>NW_026989787.1:4880000-9760000 GCF_036321535.1 Camelus dromedarius | reverse complement strand
TGATCACAGGAAACGTTAAAAAATACTCCACTCTTACTTCATGGAATAAACACTCTTGAAAATAGGGGTAGAAACAAATTATCTTAGTATGATACACAGCATTATAAGAAACAGTAAATAAAAATCTGGAATAAAGCCCAGAGGTTTCCTTTCAACACTTTTATTCACTATTTTCCTGGAACTTCCACAAAAAGCCAGGGTGAAAGACAGTAAGAGTATCAACAAATAAAATTGTCACACTAAAAACAAATCTATTCACCAATCAGATGACATCACCATATATATATATATAAATCTTGAAATCATGAACAATTCACTGAGTAGCTCAACTTTTAAGCTGTAAGCGACTCAAATACTTCAGCAAGTAGACAATACAAATTGTCAATGTATCAGAATTTCTTTCTTGTACACAGTAACAATGAATAATGTCAAGAATAATTTAACAGAATTATATTTTACATAATATCAATATTACTAGAATACTTAAGAATCAACTTTATCAAGGTGTAAGTCTAGTAAATTGAAATGGAAAAGACATTACCAAAAGAAATAAAATAAAACCTTAAAAAAAGAAGACATCCCATGTTGATAACAAAACTAAACATGGAAGGAGTGCCCAAAGCAATCTAGAGAGAAATAGACTGAAGCCAATTTACTACAAGATTTATCTGCTGACTGAAACTTCCTGTAGTGGAAGCCCACCAATCTACTAAGTATTTACCTTAATTAAAGTGTTTGATTGGCTTCAATTGATGTAGTACAAACTCTTGTAATCCGTATTTTCAGAAATGAAATTGTACTTCCTTAAACATTTGAAAACTGTTGGTGTGTACAACCTGAATCCATACTTAAGCACTGATACAGTTGATATTAAGGGCAGTAATCCTGTGACTGTTAGGATTAGTAATAATCAGAGTGTTGATTTCTATGTTTAAAATCTCATTTTTTTATAATTTATTGATAAAAATATAGGTAGTGATATGGAGGATTTTAGCCAGAAGTACAAATATATGTTGAATAATGCTGCAAGGACTATTAATGTTTGTAGGTTGATGTTAATGAAATTTGTTATATCTTGAGTTATTACTCATTTGAGGAAAAACCCTTATACTGGTGGCAGACCACCTAAGACAATATGATGATGGGGATAAAAATTGTGATCAGAAGAGTTTTATTTTATGTGTGTGATAATGATACTGTTGCAGTCCATGCACAGGACATAAATAGTAAGTTGACAGTGTTTTTGATACAAATTAGTGCATTTAGGGTTGTCATGATTGGATTACACATTGTAATAGCTTTTATTCATCTTATATGGACAGTTGATGAGCAGGCTATAAATTTTGTAGTGAGTTTTGTTAGTCTGTCTCAGCTGCTGATGATAATTCATAATACAGCTTTGATGAATAGTATGTTTAGTGGGCAGTGAGATTTGGTGTAACACATAGGGGTGTACATTTGTCACATTAATAAGATTGGCTGTATTGTATGACATATGCCTTGTATAAATTCAATCACTAAGAAAAGAAATGAGGGAAGTTCAATTTTATGTCTAGGGCTATTGTTAAAATGGTGGATGCTCTTAGATTAAATAATTTTGTACTTGTTCATTGACTGGAGTATACTAGATTAATAATAATATCCAATATAAATAGTATTGATGTGGTGTTTTTTGTTAGAAAATACTTGTTGGATGCTTCTATAACTTGTGCATTTAATTTTCTTTTAGAATGGAAATACTAGTACCATGTGAGCTTTTTATTAAAATAATGATTCCTGAGATAATGGTCAGTAGAATGACAGTAAAAATAGGGTTTACTAGTATACTAAAGATATAAAACAATACTCTTAGGGTATGTGCCTGATAGTTTATTTAACAGACTATATTCACCATAGAATGTGGTATAATGTGGTAGCATGAACATTTTAAAATTCTTAGGGGTAGGATCAATTCCTATGATTCTAGGAACTGATTAAACCTCTTTTATTTACTATTTTAAAAAAGCTCTTTTGGGGGAGGGTATAGCTCAGTGATAGATTGTATGCTTAGATGATGATGATGATAATAATAAATAATAATAATAATAATAATAATAATAATAATAATAATAATAATAATAAATTTAAACATACATAAATAAACCTACTTACTTCCCCCCTAAAAGCAAAGCAAAACAAACAAACAAAAACTCTTTGGTCAGACATACTTCTTATATTTTTGTAGTGGGATGCCTGATGCACTGACAGGTACTGAAACATATACATAGAGCTAGTCTTTGTGTTAATTTTTTTCATAAATAAGGGATGTATAAAAAAGAAATCTAAAAAGAGAACATAAATCCAAAACAGAAATAGACTCATAGACATAGAATACAAACTTGTGGTTGCCAAGGGGGAGAGGGGTGGGAAGGGATAAACTGGGAGTTCAAAATTTGTAGATACTGACAGGCATATGCAGCATAGATAAACAAGATTGTACTGTATAGCACAGGGAAATATATACAAGATCTTGTGGTAGCTCACAGGGAAAATAATGTAACAATGAATATATATATATGTTCATGTATAACTAAAAAATTATGCTCTACACTGGAATTTGACACAACATTGTAAAATGACTATAACTCAATAAAAATGTTAAAAAATAAGAGATGTATAAGATGATCATCTCAAAATTGTGTGTAGGATATTCAAATTCATAGAAAGGATATTGTTAGGATGCATGTTTGAATAATAACATTGGCTGTATGTAATTTGGCTGTATATAATTCTGTTATCTAGGGATTTTGAAATGCCCTTAAAAATAGAATAATTTTGAAACCATTTATTATAGTGATACTGACATATTCAGCTATAAAGATCAGAGAATATAGACCTGCTACATATTCTACATGGAAGGTATATACAAGTTTTGATTCTCCTGTTAAATCAAAATGGGGTTCTGTTGATTTCTGCTACAGTAGAGGTAAATATAAACAAATATATGGCTAGGGGTTGGGAGGGGAAAATTAATCATAGGTATTCTTCTTTAATAAATGAGAGTATAAATGATCCATTTATCAGTGGGAATAATAAACCGATAATTGCTAGTTTACTTTATTTGAGATTGTGCTTTTGCCTATAAAGCTCTGATTAGTGTGTATTTTTAATATTGAACTCATCCAGATCAGAGCATGGAATAAGAAGCTAGGCTTCATACAGCCAGTATAAGAAGTGTGCCTAAGTTTACATCAGTGGATAGTGAATATGTTATGTTAAGAGGACTGCTAATGTGAAAGCCATGGTTAAGTCCAGCATTGGTGCAATAATATACATAAATTGATGATATTTGGGCCTCTCTAAATTTCCAGAACCTAGGAATTCCCTTTAATTAATGTGAATAATGACACAGTGAGCAAACCTGTAATACTTAGTAAAAGAATGCAGATTGTAAATCTGTTCTTAGGAAGAGGACTTAACCTTAAGGAAATAAAGATTTATGTTTGATGCAATTGCTGTGTTCTGCTACTGTAGCAAACCATGTTCTACACTAGGGTATGTATAAATTATTAAAGTTTTACTGTATCATCAATTAATTTGATGGTGCTTTTATAAAGTGACCCTTAATTCTTTTGTCCTCTCATACTGGGACAAGTGTATAATAGATACAAACTTACTGGGATCATTCCAGTCTGAACTCATATCTCACAGAACTTTAATCATTAAATGAAATGTTTTCAGCAGTTACAACACTGGGATCTTCTGATACAATTCTGAGGGTATAAAACCTATTGCTGAAATGAATTCTAAATTTGAATTGAGCTATTATTCTTAGAGTACTTTTTTCTGTTAATCAATGTATTGGATCAATACATGCTACAGCATTTTGAAAAGCTGGTCTAAATTTTAATCACTTGGAGCTTGTTATATTCATTGGGGCCACCACAACCATAATTATTAACCCATTAAAAGCTATGCTATCCCTTAAGATTCAGTTATTTATTTTATAGATTAAACACATAAAGCACCAAAGGATCTTCTCATTTTATACGGCTCCCACCTCTTATTGGGAAGGTCAATTTCACTGATGAAAAGAGATAGTAAAAACCTTGTGCCATTCTCCTAACTGCTTATTTAGAAAACAAGTGATTATTCTCCATTTTCAGTGTCAGGAAACCATGGCCATTAAATATGTCCTTTGTTAGGCAGTGCCTCTAAGATTAGAAGTGCTAGAGGTAACCTTCCTGGTAAACATGCAGGACATGTGATTACCAAGTTCCTTTTCCTTTTAGAAAGTCATTCCTTAAATGCAAACCTGTGTTGGACTAACAGTTTTTTATAATTAAGTATTGCTTAGGGTTTATTTTACTGTTAACCATCAGTAAGTGATTCATCCTGATATAAGCTTATGCAAGGATAAATATTTCTTGCTACCAATATGAATAGTATTGCTTTTACTAATTAATAGATTAGTCCAATATTAAATTATGAGGTTTATTCTTTTGCTATTGATATTGAGATGAATGTGTTCTTAACCTTGAATACTTTCTTAATTGATGGCTTCTTTTAAGCAAACTACAGCATTGTTTATGCTTATTCTCTAGAGAAGTTTATATCCTGCATCTACAAACCTGTACCTTTTAAAATTACATTAAATTATATTAACAGTTTTGTTTTTAATTAATAATTAAAATTGAACTAAAATTCTTTTATGAACAACCTGCTATCATCAGACTTGTTGGGCTTATTACCTCTACTCATAAATCTTCTATTATACCATATAGATGAATTTGTTCCAGTAAACTGTTCATAAATACATCATCTGGTTTCAAGGTATTTAACTTATTTCATCTTTCCCTAATGGTACTTTATACTACTAGATTTAATTTTCTATCTTCAATATATTAAGTGTTAAACAAATCTCTAGTTTACTTATGATAGTTGAATATGGTAGGAAGCCTGGGCTGGCTTTAGTTCAAATTTTTCATGAAGTATGGGATCTACTGGGTGTAAACCAGGTGCTTTTCTTTCAACTACACTTTAATGCATCAAAGCACACTCTCTGGTGTGCTGACCTTGTCATGAATCACCTCCTCTTTAATGACTTGTACTTGCTAATGGGCTATAAAAAGTTATCACTATTTGAGTAGGGTGATGGGATGAGTGTGCCTGCTTCATGTCCTGATTGTATTTGTCACCCTTCTTAATTTACAACTATGTTCTCCTTTGGTATTTCTTAACAGCTTTGTATATATTATTTTGTACTCAAGTTGGCCCTTGACTTACCATCCAATAGTTTACACTTAGACCTGACATTTTTATATCTGATCATTATGATTATGACTGCTCCTTTTGGGGGTACACTGAAGATGCTGGTAAAGAGACAAACCACCAAAAAAAAAAAAACTGATAAAATAAATGAGTTTAGAAAAGTTGTATGATAAAATATCAATACAGAAAAATCAGTTGTTAAAATATACACAATATCACTAATTATCAGAGAAATGCAAATCAAAACTACAATGAGGTATCACTTCACACCAGTCAGAATGGCCATCATTCAAAAATCCACAAATGACAAATGCTGGAGAGGCTGTGGAGAAAAGGGAACTCTCCTACACTGTTGGTGGGAATGCAGTTTGGTGCAGCCACTGTGGAAAACAGTATGGAGATTCCTCAAAAGACTAGGAATAGACTTACCATATGACCCAGGAATCCCACTCCTGGGCCTCTATCCAGAAGTAACCCTACTTCAAAAAGACACTTGTGTCCCAATGTTTATAGCAGCAATATTTACAGTAGCCAAGACATGGAAACAGCCTAAATGTCCATCAACAGATGACTGGATAAATAAGAAGTGGTATATTTATACAATTGAATACTATTCAGCCATATAAATTGACAAAATAATGTCATTTGCAGCAACATGGATGCTCCTGGAGAATGTCATTCTAAGTGGAGTAAGCCAGAAAGAGAAAGAAAAATACCATATGAGATCACTTATATGTGGAACCTAAAACAAACAAACAAACAAACAAACGAAAAGCATAAATACAAATCAGAAATAGACACATACACATAGAATACAAACTTGTGGTTGCCAAGGGGGCGGAGGGTGGGAAGGGATAGACTGGGATTTCAAAATTGTAGAATAGATAAAGATTATACTGTATAGCACAGGGAAATAAATACAAGATCTTATGGTAGCTCACAGAGAGAAAAATTTGACAATGAATATATATATATATATATATATATATATATATGTACATGTATAACTGAAAAATTGTGCTCTTCACTGGAATTTGACACAACATTGTAAAATGATTATAAAGCAATAAAAATGTTTAAAAAAGAAAAATGAGTTGACTTTCTATATGCTAATAAAGAAGTTCCAGAAAGATAAATTACTAAAACAACCTTATTTCACAATTGTACCAAAAAATAACAAAAATGTCTAGAAATAAATTATAAAGGATGTGAAAGGCCTGCAGATGGAAACTTGTAAAACACTGATAAAGAAATTGATACAGGACACACATCCACAAAATTTGTGCTCATACATTTGAAGAACATTGGTATAACATTCATCAAGCCAAACAGTGTACACATTAATTGCAAACTCTATCAAATTCAAATAGATTTTTTTTTCATGGACACAAAAACCAAGAAATCCTAGCATTTGTGTAGAACAAAGAACCCAGAATAACCTAAATGATCCTAAGAAAGGAGAAAACAGCTAGAGGCATCTTTCTCACTGACTTCACAGTACATGATGAAGCTACAGTCACCTAAGCAGTGTGGTAGTGGCACAAAAACAGGCACATGAACCAGAGTGATAGAATAGAGAGCACAGGAATAAACCCAGTTTATGTTGTCAGTTAATTCACGACAAAAGAGCTAAGGACACACAATGGGGAAAGACAGTATCCTCAATAAATGGTGCCAAGAACACCGGAAACCATATCCCCCCAAAATGACACTAGACACTGTCAACATCACACACAAAATTAAGAGTAAACTCCACAAGTTCCCATATAAAGCCCCTTCTCTGCTGGATCCTCTGAAAATGGAAACCCTTAGCTGTAACCACATGGAGAAAGCTTCTGCCCACTTTTTCCACATCTTTTACTCTCATGATGTTGCCTCCTGTTGGTTCCTGAAGAAGTCTGGCTCCTGCCTGTGTGTACTTACCTGAGCATTGTCCTGAAGTTGAAACCACGACGGGTCCTGAAGAGGCCCAGCCTCCACTAGCTCCACGAGGAGCCAAGTCCCTCAGTGAGAAGCGTGCACCTCAAGGGTCAGAGAGTGGGCATGGAGCCACCTTCTGACCAGCTGGGAACTGAAAGGTGCAACCACTCAGTGTTTACCAAGTGTACTCTAATTTGTCCATACAATTATAAAAATGTACATCTATAAATATTCTAAAGGAAAACATGTAAGAAAATCTACATAACCTTGTCTAAGTGATGAACTTTAAAAAAAAAATCCCCAAATCTATCCACAAAAGTAAAATTTGTATCATGGAATTTAAAAAAAAAAAATTTAAACATTGTTTACAATCTTATTCAGAAAACCTAAAGAAAAACCACACACTGAGAAAAATAAATCTACACAACACATACCTGATTAAGGATTTGGACTCAAATTACATCAAGAATTTTATAACAAACAACCCAAATAAAAACTAGTAAAGATCTTAACAAACACCTTTCCAAAGAAAATCATATACCATTAAGGAATTACAAACTAAAATGATGATATAGAAATGCACACATATTAGAACCACTAAACTCCAAAGAAATGACATTACCTGTGATTGATAGAGAATGAAGAAAAACAGGAACTCTCCCTCACTGCTGGAGGAATCTATGTGTGGCTACTTTGAAAGACAGTTTGGCAGTTTTTTCCAAAGCTAGTCAAAGTTCACCTGAGGACCCAACAGTGTGTCTCTAGTATTTAGACAACTGCTTTGAAAGTGTCCAAACAAAACCTAGCCTGCAATTATGCACAACAACTCTACTCATAATGCCTAGAATCTTTAAAATATGAGGATATCCTTCCATGCATGAATACATAAGAAAATTGGGTTATACCCATGTGAAGGATGGCAAATTACACTCTAAAATAGATCTCTTTAGCTTGAAGACTACAATGGACAGATTTCTTAAAAAGGAACCATGAGATTCTATGAAACCCAAGTCAATTTTGCCTTTTTGAGGCAATTTTATATTTATAATGGAAATCTCCATTTGAAACGTTGTGTCCCCCTCTGTACCAGGAATAGAAAAATGACTAAATCTCAAACAAAAACAACAAAAATAACAACAACAACAACAACAACAACAAAACAATCTTATTAATGGAGAAGGCTAAGATTTAAATCTGTACAATGAACATACCCTTCCTTTCTTTTGGTTTTAGATGAAGATGGTATTTCAAGTGATGTCTTGGGCCATTTCAGGGAATTACTCGATTTTCTTGGTATCTCCCATGCTTAAAGGAGGTACGCATGTTACTAAGCTTGTTTATATAATTATGTATAGACTGCTAATACCACAAAAGTATGTACTTAAAATGATTTAAATGTTATGATTTAAAATGATTTAAGTGTCATATTATGTATTTTTAATCACAATCAAAATAATCAGGAATGTAGTACTGATACAATGCATGATAGTAATACACACTAAAAAGATCCCTAGTGAAAAAAGCCATAAAGAAAAGTTCTCCCAGATGAAGTGATTATCGTGTATGCTTTAAACCCATCAAGGTTGTCAAAATGAGAGAATCTCAGTAACAATTCTAGAAAAAGAAAACATGCAGTTAGACATACTGGTGAAAGTTGAAGTGAGCCTATGGATTAAATAATAATGTGGAAAGCATATCACTTCCTCATTTGCACATTATATGGTGGTTCTTCAGGAGAGTGTCCCTGCTTTGGGGAAAGCAGACTACAGTATTTGGTGCAAAGTGCCAAATATGAGGACTTTTTATCATTACAAAAATTATTGGAAAGTCCAGTATTTTCAAAGCAACCATATCAATACTATGGCAGAAAGTGGATAAGACAGATATCAAACGTTGATGTAGAGGCCAATACTTACCCAGACCAAGGTCATCTAAAGTTGTGATAATTGCCCTTGTAGAAATCCACTTGCTATTAAGAGGCAGGGTGGGAGGAGTATACAAGTAACCATCAAGGTTAAACAGTATCTAAATATCCTTATTGTCTTGCATCAGAGGTGCTGATGTACTGTCCTTCTGTCTAAGCATCATCCATGTGAGTTTCTGCCTGGGTCCCCAAGCCATTCATCCACATGTCTATGCAAGTAACTGTCTCACTCCCAACAACATAGCACTGCCAGTAACTCCTAGACCGGCCAAAGGGAAACAGAACATGATGGGATATAGTCAGTGGTAGTGGTTTGGAAGAGGCTGGTTTGGCCGTGTGGCATCTTCCTAGGTTTGCAGGCCTCTGTGAGTGAGCAAGAAAGCCTGCTATCTGGGTACATGTCAAGGTGACCTCAGCTGAGCTGAGAGGGTGGGGCATTGGTGAAGTTTATAAAAGACTTTTCAGGGGTACTTCTGCCTACACTTGTGCAATATGGCCTGTTCATCCCCAGCACAGATTAGAGAACAACACAGTTCCCACTGGTGCTGCACAAGGCCAAACCTAAGGTGTAATGGCTTGCTGATCCTGCCATCATGTGGTAACTCAAAACCATCATCAATCCAGTAATGTGTGAATTTTCCCTGAGAAAAGGGTTTTACTGAATTCAATATAAATTCAATGTAGATTTTATAGAAATTCAATTATAGTGAAGTAGAAATCCACATATACAAATATATCCCATGCATGCAACAATAATTTTGCCATCATATGTTTCCTAACATAAACACCTATAATGTAGTTTCTTTAAAGGTTAATTGAAATGAAGAGAGAAGTAGTAAGATCTTAAGATCCTATAGAGAGACAATTTCACAGCAAAAGATATTTGGATGTATGTGGCTTATTTGGGAAGTGATGACAGGAATCCAGAGAGGTGTAGATGGCAAAAAGGGACAGTAAGACAGGGAAAATGGAAAAGTCAAGAAAGGCTAGTTATAGGACTGGTTCCCCTTCTAGGAAATGAGGTCAATCCCAAAATGTATATTCTGAAGAACTACATAGAATGGACTTCAGAAGTATCTCTTTGAAGGGCAATGTGGAGATTTATCCAACAACTCACATTTCCCATTGATTGAGAGTTTTTGTAGATGTCTTTAACACCCCTAAACTTACAGGCTGTGCTTGTGCAAAATGAGCTGCCTTTTCACAGTTTAAAGAAAAGCCTGAGATAGAATAGATGAAAGGCACTCGAGGCAGGACATAGACGTAAGCTTACTGGTACCAGGAATGCTCTGCTACAGTACGTTTGAGAACAGAGGTAAGAGGATGAGCAATGAGAATTGGAAATAACTGAAGCCTAAGAATTGGGAAATAGAGTGACCGAATCTGAGTAATACTTTCAGACAAAGCCTTGTACTGAAAATAATTTAAGCTTCTGGATTAAGGAAATGTATCTTTTCAAAAGCAATAAAAATGTTAAACTAGTACTGAATGACATCATTAGGCCAAATTTCAAGGGAAAGTGGGAACTCAATGAGGTAAGTGGAGCATGGAAGCTGTTGTCAAACAAAGGAATGTGCCATCAATTTTGAAGGTGTGTGATAAGGGGACAGAATTCAAAAGCCAGAGCTCACCCAAAGAGTCTATGGGGATGCAATGTACTTGATGACCATAGTTAATAATAATGTATTACATATTTGAAAGTTGCTAAGAGAGTAGATATTAAACGTTCTCATCATAGGAAAAAAATATATATAGCTATTTGTGGCAATGGATATTAACTAGACTTATTGTGATCATATGTATGAAATACATAAATATGATATATATATATAATATACCTATCTCAAATCCATGATTTTGTGCACCTGAAAGTAATATAATATTATATGCCAGTTATATCTCAATTTAAAAATAATGTAAAAATGCATGAACTAAAATATCAAAGGAGAAAAGAAGAAAAATAAAGGTAAAGGACTTAGGTTTTAATAACATGATATTAACCAATTATGAGAAATAAAAGCAATATAAAGGGATGTATAATTCTATATTCTTGCCTCTCAAGAACACTGAAGATTAATGCAATGACAACACAGTTCCATTCAACACAAAAGTTGATGAAGCTTCAATGGCAAAGTGTCTTTATTAATGAAGAAATATGTTTTGCTTAAACATTAAAAATTCCAAGCTTGAAATTCCCATAGTAGAGCCCTAGTAAAGCATTCTTGCTGCAGTTTGAGGGGCTTAAACTTTCACTTCAAAAAATAACTTCTGATCAGAATACTCCCTAATCTATATGAGGCAAATGAATAACTGTGCATTGTTTGTTTTTTTCAGCTTAAAGGGAATAGATGCTATCTCATCTCTCCAGAAAATTATCCATTATTTCACACCTCCTAGAGTCGTTAATTAGAATTCCAGCATTATTTGATAATAAAACTAGAATGGGTTTTATTATACATAAAACTATATGTTATAATAGAAAATATAATAACAGTATAATATATATTAATCACTTATTGTATTCCTGGAACTGTGTTAAACTTGCTCAATGTTAATATATTAAATGTGATCACTATACACCTTGTGTGATTCTCAATGTGATTGTGCCATTTGTCAATTCATTGACTTCCCAATTCCAAGTCTACTCTTTATTCTCTATTCTGAAAAAATACAGCTGAACTCCTCAAATACTTTTTCCTTGGCAAAGTGGCAAAGTTCAGCTTTGTCAGTAGAAAGTGTTAGGAGGACAGACAGGGTCTAGTAGGAGAACTCCTTTAGATATTGAAAGACTAAACTAGTTATTCTTAACATTTTCTGTACATAAACATCAACAGGGATGCTCTTAAAAATGCTCACAGTTGATCTTTGGACCATCACCAGAGTGTCTGATTTAACAGAGCTGGACTTGGAGCTAAGCATGAGTGTTTTTTTAAGGCCTCCTCCCCAAGTGATTTTAATTGCAAGCCAAGGATGAAAACAACTGGAGTACACCTACAAAGAAAGTGTGAACTTGAAGGGAATCTGCCTTCCCTCACTCCCAATGCATTATATTCAATGTTGATTTGATACAGTATGGAAAGGAGAGAGAAGAGAAGCAAAAAAAGATTCATGGCTATCATATTTATTTGCAGCCCGGGGTTTGTTTTAAAGGGTATGTTTTGTTATTATTCAAATATGGTGAGGCCAACAGATAAGGAGATGATTGTCATTGAAAAGACGGTTTGTTATTCACAGCTCCCAAGAGGAGAGGGCATGCCATGCCATGCCAATGTGGGGCCACACAAGAAAGTGCCAGGGTCAGTAAGGAGCAGAGTGAGCAAGGTGAAACCTGGGCAAGAGCTTTATTGTGGCTGCTGCTGGAAGGGGAAATGGAAAGGGTGAAGCAAAGTAGGCAGGGTTAAGATTGGTTAGTTTGAATAATTTCAGCAGGCTGTATGGTATGGGGGTGTCCATAGTTGACTGATATCTGATCCTCAGGTGATTAGAGCAGTTGGATAGTGGCCCAGAGTGTGAAGGCTGATAGAGGAGGTGGCTGGAATACAGCCTATTGATTGGTTGGTTTTTATACAAAAGGCAAACTTGCAAGGGAGTCCTTTACTATTTCTAAGAATTGGCTAACCCTAGATTGATCAGTCTCTTCAGGGACTGCAAAATCCCAAGATACCAAACCATTAAATACAGAAGCTAGTAAATATAGTTACAGGGTTGCACCTCTTGGATGGTCCAGGAACTCAAGCCAAAATTTTGGTGTAGGATGACTCTGGACTGGTAATATCCACAGGCACCTTAAAGAATTAAATATGATTCCTTCACAATGGAAGATAATTTTACCTTATTCATCTTACAATTCCAACAAGGAATTTTAAAAGAAATTAAATAGCAATAACAATTTAAAAGTTGCCAAGCTCAAAAGGAAACAATGAGCAAACACCCCTCCAAAAAAAAAAAAAAGAATAAAGTGACTAACAAAATTTAAATGTTGAAAATTATTGAATACAGATTACAAACTCATAAGCTTTCTCTGTTTAAACAAATAAAAGACAAACTTTAAAATATTTGCAAGTAATAGAAAATTATATAGTGACAGCAAATTTCAAAAGGAATGGAAAAGTCTTTAAATGAAAAATGGAATAGCTGAAATTAAAAACCAAAAATATATTATTAAAAGTAGATTAGAGACATCTGACAAGAGAACTGCTGTTCTGGGTGACAAGTCAGAATACAATATCCTGAGTGCAGCACAGAAGAGGAAGTAGGAGGAGAAGGAGAAGAAGATATGTAAGAGAAGTGAGGCATCTTAGAGGATAAGGCAAGAAAATCTAAACTATATGAAATGGGTGTTCCAGAACCAAATTGAGATTAATGCAGAAGCAGTTTTAAAGAAATATCAACAGCCAGAAAGGAATTAACAAAATGGCAATAATTGCATACCTATCAATAATTACTCTAAATGTAGATGGACTAAAGTCTCCAAACAGAAGACATAGAGTGACTGAACATATGAAAAACAAGATCTATGTATATGTTGTCTACAAAAGACTCACTTTGGATCAAGATACACACAGACTTAAAGTGAAGGAATGGCAAAATATATCCTATGAAAAGGGAAACAAAAAGAAAGCTGGGGTGGCAATACTTACATCAGACAAAATAGATTTAAAACAAAGACTGTAAAAAGAGACAAAGAAGAGCATTACATAATGATAAAGGGATCAATTTAACAAGAGGATGTAACAATTGTATGGGGGGAAGGTATAGTTCAAGTGGTAGAGTTCTTGCTTAGCATGCATGAGGTCCTGGGTTCAATCCCTAGTAGCTCCTCTAAAAATAGACAAACCTAATTACCCTGCCCCCAAAATTAAATAATTAAATCATACAATAATAAATAAAATATTTTTAAAAGATGACACAAGACTTGTAAATATCTATGCATCCAACATAGGAGTACATAAATACACAAAGCAAATATTAACAGACACAAAGGGAGACAGTAAGATAATAATAGTAATGACAATAATACAATAATATTTGAGGACTTTAACACCTCACTTACATCAATGGCTAGATCACAGAAAAGCAGAAAGGAAACAATGACTTTAAACAATACTTTAGACCAGATGAACATAATAGATAAACACAGAATATTCCACCCAGAGGCAGCAGATACATATTCCTTTCAAATGCACATAAAGCATTCTACAAGATAGATCAGATGTGAGGCCACAAAACAAAACTCAATAAATTTAAGAAGAGTGAAATTATATTAAGCATCTTTTCTGATCAAAATGGTATAAAATTAGAAATCAATTATAATAAGAAAGCTGGAAAAAAAAAAGCCACAAACACATGGAGGCTAAAGATCAAGGTTCTAAAAAAGTAAATGGGTGAACAAAGAAATCAAAGAGGAAATTAAAAAATACCTTGAAACAAATTAAAATAGAAATACAGCAATCCAAAATCTATAGGACAGAGCAAAAATCATTCTAAGACAAAAATGTGTAGTTATAAAGGCCTATCTTGGGAAACAAGAAAGCAAATAAGCAATCTAAACTTACACCAAAAGAAACTAAAGCAAACAAACAAAGAAACAAAGAAAGCCCAAAGTGAGTAAAAGGAAGGAAATACTAGAACAATATGAGGGGAGGAGGAGAGAGAGAGAGAAGGGACAGAAAGTTTATTAGGAAGAAATAATGGTTGAAAACTTCCCAAATTTAGGGAGGGAAATAAACATCCATATTCATACAGCATAAAGAATCCAAAGGGAATGGATTTAAAGTCCACACGGAGACACATTATAAGCAATTGTCAAATCAAAGATGAAGAGAGACTTTACAAAGCAACATTAAAAAAATAACTTGTCACATACAAGAGAACCCATAACTATGAGAGAATTTCCTTTTCTTTTTAACATTTTTATTAATTTATAATCACTTTACAATGTTGTGTCAAATTCTAATGTAGAGCATAATTTTTCAGTTATACATGAACATATATATATATATATATATATATATATATATATATATATTCATTGTCACATACCTTTTTCTGTGAGCTACCATAAGACCTTGTATATATTTCTCTGTGCTATACAGTATAATCTTGTTTATCAGTTCTACAATTTTGAAATCCCAGTCTATCCCTTCCCACCCTCCACCCCCTTGGCAACCACAAGCTTGTATTCTATGTCTATGAGTCTATTTCTGTTTTGTATTTATGCTTTGTTTTTTTTGTTTGTTTGTTTTTATTTTTAGATTCCACATATGAGCGATCTCATATGGTATTTTTCTTTCTCTTTCTGGCTTACTTCACTTAGAATGACATTCTCCAGGAACATCCATGTTGCTGCAAATGGCGTTACGTTGTTGGTTTTTATGGCTGAATAGTATTCCATTGTATAACTATACCACTTCTTCTTTATCCAGTCATCTGTTGATGGACATTTAGGCTGTTTCCATGTCTTGGCTATTGTAAATATTGCTGCTATGAACATTGGGGTGCATGTGTCATCCTGAAGTAGGGGTCCTTCTGGATATATGCCCAGGAGTGGGATTCCTGGGTCATATGGTAAGTCTATTCCTAGTCTTTTGAGGAATCTCCATACTGTTTTCCACAGTGGCTGCACCAAACTGCATTCCCACCAGCAGGGAAGGAGGGTTCCCTTTTCTTGACAGCCTCTCCAGTACTTGTCATTTGTGGATTTTTAAATTATGGCCATTCTGTAGGTGTGAAGTGATACTTGATTGTAGTTTTAATTTGCATTTCTCTAATAATTAGTGATATTGAGCATTTTTTCATGTGCCTATTGATCATTTGTATGTCTTCCTTGGAGAATTGCTTGTTTAGCTCTTCTGCCCATTTTTGGATTGGGTTTTTTTTTATTAAGTCATATGAGCTGCTTATATATTCTGGAGATCAAGCCTTTGTCGGTTTCATTTGCAAACATTTTCTCCCATTCCATAGGTTGTCTTTTTGTTTTACTTATGGTTTCCTCTGCTGTGCAGAAGCTTGTAAGTTTCATTAGGTCCCATTTATTTATTCTTGCTTTTACTTCTATTGCTTGAGTAGACTATTCTAGGAGAACATTCTTGAGATGTATGTCAGATAATATTTTGCCTATATTTTCTTCCAGGAGGTTTATTGTATCTTGTCTTATGTTTAAGTCTTTGATCCATTTTGAGTTTATTTTTGTGTATGGTGTAAGGGAGTGTTCTAGCTTCATTGCTTTACATGTTCTGTCCAGTTTCCTCCATACCATTTGCTGAAGAGACTGTCTTTATTCCATTGCCTCCTTTGTTGAAGATGAGTTGACCAAAAGTTTGTGGGTTCACTCATACCAGTCATTCTCAAACTCTTCCAGAAGATTGAAAAGGAGGGAATACTCCCAAACTCATTCTATGAAGCCATCATCATCCTGATACCAAAACCAGGCAAAGACACTACAAAAAAGAAAATTATAGGCCAGTATTACTGATGAACATACATGCCAAAATCCTCACCAAAATATTAGCAAATAGAATCCAACAACACATTAAAAAGATTATACATCATGACCAAGTGGCGTTCATCCCAGGGACACAAGGATGGTTCAACATATGCAAATCAATCAATGTAATACATCACATCAACAAGAGAAAGGACAAAAACCACATGCTTATCTCAATAGATGCAGAAAAAGCATTTGATAAAATTCAACACCCATTTATGATAAAAATTCTTACCAAAGTGGATATAGATGGAATATATCTCAACATAATAAAAGCTATATATGACAAACCTACAGCCAGCATAGTACTCAATGGTGAAAAACTCAGCAGCTTCCCACTAAAATCTGGGAGAAGACAAGGATGCCCACTATCACCACTCATATTCAACATCATCTTGGAAGTTCTAGACACAGCAATCAAGCAAGAGAGAGAAAAGTGTTCCAAATTGGAAGAGAAGAGGTAAAAGTGTCACTATATGCTGACGACATGTTACTATATATAGAAGACCCTAAAAGGTCCACACAAAAACTACTAGATCTGTTTAAAGAATTCAGCAAGGTAGCAGGTCACAAGGTTAACGTTCAAAAATCAGTTTCATTCCTTTACACTAACGATGAATCAACAGAAAAAGAAAGTAAAGAAACAATCCCCTTTAAAATAGCACCCAAAATAATAAAATACCTAGGAATAAATCTAACCAAGGAGGTGAAAAAATTATACAGAAAACAATAAACCACTGATGAAGAAAATTAAAGAAGACTTTAAAAAATGGAAAGATATCCCATGTTCTTGGATTGGAAGAATCAATATTGTTAAAATGGTCACACTACCCAAGGCAGTGTACAGATTTAATGCAATCCCTATCAAATTACCCAGGGCATATTTCACAGAAATAGAACAAATCATAATAAAATTATATGGAACCATCAAAGACCTAGAATTACAAAAGCATTACTGAAGAGAAAGAAAGAGGCTGGAGAAATAACCCTCCCAGACTTCAGACAATACTACAGAGCTACAGTCATCAAGACAACATTGTATTGGTACAAAAACATACATATGGACCAATGGAACAGAATAGTGAGTCCAGAAATGAGAGAATTTCTCAGCATAAATCTTATAGGCTAGAAAGGAGTAGAACGATATACTCAAAATGCTGATAGAAGAAAAACTGTAAAATAAGACTACTATATCCCACAAAATTGGTATTCAAAAGTGAAGGAGAGATAAAGACATTCTGAGACAAACAAAAGCTGAAGGAGTTCATCACCACGAAATACTAAAGGGAGTTATTCAAGTTGAAAAGAAAAGACACTAAATAGCAACAGGAAAGTATACCAAAGTATAAAACTCACTGATAAATATAAATATATAAACAAATATGGAATATTGTACACTGTGATAGTAGTGTGTAAGTCACAGTTTATTTTGGTTTAAGAGTTAAAAGAGAAAAATGTTAAAAATAAACATATTTATAAAAATTTATGAATGGATGCACAATATAAAAATATATAAAATGTGACAACAAATATAAAGTTGGAGAAGTAAAAGAGTAGAGTTTTTGTATGTGATTGAAGTCAAGTTATTGTCAGTTTAAAAAGAGACATTACTCTAAGATATTTTATGCAAGCCTCATGGTAACCACATGACATGAAAATACCAACAGAGGAGAAAAAAGAAAAAGAGAAAACAATCAAAGAGTAACAAAAATCAACAAAACACAGAGGAAGACAGCAAGAAAGGAAAAGAGTAAAAAAGAACTATAAGACAGACAAAGCTATCAACAGTTAATGTCCAGCAACAAATGAGTAGATTAAGAAAATATGGTCTAATCATACAATGGAATATTACTCGGCTTTAAAAAGGTAAGGAATTCCCACCATTTAACACAACATTAATGAAACTGGAAGACGTTACATAAGCAAATTAAGTTGGTCACAGAGGACAAATACTGCATGATTCTACTTACATGAGGTGCCTAAAAATTGTCAAAGTCATAGATGTAGTGAATAAAATGCTGGTTGCCAGGAGCTATGAAGAGGATGAAAGGGAGATTGGTTGTTCATTAGGTTGTCAGTTGCACAAGATGTGTATGTTCTAGAGAGCTTCAGTATAGTACTATGCCTACAGTTAACAATACTGCACTACAAACTTAAAAACTTGTTAAGATATATAAAATAGATAAACAAGTTTATACTGTTTAACACAGGAAACTATATTCAGTATCTTGTAGTAACATATAAAGAAAAAGATATGAAAATTAATATATGTATGTATATATATGACTGAAACATTATTCTGTGTATCAGAAATGGATGCAACATTGTAAACTGACTAAACTTTAATAAAAATTAAATTAAAAAATGTGTGTGTGTATGTGTATACATATTATATATATAAATATATATATATAATATATATATATATATAGCAGTTTGGCCCACTAAAATGTTTTTGAAGCAACAGCACTGCAGAAATAATGAACAAATGCAACACCCAGATTTTTGTTTTCAAATTTTTGTTCACTTAAAAAAATGTAGCAAACAATGTTCCTTAGAGAAATCTCAGATTGATTGCAGGTGGAGGGGAAAAACACAAAATGTGGCTATGATATAGTTTGGTGCCAGAAAACAAAAGTACACTCAAAGATTAAGGAGGTCATATCAAATAGGTCATATCAAATATGCCAAATGGACATATCATGGGCAAGTTTGGGATAATTTTAATATCAAAAAGACTCATGACTATAAGTGATTATAATCACATAACCTAAGCCGGTATCCAGATATAACTTCAGCAATAGGAAACATAGGGAAAGAAAAACAAGATAAAAGACACCATGAGAAAATAAACATGTGGGATATTCTATATGAAAAGTAGTTTCTTTTAAAAATCAACGCTGTTTTTAAAATGAATAACAAGTTAAAAACACAAAATGATACTTCTAGTTTTATATAAACAGATATAACAAATAAATATAGGACATGATACTTGGTTTGACCCTGATTCAAAGATATAAATAAATGATACAGCTATAAAAGTATGTTAGATGCAATTGGGAAATTCAAATTTTGGCTATCAGGTTATATTAGAGAATTATTAATTACCATTTTTTCCCAGTTACACTAATAACACATGTTTATTTAGGAGAAGTTACTTATTCTTGTGAGATGCATGCTGAAATAATTAGGGGTATTGTGAAGTGTCATGAAACAAGTTTTAAATGGTTCATCGAAAAAAGTATGTAGAGAGAGAAAGTAAACGTGACAAAATATTAACAAATTTTAAATCTTAATGGAAGGTATATGGGTGTTCATTGCACTATCTTTTCCACTTTTCTGTATGTTTAAAATGTATCAATTTAATGTTTGGAGAGAGAAAAGAACCGTCAAAGTGTAGAAAGGCATTCTTGCAGTGTTGTTAAAAATATTATAACTCAGGGTACGATCTAAATGCACTGCAAAAATAAATCACTTAAACACATTTAGTACAGTTGGTCCAGCCACAGAATGAATTCAGTCAATCAGTGAACAGTTATCAGGCATCAATACTACCCTAAGCCCTGAGGACAGAGTGATAAAGAAAATAGAGAAGGCCTCTGCTCTCAGGGGAGAGCCAAAAACAAGCCAACAAATAAATGAACAAATTCATTACCAATAGGACTGGTGTATGGCATGAAGGAAATAATAAATGACAGAGGAGTTTCCCTAGATTGAGGGAGAGGGAAGGTTACGTTGGGGTGGCAGTATTTGAGCTGAGGCTTGAGTGACAACAAGGAGCTGCCACGGGGGACACCTCTTAAATCTTCCCATCCTCACAAGGGATAGCAGAGTGTAAAGACACTGATGTGAGCATGAGGACGGCTACACAGGTGAAAAAGATGAGCACGGCTGAGGAACATGTTTGCAATTATGGTGCTGTGTGAGAAGAGGGGTCTAGAACATCTTCTCTAATAGGATACAACTCTTCAAAGATACATGTACACACAGAATGATACAATGCAAACCACCAACAGCTTGTCACTGTATTGACATCACAGGAGACCTTTCTCTTTCTCTCACTATCTGTTTTTCCCAAGGTACAAATGAACATGTGACTTTTATATAGATATAGATTGATGATATAGATATAGATATAGATATAGATATAGATATAGATATTTTAAAGGCTTATGCACCCTTCTGGAGGGAAAAAAAAAGCAGCAGAAATAGCTCAGTAACTCCCTGGCACCCTGAATGAAGTTCAATCTGGACACTTGAGAAGGACCATTCTGATCCCACCTAGTCACAATCCAAGAGCTGCACACTGCCTGTCCAAAGGCGTCCACTCTTTGCAGGGAACAGCTTCATACATTTATGAAATGCTTTGCTTTCTTCCTTGACTCTAAACCTTGGGACTAGGACAGAAAATAGGGGAAACTTCTCATAAGCTACCAACAACAGAAGACTAGCTGAGCCTAAACAAACAAACAAACAAACAAAGCAATTAATTAATTTTTTTAACATTTTTTATTGATTTATAATCATTTTACAATGTTGTGTCAAATTCCAGCGTTCAGCACAATTTTTCAGTCATACATGGGCATACACACACTCATTGTCACATTTTTTTCTCTGTGAGCTACCATAACATTTTGTGTATATTACCCTGTGCTATACAGTATAATCTTGTTTATCTATTGTACAATTTTGAAATCCCAGTCTATCCCTTCCCACCCTCGGCCTCCCTGGTTAATCTTTTTAAAGTGTAGCTATGACTGATTCAGCATCCTGTTTACAGCCAAGGAGGAAAGCAACCTACCAGTTGCTCGTTAGTGGGAGCCTGATGATTGGCTGCTCAGCCACAGATATCCACAAGAGGGCAGCAGAGGAGTTTGCTTGCTCAAACACAATCCCGTATGCCCTATCCTCCAGGGCCTCCATTCTTCCCTCTTCACCCACTCTTTTAGTTCCCCCCTCAAAATGATCTCCTGCTTTTCAGCTTACTGTGGAGAATAAATCTGTTGGATCTCCAACTTCTGTAGACAATGCTCAAACCACTCATGCCACATACTCCCAACCATAAACAAACTGAGAAAGTAGCATTTAAACCTTTGTCTTCAATTAAATTGCATGGCGAATGATTTCCCCAAGTCCCAAAAGGAAAGAGGGAAACTATGCAAAAAGTCAAGAACCCTTGGCTGCTTACTCTCTGAGATTCCCCAAACTTATATCAACTTATCCACTTATTTGTGGTGATACTTTTCTTTGGTTTCAGAAAGCTAAATGGACCACTATCTTGGAAGACCTGGAGGGGTCTCAAATTACTGCTGAGTTCAGTCAGAAAGTAAGAGTTAGAGAAAAAGGGTTAGAAGCCATTCTAAGTTTTATCTTGTTAAAATCGTTTGGTCCTTTGTTCAAAATTGTAAACAACTGAAGGATGAAATGTGGCAAATTAACACCAACAATTAGAAACTATTTGGAAAGAGCAGTCAAGGCTTGAACTGAATTACAAAAGTAGCCTTTGCTCTAGCCGCAGCTTTCTGAATGATATAAGACTTGAGCTTTATGACAGAAAAAAGTCTACTGTTAAAATGCTGAGATGCCTGAATTTCAGACATCAGCTCAGCATTGTGAGGGTAACGTTTCTAAAAAATAGAAAATTCACTATCAAATCACATGGCTTTACAACTAAAACAATTACAAAAATCTGAACAAAGACAGGACCCCAAAATATGGGCTTCCATTGAACAGAATACTTGCTGGCATTACAAAGAAAAGTTCACTGGATTTTGGACTGTCTAGACTCCAAATAGAAAGAAAAGCCCCAAAAACACACAGGAGGAATACTAACTTAGCTCTGAGGAAGCAAGCATTCTTTGACCACAGTTCCCACTAAATTCACAGGGTGAGGTTACCCTTGTGAGTTGAAGGGCACCCTACCACATTTCTCTTTAATTTTGGAGTGACATATTTCACTTTTAACACTGCTTCCTTTTCTGGCACCTTCTTCAAAGTCACCAAACTGCCAGTGGTGGGTTTTGATAATTTGCCTCATAGTTTGCCTCCCAGTCCCTCAGTATATCTATAAGATCCCTTCTGTGTCAACACAATTTTCCTCTTAGACCAACTACTCCAATAACTTCATGGATTGGGGTATTATACTTCATTGTGATACTGCAGGACTTCTTTCACAGGTCTCCTATTCATTTCTTTCACTTTTGTTACCTCTAATGGCTTTACCTGACTTCCTTAAGCTTCTCTGTCCTCTTCAACCTAGTACCAATCTTACTGTGGACTTAAGTCAATTAGTGGACAGGACTTCTCTTCTTTATAGACAAGGAATTTAACTGAAATTGGGCATGTATGAGGTGGAGAACCCCATAATAGAATGCTATGGTAAGTAGAAGTAGTTCTGTCCATGCCCACCCCCCCAAGATCCCCCAATATAACATAACACAAGAGAAACTTGATGGGTGCTAATAGTTCAAGAATTATTAGATAAGGTACTCCTGGTTCCTACTTGTATCCCATGCAACACTTTCATTCTGGCTGTTTAAAAGCCAAATGGAAAGGATACTGGCTATTCCAAGACTGGAGATTCTAACATGTTCCCCTTCAAATCTAATAGAACTCTATCCTGAGGTCTATTTAAATGTTCCCATAACTATATACTTCAACCCTCAATCCACCCTTATCAGACTTTCCCCTTCCCACTCTAGCCCTTAAACTCTCTATAATCACTCAGCTTTAGGCTTCTTTTGCCCTTCTGGGGATTTTTGGAAATGTAGGGACCCTAAAAGCAACTACCACATATGGAAAAGACTAATTGGAAACAGAGTGGATATTTTAACAACTCAAATGAATTTGAAAAATACCCAGATAGCTGCTTGGTGTCTTCCTATTCCCCATTCCAAAATTGAGTTTACAGTCACCTTGACATGTATCCAGATGTCAGGCTTCCTCCCAAACTCACAGAGGCCTGCAGACCTGGGCAGATGTCACACACCAAACCAGCCTCTTCCTCACTACCACTGAGTGTATTTCATCACGTTTTGTTTCTCTTTGGCTGATCTAGGAGCTACTGGCAGTGCTATGTTGTTGGGAGTGAGACAGTTACTGGCATAGACGTGTGGATGCATGGCTTGGGGACCAGGCAGGAACCCATGTGGCTGATGCATAGACACATGGACAGTACACAGATTCCTTTTCTGCATCTCTGCTCCAAGACAATGAGGATAGTTAGACACTTTAACCCAAATGGCACTAGAAGCAGACACTCAGCCTGAGATTCTGGACTTGGACCATTTTACTTGGCTTGTAAGACAATGATACATATATGAGCTGATGACAACCTCTGGTATATCGTAGCACCACATTTACTTAAACCAGGATGACTTCCCATTGTCCACCTTTGTAAACAATGTCTTACTGGAACATAGTTATGCCCATTTGTTTACCTATTGCATGGGTGCTTTCACTGAATAGTTGTGACAGAGAACCTATATCTCAAAAAGCCTAAAATATTTACTACCTGGCCTTTTATGAAGAAGTTCCCATAGACACGGAGAATGCTGAGGAAGGTGGAGAAGAGGAGGAAGGAGAAGTACTCCCTATACCCTCACAGTCTGGCTTCCTTGGACATCTCCCTGCTGCACTTCTCATCTTTCCCTTATACACTGCTCCATTTTCTTTCTCACAAATGTGTGCACCCAGTCACTTTCTTATCTGACCAAATACATCCCTTTGGAACTGGTCCAATTGGCTAAATTCCTGTGGAAAGAGGGTATCTATGTTAGGAGATGGTCCATGTGTAAGGGAAGTACAGGCATGCTGAGCAAAATGCCAATAGTGAGCATCTCCAGATAATACAATGAAGGGTTGTTCATTTCCATCTTTAATCTTTATTTTCTAATTATGATAAAAGATATTCATTTAACTAAACATATATAATTATGGAACAGATGTAAAATGTTAAAAGCCCTTTACTAACAAAAATACCCAGGAATCCCCGCCAAGAGGAAAATGCTTGAATTATACTTGTTGTATACAGCCTTGCTTACATTTGTGCCATGGATTTTCTATTTTTCTTGTTTGCCAAGGAAACTTAAGCCGCCTTTGGCAACTTTACAGGGGGGGAGAGATGTATGAAGAAGGGGGGCTATGAAGGCCTTCCAGTGCAGGGCAGCCCACAGAAAGCGGTGGCATGTGTTAAGATGTGACTATTAAATAGCTTTTTCTAATCTCCTCTCACCATGAACTACACACCCATATTCGTACTGTAATCAGTGGATCTAGCATGACTCTGCTAAATGAAAAACAGCATGAATTACTTTTGCTTTCAGCTTTAGTTTTATTACCATCATACTAGATGGACCAAGAAAAGATGAACCTCCTCACTCTTTTTTAGCTTTCATGAAGGAGAGTCAGACTGGTAGGAGGAGTTAGTGAGCAAGGTGTGAGAGGCACTGAGAACTGTTCTTGTATCCCCAGTGTGTGGAGCAGGTATGTCCTTGTCTTTTACATGCAGTACAAAATTGATTTCTTTTCTGATTTTATTGAAATAGAGTCGATTTACAATGCTGTCTTAGTTTCTTGTGTACAACACAGTGATTGATATATATATATATTCTTTCTCATTATAGGTTATTACAAGATGCTGAATATAGTTCAATAGGACTTTGTTGCTTATCTATTCTGTACGTAGTAGTTAGCAAGATTGATTTCAGATTCAAAGTGACACCTGAGGAAGGGCAAGTAGCCTGCTGTCTGGCATGCAGGGGTCTGTGGCTGGCTTTAGTTCAAAGGAAGCTCAGCTTCTCTGTATGGACCAGTAGCAGCTGCAAAGTGACAGCCAGACACACTGTGTCCCCCTCGATGTGCTGCTCCTTGAGAGAGTCCTCCTGGGAGCCTGCCTGTCTTGCTCTGTCAAGGTCTCTGGGCTGGCGTTAGAATTCAGAGAATAAGACAATCCCTGGCAAGGAGGTTATAGGGAACTGTCATCTATAGAGATTGTTTCTTTTTAATGTTTCTATTAGTCAATTTAAGAAAGCTCACAGTGAGAGCTCTGTAAATCTCTATGTAGCGATAAATTTAGTCCCCTCACCCCTGATCTTTATTAGTTAAACTTTACGATCACATCAAAACTATCTTTCTCTTTCTGTCTCTCTGGCTTCCTCTTCCTCCCTCTCATTCTCTCTCTTCCCCTGTCCCCCAACCCCCGCCCCCTCATTTGTGGGTTTGTTTTTCATAAGAACATTGGAATCATTTGTAGCATGTTTTATACATACACAACCTAGGTTTAACAATCCCTTTGGGTGATTATTTTTTCTGTAGATCACATTTTGAAAACCAACCTGGAACAGGATTGAATAGCTGCAGTTTGTTAATTTGATGTTAAAAATTATGTGGCTTATTCACAGCTAAGAAATCACAGGTCTGTTTCTTTAAAACATTTTTTATTGAGTTATAGTCATTTTACAATGTTGTGTCAAATTCCACTGTAAAGCACAATTTTTCAATTATATATGGACATACATACATTCATTGTCACACATTTCACTGTGAGGTACCACAAGATCTTGTATATATTTCCCTGTGCTATACAGTATAATCTTGTTTATCTATTCTACATATGCCTGTCAGTATCTACAAGTTTTGAACTCCCAGTCTGTCCCTCCCCCCGCCCTGCCCTCTTGGCAACCACAAGTTTGTATTCTATGTCTATGAGTCAGTTTCTGTTTTGTATTTATATTCATTTTAAAATTTTTTGAGATTCCACATATGAGAGATCTCATATGGTAATTTTCTTTCTCTTTCTGGCTTACTTCACTTAGAATGACATTCTCCAGGAGCATCCATATTGCTGCAAATGGCGTTATGTTGTCGGTTTTTATGGCTGAATAGTATTCCATTGTACAAATATACCACTTCTTCTTCATCAAGTCATCTGTTGATGGACATTTAGGCTGTTGACATCTCTTGGCTATTGTAAATAGTGCTGCTATGAACATTGGGGTGCAGGTGTCTTTTTGAAGTAGGGTTCCTTCTTGATAGAGGCCCAGGAGTGGGATCACTGGGTCATATGTTATGTCTATTCCTAGTCTTTTGAGGAATCTCCATACTGTTTTCCACAGTGGCTGCACCAAACTGCATTCCCACCAGCAGTGTAAGAGGGTACCCTTTTCTCCACAGCCTCTCCAGCATTTGTCATTTGTGGACATTTGAATGATGGCCATTCTGGCTATTGTGAGATCATACCTCACTGTAGTTTTGATTTGCATTTCTCTGATAATTAGTGATGTTGAGCATTTTTTTCTTGTTCCTATTGATCATTTGTATGTCTTCCTTGGAGAATTGCTTGTTTAGATCTTCTGCCCATTTTTGTATTGGGCTGTTGGTTTTTTCTTATTATGTCGTATGATCTACTTACATATTCTGGAGATCAAGCCTTTGTTGGTTTCAGCATTTGCAAAAATTTTTTCCCATTCCTTATATTTTTGTTTTGTTTTACTTATGGTTTCCTTTGCTGTGCAGAAGCTTGTAAGCTTAGTTAGGCCCCATTTGTTTATTCTTGCTTTTAATTATACTACTTGGGTAGACTGCCCTAGGAGAACATTTTTGAGCTGTATGTCAGATAATGTTTTACCTATGTTTTCTTCTAGGAGATTTATTGTATCTTGTGTTATGTTTAAACATTTGATCCATTTTGAGTTTATTTTTGTGTATGGTGTAAGGGAATGTTCTAGCTTCATTGATTTACATGCTGCTGTCCAGTTTTCCCAAAATCATTTCCTGAATAGACTATCTTTATTCCATTGTATATTCTTGCCTCCTTTGTCGAAGATTAGTTGACCAAGAGCCTGTGGGTTCATTTCTGGGCTTTCTATTCTATTCCACAGACCTGGTTTTTATAAAGTTGTTTCTCTCACATTTTCCTGCAGCTTCCTTTAACTTTTCCATTTAAAGAGGGGGACTGGACAACTCTGGTCATTATAATGTAGCTGTTAGAGGATCCTGTTTTACCTTTGTATTCTTTTCTCCCACAATGAAGAATCAGACAAAAGGAGATGGTACAGGAACAGTGTTTGAATTTTCTTGCTGCTTTGCTCTGAAAAAAAAATTATAGACCTTGTTTCTTAGTAACCTGAAGTTTGCAGGTTGTGTTCAAATATGTAACCCAATTTGTTTAGTGCAGTTGTTGTGGATAAATCTCCATGTAATTCAGTAAGCATGCATTGAAATCCCATTTTGTGCTGCATTCTATGCTCATATATAAGCTTTGACTTATCTGATTTTATTATCAAAACATCCTCCAGACTGGACTTACCAGTTTTTTCATATTACCCCTATAATTATTCTTAAAAACTTAGGTTTAGCTAGGTGAGGCTTCTTGTTTAAGGCCACACAAGTAGTAACTGATAAAGCTGGTATTTTTTAAAAATATTTTTGATAGTATTTGAGGCATCTTGAATACTTGACCTATAAATATGGAACTGAATAGTTGAGACATTTGAATATAATATCATGTTTATATAGTCTGATTATGAAATATGCATAGATATTATAGGGAAATTTTAATATAATGCCAATCAGAAATATGCCAGAAGAACCATGGTACAACTGTTTTTAATACTTAATTTTTAAAATCAAATTTGCCTTGGAAAACAATTACAAGGGAATCTCATATCCTTTTCACCTAGATTTACACACTGGTGGCATTTTCCTAGATTTGCTTCCTCTCTCTAAATATATGTATATGTCTCTCAATATAATATAAAACAATATTTGCATTTTCATTCTTATTTTCATTTATGGGATTAAGTTGCAAAAATCCTGACCCTTCTCAGCTAAGTACCTTGGCCTAAATCTCTCAAGATTCAGGACATCCTCCTGAAACAGAAGAAGAGTGGCAAGTTGAAGAAGGAGCAACTGTGTGGGAACATTGACCTAAAGTGTGCAGTCTCCTTCTCAAAAAGGGGAGGCAGGAGGGTGGGAAAAGTCTTCAGTAGTTTACCTATGAGGATGATGTTACCTGTGCGTTTTTCCATATATAGACTTCATTATGTTCAGGTAGTTTATTTTTATTCTTAATTGTATTTTGTTTAGTTTTCACATATTTGTAGACTTTGCAGTTTTATTCCATCTATTAATTTCCAGTTTCATTTCATTGGGTTCAGAAAAGATACTTTTTATGAGTTTAACCTTTAAAATTTGTTGACTTGTTTTGTGGCCTAAAATATGGTCTATCCTTGGAAATATTCCATGCCCATCTGGGAAAATGTGTTTTCTCTTGTTGGATGAGCGTGTTCTGTACATGTCTATTAGGTTCAATTAATCTATAGTGTTATTCAAGTACTCTGTTTTTTCTACCTATTATTGCAAGTAAGGTATTAAACTATTGTATTATTGTTAAGTGATCTGTTGCTCAATTCTGTCAGTGTTTATTTCATATATTTTGGAACTCTGATGTTCAGGTATACATATTTAGAATTGTTTATCTTCTAGATAAACTTGACTCTTTTAACATAATATCCTTCTTTGTCTCTTTTAACAGTGCTTGAAATACATTTTTTTATCTCATATAGATATAACCACAACAGTACTCTTTTTGTTGTTATTTGAATAGAAAATCTTCCTGGGGTGTACAGTAAGGTGGTAGTTGCTCAGGCTGACCTGTCTCCAACCTGTCTGGTGGCAAACCAGCACCCATTCACTCCTTCTAGTCTAGGCTTCTCCAGCCTTTCTATCTGTTTCAGTCTTTCTCCAAGTAGCCAATGGGACTTGTCTCCTCTGTGTAGGACCCCAGGACTGGGATGCCAATCTGTGGCTTGACCTACTCACTCCTCAGGGTTAGGGTCTGTTTGCACAGTCTTCCTTTTCCTCTTAGTCCTTCCCTAGTTGCACAGGTCCCAACCTGAAGTTTTTACTCCTCCCTAATTATGTGGAAATATCTCTTGAAATCTTGTTTGTATAGGAGTTCTGCCAGTTTTCAGTCACTTTTCTGTGAGAAGTTATTATCCCTCATCTTGACCCCCCTCCTCTGGAAACAGTATTCTTGATTGGTAGGTTCCCCCCTACCCCATCACTCAGTTTTTAGCAATTTAAACATATCATTCCACTGCCTTCTGGCCTCCAAATATTTTGTTGATAAATTGACTGACAATCTTATTGGATGTGATGAGTTACTGCTTTTTGTTGCTTTCAAGATTCTCTCTTTGTCTTTTGACAGTTTGATTATAATATGCCTCAGCATTGGTCTCTGATGATTTATCCTACTGGAGTTTGTTGAATAACTTGCATTTGTAGATTTATATATTTCATTGCATTGGGAATTTTTTAGCCATTATTTCCTCAAATAATCTCTCTGCCCTACCTCTCCCTTCTGCTTTAGGGACTTTCATAATGTATATACCTGTCTATGTGACAGTATTCCATAAGTTTGTTAGGCTGTATTCACTTTAAAAAAATTATTTCTTCCTTCTGCTCCTGAGACTTGATAATTTCAAATGTCCTGTCTTCAAGTTTGCTGAGTCTTTTTCCCTGTGCAAGTCTAATCCCCTTTATATGTATTCAAATGCTCTTCCCCTGAGCTTTACCCCCAAGTCTAATTCCCTGTAGAAAATGTGTAAATTCATTCATTGTATTTTCCAGCCTCAGAATTTCAGTTTGGTTCCTTTTTTATTATTTTTATCTCCTTGTTCATTTTCTAATTTTGTTCACATATTGTTTTTCTGATTTTCTTTAGTTATTTTTCTGAGTTTTCCTTTAGCTTTTTAAGCATATTTTTAAAAAGTTATTTTAAAGTCTTTGCCTAAAACATCTAATGCACTTGTTTCCTCAGGGTTGTTTTTTTTTTTTTTTTACCACTTTATATTCTTCCTTTGGAAGGGCCATATTTTCATTTATTTTGTATGTCTTGTGATTTTTGTTGTTGTTGTTGAAAAATTGGATATTTATTTATCTATTTATTTATTTTAAATGGAGGTACTCAGGATTTAACCCAGGATCTTGGACATGTTAAGTACATGCCCTACTACTGAGTTATTACCCTCCCACCCCCTGAAAATTGAGCATTTATGAAAGCAGTCACCTTTCCCATTCTTTGCATACTGGCCTTTTGACAAGGAAGTCTTTTCCTAAGCTGGCTCTTGATTTTGAAACTTGGGATTAAGCTTAGGAGAAGTTGTAAAGTCTTTTTAGGCTTTTTTGAGCATGCATCTTCCCTGGGCCTGTGTGTTGCTTTTTCAGTTTTCCCATATATGTGCTCCTTTTAAGTATATTAATTTCCCAAAGGATGTCTCCTTTGAACTTTTGATTGTCTATTGTGTGTCTCCACCCTGAAAAGAAAAAGAAAAATTCAGTTTCTCTTCTCAACTTTCTATTCTCTATACTTATTTCTGGTCACCACATACATGAGCATTTTTTCACAATAAGCAATTCTGACACTAACTTCCAAGAGTTAGTTTATACCCTACATATTAAGGGCTCAGTCCCACAAGACTTCTCAGTTCAGATGCAATTACAAATCCAGGTTGTCACCTGTGCTTCTGACTAACTGGCTGTACATTGGAGTTTCCCATCTCTTCCCCAGGCTCAATGATTTGCTAGGATGGCTTAAGAACTCAGGAAGGATAGTTTGCTTACTAGATTACTGGTTTATTTTAAAAAAGGATACAGCCTATAAACAGCAAAATAGGAGATGCAAAGGGAAAGATATCAAGAAAAGCGTGTGGAGCTTCCATGACCCCTTTGGATGTGCCACCTTCTAACAACCTCCACATATTCATCAAGCCAGAAACTCTCTGAACCCCTTCAGTTAGGTTTTATTTATTTTTTTAATGGAGGACTTCTTAGATAGATATGGTTGAGTAAACTATTGGTCATTGGTGATTAACTCAACTTTCAACTCTTCTCTGCTCCCCAGTGGTTGGAGCTTCAGGATAAATGTTGCAACTTTCTAATAACATTGATTCCTCTAGCAACCAACTCCATTCTGTAGTGATCTAGGGGCTTTACAAAATCACCTCATTAACATAAACTCAGTTGTGGTTGAAAGGTGCTTGTTACAAATAACAAAAGACTCTCCTTTCATCTTTATCAGTCTGGAGCTACTTTAGGAATTGAGGACAAAAGACCAAAAGTTACAAGAAAAATAATTTCATCTCTCTCATCACATAGGGTTTTAAGAGCTATATACCAGGAATAAGGACAATGATCAAATTTGTATTTCTTATTATACATCTCAATATTACACACCCATAATATCTTGTCATAGGTGTCTGCAGGTCATTCTCCCTGCAGCTTTCCCAAGCAATGCCCACTGCTTCTCCCTGCCTAAGATCCAAATAAGGGAAAACATAACAGTCCTTCAGGCAGCCCATGAGATGTCAGAACATTTTAAATGCAGTCTGCTCTGCTCTGTTTATTTTGAAAAAGGGAATTGGAAACTCAATTGATGCCTTAGATAGTCTATTTTATATATTCACTGGTAACCTCTTGCTCTAGGCATCTGTGGAGCTGTCTCTCCACATTTTTCCTTGAGAAATACCTGCTGCTTCTTTCCACCTGATATCCAAGTTTTACCACCACCTACACCTCTGCCACCCTTCCCCGAGTTTCATGTGAGGTGAAACAGAGACCTGAAGAGGCAGCCCTGACAGGTTAGAACATTATAAAATTCCCTCTCTCTGAATCAGGGGAGGGAATTGGGAAATGATTTGCCACTTCCTTAAAGACCTTACCACAATGGGGACCGTGGGCAACAGAAAAAACACAGAATTTCCTACCATTTTGAATGAGGCTGTTTCTTGATTTGGTATTTGGTTGGTTGCTTTGGACCTTTGACTGTTTTATGGAACTACTGTAAGGTTATTCTAGCCAGTATTTTGGTTGTTGTTTATATCTCCTTGGGGAAACAAGAGCTTAGAGTTTGCTAGTCTGTCATTTTGCTCAAGTATGTAGATTATCAATCCTTTCTCAATGACATTCACTCAGCCTTTGTGAGAACCATTTACCTCATTTCCAAAGTAGTTATATTAATTTCTAACTTTCAGTCTCTTGTGAATATCAGTTTAGCTGGATATGTAAGTTATTATCAAAGGGCTTGGTATATTGTAGGCCTTCAGTGCATCATAACAATAACTTTAATTATATTATTATTTTGAAATAACACTTTGGAGAGTGATATTATATTATTTCACTACCAATATCATGAGAGACTTGAGGGAATGATGGGGGAAAACCTCTGCAGTATGCTAATTCTAGGTTACATTTTGTCTCATGGAAAGCACAGAACTCTTACTTACCTTACCCTAAGTTGATACATGCTTTGTATAAGTCTGAGTTAGAGAATGACTTTATAATCTGATTTCCACTAAGAAGCTCTTCTAGGTTGGCAGGTTGCCATGGCATCCAGACCCAAAATGATGGACCCCATTTGTCTGCTGGAAAGTGTCAAGGAGCTTTCAGTGAAACAAAAATCTCTGCAGATTCTTGGTGAGATTTCTTTGCCAGTGCTGGTGGTGGCCATTGTAGGACCGTATCATACAGGCAAATCCTACTTGATGAACCATCTTGCAGGTCAGAATCATGGTGAGTGTTGTACTGGGTCAAGGACCAATTGCTTGATTCTAGCTAATACCTCAGCTTCTTAATTTTTGTCCTGATCATGTGTAGGGAGAACCAAACTTCTCTTAACAAATCAACTTTCCACTCCTATTTCTCACTGCTAAACCACTGTCTTACTGTAATTCATTATCATATTGTATGTTTTATTCCTGTAAAGCAAAATTTCTCCTACCAATTCTCACAATCCTACCTTATTTTACATGCTTAAGCACTGGACTCTTACAATTGTGTCTACTCACTCTTGAAACACATTTTGCGTTTTTATGGACTATTCTCATCTACATATAAATGTGTTCAAATGTCTATAATCTTAAAAATATTTCCTGTATGTCATATACTACTGTGGCTAACACCTCTCCCCACTTTTGAAAAATTTGTCTGACAAAAAATATAATGTTGATTTTTTTCCCACCTTTTTCTCTTCCCATGTCTGTCTTCAGTCCATTTCTCTCTGGCTTTGAACCTCACCATTCTTTCAAGATACTCTTGTTATGATTATCAGTGACTTCCATTTTGTCTGATTCATGGATTCCCCTTTGCCTCTATGTTGAGCCCTTGCTTGGTATCTTTATCACAATTAATATTCCTTCCTCCTTGAAACAGATGACACACAAAGTAGGACATTCTTGAGGAAATGGAGAAAGCACCAACTCGTATGCTGGGATACTGACATTCCAATAGATCTGACTCTGTAGCCCCTTGGTGGTTTAGATTATCTGCTCTAACTGAATGCTGCTTTCTCCCCTCTCCTCACAGGCTTTCCTCTAGGCTCTACAGTGCAGTCTGAAACCAAGGGCATCTGGATGTGGTGTGTGCCTCACCCACGCAAGCCCAATCATACTCTGGTGGTCCTTCTGCACAATTAGAGCCTGGGGGATGTGTGAATGGTAAAGCAGAAATTCACAGTTAAATACTTTTTATTCTGGATTTTCCCCTTATCTCTCCATGGTCCTAGAAATTTTACTTCTTTAATCTGTAAAATCTAGAAATCAATTATAGTAAATAAGGCAAACTATGATTTGTTTGAATCTCACTTCTAGGTAAGTTATCATGGTGTCTTAGATAAATTCTTTTATTTCTTGGCACTGTGTGGAAGACTTGATTACATTTAGTAAGTCATTATTGAACGGCTGAGTTCCAGGCCTTTGGACTTAGCATTGTAGATATCAGTGACCAAAATAAATGTCCTGCCCTAAAAGAGTCTTTAGTTCAATTGACAAGACATTATCTGCAGTCAGATTTAATACCATGTAATTGGGAAAGAAGCAGGCTGGAGAGAAGAAGAAATTACATTGCATTGCAATCCCCAATTTCTGGGAATTTCATGGGAGCTCCATGGCTGGAATGGCTTTTTTGAGTTATCCTGATTTTGGGACTGGGGCGCTGATACATTTTTGAAGAGCTGCTCCAGCAGCCTTTCTAATTAAGAGGGCTGACACCTGAATACTGTCTTCCACCAGCACTCCCAACAGCTGGGGGAATAAGTCCTTCAGTTTTGAAAGGCAATCCAGGCAGCACCTGACTGGTTTTGAGAACTTACAGTTAAGCATAACTAAGAAAGAGGAGAAGTATCAATCTGTGAGTGAGGAAATATTTCTGATTCACCTTCTCAGCTACAAGGTGAAGAGTGTATTTGAGGGTTGGATTTAAGAGACGGGTTTACATTTTCTATGATGAAGTTCATCAACTACTCACAGAGTGTTCTGGAAATCTGTGAGACACCTCTGAATGTGCAAGTTCTATAAAAGTAAGTTTTTGTCCTACAAGAAACATTAAAATGGATTTTGGTGTTTTAGCTTTCTGCTAATGGGTGAAATGAACTATCCCTCCTTTCCCCCTTTTGAGACTTATTTGGAAATAGTACCTACATTTTTATAGCTCTCTCTTTTTTCTCAAAAGGAGTTAGAAAGTCTGTGCTTATTTTTAAAGCCATATATCAAACAATGATATAATCTTGCTGTTGAAATAATTGTTTGTCATAACTGCTACTTCTTCTTATCCTAATTGATTATTTTTAAAAACTGGGTTTTGGGGGAAGAAAGTAATGAATAGACTCTTATCCCCCCAAACTCCCATTTAGAATCTTCTCAACATAAACCACAGTTTTTGCATTTACACTGGGAGCAACTTTACATGCCATTTATAATAAAAAAAATTATTTCCAGTTTATGCCATCATTTAGACAATGCTATGATTTATACAACTTAGCCTGGGCTTTAAGGCCCTTGATTAGGCTGCATGAAATCTCACCTTAACTTCTCCACTTGCCCTCTGCCCTCAAATGACTCTGTTCTAACTACAAGATCCCTGTCTTCTCCCATCTCTAATTTTGTTTCTCTGGGTTTTCCTGTCTAAAGGGTTCACCTTCATTTCTTCAGTTCCACATTTACCAGTTCTTTAATATTCAGCTCAAGACTTTGAGGAAGCTTTCAGATCACATATTCTTTCTCCAAATTTCATAGCTCTGTTCTTCCTTGATAGACTTCTAAATTTTAGTTTAGTGTTATAGCTATAAGTTTCACTGCTTATATACATTACTGAGAGTAAGCCTTTTACAGATACTTCTATCTTTTTTGCACTTACTGTTATGGATGTTTGTCCACTGCTTTGAAATAATCATGTTGAAAGAAAATTTTCAATTTTAGCATTGCTTTTTTAAAATCTAAGAACAGTGGGGGATATTTAGTAGCTTTCTGCAAATATTTATTGATTGGATATAATTTAAATACCCAGTTATGCCAACTATGGTATATTTTATATGGACTCTGATTAATAAATATATGCAGAATGAATAAGTGCCCACACTCATCACTGAATTCCTAATTACACAACAGGTACTGTATTAGTTTTTCTGTATATGTTATTTTACTTTATCCAATTGAGGAAAAAGAAAGCACTGTGAACATTAGAATCCTTTTATATATGAAAAATTTGCAAACACAAGAAGTGTCTCTGTAATTGTCAAAGTTGATATCTGCATTTACATCTGTCTTCAAGCAATTTCTTTGCATGGTGAGTATGTTAGCTGAAATAATAAATGAAACCATGATTGAAGAAGTGTACAGATGAATTTCTAATGTAGGGGTAAACTTCTAACTCTCTTGTTCTAATGTGCTTTCTAGGATGAGTCTAAGAAGGATTCATGGATCTTTGCCCTGGCCGTGATTCTGTGCAGTAGCTTTGTCTAGAACAGCATGAGCACCATCAACCACCAGGCCCTGGAGCATCTGCAGTATCCTTCCAGGTCCTGAACCACCATGTTTCACTGAATTCATGGGAATGAGGATAGAGTCAGTCTCTCCTTTCCTGTCATTTAGTTTTCTTGGGTGGAGCAGAGGGGACCCATGGCAAAAGAGTGTGTTTATAATATTTTTATACTAGAGAAATGTGGGAATTGTTGGTAGTGAGTTTCTTTTCCCTAATCAAATCTTAGTTATGTGACAGAGCTTGCAAAACATCAGGGCAAAGTCCTCTCAAACACCTGATAGAGTAGAAGATTCCACAGAATTTGTGAATTTCTTTCCAGACTTTATCTGGACTGTATGGGATTTCACCCTGGAGCTGCAGTTATGTGGTCAGCCTATCACAGAAGATGAGTACTTGGAGAATGCCCTGAAGCTGATTCCAGGTATCAGAGTATGGCCTGGGCAGTGTACAGTCCAATAGAGTGTGGGATCTACTAAACAATATCCCTCATCTCTGTGATTGCATTTGTATTTGAGACTAAATCAAAGCCTGTGGAAATGGTGGCTGGAAAGTGGGTTGCAAAGATCTAGGGGCTACAGTTGAAGTTTACTCAAGAAAAGTAAAGTGTAAAGTGAAATTACTCAAAACCAATATGTTTTTTATACATCTTTAAATTTAGCATCCAGATTTAAATGGGTGCTGAAACATTCTAAAGACTGGACACTGTGTTTCGTATTCCTTCAATTTGTCTCTGTTGAAGAAAACAACTAATCAGCTAATTGTTAGACATGAAACTGCAGTGAAAAGCTTATCTAATGAACAAAATATAGATTTCACATATTATTCTTTTCAAAGAGGGATATAAAACTTTCTAATCCTGTATAATTATATCATCTACAAAATGATTATATGTTCTAAATGAACCTGAAGAAGTGACTGTCTTTACAATCTATGCCTTTTCAATAATACTGACAATTATTAGAACATTCATTTTACCTTCCACATCATAGCTTTCTCCTAATTCCCACATGTTTAACCATGAATTAATTACAAGGTAAAAAATTATTTTCATGGGTTACATTTCCAAGGATGTGTGTCTATTGAATCCTTGAGAGAAATATCAATCCCAATTTATTCATTCTTACATTCATGTTTCTATTTATGATTTCTCAAAACAGCTATTAAGAAATTGGCTGGCAGGAGAGGACCAGATATAATCATTTACCTCAAAGAGTTTATAGATTAGTGGTGATACCTTAAAATTACATTTCAGGTACATTTATACTTCAGAGGTTTTTACTAAAAAATAGATAACACTGCATCAATTATTTTTAGCATCAAAACAGTTTTCCTTAAATAATGAGGATGTCATTCCTAATATTCCAATTACTGTCCATGATCCCTTGTTTGTAGCTCTCCTTTTTGGTTCCAAAGCTCAATTCCTACATGAGGTTGAGTTGAGCAGAAAGTTTCATGTGACCTTTCATCTTTTTAGCTGCTAGTTAAGCAAACACATCATAGACAACCACTCTACTATGTGCATGTCTGGAGAGACCAGCCATAGGTTTCCTTTACTGGATCAGATGTCTCCCTAAATTTCTCTGCAGTTATATCATTGGTATAAGTCTGATGTGCAAAGAAGTATTGAATGTCTATGTTAAAAGAGTTCTGTGTGTAGAAATGGCAAAGACACACAAATCCCTGCCATGAACACCTGTAACCCCCTCGCCTCAAGACTCTACACACTCTAATCCCTGTTTTTCTGTCCCTCAGGGAAGAATCCCAAAGCCCAAACATCCAATCTACCCAGAGACTGCATCAGGCATTTATTTCTAAGATGGAAGTGTTTTGTCTTTGACTGGCCAACATAGGAAAAAAAAAATTCTAGCCAATATTGGGATGGTATCTCAAGACCAACTGGATCCTAAATTCCAGGAGCAAACAAAAAATTTCTGTTCTTACATCTTCGCTGATGCAAGGACCAAGACCCTCACAGAAGGAATCATGGTCACTGGGAAAGGTGAGTCTCTTTTTTCCATTTCCATGGGGACTGCTATGTGTTGAATATTTTATATAATGTGCTTTCTAGTATTTTTGTTTGATTCTATAAAGAATTCTGATTTTACAGACATTTATACTCCATGAAGAAATCTGTATACTTTATAATTATCTCACTTTGGGGGCTTTACAAATTCCTTCCCCAAATTGCAACTTTTGTGAATGATATCTGTGGCTCCCACTTATCTGAAAACATCCTCCACTTAGAATATAATCACTCTCTTGGTGTAAAGACAGAATACTGCATGTTTTCAAAGGAAGTCCTATACAACAAGTGTTCTTCACAAGGAGAATTCAAAAGATATTTTGAGAATTTAGAGTGGTCCAAAAATAAATATTAGCCCATAAATCACTGAAAATCCATTCAAAGCCTCAGAATTAGGAATAAATTAAACATGGTACACTTTGCCTCATCTGTCTATCTATGTAATCTATATTGCTTTCAATTTTTAAAATGGGGAACTGTATTTTCCAGGTAGCCCCTAGTATGTTAGATAGAAGTAGATATTAACTTTTTTAGTCCTGTGGCCTGGAAAACCATAAAAATGAAGAGTCAGTAAAAAAATGAAGGTGATAATAGTAGAAGGAGATAGGGGTGCATGTGTGTGTTTGTGTGTGTGCATGTGTATATGACCCTAGAAGCATAGTCTCAGAATCCTGGAGCCATTGACTGATAACTTGATATTTAGCCCCTAAATTTCCTGGCTTCTTCAGGGCTGAGGACTCTGGTTGTGACCTACGTGGATAATATCAATAGCGGAGCAGTACCTCGCTTGGAGAATGCAGTGACAACTCTGGCCCAGCTGGAGAACTCAGCTGCCATTCAGAAGGCAGACAACCACTACAGTGAGCAGATGGCCCAGCGAGTGAGCTTCCCCACAGACATGCTGCAGGAGCTGCTGGAGGCGCAAGCTGCCTGTGAGAGGGAAGCCCCTGCAGTCTTCATGGAGCACTCCTTCAAGGAAGACAAGCAGGAGTTACAGAGGAATCTTGTTGTAATCTGTTTTAGTATTTACAGTATGTCGCCTCCCCTTGAAGAACGAAACTTAGAAATGTTGTTACCGGTCCCATGGCTCATCTCTCACTCAAGGATAAAGTAGTCCATGTTCTCATGAGGGACAGAGTTTCAAAGGACTACATTTCCTTCTTTTTTGACTGCCAGAACTCAGGCAGTTTATCTGGAACTCTCTTTGACCTTCAATGAAAAATCAGAATGGATATCCTCTTGAAATAAATACTTCTGTGGATTCCAAGCCTGTCCAGAACACCCAAGACATTCTTTAGCTGGCTTCTTTTTCTGTGAACACACTCCTATGGCTGGGAACCAAAATTTCTCTTTTCAGATCCACATCTCTGGCCACTTTGAGCTTAGGTTGCTCCTTGTTGTATCTATCATTGAAGACAGAGAGAATCACTGAATGTGGCAGCTTCAAGGAACCATAGAGATTAGGTAATGCAACTCCAACAGCTCAGATGAAATACCCAAAGGAGGTTAGGGAACTTCCCCATGGTCTTCCAGAGTTTTCAGAGCTGTGAATAAATCAAATCTTGTGACTGCTGTTTTATTACATGTCCTCCAACAGAATACTTTTCTCATGAGGAACACAGTTAGACCAATTCTTTTACCAGATCCTTTGGAAATTTACTTCCTCTGTTCCTTGCTTCTGGTGACAGCCCTCTAACTTTCTTCCCTCTAGGAAATCATAAAGAATAAGAAAGAGGATTTCTTGATGCAGAATGAAGAGACATCAATCAAATACTGCCAGACTAAACTTGATCAGCTTTCAAAGACACTAATAAAAAGTATCTCAGCAGGAACTTTCTCTGTTCCTGGAGGTCATGAACTCTACAGGAAAGCAAAGGAAATTATTGAAAAGGAATATCACCAAGTGCCCATGAAAGGAGTGAAGGTTAGGAATAAGGGAAACATGGGGAACCTACAGAATAGTCAAAGGGGTCTCCTGAAAATCTGAGAGTGCAGCTCCATGCATGCATAAAGAGAGAGTATGGGGCCATTCAAACAGCTGTGGCTTTTAAGGTTCACTGCATGCTATTTATTCCTGAAGAGAGTACAAATGTCAACTCCCAACCATGAGTACAGATTTCTTAAATCCACAAGAGACAGAACAGAAATTATTCATTTTTTTTTTACTCAATAACATATTTGAAGTGTTGAGCACTGATAATTTACAAGTCAGCCTTTGTACACAAGGATGATCACAAGTGAGACAGGAAGTCAACTACATAGACAAGTTATAACACTCAGGAAAGAGCTACTTAGGTGTTAGAAACAAATATAATAATAATTAATAATAATAATAATAATAATAATAATAATAATAATAATAATAATAATAATAAAATAATAAAAAACAACAATAAAAATGCAACTAATATATATTGAACTGTTGTTTCCTATAGCCAAAATGTTAAGCTCTTTCCCTAGACTCTTTAACTTAATCTTTCAAATAGCATTAAGAAGCATCTACATTATCAACATTTTAAAGATCTGAACTGAGAAGCATAGGCAGGTTAAAATAAGTTGTCTAAAGTTATAACCAGCTAGTGGCAGAGGAGAACAGCAGCACAATTTAGAGGCACTATTTCACACTGGTAAAGCAGATATGTAAAAGCACCAGAGATTTGGGGTTTGTAGAACTGAACATGATTCTGACTGGCTGGATTCTAGAGTGGGGAGAAGGAAGTAGCACTGGGCAAGAGACTGGAGAGAGACAGGTCACTCTAAGGAGCTTGGACTCATTGTAAGGAACCACTGTGGAACTTTAAACTTGAAGCAAAATTTACATGGACTTAGTTGTCTTTGCAGCACTAATTTCCCTATTGGAAATCTAATTTCTGTGCTCCTCCTTGGTTCCTCAGGCAAATGAGTTCCTCCAGAGGTTTCTGCAGTCCCAGGTGGCACTAGAGAAATCCTGCAGGCAGATAAAGCCCTCACTGATGGGTAGAAGGCCATAGCAGGTACGGGGTAGGGCTGGGCTCACAGTGGGATGCGTATGTTCTTGCAGTGCCCTCTGACAGGTGTGAGAGCAAAACCTTCCCAATACCGGAGCTTCCTTCCTTTCTGTGGAACAACCCTGCTGCATTTGGAAACAGCAAAGGAAACTGTGATTGGATGCCAGACAGGCAGAGCATTTTCTCTCACATTCTGAAGTGTGCTCTCGATGGTGTGGACATGGGGTGTGGGGGGAGGACTTCAGAGATTTCCTACCTCTCTCTTCAATTTGGTTTGGCCTCTGAGCTCAGGAGGGTGGAGGTCAATTCTTGCCTATTTTTTCCCTCTCTAATACCTTCCTGGGGCAGAAGAGTGGACCTGGAAGGAGACAGCTGAGAAGGAACAGGAACTGCTGAATCAGAAACTGCAGGAGCATCAGCAGCAGGTGGAGGCTCAGAAGAGAAGTCTCCAGAAACACATAGTCCAGATGATGGAGAAGCTGGTGAGAGAAAGAGAAAACCTGCTGAGAGAGCCAAACAAGATATTGGAGCATCAGCTGAAGGTGAATCAGGCTGTGGCAGTAGTAGAGCTTGATAGCTTTGTCCTGGTACCCCAGGAAGGGATGGGTGAAGGTTACAGCATGGTCATGCAAAGATCACAAGTGCATCTACTGCTTGTGATTTATTAAAACCCTGAAGCCTTTGAATCCTTCCAAAACCTTTAAATTCGGCTCTGTAAGTAGACTTTGGAGAGTTCAGGATGAGTATTACCCCCTCTACTCCAAGCCCTCAGAGAATATAAATAGGGTTGAATAGCCATTTAGAGAATTTTAAAATGATCTCACAGGGCTTGATTGAACAGATATTCCAACTACGTGTGTTTAATATGAACAACAACTAGTACGCTCTACCAAGATCACTACCTTTTACCAGGAGACCTGCTCAGCCCAAGGCCCTGAGGTAGATCTGTGCTGACATAAAACTACCAGAAATGTCCAGACTTAAAAACACATAGAAATAATAGATTTTACACTTGCTGCATTGCCTCCAGGTGTGGACAGATCCCCAAGCTATCATGTGGCTTGGAGGGATTTCTCTCATTGTTCATCTGAACATGATTTATAAGAGATTTCTATAATTTAGGGGCCATGTGTTTATAACAGATTTTTATAATATGGGTGACAGTGTCATCCTGAGTGGGACTGAGAATTAGTGCAGTCAGACCAAGGCTACCTCTCATTTGCATTTTTTGACTGGAAAATATTACATCTGTCCTCATGCCAGGCTTAGCCTCCTGGCAAAACCCTAAGGTATATGAATATTATTAAGGCTGTAAACTACACTTCCTCTTAATATTTAGGTCCAAACCAGGAAATATTCCTTGTTACAAGAGTCTCCTTTCATGATTAAGAGAGAACAATTTTAGGAATAAAACAAAGATAGTCTGACAAAGTTTTAAAGTTTGACAAAATGTAATCCTTGAAAAAATGGGGGATTTAAAAAGTTTTACTTCCTTCCTCATTTTTATTTTTTTTTTTTTAGGTCCAAGAAGATCTGTGTACTGAAGGATTTAGAAAGAAATGTGAGGAGATGAGTACAGAGATAAATGATTTGGGAGAGAGAATTGTTGATACTAAAAATGATGATAGTTCCTTGCTTGTACAAGCCTTGGACAACCTTGGCAAAAGGATCGCTTCGTTATTGCCTGCCCCAGCTAACATTCTTGGTAATGTTATGAAAGTAGTGAGCTCACTATTTAAAAAGAAGTAGCTCTCCTTGTAAAGAAATCAGATATATAATATAATATACATGTATGTTCTCTGGCCTATTTCTGATGTGCATGCATTTCACTTTCATCCAGCAATGCTTTAAATATAAAAAGTGATTTCTAGAGAATACTGATGCCTGGCCCACATTAGATAGAATAAATGCATGGACACTTTGATATAGTGTGTTCAGTTTTAGGAAATATATATGTGTGCAAAATCATATATATGTGTATGTACATATATACAAGAGTTTCACTGAGGCTTCACTTCTAATGGCAAAAGATTGGAAACAACTTAATGCTCATTTATGTAATTTGGTAATATATATTTTGCATGCATTTATACTAGAATACTAGGTTGCTAGTAAATAGATAGTGGAGCTCTATTCGTATAAATATAGAACAATCTGGAAGATAGAATGTAGAGTGAAAAAATGAGGCACAAAACAGTTTGTATAATGTGTTCACCGTAAAAAAAAAAAAAGGCAATTATTTTGGGCACTCATACACATGTATGTATAGTACATTTCTGGAAGATTCATTAGAAATTGGTATCATTGGTTCTTCCTGGAGAGGGCAGCTTGGCATCAGGGATGGAAAGGACACATGCTTTTCATTATATACTCTATATTTTCAATTTTGCAAAGTTAGCTTGTGTTATTTCTCGAATAACAAAGAAAACAAACTAAAATACTAATAATTAAAATAGTAAATGGAATGTGAATAAATGGAATTGCTCATTGCTTCCAGAAATGACATTAGCCTGCTTAATGAGGGGTCTAAGACTAAGATCAGAATACTAGAAAATAACGTTTGCATCCTAATCTTGTTTTTGCTTTGGCCTTGGTTTTTAATCCCTTATATTTGCTTCAAAAATAAGGTATGAACTTTCCTGTTACCCCTTGAAATCTCAACAACAGTAACCTTTGCTTCATAGGTTTCAATTACACTTTTACAGTGTTTAGAAACAAATTACTAAACACTAAGAATATTCACTGGTGAGAGGAATTCCCAACATCCTTAAGTTCAGTGGTGGCGTCTCTGCTGTAGACAAGTACAGAAGGGGTGATGCACCACTGCAGAAGTGGATGCCTTGATAGTAATGGGGAATGAAAAACCCAGACACACAGAGGCCAGGTGTTGGCATTTAAACATCAGAATTCAAGTACATACAATAAGAGTAATGAGCATTGTGGTTTGTCTTAGCTCAGGCTGCTATAACAAATTACCATAGACTGTGTGGCTTACAAAACAAACATTTATTTCTCCCAGTCCTGGAGGCTGTAAGTCCAAAAGCACTGTGCCAGCATTGTTATTTTCTTGGTAAGGGTCCTCTTACAGCTTTACAGATGACAAGGTTCTTACTGTGTCCTAGCATGGTGAAGAGAGAGAGACAGAGAGAGAGAGAGACAGAGAGAATGAATCTCATGATTCTTTGTTATACAGGCACTAATTAGATTCATGAAGGCCCCACACTCATTATCTAATCCCTCCCAAACCCCATTTCCAAGCACATTGGGACATTGGTAGTTGGGGTTTCCTCAAATAGATTTTGGAGAACACATTCAAACATTCAGTCTATAATTTGGTTGGAGTGGCAGCCAGCAGACCTGACCAGAGAAAATTCTGAAGATGGCAAATAAAACAAGGTGTCTGTAGAGAAAAAAAGAATGGGGAGGAAACCATTGGAATCAAGGATATTTATAGGAAGCTGAGAGGTTACATTGATAAAAGGTTATAATCCGTACCCTTGGTCTAAACCAATTTCAGATGATGGAACTATCACCTGGAGGGGAGGGCAGGATCCCAGGAGAGAGGACCTTGCAACTCTGGGATGAGGATAAATGATAATGATTTTCACAGTGCCTCTCCTAGGGGACCTCTGGAAATGTACTTGGATCCCTATGCTGGGAAATGAGAATACCCAAACACTTCAAGGACTCTCAGAATCAGGATCCAAGCTAGGAGTGATGCTCAGATCCTGAAAAGACATCACAGTCTCCCTGTTAGAGGTACATGACATCCTGGTATGAACACAGTCTTGGCCCAGGTGCAACTAACTTGGTCTAGTATTTTTTTCAAATAAAAGTATAGTTCGTCTGAAGACAGACACCATTTTATATATATATATATATATATATATATATATATATATATATATATATATGTATTTTCTTTACATCTTCATAGTGTATGTTTAGGCACAGAGGGTACTTAGTAAGAAACTTCTGTAAAAACAAAAAGCTGACACATGTGTGATTGTTTTCAATTGCCAGAATTCCATGATCACACCAAACCTCTGAGATAATAGATTTTTTGGATTTTAGATATTAGATTAAGGTCTCTAATTTGACTTAAGGACCAGAGGAGCAGAAGAAAATCTTTCGGTACAGTTTCCCCCTATGTGACCTTATTCACCACAGTCTCAGTATCTCTGCGAGGATGTTAACTCATCTCCACTGGAGAATTTAAATGACTCCGTCTAGTCGTGGCTTCAAGTGTTCAGAAGGAAGAATGAATGGCTTTGCCTTTTAAAGAAGAAACCATATAGTAATGAATATGTGACCAATGTATCATGGGGTTTAATGGAAAAGTAAACTATTCTACAGAAATATCTGTATATCTGTTCCCACTGAGAGCTTGACTTAAGCAGATGTTCTAATCCCTTGGACTAGACACACCCTGCATTGAAGAGCAAAGAGAAACCTTGTCTTTTTTAGATTCGACATGCAAGTGATATCACACTGTACTTGTCTTTCTCTGACCTATCTCACTTAGCATAATGTGCTCAAGGTCCATTGATGTTGCAAATGGCAGGATATCCTCCTTCCTTGTGACTGAATAATATTCCCTTGTGTATATGTATATGTGCCACATCTTTTGTATCCATTCATGTGTTGGCATTTAGGTTGCTTTCATTTCTTGGCTACTGTGGTTAATGCTGCAATAAACATGAGTGCAGATATCTCTTTGAAATACTGTTTCTATTTTCTTTCAATAAAAAATAATAAAACTGACAATGGTCACTTAGAAAAATAAAAAGGCTTTAAAAAGTAGTTAACAATTTATTCACACATCTATTCTAATTCTCATTAAGGAATGCTTGGTTCTAATTATTTACATTGTTTGTTAAATTCTTATGTCCTCCCTGCCATTGTTCTGGATTATGTAAAGAGAGAAAAGCAAAGATCTTGTCCTCATGCAGCTTACACTGTATATGGGCCTTACATAATGTTATTTAGGCAGAAATAAATATTGTAATTATATACATGTATATATATATATGTGTGTGTATATAGATGTGTGTGTGTATATAGATATGTGTATGTGTATGTATGTGTATGTGTGTGTGTATATATATAAATATTTTATGTGTAGTGATCAAGAATCTAAGTAGCAACCAAATAGTCATTTTTTAAGTTTGGTTTCAACCTAGTGCATCTTGCCTGGAGATATAATTGTGTATTATAGAGCCCTAAGGACCAAATATGGTAACTTTAAAGTAAGGTAAAACCTAGAGTGCATGGTGATTGAAACAATGAATAAATAGATTAATGGTTGGATGTATGAATAAGTGTGACATTTGTTTATTATTTCAAAGGGTAATAAATATCCCTCATTACCTATAGGCCAAAAAGTAAAGGTTTTGATGAAGAATTTTGTGTTCTTTGATCTCTATTCCTTTATCACCTGTACAAATTTATTATGTTTAAACAAACTAAAGTGGATTCTGTTTCTATGACTGTACTAGGACTGATATGACAACTCTGGAATATTCTTCCTTGTGTCTCTTTTTCCATGGAAGTGTGGTTGTGCCACTCAACAGTGTTATTTGGATGGAATTCCTTTTACTTCAGATAATGTGATCTTATTTCCTGACCACTATTTTGTGGACAGTGGTCCCAGGCTGCATTGAATATGGTGCTCACTCTTAGCCCAGGAAACAGTCCCTGATAAAACATGAGTAATGAATTCCTCCCCTGATATATTTGGTCTAAGGCCCCAATCTCTCTCTGCCCCTGCTGACTGTCCATTAATATAGAAAATGCAGACAATCAAGTTCTATTTCCCTCCCACTTAAAGTACCTAATTATTTTATTTTGATGAAATATGCACAACTATTTACTATTTTAACTATTTAAAGTGTACAATATAGTGGAATTAAGTATATTCACATAGATGTTACAATCATCATCACTATCTACCTCCAACCCATTGCATCATGCTCAGCTGAAACTCTGTATCCAATAAACAAGTCTCCATTTCCCTCTCCCCAAGATCCTGGTAAGTGTGAGTAAACTTTCTGTTTCTATGAATTTAACTACCCTGGATACCTCATAAAAATGACATCATATAGTATTTTTCTTTTTGTGACTGTCTTATTTCAGTTAGCATAATGTCCTCAGGTTTATTTAGACTGTAACATGTGTTAGAATATCCTTCTTTTTAAGGCTGAATAACATTCCATGGTAAGAATGTACTACACTCTATTTTATTTTTTTAATTTTTAATTATTATAGAACTTTCACATTTCCACTTAATTTGCAGTTATTACAAAATACTGGCTATGTTCCCTTTGTTGTGCAGTACATCTTTGTAGCCTGTCTTATACTCAATAGTGTGTTACTCCCACTCCTCCCACTCCTCCATACCTTTATTGCCTGCCCCACTTCCCACTGGTAACCACTGGTTTGTTCTCTATATCTGTGAGCCTGCTTCTTTTTTTGTTGTTGTTTTTGTTATACTCAATAGTTTGTTGTATTTTATACATTCTACATATAAGTGATATCATATAGTATTTGTCTTTCTCTGTCTGACTTATTTCACTTAGCATAATGCCATCCAAGTCCATCCATGTTGCTGTTAATGGCAAAATTACATTTTTTATGGCTGAGTAGTATTCCATTGTGTGTGTGTGTGTGTGTGTGTGTGTGTGTGTGTGTGTGTGTGTAGTATACAATAAATATCTATACATACTATATCTATCTATATCTATCTATCTCTGTGTGTGTGTATATCATATCTTCTTTATCCATTCACCTGTTCATGGACACTTAGGTTGCTTCCATACCTTGGCAATTGTACATAATGATGCTATGAACATTGACATGCATGTATCTTTTCAAATTAGTGTTTTTGGTTTTGGTTTTGGTTTTGCTTTTATATACCCAGGGGTGGAATCTGGGTCATATAGTAATTATATTTTGAGATTTTTGGAGAAATCTCCATAATATTTTCCACAGTGGCTGCATGAATTTACTTTCCCACCAAGAGCCCACCAAGGGTTTCTTCTCTCCACATCATTGCCAATATTTGTTGCTTGTGTTCTTTTGATGACAGCCATTCTGACCAGCAAATACAATACAATTTATTTACCCATTCATATGTTAGTGGATAACTAGATTGTTTCCATTTTTTTGTATTGTTTTGAATAATGCTATTATAAACATTGGTGTACAACTATATATTTGAGTTCTTACTTTCAGTTCTTTTGAGATATATAACTAGAAGTTGAACTGTTGAATCAAATGGTAATTTTACGTTTAATTTTCTGAGGAATAGTTATACTGTTTCCTACATTAGCTGTTCAATTTGTTCCTACCAATGATGTACAGGATTCTCAATTTCTCTACATCCTTACCAAAATTTGTTTTCTGTTTCTAAAGAAATGTCAACCAGATTAATGTGTGTGAAATGTATCTCATTTCCTTAATGAATAATGATGATGAGCACCTTTTCAGGTACTTATTGGCCATTTATCTTTGTTATTTGGGGAAGGTGTCTTCAAGTCCTTGACTATTTTTGAAATGAGCTCTTTGTTTTTGTTTTTGTTGTTGCTGAGTTAAAGGGTTCTTTATATATTCTGTATATTAATTTCTTATCAAATGTATGATTTGTAAACATTTTCTCCCATCCTGTGAGTTACCCTTTATTCTTTTGATATTGTCCTTTGATATGCACAAAAGTTTTAAATATTTGTAAAAACCAATTTATCTATTTTTTCATTTGTTGTCTACAAACACCTTTGGTGTATATCCAAGAAATCACTGCCAAACCCAATAGAATGAAGAGTTTCCCCTATGTTTTCTTCTAAGAGAGTTTGTTTAGCTTTTACATTTAGATCTTTGTTCTATTTTGAGTAAATATTTGAATATGGAGGAAGGTAATTGTATAACTTCATCCTTTTGCATGTGAATATCGAATTTCCTCAGTATCACTTGTTGAAAATATTGTGCTTTTCCCACTGAATGGTCTTGACACCTTTACCAAATCATTTGACCGCATATGAGAAGATTTATTTACTGTATTCGTCTATATGTCTATTTGCATCACAATAGTTTGTACTAAGTTTTGAAATCAGGAAGTATGATATCTCCCAATTTGTTCTTCTGTTTCAAGATTTTTTATTTGTTTATTTGGGATCTCTTGAAATTCCCTATGAATTTTAGAACTTTTTATTTTCTGGAAAAAATATTGGAATGTTGATAAGAATTGCATGAGATCTGTAGAATCTGTTGAGTAGTACTGACAGCTTAACAATATTAAAACTTCCCACCTATGAACATGGATGTCTATTTCTTTATGTCTTATTTAATGTCTTTTGGCAATGTTTTCAGTATGCAAATCTTTCTTCTTCTAGGCTAAATTTATTTTTAATTAATCACTTTGATCCTATTTTAAATGGGATTGCTTTCTTAATTTTTTGAATTGTCATGTTAGTGTATAGAAATGCAACTGATTTTTAATTGTTGATTTTGTATCCTCCAAATTTGCTGAATTCGTTTATTTTTTCTATTTTTTGGTGAAATCTTTGATATTTCTATATTTAATATCTTGTCGTGTGTTGAGAGAATTTATTTCTTCATTTCCAATTTTAAATCTCTTTATTTCTTTCCCTTGTTTTATTACACTGGCTAGTACCTCTAATACTATGTTAAATAGAGGAGGGAAAAATGGGCATTACTGTCTTTTTTGTTATCTTAGGGGAGAAGATTTCAGTCTTTCATCATTGAGTAGGATGTAGCTGTGTATTTTTCATGCATGGTTTTTATCATGTTGAGGAAGTTTTCTTCTATTCCTAATTTTTTAGTAATTTTTTAACAGAAAAATTATTAAATTTGATCAAAGGATTTTTGTGAATCAATTGGATGACCATTATTTTTCTTTGCTCTCTTAATGTGGTATATTATATTGATTGATTTTTCTATTTGGAATCTACAGGATGTAATCAACATTTATAGAATACCAAAAACATCAGAATACATATTTTCCTCAAGCTAACATAAAACATTCACCAAGATAGACCTCATTATGTATCATTAAACACACCTTAAAAATTGAAAGGAACAGAAATGTTATAATGTATGTCTCAGACTAGAGTGAAATTAAACTAGAAATCAACAATGGAAAGATAGCTGGAAAGTCCTAAAATACCTGGATAGTAAACAACACACTTCTACGTTATACATAGGTCAAATAAGTCTCAAGAGGGATTTTAAAATGTATTCAATGAAATAAAAATAAAAATACAACTCATCAAAATTTGCAAAATGCAGTGAAAGTTGAAGGAGACTTGTAAGATACTTTTGTCATGATATATAATCTTATGGAGACCATAAACTCAATTTTGGGAAGGGGAATAGGAAGACACAAAGCAGCAGTTCCCAGGAAGGGAAATGATCCTAAAATTAAATTCATAAATGGTTTCCAAGCAAAGGACAAATCCAGGGTGTTGCCAGAAAAGAAAAGAAAAAAAGATGGAGGGGTCAAATATGAAATGAAGGACATGACTGAAGATTCTTTTGCTTAAACCTCAGAATCATTATGGTTGCATCCTTGGAGTATGACATAATCAGAAAAAGACTCTCCGAGGAGATACAGTATGTATCATAGATGCTCTCAAACAATTGGGCTTCTGGAAAGTTTAAGGGAGTTTTTCCTCAGACTTCTCAGCAAAAACCCAACGTAGAAATAGGGCTACATTGAAAGGATTTGTGGGTTCAGCATTGTTGAGCCTTGATGAAGCTCGCCTCAGAAGGCTTAGACCAAATTGGAGGGTATTTGTGCTAATGAAGAGCTACAGGGGAACCTGTTGATCCTGCCCTGGCACTCCCATGCATGACTATACTTTCATACATTTTTCCTTACCACTTTATTCTCTTATCTATTTTTACCCTTTGTTTTTCTTTCTTTTCTCATTTCTTCACCCCTTTTTGGACAGTTTTGTGTAAGTAATGGACAGAGGACAGGCCTTGGAGTCAGAGAGCTTGCATCTGAGACTAAGCTCTAGAACCAAGCTAAGTGACCTAGAATATGTTAAGTCTAATCTCTTCACTTGCATAAATGTAGGAATAATATCTAATTTACTGTGTGATCATGAGGATTAGAGATAGTAAGTGTACTTCCTTAAAGGTAGAAAGTGTCCAATAAGAGTGGCTGTTATATTGTTTTTATTACTGTTGCTACAATTTTGTTTATGTGGTTGATTTGGGTTCTTGGAGCAGCTGTTAGTAAACTCTACACTGAGTTTCTTTACTCTAAATACTCTTTAATATGATTATTTTTATGAGGTTGATTTTGATAGCTGATATTGAACTCTCTTAGTCTCTTTACAGCAGAGTATCCATCCCAAGATGCTTTGAGTGCTGGCTTCTAGAAATGCTTACATGATCTCCCTTGAGAAATGCCTGGGAACTTGCATCTTCCTATGTCTCCACTTCTCTAAAGATTTCTTCTCAGAGGATTCAAGCAACAAATCATCTACAGGAATTGCCATCTTAGGCTTTGCTTCTAACATACTAACATTAGAAAATTATTTTTTAATTTTTATTTTTAATACTACAAATATATCTTAGGCCTTCCACTAGCAACCAAAGATACAGCAAGCCTTCAGTTAAAGAGAATGCTAATCTATACTGTATCAGTTTCCCCTTCCTGGCTCCACTTCTGGCACGATGGTGTGCAACTCAGTATCACTCCTCAAAAAAACTGATGAAAACTATTTTTAAAACACATTTAAAAATAGTTGGCCTTATGAGCATACACAAATGGAAATGCCGCTACAGATATACAGCAAATGAGGACACATTTACTCAAGAATATTTACTAAAGCTCCATAAAATGATGAGTCTTTAGTATTTGAAGATCCGCACTTTTCCCCTCTCCACTCATTGAGCTGGGAACTCCACCCAGGCTTGTACAACCAAGAACACAAGTTTTTGACTCCCCCCAGGTCCTGGTTGGAGGGTTGTCTTCCTGGGAAGGACATGACATTAGCATTTCTCATACTGCCCCTAGATACTTGTTGCTGAGGCAAAGTTCTGTACTACTGCAGCCAACAGGTGGGGGCCCCATTCTTCCACCACGTTTCCTCTCATGAGACAAAGGTTCTACCTTGGGCATGGTAGGACATTGAGATCCCAATTGCTATTGACTCAGCTCATAGGACAGGGGCTTGTGCCAAGGGAGACAAGCCAAGGACACCTGGGGCTCTTGCCCATATATCCACTGAGCACTTACTTCTTCAAACTGGGCTGTCACTTAGAATTGACCTATTGTTCCTTACTCCAGCACCAGAGTTGTGGCTCAGAGATTTTCCCTGGGAGGAAATGCAGACCATAGAACAGAGAGTTCAAATTATCTCCCCAAAGGAACCAACTTTATTTGCAACAGCATATGAAGTTCAAATCTAAGTGTGCTTTCAAAAACAGTAGAAGTGTTGGTGAGAGGCAATGGGGAGGAGACTGATAAAATCCTTGAAGATACAGGCTAAATGATAAGCCAACTAGTTGCTGGAGAAAAATAAGAAACCAGCTGCAAGAACTAGAGTCTGAATAAATTTCAAACTTTGACCATCAGGAACTGTCCCTTCATAGCAGCCTGAATTTGACTGGATTAGGGTGTAAATAATTTATTCTCCAGGGCATTGTTATGAACAATAGAGCTTTTAACCAGCAGTTAGTGGAGTTTCATAGGTTAGTGTGGTCAGGTAACTAGACAAACACTGCCTAAGTCCTGCTAAAACCTTGTTATCCCAAAGTGGCTGGGCATGTCCAAGGATGAATCCCTGAGGAAAAACATCAGAGGCTTTACCCTGTGTCTGTTTAGGGGATAGAGGAGGAAGAGAAGGGAATGGACAACACTAAAATAATCCAGTTAGTCTTTAAACAAGTAAACAAGCTAACAACAATGACAAGCACTGAAAGAGGGGAGAGATGAAGCCAGTACCCAAAGTTGCTGCAATATCTAAAATGTTCATTTTCCAAAAAATATGAGACATGCAAAATAAGCAGGAAATTATGGCCTAGATACCAGAAGAATAGCAGGCAATAAAGCCACCTGCAGGAGAGACCAGATGTGAGAAAAGAAGACATTATAAATATGTTCAAAGAAACAAAGAAAACCATGATTTTAGAAGTAAAGCATGATGACAGTGTCACATCACATAGAGAACATTAATAAAGAGACAGAAATTATTAAAAATAACCAAATGGGAATTTTGGAACTGAAAGGAGCAATAACTGAAATTTAAAAATTCACTAGATGGAATCAATAATACACTTAAATGGGCAGAAAGTAAAAGTACTTAAGAATAGATCAATAGAAATTATGCAATCCAAGAACAGAGTGAAAAAAGAATGAAGAAAAAATGAGCAAAGTCTCAGAGAAATGTGGGACACTAATGTATACCAACAGACATTTAAAGCAGCACCAGAAGAACAGAGAAGGAAAGGAGCAGAAAAATATTTGAAAAATTAGTGGCTAAAAAATTCCCATTTCCTAAAAAATTTAAATCTACATATCCAGGAAGTTCAACAAACTGCAAGTAGGATAAACTCAAAAAGACCCATGAATAGACACATAGTAAAAATGCCAAAGAAAATCTTGAAGGCAGCAAGAGGAAAATGACATCTTGTTTAAGGAAACTCCTATAAGATTAACAGTTGACTTATCATCAGAAACAGTAGAGGGCTGAAGGCAATAGGATAACCTATTCTCAGCCCTCAAATTTTAAAAGTTCTTAATCAAGAATCATATATCCAGCAAAATTATCATTTAAAAATGAAGATGAAATAAAAAGACATTTGGAAAACAAAATCTGAAGGAATCTGCTGCCAGTAGACCTACCTTACAAGACATACTAAAGTTAGTTCTTCAGGCTGAAATCAAGTGACCCAAGACAGTAATTTGAATACACACACACACAAAACAAAGAACACTGATAAAGGTAATTATGCAATTATAAAGGAGTATAATTGCCTATTTCTTATCCTTTCTTATCTTGTTTAAAAATCATAAAGCAGTATACATTTAATTGTATTTGTGGGCATATAACATACAGAAATGTAATATATTTTCCAATAGCAGGGCAAAGAGGTTGGTGAGAACAAACCAACATTGGGTTAAGAATTGACTCCAGATGTTTCACTTGAATCCAAAGGAACAAATGCATAGAACCTGAAATGGAAAGAAGGCTAATATGAGAAAAATTATACATATAACATAAAAATTGTGTTCTACACTGGAAACTGACACAACACTGGAAACTGACTATAACTCAATTAAAAAAAAAGAAAAAAGTTATACGTATAAACTTGCTCTCTTTTCTCCTCTCAGCTTTAAAAGACATAAAATTACATAAAGGAATAATAATTATAATGATGTATTGTTGGGCTTATAACATGCATAGAGATAATACCTATGACAAGAATACCACAGTAAGAAAGAAAAGAGAGTAGAGCTATATGGGAATGCTGTTTCTACATTCTCTGAAATTGCTGGTGTAATTGTGAAACTGTTTTTGATAAGACATATATGGTAAGGCCTAAAGCAAACACTAAGTAAATAACTAAAAATATATAGCAAGAAAATCATTAAAGAAGTTAAAAAGTAATATTAGAAAATATTCAATTAATGAAAAAGAAAACAGTAATGACAAAAAAAAAGACTTGAGGTGTAGAGAAAATAATAACTTAAATGAGAAATATAAATCCTATTGTTTTGCTTAGTTTTGTTTTTATGAACTCTGGATACAAGTCCCTTATCAGATATATTATTTGTGAATATTTTCTACCATTTCGTGGGTTGTCTTTTCATTTTCTTAACATTACTTTTTCAATTAATGCTATGTCTCTCTCTCTCTTTTTTTTTTTTTTTTACTTAAAATGAATCAAAGCAAACGCAACATGTGTACAAATCTATAGATAAAGCTGCTCTGGAAATAAACGCATAAATACATGGCAAAGAAATGAGACTTGGCATTTTAATGCTGATCATGCCATCCTCAGTGCCATAACACCAAATCTGTGCTTGCAACACAGTAAACTATGTGTATCTGCTATACCCTACTTCTCAAATCCAGGACTTATGAACTCAAATCAGAATTTGCCATCAAAAACTCAAACTTGAATTCCTGTACTAGGAATGTCTCCAGTAGAGAGCACTAATGCTTTTTGAATATTCGGTGTAAGTAGCTTTAATTGAGATAAGGCCTAGGAAGGAGTTACAACCATTTCCCATTCCCATATATCTGGGTACACAAGACATAGGCATTTATTCCATATCCATTAACAGTTTACAGAGCACCCACTGTCCCCAGGCACCACATTAGGCCTTGGGATCCTGAGGAGGAAAAGATACACTCTTACCCTCAAGGAATTTGGCCTAGTGAAGAAGACTGTCTCAATCCCCTAATAACATCTCCTGGCATCAATCAAGGAAAGCATTTACTAATCATGCACTTTCCTATCACAAACTACATACATATATGTAGAAAAGCACATGGACTGTAAGCATTTGCAAACAGTAGGTTCAGGAGGGCCTTAGAGAAAATCTAGTCAAAATCTCTCATTTTATACCTGGAAACTTTAAACCCAGAGTGGATATGTGACTTACCCATGATCACGATAAGAGCTAAGATTAATATGGCACTTCCTATACGCCTAGAACTGCTCTAACAGTATTGTTTATTTAATCCTCACCACAACTCATTTTTGAAATACAAAACTAAGGCACAGAGAAATTAATTAACAACAAAAATCAAACAGCTCACAAGGGCAAAGTCAGGATTTGAATCTAAGTAGTCTTGCTCCAGAATCCATACTTTTAGTCACCATGCTATATTTAAGTAGCTATGTCTAAAGGCAGTCATGATTTTCTGACTCATGTTTTTACATTGTCTTGTTATTTTATACTGTCAGGGTTTCCAGCATCTCTAGAACCCATTGGTCAAAAATTATCAAAGAAATCTCAAGATATTATGGTACTTCAAAGTCACAAGATCCTCGATTTGGGGAAAATGGCTCAATTCAACATGGATGTATATGTTACCAGAAGGTGAAGATGAAGACATGCACAGACATGAGAAATATAATAAGTAATCTTGTAATAAGTATTCTTTTATCTTACTTTGACAAATGTTGCCACTTGTGTCTCATTTCCTTGTCTTCCTGAATCACTTCCATGTACTCCTTCTCACTTCCAAATCCCAGTCTTTAAGTGTGTTGATTCTTCAATCAAATAAGAACATGTTAATGTAGACAGAGCTAGGGATTAAATCTTGAGAGGACCCTGCACTATACAAGATAGAGAAGATGTGCATTTCAGAAGCCTCAGACTTCATTTCACCCATTCATTTATTAACTAACAAATATTTATTGGGTGCCTGCCATATGCACAACAATGCACTGGGTTCTGGGGATGAGCTAGTCTATGTGATGGATGTGACCTTTACCCTCCTGAGGTCCACAGTCTTACAGCATTCCTCCAGAGTAAGTTAGGGATCCATAGTTAAGCACTTGTCAATTCTCAACCTGTTGGGCCTCTGAATGATGCCTGAGCTACAGGAGGATGAACAGAATGACTCAGCAAGACTGGGGACTGCTAAGAGATGCTGTCACTCTCAGGTGTGCAGACTACAGAGGAGAGAGCATGTTATTTTGAAATGACAGTAATACACTGTTTGAGTGATATGCATGAACTATAAAATAGTTTATAAATAGAAATTATTTGCATTATGATTATGTTTTGTCAGAATGCACACATCATTTTTTGTGTGTTTGTGTCCTTGAGGACCCTGAAGAACAAAATTTTGTATCTGATTATTGAATTGGTTAAGTAAATTAAGCAAATCCAGGCATTTTATTTGATAATCAAGTTCACTCAAAAATGAAGGTAAAATTATAAAATTTACACCCACTTACATATTTGTTTCATCCTTTAGTATGCTTCCCCCCTCATTTTTACTTGTAATCAATCTGTCTGTAACTCCCCCAGTTACACAGAGGCCTTTACCAGACACCAAAAGCTGTTCTGCTCACAAAAACAACAGGCTTCCTTAAGCCTTAAGTTTTTTTTTTTTTAATTTGCCCTTTAGGTCTCAATTTCTCTGAGAAATCTGGGAAGTCCTCTCCACTTTAGCCCACTCTTTCATCTACCAATGTAAGACCCAACTACTTTTGCCCTTCAATTTTGAAATGAGATAAAGGATGCCTGATTTATTATCATACTGCTCTTTTTCATAAGGTGACCTGGTTACATTCAGCTATTATAAAGCATATTTGAGTCATAGGCTCTGAACCATGTCAATATCCTGTACTAGGAGATTTTAATCAGCCCTGAATTTGCTCATATATCCAGCTACATATTTGCCTCTATTTTTTTTAAAACTCTAAGTTTCTTGAGGGCACATGTTTATTTGTTTTTATATCCTCCAAAAACAATTTGGTGGAGAGACTGAATTGGAGATAAAGAAGTTAGCAGAGATAAATTAGTAGAATAAGTGGATAATTGGAAGGTGTGCCTGCATTTGGATACATAGGATTCAGGAGACAAAGACAAAGAGAACTGTGGTGTGGGGACACAATGGGGTTTGGTTAGTTAGTCCCCACTGATTTATCATGTCCAGCCTAACGGTCCCTGGAGGAATGCTTGGAGACTTGTGGACCCCAGGAGGGCAAAGGCCACATCCATCAAATGGGCCAATGTATCCTCAGAAACCAGTCCAGTGTTTTGCACACAGTAGGCATAGAATAAACATTTGTTGGATGATAAATGAGTGGTAAGATGAAACGAAGTCTGAGATATCTGGAACATGAAATACTCCTATCTTCTTTTCTGATATAGTCCAGGATAGTTACATTAAACACATAGAAAACAGAAACTCCTGCCTAGACTGTTAGTGGCTTGCCCCAGATCTCACTGACAGAAGAGCCACCAGCAGAAGCCAAGATACCAATTCTCATACACTTTCTGACTCATATCTCTTTTCCTCTATTTCTAAAATGTTCTGAATCTTGTTCTTTTACAATTTATATTGATTCTTAAAAATTCTTAACAAACTATATATATGTGTGTATATATACATACATACACACACACACACACATACATGTGCATACATATTATGTCCTAGTCTTAGAGAATCAGTTAAGGTTAGAATTGAAGTTCAGTATTAAATGTGTATTACAATTAACAGATAGCCTAATATTAGGCCAAGAAACACATATGCACAAATACATACTCACACAGTCATTGAGGAAAAAAAGATGGGAGGGGCATGGAATCAAGGTCTAGCTGGTATTAGACCTGGGTTACTTCAAATCAAATAAATGAAAAAGTTGACTATGAGGAACCTCAGAAACCAGCTGCTTTCACAGTATCAGGAAAACTTTTGCCCAGATTTCAACATGGTCCAGGGAACACAGATTGAATTCTTACAGGGATCCCAGCAAGCACTGTCTCAGTCACTAGCAGAACCCATCAGGGCGTTTTTTATATCACTTCACAGGAGCTAAGGAGCACTAACTCTGCTTTAATTCTAAGCTTTCAGCCTGGCTTCACTTGCAAATATTTTCTTAGAAGTCTTCATTTTATGGATGGGAAAGAGACAATAGTCAATAACTGGCTGGCTCCTGTGTGGCAGATTCCAATATGGGACCCAGATGACAGTACATATTCTTTAAATGGGATGCATGGGAAACTTTCAAAGAAATATTTGGACATCTTCCAAGAAGACAGATTAGCTGGAGATGGCGGGCATCCTGCTGCAGGAAATCGTGTTTTTCCCTTGAAGAAGAGCCTGGAAGATCACCTTCCTAACACTTGTCATAAAAGGAAGGGATGTCATATAGTTAAGGCAGAGGGTCAATCAGCACAGTGGGCTGAGAACACAGAGTAATTGGTCGTGAATATTTAAGACTGGGACCATGATAAGGGATCAGCTCACACAGAAGTGCACAGCTGGCCTTGCACAATTACAGTTTCTAGTCAAGCTACCTTATTCCAAAAACACTTGCAATGTCGACCTCATCCTGTCCTTGGACTTCTCACCACTGAGCTCATTCTCAGGGGTCATTCTCAGAATTTCTCCCAGGCCCGAGGAGAGCTCACGTTAAAACTCTGCAACCAGGAGATTGAAAAGTTCATGAAAACATGGTGAAGTCTTTGATCAAAAATAAATAATAATTCTTCATCAATGATAATATGCTCAATCATACACAGCTGAACCAGCAGGATGACTTTCTGAGAATGCAAAGCCATAAATGCCTTCTCACTTTTGTTCTTTTCTTCTGACCTGATGTCTCAGTAGGACTAACAAACTTGAACCCTGGTGTTGAGAAAATATTGCAAAGTAGTATTTCAATTGAGCACTGTAAAGCTAGCCAAACTTTCCCAGACCCATGTTCCTATGCTCCTCCTTCAACCCTGCGTGGCCCACCAACCTCTCCTCCCCTTTCAGGTGCTGCATGCTTCCCCTGTAGATTACATACCTCTGAGAAAAGGAATAATGATTCCTGTTTACTTCGTATTCTGCCTCACCTCTCCAGAACTCCAGTGCTTTCTTTTATACACTGTAGACTTTCAATGTTTTAATTAATTTAAAGAAATAGAGAATTTTCCATTATCAGAAATAATTTTATAATACAGAATTGGAAAATAACTGTTAATACTGGATAATATTCTGTCTTCCATTAATCATAAAAATTTTCTCATGACACAGAGAAATCTGAACTCTTATCAAGGCAGCCACATGGAGCAGAGTTGATGACACTCAGAGTCTCTCTTTTTTAAATTTTTTTTTTTATTTTTTGGTTTGGTTTGGGTTTTATTGTTTTGTTTTGTTTTTCAGGGAATCAACTCAGAAAGGCCCTGCCAAACCTAGGAGTGAGTTGATTGCTCCATGTAGGTCATGCAGTTCAATAACACAATTTGTAGTGATCCTTTCATTTCTGTTATTTGTGACTCTGCTTGTGCCATTGGGCAGAGGAACCAGCCACATTGCTGCTCACAGTCATCTCCTTTATCATATGAATGTGAGGAGCCTACCACTAGATATTGCCCCAAACCAATGGGATGCTGTAGAAAACAGAGTATTTCTATGTCTTTTTCTTCTGGATTTTCTCAGGTTACCAGAAAGAGGTTGACTGAGCCCTGAGGGTGGATTGGTCATTTTAAGACAATATTTGGGGCAGATAAGGCAAACATATAGAATTTAGGTCTTTCTAAATTTTACTTCTCTTTCATGAGTCTCTTTCTGATTATTATCACCTGCACTGATCCATCTCTTCATGTAAGTAGTACTTGGTTGTTTTCTATGTGTTCACCTAAGTTCTGAGCTGCTTGAGGTCAGAAACCAATATTGATGCTTTTTTGATATTGTGCTTGATATCTAGAATACTGATGGGCACAGAATGAGTGCTTAATAATTATGATGAGACTTCTAAACACAATTTTACACTTTGACAAATTTGGCTGTGGAAATAGTGACTGAGTCTTTTAGAATTTTCTATGAACAGAATAATAAATATATATAGGAAATTTATAAAATATAGATGGGAAATAAAATACAGCAGCATCTTTCAGAGACACAGCTTCTCTTTCCTTTCTCTTTCCAGATCCATGCAGGTGACAGATCTTTCTCTGTCCACCTCTGATGGAGACTACATTCTTTACTGTCCAGTAGCATATTCCCTTTGATTGTCTCTTAGGTATGCAGAATTGCGAGCATATTCAAACTTTCCTTCTTTCCTTCTGTCAAATTCTTGTCAGCAGTTTTACACACACACACACTCTTACCCCACCACCAATCTTTTGCAGATTATAAGCAGGAGTTCTTCAGGCTTCTGCCTAAGAGTGTGGATTTTGCAGACTGGTGGGCCTGGGTTTGAACTTTACATGATCACTTTGGATAAGTCTCTGGATTAGTTAAAATTAGCTGCCAGTTACAGAGACTGCAAAGAACAGTGGCATAAACAAAGTGATGTTTGTTTCTCTTTCACATTAAAAAAATTTCTAGAGAGACAATCCAGAAGTGGTATTATGATTTCACAAATCTCCTGAGGCTTAGGCTGGTTCCACCTTTTAGGTTTGCTAAACATCAGATGAGGCCCTCAATCTCATGGCCCTAGATGTAGCTTTATCCATCACATGCAATGTAGAAAGGAGGAAGGAAGGAAAGGAAGGAGACAGAGGAAGGCAAGCATCTATGGTCTCTTAAGGAAATTTCCCAGAGGCTGTCATACACTTCCTGTTACATTTCATTGACCAGAATTTAGTATTGTGACCTCACTAAGCTGGAATAGAGACTGGGGAATGTTGTCCTTATTCCAGACAATACTCAGCTGAAATGTGGGCGGTTCACATCCTTAGAAAGAAAGGGGGAAAGGAGCATCGGAGTAGCCAAATACCAGTTATTCTATACCACTTTTTTCTTGACTGTTATTACCCATCTCACAGGAGTCTTAGGATTAAAATAAATGTTACTATGAAAGCATCTAATACAGTATCTAGCATAAAACAAGCTTTCGGTTAATGTTAGTTAATATCCCTCCTTATTCCTTTTTTGTGAATTTTCTCATTTCCCTTATACCCCATCATTGGCATCCAAATTCTATTTTAAATACTTGCCCCAGTTGATGGTACTAAGCTGTAGTCTTGTACCTTTTCATAAGAGGGAGCAACAAATACATTATTATTCAATGTCAGCATTTATTTTTTAGCTTAAAGTTTGGCTTAGATTTAAGACATAGCTCTTGGAATCAAATAGACCTAGATGTGAATCCTGGCTCTGCCTCTTAGTCAGTGTCTAACCCCAGCCTCTTGCTCCCTCCATTTCTTCATCTGTGACCTGGGGTAAGATTCAGATATGAGGATTAAATGAAAATAATAGAGAGAGAGCGCCTGACAAAGTAAGTGGTAGTTTTTCTTATCTTTTTAAATTTGGCCTAATCTGGGTGAACCTTCTTGAAAATGAACTCTTATTCCATTAAAAAAAAAAAAGTTTTAAAATTGGTCATCACCATACATATCCAAATGAGTGTTGTTAAATTGTTAGTCAAACCTTTTGATAATTGTCTCCAAAATCAGTTTAAACCCAAATAGCTGCAAAGTCTTTCTTGTATTTTTTTAAAGAAAAAAACAGCATAGCTGAGCCTTAACCTTATTTAGCCTTGATTTGAATGATTTTTGGCAGATCCACTCTTAGAAGCAGAAACATTTCCACCAATGAGTATATTCCATAGCATCTTTCCCCCAGTGGCTAGTTGTTAAGCCCCTACTGTGTCCCAGAAGCTATGCTAGTTTCTGGGGACATATTGGTAAGCAGAAATGCACATGGTCCCTGCTGCTGTGGAAGTCGCAGTTACTGAGGGAGACAGGTGAATCAATCACTGAAAATAAATGAAAAATTGCCATTATTAAAGTTGTTAGGAAGGAGACATACCGGTGCTGTGAAAGTATGTGCGAACATCTTATGATCCAAGGTTGAATGGTGATTTTAGGAACAAAAAATTGACCAGTCAGTTGAAGTAAAGAGATGTTAAGAGCATATGGTTTGAAATGAGCTCAGACACAAGGTGAGCCTGCCCTTGGCATGGACCAAAACATGCCACAGTCTCCAGCACCACTCCAAAGAATGCATTTCATGGTTTGGGGCTGTCTTTAAAATAAGTGCCCGTGATATATAACTTCTCAATGTGATACTCTGAAAGGGGCTACATAACTTAGGAATAATCTAATTATTTCATAATTTATTCATGCTATATTGATAAATATTAAATTCACATATTTTTTTTTGATACACCAAGCAGAGATATCTGAGAAAATTGGCTGTAAAGTAGGATCTTTTCAGAGAGGGTCAGAGTGTTGATCTGCATTACCTGTAGTGAGAATTTGAATTTGAAGCCATTTGGCTGAATGGGTTGGCATAAGAAACACTGTTGGCAGAAGAATAGGTAGCCCACAAAGTAGCAGTGGAGGATGACCACAGGATGAGAGGTGTGAGCAGTGTGTTCCAGAGAGCAGGCAGGACTGTGCTTGGGATGGCCCATCTCAGAGCCAGCAGGCAGCCCCAATGTCCCATCTCTCCAAGGCATTCCAGGTTCACATAGACAAGAACCCAGCTTGGCACCTTGGCAGTGGGGTACCATTTCTCCTTGTCCTGTCCAGCTGAGCTAACAGGGCATCCTTTGGGGAAAATGTTGCCTCTCTGGTCTCTTTTAGGGGTTTGGAAGTTGGCTGGGAGGCTCTGTTCCCATGTAACATGTTAGGGCATGACTGAGCCTCGGGGGAAGAGCTGCCTGCCATTGGACTGTAGGTGGTTTCTTGTTCTGAGCTGATAAATTTAAGATGAATTCCATTCATCTAAAGATTTTTAAGTTCATCTCTGTAGGCAAATCTAAATGAGTTTTAGTTAAATGAGGTACCAAAATAGGCAACTGAGCAAGGGCTTGTCTTCCAAAAGCATTTGTGAGTCATGATGCAGTTTCTAGAGGCATAGTGTTGTGCACGGTGGGCAGGTTCCCAGCCCTCCCCAAGAGTATTTGTACTAGGTATTTACCCTAAGGCGTCACAAGCCTTTCACTTTCACCTTCCCAGGAATGCCATTGGAACTAGGAATTTCCCCAGCTCTTCAATTGCTCTGTAATTGGAATTCCTCCCTCAGGGTGCAGCAAACTTGTTTCGACCTCAGGGACTTCTCAATTGCTATTCTCTGCCTAGAACATTCTTCCCCTAAGAATCTGAATGACTGCTTCCTTCTCAATGGAAGGTCAGCTCCAGTGTGACCTCAGGGATACTTTCCCTAATATCTAGATAAAGTACCACTGCCTGCTACCATCATAGTCCTTCAGACCTGGGTTCATTGCTTGCTGACTTGTTCATATTCTGTTCCCCCCAACACAAACACAAGAATATAAGTTCTGTGAAAGCATGGTTCTTGTTTCCCTTGTTTACCTGTTCTTAAGCCTGGTAGAGAGTAAACTTCCCAACCTGCTGCATGTGATAGTAGGCAAAAAGTTTACCCCTTTGGACATAAAATAGGGATAACATCACCTGTGCTTCCTGCCTCATAGAAAAACTGAGGACCTGGAGTTAGGGTGCCGAAGATACTTTTTCTCCCAGAAACTTGTGACTAATTTTTTGATTCCATATATATATATGGATATATTGCAAATATCAATACCATTTACCCAATTACATAACCCCAAAAGACTTAGAACACATTTTGTGCTTGTCTTTGCTTTGCTCCCCACTAAACTATTCCTTAAACAATAGTAATCAGTTTGTCCAGAGGCCATATCCTTAAGGTCCCTCCCTTCAGCACCCTTCCTTCACAGCTTCTTGATTGCCTTGAGTCTTTCCAGGACCACTGATAATTGTCTTCCAACCAGCAGTTCAGTTTGTATTCTTTCCCCTCTTCCACCTCCCAAATTTGTCATCCACACTGCAGGAAAATAATTGTTGTGGAAGGCAAATTCCACACCAATACTGCTTAGTTTAATAATCATGTAATGACTTGCTTTGCCACAGGATCATGTCCAAATACCTTGAAGAACCATGTAAGGCAGTCTTCCTCTGTGTGCTTCTGCAACTCTCCAGCTTCACCACTTGCCGTTCTGTCATTTCTAAATCATCAGTGCACACAACATGGACAGAATGTGCACAGTCACGTGCCATATGCACCAACCATCCCAAACTGTTTGCAGTGCAGAGAGGAAGGATTCCAGGTGGCTTCACTCCCCTCTATCTGTGGTGTTCACATTGCCTTGTCAAACACCTGCCCATCTTTTAAGAGTCAGTTCAAGTGTACCTATTCTTAAAGAACATTCCAAACACTTGCCCTCTCCCCACCACTTCCAAGAGCTCCTCATTTCTTCCTCTGCACTGCCTCTGAGCCTTGTAGTACGCCTATTATAATACCCATGCCAGAGATCATCTCTGCCTCCTCCTCAGTGCTCCTTCATGGTCAAGTTATTTGATTCATCTCCTGAGCTTCCTGGGCCAGGCATTATACTTGGCATGTTAATCAGTATCTGGAAAAGAACAAAACAACCAAATTCAGTGTACTTATTATCTAGTAGAGGGCTTCATTCAATAACATAATTTTGAGTGATATTTGAAAAATTGAAAGATCTCCTTGAAGGTTAGAGTTAGGAAGAAGGGATATTGTATTTATGCTGTTAATAGATATCAGTTGAATGGCCAAAATATTTTGTCAATGAGCTAGTGTTAACTGAACATTTACTGTGTTCAGAGTTCTGGATGTGGCCAATTGCAGGGGATGCTTGAAATAGCTTTTCTGACATTTCTGAAATGACTCTGGCTTTATCATTTCACTGGGTCAAAATGTTAAATGGTCAGCACAGGTTCTCAGCTTCAAGGCAGTTTAGAACATAGTGCCTGAATGTTTTTTCACCCACTACCCTCTTAAAGGATTTTGAAACACTGTGTCCTTTCCTCATCCATTTAAAAAGATAATATGTAAAAATTTTATCTTGACTTTAAATCATTATAAAAGATGGTGCTTCTTACATTATAAATATTGATTTACAAAAACCACTCTTTTTAATGTACACAATGGAAGCTAAATTAAATACCAAAGTGATTTTGTATCTACCGTGTCATCCATATAAAAAAAAAAAAACACATTATAAACAAACTCTTCTAGAAAAGCCAGGAATTTTACATAGTTGTTTCCCTTGCAGAACTCATTTCATTCCTCTTCTCCTATAAAACTTAATCCCCATATAACATTCTTGTGTTTGATATCTTTTCTTGATTACAAGTGCATTCTTAGCTCACTCTCATCCATGTACATCCACCCCTTGGCTCAGGACACCTGCTGGACATTGGTTGAACATCAATTTCACCTTTTCTGTCTCTTAATTCAAGAGACAGAAAAGGTCCTCACAAAATTGGGAAGGAGGAAAAAGAAAAGTAGAAAAGGAAATCAGTGCAGGACCTGACTTTTGGTGAGGGAGCTAAAAAGGGGAAAACACTGTTTTACTGGGACACACACAGGGAGATCAGTTGGGATTGAAGGAGATCCAATGAGGGTGAGAGGAGTGCACAGCAGATGCCTGGCTGACAGAACTGAAAGAAACCAGCACAAAATATCCCTGTAATCAATCCCCAGACCTTGACTTGAGCTGCTGATGCTGAGCTAGGAATGTCTGCTGAAGCTGAGGGAGAGGGCTGAGGCTGATGGCACAGACTGAGTCTCATGGGGTTGGAGTGTGTTGTTTTCTGTGATTGGTAGTGTCTACAGAACAGAACTGCCTGGGACCTGAATTCAAAAAGCAACATTGCTGACGCACATGGTGTGGATTATCTAGGTATCTCATGGACATATTCACTATCTCTGCAGGTCCAGGACCAAATTTGGCATTTTTGCAATAGAAGAGAAGCACGGCTCTATCAGAACCATCATAATTTTGGTCTGAGGGACCCAGGGGAAGTTTGGGTTGAAATCAGAATCCATGGCCAAAGAACCTGCATATTTCATAGGCACAACTGTGATTTTTATTGGGTCCAAGGCAGAGGGTGTGGATATGCTCTGTGGTTGTCTTGGCGGTCCCATGCCACAAGGAAGAGAGAGCCAAGAGCAGAGATCTGGGTGCACAGAAGGGGAAGTTGAAGCCTTTCCATCAGCCTTGTCTACCACATGCAAATGTAACAATAGGGATGGCACTGACCTGGTACTTCACTGAGGACCCAGCTGGGGGACTGAAGGATCATTACAGCAGGCCCTAGTGCATGACATCTTTAGATTTGTTTCCACTGGTGTTTCTGTGTAGAATTTGGACATTCCCATGGCAATAGAAAGGACAAAGGAACTGTTATGAGTGTGTATTGGAAACATTCCAACACCACATACCACAGCCTGCACCCCAGAAATGGTTTGGAAGTCTCAATTCCTATAAAAGGAGAAGCCCTAGCCACTCTCCAATCTGTGATAAACACCTAATCAAAATGAGGCTCTGTTAAACAACAAAAGTAGATTGTGTTCACCACAACAAAAACCACATTGGCAATCATAGAAATAACAGGCAATGCACTCACAAGAATGACATGGCACCACACCAAACCAAAAACAGATCTCACAGCAATATCATGGAAATGTGCGCAGCCAACATAGGAAATCTTCCACTTAAAAAAAGCCCTTCAAGTCTACAACAGATAACTGACAATCTTTAACCCATAAAGATAGAGAGCTATAATAAAATGAAAAAGAAGAACCATTCCCAGTCCAAACCTCCAACACACTTGGAAACTGAACAAAAAATAAATTAAAAAAAGGAAGCATGTGAACACCCTTATCTACAGAACAGACTGAAATAAAAATTAGATTATGACTACTTCTTAAATAAAAGTTTTAGTTTTCTAAAATGTCTGAATTTTCAAAGCCACATTTTATATTCTCCACCACCTTTTTCTTGTCAATGAGCCTGAGTAAGGTGTTCACTCAGTGACCAAGAAGATCTCAGGTGTTGTCAGCAGGACCTAAAGCAAGCCTCCTCCTACTTGCTTCATCAAAAGAAAATCGACCTATAGTTCCTGCCACTGAGCCAAGAAAACAGGCAGTGAAAAGACATTCAGTGTTGTTAATCATCAGAGAAATGCAAATTAAAACCACAGTGAGATATTACCTCGTGTCTACCAGGATGGCTATCATCAAAAAGACCACAAAACCACAAACATTCAGCAACAATGTGGAGAAAATTGAACCCATATATACTGTTGGTGTATAGTTTATACAGAGACTAGTGTGTGAGAGCTGAGTCCTGGAGGCCTGTGATTTATCCAGGAGGTCAAGTCATTGCAGGCAGCATGTGCTGCTTGAAGCCAGTTTTCAGCCCTGGCTGTCCATGCGCATCAGTCTCCTCAGGAGCTGAGTCCCCCAAAATCACACACCCCCACCCAGAGATTCTGATATAATTGGCCCAGGCATCCAGATTTGAAAAGCTTCCCACTTGATTCAATGTGTAGTCACATTGAGAGACACTGTGAGCAACTAGTTCACTCTGGGTTTAGTCAGTATAGTTTATACACCCAAACTAGGAAAAGAAGGAACAATAGAAATGCAAACTATTACAACCACTATGGAAAACAGGACGGTGGCTTCTCAAAAAACTAAAAATAGAACTAATATATGATCTAGCAATTCCACTTCTGGGTATTCATCCAAAGAAAATGAAAACATTAACCTAAAAATATATATGAACCCCAATGTTCATGGTAACCTTATTTACAATTGCCAAGATATGGAAGCAAACTAAGTGTCCATCAACAGATGACTGGATAAAGAAGTTGTGGTATATGTAAAATGGAATATTACTGAGCCATAAAAAAGAATGAAATGTTGCCATCTGCAACAATATAGAGGACTTGGGGAGTATTATGCTGAGTGAAATAAGTCAGACAGAAAAAACAAATACTGTAGAATATCACTTATATATGAACTCTGAAAAAGAAAACTAGTGAACATAACAAAAACAACAACAACAACAACAACAAACAGACTCACAGGTATGGAGAACAAACTAATGGGTTTCCATGGAGACAGGGAAGAGGGGAGGGCAAGACTGGGATAGGGAATTAAGAGGTACAAACTACTACTTATACAATAAATAAGCTACAAGGATATGTTATACAGCACAGGGAATATAGCTGATATCTTATAATAACTATAAATGGAGTATAACCTTTAAAAACTGCAACCTGGAACTTATATAATATTGTACATCAACCCTACCTCAATTAGAAAAACGTCGAAGACCAGTTTGCCCCATGTGACCCAGGTCCCTCCAGTTTTGCCTCCTTTTCCTATCTGTAGGGCTCAGTGTCATCATCTGTTAAATAAGGTACTCAGGCTAGAAGGCCAGCTCTACTTCAAGAATCCTGTAAATCTATTGAAAGCAAACTAAATGATCAAATGAGAAAACTCAACCCCAGCATGAGCAATCCTTACTGCTGGCAGAAGTTCCATCTCCACCATGATGAAATGAGGACTAGATAGTGCACACTTGTTCCTTGCTTTCATGGACAGGAAGACACAGCTGATGTTATGTGAGATTTAAGAAGTAGGGAGAACAAGCCACATACTGCACTAAACTTAATACTCTCATCTGCCTTTGCTTTCCCTTCCTTGCACATTTATTGGAAGTGAGATGTGTTTAATTAAGGTTATATACCAATAAAAACCAAATTATTATTTGCTTTTACCCATCAAATTTGTCTATATAGAAAATGTTTTCCAATAATAAAAATAGCATTTATTAATCATAAAATTTCAAATAATTTTAAAACACAAAGAGTAGAAAGTAAGAGTTATCCATCTCTTGCCCAGATATATTTTATTTCCTTTAAGGAGTTTAACACATATCATACAATACCTTTTCTTATATATATATATACATAAAGTATATTTTAAATAAAATGAAATAATACAATGTGTAAATTTTACAACTTGCTTTTTCATTTGACAATTTATACTGTAGACATCTTTTCATTTGAATTTACATTGCTTTACCTCATTCTTTTTAAAGGCTGAATAGTATTCTACTGTCCAGATGAAATAAACTGTATTAAGCCCTCCCTACTGAGCCTGGTCCTCTCCTCCCTACGGTGCAGGCCCCTGCATCTGTGAAGGGGAGATGTGGTCTTGGGGGAAGAGCAGGATGTGCAGACAGAGGTGAGCAGGCAGGGAAGCAGGGCCAGCTGACTGCCACTTTCTGCCCCTCCCCTCTGGCTTTCAGCAACACTTCCTTCATCCTACAGTTACATGAACTGCCTTTTTCTCCTTTCAAGTTTCAAAATTCCCTGCACTCAAAGAATTTTGGAGAAACATTACATGAGCATTTTCTGATTGTTCATTTCAGATTCCTCCTTCTCTCTGACAACAACACATCTGTCACTAATCTAAATACTCATGAAGCAAGACCAGTGAACTCACAGAAAGCAAGAGGGGAAGGAACCCCTTGATCTTTCAGTCAACATGGAGGGTTAAAATTGTCCAATTTAAAAATACAGCTGGGCAGATAAGAATAAGAGATACTAGAATATTTAAATCAAATACTTCTGGCTAACTGAGTTATATTGCCAAGCATTTAAGTCACCCTCACTCCAAGAAAAATATTTTACCAGGAATCTGGCCCTTAACAAATCCTATAAAACAGAAGTCAAATAGGACTATCTGCAGACTGGTGGTAAGGGTCTATTATTCTCAGAATGCTGGGCCTTTAATTTCATATGAAATCCAAGCATGTTACCCAAGCAGCTTATACCTTATATAGCAGATGGTGGACATCAATGGGACAGTTCTGTGTTACTTTGTCAACAACATGTGAGATGGATTGCATAAAATCCGGGTTGGTGAACAGAATTTTGTACAGATATAAAAGAAACAATACACATTTCTCTCAACAACTTTTTTTAAAATGTAACTTTAACAAATACAGAATTCACTATGCCTTTTAAACCATCACATTGGAATGAATGTGTCAAATTAATCCAAGTGACTCTGTGCATGGAGTGATGGTGACATGTCCCTTCAAGAGATGAAATGTGTGGGTTTAGAGAGGGAAAATAAATCAAACAGTAACAAAGACAGACCAGCCCTGCCTTAGAATACACAGTGACTCAAAGTTTATATGAGATTGTAAAAAGCAAGTGCTCAGTGTATGTGACACGTAATGAAAAATATTGTAGATAATGAGCATGTGATGTATAGACACTAATGTCATGAAAAAGTTAGCCAGGTTATAAGAAAAAACCTAGTCAGTGACTCACACTGTAAATCTGAACTAGAAGACTGGGAATGGGGAATGGTGGTGGCTTCTAGGTGAAATAATCAATATGGTAATAACCATGTTATTAACTAAAAAATCTTACATTCAATTCCATAAGTGAAATAAGCTAAAGTATAAGTAATTCAATTACAAAATTCTTAAAAATGCTTTAAAAATCATGAAAAGTGTCAATGTGCTCTAGGGAAGAAGAAGGCGCCATGCAGCTGTTCACTGGGCTTTGCTGGTTTATGTGTATTTTAACTGAAGACTATCACGAGCGAATGAGTGCCGTGATATCAGGTACTGTCAGACATACATTGTGTGCCATTTCCCTGAACAGTCATACACATCGAAGAACAGGCAGTGGTTTGTATTTACCTATTAAATGTAAACTGAATGAGGCAGAAAAATATACCAAAATACAAATAAAGTCCATTTTACTTAAACCTTAAAATATTGCCTCTTAGTTACTGCTTTTACAAACGCAGTAATAATTCTTTGTGACTACTTGCTAAATTGATGATATCTTTAATTCTTCTTTCCAAGGCTGTCCTCAGACAGAAGTTTTATCTAACTTGCAGCAGGGAACACAGCAGGACCAGCTGTACTGGGTTAAATGTTGGACTGAGGATGGATCGTCATGTGTGATGGGAAGGTTATATGTACGCTATCGTACTCTTATACAGAGGCAAATTCCAATCAGTCCTCGAGATAAACTAGTTTTCATATCAGTAGGAGATGAATTTCAAATCCATTCTCTTCTATTGCTCTTAAAGCTTCTTCCTAACTGCTCTTGGTTTAACCAACCATTAACTGTTTAACAGATAGCCAGACCCAAAGAGAAGCACGATGAAACACCCAGTCAAGTGCGTGGACCATGCAGGAGCCAGAGCAGCCACTGAAGCTGCAGCCTACACTCCCAAGGTCCTCCCTGAAAGGTGGCCACCTCACTCGGGAGCCCCACGGGTAGCCACTCTTGCACACACGAGGTGACAGCATTGCTCCACACACATCATTCTCTGCACACTCAGAAAACAAATGTCTTACCTCTGGGTGAAAGAAAATTTCAGGGCCTGGGAAACTTTCCTAGCCAACATCGATAATGATTTTCTTCTGGCTTATGGCATTGTTCCCTGTTTGCTGTTTGATCCACTTCCGCTGATCCACGTCATACTTGGCAAACTTCTTGACTATATTGGGGCAAATGTGACAGTACTTCTCCTGCAGATGCACACACAGAGAAGTCACCAGGCATTAGCGACCACCCAGTCTGCCCTCCAGCAAACACCCAGTAACTCCAGCACCACAAACCCCCGACATCAGTCCTGCCCAAGGCCACAACTCCAAGGGACACTTACTGGGCTCAGTGATGTCTAACAGCTATGCTCTGGCCATGTACTCTGCTTTCTTTCCAGCTCTGCTATTAGTCCCAGCCTCACTGTGTCACATGTTGCTGCCTACTATCTGAGATGATGTCTGACGGTGCCTATCAAGTCCCTAGTCTCCATCTCCTCTCTTCTTACTCCTTGTATGCCCCCTCGTGGCACCTGCCCAGGCACTCGCTGCCACCCACTGGGACAAGCAGACCCACATCGCAGCCCAACCCAGATCTGAAGGCAGCAGATCTGGCCCTGTGGTCACCACATCCGATTGGCAGGTGGTTAACCTGCTCTGCGGTCTGACACAGCACACTCAGTGGCTACATGACAGAGAGTTAGTGAGTGCCTAGGCACGTGGGATGCACAAGTGAATAAAACACACACAGACCCCTGCCCACTGGCCCATACACTAGCTGAGAGTCAGAGTAACAAGTGACAGTGATAAATAGGTAAATGGCACAGCACTTTATAAGGTGCTGGGACCATGAACCAAAGGAAAGCCCGACTTTGACAGGATGGATCTGCCACACATTGGGGCATGAGAACCCACTTAGTGCCAGCCCCAGCCTGTGCTGTGCAAAGTGTTTCCTCAGCTGGTGATGCCTGACTGGGGGTCTCTGGGTTGATCATCTGTCCTTAGAGCTAACCTCACAAGAACAGCAGTTGGCCCCTGGGTACCGGATTCTGAAAGTCAGCTTCCTGTGGGCCAGGTGGGCTTTGTTCAATGCCTGCACTTTGTCAGGCCCAAAGCTGGTGCTCAGGAGGACCTCTGAAGGCATTTTCATGATACTAAGTTCAAAATTTCTTAGAATCCCTGAAATGAAACCTAATACCATCCTTGGTATACTCTGCACAACTGTAAGACTGATGGGCCAGACTTGCTACACACCCCTGTGCTCACTGATAACTGAGTGAGTGGGTCAGTCCATACAACTTCAAATCTACCAGGCTGAGGGCAGAAACAGTAAGTTGTCCTAAGACACCAGGTCAATGTCTCGCAGCAACTCAGAGGCTTAACTGAAGGCAGGAAGTGCCTCCACAGAGTTGATGGTGTGCAGTGTGTCAGCCCCAAGTCCTGGACCACCACTGCCCCCACCAACAGAATCCACGCATCCACAGGCCCACTCCTGCCCACAGGGGCAACAAGACACAGGGTAACTCTGACCCACTCCCACAGAGAGAAGTGGGGCAAGAACTAACTGACAGCAGGGTTGGGGTGGCTGACCTGCAGGGAACACAAGGAGCTCTTCCACTGCCTACCTTCATGGCTGAGTGATACATTGTCACTGCCCAAATGGGCCAAACCTGGTTCAGGGTCAGAGATGGACCCCAGAGAGCCAGTGAGGTAGGTAAAGCACACCATGAGGACTAGGAGAGCAGCCTCTGTCACAGTCAGCATACTCAGGGCCCTGCTCACCTGCATGGCCACCCCGACAGTCAGGAGCCAGAGGCTGTGAGACATATTGGTAACAGGAATGGGGAGGTGAGGGAACTTGGGTCAACTATCCAAATTTATTTCCTTGAAGAAACACAAGGAAAGGACTAGGGGAAGTTCTAGGAAATATTTTAACATAAAAAGAAAGTCTTATGCTACTTCTGTAAACCTTCCCCCAGGGGGAAAGGATTGACTCCCATGGGCTGCCCAGGACCACACACCCAAGCTGTGAAGTGACCCATCCCTGGAAACTCTAGTCCTGGGCACACCCGGGCACCCAGCCACCCTACTCACAGGGGCCCTGACTCGCACCTGTGCACCCTGTCCTAAAAATACCTCTCCATCCACCAAGAGTGTCATGCAAAATGTGGGACTCCCCCCAGGCACTAGCTTTCCTTCAACCAGCTTGTTACTGGGTGCAAAAGTGGGAGGGAAGGGGGGAGGCTAACCTCCCTTAAACTCCCCTGCAGCTCAGAAACTATGTGTTCAAGGTCCCATGTCACTTCCATGCTTAAATTTTTCTCCAAAAACAAAATCTTTGCTCTTTATATAATAATTATCCTTGTATTACTAAGAATCTCTTCATTTTGACTAAAACAAAACAAAAACAAAACAGTAATTTGTCCTGATTTTGCAACCTGAAGAGAAAATTGCTTTGAAAGGGGTCTGTCAACTGCTACCTTCATAGTGACACAAAGACCAAACCGATGGATCAGTCAAGTGGGCATTTTAAATAAGGACCAATGAGCCATTTTCCTCCAAATCTTACTGATTTAATTTTAGAGCTTCCTGTAACTCCTCCAGCATGGTAACAGAGTCTAGAAAACACAGGTGGACTCTGTTCAATGATTCACCCTAGAACAGCATCACTCTGAATGGTAATTCTCAGGGTACAGAACCACACACAGCAAGAGCTGGAAATGAGTTTGAATTCTGGCTGACTGCACAGGATTCCTCACAGTCACTGCTGCTGCTGTCTGCTCCTTACTCGGGAAATGAAGCCTGGAGGGAGAGGTGCAAGACACATTGGCTAATTGAAGGTTCTGTCTAATCAGGCTCCAATTAAATGACATCGTACTAGGCAGGATGCTCAATACCAGTTATCAAGCTGCTCTCATTTACAGCTGGAGAACTCCACAAGCATCCATGTTCAGAGAAGAGGCTAAGCTTTCAGCCCCTTAATTCAAGTGGTAAACAGATGGAGACCCACATTCATGGGGAGGGGAGGGAAGGCACAGTGGGAGCAGGGGTGGTGGCCACAAGGGGAAGTGTGCAAACACTATTTCTCTCTCACCACCAAACTGGCCCATTTCCCATCTGTTTTTACCTTAATGGCTTTTGCGGTCTCCAGTGGTTGCTCAGGAGGGATTCCCACCTCCCTCTCCCTTGGCAGCTGTTGAATGAAATTCATATCTCTACCTGCAATAGGGATGTGTTTGATGCAGCTTCCAATTACCTAACCTTCCACCTGGGGAGACAGAGAGGCAAAACACCATGTGAGTAACTCCAGGAGGAAAGCCCTCCCTGGACTCTAAGTTAGACTCCTGCCCCCACCTGCCCTGGCAATGCAAGCATTTACTGAATCTCCGCTCTGTGCAAAGCTCAGGACTGGGGGAGGGGGAATAAAATGACCATGCATGCAATTCCATTAGGAGAACCTGAGATGCTCTGTAAGCAAACAAAGTGGCCTTTCCATTAGGAATGTGAAGAGAAAACCACAGAAGGCAGTTAATTTCCAAAATGCTGCTGTCTGTCCGAATAATGGGTCATTTTATTGTTCCTCTAACAAAAAGGAAAAAGTTTTAACTATTAATTTTATAAACATTTTTATTGAGTTATAGGCATTTTACAATGTTTTGTCAAATTCCAGTGTAGAGCACAATTTTTCAGTTATACATGAACATATATATATTCATTGTCACTTTTTTTTGCTGTTTAACTATTAATTTTAAACCAACTACAAATTGGCTTGCATTTAAAAATCAACCACCTGGTTAGCATGCAGGACTTAGGGTGTGACAACCTGGACTCAGATCCTGGTTCCACATCTGTGGGCAGAGTAACCATGGCCACATCTGTTAACACATATGTTTCAACCTTGGCACCTTCACCCATCATATGCGGTGAGTGGGTGCACAGAAGAGACCCAGTGACAGGCAGCAGGTCAAGTACACAGCATGGTTTAGGCATGCATTAAAGACTCAATAACCGATCTTCTCACTCTAGTAAGAGCTGCACTTGGTAGGAAGGAACAGTCTGGCAGGTTCCCCTCAACCCTATGCTATGTGAGATCCATGCTGGGGGGAGTTTGGATCCACTCACCCAGCTGCCCTCCCGGACCAGTGACCAGGCTGTCAGCCGTCACCAGCAGGAGAAGGCCAGGAGCTGTTGTGTGGTCCCAGGTCCTCACCAGCCCCCTGGGGTGCCACTCAACATGCAGGCCACAGGCTGGGAAGGTCCAGCTCATGCTGGTGGGAGTAGCTGTGCAGAGTGGACAATGTCCCCACCTGCACCAGGTAGAGGAGGCACTCTGAGCTCCCTGATGGCACTGGTTGCTTGTCACACACTCATGGAGACAGAAGGCTGGAGCAAATCCTCATCCATCTGACAGATGGATCAGTTCCACTATGTACAAGCACAGTTACCACTGAAGTTACAAGAACAGGTGACTGAATTCCTCTTATGTCTTCTGAGGTGCCCAACTTCTAGAAGTGAGAGAGTGTGTAGCCTTTCTCAGGAGCCCAAGCCAATTGTAAAATATTTAAGATCAAGAAAAAAGATATGTACACATTATTAAAATAAAAAAGTCATAAGAACAGTAGCTCTCGCAAACAGAAACTATTCACAATTTCTATACTCAATACATTACATATAACATTTTCTAAAATTAATTCAACCCATGTTGAGTATCAGCTTCATCACAGATTAAATATATTAAAACAACCCACAGCCAATGGTAGGAAAACAAGTAAGTGAGTTGTGCTACACCCACATGATGGGCTGTCAGGTAGTTACTAAATATCTTTCCACAGAGTATTTAACCATAAAGATACATCAGGGATAAGTCAATATGCAAAATACAACCTCAGGAGCACATTGTACAATTAGAACATGAAATCAGATGGAGGGTATCCCAACTGTGCTTAAAATGTGTATCGTGTGTCTAAGAAAAAGAGCTCAGTAGACTATACCAAAAAAGTGTGGCACAGTCCTCTGGGCAGGTTTGTGGGTCATTCTATTTTCTTCTTTACATTTCTCCATTTTACCTAAATTTTGTACAGTAAATGAAATTTTTATAAATAGGGGGAAAAAAACTGCATTAAGAAACAGAGAAAAATTTGAACAACAACTTTCTCTGTGGGCCTGCACGTAGTGTGAAACTTGTTTCAGATGCATAGGGGAGGCCAGGAAGCAGACCCACAGGCACAGACCCTGACCTTGACCTGCACTGACCTCTGAGGACGTGACCTCAGAGAGGAGCCAGGCAGGACCACACAGCAAGTGGCACCTAAACACCTCACACCCAGGAGGGGGCAGTGTTCTGATACTGGATGAAGGGGCTGCGAGCACAGAGCATGCTCTGCAGGCCTCCTGCCTCTCCTCACCCCCTGGCAAAGGGGACACTGGCAGGGTGCAATGACAGAGGGGAAAGATTTGGCTTTTTCCTCCTGACTGTAGACACATCAGCCTCCCCCTGCAGTGATTTCTGAACTTTGAGGTATTAAAGCACCAGCATTAGTACATCATCTCTGCAACGTCCTGAAATAAAACAGTGACTATTTTTTAAATGAAATAAATGAATTGTTTTTTTAAAAAAAACTAGTTTGCATTTTTTAAATTTGTCTTAGTTGATTTACAAAATTCTGTTAGTTTCCAGTGTATAGCATAGTGATTCATTTATTGCATTTTTAAAAGGAGCTTAGCACATACACACACAAACCTATATTTGCACAAAAGATACTTGTAATACACAAAATAACAAACATTAGTATCAGGGGTTGCCTCCAAGAAGGGACGTGGAGGAGGAAAGGCAGGTCTGAATTCCCAATGTAACCCCCTCCAGATAGCTTCAATTAATTAAAAAAAAATCTTTAAATAATTCATTTAACTAGTCCATTGTACCAAATATATATATATATATATATATATATATATATATATATATATATATATAGTCTCTTGAAGCCTGAATTAGAAATCACTTCTGTTATATTTTGAAAATTAAAACCAAAAAGTGACATTGCAGAGCATCCTGCAAGTCAAGGGGAACAATCTCTCCTTCTTGGCTCTTAAAAAATTTTTAAAAAGCAAGAAACAAATCCTCTCCAGAGGATTGTCACAGAACACAAAATCATCCTCCAAATGTTCATGTGCTGCACCCACTGATATCCAGATTACAGTTCAGAATGAAAGTCAGGAAAACCCTCCTGGCAAAGTGACACCGGGGCCAAGCAGAGCCAGGGACATCAGACGACTGCTGACACCAGACTGCACAAATCTGCTACTGCAAATTTCCAACTGCCAGTGCCACAGACACTAGGCATCTTCCACTTTCTCACACAACTGTGTTTAAAGGCTCTTGTTACCTTTGCTAAGTACAGGTATGTCTTCAAAAGTGGTGCTTTAATTAACAGAAGGGTTTTTTTTTTCTTTCACTGCTTCCTTCACCTCAAATCAAGTTAGGCCCACAGACAGAGCAGAACTCGCTGCCCTGCTGACCATTGGGATAGCGTGAGTGACCCCATCCCTGCTGTCAATGATGATTCCTGTTAATGTGTGTTCACCAACTTGTCATGATGTCCAGTACACAGCTAAGGCCAGCACTGCCTTCACAAATACCACAGAGACCATCAGCATGGGGACTTTCTCAAGTGTTCCACAAGCATATCTTCAGGTTGGAGCAATAGGCCCTTTCTTTCTTACTGAGTCTGAATGACCTTTCCCTTCCCTACCTTCCATCTTCCTCCCAAATCCAAATTCCAAAGTGGACAACTAACATGTAAATTCTGTGCACTTAATCTGGAGGAGTCAACTTCTCAGTAAGATAAATCAAAGCTTTGCAAAGAAAAGCCAGAGACAAAGGAATTTTATTGTGGAATCAGGAGGTTTTAATTTCTAATCCACTGGTTCCCAGTGTGGGTCCACAGATGGATTGCAATAAGACTACTTGTGGGGACTTTAGAAAGACAAAATACTGGGCCTGGCACCCAGAAATTCTCATCTGGCAGAACCAGGATAGTGGTTCTCAACTAGGTGCAATTTTGCCCCCAAGGAGCACCTGGCAATATCTGGTGACATTTCTCGCTGTCACACTTGAGGGAGGGGAGGCTGGTGGTGGTGCTTCCCCTGGTGGGTCAAGACCAGAGATGCTGCTAGACATCCCACAACACACAGCTCAGTACCCTCCACCCCCTGAGGACTGCCCGATCCAAAATTTTGAGGCTGGAAACCCGTGGTCTGATATAAATTCTGAGAATGTGTATTTTGGAAAAAACACTTTTGAGGAGACCTTGCTGCATAGATCACTTTGAGAACCACTGGGCCAGTGTTTCCTGAAGTGTCTCCTAGTCCATGGAACAGAAACAGCTTAGGGGTTGGGGAATATTTCTGGTTAAATTTGGAAGTGGTGGAATAAACAGAGTTTTCTAATGTAGGCATTTTCAGAGCCTTTAAGACATCACTGTCTACTGAGAATCACCACACAGAGGACACAGCATGTGGAATCTTCCAAGTTAATCATCTATGCAACTCCTCCTCTTTTTTCCTACAAGGGAATAGAATATGCAGGAAGCATTTTGGAAAACAATTTTATCATTTATTCCCCCAAATTTCAGTCAATTCCCTTATATAGAGGCAGATACATTACACCTAAAAACAACAAAACCCCCCATGAAGAACAAGCAGCTTCAGGGGAAGTTCTGCAAACTCATGGAACCACAGGAGCTCAGATCCACAAAGGGAAACCCTTGAAAGACATTTATTTTGTTTCATTTTGTTTTGTTTTAACAGATTCTATAGTATATTTTCTTTTTTATGATCAGAAGTAAAAAAATGCCAAAGAACCACACCTACATCTTGATCTTGTCTTCCTGAAGATACTTTAGATTTTAATGAATGTAAACAGACAAAAGCTGGACAAACTCTACACCAGCAGTAAAAACATAAATCACAGAAATTGCTCTGTACAGTGTTTGAGCTCGGACCTGAATGGGATGAGTTCATGTGCACTTGAGTGCATGGGAAAGGAAACCACACCACACAATCTTACAGAGGCCTCTAGAATCACCATTTCTTCCACATTAGACAACTAAGGTCACTTGGGAATCATGAAAGTCACTTGTCCTTACCTGAACTGCAAAGTAGAGTCCTGGTACATTAAATAATTTGAACATAATTTCTGCAAGATATTCTCTATTTTCTGGTGTATTCAGAGGAGGTTCTGTCTGTAAGGAAATATTCACTATATTTAGTGTTCACCCAAATTTCATGTAATTACATCAGAACGGCAATAAGTTAATCTAAAAGCATGTTCATTAAGATGCTGTACAACTCCTTAATTTGACAGACAGAGTACACCCAGAGTGATTGATTAAACACATTTTGGCTGTGAGGTTTAAAATCTTTGAGAGAGCAAAGCCTCTCTAAACACTTCGGCTCTTACTAATCCACCCCAAAACAAGAACAAGCTACAGAAAAGGAAACTCCACCTCGGATAACAGAACACCCAAACACCGTGAATCTGAAGAGACGTGCACTGAGCTGCCAAGGGCAATAACAGCCCCACTGAGACCAGATGAGTGAGGACATGGAAAGAGAACACCAGTGACTTCAGATACCAGGCAATATCCAGTTCTCCAGAGAAGAGCAAAAGCAGAGAGCCCTTGCTTGGATTCAGAGTAGTCTGAACAGCACAGCTGCAGGAGCCTCGCTCCCCAGGCCCCTCCCCTCAGAGCACAGGCGGCAAGGTGAGAAGTTACACCTCCACCATCTGCTGTGAGAAAGACAAGCCTGGGACAGAAGCTGCTTCAGCCAGACACTGCCCACCACCCAGCCTAAACCCAACACACAGCCAGTTCAGAAAGATCTCCCCTCACTCAAAGATGAGGAAAGAACACAAGAAGACTAGCCAAACATCAAATAAAAACACTCATAGAAAAAGAGAGGGGAGAGAGAAAAATAGGAAAAAACAAATGGCAGATAAAAAACATGTACCCAGAAAAATATAAAAATAAAGCAGATGAAAATCATGACATAGATATCCGAGTTTTTTGAAATGTCTATTTAAAATAATAACTATTATCTAATAGGAGGAAATTAACAGAATTACATAAAGATAAAAATAAATAAACCTGCTTTTTGTCATTCAGCAATATGTTGAACATTTTTCCATGTTAATAAATATGGATTTACATCACATATTTAAGCTAGGGAAAAAAAGAGAGAGAAAAGGAGAAAATAAAAAACAAAGAAAGGAAAAAAAATCTAGGCCTTTTGGCAAAAAAATACATAAATAAAAATCCACATTACCCTTTGTTATATACTGAGCTGTGTGTCCCAAAACTCTTATGCTGAAGCTGCAACACTCAGGTGACTGTGTTTGGAGATGAAGCCCCTAGAGGGGTAATCCAGGATCAGTGAGGTCACAGGACAGCACTAACATCTCTGCAGGATAAGGCAGAGGGATCAGGGAGCTCTCTCTCACTCACACACAGAGGAAGAGCCACACAAGGACCTGGTGAGAAGGAGGCCATCTACAAGCCAGGAAGAGAGATCTCACCATAAACCAACCATGATGGCACCTTGATCTCAGACCTAAAGCCCCCAGAGCTGTGAGAAAACAACTGTCTGTTGTTGAAGCCACTCAGCCTATGGTGTTTTGTTAGGCTTATTGAGTAGAGCAACATACTCTTAAAGCAGGAAAAGGGCAGCCTGTCTTGGCCATTGGCACAGCTGCATGCAGGACACTGGGACACACAGGGCCACATTTACAGACTTTTCTGGCAGGAAAATATGACCCCAGAATTCTATATCTGGCCACACTGCCAATCAAGTCTGTTGCAAAAACAAAATATCTTTAAACATACAACAACTTGAGAGAATTTGGTTTCTATGAACCCTTCATGAATTAACCATCAGACAATAAGCTTTAGCCAAATAATAAGAATGCATAAAGTACAGCCAAAAACTTACAGTGAGCAAGTAGTCCATTTAAGATGTAGGGATAAATGCTTTTCTTTTCTGGGAGAATCTATAGCTATAGAACAGAATGTAAATATTATAAATTAAAACAACAGGAGTAGTATCAAGTTGACAGGCACAGATGGAAAGGAGGAAAATATAAAGACACTGATGCCCTTGTGTCATGGAATCAAAAGATATTGTTTTCTTGGTAGAGCAACAGAGACACCACTAAACATAAAGTCACAAACATAAATATCAGAGTAAGTACACTAACATAAACAATCAAAAGCAGGTGATAGAAGAAAGGAGGAGGAGGTAAGAAATGTGGCCATGTACCAACGTGGTCACTAAGCACAGTTGGAAGTAATCATCCCTAAACAAATACAGGTAAATATCTTATACAAAAGTACAGTTATGTTAAAATATGTTTTACCAATTATCAGAACGAATATGCACCCAATAGAAACCAAAGAGAAAGCCAAGCCTGAGTTTTAAAATATCCATACATAAATAAAACACACTAAAACCAGAAAGCACAGCACCAGAAAAGCAGCTGTGACCACACACACCTGCCACACAGCCCAGGCCATTTCAGCACGGGCAACGGGAGAGCTCCAACTCCAATCAGCCCAGCTACACCCCACCTTCGATTTTACCAAGTTTGGAAAGTGATTTCCTCTCTCCATGCATAATTAGCACTGACTTCACAGGAGTCTAAACAAAGTGCTCATGGCAGCACCTGGCATGGGGAATGTACTCAGTGAAAGTGCATTATTATCACTAAAATCATCAGCATGTACCAGTGAGAAACTCACCTACTGAAGAGAAAGTCTCTGAACAAAGACTATGAGACAAAATCAAATTCCATTGTCAAGCCAAAGGACATCTAAAACAAGGTGCCTCAGAGAGGTGCACAGTTGTCACAGCTTCCAAGATCAGAAACTACATAACTGCACATAACAAGGAACTGATTACACAGATTAGGTCACATCCATAAAATGTAACACTTTGCAGCAATTAAAAAGGATGGGCAGTGTGTCTGCAGATATGAAACAATATCTACTATAAATTTGCTACATGAAAATAGGCCTCTCCATACATACACATTCTTAAATATACTTCTGTATCTACAACATTTTTTTTAAAAAGCAAGGTGTATGAGGGAGAGAAATGAGGAGCTGTTTATGGGCACAAAGTTTTATCTTGCATGATGGAAAAGTTCTAGAGTTCTGTTACACCACAATATCAATGTAGGTAACGTTACCAAATGATATATTTAAAACTGTGTTTAGTGGGTAAATTTCATATATTTCAAATTATAATTTCTAAAATTTTTAAAGTAAAAATCAAAATGTACCATAGTATGTCAATTTTGTTACCATTTTATGAAGCAAGTTTATGTATAATCCATGTGCCTGCACATAATTATTGCTGGTTAAGCACCAGTAAAGTTGGTTTCCTCCAGGAAGGGGATCTGGAAGGCAACACAGAAGTGGGAAGGAGACACTTTTGCACTGGAAATCCTACTGCACCTTTTGAATTCTGTGCTGTGTGTATGCTAACTCTTCAAGCAAATAATCAAATCTGGCTATCAACTAGCTGGGGGCTTTAGTTTATACTCCTGTCTGATACAAAGCTCAAACATCATGCCCCAAGTAAGTTTTAATTACTCTGATTAGAATCAATACACTCCCTGAATGGGAGAGAGAAAGCAATCTTAAGACATAGACAAGAAATAATAAAGTCATCAAAAGCAGATTGTAAGTAAGTGATCTAAACATTATTCAACAACACATTACTTATTTTAATGTGCCTACCTCAAGGGGCTGAGATCAAATTAGTTAATACCTTAATGTTCCCAGTACACATTTAGCACTGTGTTAGTGATTACTATATCAGATTTTTTTTTTAGTTTTCTTTCATTTAAAGCACATGAAGAATAGCTGTGGATTCCAATATTTAGGTTACAATATATCTCCTTATGGCACCTCCTATCAACCTGAAAAACAGGCGTAATAACTACCTACCCCACAATTGTCTGTGGGATTAAATAAGTGAGTTAATTCATGCAAATGCTTGGTGGGGAGAGGGCTGGGCCTTTAGCAAGTGCTGAATATATCAACAATCAACTGTAATATCAAGAATATATCTCAGGCCAGAAGAAATTGAATGTATTAACTCCAGAGACCTAGAGTCTTCTCTTACCTTGAAGAGGAATCCAAGCACCTTAATAAGTTAATTTTATAAACATAACATTTAAACTGATTAGAGGGGGGAATAGGATGAAGAGAGGAAGGCTAGAAAGGTATGCAAAGTGGGAGCATAGTCATGCAATGTTTCCTTCCTGCCTGGTTTAAAAAAAAATGTGAGCCTATAGAAGGCATTCCAACAAGAAGTAGATTAACCCTGGCTCTGGATTCTTCCTGGGTTTAATTTCAGTGTCAAGTGATGTTCCAAATAAATCCCAGATGAATGAAAAATATATATAAACATCAAAGGAAAGTAGGTTTACTTACATAAAAATTTACAATTATAGATGTTCAAAAACATAACCTACAAAAAATCAAGTGAGAAAAAGTATCTGCTTATGACAAAAAATTCTTATCTGTTATATGAAAGAGTTCACATCATAAACAGATTGTGGCCATACATACAACAGAATATTATTCAGCCCTAAAAAAGGAAGGAAATTCTGACACATGCTACAAGGTGGCTGAACCCTGAAGACCTTATACCAAGTGAAATAAGCCAGTCATGAAAGGACTCATACTGGATGTTTCCACTTATATGAGGACCCAGAATAGTTACAGTCATAGAGACAGAGGGGGGATGGTGGGGGCTAGGGCTGGGAGAGGGGGAAAGAGAGTTATTCTTTAATGTGGACAGAGTTTCAGTTTGGAAGATGAAGAAGTTCCTGAGATGGATGGTGGTGATGGTTGCACAACAATGTCAATGTACACAACTCACCAAACTGTACATTCAGAAATGGTTAAAATGATAAATTTTATGGTATGTGCATTTTATCACAAAAGAAAAATTTAAGTAGAATAAAGTTCAAAGAAATCATAGCAACAATAAAAGCAATAAAACACTGATATGTACAAAACCCAGGACATGAATAGGCAATTCACAAAGGAGAAAATACAACTAATAAATACATGAAAAACTGTTTAAGATCAAAGGTATTCAAACTGCAAATTAAAAAGTCAAATAATCAAAAATGATATTAATCAATCCTAAGAGTTCAAATAATGTGGCTTCTTGTACATTGAAGATTTCAGTGTGAAATTGTATACCAGAGATTCAAAATTATTAACACATCTGGACCTCCAAATTATATATATATATAACTTTTATATTCTTAATATAAAAATTCTCTAAATATAGAAAAAATGTGCAAATATTACTTTATGTTATGTCTTACAAAACCAAGAAACTGGAAACAAAAGTAAACATCTAAAAATAGAGGGGCTGCTAAACAGACAGGAAACAACCACTGGATACATGATTGCATGACCATTAAAGCGAGGATTATGAAAACCGTGCAAGGAAATGGGGGAGAGGGATGGAGGACACAATATTGAATGCAAATCATATAAAAACATGAGTGAAAAGATTAAGTATAGCTATACTAAATGTTAATATTTATGATAATGGGATAGGAGTGTGAAAAGCCCCACAAGCATCTTCCAAATTTTCTAAATCGCACTTATAGTTCTATAATAAGAAAAAAAAATTCATTACAAGAGTTGTGAAACCCTGAGTTACAGCCTGTGTGCGAAGGCCACAGAAACTCCCAATACAACTTCCTGGTTTATTTCTCCACAGGCGGAGAAGCTAACAGAAGAAAGACTTCACCCCAGGGCAGAAGCCACAGCACATCCTGGTGTGGCTTTTCCCTAGCCTGTTGGCTCTGTAACGTGGAAAACACTTTCCATATCCAACCACAGTTGTGAAGACAGCTGAATTCTTGATCTGCCACTGTCTTCATACCTGTAGTCACATCATTATGGCAGGCACTGCAATTTCCCTACCCAGTATCTATTCTGCCTTCTGCCTTAATGACAGACCACTGATCAATCACAGGCCCAGAAAACAGCATTTCCCAGACTTCCTGGTGTACAGGGATGGCTAAGTAAGTTCTGGCCAATAAGAAGCAAAAGTTATTGGATGTGTCTTCTGGGAAAGCTCCTTACAAGGTTGAAGGTAGACTCATGTAGTAGGCCCACTTCTGCTGTTAACCCCTTCTTTCCTGGAATATGGAGGTGATGACTGGAGCTGCAGCAGCTAACTTGTGATCTAAGGCAATCTTAGAATGGAAGCCATATGCTAAATATACTAGAGCACACAGATCCCTAATGACACCAGAAACCTGACCTACCAGCACTGCCCTCCCTGCTACAAATGACTTTAAGAAAAATAAAACCTTTAACTTGCTTAAATCACTGATTTTTACACTTTAGTACTTGCTGCCAAACAATTCACCATCTGTGAAGAACTAACATTAAAATCTATACACTTCCATTAAGAGAAAGTTTACAATAAAATTAGGTTCTCCTGGTTCCTGAATCAAATTCAGCATTATTAAAGACACATTCTTCTGGGTTCTCAGAATCATAATCATAAATCTATGTTTTCCTCAATCCTCCTTTTCTCCTATGTTTACCACCAGTAATTGTTCCTTTAGAGGACTAATTTAAATAAAACCTTCCAAAAACCATTATTTATACATAACGAGATCTAAATTGGAGATATCAAGTTTTTCTTATTTTTTAAATACTGAAGTATATGATTAAAACTTCACATGAATGTAAGTTACATAAGCATTTTATTCATAATAATGGTAAAATATCATCAAATATTAATTCAAAAATGAATAGTCAGTAATATAAAAATCAATCCATATTTCTGGATAAAGAAAGCAAGCTGAACACATGCAACTAATATTGCTCCAGTCCCAAACCTCTCCATAACTGCAGTAAAGATACATTTTTAAAAACATAAATCCTCAAGGAAGGGCAAGTAGGAATGGAGATGACAATATACTGAAAATGGGAAGAACACGGGCCAGCAGTAACAGACTCAGCAGTGCCAAGGATGTCCAGCTCCACACCGGCCAGTGCTAGTGTACAGGACAGAGCAGGTCTGAGCCACCCTCATGAACCAGGAAGGGAGTTACTGTGGTAAGCCAGGACAAGCCACATGTCATGGTGAATATTATGTGTCAGCTTGACTGGGCTAAGGGGTACCCCGAGAGCTGGTAAACCATTCTTTCTGGGGTGTGTCTGAGAGGGTGTCTCTGGAAGAGCTTAGCATGCAGCAGACTGAGTTTGGAGACCTGCCCTTGCCAATGTGGGTGGGCAGCACACAGGCTACTGAGGACTTGATTGGAACAAAAGGATAAAGGAAGGGTGACCCTCCATCCCTGAGCTGGGACACACATCTTTCCTGCTCTCAAGTGGATGGCAGAGCTCCTGGTTCCCAGCATCCTTGGGCAGCACTGCTGCTTGCTCTTTCTCCCCTGATTCATATTCAAAAAGGTTTGCAAATCTCCTCTACAGTTACAATTCAATTTCCCTTCAAGAGCACTGCAGTTCTTTAGAATATATGATTCTGTCTTGAACTCTGGGAAATTCAGTATTAGAGAAAAGAGTGTGGTTCCCATTTGCTATCTGTTTAGTCCACGTGACCAACATGAGTTGAGTCTCTGAAACTTCTTGAAAAACATGAGCCGTACTGAGCTCATTCCCACCATGGATGTGCAGATGTCTGTCATGGCAGTCAGAAGGGACAATTTCATAGGCTACTGAGGGAACTTTAATTTAAAACTTTTAGACTCTTTTACACCAAGAAGCCATTAGCTGATGTAGTGGTTCAGTAAATGTCTTCAATGAATTTCTGGACATGGCCACAAATCCCTGTACCTGCTTCACTCCCCTTCAATTATCCCATTAACTGATGAGGAAGGACATAGCCTGAGATAAAACCACCCTTCTCATAACTTCCTCTGTCACATCATGCAGCAAACACACCTGCTAACTTCAAAGTACAATAAATGTAACACAATATTTTCTTATGTTTAATGTAATAAACAATTATTTTTGAACATTCACTTCAGATACTCACTTTTGGCAAAGGATTTAAGCTTTTCCATATTCATACCAAACACCTCCAGTTCGTTCCCAGCAATTGGTTTTATTGTACTGCGGTGTATATGCCAGCTAGAGCAGAAAAATTCCTGGTAGGAAAAATTTCCTGTGGGCTGTGTCCTGGTGATTGAATTTGCTCCACAGGCCTAAGACTCAGACTCCCTCTGAGCAGAGCAGGATGGGGCAGGCAGGGAGAGGAAGCTGGGCCCCAGGCCCATGCCTGGAGTCCTACCAACAGGTAGTTATGTGACGTACGAGAGAAGGGAACATGCCAAGCATGGCAGGTGGGAGTCTGTAATTTGTTTTGGCTGTAAAGACAAAGCCACTCAGACATACTGTCAGTTTCCTGGCTCCATGTATTTTACATAAACCATCGTAGATACACAGGAGAGAAAATACACAGTGGCCTGTAAAACACAGTACTTGGATGTGGCAATTCCTAGTTGTGAAGATACAGCCAGGAAAAAGCTTAGAGCACTTTCAAGGACTTGATTTAATAGACACAAAATATATAGATTCCACTAACTACCATAACAGCCTTGTACTTAACATATTTTAAGCCAGATAATTCTAAAGAATATTCCATATTTAACATTAGGAAGAATTATATAATTGGATCAGGGACCATTTGACAATGCACTAGCATGGAAAAAATGCAAAGCTAAATTATGTAGGTTTTAATGTGCAGCTTATGTTACATGCAATTGCTCTCCTTAAAGTAAGTGCTTTATACATGTAATTAATTTTAACTTAAAAAGAACATAAAACAATGAAAACAGGCTCCACAACCAAGAGACACTTCTCTTCATTTCTCTGTATTGTTTTATTTCATCTGAACAAGATCAATTACATCCACAATATCAGGGCCCGTAACTCAGCTCAGTGTTAGAGTGAGATTTAACCTTGGCAAAACAGCACCTTGACTCAGCTCCCTCTGCTGTAAGAAGCAAAGGTCAGAGCCATCCAGTTATTTCAGGAGGACACCTAACTACACAGGTGGTTTCCTACTCAAACCCATTCCTCCCTCCTCATTCCTTGCTGCTGGAGGCCGGTTTAGGTACTTACCTCTTGGGGCCAGGTGATGAGATGTGGTCCCCTCACCAGCAACAGGAGAGAATCTTGACTCATCAAAATGTACCAAAGTAATTTTGTTCCCCTCTAGGGCCCACACTGGGCACGGACAGACAGGGCAAATCTGCTAGGAAGGTTTCTGAGGAAGAGAGTCTTAATTCTAAAACTCTGAAAGTAAATACACCAAGAGTCAGTACAGGAACTCGGGCAGCCACCCTGGGGCCTGAGGGGAACCAGCACAAGAGGCCAAACAAGTGAATTAGGCTGGGTTCTCACCTCCATCTCTCAGCTGCTCAAGTAACCAGCCCTGAGTGGCCTGACCCTGGCATCCTGTTTTGTGGGATAATAAGCCCTCTTTGGTTTTGGACATTTTGGTTGAACCTTCTGTTATTTGCCCAAAAAGCACTCCAACTCATACAAAGAGCTTTAGCGGGAATTAAAAACTCCCCAGAGAAGAATATCCTGGGTTTAAAATCTAAGCAACCCAGAATCCACAGGGCTCTTCTCTCAGTCCCAGTTACTCACCATCAAAAAGTGATGGCCCTCAGGTTCAGCTCAGGGAAAATTAAAAATAACTTGTTCCATGAACCTCTCCATTAGATCTCAGTCTTCAATTATTCCATGTCTTATTGGCCACTAAAGGAAGAGAAAACAAACTATGTCAAGCTTCAGTCCATGTCAGTAAAAGCAACAGTTTTAAAAGCACTGGCCCAAAAGAGACTGAGTTATTAGAGAAAACAGGTCCTTTGCACTGGGTGAATGTTAATTTATGTAAAGAAATAACAGACACTTTACCAGAAATATTAAGTTATATTATCATTTATATTCTACTTCACATCTCTAAGTACAAAGTATCATCTTAACAGTGGAGTAACAGATGGAAAACTACAGCTAATCTGCCATACCATTCCATTTGGAGTTTGGAGGTTTTTAGAACAAATACCTAGTTAAACAATTTTAGTGCTTCTTTTTAATTAATCAATCTATAGCTCTTCTACATCTGACAGGTTAGTGAGTCAACCTGCAATTTTCCACAGAAGCAGGTCTTGCTCTCACATGAAGCCCAGCATTCCCAGAGTCAATCCTGCATTCCGGGGTTTTGTAAATTCACTTGATTCCCCACATGAAAAATACCTTGTTCAACTAACACAACACTGTAAATCAACTATACTTCAATTTTGAAAAATACCCCATACAAAACCAACAACAACAAAACCTCTTTTCCAACACAAGAATAAAATACACAGCTCACAAGTACAATTGCTATGAAATCTACCATTTTCCATGATTCATCCTACTGCTCTGTTCTTGGTGATACACTTACAGAAGCAAATCCCGGTGGGGAGTTTACCTTTGTGGCATACGTGGGTTTATCTATGGCTTCATCCCCTATGAAAAAGTCCAGGTCATCAACTCCCCTCAGCACACTCCTTTGGGCTTGGTCAACCACCTTTGCTGACTCTCTGATGGCAATACCTTTGGGAGAACAGCACAAAGATTTCTGTAAGCATCCATACTCATTTCAAGGATCAAGGAAGCATAATATAACCCTGTGTATGTACAAGTAAATTTTCAATGCCAGGGTCTTATTAGGAGTTGAGTGTGTTCACAGAAAAGACGCTATCACAGAGCACATAAAGTAATACAGAAACCTTTCTTATGTTCTGGTATTATTTTTAGTGCGGCACAAAGGAGCCTAGCTGGCCTGCTTTTAATACTGACAAAAGATGAATTACTAAATTTTTCAGTTTCATCTGAAAAAACATCCCTCATGATAGTGAAGTGAAAAGCACATATCAATCGGTTCCAAATTTTAGAATACAATGTAGAAGGACACAAAATTAAAAATATAATGTGAAAGAAGAAAATAAACTGAAAAATGCTCATACACTCTCAAGTCATTTTAATAAAACTGTGTCAAAAAAAAATAAAAATATATTTTTATTCTTGTTACAAAATCACTAAAAGAAAAAACTGAGGTTGCTGACTAATATCTGACAAGAAAAATTCAATAATCAAACAACTGTATTATGTAAAAATATTAATGGCTTTATGATATATTATTTTAATAACAGTTTAACCACGATATTTAGGAATATACTTATAGTTAATAATCATATGAAACTTCACTGTAGAATTTAACATCTAATGAAATGTGGAAAGCTTCATGAAGATTCAATTTTCCAGTTAAATTCCTAACCCCTGGTCACACTTTGCTTTCCCATAAACTCATCTTCATCAAATTTATTCCAAAACAAATGAGTAAACATATACAACCATTTTTAAAAGTAGAGTATTTGTAGTTCCCAATTTATTAGAAATGAAGAATAACAGCAAAGCTAAGGGAGTGAATTTTAACCCTTGCCCTCAGAAAGGCATCTTGAAATAATAGCTTGAAAAGGTAGGAAAAAAAAAAGAGGTACAGGACAGAAATCACTTTGCTCACCTCCTCTTCTGACTCCATCTCACTGCCGCACTTGGTCCAGAAGCTTTCAACTTACAGAAGGTGACACAAATCCAAAGCGCAGGATTTCTGCAGGACTAAGGCAGCAGGCGTGACGTGGACGTGCTGGGGGTGGAGCCCAGAGGAAGCATCCGGGGCAGAAGCAGCGGTCGTGCCAGGACCACGAGGCCGAGAGTGGGGCTGGGGAGGTCTGGAGGGCCGGGACGAACTGCGACAACTGCAGCCACAAACACACCCGTCCCCGAACACAGACCCCGCCACGGGCGGCGCACTGACGGGCACCGCGCAGCCACCTGTGCACACGCAGCACGTCAGAGGGCCCTGGCGGGACGGCCCGCAGCCGACACCAAACGCCTCGCGCGGCCGCGGCGCTGCTGCCGGGCCGGCGGGAGCCCCTGCAGCCGTCTCCCCGCACCTCGAGCCCCGCTCCGCCCTGGGCGGCGGCGGCAGCGGCGGGAACCGGGGCGAGCGGGCGGCGGGCTCCGGGGAAAGCCGCAGACGCCCGGGCGGAGGCCGCGCTCCCTCCAGGGCGCCCTGGCTGCAGGGACCGGCGCTCGCTCCTCGCCCCGCGTCGGAGCGGCCGCCGGCTCTGGGACTGACCGGCCACGTCTCCCTGGGCCCCGACTTGCCCTCGCCCCCGCGCCCCGACGGGGTGGCGGCCTCCGCAGGGGCCGCGGCAGCGAGAGCCCGCCTCTGGGATGAGGTCCAAGCCCCCCTAGGCCGCGGACCTAGGACCGCGAGGGCTTCAAGAAGCGGGCGGCGTCCCTGTGCTTCCGGAGCGAGCAGGAGGACGAGGTGCTGCAGGTGGGCAGGCCTCTGTCCCTGACCAGTGGACTGGCCCAGGAGGAGGACTGGAGCCCCAGGAGGAGCCTGCCGGTGCTGACGTGAGGGAGGCTTACCAAGAGGCTGGAGTCAAAGGAAAGTCAGGCAGACTCCTGGGCATATATGAGAACCAAGACAGAAAGCACAGGACATATGTCTATGTCCTTACTGTCACTGAAATATTAGAAGACTGGGAAGATTCTGTTAATACAGGAAGGGAGATAGAGTGGTTCAAAGTAAAGGATGCCATCAAGTTCTCCAGTGTCATAAGCCTGTACATGCAGAGTATCTGGAAAAATTAAAGCTGGGTTGCTCGCCAACCAGTGGAAATTCCACAGTCCCTTCCCTTCCAGAGAGTAACACCTTGTTTGTAGCTGCTGCACAGCGAACCTCTGGGCTGCCATCCAGCATAAGATAGACAGGGTTGGAAGGACCTCTTCCACCATGTGCAATCTCATGGGCAGAGGCTTCTTTATTTTCCTTGACAAATATCTGAAGGACGCTTACAAACTGAATTTGCCATGCGGGATTTTTTTTAACAATCTGCTTGATTTTTAGGTGCTTTCAAATCTTCTTTAAAAAGAAAAAAGATAGTGTAAAATATTTTAATAAGCCAAAGCCATGTGGATTTTTTTTTTTTTTAGATGCCTTAAATGTGCTCTTCCACCCAGCCCACCCACCTTGTTATTTTGGTTGGCATTTTCACTTTTTCCCCAGTATTTTTTTATCCATTTGATGTCAGTCTGTGGTTTTTGTCAGATCAACATACTTGTGGGTATATTATCCCGGTGAATTGTCTTCTCATTCACAATATTAACATATTCAATGAATCCATTTGTCAACTCGTTTATCTCAATTTTCACAACTGGTACTATGTCACTAGCTACCTGATATGGCCAATTCCCCTGTAACTCAATAGTCCTTTAATACAGAGTTTAACTCTATGTAGCTGGTGAGTTTTAGGCAGTTACTGTAAGCAAAATGCATGTAGTAGATATCTTATCATGGAACCTGTATTCATGGAATTGAATTAGGGTGCTCAGTTGCCAATTCCCTTTATTCATAATCTCTCTTTACACAGAACACACAAGAACCATATTTCCCTCAATGTAAATTGCTGCTTTTAAATATATATTTTCAGTTTAAATTTAGTGACATCTCTTCAGTTAAACTTGCTGGTTACCAGTAAACACCTTAAATAGCAGTCAGTGGTGACTGCATCAGAATTGAGTAAAATGGCCTTCTTGTTCACCTGTTACAGACCTAGGCTTTTAGGGTGCCTCAGAATGTCTCATCTTTTATAGGTGGTCAGCAGGTAGGTACTATTTATCATGTAACTAATTACTGGGACACTGGAATGTACCTAAGAATTATTTTGTCTTATTTTTATATTCACATAAATCCAAGAATCCCATCTAAAACACATAAATACCTAATCTGAAATGCCTGTACTTCCTCAACCAAGTCAGAGATGAGATGGGGCAAGTAAAAGATGGTTCTCTATGTAGATATTAGCTTTTTGTAAAGATCATAACTGTTGAGTATAAAGTAGGAATAAGCATAGTTAGACATTTGTTGTACAAATTGTTAACCTTTAAAAATATAATTGCTGCTGAAAATAGTGCTTTTATAAGGAAAATCAGTGCCACCATTTTAAAACTGGGCTCTTGTGCCATAAAAGCAGCTGAGCTAAATACGAGTATTAGTTCACAAATTAAGGCTTCCAAAGGAATAAGACAGAAAAACTTTAATCCACTGACATTTCATTCTAAGTTATGTAGTGTGATCAGACATGATCTTCCAGAATTTTTATATTTTTCTTTGTACAGAGGTTATGTTTTCTGGGTGTTTTTTTTTTTTAAAGGAAATACTTAAAAATCCCACAGATTGACACTTGTTATCAATCTTCAGTGGACTAAGTTTTTCCTCAGTAATCTCTGAAGTTTCTTTAAATTATGTACTTAACACAGAAGATAAATTGATTGTTTTTGTACATAACACTGTGTCCACCTGAAATGTCACAAGTACTGGGGGGCCTGGGTATGTTGTACATTGATATTCTTAAAGGTAATAATGCATGAATTTCTTTTATAAACTCTTGGACTATGTATTTGATGTGTAAAATATGTACAGTATTAATGTCAACCATTTCTTAAAGGTGAGCCTATAAATATTGTTGTATCATTTTCTTTGGTCAGTAACATTTGGACCAAGTAGTGCCACTTGGGTCAGGATTTTCTTTAGTGCCATTTAGCAAAACATCTGTCTTTGGTCTATGCAACTAGGAAAATTTTGTATAATGCATCAGAATACTTCAGAGTTGTCACACTTTAAATTTCACATGAGGGGTTCTTCACTATTCTTGAACTCAGCCCACTGAAGCTAGAGGAAAGGCCCTGAGGATATTTATTTCTGTTAAGAGAAAAAAGCCTACATTTGCAGGCTCAACAATTGAATCTACTACAGATAAAAAATAGTGTCTACTCTCTCAGTCCCTCAAAGCTTATAGAGTGTTGGGACTTTCATTTGTGCTGCTTTCTGTTGGGTAGTTGGATAAAACTGGGCAGCTAAAATTTTCAGTCCCATGTGCCTACTAAATTAAAAAAAAGTTTGTAAATTGACTTGCAGACACAAAGTAGCAAGTATCCTACATGTTTGATTTTGAGTTTTCTTAATTTCTTCCTTTTTTTTTTTTGTAAACAGGTGAAATTTTCCAACTAGGCACATGCCATTCAATTTTCTGTCGATCCCATAGTTGTATAAAGTAGCAAAACTGAAGGGGGGAATGATTGTTGTATACACTTTAAAATTGCTTTGTATGGTCTCATTTGAGATAACTGGTGTAAGAATCTTGATGTTTTATATATTTGGAAATATCAAATTAAAAAATTGAAATTAAAAAAAAATCCTCACACAGTCTGTCAGTGCAAGTTCCAGTCTATCAGTGCAAGTTCCAGACTTCATCCTCTGCGCAAGATCAAACTTAATTATGCATGGATTTAGCATTAAACTGCCAAGAGAACTTGAAAGACTATCAAGAGACAAAGGCAAAAAGGTTCTTCAATTCATGACTTTACTCAAGTTCACCAAGAATTTGAGGGCAATATTTCTACTCAAAAGAAAAAAATCACCACCCTAAAGAAAAAGTGCTAATTTAGTGAGAATGAAACTACCATGCTCAAAAATTTAAATGATAACAAAGTAAATCTCATCTTTCCCAAAAGGTAGATACAAGTACTCTGACCCCAAATCATAGTAGACCTGTGTTTTCATGCCCCTTAGAAATAACAACAACAAAGCACATACATTCTGTTAACTGTTATGTGGAAGCACCTAAACTCATGAAAGTGAATAAGGGTATATAGAGCTTATACCCAAAATCTTTTGTTGACACCTATGAAAAGCAAGCTGTGGACCAAAGAGCCCTTGTGAACATGATGGAGAACCAAGTCTAGGAAAGCAGCTGTAATGAGTATCTCCAAATACTTATGGAGTATACATATGACTTATCATAAAATGAAGACTTCAGTCACCAGCAGCTCTCTCCAACACACTTCAGCTTACACAGGACCCTGACTCAGGTGTACACAGAAAACACAAGAAATGTGCAGAAGACACTAAGATGGAAGGGAAAATAAATATATCAGGTAACAGGACCAACACCTAAAAAGTGCAAGTGGTTACATACACATGGCATCTCCATGCACTGCAACAGCATGAGGCCATGAAAAATGGTAAAGAAGTTCTTCTTATGAATCCAGAAGGTTCACTAAAATGCAGTGTTATGAGAAAAAAAACAGGATATGGTGTATGCAGTATGCCACCACCTGGGTAACAACGCATCTGTGTATGTCTTGCTGGTATCTGTAAAGTTACCTCAGAAGGAAGCACAGTAACCAGAAGCACTGTTGCCATCTAAGAGGGGAAGTGGGTGGGAGAAAGTTAATTTCACTGTAACTTCTTTTTATATCACTCAACTTGTATGTCACATGAATGTATTACCCATTCAAAGTTAATTAAATTTGGACTTCTGCTTCTGGAAAGATGGATAAACATACTTTCCCCTGTTCTTCCCACTAAGCATGGCTAGACTCCCTAGGCTTTACATTTGAAAGAAACAAAAACATGCTGAGAGGTGAAGAGAATGTGGCAGACTGGCCAGGGATCAGGACCTGAGGAACTACACAGTGGTGACTTCCTGAGTTTTCTTTTTGTCTCATGCATCCCACACTAGGTGCCAGGGAAGCCAACAACCCAGAAACGCCAATGGAAGCAAATAAAAAATGTCCCCAGAAAGCCTGCTCTCTCCAGCCAAAGGAGATGAAGGGACAGTGGAAACACAGAAAACTTACACAGTTACTGCCTGACTCCAGCCAAACATTACAGGAAAACAAGCCCCCACCTGCAATGTAGACACCACATGCGGAATGAGGACCTCCATCCCCCTCACTGCCTCCATGTTGGGGTTATGACAGGAGGCCCAGTGGAACATCAGGAATTCCACCAATGACAGTAGGGCACCCCTTGCCATCCCAGCCAGAAGGTACCTGCAGAGGCCTTGGGGGGAAGCCCGAACTCTGGTCCACAATCAGCAGTAACATGGAGCCCCTCCCCAGATGAGTGTCAGCAAAGGCCAAGATTAAAATCTGAGCTTCAAATCCTAACTGGCATTATCCCCTTCTCCCTGCTGGAGCATTAACAGAAATGACTTACTAAAACATAATATTTAAATAAGATCTGGAACCTCATAATATAATAACCAAAATGTCCAGCACGGAATAACAAAAATTCTCTCAACATAGAAAGAACCAGGAACATCTCAAGTGAAAGGAGAAAAGATAATCAATAGATAAGAACACTGGCATGACACAGGTAACAGTTACCAAACAAGACTTTAAAAGCCATCACAGAATGCTTCAGTGAGCAACTACAAACACACCTGAAACAAATGAAAGACAAACAAACAAACAAAAAAGTCAGCAAAGAAACACAAAATCACAGCAAATGTAAAAGGCCACATGGAAATTTTAGAACCAAATAACCTAATACCTGAAATAAAAATCTCAATATATGGACTCAACAGCAGAAAAGAACAGATGAATCACTGAACTTGAAGACACGACAATAGAAATTACCCAAACTGAAAAACAAAGAGAAAATAGACTGAAAAATGAACAGGGCCTCAGGGACAGATGGGCGCAATATCAATGAATATGACATTTATGCATTCTGAGTCCCAGAGAAGATAAAGCAGTAGGGCTAGAAAAGTATTCAAAGAAATAATGGCTAAAATTTTGCCAAATTTGTCATGAATGAATGAATGAATAAATAAATAAATAAATATAAATAAATAATCAAACCTAAATATTTAAGACTGAACAAATTCCAAACAGGATCTTAACCCAAAGAAATCCACTCTGACATATTATAGTTAAACACTTAAAAACTAAAGACCAAAGAAAAAATTCTGAATGCCTCCAGCAAATTTCTCATCAGAAATCAGGGAGCCCAAAAGGAAGTTACATTTTTCAAGTGTTGAGAGAACTGCCCACTCAGAATTCTATATTCAGCAAAAATATCCTTCAAAAATGAAGAGCAAATCAACTAAATATTATCTATAAAATAGGTAAACAACAAGGTCCTCCTGTACAGCATGGGAATTCAGTACCTCATAATGGCCTATATATATAAAGTTGAATCACTCTGTGGTACACCAGAAAGTAACAACATTGTAGATGGACTGTACTTCAATAAAAGAAAATGTTTTTACTTTAAGTATGTATTTTTAACTGAAGTATAGTCAGCTTACAATGTTGTGTTAATAAAAAAAACTTTTTAAATAGCAAAATAAGGCATTCTCAGATGAACAAAACTAACAGAATTTGTCAACCAACATATCTACTCTAAAAGAATGGACAAAACAAAGAGAAAATGATAAAAGAAGGAATCCTGGAACATCAGGAAGGAAGAAAGAACAATAAAAATAGTACAAATATGGACAATTACACTTTCTTACTCCTTTGTGTTTGCTAAATTTTGTTTGGTAGTTGAAGCAATAATTATAGTGCTGATGCACTTCTCAGTGTGTGAAGAGGAAACATACAAGACTATCATAACAAACTGGTAAGTGTTGACACCAGCAGACTAAGAAAAGTTATGTGTATATGATGTAATGGTTACAGTAACCACTTAAAAAGATACACAAAAAGCTGTAGCACAGGGAACTATATTCAATATCTTGTAGTAGCCTATAATGAAAAAGAATATGAAAATGAATAAATCTGTATGACTGAACTACTATGCTGTACACCAGAAACTGACACAACATTGTAAACTGACTCAACTTCAATTTAAAAAAAAAATGATACACAAAGAGAAGCACTCAAAAACACCACAGATAAGTCAAAATTAAGTTCTAAAACATTTTCAGGTAATCCACAAGAAGTCACGTAAAGCAAAACAGAGAAGTGAAAAGCAGAACAAACAGAAAAAGGACCAATCAATAACCACAATAAATCTAAGTGGTCTAAACACACCAGTTAAATAACAGTCAATTTAAAAAAAAAAATGACTGAGCTCTATGTTGTCTATAAGAAACACTTCAATTTAACAGTATACAAACATACTTGTTTTACTACACTTCAGTTTATTGAGTTTTACAAATTGAAGGTTAGTGGCAATTCAGAATCAAGCAAGTCTATCAGCATCACTTTTCCAACAGCATTTGCTCACTTTGTGTCTCTGTGTCACCATTTGGTAATTCTCACACCACTTCAAACTGCTTTATTATTATTAATTTGTTTATGGAGATCTGTGATCAGAGATCTTTGATGTAACTACCATGACTCACTGAAGGCTCAGGTGATGGTTAGCATTTTTTAGCAATAAAATATTTTTAAATTAAGGTACATACATTGTTGTTTTAGACATAATGCTATTGCACACTTAACAGACTACAGCACAGTATACACATAACTTTCAAATGGACTGGGAAACCAAAATTTCATATGACTGGCTTTTTTTTGTGATATTTGCTTTATTACAGTGGTCTGGAACCAAAACCACCACATCTCCAAGGTATGCCTATATGTAGGTTAAAACTAGACAGATGAAAAAAGATATTCCACATAAACATTAATCAAAGAAAGTATGAGTGGACACATTGCTATCAGAAAAAGTAAAATTTATAGCAAAGAAAATTACCACTAACAGAGAGGGATACTAAATAATGATCAAAAGTCAATCCATCAAGAAGACATAGCAATTCTAAATGTGCATGTACCAAAGAAGTGTGCTGCACGATACATGAAGCAAAAACCGAAAGGAGAAGTAGAAGAGTGCACAGTTACAGCTGCAGACTTCAATCCCTTCTCTCAGCAACTGATGGCACAAGTAGAGGGGAACTCAGCAAGGATACAGGACTCAACAATACTATCAACCTGCAGGGTCTAACCAACACGAAGAGAGTACTCCGCCCAGCAGGAGCAGAACGCACATTGTTTTCAAGTGCACAGGGGACCAAAGTAAACTTAATACTGATCATAATACAAACCTCAAAAATTTAAAAGAACTGAAACCATACAGACAATGCTTTCTGACTACAATGGAATTAAACCAGAAATCTGCAAGAGATGGGTAACGAGAAAATACCCCCAAACACTTGGAAACTAAACAACATGGTTCTAAATAATCTATGGATCAAAGAGGAAGGCTCAGGGAAACTAAAAACTATATGAACAGGATGAAAATAGAAAATACAAAATATTAAAATGTGTGGAACATAACTAAAGCAGTGCCAAAAGGAAAAATTTTAGAAAAGAGAAAAAGTCTCAAATCAATAATCTATGTTCTCACCTTAATAACCTAGAAGAAGATAAAAGTAAACCCAAAGCAAGCAAATGAAAGGAAATAAAAAGAGGAAATTAATGAAATGCAAAACAAAAAATAGAGAAAAATCAATGAATCAAGAAGACAATTCATCAAAAGTTAAAACTTTTGCTCAGCAAATGACTCTGGGAAGAAGGTGAAAAGGCAAGCTATGTGATAGGAGAAATTACACACATCTGACAAAGGACTCATATCTAGTATATACCAAGAATCCTCAAAATAACAAAATTATAGAGATGGAAACAGATGAGTGGTTGTCAGAGGTCAGGAATGGTGGAGGGGAGGGGGAGTTTGTAATTATAAAGAAATAGCGTAGGAAAGATCTTTGCGATTATGAGACAGTTCTGTATCTTGACTGTAGTGGTGATTACAGAAATCCACACACGGGATGAAATAACGGAGAACTGCACTTACATTGTACCAATGTCAAACCTTTGGTTATGATGTTGTACTATAGTTGTTTAAGATGTAACCTTTGGAGGAAACAGAAAGAAGAGTAAATAGAACTTTCTAAACTCTCTTTACAACTCCCTGTGGCTCTAAAGTTGTTTCAAAATAAAATATTTTAAAGACAAAAAATAGTTTTAAATGATTTAAACAAATTAAAAATTAAAACACCTCAGTTAGCTGTAATGATGAATCAAAACTAATGACATTAAACTCAATAAAGAACAATGTAAACATTTTGAAGATTTTTTTTTAAAAAATAGAATGTGTGTAACCAGAAAAGACATGCTATTCTCCAAGTGCTAAAAAGTCATCTGAGGGCAATCTAAGGAAGATTATTAGGGACCATGTATCTAAGGAAGATTTCATCTAAAGATTTAGATATAAATTCTGGATCTTAAGAACACCTGCTACAGCAGTTGACAATAGTAATTTTTAAAATAAAAATATCCAATATGTTTCCCAAAATAATGTCATATATTTTACTAAACCTTTACAGAATAAATAATTCCTATCTTATATAAAGTGTTTCAAAGAATAGAAAAAGAAAGCTAAAAAATTAATTTTACAAAGCCAGTAAAATTCTGATATACAAACTGGATTAAACTAGTACAAGAAAGGAAAATTATCTCACTTTTGTATATTGATACAAAAATGCCAAATATATGCAAATACAATTTAGCATGTACTTGATATTTCATAACCAATTAGGGTTTACCTCAAGAATGAAATAAAAGACTGTTCAATATTTGAAAATGTATCAATGTAACTCACCGTGTTAGGAGCTTAATTATAAAAGCTATATAATCATCTTTGCCGATATACAAAAAGCCTTAAATGTCAACATCTATTCATAATAAATTTTTTTTTAAAAAAACCTCTTGGTAAACTAGGAATGCAAAGGCACTGTATTAACCTGAAAAAGCATTTCTACCAAAACCTATAGTAATCACCAGTGAAACACTAAAATCATTATTTTTTAAGTCAGAAATACAAAAGTGCCTGCTACTCCCAAGTTCTAGCAAGTGCCGCCAGGCAAAAAAAAAAAAAAAAAAAAAAAAGTATTGGCATGAAAAGAGACACGATAACCATTATCTGCAGTACATCTTGGATGATTTTAATAGATATTGTTCAAAAAAAATTTACAGAGAGCACATAAAAAATAAGTACAGTAAAAAATGTCCAGCCTCATTAGTCATTAGGGAAATGAAAATAAAAATCACTATGAGATACAACTTCACACCTGCTAGGATGGCTAAAATGAAAAAGAAAGGGCAATAACAACTTTTGGAAGGATGTGGAAAAGTTGGAACCTTCAGCTTTGCTGGTGTGAATATTAAATGGTGTACCCACTCTAAATAACAGCTTGATAGTTCCTCAAAATGTAAACAAAGAGTTATTCTGTGTGTAACAATTGCATTCCTAGGCATATATCCAAAAGAATAAAGACATATGTCTACACACACACTATACACGAATGTTTATAGTAACCAAAAGTGAAAACAACTCAAAAAGCTATCAGTTGATGAATGGGCAAAAGCAAAATTGAATACCTATATACAATAGAATTTTTTTTTACCAATTAAAAGGAATAGAGTACTGATGTATACTACAATATAAATGAACCTTGAAAACATTATGATAATGAAAACAGCCTCCAATTGTAGGGGTCAGTTTATATGAAAACGACCAGAATGGCCTAATCTATTGAGACAGAAAATATGTTAGTCTTACCAGGAGCTGAGGGGGTGGGGTGCTAGAAATAACCACTAATAGCTATGGAATCCTATTATTCTAAAGTTTAATAGCTTTCATGACTGAATAATGTTGGGAATATACTAGGAACCACTAAATTGCACATTTATGGGGGTTAATTTTATCATATGAGAATTATATTTCAATAAAGTTGTTATTAAAAATAAATTATGTATGGAGTCCATAAAAATGAAAAATTAAGTTTATTAAAATAAAGCCATATATCACTTTGGCTAATGGAATCTTTATGAATTTTAAAAAATTAGAAATCTAGAAAGAATGATCAATATGTTTCTCTAAAGAAGAAACACTGAATTACAAAACACTGTAAGCTTGAAATATAATAACCCAAACTATGTATGCAAAATGAAAAAACAGATCATCAGTGAATTTGAATCCTACTTACATAGCAGCTATTATATGCCAGATACTTAATCTAAGTAATCCATACATATTGACATATTTGATCTTATAACAAACCAATGACAAGAGACTACTACAATCCTCCCATTTTAGAGCGGGGGATACTGAGAAGTCAAGTCATCTTCTTAGATTCACTTGGCCCCTAGTTAGCAGAGCTAGGCTCAGACACCAGTAGGTTTCCTCCAGAGGCCAGGCTTTTAAGCCCCTACACACACTGCTGACCTTGTCAATCATGAACTGAAATAGGAATAAAGACAGGAAAGGAGAACAAAGAAGCAAGCAGAGAGAAAAATGCCCAAATCAAAGGAGGTCAAATATCCTGATAGGGCTGAAGACGAGAGGCTAGAAATACAGTGGAAATGAATGGGTAAAGGGGAGAAAAGTTGACAGATCTCCTGAGGTCAGGAAACAACAGCCTGTAAACTAGAGTCAAAAGTGGTGTCTTCACTGTCTCAGCAGCAGAGAATGAGGATGACCAGGAGGGGATGGTGCACCTGTCTTCTTAAGCTGTGATTTGCACATTTTCAGTATCTCTTACTATAGGTGTTATTTAAAGGTTTTTGTTCATATATTTGGTAATGATTAGGATGTACCCTCTAAGAATTGTTTATTATCTTTTCCAGTTTTTAAGTATTGAATTTACTATTTTTCATGTTTGTTCTTCAATTTTACTTTTAATGTATTCCTCATCTTTTAATTTTTGTGTAGAACATTTTTGATTGGGATTTTTTTCATTCTTTATGTCAACTTTATGATTAGAAAACCCTTTTTCATTCTAATTTAATACATTTCCCAATACATTTCACTCATTCCCTTATTGTTGTAACAATTCCATCAAACCTTTTAACATTTCCTTTCAAATTTATTTTAAGGAAGTAAGTATCCATCTTTACTTCTTTTTCTAAACTGTAACTAATTGTGTCAGCATCATTTGTTTAAGAAAACTTTCCCTCATCTGTTATTTTTATCCCTGTATTTTTAAAATATTGTAGTATTCAGGGACTTAGCAATATCCACAAAGCATGGCTCCAAAAATCTTCTCTATTGTGTTTCTGAATTTACCTGTATTCACAACATGTGCATTTCTGTTAAAAATGGCTTCCCTCCAACTGATAGACACAGATTGATGGCAATCAAGGAAAAAAATTATTATGGGGCTGTTGAATCTAGGTCTCGAATGATGAAAATATTCTCTCCATCAAGAAAGTCAAAGAGAGGGTGAAGAGGAGGAGGGGCTGAAGAGAAAGGGAAACATCCTGTGTGTTCTGGCTTCCGTATTATTTAGCTCAAGAAGAATACATTCTTAATAACTATCAAACAAAATAAAATTTCTCAATGTCATATTATAGAAGATTATGCATATCATGTTTCTGCAGCTCCCAGGGGGAGCTTTTGTGGACTTACAGGAAAAGCCTCATGACCTGGACAATGGGAGAAGATCTGGGGCTTAGACCCTAACAAAGACATAACCGTGTAACACTACTGTGTGATAACACCCCCAACACCACCGTAGGCTATCATGAAAAACAGGGTTCCTGGGCGAGCACTTAGGCAGTAGAACAGAGATTCCAAACAGAAAGGCCAGAGCCATCCCTCCAGTTAACACCAAGACAGGTAGTGGACACATGGCCGGGTATCATAAGGAAGAGGTCAAAGTTCTGCAGATACCAATTCAGGGTGATTCAAGTTAAAAATATTTTGAAAAATCTCACAAGCCAAAAAGAATTCTCGATGACCTGAAGTGTAACAGTAAGATAACCAGTGTGTGTAAGATAGACAAGCACACAGGGATGCAAGTATGAGAAAGCTTTTTCACAAGCAGAACAGCTCAGGGGACCACATCAGAACAAAGATGAGCCCCTTTGCTGGATGAGAATAACTGGAAACGATCATCCAAACACAAAGTATATCTGATATTTGTAATTACACTTATATATTCTTTTATCCCAAACTGCATACATGTTTTTAAAGTCTATTTTCAAATAATCTTTTAAAAATAACCCTTAAAACCTGAAATAAACAAGTTTTCCACCGTTTTCCTATATGGCTATCTAGAAAGCACAGCCCTTCGCTATCTGCTATAATCAAGATCCCTTCACCCAGTGAAGTGAAAATTATCCAAGAATATAACCTTGAGAATGTTTATTAAAGTATCTTAATTTGCTATCTGTGTCATTCTGCAACAGGAAATCCCTTTAATTTAGATATTGTCTCAATCAGAATATTGTGTGATCACTTCTAACTTATATATCTTTCCATGTTTTTTTCTCTTTCTTCTAAGTGGAAGCAGAATCTTCCAGACTCAACTTTACAATCACCATTCCAGACAGCATTTCTGAATAAGTCATATTTTAATATTGCCTCCCCACTTTGAATAAAGCATGGATCTTTTCACTACATTTAAAGTAAAACTCGATAAATATTTATTGATCACTTAAATATGTCAGGCACTGTGATTAAGAATTTAAATAAATAATTAAACTTCATCCTTTAAACTATCTTTTTAAAATGCACTACTATTAGCCCCATGTTATATACAAGAAAACTGAAATATACTGATGTTAAATTAAGTTTGGGGGTCATCGACCGCTATGGGCTGAATGTGTGCCCCGCCCCACAGTTCATCTGTTGAAATCCTGGTGCCTGTGGGAGGTGATTAGGTTGTGAGGGTGAAGCCCCCAGGAATGGGTCAGTGCCCTTAGAAAAGAGACCCCACAGAGATCTCTCACCCATTCCATCATTTGAGAACACAGGAGAATACTGGCTATGAGCCATAAGGTGAGGCCCTCACCCAGGACATTAACGTGCTCATACCTTGATCTTGGACTTAGCCTCAGATCTGTGAGAAAGACATTTTTGTTGTTTATGTCACTAATGTGGTAGGATTTTGTCACAGCAGCCCAGCAGAATAAGACATAAGTCAAAGCAATGGTCTAAGATTGGCATCCAACCAGTCAGACTCTAGAACTGACCTGCTCTTGTGATATTACAATTACTAACCCATCTTCCTCTTTCCCAATTCTCCACTACTTTAGCGAAACATCAAAATCATCTGTTGAGTTTTTCTTTAACACAGATACATCAGTTCTACTCTTTACCTCCATCCTGATTCAGCATTTCTGATCTTTTACTCTTTGATTTTCTCAGCATTCTCCCAATCTTAAACAGATGAAGTCAAATGTGTGATTGTGATGTTTAGTCACCAGGGAGAGCTATGGCCTTAGAACCGACACTTCTTATATTCAGGGACAAAATCTTGACTTATTCAGAACCCTTATTACGTCTCTATAGTCTTGCTGCTAATAGACACTCCATAAATATTTTCTCAGTGATTAAATCTTTATAGGCCTCAACACTATTAAACAGTTGCCTCAGGGTGCTAATATCTGGAAAGTCAATAGGAAATACCTAAAATAATGTATTATACTGAGTTGATTGCTAATTTTATTTTCAAGACAGCACAGAAGGGAACTGGTGGGGGGGAGAAAATTTGTAGTACATTTCTAAAATTTTGAAAATTGTATGGCTAGTGCTAATTGACTGTAATATATTGTGTGAGAATAATAATCACAAGGTTTGACAACCTGTAGGTGATGAGCACTTTTCAGTCAGAATGTACAAGGCAGTGAACATCAGGTGTGATTACACCGGACTCCAGCAGCTGAATTTCAGACCTGTATTTAATCATAGGCGTTTGTTACGATGTAAAAGATAAATTCTGTCTGTTACAATGTGGTCAATTGTAAATTTAAGTTTATTTTCCCATTTCATATTAGGTTTGTACTCACGGTTCTAAATTACATGGTCTCCACATATTAGTACACTTTAAATGCAGTTTTCTATGTAACATGCATTGCTTTCATATACAGTGACATTAAAGTCGTTTCCTTTCTAAGTTTGATTATGTCAGTATGCTTTTTACTTTGTAATATTGTGAAAACTATTTTCCTAGCTTTTAATGTGCGCAAAATATATGTTTATAAAATAGCAATAAAAGTAATTTAGGCAAGCTTCTAATTATTGAAGGTCACAGAAATACTATTATCTAAAAATTTATGTGATTTTCTAAAAATTATGGCAATTTCTTACTGGCCTATTTACTTAGATATTTAATCTTTCATCAATAAATAGCACAGTGAAATATAAATTAAATATATAAATTGAATTTGATAGATACATTACTCTTAACAACTTTCTTTCCTAAAGTAAAAAAATTTCATGTATCAATTCAAAGAAACACAGCAGAAAACGAAATGTACAAGAATTAAAATTCTTATTTCAAATTGGTAGCAAACAAAAAGTGAAGCAAATGCGTTATCTGGTAGAAAAGCTATCACCAGGCGGCGCAGCTGAGCCCCCAGCCAGGAGTGGCCGCGCGCTCCCGCTCGCGCGCGCCGCGCTGGGTGACTGGGAGCCGGACCGCTGCCCTTCGCGCCTGGGCTGGCCGCCGTGGGGCGCCAGCTACCGGCTGGGGTGGGGGCTGGTTTTCTCGCAGGCCATCGGGGAAGGCCGCTGGAGAGAGGGGAGGGAGGACAGGGGGTGGGAGCGGCGGGAGGGCAGCCGGAGAGCAGGGCGAGGAGGCGGTAAGGGGAGGGGAGGGGCCGCGCGGAGCTGGGTCCAGGCCGGGGGGTGCTGGCAGGGTTGGGACCGAGAGAGAAAGTAACTCCAGGACGAGACCGGAGCGCCCCGCGCCGCGGGCACAGGCGGCGTGGCTGCGCCCGAGCCTGTGCCGCCGCTCCCGATCCAACGTAAGCCCGGCGCGGGCGCCACCGTTCAGCGATGCGCACCCCTGTCCCTAACGTGGCTGCGACGCCCAGAAAGTTGCCCAGCCGGGATTCGGACCTGGGCAGGGGCGGCGGGACACGCGGTGCGGGGACATCCAGCATCAAGGCCTGGCGTGGAAGAGGGGACTGCCCGCGTGGCCAGCCCTGGCCCCGGGTAGAACCTCTCCAGGTAGGTTGGGGGTCAGGTCCTGGCACGCAGGCCTCAGTGCAGGGCCGGCGAGTATCCGGGGTCAGAGCCTGGCTCCCGGAGCTGGGACTTTGGGCTGACTGGGCCCAGCTTGGTGTCCAAGTCAGAGAGAGAAAAGGTCTCCAGCGGGACAGATGTGCGTCCTCTGCCGCCCAACCGCGAGTCCGAATTGGAGCGGGAGGGGCTGGCGCGCTGCTGGTCGTGCCAAGCGCGTGGGATCTAGAGCCCCAGGGGGGCACCTGGGAGACGTGATCGCCCCTCGGGAACCCCGCTGCCCGCGGGCATCCCCGGATCTGGACCGCGCACCGCATACACTCGCAAACAGCCCCCTTCCCCGGAACTGGAGCGTGCTTCCCTCCCTCGTCCCCAACCCCTGACTGCAGAAAGATAAGCTTCAAATTTTCACTCCGTGTCTCATATGTGCCTGAAGGTATTTAACTGCACGAGTGAATAACAGCATTAGTTTCAATTTCTTTTTAATCCCTGCAACAATAAACTTTGAGAACAACAACAAAAGAAAACTAAAACCAAATGTATGAAAATTCTATGTGAAAATATTATTTGATGGTACATGTAATTAGTTAGATTAATTTTATTTCACTTAAGGAAACAATACTGTAAAAAATTTCTATTAACATGCATAATGAAAATACGTAAAAATATCAGTCACTTTTAAAGAACTATTATTCAAAGTGTTTTACATATGCGGAGTCAGACTTGCCATGAAGCTGATGGAATTTGTTTCCGAGCACCTCATTTGTACAAACCGTTCCAGGGACCTGAAAACAGTCCTAGAATGTGTTTATATGGTCAGTTATTTTTGTTACATTTAGAAATATATTTATAATTGTGATTTTATTCTTATTGTAATTAATATTTTATTTTGTGACTGATAGTTATTTATAATTTGTCTTCTATTTCTTAAATAGAGCCGCTTCAAAATGGAGGGGCTTTAAAAGTTAAAGGGTCATATAGCCTTGAGCTGTATTAGTTAGCTATATGAATCGACTGCATTAATTTGTTTAATTAATATGACAATATGCTTTACACACAAAGAAACAGGACAGGAAAATTAAGGAACTTCTATATGAAGGCTGTTAAGTTAATGATATAATATTCAAAACAAGGCCTTCTGGCTCTTGAGTCCCTGTTCTGAAAGTCCACACTTATAGACATAGATATTAACACAGATGGAACTCCAGACTCTGTCATACATGTATGAGGTATGGCTTAATTTATGTAAAATTCCAAACAGGCAAAAATAAATGGCATGTTTTACAGATACATACATTTACAGTAAAAATACAAAGACTAGCAAAGAACTGGTTAACATAGGACTCATGGTAGGAGTTACCTCTAGAGAAAAAGGAGAATTTAGTGGGGAGGAGCCTCCAAGGGCTTCAAGTGTCTTTGCCATTGTATATTTTTAAATGATTATTAATTCTACATTTATCAGAGTATTATTTTACTTTAAGTCGTATGTAGCTTATAGATACCCTCATGTGTGCAATACGTATAAAAAATTCAATAAAAATTGTCACATATTTCAAAGTACATAGGTTCCCCTAAGTATACATAGAAAATCCCACATCTCTTTCTTATTGCTTTAAATAGACAGGAACTGTATTTTTTAATTTAATGGAATAAAAATAAAACATTTAGATTTTAAGCTATATTTTGGCATATTTCAAAGGAGAACACAACTTTATTTTGGTTTCATCATGAAATATTAATAACATAATAACCAAAAATACCTGGAATCTTGGTAACCATGAATAATTAGTGATTTAATCACATGTATTACAGAGACCTGATTCCATCTAAGGATAGACACATGGAAAGAGTGTCATACTTATCAAACCATAAGAAGAAGCTGGGAAATCTGCAAAATCACACTGCTGCTGAACCCATCAGAGTGCTGACTTTGAACGGCTACCATCAGGGTAAAATTTGAGGAACGCTGGCATGAGCCTCCAGACAGACAAGACACTGGCAATCCCTCACCTGTCCCAGAGCACTGGAAGTGTTAGGTAGTTAGATAAGTGGGGGTACCAGGCAGACAGGTGGAGGAGAGAGAGGATGGTCTGGATGATGGTGGCATGTCTGCCTCCAGCATAAAGGGGCTTTACTTCTTTTAAGTGAGTGCCAGCAAGAAACCAGTTAGAACTAAAAGGCTGGAACTTCATGGTAGTGACAAGGACCTAACCGGACATGACCCAGTTCTCATTGTAATATAATTAGCATTGAGGTTCTGGCACCTCCATGGGTTTTTCTGTGTTTATCATGGATAAGGGCATTCACAAAAGGGGACAAACATGACTGAGCACTCCAGGGGCAAGAGCCATCAATCAATCAAAAGACCACCTCTAAGTGAGGGTACAAGAGGAAGGAGCAAAGACCATTGCTGTCTGCACTTGGATCAGCCTGCCTCCTGTTCTTGGAGGGGTACTTCACCTTTCCTAATAAAATCTTTCACTGCACAATGCTTTCATCTCCCTTGTGAATTCTTATCTTTTGAGTAAGTCAAGAACTGGGGCCTTTTCCTTCCCCCTTTTAGGGTAACAGAAGGAGACAAGGTGGCTATGCAAACAGATACAAAAGTATCAACTAACTCCTTAATGAACTGCTCAAAGCTGAGCACTCCCAGTTGGGAGAGTATGGAGTCCTGGGAGCACAGATGGTCACAGCCCCTTCTCCATGGACCTCACTGTTTGCTTGTGAAAAAGCCTGGGGGCAGGAAAGAGTGGAGAAAGCCTCCCACATTTGGTGTGTTCCTGTTGCCCTGGGATGGCACTGCTGAGGGAGAAAACAATTATAACCTGGATGCTTTCCCCAGTGGAATAATGTCTTAAGATGCTGAAAATAAAGGGCAGTAAATCCTGTCACTTTCAGGGGGTGGAAAACTCAGAGTTTGGTTAATGGAGACAGGCAGACATCCTCCTAGTTTCAGAAAATTAAAGATTTCTTTTTACCATGGAGGGCAGGGCAGGATCACCAAGGAAACTTGGCTCAGAGTCACGTGAGCTACCTAAGACTGATGCTAAATGAGGAAAATGTGGAAAGCCTCTTTGTTCCTCACCACCTGGAGTAACCAGGACCAAGAAACAAGCAACAGCAGACCAACCCCCAGCAGAGGGATAAGAGCACACAGGGACCAAGATGCAGGGTCACAGGGAACATCTACAACTGAAGGTGGACCAAGCACATTCCAGAATAAAACTCACATAGTCTATCAGTCTAGCTCCCGCCCTAACCACAAGGTGACACTGAAGGAACCTGAGGTTGGCCATGCATGGCAGGTAATTGAAACTACCAGCAAAACAGAAACACAGATCAGCTCCTCAATGAAAGCCTAGCAGGAAAAGAGGCGTGCCTATTTCCAGCCTTAAACATTATTTACTTAGGCTTCTGACCCCCTACATGGAATATGTAGATTTCAACTAAAAGTTATGAGACCTATGAAATGGAAAGAAAAAAGAATCCACTGTTGAAAGATAAATCAAATAATAGAAGTGAAAATCAGACAGGGAATATAAAATCACTATGATTAATACATCACACGCTCCAGTGAAAAGACTTGAAGACATTCATGAATAGATGGGTCATTTCAGCAGAGAAATGGAAACAATAAGAAAATGTCAAAGAGCAGGCTAGGAATAAATTTAAACACATGCCCAGCAAAGGGAATGAAGAATGTCTTTGACAGGCTCATCAGTAGGCCTGACATATTCAAGGAAAGCCTTGGTGGACTTGAATATAGGTCAACAGACATTACTCAAATGAAAACAAAAGAGGAAATTCTTGGAAAATTTTAATAATTTAAATTTAAAAGAACAGAGTATCCAAGAGATGTAGGCCAATCAGTCTGAAATATATTTAATTGAAGTCCCAGAAGGAAAAAGAAAGTAAAAGAATGAGGGAAAAAAATTGCAAAATGAATGGTCAAGAATTTTCAACAAATAATGAATTAAAAAACAACCTAGAAATAAATTCATACTGCTAAAGGCCAAAGATGAAGGGAAGCATTAAACTCTGTCAGAGAAAATTACATGATCATCTTTAGGAAATGGGGTGTCTCCCAGGTGTTTGAGACCAGGTGGAACCAGAATAAAGTTATCAACGTGCCTAAAAAAATGATGTATAATTTAGAGGAGTGAATGATCCGCCAAAGGGGTTAAGAGAAATCAGAGAAGGGAGGTAACAAGGTCAGTTATCCCGTGTAAAGTATGCTTTTCCTGGCTAGAAGTTGGATCACCCAGTCATATATAGTGTACAAATCAATGAATCAATTAATTAACTGTATGAACATATATAAATAACTAATCAAGACAATTTAAAATTATATTCTGATGCTATTATATATTCAAATGATAAAACAAAATATGTCTCGGTATTTGTACTCAAATAATATACATTTCTGATTTTTTTTTAATATAAGTATAGTCAGTTTACAATGTATCAATTTCTGGTGTACAGCATAATATTTCAATCAGACATATACATACATATATCCCTTTTCATATTCTTTATTACAGGTCACTGAAAAATATTGAACATAGTTCCCTGTACTAAAGAGTATAAGCTTGTTGTTTATCTATCTTATACATAGTAGTGTCAGCAAATCTCAAACTCCCAATTTATTCCTTCCCACTCCCTTTTGATTTGCTTTTCAATAACATTTGCTTCTTTCTTTCAATGTAATTTCAATAATTACCTTTCCAATATCTCAGGTTGATTTTAATATTCTACTAAGTTGAGCTTAATATTCATTGACAGATATTTTAAATTTCATAGATTCAACTGACAAATAATACTATGCAAAATGCACCCAACTTTACTACTGTGAATCATGTCTTGAATCAGAAGAGCTCTGGGACCCTGAAGAAAGCAAGCACATCAGTCAAGCACTAATCCAGAGGCAGGAACCATGTGGTACCTTGAATGTGGACATTTTAATTAAAAGTATTAACTATAACAGGGAAACATCTACTAGAATGTAAAGGGTCCTATAGAAAATCTAGAAATAACAGATAAAATAACAACCAGATCTCCTAGAGATAAGATCATGAACCACAGGGAGAGACTCATTTCCTGAAGTGTGGAGAACACCCAGACCTCTTTTTAGAGGGTGTGTATATCTATGGCTCATGAGAGAGTGGAGAAGTTCACCGAGGCCACAAGCCTCCCAGGGAGTACAGGAAGAAATTTTTAATAGGAGGTACCCTGATGGAAAATCCCCACTAAGAAGCCACTGTGGAGTTGGTGGAGAAATCTACCCCCCAGGAATATCCTGAGCTGCTTATAAGTCATGTACTTCTGGAGTCAAGGGACTGGAGGAGCTATGCCCTCTGCTGAGCTTGGAAGTTGACATGGTGCAGGAGCCTGCCTAGGAAAACACAGCAGACTTGGAAGAGAAACCCCTTTCTTACTCTAGTGTCTCTCTGGTACTCTCTACTAACAAAGCATGCCATCTGCCACAGGAGAAACATCTACAGGGTCCAAATATATTATTTCAGAGCAGTCATTTAAGGGTGGTTTGCAGCAGAGAGGCAATGCACTGATAACAAGTATATTACAGTTTAATGTCTCTCAAGAAAAATGCATCTGGAAAAAAAAACATGGTCAGCTATCTGGTCTAGTTTGAGCCACAAATTTTGCACTACACGCACTTGCTATTCTAAGTATTTGCCAATAATAAGGGGAAAGAAAGAGACAACACAGAGAAAACATTCAAAAGCATCCCAGAGCTGGTTATGTCAGTGTTTTCAATTTGTGAAATCTCATCAAGCTTTAAAGTTAAGTTTTATGCACTTGTCTTATCATTTATATATTTCAATAAAGACTTTTAGAGTAAAGCATATATGTGGCAAAGTTTAGTTTTTGATTATGTAGCACTCCATAGAATTCATGTATTTAGCTCTATTGGCACATGGATTTCTTTATATTTCAATTGTCAATTCAACTGCAAGGACTCTGAATTGAACATAACGGTATTTCCAGGCTCTCAATAAAGATTTTTTTTTTAAATTGAAGTATGAGTGTATTTTGGAAGGAAAGACTTGTCAATCATGCAAAATATGTGTTTTCTTTGACTTCTTAGAGGTTCCTAGTTTGCCTCTAACTGAAAGTTATAGTCATTATAAATGCCATCAGGAAGCTAGTAATTATTGTATGGTAATTATTTTATAGTAAAAAACCAAATGACCCTCATTTCATTCACTAAGTTCTTTTATTTTAAACTGAAGTATTTTTGACTTACAATATATTAGTTCTGGTGTACAGCATGGAAATTTTATATTTTTATAGATTATACTGCATACAAAGCTATTATAAAATAGTGACTATTTTCCTTGTGCTATCCATTAGGTCTTTTTGTATTTTGTTTTATGCATAGTAGCTTGTATTCCATAATCCTCTATAATAGCTTTGCCCCACCCCACACCCCTCTCTCCTGACAACCAACAGTCCATTCTCTGTATCTGTGAGTCTGTTTCTGCTTTGCTATATCTGTTCTAATTATTATTTATTATTATTATTATTATTAATTATTATTATTATTATTATTAGTATTAGTATTAGTAGTAGTAGTAGTACTACTACTACTACTGTCTTCACCCTTCAATGGAGAATCAGTCCCTGTCTTAGAAGACAGGTCTTCAACAGTGTTATTAACAAGTGAATCACCTTTTGTGGTAGGCTAATTTCATTCATGGTCTCATTAATTCTTTTCTAAATCCTGTTATTTACTTTGTAATTTTCTGCTCTTCCCTTTGACAATGGACTTTTCTACGTTGCAAGCTCTGGTCAAAGCAATGTTAGCAATTGTGATATAAGCTGAAAATTAATTGAAGATAGAAGAGTGCACTTTTGATTGTCCTGTTCATGACATGACCTACTCTCTCTTGAATCCTCACCATCAACCTGAGAATGAGCTGAGACTAGCTTCCTGGCAGCTAAGAGACCCCATCAAGCTGGGTTAAGTCACCCCAGCTGAAGCCAGCCAAGTCTGGTCAGTTCACTACTGACTCATAAGTTTATTATACAGGAGAAAGAACCTTCAGCAATGTCAGTCCAACTCAATTCAGATTAGCAAGACCTCCAAACTGAGTCAAAACCTTGCAAAAAAATAACAGGTAGATGTGATTTTAAGTCACTATATTTTGATATGTCATGGGAAAATATCTACATAGCAAAACTTTTCACTTCTGGCAGAAGTTTTCTCTCTCACTCAATGTTTTAAAATTTAAAAACAATGTTTTTGTTCCTTAGGAAATATTATTCATAGCACTCCTCTCGAGTTTTATGCATTGACAAGGAATTAAGAACCAGAAAAAGCACTGATATTCTTATATGAGATGGTCATGTGAATTTATTATAGTTCAAAAACATTTTTCTTCATCCCAGCAAGAGAAATTGTGAATCTAAATTTCACTATAACTAAGATACAAAATATTACATGCTATGAACTTGTAGGGTTCCTTGGGAAGAGTTAAAAGTTTAAAGTTAAAATCTACAAGTGTTGAGTCCACCAAATGAGAGAATTGATTAGAAACTAAGAATGGTTTTTATTAATTATTTTTGGATCTAGAGATTATCATATTATCTGAAGTCAGAGAAAATCAAATATCATATTACTTACATGCTGAATCTAAAAATGATACAAATGGACATATTTACAAAACTAAACCAGACTTACAGACATAGAAAACAAACTATGGTTACAAAAGGGGAAAAGGCAGTGGAGGGATAAATTAGGAGTCTGGGATCAACAGACGCACAAGGTATAGCACAGGGAACTATATTCAATCTCTTGTAATAACCAATAATGGGAAGGAGTCTGAAAAATAATATATATATACTAAATCACTATGCTGTACAACTGAAATTAACACAACATTGTAAATCAACTATACTTTAATTTAAAAAAATAAAATAAAGCCAACAACCTCTTGGTGCTGGTCATTGGCAAAACAAAAACAAGCAAACAAAAATAAAACCAAAAAGACAATACTGGTGATCTGATTCCCTCATTAACAGATGTTGCAAGAGTTAAGTGAATTTCTTTTCAAAATTATTTAGAAATATTTTACAATAAAAAAGTGATAATTGAATAAGTGTAGGCTTAATCATTGTTACACCAAGTGTGTGTGAACCCATAGGTTATTAAAAAAACAGGGCAAATTTAATGACTGACAATCAGGCAATTATGAGAACAGCTGCCAAAACCAAACTGTCCTAAGTCCTGAATCATTGTGAAAACTCAGGGAAAGAACCTGTGACTTGACGAATAGCCAATAAATATAATTTATGTGAGAAATGTATTACTATATTTTATGAAAATTTGTATGTGTGTCACTTGATGATGCCATGTGTTGGGCTCAGCTGTGATTCATGAGTCAAGAGAGAATGGGGAGCGTTGCTCTGCTAATTGCACACACCACAGCTAAAACATACATTATATTCCAAAACAATGACTCTTTTTTTTTTTTTTATTACTTTTAAACTGTCTGTCTGTTTTGGAGACAAGAATAAACAAGAATTTTAAAAATGAAGAGCACTAAAAACATTCTGTAAGACTATATTTTTGAGAAATGTTTATTGAGCACCTCATCTTTACCAGCTACTATGAGTCAAAGGCAAAGACTGCCTAACTCTCCTTTCAGAAGTTGAATGGGAAGAAATAGTTTCCTTTTAACTAATCACAAAGAAAAAGATATAATTGATGTTGAGGACCTGAAAAAAGCCATCTGATTCTTATTCTACTTCTAATCTTAAATAATTTCAACTCTCCAATTTTATGTTTGCTTATATAGCTAAGAAGATACTTACAGTATTCTTGGATGATGATTATTTATCATCTCTAAATGTTTTTTCTTTTGACCTATCCTTTCGCTTCTTTGAGCTACATTGGATGATATTATCTACCCACATGTGTGCAATAATTTTCCCATGAAAATTAAGCTTCTTAGAGAAAATCTATTGTTGCTTGGGTTAACTTTACAGCCCTTCATATCCAATTATTTATTTAGGCCATTAAGTGTTTGAAAAATGAAGACTTAGATTTGAAACCCAATTTGGTCACTGACTGGTTTCAAGAAATTGGAGAAAATTATTTCCTTTCTCTCTGTTTTGATTTCCATATGTACAAAATTGGAATTAAAGCATTTGCTCACTTTATCTCACAGATAGGTGTAAGGAGAACATGAAATGCAGTTTCAGAAAGAACTTAGTAAATTACAATGAAACGTGAAGCATATTCTCTTAATGATAAGGAATTAAAAGTTCATAAATTGACATATTTGATTTCTCATGCACTGGAGATTTCTAAATGGGAGTAAACCTGTTAGGGTTGTAAGGATGAAAGTTTTATAATTACTTCTAGCCATTCATTCCAATATCACATCCCTGTATTCTTTGTGAGGTTGGTAAATTTAAGATGTTCTAGTTTCCCTTATAAGTGAAGCTGCATATTCTTGCTTTCTCAGGGAAGGACTACTTTTCTAAGGGTCTCTTTCATTTTGGCTGTGAGGGATCAGACAGCTTCATTGTTCAGATGATAGCTTCACATTCAGATAAAAATAGGAAGGAAAAGAATAACTGGAAATCAAGCTATTTTCACAAATTGGAAAATTTAGACACATTTCTAAAATCATGAAAAATCATACAGTAAAAAGTCATGACTATAAATCTTAAAAGAGCAATTCTAATGGGTTTCTAGACTGAATATATTATAATGCCTTTCTAGGAAATCATTAGTACATATCACTAAAAAATATTTCATATCTTAGGTTAACAGTTATAAGGGGGGAGACATATGGTACAATAAAAGAAGATGTCATGAGTGTTTTTTTTTTGAGAGTTTTAAATTTATATCAGAAAAGAATATCTTATTGCCTCTCCAATTTTATCTCCTGCCATCAGACTTGGCCCAGGGAGGCCTCATCCAGACCCTCCAGCAGCCCAGGATCCTTGGTATCTTGTGGTCCACATGTTTGTCACCTGGGATACACTTTTCAGAATATCTCCTACATATCCTTGAGACATTAAGTCTCTTCTGGGATAACATAAATTAGGTCCCCTTTGTAAAATCTATCACTTGGAATGATGCTAAATAATTTAAAAAAAAAAAGTCCTGTGTTTGTGGTGAACATGAGGTTGTAATATTCTGCTGAATACAATCCTCACTGGTATATTTTTATAGTTGTATATTGGGTATATTTTTGCTGAATATCTTTCAGGTTAAGAAATATTATGTTGCTTTAATTTCCTTAAATCAAACCACTTGTATATTAACACCTCTTCCTTATGTGGTGAGAAATATTTATTCTATTCAGCCAAGTTACACAATAGGTAGCTGTTTCCTCCTCACTGGCAGTTTTACATTTGACCCTTGGGGACTTTCACTGGCTGGTAAGTTAGACAATGCTCTCCCCTACACACAGACTCCCTCCCTGACATGATCTATTCAGCACATCAATCTTAGGTCTCTGCTCTTTTTGAAAGCATCCAAACTAGTTGGCTAATGTCCTATCACTACTATCATTCACATAGACAGAATTGAGTTTGTCAGGCTCCAGGCCAAAAGCCTATGTCTAATTTAAGTCCAACTATAGGCAATTGCAAAGGATTTACTTGAGGAAATTCACAGGGGAAAGCTGCTCAGCCCACCCAGACTCAGTGCCCAGCCAATGAATTGCAGTCTCAGAACCCAGGGACCCTAGTCATGCATGTCTTTATGCTTACCTCATTTCCTGGCCCAGGCCCTCCTCTTGGAGGCTTCATCATCAGTGTCTCACTGCAGAGGAGGCTCTCAGGCACCTCTGCCCTGATAACCTTATCAGGGACCCTTGAAAATATTTTTCTCTGTGGTATCCTAGCCCTTACCATTTGGCTCCCCACAGAACTCAGATCCAACATGACAGGAGCATTTCGTTTGGGGGCTTCCTGGAAAGTAAGACAAATATTTTCATTGATCCACCTGACCACTGTCTTGGGCAATATCCTGGGGGAAAGTGAACCACCATGGGTGCTGGCACTTTCTCCTGTTTAACCTCTAACTGTGTCATCTCAACAAGTGATAGAAGGCTTGACTGTTACATTCATCTGGCCTTTTGTCTTGATCAACTACTTCAACATCTGACAGCTTATCTCTCTTTAGCTCAGCAAGAGACCTGGCAAGACCCAGAGATGGTGCACAGCAACAAATGCAGCATGTAGTAATAGAGCCAGAGCTTAGGAAAATACTCTATGAAAATCATCATTTGGGGCCATGCAGCTGTCTTTCAGTTACACTCTTTTTTCGTTTACACATTTTGGAATACTCTAATTCTAAAATTTGAATATTCAAATTAGTTTCTCACCATTGTCCGTTTAAGTCTAGAATAGCCACAATTCCCAGGACACAATGCTTCTCTGACTTTGAGGAGGAGGGTTACCTTGGTCTCTCACTCTTTGTTGTGTGGGATACAGTTGTAAGAATAAAACAGGAATTAACATGTATTAAACAATCCTGTCAAATCTGTGACAGGAAAATCTTCTTTCTGTGTTATCTTTCCAAGGCTTAATTTCTCCTGTATCTTAAGTCAATTGCTCTCTTTCTGGGTCACACCTGCTACATTGCTTCTGTTTCCTGTGTGTTAAATATTTATGCTAGTGGGTTTTTGACAGCATTCTCTCTTATGATCTTCCCCTCCCCTCTACTCCTCTTCTCTTTCCTTATTTTTTGGGGTTTGTGTTTTACAATTGTACTTTTTTGTTTGTTTGTTTGTTTGTTTGTTTATGCATGTATGCTTTCTGATGGAAAGGATAGTTCACCAACTTCTGGCCACTCTGCACTGTTACATAGTGTGAGAACTTAATGACAATACAATGGGGAAATGGAGAATGTGCACACAATCAGAAAATTGAATCTTGTATCACTCTTGTTGTCATGCTTTATTCCTCTTGACAGTATATTTTTTTATTCTGGAATTTGCCATGCATCAGTGTTTCATGCAGATAGATTGGGTGGGAGCGGTGCAGGGAAAAAGACACCATTTGTACCCTTGACTCATACAACATGGTTCCTTGACTCTGTTGAGAAATTCCAGATCCTTTTTTAAAATATAAAAATTTTTCCCTAAGGGAAAAACTAGATTTTGAAAGGAATAAATTCAGAAGAATATATGTCCTATGGAAAAACATGATTGGCAGCTTCAGGTTTAAAACAAGAAAGAAAAGAAAATAGTAGAACAAAATGTATGGTTATCCATATTTTTTTCTAAAACTGAGTTTCATACTTGTTTCTATTTATTTACAATCCCCAAGTTTGAAATGGAGAATATAACTAGTCTCTTAAAATATTAATTCTCAAACAGTATTTTAATATTTTAAAGAAGAAAATATTTTGAGTTTATTCCTTTAATAATCTTACAACAATTAATTTTTGAATGTCCTAAAAATAGCTTTAAATGCATCTGAAACTATATACATCAGGTATGTTATTAGGATCTGATAGACAGCATAATATCAATAGATGAGAAAGATCATCTGCAACCCTTCTTGTCTTCCTTTATGAGTATGGAAATGAGATACTGTCAAATATCTCTTTTCAATTATCTATTTTCAAATATCCATTGTCAATTGCTCAAAGTTTTGACATTGTCTGGGGTTTTTATGACTTGTAATAAATCACAATTGTAACAGATCCAAATTTTTTAAAAAGCAACTTCCTTATAAAAAAGTGTTCCCAAATTTGTATTATAACCATATAAACTGACTTTTTTATTTTCTTTTATGTAGGGCAGCTCTCAGAGGGTATTATGCCCCTTTGGAGAATTACTGAGGAACAACACTGATAGAAAGTGAATACTGTTTGGAAGAAATCTGTGAGAATCAGATTTGTAAGAGGACAATAAAACATGTTTTACTACTGCATTATTCAGTAACCGTTTGGTTAAAAGTGACATTGATTCAAACTAGTTTAAGCCATAAAAAATTACTTATCAGTCCATACATTGAGAAGGATAGATACTGTGATAAGGGAAATAAGAATTATCATGGTTCTCTTAGGGAACTGAAAAAAAAATTAATGAGAGATAGAAAGTGTGATATAAGCAAGGTTTTTATTAGTAAAGTAAAAAGGTACTAAAAGAGAGTACACTTCTGAGAATCGGGAGCAGGCCAACCAAGGGGAAAAATGCTTATTTCAGGTGATAATGGATTCCAGGCTTCAAATATGTAACTAGCAACCTGTATCATTTTCTGCATCTCATTTCTGACTTCTTTCTGAGACACCCTCTCTTCATCATTATGAATGCTGCTCAGAGTTCCAGTTTAACAAGGAACTTATTTTTCAGGACCTCACATGCAGAGATATCCTCCTTTCCAAATTCCACGTTGAAAACTCCACATATGTCTACTTCTACCACCCAGAAAAAAGAATCAGTCAAGATAAATCAAATTAATCAAGCAATCAGGCAAGCAAGCAATCCCAATTCTGTCTTGCTTAGCTTAAACCACATAATCATCCTTAAACCAATTGCAATCTGTGGAAGATACATTCGAACTGAAATGTTGGTCTCTGTGTTTTGCAGTGACTGCTTCTTGACAAATTATCAAAACTTTTGTTGTGAAAATTCATTTTGCTGGTTGGTTCTGTGGGTCAGTGTTTCAGACAGGGAATGGAGGGGAAGCCTTGTCTGCTTCACTTGACATCTGCCAGGGCATCTCAGAGGCAGGGTTCTGAAGTAATCTGAAGTCTCTCTCACTCATATGTCTGCAGGTTGAAGTTAGAGGGAGTTGGACAGCTTAGGGACAGAATAGACAGGAATCCTATGGCATCTCTTCCTTACTCCATGTGGTCTCATCACCTGACCTCAGTATGAAGCTTAGGGTAATCAGGCTTTTAATGTGTCAGCTCAAAAGTTCCAGAACAAGAGATCCAGGTGGAAGGAAGTTGTGTTTCCTTTTTCTTAGAGTTACAAGTTATACAATGTAACTTCTGACACATTATATTCATTAGAAATGAGTCAATAAACCAGTCCATATTCCAAAGACTCATATATCTTGTGAGAATTTGAGAACATGTTTGAAACAACCTCAATGTGCCTAATTTTGGGAATGGTAAATGACACATTTTGGTAGAAATTTCCACAAAGTAGAAGAATAGATAACCAAAAAAAGGGGGTGTATGTGTTTGTTACAACCATGTAAGAAATAAATACATAATAATCACAATCAGTTTTAGTTTTAATGGTCCAATATGCTATAGATATTATCTTATTAATTATAATTTTCTATTACAGTTGTAATAAAGTTAACAATTATTTATATCATCTCTGAATTATCATTAAGCCTTGTTCATTGTTAGACATTTTAATCAATCTTTCTATTTAAGAGTATTAATTTTCCTTTTTCTATCAATTGGTTAAAATAGATCTTTATTTATTTATTTATTTATTTTTAGGCAAAGTAAACAGGTTTAAATTCTTCTTGAGTCCTGTTTAATTTAAGTGGATTTTATCTTGAAAAGGAATATCTGATCATGAGCTTTTATTTTCAATATTAAACTATGGATGATGCTGTGAGTTTATTTTTTCTTCTATCATTTTGTGTTTCAAAAGAAAATGTGAGGAATATGAGTTTGTTTATTTGCTATTTTTAGTATGAAGCTAACCTTTATCTTTGACTTTTCTGTTATATATTTTATGGGATGAATTTCCTTCCTCTCTCCTCTGTGTTTACATGTAGGTGTCTTAAGAATTATTTTACATGTAACATAGGGAGCATTTCATTGCACATGCAATGATTTTTAAACATTTTTACTTGTCTAGAAAACATATCCACACTACAATTTTGGCTACCACTTCTTCCCTTTTTGTTCTGTTCTATCAGTAATCACCAGTAATCTGCATTTTAGAATCACCAGTTTACAGCTTCTATAGATACTTGCATATTTTTTCTGTTAATTTTCATCTTGTCCTGTGAATTCAGGGAAACCTTTTCAAATTGTTCCCCATGTCACTTAATCAATAACATTCTTCTGAGAATTCAAAACAATTTCCCCAACATTTTCCAAATTATGGAACAGATCATTTTCAGAATTAATACCCTCCTTTAAGTGTTTTGTATTTTGTTCAATATATTTGATTCTGCACTATACTTTCATGGCTCACAAGTTGTTAGTAACTATGTTTTTCTTTTAATATCATTTGAATTGTAATCCCTCCAACATTGTTTATCAAGAGGTGGGTTATGTTAACTTGATCTCTATCCTTCTGACAGTGCCACACCATCTTGAATAATGTAATTTATAGAAAGTTTTGAAATTGGGAAATGTGAGTCTTCTACCTTTGTTTTTCTTTTCCATTTTTGTGGTATCTTGGACCCTTGAATTTCCATATAAATTTTACAGTCAGCTTATCAATTTCTGTGAAAAAGTTAGGTAGAATTTCAATAGGGAATTCACTGAATCTAAATCAGTCTGGGAACTACTGATCCCCCCAAAATATTGTTTGCCAATGTATGAATACAAGATTCCTTTCCACTTATGTAAGTTTACCTTAATTTCTTTAAAAGAGGTTTTACAGTTTTCAGTGTACAAGTCTTATAGTTCTTTTGATAAATAGATTTTAAACATTTTATTCTTTTATATGCAAGATCATAAATGTATGAAATTTGTCCACTGCTATTGTATAGAATAACAACTAATATTTTATACTGATTTGATATCCAACAATCTTGCTAAACTCATTTGTTACTTCTAATTGTGTTTGAGTGTGTGTGAAATTCTTTGTAATTTCTGTATCCACTCACATGTCATCTGTAAGTATATGGAAACATTTTTATATTTAGGAAGGCATAACTCTCATGTTTTCCTTTAGTTCATTAAACATGATTTAATTTGATTCTTGGGAGATATTTGTAGAAGTTGATATAAAGTCTTTGTAAAGTGTATCCCACATCTAAGTTTTCTCAGGGACAGTTTCTTTACTCTTTTTCCCTATTTTGTAGCATAGTTTCGTGATTCTTTGCATGTCTCATAAATTTGATTTTTTTTTTTTTGAAAACTGAACATTTAAAGTAATATAATGTGGCAATTGTGGAAATAAGATTTTTGTTCTTACTGCTTTTTTTTTTGTTACATTTCCTGAACAAATCTGTAAAGTCTGTGTTCTATATCACTTGTCACCAGAACTACCTTTTTTATTAGCTTAGTGGTCACCTAATAAGTGCACATATTTTACTTAAATGCGATGTTCCAATAAGTCTCCTGGATATTGTTGAGGGGTTTTATGTGCATGTTAGACACATCTTTAATGCTCCTTCAGTTTACACTATGCTTCATCTCTCACTTTGAAGTTTCAATATCAGCCAGAAGTGAGATATTAAGACCTTCTTAGTTCCTCCTGGGCTTAAAAACTGCCCTATACATGACCTTCCACATTCTCAGGAATATATCAGAGCTATTTAAAACCCCCTATGGATGTCCTATTTTCCAATTTTTCCTTTTAAGTCTTTTGGTCATCTTCCCATTTGCTCCAGGTGTTGTTATTGGCTCAAGCAGTTGTGGTACTAAACAATTATGGCTGATGGTTTTTAACACGTGTCCTGGGGTAAAAATTTCCACTCTACATGCTGACTCGTATCAAATAAAAAGCAGCTGTTGAATTTGGGTTTACAGGGGGCTGCCATGCCAAATAATAATAAAAGATATCTGTAGGAATAAGGCTCTATGGGGTAGTCCAAATCTATTCTAGCCTATTGGGACATCAACTTCAGGAAGTGCTTTATATTTGTTTATATTTAAATAGATACATAAAAGTACTTAAAGAATATTATCTTATTAATGCAATGAACAGAGGGTAGCTATTTTAAGATTGTAAATGATATATAACTTTCTGTAAAAGTTAAATGTACTAGAAAAATTTATATGGGTTTTTTTGGTATTAGTTTCAGGTATGCAGCATAGTGATTCAGTATTTTTGCAGATTTTATTCCAGTATGTGTTATTACAAGATATTAGGTATAATTCTCCATGTTATACAGTAAATCCTTATTGCTCATCTATTTTATATATTGTAATTTGCATTTGCTCATTCCATATTTTCTTAAGATTGACAATAAGACCAGGTCACCCACTATCACTACCCAAACCATCATAACTTCAGTGAAGTTTAAATTATAATTCCTGACAAATTATTTTTAGTAAATACTCAACATACATACACAAGAGCATCTATTTAATAATAGTTCAATCATTTCAAAAAAAAAAAAAAAAGAACCTGGAAGACTTTTCCTACCTGAGAAGATGTCATATTTTAAAGAAACAAAACAATGTAGTATAAACATCACAGTAAACAAATCAGCTTCTTGGAATAAATTGGAAATTTTTAAAATAGAAATAAAACACATATGAATGAATCTATTCTGTGGTAAAAGTATCACAAAAATTGGACAAAGTGCAGCTTGTTTAAGGGAAGGTATTGGAAAAACTGAATCATGGAGAAGATTATAACTTTGGATCTCTACATATCAATATACACAAAGAACTATATGGGAATAGTAAAATTGTAAAGGTAATAGAATAAAACCAAGGAAACTATATTCACCATTGTGTTCAGTAAGGGATTTTAATAAAGCATTTGAAAGCACATATACAAGGCCAAAAATTAAAAATTCTGGTTCAGTATTGGCAAATTTAATATTGTTGTTCAATCAAAGGCACAACTGAAAAATAAGCTGAGATAACAGAGAAATGAAGGTATTTGCAAAATTAGTATCTGAAAAATATTTCACATCTACACTATACAAGTTTATATCAACATAATAAAAAAAAGTAGAGACCAAATGCGAAGAGGACAAAGCTCACTAATAAGCAAAGGAAAGAGGGGCCTCTATACATGATACGTCCTTTAGTGTATATTTTCAAGACGTTTATTACAGCATTCTATGTGGAAGCAAACAATTGGAACCATCCTTGTTACTGATTACTAAAAATAACAATGTAAATGTAGGATATGTGTAATACATACGATGCCATAATAGGTAGCAAAACAAATATGTATAAACTAGAGGCCCTCAGAGCATTTTGATGGATCTTAAAACATGAAGTTGAGCACAAACAAGAATAAAAATAAAATGTCATTTTATTATCATTTCTCAATCACATTTATGCATGTAAACAATGAAGATATGCAAGAAAAATACATTATACTTAAAAGGATACATATATATTCAACATATGTGTGTAGACACATATATTCAATTATTCATGCCCAAAGCATTAGAATATCTCTGTTTGGGGAACTGGGGATATTGAAAGCATGTAGAAAGTAGAATGGGGAAATATGTACTTAATTCTTGTACTACAAGTCTGCAATAGTGAGAGGAAAAACAAAAATAGAGCTATTCTAACCTAATGGGTGAAACTTAAATCTTAACCTGTGATACACTGGTTTTATACTTTACCTCCTACAATCTCTTTTCACAATCAACCTATTATTTATATAATAAATAAATGTTAAGTTCCTGGATGCTGATGCCCAATATCTTGGATGTGTTTTCCTATAATATCAAGATAATACAGAAACCTAATTCATGGTGTTGTTTTATAGATTACATGATTTAATATGTGAAAATATTTAGAACAATGTTTGAGACATATTAGATGCTCAGCAAAATTGCCTTCTTGAAATATTTGATTGTTTATATATATATAAAAAAATTTTAAAATGAATAAAAATTTATGTATGCTATAATATGTACAATTTTTAGAATAAATGATATTGCAATGTTATTTCTTCATTATTAAGTGATTAGAAATCTGAATTCAGCATTGTTTCACTTACTTCTAAGGCTTATTGGTAGTCTCAATTTTGAACTTGGTCTTTGAAAAATTTAAGAGTTTTATAGTTAAATATAACTATATACATATTATATTTAATATATTAAATATTTGTAAATAAATGTATATATACTCATTTAAATAAAAAGGTAACTGTTTAGATCACAGAGCAGAAAACTTAAAAACAGCCCTGGATTCTTTTGAATGTTAATTTCCACATTCACACATCCTCAGAAATTTTGCTTTATTTCTGTGTATTCTGTGATGTTTTGGGCATTTTTTTTCCTCTGTGAGTCACTTTCACCATTAGGACAGCTCATCTGATGAGTAAAATATATATAGGAGTTCCTAAAATCCCTATGCTACTCCCACCAGTCCAATATTCTGTTGTTCTCAAGGAGTTAGACAAAGCTTCTTTCCTTACTGCCTTAGCTAAGTGTTCTCAATGTCACATGACATGGATTAGGTCTTGTGGTCATCTCAGAACTGAATTCTGTGGCTAGGAGAATAGGAGTCCTTCACGGAGCTTAAGATAAATCATTCCCATCGAACTCAAGGAGAGAGTGGAATGGGAATGCCATTTCACAAAAGAAAAACTGAGTGCTCTAGTTAGAATTCTAGGGAGTGAGTCTTAAGTAAAGAACCAACAAATAGAACCTTTAAAATGAATACACAGTAGTTCCATGCATTCCCTCTAGAGTCTTTTTTTTTCTTTTTTTTTCTTATTATAAAGGATTATTCAAGATGTATGTCTCCATTTAATCTGTTTTCCTCATGTTTTTAAAGACTTTCCCAATATATCTAAGTTCTTGGCTTCTCCTTATGACAACACTTCAGATATTAACAAATCCATTGGTTTCATTTGTTCATATTGTTTGTGGAGTATTTAGAGGCTCTGCTGTAAAAGGCAAAAAAAGAAGAAGCAGCACATATATTTTCCTGAAAAAAAAATTGTCCTACAAAGATATTCAATGTTGTATTTCTTTGTTATTCTTTAGCTTTAGATGAACAAAACCAAGTGCGTATAGTTCGATGAAGTCTAACTGAAATTATCATGGTCAAGCTAAAGGATATAGGTTGGTTGCATCATCTAACTACACATTCAGTTTTCCCTACAGTGCAAGCATAAAATCACAGATGCTGACAGTCTGAAAAGGCCCATCAACATGATGCTGGAAATGTGCCTAGTGAGGGAGCCAGGAAAATTTCAGAGGATGTACTATGCTTTTCTTTAGAGGCATGATATATATTTGAGAATGCTTTCAGAGAATGTGTATAAAGAAAGAAATGAGTGTAGGGCTTTTCTCTCTCACCTATAGGTGTCAGATTGCAGAAAAAACACAAGCAAATAACCTCACATTTGGGGGATTGAAAGATTGTTTAGATAAAATAAAACATAACAACATAAATAACCATAATAAATTTATCTCTGACCACTGAATGGCAAGGATTATATTTTATCCAAGGAAACTTGGATTTTTTTTCATGATTAGTCTAAGCTGCAAGTGAATATTTTACTTGATGCTGCAAGGTGTAACATGAAAATCACTAACTCAGCTTGTTTTGCTCCTTTCACTAAGTATTTAATAAATAAAGAAGGTACAAAAATTAGAGGAGCATATCTCAGTACTGCAAATTTTGCTATTTGAAAATAAAAGTTAGAATATATTAAGGTACAGATTTTAAGCCTTAGGCCATAGTTTATAAAATTCAAGTGTTAGATACAAACCTTCTACATCCCAGAAACAACACTGTAAGGCAATAAAGTTGATCAGGAAATTTTCTAGAGAATCAAGCACAACAGGTCGGTGCATATTGTTAGATTTCAAATAACAGAAGACTCCAAAACAATTTGCATTTAACTGTATGTATATTATTTGTATACAAAACATTTAGAGACAGGACATCATGAAACTGTATTTGTTGACATGCAGTGACATCAACAAAGACCCAGTTCTTCTCATCTTTCTTCTCTGCCATTCTCAGAGTGTTTGATTTGTCCAGCCCTCAGATGAGGCTAATGGCTGATGAACAGGAAGGAAGTTGCTGCATACTGATGTAGCCAAGGTGGGTAAATTCATCCTGCAGTAAGAATTTCTTTTTCTGAAGACAAAGTCAATGAATTTATCTAGAACAAAGTCCACAAGCTGGGATTAATAGCCCAGTGGCCTGCATTATCAAAAACTCATGAAAATTATCCCATAGTGCATTTCACAGCCAAATAAGCATATGAAAGACTGGGCTAGACTAAGAATTTCAATGAGATTTGTGTCCTGAATGGATGAATTTTTTTTTCCCCAGCATGGATTCCTACAGAATTGAGAATTTTCTTAACAAATCTGAATAAGAATGATAAGCTTTCTCATCTAGTGTGATACTGGAGGCCATGAATGTGGTCATTCTTTGATCCCTATGTGTTCAATTCTGCTTTACAGATTTTTTGGTTGGCAAATTTTTGAAGCTGGCTTTACTTGTTTTTGTCTGGGAGTAATTTTTCAAATGTCAAATCTGTGAGTAAATTTTAATCTATTTTGCTGATAGAAAATTTTACTTATTTTATATGTCTTGATGATTTCATTAGAAAAGTTGGAGACTAATCTTGTGGGGGAAAACACATGTGATCTCAATATGTTTTAATCTTTACATGATACCATGTGAGCGTTTCTATTTTATGCATATGGACATTAATATATTAAAAATATTTTGCATCATTATGAACATTTTGATCAGCTGTTTTATCTTAAATTACTTTATAGAAAAAAATGAACTGTCATTGATGGCAGTACTATAGGATAGGTAATTATTGCTATTCATATAATTCATTAACAGGAAAAGATAACAAATTAGTTTAATGAGTCTCCCAGACATAAATTTGTTTCAATCTACAAACTCATTTATGGTTTTGTGATATATCCAAATTAAATTGTCACTCTCTGATATTCTCAGAATTGTTCTTTCTTGTAAAGTAATAATCATAGCACATAGATCAAAACAATTTCTTTACTCAAGTGTTATAGCACTTCCAGGAAATTATTAACACTTCTGGCAAACCTTCTACTTATGATTTTAAAAAACAATATCATTTTCCATTCAATATGGTAAACTCAGACATCACTATATGATTATGTGCAGTAGAACCATGAACAGCCACTTATATAAAGAATCTTATTTAAAATATTTCTAAATTATTTTATCCAAACAATTGCAGCTATCACTACATAAATGTACAAATGTTTAAAATAGTAAACTCTAGAGTAAACTGCGTGGATTGGAATTCTGGCTCAGGCATGTTCTAGATATAATCAAGTAACTTAAAGCCTTTGTGCTTTAGTTTCCTTATCTGTAAAACTAAGGATTAAAATAGTACTTTCCAAATGAGTGATTGTGGCAATTGATACTACAATATAAGTAAAATGCTCATTGAAGGCATATTATTTTAATTATTAAATATATTTTCTTATCTTGAATATATGAATATATGTGAAACATAGGATATATATTTGGTCTCTGCCACCAATTTCTGACACAGAGCTTCTAAATCTCTTGTAACTTCCTGGATGATGAGAATATCTTTTGTTCTAATGAGTAAATTCTTGGTGGGCTTTTGGATAGCTTCAGCATCAGAGCTGGTCACCAGGCCAAGCCATTATCAGAAGTTTGGAACTTTCAGCCTCATCCCCTGTTCTCCAGGGAGGAGAGATAGGCCAAAAATTGAGTTAATAATCAGTGATTTCTACCTGTACCTCAGCACCTCCCTGTGTCTCAGGGCTGACAGCTTTTCCTTTTCTATGTGAAAAGAAGTGTTTCCTATGTTCTGTGCATTCTCTGAAAGGCAGAGAAGGGCTTCTTGTTTCCTTTTTTCTGGACCACTACTTATCATCTGCTTCTAAGCAAAGATAACTCATGCTATTTAAACTTGAAAAGATTCAGTTCTACTATCTTTAAGATGTTAATAAGAAAGAAAAAAAAGAAAAAAGACAAAGATGGAGAGGACAAAAGAGAAATAAGCAAAGAGAAGAAAAGGAAGGAAAGGAAAGGAAAGGAAGGAAGGAAGAATGATATATGGAAAATGATAGGCAACAAAAATAACATTTAACATTGTTTTGTTAGCTAAACTATAGAATATAGGATGCAACAGAAACATCAGAATTCTTTGATATGACCCTTTAACATCAGATGAGAAAACTGAAGAACTGCTGTGCTTGGTATCCTTGAGTTCATTCATCAGTGTTTATTTAGTGCTAATGAAAGTCAGGCTTTGGTCTAGATGCTAGAACACCGCAGTAAATAAAAGAAAGTCTGGGGATTTTCTTAGCAGAATTAAGATTCTTGTTCTGATTTCCCAATTCCTAATTACTCTGCCTACCTCATTTCACCCATGCCCTAATGAAAGTGACCTCACTGATGCCATGAGCCTGGTGTGTATTTTTGGAAGAAGTGGCTACATTTAGCATTTTAACATGCTAAGAATCTCTGGTCCTAAAAGTAATTATTTAAAACACCAAATTATTAATTAGAAAATTATTTCCATAACATGTATTCTACTGAATGTGTGCTGGCCTCACTAAAAAAAGAATAAATGACTTGTGGTTGGTAGATAAAAGCAGCAAAGGGATCATTCTTAGAAAGTTACTTTATTCTTTGTTTATGTTTCCAGGCTTTTAGTGTGCCAGTTATTCTGGCAAACAAACAGCCCTTAAATATTGTTACAACACAGAAAACATGCTTAGGAAAAGATAAAGGCTATATTAGAGAGGGTTTAAAAATACTTGGAAATATTGCATGTGCAAAACAGATAGAGGAGTTGCAGAAAATGCTACATTTTTACTTGTCTTGATTGGCATAGGTAGGGGAATGTAAATTGCTTGGGGTCCATCAAAACATGGCAGGTGACTCAAAATGCCCCATGTGACATTGTACAAGCTAGACAATTTGTCACTAGAAACCTCTTTTCATTTTTGGGTGTGTCTTTGTTTGGAATCATATTGTTGAGTTATCACATTTTATAGTGCATTCAGTATGCATTTATGTAAAAAATAAACATTATTCTGCAAAAAAATGTTTTCTGAGAAGAGATAAAAAATGTTTAAGAGCTTTGTAGCAGGAAAGCACAAACTGAACAGTCCTATGTCAGGGAGGTCTACAACCTTCTCCTGGTTTTACCTTCTTTTCTTCTTTATCAAAGTCTCTGCCTTTTCTTTTCATTTTTTACCCCCATGGGGAAATGTCTGTCTCTTTATCAAGGTCAAATTTAAATGTCAGCACATTGTGAGGATGGTCTCACCTCCAGTTCTGTCTTTCTTTTATCAATCTCTTCCTTTTCTGCCATTCTGAATCCTTCACATTTACTTCCTTTATAGTAGTTTAGAAAGATCAGTCCTGCAGTGTTGATAGGATTAGAGTAATGAGATGAGGAGGCAGGAACACTAGTTAAAAATCTGATTGTATAATCCAAGTAAGAATTGATGCTGACCTGATATAAAATAATGTGGTGGAGATGAACGGAAAACAATAAGACAGGTATTAGGAAATATAAAATAAAAATATGAAATTAAACAAAGTAAAGCACAAAACCAAAAAACAAAATAAAAGCAAAAACAGAAAACCAGATGAAATAAACTAATAAAAAAAAAACCCCTTGATTCATCAGACTAAAGAAAAACAGTAGAATAATTTGGGTGAATATATAATTTATCATCTGAATCAGGAAAGAGTTTAGGGTGAAAAGGAGCACTATTGATAATTAAATCAAACAAGAAACTTCTAACTAAAGCAGGCTGTGAAAACCTGGGCATCTGGTCACCCTGAGGATAATGGAATCATTGCTGAATTATACATTGAAATGTATTTAAATCCTAATCTTAATTAATCACTACTTTTCTGGGAAAATTTTTGAAAATTAGCTAAATGATTTGATGGTTAGTTTTATCTTGCCAAAATTGGTCTAGATGTACTGAAGAATGGTGGGTGAAAAGGACTGAAAACTAAGCATCTAGCTATTTTTCTAAGATTGTATGAAAACAAAGAGGATAAAAGCTCTCCTTCCTCTCCCTTCCTTCCCCACCCATCCTCCAACTCCTGAACACAAATAAGCAAACCAAACCTCCTCTGAAGAAGCCAGGTGCTCACCATGGTCACATTGTCTACCCATAGGAAGATGTTACTCCTTGCTAACCAAACACACTCTTTAATCAAATCATTAATTTCCAAAGCTTCAACACCATGTTTTTACTGATGCTTTCAAAATGCGTATCTCCAATCTCAATATCTCTAATGAATGGAAGACAATATATTTAATGGGGTACTCAACTCAAATCTTTGAAAACTAGCATGTATTTTACACTTAAAAGATATCCCAATTCAGATACTAGATTTTCATCAATTACTTGATCTGTATTTGGATTTTATAAAATTTGCAATTCAGAAAGTAGAGTCACAAGCTAAGTTGATCCAAATACAAGGAAAATTTTTCAGTGAGTTGAGTAGCAGCTTTAAATTTAAGTTTAACTTCAGTAGATTAAATAAAATGTAAAATTTGGTCTCTGCTAAGTACCAGAGGCTACCACATAAAACAATGTAGGAAAAACAGGTGTCTCAAAGTTACAGATTCACAAATTGCATGTTTACCCTACCCTCAAATCTGCTTCTCTCCTAGGCTTCCCGACTACAGTACCTGGCACTGTCATTTGCCTGTGGGCTAAGGTCAAAAAACTTGAAGTCAGACTTAACTCTAGGCTATTTCCACCCCTCATATCCAGTGTCCAGGAAATTGTGATACAAATGTAAAAAAAAAAAAAAAACAACTGACCACCATTCACCACCTCTGCTGTTAAAGCTCAAATATTTATTGATTCTTCTTCTTTCACTTTTAGTGCCTATATGGTATTTCCAAGGCTAACTAATCCTTTTCATCTGAATGTGCTACTTAGTTGCTCAGAGTTCCTCAAAATGTTTTCATTACTCATAAAAAACATACTGCAATCAAAAGTCTGACATGATCTGGTCATTTCTCCCTCTGTTGACTCATCCGCCATCTGCAGACCATTCAAGGTGTTTTCTTGATTATGCCCTGACCACAGGAAGCACATCCCACAGTAAGGCTTTACCTTTGCAGACCCCTTTGAAGTTCCTTCTCATCTAGTTACTTGGCTAACTCCCTTATCTTCTCATTGAGGCTATCCTATTATTTTTTTATTTTATTTCATTTTTTTAATTGAAGTATAGTCAGTTAGAATGTATCAGTTTCTGGTGTACAGCATCATGTCCCATTCATGCATATATACATACCTATATTCATTTTCATATTCTTTTCCATTAAAGGTTATTGCAAAATATTGACTATAGTTCCTTGTGCTATATAGAAGAAATTTGTTTTTAATCTATCTTTATATATAATTGTTAACATTTACAAATCTCAAACTTCCAAATATATCCCTTCCTAACCCATTTCCCCCAGTAATCATAAGATTGTTTACTATGTCTGAGAATCTGTTTCTGTTTTGTAGATGAGTCCATTAGTGCCCTCTTTTTCTTTTCTTTTCTCTTCTTTTTTTTTTTTTTTAGATTCCTTATATGAGTAATATCATATGGTATTTTTCTTTCTCTTTCTGGCTTACTTCACTTAGAATGACAACCTCCAGATCCATCCATGTTGCTGCAAATGGTATTATTTTATTCTTTTTTTTTAATCACTGAGTAGCATTCCATTGTGTAAATATACCACAACTTCTTTATCTAGTCATCTATCAATGGACATTTAGGTTGCTTCCATGTCTTGGCTGTTGTATATATTGCTGCTATGTACATTGGGGTGCATGTATCTATTTCCTTAACTAAAAACTCTCTCACCTTTCACACATTCATGCTATTTCTCTTAACAAGTTACACTCTAATTTGTTTTCAGAACTCTTCTTACATGGAGAACTGTCATAGCATAGTGATTAAGAGTACAGATTTTGGAGCCATATTTCCTCAGTTTTACTTTTTAGTAGTTATGTGACCTTGAGCAATTTTACCTACCACTCTGTGCTCTGGTTTCCATAACCCTAAAAACGAGGCTAATAATAGTACCTTGATAGTGATAATGTTACTTTATCTAAGGGGCTATAAACAGTGCCTGGCACATGGAAAATACCCAATGTTAGGTTATATATTTATTTGTTATTATTTATTTCTCACATTAGAGTGAAAGATACATGAGAAGGGGCAATTTGTCAGTTTATTTACACAATCTTCCTAGATCCTAGAAAAAATGCCTGGCCTATACATGAATAGAAAGACCAGAGTTAAAAAATATACATACAGATGTAAGAAGATATCAACAAATAATTATAATTAAATAAGATAATGCCCAGAAGAAATATTCAAACAGGGGAATTGGGAGAAGAGAGGATTAAAAAGAAAATCTATCTGTAGTGTTTTGAATTAAATTAAATTGTTCTTTTAGCTTCACTCTTGTTAGCTCATTTCTGCATCCATCCTTCATTTAATATTTTACATAGGTAAGGCTAACTTGCCTTGGCTTATCAACAGGGCAAATCATGTGACATCCAAGATGCTCCATTTGAAAGCATGCCATGTAATGCAGTTAAGAGAGGACCATGTCAGTAAATAGGAACATGGATTCATTTCTTGACTATACCACCACAGGGATTGATACTGCTTTGTGTCTCTCATCTTAGTTTTATCATGAATGGAACTGGATTAAGTAGTTACTATTAACCTTCTAGCTTTCTAATTTGTTGCATTTTTGTGGTATGCTCTGACTTTTTCCTGAATGTTTTCTATCTTTGCCCTCTCTCTGTCCTCAATTGGATATCATGGTAAACAGAGCATAATTGCAAAGATAAACATAAGGCACAAAATTATATGATATACATGTGTACTCACTGATAGTTGAATGTTATGCTATTTGGATTAGCATGGGTAATAATTTCTTATCTTGCCCAACCAAATATGGTAATATGAATTGATGTCAATTGATAGGATAAAGCACATGAAAATGAAGCAGTAAAAGTAAGTGAAATAGAGAAAAGAAGGGTACCAGATAAAATTACAAGTGGACAAAATAAGGCAAGCAGATTCTATAGCCATCATAATTTATATATTTCCTATGGCTTCAAATTCTTTCTGGTTTCACAAATTAACCAAAACTGCTTCCTAGTGGAATAAGAGAATGGAGAAAATCAACAAATATGTGTAATCCTGAATCTGATTTCCAAGTGGGCATCTGATTCAGTGAGGATGTGTTGTCTTCAAGTTGCAGAAAATCTGAATAATTTTGGCTTCTACTGTAGGCACTTGTGTGCTTTCCTTTAATAGAAATTCTAGAAAAAGAGAATATCAAAAACGGTGTTCCAGTGATGGAATGATGGAATCCTTTTCAAGCATTCTGCTGAGTATTTGGGCTACTCCCCCATTCATCAGATGGTGCTGGGGTTTCAGTATCAAATCCTCAGTTAACAACATCTGAAAGCAGCAAGGAAGAAGTGTGTAGAGGAGATCTTTCTTACTACTCTCCCTTTTCATCAGGAAGAAATAATGTTCCCTGAAACACCAAGTATTTTCTCTTATGTTCTCTTTGAAGACAATCCCTGACAAACTAAGCCAATTGGGCTGAATATTGGTCATTTCCTGAGTTTAAGGTGTCATCTGAAAACACTGATAACCTTATTAAGTTTATTTGTGGTTTTTAACAGAGAAGTGGGAAGGAAAGACAGGCTTTTGGGATCAAAGGCTGTTTGTTTATTTGTAGTTGTTCTTGCTTTTCACATGTCCTTTAATAGGTAATAGTTCTAAACAAGGTCTATATTATTTTTGGCCTTGCATAAGTTTGTGCTCCATTTCTTTACCTTTTATTTTAATATGATTGGCCCCTCAGGCTGAATATCCCCACCGCCTTCCCAGGAGCAGGAGGTGAAAAGATGGAGTCCTTCTTTGGAGTTTTGCTGTAGGCTTTTGCATAAGTAAAGCTGATAATCACACATGGGAACATTCCTGGACCTAATATGTGGTGGTGCACTTAATGCTTTTTAGATTTTTAAGTATCATAACTGCTGACTTCCATTGATCTTCACAAAATGAAAAATAGAAATAAGTTGTGAACAAATCACTCATAAACTCTTTAGCCACAGTTGAATCAGTCATTTCCTTGTGATGGCATTTTGGGAAAAGAGGGTTACCAATAAAGCAAAGTCCCTACTGGGAGAGTTTCAACCACCAAAACAACAAAACAAGTGTTAGATATGACACTTTCTTCTTAAGAAGGAGCCCTTAACATTGGCCAGTATATGATTTTTGTGTGTTAGTGTCAGTGTATGTGTGTCTGCATGTGTGTGTATGGACTAAATTATTAAATATCAGGGCTGCTGTTAATTCTTAGAATTATTTGTATTACTAGGAATAAAGAAGTATTCCATAAGGGCAAAGCATTTGCCATAACTTTTTGTGTCCTTTATTATAGTATTTTAATAATTTGTCAGAAAATTATATAGCTATATCTTTTTATTAATTATATAATTTATTGTAACTTCATAAACATTAACTATATAATTTATTACAATAATATTTATAATAACATTAGAAAAGTTTAAGGTGCTCAAATGTTTTATTATTTTGATATATAACAGAAATATGTGAGAAATTATCATTTAATATATTAAAAAATCAAATAAGGATAAAAATTAAAATAAATTCTTAAATGCTAAGTAGTACACACATTTCATGTTGTCATGGCAACCTAAATATCAGCGATCAACTGGAGCATCAGGCAGAATGACAGACAGCTTTAATGCATTTGTTTTAGAATCTTTGCCTCCTGTAGTGATAGTTTATGCATTTAACTACAATTTCATTCATGTATTATCATCTAATGAGTAGTATAAATGACTGTCAATGAACCAGATATGTTACTGTAGAAAATATATTTTTAAAAGACATGAAATCAAAGTGAATATTGTACAAGTACCATAAATGCAGAGTTCCTTCTCATCACACATTAATTAAAATATTATTAATAAAATTCTCTCAGTACAATGATTTTCAAACAGAATAACATATATTCAGCTCTTAAAATCATCTTTATATGAGTGTCCTGTTTTCCTGTGGAGTTTCAAGTTAAGTGACCATTTCTTCCTCTTTTGCTGTTGTCAATCAGCCACATATTCAAAACATAGAGCTTACACAGTCATTGTCAAATGAAGGGCCAATCCGAAGGAAAATAAAGAAAAATAATTATCACGGACATCCTTTGAAAGCAGAATCTAAATAGCCAAAACTAATGCCAAGTAAATGCAAGGTTTTTTTTTTTTTTATTTTTTCTCTCTCTCATTACTGCTGTGTTTCCTCTGAGAGTAAAATTCTTTTTAAAACTGCTATATAATTTTAGTTTTATTGAAAAGTCTCCAATTGATTCTAAATACATGAGAATTTACATCAACCTATCTGAGACTGGCCTTTGGGGGCAGGAAAATGGATATTTCAGCCTCTTGAGGTCTTCAGGGTTTTTACGAGTGACAAGATTACAAATGCTAATGTCATTGTCCTGGATGAGCATATCAGTGATTTGATATATGACATTCTGTTTTGAACCACTTGTTTGGGATATTGAGATTGAATGCTATTGCATCTATGTGATTGAAATTTTATTAAACTTTATTCTCCACCCCCCATATTCACAATCAAATGACGGGGGAAATATTAAATCCGTGGTTATAGACTATTTCATTATGTTTCATTGATGGATTTCAGACAAACACATAATCCTGATACTTATCACAATTAAGTCTCGATAAATGCTCTATCCTTGGTCACACTTTGGGGAAAAATATCAAAGTATTGTGAGAGAAGTCCTTAGTGTTTATGAATACTAGCTTTACAATTGGTAGCCTCCACTCCAGTGGTTGTGTTTTAGTGCCAGTCTAGCAGTTGTACATTCTTAAATAATGTCCTAGGATTTAAATTTCCTAATGTCCAAAATTACTAATTTTTTGGCTTCAATCACCAAATATGTACTGATGCATCTCTAATCTTTATTTCCAGATTAAAGAATCTTTGCATTCATCTTAATTTAATGTTAAAATAAATAGCAAGGTGAGTTTTTAGATTTACCAAATTCTCTGTAACTTACAGGTTACTATTTTAGTGGGTCATTTTAGGATAAAGAATAAGAGACTTTGTTCCATTCTAAAGAATGTGTTATTAACCCTTTAAAATAATAGAAAAATTTCAGTCTTTTCTCTTTAGAGCTTGAACTGAATGTAGGCATTAAGAAATAAAGAAATTGTGGTAACAATAGAAGTTACATATAGAAAAGTGAAGAAAATGATCACTTTTAATTCCTAATTTTAATGACTTTGATAATGATAATAACATAAAACTATAGTATAAAAGTCTAGATGTTCTAATAATTTAATGTATTTTATCCTTTAAAGCCTCCCTGATAATTCCATGAGCTAAGTTTCATTATTAATCCAATTTTACAATCAAGAAAACAGATATTAAGAATTTAAGTTACTTGTCCAAGATCACACTACTTATAAATGACAAACTTAGTATTAGAGCCAAAGGAGACCCGGCTTTTTACACTAGATTGATACTTCTTTGTCATAAATTTCAGACATCTTTGGTGTCCAAACATCACAAATTTCTCCCTGCTTCTTCTTAGTCTATACATTGCTTTTATCCTGCTACCTTTTGAATATATATGAACCAGAGTTTAGTTCTAAGATTTTATATTCTCACCTTGTACCTAGTTAACTTGTTAATGTAACTAGAGTAATTTACTTCACAAGGCAGCAATCTTTTGGAGATTAAGACATTTTTACTCCATATTATTCAGTGGCTGCTGGAGGCATATTGCCAATGATATTAAATCTTAAATGCGATTGAGCTCTGCAGTCATCACATAAGGTAATACAGCCAGACTTCCAAGTTTTCATGCTGTTGGGTGTAAGCCTCCTGGGAACCATGTGATAGCTCTGCCCTGTTTGCCATCAAGTAGAATCTCATAGAAATCAAACCCTTCTTGCATTTCATCCAAGAAAATTTGCAAAGACTTGTATACAAAAATTCTTCCCTTTAATGCATCAAGCTTGTAAATATCTTGTGAACTTGTTTGATGGCAAGTTGTTTTCCAAGGCAGGGCAAACTTCTTCAATGAGGAAAATCCATTTTTCAAAAAAAAAAAAGCATAAAGCAATAAAAAAGATCAACTTATATCACCTTTAACAAATAGAACTAGGGGACTTAAAGTTTTTCCTGAATGTTTTTCCTTTGACGAATGTCGTTAAATTTTATGTCACATATCTAAGGACAAAATGATGAGTTTTCATTCTTTGATTTACAAAGGCCTCTCATCTACTTCTGCTCTTCAACACACATGCCACTTTCCCCTTCATAGGACAGTATGGAAGAGAGTTCTGGATTTAGAAATAAGAGATCATGGAGTAATAGTCCTATTTAAAAAAAAGATCAACAATCGCTTAGGCTCCTACATATGGATATGTGTAATGCAGTCTTTCTTATACGCATAATGTGTTTTAAAAATAAGATACCACGTGCATAGTTCACACATAAAAAAGGAAGTCCTCTATATAAGTTTACAAATATATATAATGGATATTATGTATGTTTGCTTCTGGGTGTGTGGATGTGAAACTAAGTAAATGTATTCATATACACATATATATATATACACATACATATATATACACATATACATATATATTTATATACACACATTTACATATATATATTCAGTGCTGTTCCAGAAGGTAGATTATTTCCTACATTTTTCAGACATACTGGAGGTACAAATACACTAATAAACATTTTTCAAAGACATTAATCCATGCATAAAGTCTCTATCAGTTTAGCTATTTGCTTAGTTTCATCATTTATATTATAGTGGGCCTCATGATGTTAGATATGAATGCAATATGGTCTATTATGTCAGGCCCCAGTTTGTTAAACACTCCCAGTGAGCTGGTAACATTTTCAGAAAATTGCATTGTCATAATACTTGTCAACCACAAGCAAATATTAAGAACTTACTTCTTCATTGTGCATTGCTAATTGCAGGATAATTAGTTGAAGGGTTTTGTGACTTACAGAAGCAAAGTCCGTGATCTCTCTGGTATCATAGACACAGTTACATAACAGCCTTAGGAAATAGAGATAGGGAATGTTAATTAAAAATGAATATTTGGATAAGTACTAGAACAATATAAAACAGACATCCAGGAAGCTTTTCATATAGAAACACCAGAGAAGAATGCCATAGAGGTTTGAAAGATTTGGAAAAATTTTGTAAAGTGAGCTGGAAATTAGACATATATTTTTAAAGGAGGAAGGGATATTGATTTGGAATTGGATCAAACATCTACCTTCTTTATGTGATTTAAAGGACTTTTCAAACATTTCTTCTTCAATGATTTGATGAACTTAACAACCACAAGACAAGTTTTCAGTAATTCCTGTTAATCCACTGAAGAACTTCATTCTAACTCAACTATCCACATATATATGAGTTTTATGTTGTTATTAGCTTGTACTAGCAACCATCACCCATAGCTGAATAAATAATTGTACAACTATTTTGATGTCACAATTTACAATATTCTCACTCTTACATTTGAACCTCAATATAATGTGAGTTAAGGAGGACATGGTATATATTTTTTCAATTTTGCAGATGAGAAAAATGAGTATGGCATCTTGAATCAGATATACTTGATTTCAAATTCTGGCTTTATAACTTACCATCAATTTGCATTCCCATGCATTCTTCAGTATTTTTTAAATAAAATTGTTTTGAACAGTTAAATTAAATAGGGGAGGTAAAGCTGTTAGTACAGTCTAACAGATTAAGAAATGGTAGTTATTTTGTTTTAAATTTAAAGCGAACATTTTCTCACTCTGTCAAGTTGAATGCTAAATCTCAATCATTGAGGTATTTTAGAATTTTTGTATACTAGACAGTGTATTCATAAATATTCATGCAATTTAACTTTTAAACCCTGAGCTGTATGTTTTGGCACATATTCTATTCCCTATGTAATGACAAAGACATGAGAGTCCCAGTCATTAAGTGGAGTTAGGTGAGGCAGAAAGGAGAAATGACACTGATAAATAATTCCAGGCCATTTCTGTGAACCACAGATGTTTACATCAAGCTGATTAATATTTTCATAATTCACAATAGATTAATTTATTGTGGGTTGCCACCTCCAGCTCTTTTATAAATCAAATTATTAAAATTGTATTTAATAAATCATTTTCATTTTCTAAAAATATGTAAAAAATTTAGCTGTCATATTCACATATATTGTGAGTCCACAAAGGAAGATTTTTTGAACTCTAACTCCCATAATACAGAAAGAGATTTCATATATTGAAATACAGACAGCCTTTGAAAACATTTGTACATCATTATTAGATAATAAGTTTAAGGCAGGTGTCATCTTTTCATCTTTATCAATCTGATCAAGTTTGTCCAAATATTGGTCAAAAGAAAAATCTGAGTCTATAATCTTATTCCTGTCTCCTGCCCTGACAAAGGTTTAGTTTAGTTTCTTTAGAGACCTCTGTTGGAGGTACATATTTCTTGTTAACAACCTTCTTTCATCTCTCTATATATTTTCTTCTCTCACATTTTATGATTATAGTTTTCATATTATCTTTAAAATTATAAGCAGATTATTCAGAATGATTTTGTAATCAAGTAAGTTAATTATTCATACTTGACCCTAACTAGAAGCAAATCTATAAACTAAAAATGCTATTAAATAATTGATTTCCTGTCTTGTTTTAAGAGACCTGTTCAAACTGTGATTGTTAATTTTGCTGGAAATTTCAATTTAATCTCCTCTAAGATAGCATGAAGTTATTTTACTAGTTTCTTCTCTCCCCATCATAAGTTTTTAAAACAATTTTCTAAATGTATTATTGATGAACTTTACCTACCTATCTATCCATCTATCCCTTCCCTTCCTCAGGATTTAACTCATTTCTCATCTCCACCCTTCTGCTTATCTGTTGTGGACTGAATTGTGTCTTTCTAAAATTCATATGATGTCATATGATGTCCTAACCCCCAATGTGATTGTGGCCATACATAGGACAGTTATGAGGTAATTAGTTAAATTAAGTCATTAGGGTAGGACCCTAATCCCACAGGACTTCTGTCTTTATCAAAAGAGGAAAAGATACCGGTTCTCTCTCCATGTACATACAGAAAAGGGGACATATGAAGACACAGAGAGCAGATCATCATCTACAAGGCAGAAAGAGAGCTCTCCCAGAGACCAACCTGTTGGCAACTATATATCAGACTGCCAGCCTCCAGAATGGTATGGAAATAAGTGTGCCTGTTGTTTAATCCACCCAGTCTGTGGTATCTTGTTATAGCAGCCTGAGCAGTCTCAACCTAAGCAACCAATTTCTACCACCCTTTCAGATTTCTGTGTAAATATCACCTTTTCCAAAGCCCTTGCTATCACATCCATTTTCATCAACACCACATTACTAGACTTGCTGCATTTTTATATGTTCTAGCTAATACTGTTTTGGATTTCTGTCACCTGTGACTGATTTAGAAGCTTCTTCAGTTTAGAGACTGTTTCCCACCAATTAAACATCCTTAAGACCTATCACAGTGAGTGGTGAATGTTAGGCTACAAGAAATATTTGTTGAAGTGCATTTTTGGAGACATATCAGTACCTGGAAGGCTAGCTATCATAAAGTTGTCAAACAATTGCACATGTTCAATTTAACTTGAATTGAAATTCTAAAGACCTTTTTTATGTGATAAAATCATGGGGTTCTTCCCTCCAGTGAAGTAAAATAGCTACCAATGAGATTATTAATTATATTATGCTATATCAACTCAATATACATTTAAGTGGCCTCTAAAAATAATGATTATGAACTCTGTGTAGCATTGTGGAAACATTATAATAAAATGTATGTGAATTGCATGTAACATAATAGAAACATTATAATAAAATGGAAAAGACAGGAGGTGAAATTGCTCATGAACTATGATTCCAAGTGTTAACAGATTGAAACATGAGAATATTTAGAGAATAATAGTTATAACATGGTGTCAATATGAATATTTTCTCCATTTTCCAAATTTCTGTGTTGTTTTCTATTTTCACCATTAAAATATTAAATTTACTTAAAAACGCAAGGAAACTTGTGAGTAGCATAGATAATACGTATTAGAAGAATATGTGTTAAAAAGGTGAAATAGCATGGCAGCTGGACTCGTGGGCATGGGCAAACTGGATGGGGTTAAATCTCATATTTAATGCTTACTAGCTTGATGATCTTGAAGAAATGATTTGCATGCTCTGAGACTTCATCTCCTTGTCCTTTCAATGAGAAATGATATTAACATAATGCCCACCAAAGAACTAAGACTGCTGGAGTATCAGGAGTGCTCTTAAATGCCAGCTAATAATTTCCAATACAGTGTAAACTCTGTGAGGCTAGGGACCTGTGAATTCACTACTATAGATTAGTGCCTGGCATTTGGTAATTTTATAATACAACTTTACTTATAGATAAATGAATAAAAGGGTGAATGTAATGAAGCTAATAGAAAAGACTTCATAGAAAATCTAGGAATTTTGAAGAAAAGAAGAGCAGGACTTTATATACATATACTTGCATATCTATCTATAATTTCATTATATGCCTGATGTCTAAGCAGATAACTAAATAAACAAACACTTTTTGCTTCCTGAAGAGAATTAATCCAATTTTCCTTTAAGTTGTTTCCTGAGTAAGATAGTTTTTTTCATAAACGGCTTTAACCCATACCTTGTGATAATTTACTGTGTCTCTGTTCAGAATGATTTTCTTGTGATAGGTTAACTCAGGTTCTAGTAGAATCAGCCATGGTAAATATGTAAAATAAAATTACTGTAAGAAAGATGAATAACATTGGTAAGATCATTTAATATTTTTGGAAGAGAAAAAAAGCAGAAACTGCCTAAAACTTAGAATGCTCCTAGGAAAAAGCTGCATTCCCTGCTTTCAAAATCCTTCTTGCTACTTCTGCTCAGTGATGGCACTGAAATTCACTGATGCCTCTGCACACAGTTTTCTTTTTTCAACCTCAGGTCATATCACATTTACAGTTTACTGTCTTAAAAACACATCTGGAATGCACCCAGTGTATTGATTATCTCTCATATTTAAATTGAAAACTATAATGGACTTGGAAGTGAATAAACCAAGTGGTGGCCAGCTTTCTCTATCACTTTTTCTGTGTGTAGCACAGCAGATATATCTAAACATTTTCAGGATAAAAGGAGATTCAAGTGAGCCACTCAGTGATGTCATAATAAACTTCCTCCCCACGCACACATAGGAGTGTAACACTGACTTACATGTGTTCCAGGAGATAAACCACTCACCCATTCTTTAGGAAATAATTATGAATGGAGTAAGTCAAAGTGTGTCTCCCTGTCCCCTCTCCAGCCCTTATTAATATATTCATACATCTATTGATTCAAAAGGTTAGTCATTCAAATATATATACTATGTATTCATCACACATTTTCTCTATACTAAAGGGCTGTGGAATTTTTGCATTCCAAGAACTTACATTCTAACTGGGAGAGAGACACTGTAAATGAAAAAAAAAAAGTAAAGTAATTTCAGAATGCAAAAAATAAAAATGTAAAGAAGAAATAAGGGGGCAGAGGTATAGAGTGAGGATGTTTTCATGGCTATTTTAGAGCTAGTGTTCTGAATGTCTTCTCTTAGGGAGTTACATTTCAAGCTGGGGTGTGACAAATGGACACTCAGCCACAACAGGATATTGGGAGAAGAGAATGTCAGGCTTAATTTCCAAAGAGGATAGTGGCTTGAGGTTTCCAAAGAATTGAAGAAGAAAGGGAAGGAAGGAAGAGGGAGAGAGAGAGAGAAAGAGAGAAAAAGATGAGAAAAAGTTAGTGGGATTGAAGTAAACCATGACAAGTTTTATGGGGTGGATGTGAAGGAATAATATGGGTTCAATTTGGCCATGAAAAAGTCTTAGATATTCTTCTAATTTCAATTGATCTTCAGTGGAGCATTTTCTCTAAGGCAGTGATATTATCTATTAGATAATTTCTTAAAAAATTTACACACACACACACTACTCAAACATCTTTTGTCTTATGTAAAAGTTGTCTAGACACAGAGATAGGACACCATGTACTGAAAGATGTCCAAAGGAATCAATGTGAGAACTGAATTGTGAAAGCTTTGAGTTCCAGTCCAGATGAACAAGAGGAAAAAAGCACTTTTTAAGTATTTAAGTATTGGTGAATCAACTTTACAGTAACATTTTTTAAACCCTTGATTTTGTCAAAAAACATAAATATCAGCAAGATGCAACTGAAATTTTTTGACATCCCTGAAGTTTTAAACAGTCTAGACGTGTTTGCTTAAAGGTTGAGCAAAGGTTGAGAGGTTGACTTCTCATGTATCTGCATATATTTTATTTACTACAAATATAAAAATTTCTTGTATAACAGAAACAGAATAGAAAGTGGTTCCTCAAAAATATGTTGGTGTATATTTGTAAAATATCTACCATTTATTGGACTATTACACTGTTCTGCACATATTTTAATTTTTCAAGAATTCAGATTTGAGGAGGAGGGTAGAGTTCAGTGGTAGAGTGCATGCCTAGCATGCACGAGGTCCTACGTTCAATCCCGGACCTCCATTATACAAACAAACAAACAGACCAAATTACCTTGGTCCCCACTCACCTCAAAAAAAGATTGTGTTAAAAAAAATTCAAAATTTACATTGACACTAACAGGGAACTATTATCATGTTCAATTTCCTGTTGAAGAAAATGAGTTTCAGGGAGGCTCCCCCAGCTCATTTCAGATGGCAAATGTCGGGGTAGGACTAGATCTGAGCTCAGGTCCACCGAATTATTCTGCTGTCCCACACAGTTTAAACCATGGCTTCTTTCAAAGCATGCTTGAGTATTCAGCAGTAGAATGTGGGTTTCTTTTACTGTGTGGCTTACTCTGAAAACAGTAAAAGCACATAAAATTATGAAAAAGAGGAAAGAAAACATACATTGCTTTTTTGTAATTTTTTTAAACTACTCTATATCATTGTCCTCCTCATCCTCTTTTCTATTGTCCTTTCTTACTTAATGGCTTCAAACTTTCTTATGTCCCTTCTTCATGTCCTTTTTCATACTGTGCTTTGTTTCTTTGTGGCATAAGCCTTTATTCTTAGATCTACAGTCTTATAGTACATTTGTGAATATATCTTATTTTTTAAGAGAAAAATATATAATATATATATGATCATAGAATAGCAAACTTTATAGGACTCCTAAATCTATAATTTTATACAAATATTTTTGTCATTTTTAAGCTTATAAGCAAAATCTCCATGTGAATAGTATGTTTGCAAATACACAGACACCAAATATAAAATGATATAATTTGGAATTTTTATATATTAAAAGCTATGGAAATAAGCCAGAAGCAAAGTGCTTATAATTGTTGTCATGGCAGAGAGAAAGTTATGTAGTTTACATAGCCTCAGAGCATCTGTTATCTGAATATGAACCAAAAACACTCTTTAAAAGATCCTGGGCACATTAATGGAATCATGATTTCCCCTAAAAGTAAATAAACCTATAGATTAATATTACAGGAAACTGTGTAAGAGCATATAGTAAGATATTTATTCAATGTTATTTAAAAAAAAATACTACTTCTGTTCTACCACGTGAGGACATCCAAGTATCAAGAATTTGAGTGGAAAGAACAAAGGAAGAAAAAGAAATAAGTAGAAAAAAGGCTTGCAGTCAATTTTCCTAGAAGCAGTACCTTTTTCCTGGGCTTGGCACTTTATAAAATACAATTGTCTATGCCTGCTCTTCAAATAGAATCATTTATAAACATTGTGCAAATCCATACTATAAATTTCATAGCTCCTGCCAAAATTAAGGATATTTTCTTTGAAAAACACCTCATTTAATTGTTTAACTGCAAAATTAATGAAATTCAGAACATCTAAGAAAAATTACAAAACAAATGACTAACATATTTTATAGCACCTCCTATTCAAGAGATGGAATCTGCATCTCAGTTCTGTGAATCTGGGCTTGTCTATGACTTGCTTTGACCCAGAGAACCTGACAGAAGTAATGGTTATCTTTTTAAGTTGTTAAGTTTCCAGGTGTTTCTTTCATTCAACACAAAATAACTGATACAACACTGACCAACAGGAATTGGACAAAATTATTTCAATAAATTTTCCCTGACAAATTAAATATCAAGTGATATCTAGATATTAAGTTCACTATTCATGCCCCCTGCCAGAATGTGGCTTTCTTCACCTGTCTAGAAATTCTAGAGACCCTGAGCTGTGGTTGCTTCTTTCTTAGAAAGGATGGATGAGAGTGGACTAGCCTGCTTATTGGCCTTGTCCTCTGTCAGCCACATCTGAAGGTAGCTGCTCATCTAAAGGTGGGATTCTGCACTGTTCCTATTTATTATTTTCTCCAGAGCAGAAACTGTGGACCTATGGTTACATGTGATCACAATCCATGGAAGGACACATCACTATGGTCTTTTAAATAGATATAAAATGTCAACAGCCCTGGCTTATTAACACATACATGTCCTTAATAAAGGCTTAGGTAAAGATTGATCTTTGAGCTTCAAAAATGAAACAAAGAGCTATTGGAGGTCATCAATGAGAGGATGTGACTTCAGCTGACTCATGAGCTGGACCCACCAATCAGAGGCTCCTCAACCCCTCCCCTGCCCTTGCCATGTAACTTCTGACCACCTTTCCCACAGCTGGAGCTGTTTTCAAGGACACAGCCTTGAGAGAGCAATGTATGATGCAGACCATCTGGAAAGTACATGTGACTGAATCCAGTAAAGGCCTGCAAATAAACTTTTAAGATTCTGGTGGGCAGGTTCAGAAGTCTATTTGTCCCACAGCCACCCAAGACAAACCTCATATGTAACTTCCCATGCTTATTAAACCTGCCACCTACCAGTCTGGAGTGGTTTGCCTCTTTCTTCAGGCTCTCTTTGCCCTCCATGCATGGGGTCAGTTTTTGAAACAACAAGAGCAGCTTCATTTCTCTAATGTGGCTATTAGCAGAAACCATAGATTGAATAAAGCACATCTGGTTACTACCTCCATCTACCTTAGATGGTGGAGGAAGAGGGTAAAGGATAAAGGGCTCCTGACTTGAGTCCATGATGTTTGTAGAGAGGAGATTGCTCACTGCTTGGTAGTGAGTTCTTGAGTGCAGTATCTCAGCTTTACTACTTCAGACAAAGGCAGTGATTTTCGTAGGGAATGGCTGACAGCTGCAGCACTGATTCCACCAGGTTTCCAAGGAAGAGAGGCTGAAGTATTATGCTTTTAAGTGGCCAGGTGGGTTGCTCAGAGTTTTTTATTTATTTATTTATTTTTTTAAGCAGTAGGTCTCCACCTGGAGTAATTCATCCCTGGGACATTTGGTAAGATCTGCAAAGATTTTTGATTGTCATACTAGGAGTGCAATGCTATTGCGATCTCGTCTAAGATGCTGCTAAATGTCATAAAATGTACAAGTCAGCATCCCTCCTCACTCCCCCCTACCACAGACACACACACAAGCACAATTCCGTCCAAAATGGCAATAATGCCAAAGTCCAGAAACCCTGGTCTGGAGGAGATAGGCCTTCCTTCCCAGATCAGGAGCACACAGGTAGTTTTTGCTCTCAGTCTTTCAAATTGTGTAATTAAATCCCAATGACACTTCTATAATTGAAACAGAATGGTTGTGCTTAAATTTAAACTACTCTATTATAACGAAATAATGTTATCCTATTTAAAATTTACAGGGAACAGATTTCAAATGATTTAGGGAAGAATCTGTTATTCAAAGGGAAACAATAGGCCCAGGTCCCCAGTGTGGGATTCCATGAAACAATTTACATAATACATTTACCATTTAATATAATAAACCCTCACTTATTATACAATTTTAGTTTTATAAAGAAGCTTTCATGTACCTTGTTATTAACAATAGTCCCAAATCACTGCTTTAAAAACTCATCTGTTACCGAAGTTGTAAATGAATCATTTCCTTGTGATGTCAGGGATCTTGGGGCCCATAAAAGGAATTTTTTTAGTGTCTATCAGAGTACACTACAAAACAGATATCATTAAGCATATGAAAAACAATATAATGCCCTTGCTTTTTGAGAAGACTTAGAAGAAAACACTTATTTAATGAGATCCTCACACTGAACATTATACAAAGATATGTGTAGCTTAATTAGGATTAAATATAAGCCTTGTTTAAGTTGTAATTTAAATTATGCTTTTATGTTAACTTTTTTAAAAATTTATTTATGTGTATTTCTGAAATTTATTTGGATGGATATTTAGTTATATCATATTTACTCCTCTCATTCTTTCTAAAATAGAATCTAAAATAGATTGAGGGTTGTTTATCATCTGAAAGTTAACACTCAAACTATAGATGATTTTTAGCTCCTTACGCCATTCATTTTTCCCTCCATTGTGAACTGGCCAAATGCTGTAGTTATTTAGAAGTCTTTTCCATTGTCTCCTGGAGAGAGTGAAAAGAAACAGAAATGGGATAGGAGAAATTAGCCTAACGCATTGACTTTAGAAGAAATAAATGTGAAAGCTGTTATTGTACAGTTTTGCAGTTGGATAACTATTGTATAAAGTGACAGAAAACCAATTTTTATAGAAGTTTTATACCATTAAATGTATACTTAATTTTTTTTGAAATTCTTGTTTTTCCCTTTGTTACTTACAGATCAAAATTTATAATAAGTGCTTTTTGTTATTTTTTCTTCTCCATGAAAGTCATTTTGATAATTAGTCAGTTTATTACTGTGTTCCTTGATTTTAAGTTATTTCTGCTTCTTCATTACCTTGATTACATTATCTTATACAGTGATCCAAAAAACTGCTCTTACCCCTTTTATTTACTGATTGATAAGGCAGTGAATATAGTTAGCAGAAATTTTGTAAAAACTGAAGTGTGTCATGCATGTGGAAGGATTTAATTTTATTTTTCTTGAATCTATATCCTGACATTGATGTTGTCATTCAAAACTGCTTTAAGCATTGCTTTCTAAATTCTTACATTTATTCAACAAATATTGAATACATATAACACATCAGAATGTCCTTAGACAAAGGGATATAATGATTAAAACAAAATATGCCTGCCTCCACGAAACTTGCATTATAGCATCCTCTATCCTTCTGATTATGGTGTTTCTCTTGATTCTTTCTCAATCTATGCATTCATCTTTTTAACAAATATTTATGGTGTTCTTATGTGCTTGGCTTTGTTCTACATGTTTGGCACATAATGGTGAGATGATTACTATCTTCGTGGTTTTTAAATTAGAATGGGGAAATGAATATTATATAACAAAGGCAGACATGAATACAAAATAATGACATTTTAAGTACTAAGAAAGAGACAAGTGCTTTGTAAGAAAACAATCTGGGTAGCAGATTCTTGTATAGAATATGCAGCCCAATATTGTCCTTAAAGAAGTAAATCAACCTGAGAGCTGAGTGAAGAGAAGGAAATAGCCATGCCCAAGAATTCAAATTCATGTTTTTCTGATAGAATATCATCACATTTAAGTACTGAGATGGGTAAAAGTCACAGTCTTCAGTACACCAGAGTCCAGTGCAACTGAAATTCAGTGAATAAAAGGAGAGAAAGATATTAGAAGATGCTGGGTGGTGGCCCTGATGCTGAAGATCAAGAAGGTGTTTTTTGGAAATATAATTATCAGGAATTGGTGATTTTTTGTATGTGAGGACTAAGGAATACAGAAGTATCAAGGATGGCCCCTAAAATCTGAGCTTAAGCAGCAAAATAGGGGACATAGTTTATGGAAGGAGTGAGATGAGTTTGCAAAATGTGTTAGAGACACCCTTTCTGGCACTAAAGCAGAGATGTCAGGTGGAAAGCTGAGTATAGGTCAAACTTCAGAGGAGGTGATCAGATTGAAGTTAGAGGTATAATGAGAGATATCTTGGGCTGCAATTATAAGTCATAAAAACAAAGAGTGTCTAGAGAAGATACTTCCAGTATAGATTCAATAGTAAGGTTTGAGTAGAGGAATAAAATCTGGGAGCATGCACTAGGAAATGGAGATACAGAAAAAATAGAACAAAGCTTTGACTTCTAGGGGATTAAGGTCAAGCTGAAGAGATATACAAGTATCTGAATAGTTATATGATAAAGGTATGTACTAGCTACTAATGGAGCACAATGGAGGAAACATTTAATTCTACTGAGGGTAGTTCAGAGGAGTTACAGAAGGATAATATGGAGCAATTCTGAAAAATCTTCAAAATAAATAACAAGCTAATAGGACACAGGGAAGAACATTCTGAGCAAAGGATTTGAGATTAAAAAATTCAAAGCATTTGAACAATTGTAAATAGTTCAGCTTAATTACACGGTTATAGCTTGTTTCACAATTCAAGATTTAGGTTAACCTTCACTGATGTACCTTTCCACCTGCATTTTACATTCCTGTAGTAATTAACAAATCATATTGCTTTTGCCCTCTCATTGTCTGCATTAATATTTTCTCTTCTGGCTTGTCTTTAATCTGCACACTAAAAAGAGGAGCGTAATTCCTTTTTATAAGCAAATGCTCATGCAGTTCTATGCAAAGAGCAGATGGCCTACAAATGTATCATTTTCTAAACAACTGTATTCTTGTCCCTTTGTCCTTGGTGGAGATGGAGGTAAAACTTTTAATTAGTGTGAAAACCAAAATAACTGTATCCAAAATATTACAACATATCATTCTATCCTATCTGTGATGCCCTGATGTAAATAAAACAATTCAGTGATCTGAAATTAACCTGTAATTAAAGTGTTGAGAATCAATCAGTACAATTTAAGTTTCATTAAATTCAAACACACTCAAAATTGAATCAATTTATTAAGCTTACTTATTTCCCAGCCCCCAACAGACACAATATTACCAACATGTAACAAGTTCACATATAAACAGCTTCACTATTCCACTTACAGAAGTGAGACTACAACTTCCCAACTAGAATAAGGTACACTCTAAATGCAAATTAAAAGCAAGACAAGACACTCTAAATTGGAGATCTGCTTGCTGTTGGTGAGAATGCCTTGAAGTATTGTTTTTGATCTATATGCAAAAGTATAGGGACACACACTTGTCAAAAGAGAATACAAAGTTCAATCTAACTGATCCATCTTGTGCAGATTTTCCCTTCATTCAGTGCAAATTTAAAATGTATAAATTATTTTGATCAGAATTCAACAATAAAATCTTAACTCAAAAACAAAAACAACAGAAGTGTCTTGTTCACACAATGCCTGTGTGTCTTTGAAAAAAGAAAACTACCTGGAAGCAATCGTCTCTGTACCTCTCTGCCAATTTTGGTTAACAGATTCCCTCTTCTTGACTTGGAGCAACTCTCTTAGAATCATAAATTGTGAAAATGAATTGCACATTAAAGGTTCTGGCACCCGAGGACCTTGAGTTTTCCAAATTATGTTTTTCAAGACATTTAACTAAATGCAACTATTGTGTAAGGAGACGGTAGTTGTCAATATGAACACTTCAATAGAGTAGAAGTAGTCATGTTGAAATTTTTGCATTCAATTATTCATTCTATTTTATGTGATAACACATAATCTATGAATTATTTGTTAACTATCACAATTAAATTTGTCAGTTTTTTTTGTTAAACCACTACCAAAAACAGCAATGACTAAACATGCTTTTATAAGGATCAATCAACCAATGCAGTTTAACACATGATCCATTAGAACCTCTCTTTTCAAAGCCTGGAGTTCTTTGACAGGTGCAAAAAATGTACATACTGTATACATTACAGAAGAGATCTTACAAAATTCTATCAATAAATATCCACAAAACTATTGCATATCACTGCTAAAATTCAGTTTCACTATTCTGTTGAAAAAATTCCATTGGTTACATATCTCATTTAAGTGTTGGAAAGAATACTCCATGACTTCTAAGAAATGATGGACAATCTGAATTAAATAGCTAATTAACTTAAAATCAAAACTATAAGTTACATATTTGATAAAAGTAATCTATATGTGTGCTTATCACACTAATATAATGTAGAATAAGATGGCTATAATTGTGGAAGACTAGATCTACAGAGGTAGTAAAATGGTCCTGCTAGCTAGTAAATCTGATTATTAAAATCAGGAAGGAATAAGAAGAAAGTAGGGAAGAGAGGGAGAGAGGAAGATGAGAGGGAGTGAAAGAGAAAAAGGAGGGAAGGAAGGAAGGAAGGATTTGTAGTCAAACTGTTACATGTCAGGCCCTAAAATACATTCTTTCCTCAATTCCATGAATTCACTTATTACACAATATTAACAAACTACTTAAAGAATGAATCAAAACCATATAAGATATTATTTCTCATGTAATGGAAAAATAATACTATGAAGCAAATTAAAACTAATAGTGTTAAAATATTCAAAGCCTTTCTAATGATAAAAACTTTAAATATAAAGTATTTTACTTCAAAAATGCTTTCAGAGATGTTATCAATGGTGAGAGGATGTATATATCATATATAGTTTTCTGTTTATGAATTTGATTATATTATAGCAATGGAACAGTGTAATATTAAATTTAAAAAATGCATATCAATTGAAGATATAAATTAACCTCAAATTTGGGTTGTAAATAATTTTATATTTAGCTTTCAGTTTTCTTTATGTTTTTATATAATTTCAGGAAAATAATTATCATACATAAATGTACAGATCTGAGTCTTTATCTAATATGTCTCAATCTCAAGAGTTCTAAAACCCCTCAATTTCCTTCTTTCCTTTCTCCTTTTCTCCCTTCTTTCCTATTCCTTTATTGGTAATTTGGGGTATAAAAGTTAATTGTTGGCAATATTTTATCAGAACTTATATTGTGAATGAAGGATGAAAGATATATACATATATACACACACACATATAGTGATGATCCAACTTGGAATAAATATTTCCATATTTCTATGAAAAATTGTGAATGAATTTAACGATAGTATGTTATTCCTTAACATTTTTCATAATATACAGTATATGTACTTACAACTTTATACTGTGAACTTAATTGTTTAATATCTACCTTCATGCATGGAAGAGTTTTTATGTTATTATAAAGCATACTTTAATAATGTGATAAAGGAGAATGACATGGTGTTAAGAAATTATGTTAATGTAATGGGCTTTATGAATTCACAAATTAGCTGAGCACTGAGAGTGATTGGAATTAGATAGGCAAATCTCTTGAGGGGAGTAGGGCATTGATGTGTAAAAGATTATTCCTGAGAGTGAGAATAGCATGTGTATGGCCCTGTAGCATGAGGGAACATAGTAAGTACGAGGATTGTAAGAAGTATATCTATGGTAATGATCATGAAGGTGAACAAGGAGTGATTTGAGGCAACTAACAAGGGTAAGGCCAAATATATAACAGTCAGCATATTACAGCAGGCTGTCCGGCCAGCCGGCCCACCGCCCGCGCCGCGGGGTGGGCAAGCGCCCCTCGGGGGTCTCGGGTTCCCAGCCCACTGCCCCGCCTCCCTGCCACCCGCTAGGCGTCGTCCGGGGACGCCCCTCGCCGAGAGAGGCCCTCAATCACAAGTCACCCCGCCCTGCCCACCCTCCTCGCCGTGCCACGCAACCCCGCCCCCGAACCGCCCTCCCGATCTCCGTGCAGTACCCCTCGCCCCTCGCCGGGAAGAACGCAGTGACTCCAGCAGCCCTGTCGGCTCTTTGGGCCCAAGGGGCGGGCGCGGCAGCCATTGGCGGAGGCCGCTGCCTCCGGCTGTCAATCCCGCGGCCCGGCCCGGCCCCACCGGCGGAGCGTGGCAGGACGCAGGGCCGCGGGGGCTGTCGGGACGGCTCCAAGATGGCCGCGCGCTTGGGGTCCGCACCTGCTGGCAGCCCCGAGCCCCGTTCACTGCCACCGCTGCTGACCAGAGCCGCCGGTGGGCCCGGCGACTCCGGGGGCTGACCCCGCGGGGCGGGAGGCCGCCATGGCGACCCTGGAAAAGCTGGCGAAGGCCTTCGAGTCCCTCAAGTCCTTCCAGCGGCCGCCACCGCCGCCACCGCTGCCTCAGCCGGCACCGCAACCGCCGCCGCCTCAGCCCTCTCAGCCGGACCCGCGGCCTCAACCGCCACAGCCGCCCGCCCAGCCCCCTCAGCCGGCACCGCAGCCGACGCCGCCTCAGCCGGTACCACCGCCGCCGCCGCCTCAGGCCCCGCGGCCTCAACCGCCACAGCCGCCCGCCCAGCCCCCTCAGCCGGCACCGCAGCCGACGCCGCCTCAGCCGGTACCGCCGCCGCCGCAGCCCTCTCAGCCGGTACCGCCGCCTCAGCCGGTACCGCCGCCGCCGCAGCCCCCTCAGCCGGTAACGCCGCCTCAGCCGGTACCGCAGCCGCCTCAGCCCTCTCAGCCGGTACCGCCGCTTCAGCCGGTACCGCCGCCGCCTCAGCCGTCTCAGCCGCCGCCGCCGCCTCAGCCGGTACCGCCGCCGCCTCAGCCCCTTCAGCCGGCACCGCAGCCGCCGCAGCCTCAGCCCTCTCAGCGGGTACCGCCGCCTCAGCCCCTTCAGCCGGCACCGCAGCCGCCGCAGCCTCAGCCCTCTCAGCCGGTACCGCTGCCTCAGCCGGTACTGCCGCCACCTCAGCCGTCTCAGCCGCCGCCGCCTCAGCCGGTACCGCAGCCGCCGCAGCCCCCTCAGCCGGCACCGCAGCCGACGCCGCCTCAGCCGGTACCGCCGCCGCCGCAGCCCCCTCAGGCGGTATCGCCGCCGCCTCAGCCCCCTCAGCCGGCACCGCACCCTCAACCGCCACCGCCGCCCGCCCAGCCGTGGGTCAGGAGCCGCTGCACAGACGGTGAGTCCCTGCGGGCCCCTCCCCAGCCCTGCGCGGGTCTCCGTCCCTCCCTCGGCCTCCCCTGAAGGCCCCGAGGTGGTCCGGGCCCCAGGCCTCTGCTTTCCCGGGTGCGAAACTCAGGAAGGAACGGGGCTGTGTTGTGATCCGAGGCCGCGCGTCCCGTTCGGCTTCTTCTGGGCCACTCCCACCCCTCTCCTCCTCCGGGCCAGGTGTAACAGTTTGTCTTCCCTTTTCAACTGACGGTTTAAAACAGTGTTTCAGATAACTGTCAAAACACTATGCATGCAAAACCCTAGGTTAACTTAAGGGAAGGAGTAGGAGAGAAGGGGGAAAGGAGCGAAGTTCACCGGTCACTTCTGTGGGGGTGGGTTAGATGGTCACAGTGGTGAACGCTTAACTGCTACATGGCCCCGTGCGCTTACCATCATAGTCGTTACTGTTACTAACCCCAGACAGCACTGGTGTTAAGGAGGCATGACCACGGAACAGGTGCTCATTGAGCTTAATTTTACACAAACAGTAAGATTTCCAAGGAATCAAGACAGGCAGTAAACGCCAGCTGCAGAGGACAGCTTGTGCAGGGTTGGGAAACAGCATGGCATGATCAGAACTTTAGTTTGACTGGCTTGAAATGTAGAGGGAAAGGGAAACTTCACACTGATGAATCAGAGAGGAGATAGCTGTTTTTATTAAACTAAAATGGTTAAATGAGCCTTGTTGGTTAATGATTTGCCTTAGCAATGTGAATTTGGATTCTGCAAGTATTTTATAAGTTCTGTAAGAAGCTTGTTTTAAAATTTCAGAACTCTTAAGATATTAGAAGTTCAGTTTTATTTTATAAGAATTTTTTTTAAAAAGTCTATATTTAACTCAACTAGAATGGAGTTCCTTTAACATAGGAGACTTTATTATCTCATGTATTAATACCTGCTAGAGGCACACAATGACAAATGTGATTTATAAACAGACACATACAGACACAAGGAAAACAGAGCATGTAGCTTCAGTAACAGTTTAAGAGAAAAGTCAGAAACAGAAATTTTCCCTGGTCAAAATAACAAAAAAAGCACCTGGGGCTTATATCCCTTAATTGATTTGAGCTCTAAATGGACAAATACACATTTTTTTAAAAAAAAAATTGCTAAGAACAAGATTCTTTTTCACGTTGAATAATAATTTTGAAGTTTAAATAAATACCAACAATAGAGCTATGAGGGAGGAAAAATATAAAATACTGATTTTTTTTTTTAACTTCACCATAAGGTGCATTCTTAAATACATAGGAGAGAACTGTCATGATTTGCGCAACTCGCTTGCAAATAGTTCAACATTATTAACGATGATTGAATTTAGGTGGTGGGCATATGGGAATTTATCATCCTATTAAACAGTTTTCTGTACTTCTGAGACTTATAACAAAACATTGAAAGGAACCTGTTAGACATAATGCTGTATGTGAAGTAATTTGTTCCCTTTGTGAAATTCTAGGAAGGTTAAAATAACATCAAGAAAATCACAAGCATTTACGATGTAATCAGAACTACCTGAGGATCTGTGAAACTTGGTGAGTTGGTGAATTTCTTAAAATGTCTTAAAACATTTTGTTTTTACAAAGATTACAGGAGTAAGAGAAGATAAATTTTAATCAACTCTTAATATTTTTTTCCTGGTTGATGTGATATAATTAAATGTGGGGAAAAAAAGGTAAATTCTAAAAGGAGACACTACCTTGATGGTTTTCTATGGTGGAAACTCAAACAGGAGGAAGTTTAATTTAAAAACATAAATTACTGCTCTTTGTAATACATTCTAAGTTGTCATTCTTTTGAATGCCTTCCTTTCCAAACAGGTGTGTTATTCTGGGAGATCATCAGGACTTCTGGGTATTTGGAGGTATTGACCTAACCAGTGGAACTGCTGATTTATTAGAAGTTGTCCAGAATTTTGGAAAACTGATTAGTAGAGGTAAATAATGTTTCCTTGGCAAGTGATGACAGAAAGTGACTTGAGTGAATTTTCCTTTGTTTTTAGGCAGATGTACTTAACCATGTATTTTAACAATGATTACAGGCTGGAGACCGAGAAGAACTACCATTTTTGCCGGCTGGGATGAAGAAAAAATCGGACTTCTGGGTTCCACAAATGGGCTGAGGTAACTAAGACAGAAAATGTATCTTCTTGGTCAACATGTAACTCAGGGTAATCACAGATGTGTTCCATTACCTGATATTGTTTTAATTTGGATAAATACTCAAGAAAATTTAAGAAATAGAGTTTGTTTTTGCTTTTACATCAGTTTGGCAAAACAAAACAACCTCTTAATTACTAAGTACAAACCAATTTTTTCATTATTTTTAAAATATTTTAGTTTCTGTTTATATTTGTTTTGTGATAAGTAAAATCTGTAAGCTCAGAAAATAGTCAAACCTAGGAAGCTGCTTCTGACAAGTGAATTAGCTTATTGAAAATCTGATATAGATCCTTGGCATTAATTTTCAAGTTTTTACATTTTCCTTGGATTTCTTCTATCTAGGAAAACAACATGCTCTTTTAAGATGACTATACTCTGATTATAGTCTCTCCTTTATGGATTCCATACTAAATTGTAACCATACGTATATTTTACCACTTACAAAAGTGCCTGATTGGGAAGTATAATACATTGATTTTGTAAATTGAATTACTCTAAAATTTCAAGGATTTATTTTTAATTCAATTATGATTTAATTTTCATTTGTCACTGGCTCTTAATGCTTTATTTTAAAGTGTCTCTCATAGGCCCCCTTCTTTCATCTTCTTCCCTTAGGCTCTCTGTCCAGTAACTCTAAGTTCTTACATGTTCAAGGTAGGCTTGTGTATTTTTTTAAAGGCAGGTGCACCAAAAAGCACTTTCCTGTGACTATCCTCTGTTTTGTTCATCATTTATGAGTCCAAATTTTATAGAATTGGTTTAAAGAATATCATATCTTTCTTATCATTGTGTCTGGTTTTTAAAATGCTTTCCTTCTGACTCATTTCCGCATACTTTAAAATAATAATATGAATCAAATAAGTATGGGAATAAAATCACAGTTACTTGTATCATATTTGATTCCATGTATATTGCAAAGTCTTATTATTATGTTGGTGTTATGAACATGCATTTCATAATACACTTATTTACATGAATCAGATCTTATTCATTAAGGTCACTTACTTTTAGAAATATGTAATTTCTTGTGAATACATGTATATAGAAATACATGTGTCTTTCTATAATTTAAGCAGCTTAGAATACAGATAAAATAAATCCAAGATACAAGATAATATGCCTTGCATTAATTTAAATTCATTTGAATTAAAAGACAATTTGAAAATTGTTTCCCATTTTCTACTAGCTTCTTGATCATATTCAGCAGCACATTTACCTTTACATATAGTTAAGGAATCTTTTTTATTTCTACTGTAGCTCTGTCATAATGGAAACTCTGCAGCAGAATCAGCTGTCATCTATCCTGTGTGGCCAAGTGCAGAGGTGAGAATTCTCATTTGTGGGATGACCAGTCACAGCTTTAAATGTTTTTACTGTAACTGCTCTTATAAGGTAGCAAGCTAGAGAGAGAGAGAGAAACAGAGAGAAGAAAAGAGCTCTCTCCGCATATTCCCATGTGTATGATGGCATTAGTCTTCTTCTGCTGTATTTTTCTAGAATGTGTGTGCGTGTGTGCATGTATGTGTGAGAGAGAAATGTCTTGTCTTTGTCCTAATAGCCACTCTTCTCTCCCTCTAGTTTTTTCTCTATCCTCCCCTCCTTTTTCTTTTTCATCAATATCTTCTCTTTCAAAAAATTCTTGATAAATCAAATTTCCAACTTCCTCACTTTTAATATGGTAAAGTTACTTGGATCCCCAACGTCAAGGGGTCTCATACTTTAATGTCTGTAAGGATTGCCAGGGACACCTTTTAAAAATACAGATTTCCAGGCCTTACTTTGAGCAGTTCTCTTCCAGTAGATCCAGGGTGAGGCTGAGCATCTCCGAGCCTTACCCCTTCATATTATGGTGCAGGGGATCAGGGACAGTTTTCCTCTGGGTCTCCCTGCTGTTGCTATGAACAGTGGCTACAGCATCACTAATATTTTTCTTTCTTGTTTTAATTGCATTAGTATTATCAACCAGTTAATGGCATTTTCTTAAAATTATGGTCAAAGGCATAGGCATTTGATTTATAATGGTATCTGCAAACCACTCTTTTAATGAGTTAATTTGTTTTGCTTGTATTTCCACAATTGTAAATGCCGTGAGTTAAGTGACTGCTTTGCTTCAACTACAGGAGAATGTGAAAACACTCCAGGAGAGAGAGGTTGCATATATCAATGCAGACTCATACACAGAAGGTAAATTTTATTTCAGATTGTCATTAAATAGTATACCAGTATTTAAGTCTGTCAACTCCAACTCATAAACTAGGATTATCCTCTTTCTATGAGATGCCTCAATAATACCTCCATTTCTCCATTTTACCAGAGAGAACATTATTATGATTCAAATGATTCAATATGATTCATAACTAAGCTATTGATCCTAATTTCTTTAGTATATTTACCATTGGCCTATCTTGGATTACTACTTAAAACTTTAGTACTTTTGACATTCTTCCTGTGGAGCTATTTTTAAAAGTTGGGCTAAAGTATTTCATACAGAAATAGTTCCTGTATGTATTGGAACAACTCTGAAATAAGCACCCACTACAGACTTCCTTTTGACCCTGACATGTGGCATGTGCATCTGTAGGCTTTCATCGTGTTATGGTCATTTCTAGGTAAGTGTCACAGGATACATGTTAGTTACTGACACGCTCTAGTCTAACGTCTTGATATTGAATTGAATGAATGAATAAAAACGTGAACATTATGGCCTTACCACTTCCTTTGCCAAAGACCCCTAGGTACTGCTGCCATAATGAGCAATGGCCCTTACTGTTACTGCAGGAGCTGCGGCCTTAGCAGCAGAGTCTGCCTCTGCAGTCTCCTATCCTGAGTGTGTGCTGCAGCCTCTCTGGCTCCTGAAGAGTTATTTCCACCTTGTGTTTTAGTTTTAGCCAGACTGTCTGTCTGTCTATTTATCTACCTACCTATCTATCTATTCTAAAATTTTATTTATTTGTTTTTACTGAAGTACATTTGATTTGTAATATTAGTTTCAGGTGTACAGCGAAGTTACACAGTTATATACATATACATATACATATACATATACATATACATATACATATACATATACATATACATTGTTTTTAGATTCTTTTCCATTATAGGTTATTATAAGATACTGAATATAATTCCCTGTGCTATACAGTAGGTCCTTGTTGTTTATCTGTTTCATATATAATAGTGTATATCTGTTAGTCCTGAACTCCTAACATCTCTCTTCCCTTCCCCCTTTCCCCTTGGGTAACCATAGTTTCTTTTCTATGTCGTGAATGTATTTCTGGTTTGTAAATAAGTTCATTTGTATCATTTTTTTGTTTGTTTACATTCCACATATAAGTGATATAATTTGATATTTGCCTTTCTCTGTCTGACATACTTCACTGAATATGATAATCTGTAGGGTCCACCCTATTTTTAATTCTCCAGGAATGATGCCTTCAATTTGAAATCTGTTATATCTTGTTTATAATTAGAAAATAAAGTTAGAATTAAATACAGGTTTGAAGTCCATTTGGAGGTATTAAAATACTCTCTTATTTATTTTGCAGGCAATTATACTCTCAGAGTTGACTGTATACCCCTTCTTTTCCAGTTGGTATATAAACTGACAAAAGAGGTATGTAAGTAGATCTGTCATAATGTTTTTTGATGAGTGGATAAATCAATAACTTTTGTTTTCTAAATTACTAATATTTAAACTGGTGACAGACATAGCTGATTTGTATAAATAACAAATCAGAATGAGCTTTAATACACTACTTATGTGACATAACTATGAGAACAGTAGTGCTAGTCTCTGTTCTAATAATAGTTCCTAATAATTGTATACATTTGTTAAAATGTGCAGGGTCTATTGTTTCATGGGGCAGAGTCTCTTTGATGTAACAGAAAGAATACTGAGCTGGGATGGGGAAGCCTTGGCTGTGAAGATTGCCTTGGCTATTCATTCATTCATTCATTCATTCAGCAAGTATTTATTGTGTGGTTACTATGTATCAGGTCCTATGAAATGAATTCTAGCAGCTACAGTGATAAAAGCACAAGGTTTCTGAATCCAAATACTTTATAATCTAGAGAGGCCACAGACCTGTAAATGAGGACTCATACTTCACTTGAATATTGGATACTATATACAGTGGAGGACAGTTGTGGAGGAGAGAAGTTAAAACCCTGGGGTAGCTGGTGAGGTTGGAAAGCATTAGAAGGTGTTTACAGAAGGATTAGTGGTTAGGCTGTAAAATGGAAGGATGTGAAAGTGGGGAGAAGGTTTCTCCTCAGAGGACACAGGACCTAATAAAGACATGGCTGTGTGAAAGAACATTTCCCGACCTCTGGGTAATGGAATATAACCTAAATGTAAGGTGTTGGTGAAAAAGCTGGCAAGAAATGGGGCCTGACACATAGGCCTAAGTGTTCATAAATCTGGTGATGGAGAAATTAAAGAATCTTTAACAAGGTTGTATATTATCATTTTTATTCATTAGAAAAATTACTCTGTATCAGTGCATTGAATAGGTTAAACTGTAGTAAGTCTAAAAGCAAAATGGAAATAATTCCACATAATTATTTAGCGCACAGGAATTTATAAATACTAGTTATTGATGTAAAACTACTCTGAAAATGCTAATGCACTCTGAATCTCTAAAAATTATGTGATCTACTCATTGAGTATATGTGTGCTTCATTTAAATAACCCCCCATTATAGAATTTAACTGTAAAAATATTTCTTTCAAGTAGGTATCACTTAGATGACAGTGGGAAGTAGATTTCATATCTCTGTGGTCCTGTTTCCCAATCGCCCTTCATCTTGCCCTGTCCTTTTCACTGTTAGTGTCTTTAACATCTCATCCTCCCAAGTGAGCATTCTCCCATGCCCATCACAACTCCCACCATACTGGGAAGCTTAGGTCCTTGATCCTTTTATTGAAATTTCCCATAAAAACATCTTATCTAAAAGCACGCTGTAAAGACAGCCCTTGTTGGGGAATCCTTCTCAGGAGATACACTTATACTCTGTCCTACAGAGGAGGCTCCTGCCTTCATAGGAGGGGTAGTAAGAATTTTAGGACCAAGAAGGAGAAGCTTAGGTCTATCCCCTTTGTACATTTATTTAATAAGTATTAAATGTGTAAGTGGTTACCATAATGACAGGATAAATCAAACAGAGATTCTGCTATTAGTATGTTACCTGTGTAGCCAGGAGAGACTATGATCAAGAATTTTCAAATCCAAGATAGAGATTAATATCACCAAAGTGAATACAGATAAAAGTGTGGGAAGCAAAAAATAAATATCTTAGTTTATTATTTTACATGTTGGAATTAAACAGCCTGCTTAATGGGAAATTGCAAGTTTTTTTCCCATTTTAAAGCCTCTTTTATGTTAATTTGAATTTAATTTTCATGCCACTTTATATACAATATATTTGTCTTTCAGAGTTTTTGTTTTAGGTAGTTTTTTAACAGTTTAACTGGGAAATTAAAATGTATCTTTAGAAGTTACATTATCAGGATGAACTAATTAATTGTCCAGAAGAGAAGAGTGAGATTTTATAATCTTTTTTGATTTGATTGTCAGTGGAGGAATCAGACATCATTCATCTGGAGAAATGCTGTTGGTTGCTGAGGGCTCAATCCCGAACTGGATGATTTGATTTAGAGACATTTGGCCCATTGGCTTCACCACCAATTTGTCCATCTCTGAGTGAAGATGGGAATCCTTCTATTTTCTACAAATGTTCTTTGGTAAACACGTGAGCCTTGTTCCACCTTTGGAGCCTTGTGTAAGTCAGTTTACCTTTCTGCACCTGAATATTCTCATATATAAAATCAGTTTGACCAAGACAATCATTATGAAACTGTGCTCCAGTGCGGTGCCTCAGCATCTGGTGCAAGGTCAGGGTGGTGGACACTGAATAGGCAAAGCTCTAGCTTCCACACGTGACCTCACCTCTTCCTCAGCTGAGTAGTGTCTATTGTATTTCATTATATAGAAGAAGGTTCCACTGCTGTATCCTTCTCCCACCCTTAAAAAATTAAGAAACCACTGGACTAGACCATCTCTAAGGTCCCCACTTAGCTCTAAACTTTTCACTACTATATATATATATATATATATATAGTATATATATATATTAAATGAGGTTTACAAGGAGTAGTTGTGGCTGATAATCACAAAAACTGTATTTGAAATCTGAAAGCTTGGGTTCTGCTTCTGATTCAGACCTTTTTAAAAAAAATTTCTTACTTTTAGCAAGTCATTTAACTACTTCTTATCTTCAATTTTCTGCTCTTTGAGGGCAAAGAATTAGATTCTTGAAATAGTCTGTATTCTTCAGGTTTCTAGTGTGTTTTAGAAATATTTGTTAGGGGAGCTAGAACAGACAGGGCTTCCACTTCAGCAGTGCAGTTATGTTTTTACCTTTTTAGAATTAGAGATTGAGAAATCATTTCATTTGAAAACAAAATGATTCCATTTATTTTTTATGAAAAGTTTAAAATCCACAGGATTAGATTATAAATTGCCCTTTATTTCTGAAATTTAATATATTTATGTATACAGATTAAGTTGTACAATGAAGACTGCAGTACAGAATTTCTTTCTCTTATAATATAGTGTGTTAGTTTTCTTTGCTTCATGAAGGAGCTGTATGAAGCTTGTTAATAACATCACAGTATATCTTTGATAGAGTTCAACTTTTCTTCTTCTTTTTTCCTTTTTCTTCTTAGTCTTTCCAAATTAGGATAATTGTGGTCTCTGACTTTTTTCCAGTTACATTTTTAAAATATACTTTTATTTTTTACATTCTACAATCACTTTAGACTTTTGGAATTAATATAAGATAGAGACAGGTAGGCAGACAAAACCAAACACTAAATGATAGTATTTTCTTCTAGGAAGTTAAATTTTGGTTATAATTATGCCAGGGGGGAAAAAAAAAACTTCCTAAGACAGTGGAAACTACTGATAACTTTTAAAAACTAAGTCAGTTTATGCGAGTCATGCCTCCTTTCATAAGCATGTCATTATTAACAGGAAGTTTGTTGGCTGTGATTTATTCTGTGTTCCTATTTTACAGGTTTATTTAACGCTTTTGGTGAAAATCATGACAGCCACATAGATTTTAAGGAGATATCCTGTGGGTTATCAGCTTGTTGCAGAGGACCTCTGGCTGAAAGACAGAAATGTAAGTGTGTTAAACATCACAAAATTTGGAAGCTATACAGAGAAAAAAATTAGCATCCATTCATGTAAAAAATCATCTGATTAAAGCTTGAATTTTCATCCCTTTGGCAAATAGCAATCTCTTGCTGAGGTTTTACTGAGGTCAGTGTAAAGTTCAATCATCTGTTCTTTTTTACTGTGGAGTAATTTAAGATCTTTGTTATTAATAATGGTTGATTTTCCAGATGAATGTACAATTCATGATAAATGAACTACATCATTTATGATGTGTTTGAAAATGTTAAGCATATAGAAAATATTTTCTGGTAGTCTATATAGAAAATTTGTCTTGCTTAACTTGAATTCCAACTTATTTTCTAGCATTGTGTATATTGATATTTTATTAGCAAAATTAAATTTATGATAAAACAATTTTATTAAATACTAAATTTATCTTTTAAACCTAGCTAAAATATTATAGCATAATTTATAAGCATATTACATTAATAAATCTTAAACATATTTGGTTAGGAAAATGCAGCAGTTTACATTTAATTGGAACCTAATTCTTATATATTCACTAGGGTCATTATCTCTGCATCTTTGTAAAATACAGCTTCACAAATACTGCATATATTGGGTATGATACTTAATAGTTCAATATTCTTTAGTAATGTTGTACTGTGATGCACTCAATTTAATAGCATAATTGTTACACGGGTGTGTGAAGTAGATAATTATTTAATCTTAAAACTTTAGATTTCTTTTATCTTCCCTGATAGTATACCATTACTCTAACCTAGCTTTGTGATAGATTATTTGTTCACATTAAATTTCTGGTATTAAAGAGGCTGAAGTCTTTTTTTCTCAATTGAGGTTAATTATTGTCTTAAATTTTTTTTAATTTATTTTTTGCCAGTGGACTAGTGGAAGTTAACCAACTAGACTAACTAGCAATTTTGCTGATATTGATGTTAATTAGCAAAGTGCTGATATTTCGGATTTTTAGCTTGTTGTATATAAACTTCATTGAAGATTTGAAATTGTTCTTAGGCAAAAATATTGGGTGCACATTAATTACATTGGAGAGGCAAAATCTTTATACAGTCATCTCTCATTATCTGCTGAGGATTGGTTCTGAGACCCCCTCAGATACCAAATCCATGGATGCTTACTTCCTTATGTAAAATGGCATAGTATTTGCATATAACCTATGAACATCATCCTGTATACTTTAAATCATCTCTAGGTTACTTGTAATACCTAATGTAATTATTTGTAAATACAATGTAAATGATATGTAAATAGTTGTCAGTGCATAGCAAATTCAAGTTTTGCTTTTGAGAACTTTCTGGGAAAGTTATATATATATATATTTTATACATATATATATATATATTTTTGATCTATTGTTTATACCTGTGAATGCAGAACCAATGGATACAGGGGGCTTACTGTACCAGCTTTTTGTTGATTCTTAATGTAGATGGAATATTTTCAGCATTGTAAGAATCAACTCTGAAGTGATCAGTTTTAAATATTAGAAATTAATTTAAAAGCTTGAATTACCTTCTCAAAATCTGTGAGATATTGTATAGTAACTTGGCCCTTTTTCAGTTTGCAAGAAATTTAACTTTAGATTTAGGTGAAGGATAGAGTTCTCTAAGCTGGCTAATGATATAAGGAGAGAGACTTGTGAAGTTTACAGGAATTCCTACAAGTTCAAAGGACTTTAAGGACACAGTGTCCTCCAAATAAGAACTTAATCCAGAATGTAATTGTTTGAGGAACTAAGTAATTTTACTAGGGCAGCTTGTAATAAAATGTATTATACTTCAGAATATGAAAGTAATTTCCCTCCATAAGAGTTTCTTTTCTTTAGTTTGCTTCAAGGTATTTGATGTTGACGGTGACGGAGTTCTTTCTAGGGTTGAACTGAGAGACACGTGGTTGCACATTTAGAGGTCTGGAAGGACAACCGATGATATCCTGGTAAAGTCTGATTGCATACATCTTCTTGCATGTAAACTTCCAACAGGAACATAGAGTGAAGAATTTTTTAAAGGAGGTTGAGAAAAAGATTTCTTACTACTTCTAGGTTCTATATTATGCTACTCAAAATATTCATAGCCAAAGATGCAAAATTGGGAAGAGAATTTGCCTTAGAAAATTTAATAAACTGAATGTATTATGTAAAAAAAAATGAAACCACTGGAAAATTGTCATAAATTTTTAAGGTAAACAAGCAATCTATTTCTGTAATTAAAAAAAAAAAAAAAAGAAAAACCTTGACCGAAAATACTTTATACTTCAGCTACTGGCTAATAAAAATGATACCTTCTCCTTCCTAACTACTGATTTGGGTTTCTGGTTTTAAAGGAATTACACGTGGATGTATCCAACATTGTAGAAGACCCATAGAATGCGCATGATACCACAAAGGTGAGTCTAGCAGAGACTAATTTATTCTTTTCTAAAAATACATTATATTCTGAATTGGTGTACATACCTTATATATACATACTTGAATCTCTTCTACATCATCCCTGCTAAATGCTTATTTGGACCTGTCGTTACAATACCTCCAAGTTGTCCCTAAGGAAAGCCCATTCCACCTTTAAACAACTCCATTAAGTGTTATTTACATAAAAACATTATATTTTATAAGCTAGGCATTTTATAAAAATTAAGTAGAGACAGCCCTTGCCATTTGTAGTTTATAATCTTTACTTCTCCCATTTTAATACATTATGGTAAGACAAAACTTATATTGAGCAAAAGAAGCCACAGAATAAAAGAACACATTGTACAATTCAATTTATATGAAGTTCTAGAACAGAGACAGAACTAATGTTAATAAGTGTTACAATAGTGATTTTGGAGATGGGTGATTTAACTGGGAAGGACCATAGGATATCTGGGATGATGGAAATTATTTTTTATCTCAATCTGGGTGGTGTATATTGTTTAAAAAAAATTTTTTTTCAATAATATTGGTGAGGGTCTGTCCTAAGTTCTTTAATAGCAGCCAGAATAATTGTATAATAGCAGAAACGAGCATGTACTTTACAAAGAATAAAGCCTTGAATTTTTTTAGTTTCACAACATTTATTAAAGATATTATAATAGGTTTGCCTTAATGTCTATGTATCCCTGTGAAACTGAAGATAATCCATATATGTGAGACACATATGAGTTAATTTGACCCTTTCTATTCAAATGTTGACATGTACCAAGTAGCAGATGGTAGGATGTAGACCATAGTGGTCTTATACAGGCTTAGAAAATTAAGTAACATTTTTTTTAATCACAAATCCAGAAGAAATCATCATAGTCTTATTAACTGACACTCAATAGAAATAAATAATAGAAATGAATTTTTCAGGGCTTGATCTTTGTTTGGCAATTCAGATAACCATCTTCATTTACTTTTCTGCCCAAAACTAAGGTAGCCATTTCTATTTGGTATATATGAAAACAGAAACATAGGAAAGTTTCTTTTAGGAAATAACTTATGTAGAGATACAATTTCCATCGCCTTTTTTCTGGGTGTTTGATAAGTATGGAGGTTATCATTGCTGTCTATTTTTGTGTAAGACCGAGTTTCTTCTTATGACTGTACTTTTGAACATTAAAAAAAAGATCATTTAGCTGCTCCATCTCCGTGTAACCATAATAATGAAATGGTAAAAATTTAGAATAGAATTTGGACCTTTCAACCAAACCTATTACCCATATTCACTGGTGACTAGACTGTGACAATATTACCCATTATTTTGTACCATTACATTGGTATTAATATACTTTAATGGAAGTTGCATCATGAAAGCCAATAAGTACCATCACAGTGCTTTAAAATCTTTTCTTATAATGAATGGTATTATATATTGAATGAATACATGAATATCATTAATAATAAATAATATTAAGTATCATTAAATAATAAATCATTAAATAATAAAAATATAATTAAGTAATAAAAGCTAAGAACATTATTATTCATCTAGGATTGTTAAGGTGATTGTTCAAAACATGAAGTAAGAGGCATTTGGTTATATTTTTGCCTCCCAAGAAATATTGTCTACTGTATATAAATGTAATTTTTGGTACACTTTGACACCAAAAAAAAAAAAAAATACTGCTTTACTCAACTTGTGAAAGTAATGTTAAACTTTATTTTGAGGAAATGTTAATATAGATACTCATTTATTATATATATTTAGTTCTTTTAAATCTCTTAAGAAGTCTAATAATGCCAGATGTTTTAAAGAAGATCTTAGAAAATTGTTAGGGTCAAAGGGCATAATCCAGAGAGTTTGGAAAAATGCTTTCAAAGTTAGTAAATAATCCTTTTTCTCTACCCAGAACCTTTTGTGGGTTCTGTTAGTAAACTTCACCTTGAACCAGAATATACTGTGAGTTATTTCCCAGGTCTTACTGGAGGAAGATTTTTGGTGATAAATTGCCCACGTTATGACTCACTACTTCAGAGTTTGGTTACTTTTGAACTTATTTTTGCTGGCCTACTTTTAGATGAACACATAGCATCTACATTAAATCATTAGTTTTCTTTCAGGCAAATGACCATTGCAAGTTTAATAAAACAGATTTTATTCAAATAATATAAGAAAATGAAGATTTAAGATGTTCTTAAATATTGTTTCTCTTTCAGAATGGCCATCTTAACTCTAGAAGAATATCAGATCTGGAGTGTGAAAGATGTTCTTGCCAATGAGTTTTTGAATCTACTTTTCCAGGTATGTTTAAGGTAAATGACAGAGACCGAGGGCAGTGGTACCAGTAGTTCTACATCTTTTCCATTATGTAGTAGTTAGACAACTAGACTACAAACCATATATTGTCAAAAGAACTGCATTAACCTGTACACCACCTGCAGATGGTAAGTTAGAGCGTGCGTGCTTCTCAGAGTCACAATGTGCATGATAGGAAAGTAGAGTATAGCTGATAATGTTTATCTTAATAACTCATGATAGAGCAGATTATAAACACATAGAAAAGAATTTAAAATGTAAAAGCCATTATAATTTGCTATTTTTCTTTACTTTTTTTTTTTTTTTAAGACCCTTCCTAACAAGTAACGCAGTGTGGACAGAGACATAGATCATAAGTTGGCAGCTGTAAATTTTTCACAAAGTATACAATCTTTCCAGTTAGGAGGTTATTTTAGATGCAAAGCTGTTTCTTAATTTTCTTTTTTTTCTTTCTTTCTTTCTTTTTTTTTTCTTTTTTTTAATTTAATTCTTTAGAAGGCCCAAAAAAGATTGCAGGAGAAAGGAGGAAAGAAAAGCTGTCAGGGGTGAACATGAAATCATAAAACTTGCCAGATTATAACTATTTTCCCAGTTAAAGTAGTTCTCTTTGCTCCAATTTAAAGAAACAACTTATAGTTTCCCATTTTTCATAGTTCTTCATAAATATATGTTGATTTAATAGTATTTTACAGAGTGTGAATAGGGACAGACTGGAAGTTCAAGATTTGTAAATACTGACAGTATATATAGAATAGATAAACATGTTTATACTGTATAGCACAGGGAAATATATTCAAGATTTTGTAGTAGCTCATGGTGAAAAAATATGAAAACAAATATACGTGTATTCATAAAGGACTGAAAAATTGTGCTGTACACCGGAAATTGACACAACATTGTAAACGGACTATAACTCAGTAAAAAAATAAAAATAAAGATAAAACTTTTAGAACACTATAAAAAAAGTAGTATTTTAGATTTTTCTTATTTTATTCTCCTTTTCTTATAAAAGCACCCCTATGAAGATCAATAAGACTTGATATCTTTATATCTATCATGATCCTCCATTGTAAATACAGAGTAACCTGCCTGTGACACAGCTATGTTAGAATAAATGAAAATTGAACTCTTCCTGACAGCTAATAACTAATGTATATTTAAAGCATATGAAATCTGATAAGCCTATGATACCCATTTAAATCAATCAGTTGCTCTACTGTCAGTTATCAGCCAGGATCTAAGTTGATGTCTTTATAAAACATAAATACATATAAAAATAATATAAACCTACTGTAAACAGAAATGACTTGCTTAGTAATATGAAAATGGTGCAGCTATTTTAATCTCATTTAAAATGATGTCCTCAATTACTTAGTTATCATTAATTATATAAACATTTTGACCACTTAAGTTTGTGTCTGAGTCATCTTGCAGCTCTTACATAGCAAAGCATTTTGAACTTTTATATTGCCTTTCCTATTTTCTCATGCTTATCAGGGACTTGCATAGGCACTATTTTTTCTATGACTCTATAAACAAATGTATGCCTGAGATTTTCTTTTGTGTCTCAGTGTCTCTAGCATTATATTACTGACAGATTTTTTGTTGGTTATCAATCTAATTTTTTTCTTGGTATATATAGTCCTTTCAAATATATATATATATGTAGTCAGTTTACACTGTTGTGTCAATTTCTGGTGTACAGCACAATGCTTCATTCATACATGAACATACATATATTCATTTTCATACTCTTTTTCACCATAAGTTACTACAAAACAGTATTAGATATAGTTCCCTGTGCTATACAGTATGAACTTGTTTATAAATTGGGAGTTTGATTTGCAGGTACTAAATATTAACATTACATTTTATGATGCTCACTTTATCCCATATTCAGACATGCTTTAAAAACTTTATGTTCACTTAATATATAAGTAAGCAGACTTACTCTAAATTGTTTTATTTTCTGTCTGTTTCTAAAATAGAATTAGCTAGTAAATTCAGTGATAAATGCTTGAATTATACTTTTATTTTATTTGCCAAGATTCCACTCCTGGCTGACCATTTTGGGTATTTAAGTATAAAGTAAGTAAATGTCAGTAGAATTAGGAAACCATTCTTGTGGTAATATTATTTTCAGTCCTTTCAAATAAACTCAGTGCCCAATATTTTGCAGAGGAAGCATTCTAAACATGATCAGGGTCTTCTATCTTGTACGTTAGTCAGAAAGCGTCAAATGTTAAACAGTTTGATAAACAGAATAGTGCACCACACTGACCCCTACCTATATCCATGCTCTAATCCTGAAATCTGTGAATATGTTATTTTACATGGCAAAGGGGATTTTGCAGATGTATCAGGTTAAGGACTCTGAGACAGGGAGATTAGCCTGGATTATCTACATGGGCCTAGTCTAACAACAGGAGTCCTTAAAAATTGAAAATCTTTCCCAGCTGTGGTCAGAAAGATATGACTTTGGAAGAGGGATTAGAAAGCTGTAAAGCTGTTAGCTTTGAAGATAGAGGAAGGGCCATGGGTAAAGAAGTGTGGGTGAACTCTAGAAGCTGAAAAAGACAAGGAAATACTTTCTTCCTTTGACCTACAGAAGGGCATAGTGCTGCTGACATCTTGATTTTTAGCCAAGTGATACCTGTTCCTGACGACCTACAGAACCATAAAACAATAAGTTTGTGTTGCTTTAAGCTGCAAAATTTGTGATAATTTGTTACAGCAGTGATAAAAATAAGTATAGGGGAGATAATCCAAATTTATGGATTGGAGGGCTCAACATTTTAAAGATGTCAGTTCCCCTTCAACTGATTCAAAGATTTACATGTGCACATCAAAATCCCCAAAAGTTAATTGTTGTTACTGTTTTTTTGTAGAACTTGACAAGCTGATTCTAAATACATAGAGAAGGGTGAAGGGCCAATAGCCAAGATGATATTAAAGAACAATGTTAAAGGACTTATTATAAAACAATATTAAGTCTATGTGATAACTACCTAAAGTTAGACATATAGACCAATGGAACAGTATTGAATTAAACCCTGTACCATACATGAACAGTAATTTTAGATAGATTATAAATCTAATAAATTTGAAACATAAAGCAAAGCATCTGGGGGAGGGTAAAGCTCCGGTGGAATGTGTGCTTAGCATGCATAAGGTCTTGGGTTCAACTCCCAGTACCTCCATTAAAATAAATAACCTAATCCCCCACCAAAATAAAGCATCTAGAAAGTAGTGTAGGAGATATTTTAATGACTTTGAAGTGGCAAAGAGTTCTTAAACAGGACACAGCACTAAACATAAAAGAAGAGTTTTAAGTTGGACTTCAGTAAAATTAAGAATTATTTTTATCAAGAGATACCATTAAGAAAGTGAAAAGCTAAGCCACACGGTGGGAAAATATATTTGCTATACCTATATCCAACAAAAGACTTGTATCTAGGGCATATAAAGAACAAAAACCAGTGGAGAAAAAGACAGAACCTTAATATTAAAATGTGCAAAAAAATTGAACAGGTGCTTCTCACACACACAAAAAAATCCACATAAGCTATGAAAAGGGGCTGACCTCTTTAGTAATAATGGAAATACGTACTAAACCCACACTTGGAACACCATTAGGCATCCACTAGAATAGTTAGTTGTTAAGTGATACGAAGCATTGGTGAGGGCAACAAGCAATGGGGACTCTTACACATGGCCAGTGGGAATATAAATTCTTACAAATACTTTGGAAATAGGCTTTTTGAATGAAAGTTATATATGTATATGTGTGTGTGTATATGTGTACACACACACACACACACACACCCCCTATTACCAAGGGTAACCCATGTGTGTACCCTTCAGAAACTTCTACATCTGAGCACCAAAGGACATCCAGAAAATTCTCATAATCACTATTTGTTATACCCCCAAATAGAAAATGACCCAAACACTTTTCAACAATACATGACCATAAGTGGTGGCACATGCATACAAGTTGTATACTTTAAAGCAATAAAAATAAATATACTAGTTTACAGAAAACACTAGTGGATGAATCTTACATAATTTTGAGAGGAAAGTATGGGACGAAAAATTTCAAAAGCAAAAAAGCCAATCCATGGTGGCTGAATTTAGGATGGTGAGTCCATCAAAGGGGTGCCGTAGTATCTGGGAAGAAACCCAAAGTGGAACAGCAATGTTCTGTTTCTTGACTGGATGAAGGTTACATAGATGTGTTTACTTTGTGAAAAATCACTGAGCTGCATACTTAAGATGTGTTCACATTTAAGCATGTATATTATATTTGCATTTTTTAAAAAAATGTTTGCTTGCAAAAAAAGATATCCAAAGCCTAAGTATTTATTAATAGGAGGATGGATAAAACAAATGATAGTATATTCAAATAATGGAATACTATTCAACAATAAAAAAGAATCAACTACTGATACAAGGATGAACCTCAAAAGCCTAATTTATACATCTCATTGTCAGGTAAATTTTAACTCAGAAGGTAAACAAAACTGTAAACAGGCATGTGCCCTGGGGGGAGGGGTGCTTTAGCCTTTGTCTCCTGAGACCTGTGCCATTACTGGCACATCCCGCAAGAAGAGAGGCAGGGCTCAGCCACAGCTACCATCTCCTCCTGTGCATAGTGCCCGGGCGGGGGCGGGGCTGAAGCCTGAATCTGCACGTGGGGGCTCCACAACCTCCTAGGCAGGACTGAGGCTTGTTTATAGCCTGAGGCAGGGAGGATCTTTCTACCCTGACACCTCAGAGAACTTGTGCTGCCAAGAGAAACAAGGAGCTCAGATTTGGCACAGAGCGTAGGCGGGGCTGTTCCGCGGTCTTCCCCGAGCCCACCTACAGACCGCCTACCCGAGGCAGAGCAGGCAGCTGCACAGAGCAGCGGAGTGACCAGCACCAGGAGAGGGCACAGCACCTGACCACGGTGCTGGGACGGGGTGTGATCTGCCCACCTGCCTCCCCCTGAGCACAGCATCTGACTGTGGCATCAGGAGGGGGAGTGACCTGCCCGCCCACTGGGTAAGAGCTCAGCTCCTGACCTAGTGTTAGGAGGGGGCACAATCTGCTAGCCAACAGCCACTGAGAGCAGCACAGATGAGGGCGCCAACAGAAGGCCTATGAAACAGCAAGCTGAGTTCGCGAAGCAGGACGAAGACACAAAGACCTCTCGATCAAATCATTAAGGGCACACCATCTCCAGGTTAAGTAGGTAACTGATACTCCTTAAGCCACGGTGCCAGAGAGATATGAGCAATGTGAATAAACAGAGAAACCACTCCCAATTAAAAGATCAAGAGAAATCCCCTGAAAGCATGATCAAGGAAATAGACATTGATGGCCTACTAGATCAAGATTTCAAGAAAAGAGTGATCAAAGTACTGAAGGAACTAAAAGAAATAGGGTTTAGGGATATAAAATATGTCAAAAATGAAATAGAAACTATAGAGAAGAACCAAGTAGAATTAGTAAACTCATTGGCTGAGATGAGAGCTGACCTAAAGGCTGTGCAAAGCAGACTAGAAAATACAGAAGAACAAATATGTGATCTAGAAGACAGGACAACAGGAAGCACCCAATCAGAACAGCTGAGAGAAAAACAAATAAAAAACAATGAAAACAATATATGGGACCTATGGGGTAATATAAAGTGTGCGAATCTATGCATAATAGGAGTTCCAGAAGGGGAAAAAGAACAAAGGGGATTGAAAAGGTATGGGAAGGACTCATGACTGAAAACTTCCCAAACCTAAAGAAGGAATCATATCCAAGCACAGGAGGCTCAGAGGGTCCCAAACAGGAAGAACCCAAACATACCCACACCAAGGCACATCCTAATCAAGATAGCCAGAGTCAAGGATAAAGAAATGATCCTAAAGGAAGCAAGAGAAAAACAGAGTGAGTTACAAGGGAACCCCCATAAAGTTTTCAGCTGATTTCTCTACACTGTTTACAACAGCTAAGACATGGAAACAGCCTAAAATGTCCATCAACAGATGACTGGATAAAGATGTGGGATATTTATATGATGGGATACTATTCAGCCACAAAAACTGACAACATAACGCCATTTGCAGAGACATGGATGCTCCTGGAGAATGTTATTCTAGGTGGAGCAGAACAGAAAGAGAAAGAGGAATACCATATGAGATCACTCATGTGTGGAATCTTAAATATATGCAAGATCTTGTGGTAACTCACAGCAAAAAAAAAAAAGTGACAATGAATATATGTACGTTCATGTATAACTGAAAAATTGTGCTCTACACTGGAATTTGTCATAACATTGTAAAATGACTATTACTCAATAAAAAATGTTTAAAAATAAATAAAATAAAATATAACCTTTAAAATACTGTATAATGAGAGGTGTGATGTTCTAGTATCTGTTCTAAGAAGTACGTTAGACACACATAATAGCCAATGGTCAGAAAGATCACATGTTATCAGCTACAACCCCATGCAAATTAATGGCATTTAGTAGATATTCATATATGTGTGTACATATATAAAATGTGTATTAGTATATATGTAAATCAAATAAAATAATTATATTATAATCTAATGTAAAATCATATCAGCAAGCACACTGTGCTGACATAAGTGTCTTGGTGTAAACAGATTACAATTTTTCATTGAGTTTTCATAATGGGATAATATTGTGAACCAAGTGGAAATTGTAAAAAAATGTTATCCAAAAAAAAAAAAAAATCCTGACTACATGAAAAGATGCACAGTTAGTATAAGGGCTCTCCCCTTATTTACTATCAGTGTCAGAAAGTCTCTTGGAATAAGTTAGCAGAATTAAAACTCTAAAAAGTCACAAGAATGCACTCTCTGTTAAAGAAACCAAAAGAAAAAACAAATGAATGGACAATTAAGATCCTACAGATAAAAATACCAATTTTTATGGGAAATAGCCTTAATATAAAAAATAAGGAGATTATATTCTAATTTCACTTTTTGAATAAAGATATACAAAATTTAGCTGAATACTTTCGTATTTTGCACTTATGAAGAAAAAATGTATTTGCAATGAAAAAGCAGCCATTATCCTGCCTTTTGAGTAAAGTTTTAGGTTTGAATATATTTCATCTTAAATGGTCTTAAGCACTATGCACTGGTTGGTGTTTTAAAAATACCAGTGTGTGTGGAACTTCTAAAAGTGATTCAAAAAAATTTATATTTTTGTAATAATTTAGTAACGGCCCGGATATTATTTTTAACAAGACTACTCACCATGGAATGCTGCAAGATTTTTTCAATGAGTTTATATTCACACATGTTGAAGATTGTCACTATATTATGAGAAAATGTCAACCATGGCAGTATTTTGACTTGAAAACGAGATAAGATGAGAAGCATATTTTAAGTATAAAATAAATGATTGCATGCCTTTAAAGACAAGAAAGTAAAAGCATGATAAACTCTGACTTTGACACACTTAAAATATAAAAATTAACATAATGTGATTTTACACACTTGTCTTTAACTCTTTCAGTACTTTCTCAGCCCCTTTCCCATTACACCCGCATCCCGGCTCCTGACCCTTAGTGTACACACCCCCGATCACACGGGGGAGCGGGGGCCCGGGCAGTGAGGACCAGGGGCACGGACACTCCAGCGGCCCGGATGGACGCGGACACTCACCCGCTCCCGGCGGGCAAGGAGAATAGTCGAAGCGGGCCCGCCAGCGCACCCGTCCCCTCCTGCCCAGCCGGCCGGGGCCCCAGCTCGGTCAGGTCCACACACACCCCGGCAGGAAGCGGGCTCAGGCCGTGGGAAACCGGCGTAACTTCAGACAGCGGGCGGGGAGCGTCCTCCTCCTGCGGACACGCAGGCAGCGCTGTCCTGGAGCCTCCATGGCGCCGCCCGCTCAGTCCTGAGGAAAACAAGCTCCGCCCCCAGGGAAGACGTTGGCTGCTGATGCGAACTGCGCATGCGCACCGCCACCTAAGACACGCTGGCTTCGCGCGCCCCCTGCAGGTCCTCGAGGGCGGTGCAGGATACTCAGAACTCACTGTAGAACACATGACCCCTCCCAGCCAGGATGCTAAATCACTGGAAATCTCAGTGCCCTGGCCTCTTTGTTGATGGCACTGGCGATGCTCTCATCCAGCCATGCCTGCTCTCTTGCCTGACACATGCCTCAGTCCTTGGAATCCCGCCTGAATCAGATTCTGTTCTGGAGGAAGGACAGGTGCAGAAGAATCTCAAAATTCCAAACTTAGAAGATGATCAGGAACCCAAACTCAACTCTGTCAACTCCCTGGGGTCCCCTGAGGAGTGTGGTTTTCTCAGACCATCTGCCCTGTGTCAGGAGCAGACCAAGCCTCAGGTAGCTTAGAGAGACTATCATGCAGCACATGCTTTGGACGGTTCTCAGTTCTGACCTGCATGATCTTGAGACCATTTTGTAACTCCTAACACTGTTTTCTCATACCTATAGTGATGGTTATTGATGACTGAGTTAATCCTCTTACAATGCTGAGGTGCTGTTGTTCCTTGGATAACCGAATAATTTGAAGGGATCAACTGTTTATCACTTCCCCCTAATTAAGTATGTTTTTAAAACTAGAAATGTTTCAGGGGGCACTCAGGTCCTCCTCTTGCACCAGTTCCTGGTGTTGGCAGTTTCTGCTCTGAGCTCCAGATCCTGATCCTGCCGGTGGTCTATGGTGATGCCAGTGTGTACATGCTCTTCCTTGTGCACCGGTGTGGAAAGGAGGCAGCCCTTCCCCTACATGAGGCTGCAACATGCTGACACTCAAAGCAGGCACAATGAAGAATCAGCTAGAGTTCCCGGTACCAGCTGTCCCAGGTAGAAACATCACCTTCACCACAGTGTTCCTGTGCTCCTATCAGGCCTTCACTACTCCCAGCAGGCCATGCATGAGCAATGTGACAGGTGACTGCCTGTCCCAGCACAGCATGGTGGTGATGATCCCACCTTATCTGTTTGTCTTTGGAGTGTCCCCACACGTCTCTGAGCTTCACTTTTCTCTTCTCACAGGCAGGCTTGTACAGGCATGAACCTCACAGGATTATGGTAGGTAGTCATGGTAGCTGCTCACCCAGTGGCAGGCTCTGCCGAGAGGGCTGCTGGGAGTGCTGTGTGTCTTCACACTTGTCCTTCACTCTCCCCAATGAAAACACTCTTGGCCTTATCCTTCCCTGGCCTGTGGCCTTTCTGTGTTTGCAAAAGAACATGGAAACAATCTGTTTGCAAAGAAGTTTTGAGGTTCTGTCCATCTGGTCCAGGAAATGCTGACTCTGCTAGATGTGCTGTTGGGTGGGCTCTCATGGGAGAGGCTTGGGCAGGACTTCCCTTGGCAATAAGCTGCCCCACCCAGGCCTTTCCATGATCCAGACTCCTGGGACCAGGGTGCAAATCCCCAGCTCCCCACTTGTCAACAATGTGACCTGGGCAACTTTCTCAAACCCAAGCTTTGTCCACCCAAGGTCATCAGAGATGGGGGATAACAGGATGTCCTGCACAGAGTGTCTGTGCAGATTAAGTGAGGTAGAACAGACAGAACAGTGGTGGGGCCTGGCCCATTGGTTGGCAGAAGGGAGCTCACCATGTGCAGCAATTTCCGCGGGTCACCCAGCAATCTGCCCAGAGGCTTAGATACTCCATCACTATCATGTATCTGAAGTCCACTTAACCACATGGGAGAGAAACAAACACATATTCTGAGTGTAGCTGCCACAGGGAAAAGTGTATCTGAGCGGGGAGTAATACCAGAGGGTGATCAGGATGGTGGAAGATGCCCCCTTGGGTTGAGCAGAGTGGAGCTGCCCTCTGGAGCCTGGGGTTAGTGAGGATGGGCTTGTAGAAATGCCCCTCTCCTTTACCCATCAATGCTGGGTCCTGCGGGTACTGAGTCCCACAATCGGTGTGCTGCTAGTGCCCTCAGCACAGAGAAAAACCCAGGGGTTCCCACAAGGCTTCGGCCACGTCCTCTGCTTCCTGAACTCCCATTCTGGTGACCGCACCTGGGATGCAGAGATGAGGTGAGGCAGGGGCTTGTGCTGTCAACACCACTGCTCTACCCTGGGAATCTGACACACAGTAGGTGCTCGGTAAGTCATTGTTGAATGAACAGCAATACTGGGTCAAGTTTCTGTGGGTGTCTGTGCCCCCAGATCAGGGACCCCTCAGGGCCCACCTCACAAGTGACATGAAAATAATAATGCCACCAGGAGCAATAACAGTTCCTCAGAATAAGTGGGCTTTTCCAAGCACTCTCCACCTGTTGCAAAGGCCTCCCAGCAGGGAAGTGGGCTGTCAGGGGCAACACTGCACTCTCCACTGTAACAAGGAGAAAGCCAAGGGCCACAGAGAGGAGTGCCTTTCCAGTGTCACTGCTCACTTTCCCACCTTTTGGGAGACTGGGAGGCTTTTCTACTACATTCTGGCTCTGAAGCCCCAATATTGTTTGGACATGTCTCCCTCCCTGGAGCAGGGAACCACTAAGTGACCTGTCACTTGTCACCAAGCAGACAGGCTCATTTCAGCTCATTGTGCCACCTGCAGTTTGTGCTAGTAGCAGGATCCTCTGGGAGACATCACACTCTCCCAACCTGAAAACAGGTGAACAGCTCACAGGTTTCCTGGAGAGGATGGTCACATGGCCTTGATCTGGCCAATCAGCATTTTCCATCCTCCCTGGCCACTGTGATTGGCTCAGGGCTGGGCACCAGCCCAATCAGGCTCCACGGAGGTCAGGCCTAGTTGCTGGAATCCTGGGAGCAGAGAAGTTCTATTTCAGTTGGGAGTTGAGGGGTGGTGATGTCAGCCTGTGGCAGTTGGTGACTATCTTGCTCTCGTAAAGGCAGAGCCATGTGAAGATGACACCAGTGGCAGAGCCCAGAGGTGGGGAAGGATGACTTCTGCTGATGTCACTGAGCACCAGGTACAGCCCTGCCTGAAGCTATCTCCCTGTGGATGTCTCAGTTAGGTAAGTCATTCTCTCCTGCCCTGTTTACTTCTTTAAGCCACTTTGGTTTTCTGTCACTGGTTTTAAGAAAAAGTTTGACTATTCCTTCAAGCTGGCTAAATGGAGACCCTGGAACTGCAACAGTGTGGTGACAGGCAACAATGTGGCTAATAGACTCCAGAGGCCTCTGTTCAAACAGGGGATTGTAAATGACAAGGGAGAGTACACATGGCCTCAGTGAACAGACTTGCTAGTGGTAGCTCGCAGTTCCTGGATATTAGAGTGCATGCACTCAGCCAAGTCTCAGCCCTGCTCTCACACCTGCTAACCCATACATCTCCTCTCCCACCTGCCTGGCCTAGGGGCCTGGACACCCCCAGGCACCTGAAACAGCCCAGGGCTTTGTGTTGTAATTTACACAGGCTGCCCCTACTTCTGAGGGTGAGGGTGACTGGGTTCCAGTTTACAGAGAAAACAGACTAGACGGTATCACTGGTGAGCTGTGGGGGTGGGACCCCAATCTACCATCTGACCTATGACTTCAGAGTGGACAGCCTCCCCACCCTCAGCCAGGATGCTTGCTAAGCCTAGGGGCTCAGGAGTCCTGCTCCCTCCAGCACCCCTCCTGGAGGTGAGAGTGGGGGGGCTCTGCCCTATACAACATTCACCCCTGCAGGGGCACACGTGTGACCTCACAGTCTGTCATCCCTTCCTTATGACCTGGACCTCCTTGGCAGGGCATGAGAGGTGCCTTGATGTGTGAGAACTGCAGTTCATGGGTGCACATGTGGGCAGGTGCACCATGACTGAGAGGACAGCACCCCAATTTAAGTCCCCTCCATGCTCAGATGATTACATCCTGGAATTGAGGGTTTCCCAGGGGTCAGGTGGCCAATTCTGGCCTTAGGGGCAAATTCTTATCACCCAGGAGGCTAATTTTTAAATTAAATTACACATTTACAATTCAATAGTCAAGCCCCTTTCTCAGCAGCCTTGTAGCCTCTCAGCTTTTACCTCTCGCTGTGACCATGTTCTTAGCTTCAAATTGAGTGCCATTATGGACATGAACATGTCCCTGTCATGTGTCACCTTCAGAGTAAGGGGCCACCCAAAACTCCCCTCCCTTCCCCTTGTTGATACCTCCACACAGGGAGTAGGGCCCTTTCGATGCAGTTGTGCAAATGTGTGAGCTAAGGGTTTAGAATGACCAGGCTAGGAGGGGTCTGCCCCACATGGCAGGGCAGGTGGGCTGGCAGGGGGTGATGGTTCACTTGTAAAACTCAGCTGGTGTCAGGCAGCGACAACAGACTGGCAGCCAAGGGCTCAGCTGGTGCAGAGTAAGCGGATTAAATGTGTTCACCCAGACGCCTCGGGGATGGCAGCCCTGGAGTAAGACTACAAGTGAGGAAGGTGGAGGGTCCCCAGTGCCTGGACCTCCACCTTGTAAAAATCAGGACTGAGATGTGGCTTTGAAATCAGAACACTGGAGTTCAAAGCTTCCCCCACCACTTGGTCAATAATTCAAAGCAAATGAGCCTCAGTTTTCTCATGTGTAAAATCGGAACATTGAAGCCTCTCCCTCTGAGGGTGTGGAGGGAAGTAAATGCGGTGACAGCAGAGCACAGGAGCTGTCTGGGCTGAGCCTGCACACAGGCAGGCCGTTGTTGCTGCCATGACCACCATCTTCCAGGGCAGGGTCTGCACACTCTCCCTGTGAAGGTCCAGACAGTAAACATTCTAGGCTTTGAGGGACCTACAGTCCCTGTCACAACTACCACCCTCTGCTGTTGGAGGGCAAAGGCAGCCCCTGCAGTAGGTAGTCCAGGCTCGCACCCCCGCTTCCTGGGATAAGTATTCCTGAGATACAATTGTCACATAACTTTGTTGGCTTTAGGTGTGCAGCATAATGGCTTGTTACATGTGCATATTGTGAAATGATCACTGCATTAAGTTTACTTGACGTCTGTCATTACCCATAGTCACACACTATTTTCCTTGTGATCAGAAATTTTAAGAGGTACTCTCTTAACAACTATCATATGCACAGTGCAGTGTTGTTAACTACAGTCACCTTGCAGTACATTATGCCCCCAGGACTTGTTTATCTTCTAACTGGAAATTTGTACATTTTGATTATCTTCCCGTATTTCAATCACCCCCTGACTCACCTCTGGCAACCACCAACCTGATCTCTGTTTCTATGGGTTTCGGTTTATTTTATAGATTCCACATGTAAATGAGATCATAGGTATTTGTCTTTCTCTGTCTTATTTATTTCACTTAGCATAATACCCTGAAGGTCCATCCAAGTTGTCACAAATGGCAGGATTTCATTTTTTTTAATGTCTGAATAAGATTCCATTATATATACATATATATGCGTCACGTTTTCTGTATCCATTCATCTGTTGATGGACACTTAGGTTGTTTACATATCTTGGTTATTGTAAATAATGATACAGTGAACGTGAGGGTGCAGTTGTCTCATTGACATAGTGATTTCATTTCCTTTGGATATATTCCCAGCAGTGGACTTGCTGGATCATATGGAAGTTCTAATTTTAAATTTTGGGGGAGTCTTCTTACTCTTTTCCAGAGTGATGGCACCAATTTACATTCCCACCAACATTGCAGAAGTTTCCCTTTTCTTCACACCACCACCATCACTTGTTATCTCTTGTATTTTGATGACACCCACCCTGACAGGTGTGAGGGGATATCTCATTGTGGTTTTGATTTGCATTTCCCTGATGGTGAGTGATGTTGAGCACCTTTTCATGTACCTGTTAGACATCTGTGTGCCTTCTTTGGAAAAATGTCTATTCAGTTCCTCTGCCCACTTTTTAAATCAGATTGCTTGTTTTTTTGCTGTTGAATTGTAAGAGTTATTTATATGTTTTGGGTGTTAACCCCTTATCAGATACATAGTATGAAAGTACTTTCTCCCCTTCTGTCTGTTACCCTAACCTCTGCTTTCTGGATGACAGGGGTCCAGGCACTTGGGAATCTCTGCTTCTCACATGTTTCCAATGGTGGGTGGGTGAGGGCTGTGTTCTGATAAAACTGTGCACAACCGTGGGTCACTACCCCTTCTTTTAGAAGGTGGGCTCTGAAGAGTGCAGTGTGGGCAGGGATGTTTCCCTGAAGTCATCATTTGGATGGTCATGTGCCCTGGAACTCACATCTTCTAGCCCGGATGTGATGGGGGAATTTGCAAAGGGAGGACCTTGCAGCTAAGAGACTGACCAGGTGTTCTTGTGTCTTGTTGGAAGCACCTGGAAAAAAAGTTGTGTGGAACAGGGACTCCTCCAGGTCACAAGGCTCAGTTCAGGCTTCTGGGATGCAGAGACCTGCTCTGAGCCACTGTCACTGAGGAGGGAAGGGCCTCAGGCAGGAGGGAGGGGTTGCTGGATTTCACTTGCCCTGTTTGTCAAGTATCAGCTCTGGTGATGTGTGGCACATGGGCTTAGCTTTGGGCATGTAAGAGGAGAGGTTCCTGGGGAAGGGCTGGCTTTTTCCTCTGATTGAGGTCCTACTGTGTGCCAAGCAGAGCAGTCCTCTGAGTCAGAGCTGGAAAGCCAGGCACAGAGAGGTCAGGGAGTTTCCAGGTCACACAACATTAGGGGCATCATTAGGGTCTGATGCAGACCTGACGCCCAGCCTACATTCTCTCTCCTTTCCCAGGACCATCATGATCCCACATGTCAGCATCACCCAGAGAGGCCCAGGTATGGGCACTGGGACCTTTCCTGCCTAACATGCCAGGAGCCTTAAGATGGAGGACAAGACACTTCCTGAGTCCATGATGCCCAGAGGCTGCTCTCAGCGAGAGGCCCAGCACACACTATTGGATGAATCCTAGCTCTGTCCTGAGTCACTCTGTCCTCCCTGCCTCAGTTCTTCTACCCACATGGGGCTGGAAACAGCAGCCACTTCACAAGGGTCTAAGGAACCTCCAGGATCCTGGAAGCAGCACCCTCACACAGGGAGCACGGTGGGGTCAGCCTCCATTGTCTCCTTAACTTTTCCTCACCTCTTTGCTGGATGAGGAGCCCTAGCGGGGACCTGGCTTGTCCCAATTCTCACCCCAGATCAGGGTTCAGCAGGGGGTGGTGTCCAGGCTGGACTCTGTCCTCTGCCCCTTCTGGGCACCCTCATTCCCCACACCTTGGCTGCCTGGACACTGTCTTCCAGGGGCCACTCTGTGCCTCCCACACCTACCTAGCATCCACCCACCCTGGGTTACTCCATCGCCCTCTGGCCCTTGGACACACACCTCCGTGTTGAGTGGAAATGAGGTGACGGACATGCTGGGCCTCCTGGACAGTCTGGGGGAGCCTGATATCCCCATCCTGCCCACCGCCCCAAGAGCCCAAGTTGGGGAGATGGTGTGCCTCCATTCATACTCTGATTTGCTCAGATTCTCAGCATCTACTTTGCTGGGTGGATATGGGGGCAGAGGGATGATATAAAAGCAGGAGACCTGGACAGCAGAGCATGAGAAGGGGGCTAGCCCAGGCTGGTCTCATAACCCCCTTAGCCTTGGCTTTCTCATCTTTAAAGTGGGACAGACTATTTTGAGGTGAGCAGGATCCTTACCCATTGCCAGGCACTGTACTACACGCATAAGAGATCACTGACTCCTCATGAAAATCTGTGGGGCAGGGACAGGCTTTATCACCCATTTCTGCAGAAGTAACTGAGGCACAGAGAGAACAGGGGAGGTGACCACTCCAGATTACAGAGCCCAGGCCATCTGGTTCCAGTGTCCAGGCTCATGGTCAGTGCCCACTCTGGGTTTCCTTCCTCCCTTCACCCTCCACTGGGACCCATGGCTGCAGCCTCATCTCAGTGTGATTGTTCATGGGGAGCAGGATGGGGGCTCTGAGGGCCCGTTTCTCTGAGCACTGCTTTCCCAGAAGGCTCAAGGGGTTGACTGTATTCACTACTGGACACCCAGGCCTGGGCCCAGGCCAGCCACACTGCAAGGCCTGAATCAATGATTGTTGAGTGAATACCTGAACCTCTGCATGTACCTGCATGTTGCTCCCATTTCCTCATCTCCACAGCTGGCTACCCGGCCAACACCTTATGTCATCAGGCCTCTGCCAGGGACAGTCAAGGGGACCAGAGCTGCTCATCTGGGGACAGGGAGCCTCAGGGGCCCTGTGTCTGTCCCAAGCATCTCCTGGGCCAATTCACAGGGAAGCCCAGCCAGCTTCCAGGAACAGCAATCAGGTCCCAATCCCAGGGGTGTATAGTAGGTCTTGAGGGGTGTTTCCTGAGACTGACTTTGTGTATGAAGGCGTCCTGGGGGTCAGGCTGCTTTCAACCTCCATTCCAGGCCCACACCCCTGCTGGCAGCATTGAGTTAGTAATAAAGGACACAGGCCGTGGGGCCAAGGCTATAGCAGGGCTCTGCTCCCTCTCTGTGGCTCAGTGTCCTCATCTGTAACAGAGAACTAGTAACAGGGCCAAGGGAGGGCTCACTGAGACCCTCCTCTGTAGCTTTGGTTGGACACTGCCCTCACTCTGCTCAGTGCCCTTCTCTGTAATAGAGAACTAATAACATTTTTCTTAGCCCCTTTTGGCCCCATTTTTCTGAGTCTCTTTCCACAATGGGCCCAGGGCTTTCACAGAGATCACAGCCTTGGGAGGTAATCAGAGTGTGGTCTCAGCCCTTGTGGTCCCAACTGAGGCCAGAGGAACTTCAGGAGGGGTGGGAATCCAGAAGTGCTTCATGGAGGAGGTGAGATCTGAGCTGTGTCCCCAAGGATGAGCTGTCATCCAGCTGAGGCCTGGCACTGAGCAGGACCCATGTACATGGTGAATGAGGGTGTGAATGAATGAATGGGCACCCCTCTAACAGAGAGTGAGGGGGGAAGTCCCCCAGGCCAAAGCAGGAAACACAGGGCACCCTGGGGGAGCAGAGGGCGGGGCTGCAGTGTGATGCCTGCCTCACCCTTTATGGGTGTCTTGCCCCCACTTTAGCCTGTGTTCTGGTGGATTGGGAGCCCTTGCCTCTCCTCTGCTCCAGGATCCTGCTCTTCATTCCCAGCAACACCCACCTGTGTCACCTCAGTGTCCCCAAGTGGACCTGGACCTGTCTTGTGGGAGATTGTGAAGAGGGATTTGGTGTGCAGCCCAAGACTGAAGTGGGAGGGAGAGGATAATAGGGACCTCCAGAGGGGATCATGGGCTGGGGGAAATCGGAGGGGTGGGGAAGGCAGAGACTCAGGGCTGAAGGATCCTGCTAGTGGTGGCTCCTTCACAAGGGGCTTCACAGGGAGGAAGCATTCATGGGGTAAAGGCAGAGCTCAGTTTGGGGCTCGCTGACATGGAACAGCTCATCACAGAGACGTCCAGAGGAGCTGGATATAGGGAACAAAGGTGCCACTGATGTCAGGGTCAGAGTCTGAGACCCAGATGAGGTGGGGTGGTGGTGCAGGGGAAGGGGCTTGAGGATGTCAAGATGTTCATTCATTGGGGTCCTCAGGGTGGGGACCTTCATGTTCATTTCACAGCCACCTGGTGCCTGACAGAGCTAGGCTTAGGGAGCTCACTGAGTAGACACGTGCTGACAACCTAGATTCTCCTATTTTCACATAAAGTCCCTGGTGTGAAGCCAGGTGGCACTCTTTAGAGTCATACACCCTCACCCCTGGGCTCTCTGTGTGCCTAGAGCCCAGTGGCACCTTACCTCCCACTCCCCACTGCAGGACCCTTTGCACACCTGCATTTCCACAAGCTATAAAACATCTTCTCTTGCTGGGTGTTTACCCTATGAAAACTCATTGCCCCAGGAAGAGAGGCCTCACATCCTGCCCTTATTAAAGTGGTAAAGCCTGTTGTTCAGAGAAGCCCCTGACAGATCTCACAACCAACCAGGTACCTGTGCATGAATTGATCATGCAGCCCCCTTCTCCTTGTGTGAATAGCACCCCCCCAATAACAGACCCCACACACTCAACCTTGGCGCTCGTGTAGGCACCTCTTGCCTGTGTGGCCTGATGTTGCCTATAGCAGTGTCCCTATTAAACTTTCCTAGACCCTTCTCAGACGCTGGTAATTCTTTACCAACCCAAGTAACTAGCCCGCCATTGTGCCCACAACACCTGAAACAGAATTGGCTAAATTATGCAGATTGATGATGCAGTTTAATTTGCTTTAAAGGTGAAATCAAGGTTTACAAATAAAAGCAACATACGTACTCAAGGCAGGACTAAGAACTCACATGGATAACTAAGACCCTCCACGCGCATCCCACTGTGGCCTCAGGGCCTTTGCGCTGGCTGCTCTTTCAGCCAGGATCTCTCTCCGCCTGCTTCTTGAACACCTTCAGGAATCTGCTCAAATGTCCTCCCTGACCTTATTTTTCTCCATGGAACATATCGCCTCCGGACATTGTGTATATTATACTTAATTTTCTCTGTGTCCCCCACCAGGCTGTCTGCTGCATGAGAATGGAGACCTGCCTGCTTCACTACCTGCTGTGCCCGGTATCTGGAACCCGCCCAACACACAGTAGGACGTCAGCGAATGTGTGACGGGTGTGTGATCACAGTAGGCCACAGACAAAAGTTTTCCCAGCAGTGATGGTAAGAGTCATTCATTCTCTACTTACTGAGCCCTACTGTGCACTGGATACTGACCTGGGTGGGAGGCATGCAGTGGATGAGACACAGTGAGCACACACAGCATGTTAGGAGGGACACGTGCTCTGGAGAGCACACAGGGCTGGGGGAGTGCAGGAGTGGAGGAGAAGAGGGTCAGGTGGAGACAGTGGTGGCAGAAGAGACAGAGAGGTGGGGCCCAGGTCGTGCAGGGCTTGATGGCTCCTGTGAGGGCTTTTCCTCAGGGCAGCGGAACCATGGCTGGGCTTGGAGCAGGGGCCTGGTTCCTGAATGCTATGCAGGAGATGGAGCAGGTGTCTGCTTTGGAGATGTGCGTGGAAGAGGCTGTCCCTGTAGACTGTGCAGGCAAGGAAGGCTCCTCTGAGGGGGTGACATCTGAGCTGAGCCCTTGTATGGACCATGTTTCCACCTTCTGTAGACTGGATGCTTTCGTCTGCCCTGCAGGCCTATGCAGGACACACCCTGTTCTCAGTCACCTGGGCTTGGCCTCCTGCCTCCATTATGGGCCTTCCCACCCCAGAAGGAGTCCTTCTAGATCTAACACACTACCCCCTCCACTGGACTTGGACTCACACTGAGCCACTGTCCACCTGCCCAACTCACCCAGAGTCAAGTCCAGACACTTGGGGGAGCCCCTCCACCCCAGAGCCCATGAACTTACTCAAATGGCCAGTCCTCAGCCTGCTCACATGCCTCACCCTCCCCTCCTGCAGAAACCCTGTGACAGATCCTGTCCACAGCACCCTGCTCCTCCGATCCTGACCCCAGGCTTTCCCATGGGGTGTGACCCCGCATGGGGTGCAGTCCTCTCCTCCAGTCTGGTGAGTAGAAACTACCTTTTCTTTTTTCTTTTGTTAATATATTTATTTTTTAATTTTTATTTTATTGAGTTATAGTCAGTTTGCATTGTTGTGTCAATTTCCAGCATAGAGCATAATTTTGTCAATTGTGTTTACTCTTTCAAGAAACCATCTCTTGGCTTGATTTTTTCAAATGTTTCTAATATCTCTATTTTATTTATTTCCTCCCTGATCTTTATTATTTCCTTCCTTCTGCTTACTTTTGTTATTTTTTGCTCTTCTTTTTCTAATTCTTTTAGGTGGTAAGTTTGATTGTTTATTGCAGTTTTTCCTCTTTTTTGAGGTAGACCTGATTCGCTATAAACTTCCCTCTAAGCACTGCCTTTTCTGGATCCCATAGGTTCTGTGTGGTTGTGTTTTCATCATCATTTGTCTCACTGTGTTTTTTTATTTCTTCTTTGATTTCATCATCCACCCATTTTTTTTTAAAGTAGTATGTTGTTTAATCTCCATGCTGTCATTTATTTCTCCTTTATTTTTCTGTAGTTAATTTCTAGTTTTATGGTATTGTGTTCAGAAAAAGTTGCTTCAAATATTTTCTATCTTCTTCAAATTGTTAATGCTTCTTTTGTGCCAAAGTATATGATCTATCCTAGAAAATGTGGTACGTGCGCTTGGGAAGAATGTATATTCTATTTTAGGGAAATATAATGTTCTGAAAATATTAACCAAGACAAATTGTTCTATTTTATCATTTAATTTCTATGTTGTCTTATTAATTTTATGTATGGAAGATCTGTCCAGTGATGTTAATGGATAGTTAAAGTCTTCTACCATGACTGTATTCCGATCAAATATTCCCTTTTTATCTGTTATGTATTTAGGTGCTCCTATGTTGGGTTCATATATGTTAATGAGTGTAATATCTTCATCTATGACTCCTTTAATCATTATAAAATGTCCTTCTTAATCTTTCTTTATAATCTTTGTTTTAAAGTCTATTTTATTTGAAATCACTGTTGATATTCCTGCTTTCTTGTCATTTCCATTTTTGTGGAATATCTTTTTCAATCCTCTCACTTTCAATCTATGTGTGTCCTTCTCCCTAACGTGGGTCTCTTGTATACAGTGTATTGTAGATACTTGCTTTATTATCCACTCTGCACTCTATATCCTTTGATTAAAGCATTTAGTCCATTGACATTTATAATAATTATTGATAGATATGTGTTTATTATATTTTGAACTTTGTTTTGCAGTTGATTTTGTATTTCCTCTTTGTTCCTTTCATTTTCTTTTTGTGGTTTGATAATTTTCCTTTTTATTATCTTGGTGTCTTCTTAGTTTTGTGACTCTATTGTAACTTTTTGGCTTGTGGTTACCCTACTTTGTACATATATTAACCCATTACTATATCTGTTTGTTTTAAACAGATAGTAATATAAGCTCAAACTCATCCTACCAAGAACAAAAGAGAGAGAGAGAGAGAGAGAGAGAGAGAGACCTGTACATTTTCTTGTTCGCCTCCCCCACCCTTAATGATTTAGATGTCCTCTTTTATGATTTCATGTTTATTCTGTTGTAATTCATTGTAGCAATCACCTTTCCAATCATGGTTTTCTCCTTTTTGTAGCATCCTGCTTCTTTTCTGTTTAGAGTAGGTCTTTCAATATTTCCTTTAGCATAGGTTTAGTGTTGCTAAATTCTTTTAGTTTTTGCTTGTCTGTGAAGTTCTTTATCTCTCCTTCTATTCTAAAGGATAGCCTTGCTGGATAAAGTATCGTAGGCTGCATCATTTTTTTCATTCAGGACTTTGAATATTCCTTGCCCCTCCCTTCTGGCCTGTACTGTTTGTGTAGAGAAATCAGCTGAAAATCTTATGGGGGTTCCCTTGTATCTCATTCTTTGTTTTTCTCTTGCTGCCTTTAGAATCATTTCCTATTCTCAACCCTGGTCATCCTAATTGTAATATGTCTTGGTGTGGGTCTGTTTGGGACCTCCTTGTTTGGGACGCTTCCTGTACTTGGATATCTGATTCCTTCTTTAGGTTTGGGAAGTTTTCAGTCATGATTTCTTCAAATACCTTTTCAATCCCCTTTGTTCTTTCTTCTCCTTCTGGGACCCCCATTATGAGTAGGTTGGCAAGCTTTATGTTATTCCATAGGTCCCTTATATTGCTTTCATTGGTTTTTATTTGTTTTCTCTCAGCTGTTCTGTTGTCCTGTCTTCTAAGTCACATATTCATTCCTCTCAATTATCTAGCCTACATTTTACAGCCTTTAGCTCAACTCTCATCTCAGCAAATGAGTTTTCCAATTTTCACTGGCTCCTCTTTAGAGTTTCAATTTCGTTTTTTGACATATTCTCTGTCTCTATAGACAATCTCTTTTAGTTTCTTCAGTACTTTGATCACTCCTTTCTTGAAATCATCTAGTAGACTATCAATGTCTATTTCATTGATTGTTCTTTCAGGGGATTTATCTTGTTCTTTTAATTGAGAGAGGTGGCTCTGCTTCATCTTGCTTATATCTCTCTGGCACTATGGCTTATGGAGTATCAGTTATCTACTGTCGTCCTTTAGGAGTTTATTTATTTATATAAAGTGGATGCAGAAATAAAACTAAGCACAAAGAAATTAGTTTTAAAAGCAGTATAATCAATAACAGAAGAACATATTGAAACAAGATAACAATTGAGTTGGGATGAATTTTTAAAACATTAAAGGAAGAAAAATATTTGAGAACAGAGTATCATCATAACAGAAGAACAAAACAAAGATAAAAATGAAATTGGACAAATTGAAAGATAATAATATTAGTATTTTAAAAGAAAATTTTAAAAGGGATTAAAAATAGAAATATAAAAATTATTTAAGAAGTAACATTTAAAAAGTAAAAGAAAATGGAACAGAAAAAGAAGAGAGGATGTTCCCGTGGAGATTGTGTGCCCTTAATAATTTTATCAAGAAGTCTTTCTTAAATAAGTGTGGTTGCCAAGTCTTACTTCTGTGCCTTTTGTCTGTTATCCCTTTGGTTACGGATGTGGCCGTTAACCTGTTAACCAGAGCCTACCCTGACTATTGAATGGGGACTCCTATTTGTTTTGTGGTTGTCACAGCTCCTGCCCCTGCCTTGTTTCATGAACTCAGCTCATTGGTTCCAGAGACCCTCTGGTCACACCCTTGGTCTGTGCTGCTCCCAGTGCCTGTAGGTAGACATGTCACATCTCCTCCCAATGCTGCATCTTGGTGCTGCTCTCCTGCATGGTAGGTGGGCAGGGTGTGCCCCTTCCCAATGCCGTGTCCAGGTGCAGCAGTCCTGCACAGTAGTTGGGTTGGTTGCTCCCCTGTTCAGTGCTACTCCCCACTCCACATCTGTTCCACACTCTGTAGGTGGGCTTGAGGCAAATGGCCACACCAGCCCTAGTCCCTGCTCTTTGCCAGAACTCTGCTCCTTGTTCATTTGTCTTAGAGGTGCGAGTTCATAGACGCACCAGGACAGAACCTTCCTATATGTCTGGGGATGTAAACAAGTCTGAGTCCCACCTATGAGGCTGCAGAACTGCCAGGTACATATTCAGGTTTCAACCCTGCCTCTGCCTGGGTGGGTATGATGGCTGTGGCTGAGCCTCATCTCTCTTCTTCTGAGAAATCACCAGTTATGTTGCTGTGGGTCAGCAGAGACAAAGGACAAACCTCCCCTTCCCTCAGGCAAGCCAGCAAAGTTGCTTTGCTTTTTTTTTTTTCTTATTTTATGGGGGGCCCAGGCTGTTCTGATCTGTATACAATCCAAGCAGTTGTCCACAGCACACTGTAGTCCCCCAGGGTTACCTCTGTACAGTCAACCAGAGTCTGCTTGTATCCAGCAGCCTGTCCCTTCCCATCCCTGATTCACTTCTAGGTTTGGGGGTTGTTGACACACTTTTTTCCCATATAACTTAATTCTGTCAGTCAAGGGCGGTTCTGTACACATCTGAGCCTCAGAGGTTCCCTGTCCATCCTGCTGACCTCTCTGTTGGAAAGGGGGAGACCCAGTCAACCAGCACTATCCCTCCTTTGCTGCTCCCTCTTCAAAGGACCAACCCCAAGCCATTTTGCATTTTCTTCCTTCTTTTTTCCGTTTCTCCTACCAGATTGGTGGCACATTTCGTCTTTTGAAGATGGCAATGTTTTATCAAAGTTCATCAGATGTTCTGAGTGGATGGGTGTGTCTGTGAATGTCAGTCTTGGTGTATTTATTGGAGAGGATAAGATACAAGTATCCTTCTACTCCACTATCTTGGCCTTTCTCCAAGAATATGCACTCTTAATAATTTTGTCATAAGGTTGTTTTTAATTATGGGTGGTTGCCAAGTCTTCCTTCCATGCCTTTTGCCTGTTATCCCCTTTGTTGGTGGTGTGGCTGGTGTTCTGGTGGCCTAAGTCTGCCCTGGCTATTGAGCAGGAGCTCCTTTTTTTCCTGTGGTTGTCACACTCCTGCCCATATCCTGCTGTGAAAACTCCACTTGCTGGTTCCAGAGGCCCTCCAGTCGTGCTCCTGGTCTGTGTCCCAGCATCAGTTTGTGGGTGGTCTGCACCCCCACCAGATGCCTGGTCCCAGCACCACACTTGTGCAAGGTAGTTGGCAGGTAGCTCCCCTGCCGCATTAGGTCCATGCTTCATAGGTGGACTCAGAGAAAACAGCTGCACTAGCCCTCATCCCTGCTCTGTTCCAGAACACTGCTTCTTGTCCATTTGTCTTAGAAAAGCCAATTCAGAGAGGCATCGGTGTGTAATGGTCCCCTCTGCTTAGGACTGTAAACAAATCTCAGTCCCACCTATGAGGTTGTGGAGCCCCTAGGTAGGGATTCGGCTTTTGACCCCTCCTTCACCTGGGAACCATGAACCAGAAAATATGGTGGCTATGGCTGAGCCTTGACTCTCTTCTCCCAAGAAGTCTCCAATAATGGCACTGTGGGTCTGTGGACACAAAGGCTACGGATCCCCTTCCCCCCAGGGCACACCAGCAGTGTTGCTTTGCCTTTTTTTTTTTTTTTTTGATTTTATGGGGGACCCAGGCTGTTCTAATCTGTATACTCTCCCAGCCATGGCACACAGAACATTGCAGTCCCCCAAGGTTTCCTCTGTACAGTCAGCCCGAATCCTCTGCTTGACTCAGACAGCCTGTCCCATCCCACCTCTGCTGTTTCACGTCTAGGGCTGGGGATCATTGGGGCTCTTTGTGCCCAATTAACTTAGTTCTGTCAGTCAAAGGCTATTCTGTACAGATCCGAGCCGCAGATGTTCCCTCTCCATCTTGCTGAACTCGCCATTGGAGTTGGGTAGACCCAGTGTATTAATGCTATTACTCCTTTGCAGCTCCCTCCTCATTGGAATGGTCCTGAACTATTTTCCTTTTTCTTCTTTTCTCCTACCAGATTTGTGGAAAATTTTATCTTTTGAAGAAGGCAATATTCTGTCAAAGTTCAGCAGGTGTTCTGGGTGGTGGGTGTGTCTGTGGATGTCACTCTTGGTGAATTTGTGGGAGAGGGTGAGCTCTGAGCATCTTTTTTACTCCACCATCTTTCCTCCTCCTTCACTTTTTCTTTTGATTGGAACACTTAGTCCATTGACATTTATAGTAGTTATTTTATAGATGTGGTTTTATTGCCATTTTGAAATTTGTTTTCCAGTTGATTTGGTATTTCTTATTTGTTTCTTTCTTTTAATTTTTTTTTCATTTTTGTCATATGATAAATTTCTTTTCTATAAGCTTGGTTTCTTTTTGGGTTTTATGACTCTTTATATACTTCTGATTTGTGGTTATCTTGTCTTTCAAGTATGGTAACCCCTTACTTCATCTGTTTGGTTTTAGTTGATAGTCATGTAGGCTCAAGTGCATCCTAAAAAGAAAGAAGACAAAAAGAAAGAAGAAAAAAAAAAAAGGGAACAAAATCTATATTCTCTTGCTCTCCTCTTTCACCTTTTATGACTTTGCTATTCTCTCTTTCTTTCTTGCTTTCTTTATTGACTTACTGACTTATTTATATCTTCATGTTTTCCCTTGCAATTCACTGTATTTATTGCATTTCCAATTATGGTTTCCTAATTTCTATAGCTTCCTGTTTATGTTTTATTTAGATTAGAACTTTCAATTTTTTTTTTAGCATAGATTTAGTACTGCTGAATTCTTTTAGTTTTGCTTGTCTGTGAAATTCTTTCTCTCTCTTTCTGTTCTAAAGGAGAGTCTTTCTAGATAGAATATCCTAGTTTGCAGCCTTTTCTCATTCAGGACTTTGAATATATATTGCCACTCCCTTCTGGCCAGAAGTTTTTATGTAGAGAAATCTGCTGAATGCTTATGGGGCTCCCTTGTAACTAACATTTTGTTTTTCTCTCACTGCCTTTAGAATATTTTCTTTATCTTTAACTTTAACCATTTCAATTATAATATATCTTGGTGTAGGTCTGTTTGGTTTCTTCTTGTTTGGGACCCTCTGTGCCTCCTGTACTTGGATAATTCTTTCCTTCTTAAGGTTTGGAAAGTTTTCAGTCATGATTTCTTTAACTATATTTTCAATCCCCTTTTCTCTTTCTTCTCCTTCTGGGACCCACTATTATGCATAGGCTGGCGCACTTTATATTATCTTGCTTTAATTGGTTTTTATTGGCTTTTATGTCTGCTGTATTGGGTTATTTCTTTTATCTTGTCTCCTAAGTCATTTATTCATTCCTCTGCATTATCTAGTCTGTTTTTGATTGCCTGTAGTTGAATTTTCTATTTTTAACTAGCTCTTCTTTATAGTTTAAATTTTCTTTTCAAGGTTTTCTGTCTCTATTGATAGTCTCTTTTAGTTCTTTCAGTGTGTTGATCATTCCCTTTTTGAAGTCTAGTAGACTATCAATCTATTTTACTGTTTGTTCTTTCAGGGGATTTCTCTTGTTCTTTTAATTGAAAGTGGTTCCTCGGCTTCTTTATTTACTTATATTTCTCTGGCTCTATGTATTTCTTCTAGACCCGTTTCTGAGCTGTGGTGTGTAGTAGGCAGGGTGGGAGCACTTCAGTTGTGAAGAAAAATAGGCAGGAGATTTCCACTGGGGAGTTCCCTCTGTGGTGTTGTCTGTCACTTGTTATGCAGACTTACAAAGTACTATTTGTTGATGTTGGCTTTATCCCTGCTTTAGCTATGGGAATGTCAGCCACCTACTCTGGTGCCCCTCAGGTTCTGAGCCCCAGGAAACATCAGTGCAGATCCAGCAGTGTCAGTCCCTTGGACCTGCCTTAGCAAGTGTGTAGTCACACACATGAATTTGTGGTCCACTACAGGTTCAGCTCAAACCCCAATCCTGCATCCACATATGGAACCATACACCACCCTGTTGTAAATACCCTCACTGGCCACCCTTCTTGAGTCAGAACTCCACTCACTGCCTGTAAGTCCCAGAGGTGTGGATCCACAAAGTGACCAGAGAGAGCAAATCCACCCTCTCTGCCTGGGGCTGTAAACAAATCTCAGTCCCGCCTGTGAAGTTGCAATGGCACAGGATATAGATTCAACATTCAGCTCTGCCTTTGTGCAGCAGTGTTGACTATGACCAAGCCCCATTTCTCTTCTCATGAGAACACACCAACAATGGAGCCAAGTGGAGAAAGTGACTTTGGCACAGCCATGCATCATTCCTCCCCCATTATATCAACATTGGTGCTTTTTTATGAGAGTTTCAGTCTGTTCTGTTCCACACACACACACACACACACACACAGCCAGAGCTCACACTGCCCTCTAGTTTCCTGATGCTGCCTCTCTGCAGTGTGACCCAGCCCTCTGCCTGGGCTCTTCACTGAATCCAGTAGCCAGTCCTGGCTCATCCCTGCTAGTTCATGTCTAGGGCTGGTCATCACAGGGACCCTCTGTGTCAGTATTCCCCAGTTCTGCCTGCCATGCAGTTGCCACTGTGTCCTCCAAACCTTGGAAGCTCTGCTTCTTTCCTAGCTCATCTCCCAGCTAGAGAGGTTGTGTCCCAGTGTGAGGGTGCCTTTCTTCCTATGCTACTTTTTCCCTGCAGGATCAGTCCTGCACTGAATTTGTCTTTTTTCTTTTTATTCCTTACCATATTTTGTGGGAATCTTCCTGTATTTCAAAATGAGAGACACTGTGCCAGAGTTCAGGAGGTTTCTGTGCAATTCAATGTTTTTGTAGATGTAATTCTTTGTGTATTTGTGGGAGAGGTCAAGCTGTGAGTCTTTCTACTCTGTCACTGTGACTCATTCAAATTTTAAAATAGGGCTAGGTCTTTCTTAATTACTCTCAACAAGCTGTTGTAGTTTCCAGCGTACATGTTTTGTAATTTTTCCTTGCCTCTATTGGATGCTGATTCAGATCATACACAACCTTCTAGAGAAACCTGTCCCACCCTGCCATTTGCTGCCAACTAGCTGGCCTGTGTCTGAGTCACCAAAAGGTTTTGTTCTTTATCTGATTCTTAATTCTTTAGAATTTATCATTTTACTCTCATAAATTCTGATTGTATTTGTAACAAATACTTTAAAATAAAAATAATAAACTTTATGCTGTGGATTCAATATGAATGAATCTCAAGTAACATATGCTTTAAATACCTTAGAATTAGTAAAGCAATATAGATACATTATGAACACTTGAAATGTTGCCTAAAGGAAAAGTGCAGAGATTTGCAAATCCCACCCCCAGAAGTGACCGTCATGAATGGCTTGGTGAACATCTCTCAGTCTCTATCTCTCTTATTCTCTCTGCCTCTGTCTCTCACACACCACAAGATTCATTTACATCTATGATGATTTGACACATATGTGGTCATAGATGGCATCTGGGATGTAGATGATGGATTAACAAGCATCCAAACTGAGGGCTTCCTTGACATCAGGTAAAGACCTAGCAGTCATTTTTCCAGCTGCACAACAATCATTCCTCCATGTGAACCAGAACTGATGAATCCCACCCCCTCTCCATGAACATTAGTGTTGCTTCCAATCTCCTACTAGTTAAACCAGAACTGTGATGAACATCCTTGAAAAGACATCTTTGAAAAATTGTGCAAGAATTTTAGTATGATCAACAATAAGCATCAGCACTACTCGGAAAGGGGTGAACTTGTGGAACTGTAATTTATCCTGCATACTGTTCTCCCAGAGAGGAGTGTCTGTTCACTCTTCCCTCCAGGGGATCTACTGTGGCCTCTGCCTCCTCATGTTGTCACTAGAGCTGGTTGTAACCAGGCTAAAGTCCTGCCAGTGTGATGGTGACCAATGCTGTCTCCAAAGTGTGTACATCTGTGTGCATCCTCACTTGAGAGGTCAAGCACCTCTAATATACACTGGCCACCTGCATTTCCTCTTGTTGGAATTGCATGTGTTTGTTCTGTTTCTGTTTAGAACACAGTGTTTCAAGAAGTTTTTGGACCACAGGGATGTGAAACCTTTCTCTGACTTTAGGTTATGAAAAATGATTTTTCCAGGTTGTGGTTTGACTTTCATGGCTTTTGAATATTATTATTTTTTATTTTGTAGGTTATGTTTTGCCACAGGAAGAGCTAAGCATCTCCCTTCTGGCTCTGGTATCACACATAGAATAGCAGTGCCTATCTCGAGATTATGCACATAGTTACTAAAAATTTTCATTTTGTACATCTCATGTTTAATCCACCTGGGTTTCCCTTTCAAATAACCAAAATACTACTTCAAGTTAAAAAAAAAAACACCAGTCCCTTGTTAAAATATGAGAGCAGACACAAACAGCCACCTTTTGTATGATTTCATTGATAGGGAACATCCAGTGTAGGGAAAGACACACAGAGAGAAAGAGGATTAGGGCTTGTCAGGGGCTAGGGGAGGGAGAAAAGAGAATGTGTGCTTTGGATACAGGGTTTTATTATGAGGAAAGAAACAGTCTGAAACTAGACAGTGATGATGGTTACACAGCATTGTGAATGCACTTAATACTCCTGAATTGCACAATTTAAAATGGAAAAACATCTAAATTTTATTATTGTAAACTTAAAACATAAAAATAGATGATACTCTAAATGACATGAAAGAAAACAAGGAAATTACAGAAAAAAAACAAACAAAAATGATTCCAGGAGAAGGGAAGTAAAGTTCGGGTCTGGGAGTGGGTTGATTCTGAGAATTAGATGACAGTGTTGGTGTTTGCAGAGGCATCTCAGCCCGTAGTGGTGGTGATGCCTGAATTGGCTCTGGGTCTCATAGAAGTGTGTGTGTAGGTGCAGGAGGAGCTACAAGATCAGGCTCAGGGTCTCCCTGCAGGACTGGTAATGTAACCTGGCTCTAGGTCTCCTGTAGGGCTAGTCTTACAGTCTCCCTGCAGAGCTGGTGGGATGTGACACGGTTCTGTGTTTTTTGCAGGTGCAGGTTCGGGTTCCCCTGCAGGGTTGGTAGAATGGGACCCAGTCCTGTGTCTCCTGCAGGATCCAGCTCAGGATCTCATGCAAGACCAGGCTCAGGGTCTCCTTGTAAGGCTTGTGGAATGAGACCCCATCCTTTTTCTCCTGCAGCAGCAGATTCATGGTGTCCCTGCAAGGTTTTGCAATTTCACCCTACTCTTTATCACCTGCAGGAGCAGGCTCAGACTGTCCCTGCTGGGTTGTTGGAATATGACACATCTCTGATTCTCTTGCAGAAGCAGGCTCAGGGTCCCTCTACAGGGCTAGTCAATTTTGTTCCAGTCCTAGGTCCCTTGCAGGTGCAGGATTGGGGTCTTCTTTCAGGGCTGGTGAAATGTGACTCAGCTGTTGGTCTCCTGCAGAAACAGGCAGAGTTTCTCCCTGCAAGCCTTGTGGAATGAGACCCAGTGCTGGGTCTCCTACAGGAGCATGCTCAGGGTCTCTATGCAGGGCTAGTGGAATTGGACCTGTCTAATGGTCTCCCTGCAGTGCTGTTGGAATTGGTCCAATTCTTGGGTGTCTTGAAGGTGCAGGCTCTAAGTCTCCCTGCATTGCTGGTGAAATGTGACCCAGTTGTGGTTCTCCCGAAGGAACAGTCTCAGGGTTTCCCTGCAGGGCTGGTGGATGGGACATAGTCCTGGGTCTCCTGGAGGAGCAGGCTCTGGGTTATTCTAGAGCTGTTGCAATATGACCAATCTCAGGTTCTCCTGTAGGAGTAGGCTCGGGGCCTTCCTGCACAGCTAGTGGAATTGGACACGGCTCATGGTCTCCGTGCAGTGCCATTGGAATTGGTCCAAATCTTGGATCTTTTGAAGGTGTAGGTTCTAAATTTCCCTGCATTGCTCATGGAATGTGACCTGGCTCTGGTTCTTCTGCAGGAGCAGGCTGATAAATTACCTGTAGGGCTGGTGGAATGTGACATGGCTCTTAGTCTCCTGCCAGAGCTGATTCAGGGTCTTTCCACAGGGCTGGTAGAATTGGTCCCAGGCCTGGGTCTCCTGCATGTGAAGGCTCAGGTATCCCTGCAGGGCTTGTGGAATGTGACAGGGTTTCTGTTCCCTGCAGGGGCAGGTTCAGAGTCTCCTTGCAGTGTTGCTGGAATGGCACATGGCTCTGAGTTTCCTGTAACAGCAGTCTTATGTTCTTCCTACAGGGCTAGTGGAATATGACTCAGACCTTGGTCACTTGCAGGAGCAGGCTAGTTTTCTCCCTGCTGGGATGGTGGAATCAGACCCTGTCCTGGGTCTTCTGCAGAAGCAGGCTCCAGGTCTTCCTGCAGGGCTGTTGGAACATGACCCCATCACTGGTTCTGCTTCAGGAGTAGGCACAGGGTCTCCTTGCAAGGATAGTGTAATTGGACCCAGCTCAGGGGTCACTACAGGGCTGATGGAATGTGACCTGGCTCTGTGGCTCCTGCAAGTGTAGGTTCTGTGTCTCCCTTCAGGGTTGGTTTAATGGGACCCATTCCTGGGTCTCCTGTAGAAGTAGGCTCAGAGTCTCCCTGCAGGGCTGGTGGAATGTGACCCATCTCTGGGTCAACTGCCAGAACAGATTTGGACACTACCTTCAGGCTGGAGGAATTGGGCCTGTTCTTGCATTTCCTGCAGGAACAGGCCTTGGTTCTTCCTGGAAGAATACTGTAATATGACCCATCTCTGGTTCTCTTGCAGGAGAGGCTCATGGTCTCCCTAGAAGGTTAGCAGAATTTGTCCCATTCCTTGGTCCAAGGCTCAGGGTATCCCTGCAAGGTTGGTGGAATGGGACCTAGTCCTGTGTCTCCTGCAGCAGCAGGTTCTGTTCTCTTTGCAGGGCTGGTGGAATGTGACTCCACTCTGTAGTATTTTTTGCAGATGCAGGCTTAGGGACCTCACCAGAACTGATGGCTCTTAGTCTCCTATGGGAGCAGGTGAGGGATTCCCTGCAGAGCTGGTGGAATTCATCCCAGTCCTCAGTCTCTTGCAATTGCAGGCTCAGTGTCTCCCTGCAGGGTTTGTGGAATATGACTTGGCTGTGGGTATCCTGCAGGAGCAAGCTCAGTGTTTCCGTGCAGGGTTGGTGGAATGAGATCTAGTTCTGGCTCTCCTACAAGAGGAAGCTGGGATTCTCCCTGGAAAGGCTGATGGAATTGGACTGGGTGTCTGTCTCCTGCAGGAGCAAGCCTAGGGATTACCTGCAGAGCTGGTAGAATGTCACACAACTCTTGTTCTTCTGCAGGAGCTGGCTCATGTTCTCTGTGAAGGGCTTGGTCTCCCCCAGGAGCAGGTTTGTAGTCTCACTACAGGGCTGGTGTCATGTGACCCACTCTGTTTTCTGCAGATGCAGTCTCCGTGTTTGACTGCAGGTTTGGTGGAATGGGACGAAGTCCTGGGTTTCCTGGAGTAGCAGGCTTACAGTCTCCCTTCTGGGATATTGGAATGTAACCCAGTCATGTGTTTCCTGCTGAAGTGGCCTCAGGATATCCCTGCAGGGCTGTTGGAATTGTACCTTGCTCTGTATCACCTGCAGGATCAGGTTTGTGCTCTCCCAGCAAGGCTGGTGGATTTGGACCTATTCCTGGGTCTCCTGCAGGAGCAGGTTTTCAGTCTTCCTGCAGGGCTTCTGGAATATGACATATCTCTAATTTTCCTGCAGGATCAGGCTTGTGGGTCACCCAGCAAGGCTAGTGGAATTGGACCCACTTCAAGGTCTTAGTGCAGAGTTGATGGAATGGGACCCAGTCCTGGGTCTCCTGCAGGAATTGGCTCAGAGTCTCCCTGCAGGACTGGTGAAATTGGACCCATTCCTGAGTCTCCTGCAGGAGGAGGCCCTGCATCTTCCTGGAGGGATGGTGGAATATGACAGAGATCTGGTTCTCCTGCAGGAATAGGCTCAAGGTCTCCCTACAAGGCTAGTGGAATTGGACACATTCCTGGATCCATTGCAAGTGAAGGCTTGGGGTTCTTCCTACACAGCTGGTGGAATGTGATTTGGCTCTGAGTCTCCTGCAGGAGTAGGCTCAGGGCCTCCTTGAAAGATTGGTGAAATGGGACACAGTGCTGTGTCTCCTGCAGTAGCAGGCTCAGGTTCTCCCTACAGTGTTGGTAAAATTGGACCTGGCTCCAATTCAACTGCAGTAGCAGACTGAAGGTATACCTGCATGGCTGGTTTAGTGTGAAGGAACAGCAAGTCTTAATACATTGGCCCACTCCTGGTAAATGTATAAACAGGGCTTGGTGCATGGTCTCTTGTATTGTCTGAAAAAGCCCCTTGAGATGTGTTGATTATGATGACCTCTTCCAAGAACTTGAACACTTATAGAATCTCTGCCAACTCATGTTGTTTAGACTGAAGGAATCTGCCTTTCATCAGTTCTTGGAATAGAGATCAACACAAAATGAAAGAGGGAAGAAAAAATTACCAATCTATCTATTAAGAAATCAGCTGAAGACATTAGAAAGTTCTCTTGCAATGCACTTGTTTCTATTTTGGTGCATTTAGAATCATTTCTTTATTATCAACTTTGGCCATTTAAATTAGAATATATATTTTTGTAGGCCTACTAGGGTTCATTATGCTTGGACCCTCTGTGCTTCCTGTGTTGAGATAGCTGGTTCTATCTTTGGTTTAAGAAAATTTCAGTCTGATTTCTTCAAATATCTTTTCAAACCATTTGCCTTTCTTCTTTTCCATGTGGGATCCCTATGAGTCATAGACTGGTATGTTTTCTCTTATCCCAGGTTTCAGTTGCATTGCTTGGATTTGTTTTTCACTTGCTTTTCTATGTCGTGTTCTGACTGAGTGATTGCGGTTATCCTGCTTTCGAAGTCACTTATTTGTTCCTCTGCATTATCTAGTCCGATTTGGACTGTCTTTAGCTTAGCTATTCTCACCATTGAGTTTTCTGATTCTATGTGGCTCATCTAAAGTGTTTCTCTTTCCATTTATACTAGCCTGCATTTGTATTCATAGACTCAAGATTTCCTTCAGTGTTTTTATGTCCTCCCTTTTCAAGTCATGTTCTAGTAAATTTTGGTGGTCTAATACATTGCATGTTCTTTCAGGAGACTCCTGTCTTTTGAAAATTTGGAATGGTTCTTTTAATTTTATTATATCTCTCTATCACTATGGGTTAAGGATTATCAGTTATCTATTATAGACTTGAACAGCTTTTGTAAGTGAAATCATTTCTGTGCACATTTAGTATTAATGCTTTGAGGATTGTTTTTGGTATGTAATGATGCCATGCATTCCTTCTGTGTCTGTTGCCTGTTATATCTATGATTGCTAGTGTGGTTTTTGTTGTGGTGAATACAACCTATTCTAGTAAAGTTAGCAGAGTGTCATTTTGGTTAAATGCTTATCATAGCTCTGACAGTGCTGGGACTAGTAATTTTTCTGGAATACAGGCTTCCAAATGGTTTCTGGGCTGCCGGCTGTATATGTGGATAGGGAATGGTTCCAATACACTCTCATGAAAGTGCATTCGTCCTTACTATTGCCACGGAAAAGTCAAAATTTTATAATGGGTTCCCTCAGGTTCTCTGCAAACAAAAACAAAAGTGGAAACAAATCTAATGATGTCACACATTAGAACCTGTTGAAGCGTGCAGTGCCACAGTTGGGTCCTTAGTGTAGTACTGGGTCAGCACCACAACTATTGTTGCATTAGCATGTGGTAGTCAAGTCTGACGGAAAGGCTTCAAATTCACATATCGTTCAGCAGATCTCTGCTCCAAGAACTCTTGCAATAAGGCATTGGAACTCAAAGGCAAGCATGGGGCATTTCAAAAACCTCTGCTTTGGACAATAAGAAATTTCAATCCTGCCTATGAAAGTTGCAGATCCTTGGGCTATAGAATCTGATTTCAACAATAAATTGCCCTGGATTCTAGAAACTAGATGAAGATGGCTCTGAATGAGACCCATTTCTCCTTTATGGAGAAAATGAGCAATTATACCGTGGATGTGGAAAGACTGTGACTAAGGCCCTGGGTTACTAAGCTAATCCACAACACATATGCCAGCAGATTTAATATTAAGAGAGGACCCAGGCAGATCTGTTCTCTAGATAGTACCAACCACAGCCCAAAACAATCTGCAAACCCCTGGGAATAAATTTGTGACATCAGCCACAGCCCTAACACACAGATTCCACAGGCACTCCTAGCTCAAAATTAACAGGTGGAGTATTGGTCTGGGAATGAATTGCAGAGAAATTTTGTGATTATTGCTTTCAGATATGTCAACCAAACGTCCACTATGCACTCTTTTAACCCTCAGCACATTGTCTTCCATCTCAAATGACCTGTCCACTTTAGAGTGTGCATTCCAGTAAAACACAGTTTCCCCTTTACTGCTCCCTCACCAAAGGTCAGGTCCTGCACTGATTTCCATTCTCTAATTTGCCTTCTACTCTTTCCAGGTTATGTGAGAATTTTCTGACTTTTGAAGTAAGAGATGTTTGGGCATTTTTCAGCAGGGTTCCTGAGTCAAGGGCTGGGAGAGTGTATGTTTATCTTGCTGTATACATGGGAGAGAGTGAGCGAAGTTTGCACTGGTACTCTGCCAGTTTGGCATGGATAAATTAACACAATTTAGTCATAACTCACAGACACTTGATTCTTGTTTAGCTATTTTTCTGTATATCAGTTGTGGGAGGACGTGTCCGAAAAATCCAGGTCTGACAATGTGTTCATACCTCATTGCAGACTTTCAAATAATAAACAGAATTAAATTACATACATGGGAAATATATCAAAATAAATACAGTTTTAGAAACATACTATATCTAACTATAAGACAGAGTTGCCAAATTTAGGTACCAGCTTGAAATATCCAAATAAGAAAAATGCACAGAAAATATAAATTAGCAGCCAAAAGTCATGAAGGAGGCAGGTCAACAGTTTTCTCTTGGTGCCTCCAGCACTAACAGAAACAGTGAAATAATTCTTAGAACCATTAACAACCACAACCCTAGTTTTCCATTGTGCATGTGGTGCCCTTTCCTAATAATGACACATACTGGTCAATGTTGGCGATTCAAGGGGAAAAATTATTATTTAGGAAACCACAAAGAAACCCAAACAATGTATTTTTACATAGGCTTGGTTTCAATAGCACTTAGAGATATTATAGATATGAGAACACTGCCGCAGCTTTGCTAGGCTATTGAGAATCATGTGCTCGTCTATCAAAGATGAGAATGTTTAATCGACTAATTATGTTGAGAAAAGCAATTTAACCCAAAAAATACAGCAATCACATTATATCCTGCTCCTGGGACTTGACAAAAGGGAAAAGACGGTCCACAAAAGAAGTGTCACTACATACCTATCCCAACAATTACACTTCATTTCAATAACTGAATTATAATAGTTACAAATACTGTTTTGAAAAAATGAGGATAAATAAATATCCATATTCAGGCAAAAAATTCACTCACTTACAAAACTCCCTTCACACCAAAGTAGACATAAGCCCAGCATTTGCTGAATCTAGGGGAAGATCATCATTTCAAGTTGTGAGCGAAGAATTCAATACCAATCTATTTTAGTCGAGAGTAGTTGACAATGGAGGAGTTCACTGTTGTGCACAGAATGTGAAGGAGGAGGAACTCTGATACAAGGAGGGGCTTGCTCAGCTCCTACTGGCTTCATTGCAACTCAAGTGCTGATTCTTTGAAGTGGATACATGAGGGGAGGGGAGGGAAGAACAAGTGCTTGGTACCAAGGGCCAACCCTGGGAAAAGGCTTACCTGTGCTTCGTGCTTGGTCGTCTGAGTGGTTTATAAATGCCCCTTGGGACGTGTGGATTCTCACGACCTCTTCCAAGAACATGAGCGCTTTTATCATCTCTGCCATCTCTTCTCTTTTAGACGTCAGTAATCTTGGACCCGTTCTTGGAGCAGAGAATTGAGTACTTTCCTAAAGTGCACGTTGACACTCCATATGTTTCTGCCAGTATCAGCGAGGTTCAATATGTCTCATGAATGTCTTTTGAGCCTGGTATTCTCAACAGAAGTCTCCATGCCAGTATTCTCCATTGTAGCAGAACAACTCTCATCAATGTGTTCGCATCTCACCTCAATTTGTGCAGCCAGCTTTTCTGCCAACTTCCTTCATGTCTCCTATAAAGTCAAATTCTAAAGGACAGGGCAAGTCTGAAAGTACCTCGGAGCCTCACCTGTAAGCTGATGACAGGCAGATCTTCCACTATCTGCCCTTTCAGATTCTGGAAACTGACCCGTGAACTCAGGCCATTGCACAGCACGAGTATCTCGAACTTACACAGATTCCAGAAAAAGAGACTTAAGCCAAGCTCCATAGAGGGCGGTACCGCCTCCATGACACTGATCCACCCACAGAATTCTGCCCAGTTACCTTGGATCCACCAGCCACAACAATCCTGGCAGAACACACCAAGATTCCACCTGGAATCCAACCGGTAACTACCATCCCCAATGGTTGCTGCATCTTGTCAGTGTTGGGGGAGGGGCTGCATCAGACGAGAGGTTCCAAAGGTAAATGTGATTCTCTCCATTAGCGTCCCATGTTCAGTTTTTTCTTCCCTCTATCCTTTTGTACAGATCTGTATACACAGTACAAACGGAGGGAATTCTGTCCATGTTGTTTATGGTTTCACACGTCTTTAAACTTTCTAACTGTTAACATTACACAAAGACCCACTATAAGAATCTTTTGTTTGTGTAATATCCATTCACCCACAATGCATATCCGTCTGTTGCTTTTCTGCTGAAATACACACTCTCTCAGAACATGGATCCATTTGTTTCATGGGGGCTGAAATTCCTAGAAGTGAAACCAATCCCAATGTGCACTTTCCTGTCTGTCTCTTTTGCTCTTAGTACAGTTTTGCAGAGCTACTTGTCTTTGTTATAGGTGTATGCCATTTATTCTCTACGTAGGGTTGAATATGCCATTCATTGATCCTGTTGGAAGACTTGTAAACCTATATCACGGACTATGACTCCATCTTATTCAAAATCGGCATTTGGGTTAGGTCACGATATGCTCTTTTGCATCAATATTTATGAATATTAATGCACACGTCTGTGTTCTGAATACATGTGTGTTGATTACATGCAAGCCTCGATACTGGGTCAATGCAGGCTGAATCATCCTTTACATCACTTTGAGTAATTTATTTTGAATTATCATGTATCCTTTGGATAGATGTCAGCCAACCGTACACTTTTTGTGTTTATTTGTTTGATTGTTTGTTTGCTTGTTGTTTGTTTTGCAAACACATTACGCCATGAATCTCTCCGTTTGCTTCAGAGAGTTATGTAAGCTGATTTACTTAGTATAGTGCTGAAAATCACCTATGATTTCCTGCTCCCCACTTCCATCTTCAGGATTTTGATTTCCTCATTGCCTTTTTGTTTATTCTTTGAAACTCATTGCTCTTCTTGCATTTCCAATAATGGTTTTCTTATTTACATTTCTACTTGCTACTTTTCGATTCAGGGTGGAATTCTGAATCTTCCTTTAAGGATAAGTTCCTAACTGCTGAATTCTTCTAAGTTTTGCCAGTCTGTGAAATTATCTAGCTCTGCCTTTAATAGGAATGGCAGTCTTGTAGCATAGGCTACCATAGATTGCAGCTTTTTCTTATTCAGGATTTGGTCTATGTCCTGTCACTCCTTCTATCCTGCAATATTCCTCTCGAAATATAAGCTGAAACCCCTCTGGAGGTAGTGTTGTGACTAAGTTGTTTTCCTCTATATGCATTTAAAATCACTCGGTTGATCATGAACTTTGTTGATTTGAATAATACTGCTGAATGTAGGTGTATTGGGTTTCCAACTTCTTTGGTATGTGTACTTTCTGATTTCGTATACCTCATTATTTCTTGTCTTTCAGCAAGTTACAGTCTGATTTTTCTACAAATATCTTTTCAGACTTTTTTTGTTAATCTTGCTTTTCCATCTGGGACTCTTATGAATCTTACTCTTTCATGCTTTGTCTTACCCCAGGCTTCAACAGCAATGTTTGCATTGGGTTGCACTTCTTTTTCTATGTCTTCTTCTGATCGAGGGATTTCTGTTCCCCTGTCTTCACAGTCTTTCACGAGTCCGTCTGCATTATCAAGTCTGCTTTGGACTGACTTTATCCCTGATATTATCTCATCCTTGAGTTTTCTGATATTATTTGGCTCGTTTTTAGAGTTTCTCTTCCCCTTTCCTGGATAACTGCCTTTTGTGATTCTGAGACACTGTTGTACTTCATGTTTTCCTCACCTCAGTTTTCAATACATGCTCTGGTAGCGTTTTGCAGTCTAGATGTTTGAAAGCTTATTTTTTGGGCCTTCAAACTCTTTGAAACTGAAAATGGTACTTCCTGTTTCTTTTACTATACTTCTTTATCTCTACTGGTCAAGTAATATCAGATATCTAATTTAGAATTATAGGGCTTTGTTAAGTGAAAATTTTAGACCATTGGGTGTACAAAGTTCCATGATATTTCTGTGAGGGAAATTTTCCCTAGGCATTGATGCCATGTCCTGTTCCTGTGTGTGTTGTCTGGTATATCTCTAATTGCTGGTGTTGCCTTTGTTGTGATGAACACACCATATTTTTTCAATTAGTAAAACTTCGTTTTATTGCACTTACCTCACAATTCTGAAAGTGCAGAGTACACTTCCTGTTCTGAAAATGAAGCTTAAAGGTTTTCAGCACGGCATTCTGCTGTATGTCATATTGGAGTCTTTCCAAAACAGCAAACTGAGAGTGTGCTTGTGCTTTCTATTGCCATGGGAATGTCCCAACGTTACCAGTTCTTCCCAGAGCTCCTCTGTCTACAGAAACACCAGTGGAAACATATGTATGGATGCCATAAATCAGGGCCTGCTTGAATGATCCCGCAGACCGATCTTTGTGTCCTCTGTGCAGTACCATGTCAGTGCCATCCAAAATGTAGCATCTGCATTTGGGAGATAATGCTGAAGGAAATGCTTCAACTTCTCACGTTGTGGACTTTGACCACTCTTCCTTGATCCCTCATCCTTGGGTCATGTGTGCACGAATGCAACCACAGAGCTGTACCGAATTCTCTTCCTCAAACCAATCCATAATCCCTGTCCAGGTTATGACTGTAGCAGATCCTAAAGGTTTTCATACTGATTTCAAGCCCAAGGGCCACTGAATCCCTCAGACCAGATGCACGACATCTCTGATTGAGCCCCACACGTGCTCTATTGGCAAAATGCCAAATTGATCCTGGGCCTGCAAAATGCAGTGGATGTGGCCATGGCACATATCGAAAAACTCAACCTCACACGCCAATGTGGTTGCTTTCTTAATGGGGTAACAGGTCGGTTTGCTCTCTTGATAGAACCCACCACAACCCACAAAGCACTCCAGATCCCTGAGACTCAGCGTGTGCCATTATCTGTAGCTCTATACCTCATTTTCCACTGCCTCTTCTGGCTCAAATTTGGCAGATCGGATCTTTGTCTCAGAATCAATTGTGGGGATATTTTGTGCTGATTTCTATGAGTTATGTCAGCCAAGCATCTGCTGTGCACTCTTCTAACACTCAGCGCATTACCTACAATCCCATCTGTGCTGTCCGCTTGAGAGTGTGCGTCCAAGTAAAACAGAGTTTCACCTTTGCTGCTCCATCAGCAGAGGTCAGATCCTGCACAGATTTCCATTCTCTACTTTGCCTTCTCCTGCTTCCAGGTTTTCTGAGGCCTCATCCTGTCTTTGGAAGTAACCGACCACACTTCGGAAAGTGTCCTGTGCCAAGGGCTGGGTGAGTGGATGTTTACATTGCTGTGTACATGGGTGGGAGTGAGCGCAGGTTGCACTGGTTCTCTGCCACCTGGGCATCGATAAATCAACACTTTACAGATATAATTCACAGAATTGTGATGGTTGTTTAGCTCTGTTTAATATGCAGCCATGGTGGGAGGGTTTGTCCGTAGCCTCCAATTTTCACATTGTGTTGATAACTCAGTTGCAGTTTTTAAGAAGGTTAATAGAATTGATTTACATGTTTTGGGATTTATAAGAAAATGAAGGTAGATTTTGAAACATACTAAATCCACCTAGATGCCAGACCTGTCAATTTTGTAACATTATGTCAACTATAAGAAAAATATAGACAGTTATAAAGTAAAATCACTGTCCAATAATTTGAAGGGGATATGTCAACTCTTTACTGTTGAAGCCTCCAACACCAACCGGAACCATGAAGTACCTATTGGAACCACGAAATAACCGAGAACCTGGGTTTCCCTTGTGCATGTGGTTCCCTTTACTCACAATGACACATACTGGCCAATGTTGGCATTTCAAGGGGTAACATTCCTCTTTAGGAAAATACAAGAAAAACCAAACAAAATTATACATTTAGGCTTGATTCCAAAGCACCTAGAGGCATTTTAGCTATGAGAACCCTGCTGCAGCTCTGCTAGGCAATTGAGAACCAATTGTTCTTCTATCATTGATGAGAATGCTTAATCATCCGATCATATTGGGTAAATAAATTTCACACAACCAAGTGTGCACCCCCATGATATCGTGCACCCGGGGCTTGTCTGAAGGGAAAGACGCCCCACATAACCTGTGTCTTTAATGTCTTTCACGACTTTTACAGTTCAGTTCACTATCTGACTTATAATATTTGACTATACTGTCTTGAAATACTGAGGCCTAATACATATTTTAGTTCAGTCAAAGATTCCCCTCACCTACCACACTCCCTTCACCCGAAAAAGACTTAACCACAGCATTTTCTGAATCTACGGGAAGGTCATCATTTCTTTGTGTGAGCTGAGTATTAAATTCCTATCTATTTAAGTCGAGAGTATTTGACCTTTAAGGAATTCACCATTCTTCACAGAGTGTGAAGTTGGAGGAACTCTGATTCTAGGAGGGGCTTGCTCTTCTCCTACTGGCTTCATTGCAGCTCAGGATCTGATTCTTTAAAATGGATGACTGAGTGGAGGGGTGGGAAGTGCAAGTGCCTGATAGCTATGCCCAAACCTGGGAAAAGGCTTACCTGGGCTTGGTGCATTTTGGTCTGAATGGTTTGTAAATGCCCCTTGGGACCTGTGGATTCTCGTGACCTCTTCCAAGAACATGAGCGCTTTTATCATCTCTGCCATCTCTTCTCTTATAGACGTCAGGAATCTTGGACCCGTTCTTGAAGCAGGGAATTGAGTAACTTTCTCAAGTGCACGTTGACACTCCGTATATTTCTACCAGTATCACCGAGGTTCAGTAGGTCTCATGAAAGAATTTCGAGCCTGGAATTCTCTAGAGAAGCCTCCATGCCGGTATTCTCCATTGTAGCAGAACAACTCTCATCAATATGTTCGCATCTCAGCTCAATCCATCCAGCCAACTTTTCTGCCAGGTTCTCTTCGTGTCTCCCATAAAGTCGACTTCAACAGGACTGGGCAAGTCTGGAAGTAACTCTGAGCCTCACTAGTATGCTGATGACAGGCAGATCTTCCACTGTCTGCCCTTTCAGATTCTGGAAACTGACCCGTGAACTCAGGTCTTTGGGCAGCAGCAGTAACTCGAACTTGCACAGCTTCCCGAGCAAAAGACCAAAGCCAAGCTCCACAGAGGGCGGCAGACCCTCCATCACACTGATCCACCCACAGAATTCTGCCCAGGTACCTTGGTTCCATCAGCCACAACAAGCCTCGCAGTACACAGCAACATTCCTTCTGGAATTCCATCCGGTAACTGCCATCCCCAATGGTTGCTGCATTATTTCAGTGTTGGGGGAGGGGCTGCATTAGACTAGAGGTTCCTAAGGGAAACGTGATTCAATCCACTGGCGTCCAATCGTCCTTTTTTCTTCCCTCTTTCCTTTGGTCCAGACTGTATACAGAGTACAAACGGAGGGAAGTGTGTCCATTTTTAGTTTATGTTTTCACACGTCTTGATACTTTCTAACCGTTCACATTACACGGAGACCCACTAAAGTAAAGTCATGTTTGTGTAATATCCATTCACTCAGAATACATATCGGTCTGTTGCTTTCTGCTGAAACATCCACACTCTCAGAACATGGATCCATTTGTTTCATGGGGGCTGAAATTCCTCGAAGTGAAACCAATCCCAATGTGCCCTTTGTAGTCTGTCTCTTTTGCTCTTAGTACAGTTTGGCAGAGCTACTTGTCTTTGCTATAGGCTTATGCCGTTTCTTCTCTACGTAGGGTAGAATATGACATTCGTTCATCCTGTTGGAAGACTTGTAAGTGTATATCACGTTCTATGAACCAATCATATTCAAAACCGTCATTTGGTTTGGGTCACGATATGCACTTATGAATCAATATTTATGAATATGAATGCACGCATCTGTTTTCCGAATACAAGTGTGTTGAGTACATGCTAGCCGCCATACTGGGTCGATGCGTGCTGAATGATCCTTGACATCACTTTGAGTATTTTGTATCGAATAATCATGGTTCTTTGGTATATGTCAGCCAACTGTAACCTTTTGGTGTTTGTTTGTTTGATTGTTTGTTTGTTTTGCAAACACATTAGGCCATGAATCTCTCCTTTTGCTTCAGACAGACAATAATATAAGCTGATTCACTTAAGATAGTGTTAAAATCAACTATGATTTCCTGCTACCCTCTCCCATCTTTAGGATTTTGATGTCCTCCTTGCCTTCTTCTTGTTTCTTCTTTGCAACTCATGCTCTTCTTGCATTTCCAATAGTCGTTTTCTTATTTCCATTTCATCTTGCTACATTTCTACTCAGGGAAGGATTCTCAACTTGTGTTTTAGGATCAGTTTCAAACTGCTGAATTCTTTTAAGATTTGCTGGTCAGTGAAATTCCCTAGCTCTGCCGTTCTTAGAAACGGCGGTCATTTGGCATTGGTTACCGTAGATTGCAGCTTTTTCTCATTGAAGTTATGGCCTATGTCCTGGCACTCCTCCCTGTCCAGCAAAATTTCTGCCGAGATATGAGCTGAAACCCCACTGGAGGTTCTATTGTGACTAAGTTGCTTTCCTCGAGGTGCATTTTAGATCACTGGGATGATCATGAACATTGTTTATTTGAATTCTACAGCTGCTTGTTGGTGTATTGGGATTTCACCTCCTTTGGATGCTGTGTACTTCCTGAATTCGTATAGATGATCCTTTCTTGGCTTTCAGCATGTTTCATTGTGATTCTTCTACAAACACCTTTTCAGAATTTTTTATTTTATCTGTTGCTTTTCCTTTTGGGACTCTTATGAATCCTATTCTTTCATGCTTTGTCTTACACCAGGATTCAACAGTGATGTTTGCGTTGGTTTGCACTTGCTTTTCTATGTCTTTATCTGATCAAGGGATTTCTGTTCCCCTGTCTTCACAGTCATTCACGAGTCCCTCTGCATTATCTAGTCTGCTTAGGACTGACTTTAGCCCAGTTATTATCTCATCCATTGAGTTTTCTGATATTATTTGGTTCTTCTCTAGAATTTCCCTTCCCCTTTTCTGGTATTCTGAACTTTGTGATTCTGAGACTCTGTTGTACTACAGTGTTTTGCTCACCTCCGTTTTCAAAGCTTGCTCTGGTAGAGTTTTGCATCTAGATGCTTGAAAGCTTATTGTTTGGGCCTTCAATCTCTTTGGAACTGAAATGGTACTTCCTGTTTCTTGTACTATATTTCTTTTTCTATCTTGGTCAAGTACAATCAGGTATTTAATGTAGACTTATAAGGCTTGGTTAAGTGAAAAATTTAGACACTTTGGTGTATGCAATTCCATAATATTTCTGTGAGGACAAATTCCCCTAGACATTGAGGCCATGCCCTGTTCCTGTGTGTGTTTTCTTGTATATCTCTAATTGATGGTGTTGCATTTGTTGTGATGAACACACCATACTGTTTCAGTTAGTAGAACATCATTTTTATTACACTAATCTCACAATTCTGAAAGGGCACAGGGCACTTCCTCTAGTGGAAATGAAGCTTCTATAGGTTTTCAGCTCTGCATTCTTCTGTATGTCATTTTGAAGTGTCTCCAAAACAGCCAACAGAGTGCGCTTGTACTTTCTACTGCCATGGGAATGTCCCAATGTTACCAGTTCTTCCCAGAGCTTCTCTGTCTACAGAAAAACCAGTGGAAGCATATATATGGATGTCATACATCAGGGCCTGCTGGGATGATCCCGCAGACCGACCTATGTGTCCTCGGTGCAGTAACCTGTCAGTGCCGTCCAAAATGTAGCATCTGCATTTGGGTGATAATGCTGTAAGAAATGCTTCATTTTCTCATACTGTGGACTTTGACCACTCTTCCTATTTCTCCAATTCTTGAGTAATGTGTTCATGAAGGCAACCACAGAGCTGTTCCGTATCATCTGCCTCAAACCAGACTGTAATCCCAATCCAGGTTATGAATGTAGCAGATCCTAAATCTTTTAATACTGATTTCAAACCCAACGCCCCCTGGAACCCTCAGTCCAGATGCATGATAACACTGATTGAGCCCCACACGTGCTCTATTGGCAAAATGTCAAATTGGACCCTGGTCCTGCAGATGCAGTGGATGTGGCCATAGGAAATATCGAAAAACTCAACCTCATGCGCCAGTGCGGTTGCTGTCTCACTGAGGTCACAGTTCTCTTTGCTCTCTTGAAAGTACCCACCAAAACCCACAACGCACTCTAGATCCCTGAGTTCTGCGAGAGCCATCATCCATAGCCCTATCCCTCTTTTTTCGCTGCCTCTGCTAGCTCAGATTTGGCAGCTCGGATCTTGGTCTCAGATTCAAATGTGGGGATATTTTGAGCTGATTTCTTTGAGTTCTGTCAGCCAAGAATCTGCTGTGCACTCTTCTAACACTCAGCGCATCACCTTCAAGCCCATGCCTGCTGCCCGCTTGAGAGTGTGCTTCCAAGGAAAACAGAGTTTCACATTTGATGCTCCATTACCAGAGGTCATATCCTGCACTGGTTTCCATTCTCTACTTTGCCTTTTCCTGCTTCCGGTTTTTCTGAGGCCTCATCCTGTCTTTGGAAGTAACAGAACACTCTTAGGCAAGTGTCCTGTGCCAAGGGCTGGGTGAGTGTGTGTTTACAAGTTTTGTGTATGGTAGCTAGTGAGAGCAGTTTGCACTGGTTCTCTTCCTATTGGGCATCGACAAATCAACACTTTTCACAAATAATTCACAGAAATAGGATATTTGTTTCGCTCCGATTTCTTTACAGCCATCGTCGGTGGGATTTTCTGAAGACTCCAGCTTTGACCTTATGTTGATAAGGCAGGTGCAGCCTATCAGAAAGTTAACAGTATCGATTTACATGTTTTGGTATTTATATGAAGGTGAAGTTAGATTTTGAAAATTACCAAATCAACCTAGAAGCCAGACTTGACAGTTTCTGTAAAATTTTGTCAGCTCTAAGGGATAAACAGACAGTCTCAATGTAAAATAACAGTCCAAAACTTTGAAGGGGACAAGCCAACTCTTTTCTCTTGAAGCCTCCAACAACAAAGGAAACAATGAAATAACTATTGGAACCATGAAATAACCCCCATCCTGTGTTTCCCTTGTGCACCTGCTGCCCTTTAATCCCAATGACACATACTAGGCAATGTTGGCATTTCAAGGGGTAAGATTCCTCTCTAGGAATATACAAGAAAATCTAAACAGAATATATATATTTAAGGTTGATTCCAAAAGCACCTAGATGCTTTTAACTATGAGAAGCCTGCTGCAGCTATGTTAGGCTATTAAGAACCAGGTGCTCTTCTATCAGTGCTGAGAAGGCTTAATCATCCGATCATGTTGGGTAAAACAATTTAAAACAACCAAGTCTGCACCTCCAAGATATCGTGCACCCGGGGCTTGACGGAAGTGAATGACTGTCCACATAACCTGTGTCTTTAAAGTGTTTGGCGATTTTACAGTTCAGTTCACTATCTGACTTCTAATATTTTCCTGTACTGTCTTGAAAAACTGAGGCCTAATATATATTCAAGTTCATTCAAAGATTCCCCTCACTTCCCACACTCCTTTCAGCCCAAAGAATACATAACCAAAGCATTTCCTGAATCTAGGGGAAGGTCATCATTTCATTGTATGAGCTAAGTATTCAATTCATATCTATTTTATTCGAGAGTATTTGACCTTTAAGGATTTCACAGTTGTTCACCGAGTGTGAAGCAGGAGGTTCTCTGATTCTAGTAGGGGCTTGCTCTCCTCCTACTGGATTCATTGCAGCTCAGGTTCTGATCCATTGAAATGGATGCCTGAGTGGAGTGGAGGGAAGAGCATGTGATTGATAGCTAGGCACAAACGTGGGAATAGGCTTACCTGGGCTTGGTGCATTTGGGTCTGAATGATTCGTAAATGCCCCTTGGGATGTGTGGATTCTCATGACCTCTTCCAAGAAAATGAGCGCTTTTATCATCTCTGCCATCTCTTCTCTTTTAGACGTCAGGAATCTTGGACTCGTTCTTGGAGCAGATAATCGAGTAACTTTCTCAAGGGCACGTTGACTCTCCGTATGTTTCTTCCAGTATCACCGATTTTCAGTAGTTCTCATGAATGTCTTTCGAGCCTGGTATGCTCTAGAGATGTGTCCATGCAGATATTCTCCACTGTAGCAGAACAACTTTCATCAATGTATTCGCACATCTCCTGAATCCATGCAGCCAGTGTTTCTGCCAGCTTCTCTTCGTGTCTCCCATAAAGTCGACGTCAAAAGGACTGGGCAAGTCTGAAAATACCTCAGAGCCTCACTATTAAGCTGATGACAGGCAGATCTTCCACTGTCTGGCCTTTCAGATTCTGGGAACTGACCTGTGAACTCAGGTTTCTGGGCAGCAGCAGTATCTCGAACTTAAACATCTTCCCGTACAAAAGACCTAAGCCAATCTCCACATAGAGCAGCAGACACACCATCAAACTGATCCACCCACAGAATTCTGCACATTTACCTTGGATCCAGCAGCCGCAATATGCCTCGTGATACACACCAACATTCCACCTGGAATCCAACCGGTAACTGCCATCCCCAGTGGTTGATGCATCAAGTCCGTGTTGGGGGTGATGCAGCATTAGACGAGAGTTTCCTAAGGGAAAGGTGATTCTATTCAGAAGGGTCCAATGTTACTTTTGTCTTCCCTCTTTCCTTTTGTTCAGATCTGTATACACAGTACAAACGGAGGGAAGTGTGTCCATGATCAGTTTATGGATTCACACCTATTATACTTTGTAACAGTTCAGAGTACACGGAGACCCACTCCAGGAAACTCATGTTTGTGTAATATCCATCCACCCAGATTACATATCCGTCTGTTGCTTTCTGCTGAAACACCCACACTCTCAGAACATGGATCCATTTGTTTCATGGGGGCTGAAATTCCTAGAAATGAAACCAATCCCTACGTGCACTTTCCTGTCTGTCTCTTTTGCTCTTAGTAAAGTTTTGCAGAGCTACTTGTCTTTGTTATAGGCTTATGCCGTTTCTTCTCTACGTAGGGTAGTATAAGGCATTCGTTCATCCTGTTGGAAGACTTGTAAGTCTATATCCCGTTCTCTGACCCACTCTTATTCAAAACCGTCATTTGGGTTGGCTGAAGATATGCACTTCTGGATCAGTATCTATGAATAGTAGTGCACGCGTCTGTTTTTGGAATACAAGTGTGATGAGTACATGCTAAAAGCGAAAATAGTTCGATGCGTGCTGAAGGATCCTTGACATCACTTTGAGTACTTTGTCTTGAATAATCATGATTGTTTGGTATATGTCAGCCAACTGTAACCTTTTGGTGTTTGTTTGTTTGTCTGATTGTTTTGCAAACACATTAGGCCATGCATCTCTCCTTTTGCTTCAGACAGACAGTCATGTAAGCTGATTCACTTAAGATAGTGCTTAAAATCAACTATGATTTCCTGCTACTCTCTCCCATCTTTAGGATTTTGATGTCCTCCTTGCCTTCTTCTTCTTACATATTTGCAACTCAGGCTCTTCCTGCATTTGCAATAATGGTTTTGTTAATTCCATTTCACCTTGCTACTTTTCTACTCAGGGTAGGATTCTCAATTTTTGTTGTAGGATCAGTCTCAAACTGCTGAATTCTTTTAAGGTTTGCCTGTCAGTGAAATTCCCTAGCTGTGCCGTTGTTATAAACGGCAGTCATTTGGCATAGGCTACCCTAGATTGCAGCTTTTTCTCTTTCAGGATATGGTCTATGTCCTGGCACTCCTCCTCGTGCTGCAAAATTTCTGCCGAGATATCAGCTGAAACCCCTCTGGAGGTTCTGATGTGACTAAGTTGCTTTCCTCGAGGTGCATTTTACATCACTGGGATGATCACGAAATTTGTTTATTTGAATTCTACAGCTGATTGTTGGTCTATTTGTATTCCACCTCTTTTGGATGCTGTGTACTTCCTGAATTCGTATAGAGGATACTTTCTTGGCTTTCAGCAAGTTTCATTCTGATTTTTCTAAAAATTCCTTTTCAGAATTTATTATTTTATCACTTGCTTTTCCATTTGTGAATCCTATGATTCCTATTCTTACCTGGTTTATCTTAACCCAGGATTCAACAGTGATGTTAGCGTTGGTTTGCAGTTGCTTTATTGTGTCTTCTTCTGATGGAGGGATTTCTGTTCCCCTGTCCTCACAGTCATTCACGAATCCCTCTGCATTATGTAGTCTGCTTAGGATTGACTTTAGCCCAGTTTTTATCATATCGATTGAGTTTTCTGATACTACTGGGTTCTTCTTTAGAGTTTCTCTTCCCCTTTTCTGGTATTCTGCCTTTTGTGATTCTGAGGCACTGTGGTTCATCAGTGTTTTCCTCACCTCCATTTTCAGAGCTTGCTCTGGTATCGTTTTGCCGTCTAGTTGTTTGAAAGCTTATTTTTTGGGCCTTCAATCTCTTTGGAACTGAAAATGGTACTTCCTGTTTCTTTTACTATAATTCTTTTATTCTACAGGTCAGGTATTTTCATGTATTTAATATAGACTTATAGGGCTTGGTTAAGTGCAAATTTTTGACTCTTTGGTGTATGCAATTCCATGGTATTTTTGTGAGGACAATTTTCCCTAGACCTTGATGCCATGCCCTGTTCCTGTGTGTGTTGTCTGGTATATCTCTAAATCCTGGTGTTGCCTTTGTTGTGATGAACACACCATACTGTTTCAGTTAGTAGAAACTCATTTTTATTACACTAATCTCACACTTCTGAAAGGGCACAGGGCACTTCCTCTAGTGGAAATGAAGCTTCTATAGGTTTTCAGCTCTGCATTCTTCTGTATGTCATTTTGAAGTGTCTCCAAATCAGCCAACATAGAGTGCGCTTGTACTTTCTACTGCCATGGGAATGTCCCAATGTTACCAGTTCTTCCCAGAGTTTCTCTGTCTACAGAAACACCAGTGTAAGCATATGTATGCATGTCATAATTCAGGGCCTGCTGGGATGATCCCGCAGACCGACCTATGTGTCCTCGGTGCAGTACCCTGTCAGTGCCGTCCAAAATGTAGCATCTGCATTTGGGTGATAATGCTGTAAGAAATGCTTCATCTTCTCATGCTGTGGACTTTGACCATTCTTCCTATTTCTCCCATTCTTGAGTAATGGGTTCATGCCGTCCAAAATGTAGCATCTGCATTTGGGTGATAATGCTGTAAGTAATGCTTCATCTTCTCATGCTGTGGACTTTGACCACTCTTCCTAGTTCTCTCTCTTGAGTAATGGGTTCACGAAGGCAACCACAGAGCTGTTCCGCATCCTCTGCCTCAAACCAGAGTGTAATCCCAATCCAGGTTATGAATATAGCAGATCCTAAATCTTTTAATATTGATTTCAAACCCAACGCCTCCAGGAACCCTCAGTCCAGATGCATGATACCTCTGATTGAGCCCCACACGTGGTCTACTTGCAAAATGTCAAATTGGACCCTGATCCTGCAGATGCAGTGGATGTGGACATAGAAAATATCGATAAACTCAACCTCACGCGCCAGTGCGGTTGCTGTCTCACTGGCGTCACAGTTCTCTTTGCTCTATTGAAAGTACCCACCAAAACCAAGAACGCACTCTAGATCCCTGAGTTTAACGAGAGCCATCATACGTAGCCCTATCCCTCTTTTTCTGCTGCCTCTGCTAGCTCAGATTTGGCAGCTCGGATCTTGGTCTCAGATTCAAATGTGGGGATATTTTGAGCTGATTTCTTTGAGTTCTGTCAGCCAAGAATCTGCTGTGAACTCTTACACTCAGCGCATCACCTTCAAGCCCATGCCTGCTGCCCGCTTGAGAGTGTGCTTCCAAGGAAAACAGAGTTTCACCTTTGATGCTCCATTACCAGAGGTCAGATCCTGCACTTGTTTCCATTCTCTACTTTGCCTTTTCCTGCTTCCGGTTTTTCTGAGGCCTCATCCTGTCTTTGGAAGTAACAGACCGCTCTTTAGCTAGTGTCCTTTGCCAAGGGCTGGGTGAGTGTTTGTTTACAATATTATGTTTATGGTAGCTAGTGAGAGCAGTTTGCACTTTTCCTCTTCCTACTGGGCATCGACAAATCAACACTTCTCACAAATAATTCACAGAAATTGTATATTTGTTTCGCTCCATTTTCTTTACAGCCATGGTCGCAGTGTTTGTCTGAAGACACCAGCTTTGACCTTATGAAGACAAGGCAGTTGCAGTCTTTAAGAAGGTTTATAGTATCGATTTACGTGTTTTGGAATTTATATGAAAATGAAGTTAGTTTTTGAAAATTACCAAATCAACCTAGAAGCCAGACTTGACAATATGTGTAAGAATTTGTCAGCACTAAGGAAAAAACAGTCAGTCTCAATGTAAAATAGCAGTCCAAATATTTGAAGGGGACATGCCAACCCTTTTCTCTTGAAGCCTCCAACAACAAATGGAACAATGAAATAACTATTGGAACCATGATATAACCCCTAACCTGGGTTTCCCTTTTGCACCTGGTGCCCTTTATTCCCAATGACACATACTAGGCAATGCTGGCATTTCAAGGGGTAACATTCCTCTCTAGGAATATACAAGAAAATCTAAACAGAATATAAACATTTAGGCTTGATTCCAAAAGCACCTATAGGCATTTAACTATGAGAAACCTGCTGCAGCTATGCTATGTTATTAGAGCCAGGTGCTCTTCTATCAGTGCTGAGAAGTCTTAATCATCTGATCATGTTGGGTAAAGCAATTTAACACAACCAAATCTGCACCTCCAAGATATCGTGCACCCGGGCTTGAAGGAAGTGAATGAATGTCCACATAACCTGTGACTTATTGTGTTTGGTGCCTTTTAAAGTTCAGTTCACTACCTGAATTTTAATATTTTCCTGTACTGTCATGAAAATCTGAGGCCTAATACATATTCAAGTTCACTCAAAGATTCCCCTCACTTCCCACACTCCTTTCAGCCCAAAGTATACATAACCCCAGCATTTCCTGAATCTACGGGAAGGTCATTATTTCTTTGTGTGAGCTAAGTATTCAATTCCTATCTATTTTAGTCGATATTATATGACCTTGAAGGAGTTCACTCTTGTTCACCGAGTGTGAAGGAGGAGGAACACTGATTCTAGTAGGGGCTTGATCTCCTCCTACTGGATTCATAGCAGCTCAGGTTCTGATCCATTGAAATGGATGCCTGAGTAGAGTGGAGGGAAGAGCATGTGACTGATAGCTAGGCACAAATGTGGGAATAGGCTTACCTGGGCTTGGTGCATTTCGGTCTGAATGATTCGTATATGCCCCTTGGGATGTGTGGATACTCATGACCTCTTCCAAGAACATGAGCGCTTTTATCATCTCTGCCATCTCTTCTCTTTTAGACGTCAGGAATATTGGACCCGTTCTTGGAGCAGAGAATCGAGTAACTTTCTCAAGGGCACGTTGAATCTCCGTATGTTTCTTCCAGTATCACCGAGGTTCAGTAGGTCTCATGAATGTCTTTCGAGCCTGGTATGCTCTAGAGATGTCTCCAAGCCGATAATCTCCACTGTAGCAGAACAACTTTCATCAATGTGTTCGCACATCTCCTGAATCCATGCAGCCAGTGTTTCTGCCAGCTTCTCTTCGTGTCTCCCATAAAGTCGACGTCAACAGGACTGGGCAAGTCTGAAAATACCTCGGAGCCTCACCAGTAAGCTGATGACTGGCAGATCTTCCACTGTCTGCCCTTTCAGATTCTGGAAACTGACCTGTGAACTCAGGTCTCAGGGCAGCAGCAGTATCTCGAACTTACTCAGCTTCCCGAACAAAAGAGCTAAGCCAATCTCCACATAGGGTAGCAGACCCAATATTAAACTGATCCACCCACAGAATACTGCCCAGTTACCTTGGATCCACCAGCCGCAACACGCCTCGTGGTACACACCAAAATTCCACCTGGAATCCAAACGGTAAGTGCCATCCCCAGTGGTTGATGCATCAAGTCCTTGTTGGGGGTGATGCTGCATTAGAGGAGATTTTCCTAAAGGAAATGTGATTCTATCCACAAGGGTCCCATGGTCCTTTTCTCTTCCCTCTTTCCTTTTGTTCAGATCTGTATACACTGTACAAAAGGAGGGAAGTGTGTCCATGATCATTTTATGAATTCACACTTATTAATCTTTCTAAAAGTTCACAGTACACAGAGACCCACTCAAGGAAACTCATGTTTGTGTCATATCCATTCACCCAGATTACATATCCGTCTGTTGCTTTCTGCTGAAACACCCACACTCTCAGAACATGGATCCAATTGTTTCATGGGGGCTGAAATTCCTAGAAATGAAACCAATCCCTACGTGCACATTCCTGTCTGTCTCTTTTGCCCTTAGTACAGTTTTGCAGAGCTAATTGTCTTTGTTATAGGCTTATGCCATTTCTTCTCTACATAGGGTAGAATTAGGCATTCGTTCATCCTGTTGGAAGACTTGTAAGTCTATATCCCGTTCTCTGACCCACTCTTATTCAAAACCGTCATTTGTGTAGGCTCACGATATGCACTTCTTGATCAGTATCTATGAATAGTAATGCACGTGTCTGTTTTTGGAATACAAGTGTGTTGAGTACATGCTAACAGCGATATAAGTTCGATGCGTGCTGAAGGATCCTTGACATCACTTTGAGTATTTTGTCTTGAATAATCATGGTTGTTTGGTATATGTCAGCCAACTGTAACCTTTTGGTGTTTGTTTGTCTGATTGTTTTGCAAACACATTAGGCCATGCATCTCTCCTTTTGCTTCAGACAGTCATGAAAGCTGATTCACTTATGATAGTGCTTAAAATCAACTATGATTTCCTGCTACTCTCTCCCATGTTTAGGATTTTGATGTCCTCCTTTCCTTTTTCTTCTTACTTCTTTGCAACTCAGGCTCTTCTTGCTTTGCAATAATGGTTTTTTTATTTCAATTTCATCTTGCTACTTTTCTACTCAGGGTATGATTCTCAATTTTTGTATTAGGATCGGTCTCAAAGTGCTGAATTCTTTTAAGGTTTGCCTGTCATTGAAATTCCCTTGCTCTGCCGTTGTTATAAACGGCAGTCATTTGGCATAGGCTACCCTAGATTGCAGCTTTTTCTCTTTCAGGATATGGTCTATGTCCTGGCACTCCTCCTCGTGCTGCAAAATTTCTGCCGAGATATCAGCTGAAACCCCTCTGGAGGTTCTGATGTGACTAAGTTGCTTTCCTCGAGGTGCAATTTACATCACTGGGATGATCACGAAATTTGTTTATTTGAATTCTACAGCTGATTGTTGGTCTATTGGTATTCCACCTCTTTTGGATGCTGTGTACTTCCCGAATTCGTATAGATGATACTTCCTTGGCTTTCAGCAATTTCATTCTGATTTTTCTACAAATTCCTTTTCAGAATTTATTATATTATCACTTACTTTTCCATTTGGGAATCCTATGATTCCTATTCTTACCTGGTTTGTCTTAACCCAGGATTCAACAGTGATGTTAGCGTTGGTTTGCACTTGCTTTTCTGTGTCTTCTTCTGATGGAGGGATTTCTGTTCCCCTGTCCTCACAGTCATTCACGAGTCCCTCTGCGTTATGTAGTCTGCTTAGGATTGACTTTAGCCCAGTTTTTATCTCATCCATTGAGTTTTCTGATACTATTTGAATCTTCTTTAGAGTTTCTCTTCCCCTTTTCTGGTATTCTGCCTTTTGTGATTCTGAGGCACTGTGGTTCTTCAGTGTTTCCCTCACCTCCATTTTCAGAGCTTCCTCTGGTATCGTTTTGCCGTCTAGTTGTTTGAAAGCTTATTTTTTGGGCCTTCAATCTCTTTGGAACTGAAAATGGTACTTTCTGTTTCTTTTACTATACTTCTTTTATTCCACAGGTCATGTACTATCATGTATCTAATATAGACTTATAGGGCTTGGTTAAGTGCAAACTTTAGACTTATTGGTGTATGCAATTCCATGGTATTTCTGTGAGGATAATTTTCCCTAGAGCTTGATGCCATGCCCTGTTCCTGTGTGTGTTGTCTGGTATATCTCTAAATCCTGGTGTTGCCTTTGTTGTGATGAACACGCCATACCGCTTCAGTTAGTAGAATCTCATTTTTTTACACTAATCTCACAATTCTGAAAGTGCACAGGGCACTTCCTCTAGTGGAAATGAAGCTTCTATAGGTTTTCAGCTCTGCATTCTTCTGTATGTCATTTTGAAGTGTATCCAAAACAGCCAACATAGAGTGCGCTTGTACTTTCTACTGCCACGGGAATGTCCCAATGTTACCAGTTCTTCCCAGAGCTTCTCTGTCTACAGAAACACCAGTGGAAGCATATGTATGGATGTGATACTTCGGGGCCTGCTGGGATGATCCTGCATAGCGACCTATGTGTCCTTGGTGCAGTACCCTGTCAGTGCCGTCCAAAATGTAGCATCTGCATTTGGGTTATAATGCTGTAAGAAATGCTTCACCTTCTCATGCTGTGGACTTTGACCACTCTTCCTAGTCCTCTAATTCTTGAGTTATGGGTTCACAAAGGCAACCACAGAGCTGTTCCCCATCCTCTGCCTCAAACCAGACTTTAATCCCTATCCAGGTTATGAATGTAACAGATCCTAAATTTTTTAATACTGATTTCAAACCCAACGCCCCCAGGAACCCTCAGTGCAGATGCATGATACTTCTGATTGAGCCCCACACGTGCTCTATTGGCAAAATGTCAAATTGGACCCTGGTCCTGCAGATGCAGTGGATGTGGCCATAGGACATATCGATAAACTCAACCTCACGTGCCAGTGCGTTTGCTGTCTCACTGAGGTCACAGTTCCCTTTGCTCTCTTGAAAGTACCCACCAAAACGCACAATGCACTCTAGATCCCTGAGTTGTGCCAGAGCCATCATCCGTAGCCCTACCCCGCTTTTTCCGCTGCCTCTGCTAGCTCAGATTTGGCAGCTCGGATCTTGGTCTCAGATTCAATTGTGGGGATATTTTGAGCTGATTTCTTTGAGTTCTTTCAGCCAAGCATCTGCTGTGCACTCTGCTAATACTCAGAACATCACCTTCAATCCCATGCCTGCTGCCAGCTTGAGAGTGTGCTTCCAAATAAAACAGAGTTTCACCGTTGATGCTCCATTACCAGAGGTCAGATCCTGCACTGGTTTCCATTCTCTACTTTGCCTTTTCCTGCTTCCGGTTTTTCTGAGGCCTCATCCTGTCTTTGGAAGTAACAGACCACTCTTCGGAAAGTGTCCTTGCCAAGGGCTGGGTGAGTGTGTTTTTACAATGTTTTGTGTATGGTAGCTGGTGAGAGCAGTTTGCACTTGTTCTCTTCCTACTGGGCATCGACAAATCAACACTTTTCACAAATAATTCACAGAAATTGTATATTTGTTTCGCTCCGTTTTTTTACAGCCATCGTCGGAGGGATTTTCCGAACACTCCAGCTTTGACCTTGGTTGACAAGGCAGTTGCAGTCTTTAAGAATGTTAACAGTATCAATTTATATGTTTTCAGATTTATATGAAAGTGAATTTAGTTTTTGAAAATTACCTAATCTACCTAGAAGCCAGTCTTGAAAATTTCTGTAAGAATTTGTCAGCTCTAAGGAAAAACAGACAGTCTCAATGTAAAATAGCAGTCCAAAAGTTAGAAGGGGACATGCCAACTCTTTTCTCTTGAAGCCTCCAACAACAATAGGAAGAATGAAATACCTATTGGAACCATGAATTAACCCCCATTCTGGGTTTCCCTTGTGCACCTGGTGCACTTTAATCCCAATGACACATACTAGGCAATGTTGGCATTTCAAGGGGGAACATTCCTCTGTAGGAATATACAAGAAAATCTAAACAGAATATATAGATTTTGGCTTGATTCCAAAAGCACCCAGAGGCATTAAACTATGAGAAACCTGTTGCAGATATGCTAGGCTATTGAGAACCGGGTGCTATTCTATCAGTGCTGAGAAGGCTTAATCATCCGATCATGTTGGGGAAAGCAATTTAACACAACCATGTCTGCACCTCCAAGATATAGTGCACACGGGGCTTGACGGAATTGAATGACTGTCCACATAACCTGTGTTTTTAAAGTTTTTGGCGACTTTTACAGTTCAGTTCACTCTGACTTCTAATATTTTCCTGTAATGTCTTGAAAAACTGAGGCCTAATACATATTCAAGTTCATTCAAATATTCCCCTCACTTCCCACACTCCTTTCAGCCCAAAGAATACATAAACCCAGCATTTCCTTAATCTAAGGGAAGGTCATCATTTCATTGTGTGAGCTAAGTATTCAATTCCTATCTATTTCAGTAGAGAGTATTTGACCTTTAAGGATTTCACAGTTGTTCACCGAGTGTGAAGGAGGAGGAACTCTGATTCTATTAGGGGCTTGCTCTCCTGCTAATGGATTCATTGCAGCTCAGGTTCTGATCCTTTGAAATGGATGCCTGAGTGGAGTGGAGGGAAGAGCATGTGATTGATAGCTAGGCCCAAACGTGGGAATTGGCTTACCAGAGCTTGTTGCATTTCAGTCTGAATGGTTCGTAAATGCCCCTTGGGATGTGTGGATTCTCACGACCTCTTCAAGAACATGAGCGCTTTTATCATCTCTGCCATCTCTTCTATTTTAGACGTCAGGAAACTTGGACCCGTTCTTGGAGCTGAGAATCGAGTTACTTTCTGAAGGGCACGTTGACTCTACTTATGTTTCTGCCAGTATCAGCGAGGTTCAGTAGGTCTCATGACTTTCTTTCGAGCCTTGATGCTCTAGAGATGTCTCCATGCCGATATTCTCCACTGTAGCAGAACAACTTTCATCAATGTGTTCGCACATCTCCTCAATCCATGCAGCAAGTGTTTCTGCCAGCTTCTCTTCGTGTCCCCCATAAAGTCGACGTCAACATGACTGGGCAAGTCTGAAAATACCTCGGAGCCTCACCAGTAAGCTGATGACAGGCAGATCTTCCACTGTCTGCCCTTTCAGATTCTGGAAACTGACCTGTGAACTCAGGTCTTTGGGGGGCAACAGTATCTCGAACTTACTCAGATTCCCGAACAAAAGACCTAAGCCAATCTCCACATAGGGCAGCAGACCCACCATCAAACTGATCCACCCACAGAATACTGCCCAGTTAAGTTGGATCCACCATCCTCAGCAAGCCTCGTGGTACACACCACTATTCCACCTGGAATCCAAACGTTGACTGCCATCCCCAGTGGTTGATGCATCAAGTCAGTGTTGGGTTTGAAGCTGCATTAAACGAGAGTTTCCTAAGGGAAATGTGATTCTATCCAGAAGGGTACCATTGTCCTTTTCTCTTCCCTCTTTCCTTTTGTTCAGATCTGTGTACACTGTACAAACGGAGGGAATAGTGTCCATGATCTGTTTATAGATTCACACCAATTTAAACTTTCTAACAGTTCACAGTAAACGGAGACCCACTCCAGGAAACTCATGTTTGTGTAATATCCATTCACCCAGATTACATATACGTCTGTTGCTTTCTGATGAAACACCCACTCTTTCAGAACATGGATCCATTTGTTTCATGGGGGCTGAAATTCCTAGAAATGAAACCAATCCCAACGTGCACTTTCCTGTCTGTCTCTTTTGCACTTAGTTAAGTTTTGCACAGCTACTTGTCTTTGTTATAGGCTTATGACATTTCTTCTCTACGTAGGGTAGAATTAGGCATTCATTCATCCTGTTGGAAGACTTCTAAGACTATATCCATTTCTATGACCCACTCTTATTCAAAACCGACATTTGGGTTGGCTCACGATATGCACTTCTGGATCAGTATTTATGAATAGTAATGCACGCGTCTGTTTTCGGAATACAAGTTTGTTGAATACATGGCAACAGCGATCATATTTCGATGTGTGCTGAATGATCCTTGACATCATTTTGAGTATTTTGTCTTGAATAATCATGGTTGTTTGGTATATGTCAGCCAGCTGTAACCTTTTGGTATTTGTTTGTTTGTCTGATTGTTTGTTTTGCAAACACATTAGGCCATGCATCTCTCGTTTTGCGTCAGAGAGTCATGTAAGCTGATTGACTTAAGATAGTGCTTAAAATCACCTACGATTTCCTGCTACCCTCTCCCATCTTTAGGATTTTGATGTCCTCCTTGCCTTCTTCTTCTTACTTCTTTGCAACTCAGGCTCTTCTTGCATTTGCAATAATAGTTTTGTTATTTTCATTTCATCTTTCTACTTTTCTACTCAGGGTATGATTCTCAATTTTTGTATTAGGATCGGTCTCAAAGTGCTGAATTCTTTTAAGGTTTGCCTGTCATTGAAATTCCCTAGCTCGGCCGTTGTTATAAACGGCGGTCATTTGGCATAGGCTAACCTAGATTGCAGCTGATTCTCATTCAGGTTATGGTCTATGTCCTGTCACTCCTCCCCGTGCTGAAAAATTTCTGCCGAGATATCAGCTGAAACCCCTCTGGAGGTTCTGTTGTGACTAAGTTGCTTTCCTCGAGGTGCATTTTACATCACTGGGATGATCATGAAATTTGTTTATTTGAATTCTACAGCTGATTGTTGGTCTATTGGTATTCCACCACTTTTGGACGCTGTGTACAACCTGAATTCGTATAGATGATACTTTCTTGGCTTTCAGCAAGTTTCATTCTGATTTTTCTACAAATTCCTTTTCAGAATTTATTATTTTATCTCTTGCTTTTCCATTTGGGATTCCTATGAGTCTTATTCTTACCTGCCTTGTCTTCACCCAGGATTCAACAGTGATGTTAGCATTGGTTTGCACTTGCTTTTCTGTGTCTTCTTCTGATCGACGGATTTCTGTTCCCCTGTACTCACAGTCATTCACGAGTGCCTCTGCATTATGTAGTCTGCTTAGGATTGACTTTAGCCCAGTTTTTATCTCATCCATTGAGTTTTCTGATACTATTGGGTTCATGTTTAGAGTTTCTCTTCCCCTTTTCTGGTATTCTGCCTTTTGTGATTCTGAGGCACTGTGGTTCATCAGTGTTTCCATCACCTCAATTTTCAGAGCTTGCTCTGGTATCGTTTTGCCATCTAGTTGTTTGAAAGCTTATTTTTTGTGCCTTCAATCTCTTTGGAACTGAAAATGGTACTTCCTGTTTCTTTTACTTTACTTCTTTTACTCTAAAGTTCAGGAACTATCATGTATTTAATATAGACTTATAGGGCTTGGTTAAGTGCAAACTTTAGACTCTTTGGTGTACACAATTCCATGGTATTTCTGTGAGGATACTTTTCACTAGATCTTGATGCCATGCCCAGTTCCTGTGTGTGTTGTCTGGTATATCTCTAAATCCTGGTATTGCATTTGTTGTGATGAAAACACCATACCGCTTCAGTTAGTAGAATCTCATTTTTTTACACTAATCTCACAATTCTGAAAGTGCACAGGGCACTTCCTCTAGTGGAAATGAACCTTCTATAGGTTTTCAGCTCTGCATTCTTCTGTATGTCATTTTGAAGTGTCTGCAAAACAGCCAACGTAGAGTGCGCTTGTACTTTCTACTGCCATGGGAATGTCCCAATGTTACCAGTTCTTCCCAGAGCTTCTCTGTCTACAGAAACACCAGTGGAAGCATATGTATGGATGTCATATTTCAGGGCCTGCTGGGATGATCCTGCAGACCGACCTATGTGTCCTCGGTGCAGTACCCTGTCAGTGCCGTCCAAAATGTAGCATCTGCATTTGGGTGATAATGCTGTAAGAAATGCTTCATCTTCTCATGCTGTGGACTTTGACCACTCTTCCTAGTTCTCTCATTCTTGAGTAATGTGTTCACGAAGGCAACCACAGAGCTGTTCCGCATCCTCTGCCTCAAACCAGAGTGTAATCCCAATCCAGGTTATGAATATAGCAGATCCTAAATCTTTTAATACTGATTTCATACCCAATGCCCCCAGGAACCCTCAGTCCAGATGCATGATACCTCTGATTGAGCCCCACACGTGCTCTACTTGCAAAATGTCAAATTGGACCCTGATCCTGCAGATGCAGTGGATGTGGACATAGAACATATCGATAAACTCAACTTCACGCGCCAGTGCGGTTGCTGTCTCACTGGCGTCACAGTTCTCTTTGCTCTATTGAAAGTACCCACCAAAACCAAGAACGCACTCTAGATCCCTGAGTTTAACGAGAGCCATCATACGTAGCCCTATCCCTCTTTTTCCGCTGCCTCTGCTAGCTCAGATTTGGCAGCTCGGATCTTGGTCTCAGATTCAGTTGTGGGGATATTTTGAGCTGATTTCTTTGAGTTCTGTCAGCCAAGAATCTGCTGTGAACTCTTACACTCAGCGCATCACCTTCAAGCCCATGCCTGCTGCCCGCTTGAGAGTGTGCTTCCAAGGAAAACAGAGTTTCACCTTTGATGCTCCATTACCAGAGGTCAGATCCTGCACTTGTTTCCATTCTCTACTTTGCCTTTTCCTGCTTCCGGTTTTTCTGAGGCCTCATCCTGTCTTTGGAAGTAACAGACCGCTCTTTAGCTAGTGGCCTTTGCCAAGGGCTGGGTGAGTGTTTGTTTACAATATTATGTTTATGGTAGCTAGTGAGAGCAGTTTGCACTGGTTCTCTTCCTACTTTGCATCGACAAATCAACACTTTTCACAAACAATTCACAGAAATTGTATATTTGTTTCGCTCCGTTTTCTTTACAGTCATGGTCGGAGTGTTTGTCTGAAGACACCAGCTTTGACCTTATGATGACAAAGCAGTTGCAGTCTTTAAGAAGGTATATAGTATCAATTTACGAGTTTTGGGATTTATATGAAAGTGAAGTTAGTTTTTGAAAATTACCTAATCAACCTAGAAGCCAGACTTGACAATATGTGTAAGAATTTGTCAGCACTAAGGAAAAACAGACAGCCTCAATTTAAAATAGCAGTCCAAAAGTTTGTAGGGGACATGCCAACTATTTTCTCTTGAAGCCTCCAACAACTATAGGAAGAATGAAATAATTATTGGAACCATGAAATAACCCCCATTCTGGGTTTCCCTTGTGCACCTGGTTACCTTTACTCCCAATGACACATACTAGGCAATGTTGGCATTTTAAGTGGTAACATTCCTCTGTAGGAATATAAAAGAAAATCTAAACAGAATATATATATATTGGCTTGATTCCAAAAGTACCTAGAGGCATTTAACTATGAGAATCCTGCTGCAGCTATGCTAAGCTATTGAGAACCAGGTGCTCTTCTATCAGTGCTGAGAAGGCTTAATCATCCGATCATGTTGGGGAAAGCAATTTAACACAACCAAGTCTGCACCTCCAAGATATAGTGCACCCGTGGCTTGACGGAAGTGAATGACTGTCCACATAACCTGTGTCTTTAAAGTTTTTGGCGACTTTTACAGTTCAGTTCACTATCTGACTTCTAATATTTTCCTGTACTGTCTTGAAAAACTGAGGGCTAATACATATTCAAGTTCTTTCAAAGATTCCCCTCACTTCCCACACTCCTTTCAGCCCAAAGAATACATAACCCCAGCATTTCCTTAATCTAAGGGAACGTCATCATTTCTTTGTGTGAGCTAAGTATTCAATTCCTCTCTATTTTAGTCGAGAGTATTTGAACTTTAAGGAGTTCACTGTTGTTCACCGAGTGTGAAGGAGGTGGAAATCTGATTCTAGTAGGGGCTTGCTCTCCTCCTAATGGATTCATTGCAGCTCAGGTTCTGATCCTTTGAAATGAATGCCTGAGTGGAGTGGAGGGAAGAGCATGTGATTGATAGCTAGGCACAAACGTGGGAATAGGCTAACCTGGGCTTGGTGCATTTCAGTCTGAATGGTTCGTAAATGCCCCTTGGGATGTGTGGATTCTCACGACCTCTTCCTAGAACATGAGTGCTTTTATCATCTCTGCCATCTCTTCTCTTTTAGACTTCAGGAATCTTGGACACGTTCTTGGAGCTGAGAATCGAGTTACTTTCTCAAGGGCACGTTGACTCTCCTTATGTTTCTGCCAGTATCACCGAGGTTCAGTAGGTCTCATGACTGTCTTTCGAGCCTGGTATGCTCTAGAGATGTCTCCATGCTGATATTCTCCACTGTAGCAAAACAACTTTCATCAATGTGTTCGCACATCTCCTCAATCCATGCAGCCAGTGTTTCTGCCAGCTTCTCTTCGTGTCTCCCATAAAGTCGACGTCAACAGGACTGGGCAAGTCTGAAAATACCTCGGAGCCTCACCAGTAAGCTGATGACAGACAAATCTTCCACTGTCTGCCCTTTCATGCTCTGGAAACTGACCCGTGAACTCAGGTCTTTGGGCAGCAGCAGTATCTCGAACTTACTCAGTTTCCCGAACAAAAGACCTAAGCCAATCTCCACATAGGGCAGCAGACCCAGAATCAAACTGATCCACCCACAGAATTCTGCCCAGTTACCTTGGATCCACCAGCCGCAACAAGCCTCGTGGTACACACAAACATTCCACCTGGAATCCTACCGGTAACTGCCATCCCCAGTGGTTGATGCATCAAGTCAGTGTTGGGGGTGATGCTGCATTAGAGGAGAGTTTCCTAAGGGAAATGTGATTCTATCCAGAAGGGTCCCATTGACCTTTTCTCTTCCCTCTTTCCTTTTGTTCAGATTTGTATACACAGTACAAACGGAGGGAATAGTGTCCATGATCAGTTTATGGATTCACACCTATTTAAACTTTCTAACAGTTCACAGTACACGGAGAACCACTCAAGGAAACTCATGTTTGTGTAATATCCATTCACCCAGATTACATAGACGTCTGTTGCTTCCTGCTGAAACACCCACACTCTCAGAACATGGATCCATTTGTTTCATTGGGGCTGAAATTCCTAGAAATGAAACCAATCCCAACGTGCACATTCCTGTCTATCTCTTTTGCTCTTAGTTCAGTTTTGCAGAGCTACTTGTCTTTGTTATAGTCTTATGCCATTTCTTCTCTACGTAGGGTAGAATTAGTCATTCATTCATCCTGTTGGAAGACTTCTAAGACTATATCCCTTTCTATGACCCACTCTTATTCAAAACCGTCATTTGGGTTGGCTCACGATATGCACTTCTGAATCAGTATATATGAATAGTAATGCACGCGTCTGTTTTCGGAATACAAGTTTTTTGAGTACATGGTAACAGCGATAATAGTTCGATGCGTGCTGAATGAAACTTGACATCACTTTGAGTATTTTGTCTTGAATAATCATGGTTGTTTGGTATATGTCAGCCAGCTGTAACCTTTTGGTGTTTGTTTGTTTGTCTGATTGTTTGTTTTGCAAACACATTAGGCCATGCATCTCTCGTTTTGCGTCAGACAGACATGTAAGCTGATTCACTTAAGATATTGCTTAAAATCACCTATGATTTCCAGCTACCCTCTCCCATCTTTAGGTTTTTGATGTCCTCCTTGCCTTCTTCTTCTTACTTCTTTGCAACTCAGGCTCTTCTCGCATTTGCAATAATGGTTTTGTTATTTCCATTTCACCTTGCTACTTTTCTACTCAGGGTAGGATTCTCAATTTTTGTTTTAGGATCAGTCTCAAACTGCTGAATTCTTTTAAGGTTTGCCTGTCAGTGAAATTCCCTAGATCTGCCGTTGGTTTAAACGGCGGTCATTTGGCATAGGCTACCCTAGATTGCAGCTGATTCTCATTCAGGGTATGGTCTAAGTCCTGGCACTCCTCCCCGTGCTGCAAAATTTCTGCCGAGATATCAGCTGAAACCCCTCTGGAGGTTCTGTTGTGACTAAGTTGCTTTCCTCGAGGTGCATTTTACATCACTGGGATGATCATGAATTTTGTTTATTTGAATTCTACAGCTGCTTGTTTGTCTATTGGTATTCCACCTCTTTTGGACGCTGTGTACATCCTGAATTCGTATAGATGAGACTTTCTTGGATTTCAGCAAGTTTCATTCTGATTTTTCTACAAATTCCTTTTCAGAATTTATTATTTTATCACATGCTTTTCCATTTGGGAATCCTATGAGTCCTATTCTTACCTGCCTTGTCTTCACCCTGGATTCAACAGTGATGTTAGCATTGGTTTGCACTTGCTTTTCTGTGTCTTCTTCTTATCGAGGGATTTCTGTTCCCCTGTCCTCACAGTCATTCACGAATCCCTCTGCATTATGTAGTCTGCTTAGGATTGACTTTAGCCCAGTTTTTATCTCATCCATTGGGTTTTCAGATACTATTGGGTTCATGTTTAGAGTTTCTCTTCCCCTTTTCTGGTATTCTGCCTTTTGTAATTCTGAGGCACTGTGGTTCATCAGTGTTTCCCTCACCTCCATTTTCAGAGCTTGCTCTGGTGTCGTTTTGCCGTCTAGTTGTTTGAAAGCTTATTTTTTGGGCCTTCAATGTCTTTGGAACTGAAAATGGTACTTTCTGTTTCTTTTACTATAGTTCTTTTACTCTAAATGTCAGGTACTATCATGTATTTAATATAGACTAATAGGGCTTGGTTAAGTGCAAACTTTAGACTCTTTGGTGTACACAATTCCATGGTATTTCTGTGAGGATAATTTTCCCTAGACCTTGATGCCATGCCCTGTTCCTGTGTGTGTTGTCTGGTATATCTCTAAATCCTGGTGTTGCCTTTGTTGTGATGATCACACCATACCGCTTCAGTTATTAGAACCTCATTTTTATTACACTAATCTCACAATTCTGAAAGTGCACAGGGCACTTCCTCTAGTGGAAATGAAGCTTCTATAGGTTTTCAGCTCTGCATTCTTCTGTATGTCATTTTGAAGTGTCTTCAAAACAGCCAACGTAGAGTGCGCTTGTACTTTCTACTGCCACGGGAATGTCCCAATGTTACCAGTTCTTCCCAGAGCTTCTCTGTCTACAGAAACACCAGTGGAAGCATATGTATGGATGTCATACATCAGGGCCTGCTGGGATTATCCCGCAGACAGACCTATTTGTCCTCGGTGCAGTACCCTGTCAGTGCCGTCCAAAATGTAGCATCTGCATTTGGGTGATAATGCTGTAAAAATGCTTCATCTTCTCATGCTGTGGACTTTGACCACTCTTCCTAATTCTCTCATTCTTGAGTTATGGGTTCACGAAGGCAACCACAGAGCTGTTCTGCCTCCTCTGCCACAAACCAGACGTTAATCCCAATCGAGGTTATGAATGTAGCAGATCCTAAATCTTTTAATACTGATTTCAAACCCAACGACCCCAGGAACCCTCAGTCCAGATGCATGATACTTCTGATTGAGCCCCACACGTGCTCTATTGGCAAAATGTCAAATTGGACCCTGGTCCTGCAGATGCAGTGGATGTGGCCATAGGACATATCGATAAACTCAACCTCACGCGCCAGTGCGGTTGCTGTCTCACTGAGGTCACAGTTCTCTTTGCTCTCTTGAAAGTACCCACCAGAACCCACAACGCACTCTAGATCCCTGAGTTGTGCGAGAGCCATCATCCGTAGCCCTACCCCGCTTTTTCCGCTGCCTCTGCTAGCTCAGATTTGGCAGCACGGATCTTGGTCTCAGATTCAATTGTGGGGATATTTTGAGCTGATTTCTTTGAGTTCTGTCAGCCAAGCATCTGCTGTGCACTCTGCTAATACTCAGCGCATCACCTTCAATCCCAAGCCTGCTGCCAGCTTGAGAGTGTGCTTCCAAGTAAAACAGAGTTTCACCTTTGTTGCTCCATTACCAGAGGTCAGATCCTGCACTGGTTTCCATTCTCTACTTTGCCTTTTCCTGCTTCCGGTTTTTCTGAGGCCTCATCCTGTCTTTGGAAGTAACAGACCACTCTTCGGAAAGTGTCCTTGCCAAGGGCTGGGTGAGTGTGTGTTTACAATGTTTAGTGTATAGTAGCTAGTTAGAACAGTTTGCACTTGTTCTCTTCCTACTGGGCATCGACAAATCAACACTTTTCACAGATATTTCACAGAAATTGGATATTTGTTTCGCTCCGTTTTTTTACAGCCATCGTCGGGGTGGTTTTCCGAAGACTCCAAATTTGACCTTATGTTGACAAGGCAGTTGCAGACTTTAAGAAAGTTAACAGTATCAATTTACATGTTTTGGGATTTATATGAAAGTGAATTTACTTTTTGAATATTACCAAATCAACCTAGAATCCAGACTTGACAATGTCTGTAAGATTTTGTCAGCTCTAAGGAAATACAGACAGTCTCAATGTAAATTAGCAGTCCAAAAGTTTGAAGAGGACATGCCAACTCTTTTCTCTTGAAGCCTCCAACAACAAAAGGAAGAATGAAATACCTATTGGAACGATGAAATAACCCCTATTCTGGGTTTCACTTGTGCACCTGGTGCCAATTACTCCCAATGACACATACTAGGCAATGTTGGCATTTCAAGGGGTAACATTCCTCTCTAGGAATCTACAAGAAAATCTAAACAGAATATATATATTTAGGCTTGATTCCAAAAGCACCTAGAGGCATTTAACTATGAGAAACCTGCTGCAGCTATGCTAGGCTATTGAGAACCAGGTGCTCTTCTATCAGTGCTGAGAAGGCTTAATCATCCGAACATGTTGGGTAAAACCATTTAACACAACCAAGTCTGCACCTCCAAGATATAGTGCACCCGGGGATTGACGGAAGTGAATGACTGTCCACATAACCTGTGTCTTTAATGTGTTTTGCGAAATTTACAGTTCTGTTCACTATCTGACTTCTAATATTTTCCTGTACTGTCTTGAAAAACTGAGGCCTAATACATATTCAAGTTCATTCAAAGATTCCCCTCACTTCCCACACTGTTTTCAGCCCAAAGAATACATAACCCCAGCATTTCCTTAATCTAAGGGAAGGACATCATTTCTTTGTGTGAGCTAAGTATTCAATTCCTATCTATTTCAGTCGAGAGTATTTGACCTTTAAGGAGTTCACTATTGTTCACCGAGTGTGAAGGAGGTGGAAGTCTGATTCTAGTAGGCGCTTGCTCTACTCCTACTGGATTCATTGCAGCTCAGGTTCTGATACTTTGAAATGGATGCCTGAGTGGAGTGGAGGTAAGAGCATGTGATTGTTACCTAGGCACAAACGTGGGAATAGGCTTACCTGGGCTTGGTGCATTTCGGTCTGAATGATTCGTATATGCCCCTTGGGATGTGTGGATTCTCACGACTTCTTCCTAGAACATGAGTGCTTTTTTTCATCTCTGCCATCTCTTCTCTTTTAGACTTCAGGAATCTTGGACCCGTTCTTGGAGCTGAGAATCGATTTACTTTCTGAAGGGCACGTTGACTCTCCTTATGTTTCTGCCAGAATCAGCGAGGTTCAGTAGGTCTCATGACTGTCTTTCGAGCCTGGTATTCTCTAGAGATGTCTCCATGCCGATATTCTCCACTGTAGCAGAACAACTTTCATGAATGTTTTCGCACATCTCCTCAATCCATGCAGCCAGTGTTTCTGCCAGCTTCTCTTCGTGTCTCCCATAAAGTCGACATCAACAGGACTGGGCAAGTCTGAAAATACCTCGGAGCCTCACCAGTAAGCTGATGACAGGCAGATCTTCCACTGTCTGCCCTTTCAGATTCTGGAAACTGACCCGTGATCTCAGGTCTTTGGGCAGCAGCAGTATCTCGAACTTACTCAGATTCACGAACAAAAGACCTAAGCCAATTTCCACATACGGCAGCAGACCCACCATCAAACTGATCCACCCACAGAATTCTGCCCAGTTACCTTGGATCCACCAGCCGCAACAAGCCTCGTGGTACACACCATCAGTCCACCTGGAATCCAACCTGTAACTGCCATGACCAGTGGTTGATGCATCAAGTCAGTGTTGGGGGTGATGCTGTATTTGATGAGAGTTTCCTAAGTTAAATTTGATTCTATCCAGAAGGGTCCCATTGTCCTTTTCTCTTCCCTCTTTCCTTTTGTTCAGATCTGTATACACAGTACAAATGGAGGGAATAGTGTCCATGATCAGTTTATGGATTCACACGTATTTAAACTTTCTAATAGTTCACAGTACATGGAGACCCACTCAAGGAAACTCATGTTTGTGTAATATCCATTCACCCAGATTACATATACCTCTGTTGCTTTCTGCTGAAAAACCCACACTTTCAGAACATGGATCCATTTGTTTCATGGGGGCTGAAATTCCTAGAAATGAAACCAATCCCAACGTGCACTTTCCTGTCTATCTCTTTTGCTCTTAGTTCAGTTTTGCAGAGCTACTTGTCTTTGTTATAGGCTTATGCCATTTTTTCTCTATGTAGGGTAGAATTAGTCATTCATTCATCCTGTTGGGAGACTTCTAAGTCTATATCCCTTTCTATGACCAACTCTTATTCAAAACCATTATTTGGGTTGGCTCAAGATATGCACTTCTGGATCAGTATCTATGAATAGTAATGCACGCGTCTGTTTTCGGAATACAAGTTTGTTGAGTACATGGTAACAGCGATAATAGGTCGATGCGTGCTGAATGAACCTTGACATCATTTTGAGTAATTTGTCTTGAATAATCATGGTTGTTTGGTATATGTCAGCCAATTGTAACCTTTTGGTGTTTGTTTGTTTGTCTGATTGTTTGTTTTGCAAACACATTAAGCCATGCATCTCTCGTTTTGGTTCAGACAGTCATGTAATCTGATTCACTTAAGATAGTGCTTAAAATCAACTATGATTTCCTGCTACCCTCTCCCATCTTTAGGATTTTGATGCCCTCCTTGCCTTCTTCATCTTACTTCTTTGCAACTCAGGCTCTTCTTGCATTTGCAATAATGGTTTTTTTATTTCCATTTCATCTTGCTACATTTCTACTCAGGGTAGGATTCTCAATTTTTGTTTTAGGATCAGTCTCAAACTGCTGAATTCTTTATAGGTTTGCCTGTCTGTGAAATTCCCTAGATCTGCCGTTGTTATAAACGGCGGTCATTTGGCATAGGCTACCCAAGATTGCAGCTTTTTCTCATTCAGGTTATGGTCTATGTCCTGGCACTGCTCCCCGTGCTGCAAAATTTCTGCCGAGATATCAGCTGAAACGCCTCTGGAGGTTCTGTTGTGACTAAGTTGCTTTCCTCGAGGTGCATGTTACATCACTGGGATGCTCATGAAATTTGTTTATTTGAATTCTACAGCTGGTTTTTGTTCTATTGGTGTTCCACCTCTTTTGGACGCTGTGTACTTCCTGAATTCGTATAGTTGTTATTTTCTTGGCTTTCAGCAAGTTTCATTCTGATTTTTCTACAAATTCCTTTTCAGAATTTATTATTTTATCTCTTGCTTTTCCATTTGGGAATCCTATGAGTCCTATTCTTACCTGCCTTGTCTTCACCCAGGATTCAACAGTGATGTTAGCATTGGTTTGCACTTGCTTTTCTGTGTCTTCTTCTGATCGAGGGATATCTGTTCCCTTGTCCTCACAGTCATTCACGGGTAACTTTGCATTATGTAGTTTGCTTAGGATTGAATTTAGCCCAGTTTTTATCTCATCCATTGAGATTTCAGATACTATTGGGTTCATGTTTAGAGTTTCTCTTCCCCTTTTCTGGTATTCTGCCTTTTGTGATTCTGAGGCACTGTGGTTCATCAGTGTTTCCCTCACCTCCATTTTCAGAGCTTGCTCTGGTATCGTTTTGCCGTCTAGTTGTTTAAAGCTTATTTTTTGGGCCTTCAATCTCTTTGGAACTGGAAATGGTACTTCCTGTTTCTTTTACTATACTTCTTTTACTCTACAGGTCAGGTACTATCATTTATTTAATATAGACTTACATGGCTTCGTTAAGTGCAAATTTTAGACTCTTGGTGTACACAATTCCATGGTCTTTCTGTGAGGACAATTTTCCCTAGACCTTGATGCCAAGCCATGTTCCTGTGTGTGTTGTCTGTTATATCTCTAAATCCTGGTGTTGCCTTTTTTTTGATGAACACACCATACTGTTTCAGTTAGTAGAACCTCATTTTTATTACACTAATCTCACAATTCTGAAAGGGCATAGAGCTCTTCCTCTAGTGGAAATGAAGCTTCTATATGTTTTCAGCTCTGCATTCTACTGTATGTCATTTTGATGTGTTTCCAAATCAGCCTGCTTAGAGTTCGTTTGTTGTTTCTACTTCCATGGGAATGTCCCAATGTTACCAGATATTCCCAGAGCTTCTCTGTCTACAGAAACACCAGTGGAAGCATATGTATGGATGTCATACTTCAGGGCCTGCTGGGATGATCCCGCAGACCGACCTATCTATCCTTGGTGCAGTAACCTGTCAGTGCCGTCGAAAATGTAGCATGTGCATTTGGGTGATAATGCTGTAAGAAATGCTTCATCTTCTCATGATGTGGAATTTGACCACTCTTCCTAATTCTCTCATTCTTGAGTTATGGGTTCACGAAGGCAAACACAGAGCTGTTCTGCATCCTCTGCCACAAACCACAGTGTAATCCCAATCCAGGTTATGAATGTAGCAGATCCTAAATATTTTAGTACTGATTTCAAACCCAACGCCCACTGGAACCCTCAGTCCAGATGCATGATACCTCTGATTGAACCCCACACTTGCTCTATTGGCAAAATATCAAATTGGACCCTTGTCCTTCAGATGCAGTTGAAGTGGACATTGGACATATTGATAAACTCAAACTCACGCGCCAGTGCTGTGGCTGTCTCCCTGAGTTCACAGTTCTCTTTGCTCTCTTGAAAGTATCCACCAAAACCCACATCGCACTCTAGATCCCTGAGTTCTGCGAGAGGCATCATCCGTAGCCCTATCCCAATTTTTCCGCTGCCTCTGCTAGCTCAGATTTGGCAGCGCGGATCTTGGTCTCAGATTCAATTGTGGGGATATTTTGAGCTGATTTCTTTGAGTTTTGTCAGCCAAGCATCTGCTGTGCACTCTTCTAACTCTCAGCGCATCACCTTCAATCCTGCTGCCCGCTTGAGATTGTGCTTCCAATGAAAACAGAGTTTCACCTTTGATGTTCCATTACCAGAAGTCAGATCCTGCACTGGTTTCCATTCTCTACTTTGCCTTTTCCTGCTACCAGGATTTCTGACGCCTCATCCTGTCTTTGGAAGTAACAGGCCACTCTTAGGCAATTGTCCTGTGCCAAGGCCTGGTTGATTGTACGTTTACAATGTTTTGTGTATGGTAGCTAGTGAAAACAGTTTGCAGTGGTTCTCTGCCTAGTGGGCATTGATAAATCAACAATTTCCACAAATAATTCACAGAAATTTGATATCTGTTTCGCTCTGTTTCTCTACAGCCATGGTCGGAAATTTTGTCCGAAGACTCCAGCTTTGACATTATGTTGATAAGGCAGTTGCAGGCTTTAAGAAGGTTTATAGTATCGATTTACGTGTTTTGGTATTTATATGAAATTGAAGTTAGTATTTGAAAATTACCAAATCAACCTAGAAGCCAGACTTGACAATATCTTTAACATTTTGTCATTTCTAAGGAAAAAACAGACAGACTCAATGTAAAATAGCAGTCCAAATTTTGAAGTGGACATGCCAACTCTTTTCTCTTGAAGCCTCCAACAACAAAAGGAACAATGAAATACCTATTGGAACCATGAATTAACCCCCAACCTGGGTTTCCCTTGTGCATGTGGTGCCCTTTGCTCCCAATGACACATACTAGGCAATGTTGGCATTTCAAGGGGTAACATTCCTCTGTAGGAATATACAAGACTATCTAAATAGAATATACACATTTAGGCTTGATTCCAAAAGCACCTAGAGGCATTTAACTATGTGAAACCTGCTGCAGCTATCCTAGGGTATTGAGAACCAAGTGTTCTTCTATCAGTGCTGAGAAGTCTTAATCATCCGATCATGTTAGGTAAAGCAATTTAACACAACCAAGTGTGCACCTCCTAGATATATTGAACCCGGGGCTTGACGGAAGGGAACGAAGGTCCACATAACCAGTGCCTTTAATGGGTTTGGCGAGTTTTAGAGTTCAGTTCACTATCTGACTTCTAATATTTTCCTGTACTTTCTTGAGAAACTGAGGCCTAATATATATTCAATTTCAGTCAAAGATTCCCCACAATTCCCACACTCCTTTCAGCCTTCAGCCCAAAGAATACATAACCCCAGCATTTCCATAATCTAAAGGAAGGTCATCATTTCTTTGTTTGAGCTAAGTATTCAATTCCTATCTATTTCAGTCGAGAGTATTTGACCTTTAAGTAGTTCACTGTTGTTCACCGAGTGTGAAAGAGGAGGAACTATGATTCTAGTAGGGGCTTGCTCTCCTCCTACTGGATTCACTGAAGCTCAGGTTCTGATCCTTTGAAATGGATGCCTGAGTGGAGTGGAGGGAAGAGCATGTGATTGATAGCTAGGCACAAACGTGGGAATAGGCTTACATGGGCTTGGTGCATTTCGGTCTGAAAGATTCGTAAATGACCCTTGGGATGTGTGGATTCTCACGACCTCTTCCTAGAATATGAGCGTTTTATCATCTCTGCCATCTCTTCTCCTTTAGACGTCAGGAATCTTGGACCCGTTCTTGGAGCTGAGAATCGAGTTACTTTCTCAAGGGCACGTTGACTCTCCTTATGTTTCTGCCAGTATCAGTGAGGTTCAGTAGGTCTCATGACTGTCTTTCAAGACTGGTATGCTCTAGAGATCTCTCCATGCCGATATTCTCCACTGTAACAGAACAACTTTCATGAATGTGTTCGCACATCTCCTCAATCCATGCAGCCAATGTTTCTGCCAGCTTCTCTTCGTGTCTCCCATAAAGTCGACGTCAACAGGAGTGGGCAAGTCTGAAAGTACCTCGGAGCCTCACCAGTAAGCTGATGACAGGCAGATCTTCCACTGTCTGCCCTTTCAGATTCTGGAAACTGACCCGTGAACTCAGGTCTTTGCGCAGCAGCAGTATCTCGATCTTACACAGCTTCACGAACAAAAGACCTAAGCCAATCTCCACATAGGGCAGCAGACCCAGCATCAAACTGATCCACCCACTGAATTCTGCCCAGTTACCTTGGATCCACCAGCCGCAACAAGCCTCGTGGTACACACCAACATTCCACCTGGAATCCAAACGGTAACTGCCATCCCCAGTGGTTGATGCATCAATTCAGTGTTGGGGGTGATGCTGCATTAGACGAGAGTTTCCTAAGGGAAATGTGATTCTATCCACAAGGGTCCCATGGTCCCTTTCTCTTCCCTCTTACCTTTTGTCCAGATCTGTATACACAGTACAAAGCGAGGGAATTGTGTTCATGTTCAGTTTATGGATTCACACCTATTTAAACTTTCTAACAGTTCACAGTACACAGAGACCCACTCAAGGAAACTTATGTTTGTGTCATATCCATTCACCCAGATTACATATCCGTCTGTTGCTTTCTGCTGAAACACCCACACTCTCAGTACATGGATCCATTTGTTTCATGGGGTCTGAAATTCCTAGAAATGAAACCAATCCCAACGTGCTCTTTCCTGTCTGTCTCTTTTGCACTTAGTACTATTTCGCAGAGCTACTTGTCTTTGTTATAGTCTTATGCCATTTCTTCCCTACGAAGCGTAGTATATGGCATTCATTCTTTCTGTTTGAAGACTTGTAAGTCTATATCCCGTTCTCTGACCCACTCTTATTCAAAACCGTCATTTGGGTTGGCTCACGATATGCATTTCTGGATCAGTATCTGTGAATAGTAATGCACGCGTCTGTTTTCTGAATACAACTGTGTTGAGTATATGCTAACAGTGATAATAGATCGATGCGTGCTGAATGATCCTTGACATCACTTTGAGTATTTTGTCTTGAAAAATCATGGTTGTTTGATATATGTCAGGCAACTGTAAACTTTTGGTGTTTCCTTGTTTGTCTGATTGTTATATTTGCAAACACATTAGGCCATGCAACTCTCCTTTTGCTTCATACAGACTGTCATGTAAGCTGATTCACTTAAGATAGTGCTTAAAATCACCTAGGATTTCCTGCTACCCTCTCCCATCTTTAGGATTTTGATGTCCTCCTTGCCTTCTTGTTCTTACTTCTTTGCAACTCAGGCTCTTCTTGCATTTGCAATAATGGTTTTGTTATTTCCATTTCATCTTGCTACTTTTCTACTCAGAGTAGGATTCTCAATTTTTGTTTTAGGATCAGTCTCAAACTGCTGAATTCTTTTAAGGTTTGCCTGTCAGTGAAATTCCCTAGCTCTGCCGTTGTTACAAATGGCGGTCATTTGGCATAGGCTACCCTAGATTGCAACTTTTTCTAATTCAGGATATGGTCTATGTCCTGGCACTCCTCCCCGTGCTGCAAAATTTCTGCCGAGATATCAGCTGAAACCCCTCTGGAGGTTCTGTTGTGACTAAGTTGCTTTCCTCGAGGTGCATTTTACATCACTGGGATGATCATGAAATTTGTTTATTTGAATTCTACAGCTTCTTGTTGGTCTATTGGTATTCCACCTCTTTTGGACGATGTGTACATCCTGAATTCGTATAGATGATACTTTCTTGGCTTTCAGCAAGTTTCATTCTGATTTTTCTACAAATTCCTTTTCAGAATTTATTTTATCTCTTGCTTTTCCATTTGGGAATCCTATATCCTATTCTTACATGCTTAGTCTTAACCCAGGATTCAACATTGATGTTAGCGTTGGTTTGCACTTGCTTTTCTGTGTCTTATTTGATGGAGGGATTTATGTTCCCCTGTCCTCACAGTTATTCACGAGTCCCTCTGCATTAAATAGTCTCCTTAGGATTGACTTTAGCCCAGTTTTTTTCTCATCCATTGAGTTTTCAAATTCTATTGTGTTCATGTTTAGATTTTCTCTTCCCCTTTTCTGGTATTCTGCCTTTTGTGATTCTGAGGCACTGTGGTTCATCAGTGTTTTCCTCACCTCCATTTTTAAGAGCTTGCTCTGTTATCGTTTTGCCTTCTAGTTGTTTGAAAGCTTATTTTTTGATCCTTCAATCTCTTTGGAACTGAAAATGCTATTTCCTGTTTCTTTTACTATACTTCTTTTTCTCTACAGGTCAGGTACTGTAATGTATCTAATATAGACACATAGGGCTTGGTTATGTGCAAACTTTAGACACTTTGGTGTATGCAATTCCATGGTATTACTGTGAGGACAATTTTCCCTCGACCTTGATTCCATGCCCTGTTCCTGTGTGTGTTGTCTTGTATATATCTAAATCCTGGTGTTGCCTTTGTTGTGATGAACACACCATACTGTTTCAGTTAGTAGAACCTCATTTTTATTACACTAAAATCACAATTCTGAAATTGCACAGGGCAGTTCCTCTAGTGGTAATGAAGCTTCTATAGGTTTTCAGCTCTACATTCTACTGTATGTCATTATGATGTTTCTCCAAAACAGCCAACATAGAGGTCGTTTTTAGTTTCTACTTCCATGGGAATGTCCCAATGTTACCAGTTCTTCCCAGAGCTTCTCTGTCTACAGAAACACCAGTGGAAGCATATGTATGGATGTCATTCTTCAGGGCCTGCTGGGATGATCCCGCAGACCGACATATTTGTCCTCGGTGCAGTACCATGTCAGTGCCGTCCAAAATGTAGCATCTGCATTTGGGTGATAATGCTGTAAAAATGCTTCATCTTCTCATGCTGGGGACTTTGACCACTCTTCCTAATTCTCTCATTCTTGAGTTATGGGTACACGAAGGCAACCACAGAGCTGTTCTGCATCGTCTGTCTCAAACCAGAGTGTAATCCCAATCCAGGTTTTGAATGTAGCAGATCCTAAATATTTTAGTACTGATTTCAAACCCAACGCCCACTGGAACTCTCAGTCCAAATGCATGATACCTCTGATTGAGCCCCACACGTGCTCTATTGGCAAAATGTCAAATTGGACCCTGGTCCTGCAGATGCAGTGGATGTGGCCATAGGACATACCGACAAACTCATCCTCACGCGCCAGTGCTGTTGCTGTCTCCATGAGGTCACAGTTCTCTTTGCTCTCTTGAAAGTACCCACCAAAACCCACAACGCACTCTAGATCCCTGAGTTCTGGGAGAGCCATCATCCGTAGCCCTATCCTAGTTTTTCCGCTGCCTCTGCTAGCTCAGATTTGGCAGCTCGGATCTTGGTCTCAGATTCAATTGTGGGGATATTTTGAGCTGATTTCTTTGAGATCTGTCAGCCAAGCATCTGCTGTGCACTCTTCTAACACTCCGCGCATCACCTTCAATCCCATGCCTGCAGCCCGCTTGAGAGTGTGCTTCTAAGGAAAACAGAGTTTCACTTTTGATGCTCCATTACCAGAGGTCAGATCCTGCACTGGTTTCCATTCTCTACTTTGCCTTTTCCTGCTTCCGGTTTTTCTGAGGCCTCATCCTGTCTTTGGAAGTAACAGACCACTCTTCAGAAAGTGTCCTTGACAAGGGCTGGGTGAGTGTGTGTTTACAATATTTTGTGTATGGGAGCTAGTGAGAGCAGTTTGCACTTGTCCTCTTCCTACTGGGCATTGACAAATCAACACTTCTCACAAATAATTCACAGAAATTGGATATTTGTTTCGCTCCATTTTTTTTACAGCCATCGTCGGAGGGTTTTTCCGAAGACTCCAGCTTTGACCTTATGTTGACAAGGCAGTTGCAGTCTTTAAGAAAGTTAACAGTATCCATTTACATGTTTTGGGATTTATATGAAAGTGAATTTAGGTTTTGAAAATTACCAAATCAACCTAGAAGCCAGAGTTGACAATTTCTGTAAAATTTTGTCAGCTCTAAGGAAAAACAGACAGTCTCAATGTAAAATAGCAGTCCCAAAGTTTGAAGGGGACATGCCAACTCTTTTCTTTTGAAGCCTCCAACAACAAAGGAAGAATGAAATACCTATTGGAACCATGAAATAACCCCCATTCTGGATTTCCCTTGTGCACCTGGTGCCCTTTACTCCCAATGACACATACTAGGCAATGTTGGCATTTCAAGGGGTAACATTCCTCTCTAGGAATATACAAGAATATCTAAACATAATATATATATTGTGGATTGATTCCAAAAGCACCTAGAAGCATTTAACTATGAGAAACCTGCTGCAGCTATGCTAGGCTATTGAGAACCAGGTGCTCTTCTATCAGTGTTGAGAAGGCTTAATCATCCGATCATGTTGGTTAAAAATATTTAACACAACCAAGTCTGAACCTCCAAGATATAGTGCACCCGGGACTTGACGGAAGTGAATGACTGTCCACATAACTTGTGTCCTTAATGTGTTTGGCGACTTTTACTGTTCAGTTCACTATCTGACTTCTAATATTTTCCTGTACTGTCTTGAAAAACTGAGGCCTAATACATATTCAAGTTCATTCAAAGATTCCCCTCACTTCCCACACTCCTTTCAGCCTTCAGCCCAAAAAATACATAACCCCAGCATTTCCATAATCTAAAGGAAGGTCATCATTTCTTTGTGTGAGCTAAGTATTCAATTCCTATCTATTTCAGTCGAGAGTATTTGACCTTTAAGTAGTTCACTGTTGTTCACCGAGTGTGAAAGAGGAGGAACTATGACTCTAGTAGGGGCTTGCTCTCCTCCTACTGGATTCACTGAAGCTCAGGTTCTGATCCTTTGAAATGGATGCCTGAGTGGAGTGGAGGGAAGAGCATGTGATTGATAGCTAGGCACAAACGTGGGAATAGGCTTACATGGGTTTGGTGCATTTCGGTCTGAAAGATTCGTAAATGACCCTTGGGATGTGTGGATTCTCACGATCTCTTCCTAGAATATGAGCGTTTTATCATCTCTGCCATCTCTTCTCCTTTAGACGTCAGGAATCTTGGACCCGTTCTTGGAGCTGAGAATCGAGTTACTTTCTCAAGGGCACGTTGACTCTCCTTATGTTTCTGCCAGTATCAGTGAGGTTCAGTAGGTCTCATGACTGTCTTTCAAGACTGGTATGCTCTAGAGATCTCTCCATGCCGATATTCTCCACTGTAACAGAACAACTTTCATGAATGTGTTCGCACATCTCCTCAATCCATGCAGCCATTGTTTCTGCCAGCTTCTCTTCGTGTCTCCCATAAAGTCGATGTCAACAGGACTGGGCAAGTCTGAAAATACCTCGGAGCCTCACCAGTAAGCTGATGACAGGCAGATCTTCCACTGTCTGCCCTTTCAGATTCTGGAAACTGACCCGTGAACTCAGGTCTCAGGGCAGCAGCAGTATCTCGAACTTACACAGCTTCACGAACAAAAGACCTAAGCCAATCTCCACATAGGGCAGCAGACCCACCATCAAACTGATCCACCCACAGAATTCTGCCCAGTTACCTTGGATCCACCAGCCGCAACAAGCCTCGTGGTACACACCAACATTCCACCTGGAATCCAACCGGTAACTGACATCTCCTGTGGTTGATGCATCAAGTCAATGTTGGGGGTGATGCTGCATTAGACGAGAGTTTCCTAAGGGAAATGTGATTCTATCCAGAAGGGTCCCATTGTCCTTTTCTCTTCCCTCTTTCCTTTGTTCAGATCTGTATACACGGTACAAACGGAGGGAATAGTGTCCATGATTAGTTTATGGATTCACACCTATTTAAACATTCTAATAGTTCACAGTACACGGAGACCCACTCAAGGAGACTCATGTTTGTGTAATATCCATTCACCCAGATTACATATCCGTCTGTTGATTTCTGCTGAAACACCCACTCTTTCAGATCATGGATCCATTTTATTTCATGGGGGCTGAAATTCCTAGAAATGAAACCAATCCCAACGTGCACATTCCTGTCTGTCTCTTTTGCTCTTAGTTCAGTTTTGCCAAGCTAGTTGTCTTTGTTATAGGCTTATGCCATTTCTTCTCTACGTAGGGTAGAATTAGTCATTCATTCATCCTGTTGGAAGACTTCTAAGTCTATATCCCTTTCTATGACCCACTCTTATTCAAAACCGTCATTTGGGTTGGCTCACGATATGCACTTCTGTATCAGTATCTATGAATAGTAATGCATGCGTCTGTTTTTGGAATACAAGTTTGTTGATTACATTGTAACAGCGATAATAGTTCGATGCGTGCTGAATGATCCTTGACATCATTTTGAGTATTTTGTCTTGAATAATCATGGTTGTTTGGTATTTGTCAGCCAACTGTAACATTTTGGTGTTTGTTTGTTTGTCTGATTGTTTGTTTCGCAAATACATTAGGCCATGCAACTCTCGTTTTGGTTCAGACAGTCATGTAAGCTGATTCACTTAAGATAGTGCTTAAAATCACCTATGATTTCCTGCTACCCTCTCCCATCTTTAGGATTTTGATGTCCTCCTTGCCTTCTTCATCTTACTTCTTTGCAACTCAGGCTCTTCTTGCATTTGCAATAATGGTTTTTTTATTTCCATTTCATCTTGTTACTTTTCTTCTCAGGGTTGGATTCTCAATTTTTGTTTTAGGATCAGTCTCAAACTGGTAAATTCTTTTAAGGTTTGCCTGTCAGTGAAATTCCCTAGCTCTGCCGTTGTTATAAACGGCGGTCATTTGGCATAGGCTACCCTAGATTGCAGCTTTTTCTCATTCAGGATATGGTCTATGTCCTGGCTCTCCTCCCGTGCTGCAAATTTTCTGCCGAGATATCAGCTGAAACCCCTCTGGAGGTTATGTTGTGGCTAAGTTTCTTTCCTCGAGGTGCATTTTACATCACTGGGATGATCATGAAATTTGTTTATTTGAATTCTACAGCTGCTTGTTTGTCTATTTGTATTCCACCTCTTATGGATGCTGTGTACTTCCTGAATTTTTATAGATGACAATTTCTTGGCTTTCAGCAAGTTTCATTCTGATTTTTCTACAAATTCCTTTTCAGAATTTATTATTTTATCTCTTGCTTTTCCATTTGGGAATCCTATGATTCCTATTTTACCTGCTTTTTCTTACCCAGGATTCAACAATTATCTTAGCGTTGGTTTGCTCTTGCTTTTCTGTGTCTTCTTCTGATTGAAGGATTTCTGTTCCCCTGTCCTCACAGTCATTCACGAGTCCGTCTGCATTATATAGTCTGCTTAGTATTGACTTTAGCCCAGTTTTTATCTCATCCATTGGGTTTTCTCATACTATATGGTTCTTCTTAAAATTTTCTCTTCCACTTTTCTGGTTTTCTGCCTTTTGTGATTCTGAGGCACTGTGGTTCATCAGTGTTTTCCTCACCTCCAATTTCAGAGCTTGCTCTGGTATCGTTTTGCCTTCTAGTTGTTTGAAAGCTTATTTTTTGGGCCTTCAATTTCTTTGGAACTGAAAATGGTACTTCCTGTTTCTTTTACTATACTTCTTTTACTCTACAGGTCAGGTAATATCATGTATTTAATATAGACTTATAGGGCTTGGTTATGTGCAAACTTTAGACACTTTGGTGTACGCAATTCCATAGTATTTTTGTGAGGTCAATTTTCCCTAGACCTTTATGCCATGCCCTGTTCCTGTGTATGTTGTCTGGTATATCTCTAAATCCTGGTGTTGCATTTGTTGTAATGAACATATCACACTGTTTCAGTTAGTAGGACCTCATTTTTATTACACTAATCTCACAATTCTGAAAGTGCACAGGGCACTTCCTCTAGTGGAAATGAAGATTCTATAGGTTTTCAGCTCTGCATTCTTCTGTATGTCATTTTGAAGTGTCTGCAAAACAGCCAACGTAGAGTGCGCTTGTACTTTCTCCTGCCACGGGAATATCCCAATGTTACCAGTTCTTCCCAGAGCATCTCTGTCTACAGAAACACCAGTGGAAGCATATGTATGGATGTCATACTTCAGGGCCTGCTGGGATTATCCCGCAGATCGACCTATGTGTCCTCGGTGCAGTACCCTGTCAGTGCTGTCCAATATGTAGCATCTGCATTTGGGTGATAATGCTGTAAGAAATGCTTCATCTTCTCATGCTGTGGACTTTGACCACTCTTCCTAATTCTCTCATTCTTGAGTTATGGGTTCAAGAAGGCAACCACAGAGATGTTCTGCATCCTCTGCCACAAACCAGACTGTAATCCCAATCCAGGTTATGAATGTAGCAGATCCTAAATCTTTTATTACTGATTTCAAACCCAACGCCCCCAGGAACCCTCAGTCCAAATGCATGATACCTCTGATTGAGCCCCACACGTGCTCTATTGGCAAAATGTCAAATTGGACCCTGGTCCTGCAGATGCAGTTGATGTGGCAATAGGACATATCGATAAACTCAACCTCACGCGCCAGTGCGGTTGCTGTCTCACTGAGGTCACAGTTCACTTTGCTCTCTTGAAAGTACCCACCAGAACCCACAACGCACTCTGGATCCCTGAGTTGTGGGAGAGCCATGATCCATAGCCCTATCCCGCTTTTTCCGCTGCCTCTGCTAGCTCAGATTTGGCAGCTCGGATCTTGGTCTCAGATTGAATTGTGGGGATATTTTGAGCTGATTTCTTTGAGATCTGTCAGCCAAGCATCTGCTGTGCACTCTAATACTCAGCGCATCACCTTCAATCCCATGCCTGCTGCCAGCTTGAGAGTGTGCTTCCAACTAAAACAGAGTTTCACCTTTGTTGCTCCATTACCAGAGGTCAGATCCTGCACTGGTTTCCATTCTCTACTTTGCCTTTTCCTGTTTCCGGTTTTTCTGAGGCCTCATCCTGTCTTTGGAATTAACAGACCACTCTTCCGAAAGTGTCCTTGCCAAGGGCTGGTTGATTGTATGTTTACAATGTTTTGTGTATGGTAGCTAGTGAGAGCAGTTTGCACTGGTTCTCTTCCTACTGGGCATCGACAAATCAACACTTTTCACAAATAATTCACAGAAATTGAATATTTGTTTCGCTCCGTTTTTTTACAGCCATCGTTGGAGTGTTTTTCCGAAGACTCCAGCTTTGACCTTATGTTGACAAGGCAGTTGCAGTCTTTAAGAAAGTTAACAGTATCAATTTACATGTTTTGGGATTTATATGAAAGTGAATTTAATTTTTGAAAATTACCAAATCAACCTAGAAGCCAGACTTGACAATTTCTGTAAGCTTTTGTCAGCTCTAAGGTAAAACAGACAGTCTCAATGTAAAATAGCTGTCCAAAATTTTGAAGGGGACATGCCAACTCTTTTCTCTTGAAGCCTCCAACAACAAAAGGAAGAATGAAATACCTATTGGAACCATGAAATAACCCCCATTCTGGGTTTCCCTTGTGCACCTGGTGCCCTTTACTCCCAATGACACTTACTAGGCAATGTTGGCCTTTCAAGGGGTAACATTCTCTCTAGGAATATACAAGAAAAACTAAACAGAATATATAGATTTTGGCTTGATTCCAAAAGCACCTAGAGGCATTTAACTATGAGAAACCTGCTGCAGCTATGCTAGGCTATTGAGAACCAGGTGCTCTTCTATCAGTGGTGAGAAGGCTTAATCATCCGATCATGTTGGGGAAAGCAATTTAACAAAACCAAGCCTGCACCTCCAAGATATAGTGCACCCGTGGCTTGAAGGAAGTGAATGACTGTCCACATAACCAGTGTCTTTAATGTGTATGGCGACTTTTACATTTCAGTTCACTATCTGACTTCTAATATTTTCCTGTACTGTCTTGAAAAACTGAGGCCTAATACATATAAAAGTTCATTCAAATTTCCCCTCACTTCCCACACTGTTTTCAGCCCAAAGAATACATAACACCAGCATTTCCTGAATCTAGGGGAAGGTCATCATTTCATTGTGTGAGCTAAGTATTCAATTCCTATCTATTTTATTCGAGAGTATTTGACCTTTATGGAGTTCACGGTTGTTCACCGAGTGTGAAGAAGGAGGAAATCTGATTCTAGTATGGGCTTGCTCTCCTCTTACTGGATTCATTTCAGCTCAGTTCTGATCCTTTGAAATGGATGCCTGAGTGGAGTGGAGGGAAGAGAATGTGATTGATAGGTAGGCACAAACCTGGGAATAGGCTTACCTGGGCTTGGTGCATTTTGGCCTGAATGATACTGAAATGCTCCTTGGGATGTGTGGATTCTCACGACCTCTTCCAAGAACATGAGCGCTTTTATCATCTCTGCCATCTCTTCTCTTTTAGACGTCAGGAATATTGGACCCGTTCTTGGAGCTGAGAATCGAGTAACTTTCTCAAGGTCACGTTGACTCTCCGTATGTTTCTGCAGTATCACCGAGGTTCAGTAGGTCTCATGAATATCTTTCGAGCCTGGTATGCTCTAGAGATATCTCCATGCCGATATTCTCCCCTGTAGCAGAACAACTTTCATCAATGTGTTCACACATCCCCTCAATTCTTGCAGCCAATTTTTCTGCCAGCTTCTCTTCGTGTCTCCCATACAGTTGACGTCACAAGACTGGGCAAGTCTGAAAATATTTCGGAGCCTCACCAGTAAGATGATGACAGGCAGATCTTCCACTGTCTGCCCTTCCAGATTCTGGAAACTGACCCGTGAACTCAGGTCTTTGGGCAGCAGCAGTATTTCGAACTTACTCAGCTTCCCGGAAAAAAAGAACTAAGCCAATCTCCACATAGGTCAGCAGACCCACCATCAAACTGATCCACCCACAGAATTCTGCCCAGTTACATTGGATCCACCAGCCGCAACAAGCCTCGTGGTGTACAGCAACATTCCACCTGGAATCCAACCGGTAACTGCCATCCCCAGTGGTTGATGCATCAAGTCATTGTTGGGGGTGATGCTTCATTAGACGAGAGTTTCCTAAGGGAAATGTGATTCTATCCAGAATGGTCCCATGGTCATTTTCTCTTCACTTTCCTTTTGTTCATATTTGTATACACAGTAAAAACGGAGGGAAGAGTGTCCATGATCAGTTTATGGATTCACACCTATTTAAACTTTCTAACAGTTCACTGTTCACAGAGACCCACACAAGGAAACTCAAGTTTGTGTCATATTATTCACCCAGATTACATATCCGTCTGTTGCTTTCTGCTGAAACACCCACACTCTCAGATCATGGATCCATTTGTTTCATGGGGGCTGAAATTCCTAGAAATGAAACCAATCCTAACGTGCACATTCCTGTCTGTCTCTTTTGCACTTAGTTCACTTTTGCAGAGCTACTTGTCTTTGTTATAGGCTTATGCCATTTCTTCTCTACGTAGGGTAGAATTAGGCATTCGTGCATCCTTTTGGAATACTTGTAAGTATATATCCAGTTCTATGACCCACCCTTATTCAAAACCGTCATTTGGGATGGCTCACGATATGCACTTCTGGATCAGTATCTATGAATAGTAATGCACGTGTGTGTTTTCGGAATACAAGTTTGTTGAGTACATTTTAACAGCGATAATAGTTCGATGCGTGCTGAATGATCCTTGACATCATTTTGAGTATTTTGTCTTGAATAATCATGGATGTTTGGTATATGTCAACCAATTGTAACCTTTTGGTGTTTGTTTGTTTGTCTGATTGTTTGTTTTGCAAACACATTAAGCCATGCCTCTCTCCTTTTGCTTCAGACAGACAGTCATGTAAGCTGATTCACCTAAGATAGTGCTTAAAATCACCTATGATTTCCTGCTACCCTCTCCCATCTTTATGATTTTGATGTCCTCCTTGCCTTCTTCTTCTTACTTCTTTGCAACTCAGGCTCTTCTTGCATTTGCAATAATGGTTTTGTTATTTCCATTTCATCTTGCTACTTTTCTACTCAGGGTAGGATTCTCAATTTTTGTTTTAGGATCAGTCTGAAACTGCTGAATTCTTTTAAGGTTTGCCTGTCAGTGAAATTCCCTAGCTCTGCCGTTGTTATAAACGGCGGTCATTTGGCATAGGCTACCCTAGATTGCAGCTTTTTCTCATTCAGGTTATTATCTATGTCTTGGCCCTCTTCCCCGTGCTGCAAACTTTCTGCCGAGATATCAGCTGAAACCCCTCTGGAGGTTCTGTTGTGACTATGTTGCTTTCCTCGAGGTGCATTTTACATCACTGGGATGATCATGAAATTTGTTTATTTGAATTCTACAGCTGCTTGTTGGTCTATTGGTATTCCACCTCTTTTGGACGATGTGTACATCCTGAATTCTTTTAGATGATACTTTCTTGGCTTTCAGCAAATTTCATTCTGATTTTTCTACTAATTCCTTTTCAGAATTTATTATTTTATCTCTTGCTTTTCCATTTTGCAATCCTATATCGTATTCTTACATGCTTTGACTTAACCCAGGATTCAACAGTGATGTTAGCGTTGGTTTGCACTTGCTTTTCTGTGTCTTATTTGATGGAGGGATTTCTGTTCCCCTGTCCTCACAGCTATTCACTAGTCCCTCTGTATTAAATAGCCTGCTTAGGATTGACTTTAGCCAAGTTTTTATCTCATCCGTTGAGTTTTCTAATACTATTGGGTTCATGTTTAGAGTTTCTCTTCCCCTTTTCTGGTATTCTGCCTTTTGTGATTCTGAGGCACTGTGGTTCATCAGTGTTTTCCTCACCTCAATTTTCAGAGCTTGCTCTGGTAACGTTTTGCCGTCTAGATGTTTGAAAGCTTATTTTTTGGTCCTTCAATATCTTTGAACTGAAAATTGTATTTCCTGTTTCTTTTACTATACTTCTTTTATTCTACAGGTCAGGTACTATCTTTTATCTAATATAGTATCATAGGGCTTGTTTAAGTGCAAACTTTAGACACTTTGGTGTACGCAATTCCATGGTATTTCTGTGAGGACAATTTTCCCTAGTCCTTGATGCCATGCCCTGTTCCTGTGTTTGTTGTCTGGTATATCTCTAAATCCTGGTGTTGCCTTTGTTGTGATGAACACACCATACTGTTTCAGTTAGTAGAACCTCATAATTATTACATTAATCTCACAATTCTGAAAGAGCATAGGGCTCTTCCTCTAGTGGAAATGAAGCTTCTATAAGTTTTCAGCTGTGCATTCTACTGTATGTCATTTTGATGTGCCTCCAAATCAGCCTGCTTAGAGTGCGTTTGTTGTTTCTACTGCCATGGGAATATCCCAATGTTACCAGTTCTTCCCAGAGCTTCTTTGTCTACAGAAACACCAGTAGAAGCATATGTATGGATGTCATACTTCAGGGCCTGCTGGGATTATCCCGCAGACAGACCTATGTGTCCTCGGTGCAGTACCCTGTCAGTGCCGTCCAAAATGAAGCATCTGCATTTGGGTTATAATGCTGTAAGAAATGCTTCATCTTCTCATGTTGTGGACTTTGACCACTCTTCCTAGTTCTCTCATTCTTGAGTTATGGGTTCACGAAGGCAACCACAGAGCTGTTTTGCATCGTCTGCCTAAAACCAGAGTGTAATCCCAATCCAGGTTATGAATGTAGCAGATCCTAAATATTTTAGTACTGATTTCAAACCCAACGCCCACTGGAACCCTCAGTCCAGATGCATGATACCTCTGATTGAGCCCCACACTTGCTCTATTGGCAAAATGTCAAATTGGACCCTGGTCCTGCAGACGCAGTGGATGTGGCCATTGGACATATCGATAAACTCAACCTCACGCGCCAGTGCTGTGGCTGTCTCCCTGAGTTCACATTTCTCTTTGCTCTCTTGAAAGTACCCACCAAATCCCACAACGCACTTTAGATCCCTGAGTTATACGAGAGGCATCATCCGTAGCCCTATCCCACTTTTTCCGCTGCCTCTGCTAGCTCAGATTTGGCAGCTCGGATCTTGGTCTCAGATTCAATTGTGGGGATATTTTGAGCTGATTTCTTTGAGTTCTGTCAGCTAAGCATCTGCTGTGCACTCTTCTAACTCTCAGCGCATCACCTTCAATCCTGCTTCCCGCTTGAGAGTGTGCTTCCAAGGAAAACAGAGTTTCACCTTTGATGCTCCATTACCAGAGGTTAGATCCTGCACTGGTTTCCATTCTCTACTTTGCCTTTTCCTGCTACCAGGATTTCTGACGCCTCATCCTGTCTTTGGAAGTAACAGACCACTCTTAGGCAAGTGTCCTTTGCCAAGGTCTGTTTGATTGGATGTTTACAATGTTTTGTGTATGGTAGCTACTGAGAACAGTTTGCAGTGGTTCTCTGCCTACTGGGCATTGATAAATCAGCACTTTCCACAAATAATTCACAGAATTTTGATATTTGATTCACTCCGTTTTCTTTACAGCCATGGTCGGAAAATTTATCCGAAGACTCCAGCTTTGACATTATGTTGATAAGGCAGTTGCAGGCTTTAAGAAGGTTTATAGTATCGATTTATGTGTTTTGGTATTTATATGAAATTGAAGTTAGTATTTGAAAATTACCAAATCAACCTAGAAGCCAGAGTTGACAATTCCTTTAACATTTTGTCATCTCTAAGAAAAAAACAGACAGACTCAATGTAAAATAGCAGTCCAAATGTTTGAAGGGGACATGCCAACTCTTTTCTCTTGAAGCCTCCAACAACAAAAGGAACAATGAAATACCTATTGGAACCATGAATTAACCCCCAACCTGGGTTTCCCTTGTGCATGTGGTGCCCTTTGCTCCCAATGACACATACTAGGCAATGTTGGCATTTCAAGGGGTAACATTCCTCTGTAGGAATATACAAGACTATCTAAATAGAATATACAAATTTAGGCTTGATTCCAAAAGCACCTAGAGGCATTTAACTATGTGAAACCTGCTGCAGCTATGCTAGGGTATTGAGAGCCAGGTGTTCTTCTATCAGTGCTGAGAAGTCTTAATCATCCGATCATGTTAGGTAAAGCAATTTAACACAACCAAGTGTGCACCTCCTAGATATAGTGAACCCGGGGCTTGACGGAAGGGAACGAAGGTCCACATAACCAGTGTCTTTAATGTGTTTGGCGAGTTTTACAGTTCAGTTCACTATCTGACTTCTAATATTTTCCTGTACTGTCTTGAGAAACTGAGGCCTACTATATATTCAATTTCAGTCAAAGATTCCCCACACTTCCCACACTCCTTTCAGCCCAAAAATACATAACCCCAGCATTTGCTGAATCTAGGGGATGGTCATCATTTCTTTGTGTGAGCTAAGTGTTCAATTCCTATTTATTTCAGTTGAGAGTATTTGACCTTTAAGGATTTCACAGTTGTTCACCGAGTGTGAAGGAAGAGGAACTCTGATTCTAGTAGGGGCTTGCTCTCCTCCTACTGGATTCATTGCAGCTCAGGTTCTGATACTTTGAAATGGATGCCTGAGTGGAGTTGAAGGAAGAGCATGTGATTGATAGCTAGGCACAAACCTGGGAATAGGCTAACCTGGGCTTGGTGCATTTCGGTCTGAAAGATTCTTAAATGCCCCTTGGGATGTGTGGATTCTCATGACCTCTTCCAAGAACTTGAGCGCTTTTATCATCTCTGCCATCTCTTCTCTTTTAGACGTCAGGAATCTTGGACCCATTCTTGGAGCTGAGAATCGAGTAACTTTCTCAAGGTCACGTTGACTCTCCGTATGTTTCTGCCAGTATCAGTGAGGTTCAGTATGTCTCATGAATGTCTTTCGAGCCTGGTATGCTCTAGAGATGTCTCCATGCCGATATTCTCCACTGTAGCAGAACAACTTTCATGAATGTGTTCACACATCTCCTCAATCCATGCAGCCAGTTTTTCTGCCAGCTTCTCTTCGTGTCTCCCATAAAGTCGACGTGAACAGGAGTGGGCAAGTCTGAAAATACCTCGGAGCCTCACCAGTAAGCTGATGACAGGCAGATCTTCCACTCTCTGCCCTTTCAGATTCTGGAAACTGACCCGTGAACTCAGGTCTTTGGGCAGCAGCAATATTTCGAACTTACTTAGCTTCCCGAACAAAAGACCTAAGCCAATCTCCACATAGTGCGTCAGCCCCTCCATCACACTGATCCACCAACAGAACTCTGCCCAGTTACCTTGGACCCACCAGCCGCAACAAGCCTCATGGTACACACCAACATTCCACCTGGAATCCAACCGGTAAGTGACATTGACAGTGGTTGATGCATTAAGTCAGTGTTGGGGGAGAAGCTTCTTTAGACGAGAGGTCACTAAGGGAATTTTGATTATATCAACAAGGTTCCCATTGTCTTTTCTCTTCCCTCTTTCCTTTTTTTCAGTTCTGTATACACAGTAAAAACGGAGGGAAGTGTGTCCATGTTCAGTTTATAGATTGACAGCTCTTTAAACTTTCTAACATTTCACAGTACACAGAGACCCACTCCAGGAAACTCATGTTTGTGTAATATCCATTCACCCAGAATACATATCCGTCTGTTGCTTTCTGCTGAAACACCCACACTCTCAGAACATGGATCCGTTTTTTTCATGGGGGCTGAAATTCCTAGAAATGAAACCAATCCCAACGTGCACATTCCTGTATGTCTCTTTTGCTCTTAGTACAGTTTTGCAGAGCTAATTGTCTTTGTTATAGGCTTATGCCATTTCTTCTCTACCTAGGTTAGAATATGGCATTCATTCATCCTTTTGGAATTCTTGTAAGTCTATATCCCTTTCTATGACCCACTGTTGTTGAAAACCGTCATTTTGTTTGGGTCAAGATATGCACTGCTGGATCAGTATCTATGAATACTAATGCACTCGTCTGTGTTCTGAATACAAGTGTTTTGAGTACATGCTAGCCGCGATACTGGGTCATTGCGTGATGAATGATCCTTGACATCACTTTGAGAATTTGTTTTGAATAATCATGGTTATTTTGTATATGTCAGCCAACTGTAAATTTTGTTGTTTGTTTGTCTGATTGTTTGTTTGTTTGCAAACACATTAGGCCATGCATCACTCCATTTGCTTCAATCACAGAGTCATATATGTGAATCACTTAAGATAGTGCTTAAAATCACCTATGATTTCCTGCTACCCTCTCCCATCTTTAGGATTTTGATGTCCTCCTTGCCTTCTTCTTCTTACTTCTTTGCAACTCAGGCTCTTCTTGCATTTGCAATAATGGTTTTGTTATTTCCATTTCAACATGCTACTTTTCTACTCAGGGTAGGATTCTCAGTTTTTGTTTTAGGATCAGTCTCAAACTGCTGAATTCTTTTAAGGTTTGCCTTTCAGTGAATTTCCCTAGATCTGCCGTTGTTATAAACGGCGGTCATTTGGCATAGGCTACCCTAGATTGCAGCTTTTTCTCATTCAGGATATGGTCTATGTCCTCGCACTTCTACCCGTGCAGCAAAATTTCTGCCGAGATATCAGCTGAAACCCCTCTGGAGGTTCTGTTGGGACTAAGTTGCTTTCCTCGAGGTGCATTTTACATCACTGGGATGATCATGAAATTTGTTTATTTGAATTCTACAGCTCCTTGTTGGTCTATTGGGATTCCACCTCATTTGGACGCTGTGTACTTCCTGAATTCGTATAGATGATCCTTTCTTGGATTTCAGCAAGTTTCATTCTGATTTTTCTACAAATTCCTTTTCGGAATTTATTATTTTATCACATGCTTTTCCATTTGGGAATCCTATGAGTCCTATTCTTACCTGCCTTGTCTTCACCCAGGATTCAACAGTGATGTTTGCGTTGGTTTGCACTTGCTTTTCTGTGTCTTCTTCTGATCGATTGATTTCTGTTCCCCTGTCATCACAGTCATTCACGAGTCCCTCTGCATTATGTAGTCTGCATAGGACTGACTTTAGCCCAGTTATTATCTCACCCATTGAGTTTTCTGTCATTATTGTTTTCTTCTTTAGACTTTCTCTTCCCCTTTTCTGGTATTCTGCCTTTTGTTTTTCAGAGGCCCTGCTGTTCATCAGTGTTTTCCTCACTTCCATTTTCAGTGCTTTCTCTGGTAGCGTTTTGCCGTCTATTTGTTTGAAAGCTTATTTTTTGTGCCTTTAATCACTTTGGAACAGAAAATGGCACTTCCTGTTTTTTTTACTATACTTCTTTTTCTCTATTCTTCAAGTACTATCAGGTATGTAGTATAGACTTATAGGGCTTGGATTTATCAAAACTTTAGAGTATTTGGTGTAAGCAATTTCATGGCATTTCTGAGAGGACAATTTTCCCTAGACCTTGATGCTATGCCCTGTTCCTGTGTGTGTTGTCTGTTATATCTCTAATTGCTGGTGTTCCCTTTGTTGTGATGAACACACCATAATATTTCAGTTAGTAGAACCTCATTTTTATTACCCTAATCTCACAGTTCTGAAAGGGCACAAGGCACTTCCTCTACTTGAAATGAAGCTTCTATATGTTTTCAGGTCTTCATTCCTCTGTACGTCACTTTGGAGTGTCTTCAAAGGAGCCAATATAGAGTGCGCTTGTTCTTTCTACTGCCATGGGAATGTCCCAATGTTACCTGTTCTTCCCAGAACTTCTCTGTCTGCAGAAACACCAGTGGAAGCATATGTATGGATGTCATAATTCAGGGCCTGCTGGGATGATCCCGCAGACCGACCTATGTGTCCTTGGTGCAGTACCCTGTCAGTGCCGTCCAAAATGTAGCATCTGCATTTGGGAGATAATGCTGTAAGAAATGCTTCATCTTCTCATGCTGTGGAATTTGACCACTCTTCCTTGTTCTCTCATCCTTGAGTCTTGGGTTCACGAAAGCAAACACAGAACTTTTCCTTATCCTCTGCCTCAAACCAGACCGTTATCCAAGTCTAGGTTACGAATATAGCGGATCCTAAAACTTTTAATACTGATTTCAAACCCAACGCCCCCTGGAACCCTCAGACCAGATGCATGATATCTCTGATTGATCCCCACACGTGCTGTTTTGGCAAAATATCAAATTGGTCTCTGGTCCTGCAGATGCAGTGGATGTGGCCATAGGACATATCGATAAACTGAACCTCACGCGCCAGTGCGATTGCTGTCTCACTGAAGTCACAGTTCTCTTTGCTCTCTTGAAAGTACCCACCGAAACCCACAACGCACTCTAGATCCCTGAGTTCTGCGTGGGCCATCATCCGTACCCCTATCCGTCTTTTTCGCTGCCTCTGCTAGCTCAGATTTGGCAACTCGGGTCTTGGTCTCAGATTCAATTTTGGGGATATTTTGTGCTAATTTTTTGAGTTCTGTCAGCCAAGCATCTGCGGTGCACTCTTCTAACACTCAGCGCATCACCTTCAATCCCATGCTTGCTGCCTTCTTGAGAGTGTGCTTCCAAGGTAAACAGTGTTTCACCTTTGATGCTCCATTACCAGAGGTCAGATCCTGCACTGGTTTCCATTCTCTACTTTGCCTTCTCCTTCTCCCAGGTCTTCTGAATCCTCATCCTGTCTTTGGAATAACAGACCACTCTTATGCAAGTGTCCTGCGCCAAGGTCTGGGTGAGTGCATGTTTACAATGCTGTGTGTATGGGAGCGAGTTAGAGCAGTTTGCACTTGTTCTCTGCCTACTGGGCATCGATAAATCAACACTTTCCACATATAATTCACAGAAATTGGATGTTTGTTTAGCTCCGTTTTCTATACAGCCATGGTCCGAGGTTTTGTCCGAAGACTCCTGCTTTGAGGCTAGGGGAGGCTGGGTCACATGTTTCCCTCCATCCCCAGCCCAGCTGGAAGCCTGAAAGATGCCCAGGTCAGCCCGTGGCCCTTTTTCCACCCTGCTCCACCCTGGCCTGTCCAAATGCCACATGGCCCTGTCATACATCTGGCTGGCAAGCGTTCCTTGGGGTAGAGCATCTATCCCCTCTTCTCCACATTTGCCTCCTGCCTGGTGCCCCTCTATATCTGCCCTCCCGCTCTCCCGGCCTCTCAGCGCCATCTCCCCTCTTCCTCCCCATAGTGTTTCAACGTTTTCCTGCCTTTGGTGAGATGGGGCCATTTCTCTCAAGGGTCGTTTTAAATATGCAGATTTTTAAATTTTTATTTTATTGAATTATATTCAGTTTACAATTTTGTGTCAATTTCTGGTGTACAGCTCAATGCTTCAGTCATACAATAACATTCGTATATTCATTTTCATGTCCTTTCTCACCATGAGCTACTACAAGATTTTGACTATGGTTCCCTGTGCTGTGTGGTATAAACTTGTTGCTTTATTTTATATTTACAACTCACTATCTGCAAATCTCGAACTCCCAGTCTATCCTTTCCCACCCTGTTCCCCTCTGATAACCATGAGTTTGTTTTCTAAGTCTGTTTAATTTTAGATTCCACATGAGTGTTGTCATATGGTGTTTTTCTTTCTTTCTGGCTTACTTCACTTAGAATGATGTTTTCCAGGGCCATCCATGTTGCTCCAAATGGCATGATATTATTTTTTATGGCTGAGTAGTATTCCATTGTATACATGACATGGCTTCTGTATCCAGTCATCTGTTGCTGGACATTTAAGCTGTCTCCATGTCTTGGCTATTGTAAATAGTGCTATGAACATTGGGGTGCTGGTGTCTTTCTGTATTAATGCTTCCTTTGGATATATGCCTAGGAGTGGGTTTATTGTATCATATAGTAAGGGTATTTTTAGTTTTTTGAGGACTCTCCATACCATTTTCCATAACTGCTGTACCAAACTACATTCCCACCGACAGTGTACAAGGGTTCACTGTTTTCCACACCCTCTCTAGCATTTACCATTTGAATATTCATGCTTTAATTATTTTATTGCAGCAGCAACATGTAAGAATGAAAAAGTGGCATCCTGGTGGCTGGGGGATGAGCCTGTGTGTGTGTCCCTGTGCATGTGTGTATGTTCCTGTATGTGTGTACATGTCCCTGTGTGTACATGTGTGCCCTCCATGTGCCTGCATGGGGGTGGGGAGTGGGGCTGGAGCCTGTGTGTGTGACTGACATCTCAGGCACGTGGGCCTGGAGGGGTGTGCGAGGCTGTGATGCTGGGCTGAGAGGCTGTGACCTGACCAAGGCCACACAGCCCATCTTGGGGCCCAGGGCCCCACCCTTGCTTCCAGGCCTGTCACCAATCAGCTGGGGTGTCCCCTGCCGTGACACAGGGCTTGGAGTCCTGACCCTAAGGGCCCCACAACTTCCCTCAGGAGGAGGGGTCTCTGGGGCAGGAGGAGGTGGCTGGGCTTGGCATGGGGAGGGGGGAGCAGGGAATCCAAGGGGGTGAGCATGGCTCTGGAGTTTGGGGGTGACCATCAGCAGTGAGGTGAGGGGAGTAAGAAAGGCCTCCTCACCAGGACTGAGTTTGTCACCCTGGCCAAGGGAGCCGCTCTTCTGCACAAGGGCCAATTTTGAAAAATGTGGAAAACCAAGTTTCAGGCTCCATGGTAGATAAGTCCCATTCCAGACGGAAATAGCAGGATGTGACCCCGTAAAAAGTGGTGAGCGCACATGAGCCACCGCCTCGCCCAGAGAGGAATTCCCCCGAGAGCCAGAGCTCACCCCACACCCACCCAGGGGACTGGGAGGCCTGGATTGATGGCCCTGCTGGGGTCCCACTACCCAGGAAGATGGGGAGAAGGGCCGCTTGTCATACAGTCGAGGCCCAAGGAGGGGAAGAGACCTGCCCAGGTCACCCAGCACAGGAGGGCAGTCGGGTGGGACCCAGGACTTCGGGTTTGTCATAGGCCCCCTTCTTAGGAAAGGGGCACAGGCCTGCCTGGGAAAGAAGCATCGGGTAAGTGAATAACCCTGCAGACAGGGCCAAGTTGGCTGGCTGGCCGAGCCTCAGTTTCCCCTCTGTGGAACAGGGGACGGGAAAGCGCCTGCTCACAGGGTCTCTGTGAAGCTAGAGATGGTGCTGCTGTGGTGCTGGGGAGAGCCCTCCTGGTCCTCCTTACCTTGGAAGTGGCCAGAGGGCCCTTCCTGAGGGCCGATGGTGCCTGTCTAGCTGGGCGGGCTGCTGGTCCCTGCGGCCCTGACAGTGGCAGCTACACGGCTTGGTGAAGGATGGGCCAACTCCCCTTCCCAGGCACCCTGGCCCATCGTCCCCCACCACGCACCCTGGGCTGGCTCCCTCTTTCCTTCCTGCCTCCTCTTGTCTCTGCTTCCCCCCACCTGGTGTCCCTCTCTTGTCACCTCCTGTCCCTCTCTAGGACTTGACCCCCACCTTTCTCTCTCTCACTCACACACTGTCTCTCCCTGCGTGTGTCTTTCTCTGCCTCTCCCCCAGGCCCTCAGGCCCTGAGCTCAGGTCTAGCCCTGTCCAGGGCCACAGAGCCACAGGGCCACATCTCTCCCAGCACTCCCACCCTCACAGTGATGTTCCAGCCCCAGCTCTGCTCACAGTGGAGGAGCCTGGTTACAGAGCTGCTCCTGCTGGCATTTGCTGCTGCATCGCTGATCCCCCCCACTTCCCGGGCAGTGCAGCAGTCTCACTTGACCTGTTTGTGGCCCAGCCTGGACCCCAGAGCTGCTGCAGGGCTGGCTGCCTCCCCCACCTGGAAGGAGGGAGGGCCCCGTGGGCTCCAGGGACAGCTGGCGCAGAGTGGAGTGGACTCTTTTTATGCCCAACACCTTCTCCCTGGCAGTGGTGGCACCCCAACCACTGACCCTGCCCGGCCCACCTCAGAGTCAGGAGGCTGTGGGAGGATGAAGAGCTCTCATGGGGCCCACTGAGAGCACTGCCGCCCTCAGCCCCCCTCAGGGTCTGCCTGGGGCCGGGGCTGCCGGGCAGCTGACGCGGGGTGGGGGCACGGGCCTGGTCAGTGCAGGGTCTCTCGCTGGACGCCCATGGACTCCCTGCACCTCATCCGTTCCTCACCATGAGACACGGCCACTTCATTCTGGTCATCTAGCTCATGACCGGACACCCCTGTGACTGACAGGCCCCACATGCCCAGTGAGTGTTTACCGACTGAAGCAGCCCAGCCATCACTAGATCTAGACACAGGCTGTACCCACCACCCAGGAGGAGCCCCGGGGCCCCTGTGGTCACTGCTGCCCTGAAGGGGTAACCTTGCATCTGCCCTGTCATCTTAGTTCCTGCTGGTTTGTGAGTTGTGTGCCCGTGAATCACTGCGTGCCCTCAAGAGGGTGTGACCACTAGTCCTCCAGGAAGCAGACACTGACACAGAGAGAACTGTGACAATTTCATTAGGGGTGACAATAGGAGAGAATAGCAGAGTGGGCAGGTTGGAGCAGGGAAACATTCGGGCCGTAATGCACCTCTGACATCTTCTCTAAACACATCATTGCCACAGCTGAGGGGCCCCTTCATGTGGCAAATGGACTATGCTGTAAGGCAAAAAGAGTTATCTATTTTAATAGGATCTTATTTTTTCCTGATTTTGTCTTCTCTAATGTATGTATGGCCTCTGACGGACACTGTAGTTTGTGTGTGCATCTCCCTGTCTATACAGAATGAAAATAATTATTTTCACATCTCAGACACAGATCTCAAAATGTGCACATTCTCATTATTTTATTTCCTTCTTTAACTAGTAAGACCTAATATTTAATAGAAGAAAGGGACCTTTTGCCTTATGTTTAAAGCAGAGAATGGTAAGCTCTGGGCCTGAGCTCTTATATCTTCAGTTTAATTTAATGTACTTCCTAAGGTCTCTTTTGATGATTCTGTGTGCAGACACTTTCTTTTAAACTATGAGAATGCTGAGTGAGAAATATGTCCCAGTCATTTTGCAAAACAATGTGTGTGCTTGACCCAACCCTCCTCACAATGACATCAGGGACCAGCGTTACCCCCGGCTCACAGAGAACAACGCTGAGACCCTGTGGGGGCCCCACTGAGTCTTGGTGTTAGGGGATGAACTGCAAGAACTCAAAGAATCAGAAATTGGATCTTGTGACATAAATGTGGAGATGCCAAGCTGACAGTGGGCATGGTGACAGGAGGGAGCAGGGGTGTAGGGACAGGGGTCCTACAGGGTGTCTCCTGATCACCCCTGACTTCCCCCAAAGAACCTGCCTCATGCTGAAGGGCAAGGCACCTGCTCAGCTGATCTAAATCCTGCCTGCACTTTTCAAATCACTGGGGCAAAAGAAATCTTCAGCCACAGAAATTACCCTGAAAAAAACAAGCTAAATTTCAGTTTCTCTGATATCCAGAGATTTCATCCAGACCCAGAACTTTCAGAAACCCTAGAGAACAATCATCTTTATATGAGGTTGTGAACTGAGGGCTTTCTGGAGGTACTGGGTTCTGAAGGGGATACGTGCATGGCTGCACTGAGTCCCCTGCACACACACGTGGCTCTGAGTGGACCTCACGTCGCATTCACACGGCCCACCTGAGCTGCCCGCCCTGCCAGGAGTGACCTTCCAGCTCCATCTGAGTGAACCCAACAAACGCCCACTGGGCAGCCCTTCAATTTCTTTCTTCCCCTCCACACCCTCTTATTCACTCCTGTGTGGCTCACGTGTCCCTCTTCTGCACTCTGAGGCCCTGCACGGGCACATCTGCTATGGTGACAAGCTGTCTGCTGTGAATGTCTCTCTCCTTCGCTCGCTCCCTTACCCCTCGAGGCAACCCCATGAGCCCCTGAAGTTAGGGGTGTGCTTCACCCCTCACAGAGCACATCACATGGTCCATGCAAGAGGCACATCTGCCAAACTGGGACTTCAAATTCATTTGATATTCTGTCAAAAGTCTCTTCTGTTCTATACAAGAGACATCTGCTTCCCAGGTCAGGATGGGGAAATGACACAGTCCATCAGATGTGTGTGCTGGGAAGCTAGACAGATGTCACAATGTCCCAAGTCAGATTTCCTCAGGCATCGCAAGGCCCTGGAGTGCCATCTCCCCTTCTGCAAAGACTCGACAAGGGAGCAGAAGCACATGCTCTCATCTTACCGAGTGCTGTAACTGGTGGTGGTGGTGGTGGTGGTGGGTGAGACTGCATAGGCCACAACAGAGGTGGGGGTGGTGGTGATGAATAGCCTCTGAGAAGTGACGCTGGGTGTCCCATCGGGTGAGGCACACCAAGTGGTCCTGCACAAGTACCGGGACATCGAGAATCCACAGTGACCTGCAGAACAGAAGAGAGAGCTGTGTTGGATGACAGACAAAAGGAACAACACCTACAGAACCTGAAACCCAATGCAGCAGCTGTCAGCACCAGGCACCCTCCCCTCCACCGGGTGCCCAGACAGCAGCACAGGGCCACACACTCGACCTTGGGGATAAAACACTGTTGCCACATGACACCGCCGGTGTCTGTAAGTGGAGGAAGGCGAGAGTCCTGCCTGAGATGATGTACAGAGGTTCCAGCAAATTGATAAAGTAGGACCTCCCAAACAGGAAGCCTCTCTGTGCAGGACAACCCACCCTGACACCTTCCCCAGCTCCACAGAAGCATGGTCTGCATGAACCAGAAACACAGAGAAAGAAAGGAAGTGAAGGCCTGGTTTTCCACATAGAATCAGAGCCGCACCTGGGTACTTGCTCTATCTGCAGGACCCTGCCAGACCCTCTCTACTCCCTGATCACAAAGGGCCCTCCTCTGCCAGCAGGAGCTTCCCCTGGGCGCAATGAGCTCTGAGGAGCTGGGCATCCCGCAGTCCTGTGGGGGAGCTGGCAAAGTGCTTCTGAGGGGACAAGGCTGTCCTCAGAAGGGAGTCAGTCTCCGCTACAATCATCCTTATTCGCAGGGATGTCTGGATTTTAAGTTCGCTAGGAAAAGCACACTACGTTTTTCATATGGGAAAGGGAAGTGGGAAGTCTCAATCCTGCAAACACCAACGGGATTTTAGCTCATGTGGAAAATCCCACGGTGTGTGATGAGACAGAGAAGAAGCTGTGACAGCTTCCAGGGCAGAACCGACCCACCGCGGGATGGAGAACATGATGCCAGGACTGTGGTGCAAATTGGTCCTGCAGGGAAGTAGGCATTTTCATGGCGGGCACTTGCCCTTCTAGACTCAATTCCCTACTACAAATGCACCATCTCTGAGAGTCAGGCTTTTCTGCCCAAGAGTACAACTGGAGGCAGAGGGGAAGGCACCTTTACCACCACAGAAGAGACAGTGATGGCCTGTGATATTACCACACCCAGGAAGACTCAAATTTGCACAAACACCACGGTGTAAGGATGGAGGGGTGGCTTAGATCAGTTTTCAGTTACAAGGAATTGAATGGGCATTATACAAAGGAGAATCCCACAGATTGAGCCAGGAAACCATTCAAAGAATGACAACAGGAACCGGTCTCAGTGAAACAGGAGCAATTCCAAGAGAAGAAGGAAAAAAGGAGTTAACCAAGCCAGGAGAAGTCAGTATGGAGCAAGGGCTCACCATTCTTATGCTATTTTAAGAAAAACACTGTCAAAACCTGAGGTCTTCAGCCCTCATGCACTCCCTCGCTGATGGCTTCTGCAAGTAACACTCAAGGTGAGAGGGGGAGAGGAAAAGCCAATGGAAACTGGGCAAGAGTATGAATTTGAAAACAAAAAGAAATGACAGACTCATAATAGAACAAACAGTCTGCAGACGAGGCCACAAGAGGCTGCTGCAAAAACAAAAAGAATAAATATCCCAGAAACACATTCACCGAAAAAGACCTCCAAATTTATCTAGGCCTCTGTGGTCGCCTCAGGAGGGTGGGAGTTACCGTTGAACACAGGAGACACACGAGGTTCTGAATAGGAAAAGAAACACAGAAAGGATGTAGGATTAGGCTAATCAGACCAGAAAATATTAAAGGAAAACAAAAATTTGAGCCTTTTTTCCCATATGACAATCGCTCTCATATCACACCGAGTGGGAGACAGGTCTCAGGACCCTTGACTGAAGAGACCACAGGCCCCGGGTTCGGGTGTTTCTTCCATAACCGATCATCGGCTGTGGAAGGTCAGGGCTCCACTCGCTGCAGACAGTGACAGGGGCGGGCTTGTCCTCCAGGGAGCCCGGAACGTGGTGTCTGTTGAAGGCCCGTGTGCAGAACCGACACGTCTGCCATCCATCAGAGGACCTTATTTCCCTCTACAACAGACACCTCCCTCCCCAGGGCAGGACGGGGAAGACGCGGTCCATCAAGTGCGTCTGCTAAGGGACCAGAGGGACAAGGCCGTGAGCCCAGTCACGGCCGCCCGTGAACGATTAAGACCCGGAGAGCGATCTGCCCTTCTTCTGCAGTGACTCAAGGAAGAAACAGAGGACTATGCTTTCCTCTTACCGAGCGGAGCAGCTGACGGTGGGGGGCGAGGTTGCACAGGGCACCAAGTTTGACCAGGTGCAGGTGCCCAGCTGGGAGACGACGGGCCACACCCGGGGCAGGCCACGCAGGCTGGTCCTCGGAAAGGTTGGGGCCCTCCGGCCCACGTGGTGACCTGCAGGACAGAAGGGAGGGCTGGGTTGGATGAGAGACAAAAGCGCCAACACCGACAATAGCCGAAACCCAACGCAGCAGCCGTCGGCACCGGGCACCCTCCAATCCACCGGGTGCCCAGAGAGCAGCACGTTTCCACACGCTCCGCCTAGGCCTCTGGGGCCTTCCTGCAGCCTGGGCCGCACAGGGGGACACGGGGATATGACTCTGACGCCACACGTCACCGCCGCCGCTGTCTCCAAGTGGAGGAAGCCAAGGGTCCTCCTGCCCGAGAGGCTGCACACAGAGCTTCCAGCACACGGGCAAACTAGCGCCTTCCCAACAGCCAGCCGCACTGGGCGGGACGGCACTCCCCGCCACCTTTCCCAGCTCCACGCAAGCTTGAACGTCGTGGAGCAGGAACACGGAAACGGGACGGAAGTGAAGAGCTCATCCTCCACACGAGCAAGCAGAGTCGCACCAGGGACACCGCTCTGCCTTCAGGGCTCTGCCTGCAGGGCACTGCCTGCAGGGCTCTGCATGCAGGGCTCTGCCTGCAGGACCCTGCCAGGCCCTCACTGCCCCCTCCACACAAAGGGCCCTCCTCCTCCACACAGGGGCTTCCCCTGGGCGCAAAGTGCCCTGGGGAGCTGGGCATCCTGGAGTCAGCGGCGGAGCTGGCCAAGGGCTCCCGAGGGGACAAGGCTGTCCTCAGAATGTACTCAGGCTCCGCTACAATCATGCCTATCCTCAGGGACGTCTGGATTTTACGTTTGCTACGGAACGCACCCTACATGCTTGCTACGGGAGAGTGACGTGGGGAGTCTCATCCCCACACCTGACACCAAAGGGACTGTACCAGCTCGTTCGCAAAACCCCACGGTGTGCCATGAGACCGACGAGCAGCTCTGACAGCTTCCAGGGCAGGTCCGACCCGGCGCAGGGTGGGGGACAAACACAACGTACGCACTCTGGTGCGCATCGGAATTCCCCCGCAGGGAAGGAGGCATTTTCACGGCGGGCTCTTTCCCTTCCAGCCTCTATTCCCTACTACAAACGCACCATCTCCGAGAGCCAGGCTTTTCTGCCCACAGTACAACTGGAGGCAGCGGCCAAGACACACTTACCTCCCGAGAAAAAACAGTGTCGTGCTTTGACTTTTACCACACCCAGGAAGAATCCAAGTTGCACAAAGCACACCGTACAAAGCTGGAGGGAGGGCTTTGACCCTTTTCCCGTTTCCAGGATCTGAATGGATATTCTAAACAGGAGAATCACCTGGCATGACCCGGGAAACCAGTCAAAAGAACGACGACACAAAAATCCGTCTCAGTGACCCAGGAGCAACCCTAGGTGCAGGAGGTCAGGAAGGAGTTAGCCGAGCCAGTATAAGTCAGTGTGGAGCGAGGGCTCACACTCCTCACGCTGCTTCGAGAAACCCACAGTCAAAGTCTGCGGGCCCCGGCTCCTAAGCACTCCCTCATGGCTCCTGCAGGCACCAGCCAAGGCGACGGGCTCCCGGGAGAAGCAGCCCACTGGCTACTGGGCAAGAATTTTGAGTGTGAAAAAGGCAGCGACATGCCACGCCAGACCCATCACAGGACACAAATTCTGCAGACGAGGCCAGGAACGGCTGCCGGGAGTACGGGAAGATCACCTTTCCCAGGACGAGGCCCAACAGAGCATGATCACCCTAATTCCCTGGGCCTCCGGGGCCGCCGAAAGTGGGCGGGTGCTGCCGGGCCACACCGGAGCCGCGCCAGGTCCCGCGTCGGCTAAAAACCACAGAAAAGGGTGGAGGATTAGGCTTTCATGCGAAGACACTGCTGAAGCGAAACAAAACCTTTGCGCCTTCCTTCCTTCCTTCCTTCCCCGTATCACACTCGTTTCTTGGAAGAACTGGATACTGACCCCAGGAACTCCTGCATGCTAAGCCCGCATTCTCTCTACTGCTGAGCTACATATACCCTTCCCCCCAGAGCACACTATTTTCTAGGCACAGAGAACAAGAAATGCCAGCCACGTTCACTAACTTACCCAGTGTATAATAAGTTCCGTGTGCTCCACCAACAGAGGTCAGTGTTTTATGATCCGTCAGCTCCTGCCGAGCCACTTCTACAGTCCCAGTAGCGTACTCTGGTTTTTTAATTTCGGGTTTAGTCGCCCCTTCCTAGGAACACATAACAAGATAAATCAGGAACCGAACTTCAGATCATGTGCATACGCTTAGTCAGTCAGGTAGACAACAGTTATTTACCGAAGCTATCAGAACATAAGCCCTATCCTTGGAGAAGCTGGCGGTACAAATAAAAGGCAGATTCTCCTCTCTGTTCTGCCAGAGGCACAGGATCCATGAAAACAAATCAGCACAGAAAAGTTTCAACAGCTCTACAACTGAGGTGAACGGGTACAGAAACGCCACAAAGTACAGGAGAGTCCGCTGCACGTGGATAGATCAGGGAATGCTGGGAAGACCGCACTGTTTCGTAATAGAGAGATCCAGCGCAGAGGTGGGATGTGGAGGGGCTTTGGGGAAGGGCAGCCTGATTAAAAGGAGCAGGTGGGAAATAGCGTAAGGCATTAAGGAAACTAGACCACTGTTACTGGCGGTGGAATGGGCAGACAAAATATGCTGCCTTGAAAATGAAACATCACTTAATTAATTTCAAGTGAGGACGGCTAAAACAAGAACCAACACCAAGATGCACCTACTTTCCCAGGGATGAATTTCTTTTCAATATCCTCTAATGAACTGTAAGGGAAAGACCCTGAAAACAAGAATGCCCATACAGACACTGGCTTCACTAGGTGAGTCTGGAAAATGAACACAATGCATTATTCAGTCCTACGGCATTAAGCACAGAATCACATCCTAAACTCTAAGTTAAAAGCATAAGTCAAAATTTCTCATCAGCAGATGCAAACGTGAAGATGCACACTCACACCAACCCCCGGTTTATGTCTCAGAATCCCCTGGTACTTATATAGTCACACAAGGGCATTAAAAACAAGAGACTGTACCTCATCCCAGGAAGATTCTCTTCCTCTCTCTTCTGTAAAGTGGCGCACTGACACACCATCTGTAAAATGTTGTTACAGGTACATTAATTAGAATATACACGAATGTATATTAAAACCACCATGTGCGTCTATCTCCGTTCGTGGATGTGTCAAAACAAAAGTGGCAGAAAAGACTTTCAAAGAGTTAGAGCATTTTCTGAAAAAAATGCTTAAGTCACGGTTGGGATATATTTCAAACCAAGAAGTAAGAAGAAAACACGTAAAAAGAATGGATATGGAAGTTGGGTTTGCGCACTATGTATTTCTAACATTTGAAGTTTGCTCTTGTTTTAGTATTTTCTTTTCTTCTGTTTATAAATGGAGGTACCGGGAATGAGCACACCGAATTCGGCAGGATAAGCAAGCATTCTATTTACCACTAACTTATGTAATTCCCCGAGTCAACTAGCTTCTCGGCATAGATAAAATAAAATACAAAACACTCTTTCACGGTTCACTGCCTTACAAAACATGTTAGTTTGCTGAAACACAAAAGATCTTTGAGGCCTTCTTCCCCGTATCACACTAAGTCTCACATCAGACGGAGTGGGAGACAGGTGTCAGGACCCTTGACTGAAGAGACCACAGGCCTCGGGTTCGGGTGTGTCTTCCATAACCGATCATCGGCTTTGGAAGTTCAGGGCTCCACTCGCTGCAGACAGTGACAGGGGCGGGCTTGTCCTCCAGGGAGCCCGGAACGTGGTGTCTGTTGAAGGCCCGTGTGCAGAACCGACACGTCTGCCATCCATCAGAGGACCTTATTTCCCTCTACAACAGACACCTCCCTCCCCAGGGCAGGACGGGGAAGACGCGGTCCATCAAGTGCGTCTGCTAAGGGACCAGAGGGACAAGGCCGTGAGCCCAGTCACGGCCGCCCGTGAACGATTAAGACCCGGAGAGCGATCTGCCCTTCTTCTGCAGTGACTCAAGGAAGAAACAGAGGACTATGCTTTCCTCTTACCGAGCGGAGCAGCTGACGGTGGGGGGCGAGGTTGCACAGGGCACCAAGTTTGACCAGGTGCAGGTGCCCAGCTGGGAGACGACGGGCCACACCCGGGGCAGGCCACGCAGGCTGGTCCTCGGAAAGGTTGGGGCCCTCCGGCCCACGGGGTGACCTGCAGGACAGAAGGGAGGGCTGGGTTGGATGACAGACAAAAGCGCCAACACCGACAAGAGCCGAAACCCAACGCAGCAGCCTTCGGCACCGGGCACCCTCGCTTTAACCGGGTGCCCAGAGAGCAGCACGGTGCCACACGCTCCGCCCAGCCCTCTGGGGCCTGCCTGCAGCCTGGACCGCACAGGGGGACACGGGGATACGACCCTGATTCCGCACGTCGCCGCCGCCGCTGTCTCCAAGTGGAGGAAGCCAAGGGTCCTCCTGCACGGGAGGCTGCACACTGAGCTTCCAGCACACGGGCAAACTAGCGCCTTCCCAACAGCCAGCCGCTCTGGGCGGGACGGCCCTCCCCCCACCTTACCCAGCTCCACGAAAGCTTGCCCGGCGCGGACCAGGAACACGGACAAGGGACGGACGTGAAGAGCTCATTCTCCACAAGGTAAGGAGAGCCGCACCAGGGTCACCGCTCTGCCTGCAGGGCTGTGCCTGCAGGACCCTGCCAGGCCCTCTCTGCCCCCTCCTCGCAAAGGGCCCTCCTCCTCCATGCAGGGGCTGCCCCTGGGCGCAAAGAGCCCTGGGGTGCTGGGCATCCCGGAGTCCTGCGGCAGAGCTGGCCAAGGAATCTCAAGGGGACAAGGCTGTCCTCAGAAGGGACTCAGGCTCCGCTACAATCATCCCTATCCTCAGGGACGTCTGGATTTTACGTTCGCTACAGAACCCACCCAACCTGCGTGCTACGGGAGAGTGACGTGGGGAGTATCAACCCCACACCTGACACCAAAGGGACTGTACCAGCACGTGCGCAAAACCCAACGGTGTGCCATGAGACCGACGAGCATCTCTGACAGCTTCCAGGGCAGGCACGACACGGCACAGGTTGGGGGACAAACACACCTTACGCACTCTGGTGCACATCAGAATTCCCCCTCTGGGAAGGAGGCATTTTCACGGCGGGCTCTTTCCCTTCCAGCATCTATTCCCTACTACAAACGCACCATCTCCGAGAGCCAGGCTTTTCTGCCCAGAGTACAACTGGAGGCAGCGGCCAAGACACACTTACATCCCGAGAAAAGACAGTGTCTGGCTGTGACGTTGACCACAACCAGGAAGACTCCAAGTTGCACAAAGCACACCGTACAAAGCTGGAGGTAGGGCATTGCCACTTTTCCATTTACCAGGATCTGAATGGACATTCTAAACAGGAGAATCACCTGGCCTGAGCCGGGAAACCAGTCAAAAGAATGAAGACAAAGAAATCCGTCTCAGTGACCCAGGAGCAATCCTAGGTGCAGGAGGTCAGGAAGGACTCAGCCGAGCCAGGAGAAGTCAGTGAGGAGCGAGGGCTCACTCTCCTCACGATGCTTCTAGAAACCCACAGTCAAAGTCTGCAGGCCCCGGCTCCTAAGCACTCCCTCATGGCTCCTGCAGGCACCAGCCAAAGCGACGGGCTCCCGGGAGAAGCAGCCCACTGGCTCCTGGGCAAGAATTTTGAGTCTGAAAAAGGCAGCTACACGCCACGCCAGACCCGTCACAGGACACACATTCTGCAGACGAGGCCAGGAACGGCTGCCGGGAGAACGGGAAGATCACCTTTCCCAGGACGAGGCCCAACAGAGCATGACCACCCCACTTCCCTGGGACTCCGGGGCCGCCGAAAGTGGGCGGGCGCTGCCGGGCCACACCGGAGCCGCGCCAGGTCCCGCGTCGGTTAAAAACCACAGAAAAGTATGAAGGATTAGGCTTTCCTGGGAAGATACTGCTGAAGCGATACAAAACCTTTGCGCCTTCCTTCCTTCCTTCCTTCCCCGTATCACACTCGTTTCTTGGAGTAACTGGATACTGACCTCAGGAACTCCTGCATGCTAAGCCCGCATTCTCTCTACTGCTGAGCTACATATACCCTTCCCCCCAGAGCACACTAGTTTCTAGGCACACAGAACAAGAAATGCAAGCCACGTTCACTAACTTACCCAGTGTATAATAAGCACTGTGTGCTCCACCAACAGAGGTCAGTGTTTTATGATCCGTCAGCTCCTGCGGAGCCAATTCTACAGTCCCAGTAGCGTACTCCGGTTTTGTAATTTTGTAAATTAGTCGCCCGTTCTTAGGAACACAAAACAAAAAAATCAGGAACCGAACTTCAGATCATGTGCCTACGCTTAGTCAGTCAGGTAGACAACAGTTATTTACCGAAGCTATCAGAACATAAGCCCTATCCTGGGAGAAGCTGGCGGTACAAATAAAAGGCAGATTCTCCTCTCTGTTCTGCCAGAGGCACAGGATCCATGAGAACAAATCAGCACAGTAAAGTTTCAACAGCTCTACAACTGAGGTGAACGGGTACAGTAACGCCACAAAGGACAGGAGAGTCCGCTGCACGTGGATAGCTCAGGGAATGCTGGGAAGACCGCACTGTTTCGTAAAAGAGAGATCCAACGCAGAGGGGGGTTGTGGAGGGGCTTTGGGGAAGGGCAGCCTGAGTAAAAGGAGCAGGTGGGAAACAGCGTAAGGCATTAAGGAAACTAGACCACTGTTACTGGCGGGGGAATGGGAAGACAAAACATGCTGCCTTGAAAATGAAACATCACTAAATTAATTTCAAGTGAGGACGGCTAAAACAAGAACCAACACCAAGATGCACCTAACTTTCCCAGGGATGAATTTCTTTTCAATATCCTCTAATGAAGTGTAAGGGAAAGACCCTGAAAACAAGAATGCACATTCAGACACTGGCTTCACTACGTGAGTCTGGAAAATGAACACAAGTGCATTATCCAGTCCTACGGCATTAAGCAAAGAATCACATCCTAAAGTGTAAGTTAAAAGCATAAGTCAAAAATTCTCATCAGCAGATGCAAACGTGAAGATGCACACTCACACCAACCCCCAGTTTATGTCTCAGAATCCCCTGGTACTTATATAGTCACACAAGGAAATTAACAACATGAGACTGTACCTCATCTCAGGAAGATTCTCTTCCTCTCTCTTCTGTAAAGTGGCGCACTGACACACCATCTGTAAAATGTAGTTACAGGTACATTAATGAGAATATTCACGAATGTATATTAAAACAACCATGTGCGTCTATCTCCGTTCGTGGATGTGTCAAAACAAAAGTGGCAGAAAAGACTTTCAAAGTGTTAGAGCTTTTTCTGGAAAAAATGCTTAAGTCACGGTTGGGATATATTTCAAACCAAGTAGTAAGAAGGAAACACGTAAAAGAATGGATATGGAAGTTGGGTTTGCGCACTATGTATTTCTAATATTTGAAGTTTGCTCTTGTTTTAGTTTTGTCTTTTCTTCTGTTTTTAAATCGAGGTACCGGGAATGAGCACACGGAATTCGGCATGCTAAGCAAGCATTCTATTTACCACTAACCTATGTAATTCCACGAGTCAACTAGCTTCTCGGCATAGATAAAATAAAATACAAAACACTCTTTCACGGTTCACTGCCTTACAAAACATTTTAGTTTGCTGAAGCACAAAAGATCTTTGAGGCCTATTTCCCCGTATCATACTAAGTCTCATATCAGACCGAGTGGGAGACAGGTCTCAGAACCCTTGACTGAAGAGACCACAGGCCCCGGGTTCGGGTGTGTTTTCCATAACCGATCATCGGCTGTGGAAAGTCAGGGCTCCACTCGGTGCAGACAGTGACAGGGGCGGGCTTGTCCTCCAGGGAGCCCGGAACATGGTGTCTGTTGAAGGCCCGTGTGCAGAACCGACACGTCTGCCCTCCGTCAGATGACCCTCTTTCCCTCTACAACAGACACCTCCCTCCCCAGGGCAGGACGGGGAAGACGCGGTCCATCAAGTGCGTCTGCTAAGGGACCAGAGGGACACGGCCGTGAGCCCAGTCACGGCCGCCCGTGCACGGGGAAGCCCCGGAGAGCGATCTGCCCTTCTTCTGCAGTGACTCAAGGAAGAAACAGAGGACTATGCTTTCCTCTTACCGAGCAGAGCAGCTGGCAGTGGGGGGCGAGTTTGCACAGTGCACCAAGGGGGACCAGGTGCAGGTGCCCAGACGGGCGACGACGGGCTACACCCGGGGCAGGCTACGCAGCCTGGTCCTCGGAAAGGTTAGGGCCCTCTGGCCCACGGGGTGACCTGCAGGACAGAAGGGAGGGATGGGATGGATGACAGACAAAGCGCCAACACAGACAAGAGCCGAAACCCAACGCAGCAGCCGTCGGTACCGGGCACCCTCTCCTCCACTGGGTGCCCAGAGAACAGCACGGTGCCACACGCTCCACCCAGCCCTCTGGGGCCTGCCTGCAGCCTGGGCTGCACAGGGGGACACGGGGATAAGACCCTGACGCCGCACGTCGCCGCCGCTGCTGTCTCTAAGTGAGGAAGCCAAGAGTCCTCCTGCCCGAGAGGCTGCACACAGAGCTTCCAACACACGGGCAAACTAGCGCCTTCCCAACAGCCAGCCGCTCTGGGCGGGACGGCCCTCCCCGCCACCTTCCCCATCTCCACGCATGCTTGCCCGGCACGGACCAGGAACACGGACACGGGACGGACGTGAAGAGCTCATTCTCCACACGAGCAAGCAGAGCCGCCCCAAGGTCACAGCTCTGCCTGCAGGACTCTTCCTGCAGGGCTCTGCCTGCAGGTCTCTGCCTGCAGGTCTCTGCATGCAGGACCCTGCCAGGCCCTCACTGCCCCCTCCTCACGAATGGCCCTCCTCCTCCACGCAGGGGCTGCCCCTGGGCGCAAAGAGCCCTGGGGACCTGGGCATCCCGGAGTCCTGCGGCGGAGCTGGCCAAGGGCTCCCGAGGGGCAAGGCTGTCCTCAGAAGGGACTCAGGCTCCGCTACAATCATCCCTATCCTCAGGGACGTCTGGATTTTACGTTCGCTACGGAACGCACCCTTCCTGCGTGCTAAGGGAGAGTGACGTGGGGAGTCTCAACCCCACACCTGACACCAAATGGACTGTACCAGCTCGTGCGCAAAACCCCACGGTGTGCCATGAGACCGACGAGAAGCTCTGACATCTTCCAGGGCAGGCCCGACCAGGCGCAGGGTGGAGGACAAACACAACATATGCCCACAGGTGAGCAACAGAATTCCCCCGCTGGGAAGGAGGCATTTTCACGGCGGGCTCTTTCCTTTCCATCCTCTATTCCCTACTACAAATGCACCATCTCCGAGAGCCAGGATTTTCTTCCCACAGTACAACTGGAGGCAGCGGCAAAGACACACTTACCTCCCGAGAAAAGACAGTGTCGGGCTGTGACGTTTACCACACCCAGGAAGACTCCAAGTTGCACAAAGCACACCGTACAAAGCTGGAGGGAGGGCTTTGCCCCTTTTCCAGTTACCAGGATCTGAATGGACATTCTAAACAGGAGAATCACCTGGCCTGAGCCGGGAAACCAGTCAAAAGAACGACGACACAGAAATCCGTCTCAGTGACCCAGGAGCAACCCTAGGTGCAGGAGGTCAGGAAGGAGTCAGCCGAGCCAGGAGAAGTCAGTGTGGAGCGAGGGCTCACTCTCCTCACGCTGCTTCGAGAAACCCACAGTCAAAGTCTGTGTGCCCTGGCTCCGAAGCACTCCCTCATGGCTCCTGCAGGCACCAGCCAATGCGACGGGCTCCTACGAGAAGCAGCCCAATGGCTCCTGTTCAAGAGTTTTGAGTCTGAAAAAGGCAGCGACACGCCACGCCAGACCCGTCACAGGACACACAGTCTGCAGGCGAGGCCAGGAACGGCTGCCGGGAGAACGGGAAGATCACCTTTCCCAGGACGAGGCCCAACAGAGCATGACCACCCCACATCCCTGGGCTTCCGGGGCCGCCGCAGGTGGGCAGGCACTCCCGGGCCACACCGGATACGCGCCAGGTCCCGCGTCGTCTAAAAACCAAAGAAAAGGATGGAGGATTAGGCTTTCCTGCGAAGACACTGCTGAAGCGAAACAAAACCTTTGCGCCTTCATTCCTTCCTTCCTTCCCCGTATCACACTCGTTTCTTGGAGGAACTGGATACTGACGCCAGGAACTCCTGCATGCTAAGCCCGCATTCTCTCTACTGCTGAGCTACATATACCCTTCCCCCCAGAGCACACTACTTTCTAGGCACAGAGAACAAGAAATGCCAGCCACGATCACTAACTTACCCAGTGTTTAATAAGCTCCGTGTGCTCCACCAACAGAGGTCAGTGTTTTATGATCCGTCAGCTCCTGCCGAGCCACTTCTACAGTCCCAGTAGCGTACACCGGTTTTGTAATTTCGGGCTTAGTCGCCCCTTCCTAGGAACACAAAACAAGATAAATCAGGAACCGAACTTCAGATCATGTGCCTACGCTTAGTCAGTCAGGTAGACAACAGTTATTTACCGAAGCTATCAGAACATGAGCCCTATCCTGGGAGAAGCTGGCGGTACAAATAAAAGGCAGATTCTCCTCTCTGTTCTGCCAGAGGCACAGGATCCATGAAAACAAAGCAGAACAGAAAAGTTTCAACAGCTCTACAACTGAGGTGAACGGGTACAGTAACGCCACAAAGGACAGGAGAGTCCGCTGCACGTGGAGAGCTCAGGGAATGCTGGGAAGACCGCACTGTTTCATAAAAGAGAGATCCAGCACAGAGGGGGGATGTGGAGGGGCTTTGGGGAAGGGCAGCCTGAGTAAAAGGAGCAGGTGGGAATCAGCGTAAGGCATTAAGGAAACTAGACCACTGTTACTGGCGGTGGAATGGGAAGACAAATCATGCTGCCTTGAAAATGAAACATCACCTAATTAATTTCAAGTGAGGACGGCTAAAACAAGAACCAACACCAGGATGCACCTAAATTTCCCAGGGATGAATTTCTTTTCAATAACCTCTAATGAACTGTAAGGGAAAGACCCTGAAAACAAGAATGCCCATACAGACACTGGCTTCACTAAGTGAGTCTGGAAAATGAACACAATTGCTTTATACAGTCCTACCGCATTAAGCACAGAATCACATCCTAAACTGTAAGTTAAAAGCATAAGTCAAAATTTCTCATCAGCAGATGCAAACGTGAAGATGCACACTCACACCAACCCCCGGTTTATGTCTCAGAATCCCCTGGTACTTATATAGTCACACAAGGATATTAACAACAAGAGACTGTACCTCATCCCAGGAAGATTCTTTTCCTCTCTCTTCTGTAAAGTGGCGCACTGACACACCATCTGTAAAATGTAGTTACAGGTACATTAATGAGAATATTCACGAATGTATATTAAAACCACCATGTGCGTCTATCTCCGTTCGTGGATGTGTCAAAACAAATGTGGCAGAAAAGACTTTCAAAGAAGTAGAGCATTTTCTGAAAAAAATGCTTAAGTCACGGTTGGGATATATTTCAAACCAAGTAGTACGAGGAAAACACGTAAAAAGAATGGATATGGAAGTAGGGTTTGGGCACTATGTATTTCTAACATTTGAAGTTTGCTCTTGTTTTTGTTTTTTTTTCTTCTGTTTTAAATGGAGGTACCGGGAATGAGCACACGGAATTCGGCATGCTAAGGAAGCATTCTATTTACCACTAAACTATGTAATTCCCCGAGTCAACTAGCTTCTCGGCATAGATAAATTAATATACAAAACACTCTTTCACCGTTCACTGCTCACAAAACATGTTAGTTTGCTGAAGCGCAAAAGATCTTTAAGGCCTTCTTCCCCGTATCACACTAGGTCTCACATCAGACCCAGTGGGAGACAGGTCTCAGGACCCTTAAATATATAGACCACAGGCCCCGGGTTCGGGAGTGTCTTGCATAACCGATCATCGGCTGTGGAAGGTCAGGGTTCCACTCGCTGCAGACAGTGACAGGGGCGGGCTTGTCCTCCAGGGAGCCCGGAACGTGGTGTCTGTTGAAGGCCCGTGTGCAGAACCGACAAGTCTGCCCTCCGTCAGAGGACCCTCTTTCCCTCTACAACAGACACCTCCCTCCCCAGGGCAGGACGGGGAAGACGCGGTCCATCAAGTGCATCTGCTAAGGGACCAGAGGGACACGGCCGTGAGCCCAGTCACAGACGCACGTGCACGGTGAAGCCCCGGATAGCGATCTGCCCTACTTCTGCAGTGACTCCAGGAAGAAACAGAGGACTATGCTTTCCTCTTACCGAGCGGAGCAGCTGGCGGTGGGGGGCGAGGTTGCACAGGGCACCAAGGGGGACCAGGTGCAGGTGCCCAGGTGGGCGACGAAGGGCCGCAATCGGTTCAGACCACGCAGGCTGGTATTCGGAAAGTTTGGGGCCTCCGGCCCACGGGGTGACCTGCAGGACAGAAGGGAGGGCTGGGTTGGATGACAGACAAAAGCGCCAACACCGACAAGAGCCGAAACCCAACGCAGCAGCCGTCGGCACCCGGCACCCTCCCCTCCACCGGGTGCCAAGAGAGAAGCACGGTGCCACACGCTCCGCCCAGCCCTCTGATGTCTGTCTGCAGCCTGGGCCGCACAGGGGGACACGGGGATACGACCCTGATGCCGCACGTCGCCGCCGCCGCTGTCTCCAAGTGGAGGAAGCCAAGGGTCCTCCTGCCCGAGAGGCTGCACACAGAGCTTCCAGCACACGGGCAAACTAGCGCCTTCCCAACAGCCAGCAGCTCTGGGCGGGAAGGCCCTCCCCGCCACATTCCCCAGCTCCACGCAAGCTTGCCCGGCGCGGACCTGGAACACGGACACGGGACGGACGTGAAGAGCTCATTCTCCACACGAGCAAGCAGAGCCGCACCAGGGTCACCGCTCTGCCTGCAGGGCTCTGCCTGCAGGACCCTGCCAGGCCCTCTCTGCACCCTCTTCACAAAGGACCCTCCTCCTCCACGCAGGGGCTGCCCCTGGGCGCATAGAGCACTGGGGAGCTGGGAATTACAGAGTCCTGCAGAGGAGCTGGCCAAGGGCTCCCGAGGGGCATGGCTGTCCTCAAAAGGGACTCAGGCTCCGCTACAATCATCCCTATCCTCAGGGACGTCTGGATTTTACGTTCGCTACGGAACGCACCCTAACTGAGTGCTACGGGAGAGTGACGTGGGGAGTCTCAACCCCACACCTGACACCAAAGGCACTGTACCAGCTCGTGCGCAAAACCCCACGGTGTGCCATGAGACCGACGAGCAGCTCTGACAGCTTCAAGTGCAGGCCCGACCCGGCGCAGGGTGGGGGACAAACACAATGTTCGCACACTGGTGCGCATCGGAATTCCCCCGCAGGTAAGGAGACATTTTCACGGCAGGCTATTTACCTTCCAGCCTCTATTCCCTACTACAAATGCAACATCTCCGAGAGCCAGGCTTTTCTGCCCACAGTACAACTGGAGGCAGCGGCCAAGACACACTTAACTCCCGAGAAAAGACAGTGTCTGGCTGTGAAGTTTACCACACCCAGGAAGACTCCAAGTTGCACAAAGCACACCGTACAAAGCTGGAGGGAGGGCTTTGCCCCTTTTCCAGTTACCAGGATCTGAATGGACATTCTAAACTGGAGAATAACCTGGCCTGAGTCGGGAAACCAGTCAAAAGAACGACGACACAGAAATCCGTCTCTGTGACCCAGGAGCAACCCTAGGTGCAGGAGGTCAGGAAGGAGTCAGCCGAGCCAGGAGAAGTCAGTGTGGAGCGAGGGCTCACTCTCCTCACGCTGCTTCGAGAAACCCACACTCAAAGTCTGCGGGCTCCGGCTCCTAAGCACTCCCTCATGGCTCATGAAGGCACCAGCCAAGGCGACGGGCTCCCGGGAGAAGCAGCCCACTGGCTCCTGGGCAAGAGTTTTGAGTCTGAAAAAGGCATCGACACGCCACGCCAGACCCGTCACAGGGCACACAGTCTGCAGACGAGGCCAGGAACGGCTGCCGGGAGAAAGGGAAGATCACCTTTCCCAGGACGAGGCCCAACAGAGCATGACCACCCCACTTCCCTGTGCCTCCGGGGCCGCCGCTGTTGGGCGGGCGCTGCCGGGCCACACCGGAGCCGCGCCAGGTCCCGCGTCGGCTAAATACCACAGAAAAGGATGGAAGATTAGGCTTTCCTGCGAAGACACAGCTGAAGCGAAACAAAACCTTTGCGCCTTCCTTCCTTCCTTCCTTCCCCGTATCACACTCGTTTCTTGGAGGAACTGGATACTGACCCCAGGAACTCCTGCATGCTAAGCCCGCATTCTCTCTACTGCTGAGTTACATATACCCTTCCCCTCAGAGCACACTAGATTCTAGGCACACAGAACAAGAAATGCCAGCCACGTTCACTAACTTACCCAGTGTATAATAAGCTCCGTGTGCTCCACCAACAGAGGTCAGTGTTTTATGATCCGTCAGCTCCTGCGGAGCCACTTCTACAGTCCCAGTAGCGTACTCCGGTTTTGTAATTTCGGGCTTAGTCGCCCCTTCCTAGGAACACAAAACAAGATAAATCAGGAACCGAACTTCAGATCATGTGCCTACGCTTAGTCAGTCAGGTAGACAACAGTTATTTACCGAAGCTATCAGAACATAAGCCCTATCCTGGGAGAAGCTGGCGGTACAAATAAAAGGCAGTTTCTCCTCTCTGTTCTGCCAGAGGCACAGGATCCATGAAAACAAATCAGCACAGAAAAGTTTCAACAGCTCTACAACTGAGGTGAACGGGTACAGTAACGCCACAAAGGACAGGAGAGTCCGCTGCACGTGGAGAGCTCAGGGAATGCTGGGAAGAACGCACTGTTTCGTAAAAGAGAGATCCAGCGCAGAGGGGGTATGTGGAGGGGCTTTGGGGAAGGGCAGCCTGAGTAAAATGAGCAGGTGGGAAACAGCGTAAGGCATTAAGGAAACTAGACCACTGTTACTGGCGGTGGAATGGGAAGACAAACATTCTGCCTTGAAATTGAAACATCACTTAATTAATTTCAAGTGAGGGCGGCTAAAACAAGAACCAACACCAAGATGCACCTAACTTTCCCAGGGATAAATTTCTTTTCAATATCCTCTAATGAACTGTAAGGGAAAGACCCTGAAAACAAGAATGCCCATACAGACACTGGCTTCACTAGGTGAGTCTGGAAAATGAACACAAGTGCATTATCCAGTCCTACGGCATTAAGCAGAGAATCACATCCTAAAGTGTAAGTTAAAAACATAAGTCAAAAATTCTCATCAGCAGATGCAAACGTGAAGATGCACACTCACAACAACCCCCGGTTTATGTCTCAGAATCCCCTGGTACTTATATAGTCACACAAGGACATTAACAACAAGAGAATTTACCTCATCCCAGGAAGATTGTCTTCCTCTCTCTTCTGTAAAATGGCACACTGACACACCATCTGTAAAATGTAGTTACAGGTACATTAATGAGAATATTCACGAATGTATATTAAAACCACCATGTGCGTCTATCTCCGTTCGTGGATGTGTCAAAACAAAAGTGGCAGAAAAGACTTTCAAAGAGTTAGAGCATTTTCTGAAAAAAATGCTTAAGTCACGGTTGGGATATATTTCAAACCAAGTAGTAAGAAGAAATCACATAAAAAGAATGGATATTGAAGTTGGGTTTGCGCACTATATATTTCAAACATTTGAAGATTGCTCTTGTTTTAGTTTTTTCTTTTCTTCTGTTTTTAAATGGAGGTACCGGGAATGAGCACACGGAATTCGGCATGCTAAGCAAGCATTCTATTTACCACTAACCTATGTAATTCCCCGAGTCAACTAGCTTCTCGGCATAGATAAAATAAAATACAAAACACTCTTTCACGGTTCACTGCCTTACAATACATGTTAGTTTGCTGAAGCGCAAGAGAGCTTTGAGGCCTTCTTCCCCGTATCACACTAAGTCTCACATCAGACCGAGTGGGAGACAGGTCTCAGGACCCTTGACTGAATAGACCACAGGCCCCGGGATCGGATGTGTCTTCCATAACCGATCATCGGCTGTGGAAGTTCAGGGCTCCGCTCGCTGCAGACAGTGACAGGGGCGGGCTTGTCCTCCAGGGAGCCCGGAACGTGGTGTCTGTTGAAGGCCCGTGTGCAGAACCGACACGTCTGCCCTCCGTCAGAGGACCCTCTTTCCCTCTACAACAGACACCTCCCTCCCCAGGGCAGGACGGGGAAGACGCGGTCCATCAAGTGCGTCTGCTAAGGGACCAGAGGTACAAGGCCGTGAGCCCAGTCACGGCCGCCCGTGCACGGGGAAGCCCCGGAGAGCGATCTGCCCTTCTTCTGCAGTGACTCAAGGAAGAAACAGAGGACTATGGTTTCCTTTTACCGAGCGGAGCAGCTGGCGGTGGGTGGCGAGGTTGCACAGGGCACCAAGGGGGACCAGGTGCAGGTGCCCAGGTGGGCGACGAAGGGCCGCAATCGGTTCAGACCACGCAGTCTGGTATTCGGAAAGTTTGGGGCCTCCGGCCCACGGGGTGACCTGCAGGACAGAAGGGAGGGCTGGGTTGGATGACAGACAAAAGCGCCAACACCGACAAGAGCCGAAACCCAACGCAGCAGCCGTCGGCACCCGGCACCCTCCACTCCACCGGGTGCCAAGAGAGAAGCACGGTGCCACACGCTCCGCCCAGCCGTCTGATGTCTGTCTGCAGCCTGGGCCGCACAGGGGGACACGTGGATACGACCCTGACGCCGCACGTCGCCGCCGCCGCTGTCTCCAAGTGGAGGAAGCCAAGGGTCCTCCTGCCCGAGAGGCTGCACACAGAGCTTCCAGCACACGGGCAAACTAGCGCCTTCCCAACAGCCAGCAGCTCTGGGCGGGAAGGCCCTCCCCGCCACATTCCCCAGCTCCACGCAAGCTTGCCCGGCGCGGACCTGGAACACGGACACGGGACGGACGTGAAGAGCTCATTCTCCACACGAGCAAGCAGAGCCGCACCAGGGTCACCGCTCTGCCTGCAGGGCTCTGCCTGCAGGACCCTGCCAGGCCCTCTCTGCACCCTCTTCACAAAGGACCCTCCTCCTCCACGCAGGGGCTGCCCCTGGGCGCATAGAGCACTGGGGAGCTGGGAATTACAGAGTCCTGCAGAGGAGCTGGCCAAGGGCTCCCGAGGGGCATGGCTGTCCTCAAAAGGGACTCAGGCTCCGCTACAATCATCCCTATCCTCAGGGACGTCTGGATTTTACGTTCGCTACGGAACGCACCCTAACTGAGTGCTACGGGAGAGTGACGTGGGGAGTCTCAACCCCACACCTGACACCAAAGGCACTGTACCAGCTCGTGCGCAAAACCCCACGGTGTGCCATGAGACCGACGAGCAGCTCTGACAGCTTCAAGTGCAGGCCCGACCCGGCGCAGGGTGGGGGACAAACACAATGTTCGCACACTGGTGCGCATCGGAATTCCCCCGCAGGTAAGGAGACATTTTCACGGCAGGCTATTTACCTTCCAGCCTCTATTCCCTACTACAAATGCAACATCTCCGAGAGCCAGGCTTTTCTGCCCACAGTACAACTGGAGGCAGCGGCCAAGACACACTTAACTCCCGAGAAAAGACAGTGTCTGGCTGTGAAGTTTACCACACCCAGGAAGACTCCAAGTTGCACAAAGCACACCGTACAAAGCTGGAGGGAGGGCTTTGCCCCTTTTCCAGTTACCAGGATCTGAATGGACATTCTAAACTGGAGAATAACCTGGCCTGAGTCGGGAAACCAGTCAAAAGAACGACGACACAGAAATCCGTCTCAGAGACCCAGGAGCAACCCTAGGTGCAGGAGGTCAGGAAGGAGTCAGCCGAGCCAGGAGAAGTCAGTGTGGAGCGAGGGCTCACTCTCCTCACGCTGCTTCGAGAAACCCACAGTCAAAGTCTGCGGGCCCCGGCTCCTAAGCACTCCCTCATGGCTCATGAAGGCACCAGCCAAGGCGACGGGCTCCCGGGAGAAGCAGCCCACTGGCTCCTGGGCAAGAGTTTTGAGTCTGAAAAAGGCATCGACACGCCACGCCAGACCCGTCACAGGGCACACAGTCTGCAGACGAGGCCAGGAACGGCTGCCGGGAGAAAGGGAAGATCACCTTTCCCAGGACGAGGCCCAACAGAGCATGACCACCCCACTTCCCTGTGCCTCCGGGGCCGCCGCTGTTGGGCGGGCGCTGCCGGGCCACACCGGAGCCGCGCCAGGTCCCGCGTCGGCTAAATACCACAGAAAAGGATGGAAGATTAGGCTTTCCTGCGAAGACACAGCTGAAGCGAAACAAAATCTTTGCGCCTTCCTTCCTTCCTTCCTTCCCCGTATCACACTCGTTTCTTGGAGGAACTGGATACTGACCCCAGGAACTCCTGCATGCTAAGCCCGCATTCTCTCTACTGCTGAGTTACATATACCCTTCCCCTCAGAGCACACTAGATTCTAGGCACACAGAACAAGAAATGCCAGCCACGTTCACTAACTTACCCAGTGTATAATAAGCTCCGTGTGCTCCACCAACAGAGGTCAGTGTTTTATGATCCGTCAGCTCCTGCGGAGCCACTTCTACAGTCCCAGTAGCGTACTCCGGTTTTGTAATTTCGGGCTTAGTCGCCCCTTCCTAGGAACACAAAACAAGATAAATCAGGAACCGAACTTCAAATCATGTGCCTATGCTTAGTCAGTCAGGTAGACAACAGTTATTTACCGAAGCTATCAGAACATAAGCCCTATACTGGGAGAAGCTGGCGGTACAAATAAAAGGCAGTTTCTCCTCTCTGTTCTGCCAGAGGCACAGGATCCATGAAATCAAATCAGCACAGAAAAGTTTCAACAGCTCTACAACTGAGGTGAACGGGTACAGTAACGCCACAAAGGACAGGAGAGTCCGCTGCACGTGGAGAGCTCAGGGAATGCTGGGAAGAACGCACTGTTTCGTAAAAGAGAGATCCAGCGCAGAGGGGGTATGTGGAGGGGCTTTGGGGAAGGGCAGCCTGAGTAAAATGAGAAGGTGGGAAACAGCGTAAGGCATTAAGGAAACTAGACCACTGTTACTAGCGGTGGAATGGGAAGACAAACATGCTGCCTTGAAATTGAAACATCACTTAATTAATTTCAAGTGAGGGCGGCTAAAACAAGAACCAACACCAAGATGCACCTAACTTTCCCAGGGATAAATTTCTTTTCAATATCCTCTAATGAACTGTAAGGGAAAGACCCTGAAAACAAGAATGCCCATACAGACACTGGCTTCACTAGGTGAGTCTGGAAAATGAACACAAGTGCATTATCCAGTCCTACGGCATTAAGCAGAGAATCACATCCTAAAGTGTAAGTTAAAAACATAAGTCAAAAATTCTCATCAGCAGATGCAAACGTGAAGATGCACACTCACAACAACCCCCGGTTTATGTCTCAGAATCCCCTGGTACTTATATAGTCACACAAGGACATTAACAACAAGAGAATTTACCTCATCCCAGGAAGATTGTCTTCCTCTCTCTTCTGTAAAATGGCACACTGACACACCATCTGTAAAATGTAGTTACAGGTACATTAATGAGAATATTCACGAATGTATATTAAAACCACCATGTGCGTCTATCTCCGTTCGTGGATGTGTCAAAACAAAAGTGGCAGAAAAGACTTTCAAAGAGTTAGAGCATTTTCTGAAAAAAATGCTTAAGTCACGGTTGGGATATATTTCAAACCAAGTAGTAAGAAGAAATCACATAAAAAGAATGGATATTGAAGTTGGGTTTGCGCACTATATATTTCAAACATTTGAAGATTGCTCTTGTTTTAGTTTTTTCTTTTCTTCTGTTTTTAAATGGAGGTACCGGGAATGAGCACACGGAATTCGGCATGCTAAGCAAGCATTCTATTTACCACTAACCTATGTAATTCCCCGAGTCAACTAGCTTCTCGGCATAGATAAAATAAAATACAAAACACTCTTTCACGGTTCACTGCCTTACAATACATGTTAGTTTGCTGAAGCGCAAGAGAGCTTTGAGGCCTTCTTCCCCGTATCACACTAAGTCTCACATCAGACCGAGTGGGAGACAGGTCTCAGGACCCTTGACTGAAGAGACCACAGGCCCCGGGATCGGATGTGTCTTCCATAACCGATCATCGGCTGTGGAAGTTCAGGGCTCCGCTCGCTGCAGACAGTGACAGGGGCGGGCTTGTCCTCCAGGGAGCCCGGAACGTGGTGTCTGTTGAAGGCCCGTGTGCAGAACCGACACGTCTGCCCTCCGTCAGAGGACCCTCTTTCCCTCTACAACAGACACCTCCCTCCCCAGGGCAGGACGGGGAAGACGCGGTCCATCAAGTGCGTCTGCTAAGGGACCAGAGGTACAAGGCCGTGAGCCCAGTCACGGCCGCCCGTGCACGGGGAAGCCCCGGAGAGCGATCTGCCCTTCTTCTGCAGTGACTCAAGGAAGAAACAGAGGACTATGGTTTCCTTTTACCGAGCGGAGCAGCTTTCGGTGGGGGGCGAGGTTGCACAGGGCACCAAGGGGGACCAGGTGGATGTGCCCAGGTGGGCGACGACGGGCCACACCCGGGGCAGGCCACGCAGGCTGGTCCTCGGAAAGTTTGGTGCCCTCCGGCCCACGGGGTGACATGCAGTACAGAAGGGAGGGCTGGGTTGGATGACAGACAAAAGCGCCAACACCGACAAGAGCCGAAACCCAACGCAGCAGCCGTCGGCACCGGGCACCCTCCCCTCCACCGGGTGCCCAGAGAGCAGGACGGTGCCACACGCTCCGCCCAGCCCTCTGGGGCCTGCCTGAAGCCTGGGCCGCACAGGGGGACACTGGGAAACGACACTGACGCCGCACGTCACCGCCGCCGCTGTCTCAAATTGGAGGAATCCAAGGGTCCTCCTGCCCGAGAGGCTGAACACAGAGCTTCCAGCACACGTGCAAACTAGCGCCTTCCCGACAGTCAGCCGCTTTGGGCGGGACGGCACTCCCCACCACCTTCCCCAGCTCCACGCAAGTTTGCTCAGCGCGCACCAGGAACACGGACACGGGACGGACATGAAGAGCTCATTCTATACACGAACAAGCAGAGCCGCAACAGGGTCACCGCTCTGCCTGCAGGGCTCTGCCTGCAGGGCTCTGCCTGCAGGGCTCTGCCTGCAGGACCCTGCCAGGCCTTCTCAGCCCCCTCCACATAATTGGCCCTCCTCCTCCACGCAGGGGCTGCCCCTGGGCGCAAAGAGCACTGGGGAGCTGGGCCTCCAAGAGTCCTGCGGCGGAGCTGGCCAAGGGCTCCCGAGGGGACAAGGCTGTCCTCAGTAGGGACTCAAGCTCCGCTACAATCATCCCTATCCTCAGGGACGTCTGGATTTTACGTTCGCTACGGAACGCACCCTACCTGCGTTGCTACGGGAGAATGACGTGGGGAGTCTCAACCCCACACCTGACACCAAAGGTACTGTACCAGCTCGTGTGCAAAACCCCACGGTGTGCCATGAGACCGAAGAGCAGCTCTGACAGCTTCCAGGGCAGGCCCGACCCGGCGCAGGTTGGGGGACAAACACAACGTACGCACTCTGGTACGCATCGGAATTCCCCCAAAGGGAAGAAGGCATTTTCGCAGAGGGCTCTTTCCCTTCCAACCTCTATTCCCTACTACAAATGCACAATCTCCGAGAGCCAGGCTTTTATGCCCACAGTACAATTGGAGGCAGCGGCCAAGACAAACTTACCTCCCGAGAAATGACAGTGTCAGGCTGTGAGGTTTACCACACCCAGGAAGACTCCAAGTTGCACAAAGCACACCGTACAAAGCTGGAGGGAGGGCTTTGCCCCTTTTCCAGTTACCAGGATCTGAATGGACATTCTAAACAGGAGAATCACCTGGCCTGAGCCGGGAAACCAGTCAAAAGAACGACGACACAGAAATCCGTCTCATTGACCCAGGAGCAACCCTAGGTGCAGGAGGTCAGGAAGGAGTCAGCCGAGCCAGGAGAAGTCAGTGTGGAGCGAGGGCTCACTCTCCTCACGCTGCTTCGAGAAACCCACAGTCAAAGTCTGCGGGCCCCGGCTCCTAAGCACTCCCTCATGGCTCCTTCAGGCACCAGCCTAGGCGATGGGCTCCCGGGAGAAGCAGCCCACTGGCTCCTGGGCAAGAGTTTTGAGTCTGAAAAAGGCAGTGACACGCCACGCCAGACCCGTCATAGGAAACAGAGTCTGCAGACGAGGCCAGGAACGGCTGCCGGGAGAACGGGAAAATCACCTTTCCTAGGACGAGGCCCAACAGAACATGACCACCCACTGCCCTGGGCCTCCGGGGCCGCCGCAGGTGGGCGGGCGCTGTCGGGCCACACCGGTGCCGCGCCAGGTCCCGCGTCGGCTAAAAATCACAGAAAAGAATGGAGGATTAGGCTTTCCTGCGAAGACACTGCTGAAGCGATACAAAACCTTTGCGCCTTCCTTCCTTCCTTCCTTCCTTCCTTCCTTCCTTCCTTCCTTCCTTCCCGTATCACACTCGTTTCTTGGAGGAACTGGATACTGACCCCAGGAACTCCTGCATGCTAAGCCCGCATTCTCTCCACTGCTGAGCTACATATACCCTTCCCCTCAGAGCACACTAGTTTCTAGGCACAGAGAACAAGAAATTCCAGCCACGTTCACTAACTTACCCAGTGTATAATAAGCTCCGTTTGCTCCACCAACAGAGGTCAGTGTTTTATGATCCGTCAGCTCCTGCGGAGCCACTTCTACAGTCCCAGTAGCGTACTCCGGTTTTTTAATTTCGGTCTTAGTCGCAGCTTCCTAGGAACACAAAACAAGATAAATCAGGAACCGAACTTCAGATCATGTGCCTACGCTTAGTCAGTCAGGTAGACAACAGTTATTTACCGAAGCTATCAGAACATAAGCCCTATCCTGGGAGAAGCTGGCGGTACAAATAAAAGGCAGATTCTCATCTCTGTTCTGCCAGAGGCACAGGATCCATGAAAACAATTCAGCACAGAAAAGTTTCAACAGCACTACAACTGAGGTGAACGGGTACAGTAACGCCACAAAGGACAGGAGAGTCCGCTGCACGTGGAGAGCTCAGGGAATGCTGGGAAGACCGCACTGTTTCGTAAAAGAGAGTTCCTGCGCAGAGGGGGGATGTGGAGGGGCTTTGGGGAAGGGCAGCCTGAGTAAAAGGAGCAGGTGGGAAAGAGCGTAAGGCATTAAGGAAACTAGACCACTGTTACTGGCGGTGGAATGGGAAGACAAAACATGCTGCCTTGAAAATGAAACATCACTTAATTAATTTCAAGTGAGGACGGCTAAAACAAGAACCAACACCAAGATGCACCTAACTTTCCCAGGGATGAATTTCTTTTCAATATCTTCTAATGAACATTAAGGGAAAGACCCTGAAAACAAGAATGCCCATACAGACACTGGCTTCACTAGGTGAGTCTGGAAAATGAACACAAATGCATTATCCAGTCCTATGGCATTAAGCTGAGAATCACATCCTAAACTGTAAGTTAAAAACATAAGTCAAAAATTCTCATCAGCAGATGCAAACTTGAAGATGCACACTCACACCAACCCCCGGTTTATGTCTCAGAATCCCCTGGTACTTATATAGTCACACAAGGACATTAACAACAAGAGACTGTACCTCATCCCAGGAAGATTCTCTTCCTCTCTCTTCTGTAAAATTGCGCACTGACACACCATCTGTAAAATGTAGTTACAGGTACATTAATGAGAATATTTACGAATGTATATTAAAACCACCATGTGCGTCTATCTCCGATCGTGGATGTGTCAAAACAAAAGTGGCAGAAAAGACTTTCAAAGAGTTAGAGCATTTTCTGAAAAAAATGCTTAAGTCACGGTTGGGATATATTTCAAACCAAGTAGTAAGAAGAAATCACATAAAAAGAATGGATATTGAAGTTGGGTTTGCGCACTATGTCTTTCTAACATTTGAAGTTTGCTCTGGTTTTAGTTTTTCTTTTCTTCTGTTTTTAAATGGAGGTACCGAAATGAGCACACGGAATTCGGCATGCTAAGCAAGCATTCTATTTACCACTAACCTATGTAATTCCCCGAGTCAACTAACTTCACGGCATAGATAAAATAAAATACAAAACACTCTTTCACGGTTCACTGCCTTACAAAATATGTTAGTTTGCTGAAGCACAAAAGATCTTTGAGGCCTTCTTCCCCGTATCACACTAAGTCTAACATCAGACCGAGTGGGAGACAGGTCTCAGGACTCTTGACTGAAGAGACCACAGGCCCCGGGTTCGGGTGTGTCTTCCATAACCGATCATCGGCTGTGGAAATTCAGGGCTCCACTCGCTGCAGACAGTGACAGGGGCGGGCTTGTCTTCCAAGGAGCCCGGAACGTGGTGTCTGTTGAAGGCCCGTGTGCAGAACTGACACGTCTGCCCTCCGTCAGAGGACCCTCTTTCCCTCTACAACAGACACCTCCCTCCCCAGGGTAGGACGGGGAAGACGCGGTCCATCAAGTGCGTCCGCTAAGGGACCAGAGGTACAAGGCGGTGAGCCCAGTCACGGCCGCCCGTGCACGGGGAAACCCCGGAGAGCGATCTGCCCTTCTTCTGCAGTGACTCAAGGAAGAAACAGAGGACTATGCTTTCCTCTTACCGAGCGGAGCAGCTGGCGGTGGGGGGCGAGGTTGCACAGGGCACCAAGGGGGACCAGGTGCAGGTGCCCAGCTGGGCGACGACGGGCCGCTCCCGGGGCAGGCCACGCAGGCTGTTCCTCGGAATGTTTGGGGCCCTCCGGCCCACGGGGTGACCTGCAGGACTGAAGGGAGGGCTGGGTTTGATGACAGACAAAAGCGCCAACACCGACAAGAGCCGAAACCCAACGCAGCAGCCGTCGGCACCGGGCACCCTCTCCTCCACCGGGAGCCCAGAGAGCAGCACGGAGCCACACGCTCCGCCCAGCCCTCTGGGGCCTGCCTGCAGCCTGGGCCGCACAGGGGGACACGGGGATACGACCCTGACGCCGCACGTCGCCGCCGCCGCTGTCTCCAAGTGGAGGAAGCCAAGGGTCGTCCTGCCCGTGAGGCTGCACACAGAGCTTCCAGCACACGGGCAAACTAGCGCCTTCCCAACAGCCAGCCGCTCTGGGCGGGACGGCCCTCCCCACCACCTTCCCAGCTTCACGCAAGCTTCCTCGGCGCGGACCAGGATCACGGACACGGGACGGACGTGAAGAGCTCATTCTCCACACAAGCAAGCAGAGCCGCACCAGGGTCACCGCTCTGCCTGCAGGGCTCTGACTGCAGGGCTCTGCCTGCAGGGCTCTGCCTGCAGGACCCTGTCAGGCCCTCTCTGCCCCCTCCCCACAAAGGGCCCTCCTCCTCCACGCAGGGGCTGCCCCTGGGCGCAAAGAGCCCTGGGGAGCTGGGCATCCCGGAGTCCAGCGGCTGAGCTGGCCAAGGGCTCCCGAGGGGACAAGGCTGTCCTCACAAGGCACTCAGGCTCCGCTACAATCATCACTATCTTCAGGGACGTCTGAATTTTACGTTCGCTACGGAACGCACCCTACCTGTGTGCTACGGGAGAGTGATGTGGGGATTCTCAACCCCACACCTGACACCAAAGTGACTGTACCAGCTCGTGCGCAAAAACCCACGGTGTGCCATGAGACCGAAGATCAGCTCTGACAGCTTCCAGGGCAGGCCCGACCCGGCGCAGGGTGGGGGACAAACACAACGTACGCACTCTGGTGCGCATCGGAATTCCCCCAAAGGGAAGGAGGCATTTTCACGGCAGTCTCTTTCCCTTCCAGCCTCTTTTCCCTACTACAAACGCTCCATCTCCGAGGGCCAGGCTTTTCTGCCCACAGTACAACTGGAGGCAGCGGCCAAGACACACTTACCTCCCGAGAAAAGACAGTGTTGGGCTGTGACGTTTACCACACCCAGGAAGACTCCAAGTTGCACAAAGCACACCGTACAAAGCTGGAGGGAGGGCTTTGCCCCTTTTCCTGTTACCAGGATCTGAATGGACATTCTAAACAGGAGAATCACCTGGCCTGAGCCGGGAAACCAGTCAAAAGAACGGCGACACAGAAATCCGTCTCAGTGACCCAGGAGCAACCCTAGGTCCAGGAGGTCAGGAAGGAGTCAGCCGAGCCAGTAGAAGTCAGTGTGGAGCGAGGGCTCACTCTCCTCACGCTGCTTCGAGAAACCCACAGTCAAAGTCTGCGGGCCCCGGCTCCTAAGCACTCCCTCATGGCTCCTGCAGGCACCAGCCAAGGCGACGGGCTCCCGGGAGAAGCAGCCCACTGGCTCCTGGGCAAGAGTTTTGAGTCTGAAAAAGGCAGCGACACGCCACGCCAGACCCGTCACAGGACACACAGTCTGCAGACGAGGCCAGGAACGGCTGCCGGGAGAACGGGAAGATCACCTTTCCCAGGACGAGGCCCAACAGAGCATGACCACCCCACTTCCCTGGGCCTCCGGGGCCGCCGCATGTGCGCGGGCGCTGCCGGGCCACACCGGATCCGCGCCAGGTCCCGCGTCGGCTCAAAACCACAGAAAAGGATGGAGGATTAGGCTTTCCTGCGAAGACACTGCTGAAGCGAAACAAAACCTTTGCGCCTTCCTTCCTTCCTTCCTTCCCCGTATCACACTCGTTTCTTGGAGGAACTGGATACTGACCCCAGGAACTCCTGCATGCTAAGCCCGCATTCTCTCTAATGCTGAGCTACATATATCCTTCCCCCAACAGCACACTAGTTTCTAGGCACAGAGAACAAGAAATGCCAGCCACGTTCACTAACTTACCCAGTGTATAATAAGCTCCGTGTGCTCCACCAACAGAGGTCAGTGTTTTATGATCCGTCAGCTCCTGCGGAGCCACTTCTACAGTCCCAGTAGTGTACTCCGGTTTTGTAATTTCGGGCTTAGTCGCCCCTTCCTAGGAACACAAAACAAGATAAATCAGGAACCGAACTTCAGATCATGTGCCTACGCTTAGTCAGTCAGGTAGACAACAGTTATTTACCAAAGCTATCAGAACATAAGCCCTATCCTGGGAGAAGCTGGCGGTACAAATAAAAGGCAGATTCTCCTCTCTGTTCTGCCAGAGGCACAGGATCCATGAAAACAAATCAGCACAGAAAAGTTTCAACAGGTCTACACTGAGGTGAACGGGTACAGTAACGCCACAAAGGACAGGAGAGTCCGCTGCACGTGGATAGCTCAGGGAATGCTGGGTAGACCGCACTGTTTCGTAAAAGAGAGATCCAGTGCAGAGGGGGGATGTGGAGGGGCTTTGGGGAAGGGCAGCCTGAGTAAAAGGAGCAGGTGGGAAACAGCGTAAGGCATTAAGGAAACTAGACCACTGTTACTGGCGGTGGAATGGGAAGACAAAACATGCTGCCTTGAAAATGAAACATCACTTAATTAGTTTCAAGTGAGGACGGCTAAAACAAGAACCAACACCAAGATGCACCTAACTTTCCCAGGGATGAATTTCTTTTCAATATCCTCTAATGAACTGTAAGGGAAAGACCCTGAAAACAAGAATGCACATACAGACACTGGCTTCACTACGTGAGTCTGGAAAATGAACACAAGTGCATTATCCAGTCCTACGGCATTAAGCAGAAAATCACATCCTAAACTGTAAGTTAAAAGCATAAGTCAAAATTTCTCATCAGCAGATGCAAACGTGAAGATGCACACTCACACCAACCCCCGGTTTATGTCTCAGAATCCCCTGGTACTTTTTTACACACACAAGGACTTTAACAGCAAGTGACTGTACCTCATCCCAGGAAGATTCTCTTCCTCTCTCTTCTGTAAAGTGGCGCACAGACACACCATCTGTAAAATGTAGTTACAGGTACATTAATGAGAATATTCACTAATGTATATTAAAACCACCATGTGCGTCTATCTCCGTTCGTGGATGTGTCAAAACAAAAGTGGCAGAAAAGACTTTCAAAGAGTTAGAGCATTTTCTGAAAAAAATGCTTAAGTCACGGTTGGGATATATTTCAAACCAAGTAGTAAGAGGTAATCACATAAAAAGAAAGGATATTGAATTTGGGTTTGCGCACTATGTATTTCTAACATTTGAAGTTTGCTCTTGTTTTAGTTTTTTCTTTTCTTCTGTTTTTAAATGGAGGTACCGGGAATGAGCACACGGAATTCGGCATGCTAAGCAAGCATTCTATTTACCACTAACCTATGTAATTCCCCGAGTCAACTAGCTTCTCGGCATAGATAAAATAAAATACAAAACACTCTTTCACGGTTCACTGCCTTACAAAACACGTTAGTTTGCTGAAGCGCAAAAGATCTTTGAGGCCTTCTTCCACATATCACACTAAGTCTCACATCAGACCGAGTGGGAGACAGGTCTCAGGACCCTTGACTGAAGAGACCACAGGCCCCGGGTTCGGGTGTGTCTTCCATAACCGATCATCAGCTGTGGAAGTTCAGGGCTCCACTCGCTGCAGACAGTGACAGGGGCGGGCTTGTCCTCCAGGGAGCCCGGAACGTGGTGTCTGATGAAGGCCCGTGTGCAGAACCGACATGTCAGCCCTCCATCAGAGGACCCTCTTTCCCTCTACAACAGACACCTCCCTCCCCAGGGCAGGACGGGGAAGACGTGGTCCATTAATTGCGTCTGCTAAGGGACCAGAGGGACAAGGCCGTGAGCCCAGTCACGGCCGCCCGTGCACGGGGAAGCCCCGGAGAGCGATCTGCCCATCTTCTGCAGTGACTCAAGGAAGAAACAGAGGACTATGCTTTCCTCTTACCGAGCGGAGCAGCTGGCGGTGGGGGGCGAGGTTGCACAGGGCACCAAGTGGGAACAGGTGCAGATGCCCAGACGGGCGACGACGGGCTACACCCGGGGCAGGCTACGCAGGCTGGTCCTCGGAAAGGTTAGGGCCCTCCGGCTCACGGGGTGACCTGCAGGACAGAAGGGAGGGCTGTGTTTGATGACAGACAAAAGCGCCAACACCGACAAGATCCGAAACCCAACGCAGCAGCCGTCGGCACCGGGCACCCTCTCCTCCACCCGGTGCCCAGAGATCAGCACGGTGCCACACGCTCCACCCAGCCCTCTGGGGCCTGCCTGCAGCCTGGGCCGCACAGGGGGACACGGGGATACGACCCTGACGTCGCACGTCGCCGCCGCCTCTATATCCAAGTGGAGGAAGCCAAGGGTCGTCCTGCCCGAGAGGCTGCACACAGAGCTTCCAGCACACGGGCAAACTAGCGCCTTCCCAACAGCCAGCCGCTCTGGGCGGGACGGCCCTCCCCACCACCTTCCCAGCTTCACGCAAGCTTCCTCGGCGCGGACCAGGATCACGGACACGGGACGGACGTGAAGAGCTCATTCTCCACACAAGCAAGCAGAGCCGCACCAGGGTCACCGCTCTGCCTGCAGGGCTCTGACTGCAGGGCTCTGCCTGCAGGGCTCTGCCTGCAGGACCCTGTCAGGCCCTCTCTGCCCCCTCCCCACAAAGGGCCCTCCTCCTCCACGCAGGGGCTGCCCCTGGGCGCAAAGAGCCCTGGGGAGCTGGGCATCCCGGAGTCCAGCGGCTGAGCTGGCCAAGGGCTCCCGAGGGGACAAGGCTGTCCTCACAAGGCACTCAGGCTCCGCTACAATCATCACTATCTTCAGGGACGTCTGAATTTTACGTTCGCTACGGAACGCACCCTACCTGTGTGCTACGGGAGAGTGATGTGGGGATTCTCAACCCCACACCTGACACCAAAGTGACTGTACCAGCTCGTGCGCAAAAACCCACGGTGTGCCATGAGACCGAAGAGCAGCTCTGACAGCTTCCAGGGCAGGCCCGACCCGGCGCAGGGTGGGGGACAAACACAACGTACGCACTCTGGTGCGCATCGGAATTCCCCCAAAGGGAAGGAGGCATTTTCACGGCAGTCTCTTTCCCTTCCAGCCTCTTTTCCCTACTACAAACGCTCCATCTCCGAGGGCCAGGCTTTTCTGCCCACAGTACAACTGGAGGCAGCGGCCAAGACACACTTACCTCCCGAGAAAAGACAGTGTTGGGCTGTGACGTTTACCACACCCAGGAAGACTCCAAGTTGCACAAAGCACACCGTACAAAGCTGGAGGGAGGGCTTTGCCCCTTTTCCTGTTACCAGGATCTGAATGGACATTCTAAACAGGAGAATCACCTGGCCTGAGCCGGGAAACCAGTCAAAAGAACGGCGACACAGAAATCCGTCTCAGTGACCCAGGAGCAACCCTAGGTGCAGGAGGTCAGGAAGGAGTCAGCCGAGCCAGTAGAAGTCAGTGTGGAGCGAGGGCTCACTCTCCTCACGCTGCTTCGAGAAACCCACAGTCAAAGTCTGCGGGCCCCGGCTCCTAAGCACTCCCTCATGGCTCCTGCAGGCACCAGCCAAGGCGACGGGCTCCCGGGAGAAGCAGCCCACTGGCTCCTGGGCAAGAGTTTTGAGTCTGAAAAAGGCAGCGACACGCCACGCCAGACCCGTCACAGGACACACAGTCTGCAGACGAGGCCAGGAACGGCTGCCGGGAGAACGGGAAGATCACCTTTCCCAGGACGAGGCCCAACAGAGCATGACCACCCCACTTCCCTGGGCCTCCGGGGCCGCCGCATGTGCGCGGGCGCTGCCGGGCCACACCGGATCCGCGCCAGGTCCCGCGTCGGCTCAAAACCACAGAAAAGGATGGAGGATTAGGCTTTCCTGCGAAGACACTGCTGAAGCGAAACAAAACCTTTGCGCCTTCCTTCCTTCCTTCCTTCCCCGTATCACACTCGTTTCTTGGAGGAACTGGATACTGACCCCAGGAACTCCTGCATGCTAAGCCCGCATTCTCTCTAATGCTGAGCTACATATATCCTTCCCCCAACAGCACACTAGTTTCTAGGCACAGAGAACAAGAAATGCCAGCCACGTTCACTAACTTACCCAGTGTATAATAAGCTCCGTGTGCTCCACCAACAGAGGTCAGTGTTTTATGATCCGTCAGCTCCTGCGGAGCCACTTCTACAGTCCCAGTAGTGTACTCCGGTTTTGTAATTTCGGGCTTAGTCGCCCCTTCCTAGGAACACAAAACAAGATAAATCAGGAACCGAACTTCAGATCATGTGCCTACGCTTAGTCAGTCAGGTAGACAACAGTTATTTACCAAAGCTATCAGAACATAAGCCCTATCCTGGGAGAAGCTGGCGGTACAAATAAAAGGCAGATTCTCCTCTCTGTTCTGCCAGAGGCACAGGATCCATGAAAACAAATCAGCACAGAAAAGTTTCAACAGGTCTACACTGAGGTGAACGGGTACAGTAACGCCACAAAGGACAGGAGAGTCCGCTGCACGTGGATAGCTCAGGGAATGCTGGGTAGACCGCACTGTTTCGTAAAAGAGAGATCCAGTGCAGAGGGGGGATGTGGAGGGGCTTTGGGGAAGGGCAGCCTGAGTAAAAGGAGCAGGTGGGAAACAGCGTAAGGCATTAAGGAAACTAGACCACTGTTACTGGCGGTGGAATGGGAAGACAAAACATGCTGCCTTGAAAATGAAACATCACTTAATTAGTTTCAAGTGAGGACGGCTAAAACAAGAACCAACACCAAGATGCACCTAACTTTCCCAGGGATGAATTTCTTTTCAATATCCTCTAATGAACTGTAAGGGAAAGACCCTGAAAACAAGAATGCACATACAGACACTGGCTTCACTACGTGAGTCTGGAAAATGAACACAAGTGCATTATCCAGTCCTACGGCATTAAGCAGAGAATCACATCCTAAACTGTAAGTTAAAAGCATAAGTCAAAAATTCTCATCAGCAGATGCAAACGTGAAGATGCACACTCACACCAACCCCCGGTTTATGTCTCAGAATCCCCTGGTACTTTTTTACACACACAAGGACTTTAACAGCAAGTGACTGTACCTCATCCCAGGAAGATTCTCTTCCTCTCTCTTCTGTAAAGTGGCGCACAGACACCCCATCTGTAAAATGTAGTTACACAGTCGAGCGCTGCGTAATATTCACTAATGTATATTAAAACCACCATGTGCGTCTATCTCCGTTCGTGGATGTGTCAAAACAAAAGTGGCAGAAAAGACTTTCAAAGAGTTAGAGCATTTTCTGAAAAAAATGCTTAAGTCACGGTTGGGATATATTTCAAACCAAGTAGTAAGAGGTAATCACATAAAAAGAAAGGATATTGAATTTGGGTTTGCGCACTATGTATTTCTAACATTTGAAGTTTGCTCTTGTTTTAGTTTTTCTTTTCTTCTGTTTTTAAATGGAGGTACCGGGAATGAGCACACGGAATTCGGCATGCTAAGCAAGCATTCTATTTACCACTAACCTATGTAATTCCCCGAGTCAACTAGCTTCTCGGCATAGATAAAATAAAATACAAAACACTCTTTCACGTTCACTGCCTTACAAAACACGTTAGTTTGCTGAAGCGCAAAAGATCTTTGAGGCCTTCTTCCACATATCACACTAAGTCTCACATCAGACCGAGTGGGAGACAGGTCTCAGGACCCTTGACTGAAGAGACCACAGGCCCCGGGTTTCGGGTGTGTCTTCCATAACCGATCATCAGCTGTGGAAGTTCAGGGCTCCACTCGCTGCAGACAGTGACAGGGGCGGGCTTGTCCTCCAGGGAGCCCGGAACGTGGTGTCTGATGAAGGCCCGTGTGCAGAACCGACATGTCAGCCCTCCATCAGAGGACCCTCTTTCCCTCTACAACAGACACCTCCCTCCCAGGGCAGGACGGGGAAGACGTGGTCCATTAATTGCGTCTGCTAAGGGACCAGAGGGACAAGGCCGTGAGCCCAGTCACGGCCGCCCGTGCACGGGGAAGCCCCGGAGAGCGATCTGCCCATCTTCTGCAGTGACTCAAGGAAGAAACAGAGGACTATGCTTTCCTCTTACCGAGCGGAGCAGCTGGCGGTGGGGGGCGAGGTTGCACAGGGCACCAAGTGGGAACAGGTGCAGATGCCCAGACGGGCGACGACGGGCTACACCCGGGGCAGGCTACGCAGGCTGGTCCTCGGAAAGGTTAGGGCCCTCCGGCTCACGGGGTGACCTGCAGGACAGAAGGGAGGGCTGTGTTTGATGACAGACAAAAGCGCCAACACCGACAAGATCCGAAACCCAACGCAGCAGCCGTCGGCACCGGGCACCCTCTCCTCCACCGGTGCCCAGAGATCAGCACGGTGCCACACGCTCCACCCAGCCCTCTGGGGCCTGCCTGCAGCCTGGGCCGCACAGGGGGACACGGGGATACGACCCTGACGTCGCACGTCGCCGCCGCCTCTATATCCAAGTGGAGGAAGCCAAGGGTCCTCCTGCCCGAGAGGCTGCACACAGAGCTTCCAGCACACGGGCAAACTAGCGCCTTCCCAAAAGCCAGCCGCTCGATGCGGGACGGCCCTCCCCGCCACCTACCCCAGCTCCACGCAAGCTTGCCCAGCGCGGACCAGGAACACGGACACGGGACGGACGTGAAGAGCTCATTCTCCACACGAGCAAGCAGAGCCGCACCAGGGTCACCGCTCTGCCTGCAGGGCTCTGCCTGCAGGGCTCTGCCTGCAGGGCTCTGCCTGCAGGACCCTGTCAGGCCCTCTCTGCCTCCTCCCACAAAGTGCCATCCTCCTCCACGCAGGGGCTGCCCCTGGGCGCAAAGAGCCCTGGGGAGCTGGGCATCCCAGAGTCCTGCGGCAGAGCTGGCCAAGGGCTCCCGAGGGGACAAGGCTGTCCTCACAATGCACTCAGGCTCCGCTACAATCATCACTATCTTCAGAGACGTCTCGATTTTACGTTCGCTATGGAACGCACCCTACCTGCGTGCTACGGGAGAGTGACGTGGGGATTCTCAACCCCACACCTGACACCAAAGGGTCTGTACCAGCTCGTGCGCAAAACCCCACGGTGTGCCATGAGACCGAAGAGCAGCTCTGACAGCTTCCAGGGCAGGCCCGACCCGGCGCAGGGTGGGGGACAAACACAACGTACGCACTCTGGTGCGCATCGGAATTCCCCCGCAGGGAAGGAGGCATTTTCACGGCGGGCTCTTTCCCTTCCAGCCTCTATTCCCTACTACAAACGCTCCATCTCCGAGGGCCAGGCTTTTCTGCCCACAGTACAACTGGAGGCAGGGGCCAAGACACACTTACCTCCCGAGAAAAGACAGTGTCGGGCTGTGACGTTTACCACACCCAGGAAGACTCCAAGTTACACAAAGCATACCGTACAAAGCTGGAGGTAGGGCTTTGCCCCTTTTCCTGTTACCAGGATCTGAATGGACATTCTAAACAGGAGAATCACCTGGCCTGAGCGGGGAAACCAGTCAAAAGAACGGCGACACAGAAATCCGTCTCAATGACCCAGGAGCAACCCTAAGTGCAGGAGGTCAGGAAGGAGTCAGCCGAGCCAGGAGAAGTCAGTGTGGAGCGAGGGCTCACTCTCCTCACGCTGCTTCGAGAAACCCACAGTCAAAGTCTGCGGGCCCCGGCTCCTAAGCACTCCCTCATGGCTCCTGCAGGCACCAGCCAAGGCGACGGGCTCCCGGGAGAAGCAGCCCACTGGCTCCTGGGCAAGAGTTTTGAGTCTGAAAAAGGCAGCGAAACGCCACGCCAGACCCGTCACAGGACACACAGTCTGCAGACGAGGCCAGGAACGGCTGCCGGGAGAACGGGAAGATCACCTTTCCCAGGACGAGGCCCAACAGAGCATGACCACCCCACTTCCCTGGGCCTCCGGGGCCGCCGCATGTGCGCGGGCGCTGCCGGGCCACACCGGATCCGCGCCAGGTCCCGCGTCGGCTCAAAACCACAGAAAAGGATGGAGGATTAGGCTTTCCTGCGAAGACACTGCTGAAGCGAAACAAAACCTTTGCGCCTTCCTTCCTTCCTTCCTTCCCCGTATCACACTCGTTTCTTGGAGGAACTGGATACTGACCCCAGGAACTCCTGCATGCTAAGCCCGCATTCTCTCTACTGCTGAGCTACATATACCCTTCCCTTCAGAGCACACTAGTTTCTAGGCACAGAGAACAAGAAATGCCAGCCACGTTCACTAACTTACCCAGTGTATAATAAGCTCCGTGTGCTCCACCAACAGAGGTCAGTGTTTTATGATCCGTCAGCTCCTGCGGAGCCACTTCTACAGTCCCAGTAGCGTACTCCGGTTTTGTAATTTCGGGCTTAGTCGCCCCTTCCTAGGAACACAAAACAAGATAAATCAGGAACCGAACTTCAGATCATGTGCCTACGCTTAGTCAGTCAGGTAGACAACAGTTATTTACCGAAGCTATCAGAACATAAGCCCTATCCTGGGAGAAGCTGGCGGTACAAATAAAAGGCAGATTCTCCTCTCTGTTCTGCCAGAGGCACAGGATCCATGAAAACAAATCAGCACAGAAAAGTTTCAACAGCTCTACAACTGAGGTGAAAGGGTACAGTAACACCACAAAGGACAGGAGAGTCCGCTGCACGTGGAGAGCTCAGGGAATGCTGGGAAGACCGCACTGTTTCGTAAAAGAGAGTTCCTGCGCAGAGGGGGGATGTGGAGGGGCTTTGGGGAAGGGCAGCCTGAGTAAAAGGAGCAGGTGGGAAATAGCGTAAAGCATTAAGGAAACTAGACCACTGTTACTGGCGGTGGAATGGGAAGACAAAACATGCTGCCTTGAAAATGAAACATCACTTATTTAATTTCAAGTGAGGACGGCTAAAACAAGAACCAACACCAAGATGCACCAAACTTTCCCAGGGATGTATTTCTTTTCAATATCCTCTAATGAACTGTAAGGGAAAGACCCTGAAAACAAGAATGCCCATACAGACACTGGCTTCACTACGTGAGTCTGGAAATTGAACACAAGTTCATTATCCAGTCCTACGTCATTAAGCAGATTATCACATCCTAAACTGTAAGTTAGAAACATAAGTCAAAAATTCTCATCAGCAGATGCAAACGTGAAGATGCACACTCACACCAACCCCCGGTTTATGTCTCAGAATCCCCTGGTACTTATATAGTCACACAAGGACATTAACAACAAGAGACTGTACCTCATCCCAGGAAGATTCTCTTCCTCTCTCTTCTGTAAAATTGCGCACTGACACACCATCTGTAAAATGTAGTTACAGGTACATTAATGAGAATATTTACGAATGTATATTAAAACCACCATGTGCGTCTATCTCCGATCGTGGATGTGTCAAAACAAAAGTGGCAGAAAAGACTTTCAAAGAGTTAGAGCATTTTCTGAAAAAAATGCTTAAGTCACGGTTGGGATATATTTCAAACCAAGTAGTAAGAAGAAATCACATAAAAAGAATGGATATTGAAGTTGGGTTTGCGCACTATGTCTTTCTAACATTTGAAGTTTGCTCTGGTTTTAGTTTTTCTTTTCTTCTTTTTTTAAATGGAGGTACCGAAATGAGCACACGGAATTCGGCATGCTAAGCAAGCATTCTATTTACCACTAACCTATGTAATTCCCCGAGTCAACTAACTTCACGGCATAGATAAAATAAAATACAAAACACTCTTTCACGGTTCACTGCCTTACAAAATATGTTAGTTTGCTGAAGCACAAAAGATCTTTGAGGCCTTCTTCCCCGTATCACACTAAGTCTAACATCAGACCGAGTGGGAGACAGGTCTCAGGACTCTTGACTGAAGAGACCACAGGCCCCGGGTTCGGGTGTGTCTTCCATAACCGATCATCGGCTGTGGAAATTCAGGGCTCCACTCGCTGCAGACAGTGACAGGGGCGGGCTTGTCTTCCAAGGAGCCCGGAACGTGGTGTCTGTTGAAGGCCCGTGTGCAGAACTGACACGTCTGCCCTCCGTCAGAGGACCCTCTTTCCCTCTACAACAGACACCTCCCTCCCCAGGGTAGGACGGGGAAGACGCGGTCCATCAAGTGCGTCCGCTAAGGGACCAGAGGTACAAGGCCGTGAGCCCAGTCACGGCCGCCCGTGCACGGGGAAACCCCGGAGAGCGATCTGCCCTTCTTCTGCAGTGACTCAAGGAAGAAACAGAGGACTATGCTTTCCTCTTACCGAGCGGAGCAGCTGGCGGTGGGGGGCGAGGTTGCACAGGGCACCAAGGGGGACCAGGTGCAGGTGCCCAGCTGGGCGACGACGGGCCGCTCCCGGGGCAGGCCACGCAGGCTGTTCCTCGGAATGTTTGGGGCCCTCCGGCCCACGGGGTGACCTGCAGGACTGAAGGGAGGGCTGGGTTTGATGACAGACAAAAGCGCCAACACCGACAAGAGCCGAAACCCAACGCAGCAGCCGTCGGCACCGGGCACCCTCTCCTCCACCGGGAGCCCAGAGAGCAGCACGGAGCCACACGCTCCGCCCAGCCCTCTGGGGCCTGCCTGCAGCCTGGGCCGCACAGGGGGACACGGGGATACGACCCTGACGCCGCACGTCGCCGCCGCCGCTGTCTCCAAGTGGAGGAAGCCAAGGGTCGTCCTGCCCGAGAGGCTGCACACAGAGCTTCCAGCACACGGGCAAACTAGCGCCTTCCCAACAGCCAGCCGCTCTGGGCGGGACGGCCCTCCCCACCACCTTCCCAGCTTCACGCAAGCTTCCTCGGCGCGGACCAGGATCACGGACACGGGACGGACGTGAAGAGCTCATTCTCCACACAAGCAAGCAGAGCCGCACCAGGGTCACCGCTCTGCCTGCAGGGCTCTGACTGCAGGGCTCTGCCTGCAGGGCTCTGCCTGCAGGACCCTGTCAGGCCCTCTCTGCCCCCTCCCCACAAAGGGCCCTCCTCCTCCACGCAGGGGCTGCCCCTGGGCGCAAAGAGCCCTGGGGAGCTGGGCATCCCGGAGTCCAGCGGCTGAGCTGGCCAAGGGCTCCCGAGGGGACAAGGCTGTCCTCACAAGGCACTCAGGCTCCGCTACAATCATCACTATCTTCAGGGACGTCTGAATTTTACGTTCGCTACGGAACGCACCCTACCTGTGTGCTACGGGAGAGTGATGTGGGGATTCTCAACCCCACACCTGACACCAAAGTGACTGTACCAGCTCGTGCGCAAAAACCCACGGTGTGCCATGAGACCGAAGAGCAGCTCTGACAGCTTCCAGGGCAGGCCCGACCCGGCGCAGGGTGGGGGACAAACACAACGTACGCACTCTGGTGCGCATCGGAATTCCCCCAAAGGGAAGGAGGCATTTTCACGGCAGTCTCTTTCCCTTCCAGCCTCTTTTCCCTACTACAAACGCTCCATCTCCGAGGGCCAGGCTTTTCTGCCCACAGTACAACTGGAGGCAGCGGCCAAGACACACTTACCTCCCGAGAAAAGACAGTGTTGGGCTGTGACGTTTATCACACCCAGGAAGACTCCAAGTTGCACAAAGCACACCGTACAAAGCTGGAGGGAGGGCTTTGCCCCTTTTCCTGTTACCAGGATCTGAATGGACATTCTAAACAGGAGAATCTCCTGGCCTGAGCCGGGAAACCAGTCAAAAGAACGGCGACACAGAAATCCGTCTCAGTGACCCAGGAGCAACCCTAGGTCCAGGAGGTCAGGAAGGAGTCAGCCGAGCCAGTAGAAGTCAGTGTGGAGCGAGGGCTCACTCTCCTCACGCTGCTTCGAGAAACCCACAGTCAAAGTCTGCGGGCCCCGGCTCCTAAGCACTCCCTCATGGCTCCTGCAGGCACCAGCCAAGGCGACGGGCTCCCGGGAGAAGCAGCCCACTGGCTCCTGGGCAAGAGTTTTGAGTCTGAAAAAGGCAGCGACACGCCACGCCAGACCCGTCACAGGACACACAGTCTGCAGACGAGGCCAGGAACGGCTGCCGGGAGAACGGGAAGATCACCTTTCCCAGGACGAGGCCCAACAGAGCATGACCACCCCACTTCCCTGGGCCTCCGGGGCCGCCGCATGTGCGCGGGCGCTGCCGGGCCACACCGGATCCGCGCCAGGTCCCGCGTCGGCTCAAAACCACAGAAAAGGATGGAGGATTAGGCTTTCCTGCGAAGACACTGCTGAAGCGAAACAAAACCTTTGCGCCTTCCTTCCTTCCTTCCTTCCCCGTATCACACTCGTTTCTTGGAGGAACTGGATACTGACCCCAGGAACTCCTGCATGCTAAGCCCGCATTCTCTCTAATGCTGAGCTACATATATCCTTCCCCCAACAGCACACTAGTTTCTAGGCACAGAGAACAAGAAATGCCAGCCACGTTCACTAACTTACCCAGTGTATAATAAGCTCCGTGTGCTCCACCAACAGAGGTCAGTGTTTTATGATCCGTCAGCTCCTGCGGAGCCACTTCTACAGTCCCAGTAGTGTACTCCGGTTTTGTAATTTCGGGCTTAGTCGCCCCTTCCTAGGAACACAAAACAAGATAAATAAGGAACCGAACTTCAGATCATGTGCCTACGCTTAGTCAGTCAGGTAGACAACAGTTATTTACCAAAGCTATCAGAACATAAGCCCTATCCTGGGAGAAGCTGGCGGTACAAATAAAAGGCAGATTCTCCTCTCTGTTCTGCCAGAGGCACAGGATCCATGAAAACAAATCAGCACAGAAAAGTTTCAACAGGTCTACACTGAGGTGAACGGGTACAGTAACGCCACAAAGACAGGAGAGTCCGCTGCACGTGGATAGCTCAGGGAATGCTGGGTAGACCGCACTGTTTCGTAAAAGAGAGATCCAGTGCAGAGGGGGGATGTGGAGGGGCTTTGGGGAAGGGCAGCCTGAGTAAAAGGAGCAGGTGGGAAACAGCGTAAGGCATTAAGGAAACTAGACCACTGTTACTGGCGGTGGAATGGGAAGACAAAACATGCTGCCTTGAAAATGAAACATCACTTAATTAGTTTCAAGTGAGGACGGCTAAAACAAGAACCAACACCAAGATGCACCTAACTTTCCCAGGGATGAATTTCTTTTCAATATCCTCTAATGAACTGTAAGGGAAAGACCCTGAAAACAAGAATGCACATACAGACACTGGCTTCACTACGTGAGTCTGGAAAATGAACACAAGTGCATTATCCAGTCCTACGGCATTAAGCAGAAAATCACATCCTAAACTGTAAGTTAAAAGCATAAGTCAAAAATTCTCATCAGCAGATGCAAACGTGAAGATGCACACTCACACCAACCCCCGGTTTATGTCTCAGAATCCCCTGGTACTTTTTTACACACACAAGGACTTTAACAGCAAGTGACTGTACCTCATCCCAGGAAGATTCTCTTCCTCTCTCTTCTGTAAAGTGGCGCACAGACACCCCATCTGTAAAATGTAGTTACAGGTACATTAATGAGAATATTCACTAATGTATATTAAAACCACCATGTGCGTCTATCTCCGTTCGTGGATGTGTCAAAACAAAAGTGGCAGAAAAGACTTTCAAAGAGTTAGAGCATTTTCTGAAAAAAATGCTTAAGTCACGGTTGGGATATATTTCAAACCAAGTAGTAAGAGGTAATCACATAAAAAGAAAGGATATTGAATTTGGGTTTGCGCACTATGTATTTCTAACATTTGAAGTTTGCTCTTGTTTTAGTTTTTTCTTTTCTTCTGTTTTTAAATGGAGGTACCGGGAATGAGCACACGGAATTCGGCATGCTAAGCAAGCATTCTATTTACCACTAACCTATGTAATTCCCCGAGTCAACTAGCTTCTCGGCATAGATAAAATAAAATACAAAACACTCTTTCACGGTTCACTGCCTTACAAAACACGTTAGTTTGCTGAAGCGCAAAAGATCTTTGAGGCCTTCTTCCACATATCACACTAAGTCTCACATCAGACCGAGTGGGAGACAGGTCTCAGGACCCTTGACTGAAGAGACCACAGGCCCCGGGTTCGGGTGTGTCTTCCATAACCGATCATCAGCTGTGGAAGTTCAGGGCTCCACTCGCTGCAGACAGTGACAGGGGCGGGCTTGTCCTCCAGGGAGCCCGGAACGTGGTGTCTGATGAAGGCCCGTGTGCAGAACCGACATGTCAGCCCTCCATCAGAGGACCCTCTTTCCCTCTACAACAGACACCTCCCTCCCCAGGGCAGGACGGGGAAGACGTGGTCCATTAATTGCGTCTGCTAAGGGACCAGAGGGACAAGGCCGTGAGCCCAGTCACGGCCGCCCGTGCACGGGGAAGCCCCGGAGAGCGATCTGCCCATCTTCTGCAGTGACTCAAGGAAGAAACAGAGGACTATGCTTTCCTCTTACCGAGCGGAGCAGCTGGCGGTGGGGGGCGAGGTTGCACAGGGCACCAAGTGGGAACAGGTGCAGATGCCCAGACGGGCGACGACGGGCTACACCCGGGGCAGGCTACGCAGGCTGGTCCTCGGAAAGGTTAGGGCCCTCCGGCTCACGGGGTGACCTGCAGGACAGAAGGGAGGGCTGTGTTTGATGACAGACAAAAGCGCCAACACCGACAAGATCCGAAACCCAACGCAGCAGCCGTCGGCACCGGGCACCCTCTCCTCCACCCGGTGCCCAGAGATCAGCACGGTGCCACACGCTCCACCCAGCCCTCTGGGGCCTGCCTGCAGCCTGGGCCGCACAGGGGGACACGGGGATACGACCCTGACGTCGCACGTCGCCGCCGCCTCTATATCCAAGTGGAGGAAGCCAAGGGTCCTCCTGCCCGAGAGGCTGCACACAGAGATTCCAGCACACGGGCAAACTAGCGCCTTCCCAAAAGCCAGCCGCTCGATGCGGGACGGCCCTCCCCGCCACCTACCCCAGCTCCACGCAAGCTTGCCCAGCGCGGACCAGGAACACGGACACGGGACGGACGTGAAGAGCTCATTCTCCACACGAGCAAGCAGAGCCGCACCAGGGTCACCGCTCTGCCTGCAGGGCTCTGCCTGCAGGGCTCTGCCTGCAGGGCTCTGCCTGCAGGACCCTGTCAGGCCCTCTCTGCCTCCTCCCACAAAGTGCCATCCTCCTCCACGCAGGGGCTGCCCCTGGGCGCAAAGAGCCCTGGGGAGCTGGGCATCCCAGAGTCCTGCGGCAGAGCTGGCCAAGGGCTCCCGAGGGGACAAGGCTGTCCTCACAATGCACTCAGGCTCCGCTACAATCATCACTATCTTCAGAGATGTCTCAATTTTACGTTCGCTATGGAACGCACCCTACCTGCGTGCTACGGGAGAGTGACGTGGGGATTCTCAACCCCACACCTGACACCAAAGGGTCTGTACCAGCTCGTGCGCAAAACCCCACGGTGTGCCATGAGACCGAAGAGCAGCTCTGACAGCTTCCAGGGCAGGCCCGACCCGGCGCAGGGTGGGGGACAAACACAACGTACGCACTCTGGTGCGCATCGGAATTCCCCCGCAGGGAAGGAGGCATTTTCACGGCGGGCTCTTTCCATTCCAGCCTCTATTCCCTACTACAAACGCTCCATCTCCGAGGGCCAGGCTTTTCTGCCCACAGTACAACTGGAGGCAGGGGCCAAGACACACTTACCTCCCGAGAAAAGACAGTGTCGGGCTGTGACGTTTACCACACCCAGGAAGACTCCAAGTTACACAAAGCATACCGTACAAAGCTGGAGGTAGGGCTTTGCCCCTTTTCCTGTTACCAGGATCTGAATGGACATTCTAAACAGGAGAATCACCTGGCCTGAGCGGGGAAACCAGTCAAAAGAACGGCGACACAGAAATCCGTCTCAATGACCCAGGAGCAACCCTAAGTGCAGGAGGTCAGGAAGGAGTCAGCCGAGCCAGGAGAAGTCAGTGTGGAGCGAGGGCTCACTCTCCTCACGCTGCTTCGAGAAACCCACAGTCAAAGTCTGCGGGCCCCGGCTCCTAAGCACTCCCTCATGGCTCCTGCAGGCACCAGCCAAGGCGACGGGCTCCCGGGAGAAGCAGCCCACTGGCTCCTGGGCAAGAGTTTTGAGTCTGAAAAAGGCAGCGAAACGCCACGCCAGACCCGTCACAGGACACACAGTCTGCAGACGAGGCCAGGAACGGCTGCCGGGAGAACGGGAAGATCACCTTTCCCAGGACGAGGCCCAACAGAGCATGACCACCCCACTTCCCTGGGCCTCCGGGGCCGCCGCATGTGCGCGGGCGCTGCCGGGCCACACCGGATCCGCGCCAGGTCCCGCGTCGGCTCAAAACCACAGAAAAGGATGGAGGATTAGGCTTTCCTGCGAAGACACTGCTGAAGCGAAACAAAACCTTTGCGCCTTCCTTCCTTCCTTCCTTCCCCGTATCACACTCGTTTCTTGGAGGAACTGGATACTGACCCCAGGAACTCCTGCATGCTAAGCCCGCATTCTCTCTACTGCTGAGCTACATATACCCTTCCCTTCAGAGCACACTAGTTTCTAGGCACAGAGAACAAGAAATGCCAGCCACGTTCACTAACTTACCCAGTGTATAATAAGCTCCGTGTGCTCCACCAACAGAGGTCAGTGTTTTATGATCCGTCAGCTCCTGCGGAGCCACTTCTACAGTCCCAGTAGCGTACTCCGGTTTTGTAATTTCGGGCTTAGTCGCCCCTTCCTAGGAACACAAAACAAGATAAATCAGGAACCGAACTTCAGATCATGTGCCTACGCTTAGTCAGTCAGGTAGACAACAGTTATTTACCGAAGCTATCAGAACATAAGCCCTATCCTGGGAGAAGCTGGCGGTACAAATAAAAGGCAGATTCTCCTCTCTGTTCTGCCAGAGGCACAGGATCCATGAAAACAAATCAGCACAGAAAAGTTTCAACAGCTCTACAACTGAGGTGAAAGGGTACAGTAACACCACAAAGGACAGGAGAGTCCGCTGCACGTGGAGAGCTCAGGGAATGCTGGGAAGACCGCACTGTTTCGTAAAAGAGAGTTCCTGCGCAGAGGGGGGATGTGGAGGGGCTTTGGGGAAGGGCAGCCTGAGTAAAAGGAGCAGGTGGGAAATAGCGTAAAGCATTAAGGAAACTAGACCACTGTTACTGGCGGTGGAATGGGAAGACAAAACATGCTGCCTTGAAAATGAAACATCACTTATTTAATTTCAAGTGAGGACGGCTAAAACAAGAACCAACACCAAGATGCACCAAACTTTCCCAGGGATGTATTTCTTTTCAATATCCTCTAATGAACTGTAAGGGAAAGACCCTGAAAACAAGAATGCCCATACAGACACTGGCTTCACTACGTGAGTCTGGAAATTGAACACAAGTTCATTATCCAGTCCTACGTCATTAAGCAGATTATCACATCCTAAACTGTAAGTTAGAAACATAAGTCAAAAATTCTCATCAGCAGATGCAAACGTGAAGATGCACACTCACACCAACCCCCGGTTTATGTCTCAGAATCCCCTGGTACTTATATAGTCACACAAGGACATTAACAACAAGAGACTGTACCTCATCCCAGGAAGATTCTCTTCCTCTCTCTTCTGTAAAATTGCGCACTGACACACCATCTGTAAAATGTAGTTACAGGTACATTAATGAGAATATTTACGAATGTATATTAAAACCACCATGTGCGTCTATCTCCGATCGTGGATGTGTCAAAACAAAAGTGGCAGAAAAGACTTTCAAAGAGTTAGAGCATTTTCTGAAAAAAATGCTTAAGTCACGGTTGGGATATATTTCAAACCAAGTAGTAAGAAGAAATCACATAAAAAGAATGGATATTGAAGTTTGGTTTGCGCACTATGTCTTTCTAACATTTGAAGTTTGCTCTGGTTTTAGTTTTTCTTTTCTTCTGTTTTTAAATGGAGGTACCGAAATGAGCACACGGAATTCGGCATGCTAAGCAAGCATTCTATTTACCACTAACCTATGTAATTCCCCGAGTCAACTAACTTCACGGCATAGATAAAATAAAATACAAAACACTCTTTCACGGTTCACTGCCTTACAAAATATGTTAGTTTGCTGAAGCACAAAAGATCTTTGAGGCCTTCTTCCCCGTATCACACTAAGTCTAACATCAGACCGAGTGGGAGACAGGTCTCAGGACTCTTGACTGAAGAGACCACAGGCCCCGGGTTCGGGTGTGTCTTCCATAACCGATCATCGGCTGTGGAAATTCAGGGCTCCACTCGCTGCAGACAGTGACAGGGGCGGGCTTGTCTTCCAAGGAGCCCGGAACGTGGTGTCTGTTGAAGGCCCGTGTGCAGAACTGACACGTCTGCCCTCCGTCAGAGGACCCTCTTTCCCTCTACAACAGACACCTCCCTCCCCAGGGTAGGACGGGGAAGACGCGGTCCATCAAGTGCGTCCGCTAAGGGACCAGAGGTACAAGGCCGTGAGCCCAGTCACGGCCGCCCGTGCACGGGGAAACCCCGGAGAGCGATCTGCCCTTCTTCTGCAGTGACTCAAGGAAGAAACAGAGGACTATGCTTTCCTCTTACCGAGCGGAGCAGCTGGCGGTGGGGGGCGAGGTTGCACAGGGCACCAAGGGGGACCAGGTGCAGGTGCCCAGCTGGGCGACGACGGGCCGCTCCCGGGGCAGGCCACGCAGGCTGTTCCTCGGAATGTTTGGGGCCCTCCGGCCCACGGGGTGACCTGCAGGACTGAAGGGAGGGCTGGGTTTGATGACAGACAAAAGCGCCAACACCGACAAGAGCCGAAACCCAACGCAGCAGCCGTCGGCACCGGGCACCCTCTCCTCCACCGGGAGCCCAGAGAGCAGCACGGAGCCACACGCTCCGCCCAGCCCTCTGGGGCCTGCCTGCAGCCTGGGCCGCACAGGGGGACACGGGGATACGACCCTGAAGCCGCACGTCGCCGCCGCCGCTGTCTCCAAGTGGAGGAAGCCAAGGGTCGTCCTGCCCGAGAGGCTGCACACAGAGCTTCCAGCACACGGGCAAACTAGCGCCTTCCCAACAGCCAGCCGCTCTGGGCGGGACGGCCCTCCCCACCACCTTCCCAGCTTCACGCAAGCTTCCTCGGCGCGGACCAGGATCACGGACACGGGACGGACGTGAAGAGCTCATTCTCCACACAAGCAAGCAGAGCCGCACCAGGGTCACCGCTCTGCCTGCAGGGCTCTGACTGCAGGGCTCTGCCTGCAGGGCTCTGCCTGCAGGACCCTGTCAGGCCCTCTCTGCCCCCTCCCCACAAAGGGCCCTCCTCCTCCACGCAGGGGCTGCCCCTGGGCGCAAAGAGCCCTGGGGAGCTGGGCATCCCGGAGTCCAGCGGCTGAGCTGGCCAAGGGCTCCCGAGGGGACAAGGCTGTCCTCACAAGGCACTCAGGCTCCGCTACAATCATCACTATCTTCAGGGACGTCTGAATTTTACGTTCGCTACGGAACGCACCCTACCTGTGTGCTACGGGAGAGTGATGTGGGGATTCTCAACCCCACACCTGACACCAAAGTGACTGTACCAGCTCGTGCGCAAAAACCCACGGTGTGCCATGAGACCGAAGAGCAGCTCTGACAGCTTCCAGGGCAGGCCCAACCCGGCGCAGGGTGGGGGACAAACACAACGTACGCACTCTGGTGCGCATCGGAATTCCCCCAAAGGGAAGGAGGCATTTTCACGGCAGTCTCTTTCCCTTCCAGCCTCTTTTCCCTACTACAAACGCTCCATCTCCGAGGGCCAGGCTTTTCTGCCCACAGTACAACTGGAGGCAGCGGCCAAGACACACTTACCTCCCGAGAAAAGACAGTGTTGGGCTGTGACGTTTACCACACCCAGGAAGACTCCAAGTTGCACAAAGCACACCGTACAAAGCTGGAGGGAGGGCTTTGCCCCTTTTCCTGTTACCAGGATCTGAATGGACATTCTAAACAGGAGAATCTCCTGGCCTGAGCCGGGAAACCAGTCAAAAGAACGGCGACACAGAAATCCGTCTCAGTGACCCAGGAGCAACCCTAGGTCCAGGAGGTCAGGAAGGAGTCAGCCGAGCCAGTAGAAGTCAGTGTGGAGCGAGGGCTCACTCTCCTCACGCTGCTTCGAGAAACCCACAGTCAAAGTCTGCGGGCCCCGGCTCCTAAGCACTCCCTCATGGCTCCTGCAGGCACCAGCCAAGGCGACGGGCTCCCGGGAGAAGCAGCCCACTGGCTCCTGGGCAAGAGTTTTGAGTCTGAAAAAGGCAGCGACACGCCACGCCAGACCCGTCACAGGACACACAGTCTGCAGACGAGGCCAGGAACGGCTGCCGGGAGAACGGGAAGATCACCTTTCCCAGGACGAGGCCCAACAGAGCATGACCACCCCACTTCCCTGGGCCTCCGGGGCCGCCGCATGTGCGCGGGCGCTGCCGGGCCACACCGGATCCGCGCCAGGTCCCGCGTCGGCTCAAAACCACAGAAAAGGATGGAGGATTAGGCTTTCCTGCGAAGACACTGCTGAAGCGAAACAAAACCTTTGCGCCTTCCTTCCTTCCTTCCTTCCCCGTATCACACTCGTTTCTTGGAGGAACTGGATACTGACCCCAGGAACTCCTGCATGCTAAGCCCGCATTCTCTCTAATGCTGAGCTACATATATCCTTCCCCCAACAGCACACTAGTTTCTAGGCACAGAGAACAAGAAATGCCAGCCACGTTCACTAACTTACCCAGTGTATAATAAGCTCCGTGTGCTCCACCAACAGAGGTCAGTGTTTTATGATCCGTCAGCTCCTGCGGAGCCACTTCTACAGTCCCAGTAGTGTACTCCGGTTTTGTAATTTCGGGCTTAGTCGCCCCTTCCTAGGAACACAAAACAAGATAAATAAGGAACCGAACTTCAGATCATGTGCCTACGCTTAGTCAGTCAGGTAGACAACAGTTATTTACCAAAGCTATCAGAACATAAGCCCTATCCTGGGAGAAGCTGGCGGTACAAATAAAAGGCAGATTCTCCTCTCTGTTCTGCCAGAGGCACAGGATCCATGAAAACAAATCAGCACAGAAAAGTTTCAACAGGTCTACACTGAGGTGAACGGGTACAGTAACGCCACAAAGACAGGAGAGTCCGCTGCACGTGGATAGCTCAGGGAATGCTGGGTAGACCGCACTGTTTCGTAAAAGAGAGATCCAGTGCAGAGGGGGGATGTGGAGGGGCTTTGGGGAAGGGCAGCCTGAGTAAAAGGAGCAGGTGGGAAACAGCGTAAGGCATTAAGGAAACTAGACCACTGTTACTGGCGGTGGAATGGGAAGACAAAACATGCTGCCTTGAAAATGAAACATCACTTAATTAGTTTCAAGTGAGGACGGCTAAAACAAGAACCAACACCAAGATGCACCTAACTTTCCCAGGGATGAATTTCTTTTCAATATCCTCTAATGAACTGTAAGGGAAAGACCCTGAAAACAAGAATGCACATACAGACACTGGCTTCACTACGTGAGTCTGGAAAATGAACACAAGTGCATTATCCAGTCCTACGGCATTAAGCAGAGAATCACATCCTAAACTGTAAGTTAAAAGCATAAGTCAAAAATTCTCATCAGCAGATGCAAACGTGAAGATGCACACTCACACCAACCCCCGGTTTATGTCTCAGAATCCCCTGGTACTTTTTTACACACACAAGGACTTTAACAGCAAGTGACTGTACCTCATCCCAGGAAGATTCTCTTCCTCTCTCTTCTGTAAAGTGGCGCACAGACACCCCATCTGTAAAATGTAGTTACAGGTACATTAATGAGAATATTCACTAATGTATATTAAAACCACCATGTGCGTCTATCTCCGTTCGTGGATGTGTCAAAACAAAAGTGGCAGAAAAGACTTTCAAAGAGTTAGAGCATTTTCTGAAAAAAATGCTTAAGTCACGGTTGGGATATATTTCAAACCAAGTAGTAAGAGGTAATCACATAAAAAGAAAGGATATTGAATTTGGGTTTGCGCACTATGTATTTCTAACATTTGAAGTTTGCTCTTGTTTTAGTTTTTTCTTTTCTTCTGTTTTTAAATGGAGGTACCGGGAATGAGCACACGGAATTCGGCATGCTAAGCAAGCATTCTATTTACCACTAACCTATGTAATTCCCCGAGTCAACTAGCTTCTCGGCATAGATAAAATAAAATACAAAACACTCTTTCACGGTTCACTGCCTTACAAAACACGTTAGTTTGCTGAAGCGCAAAAGATCTTTGAGGCCTTCTTCCACATATCACACTAAGTCTCACATCAGACCGAGTGGGAGACAGGTCTCAGGACCCTTGACTGAAGAGACCACAGGCCCCGGGTTCGGGTGTGTCTTCCATAACCGATCATCAGCTGTGGAAGTTCAGGGCTCCACTCGCTGCAGACAGTGACAGGGGCGGGCTTGTCCTCCAGGGAGCCCGGAACGTGGTGTCTGATGAAGGCCCGTGTGCAGAACCGACATGTCAGCCCTCCATCAGAGGACCCTCTTTCCCTCTACAACAGACACCTCCCTCCCCAGGGCAGGACGGGGAAGACGTGGTCCATTAATTGCGTCTGCTAAGGGACCAGAGGGACAAGGCCGTGAGCCCAGTCACGGCCGCCCGTGCACGGGGAAGCCCCGGAGAGCGATCTGCCCATCTTCTGCAGTGACTCAAGGAAGAAACAGAGGACTATGCTTTCCTCTTACCGAGCGGAGCAGCTGGCGGTGGGGGGCGAGGTTGCACAGGGCACCAAGTGGGAACAGGTGCAGATGCCCAGACGGGCGACGACGGGCTACACCCGGGGCAGGCTACGCAGGCTGGTCCTCGGAAAGGTTAGGGCCCTCCGGCTCACGGGGTGACCTGCAGGACAGAAGGGAGGGCTGTGTTTGATGACAGACAAAAGCGCCAACACCGACAAGATCCGAAACCCAACGCAGCAGCCGTCGGCACCGGGCACCCTCTCCTCCACCCGGTGCCCAGAGATCAGCACGGTGCCACACGCTCCACCCAGCCCTCTGGGGCCTGCCTGCAGCCTGGGCCGCACAGGGGGACACGGGGATACGACCCTGACGTCGCACGTCGCCGCCGCCTCTATATCCAAGTGGAGGAAGCCAAGGGTCCTCCTGCCCGAGAGGCTGCACACAGAGCTTCCAGCACACGGGCAAACTAGCGCCTTCCCAAAAGCCAGCCGCTCGATGCGGGACGGCCCTCCCCGCCACCTACCCCAGCTCCACGCAAGCTTGCCCAGCGCGGACCAGGAACACGGACACGGGACGGACGTGAAGAGCTCATTCTCCACACGAGCAAGCAGAGCCGCACCAGGGTCACCGCTCTGCCTGCAGGGCTCTGCCTGCAGGGCTCTGCCTGCAGGGCTCTGCCTGCAGGACCCTGTCAGGCCCTCTCTGCCTCCTCCCACAAAGTGCCATCCTCCTCCACGCAGGGGCTGCCCCTGGGCGCAAAGAGCCCTGGGGAGCTGGGCATCCTGGAGTCCTGCGGCAGAGCTGGCCAAGGGCTCCCGAGGGGACAAGGCTGTCCTCACAATGCACTCAGGCTCCGCTACAATCATCACTATCTTCAGAGACGTCTCGATTTTACGTTCGCTATGGAACGCACCCTACCTGCGTGCTACGGGAGAGTGACGTGGGGATTCTCAACCCCACACCTGACACCAAAGGGTCTGTACCAGCTCGTGCGCAAAACCCCACGGTGTGCCATGAGACCGAAGAGCAGCTCTGACAGCTTCCAGGGCAGGCCCGACCCGGCGCAGGGTGGGGGACAAACACAACGTACGCACTCTGGTGCGCATCGGAATTCCCCCGCAGGGAAGGAGGCATTTTCACGGCGGGCTCTTTCCATTCCAGCCTCTATTCCCTACTACAAACGCTCCATCTCCGAGGGCCAGGCTTTTCTGCCCACAGTACAACTGGAGGCAGGGGCCAAGACACACTTACCTCCCGAGAAAAGACAGTGTCGGGCTGTGACGTTTACCACACCCAGGAAGACTCCAAGTTACACAAAGCATACCGTACAAAGCTGGAGGTAGGGCTTTGCCCCTTTTCCTGTTACCAGGATCTGAATGGACATTCTAAACAGGAGAATCACCTGGCCTGAGCGGGGAAACCAGTCCAAAGAACGGCGACACAGAAATCCGTCTCAATGACCCAGGAGCAACCCTAAGTGCAGGAGGTCAGGAAGGAGTCAGCCGAGCCAGGAGAAGTCAGTGTGGAGCGAGGGCTCACTCTCCTCACGCTGCTTCGAGAAACGCACAGTCAAAGTCTGCGGGCCCCGGCTCCTAAGCACTCCCTCATGGCTCCTGCAGGCACCAGCCAAGGCGACGGGCTCCCGGGAGAAGCAGCCCACTGGCTCCTGGGCAAGAGTTTTGAGTCTGAAAAAGGCAGCGAAACGCCACGCCAGACCCGTCACAGGACACACAGTCTGCAGACGAGGCCAGGAACGGCTGCCGGGAGAACGGGAAGATCAACTTTCCCAGGACGAGGCCCAACAGAGCATGACCACCCCACTTCCCTGGGCCTCCGGGGCCGCCGCATGTGCGCGGGCGCTGCCGGGCCACACCGGATCCGCGCCAGGTCCCGCGTCGGCTCAAAACCACAGAAAAGGATGGAGGATTAGGCTTTCCTGCGAAGACACTGCTGAAGCGAAACAAAACCTTTGCGCCTTCCTTCCTTCCTTCCTTCCCCGTATCACACTCGTTTCTTGGAGGAACTGGATACTGACCCCAGGAACTCCTGCATGCTAAGCCCGCATTCTCTCTACTGCTGAGCTACATATACCCTTCCCTTCAGAGCACACTAGTTTCTAGGCACAGAGAACAAGAAATGCCAGCCACGTTCACTAACTTACCCAGTGTATAATAAGCTCCGTGTGCTCCACCAACAGAGGTCAGTGTTTTATGATCCGTCAGCTCCTGCGGAGCCACTTCTACAGTCCCAGTAGCGTACTCCGGTTTTGTAATTTCGGGCTTAGTCGCCCCTTCCTAGGAACACAAAACAAGATAAATCAGGAACCGAACTTCAGATCATGTGCCTACGCTTAGTCAGTCAGGTAGACAACAGTTATTTACCGAAGCTATCAGAACATAAGCCCTATCCTGGGAGAAGCTGGCGGTACAAATAAAAGGCAGATTCTCCTCTCTGTTCTGCCAGAGGCACAGGATCCATGAAAACAAATCAGCACAGAAAAGTTTCAACAGCTCTACAACTGAGGTGAAAGGGTACAGTAACACCACAAAGGACAGGAGAGTCCGCTGCACGTGGAGAGCTCAGGGAATGCTGGGAAGACCGCACTGTTTCGTAAAAGAGAGTTCCTGCGCAGAGGGGGGATGTGGAGGGGCTTTGGGGAAGGGCAGCCTGAGTAAAAGGAGCAGGTGGGAAATAGCGTAAAGCATTAAGGAAACTAGACCACTGTTACTGGCGGTGGAATGGGAAGACAAAACATGCTGCCTTGAAAATGAAACATCACTTATTTAATTTCAAGTGAGGACGGCTAAAACAAGAACCAACACCAAGATGCACCAAACTTTCCCAGGGATGTATTTCTTTTCAATATCCTCTAATGAACTGTAAGGGAAAGACCCTGAAAACAAGAATGCCCATACAGACACTGGCTTCACTACGTGAGTCTGGAAATTGAACACAAGTTCATTATCCAGTCCTACGTCATTAAGCAGATTATCACATCCTAAACTGTAAGTTAGAAACATAAGTCAAAAATTCTCATCAGCAGATGCAAACGTGAAGATGCACACTCACACCAACCCCCGGTTTATGTCTCAGAATCCCCTGGTACTTATATAGTCACACAAGGACATTAACAACAAGAGACTTTACCTCATCCCAGGAAGATTCTCTTCCTCTCTCTTCTGTAAAATTGCGCACTGACACACCATCTGTAAAATGTAGTTACAGGTACATTAATGAGAATATTTACGAATGTATATTAAAACAACCATGTGCGTCTATCTCCGTTCGTGGATGTGTCAAAACAAAAGTGGCAGAAAAGACTTTCAAAGAGTTAGAGCATTTTCTGGAAAAAAATGCTTAAGTCACGGTTGGGATATATTTCAAACCAAGTAGTAAGAAGAAATCACATAAAAAGAATTGATATTGAAGTTGGTTTTGCGCACTATGTATTTCTAACATTTTAAGTTTGCTCTTGTTTTAGTTTTTTCTTTTCTACTGTTTTTAAATGGAGGTACCGGGAATGAGCACACGGAATTCGGCATGCTAAGCAAGCATTCTATTTACCACTAACCTATGTAATTAACCGAGTCAACTAGCTTCTCGGCATAGATAAAATAAATTACAAAACACTCTTTTACGGTTCACTGCCTTACAAAACACGTTAGTTTGCTGAAGCGCAGAAGATCTTTGAGGCCTTCTTCCCCATATCAGACTAAGTCTCACATCAGACCGAGTGGGAGACAGGTCTCAGGACCCTTGACTGAAGAGACCACAGGCCCCGGGGTCGGGTGTGTCTTCCATAACCGATCATCAGCTGTGGAAGTTCACGGCTCCACTCGCTGCAGACAGTGACAATGGCGGGCTTTTCCTCCAGGGAGCCCGGAACGTGGTGTCTGTTGAAGGCCCGTGTGCAGAACCAACATGTCAGCCCTCCATCAGAGGACCCTCTTTCCCTCTACAACAGACACCTCCCTCCCCAGGGCAGGACGGGGAAGACGCGGTCCATCAAGTGCGTCTGCTAAGGGACCAGAGGGACACGGCCGTGAGCACAGTCACGGCCGCCCGTGCACGGGGAAGCCCCGGAGAGCGATCTGCCCTTCTTCTGCAGTGACTCAAGGAAGAAACAGAGGACTATGCTTTCCTCTTACCGAGTGGAGCAGCTGGCTTTGGGGGGCGAGGTTGCACAGGGCACCAATGGGGACCAGGTGCAGGTGCCCAGACGTGCGCATACGGGCTACACCCGGGGCAGGCTACGCAGGCTGGTCCTCGGAAAGGTTAGGGCCCTCTGGCTCATGGGGTGACCTGCAGGACAGAAGGGAGGGCTGGGTTGGATGACAGACAAAAGCGCCAACACAGACAAAAGCCGAAACCCAATGCAGCAGGCGTCGGCACCGGGCACCCTCTCCTCCGCCGGGAGCCCAGGGAGCAGCACGGAGCCACACGCTCCGCCCAGCCCTCTGGGGCCTGCCTGCAGCCTGGGCCGCACAGGGGGACACGGGGATACGACCCTGACGCCGCACTTCGCCGCCGCCGCTGTCTCCAAGTGAAGGAAGCCAAGGGTCGTCCTGCTCGAGATGCTGCACACAGAGCTTCCAGCACACGGGCAAACTAGCGCCTTCCCAACAGCCAGCCGCTCTGGGCGGGACGTCCCTCCCCACCACCTTCCCAGCTTCACGCAAGCTTACTCGGCGCGGACCAGGATCACGGACACGGGACGGACGTGAAGAGCTCATTCTCCACACAAGCAAGCAGAGCCGCACCAGGGTCACCGCTCTGCCTGCAGGGCTCTGACTGCAGGGCTCTGCCTGCAGGGCTCTGCCTGCAGGACCCTGTCAGGCCCTCTCTGCCCCCTCCCCACAAAGGGCCCTCCTCCTCCACGCAGGGGCTGCCCCTGGGCGCAAAGAGCCCTGGGGAGCTGGGCATCCCGGAGTCCAGCGGCTGAGCTGGCCAAGGGCACCCGAGGGGACAAGGCTGTCCTCACAAGGCACTCAGGCTCCGCTACAATCATCACTATCTTCAGGGACGTCTGAATTTTACGTTCGCTACGGAACGCACCCTACCTGCGTGCTACGGGAGAGTGATGTGGGGATTCTCAACCCCACACCTGACACCAAAGTGACTGTACCAGCTCGTGCGCAAAACCCCACGGTGTGCCATGAGACCGAAGAGCAGCTCTGACAGCTTCCAGGGCAGGCCCGACCCGGCGCAGGGTGGGGGACAAACACAACGTACGCACTCTGGTGCGCATCGGAATTCCCCCAAAGGGAAGGAGGCATTTTCACGGCAGTCTCTTTCCCTTCCAGCCTCTTTTCCCTACTACAAACGCTCCATCTCCGAGGGCCAGGCTTTTCTGCCCACAGTACAACTGGAGGCAGCGGCCAAGACACACTTACCTCCCGAGAAAAGACAGTGTCGGGCTGTGACGTTTACCACACCCAGGAAGACTCCAAGTTGCACAAAGCACACCGTACAAAGCTGGAGGGAGGGCTTTGCCCCTTTTCCTGTTACCAGGATCTGAATGGACATTCTAAACAGGAGAATCACCTGGCCTGAGCCGGGAAACCAGTCAAAAGAACGGCGACACAGAAATCCGTCTCAGTGACCCAGGAGCAACCCTAGGTGCAGGAGGTCAGGAAGGAGTCAGCCGAGCCAGGAGAAGTCAGTGTGGAGCGAGGGCTCACTCTCCTCACGCTGCTTCGAGAAACCCACAGTCAAAGTCTGCGGGCCCCGGCTCCTAAGCACTCCCTCATGGCTCCTGCAGGCACCAGCCAAGGCGACGGGCTCCCGGGAGAAGCAGCCCACTGGCTCCTGGGCAAGAGTTTTGAGTCTGAAAAAGGCAGCGACACGCCACGCCAGACCCGTCACAGGACACACAGTCTGCAGACGAGGCCAGGAACGGCTGCCGGGAGAACGGGAAGATCACCTTTCCCAGGACGAGGCCCAACAGAGCATGACCACCCCACTTCCCTGGGCCTCCGGGGCCGCCGCATGTGCGCGGGCGCTGCCGGGCCACACCGGATCCGCGCCAGGTCCCGCGTCGGCTCAAAACCACAGAAAAGGATGGAGGATTAGGCTTTCCTGCGAAGACACTGCTGAAGCGAAACAAAACCTTTGCGCCTTCCTTCCTTCCTTCCTTCCCCGTATCACACTCGTTTCTTGGAGGAACTGGATACTGACCCCAGGAACTCCTGCATGCTAAGCCCGCATTCTCTCTAATGCTGAGCTACATATATCCTTCCCCCAACAGCACACTATTTTCTAGGCACAGAGAACAAGAAATGCCAGCCACGTTCACTAACTTACCCAGTGTATAATAAGCTCCGTGTGCTCCACCAACAGAGGTCAGTGTTTTATGATCCGTCAGCTCCTGCGGAGCCACTTCTACAGTCCCAGTAGTGTACTCCGGTTTTGTAATTTCGGGCTTAGTCGCCCCTTCCTAGGAACACAAAACAAGATAAATCAGGAACCGAAATTCAGATCATGTGCCTACGCTTAGTCAGTCAGGTAGACAACAGTTATTTACCGAAGCTATCAGAACATAAGCCCTATCCTGGGAGAAGCTGGCGGTACAAATAAAAGGCAGATTCTCCTCTCTGTTCTGCCAGAGGCACAGGATCCATGAAAACAATTCAGCACAGAAAAGTTTCAACAGGTCTACACTGAGGTGAACTGGTTCAGTAACGCCACAAAGGACAGGAGAGTCCGCTGCACGTGGATAGCTCAGGGAATGCTGGGTAGACCGCACTGTTTCGTAAAAGAGAGATCTAGTGCAGAGGGGGGATGTGGAGGGGCTTTGGGGAAGGGCAGCCTGAGTAAAAGGAGCAGGTGGGAAACAGCGTAAGGCATTAAGGAAACTAGACCACTGTTACTGGCGGTGGAATGGGAAGACAAAACATGCTGCCTTGAAAATGAAACATCACTTAATTAGTTTCAAGTGAGGACGGCTAAAACAAGAACCAACACCAAGATGCACCTAACTTTCCCAGGGATGAATTTCTTTTCAATATCCTCTAATGAACTGTAAGGGAAAGACCCTGAAAACAAGAATGCACATACAGACACTGGCTTCACTACGTGAGTCTGGAAAATGAACACAAGTGCATTATCCAGTCCTACGGCATTAAGCAGAGAATCACATCCTAAACTGTAAGTTAAAAGCATAAGTCAAAATTTCTCATCAGCAGATGCAAACGTGAAGATGCACACTCACACCAACCCCCGGTTTATGTCTCAGAATCCCCTGGTACTTTTTTACACACACAAGGACTTTAACAGCAAGTGACTGTACCTCATCCCAGGAAGATTCTCTTCCTCTCTCTTCTGTAAAGTGGCGCACAGACACACCATCTGTAAAATGTAGTTACAGGTACATTAATGAGAATATTCACTAATGTATATTAAAACCACCATGTGCGTCTATCTCCGTTCGTGGATGTGTCAAAACAAAAGTGGCAGAAAAGACTTTCAAAGAGTTAGAGCATTTTCTGAAAAAAATGCTTAAGTCACGGTTGGGATATATTTCAAACCAAGTAGTAAGAGGTAATCACATAAAAAGAAAGGATATTGAATTTGGGTTTGCGCACTATGTATTTCTAACATTTGAAGTTTGCTCTTGTTTTAGTTTTTACTTTTCTTCTGTTTTTAAATGGAGGTACCGGGAATGAGCACACGGAATTCGGCATGCTAAGCAAGCATTCTATTTACCACTAACCTATGTAATTCCCCGAGTCAACTAGCTTCTCGGCATAGATAAAATAAATTACAAAACACTCTTTTACGGTTCACTGCCTTACAAAACACGTTAGTTTGCTGAAGCGCAGAAGATCTTTGAGGCCTTCTTCCCCATATCAGACTAAGTCTCACATCAGACCGAGTGGGAGACAGGTCTCAGGACCCTTGACTGAAGAGACCACAGGCCCCGGGGTCGGGTGTGTCTTCCATAACCGATCATCAGCTGTGGAAGTTCACGGCTCCACTCGCTGCAGACAGTGACAATGGCGGGCTTTTCCTCCAGGGAGCCCGGAACGTGGTGTCTGTTGAAGGCCCGTGTGCAGAACCAACATGTCAGCCCTCCATCAGAGGACCCTCTTTCCCTCTACAACAGACACCTCCCTCCCCAGGGCAGGACGGGGAAGACGCGGTCCATCAAGTGCGTCTGCTAAGGGACCAGAGGGACACGGCCGTGAGCCCAGTCACGGCCGCCCGTGCACGGGGAAGCAGCGGAGAGCGATCTGCCCTTCTTCTGCAGTGACTCAAGGAAGAAACAGAGGACTATGCTTTCCTCTTACCGAGCGGAGCAGCTGGCGGTGGGGGGCGAGGTTGCACAGGGCACCAAGGGGGACCAGGTGCAGGTGCCCAGACGTGCGCCGACGGGCTACACCCGGGGCAGGCTACGCAGGCTGGTCCTCGGAAAGGTTAGGGCCCTCCGGCTCACGGGGTGACCTGCAGGACAGAAGGGAGGGCTGGGTTGGATGACAGACAAAAGCGCCAACACCGACAAGATCCGAAACCCAACGCAGCAGCCGTCGGCACCGGGCACCCTCTCCTCCACCCGGTGCCCAGAGATCAGCACAGTGCCACACGCTCCACCCAGCCCTCTGGGGCCTGCCTGCAGCCTGGGCCGCACAGGGGGACACGGGGATACGACCCTGACGTCGCACGTCGCCGCCGCCTCTATATCCAAGTGGAGGAAGCCAAGGGTCCTCCTGCCCGAGAGGCTGCACACAGAGCTTCCAGCACACGGGCAAACTAGCGCCTTCCCAAAAGCCAGCCGCTCGATGCGGGACGGCCCTCCCCGCCACCTTCCCCAGCTCCACGCAAGCTTGCCCAGCGCGGACCAGGAACACGGACACGGGACGGACGTGAAGAGCTCATTCTCCACACGAGCAAGCAGAGCCGCACCAGGGTCACCGCTCTGCCTGCAGGGCTCTGCCTGCAGGGCTCTGCCTGCAGGGCTCTGCCTGCAGGACCCTGTCAGGCCCTTTCTGCCCTCTCCCACAAAGGGCCATCCTCCTCCACGCAGGGGCTGCCCCTGGGCGCAAAGAGCCCTGGGGAGCTGGGCATCCCAGAGTCCTGCGGCAGAGCTGGCCAAGGGCTCCCGAGGGGACAAGGCTGTCCTCACAAGGCACTCAGGCTCCGCTACAATCATCACTATCTTCAGAGACGTCTCGATTTTACGTTCGCTATGGAACGCACCCTACCTGCGTGCTACGGGACAGTGACGTGGGGATTCTCAACCCCACACCTGACACCAAAGGGTCTGTACCAGCTCGTGCGCAAAACCCCACGGTGTGCCATGAGACCGAAGAGCAGCTCTGACAGCTTCCAAGGCAGGCCCGACCCGGCGCAGGGTGGGGGACAAACACAACGTACGCACTCTGGTGTGCATCGGAATTCCCCCGCAGGGAAGGAGGCATTTTCACGGCGGGCTCTTTCCATTCCAGCCTCTATTCCCTAATACAAACGCTCCATCTCCGAGGGCCAGGCTTTTCTGCCCACAGTACAACTGGAGGCAGGGGCCAAGACACACTTACCTCCCGAGAAAAGACAGTGTCGGGCTGTGACGTTTACCACACCCAGGAAGACTCCAAGTTGCACAAAGCATACCGTACAAAGCTGGAGGGAGGGCTTTGCCCCTTTTCCTGTTACCAGGATCTGAATGGACATTCTAAACATGAGAATCACCTGGCCTGAGCGGGGAAACCAGTCAAAAGAACGGCGACACAGAAATCCGTCTCACTGACCCAGGAGCAACCCTAAGTGCAGGAGGTCAGGAAGGAGTCAGCCGAGCCAGGAGAAGTCAGTGTGGAGCGAGGGCTCACTCTCCTCACGCTGCTTCGAGAAACGCACAGTCAAAGTCTGCGGGCCCCGGCTCCTAAGCACTCCCTCATGGCTCCTGCAGGCACCAGCCAAGGCGACGGGCTCCCGGGAGAAGCAGCCCACTGGCTCCTGGGCAAGAGTTTTGAGTCTGAAAAAGGCAGCGAAACGCCACGCCAGACCCGTCACAGGACACACAGTCTGCAGACGAGGCCAGGAACGGCTGCCGGGAGAACGGGAAGATCACCTTTCCCAGGACGAGGCCCAACACAGCATGACCACCCCACTTACCTGGGCCTCCGGGGCCGCCGCAGGTGCGCGGGCGCTGCCGGGCCACACCAGAGCCGCGCCAGGTCCCACGACGGCTCAAAACCACAGAAAAGGATGGAGGATTAGGCTTTCCTGTGAAGACACTGCTGAAGCGAAACAAAACCTTTGCGCCTTCCTTCCTTCCTTCCTTCACCGTATCACACTCGTTTCTTGGAGGAACTGGATACTGACCCCAGGAACTCCTGCATGCTAAGCCCGCATTCTCTCTACTGCTGAGCTACATATACCCTTCCCCCCAGAGCACACTAGTTTCTAGGCACAGAGAACAAGAAATGCCAGCCACGTTCACTAACTTACCCAGTGTATAATAAGCTCCGTGTGCTCCACCAACAGAGGTCAGTGTTTTATGATCCGTCAGCTCCTGCGGAGCCACTTCTACAGTCCCAGTAGCGTACTCCGGTTTTGTATTTTCGGGCTTAGTCGCCCCTTCCTAGGAACACAAAACAAGATAAATCAGGAACCGAACTTCAGATCATGTGCCTACGCTTAGTCAGTCAGGTAGACAACAGTTATTTACCGAAGCTATCAGAACATAAGCCCTATCCTGGGAGAAGCTGGCGGTACAAATAAAAGGCAGATTCTCCTCTCTGTTCTGCCAGAGGCACAGGATCCATGAAAACAAATCAGCACAGAAAAGTTTCAACAGCTCTACAACTGAGGTGAAAGGGTACAGTAACACCACAAAGGACAGGAGAGTCCGCTGCACGTGGAGAGCTCAGGGAATGCTGGGAAGACCGCACTGTTTCGTAAAAGAGAGTTCCTGCGCAGAGGGGGGTTGTGGAGGGGCTTTGGGGAAGGGCAGCCTGAGTAAAAGGAGCAGGTGGGAAACAGCGTAAAGCATTAAGGAAACTAGACCACTGTTACTGGCGGTGGAATGGGAAGACAAAACATGCTGCCTTGAAAATGAAACATCACTTAATTAATTCAAGTGAGGACGGCTAAAACAAGAACCAACACCAAGATGCACCAAACTTTCCCAGGGATGAATTTCTTTTCAATATCCTCTAATGAACTGTAAGGGAAAGACCCTGAAAACAAGAATGCCCATACAGACACTGGCTTCACTACGTGAGCCTGGAAATTGAACACAAGTTCATTATCCAGTCCTACGTCATTAAGCAGATTATCACATCCTAAACTGTAAGTTAGAAACATAAGTCAAAAATTCTCATCAGCAGATGCAAACGTGAAGATGCACTCTCACACCAACCCCCGGTTTATGTCTCAGAATCCCCTGGTACTTATATAGTCACACAAGGACATTAACAACAAGAGACTTTACCTCATCCCAGGAAGATTCTCTTCCTCTCTCTTCTGTAAAATTGCGCACTGACACACCATCTGTAAAATGTAGTTACAGGTACATTAATGAGAATATTTACGAATGTATATTAAAACAACCATGTGCGTCTATCTCCGTTCGTGGATGTGTCAAAACAAAAGTGGCAGAAAAGACTTTCAAAGAGTTAGAGCATTTTCTGGAAAAAAATGCTTAAGTCACGGTTGGGATATATTTCAAACCAAGTAGTAAGAAGAAATCACATAAAAAGAATTGATATTGAAGTTGGTTTTGCGCACTATGTATTTCTAACATTTTAAGTTTGCTCTTGTTTTAGTTTTTTCTTTTCTACTGTTTTTAAATGGAGGTACCGGGAATGAGCACACGGAATTCGGCATGCTAAGCAAGCATTCTATTTACCACTAACCTATGTAATTAACCGAGTCAACTAGCTTCTCGGCATAGATAAAATAAATTACAAAACACTCTTTTACGGTTCACTGCCTTACAAAACACGTTAGTTTGCTGAAGCGCAGAAGATCTTTGAGGCCTTCTTCCCCATATCAGACTAAGTCTCACATCAGACCGAGTGGGAGACAGGTCTCAGGACCCTTGACTGAAGAGACCACAGGCCCCGGGGTCGGGTGTGTCTTCCATAACCGATCATCAGCTGTGGAAGTTCACGGCTCCACTCGCTGCAGACAGTGACAGGGGCGGGCTTTTCCTCCAGGGAGCCCGGAACGTGGTGTCTGTTGAAGGCCCGTGTGCAGAACCAACATGTCAGCCCTCCATCAGAGGACCCTCTTTCCCTCTACAACAGACACCTCCCTCCCCAGGGCAGGACGGGGAAGACGCGGTCCATCAAGTGCGTCTGCTAAGGGACCAGAGGGACACGGCCGTGAGCACAGTCACGGCCGCCCGTGCACGGGGAAGCCCCGGAGAGCGATCTGCCCTTCTTCTGCAGTGACTCAAGGAAGAAACAGAGGACTATGCTTTCCTCTTACCGAGCGGAGCAGCTGGCGGTGGGGGGCGAGGTTGCACAGGGCACCAAGGGGGACCAGGTGCAGGTGCCCAGACGTGCGCCGACGGGCTACACCCGGGGCAGGCTACGCAGGCTGGTCCTCGGAAAGGTTAGGGCCCTCCGGCTCATGGGGTGACCTGCAGGACAGAAGGGAGGGCTGGGTTGGATGACAGACAAAAGCGCCAACACAGACAAAAGCCGAAACCCAATGCAGCAGGCGTCGGCACCGGGCACCATCTCCTCCACCGGGTGCCCAGAGATCAGCACGGTGCCACACGCTCCGCCCAGCCCTCTGGGGCCTGCCTGCAGCCTGGGCCGCACAGGGGGACACGGGGATACGACCCTGACGCCGCACGTCGCCGCCGCCTCTGTCTCCAAGTGGAGGAAGCCAAGGGTCCTCCTGCCCGAGAGGCTGCACACAGAGCTTCCAGCACACGGGCAAACTAGCGCCTTCCCCAAAGCCAGCCGCTCTATGCGGGACGGCCCTCCCCGCCACCTTCCCCAGCTCTACGCAAGCTTGCCCTGCGCGGACCAGGAACACGGACACGGGATGGACGTGAAGAGCTCATTCTCCACACGAGAAAGCAGAGCCGCACCAGGGTCACCGCTCTGACTGCAGGGCTCTGCCTGCAGGACCCTGTCAGGCCCTCTCTGTCCCCTCCCCACAAAGGGCCCTCCTCCTCCACGCAGGGGCTGCCCCTGGGCGCAAAGAGCCCTGGGGAGCTGGGCATCCCGGAGTCCTGCGGCAGAGCTGGCCAAGGGCTCCCGAGGAGACAAGGCTGTCCTCAGAAGGGACTCAGGCTCCGCTACAATCATCCCTATCTTCAGGGACGTCTCGATTTTACGTTCGCTACAGAACGCACCCTACCTTCGTGCTACGGGAGAGTGACGTGGGGATTCTCAACCCCACACCTGACACCAAAGGGACTGTACCAGCTCGTGCGCAAAACCCCACGGTGTGCCATGAGACCGAAGAGCAGCTCTGACAGCTTCCAGGGCAGGCCCGACCCGGCGCAGGGTGGGGGACAAACACAACGTACGCACTCTGGTGCGCATCGGAATTCCCCCGCAGGGAAGGAGGCATTTTCACGGCGGGCTCTTTCCCTTCCAGCCTCTATTCCCTACTACAAACGCTCCACTCCGAGGGCCAGGATTTTCTGCCCAGAATACAACTGGAGGCAGCGGCCAAGACACACTTACCACCCGAGAAAAGACAGTGTCGGGCTGTGACATTTACCACACCCAGGAAGACTACAAGTTGCACAAAGCAAACCGTAAAAAGCTGGAGGGATGGCTTTGCCCCTTTCCCAGTTACCAGGATTGAATGGACATTCTAAACAGGAGAATCACCTGGCCTGAGCCGGGAAACCAGTCAAAAGAACGACGACACAGAAATCCGTCTCAGTGACCCAGGAGCAACCCTGGGTGCAGGAGGTCAGGAAGGAGTCAGCCGAGCCAGGAGAAGTCAGTGTGGAGCGTGGGCTCACTCTCCTCACGCTGCTTCGAGAAACCCACAGTCAAAGTCTGTGGGCCCGGGTCCTAAGCACTCCCTCATGGCTCCTGCAGGCACCAGCCAAGGCGACGTGTCTCCCGGGAAAAGCAGCCCACTGGCTCCTGGGCAAGAGTTTTGAGTCTGAAAAAGGCAGCGACACGCCACGCCAGACCCGTCACAGGACACACAGTCTGCAGACGAGGCCAGGAACGGCTGCCGGGAGAACGGGAAGATCACCTTTCCCAGGACGAGGCCCAACACAGCATGACCACCCCACTTACCTGGGCCTCCGGGGCCGCTGAAGGTTCGCGGGCGCTGCCGGGCCACACCGGAGCCGCGCCAGGTCCCGCGTCGGCTCAAAACCACAGAAAAGGATGGAGGATTAGGCTTACCTGCGAAGACACTGCTGAAGCGAAACAAAACCTTTGCGCCTTCCTTCCTTCCTTCCTTCCCCGTATCACACTCGTTTCTTGGAGGAACTGGATACTGACCCCACGAACTCCTGCATGCTAAGCCCACATTCTCTCTACTGCTGAGCTACATATACCCTTCCCCCCAGAGCACACTAGTTTCTAGGCACAGAGAACAAGAAATGCCAGCCAAGTTCACTAACTTACCCAGTGTATAATAAGCTCCGTGTGCTCCACCAACAGAGGTCAGTGTTTTATGATCCGCCAGCTCCTGCGGAGCCACTTCTACAGTCCCAGTAGCGTACTCCGGTTTTGTAATTTCGGGCTTAGACGCCCCTTCCTAGGAACACAAAACAAGATAAATCAGGAACCGAACTTCAGATCATGGGCCTACGCTTAGACAGTCAGGTAGACAACAGTTATTTACCGATGCTATCAGAACATAAGCCCTATCCTGGGAGAAGCTGGCGGTACAAATAAAAGGCAGATTCTCCTCTCTGTTCTGCCAGAGGCACAGGATCCATGAAAACAAATCAGCACAGAAAAGTTTCAACAGCACTACAAATGAGGTGAATGGGTACAGTAACGCCACAAAGGACAGGAGAGTCCGCTGCACGTGGATAGCTCAGGGAATGCTGGGAAGACCGCACTGTTTCGTAAAAGAGAGATCCAGCGCAGAGGGGGGATGTGGAGGGGCTTTGGAGAAGGGCAGCCTGAGTAAAAGGAGCAGGTGGGAAACAGCGTAAGGCATTAAGGAAACTAGACCACTGTTACTGGCGGTGGAATGGGAAGACAAAACATGCTGCCTTGAAAATGAAACATCACTTAATTAATTCAAGTGAGGACGGCTAAAACAAGAACCAACACCAAGATTCACCTAACTTTCCCAGGGATGAATTTCTTTTCAATATCCTCTAATGAACTGTAAGGGAAAGACCCTGAAAACAAGAATGCCCATACAGACACTGGCTTCACTAGGTGATTCTGGAAAATGAACACAAGTGCATTATCCAGTCCTATGGCATTAAGCACAGAATCACATCCTAAACTGTAAGTTAAAAGCATAAGTCAATAATTCTCATCAGCAGATGCAAACGTGAAGATGCACACTCACAGCAACCTACGGTTTATGTCTCAGAATCCCCTGGTACTTATATACTCACACAAGGACATTACAAACAAGAGACTGTACCTCATCCAGGGAAGATTCTCTTCCTCTCTCTTCTGTAAAGTGGCGCAATGACACACCATCTGTAAAATGTATTTACAGGTACATTAATGAGTATATAAACGAATGTATATTAAAACCACCATGTGCGTCTATCTCCGTTCGTGGATGTGTCAAAACAATAGTGGCAGAAAAGACTTTCAAAGAGTTAGAGCATTTTCTGAAAAAAATGCTTAAGTCACGTTTGGGATATATTTCAAACCAAGTAGTAAGAGGAAATCACCTATAAAGGATGGATATGGAAGTTGGGTTTGAGCACTATGTATTTCTAACATTTGAAGTTTTCTCTTGTTTTAGTTTTTTCTTTTCTTCTGTTTTTAAATGGAGGTACCGGGAATGAGCACACGGAATTCGGCATGCTAAGCAAGCATTCTATTTACCACTAACCTATGTAATTCCCCGACTCAACTAGCTTCTCGGCATAGGTAAAATAAAATACAAAGCACTCTTTTACGGTTCACTGCCTTACAAAACATGTTAGTTTGCTGAAGCGCAAAAGAACTTTGAGGCCTTCTTCCCCGTATCACACTAAGTCTCACATCAGACCGAGTGGGAGACAGGTCTGAGGACCCTTGTCTAAAGAGACCACAGGCCCCGGGTTCGGGTGTGTCTTCCATAACCGATCATCGGCTGTGGAAGTTCAGGGCTCCACTCGCTGCAGACATTGACAGGTGCGGGCTTGTCCTCCAGGGAGCCCGGAACGTGGTGTCTGTTGAAGGCCCGTGTGCAGAACCGAAAAGTCTGCCCTCCATCAGAGGACCATTTTTCCCTCTACAACAGACACCTCCCTCCCCAGGGCAGGACGGGGAAGACGCGGTCCATCAAGTGCGTCTGCTATGGGACAAGAGGGACACGGCCGTGAGCCCAGTCACGGCCGCCCGAGCACGGGAAAGCCCCGGAGAGCGATCTGCCCATCTTCTGCAGTGACTCAAGGAAGAAACAGAGGACTATGCTTTCCTCTTACCGAGCGGAGCAGCTGGCGGTGGGGGGCGAGGTTGCACAGGGCACCAAGGGGGACCAGGTGCAGGTGCCCAGCTGGGCGACGACGGGCCGCACCCGGGGCAGGCCACGCAGGCTGATCCTCGGAAAGGTTGGGCCCTCCGTCCCACGGGGTGACCTGCAGGACAGAAGGGAGGGCTGGGTTGGATGACAGACAAAAGCGCCAACACCGACAAGAGCCGAAACCCAACGCAGCAGCCGTCGGCAACGGGCACCCTCCCCTCCACCGGGTGCCCAGAGAGCAGCACGGTGCGACTAGCTCCGCCCAGCCCTCTGGGGCCTGCCTGCAGCCTGGGCCGCACAGGGGGACACGGGGATACGACCTTGAGGCCGCACGTCACCGCCGCCGCAGTTTCCAATTGGAGGAAGCCAAGGGTCCTCCTGCCCGAAAGGCTGCACACAGATTTTCCAGCACACGGGCAAACTAGCGCCTTCCCAACAGCCAGCAGCTCAGGGCGGGACAGCCCTCCCCGCCACCTTCCCCAGCTCCACGCAAGCTTGCCCTTTGCGGACCAGGAAAACTGACACGAGACGGACGTGAAGAGCTCATTCTCCACACGAACAAGCAGAGCCGAACCAGGGTCACCACTCTGCCTGCAGGGCTCTGCCTGCAGGGCTCTGCCTGCAGGACCCTGCCAGGCCTTCTCTGCCCCCTCCTCACAAAGGGCCCTCCCCCTACACGCAGGGGCTTCCCCTGGGCGCAAAGAGCCCTGGGGAGCTGGGCATCCCCGAGTCCTGCGGCGGAGCTTGCCAAGGGCTCCCGAGGGGACAAGGCTGTCCTCAGAAGGGACTCAGGATCCGCTACAATCATCCCTATCCTCAGGGACGTCTGGAATTTACGTTCGCTACGGAACGCACCTTATATGCGTGCTACGGGAGAGTGACATGGGGAGTCTCAACCCCACACCTGACACCAAAGGGACTGTACCATCTCGTGCACAAAACACTCCAGTGTGCCACGAGACCGAAGAGCAGCTCTGACAGCTTCCAGGGCAGGCCCGACCCGGCTCAGGGTGTGGGGAAAATACAACGTACGCATTCTGGTGCGCATCGGAATTCCCCCGCATTGAAGGAGGCATTTTCACGGTGGGCTCTTTCCCTTCCAGCCTCTATTCCCTACTACAAACGCACCATCTCCGAGAGCCAGGCATTTCTGCCCACAGTACAACTGGATGCAGCGGCCAAGACACACTTACCTCCCGAGAAAAGACAGTGTCGTGCTGTGAAGTTTACCACACCCAGGAAGACACCAAGTTGCACAAAGCACACCGTACAAAGCTGGAGGGAGGGCTTTGCCCCTTTTCCTGTTACCAGGATCTGAATGGACATTCTAAACAGGAGAATCACCTGGCCTGAGCCGGGAAACCTGTCAAAAGAACGACGACACAGAAATCCGTCTCAGTGACCCAGGAGCAAACCTAGGTGCAGGAGGTCAGGAAGGTGTCAGCCGAGCCAGGAGAAGTCAGTGTGGAGCGAGGGCTCACTCTCCTCACACTGCTTCGAGAAACACACAGTCAAAGTCTGCGGGACCCGGCTCCTAAGCACTCCCTCATGGCTCCTGCAGGCACAAGCCAAGGCGACGGGCTCCCGGGAGAAGCAGCCCACTGGCTCCTGGGCAAGAGTTTTGAGTCTGAAAAAGGCAGCAACGCACCACGCCAGACCCATCACAGGACACACAGTCTGCAGACGAGGCCACTAACGGCTGCCGGGAGAACGGGAAGATCACCTTTCCCATGACGAGGCCCAACAGAGCAAGACCACCCCACTTCCCTGGGCCTCCGGGGCCGCCGAAGGTGGGCGGGCGCTGCCGGGATACACCGGAGCCGCGCCAGGTCCCGCGTCGTCTAAAAACCACAGAAAAGGATGGAGGATTAGGCTTTCCTGCGAAGACACTGCTGAAGCGAAACAAAACTTTGCGCCTTCCTTCCTTCCTTCCTTCCCCGTATCACACTCTTTTCTTGGAGGAACTGGATACTGACCGCAGGAACTCCTGCATGCTAAGCCCGCATTCTCTCTACTGCTGAGCTACATATACCCTTCCCCCCAGAGCACACTAGTTTCTAGGCACAGAGAACAAGAAATGCCAGCCAAGTTCACTAACTTACCCAGTGTATAATAAGCTCCGTGTGCTCCACCAACAGAGGTCAGTGTTTTATGATCCGCCAGCTCCTGCGGAGCCACTTCTACAGTCCCAGTAGCGTACTCCGGTTTTGTAATTTCGGGCTTAGACGCCCCTTCCTAGGAACACAAAACAAGATAAATCAGGAACCGAACTTCAGATCATGTGCCTACGCTTAGACAGTCAGGTAGACAACAGTTATTTACCGAAGCTATCAGAACATAAGCCCTATCCTGGGAAAAGCTGGCGGTACAAATAAAAGGCAGATTCTCCTCTCTGTTCTGCCAGAGGCACAGGATCCATGAAAACAAATCAGCACAGAAAAGTTTCAACAGCACTACAACTGAGGTGAATGGGTACAGTAACGCCACAAAGGACAGGAGAGTCCGCTGCACGTGGATAGCTCAGGGAATGCTGGGAAGACCGCACTGTTTCATAATAGAGAGATCCAGCGCAGAGGGGGGATGTGGAGGGGCTTTGGGGAAGGGCAGCCTGAGTAAAAGGAGCAGGTGGGAAACAGCGTAAGGCATTAAGGAAACTAGACCACTGTTACTGGCGGTGGAATGGGAAGACAAAACATGCTGCCTTGAAAATGAAACATCACTTAATTAATTCAAGTGAGGACGGCTAAAACAAGAACCAACACCAAGATGCACCTAACTTTCCCAGGGATGAATTTCTTTTCAATATCCTCTAATGAACTGTAAGGGAAAGACCCTGAAAACAAGAATGCCCATACAGACACTGGCTTCACTAGGTGAGTCTGGAAAATGAACACAAGTGCATTATCCAGTCCTACGGCATTAAGCACAGAATCACATCCTAAACTGTAAGTTAAAAGCATAAGTCAATAATTCTCATCAGCAGATGCAAACGTGAAGATGCACACTCACAACAACCCACGGTTTATGTCTCAGAATCCCCTGGTACTTATATACTCACACAAGGACATTACAAACAAGAGACTGTACCTCATCCAGGGAAGATTCTCTTCCTCTCTCTTCTGTGAAGTGGCGCACTGACACACCATCTGTAAAATGTAGTTACAGGTACATTAATGAGTATATACACGAATGTATATTAAAACCACCATGTGCGTCTATCTCCGTTCGTGGATGTGTCAAAACAATAGTGGCAGAAAAGACTTTCAAAGAGTTAGAGCATTTTCTGAAAAAAATGCTTAAGTCACGTTTGGGATATATTTCAAACCAAGTAGTAAGAGGAAAACACGTAAAAAGATGGATATGGAAGTTGGGTTTGCGCACTATGTATTTCTAACATTTGAAGTTTGCTCTTGTTTAGTTTTTTCTTTTCCTCTGTTTTTAAATTTAGGTACCGGGGATGAGCACACGGAATTCGGCATGCTAAGCAAGCATTCCATTTACCACTAACCTATGTAATTCCCCGAGTCAACTAGCTTCTCGGCATAGATAAAATAAAATACAAAACACTCTTTCACGGTTCACTGCCTTACAAAACATGTTAGTTTGCTGAAGCGCAAAAGATCTTTGAGGCCTTCTTCCCCGTATCACACTAAGTCTCACATCAGACCGAGTGGGAGACAGGACTCAGGACCCTTGACTGAAGAGACCATAGGCCCCGTGTTCGGGTGTGTCTTCCATAAACGATCATCGGCTGTGGAAGATCAGGGCTCCGCTTGCTGCAGACAGTGACAGGGGCGGGCTTGTCCTCAAGGGAGCCCGGAACGTGGTGTCTGTTGAAGGCCCGTGTGCAGAACCGACACGTCTGCCCTCCGTCAGAGGACCCTCTTTCCCTCTACAACAGACACCTTCCTCCCCAGGGCAGGACGGGTAAGACGCGGTCCATTAAGTGCGTCTGCTAAGGGACAAGAGGTACGCGGCCGTGCGCCCAGTCACGGCCGCACGTGCACGGGGAAGCCCCGGAGAGCAATCTGCCCATCTTCTGCAGTGACTCAAGGAAGAAACACAGGACTATGCTTTCCTCTTACCGAGCGGAGCAGCTGGCGGTGGGGGGCGAGGTTGCACAGGGCACCAAGGGGGACCAGGTGCAGGTGCCCAGCTGGGCGACGACGGGCCGCACCCGGGGCAGGCCACGCAGGCTGTTCCTCGGAAAGTTTGGGGCCCTCCGGCCCACGGGGTGACCTGCAGGACAGAAGGGAGGGCTGGGTTGGATGACAGACAAATGCGCCAACACCGACAAGAGCCGAAACCCAACGCAGCAGCCGTCAGCACCGGGCACCCTCCCCTCAACCGGGTTCACAGAGAGCAGCACGGTGCCACACGCTCCGCCCAGCCCACTGGGGCCTGAATGCAGCCTGGGCCGCACAGGGGGATACGGGGATACTACCGTGACGCCGCACGTCGCCGCCGCCGCTGTCTCCAAGTGGAGGAAGCCAAGGGTCCTCCTGCCCGAGAGGCTGCACACAGAGTTTCCAGCACATGGGCAAACTAGCGCCTTCCCAACAGCCAGCCGCTCTGGGCGGGACGGCCCTCCCCGCCACCTTCCCCAGCTCCACGCAAGCTTGCCCGACGCGGACCAGGAACACGGACACGGGATGGATGTGAAGAGCTCATTCTCCACACGAGCAAGCAGAGCCGCACCAGGGTCACCGCTCTGCCTGCAGGGCTCTGCCTGCAGGGCTCTGCCTGCAGGACCCTGCCTGGCCCTCTCTGCCCCCTCCTCACAAAGGGCCCTCCTCCTCCACGCAGGGGCTGCCCCCTGGGTGCAAAGAGCCCTGCGGAGCTGGGCATCCCGGAGTCCTGCGGCGGAGCTGGCCAAGGGCTCCCGAGGGGACAAGGCTGTCCTAAAAAGGGACTCAGGGTCCGCTACAATCATCCCTATCCTCAGGGACGTCTGGATTTTACGTTCGCTACGGAACGCACCCTACATGCGTGCTACGGGAGAGTGACGTGGGGAGTCTCAACCCCACAGCTGACACCAAAGGGACTGTACCAGCTCGTGCGCAAAACCCCACGGTGTGCCACGAGACCGAAGAGCAGCTCTGACAGCTTCCAGGGCAGGCCTGACCCGGCTCAGGGTGTGGGGCAAATACAACGTACGCACTCTGGTGCGCATCGGAATTCCCCCGCATGGAAGGAGGCATTTTCACGGCGGGCTCTTTCCCTTCCAGCCTCTATTCCCTACTACAAACGCACCATCTCCGAGAGCCAGGCATTTCTGCCCACAGTACAACTGGATGCAGCGGCCAAGACACACTTACCTCCCGAGAAAAGACAGTGTCGGGCTGTGAAGTTTACCACACCCAGGAAGACACCAATTTGCACAAAGCACACCGTACAAAGCTGGAGGGAGGGCTTTGCCCCTTTTCCTGTTACCAGGATCTGAATGGACATTCTAAACAGGAGAATCACCTGGCCTGAGCCGGGAAACCTGTCAAAAGAACGACGACACAGAAATCCGTCTCAGTGACCCAGGAGCAAACCTAGGTGCAGGAAGTCAGGAAGGTGTCAGCCGAGCCAGGAGAAGTCAGTGTGGAGCGAGGGCTCACTCTCCTCACGCTGCTTCGAGAAACACACAGTCAAAGTCTGCGGGCCCCGGCTCCTAAGCACTCCCTCATGGCTCCTGCAGGCACAAGCCAAGGCGACGGGCTCCCGGGAGAAGCAGCCCACTGGCTCCTGGGCAAGAGTTTTGAGTCTGAAAAAGGCAGCGACACGCCACGCCAGACCCATCACAGGACACACTGTCTGCAGACGAGGCCAAGAACGGCTGCCGGGAGAACGGGAAAATCACCTTTCCCAGGACGAGGCCCAACAGAGCATGACCACCCCAATTCCCTGGGCCTCCGGGGCCGCCGAAGGTGGGCGGGCGCTGCCGGGCCACACCGGAGCCGCGCCAGGTCCCGCGTCGGCTAAAAACCACAGTAAAAGATGTAGGATTAGGTTTTCCTGCGAAGACACTGCTGAAGCGAAACAAAAACTTTCCGCCTTCCTTCCTTCCTTTCTTCCCCGTATCACACTCGTTTTTTGGAGGAACTGGATACTGACCCCAGGAACTCCTGCATGCTAAGCCCGCATTCTCTCTACTGCTGAGCTACATATACCCTTCCCCCCAGAGCACACTAGTTTCTAGGCACAGAGAACAAGAAATGCCAGCCACGTTCACTAACTTACCCAGTGTATAATAAGCTCCGTGTGCTCCACCAACAGAGGTCAGTGTTTTATGATCCGTCAGCTCCTGAGGAGCCACTTCTACAGTCCCAGTAGCGTACTCCGGTTTTGTAATTTCGGGCTTAGTCGCCCCTTCCTAGGAACACAAAACAAGATAAATCAGGAACCGAACTTCAGATCATGTGCCTACGCTTAGACAGTCAGGTAGACAACAGTTATTTACCGAAGCTATCAGAACATAAGCCCTAACCTGTGAGAAGCTGGCGGTACAAATACAAGGCAGATTCTCCTCTCTGTTCTGCCAGAGGCACAGGATCCATGAAAACAAATCAGCACAGAAAAGTTTCAACAGCACTACAACTGAGGTGAATGGGTACAGTAACGCCACAAAGCACAGGAGAGTCCGCTGCACATGGATAGCTCAGGGAATGCTGGGAAGACCGCACTGTTTCGTAAAAGAGAGATCCAGCGCAGAAGTGGGATGTGGAGGGGATTTGGGGAAGGGCAGCCTGAGTAAAAGCAGCAGGTAGGAAACAGCGTAAGGCATTAAGGTACCTAGACCACTGTTACTGGCGGTGGAATGGGAAGACAAAACATGCTGCCTTGAAAATGAAACATCACTTAATTAAATTCAAGTGAGGATGGCTAAAACAAAAACCAACACCAAGGTACACCTAACTTTCCCAGGGATGAATTTCTTTTCAATATCCTCTAATGAACTCTAAGGGATAGACCCTGAAAACAAGAATGCCCTTACAGACACTGGCTTCACTAGGTGAGTCTGGAAAATGAACACAAGTGCATTATCCACTCCTAATGCATTAATCAAAGAATCACATACTAAACTATAAGTTAAAATCATAAGTCAAAATTTCTCATCAGCAAATGCAAACGTGAAGATGCACACTCACACCAACCCCCGGTTTATGTCTCAGAATCCCCTGGTACTTATATAGTCACACTAGGACATTAACAACAAGAGACTGTACCTCATCCCAGGAAGATTCTCTTCCTCTCTCTTGTGTAAAGTGGCGCACTGACACACCATCTGTAAAATGTAGTTACAGGTACATTAATGAGAATATTCACGAATGTATATTAAAACCACCATGTGCGTCTATCTCCGTTCGTGGATGTGTCAAAACAAAAGTGGCAGAAAAACTTTCAAAGAGTTAGAGCATTTTCTGAAAAAAATGCTTAAGTCACGGTTGGGATATATTTCAAACCAATTAGTAAGATGAAAACACGTAAAAAGAATGCATATGGAAGTTGGGTTTGCGCACTATGTATTTCTAACATTTGAAATTTGCTCTTGTTTTTGTTTTTTCTTTTCTTCTGTTTTTAATTGGAGGTACCGGGAATGAGCACACGGAATTCGGCATGCTAATCAAGCATTCTATTTACCAGTAACCAATGTAATTCCCCGAGTCAACTATCTTATCGGCTTAGATAAAATAAAATACAAAACACTCTTTCACGGTTCACTGCCTTACAATACATGTTAGTTTGCTGAAGCGCAAAAGATCTTTGAGGCCTTCTTCCACTTATCACACTAAGTCTCACATCAGACCGAGTGGGAGACAGGTCTCAGGACCCTTGACTGAAGAGAACACAGGCCCCGGGTTCGGGTGTGTCTTCCATAATCGATCATCGGCTGTGGAAGGTCAGGGCTCCACTCGCTGCAGACAGTGTCAGGGGCGGGCTTGTCCTCCAGGGAGCTTGGAACGTGGTGTCTTTTGAAGGCCCGTGTGCAGAACCGACACGTTTGCCCTCCGTCAGAGGACCCTCTTTCCCTCTACAACAGACACCTCCCTCCCCAGGGCAGGACGGGGAAGACGCGGTCCATCAATTACGTCTGCTTTGTGTTCAGAGGGCACGGCCCTGAGCCCAGTCACGGCCGCCTGTGCACGGGGAAGCCCCGGAGAGCGATCTGCCCTTCTTCTGCAGTGACTCAAGGAAGAAACAGAGGACTATGCTTTCCTCTTACCGAGCGGAGCAGCTGGCAGTGGGAGGCGAGGTTGCACAGTGCACCAATGGGGACCAGGTGCAGTTGCCCAGCTGGGCGACGACTGGCCGCTCACGGGGCAGTCCTCGTGGGCTGCTCCTCTGAAATATTGGGGCTCTCCTTCCCACGGTGTTGACCTGCGATACATAAGGGATGGCTTTGTTGAATTACAGACAAAACGCCAACACCGACAAGAGCCGTAACCCAACGCAGCAATCGTCGTTACCGTGCACCCTCCCCTGCACTGGGTGCCCAGTTGGCAGCTACGCTGACTGCACTCCTTCAGCGCTGGGCCTGCCTGCAGTCTGGGCTGCTCAGGAGGCTTTGGCGTTAAAATACTTTCCCGAATCTTCACTGTGATTACTGGGCATACTTATCCCCTAATTCCCAATCCACAGGCAAAGGCGCGAATGATTTGTTCAAAAGGAAAATGCTAGTTCCAGAGATTATTCAATACAAAATGACCACTGGAACACAAGTGAATAAAATTACTTACTTTGTTTTCCTCTGCCTCCTGAGCCGGAAAGGCGGTGCCATTCCTAACTGGGGTGCCACCCGGCCCTGAAGCTGTGAAGTGAGAGCAGCGCTGAAGGCGGATTCTATCTGACAGATGCCGTGCGGGGAAAGCACGAGCCGAGCCCTTCGTGCCCTCCTACAGGAACTCTCACTCCCGCCCACGCCCCGTGCTCTTCACAGAGGCCGCAGGTCTCCCTTCCACCTAATTTGACCCCGAGGACGAGGGGAGACTGGACCCCTGTCCCATGACGAGGACACCACAGGGCCTAGATTTAGTTGTTTTCATAGCTAACCACCCTGGATGGGGTCTCAGGGCTCAGATCACTGGCAAGCAACACTTACACAGTGGACTCACAGCACACTTCAGGGCAAATCAGTCTGTATACAGATTATACATTAAAGTAAGAAGGGTATTTTGTAGGAAGAGTATCATCAACCCCTGACTGTGAGCTCCACCTCTTCCTCCTCAGCCTGTTGGTAAACTGTTAAAAGCCTTCTCTCTGACAGCGCATGTCTTGTATAAGTGACCAGATGTCACGTAATCATTTATGAAAGAAGTAGCCTCAATGACTTATGTTGTAATAATCGGCAAAAGAATGGTGAGTTACATGGAGTAGCTGGTGGGAGACTTTAGAGTTACATGTTAACTCTGGGGGAGTGAGGCTACGTTGTCATGTCACTTACTAACTGGCTACTCTAGGTCACTGTGCAAGCTTTATTATAAGAACGAAGGGACCTGCAAAATTAGTGAAGAAATGCCTGCTGCCTTAAAGCAGATCTTGAATAGAATATTTATCCACCAAGGCAAATGAAGAAAAATGTTTTTCTCGTTATGACATACTGCCTTCATTCTAAAACGTCATCCATGTTATTTTCCTGAAATGAGAAGAAAATTCAGCCTTCAAAACCGTGTCCAGGCGGGAAGAGAGTGCTGACACTCATGTCTTCTAGTGCACAGAAACCAGCCATGCCAGCCACGCCAGGCAACCAAGAGACTGGGGGGCGGCCCGCAGTCCCTGGAGGGGCGTAAGCTCCACCGCTCACAGGGGACAGAGCCCTGCTGGCTGGTGGCATTTAAAGAAAACAGCATCTTGTCACCCAGCTGTGAACCTGTTCCCCACAGTGAGTGTGTGGTGTGGTGTCCAGGAAACCCGACAACTACCCATGGGGACAAGCAGCCCACTGGGCTGCTCCTGCTGCAGAAATGGAGCTGCCGCACTTCACAGTTCGCTCCTTACCTCTCAGGGGAGGGTGCAGCCTGTACGGTCCTCCTGGAGTGGGATCCTGCCTCATGTATTCCTCTGCCTGCCTCCGTCTGCAGATTGCATCCAATCTTAAAGATAAAGATTGGCTTCAATACAAATTACACCACCAATTCCTCTACTAGGCACAAAACAACCAGTCCTTAAAAATCTCAAAACACCCGTAAAAATGTGTCAAAATTCTGTACCTCTGTTTCAGGTGGGCAACTTCCCTTCTCAGCTCAGAGGAGTTTTCCCTTCTCAGGTCAGAGTTTTCCCTTCTCAGGTCAGAGTTTTCCCTTCTCAATTCAGAGATTTCCCTCTCCAGCTCCTGAGCCCTGAGCTGTGGGAGAAAAACACATCCACGTTCAGTTGTGGCCGACTGTGCACAAAGGGAAGGAAGGAAACAAATTTTTACTGAGCTGTCTTGGGCCTTCTTCTCGGCAAGAGTGACCTGAAAAAGTCAACACATCAAGAAACACCCCATGGCTAGGGGTTCTCAGGGCCACAATAACTGTCTGCATCAGATGCTGAGGACTCGGTGTGTCAGGAGGAAGGCAGGTTACCTGGTGTCTCCAAATGATCTCTGCTTCCCGCATTTGCCCGTGACATTCTTCAAGTCTTATCCTATGAGTTACAAATTGTTCCATCAGAGAAGACACAATGCTGGGTATGCTGTTAAATAATCTGCCCCAGTCCATGTTATCTGCACTGCACACTCACACACATCATCTCACCACTCAAGACACACTGCACACGGCTGCAGAAGCACAGCAGGTGCAAAGCTGTCGCTGCAGCCACTCCTTCCGTCACTGTTACTGAACGCCTGCCCGGTTCTGCGCTGACACAACTCCCCCTCCCGTTCTCAGCATTTCCCTCACGTGTCCTGTGCTGAGCATCTTTCATCACAAAGCTTGATTCTTCCTTTCCTTACATCCTGACCCTACTTCTTACACCTGGGTCTCCCCAGCAGCACGGGAATTTTTATTGGTCCGACTGACGCTACACTAAACTGCTATCCTCAGGGTGAGAACGGTTTATAGCACCTTCAGAAACATCTCTGTGAACCGTCTCTCCTCTCAGTCTGGCCAGCACTGGGACCAGGAAATTCTTAGTAACTTAATACTTTTTAAAGTTAAAAGTTTAACTTAACATATGTAAAACTTAACACTTTTCCTCCTGTGTGAAGCCATGTATACAAATGTCTTTTGTTTGGGTCAGTTTATGATATTGTGTCTAAACATTTTAGAAAAGTTTTCAAAAAATCCAACAGGTGTTTTCAGAGCCGCAGGTGCAGAGGAGCTGAACTCACTTGTACCATCTTGTCTCCTCTTCAGCCAATTTTGCCTCCTCCTTTGCTGCCAACAGCTGCTGCTTTCCCACCAGCTCACATCCGTTCATGTCCACCTTCCTGAGAGGGGAAAGAAACTCTGAAATTCTGCCAGTTTCCCTCCCAGAAACTGGAAGGGAAGAATTCCAGGTTCCTTTCGCCCTTCCCCATAAATGCTCAGGCTGATAAATACACAGGAAAGAATTAAAGTACCCCCACTAATAAATATGAAAAAGCTACACTCAGGCCTCTGGCAAGTGTTTGGTATCTGGGCTTCCCTTCAGCGTCCCCACCCCTAATCATTTATGCATAAAGTAAACACACAGGAAAAGCCCACGTGAGATGTGCTCTGCGCCCCCCTACCAGGCTCAGGTTCCTGTGCCTGGGACAGCACGAGCTCACTGTGTTTCAACGTGGGAATCAGGGTCTGACCAAGTCATCACAACCAAACACATTAGGGTAAAGCAAGCGTTCATGACTTGTTTGATTTCTCCCACAAAGAGCCCAGATTTCAGTCAAAACCTGGAGCAAAACCTGATCCTTTAGGAAATATAAGGAACTGTTTGTATTTGAAAGCGGGTTAATGGGTGTGATGTCCATGACCTCTCCCTGAGAATGACAGGAAACTCTGGACAAATTATGAAATCCATGATCAAATGTACCAAACTGCTAACAAGCCAGAAAGGGACATGAGGCCAAGATGGAGAAAAAGAAAGCCCAGGACTGGGCCCACCTTCCCTGGGGGTCACCCGGTAACTGCAGAGGAAACCACTGAGATGCAGAGCAGCCCGGCAGCTGGTGCCCCCTACGCACAGGCACCGCAGTCAGGCAGCTGTAGCTCACTGTCCGTCAGCGAAGGTGATCCCTAGAGAGACCCACAGGACTTAGCTGGGATCCACGAGAGCTATATGCCAGAAACAAAGGTGGACAGGAGACACACGGGCCTCACGAAAGCTGGCTGCACTGACTGATCTCAGCTGCTAACCGGGTTAACAGGATGTAGCGCTGCTGGCGCCCTGACCACCTGCCAGCTGTAATGCCCACCTTCTCTGCAGCAAGTTAACCTCACACGAGGCCTCAAATATTCTCTATTTTCTACCCAATGTCTAGAGTTTATTAAAAATGATAGACACGTGGCAGGTCATGACACTTTGATGTGGTTGAAACCTAAGGACAATAAAAATGGACCTAGGGGGATCCAGATAATGAAGTGACTAAATCTGGTCCAAGAACCCGCTAAAATCTCAAACTAAATACAAACAAGACTCTGGTAACCAGTTAGAATGAACAGAAGCAGCAGATTACAGAAATCAAGGTCGAAAAATAAATGCACATCTGTACTGATTGAATATGGTAAAGCAAATATGGTGGTAAGTATTCTGAAACGTATTACAATATCCACATAACTCCACACATTCATTCACACATTGTCATAATTAACACGGGAATGTCTTACCCTTCAGTGTCCATAGATCTCTGTCCACTGATTTCATCAAGGACACTTACTTTCTTCACCTGCCTTTGGAAACCGTCTTCCTCACGTTCTTTCAGAGATCCCGATGCAGCATGGTGGTCTTGCATTTTCTTTTTACCCTCTATAAACATAAAACAACTGGCTTTGTGTGTGCACATGTGCACTCAAGAGCTTGGCTGTGCTGGGGAGTGGAGAAAGGAGAGAATTCTGAAGGCAGGAATCCCCTTTTTACCTTCCCAGTGCAAATTCATTGCTATTACAGGCATGTTTCATTTTATTGCCCTCCCTGGTAATGCATATTTTTAAACAATTGAAGATTTGTAACAACCCTGAGTACAGCAATTCCATTGGTGACTTTTTTTCTGGCAGCATTTGCTCATTTCTTATCTCTGTGTCACATTTTTGTAGTTTCTGAAATATTTGGTTCTTTATCATTTTAATTAAAACAGGCATGACATTCCTTTAAGGCAAAGCCTAATCCAGCGGAAGTCCCTAGTTCTCAGCAATTCTATAAACCCTGAGAGAGGTGAAGAGGCTTCAGAATAAAAGTGTGAAGCCAGCAGGGGTTGGCCCATGAAGTTTAAGGCAAGATTCCATCTCCACTGCATACCTGTGCAAGGTAAGGCGGGAAGAGCTGACCCAGAGGCTGCTGCAAGTGCTCCAGGAGATGAAGCTAAGGCAGCTAATGAAGGTGGCTGCACTAAACAACAGGTTTTCAATGCAGAGAACTGCAAGGGGAGGCCACCCAGCACCATCACAGCTGGAGAGAAGTCAGCGCCTGGCATCAAGGCTTCAATGGACAGGCTGATTTTCCCATTAGCGGCTAACGAAGCCAATATTCATTTAACATTATGAAAATCCTATGTCCCATGAGAATCAAGTGAAATCTACTCTGTGCTCTATAAATAGAACAAAGCCTGAATGACAGCACATCTATTTACAACATGAATATTTTAGCCCATTGTTGAGACCTACTGCTCAGAAAACAAAACAAAACACACAAAAAAAATTCTTTCAAAATATTACTGCTCATGGACAATGCACAAGTCATCCAGGAGCTCTGATGGAGATGCATGAGATGAATGCTGTTTCCATGCTTAACACGACATCTATTCTGCAGCCCATGAATCAGGAGTAATTATGACTTTCAAGTCTTATTATTTAAGAAATACATTTTGGAAGGCTTTAGCTGCCATAGACAGTGACACCAATGATGGGTCTGGGCAAATGAATGGAAAATTTTCTGGAAAGGATTCACCATTTTACATGCCATTAAGAACATTCGTGATTCATGGGAAGAAGTCAAAATATCAACATGAACTGGGGTTTGGAAGGAATTGATTCCAATCCTGATGTATGACTTTGAAGGGCTCAAGAATTCAGTGCAGGAAGGAGCTGCAGATGTGCTGAAAATAGCAGGAGAACTAGAGTTACAAGTGGAGCCTGAAGATATGACTGATTGGCTGCAACCTCATGATAAAATGTGCATGAATGAGGAGCTGCTTCTTATGGACAAGCAAAGAAATTGGTTTCTTGAGATGGAATCAACTGGTGAAGATGCTGTGAAGAAGGTTGAAATAACAAAGGACTTAGAAGAGCGTATGAACTTAGCTGATAAATTACCACAGGGTTTGAGAGGACTGACTCCAATTTGGAAAGAATTTCTACTGTGTGTAAAATGTGTCAAATTGCCTGTGACAGAGGACTTGTTCCTGAAAGGAAGAGAGAATACTGTCACAAACTTCATTGTGGTCTTATGTTAAGAAATTGCAAAAGCCACACCAATCTTCAGCAACTGCCACAATGACCAGTCAGCAGCCACCAATGTTAATTCAAGGCCATCCACCAAAATGACTGTAACTCAATAAAAAAAAGTTAAAAAAAAAAACCATCCACCAACAAAAAGATTAAACCTCACTAAAGGCTCCAATGATGGCTAGCAGTTTTTAGTAATAAAGAGTATTTTCATTAAGTTATGAACATTGGGGTTTTTAGACACAGTGGTATTGCTCACTTAATAGACTACAGTATAGTGTAAACTTAACTGTTCTTTGCACTGGAAAACCAAAAAAAAAACAAACCCCAAAAAATAAGTTATTTAACTCTCTTTATTATATTTATTTTATTCTAGGGGTCTAGAACTGAAGCCACAACATCTCCCAGGAATCCTGTATGTAAGGTTTTCTTCCCAACAAGCAACATACCTTCCAGGCTGCAGTCCCTTGTTGTCACAGCTCGCTGCATCGAATCCTCAGATCTGGTCTTCGAAACACCTGGCTGTAAGATAGATATGAGAAGACATTCAAGAAGTACTGATCCACAGCAATGTGCACATACTTAACATGAGAGGAATCATACGCTTGGAATCAGCTAAGATGGGCCATCTGCTTTCCGTGTGTTACAGCACAATTAAACACTGACACATTGATGCTTGGTTCTCTGAGGTAAGCATCTCTGGGGGTGAGTAACAATCCTTACTCTCTTCTTGATGCTGAGCTGAACGTCCTCTTTAACATGCATTTCTTCAGATTTCACTGTGGCTTCACAGACATGAGATTTATTAAGAGCAATTTCAACTTAAAACATTCTCATTGGTGACTAAATTCCCAAGAAAAATAATTTGAGTAGATATCAACATTTAATCTTCTAAGACATGAGATTGTTGTTCCTTGTGAAAGCTAATGTGTACAGTGGAAATCCTGCTGCAACTGGAGGCATTTACCTCAAATTCCTGAAGTGTTCATTGAAACAGCACCTTTCAAGTTCTCTGGAGATGTTCCTTTTTCCAGTATCTTCACACAGGACAGAAATAAAGTATGTACTAAGATTTCAATGAAAACTCAGGGTGATATGTTTAAAAAGTGTAATTTTTTTTCCAGAAACAAAGTATTTTGTTAACTGCAAAACAAACCATAGAAAATAAATATATTAGCCCTGGTACATGTCCAAAGACTTTGGTGAGCATTCTCTCCAGAAGATATTAAGGCAGTGAAATGATTCTGAACATACAAATTTTATAAAGAAAGGAAAGCAAGTGTTATATGTTCCCTTACATATGCTTGAAAGCATCTGAGACTTTCCCTGAATTTCGGTTTGGGGCTGAAGACTGTGCTCCATTTGAGAGTTTACAGCAGACAGGGCCTCTTCCTTCAAGTTCTAGCAACGGGCATCCTAGCAGCTCATTCTGACCCTTTGCATCTTGCATTTCCTTCTTCAGCTGGTCCTCTTCCACTGCCAGCCGGCCAATCTCTTCCAGAAAGTCTTGGTTTGTTCTGATGGGCAGTTGCTTCTCTTCAACCCTTTTGGAATCCTGTCCCTTCTCAGCCAGTACCCACAACTACGCCTAAGTTTCCTGTGATGGCAGCTGATACAGGCTGGGCCCAGGACAAATGTCAAGCCCATAAAGAAATGTGGAAAAAAGACCTCCAGGCACAGATTTTTCCTCACCTCCACAGGCTTCCTCCTCCCTGGACAATGGAGGGCACGACTGGACGACAAGAGGAAGCAAGGGTGGGAAACTGCTCATGTCAAAGAGCTCACAAATGAGTGTTGCTGGTGAAATATAAACAAAGTTTACCCAAATTCACATGGAAAATTCTCTGTTTAACATCAACAGGGCAAGGAGCTGTGCACCTAGTCTAGTAACTTCCTTAACCTCTCAGGTATTTCCTGGCATCTTCTGTGTATCTTGGAGGGCAGTGTGAGTGGTGAGAAAACTCTCTAGGTTGTGAAAATAAGACATATTTCCTAGTCTCTGAAATAGAAAAAGTCACAGAGGTTTTAGTCCATGAAATTCTGGGTCATTGTTCACAGGGAATTTCCGCTCCTGGGCTCTCACACTCTGTTGTGGTCAAAAGCAGGAGGAGCAGGTGCACGCAGCTTGCCCAGGGCACAAAAAGCCTCAGAAGCCTGGCTATGGTCAAAGTGGCAGCTCTTACCAGGTGTGGGTTCTTGGCGTTCTGGTCCCTCACTGCCTGCAGCTTAGCTCAAACAATCTGAATGATGTCATTCAAATTTTCATTCACCTTCTCAATGGCTTTCAAGCTCTCATTCAATGAAACATTGAATTAGTAACAATTACTCATTACTTTCATTTCTATTTTCAGAATGTAATCTAACAAGAGGTTCGTACCTTAAACTTCAGTGCTTTCTCAGAGGGCAGCTTCTTTTGCCTGATTGCCTCCTCTAAGCATTTCTTTGCGTTGTTGGTCTATGCAAAAATGTAATGAAGGAAACAGAATTACAAATACTAATTACACTGCTAGCTGAACCTATCTTGTGTGTGACCCCTTCCACTAATACAGAAAGTGGTGCTTTACATCTACAACACTTGCTTTGTTTATTTTTTTACTGATATATAGTCAGTTACAATGTGTCAATTTTCTGGTGTACAGCATGTTTCAGTTACATATATATATACACCTATGTTTGTCTTCACATTCTTTTTCATTATAGATTACAAGATATCAAGTAGAGTTCCCTGTGCTCTACAGAAGAAATTTGTTTTTTGGTTTTTTTTTTTTTTTATCTAGGACACTTGCTTTGAACCTAGACCTCTTATGGAACACATGGAACAGGACAGTAGGATGAAGGAAAAGAGAGCCAAATAACTGAACTGCCAGAGTGGGGAGGAACTGAAGGTAAAATCACAAAAAAAAAAAAAAAGCAAAAGGACAAGGATACCTTCTGCACCCAAGCAGATATATTTTCTGCAAGTTCTCTGTTTTCATTCTCCAAATTCTTGCTCTGCTCAGTCATCTGCTTTAAAGTAACTAAAAGGAGATGAAGCAATTTCTCATATTGGCAAGAAAACCCAGTAGAATAGAATTATCATGATTTATTAGCAGTAGAGACATATCTGGCTGGCACTATGAGTATAATTAACCTTTTAGCTTTTCTACTGTGCCTAAAGGAAGCAAATCTTAGTGGCATTCTAAATGTGAGATCATTGAGATTCCTAGTTTAATTTTTTTCAAAGATGCAGAAACACAATAAAAAGTCTTCCCCTAAATTCTCTCCCAGCTATAAGCACCATTCTTAGAAAATTCAATCATTCAAATACTTCTGACATCACCAGAGATGAAAAAGAAAAACCAAGCATCCTGTCCCCTTAACATTCTCTCCTCCAATTACTAAGGTAAGTAAACATGCCCCTGCTTAAAAAAATAGAACCCTTATCCCACGCAGGTTCACCCCACAGCCAGGCCCTATCTGCAACACCACAGAAGGCAAGTTCAAAACGTTGCCTGACTGGGCCTGCACTGGCCTCCAGTGTCTTCCTGCTGCCTGGAAGATCGTCTTTCATGAAAATCATGTTGGGGGCCCTGAAGGACAAGGTCGCTGGAATTAAACACTTTGGTACCATGTGGGCTTCCCCACCTAGTCACTGGAGGACCTGGATAACACACAGGCCCTAAATGACAAGCTTTTCTATCGCCAGGATGAGAATGTTACCATCACTGCTTCAGGAAAGCAGCACATGTAAAACAGCCAGTCACAGGCGACTCCATGTGTGAAGCTCTAGAACGCAGCCCTCAGAACCAGACTCCTCTCTCAGGCATCTAAGTCCCTCATCTGACCACACAGTGCACACGCGTCTTCTGTCTGCCCAGTGGTGATGCTCTGATGCTGAGATCCCTCTTCTCAGCACCAGCCCTTCTGCATCAACTGTCACCAACAGCAGCCCTTGAGGGCCTACTGAGTGCCGGGCAGCCACCCTGCCCATCACGCACAGCCCCACTCGGTCAGCAGATTGTGAAGCCTGCATAGAAAGCATCATCCTCAGGCTGAATCACTTCCATTAAGTCCCCACTGCCATGAATGGCTCCTTTCACTTATGAGTCACAGCCCATGGATGCCCCTCTGCTGTGACACACACCGCCTGGCTACATCTGCATCCCTCCCTCAGCCTGGAGAGTCCTGACAGGCTCAAGTAGTGTTTCAGCATCTTTACTTTTCACCAAGAGCCAGCTCATATTAGGGACACACTCCGAACATTAGACTCTTCTCATCACCTGCTTCCTCAAGTTTGCTATGCAAAATTAAACTCATCCTAGTCTCCCTACTCCTGTGACCCTCCTGGCCTCTTAGCTCAATAGATGTCAACTTCCTCTACGATGTCATTTAGACACCATTGCAGGAGTAAAATTTTCAAGAGTTGAGAAGTCAGTTAGACATCAGAAGTCATTGTGTTTACTCTTAGTTGAATTAAAATCCACATCAAATCCTGGTATTGAGAAAATATTACAAAGGAATCTAAACCCTAATACCTTACCTTGACACACTGGAGGCTTTACCTAGGAGAGGAAGAAACATTAAATTTGAAGTCAAAACATATAATTAGTAAATCTATAATTTCTAATATACTATCAAAACAGTAATCCATTGAAATCACAATTATCACTTTGGTACAGCATAACAATTAATATGATTAAAAATCAGGAAAAATCAGAATTTCCTACTTAAGGCATGATCTTTCACTCACCATTTCTGATAGCACAATGGTAAATAACATTTTAGAACAAAAGATCTGCTTACATTCTATTAAATAAACATCACTCTATTCAATTTTCATAACGCATATTCACATTTAACAACACTGAACTATATTATTTTCATGATATGTTGTTGTAATGAATCATTTATCTAATTTTTTTTGTCAAACCAAACATCCACACTTAAGTCCAGAACCTGGATAGTTGTGTAACCTTCAAAAGAGAGAGAGAGACAGAGAGGAGAAAACTAAAAGAAAAATAAAGGCAAAATCTTTATACTAAGATTAAGATACACCCCTTTCATTCAATGAAAGGTTTTCTGAAATCTTATACAGAGTTGACTGTTGAATTGATAAGCAATTGTAACATATGAGGTCGTAAGATTTGTCAAGACCACTAAAAACAAACGGACATCAGATGAGACATCAGACGAGAATGAAAGTGAGTAATGGCTGTAGTGAAACCACACACAGCAGCAGGATGGACAGCGACCATTTTCAAGAAGCGAACGTGCTTCTTGACTCAGATACAAGTCATCGTATGAAGAGTAATAGTCCAGAAAAACCCAGGCAGGACTCCACTGTAATACCATGTAAAGACACATTTCCCTGACCCTTAACACATATTTCTTCATTCAAAACTTTAAGTGATGATCAGAGACTGAGGCCAGCCCCTAACCTTGCCAAGATATTGGAGAATCATCACAGTGTCGAAGATCCAGTGGCAATAATGTGGCAATAGAAGAATGCATCCATGGAGGGCAAACAGAAAACCACAGATGTTCCCTTAACTTCACACTTGCTCAGGAACACTGAGCTTCCCTGTCCCCTGTCACCCAACACACAGGCAGGGGCAGGTGGAGAGATAGATGGACTCGCCAAATACTTAACCTTCCTGTTTTGTTATTGAAGAGAAGAGTTTATAAATTGCCATTGTCTCATTGAGAATATACTGTTGTCTTGCTCAATGAGTTCTTACTATAAAGATTTTGCAACAAATTTCCATTTCAAAACTAATTTGTGTTCAAGTTAATAATCTAAAAGGAAACAAAGAAAAGACTCCTGGATTCTGGCCCAGGCAGGCAAATAAAATGTCCAGTGACTATATAAATTCCTATTAGGTGTGATTAAAAGGACACTGTCAGGTACTTTAGTAATACTTACAGCAAGGACGGTCCTCCAGACGAACAAGAGAAAAATAGAAACTCCCCAGGAGGCAGCAAGAAGAATAAGCTTCCACAGAAGTTCATAAACATCAGACGCAGGATGGAAAAGGAGAATCAGAGTGTCGAGGATCTGAAAAGATATTAGATATAATGAGGAACCTCAAAGACATTCCCAGTGTATATGTCACAGAGAATCATCTTTAGAAACCCTCAACCACATCCTCAGATAGCTCCACAGAGAGGCGAGAAGGGACACTTGAGTTCAAAGGAGCTCTTGGGAGTGTGGGCATGTTTACTGCCTTGATTTGGTAATAGTTTCACTGCTGCACACATACGTCAAATACCTGATACACAAAATGTTAGAGATTTGACTTTGCTGACAGGCACATTGCAAATATTTTTAAAATAGTTAACAGAACTTAACTTATGAATGTACAAGCCAACTTGAAATTGAAAATAAGCAAACACAAACCTACAGGGCATGGGACGCCTCCATCTTCTATTGTATGTTCATGAAGTACCTGGACAAACCCCTATGAAATGTCTCCAAAAATACACCCAACATGTATGGGGAAAGAGCAATGAAGGTATGTGTTAAAATACAGAGAGATGTACAGAGATGTATTTCTACATTTATAGACTGGACATGAGTGAGAAAGCAGACCAGCTCTTAGAATAATGTCAAAATTACTATTCCAGCAAAAATTAATGATATATTTTAGCCCAACTATCTAAAAACCATGGAGGTTTTCTTCAATATTCACTTTGGTTCTGAACCAGAGCATGTAATGTCAGACTTCTGAAATAAATAGGGATTTGTATAATAGAGTTTTAATCATATTATACAAGATTACACAAAGAATGAAGTTACATAAAAAGAGAACTCAAAATAATCAGTAAAAATAATTTACATGCATATTTCACAGTACTGCACCTACATCCATTAACAGCCACCAAGAAAATTAATTTGTATTTCTGGAATGTTCAGTCACCAAAACAAATGCCAAACACATAGTTTTGTAAAAACTAGATTTATAAGTATTATAGGAGGGAATAAATGCACAATGTAATTTGTAATTTATCTAGACACCAAGTTTCAGTCTTGTGCAAATAAAACCCCTCTAGAAAGCAGCCTCTGAAATCAGTAACACTGTCATTGTCAGCTCTCACAGTTGGGGTCAGTAAAATGTGTGCTGGTGGAAAACATGCACTGTCTTTGCATAGCTGCCATCTGAGAGAGCAGTGGATCTCAGCACAAAGGAGAGACATGCAGATAAAAGGCACAAAAACAAACACCATCTAGTCGCTAACTGGTAAAACCCCCTCCACCATGGGCATGCTTGTTACACACGGAACTGTCTGAGTGTTGACGTCAGCAGCTGCCTCCTACCTAAAGTCTATCCATCAGGGCCGATGGACTCAGGTTCTGTCAGCGGCCATGAGCAACGGTGGAGAAGGACAAGTTAGTTTATCCAAATGCTCAAAGATGTGGTAGGGAAAGAGTGCTGACTAACCTGTGAGAACTCAGCCTCATTCCCTTTGAGGGAAAAAATCCCAACAAAGATGACCTAGAAACACCCTCCTTAGTAGGCTCAAAAGAAACAGAACAGACTCTTCTTTGGGTGGAGTGTTCATGTGGCATTGATTCTGCTTCAGTGCAAAGATTGTTCCTGACACTCAGTTTTTCCAGGTCCGTAAGAATCTGGTGGAAGCGTATCAGAACACACCACTTAAATCCATGAGGTGTTCTCAGTCTTTCTTTTTTAGGGTGTGGAGGTGATTTATCCTGACACAGTAAAAATTTCACAGCATGTATCTGAATTTTCTTTATATTTAGACAATTCTAAAGACATGAAGGACACTTTCTACTTTGGGGAAATCAACATTCTTCACAAGGACACGTCACTAAAAAAAAAGACAACTCGTCCACCTCCTGGTCACATCCCTCCTGAGCATTTCCTCATTGTAAATATCACAGGAGGTTGCAGCCACTGATTTTCACATCAGCTCTGCTCTCAGGGCTCCCCCATCAACCTAGCTGGACACAGAGTCCCTGGGGGCAGCCTCCAAGATAAAAAGGAAAGGGATAACTAAGAATTTGCTAGAAGTCCAATAAAAATAAAAACAAAAATAAACAAATGGGACCTAATTAAACTTGGAAGCTTTTGCATAGCAATGGAAACCATAAGCAAAACAAAAAGACAACCTACAGAATGGGAGAAAATTTTTGCAAAACATGAAACTGACAAGGGCTTAATCGCCAGAATATAGAAACAAATCATACAACTAAATAAGAAAAAAAAAAAAAAACTCAATCCAAAAATGGGCAGAAGACCTAAACAAGCAATTGTCCAGTGAAGACATACAAATGGCTAACAGGCACATGAAAAAGTGCTCATTATCACTGATTATCAGAGAATTGCAAATCAAAACTACAATGAGGTATCACCTCACACAAGTCAGAATGGCCATCATTCAAAAGTCCACAAATGACAAATGTTGGAGAGGCTGTGGAGAAAAGGGAACTGTCCTACACCGCTGGTGGGAATGCAGGTTGGTGCAGCCACTGTGCAAAACTTTGTAGATTCCTCAAAAGACTAAGAATAGACTTACCATATGACCTAATAATCCCACTCCTGGGCATATGTCCAGAAGGAACCCTACTTCAAAAATACACCTGCACCCCAATGTTCATAGCAGCACTATTTACAATAGCCAAGACATGGAAACAGCCTAAATGTCCATCAACAGATGACTGGATAAAGAAGAGGTGGTATATTTATACAATGAAATACTATTTGGCCATAAAAAACCAATATGCCATTTGCAGCAACATGGATGTCCCTAGAGAATGTCATTCTAAGTGAAGTAAGCCAAAAAGAGAAAGAAAAATACCATATGAGTTTGCTCACATGTGGAATCCAAAAAAAATAAATAAAAAAGAGCATAAATACAAAACAGAAACAGACTCACAGACATAGAATACAAACTTGCTGTTGCCAAGGGGCTGAGGGGTGGGAAGGGACAGATTGGGAGTTTGAAATTTGTAGATACTGACAGGCATATGCAGAATAGATAATCAAGATTATACTGTATATCACAGGGAAATATATACAAGATCTTATGCTAGTTCACAGAGAAAAAAATTCTTACAATGAAAATATGTATGTTCATATATAACTGAAAAACTGTGCTCTACACTAGAATTTGACACACTATTGTAAAATGACTATAACTCAATAAAAATGTAAAAAAAAAAGCTGTGGTATATTTTACACAATAGACTACCACTCAGCCATAAAAATGATAAAATGATGCCATTTGCAGCAACAGGGAATGGATGGACCTGGAGAATGTCATTCTAAGTGAAGTAGTCATAAAGGAAAAGAAAAATACCATATGATATCACTTATATTTGGAATCAAAAAAAAAAAAGACAAACTTATTTACAAAACAGAAACAGACTTAGAGCATAGAAAACAAACTTATGGTTACCAGAGGGAAAGGGATTGGGAAGGGAAAAATTGGAAGTTTGAGATTCATGAATACTAATCTCTATAAAGTAGACAACAACTAGTTTACACTGTACAGCACAGGGAACTCTATTTAATATCTTGTAGTAATTTATGTTAAAAAAACAGTATGAAAATGAATATATGTATTTTCCTATATGACTGAAGCATTCTGTTGTACATGAGAAATGGACAACATGGTAAACTGACTATACTTCAATAAAAATATTTTAAAATTTATAGGGCTATTGAATATTTTTGTTACATTAAAATTTCTGAAAAGAATACACTTCAAAGAAAAAACAAAGTTGCTGTAAGTTAACAAACCAGAAAGCACAGAGCAGAGATGACATTTCCCTGTTTAACAGACCAGCACCAACCCAGTGCTGAGACCCCACTGCTCCCAGGACTGCCAGACGTCACCACCAGGAAGGGTGCACACACAGGAGAGCACACCGCACAGGGACAGAACCGGAACACGCACAACTTGAAGCAGGATCCTGACAAGCTTTCCGGGAGCCAGTCTCACTATGACTTCTAGTAAATAGGAGTTTCTCGCTTTTTAAAAAACTGCTTTACTGAGATATAATTCACCCACTCCCCCATTTTAGGCATACAACTCAATGGCTTTTAGGATGTTCACACTTCCTTCTTTGATGCAATAAAGTAACTAATTCAGGTTTCATCCTGTCAACCTGCTGTTTGGTCCAAGAGGTCCTGATAGGACTCAGATCTTGAGGACGCCGGTGGCCAGAGCCACTCTAGGCTGGTCAAGAAACCTGTCCTGAGAGCCTCGGGCTTCACCAACGATGCATTCCCATCAAGGACCCTATGAGAAAGTATCTATTTAACCACAGTGTGAAAGAGCCCAGGAAAAAGGAGGACACCTGATGCCCGATGTTTACTCACAGTTGTATATTCATATCCAGTACACCCCAGCACGTGGGACCAGAACATCCCCATCACCTACATGTCCTGGTCCTCTCAGGTGGGGAGGGGACAGGGGAGGGGAGGGGAGGGTTGGGGAGGGGAGGGGAGGGGAGGGTTGGGGAGGGGAGGGGAGGGGAGGGGTGGGGGATGGGGTGGGGAGGGAGTGTGACAGGAAGAGGGGTTGGGCACTTGGGAGGAGAAGGGGGTCACAGAAAGGATGAGGGCCAATCAAGCTCTTGAGGGGAGGAAGGAGGGTTCAGTCAGGTCAGGAGGTCAGCAGGTCAGGAAAACAAACAGCAGGCAAGCGGACTCTCAGGAGCAGCTGGAGGGGACCAGACGCCTCCCTCCAAGCCTACTCCTGTCTGAACACTGCCTTAGCAACGCCCCATGCTTTATGTCCTCTCTCGACCAATCACCTGCCTTTGCCCCTGTGACCTCACAGTGGACATTCTGGGTGACGTCACTTTTACAATGTGCCCCGCCTAACTGATCCCCCACCACCAACTGCCATCTAACCCTGGGTCCTCTCTGCAAACTTTTCTGACCTTATGCTTTCTGGTCCTGCCCAACTGATGTCCCCTGCCCCCTACTTCTTGGGTGCTCCCTCCTCCTTTTCCAAATTCCCAGGATTTCCCTTGGGCAGTGGCTGAAAAACATATTAGGTAGACAATGACAGAACCAGGAGGAATCAAATATACAGGCAAGGTGGGAGGTCCTCTCTCCCCTTCGCTCAGCACTGCACACAAAATGCAGAGAGAACGTCCTCAAGACGGAGATCTTAACAGCACACCATCTTAATCACATCGCCACACCCATGTGACTGTCCTTATCTGTAGTACACTTGTAGGTGACACATTAATTTTAAGAACGTATGTCACATGCATAAAAATAAGCCCTATGGTTTTTGCCAAAAATATATAAAATTATAAAAAATAATTATATATTGTCACACCCCCTACACTGCCCTTGGGTGATTCACTTACACACAGGTTCAAGGAGGCAGGAACTACCTGGGTGGGACAGAAGCAAAGTTGTGCTTTGGGGCAGTACTGGCTGTGAGGGGGCCTGAGAAAACCTTTTGGGGTGCTGGGAAGACTTGGTGTCTAGATATGGGGGGTGGTTGTGTTCACTCAATCAAGAAATACTGAGCACATGGGGCCTGCCAGTCTCAGGAGTCAGAGAGACCCTCCTGCCCTGTGGGGAGTTGACCCCGACTGCTCACAGGCCCAGTGGGGCTGCGTTTCCAACCACACTGCTGGGCCTTCCTGCTCCCACAGCCGGGCTTCAGGCGCTGTGCTGGCTCCAGGATCCCCTGGCCTGGAGGGACTGAGTCCCATCCAGGGTGAGCAGGCTTCAGGGATCCTGGGTCTCCTCCTACTGTCAATCAGAATTCCTTCCAACCCTCAGGAATCGGGACACCCTGTAAATCACCAATTAGCATCAGGTCAAAGGTATTGAGGTCTCACACTAAGCAATAAACTGTGCCAACTGACCAAATTCAAAGTGCAGTGTTCCAAATACACAACATTCTCAATAACCCATTTTATGGATGAGAAGACAGAGGGGGTGTGAATCACCTAAGTGTCTCGGGGCGGTGAGTGCTGTAACTTTATCCTGAACTAAGATCTACCTTGGAAAGCGATTCCACCTGGAGCCCATCCTGTGACCTGCTCCCTGAGGTTCTGAGGAAGACCGTTGGCTTTTCCTTGGGAAATTCCTCTTGCAATGACATTAAGTCATGCATCAGTCAGGACAAACGGTGAGGATGTGTTCATTAGGGATCCTGACTCTTAACGACAAGTCAACTTTGTCTCAGGAAATGGGTCTTCTATTACCATTAATTCGGGCACCAAGGTAAATAAGAGTAACAACATAAAATCCATCATACATATAAGTACTTTTAATTTAAATTATAAATAACTTTATGAACTATAAATGGATGCATTGCATTGGTCCATGACAAACAGGACATTATGTACATTCATTACAAAGAAGTGCTGTCATGGGTGGGGATGTGGTGACAAGAGCAGGGTCATTTTTAGCAGGGAAGGATGTCCTACAGCTCTCAGTACAGGGTGGGTAAGTTCACAGTGCTTCTCCCCACGACCAAACTCTCACCACACACACACACACACACACACACACACACACACACACACACACACACACACACAGGCAAAAGTACATAGATCCTAAAATGACCATCTACCTTCTGATCAGAAAAAAGATAAAGATATGTGCTCACATCACCTAACAACACACTGACCACACACACAGTTCCCATAATAACTTCTTAATACTTCAGTTCTATGAGCCTCTGAAGTTCCCCTCACTTGCGCTCACCATCATCTAACAGAAAGAAGTCATAAACAATTCTTCAAGTTTGATTCATTACAGTTCCTCTAAGAACTTATATTATTGCAAGTGTCAGAAGAATATAAAATACAATTTCAGATGGAGTTTTTGGCTCAGTAGTTTTCATGGTTAAAAGTTTCCACTGACTACACAAAATTATTGGCTCTACTTTTCTCGTTCTGTGCTTCCTGTCCCAACTAAAATTTCCCTATACATCTCGTTATTTTGGATTTCAGTCAGTGGCCTGATAGTGCATTTTGTAGATAGTTTGATTGTTCCTACAGATCTCTATCTATTGATGAGCATTTTATTCTTTTAGTATTAAATAGAACAAATGACTTCCAGTCTACAGCTTTTCCTGTAACTGGAGAAACAATAAAGCTTATACCGACATCACTCACCACTACACTACCAGACTCACAGCTTGTCCTGACTGCACTCTGACCTCCTCTAGTCAGTGTCCAGAAAAATCAAGCCCACACACGTGTGGATGTGACTCTATAGGGCCAACACGCCCACCTTCTCCATTTACTTACTCTCAGTCGTCACTACTTTCCTATATTTGACCTAGAAGTTGCCCTCCTCCTACCCCTACCCTGAGCATTTCAGAAGAGTAACCTAAAAACTAAACTCTTCATGGCACAAACTGTAATCACATTACTAGTAGCCATAAAGTTAGCCTATGAATGAATTTAAAAGGATTAGAATGAATGTATGATAATTACTTTAAACAAAAACATTTTGACTAATAAAACTGTAATTAACTTCATAATTATCAAATGGCATTAGTCTATTTTACTATCCTTTTTGCATTTACAGTACCCTATATGGATACTAATATATAAATCACACTTAACATCCCCAATTACTATGCTTAGATGGCACAATATCATCATTTTTCATTACAGCCGCTGTCACCACGCTCAGCACCCATTCTACGTGAGCTGGCATAACTCCTGCCATCAGTGCTCCCCGCCTGTGTGGCCGCACCGGGACCGTCACTAACAGCTGTGGGATCCAGCTCCTGCGGTACTGATTGTGTCCAAAATCTTAACCTTCTTCAAGGCTAAAACTCATTATTCCAAACATTATAGTAATACAATTAACACGATTACCAAAATTATATCCTCTGAATTAACACTAAACCTTATGGCCTAGTAACCAGCCTTATCAGCTTATTGCTCCTGAATCAACTGACACAGCCTCCACTTTTCACTAGCCTCCTTTCTGTTACTGCCTCCACTTGCATCAACAATGTCTCTTCTTCCACCAGCATACACAGCCAGCCGATTTCATCCATCCCAGCAATCATTAACCCCCAAAACTGTGTCATCACAAGTACCCTTACTACAAACATCCTTAGACTTTCACACTTCACAACTGACCACATTCTATAGTTTAATCAAAACAAAATTAGTCAAAACCCTAATTATTTACTACCCACTGAGAAAATCAGACAAGATGATTAAATTCAGGACTCTGTTTCTTACTGTATGTACTCCTTGGATCATTTTCACTTGTCACTGCATTAATTTTTACCCAGAATCTTGTAGGTTCCTTACATTTTATAATAATTCAACACTAAACTCAGGCAGCATCCATTTCTTAATCTGGTGTTTCCCTATGACTGGCATGAGTAAGAGCATTTAGAGTAAGCAGACTCCTTTAGGACCTGCTCCTTTGGTTCCCAAGGGCTTAACTGGAGTTTGCATTCCTGGACCCAGAGCACCTGCAGTCATGCTGCTCACACGAGGCAGCTGGGGCACATCACACATTATAATATTCAATCCCTTGGAAAACCAGATGGCATATCCTGTCCTTATACTATCTTTACAAAGAATGATCATAACGAGCCCCATCTGTCTGTGCCAGACAGATGTACAGCCACTCCCGCAGGGCTCCCCACCAGCCACAGACAGTAGGAGCTTTGGGCATCCATGCTCAGACAGCATGATGTCACAGAGGTGCTCCAGCCCTGACAACAACCCACGCCTTATGTCCTGGTCTGAAGCACGTGTCAGGCACCCAGGCACGGGGTTCAGAACCAGGACAAGCAGTCCCCTCAGCTGGAGTGAAAACCAGCGAGCTTGCTGGGGCGCTGTAAGATGCGGAGCCACTGCTCTTGAACAGCCTGTGCAGAGGCCCACTGACTCCCCGTCACGGCAGGGACACAGCAGGCTGAACAATGCCTGGGGCTCCGGCCGGCTGGCAGGGGTGGCTCAGGGGGACCCCCGGACTCCCCCAGGCTCCTGCTCCCTCCCTCCGTTTTCTGGTGCTGCTCCCCACTCAGGTGGAGGCCTCCAATGCCAGTGAGAGTGCACACCGTGGGAGAAAGTGGCGCTGGAGTGGGTGTGGCCCTGTCTCTGAAAAGACGGCCGGCAGTCACGGCCAGCTAGTGTCCCCGCACACACTCTGCAGGGAACAGCACCAGCACCAGGGCAGGGCCTGCCATCACCAGAACTCACTTTCCTGTGCACGCCTGACGGGGTGGGGCCAGCTCAGTGGTGCAGCCCCAATTTCTCTGGCCCCAATCCACCCTCTAGCCAAGGTGTGCACACTGGGGAAAAAGTAAAACCAGTACAGAAGTGCTGCTGCAAGCCCTCAGGCCTCAGCCACATCCCAAACCAGAGACTGCCACCACACCCAGGAGAACCCCACTCCCACAGAGATCCTGCTCCAGCCCCACAGGACCCCGTGCCAACCCTGATAGTGCTGGAACAGTCACTGAGCAGAGGAGAAGCCTCTGCTTCAACCTGGAACTGGCTCCAGCCACTCTGACTCCAGCCCTGCCACCCCCATTGCAGCGGCTGCCAGCACGTCCCGGGGGAAGAGGGCAGCCCAGGATCACTTCAGGTCCAGCTGTTCCCAACAAACCCACTGGGCACAGAAGACTGCACAGGAATGCTCTCACACAAGGACACCTTTCATTCTGGGGCAGGCAACTGTTTCACCTAATTTCACAGAAATACAGAAAGTTAAAATGAGAAGACACAAGAACACATTTTAAATGAAAGAATAACAAAATAACCATAATGAAAAGAAACAAATACTTTACCTGACAAAGAGGTCAAAGCAATAGCAACAAGAATGATAACTGAACTGGGAAAAAGAAGAGATGAGCACCGGGAGAACTGTCAAAAGAACTAGAAAATATAAAAAAGACCAATCAGAGCAGAACTGCAAGTTGTACAGAAGATTAGGCAATGCAGATGATCCATTAGCAATCCGGAAGACAGAATGAAAAACACCCAATCAAAAAAGCAAGAAGAAAAGGCCTGCTACATGAGTTTAAAGCACTTCCGAGACAGCAGCAAGCATAGTAACACTCACATTACAGGAGTCCCTGCAGGGAGAGAGAAAAAGGCTGAGAAAACATTGGATAAAATTAAGGCTGAAAACTTCCCTAATCTGAAGAAAGAAACGAGTATCAAGGCATAGGAATCAGAGAGTCTCAATCAGGATCAGCTGAGACAGACTCACATCAAGACATACCATCATTCAAAAAGCAAAATTTAAAGACAATGATAGAATTCTAAAGGCAGCAAGGAAAAAGGAAAGTGTCACAGAAAAGGAAATCCCTCATGAGTCTTTCAGCTGTCTTTACTGCACATATTTTTTAAACTTACATGTATGTACTGTTCATTGTCTCTAAGACTGTTTAGAGCTTTAGCTTTTTAAACTTATGTAGTTATTAAAGGAATAAAACCAAACACAATAAAAATTCAAAAAGATACACGCATCCCACTATTAACAGCAACACTATTTACAATTGCCAAGACATGAAAGCATCCCAAGTACATATCAACAGATGAATGGATAAAGGAGATTCACCATATGTAGGTAATGGAATACAATTCACCCATAAGAGAGAAGTGTATTTTTCCTTTTTGGCCTTCATTCATTTTTAACTTCAAAACCCAGAATTTTAGAACTGGCATAAACATTTCCATTGCATCAAAACCAACAAAATACCTAGAAATAAACTTAACCAAGGAGGTTACGTGTATTCTGAAAACTGTAAAACACTGATGAAGGAAATTGAGGATGATACAAAGAAATGGAAATATATCTTATGCTCTTGGGTTGGAAGCAACAACATTATCAAAATGGCCATCTACCCAAAGGAATCTACAGATCCAATGTAACCCCTGTCAACACTCATGGCATTTATCTTTTTCTTTTTTTTTTTTTAGCTTTTTTTATTGATTTATAATCATTTTACAATGTGTCAAATTCCAGTGTTCAGCACAATTTTTCGGTCATTCATCGACATATACACACTCATTGTCACATTTTTTTCTCTGTGAGTTATCATAACATTTTGTGTATATTTCCCTGTGCTATACAGTGTAATCTTGTTTATCTATTCTACAATTTTGAAATCCCAGGCTATCCCTTCCCACCCTCCACCCCCCGTTAACCACAAGTCTGTATTCTCTGTCTCTGAGTCTATTTCTGTCCTTTATTTACGCTTTGTTTTTGTTTGTTTGTTTTTGTTTTTGTTTTTTAGATTCCACATATGAGCGATCTCATATGGTATTTTTCTTTCCCTTTCTGGCATACTTCACTTAGAATGACATTCTCCAGGAGCATCCATGTTGCTGCAAATGGCATTATGTTGTCAGTTTTTATGGCTGAGTAGTATTCCATTGTATAAATATACCACCTCTTCTTTATCCAGTCACCTCTTGATGGACATTTAGGCTGTTTCCATGTTTTGGCTATTGTAAATAGTGCTGCTATGAACATTGGGGTGCAGGTGTCATCCTGAAGTAGATTTTCTTCTGGATACAATCCCAGGAGTGGGATTCCTGGGTCATGTAGTAAGTCTATTCCTAGTCTTTTGATGAATCTCCACACTGTTTTCCATAGTGGCTGCACCAAACTGCATTCCCACCAGCAGTGTAGGAGGGTTCCCCTTTCTCCACAGCCTCTCCAGCATTTGTCATTTGTGGATTTTTGAATGACGGCCATTCTGACTGGTGTGAGGTGATACCTCATTGTAGTTTTGATTTGCATTTCTCTGATAATTAGTGATATTGAGCATTTTTTCATGTGCTTTTTGATCATTTGTATGTCTTCCTTGGAGAATTGCTTGTTTAGGTCTTCTGCCCATTTTTGGATTGGGTTGTTTATTTTTTTCTTATTGAGTCGTATGAGCTGCTTGTATATTCTGGAGATCAAGCCTTTGTCGGTTTCACTTGCAAAAATTTTCTCCCATTCCGTAGGTTTTCTTCTTGTTTTACTTCTGGTTTCCTTTGCTGTGCAGAAGCTTGTAAGTTTCATTAGGTCCCATTTGTTTATTCTTGCTTTTATTTCTTCTAGGAGAAAATTTTTGAAATGCATGTCAGATAAAGTTTTGCCTATGTTTTCCTCTAGGAGGTTTATTGTATCTTGTCTTATGTTTAAGTCTTTAATCCATTTTGAGTTTATTTTTGTGTATTGTGTAAGGGAGTGTTCTAGCTTCATTGTTTTACATGCTGCTGTCCAGTTTTCCCAACACCATTTGCTGAAGAGACTGTCTTTATTCCATTGTATATTCTTGCCTCCTTTCTCAAAGATGAGTTGACCAAAAGTTTGTGGGTTCATTTCTGGGCTATATGTCTGTTTTGGTACCAATACCATGCTGTCTTGACTGTAGCTCTATAGTACTGTCTGAAGTCTGGGAGAGTTATTCCTCCAGCCTCTTTCTTTCTCTTCAGTAATGCTTTGGCAATTCTAGGTCTTTGATGGTTCCATATAAATTTTATTATGATTTGTTCTAGTTCTGTGAAATATGTCCTGGGTTATTGGATAGGGATTGCATTAAATCTGTAGATTACCTTGGGCAGTTTGACCATTTTAACAATATTGATACTTCCAATCCAAGAGCATGAAATATCTTTCCATTTTTTAAAGTCTTCTTTAATTTCCTTCATCAATGCTTTATAGTTTTCTGTGTATAATTCTTTCACCTCCTTGGATAGATTTATTCCCAGATATTTTATTACTTTGGGTGATATTTTAAAGGGGATTGTTTCTTTACTTTCTTCTTCTGTTGATTTATTGTTAGTGTAAAGAAATGCAACTGATTTTTGAACGTTAATTTTGTAAGCTGCTACCTTGCTGAATTCTTCAATCAGCTCTAGTAGATTTTGTGTGGAACTTTTAGGGTTTTCTATATATAGTAACATGTCATCAGCATATAATGACACTTTTACCTCTTCTTTTCCAATTTGGATCCCTTTTATTTCTTTCTCTTGCCTGACTGCTGTGGCTAGGACTTCCAGGATTATGTTGTATAGGAGTGGTGATAGTGGGCATCCTTGTCCCAGATTTTAGTGGGAAGCTTTTGAGCTTTTCACCGTTGAGTACTATGCTGGCTGTAGGTTTGTCATATATAGCTTTTATTATGTTGAGATATGTTCCCTCTATACCCACTTTGGCGAGATTTTTTATCATAAATGGGTGTTGAATTTTATCAAATGCTTTTTCTGCATCGATTGAGATGATCATGTGGTTTTTGTCCTTTCTCTTGTTGATGTGACGTATTACACTGATTGATTTGCATATGTTGAACCAGCCTTGTGTCCCTGGGATGAACCCCACTTGGTCATGATGTATAATCTTTTTTATGTGTTGTTGGATTCTATTTGCTAGAATTTTGGTGAGGATTTTGGCGTCTATGTTCATCATCATCAGTGATATTGGCCTATAATTCTCTTTTTTTTTGTAGTGTCTTTGCCTGGTTTTGGTATCAATGTGATGGTGGCTTCATAGAATGAGTTTGGGAGTATTCCCTCCTTTTCAATCGTCTGGAAGAATTTGAGAAGGACTGGTATGAGTTCTTCTTTATATGTTTGGTAGAATTCCCCGGTGAAGCCGTCCGGTCCTGGACTTTTATTTGTAGGGAGGTTTTTAATTTCTATTTCTATTTCCTTTCTAGTGATCGGATTGTTCAAGTGTTCAGATTCTTCTTGATTCAGTTTTGGTGGACAGTATGTTTCCAGAAACTTGTCCATCTCCTCTAGGTTATCCAGTTTGGTTCCATATAGTTTTTCATAATATTCTTGTTTGATATTCTGTATTTCTATTTTGTTTGTTGTAATTTCTCCATTTTCCTTTCTTATTTTGCTAATTTGTGCTCTCTCTTTTTTCTTCTTTGTGAGTTTGGCCAGAGGTTTGTTGATTTTATTTACTTTTACAAAAAACCAGCTTTTGGTTTGGTTGATTTTTTCTATGGTCTTGTTAATCTCTATTGTATTTAATTCCCCTCTGATCTATATTATTTCCTTCCTTCTGCTGCTTTTTGGGGCTTTTTGTTCTTCTTTTTCTAATTCACTCAGGTGGTGGGTTAAATTGTTTATTTGAGACTGTTCTTCTTTATGAGGAAGGCCTGTATCGCTATAAACTTCCCTCTTAGCACTGCCTTTGCTGTGTCCCATAGGTTTTGAGTGGTTGTGCTTTCATTATCATTTGTCTCAAGGTATTTTTTAATTTCAGCTTTGATTTCCTCATTGATCCATTGTTTTTTCAATAACATATTGTTTAATCTCCATGCTTTCCTTTTTTTCTCCTTTGTTTCTCTGTTGTTGATTTCCAGTTTCATGGCATTGTGGTCAGTAAAGATGCTTGAGATAATTTCTATCTTCTTAAAATTGTTGATGTTTCTTTTGTGCCCATGTACATGATGAATCCTGGAAAATGTTCCATGTGCACTTGAAAAGAATGTATATCCTATTTTGGGGGGGTCTAATGCTCTGAAATTATCCACCAAATCTAGTTTTTCTATTGTAGTATTTAATTTCTCTGTTGACTTGTTTATTTTCTGTCTGGAAGATCTGTCTAGTGATGTTAATGCAGTGTTAAAATCTCCAACTATGATTGTATTCCCATCAATATCCCCCTTTATCTCTGTTAGTAGTTCTTGTATGTACTTAGGTGCTCCTATATTGTGTGCATATATATTAACAAGTGTAATATCCTCATCTTGTATCATTCCTTTAATCATTATAAAATGTCCTTCTTTATCTTTATGGCCTTTGTTTTAAAGTCTATTTTGTCTGAAATCAGTACTGCAACACCTGCTTTTTTGGCTTTTCCATTTGCATGGAATATCTTTTCCTTCCTTTCACTCTAAATCTATATGTGTCCTTCTCCCTAAAGTGGGTCTCTTGTATGCAGCATATTGAAGTTTCTTGCTTTATTATCCAGTCTGCCACTTTATGTCTTTTGACTGGAGCATTTAGTCCATTAACATTTATAGTAATTATTGATAGATGTGTGTTTATTGCCATTTTGAACTTATCTTTGCAGTTGAATTGGTATATCCTCTTTGTTCCTTTCTTCTTCCTTTTGTGGTTTGGTAATTTTCCTTTGTATTATCATGGATTTTATTTAATTTTTGTGACTCCCTTGTAAATTTTTGGCTTGTGGTTACACTTTTTTGTAAATCTATTAACCCATTACTATAACTGTATTTATTAAACTGATAGTAACATGATCTCAAACCCATCCTACTGTTAAAAAAAATTAAAAAAGAAAGAAAAAAATATTCTATATTTCCCTGCCTCCCTCTCCCACTCTCAGTGATTTGTATGTCTTCTTTTATAATTTCGTGTTTACTTTATTTGTAATTCATGAGTTATCACCTTTCCAGTTGTGAGTTTCTCTTTTCTGCAGCATCCTGCTGCTTTTCTATTTAGAATAGCCCTTTCAATATTTCTTTTAGCATGGGTTTAATGTTGCTAAACTCCTGCAGTTTTTTTGTCTGTGAAACTATTTATTTCTCCTTCTATCCTAAAGGATAGCCTTGCTGGGTAAAATATCCTAGGCTGCATCTTTTTTTTTTTTTTCATTCAGGGCTTTGAATATATCTTGCCACTTCCTTCTGGCCTGTAGTGTTTGTGTAGAGAAATCAGCTGAGAGCCTTATGGGGGTTCCCATGTAACTTACTCTTTGCTTTCCTCTTGCTGCCTTTAGAATCCTTTCTTTATCCTTGACTCTGGCCATCTTGATTATGATATGTCTTGGTGTGGGTCTATTTGGGTTCTTCCTGTTTGGGACCCTCTGAGCTTTCTGTACTTGGATATCTGATTCCTTCTTTAAGTTTGGGAAGTTTTCAGTCATGATTTCTTCAAAAACCTTTTCAATCCCCTTTGATCTTTCTTCCCCTTCTGGGACCCCTATTATGCAAAGATTGGGATGCTTTATATTATCCCATAGGTCCCTTATGCTATTTTCAGTATTTTTTATTTGCTTATCTTGTAGTTCTTCTGAATGGGTGCTTTCTATCACCCTGTCTTCTAGACCACTAATTCATTCCTCTGCATTATCTAGTTGACTTTGCACAGCTATTAGATCATTCTTCATCTCTGTCAATGAGTTTACCCATTCTACTTGGCTCTTCTTTATAGCTTCAATTTCATTTTTGACACATTTTATATCTCTAAACACTATCTCTTTTAATTCCTTCAGCAATTTGATCACTCCTTTTTTGAATTTTGATCTAGTAGGCTATCGATGTCTATTTCATTGATCTTTCTTTCAGGGGATTTCTCTTGTTCTTTTAATTGGGAAACGTTTCTCTGATTCATCTTGCTCATACCTCTCTGGCACTGTGGTTTATGGAGTATCAGTTGTCTATTATGGTCCTTAAGGTTTAATCTATCTAATGCCTATTTAGGAATAGATCTTAGGAAAAAAAGAAAAAAAAATAAGAGAGAGAGAGAAAGAATTTTAAAAGAAGGGAGAAAGAGGGTTTGAAAACATTGTATAATGAATAATAGAAGAGCGAGTTTAAGCAGAGTATTAATCGGGTGGAGACGTCCTTTTAAAACCTTAAAAAAAAGGGGGGGAGATGAATAGATGTATTTGAAACCTCTGTCTAATCAATAACAGGACATCAAAACCCAAGAGAAATAAAAATGTATTAAGAAGTAAAAATTAAGAGAGTAATAGAAAATAGAACAGGTAAAAACAGATTTAAAAAAAGAAGAAAAAAAGGGGGGTTGTCAGTGTTCTCCTGGAGTCTGTGTGCTTTTAATATGAAGTCTTTCTGTCTTCGTCCTGTTTTGGAAGCTCAGCTTTCTGTTTTCAGAGGCCCTCCATTGGCGCCCTCTTCTCTGCTTCTCCCAGCACCTGTCGGCAAGCAGATCACGCCTCCTCCTAACACTGGGTCAGGTGCAGCTCTCTGCTGTGGGCGGGCGGGTCGCTGCCCCTCTGGATGCCACAGTCAGATGTTGCAGACTGGCCGGGTAGGAGGGTGGGTCATGCCCACTCCCAGGACCACGGTCAGGGGCTGTGTTCCTGCCCGAAAGGCATGGGGCCGCTCTCACTCTACCTGCGCCTCCGCTGGTAGCTCCGCTGCTCTGTGCGGCTGCACGCTCTGCCCTGGTCGGCGCTTCGCAGGTGGGCTCGGGGAGGACCGAGGAACAGCCCTGTCCCTGCTCCGAGCCAGAACCCAGCTCCTTGTTTGTCTTTGTGGAGCAAGTTCTCTGAGGGACCAGGATGAAAGGATCCTATCTGCCCCGGGCTTTATGTAGGCCAGTCTCAGTCTGGCCTTTGAGGCTGCTAAGCCCTTCGGTGCGGATGCAGGTTTCGCCCCCGCCCCCGCCTGGGTGCTAAGCGCCAGAGGATATGGCGATATGGCGGCTGTGCCTGAGCCCCGCCTCTCTTCCCCCGAAAACTTTCCAAAGGTTTTCAGAGATGGGGGTATGCACCCTTCCCCCGAGAGCACATCAACCTTGCTGTTTTATGGAGGGCCCAGGTTGTTCTGCCCTGTGCACCCACAGCCATGGCATGCAGCCCCTTGCGTTCCACTGGGGCTGCCTCCGTGCAGCCGCCCCCGTCCTCCGCCCGGCTTGTGCAGCCTGGCCCTGCCTGCCGCTGCCGGCCCGTCTCTGGCTGGGTGTCGAGGGGATGCTCTGTGCCCGTTTAACTTAGTTCTGTCAGTCAAGGGCTGCTCTGTACAGATCAGAGCCTCGGAGGCTCCCCCTCCATCCAGCTGGCCTCTCAGTTGGAGAGGGGAGACCCAGCAAGCGAGCGCCAGTCCTCCTTTGCCTTTCCCTCCCCACAGGACCCGTCCCACGCTGCTTTGCCTTTTGTTCTTTCTTTTTTTCCTTTTCTCCTACCAGATTTTTGGCGTCTTTATCTTTTGAAGAGGGCAATGTTCTGTCGGAGTTCCGCAGGTTCTCTGGTTGGCTGAGTGGGTCCATAGATGTAGGTCTTGTTGTATGTGTGGGAGAGGGTGAGCCACGAGTGTCCCTGTACTCCACCATCTTCTCTGTCCTCCATCTCTTATTTTATAATTTAAGTGAAATCTAACATTTACTCCTGTTTAATGAAGAATTTGGTAGGTCTTTGGTCCCAGTTCCTGGATGGCAACCCCTAAAGCCTTGAAATTTCCCAAGATAGGAGTTTCTTTTCTATTCATGGTGGACCCTTGGATGGCTTGTGTTCATGAGATGACTCAGGATTGGGATTGGCCAGCCAGAGACACCAACCATGTAATTAGAGGAGTGGTGCTTTGAGCTTTGTGACAAATGAGTGACCACCAGGAGAGGAATGGGCTCAATGGTTAGGGCTAAGTAAAGGTTTGAGTTACAGTTAGGGTTTGGGTTAGCCATGTTGGTAGTGACCCAATAAATCATGTCTTTGTAATAAAGCCTCCAGAAAAGACTTGGGGCAATAAAGCTCAGAGCTCCTGTGAGCTTCCTGGTTGGTAACACTCTTGGAGGACTGTCACACTCAGATGCCATGAGGGCAACCCTGAGCCCTTCCCACTGGAGTGCTCTCTACAACAGCTCACCTGATGAGATCTAAGGGCTGCTTCTTGTCTATGCTTTGAGGAGGAGCCCATTCCCTGTACAGAAGGCCCGGTTTGCTGGGGCAGCTGAGGTCCACTGATGGAGGCTGAAGTTGCACTGGGAAGCAGAAGCAAACAGGTGAGCATCACTGTCACCACGTTTTCACATGTTCTGTTGTTAAAATGTGGTGCTAACACTTCGTGGTCATTTGTAAATAAGGGGCCCTCACTTGCCAGGAGGGATGGAGGCACCATATACTTTTTCATAATTCTCACCCAGTATTAATACTAACCCCTTGAGGGTCATTTGCAATGGTGGGTGGAAAGGAACGCTTCAATGTTACAGTCCTGGGACCACCGTGGGTACCTGGTGAGAGCCTTGCAGATGCTTAATGTCCTACAAGCGGGCCAGTCTTCAAAAGCCAAAAAACTAGGCCACCCAAGTGCCCAAACTGCTACAGTGGAGGTACACCTGATGGTGCAGCCCCCTCCTTGGACCCCCAGAGGAACCTGGACTCTGGCTGGTTAGGGGCAGGGTCAATTCTAAAACCCAGGCTTTTTTGTCCCCACAATTCAGTAGATATTCGGTGACAGCACATGGAATATAAACAACAAAGAAACTTGACATGATGTTATATATTTAGCTTACTCAAGAAACAAAATTTAAATCCAGTCATTCTCCTTCCCACCTGACCTACGTTCCTTTCTCCTGTACTAGAACCAGATTATTACCCATCCAGCCTTAGCATGGGTCCTGACTCCACTTACCTCCCTCCCAAACACCACATGAGATGATTCCTCAGCCTGGATGTGGGACCAGCAAGTACAAGAGGCTTTAGTGGAAAAGAACTGGATGTGCGCAGACGCCAACTAAACACTGTAGGATCCTGGTGTCCCACATTATTAATCATGACAGCTGTATGCAAGTGTCCCCAAAGTTCATTTAAGACTCTCACTGCTAATTTTGCTGGGACATAAATATAAAACTTGTGGACGGCTGGGCTGGACTGCTATGCTGGGTCTCTGATCCAGGAAGCTCAGTGTCTGCTCCCTGTACCCAGCTCCCTGTTCTGTTCATGCATGTGCATCAAGCAGCTGTTTAGTGTCCATTTTAATATCTTAAACAGTGCATTTCAGTATTGTCTTCATCCACAAATACGTGTACCACACAGTAGTAACGATCAATCTCAGTCTTTGCTTTCTTTGGTCTTAGAGAGTCAGATAAATGGATAGCAAAGATAACAAAGTCATAGAGCACTATAATACAGTATTTCCATTATTTCAATGACAGGATTTATTTAAAGAGCTTAGATATAACATCCTTGCATTTATGGCATCATTAAGCGTCTGAAGATGTTACATTTTAAAAACTTCATTTCATGCGAGATGTTATCCGTTAGAGAAGTGCTCCTGAATTTGAGGGGTTGCTGTCATCTCAGACGGAGTCCCTAAAAAATGTCAACACTCTGCAGTATTGCCATCATGACAAGAACCCAGACAGATGAAATTTGGAAAGCCCTGTGGCTTCCTAGTGCACAGACAGAAAATGGTATTTCAGAGGGAAAAGCCTGAATTACAGAAAATGATAAATGAAGTGGTCTAAAATGCATTTCCCTTACAAAGAACTAATACTTATTTGGTTGATAATAACATCTGTCAATAATTATGAAAAGAGCTGACAGATGCATAGTATTTACTATTAGCCAGGGCTGTTCTAACATTGACACAGATTCATTAATCCCCATAGCAACTCTACAAGGTGGGTACTATTATTATCCCCATTTTATTGATGAGGAACTTGATAAACACAGTGGCTAAATGACTTTTACAAGGTCGACAGCGAGAAACCAGCACAGGTGTTCCAGCCTGACTCTGCGCTCTTGGCCACTTCTCTTTTTTTTTTTTTTTTTTTTGTGGCTGGGAGATAATAAGGTAATTATGGTGGGGGGTGGGGAGGTAATTAGGGTTATTGGTTTATTTTAGAGGAGGTGTTGGGGGCTGAACCCAGGACCTTATGCATGCTAAGCATGCACACCATCACTTGAGCTGTACCCTCCCCTCTCGAGTCTATGCTCTTAGCTGCTAATGCGCACTGCCCCACATGGTAACTCTGGGGGAACTACACTTCATCCATTCACTTGTTAAACTCAGCCTTCCCGGTGCCTGGGATTTAGCAGTGAACAAAACAACATGGTTCTTGCCCTAAGTGAGCGTCTCGCCTCCTGACATATTGTCTTCATTTTACCCAGGAAGAAACAAGGTCAAGAACATTAGCCTTTTCCTGTTAACACCGGAGGATACATGACGTGCTTTATTTCATTTCTGCCATTTGACTTACACCATGGGGAGGGAAAGCTGCCTTACAGATCCCAGAGCTCACAAGCCTGTTAATCCCGAATTTTTTTTTAACACTATCCCTTAGTTGATACTTGATCTGAGAAAGGATGAAGTAAACCTAAAAAGATTCTAAGAGAGTGTGTGGTTTATACAGGGTAACTAACCAGCCACTGTTTATTATCCTAACAGGAATCTCTAGGCATATTTCTTTTCTTTCTCTTTTTTTCTTTTTATGGGCAGCTTTTAAAAACCAAACCAAACCAACCAAACCAAATCACTGATAATTCAACAGCAGGCTCTAAATCACCCCCAAGACAGCTGCTAAACTCGGTTTAGACTTACAATGCAGCTTCTGGTGGCTGGATTGAAGAATGTATCTCTATCCTGAATATAAAAGTCATTCACGCAGCTCTTCTCAAATAGGGAAATGAAAAACTCTTGCTCCAGCTTGATCATACTTTCATCCACTTGGGGGACTTTCAGATAACAGCTGAAATTATCAAAGGCTGAGGACCGGGTTTTCAGATCATTGGGCTTCAGAGGCAATTTTATGTGCAGTATCTCAACGTATGTACAGAGCACCTCCCACAGGGTGTGTACTTTTGCAAATACAAGCTTTTCATCCAAAACCTATATTGGGAGAATGAAAACACAAACCAGGAAACTAACTATTTTCTCATTTTTAGTACAAAGGTTTTTCTTACGTTGCTGGTAGTTAAAGCACTTGTGCAAACACACACACATATGACACTGGTAAAAGTGAAGATATAATAAAAGTAGATTTGCAAACCATCATACATATTTGCCTTAAAGATAATTTCTTTGTTGAAATTACTGAAAAGTTATTTAAAATCCTTGCAGTTCATTCATAAAATAACCAATGTTTTAGATGAAGAAAAGCAAACTTCTTAATTTTTAGTCCAAATTAGTAACTAAAAATAGAAACACCAAAATATTCTTTGCAGTGGTATTGTAATGACAATTTTTTAAATTTCTGAAACCTAGGACTATTTACATATCTGTTCAATATAGTGTTAAACGGCCATTAAAAGGGATTTAAAAGAATTATATTTATTGATATGGAATATATAATAAAAGGAAAAAGCAAAAAAATATGAAATAATAATTTTCCTTCTTGGAAGGGAAAAATATCTACATTTGAATAAAAAAAGTTTAGAAGGATTTTAAGATTCTTAATGTATAATTAAGGTACAGATGATTTTTAATTCCACTGTTCTTTCATTTTCAATTTCTGGGGGTAAATTTTTATAATAAAAAAATCTTTAAAAAGGTTCTTGCATAATTAATAGATATATTTATGACTACATTCTCTGGCTATTAGAAAAGATCTCCTAGCTTTGGATCTGAAACATACATTCCATAATGCAGATTCTGACTTACTCGCCTCCCAGCCCACAGCAAAGGCACGGCTAGTGTGACATGTTTCAAATACCATTCCAGGTAATATGCATGCTCCCAACCAATGGCTGCAAAGGGACTGACACTGATCTGGTTGCTCACAGCTGCAGACCATCATAGATGATGTTGGATTCATAGGCTCATGTTTTCTCTGTCAAAAGAAACCAGAAAATGTTAGGCTTTTACTTTCACCAAGGGAACAAGTAGATGTTTGATTTTTTTATGCAAAAGTAACAACAAACCAATTTGAACCTGATGAAAAGACATTTGCTCAAACAGCACAGTAGCAATGAAGGTGCTCTGGCAGGCAGAGATTTGTTGGATTCCTGTGAGTGCTGGACTCCCACATGGAATTCCCTTGGCACTCCAGAAGGCCTGTGGTTGACCCCATGTGTTTGTGGCCATATGTGGAGCACAAAACTCTCTGGCTTTGCCACAATTTCAAAGCCTTTTTTGGCTTTTGAAAAGTTTTGGACTCAAATGGAGTTTTCTTGAGTCCACTCACTGATGTCATTCACCAGAGTTATAGTCCAGATCTGAAATTCTAGACTCTTAAAATCTTGCAGACATTCAAATGGTTCAGGTTTGGATGTGTATTTACCTCTGCAGGCCTGGACCAAATTCGATAAAGCCACCCGGAAAAGTTCAGCAAAATGTAAAGAAATTTTTCTCTCTGCAAGTCTGAAATGTCTGTGAAGCTATAAAAACTTCTGCATCTACAAAAATAGAGAACCAACTCATCAGTAACATATCTATCCATAATGCATGGCCATTTAAAAAAAATACTGTATTAACTGCTATTAAATTCTATCTGGCTTTTGCCAAATTGTGTCCTAAACTGTAAGGAAAGTATATAAATGTAGAGAATTTTTGACCTTTTAAGAGAAAAAGGAACCCTCCTACTCAGTTGGTGGGAATGTAAATTGGTGCAGCCACTATGGAGGACAGTATAGAGGTTCCTTAAGAAACTAAAAATAGATTTCCATGTCATCCAGCAATCCCATTCATGGGTATATGTCTGGAGAAGAATATAATTCAAAAAGACACATGCACCCCAATGTTCACAGCAGCACTATTTACAATAGCCAAGACACTGAAACAACCCAAATGTTCACTGAGAGATGACTGGATAATGAAGGTGTGGTATATTATATAAATATTTATATATACATATATATAAACACACATATATACCCACGCACACACACACACAATGGAATACTCTCACCCATAAAAGATAAAATAATGCCATTTGCAATAACATGGATGGACCTACAGGGTATTATGCTAAGTGAAATAAGTCAGAGAAAAAAAAACAATTATTCTATGTATTAACTTATATGTATATCTAAAAAATAAAACAAATTAATGACTATAATAAAACAGAAATATACTCACAGGTACACAGAACAGACTGGTGGTTACCAATGAGGAGAAGGAGGAGAGGGGAGGCAGGAAGGGAGTAGGGGATTGAGAGGTAAAAATTACTACGTATATAATGGATAGGTTACAGGGCTGCATCATACAGCACAGGGAAATATAGCCATTATTTTATGGTGACTTTAAATGGAATATAATCTATAAAAATGTTGAGCCTCTGTGTTGTACACCTGAAAATACTAGGATGTAAATCACCTACTCAATTACAAAATTTTTAATCAAAGTTTTCTTTTCATATTATTTGCAATAATTTACAAGCCAGCACTGTCAATAGAAACATAGTGCAAATCACAATTTCCAATAATCCCATTTGGAAAATAAAAAGGAACAAGTGAAATTAATTCCTGTAATAATTATATTTATCTCAAAATATCCAATATACTATCATTTAAAAAGTGTGATAAACACTTTTAAAACTTATTAAAAAATATTTTACATTATTTTTGTTGTATGAAGTCTTGAAAATCTATTACGTATTTTGCACTTATAAAATATCTCAATTCACAATAGCCACATGTGGTCGCTGGCTACCATACTAGACAGAGCAGATTACACCATTTCCACTTCTGATAAATTACCTGCTCTTACTTATTTAAAAAAATTGCAGAAAAGGCTTTAGATATTCCCTATATCAAACAAAGCAACCTTGACGGGTGTGGAGTATCTTCATTATAAGGTGAAAAATAAAGGTAAGAGAGCCATGGTTACATGTATGTTAATTTAACAATAACTTCTTAATTCATTCAGGACTTTACAATCTTTCTTCATATGCCAAGGATTCACTGTCACTGTGCAATATTTTTCACTATTATCATCTTTGGAATTGAGAGGATTCTGATGACCCTGCTTTGTGCATCTGTACATAAAAGAAAATAACAAAACAGAGAAAAAGACCTTATTAAAGATAATTTAGGGGGGAGGGTATAGCGCAAGTGAAAGATCATATTCTTAGCATGCACAAGGGCCTGGGTTCAATCCCCAGTACTTCTTCTAAAAATAAAATGAATAAATAAAAATCTAATTACCACCCCCCTGCAAAAAATTAATTAACTAATTTTAATTAAAAGTTTAAAAATGATAATTTAGTGCAGGCTTATCAGGCTACAAGAGCTACAATGAATGCCCGTCCCCCCATTAATTTTGAAGAAGTCTCACAGTATTTCCCAACATAAAGGCTAAAATATAATTCAGAACACTTTCTGATGGTCAGCATGATTTTAACAGAAAAGTAGATAATTACCTCCCTGCTGTCAAAGCTCTGTCAGAGATGGGCACAGAAAATTTAGTAAAAATGATTTTGCAACTACCTTTGAAAGAAATGCTGAGAAATGATCTTTTCTGTTGGATATTAGCCTGCTTTTACATTCTGCAGTAAGCATACGTGTTTACAAACCAGGCAGGAACTAGATCATATTTTACACATACTTTAGAAACTGATTTGAATTTTGCTGTCTACCTGCAAGGCTATTTTTTAAGTACTAACATAAGCTGGCCACTATACTAAATTTTGTTTCACTGTTTTCTTAATCCTCACAACTCTGTAAGCTGCTATTATTATCCCCATATAACAGATAAAAAGCTTGGGGCAGAAAATAATTTGGGTAACTTGGTAAATGGTGGAGCTGGGTAAGACTGCAGCCAGTGTGACACTCAAGTCCATTCTTCTCACCAATGTCTGATACTGCTACCTACATTCAGCAATGACTGCTGATTTCATATTTAAGTGTGTCATTTCTAAAAGTGCAAAGCTATATTAGTACTCCTGTGTAAATTATTCTTTTGAGATGTGATTGCCAAAAAAACAAAAAGATATAATATCAGGGTACCACTGAGGGGAGGGCGAACTGCATATGGATGGACACAAGGGGACATTTTGGGGACACAGTTGCACAACTCTAGAAATAGCTAAAATGGCTGACTTGAACAATTCTAATGTGTGAATTTTATGGCCTGTAAATTGAACCTTAATACAGCTATTAAATTAAGAAACTGGGATACCAAATTAAGACTAAAACACATATATATCACACAAAGAACAAGAGGCAAATATCATTATTTGCTGCGCCATTTTCCTTCATGCAGCTTCCTTTCCTCACCCTTTCCTGAAAGGATGATTCAGTTTTAAAATAGTCTTTTAATTTATTCAGCAAATAATTTTTGACTGCCTACTATGTACCCAGGACTAGTCTAGGCACTTGGAATAGATCAATAAACAAAACAAAAGTCCTGTCCTCACGGAGCTTGGTTGGGGTTTAGCTGGGGTGGGGGTTGGAGATGACAATTCACACAACAGAGCAGCAGAGGAGGTGGCATGTTAGGAAAGAGGAACCATGGAAAAAAGAAAAAAGGGCAAGGTAAATAGGATTGAGAGTATGGGATAAGGGTGATGCTGTATTAAATACCAGAGCAGGCCACACAGAGGACTGAGGTTAGGACTAGGACTAAGAGGTGAGAAGTCCCAGGTGGACTTAATAACCATCACCAAGGCCAGCACGCACCTCGCATGTTCCAGAATGGGGGCACAGCTGGAGCTGTGGAGAAGGGTCAGTGCAGATCCTGTACGGCCTTGGAGGATGTTGTAAGGACTGTGGCTTTTACCTGGAGTGAAATGGGGAGGTACTGCAGAAGGACGACACAATCTAACTTAGGTATTCAAGGCTCACTTGAGTGCCAGGTGAGAATAGTCAAAATGGTTCAGAGATTAAAAGAGGGAAGCCATTGAGAAGGGCTGTGCAGGAGAAGAGGACAGTGGCTCAGGGCAGGGAAGCAGCAGTGGAGGCAGGAGCCATGGTGAGAAGTGGCTGGGTTCTGGATATGTTTTAAAGGCAGTGTTAAACCAGATCTATAGACAGAATTCTAGTGGTATGTCAGTGAAAGTCAGAATAACTCCAAGATTTTTGACCCAAGCATCTGGAAGGATTAAGTTCCCACTAACTGAATAGGGGAGGCTGCAGAAAGAACCAGTTTGGGGTGGTAGGAGGACCAAGAGCTGTTTTAACACATGTTGGTCTTAAGATATTAGAGTTCCAAGTGAAGATGTCAAATCAGCAGAAGATAGTAAGAGTCCAGAGTTGGAGAGAAAAAGTCTAGCGGGAGACAGAAATGTGGGAATCATGGGTCAACAGGTGGTACAGGAAGACATGAAACCCAGGTACTCAAACATTAAGATAACCTGGCATTAACCATAGAAGTTATCCTTGAGGGCCTGCCTACTAGGTGTGGATATCAGTCCTATTTCCCGACCACTCGAGTTTTAAAATGAAACTTACAAATGAATTCGTGCAAGACACTGCCTCCAGTGGGTGGGATCAGAGCTGGAGTTGGAGAATGGGATGTTGCACGCTACTCCCTACGGCAGAATATATGTGTGTGTGTGTGTGTGTGTGTGTGTGTGTGTGTGTGTGTGTGTACAACGCATGTGTGTGTGTGCAGGGGGATGAGTTACACCTCGCTTAAGAAAAAGAGCTAGTAAGTCTAGAAACCGAAAGATGAAAGAACATCCAGATCTGATAAAGGGAACAGGGGAAACACTGTGTAGTATAAGACATATCCCCATAATGTCATTTCCCACCATTCTTTCATAAGGAACACAGTTGGAAAGGGGGGAATTATGTAGATACGTGTGATGTACACAAATTTTCTGACTTTGTAACACTGAATATCTACATATGTAGCAAGTTAATGATATTTATATCTGCTTCAAGTTTAATAACAAGTTCACAACAGAGGGAAAATAAAATATTGAGGACTGGTAGAAGTATCATAGAAGGCCTTTCAATGTTCAGAATGGAAGCAAAAGCAGCTTCACCGCACAAAGAATGTCATTAAGAGTCAAGAATGTTTATATTTGCTTAAGAAATTCAGAGTTACAACTTCCTGCTTTAAAGAATTAACTTTAAGACAGATGCCATACTATAAGCAACGTCTATACTGGTACATTCTTAAAACTATTTTTAGTTCCTGCTTGTTCTGATGTACTCCAGAAATTCTGCAAAGAAAACCTTCTATTCAAAGGCTTAAAGGAATAAAAAAAGAAATAACACCGCATTCTTTTAAGTGTTCTCTGTACTGAAAGTCATTTGCAAATGCAGCACTCTGCCACATATCTACATTTTTAACAATAAAGACTTTTGTGCAATTTTTCAATTGCTATGTGACTTTGCGTCAGTCTCTCACTCAGAAGCAGAATGCAGTACCAGAAAATGTCACGTCATGTCTAAAATTACAGATGTGGAAGATGAACGGACACCAGGACACAGCTAAGTGGGAGGGTGAAGTTTACCTTCTAAGTTACCGTAAGTGCAGTTACACCTGCTCCCTGCTTCCCCTGTGAAGTGAAGAACTAGTCTTTTCCAGAAAAGCTCTCATTCTGAGAACTGTCTTCTTTAAAATATTTGGAGATTCTTTTTTAAGGTTATTTCACTTTTAAGTCTTTCCCCAACTCTACATCCCATAACAAGTGTTAAAATTATCCAATAGCCTTTTGTTACAGAACATACTCTACAAAAGCTGAGGTTTCCCAGGGTTTGGATCCCAGAACTCTGCTACCAGATAATCCTAAAGCCTTCCTTCCATAACTGACTCTTCTGCCAATTCCCAGCTGCGGGCAAATTCGGCTTCTCAGACCAGGTAACTTTCTAACTCTGCCTACGAACACTCTACTGTCAGTAAAGGAAATCTCAGACAGGAAGCAAACAAAGCCCCTAGTGAGGTTTGCACCTTCAAACAATCAAGACGCCATCACCAAGCAAATATTTAAACCTACTGCAAAACTTCTGAAGACATCTTACAAAAAATGTAGTTTCTATAGATGCATACTATTTGCTCTGGAAGAGTGATTTCCAATGGAGGGAACATAGGACCCCATGACCAAAGCAATTTTTTAAAACTGCACATAACCGTCCCTCTTCACGTGAGGATTCAAGCAAGCCCGTCTCACAGGTCTAGGTGTAATAGAATGACAGCCACCCTAGGAGTGGGGTGAAAAACAGTGAGGTAGACTTTTAGTGAAAGGGGGTGATGTAACAGGCCCCACCGCCCACTTACCTCCCACCACAGGACAATCATCTCAGATCGAGGGCAAACACTTTGGGAAACAGAGGTTCTTTATGTTTTTATGGTTTTCTGGTGGAAATAATTCCCTGAGTCATGTGAAGTTGTGGCTGCAAAATTGAACAGGGGACCAGATATTTTCACATTCAAGACACAAATAGCCCCAGGGTGGCCACTATATCTTCTCTCCCCTTTGCCTGTTCACCCCAAAAGCTGCAGGACAATCCTACTTGCAAAGACACTCACCACTTCTCACAAATTCCTGCCAAGTCCACATCAGCAGCTGGTGGTGTCAAAGTCACCATTTGTACTGCTATGAAGTCCCTCCATTACTTTATATCCCTTCTATTTTCTCTGTTGTCTTCCTAGCTACACTTGCATTCAGGAGCTGGTTACTGCACTAACATTGCCTCTGTAACCAGTCCAGGATATAGGAAGTAGAGGTTCAACTGTAACCTGTCCCAGAATACTTGTCATGCCACTCTAGTTTTCCAACAAAATACTCTGGTATCCCTCAGCTCACCCAAAGAACCACCGCATTACTTACAGATTGTAAAAGTAGAGGGCTTTCTCTACTGGAAAACACTGTGGTCTGTGGTAGAGATGTGATTTCAGTTTTTGCAACTACTTACAGGCAAAAAGACATGTTCCGCAAATTTTCTTCAAGTGTTTGGAATTTAAACTTTTATTAGATACAGAGCCGGCGGACTAACCGTAATCAATGAACATATGGTCATATTACCAAATAATGTTCATGTCTGCCTTACAGACATGTAAGAACTTGAATTACACCTGCAGCCTGTAGGTCTTTAGAATTGGATGTGAAGCATCCTGTGAGATAAAAAACCTCCTATCCAGTCACAGAACACCTTACAGACAACATCACATTAATGCCACTGAATACATTAGTAGAGTCCATGTATGGTTAAGTTACATCTCCAATTTCTCAGAGCTAGATAGGAGATGTCTAGAAAAGGTGGAAAAGCCCAATTACCAAAACAGCTCAAAAGTTAAAGCAGACTCCTTCACCTCCCAAAGCAGAGGGCAGAGAGGGCATTGCCCACCACCCTGTCCTCCCCCAGGATGTGGCATGTGGGGAAGCAGGCAGGAGTGGGTGGCTGGGACTCGGAGGTGGAAAGGTGATGAAAGGAATAGTGGAACTGCTCTGGTCCTAGAACAACAGAGCTGTAAAAAGCTCGGCTTCAGTTCAACCCACTCCCTCTCCCACTTTCCCTCCCACCTACGTGACAAACAGCACAGTCAGGCACTTTCTACCCATGACAGTGACTACTAGCAGGAAAGGGACCAGGATAAAAGCATGTCCTATAAAAAATCAGTCTGATTTTAAAGACTATGTCATAAACAATGAACAGCACTGTCAGAGTAGGACACTTGTGAGGCGCTCAAATAGGGAGGAGGAGGTTGAGGATCCATTTCCAGCACTTCCATGTCTTTTATCACTCCTATTTCTGACCTTTCCTTTACCACTTTTTGTAGCACTGCCATCACTGGCAGGTAAAGGGGCAGCAATGTGACTTGACCGTTTGGCTGATGGGGCTACATTTCCCAGCACTGGAATGAAAAGGCACTGGAAGAGGAGAAGCTGGAAGATGTGAACCGTGGTCCTGGTCTGTGCCAAACACTAACCAGGTGACCATGGGTTAGGCTGTTAGTCTCTCTGGGCTTCCGGCTGTTTACTTATAAAAGAAGGTTTTGTCATTGCACAAATATATCCAATATGAAATGTAACACAAAAGTCAAACATAATGATATCTCACCTGCTTGCCTCAGGGAACCGTACAAGCACTGAACACTATGTGAATGTAAACACAGAGTTAAGGAAACTGTTGAGGTAAAGCACTAAACTGAACATGGAGATAAAGTTTTATGGATTTTCTTGGCTTTCTTTTTTAATTGCAACACTGAATTAATAGTTATTAGCTATAATCCACACCACCACCCCTGCAAATAAGTAAAGTTGGTAAGCACTGCCTGGATGCCTGCTACTGCCCGATGCTAAGCAGGGTGAGGGGTATAAAGGAGGCTGAACAAGGGAGTCTTCTCCAGTTACCAGCTAAGTGAGGAGATACATTGGAAACCACCCGGGAATAGTACCAAGTCAGTACTCAAAGCCAAGATTACAGGCTACCGATCATAAACACTGCAGGAATACAGAGAGGAGCTAGAAGTATTTGGAGTAAATAGGGAAGACTCTATGAAGTGGGTGGGGCTCCAACTAGTTCTCAGGGCAATTCTAAGCTGTTTTAACTGAGGACTGGATAGGAAAATGCTGGTGACTCCTGGTTTTTAATAAGGCACAGGTTACCCTAGGAGGCTAAGTCACATAATGATTGGAACACATAAGGTAAGTCTAAAATGATGGAGGGTCGAGACTACCTGGCTGAGATCTGATTGTGGTAAGTCTTTGACTTGACTCTAGATGTTGGAGTGTCAAAACTGTAGGTTGACTGAAAGGAGGGGAGAGAATATCCAAGAATTCAGCAGAAGGAAAAATTCATGTATCAGGGATGAAAGCTCTTCATCAGAGTATCAGCAATCAGAATAGACACTTGAAACCAAAATCATATAGTTCCAGAAGCCGAAAATATGTGGAGGGTGGTGGGAGAAATATAAATCAAAGATCATTCCAAGCCTTTGGGTATTCAAGACCGGAAGAATGATTATCCCACTGAATAAGTGGAGACGCTGCAAGAAAAAAGATTATGAAATCAGCTTTAGACATGTTGAATCTGACATATAAGCTAAGAGTAGGTGTTCTCTAAGAAGCTCAAATTCAAAATTGAAGCACAGATCTAGAGTACAGGCTTAAGATGCAGATGGACAAGACATGATAAATCTCCTAAAAGAAAACATAGGCAAAACATTATCTGACATAAAACTTAGCAACGTTCTCCTAGGGCAATCTACCCAGGCAATGGAAATAAGAGAAAAAAATAAACAAATGAGACGTAATTAAACTCATAAATTTCATCACAGCAAAGGCAACCATAAGTAAAACAAAAGGAAACAACCACCTACGAATGGGAGAAAATATTTGCAAATGATACGACTAAAAAAGCCTTAATTTTCAGAATATATAAACAGCTCATACAACTTAATAACAAAAAAAAACAAACAACTCAATCCAAAAATAGGTAGAAGACCTAAACAAGCATTTCTCCAATGAAGACACAAATGGCCAATAGGCACATGAAAAAATGCTCAATATCACAAATAAACAGAGAAATTCAAATCAAAACTACAATGAGGTATCAGCTCACAGCAGTCAGAATGGCCATCGCTCAGAAGTTCATGAATTATAAATGCTAGAGAGGCTGTAGAGGGAAGGGAAACCCTCTTACACTGCTGGTGGGAATCCAATTTGGTGTAGTCATTATGGAAAGCATGGAAATCCCTCAAAAAACTAAAAGTAGACTTACCCTATGACCTAGCAATATCACATCTGTGTATATAATTGGAAAGAACTCCAATGTGAAAAGATACCTGCACCCCAGTATTCATAGCACCACTGTATACAATAGCCAAGACATGGAGGCAAGCTAAATGTAGCAACAGATGACTGGATAAAGAAGTTGTGGCATATTTATACAGTGGAATACTACTGTACCATGAATAGGACAAAATAAAACCATTTGCAGCAACAAGGATGGAGCTAAAGATCGTCATTCTAAGTGAAAGCAGCCAGAAACAGAAAAATACCAAGTGCTACCACTCATATGTGCAATCTAAAAAAAGAAAGAAAAAGACAGTGAACTCATCTACAAAACAGAAACAGACTTGCAGACTTAGTAAACAATCTTAAGGTTACCAGGGAAAGGTGATGGGAAGGGATAAATTTGGGAGTTTGAGATTTACAAATGTTAGCCACTATATAGAAAAGTATATTTTAAATAAAGTTTCTTCTGTATAACACAGAAACCTATGTTCATTATCCAGCAATAACCTATAATGGAAAAACCGATACAGCCACCAACTGAGGAAGCAAGAGAAGAAAGGATTTAGTTATGCTGGGCTAGAGCCCACTTCTAAAATCCTTGTCAGCCACTGAGGCTGCCTCGAGTACACTGAGCCCTCCTCCCAGGGACAGGCTGACATGACATGTGTCCTGCAAACCTGGGGCAGCAGAGGCCGTCCCCAGGTCTGGCCCTGGGATAGATGGGAGCAAGTCCACCTGCTCCCCTTGGGGCAGCACCCCTACCCACAGCCCCCGCCACCTGACTGCACCACGCCTGCCTCTCAGGAACCCACTGACTTGAAAACAAGTGATCCACGAACCTGGGGCAGCAGCATGGAGATGGGCGGAGACCTGGCAAGCTGGTCGACTTGACCCCATCTCCCCCACGGCCTGTCCAGGGCTCGTCCTCAGCTACTCCAGGCACGGTCCGCAGGTCAGCCTGCTTCTGGTAGGAGGGCACGGTGTGGTCGAAGGTATTGGCGAGGTTTGGGGTCTGCCATTAGGAGCCCGTGGATTTGCTACAAACTCCCCAGCGCATGGCCTGAGCTTGGCCTCTGCTGCCCCAGTTTTGTGGAACTCAGGTTACAGGTCAGCCTGTTCCTGGAAGATAGGTGCTGTGCTGTCAGGGAAAGGCGGTGGCTGCGATGGCGGGATTGGGGCTGCCCTGTTGGAGCGCGGGGGTTGCGACCATTTCCCGCTGCTTCTGCAGCCATCCCAGCACACTGATCGCACCGAGCCCACCTCCCAGGAGCAGACTGACTTGTAACATGAGTCCCACAAACCTGGGGCTTTACAGGCCGCCCCCAAGGTCAGGCCGTGGGAAAGATAGGAGCAAATCCAGGGGCTCTCATGGGGCAGCCTCCATTCCATCCGAGGCCCCGCGACCGCACCGCACCTGCCTCCCAGGAGCAGGCCATGGTCTGAGGACCAGTCAGAGATGCTCCGGAGACGTCCGGTGCCCTCCCACCTCCTGGGGCTGTACCTGCTCTCCTAAACCCGGGTATAAGCGGCGGCAAAAACGCGGGGTTCAGGAACTACTAATAGCGGGGTTACCACAAACCACAGCGGCGGCTGGGACCCGCCTAAGAGTCCTAATGGGACGCGCGGCCGGGACCTCACCTCCGCACCCCTCCCTGGGCGCCTCCTCAGCTGCACAGCGCACGCCTCACCCACCGGCTCCCCGAGCAGCGCGCCCCCACCAGCGCCCCCTTAACTGCCCGGCAGCGGCAGCCGAGCCGCGGGCAAGCAGCGGCCCAGACCCCAGGCCGTGTTCCTCTTCCAGGAGCTGGTCCAGGAGCACCCGGCTCCCGCCAGCTTCCACGTGTTCTGGGCGGCTTCCAGCGTCTGCGCGTCTGTCCGTCGGCGCGTGTGCGCCCCTCCTCCTCCCGCCTGCAGCGCAAACCGCCCGGGTGGGTCTCCTGCTTTACCGGACCTGTCCACTGGGGCCGGGAGGGGCCAGGTGGGGCCCCTCCTGCTCTTCCCGCCGGGTCTCCATCCCCAGAGCCTTCACCCCGCCACTGACTGGGTCCTGGCACTGAACTAGAACCACGACTGTCCTGGGCCAGGCCACACCCCGCCAGCCCCACTTCCCCTTCTCACCTTCCCCTCCCTGTTACTACCCTCCCACCCCTGGCCAGGCCTAGTCTCCCACAAGACCTTGAAGACAGGGCTTCTTCTACTCACACTGAGGTCCGTGCCCTCACACTCCGTCCTGCTAGTTCCTAACCTAAGGCCCCTACACCCTCATGCCTCACCACAGGAACCCCAACATCCTGAAACAATCCCCCTCACTTCTCAGCCAGGTCAGTTCCACTCTGAGCGGGCCCCACGCTCCTCAACCTATACTCCCTAACCATGGGATCCCTTTCACTCTGACTGCAACCCTACCCTGAGCTGACTCCCTCACCCCTCACCCTGTGGTTGGGGTGAGGAAATCTGGGCTCCAGTAATGATGACTACTGCCACCAGTGTGGGATCCAGCCTAGTGTGCACGTTCATAGTTAATGTCTGAGGCTACAGGGCGAGGCAGGCTGGGCTGAAAGCGGTTCCAATTCCCGCCCTGACACCCTGATCCCCGCACCCTGTGTCTCATCTGACCCGATGGATCAGGGTGATCCCAGGCTGCCAGCCACTGGCCTGTGGGCCTTGGGTGGTTGATTGTCCTGATGGTGATCTGGACCCCTAGGGCAGAGGCACTGGGCACGTGGACCTTTGGGGTGGGGGAGTTCAGAGGGTTCACTTGAGCCCAGGGGTAGACAGCAGATGGTGGGCTGTGTGCATGGGGCTGTGTTTGTGGCCTGGCCTCAGCCCAGGTGGGTGCAGGGATCTTGTTCATTCACACCAAGCCAGAGGGAAGAGGGACGGGAGCATTTAAAGCATCAAAGTTAGGAAGCCAAGGCTGGAGAGCAATGTAGGCAGGTGCATTGGCCAAGCCACCTTGGGGCCCCCCTCGACGCTGGTCCCTTGCATCAGGGGAGACTGGCATTTGACTGGCCAATGAGACATCCCCTGCTGTGGTATAGTTTACAGGCAATTGAAGGGATTTTGACAGGTAATTTTAATCCAATAATTGTCACTTTCTCTGTGGGAGATCAGGTCCAAAGTCATGGGGAATCTGGCAGTGATCCTGCCTGAACTCCAGCCTGGGACAGTGGAGGACCCACCCAGGAATCATCATGTTAGCTCTCACCAAAAGTCACTGTAATAGAGAAGAACAAATCTGACTCCATATTGGATCTGTTCATTTTCCTTTAACCCTCTGCCGTGTTCTCTAGGCTTAGTCTAGCTAGCTCTGCTCCTTTTGTAAAACAATGTTGCCTTTAGCCTAAAATAAAGAGGAGAGCCTATTCTCAGGGCTCTGAACTTTAAGGATATTAACACTTTTTCACTCCTATAAAGATGACAATTTGCAGAATAGAAAAAGTTTGTTTTGTTGCAGGTTTTACAGGAACACCATGATCTGACCCACGTGGACAGCTGCAAAGGATTCCAAGAACAAAAAAATCCTACACCAACAAGTTTGCAACAACCAACCACAGCCCCTCCCCTTTTTAGTAGAAAAGGAGCCTGAAGTCTGACTTGGGGAAGATGGTTCTCCAAGTCTGCCATTATCTTGGTCTGCAGCTATCTATGTAGACCAGGTCATAGTGCCTCTGTAAATCCTCTAACAAAACAAAAGTTATTTTCTTTTCTGCAACTTGTTGTCTTTATATAAGTGCAAAAGTGTTAATATCATTAAAGATCAGAGCCTTGAAAATAAGCTCTCCTGTATATTTCCGGCTAAAGGCAACATTGTTTTACAAAATGTGCAGAGCTAGTAAGATTAAGCCTAGAAAAGAGGGCACAGGGTTAAAGCCAAAAGAACAGATCGTCTATGGAGTCAGATTTTTTTCTTTTCTATTATACTATATTCTATTTTTGTTTTAAGTTTATAAGAATAAAGTTTAGCCTTTTCCCATTTTAAATTGTGCAGTTTTCAGGAGCATGAAGTGCATTCACAATGCTGTGAGACCAACACCACTGGTTTCAGACTATTTCCTTCCTCAAAGTGAAAGCTTGTATACAAAGTGAACCCCACATCCTACCTCCCCCAGCCCTTGACAAGCCCTAATCCCCTTTCTCTCTCTATGTCTTTACCTATCCTGGAGGTTCCCTATCAATGAAATCATATAAAAGGTGGCTTTTTTAATATTTTTTTGTGTGCCCACATATCTTAAGTAGGGAAGGGTGAATTTTTGTTTGTTTGTTTTCACGTGAATTAGCATTTTTGTATTTGGAGAGGAAAACCAGCTGGATTAAAGATGAGACGTACCAAATGAATCCCTTTTAGTAACTGGCATAATCTCGGGGTAGGCACTGCTGTTCTAACTGTGAAACCAGAGCCAGAAGGGAGATGCTTAGCTCTTCTTGTGGCAAAATAAAAGCATACAAAAACAGAAAACAAAGGCCAAGAAAGACAGATTGAAAGGCAAACCACAACCTGGAAAAACCTTTCCTCGTGACCCAAGGTCGGAGAAAAGCTTCACATCCCTGTGTTCCAAAAACCTCTTGAAGCCCAGTGTTCTGAAAAGAAACAAAACACACACAGGCATTTCCAACGAGAGGCAGTGCAGGTGGCCAGTGTCTGCTAGAGATGTTCGACCTCTCAGGTGAGGACACAGGCAGACGGACAGACTGCAGAGACAGCTTTGGCCACCATCATACTGGTAGGACTTTAGCCCGGTGACAATCAACCCTGGTGACAACGTGAGCAGGCAGAGGCCCCAGGAGGTCCCCTGGAGGGAAAAGCAAATGGACGCTCCTCTCTGGCAGAACAAGGTGCAGGATACATCAAGGCGCCAAAGGTGCATCCCTTCCCCAGCAGTGCTGGTCCTTAGAGGAGAACCCACCAAAGTTCTTGCACAATTTTCAAAGATAATTTTTCTTCAGTAACATGAATTCAAAATAATCAATATGTCATCAAAGGATTTTCAGAAGTGACCTGCCGTGGGCCAGAAAAATACATACATATATACACACATATGCACATAAATATATGTACACATACATACAGGAAAAGAGACAGACTGAAACACAGAAATGCAGGGGGAGACAGAGAAACAGAGAGCGAGACAAGACAGAGAGAGAGGCACTGAGAGGCAGAGACAGAGAGAAGGAACACTGGAGCTGGTAATGAGTGGAACTCACGCACATTTTCACAAGTCAGTCTACATGTCAGAACCTGGTCCCAAAGTCCATCCACCTTCCAGGGGAGGGTGTGGGGATCACACAATGGCGTGGGAACAGAAGGCAAAAAATAGGAAACCATTGTGGGGCAGCCCACCACAGAGGCCGAGATGAGACACTGGACCTGTATGTCAACATGACAGAATGACCTAGGTGGCTGTATGCCAGAGTGGACGATGCCAGAGTTGTATTTAATTTCAGTCTCACGACTGGGAGCTGGGAAGCATGTAGCAAGGAAAGTGACTTTCTCCAGACCCCAGGGCAGACCCCGGCCGGTGTGGCATGTTCTCTGCGCTCCGCCAGCCCTCTGTGGGGTCCTTCCTTTGCTGAGTCTGTGCACGAGCTCCCTGTGATGCCAGCCCATGGGGGTGACAGATGCAGTAGGTGTTTCTAGGTCTAGAGACAGGATGGCTTCTCTAGGAATCAGGGGCCAGAATGATCCCCACTGTGCCGATGGGGGTTTGGGGAGACCCTGAGAGGCACGTGGCTTGTCCAGGGTGACAGCACTGCTGAGTGGGGGCAGCCAGGTCTGACCCCACGTGTCTTCAGAGCTGCGGCACTGGCTGCATCCAGGCCTCCCCAGGGCTATGGGGGAGGCTGAGTTGGTATCACTGTGTGTGAACATGGCAAGAAGTGAGAAATGAGAGATCGGCAGCCCAGAAAGGCCCTTGGGGAGCTTTGTGTCAGGAGGAAGCTTGGATAAGTGGACCCCAGTAAGTGACCTCACTTCCCTGGCAATAGAGCCCAACAGAACTTGGAACTGAAGTCACCAGGCACCCACTCTGTACAGAAGTCCCTACTCAGCTCACCTGGTTGGAGACAGAGGCATTTTCTGCTGCATCCCATTATCCCGAGGCCGCAGCTCCCGGAAAACCCGCAGCGAGGGGCTGTACCAACGCTACCGGCGCTGGGTCAGGTCTCACTCAAGGCTCCTCTGGCCTTTTGGCGAGAGACACCCAAAGGTAAAACAGGGAGGCCCAGGGCAGACCTGCCCAGGCCGGGCCACCACTCAGATCCCATCCAGGTAGAACCATGGCCCTTTCCTGGCTGGTGGAGGTGGAGCAGTCATGTTGGGGATGGGTTTCTGCCTCAAGCAAGAGCAGGTCAGAGGCCTAGGGGGCCGGTCACATCCCCAGCCCAGGTCAAAGCTGGCTGGCTGGGATGTGGAGAGCCGGGGAACAGTCCTGCTGCCCGAGGTGGAGCCCATGCTCTCTGGGTATGTCTTTTCCCTCCTGGGTGTCTGAGCTGAACAAGGTCCCAGTCTGACCTGGCAGCAGAGGGTCGAGTGGACAGAATCAGGAGTGTTCCTGGCCGGGCAGGGCTCTGAGACTTCCAGGCCGAGTCAGCCGCTGGTCACTGTCATTGCAGAGCCACATACCACATACTGAACAGAAGCTGATGAATAAGAACACCAACGCTCCCTCCCCAAGTGAAGGGCTGGTGTGCCACTATTCTGAGGGCCAGCACAGGCTCCAGGTGGATCTGGATATGGAGGGGTACCCACCACCATGGCCCAGAAATCAGTGGGGCAGGCCTCCGACCCATACATCACCCAGGGCTCTCCCCAGGGACCTGTCCAGGGCTGACGGGTAGCTCAGCACACCCGGCTCTGACCTGGAGCACCGTGCCCACCTCGCTGCAAGTCAGGTGGAGGACCAGGGGCTGCCGAAGCAGAGCCCAAAGGTCAGAAAGGCAGGTGTGTTGCATGTGTGTAGGTGAGGGAGGGGCAAGGGCTGGGCCACACAGGGAGGTGTCCCCAGAGACTACTGTTGGGACCAGAGCAAAGAATGGCCTCAGACCACCTGTCTGGAAAAATTCTGTCACAGAACACATCCTGTGGGCACTTTCTGGGTGGGAGCTGTCTGGAAAGCTCTGGGAAGGTTTCTGTCCTTGAAGAGGCACATGGAAAGGGAGGCAGGTGGGTCAATTTTTCCTCTCTCACAGCATGAGCACTTCCACAAGACTTAAAACTCTCTCCACATCCAATAGTTACACAGGAGGCAGGGGCAGAGGAAGATGTCAGAGACCAAAAAAGGATGATCTGGATCCAGCAGTAGACCCCGAGCTCCCTCCTGCATCTCCTGCAGCTCCTCCTGAACCTGCATCTGCAGCTGGACTGCTGGGCAATGGAGAACCAGTTCAGGCATCACCAACCCCTGGGGCAGAGCCCCCTCTGCACCCACCCACACCTTCTTCTCCAAAATGTTCTCCAAAATCCCACCGTCAGTCCCCTCCCCCTCCCAAACTTGACTTCCCTTCCGCTGGAGATGTTTTTGTTTGGTTTTCTTTAGTTTCCTTTGTTTCTTTCTCATCATTTATGGCATCCTTTATTTTTCTTTTTAGAGTTTCATGTAATAAAATATAGACATTTCCTCTTTTAAATTGTGCAATTCTGGAGCATTAGGGGCATTCACAATGTTGTGCGACCATCACTACCATCTAGTTTCACACTATTTCTTTCCTCAAAGTGAAACCATGGATCCAGAGCGTGCACTCCCCTCCCTCCTCACCCAGCCCCTGACAACCCCAAGTCCTCTTTCTCTCTGCGTGTCTTTACCTCTCCTGGGTGTTCCCTGTCAATGAAACTTTAAAAAAGGTGTTTTTTTTTTGTCCCTGCCCACATGTTTTAAGCTGGGGCTGGTGATTTTTTTTTGTTTTCACTTGAAACAGCATTTTTATTATTTTAAGGGGATATCCAGGGATATCACATTAAAGATGTGATGTACAAAATGAAGCCCTTTTAGTAACTCTGTGCATAATCTCAGGGTAGACACTGCTGTTCCCCCTGAGACACCACAGCCAGAAGACATAAGGGAGATGCTTAGCTCTTCCTGTGGCAAAAACAAAACCAAACAAATAAAAAAAATTAGCAAAAGCCCAGAAAAACTGCTGGAAAGACAAACCACAACCTGGAAAAAGCATTCTTCATAACCCAAGGTTGGCGAAGGGTTTCCCACCCCTGTAGTCCAAAAATCTTTCAAAACCCAGTGTTCTAAACAGAAATAGAACAGAAATGGGCAGTTCCAATGAGAGGCAATGCAGGTGGCCAGTGTGTGTTAGAGAGGCTTGACCAATCAGGTGAGAACTCAGGCAGACGGAAACACTGCAGAGACAGCACCGGTCACCATCACACTGGCGGGTCTTTAGTCAGGTGACAACCAGCCCTGGCGACAATGTAAGCAGGCAGAGGTTCCAGCAGATCCCCTGGAGGGAAGAGTGAAGGGACGCTCCTCTTCAGGAGAACAGGGTGCAGGACGCATCAAAGGGCCACAGATGCATCTCTTCCCCAGAACTTCTGATCCTTACATTTCATCCCACTAAAATCCTTACACACCTATTCAAAGATGCCTTTTCAAGGGTGTTCATCACAGCACTGGTTGAAACAGTCGGAATTAAGGCAAAACTAATGTTGATGGAGAGGGGATGGGGTCCATTCGTTCTGGTTGATGTGAATGAATGAATGCTGTGCAGTTGGAAAAGTGGGTGCCTGGTCTCAATCCAATGTCAAGGGAGGCCTCAGGGTGGAAGTATGCAGACCCACTGTCTGCATCCAGGGTCCCATCTGCACTACCACATATGTGTGAAATCAATATAGTTGTAAATTGATCTGATTGTGAGTGTGTGAGAGGCAGAGATGGAAAGAGACATACTGAGAGACACAGAGACTGAGACCTAAGCAACAAATCATTCATGACAGTCACCTCTGTGGGTGGGAATTACAAATCTCTTCTCTTTTAGGCAATATTTCAATTTTTTGTAATGTGTCTGTATTACTCTACTAATTCTAAAAGGATTAAAATCCTATGTTAATGTGACCCATTCATTATTCATCTATGGAGTAATTAAAGTACACTAATCCTGTTTTTAAAAGACTTAAAAGCCTTTTCAGGACTCAGCTCCATGTCAGCTCCGTGGCAGCAGAGGTTCTCCAGGAGGTCGTGTCTTTTCTGAATCAGCGTCCAATAGAGGTGAGGAAGAAGTATCAAACTTGGGCACTGAAGACTACAATAGATGAGAGATTCTGTTGAGAGAAATTAAGACCTACATTCACAGAAAATAATCCCATATTCATGGAGCAGAAGGCTTCATTCTACTAAGATGACAATAGTCCACAAATAGATCTAAGGATTCAAAGAATGCCTACCCAAATCCCAGGTTCTGTTTTGCAGGAACTGACAATCAATCTAAAATTCACGTGGAAAATCCAGGGGCTCAGAATACATGAGTGAATCTTGAAAAAGAACAAAGTTCGAGGAATGGAAATTCAGATGGAACCCACGGTTAATACAAAAGCACTTTAAGCTGAAGATACCTGAGATTCAATAGATGTAGAAGAAAACCTGTCATGGAAGCCAATTCTCTCCTCTCCCTTTGCCCTATTAAGTTAGGTTGATAAAAAGCCTTTAATTTTCACCATTTAACATGGTAGTTACTTTTCTGGTTGGCTCCTGCATGTGTATAAATAAACCTTTTCTCTCGTTCGTCTCCTCTTTACTTCTGTGGGCCCTTTGGAAGGGATTCTGAATGATGGGGACCTGCTCTTTTCTCACCTTCTTTAGTGACATCTTTTGTCCATGGTGAAGTGCTTAAAAAAAGAAAAGACTCATTGGTTTTGGGTCAGATTTGGAACATATATAAATTTGGAGACCCCCTGGAGGAACAAGGGGGTTCAATACTGCTGGGAGAATTTACTGGTTGTCTTGCCCAAATGCCTAACAAGATGCTATTTGCAAGGATTTTTTTTTTTTTTAAAGATTCTTACCCTAAAACAAAAACCCTATCTCAACCTCTTGGATGATCAAATAGAAGAAATGAGAATCATGTCTGGCCTAAGAAAACTTCCTTAACAAAACAGAAGGACAGAATCACATCCAGAGCAAAAATTAAAATCCATTTATACCATCAACCTTCCATTCTTTGGACACTTTCCTCATGTAATCTGCCAGATGGCGTCCTGAAGAAGGCCCTTTGCCCGGAACTCGTGCTCATTTTCAGAGCTCGGCCAAGCGGGAAGTTGGTCCCCAGGGCCTGAGAGGGTCTATTTGTGAAATCTCTGCTGAGACCCACCGGACTGAAGGGAACTGTGTGCTCTGAGGGAGAGAGAGCACACTGAGCATCTGTGGAGGCATTTCTGAGATCATCCCAAAGGCACACAGCTCTAACTCTGGACATGGGGATTTTTGATTGGCATCTTATTTTGAAATCTCCTCCTGGATAGAAAGAGGCAGATTGAAGATGTTGCAATTGGATGGGCACGTCGGCCTCTCGAAATTGTCGATGAGGAAGACACGCAATTCTCTGCAGAAATAGGAACACCCATCCCTGCTCTGCTGACTTCATCTACCGAGAAACAGAGATGCGGCTCTAGGGGGAATTCAACACCCACCAACTCTTCTTACCAACGTTAACGTCCCCACTTTATTCTCCTGGCAGGTCTCTGCACAAAAACTGTGACTCAGCCCCAAATATCACATACCCATCACCCTGAACCACTCTGTGTCTGTGTGCAACTTGAGCATTAATGCCTGTGACCGTTACTGTCAAATCGTATCCCCCTTTCAGCCTGTCTCCCGCCATCATCCCAGCCCAACCTCGGTGTCTCTCTCCAGGTCAGCAGCACTCTTCCCATTGGCTTCCCATCAGCTTACCTTGCCCTGCTTCCATTGTTTATTCCCTATATGTTACCCACAACGGTCTTATTAAAGTATGAATCAGATCAAGTTGTTCCACTTTGCAAAATACTCTCGTGATCTTCCATTGTATTCAGAAGGATATCCAGAGTCCCTACCAAGGCCCTGTTTGATCTGGTCCCTCACCCGTCTCTGAAGCCTCTGTTCTCACCGTTCTGCTCCAGCCCATCTTCACTGCCCAGATGATCCCCACCAGGACAGCTGTGTTTGTAACTCCAAGTCTTGTACTTACACTTCTGCTGGCCTGGGAGGATTTTCTTGTCTGTTACCTACGTGGCTTATTCTTTTGCTTCATTCAGGACATTGTTCAAATTATTTTACCCTCAGAGAGGACTTATCTGACCACATTATTTAAAATAGCACGCACATATTTCCTATTCAATCATTTTCTCTCCTAATATGCTTTATCTTTCTTTGTGGCAATTATTAGTACCTGGCAGTACATCATATATTTATTTGCTTACTTGTTTATTGTCTATTTTTCTTACTATACCTATATTCATGGAAGCACAAATAACTGTTTTAACCAGTAACTTTCAAACTGCCTTTAAATGAATTCTTTCATAAAATGAGAATTTCAGTGGCTTCCACGGGTTGCTTAGGGGAAAAAAGAGAAAGGATTCAGGTTGAACTAGGTAATTAAGGACCTGGGAGTTGGTTATTTATTTAATACATAGTAGTTTGTATCTGTTAATCCCAAACTCCTAATCTAGCAAAAGACCGAGCTGATTACTATTATTAAAAGACTTTATTTTTTTCTTTTTAAACTTGGGTTGTTTGAGATCTCTTTTCTTCTTTGTTCTTTTTCTTTTTTTTAAAGATTTTTTCTTATTTTTTTTTACATTGAGGTACTGAGAATTGAACTCAGCACGTACTCTACCCCTTGAACTATACCATCCCCTCCAAAGACAGTTATTTTTATACTTTGACAATACCATATTGAATTAAGATTTTTTGTTCCATTTTCCCTTCATAGAGTTTATAACTGAGGGAGAGAGTCAGAGGAAACCCTGGGCCATCCCTTCCTTCTCAGCAGGTTACTACACAGCAGAGGAGCTTGGCTGTCACCAGGCCCAGCTCACCTTTCTGCTCTGAGGGCCGACTCAGGCCACTTCTCTAAACAGAGGTGTGTTAGAAGCAGCAGAAAGCCAACTAGCGAGCAGCAATGACAAAACTGACCCACCTGCAGTTGGACATAATCTGCTCTGAAATGAACATCTTAAAACTCTTTTTCCTATTAGTGGATGGTTTTCAAAAATATTCCCAAGGAGATGAATCTCAATCTATTCTTCTGGATTTTTTGGGCCTTCTATGACTTTAACTGCAGGCTTGATTGTCTGCAGAACGTCTTCAGGGAAGCCAGGCAGAACACGTGAACAGATCCTGCAGGCCACGGCTGAGGCCTCTGGTCAAAGCATCCTTGTGCAGAGCCTACGTTCATGGGACCATTTTCATGGCTGTAATTAGTTCTCATCCAACTGTCCCACTGAAAATGTTTCTAGATGGAAGGTGGTCTGACACAGTTGAGCAGTGGGGATGTGGGGTGCAGATGGCAGACAGACTGGAAGGAGAGAAGGGAAATGTTTCCTCAGGCTTCAGTTTGGAAGACTTATGATATTTATATGAACATTAAACTAGGTCAGGCTGAAGCGACGTTTGCTCTAAGATGGGGTGATGTACACGTATCCCTACAACTTCTAAAAAATATGTTGAAGCTGGATGTGACAGCCTTGGGGACACACAGCTTAGAGTGACACCTTCGTTCCAAGATGCCTATGATCTCAGGCTCACAAAGAGGAAAGGAATACACATATTTTGCCTGTGTAGTTCTATGTGAAATTATTTTGACCCTTGCCGGATGGTGTAAGATCAGAAATCATGTAGTCTTTCTTGCATTGCAAAGACAACAATCCTTGATGAGTCAGCAGACTGTTTCCGATGGCCCAAGGTCTGCGCCAGACATTAGCTGTCTAGACAAATACCACACAGCCCCCTATCCCTCAAGGAGATCACAGTGTATCGTGGAAGAGACAAATTTAAATAGATTTTCAAAACAATGTGGTAAGAGTCACTTGGCATCATGTATATTGTATGTTCAGAGGGGCTCTTGCACTGCCTGGGGAAGGGTTCTGGAAGGTAGGGAATGTGTCAGAGAGGAAATGCTTTCTGCACTGACATCTGAAGGATTCCAGCAAATCTCTAGACCAGGAGAGTGCGTGCTGGGCACGGGATTCTCGCCAGCTTGCGTGTCTAGTGCAGAGGTCTGGTCGTGTCTAAGAGCACTTTGCACTTAGGGAAGGAAGGTCAGTGAGGTTAAAGGCTGTGAGGAACTAATGGAAGCTGAGGCTGAAAAAAAGCAGCAACTAGCTGATGAGAAGGTGTAACTTTAAATCAGGGAGCGTGGACTTCCTCACATATGCAGCGGGGAATTCTTTGGGGTTTTAAGGAGGAGAGTGACACAAATTTGTCATTAAAAGTGAGCAAAGTGGATTGTTCACTCTAAAGAACAGCACTGGGGATACTAGCAAGTGGTGTGAGTTAATGCAGTGGGGAGCGAGGGGCAGGGACTTAGCTGAGGGACATTAAGGAATAGAATTGTAATACTGACGGGAGTGAGGGAGTGGAAAAGTAAAGGAAAACTCCCAGATATATGGCACGGAAAACAGATGGGATAGTGATGCCATTGTTTGAAGATGTAAACCTAGTTCTGAGCAAGTGTAAATTCAAACATACAGAGCTTGAGATTTTTATGGGCTAATCAAGTGGGAATATCTACTTTTCAATTACAAGTATATTTCTGGGACTGAAAACATTTGACGGTTAATCAGTGGACAGAGAGCAGTTGAAGCCACAGGAATAAATGCCACCCACTGACAGTTTATTCAAGAGAAGGAAAGGAGGGCACTTCTGGTTCAGAAAATATGGCAGACCAGAAACTTGTAGACCCACTCACTGAAGACACATAAAAACGTAGGACACAATGCCGCCAATCTTTTCTTTTCTTTTCTTTTTTTACAGGCACATTTATTGTGGTATGATTCCTTTAAAATAAATTACACATATTTCACATGTACTATTTGATGAATTTGATAGATGTCTACACCCAGAAAACCATCACCACAATCAAGATATCTATCATTCCCATCACTCCCCAAGAGGGACACTTTTTGAATTCCCGTATTTATCCCTTCCCATCCCCTTCTCTCCCTGGTAACCGTAAGATTGTTTCTCTATGTCTGTGGGTCTGTTTCTCTTTTGTAGTTAAGTTCATTTATGTCTTTTTTTAGATTCCACATATAAGTGATATTATATGGCATTTTTCACTTTTTCTGGCTTACTTCACTTAGAATGACTATCTTTACGTCCATCCATGTTGCTGCAAATGGCATTATTTTGTTCTTTTTAATAGCTGAGTAGTATTCCTTTGTATAAATATACTACTACTTCTTTATCCAGTCAGCTGTCGATGGACACTTGGGTTGTTGCCATGTCCTGTCTATTATAAATAGTGCTGCTGTGAGCATTGAGGTGCATGTGACTTTTTGAATTAGAGTTTTCTCTTGATATATGCCTGGGAGTGGGAGGGCTGGATCATGAGTTAAGTCCATTTTCAGTTTTTAAAGCAACCTCCACACTGTCCTCTCTAGTGACAATGCAGCCCGTTTTATTAAAGCAGAGCCATGCTCAGAAAGTAACGTGTATTTCTAGGGGCCAGACATGAAGTGCAGTGAGTGTGGCCTGTTGAAGAATCAGAGGGCAGTCTGGCAGGGCTGGAGGAGAGTAACAGGGAGAGTGTGGTACAGGCAGCATTCAGACCACGTGGGGACCTGATAGGCTGGGACAAGGAGCCTGGACTTCCAGTCATCCCTTGGTAACCATGGGGCACTGGTTCCAGGACTCCCACAGACGTCAACATCCATGGATGCTGACACCTCTTGTATAAAATGGCATAGGACTTGCATGGAACTTATGTGCACCCTCCCATGTACATTTTCTATATATATATACACAAACTTTTGTTTTATGGAGTTATAGTCATTTTACAATGTTGCATCAAATTCCAGTTTAGAGCACAGTTTTTCAGTTATACATGAATATTCACGTACATTCGTTGTCATATTCTCTTTTGCTGTGTCCTCCTGTGTACTTTAAGTCATCTCTAGATTATTCATTGTATCTAATACAACATGAATGCTATGTAAGTAGTTGCCAGTGTATGGCAAATTCAAGTGTTGCTTTTTGAAACTTTCTGTTTTTTCCCGAACATTTTCAATCCACAGTTAGTTGAATCTGCTGGATAGGGAGCCTTTAGATATGGAGAACCCCCAAGCTCTTCCTTTCCACCTAAATTTCCACTGCAAGCACTGAAGGGTTCCAAATATAGAAGAGCGCCATCTACCTGCTATAAACGCTGAAGAACTCCTTCAGCGTATGTAGAGCAGGAGAGAAGGTTTAGGGCCAACTAGTGGGAAAGGAGGGCCTGCCTGGAGAGGAAGGAGGAAGGACCGCAGTGGAAGCCAGCTTGTACCCTGACTGGAGCTAGTTGATAGCAGTGAGGGACGCCGAGGAACTGGGGACAAGCCACTTGGGGGGCGATCCTGGCCGCCAGGTGCAGGGTTCACATAGCTGGGACCCAGTTTGCAAGATCAAAATAACAAGGGAGGAGAGGACCTGCCTCAGCCCCGGGATCCTGACAATGGCCACAGCGCCGTGACCCCAGCTAATGCGGCTCCCCTAGTAAGCCAGAAAAAGGAAACTCTGAGCCAAGATATTGCAAATTCCACCACAGCCACACGGATAACTAGATCTCTAAGCTGACAAAATGTAACCACCAGAAACAGGAATCTTTCCTTTTCTCTTCCTTTGGACCTTTGGACAGGGAGCCACATATCTCTGATGGGAACCACCTTTAATCCGATAGAGACCTCACTTATTCAGGAATAAGCATAGATAAAAAGAGTGGGGTGATGGTTTAAAGTGGAAGTCAAAGCGGAAGCCCAACTGAGAAATCGTGAAAACATGCATGTCATTGAATCCGAGTTATGGCGAAAAGATGGAGGAAGGTTAAGGAAATCTTTATTCACCAGACATGACTAGGCAGTCATAAAAAGACAGCACTTTAAATCAATAAAACATTTTTTTGTTGATGAAAAACAATGCCAAATTTTAAAACATGGCTTGGGCCATCAATAACACGCTGAGAGTTGTTGAGGAGGAGAACATAAAGCTGCATATAGACATGTAAGGGTTCCAAGTCCACTGCTCAAAAAAACTTAGCTAATCATGTGTCCAGTGATTTGAAAATCCCTATAAGTAAATAACTCAAAAGTGGGAAAGACATGGGATTAAATAGTGGTAGTGAGCAATGAAATCCAAGAACTTTATACCTATAATTTCATTGTTAATGTAACAAACTGAAAGTAACTAAGAAATAGTAACTGGAGGACAAACACACACACACACACACACACACACACACAATCTGGAACAGCAGAGAGGTAAAATATGCTAAATTTATCATTATTGAGGAACAGGATCTAATAGATTATTTCATTTTTGAGACTGTTATAGAAATACTGGTCCAATTACATATAAAGTTATGAAATTAGAGATGATTTATAAAAGTTTAGAGAGAATTTTCATTAAAAGGCAATATAGCTTCCAAATCATTGAAGAGAAAAATAACAATAAAAAAGTAATCAATCCAGCTAATATGGAGTAACAGAGACAATATATACCATACTAAAATAAACCACAAATTGGATGCAATATATGAAGCAATGATTTTTAAACCACGTGAAAAATATCCTCCACAAGGACCCTGTCCTGACACCTCCATAATAAGGCTGCTAGGCCTCCTACTGACATCACCAAGAATGTCCACCAGGAGGCGACATTTCCTTCCTCTGCTCCTACTGCAGAGCCAGTCCTGCGCAGTCCTTTTCCAGGTTTTGGCAGGCAGCTCCCAGAAGTGCTCTTCTGGGCCTTGGTCCCTTTTAGCCACCAGCAAAGGGATAAAGGATGAGTAGTAAGCCTCCTTACTCATTGAAGACATAGGAAACTATCTGATTTCTGAGCAGCCCTTCACTCATGTCTGCTGTCTGGTACTCCCTGCCCGGCTTCCCGAGTCCCCGGCTTGGGCAGTCTGCACGTTGGCCACAGCCCATCAGAATCTGTTCCCCCGCCAAGAGGCCATGCGTGATCGTGAGCAGGGCTCCAGGACTCTGGAACAGCATGGCTTGGACTGCGTATTGGCCCTGGGCTCGTGAGCTCCATGCCCTTGGTTGAGTCATTTAACATCTCTAAGCTACAGTTTCCTCATCAGTAAAATGAAGACATAATCAATATGGAAAAAAAATCAGAATCTGTTGGGGAATAAATTTCTGGTGATTGAATATTATTTTAATTTTGAATTATACAGCAAAGGACATCACACAATTTTTACTACTTCAGAATTCTAAAGGACAGCTTCTACAAAACTAATGCATGCACGTACACACAAACACATGTGCAGACACACTGGCTCTGCTTCACATACATCCCCACGTGCACACACACATGGACTCATGTACCACACACGCACATACCATACAAACAACCACACACGTCCTCAGGCTCAAACACACACATAACATACACACAACCACATACATCCCCAGGCGCGAGCGCACACACACACACACAGTCACAGTCATGTACCACACACATCCCCAGGTGCGCGCGTGCACACACACACATCATACACACCTTTGGCGTTATTCTAAATCAATTTACAATTGAGGGTCTCAGTGTCCATTGTTTTATCCGCTCAGAAGATCCTGACTTCGGAGCGTGAAGCAGGAGCCCCTCCTCTCTGGAGATGGTCTTTGCCACTTACAGTCTCAGCAGAGCCAACATAACTGCTCTGGACCTTTGGAAGTGCAGGGCCAGAACATACCTGGGAGCTCACATCCTATATATCTAAACATTTTAAGTGCAGTAGGTTCTAAAGTCCTGCCTTTACAAATAGACATTCATTATAAGGGGGAAGGCCAGGTTCAAATTTAGAATTCCCAGACTCAGGAGAGTCCTGCAAAGAAAGTGAGTGTGTGGGGAGAGCTGATTCCAAGTCTCTGATCACTAGCCTGACCCTTTTCTTCCAAATGCTGGGTCCATCCCTTGTCACAAGGGGCCTTGGATGTGCAAAGGGGGACACTCAGAATTCACGTCTGTGCTCGGCCTATACCCTCCATGCAAACAGCTGCCCTTTGGCCTCTCTATGAGTCCTGGGAATCTGAAATCTGGGGAGAGCCGGTGCATGACCTAGAAATGGGTCAGGGGCTGCAGAGGCAAGGCATTCGGGGTCCCGGGTTTCCAGAGCATGGGATGGAGCCAATGACCGTGTCCCCTTGGCCCTGCTGACTCCACCCCATGGAGGGCGTGGCCAGAGGAAGTGTCAGGGCCAGGGGGACCTTCTGTAGTGCAGGACCCAGGGCAGCGGGCCCCCTTGCCGGGGACTAAGGGCAGAATCCCTAAGGAAAGGCCTGAGGAGACTGTAAGGTATCTTCATTCCCATTAATTAAAAAAACAAAAGCTCACCACAGATGTGAGTGGGAAGGGTTTTGTTATAACAAGGGAGGGCACTTGCCAATTTCTGGCCATAGAGGGCTGGTGGGTTTGCCAGGTTGATGAGGAACTGAGAGGCCGTTAGCCTCCCCTGGGTCTAAACACCGCCTGAATTCCTCCAGGTGACACTGAATTGCAGTGAGACATGGAACCCTCTCAAGTTGTTAAAATATTCATGGTGAGCCATGCAACTCTCTCCTCATTCTTGGCTATGAAAACAGGATAAACACAGGCGGGAAACTCATCTGCCTGTTGGTTGGTTCACTGTCCATCTGGTGCCCCTTCTTGTAGGAGCCTTTATCATATCACCCAGGGATGACCCGGCTCAGGATTACAGCTGATTTTCCGCAGGTGGCATCACTTGCTGGTGACACGAAGGAGGCATGTGAGCCACCTCCCAAACACTGAGGCTCCTCCTGGGAGGAGCCTGCAGGCCCCCAGTCCAGCCTCTGCACCATGATGCTCCTTAGTGCCACTCCCTGCTTGCTGTCCTGGCCTCTAGCTCTGGACAGAACCTCACTGGGTTGTCGATAAATGTCACCCATGCACCACGTCTAAGCTTGGTGTCCAGATGTGACCATGGTTCTTATTTTCTTCCCATCGATTGATTGTTTGATCTTCGTGTAATCGTGTTGGCAGGAAGGCCAGTACCGCCCTCTTGAGGCCTCCCCAAGCTGCCTCTGCCTATAATTGTCCTAGCACCCCAGGGGATCGGTTCTGAATCCTGGCAATCAGACACGAGGATGAGAGCTGGAGAGACAGGAGTCCACTCCTGCTGTGGTTTCTGCTGAGGCTCGATGTGGCCATAAAAATGGATCCCACAGGCCCTGACGTCAATTGACTCGCTGCAGAGATGCTCACTCACTGCCCCATTCACCTCACAGACCGAGGGCTTTTTGCTTGTTCCAGAAGGCCCCACCCCGGAGGGGGCACTGGGTCCAGTGGAGTGCCCAGCCTGGTTCCCCGCCAGCCCTTAGGGCCTTGGTGGGGACAGGAACATCAAGTACCCTCCCCTTAGGGGCCAGTTTGTCCATTCCAGCCAACAGACCGGGGTCATAAGCACTTTAACTCACCTGAGGGTGTTTTCCTCACTTCAGGGGTAGTGAGGAAAGGGCTTCTTCACACCCCAAGTGCCCCAGGTCTGGATTCAGACAGCCTGGCTCTCCCCTCAGTCCTGCAGGTCCCCGCCACACCTGCTGCTGGTCACTGAGTCTGTGCTGTGTTCTCTTCCAGGACAAGAGGTGCACTCTGCCCCCACCCCACCCCCACCAGCGGTGGCAGTGGTGGCCGACAGGCAGGTGAGCTGGGGCCCGAGACCATGCCCGGAAATCAGTGCCCCAGAGGCCGCTGGTGACTAGAGGGACCACGGGGCAGAATGCAGCATGGGATGGGAGGAGGAGGAGGAAGCTTCAGGATAAGGAGATGAAAGGGGGAACGGATAGCACTGTGAGGACCTCGACCATGAAAGGGAAGAGAAAAGACAGTGACAGCTGGAGTGGTGTTGGCGTTAAAAGCTGCGGGCGTTTTTATTTAATTTTATTAATTACCATTATATATAGTGACAGATTTCTTATTTTATTAAAGATTATGTGCCATGTCATATAACAGGATATAGTATGTTATTATGTATTAAATAATACAGAATAGTAGATATACTAGCATATTATGTTCTGTTTATTTATTAGCAGATATTATATAATATATATGTAGGTGTTTATATACATAGTATATAATTCATGCATCTATATAATATATAACACATAACACATAATGTAAGATAATGATTAATATATTTTATAACAAGATTACATAACAATAATGATGTAATATTACCCATTGTATGTCTTGGTTCATGACACATTCTCACCTTAGGTGCCTGTCAGAGGTATTTATGTATTAAAATTAATATTATAAGAAACAGTTGTGAACGTATCACCCAGCATCAGAACAGGACTATTGACAGTGACATACTGTGTCCTCTTTCCCTATCCTGCTCTTGGCCTCTTCTCACAGGAAGTAACCAGCATCCTGAATCCTGGTTTACCCTTGTCTTGTGTTACTTTCACACACACAACATTTAAGATCAGTTAAAACAAATGAGCTGCAGGTACATGCAGCGAAGTGGATGAATCATACATTCAATTTTAAATGAATAAAGTAAGCCCTAGAAGGTAGCCTATAGTGTGCTATGCTTTTAAATGTGTATATATATATGTCAACTAAACTCACCAAATTATGAACAACTACAGCTAGAGTCCAGGTGGGTGAGGGACAGAGAAAAGGTGAGGTGAGCAGATCTGCTGCAGGTGAGTGAGTTCCTTTCCAGTAACATGCCATTCTCTCTGAAGCAGGAGGCAAGGCCATCTGCTGGGAGTCAGGGAAGAGACAGAGGGAAGGATAGAGGTGTGCAGAGAGCAGAGAATGTTGACACCACTGAGTGATAAGTGGGGAAATGTGCTCACTAGAGAAACCCTGGAGGATTACCTGGCAGTGGCAACATGATGGGCATTGATTTGTAGTCTTAGAAATCTGTGCTGGGAGAGCCTTCTGCTTGCAGGCTCAGAACAAATAGAGCTGGGTGAACCGAGATGGAAGTCGGCCTGGTGAGGAACTGAAAAGATCAAGGGTCAAGGGAGTTTTGTTTGTCATAAAGAGAGTGCTGACTGTGGATGCAGAGCTAGAAGGTGGGGAAATGGAAGTAAGAGGAACGTGGACAGGCAGGAAAGCAGAGGAGTCAGCCCATGATGCCCCAGTGAGGGTGAAGGAGGGCCAGGGAGGCCAGTGGTGAAGTAGCTGGATGGCTAGATGTGGGCACTTAAAGGAGAGAGCATGGACCTGGGGTGGAGTCAGGCCCGGGTATGAGCCCATGGGTAGGGTGAATGGGGGGTGGCTGGCTCAGGCTGATGGAGAAGACCCTAAAATGACCATACTGGGTGGTGGAGGGAGAATCAGCTTTGACGTCTTGATGGTAGGAGGCGAGGCAATACAGAGGTGGTGGTCCAGGTGCTCCTGAGTGAGGCAGATGAGCACGGAGGACAGGGTGCCAGGCACTGCTAGGAAAGGATCTGGGTTTTCCAGGTTCTCCCAAGAGAGGAGGAGCAATGATCTGAAGGTGGAAAGTGAGCACAAGGAGGTCAACCCAGGCTCCTGATCAAACGGGGGTTGTGAGGTGGCAAAGCTTCAACTCCAGAGATGGTTGCCCAGGAAGCAGGGACCAAGGGTGAAATGACGGGACACTCAGAGAAGAGAGGGAGAAGAGTCTTCTGGGTATAGGGGGAAGAGAGGCCCCAGGACAAAGGAGCACAGGGGCACAGTGATGAGGATGGACTGGCTCCACGGTGACACTGGCGGGATGGCTGGATCTTTGTCCTGAGGGCTTAGGTTGGGGGAATACTGGCCTCATGAGGATCCCCCTTTCTGAAGTCTGGACAGAGGCTCCCGCTCCTGAGAGCTGTGTGGCCACCACTGTTCCCGGAGGAACTCTGCCTCCATCATCTCCTATCAGGCTTTCCTGCCCAGACCCCAACTGCCAGTGAGGGAGCCTGGGCCTCGCAGCTGTTTCCCATGGAGGGACACAGGCTCCTGGGAGAAGCAGGCTGATCTTAGTTTGCTCCGTAACCCAGGGCCTAGCAAAGCGCCAGCCCATGAGTGGGCCATAAAGGGGCTTGAATACTTAATAAATTAACCCAAAGCAGTAGAATATCTGAGCTGGAGGAAATGACAACTGAGCTCACAGAGTTCACTGCCCACACCCCCATTCTACAGATTAGGAAATAGAGACCAAGCGGTGAAGCAAACTTGGCCAAGGACACACTGCTCTTAAATGCTGCCCTGTGTCGGGCATGCCAAGTGATGAGCTGCAGTGAAGGGGCTGAAAGGGGGCTCTGGGGCCAGACAGCTTGGGTTCAAGTCCCAGCTCTGCCATTTATTAGCCGTGTGATTAGTGAATGTCCTTACCTTTAAAGTGGAACTCACAGTGGTGCCAACTCATTGGATTGTCGTGAACACAGCGTTCCTGGAACAACAGGACAGAGTTCTGTAAGGGTTTGCTATTACTTTGGTTACTATTATTATCACCAAGTGAACCCTGAAATGAAGAACAAAGGCAGCAAGAATTTTTATTTTAAAGGATTTTAAAATCCTCTGATGAATATTTCATTTCATCTATTCAAGTCTGCATTTGACCCTTATTAACAACTACACAATGGATGACTTTTGAGGCAATCTTGCTTCATGTCTTTAATTCTCACTAACGACAGAGGCTATTAAACAGGCAGCAGTTTCTTTTCCAGGAAGAGGGACAAAAAGTTAAAAATAACTCAGTGCCTCTTGGTCCCCAGTGAGTTGGTTGTGACCTGTCAACCCAGCTTTGGGGAAGTGCCCGCTCCCTCAGGGCTCACTGCGATGCCCCGCGGCCTCCAGGGGGCGCTGTACCCCCACACGAATCCAGTCTCTTTGTTCCTATCTTTGCTTCAGATCCCTCAAGGACTGCCCATGCCCCATGGCCCCATCTGCCCCGCCAGCCTCACCTGCTGGACTCCAAGACACCATCCTGGGTCTCAACCATCCTCTATTCCTACACCCGCCCCACTACTCTTCACTTTGTCCTTCAAGTGAGGGCTCCTGTGGCTCGCCACCCAGCAGGGGTCTCCCGTCCTCCATCTCGGGTAACTGCATCGTCCTGCACGGTGCCTCAGGAACCCGTGTGGAGGCAGGAAGAATACAGAACAGGTGCTCAGAGGGGCTGCCTTTCCCACTACAGGGGCCCTGGAGAGCTTTCTCCCAGCTGGTTATTCACAGGTGCTGAAGCTGTGGAATCTCGATCTCACCAATATAAAGGGCATTATCATTAATTACAAAATCAATCATTTCTTCAGGAGCAAAAGGAGAAAAGACTTTGTGTTCCCCGCCTCCAACTTTTTTTCTCCACCTTCAGAAGTTTCTCATCTATGGGCAAGGGTAGAAAACAACACACAGAATATTATTTTTCAATTTTTTTCCCAATCTGAAGATTGCTTTCCCAGAACTGATGAAGGCTAAAATGGTTTGGCTTTCCTGAACTGAGGATTCAGAGGCGTGGGGGTGGGAGGGGAGATAACTCAGCAATATTGAACCTAACAGAGACATTAAAAGGTTCTATTCTAAACAGAAAGGAAGTAGGATGCTATAGAAACAGGAAAACCATAGCTGGAAATGCAATAACGTGTTACAAGAGAATAAACATGAAGATGTGAAAAAGAAAAAGGACATCAAAATAAAAAAAGGTGGGAATGGTAGAGGGGAGCAAGAAAATATAATTTTTTTTCTTTCTTTTTTTTCTAAATTATTCTTAGGATGTGTTGGAGCCTACGTGATTATCAGTCTAAAGGAAATAAATATAGTAATGGGTTGATAGAGTTGAAAAATAAGGTAACCAGAAATCAAAAGCGTACAATAGAGTCACAAAAAAAAAACCAAAAACCCAAAAGAAACAAACTCAAAATGGCTTAAAGACTTAAACATTAGACAGGACACTATAAACTTCTTACAAGAAAACATAGGCAAAACATTATTTGACATATATCACAGCAATGTTTTCCTAGGGTAATCTACCCTAGCGACAGAATTGAAAGCCAAAATAAACAAATGAGACCTAATTAAACGTATAAGCTTTTGCACAGCAATAGAAACCATAAGCAAAACTAAAAGACAACTTATGGAATGGGAGGAAATATTCGCAAAAATGAGAATGACCATGGCTTAATTTCTAGACTATATAAATATTTCATACAACTTAATAAGAAAAAAATAAACAACCAAATCCAAAAATGGGCAGAACAACTAAACAAGCAATTCTCCAATGAAGACACACAAATGGCCAATAGGCATATTAAAAAAATGCTCAATGTTGCTCTATTATGAGAGAAATGCAAAGCAAAACTAGAGTAAGTTATCATCTAACACCAGTCAGAATGGCCAGTATTCAAAAATCCACAAACCATAAATGCCGGAGAGGCTGTGGAAAAAAGGGAACCCTCCTACATTGTTGATGGGAATGTAGTTTGGTGCAGCCACTGTGGAAAACAGTATGGAGATTCCTCAAAAGACAAAAAAAAAAATAAATAAATAAAAAAGACTTATCACTTGATCCAGCAATCCCACTCCTGGTCATATATCCAGAGGGAACCTTAATTCCAAAAGATACCTGCACCACAATGTTCAATGCAGCACTGTTTGCAATGGCCAAGACATAGAAGCAACATAAACATCCACTGACAGATGACTGGATAAAGATGTGGTATTTAGATATAACAGAATATTTCTCAGTCATAACAAAGAAGGAAATAATGCCACTTACAGCAACATGGATGGACCTGGAGATTATCACACTAAGTGAAATAAGTCAGACAAAGACAAGTATCATATGATATCACTTATATGTGGAATTTTCAAAAATGATACAAATGAAATTATTTATCAAACAAAAACAGACTCACAGACTTAGAAAACAAACAGGAGTTTGGGATTAACAGATACAAATTACTATATGTAAAACAGACAAACAACAAGGATTCACTGTAGAACACAGGGAACAATATTCAGTATCTTGAAACCTATAATGGAAAAGAACCTGAAAAAGAATAGACTATGTATATGTACAACTGAATCACTATGCTTTATACCTGAAACTAACAAAACAGCTGTATATCTGAAACTCACAAAACATTGTAAATCAACCACATTTCAATTAAAAATTAAAAAAGAATGATAAGTTCTAAATACCTTTATTCAAAGAAAATCTTCAACCCTTCCCTCTTACAAAAATTAAAATGGGAATCTTGAGCAGGACCAAATTATACTGGATGGGCAGTTACATGTCTTCTGCAGCATGTGGCCCATGCTACACACACATCGTGTTTTCCTACAGGTAAGAATGGCCCTGGCTGCCCAGGGAGCGAGTCCTGCTGGGACAAGGCCTCTGTGGCAGTGGCCTCTTTGTCACGCTCCATCTCACCAGGAGGCCAGGATTTTCAGAGGGGAGGGGACATAGAGCTCATACAATTCAAATCAATATCCCGAGAAAAACTATGGGAACAGCAAATTTACCTGCAGTGTGGGAAACATGAGCAGGGCCCCTAAGCAGACCAACAAGCCCAAAGCAAGATGGTCCGATGTTCAGATCGGAACCAGAACAATGACCACCTGTCTCCAGTTAAATGACCACCACCTCACCTGCAATGAACTACTCATACTCAATATCAGGGATGTTTCTGTTGAGACTTGGGAGATCAAAGAAGTCGGACCAGAGAATCTGGACCTGGTTGATGTTGGGGCTCCTCCATTGGTAGAGGTGGCCCCAAGGGGGGAGCACCAGTACCGACTCCTCCATCTTCAGCAGGGTTTTCAGAAGGAAGGCAATGTGGATGCAGACGTTCCTATGGTGGCTAAAGCCCTCTGGAGGGTTGATATCACACAGAAGGTACCTGGCAGGGAGCAAAGGAGAGTGGGTCTTCAGGGCCAGGCCTCTGCACAGGAATCCCAGCTTAGATATAACAGATAGAACAGGAATCCCTGCACAGCACATGGCCTAGACTCCAGACACGTTCAGCAGCTTCTGGTTTTTAAAGTGGAGGCACTGCCCACCCATCTCCATGTGGCCAATTACTTCGAGTCCAGGAGCAGCTGCGGAAGACATCTTGGCATCCGTCTAACACTGCTAAGCACCTGACTAGCACCTGAGCACCCGTTCTCCAGGGGCTTTCAAACTTCTTGGTCTACAGAACCATATACACTCTTAACAATTACTGAGAACTCCAAAAGGCTACTATTTATGTGAGCTAAATCTATCAAAATATTGTGTGTTAGAAGTTAAATAAGAACTTAAAAAAGTGTATGAATTCACTTAAAAATATTAACAACCTACTACATGTTACGATTAATACTCCTAAACACAAAATAAGTCTATTTTTCAAAACAAAAATCATTAGTGGGAAGAATAGCAGTGATTTTAATTTCTGCAAATCTCTTTTGGACTGTTGAGAGCTGAATTCTCCTATCTGCCTCTGCGTTCCTGTTTTGTGATATCACAGGCCAGGTTTTCCCTGGAAAACCCCACAGGAACTCAGAAGAGCAAGAGTGTGCAAAAGGCATTTGACATCCCGGAGTTTCTACGAAAATAGTCTTGCACCTCAGGGGCCTCGGACACACTTTGATAACTGCTGCCCTACCCTAGGCGAAACTCTTCTACACAAGAGCCAGGCAAGGGTCCTAGCTTCTGTAATGAGTTACAGCCACCACATCCCTCCCTTCTCAGTGTGTTTCCCACAACCTCCATTACTGCAGATGAGGATGTAATCCTCATCTGGGGCCTCTAGTCCTAGAAGACTGCTAACTTCGAGAGGGAGGGTCCCATCTACCAACCCTACACCCCGCACAGTCTATTTTGAGTCAAGCCCTAGATAACTGCTAATCAGCACTGACCCTTGTGACTTATTCCTGAGTTTTACTGAAGGAATCAACATCTGGATGGAGCTCAAATTTCCCTGCAGATAAACAAGGCTGATAAACCACCCCATTCCAACATCTGATTCTGGGGCTCTTCAAAACCTGGGTAAGGCCCCTCTTCATCTAAGAGGGGTCCTCTGCCTGCCCTTCCCGGGGGGTTCGGGAGGCCGTGGCCACCCAGTGTGATCCAGACTCGCGGCCCCAGACCCAGGGCCTGAGGGGGAGGAAAGCCTGAGGCTGTGCCCCAGCCCTGTCCCCCCCACACCAACTCGCTCCCCGGCACCACAGCCCCTCACCGGCCACCACCACAACCCCGATCCCACCGTGGTTCATGTCCACCCGCCCCGCCGACGGCACAGCCATACGTTTACCATCTGTGGGATGCCGCCCCAGACAGGATGTCGGCCGCCGACTGACCAGGCCAAAACTAGTCTCCCGGCCAAGCAAGACGCCATCCCCAGCAGCAAGCACCGCCATGGTCCCTGGCCGCTACACACTTCCAGAGCCCGCTCCCTGCCCCAGAAGCTCACGCCGGCCCCCCGCGGAGCATGGCGCCTGTAGCCATGGCAACGCTGCTGGGCCCTCCCATAGCTCTTGAGTCGTGCATCCTCCCGAGGCTAGAAGTGCGAGGGCAGAACTTGAAGAGCCATTGGGAGCCGGGGCACGGCCAGGACTGGGGTCAGTGGGAGGCTTATGGGGCAGCTGAGCGAGACTGTGATGGGTGGGGCCGCACGGAAGTTCTCACTTGCACGTGGCGCCGGCCGAAGTCTGGGGCATTGCTGCCAACAGTGGTCGTGTCAGCGGGGCGGGGGCACCCTCACCCGTCCGTGTGAGGGGCTCAGCCTGGGCTCCGTGGCCTCCACTTGCACTGGACGTGGACCCGGTCTGCGGGTGGGCAAGATAGAGGACTGAGCCCAGGCACGCAGGGCTGGCCAGTTTAGGGCACCTTAAGTGCAGATCTGCCAGGCCCGCTGCCGGCCTTGAATTCGCGCTGCTGGGCAGTTTCGAAGAAGACAGGGTCTGTCCCAAGAGGGGAGGTAGGGCAGGGGTGCCAGATGCCGGGTTGGGCTTGGTCTCTCAGGAGAGCCATGGTGAGAGGGCGCAGAGTGGCCCCTGTGTTGGCGGGGCTAGGAGTTTGGGGTATAGGGTGGGGATGGTGTGTTCCATGCTCTGTGGTCTCCCCAAGAACCCTCACTCCAGAGCAAGGGGCTCTGCTCCCCGCACCCTTCACTGCACTCCCTGCCTTCCCCAGCACCACTGCCCCTGCCCCCAGAGTGTCCCATGACCTTTCCCCACACCGGGTATGTCTCTGTTAGAGGTACTGAGCTCCTGGTGGCTCCAGCCCGAGGGTGAGGGGCTGTATCTGACCAGTTAGGACGCCTGAATCCTTTACATGAAACCTCAGACCATGATTCAGGCATGCATAGAGGGCCCTCTAACAGGATTCCCTGCATGGCCCTCACCACCACGCACCCACAGCGCAGCTGCCACACCGGGCCAAGCCTGCCAGAGAACCGCTGGTCCCTCTCCTCCTGTCCCTGATCAAGAGTGCACCGCCCACACTGCTGGGTATTTAGGGGGCCTTAGAAGAGCAGCTGGCATTTTCATGGGCAAATACTTGCTCTTTGGGGAAGATTTGAGTGCAAAGGGATGTAGGGTATGCTTTTTCTGTTGCCCTGGAACTGGTGACTGGGATACAAATGTAAGTCAAAACAGTTTTAAAGAGAGACGCAAAACATCTCACAACCAAAGATCACTGTTCCCCAACGAAGGCAACACCACCTGGCAGGTGGGGGGCCTGGCCTCTCTTTCTGGAGGTTGCAGATTGCACCCTCCAGCTGGGACAGAGCCAAAAACAGCTCTGAACACACTGGGAGTCGCTTCTCACAAGACCTGTGGTCTCCATTGCAGGTCCGGCTCCAGAGCCCAGAGCCAGTATGGTGACTCTGCTCCCGCTGTCCATTCTGGGAGGTCTAGGTGTCCTCCACGGCCCTTCCACCATTGTTTCTTTTGGAAACAGCCTCCGGATGAAATGGGTCTGAGAACAGGAGAGCTGGATGCCAGCAGCCACTGCCCAGTTTGTGGCCCGAGGGAGGGGCATCTCCTATCCTTGGGCTCTGATCTCTCCTCTTCTCTCCCCATATCCTCACCCCTCTTCTCCTTCATTTCTTGATTGATCCCTGGATAATGGTCCTTACCAGGAATGACCTGGGAGAAGTTTTATGAGTCCTTAAGGAAAAAAAACAAGAAATCTATAGACGTATTACTGAAAGCAACTTCCGTCTTTCCCAGGAAAGTCTTCTTTCCAATGTTTAAGGCTAGTTGACAGGGTGTCAAGTGGCCTGACCAGTCACATCTGAGCAAGTGTTAACTGTCCCTCCAGCCGCCAGCAGCATCCGTTTGTGGCAACTTAGCCACAAGAACGCAATAAAGCTCTTTCCCCATGCCAGTGACAGCGTGGCTTTGGAGGCAGTGGAGGCCGAGAGAAAGGGCCCCACCCTGAGGCTTGGGGGATCTCCAGCCACAGCCAGAGGAACTGGAGGTTTTCAGAGCTGGCCCAGCAGGGAAACCAGGCAAGGCCGCCTGACCCAAGTCTTTCATGCCCAGAGAGCCCCATGAACTGCCCTGGGCCCCACTCCCCAGTCGGCCTCCCTGCAAAAAGTTACCACGGGATCCACACCTGAGAAGGGAGGAGGACGGCCCTTTGGCCTGGGGTCCCAGCAGATGTGTCCTGTGAGATCCGTGGCCACATATCTTCCTTGTCTCCCCAGGTCTCTGATGTGTCCATGCTGGACATTCTGGTGGTCAGGGACACGAACAACTCTAAACTCTGAAGAAGGACAGAGAGACCGTTCTGGAAACAAGGATTACAGTGAGACGCCTTGCCCAGAACGGGGGACTGTGTGCTGAGTAGACCCCTGGGAGGCAGTGTGGGGCTGTGGGGTCCTCTTCAGAGAAGGGAGCAGTTGTGCTTCCCAGTGAGCGGCCCTGCTTTGTTCAGTCATGTCCTCGTGTGAGACTCACTTACAAACACCTCCCAGTCCATCTAGGGGTGGACCCATGGGTGGGGGCAGAGGAGGAGGGTGAAGGGGGCAGCCTTAGGACCCCTGACCCACACAGGGAGCCAAGGGTCAGTGGGAACATCTTGGGAATCGGACACAGGAGAGGAGGACGGTCACTAAGAACATGCCAAGTCATGCAATAAAGTGACCCGTGACCACGACACAGGCGGCCTTCCACCAAAGCAGGGAGATAGAAATTTAGACCCAGGCTCTGAGAATCTTGAGTGGGTCTGGAGGGTCCCAGGAGCCCGGAGGAGCAGCTCTCCTAGGGGCAAAGACATTTCAATACACACATTTCTCATGGATGCTTTTTGGGGTGCAGAGTGAGTTACCAGGATCCTGAACTTAGTATGGAATCCCATCCCCTTGTTCATCACGGTTCCTGGCAATAAATTGCTGTCATTTGTCCCTGGACATGCACAGGGGAGCTGACTGTTGTGGGGGTCACTGCAGGACTGGAAGGTTCTGGTGTGGGCTCTGTGACCACAGAAACCCAGGGGGATTTCTTAACGGGAGCAGCTGGAGACCATGCCTGCCAGGACCACCCTCAAGGGATGGTCAAGGAGCCCATGGTACCTAGGCCACCAAGTGACCAATTTGTGAGGCTGCCTGGGGTTCCCTGGGAGCGTGTAGATTCCTGTGGTCAGTACGTGGGCCAAGGTCAGCAAGACGGTCTGCCCAAAGAGGGGCCTGCCCTCCTGATGATGGCTCCTAACACCTGCAGGGAAACTGCTCCCAGGGCTCCTGGAGGTCCATAGTGAGAGTGTCCTGCCAGCCATGTGGGGTCACCTTCCCCTGATGCAGAGGCACACGTCTCCTCCTTGAGGCCCAGGGGACACCTGGCTCAGGTCCCACCTGTGTGCCCTGGACACGCAGAGCCCCAGAACTCTGGCACAGCTTGGGGTGTGTTTGTGTCGGGGCAGGGAAGGCCCAGGGATGGGGCTCACTCAGGGGCAGGGTCCACTCTGCAGGGATGCTGGACCTGGCAGCGATGTGGTGCTTCAGAACTCCCCTGGGCTGGGTTTCCATGCTGTGGGATGGAAGGGTCTCTCCTTCCTGCAGTGCAGTGGGGGGAACTAGATCTATCATGAATGTCAGCCCTGAAAATGGAGGCTGCGCTACATCCATTCCTGGAAAGAAAAATCAGGCCCCTCCAACCCAGGTGACTCAGAAAGTCATTCAGTAATGTTCACAGTCCCCAGTTTAGGCTTTGAATTAGAGCTGAGTGGCTCAGGAGGCCAGATCCCCGTCCATGGCTCCAGGAGTAGGCTTTCTGCTGGAGGACAGGATCCTCACAAACACCTGTGACTTTGTGGGACACTCCCCTCTGACCAGCTGGGAGGCAGGGTGCAGTTGTGGGAAATCATGTTTCCATGAGCAGAGGGCCACCAAGTGGTGGGGGCACAGGAGACAGTGAGAATGAGTCCCGTAGCCTTTCTGGAATCAAAAAACTGGCAAAGGTGAAAAACTGCATAATTTGTTTTATTGAACTGGCTGCTTATGTACGTTTGGAGGGCCAGGTTCAAGGACTCTGCATCCCTCCAGGACAATGGCCTTAAGAGAAGAACAGACAGAGCAGGAGGAGATCTGGGGTTTCTCCCAGGAATGAGGCAGAACTGGGATTTCTGCAGATTTGCAAGGAGTCCCCGCCCACTGAGCACAGGGTTACAACCCACGTGACCCCTGTCGTGTTTGGCTTGGGCTCTGGGTCTGGCCTGATCTTGTATTCTTCCAGCTGAGTTCCAGAAACTCAGAGGGTGGGCTTAGAGGGGCTGCGTTTGGAACCCGGTGAGGAGTTGGAGGGTCCTTTATCCTGAGTCCCCTCAGCCTAATCACTGTAGCTGAGGCCCAGCACCCCTCAGGCCCCCAGGGTGGCCGTGGAGGGAGAGCAAGCCTGGCAGGCGACCTGGGGGACCCACTGCTGTGTCCCTCCCTTGTCTTTGTTCCCTTTCACCCCGGAAGGTGTGATTGTCTCATGTCACAGTGACAGGCAATCTCTTCTATGTCAGGTGGTGTCCCCACCCCCGCTCAGCCTTCTCTCTGCATGGATGCTGAAGGACCAGGCCCACCTGAAGCTCTGAGCTTGAGCAGTAAGGTGGAAACAAAGAAACCAATGGAAACAAAGAAACCATTGGAAACAAAGAAACAAGTTATTGTGGCAAAGCTCCCTACCACAGAGAAGCTGCCCTGAGTGGAAGGGAGGGTGTGGGCATGCCCATTTGCTTCCTGTCTCCCAGTGCTCTTAGCTTTCTTATTGCAGACTTGCATGGTTACAACAAAATGATCTGCCAAACTGAAAATATTTACTCTCTGGCTCTTACGTAAATGGCTGGCCAGCCTCTGGTTCCCATATCGGGCAAGTGACTGGAGTACTTTTCCAGTATGGAAACATCTGGGCAGGCCCAGGTTTGCAAAAGCCTTTAAGAGTAGTTACGGAGTTTTGCTTCTAAAAATTTTTGACGGCTGTATGCTTCTGAGCTGAGGTTTTGCTGTGTAAATCTGACCTGGGATTTTCTCACACTGTTTCTCACTTCTTATACCAGACATCCCTAAATTCCAAGGGGAACTGGATATTAAGGAAGCCATGGAGTTTAGGAAAAGGATACAGATCTCATTTCCTTTTAAGCATCGGTGTACCTCCATCCTAGGCAGTATCGGTTATGTGTTATTGCTAGGGGAAATAAATAGTAACCAAATTTATAGAAAACAGTGGGTCTTTAGGTACACAAGTTCATCTTTTCAACATTTTTTGTAATGTTTTCAGTTTAAGATGACCATTCCTGAGAAACAGGCATCCTGTTAGAATGAAGTAGCATTTTCCCTGAGCTATACTTAATTTTTATTTCATAGAAAACAGGAAGGGCAATCACACATTTGTGGACCTAAAAGATAAAATATGACTTTCTGGGAGCACACTCACCCCATCTCCCCCTGCTCTTTTCACTGTCCCATTGTCCCTGAAGGCTTTTTTATCTTCTGCTCATGACTCCAGTAACTCTTTCTTCCTTCTCGTTCCTCAGCTGGTGAGTTTACTTTTTTACTTCAACCAAGCAAACTGAAGCCAACAGAAGAGAACTTTCACCAGCAACTCCCAGCACATCTGCTTGCTTTCAGATGTCTGTGAACTCACTCTCACTGCCCCACCTCTTATTACAGGTGACATCGAAAGCCAGTTTCTCCAAAAGTCCCCGGGGCCCTGTTCCTCCTATCTTCTCCAGGCTATCACTCCCAAAACTATCCTCTCTCTCACTACCTCATCTATTTGTTCTTCTGCTTGTTGGCTCCTATCAGTATATAAACGTCCATCCTCTTAAAATAAACAAACAGCACTCCTTGACCCTAATTCACCCCCACTAATTGCCACCCCATGTCTTTGCAGAAAATCTTTAAGGAGTTGTTTAAATTCACTGTCTGCATCTTCTCTTGAGCCATCCCTTTTTACACCCACTCTGGCTTTTCCCCTGATCCCTCGCTCTATGGAAACTGCTCTGTCAAGGCCATCAGTGACCCCACGTTGCTAAATATAGTGGTCAGTTTTCAGTCCTCATCATGCGTGGCCCCTCGGCAGCATTTGTCCCAGCTCTTCCATCACTCCTCCCCCATGTTCCTGCTTTACTTGGCCTCCAGCCCATCGCTCTGTCTGCTTTCTGCTTTTGGTCCACTGGCTGGTCCTTTGCCAATGTCTCCTCTTTCTTCCAAACATTTACTGTGGGTGTACCCCAGAGTTGGGTCCTGGGTCTCTCCTCTCTCTCTCTGCTATACCTTAGGTGGAAGAAACCAGCCTTGAAAATTGACATGCCATCAATTTCTCAATTTGTCAAAAACTCCCTGATTTGCCCTTTCCATTTGGACCCCTCTCCCTGAGACACATATTCTTTTCCTTTCATTCATCTTGCTTTCACATTCATACATATGTTCTACTATGTAAGTTACTTTTCCAAATTTTGAATCAGTCCATATATATCATGTAAAATGCTCAAATCTCTATTATTTCCACTAAGATGCTTATTCTACCTTAAAATATTTCTGCATTTCTGTATTTATGTGAATAAAGCAAATAGTATTTCTACAAGCCTCATAGTTAAACAGTGTGTTTGTTTGGGGCTATTATGTAACATGAAATAATGATACATCAAGATAGTCTTTTTTCATTTATTTTTATGTAACACCAAGATGAGGTTTTTGCACTGAAGACTGGTTTTATTGAAATTTTACCCACGTTATGGACAGTCAGTTTATGTGAAAGACCTCATTTCTCCCCTTTTCTGATATATTTTCCATTTGGCTATGTATAACATACACCTTGGCATGAAATAAAATTCCAAAATCATTCACAAAATACAATTAATATATGTAAATTATAGTTTTTAACTGTTAAAAAGAAAAGAAATAACCAGACTCCTCTACCTATTAGGCATTTCTGTGGCAATATCTAATAGACCCCTTAACCATGACATTGAAGAACTGAGCTGATTCCAGCCTCTTTCCACCTGCTCAGCCTCACCTTGTCCCATCCCCTGTGGATGGAGAGGACATCCCTTCCATTGTCCAGGTCCAGATGTTCAAACCATGTTCTTTCTCTCTCTTTCTCTTACACACACACACAGCAAATCCAGCTTGTTAGAAAATTCTGGCTACTCTGTCTTCATTAACCATCTGCTCCCTGCTCCCTGCCCTCATAAGAGCCACCTTCAGCCCCTTCTTGGACACCAAATAGCCTCTTTCTTCCATCTTTGCTTTTATACAATCTCTCATCCATACAGAGTCAGAGGGAGACTTTAAAAGCATATATTGAGGATGTGAGTGTAGCTCAGTGGTATAGCGCATGCTTAGCATGGATGAGATCCAGGGTTCAATCCCCAGCACTTTCATTAAAATAAATAAATTACCATCCCCCCCAAAAAAAAAACAAAAACAAAGCATAAATTGGACATCACCCATCCCATCAAAACTCACTAAAAGATTCACCATTTCATTAAGAGCCAAAGTTGTCACAAAGGCTTCCAGGACCTGGAGTGCTCTGCCCCTCTGCCCACACTCTCTCCCTCAATTTGGGGGCCTCTGGCGCCTGCTCTTCCTTCTTCTTCCAGAACTATTCTGCTTCAAGTTCATTACTCCGTGAGATCTGCCAGGATTGCCTTATTCCCTCCTGCCTGCCTCCCACCCCACCACCATCACCTGAGTTTGCTCATATCACTCTTTTTTTTCCCCAAGCTCTTGCTACCTCCAACATGCTGCCTGTTTCCTCTGCTAAACTCTGAGCCCCCAGTGATGGGGAGTCGTGTCTATTTTGTTAACTAATAAAGCCCAAGAGCCTTGGGAACGGGTTTAGTTACTAGATTCCCATACATAGTAGGAGCTTCTACAGATTTGCTGAATGAATGCAGAGGCCCGGGTCCAATCCGATGGAGCACTTCTGTGTACTGCTCAAAGAATAACTCTCTTTTCCTCCTGAGAGGGGGTGACCACTTCCTTGCTGATCAAAGGCAAGATCTTTTAGCTTTATGCTGTTAACCTTAGGCGGGGGACTGGGGAATCTTCATATATATTTTAAAATTTAATTCACTTTGCAGTTTGTCTTCGGTCTATGTATCCTTTTGAGATACCATTTATCAGTGATCATTCTTCCATCAGATTGAACAGGGTCCAGGGGGTAGGACCAAGCCTGTTCCATCGGCCATCCTGTGTGTCATGTCCTGTGACCCAGTGGATGCTCAGCACATAAGTGAACAGAGAGGAGTGAGCGAAGAGATGGGAGCATCTCCTTATTGTGGTGGCTGCTCTCTGCCCGATGCCTTGATATTTGGGGAAGGGCTTACAAGTGCGGAGGGGTGAGGACAGGGCCTCTGTGCTCTTCCTAAGTGCCCTGGCCTTACCCATTCCCCCAGCCCCCTCTGGGCATCCAAGCCAAGGAGCTGGGCCACCGGGGGTTGTGCTGATCACTTCACCCCAAGTCCGGGGGTAGGAGCTGTCAGCACACCTGGTTGTAGACTCTGGAGTCAGGTCCTTGGAGGAATTCCTCACTGAACGATGTTTTGGACCTTTTATTTTTCTCTATAGCCTCCAGCTGAAGAAGCAGATTGCCTTAGATACATGAAAGTTGAGGACGCCTAGTATCCCCATGAAGCCCAGTTGGGGCTGGGAGTCTGCTGTTTGTACAGCCGGTGAGCTCGTGTTGCTTCGGGCATCCCTGTGCCTGAATTCCTGCAGTACACTCGGTGGTAAGGACGGGGGTGCCTGGCAGGGAGGGAAGCGGGTCGGGAGACTGCACAGCTGGGGAGACGTTAACCTGGGGTGAGCGGGAGCCGGCTGATGCATGGCATCTCGGTGCAGGGAACTCTCCACACTCAGAGGGGTTCCCACTCCCACAGAGGCCCTTTGATCAGGGTGCTGGGCTGTCAGCACAGCAGGGTCCCTTTGAGGATCATGGTGCCTTCAGGCAATGGGAATTGAGGGGTCCAGTGGCACATAAATTAACTGTGAACCCGAAGCCAACCCCCATCTCTTTCAGCCTGTTTCCTAATCTGCAAAACTGGAATGATGTTAACCATCCCGCAGGGTCATTGATGGGCTGGGACACACTAGACAGCCAGGAGCTGGAATTCCTCTATCCCCTGATTGTTTTCCTTCCTTTTCACTATTTGCTCTCAGTCTCTCTGCCTCTCTCTCTCTCATTCACTTGTAACTTCCTCTCCTGCTCTGTTTCATTTGATTTCCACCCTCCTCCCAATTCCCAGATGAGTGAACTTGATTTCTGTGTGTCAGTTCCAAATTCCCAGGAAACATGCTCTGTCTCCCTCTGGATCTGTTGTCCAACCCATCAGTTACAGCTAGAGGAGTGATTCCCTCTGGGACCAGTGGAAGGGCTCTGCCCAGCACTCAGCCACCACTGTGGGAGCACATAGGTCTCCGAGGAGGAGGTACTGGCTGTGACTTGGTGTCACTAAGTGTGAATTTATGTCTCCTCTTGCCTCACCTTCATCCTCCTAAACAAAGATGAAAAACACTCCCAGGAATTGTGTCATGGAACACTCAGGATGGGGGCTCAGGAGGCTGGATTCCCTGCTGCATTTTAGGGGCTACAGTGACTCCCAAACGAGAGCCTGCAAAGGGAACAGCACTGGCCCCACCCGGCACTTAGGGTGCTGAGTCTGCGTGACATTGAGCCAGGCTTCTGACCACAGCTCAGTGGTCTGGTCCGACCGGTTAGTCTTTGAAACCAACCAGCTTTGGATTCCTCAATCCCTCCCTGAGATTTTACCTGAACCACCAGCTTCTGTATCTCTGAAGAGAGATGATGTGGACCCTTCACGTAAGCCGTTCACACAGCCCTGTGCGGGAATTTTTGCTGCTCGGTCTGCCCCACGAGCTGACCGAGGCTGGTATTTTACTGATCTTAGAAATAGTCTGGTTTCCCGATGCACTGTTTCACTGAACAAGCAACAGAAGCCACCTCTGGCTGATAAAAGCAAAACAGGGACTTAATGAAAAGATACTGGGAGAGTACATGGAGTGGCCTGGACCAGAGCTGACCCGGGGGCCGTGGGAGGTTTTGGGGAGCCCCAGGCACCAGGCCGGGCAGGGTACTGCTGGGTCCCCTGCTGCCCGAGCAGGGACTCCTCTCCTCCTGATCCTCCACCTCACTCACTGCAGGTTCATGTCCCAGCAGGGCCAGGTCACACTGAATCCACCAGCACACACCTCAATGGGGGAGTTGGCCCCGTCTCAGCTGAGGGCGTGCCTGGTGTGGGGAGATGCCCAGTTAGAGGAAGGCGGTTCTCCTACTGTTCCGAGTTAATGTGCAAGTCAGTGCCCGTCACTCAGGAGAGCCAGGCTGGTTGGAACTCATTGTGGTGACTAGGCCGTCTGAGTTCACTTATTGCTTTTTATGTTTGAAGGCCCTTGGAGGGAGCAAAACTGGAGGTTCTAGTACTTATTTTATATTTCCCATGTACCAGGTATGGTAAGCGAGCCACTTCAGACAAGGCCCAGAACAACCACGTAAATAAGCCATGGAGCAAATCATGCAGTCAGGCCTCTGCAGCCCCGAAACCCATGTCCCCATCAGCTCCGCAGTTACCAGTGGAAATTGTAGGGATTTATGGGACTGTGTGCTCCTGTGGGGGCTGGGATGTGTGTGTTTAAATCCACAGCTTCAGAAACTCGGCTAAAACCACAGCCACTGATTGTCTGCATGGAGGCAGAGGAGGGGAGGCTTCCAGCTTCTGGTCCAGCTTGTGAGGAGCTCAGAAATTGCTCCTTCTTTCCTGAAAACAACACCAGAGCTGAGGGAGCTGCAAACCCACAGCTCTTCTTAGATCCACCAGAAAACTGAGGGGAAAAGCTACTCCTAACCCAGAAAGGCAGCCAGGCAGGCTTGGAGAGTCACATCTCCCAGGGCAGAACACACTGCTGTAAGACCCCCTGGGGCAGGCAGATTTCAAAGCTCCCTGTGACCATCAGGAGGCTCAGCGTGGGGAAGTCTGAGTGTGACAACTCCAGGAGGCCAGTCAGAGGGGCCCTCTGCTCTTTTACATGCATTTTACCTCCAGGACCATGCACTGTTCTCAGAGTGAAGATCAGAGAAGAACCACTCATGCTTCCTGCCAGTAAAGGAGAAAATATCTCTATTGAAATACACCCAGAACATTCTGTTCCATTGTGGGGGGTTGTGTTTTTTTTTTTAATGAGAAATTATTTTACCAGAGCCTAACCAACCTGGGGGAAGGGAAATATTTTCTGTGTCACCCAAATTGGGGTGGGGGGAAAGAGACACAATTGTGGAGGTCACAGCTCAGGGCACAGGCTCAATGAGAACTAATCACAGGAGTATAGATGCCCTGCTCTGTCCCGCTACCCCAACACCTTACCTCCATGTCATTAGGGCCCCTGTGTGATAACAGGAATAAAACTAAAAGAAGTAAATGTCTCAGTAGTGCTAGGGAAAACCCAAAGACTGTAGGGAGATGAAAACAAGGACACACAGGTGGCTTTAGCCTCTCACACCAATAGCTGCAGCAAACTACACACAGCCCAGCCCCAGTAGATTAACAGAAAACCTCACAGAAGAAACTATAAATTTTGGTTCTCTTACCCAGTGCATTCCATGGTGCATCCTCGCCTAGAATTGAGTGGAAGCAAATCCATCTCAGAAGAGACATAACTGAAAAGGGATGGCTTTCCAGACTCTGACTGGCAGAGAAAGCACCAGCCTGGGTGAGAGCAAGGTGGGGGCTGGGGTAGGGGGTAGGCTGCCCCCTTCCCCAAATAAAGAAACTTCCTGAGGCCAGCACCGTGGGAGGGAGGGCCATGGGGTGGAAGCAGCCAGACTTCTTCCTGAGAACTGATGGGATGCCTCCAAGGGACCATTCAGGTGCCCAAACTTGGCCTTGAGGCTGGGAGCCAGTCTGTCTGCCTCAGAGACAGGACTGAGGTGGGTGCACAGCAGGTCTTACTTGGCCGGGGCCATTTCACTTCCCCGAAGCCCTGTGTAAAACATGAAGCATGGAAGGCCAGGGGAGCACAGCTCTACCCTCAAGACCAGTTTCAAGTTCTCTCTTCCCAGAGTGTTATGGAAACGACTGGCCAGTCAAGAAACAAGCACCACTCGAAGGGTTGGAGCACTCAGATGTATTACGCCAGCGGGCTCAGAGGGGCTTCTGCTCCGAAGCTCTGAGCACCTCCAAGACGTGCGCATGAGGTTTTATAGGGTAAAGTGCAAGGTTGGGGTATTCGGCCAATAGGCATGGAACAGCTTTAGCAGCATTATCATCACAAAAGTGGAGGCGGGGAGGCAGCAAACCACCATTCCAAAGCCAGATATATATCTTCGAAAACCCAGCTGGCTAGCAAAAAAAAACATGAACAGCAAATCAACACTAATTAACTTAGATTTACAAGTTAGTCCAGCAGAACTCAGATCAGTATACTGATACATAGATTTGTGAGTTATCTTTTTAGACCAGCCCGGCTTTTCCTTCACACTAGTAGATCTTTTACATCCTGATTGGATCACCAAATTTGCATCAAAATGCTTGATCTTAGTTTAGACTTCAATTTATGGTTGAAAATGCAGATTCACATGACTAAGTTGCTCCAAAGAAACATACTTTTCAATATCTGAATTAAGTGCCCAAGTTTTTTCTTTTAGTATTTTTATCTAATTTGATAAAACTTGTTCATGTTTTTTTAGAATTTGAAGCAAAAGTTTAACAGTTTCAAATCTGTGCTACTTAAATTAAGCAAGTTCACTAATTCTTGTGTCAACTTAGCGTTATTAACATCATTTCCTAATGATATTGCATAAATTGAACAACTTTAAATTCGGTCAAAACAACAAACTGTTCAACTATTTCTGATTATTTTTGCAGCCAATTTTTACAACACTCTGCATTGTAAATAAAATATTCTGTATATTGGTTCATGTTAGAGAAAAATGTAAAATCTTTATTATCAATTCATATTATAGTGGGTTCGTCACCAGTTGTGGGTTCTGGCCAGCAGAAGTCCCACCGAGATGGAATTAATTACTCAAGACTGTGGAAAAGTCAAGAGAGCGAGAGGGAGTTGGGAACCTGGAGCCTCTCAAATCTCCCACATTTGTTGAGTACACTCAAAGGAGGAATGCAGGAATTTAGGAAAGGATAGGTTCGGATCACAATGAGCACAAAGGCTTTGTTTATAGTTGGTGTTTGGCTCAAGGTCAGAAGACTCTTTGGTGAATCCTGTTTGTGTTGAGCCTTTCAGCTTATCTGGGCGGAACGTATGAGAATCAGCTGTTTAACAATTTGGACTCAGGCGGCCGTGCCTGTCTTAGGTTGCCCCCCTCAGGGGATCTTTCCGGTCATTGGCTAACCAGCCTTCTCACCTCTGAGTCTACAGCTTTTTACCATTCCAGCCCAAGGCTGTTTTGGGGATAGAAGACTAAAAGCAGGCACGCCCAGCGTTTATAGCCAGGGGCCTTGGGCATTGCTAAAACCTCAAGGCAGTTACTAAGCACATCTCCTTTAAGGAGATAAGCGGCTGGGATCTGTTACAATTTGTTAACCCATCATTGGCTCCCACAATTATGAGAACTTTCAATTTCAACATAAATGTCTGTACCTGTGTAACTAGGTCGTAGGTACAATTTTTCTTTCTTTGGTACTTCAAGCCATGCTTGTTTACCTGTACTGAGATACCAGTGAAAAAACATAAGCACTGCCATTTTTGTCTTTGATTATTGAATATTGAAAAAAATACTTTCTTGATCAGTGTTAATAATACAGTAAATCTTTGTGAACTTCTTCCTCTACTCAACTGAGCAAGATACACAAGATTCTTAAATGTATTGTTTTCTATTTTTCCAATAGTTTTGCAAGCTGGCTAGGATTCTTATTATTTTCATGTACATACTTATCAGTTTTAACAACTTAATACATGCTACTTTTCATAGCTTTAGAATGCTGAGCACAAATATTTTTTCATTCTATTTTTTGAAGGGGAGGTAATTAGGTTTATTTGTATGTTTGTTTGTTTTTGATGATGGCACTGGGGATTGAACCCAGGACCTTGTGCATGTTAGGCACACACTCTATCTCTGAACTATACTCACCGCCTCACAAATCTACTCTATGTATATCATATAGTGGAGCAGAGCAATAAGAGGAGTATCAGTTTCTTCTTTTAAAAATCCAATAAGTGTAGCTTTTTAACCTAACATGGCTGGAGCTGTCTATTGAGACAGAGACTAATATTTTAATATATAGCTGAAATTCTTTGGCCGTGTAAAAGATGAAAAATAATCCATGCTAAAATTTTGATTTTTTAAGGTATATAATGACATTTATTCTTAAGTTTGGAAGTTCTTTCAAACAAAATGCGTCTAAAGTTGTACTTTGGTAGTGTCTCTTGTATCACATGGCTTATCTAAAGCTAAAAGAAAAGTAATTTCTCATATTTTGAATCTACTGATTTTTGATATTTTTAGACATGTCTTCCTTATGATGGAGAGTTGTTTGGTGGATTAATTGAAGGACGTCTACTTTTTCTATAATATCTGTTTTAGTATTCCTCATAATTTTCTAATAAAATATCTATAATTGAAATAATTTATTTACCATCTCTCTACTTAAATGTGGTTTCTTACCTCTTTCCTTCCTTCCATCATTCCTTCCTTCCATCCTTCCTTCCTTCCATCCTTCCTTTCTTTCTTTCATATCTCTCTCCCTCCCTCTCTTTCTTTTTGCAAGAATCCATACCATTTTATAGCTCACTAGATTAATAAGCCCAGATCCTTTATAAATCTTTGAAAAATGTTTGTTGGACATTTAATTCTGATCTCAGGTGAATAAGTTTGTTGCTTCTCTTTTGACTTAGGAAACTTCTTATGAAAATTTACTATGTATTTCCTGAAAATGTCTCTTAATATTGTCTACTTTTTTTGTTTAAAATATTTTTATATAAGTAATAGTTTCTAAATTTTGCTTTACCAGAGATAATTGTGATTATTATTCATGTTAAAATTGGTTCATTGTTTTCTTCTAGTCTCACTTCACTGTGCCAGTGGCAGCGCTATCACAGCATCTGCTCACTTCATGTCTTTGTGTTACATTTCAGCAATTCTTGCAATATTTCAAAATTTTTCATAATTATTATACTTGTTGTGGTAATCTGTGATCAGTAATCCTTGATGTTACTATGGCAATTGTTTTGGGGTGCCAAAAACCACACCCATTTAAGATGGCAAACATAATTGGTAAATGCTGTGTGTTCTGGCTGCTCCACAAATTGTTCATTCTCCCATCTGTCTCCCTCTCTTCAGACCTCCCTATTCCTTAATACACAACAATATTGTAATCAGGGTAATTAATAACCCTACAGTGGTCCCAGTGTTCGAGTGAAAGTAAGAGTTGCATATTTCTCACTTTAAATCAAAAGCTAGAAACAATTAAGTGCAGTGAGGAAGATATGCTGAAGCTGAGATAGACTGAAAACTAGGCCTCTTGTGCAAATGAGCCAAATTGTGAGCAAAGGAAATTTCTTGAAGGAAATTTACAGTGCTACTCCAGTGAATACACAAATAAGAAGAAAGTGAAACAGGCTAATTGTTGATACGGAGAAGGCTTTATTGTTCTAGATAAAAAATCTAAGCCACAGCATTCCCTTAATCCAAAACTTAATCTAGAGCAAGGCCCTAATTCTCTTTAATTCTTTGAACGCTGAGAGAGGTGAGAAAGCTGCAGAAGAAAAGTCTGAAGCTAGAAGAGGTTCGCTGATGAGGTTTAAGGAAAGACACAATCTCCTTAACAAAAATGTACAAGGAGAAACAATAAAGGCTGATGGAGAAAGTGCAGCAAGTCAGCCTCAAGACCTCAATAAGAGAATTCATTTTGGGGTTCACACTAAATGACAGATTTTCAGTGTTGATGGAACAGCCTTATATTGGAAGATGCCATCTAGGACATTCATTCGGGTCTAACATTGCTGGTGACTTTAAGTTGAAGCCAGTACTTATCCAGCATTCTGAAAACCATCAGGCCCTGAAGAATTATGTTCAGTCTGCTCTCCTGTGTTCTATGAATGGAACAACAAAGCCTAGATGAGAACACATCTATTGACAACATGGCTTATTGAATATTTTAAGCTCACAGTTGAGACCTCAGAAAAAAACAAAAAGATTCCTTTCAAAATATTTTTGCTCATTGGCAATGCAAATGATTACCCAAAAGCTCTGATGGAGATTAATGTTATGTGCCTGCTAAAAAAACATATGTTCTGCAGCCCATGGATAGGGTGACTACAATTCTCAAGTCTTATTATTTAAGATATGTTTTGCAAGGCTACAGCTGCCATAGGTAGAATTTCCTCTGATAAATCTGTGCCAAGTAAAGTGAAAACCTTCTGGAAATGGTTCTCCATTCTAGATGCCATTAAGAACATTTGTGACTTGCGGGAAGAGGTCAAAGTATCAACATTAACAGGAGCTTGAAAGACATTGATTCCAATCCTCCTGGATGACTTTTTGAGGAGTTCAAACCTTCAGTGGAGGAATGAACTACAGATGTGGTGGAAATAGCAAGAGAATGAGAATCAGAATTGGAGCATGGAGATGTGACTGAATTAGCTGCAATCTCAGGATAAAATGTGAATGAGTGAAGAGATGCTCCTTATGGATGAACAAAGACAGTTATTCTTGAGATGAAATCTACTCTTGGTGAAGATGTTATGAAGATTGTTGAAATGACCAAAAAGGATTTAGAATATTACATAAACTTGATAAAGTGGCAGTAGGGTTTGAGAGAATTGAGTCCAGATTTGAAAGAAGTTTTACTGTGGATAGAGTGCTGTCAAACAGCATTACACATTAGAGGGAAAACACTTGTAAAAGGAAGAACCAATTGATGCAGCAAGCTTCACTGCTTAATTTTTAGAAATTACCACAGCCACCCCAGCTTCCAGCAAACACTGCCCTGGTCAGTCAGCCGCCACCAACATGGAGGCAAAATCCTCCACCAGCAGAAAGATTACAGCTCACTGTCAGCTCAGTGGGTGATTAGCATTTTTTAACAATAAAGTATTTTTTGATCAAGGTATGTATAATTTTTAGACATAATGTTATTGTGCACTTAATAGGCTATAGTATATTGTAACTATAACTTTATATGTACTAGGAAACCCCAAAACTCCTTTGACTTGCATTGTTGCAACATTGACTTCATTGTAGTAGACTGGAATTGAGCCTGCAGTGTTTCCAAGGTATGCCTGTACTTGCATTGTCTTTGTGGCATGCCTCATAGTCATGCCAAATTAAAAAGAAAAAAAATATTCAAACACTGTTTATGGATAAAGGCTATTTAGGAATCAAACATTTGGACACATGTATTATATTTGAAGTCATGGCTCATCCCCCATTATTCTCCAAGTATTCTGCAGGAGTACTTGGGGAGTGGGGGCATGTCTATATTCTAAAACTGATTTCATCATTTCAGTGAAAGACCAAATGACAACAAAAGAGGGGAGTAATTTTGTTTAAGCACTCTCTCACAAGTTGAAATTTAAGAACATCTCATCTATAGAGATCTATAGATATCTCATCAGGCATACAACAGATGTTTAAATTAGGAAGTTTAATTTCAGCTGACATGGACTGTGGAAAGAGGTTAATGGAGTTCAAGTATTTAATATTCTGAGTTTGGGTAAGAATGAAAATGTTTTTTTATGCACACCTCAACTGCTTTGTGATTTTTAAAGCTAGGGCTCTCTCAACTAGTTATAGTACCAGCCTTTCTCTCACTCTCTCTTTCTTTCTTGCTTTTCCTTTTGCCTTCTTTTCTTTCTTTCACTGTTGTCCTTTGAGCAAGCCAAGCGTAAGTTCTCCATGTTTCTGATTTCCCCAAAATAAATGAGTGTAAATACATATTCCATTCTCAGCCATGATCTGTGAATAGAGGGGGATGTCTAAAGACCTATTTTAAAAATCAGAGGAGCAAGTCTATGAATAAAAAAAGGAATTGAAACTTGTCAATTAGAGAATTTGTCTACTAGATTGTTTCCAAATGCATTCTGTAGTAGTCACTAGAGATGGTCCTTGAAGAAAGGTTTCTGTGATTAAGTTTGAAGAAACACTGTGTACCATAATAGTGGCCTATTGATGATTCATAAAGCACAATGGTATGTTAAAAATTCTGAGACATCTTACAAGAAAGAAACTTGTAAAAGCTTATTTATATTTTGTCTCTTAAACTTCTTGGACAGTGGAATTCTTTTATATTTTTTCATACTTGTATGAGGAATGCTGCCCTCTAGAGGCATAATTTTTTTGTTTTTTTGGTTGGGGGAGAAAGTTTTCTTATATATTATATGTCTAACATGAGAAAAAGGACAAATCTCATGGACTAAATTCCATAAATTTAATGTAATTGTATGTTTTTCATTTTTTAAAGTTTTATTTTAAAAAATCTGAGACAAGAAAAACATATAAAACAACGGTGAGAAGAGAAACCAGTAAGACCTACTGGTAATGTCTAAGTAAGAGCTGGTTAATAATTTCAAATCAGAAGTTCTTAGAAAAAATAAATAGAGCTCTATCTCTCATGTCCAAATGCCTTTAGATGATTCTCCCAATTTTCGAGAAATACATTACTTTTCTACACATATTTTCCTTTTCTGAAATTTTACCTAAATGGTTTTTATAAGGCTAACACTACACAGATGCCAAAATTGGAGAGACGGTACTCACACAATCTTCACACATTTATTTTATTTTACAAACACATACAGGTTACATACCACAGTGTTATAATAGCACAGAATAGAGGTAGAAATTGACAAAACAGAACATTGTCTAGGAAAGGATCCATATAAAATGCAGTTTTGCATGTAACACAGTTGGCAATTGAAATGGTGAGGAATGGCAGATTATGCAATATATTTTGGGATAAATGATTAGGAAAAGCCCATAAAAATGAAAATATTAATTTAAAACAAGTACAATTTCTAAAATAAAAGAATTACAAGACAAAAGAGAGCAAGATGATGAACACATGACTGTAAAGAAATGGAAATAGTGTAAGCATAAAAATATGCTCAGTTGCAGTCACCAGAGACACTGCAAATTAACCCAACCAGATACCAGCATCCTATCAAATTAGCAAAGAAAAAAATTTAAAGTGATAATCAATGCTCAGAAAGTTGAAAATAAACAGGTAATTTAATCTCTGCTGGAGGGACTACTGGTACAGATTTACAGGAGGACAATCTATTAATATACAAATAAACATATACTACAAACTGGTGATTCCATTTCTCAGTGTCTACCCTAGAGAAATAGGTTTTATCTTTTACAAATTGCACTGCAGCAATTTGTAAGAAAAAAATTGAAAAATCTAAATATATATCACCAAGAAATACATATATATATATATATATATATACACATATATAAACTTGGATATATATCCCTACACTGTGGAATATTTTGCAATGATTCAAAGGAGACATACATGCATAATATATATAGAGAGAGACAAGGAAACACAATCAGGACATTAAGTGGGAAAAAATAAGTTCAAGAACATATATTCTTCCAATAACTCATGTAAAAGTGGAAAAGAAAATGATTCCTACATATTCCACATAGACCCATATATACACACACACATACAGACATATACAGACAGACGTACATAATCGTGTTGGAAAAGCACTGGTAGGAAAACTGACAAGCAATCATTATCTGCAGGAAACTATCCGTGACTGGTAGAAGGCAGTCAAGGAAAAAATCAATATATACATTTATTATTTTTTCTTCAACATTTAATTAGGAAAATTTCAAATACATAGAAAGGTTAGAAGAAATGTAAGTGAACATCCATAAACCCACCTAGATTCTACAGTCGTCTACTATATTTATCTTATATCTATTCACCATCTGTTTTTAATGCATTTCATGTTGCAGATGTCCATACACTTTACCCTTAAACACTCCATGCATATTAACTAAAATTGAGAAAGCAAATTATATTCAGTGAAATGCACAAACCTCCAACGTACCATTACTTGAGTTCAGCCTATGCCTATATGATCCAAGCCACTATCAAGATAGAGAACATTACTATCACCCTATAAATGTCTCTCATGTCCCTACCCAGTCAACACCCACACCCACCATCCTAGAAGCAGACATAATTTTGAGCTTTTTTCAAGCACAGATAAGTATTGCTTGTTTTATAATTTCATAAAAATGAAACTATATAGTAATGTTCTCATAAATAAAATACTGAAATGCTAGTTTACATATTGTTTATGGCCACTTTCAAGCTACTAATAGCAGAGTCGAGGAGCTGCAACAGCCTATGTCTAGCAAGGCCTAAAATATTATCTGTTCCTTTAAAGAAAAAGTTTGCAGCCTCCCATTCAAAATCACTTATATAGGCTTTTTCATTCCAAACTGATACCTGAAACTATCTTATGCAACTTTTCCCTTATACAGGAAACTAAGACCAAGAGATTTTAAATGACTTATCTAAGCTTAGGTGAAAATGTAGAACTCAAATTTAGGCCTGTATTCTGAGTCCTAGTCTGATCATCTTCTCAATATACCAGTAAATTTCTACACTTATCAAGTAAAAATATATATGCCCACAGGCTCACTTTGACTCTCATGCCCTACCTGTAAACTTCAAAATGAGTTAGAAGTTTAGAGGAACAGAATCATGGTGAGCTAAGGGAAATTTCACCTTTATGAACAAGTTTTTCCACAAAGAAGACTTTCATAGCGTGGAGCTAAACCAATGAATCCACGGTACTCTCAACTTACAAACAGGTGGATCACAGGTGGCAACTGATTAAGTGACAATTTTTTCATCAAAAAAATAGCAAGAGCTTATTATGTGCTGGATGCTGTAGGGATATAAAGTCCTGCTGTGAGAATATCCAGTGAGTAGGAGCAGTGCACAGAAAAAACTATCATTCCATTGTACAAAATTTTAGGTGTTAGAGGTGATAAGTGTGGTATTATTTTCATCTGGGCATGCCAGAGAAGGCTTAGGATGGAGCTGGAACTGAAGAGTTTATGACGTAGAGGATGAAGGGTGTGGGAGAGGGAATGAACAGGGCACCCCAGACCAGCGGGCCTCAGATACACATATCTGGCTGTGACAGGATGTATACCAGGAATATGGTGTAAAATAGCAGGTTATGAGGTTGGAAACGTAGTTCTAAGCCAATATGTAATACACTCAAAATGCCAGGCTATCTGGAACTTATGTAAACATTCTGAAAGCAGCGGGAATCCAAATAGTTTTGGGGTACAGGGAAGTAGCATGTGCAAAACTACAGCCTTAGAAATAATGAGAAATACTGGTTTAGGTTTGTCAGCCGTGGGAGGCTGGAGAGAGAATGCGAGGAGGTGAGCTTCCCAACTGGAAAAAAATGCACAAGGAGCTGACATAATGCGTGAGGAGCTGACATGGAGCAAAACAGCAGCTTATTGCCTTACAAGCGGGTGAAGCGCGTCCTCGGGCATATGAACTTGTCCTTTTATTATGCCCACGCATGCGTATTGTTCATAATACTTTCTCATGCTATTGGCACATGCATACATTTACTTCCCAACTCACACACATGCAAGTTATTGTGAACTTTGACCTTGGTCCCATGGCCTACTCACTTAAGACTGTCGACAAGGTCACAACAATTCCAAATGATTCTTGGATCTTTCTAGAGGGGCGCCAGTATTTAAGAGCCCATGGTCCTCTGTCAAAAAACACTGCACTGCTTTTAAACAGCAGATAAAAGCTGAAAGCCAAGGGTCTATTTAAACTTGGAACAATTTTGAAAGAAAGTTACAAAAAATCTTCATCTGGTGCTTAAGTTTTACAATCAGAGAATTCACATGAAAAGGCACTGCCAGGTCCTGATAAAGAGGGGCAGAACTGATAGGAATGTTAAGGGCTATGCAATTTGCAACAGGTGGTTAGCATTGCAGAGCTAGGAAAGACAAGCACCCGAGGCTCCCCGTGAATGTGCACCTTCACAAGGCATTGGAGGTTGAGGCCAGATGGAAGAGTGGTGAGCAGGTCAGAGAAAATTCATTCCTGAACTGACCGTGGTAGGGTGTGCATCATAGAGAGATTCAGGAGGTGTTACGGGAAATAGAACTGGCATGATCTGGCCAGGTTCAGAGCCCAGTTGACAGCAGTGATAGTCACAGTCTTCAAAAACTACAAATACAGGAGCAACTCAGAACTTCAGTGAAGGAAGGGGGAAGAGCCCCGCTTAATCAGTTAATCATGTAAGATACTTGAGTTATCTAAGCCTCACACTCAGGTTTATGGGATATGCAAAAGCAACTGCAATCTGAGATGATAACCAAGAAGTAAAATTTGTCAATAATCTTTGCAATTGTTTTAAGATGAAGATGAAGAGAAGACAAGGCACAAAAGAGCACCTGGGAAATACATATTCAGGAAACAAGAGAACCAAGAATGGAATGGCTAGAGAAGTGTGGAGTGGGGGTAAGGGCCGCTTTTTATGGGCCAGATACTGCCAGCCGGTCAGAAACCATCAAAAGAAAAGTAAGTCACTCTGTACACAAGGGACAATTCTTTACCATGGTATTAGCAAAATACTAAGAGGAAATCATAAATAAGAGCCAGCTCCACAAATGTCTCAACAACAAAGTTTAAACAGGTATTGGGAGGCTGTTAGGTTAGAGAACTCTTTCCAAACATATTATTAGCTAACAGCACCGTGTAGGGAGAGGATGAGACTGTTAAATTAACCTCCACTGAGTCTGAGGGCAGGTAAGTTAAAAAATAATCAGAAGCCTCTATGAAGTTCTCGTAAGAGCCGTATAAGCAGCTGAATAGGGCAATAAAGCCAGACAAAGCAGAGCTGGGTAATAGCTCTGGTTCTGTTATCCTAATCAGGTGCACCACACAGGCGTGTTAAGCTCAGCTGAGTCTCCCATGAGAAAGTAAAGGGGAGGCTTCTTCTGAACACTGAACTATGAAAACCCATTCGTGCTGTACTCAAAAGAATAAAAGAAAGGAAAATGCCCAAACACTGGGTGAACCTTAATGCTATTAAATGCCAATACCATCAAAGACATTAAAAATAATGTAGAAGACTAATTACAGGTAATTAGACTGGGGACACTTCATAATACTGCTCACTTATCCAAACAATTTTTATTACGTCCCTATTAAGTGCCAGGCCCCAGACTATGTGTTAGGAAATTGTGAATAAGAAGTTTATGTCTAGTAAACAGGCGACAATAATACTATATGAAGTGACAAATGCTATGGTGGAAAAAGGTATCAGAGTGTACATTGAAGCACTTGACCCAGTCTTAAGGAGGTCAAAGAGGAGTTCAAAAACATTTCCCAGAAATCAGGCTCTGAAACCTGATGTCTGAGTAGCCAGGCCAAGTTGAAGGAAGGAGATGCTAAGAAGCTAGGAAACCAGCCCAGAAGGGGTGGGAGGGAACTAAGTAGAACAGTAAGGCGACAGGAGAGAAATACACCAAAGTGATTGCAAAAAGTTTGTAGGTCATGCTAAGAGCCCCAGGGGAGAGTAAAGATTTACATGAAGAGGTGCCTATAAAACATCCAGTTGAAAATTTCTGGCAGGTAGTTAGAAGAATATAAAAAAGCCTTAGGGACTAGAGATGCAGATTTCGATCCCAACATAGAGACAGTAACTAAAGCCACAAGAACACCAAAGTTCTAGCAGGAACTGTGGACAGTCTCCACACTGAGAGGTGATGGAGAGGCCCAGGGAGACTCCCAACGCATCAACCTGTAAGAAGGTGGCAGAGGGAAAAAAATCATTCCCATTACACGTTAAGTGATACGACTAAGAATCTAGATGAATATACATATATATATATATATTTCTTCTCCTTGACTTTTTTTTTTTGGTCAATTAAGCTTTTCTAAAATTATACTGTTACAATTTGTCAATTTCTAGTGATCAGCATAATGTTTCAGTCATACATATACACAAATATATTCATTTTCACATGTTTTATTATAGATTACTACAAGATATTGAGTATATTTCCCTGTGCTATACAGAAGAAATGTGTTTTTAATCTATTTTTATATATAGTAGTTAATGTTTGCATATCTCAAACTATCAATTTATCCCTCCCCATCCACTTTCCCCAGTATCCATAAGATTGTTTACTATGTCTGCAAGTCTCTTTCTGTCTTGTAGATGAGTTCATCAATGTCTTTTTTCTTTTTTTAGATTCCACATATGAGTGATATTATATAGTATTTTTCTTTCTCAGTCTGACTGCCTTTACTTAGACTGATGATCTCCAAGTCCATCCATGTTGCTGCAAATGATATTATTTTATTCTTTTATAGGGTTGAGTAGTGTTTCATTATATAAATATACCACAGCTTGTTAATCCAGTTATCTTTTGATGGACATTTTAGGTTGGTTATAGTAAATAGTGCTGCTATGAAAATTGGGGTTCATGTGACTTTTTGAATTAGAGTTCCCTCCAGATGTATGTCCAGGAGTGGTAATGCTGGGTCATATGTTAGGTCTGTTTTTAGTTTTTTAAGGAATCTCCATACTGCTTTTCATAATAGCTGCAAAAAACTACATTCCCACCAGCACTGTAGGAGGGTTCTATTTTTTCCACACTCTCTCCAGCATTTATCATTTGTGGACTTTTGGGTGATGACTATTCTGACTGGTGAAGTGATATCTCATTGTAGTTTTAATTTGCATTTCTCTGATAATTAGCAATACTGAGTATTTTTTCATGTGCCTATTGGTCATTTGTCTTCAAGGGAGAATTACTTGTTTATGTCTTCTGCCCATTTTTGGATAGGACTGTTTTTTTTTTGTTATAATGTATCAGCTGATTTTTTTAATATTCTGGGAATTAAGCAGTTGTCAGTTTCATCATTTGCAAATATTTTCTCCCACTCTATAAGTTGTCGTTTTGTTCTGTGTATTGTTTTCTTTTCTGTGCAAAGATTCTAAGTTCAATTAGGTCTCATTTGTTTATTTTTGCTTTTATTTCTATTGCCTGGGTTTACTGCCCTAGAAGAACATTGCTAAGATTTATTTCAGAGAATGATTTGCCTATGATTTCTTCTAGGAGATTTTTTTTTTAAATTGAAATAAAGTTAGTTTACAATGTTGTGACAATTTCTGGTATACAGCATATTGCTTCAGTCTAGCTGTATATTTAAAAAATTTGTTTATACATTAAAAATTGCACATAGAAAAATGTTAACAGTGATTATTCAAAGTGATTAAAGATTACAGGTTTTACTTCAAAATAAATGTAATAAATGCATAATTAGAAAATAATAAATTTATTTTTGAAAGTTAAAATGTTTTTTCTTCTATTACAAACACAATGTTAAATGGTCCTTAAACAACATGAAGACAAATCATGGTAAAGTTGTTACTAAACATAGGGTTTTTAAACTTCTTTGAATGCAACTAATTTAATTCTGTAAATATTCAAAAATCAACTTCAAAGAAATCAAATTATTTCAAGAGTGAAGGGAGGAGCTCTTTAACATAGTAAAGCACATACTACAGTTATTGCAAAGGTACTGGAAGGCCACAGAGACACACACACACACTCTCTCCCTCCCTTCCACTAGCAGTAAAGGAAGTGCTGCCCCCTGCTGGAGGACGGCTCAGTAAGACTATGCGGCTGCCACTGCCAAGCCCACCACTGACCTTCATTTCCAGCCTGCGCACAGGGTAAGGCAAGTCCTGTTACTTTCCCAACAGCGCATATTTTTGTAAAGTATCTCCAATATGTCACCTCACAGGACAAAGAGCAACCTAGAAAACTGGGAAAATACACACATTTGCCTTCTCCTCTACAGTCAGACACCCAAGATAGGATGGAGTCTGATCTCCAAGGCAGACAGCATTATCTGAGGTATGACCTAGAAAGGGAAAAAGTGACTGAAAAATAAAAAAGGCACTTCATGGACCTACAATAAAAGAGATGCACATGAACAAAATGGAGATGTTAATAGTTTTGGTCCAGAATTCTGACCTTGCTTGGAAACAGTAACTTGAGTTTTCAGTTAATATTAACATAAAGCATCTATTGACAGGTAACCTTAAGATAATGACAAGTGGTCGTCACTAAATGACACCATGTCATGACATAGTTTGAAAAGTAAAGAAAAGCTCTGTCCATACAGAGAATTGAAAGGCCAAGGATTCTAATACTGAGTGAGTGAATTTTGATAGATCAGATCTGTGGGTTCAATGTTCACATCTATGAAATGAATGCACAAGATTAGTTTAGTAACTTTCAAGCTTTTTTTTTTTAACTGTGAGTCATAGTAAGAGGTACATTTTACAGCAGGGTATCTGAATACACAAAACACAGGCAAGTTTCATGGAACAACATTATCTATTAAACTTAGGAAGAATAATGTTCATGGAAAGAGAGGCAAATGAGATTAAAGCAATTGAACTTTTAAGCAGGAGGGAGATGATTAAAAGAACAAGTTTCTGGAGGAGATATGGGGTAGACAAAATCAAAAGGACTGATATCAGTCTTGGGAATCATAGGGATCACCCTTTTCTTCACAGACAGGAAGGAAGGAAAGAGGAATCAAGAAACAAAGCCTTCTAGATTGAGAAGTAGCAAATTGACAGAAGCCTAGCTCTGAAATCTTCAATTATCTCGATGAGGAGAGTAAAACACTTACTGAGCAGTGTAAGCTCTAGTTGTTAAATAAACATTTTATTTTATGTAGGACTGTTCAATTTTGATTCTTATTTTTTTATCACAGTGGAAATTTAATAACTTTCAATATTAATAACTTTTAGTAACTTACTTTACCAGAGTTAAAATTTGATTAGGATTTGACATACTTAAAGTATTAGTGATGTCTTAGACACGTTACAGAGAGAGATTTAAATGAAGAAGCCAACTTAGTAATGTGTATTTTCTGTGACCAGTATTGGTAAATATTGTTTTCTCCTTAATAATTTGACATTTTCATAAGGAAAATAATCTCAAGTATGCTGTCTGTAGACTAATTCTAAGGAAAAAAACCTATATTATTATTGTAATGAATGTCATCTTCCTTGTGGAATTAAAAATTTTTTTAACTGACTCAAAATATTTTTAATACATAGTATATATTAGAATTTACATTTAATTTAGCATAATTTTGAGATCATATATTCTACTTCTGTTAATATAATCTGTATTTTAAAACGTTATCTTCTATTTTTGTTTATTTCACATATTTCACTCCAACTCTTTTTATTTCTTAAAGTAAAAATAAAAATGGGCAATGATTTCGTTTGACAAAGTAATTCTTAAGTGTTTAGCAGCAATAAAGTTTATTTAACCTCTTAGTGTAGATTGGTTTTACTCTGTAACAGCAAATACTGAAGAACTTAGACTAGGTCTGAATAAAGCTGGTGGTGAAACTAGGTTTTCTTCAATACCATAATACAGGCAGTTCTCTTGTAAAGCAATATATGTGTCTCTGGAAAAAAAATTAAAGTTCTGCAAAATTATACCCTAAAAATATGGACAAGCAACTCAGAACTATGCAGCCTTGTAATCTCTGTACTAGCAAAACTGGTAACAGTTCTCATAAAATTCTAGTATAGCTGAACATTTGCACCCAATATCAGTTAGTTTTCTTTGAAATGTAGTTCCATGAGGGCATTCAATTCTGTTAAAGATAAATTGTCAAAATTAAAAATTCTGATCCAGGATGTAGACTTTCTTCTTTAGATACTCCCCTCTTATTTTTCTTTTAAGTAAACATGTGGAAATATTTTCATGGCTTATTTGTATTCACAGCTCAGCCAGATAGTCTAACATTGTAGAAATCCTAGCAGTTCTTGAAGCCATTAACTGGCCTCTGTTCACCCTCTTCCACAGGATGGTCATGTGTTTTCCTTAAGGTCATCATATATTGCTAAGACTCTGTGAGAAAGCTCATCCCTCAAGGGTTTAAAACATTACTCTGCTGGAAATAATTCTTTCTGGACCAATGTGACTTTCACATTATACTGACCTTATCACTTAATGATGAATGATTGAACTAATTCTCCCTGCAGAAGTGTGTTATGTAGAAAAAATTAGACAGTAGTCTCTAGCTGTCCCATTGCTATGTCATGATTCATGTAGTGGAATGTATTTGTGCCCATTCATGTTTATATATACATACTACAATGTAGTAAAGGAAAAGGGCTTTGGAGTTTGGCTGACTTGGCCAATGGAATCAAATTTGGTGACTGAGTTTTGGTTATGTGAAGTAAATTCTAATTATCTGGTAGGATTCTTTTGGAGATTGAGATAATTTACATAAAACATCTAGCACAGTGATGGGCATATTGCAGAAACTCAACAAGTGCTATTTCATTTTCTAGTGATGAATCTTAAGGCTAAAAATACTAAGTGACTAGTTACCCCTGTACATAGCAAAAGTCAGATTCACTATGTAATTCTTATGAGAAATTCCTATACAGACATACATACCTGTAGGTGCATAGATAAATGCAGATTCTCCTACAGATTTAAGGTTTATTCTTCCCTTAATTGATTAATGTTTCACTAGTTCATATCCTTTTCTATTCAGATATTGAGGCTGATAATGATAAAAAAAAATTGGTAGGGAAGCTCTTTCCTTGACGTAACTTCCTATACTAATTAGACTAGGATGCTGTACTAAGGTTGTGTCAGCAGTTTAATTCATGCCTGTTTGCACTTTTCTAGTAGACTATAAAATGTTTCCCTAGCTGACTGATAATAGTCAGACATTGGCAAATTCATTGCTTCCTTTTTTAAAAAAAAATGGCATCTCCCCCAGTCAAAATAAAATATAGCAGGTTGCTTGTTTTATGTTATTGCATTATGTTGATTGTGTGAGTTTTCCTTTAGAGTAATTTATAAGTGAATATGAAATTCATTAATATGAAGTTAACACCTTTCTATTTCTTTTTCAGTAAAACTTCTACATGTTAAGATGGTCAGTATTTTATTCTTTTATTTATAGATAAAATTATAGCAACAAAAATTATTTTCTTTTCCCCAGCTTTCCACCTTTTAGTGTAAAATGGGAAGAATATCTTCCGTATTTCTATAACAGGTTTGTTTACAGTATCTGCAGTTATTTACCTCACAGCACCGTTTGCAGTAACATTGCAGATTCTGCATGCTCTAGATTTTAAGATGTGCTGTATGAGTTTGTAGTGGTTGTAATTTTGTTGTTTTATGTTTTGAAACTTTAAGAATTAGATCTTACAGGATTTGACATCACAATTTTTCATTGGCTTTCGTTAAGTTTTTGAGCTGTTATGTATAATAAAAGTTATAATAAGGTATATAAATTTACATGTATTAAGTGATTAATTTTGAAATCATATTACATACAATAACATTTGTTTAGAGTCAATCAATATGTTTGATCAAATTTAAGATGCTTGAGATACACATTTATTTTAACTATTAGAAAGAAAAAATGCCCCACTTTAAATTATGGCATCTCATCAATTTCTGAGAAGCTGAGACATGAAAACAGATATGTGCCTTTAGACTCAATGAAATATTTCAGGTGTGTATTTAGACTTGAGGGCTTTTCTTTGGCGAGGAGCAGATTTTGTGTTGCTGGTTGTTGAAAACCCTGCTCAAGCCTATGTATCTGCACAGCTATGCTGGTTTTTCTTGTTCATTCATTTGTTCCCTCATTTAGTTTTTACTGAGTGTCCTTCAGGTGCAAAGCTATGTCATGTTTCAAGTCACACAAGATTTCTTCTCTTGGAACTTCCTTTATATATCTGGAATATAACACAAAACCAAGTAATTGTTTGATGGCACAACATAGTACTTATGTCTCCAGCTAGATTCCAAATTATCATAAAGATTGCTCTTTTTCACATGTTTTGTATCTGCTTCATGTCCTAGGACATAATTTGTAATTCATTGTAACTTCTTGATTAATTGAACTTTGTTTATAATGATAAGAAAAAAGTGTAGTCTGTACACCTGACAAGTGTGTCTGTATGATTATGCATTAATATAATCAGAAGTTTTGAATTTTAGAAAAATGGAATAAAAAATTTTAACTGTAAAATGAGATAACAAAGATTTCTTCAAATAGCAAATGACTTTTCTGGATTTCTTTGACATTACAAGAAATCTAGAAAAGTCCAGTGGTCTGGCAGCTGTGGCTTATTACCCAGCTGCACAAGTGAATTACTGTTTTGAACACTGTGGAATCGTGGAATGAAGAGGTTTCTAGGTGTTCTATTGCTTGGGTAGACTGCCCTACTAGGACATTGCTAAGATTTATGTCAGAGAATGTTTTGCCTATGTTTTCTTCTAGGAGATTTACAGTGTCTTGCCTTATATTTAATTCTTTAAGACATTTTGAGTTTATTTTTGTGTATGGCGTGTGGGAGTTCGAACTTCATTGATTTGCATGTTGCTGTCCGGTGTTCCCAACACCATTTGCTGAAGAGACTGTCTTTAATCACTGTATTTTCTTGCCTATCTTTGTCAAAGACTAATTGACTGTAGGTCTGTGGGTTTATTTTTGGGCTTTCTAGTCTGTTCCATTGATCCATAAGCCTGTGTTTATGTCAATAACATTCTGTCCTGATGACTGTAGTTCTGTAGTGTTGTCTGAAGTCTGGGAGGGTTATTTCTCCAGCTTCATTCTTTTTCTTCATTTTTGCTTTGGCAATTCTGGGTCTTTTGTGGTTCCATATAAATTTAAGATTATTTGTTCAAATTCTATTAAAAAAAAAAGTCCTGTGTAATCTGATAGAGATCACATTAAATCTGTACATTGCTTTGGGCAGTATGACCATTTCAACAATATTGATTCTTCCAATCCAGGAGCATGGGGTATCTTTCCATTTTTAGAAACTTCTTTAATTTCCTTCATCAATGTTTTATAGTTCTCCGTTGAATTTTATTAAGTGTGTTTTCTGCATCTATTGAGATTATCATGTGGTTTTAGTCCTTTCTCTTGTTGTTGTGAATTATTACATTGATTTCTATGTGTTGAACCACACTTGTGTCCCTGGGATGAACCCAACTTGATCATAATGTATGATCTTTTTTATGTGCTGTTGCATTCTATTTGGTAGTATTTACTTGAGGATTTTTTGCATCTATGTTCTTCTGTGATATTGGTCTTTAATTCTCTTTCTTGGTGGTGTCTTTGCCTGTTTTTGGTATCAGACTGATGGTGGCTTCATAGAATGAGTTTAGGAGAATTCCCTCCTGCTTGTTTTCTTTCTATCAGCTTTACAATGTTCTGGAAAGCACAAGAAGAAAATATGGTTAAGTGGCATAAGGCTGTGACTATGGTAAGTCCACCTAACGAGTAGTTTTCCCAACAACATAAATTCTTTTGTAACAAAAAGGGAGGGAAAATGACTGCTTTAAGATGTAAGATGTGAAAGGCTATTCTACCACACACATTTCTTGTCAGTCACACAGAAGTTGTCAAATAATTATCCCCTGCCACTCAGAAAAAGATAATACTGTGAGAACACACTGTCCACAGAATCCCCTGTCCACTTCAGCATAGGCATCAATTTTTCTGCCCTGCTCAATGAGGACACACAGCTGTGGCTACAGGAAAGAGCCCTGATGCCCAAGCACCATCACATCCCATGACAAGAGCCATTCCCTTCCCCTGGGGGGCAGACAAACTCAGAAAGCCCCCAAAGCATGGGCGGATGGCCTTAGTAGTGTTCGTTTTTCAAGGCTCCGAGCCCCAAAGTATGTTGTTTGCATCCAAAAAGAGGCCATATTAACAGATACACACCATTATATATAAAATATATAAGCACAAGGACCTACTGTATATCACAAGGAACCATATTCAATTTCTTGTAATAACCTACAGTGGAAAAGAATCTGAAAAAGAAAAAAAATATATATATAATGAATCACCCTGCTGTACACCTGAAACTAACACAAAATTGTAAATCAAATATACATCAATAAAATGTATTGAAAATGCAGCTCTAAAGAGAAATACAGTCATGGTGTGAGCTGCCAGGCCCAGTGAAGGAATTTTGAGAGGTGAATGTTTTAAAAAATAATTCCTAATACCCTGAGATAACTATTTCCAGGATGGTGCAATTTTACCTTTAAAAAGGGAAAGAAAAAAAACCAAAAAACAAAAAACTCAGACATCACCATCCTGGAATTAACCAGCACACAGTTAAATTTTGGGAAAGAAAACACAAAACAGTAATGCAGTCATTCATCAAATTCAGAAAGCAAAACCAAAAATGCTAGCTCCTTACTGCTTGATTTCAAACAGAAGGCTGGTAAAAGTTACAGCATGAAAACGTAATTCTATTAATTAAACAAAACTTCATAAAATGAACAGGACTGGCAAAAGTATGTTTCTGGTAAATCAACTCAGGGGATGTCCAAATATAATGCAAACAACTCATGCAATTTTGAATTTTCCAGAAGCCTCCCCAACTTTTTTAAATAATTAAAAAAAAAAAAAGGAATTGATTTTAGCAATATATTTATATTTAATCCAATAGAGCCAAAATACTATCATTGCTGCATATAATCAACAGAAAAATATATGAGATATTTCACATGCTTTTATTCATACTAGACCTTCAAAATCTGAGTCTATTTTACATATACCGAGCATCTCAACTTCAGCTGGCTATGTATCAAGCAAGCAATATTTACATGTGGCTAGCGGCTGCCACTTTGTTTTTCTGTGCTTTGTTTTGCTTGTTTGTTTGTTTGTTTGTTTTGTTTTGTTTGTTTGGGAGGGTAATTAGGTATTTATTGATTTATATTTAATGGAGGTACTGGGGAGTGAACCCAGACTTCGTGCATGCTGAGCACATGTTCTATCACATAGTTATACCCTCCCCCCTAGCAGCTGCCACTTTGGAGAGGGCAGATCTCAATGGATACTTTGCACTTATTTGTAATTCCAAGTCTTCTCAAAAAAGAATTCCAATGGCAACCTCTTAAATGGATGCCTTCAGAAAATATAATTTCAAATATAATTTTTAAGTTTTTCCACTTCACCAAGGATGCTCTCTACTGTGATAATCAAGCAGATGGCTTCCCTATCCCTCATGGAGTCCCTGAAAGCAGCTGGTAATGGGAGAAGAATGGGAGACTTCTGAACTCTCTGTGCCTTTGAGGATCACTTTGGAGAAAAGAGACATTTTACTTCTGTTCCAGTCTCTTCACCTCCCCAGAAAAGTGTCTTCACTTCATCACCATGTCCTTTCTTTCCTCGAATCCACCTCTCATTCCACTGCTGTCGGTTTTAGCCTCCCCAAACAGAAAACCAGTGGTACTCCCCCATTTTTAACACATCACCAAGCCTCAGTGTGTCCTTCTACAAAAATACCCCACTACTTTTCCTCACCCTGACTTTGGCTTCTCCACACCCAGTCTCTTGTAGTCTACATGTGAACTAAGATTTAAGAATTACCCCACCTCCCAGCCCTGACACATACACCCTCACTGCTGTTAATGGCCTGTTGCCACTTTCTCAGACAGTGACCTTCATGTCCCCCACACCTGTGGTCTTGGTTGTTCATGGACATGGGAATCTACCTTTGTGGGACTGTGGAATTCTGTTCATGCTAGTTCCATTCCAGGCCATCCGGTTCTAGACACATGTCCCAGGAAACCATTTCCAGTGATTCTGGACTCCCTGACCCCACCTTTCCTTGGAGCACATGCTCATCAACAGCACCACGCCAACCCTAACCTCAGCAGGTCCACAGTGGAATCTGCACTCGGTTCCTCTCCACTCCCCACAAGCATGACTCACTCTGCTCTTCTACACATTCAGGGAAGAGGTAAGGCCCTTCCTATAGTTACAGTGTGTCTCCTACCACCATTTGTCCCTACCTTCCTCCAGGGTATATCCAAATTTGGAATAAATGACACTTGTAAAAATTATCTGAACTTTGGAGAAGCTAGTGTGTGAATCAACCTATCTATCTTGCTATGGTGGCTTCAGAGATCTTTTAAAAGAACTAGATTAAACTGCATCCTGATTTTTCTTTATTGCACGTGAAAGTGTAAATAAGAAGACAATGGAAGACCTTCCTAATGTCTAATATAAGCCAGGGTATAACAAGTTGCCCGTTTTTATTAGGTTTTGAAGATTTTTATGTTTTTTTTTTTATTTTTTAAGTGAAAGGTCTTTATTTTAGAAAACAAATCAATATGATTAAATTTAAGTTTGACAGAATCTACAGTTAATGACAAATTAATAGCAAGTAATTCATGCCAAGAACTTGAGCTACACATTTCCATCTTGCGTCTGCCAGGGACCAGTGATCAGTACAGAGACCGAGCTTGGTTTGATATTTATATTTGTAGCTGTGCTTCTTTAAATTTTTCTCAATGGAGGCAGCTAGCCCACCAAAATAATGTTTTCGATTTCTTTAAATTTTAAAGACAGAAGAAAAACTCATTATGTTATTTGTGAGATCTTGTAAACTCTTGTAATTCTAGTACCCTCGGAGACCATAATGATGGCTTCATAAGCAGTACATACAAGTGAATATTTTGATGATGCTGATTGGTAGACATATATCTCAAAACGTTTTGAGAAACGATTTCTTTGTGCTGTGGATGTATTTGAGGTCCCCCACTGCCTTGGTGCTGTGTTCTTCCACTTGGAGTGAGACACTCACTCCCCTGTCACAGCTAAGATGGCTGATCAGAGAACATGGAGTGAGCATCAGCTAGCCTGAAGTCCCTAACACTTCCCTTCCATGTCGGATTTCCATGAGAATGAAGCCCAAAGGGAAAAACGAAGAGTGGAAGATATTAAATTTGGTTTGGGCTCATTGCCTGTTTTTCTCAAAATCAGTGCAAGTTTTCTCCTAACCCACTGTGATTTCATTTGGACAGTGACAGTGGGTTCATCTGTATGTGCTCTCTGAGCATTTTTGCTAGTTTAATGACAACTTTTTTTTTTTACTTTTTAAAATTGAGTTATAGTTAGTATACAATGCCTCAATTTCTGGTGCACAGCGAAATTCTTCAGTGATACATAAATATACATATATTAATTTTCATATTCTTTTTAAAAACTTGGCTACCACTAGATATTGAATATAATTCCCTGTGCTGTACAGTAAAAGTTGTTTATCTATTTTGTATATGTCACTCAGTATCTGCAAATCTCAAATTCCCAGTTTATCCTTTCAAAATCCCCTCTCCCCTGGCAACCACAAGTTTGTATTATATGTCTGTGAGTCTGTTTTTGTTTTATATATAAGTTCATTTGTCTTATTTTTTAGAGCCCACATATAAGTGTTATGTGGTATATTTCTTTTTCTGGGTTAATTCACTTAGAATGACATTCTCCAGGGACATCCACGTGGCTACAAATAGCAATATGTTCTCAATTTTCATGGCCGAGTAGTATTCCATTGTATAAATATACCATAACTTCTTTATCCAGTCATCTGTCAATGAACATTTAGGTTGCTTCCATGTCTTGGCTATTGTAAATAGTGCTGCTATGAACATTAGGGTGCAGGTGTCTTTCGGAATTAGGGATTCTTCTGTATATATGCCCAGGAGTGGGAACACTGCATCATATGTTAAGTCTACTTTTGGTCTTTTGAGGAATCTCCATACTGTTTTCCACAATGGCTACACCAAACAACATTCCCACCAACAGTGTAGGGGGGTCCCTTTTCAACAACACCCTTTCCAGCATTTGTCATTTATAGACTTTTGAATGATGGTCATTCCGACTGGTGTGAGGTGAAGCCTCATTGTAGTTTTAATTTGCATTTCTCTGATAATTAGAGGTATTGAGCACTTTCTCATGTGCTTTTGGCCATTTGTATGTCTTCATGGGAGAATTGCTTGTTTAGGTGTATTGCCATTTTTGGATTGGGTTGTTTCTCTTTTTCTTATTAAGTCATATGAGATGTTTATATATTCTGGAGATTAAGCATTGTCAGTTTCATCTTTTGCACATATTTTCTCCTAATCTGTAGGTTGCCATTTTGTTTTGCCTATGGTTTCCTTTGTTGTGCAAAAGCTTTTAAGTTTAATTAGGTCCCATTTGTTTATTTCTACTTTTATATCTATTTCTTTGGTAGACCGCCCTGGGGAACATTGCTGAGATGTATGTGAGATTATGTTCTGCTTGTGTTTTCTTCTAAGAGGTTTATTGTGACTTGTCTTATGTTTAAGTCTTTAATCCATTTTGAGTTTATTTTTGTGTATGGTGAGAGGGAGTATTTTAACTTCATTGATTTACATGCTGCTGTCCAATTTTCCCAACACCATTTGCTGAAGAGACTGTCTTTATTCCATTGTATGTTCTTGCCTCCTTTGTTGAAGATTAATTGACCAAAACATTGTGGGTTCATTGCTGGGCAATTTTGTTCCATTGGTCCATATGTCTGTTTTGTATCAATACCATGCTGTTTTGATTAATGTAGCTCTGTAGTATGGTCTGAAGTCTGGGAGGGTTGTTCCTCCAGCCTAATTCTTTTCCTTCAGTTATGTTTTGGCAATTCTGGGTCTTTTGTGATTCCATATAAATTTTATAATAATTTGTTCCACTTCTGTGAAATATGCCTTTAGTAATTTGATAGGGATTGCATTAAATCTGTAGATTGCCTTGGGAAATGTGACCATTTTAACAATACTAATTCTTCCAATCCAGGAGCATGGGATATCTTTCCATTTTTTAAAGTCTCCTTTAATTTCGTTGTAGTTCTCCATGTATAAGTCTTCTGCTTCCTTGGTTAGATTTACTCCTAGATATTTTATTACTTTAGATGTAATTTTAAAAGGGATTGTTTCTTTATTTCTTTTTTCTGTTGATTCATCATTAGTGTAAAGAAATGCAACTGATTTTTGTACATTAATCTTGTATCCTTTTGTACATTAATCTTGTGATCTTGTATCCTTGTAACTTGCCAAATTCTTTCATTACTTCGTGTAGTTTTTGCCTGGGCCTTTTAGGGTTTTCTATATATAGTATCATGTCATCTGCATATAGTGACGATTTTTTAGCTTCTTTTCCAATTTGGATCTCTTGTATTTCTTTTTCTTTCCTGATTGCAGTGGCTAGGACTTCCAAGATTATGTTGAATAAAAATGGTGAGAGTGGAGAACCTTGCCTTTTGCCAGATTTTAGTAGGAAGGTTTTCAGCTTTTCACCATTGAGTTCTATGCTGGCTGTAGGTTTGTCATAAACAGCTTTAATTATGTTGAGATATGTCCCCTCTATACCTACTTTGGTGAGGATTTTTATCATAATGGGCATTGAATCTTATCAAATGCTTTTTCTGCATCTAGTAAGATGATCATGTGGGTTTTGTCCTTTCTCTTGTTGTTGGGGTATATTATTGATTGATTTGCCTATGTTGAACCATCCTTGTGGTCCTGGGATAAACCCGACTTGATCATGGTTTATGATCTTTTCTATGTGCTGTTGGATTCTGTTTGCTAATATTATGTTGAGAATATTTGTATCTATGATTCCTCAGTGATATTGATCTGTGAGTTTCTTTTTTAGTAGTGTCTTTGTCTGGTTTTGGTATCAGGGTGATGGTGACTTCATAGAATGAGTTTGTGAATACCCCCTCCTTTTCAATCTTTTGGAAGATTTTGAGAAAGGCCGGTATGAGTTCTTCATTGTATGTATGATAGAATTCCCCAGGGAAGCCATGCAGTCCTGGACATTTGTTCATTGGGAGGGTTTTTTTTTTTTATGCTTATTCAATTTCATTTCTAGTGATTGGTTTGTTCTGGTGGTCAATTTCTTCTTGATTCAGTCATGTGGACTGTATGTTTCCAGAAACTTGTCCGTTTCTTCAGGTTATTCATTTATTTTCCATAAAGTTTTTCACAGTATTCTCATATGATATTTTGAATTTCTGTGGTATTGTTTGTAATTTCTCTTTTCCTTTCTTAATTTGATTGTGCTCTGACTTTTCTCTTCTTTGTGAGCTAGGCCCGAGGTTTGTCAATTTTATTTACTGTTTCAAAAAAAAAAAAACAACAGCTCTTTGTTTGACTTTTTCTATTGTTTTTTAAATCTCTATTTTATTTATTTCCTCCTTGATCTTTATTGTTTTCTTCCTTCTGCTGACTTTAGGTTTTGTTTGCTCTTCTTTCTCTAATTCTTTTAGTTGGTTAGTTGTTTATTTCAGAGTGTTCATCTTTTTTGAGGAAGACCTTTATTGCAATGAACTTTCTTTTTAGGAATGCTTTCGCTGCATCCTATAGATTTTGTGTGGTTTTGATTTTTGTCATTTGTCTCAAAGTAGTTTTTAATTTCTTCTTTGATTTTATCATTGACCCTTTGGTTTCTTAGTATCATGTTGTTTAATTATCATGCTGTCATTTCTTTCTCCTTTGTTTTTCTGTAGTTGATTTCTAGTTTCATGCATTGTGTTCAGAAAAAAATGCTTAAAATAATTACTATCGTCTTAAAATTGTTGTCTTCTTTTGTGCCCAAGTACATGATCCACCCTAGAAAATGTTCCATGTGCACTTATGAAGAATGTATATTGTATTTTTTTTAGGATGTAATGTTCTGAAATATCAACCATGTCTAATTTGTATATTGTATCATTTAATTTCTGTTGCGTTATTAAATTTGCATCTGGAAGGTCTTCCAGTGAGGATAATGGGATGTTTTAATTTCCTACCATTATTTTATTCCCAGCAATTTCTCCTTTTATATCTGTTAGTATTTGCTTTATGTATTTAGTTGCTCCTACATTGGGTGTAGTTATGTTAATGGATGTAATATCTTCATCTTATATTGCTCCTTAAATCATAAAACGTTCTTCATCTTTCTTTATGGTCTTTGTTTTAAAGTACATGTTGGATGAAATCAGTATTGCTACACCTGCTTTCTTTTCATTTCTGTTTGTGTGTAATATCTTGTTCAATTTTCTCACTCACAGTCTATTTTTGTCCTTTTCCCAAAGGTGGGTCTCTTGTATGTGGCATATTGTAGGTTCTTGTTTTATTATCCAGTCTGTCATTCTAGGTCTTTTCATTGGAGCATTTAACCTTATTGAAATTTAAAGTAATTTCTGATAAACTTTAGTTTATTGCGATTTTGAACTTAATTTTGCAGGTGATTTGGCATTTTTTCCCTTGTTCCTTTCTTTTTCTTATTGTGTGTGTTTTTTTGTTTGTTTGTTTTCCTTCCTATTATCTTGGTTAATTTTTAGTTTTTGTGACTCTCTTGTAAGTTTTTGTCTTATGGTTACCCAATTTTGTACATATATTAACCCATTACTGTATCTGTTTGTTTTAAACATATAGAAATATAAGCTCAAACCCATCCTATCGAGAATGATTTAGATGTCTTCTTTTAGTATTCCATGTTTATTCTGTTGTAATTCATGGTATTTATCACCTTTCCAATTATGGTTTTCTCCTTTCAAAAGCAACCTACTTCTTTTTGATTTAGAGTATACCATTCAATATTTCTTTTAGTATAGATTTAGTGTTGCTAAATTCTTTTATTTTTGCTTGTCTGTGAAGATATTTATTTCTCCTTCTATTCTAAAGAATAGACTTGCTGGATAAATTATCCTAGGCTGAATTTTCTTTGTTTGTTTGTTTTTCATTCAGGACTTTGAATATATCTTGCCACTCCCTTCTGGCTTGTAGTGTTTGTGTTTCTGTAGAGAAATCAGCTGAAAGCCTTATGAGGTTTCCTTTGTAACTAACTCTGTTTTTCTCCTTATGCCTTTAGAATCATTTTTTATCTTTAACCCAGGCCATGCTGATTATAATATATCTCAGTGTGTGTCTGTTTGGTTTCTTCTTGTTTTGGTCCCTTCGTACTTCCTGTATTGGTATATCTGATTGCTTCTTTATGTTTCAGAAGTTCTTAATTAAGATTTCTTCAAATACCTTTTCAATCCCTTTTGCTTTTACTTCTCCTTCTGAGACCCCTGTTATGCATAGGTTTTGGCAAGTTTTATATTATCCCATAGGATAATTGTTTTCATTGAATTTTGTTCTTTCATTGGTTTTTGTTTTCCTCTCTTCTGTTCTGATTAGTTGGTTTCTGTTGTCCTGTATTCTAAACCACTTATTAATTCCTCTGCATTAAGTAGCCTACTTTTTTTTTTTACAACTTTTAACTCAGGTCTTATCTCAGCAAATGTGTTTTCCTATTTTAATTCACACTTCTTTATAAAGTTTCAATTTCCTATTTGACATAGTCTTTGCCTCTGTACACAATCACCTTTTGTGTCTTTAGTACATTTATCTCTCCTTTGAAATCATGATTTAATAGATTATCAAGGTCTATTTCATTGATCTCTCTTTCAGGGGATTTTACCTGCTCTTTTAAATGGGAGTTGTTCCTCTACTTCTTTATTTTACTTATATCTCTCCTGCACTATTTATTATGGAGCATCAGTTATCTTTTCTGTTTCTAAAGGTTTTCTCTTTACTTATTTACCTAAAACAGATGCAGAAATAAAGCTAAAAAATAAATTTAAGAGAAAAGAATAAGATTTGAAAACAGATTATGAACAATAAAAGAACAAGTCAAAGAGAAATAAAAATTGAGTTGAGACAAATTTTAAAAGCCTTAAAATTAGAAAATAATATCTGAAAACTGATTATAATAAATAAGAGAACAAAACAAAGAGATAAAAGCAAATTGTGAGAAATTAAAAATCTTAAAAAAGAAAAAAATTTGAGAACAGAGTCTAATCAATAATAGAAGATTAAAGCAAAGAGAAATAAAAATGAAATTGAGACAAACTAAAAACAATTTAAAATATTTTAATGTCCAATTTTAAAAGGGGTAAACATAGAAACATAAAAAATCTTTTAAAAGTAAAAATTTAAAAATTAAAAGAAAAAAGTGAAAATATGTGGATGTGTTCTTGTGGGCACTATGTGCTCTTAATAATTTTGTCGATAGCTCTGAAGTATGGGTGGTTATTATGTCTTCCTGTCTTTTGCCTGTTATCCTTTTTGTTGGGGATTTGGCCTGTGATCTGGTAGTAAGAGTCTTCCCTGGCTATTAAATGAGATCTCCTTTTTATTTTGTGGTTGTTGCTGCTCCTGTTCTCACCCTGCTACATGAACTCCAGTCACTGGTTCCAGAGGCCCTCCAGTTGTGCTCCTGATGTGTGCTTCTCCTAGTGCCATGTGTCATGTCTCTTCCAAATGCTGCATTGTGGTGTTGCACTTGTGCATGATAGGTGGTTGGGTCACTCTGTCTTTCAGTGCCCCTCTCAACTTCACTTCAGTTCCATGCTCTCTAGGTGGACTTGGATAAAATGGTCATACCAGCCATCACCCCTACTCTGTGCCAGAACTCTGCTCCTTGTTCATTTGTCTTAGAAGCATTAGTTCACAGAGGTACTGCAGCAGAACTTTCCTATTTTCCTGGGGCTGCAAACAAATCTGAGTCCCCCCTATGAGGTTGCAGAGCCCCTAGGTAGGGATTGAAATTTCAACCCTGCCTCCACCTCGGTGCACATTAGAGTATATGGTGGGTGTGGTTGAGTCCCACCTCTCTTCTCCAGAAAAGGCACCAGAAATGATGCCACAAGTCTTCAAAGACAAAAGCTATGGCACCCCTCCCCCCAGGGCACACCAGCAGTGTTGCTTTGCCTTTATTTTTTCATATTATATGTGGGACTCATTTTGTTCTGCTCTGTATACCTTCCCAGCGATGGCACACAGCACATTGAAATCTCCTGAGGTTGCCTTTGTACAGTTGGCCCAAGTCCTCCATCAGGCTCAGGCAGTCTGTTTCATCCCACACCTGCTGGTTCGTGTATAAGCTTGGGGATCATGAGGACCCTTTTTGCCCATTTAACTTTGTTCTGTCAGTCAAGGGCTATTGTACACAATTTCAAGCCTCAGAGGTTCCCCCTCCATCCAGCTGACCTCTTCATTGGAGTGGGAGAGACCCAACAAATGAGCACTATACCACCTTTGCTGCTCCCTCCCCATGGGACTAGACTGCACTATTTCCCTTTTTCTTCCTTTTATTTTCCTTTTCTCCCACCAGATTAATGGCGTGTTTTGTCTTTTGATGAAGGTGAAGTTCTGTCAAAGTTCATCAGACTTTCTGATTGGATATGTGGGTAAGTGGATGTCAGTCTTGGTGCATTTGTGGGAGAGGGTGAGCTAAGAGTGTTGTTGTACTCTACCACCTTGGCCCTTCTTGATTTTTTCTTTTTTTAAGTGTACAGTAGTCTAGTGTCTGTATAAGTGTCAATTTTAGTGGGATTTTGTTCAGTAAGCCTAAAATCTCTACTTTGAAATAAACTACTGGGTTTATAAAAAAGAACTAAGTTAACAGCTGCAAGCCAGCATCATCCATTCAAGGGTGTGTTAGAGAAGGATGGAGGGGAGGAAAGGGAGAGGGGGAAGAGACACAAAGGGTGAGAGAGTGGAGAAGGGGGAAGTCCTACCTGCTAAAAAGTGGATGCTTGCTGCCTTTCAACACAGCTCAGTGCAGGGGCACCCTATTTATGCAGGAAGAGCTAGCTGTCTGGACTCTGATCTAGAGACACTGCTCTCAGTTTCTACTCTGGAGTTGAGCAGGTGCTGCTGGAGGAGAGGGTGGAGTCAGGGCAATGGTGGTTGGATGGAAGCCTCTGATGTGAACAAGGAGCTGTGAGTTCAGACTTGCTCCTTAAGCCTCTAAAGGACAATGAGCAAGTGAGTCCTTCTAGAGAGACAAGGAGGGAGAAGGTCCTGTGGTGCTCCCACTGACTCTCCAAGCATCTAACTTGGAATTCTGCCTCAGGCTGACATCTTTGATCAATAAACAACACAGGTTGCTTTTATTTCCTAATTTAATAAAAGCCTTTTGTTCACTTCCACGGGAAGCATAATAACAAATCTGAGCTACTTTAAGAAGAAGGAAAATCCTCACTGAGCACCTACCCTGCACCAGACATGGTATAATGAACTTCGTGGCTGTGATCTCAGTGACATCTGACAAGTCACTAAGAACTGGGATGAAGGGACATGAGCAGATACCAGAAGACAAAGACAAGCTGAAGGCAGATGTCATACAGACAATTCCACAAGAATGAATAGCAGAAGCAGAAAGTGGAGATGGTGTGGGACCACATGGGCAAATTCCTAGGTTTGAATTCCAATGAACTAGACAGGGAGGTAATCCTGGACTTAAAGCATAAAGATCATTGGTTTCACAGTTTCTCTGCATGACCAATTATTTTTGTTTGTTTGTTTCTTTTTGCTGTCCTAGATTTTCCAACATGGCAATTTTTATACTTCTTCGTCAACCATTCCCTTGACTGCTTCTCTTTCAACTCATATGCATAAAAGACTTCACCCCAGGACCAGATAACAAATCAGTTAATAACAGGAAGGATAAGCCTTCAGAACTTGCCAAGCAAAAGGAGAGATTGGTATGCACAAAGGTAAATATGTAAGATGATGAATAATTGAAATTTAAATGAGTGGCTCACAGTAGTGCTCAAAAAGTTCAAAGAGGAAAGGAAGGCAGGTGGAAGTGATCCTGTTTGTGTGTGTTTGTCTGTGTGAGTATGCATGCTGGGAAAGGAATTGGGTAATGGATGAAGACATCATGCAAGATGGTTGAAGTGTCAGTAACAGTCTTTGGAATATGAGTTGTGAAAGGGAAATAAAAAGTTGAATTTGGAAATGATGTTTGAGGCCAGAATGTAAAAGGCCTTGAAGGTCAAATTAAGATATGCTATCATATATTATAAGTCTTGTCTTTCACACCAATTATGTGTTGACACTCTTAGAAATGGTGAATTAGAGAGGAGATGAAGGGTTCCTTTAAATAAGACATCTAGGCAAACAACAGCACATTGAGGTAAATGGTACCCAGCAGTTGCATTCCACAAGATTAAGTACATTAGCATTTCTAAAGAAAAATAATAATTTATAGTACTGTATGTTTCCTACTACCTACAGAGTTAGAAAATAGCTCAGTAACATTGAATTTGAAATATTCAAAGGGTGAGCTAGACAGACACCAAGTAATCTTTTGTGTGGTTGAATGTGTGTTTCAAAATGTTTCAGTTTTTCCTGACAGTGGCCACTTTTATTGGGTATTTTCCTAGAAACAGATTTGCTGGAATATGTTTATCTGTATGTTCAGGTTAAAGTGGATACTGACAGGTATTTGCTTCTCAGGTGATTGTACTAATTTACATGCTCATCAGCAATGTACCATTCTTTATGTGCTCCTGAAAGTTAGGAAGTTCTGAGCCTCAATTCAGTTCTACAAAGGGTAAAATTTTAAACAATCTCCTTTGTAGTTCTCATGCATACCAAATTTTTAGAGTTATTATCAGTGGTATAATAAATAAATTATCTGTCCTTTATTTCTGGTACCAGACACAGAACTTCAAAACTCTTGGAATTTCTTGAGTGAGAAGACCGTCTATTATGCTAATGAGGTGACTCATGGTAGTGGGCCCCAAGTTAACTTCAGCATGAGCACTAATCCCAGAAAGACCAGCCACATAATTAGAGGGTTGAAAATTAGGGACACGCTGGACTCTGGGAAGATGGGAGTAGATGGTGCTGAGATGGAGATTAGTCATGTGTCCAATGATTTAATAAATTATAAAGCTCAAGTAAAACCTCTGGACTTCAATCTCAGTGATGCTTTCTGGTTTGTGAATACCCTGAATCCACTTGCAGCCAGTGTCTGAGTTTGGCATATACTAAGTCTGTGTAATTTATTTGTTGAACAACTTAATGCACTGATTCTAACCTGAGTCTTACATCCAACTCTTGTATCATTCTGGAAGTATAAAGTCTACGAGCTTGTGTCTCTCATGGTGAAGCTTGACATTTCTGTCCATGTGGGGAGATTCAGGAAAGGTATGACTAAACAGTGGGAATATTATTGTGTGGAAAAAGGCATCATCATAGGAAATGAAATCCCCTAACACAACAATTTTCAGTTCAAAGCAAGCCAAAACAAATTGACTATTCCACTTGTGACCTAGGCAGTGAGCATTGGTCTCTCCAGCAAGATTTGGCCTCTCCAGTAAGATTAACAAGAGGACAGATGACTGGATAAAGAAGTTGTATATTTATACAATGGAATAATGTACATCCATAAAAAATAATAAAATAATGCCATTTAAAGCAACATGAATGGACCTGGGAAATAGCATTCTAAGTGAACTCAGAAAGAGAAAGAAAAATGCCATATGATATCACTTATATTTAGTATCTAAAAAGTAGATGAAATTATTAAAAAAAAGACTCACAGACATAGAAAACAAACTTATGGTTTCCAGAGGGAGAAGAGAGTGGGAAGGGCTAAATTGAGAGCTTGAGATTTGCAGATAACAATATATATATAATATATAAAAAACAATTCCAAATTGTATAGCACAGAGTACTATATTCAATATCTTATGCTAACTTATGGTGAAAAGGAATATAAAAAAACATATATGTATGTTAATGTATGACTGAAGCATTATCCTGTACACCAGAAATTGACATAACATTGTAAATTGACTAAACTTCAATAAATAAATATAAATATATATATAGATATATTTTAATTATGCATTAAAATTCAACAATAAATTTTATTCTCTAAAAGAAAGAGGAGAGTGAGTGGAGAAGCAATTTGAAATGTATTTTGTATTTCATTATCTCATAATATAAGGATGATTCTAGTCTATAATTAATAAATAACTTGTAAGACTTAAACCCAGCAGAGAAAATACTTAAATATTTACTTTTGGGAAATTAGATTTTGCCCAAGAGGAAAAAAATCTAAAACTGATATTAGACATCCACCAATAGACATTCAAAAGAAGTGCAGTGTCTTCCAGTATTAGACTGACATGTTCACCTTTATTTCCTAGAATTATACGGATTGTGGGGGAATGGAATTAAGATAAAACTATGTTTGACTTTGGATGTCTGGCTAAGACATTTTAGTTTTAATTTTTGTTCACAGTGGAGGGTGGAGAAGTTTTGAAAGGCAGCTATGCTCACCATTATACAACCAATGCCTTCGAATGGAGAAGTTTTGATCAGTAGAGGGAAGAGAAGAAATTAGTACCACAGAAAAAGGCATTATCAAGGAAGGTAGAACAAAGATAACTGATATTGACTGTACATGGCTACCAGACTTTCCATTAGTTCATCCTTTTATTGAAGATTCATAGGATTACACTTATATTTATTTCTTCCCTGCAGAATGTGCTGTCAATTTTTTTTAAAAATAAGAAATGTCATGTTAATTTTCAGACAGGTATACAATATCTGTCTGAATAGGTCATGGAAACATTGTTTGGGAATTCTGGCCAATTATTAGTAATTTCAGTATCAAATCTAAGAAAGAGGAGTCAGGAGCAGCCAAGATGGTGGAGTAGAAAGACACTAGTAGCTCACCCTTTCCCACAAATACACCAAGAGAAACACCCCAGGACCCACCCATTCACTCAGAACACCTACTGAACATTGACAGAACATCACCTTCTTCAAAAGACAAAATTCACCACAAATCTGGTAGGAAAAAAGTAAAAGGAAAATAGCGTGGGATGGATCCCACAGTGTGGGAGTGACAAATAAGGATTCACACTCTTAAACTGGGGGGGACGGAGGACTCCAAGTCTTGTATCAGGGCAAAGTAGCACTTGACCCACAAAACAATAAGTAAAATGAACACTAAATTTCCCTGTGACCTCAGCCCTAGACACAAACCAGCAGGGGGTGGGCTGGGGATGGCTGCCAGAGCCACGTGGTGGACTGGGGCTAACTGCACAGAGGCAATCTCAGGGGGCTGGAGTATGCTATGAACTATGTCTGGGAGGATATAAAGAACAGAACAGCCTAAGTTCTCATTAAAATTTAAAAAAAGAAAACAATACTGCTGTTGTGCATTGTAGGGAGGAGCACAATGCAGCTGGGCCATAGCCTTTGTCTACACAGGCCTGTGGCACCATTGCTGGTGTGTTCTTAGGAGAAGAGAGGCAGGGCTCCAGCACAACCGCCATATCCCTTAGTGTTCAGCTCCCAGGCAGAGGTGGATTTGAAACACGTATTCATAGCCAGAGGGTCCACAACTTCACAGGCAGGACTGAAATTTGTTTACAACACCAAGCAAAGGGGACCATTTTGCTATGCAGGTGTCTTTGTGGACCCACACCTCTAAGACAAAAGGGCAAGGACTAGAGTTCTGGCACAGAGTGAGGGTGAGTGCTGGTGTGGCCATTTTCTGTGAGCCCACCTACCCTGAGTGGATGCAGCACTGAGAGTAGTTCTGATCAAGTAGCATGGCCTGTGGGCCTCTGGGAAGAGTGAGCAGAATTTGCAAAGTGGGGTGATTGAAGGGGCAGCATTTGGCACTTGGCATGGTGCTCATCTGGTAGCATGAATTCAGTCACTGAGTGCTGGAAGCCCTACTGGTGTAGGCATCTAAGACAGGTGAGCAGAGTTTGTGTATCAGGGCAAGTGCAGGTGCAGTGTTTGCTGCTGGTGATGTCACTGACCTGATAGGGCATCACCAACCAAGTGTGTGACACTGACATTCCTGTAACTAAAGCTAGGACAAGGGCAGAGTCAAGAAAAAGTACTTAAACTGCTCCAACCCCACCTACTATGCACCAGAGCTCAGAATCAGGTCTGGAAGCCTCACTCCCAACAAAAAGGAAACAGACCCAGTCCCTGACAGAGCTGTGACAACCACAGAACAAAAAGGAGACCACACTAAAAAACCAGAGAAGGCTCTGGTCACCACAACACCAGCCACATCCCTAATCAAAAGGATAACAGACAACACACATAGAAGAAAGACATGGCTACCATCCATACTAAAAACAGACATAGCGAAAAAATTATTAGGTGTGCACAGTCTACACAGGAACACATCCTCTTCAAAAAAAAAATCCCTTGAAGGTCAGAGAAGATAACTGATACTTCATCATCCATAGAGCCAGAGAGATATAAGTAAAATGAAGAAGGAGGGGAATGATTCTCAATTAAAAGAACAATAGAAATCCCCAGAAAGAACAGTCAATGAAATACATCTCAGTAGTCTACTAGATCATGACTTCAAAACTGGAGTGATGAAAGCACTGAAAGAAATAAAAAAGACTATAAATAGAGAGAGAGAACATTATGAAAAGGAAATTGAAACTATAAAGAGGAGATAATTAAAAACATAATACTCAATGGCTATGAAAAGAGCCAAGAGATAGAGAGTCAAAAACAGACTAGACAATGCAGAAGAATGAATAAGTGACTTAGAAGACATGATAAGAGAATTCACCCAATCAGAACAGCAGACAGAAAAGCAAGAGAAATAAAGGAAAAAAAAAAACAATGAAAGCAATATAAGGGATCTATGGGATAATATATTACATTCCAACCTATGCATAATTGGTGTCACAGAAGGAGAAGAAAAACAAAAGGGATTGAAAAAGTATTTGAAGAAATCATGACTGAAAATATCCCAAACCTAAAGAAGCAATCAAATATCCAAGTACAGGAAGCACAGAGAGTACTCAAGAAGAAGAACCCAAATAGACCTACACCAAGACATATTAAAATTAAGATGGTGAAATTTAAAGATAAAGAAATTATACTAAAGGCAGCAAGAGAAAAATGAATTGTTAGCTATAAGGAAAACCCCATAAGGCAATCTGTTGGTTTCTCTTCACCAACACTGCCAGCCAGAAGGGAGTGGCAATATATATTAAAACGTCTGAATGAGAGAAAGCTGCAACCTAGGATAATTTATGCAGTAAGGCTGTACTTTAGACTAGAAAGAGAAAGAATTTCACAGACAAGCAGAAACTAAAAGAATTCAGCAATACTAAACCTATGCTAAAAGAAATAATGAAATGTTTACTCTAAATAGAAAATAAGCAGAGGACAAGGGCAAAGATGGTGGAGTAGAAGGACACTTGTAGCTCACCCTCTCCCACAAATACACCAAGACTGATATCCATGAACCCACCCATCCAATCAGAACAATTGCTGAACTTTGACAGAACATTGCCTTCTTCAAAAGACAAAATACATTGCAAATTGAGTAGGAGAAAAGGAAAAAAAAAAAGGAAGAGAAAGGAAAATAGTGGGGAACCGGTCCTGCAGGGAGAGAGTGACAAAAGAGAAATAGCATTCATTTGTTAGGTCTCCTTCACTCCAAAGGAGAGGTCAGTGGGATGGAGGGGGAGCTTCCAACGTTTGGATCTGGATGGAATGGCCTCTGACTGACAGAACTAAGTTAAGTGGGCACAAAGGATCCCTGTAATCCCCAGGCATAGACATCAACCAGCAGGGTTGGGACAGGACAGGCTGCCCGAGCCAGGAAAAGGACATGGGCCAACTCTACAGAGGCAAGCTTGGGGGACTTCAGTGAGCTATGTGCCATAGCTAGGGGGATATACAGATCAGAAAAGCCTGGGTCCCTCATAAAATACACACACACACACACACACACACAAAGCAACACTGCAGGTGTGCCCTAGGGAGAGGGGCACTGTAGCATTTGTCTCTGCAGACCCATGGAACCATTATTGGTGTATCCTTGGGAGAAGAGAGGCAGGGCTTAATGACAACCACCATATTCTCCAGTGTGCAGCTCCCAAGTGAAAGTGCGGTTGAAACCTGAAGCTATACCTATGGTTTGGCAACATCATAGGTGAGAGTGAGATTTGTTTACAGCCCCAGACAGAGGGAAACTTTCTGCAAAGGTGCCTCTGTGGACTCATGCTTCTAAGAGAAATGAATAAAAAGCAGAAATTTGGCATAGAGCAGGGGCAAGGGCTAGTGAGGCCATTTTCCCTGATCCAGGGACATGACTGTTGGGCCTCTAGAACCAGTGAGTTGAATTCAGGCAGCAGGGTGAGGATAGGGTCGGTGACAACAACAGAACAAAAAGGAGGGCCCAGTAAATAGCCAGGGCATGCTCTTGCCACCAGAACGCTGGCCACAACCCCAACCAAAGTGATAACAGGCAAAAGGGAATGAAGGAAGACTTGGCAACTACCCATAAGTAAGAAAGAACTCTCAACAAAATTATAAGGGCACACAGTCTATAGAGAAATATATCCATATTTTCTTTAATTTTTACTTTAATTTATTTATATTTTATTCATTAACAAAATTTTTCTTTAAAACATTTTTATTAATTTTTAAAATTGATTTCAATTTCATTTTTATTTGTTTTGTTCTTCTGTTATTCATTATACACTGTTTTCAATGTTTTATTTTGCATTTCTTTTTCATAGTTTTATTTCTGCATCCACTTCAGATAAATAAATGAATAAATAAAACCTTTCAGGACCAGAGTAGACAACTGATACTTCATAATCCATAGTGCCAAAGAAAGATAAGCAAGATAAAGAAGCAAAGATTCACTCCCAATTAAAAGAACAAGAGAAATTCCCTGAAAGAATAATCAATAAAACAGACTTTGATAGTCTGCTACATCATTATTTCAAAAAATGACTGATCACAGTACTGAAGGAACTAAAACAAATTGTGCATAGAGACAGAGAATATGTCAAAAAAAAGAAATTAACACTATAAAAAAGAGCCACATAAAATTGGAAAACCCATTTATTGAAATGAGAGCTAGTGGGCTAGATAATGCAGAGGAACAAATAAGTGACTTAGAAGACAGGAAAACAAAATCACCTAATCAGAACAGCAGAGAGAGAGAAAAAAACAATGTAAACGATATAAGTGACCTATGGTATAATATAAAGTGTGTCAATCTATGCATAATTGGGGTCCCAGAAGGAGAAGAAAGAGCAAAAGGGATTGAAAAGGCATTTAAAGAAAAAAATAACTGAAAACTCCCCAAACCTAAAGAAGCAATCAGATATCCAAGTACAGGAAGCACAGAGGGTCCAAAACAAGAAGAAACCAAACATAACCACACCAAGACATATTATAATCAGGATGACCAGTTTTCTACTGAAAGGAAAAAAAAATAATTGGAAAGGTGATAACTACAATGAATAACAACAGGATAAACATGAAATTGTAAGAGAGACGTCTAAATCATTAAGAAAGGGAGAGGGAAGCAAGAAAATTAAGAGTATTTTTCTTTTTTTCTTTTTCTTTTTCTTTTTGGCAGGATGGTTTGAACTTATATCACTATCTGTTTAAAACAAACAGACATAGTAATGGGTTAGTATATGTAAAAACCAGAGTAACCACATGACAAACACTTACAACGGAGACACACAAAAAATAAAACAGAGATAATACAAGGAAAATTATCAAACCACAAAAAGAAAAAGAAAGAAACAAAGAGGGAATACCAAATCAACTGCAAAACCAAGTTCAAAATGGCAATAAATACAAGTCTATCAATGATTACTGTAAATGTCAATGGACTAAATGCTCCAATAAAAAGACAGAGTGGTATATTGGAAAATAAAACAACAACATACCATATGCTGTATACAAGAGACACACTTTAGGGAGAAGAAGAGACATAGAGTGAGAATGAGAGGATTGAAAATGATATTCCATGCAAATGGAAAAAAAAAAAACAAAGTAGGAGTAGCAATACTGATTACAGACAAAATAAGTTAAAAACTAAAGCCATAAAGATAAACAGGGCACTATATAATGATTGAAGGCAAAATGCAAGATGAGGATAGTATACATGTTAACATAGAAGAACAAAACATAAGAGAACCTAAATACATAAAGTGAATACTAACAAATATAAAGAGAGAAATCTATGGGAATACAATCATGGTAGGAGATTATAACACCCCATTCACATCACTTGACAGGTTCTTCTGACAGAAAGATAAAGGCAACACAGCAACTAAATGATACAATGGAACAATTAAACTTGGTTGATATTTTCAGAATATCACTTCCCCCAAAATTACAATATACATTCTTTCCAGTGCACATGGAACACTTTCTAGGATGGACCATGCACTTGGGCACAAAAAAAGACTCAACAATTTTAAGAAGATAGTAATTATTTTAAGCATTTTTTTCTGAACACAATGCCATGAAACTAGAAATCAACTACAGCAAAACAAAGGAGAAAAAAACAACAGCATGATGATTAAACAACATGATACTAAGAAACCAAAGGGTCAATGATAAAATCAAAGAAGAAATTAAAAAATACTTTGAGACAAATGACAAAAATCACAACCACACAAAATCTATGGGATGCAGCAAAAGCAGTCCTAAGAAGAAAGTTCATTGCAATAAAGGCCTTCTTCAAAAAAGAGAAACAATCTGAAATAAGCAACCTAACCAACCAACTAAAATAATTAGAAAAAGAAGAGCAAACAAAACCTAAAGTCAGCAGAAGGAAGAAAACAATAAAGATCAGGGAGGAAATAAAATAGAGATTTAAAAAAAATAGAAAAAGTCAATCAAACAAAAAGATGGTTTTTTGAAAGAGTAAATAAAATTGACAAACCTCAGGCTTAGCTCACAAAGAAGAGAAAAGACAGAGCACAAATTATCAAAATATGAAAGGAAAATGGAGAAATTACAACCAATACCACAGAAATTCAAAATATCATAAGAGAATACTGTGAACAACTTTATGGAAAATAAATGAATAACCTTGAAGAAATGGACAAGTTTCTGGAAACATACAGTCCACATGACTGAATCAAGAAGAAATTGACCACTAGAACAAACCGATCACTAGAAATGAAATTGAATAAGTATTAAAAAAAGAACAGAATATTTACATAAACTCAGAATATTTACATAATCTCAAATTAATAGATGCTTAAAACTAGTGGGTGAAATTTTGATGAAGAACAGAATATTTACATAATCTCAAGTTACTGGTTAGTCAGAAAGGAAAAAAGAACTTTATAGGGAAGAAACCTAATAGACACCACCTAATGCAGTGATGAACTTAGCATCACCCATAAGTGGAAAAACTGACATCTTGTGCCATCTAAAGTAACACTTTGGGAAGAACATAGCATCACTGATGCCTGTTGTGCTCCTGCTAACAATACATGACATGGAACTAGTCATGAGGCAATATCAGAAAACTATAAAATGGACACTATAAAATTAATGACATGTGTTCTTCAAAAATCATAAGATCATGAAAGAAAGAAATGCTGAAAATTGTTCCATACTAAAGGAGAATAAAAGTACAAATCAAATGAATACTATTTTTCAATAACTGAGCACAGATATTAGATATTATAGATATAATATTAGACATTATAATTCCTATAAGAACAAAAAGTCATGATTAAAATTTTAAAGGAAGATATGCAAATGTCTCATCCAATAGAAAATAATAAGAAAGAACTTACTTTAAAAAAAAAGGAATGGAAAACCTGAAGTTGAAAAGTATAACTGAATTTAAAAATTTGCCAGAGAAATGATAATGTCAAGAGAATGACAGAGAAGACATTTGGAGAAAATCTTTTCAAAAGGCACATCTGATAAAGGACTGTTATCTTCAATATACACAAAACACTTAAAACTCAACAGTGAAACAAAAATACCTGATTAAATGTAGCCAAAAGTCATTAACAGACATCTCAACAAAGAAAATACACAGAGGGCAAATAAACATATCAAAAAATGTTCTGCATCATATGTCATTAGGAAAAAGGAAACAAACCTATTAGAACACCCGAAATTCAGGACACTGACAACACCAAATCCTGGTGAGGATGTGGATCTATAGCACTTCTTATTCACTGCTGATGGGAATGCAAGATGGTAGGGAATCTGTGGAAGACAGTTTGGCATCTTCTTAAAACCTAAACACTCATGCACAATATAATCCAGCAGTTGCACTCCTTGGTATTTACCAGAAGGAGTTGAAAACTTATGTCCACACAAAAAACAATATATAGATGTTTAGAGCAGCTTTATCCATCATATCCAAATCTTGGAAGCAACCAAGATGCTCTTCATTAGGTAATGCGTAAACAAACTGTGGTACAGCTGGAAAACAGAACAATATTCTATGCTAAAAACAAATGAGCCATCAAGGTATGAAAAGACATGGAATAAATTTGAATGCCTTTGTTTTTTTTTTTTTTTTTGAATGGCTATTACTAAGTGAAAAAAGCCAATTGGAAAAGGCTACATATTTTATGATTTCAACTATGTGATATCTTAGAAAAGGCAAAACCAAATGGACAGTAAAAAGACTGATGGTTGCCAGGGATTTTGGATGGGAGAGCTGAATCGGCAAGCAATGAAGATTTTGAAGCTGGTGAAAATAAACCATTTGATACTATAATAATGCATGTATGTCATTACACATTTGTCCAAATCCACAGAACGCACACCAAGAGTGAAACTTAATAAAAACCATGAGCTTCAGGTGATAAAGATGTGTCATTATTGTTTCATCAACAGTAACAGATAGAAACGTCCCCCACCAGAGTGGCCTAATAGGGAAGGTTGTTCAAGTATGGGGACAGGGCATATGGGCAATCTCTGTACCTTCCTCTCAGTTTTGATGTGAGTGTAAAACTGCTCTTGGAAAACATCTATTTAAAGTTTTACTAGTCATAACCACAGAGAATATATGCTTTACAGGAAAAGGAGTCCTAGGAGGGAAGCTCATACTGATACAGGACTTCCTCAAAAAAGAAGAACAATCTCAAATAAACATTCTAACCTACTAGCTAAAGAATCAGAAAATCCAAGAGCAAACAAAAGCAAGTCAGCAGAAGAAAGAAAATAAGAAAGATCATGGAGGAAATAAATAAAGATTAAAAAACAATGGAAAAAATCAATATACCAAGAGCTGGTTTTCGGAAAGAGTAAACAAAATTGACACATCTCTGGCCAAGCTCATGAAGAAGAGAAAAGAGGGAGCAGAAATAAACAAAATAAGAGAGGAAAATGGAGAAATTACAAACAATACCACAAAATACATAATGTCATATGAGAATACTATGAACAACTATGAGGAAATAAAATGGATAATCTAGAAGAAATGGACAAGTTTCTGGAACCATAGAGTCCACCAAGACTGAATGAAGAAGAAATTGACCACTTGAACAAACCAATCAGGAGAAATCAAATTGAATTAGAAATAAAAGGCTTACCTAGAAACAAAAGTCCAGGACCAGAAGGCTTCACTGAGGAATTTGACCAAACATACAGAGAACTCATAACAGTCCTTCTTGAACACTTCCAGTAGACTGAAAAAGAGAGAGTACCCCCAAACTCATTCTATGAAGCCACTATTAGCCTGATACCAAAAACAAAGGTACTACCAAAAAACAACATTATGTACTAATATCACTGGTGATCATAGATGCAAAACTCCTCAACAAAATATTAGCAGAGTCCAACAGCACATAAAAGAGATCATACACCATGATCAATTTGGATTCATCCCAGGAACACAAGGATGCTGCAGCATACATGAATCAATCAATGTAATGCATCTCAACAAGAGAAAGAAAAAACCACACACACACAATCATCTCAATAGATGCAGAAAAATCATTTGATAAAATTCAACACTAATTTATGATAAAACACATTACCAAAGTGGTTATAGAGGGAACACATCTCAACATAATAAACGTTTTTTTTAAACTTTTTAAAATTGTTATAGTCATTTTACAATGTTGTGTCACATTCCAGTTTAGAGCACAATTTTTCAGTTGTACATGAACATACATATATTCATTGTCACATTGTTTTTTGCTGTGAGCTTCCACAAGATCTTGTATATATTTTCCTGTGCTATATAGTGTAATCTTCATAAAGGACAAGGTTGTCACTCTCACCACTTGTATTCAATATAGTCTTGGAAGCCCTAGCCACAGCAATCAGGTAAGAAGAAAGAAATAAAAGGGATCCAAATAGGAAAAGGAAGAGGTAAAGTTGTGACTATATGCAGATGACATGATACTGTATACAGAAAAATTTGAAAGTTTCACACAAAACTTCTAAAACTAATAAAAGAATTTGGCAAGGTAACAGATACAATCTTAATGGACAAGAATTGGTTGCATTTTTTATACTAATAATGAATCATCAGGCAAAGAATTTAAAGAAACATTCCCTTTTAAAATAGCACCCAAAGTAATAAAATATTTAATAATAAATTTAATCAAGGAGGTGAAAGTTTTATAAATGAAGGACAATGAAACTTTGATTAAGGAGATTAAAGAAAACCTGAAAAAATGGAAAGATATCCCATGCACCTGGATTGGAAGAAAAATATTGTTAAAATGCTCATACTGCCCAAGGCAATTTACAGATTTAATGCAACCTGTATTAAATTAACTAGGACATACTGCACAGGAATAGAACAAATCATATTAAATTTTATATGGAATCACAAAAGACACAAAATTGCCAAAGCATAGCTGAAGAAAAAGAATAAGGCTGTAGAAATAACCCTCCCAGATTTCAGAAAATACTACAAGCTACAGTAATCAAAACAGCATAGTATTAGTACAAAAACAGAAATATGGATCAATGGAACAGGATAGAAAGCCCAGAAATAAACCCAGAAAATTTTGGTCAATTAATCTTCAACGAAGGTGGCAAGAACATACAATGGAATAAACAGAGTCTTTTCAGCAAATGGTGTTGGAGAAACTGGAGAGCAGCATGTAAATCAATGAAGTTAGAATACTCCCTTACACCATACACAAAAATAAATGCAAAATGGATTAAAGACTAAAACATAAGACAAGACACAATAAATTTCCTAGAAGTAATCATAGGCAAAACATTATCTCACATACATCTCAACAATGTTCTACTAGGGCAGTCTACCCAAACAATAGAAATAAAAGCAAAACTAAGCAAGTGGGATATAATTAAACTTACAAGCTTTTGCAAAGCAAAGAAAACCATAAACAAAACAAATCAGCAACCTATGGAATGGGAGAAAATATTTGCAAAAGATGAAACTGAATGGCTTGGTCTCCAGAATATATAAACAGCTTATATGACTTAATAAGAAAAACAAACAACTCAATCCCAAAATGAGCAGAAGACCTAAACAAGCAATTCTCCAATGAAGACATATAAATGCCCAATAGGCTCATGAAAAAATGCTTAAAATAACTAATTATCAGAGAAATGTAAATCAAAACTACAATGAGATATTATCTCACACTAGTCAGAATGGCCATCGTTCTAAAGTCTACAAATGAAAAATGCTGGAGGGGGTGTGGAGAAAGGGCACCCTAATACACTGTCAGTGTCAATGCAGTTTGGTGCAGCCATTGTGGAAAACAGTATGGAGATTCCTAAAAAGACCAAAAATACAAATAACTTATGATGCAACAATCCCACTCCTGGGCAATTGTACAAAGGGAATGCTAAATCAAAAATACGTCTACACATCCTACAGCCAGCATAGTACTCAATGGTGAAAAACTCAAAATCTTCCCACTAAAATCTGGAACAAGACATGGTTACCCACTATCACCACTCCTATTCAAAATAGTCTTGAAAGTCCTAGCCACAGCAATCAGGCAAGAGAGAGAAATAAAAGGGATCCAAATTGGAAAAGAAGAGGTAAAATTGTCACTATATGCAGATGACATGATATTATATATAGAAAACCCAAAAACTACTAGAAATTATAGCAGAATTCAGCAAGGTAGCAGGTTACAAGATTAGTATTCAAAAATAAATTTCATTTCTTTACACTAATGATGAATCAACAGAAAAAGAATGTAAAGAATCAATCCCCTTTAAAATAGCCCCCAAAGTAATAAAATACCTAGGAGTAAATCTAACCAAGGCAGTGAAAGACTTCTACACAGAAAACTATAAAATACTGATGGAGGAAATTAAATAAGACAAAAAAAATGGAAAGATATCCCATGCTCCTGGATTGGAAGAATCAATATTGTTGAAACGGTCATATGCCCAAGGCAATCTACAGATTTAAGGTGATCCTTATCAATTTACCCAGGACATATTTCACAGAAGTAGAACAAATCATAATAAAATTTACATAACGTTGTTTAATAAAAGCTATTTTTCACAAACCTACAGCCAGCACAATACTCAATGGTGAAAAACTGAAAACTCTCCCACAAATATCTGGATTGCAGTTGGACCAAAAAAAAAATTATTAAGAAGAACATGATTAGAACAGCTGGTACAATTTGAATATGAACTGTGGCATACATAATAATACTGAATCAGTATTAATTATCCTGATTTTGATAAATATATTGTGATTGCATAAGAGAAATCTATATCTTAAAAAATAGTCACTGAATTTGAGACACGATTTCTATAAATTATACTCAGATCATTCAGAAATAGATATGCCCAGGAGTGGAAAATGCGGTAAGTCTATTTTTAGTTTTTTGAGACATATCCATAATGTTTTCCATAATGGCTGTACCAATCATATGATCTAGCAATCCCACTCCTGGGTATATATCAAGAGGGAACTCTAAATTGAAAAGATATATGCACCCCAATGTCCATAGCAGCACAATATACAATAGCCAAGATGTGGAAACATCCTAAATGTCCATTGGCATATGACACTATAAAGAAGCAGTGTTATATTTATACAATGGAATACTATTCAGCCATAAAAAAGAATAATATAATAACATGGATGGATATAGAGATCATCATTCTTAAGTGAAGGAAGCCAGAAAGAGAAAGAATATATATGGTATCACTTATATGTGAAATCTAAGAAATGAAAGAAAAGGAACACAGTAATGAACTCATCTACAAAGTAGAAACAGACTTGCAAGCAAAGTAAATATTCTTATGGTTACTGGGGGAAAGCGAGTGGGAAGGGATAAATTTGGGAGTTTGTGATTTGCAAATGTGGGCCACAATATATAAAAACTGGATTGAAAAAAACAAATTTCTTCCATATAGCACAGGGATCTTTATCTCCTTCTGCTTCTTTTCCAATTTGGATCTCTTTTATTTCTTTTTCTTGCCTGAATGCAGTGGCTAGGCCTTCCAAGATTAAGTTGAATAGAAATGGGGAGAGTGGACAACTTTGCCTTTTCCCAGATTTTAGTAGGAAGGTTTTCAGCATTTCACAATTGAGTTCTAGGCTGGCTGTAGGTTTGTCATAAATAGTTTTTATCATGTTGAGATATGCTCCCTATAAGCCCACTTTGGTGAGAATTTTTATCATAAATTGGCATTGAATTTTATCAAATGCTTTGTCTGCATCTATTAAATTCAAATAAGAAATTATATGGAACCATAAAAGACCTAGAATTGCCAAAGAATTGCTGAAGAAAAAGAAAAGAGGCTGGAGGAATAACTCTCCGAGACTTCAGACAATACTACAGAGCTACACTAATCAAGATATTATGGTATTGGTACAAAAACAGACATATGGAATATTGGAACAGAATAGAGAGCCCTGAAATGAACCCACAAAATTTTGGTCTACTAATCTTCAACAAAGGAGGCAAGAATATTCAGTGGGGTCAAGAGAGTCTCTTCAGCAAATGGGGTTGTTAAAACTGGACAGCAGCATGTAAAGCAATGAAGCTAGAACACTCCCTTACATCATACAAAAAAATAAACTCAAAATGAATCAAAGACTTAAACATAAGACATGATACAATAAACCTCCTAGAGGAAAATATAGGCAAAACATTATCTGACATACATCTCAAAAATATTCTCCTAGAACAGTCAACCCAAGCAATAGGCATAAATGAAAGAATAAACAAATGGGACCTAGTAAAATTTACAAGCTTCTGCACAGCAAAAGAAACCATAAGTAAAACAAAATGACAACCTAGTGAATGGGAAAAAAATTTTGCAAATGAAATTGACAAATGCTTGATCTCCAGAATATATAAGCATCTCACACAATTTAATAAGAATAAAAACAAACAACCCAATCCAAAATGGATAGGAGACCCAAATAAGCAATTCTCCAAGGAAGGCATGCGAATGATCAATAGGCACATGAAAAAAAGCTCAATATCACAAATTATCAGAGAAATGCAAATCAAAACTAAAATGAGGTATCACCCCAAACAAGTCGGAATGGCCATCATTCAAAAGCTCACAAATGACAAATGCTGGAAAGACTGTGGATAAAAGGGAACCCTCCTACACTGCTGGAGAGAATGCAGTTTGGTGCAGCCACTGTGGAAAACAGTATGGAGATTCCTAAAAAGATTAGGATTAGACAACATATGACCCAGGGTACCACACTTGGGCATATATACAGAAGGAACCCTACTTCAAAATGACACTTGCACCCCAATGTTCATAACAGAACTATTTACAATAGCCAAGACACAGGAAGAGCCTAAACGTCCATCAACAGATGACTGGATAAAGCAGATGTGGTATATTTATAAAATGGAAAACTATTCAGACATAAAATCTGACAAAATAATACCAATTGAAGCAACATGGTTGTTACTGGAGAATACTATTCTGAGCGGATTAAGCCAGAAAGAAAAAGAAAAATACCATATGAGATCACTTATATGTGGAAATATATGTATATATATATATAACAGAGACAGACTCATAGACATAGAATAAAAACTTCTGATCAAAGGGGAATGGGGGTGGGAAAGGACTGGGATATCAAAATGTAGAAAATATACACAAGACTGTACTGTGTAGCACAGGGAAATATATACAAGATTTTGTGTTGGCTAAAAAAGAAGAGAAATGTCAATGAATGTATATATGCACATGCATAAGAGAAAAATGGTGCTCTACACTGGAATTTGAAACAAAATTGTAAAATCATTATGAATCAATAAACAGTTAAAAACAAAAAGAAAATTTAGTTGATGAGATAATAGCATGGCTAAAGACAGGAATTGGCAGACTAGATAATGAAGAAGGACTTAAAAGTGTTTGAGAAGACATGAGGACACAAAACTGTCAGTAAAAAGATGACATATAAATTCAAGCGTAAACCAATGCAAACATTGCTGTTGAAACATGGGAAAAGACAAAGAATGCAAGGTTAGGACATATAGGATTCCCAGATGAAAAAGAAAGATTATAAAAGAATAAGGAAAAAAAACAAAAAAAAGGGCTGAAAATGTATTCGAAAAATATCAGACTGAAATTTGCTGAAAGCCAAGAAACAATCATCTATACGAAATCAGGAAGCAAACAGCTTCCAAAGCAGGCGGAATCCCAATAGACTTACAAGCAGCTGTATTATCATTGAAATCATCAAAGTTCATGATCAACCCAATGATTTTAAATACACCTAGAGTAAAGCAACTTAGTCACAACAGAACCTCCAGAGGGGTTTCAGCTGATATCCCAACAGAAATATTGAAGGACAGGGAGGAGTGCCAAGAAATAGACCAAATCCTGAATGAGAAAAAGCTGCAAACTAGCGTAGCCTATGCCACAAGACCACGCTTTAAAATAATGGCAGAAGTAGAGAAATTCACAGACCAGCAAAACTTAAAACAATTCAGCAGTTCTAACCTTATCCTAAAAGAAAGATTGAGATTTCTACCCTGAATAGAAAAGAAGCAAGACGAAATGGAAATAAGAAAACCGTCATTGGAAATGCAAGAAGAGCTATGACTTGCAGAGAATAAACAAAAAGAAGGCAAGGAGGACATCAAAACCCTAAAGATGGGATAGGGTAGCAGGAAAACATTGGTGAGATTCAGCACTATACTAAGTGAATCAGCTTATATGACCCTCTGTTTGAAGCAAACGGAGAGATGCATGGCCTAATGTGTTTGCAAAACAAAGAACAAGCAAACAGACAATCAAACAAACAAACACCAAAACAGTACGGTTGGATGATATATATCCAAAGAACCATGATAATTCAAAAGAAAATACTCAAAGGGATGTCAAAGAGCTTTCAGCACGCATCGACGCAGTATTGCTGCTTGCATGTACTCAACAGACTTGTATTCAGAAAACAGATGCGTGCAATAATATTCAAAAATATTGATTCATAAGAGGACATCGTGACCTAAACCAAATGCCTATTTTGAATAAAATCGATTCGTATTCCATGATATAGATTTACTAGTCTTCCAATAGGAAGAATGAATGGCCTATTCAACCCTACATAGAGAATAAATGGCATATGCCTTTAACAAAGACAAGTAGCTCTACAAAACTGCACTAAGAGCAAAAGAGACAGACAGTAAAGTGTACATTGTGATTGGATTAATTTCTAGGAATTTCAGCCGCCATGAATCAAATGGATCCATTTTCTGGGAATGTGGGTGTTTCAGCCGAAAAGCAACAGACGGATGTGTATTCTGGGTGAAAGGCTATTACACAAACATAAGATTCCTATAGTGGGGTCTTTTTGTACTTTTAACTGTGAGAAAAGTTAAAGATGTGTGGAACCATAAAATTAACATGAACACACTTCCCTATTTTGTACTGTGTATAGAGTTCTGAACTAAAGGAAAGAGGGTAGGAAAAAAAGGACCATGGGACGCTATTGGAGAGAATCACTTTTATCTTAGGAATCTCTCGTCTGATGCAGCCCCTCCCCCAACACTGGAAAGATGCAGCAAATATTGGAGATGGCAGTTACTGGTTGCTTTCCAGATGGAATATTGGTGTGTTCAACCAGGCTTGTTGTGGCTGGTGGATCCAAGTTAACTGGACAGAGCTCTGTGGGTGGATCAGTGTCATGAAGGGACTGCCACCCTCTGTGGAGCTTGGCTTAGGTCTAATTTCGGAAAGATTTGTAAGTTCGAGATACTGCTGCTTCCCAATGGCCTGAGATCACGGGTCAGTTTCAAGAAACTGAAAAGACAGACTGTGGAAGATCTGCCCATCATCAGCATACCGGTGAGGCTGTGAGGTACTTTCAGACTTGCCCAGTGCTGTAGAAGTCGACTTTAATGGAGACACGAAGAGAAGCTGGCAGAAAACCTGGCTGCACAGATTGAGGAAACGTGCGAACACATTGATGAGAGTTGTTCTGCTACAATAGAGAATACTGGCATGAAGACTTCTTTAGAGAATACCAGGCTTGAAAGTCTTTCATGAGTCATGTTGAGCCTCACTGATACTAGCAGAAACCTGTGGAGGGTCAACGTTTACTTGAGGAAGGTACTCAATTCTCTGCTCCAAGAAGTGGTCCAAGATTCCTGACGTCTAAAAGAGAAGAAATGGCAGGGATGATAAAACCGCTCATGTTCTTGGAAGGGTTTGTGAGAATCCACATATCCCAAGGGGCATTTAAAAATCATACAGACCACAGAGCATGAGGCCCTGGTAAGCTTTCCCCAGGGTTGGGCCTAGATATCAAGAAATTGCTCTTTCCTCCCCTCCACTCAGGCATCCATTTCAAAGGATCAGCACTTGAGCTGCAATGAAGCCAGTAGGAGAAAAGCAAGCCACTCCTACGTACAGTGTTCCTCCAACTTCACACTTTGTGCACAACACTTAAATCCTCAAAGATCAAATACTGTCGGCTATAATAGATAGGAATAGAATACATAGCTCACACAAAGAAATGATGAACTTAGCCTAGTTTCAGCAAATGCTGGGGTTACGTCTACCTTGGTGTGAAGGGAGTTTGGTAAGTGAGGGGAATCTTTGACTGAACTTGATATATATTAGGTCTCAAGTTTTTCTAGACAGTATAGGTAACAGTTATAAGTCAGTTAGTGAAGTGAACTGTAAAAGTCACCATAGACATGTAAGGACACATGATATGTGGACCATCTTTTCACTTCATTGAAGCCCCAGGTGCAGTATATCATGTTGGTGCATAATTTGTTGGGTTAAACTGCTTTACCCAACATGATCAACCGTTTGTTCTCATGGTTGATAGAAGAGCACCTGGTTCTCAATAGCAGAGCAAAACTGCAGCAGTTTTCTCATAGCTATAACGCCTCTAGGAGTTTTGGAACCAAGAATACACATAAATATGGTGTTTTAGTTTAATTGGGTTTCCCTAGAGAGAAATGTTCCCCCTTGAAATGACAACATTGGCCAGTATGTGTCATTGGGAGGAAAGTGCAGCACATGCAGAAGGGAAACCCAGGATGGGGGTTATTTCATGGTTCCAATAGTTATTTCATGGTTCCTGTTGGTGTTGTAGGTATCAAAAGTAAAGATTTGACCTGTCCCCTTCATCATTTTGGACTGCTACTGTACATTCTATCTGTCTATTTTTCCCTTAGACCTGACAAAATTGTAAAAGAACTTCACAAGTCTGGCTTGTAATTAGATTTAGTATGTTTCAAAATCTAACTTCATTTTCATATAAATCCCAAAATATGTAAATCAATTCTATTAACCTTTTGAAAGACTGCAACTGAGGTATTAACACAATGTCAAAACTGTAGTCTTCGGACAAACCCTCCCACCATGGCTGTATAGAAAACAGAGATAAGCAAGAATCACATTTCTGTGAGTTATATATAGAATGTGTTGATTTCTCGATGCCCAGTTGGCAGGGTATTAGTGCCAACTATGCTCACTCGTTCCCATGTACACAGCAAGATAAACATCCACTCACGAAGCCCTTGGTTCAGGACACATGCTGAAGAGTGGTCCCTTAGTTCCAAAAGAGAATGAGGCCTCAGAAAACCTGGGAGGAGGAGAAGGCAAAGTAGAGAATGGAAATCAGTGCAGTACCTGACGTCTGGTGATGGAACAGCAAAGGTGAAACTCTGTTTTACTTGGACACACAATCTCAAGCGGAAAGGACACATGGGATTGAAAGCAATGCGCTGAGTGTTAGAAGCATGCACAGAAAATACTTGGCTGACAGAACTCAAGGAAATCAGCACAAAATATCCCCACAATTGATTCTGAGACCAAGATCCGAGCTGCCAAATTTGAGCTAGCATTGGCTGTTGAAAATGAGGTATAAGGCTATGTATGATGTCACACGCTGTGTCTCAGGGATCCGGAGTGTGTTGTGGATTGTGGTTTGCCCTACCAAGAGAGGAAACTGACCTTAGACCCCAACCTGAAAGCAACCACCCTGTGCGCAAAGTTGAGTTTATCGAAATGTCCTATGGCCACATTCACTGCATCTGCAGGCCAAGGGAACAATTTGACATTTGGCCAATAGAGCACGAGTGGGGCTCAATTAGAGAAATCATGCATCTGGTCTGAGGGATCCAGGGGTCCTTGGGGTTGAAATCAGATTGCAAAGTGTTAGGATCAGCTAGTTTCCTAGCCTGGACTGGGATTAAGTTTTGGTATGAGGCAGAGGATGCAGGACATCGCTGTGTTTGCCTTTGTGGTCCCAAGCCACAAGGATGAGAGAACAAACGTTAGTTGTCTAGGTCCGCAGCATGAGAAGGTGAAGCATTTCATTCACCATTACCTCTCAAATGCAGATGCTACATTTTGGATAGTACTGAAATTGTACGGCACCGAGGACAACTTGGTGGGGCTGTGGGATAATGGCAGCAGGCCCTGATGCATGACATCCTTAGATATGTTTCCACAGGTTTTTCTGTAGACAGAGAAGCTCTGGGAAGAACTGGTAAAATTGGGACATTCCCATAGAACTAGAAAGGACAAGTGCACTAACAATATTCTGTTTTGAAAACACTCCAAAATGACATACAACAGCCTACAGAGCTGAAAACATTTAGATGCTCCATTTCCACAAGAGGAAGGGTCCTGTGCACTTTCAGAAAAGTGACATAAGCATAATAAAAGGAGATTATTCTAAATGATGCGCGTATGGTGTGTTCATCACAACAAAGGTATCACCAGTAAATAGAGGTATACCAGACAACACACACAGGAAGACGAAATGGCTTCAATGTCAAGGAAAATTTGTCTTCAGGGAAATATCATGGGATTGGGTACACCAAATAGACTAAAAGTTTCACTTAACCAAGCCTTACAAGTCTGCATTAGATACCTGATAGTACTTGACCAATAGAGATAAAGATATGGTAAAAGAAACAGGAAGTAACAATTTCAGTTCCAAAGAGATTGAAGGCCAAAAAAAAGCTTTGAAACAACTAGATTTTGAAACATTACTAGAGAAATTATTGAAAACGGAGGTGAGAGAAACAATAAAGAACAACAGTGTCTCAGAATCACAAAAGGCAGAATATCAGAAAAGGGGAAGAGAACCTCTAAGATGAGCCAAATAAAATAAGTAAACTCAATGTATAAGATAATAGCAGATTAAAAGTCAGTCCTGAGCAGTCTAGATAATGCAGAGCGACTCGTGAATGTCTGAACAAAGGGGAACAGAAATCCCTCTATCAGAAGATGACACAGAAAAGCTAGTGTAAACCAATGCAAATATTGCTGTTGAATCCTGGGGTAAGACAAAGCATGAAAGACTAGGATTCATAAGAGTCTCAGAAGGAAAAGCTGGGTATACAAAAAAAAAAAAAAAAAAAAAAAAAACCTCTGAAAAGATATTTGGAGAAAAATCTGACTGAAATTTGCTGAAAGCCAAGAAACAATCATCTATATGAAACCAGGAGCAAACAGCATCCAAATTATGTGGAATCCCTATAAACCTACAAGCAGCTGTATTATTCAAATCATCAAATTTCATGATCAACCCAGTGATTTTAAATGCACCTAGAGGAAAGCAACTTAGTTACAACAGAAAGACCATAGGGGTTTCAGCTTATACCTCGACAGAAATATTGCAGGACAGGTAGGAGTGCCAGGACATAGACCAAAACCTGAATGAGAAAAATCTGCATTCTAGGGTAGCCTATGCCACAAGACTGCCATTTCTGATAACGGCAGATCTAGAAAATTTCATAGACCGGCAAAACGTAAAAGAATTCAGCAGCTCGAACCTTATCATTAAACAAAGATTGAGAATTCTACCCTTAATTGAAAAGTAGCAAAATGAAATTGAAATAAGAAAACCATCATTGGAAATGCAAGAAGAGCAAAGAGTTGCAGAGAATAAACAAGAAGAAGGGAAGGAGGACATTAAAACCCTAAAGATGGGAGAGGGATGCAGGTAAACATAGGTGATTTTCAGCACTATACAAAGTTAATCAGCTTATATGACTCTCTGCTGCAAACGGAGAGATGCATGGCCTAATGTGTTTGCAAAACAAAGAACAAACAAACAAAAAATCAAACAAACAAACAAACACCAAATACTATGGTTGGCTGACATATACCCAAAGAAACCATGATAATTCAAAAGAAAATACTCAAATGGGTGTCAAGAATCATTCAGCACACATCGATACATTATCGCTGCTGACATGTACTCAAAACACTTGTATTCAGAAAACAGATGCGTGCATTAATATTCAAAAAGTTGATTCATTAGAGCATATCGTGACCTAAACCAAATGCCTATTTTGAATAACATTGATTCGTATTTCATTATATAGATTTACTAGACATCCTACAGGATGAATGAATCGCCTATTCAACCCTACGTAAGAATAAATGGCATATGCCTATAACAAAGAAAAGTAGCTATACAAAACTGTACTAAGAGCAAAAGAGACAAACATTAAAGTGTACATTAGGATGGGCTTCATTTCTAGGAATTTCAGCCCCCATGAATCAAATGAATCCATGATCTGAGAGTGTGAGAGTTTCAGCCAAAAAGCAAGAGACAGATATGTATTCTGGGTGAATGGCTATTACACAAACTTAAGATTCCTATAGTGGGGTCTTTGTGAACTGTTAACTTTTAGAAAGGTTAAAGACGTGTGGAACCATAAACTTAACATGGACACACTTCCCTCGGTTTGTACTGTGTATAGAGATCTGAACTAAAGCAAAGAGGGTAGGGAAAAAAGGACCATGGGATGCTAATGGAGAGAATCATATTTACCTTAGGAAACTCTCGTCTGATGCAGCCCCTCCCCCAACACTGACAAGATGTAGCAAATATTGTGGATTGCAGGTACCGGTTTGATTCCAGGTGGAATGTCAGTGTGTTCTGCGAGTCTTGGTGTAGCTGGTGGATCCAAGGTAACTGGGCAGAGCTCTGTGAGTGGATCAGGGTCATGGAGGGGATGCCGCCCTATGTGGAACATGGCTTAGGTCTATTTTTCAGGAAGCTGTGTAATTTCGAGATACTGATGCTGCCCAAAGACTTGAGATCATGGGTCAGTTTCTAGAAATTGAAACAGCAGACAGTGGAAGATCTGCCTGTCATCAGCTTACTGGTGAGGCTCTGAGGGACTTTCAGACTTGCCCAGTCCTGTAGAAGTCGACTTCATGGGAGACACCAAGAGAAGCTGTCAGAAGGATGAGTGCACGGATTGAGGAGAGATGTGAACACATTGATGAGTGTTCTTCTGCTACAATGGAGAATACTGGCATGCAGACTTCTGTAGAGAATACCAGGCTCAAAAGACATTCATGAGAAATATTGAGCCTTGCTGATACTGACAGAAACCTGTGGAGGGTCAACGTGCACTTGTGGAAGGTACTCAATTTTCTGCTACAAGAACTGGTCCAAAAATCCTGACGTCTAATAGAGAAGAGATGGCAGAGTTGATAAAATGCCTCTTGTTCTTTTAAGAGGTCATGAGAATCCACACGTCCCAAGGGGCATTTATAAATCACTCAGACCTCAGGGCACGAATCCCTGGTAAGCCTTTTCCCAGGGTTGGTCCTAGCTATCAAGCACTTGCTCTTCCCTCCCCTACACTCAGCCATCCATTTCAAAGGATCAGCACCTGAGCTGCATTGAAGCCAGTAGGAGTATAGCAAGCACCTCCTAGAATCAGTGTTCCTACAACTTTACTCTCCATGCACAACACTGTACTCCTCAATGGTCAAATACTCCCAACTAAAATAGGTAGGAATTGAATATTAACTCACACAAAGAAATGATGAACTTCCCCTAGATTCAGCAAATACTGTGGTTACATCTTCTTTGGGGTGAAGTGAGTGTGGTAAGTGAGGGGAATCTTTGACTGAACTTGTATATGTATGTGTCCTCAGTTTTTCAATACAGTCTAGGTAACTAGTATAAGTCAGTTAGTGAACTGAATTGTAAAAGTCGCCATAGACATGTAAGGACACATGATATGTTGATAGTCTTTTCCTTCACTGAAGCCCCTGGTGCAGTATATCATATGGGTGCAGACATGGTTGTGTTTAATTACTTTACACAACATAATTGGAAGATTAAGCATTCTCATCTTTGATAAAAGGGCACCTGGTTCTCAATAGCCTATCAAAGCTGCAGCAGTTTTCTCATAGTTTTAATGCCTGTAGTTGCTTTTGGATCCAAGCGTATATATAAATAAGTAGTTTGGGTTACCTTGTGTCTTCCTACAGTGAAATGTTACCCATAGAAATGACAACATTGGCCAGTACAATCCACTGGGTGAAAAGGGCAATACATGCAAATGGGAAACATTTTGTGAGGGTAATTTCATGGGACCAATATTTATTTCATGGTTCCTGTTTGTGTTGGAGGCATCAACATTTAACATTTGACCTGTCCCCTTCATCATTTTGGACTGCTTTTTTACATTCTGTCTTCTTTTCCCTTAGAGCTGACAAAATGGTACCTCAATGTGACAAGTCTGGCTTGTAGGCAGATTTAGTATGTTTCAAAATCTATCTTCATATTCATATAAATCCCCCAAAATATAAATCAATTCTACTAAATTTTTGAAAGCCTGCAACTGAGGTATCAACACAATTTCAAAACTGTAGTCTTCAGAAAAACCCTCCCACCATGGCTGTATAGAAAATGGAGATAAAGAAGAATCACATTTCTGTGAGTTATACATGGAAAGTGTTGATTTATCGATGTCCAGTTGTCAGGGTAGCAGTGCAACCTACACTCACTCACTCCCATCTACACAGCAAGATAAACATCCACTCACCCAGTGCGTGGTCCACGACACTTGCCAAACAGTGATCTCTTATTTCCAAAGACAGAATGAGGCCTCAGAATACATGGAAGGGGGAGAAGTCAAATTAGAGAATGGAAATCAGTGCAGGACCTGATCTCTGTTAATGCAGAAGCAAAGGTGAATCCCTGTTTTACTTTGAAGCACACTCTCAAGCGGACAGAATGCATGGGATTGAAAGCGATGTGCTGAGTGTTAGAAGAGTGCACAGCAGATGCCTGGCTGACAGAACTCAAAGAAATCAGCACAAAACATCGCTACAATTGATTCTGAGACCAAGGTTGGTGCTGCCATATTTGGGCTCACAGTGGCTGCGAACAATGAGGGATAGGGCAATGGATGATAACACATGCTGAACCTCAGGGATCTGGAGTGTGTTGTGGATTGTGGTTCTCCCTATCCAGAATGGAAGCTGACTTGGGACACCAATGAGAAAGCTATAAACCTGGTGCATGAGGTTGAGTTTCTCGAAATGTCCCATGGCCACATACACTGCATCTGTAAGCCCAGGGACCAATTTGGTATTTTGCCAATAGAGCACATGTGGGGCTCAATCAGAGATATCATGCATATGGTCTGAGTGATCCAGGGGGCCTTATGGTTGAAATCATTTTCCAAAGGCTTAGGATCTGCTACATTTAGAGACTGGACTGGGATTACGTTTGGTATGAGGCAGATTATGCAGGAAATCTGTGTTTGCCTTCGTGGTCCCTAGCCACAAGGATGAGAGAACAAAGAACACTGGTCTAGGTACACAGTGTGAGAAAATGAAGCATTTCCTTCACCATAATCTCTGAAATGCAGATGCTACATTTTGAATGGCACTGAATGGTTATGGCACCAAGGACACCTAGCTGGTGCTATGCAGTAATGGCAGCAGTCACTGATGCATGACATCCTTATATATGTTTCCAAAGTTTTTTCTGTAGACAGAGAAGCTCTGGAAAGAACTTGTTACATTGGGAAATTCCCATGGAAATAGAAAGGGCAAGCTCACTGTCATGATGTTGTTTTCAAAACACATCAAAATAACATTAAAGAGCCTGCAAATCTCAAAACCTTGACATGCTTCATTTCCACAAGAGGAAGGGTCCTGTGCACTTTCAGATCAGTGACATAAGCGTAGTAAAAATGACGTTATACTAAAGGAGAAGGGTATGGTATGTTCATCACAAAAGAGGCATCACCAGCAAATAGAGATATACAAGACAACACATACAGGAAAATGACATGGCATCAATGAGTAGGAAAAATTGTCCTCACAGAAATATCATGGAATTGCATACACACAACAGACCAAAAGTTTCACTTAAAAAGCCCTACAAGTCTGCATTAAATACCTGATAGTAATTGACCAGTAGAGATATAGAATTATAGTAAAGGAAACAGGAAGTACCATTTTCAGTTCCAAAGAAATTGAAGGCCCAAAGAAAAGCTTTCATACAACTAGACTGAAACACTATCAGAGCAAGTATTGAAAATGGAGGGGAGAGAAACACTGAAGGACAAGAGTGTCTCAGAATCATAAAAGGCAGAATTCTAGAAAAGGGGAAGAGAACCTCTAAGGACGAGAAAATAAAATCAGAAATCTCAATGGATGAGATATTACCAGGGCTAAATTCTGTCCTAATCAGACTAGATAATACAGAGGGACTCATGGATGACTGTGAAAACAGGGGAACTGAAATCCCTCTATCAGAAGATGACATAGAAATGCAAGGCATAACCAATGCAAATACTGCTGTTGAATCCTGGGGTAAGACAAATCATGAAAGAATATGTTTCATAAGAGTCCCAGTGGGAACAGCAAGATATAAAACAAAAGACAGAAAAGATATTTGGAGAATAATCAGACTGAAATTTGCTGAAAGCTAAGAAACAATCATCCGTACAGCAAAAGGAAGCAAAGAGTGTCCAAATTATGTGGAATCCCAATAGACCTACAAGCAGCTGTATTATCATTCTAATCATCAAAGTTCATGATCAACCCAGTGATTTTCATTGCACCTAGAGGAAAGCAACTAAGTCACAGCAGAACCGTAAGAGCGGTTTCAGCTTATATCTCGGCAGAAATTTTGCAGGACATGAACGAGTGCCAGGACTTGGACGAAATCCTGAATGAGAAAAATGTGCAATCTAGGCTAGCCTATGCCACAAGACCACCATTTCTAATAACGGCAGAACTAGAGAATTTCACAGACCGGAAAAACTTAAAAGAATTCAGCATTTCAATACTTATCTTAAAGAAATATTGTGAATTCTACCCTGTAGAGAAAAGAAGCAAGACCAAATGGAAATAAGAAATCCATCATTGGAAATGCAAGAAGAGCAATAAGTTGCAGAGAATTAACTAGAAGGCAAGGAGGACATCAATAACCTAAAGATGGGAGAGGGAAGCAGGAAAACAAAGGGGATTTTCAGCCCTATAATAAGTGAATCATCTTATATGACTCTCTGTTTGAAGCAAACAGAGAGATGCATGACCGAATGTGTTTGCAAATCAAAGAAAAAGCAAACAAATAATCAAACAAACAAAAAAACACCAAAAGAGTACGGTTGGCTGATATATATCCACAGGTTCGTGATAATTCAAAAGAAAATATGCAAAGTGATGTCAAGGTTCATTCAGCACGCATCGACCAAATATCACTGCTTGCATGTACTCAACACACTTGTATTCAGAAAACAGATGCGTGGATTAATATTCATAAATATTGATTCATAAGAGCACATCGTGACCTAACCCAAATGCATATTTTGAATAAAATTGATTCATAGTCCGTGATACAGCTGTACAAGTATGAATGAATGACATATTCAACCCTACGAAGAGAATAAATGGCATACACTTAGAACAAAGAAAAGTAGCTCTACAAAACTGTAGTAACAGTAAGAGAGACAGACAGTAAAGTGCAGTTTGGGATTGGTTTCATTTCTAGGAATTTCAGCCCCCATGAAACAAATGGATCCATGTTCTGAGATTGTGGGTCTTTCAGCAGAAAATCAACAGAGAGATATGTATTATGGGTGAATGGATATTACACAAACATATGTTTCCTATAGTGGGACTTTTTGTACTGTTAACTGTTAGAAAGTTTAAAGACGGGTGAAACTATAAACTTATCATGGACAAACTTCCCTTCGTTTGTATTGTGTTTAGAGTTCTGAACTAAAGGAAAGAGGGTAGGAAACAAAGGACAATGGGACGCTAATGGACAGAATCACATTTACTTTAGGAACCTCTCTTCTGATGCAGCCCCTCCCCCAACACTGATAAGATGCAGCAACCATTGTGGATGGCAGTTACCGGTTTGAATCCAGGTGGAATTGTTGTGTGTTCCACAAGGCTTGTTGAGGCTGGTGGATCCAAGGTATCTGGGCAGAGCTCTGTGGGTGAATCAGTGTCATGGAGGGGCTGCTGCCCTCTGTGGAGCTTGGCTTAGGTGTATTCTTCAGGAAGATGTGTTATTTCGAGATACTGATGCTGCCCAATGGCCTGAGATCACGGGTCATTTTCTAGAAACTAAAAGGCAGACAGCGGAAGATCTGCTTGTCATCAGCTTACTGGTGAGGCTCTGATATACTTTCAGACTTACCCAGTCCTGTAGAAGTCGACTTTATGGGAGACACGAAGAGAAGCTGGCAGAAAGGCTGGCTGCACGGATTGAGGAGAGATGCGAACACATTGATGAGAGTTGTTCTGCTACAATTGAGTATACTCTCATGGAGACTACTTTAGAGAATACCAGGCTCGAAAGTCATTCATGAGACATATTGAGACTCGCTGATACTAACATAAAACTGTGGAGAGTCAACGTGCATTTGAGGAATGTACTAAATTCTCTGCTCTAAGAAGTGGCCCAAGACTCCTGACGTCTAAAAGAGAAGAGATGGCAAAGATGATAAAACCACTCATGTTCCTGGAAGAGGTCGTGAGAATCCACACATCCCAAGGGGCATTTACAAATCTCACAGACCACAGAGCATGAAGCCCTGATAAACCTTTTCCCAAGTTTGGGCTTAGCTATCAAGCAATTGCTCTTCCCTCCCCTCCACTCAGGCATCCATTTCAAAGGATCAGACCCTGAGCTGCAATGCAGCCAGAAGGAGAATAGCAAGCCCCTCCTAGAACCAGAGTTCCTCCAACTTCACACTCTGTGCACAACACTGAACTCCTCAAAGGTCAAATACTCTCGAATAAAATAGATAGGGTTTCAATATATAGCTCACACAAAGAAATGATTATCTACCCCTTGATTTATCAAGTGCTGGGGTTACATCTTATTTGGGTGAAGAGAGTTTGGCAAGCGAGGGGATTATTTGACTGAACTTGAATAAGTATTTTTCCTCAGCTTTTCAAGACAGTGTAGGTAACTATTATAAGTCAGTTAGTGAACTGAAGTGTAAAAGTCGCCATATACATATAAGGACACAAGTTATGTGGACCGTCTTTTCCCTTCGTTCAAGTCCCGGGTGCAGTATATCACGGGGTGCCCACTTAGTTGGCTTAAATTGCTTTACCCAACACGATCAGATGATTTACCTTTCTCATCGTTGATAAAAGAGAACCTGTTTCTCAATAGTCTAGCAAAGCTGCAGCAGTTTTCTCATAGCTATAATGCCTCTAGGTGTCTTGGAACCAAGCCTATATTTAAATAAGTGGTTTGGGTTGCTTGTGTCTTCCTAGAGAGAAATGTTACCCATTGAAATGACAACATTGGCCAGTATGAGTCACTGGGAGAAAGGGCACCACATGCAAAATGGAAACACTGGGTTGGGGTTATTTCATGGTTCCAATATTTATTTCATGGTTCCTGTTTGTATTGCAGACATCAACAGTAAACAGTTGACATGACACCTTCATCATTTTGGACTGCTATTTTACATTCTATCTGTCTATGTTTCCCTTAGAGCTGACAAAATGTTACCTGAATTTGACAAGTCTGGCTTGTAGGTAGATTTAGTATGTTTCAAAAACTAACTTCATTTTCATATAAATCCCCAATTTGTACATCAATTCTATTAACATTTTGAAAGACCGCAACTGAGGTATCAACACAATGTCAAAACTGGATTCTTTGGAGAATCCCTCCCACCATGGCTTTATAGAAAAAGAGATAAACAAGAATCACATTTCTGTGTGTTATATATGGAAAGTGTTGATTTATTCATAGCCAATTGGCAGAGTACCTGTGCAAACAGTGCCCACTTGCTCCCATGTACACAGCAAAATAAACATCCACTCACCCAGCCCATGGTCCGGGACACTTGACAAAGAGTGGTCTCTTACTTCCAAAGACAGAATGATGCCTCAGAAAACCTGGAAAGAGAAAAAGGCCTTGTAGAGAATGGAAATCAGTGCAGGACCTGACGTCTGCTGATGGAGCAGCAAAGGTGAAACCCTGTTTTATTTGGACGCACACTCTCAAGCGGACAGGACACATGGGATTGAAAGCGATGCGCTGAGTGTTAGTAGAGTGCACAGCAGATGCTTGGCTGACAGAACTCAAAGAAATCAGCACAAAATATCCCCACAATTGATTCTGAGACCAACATCAGTGCTGCCAAATTTGGGCTCACTTTGGCTATGATCAATGAGGGATAGGGCTATGGGTGATGGCACACGCTGAGTATCAGGGAACTGGAGTGTGTTGTGGATTGTGGTTGGCCTTATCCAGAGAGGAAACAGACCTGGGAACTCAATGAAAAAGCAACAAACCAGGCGCATGAGGTTGAGTTTCTCGAAATGTCCCATGGCCACATGCACTGCATCTGCAGGCCCAGGGTCCAATTTGGAATTTTGCCAATAGAGCATGTGTGGGGTCTAATTAGAGACATCAAGCATCAGGTCTGAGGGATCCAGGGGGCCTTGGTGTATAAATCAGTTTCCAAAGCCTCAGGATCTGCTATATTGATAGACTGGACTGAGATTACGGTTTGTTATGAGGCAAAGGATGAGGGACAGCACTGTGGTTGCCTTCATGGTCCAAAGCCACAAGGATGAGAGAACAAAGAACAGTGGTCTAGGTTCACAATGTGAGAAGATGAAGCATTTCCTTCACCATTATCTACCAAATGTTAATGCTACATTTTCAATGGTACTGACAGTATACTTCAGGGAGGATACCTAGCTGGGGCACTGTGATAATGACTGCAGGTCCTGATGCATGACATCTTTAGATATGTTTCCACAGGTTTTTCGGTAGACAGAGAAGCTCTGGAACGAACACATAACATTGGTACATTCCCATAGAAATAGAAAGGACAAGCTCACAGTCATGATACTGTTTTTGAAACACTCCAAAATGACATTCAACAGCTTGCAGAGCTGAAAAGCTTTACATGCTTCATTTCCACAAGAGAAACAGTCCTGTGCACTTTCAGTACAGTGACATAAGAGTAGTAAATTGAGGTTATACAAAACGAAGAGTATGCTGTGTTCATCACAGCAAAGGCATCACCAGCATTTAGATATATACAAGACAACACATATAGGAAAATGACATGGCATCAATGTGTAGGAAAAATTGTCCTCACACAAATATCATGGAACTTTGTACACACAAGAGACTTAAACTTTCACTTAAAAAGCCCTACAAGTCTACATTAGATACTTGAAATTAACTGACCAGTAGAGATAAAGAAGTATAGTAAAAGAAACAGGAAGTAACATTTTTAGTTCCAAAGAGGTTGAAGGCTCAAAAAAAAGCTTTCAAACAACTAGACTGTGAAACACTATCAGACATTTATTTAAAATGGAGGTGATAGAAACACTGAAGAACAACAGTGTCTCAGAATCACAAAAGTCAGAATTCCAGAAAAGGGGAAGAGACCCTCTAAAGACGAGCAAAATAAAATCAGCAAGCTCAATGGATGAGATAATAGCAGGGCTAAAATCAGTCCTAAGCAGACTAGATAATGCAGAGGGACTCGTGAATGACTGTGAACACAGGGGAACTGAAATCCCTCGATCAGAAAATGACATAGAAAAGCAAAGGAAAACCAACGCAAACATTGCTGTTGAATCCTGGGTTAAGACAAAGCATGAAAGAATAGGATTCATAAGAGTCCCAGAGTTAAAAGCAAGAAAAGATTATTCAGTCTGAAAAGATATTTGGAAAAAAATCAGACAGAAAATTGCTGAAAACGAAGAAGCAATCATCTATACAAAAAAAGTAAGCAAACAGCATCCAAATTATGTGGAATCCCAATAGACCTACAAGCAGCTGTATTATCATTCAAATCAACAAAGTTCATGATCTACACAGTGATTACCAATGCACCTAGAAGGAAGCAACTAAGTCACAACAGAACCTCCAGAGGGGTTTCAGCTTATATCTCGGCAGAAATATTGCAGGATAAGCAGGAGTGCCAGGACTTAGATGAAATCGTGAATGAGAAACAGCTGCAATCTAGGGTAGCTTATGCAACAAGACCGCCATTTCTAATAACGGCAGAGCTAGAGAATTTCAGATACCTGGAAACTTTAAGAATTCAGCAGTTTGAAACTTTTCCTAAAAGAAAGATTCAGAATACTGCCCTGAATAGAAAAGAAGCTAGTTGAAATGGAAATAAGAAAACCGTCACTGGAAATGCAAGAAGAGCCATGAGTTGCAGACAATAAACAAGAAGAAGGCAAGGAGGACATCAAAACCCTAAAGATGGGAGAGGGAAGCAGGAAAACATAGGGGATTTTCAGCCCTATAATAAGTGAATCATCTTATATGACTCTCTGTTTAAAGCAAACAGAGAGATGCAAGGACGAATGTGTTTGCAAATCTAAGAACAAGCAATCAAACAAACAAACAAACAAACAAATAAACACGAAAAGAGTATTGTTGGCTGATAATATCCACAGGAACCGTTATAATTCAAAAGAAAATATGCAAAGTGATGTCAAGGATCATTCAGCATGCATCGACCCAGTATCAGTGCTTGCATGTACTCAATATACCTGTATTCAGAAAACAGATGCGTGCATCAATATTCATAAATATTGATTCATAAGAGCACATCGTGACCTAACCCAAATGCCTATTTTGAATATAATGGATTCATACTCCGTGATATATTCTTAAAGTCTTCCAACATGAAGAATGAATGGCATATTCCACACTACGACGAGATTAAATGGCATACATCTATAACAAAGAAAAGCAGCTCTACAAAACTGTTCTAAGAGTAAGAGAGACAGACAGTAAAGTGTATTTTGGGAATGGTTTCATTTCTTGGATTTTCAGCCCCCATGAAACAAATGGATCCATGTTCTGAGACTGTGGGTCTTTCAGCAGAAAATCAACAGACGGATATATATTATGGGTGAATGGATATTACACAAACATATGTTTCCTTTAGTGGGTCTTTTTGTACTGTTAACTGTTAGAAAGTTTTAAGATGAATGAAACCATAAACTTATCATGGACACACTTCCCTCCATTTGTACTGTGTTTAGAGAACTGAACTAAAGGAAAGAGGGTGGGAAATAAAGGACAATGGGACGCTAATGGGGAGAATCACTTTTACCTTAAGTACCTGTCGTCTGATGCAGCCACTTCACCAACACTGTAAAAATGCAGCAACAATTGAGGATGGCAGTTACTGGTTAGATTCCAGGTGGAATGTTGGTTTGTTCCACGAGGCTTGTTATGAGCTGGTGGATCCAAGGTAACTTGGCAGAGCTCGGTGGGTGGATCAGTGTCATGGTGGGGTTGCCACACTCTGTGGAGCTTGGCTTAAGTCTATTGTTTAGGAAGCTCTGTAAGTTCGAGATACTGTTGCTGCCCAGTGGCCTGAGATCATGGGTCAGTTTCTAGAAATTGAAAAGTCAGACAGTGGAAGATCTGCCTGTCATCAGCTTACTGGTGAGGCTCCGAGGTACTTTTAGACATGCCCAGTCCTGTAGAAGTCGACTTTATGGGAGACACGAAGAGAACCTGGCAGAAAATTTGGCTGCATGGATTGAGGAGAGATGCGAACACATTGATGATGGTTGTTCTCCTACAATGGAGAATACTGGCATGGAGACTTCTGCAGAGGATCCCAGGCAAGAAAGACAATCACAAGATATATTGAGCCTCGCTGATAATGGCAGAAACCTGTGGAACACCTACGTGCACTTGAGGAAGGTACTCAATTCTCTGCTCCAAGAACGGGTCCAAGATTCCTGACGTCTAAAAGAGAAGAGAAGGCACAGATGGTAAAATCGCTCATGTTGGTGGAATAAGTCATGAGAATCCACATGTCCCAAGGGGAATTTACAAACCATTCAGACCACAAAGCTCCAAGTCCAGGTAAGCCTATTCCCAGGGTTGGGCCTAGCTATGAAGCACTTTCTCTTCCCTCCCCTCCACTCAGGCATCCATTTCAAAGGATCACCAAATGAGCTGCAATGAAGAAAGTAGGAGAAGAGCAAGACCCTCCTAGAATCAGAGATCCTCCACTTTCACACTCTGTGCACAACAGTGAACTCCTCAAAGTCAAATATTCTCAAATAAAATAGGTAGGAATTGAATAATTAGCTCACAGAAAGGAATGATGACCTTCCCCTACATTCAGCAAATGCTTGGGTTATGTCTTTTTTGGGGTGAAGGAGTGTGGTAAGTGAGGGGAATATTTGACTGAACTTGAAATGTATTAGGCCTCAGATTTTCAAGACCGTATAGGTAAATATTATAAGTCATTTAGTGAACTGAACTGTAAAATTCGCCATAGACATTAAAGGACACACTTTATGTGAACGGTCTTTTCCCATCAGTCAAGCACTATATCATGGGGGTGCAGACTTGGTTTTGATAATTGCTTTACCCAACATGATCGGACAATTAAGTGTTCTCACCACTGATAGAAGAACACCTAGTTCCCAATAGCCTAGCAAAGCTGCAACAGTTTTCTCATAGCTATAAAGCCTCTAGGTTCTTTTGGAACCAAGCATGTATGTATATATTTTGTTTGGTTTGTCTTGTGTTTTACTAGAGAGGAATGTTACCCCTTGAAATGCCAACTTTTGGCAGTATGTGTCATTGGGAGGAAAGGGCACCACATGCAACAGGGAAACCCAGGTTTGGGGTTATTTCATTTTTTCAATAGTTATTTCATGTTTCCTCCTAGTGTTGGAAGCATCAACAGTAAAGAGTTGACATGTCCCCTTAATCATTTTGGACTGCTATTTTTCATTCTATCTGTATATTTTTTCCTTAGGGATGACAAAATGTTACAAGAATTTCACAAGTCTGGCTTCAAGGTACATTTTGTATGTTTCAAAAACTAGCTTCATTTTCACATAAATCCCAAAATATGTAAATCAATTCTATTAACCTTTGAAAGACTGCCACTGAGTTATCAACACAATGTCAAAATTGGAGTCTTCAGACATACCCTCCCACCATGTCTGTATAGAAAAAAGAGCTAAACAAGAATCACATTTCTGTGAGTTATCTCTGGAAAGTTTTGATTTATCAATGCCCAGTTGGCAGGGTACCAGTGGAAACTATGCTCACTCACTCCCATGTACACAGCAAGGTAAATATCCAATCACAAAGCCCTTGGCTCAGGACACAAGCCTAAGCTTGGTCTCTTACTTCCAAAGACAGATTGAGGCCTCAGAAAACCTGGAAGGAGGAGAAGGCAAAGTAGAGAATGGAAATCAGTGCAGGACCTGACCTCTGGTAATGGAGCAGCAAAGGTGAAACTCTGTTTTCCTTGGATGCACACTCTCAAGTGGACAGGATACATGGGATTGAAAGTGATGTGCTGAGTGTTAGAAGAGTGCACAGCAGATGCTTAGCTGACAGAACTCAAATAAATCAGCACAAAATATTCCCAGAATTGATTCTGAGACCAAGACCTGAGCTGCCAAATTTGAGCTGGCAGAGGCTGCAGAAAATGAGGGATAGGGCTATGGATGATAGCACAAGCTGAGTCTCAGGGATCTGGAGTGCATTATGGATTTTGTTGGGTCCTATCAAGAGAGCAAACTGACCTGTGACACCAATGATAATGCAACCAGACTGGCACGCCAGGTTTAGTTTATCAAAATGTCCCATGGCCACATCCACTGCAGCTGCAGGACCAGGGACCAATTTGGCATATTGCCAATAGAGCACGTGTGGGGCTCAATCAGAGATATCATGCATCTAGTCTGAGTGATCCAGGGGGTCTGGGGTTTGAAATAAGTATCAAAAGCTTTAAGATCTTCTACATTCATAGCCTGCACTGGGATTGTTTGGTTTGAGGCAGAGGAGGTGAAACAGCCCTGACGTTGCCTTCATGGTCCCTTGCCACAAGGATGAGAGAACAAAAAAGACTGATCAAAGCCTACAGCATGAGAAGATGAAGCATTTCATTCCTCATTATCTCCCAATGCAGATGCTACATTTTAGAAGTCACTGACATGGTACAGCACTGAGGACACATAGGTGGGGCTGTGGGATCATTACAGCAGACCCTGATGCATGACATCCTTAGATATCTTTCCAATGTGTTTCTGTAGACAGAGAAGCTCTGGGAAGAACTGGTAACATGGGGACATTCCCATGGCAATAGAAAGCACAAGCGCACTGTTGTGATGCTGTTTTGGAAACACTCCAAAAGTGACATAGAGCAGCCTGCAGAGCTGAAAACCTTTAGAAGCCTCATTTCCACAAGAGGAAGTGTCCCATACACTTTCAGAACTGTGATTTAAGTGTAATAAAACTGAGGTTATACTGATGGAAAAAATAAGTGGTGTTCAAAACATCAAAGGCAACACCAGCAATTAGAGATATACCAGACAACACACACAGCAAAAGGTCATGGCATCAAAGTCTATAAAAAAATGTTCTCACAGAAATATCATGGTTTTGTGTACAGCGAATTGTCTAAACATTTCACTTAATAAAGCCCTATAAGTCTACATTTGATACCTGAGAGTACTTGTCCAGTAGAGATAAAGAAGTAGAGTAAAAGAAACAGGAAGTACAATTTTGAATTCCAAAGAGATTGAAGGCCCAAAAAATAAGCTTTCAAAGAACTAGACTGCAAAACCCCACCAGAGTAGGTGTTGGAAACTTAGGTGAGGAAAACACTGAAGAAAAACAGTGTCTCAGAATCACAAAAGGCAAAATACCAGAAAAGGGGAAGAGAAACTCAAAAACTAGCCAAATAATATGAGAAAACTCAATTGATGATATAGAACCAAGGCTAAACTCAGTCCTAAACAGACGAGATACTGCATAGGGACTCCTGAATGACTGTGAAGACAGGGAAACTGAAATCCCTCGATCAGAAAATGACAAAAAGATGCAAGTGAAAACAAATGCAAACATTGCTGGTGAATCCCGTGGTAAGCCAAACATGAAAGAGTAGGATTCATGAGAGTCCCAGATGTAAAAACAAGTGTTAAAAAAAGTCTGAAAACTTATTTGTAGCAAAATTAGACAGAACCTTGCTGAAAGCCAAGAAACAATCATCTATAAGATTCACGTTTTAAAAAGCATCCAAAGGAGGTGGAATCACAATACACCTACAAGCAGCTGTATAATTCAAATCAACAAAGTTCATGATCAACCCACTGATATAAAATGCACCTAGAGGAAAGCAACTTAGTCACAACAGAAATTCCAGAGGGGTTTCAGCTGATATCTGGACAGAAATATTGCAGGACAGGAAGGAGTGCCAGGACTTAGACCAAATCTTGAATGAGTAAAAGCTGCAATCTAGGGTAGCCTATGCCACAAGACTACCATTTATAATAACAGCAGAGCTAGAGAATTTCACAGACTGGCAAAACTTAAAAGACTACAGCAGTTCAAAACTTACATTAAAATAAGGAATGAGAATTCTAAACAGTATAGAAAAGTAGCAAGATGAAATGGATATAAGAATATCATTATTGGAAATGCAATTAGAGTAATGAGTTTCAAAGAATAAACAAGAAGAAGGCAAGGAGGACATCAAAATCCTAAAGATGGGAGAGGGAAGCAGGAAAACATAGGTGATTTTCAGCACTATGCTAAGTTAATCAGCATATACGACTCTGTATTTGAAGCAAACGGAGAGATGCATGGCCTAATGAGTTTGCAAAACAAAGAACAAGCAAACAAACAATCAAACAAAGAAACAAACATCAAAAGAGTACGGTTGGCAGACATCTATCCAAAGGAACCATGATAAATCAAATCAAAATACTCAAAGTAATGTCAAGGTTCACTCAGTATGCATCGAACAAGTGTTGTGGCATGAATGTACTCAACAGACTTGTATTCAAAAACAGATTCGTGCATTAATATTCATAAATTTTGATTCATAATAGCATATTGTGACCTAACCCAAATCTCTACTTTGATTAAAATGGATTCCTAGTCCATGGTATAGATTTAGAAGTCTTTCAACATGACGAATGAATGGCATATTCTACCTTACATACAGAAGAAATGGCATAAGCCTAAAACAAAGGAAAGTAGCTCTGCAGAACTGTACTAAGAGCAAAAGAGTCAGTCAGTAAAGTGCACATTGTGATTGGTTTCATTGCTAGGAATTTCAGCCCCGATGGAACAAATGGATACATGTTCTTAGAGTGTGGGAGTTTCAGCAGAAAAACAACAGATGAATATGTATTCTGGGTGAATGGATATTACACAAACATAAGATTCCTTTAGTGGGTCTTTTTGTACTGTTAACAGTTAGAAAGTTTAAAGACGTATGAAACCGTAAACTAAAAATGGACACAATTCCATCCATTTGTACTGTGTATAGGGATGAGAACAAAAGGAAAGAAGGAAGAAAAAAGGACCATGGGATGCTACTGGAGAGATTCACATTTACCTTAGGAACCTCTCGTCTGATGCAGCCCCTCCTAAACACTGACAAGATGCAGCAACCATTGGGGATGGCAGGTACCGTTTGGATTCCAGGTGGAATGTTGGTGTGTACCGCACAGCTTGTTGTGACTGGTGGGCCCAAGGTAACTGGGCAGAATTCTGTGGGTGGATCAGTGTGATGGAGGGGCTGCTGCCCTCTGTGGAACTTGTCTTAGGTCTTTAGTTCAGGAAGCTGGGTAAGTTCGAGATACTGCTTCTGCCCAAATACCTGAGTTCACGGGTCAGTTTCCAGAAACTGAAAGGGCTGACAGTGGAACATCTGCCAGTCATCAGCATACTGGTTATGTTCCGAGGAACTTTCAGACTTGCCCAGTCCTGTAGAATCCGACTTTATGGGAGACACCAAGAGAAGCATGCAGAAAAGCTGGCTGCACTGATTGAGGAGAGATGTGAACACATTGATGAGAGTTGTTCTGCTACAAGGGAGAATAATGACATGGAGACTTTTGTAGTGAATACCAGGCTCAAAAGGCATTCATGAGACATATTGAGCCTCACTGATACTGGCAGAGACCTGTGGAGGGTCAACGTGCTCTTAAGGAAGGTACTCAGTTTACTGCTTCAAGAAATGGTCCAAGATTCCTGACGTCTAAAAGAGAAGAGATGGCAGAGATGATAAAATCACTCATGTTCTTGGAAGAGATCATGAGAATCCACACGTCCCAAGAGACATCTACAAATCAAATATATCACAGTGCATGAAATCCTGGTAAGCCTTTTCCCAGGGTTGGGATAGCTATCAAACACTTGCTCTTCCCTCCACTCCACTCAGGCATCCATTTCAAAGGATCAGCACCTGAGCTGCAATGAAGCCAGGAGAAGAATATCAAGCCCCTCCTAGAACAAGTGTTCCACCAAATTCACACTTTGTGCACAACACTGAACTCCTCAATTGTCAAATACTCTCGACTGAAATAGATAGGAATTGAATATGTATCTCACACAAAGAAATGATGACCTTCCCCTTGATTCAGCAAATGCTGGGTTAATGTCTTCTTTGGGGTGAAGGGAGTGTGGTAAGTGAGGGGAATCTTTGACTGAATTTGAGTATGTATTTGTCCTCAGTGTTTCAAGGCAGTATAGGTAACTATTGTAAGTCAGTTTGTGAACTGAACTCTAAAAGTCGCCATAGACATGTAAGGACACATGTTATGTGGACTGTCTTTTCCCTTCATTCAAGCCCCGTATGTAGAATATCATGGGGGTGCAGACTTGGCTGGGTTAAATTGCTTTACCCAACATGATCGGACGATTAAGCATTCTCATCGTTGTTAGAAGAACACCTGGTTCTCAGTAGCCTAGCATAGCTGCAGCAGTTTTCTCTTAGCTATAATGCCTCTAGTTGCTTTTGGAACCAAGCCTTCATATAAATATTTTGTTTGGGTTACCTAGTGTCTTCCTACATAGAAATGTTACCGCTTGAAATGACAACAATGACCAGTATGATTCACTGGGTGGAAAGGGCACCACATGCAAAAGGGAAACACTGGGTGAGGGTTATTTCATGGTTCCAATATTTATTTCATGGTTCCTGTTTGTGTTGGGGCATCAACAGTAAACAGTTAACCTGTTCACTTCATCATTTTGGACTGCTATTTTACATTCTATCTGTCTATTTTTCCATTATAGCTGAAAAAATGGTACTTGAATTTGATAAGTCTGGCTTGTAGGTAGATTTAGTATGTTTCAAAAACTAACTTCATTTTCAGATAATTCCCCAAATATGTAAATCAATTGTATTAAAATTTTGAAAGTCCGCAACTGAGGGATCAACACAATGTCAAAACTGGATTCTTCGGACAAACCCACCCACCATGGCTGTATAGAAAATAGAGATAAACAAGAATAACATGTCTGTGAGTTATATATGGAAAGTGATGATTTATCAGTGCCCAGTTGGCAGAGTACAAGTACAACATACGCACACTCGCTCCCATGTACACAGGAAGATAAACATCCACTCACCCAGCCCATAGTCCAGGACACTTGCCGAAGAGTGGTCTCTTACTTCCAAGGACAGAATGAGGCCTCAGAAAACCTGGAAGGAGGAGAAGACACAGTAGTGATGTAAATAAGTGTAGGACCTGTCCTCTGCTGATGGAGCAGCAAAGTGAAAATCTGTTTTATTTTGACACACACCCTCAAGGGGATAGGACGCATGGGATTGAAAGCGGTGCACTGAGTGTTAGAAGTGTGCACAGCAGATGCTTGGATGACAGAACTGAAAGAAATCAGCACAAAATATACCCACAATTCATTCTTAGACAAAGATTGGTGCTGCCAAATTTGGGCTCACAATGGCTGTGAATAATTGGGGATACAGCTATTGATGATAGCACACGCTGATTCTCAGGCATCTGGAGTGTGTTGTGGATTGTGGTAGGCCCTATCCAGAGAGGAAACTTACCTGGGACCCCAATGAGAAAGCAACAACCCTGGCTAGTGAGGTTGATTTTATCGAAATATCCCATGGACACATCCAATGCATCTGTAAGACCTGGGACCAATTTGGCATTTTGCCAATAGAGCACGTGTGGGGCTCAATCACAGTCATCATGCATCTGGTCTGAGGGATCCAGGGGGCCTTGGGGTTGAATTCTGTTTCCAAAATCTCAGGATCTGCTACATTCATAGCCTGGACTGGGATTATACTTTGGTTTGAGGCAGAGGATGTGGAATATTTCGGTGGTTTCCTTCGTGGTCCCATGCCACAGATGAGAGAACAATGAAGAGTGGTCAAAGTCCACAGCATGAGAAGATGCATTATTTTCCTCAGCATTATCTCTGAAATGCAGATGCTACATTTTGGATGGCACTGACATGCTATGGCACCCAGGAAACATAGATGGGGCTGCAGGAAAATTCCAACAGGCCCTGATGCATGACATCGTTAGATAAGTTTCCACTGGTGTTTCTGTAGACAGAGAAGCCCTGGGAAGAACTGGTAACATTGGGACATTCCCATGGCAATAGAAAGCACAAGCGCACTGTCACGATTCTGTTTTGGAAAAACTCCTAAATGACATACAGCAGTCTACAGAGCTGAAAACTCTTTGAAGCTTCATTTCCACTAGAGGAAGTGTCCTGTGTACCTTTAGAAATGTGAGATAAGTGTAATAAAAATGAGGTTATACTAATAGAAAGAGTATGGTGTGTTCATGACAACAACGGGAACACCAGCAATTAGAGCTATATAAGACAACACACACAGGAAAAGGACATGGCATCATTGTCTAGGAAAAATTGTCCTCACAAAAAAATCATGGAATTGCGTACATCCAATGGTATAAAATTTTCACTTAACAAAACCCTATAAGTCTGCATTAGATACCTGAAAGTACTTGACCAGTAGAGATAAAGAAGTATAATAAAAGAAACAGGAAGTACTATTTTAAGTACAAAAGAGTTTGAAGGCCCAAAATATAAGCTTTCAAACAACTAGATGGCAAAACGCTATCAGAGAATGTATTGAAAACGGAGGTGAGGAAAACACTGAAGAACAACAGTGTCTCAGAATCACAAAAGACAGAATACCAGAAAAGGGGAAGAGAACCTCTAAAGATGAGCGAAAGAATATCAGAAAACTCAATGGATGAGATAATACCAGGGCTAAAGTCATTCCCAAGCAGAATAGATAATGCAGAGGGACTCGTGAATGACTGTGATGACAGAGAAATAGAAATCCCTCGATTAGAAGATGACATAGAAAAGCAAGTGAAAATCAATGCAATCATCGCTGTTGAATCACAGGGTAATACAAAGCATGAAAGATTATGATTCATAAGTGTCCCAGATGAATTAGCAAGAGATAAAGAAGAAAAGTCTGAAATATATTTGTAGAAAAATCAGACAGAAACTTCCTTAAAGCCAAAAAGCAGTCATCTATATGAATTCAGGAAGTACAAGTGTCCAAAGGAGGTGGAATTAAAATAGACCTACAAGAAGCTGTATTATTCAAAGCAACAAAGTTCATGATCAACCAAGTGATTCTTAATGCACGTAGAGGAAAGCAACTTAGTCACAACAGAATCTCCAGAGGGTTTTCAGCTGATATCTCGACACAAATAGTACAGGAGATGTAATAGTGCCAGGACATATACCAAATATTGAATGAGTAAAAGCTTCAATCTAGGGTAGCCTATGCCACAAGACTACCATTTCTAATAACAGCAGAGCTAGAGAATTTCACAGACCGGCAATACTTAAAAGACTACAGCAGTTCGAAACTAATATTAAAAAAAGGATTGAGAATTCTAAACAGAATAGAAAAGTAGCAAGATGAAATGGATATAAGAATACCATTATTGGAAATGCAATTAGAGCAATGAGTTTCAAAGAATAAACAAGAAGAAGGCAAGGAGGACATCAAAATCCTAAAGATGGGAGAGGGAAGCAGGAAAACATAGGTGATTTTCAGCACTATACTAAGTTAATCAGCATATATGACTCTCTGAATCAAATGGAGAGATGCATGGCCTAAAGAGTTTGCAAAACAAAGAATAAGCAAACAAACAAACAATTGAACAAAGAAACAAACATCAAAAGAGTACGCTTGGAGACATCTATCCAAAGGAACCATGATAAATTAAATAAAAATACTCAAAGTAATGTCAAGGATCATTCAGTACGCATCGACAAAGTTTCGAGGCATGCAAGTACTCAAAAGACTTGTATTCAGAAAACAGATGTGTGCATTAATATTCATAAATTTTGATTCATAATAGCACATTGTCTCCTAACCCAAATCTCTATTTTGATTAAAATGGATTCCTAGTCCGTGGTATAGATTTAGAAGTATTTCAACATGATGAAAGAATGGCATATTCTACCCTATATAAAGAAGAAATGGCATAAGCCTAAAACAAAGGAAAGTAGCTCTGCAGAACTGTACTAAGAGCAAAAGAGTCAGTCAATAAAGTGCACAATGGGATTGGTTTCATTTCTAGGAATTTCAGCCCCGATGGAACAAATGGATACATGTTCTTAGAGTGTGGGTGTTTCAGCAGAAAAGCAACAAACGGATATGTATTCTGGGTGAATGGATATTACACAAACATAAGATTCCTTTAGTGGGTCTTTTTGTACTGTTAACAGTTAGAAAGTTTAAAGACGTATGAAACCATAAACTAAAAATGGACACACTTCCCTCCGTTTGTACTGTGTATAGGGATGAGAACAAAAGTAAAGAAGGAAGAAAAAAAGGACCATGGGATGCTACTGGAGAGATTCACATTTACCTTAGGAACCTCTCGTCTGATGCAGCCCCTCCCAAACACTGACAAGATGTAGCAACCATTGGGGATGGCAGGTACCGTTTGGATTCCAGGTGGAATTTTGGTGTGTACTGCACAGCTTGTTGTGACTGGTGGGCCCAAGGTAACTGGGCAGAGTTCTGTGGGTGGATCAGTGTGATGGAAGGGCTGCCAACCTCTGTGGAGCTTGTCTTAGGTCTTTATTTTGGGAAGCTGGGTAAGTTCGAGATACTGCTTCTGCCCAAATACCTGAGTTCACGGGTCAGTTTCCAGAAACTGAAAGGGCTGACAGTGGAACATCTGCCAGTCATAAGCATACTGGTTACGTTCCGAGGATCTTTCAGACTTGCCCAGTCATGTAGAAGTCTAATTTATGGGAGATTTAAAGAGAAGCTGGAAGAAAACCTGGTTACATGGATTGAGGAGATATGAGAACACATTGATGAGAGTTGTCCTGCTACAATTGAGGACACAGGCATGGATACTTCTGTAGGGAATACCAGGCTAAAAAGACATTCATGAGACATATTGAGCCTCGTTGATCCTGGCAGAAATTATGGAGGATCAACTTGCACTTGAGGAAGTTACTCAGTTCTCTGCTCCAAGAATGGATCCAAGATTCTTGACGTCTAAAGAGAAGAGATGGCAGAGGTGATAAAATCGCTCATGTTGGTGGAATAATTTGTGAGAATCCCCATGTCCCAAGGGGCATTTACAAACCATACAGACCAAAATGCACCAACCCCAGGTAAGCCTTTTCCCAGGTTTGGGCCTTGCTATCAAGCACTTGCTCTTCCCTCCCCTCCACTCAGGCATCCATTTTAAAGGATCAGAACCTGAGCTGCAATGAAGCCAGTAGGAGAAGAGCAAGCCCCTTCTAGAATCAGAGTTCCTCCATCTTCACACTCTGTGAACATCAGTGAACTCCTTAAAGGTCAAATACTCTCGCCTAAATTAGTTAGGTATTGGATACTTAGCTCACACAAAGAAATGATGACCTTCCCCTAGATTCAGCAAATGCTGGGTTTATGTCTTGTCTGGGGTGAAGGGAGTGTGGTAAGTGAGAGGAATCTTTGACTGAACTCGAATATGTACTAGCCCTCAGTTTTTCAAGACAGTATTGGTAAATATTATGTCAGACAGTGACCTGAACTCTAAAAGTCGTGAAAGACTTTAAAGACACAGGTTTTGTGGACCGTCTTTCTCTTCAGTCAAGCACCGCGTGCACGATATTTTGGGGGTGCACACTTGGTTGTGTTAAATTGCTTTACCCAACATGATCGGATGATTAAGCGTTCTCATCACTGATAGAAGAACACCTGCTTTTAAATAGCCTAGCATAGCTGCAGCAGGGTTCTCATAGCTAAAATGCCTGTATGTGCTTTTGGAATCAAGCCTAAATGTATACATTTTGTTTGGTTTTTCTTGTACTTTCCTAGAGAGGAATGTTACCCCTTGAAATGCCAACATTGGCCAGTATGTGTCATTGGGAGTATAGGGCACCACATGCACAATGGAAACCAAGGTTCTCGGTTATTTCATGGTTTCAATAGCTACTTCATGTTTCCTGTTGGTGTTGGAGGCTTCAACAGTAAAGAGTTGACATGTCCCCTTCAACATTTTGGACTGCGATTTTACTTTCTATCTGTCTACATTTTTCTTAGAGCTGACATGATGTTACAAAAATTGACAAGTCTGACTTCTAGGTAAATTTAGTACGTTTCAAACACTAACTTCATTTTCATATAAATCCCAAAACATGTAAATCAATTCTATTAAACTTCCTAAAAACTGCAACTGTGTTATCAACACAATGTCAAAATTGGAGTCTTCGGACAATCCCTCCAACCATGGCTTTATGTAAAACAGAGCTAAACAAACATCACATTTCTGTGAATTACATCTGGAAAGTGTTGATTTATCGATGCCCAGTTGGCAGAGAACCAGTGCAACCTGCGCTCACTCCCTCCCATGTACACAGCAAAGTAAACTTCCACTCACCCAGCCCTTGGCACAGGACACTTTCCGAAGAGTGGTCTGTTACTTCCAAAGACAGGCTGAGGCCTCAGATAACCTGGAAGCAGGAGAAGGCAATGTAGAGAATGGAAATCTGTGCAGGATCTGACCTCTGCTGATGGAGCAGCAAAGGTGAAACTCTGTTTTACTTGGACGCACACTCTCAAGCGGACAGCACACATGGGACTGTAGGTAATGCGCTGAGTGTTAGAAGAGTGCACAGCAGATGCTTGGCTGACATAACTCATATAAATCAGCACAAAATATCCCCACAATTGATTCTGAGACCAAGATCGGATCTGAGAAATTTGAGCTAGCAGAGGCAGCGGAAAATGAGGTATAGAGCTACAGATAATGACACACGCTGAGTCTCAGGGATCTGGAGTGCATTATGGGGTGTGGTGGTTTCTATCAAGAGAGCAAACCGACCTGTTACCCCAGTAAGAAAGCAACACATTGGCGTGTGAGGTTGAGTTTTTCGATATGTGCCATGGCCACATCCACTGCATCTTGCAGGCCCAGGATCAATTTGGCATTTTGCCAATAGAGCACGTGTGGGGCTCAACTAGAGAAGCCGTGCATCTGGTCTGAGGGATTCAGTGGCCCTTGGGTTTGAAATCAGTATTAAAACCTTTAGGATCTGCTACAGTCATAACCTGGACTGGGATTACGGATTGGTTTGAGGAAGAGGATTCGGTACAGCTCCGTGGTTGCATTCGGGCACCCATGACCCAAGGATGAGGGATCAAGGAAGAGTGGTCAAAGTTCACAACGTGAGAAGTTGAAGCATTTCCTTCAGCATTATCTCCCAAATGCAGATGCTACATTTTGGATGGCACTGACATGGTACTGCCCAGAGGACACAAAGATCGGTCTGCAGGATCATTCCAGCAGGCCCTGATATATGACATCCATACATATGTTTCCACTGGTGTTTCTTTAGACAAAGAAGCTCTGGGAAGGACTGGTAACATTGGGACATTCCCATGGCAATAGAAAGCACAAGCGCACTCTCAGTTTGCTGTTTTGGAAAGACTCCAATATGACGTACAGCAGAATGCCGAGCTGAAAAACTTTAAGCTTCATTTCCAGAAGAGGAAGTGTACACTGCACTTTCAGAATTGTGAGGTAAGTGCAATAAAACGAAGTTTTACTAATTGAAATAATATGGTGTGCTCATCACAACAAAGGCAACACCAGCAATTAGAGATATACCAGACAACACACACAGGAACAGGACATGGCATCAATGCCTAGGGAGAATTGTCCTCACAGAAATATCATGGAACTTTGTACACCCAATGGTCTAAAATTTTCACTTAACAAAGCCCTATAAATCTATATTAGATACCTGATATTACTTGACCAGTAGAGATAAAGAAGTAGAGTAAAAGAAACAGGAAGTACCATTTTCAGTTCCAAAGATTCTGAAGGCCCAAAAATAAGCTTTCAAACATCTAGACTGCAAAACGCTACCAGAGCAAGTATTGAAAACTGAGGTGTGGAAAACATGAAGTACAACAGTGTCTCAGAATCACAAAAGGCAGTATACCAGGAAAGGGGAAGACAAAGTCTAAAAACGAGCCGAATAATATCAGAAAACCCAAGGATGAGACAATACCAGGGCTAAAGTCAGTCCACAGCAGACTTGATAATGCAGACGGACTCGTGAAAGACTATGAAGGCAGGGGAACAGAAATCCCTCGATCAGAAGAAGACATAGGAAAATAAGTGCAAACCAATGCAAACATTGCTGTTGAAGCCTGGGGTAAGACAAAGCATGAAAGAGTATGATTCGTTAGAGTCCCAGATGGAAAAGCAAGATTAACAAAAAAAAGCCTGAAAAGATAATTGTAGAAAAGTCAGACTGAAACTTGCTGAATGACAAGAAATAATGAGGTATACGAATTCAGAAAGTACACATACTAAAAAGTTGGAAACCCAATACATCTACATTCAGCAGTATTATTCAAATCAACAAAGTTCATGATCAACCCAGTGATTTTAAATGCACCTAGAGGAAGTTAACTTATTCACAACACTACCTCCAAATGGGTTTCATCTTATATGTCGTGAGGAATATTGCAGGATAGGAAGGAGTGACAGGACTTATACCAAATCCTGAATAAGAAAAAGCTGCAATCTATGGTAGCCTATGCTACAAGATTGCCATTCCTATTATACGCAGAGCTAGATAATTTCTCAGACCAGCAAATCTTAGAAGAATTCAGCAGTTAGGAATTTATCCTTAAAGGAATATTGAGAATTCCACCCTGAATCGAAAAGTAGCAAGTAGAAATATAAATAAGAAAACCATTATTGGAAATGCAAGAAGAGCAATGAGTTGCAAAGAATAAACAAGAAGGCAATGAGGAAATGAAAATCCTGAAGATGGGAGTGGGGAGCAGGAAATCATAGGTGATTTTCAGCACTATACTAAGTTAATCAGCTTACATGACTCTCTGAAGCAAACGGAGAGATGCATGGCTTAATGTGTTTGCAAAACAAACAACAAGCAAACAAACAATGAAACAAATAAACACAAAAAGTGTACGGTTGTCTGACATCTATCCAAATGAAACATGATAATTCAAAATAAATTACTCAAATTGATGTCAAGGATCATTCAGCCTGCATTGACCCAGTATCGAGGCTTGCATGTAATCAACACACATGTATTTAGAAAACAGATGCATGAATTAATTTTCATAAATATTGATTCGTAAGAGCATATCGTGGCCTAACCCAAATGCCGATTTTGAATAAGATGGAGTCATAGTCCGTGATATAGTATTACAAGACTTCCAACAGAAACAATGAATGGCATATTCAACCCTACGTAGAGAATAAATGGCATACACCTATAACAAAGACAAGTAGCTCTGCAAAACTGTACTAAGAGCAAAAGAGACAGACAGGAAAGTGCACATTGGGATTGGTTTCACTTCTAGGAATTTCAGCCCCCATGAAACAAATGGATCCATGTTCTGGGAGTGTGTTATTTCAGCAGAAAACAACAGATGGATATGCATTGTGGGTGAATGGATATTACACAAACACAAGATTCTTATAGTGGGTCTTTGTGTAATGTTAACTGTTAGAAAGTTTAAAGACGTGTGAAACCATAAACTTAACATGGACAGAATTCCCTCCATTTGTACTGTGTATACAGATCTGTACAAAAGGATAGAGGGAAGAAAAAACGGATCATGGGACACTAATGGAGAGAATCACATTTACCTTTGGAACCTCTCGTCTGATGCAGCCCCTCCCCCAACACTGACAAGATGCAGTAACCATTGGTGATGGTAGTTACCGGTTGCATTCCAGGTGGAATCTTGGTGTGTTCCACCAGGATTGTTGTGGCTGGTGGATCCAAGGTAACTGGGTAGAATTCTGTGGGTGGATCAGTGTCATGGAGGTGGTACCGCCCTCTATGAAGCTTGGCTTAAGTCTCTTTTTCGGGAATCTGTGTAAGTTCGAGATACTCGTGCTGCGCAATGGCCTGAGTTCACGGGTCAGTTTCCAGAACCTGAAAGGGCATACAGTGGAAGATCTGCCTGTCATCAGCTTACAGGTGAGGCTCCGAGGTACTTTCAGACTTGCCCTGTCCTTTAGAATTTGACTTTATAGGAGACATGAAGGAAGCTGGCAGAAAAGCTGGCTGCACGATTTGAGGTGAGATGCAAACACATTGATGAGAGTTGTTCTGCTACAATGGAGAATACTGGCATGGAGACTTCTGTTGAGAATACCAGGCTCGAAAGACATTCATGAGACAAATTGAAAATCCCTGATACTGGCAGAAACTTATGGAGTGTCAACGTGAACTTGAGAAAGTCACTCAATTCTCTGCTCCAAGAACTGGTCCAAGATTCCTGACATCTAAAAGAGAAGAAATGGCAGAGATGATAAAAGCGCTCATGTTCTTGGAAGAGGTCGTGAGAATCCACACGTCTCAAGGGGCATTTATACACCACTCAGACGACCAAGCACAAGGCACAGGTAAGCCTTTTCCCAGGGATGGCCCTTGGTATCAATCACTTAATCTTCCCTCCCCTCCCTTCATGTATCCATTTCAAAGAATCAGCACTTGAGTTGCAATGAAGCCAGTAGGAGCTGAGCAAGCCCCTCCTAGTATCAGAGTTCCTCCTCCTTCACATTCTGTGCACAACAGTGGACTCCTCCTTTGTCAACTACTCTCGACTAAAATAGATTGGTATTGAATTCTTCGCTCACAACTTGAAATGATGATCTTCCCCTAGATTCAGCAAATGCTGGGCTTATGTCTACTTTGGTGTGAAGGGAGTTTTGTAAGTGAGTGAATTTTTTGCCTGAATATGGATATTTATTTATCCTAATTTTTTCAAAACAGTATTTGTAACTATTATAATTCAGTTATTGAAATGAAGTGTAATTGTTGGGATAGATATGTAGTGACACTTTTTTTGTGGACCATCTTTTCCCTTCTGTCAAGTCCCAGGAGCAGGATATAATGTGATTGCTGTATTTTTTGGGTTAAATTGCTTTTCTCAACATAATTAGTCGATTAAACATTCTCATCTTTGATAGACGAGCACATGATTCTCAATAGCCTAGCAAAGCTGCGGCAGTGTTCTCATATCTATAATATCTCTAAGTGCTATTGAAACCAAGCCTATGTAAAAATACATTGTTTGGGTTTCTTTGTGGTTTCCTAAATAATAATTTTTCCCCTTGAATCGCCAACATTGACCAGTATGTGTCATTATTAGGAAAGGGCACCACATGCACAATGGAAACCTAGGGTTGTGGTTGTTAATGGTTCTAAGAATTATTTCACTGTTTCTGTTAGTGCTGGAGGCACCAAGAGAAAACTGTTGACCTGCCTCCTTCTTGACTTTTGGCTGCTAAATTAAATTTTCTGTGCATTTTTCTTATTTGGATATTTCATGCTGGTACCTAAATTTGGCAACACTGTCTTATAGTTAGATTTAGTATGTTTCTAAAACTGTCTTTATTTTGATACGTTTCCCATGTATGTAATTCAATTCTGTTTATTATTTGAAAGTCTGCAACTGAGGTATGAACACATTGTCAGTCCTGGAGTTTTCGGACACATCCTCCCACGACTGATATACAGAAAAATAGCTAAACAAGAATCAAGTGTCTGTGAGTTATGACTAAATTGTGTTAATTTATCCATGCCAAACTGGCAGAGTACCAGTGCAAACTTCGCTCACTCTCTCCCATGTATACAGCAAGATAAACATACACTCTCCCAGCCCTTGGCTCAGGAACCCTGCTGAAAAATGCCCAAACATCTCTTACTTCAAAAGTCAGAAAATTCTCACATAACCTGGAAAGAGTAGAAGGCAAATTAGAGAATGGAAATCAGTGCAGGACCTGACCTTTGTTGAGGGAACAGTAAAGGGGAAACTGTGTTTTACTGGAATGCACACTCTAAAGTGGACAGGTCATTTGAGATGGAAGACAATGTGCTGAGGGTTAAAAGAGTGCATAGTGGACGTTTGGTTGACATATCTGAAAGCAATAATCACAAAATTTCTCTGCAATTCATTCCCAGACCAATACTCCACCTGTTAATTTTGAGCTAGGAGTGCCTGTGGAATCTGTGTGTTAGGGCTGTGGCTGATGTCACAAATTTATTCCCAGGGGTTTGCAGATTGTTTTGGGCTGTGGTTGGTACTATCTAGAGAGCAGATCTGCCTGGGTCCTCTCTTAATATTAAATCTGCTGGCATATGTGTTGTGGATTAGCTTAGTAACCCAGGGCCTTAGTCACAGTCTTTCCACATCCATGGTATAATTGCTCATTTTCTCCATAAAGGAGAAATGGGTCTCATTCAGAGCCATCTTCATCTAGTTTCTAGAATCCAGGGCAATTTATTGTTGAAATCAGATTCTATAGCCCAAGGATCTGCAACTTTCATAGGCAGGATTGAAATTTCTTATTGTCCAAAGCAGAGGTTTTTGAAATGCCTCATGTTTGCCTTTGAGTTCCAATGCCTTATTGCAAGAGTTCTTGGAGCAGAGATCTGCTGAACAATAAGTGAATTTGAAGCCTTTCCATCAGACTTGACTACCACATGCTAATGCAACAATAGTTGTGGTGCTGACCCAGTACTACACTAAGGACCCAACTGTGGCACTGCACGCTTCAACAGGTTCTAATGTGTGACATCATTAGATTTGTTTCCACTTTTGTTTTTGTTTGCAGAGAACCTGAGGGAACCCATTATAAAATTTTGACTTTTCCGTGGCAATAGTAAGGATGAATGCACTTTCATGAGAGTGTATTGGAACCATTCCCTATCCACATATCCAGCCGGCAGCCCAGAAACCATTTGGAAGCCTGTATTCCAGCAAAAATTACTAGTCCCAGCACTGTCAGAGCTATGATAAGCATTTAACCAAAATGACACTCTGCTAACTTTACTAGAATAGGTTGTATTCACCACAACAAAAACCACACTAGCAATCATAGATATAACAGGCAACAGACACAGAAGGAATGCATGGCATCATTACATACCAAAAACAATCCTCACAGCATTAATACTAAATGTGCACAGAAATGATTTCACTTACAAAGCTGTTCAAGTCTATAATAGATAACTGATAATCCTTAACCCATAGCGATAGAGAGATACAATAAAGTTAAAAGAACCATTCCAAATTTTCAAAAGACAGGAGTCTCCTAAAAGAACATCCAATGTATTAGACCACCAAAATTTACTAGAACATGACTTGAAAAGGGAGGACATAAAAACACTGAAGGAAATCTTGAGTCTATGAATACAAATGCAGGCTAGTATAAATGGAAAGAGAAACACTTTAGATGAGCCAAATAGAATCAGAAAACTCAACGGTGAGAAGAGCTAAGCTAAAGACAGTCCAAATCGGACTAGATAATGCAGAGGAATAAAAAAAGTGACTTCGAAAGCAGGATAACCGCAATCACTCAGTCAGAACACGACATAGAAAAGCAAGTGAAAACCAATGTAAGCAAAGCAACTGAAACCTGGGATAAGTGAAAACATACCAGTCTATGACTCATAGGGATCCCACATGGAAAAGAAGAAAGACAAATGGTTTGAAAAGATATTTGAAGAAATCAGACTGAAATTTTCTTAAACCAAAGATAGAACCAGCTATCTCAACACAGGAAGCACAGAGGGTCCAAGCATAATGAACCCCAGTAGGCCTACAATAATATATATTCTAATTAAATGGCCAAAGTTGATAATAAAGAAATGATTCTAAATGCACCAAAATAGAAACAAGTGCATTGCAAGAGAACTTTCTAATGTCTTCAGCTGATTTCTCAATAGATAGATTGGTAATTTTTTCTTCCCTCTTTCATTTTGTGTTGATCTCTATTCCAAGAACTGATGAAAGGCAGATTCCTTCAGTCTAAACAAGATGAGTTGGCAGAGATTCTAAAAGTGTTCAAGTTCTTGGAAGAGGTCATCAGAATCAACACATCTCAAGGGGCTTTTTCAGACAATACAAGAGACCATGCACCAAGCCCTGTTTATACTTTTCCCAGGAGTGGGCCAATGTATTAAGACTTGCTGTTCCTTCACACTAAACCAGCCATGCAGGTATACCCTCAGTCTGCTACTGCAGTTGAATTAGAGCCAGGTCAAATTTTACCAACACTGTAGGGAGAACCTGAGCCTGCTACTGAAAGAGACACAGCACTGTGTCCCATTTCACCAATCTTTCAAGGAGACCCTGAGCCTATTCCTGCAGGAGACTCAGAGCCAAATCACATTCCACCAGCTGTGTAGGAAGAACCCCAAGCCTTCACTTGCAATGGATCCAGGAATGTGTCCAATTCCACTAGCCTTGTAGGGAGACCTTGAGCCTATTCCTGCAGGAGAACCAGATCTCTGTCATATTCCACCATCCCTCCAGGAAGATGCAGGGCCTCCTCCTGCAGGAGACTCAGGAATGGGTCCAATTTCACCAGTCCTGCAGGGAGACTCTGAGCCAATTCCTGCAGGAGACCCAGGACTGGGTCCCATTCCATCAACCCTGCACTAAGACCTTGAAGTGGGTCCAATTCCACTAGCCTTGCTGGGTGACCCACAAGCTTGATCCTGCAGGAAAATTAGAGATATGTCATATTCCAGAAGCCCTGCAGGAAGACTGAAAACCTGCTCCTGCAGGAGACCCAGGAATGGGTCCAAATCCACCAGCCTTGCTGGGAGAGCACAAACCTGATCCTGCAGGTGATACAGAGCAAGGTACAATTCCAACAGCCCTGCAGGGATATCCTGAGGCCACTTCAGCAGGAAACACATGACTGGGTCACATTCCAATACCCCAGAAGGGAGACTGTGAGCCTGCTACTCCAGGAAAACTAGGACTTCGTCCCATTCCACCAAACCTGCAGTCAAACACTGAGACTGCATCTGCAGAAAACACAGAGCGGGTCACATAACACCAGCCCTGTAGTGAGACTACAAACCTGCTCCTGGGGGAGACCAAGCCCTTCACAGAGAACATGAGCCAGCTCCTACAGAAGAACAAGAGTTGTGTGACATTTTTCCAGCTCTGCAGGTAATCCCTAGGCTTGCTCCTGCAGGAGACAGACATCCCAGTCCAATTCCATCAGCCTTTCCAGGGAGAACCCCAGCTTCCTCCTGTAGAAGAGCCAGAACTAGATCTCATTCCACCAACCCTGCACGGAAACACTGAGCTTGCTCCTGCAGGATACCCACAGCCAAGTCATATTCCACAAACCCTGCAGGGAGACACTGAGCCTGCAATTGCAAGAGACCGAGGACTGGGACGAATTCCACCAGCTCTGCAGGGAATCCCTCACCTGCTCCCATAGGAGACTAAGAGCCATCAGTTCTGGTGGGGTCCCTAAGTCTGCATCTGCAAAAAATACTACAGAGTGGAGTCACATTCCACCAGCCCTGCAAAGAGAACAGAACCTGCTGCTGCAGGAGACACAGGACTAGGTCCCATTCCACCAACCTTGCAAGGATACCCTGAGCCTTGGACCAAGGAATGGGACAAATTCTGCTAACCTTCTAGGGAGACCATGAGCCTCTCCTGCAAGAGAACCAGAGATGGGTCATATTACAGTATTCTTCCAGGAAGACCCAAGGCCTGTTCCTGCAGGAAATGCAAGAACAGGCCCAATTCCTCCAGCCTGAAGGTAGAGTCCAAATCTGTTCTGGCAGGTGACCCAGAGATGGGTCCCATTCCATCAGCCCTGCAGGGAGACTCTGAGCCTTCTCCTACAGGAGACCCAGGAATGGGTCCCATTAAACCAACCCTGAAGGGAGACACAGAACCTACACTTGCAGGAACCACAGAGCCAGGTCACATTCCATCAGCCCTGTAGTGACCCCTGAGCTGGGTCCAATTACACTATCCTTGCAAGGAGACCCTGTGCCTATTCCTGAAGCAGAACAAGTGATGGGGTCATGTTCCAACAGCCCTGCAGGAAGGCCTGGAGCCTGCTTCTGCAGAAGACCCAGGACAGGGTCTGATTCAACCATCCCAGCAGGGAGAAAACTAGCCTGCTCCTGCAAGTGACCAAGGTCTGAGTCATATTCCACTGGCCCTGTAGGAAGAACATAAGACTGCTGTTACAGGAAACTCAGAGCCATGTGCCATTCCAGCAACACTGCAAGGAGAGTCTGAGCCAGCCCCTGAAGGAAAGAGAAACCCAGTCACATTCCACAAGCCCTGCAGGGATACCTGAGCCTGCACATGCAGGAGACCCAGGCCTGGGGCCAATTCTACCAGCCCTGTGGAAAGACCCTGAATCAGCTCTGGCAGGAGACTAAGAGCCATGTCACATTCCACCAGCCCTACAGGTAATTTATCAGCCTGCTCCTGCAGAAGACCCAGAGCCAGGTCACATTCCATGAACAATGCAGGGAGACTTAGAACCTACACCTTCAAAAGACCCAAGAATTGGACCAATTCCAACAGCACTGCAGGGAGACCATTAGCCAGGTCCAATTCCACTAGCCCTGCATAGAGACCCCGAGCATGCTCCTGTAGGGGACCCAGCACTGGGTCTCATTCCACAAGGCTTGCAGGGAGAAACTCTGCCTGTTTCTGCAGGAGACCAACAGCTGAGTCACATTTCACCAGCCCTGAAAGAAGACCCCAATCCTGCACCTGCAAGGGACCTAGGACTGGAACAAAATTGACTAGCCCTGTAGAGGGACCCTGAGCCTGCTTCTGCAAGAGAATCAGAGATGGGTCATATTCCATCAACCCAGCAGGGACAGTCTGAGCCTGCTCCTGCAGGTGATACACAGTAGGGTGAAATTGCAAAACCTCACAGGGACACCATGAATCTGCTGCTGCAGGAGAAAAAGGATGGGGTCTCATTCCACAAGCCTTACAAGGAGACCCTGAGCCTGGTCTTGCATTAGATCCTGAGCTGGATCCTGCATGAGACACAGGACTGGGTCCCATTCTACCAACCCTGCAGGGGAACCCGAACCTGCACCTGCAAAAAACACAGAACCGTGTCACATCTCACCAGCTCTGCAGGGAGACTGTAAGACTAGCCCTACAGGAGACCTAGAGACAGGTTACTTTACCAGTCCAGCAGGGAGACCCTGAGCCTGATCTTGTAGCTCCTCCTGCACTTACACACACACTTCTATGAGACCCAGAGCCAATTCAGGCATCACCACCACTACGGGCTGAGATGCCTCTGCAAACACCAACACTGTCATCTAATTCTCAGAATCAACCCACTCCCAGACCCGAACTTTACTTCCCTTCTCCTGGAATCATTTTTGTTTGTTTTTTCTTGTAATTTCCTTGTTTTCTTTCATGTCATTTAGAGTATCATCTATTTTTATGTTTTAAGTTTACAATAATAAAATTTAGATGTTTTTCCATTTTAAATTGTGCAATTCAGGAGCATTAAGTGCATTCACAATGCTGTGTAACCATCATCACTGTCTAGTTTCAGACTGTTTCTTTCCTCATAATAAAACCCTTTATCCAAAGCACACATTCTCTTTTCTCCCTCCCCCAGCCCCTGACAAGCCCTAATCCTCTTTCTCTCTGTGTGTCTTTCCCTACCCTGGATGTTCCCTATCAATGAAATCATACAAAAGGTGGCTGTTTGTGTCTGCTCTCATATTTTAACAAGGGACTGGTTTTTTTTTTTTTTAACTTGAAGTAGCATTTTGGATATTTGAAAGGGAAACCCAGGGGGATTAAACATGAGATGTACAAAATGAAAATTTTTAGTAACTATGTGCATAATCTCGAGATAGGCACTGCTATTCTATGTGTGAAACCAGAGCCAGAAGGGAGATGCTTAGCTCTTCCTGTGGCAAAACATATACTACAAAATAAAAAATAATAATATTCAAAAGCCATGAAAGATAAACCACAACCTGGAAAAATCATTTTTCATAACCTAAAGTCAGAGAAAGGTTTCACATCCCTGTGGTCCAAAAACTTCTTGAAACACTGTGTTCTAAACAGAAACAGAACAAACACATGCAATTCCAACAAGAGGCAATGCAGGTGGCCAGTGTATATTAGAGTTGCTTGACCTCTCAAGTGAGGATGCACACAGATGTACACACTTTGGAGACAGCATTGGTCACCATCACACTGGCAGGAATTTAGCCTGGTGACAACCAGCTCTAGTGACATGAGGAGGCAGAGGCCACAGTAGATCCCCTGGAGGGAAGAGTGAGCAGACACTCCTCTCTGGGAGAACAGTATGCAGGATGAATTACAGTTCCACAAGTTCACCCCTTTCCGAGTAGTGCTGATGCTTAGTGTTGATCATACTAAAATTCTTGCACAATTCTTCAAAGACGTCTTTTCAAGGATGTTCATCACAGTTCTGGTTTAACTAGTAGGAGATTGGAAGCAACACTAATGTTCATGGAGAGGGGGTGGGATTCATCAGTTCTGGTTCACATGGAGGAATGATTGTTGTGCAGCTGGAAAAATGACTGCTAGGTCTTTACCTGATGTCAAGGAAGCCCTCAGTTTGGATGCTTGTTAATCCATCATCTACATCCCAGATGCCATCTATGACCACATATGTGTCAAATCATCATAGATGTAAATGAATCTTGTGGTGTGTGAGAGACAGAGGCAGAGAGAATAAGAGAGATAGAGACTGAGAGATGTTCACCAAGCCATTCATGACGGTCACTTCTGGGGGTGGGATTTGCAAATCTCTGCACTTTTCCTTTAGGCAACATTTCAAGTGTTCATAATGTATCTATATTGCTTTACTAATTCTAAGGTATTTAAAGCATATGTTACTTGAGATTCATTCATATTGCATCCACAGCATAAAGTTTATTATTTTTATTTTAAAGTATTTGTTACAAGTACCATCAGCATTTATGAGAGTAAAATGATAAATTCTAAAGAATTAAGAATCAGATAAAGAACAAAACCTTTTGGTGACTCAGACACAGGCCAGCTAGTTGGCAGCAAATGGCAGGGTGGGACAGGTTTCTCTAGAAGGTTGTGTATGTTCTGAATCAGCATCCAATAGAGGCAAGGAAAAATTACGACATGTACGCTGGAAACTACAACAGCTTGTTGAGAGTAATTAAGAAAGACCTAGCCCTATTTTAAAATTTGAAGGAGCCAAAGTGACAGAGTAGACAGTCTCACAGCTTGACCTCTCCCACAAATACACAAAGAATTACATCTAAAAAACATTGAATTGCACAGAAGCCTCCTGAATTCTGGCAGAGTGTCTCTCATTTTGAAATACAGGAAGATTCTCACAAAATATGGTAAGGAATAAAAAGAATAAAGACAAATTCTGTGCAGGACTGATCCTGCAGGGAAAAAGTAGCATAGGAAGAAAGGCACCCTCACACTGGGACACAACCTCTCTAGCTGGGAGATCAGCTAGGAAAGAAGCAGAGCTTCCAAGGTTTGGAGGAGACAGTGGCAACTGCATGGCAGGCAGAACTGGGGAATACTGACACAGAGGGTCCCTGTGATGACCAGCCCTAGACATGAACTAGAAGGGATGAGCCAGGACTGGCTACTGGAGTCAGTGAAGAGCCCAGGCAGAGGGCTGGGTCACACTGCAGAGAGGCAGCATCAGGAAACTAGAGGGCAGTGTGAGCTCTGGCTGTGTGTGTGTGTGTGTGTGTGTGTGTGGAACAGAACAGACTGAAACTCTCATAAAAAAGCACCAATGTTGGTATAATGGGGGAGGAATGACGCATGGCTGTGCCAAAGTCACTTTCTCCACTTGGCTCCATTGTTGGTGTGTTCTCATGAGAAGAGAAATGGGGCTTGGTCATAGCCAACACTGCTGCACAAAGGCAGAGCTGAATGTTGAATCCATATCCTGTGGCATTGCAACTTCACAGGCGGGACTGAGATTTGTTTACAGCCCCAGGCAGAGAGGGTGGATTTGCTCTCTCTGGTCACTTTGTGGATCCACACCTCTGGGACTTACAGGCAGTGAGTGGAGTTCTGACTCAAGAAGGGTGGCCAGTGAGGGTATTTACAACAGGGTGGTGTATGGTTCCATATGTGGATGCGGGATTGGGGTTTGAGCTGAGCCTGTAGTGGACCACAAATTCATGTGTGTGACTACACACTTGCTAAGGCAGGTCCAAGGGACTGACACTGCTGGATCTGCACTGATGTTTCCTGGGGCTCAGAACCTGAGGGGCACCAGAGTAGGTGGCTGACATTCCCATAGCTAAAGCAGGGATAAAGCCAACATCAACAAATAGTAATTTGTAAATCTGCATAACAAGTGACAGACAACACCACAGAGGGAACTCCCCAGTGGAAATCTCCTGCCTATTTTTCTTCACAACTGAAGTGCTCCCACCTTGCCTACTACACACCACAGCTCAGAAACGGGTCTAGAAAAATACATAGAGCCAGAGAAATATAAGTAAATAAAGAAGCCGAGGAACCACTTTCAATTAAAAGAACAAGAGAAATCCCCTGAAAGAACAAACAGTAAAATAGACTGATAGTCTACTAGACTTCAAAAAGGGAATGATCAACACACTGAAAGAACTAAAAGAGATTATCAATAGAGACAGAAAACTTTGAAAAGAAAATTTAAACTATAAAGAAGAGCTAGTTAAAAATAGAAAATTCAACTACAGGCAATCAAAAACATACTAGATAATGCAGAGGAATGAATAAATGAATTAGGAGACAAGATAAAAGAAATAACCCAATACAGCAGACATAAAAGCCAATAAAAACCAATTAAAGCAAGATAATATAAAGTGTGCCAGCCTATGCATAATAGTGGGTCCCAGAAGGAGAAGAAAGAGAAAAGGGGATTGAAAATATAGTTAAAGAAATCATGACTGAAAACTTTCCAAACCTTAAGAAGGAAAGAATTATCCAAGTACAGGAGGCACAGAGGGTCCCAAACAAGAAGAAACCAAACAGACCTACAAGAAGACATATTATAATTAAAATGGTTAAAGTTAAAGATAAAGAAAATATTCTAAAGGCAGTGAGAGAAAAACAAAATGTTAGTTACAGGGAGCCCCATAAGCATTCAGCAGATTTCTCTACATAAAAACTTCTGGCCAGAAGGGAGTGGCAATATATATTCAAAGTCCTGAATGAGAAAAGGCTGCAAACTAGGATATTCTATCTAGAAAGACTCTCCTTTCGAACAGAAAGAGAGAGAAAGAATTTCACAGACAAGCAAAACTAAAAGAATTCAGCAGTACTAAATCTATGCTAAAAAAAAATTGAAAGTTCTAATCTAAATAAAACATAAACAGGAAGCTATAGAAATTAGGAAACCATAATTGGAAATGCAATAAATACAGTGAATTGCAAGGGAAAACATGAAGATATAAATAAGTCAGTAAGTCAATAAAGAAAGCAAGAAAGAAAGAGAGAATAGCAAAATCATAAAAGGTGAAAGAGGAGAGCAAGAGAATATAGATTTTGTTCCCTTTCTTTTTTTTTTTTTCTTCTTTCTTTTTGTCTTCTTTCTTTTTAGGATGCACTTGAGCCTAAATGACTATCAACTAAAACCAAACAGATGAAGTAAGGGGTTACCATACTTGAAAGACAAGATAACCACAAATCAGAAGTATATAAAGAGTCATAAAACCAAAAAAGAAACCAAGCTTATAGAAAAGAAATTTATCATATGACAAAAATGAAAAAAAAATTAAAAGAAAGAAACAATTAAGAAATAACAAATCAACTGGAAAACAAATTTCAAAATGACAATAAAACCACATCTATAAAATAACTACTATAAATGTCAATGGACTAAGTGTTCCAATCAAAAGAAAAAGTGAAGGAGGAGGAAAGATGGTGGAGTAAAAAAGATGCTCAGAGCTCTCCCTCTCCCACAAATTCACCAACAGTGACATCCACAGACACACCCACCACCCAGAACACCTGCTGAACTTTGACAGAATATTGCCTTCTTCAAAAGATAAAATTTTCCACAAATCTGGTAGAAGAAAAGAAGAAAAAGGAAAATAGTTCAGGACCATTCCAATGAGGAGGGAGCTGCAAAGGAGTAATAGCATTAATACACTGGGTCTACCCAACTCCAATGGCGAGTTCAGCAAGATGGAGAGGGAACATCTGCGGCTCGGATCTGTACAGAATAGACTTTGACTGACAGAATTAAGTTAATTGGGCACAAAGAGCCCCAACGATCCCCAGCCCTAGACGTGAACCAGCAGAGGTGGGATGGGACAGGCTGTCTAAGTCGAGCAGAGGACTCAGGCTGACTGTACAGAGGAAACCTTGGGGGACTGCAATGTTCTGTGTGCCATGGCTGGGAGAGTATACAGATTAGAACAGCCTGGGTCCCCCATAAAATCCAAAAAAAAAAAAAAGCAAAGCAACACTGCTGGTGTGCCCTGGGGGGAAGGGGATCCGTAGCCTTTGTGTCCACAGACCCACAGTGCCATTATTGGAGACTTCTTGGGAGAAGAGTGTCAAGGCTCAGCCATAGCCACCATATTTTCTGGTTCATGGTTCCCAGGTGAAGGAGGGGTCAAAAGCCGAATCCCTACCTAGGGGCTCCACAACCTCATAGGTGGGACTGAGATTTGTTTACAGTCCCAAGCAGAGGGGACCATTACACACCGATGCCTCTCTGAATTGGCTTTTCTAAGACAAATGGACAAGAAGCAGTGTTCTGGAACAGAGCAGGGGTGATGGCTAGTGCAGCTGTTTTCTCTGAGTCCACCTATGAAGCATGGACCTAATGCGGCAGGGGAGCTACCTGCCAACTACCGTGCACAAGTGTGGTGCTGGGACCAGGCATCTGGTGGGGGTGCAGACCACCCATAAACTGATGCTGGGACACAGACCAGGAGCACGACTGGAGGGCCTCTGGAACCAGCAAGTGGAGTTTTCACAGCAGGATATGGGCAGGAGTGTGACAACCACAGGAAAAAAAGGAGCTCCTGCTCAATAGCCAGGGCAGACTCAGGCCACCAGAACACCAGCCACACCACCAACAAAGGGGATAACAGGCAAAAGGCATGGAAGGAAGACTTGGCAACCACCCATAATTAAAAACAACCTTATGACAAAATTATTAAGAGTGCATATTCTTGGAGAAAGGCCAAGATAGTGGAGTAGAAGGATACTTGTATCTTATCCTCTCCAATAAATACACCAAGACTGACATTCACAGACACACCCATCCACTCAGAACATCTGCTGAACTTTGATAAAACATTGCCATCTTCAAAAGACGAAATGTGCCACCAATCTGGTAGGAGAAACGGAAAAAAGAAGGAAGAAATGCAAAATGGCTTGGGGTTGGTCCTTTGAAGAGGGAGCAGCAAAGGAGGGATAGTGCTGGTTGACTGGGTCTCCCCCTTTCCAACGGAGAGGTCAGCAGGATGGACAGGGAACCTCTGAGGCTTAGATGTGTACAGAACCGCCCTTGACAGACAGAATTAAGTTACATGGGCACAAAGTGTGTCAACAACCCCCAAACCTAGAAGTGAATCAGGGATGGGAAGGGACAGGCTGCTGGATCCAAGCAGACTCTGGTTGACTGTACAGAGGTAACCCTGGGGGACTACAGTGTGCTGTGGACAACTGCTTGGATTGTATACAGATCAGAACGGCCTGGGCCCCCCGTAAAATAAGAAAAAATAAATAAAGCAAAGCAACATTGCTGGCTTGCCTGAGGGAAGGGGAGTTTTGTCCTTTGTCTCTGCTGACCCACAGCAACATAACTGGTGATTTCCCAGAAGAAGAGAGATGAGGCTCAGCCACAGCCATCATACCCACCCAGGCAGAGGCAGGGTTGAAACCTGGATATGTACTTGGCAGTTCTGCAGCCTCATAGGTGGGACTGAGACTTGTTTACATCCCCAGACATATAGGAAGGTTCTGTCCTGGTGCGTCTATGAACTCGCACCTCTAAGACAAATGAACAAGGAGCAGAGTTCTGGCAAAGAGCAGGGACTAGGGCTGGTGTGGCCATTTGCCTCAAGCCCACCTACAGAGTGTGGAACAGATGTGGAGTGGGGAGTAGCACTGAACAGGGGAGCAACCAACCCAACTACTGTGCAGGACTGCTGCACCTGGACACGGCATTGGGAAGGGGCACACCCTGCCCACCTACCATGCAGGAGAGCAGCACCAAGATGCAGCATTGGGAGGAGATGTGACATGTCTACCTACAGGCACTGGGAGCAGCACAGACCAAGGGTGTGACCAGAGGGTCTCTGGAACCAATGAGCTGAGTTCATGAAACAAGGCAGGGGCAGGAGCTGTGACAACCACAAAACAAATAGGAGTCCCCATTCAATAGCCAGGGTAGGCTCTGGTTAACAGGTTAACGGCCACATCCGTAACCAAAGGGATAACAGACAAAAGGCACAACCACACTTATTTAAGAAAGACCTCTTGATAAAATTATTAAGGGCACACAATCTCCACGGGAACATCCTCTCTTCTTTTTCTGTTCCATTTTCTTTTACTTTTTAAATGTTACTTCTTAAATAATTTTTATATTTCTATTTTTAATCCCTTTTAAAATTTTCTTTTAAAATACTAATATTATTATCTTTCAATTTGTCCAATTTCATTTTTATCTTTGTTTTATTCTTCTGTTATGATTATACTCTGTTCTCAAATATTTTCCTTCCTTTAATGTTTTAAAAATTCATCCCAACTCAATAGTTATCTTGTTTCAATATGTTCTTCTGTTATTGATTATATTGCTTTTAAAACTAATTTCTTTGTTCTTAGTTTTATTTCTGCATCCACTTTATATAAATAAATAAACTCCTAAAGGACGACAGTAGATAACTGATACTCCATAAGCCATAGTGCCAGAGAGATATAAGCAAGATGAAGAAGCAGAGCCACCTCTCTCAATTAAAAGAACAAGATAAATCCCCTGAAAGAACAATCAATGAAATAGACATTGATAGTCTACTAGATGATATCAAGAAAGGAGTGATCAAAGTACTGAAGAAACTAAAAGAGATTGTCTATAGAGACAGAGAATATGTCAAAAAACGAAATTGAAACTCTAAAGAGGAGCCAGTGAAAATTGGAAAACTCATTTGCTGAGATGAGAGTTGAGCTAAAGGCTGTAAAATGTAGGCTAGATAATTGAGAGGAATGAATATGTGACTTAGAAGACAGGACAACAGAACAGCTGAGAGAAAACAAATAAAAACCAATGAAAGCAATATAAGGGGCATATGGAATAACATAAAACATGCCAACCTACTCATAATGGGGGTCCCAGAAGGAGAAGAAAGAACAAAGGGGATTGAAAAGGTATTTGAAGAAATCATGACTGAAAACTTCCCAAACCTAAAGAAGGAATCAGATATCCAAGTACAGGAAGCACAGAGCGTCCCAAACAAGGAGGTCCCAAACAGACCCACACCAAGACATATTACAATTAGGATGACCAGGTTTGAGAATAGGAAATGATTCTAAAGGCAGCAAGAGAAAAACAAAGAATGAGATACAAGGGAACCCCCATAAGATTTTCAGCTGATTTCTCTACACAAACAGTACAGGCCAGAAGGGAGGGGCAAGGAATATTCAAAGTCCTGAATGAAAAAATGATGCAGCCTACGATACTTTATCCAGCAAGGCTATCCTTTAGAATAGAAGGAGAGATAAAGAACTTCACAGACAAGCAAAAACTAAAAGAATTTAGCAACACTAAACCTATGCTAAAGGAAATATTGAAAGACCTACTCTAAACAGAAAAGAAGCAGGATGCTACAAAAAGGAGAAAACCATGATTGGAAAGGTGATTGCTACAATGAATTACAACAGAATAAACATGAAATCATAAAAGAGGACATTTAAATCATTAAAGGTGGGGGAGGAGAACAAGAAAATGTACAGGTTTCTCTCTCTCTCTCTCTCTCTCTCTCTCTCTCTCTCTTTTGTTCTTGGTAGGATGAGTTTGAGCTTATATTACTATCTGTTTAAAACAAACAGATATAGTAATGGGTTAATATATGTACAAAGTAGGGTAACCACAAGCCAAAAAGTTACAATAGAGTCACAAAACTAAGAAGACACCAAGATAATAAAAAGGAAAATTATCAAACCACAAAAAGAAAATGAAAGGAACAAAGAGGAAATACAAAATCAACTGCAAAACAAAGTTCAAAATATAATAAACACATATCTATCAATAATTATTATAAATGTCAATGGACTAAATGCTTTAATCAAAGGATATAGAGTGCAGAGTGGATAATAAAGCAAGTATTTACAATACACTGTATACAAGAGACCCACGTTAGGGAGAAGGACACACATAGATTGAAAGTGAGAGGATTGAAAAAGATATTCCACAAAAATGGAAATGACAAGAAAGCAGGAATATCAACAGTGATTTCAAATAAAATAGACTTTAAAACAAAGATTATAAAGAAAGATTAAGAAGGACATTTTATAATGATTAAAGGAGTCATAGATGAAGATATTACACTCATTAACATATATGAACCCAACATAGGAGCACCTAAATACATAACAGATAAAAAGGGAAAATTTGATCTGAAGACAGTCATGGTAGAAGACTTTAACTATCCATTAACATCACTGGACAGATCTTCCATACATAAAATTAATAAGACAACATAGAAATTAAATGATAAAATAGAACAATTTGTCTTGGTTAATATTTTCAGAACATTATATTTCCCTAAAATAGAATATACATTCTTCCCAAGCACACGTACCACATTTTCTAGGATAGATCATATACTTTGGCACAAAAGAAGCATTAACAATTTGAAGAAGATAGAAAATATTTGAAGCAACTTTTTCTGAACACAATACCATAAAAGTAGAAATTAACTACAGAAAAATAAAGGAGAAATAAATGACAGCATGGAGATTAAACAACATACTACTTTAAAAAAAAAATGGGTGGATGATGAAATCAAAGAAGAAATAAAAAAACACAGTGAGACAAATGATGATGAAAACACAACCACACAGAACCTATGGGATCCAGAAAAGTCAATGCTTAGAGGGAAGTTTATAGCGAGAGAATCAGGTCTACCTCAAAAAAGAGGAATAACTGCAATAAACAATCAAACTTACCACCTAAAAGAATTAGAAAAAGAAGAGCAAAAAATAACAAAAGTAAGCAGAAGGAAGGAAATAATAAAGATCAGGGAGGAAATAAATAAAATAGAGATATTAGAAACATTTGAAAAAATCAAGCCAAGAGATGGTTTCTTGAAAGAGTAAACACAATTGACAAAATTATGCTCTATGCTGGAAATTGACACAACAATGCAAACTGACTATAACTCAATAAAATAAAAATTGAAAAATAAATATATTAACAAAAGAAAAAAGAAAAGGTAGTTTCTACTCACCAGACTGGAGGAGGGGACTGCACCCCATGCGGGGTCACACCCCATGGGAAAGCCTGGGGTCAGGATCGGAGGAGCAGGGTGCTGTGGACAGGATCTGTCACAGGGTTTCTGCAGGAGGGGAGGGTGAGGCATGTAAGCAGGCTGAGGACTGGCCATTTGAGTAAGTTCATGGGCTCTGGGGTGGAGGGGCTCCCCCAAGTGTCTGGACTTGACTCTGGGTGAGTTGGGCAGGTGGACAGTGGCTCAGTGTGAGTCCAAGTCCAGTGGAGGGGGTAGTGTGTTAGATCTAGAAGGACTCCTTCTGGGGTGGGAGGGCCCAAAAGGGAGGCAGGAGGCCAAGTCCAGTTGACTGAGAACAGGGTGTGTCCTGCATAGGCCTGCAGGGCAGACGAAAGCATCCAGTCTACAGAAGGTGGAAACACGGTCCATACAAGGGCTCAGCTCAGATGTCACCCCCTCAGAGGAGCCTTCCCTGCCTGCACAGTCTACAGGGACAGCCTCCTCCATGCACATCTCCCCAGCAGACAACTTCTCCATTTCCTGCATAGCATTCAGGACCCGGGCCCCTTCTCCACGCCCAGCCATGGTTCCACTGCCCTGAGGAAAAGCCCTCACAGGAGCCATCAAGCCCTGCAAGACCTGGGCCCCACCTCTCTGTCTCTTCTGCCACCACTGTCTCCACCTCGCCCTCTTCTCCTCCACTCCTGCACTCCTGACTTCCCCCAGCCCTCTGTGCTCTCCAGAGCACGTGTCCCTCCTAACATGCTGTGTGTGCTCACTGTGTCTCATCCACTGCATGCCTCCCACCCAGGTCAGTATGCAGTGCACAGTAGGGCTCAGTAAGTAGAGAATGAATGACTCTTACCATCACTGCTGGGAAAACTTTTGTCTGTGGCCTACTGTGATCACACACCCGTCACACATTCGCTGACGTCCTACTGTGTGTTGGGCGGGTTCCAGATACCGGGCACAGCAGGTAGTGAAGCAGGCAGGTCTCCATTCTCATGCAGCAGACAGCCTGGTGGGGGACACAGAGAAAATTAAGTAAAATATGCACAGTGTCCGGAGGTGATATGTTCCATGGAGAAAAATAAGGTCAGGGAGGACATTTGAGCAGATTCCTGGAGGTGTTTAAGAAGCAGGCAGAGAGAGATCCTGGCTGAAACAGCAGCCAGCGCAAAGGCCCTGAGGCCACAGTGGGATGCGCGTGGAGGGTCTTAGTTATCCGTGTGAGTTCTTAGTCCTGCCGTGAGTATGTATGTTGCTTTTATTTGTAAACCTTGATTTCACCTTTATAGCAAATTAACCTGCATCATCAATCTGCATAATTTACCCAATTCTGTTTCAGGTGTTGTGGGCACAATGGCGGGCTAGTTACTAGGGTTGGTAAAGAATTACCAGCATCTGAGAAGGGTTTAGGAAAGTTTAATAGGGACACTGCTATAGGCAACATCAAGCCACACAGGCAAGAGTTGCCTACACGAGGGCCAAGGTTGAGTTTGTGGGGTCTGTTATTGGGGGGGTGCTGTGCACACAAGGAGGAGGGGGCTGCATGATCAATTCTTGCACAGGTACCTGGTTGGTTGTGAGATCTGACAGGGGCTTCTCTGAACAACAGGCTTTACCACTTTAATAAGGGCAGGATGTGAGGCCTCTCTTCCTAGGGCAATGAGTTTTCATAGGGTAAACACACAGCAAGAGAAGATGTTTTATAGCTTGTGGAAATGCAGGTGTGCAAAGGGTCCTGCAGTGGGGAGTGGGAGGTAAGGTGCCACTGGGCTCTAGGCACACAGAGAGCCCAGGGGTGAGGGTGTATGACTCTAAAGAGTGCCAGCTGGCTTCACACCAGGGACTTTATGTGGAAACAGGAGACTCTAGGTTGTCAGCACGTGTCTACTCAGTGAGCTCCCTAAGTCTAGCTCTGTCAGGCACCATGTGAAATGAACATGAAGGTCCCCACCCTGAGGACCCCAATGAATGAACATCTTGACATCCTCAAGCCCCTTACCCTGCACCACCGCCCCACCTCATCTGGGTCTCAGGCTCTGACCCTGACATCAGTGGCAACTTTGTTCCCTATATCCAGCTCCTCTGGACGTCTCTGTGATGAGCTGTTCCATGTCAGCGAGCCCCAAACTGAGCTCTGCCTTTACCCCATGAATGCTTCCTCCCTGTGAAGCCCCTTGTGAAGGAGCCACCACTAGCAGGATCCTTCAGCCCTGAGTCTCTGCCTTCCCCACCCCTCCGATTTCCCCCAGCCCATGATCCCCTCTGGAGGTCCCTATTATCCTCTCCCTCCCACTTCAGTCTTGGGCTGCACACCAAATCCCTCTTCACAATCTCCCACAAGACAGGTCCAGGTCCACTTGGGGACACTGAGGTGACACAGGTGGGTGTTGCTGGGAATGAAGAGCAGGATCCTGGAGCAGAGGAGAGGCAAGGGCTCCCAATCCACCAGAACACAGGCTAAAGTGGGGGCAAGACACCCATAAAGGGTGAGGCAGGCATCACACTGCAGCCCCGCCCTCTGCTCCCCCAGGGTGCCCTGTGTTTCCTGCTTTGGCCTGGGGGACTTCCCCCCTCACTCTCTGTTAGAGGGGTGCCCATTCATTCATTCACACCCTCATTCACCATGTACATGGGTCCTGCTCAGTGCCAGGCCTCAGCTGGATGACAGCTCATCCTTGGGGACACAGCTCAGATCTCACCTCCTCCATGAAGCACTTCTGGATTCCCACACCTCCTGAAGTTCCTCTGGCCTCAGTTGGGACCACTAGGGCTGAGACCACACTCTGATTACCTCCCAAGTCTGTGATCTCTGTGAAAGCCCTGGGCTCAATGTGGAAAGAGACTCAGAAAAATGGGGCCAAAAGGGGCTAAGAAAAATGTTACTAGTTCTCTATTACAGAGAAGGGCACTGAGCAGAGAGAGGGCAGTGTCCAACCAAAGCCACAGAGGAGGGTCTCAGTGAGCCCTCCCATTGCCCTGTTACTAGTTCTCTGTTACAAATGAGGACACTGAGCCACAGAGAGGGAGCAGAGCCCTGCTATAGCCTTGGCCCCACAGCCTGTGTCCTTTATGACTAGCTCCATGCTGCCAGCAGGGGTATGGGCCTGGAATGGAGGTTGAAAGCAGCCTGACCCCCAGGACCCCTTCATACACAAAGTCAGTCTCAGGAAACACCCTTCAAGACCTACTCTACACCCCTGTGATTGGGACCTGATTGCTGTTCCTGGAAGCTGGCTGGGCTTCCCTGTGAATTGGCCCAGGAGATGCTTGGGACAGACACAGGGCCCCTGAGGCTCCCTGTCCCCAGATGAGCAGCTCTGGGCCCCTTGACTGTCCCTGGCAGAGGCCTGATGACATAAGGTGTTGGCCGGGTAGCCAGCTGTGGAGATGAGGAAATGGGAGCAACATGCAGGTACATGCAGAGGTTCAGGTATTCACTCAACAATCATTGATTCAGGCCTTGCAGTGTGGCTGGCCTGGGCCCAGGCCTGGGTGTCCAGTAGTGAATACAGTCAACCCCTTGAGACTTCTGGGAAAGCAGTGCTCAGAGAAACGGGCCCTCAGTGCCCCATCCTGCTCCCCTTGAACAATCACACTGAGATGAGGCTGCAGCCATGGGTCCCAGTGGAGGGTGAAGGGAGGAAGGAAACCCAGAGTGGGCACTGACCATGAGCCTGGACACTGGAACCAGATGACCTGGGCTCTGTAATCTGGGGTGGTCACCTCCCATGTTCTCTCTGTGCCTCAGTTACTTCTTCTGCAGAAATGTGTGATAATGCCTGTCCCTGCCCCACAGATTTTCATGAGTCAGTGATCTTCTCTTATGCGTGTAGGACAGTGCCTGGCTATGGGTCAGGATCCTGCTCACCTCACAATAGTCTGTCCCACTTTAAAGATGAGAAAGCCAAGGCTAAGGGGGTTATGAGACCAGCCTGGGCTAGCCCCCTTCTCATGCTCTGCTGTCCAGGTCTCCTGCTTTTACATCATCCCTCTGCCACCATATCCACCCAGCAAAGTAGGTGCTGAGAATCTGAGCAAATCAGAGTATGAATGGAGGCACACCCTCTCCCCAACTTGGGCTCTTGGGGCGGTGGGCAGGATGGGGATATCGGGCTCCCCCAGACTGTCCAGGAGGCCCAGCATGTCCGTCACCTCATTTCCACTCAACACGGAGTAGGTGTGTGTCCAAGGGCCAGAGGGCGATGGAGTAACCCAGGGTGGGTGGATGCTAGGTAGGTGTGGGAGGCACAGATTGGCCCCTGGAAGACAGTGTCCAGGCAGCCAAGGTGTAGGGAATGAGGGTGCCCAGAAGGGGCAGAGGACAGAGTCCAGCCTGGACACCACCCCCTGCTGGACCCTGATCTGGGGTGAGAATTGGGACAAGCCAGGGCCCCGCTAGGACTCCTCATCCAGCAAAGAGGTGAGGAAAAGTTAAGGAGACAATGGAGGCTGACCTCACCATGCTCCCTGTGTGAGGGCGCTGCTTCCAGCATCCTGGAGGTTCCTTAGACCATTGTGAAGTGGCTGCTGTTTCCAGCCCCATGTGGGCAGAAGAACTGAGGCAGGGAGGACAGAGTGACTCAGGACAGAGCTAGGATTCATCCAAGAGTGTGTGCTGGGCCTCTCACTGAGAGCAGCCTCTGGGCATCATGGACTCAGGAAGTGTCTTGTCCTTCCTCTTAAGGCTCCTGGCATCTTAGGCAGGAAAGATCCCAGTGCCCATACCTGGGCCTCTCTGGGTGATGCTGACATGTGGGATCATGATGGTCCTGGGAAAGGAGAGAGAATGTAGGCTGGGCGTCAGGTCTGCATCAGACCCTAATGATGCCCCTAATGTTGTGTGACCTGGAAACTCCCTGACCTCTCTGTGCCTGGCTTTCCAGCTCTGACTCAGAGGACTGCTGTGCTTGGCACACAGTTGGACCTCAATCAGAGGAAAAAGCCAGCCCTTCCCCAGGAACCTCTCCTCTTACATGCCCAAAGCTAAGCCCATGTGCCACACATCACCAGAGCTGATACTTGACAAACAGGGCAAGTGAAATCCAGCAACCCCTCCCTCCTGCCTGAGGCCCTTCCCTTCTCAGTGACAGTGGCTCAGAGCAGGTCTCTGCATCCCAGAAGTCTGAACTGAGCCTTGTGACCTGGAGGAGTCCCTGTTCCACACAACTTTGTTTCCAGGTCCTTCCAACAAGACACAAGAGCACCTGGTCAGTCTCTTAGCTGCAAGGTCCTCCCTTTGCAAATTCCCCCATCACATCCGGGCTAGAAGATGTGAGTTCCAGGGCACATGACCATCCAAATGATGACTTCAGGGAAACATCCCTGCCCACACTGCACTCTTCAGAGCCCACCTTCTAAAAGAAGGGGTAGTGACCCACGGTTGTGCACAGTTTTATCACAACACAGCCCTCACCCACCCACCATTGGAAACATGTGAGAAGCAGAGATTCCCAAGTGCCTGGACCCCTGTCATCCAGAAAGCAGAGGTTAGGGTAACAGACAGAAGGGGAGAAAGTACTTTCATACTATGTATCTGATAAGGGGTTAACACCCAAAACATATAAATAACTCTTACAATTCAACAGCAAAAAAACAAGCAATCTGATTTAAAAAGTGGGCAGAGGAACTGAATAGACATTTTTCCAAAGAAGACACACAGATGTCTAACAGGTACATGAAAAGTTGCTCAACATCACTCACCATCAGGGAAATGCAAATCAAAACCACAATGAGATATCCCCTCACACCTGTCAGGGTGGGTGTCATCAAAATACAAGAGATAACAAGTGATGGTGGTGGTGTGAAGAAAAGGGAAACTTCTGCAATGTTGGTGGGAATGTAAGTTGGTGCCATCACTCTGGAAAAGAGTAAGAAGACTCCCCCAAAATTTAAAATTAGAACTTCCATATGATCCAGCAAGTCCACTGCTGGGAATATATCCAAAGGAAATGAAATCACTATGTCAATGAGACAACTGCACCCTCACGTTCACTGTATCATTATTTACAATAACCAAGATATGTAAACAACCTAAGTGTCCATCAACAGATGAATGGATACAGAAAACGTGACGCATATATATGTATATATAATGGAATCTTATTCAGACATTAAAAAAATGAAATCCTGCCATTTGTGACAACTTGGATGGACCTTCAGGGTATTATGCTAAGTGAAATAAATAAGACAGAGAAAGACAAATACCTATGATCTCATTTACATGTGGAATCTACAAAATAAACCGAAACCCATAGAAACAGAGATCAGGTTGGTGGTTGCCAGAGGTGAGTCAGGGGGTGATTGAAATTCGGGAAGATAATCAAAATGTACAAACTTCCAGTTAGAAGATAAACAAGTCCTGGGGACATAATGTACTGCAAGGTGACTGTAGTTAACAACACTGCGTTGTGCATTTGATAGTTGTTAAGATAGTACCTCTTAAAATTTCTGATCACAAGGAAAATAGTGTGTGACTATGGGTGATGACAGACGTCAAGTAAACTTAATGCAGTGATCATTTCACAATATGCACATGTAACAAGTCATTATGCTGCACACCTAAAGCCAACAAAGTTATGTGACAATTGTATCTCAGGAATAATTATCCCAGGAAGCGGGGGTGCGAGCCTGGATTACCTACTGCAGGAGCTGCCTTTGCCCTCCAACAGCAGAGGGTGGTAGTTGTGACAGGGACTGTAGGTCCCTCAAAGCCTAGAATGTTTACTGTCTGGACCTTCACAGGGAGAGTGTGCAGACCCTGCTCTGGAAGACGGTGGTCATGGCAGCAACAACGGCCTGCCTGTGTGCAGGCTCAGCCCAGACAGCTCCTGTGCTCTGCTGTCACCGCATTTACTTCCCTCCACACCCTCAGAGGGAGAGGCTTCAATGTTCCGATTTTACACATGAGAAAACTGAGGCTCATTTGCTTTGAATTATTGACCAAGTGGTGTGGGAAGCTTTGAACCCCAGTGTTCTGATTTCAAAGCCACATCTCAGTCCTGATTTTTAGAAGGTGGGGGTCCAGGCACTGGGGACCCTCCACCTTCCTCACTTGTAGTCTTACTCCAGGGCTGCCATCCCCGAGGCGTCTGGGTGAACACATTTAATCCGCTTACTCTGCACCAGCTGAGCCCTTGGCTGCCAGTCTGTTGTCGCTGCCTGACACCAGCTGAGTTTTACAAGTGAACCATCACCCCCTGCCAGCCCACCTGCCCAGCTATGTGGGGCAGACCCCTCCTAGCCTGGTCATTCTAAACCCTTAGCTCACACATTTGCACAACTGCATCGAAAGGGCCCTACTCCCTGTGTGGAGGTATCGACAAGGGGAAGGGAGGGGAGTTTTGGGTGGCCCCTTACTCTGAAGGTGACACATGACAGGACATGTTCATGTCCATAATGGCACTCAATTTGAAGCTAAGAACATGGTCACAGCGAGGGGTAAAAGCTGAGATGCTACAAGGCTGCTGAGAAAGGGGCTTGACTATTGAATTGTAAATGTGTAATTTAATTTAAAAATTAGCCACCTGGGTGATAAGAATTTGCCCCTAAGGGCAAAATTGGCCACCTGACCCCTGGGAACCCCTCAATTCCAGGATGTAATCATCTGAGCATGGAGGGGGCTTAAATTGGGGTGCTGTCCTCTCAGTCATGGTGCACCTGCCCATGTATGCACCCATGAACTGCAGTTCTCACACATCAAGGCACCTCTCATGCCCTGCCAAGGAGGTCCAGGTCATAAGGAAGGGATGACAGACTGTGAGGTCACACGTGTGCCCCTGCAGGGGTGAATGTTGTATAGGGAAGAGCCACCCCCCACTCTCACCTCCAGGAGGGGTGCTGGAGGGAGGACTCCTGAGCCCCTAGGCTTAGCAAGCATCCTGGCTGAGGGTGGGGAGGCTGTCCACTCTGAAGTCATAGGTCAGATGGTAGATTGGGGTCCCACCCCCACAGCTCACCAGTGAGACCGTCTAGTCTGTTTTCTCTGTAAACTGGAACCCAGTCACCCTCACCCTCAGAAGTGGGGGCAGCCTGTGTAAATTACAACACAAAGCCCTGGGCTGTTTCAGGTGCCCAGGGGTGTCCAGCCCCCCTAGGCCGGGCAGGTGGGAGAGGAGATGTATGAGTTAGCAGGTGTGAGAGCAGAGTTGAGACTTGGCTGAGTGCATGCACTCTAATATCCAGGAACTGCGAGCTACAACTAGCAAATCTGTTCACTGAGGCCATGTGTACTCTCCCTTGTCATTTACAATCCCCTGTTTGAACAGAGGCCTCTGGAGTCTATTAGCCACATTGTTGCCTGTCACCACACTGTTTGAGTTCCAGGGTCTCCATTTAGCCAGCTTGAAGGAATAGTCAAACTTTTTCTTAAAACCAGTGACAGAAAACCAAAGTGGCTTAAAGAAGCAAACAGGGCAGGAGAGAATGACTTACCTAACTGAGACATCCAAAGGGAGATAGCTTCAGGCAGGGCTGTACCTGGTGCTCAGTGACATCAGCAGAAGTCATCCTTCCCCACCTCTGGGCTCTGCCACTGGTGTCATCTTCACATGGCTCTGCCTTTATGAGAGCAAGATAGTCACCAACTGCCACAGGCTGATATCATCACCCCTCAACTCCCAACTGAAATAGAACTTCTCTGCTCCCAGGATTCCAGTAACTAGGCCTGACCTCCGTGGAGCCTGATAGGGCTGGTGCCCAGCCCTGAGCCAATCACCGTGGCCAGGGAGGATGGAAAATGCTGATTGGCCAGATCAAGGCCATGTGATCATCCTCTCCAGGAAACCTGTGAGCTGTTCACCTGTTTTCAGGTTGGGAGAGTGTGATGTCTCCCAGAGGATCCTGCTACTAGTACAACCTGCAGGTGGCACAATGAGCTGAAATGAGCCTGTCTGCTTGGTGACAAGTGACAGGTCACTTAGTGGTTCCCTGCTCCAGGGAGGGAGGCATGTCCAAACAGTATTGGGGCTTCAGAGCCAGAATGTAGTAGAAAAGCCTCCCAGTCTCCCAAAAGGTGGGAAAGTGAGCAGTGACACTGGAAAGGCACTCCTCTCTGTGGCCCTTGGCTTTCTCCTTGTTACAGTGGAGAGTGCAGTGTTGCCCCTGACAGCCCACTTCCCTGCTGGGAGGCCTTTGCAACAGGTGGAGAGTGCTTGGAAAAGCCCACTTATTCTGAGGAACTGTTATTGCTCCTGGTGGCATTATTATTTTCATGTCACTTGTGAGGTGGGCCCTGAGGGGTCCCTGATCTGGGGGCACAGACACCCACAGAAACTTGGCCCAGTATTGCTGTTCATTCAACAATGACTTACCGAGCACCTACTGTGTGTCAGATTCCCAGGGTAGAGCAGTGGTGTTGACAGCACAAGCCCCTGCCTCACCTCATCTCTGCATCCCAGGTGGGGTCACCAGAATGGGAGTTCAGGAAGCAGAGGACGTGGCCGAAGCCTTGTGGGAACCCCTGGGTTTTTCTCTGTGCTGAGGGCACTAGCAGCACACCGATTGTGGGACTCAGTATCCGCAGGACCTAGCATTGATGGGTAAAGGAGAGGAGCATTTCTACAAGCCCATCCTCACTAACCCCAGGCTCCAGAGGGCAGCTCCACTCTGCTCAACCCAAGGGGGCATCTTCCACCATCCTGATCACCCTCTGGTATTACTCCCCGCTCAGATACACTTTTCCCTGTGGCAGCTACACTCAGAATATGTGTTTGTTTCTCTCCCATGTGGTTAAGTGGACTTCAGACACATGATAGTGATGGAGTGGCTAAGCCTCTGGGCAGATTGCTGGGTGACCCATGGAAATTGCTGCACATGGTGAGCTCCCTTCTGCCAACCAATGGGCCAGGCCCCACCACTTCTGTCTGTTCTACCTCACTTAATCTGCACAGACACTCTGTGCAGGACATCCTGTTATCCCCCATCTCTGATGACCTTGGGTGGACAAAGCTTGGATTTGAGAAAGTTGCCCAGGTCACATTGTTGACAAGTGGGGAGCTGGGGATTTGCACCCTGGTCCCAGGATTCTGGATCATGGAAAGGCCTGGGTGGGGCAGCTTATTGCCAAGGGAAGTCCTGCCCAAGCCTCTCCCATGAGAGCCCACCCAACAGCACATCTAGCAGAGTCAGCATTTCCTGGACCAGATGGACAGAACCTCAAAACTTCTTTGCAGATTGTTTCCATGTTCTTTTGCAAACACAGAAAGGCCACAGGCCAGGGAAGGATAAGGCCAAGAGTGTTTTCATTGGGGAGAGTGAAGGACAAGTGTGAAGACACACAGCACTCCCAGCAGCCTTCTCGGCAGAGCCTGCCACTGGGTGAGCAGCTACCATGACTACCTATCATAACACTGTGATGTTCATGCCTGTACAACCCTGCCTGTGAGAAGAGCAAAGTGAAGCTCAGAGAGGTGTGGGGACACTCCAAAGACAAACAGATAAGGTGGGATCATCACCACCATGCTGTGCTGGGACAGGCAGTCACCTGTCACACTGCTCATGCATGGCCTGCTGGGAGTAGTGAAGGCCTGATAGGAGCACAGGAACACTGTGGTGAAGGTGATGTTTCTACCTGGGACAGCTGGTACCGGGAACTCTAGCTGATTCTTCATTTTGCCTGCTTTGAGTGTCAGAATGTTGCAGCCTCATGTAGGGGAAGGGCTGTCTCCTTTCCACACCGGTGCACAAGGAAGAGCATGCACACACTGGCATCACCATAGACCATCGGCAGGATCAGGATCTGGAGCTCAGAGCAGAAACTGCCAACACCAGGAACTGGTGCAAGAGGAGGACCTGAGTGCCCCCTGAAACATTTCTAATTTTAAAAACATACTTAATTAGGGGGAAGTGATAAACAGTTGATCCCTTCAAAATATTCTGTTTTCCAAGGAACAATAGCACCTCAGCATTATAAGAGGATTAACTCAGTCGTCAATAACCATCACTATAGGTATGAGAAAACAGTGTTAGGAGTTACAAAAGGGTCTCAAGATCATGCAGGTCATAACTGAGAACCGTCCAAAGCATGTGCTGCATGATAGCCTCTCTAAGCTACCTGAGGCTTGGTCTGCTCCTGACACAGGGCAGATGGTTCTGAGAAAACTACACTCCTCAGGGGACCCCAGGGAGTTGACAGAGTTGAGTTTGGGTTCCTGATCATCTTCTAAGTCTGGAATTTTGAGATTCTTCTGCACCTGTCCTTCCTCCAGAACAGAATCTGATTCAGGCGGGATTCCAAAGACTGAGGCATGTGCCAGGCAAGAGAGCAGGCGTGGCTGGATGAGCGCATCGCCAGTGCCACCAACAAAGAGGCCAGGGCACTGAGATTTCCAGTGATTTAGCATCCTGGCTGGGAGGGGTCATGTGTTCTACAGTGAGTTCTGAGTATACTGCACCGACCTCGAGGACCTGCAGGGGGCGCGCGAAGCCAGCGTGTCTTAGGTGGCGGTGCGCATGCGCAGTCCGCGTCAGCAGCCAGCATCTTCCCTGGGGGCGGAGCTTGTTTTCCTCAGCACTGAGCGGGCGGCGCCATGGAGGCCCCAGGACAGCGCTGCCTGCGTGTCCGCGGGAGGAGGACGCTCCCCGCCCGCTGTCTGAAGTTACTCCGGTTTCCCACTGCCTGCGCCCGCTTCCTGCCGGGGTGTGTGTGGACCTGACCGAGCTAGGGCCCCGGCCGGCTGGGCAGGAGGGGATGGGTGTGCTGGCGTGCCCGCTTCGACTATTCTCGCCCGCCGGGAGCGGGTGAGTGTCCTCGTCCCTGGTCCTCACTGCCCGGTCCCCGCTCCCCCGTGTGATCGGGGGTGTGTACACCGCGGGTCAGGAGCGGGGACGCAGGTGTAATGGGAAAGGGGCTGAGAAAGTACTGAAAGAGTTAAAGAGAAGTGTGTAAATCACATTATGTTAATTTTTATATTTTAAGTGTGTCAAAGTCAGAGTTTATCATGCTTTTACTTTCTTGTCTTTAAAGGCATGCAATCATTTATTTTATACTTAAAATATGCTTCTCAGCTTGTCTCGTTTTCAAGTCAAAATACTGCCATGGTTGACATTTTCTCATAATATAGTGACAATCTTCAACATGTGTGAATATAAACTCATCGAAAAAATCTTGCACAATTCCATGGTGAGTAGTCTTGTTAAAAATAATATCCGGGCCATTACTAAATTATTACAAAAATATAAATTTTTTGAATCACTTTTAGAAGTTCCACACACAGTGGTATTTTTAAAACACCAACCACTGCATAGTGCTTAAGACCATTTAAGATGAAATATATTCAAACCTAAAACTTTAGAATACTCAAAAGGCAGGATAATGGCTGTTTTTTCATTTCAAATACATTTTTTCTTCGTAAGTGCAAAATACGAAGGTATTCAGCTAAATTTTGTATATCTTTATTCAAAAGGTGAAATTAGAATATAATCTCATTTTTTATTTTAAGGCTATATTTCCCATAAAAATTGGTATTTTTATCTGTAGGATTTTAATTGTCCATTCATTTGTTTTTTCTTTTGGTTTATTTTCTTTAACAGAGAGTGCATTTTTGTGTCTTGTTAAGAGTTTTTAATTCTCCTAACTTATTCCAAGAGACTTTCTCACACTGATAGTAAATAAGGGGAGAGCCCTTATAGTAACTGTGCATCTTTTCATGTAGTCAGGATTTTTTTTTTTTTTGGATGACTTTTTTTTTTACAACTTCCACTTGGTTCACAATATTCCTATTATGACAACTCAATAAAAAATTGTGATCTATTTACACCAAGATACTTATGTCAGCACAGTGCTTTTGCTGATATGATTTTACATTAGATTATAATATAATTATTTTATTTGATTTACATATATACTAATACATATTTTACATATGTACACACATATATGAATATCTCCTAAATGCCATTAATTTGCATGGGGTGGTAGCTGGTAACATGTGATCTTTCTGACCATTGGTTATTCTTATGTGTGTCTAACGTACTTCTTAGAACAGATACTAGAACATCACACCTCTCATTATACAATATTTTAAAGGTTATCTTTTTTTTAATTATTTTTAAACATTTTTTATTGAGTAATAGTCATTTTACAATGTTATGACAAATTCCAGGGTAGAGCACAATTTTTCAGTTATACATGAACGTACATACATTCATTGTCACTTTTTTTTTTTTTGCTGTGAGTTACCACAAGATCTTGCATATATTTAAGATTCCACACATGAGTGATCTCATATGGTATTCCTCTTTCTCTTTCTGTTCTGCTCCACCTAGAATAACATTCTCCAGGAGCATCCATGTCTCTGCAAATGGCGTTATGTTGTCAGTTTTTGTGGCTGAATAGTATCCCATCATATAAATATCCCACATCTTTATCCAGTCATCTGTTGATGGACATTTTAGGCTGTTTCCATGTCTTAGCTGTTGTAAATAGTGTAGAGAAATCAGCTGAAAACCTTATGGGTGTTCCCTTGTAACTCACTCTTTGTTTTTCTCTCGTTTCCTTTAGGATCATTTCTTTATCCTTGACTCTGGCTATCTTGATTAAGATATGCCTTGGTGTGGGTATGTTTGGGTTCTTCCTGTTTGGGAACCTCTGAGCCTCCTGTGCTTGGATATGATTCCTTCTTTAGGTCTGGGAAGTTTTCAGTCATGAGTCCTTCCCATACCTTTTCAATCCCCTTTGTTCTTTTTCCCCTTCTGGAACTCCTATTATGCATAGATTGGCACACTTTATATTACACCATAGGTCCCGTATATTGTTTTCATTGTTTTTTATTTGTTTTTCTCTCAGCTGTTCTGATTGGGTGCTTCCTGTTGTCCTGTCTTCTAGATCACATATTTGTTCTTCTGTATTTTCTAGTCTGCTTTGCACAGCCTTTAGGTCAGCTCTCATCTCAGACAATGAGTTTACTAATTCTACTTGGTTCTTCTTTATAGTTTCTATTTCATTTTTGACATATTTTATATCCCTAAACACTATTTTTTTTAGTTCCTTCAGTACTTTGATCACTCTTTTTTTGAAACCTTGATCTAGTAGGCCATCAATGTCTTTTTCCTTGATCATGCTTTCAGGGGATTTCTCTTGATCTTTTAATTGGGAGTGGTTTCTCTGCTTCTTCACATTGCTCATATCTCTCTGGCACCGTGGCTTAAGGAGTATCAGTTACCTACTTAACCTGGAGATGGTGTGCCCTTAATGATTTGATCGAGAGGTCTTTGTGTCTTCGCCCTGCTTCGCGAACTCAGCTTGCTGTTTCATAGGCCTTCTGTTGGCGCCCTCATCTGTGCTGCTCTCAGTGGCTGTTGGCTAGCAGATTGTGTCCCCTTCTAACACTAGGTCAGGTGCTGAGCTCTTACCCGGTGGGCGGGCAGGTCACTCCCCCTCCTGATGCCACAGTCAGATGCTGTGATCAGGGGGAGGCAGGTGGGCAGATCACACCCCGTCCCAGCACCGTGTTCAGGTGCTGTGTTCCTGCCAGGAAGGTGGGTGGCTGCCCACCTGCCCTCTCCTCGTGCTGGTCACTCTGCTGCGCTGTGCAGCTGCCTGCTCTGCCTCGGGTAGGCGGTCTGTAGGTGGGCTCGGGGAAGACTGCGGAACAGCCCCAACTATGCTCTGTGCCAAATCTGAGCTCCTTGTTTCTCTTGGCAGCACAAGTTCTCTGAGGTGTCAGGGTAGAAAGATCATCTCTGCCTCGGGCTATAAACAAGTCTCAGTCCTGCCTAGGAGGTTGTGGAGCCCCCACGTGCAGATTCAGGCCTCAGCCCCGCCCCCGCCCAGGCACTATGCACAGGAGGAGATGGTAGCTGTGGCTGAGCCCTGCCTCTCTTCTTGCGAGATGTGCCAGTAATGGCACAGGTCTGAGGAGACAAAGGCTACAGCACCCCTCCCCCCAGGGCACATGCCTGTTTACAGTTTTGTTTACCTTCTGAGTTAAAATTTACCTGACAATGAAATGTATAAATTAGGCTTTTGAGGTTCATCCTTGTATCAGTAGTTGATTCTTTTTTATTGTTGAGTAGTATTTCATTGTTTGAATATACTATCATTTGTTTTATCCATTCTCCTACTGATAAATACTTGGGCTTTGGATATCTTTTTTTGCAAGCAAAATTTTTTTTAAAAAATGCAAATATAGTATACATGCTTAAATGTGAACACATCTTAAATATACAGCTCAGTGATTTTTCACAAAGTAAACACATCTATGTAACCTTCATCCAGTCAAGAAACAGGACATTGCTGTTCCACTTTGGGTTTCTTCCCAGTTACTACGGCACCCCTTTGATGGACTCACCATCCTAAATTCAGCCACCATGGATTGGTTTTTTTGCTTTTGAAATTTTTGGTCCCGTACTTTCCACTCAACATTATGTAAGATTCATCCACTAGTGTTTTCTGTAAACTAGTATATTTTTTTATTGCTTTAAAGTATACAACTTGTATGCATGTGCCACCACTTATGGTTATGTATTTATTGTTGACAAGTGTTTGGGTCATTTTCTATTTGGGGGTATAACAAATAGTGATTATGAGAATTTTCTGGATGTCCTTTGGTGCTCAGATGTAGAAGTTTCTGAAGGGTACACACATGGCTTACCCTTGGTAATAGGGTGTGGTTGTGTGTGTATGTGTATGTGTGTGTGTGTACATATACACACACACACACACACACACATATATAACTTTCATTCAAAAAGCCTATTTCCAAAGTATATGTAAGAATCTATATGCCCCCTGGCCATGTGTAAGAGTCCCCATTGCTTGTTGCCCTCACCAATGCTTCATATCACTTAACAACTAACTATTGTAGTGGATGTCTAATGGTGTTCCAAGTGTGGTTTTAGTACGTATTTCCATTATTACTAAAGAGGTCAGCCCCTTTTCATAGCTTATGTGGATTTTTTTGTGTGTTTGTGAAGCACCTGTTCAATTATTTTGCATATTTTAATATTGAGGTTCTGCCTTTTTCTCCACTGGTTTTTGTTCTTTATATGCCCTAGATACAAGTCTTTTGTTGGATATAGGTATAGTAAATATATTTTCCCACCGTGTGGCTTAGCTTTTCACTTTCTTAATGGTATCTCTTGATAAAAATAATTCTTAATTTTACTGAAGTCCAACTTAAAACTCTTCTTTTATGTTTCATGCTTTGTCTGGTTTAAGAAATCTTTGACACTTCAAAGTCATTAAACTATCTCCTACACTATTTTCTAGATGCTTTATTTTGGTGGGGGATTAGGTTATTTATTTTTATGGAGGTACTGGGAGTTGAACCCAAGACCTTATGCATGCTAAGCACACATTCCACCTGAGCTTTACCCTCCCCCAGATGCTTTGCTTTATGTTTCAAATATATTAGATTTATAATCTATCTAAAGTTACTGTTCATGTATGGTACAGGGTTTAATTCAATGCTGTTCCATTGGTCTATATGTCTAACTTTAGGTAGTTATCACATAGACTTAATATTGTTTTATAAGTCCTTTAACATTGTTCTTTAATATCATCTTGGCTATTGTTGGCCCTTCACGCTTCTCTATGTATTTAGAATCAGCTTGTCAAGTTCTACAAAAAAACAGTAACAACAATTAACTGTTGGGGATTTTGATGTGTACATATAAAACTTTGAATCAGTTGAAGGGGAACTGACATCTTTAAAATGCTGAGCCCTCCAATCCATAAAGTTGGATTAACTCCCCTATATTTATTTTTATCACTGCTGTAACAAATTATCACAAATTTTGCAGCTTAAAGCAACACAAGCTTATTATTTTATGGTTCTGTAGGTCAAGTCAGGAACAGGTATCATTTGGCTAAAAATCAAGATGTCAGCAGGGCTGTATGCCCTTCTGTAGGTCAAAGGAAGAATATATTTCCTTGTCTTTTCCAGCTTCTAGAGTTCACCCACATTTCTTTACCCATGGCCCTTCCTCTATCTTCAAAGCTAACAGCTTTACAGCTTTCTAATCCTTCTTCCAAAGTCATATCTTTCTGACCACAGCTGGGAAAGATTTTCAATTTTTAAGGACTCCTGTTGTTAGACTAGGCCCATGTAGATAATCCAGGCTAATCTCCCTGTCTCAGAGTCCTTAACCTGATACATCTGCAAAATCCCCTTTGCCATGTAAAATAACATATTCACAGATTTCAGGATTAGAGCATGGATATAGGTAGGGGTCAGTGTGGTGCACTATTCTGCTTATCAAACTGTTTAACATTTGACGCTTTCTGACAAACGTACAAGATAGAAGATCCTGATCATGTTTAGAGTGCTTCCTCTGCAAAATATTGGGCACTGAGTTTATTTGAAAGGACTGAAAACAATATTACCACAGGAATGGTTTCCTAATTCTACTGACATTTACTTACTTTATACTTAAATACCCAAAATGGTCAGCCAGGAGTGGGATCTTGGCAAATAAAATAAAAGTATAATTCAAGCTTTTATCACTGAATTTACTAGCTAATTCTATTTTAGAAACAGACAGAAAATAAAACAATTTAGAGTAAGTCTGATTACTTATATATTAAGTGAAAATTAAGTTTTAAAAGCATGTCTGAATATGGGATAAAGTAAGCATCATAAAATGTAATGTTAATATTTAGTACCTGCAAATCTCAAACTCCCAATTTATAAACAAGTTCATACTGTATAGCACAAGGAACTATATCCAATACTGTTTTGTAGTAACTTATGGTGAAAAAGAGTATGAAAATTAATATATGTATGTTCATGTATGACTGAAGCATTGTGCTGTACACCAGAAATTGACACATTGTAAACTGACTACATATATATATATTTGAAAGGGCTGAAAGGACTATATATACCAAGAAAAAAAATTAGATTGATAACCAACAAAAAAATCTGTCAGTAATATAATGCTAGAAACACAGACACAAAAGAAAATCTCAGGCATACATCTGTTTATAGAGTCCTAGAAAAAATAGTGCCTATGCAAGCCCCTGAATAACATGAGAAAATAGGAAAGGCAATATAAAAGTTCAAAATGCTTTGCTATGTAAGAGCTGCAAGGTGACTCAGACACAAACTTAAGTGGTCAAAATGTTTATATAATTAATGATAACTTAAAGTAATTGAGGACATCATTTTAAATGAGATAAAAATAGCTGCTTAATTTCCATATTACTAAGCAAGTCATTTCTGTTTATAGTAGGTTTATATTATTTTTATATGTATTTATATTTTATAAAGACATCAACTTAGATCCTGGCTGATAACTGACAGTGGAGCAACTGATTGATTTAAATAGGTATCATAGACTTATCAGATTTCATATGCTTTAAATATACATTAAATATTAGCTGTCAGGAAGAGTTCAATTTTCATTTATTCTAACACAGCTGTGTCACAGGCAGGTTACTCTGTATTTACAATGGAGAATCATGATAGATATAAAGATATCAAGCCTTATTGAACTTCATAGGGGTGCTTTTATAAGAAAAGGAGAATAAAATAAGAAAAATCTAAAATACTACTTTTTTTATAGTGTTCTAACAGTTTTATCTTATTTTTATTTTTTTACTGAGTTATAGTCCGTTTACAATGTTGTGTCAATTTCTGGTGTACAGCACAATTTTTCAGTACTTTACGAATATACGTATATTTGTTTTCATATTTTTCCCCATGAGCTACTACAAAATTTTGAATATATTTCCCTGTGCTATACAGTATAAACTTGTTTATCTATTCTATATATACCTGTCAGTATTTACAAATCTTGAACTTCCAGTCTGTCCCTACTCACACCCTGTAAAATACTATTAAATCAACATATATTTATGAAGAACTATGAAAAATGGGAAACTATAAGTTGTTTCTTTAAATTGGAGCAAAGAGAACTACTTTAACTGGAAAATAGTTAAAATCTGGCAAGTTTTATGATTTCATGTTCACCCCTGACAGCTTTTTTTCCTCCTTTCTCCTTCAATCTTTTTTGGACCTTCTAAAGAATTAAATTAAAAAAAAGAAAGAAAGAAAGAAAGAAAGAAAGAATAAAAGAAAATTAAGAAACAGCTTTGCATCTAAAATAACCTCCTAACTGGAAAGATTGTATACTTTGTGAAAAATTTACAGCTGCCGACTTATGATCTATGTCTCTGTCCACACTGCCTTACTTGTTAGGAAGGGTCTTTAAAAAAAAAAAAAGTAAAGAAAAATAGCAAATTATAATGGCTTTTACATTTTAAATTCTTTTCTATGTGTCTACAATCTGCTCTATCATGAGTTAGTAAGATAAACATTATCAGCTATACTCTACTTTCCTATCATGCACATTGTGACTCTGAGAAGCATGCACGCTCTAACTTACCATCTGCAGGTGGTGTACAGGTTAATGCAGTTCTTTTGACAATATATGGTTTTGTAGTCTAGTTGTCTAACTACTACATAATGGAAAAGATGTAGAACTACTGGTACCACTGCCCTCGGTCTCTGTCATTTACCTTAAACATACCTGGAAAAGTAGATTCAAAAACTCATTGGCAAGAACATTTTTCACACTCCAGATATGATATTCCTCTAGAGTTAAGATGGCCATTCTGAAAGAGAAACTATATTTAAGAATATCTTAAATCTTCATCTTCTTATATTATTTGAATAAAATCTGTTTTATTAAACTTGCAATGGTCATTTGTCTGAAAGAAAACTAATGATTTAATGTAGATGCTATGTGTTCATCTGAAAGTAGGCCAGCAAGAATAAGTTCAAAAGTAACCTAACTCTGAAGTAGTCAGTCACAACGTGGGCAATTTATCACCAAAAATCTTCTTCCTCCAGTAAGACCTGGGAAATAACTCACAGTATCTTCTGGTTCAAGGTGAAGTTTACTAACAGAACCCACAAAAGGTTCTGGTTAGAGAAAAAGGACTATTTACTAACTTTGAAAGCATCTTTCCAAACTCTCTGGATTATGCCCTTTGACCCTAACAATTTTCTAAGATCTTCTTTAAAACATCTGGCAATATTATTAGACTTCTTAAGAGATTTAAAAGAACTAAATATATATAATAAATGAGTATCTATATTAACATTTCCTCAAAATAAAATTTAACATTACTTTCACAAGTTGAATAAAGCAGTATTTTTTTTTTTGGTGACAAAGTGTACCAAAAATTACATTTATATACAGTAGGCAATATTTCTTGGCAGGCAAAAATATAACCAAATGCTTCTTACTTCATGTTTTGAACAATCACCTTAACAATCCTAGATGAATAATAATGTTCTTAGCTTTTATTACTTAATTATATTTTTATTATCTAATGATTTATTATTTAATGATATTTAATATTTATTATTAATGATATTCATGTATTCATTCAATATATAATACCATTTATTATAAGAAAAGATTTTAAAGCACTATGATGGTAATTATTGGCTTTCATGATGCAACTTCCATAAAAGTATATTAATACCAATGTAATGGTACAAAATAATGGGTAATATTGTCACAGTCTAGTCACCAGTGAATATGGGTAATAGGTTTGTTTGAAAGATCCAAATTCTATTCTAAATTTTTACCATTTCATTATTATGGTTACACGGAGATGGAGCAGCTAAATGATCTTTTTTTTTAATGTTCAAAATTACAGCCATAAGAAGAAACACGGTCTTACATAAAAATAGACAGCGATGATAACTTCCATACTTATCAAACACCCAGAAAAAAGGCAATGGAAATTGTATCTCTACATAAGGTATTTCCTAACAGAAACTTTCCTATGTTTCTGTATTCATATATACCAAATAGAAATGGCTACCTTAGTTTTGGGCAGAAAAGTAAATGAAGACAGTTATCTGAATTGCCAAACAAAGATCAAGCCCAGAAAAATTCATTTCTATTATTTATTTCTGTTGAGTGTCAGTTAATAAGACTATGATGATTTCTTCTGGATTTGTGATTGAAAAAAAAAGTTACTTATTTTTCTAAGCCTGTATAAGACCACTGTGGTCTACATCCTTCCATCTGCTACTTGGTACATGTCAACATTTGAATAGAAAGGGTCAAATTAACTCATATGTGTCTCACATATATGGATTATCTTCAGTTTCACAGGGATACATAGACATTAAGGCAAACCTATTATAATATCTTTAATAAATGTTGTGAAACTAAAAAAAATTCAAGGCTTTATTCTTAGTAAAGTACATGTTTGTTTCTGCTAGTATACACTTATTCTGGCTGCTATTAAAAAACTTAGAACAGACCCTCACCAATATTATTGAAAAAAAAAATTTAAAACTATATACACCACCCAGATTGAGATAAAAAATAATTCCCATCATCCCAGATATCCTATGGTCCTTCCCAGTTAAATCACCCATCTCCAAAATCACTATTGTAACACTTATTAACATGAGTTGTCTCTGTTCTAGAACTTCATATAAATTGAATTGTACAATGTGTTCTTTTATTCTATGGCTTCTTTTGCTCAATATAAGCTTTGTCTTACCATAATGTAATAAAATGGGAGAAGTAAAGATTATAAACTACAGATGGCAAGGGCTGTCTCTACTTAATTTTTATAAAATGCCTAGCTTATAAAATATAATGTTTTTATGTAAATAACACTTAATGGAGTTGTTTAAAGGTGGAATGGGATTTCCTTAGGGACAACTTGGAGGAATTGTAACCACAGGTCCAAATAAGCTTTTAGCAGGGATGGTGTAGAAGAGATTCAAGTATGTACATGTAAGGTATGTATAACAATTCAGAATATAATGTATTTTTAGAAAAGAATAAATTAGTCTCTGCTAGACTCACCTTTGTGGTGTCATGTGCATTCTATGTATCTTCTACAATGTTGGATACATCCACATGTAATTCCTTTAAAACCAGAAACCCAAATCAGTAGTTAGGATAGAGAAGGTATAATTTAATTAGCCAGTAGCTGAAGTATAAAGTATTTTCGGTCAACTTTTTTTTTCTTTTTTTAATTACAGAAATAGATTGCTTGTTTGCCTTAAAAATTTATGACAATTTTCCAGTGGTTTCATTTTTTTAATATAATACATTCAGCTTATTAAATTTTCTAAGGCAAATTCTCTTCCCAATTTTGCATCTTTGGCTATGAATATTTTGAGTAGCATAATATAGAACCTAGAAGTTGTAAGAAATCTTTTTCTCAACCTCTTTTAAAAAATTCTTCACTCTATGTTCCTGTTGGAAGTTTACATTCAAGAAGATGTATACAATCAGACTTTACCAGGGTATCATCGGTGCAGTTGTCCTTCCAGACCTCTAAATGTGCAACCACGTGTCTCTCAGTTCAACCCTAGAGAGAACTCCATCACCGTCAACATCAAATACCTTGAAGCAAACTAAAGAAAAGAAACTCTTATGGAGGGAAATTACTTTCATATTCTGAAGTATAATACATTTTATTACAAGCTGCCCTAGTAAAATTACTTAGTTCCTCAAACAATTACATTCTGGATTAAGTTCTTATTTGGAGGAGATTGTGTCATTAAAGTCCTTTGAACTTGTAGGAATTCCTGTACACTTCACAAGTCTCTCTCCTTATATCACTAGCCAGCTTAGAGAACTCTATCCTTCACCTAAATCTAAAGTTAAATTTCTTGCAAACTGAAAAAGAAGGGCCACGTTACTATACAATATCTCACAGATTTTGAGAAGGTAATTCAAGCTTTTAAATTAATTTCTAATATTTAAAACTGATCACTTCAGAGTTGATTCTTACAATGTTGAAAATATTCCATCTATATTAAGAATCAACAAAAAGCTGGTACAGTCAGCCCCCTGTATCCATTGGTTCTGCATTCACAGGTATAAACAATAGATCAAAAATTATATATATATATATATAAATTTTCCCAGAAAGTTCTCAAAAGCAAAACTTGAATTTGCTATTCACTGACAACTATTTACATATCATTTACATTGTATTTACAAATAATTACATTGTATTAGGTATTACAAGTAACCTAGAGATGATTGAAAGTATACAGGAGGATGTGCATAGGTTATATGCAAATACTATGCCATTTTACATAAGGACTTGAGCATCCATGGATTTGGTATCTGAAGGGGTCTCAGAACCAATCCTCAGCAGATAATGAGAGATGACTGTATAAAGATTTTGCCTCTCCAGTGTAATTAATGTGCACCCAATATTTTTGCCTAAGAACAATCTCAAATCTTCAATGAAGTTTATATACAACAAGCTAAAAATCCAAAATATCAGCACTTTGCTAATTAACATCAATATCAGCAAAATTGCTAGTTAGTCTAGTTGGTTAACTTCCACTAGTCCACTGGCAAAAAATAAATTAAAAAAAAATTTAAGACAATAATTAAACTCAATTGAGAAACAAAGACTTCAGCCTCTTTAATACCAGAACTTTAATGTGAACAAATAATCTATCATAAAGCCAGGTTAGAGTAATGGTATACTATCAGGGAAGATAAAAGAAATCTAAAGTTTTAAGATTAAATAATTATCTACTTCACACACCCGTGTAACAATTATGCTATTAAATTAACTGAGTGCATCACAGTACAACATTACAAAAGAATATTGAACTAATAAGTATCATACCCAAAATACGCAGTATTTGTGAAGCTGTATTTTAGAAATATGCAGAGATAATGACCCTAGTGAATATATAAGAATTAGGTTCCAATTAAATGTAAACTGCTGCATTTTCCTAACCAAATATGGTTAAGATTTATTAATGTAATATGCTTATAAATTACACTATAATATTTTATCTAGGTTTAAAAGATAAATTTAGTATTTAATAAAATTGTTTTATCATAAATTTAATTTTGCTAATATCAATATACACAGTGCTAGAAAATAAGTTGGAATTCAAGTTAAGCTAGACAAATTTTCTATATAGACTACCAGAAAATATTTTCTATATGCTTAACATTTCCAAACACATCATGAATGATGTAGTTCATTTATCATGAATTGTACATTCATCTGGAAAATCAACCATTATTAATAACAAAGATCTTAAATTACTCCACAGTAAAAAAGAATAGATGATTGAACCTTTACACTGACCTCAGTAAAACCTCAGCAAGAGATTGCTATTTGCCAAAGGGATGAAAATTCAAGCCTTAATCAGATGATTTTTTACATGAATGGATGCTAATTTTTTTCTCTGTATAGCTTCCAAATTTTGTGATGTTTAACACACTTACATTTCTGTCTTTCAGCCAGAGGTCCTCTGCAACAAGCTGATAACCCACAGGATATCTCCTTAAAATCTATGTGGCTGTCATGATTTTCACCAAAAGCATTAAATAAACCTGTAAAATAGGAACACAGAATAAATCACAGCCAACAAACTTCCTGTTAATAATGACATGCTTATGAAAGGAGGCATGACTCGCATAAACTGACTTAGTTTTTAAAAGTTATCAGTAGTTTCCACTGTCTTAGGAAGTTTTTTTTTTTCCCCTGGAATAATTATAACCAAAATTTAACTTCCTAGAAGAAAATACTATCATATAGTGTTTGGTTTTGTCTGCCTACCTGTCTCTATCTTATATTAATTCCAAAAGTCAAAAGCGATTGTAGAATGTAAAAAATAAAAATATATTTTAAAAATTTAACTGGAAAAAAGTCAGAGACCACAATTATCCTAATTTGGAAAGACTAAGAAGAAAAAAGAAAAAAGAAGAAGAAAAGTTGAACTCTATCAAAGATATACTGTGTTGTTATTAACAAGCTTCATACAACTCCTTCATGAAGCAAAGAAAACTAACACACTATATTATAAGAGAAAGAAATTCTGTACTGCAGTCTTCATTGTACCACTTAATCTGTATAAATAAATATATTAAATTTCAGAAATAAAGGGCAATTTATAATCTAATCTTGTGGTTTTTAAACTTTTCATAAAAAATAAATGGAATCATTTTGTTTTCAAATGAAATGATTTCTCAATCTCTAATTCTAAAAAGGTAAAAACATAACTGCACTGCTGAAGTGGAAGCCCTGTCTGTTCTAGCTCCCCTAACAAATATTACTAAAACACACTAGAAACCTGAAGAATAGACTGTCTATTTCAAGAATCTAATTCTGTGCCCTCAAAGAGCAGAAAATTGAAGCTAAGAAGTAGTTAAATGACTTGCTAAAAGTAAGAAATTTTTTTAAAAAGGTCTGAATCAGAAGCAGAACCCAAGCTTTCAGATTTCAAATAGTTTTTGTGATTATCAGCCACAACTACTCCTTGTAAACCTCATTTAATATATATATATATACTATACATATATATATATATATAGTAGTGGAAAGTTTAGAGCTAAGTGGGGACCTTAGAGATGGTCTAGTCCAGTGGTTTCTTAATTTTTTAAGGGTGGGGGAAGGATACAGCAGTGGAACCTTCTTCTATATAAAAGAAATACAATAGACACTACTCAGCTGAAGAAGAGGTGAGGTCACGTGTGGAAGCTAGAGCTTTGCCTATTCAGTGTCCACCACCCTGACCTTGCACCAGATGCTGAGGCACCACACTGGAGCACAGTTTCATAATGATTGTCTTGGTCAAACTGATTTTATATATGAGAATATTCAGGTGCAGAAAGGTAAACCAACTTACACAAGGCTCCAAAGGTGGAACAAGGCTCACGTGTTTACCAAAGAACATTTGTAGAAAATAGAAGGATTCCCATCTTCACTCAGAGATGGACAAATTGGTGGTGAAGCCAATGGGCCAAATGTCTCTAAATCAAATCATCCAGTTCGGGATTGAGCCCTCAGCAACCAACAGCATTTCTCCAGATGAATGATGTCTGATTCCTCCACTGACAATCAAATCAAAAAAGATTATAAAATCTCACTCTTCTCTTCTGGACAATTAATTAGTTCATCCTGATAATGTAACTTCTAAAGATACATTTTAATTTCCCAGTTAAACTGTTAAAAAAACTACCTAAAACAAAAACTCTGAAAGACAAATATACTGTATCTAATACAAGTGGCATGCAAAGTAAATTCAAATTAACATAAAAGAGGCTTTAAAATTGGAAAAAAAAATTGCAATTTCCCATTAAGCAGGCTGTTTAATTCCAACATGTAAAATAATAAACTAAGATATTTATTTTTTGCTTCCCACACTTTTATCTGTATTCACTTTGGTGATTTTAATCTCTATCTTGGATTTGAAAATTCTTGATCATAGTCTCTCCTGGCTACACAGGTAACACACTAATAGCAGAATCTCTGATTTATCCTGTCATTATGGTAACCACTTACACATTTAATACTTATTAAATAAATGTACAAAGGGGATAGACCTAAGCTTCTCCTTCTTGGTCCTAAAATTCTTACTACCCCTCCTATAAAGGCAGGAGCCTCCTCTGTAGGACAGAGTGTAAATGTATCTCCTGAGAAGGATTCCCCAACAAGGGCTGTCTTTACAGCGTGCTTTTAGATAAGATGTTTTTATGGGACATTTCAATAAAAGGATCAAGGACCTAAGCTTCCCAGTATGGTGGGACTTGTGATGGGCATCTGAGGATGCTCACTTGGGAGGATGAGATGTTAAAGACACTAACAGTGAAAAGGACAGGGCAAGATGAAGGGCGATTGGGAAACAGGACCACAGAGATGTGACATCTACTTCCCACTGTCATCTAAGTGATACCTACTTGAAAGAAACATTTCTACAGTTAAATTCTATAATGGGGGGTTATTTAAATGAAGCACACATATTCTCAATGAGTAGATCACATAATTTTTAGAGATTCAGAGTGCATTAGCATTTTCAGAGTACTTTTTACATCAATAACTAGTATTTATAAATTCCTGTGCGCTAAATAAGTATGTGGAATTATTTCCATTTTGCTTTTAGGCTTACTACAGCTTAACCTATTCACTGCACTGATACAGAGTAATTTTTCTAATGAATAAAAATGATAATGTACAAACTTGTTAAAGATTCTTTAATTTCTCCATCACCAGATTTATGAACATTTAGGCCTATGTGTCAGTTTCTTACCAGCTTTTTCACCAAAACCTTACATTTAGGTTATATTGCATTACCCAGAGGTCAGGAAATGTTCTTTCACACATCCATGTCTTTATTAGCTCTTGTGTCCTCTGAGGAGAAACCTTCTCCCCACTTTCACATCCTTCCATTTTACAGCCTAACCACTAATCCTTCTGTGAACACCTTCTAATGCTTTCCAACCTCACCAGCTACCCCAGGGTCTTAGCTTCTCTCTTCCGCAATTGTCCTCCACTGTATATAGTATCCAATATTCAAGTGAAGTATGAGTCCTCATTTACAGGTCTGTGGCCTCTCTAGATTACAAAGTATTTGGATTCAGTAACCTTGTCCTTTTATCACTGTTGCTGCTAGAATTCATTTCATAGGACCTGATACATAGTAACCACATAATAAATACTTGCTGAATGAATGAATGAATGAATAGCCAAGGCAATCTTCACAGCCAAGGCTTCCCCATCCCAGCTCAGTATTCTTTCTGTTACATCAAAGAGACTCTGCCCCATGAAACAACAGACCCTGTACATTTTAACAAATGTATACAATTATTAGGAACTATTATTAGAACAGAGACTAGCACTACTGTTCTCATAGTTATGTCACATAAGAAGTGTATTAAAGCTCGTTCTGATTTGTTATTTATACAAATCAGCTATGTCTGTCACCAGTTTAAATATTAGTAATTTAGAAAACAAAAGTTATTGACTTATCTACTCATCAGAAAACATTATGACAGATCTATTTACATACCTCTTTTGTCAGTTCATATACCAACTGGAAAAGAAGAGGTGTACAGTCAACTCTGAGGGTATAATTGCCTGCAAAATAAATAAGAGAGTATTTTAATACCTCCAAATGGACTTCAAACCTGTATTTAATTCTAACTTTATTTTCTAATTATAAACAAGATATAACAGATTTCAAATTGAAGGCATCATTCCTGGAGAATTAAAAATAGGGTGGACCCTACAGATTATCATATTCAGTGAAGTATGTCAGACAGAGAAAGGCAAATATCAAATTATATCACTTACATGTGGAATGTAAACAAACAAAAAAATGATACAAATGAACTTATTTACAAACCAGAAATAGATTCACGACATAGAAAAGAAACTATGGTTACCCAAGGGGAAAGGGGGAAGGGAAGAGAGATGTTAGGAGTTCAGGATTAACAGATATACACTATTATATATGAAACAGATAAACAACAAGGACCTACTGTATAGCACAGGGAATTATATTCAGTATTTATATAACCTATAATGGAAAAGAATCTAAAAATGTATATGTATATGTATATGTATATGTATATGTATATGTATATGTATATGTATATAACTGTGTAACTTTGCTGTACACCTGAAACTAACATTATAAATCAAATGTACTTCAGTATAAAAAAATAAATAAGATTTTAGAATAGATAGATAGGTAGGTAGATAAATAGACAGACAGACAAACAGTCTGGCTAAAACTAAAACACAAGGTGGAAATAACTCTTCAGGAGCCAGAGAGGCTGCAGCACACACTCGGGATAGGAGACTGCAGAGGCGGACACTGCTGCTAAGGCCGCAGCTCCTGCAGTAACAGTAAGGGCCATTGCTCATTACGGCAGCAGTACCTAGGGGTCTTTGGCAAAGGAAGTGGTAAGGCCATAATGTTCATGTTTTTATTCATTCATTCAATTCAATATCAAGACTTTAGACTAGAGCATGTCAGTAACTAACTTGTGTCCTGTGACACTTACCTAGAAATAACCATAATATGATGAAAGCCTACAGATGCACATGCCACATGTCAGGGTCAAAAGGAAGTCTGTAGTGGGTGCTTATTTCAGAGTTGGTCCAATACATACAGGAACTATTTCTGTATGAAATACTTTAGCCCAACTTTTAAAAATAGCTCCACAGGAAGAATGTCAAAAGTACTAAAGTTTTAAGTAGTAATCCAAGATAGGCCAATGGTAAATATACTAAAGAAATTAGGATCAATAGCTTAGTTATGAATCATATTGATTCATTTGAATCATAATAATGTTCTCTCTGGTAAAATGGAGAAATGGAGGTATTATTGAGGCATCTCATAGAAAGAGGATAATCCTAGTTTATGAGTTGGACTTGACAGACTTAAATACTGGTATACTATTTAATGACAATCTGAAATAAAATTTACCTTCTGTGTATGAGTCTACATTGATATATGCAACCTCTCTCTCCTGGAGTGTTTTCACATTCTCCTGTAGTTGAAGAAAAGCAGTCACTTAACTCACAGCGTTTACAATTGTGGAAATACAAGCAAAACAAACAAATTAATTCAGTAAAAGAGTGGTTTGCAGATACCATTATAAATCAAACGCCTATGCCTTTGACCATAATTTTAAGAAAATGCTATTAACTGCTTGATAATATTAATGCAATTAAAACAAGAAAGAAAAATATTAGTGATGCTGTAGCCACTTTTCATAGCAACAGCACGGAGACCCAGAGGAAAACTGCCCCTGATCCCCTGCACCATAATATGAAGGGGGAAGGCTCGGAGATGCTCAGCCTCACCCTGGATCTACTGGAAGAGAACTGCTCAAAGTAAGGCCTGGAAATCTGTACTTTTAAAAGGTGTCCCTGGAAATCCTTACAGACATTAAATTATGAGATCCCTTGACGTTGGGGATCCAAGTAACTTTACCATATTAAAAGTGAGGAAGTTGGAAATTTGATTTATCAAGAATTTTTGGAAAGAGAAGATATTGATGAAAAAGAAAAAGAAAGGAGGGGAGGATAGAGAAAAAACTAGAGGGAGAGAAGAGTGGCTATTAGGACAAAGACAAGACATTTCTCTCTCACACATACATGCACACACGCACACACATTCTAGAAAAATACAGAAGAAGACTAATGCCATCACACACATGGGAATATGCGGAGAGAACTCTTTTCTTCTCTCTATTTCTCTCTCTCACTCTCTCTAGCTTGCTACCTTATAAGAGCAGTTACAGTAAAAACATTTAAAGCTGTGAGTGGTCATCCCACAAATGAGAATTCTCACCTCTGCACTTGGCCACACGGGATAGATGACAGCTGATTCTGCTGCAGAGTTTCCATTATGACAGAGCTACAATAGAAATAAAAAAGATTCCTTAACTATATGTAAAGGTAAATGTGCTGCTGAATATGATCAAGAAGCTAGTAGAAAATGGGAAACAATATTCAAATTGTCTTTTAACTCACATGAATTTAAATTAATGCAAGGCATATTATCTTGTATCTTGGATTTTTTTTATCTGTATTCTAAGCTGCTTAAATTATAGAAAGACACATGTATTTCTATATACATGTATTCACAAGAAATTACATATTTCTAAAAGTAAATGACCTTAATGAATAAGATCTGATTCATCTAAATAAGTGTATTATGAAATGCATGTTCATAACACCAACATAATAATAAGACTTTGCAATATAAATGGAATCAAATGTGATACAAGTAACTGTGATTTTATTCCCATACTTATTTAATTCATATTATTATTTTAAAGTATGCAGAAATGAGTCAGAAGGAAAGCATTTTAAAAACCAGACACAATGATAAGAAAGATATGACATTCTTCAAATCAATTCTATAAAATTTGGACTCATAAATGATGAACAAAACAGAGGATAGTCACAGGAAAGTGCTTTTTGGTGCACCTGCCTTTAAACAAAACACACAAGCCTACCATGAACATGTAAGAACTTAGAGTTACTGGACAGAGAGCCTAAGTGAAGAAGACGAAAGAAGGGGGCCTATGAAAGACACTTTAAAATAAAGCATTAAGAGCCAGTGACAAATGAAAATTAATCATAATTGAATTAAAAATAAATCCTTGAAATTTTAGAGTAATTCAATTTACAAAATCATTGTATTATACTTCCCAATCAGGCACTTTTGTAAATGGTAAAATATACCTATGGTTACAATTTAGTACGGAATCCATAAAGGAGAGACTATAATCAGAGTATAGTCATCTTAAAAGAGCATGTTGTTTTCCTAGATAGAAAAAATCCAAGGAAACTGTAAAAACTTGAAAATTAATGCCAAGGATCTATATCAGATTTTCAATAAGCTAATTCACTTGTCAGAAGCAGCTTCCTAGGTTTGACTATTTTCTGAGCTTACAGATTTTACTTACTTATCACAAAACAAATACAAATAGAAACTAAAATATTTTAAAAATAATGAAAAACTTGGTTTGTACTTAGTAATTAAGAGGTTGTTCTGTTTTAACAAACTGATGTAAAAGCAAAAGCAAACTCTATTTCTTAAATTTTCTTGAGTATTTATCCAAATTAAAACAATATCAGGTAATGGAACACATCTGTGATTACCCTGAGATACATGTTGACCAAGAAGATACGTTTTCTGTCTTAGTTACCTCAGCCCATTTGTGGAACCCAGAAGTCCAAATTTTTCTGCATCCCAGCTGGCAAAAATGGTAGTTCTTCTCGGTCTCCAGCCTGTAATCATTGTTAACATACATGGTTAGGTACATCTGCCTAAAAACAAAGGAAAATTCACTCAAGTCACTTTCTGTCATCACTTGCCAAGGAAACATTATTTACCTCTACTAATCAGTTTTCCAAAATTCTGGACAACTTCTTATAAATCAGCAGTTCCACTGGTTAGGTCAGTACCTCCAAACACCCAGAAGTCCTGATGATCTCCCAGAATAACACACCTGTTTGGAAAGGAAGGCATTCAAAAGAATGACAACTTAGAATGTATTATAAAGAGCAGTAATTTATGTTTTTAAATTAAACTTCCTCCTGCTTGAGTTTCCTCCATAGAAAACCATCAAGGTAGTGTCTCCTTTTAGAATTTACCTTTTTTCCCCACATTTAATTATATCACATCAACCAGGAAAAAAATATTAAGAGTTGATTAAAATTTATCTTCTCTTACTCCTGTAATCTTTGTAAAAACAAAATGTTTTAAGACATTTTAAAAAATCCACCAACTCAACAAGTTTCACAGATCCTCAGGTAGTTCTGATTACATCGTAAATGCTTGTGATTTTCTTGATGTTAAGAACATGCATTTTAACCTTCCTAGAATTTCACAAAGGGAACAAATTACTTCACATAGAGCATTATGTCTAACAGGTTCCTTCCAATGTTTTATTCTAAGTCTCAGAAGTACAGAAAACTGTTTAATAGGATGATAAATTCCCATATGCCCACCATCTAAATTCAATCATTGTTAATACTGTTGAACTATTTGCAAGCGAGTTGCGCAAATCATGACAGTTCTCTCCTATGTATTTAAGAATTCACCTTACGGTGAGATTAAAAAAAAAAATCAGTATTTTATATTTTTCCTCCCTCATAGCTCTATTGTTGGTATTTATTTAAACTTCAAAATCATTATTCAACGTGAAAAAGAATCTTGTTCTTAGCAATTTAAAAAAAAAATTGTGTATTTGTCCATTTAGAGCTCAAATCAATTAAAAGATATAAGCCCCAGATGCTTTTTTTGATATTTTGACCAGGGAAAATTTCTGTTTCTGACTTTTCTCTTAAACTGTTACTGAAGCTACATACTCTGTTTTCCTTGTGTCTGTATGTGTCTGTTTATAAATCACATTTTTCATTGTGTACCTCTAGAGGGTATTAATACATGAGATAATAAAGTCTATGTTAAAGGAACTCAGTTCTAATTGAGTTAAAGAAACACTTTTTAAAAAATTCTTGTAAAATAAAACTGAACTTCTAATATCTTAAGAGTTTTGAAATTTTAAAACAAGCTTCTTACAGAACTTATAAAATACTTGCAGAACCCAAATTCACATTGCTAAGGCAAATCATTAACCAACAAGGCTCATTTAACCATTTTAGTTTAATAAAAACAGCTATCTCCTCTCTGATTCATCAGTGTGAAGTTTCCCTTTCCCTCTACATTTCAAGCCAGTCAAACTAAAGTTCTGATCATGCCATGCTGTTCCCCAACCCTGCACAAGCTGTCCTCTGCAGCTGGCGTTTACTGCCTGTCTTGATTCTGTGGAAATCTTAGTTTGTGTAAAATTAAGCTCAATGAGCACAAGGTCCATGGTCATGCCTCCTTAACACCAGTTCCGTCCGGGGTTAGTAACAGTAACGACTATGCTGGTAAGTGCACGGGGCCATGTAGCAGTTAAGCGTTCACCACTGTGACCATCTAACCCACCCCCACAGAAGTGACCAGTGAACTTCGCTCCTTCCCCTCTTCTCTCCTACTCCTTCCCTTAAGTTAACCTAGGGTTTTGCATGCATAGCGTTTTGACAGTTATCTGAAACACTGTTTTAAACCCTCAGTTGAAAAGGGAAGACAAAATGTTACACCTGGCCCGGAGAAGGAGAGGGGTGGGGAGTGGCCCAGAGGAAGCCGAACGGGACGCGCGGCCTCGGATCACAACACAGCCCCGTTCCTTCCCGAGTTTCGCAGCCGGGAAAGCAGAGGCCTGGGGCCCGGACCGCCTCGGGGCCTTCGGGGGAGGCCGAGGGAGGGACGGAGACCCGCGCAGGGCTGGGGAGGGACCCGCAGGGACTCACCGTCTGTGCAGCGGCTCCTGACCCACGGTGGACGGGCGGCGGTGGCGGTTGAATCTGCGGGGCCGGCTGAGGCGGCGGCGGCGGCGGCGGCGGTACCGGCTGAGGGGGCTGAGGCGGCGGCGGTACAGGCTGAGGCGGCGGCGGCTGCGGTGCCGGCTGAGGGGGCTGAGGTGGCGGCGGCGGCGGTACCGGCTGAGGCGGCGGCGGCGGGGGTTGAGGCTGCGGTGCCGGCTGAGGCGGCGGCGGTACCGGCTGAGGGGGCTGAGGCGGCGGCGGCGGCGTCTGCGGTGCTGGCTGAGGGGGCTGAGGCGGCGGCGGTACCGGCTGAGGCGGCGGCGGCGGGGGTTGAGGCTGCGGTGCCGGCTGAGGCGGCGGCGGTACCGGCTGAGGGGGCTGAGGCGGCGACGGCTGCGGGTCCGGCTGAAGCGGCGGCGGCTGCGGTGCCGGCTGAGGGGGCTGAGGCGGCGGCGGCGGCGGTTGAGGCTGCGGTGCCGGCTGAGGCGGCGGCGGCGGCGGCGGCGGCTGAGGCGACGGCGGCTGCGGTGCTGGCTGAGGGGGCTGAGGGGGCTGAGGCGGCGGCGGCGGCGGTTGAAGCTGCGGTGCCGGCTGAGGGGGCTGAAGCGGCGGCGGTACCGGCTGAGGCGGCGGCTGCGGTGCCGGCTGAGGCGGCGGCGGCTGCGGTGCCGGCTGAGGGGGCTGAGGCGGCGGCCGCTGGAAGGACTTGAGGGACTCAAAGGCCTTCGCCAGCTTTTCCAGGGTCGCCATGGCGGCCTCCCGCCCCGCGGGGACAGCCCACGGAGTCGCCAGGCCTACTGGCGGCTCCGGTCAGCAGCGGTAGCAGTTAACGGGGCTCGAGGCCGCCAGCAGGTGCGGACCCCAAGCGCGCGGCCATCTTGGAGCCGTCCCGACAGCCCCCGCGGCCCTGCGTCCTGCCACGCTCCGCCGGTGGGGCGGGGCCGGGTCGCGGGATTGACAGCCGGAGGCAGCGGCCTCCGCCAATGGCTGCCGCGCCCGCCCCTTGGGCCCAAAGAGCCGCCACGGCTGCTGGAGTCACTTCTTCACGGCGAGGGGCGAGGGGTACTGCAGGGAGATCGGGAGGGCGGTTCGGGGGCGGGGTTGCGTGGCACGGCGAGGAGGGTGGGCAGGGCGGGGTGACTTGTGATTGAGGGTCTCTCTCGGCGAGGGGCGTCCCCGGACGACGCCTAGCGGGTGGCGGGGAGGCGGGGCAGTGGGCTGGGAGCCCGAGACCCCCGCGGGGCGCTTGCCCACCCCGCGGCGCGGGCGGAGGGCCGGCTCGCCGGACAGCCTGCTGTAATATGCTGACTGTTATATATTTGGCCTTACCCTTGTTAGTTGCCTCAAATCACTCCTTGTTCACCTTCATGATCATTACCATAGATATACGTCTTACAATCCTCGTACTTACTATGTTCCCTCATGCTACAGGGCCATACACATGCTATTCTCACTCTCAGAAATAATCTTTTACACATCAATGCCCTACTCCCCTCAAGAGATTTGCCTATCTAATTCCAATCACTCTCAGTGCTCAGCTAATTTGTGAATTCATAAAGCCCATTACATTAACATAATTTCTTAACACCATGTCATTCTCCTTTATCACATTATTAAAATATACGTTATAATAAGATAAAAACTCTTCCATGCATGAGGGTAGTTATTAAACAATTAAGTTCACAGTATAAAGTTGTAAGTACATATACTGTATATTATGAAAAATGTTAAGGAATAACATACTATAGTTAAATGCATTCATAATTTTTCATAGAAATATGGGAATATTTATTCCAAGTTGGATCATCACTATATGTGTGTGTGTATATATGTATATATCTCTCATCCTTCATTCACATTAAAAGTTCTGATAAAATATTGCCAACAATTAACTTTTATACCCCAAATTACCAATAAAGGAATAGGAAAGAAGGGAGAAAAGAAGAAAGGAAAGAAGGAAAGAGGAAGGAAGGAAAGAAGGAAATTGAGGGGTTTTAGAACTCTTGAGATTGAGACATATTAGATAAAGACTCAGATGTGTACATTTATATATGATAATTATTTTCCTGAAATTATATAAAAACACATAAAGAAAACTGAAAGCTAAATATAAAATTATTTACAACCCAAATTTGAGGTTAATTTATATCTTCAATTGATATGCATTTTTTAAAATTTAATATTACACTGTTCCATTGCTATAATATAATCAAATTCATAAACAGAAAACTATATATGATATATACATCCTCTCACCATTTATAACATCTCTGAAAGCATTTTTGAAGTAGAATATTTTATGTTTACAGTTTTTATCATTAGAAAGGCTTAGAAAGTTTTCACACTACTAGATTTAATTTACTTCATCGTATAATTTTTTTCCAATACATGAGAAATAATATCTTATATGGTTTTGATTCATTCTTTAAGCAGTTTGTTAATATTGTGTAATAAGTGAATTCATGGAATATTGTTATAGAGTTAGACATTTTTTGTTTGAAGATGTCATCTTTTGTAGTATAATAATAAGGCCATTATTGTAGGAATGTGAAAGAGTCAGACATTGCTTTTAGTAAAAACATCACTCTAAAGGGCATATTGGCAATAGCAGCATGTGGTTAAGATCATGTCAATTTTTTGTAAATCTTTAACAAATTCTGAAATCACTCTGGTTGCTTACAAATTTATAAAACACAATTACTTACAGGAAGAACAAGGCTATAATCACTGCATGACAAAGGAATGCTGCTTAATAAATAAGTGAGGAGAAGAATTAAGTTTAATTCAAGGAAAGCAGCATTCTTAAAATATTTTGAATTGATTTGAGAAACAGGGATTTTATGATTATTTATTTAGTAGAGTTTATATAGACATTTATGTTTGTGTGTGTATCCTTCATCTCTGTATCAATTCAAATAAGATTTTGCCAAAAAAATAAACTTTAGAGCAAAAAATACCAATCAAAAAGAAAGAAAAGAAGAGGGAAGGAAAGCAGGAAGGCAACTTAACATCAAAAAATTTCATCATTATTTAGAGTAAAGATCTATATCAACTAAACATGTGTATTGTGACCTCCACATTCCACTAAAACTTATGCCATTTACCTATAAATATAAGCTTTTATTTGCTTCTACAATAAATAATACATAAATTTAATGAAACTGCAGCTCAAAAGAAGGAAATAACATTAGAAATTCAGTCATCCAGTGCAGTTGCTAAAGTATGGGTATGACCTGACTCTTAGCAATCAGAGAACAACCAAGAAAATGTGCCAAACTGTTGGATACCCAGATCTGTTCCCAGGGCAGGGAATAGGCATAGCAACATAAGTAAAAGAATATACCATGTTTAAAGCTTAATTATAATGCAAAATAGATATTTATCTATATCTATTTCAAAATGTTAAATTTAAAAGTGGACCAGAAAAAAATATAAACAAAATTACTTCTCTAGAGAAAACAAAGAATAGCCTTGTCTTCTTCTATTAAAGACTGACTAGCCACAATATATTATGGAAATAGCTATAAAGCTTTGAGGAAAATATTATAATTCTATAATTGTGTTACCACTAAGGTTGTTATGTTTGTAGTTAAGCCAAAGTAATACTAAGACATTCAAAGAATCAGAAGGAATGGTAACTATATATTTACCCTAAAAAAATAATAGTAAGTACTAAGAAAAGGATACATTTTTTAAAATGTAAGAAGTAAGACAAGATTATATAAATGCCATGTTAAAAGGTATTGAATCTACAGGTAGACAAAGTGAGGATCACGTCTATTTTGAAAATATTTCAAAATAAATGCCAATAAATAAAAATAATTCTTAAAATGATATTTCAGTCTAACTTGTTTGATTTTGTAAATGCATGTTACTTTATATCAATTTGCATTATTGATTATTATATGGTTAATAACACAGATACAATTAAAAGAAAATGTATAAAAAAGTTGAGATAGCAAAAATAACTTTCTTTTCTAATATTTACAAATAAAAGATTTAACAGTGAATTTTTATCAATCATAAGTCTTTATATTTTCAAGTAAAATATAAAATTATAATGGAGAAAAAAGTGATCAAAAATAATTCAAATAAAAATGTTAAGGAGAATAATCATTTATACCATTTGCCATCTACTTCTGCTTGGTACTGTAACCAATCACGAGCCACTGTAGCCGCTGACCTCCAACACTCCCTGAAAGTTCAAGGTGGAGATTAGGAATGGGGCACTTTGTGCTGTGGGAAAACTGACAAAATAGAGATTCAGATAGATATTTTCAGGAGAAAATTTTATGAGCCCCAATTCTTGCATCTCCTTATATCTAGAAGAGCACTAAATTCATTAACAGTGATGTCTGCTCCTCATAACTGGCAAAAGAACTCAATGTGTGTTTGACTGCACATACTCCCCTTCACTAAAATTACATATATAATACTGAGTTTCCCCCTGCCTCTTCAGAAATGTTCCTCAGAGCCACCTGAGGTGCTGTCTCCTAGATTATAGTCCTCATTTAGCCCCAAATAAAACTTAACCCACAACTCTTATGTTATACAATTTTATTTCAGTAACCAGCATGTATATTAAAATTGTTCAAAACATTGATGTCACAATTGATGAAAAGATACCTCTGCCTATATAATTTCGAATTGAAATAAAAAAAAAACTGGGCCACCGTGATAATGAATCTGTGTAAGGAGAGACATTTTCATCATGATGAATGGAAGATAAATCACTCTAAGCTTAAAACTATGCATCTGGACAAATTAGCAGTTGTGAGAATAATAACCAAATACACTTCTAGAAATAAAAAGGATGCCAAAAAATTTACACCCAGACATCTTCACAGAGAGAATTGCTGGAGGATGTACTTCAGCCCAGTCTGCTTGATGATCCACGAACTGGTCCAACACAGAGGGGAAGGAGAGGCCATAGAAAGAAGCAGAGCACTGCATTTTAGTGGGTGGCAGGTCTTATCAGCAAGATAACTTACTTATGAGACTTGTCTTGAGCAGCCACAAGAGTCTCCTCGCAACCCCACCAGAATCTTAAAAGTTTATATAGAAGCCTTAAAATACTGTCCGGATAGTCTTGGCAACAAGCACATTACTGTCACAAGGCTAAGTACTTGGTAGGGCTTCTTCAGAGAAGGCAAGTGAAACACATTCCAGCAGTCATGTCCTCTTGATGATCCCTTCAAGACTGATCCATATCAGGTATAAGTAGTGGGGAAAAAGAAGAAAAGGAAAACAGAGTTAATGACTTCTTGGATATGTAAAACATTTTAAAATTTCTGTGCAAAATTTATGATTACAATATTGAGTATATTTTTAATGATTCCGTTCTGGAAGTCTCTATATCAAAGATTAAATTTAGTTAATTATGGGCTTGTGAGTAATATTTTTTCTGTCTCTAAATTTCATAACCTATATTATTCACTAAAGATTTTTGAGAATTAAATTACAAAGTTAAAGTCGTTTCAAATGCATAAATAAAGAGATATTAGAATGGTTATTTTAATAGAAAAATGCCAGTGTGAAGCATTAAAAACAATGTAACAGCATCAGTAAAGCTGAGTAATTATATTTCTTATGGTTTTCACAAATAAAAATTACTTTGTTATTAATTATATTTAAAGTCTTTTAAAACCATAAGGGATTCTCAATATAGAATGTCTAATGTTCATAGAGCAAAATTGTGTGCATAATTTGATTCTAGGACAAAAACATTCATATATATATCATACACACACATAACTAATACCCAGGAATTACATGCAAAAAAAGTTTAATTATTTGTTACATTACAGTAAGATTTGATTATATTATTTTATTTACATTTCTAAATTATGAAACATTTGATACATACAGGTTATGATTATAAAATATATATCCATTACTCTACCACCCAAACTGAGAAATAAAACATGACATTTCCAATATATTTACCCTTGCTCTTTTATGTTGCTTAAATCTAAAACTGATATAACTACTTTTTATAGTAATAGGTATTTCTTTCTGGTGTTTCTTTTTCCATATTTTATTTTCAATAATTTTTGTAGCATGTTTAAATGTTCCTCTTGCAAATATCATAGAGATTCCCCCCAAATATCTGAGAATCTATGCATTTTAATGTCTTTTAATAGGAAAATTGACTCAATTTAGGCTTATCCATATGTATTATTGACTAATTTATTTATGACTGTCTATTTTGTTTTCCACATAAAACTTTGTTCATTTATTTTCATTTTTTTGTGTGACTTTCTTTTGTTTTTCCTTCAGATGTGTTTTTCAGGCATTAAACCCCTCATTCTTTATATCACTGAAGATAACTTCATTTATTTCATACTTGTATAATATTTTGGCTATTTCTAGAATATAAAATTCAGGATGACTTTTCTACAAAACATAAATTTCAAGAAGCTGTCTTCTTTAATCCAGTTTTGCCAATATTATATAAAAAACAACCTGTTTGTTGTTTTTTCCTGATAGTTATTATTCTGTAGTTAAATTTTTTCTAATTATATATTTTTATGTATTTTCTACTTTATATCAAGAAACTAGACATTTTAACTGGTTTTTATATTATAGGTACATTATGGTATTTTGCTCCATCTTTGGAAATTTGGTTCTGTTATTTAAAGGATTATCTAGTCCATATTTTGACTTTGTTCACTTTTCTTTTTGATAAAGCACCAAAGGCATGATCAACGAAAGGAATAATTTCAAAGCTGAACTTTTAAAAAAATTACAATTTGTTTTCTTTCCAAAAGACATTGTCAAAAGGATGATAAGACATGCCAGAGATTGGGAGGATGTATTTGCAAAAAATATATCTGATAAAAGACTATTAGCCAAAATATACAAAGAATTCTAAAAAGCTCAACAATAGAACATTAAACAACCTGATTTAAAAAATGAGCAATTTACCTGAGCAGACACCTCACCAAAGAAGATAACAGATAGCAAGCAAACATATGAAAATATGTTCAGCATTATATGTCATTAGGAAACTACAAATTAAAACAAGAAGTTACTACTACATACCTATTAGACTAACCAAATCTAGAACACTGACAACACCAAACATCCTGCCAAGATGTAGAACAACAGGAACTCTTATTTATTGCTGATGGAAATACAAAATGATTAAAACAGTTTGGAAGATAGTTTGGCAGTTTCTTACAAAACTAAATGTGCTCTTACCATAAAATCCTTCAAGTCAACTCTTTGCAGTTTACATAAAGGAGCTGAAAACTATGTCCACATGAAAACCTACACAAGGATATTTACATCAGGTTTGTTTGTAATTATCAAAACATGGAAGCAACAAAAATATCCTTCAGTAGGAGAATGGATAAACCATAGTACAATCAGACAATGGATTATTATTCAGTGCTGAAAAGAAATGAGCTATTAAGCCATAGAAAGATAATATAGATCCTTAAATGTATAATGATAAGTGAAAGAAGCCAATCTACAAAGGCTATGTATTATATGGTTCCAACCTCATGATATTCTGGAAAAAACAATACTATGGAGATAATAAAAAGATGAAAAATTGCTAAGTGTTATGAGAAAGGGAAGATTGATTAGGTAAAGCACAGAGGATTTTTAGGGCAGTGAAACAATTGTGTGTGGTACTGTAATAGTGGATAAATACCATTGTACACTTGTCCAGACATATAGAGTATTCAACACCAAGAGTGAGTCCAAAGGTAATTATGAGTGATTATAATGTGCCAGTGTAGATAAATATATATTTATATATGCTGCTGGGTCCTATATATCCCAGGACATGGGCTTCCTCTGGGAAGAATGATTGTGGCATCAGGGTCTTGGTCCTCTCATATATGTAGATATAGGGTAGACTGATAAAAAAGAATGTCGGGATATTGAGAAACTCAAAATTAAAGTGAGAGGATTTACAGTAATAAAAACAAACAAATCCCTTGAAACTTTGTAGATTAATTAGACAAAAAAGTTATAGAGAGGATTTTCTTATAGAGTTTCCAACTTTTGTCTAACAATTTGTACACCTCACAGAATATATATTTTTAAAGGTACATATAAAATTGACAAAAAGTAACTATGTAGTAAGTCAGAAAGGAAGTGTCCACAAATTTCATAAGGCTAAAGTTGTACTATTTTCACAAAAATAACTAAGATAAAATTTAAACAACAAAAGTGGATAATTGTCTGGCTAACTGAAATTTATGAACCTTCTTTTTGAAATTAACTAAAGCATGTACTTTATTATTAAAGCCCCTAATGTGCTTTTATTTTTATCCTATTTACCTCTCTTTCTTCACTATGGAGGTATCCTGAGATTTTAAAATGCATTCTCCTGCTTTTCTTTATAATTTCTTGAACACACATATATATCAATAAAATGATATCATTTAGTTTAAGTTGCCATTTATATTTATTAAATGTTATATTTTTGTTCAATTTCCCCTGAAACATTCACTTTACTACAATTTTTATATTTAGAATTATTAGTTTTTATAAAACTGAAATTTTTAGAATGCAACTTAGAAATTACTCCATTAATCCATTTTCCAAAAAGTGGATATTTGAGTTATTTACAATGTTTGATTACTATAAGCAATGATGTTATGAACATACTTGTATATTTATCTTGGTGAACACAGAACACATGCAGAAGGTTGAAGGTAACTTAGGAAAAAAATTGCTGGAGTTCGTGTGTGTACACCTTTAATTTATAAGGATATTATAATTTTCTGAAGTTAATGTAATAGAGGAGAACAAATCTGACTCTATATTAGATCTGTTCCTTTAGTTTTGACCACTGTGTCCTGTTTCCTAGGCTTAGTCTTGCTAGCTCTGCACTCACATAAAGATAAGAAGCTGCAGAATAGAGAATAACACTTGTTTGTTGGAGGTTTACAGGGACACCATGAACTGACCCACATGGACAGCTGCAAGAACAAAGAATTTCTACAGCAAGAAGTTTGCAACAACCAACCATACACCCTCCCTTGTTTTTGTTGTTTGTTTTTTGTTTTTTGTTTTTGTTTTTGTTTTGTATAAAAGAAGCCTGTATTGTGACTGGATCTGGATGGTTCTCCAAGACATTAGTCGGCCATCCTCTCGGTCTGCCAGCTTTCCAAATAAAGTCGCTATTCCTTGCCCCAACACCACATCTCTTGTACTTAAAGTTTAAAGTTTAAACTTAAAGTTTCACATTTGTGTGTTTTTCTATCTTTTCTGCTAAGTGTTACTGGCTAATATTTATGGCTGGAATTTACACTCACCCAATTTTCTTCAAGAATAACTTGACTATTATTGGCTGTGTCTTTTTCCATATAAATTTTAGAGTAAGTTTGTTGAGTACCATTCAAACCTCTGCCAGTATTTAATCATAGAGATTAAATCTGAATCACTTTGGTAAGATTTTATATGGTTAAGATATTGGCTTTCCATATTCATGAAGAAGCTATATTTATCCAGTTACTTTTGTATCTTTAATGCATTTCCACACAGTCATAATTTTTTTTTTTCGGATGGCATGCAAGACTTTTATTTGGTGAATTTCTTTTCTTCATATTTTTCTGTGGTTAAAATTGTATCTGTTTATTGCATTTCTAACATTTTGTTTCTAGGCATAGAAATACACCTGATACTTAGTCTCTGAAAACTACTCTTTTTATACCTATCTTTTTGGTTTTTTTAACATAAACAGTTTAGATTATTTCATTCAGATTCTAGTAAATAATACACTTGATTCTGTTTCTTACTAAGGTCTTAAGTACCTCCATTACAATGATGAATGGAAGAGGTCATAGAGGTTATTGTTAACTTGTTTTAATTTTGAAGTTAATGTTTTTACCTTTTTTGTATTCATCACAATAGTTTACTTTGTTGTTTTTTTTTTTTTCAGGTATTCTTTGTCAGAATAAAGAAGTTCTTTCATTTCTTGTTTTCTAAGAGCTTTTTATTAGGACCAGTATTGGACTTTAATCACGTATTTTCTCTGCATCTTCTGAAATGATCAATTGCTTTTCCCCTTGTAGTTTTGTAATCTATTAATGTGCCATACTACATTAATTTATTTTATACAGGCAAACTAATTTGCATTGTTGGAATAATCCCATTTATTTTTACAGGTCAATTTTGCCTACAGATTTATATTTTTCTACTGTATTTACCTATTTTTGTTCTGTTATTTTGTGTGATAGTAAATATGAGACAGTTTACACTTTAAGAGTTAAATATGCAATGTTGAATCTCACTTTTTTCATAAGGCGTACATGAGCTCAAACTATTTAAATTTTGAGTTGTGAACAAGTCACATTTAGTCAACCTGAGTTGAAAGAGTCACGGTGAAAAAACGCCCACTATAAAAGTATGTAGAGTGAACGCTAGGGCCTTGCTTCACCTAATCCACACAAACTATTTACATTTGCTTTTCTCACAGGAGGGTACGTCCTTCTTTCAATTTTATATTTATATATAACGTCCTGAAAGAAGCATTTTCTTGTCAGAGATTTTACAGTTACTAATAATTTAATCTAGTTTTTAAAAGGTCCATGTCAAAGTGTACCAAATAACTGCTTCCAGAGATTTGAGGTGTGACTATAATCACTGAAAATACAGTTAATTTATGCCAGATGACTTTCTATTATTAATGTACATATGTACATGAAAAGGTTGTTTTAGTAAATTTAGTAACTTATACAAGGACTAACAATACAAAGGTCCCTAAACATTTAACTTTTCATTAGTAATATATTTATGTGTGATCATTGTTTGAGTCACATAATACTATTTATTGCTCATACATGATATACCAACATCATGAAAGACATAGCTCTAAGGACTAGAGGTGTATAATATAAAATAAGAGTGTGCTTTATTTTAAGGAGTTAACAATTGCATATTAATGGCTTTAAGTCTAGCACATATTTCTTTCTCTTAGTGGCCTTGAATTTTTATATTTATGTTGCCTATTTGTCATTTTTGAGCCAACTCAGATGAAACACAAACACAACTCTAAAAAATTACCTAAACACGCTGACACAACTTTTTTTTAAATTAAGAAGCAACTCCATCACTGTCTTCCATGTTTATGTAAACTGGTTAACTACACAGGGAGCTTACAGGGCCTTCCGAGGAGAATAATTTGCCTATACTTTGATGATCACTTAAGAAATTGTCATGGATACATTTGGCAGAATAGAATCATTCATATTATTACATTTACACCATTGATGTTTTCACTGTTTCTGCCTTTGTTGCTTGGTTCTTAAATTATAGTTAAATAATGATGAAGCCTCTGTTTCCTTAAAAAAGAGAACACATATTTATACTCTTGTAAATATTTTTAAATACAAGATCTAAAAAGAAAAACAGATCTGTTATTGCAATCACTATAAACCACAGATTCATTTGTGTCTGTCAGCTATGGGTCTGCAACAAAACATCCCAAAGCTTAGAGGCTTATAAAGCTAAGTATTCTTATGCACTGACTAATTGTTCATCTGGGGTTCTACCTCAAACTGCTGACCCACTGGGCCAGCTCTGCTGAGAACTCTGATGCCCTCACTTAGGTTTAGTTCCAGGACATGGGTTCAGTTCAGGTCTAATCTTAAGTGCCTTTGAATTGTTTGAGGCCAATCAGTCTACTCAGCATGTCCTCATGGTAGAGGTAGAGTACAAGACAGAAAGCCCAGTGCATAAGCACATTTCAAGCCTTGGCTTGCATCACATCATATCTGCTGATAGCCTACGGGCCAAAGCAAGTTACAAGTTCAAGCCCAAAAGTAGGAGAAGATAAATACTCCTCATGTGGAAATAGAATGCCAAAGGATATTCTAATACACACCATAACCTTCTCTGAATTCCACTCAAAATTTCCCCATTGAAAATTAGAAGCTTAAGTTAATTATAATGGTTAGTAATTTAAGAAAAGATCCTTTTGAGAAAAAGGTCTCTATATTAACACTTTCTATATCACTAACATTTAACACAGTGCTGGTCACGTATTAGGCACTCTCTAAATGTTTACTGGCTAGCTGACTGGGTGACCTGGTGTAAGACATCAATATAATAATGTCCAACTAAAAGAAAGTTACATTACTGTACCAAGAACTGGATTGTCTTGCCCACACAGTTTTTAAAAAATATGCATATAAAATATAATATACACTATAATTCACTCAATTCACAATATGAAACACAACAATGAAGGTAATATTCCCACTGGATATTCCCCATTGACATTCTCTAATGTATTAACTCTCCTGGAAGGAGTTGCATTAATTATTAGATATTTAATTAGATTTTCACTAATGGTGTAAACACAATATGAAAATTCACTTTGATCTGCATTGTCATTTAGAATTACTAATCAACTGAGAGGTATGAACAATCATGGCAGGAGACTGAAACTTCAGCATTGAGGGGTTTTTAAAATATGCTTGGCATCATTAGATGAACATATAGTCTCAATTACAGAATGTGAAATTCCATTAAATTATCCCATATGAGCCAATGCCCAGAGGACCATTTCTGATCAGGGTAGAATAACTCATTTTTGAGGACCTTAGGATGGAAAATTTCATATTTTAATGAAAAGTCACATCATGAATACTCTTTATTCCTTCACTGTAAAAGGCAGGAACTGTTATTCCCCTTCACTAAGAATAACAGTAGCTTGAAAAAATAAACAGATTTTGGATTTAAAAACTAGAAAAACTCTGTAATTTTTACTTATTTTGCCAGTGTTTTTCTTTAGAATTATTAATAGTAAAAATCACAAAGTCACTTGGGATCTATGTCCCACCCTTTGTTTTTAGTATTGGCTAAACGAGCTAACCCTGCCAATAACACATACCTTTGCCCACAACAGGCATGTGTGTGTGTGCCCCCACATGCACAACACAATGTATCCACACATCCTCCTTACTACTATTTATTGTAGTATAAAATCTCCTAAGTTTAGGACCAAAGTCATTGTTTTGAACTCTATGTCTCTGATGAAAACACAGAAATGAATTCTTCACTGCCTCTCCTATGAAACAGTCATTGTCAAATACTTCCACTGCTCTGTAACTACTGACTACATGTCTTTCACTATCTTAATAAGACCACATACTCCCAACATCAGGCACTGTGGTTTGAACCTCAGTCTATATACCATGTACATAACAAGGCCTAGCCCAGATTTGTTAAAATCTGTTTTCTGCAATAGGGCCATAGGTTTGATTGGGATAGTATCTTGCAAGGTCTCCTTTGATTTTTGTTTAAAATGAGTTTCTAATTCCTCAGTTGTTTTAGTTATGATTAGGTTTGCAAATCCAAATGAATTTGGAACAAACCATAATCAACATTTGTATGACTGAATCATAGAAATATGTGCACAATTGGTAACATATATACCAATTGGTGGTTGGTGTAAGTAGTCAGTTGTATTACAAAAAGCAATAATAAAATAAAGCAGGCACATGAAAAGTTCAGTAACATATACAAAAAGTTTATTTATGATCTATATAATTTTTCTTACTTTATCTGGGTAATTTTCTTTTTTTATCTATCAAATGATAGGATTAAGAAAGATAATTTTGAAAGTTCTCTTCATTTCCAAGAAAAATATAGTAGAACTTTAAAAATCTATACATTAATGGCATTTTCATTTATTTATACACAGTTCCTAAGTGTTTCTGGCCAGAAGTAGAAATTACCAGCTTAAATGTGTGTTGGTCTCCACTGTTCATTATCTAAAATTGAAGTAAATAAGTATTAAATATCATAACTATTAAAAACTCAAAGCACTGAATTTCCTTCCAACTAATTTTATCAGAGCAGCAGTTACATAAAATTCAAATCTATATTTATAATTTTCTTGGTAGTACAAGAACTTCAGAATTCCATGTAATAGAATTTGTAAGCTATCCACCTCTTTGTCTGTATGTGTCATGAACATTAAATTATTAATGTATTATCTTATAAGTCACAAATAAGGATTTAGTTAACATGATTATTGAAGTTTTTATGTAAATTGTGCATACTGCACTGTAAAAATTTGAAATCTACAATCATAGACTATAGAACAAGCAGATATACACAAGACAAGTTAAGCCCACACTGTTTCAAGAGGCTTCTATTTTTAAAATGTATTAAATATTTATTTTCACAGATTGATGTGTTTAGGCAAATCATTTTAAAATATGTTGTCACAATTACTTTGAAACAACAATAATTTTTATCATTATTGTAATTTTCAGTGTATATTCACATGTGATTCCAACAACTATGACACTGAGTTGCTGAAGTAAAATCAAACATTTTAGAAATAAAGAAATTAAAGGACAGGAAAATTAATTGACTTGCAGCAATTTTTTTATACTGTCATCTTGGCTAAGCTAGAATACTTTACAAGAATCCCCTATCCTGTATGATAGTTGGTTAACTGGCCCAAATAAGAAATTCTTTTTACAAATTTTGGAAGGGGAAAATAAAGCAGCTCATCTGAAATCTGTTAATTTAGAGGTACGAGTAACAAAGAGATACATGTGGATTCTAGCTAGTTCTTGCTGTCTTTGTCTCCACACCCACATCATCTTCCCAAATGAAAATCTTGCTGACCAAGAGCCACTGAGACCCAACAGATATGTGGAGACAGCAGCTTTCCATAATCTTTTGCACCAGGTCTCCTTTGCAGACCCACTTGGGCAGCCCAAACTGCTTTACTTCAAAGGGTTGGTTATTGTCTTTTCCATGAGCCTCCAATTCTCCCTTTTAGAAATTTATGACCCCAGCAATACACACAATTTGGGGAAGTGCTATCACATATCTAACCCCTTTTCACATAATACTCATATTTGTTTTCATTTTCAGATTGAATCTGACTGAGACATAACTTCGATGAGATCACACTGCTATTAAACGTCAGTATTGAAAATCAAATATTTCATACTATTTCTCAATCTTGAAAGAAAGAGTATTTCCAAAAAAAAAAAAAAAAGAGGAGTTGTTAAGGTATGTATTTACTGAAAAAAGAAGTTGGGAGCAAGGAATAAGAGGTTTCAAGAGAGATAGAAGTGAGAAAAAAGGAGATAATCTAGCAGGAGAGAATGATTCATGCTTAAGAATGTTTTCATGGTAGCCAATGCTAACTACCAGGTGGCTGATTATATCAGGAAATACTGGAATAATTGATAACATGGAAAACTTTCAAAGCTTCATGCCCTTAACTTTCATTGAAGATGAAAATGTCCTGATTTTGTATATAGGCTAAATGTCCTCATATATGTGTGTGTGTGGATTTAATCCAAATTTCAGTGGATTAAACAACAAAGATTTAGAATTTACTCTAGCAAAGTCTGTATCCAGATAAGAAGCAAGATGAACTGTCCCACAACCAGCAACTCAGTGATTCAGAATACAAGGAAAGTACCACCATCTTGAAGCAACATCATATGGAGATTACTGCCTCCTGATGGGCATCTCAGAAAAAGAGGCACCTGCAGAGCCATTGCTGGTTTTTCCATGCTTTGTGCCAAAACTTATACATGTAAATTTGACTCATGGCCATTGGACAAAGCTAATCACATGACCTTAATGATCTTCAAGTCGATAAATAATGTAGTCTTGCTGGTGCACAGAAAGGATACTGATGAACACTGATAATATTCTTTCCATAAAGCTTAATATTTGAAATAATTGACTTTGGCATAGGGCTTTATGATATTGGTCATATTAGTTAAATTATCTTTTCCTCAATTTTCTCATTAATAAAATGGAAGGCAGTAATATTCCCCTATTAGAAAAATTAGGGAATCAAATGCAGGCATATAACACTCAATAATATTAGACATTATCAAAATCATCATTATCATCATCATCATTCTCTATATCTCTAGTCTTTGACAACATGTATCACTAAGGCTGATAGATTTTGACAAAAAAAAATAAAATATTAGAGCTGGAAAGAATTTTAGAAATTACCTACTCTGATCCTGTCCTTTCATTTATGAGAAAAGAGATGTCCATCATTTAAGTGACCTACCTGGGCCCAAATCTCCTTAACAGCAAAATTGGAAACAGATGTCTAAGTCCAGTGTCCTTTGTTCTCAAGATAGGGAAATTAGAACTTTCTATCAAGCATAGACTGAAGATATCCAACTCTTTCGTATACTGCTAAATCTGTTCCATGTTACCTTTGTTCATTTTACTCTATCAATTAATTGACATTTTGTAATTAATTAAAATCTTCCCAAAGGTGTCAGCTTAATGATTTTATAAGCATGGCAGAAATATGTTGATATAGTAAAGCCCTTATTGCCTGAGCAAATGCATTTTCCAATTTCTAAGATCTAGTCACCCAAGGAAATTTTGCTTACTGTGTTAAAATTAGGGATTTTCATGGCGGGAAATGAACAAGAAAAAATTAAAAAGTTAAACTGTTAATAGGTCAGTTTACTTAAAATATTTAATTATTGAAAGAAAGTAGTATTTGACTTATACTGATACAAATGATTTTTTATTCTCCCATTTCCACCAAAAAAGAAAAAAGATGCTATTAGAATTGTATGGTTCGATAAAACCTTACAGAACACAAAATCAAGAATATAACTACGATTCTTGCCATTATGAACTTTCTTTGGGGAAGAAATTTGTATCATCTGGAAATATATGAATAAGACAGAAAAGGCCAGGTGACAAAAACACATTAAATTGCTTAATAAATGGATAAAACTTAAAATGTTAAATGCCAAAATGTCAAAATTCCACTTCAAGTTTAGGAATGCTATTTTGAAAGACTTTCCAAAGCATTTTACCACTTTATCTATGAAATCAAAAATTTCTTTTTAATCAATCACTTACAGATGCATAAGAACCTCATTCAGACTCACAAAAAGACCAACCAAGAAATATGTTTGCTATATCCATGGCATGTTGCTGACACAATTGAGAAAAAAAGAGAGAGTGATGACTCTGTGTGTGTGTGTGTGTGTGTGTGTATGTGTATGCATGTTTTCGGGGAGGGGCAGGAGGTTTGAAGGTGAAGTAGACAGGGAAAAAAGAGGCTTTGTTTATGGTGTTTTAACTTAACAGATAATAAAAACACTGATGAAAATTTGTTTAAATCTGCAATGTTTCATCATTACAAAGAATGGAAATCAAAATGCATTAAGGTTAAAGAAACCTAGATGCTAAAAATAGAAAGATGTGTTGCATAAATGAACTGCATCTAAAAACTGTTATTCTCATTAATGTGTATTAAGAATCACAATTTCTGAATCACGGCCATTCTGACTGGTGTGAGGTGATACCTCATTGTAGTTTTGATTTGCATTTCTCTGATAATTACCGATATTGAGCATTTTTTCAGGTGCATATTGATCATTTGTATGTCTTCCTTCGAGAATTGCTTGTCTAGGTATTCTGCCCATTTTTGGATTGGCTTGTTTATTTTTTTCTTATTGAGTCATATGAGCTGCTTATATATCCTGGAGATCAAGCCTTTGTCGGTTTCACTTGCAAAAATTTTCTCCCATTCCATAGGTTTTCTTCTTGTTTTATTTTTGGTTTCCTTTGCTGTGCAGAAGCTTGTAAGTTTCATTAGGTCCCATTTGTTTATTCTTGCTTTTATTTCTTCTAGGAGAAAATTTTTTAAATATATGTCAGATAATGTTTTCCCTATGTTTTCCTCTAGGAGGTTTATTGTATCTTGTCTTATGTTTAAGTCTTTAATCCATTTTGAGTTGATTTTTGTATTTGGTGTAAGGGAGTGTTCTAGCTTCATTGTTTTACATGCTGCTGTCCAGTTTTCCCAACACCACTTGCTGAAGAGACTGTCGTTATTCCAATGTATATTCTTGCCTCCTTTGTCAAAGATGAGTTGACCAAAAGTTTGTGGGTTCATTTCTGGGCTCTCTATTCTGTTCCATTGGTCTATATGTCTGTTTTGGTACCAATACCATGTGTCTTGATGACTGTAGCTCTATAGTATTGTCTGAAGTCTGGGAGAGTTATTCCTCCAGCCTCTTTCTTTCTCTTCAGTAATGCTTTAAACAAAAACAAACAAACAAACAAAAACAAAGCGTAAGTAAAGGACATAAATAGACTCACAGACAGAGAATACAGACTTGTGGTTACCAGGGGGGTGGAGGGTGGGAAGGGATAGACTGGGATTTCAAAATTGTAGAATAGACAACACTGTATAGCACAGGGAAATATACACAAAATTTTATGATAACTCACAGAGAGAAAAATGTGACAATGAGTGCGTATATGTCCATGAATAACTGAAAAATTGTGCTGAACACTGGTAAAAATAAAAAATAAATAAATAAAAAAAAGAATCACAATTTCAATTTATTTGTCAATTATTCCTGAGTTAAATGAAAAATAAAATTAAAAAGTCACAATACACTGTATTATATCTTACAGAACAGAATGGGTCTTTAAACAGAACAGCAATGAGTTCGGGGAAGTACACAAGGCAGAAGTCAGAAAGGCTAGTTAGGAAAGTACTGAAGTTGACCAAGAGAGAATGTAAAGGGTTATAAAAAGGTGGATTTATTCAAGAATTATTAAGGAGATAGAATTGATGGGCTTATGTACTATTTAAAAGTAGGACATGAAGTTGGCAAATATAGATTGACCTTCATTCAAGATTCTTGCTGGAGTAACTGAGTCAAAGGAGTGACTTACAGCAATAGAGGGTGGGGAAGAGATAAGAAGATAGGGAAATGCACCAAGTGTACTGAATTCAGTTTTAGATATGTTGGGTAGTCTGTGCCTGATTTTAGAAGACATATGCAATTTTGGTATATAAATGAGTACTAGTTTAAACCACAGTTTTGATATTATTCCAAAACTGTATATAAAGGACGATCCTTAAGAAGACCAGCATTTTAGGCATTATAGGGGATGATAAATCCAAATTTTTTAGAGACATAATAAAGATGAAAGAGCCTGAAAAGAATACTGGATTTGATAAAGAAAAGAAAAGGCTATGTATTAACCGATGAGGCCTGTATAATACCACAAACTAGATGGCTTAAGCAGCGATTTATTGATTAGGATGCTAAAAGTCTGAGATCTAGGTGTTAGTGGGGCTGATTCCTTCTAGGGTTTCTCCCCTAGTTTCTGGTGCTTTTCTGGCAGTCCTTAGCGTTCCTTGGTGTGAAGAAGCATTGCCCTGATCTCTACCTTCATTTCCACGTGGCATTCTCCCTGTGTCCATGTGTATCCATGCTCTAATATTCCCTTTTCACAGGGACTCCGTTCGTATTAGGTTACAGACCCACACTAGCCCACCATGATTTCATGTTCACTAATCACACCTTCAACAGCTTTATTCCATATAAGGTCACATTCTGAGGCAGCCAAGTTTTAGACTTCAGCATACAAATTATACAGGGACACATTTCATTCTATAACAAAATTCTAGCTCAGTGGTAGAGTGCATGCTTAGTATACACAGGATCCTGGGTTCAATCCCCAATATCTTCATTTAAACAAACAAACAAACAAATAATAAATAGATAGATAAATAGATAGATAGATAGATAGATAGATAGATAGATAGATAGATAGATAAATACCTCCCCATCAAAACAAAATTTAAAAAATATGACCACAAGGAAAGTCATTTTTACTAACCAGTTTCAATTGGTAGTAGAGGCTGATGTTGAAAATTGTTTACTTAGTTTAAAAGATAAACTAGAGACAATAAATTTAAACTCATTTAAAAAGGCACTTGGATTTGAAGTGAAGGTCAATTATAAAGACACATTTAGAAGAGGGAGTTTGATCTTGAATTAAATATGAGAAAAAAAAATAGATGTTCAATTTTTTATTTAATTTGGCCTACCTGAAATTTCTTTTGAGAAAGTAAACTGTGGAGATAGATCTGGGCTGCCTGGATCTATTTCTGGAAGTAACATGATCTAGCAGAACGAGTAAGAGATTGGAGTCACAAGATTCACTGTGTGGTTCTGAATCTGAAATCTAAACTGTGCAACTTTGAACATGTTTACTGACCTCTCGGACTCACTTCTCTTCAATTGTAGATAATAGCATTCCTGCACCAGAATGTTATGACAATTAAATATTATTATGTTGTCTAAATGCACTTTTTATCAAAATATTATATGTGTATACTATTTTTTATATTGTCAGCATCATTTTATTCTGTCTTATGTTCCCTCATATTAAAATTATTTGTGGTAGCTATAAAGCTTTTATAAACATTTAGAAAATGCAGAATTTGACTTCCTCTGATTGCCAGAGCATAGGAAGGATTGTTAGAAACATAACCATATTTCCAAAATACTACATCTTATTGTCTTAAAATACGAAAGGAATGTATTACTATAAAAATGTGTTGTATTGTGGCAATGGCAGAAACAAATCATAAGAAAACTTTATGAACATCACTCAAGACACAGAATGTGCAAACCAAATGTCAGCAAAAACAGAAACATTTTTGAATTTAATAAAATAGTTCAATTGCATTCTGGTGCATGGACATCAAACCACAGGAAATATTAATAGCTATTTTACTCACACTTATAATTCAATAAAATGTAATTTTATATCCTTTTTAATATCAGAAAACACTAATAAGATGGATTGATTAAATTAGATTTGAGTAATGACAATATGTCATAGAGAAAATCGGAAACCACGTTGTTTCAATCACAAAAGCCCTCATTGTTTGCTTCCCCAAGCTAAAAGCAGATAATGGCCTTTAAAGATTGATATGAAAATTTTGAAATTGTGAATTTTCTCATGTTAAAGTGTTCTATTTTTTCTACACAGGGAATTAAAATGTGTTCAATTTGTATTCTATTTACCTGTAACATCAGGTTTTCTGACAGACTATAACACTGCATAATTTGTCCAAAAGTTTAATTGAATTAAACTAAATATCTAAGGAGATATATTATATATATCTATAATACTATTATATATATAATACTAAAAAGTAGCTTATTTTGGGGGGTACACATTGTAAGAGGAGTAGTAATGTATCGTGTCATATTCCAGAGCATTCTGTGCCCACCATCCCCTACAGCCATCCACAGGTAGTGTGATTGCCCTGATCACCTACTGCAATTACCCCACAAGCATGCTGCATGTAAGAAGCATGACCTCAGTGTTTCACATACAAAAGGGAAACTTAAATCGTCTTAGTGCTGTGCTTAGACATTTACACTGAATCTGTCATTCTAGCCAGTGGCAGAATTCTCCAGTTGAGTATGCTACCGAGTTTCCTATTAAAACAATTATCTTCACCCAGCATCTTCATGATATGTATATGTTAGTGATCAAAATGCTCAAGTACACTTCTGCAAGAAAGTACATGTATTGAGGAACACATAAAAAAAGGAAGTACCCTCAAATAATTTGTCCTATTGATTGAGTATATTTACACCTTGTCTCTTTCCCAAAACAAGTGGAAATATTTCTTCTTCTACTTTCCCTTTGAATGCAAATTACTAAGGATTTATCTCCTGGAAAATGGGAAGAATGTATTACTCACCTCTACAGTAAAGTGTATAGTATAATACACTATAGTATAATATAATATGTAGCATACATGTTGTAGCATGTATAACATAACATATTCTATATGTGGCATGTGTATGTGTGGTAAAGTTGTTCATGATGGTTGTTGAAATACTTGTCATCTTCTCATTGTACTATGAGTGTCTGGGGGTCTGTAACACATCACAATTTTATCTATATTTTGTTCTCTTCTAAAGTAATTATCAGGACTAACACAGATCTTGATATGCATTAAGTCCGACCAACATTTACTCAATGAATAGCATCATCCAAATATATTTAAAATGAAATACAGCTACCTGTCCCATGCTCTAGCACAAACTTAAAGGAACCAAAAATAATTATAACAATCACATAACATCCTGAAGGCCTTCAGTGTCGAGGACTGAGCAGTGTCTAAAGTTTCTTTAGAACACACTTCAACTCTTTCACAATAGATCAATTTTGCTTTTGGCATCTGAGAAATATTTTCTCCTATGAATGAGCAGCTGACTTACTGAGAGCAAGTGACGTTAGAGCAGAGGAAGGCAGGACAAAAATGCCTACTCTTGATTCTGATACTCACTTTTCTTTTCTGTGAGACAAGGGTTGAGAGTCATAAAACTACAGGTTTATAAGAGGATTTACACTGATTCTTTATTAAAGGAGATGTGGGCCAGACTGCCAGTTATCTATCATTCAATGTCTACTGCTCCTTTCCTGGGTAGAAATGATACTTGTACTTATCTGGGAACATTTCCCAGCATGACTTGTAGCTAGATTTAGTGACTAAATTGTAGTCAGTCACATATAAAAGTAAGTGTCACTTGTTCTTTGAGTACAATTTTAAAGGGTTTCAATGCCCTTCTTCATCCTTCTTCTTTTCAGCTGCCCCAGATACATATGCACTGGCTTGAGGACCAGCATATTGAAGGAACTTGAAAATGGAAGACCACCTCCACCCTACTGCCCTCTTCAACAGAAAAGCAATCGGGACTGGTTCCTGACATTGTGCCCTGTGGAGCTGTCATTACAGCTTAATCACTCCACTCACCAGAGAACTCGACATATCACATCACACGTCTTAAGACTATTTAGGATGATGGCACACATTCCAAGCCAACTTTATGATTTCCTTTTTGGTGATATCCTCCTGTTGAAAAGTAAAATGTCCTCTCAAAGGTTGTTTTCTGACGTTGGTTATTTTAAGTGTCCCCTATCAGATTGCCATTCTCCCCTCTCTTTTCTCATGTTCTCCTCTGAATGGATATCCATCCCTTTGTCATCATTTTGTCTAGTTTTCTGATATCCTAACCATTCTCTTAATTTCCAGTTCCACCTCCTGTATACAAGGAACATTATTCTGGAAGACACTTCCCTGAAACCTGAGTTTCAACAGAAACTTGGGGGCAAGGATTCTGCCCATACAGTGAGAACAAGCAATTATAACCTTAAGAGAGTATGGGAATTCTGATGTCACTACTCCATGATTCTTTATTTTCAGTCAATAAATAACATGTACCTCTGATGATGGCTGTATGGTCAGGCAACTCAAGATGGCTTCTCTCTATACATCTCCTGCTTGACTGGTGCCTGCTTCACCTACACACAACTCATAAGACTGATCTTCCTTCATATTCACCCCAGGCCCCAGCTAATGACTGTTCTAGATTTAGATCAGAACTCACCACTATGCTTATCCAAGGGGTGGTGAGAGGCATGACCCTGTGCTGATTACCCTCGTAACCAATGAGCCAACCTGACATCAACTCCCCTATGACTGGTAACCTATTCTTCCCCACCAGGAGCAAAGACTGCCATCATGTCCTGCCCTCCAGCTCCCACACATGGCAGGATGTTGCTCCAGGACTTTGCTTCAGATGTGTAAGATCACCCTAATCATTAAACTATTGATTATCTCTGTTGCTGACTCTGGGATCTTTCTCAGGTCTTGAAGCTGGGCAAGTACAGGGCTTGTAGACCTGCAGAGTGCAGTCCAGTGCTGACATAGCTAATTAATACCCTCACATAAAACACTTCGTTTATATAAACATAATGTAACTAGTAGCCAAATTGGGTTCAAAAGAATGGAAATACATGGAGATCAGAAGCAACCTTAGCTCTAGGGTCCTCAGAAAGCCCAGATTCAGTGGGATATCATGGTACAGCACAAGGTTTGTGGGGAGAAATGAATAGCAGGCACAGCTTTGCCCATTTCTTATCTAATTCTCAATAGTTCCTTCTGCTATTGGACCAACCTGGGATGTGTCTATGTCCATTCAAATACTATCCCTTTCTGAAACTCTTATGAAAATTTCAGTGCACATCATGTTAATTATGATGTTTCACTCATGATGCCACTTAAACTTATCATCATCTTGCATTGTTTCAAAATATTGAATGTATGTAATTACTCTAATTATTTATGTTGCCTTATTTTAGTTGTGATGGTTATATATTTTTCCAGGTTTATTTTCTTCTCTTGTAAAACTGTCTGCTGAAGCAAAGTAGATCTACCCAATGTTTCACAATGATACCCTGTACATTTTGCCTTCCCAAAATGTTACTTTAAATATTCTATTTGAAGAGTTTTCTCTCTCTTCTCACTCTGTGTGAATAGTGTTCATCCTTCAAAAACCAGTCAATGCCAGTGACTTCAAAAGGGTCATTCCTCTCACAAAAGTGTATCTGACCTTGTGAGTATGCTTTTTCTCAGAAAAAAAAATCATGAATTTGCATAATTTGTTTGGCAGTTTCTATATGCTGGTATATCTTATTTTATTGTGCTTCACTTAACTGTACTTTGCAGATACTGAGTTTTTTCTTTACAAATTGAAAGTTTGTGGCAACCTGGTCTCTGGCAAGTCTATCACTGCCATTTTTCCACATTGTATCTCTCTGTCACACTTTGGTAATTTTCCCAGTATTTCAAACTTTTTCATTATTATATTTGTTATGGTGACCTGTGATCTTTGATGTTACTATTGTAATTGTTTCAGATTGCCATGAACCCCACTCACATGAGATGAAAACCAGATTCACAGATGCTGTGTGTGTTCTGACTGCTCCATTGACTTGACTGTTCCCCCATCTCTCTTTCTTTCCTTGGGCCTCACTATTCCCTGAGACACAATAATATTTAAATTAGATGAGTTGATAACCCTACAATGGCCTCTAAGTGTTCAAGTGAAAGAGGAATCAATCAATATTTTGCTATTAATTATTATTTATTGTTATTTTAAGAAATTGCCAGACATCTCAAATTTCAGCAACTGCTAGCCTGATCTGTCAGCATCGAGGCAAGACCCTTCACAAGTAAAAAAATTATGACTCACTGAAGGCTCAGATGATGGCTAACAGTTTTTAAAGTATTTTTAATTGAGGTATGTGTATTGCTTTTTTAGATATAATAGTATTGCAAGCTAAATAGACTACAATGTAGTATAACATAAATTTTATATGCACTTGGGAACCAAAAACATTATGTGGCTCATTTTACTGTGATATGTGCTTTATTGTAGTTGTCTGGAATTGAACATGCAATATCTTTGAGATATGCCTGTATGCCTCCTTCTATCATGTATCTAATTATGTCCCTATGGATCTACTTTCATATCTTCACATATATCACTTAGTTTGTAAATGCTAAGAAAGTTAATACAATTTGAGGTACCACTTCACACCTACCAGGATGGCTATCATTAAAAAAAAAAAAAAGACAGGCAATAACAGAAAAGAATGTGAAGAAATTGGAAAATTCATACATTGCTTGGAGTCGGGGGAGATGTAAAATGGTGAAGCCAATTTGTAAGGCAGCTAGTTCTTCAAAAAGTTAAAGAAAGAATTATCATATTATCTAGCAACTCCACTGTCATGCCCAAGAAAATTTTAAAAATACATTCAAAAATTTGTACACAAATATTCACAGCATCAGTATTCATGATAGCCCCAAAATGGAAACAAGCCAAAGACTATCAACAAGTAATTTTGTAAATAAAATATGGTACATCCATAGAATACAATATTATTTGGCCATAAAAAGAATGTAGTTCTGATTATGCTAAGTGAAAGGAGTCATACACAAAAAGCCACATATTGGATAAAATTTATATGAAATGTTTAGAATAAGTAGGATGATAGAGGCAGAAAGTAGGTCAGTGAATGTCAGGGGCAATAACCAACTGATATATGGTTGAATAGAGGACTGACTAAATTATAAATAATAAGATAAAGGGGTACTTTGAAACAATCCAATCCAATTTTCCTCTTTTTGTTTATTAATTTTGTTGGCCTTCTTTTTTCTTTTAAATTTTTTAGTTTCTTTCTTTCTTTTTTCTTTCTTTCTTTCTTTCTTTCTTTCTTTCTTTCTTTCTTTCTTTCTATATTTCAATTGAAGTAAAGTCAGTTTACAAAGTTGTGTCAATTTCTGGTGCACAGCATAAAGTTTCTGTCATATATGTATTCATACATATATTTGTTTTCATATTATTCTTCATTATAGGTTACTACAAAATACTGAACATACTTCCCTGTGCTATACAGAAGAAACTTGTTGCTTATATATTAAATATATAATAGTACATATATCTACAAACTCCTAATTTATTCATTCCCACCTCCTTTCACCCTAGTAACCATAAGTTTTTTTCTATGTCTGTGAGTCTATTTCTGCTTTGTAAAGAAGTTCATTTGTGTGTTTATTTTTAATTTGTTTTAGATTCCACATATGAGTGATATCATATATAACTTTCTTTTTCTTTCTGGCTTACTTCACTTAGAATGATAACCTCCAGGTCCATCCATATTGCTGCAAATGACATTCTTTTATTCTTTTTATGGCTGAGTAGCATTCCATTGTATAAATATTCCACAGTTTCTTTATCCAGCCATCTGTCAATGGACACTTAGGCTGCTTCCATATCTTGGCTACTGTATATAGTGCTGCTATGAATATTGTGGTGCATGTATCTTTTTGAATTAGAGTTATCTCCAGATATATGCCCAGGAGTGGGATTGCTGAATCATATTGTAAGTTTATTTTTAGTTTCTGTTAAGGAATCTCCATATTGTTTTCCATAATAGCTGTACCAAACTATATTCTCACCAGCAGTGTGTGAAGGCTCCCTTTTCTCCACACTCTCTCTTCCGTTTATCATTCATGGACTTTTAATGATTGCTTTTGGTAGTGTGGCCATTTTAACAATATTAATTTCTCCAATCCAAGACCATGGGATATCTTTCAATTTCTCTGAGTTATCTTTAATTTCCTTAATTAATGTTTTGTAGTCCTCCTGATACAAATCTTTCTCCTCCTTGGTCAGATTTATTCCTAAGAATTTTTTTTTAATTGGATGAGATTTTAAAAGAGATTGTTTCTTTACTTTCCTTTTCTGATATTTCATTGTTAGTGTGAAGAAATGCAACTGAATTGTCAATGTTAATCTTGTATCCTGCTATCTTGCCAAATTTTTTTTATCAGATTTATTAGTTTTTGTGTGGAGCCTTTAAGGTTTTCTATATATAGTTTCATGTAATCCACATTTAGTGACAATTTTACTTCTTCTCTTTGAATTTAGATTCCTTTTATTTCTTTTTCTTGTCTGATTGCTGTGGCCAGGACTTCCACTACTCTGTTGAATAGAAGTGATGAGAATGGGCATCTTTGTCTTGTTCCAGATTTTAGAGGGAAGGTTTTCACCTTTTCACTGTTGAGTATTATGCTGGCTGTGGGTTTGTTATAAATAGCTTTCATTATGTTGAGATATGTTCCTTCTATGCCCACTTAGGTAAGAATTTTTATCATAAATGAGTTTTGAATTTTATCAAATGCTTTGTCTGCATCTACTGAGATGATCATGTGATTTTTGTCCTTTCTTTTGTTGATGTGGTGTATCACATTGTTTGATTTGTGTATATTGAACCATCCCTGGGATGAATCCAAATTGATCATTGTGTATGATCTTTTTTATGTGTTGTTGGAGTGAGGGATTTTTGCATCTATGTTTATCAATGATATTGGCCTATAATTTTCTTTTTTGGTAGTATATTTACCTGGTTTTGATATTGGGGTGATGGTGACTTTGTAGAATGAGTTTGGTAGTATTTCCTCCTCTTCAATCTTTTGGAAGAGTTTGAGAAGGATCAATATGTGTTCTTCTCTGTATGTTTGGTAGAATTCCCCAGTGAAACCAAATGTAAATTTTCTTTGCATTCATCATAGGATGTGTTAAAGCCTATAGGACTACCATTCTAAAGCAAATAGATATACTAATGGGCTAACATAATTAAAAAACAGGGTAACCACAAATCAAAAGCAGGGTACACAGACCCACGGTTGATGCCAAACCCATCCCCAATGTGCACCAAATCTCCACTCATTTGTCTTAGAGGCACAGGTCCACAAATGCACCAGGAGAGCAAATCAACCACCTCTGCCTGGGACTAGAATGACAGTCTTGCCTGTGATGTTGCAGGGCCCCTGGGTAACGGTTCATGTTTCAGCCCCTCCTCTGCCCAGAAGACAAGCACCAGCAGTTGTACCCCTCCAGAGCAAGCTGAGAAGATGGCTGTGACTGAACCCCACCTCTCTTCTCACAAGAATGCTCATCAACATTGGTGCAGAGCAATACCCTGTGCACTAGTGGAGATGGCAGCTATGAAGGTTGCAATGCACCCCTCATCCCACATGCAATGGTGCTTTCTATGGAGGGACCCAGATTGATTTGCACTCTCTTCTAGCCACAGCCCACACCACACTCCAGGCTCCTGAGGCTGCCTGTGTGCAGTCAACCCCAGTCCCCTCCCCAGGCTCATCCATGGAAGACTGAGTTGCAGCAGCTCAGCCCAGCCTGTCCCCACTGGCATGCATCTTAGGCTAGGGTTCACAGTGACTCTCATTGCTGTTTTCTCTTAGTTCTTTCTGCTAAGCTGCTGTTGCTGCCTCCTCTAAACCTCTGAAGCTCCTGTTCTGTCCCTGTGGATCTCTTTGCTGGAGAGGGAGCTTCCCAGGGTGAGGGCACTTTTCTTTCTATGCTGCTCTCTCTCTGTGAAGCATATCATGCACCAATTTCCTTTTTCTTTCTTTTTTTCCTCTACCTGGTTTTGTGGGGCTTTCCTTGTATTTCCAAAGTAAGAGAAATTATGTCAAATTTCAGGAGTTATTCTGTGTGAATTGTTCTGTATTTGTATATAATTTTTGGTGTGTTCATGGGACAGGGTGAGCTATGTGTCCTTCTACTCTGTCATCTTGGCAATCCCTTTTCTGGTCTTCAAACTGCCATAAATTTTCTTAACAAATAACACCAACTGTAAGTGCATAGCAGTTATATGACTGTCCACTGCTGTGCTTCCCTAAAGAGTCATAAAGAATGTGAATGGATCTACACTTAAAAGTGCAAGTATTCAATCTTTGATCTCAATTTTTCAAAGACATTCCTTGCAGTTGCAGTCAGTGCTTGGATGTGTGGCTGAATTGCAAGAATTCAGTCAGTGAGTTTATTGATGTTGAACAGCAGGAACTTGTAAATACAGACAGTTGAAATTGCCAGTTTACTGATGAACCCTTGCATGGGTAAGCAGTTGAAAGTCTCCTGCAGTCAGCCTTGCTGAGCAATCCCTGGTAAATTGGTAGAATTTCTTAACTTTTTTCTCCCAGTTTTCTGCCCTAAAGAAGTCAAATACAATTCCTTGGTTTGACCCATTTTAATTATTCACAAGAAGTACGATGCACAAAATTTTGCAAATGATAACTCAAGATTAATATAAAAGAAAGAGAAACAAAATATGAGGTCAAGCTATGGCCAAAGGTGTTATTTTAAATACCAACATCTAAAATTTAATATGGAAATATCCTATCTTTTGTTTCTAAAGTTATTAAATGAAAATAATTCACCTTATCCCACAGGAAAACCACATAGCATTCAGATATGAAGACACGAATATATCTGAGTCCTTTTTAAGACTCAAATAAGCTGAATCATCTATAGAAGCAAGTACTGATATTGCCAAGTACTGCACTTCTTTTCATTAAAGGCTTTTCAAAATTTGCTCATGACAGGTAGCTGAAGTATATTTTAAGTTAGTGTGTTACTTTTTCTTTCTACTTTGTTAGTAGAGATTTCATATCCTTTCACTCATATCAATTTTTATTTAACATGCAAAAGAATTGCAGGGAAATGAGCAAACTGCATAAATGATGGTTATTTACTGAAATGGCCAAACTCCCTTAGCCAAGCACTTCCCTTTAGCATAGTTTAATTTAGTATAGTTTAATTTTGTACTGAGAAACAAAGCTGACCTTATGCTTGTGTTTTGGAATTTGCATTTACACAAGTTTAGTAAAACAGTATTATTCTATTTGTATTATGTTATCACAACCTTTCAAAAGTGTATCTCAAAAAAGTAACTATTTTTATTATTAAGAGATGTCCCAACAAGATGTCATAAAAAATGACATCTAGAACAGACTGTGAAATAAATGTTTTAAGGAACAATTAGGCCCTTTGTCCCATTCAGTTTCTTGCTGATTAATTTTAACTACCATTAATTGAATTTATCTTCAGCATGCTGAGTAAAAAAATCTTAAAATCAAATCTTTTGTATAGAAAATATTTTTTCTATTTCTCCTGTTACAATGGTGAAATAAAGAGACATTACATCCTGAGTTTTTGCTGGTGATTATCAGTTATAGGAAAGTACATAAATGATAAAAACAAATAGTAGTAAATATTTGTTTAATCAGTCTATGTTTAAGTAAATTGTGTTGTCCAGATGTAATAAAAAGTCAATAGTTTAAGATCCTGTTTCTTCTTTCATTATTTATGTGTTCACAGAAAGTTTATTTAATCTTCCTAAACCTTGATGTTTTCACCTTGGAAAAAAAAAAAAAGCTAAACTAAATTCTGGGGATAACAGAACCAGTGTTGGAGAATTAAGGAGATAATTTATTTTAGGGCCTGACATGTAACAGTTTGACTACAAATCCTTCCTTCCTTCCCTCCTTTTCCTCTTTCACTCCCTCTCATCTTCCTCTCTCCCTCTCTTCCCTACTTTCTTCTTATTCTGTCCTGATTTTATTAATCAGATTTGCTAGCTAGCAGGACCATTTTACTACCTCTGTATATCTAGTAATCCACAATTATAGCCATCTTATTCTACATTATATTAGTGTGATAAGCACGCATATAGATTACTTTTATCAAATATGTAACTTATTATAGTTTTGATTTTAAGTTAATTAGCTATTTAATTCAGATTGTCCATCATTTCTTAGAAGTCACTGAGTATTCGTTCCAACACTTAAATGAGATATGTAACCAATGGAATTTTTTCAACAGAATTGTGAAATTGAATTTTAGCAGTGACATGCAATAGTTTTGTGGATATTTATTGATAGAAGTTTGTAAGATCTCTTCTGTAATGTATACAGTGTGTACATTTTTTCCACCTGTCCAAGAACTCCAGGCTTTGAAATGTGAGGTTCCAATGGATCATGTGTTAAACTGCATTGGTTGCTTGATCCTTATAAAAGCATGTTTAGTCATTGCTATTTTTGGTAGTGGTTTTACCAAAAGAATCTGACAAATTTAATTGTGATAGTTAACAAATAATTGATAGATTATGTGTTATCACATAACATAGAATGAATAATTGAATGCAAAAAATTCAGCATGACTACTTCTACTCTATTGAAGTGTTCATATTGACAACTACCTTCTCCTTATACTATAGTTACATTTAGTTAAATGTCTTGAAAAACATTATTTGGAAAACTCAAGGTTCTTGGGTGCCAGAACCTTTAATGTGCAATTCATTTTCACAATTTATGATTCTAAGAGAGTTGCTCCAAGTCAAGATGAGGGAATCTGTTAATCAAAATTAGCAGAAAGCTACAGAAAGGACTGCTTCCAGGTAGTTTTCTTTTTTCAAAGACACACAGGCATTGTGTGAACAAGACACTTCTGTTGTTTTTGTTTTTGAGTTAAGATTTTATTGCTGAATTCTGATCAAGATAATTTATACATTCTAAACTTGCACTGAATGAAGGGAAAATCTGCACAAGATGGATTGGTTAGATGGAACTTTGTATTCTCTTTTGAGAAGTGTGTGTCCCTTTACTTTTGCATATAGATCAAGAACAATACTTCAAGGCATTCTCACCAACAGCAAGCAGATCTCCAATTTAGAGTGTCTTGTCTTGCTTTTAATTTGTATTTAGAGTGTACCTTATTCTAATTGGGAAGTTGTAGTCTCACTTCTGTAAGTGGAACAGTGAAGATGTTTGTGTCTGAACTTGTTACATGTTGGTATTATTGTGTCTGTTGGGGACTGGGAAATAAGTAAGCTTAATAAATTGATTCAATTTTGAGTGTGTTTGAATTTAATGAAACAAATTGTACTGATTGATTCTCAACACTTTAATTACAGGTAAATTTCAGATCACTGAATAGTTTTACTTATATCAGGGCATCACAGATAGGATAGAATATGTTGTAATATTTTGGGGGGGTACTGTTATTTTGGTTTTCACACTATTTAAAAGTTTTATCTCCATCTCCACCAAGGACAAAGGGACAAGAATACAGTTGTTTAGAAAATGATACATTTGTAGACCATCTGCTCTTTGCATAGAACTGCATGAGCATTTGCTTATAAAAAGGAATTATGCTCCTCTTTTTAGTGTGCAGATTAAAGACAAGCCAGGAGAGAAAATGTTAATGCAGACAATGAGAGGGCAAAAGCAATATGATTTGTTAATTACTACAGGAATGTAAAATAAAGGTGGAAAGGTACATCAGTGAAGGTTAACCTAAATCTTGAATTGTGAAACAAGCTATAACCGTGTAATTAAGCTGAACTATTTACAATTGTTCAAATGCTTTGAATTTTTTAATCTCAAATCCTTTGCTCAGAATGTTCTTCCCTGTGTCCTATTAGCTTGTTATTTATTTTGAAGATTTTTCAGAATTGCTCCATATTATCCTTCTGTAACTCTCCTCTGAACTACCCTCAGTAGAATTAAATGTTTCCTCCATTGTGCTCCATTAGTAGCTAGTACATATCTTTATCATATAACTATTCAGATACATGTATATCTCTTCAGCTTGACCTTAATCCCTTAGAAGTCAAAGCTTTGTTCTATTTTTTCTGTATCTCCATTTCCTAGTGCATGCTCCCAGATTTTATTCCTCTACTCAAACCTTACTATTGAATCTATACTGGAAGTATCTTCTCTAGACACTCTTTGGGGAACCTGTTTTTATGACTTGTAATTGCAGCCCAAGACACCTCTCATTGTACCTCTAACTTCAATCTGATCACCTCCTCTGAAGTTTGACCTATACTCAGCTTTCCACCTGACATCTCTGCTTTAGTGCCAGAAAAGGTGTCTCTAACACATTTTTCAAACTCATCTCACTCCTTCCATAAACTATGTCCCTTGTTTTGCTGCTTAAGCTCAGATTTTAGGGGTCATCCTTGATACTTCTGTATTCCTTAGTCCTCACATAAAAAATATCACCAATTCCTGATAATTATATTTCCAAAATACACCTTCTTGATCTTCAGCATCATGGCCACCACCCAGCATCTTCTAATATCTTTCTCTCCTTTTATTCACTGAATTTCAGTTGCACTGGACTCTGGTGTACTGAAGACTGTGACTTTTACCCATCTCAGTACTTAAATGTGATGATATTCTATCAGAAAAACATGAATTTGAATTCTTGGGCATGGCTATTTCCTTCTCTTCACTCAGCTCTCATATTGACTTACTTCTTTAAGGACAATACTGGGCTGCATATTCTATACAAGAATCTGGTACCCAGATTGTTTTCTTACAGAGCATTTGTCTCTTTCTTAATAATTAAAATCTCATTATTTTGTATTCATGTCTGCCTTTATTATATAATATTCATTTCCCCATTCTAATTTAAAAACCACGAAGATAGTAATCATCTCACCATTATGTACCAAACATGTAGAACAAAGACAAGCACATAAGAACACCATAAATATTTGTTAAAAAGATGAATGTATAGATTGAGAAAGAATCAAGAGAAACACCATAATCAGAAGGATAGAGGATGCTATAATGCAAGCTTCGTGGAGGCAAGCATGTTTTGTTTTAATCATTATATCCCTTTGTCTAAGGATATACTGATGTGTTATATGTATTCAATATTTGTTGAATAAATGTAAGAATTTAGAAAGTAATGCTTAAAGCAGTTTTGAATGACAACATCAATGTCAGGATATAGATTCAAGAAAAATAAAATTAAATTCTTCCACCTACATGAGACACTTCAGTTTTTACAAAATTTCTGCTAACTATATTCACTGCCTTATCAATCAGTAAATAAAAGGGTTAACAGCAGTTTTTTGGGTCACTGTATAAGATAATGTAATCAAGATAATGAAGAAGCAGAAATAACTTAAAATCAAGGAACACAGTAATAAACGGACTAATTATCAAAATGACTTACATGGAGAAGAAAAAATAACAAAAAGCACTCATTTTAAATTTTGATCTGTAAGTAACAAAGGCAAAAACAAGAATTTCAAAAAAATTAAGTATACATTTAATGGTATAAAACTTCTATAAAAATTGGTTTTCTGTCACTTCATACAATAGTTATCCAACTGCAAAACTGTACAATAACAGATTTCACATTTATTTCTTCTTAAAGTCAATGCGTTAGGCTAATTTCTCCTATCCCATTTCTTTTTCTTTTCACTCTCTCCAGGAGACAATGGAAAAGACTTCTAAATAACTACAGCATTTGGCCAGTTCACAATGGAGGAAATAATGAACGGCGTAAGGAGCTAAAAATCATCTATAGTTTGAGTTTTAACTTTCAGATGATAAACAACTCTCAACCTCTTTTAGATTCTATTTTAGAAAGAATGAGAGGAGTAAATATGATATAACTAAATGTCCATCCAAATAAATTTCAGAAATACATGTAAATAGATTTTTTAAAAAGTAAACATAAAAGCATAATTTAAATTACAACTTAAAAAAGGCTTAAATTTAATCCTAATTAAGCTGCACATATCTTTGTATACTGTTCAGTGTGAGGATCTCATTAAATAAGTGTTTTCTTTTAAGTCTTCTCAAAAAATAAGGGCATTATATTGCTTTTCATATGCTTAATGATATCTGTTTTGTAGTGTACTCTGATAGACACTAAAAAAATTCCTTTTATGGGCCCCAAGATCCCTGACATCACAAGGAAATGATTCATTTACAACTTGGGTAACAGGTGAGTTTTTTAAGCAGTGATTTGGGGCTATTGTTAATAACAAGGTACATGAAAGCTTCTTTATAAAACTAAAATTATATAATAATAATAAATAATACCATTTAGTAAATGGTAAATGTATTATGTAAATTGTTTCATGGAATCCCACACTGGGGACCTGGGCCTATTGTTTCCCTTTGAATAACAGATTCTTCCCTAAATCATTTGAAATCTGTTCCCTGTAAATTTTAAATAGGATAACATTATTTTGCTATAATAGAGTAGTTTAAATTTAAACACAACCATTCTGTTTCAATTATAGAAGTGTCATTGGGATTTAATTACACAATTTGAAAGACTGAGAGCAAAAACTACCTGCGTGCTCCTGATCTGGGAAGGAAGGCCTATCTCCTCCAGACCAGGGTTTCTGGACTTTGGCATTATTGCCATTTTGGACAGGATTGTGCTTATGTGTGTGTCTGTGGTAGGGGGGGGAGTGAGGAGGGATGCTGACTTGTACATTTTATGACATTTAGCAGCATCTTAGACAAGATTGCAATAGCAATGCACTCCTAGAATGACAATCAAAAATCTTTGCAGATCTTACCAAATGTCCCAGGGAAGAATTACTCCACGTGGAGACCTACTGCTTAAAAAAATAAATAAATACATAAAAAACTCTGAGCAACCCACCTAGCCACTTAAAAGCATAATCCTTCAGCCTCTTTTCCTTGGAAACCTGGTGGAATCACTGCTGCAGCTGTCACCCATTCTCTACGAAAATCACTGCCTTTGTCTGAAGTAGTAAAGCTGAGATACTGCACTCAAGAACTCACTACCAAGCAGTGAGCAATCTCTTCTCTACAAACATCATGGACTCAACTCAGGAGCCCTTTATCCTTTATCCTCTTCCTCCACCCTCTAAGGTAGATGGAGGTAGTAACCAGATGTGCTTTATTCAATCTATGCTTTCTGCCAATAGCCACATTAGAGAAATGAAGCTGCTCTTGTTGGTTCAAAAACGGACCCCATACATAGAGTGCAAAGAGAGACTGAAGAAAGAGGCAAAACACTCCAGACTGGTATGTGTCAGGTTTAATAAGTATGGGAAGTTACATATGAGGTTTGTCTTGGGTGGCTGTGAGACAAATAGACTTCTGAACCTGCCCACCAGAATCTTAAAAGTTTATTTGGAGGCCTTTACTGGATTCAGTCACATGTAATTTCCAGATGGTCTCCATCATACATTGCTCTCTCAAGGCTGTGTCCTTGAAAACAGCTCCAGCTGTGGGAAAGGTGTTCAGAAGGTACATGGAAAGGGCAGGGGAGGGGTTGAGGAGCTCTGATTGGTGGGTCCAGCTCATGAGTCAGCTGAAGTCATATCCTCTCATTGATGACCTCCAATAGCTCTTTGTTTCATTTTTGAAGCTCAAAGATCAATCTTTACCTAAGCCTTTATTAAGGACTTGTATGTGTTAATAAGCCAGGCCTGTTGACATTTTATATCTATTTAAAAGACCATGGTGATGTGTCCTTCCATGGACTGTGATCACATGTAACCATAAGTCCACAGTTTCTGCTCTGGAGAAAATAATATATAGGAACAGTGCAGAATCCCACCTTTAGATGAGCAGCTACCTTCAGATGTGGCTGACAGAGGACAAGGTCAATAAGCAGGCTAGTCCACTCTCATCCATCCTCTCTAAGAAAGAAGCAACCGCAGCTCAGGGTCTCTAGAATTTCTAGACAGGTGAAGAAAGCCACATTCTGGCAGGGGGCATGAATAGTGAACTTAATATCTAGATATCACTTGATATTTAATTTGTCAGGGAAAATTTATTGAAATAATTTTGTCCAATTCTTGTTGGTCAGTGTTGTATCAGTTATTTTGTGTTGAATGAAAGAAACGCCTGGAAACTTAACAACTTAAAAAGATAACCATTACTTCTGTCAGGTTCTCTGGGTCAAAGCAAGTCATAGGCAAGCCCAGATTCACAGAACTGAGATGCAGATTCCATCTCTTGAATAGGAGGTGCTATAAAATATGTTAGTCATTTGTTTTGTAATTTTCCTTAGATGTTCTGAATTTCATTAATTTTGCAGTTAAAACAATTAAATGAGGTGTTTTTCAAAGTAAGAAAATATCCTTAATTTTGGCAGGAGCTATGAAATTTATAATATAGATTTGCACAATGTTTATAAATGATCCTATTTGAAGAGCAGGCATAGACAATTGTATTTTATAAAGTGCCAAGCCCAGGAAAAAGTTACTGCTTCTAGGAAAATTGACTGCAAGCCTTTTTTCTACTTATTTCTTTTTCTTCCTTTGTTCTTTCCACTCAAATTCTTGATACTTGGATGTCCTCACGTGGTAGAACAGAAGTAGTATTTTTTTTAAATAACATTGAATAAATATTTTACTATATCCTCTTACACAGTTTCCTGTAATATTAATCTATAGGTTTATTTACTTTTAGGGGAAATCATGATTCCATTAATGTGCCCAGGATCTTTTAAAGAGTGTTTTTGGTTCATATTCAGATAACAGATGCTCTGAGTCTATGTAAACTACATAACTTTCTCTCTGCCATAACAACAATTATAAGCACTTTGCTTCTGGCTTATTTCCATAGCTTTTAATATATAAAAATTCTAAATTATATCATTTTATATTTGGTGTCTGTGTATTTGCAAACATACTATTCACATGGAGATTTTGCTTATAAGCTTAAAAATGACAAAAATATTTGTATAAAATTATAGATTTAGGAGTCCTATAAAGTTTGCTAATCTATGATCATATATATATTACATATTTTTCTCTTAAAAATATAAGATATATTCACAAATGTACTATAAGACTGTAGATCTAAGAATAAAGGCTTATGCCACAAAGAAACAAAGCACAGTACGAAAAAGGACATGAAGAAGGGACATAAGAAACTTTGAAGCCATTAAGTAAGAAAGGACAATAGAAAAGAGGATGAGGAGAAGAATGATATAGAGTAGTTTAAAAAATTACAAAAAAGCAATGTATATATTTTCTTTCCTCTTTTTCATAATTTTATGTGCTTTTACTGTTTTCAGAGTAAGCCACACAGTAAAAGAAACCCACATTCTACTGCTGAATACTCAAGCATGCTTTGAAAGAAGCCATGGTTTAAACTGTGTGGGACAGCAGAATAATTCGGTGGACCTGAGCTCAGATCTAGTCCTACCCCGATATTTGCCATCTGAAATGAGCTGGGGAAGCCTCCCTGAAACTCATTTTCTTCAACAGGAAATTGAACATGATAATAGTTCCCTGTTAGTGTCAATGTAAATTTTGAATTTTTTTTTAACACAATCTTTTTTTGAGGTGAGTGGGGACCAAGGTAATTTGGTCTGTTTGTTTGTATAATGGAGGTCCGGGATTGAATGTAGGACCTCGTGCATGCTAGGCATGCACTCTACCACTGAACTCTACCCTCCTCCTCAAATCTGAATTCTTGAAAAATTAAAATATGTGCAGAACAGTGTAATAGTCCAATAAATGGTAGACATTTTACAAATATACACCAACATATTTTTGAGGAACCACTTTCTATTCTGTTTCTGTTATACATTTTCATATTTGTAGTAAATAAAATATATGCAGATACTTGAGAAGTCAACCTCTCAACCTTTGCTCAACCTTTAAGCAAACACGTCTAGACTGTTTAAAACTTCAGGGATGTCAAAAAATTTCAGTTGCATCTTGCTGATATTTATGTTTTTCGACAAAATCAAGGGTTAAAAAATGTTAGTGTAAAGTTGATTCACCAATATTTAAATACTTAAAAAGTGCTTTATTCCTCTTGTTCATCTGGACTGGAAATCAAAGCTTTCACAATTCATTTCTCACATTATTCCTTTGGACATCTTTCAGTACATGGTGTCCTATCTCTGTGTCTAGACAACTTTTTCAAAGACAAAAGATGTTGGAGTAGTGTGTGTGTGTATGTGTGTGTGTGTGTGTAATTTTTTAAGAAATTATCTAATAGAGAATATCACTGCCTTAGAGAAAATGCTCCACTGAAGATCAATTGAAATTAGAAGAATACCTAAGACTTTTTCATGGCCAAATTGAACCCATAATATTCCTTCACATCCACCCCATAAAACTTGTCATGGTTTTCTTCAATCCCACTAACATATTCTCACCTTTATATCTCTTTCTCTCTCTCTCTCCCTCTTCCTTCCTTCCCTTTTTTCTTCAATTCTTTGGAAACCTCAAGCCACTATCCTCTTTGGAAATTAAGCCTGACATTCTCTTCTCCCAATATCCTGTTGTGGCTGAGTGTCCATTTGTCACACCCCAGCTTGAAATGTAACTCCCTAAGAGAAGACATTCAGAACACTAGCTCTAAAATAGCCATGAAAACATCCTCACTCTATAGCTCTGCCCCTTATTTCTTCTTTACTTTTTTATTTTTTGCATTCTGAAATTACTTTACTTATTTTTTTTCATTTACAGTGTCTCTCTCCCAGTTAGAATGAAAGTTCTTGAAATGCAAAAATTCCACAGCCCTTTAGCATAGAGAAAATGTGTGATGAATACATAGTATATATATTTGAATGACTAACCTTTTGAATCAATAGATGTATGAATATATTATTAAGGGCTGGAGAGGGGACAGGGAGACACACTTTGACTTACTCCATTCATAATTATTTCCTAAAAAATGGGTGAGTGGTTTATCTCTTGGAACACATGTAAGTCATTGTTACACTCCTATGTGTGCGTGGGGAGGAAGTTTATTATGACATCACTGAGTGGCTCACTCGAATCTCCTTTTATCCTGAAAATGTTTAGATATATCTGCTGTGCTACACACAGAAAAAGTGATAGAGAAAGCTGCCCACCACTTGGTTTATTCCCTTCCAAGTCCATTATATTTTTCAATTTAAATATGAGAGATAATCAATACACTGGGTGCATTCCAGATGTGTTTTTAAGACAGTAAACTGTAAATGTGATATGACCTGAGGTTGAAAAAAGAAAACTGTGTGCAGAGGCATCAGTGAATTTCAGTGCCATCACTGAGCAGAAGTAGCAAGAAGGATTTTGAAAGCAGGGAATGCAGCTTGTTCCTAGGGGCATTCTAAGTTTTAGGCAGTTTCTGCTTTTTTTCTCTTCCAAAAATATTAAATGACCTTACCAATGTTATTCATCTTTCTTACAGTAATTTTATTTTACATATTTACCATGGCTGATTCTACTAGAACCTGAGTTAACCTATCACAAGGAAATCATTCTGAACAGAGACACAGTAAATTATCACAATTTATGGGTTAAAGAAGTTTATGAAAAAAACTATCTTACTCAGGAAACAACTTAAAGGAAAATTGGATTAATTCTCTTCTGGAAGCAGAAAGTGTTTGTTTATTTAGTTATCTGCTTAGACATCAGGCATATAATGAAATTATAGATAGATATGCACGTATATGTATATAAAGTCCTGCTCTTCTTTTCTTCAAAATTCCTAGACTTTCTATGAAGTCTTTTCTATTAGCTTCATTACATTCACCCTTTTATTCATTTATCTATAAGTAAAGTTGTATTATAAAATTAGCAAATGCCAGGCACTAATCTATAGTAGTGAATTCACAGGTCCCTAGCCTCACAGAGTTTACACTGTATTAGAAATTATTAGCTGGCATTTAAGAGCACTCCTGATACTCCAGCAGTCTTAGTTCTTTGGTGGGCATTATGTTAATATCATTTCTTATTCAAAGGACAAGGAGATGAAGTCTCAGAGCATGCAAATCACTTCTTCAAGATCATCAAGCTAGTGAGCATTAAATATGAGATTTAACTCCATCAAGTTTGCCCATGCCCACGGGTCCAGCTGCCATGCTATTTCACCTTTTTAACACATGTTCTTCTAATACGTATTATCTATGCTACTCACATGTTTCCTTGCATTTTTAAGTAAATTTAATATTTTAATGGTGAAAATAGAAAACAACACAGAAATTTGGAAAATGGATAAAATATTCATATTGACAACATGTTATAACTATTATTCTCTAAATATTCTCATGTTTCAATCTGTTAACTCTTGGAATCATAGTTCATGAGCAATTTCACCTCCTGTCTTTTCCATTTTATTATAATGTTTCTATTATGTTACATGCAATTCACATACAGTTTATTATAATATTTCCACAATGCTACACAGAGTTCATAATCATTATTTTTAGAGGCCACTTAAATGTATATTGAGTTGATATAGGATAATATAATTAATACTCTCATTGGTAGCTATTTTACTTCACTGGAGAGAAGAACCCCATGATTTTATCACATAAAAAAGGTCTTTAGAATTTCAGTTCAAGTTAAATTGAACATGTGCAATTGTTTGACAACTTTATGATAGCTAGCCTTCCAGGTACAGATATGTCTCCAAAAATTCACTTCAACAAATATTTCTTGTAGCCTAACATTCACCACTCACTGTGATAGGTCTTAAGGATGTTTAATTGGTGGGAAACGGTCTCTAAACTGAAGAAGCTTCTAAATCAGTCACAGGTGACAGAAATCCAAAACAGTATTAGCTAGGGCATATAAAAATTCAGCAAGTCTAGTAATGTGGTGTTGATGAAAATGGATGTGATAGAAAGGGCTTTGGAAAAGGTGATATTTACACAGAAATCTGAAAGGGTGGTAGAAATTGGTTGCTTAGGATTAGACTGCTCAGGCTGCTATAACAAGATACCACAGACTGGGTGGATTAAACAACAGGCACACTTATTTCCATACCATTCTGGAGGCTGGCAGTCTGATATCTAGTTGCCAACAGGTTGGTCTCTGGGAGACCTCTCTTTCTGCCTTGTAGATGATGATCTGCTCTCTGTGTCTTCATATGTCCCCTTTTCTGTATGTACATGGAGAGAGAACCGGTATCTTTTCCTCTTTTGATAAAGACAGAGCTCCTGTGGGATTAGGGTCCTACCATAATGACTTAATTTAACTAATTACCTCATAAGTGTCCTATGTATGGCCACAATCACATTGGGGGTTAGGACATCATATGACATCATATGAATTTTAGAAAGACACAATTCAGTCCACAACAGATAAGCAGAAGGGTGGACATGAGAAATGAGTTAAATGCTGAGGAAGGGAAGGGATAGATTGATAGATAGGTAGGTAAAGTTCATCAATAATACATTTAGAAAATTGTTTTAAAAACTTATGATGGGGAGAGAAGAAACTAGTAAAATAACTGCATACTATCTTAGAGGAAATTAAATTGAAATTTCCAGCAAAATTAACAATCACAGTTTGAACAGGTCTCTTAAAACAAGACAGGAAATCAATTATTTAATAGCATTTTTAGTTTATAGATTTGCTTCTAGTTAGGGTCAAGTATGAATAATTAACTTATTTGATTACAAAATCATTCTGAATAATCTGCTCATAATTTTAAAGATAATATGAAAACTGTAATCATAAAATGTGAGAGAAGAAAATATATAGAGAGATGAAAGAAGGTTGTTAACAAGAAATATGTACCTCCAACAGAGTCTCTAAAGAAACTAAACTAAAATTTTGTCAGGGCAGGAGACAGGAATAAGATTATAGACTCAGATTCTTCTTTTGACCAATATTTGGACAAACTTGATCAGATTGATAAAGATGAAGAGATGACACCTGCCTTAAACTTATTATCTAATAATGATGTACAAATGTTTTCAAAGGCTGTCTGTATTTCAATATATGAAATCTCTTTCTGTATTATGGGAGTTAGAGTTCAAAAAATCTTTCTTTGTGGACTCACAATATATGTTAATATGACAGCTAATTTTTTTACATATTTTTAGAAAATGAAAATGATTTATTAAATACAATTTTAATAATTTGATTTATAAAAGAGCTGGAGGTGGCAACCCACAATAAATTAATCTATTGTGAATTATGAAAATATTAATCAGCTTGATGTAAACATCTGTGGTTCACAGAAATGGCCTGGAATTATTTATCAGTGTCATTTCTCCTTTCTGCCTCACCTAACTCCACTTAATGACTGGGACTCGCATGTCTTTGTCATTACATAGGGAATAGAATATGTGCCAAAACATACAGCTCAGGGTTTAAAAGTTAAATTGCATGAATATTTATGAATACACTGTCTAGAATACAAAAATTCTAAAATACCTCAATGATTGAGATTTAGCATTCAACTTGACAGAGTGAGTAAATGTTCGCTTTAAATTTAAAACAAAATAACTACCATTTCTTAATCTGTTAGACTGTATTAACAGCTTTACCTCCCCTATTTAATTTAACTGTTCAAAACAATTTTATTTAAAAAATACTGAAGAATGCATGGGAATGCAAATTGATGGTAAGTTATAAAGCCAGAATTTGAAATCAAGTATATCTGATTCAGGATGCCATGCTCATTTTTCTCATCTGCAAAATTGAAAAAATATATACCATGTCCTCCTTAACTCACATTATACTGAGGTTCAAATGTAAGAGTGAGAATATTGTAAATTGTGACATCAAAATAGTTGTACAATTATTTATTCAGCTATGGGTGATGGTTGCTAGTACAAGCTAATAACAACATAAAACTCATATATATGTGGATAGTTGAGTTAGAATGAAGTTCTTCAGTGGATTAACAGGAATTACTGAAAACTTGTTTTGTGGTTGTTAAGTTCATCAAATCATTGAAGAAGAAATGTTTGAAAAGTCCTTTAAATCACATAAAGAAGGTAGATGTTTGATCCAATTCCAAATCAATATCCCTTCCTTCTTTAAAAATATATGTCAAATTTCCAGCTCACTTTACAAATTTTTTCCAAATCTTTCAAACCTCTATGGCATTCTTCTCTGGTGTTTCTATATGAAAAGCTTCCTGGATTTCTGTTTTATATTGTTCTAGTACTTATCCAAATATTCATTTTTAATTAACATTTCCTATCTCTATTTCCTAAGGCTGTTATGTAACTGTGTCTATGATACCAGAGAGATCACGGACTTTGCTTCTGTAAGTCACAAAACCCTTCAACTAATTATCCTGCAATTAGCAATACACAATGAAGAAGTAAGTTCTTAATATTTGCTTGTGGTTGACAAGTATTATGAGAATGCAATTTTCTGAAAAGGTTACCAGCTCACTGGGAGTGTTTAACAACCTGGGGCCTGACATAATAGACCATATTGCATTCATATCTAACATCATGAGGCCCACTATAATATAAATGATGAAACTAAGCAAATAGCTAAACTGGTAGAGACTTTATGCATGGATTAATGTCTTTGAAATATGTTTATTAGTGTATTTGTGCCTCCAGTATGTCTGAAAAATGTAGGTAATAATCTACCTTCTGGAACAGCACTGAATATATATATGTATATATGTGTATATAAATATATATATGTATATGTGTATATATATGTATGTTTATATATATATATGTGTATATGAATACATTTACTTAGTTTCACATCCACACACCCACAAGCAAACATACAAAATATCCATTATATATATTTGTAAACTTATATAGAGGACTTCCTTTTTTATGTGTGAACTATGCACTTGGTATCTTATTTTTAAAACACATTATGCGTATAAGAAAGACTGCATTACACATATCCATATGTAGGAGCCTAAGCGATTGTTGATCTTTTTTTAAATAGGACTATTACTCCATGATCTCTTATTTCTAAATCCAGAACTCTCTTCCCTACTGTCCTATGAAGGGGAAAGTGGCATGTGTGTTGAAGAGCAGAAGTAGATGAGAGGCCTTTGTAAATCAAAGAATGAAAACTCATCATTTTGTCCTTAGATATGTGACATACAATTTAACCACATTCATCAAAGGAAAAACTTTAAGTCCCCTAGTTCCATTTGTTAAAGGTGATATAAGTTGATCTTTTTTATTGCTTTATGCTTTTTTTTTTTTTTGAAAAATGAATTTTCCTCATGGAAGAAGTTTGCCCTGCCTTGGAAAACAGCTTGCCATCAAACATGTTCACAAGATATTTGCAAGCTTGATGCATTAAAGGGAAGAATTTTTGTATACAAGTCTTTGCAAATTTTCTTGGATGAAATGCAAGAAGGGTTTGATTTGTATGAGATTCTACCTGATGGCAAACAGGGCAGAGATATCTCATGGTTCCCAGGAGGCTTACACCCAACAGCATGAAAACTTGGAAGTCTGCCTGTATTACCTTATGTGATGACTGCAGAGCTCAATCGCATTTAAGATTTAATATCATTGGCAAGATGCCTCCAGCAGCCACTGAATAATATGGAGTAAAAATATCTTAATCTCCAAAAGATTGCTGCCTTGTGAAATAAATTACTCTAGTTACATTAACAAGTTAACTAGGTACAAGGTGAGAATATAAAATCTTAGAACTAAACTCTGGTTCATATATATTCAAAAGGTAGCAGGATAAAAGCAATGTATAGACTAAGAAGAAGCAGGGAGAAATTTGTGATTTTTGGACACCAAAGATGTCTGAAATTTATGAGAAAGAAGTATCAACCTAGTGTAAAACCTGGGTCTCCTTTGGCTCTAATACTAAGTTTGTCATTTCTAAGTAGTGTGATCTTGGACAAGTAACTTAAATTCTTAATATCTGTTTTCTTGATTGTAAAATTGGATTAATAATGAAACCTAGCTCATGGAATTATCAGGGAGGCTTTAAAGGATAAAATACATTAAATTATTGGAACAACTAGACTTTTATACTATAGTGATATGTTATTATCATTATCAAAGTCATTAAAATTATGAATTAAAAGTGATCATTTTCTTTACTTTTCTATATGTAACTTCTATTGTTACCACAATTTCTTTATTTCTTAATGCCTACATTCAGTTCAAGCTCTAAAGAGAAAAGACTGAAATTTTTCTATTATTTTAAAGGGTTAGTAACACATTCTTTAGAATGGAACAAAGTCTCTTATTCTTTATCCTAAAATGACCCACTAAAATATTAACCTGTAAGTTACAGTGAATTTGGTAAATCTAAAGGGTTAGTAACATATTCTTTAGAATGGAACAAAGTCTCTTATTCTTTATCCTAAAATGACCCACTAATATAGTAACCTGTAAGTTACAGAGAATTTGGTAAATCTAAAAACTCACCTTGCTATTTATTTTAACATTAAATTAAGATGAATGCAAAGATTCTTTAATCTGGAAATAAAGATGAGAGATGCATCAGTACATATTTGGTGATTGAAGCCAAAAAATTAGTAATTTTGGACATTAGAAAATTTAAATCCTAGGACATTATTTAAGAATGTACAACTGCTAGACTGGCACTAAAACACAAACACTGGAGTGGAGGCTACCAATTGTAAAGCTAGTATTCATAAACACTAAGGACTTCTCTCACAATACTTTGATATTTTTTCCCCAAAGTGTGACCAAGGATAGAGCATTTATCGAGACTTAATTGTGATAAGTATCAGGATTATGTGTTTGTCTGAAATCCATCAATGAAACATAATGAAATAGTCTATAACCACGGATTTAATATTTCCCCTGATATTTGATTGTGAATATTGGGGGTGGAGAATAAAGTTTAATAAAATTTCAATCACATAGATGCAATAGCATTCAATCTCAATATCCCAAACAAGTGGTTCAAAACAGAATGTCATATATCAAATCACTGATATGCTCATCCAGGACAATGACATTAGCATTTGTCATCTTGTCACTCGTAAAAACCCTGAAGACCTCAAGAGGCAGAAATATCCATTTTCCTACCCCCAAAGGCCAGTCTCAGATAGGTTGATGTAAATTCTCATGTATTTAGAATCAATTGGAGACTTTTCAATAAAACTAAAATTATATAGCAGTTTTAAAAAGAATTTTACTCTCAGAGGAAACACAGCAGTAATGAGAGAGAAAAAAAAATTAAAAAAAAAAACCCTTGCATTTACTTGGCATTAGTTTTGGCTATGTAGATTCTGCTTTCAAAGGATGTCCATGATAATTATTTTTCTTTATTTTCCTTCGGATTGGCCCTTCATTTGACAATGACTGTGTAAGCTCTATGTTTTGAATATGCGCCTGATTGACGACAGCAAAAGAGGAAGAAATGGTCACTTAACTTGAAACTCCACAGGAAAACAGGACACTCATATAAAGATGATTTTAAGAGCTGAATATATGTTATTCTGTTTGAAAATCATTGTACTGAGAGAATTTTAATAATAATATTTTAATTAATGTGTGATGAGAAGGAAGTCTGCATTTATGGTACTTGTACAATATTCACTTTGATTTCATGTCTTTTAAAAATATATTTTCTACAGTAACATATCTGGTTCATTGAGAGTCATTTATACTACTCATTAGATGATAATACATGAATGAAATTGTAGTTAAATGCATAAAATATCACTACATGAGGCAAAAATTCTAAAACAAACGGATTAAAGCTGCCTGCCATTCTGTCTGATGCTCCAGTTGATCGCTGATATTTAGGTTACCATGACAACATGAAATTTGTGTACTACTTAGCATTTAAGAATTTATTTTAATTTTTATCCTTATTTGATTTTTTAATATATTAATTTCTCACATATTTCTGTTATATATCAAAATAATAAAATATTTGAGCACCTTAAAATGTTCTAATAAGTTATGATAAATATTATTGTAATAAATTATATAGTTACTCTTTATGAAGTTACAATAAATTATATAATTAATAAAAATATATAGGTATATAGTTTTCTGACAAATTATTAAAATACTATAATAAAGGACACAAAAAATTATGGCAAATGCTTTGCCCTTATGGAATACTTCTTTATTCCTAATAATACAAATAATTCTAAGAATTAACAGTAGCCCTGATATTTAATAATTTAGTCCATACACACACATGCAGACACAAATACACTCACACACTAACACAAAAATTCTTATACTGGCCAATGTTAAGGACTCCTTCTTAAGAAGACAGTGTCATATCTAACACTTGTTTTGTTGTTTTGGTGGTTGAAACTCTCCCAGTAGGGACTTTGCTTTATTGGTAACCCTCTTTTCCCAAAATGCCATCACAAGGAAATGACTGATTCAACTGTGGCTAAAGAGTTTATGAGTGATTTGTTCACAACTTATTTCTATTTTTCATTTTGTGAAGATCAATGGAAGTCAGCAGTTATGATACTTAAAAATCTAAAAAGCATTAAGTCCACCACCACATAGTAGGTCCAGAAATGTTCCCATGTGGGTTTATCAGCTTTACTTATACAAAAACCTACAGCAAAACTCCAAAGAAGGACTCCATCTTTTCACCTCCTGCTCCTGGGAAGGCGGTGGGGATATTCAGCCTGAGGGGAAAATCATATTAAAATAAAAGGTAAAGAAATGGAGCACAATCTATACAAGGCCAAAAATAATATAGACCTTGTTTAGAACTATTACCTATTAAAGGACGTGTGAAAAGCAAGAACAACTACAAATACACAAACACACTTTGATCCCAACAGCCTGTCTTTCCTTCCCACTTCTGTGTTAAAAACCACAAATAAACTTAATAAGGTTATCAGTGTTTTCAGATGACACCTTAAACTCAGGAAATGACCAATATTCATCCCAATTGGCTTAGTTTGCCAGGGATTGTCTTCAAAGAGAACATAAGAGAAAATACTTGGTGTTTCAGGGAACATTATTTCTTCCTGATGAAAAGGGAGAGTAGTAAGAAAGATCTCCTCTACACACTTCTTCCTTGCTGCTTTCAGATGTTGTTAACTGAGGATGTGATACTGAAACCCCAGCACCATCTGATGAATGGAGGAGTAGCCTGAATATTCAGCAGAATGCTTGAAAAGGATTCCATCATTCCATCACTGGAACACCCTTTGTGAGATTCTCTTTTTCTAGAATCTCTATTAAAGGAAAGCATACATGTGCCTACAGTAGAAGCCAAAATTATTCAGATTTTCTGCAACTTGAAGACAACACATCCTCACTGAATCAGATGCCCATTTGGAAATCAGATTCAGGATTACACATATTTGTTGATTTTCTCCATTCTCTTATTCCACTAGGAAGCAGTTTTTGTTAATTTGTGAAACCAGAAAGAATTTGAAGCCATAGGAAATATATAAATTATGATGGCTATAGTATCTGCTTGCCCTCATTTTGTCCACTTGTAATTTTATCTGGTACCCTTCTTTTCTCTATTTCACTTACTTTTACTGCTTCATTTTCATGTGCTTTATCCTATCAATTAACATCAATTCATATTACCATATTTGGTTGGGCAAGATAAGAAATATTACCCATGCTAATCCAAATAGCATAACATTCAACTATCAGTGAGTACACATGTATAGCATATAATTTTGTGCCTTATGTTTATCTTTGCAATTATGCTCTGTTTACCATGATATTAAAATTACTTTGATGCCTTCTACTGGTGCCAATTGAGGACAGAAAGAGGACAAAGATAGAAAACATTCAGGAAAAAGTCAGAGCATACCACAAAAATGCAACAAATTAGAAAGCTAGATGGTTAATAGTAACTACTTATTCCAGTTCCATTCATAAGAAAACTAAGATGAGAGACACAAAGCACTATCAATCCCTTGTGGTGGTATAGTCAAGAAATGAATCCAGGTTCCTATTTACTGACATGGTCCTCTCTTAATTTCATTACATGGCATGCTTTCAAATGGAGCATTTTTGATGTCACATGATTTGCCCTGTTGATAAGCCAAGGCAAGTTAGCCTTACCTATGTAAAATATTAAATGAAGGATGGATGCAGAAATGAGCTAACAAAAGAATGAAGCTAAAAGAACAATTTAATTTAATTCAAAACAGTACAGATAGATTTTCTTTTTAATCCTCTCTTCTCTCAATTCCCTGTTTGAATATTTCTTCTGGGCATTATCTTATTTAATTATAATTATTTGTTGATGTCTTCTTGCATCTGTATGTATATTTTTTAACTCTGGTCTTTCTTTTCATATAGGCCAGGCATTTTTTCTAGGATCTAGGAAGATTGTGTAAGTAAACTGACAAATTGCCTCTTCTCATGTATCTTTCACTCTAATGTGAGAAATAAATAATAACAAATAAATATATAACCTAACATTGGGTATTTTCCATGTGCCAGGCACTGTTTTAAGCCCCTTAGATAAAGTAACATTATCACTATCAAGGCACTAATATTAGCCTCATTTTTAGGGTTATGGAAACCAGAGCACAGAGTGGTAAGGTAAAATTGCTCAAGGTCACATAACTACTAAGAATTAAAACCCAGAAAATATGGCTCCAAAAAGTCTGTACTCCTAACCACTATGCTATGACAGTTCTCCATGGAAGAAGAGTTCTGAAAACAAATTAGAGTGTAACTTGTTAAGAGAAAATAGAATTAGTGTGTGAAAGGTGATAGAGTTTTTATTTAAGGAAGTAGATGCATGCACCCCAATGTTCATAGCAGCAATATATACAACAGCCAAGACATGGAAGCAACCTAAAAGTCCATTGATAGATGACTGGATAAAGAAGTTGTGGTATATTTATACAATTGAATGCTACTCAGTCATTAAAAAAAAAAAGAATAAAATAATACCATTTGCAGCAACATGGATGGATATGGAGATTGTCATTCTAAGTAAAGTAAGCCAGAAAGAGAAAGAAAAATACCATATGATATTACTCATATGAGGAATCTAAAAAATAAAAAAAGAAAAGAAAAGAAAAGAAAGAAAAGAAAAGAAAAAAGAAAAGAAAAAGGAAAAAGAGGGTACTAATGGACTCATCTACAAAATAGAAACAGATTCTCAGACATAGTAAACAATCTTATGATTACTGGGGGAAATGGGTTAGGAAGGGATAAATTTGGAAGTTTGAGATTTGCAAATGTTAACAATTATATATAAAAATAGATTAAAAACATATTTCTTCTATATAGCACAAGGAACTATATTCAATATTTTGCAATAACATTTAATGGAAAAAAATATGAAAATGAATATAGGTATGTGTATATGCATGACTGGGACATGATGCTTTACACCAGAAACTGATACATTGTAACTGACTATACTGCAATTAAAAAAATGAAATAAAATAAAAAAAAATGGGAGAGCCTCAATGAGAAGATAAGGGAGTTAGCCAAGTAACTAGATGAGAAAGAACTTCAAAGGGGTCTGCAAAGGTAAAGCCTTACTGTGGGATGTGCTTCCTGTGGTCAGGTCATAATCAAGAAAACACCTTGGATGATCTGCAGATGGTGGATGAGTCAACAGAGTGAGAAAAGTCCAGATCATGTCAGACTTTTGATTGCAGGATGTTTTTTTATGAGTAATGAAAATATTTTGAGGAACTCTGAGCAACTAAGTAGCACATTCAGATGAAAAGGATTAGTTAGCCTGGGAAATACCATATAGGCACTAAAAGTGAAAGAAGAAGAATTAATAAATATTTGAGCTTTAACAGCAGAGGTGGTGAATGGTGGTCAGTATTTTTTTTTTTACATTTGTATCACAATTTCCTGGACACTGGATATGAGGGGTGGAAATAGCCTAGAGTTAAGTCTGACTTCAAGTTTTTTGACCTTAGCCCACAGGCAAATGACAGTGCCAGGTACTGTAGTCGGGAAGCCTAGGAGAGAAGCAGAATTGAGGGTAGGGTAAACATGCAATTTGTGAATCTGTAACTTTGAGACACCTGTTTTTCCTACATTGTTTTGTGTGGTAGCCTCTGGTACTTAGCAGAGACCAAATTTTACATTTTATTTAATCTACTGAAGTTAAACTTAAATTTAAAGCTGCTACTCAACTCACTGAAAAATTTTCCTTGTATTTGGATCAACTTACGTTGTGACTGTACTTTCTGAACTGCAAATTTTATAAAATTCAAATACAGATCAAGTAATTGATGAAAATCTAGTATCTGAATTGGGATATTTTAAGTGTAAAATACATGCTAGTTTTCAAAAATTTGAGGTGAGTGCCACATAAAATATATTGTCTTCCATTCGTTGGAGACATTGAGATTGGAGATACATATTTTGAAAGCATCAGTAAAAACACAGTGTTGAAGCTTTGGAACTTAATCATTTGATTAAAGAGTGTGGTTAGCAAGGAGTAACATCTTCCCATGGGTTGACAATGTGATCATGGTGAGCACCTGGCTTCTTCAGAGGAGGTCTTGTTTGCTTATTTGTGTTCAGGAGTTGGAGGATGGGTGGGAAAGGAAGGGAGAGGAAGGAGAGCTTTTATCCTCTTTGTTTTCATACAATCTTAGAAAAATAGCTAGATGCTTAGATTTCAGTCCTTTTCACCCACCATTTTCAGTACATCTAGACCAATTTTGGCAAGATAAAACTAACCCTCAAATCATTTAGCTAATTTTCAAAAATTTTCCCAGAAAATTAGTGATTAATTAAGATTAGGATTTAAATACATTTCAATGTATAATTCAGCAATGATGCCATTATCCTCAGGGTGACCAGATGCCCAGGTTTTCACAAGCCTGCTCTAGTTAGAAGCTTCTTGTTTGATTTAATTATCAACAGTGTTCCTTTCCACCCTAAACTGTTTCCTGATTCAGATGATATATTATATATTCACCCAAATTATTCTACTGTTTTTCTTTAGTCTGATGAATCAAGGGTTTTTTGTTAGTTTAGTTCACCGGGTTTTCTGTTTTTGCCTTTATTTTGTTTTTTGGTTTTGTGCTTTACTTTGTTTAATTTCATATTTTTATTTTATATTTCCTAATACCTGTCTTATTGTTTTCTGTTCATCTCCACCACATTACTTTATATCAGGTCAGCATCAATTCTTACTTGGATCATGCAATCAGACTCTTAACTAGTGTTCCTGCCTCCTCATCTCATTACTCTAATCCTATCAACACTGCAGGACTGATCTTTCTAAACTACTATAAAGGAAGTAAATGTGAAGGATTCAGAATGGCAGAAAAGGAAGAGATTGACAAAAGAAAGACAGAATTGGAGGTGAGACCAGCCTCACAATGTGCTGACATTTAAATTTGACCTTGATAAAGAGACAGACATTTCCCCATGGGGGTAAAAAATGAAAAGAAAAGGCAGAGACTCTGATAAGAAAAGAAGGTAAAACCAGGAGAAGGTTGTAGACCTCCCTGACATAGGACCGTTCAGTTTATGCTTTCCTGCTACAAAGCTCTTAAACATTTTTTTAATCTCTTCTCAGAAAATATTTTTTGCAGAATAATGTTTATTTTTTACATAAATGCATACTGAATGCATTATAAAATGTGATAATTCAACAATATGATTCCAAACAAAGACACACTCAAAAATGGAGAGGTTTCTAGTGACAAATTGTCTAGCTTGTACAATGTCACATTGGGCATCTTTGAGTCACCTGCCATGTTTTGATGGACGCCAAGCAATTTACATTCCCCTATCTATGCCAATCAAGACAAGTAAAAATGTAGCATTTTCTGCAACTCCTCTATCTGTTTTGCATATGCAATATTTCCAAGTATTTTAAAATCCTCCTAATATAGACTTTATCTTTTCCTAAGCAAGTTTTGTGTGTTGTAACAGTATTTTAGGGCTGCTTGTTTGTTTGCCAGAATAAGTGGCACACTAAAAGACTGGAAACATAAACAAAGAATAATGTAACTTTCTAAGAATGATCCCTTTGCTGCTTTTATCTACCAACCACAAGTCATTTATTCTTTTTTTAGTGAGGCCAGCACACATTCAGTTGAATACATGTTATGGAAATAATTTTCTAATTAATAATTTGGTGTTTTAAATAATTACTTTTAGGACCAGAGATTCTTAGCATGTTAAAATGCTAAATGTAGCCACTTCTTCCAAAAATACACACCAGGCTCATGACATCATTGAGGTCACTTTCACTATGGCATGAGTGTATTGAGATAGGCAGAGTAATTGGGAATTGGGAAATCAGAACAAGAATTTTAATTCTGCTAAGAAGATCGCCAGAAAAGGGACTTTCTTTTATTTACTGCTGTGTTCTAGCATCTAGACCAAAGCCTGACTTTCATTAGCACTAAATAAACACTGATGAATGAACTCAAGGATACAAGCACAGCAGTTCTTCAGTTTTCTCATCTGATGTTAAAGGGTCATATCAAAAAATTCTGATGTTTCTGTTGCATCCTATATTCTATAGTTTATCTAACAAAACAATGTTAAGTGTTATTTTTGTTGCCTATTATTTTCCCTATATCATTCTTCCTTCCTTCCTTTCCTTTCCTTCCTTTTATTCTCTTTGCTTATTTCTCTTTTGTCCTCTCCATCTTTTTCTTTTTTCTTTTTTTTTCTTTCTTATTAACACCTTAAAGATAGTGGTACTGAATCTTTTCAAGTTTAAATAGCATGAGTGATCTTTGCTTAGAAGCAGAAAATATGTAGTGGTCCAGAAAAAAAGGAAACAAGGAGCCCTTCTCTGCCTTTCAGAGAATGCACAGAACATAGGAAACACTTCTTTTCACATAGAAAAGGAAAAGCTGTCAGCCCTGAGACACAGGGAGTTGCTGAGATACAGGTAGAAATGACTGATTATTAACTCAATTTTGGCCTATCTCTCCTCCCTGGAGAACAGGGGATGAGGCTGAAAGTTCCAAACTTCTGATAATGGCTTGTCCTTTCTCGTGACCAGCTCTGATGCTGAAGCTATCCAAAAGCCCACCAAGAATTTACCCATTAGAACAAAAGATATTCTCATCATCCAGAAAGTTACAAGAGACTTAGAAGCTCTGTGTCAGAAACTGGCAGCAAAGACCAAATATATATCCTATGTTTCACATATATTCATATATTCAAGATAAGGAATTATATTTAATAATTAAAATAATATGCCTTAAATGAGCATTTTACCTATATTGTAATATCAATTGTCATTATCACTCACTTGGAAAGTACTATTTTAATCCTTAGTTTTACAGATAAGGAAACTAAAGCATAAAGGCTTTAAGTTACTTGATTATATATAGAACATACCTGAGCCAGAATTCCAATCCACGCAGTTTACTCTAGAGTTTACTAGTTTAAACATTTGTACATTTATGTAGTGATAGCTGCAATTGTTTGGGTAAAATAATTATGAAATATTTTAAATAAGACTCTTTAGATAAGTGGCTTTTCATGGTTCTACTACACATCATCATAAAGTGATGTCTGAGTTTACCATATTGAATGGAAACTAATAATATTGTTTTTTAAAATCATAAGTAGAAGGCTTGCCGGAAGTGTTAATAATTTCCTGAAAGTGCTATAACACTTGAGTAAAGAAATTGTTTTGATCTATGTGCTCTATTTATTACTTTATAAGAAAGAACAATTCTGAGAATATCAGAGAGTGACTATTTAACTTGGATATACCACAAAAACATAAGTGAGTTTGTAGATTGAAACAAATTTATGTCTGGGAGACTCATTAAAATAAATTGTTATCGATTCCTCTTAATGAATTATATGAATAGCAGTAATTACATATCCTATAGTACTACCATCAATGACAGTTCTTTTTTTCTATAAAGTAATTTAAGATAAAACAGCTGATAAAAATGTTCATATTGATGCAAAATATTTTTAATATATTAATGTCCATATGCATAAAATAGAAACGCTCACATGGTATAATGTAAAGAGTAAAACAAATTGAAATTGGATGTTTTTCCCCCCCACAAGATTAGTCTCCTACATTTCTAATGAAATCATCAAGACATATAAAATAATTAAAATTTTCTATCAGCAAAATAGATTAAAATTTACTCACAGATTTGACATTTGAAAAATTATTCCCAGACAAAAACAAATAAAGCCAGCTTCAAAAATTTGCCAAGCAAAAAATCTGTAAAGCAGAATTGAACACATAGGGATCAAAGAATGACCACATTCATGGCCTCCATTATCACACAAGATGAGAAAGCTTATTATTCTTATTCAGATTTATTAAGAAAATTCTCACTTCTGTAGGAATCCCTGCTGGGTGCAGAAAAAAAATTCATCCATTCAGGACACAAATCTCATTGAAATTGTTAGTCTAGCCCAGTCTTTCATATGCTTATTTGGCTGTGTAAGGAACTATGGGATCATTTTCATGAGTTTTTGATAATGCAGGCCACTGGGCTATTAATCCCAGCTTGTGGACTTTGTTCTAGATACATTCAATGACTTTGTCTTCAGAAAAAGAAATTTTTACAGCAGGATGAATTTACCCACCTTGGCTACATCAGTATGCAGCAACTTCCTTCCTGTTCATCAGCCATTAGCCTCATCTGAGGGCTGGACAAATCAAACACCCTCAGGATGGCAGAGGAGAAAGATGAGAAGAACTGGGTCTTTGTTGATGTCACTGCATGTCAACAAATACAGTTTCATGATGTCCTGCCTCTAAATGTCCTGTATTCAAACAATATACATACAGTTAAATGCAAATTGTTTTGGAGTCTTCTGTTATTTGAAATCTAACAATATGTACTGGCCTGTTGTGCTTGATTCTCTAGAAAATTTCCTGATGGACTTTATTGCCTTACAACATTGTTTCTGGGATGTAGAAGGTTTGTATCTAACACTTGAATTTTATAAACTATGGCCTAAGGCTTAAAATCTGTACCTTAATATATTCTAACTTTTATTTTCAAATAGCAAAATTTGCAGCACTGAGATATGCTCCTCTAATTTTTGTACCTTCTTTATTTATTAAATACTTAGTGAAAGGAGAAAAACAAGCTGAATTAGTGATTTTCATGCTACATGTTGCAACATCAAGTAAAATATTCACTTGCAGCTTAGACTAATCATGAAAAAAAATCCAAGTTTCTTGGATAAAATATAATCCTTGCCATTCAGTGGTCAGAGATAAATTTATTATGGTTATTTATGTTGTTATGTTTTATTTTATCTAAACAATCTTTCAATCCCCCAAATGTGAGGTCTTTTGCTTGTGTTTTTTCTGCAATCTGACACCTTTAGGCGAGAGAGAAAAGCCCTACACCCATTTCTTTCTTTATACACATTCTCTGAAAGCATTCTCAAATATATATCATGCCTCTAAATAAAAGCATAATACATCCTCTGAAATTATCCTGGTTCCCTCACCAGACACATCTTCAGCATCATGTTGATGGGCCTTTTCAGAGTGTCAGCATCTGTGATTTTATGCTTGCACTGTAGGGAAAACTGAATATGTAGTTAGATGATGCAACCAACCTATATTCTTTAGCTTGACCATGATAATTTCAGTTAGACTTCATCAAACTATACGCACTTGGTTTTGTTCGTCTAAAGCTAAAGAATAACAAAGAAATACAATATTGAATATCTTTGTAGGACAATTTTTTTTTCAGGAAAATATATGTGCTGCTTCTTCTTTTTTTGCCTTTTACAGCAGAGCCTCTAAATACTCCACAAACAATATGAACAAATGAAACCAATGGATTTGTCAATATCTGAAATGTTGTCATAAGGAGAAGCCAAGAACTTAGACATATTGGGAAAGTCTTTAAAAACATGAGGAAAACAGATTAAATGGAGACACTCATCTTGAATAACCCTTTATAATAAGAAAAATAAAAGACTCTAGAGGGAATGCATGGAACTATTGTGTATTCATTTTAAAGGTTCTATTTGTTGGTTCTTTGCTTAAGGCTCACTCCCTAGAATTCTAACTAGAGCACTCAGTTTTTCTTTTGTGAAATGGCATTCCCATTTCACTCTCTCCTTGAGTTCGATGGGAATGATTAATCTTAAGCTCCGTGAAGGACTCCTATTCTCCTAGCCACAGAATTCAGTTCTGAGATGACCACAAGACCTAATCCAGGTCATGTGACATTGAGAACACTTAGCTAAGGCAGTAAGGAAAGAAGCTTTGTCTAACTCCTTGAGAACAACAGAATATTGGACTGGTTGGAGTAGCATAGGGATTTTAGGAACTCCTATATATATTTTACTCATCAGACGAGCTTTCCTAATGGTGAAAGTGGCTCACAAAGGAGAAAAATGCCCAAAACATCACAGAATACACAGAAATAAAGCAAAATTTCTGAGGATGTGTGAATGTGGAAATTAACATTCAAAAGAATCCAGGGCTCTTTTAAGCTTTTCTGCTCTGTGATCTAAACCGTTACCTTTTTATTTAAATGAGTATATATACATTTACAAATATTTCATATATTAAATATATTATGTATATAGTTATATTTAACTATAAAACTCAAATTTTTTAAAAGACCAAGTTCAAAATTGAGACTACCAATAAGCCTTAGAAGTAAGTGAAACAATACTGAATTCAGATTTCTAATCACTTAATAATGAAGAAATAACATTGCAATATCATTTATTCTAAAAATTGTACATATTATAGCATACATATATTTTTATTTATTTTAAAATTTTGTTTATATATATATAAACAATCAAATATTTCAAGAAGGCAATTTTGCTGAGCGTTTAATATGTCTCAAACATAGTTCTAAGTATTTTCACATATTAAATCATGTAATCTTTAAAACAACACCATGAATTAGGTTTCTTTATTATCTTGATATTATAGGAAAACTCATCCAAGATATTGGGCATCAGCATCCAGGAAATTAACGTTTATTTATTATATAAATAATAGGTTGATTGTGAAAAGAGATTGTAGGAGGTAAAGTATAAAACCAGTGTATCACAGGTTAAGATTTAAGTTTCACCCATTAGGTTAGAATAGCTCTATTTTTGTTTTTCCTCTCACTATTGCAGACTTGTAGTACAAGAATTAAGTACATATTTCCCCATTCTACTTTATACATGCTTTCAATATCCCCAGTTCCCCCAACAGAGATATTCTAATGCTTTGGGCATGAAAAATTGAATATATGTGTCTACACACATACGTTGAATATATATGTATGCTTTTAAGTATAATGTATTTTTCTTGCATATCTTCATTGTTTACATGCATAAATGTGATTGAGAAATGATAATACAATGACATTTTATTTTTATTCTTGTTTGTGCTCAACTTCATGTTTTAAGATCCATCAAAATGCTCTGAGGGCCTCTAGTTTATACATATTTGTTTTGCTACCTATTATGGCATCGTATGTATTACACATATCCTACATTTACATTGTTATTTTTAGTAATCAGTAACAAGGATGGTTCCAATTGTTTGCTTCCACATAGAATGCTGTAATAAACATCTTGAAAATATACACTAAAGGACATATCATGTACAGAGGCCCCTCTTTCCTTTGCTTATTAGTGAGCTTTGTCCTCTTCGCATTTGGTCTCTACTATTTTTTATTATGTTGATATAAACTTGTATAGTGTAGATGTGAAATATTTTTCAGATACTAATTTTGCAAATACCTTCATATCTCTATTATCTCAGCTTATTTTTCAGTTGTGAATTTGATTGAACAACAATATTAAATTTGCCAATACTGAACCAGAATTTTTAATTTTTGGCCTTGTATATGTGCTTTCAAATGCTTTATTAAAATCCCTTACTGAACACAATGGTGAATATAGTTTCCTTGGTTTTATTCTATTACCTTTACAATTTTACTATTCCCATATATTTCTTTGTGTATATTGATATGTAGAGATCCAAAGTTATAATCTTCTCCATGATTCAGTTTTTCCAATACCTTCCTTTAAACAAGCTGCACTTTGTCCAATTTTTGTGATAATTTTATCACAGAATAGATTCATTCATATGTGTTTTATTTCTATTTTAAAAATTTCCATTTTATTCCAAGAAGCTGATTTGTTTACTGTGATGTTTGTACTACATTGTTTTGTTTCTTTAAAATATGACATCTTCTTGGGTAGGAAAAGTCTTCCAGGTTCTTTTTTTTTTTTAATGATTGAACTATTATTAAATAGATGCTCTTGTGTATGTATGCTGAGTATTTACTAAAAATAATTTGCCAGGAATTATAATTTAAACTTCACTGAAGTTATGATGGTTTGGGTAGTGATAGTTGTTGATCTGATCTTATTGTCAATCTTAAGAAAATATGGAATGAGCAAATGCAGATTACAATATATAAAATAGATAAGCAATAAGGATTTACTGTATAACATGGGGAATTATACCTAATATCTTGTAATAACATATACTGGAATAAAATCTGCAAAAATACTGAATCACTATGCTGCATACCTGAAACTAATACCAAAAAAACCCATATAAAATTTTCTAGTACATTTAACTTTTACAGAAAGCTATATATCATTTACAATCTTAAAATAGCTACCCTCTGTTCATTGCATTAATAGGATAATATTCTTTAAGTACTTTTATGTATCTATTTAAATATAAACAAATATAAAGCACTTCCTGAAGTTGGTGTCCCAATAGGGTAGAATAGATTTGGACTACCCCATAGAGCCTTATTCCTACAGATATCTTTTATTATTATTTGGCATGGCAGCCCCCTGTAAACCCAAATTCAACAGCTGCTTTTTATTTGATACGAGTCAGCATGTAAAGTGGAAATGTTTACCCCAGGACACATGTTAAAGACCATCAGCCATAATTGTTTAGTACCACAACTGCTTGAGCCAATAACAACACCTGGAGCAAATGGGAAGATGACCAAAAGACTTTAAAGGAAAAATTGGAAAATAGGACATCCATAGGGGGTTTTAAATAGCTCTGATATATTCCTGAGAATGTAGAAGGTCATGTATAGTGCAGTTTTTAAGCCCAGGAGGAACTAAGAAGATCTTAATATGTCACTTCTGGCTGATATTGAAACTTCAAAGTGAGAGATGAAGCATAGTGTAAACTGAAGGAACATTAAAGATGTGTCTAACATGCACATAAAACCACTCAGCAATATCCAGGAGACTTATTGGAACATTGCATTTAAGTAAAATGTATGCACTTATTAGGTGACTGCTAAGCTAATAAAAGAGGTAGTTATGGTGACAAGTGATATTGAACACAGACTTTACAGATTTGTTCAGGAAATGTACCAAAAAAATAAAAAAGCAGTAAGAAAAAAATCTTATTTCCACAATTGCCACATTATATTACTTTAAATGTTCAGTTTTCAAAAAAAAAAAAAAACAAACAAATTTATGAGACATGCAAAGAATCACGAAACTATGCTACACAATAGGGAAAAAAGAGTAAAGAAACTGTCCCTGAGAAAACTTAGATGTGGGATACACTTTACAAAGACTTTATATCAACTTCTACAAATATCTCCCAAGAATCAAATTAAATCATGATTAATGAACTAAAGGAAAACATAAGAGTTATGCCTTGCCAAATATAAAAATGTTTCCATATACTTACAGATGACATGTGAGTGGATACAGAAATTACAAAGTATTTCACACACACTCAAACACAATTACAAGTAACAAATGAGTTTAGCAAGATTGTTGGATATCAAATCAGTATAAAATATTAGTTGTAATTCTATACAATAGCAGTGGACAAATTTCATACATTTATGATCTTGCATATAAAAGAATAAAATGTTTAAAATCTATTTATCAAAAGAACTATAAGACTTGTACACTGAAAACTGTAAAACCTCTTTTAAAGAAATTAAGATAAACTTACATAAGTGGAAAGGAATCTTATATTCATACATTGGCAAACAATATTTTGGGGGGATCAGTAGTTCCCAGACTGATTTAGATTCAGTGAATTCCCTATTGAAATTCTACCTAACTTTTTCACAGAAATTGATAAGCTGACTGTAAAATTTATATGGAAATTCAAGGGTCCAGGATACCACAAAAATGGAAAAGAAAAACAAAGGTAGAAGACTCACATTTCCCAATTTCAAAACTTTCTATAAATTACATTATTTAAGATGGTGTGGCACTGTCAGAAGGATAGAGATCAAGTTAACATAACCCACCTCTTGATAAACAATGTTGGAGGGATTACAATTCAAATGATATTAAAAGAAAAACATAGTTACTAACAACTTGTGAGCCATGAAAGTATAGTGCAGAATCAAATATATTGAACAAAATACAAAACACTTAAAGGAGGGTATTAATTCTGAAAATGATCTGTTCCATAATTTGGAAAATGTTTGGGAAATTGTTTTGAATTCTCAGAAGAATGTTATTGATTAAGTGACATGGGGAACAATTTGAAAAGGTTTCCCTGAATTCACAGGACAAGAAAAAATATGCAAGTATCTATAGAAGCTGTAAACTGGTGATTCTAAAATGCAGATTACTGGTGATTACTGATAGAACAGAACAAAAAGGGAAGAAGTGGTAGCCAAATTTGTAGAGTGGATATGTTTTCTAGACAAATAAAAATGTTTAAAAATCATTGCATGTGCAATGAAATGCTCCCTATATTACATGTAATATAATTCTTAAGACACCTACATGTAAACACAGAGGAGAGAGGAAGGAAATTCATCCCATAAAATATATAACAGAAAAGTCAAAGATAAAGGTTAGCTTCATACTAAAAATAGCAAATAAACAAAGTCATATTCCTCACATTTTCTTTTGAAACACAAAATGATAGAAGAAAAAATAAACTCACAGCATCATCCATAGATTAATATTGAAAATAAAAGCTCATGATCAGATATTCCTTTTCAAGATAAAATCCACTTAAAGTAAACAGGACTCAAGAAGAATTTAAACCTGTTTACTTTGCCTAAAAAAAAAAAATCTATTTTAACCAATTGATAGAAAAAGGAAAATCAATACTCTTAAATAGAAAGATTGAATAAATGTCTAACAATGAACAATGCTTAGTGATAATTCAGAGATGATATAAATAATTGTTAACTTTATTACATCTGTAATAGCAAATTATAATTAATAAGATAATATCTATAGCATATTGGACCTTTAAAACTAAAATTGATTGTGATTATTATGTATTTATTTCTTACATGGTTGTAACAAACACATACACCCCCTTTTTTTGGATATCTATTATTCTACTTTGTGGAAATTTCTACCAAAATGTGTCATTTACCATTCCCAAAATTAGGCACATTGAGGTTGTTTCAAACATGTTCTCAAATTCTCACAAGACATATGAGTCTTTGGAATATGGACTGGTTTATTGACTCATTTCTAATGAATATAATGTGTCAGAAGTTACATTGTATAACTTCTGACTCTAAGAAAAAGGAAATGCAACTTCCTTCCACCTGAATCTCTTGTTCTGGAACTTTTGAGCTGACACATTAAAATCCTGATTACCCTAAGCTTCATACTGAGGTCAGGTTATGAGACCACATGGAGTAAGGAAGAGATGCCATAGGATTCCTGTCTATTCTGCCCCTAAGCTGTCCAACTCCCTCTAACTTCAACCTGCAGACATATGAGTGAGAGAGACTTCAGATTACTTCAGAACCCTGCCTCTGAGATGCCCTGGCAGATGTCAAGTGAAGCAGAAAAGGCTTCCCCACCATTCCCTGTCTGAAGCACTGACCCACAGAACCAACAAGCAAAATGAATTTTCACAACAAAAGTTTTGATAATTTGTCAAGAAGCAGTCACTGCAAAACACAGAGTCCAACATTTCAGTTTGAATGTATCTTCCACAGATTGCAATTGGTTTAAGGATGATTATGTGGTTTAAGCTATGCAAGACAGAATTGGGATTGCTTGTTTGCCTGATTGCTTGATTAATTTGATTTATCTTGATTGATTCTTTTTTCTGGGTGGTAGAAGTAGACATATGTGGAGTTTTCAACGTGGAATTTGGAAAGGAGGATATCTCTGCATGTGAGGTCCTGAAAAATAAGTTCTTTGTTAAACTGGAACTCTGAGCAGCATTCATAATGATGAAGAGATGGTGTCTCAGAAAGAAGTCAGAAATGAGGTGCAGAAAATGATAAAGTTTGCTAGTTACATATTTGAGGCCTGGAATCCATTCTTACCTGAAATGAGCATTTTTCCCCTCGGTTGTCCTGCTCCCGATTCTCAGGAGTGTACTCTCTTTTAGTACCTTTTTACTTTACTAATAAAAACCTTGCTTATATCACACTTTCTGTCTCTCATTAATTTTTTTTTTCAGTTCACTAAGAACCATAATAATTCTTATTTCCCTTATCACAGTATCTATCCTTCTCAATGTATGGACTGATAAGTAATTTTTTATGGCTTAAACTAGTTTGAATCAATGTCACTTTAAACCAAACGGTTACTGAATAATACAGTAGTAAAACATGTTTTATTGTCCTCTTACAAATCTGATTCTCACAGATTTCTTCCAAACAGTATTCAATTTCTATCAGTGTTGTTCCTCAGTAATTCTCCAAAGGGACATAATACCCTCTAAGAGCTACCCTACATCAAAGAAAATTAAAAAGTCAGTTTAATTTATTTGGTTATAATACAAATTTGGGAACACTTTTTTCTAAGGAAGTTGCTTTTTAAAAAATTTGGATCTGTTACAATTGTGATTTATTACAAGTCAAAAAAAACCCGGAAAATGTGAAAATTTTGAGCAATTGACAATGGATATTTGAAAATAGATAATTGAAAAGAGATATTTGACAGTATCTCATTTCCATACTCATAAAGGGAGACAAGAAGGGTTGCAGATGATCTTTCTCATCTATTGATATTATGCTGTCTATCAGATCCTAATAACACATCTGATATATATAGTTTCAGATGCATTTAAAAGCTATTTTTAGGACATTCAAAAATTAATTGTTGTAAGATTATTAAAGGAATAAACTCAAAATGTTTTCTTCTTTAAAATATTAAAATACTGTTTGAGAATTAATATTTTAAGAGACTAGTTATATTCTCCATTTCAAACTTGGGGATTGTAAATAAATAGAAGCAAGTATGAAACTCAGTTTTAGAAAAAAATATATGGATAACCATACATTTTGTTCTACCATTTTCTTTTCTTTCTTGTTTTAAACCTGAAGCTGCCAATCATGTTTTTCCATAGGACATATATTCTTCTGATTTTATTCCTTTCAAAATCTAGTTTTTCCCTTAGGGAAAAATGTTTATATTTTAAAACAGTATCTGGAATTTCTCAACAGAGTCAAGGAACCATGCTGTATGAGTCAAGGGTACAAATGGTGTCTTTTTCCCTGCACCGCTCCCACCCAATCAATCTACATGAAAAACTGATGCATGGCAAATTCCAGAATAAAAAAATATAGTGTCAAGAGGAATAAAGCATGACAACAAGAGTGATACAAGATTCACTTTTCTGATTGTGTGCACATTCTCCATTTCCCCATTGTATTGTCATTAAGTTCTCACACTATGTAACATTGCAGAATGGACAGAAGTTGGTGAACTATCCTTTCCATCAGAAAGCATACATGCATAAACAAACAAACAAACAAGTACAATTGTAAAACACAAACCCCAAAAAATAGGGAAAGAGAAGAGGAGTAGAGGGGAGGGGAAGATCATAAGAGAGAATGCTGTCAAAAACCCATTAGCATAAATATTAAACACACAGGAAACAGAAGCAATGTAGCAGGTGTGACCCAGAAAGAGAGCAATTGACTTAAGATACAGGAGAAATTAAGCCTTGGAAGGATAACACAGAAAGAAGATTTTCCTGTCACAGATTTGACAGGATTGTTTAATACATGTTAATTCCTGTTTTATTCTTACAACTGTATCCTACACAGCAAAGAGTGAGAGACCATGGTAACCCTCCTCCTCAAAGTCAGAGAAGCATTGTGTCCTGGGAATTGTGGCTATTCTGGACTTAAATGGACAATGGTGAGAAACTAATTTGAATATTCAAATTTTAGAATTAGAGTATTCCAAAATGTGTAAACGCAAAAAGATTATAACTGAAAGACAGCTGCATGGCCCCAAATGATGATTTTCATAGAGTATTTTCCTAAGCTCTGGCTCTATTACTACATGCTGCATTTGTTGCTGTGCACTGTCTCTGTGTCTTGCCCAGAGCCTGCTGAGCTAAAGAGAGATAAGCTGTCAGATGTTGAAGTAGTTGATCAAGACAAAAGGCCAGATGAATGTAACAGTAAAGCCTTCTATCACTTGTTGAGATGACACAGTTAGAGGTTAAACAGGAGAAAGTGCCAGCTCCCATGGTGGTTCACTTTCCCCCAGGGTATTGCCCAAGACAATGGTCAGGTGGATCAATGAAAATATTTGTCTTACTTTCCCGGGAGCCTCCAAACCAAATGCTCCTGTCACGTTGGATCTGAGGTCTGTGGGGGAGCCAAAGGGTAAGGGCTAGGATAGCACAGAGAAAAATATTTTCAAGGGTCCCTGATAAGGTTTTCTGGGCAGAGGTGCCTGAGAGCCTCCTCTGCAGTGAGACACTTATGATGAAGCCTCCAAGAGGAGGGCCTGGGCCAGGAAATGAGGTAAGTGTAAAGACATGCATGACTAGGGGCCCTGGGTTCTGAGACTGCAATTCATTGGCTGGGCACTGAGTCTGGGTGGGCTGAGCAGCTTTCCCCTGTGAATTTCCTCAAGTAAATCCTTTGCAATTGCCTATGGTTGGACTTAAATTAGACATAGGCTTTTGGCCTGGAGCCTGACAAACTCAATTCTGTCTATGTGAATGATAGTAGTGATAGGACATTAACCAACTTGTTTGGATGCTTTCAAAAAGAGCAGAGACCTAAGATTGATGTGCTGAATAGATCATGTCAGGGAGGGAGTCTGTGTATAGGGGAGTGCATTGTCTAACATACCAGCCAGTGAAAGTCCCAAAGGGTCAAATATAAAAATGCCAGTGAGGAGGAAACAGCTCCCTATTGTAACTTGGCTGAATAGAATAAATATTTCTCACCACATAAGGAAGATTTGTTAATATACAAGTGATTTGATTTAAGGAAATTAAAGCAACATAATATTTCTTAACCTGAAAGATATTCAGCAAAAATATACCCATTATACAACTATAAAAATATACCTGTGAGGATTGTATTCAGCAGAATGTTACAAACTCATGTTCACCACAAACACAGGAATTTTTTTTTAATTATTTAACAACATGCCAAGTGATAGATTTTACAAAGGGAACCTAATTTATGTTATCCCAGAAGAGACTTAATGTCTCAAGGATATGTAGGAGATATTCTGAAAAGTGTATCCCAGTTGACAAATATGTGGACCACAAGGTACCAAGGATCCTGGGCTACTGGAGGTTCTGGATGAGGCCTCCCTGGGACAACTCTGATGGCTGAGATAAAATTGGAGAGGCAATAAGATATTCTTTTTGATATAAAATTTAAAACTCTCAGAAAAAAAACCACTCATGACATTTTCTTTATTGTACCATATGTCTCCCCCCTTATAACTGTTAACCTAAGATATGAAATATTTTTTAGTGATATGTACTAATGATTTCCTAGAAAGGCATTATAATATATTCAGTCTAGAAACCCATTAGAATTGCTCTTTTAAGATTTATAGTCATGACTTTTTATTGTATGATTTTTCATGATTTTAGAAATGTGTCTAAATTTTCCAAATTGTGAAAATAGCTTGATTTCCAGTTATTCTTTTCCTTCCTATTTTTCTCTGAATGTGAAGCTATCATCTGAACAATGAAGCTGTCTGATCCCTCACAGCCAAAATGAAAGAGACCCTTAGAAAAGTAGTCCTTCCCTGAGAAAGCAAGAATATGCAGCTTCACTTATAAGGGAACCCAGAACATCTTAAATTTACCAACCTCACAAAGAATACAGGGATGTGATATTGGAATGAATGGCTAGAAGTAATTACAAAACTTTCATCCTTAAAACCCTAACATGTTTACTCCCATTTAGAAATCTCCAGTGCATGAGAAATCAAATATGTCAATTTATGAACTTTTAATTCCTTATCATTAAGAGAATATGCTTCACGTTTCACTGTAATTTACTAAGTTCTTTCTGAAACTGCATTTCATGTTCTCCTTACAACTATCTGTGAGATAAAGTGAGCAAATATTTTAATTCAAATTTTGTACATATGGAAATCAAAACAGAGAGAAAGGAAATAATTTTCTCCAATTTCTTGAAACCAGTCAGTGACCAAATTGGGTTTCAAATCTAAGTCTTCATTTTTCAAACACTTAATGGCCTAAATAAATAATTGGATCTGAAGTGCTGTAAAGTTAACCCAAGCAACAATAGATTTCCTCTAAGAAGCTTAATTTTCATGGGAAAATTATTGCACACATGTGGGTAGATAATATCATCCAATGTAGCTCAAAGAAGGAGAAAGGATAGGTCAAAAGAAAAAAACATTTAGAGATGATAAATAATCATCATCCAAGAATACTGTAAGCATCTTCTTAGCTATATAAACAAACATAAAATTGGAGAGTTGAAATTATTTAAGATTAGAAGTAGAATAAGAATCAGATGGCTTTTTTCAGGTCCTCAACATCAATTATATCTTTTTCTTTGTGATTAGTTAAAAGGAAACTATTTCTTCCCATTCAACTTCTGAAAGGAGAGTTAGGCAGTCTTTGCCTGTGACTCATAGTAGCTGGTAAAGATGAGGTGCTCAATAAACATTTCTCAAAAAAATAGTCCTACAGAATGTTTTTAGTGCTCTTCATTTTTAAAATTCTTGTTTATTCTTGTCTCCAAAACAGATAGACAACATAAAAATAATAATAAAAAAAAGAGTCATTGTTTTGGAATATGATGTATGTTTTAGCTGTGGTGTGTGCAATTAGCAGAACAACGCTCCCCATTCTCTCTTGACTCATGAATCACAGCTGAGACCAAACGTGGCATCACCTAGTGACACACACACAAATCTTCATAAAATATAGCAATACATTTCTCACATAAATTATATTTACTGGCTATTCGTCAAGTCACAGGTTCTTTCCCTTAGTTTTCACAATGATTCAGGATTTGGGACAGTTTGGTTTTGGCAGCTGTTCTCATAATTGCCTGATTGTCAGTCATTAAATTTGCCCTGTTTTTTTTAATAACCTATGGGTTCACGCACACTTGGTGTAACAATGATTAAGCCTACACTTATTCAATTATCACTTTTTTATTGTAAAATATTTCTAAATAATTTTGAAAAGAAATTCACTTAACTCTTGCAACATCTCTTAATGAGGGAATCAGATCACCAGTATTGTTTTTTTTGTTTTATTTTTGTTTGTTTGTTTTTGTTTTGCCAATGACCAGCACCAAGAGGTTGCTGGTTTTATTTTCTTAAATTGAAGTATAGTTGATTTACAATGTTGTGTTAATTTCAGCTGTACAGCATAGTGATTTAGTATATATATATTATTTTTCAGACTCCTTCCCATTATTGGTTATTACAAGAGATTGAATATAGTTCCCTGTGCTATACCTTGTGTGTCTGTTGATCCCAGACTCCTAATTTATCCCTCCACTGCCTCTTCCCCTTTTGTAACCATAGTATGTTTTCTATGTCTGTAAGTCTGGTTTAGTTTTGTAAATATGTCCATTTGTATCATTTTTAGATTCAGCATGTAAGTAATATGATATTTGATTTTCTCTGACTTCAGATAATATGATAATCTCTAGATCCAAAAATAATTAATAAAAACCATTCTTAGTTTCTAATCAATTCTCTCATTTGGTGGACTCAACACTTGTAGATTTTAACTTTAAACTTTTAACTCTTCCCAAGGAACCCTACAAGTTCATAGTATGTAATATTTTGTATCTTAGTTATAGTGAAATTTAGATTCATAATTTCTCTTGCTGAGATGAAGAAAAATGTTTTCGAACTATAATAAATTCACATGACCATCTCATATAAGAATATCAGTGCTTTTTCTGGTTCTTAATTCCTTGTCAATGCATAAAACTCGAGAGGAGTGCTATGAATAATATTTCCTAAGGAAACAAAAAACATTGTTTTTAAATTTTAAAACATTGAGAGAGAGAGAAAACTTCTGCCAGAAGTGAAAAGTTATGCTATGTAGATATTTTCCCATGACATAACAAAATATAGTGACTTAAAATCACATCTACCTGTTTTTTTTTTTTTTTGCAAGGTTTTGACTCAGTTTGGAGGTCTTGCTAATCTGAATTGAGTTGGACTGACATTGCTGAAGGTTCTTTCTCCTGTATAATAAGCTTATGAGTCAGTAATGAACTGACCAGACTTGGCTGGCTTCAGCTGGGGTGACTTAACCCTGCTTGATGGGGTCTCTTAGCTGCCAGGAAGCTAGTCTCAGCTCATTCTCAGGTTGATGGTGAGGATTCAAGAGAGAGTAGGTCATGTCACGAACAGGACAATCAAAAGTGCACTCTTCTATCTTCAATTAATTTTCAGCTTATATCACAATTGTTAACATTGCTTTGACCAGAGCTTGCAACATAGAAAAGTCCATTGTCAAAGGGAAGAGCAGAAAATTACAAAGTAAATGACAGGATTTAGAAAAGAATTAATGAGACCATGAATGAAATTAGCCTACCACAAAAGGTGATTCGCTTGTTAATAACACTGTTGAAGACCTGTCTTCTAAGACAGGGACTGATTCTCCATTAAAGGGTGAAGACAGTAATTAATAATAATAATAATAATAATAATAATAATAATAATAATAATAATAATAATAATTAGAACAGATACAACAAAGCAGAAACAGACTCACAGATACAGAGAATGGACTGTTGGTTGTCAGGAGAGAGGGGTGTGGGGTGGGGCAAATATATTATACAGGATTATGGAATACAAGCTACTATGCATAAAACAAGATACAAAAAGACCTAATGGATAGCACAAGGAAAATAGTCACTATTTTATAATAGCTTTGTATGCAGTATAATCTATAAAAATATAAAATTTCCATGCTGTACACCAGAACTAATATATTGTAAGTCAAAAATACTTCAGTTTAAAATAAAAGAACTTAGTGAATGAAATGAGGGTCATTTGGCTTTTTACTATAAAATAATAACCATACAATAATTACTAGCTTCCTGATGGCATTTATAATTACTATAACTTTCAGTTAGAGGCAAACTAGGAGCCTCTAAGAAGTCAAAGAAAATACATATTTTGCATGATTGATAAGTCTTTCCTTCCAAAATACACTCATACTTCAATTTAAAAAAAAAAAATCTTTATTGAGAGCCTGGAAATAAAATTATGTTCAATTCAGAGTCCTTGCAATTGAATTGGCAATTGAAATATAAAGAAATCCATGTGCCAATAGAGCTAAATACATGAATTCTATGGAGTGCTACATAATCAAAAACTAAACTTTGCCACATATATGCTTTACTCTAAAAGTCTTTATTGAAATATATAAATGATAAGACAAGTGCATAAAACTTAACTTTATAGCTTGATGAGATTTCACAAATTGAAAACACTGACATAACCAGCTCTGGGATGCTTTTGAATGTTTTCTCTGTGTTGTCTCTTTCTTTCCCCTTATTATTGGCAAATACTTAGAATAGCAAGTGCGTGTATTGCAAAATGTGTGGCTCACACTACACCAGATAGCTGACCATGTTTTTTTTTCCAGATGCATTTTTCTTGAGAGACATTAAAATGTAATATACTTGTTATCAGTACATTGCCTCTCTGCTGCAAACCACCCTTAAATGACTGCTCTGAAATAATATATTTGGACCCTGTAGATGTTTCTCCTTTGGCAGATGGCATGCTTTGTTAGTAGAGTACCAGAGAGACACTAGAGTAAGAAAGGGGTTTCTCTTCAAAGTCTGCTGTGTTTTCCTAGGCTGGCTCCTGCACCATGTCAACTTCCAAGCTCAGCAGAGGGCATAGCTCCTCCAGTCCCTTGACTCCAGAAGTACCTGACTTATAAGCAGCTCAGGATTGTCCTGGGGGGTAGATTTCTCCACCAAATCCACAGTGGCTTCTTAGTGGGGATTTTCCAGCAGGGTACCTCCTATTAAAAATTTCTTCCTTTACTCCCTGGGAGGCTTGTGGCCTCGGTGAACTTCTCCACTCTCTCATGAGCCATAGATATACCCACCCTCTAAAAAGAAGTCTGGGTGTTCTCCACACTTCAGGAAATGTGTCTCTCCCTGTGGTTCATGATCTCATCTCTAGGAGATCTGGTTGTTATTTTATCTGTTATTTCTAGATTTTTTATAGGACCCTTTACATTTTAGTAGATGTTTCCCTGTTATAGATAATACTTTTAATTAAAATGTCCACATTCAAGGTACCACATGGTTCCTGCCTCTGGATTAGTGCTTGACTGATGTGCTTGCTTCCTTCAGGGTCCCAGAGCTCTTCTGATTCAAGACATGATTCACAGTAGTAAAGTTGTGTGCATTTTGCATAGTATTATTTGTCAGTTTAATCTATGAAATTTAAAATATCTGTCAATGAATATTAAGCTCAACTTAGTAAAATATTAAAATCAACTTGAGATATTGGAAAAGTAATTATTGAAATTACATTGAAAGAAAGAAGCAAATGTTATTGAAAAGCAAATCAAAAGCGAGTGGGAAGGAATAAATTGGGAGTTTGAGATTTGCTGACACTACTATGTATAAGATAGATAAACAACAAGCTTATACTGTTTAGCACAGGGAACTATGTTCAATATTTTTCAGTGACCTATAATAAAAAGAATATGAAAAGGGATATATGTATGTATATGTCTGATTGAAATATTATGCTGTACACCAGAAATTGATACATTGTAAACTGACTATACTTACATTAAAAAAATCATCAGAAATGTATATTATTTCAGTACAAATCCCGAGATATTTTGTTTTATCATTTGAATATATATCATCAGAATATAATTTTAAATTGTCTTTATTCATTATTTATATATGTTCATACAGTTAATTAATTGATTCAGTGATTTGTACAGTATATATGACAGGGTGATCCAACTTCTAGCCAGGAAAAGCATACTTTACATGGGATAACTGACCTTGTCACCTCCCTTCTCTGATTTCTCTTAACCCCTTTAGCGGATCATTCACTCCTCTAAATTATACATCATTTTTTTAAGCACGTTGATAACTTTATTCTGGTTCCACCTGGTCTCAAACACCTGGGAGACACCCCATTTCCTAAAGATGATCATGTACTTTTCTCTGACAGAGTTTATTGCTTCCCTTCATCTTTGGCCTTTAGCATTATGAATTTATTTCTAGGTTGTTTTTTAATTCATTATTTGTTGAAAATTCTTGACCATTCATTTTGCAATTTTTTTCCCTCATTCTTTTACTTTCTTTTCCTTCTGGGACTTCAATTAAATATATTTCAGACTGATTGGCCTACATCTCTTGGATACTCTGTTCTTTTAAATTTAAATTATTAAAATTTTCCAAGAATTTCCTCTTTTGTTTTCATTTGAGTAATGTCTGTTGACCTATATTCAAGTCCACCAAGGCTTTCCTTGAATTTGTCAGGCCTACTGATGAGCCTGTCAAAGACATTCTTCATCCCCTTTGCTGGGCATGTGTTTAAATTTATTCCTAGCCTGCTCTTTGACATTTTCTTATTGTTTCCATTTCTCTGCTGAAATGACACATCTATTCATGAATGTCTTCAAGTCTTTTCACTGGAGCAGGTGATGTATTAATCATAGTGATTTTATATCCCCTGTCTGATTTTCACTTCTATTATTTGTTTTATCTCTCAACAGTGGATTCTTTTTTCTTTCCATTTCATAGGTCTCATAACTTTTAGTTGAAATCTACATATTCCATGTAGGGGGTCAGAAGCCTAAGTAAATAATGTTTAAGGCTGGAAATAGGCATGCCTCTTTTCCTGCTAGGCATTCATTGAGGAGCTGAGCTGTGTTTCTGTTTTGCTGGTAGTTTCAATTACCTGCCATATGTGGCCAACCTCAGGTTCCTTCAGTGTCACCTTGTGGTTAGGGTGGGAGCTAGACTGATAGACTGAGTTTTATTCTGGAATGTGCTTGGTCCACCTTCAGTTGTAGATGTTCCCTGTGACCCAGTATCTTGGTCCCTGTGTGCTCTTATCCCTCTGCTGGGGGTTGGTCTTCTGTTGCTTTTTCTTGGTCCTGGTTACTCCAGGTGGTGAGGAACAAAGAGGCTTTCCACATTTTCCTCATTTAGCATCAGTCTTAGGTATCTCACGTGTCTCTGAGTTTTTGGATCCAAGTTTCCTTGGTGATCCTGCCCTGCCCTCCATGGTAAAAAGAAATCTTTAATTTTCTGAAACTAGGAGGATTTCTGCCTGTCTCCATTAAACAAACTCTGAGTTTTCAACCGCTGAAAGTAACAGGATTTACTACCCTTTATTTTCAGCATCTTAAGACATTTTTCCACTGGGGAAAGCATCCAGGTAAGAATTGTTTTCTCCCTCAGCAGTGCCATCCCAGGGCAACAGGAACACACCAACTGTGGGAGGCTTTCTCCACTCTTTCCTGCCCCCAGGCTTTTTCAAAAGCAAAAAGTGAGGTCCATGGAGAAGGGGCTGCGACCATCTGTGATCCCAGGACTCCATACTCTCCCAACTGGGAGTGCTCAGCTTTGAGCAGTTCATTAAGGAGTTAGTTGATACTTTTGTATCTGTTTGCATAGCCACCTTGTCTCCTTCTGTTACCCTAAAAGGAGGAAGGAAAAGGCCACAGTTCTTGACTTACTCAAAAGATAAGAATTCACATGGGAGAAGAAAGAATTGTGCAGTGAAAGATTTTATTAGGAAAGGTGAAGTACCCCTCCAAGAACAGGAGGCAGGCTGATCCAAGTGCAGACGGCAATGGTCTTTGCTCCTTCCTCTTGTACCCTCACTTAGAGGTGGTCTTTTGATTGATTGATGGCTCTTGACCCCTGGAGTGCTCAGTCATGTTTGTTCCCTTTTGTGAATGCCCTTATCCATGATGAACACAGAAAAACCCATGGAGGGGCCAGAACCTCAATGCTAATTATATTAGAATGAGAACTGTGTCATGTCCGGTTAGGTCCTTGTCACTACCATGAATTTCCAGCCTTTTAGTTCTAACTGGTTTCTTGCTGGCACTCACATAAAAGAAGTAAAGCCCCTTTATGCTGGTGGCTGGCATGCCACCATCATACACACCATCCTCTCTCTCCTCCACCTGTCTGCCTGGTTCCCCCCTTATCTAACTACCTAACACTTTCAGTGCTCTGGGACAGGTGAGGGATTGCCAGTGTCTTGTCTGTCTGGAGGCTCATGCCAGCGTTCCTCAAATTTTACCCTGATGGTAGCCGTTCAAAGTCAGCACTCTGATGGGTTCAGCAGCAGTGTGATTTTGCAGATTTCCCAGCTTTTTCTTATGGTTTGTTAAGTATGACACTCTTTCCATGTGTCTATCCTTAGATGGAACCAGGTCTCTGTAATACATGTGATTAAATCACTAATTATTCATGGTTACCAAGATTCCAGGTATTTTTGGTTATTATGTTATTAATATTTCATTATGAAACCAAAATAAAAATGCGTTCTCCTTTGAAATATGCCAAAATATAGCTTAAAATCTAAATGTTTTATTTTTATTCCATTAAATTAAAAAATACAGTTCCTGTCTATTTAAAGCAATAAGAAAGAGATGTGGGATTTCTATGTATACTTAGGGGAACCTATGTACTTTGAAATATGTGACAATTTTTATTGAATTTTTTATACGTATTGCACACATGAGGGTATCTATAAGCTACATACGACTTAAAGTAAAATAATACTCTGATAACTGTAGAATTAATAATCATTTAAAAATATACGATGTCATTTGTGGATTTTTGAATGACAGCCATTCTGACTGGTGTGAGGTGATACCTCATTGTAGTTTTGATTTGCATTTCTCTGATAATTACCGATATTGAACATTTTTTCATGTGCTTTTTGATCATTTGTATGTCTTCCTTGGAGAATTGCTTGTTTAGGTCTTCTGCCCATTTTTGGATTGGGTTGTTTATTTTTTTCTTATTGAGTCGTATGAGCTGCTTATATATTCTGGAGATCAAGCCTTTGTCGGTTTCACTTGCAAAAATTTTCTCCCATTCTATAGGTTTTCTTCTTGTTTTATTTCTGGTTTCCTTTGCTGTGCAGAAGCTTGTAAGTTTCATTAGGTCCCATTTGTTTATTCTTGCTTTTATTTCTTCTAGGAGAAAGTTTTTAAATGTATATCAGATAACGTTTTCCCTATGTTTTCCTCTAGGAGGTTTATTGTATCTTGTCTCATGATTAAGTCTTTAATCCATTTTGAGTTGATTTTTGTATATGGTGTAAGGGAGTGTTCTAGCTTCATTGTTTTACATGCTGCTGTCCAGTTTTCCCAACACAATTTGCTGAAGAGACTGTCTTTATTCCAATGTATATTCTTGCCTCCTTTGTCAAAGATGAGTTGACCAAAAGTTTGTGGGTTCATTTCTGGGCTCTCTATTCTGTTCCATTGGTCTATATGTCTGTTTTGGTACCAATACCATGCTGTCTTGATGACTGTAGCTCTATAGTATTGTCTGAAGTCTGGGAGAGTTATTCCTCCAGCCTCTTTCTTTCTCTTCAGTAATTCTTTGGCAATTCTAGGTCTTTGATGGTTCCATATGAATTTTATGATGATTTTTTCTAGTTCTGTGAAATATGCCCTGGGTAATTGGATAGGGATTGCATTAAATCTGTAGATTGCCTTGGGCAGTGTGACCATTTTAACAATATTGACTATTCCAATCCAAGAGCATGGAATATCTTTCCAATTTTTAAAGTCTTCTTTAATTTCCTTCATCAATGGTTTATAGTTTTCTGTGTATAATTCTTTCACCTCCTTGGTTAGATTTATTCCCAGATATTTTATTACTTTGGGTGCTATTTTAAAGGGGATTGTTTTTTTACTTTCTTCTTCTGTTGATTTATCGTTAGTGCAAAGAAATGCAACTGATTTTTGAATGTTAATTTTGTAACCTGCTACCTTGCTGAATTCTTCAATCAGCTGTAGTAGCTTTTGTGGGGACCTTTTAGGGTTTTCTATATATAGTAACATGTCATCAGCATATAATGACACTTTTACCTCTTCTTTTCCAATTTGGATCCCTTTTATTTCTTTCTCTTGCCTGACTGCTGTGGCTAGGACTTCCAGGACTATGTTGAATAGGAGTGGTGATAGTGGGCATCCTTGTCTTGTCCCAGATTTTAGTGGGAAGCATTTGAGTTTTTCACCGTTGAGTACTAAGCTGGCTGTAGGTTTGTCATATATAGCTTTTATTATGTTGAGATACGTTCCCTCTATACCCACTTTGGCGAGAGCTTTTATCATAAATGGGTGTTGAATTTTATCAAATGCTTTTTCTGCATCGATTGCGATGATCATGTGGTTTTTGTCCTTTCTCTTGTTGATGTGGTGTATTACACTGATTGATTTGTGTATGTTGAACCAGCCTTGTGTCCCTGGGATGAACCCCACTTGGTCATGATGTATAATCTTTTTTATGTGTTGTTGGATTCTATTTGCTAAAATTTTGGTGAGGATTTTGGCGTTTATGTTCATCAGTGATATTGGGCTATAATTCTCTTTTTTTGTAGTGTCTTTGCCTGGTTTTGGTATCAGGGTGATTTTGGCTTCATAGAATGAGTTTGGGAGTATTCCCTCCTTTTCAATCATCTGGAAGAGTTTGAGAAGGACTGGTATGAGTTCTTTGTATGTTTGGTAGAATTCCCCGGTGAAGCCGTCCGGTACTGGACTTTTATTTGTAGGGAGGTTTTTAATTGCTGTTTCTATTTCCTTCCTAGTGATCGGATTGTTCAAGTGTTCAGATTCTTCTTGATTCAGTTTTGGTGGACAGTATGTTTCCAGAAACTTGTCCATCTCCTCTAGGTTATCCAGTTTGGTTCCATATAGTTTTTCATAATATTCTCATATGATATTCTGTAATTCTATTTTGTTTGTTGTAATTTCTCCATTTTCCTTTCTTATTTTGCTAATTTGTGCTCTCTCTTTTTTCTTCTTTGTGACTTTGGCCAGAGTTTTGTCGATTTTATTTACTTTTTCAAAAAACCAGCTTTTGGTTTGGTTGATTTTTTCTATGGTCTTGTTAATCTCTATTGTATTTAATTCCTCTCTGATCTTTATTATTTCCTTACTTCTGCTGCTTTTTGGGGCTTTTTGTCCTTCTTTTTCTATTTCATTCAGGTGGTGGGTTAAATTGTTTATTTGAGAATGTTCTTCTTTTTTGAGGAAGGCCTATATCGCTATGAACTTCCCTCTTAGCACTGCCTTCGCTGTGTCCCATAGGTTTTGAGTGGTTGTGCTTTCATTATCATTTGTCTCAAGGTATTTTTCAATTTCAGCATTGATTTCCTCATTGATCCATTGTTTTTTCTATAACATATTGTTTAATCTCCATGCTTTCCTTTTTTTCTCCTTTGTTTCTCTGCTGTTGATTTCCAGTTTCATGGCATTGCGGTCAGTAAAGATGCTTGAGATAATTTCTATCTTCTTAAAATTGTTGAGGTTTCTTTTGTGCCCAAGTACATGATGAATCCTGGAAATTGTTCCATGTGCACTTGAAAAGAATGTATATCCTATTTTTGGGGGGTCTAATGCTCTGAAAATATCCACCAAATCTAGTTTTTCTATTGTAGTATTTAATTTCTCTGTTGACTTGTTTATTTTCTGTCTGGAAGATCTGTCTAGTGATGTTAATGCAGTGTTAAAATCTCCAACTATGATTGTATTCCCATCAATACCCCCCTTTATATCTGTTAGTAGTTCTTGTATGTACTTAGGTGCTCATATATTGGGTGCATATATATTAACGAGTGTAATATCCTCATCTTGTATGACTCCTTTAACCATTATAAAATGTCCTTCTTTATCTTTCTTTATGGCCTTTGTTTTAAAGTCTATTTTGTCTGAAATCAGTACTGCAACACCTGCTTTTTTGGCTTTTCCATTTGCATGCAATATTCTTTTCCATCCTTTCACTCTCAATCTATATGTGTCCTTCTCCCTAAAGTGGGTCTCTTGTATGCAGCATATTGAAGGTTCTTGCTTTATTATCCTGTCTGCCACTCTGTGTCTTTTGACTGGAGCATTTAGTCCATTAACATTTACAGTAATTAATGACATATGTGTGTTTATTGCCATTTTGAACTTATCTTTGCAGTTGAATTGTTATATCCTCTTTGTTGCTTTCTTCTTCCTTTTGTTGTTTGGTAATTTTCCTTTGTATTATCATGGATTTTATTTAATTTTTGTGACTCCTTTGTAAATTTTTGGCTTGTGGTTACCCTATTTTGTAAATCTATCAACCCATTACTATAACTGTTTTTATTAAACTGATAGTAACATGATCTCAAACCCATCCTACTGTTAAAAAATTTTAAAAAAGAAAGAAAAAAAATTCTATATTTCCCTGCCTCCCTCTCCCACTCTCAGTGATTTGTATGTCTTCTTTTATAATTTCATGTTTACTTTATTTGTAATTCATGATTTATCACCTTTCCAGTTGTGTGTTTCTCATTTCTGTAGCTTCCTGCTGCTTTTCTATTTAGAATAGCCCTTTCAATATTTCTTTTAGCATGGGTTTAGTGTTACTAAACTCCTGCAGCTTTTTTTTTTGTCTGTGAAACTCTTTATTTCTCCTTCTATCCTCAAGGATAGCCTTGCTGGATAAAGGATCCTAGGCTGCATCTTTTTTTCATTCAGGGCTTTGAATATATCTTGCCACTCCCTTCTGCCTGTAGTGTTTGTGTAGAGAAATCAGCTGAGAGCCTTATGGGGGTTCCCTTGTAACTTACTCTTTGCTTTTCTCTTGCTGCCTTTAGAATCATTTCTTTATCCTTGACTCTGGCCATCTTGCTTATGATATGTCTTTGTGTGGGTCTATTTGGGTTCTTCCTGTTTGGGACCCTCTGAGCTTCCTGTACTTGGATATCTGATTCCTTCTTTAAGTTTGGGAAGTTTTCAGTCATGATTTCTTCAAAAACCTTTTCAATCCCCTTTGATCATTCTTCTCCTTCTGGGACCCCTATTATGCGAAGATTGGAATGCTTTATATTATCCCATACGTCCCTTATGCTATTTTCATTATTTTTTATTTGCTTCTCTTGTAGTTCTTCTGAATGGGTGCTTTCTATTGCCCTGTCTTCTAGATCACTAATTCGTTCCTCTGTATTATCTAGTCGGCTTTGCACAGCTATTAGATCATTCCTCATCTCTGTCAATGAGTTTACCCATTCTACTTGGCTCTTCTTTATAGCTTCAATTTCATTTTTGACATATTTTATATCTCTAAACACTATCTCTTTTAATTCATTCAGCAATTCGATCACTCCTTTTTTGAAATCTTGATCTAGTAGGCTATCGATGTCTATTTTGTTGATCTTTCTTTCAGGGGATTTCTCTTGTTCTTTTAATTGGGAAAGGTGTTTCTGCTTCTTCATCTTGCTCATACCTCCTTGGCACTGTTGTTTATGGAGTATCAGTTGTTTATTTTGGTCCTTAAGGATTTTATCTATCTGATGCCTATTTAGGAATAGAACTTAGGAAAAAAAAGAAAAAAAATAAGAGAGAGAAAGAAAGAATTTTAAAAGAAGGGAGAAAGAGTGTTTGAAAACAGTGTATAATGAAAGAAGATTGAGTTGAAGCAGAGTATTAATCAGGTTGAGACGTCCTTTTAAAGCCTTTACAAAAAAATGGGGGGAGATGAATAGATGTATTTGAAACCTGTGTCTAATCAATAGCAGGACATCAAAACCCAAGAGAAATAGAAATGAATTAAGAAGTAAAGATTAAGAGAGTAATAGAAAATAGAACAGGTAAAAACAGATTTAAAAAAAAGGGGGGGTTGTCGGTGTTCTCCTGAAGTCTGTGTGCTTTTAATGTGGAATCTTTCTGTCTTGGTCCTGTTTTGGAATCTCAGCTTGCTGTTTTCAGAGGCCCTCTGTTGGCGCCCTCTTCTGTGCTGCTCCCAGCACCTGTCGGCAAGCAGATCGTGCCTCCTCCTAACACTGGGTCAGGTGCAGCTCTCTGCTTTGGGCAGTCGGGTCTCTGCCCCTCCGGATGCTGCAGTCAGATGTTGCAGACTGGCCAGGTAGGAGGGCGGGTCGTGCACCCTCCCAGCACCTCGGTCAGGGGCTGTGTTCCTGCCCTAAAGGCGGGGGGGCCGCTTTCCCTCTACCTGCACCGCCGGTAGTTCCGCTCTCTGTGCGGCTGCGCACTCTGCCCTGGTCGTTGCTCCGCCCTGGTCGGCGCTCCGCTGGTGGGCTCGGGGAAGACCGAGGGACAGCCCTGTCCCTGCTCCAAGGCAAAACCCAGCTCCTTGTTTGTCTTTGTGGAGCAAGTTCTCTGAGGGACCAGGATGGAAGGATCCTATCTGCCCCGGGCGGCAGGCCAGTCTCAGTCTGGCCTTTGAGGCTGCTAAGCCCTTCAGTGCGATGCAGGTTTTGCCCCCGCCCCCGCCTGAGTGCTCAGCGTGGAGGATATGGCGGCTGTGCCTGAGCCCCACCTATCTTCCCCCGAAAACTTTCCGCAGGTTTTCAGAGATAGGGGTGTGCACCCTTACCCTGAGAGCACATCAACCTTGCTGTTTTATGGAGGGCCCAGGTTGTTCTGCCCTGTGCACCCAAAGCCACGGCGTGCAGCCCCTTGCATTCCCCCGGGGCTGCCTCCGTGCAGCCACTTCCATCCTCCGCCTGGTTTGTGCAGCCTGGCCCTGCCCACGGCTGCCGGCCCGCGTCTCAGGCTGGGTGTCTGGGGGACGCTCTGTGCCCATTTAACTTAGTTCTGTTAGTCAAGGGCTGCTCTGTACATATCCGAGCCTCGGAGGCTCCCCCTCCATCCCGCTGGCCTCTCAGTTGGAGAGGGGAGACCCAGCAAGCGAGCGCCAGACCTCCTTTGCCACTCCCTCCCCGCGGGACACATCCCGTGCTGCTTTGCCTTTTGTTCTTTCTTTTTTCCTTTTCTCCTACCAGATTTTTGGCGTCTTTATCTTTTGAAGAGGGTGATGTTCTGTCGGATTTCCACAGGTGCTCTTGTTGGCTGAGTGGGTCTCTAGATGTGGGTCTTGGTGTATTTGTGGGAGAAGGTGACCTGCGAGCATCCTTCTACTCCTCCATCTTCTCCGTCTCCTAGAAATACTTTTTAATGTGAAAGAGAAACAAACATCACTTTGTTTATGCCACTGTTCTTTGCAGTCTCTGTAACTGGCAGCTAATTTTAACTAATCCAGAAACTTATCCAAAGTGATCATTTAAGGTTCAAACCCAGGCCCACCAGTCTGCAAAGTCCACACTCTTAGGCAGAAGCCTGAAGAACTCCTGCTTATAATCTGCAAAAGATTGGTGTTGGGGAAGTGTGTGTGTTTGTGTGTGTGTGTGTGTGTGTGTGTGTGTGTGTGTGTGTGTGTGTGTAAAACTGCTGACAAGAATTTGACAGAAGGAAAGAAGGAAAGTTCGAATATGCTCACAATTATGCATACCTAAGAGACAATCAAAGGGTATATGCTACTGGACAGTAAAGAATGTAGTCTCCATCAGAGGTAGAATGAGAAAGATCTGTCACCTGCATGGATCTGGGAAGAGAAAGGAAACAGAAGCTGTGTCTCTGAAATATGCTGCTGAATTTTATTTCCAATCTATATTTTATAAATTTCCTATATGCATTTATTATTCTGTTCATAGAAAATTCTAAAAGACTCAGTCACTATTTCCACAGCCAAATTTGTCAAAGTGTAATATTGTGTTTAGAAGTCTCATCATAAATATTAAGCATTCATTTTGTGCCCATCAGTATGCTAGATATCAAGCACAATATCAAAAAGCATCAATCTTGATTTCTGACCTCAAGAAGCTCAGAACTTAGGTGAACACATAGAAAACAACCAAGTACTACTTACATGAAGAGATGGATCAGTGCAGGTGATAATAATAAGAAAGAGACTCATGAAAGAGAAGTAAAATTTAGAAAGACCTAAATTCTATATGTTTGCCTTATCTGCCCCAAATATTGTCTTAAAATGACCAATCCACCCTCAGGGCTCAGTCAATCTCTTTCTGGTAACCTGAGAATATCCAGAAGAAAAAGACATAGAAATACTCTGTTTTCTACAGCATCACATTGGTTTGGGGAAATATCTAGTGATAGGCTCCTCACATTCATATGATAAAGGAGATGACTGTGAGCAGCAATGTGGCCGGTTCCTCTGCCCAATGGCACAAGCAGAGTCACAAATAACAGAAATGAAAGGATCACTACAAATTGTGTTATTGAACTGCATGACCTACATGGAACAATCAACTCACTCCTAGGTTTGGCAGGGCCTTTCTGAGTTGATTCCCTGAAAAACAAAACAAAACAATAAAACCCAAACAAAACCAAAAAATAAAATTAAAAAAAAAATTAAAAAATGAGAGACTCTGAGTGTCATCAGCTTTGCTCCATGTGGCTGCCTTGATAAGAGTTCAGTTTTCTCTGTGTCATGAGAAAATTTTTATGATTAATGGAAGACAGAATATTATCCAGTATTAACAGTTATTTTCCAATTCTGTATTATAAAATTATTTCTGATAATGGAAAATTCTCTATTTCTTTAAATTAATTAAAACATTGAAAGTCTGCAGTGTATAAAAGAAAGCACTGGAGTTCTGGAGAGGTGAGGCAGAATACGAAGGTAAACAGGAATCGTTTTTCCTTTTCTGAGAGGTATGTAATCTACAGGGGAAGCAGGCAGCACCTGAAAGGGGAGGAGAGGTTGGTGGGCCATGCAGGGTTGAAGGAGGAGCATAGGAACATGGGTCTGGGAAAGTTTGGCTAGCTTTACAGTGCTCAATTGAAATACTACTTTGCAATATTTTCTCAACACCAGGGTTCAAGTTTGTTAGTCCTACTGAGACATCAGGTCAGAAGAAAAGAACAAAAGTGAGAAGGCATTCATGGCTTTGCATTCTCAGAAAGACATCCTGCTGGTTCAACTGTGTATGATTGAGCATATTGTCATTGATGAAGAATTTTTATTTATTTTTGATCAAAGACTTCACCATGTTTTCCTGAACTTTTCAATCTCCTGTTTGCAGAGTTTTAACGTGAGCTCTCCTCGGGCCTGGGAGAAATTCTGAGAATGACCCCTGTGAATGAGCTCAGTGGTGAGAAGTCCAAGGACAGGATGAGGTCGACATTGCAAGTGTTTTTGGAATAAGGTAGCTTGACTAGAAAGTGTAATTGTGCAAGGCCAGTTGTGCACTTCTGTGTGAGCTGATCCCTTTTCATGGTCCCAGTCTTAAATATTCACGACCAATTACTCTGTGTTCTCACCCCACTGTGCTGATTGACCCTCTGCCTTAACTATATGACATCCCTTCTTTTTATGACAAGTGTTAGGTAGGTGATCTTCCAGGCTTTTCTTCAAAGGAAAAACACGATTTCCTGCAGCAGGATGTCCGCCATCTCCAGCTAATCGGTCTTCTTGGAAGATGTCCAAATATTTCTTTGAAAGTTTCCCATGCATCCCATTTAAAGAATATGTACTGTCATCTGGGTCCCATATTGGAATCTGCCACACAGGAGCCAGCCAGTTATTGACTATTTTCTCTTTCACATCCATAAAATGAAGACTTCTAAGAAAATATTTGCAAGTGAAGCCAGGCAGATAGCTTAGAATTAAAGCAGAGTTGGTGCTCCTTAGCTCCTGTGAAGTGATATAAAAAACACCCTGATGGGTTCTGCTAGTGACTGAGAGAGTGCTTGCTGGGATCCCTGTAAGAATTCAATCTGTTCCCTGGACCATGTTGAAATCTGGGCAAAAGTTTTCCTGATACTGTGAAAGCAGCTGGTTTCTGAGGTTCCTCATAGTCAACTTTTTCATTTCTTTGATTTGAAGTAACCCAGGTCTAATTCCAGCTAGGCCTTGATTCCATGCCCCTCCCATCTTTTCTTCCTGAATGACTGTGTGTGTATGTATTTGTGCATATGTGTTTCTTGGCCTAATATTAGGCTATCTGTTAATTGTAATACACATTTAATACTGAACTTCACTTCTAACCTTAACTGATTCTCTAAGACTAGGACATAATATGTATGCACATGTATGTGTGTGTGTGTGTGTGTGTGTGTGTGTGTGTATGTATGTATATATACACACATATATATAATTTGTTAAGAATTTTTAAGAATCAATGTAAATTGTAAAAGAACAAGATTCAAACATTTTAGAAATAGAGAAAAAGAGATATGACTCAGAAAGTGTATGAGAATTGGTATCTTGTGTTCTGCTTGTGGCTCTTCTGTCAGTGAGATCTGGGGCAAGCCACTAACAGTCTAGGCAGGAGTTTCTGTTTACTATGTGTTTAATGTAGCTATCCTGGACTATATCAGAAAAGAAGATAGGAATATTTCATGTTCCAGATATCTCAGACTTCGTTTCATTTTACCACTCATTTATCATCCAACAAATATTTATTCTATGCCTACTGTGTGCAAAACACTGGACTGGTTTCTGAGGATACATTGGTCCATTTGATGGATGTGGCCTTTGCCCTCCCGGGTTCCACAAGTTTCCAAGCATTCCTCCAGGGACCGTTAGGCTGGACATGATAAATCAGTGAGGACTAACTAACCAAACACCAGTGTGTCCCCACACCACAGTTCTCTTTGGCTTTGTATCCTGAATCCTATGTATCCAAATGCAGGCACACCTTCCAATTATCCACTTATTCTACTAATTTATCTCTGCTAACTTCTTTATCTCCAATTCAGTCTCTCCACCAAATTGTTTTTGGAGGATATAAAAACAAATAAACATGTGCCCTCAAGAAACTTAGAGTTTAAAAAAAATAGAGGCAAATATGTAGCTGGATATATGAGCAAATTCAGGGCTGAGTAAAATCTCCTAGTACAGGATATTGACATGGTTCAGAGGCTATGACTCAAATATGCTTTATAATAGCTGAATGTAACCAGGTCACCTTATGAAAAAGAGCAGTATGATAATAAATCAGGCGTCCTTTATCTCATTACAAAATTGAAGGGCAAAAGTAGTTGGGTCTTACATTGGTATATGAAAGAGTGGGCTAAAGTGGAGAGGACTTCCCAGATTTCTCACAGAAATTGAGACCAAAAGGGAAAATTAAAAAAAAAAAAACAAAAAACTTAAGGCTTAAGGAAGCCTGTTGTTTTTGTGAGCAGAATAGCTTTTGGTGTCTGGTAAAGCCTCTGTGTAACTGGGGGAGTTAAAGACAGATTGATTACAAGTAAAAATGAGGGGGGAAGCATACTAAAGGATGAAACAAATATGTAAGTGGGTGTAAATTTTATAATTTTACCTTCATCTTTGAGTGAACTTGATTATCAAATAAAATGCCTGGATTTGCTTAATTTACTTAACCAATTCAATAATCAGATATAAAATTTTGTTCTTCAGGGTCCTCAAGGACACACACACACAAAAATAATGTATGCATTCTGACAAAACATAATCATAATGCAAATAATTTCTATTTATAAACAATTTTATAGTTCATGCATATCACTCAAACAGTGTATTACTGTCATTTCAAAATAACATGCTCTCTCCTCTGTAGTTGGCACACCTGAGAGTGACAGCATCTCTTAGCAGTCCCCAGTCTTTCTGAGTCATTCTGTTCATCCTCCTCTAGCTCAGGCATCATTCAGAGGCCCAACAGGTTGAGAATTGACAAGTGCTTAACTATGGATCCCTAACTTACTCTGGAGGAATGCTGTAAGACTGTGAACCTCAGGAGAGTAAAGGTCACATCCATCACATAGTCTAGCACATCCCCAGAACTTAGTGCATTGTTGTGCATATGGCAGGCACCCAATAAATATTTGTTAGATAATAAATGAATGGGTGAAATGAAGTCTGAGGCTTCTGAAATGCACATCTTCTCTATCTTGTATAGTGCAGGGTCCTCTCAAGATTTAATCCCTAGCTCTGTCTACATTAACATGTTCTTATTTGATTGAAGAATCAACACACTTAAAGACTGGGATTTGGAAGTGAGAAGGAGTACCTGGAAGTGATTCAGGAAAACAAGGAAATGAGACACAAGTGGCAACATTTGTCAAAGTAAGATAAAAAAATACTTATTAAAAGATTACTTATTATATTTCTCATGTCTGTGCATGTCTTCATCTTCACCTTCTGGTAACATATACATCCACGTTGAATTGAGCCATTTTCCCCAAATCGAGGATCTTGTGATTTTGAAGTACCATAATATCTTGAGATTTCTTTGATAATTTTTGACCAATGGGTTCTAGAGTTGCTGGAAACCCTGACAGTATAAAATAACAAGACAGTGTAAAAACATGAGTCAGAAATTCATGACTGCCTTTAGACATAGCTACTTAAATATAGCATGGTGACTAAAATTATGGATTCTGGAGCAAGACTACTTAGATTCAAATCCTGACTTTGCCCTTGTGAGCTGTTTGATTTTTGTTGTTAATTAATTTCTCTGTGCCTTAGTTTTGTATTTCAAAAATGATTTGTGGTGAGGATCAATTAAACAATACTGTTAGAGCAGTTCTAGGCGTATAGGAAGTGCCATATTAATCTTAGCTCTTATCGTGATCATGGGTAAGTCACTTATCCACTCTGGGTTTAGTTTCCAGGTATAAAATGAGAGATTTTGACTAGATTTTCTCTAAGGCCCTCCTGAACCTACTGTTTTCAAATGCTTACAGTCCATGTGCTTTTCTACATATATGTATGTAGTTTGTGATAGGAAAGTGCATGATTAGTTAGTAAATACTTTCCTTGATTGATGGAAGGAGATGTTATTAGGGGATTGAGACAGTCTTCTTCACTAGGCCAAATTCCTTGAGGGTAAGAGTGTATCTTTTCCTTCTCAGGATCCCAAGGCCTAATGTGGTGCCTGGGGACAGTGGGTGCTCTGTAAACTGTTAATGGATATGGAATAAATGCCTATGTCTTGTGTACCCAGATATATGGGAAAGGGAAAGGGTTGTAAGTCCTTCCTAAGCCTTATCTCAATTAAAGCTACTTACAGCGAATATTCAAAAAACATTAGTGCTCTCTACTGGAGACATTCCTAGTACAGGAATTCAAGTTTGAGTTTTTGATGGCAAATTCTGATTTGAGTTCATAAGTCCTGGATTTGAGAAGTAGGGTATAGCAGATATACATAGTTTACTGTGTTGCAAGCACAGATTTGGTTTTATGGCATTGAGGATGGCATGATCAGCATTAAAATGCCAAGTCTCATTTCTTTGCCATGTATTTATGCGTTTTTTTCCAGAGCAGCTTTATCTATAGATTTGCACACATGTTGCGTTTGCTTTGATTCATTATAAGTAAAAAAAAAAAAAAAAATAGAGAGAGACATAGCATTAATTAAAAAAGTAATGTTAAGAAAATGAAAAGACAACCCACAAAATGGTAGAAAATATTCACAAATAATATATCTGATAAGGGACTTGTATCCAGAGTTCATAAAAACAAAACTAAGCAAAACAATAGGATTTACATTTCTCATTTAAGTTATTATTTTCTCTACACCTCAAGTCTTTTTTTGGCATTACTGTTTTCTTTTTCATTAATTGAATATTTTCTAATATTACTTTTTAACTTCTTTAATGATTTTCTTGCTATATATTTTTAGTTATTTACTTAGTGATTGCTTTAGGCCTTACCATATATGTCTTATCAAAAACAGTTTCACAATTACACCAGCAATTTCAGAGAATGTAGAAACAGCATTCCCATATAGCTCTACTCTCTTTTCTTTCTTACTGTGGTATTCTTGTCATAGGTATTATCTCTATGCATGTTATAAGCCCGACAGTACATCATTATAATTATTATTCCTTTATGTAATTTTATGTCTTTTAAAGTAGCTGAGAGGAGAAAAGAGAGCAAGTTTATACGTATAACTTTTTTCTTTTTTTTTAATTGAGTTATAGTCAGTTTACAATGTTGTGTCAGTTTCCACTGTAGAACAAAATTTTTATGTTATATGTATAAATTTTCTCATATTAGCCTTCTTTCCATTTCAGGTTCTATGCATTTGTTCCTTTGGATTTAAGTGAAACATCTGGAGTCAATTCTTAACCCAATGTTGGTTTGTTGTCACCAACCTCTTTGCCCTGCTATTGGTAAATATATTACATTTCTGTATGTTATATGCCCACAAATACAATTAAAAGTATACTGCTTTATGATTTTTAAAGAAGATAAGAAAAGATAATAGGCAATTATACTCCTTTATAATTGCATAATTACCTTTATCAGTGTTCTTTGTTTTGTGTGTGTGTGTATTCAAATTACTGTCTTGGGTCACTTGCTTTAAGCCTGAAGAACTAACTTTAGTATGTCTTGTAAGGTAGGTCTACTGGCAGCAGACTCTTTCAGATTTTGTTTTCCAAATATCTTTTTATTTCATATTCATTTTTAAATGATAATTTTGCTGGATATATGATTCTTGATTAAGAGTTTTTAAAATTTGAGGGCTGAAAATAGGTTATCCTATTGCCTTCAGCCCTCTATTGTTTCTGATGATAAGTCAACTGTTAATCTTATAGGAGTTTCCTTAAGCAAGGAGTCATTTTCCTCTTGCTGCCTTCAAGATTTTCTTTGGCATGTTTACTATGTGTCTATTCATGGGTCTTTTTGAGTTTATCCTACTTGCAGTTTGTTGTACTTCCTGGTATGTAGATTTAAATTTTTTAGGAAATGGGAAGTTTTTAGCCACTAATTTTTCAAATATTTTTCTGCTCCTTTCCTTCTCTGTTCTTCTGGTGCTGCCTTTACATGTTTGTTGGTATACATTAGTGTACCACATTTCTCTGAGGCTTTGCTCATTTTTTCTTCATTCATTTTTCACTCTGTTCTTGGATTGCATAATTTCTATTGATCTATTCTTAAGTACTTTTACTTTCTGCCCGTTTAAGTGTATTATTGATTCCATCTAGTGAATTTTTAAATTTCAGTTATTGCTCTTTTCAGCTCCAAAATTTCCATTTGGTTATTTTTAATAATTTCTGTCTCTTTATTAATGTTCTCTATGTGATGTGACACTGTCATCATGCTTTACTTCTAAAATCATGGTTTTCTTTGTTTCTTTGAACATATTTATAATGGCTTCTTTTCTCACATCAGGTCTCTCCTGCAGGTGGCTTTATTGCCTGCTATTCTTCTGGTATCTAGGCCATAATTTCCTGCTTATTTTGCATGTCTCATATTTTTTGGAAAATGAACATTTTAGATATTGCAGCAACTTTGGGTACTGGCTTCATCTCTCCCCTCTTTCAGTGCTTGTCATTGTTGTTAGCTTCTTTACTTGTTTACAGACTAACTGGATTATTTTAGTGATGTACATTCCCTTCTCTTCCTCCTCTATCCCCTAAACAGACACAGGGTAAAGCCTCTGATGTTTTACCTAGGGGATTCATCCTTGGACATGCCCAGCAACTCTGGGATAACAAGGTTTTAGCAGGACTTTGGTGGTGTTAGTCTAGTTACCTGACCACACTAACCTGTGAAACTCCACTAACTGCTGGTTAAAAGCTCTATTGTTCGTAACAATGCCCTGGAGAATAAACTATTTACACCCTAATCCAGTCAAATTCAGGCTGCTAAGAAGGGACAGTTCCTGATGGTCAATGTTTGATATTTATTCAGACTCTAGTTCTTGCAGCTGGTTTCTTATTATTCTCCAGCAACAAGTTGGCTTATCATTTAGCCTGTATCTTCAATGAATTTATCAGTCTCCTCCCCATTGCCTCTTACCAACATTTCTACTGCTTTTGAAAGCACCCTTAGATTTGAACTTCATATGCTGTTGCAAATAATGTTGGCTCCTTTGGGGAGATAATTTGAGCTCTCTGTTCTATGGTCTGCCTTTCCTCCAAGGGAAAATCTCTGAGCCACAATTCTGGTGCTGGAGTAAGGAACAATAGGTCAATTCTAAGTGACAGCCCAGTTTGAAGAAGTAAGTGCTCAGTGGATATATGGGCAAGAGCCCCAGGTGTCCTTGGCTTGTCTCCCTTGGCACAATCCCCTGTCCTACGAGCTGAGTCAATAGCAATTGGGACCTCAATGTCCTACGATGCCCAAGGTAGAACCTTTGTCTCATGAGAGGAAACGTGGTGGAAGAATGGGGCCCCCACCTGTTGGCTGCAGTAGTACAGAACTTTGCCTCAGCAACAAGTATCTAGGGGCAGTATGAGAAATGCTAATGTCATGTCCTTCCCAGGAAGACAACCCTCCAACCAGGACCTGGGGGGAGTCAAAAACTTGTGTTCTTGGTTGTACAAGTCTGGGTGGAGTTCCCAGCTCAATGAGTGGAGAGGAGAAAAGTACGGATTTTCAAATACTAAAGACTCATCATTTTATGGAGCTTTAGTAAATATTCTTGAGTAAATGTGTCCTCATTTGCTGTATATCTGTAGTGGCATTTCCATTTGTGTATGCTCATAAGGCCAACTATTTTTAAATGTGTTTTAAAAATAATTTTCATCAGTTTTTTGAGGAGTGATTCTGAGTTGCACACCATCATGCCAGAAGTGGAGCCAGGAAGGGGAAACTGATACGGTATAGATTAGCATTCTCTTCAACTGAGGGCTTGCTGTATCTTTGGTTGCTAGTGGAAGGCCTAAGATATATTTGTAGTATTAAAAATAAAAATTAAAAAATAATTTTCTAATGTTAGTATGTTAGAAGCAAAGCATAAGATGGCAAATCCTGTAGATGATTTGTTGCTTGAATCCTATGAGAAAAAATCTTGAGAGAAGTGTAGACCTAGGAGGATGCAAGTTCCCAGGCATTTCTCAAGGGAGATCATGTGAGCCTTTCTAGCAGCCAGCACTCAAAGCATCTTGGGATGGATACTCTGCTGTAAAGAGACTAAGAGAGTTCAATATCTGCTATCAAAATCAACCTCATAAAAATAATCATAGTAAAGAGTATGTAGAGTAAAGAAATTCAGTGTACAGTTTACTAACAGCTGCTCCAAGAACCCAAATCAACCACAAAAACAAAATTGTAGCAACAGTAATAAAAACAATATAACAGCCACTCTTATTGGAAACTTTCTACCTTTAAGGAAGTACACTTATATCTCTAATCCTCATGATCACACAGTAAATTAGATATTATTCCTACATTTATGCAAGTGAAGAGATTAGACTTAACATCTTCTAGGTCACTTAGCTTGGTTCTAGAGCTTAGTCTCAGATGCAAGCTCTCTGATTCCAAGGACTGTCCTCTGTCCATTACTTACACAAAACTGTCCAAAAAGAGGTGAAGAAATGAGAAAAGAAAGAAAAACAAAGGGTAAAAACAGATAAGAGAATAAAATGGTAAGGAAAAGTGTATAAAAGTATAGTCATGCATGGGAGTTCCAGGGCAGGATCAACAGGTTCCCCTGTAGCTCTTCATTAGCACAAATACCCTCCAATTTGTTCTAAGCCTTCTGAGGTGAGCTTCATCAAGGCTCAACAATGCTGAACCCACAAATCCTTTCAATGTAGCCCTATCTCTACCTTGGGTTTTTGCTGAGAAGGGTGAGGAAAAACTCCCTTAAACTTTCCAGAAGCCCAATTGTTTGAAAGCATCTATGATACATACTATATCTCCTCAGAGAGTCTTTTCCTTATTATGTCATAGTCCAAGGATGCAACCATAATGATTCTGAGGTTTAAGCAAAAGACTCTTCAGTCACGTCCTTCGTTTCATTTTTGACCCCTCCATCTTTTTTCTTTTGTTTTCTGGCAACACCCTGGATTTGTTCTTTGCTTGGAAACCATTTATGAATTTAATTTTAGGATCATTTCCCTTCCTGGGAACTGCAGCTTTGTGTCTTCCTATTCCCCTTCCCAAAATTGAGTTTATGGTCTCCATAAGATTATATATCATGACAAAAGTATCTTATAAGTCTCCTTCAACTTTCACTGCATTTTGCAAATTTTGATGAGTTGTATTTTTATTTTTATTTCATTGAATACATTTTAAAATCCCTCTTGAGACTTATTTGACCTATGTATAATGTAGAAGTGTGTTGTTTACTATCCAGGTATTTTAGGACTTTCCAGCTATCTTTCCATTGTTGATTTCTAGTTTAATTTCACTCTAGTCTGAGACATACATTATAACATTTCTGTTCCTTTCAATTTTTAAGGTGTGTTTAATGATACATAATGAGGTCTATCTTGGTGAATGTTTCATGTTAGCTTGAGGAAAATATGTATTCTGATGTTTTTGGTATTCTATAAATGTTGATTACATCCTGTAGATTCCAAATGGAAAAATCAATCAATATAATATACCACATTAAGAGAGCAAAGAAAAAAAATGGTCATCCAATTGATTCACAAAAATCCTTTGATCAAATTTAATAATTTTTCTGTTAAAAAAAATACTCAAAAAGTAGGAATAGAAGAAAACTTCCTCAACATGATAAAAACCATGCATGAAAAATCCACAGCTACATCCTACTCAATGATGAAAGACTGATATCTCCTCCCCTAAGATAACAAAAAAGACAGTAATGCCCACTTTTCCCTCCTCTATTTAACATAGAATTAGAGGTACTAGCCAGTGTAATAAAACAAGGGAAAGAAATAAAGAGATTTAAAATTGGAAATGAAGAAATAAATTCTCTCTTAACCAACGACATGATATTAAATATAAAAATATCAAAGATTTCACCAAAAAATAGAAAAAATAAACGAATTCAGCAAATTTGGAGGATACAAAATCAACAATTAAAAATCAGTTGCATTTCTATACACTAACATGGCAATTCAAAAAATTAAGAAAGCAATCCCATTTAAAATAGGATCAAAGTGATTAATTAAAAATAAATTTAGCCTAGAAGAAGAAAGATTTGCATACTGAAAACATTGCCAAAAGACATTAAATAAGACATAAAGAAATAGACATCCATGTTCATAGGTGGCAAGTTTTAATATTGTTAAGCTGTCAGTACTACTCAACAGATTCTACAGATCTCATGCAATTCTTATCAACATTCCAATATTTTTCCAGAAAATAAAAAGTTCTAAAATTCATAGGGAATTTCAAGAGATCCCAAATAAACAAATAAAAAATCTTGAAACAGAAGAACAAAGCGGGAGATATCATACTTCCTGATTTCAAAACTTAGTACAAACTATTGTAATCCAAATAGACATATAGATGAATACAGTAAATAAATCTTCTCATATGTGGTCAAATGATTTGGTAAAGGTGTCAAGACCATTCAGTGGGAAAAGCACAATATTTTCAACAAGTGATACTGAAGAAATTCGATATTCACATGCAAAAGAATGAAGTTATACCCTTACCTTCCTCCATATTCAAAAATTTACTCAAAATAGAACAAAGATCTAAATGTAAAAGCTAAACAAAATCTCTTAGAAGAAAACGTAGGGGAAACAATTCATTCTATTGGGTTTGGCAATGATTTCTTGGATATACACCAAAGGTATGTGTAGACAACAAATTAAAAAATAGATAAATTGGTTTTTACAAAAATTTAAATTTTTGTGCATATCAAAGGACAATATCAAAAGAATAAAGGGTAACTCACAGGATGGGAGAAAATGTTTACAAATCATACATTTGATAAGAAATTAATATTCAGAATATATAAAGAACCCTTTAACTCAGCAACAACAAAAACAAAAACAAAGAGCTCATTTCAAAAATAGTCAAGGACTTGAAGACACCTTCCCCAAATAACAGAGATAAATGGCCAATAAGTACCTGAAAAGGTGCTCATCATCATTATTCATTAAGGAAATGAGATATATTTCACACACATTAATATGGTTGCCATTTCTTTAGAAACAGAAAACAAATTTTGGTAAGGATGTAGAGAAATTGAGAATCCTGTACATCATTGGTAGGAACAAATTGAACAGCTAATGTAGAAAACAGTATAACTATTCCTCAGAAAATTAAACATAAAATTACCATTTGATTCAACAGTTCAACTTCTAGTTATATATCTCAAAAGTACTGAAAGTAAGAACTCAAATATATAGTTGTACACCAATGTTTATAATTGCATTATTCAAAACAATACAAAAAAAATGGAAACAATCTAGTTATCCACTAACATATGAATGGGTAAATAAATTGTAGTGTATTTGCTGGTCAGAATGGCTGTCATCAAAAGAACACAAGCAACAAATATTGGCAATGATGTGGATAAAAGAAACCCTTGGTGGGCTCTTGGTAGGAAAGTAAATTCATGCAGCCACTGTGGAAAATAGTATGGAGATTTCTCCAAAAATCTCAAAATATAATTACTATATGACCCAGAAATTCCACCCCTGGGTATAAAAGCCAAAACCAAAACCAAAACCAAAAACACTAATTTGAAAAGATACATGCATGTCAATGTTCATAGCATCATTATCTACAATTGCCAAGGTATGGAAACAACCTAAGTGTCCATGAACAGATGAATGGATAAAGAAGATATGATATACACACACACAGAGATAGATATAGATAGATTTAGTATGTATAGATATTTATTGTATACTACACACATACACACACACACACACACACACACACACACAATGGAATACTACTCAGCCATAAAAATGAAATTTTGCCATTAACAGCAACATGGATGGACTTGGATGGCATTGTGCTAAGTGAAATAAGTCAGACAGAGAAAGACAAATACTATATGATATCACTTATATGTAGAATGTATAAAATACAACAAACTATTGAATATAACAAAAACAACAATAAAAAAAAGAAGCAGGCTCACAGATATAGAGAACAAACCAGTGGTTACCAGTGGGAAGTGGGGTGGGCAATAAAGGTGTGGAGGAGTGGGAGGAGTGGGAGTAACACACTATTGAGTATAAGACAGGCTACAAAGATGTACTGCACAACACAGGGAACATAGCCAGTATTTTGTAATAACTGCAAATTAAGTGGAAATGTGAAAGTTCTATAATAATTAAAAATTAAAAAAATAAAATAGAGTGTAGTACATTCTTACCATGGAATGTTATTCAGCCTTAAAAAGAAGGATATTCTAACACATGTTACAGTCTAAATAAACCTGAGGACATTATGCTAACTGAAATAAGACAGTCACAAAAAGAAAAATACTATATGATGTCATTTTTATGAGGTATCCAGGGTAGTTAAATTCATAGAAAGAGAAAGTTTACTCACACTTACCAGGATCTTGGGGAGAGGGAAATGGAGAATTGTTTATTGGATACAGAGTTTCAGCTGAGCATGATGCAAAGGGTTGGAGGTAGATGGTGATGTTGATTGTAACATCTATGTGAATATACTTAATTCCACTATATTGTACACTTTAAATAGTTAAAATAGTAAATACTTGGGCATATTTCATCAAAATAAAATAATTAGGTACTTTAAGTGGGAGGGAAATAGAATTTGATTGTCTGCATTTTCTATATTAATGGACAGCCAGCAGGGGCAGAGAGAGATTGGGGCCTTAGACTAAATATATCAGGGGAGGAATTAATTACTCATGTTTTATCAGGGACCGTTTCCTGGTCTAAGAGTGGGCACCATATTCAATGCAGCCTGGGACCACTGTCCACAAAACAGTGGTCAGGGAATAAGATCACATTATCTGAAGTAAAAGGAATTCCATCCAAATAACACTGTTGAGTGGCACAACCACACTTCCATGGAAAAAGAGACACAAGGAAGAATATTCCAGAGTTGTCATATCAGTCCTATTACAGTCATAGAAACAGAATCCACTTTAGTTTGTTTAAACATAATACATTTGTACAGGTGATAAAGGAATAGAGATCAAAAAACACAAAATTCTTCACCAAAGCCTTTACTTTTTTGCCTATAGGTAATGAGAGGGATATTTATTACCCTTCGAAATAATAAACAAATGTCACACTTATTCATACATCCAACCATTAATCTATTTATTCATTGTTTCAATCACCATGCACTCTAGGTTTTACCTTACTTTAAAGTTACCATATTTGGTCCTTAGGGCTCTATAATACCCAATTATATCTCCAGGCAAGATGCACTAAGTTGAAACCAAACTTAAAAAAAGGCTATTTGGTTGCTACTTAGATTGTTGATCACTACACATAAAATAATTATATATATACACACACATACACATACATACACATATCTATATACACACATACACATCTATACACACACACACACACACACACACATATATATATACATGTATATAATTACAATATTTATTTCTGCCTAAATAACATTATGTAAGGACCATACACAGTGTAAGCTGCATGAGGACAAGATCTTTACATTTCTCTCTTTACATAATCCAGAACAACGGCAGGGAGGACATAAGAATTTAACAATGTAAATAATTAGAAACAAGCATTCCTTAATGAGGATAAGAATAGATGTGTGAATAAATTGTTATCTACTTTTTAAAGCCTTTTTATTTTTCTAAGTGACCATAGTCAGTTTTATTATTTTTTATTGAAAGAAAATAGAAACAGTATTTCAAAGAGATATCTGCACTCATGTTTATTGCAGCATTAACCACAATAGCCAAGCAATGAAAGCAACCTAAATGCCCAACACATGAGTGGATACAAAAGATGTGGCACATATATATATACACAAGGGAATATTATTCAGTCACAAGGAAGGAGGATATCCTGCCATTTGCAGCATCAATGGACCTTGAGCACATTATACTTAGTGAGATAGGTCAGAGAAAGACAAGTACAGTGTGATATCACTTACATGTCGAATCTAAAAAAGGCAAGGCTTCTCTTTGCTCTTCAATGCAGGGTGTGTCTAGTCCAAGGGATTAGAACATCTGCTTAAGTCAAGCTCTCAGTGGGAACAGATATACAGATATTTCTGTAGAATCGTTTACTTTTGCATTAAACCCCATGATACATTGTTCACATATTCATTACTATATGGTTTCTTCTTTAAAAGGCAAAGCCATTCATTCTTCCTTCTGAACACTTGAAGCCACAGCTAGATGGAGTCATTTAAAGTCTCCAGTGGAGATGAGTTAACATCTTTGCAGAGATACAGAGACTGTGGTGCATAAGGTCACGGGGGGGGCTGTAACAGAAGTGTTTCTTCTGCTCCTCTGGCCCTTAAGTCAACTTAGAGACATTAATCTAATATCTAAAATCCAAACAATCTATTATCTCAGAGGTTTGGAGTGATCATGGAATTCTGGCAATTGTAAACAATCACACATGTGTCAGCTTTTTGTTTTTACAGAAGTTTCTTACTAAGTACCCTCTGTGCCTAAACATACACTATGAAGATGTACAGAAAAATATATATATAATGGTGTCTCTCTTCCAATGAACTTTACTTTTATTTGAAAACAAATACTAGACCAAGCTAGTTGCACTTGGGCCAAGAGTATGTTATACCATGTACCTCTAACAGGGAGACTGTGATATCTTTTCAGGATATGAGCATCACTCCTAGCTTGGATCCTGATTCTGAGAGTCCTTGAAGTGTTTGGGCATTCTCATTTCCCAGCATATGGATCCAAGTATATTTCCAGATGTCCCCTACGAGAGGCACTGTGAAAATCATTATCATTTATCCTCATCCCAGAGTTGCAAGGTCCTCTCTCTTGGGATCCTGCCCTCCCCTCCTGGTGATACTTCCATCATCTGAAATTGGTTTAGACGAAGGCTAGGGATTATAACCTTTTATCAATGTTACCTCTCAGCTTCCTATAAATATCCTTGATTCTAATTGTTTCCTCCCCATTCTTTTTTTCTCTACAGACACCTTGTTTTATTTGCCATCTTCAGAATTTTCTCTGGTCAGGTCTGCTAGCTGCCACTCCAACCAAATTATAGACTGAATGTTTGAATGTGTTCTCCAAAATCCATTTGAGGAAACTCCAACTACCAATGTACCAATGTGCTTGGAAGTGGGGTTTGGGAGGGATTAGATAATGAGTGTGGGGCCTTCATGAATCTAATTAGTGCCTGTATAACAAAAAATCATGAGATTCTCTCCCTCTCTCTCTCTCTCTCTCCCTCTTTCTCTGTCTCTCTCTCTTCAACATGCTAGGACACAGTAAGAACCTTGTCATCTGTAAAGCTGTAAGAGGAACCTTACCAAGAAAATAACAATGCTGGCACAGTTCTTTTGGACTTTCAGCCTCCAGAACTGGGAGAAATAAATGTTTGTTTTGTAAGCCACACAGTCTATGGTAATTTGTTATAGCAGCCTGAGCTAAGACAAACCACGATGCTCATTACTCTCATTGTATGTACTTGAATTCTGATGTTTAAATGCCAACACCTGGCCTCTGTGTGTCTGGGTTTTTCATTCCCCATTACTATCAAGGCATCCATTTCTGCAGTGGTAGATCACAACTTCTGTACTTGACTACAGCAGAGATGCCACCACTGAAATTAAGGATGATGGGAATTCCTCTCACCAGTAAATATTCTTAATGTTTAATAATTTGTTTCTAAACACTGTAAAATTGTAATTGAAACCTATGAAGAAAAGGTTACTCTTGCTGAGATTTCAAGGGGTAACAGGAAATTTCATACCTTATTTTTGAAGCAAATATAAGGGATTAAAAACCAAGGCCAAAGCAAAAACAAGATTAGGATGCAAACGTTATTTTCTAGTATTCTGATCTTAGTCTTAGACCCCTTATTGAGCAGGCTAATGTCATTTCTAGAAGCAATGAGCAATTCCATTTATTCACATTCCATTTACTATTTTAATTATTAGTATTATACTTTGTTTTCTTTGTTATTCGAGAAATGATAACACAAGTTATCTTTGCAAATTTGAAAAGATAGAGTATATAATGAAAAGCATGTGTCCTTTTCATCCCTGATGCCAAGCTGTCCTCTTCAGGAAGAACCAATGATACCAATTTCTAATGAATCTTCCGGAAATGTGCTATATATACATGTGTATGTGTGCCCATAATAATTGCATTTTTTTTTTTACGGTGAACACATTATACAAACTGTTTTGTGCCTCATTTTTTCACTCTACAATGTATCTTCCAGATTGTTCTATATTTATACAAATAGAGCTCCACTATCTATTTACTAGCAATCTAGTATTCTAGTATGTGTGCATGCAAAATATATATTACCAAATTACATAAATGAGCATTAAGTGGTTTCCAATCTTTTGCCATTAGAAGTGAAGCCTCAGTGAAACTCTTGTATGTATGTACATACACATATATATGATTTTGCACACATATATATTTCCTAAAAGTGAACACACTAAATCAAAGTGTCCATGCACTTATTCTATCTAATGTGGGCCAGGCATCAGTATTCTCTAGAAATCACTTTTTATACTTAAAGCATTGCTGAATGAAAGTGAAAAGCATGCACATCAGAAATAGGCCAGAGAATATACATGTATAATATATTATATATATATTTTCTTTACAAGGAAAGCTACATCTTTTTAAATAGTGAGCCCAATACTTTCATAACATTACCAAGAATGTTAGCTGGGGCAGGCAATAATGAAGTGATTATTTTGCCAAGTTGACCAAGGCTTGTGCAAGCAAGGAACGATCATCATTTTTAGTGTCAACAATTCTCTTTCTCAAATGATTTATCTCTGTTTTCATCTTCTCACATTTCTTTCTAAATCCTTAAGTACACAGATCTTCTTGGACCTAAAAAAAAAAAGTGAGGAAGGAAGTAAAACTTTTTAAATCCCCCATTTTTTTCAAGGATTACATTTTGTCAAACTTTAAAACTTTGTCAGACTATCTTTGTTTTATTCCTAAAATTGTTCTCTCTTAATCATGAAAGGAGACTCTTGTAACAAGGAATATTTCCTGGTTTGGACCTAAATATTAAGAGAAAGTGTAGTTTACAGCCTTAATAATATTCATATACCTTAGGGTTTTGCCAGGAGGCTAAGCCTGGCATGAGGACAAATGTAATATTTTCCAGTCAAAAAATGCAAATGAGAGGAAGCCTTGGTCTGACAGCACTAATTCTCAGTTCCACTCAGGATGGTACTGTCACCCATATTATAGAAATCTGTTATAAACACATGGTCCACAAATTATAGAAATCTCTTATAAATCATGTTCAGATGAACAATGAGAGAAATCCCTCCAAGCCACATGATAGCTTGGGGATATATACAAACCTGGAGGCAATGCAGCAAGAGTAAAAGCTGCCACTTCCCTGTATTTTTAATTCTGGACATTTCTGGTAGTTTTATGTCAGCAGAGACCTACCTCAGGGCCTTGGGCTGAGCAGGGCTCCTGGTAATATGTAGTGAACTTGGTAAACAATACTATTTGTTGTTCATATTAAACACACATATTTGGAATATCTGTTCAATCAAGCCCTGTGAGATCATTTTAAATTTCTCTAAGTGGCTATTCAACCTTATTTATATTCTCTGAGGGCTTGGAGTAGGGGGGGCATTCTCATCCTGAACACTCCAAAGTCTACTTACAGAGACGAATTTAAAGGTTTTGGAAGGATTCAAAGGCTTCAGGGTTTTAATAAATCACAAGCAGTAGATGCACTTCTGATCTCTGCATGATCTTGCTGTAACCTTCACCCATCCCTTCCTGAGGTACCAGGGCAAAGCTATGAAGCTCTACTACTGCCACAGCCTGATTCACCTTCAGCTGATGCTCCAATATCTTGTTTGGCTCTCTCAGCAGGTTTTCTCTTTCCCTCACCAGCTTCTCCATCATCTGGACTATGTGTTTCTGAAGACTTCTCTTCTGAGCCTCCACCTGCTGCTGCTGCTCCTGCAGTTTCTGTTTCAGCAGCTCCTGTTCCTTATCAGCTCTCTCATTCCTGGTCCACTCCTCTGCCCCAGGGAGGCATTAGAGAGGGAAAAAATAGGCAATGATTGACCTCCACCCTCTTGAGCTCAGAGGCCAAACCAAATTGAAGAGAGGGGTAGGAAATCTCCGAAGTCTTCCCCCCCACCCCGTGTCCATACCATCAAGACCACACTTCAGAATGTGAGAGAAAAGGCTCTGTCTGTCTGGCATCCAATCACAGTTCCCTTTGCTGTTTCCAGACGCAGCAGGTTTGTTCCACAGAAAGGAAGGAAGCTCCTGTATTGGGAAGGTTTTGCTCTCACACCTGTCAGAGGGCACTGCAAGAACCTACCCATCCCACTGTGAGACCAGCCCTACCCTCTACCTGCTATGTGCTTCTCCCCATCAGTGAGGGCTTTATCTGCCTGCAGGATTTCTCTATTGCCACCTGGGACTGCAGAAATCTCTGGAGGAACTCATTTCCCTGAGGAACCAAGGAGGAGCACAGAAATTAGATTTCGAATAAGTAAATTAGTGCTGCAAAGACAACTAATTCCATGTAACTTTTGCTTCATGTTTAAAGTTCCATAGTGGTTCCTTACAATGAGTCCAAGCTCCTTAGACTGACCTGTCTCCCTCCAGTCACTTGCCCAGTGCTACTTCCTTCTCCCCACTCTAGATTCCAGCCAGTCAGTACCATGTTCAGTTCTACAAATCCAAATCTCTGGTGCTTGTACATATCTGTTTTCCCAGTGTGAAATAGTGCCTCTAAATTGTGCTGCTGTTCTCCTCTGCCACTAGCTGGTTATAACTTTAGACAACTTATTTTAACCTGCCTATGCTTCTCAGTTCAGATCTTTAAAATGTTGATAATGTAGATGCTTCTTAATGTTATTTGAAAGATTAAACTAAAGAGTCTAGGGAACGAGTTTAACATTTTGGCTATAGGAAACAACTGTTCAATATATATTAGTTGCATTAGTATTGTTGATTTTTAATTATGATGATGATGATGATGATGATGATGTTTGTTTCTAACACCTAAGTAGCTCTTTCCTGAGTGTTATAACTTGTCTATGTAGTTGACTTCCTGTCTCAATTGTGATCATCCTTGTGTACAAAGACTGACTTGTAAATTGTCAGTGGTCAACACGTCAAATATGTTGTTGAGTAAAAAAAAAATGAATAATTTATGTTCTGTCTCTGGATTTAAGAAATCTGTACTCACGGTTGGGAGTTGACATTTGTACTCTCTTCAGGAATAAATAGCATGCAGTGAACCTTAAGAGCCAAAGCTGTTTGAATGGCCCCATACTCTCTCTTTATGCATGCATGGAGCTGTTCTCTCAGATTTTCAGTATAGCCCTTTGACTATTCTGTAGGTTCCCCATGTTTCCCTTATTCCTCACCTTCACTCCTTTCATGGGCACTTGGTGATATTCCTTTTCAATAATTTCCTTTGCTTTCCTGTAGAGTTCATGACCTCCAGGAACAGAGAAAGTTCCTGCTGGGATACTTTTTATTAGTGTCTTTGAAAGCTGATCAAGTTTAGTCTGGCAATATTTGATTGATGTCTCTTCATTCTGCATCAAGAAATCATCTTTCTTATTCTTTATGATTTCCTAGAGGGAAGAAAGATAGAGGGCTGTCACCAGAAGTAAGGAACAGAGGAAGTAAATTTCCAAAGGATCTGGTAGAAGAATTGGTCTAACAGTGTTCCTCATGAGAAAAGTATTCTGTTGGAGGACATGTAATAAAACAGCAGTCACAAGATTTGATTTATTCACAGCTCTGAAAACTCTGGAAGACCATGGGGAAGTTCCCTAACCTCCTTTGGGTATTTCATCTGAGCTGTTGGAGTTGCATTACCTAATCTCTCTGGTTCCTTGAAGCTGCCACATTCAGTGATTCTGTCTGTATTCAATGATAGATACAGCAAGGAGCAACCTAAGCTGAAAGTGGCCTGAGATGTGGATCTGAAAAGAGAAATTTTGGTTCCCAGCCATAGGAGTGTGTTCACAGAAAAAGAAGCCAGCTAAAGAATGTCTTGGGTGTTCTGGACAGGCTTGGAATCCACAGAAGTATTTATTTCAAGAGGATATCTATACTGATTTTTCATTGAAGGTCAAAGGGAGTTCCAGATAAGCTGCCTGAGTTCTGGCAGTCAAAAAAGAAGGAAATGTAGTCCTTTGAATCTCTGTCCCTCATGAGAACATGGACTACTTTATCCTTGAGTGAGAGATGAGCCATGGGACTGGTAACAACACTTCTAGGCTTCAATCTTCAAGGGGAGGCGACAAAAGGTAAATACTAAGACAGATTACCACAAGGTTACTCTGGAACTCCTGCTTGTCTTCCTTGAAGGAGTGCTCCATGAAGACTGCAGGGGCTTCCCTCTCACAGGCAGCGTGTGCCTCCAGCAGCTCCTGCAGCATGTCTGTGGGGAAGCTCACTCGCTGGGCTATCTGCTCGCTGTAGTGGTTGTCTGCCTTCTGAATGGCAGCTGAGTTCTCCAGCTGGGCCAGAGTTGTCACTGCGTTATCCAAGTGAGGTACTGCTCCGCTATTGATAGTATCCACATAGGTCACAACCAGAGTCCTCAGCCCTGAAGGAGCCAGGAAATTTAGGGGCTAAATATCAAGTTATCAGTCAATGGCTCCAGGATTCTGAGACTATGCTTCTAGGGTCATATACACATGCACACACACAAACACACACATGCACCCCTACCTCCCACTACTATTATCACCTTCATTTTCCTACTGACTCTTCATTTTTATGGTTTTCCAGGCCACAGGACTAAAAAAGTTAATATCTACTTCTATCTAACATACTAGGGGCTACCTGGAAAATACAGTTCCCCATTTTAAAAATTGAAAGCAATATAGATTACATAGATAGACAGATGAGGCAAAGTGTACCATGTTTAATTTATTCCTAATTCTGAGGCTTTGAATGGATTTTCAGTGATTTATGGGCTAATATTTATTTTTGGACCACTCTAAATTCTCAAAATATCTTTTGAATTCTCCTTGTGAAGAACACTTGTTGTATAGGACTTCCTTTGAAAACATGCAGTATTCTGTCTTTACACCAAGAGAGTGATTATATTCTAAGTGGAGGATGTTTTCAGATAAGTGGGAGCCACAGATATCATTCACAAAAGTTGCAATTTGGGGAAGGAATTTGTAAAGCCCCCAAAGTGAGATAATTATAAAGTATACAGATTTCTTCATGGAGTATAAATGTCTGTAAAATCAGAATTCTTTATAGAATCAAACAAAAATACTAGAAAGCACATTATATAAAATATTCAACACATAGCAGTCCCCATGGAAATGGGAAAAAGAGACTCACATTTCCCAGTGACCATGATTCCTTCTGTGAGGGTCTTGGTCCTTGCATCAATGAAGGTGTAAGAACAGAAATTTTTTGTTTGCTCCTGGAACTTAGGATCCAATTGGTCTTCAGATACCATCCCAATATTGGCTAGAATTTTTTTTTCCTATGTTGGCCAGTCAAAGACAAAACACTTCCATCTTGGAAATAAATGCCTGATGCAGTCTCTGGGTAGATTGGATGTTTGGGCTTTGGGATTCTTCCCTGAGGGACAGAAAAACAGGGATTAGAGTGTGTAGAGTCTTGAGGCGAGGGGGTTACAGGTGTTCATGGCAGGGATTTGTGTGTCTTTGCCATTTCTACACACAGAACTCTTTTAACATAGACATTCAATACTTCTTTGCACATCAGACTTATACCAATGATATAACTGCAGAGAAATTTAGGGAGACATCTGATCCAGTAAAGGAAACCTATGGCTGGTCTCTCCAGACATACACATAGTAGAGTGGTTGTCTATGATGTGTTTGCTTAACTAGCAGCTAAAAAGATGAAAGGTCACATGAAACTTTCTGCTCAACTCAACCTCATGTAGGAATTGAGCTTTGGAACCAAAAAGGAGAGCTACAAACAAGGGATCATGGACAGTAATTGGAATATTAGGAATGACATCCTCATTATTTAAGGAAAACTGTTTTGATGCTAAAAATAATTGATGCAGTGTTATCTATTTTTTAGTAAAAACCTCTGAAGTAAAAATGTACCTGAAATGTAATTTTAAGGTATCACCACTAATCTATAAACTCTTTGAGGTAAATGATTATATCTGGTCCTCTCCTGCCAGCCAATTTCTTAATAGCTGTTTTGAGAAATCATAAATAGAAACATGAATGTAAGAATGAATAAATTGGGATTGATATTTCTCTCAAGGATTCAATAGACACACATCCTTGGAAATGTAACCCATGAAAATAATTTATTACCTTGTAATTAATTCATGGGTAAACATGTGAGAATTAGGAGAAAGCTATGATGTGGAAGGTAAAATGTATGTTCTAATAATTGTCAGTATTAATGAAAAGGCATAGATTGTAAAGACAGTCACTACCTCAGGTTTATTTAGAACATACAATCATTTTGTAGATGATATAATTATACAGGATTAGAAAGTTTTATATCCCTCTTTGAAAAGAATAATATGTGAAATCTACATTTTGTTCTTTAGATAAGCTTTTCACTGCAGTTTCATGTCTAACAATTAGCTGATAAGTTGTTTTCTTCAACAGAGACAAATTGAAGGAATAGGAAACACAGCGTCCAGTCTTTAGAGTATTTCAGCACCCATTTAATTCTGGATGCTAAATTTAAAGATGTATAAAAAACAAATTGGTTTTGAGTAATTTCACTTTACTCTTCTTGAGTAAACTTCAACTGTAGCCCCTAGATCTTTGCAACCCACTTTCCAGCCACCATTTCCACAGACTTTGATTTAGTCTCAAATACAAATGCAATCACAGAGATGAGGGATATTGTTTAGTAGATCCCACACTCTATTGGACCGTACACTGCCCAGGCCATACTCTGATACCTGGAATCAGCTTCAGGGCATTCTCCAAGTACTCATCTTCTGTGATAGGCTGACCACATAACTGCAGCTCCAGGGTGAAATCCCATAGAGTCCAGATAAATTCTGGAAAGAAATTCACAAATTCTGTGGAATCTTCTACTCTATCAGGTGTTTGAGAGGACTTTGCCCTGATGTTTTGCAAGCTCTGTCACATAACTAATATTTGGTTAGGGAAAAGAAACTCACTACCAACAATTCCCACATTTCTCTAGTATAAAAATATTATAAACACACTCTTTTGCCATGGGTCCCCTCTGCTCCACCCAAGAAAACTAAATGACAGGAAAGGAGAGACTTACTCTATCCTCATCCAATGAATTCAGTGAAACATGGTGGTTCAGGACCTGGAAGGATACTGCAGATGCTCCAGGGCCTGGTGGTTGATGGTGCTCATGCTGTTCTAGACAAAGCTACTGCAGAGTACCACGGCCAGGGCAAAGATCCATGAATCCTTCTTAGACTCATCCTAGAAAGCACATTAGAACAAGAGAGTTAGAAGTTTATCCCTACATTAGAAATTCATCTGTACACTTCTTCAATCATGGTTTCATTTATTATTTCAGCTAACATACTCACCATGCAAAGAAACTGAAGACAGATGTAAATGCAGATATCAACTTTGACAATTACAGAGACATTTCTTGTGTTTGCAAATTTTTCATATATAAAAGGATTCTAATGTTCACAGTACTTTCTTTTTCCTCAATTGGATAAAGTAAAATAACATATACAGAAAAACTAATACAGTACCTGTTGTGTAATTAGGAATTCAGTGATGAGTGTGGGCACTTATTCATTCTACATATATTTATTAATCAGAGTCCATATAAAATACACCATAGTTGGCATAACTGTGTATTTAAATTATATCCAATCAATAAATAATTGCAGGAAGCTACTAAATATCCCCCACTGTTCTTAGATTTTAAAAAAGCAATGCTAAAAATGAAAATTATTTCTTTCAACATGACTATTTCAAAGCAGTGGACAAACATCCATAACAGTATTGCAACAAAGATAGAAGTATCTGTAAAAGGCTTACTCTCAGTAATGTATATAAGCAGTGAAACCTATAGCTATAACACTAAACTAAAATTTAGAAGTCTATCAAGAAAGAACAGAGCTATGAAATTTGAAGAAAGAATTTATAATCTGAAAGCTTCCTCAAAGTCTTGAGCTGAATATTAAATAACTGGTAAATGTGGAACTGAAGAAATGAAGGTGATCCCATAGACAGGAAAACCCAGAGAAACAAAATTAAAGATGGGAGAAGACAGGGGTCTTGTAGTTAGAGTCATTTCAGGGCAGAGGGCAAGTGGAGAAGATAAGGTGAGCTTTCATGCAGCCTAATCAAGGGCCTTAAAGCCCAGGCTAATTTGTATAAATGATAGCATTGTCTAAATAATGGCATAAACTGGAAATTTTTTTTTTATTATAAATGGCATGTAAAGTTTCTCCAAGTGCAAATGCAAAAACTGTGGTTTATGTTGAGAATATTCTAAATGGGAGTTTGGGGGGATAAGAGTCTATTCATTACTTTCTTTCCCCAAAACCCACTTTTTAAAAATAATCAATTAGGATAAGAAACAGTAGCAGTTATGACAAACAATTATTTCAACAAGAAGATTATATCATTATTTGATATATGGCTTTAAAAGTAAGCACACACTTTCTAACTCCCATTTAGGAAAAAAAAAGAGAGCTATAAAAATGTAGGTATTATTTCCAAATAAATCTCAAAAGGGGGAAAGGAGGGATAGTTCATTTCACCCATTAGCAGAAAGCTAAAACACCAAAAATCCATTTTAAAATGTTTCTTGTAGGACAAAAACTTACTTTTATAGAACTTGCACATTCAGAGGTGTCTCACAGATTTCCAGAACACTCTGTGAGTAGTTGATGAACTACATCATGGAAAATGTAAACCCGTCCCTTAAATCCAACCCTCAAATACATTCTTCACCTTGTAGCTAAGAAGGTGAATCAGAAATTTTTCCTCACTCACAGATTGATACTTCTCCTCTTTCTTAGTTATGCTTAACTGTAAGCTCTCAAAACCAGTCAGGTGCTGCCTGGATTGCCTTTCAAAACTGAAGGACTTATTCCCCCAGCTGTTGGGAGTGCTGGTGGAAGACAGTCTTCAGGTGTCAGCCCTCTTAATTAGAAAGGCTTCTGGAGCAGCTCTTCAAAAATGTATCAGCACCCATGTCCCAAACTCAGGATAACTCAAAAAAGCCATTCCAGCCATGGAGCTCCCATGAAATTCCCAGAAATTGGGGATTGCAATGCAATGTAATTTCTACTTCCATCCAGCCTGCTTCTTTCCCAATTACATGGTACTAAATCTGACTGCAGATAATGTGGTCTTATCAATTGAACTAAAGACCCTTCTAGGGCAGGACCTTTACTTTGGTCACTGATATCTACAATTCTAAATCCAAAGGCCTGTAACTCAGCTGTTCAATAATGACTTACTAAATGTAATCAAGTCATCCACACAGTGCCAAGAAATAAAATTTATCTAAGACACCATGATATCTTACCTAGAAGTGAGATTCAAACAAATTATAGTTTGCCTTATTTACTATAATTGATTTCTAGATTTTACAGATTAAAGCAGTAAAATTTCTAGGACCATGGAAAGATAAGGGGAAAATCCAGGAAAAAAGTATTTAACTGTGAATTTCTGCTTTACCATTCACTTATCCCCCAGGCACTAAGTGTCCAGAAGGACCACCAGAGTACGATTTGGCTTGCGTGGGTGAGGCACACACCACATCCAGATGCCCTTGGTTTCAGATTGCACTGTAGAGCCTAGAGGAAAGCCTGTGAGGAGAGGGGAGAAAGCAGCATTCAGTTAGAGCAGATAATCTAAACAACCAAGGGGCTACAGAGTCAGATCTATTGGAATGTCAGTATCCCAGCATACGAGTTGGTGCTTTCTCCATTTCTTCAAGAATGTCCTACTTTGTGTGTCATCTGTTTCAAGGAGGAAGGAATATTAATTGTGATAAAGATACCAAGCAAGGGCTCAACATAGAGGCAAAGGGGAATCCATGAATCAGACAAAATGGAAGTCATTGATAACCATAAAAAGAGTATCTTGAAAGAACGGTGAGGTTCAAAGCCAGAGAGAAATGGACTGAAGACAGAAATGGGAAGAGAAAAAGGTGGAAAAAAATTCAAGATTATATTTTTTATCAGAGAAATTTTTCAAAAGTGGGGAGAGGTGTTAGCCACAGTAGTATATGACATACAGGAAATATTTTTAAGATTATAGACATTTGAACACATTTATATGTAGATGAGAATAGTCCATAAAAACGCAAAATGTGTTTCAAGAGCGAGTAGACACAATTGCAAGAGTCCAGTGTTTAAGCATGTAAAATAAGGTAGGATTGTGAGAATTGGTAGGAGAAATTTTGCTTTACAGGAATAAAACATACAATATGATAATGAATTACAGTAAGACAGTGGTTTAGCAGTGAGAAATAGGAGTGGAAAGTTGATTTGTTAAGAGAAGTTTGGTTCTCCCTACACATGATCAGGACAAAAATTAAGAAGCTGAGGTATTAGCTAGAATGAAGCAATTAGTCCTTGACCCAGTACAACACTCACCATGATTCTGACCTGCAAGATGGCTCATCAAGAAGGATTTGCCTGTATGATTGGTCCTACGATGGCCACCACCAGCACTGGCAAAGAAATCTCACCAAGAATCTGCAGAGATTTTTGGTTCACTGAAAGAACCTTGACACTTTCCAGCAGACAAATGGGGTCCATCATTTTGGGTCTGGATGCCATGGCAACCTGCCAACCTAGAAGAGCTTCTTAGTGGAAATCAGATTATAAAGTCATTCTCTAACTCAGACTTATACAAAGCATCTATCAACATAGGATAAAGTAAGTAAGAGTTCTGTGCTTTCCATTAGACAAAATGTAACCTAGAATTAGCATACTGTAGAGGTTTTCCCCCATCATTCCCTCAAGTCTCTCATGGTATTGGTAGTGAAATAATATAATATCACTCTCCAAACTGTTATTTCAAAATAATAATATACTTAAAGTTATTGTTATGATGCACTGAAGGCCTACAATATACCAAGCCCTTTGATAATAACTTACATATCCAGCTAAACTGATATTCACAAGAGACTGAAAGTTAGAAATTAATATAACTACTTTGGAAATGAGGTAAGTGGTTCTCACAAAGGCTGAGTGAATGTCATTGAGAAAGGATTGAAAATCTACATACTTGAGCAAAATGACAGACTAGCAAACTCTAAGCTCTTGTTTCCCCACGGAGATATAAACAACAACCAAAATACAGGCTAGAATAACCTTACAGTAGTTCCATAAAACACTCAAAGGTCCAAAGCAACCAACCAAATACCAAATCAAGAAACAGCCTCATTCAAAATGGTAGGAAATTCTGTGGTTTTTCTGTTGCCCTCGGTCCCCATTGTGGTAAGGTCTTTAAGGAAGTGGCAAATCATTTCCCAATTCCCTCCCCTGATTCAGAGAGAGGGAATTTTATAATGTTCTAACCTGTCAGGGCTGCCTCTTCAGGTCTCTGTTTCACCTCACATGAAACTCAGGGAAGGGTGGCAGAGGGGTAGGTGGTTGTAAAACTTGGATATCAGTTGGAAAGAAGCAGCAGGTATTTCTCAAGGAAAAATGTGGAGAGACAGCTCCACAGATGCCTAGAGCAATAGGTTACCAGTGAATATATAAAATAGACTATCTAAGGCATCAGTTGAATTTCCAATTCCCTTTTTCAAAATAAACAGAGCAGAGCAGACTGCATTTACAATGTTCTGACATCTCATGGGCTGCCTGAAGGACTGTTATCTTTTCCCTTATTTGGATCTTAGGCAGGGAGAAGCAGTGGGCATTGCTTGGGAAAGCTGCAGGGAGAATGACCTGCAGACACCTATGACAAGATATTATGGGTGTGTGATATTGAGATGTATAATAAGAAATACAAATTTGATCATTGTCCTTATTCCTGGTATATAGCTCTTAAAACCCTATGTGATGAGAGAGATGAAATTATTTTTCTTGAAACTTTTGGTCTTTTGTCCTCAATTCCTAAAATAGCTCCAGACTGATAAAGATGAAAGGAGAGTCTTTTGTTATTTATAACAAGCACCTTTCAACAACAACTGAGTTTATGTTAATGAGGTGATTTTTTAAAGCCCCTAGATCACTACAATGGAGTTGGTTCCTAGAGGAAACAATGTTATTAGAAAGTTGCAACATTTAGCCTGATGCTCCAACCACTGGGGAGCAGAGAAGAGTTGAAAGTTGAGTTAATCACCAATGACCAATAGTTTACTCAACCATGTCTACCTAAGAAGTCCTCCATTAAAAAAATAAATAAAAACTAACTGAAATGGTTCAGAGAGTTTCTGGCTTGATGAATATGTGGATGTTGTTAGAAGGTGGCACATCCAAAGGGGTCATGGAAGCTCCACACGCTTTCTTGATATCTTTCCCTTTGCATCTCCTATTTTGCTGTTTATAGGCTGTATCCTTTTTTAAAATAAACCAGTAATCTAGTAAGCAAATTATCCTTCCTGAGTTCTTAAGCCATCCTAGCAAATCATTGAACCTGGGGAAGAGATGGGAAACCCCAATGTACAGCCAGTTAGTCAGAAGCACAGGTGACAACCTGGATTTGTAATTGCATCTGAACTGAGGAGAAGTCTTGTGGGACTGAGCCCTTAATCTGTAGGGTATAAAGAAACTCTTGGAAGTTAGTGTCAGAATTGCTTATTGTGAAAAAATGCTCACGTATGTGGTGACCAGAAATAAGTATAGAGAATAGAAAGTTGAGAAGAGAAACTGAATTTTTCTTTTTCTTTTCAGGGTGGAGACACACAATAGACAATCAAAAGTTCAAAGGAGACATCCTTTGGGAAATTAATATACTTAAAAGGAGCACATATATGGAAAAACTGAAAAAGCAAAACACAGGCCCAGGGAAGATGCATGCTCAAAAAAGCCTAAAAAGACTTTACAACTTCTCTTAAGCTTAATCCCATGTTTCAAAATCAAGAGCCAGCTTAGGAAAAGACTCCCTTGTCAAAAGGCCAGTATGCAAAGAATGGGAAAGGTGACTGCTTTCATAAATGCTCAATTTTCAGGGGGTGGGAGGGTAATAACTTAGTAGTAGAGCATGTACTTAACATGTCCAAGATCCTGGGTTAAATACTGAGTACCTTCATTTAAAATAAATAAATAGATAAATAAATATCCAATTTTTCAACAACAACAACAAAAATCACAAGGCATACAAAATAAATGAAAATATGGCCCTTCCAAAGGAAGAATATAAAGTGGTAAAAAAAAAAAAAAAAAACCCTGAGGAAACATGTGCATTAGATGTTTTAGGCAAAGACTTTAAAATAACTTTTTAAAAATATGCTTAAAAATCTAAAGGAAAACTCAGAAAAATAACTAAATAAAATCAGCAAAACAATATATGAACAAAATTAGAAAATGAACAAGGAGATAAAAATAATTAAAAAAGGAACCAAACTGAAATTCTGAGGCTGGAAAATACAATGAATGAATTTACACATTTTCTACAGGGAATTAGCCTTGGTGGTAAAGCTCAGGGGAAGAGCATTTGAATACATATAAAGGGGATTAGACTTGCACAGGCAAAAAGACTCAGCAAACTTGAAGACAGGACATTTGAAATTATCAAGTCTCAGGAGCAGAAGGAAGAAATAATTTTTTTAAAGTGAATACAGCCTAACAAACTTATGGAATACTGTCACATAGACAGGTATATACATTATGAAAGTCCCTAAAGCAGAAGGGAGAGGCAGGGCAGAGAGATTATTTGAGGAAATAATGGCTAAAAAATTCCCAATGCAATGAAATATATAAATCTACAAATGCAAGATATTCAACAAACTCCAGTAGGATAAATAATCAGAGACCAATGCTGAGGCATATTATAATCAAACAGTCAAAAGACAAAGAGAGAATCTTGAAAGCGACAAAAAGCAGTAACTCATCACATCCAATAAGATTGTCAGTCAATTTATCAACAAAATATTTGTAGGCCAGAAGGCAGTGGAATGATATGTTTAAATTGCTAAAAACTGAGTGATGGGGTAGGGGGGAACCTACCAATCAAGAATACTGTTTCCAGAGGAGGGGGGTCAAGATGAGGGATAATAACTTCTCACAGAAAAGTGACTGAAAACTGGCAGAACTCCTATACAAACAAGGTTTCAAGAGATATTTCCACATAATTAGGGAGGAGTAAAAACTTCAGGTTGGGACCTGTGCACCTAGGGAAGGACTAAGAGGAAAAGGAAGACTGTGCAAATAGGCCCTAACCCTGAGGAGTGAGTAGGTCAATCCACAGACTTGGCATCCCAGTGCTGGGGTCCTGCACATAGGAGACAAAACCCCTTGGCTACTTGGAGAAAGACTGAAACAGATAGAAAGGCTGGAGAAGCCTAGACTAGAAGGAGTGAATGGGTGCTGGTTTGCCACCAGACAGGTTGGAGACAGGTCAGCCTGAGCAACTACCACCTTACTGTACACCCCAGGAAGATTTTCTATTCAAATAACAACAAAAAGAGTACTGTTGTGGTTATATCTATATGAGATAAAAAAGTTATTTCAAGCACTGTTAAAAGAGATAAAGAAGGACATTATGTTAAAAGAGTCAAATTTATCTAGAAGATAAACAATTTTAATATGTATACCTGAACCTCAGAGTTCCAAAATATGTGAAATAAACATTGACAATATTGAGCAACAGATCACTTAACAATAATACAATAGTTTAATACCTTACTTGCAATAATAGGTAGAAAAAACAGAGTACTTGAATAACACTATAAATTAATTGAACCTAACAGACATATACAGAACACTCTCATCCAACAACAAGAGAAAACACGTTTTCCCAGATGGGCATGGAATATTTCCAAGGATAGACCATATTTTAGGCCACAAAACAAGTCAACAAATTTTAAAAGGTTAAACTCATACAAAGTATCTTTTCTGAACCCAATGAAATGAAACTGGAAATTAATAGATGGAATAAAACTGCAAAGTCTACAAATATGTGAAAACTAAACAAAATACATTTAAGAATAAAAATAAATTACCTGAACATAATGAAGTCTATGTATGGAAAAACGCACAGGTAACATCATCCTCATAGGTAAACTACTGAAGACTTTTCCCACCCTCCTGCCTCCCCTTTTTGAGAAGGAGACTGCACACTTTAGGTCAATGTTCCCACACAATTGCTCCTTCTCCCGCTTGCCACTCTTCTTCTGTTTCAGGAGGATGTCCTGAATCTTGAGAGATTTAGGCCAAGGTACTTAGCTGAGAAGGGTCAGGATTTTTGCAACTTAATCCCATAAATGAAAATAAGAATGAAAATGCAAATATTGTTTTATATTATATTGAGAGACATATACATATATTTAGAGAGAGGAAGCAAATCTAGGGAAAATGCCACCAGTGGGTAAATCTAGGTGAAAAGGATATGAGATTCCCTTGTAATTGTTTTCCAAGGCAAATTTGATTTTAAAAATTAAGTACTAAAAACACAATTATACCATGGTTCTTCTGGCATATTTCTGATTGGCATTATAACAAAAGTTCCCTATAATATCTATGCATATTTCATAATCAGACTATATAAACATGATATTATATTCAAATATCTAAACTATTCAGTTCCATATTTATAGGTCAAGTATTCAAGATGCCTCAAATACTATCAAAAATATTTTTAAAAAATACCAGCTTTATCAGTTACTACTTGTGTGGCCTTAAACAAGAAGCCTCACCTAGCTAAACCTAAGTTTTCAAGAATAATTATAGGGGTAATATGAAAAAAATGGTAAGTCCACTCTGGAGGATGTTTTGATAATAAAATCAGATAAGTAAAACTTATATATGAGCATAGAATGCAGCACAAAAAGGGATTTCATTGCATGATTACTGAATTAGATGGAGATTTATCCACAATAATTGCACTAAACAAATTGGGTTACATATTTGAACACAATCTGCAAACTTCAGGTTACTAAGAAACAAGGTCTATAATTTTTTTTTTTCAGAGCAAAGCAGGAAGAAAATTCAAACACTGCTCCTGTACCATCTCCTTTTTTCTGATTCTTCATTGTGGGAGAAAAGAATACAAAGGTAAAACAGGATCCTCTAACAGCTACATTATAATGACCAGAGTTGTCCAGTCCCCCTCTTTAAATGGAAAACTTAAAGGAAGCTGCAGGAAAATGTGAGAGAAACAACTTTATAAAAACCAGGTCTGTGGAATAGAAAAGAAAGCCCAGAAATGATCCCACAGGCTTTTGGTCAACTAATCTTCAACAAAGGAGGCAAGAATATACAATGGAATAAAGATAGTCTATTCAGCAAATGATTTTGGGAAGACTGGACAGCAGCATGTAAATCAATGGAGCTAGAACATTCCCTTACACCATACACAAAAATAAACTCAAAATGGATCAAATGTTTAAACATAACACAAGATAAAATAAACCTCCTAGAAGAAAACTTAGGTAAAACATTATCTGACATACAGCTCAAAAATGTTCTCCTAGGGCAGTCTACCCAAGCAGTATAAATAAAAGCAAGAAGAAACAAATGGGGCCTAACTAAGCTTACAAGCTTCTGCTCAGCAAAGGAAACCATAAGTAAAACAAAACAAAAATATAAGGAATGTGAAAAAATTTTTGCAAATGATGAAACCAACAAAGGCTTGATCTCCAGAATATATAAGTAGCTCATACTACATAATAAGAAAAAACCAACAGCCCAATTCAAAAATGGGCAGAAGATCTAAACAAGCAATTCTCCAAGGAAGACATAAAAATGATCAATAGGAACAAGAAAAAATGCTCAAGATCACTAATTATCAGAGAAATGCAAATCAAAACTACAGTGAAGTATCACCTCACAACAGCCAGAATGTCCATCATTCAAATGTCCACAAATGACAAATGCTGGAGAGGCTGTGGAGAAAAGGGAACCCTCTTACACTGCTGGTGGGAATGCAGTTTGGTGCAGCCACTGTGGAAAACAGTATGGAGATTCCTCAAAAGACTAGGAATAGTCATAACATATGACACAGTGATCCCACTCCTGGGCATATATCAAGAAGGAACTCTACTTCAAAAAGACACCTGCACCCCAATGTTCATAGCAGCACTATTTACAATAGCCAAGAGATGTCAACAGCCTAAATGTCCATCAACAGATGACTTGATGAAGAAGAAGTGGTATATTTATACAATGGAATACTATTCAGCCATAAAAACTGACAACATAACGCCATTTGCAGCAATATGGATGCTCCTGGAGAATGTCATTCTAAGTGAAGTAAGCCAGAAAGAGAAAGAAAAATACCATATGAGATCTCTCATATGTGGAATCTCAAAAAATTGTAAAATGTATATAAATACAAAACAGAAACTGACTCATAGACATAGAATAGAAACTTGTGGTTGCCAAGGGGACAGGGCGGGGGGAGGGAAAGACTGGGAGTTCAAAACTTGTAGATACTGACAGGCATATGCAGAATAGATAAACAAGATTATACTGTATAGCACAGGGAAATATATACAAGATCTTGTGTTACCTCACAGTGAAATGTGTGACAATGAATGTATGTATGTTCATATATAATTGAAAAATTGTGCTTTACAGTGGAATTTGACACAACATTGTAAAATGACTATAACTCAATAGAAAATGTTTTAAAGAAACAGACCTGTGATTTCTTAGCTGTGAATAAGTAACATAATTTTTAACATCAAATTAACAAACTGCAGCTATTCAATCCTGTTCCAGGTTGGTTTTCAAAATGTGATCTACAGAAAAAAAATCACCCAGAGTGATTGTTAAACCTAGGTTGTGTATGTATAAAACATGCTACAAATGATTCCAATGTTCTTATGAAAAACAAACCCACAAATGTGGGGGCGGGGGTTGGGGGACAGGGGAAGATAGAGAATAAGAGGGAGGAAGAGGGAGCCAGAGAGACAGAAAGAGAAAGATAGTTTTGATGTGATCGTAATGTTTAACTAATAAAGGTCAGGGGTGAGGGGACTAAATTTATCTCTACATAGAGATTTACAGAGCTCTCACTGTGAGCTTTCTTAAATTGACTAATAGAAACATTAAAAAGAAACAATTTCTATAGATGACAGTTCCCTATAACCTCCTTGCCAGGGACGGTCTTATTCTCTGAATTCTAACGCCAGCCCACAGAGCTTGACAGAGGAAGACAGGCAGGACCCCAGGAGGACTCTCTCAAGGAGAAGAACATCGAGGGGGACACAGTGTGTCTGGCTGTCACTTTGCAGCTGCTACTGGTCCATACAGAGAAGCTGAGCTTCCTTTGAACTAAAGCCAGCCACAGACCCCTGCATGCCAGACAGCAGGCCACTTGCCCTTCCTCAGGTGTCACTTTGAATCTGAAATCAATCTTGCTAACTACTACATACAGAATAGATAAGCAACAAAGTCCTATTGAACTATATTCAGCATCTTGTAATAACCTATAATGAGAAAGAATATATATATATCAATCACTGTGTTGTACACAAGAAACTAACACAGCATTGTAAATCGACTCTATTTCAATAAAAACAGAAAAGACATCAATTTTGCACTCCATGTAAAAGACAAGGACATACCTGCTCCACACACTGGGGATAAAAGAACGGTTCTCAGTGCCTCTCACACCTTGCTCACTAGCTCCTCCTACCAGTCTGACTCTCCTTCATGAAAGCTAAAAAAGAGCGAGGAGGTTCATCTTTTCTTGGTCCATCTAGTATGATGGTAATAAAACTGAAGCTGAAAGCAAAAGTAATTCATGCTGTTTTTCAGTTAGCAGAGTCATGCTAGATCCACTGATTACATTTCGAATATGGGTGTGTAGTTCATGGTGAGAGGAGATTAGAAAAAGCTATTTAAATGTCACATCTTAACACATGCCACCGCTTTCTGTGGGCTGCCCTTTACTGGAAGGCCTTCATAGCCCCCTTCTTGATACATCTCTCCCCCCGTGTAAAGTTGCCAAAGGCGGCTTAAGTTTCCTTAGCAAACAAGAAAAATAGAAAATCCATGGCACAAATGTAAGCAAGGCTGTATACAACAAGTATATTTCAAGCATTTTCCTCTTGGCGGGGATTCCTGGGTATTATTGTTAGTAAAGGGCTTTTAACATTTTACATCTGTTCCTTAATATATATGTTTAGTTAAATGAAAATCTTTTATCATAATTAGAAAATAAAGACTAAAGATGGAAATGAACAACCCTTCATTGTATTATCTGGAGATGCTCACTATTGGCATTTTGCTCAGCATGCCTGTACTTCCCTAACACATGGACCCTCTCCTAACATAGATACCCTCTTTCCACAGGAATTTAGCCAATTGGACCAGTTCCAAAGGGATGTATTTGGTCAGATAAGAAAGTGACTGGGGGCACACATTTGTGAGAAAGAAAATGGAGCAGCGTATAAGGGAAAGATGAGAAGTGCAGCAGGGAGATGTCCAAGGAAGCCAGACTGTGAGGGTATAGCGAGTACTTCTCCTTCCTCCTCTTCTCCACCTTCCTCAGCATTCTCTGTGTCTATGGTTACTTCTTCATAAAAGGCCAGATAGTAAATATTTTAGGCTTTTTGAGATATAGGGTCTCTGTCACAACTATTCAGTGAAAGCATCCATGCAATAGGTAAACAAATGGGCATAACAATGTTCCAGTAAGACATTGTTTACAAAGGTGGACAATGGGAAGTCATCCTGGTTTAAGTAAATGTGGTGCTACGATATACCAGGGGTTGTCATCAGCTCATATATGGATCATTGTCTTACAAGCCAAGTAAAATGGTCCAAGTCCAGAATCTCAGGCTGAGTGTCTGCTTCTAGTGCCATTTGGGTTAAACAGTGTCTAACTATCCTCATTGTCTTGGAGCAGAGATGCAGAAAAGGAATCTGTGTACTGTCCATGTGTCTATGCATCATCCACATGGGTTCCTGCCTGGTCCCCAAGCCATGCATCCACACATCTATGCCAGTAACTGTCTCACTCCCAAAAACATAGCACTGCCAGTAACTCCTAGATCAGCCAAAGGGAAACAAAACATGATGGAATACACTCAGTGGTAGTGAGGAAGAGGCTGGTTTGGTGTGTGACATCTGCCCAGGTCTGCAGGCCTCTGTGAGTGTGGGAGGAAGCCTGACATCTGGATAAGTGTCAAGGTGACTGTAAACTCAATTTTTGAATGGGGACTAGGAAGACACCAAGCAGCTATCTGGGTATTTTTCAAATTCATTTGAGTTGGTAAAATATCCACTCTGTTTTCAATTAGTCTTTTCCACATGTGGTAGTTGCTTTTAGGGTCCCTAAATTTCCAAAAATCCACAGAAGGGAAAAAGAAGCCTAAAGCTGAGTGATTATAGAGAGTTTAAGGCTAGAGTGGGAAGGGGAAATTCTGATAAGGGTGGATTGAGGGTTGAAGTATATAGTTATGGGAACATTTAAATAGACCTCAGGATAGAGTTCTATTAGATTTGAAGGGGAACATGTTAGCATCTCCAGTCTTGGAATAGCCAGTATCCTTTCCATTTGGCTTTTAAACAGCCAGAATGAAAGTGTAGCATGGGATACAAGTAGGAACCAGGAGTACCTTATCTAATAATTCTTGAACTATTAGCACCCATCAAGTTTCTCTTGTGTTATATTATATTGGGGGATCTTGGGGGGGGGTGGGCATGGACAGAACTAATTCTACTTACCATAGCATTCTATTATGGGGTTCTCCACCTCATACATGCCCAATTTCAGTTAAATTCCTTGTCTAGAAAGAAGAGAAGTCCTGTCCACTAATTGACTTAAGTCCACAGTAAGATTGGTACTAGGTTGAAGAGGACAGAGAAGCTTAAGGAAGTCAGGTAAAGCCATTAGAGGTAACAAAAGTGAAAGAAATGAATAGGAGACCTGTGAAAGGAGTCCTGCAGTATCACAATGAAGTATAATACCCCAATCCATGAAGTTATTGGAGTAGTTGGTCTAAGAGGAAAATTGGGTTGACACAGAAGGGATCTTATAGATATACTAAGGGACTGGGAGGCAAACTATGAGGGAAATTATCAAAACCCACCACTGGCAGTTTGGTGACTTTGAAGAAGGTGCCAGAAAAGGAAGCAGTGTTAAAAGTGAAATATGTCACTCCAAAATTAAAGAGAAATGTGTTAGGGTGCCCTTCAACTCATAAAGGTAACCTCACCCTGTGAATTTAGTGGGAACTGTGGTCAAAGAATGCTTGCTTCCTCAGAGCTAAGTTAGTATTCCTCCTGTGTGTTTTGGGGGCTTTTCTTTCTATTTGGAGTCTAGACAGTCCAAAATCCAGTGAAATTTTCTTTGTAATGCCAGCAAGTATTCTGTTCAATGGAAGCCCTTATTTTGGGGTCCTGTCTTTGTTCAGATTTTTGTAATTGTTTTAATTGTAAAGCCATGTGATTTGATAGTGAATTTTCTATTTTTTAGAAATGTTACCCTCACAATGCTGAGCTGATGTCTGAAATTCAGGCATCTCAGCATTTTAACAGTAGACTTTTTTTCTGTCATAAAGCTCAAGTCTTATGTCATTCAGAAAGCTGTGGCTAGAGCAAAGGCTACTTTTGTAATTCAGTTCAAGCCTTGACTGATCTTTCCAAATAGTTTCTAATTGCTGGTGTTAATTTGCCACATTTCATCCTTCAGTTGTTTACAATTTTGAACACAGGACCAAACGATTTTAACAAGATAAAACTTGGAATGGCTTCTAACCCTTTTTCTCTAACTCTTACTTTCTGACTGAACTCAGCAGTAATTTGAGACCCCTCCAGGTCTTCCAAGATAGTGGTCCATTTAGCTTTCTGAAACCAAAGAAAAGTATCACCACAAAAAAGTTTATAAGTTGATATAAGTTTGGGGAATCTCAGAGAGTAAGCAGCCAAGGCTTCTTGACTTTTTGCATAGTTTCCCTCTTTCCTTTTGGGACTTGGGGAAATCACTCGCCATGCAATTTAATTGAAGACAAAGGTTTAAATGCTACTTTCTCAGTTTGTTTATGGTTGGGAGTAGGTGGCATGAGTGGTTTGAGCATTGTCTCCAGAAGGTGGAGATCCAACAGATTTATTCTCCACAGTAAGCTGAAAAGCAGGAGATCATTTTGAGGGGGGAACTAAAAGAGAGGGCGAAGAGGGAAGAATGGAGGCCCTGGAGGATAGGGCATATGGGATTGTGTTTGAGCAAGCAAACTCCTCTGCTGCCCTCTTGTGGATATCTGTGGCTGAGCAGCCAATCATCAGGCTCCCACTAACGAGAAACTGGTAGGTTGTTTTCCTCCTTGGCAGTAACCAAGATGCTGAATCAGTCATAGCCACACTTTAAAAAGATTAACCAGGGAGGCCGAGGGTGGGAAGGGATAGACTGGGATTTCAAAATTGTACAATAGAAAAACAAGATTATACTGTATAGCACAGGGTAATATACACAAAATGTTATGGTATCTCACAGAGAAAAAAATGTGACAATGAGTGTGTGTATGTCCATGTATGACTGAAAAATTGTGCTGAACACTGGAATTTGACACAACATTGTAAAATGATTATAAATAAATAAAAAATGTTAAAAAATTAATTAATTGCTTTGTTTGTTTGTTTGTTTGTTTAGGCTCAGCTAGTCTTCTGTTGTTGGTAGCTTATGAGAAGTTTCCCCTATTTTCTGTCCTAGTCCCAAGGTTTAGAGTCAAGGAAGAAAGCAAAGCATTTCACAAATGTATGAAGCTGTTCCCTGCAAAGAGCTCCTGGATTGTGACTAGGTGGGATCAGAATGGTCCTTCTCAAGTGTCCAGATTGAACTTCATTCAGGGTGCCAGGGAGTTACTGAGCTATTTCTGCTGTTTTTTTTTTCCCTCCAGGAGGGTGCTAAACATTTAAAATATCTATATCTATATCTATGTCTATATCTATATCTATATCTATATAAAAGTCACATGTTCATTTGTACTTTGGGAAAAACAGATAGTGAGAGAAAGAGAAACGTCTCCTGTGATGTCAACACAGTGACAAGCTGTTGGTGGTTTGCATTCTATTATCCTGTGTGTACATGTATCTTTGAAGAGTTGTATCCTATTAGAGAAGATGTTCTAGACCCCTCTTCTCACACAGCACCATAATTGCAAACATGTTCCTCAGCCATGCTCATCTTTTTCACCTGTGTAGCCGTCCTCATGCTCACATCAGTGTCATTACACTCTGCTATCACTTGTGAGGATGGGAAGATTTAAGAGGTGTCCCCCGTGGCAGCTCCTTGTTGTCACTCAAGCCTCAGCTCCAATACTGCCACCCCAATGTAACCTTCCCTCTCCCTCAATCTAGGGAAACTCCTCTGTCATTTATTATTTCCTTCATGCCATGCACCAGTCCTATCGGTAATGAATTTGTTCATTTATTTGTTGGCTTGTTTTTGGCTCTCCCCTGAGAGCAGAAGCCTTCTCTATTTTCTTTATCACTCTGTCCTCAGGGCTCAGGGTAATATTGATGCCAAGAACTTGCCTGGGTGGTAACTGTTCACTGATTGGCTGAATTCATTCTGTGGCTGGACCATCTGTACTAAATGTGTTAAAGTGATTTATTTTTGCAGTGCATTTAGATTGTACCCTGAGTTATAATATTTTTAACAGCATTGCAAGAATGCCTTTCTACACTTGGACAGTTCTTTTCTCTCTCCAAACATTAAATTGATACATTTTAAACATACAGAAAAGTGGAAAGATAGTGCAGTGAACACCCATATACCTTCCATTAAGATTTAAAATTTGTTAATATTTTGTCACGTTTACTTTCTCTCTCTACATACTTTTTTCGATGAACCATTTAAAACTTGTTTCATGACAATTCACAATACCCTTAAGTAGTTCAGCATGCATCTCCCAAGAATAAGTATCTTTTCCTAAATAAACATTTGTTATTAGTGTAACTGGGAAAGAATGGTAATTTATAATTCTCTAATATAACCTGATAGCCAATATTTGAATTTCCCCAATTGCGTCTAACATACCTTTTTAGCTGTATCATTTATTTATATCTTTGTATCAGGGTCAAACCAAGTATCATGTCCTATATTTATTTGTTATATCTGTTTATATAAACCTAGAAGTATCATTTTGTGTTTTTAATGTGTTATTCATTTTAAAAACAGCATTGAATTTTAAAAGAAACTAGTTTTCATATAGAATATCCCACCTGTTTATTTTCTCATGGTGTCTTTTATCTTGGTTTTCTTTCCCTGTGTTTCCTATTACTGAAGTTATATCTGGATACCGGCTTAGGTTATGTGAATATAATCACTTATAGTCATGAGTCTTTTTGATATTAAAATTATCCCAAACTTGCCCATGATATGTCCATTTGGCATATTTGATATGACCTATTTGATATGACCTCATTAATCTTTGAGTGTACTTTTGTTTTCTGGCACCAAACTATATCATAGCCACATGTTGGGTTTTTCCCCTACACCTGCAATCAATCTGTGATTTCTCTAAGGAACATTGTTTGCTACATTTTTTTAAGTGAACAAAAATTTGAAAACAAAAATCTGGGTGTTGCATTTATTCATTATTTCTGCAGTACTGTTGCTTCAAAAACATTTTAGTGGGCCAAACTGCTATATATATATATAATATATATTTATATATATATAATATGTATACACATACACACACACTTTTTAATTTAATTTTTATTAAAGTTTAGTCAGTTTACAATGTTGCATCCATTTCTGATACACAGAATAATGTTTCAGTCATAAACACATACATATATTCATTTTCATCTTTTTCTTTATATGTTACTACAAGATACTGAATATAGTTTCCTGTGTTATACAGTATAAACTTGTTTATCTATTTTATATATCTTAACAAGTTTTTAAGTGTGTAGTGCAGTATTGTTAACTGTAGGCATAGTACCATACTGCAGCTCTCTGGAACATACACATCTTGTGCAACTGACAACCTAATGAGCAACCAATCTCCCTTTCATCCTCTTCATAGCTCCTGGCAACCAGCATTTTATTCACTACATCTATGACTTTGACAATATTTAGGCACCTCATGTAAGTAGAATCATGCAGTATTTGTCCTCTGTGACCAACTTAATTCGCTTATATAACGTCTTCCGGTTTCATTCATGTTGTGTTAAATGGTGGGAATTCCTTACCTTTTTAAAGCCGAGTAATATTCCATTGTATGATTAGACCACATTTTCTTAATCTACTCATTTGTTGCTGGACATTAACTGTTTATAGCTTTGTCTACCTTATAGTTCTTTGTTCCTCTTTTCCTTTCTTGCTGTCTTCCTTTGTGTTTTGTTGATTTTTGTTACTTTTTGATTGTTTTCTCTTTTCCTTCTGTCTTCTCTGTTGGTATTTTCATGTCATGTGGTTACCATGAGGCTTGCATAAAATATCTTAGAGTTATGTCTCTTTTTAAACTGACAATAACTTGACTTCAATCACATACAAATACTCTACTTTTTACTTCTCCAACTTTATATTTGTTGTCACATTTTACATATTTTTATATTGTGCATCCATTCATAACTTTTTATACTTATGTTTATTTTTAACACTTTTGTGTTTTAACTCTTATACCAAAATAAGCTGTGATTTACACACTACTATCACAGTGTACAATATTCCATATTTGTTTATATATTTATATTTATCAGTGAGTTTTATACTTTGGTATACTTTCCTGTTGCTATTTAGTGTCTTTTCTTTTCAACTTGAATAACTCCCTTTAATATTTCTTGGTGATGAACTCCTTCAGCTTTTGTTTGTCTGAGAATGTCTTTATCTCTCCTTCACTTTTGAATACCAATTTTGTGGGATATAGTAGTCTTATTTTACAGTTTTTCTTCTATCAGCATTTTGAGTATATCATTTTACTCCTTTCTAGCCTATAAGATTTATGCTGAGAAATTTTCTCATTTCTGGGCTCACTATCCTGTTCCATTGGTCCATATGTCTGTTTTTGTACCAATACAATGCTGTCTTGATGACTGTAGCTCTGTAGTATTGTCTGAAGTCTGGGAGAGTTATTTCTCCAGCCTCTTTCTTTCTCTTCAGTAATGCTTTGGTAATTCTAGGTCTTTGATGGTTCCATATAATTTTATAATGATTTGTTCTAGTTCTCTGAAATTTGTCCTGGGTAATTTGATAGGGATTGCATGAAATCTGTACACTGCCTTGGGTAGTGTGACCATTTTAACAATATTGATTCTTCCAATCCAAGAACATGGGATATCTTTCCATTTTTTAAAGTCTTCTTTAATTTCCTTCAGCAGTGTTTTATAGTTTTCTGTATAATTCTTTCACCTCCTTGGTTAGATTTATTCCTAGGTATTTTATTATTTTGGGTGCTATTTTAAAGGGGATTGTTTCTTTACTTTCTTTTTCTGTTGATTCATCATTAGTGTAAAGGAATGCAACTAATTTTTGAACATTAACCTTGTGACCTGCTACCTTGCTGAATTCTTTAAACAGATCTAGTAGTTTTTGTGTGGACCTTTTAGGGTCTTCTATATATAGTAACATGTCATTGGCATATAGTGACACTTTTACCTCTTCTCTTCCAATTTGGATCCCTTTTCTCTCTCTTGCTTGATTGCTGTGTCTAGGACTTCCAAGACGATGTTGAATATGAGTGGTGATATTGGGCATCCTTGTCTTCTCCCAGATTTTAGTGGGAAGCTGCTGAGTTTTTCACCATTGAGTACTATGCTGGCTGTAGGTTTGTCATATATAGCTTTTATTATGTTGAGATATGTTCCATCTATATCCACTTTGGTAAGAATTTTTATCACAAATGGGTGTTGAATTTTATCAAATGCTTTTTCCACATCTATTGAGATGAGCATGTGGTTTTTGTCTTTTCTCTTGTTGATGTGATGTATTACATTGATTGATTTGCATATGTTGAACCATCCTTGTGTCCCTGGGATGAACGCCACTTGGTCATGATGTATAATCTTTTTTATGTGTTGTTGGATTCTATTTGCTAATATTTTGGTGAGGACTTTGGCATGTATGTTCATCAGTGATACTGGCATATAATTTTCTTTTTTGGTAGTGTCTTTGCCTGGTTTTGGTATCAGGATGATGATGGCTTCATAGAATGAGTTTGGGAGTATTCCCTCCTGTTCAGTCTTCTGGAAGAGTTTGAGAATGACTGGTATGAGTGAACCCACAAACTTTTTGTCAACTCATCTTCAACAAAGGAGGCAAGAGTATACAATGGAATAAAGACAGTCTCTTCAGCAAATGGTATGGAGGAAACTGGACAGAACATGTAAAGCAATGAAGCTAGAACACTCCCTTACACCATACACAAAAATAAACTCAAAATGGATCAAAGACTTAAACATAAGACAAGATACAATAAACCTCCTGGAAGAAAATATAGGCAAAATATTATCTGACATACATCTCAAGAATGTTCTCCTAGAATAGTCTACTCAAGCAATAGAAGTAAAAGCAAGAATAAATAAATGGGACCTAATGAATCTTACAAGCTTCTGCACAGCAGAGGAAACAATAAGTAAAACAAAAAGACAACCTATGGAATGGGAGAAAATTTCTGCCAATGAAACTGACAAAGGCTTGATCTCCAGAATATATAAGCAGCTCATATGACTTAATAAAAGAAAAAACCCAATCCAAAAATGGGCAGAAGAGCTAAACAACAATTCTCCAAGGAAGACATACAAATGATCAATAGGCAGATGAAAAAGTGCTCAATATCACTAATTATCAGAGAAATGCAAATCAAAACTACAATGAGGTTTCACCTCACATCAGTCAGAATGGCCATAGCTTAAAAATCCACAAATGACAAGTGCTGGAGAGGCTGTCGAGAAAAGGGAACCCTCCTTCACTGCTGGTGGGAATGCAGTTTGGTGCAGCCACTGTGGAAAACAGTATGGAGATTCCTCAAAAGACTAGGAACAGACTTAATATATGACCCAGGAATCCCACTCCTGGGCATATATAGAGAAGGAACCTTAATTCAGGATGACACCTTCACCCCAATGTTCATAGCATCATTATTTACAATAGCCAAGACATGGAAACAGCCTAAATGTCCATCAACAGATGACTGGATAAAGAAGAAGTGGTATAGTTATACAATGGAATACTATTCAGCCATAAAACCCAACAACATAACGCCATTTGCAGCAACATGGATGTTCCTGGAGAATGTCATGTTAAGTGAAGTAAGCTAGAAAGAGAAAGAAAAATACCATATGAGTTCACTCATATGTGGAATCTAAAAATAAAAACAAACAAACAAACAAAAAAACAAAGCATAAATACAAAACAGAAATAGACTTATAGACATAGAATACAAGCTTGTGGTTGCCAAGGGGGTGGAGGGTGGGAAGGGATAGACTGGGATTTCAAAATTGTAGAACTGATAAACAAGATTATACTGTATAGCACAGAGAAATATATACAAGATCTTATGGTAGCTCCCAGAAAAAAAATATGTGACAATGAATATATATATGTTCATGTATAACTGAAAAATTATGCTCTACACTAGAATTTGACACAACATTGTAAAGTGATTTTAAATTAATAAAAACATTAAAAAAAAGGAAATTCTCTCATAGTTATGGGTTCCATTGTATGTGACAAGTTATTTTTTTTAATGACACTTTGTAAAGTCTGTCTTCATCTTTTATTTGACAATTGCTTATAATGTGTCTCAGTGTCGACTTTGAATCCATTCCCTTTGGCTTTTTTATGCTGTATGAATATGGATATTTATTTCCATCCATAAATTTGGGAAATTTTCAACCATTATTTCTTTCTAATAAACTTTCTGTCCCTTCTCTCTCTCTCCTCCTCCCCTCATACTGTTCTAGTATTTCCTTCCTTCTACTCACTTTGGGCTTTCTTTGTTTATTTGTTTGTTTGCTTTAGTTTCTTTTGGTGTAAGGTTAGATTGTTTATTTGCTTTCTTGTTTCCCAAGATAGGCCTTTATTACTATACATTTTTGTCTTAGAATGATTTTTGCTGTGTCCTATAGATTTTGGAATGCTGTATTTCTATTTTAATTTGTTTCAAGGTATTTTTTAATTTCCTCTTTGATTTCTTTGTTGACCCATTTACTTTTTTAGAACCTTAATCTTTAGCCTCCATGTGTTTGTTCCTTTTTTTTTTTTCCACTTTTCTTATTATAATTGATTTCTAATTTTATACCATTTTGGTCAGAAAAGATGCTTAATATAATTTCACTCTTCTTAAATTTTTTGAGTTTTGTTTTGTGGCCTCACATGTGATCTATCTTGTATAAGACTTTATGTGCATTTGAAAGGAATATGTATCTGCTGCTTCTGGGTGGAATGTTCTGTGTTTATCTATTATGTTCATCTGGTCTGAAGTATTGTTTAAGGTCATTGTTTCCTTTCTGCTTTTCTGTGATCTAGCCATTGATGTAAGTGAGGTGTTAAAGTCCTCAAATATTATTGAATTATTGTCATTACTATTATTATCTTACTGTCTCCCTTTGTGTCTGTTAATATTTGCTTTGTGTATTTAGGTAATCCTATGTTGGATGCATAGATATTTACAAGTCTTGTGTACTCTTTTAAAAAATATTTTATTTATTATTGTATGATTTAATTATTTAATCTTGGGGGCAGGGTAATTAGGTTTGTCTATTTTTAGAGGAGCTACTGGGGATTGAACCCAGGACCTCATGCATGCTAAGCAAGAACTCTACCACTTGAACTATACCTTCCCCCCATAAAATTGTTATATCCTCTTGTTAAATTGATCCCTTTATCATTATGTAATGCTCTTCTTTGTCTCTTTTTACAGTCTTTGTTTTAAATCTATTTTGTCTGATGTAAGTATTTCTACCCCAGCTTTCTTTTTGTCTCCCTTTGCATAGGATATATTTTGCCAATCCTTCACTTTCAGTTAGTGTGTATCTTGATCCAAAGTGAGGCTTTTGTAGGCAACATATACATCGATCTTGTTTTTCATATGTTCAGTCACTCTATGTCTTCTGTTTGGAGACTTTAGTCCATCTACATTTAGAGTAATTATTGATAGGTATGCAATTATTGCCATTTTGTTAATTTCTTTCTGGTTGTTGATAGTTCTTTAAAGCTGATTCTGCATTAATCTCAATTTTGTTCTGGAACACCCATTTCATATAGTTTAGATTTTCTTGCCTTATCCTCTAAGATGCCTCAGTTCTCTTCCATATCTTCTTCTCCTTCTCCTCCTACTTCCTCTTCTGTGCTGCACTCAGAATATTGTATTCTGATTTGTCTCCCAGAACAGCAGTTCTCTTGTCAGATGTCTCTAATCTGCTTTTAATAATATATTTTGGGTTTTTAATTTCAGCTATTCCATTTTTCATTTAAAGACTTTTCCATTCCTTTTGAAATTTGCTGTCACTATATAATTTTCTATTACTTGCAAATATTTTAAAGTTTGTCTTTTATTTGTTTAAACAGAGAAAGCTTATGAGTTTGTAATCTGTATTCAATAATTTTCAACATTTAAATTTTGTTAGTCACTTTATTCTTTTTTTTTTTTTTGGAAGGGTGTTTGCTCATTGTTTCCGTTTGAGCTTGGCAATTTTAAAATTGTTATTGCTATTTAATTTCTTTTAAAATTTCTTGTTGGAATTGTAAGATGAATAGGGTAAAATTATCTTCCATTCTGAAGGATTCATATTTAATTCTTTAAGGTGCCTGTGGATATTACCAGTCCAGAGTCATCCTAAACCAAAATTTTGGCTTGAGTTCCTGGACCATCCAAGAGATGCAACCCTGTAGTAACTATATTTACTAGCTTCTGTATTTAATGGTTTGGCATCTTGGGACTTTGCAGTCCCTGAAGAGACTGATCAAACTGGGGTTAGCCTATTCTTAGAAATAGTAAAGGACTCCCTTGCAAGTGTGCCTTTTGTAAAAAACCAACCAATCAATAGGCTATATTCCAGCCACCTCCTCTATCAGCCTTCACACTCTGGGCCACTCTCCAACTGCTCTAATCACCTGAGGATCAGATATCAGTCAACTATGGACACCCCCATACCATACAGCCTGCTGAAATTATTCAAACTAACCAATCTTAACCTGACTACTTTGCTTCACCCCTTCCCTTTCCCCTTCCAGCAGCAGCCACAATAAAGCTCTTGCCCAGGTTTCACCTTGCACACTCTGCTCCTTACTGACCCTGGTACTTTCTTGTGTTGCCCCACATTGTCATGGCATGCCCTCTCCTCTTGGGAGCTGTGAATAACAAACCATCTTTTCCATGACAGTCATCTCCTTATCTGTTGGCCTCACCATATTTGAATAATAACAAAACATGCACTTTAAAACAAACCGCTGGCTGCAAATAAATATGATAGCCATGAATCTTTTTTTTTTTTTGCTTCTCTTCTCTCTCCTTTCCATACTGTATCAAATCAACATTGAATATAATGCATTGGGAGTGAGGGAAGGCAGATTCCCTTCAAGTTCACACTTTCTTTGTAGGTGTACTCCAGTTGTTTTCATCCTTGGCTTGCAATTAAAATCACTTGGGAAGGAGGCCTTAAAAAAACACTCATGCTTAGCTCCAAGTCCAGCTCTGTTAAATCAGACACTCTGGTGATGGTCCAAAGGTCAAGTGTGAGCATTTTTAAGAGCATCCCTGTTGATGTTTATGTACAGAAAATGTTAAGAGTAACTAGTTTATTCTTTCAATATTTAAAGGAGGTCTCCCATTAGACCGTGTCTGTCCTCCTAACACCTTCTACTGACAAAGCTGATCTTTGCCATTTTGCCAAGGAAAAATACTTGAGGAGTTAAGCTCTATTTTTTCAGAATAGAGAATAAAGAGTAGACTTGGAGTTGGGAAGTCAATGAATTGACAAATAGCACAATCACATTGAGAATCACACAAGGTGTATAGTGATCACATTTAATATATTAACATTGAGTAAGTTTAGCACAGTTCCAGGAATACAATAAGTGATTAATATATATTTTACTGTTATTATATTTTCTAATATAACATATAGTTTTATTTATAATAAAACCCATTCTAGTTTTATTATCAAATAATGCTGGAATTCTAATTAACGACTCTATGATGTGTGAAATAGTGGATAATTTTCAGGAGACATGAGATAGCATCTATTCCCTTTAAGCTGAAAAAAAACAAACAATGCACAGTTATTCATTTGCCTCATATAGTTTAGGGAGTATTCTTATCTGAAGTTATTTTTTGAAGTGAAAGTTTAAGCCCTTCAAAATGCAGCAAGAATTCATTACTAGGGCTCTACTATGGGAATTTCAAGCTTGGAATTTTTAATGTTCAAGCAAAACATATTTCTTCATTAATAAAGACACTTTGCCATTGAAGCTTCATCACCTTTTGTGTTGAATGGAACTTTTGTCATTGCATTAAACTTCAGTGTTCTTGAGAGGCAAGAATATAGAATTATACATCCCATTTTATATTGCTTTTATTTCTCATAATTGGTTAATATCATGTTATTAAAACCTAAGTCCTTTACCTTTATTTTTCTTCTTTTCTCCTTTGATATTTTAGTACATGCATTTTTACATTATTTTTAAATTGAGATATAACTGGCATATATTACATTCAGGTACACAAAATCATGGATTTGAAATAGATATATTATATATATATATCATATTTATGTATTTGATACAAATGATCACAATAAGTCTAGTTAACATCCATTGCCACAAATAGCTATATATATTTTTTCCTATGATGAGAACGTTTAATATCTACTCTCTTAGCAACTTTCAAATATATAATACAGTATTATTCACTATGGTCATTAAGTACATTGCATCCCCATAGACTCTTTGGGTGAGCTCTGGCTTTTGATCTCTGGCTGCTTATCTCACACCTTCAAAATTGATGGCACGTTCCTTTGTTTGACAACAGCTTCCATGCTCCACTTACCTCACTGAGTTCCCACTTTCCCTTGAAATTTGTCCTAATGATGTCATTCAGTACTAGTTTAACATTTTTATTGCTTTTGAAAAGATACATTTCCTTAATCCAGAAGTTTAAATTATTTTCAGTACAAGGCTTTGTCTGAAATTATTATTCAGATTTGGTCACTCTATTTCCCAATTCTTAGGCTTCAGTTATTTCCAATTCTCATTGATCATCCTCTTGCCTCTGTTCTCAAACGTACTGTAGCAGAGCATTCCTGGTACCAGTAAGCTTACGTCTATGTCCCGCCTCGAGTGCCTTTCATCTATTCTGTCTCAGGATTTTCTTTAAACTGAAAGGCAGCTCATTTTGCACAAGCACAGCCTGAAAGATTAGGGGTGTTAAAGACATCTACAAAAACTCTCAATCAATGGGAAATGTGAGTTGTTGGATAAATCTCCACATTGCCCTTCAAAGGGATACTTCTGAAGTGCATTCTATGTAGTCCTTCAGAATATCCATTTTGGGATTGACCTCATTTCCCAGAAGGGGAACCAGTCCCATAACTCGCCTTTCTTGACTTTTCCATTTTCCCTGTCTTACTGTCCCTTTTTGCTCTCTATACTTCTCTGGATTCCTGTCATCACTTCCCAAATAAGCCACATACATCCAAATATCTGTTGCTGTGAAATTGTCTCTCTATAGGAGCTTAAGATCTTACTACTTCTCTCTTCATTTCAATTAACCTTTAAAGAAACTACATTATAGCTGTTTATGTTAGGAAACATATGATGGCAAAATTATTATTGCATGCATGGGATATATTTGTATATGTGGATTTCTACTTCACTATAATTGAATTTCTATAAAATCTACATTGAATTTATATTGAATTCTGTAAAGCACTTTTCTCAGGAAAATTCACACATTACTGGATGGATGATGGTTTTGTGTTACCACACGATGGCAGAGTCAGTAAGCCATTACACCTTAGGTTTGGCCTTGTGCAGCACCCGTGGGAACTGTGTTGTTCTCTAATCTGTGCTGGGGATGAACAGACCATTTTGCACAAGTGTAGGCAGAAGTACCCCTGAAAAGTCTGTTATAACCTTCACCAATGCCCCACACTCTCAGCCCAGCTGAGGTCACCTTGATATGTACCCAGATATCAGGCTTCCTCGCTCACTCACAGAGGCCTGCAAACCTAGGAAGATGCCACATGGCCAAACCAGCCTCTTCCAAACCACTACCACTGACTATATCCCATCGAGTTCTTTTTCTCTTTGTCTGGTCTAGGAGCTACTGGCAGTGCTATGTTGTTGGGAGTGAGACAGTTACTTGCATAGTCATGTGGATGCATGGCTTGGGGACCCATGCAGGAACTCACATGGATGATGCTTAGACAGAATGGCAGTACATCTGCACCTCTGATGCAAGACAATAAGGATGTTTAGATACTGTTTAACCTTGATGGCTACTTGTATACTCCTCCCACAGTACCTCTTAATAGCAAGTGGATTTCTACAAGGGCAATTATCATCACAACTTTAGATGACCTTGGTCTGGATAAGTATTGGCCTCTATATCAATGTTTGATATCTGTCTTATCCACTTTTCTGCCATGGTATTGATATGGTTGCTTTGAAAATATTGGACTTTCCAATAATTTTTGTAATGATAAATAGTCCTCATAGTTGGCACTTTGCACCAAATACTGTAGTCTGCTTTCCCCAAAGCAGGGACACTCACCTGAAGAACCACCATATAATGTACAAATGAGGAAGTGATATGCTTTCCACATTATTATTTAATCTGTAGGCTCACTTCAACTTTCACCAGTAGGTCTAACTGCTTGTTTTCTTTTTTTCTTTTTCTAGAATTGTTACTGAGATTCTCTCCTTTTTACAACCTTGATGGGTTTAAAACATACATGATAATCACTTAATCTGGGAGAACATTTCTTTATGGCTTTTTTCACTAGGGGTCTTTTTAGTGTGTATTACTATCATGCATTGTATCAGTACTACATTCCTGATTATTTTGATTGTGATTAAAAATACATAATATGACACTTAAATCATTTTAAATCATAACATTTAAATCATTTTAAGTACACACTTTTGTGGTATTAGCTGTCTATAGATAATTGTATAAACAAACTTAGTAACATGCGTACCTCCTTTAAGCATGGGAGATACCAAGAAAATTGAGTAATTCCCTGAAATGGCCCAAGACATCACTTGAAATACCATCTTCATCTAAAACCAAAAGAAAGGAAGGGTATGTTCATTGTACAGATTTAAATCTTAGCCTTCTCCATTAATAACAGTGTTTTTTTTTTTTTGTTGTTGTTGTTGTTGTTGTTGTTGTTGTTTGAGATTTAGTCATTTTTCTATTCCTGGCACAGAGGTGGACACAACCTTTCAAATGGAGATTTCCATTATAAATATAAAATTGCCTCAAAAAGGCAAAATTGACTTGGGTTTCAGAGAACCTCATGGTTCTTTTTTAAGAAATCTGTCCATTGTAATCTTCAAGCTAAAGGGATCTATGTTAGAGTGTAATTTGCCATCCTTCACATGGGTATACCCTAATTATCTTATGTATTCATGCATGGAAGGATATCCTCATATTTTAAAGATTTTAGGCATTATGAGTAGAGTTGTTGTGCAAAATTGCAGGCTAGGTTTTGCTTGGACACTTTCAAAGCAGTTGTCTAAATACTAGAGACACACTGTTGGGTCCTCAGGTGAACTTTGACTAGCTTTGGAAAAAACTGCCAAACTGTCTTTCAAAGTAGCCACACATGGATTACTCCAGCAGTGAGGGAGAGTTCCTGTTTTTCTTCATTCTCTATAAATCACAGGTAATATCATTTCTTTGGAGTTTAGTGGTTCTAATAAGTGTGCATTTCTATATCATCATTTTAGTTTGTAATTCCTTAATGGTATATGATTTTCTTTGGAAAGGTGTTTGTTAAGATCTTTGCCAGTTTTTATTTGGGTTGTTTGTTATAAAATTTTTGATGTAATTGTGTCCAAATCCTTAATCAGTTTTGTGTTGTGTAGATTTATTTTTCTCAGTGTGTGGTTTGTGTTTAGGTTTTCTGAATAAGATCATAAACAATGTTTAAATTTTTATTTTTTTTAAATTCCATGATACAAATTTTACTTTTGTGGATAGATTTGGGGTTTTTTTTTTTAAAAGTTCATCACTTAGACAAGGTTATGTAGATTTTCTTACATGTTTTCCTTTAGAATATTTATAGATGTGCATTTTTATAATTGTATGGACAATTTAGAGTACACTTGGTAAACACTGAGTGGTTGCACCTGCAGTTCCCAGCTGGTCAGAAGGTGGCTCCATGCACACTCTCTGACCCTTGAGGTGCACGTTTCTCACTGAGGGGCTTGGCTCCTTGTGGAGCTAGTGGAGGCTGGGCCTCTTCAGGACCCGTTGTGGTTTCAACTTCAGGACAATGCTCAGGTAAGTACACACAGGCAGGAACCAGACTTCTTCAGGAACCAACAGGAGGCAACATCATGAGAGTAAAAGATGTGGAAAAAGTGGGCAGAAGCTCTCTCCATGTGGTTACAGCCAAGGGTTTCCATTTTCAGAGGATCCAGCAGAGAAGGGGCTTTATATGGAAACTTGTGGAGTTTACTCTTAATTTTGTGTGTGATGTTGACAGTGTCTTGTGTCATTTTGGGGGGATATGGTTTCCAGTGTTCTTGGCACCATTTATTGAGGATAATGTCTTTCCCCATTATGTGTCCTTAGCTCTTTTGTTGTGAATTAACTGACAACATAAACTGGGTTTATTCCTGTGCTCTCTATTCTATCACTCTGGTTCATGTGCCTGTTTTTGTGCCAGTACCACACTGCTTAGGTGACTGTAGCTTCATCATGTACTGTGAAGTCAGTGAGAAAGATGCCTCTAGCTGTTTTCTCCTTTCTTAGGGTCATTTAGATTATTCCAGGTTCTTTGTTCTACACAAATGCTAGGATTTCTTGGTTTTTGTGTCCATGAAAAAAAAGCTATTTGAATTTGATAGAGTTTGCAATTAATGTGTACACTGCTTTGGCTTGATGAATGTTATACCGATGTTCTTCTAATGTATGAGCACAAATTTTGTGGATGTGTGTCCTGTATCAATTTCTTTATCACTGTTTTATAAGTTTCCATGTGCAGGCCTTTCACATCCTTTATAATTTATTTCTAGACATTTTGGTTATTTTTTGGTACAATTGTGAAATAAGTTTGTTTTAGTAATTTATCTTTCTAGAACTTATTAGCATATAGAAAGTCAACTCATTTTTCTTTTTTTAAAATTTTTTATTGCTTTATAATCATTTTACAATGTGTCAAATTCCAGTGAAGAGCACAATTTTTCAGTTACACATGAACATATATATATATATATATATATATATACTCATTGTCAAATTTTTCTCTCTGTGAGCTACCATAAGATCTTGTATTTATTTCCCTGTGCTATACTGTATAATCTTGTTTATCTATTCTACAATTTTGAAATCCCAGTCTATCCCTTCCCACCGTCTGCCCCCTTGGCAACCACAAGATTGTATTCTATGTCTATGTGTCTATTTCTGATTTGTATTTATGCTGTTTGTTTGTTTGTTTGTTTGTTTTAGGTTCCACATATAAGTGATCTCATATGGTATTTTTCTTTCTCCTTCTGGCTTACTCCACTTAGAATGACATTCTCCAGGAGCATCCATGTTGCGCAAATGACGTTATGTTGTCGATTTATATGGCTGAATATTATTCAATTGTATAATTATACCACTTCTTATTTATCCAGTCATCTGTTGATGGACATTTAGGCTGTTTCCATGTCTTGGCTACTGTAAATATTGCTGCTATAAACATTGGGACACAAGTGTCTTTTTGAAGTAGGGTTCCATCTGGACAGAGGCCCAGGAGTGGGATTCCTGGGTCATATGATAAGTCTATTCCTAGTCTTTTGAGGAATCTCCATACAGTTTTCCACAGTGGCTGCACCAAACTGCATTCCCACCAACAGTGTAGGAGAGTTCCATTTCTCCACAGCCTCTCCAGCATTTGTCATTTGTGGATTTTTGGATGATGGACATTCTGACTGGTGTGAGGTGATACCTCATTGTAGTTTTGGTTTGCATTTCTCTGATAATTAGTGATATTGTGTATATTTTAAGAATTGATTTTTCTGTATTGATATTTTATCATACAACTTTTCTAAACTCATTTATTTTTTCAGTTTTTTTTTTTTTTGGTGGTTTGTCTCTGTAACAGCATCTTCAGTATACCCACAAATGGAGTAGTCATAATCATAATGATCAGATATAAAAATGTCAGGTCTAAGTGTAAACTATTGGATGGCAAGTCAAGGGCCAACTTGAGTACAAATAATATATACAAAATTGTTAAGAAATACCAAAGGAGAACATAGTTGTAAATTAAGAAGTGTGACAAATACAATCAGGAAACGAAGCAGGGACAATCATCCCATCACCCTACTCAAATAGTGAAAACTTTTTATAGCCCATTAGCAAGTACAAGTCATTAATGAGGAGGTGATTCATGACAAGGTGAGCACACCATAGAGTGTGCTTTGATGCATTAAAGTGTAGTTGAAAGAAAAGCACCTGGTTTACACCCAGTAGATTCCTTACTTCATGAAAAATTTGAACTAAAGCCAGCCCAAGCTTCCTACCATATTCAACTATCATAAGTAAATTAGAGATTTGTTTAACACTTAATATATTGAAGATAGAAAATTAAATCTAGTAGTATAAAGTACCATTACGGAAAGATGAAATAAGTTAAATACCTTGAAACCAGATGATGTATTTATGAACAGTTTACTGGAACAAATTCATCTATATGGTATAATAGAAGATTTATGAGTAGAGGTAATAAGCCCAACAAGTCTGATGATAGCAGGTTGTTCATAAAAGAATTTTAGTTCAATTTTAATTATTAATTAAAAACAAAACTGTTAATATAATTTAATGTAATTTTAAAAGGTACAGGTTTGTAGATGCAGGATATAAGCTTCTCTAGAGAATAAGCATAAACAATGCTGTAGTTTGCTTAAAAGCAGCCACCAATTAAGAAAGTATTCAAGGTTAAGAACACATTCATCTCAATATCAATAGCAAAATAATAAACCTCATAATTTAATACTGGACTAATCTATTAGTAAAAGCAATACTATTCATATTGGTAGCAAGAAATATTTATCCTTGCATAAGCTTATATCAGGATGAATCACTTACTGATGGTTAACAGTAAAATAAACCCTAACCAATACTTAATTATAAAAAACTGTTAGTCCAACACAGGTTTGCATTTAAGGAATGACTTTCTAAAAGGAAAAGGAACTTGGTAATCACATGTCCTGCATGTTTACCAGGAAGGTTACCTCTAGCACTTCTAATCTTAGAGGCACTGCCTAACAAAGGACATATTTAATGGCCATGGTTTCCTGACACTGAAAATGTAGCATAATCACTTGTTTTCTAAATAAGCAGCTAGGAGAATGGCACAAGGTTTTTACTATCTCTTTTCATCAGTGAAATTGACCTTCCCAATAAGAGGTGGGAGCCATATAAAATGAGAAGTTCCTTTGGTGCTTTATGTGTTTAATCTATAAAATAAATAACTGAATCTTAACGGATAGCATAGCTTTTAATGGGTTAATAATTATGGTTGTGGTGGCCCCAATGTATATAACCAGCTTCAAGTGATTAAAATTTAGACCAGCTTTTCAAAATGCTGTAGCATGTATTGATCCAATACATTGATTAACATAATAAAGTACTCTAAGAATAATAGCTCAATTCAAAAGTAGAATTCATTTCAGCAATAGGTTTTATACCCTCAGAATTGGATCAGAAGATCCCAGTGTTGTAACTGCTGAAAATGCTTCATTTAATGATTAAAGTTCTGTGAGATATGAGTTCAGACTGGAATGATCCCAGTAAGTTTGTATCTATTATACACTTGTCCCAGTATGAGAGGACAAAAGAATTAAGGGTCACTTTATAAAAGCACCATCAAATTAATTGGTGATACAGTAAAATTTTAATAATTTATATATATACCCTAGTGTAGAACATGATTTGCTACAGTAGCAGAACACAATTGCTTCAAACATAAATCTTTATTTCCTTAAGGTTAAGTCCTCTTCCTAAGAACAGATTTACAATCTACATTCTTTTACTAAGTATTACAGGTTTGCTCACTGTGTCACTTTTCACATTAATTAAAGGGAATTCCTAGGTTCTGGAAATTTAGAGAGGCCCAAATATCATCAATTTATGTATATTATTGCACCAATGCTGGCCTTAACCATGGCTTTCACATTAGCAGTTCCTCTTAACATAACTTATCCACTATCCACTGATGTAAACTTAGGCACACTTCTTATACTGGCTGTATGAAGCCTAGCTTCTTATTCCATGCTCTGATCTGGATGAGTATAATATTAAAAATACACACTAATCAGAGCTTTATGGGCAAGAGCACAATCTCAAATAATGAAAACTAGCAATTATTGGTTTATTATCCCCACTGATAAATGGGTCATTTATACACTCATTTATTAAACAAGAATACATATGATTAATTTTCCCCTCCCAACCCCTAGCCATATTTTTTTATATTTACCTCTACTGTAGCAGAAATCAACAGAACCCCATTTTGATTTAACAGGAGAATCAAAACTTGTATATACCTTCCATGTAGAATATGTAGCAGGTCTATTTTCTCTGATCTTTATAGCTGAATACGTCAGTATCACTATAATAAATGGCTTCAAAATTATTCTATTTTTAAGGGCATTTCAAAATCCCTGGATAACAGAATTAAATACAGCCAAATTACATACAGCCAATGTTATTATTCGAACATGCATCCTAACAATATCCTTTCTATGAATTTGAATATCCTACACACAATTTTTAGATGATCATCTTATACATCTCTTACTTTTTAACATTTTTATTGAGTTATAGTCATTTTCCAATGTTGTGTCTAATTCCAGTGTAGAGCATAATTTTTCAGTTATACATGAACATATATATATATATACATTGTTACATTATTTTCCCTGTGAGCTACCACAAGATCTTGTATATATTTCCCTGTGCTATACAGTACAATCTTGTTTACATATTCTGCATATGCCTGTCAGTATCTACAAATTTTGAACTCCCAGTTTATCCCTTCCCACCCCTCTCCCCCTTGGCAACCACAAGTTTGTATTCTATGTCTATGAATCTATTTCTGTTTTGGATTTATGTTCTCTTTTTAGATTTCTTTTTTATACATCTCTTATTTATGAAAAAAATTAACACAAAGACTAGCTCTATGTATATGTTTCAGTACCTGTCAGTGCATCAGGCATCCCACTACAAACATAAGAATTATGTCTGACCAAAGAGTTTTTGTTTGTTTGTTTTGCTTTGCTTTAAGGGGGTAAGTAAGTAGGTTTATTTATGCATGTTTAAATTTATTATTATTATTATTATTATTATTGTTATTTAAAATATTTAATATATTATTATTATTATTATCATCATCATCATCATCTAAGCATACACTCTACCACTGAGCTATATCCTCCCCCAAAAGAGCTCTTTTAAAATAGTAAATAAAAGAGGTTTAATCAGTTCCTAGAATCATAGGAATTGATCCTACCCCTAAGAATTTTAAAATGTTCATGCTACCACATTATGCCACATTCTATGGTGAATATAGTCTGTTAAATAAACTATCAGGTACATACCCTAAGAGTATTGTTTTATATCTTTAGTATACTAGTAAACCCTATTTTTACTGTCACTCTGCTGACCATTATCTCAGGAATCATTATTTTAATAAAAAGCTCACATGGTACTAGTATTTCCATTCTAAAAGAAAATTAAATGCACAAGTTATAGAAGCATCCAACAAGTCTTTTCTAACAATAAACACCACATCAATACTATTTATATTGGATATTATTATTAATCTAGTATACTCCAGTCAATGAACAAGTACAAAATTCTTTAATCTAAGAGCATCCACCATTTTAACAATAGCCCTATACATAAAATTGAACTTCGCCCATTTCTTTTCTGAGTGATTGAATTTATACAGGGCATACATCATACAATAGAGCCAATCTTATTAATGTGACAGATGTACACCCCTATGTGTTACACGAAATCTCACTGCCCACTAAACATACTATTCTTCAAAGCTGTATTATGAAGTATCATCAGAAGCTGAGACAGACTAACAAAATCCACTACAAAATGTATAGCCTGCTCATCAACTGTCCATATAAGATGAATAAAAGCTATTACAATGTGTAATCCAATCATGACAACCCTAAATGCACTAATTTGTATCAAAAACACTGTCAACTTACTATTTATGCCCTGTGCATGGACTGCAACAGTATCATTATCACACACATAAAATAAAACTCTTCTGATCATAATTTTTATCCCCATCATCATATTGTCTAAGGTGGTCTGCCACCAGCATAAGGGTTTTTCCTCAAATGAGTAATAACTCAAGATATAACAAAATTCATTAATATCAATCTACAAACATTAATATTCCTTGCAGCATTTTTTAACATATATTTGTACTTCTGGCTAAAATCTTCCATAGCACTACCTATATTTTTAACACTAAATTATGAAAAAAATGAGATTTTAAACATAGAAAACAACACTCTGATTATTACTAATCCTAACAGTCACAGGATTACTGCCCTTAATATCAACTGTATCAGTGCTTAAGTATGGATTCAGGTTATACACACCAACAGTTTTCAAATGTTTAAGGAAGTACAATTTCCTTTCTGAAAATATGGATTACAAGAGTTTGTACTACATCAATTGAAGCCAATCAAATACTTTAATTAAGGAAAATACTTAGTAGATTGGTGGGCTTCCACTACAGGAAGTTTCAGTCAGCAGATAAATCTTCTAGTAAACTGGCTTCAGTCTATTTCTCTCTAGATTGCTTTGGGCACTCCTTCCATGTTTAGTTTTGTTATCAAAATGGGATGTCTTCTTTTTATAAGGTTTTATTTTATTTCTTTTGGTAATGTCTTTTCCATTTCAATTTACTAGTCTTACACCTTGATAAAGTTGATACTTAAGTATTCTAGTAATATTGATATTATGTAAAATAAAATTCTGTTAAATTATTCTTGATATTATTCATTGTTAGTGTGTACAAGAAAGAAATTCTGATACATTGACAATTTGTATTGTCTACTTGCTGAAGTATTTGAGTCGCTTACAGCTTAAAAGTTAAGCTACTCAGTGAATTGTTCATGATTTCAAGACTTATATATATATATATGATGACATCTGATTGGTGAATAGATTTGTTTTTAGTGTAACAATTTTATTTGTTGATACTCTTACTGTCTTTCACCCTGGCTTTTTGTGGAAGTTCCAGGAAAATAGTGAATAAAAGTGTTGAAAGGAAACCTCTGGGCTTTATTCCAGATTTTTATTTACTGTTTCTTATAATGCTGTGTATCATACTAAGATAATTTGTTTCTACCCCTATTTTCAAGAGTGTTTATTCCATGAAGTAAGAGTGGAGTTTTTTAACGTTTCTTGTGATCAATTGAATCAGATTATGTGATTTCTCCTGCTGTAATATTGTTGTTTATTATACCATTTAGTTTTATGTTAAAATTTAAGACATTGTTTGGTTTAAAATGTTAAAAAATTAGAAAATCTTCTGTGGAGACATTTGCTTAAGGTGCATAATCTTTTTATTGTGTGGTTAAATTAAGGTAAGTAGTACTTTAGGTAAGTGGAGGAATCGAATTTAATAGGCAAGTTGATTGTTTTTCTGATGTTTCTGTGGGATTTTATTCCATCAAGATAGTCTTAGGTTATTCCAAGAAAATAGGATTAAGGGATGAGGGGTAGAGAGAGGGTGAAATTAAAATAGTCAGTGGTAAGGGTTAGGTGAAGTGTGTTAGGGGTCAGTGCTAGGGAACAGGGGCCTGGGGAAGTACTGGATGTTTATGTCATGTTTATGGGCTGTGGTTGGGTCTATGGGTAAGAGCTGGGTTAGGCATTATGGCCTAGGGTCAGGGCAAAGGTCAAGGTCTGGGTCATGGTCTAGGTCAGGGTCTAGGGTTTAGGGTCTAGGGTCAGAGTCAGGGTTTTAGTGTTCGGGTTTGGGTTCAAGCTTGGGTTGGGGCTGGGGTTGGAATCAGGTTAGGGTTAAGGTTAGGGTCAGGGTTCAGGCTTATGGTCAGCATTCAGGCTTAGGGTCAGGGTTCAGGTTCAGGGTCAGTGTTTTGGTTCAGGGTCAGGGTTAGGGCTAGGGCTCTGTCTATGGCTAGGGTAAGGGTAAAGGCTTGGTTTCAGGTTAGGGTTTAGGGTTAGGGTTAGGTTAGGGTTAAGGTAAGGTTAGGGTTAGTGTTAACGGTAGGGTTAAGGTAAGGTCCTGTTCAGCATCTGGGTCTGGGTCAGAGTCTGGGTCAGGGTCAATTTCAGGGGTCAGCATTAAGGTCTGGATAGGAGTCAGTGGTCAGTGTTAAGGTCAGTGTTTTTGGTGTGGGGACAAGTTTCAGGGACAGGTTCAGGGTCAATATCAGTCAGGGTCATGTTCAGGTACAGGGTTTATGGTCAGGGTCAGCAGTTGGGGTCAGGGCTTCTGGGTCATGGCTACGGATTGGGCTAGTGTTAGGACTAGGGTTAGGACTAGAGCCAGGGCCAGGGTTAGGGCTTGGGCAGGGTCAGGGCTAGGGTCAGTGTCAGGGTCAATTTCATGGGTAGTGCTGGGTATAGGGCTAGGGGTCAGGGTACAAGTTTATGGCACGGGTAAGTAGGATGCGGGCTCAGGTGTTAGTTAGGGTACATGTTCGTGTTTAGTATGAGGGAGAGGGTGAGGTTGAGGGAGAGGATGAGGGTGCGGATCAGGATGAGAGTGAGGCTCGTGTTCAGGTTAGGGGTCAGGGACAAGTTTCCGGTTGGGGTTGGGTCAAGGTTAGTGTTAGAGCTGGGGCTGGGTCAGGTTCAGTGACAGGGTTTAGGGATAGGAGAAGTGTTCATGGTGAGGGTCAGAGTTCAAGGTTAGGGCCTGGATCCCAGAATGGAACATGTGGAGAAGCATACATTCAGCTAGCGTAATGGGCAAGGGTAAATATAGAATCACTTACCCTGAGTTCTCACCACGTTTCTTAGAGCCGGTTTCAAGGTAAAGGCCGTTTGTGATGGAAAATCGATTTGGAGAGAGTGCCTCCCCATATATATACATAGGTATGACTGTGTCCAAATCAATGAAATTCAGTGTTCGCAAAAAGGTAGGTGATGGATGGCTTCCACACACATTCAGTTCCGAGATTTATTTTTTAAAATTTTTATTGATTTATAGTCATTTTACAATGTTGTGTCAATTTCCTATTTAGAGCACAATTTTTCAGTAATACATGAACATATATTTCACATTTTTCTCTCTGTAAGCTACCATAAGATCTTGTATATATTTCCCTGTGCTATACAGTATAATCTTGTTTAACTATTCTACAATTTTGAAATCCCGATCTATCTCTTCCCACCCCCCATCCCCTTGGCAGCCACAAGTTTGTATTCTATGTCTATGAGTCAGTTTCTGTTTTGTATTTATGCTTTTTTTTATTTTTTTGATTCCACATATGAGTGATCTCTTATGGCATTTTTTTCTCTTTCTGGCTTACTTCACTTAGAATGACATTCTCCAGGAACATCCATGTTGCTGCAAATGGCATTATATTGTCGGGTTTTATGGCTGAATATTATTCCATTGTATAAATATACCACTTCTTATTTATCCAGTCATCTGTTGGACATTTAGGCTGTTACCATGTCTTGGCTATTGTAAAGCTGCTATGAACATTGGGGTGCATGTATCATCCTGAAGTAGGGGTCCTTCTGGATATATGCCCAGGAGTGGGATTCCTGGATCATATGGTAACTCTATTCCTAGTCTTTTGAGGAATCTCCATACTGTTTTCCACAGTGGCTGCACCAAACTGCATTCCCACTAGCAGTGTAAGAGAGTTCCCTTTTCTCCACAGCCACTCCAGCATTTGTCATTTGTGGACTATTGAACGATGGCCATTCTGACTGGTGTGAGGTGATACCTCATTGTAGTTTTGATTTGCATTTTTCTGATAATTAGTGATATTGAACATTTTTTCATGTGTCTATTGATCATTTATATGTCTTCCTTGGAGAATTGCTTGTTTAGATCTTCTGCCCATTTTTGGATTGTGTCGTTTATTTTTTTCTTTTTGAGTCATATGAGCTGCTTATATATTCTGGAGATCAAGCCTTTATCGATTTCATTTGCAAATTTTTTCTCCCATTCCGTAGGTTGTCTTTTTATTTTACTTATGGTTTCTTTTGCTGTGCAGAAGCTTGTAAGTTTCATTAGGTCCCATTTATTTATTCTTGCTTTTATTTCTACTAGGAGAAAAGTTTTGATATGTATGTCAGATAAAGTTTTGCCTATGTTTCCCTCTTATTGTATCTTGTCTTATATTTAAGTCTTTGATACATTTTGAGTTTATTTTTGTGTATGTTGTAAGGGAGTGTTCTAGCTTCAGTGGGGAATTGTACAAAGCATGCAAAGAAGAACCGATACCAGTCCTTCTCAAACTCTTCCAGAAGATTGAAAAGTAAGGAATGCTCCCAAACTCATTCTATAAAGTCACCATCATCCTGATACCACAACCAGGCTAAGACACTACCAAAAAAGAAAATTATAGGCCAATATCACTGATGAACATAGATGCCAAAATCCTCATCAAAATATTAGCAAATAGAATCTAACAACACATAAAAAAGATTATACTTCATGACCAAGTGGCGTTCATCCAAGGGACACAAGGGTGGTTCAACATATGCAAATCAATCAATGTAATACATCACATCAACAAGAGAAAAGACAAAAACCACATGATCATCTCAATAGATGCAGAAAAAGTATTTGATTTTTATTTATAGTCCTGGATTTTTATTTATAGGGAGGTTTCTTATTGCAAATTTGGTTTCATTACTAGTGATTGGTTTGTTCAAGTGGTCAGTTTTTATTGATTCAGTCTTGGTGGACAGCATGTTTCCAGAAACTTGTCCATCTCCTCAAGGTTATCCAGTTTGGTTACATATAGTTTTTCATAATATTCTCAAATGATATTCTGTATTTCTATTTTATTTGTTGCAATTTCTCCATTTCTTTTCTTTTTTTGCTAATTTGTGCTCTCTCTTTTTTCTTCTTTGTGAGTTTGGCCAGAGGTTTGTCGATTTTATTTACTTTTTCAAAAAACCAGATTTTGGTTTGGTTGATTTTACCTATGGTCTTGTTAATCTCTATTTTCTTTATTTCCTCCCTAATCTGTATAATTTCCTTCCTTCTGCTGCCTTTTGGGGTTTTTTGGTCTTCTTTTTCTAGTTCATTCAGCTGGTGGGTTAAATTGTTTATTTGAGGTTTTTCTTCTTTTTAGAGGAAGGGCTGTATCACTATAAACTTCCCTCTTAGCACTGCCTTTGCTGTGTCCCATAAATTTTGTGTGGTTATGCTTTCATTGTCATTTGTCTCAAGGTATTTTTTAATTTCAGCTTTCACTTCCTCATTGACCCATTGTTTTTTTAATAACATTTTTTTTTAATCTCCAAGCTTTCCTTTTCTTCTTCTTTGTTTCTCTGTTGTTGATTTCTAGTTTCATGGCATTGTTGTCAGTAAAGATGCTTGAGATAATTACTATCTTCTTAAAATTGTTGAGGTTTCTTTTGTGCCCAAGTACATGATCAATCCTGGAAAATGTTCCATGTGCTCTTGAAAAGAATGTATATCCTATTTTTGGGGAGTGTAATTCTCTGAAAATATCCACCAAATGTAATTTTTCTATTGTATTATTTAATTTCTCTGTTGCATTATTTAATTTCCCTCTGGAAGATCTGTCTAGTGATGTTAATGTGGTGTTAAAATCTCCAACTATGATTGTATTCCCATCAAAATCCCCCTTTATCTCTGTTAGTAATGGTCTTATGTACTTAGGTGCTCCTATATTGGGTGCATATATATTAATGTGTGTAATATCCTCATCTTGTATCACTCCTTTAATCATTATAAAACGTCCTTCTTTATGGCCTTTGTTTTAATGTCTATTTTGTCTGAAATCAGTACTGCAACACCTGCTTTTTTGGCTTTTCCATTTGCATTTATTATCCTTTTCCATCCTTTCACTCTCAATCTATATGTGTCCTTCTCCCTGAAGTGGGTCTCTTGTATGCAGTATATTGAAGGTTCTTGCTTTATTATCCAGTCTGCCACTCAGTGTCTTTAGACTGGAGCATTAGTCCATTAACATTTACAGTAATTAATGACAGATGAGTGTTTATTGCCATTTTGAACTTAACTTTGCAGTTGATTTGGTATTTCCTCTTTGTTCCTTTCTTCTTCCTTTTGTGGTTTGGTAATTTTCCTTTGTATTATCATGAATTTTATTTAGTTTTAGTGACTCCCTTGTAAGTTTTTGGCTCGTGGTTACCCTTTTTTTAAGTCTATTTACCCATTACTATAACTGTTTTTATTAAACTGATAGTAACATGATCTCAAACTCATTCTACTGAGAACAAGAAATTAAAAAAAAAATTCTGTATTTTCCTGCCTCCCTCTCCCACTCTCATTTATATACCTTCTTTTATAATTTTGTGTTTATTTTATTTGTAATTCATGAGTTATCACCTTTCCAGTTGTGAGTTTCTCATTTATGTAGAATCCTGCTTCTTTTCTATTTAGAGTAGAACTTTCAATATTTCTTTTAGCATGGGCTTAGTGTTGCTAATCTCTGTAGTTTTTTCTTGTCTGTGAAATTCTTTGTCTCTCCTTCTATCCTAAAGGATAGCCTTGCTGGATAAAGTATACTAGGCTGCATCTTTTTTTCATTCAGGGCTTTGAATATATTTTGCCACTCCCTTCTGGCCTGTAGTGTTTGTGTAGAGAAATCAGCTGAAAGTCTTATGGCGGTTCCCTTGTAACTCCCTCTTTGCTTTTCTCTTGCTGACTTTAGGATCATTTCTTTATCCTTGACTCTGGCCATCATGATTATGATATGTGTTGGTGTGGGTCTTTTTGGGTTCTTCCTGTTTGGGACCCTCTGAGCTTCCTATACTTGGATATCTGATTCCTTCTTTACGTTTGGGAAGTTTTCAGTCATGATTTCTTCAAAAACCTTTTCAATCCCCTTTGATCTTTCTCCCCCTTCTGGGACCCCTATTATGGGAAAATTGGGATGCTTTATATTATCCCATAGGTCCCTTATGTCATTTTCATTTATTTTAATTTGTTTATCTTGTAGCTCTTCTCATTGGGTGCTTTCTATTGTCCTGTCTTCTAGGTCACTAATTTGTTCCTCTGCATTTTCTAGTCTGCTTTGCTCAGCCATTAGATCAGTCCTCATCTAAGTCAATGAGTTTATCAATTCTACTTGGCTCTTCTTTATAGCTTCAATTTCATTTTTGGCATATTTTATTTCTCTAAACACTATCTCTTTTAGTTCCCTCAATATTTTGATCACTCCTTTTTTGAAATGTTGATCTATTAGTCTATCAATGTCTATTTCATTGATTTTCTTTCAGGGTATTTCTCTTGGTCTTTTAATTGGGGATGCTTTCTCTGCTTCTTCATCATGCTCATGCCTCTCTGGCACTGTGTTTTATGGAGTATCAGTTATCTATTGTGGTCCTTAAGGAGTTTATCTATCTAATGCCTATGTAGGAATAAGACTTAGAAAAAAAAGAGAGAAAGAATTTTAAAAGAATAAAAAAAAGGTTTGAAAAGAGTGTATAATGAATGATAGAACAGGAAGTTGAAGCAGAATAGCAATCGGGTTGTGATGTCATTTAAAAACCTTTAAAAAAGGAGAAAAGTGGAAAAGATGTATCTGAAACCTGTGTGTAATCAATAACAGGACACCAAAGCCAAGAGAAATAAAAATGAATTAAGAAGTAAAAATTAAAAGAGTGATAGAAAATAGAACAGGTAAAAACAGATTTAAAAAAACAAAAAAGGAGGGGCTCAGTGTTCTCCTGTAGACTGTGTGCTTTTGATGTGAGATCTTTCTGTCTTTATCCTGTTTTGGAAGCTCAGCTTGCTGTTTCCAGAGGCCCTCCATTGGCACCCTTGTCTGTGCTGCTCCCAGTGCCTGTCAGCAAGCAGATTGTGCCTCCTCCCAACACTGAGTCAGGTGCAGCTCTCCTTTGCTATGGGTGGGCATGTCACTGCCCCTCCCGATGCCACAGTCAGATTTTGCAGACTGGCCAGGTAGAAGGGTGGGTCACTGCCCCTCCCAGCACTGTGGTCAGGGGCTGCGTTCCTGCCCAAAAGTCAGGGGCCACCCTCCTTCTCCTGGTGCCAGTCGCTTTGCTGCTTTGTGCTGCTGTGCTCTCCGCCTGGGTCGGTGCTCCACAGGTGGGCTCAGGGAAGACTGAGGAACATCCCTGTCCCTGCATTGGTATATCTAGAAACAATTATTCTGATTTCTCAGCATGTTTCCTAGAGCTGGTTTCAAGGGCAAGGAGCTTTGCCCTGTAAAAATTGTGTTAGAGCGAGTGTCTCCCCTTAGATATGTAGGTAGCATAATTCCCTTAACACAGAAATCCAGTGTTCCCATCAAGCTCGGTAAAGGATGGCTTTCACACACATTCACATCCCAGAATGGAGTATGTGGAAAGGCATTCTTTCATTTATCAGAAATGGAAATTTTACATCTAGAAACACTTACTCAGATTTCTAAGCATGTTGCCTAGAGCCGGTTTAAAGGGAAAGTCTGTTTGCACTGGAAAACCAAGTTGGAACCTGTGACTACCAATAGATATGTAAGTAGTGTTGTTCCCCTAACACAGTAACAATGTGTTACCAACAAGCTAGTTGAACGACGGCTTCACACACATTCGGATCCCAGAATGGAGCATTTGGAGATGCATTCTTTCTTCTAGCAGAATCGGCATTGGTACATCTAAAAAACACTTACTCTGATTTCTCAGAATGTTTGCTAGATCTGATATCAAAGGAAAGGAGTTTTTGCTGGAAAACAGAGTTGGAGCGATTGCCTCCTCATAGATATGTAAGTAGTGTAGTTCTCCTAACACAGAAACACTGTGATTCATTAAAGCTAGGTGAAGGACACCATCCACACATTCACATCCCAGAATGGAGCATGTGGAGAAGAGTTCTTTCATTTAGCGTAAAAGGTAAGGTTACATCAACAAAAACTTACTCTCTTTTCTTAACATGTTTCCTAGAGCCGGTTTCAAGGTAAAGGCAGTTTGAACTGTTAAACAGACTTGGAGCCGCTGCCACCCCATAGATACGTATGTAGATTACATTGGCTAACCCAGAAACCATCTTCTCCCAACAAATTATTTGAAGGACGGCTTCCACACACATTCGGATCCCTATATGGAGCATGTGGAGAGGCACTCTTTCATCTAGCATAAAGGGCATAGGTACATCTAGAAACACTTACCTGATAACTCAGCATGTTTCCTAGAGCCAATTTTAAGAGAAAGGCATTTCGCACTGAAAAACAGATTTGGAGCGAGTGCCTCCAGATAGGTCAGTTGCATAGTTCCTCTAACACAGAACACCTGTTTTCCCAACAAGCTATTTGAAGGAAGACTTCCAGACACATTCGGATCCCAGAGTGGAGCATGTAGGGAGGAGTTCTTTCACCTAACATAAAGGGCATGGGTACATCTAGAAACACTTACTCTGTTTTCTCAGCATGTTTCCTAGAGGCGGTTTCAAGGGACCGGCAGTTTGTGCTGGAAAACCGAGCTGGAGACAGTGCTTCCACAAAGATATGTAAGTAGCATTGTTCTGCTAACCTCAAAACCCTGTGTTACCCACTAGCTAGGGGAAGGATGTCTTATGTGAACACTTACTCTGCTTTCTCAGCATGTTTCCTAGAGTTGGTTTCAAGGGAAAGTCACTTTGCACTGGAAATCCAATTTGGAGCGATTGCCTCCTGAAAGATAGGTAAGTTGCATAGTTTCCCTAACACAGAATTCCTGTGTTCCAAACAAGCTAGTTTAAGGCCGACTTCCACACACATTCGGATCCCACAATGAAGCATGTGGAGAGGAGTTCTTTCATTTAGCATAAAGAGTATGGGTACATCTAGCAATAAATTTTCTGATTTCTCAGCATGTTTCCTACAGCCGGTTTCAAAGGAAAGGCAGTTTGCTCCAGAAAACTGATTAGAAGCAAGTGCCTCCCCATGGATATGTAAGTAGTGTAGTTCTCATGCCACAGAAACCATGTGTTCAAAGCAAGCTAGATGAAGGATGGCTTTCACACACATTAGGATCCCAGAATGGAGCATGTGGAGATTCGTTCTTTCTTCTAGCATAAAGGGCATAGGTATCTAAAGATACAGTTAGTCTTAATTCTCCACATATTTCCTAGAAGCAGTTTCAAGGGAAAGAAGATATCACTGGAAAACCGAGTTGGACTGAGTGCCTCCATATGGATTTGTAAATAGAGTATTCCCCTAACACAGAAACTCTGTGTTCCCAACAAACTAGTTGAAGAATAGCTTACATACACATTTGGATCTCAGAATGAAACATGTAGAGAGGCATTAAGTTCATCTAGCATTTAGAGGATTGGTACATTTAGAAACAATGACTCTGAATTCTTAGCATGTTTCATAGGGCCTGTTTCAAGACAAAGGTAGTTTGTGCAGGAAAACAGTTTTGAAGCGAGTGCCTCCCATCAATCTGTAGGTAGCGAGTTCCTCCAACACAGAAACAATGTGTTCCCATCAAACTTGGTTAAAGATATCTTCCACACATATTCAGATAACAGAATGGAACGTGTGGAGAAGAGTTCTTTCGTCTAGCTCAAAGGGCATGGGTACGTCTAGAAACAATTACCCTGATTTCTCAGCATGTTTCCCAGAGCCGGGTTAAAAGGAAAGGCAGTTTACTCTGGAAAAGCAAGTTGGAATGTGTGATTCCCCATATGCTTGTAAGTTGTAAAGCTCCACTAACACAGAAAATATGTGTTCCCAACAAGCTAAGTGAAGGACAGCTTCCACACACACTCGGATCCCAGATAGGAACATGTGGAGAGGCGTTCATTCATGTAGCATAAAGGGCATGATTAGATTTAAAAACCATTAATCTGATTTCCCAGCAAGTTTCCTTGAGCTGGTTTCAAGGGAAAGGAACTTTGATCCGGAAAACTGTGTAGGAGTGATTGCCTCCCAATTGGTCTCTAAGTAACATTGTTCCCTTAATACAGTAACTATGGTTTTCCACCAAGCTAGATTAAGGAAGTCTTCCCAACATTCGGTTCCCAGAATGGAACATGTGGAGAAGCGTTCATTCATCTAGCTGAAAGGCATGTGTACATTTAGAAACACTTACTCTGAATTCTCAGCATGTTTTCTGGAGCCGGTTTCAAGGAAAAGGCTGTTTTCCCTGGAAAACCGAGTTGGAGCTATTGCCTCCCCATACGTATGTAACTTGTGTAGTTCCCCTAACTCAGAATCTCTGTGTTCCCAGCCAGATAGTTGATGGACGGCTTCCACAGACATTCATATTCCAGAATGGAACATGTGGTGAGGTGTTAATTCATCTAGCAGAAAGGGAATGTATACATCTAGATACACTTTGATTTCTCAGCATGTTTCCTAGAACAGGTTTCGAGGGAAAGGCAATTTGCCTGGAAAACAGAGTTGGAGCAAGTGCCTCTATATAGGTTTGTAAGTAGAGTAGTTCCCACAAAGCAGGAACTCTGTCTTCATAACAAGCTAGGTGAAGGAGGCCTTACACCCACATTTGGATCCCAGAATAGAACTTGTGGAGAAGTGTTCATTCATCTTGCACAAAGGGCTTGGGTACATCTAACACAAATACTCAGATTTCTCAGCATGTTTCCTAGAGCCGTGTTCAATGGAACAGCAGTTTGTGCTGGAAAACATAGTTGGAGCTCCTGCACCCCCATATGTATTAATGTAATGTAGTTACTTTAACACAGAAGCTATGTGTTAAGAAAAGCTATGTGAAGGATGGCTTGCACACATATTCCGAACCAAATATGGAACTCGTGGACTGGCATTCTTTCATCTAGCACAAAGGGCATCTGTACAGCTATAAACACTCTGAATTCTCAGCCTGTTTCCTAGAACCAGTTTTAAAGGAAAGGCAGTTTGCACTTCAAAACTGAGTTGGAGTGATTGCCACGACATACATATGTAAGTAGCGTAGTTCGGCAAACTTCAAAACACTGTGTTCCCAACAAAATATTTGAAGGAAGGCTTCCACAAATATTCATATCCCAGAATGGAGCTGTGGAGAAGCATTCTTTCATCTAGCATAAAGGTCATGGGTATATCTACAAACACTTACTCTGATTTCTCAGCATGTTTCTCACAGCCAGTCTCAAGGGAAAGGCAGTTTGCAATTCAAAACCGAGTTCGAGCGAGTGTCTCCCAATAGAAATGTAAGTAGCTTAGTTCCCCTAACACAGAACACCTGTGTTTCCAACAAGCTAGTTGAAGGGCGGCTTCCACACACATTCGGATCCCAGTATGGAGCAAATGGACAGGCTTCCTTTCATCTAGCATAAAGGGCATGATTACATCTAGAAATACTTACACTTATTTCTCAGCATGTTTCCTAGGGCCGTTTTCAAGGGAAAGGAAGCTTGTGCAGGAAAAACTAGTTGGAGCAAGTCCCTCCCCATAAATAGGAAAGTAGCATAACTCCTTTAACACAGAACACCTGTGTGACCAACAAACTTCTGAGAGCAGCTTCCACACACATTCAGATCCCAAATGGAGCATGTGGAGAGGCGCTATTTCATCTAGCATAAAGAGCATGGTTACATCTAGAAAAACTTACTGTGATTTCTCAGCATGTTTCCTAGAGCCTTTTTAAAGGGAATGGCTGTTTGCTCTGGATATATGAGTTGAAGTAAATGCCTCCCCATAGATATTTAAGTTGTGCAGTTCCCAGAACACCGATCAACTCTGTTCCCAACAAGCTATATGAAGGAAGGCTTCCACACTCATTTGGATCCCAGAATGGAGCATGTGGAATGCCATTCTTTCATCTAGCATAAAAGGCATGGGTATATATAGAAACAGTCTGATTTCTCAGCATATTTCCTAGAGCTGTTTCAAGGGATAGGCCATTTGCATTAGAAAACCTAGTTGGAGCGAGTGCCTCCCAATAGATAGGTAAGTAGCGTAATTCCCGTAACTCAGAATACCTATGTTCCCAACAAATTAGTTGAAGGACGGCTTCCACACACATTCAGATGCCAAAATGGAGCATGTGGAGAGTCGTTCTTTCTTCTATCATAAAGGGCATGTGTACATCTAGTAATACTTACTCTGATCCCTCATGTTTCCTAGAGTCGGTTTGCAGGGAAAGGCAGTTTGCGCTGGAAAATTGAGTACCAGCAAGTGCCTACTCACAGATATTTATGTAGCGTAGTTCAGTTAACCCAGGAACACTGTGTTAAAAATAAACAACCTGAAGGACAGCTTCCACACACATTGAGATCTCAGATATGAGCATGTGGAGAATGGCATATTCATCCAGCATAAAGGACCTGGCTACAAGTAGAAACAATGACACTGATTTAATAAAATGTTTCCTTCAGCCGGTTTCCAAGTAAAGTCAGTGTGCACTGGAAAGCCGAGCTGGAGTGCCTCCCCATAGATATGTAAGTAGCATAGTATCCCCTCATCAAAAACTCGGTTTTCCAAACAAGGTAGGTGAAGGATGGCTTCCACACACATTCAGATCTGAGAATTGGACAAGAACAGAGGCATTGCTGCACCTAGCATCAAGGGCTGGGCATCATCTATAAACACTGACTGTGATTTCTCAGATGTTTCCTAGAGTCACTTTGGAAGGAAAGGCAGTTTGTGCTGGGAAAATGAGTAGGAGGAGCTGCTTCCCGTAGAAATGTAAGTTGCTTTGTTCCCCTCAAGCATAAGTTATATGTTCCCAACAAGGTAGGATAAGGACGATTTCTACACATATTCAGATCTGAGAATGGAACAAGAAGAGACGCGTTGCTGCATGTAGTATCAATGGCTGGGGAATATCTGGACACACATACTGTGATTTCTCAGCATGTTTCCTAGAGCTGGATTGTAAGCAAAGGCAGTTTGCACTGGAAAACCGAGTTGGAGTGAGGCCCCCCCCATGGATATGTAAGTAGCGTAGTTCCCCTCAAGCAGAAACTCTGTGTTCCCAAGAAGGTAGGTGAAGGACTGCTTCAACACACATTCTGATCTGAGAATTAAAAAAGGAGAAAGGTGTTTCTCCACCCAGCATGAAGGGCTGCGGGACATCTGGAAACACTCACTGATTTCTCATCATGTTTACTAGAGCTGGTTTGGAAGGAAAGGCAGTTTCCACTGGAAAAACGATTTGGAGTGATTGCCTCTCCATAGATATGTAAGTAGCCTAGTTCCCTTCAAGCAGACACTCACTGCTCCCAACAAGGTAGTTGAATAACAGCTTCCACACACATTGAGATCTGAGAATGGAACAAGGAGAGAGGCATTGCTGCATCTTGGTTCAAGGGCTAGGGGACATCTAGAAACACTGACTGTGATTTCTCAGCATGTTTCCTACAGCCGGTTTGCAAGGAAAGGCCGTTTGCACTGGAAAACTGAGTTGGAACAAGTGACTACCCATGGATATATAAGTAGCGCATTTCCCCTTAAGCAGAAACTATGTGTTCCCCACAAGGTAGGTGAAGGACGGCTTCCACATACATTCAGATCTGAGAATGAAACAAGGGGAGAGACGTTGCTGCATCTAGCAAGGGCTGGGGGACCTTTAGAAACACTGACTGTGATATCTCAGCATGTTTCCTAGAGCAGGCTTGAAAGGAAAGGCAGTTTGCTTGAAATCGGTGTTGGAGAGAGTGCCTCCCCTTTGATATGTAAGTAGCATAGATTACCTCAAGCAGAAACTGTGTTCCCAACAAGGTTGGGGAAGCACAACTTCCACACACATTCTGATCTGAATATAGAACAATGAGAGAGGCAATGCTGCATGTAGCATTAAGTGCTGGGTGACACCAAGAAACAATGACTGTGAATGCTCAGCACTTTTCCTAGATCCTGTTTGCAAGGAAAGGCAATTTGCAAAGGAAAGCCGAGTTGGAGCGAGTATCTTCCAATAGATTTGTAAGTTGCATAGTTCCCCTCAAGCAGAATCTCGCTGTTCCCAACAAGGTAGGTAAAGGACAGCTTCCAATCACATTCAGAGCTGAAAATGAAACAAGGAGAGAGATATTGCTGCATCTAGAATCAAGGGCTGGGAGACATCTAGAAACACTGTAATTTCTCAGCATGTTCCTTACACCTGGTTTTCAAGGAAAGGCAGTTTGCAATGGAAAACTGAGTTGGAGCGAGTGACTCCCCATAGATATGAAAGTAGTGTGGTTCACCTCAAAAAGAAAGTTTATATTCCCAACAAGGTAGGTGAATGACAGCTTTCACACACATTCAGATCTCAGAATTGAACAAGGAGAGAGGCGTTACTCCATGTAGAATCAAGGGCAAGGGATATCCAGAATCACTGATTGTGATTTCTCAATTTGTTTCCTAATGCTGGGTTCCAAGAAAAGGCAATATAAGCTAGAAAAGCGAATTTGATCAAGTGCCTCCCCACACATATGTAACTAGCATAGTTCCCCTCAAGCAGAAACTCAGTGTTCACAGCAACTTAAGGGAAGGACAGCTTCCACACACATTCAGATCTGAGAATGTTACAAGGAGAGTGGCTCTGCTGCATCTAGCATCAAGGGCTGGGGAACATCTAGAAACACTGACTGCGACCTCTCAGCATGTTTCATAGAGCCGGTTTGCAAGGAAAGGCAGTTTCCATGGGAAAAGCATGTTGGAGCGAGGGCCTACCCCTAGAAATGTAAGTCTTGTAGTTCCCCTGAAGCAGAAACTAAGTGTTCCCAACAAGGTAGGTGAAGGAAAGCTTCCACACACATTCAGATCTGAGATGGAACAAGGAGAGTGGCGTTGCTGCATCTAGCATCATGGGCTTGGGGACATGTAGAAATAAAGTCTGTGATTTATCAGCATGTTTCCTAGAGCCAGTTTGCAAGGAAGGGCATTTCACACTGGAAAAGAATGTTGGAGTGAGCTCCTCCCCATAGAGATATAAATAGCATTGCTCCCCTCAAGAAGAAACTCAGTGTTCGCCACAAAGTAGTGAAAGATGGCTTCCACACACATTCTGATCTGAGAATCTAATAAGGCAAGTGGTGTTGCTGCATATAGCATCAATGACTGGGGACATCTAAAAACACTGACTGTGTTATCTCAGCATGTTTCGTAGAGTCGGTTTGGAGGGAAATGCTGTTTGCATGGGAAAACTGAGTAGGAGCGAGTGCCTCCCAATTGATATGTAAGTAGTATAGTTCACCTCAAGCAGAATGTCTGTATTCCCAACAAGGTATTTGTAGGATGGCGTCCAAACACATTTAGATCTGAAAATTGAATAAGAAGAGAGGTATGCTACATCTAGCATCGAGGGTTTCAGGACATCTAGAAACACTTACTGTGATCTCTCAGCATGTTTCTTAGAGCTGGTTTGCAAGGAAAGGTTCTTTGCACTGGAAAATCAAGTTGCAGCAAGGGCTTGCCCATAGAGATTTAAGTCACATAGTTCCCCTCAAGCAGAAACTCTGTGTTCCAACAATTTATTTGAAGGAGTGCTTCCACACACATTCAGATCTGAGAATGGAACAAGGAGAGAGGTTTTGCTGCATCGAGCATCAAGGTTGGGGAACTTCTAGAAACACTGTCTTTGATATACCAGCATGTTTCCTAGAGTCGTTTTGCAAGGAAAGGCAGTTTCCACTGGAAAAGAGAGTTGGAATGAGGGCCTCCCCCTAGATATGTAAGTCACATAGTTCCCCTCAAGCAGAAACTCTGTGTTCACGACAAGTTAGTGAAGACGGCTTCCACTTACATTCAAATCTGAGACCCGAACAAGGAGACAGGCATTACTGCATCTAGCATCATGTGGTGGGGAACATATAGAAACACTGACTGTGATTTCTCAGCATGTTTCCTGGAGCCGGTTTGCAAGAAAAAGTAATTTCCAATGGAAAGCCAGTTGGAGCAAGTCTCTCCCAATCAATATGGTAGTAGTGTCAAGCAGAAACTTTGTGTTCTCAACAAGGAAGGTCAAGGACGGCTTCCTCACACATTAAGATCTGAGAATGGAACAATGAGAGAGGCGTTGCTGCATCTAGCATCGAGGGCTGCGGGACATCTAGAAACAGTGACTCTGATATATCAGCATGTTTCTTAGAGCCAGTTTACAAGGAAAGGAAGTTTGGACTGAAAATCGATTTCCAGTGATGGCTTCCCCATAGATATTTAAGTCACATATTTTCCCTCAAGCAGAAACTTTTGTTCCCTACAAGGTAGCTGAAGGAAGGCTTCCTCACACACTCAAACCTGAGAATGGAACAAGGAGAGAGGTGTTTCTGCATTTAACATCAAGGGCTGGAGGACAGCAAGAAACACTGACTTTGACTCTCAGCATGTATCCTGGATCTGGATTGCAAGGAAAGTATTTTGCGCTGGAAAACCAGGTAGGAGTGAGTCCCTTTGAATAGCTATGTAAGTCACATAGTTTCCTGCAAACTGAAAATCGGTGTTCCCAACAAGGAAGGTGAAGGAAGGCTTCCAACACATTCAGATCTGAGAATGGAACAAGGCGAGAGGCGTTGCTGCATCTAGATCAAGGATTGGGGGACATCTAGAAACATTGACTCAGATATATCAGCATGCTTCCTAGAACCCCTTTGCAAGGAAAGGCCACTTGCATGGGAAAGCTGAGTATGAGCGAGTGCCTACCAAGAGATATGTAAGTCGCATTGTTCCCCTTAAGCAGAAACTCTGTGTTCTCAACAAGGTAAATGAAGGACGGCTTCCATACACATTCAGATCTGAGAATGGAACAAGGAGAGAGGCATTGCTGCATCAAGCATCAAGGGCTGTGGGACATGTAGAAAGAATGACTGTCATTTCTCAGCATGTTTCCTAGTGCCAGTTTACAAGGAAAGACAGTTTTCACTGGAAAACCGAGTTGGAGCGAGTGCCTCCCCATATATATGTAAATAGTGCAGTTCACCTCAAGCAGAATGTCTATGTTCCCAACAAGGTAGGTGAAGGGCTGCTTCCATACACATTCAGATTTGAGAATGGAACAAGGACAGAGGCGTTGTTGCATCTAGCATTAAGGGCTGGGTGACACCAAGTAAGAATGACTGTGATCTCTCAACATTTTTCCTAGAACATGTTGGCAACATAAGGCAGTTTGCAATGGAAAGCCGAGTTGGAATGAAAGCCTCCCAATAGATATGTAATTAGCATGTTTCCTCTCAAACAGTAAGTCTGTGTTCCCAACAAGCTAGTTGAAGGAAAGCTGCAACACACATTCATATCTGAGAATGGAACAGGGAGAGTGGCATTGCTGCATCTAGAATTAAGGGTTGGGGGACATCTAGAAACACTGACTGTGATCTCTCAGCATGTTTCATAGAGCTGGTTTGCAAGAAAAGGCAGTTTCTGCTGTAAAAGCAGTTAGAGCATGTATCTCCCAATACACATGGAAGTAGTGTACTTCCCCGCAAACAGAAACTCTGTGTTCCCAACAAGGATGGTCAAGGATGGCTTCCTCACACATTCAGATCTGAGAATGGAACAAGGATAGAGGCGTTGCTGCATCTAGCATCAGGGGCTGGGTACATCTCACAACACTTAATTTGATTTCCCCACATGTTACCAAGAGCCAGTTTGCAAGGAAATGCATTTTGCATTAGAAAATCGAGTTGGAGAGAGTGCCTCCCAATAGATATGGAAGTAGTGTTATATCCCTGAAGGAGAAACTGTGTTCCCAACAAGTATTTGAAGAAAGGCTTCCACACACATTCAGATCTGAGAATGGAAGAAGTAGAGAGGCTTTGCTGCATCTATATGCATCTGTAAGCTAGATGAAACAATGCCTCTCCACATGCTTCATTTTAGAATCTGCATGTTTGTGGAAGCCATCCTTCTCTTAGCTTGTTGGCAACATGGAGATTCCGGTTATGAAAACTATGCTACTTATGTATCTATAGGCATGCACTGACCAATCTCAGTTTTACAGCCAAAGTGCCTTTCCCTTATAACATGTTCTAGAAAACATACTGAAAATTCATTGTTAGTGATTCTACATGTACCCATGCTGTTTATGCTAGATGATTCAATGGCTCTCCCCATGCTCCATTTTGGGATGTGTATGAATGTGGAAGACCTCCTTCACCTAGCTTGTTGGGCACTCAGAGTTTCTGTGTTAGGAGAACTAAGCTACATTCCTATCAATGATGAGGCACTGACACCAAGTCTGTTTTCCAGCATAAAACTCTTTTCTTGGAAATCGGGCCTAGGAAACATGCGGAGAAATCAGAGTAATTGTTTCTAGAAATACTCGTGCCCTGTATGCTAGATGTAAGAACGCATTTCCACATGCTCCGTAATGGGACACAAATGTGTTTGGAAGCCATAGTTCACCTAGCTTTTTGAGAACAAAGATTTTCTGTGTTACAGGAAAAATGCCACCTAAATATCTATGGGGAAGCACTTGCTCAAACTCAGTTTTCCAGGGCAAATTGCCTGTCCTTTAAGAAAGGCACTAGAAAACATGCAGAGAAATCAGTGTATATGTTTCTAGATATACCCAAGAAATGTATGCTTAATGAGTGAATGCCTCTCTGTATGTTTCTTTCTGCAATCCGAATGTGTGTAGAAGCCATTCTTCACCTGTCTTGTAGGGAACAGAGAGTTTCTGTGTTAGGGGACTGAACTACTTACATATATATAGGGATGCACTCACTCTAACTCGGTATTCCTGCACAAACTGCCTTAAACTTGAAAACTGCTCTAGGAAACATGCTGAGAAATCAGAGTATGTGTTTTAGAGATAACCAGTTCCTGTAGGTTAGATTAATGAACCCCTGTCCACATGCTCCATTCTGGGATCTGAAACTGTGTGGACACCATCTTTCACCTAGCTTGTTGGGAACACAGAGTTACTGGGCTAGGGCATCTATGCTACTTACACACCTATGGGCATGCACCCACTCCAGCTTGGTTTTCCAATGAAAATTGTCTTTCCCTTGAAACTGGCTCCAGGAAACATGCTGAGAAATCAGAGTAAGGGTTTCTGGATATGCCCATGCCCTGTATGCTAGATGTAAGAACACATCTCCACATGCTGCATTGTGGGATCTGAATGTGTGTGGATGCTGTCCTTCACCTAGATTGTTGGTAACACAGAGTTTCTGGGCTAGGGGATCTACACTACTTGCATACCTATGGGTATTCTCTCGCCCCAACTTGGTGTTCCAGCACAAAATGCTTTTCCCTTTAAACTGACACTAGGGAACATGCTGAGAAGTCATAGTAAGTGTTTCTAGATGTACACATTCCCTATACACTGGATGAATGAACACCTCTCCACATGCTCCATTATGGTATCCGAGTATATGAAGAAGCCATCCTTCATCTAGCTTGTTGGGAAAACATAGATTCTGGGTTAGGGGAACTACGCTACTTACATACCATTGTGTAGGCGCCCCGCAACTATTTTTCCCAGCGCAAACTGTCTTTCTCTTAACCCAGCACAAGGAAACATACTGAGATTTCAAGGTAATTGTTCCTACTTGTACCCATGCCCTGTATCCTAGATGAATGAAGGTCTCTCCACATGCTCTCTCCTGCGATCTGAATGTGTGTGGAAGCCATCTTTCACCTAACTTGTTTGTAACACAGAGTTTCTGTGTTAGGGGTACTACGCTACTTACATACCTATAGGGAGGCAGTTGCTTCAACTCGGTTTTCCAGCACAAAGTGTCTTTCCCTTTGAACCGGCTCTAAGACAGTTGCATAGAAATCAGAGTAAGTGTTTCTATATATAACCATGCCATGTATGCTATTTGAATGAATGCCTCCCCATATCCTCTATTCTTAGATTGCAATAGGTTTGGAAACAATCCTTCACCTAACTTGTTGGGAACACAGAGTTTCTGTGTTAGTGTAACAACGCCACTTACATATCTGTGGGCAGGAACTCGTTCGAACTCAGTTTTCCAGGGCAAACGGCCTTTCCTTTGACATCGGCCCTAAGAAGCATCTTGAGTTATCAGAGTATGTGTTTCTAGATATAACAATTAAATGTATGATAGACGAAAGAACGCCTCTCTATATGCTCCATTCTGGGATCTGAATATGTGTGGCAGCTGTTCTTCATCTAAATTATTGAGAATTCTAAGTTCCTGTGTTAGGGGATATACTCTGCTTACATATCAATGGGGAGAAAATTACTCCAACTCGTTTTTCCAGGGCAAACTTCCTTTCATTTGAAACCGGCTCTTGGAAACATGCTGAGAAAACAGTGTTTCTAGATGTATCCATGCCCTGTATACTAGATGAATGAACGCTTCTCCACATGCTCCATTTTGGGATCTGAATGTGTGTGGAAGCTGTCCTTCACCTAGCATGTTATGAACATATACATTCTGTGTTATGGGAACTAGGCTACTTATATACCTATGGGCATGCACTTGATCCAACCAGGTTTTCCAATGCAAACAGCTTTTCCCTTGAAACCTGTCTTAGAAAACATGATGAACGGTCAGAGTAAGTGTTCCTACATGTCCCCATGGCCTGTATGCTAGATGAATGAATTGATCTTGCCGTGCTCCATTCTGGGATCTGTATGGCTGTGGAAGACTTCCTTCACTAAGCTTGTTGGGAACACAGAATTTCTGTGTTAGGAGAACTCAGCTATATTCATACCTATGGGGAGGCACTGGCTCCACATCAGTTTTCCAGTGCAAAATGCCTTTCCTTTGAAATCGGGTTTAGGAATCATGCTGGTAAATCAGAGTAAGTGTTTCTAGATATATTCATACTTTGAATGCTACATAAATGAATGCCTTTCCACATGCTCCATTCTGGGATCTGAACGTGTGTGGAAGCCATCCCTCACCTAGCTTGTTTGCAATACAGAGTTTCTATATTAGGGGAACTCCACTACTTACATACCTATGGAGAGGCACTCCCTCCACTCAGTTTTCCATCGCAAACTGCCTTTCCCTTGAAAACGGCTCTATGAAGGATGCTGAGAAATGAGAGTAAGTGTTTCTAGATATACCCATGTGATGTATGCTAGTTGAATAAACGCCTCCCGACGTACTTCATTCTTAGATCCCTATATATTTGGAAGCCATCCTTCACCTAGCTTGTTGGGAACACAGAGTTTCTGGCTTAGGGAAACCATGCTATTTACATATCTATGGGGAAGCACTCACTCCAACTCGGTTTTCCAGTGCAAACTATCTTTCCCTTGAAACTGGCTCTAAGAAACATGCTGAGAAATCAGAGTAAGTGTTTCTAGATGTACTCATACCCTGTATGCTAGATGAATGAATGCCTTTCCACATGCTCCATTCTGGGATTCGAAAGTGTGTGGTAGTAGTTCTTTACCTAGATTGTTGGTAACATATAGTTTATTGGTTAGGATATCTACACTACTTATATTAGTATGGAAAGGCACTCGCTCCACTCAGTTTTCCATCGCAAACCACCTTTCCCTTGAAAACGGCTCTATGAAAGATGCTGAGAAATGAGAGTAAGTGTTTCTAGATATATCCATGTGATGTATGCTAGTTGAATGAATGCCTCCCCAAATATTCCATTCTTAGATCCCTATGTATTTGGAAGCTGCCCTTCACCTAGCTTGTTGGTAACACAGAGATTCTGTATTAGGGGAACTGTGCTACTTACATACCTATGTGGAGGCACCCGCTACAACTCAGTTTTCCAGTGCAAACTGCATTTCCCCTGAACCCAGGTCTAGGGAACATGCTGAGTGTTTCTAGATGTACCCATGCCCTGTATGCTAGATGAATGAACGCCTCTCCACATACTACATTCTGGGATCAGAATGTGTGTGGAAGCCATCCTTCACCTAGATTGCTGGGATCACAGTTTCTGTTCTAGGGGAAGTAATCTACCTACATATCTATGGGAAGGAACTGGCTCCAACTGTGTTTTCCAGCACAAAATACATTTTGCTTGAAACTGGCTGTATGAAACTTGCAGAGATATCAGAGTAAGTGTTTCTAGACATATTCATGCCCTGTATGCTAGATGAAGGAGTGTCTCTCCACATACTCCACTCTGGGATCCGAATGTATGTGGAAGCCATCCTTCACCTAGCTTGTTGGGAAAACATAGATTCTGTGTTAGGGGAACTACACTACTTACATACAATTGTGTAGGCACCACCCAACTCTTTTTCCCAGCGCAAACTGACTTTCTTTTAACCCAGCACAAGGAAACATGCTGAGATTTCAAGGTAATTGTTCCTACTTGTACCCATGCCCTGTATCCTAGATGAATGAAGGTCTCTCCACATGCTCTCTTCTGCGATCTGAATGTGTGTGGAATCCATCCTTCACCTAACTTGTTGGTAACACAGAGTTTCTGTGTTAGGGGTACTACGCTACTTACATACCTATAGGGCGGCAGTTGCTTCAACTCAGTTTTCCAGCACAAAGTGTCTTTCCCTTCAAACCGGCTCTAGGACAGATGCATAGAAATCAGAGTAAGTGTGTCTATATATAACCATGCCCTGTATGCTATTTGAATGAATGCCTCCCCACATCCTCTATTCTTAGATTGCAATATGTTTGGAAACAATCCTTCACCTAACTTGTTGGGAAAACAGAGTTTCTACGTTAGTGTAACAACGCCACTTACATATCTGTGGGCAGGAACTCGTTCAAACTCAGTTTTCCAGGGCAAACGGCCTTTCCTTTGACATCGGCTCTAAGAAGCATCTTGAGTTTTCAGAGTAAGTGTTTCTAGATATAACAATTAAATGTATGATAGATGAATGAATGCCTCTGTACATGCTCAATTCTGGGATCTGAATGTGTGTGGCAGCTGTTCTTCATCTAAATTATTGATAACTCTAAGTTCCTGTGTTAAGGGATCTACACTCCTTACATATCAATGGGGAGATAATTACTCCAACTCGCTTTTCCAGGGCAAAATTCCTTTCCTTTGAAACAGGCTTTTGGAAACGTGCTGAGAAATCAGTATTTCTAGATGTACCCATGCCCTGTTTACTAGATGAATGAACACTTCTCCACATGCTCCATTTTGGGATCCGAATGTGTGTGGAAGCTGTCCTTTACCTAGCTTGTTATGAACATATACATTCTGTGTTATGGGAACTAGGCTACTTATATACTTATGGGCATGCACTTGATCCAACCAGGTTTTCCAATGCAAACAGCTTTTCCCTTGAAACCTGTCTTAGAAAACACGATGAACGGTCAGAGTAAGTGTTCCTACATGTCCCCATGGCCTGTATGCTAGATGAATGAATTGATCTTGCCGTGCTCCATTCTGGGATCTGTATGGCTGTGGAAGACTTCCTTCACTGAGCTTGTTGGGAACACAGAATTTCTGTGTTAGGAGAACTCAGCTATATTCATACCTATGGGGAGGCACTGGCTCCACATCAGTTTTCCAGTGCAAAATCCCTTTCCTTTAAAATCGGGTTCAGGAATCATGCTGGTAAATCAGAGTAAGTGTTTCTAGATATATTCATACTTTGAATGCTACATAAATGAACTCCTTTCCACATGCTCCATTCTGGGATCTGAACGTGTGTGGAAGCCATCCTTCACCTAGCTTGTTTGCAATACTGAGTTTCTATCTTAGGGGATCTACACTACTTACATACCTATGGAGAGGCACTCCCTCCACTCAGTTTTCCATTGCAAACTGCCTTTCCCTTGAAAACGGCTCTATGAAGGATGCTGAGAAATGAGAGTAAATGTTTCTAGATATACCGATGTGATGTATTCTAGATGAATAAACACCTCCTCACATACTTCATTCTTAGATCCCTATATATTTGGAAGCCATCCTTCACCTAGCTTGTTGGGAACACAGAGTTTCTGGCTTAGGGAAACTATGCTAATTACATATCTATGGGGAAGCACTCACTCCAACTCGGTTTTCCATTGCAAACTATCTTTCCCTTGAAACTGGCTCTAAGATACATGCTGAGAAATCAGAGTAAGTGTTTCTAGATGTACTCATACCCTGTATGCTAGATGAATGAATGCCTTTCCACATGCTCCATTCTAGGATTCAAAGTGTGTGATAGTAGTTCTTTAACTAGATTGTTGGGAACATATAGTTTATTGGTTAGGGGACCTACACTACTTGTATTAATATGGAAAGGCACTCGCTCCACTCAGTTTTCCATCGCAAACCACCTTTCCCTTGAAAACGGCTCTATGAGAGATACTGAGAAATGAGAGTAAGTGTTTCTAGATATATCCATGTGATGTATGCTAGTTGAATGAATGCCTCCCCAAATATTCCATTCTTAGATCCCTATGTATTTGGAAGCTGCCCTTCACCTAGCTTGTTGGTAACACAGAGATTCTGTATTAGGGGAACTGTGCTACTTACATACCTATGTGGAGGCACCCGCTACAACTCAGTTTTCCAGTGCAAACTGCATTTCCCCTGAACCCAGGTCTAGGGAACATGCTGAGTGTTTCTAGATGTACCCATGCCCTGTATGCTAGATGAATGAACGCCTCTCCACATACTACATTCTGGGATCAGAATGTGTGTGGAAGCCATCCTTCACCTAGATTGCTGGGATCACAGTTTCTGTTCTAGGGGAAGTAATCTACCTACATATCTATGGGAAGGAACTGGCTCCAACTGTGTTTTCCAGCACAAAATACATTTTGCTTGAAACTGGCTGTATGAAACTTGCAGAGATATCAGAGTAAGTGTTTCTAGACATATTCATGCCCTGTATGCTAGATGAAGGAGTGTCTCTCCACATACTCCACTCTGGGATCCGAATGTATGTGGAAGCCATCCTTCACCTAGCTTGTTGGGAAAACATAGATTCTGTGTTAGGGGAACTACACTACTTACATACAATTGTGTAGGCACCACCCAACTCTTTTTCCCAGCGCAAACTGACTTTCTTTTAACCCAGCACAAGGAAACATGCTGAGATTTCAAGGTAATTGTTCCTACTTGTACCCATGCCCTGTATCCTAGATGAATGAAGGTCTCTCCACATGCTCTCTTCTGCGATCTGAATGTGTGTGGAATCCATCCTTCACCTAACTTGTTGGTAACACAGAGTTTCTGTGTTAGGGGTACTACGCTACTTACATACCTATAGGGCGGCAGTTGCTTCAACTCAGTTTTCCAGCACAAAGTGTCTTTCCCTTCAAACCGGCTCTAGGACAGATGCATAGAAATCAGAGTAAGTGTGTCTATATATAACCATGCCCTGTATGCTATTTGAATGAATGCCTCCCCACATCCTCTATTCTTAGATTGCAATATGTTTGGAAACAATCCTTCACCTAACTTGTTGGGAAAACAGAGTTTCTACGTTAGTGTAACAACGCCACTTACATATCTGTGGGCAGGAACTCGTTCAAACTCAGTTTTCCAGGGCAAACGGCCTTTCCTTTGACATCGGCTCTAAGAAGCATCTTGAGTTTTCAGAGTAAGTGTTTCTAGATATAACAATTAAATGTATGATAGATGAATGAATGCCTCTGTACATGCTCAATTCTGGGATCTGAATGTGTGTGGCAGCTGTTCTTCATCTAAATTATTGATAACTCTAAGTTCCTGTGTTAAGGGATCTACACTCCTTACATATCAATGGGGAGATAATTACTCCAACTCGCTTTTCCAGGGCAAAATTCCTTTCCTTTGAAACAGGCTTTTGGAAACGTGCTGAGAAATCAGTATTTCTAGATGTACCCATGCCCTGTTTACTAGATGAATGAACACTTCTCCACATGCTCCATTTTGGGATCCGAATGTGTGTGGAAGCTGTCCTTTACCTAGCTTGTTATGAACATATACATTCTGTGTTATGGGAACTAGGCTACTTATATACTTATGGGCATGCACTTGATCCAACCAGGTTTTCCAATGCAAACAGCTTTTCCCTTGAAACCTGTCTTAGAAAACACGATGAACGGTCAGAGTAAGTGTTCCTACATGTCCCCATGGCCTGTATGCTAGATGAATGAATTGATCTTGCCGTGCTCCATTCTGGGATCTGTATGGCTGTGGAAGACTTCCTTCACTGAGCTTGTTGGGAACACAGAATTTCTGTGTTAGGAGAACTCAGCTATATTCATACCTATGGGGAGGCACTGGCTCCACATCAGTTTTCCAGTGCAAAATCCCTTTCCTTTAAAATCGGGTTCAGGAATCATGCTGGTAAATCAGAGTAAGTGTTTCTAGATATATTCATACTTTGAATGCTACATAAATGAACTCCTTTCCACATGCTCCATTCTGGGATCTGAACGTGTGTGGAAGCCATCCTTCACCTAGCTTGTTTGCAATACTGAGTTTCTATCTTAGGGGATCTACACTACTTACATACCTATGGAGAGGCACTCCCTCCACTCAGTTTTCCATTGCAAACTGCCTTTCCCTTGAAAACGGCTCTATGAAGGATGCTGAGAAATGAGAGTAAATGTTTCTAGATATACCGATGTGATGTATTCTAGATGAATAAACACCTCCTCACATACTTCATTCTTAGATCCCTATATATTTGGAAGCCATCCTTCACCTAGCTTGTTGGGAACACAGAGTTTCTGGCTTAGGGAAACTATGCTAATTACATATCTATGGGGAAGCACTCACTCCAACTCGGTTTTCCATTGCAAACTATCTTTCCCTTGAAACTGGCTCTAAGATACATGCTGAGAAATCAGAGTAAGTGTTTCTAGATGTACTCATACCCTGTATGCTAGATGAATGAATGCCTTTCCACATGCTCCATTCTAGGATTCAAAGTGTGTGATAGTAGTTCTTTAACTAGATTGTTGGGAACATATAGTTTATTGGTTAGGGGACCTACACTACTTGTATTAATATGGAAAGGCACTCGCTCCACTCAGTTTTCCATCGCAAACCACCTTTCCCTTGAAAACGGCTCTATGAGAGATACTGAGAAATGAGAGTAAGTGTTTCTAGATATATCCATGTGATGTATGCTAGTTGAATGAATGCCTCCCCACATATTCCATTCTTAGATCCCTATGTATTTGGAAGCTGTCCTTCACCTAGCTTGTTGGTAACACAGAGATTCTGTATTAGGGGAACTGTGCTACTTACATACCTATGTGGAGGCACCCACTACAACTCAATTTTCCAGTGCAAACTACATTTCCCCTGAACCCAGCTCTAGGGAACATGATGAGTGTTTCTAGATGTACCCATGCCCTGTATGCTAGATGAATGAACGCCTCTCCACATACTACATTCTGGGATCAGAATGTGTGTGGAAGCCATCCTTCACCTAGATTGCTGGGATCACAGTTTCTGTTCTAGGGGAAGTAATCTACCTACATATCTATGGGAAGGAACTGGCTCCAACTGTGTTTTCCAGCACAAAATACATTTTGCTTGAAACTGGCTGTATGAAACTTGCAGAGATATCAGAGTAAGTGTTTCTAGACATATTCATGCCCTGTATGCTAGATGAAGGAGTGTCTCTCCACATACTCCACTCTGGGATCCGAATGTACATGGAAGCCATCCTTCACCTAGCTTGTTGGGGATATGGAGTTTCTGTCTTAGGGGAATTACAGTACTTATATATTTATGGGTAGGCACACGCTGCAACTCGTTTTTTCAGCGCAATCTCTCTTTCCATTAATACCTGTTTAGGATAAACGCTGAGAATTCAGAGAGTGTTTCTACATGGACTCATGCCCTGTATGCTAGATGAATGAAGGCATCTCCACATGGTTCATTCTGGGATCTGAATGTTTGTGGAAGACTTCCTTCATCTTGATTGTTTGGAACACAGATTTCTGTGTTCAGGGATTTACACTTCTTACAAATCTATATAAAGGCACTCACTCCAACTCGGTTTTCCAGTGCAAATTGCCTTTCCCTTGAAAACGGTTCTAGGAAAGATGCTGAGAAATCAGATAAGTGTTTCTAGATATACCCATGCCATGTATGCTAGTTGAATTAACTCATACCCACATACTCCAATGTTAGTTCCCAACATGTTTGGAAGCAATCCTTCAACTAGCCTGTTGGGGACCCAGAGTTTCTGGGTAAGGAGAGCAATGCCATTTACATATCTGTGGGCAGGCACTGGACCAAAGTCAGTTTTCCAGCACAAATGGACATTCCTTTGATATCGGCTCTATGAAACATATTGAGAAATCAGAGTATGTGTTTCTAGATATAACCATTACCTGTACGATAGATGAATGAACGCATCTCCACATGCTCCACTCTGGAATCTGAATGTGTGTGAATGCCATCTACAACTTGCTTGTTGGGAACACTGAGTTTCTGCGTTAGGGGAACTACACTACTTACATAACTGTTTGGAGTCACTCTTTCCTTCTCTGTTTTCCAGCACAAACTGCCTTTCCCTTGGAAACATCACTAGGCAACATGCTGAGAAATCATAGTAAGTGTTTCTAGATATACCTATGCCCTGTATGCTAGACAAATGAACACCTCTTCACATGATCCATTCTAGGATCCGAATGTGTTTGGAAGCCATCCTTCACCTAGCTTGTTGGGAACACAGACTGTCTGTGGTTGGGGAAAAACTCTGCTTACATACCTATGAGTATGCACTCTCTCCAACTCGGTTTTCCAGCACAAATTGCCTTTCTCTTGAAACCTGCTCCAGGAAACATGCTGAGCAATCAGGATAAGGGTTTCCTGATGTACAACTGCCCGTTGTGCTAGATGAATGAACGCTTCTTCACATGTTCCATTTTGAGTTTCTAATCTGTGTGGAAGCATTCCTTCACCTACCTTGTTGTTAACACGGAGTTTCTGGGATAGGGGCACTGGCCAAACTGTATATAAAAGGGAAGGCTCTCGATCCAACTCGACTTACCAGCACAAACTGCATTTACATTGAAACCGGCTCAATGAACCATTCTGAGAAGCAGGGTATGTATTTCAATATATATCTTTCCATTTTGAGCTAGGTTAGAGAGTGCTTCTCGTCATGTTCCATTCTGGGATCTGAATGTGTGCATAAGCCAACCTTCACAAACCTTGTTGTGAACACAGAGTTACTGGGTTAGAGTCACTGGCCTACCTATATATATTAGGGGAGAGCCTCACTCCAAGTCATTTATTAGCACAAACTGCCTTTACCTTGAAACTGACTATAGGAAACATGCTGAGAAATCAGGGTAATTGTTTCTAGATGTACACTTGCTCTCTGTGCTAGATAAATGAATGTTTCTCCACATTTTCCATTCTGACATTCGAATGTGTGTGCAAGCCCTCCTCACATACCTTGTTCAGAACACAGAGTTTCTGTATTAAGGGCACTAGGCTACTTATATATATAAGAGGAGGCACTCACTTCAACTCAATTTTCCAGCGCAAACAGCCTCTACCTTGAAACTGGCTCAATGAAACATGCTGAGAAATCAGGCAAAGTATTTCCACGTGTAACCTTTCCCACTCTGCTAGAATGAAAGAATGCTTCTGTGATCCTAATGTGTGCAGAAACCATGATTCACATACCTTGATCCGAACACAGAGTTTCTGGTTTAGGGGCACTGGCCTACCTATATATATTAGGGGAGGCACATGCTCCAACTCAGTTTTCCAGTGCAAACTGCCTTTACCTTGAAACCTACTCTAGGCAACATGCTTAGAAATGAGGGTAAGTGTTTCCAGATATACACTTGCCCTTTCTGCTAGATGAGTTAATGTTTCTCCACATGTTCCATTCTGGGAACTGAATGTGTGTGGAAGCTGTCCTTTACCTAGCTTGTTGGGAACACAGAGGTTCTCGGTTAGGGGCACTGGCCAACCTATGTATATTGTGGGAGGTACTTATTCCAACTCAGTTTTCCATTGCAAACTGCCTGTACCTTGAAACTGACTGTAGAAAGCATGCTGAGAAATCAGGGTAACTCTTTCTAGATGTACCATTTCCCTTTGTGCTAGATGAATGTACGATTCACCTAATGTTCCATTTTGGGATCCAAATGTGTGTGGAAGTCATTCTTCAACTGTGTTGTTTGTAGCACAGAGTTTTCGGTTAGTGACACTGGCCTACCTATATATGTAAAGGGAGACAATTGCTCCAACTTGATTTTCCAGTGCAAAAGCCTTTACCTTGAAACCTGCTCTAGGAAATATGCTGAGAAATCATGGTTAGTATTTTCAGAAGTACTCTTGCCCTTTGTGCTAGCTCAATTAACGCTTCTCCACCTGTCACATTCTGGGATCCAAATGTATGTGTAAGCCACCCTTCACCTACCTTGTTGGGAAAAAAAGGGTTTCTGGGTTAGGGGTAATGGTCTACCTGTAATAAATGTGGAGTGAATCACTCCAACTCGGTTTTCCAGCACAAACTGTGTTTACCTTGAAACCATCGCTAGAAATCATGCTGAAAAATCAGGGTAGGTGTTTCTAGAGGTACTCTTGCACTTTCTGCTTGATGAATGAACACTTCTGCACACCTTTAGTTCTGGGATCAGACTGTGTTTGGAAGCAGCCTTTCACCTACTTTATTCTGAATGCAGTGTTTTTCGGTTAGTTGCATTGGCCTACCTATTTATAGAAGGGGAGGCACTCACTCTAACTTGGTTTTGCAGAGCAAACTGCCTTTACCTTGAAACCCACTCTAGGAAGCATGCTGAGAAGTCAAGGTACTTGTTTCTAGATGTACATTTGCCCTTTGTGCTAGCTGAAAGAAAGCTTCTCCACATGTTCCATTCTAGCATCCGAATGTGTGTGTGTAAGGCAACCTTCACCTACCTTGTTCAGAACACAGAGTTTCTGGTTTAGAGGCACTGGCCTACCTCTGTATGTAAAAAGGGGAGTGACTCTCTCCAACTTAGTTTTCCAGCAAAATTGCGTTTACTTTGAAACCCTCTCTAGGAACCATGTTGAGAATTCAGGGTGTTTCTAGATATGTCCACGCCCTTTCTGCTGCAAGAATGAACGCTTCTCCACTTGTTCCATTCTGGGATCTGAAAGTGTGTAGAAGCAGTCTTTCACCTACACTTTTGTGAAAATAGTTTCTGGGTTAGTGGAACTAGCCAAACTTTACATATAAGTGAAGAACACACTCCAACTCGGTATTCCAGCACAAACTGCCTTTACCTTGAAACCAGCTCAAGGAACATGATGAGAAAGGGTAAGTGTTTCTAGATGTAATCTTGCCTTTTGTGCTCGGTGAATGAACGCTTCCCTACATGATTCATTCTGGTATCCAAATGTGTGTCGAATCCTTCATTCACATACCTTGTTCTGAGCACAGAATTTCTCAGTTAGTGGCACTGGCCTGCCTATATATAAAAGGGGAGTCACTTGCTCCAACTCGGCTTTACAGAGCAAACTGGCTTTACTTTGAAACCAGCTTCAGGAAACATGCTGAGAAATGAGGGTAATTGCTTCTAGATGTACCCTTTTCTTTTGTGCTACGTGAATGAACACTTCTTCACATGTAACATTCTGAGATTCATCTGTGTGTGGAAGCCTTCCTTCAACTACATTTTTATGAACACAAAGTTTCTCGGTTAGTGGCACTGGCCCACCTGTACATATAAGGGAGGCACTCTCTCCAACTGTTATCCAAAGCAAACAGCCTTTACTTTGAAATCGGCTGGAGGAAACATGCAGAGAAACCAGGGTATGTGTTTCTAGATGAACCATTGTCCTTTGTGCTAGATAAATGAACACATCTCAACATGTTGCATTCCAACATCCCAATGTGTGTGGATGCTGTCATGTAACTACCATGTTGGGAAAACAGAGTTTCTGGATTAGGGGGTCTGTCCTACCTTTATATATAATGGGAGGCACATGCTCCAACTTAGTTTTCCAGAGCAATCTGCCTTTACCTTGAAACGGCTTGAGGAAACATGCTGAGAAATCAGGGTTAGTGTTTCTAGATGTACCCTTGTCCTTTGTGCTAGATGAATGATCGGTTCTACACATGTTCCATTCTGGGATCTGATTGTCTGTGGAAGCCGTCCTTCAACTACCCTGTTGGTAACACCTAGTTTATGGGTTAGTGACACTGGCCTACCTATATATATAAGGGGAGACACTCACTCCATCTTGGTTTTTCAGCACAAACTTCCTCTCCCTTGAAACCAGCTCTTGGAAACTTGCTGAGAATTCACATTGTTTATACTTGTACCCTTCACTTTCAGTCTAGCTGAATGAAGGCTTTCCCACATGTTCCATTTTTTGATCCAAATGTGTGTGCAAGCTGTTATTCACCTATCATGTTGGGAACAAATTTTGTTGTGTTATGTTGACAGGCCTTCCTAAATACATAATGAGAGGCACTCTATCTAACTCGGTTTTCCAGCTCAAACCTCCTTTAGCTTCAAACCATCTCTACAGAACTTGATTTTTATTTCAGGGTAATTGTTTCTAGATATACCATGCCTATTCTGGCTTGCTGAATGAACTCTTCTCCACATATTCCAATCTGGGATCTGAATGTGTTGGAAGCTGTCCTTCAACTACCTTGTTGGAAACAGACTTTCTTTGTTAGGATGACAGGCTTACGTATGTACATAGGGGAGCAATCACTCCAAATCAACTTTCCAGCACAAACTGCCTTAATTTGAAACTTTCTCTAGGAAACATGCTGAGAAATCAGAGTGTGTGTTTCTAGATATATTTATGTTTTACATGAAGTTCTATGATTCATTTTGAGTTATTTTTACATAAGGTGTAAGACTTAGGTCAAGGTTCATTTTTTTCTATGCATATCCAATTGTCCCAGTACCTTTGGTTGAAAAGACTTTTCAAAAGTTGCTTTTTGTATCTTTGTCAAAAATCAGTTTCCTGTTCTTGGGTGGGGGCTATTTCTGGGTTTTCTATTCTGTTCCATTGACTTATGTGTCTATTGACTAATATAAATTTTATGTAATGGTTCTAAATATTTCCTACTATACAATCTAGTCGCCTGTCTACTGTAGTCTCCTGTTCATTGCTGTCCTCAACCAGGGACTCTTATCATTATGTTCCTGGTGTAAGTTTTTTGCTTTGGGGTTTGTTTTTTATTTTTGGTCTATAAAGAAGATATAGAGAATCTTGAATATTATTCTATTTAATGGTATTTTGTGAATTTCCTTGTGAAGAATTTAGTCTCTTTATTAAGCTTTCTTAGAGGGAAAGCCCTCAGCCTCACCATTGAGTATATTAGCTGTGGGCTTTTCATATGTATCATTTATTATGTTGCGGTAGTTATCTTTTATTCCTAGTTTGTTAAGGGTTTACATAATTAAAAGGTGTTAAATTTTGTCAAATGCTCTTTCTGCATAAATTGAGATGATCATGGGTTCCCTTCATCTTTATTCTGCTACTGTGGTATATTAAATTGATTAATATTTGTATGTTGAACCATTCTTGCATTCCAGGAATAAATTCCACTTGGTCACAGTGTATAATACTTACAAACGTGCTGTTAAATTGTCTGCTGATATTTTCTTGAGAATTTTCATCAGGGATATTGGTCTGCAATTTTTATAGTGTCCTTGTCAGGATTTGGTATCAGTGTAATGCTGACAGCATAAAATGAGTCTGGAAATGCTCCATCCTCTTCAAATTTTTGGAAGAGTTTGGGGGAGAATTAATGTCAATTCCTCTGTAAATATTTGGTAGAATTCACAAGTGAAGTCTTCTGGCACTGAGCTTTAATTTGTTGGAAGTTTTTTGATGATTGATTCAATCTCCTAAATAGTTTTGGATGTTTAGATTTTCTATTTCTTTATGGTTCAGTCTTGGTAGGTTTTGTGATTCTAGGAATTTGTCCATTTCATCTGAGATATCCAAATTTTTGGTGTACAATTTTTCATAATGCTTTTATAACACTTTTTATTTCTGTAAAATTTATTGTAATATCCCTTCTTTCATTTATGATTTTAGTTATTTGAGTCTGTTTCCTTTATCCATAGTCAACTTAGCAAAAATTTTGTCAATTTTGTTTATGTTTTCAATAAAGCAACTCTTGGTTTTATTGATTTTTCTCTGTAGCTTTTCTATTCTCATTTTGAGTATCTCTGCTTGAATCTTTATTATTAAATTTCTGCCACTAGTTTTGCATTTAGTTTGTTTTTTTTTAGTTTTTAAGTTGTAAAGTGTTGATTTGGGAATTGTTCTTTTTTTAATATAAGCATTTGCAGGTATAAATTTCCTTCTTAGTACTACTTTTGCAGAATCCCTAAGTTCTGTATGCTAAGTTTTCACTTTCACTTGACTCAGTTTTCCTAAATTTTCTTATGGTTCCTTCTCTGACCCATGGGTTGTTTAAGGGTGTTAATTCCTCACATTAGTGGATCTTCCCAGTTTTTCTCTGCTACTGATATCTAGTTTCATTCCATTTTGATTTAAAAGATTATTTGTATGATTTCAAACTTTTTAAATTTATTGTGACATTTTTGTGGCTTGACATATATTGTAACCTGGAGAATATTCCATATATATTAGAGAACAATGTGTTTTGCTGTTTTGTGAAGTGAAGTTTTCTATATATATATCTCTTAGATTCAACTGATCTATAATGTTGTTCAAGCTGCCTATCTCCTTATTGACCTTCTGTCTTGTTGTTCTACCTGTTATTGAAAGTGTGTTATTGATGTCTCCTACTATTATTGTAGAGCTGTCTACTTCTCCCTGCAATTTTGTCAATGTTTTCTTCATATATTTAGGAGCTTTTATGTTTGTTACATATATCATTATAAATTATATATGTATAACAACTCAGTTGAAAAATAGGGAGGAGACCTGAATAGACATTTTGCCAAATAAGACATACAGATGGCCAACAAGCACATGCAAAGATGCTCACCACCACTAATAATCAGAGAAATGCAAATCAAACACACAATGAGTCATCACCTTTCACCTGTCAGAATGGTCATCTAAAAGAACCCAAGTAACAAATGTTGGCAGGGATATGGAGAAAAGTAATCCCTCATATGCTGTCGGTGAGAATGTAAATTGGTGTAGCCATTGTAGAAAACAGTATGGAGGTTCCTCAAAAAGCTAAAAATGGAACTACCATTTGATCCTTGGTGTATATATATAGATACATATATACACACACACATACATAAAATGGAATACTAATCAGCCATAAAAAATGAAAATTTGCCATTTACAACAACATGGATGGACTTGCAGGGTATTATGCTTGGTGAAATGAGGCAGACAGAGAAGGACAAATACTGTATGATATCACTTATACGTGGAATCTAAAAAATACAACAAATTATAAACTAGTGAATATAACAAAAGAAACAGACTTGTAGAGAACAAACTAGTGGTTACCAGGTTACATTGTTTGTCTTTGTGTTGCTTTGTTAAGTGACTGTGCTAGTTTGTCATCATTCAGGATCATCAGGGTGTGCTTAAATAACACATTACTCATAATAATTGAATCATCTTACTTTTTGGAACTCTAAAGAGTTTCTTCATTTCTAACATATGAGAGTTTTCTCCTGCACAGTGAAAAAAAATTTGACAATGAATATATGTATGTTCATGTATAACTGAAACTTGTGTTCTAAACTGGAATTTGACACAACACTGTAAAATGACTATTACTCAGTAAAAAAAAAAATTAAAAAGAGAAAAAAAAGAAAAAAAGAAACTTTTTTAATACAAAATAAAGCACTAAAATATAAAATAGAGGAAAAAAAAAGAGTTTCCTCCTGGATCCATCTCCCTGTACTCACTTGAAACTCTTATTTTAAAATGTTGCTTTATGGTTTGGTTTGAAGTTTCTAACCCTAGTCTGTATTAACTTTTATATCTTTTCCTTTTTGAAGTTTATCTGAAAAGAAAACTAGAAAAAAAACCCTCTGGCAGCTGTGATATCAAACAGAATTATATTACAATAAAAGTCTTACAAAAGATGAAATGCATTTTTAAACACTTGTAAACAGAACTTACCTGCATGAGGTATGGTTACTAAGCCTAATGTATGGATTTTCCTTGCTTCTGCTTTGAAGTCCATGATGCTGAACCAGCAGAGGGTGTTGTTGTTTTGTCCCTCCATGGTGTCATGCAGGTGGTCCCCCTATGGTGGTACAAAGAATGACCAGCAATACACCAGACAGGAGATCATGTCTGGTGTGAAAGTGATGATCATGGCCTATGCTGGGAAGAAAACATTAAAGGGAGCTTTAATTTAGAGCCTTTTTATTTATGGTCAACAGACAAGCCAGAATTTCAATTTCAGCAGTAGATTTTTTTTTTAAGATTCAGAAAACTTAATTCTTTCCTGTAAACTGAATATAGATAGTGAATGTCTTAAAATCTTTGAGCAACTGCTTTAAAGTAGAATAGTTACTTTGCTTTTGGTCTTTAACTTAAGGGAATATCCAGAAGTCCAGTGGCATTTCAAAAGCAAGGGCTTGATCCTTGCCTATTACATTTTTTAAGCACAGTAAGAATAACTGTAGACTAGGGTACTGTGGATAACTCAAGAGCTAATTGGATATGTTATATGAAAGTTATATTATCAAAAATTAGAAATATCATGAAAATCAATCAACCTTGGAGATCAATTTGGTATAATTTATTCTTTAATAATGTAGATTTAGATAGCCCTTTTGTATTTGTAACACTTATGAAGATAAGTTGGCTTTATACAGCTCCTTTGTAGATAAATGATTAAAAATTTGATTTTTTTATCATTTGCTTCTTAAAAATAGAATATTAATTGCATAAAATATATTTTCCTTCAAATTCATAATTTTTCCCTATACTATCTTCACTTGTTTAGATAATTGAACCCACAATCTGATTTATTTTAAACACTCAGTATTGCTTCTGTCAGTTGCTTTATTAGATAGCAAGAATTCTTTATTATTTTTAATAAAATGCACTAGCAGGAAACTATACTGGGATTCTTCCATTCACAGAGTCAAGCAATGATACCTGTTTTGTTAGATCAAGTGTCTAAGCCTCTCAACTTCCAAAAGATTACATGGACAAAGTTAAAAAAATCATAAGTGATCAACTAACAAAATTTAACATGTTCCTTGATTAAAAGTATAAATATGGGTCAATCTTAAATTCGGATGTAAAGCTTTTATGAATTACATGAGTTTTCTCCAAAATTCATTAATTTGGGCTTTAAACCCTCCAGTAAAAAACTGGTTTGAAGGAAGAAGAAAGTCGAAAATAGATTCAATCCAAATTCTATGGGAATAAGCAAAGCTAAATATTTCAGTCATTTTTTGAAGCAGAACAGATATGTTTTCTGCACCATATGATTTTAATAGTATTCATCTTAACATAAAGTTTAGACACCATGAGACCACAAGCCAACAAACAAGATCTCAGGCAAATCAAGGAAAACAACTAAGGGGATTTTCTATTGCAAAATTTCCCCCAACTAGAACTGTAATAGAGGAGAACGAATCTGACGCCATATTGGATCTGTTCCTTTACTTTGAAGCACTGTGCCCTGTTTTCCAGGCTTAATCTTGCTGGCTCTGCATCTTTTGTAAAACAACGTTGCCTTTAGCCTAAAACCTACAGGAAAGCCTATTCTCGGGGCTCTGACCTTTAAGGATGTTAGCACTTCTGCACTTAGGCAAAGATGGCAAGTTGCAAAATAGAGAATAACCGTTGTTTTGTTGGAGGTTTACAGGGACACCATAGCCTGACCCACATGGATGGCTACAAGAACAAAGAATGCCTGCAGCAAGAAGTTTGCACAATCAAACACACCCCCTCTCCTTTTTAGTTTAAAAGGAGCCTGAATTCTGACAGGCAAGATGGTTCTCCAGGACATTTGTCCCCCATCTTCTTGGTCTGCCAGCTTTCTGAATAAAGTTACTATTCCTTGACCCAAAACCTCATCTCCTGATTTATTTATTTATCACTGTTGGGCAGTGAGCAGAACAAGTTTGGCCTCGGTAACAGAACCAGCTTTGTCATTTCCTCTGATGTGAAATCTCTCTGGGTGTACACGTGCTTGCCTGGTGGTTGTGGTGGTGGTGGTGGTGGTGATGGTGTTGTTGGTGGTGGTAAGCAAAAATATTTCACTTCTCCTAGATTTCAATAGGCTAAAATTTCCTGTTATTTAATTCAACTCTAGACTTTTACATAATCACCTGCAGATGTGCTTCTGGAAGCTACAAAAATTCCAACAAGGAAAACAATTCTATTGTCTCCTGACAAGATACTTTTCCTCAAACTGAGCAGCTCTGAAATACACTGCGGGAGTACAGATAGATGAAGTGTGCTTCATTTCCCATGCTGTTCCAACACAATTTTCCACTTATATCAAAGTAAATTAAAATCAGCCTTCAATAGCAGATGCTCTAGCATGATACAATAATGTCAGTTTCACTTATTTATTGAGCCAGAGCAGCTTTAGAATAAATTATTTGATACAAAACTCCTGCTTGATGCCCTGTCTTCTCCCTGGTGGCTAATTTCTTCTTCTTACTTCCTTAAAGTTCTACTGTTATGGGAAGTTAGCCTTTACTATGCACATTTGATTGGGAAGGCACAAATTAAATATGTGAGGGGATGACATACATGTTTAATTCTTACTTATACATATATACAAGCACACAGGACCTGTGTCTTGGAAGATGTCATTTCCTAATGTGGGCAAGAGGATGGTCTATAGTACAATCAATGATCTAAAAGCAGTTTTCTAGGGTATAATAAAGCAATGCCTGAGTTATAAGGCAGAACAACTACTGGATATGGATCAGTGGCACCAATCAGTGGGTGCACGTGTGTACACAAACATGCCCATGCACATGGAGCAGCCTTGGAGACAATCCATCTGTGTTGATGGAGCAAAGCCATGCTAGGGTGTTGAGGAAAGAGTGCCTAATACAATCAAACCAGGACACCTGAGTAATGGGTAATAGGAGTCAATTGAATTTTCTGGTTAGCTGAAGGTGAAACAAAAACACTTTTAGTTACAAATGTCATTGCTAAAAATTTCCTTAAAGCACGGGAGCCCACTTTCCTGCCTTGCTTAGTGTCATATGACATATTAAACATGACAGATTCATACTTCTCTGCATGTGGAACTGGAAAGGCCTCGCTGTCATATTTCTGAACATTAGTCTATGTTTTGCAGCACAGTGGATACTGAAAATGGGGCAATTTGAGTGAATGGAAATGGACATAATCTAGCAGTCATTGTCTGTGTGTGATTTGCCAACTTTCTCCAAAAAGTAGGGGTAGCAAGCAAATCAGATAAAGTGAGTGTTTTTGGGGTGGGGAGTCAGGTGGGCTGACAGCTAAGTGGTCCCAGGAATCTTGTTTTACTGTGTAAAATTGTGACTATGATCCAGACAGTGACACACTGTCAAATTCTTGTGCCTGTAGCTTTGATACCTGGCCAAGTCTGTGCAGCCAACTTTATCGATGGTGCATAATGAAGATAACTAACATTCCCTGAGGACCAGGTTGTGTGACTTCCATGCATTGACTCACTGAATTCCCTAAGCACTCTTTGTGGTACATAACAGTCTTAAAATATGCGGCAGGGAATTATTCTGTTTACAGATGATAAAATGAAGCTGTGAACAGTTGAAGCCTGGCCCGAAATCATGCAGATGGGAATCTGCCATGCTGGGAGATGAGCTCGGGCCAGACTCTAAAACCTGAAGTGCCCAGCAAGTCCCCTAACCCAGGAACCTGGCCCACAGCCACTGCCAGGCCCTGTTCTGTTTCTATGAATGCTCATGGGAAAATGCCAGGGACTCAGGGCCAGTGTGACTTGATTAAGAAATTCAAACTGCAACAGCCTTTTGTTGGGGACTGTAATCTGGGAGTGAAATTGGCAGTGTAGTAAGGGAGGAAACAGCCCTGGTTGTAAGGGTACTTCTAGGGAAGGAGGTTCCCTGATGGGCTGGCATGGGAATCTGTGGTTGTGAGCCCCCAGTTGCCCTGTGGGAGTGGAGGCAGGGAAGGAGAGAGATTCTTCAGACTGGTCATAGTCAATAGAGTTTGTAAACAGCTGAGTTCTGTTCCCTCACAGCTCAGACACATTCAGGGCATGAGGATGCTTAGCTAATGAACAACAGTGTGTAGTAAAGGCCAAGAGTGGGGTGGGGAGGAGATATGTGACCACCCCCTGGAAGGACCTCTGCCCCAGGGGACCAGGAAGGTAATGAATGTTTGGGGATGCACAAAGTGTTTATATGGCCTCATCAGGTAGTTCCCACTTTAAACTGATAGTCTGGACTATATGGTAAAATACGGTGGAATGACTGCTCTTATTTTAGGTTCTACAAACTCTTAAACAGATAGATTTGTATCTCCATTATACAAGCACTGCTGGGTAACCTTTATATTCATGTTAGGATCAAAAGAGTGAGTACTTATTAATATTATTATCATGCTTCTACTGAATTAACACTCCAGCAACAGTATAATGGTCCCACTTCTTAACAACTGCCCCTGTAAGAGCCCTTGTAAGTCACAAATAATAATTATAAAGAAAATATATTAAAAATAATAATTACAGTTACAACAACTATGTTATTTTTAACGATGATAGTGTTAGCATCTCCCTCTCATATTAAACAATACCCAACACTGGATTCCTTAGGAAGGACCGCTAATGCATTTTTGGACTTTTCAAGGTCTTCACCGTGTGAAGCCTTTTTACTCACATTGGTCCACCACAGCCAGAATTGCTGTTCCTTGCATGATGGGCAGCCACGATCTGATGTCCTGGCCTTTTTCTGGCACCATGCATCTCTACTGGCTAGTCAAGTTTCCACGTGTCCACTCTGATTTCCAATATATTGTTCCCCAGAACTAACAGAGGGGGCAGTGGAAAAGAGGCCACAAATAAGGTGGTGAATCCAAGTTGAATAACTGTTGAAAGAATGGACACATATCATGGAGTGGTGGATGGATGGAAGGACAACATATATTCCTTTACTCCTGTAAAGAGAGGGAGGCAAATGGTGAACAAAATCCCAAAGAGAAAAGACGGTCATGGTAATAATAATGTTCAATAGTGAAAGAAACCAAACAAAAGACAACTATAAAATCTCTGGGAAGACGACTAATTACAACCTTTTTCTTTCATGTATATACCTTTAATAGGAATAACATACTTAAAAATCTTTAACCAACCATAGTTATTTGCTGATAATAAACTTGGGAATCTTGAAGAATATTATTCATTCTCAGTGTTGAAATAATACAATCTTGGAAGATGATTTGTAATTGAGGATTAAAAAAAGAATATTGTGGAAGTACCTAACAATTTAAATAGAAATAAGAAATGTACCTTTGGGAAAGCTATGCAAAAAGAATGTTGGAGGAAATATGCTGCAAATAGGCAAGTGAGCAAGCTCCCCTGAGTTTGGGAAGGTGAGTGCAGCACATCCAGAGAGTCTAAAAAGTTGTTACAAGTCACAGAAAGGTATGCAATTAAAGTGTCTTCATAAGCAAAATATCCTTCTTCAGGAATGTTTATATTGATATTTCTATGGTCTGTGTGGTCACAGGAAGTGAAAATTATGGTGGTGGCTTGGAAGTTCTTTTCTCTTTGTCTGTAAATTACATGGCGTTGTTACAGATGGGGCAGCAGAGACCTGTGGTAAGCTGTTCCATGGGGTGGGGGAGCAGTTAGAAATGATAAGGCCAGAGATCTAAAAGACTTTTAGACCCTCCCCTCCTAACTGGCAGACCTTTAAAGTAAACTAGCACAGGTATGCTACTAAGACAGTGGATGAGAGGCAAATTTATGGTCCCTATAGGGTTACTGCTCAGTCAAGGGATAGGGACCTCTCATGCCAGGAACGGCAAGACCGTGGATGGGGTGGATGGGTAGGAGGAGCTGACATTTGCTTCTGACCTGAGAGGCAGGGGTGCGTTGCAGAAAAGCAGACAGTGTTGGAAAAATGCAGCAGCTCCACAGCCCAGAAGGAGCTGTCATATTCAGGGAGGTCAGAGAGGCAAGAACCAGAGTTAGTGATGCCACAAAGTCGGCAGCGTGGCAGCAGTGATGTCAGTATCTGTGTCCATAACCCATCTAACCCTACATGAACTCATCTGCCTACAGGGGCCAGGTAAGTAACAGAAATGTGTGGAGTGGGTGCACTTACTGGCAAATTGGCAAGTGGATATCCTAATGAAATGCACTGCTCACAATCACCATATTGGAAAGTGGGCCCCACACTGTCAGATCTCCTTCTCATTCAAGAGAAGCTAGAAATTAAGACTTTATTAGAAATCAACCCAGTTCAAATCCCAGAAATCATTTATAATGAAAACAAAGGCACAGACTATTTAGAAATAAATTAGTGAAAAATGTTAAGATGGTTCTGATAATTGAGTTAAAAAAAGAAAGAAAAATAAAGATGGTTGAATGAACAGTAGAATGCACCATACTCTTCATTGGGTAGACTCGAATTTGGGTGACATAGCACACTTTTTCTCCAAAATAAATTTAGAATCTGAATGCAAACTTAGTTATTAATCCCAAATGGATTTAAGAAAAAAAGCTGAAAGGTGATGCTAAAGTTCTTCCAGAAAAATACACAAATATACAAGTAAAATAATGAGGAGGGATGGTTGAATTGGTAACATTAGGGACCTTCTGGAAAAGGATAAAGTAGGACCAACTCTAGGAGGTATTAATCTATGGTCATGGAAACAGTTTAGAAATAGTGCACTGAGATTATGAATGAAATAGAATACATTTCAAGAACAGATGTGGATATTTATCAGATTTCAGTAATATTATAAAACTGACACTTCAAATCAGTGGATTAAACTATTGGAGTAATTAGCTAAATCATTGGAAGTCCTGGTAGAGTGTCCTCACTTTTGACATTAAAATAAATTCCAGATAGCTTTTTTTAATTAAAAACTAGAACACCAGAAAAAAAACCCCAACATGATTTAATCTGTTCAGATATTCAAGCGAGAAGAACTTTCTAAAAAGCTTTTGGAACAAAGACCAAAAACAACAAAGGCCTAGCAACTTAGCAAGGCCAGAAAAGCCCACTGTAAAACAAAACTAACCCTCACCTGACCTTCTCTCACGGCCCTGTATTGCTCTCTGATACTTTATACTCTTTATTCTTCCCTTTAAATTCCAGTTTCTTGGGGAAGTACATGCGCTGATAACTCCTCCAGGGCTCAGAGCCCTGCATCCCCCACGGCCCTCACCACGGCACTGAGAAGGTGTTGCACTGTCGGTGGCTATGAGTTCCAAACCAGTGGGCGTTTTCAGTAACTGTTTATTTGATTACCAGGTAGCTTTTGCTGTGGACAAATATTTTCCTCTCTGTGGAATGTTCTTTCCCCTTGAATTTTGTTTTACTTAAATAAAATTAAAAAGCCCAGGCAGATATACACAGATCAGATATTTAAAGACTACCTAAGTATAGTTCTCCTCAATTTCCCCAGTCTTGGCAATTAAAGGTCGGCTTTAGCCCTTGCTTTTTTGCCCCACACACCCACCTTTCTCACTATGCTTCTTTCAGTCAGTGTTCAAATTCCTCTTAAGCCAGGTTATAGTCTTCACTGTGTTGCTTCAACAAGTTTTCTCCCAACTGCTCTGCTATTCTTCTTTCTCTTGGTGGATTTCTCTTCTTCCATTTGCCATGTACATGGCCATTTTCCCCAGGGCCTCGTCTTCAATCCTCTGCCTGGCAAGACTGAATCATGCCGATGGACTCACCCACAGCTCCCCTGAGATCCTGACTTGTGAATCCAGCTTAACAACGGACATCACCCCTCAGATGTCCCATAGACAATTCACACTCAAAATGCCACACACAGAACCATCTCCTAGAAACCAGATCCTCCCCTTACACTCCTCCTGCAGATCCCCTCTCCGGATGGGTGGCTGGAAGGTCATCTCAGCAGCTCTGTACCCCGCCGCCATGCAGTCACCTCTGCAGCAGTTACCACTTCTGCCGCCCATGTCACTATCCCTCTGCCCAGGGCCTCTCTGCAGGCGTGTGCCACTTGTCAGGGTTACCTGGGGTGGCCCCCTGAAGTAACATTTCCCCCAAATATGGGCCTCCCCCCAAAATAGTATCTTCCATTCTGCTGCCAGAATAACCAGATCTTCTCCAACATAAACATTATGCAATTCTCTTGCTTACAAATATTCCAATATATACTTGTTTCTTTAAGGATACATAAAGTATACTCATCATGACAGAGGCCTAGTGTACCTGATATTCTCACCTGTGGATACTTTGTTCTAACCCTACTTGTTCTTCAGTCTGGCCAAGCTTCTTCATGCCCGTGTACTCTTATATGTCTCCACCTCTCTGCATGAAGTGTCCACTTTCTCTACCACATGTTAGAGAACTAATTTCCATTCATCTTTCAAAATTCAGTTCAAATATCTCCAGGTCTAGGAAGTCCAATTTGTGTTCACCTGCTTAGTAATCCATCAACTACTCGCCATGCCTCACCTGGCCTGGGGAGTGCAGACACCAAGTCTTACCTGTCTTGGTCTCCCCAGCAGTTGATAGTTTTTGGCATAGCAGGTGCTCAATGTTTGTTGGGTGGATAAATGAATGAGTGAGTAAAGAGATGAGCGGTCTACAATCCCCCCAGTTACTCAGCTGCCATTTTGGAAAGTTCATTCTGCAGAGACAAGGAAATCTCAGTGCAGGTGGTGGGTAGACAGAGCAGAGGTGAGGGCGTGGGGGAGACAGGCCTGGTCCTGGAGAGCGCAGAAGAGGTGTGGATGGGATAGCACTGGAGAGAGAGGGAATGAAGGGGGCGTGTGCAAGGAGATGTTGAAGAACAACTGATATTAACTGTAGTAAATTAAAAGGAGAACATATTATATGAAGGGAAGATCAAGTTAACACAGCACAGGTGGAAGAGGCAGTAACAGAGACAAAGAGGTCTCACTTCATCATTCACTGCATTTCACTTATGGCACCTGCCCTCTGGGAAGGCATCACCAAATTCTTGACAGACTGGTGTTTGTGTTGTGGGTGCTCTAAGTACAAAAATGTATCTTATGGCTTCCAGATTTTAAGAATGATAGATTATTTCTCTTATGTCCCATGTCTGAGCTCTCAGACAGCAGGATCATTTGCTGGTGGGGGGAGAGTTATTGTGGTTAACAACTCATGATTACTCTAATAATCTCAAAGGACGGTAGGGAATTCACTAAAACAACTAAAAGAGAAATTTCACTCAAAAAATCATATGCCATATAGAATCTTGTGGGGGCCTTGAGGGCAATGTTACCGCCAACTCATCTAAGAGTTGTACGTGAGTGTGTTGAAACTCCAAGCTCAAGTCACTTAAACATGTATGAGAACCAGGGTCCAGGCTGTGGTGCTCTGGACATGGACAGGAAGATGCAAAGCCTTACTACTGCCTCCAACAGGATCAGTCCAGCCGAGGAGCACAATGGACATGGACACAATCACACACCATCAAGAGAAGAATCAAGTGCAATTCATGCCTAGAGAAGAGAGCAGAAAATCTCTAAAAAGTGGAGGGGTTCCTGCCAAGGCTTGGCAAGAATCCTTCCAGGTAGAAAAGCAGAGAAAGGTACTTCAGGAGAAGGAGAATAGGGTTGATGTCTGGGTGCGAGGCCTAATGAAGCACAGGTGGAGGGCTCCAGGATCACCTCTCAGAAGCTGTTCCCCTTCAGCAGCTAAGAGGTATAACTAAAAAGGCAGGTGGGGTGTCATTAATGATCATGGGGAAAACTGGGAGGAGGAAACTGAGGTCAGGAGATCATCACCAAAGGCACTTTATTTTAGAGGAACAAAAATAATTCAAAAAGCAATTGGAAATTCTATCTCCCATGAACCAAAAGAACAAAAAATAGGTTTCACTCCAGCGTTGAAAACAGAATAACAGACTGCCTACTCTCAGAAATGGATTGAATTTTCTAATTCATTATGGATTATTTAGATAATAGGAAAACTAATAAATCTGAAAAATCTCTCTAGAATTTATGTTACTCCTTCCTGTTTTGAGGGTAGGGGGAGGCTGAATTATTTAATTGGTATTTTAATGAGACTATAAAGTTCTAAAAATCCTATCAATTTCTCCCGAAAGCCTACAACTTTTCCTTTCAATTCCCTTTATTTGACTTAACTAGAACAATAAATTTTTTCCAAGGCTTTTTCTGTGTGTGTTAAAATAATAAATGCTATGCTGCCCCCAGAATGTTGTTGTTATTATTAATGCTGATAATAGCTCCAATAAGAAATATTTACAATTATGACTCATTTTGGAATAACAGGTCATTGTCTTATAGTCCTTTTGAAAATAAGCAAAATAAACGAACATAACTTCTACACCAGGGACTGCAGCTGCACCTTTAATGGAACCTGGTCATGAAACACAGCAAAAGCAAAAATGTAACTCAAATCAGTCCCCAGGCCACAAAGCATCACTGACTGAAGATGCCACAAGATGACCTTTCACTCACTGAGGGAACCAGATGCGTTTCCATGTATAATGTATATTTTTAAAAGCAAATATTTTATATATAGAATGTGATTTAGGAAAAAAAAACCTTCCTCTATCTCTAGACTTATAAACAGGAAGCACAAAGTGGTGCCTTTCAGACATGAACCCTCATGCATAAATGCAAAGCTTATTGGCCAAAGTCATTTTCTGTCTCCTAAGCTTAAAAAAAAAAAAAACTAATTCAAGGCAGTGGTGAGCTGAAAGGGCTCAGATAGAAAACGTGCACATCATCAGCTTTCTAGTAGATAAAAGTGTCCCATGCATAATAGAAAAGATGGCTTTTGTATGGAAATTTATTTTAAGATACAACCATTTAAAGGCAACTGAGATCTCAAAACCAAGCTCAACCAAAGAGAAACAGAGCACAAGCAAATGTAGAGAAATGGACAAAGACATTGGAGAAGGAGGGGATATGTGCTTAACCGATATTTGAGATCAGCAAGTTCATCCTGAATTCAAGCCAGTGATGTGCCATGAGGTCACTCAAGGAACCAGGCAGAAACCATCGGTCAGAAGAATGTGAAAAGGAACAATGTGAAAGGCAGGTGTGAGATGTTTAAAGGGTGACACTGTGAACCTTGCTGCCATGACGCAGGATGCTCTTGCGGGCTTTCTGCACAGGCTGGCGGGCTCACATGACTCTGTTTAGAAGGATATCAGCCAACAGCTGTGCCACACGGGCTACATGAATATTCCATTTCATTCCTTGGCAGTAAATCTTCAGCTTTGTACAACATAAATATTGACAAAGATACACAGAGGCACCCTGTGTTTGAAAGCCTGACTGCATAATTGCATCTAATGGAGAAAAGCGGGCTCCATTTCGGTATGATGGTCATTGTTTGGCTCAGTAACCGATGCTTCTGAGACCCAAAACATACTCTAGTATAACTGACAGCACCGAAATCTCCACTGATGACTTACTCATTTCAAGGTATTCATAAAATAACCCCAGTTTGCCCATGGGCTGCAGATGGCAGTACCGTTCCCATCGTGGGGTGGTCTGTTCTGCTTCTGAAACTGCGGCACCATTAGATTCATGACCCAGATGCCAAACAGATCAAATTATAAAGCAGGATATAATCAGACCAAAGTCATAAAATTATTACTGACTGTTCAAGCTGAACACATCATCTTCCCAAGAATTTAATTTCTTGTTTTCAGGATAAATTTCTTTTTATTGCTGCCACCCTACCCCCAAACATTGTGAAAACTAGTCCTGACTACGTATCTGTGTTTACCAAAACTGTAATGACTGCTAATTTATCTCCTACCTCCTTTTCAGGTGGGCATTTTAGCTTTTAGAAGATACCTTCCCTCATTTGTCTTTTTTCCCCCATTTCTCTGCTATTATCCACCATGGACTTTCCAGTCTGAAAATCATCAGAGAAAATAAGTAAAAGAAAGAAAGACAGGGTCTGTGAGCTGGTGATAAGTGCTGTGGAGGAAAATAAAGGAGGACGAGGAATTTGTGGTAGGGAGGATTGGGGATGGTGCAGTGACCTTTGAATAAGGCAAAGAATGAGGCAAAGGGGTAGGCAGACAGAACAGTGATCACGGGCCTGGAGGTCCCTCACGCTGGACAGACAGCATGGAGACTGGTGTGGGCCAGAGCAAACAGGAAATCAGTGGTGGTTTTGGGGGTGGAGCCTAAGAGACCACAGTGAGGATGTGGGCATTTTTCCCTCTGTAAGAATTGGAGAGCCATGGAGGGTCACCAAGCAGAAAAGTGTGACTCTAACTTTGGATCAAACAGGACCAAGGCCCTAATTTAAGCAGAATAAATCAAGGGTCAGAGAAGTGACATGACGCCTCAAAGTCAGTGCAGAGCTTAAAAGAAACACAGCCTTGACTTACAGCCCAGTGCTCTGCCCCCTCCTGGATGCTGTCCCACAGAGCTGTCTCTAAGGTTACCTTTTTTCCTCACTCAGAGGCTTGTGGGCCAACTGAATGCTTCCCCCTATTTCAAATGGCAATTTGTCCTGAAATGAAATAGGGGTTGGCAGTGAAACAAGGCATGGGCCTGTAGCCTACAGAGCTGTTGTCCCTGAAAGCATCAGCTGGCACGTGGCTTACTCATGGAATTCAGGAGAAGAGACACAGCAATAACAGACAACTTAGCATCTGGCAAAGCTTCGGCTGACTGCACTGCACGTTTGGATGGATTTCAAATTTGGACAGAAAGGCAGCTTCACACGAAAGGCCGGTGTATACACCGTACATGCACACACGTCTATATGCACACACACACGAACACAAACAGAGTATGTGATGTGACTTGTAAAGAGCTGCCCCTGCTAGGTTTCCCACTGCCTCTGATCTCAGCATTAACCATTCCCTGGCCATGCTCCCAGGTTTGCTACGAGATTTCTTTGCAATGGAACATGCCCTTCGCTTCACAAACTTTCCCCACTGCTTTCAATGACATTAGGGGAAGAGCAGGGAGCTCTGGGAAGTGGTGGGGATATGGACTGAAGATACCCCTGAATCTGAATCCACACTTCATGGCTTATTTGTTATTTAACTTTATTTACATTCAAAATGCAATTGTTGCAGATCTCAGAAGATGATTTACACTCACTGCTATGGCAGAAAGTTGTGGTTAGTAGACCCACCACTGGATCCTCTTATTCAACACGTTCTTCCAGTAATTCAGATATTACTGTATCACAAATGTCCATTTCTATATTTTGATATCTGCTTTTCAGTATAATTATCTTCCTTCTTTATTCTCTAAATCTTAAGATTTTAAAACATTTTTTCTGAGAAGTGGTCCACATGCTCTTTAATTATGATAAGTAGATAAAGAGATCCTGGAGATCAAAACCACATTTAAATCCTGAGATAAACTCAACTCTGTCATATGCATGGCTAGGTTTAGTCTGCAAATACCTTGTTTAGTAATTTTTGCATCAAACAACAAGGTCCTACTGTATAGCACAGGGAACTACATTCAAAAAATTTTAATAGCCGATAGTGAAAAAGAATATGACAAGGAATATATATATATATGTATGTATAACTGAATCACTATGCTGTACACCAAGAATTAACACAATATTGTAAACCAACTATACTTTCAACAAAAAAAGTTGAAATAAAATTGGGAGATGAAACTTCCACTGCCCAGGCTGCTGTCAGGATGAAACGATTCAGAGCAGGCCAGGTATTAGCAACCCCCCTAACACATCAAAATGCGGGATCTTCCTTTTGAGCAGCATAGGCTAACTGGCTGTGGCCACCTGTAAATAAGGCTGAAGTCAGTTAGACCCTTGGTTTGGGGACACCGTGGCCACAGGGTTGGGGGTCACTGCAGCACCTACGAGAATGACGGGGACAGCCTGCTGCTGAAGCTGCTCCCCAGTATGCAGCCCAGAGTGCTGCAGTCAGGTCTGAGGTTCGGCCAGGAGCACGCAGCTCCACAGCCACTTGGAGCCCTGCGGTGCGGGTGGCGCTGGGACCGCGCTCGTCCATCACCCTTCCTGGCACCCAGACTCGGGAGTCTCTTGGGGGAATTTTTCTCTGCCTCATACTTCCTGTCTCAGCCTCTTGTGGAATCCGGTCCATGTCCCACGGAAACAGGGCTTTTACCCTCCAGGACCTAAATCCATCACGGTTTGGATCCAGGATGAAACTTCCATGCTAACTCATCTGGCAATAACTTCTTGTGCTGAAATGCTCTCCCCCGCCGATGGTATTAGGTCATATTAGAAGTTCTGACTTGCTTGTCCTTAGCTAAGACTCTGACCCTCTTTCTCAGTCTTCCTGAGTGGAACCACTCATCTGTCGCAGAAAATCTTGGGCTGTCGTCTACCCATCATTGTCCTCGGTCTTTTGGGTTTTCTGTTGGGTTATGGTTCTTGTGCAGGGATATCAATTTGCACATGCGAAGCACCTGTAGACATTTTAAAAAATACAGGCATTGGATCCTCCCCCCTCTCTGGCCAAGGCTGGAAGCTTTCTCCCTCTAGCAGGGGTTACACAATCATTTGCTTGGGAATTGACCACAGATTAGCATAATCATAGTAAATTGCCCTTTACTCAGTGCTTGCCACGTGGCACTTTCTACTTCATGTTGTCTTTGTACCTTCATTATCACATTTAATCTCTGCATTATAGATAATCACCATTTCTGTTGAGGACACTCCCACTTGCTAAACTTGAATACAAGTATCTTTGATTCTCTGAATCTATTTCATTCCTGAGTTTCCTGTTCCTGAATTTAAAGAGTGAATTACAGACACATGTATTTAAGATTCTCTTATTATATGTCTCTGCCTCATCCTCTAACCAAATCATATCTGGAGAAGAGAGATTTTCTTATTATATAGTAGTGCATACCCGCGGTGGAAAATGTAGAAAACATAAAGTAAGAAAATTACAGCCATACATTATCTAAACGTCAAAGGACAATGCTATGCCATTTTGGGCATTTAACTATTTTTCTTAATATTTTATCCTAAAATTTATCCAGGGCAAGTTGCTTAACCCTGGAGTCATACTAGCCTTTTGTCAAGTACAGAATAACATTCCCAGAAATGATCCCAATATCAAAATAGTTTGTGAGGCTGGGAAAGCCACAGGGCTCTCAGCTTATTCTCTGAGTCCTACAAATAATGCTGTTAATTCACTGATATTATGCATTCGATGCCTGTGAGTCACTCACTCATCAGCTGGCTTGGACTGAGACCTACTATATACCAGGTGCTGATCCAAGTGCTGGGGAGACCCCAGTGGGATCCTGGATCATGGCTTCACTGTCCTTCTTCATTTGCTCCCAGAATCCTACTCAAGAGCCCCACATGGAATTGGGGGGTGTAGGCAGGTGAGTTATTTCATTTCATTATGTTCCTTTGGACATATTTAAATAGCATGAAAATAGTCGCTAACTTTGATAAGTTTTCTTTTCCCTTCCTATGTATTTTTGATGATGGGTGTAGTTTTGGCATAGCAAGAATTACTGATAGATATTTGGTATGTTAGAATTTAATATGAAAAAGTAAGAAGGAGACTGGCACCTTATACAAAGAGAAGAGGCAGTGAGGAAAACACAAGCCACCCTCGAACTTGGCTACCACTCAGCATTCCTGGTTTTCAAACAAGGGAATTATAATTCAAAACATATTCCCTAAATATTTTAGCCCATAGTAGAAATACATGGAGGCAAAGTTCAGCTCACTGGAACCTACAACAATGAGCTTACTTAAGCAAAAGAATAAACAGACCACAGATACTATAATGCATCCTTTACTTTAAACTAGTTCATGTGAGCAAGTTTCATTTCACATGAATTTCTCAGTACCAATTTAGGAAATATATCCTTCTCCTTGATTGGTTAAAATAGCTCACTGACAATCAGATTCAACAAAATTTAGTGTTAAATAATTAACCTATTTCCTTAAGGAAATGCTTTTGAGTAACCTGAGTTTAGTATTTCCTCTATCTGATCTATTTCTTTTCACAGAGAAAAATAGTATTATTTGCACATGAGCTACATTTACTCCTCTGGAAAAATCTGACTGTGGGCTCAGTGTAAGAGTTGTGCACTGCACAGTAGGGATAAAAAAGATTCATTTCACAGCAAAGATCAGAATCTTTTTTTTGAGGGGTGTGGTGAGCTGGGGGACAAGGGAAATGCCTTTGTTTAGAGACCGGCCCCAGTAATCCATACTGAACCTGAAAGATGAAGCCCTTGTGAAGAAATGTGGAAGGACACACTGACACCCAAAGTTGTTCACTCTGCAAAAACAGAAAGAAAGAAAGAAAAAATAATTTAACTGCCCTATAAAGAGTTGGACAGAAACTTGGTAATAAGGGAGAGAGAAGGAAGGTTTAGGGAAGGGAGGAGAAACAATGAAAGGGAAGTTGGATGTGGTGGGCAAATAGCAGGTTTCTGGAGCTTACAATGAAGGATGATAAGAAAAAAAGTAAAGTTTTAAAAAGTAACAAAGTTTAAAATAGTTTAAAAATTAAAAAAAGAAGTTAAAAAATAAATTTTTTATAGTGGCATGGAAGATTTTAAAATGATGGATTTTTTAATTTCAAAATTCAAGTTGTTTGAGTTTCTCCTCCATGTTCCAAACATCAGTAAGTCTTGCTTGTGTAAGTTGTTTTGGGGGACACCACAAAGAGGGGTGAGCTCTGCAGTTAGGTTGCCCAGGAGAAGAATGCTGGTGTGAAAGGCAAGACAGAAGAGAGATCAACAGTTTTGTGAGAACAGAAACTTAAAGCCAAACATTATCCTAAAAAGGTTAGCATGCTAGGCAGAAAAATGTTCCCCCCCAAAGATGTCCATGTCCTAATCCCCAGAACATATGAAGAGGTCAGGGTCCCTGGCAAAGGGGGACTATGGTTGCAGATGCAGTTAAGGTTGCTAACCAGCCAACTTTAAGAGAGAGGTGGGCCCAGTGTAATCGCCAGGGTCATTAAAGGAGGAAGAGGGAGGCAGAAGAGGGGAGAGAGGATAGGAGATATGACCACAGAATCAGAGTCAGAGGCACACCGTGCTGACCTTGAGAGAGAGAAAATAGGTCACAGGCCAAGAGACACAGGTGGCCTCTGGAAGCCAGAAGAGGCAAAGATACAGGTTCCCCTGGGGCCTTCAGAAACAGCCCTGCCAACACCTTGACTTCAGCAGGCTTCTGCATTCAAGAACCGTAGTAGGTTTAATTTGTGTTGTTTAGTGGAGACTTTTTCTTTTTTCTTCCTACTACCATGACGCTTGGGGATACTTGTTACAGCAGCAACAGAAAGTGAATACAGTAAGCTCCTTGAATTGTGCAGAAATTGCAGATAACAGTGGACTGTCCACCTTGATATGGGATTGGGCTTATGTGAAAATCTAAAGGACAGTGTGACCTTAGCTAATATCTGCTTTTCTCATTTTTAGGAAGTGAACAGTAAGTCAAAACCTCTGTAGTTATTATTTTAGACAAGTGTCTCTTAAAACATTATGTAACCCTGTGCCTTAGGACCCCAAGAGAGCCTCTGTTCTTAGAAGAACATGGATTCAGAGAGATAGGGTCTTACATCTGAGTCCCACAGTGGTCTCTTATTGGCAATGAGAACTTGGGCAAATCTCTTACCCTCTTTAAGCCACAGGATCTTCATTTGCAAAAGGGAGATAAGAATAAGGATTGTTTGGGTGATTAAATTATACACACACACGCACACACACACATATGTACAACACTTAATACAGTGACTAGCACATACTACGCACTCAACAAATTCCTGTTATGGATTTTTAAATGCATGTATAAAAGGAGGAGAAAGTTGTGGGAAGTTGTGGGAAATCTTAGCTCACGGCCCCAACAAGGGCCATCTCTCAAAGGGCTCTGATCAGTCAGCCCCCAGTGATGGGCTAATAAGCAGAAATTATAGCACTTGGGGATTTAAGTTAAACATAAAAAGAAGGTATTTAATCATAATTATTAAACACCAGGTACGATTACACTGTTGGATGGATCTTCTTATCTGGAGACCTTTAATAAGCAGAGTCTCCCCTGTTTTAGAGATGGGCATGCAGGAAAATGACTTGGATGGGTGGGCCGTTCTCACCCCAAGATCACATGACTTAGTATTCACGGAAGTAACACCTCTTGTGTGTTATTCCTGATTGAATGTCCTCCCATGATTATTGTCAGCTGTGTCATCAGTTCAAGGAGACCGCCACCTGGGTCACACTGGAATATTAGAAAGAAAATATCATTTAAATTTTAGATAGCTATAACATGAAATAAAGTCATTATTTTATGGCTAAAAAAATCTAAGGAACAGACAGTAAAGACACTCTTCTTTGAGCAACTAGGGGAAAACATGAACCAGGTTAGACTGTCAGAACACAAAGCTGTATTCACAGCACTTCATTTCTGTATTTTCACAGCCAATACATCGGATCTCCTGGATAAGTCACAAATCTGCCCTTAAAGAATGTGATGTAGAAACACGAAGAGTAGTAGTTGACAAACTGGAACAAGAACACCTCCATGGCTAGGTTGTTCTCATAGTCATTCTGGTCCTTGGGAGCTCTGCAGCTAGAATAAAGAAAAGTTAAGTCTCTAAAGCTGTGAACAGCTTTGAGACTAATCAAAGCCACGGATACATGAGTTAACACTGTAAAAATATATATATATATATATACACAATTCACACTGTTTTCATTTAAGCTGTTTTGAATTCCTTAACATAGCTACTATGTTAATTCCAAGTGTACACACTGTTGTAAGAGTTTCTCACACTATGAACACAATATCCCACAAGGCAAAAAAAAATAGTCAGCTGTTCCTTAAAATTTGTAAGCACAACAGTATCCAATGGGCAAGAACTGTCCTCTGTCAGGTGTAAGTTGATAGAAAACTACTTCTGAACATCCTGCTAAATGATATTCTCTTGTCTCCCTGAACGGCAGGAAGGTAGGACTATTGAAGAAAACAAACAAAACACGGGGAAACTTGCTAGAAGAATTTGGGGAACATAAAACAGGTCATCCTCCTAGTTTAGAATTTAAATTGGTCTTAGTGTTTTCAGAAGATGACTACTGAGCAGACCACTGGGAGAACGACCCAGCCACATGAAGCTTGTGGGAAGCACTTGGGCCGCTAAGCTACTGGCTGGGATAAAAGCCAGAGAGAAGAAACATTTTTTATAGAAGCTATAGATGATGAGAATGGAGCTACACTAACAGGAACAGCATCGGGGAAAGACACATAACACTGTGATTATTTGTCCTCTCTGTAACACATGAGCAAATCTGCCACTGGAACCATGACCCTCTTCCAATTATTTGCAATAAAGAGACTATTTACTTTCAACAATAGGGTACATGATCTAATGTAATTGAAAATACTATTCAGCACTGACCTCTTTACACAGAGCTTGGACATTCTAATGCTTGCTTTGTCCCTTTAACTAATGCAAAGCCGGAGCTAATTCACTTCTCATATAGGCTAGAGAAAATACGTTTACACTTGACGTTTTCTAAAGACTGTAATGTACTGGAATTGAAGTGCCCAAAAGATACAGTTTCTGTTTTGACCTGGTTCTAAAAGTGGTGTAGAAATGACCTCAGCTGCAGTAGGAGCTTACCAGAGTCAGTCCTCATGATTGCCACTTTCTCATATACTGCCTTCAGGGTCACAATGATGATAAAACTGATGAGAGAAGCAGTGATGGGCGTGGCCCATCTGCACAGTCAGGTACTTCTGGATTGGGTCTCTTCCATGCAGGTTCTTCTGAAGTTTTGCAGAAAATACAATGAACACTGAGAGTGCGTAGACAATGATCCCAATAACTGAAGCAATGGTGAACAGGACCTGACAACCCAAAAACCCAGCAGCATGAGACTCACTAATGATCATATTTTTACACAGAAAACTTGCCCCAAACCACGCTTAAACAGACAACATGCATGTGTTCTAAACCTCAAATAAACGTGAGAAGTGATGTAAATCACACATAAATGCCACAAGAGATGTGAATATCAGGTACGTTAATCTTTAGGGTAGGAGGAATGAAGGATGTCAAAAAGAATGAGTGCATCCACTAATGTAACATGCTGACAGCAGGAGCAGCTGTGTGCAGAGCATAGGGAATATATGGGAACTCCACTTTCTGTGAATTTTTCTGTAAAACTAAAACTGCACTAAAGAAGGAAGCCTTTTAAGTATATCTTTAAATGGGTGAAAATGGAGTAACTGGTGACATGTTCTTTTGGAGACAAGTCTGTGATAGCAGAACCAATGAAAATATCCCTTCTACATCTATAGAATTACATAGGTTATGAACTAGTTGTAACCCGTGAAGGGGATATGCTTCCTTTAAAGGGAGAACCTATCACTGATTCAGGGGCCAGCAGGTTCTAGCTGTCGTCTTCATTCTGAATACGACCAGTGAAGCTGTGGACATGTCCTGAGGGAAACACTGGAAGTGACAGCAGATCTCTGTTGATGAAAGTTTCACATGCTTTTCATACTCCTTGAGATTTTAAAATGGCAGGTATTCATACTCCCTGCATTTGCACAAGATTCATGTCCCTGATCCATTGTAGTTCTGACTGTGTGGACCCAAGGGCAACGGGGGTGTGAAGCATAATTTGCACGCGGCTGATAGGGTTTCAGTTCCTCACTAGGCAGGTTTTTTCTGGCCACTGAAAAATGCACATTAAAGATCCCATTTTTAAACTGTTTTCCTTCCATCTATCTTCTTGGTCATAGTCCAGAAGCATGTCTCAGTGTCCCTGGCTGCTCCTGATGGCTTCCCCAGAGAGAAAGCTCCAAAGAATGTGAATTTCAAGACTAAGTAAACCACATCATGTTATTTACAGTAATAGCGGGAGGCTGGCTTGCACCTGCAGGAGAGAGCAGAGGGAGTGTTTACAAGCCCCTCCTGGAGCCACACTCCTGCATCTGGATCCCAGCTCTGATGCTAGCTGTGGGGCCTTGTTCAAATTTCTTAACCTCTAGGGGCTTCAATCTACTCACCCATATAATGGGGGGATAATAATAGCAATTTATAGGATTATTGTGATGAGTCAATGATTTACTAATTGTGAACACAATTAGAACATTAATCACAGGCATGTGAAAAACTCTACCTAATTATTAGCTATGAATATGGTGACCAAAGTCTTAAAAAGGTGTTTTTTTCTTAGTTTTTAAGCCATCAGTTTTTAGAGAAAGCATTTTATTTCCTCCTCTACTCTCTTTCATTATCCTTTTCTTCACAGTTAAGGCTTCATGCTTGTGAAAGGAATAAGATTTTGGTGTGTGTGTGATTAAATGTGAAAATTAGTTAAGGCTAAAAAAAATGTATTATAGATGGTATATTAAGCCTTCATCTCTTGTACAGCACATATAGGCCATTTAAATAGTATGCATTTTTAAAAAGTCTGCATAATAAATTTTAAATTATGTATTAAGTAATCAAAATAGTTAAATTCTTTAAATGCTTACTATTGCTTCAGCACAGATCTATTTTTCTAAATCCTCACAATCACCCTGTGGGAAAGGTAATATTATATCTCTTTTACAGATGAGGAAATAGATCCACGTGGAGATGATGCAATTTGCCCCAAATGAAACAACTATTAAGTGAAAGAACTGAAATACTCAAAGAGCCTAAAGACACACTAACCGTATAGCACTGCCTCCTACATGGACTGTGAAATCAATTCTAATTCATTTCAGAACTTATACAAACTTGACACATTTCCCTTTTTCTTCCAAGAATTTAATGGGTTCAATATTTCTTAAGAAACAGGAAAGCTTTCCATTCTCCTTCCTCAAGTTTCTTCTTACTTATCATCTTTTCTGATCATAACTTTAATATTTGCTCATTAATGAAAATTTGAAAGTACTCAGTAGTGGACAGAACTGCTGTCCTGGAGCTGTCCCCAGTTTTAGAAGAGGACCCAGATTTTGCTTTAGGATAAATAACTTCCCTCTATCTTTAGTCCTGTGATTTAAGCTTGATTGACACACTCTTTCTGAAGCACCAGAGGTAGATCTCAGTTGGTTTAAGACAAATAATACCCCTCATTCTATTGGTCTCACACATGATTTGAGAATTGGCAAATAACACAGTAAAAGTCACTGTTATGTGAGGCGATACGTGCTGGTGCCCATGTGAATGATGAGCTTCCTCTATCAAGAGAGGAAGCTGCCAAAAGAGACCTCTCTTGGCTTGGATGGATGTGTGATCTGTGATGCTGAGTGCCTAGAAGCAGCATGCTGAGGCATCCTTGGACACAGGATGAAGACAGGACAAAAGCAGCCCTTGACATCATCTGGGCTACAGTATCTCTCCTTGACTGAAGCCAGACCTCAGACCTGAGGTTTTCATTTACAGGAACCAATAAATCCCATGCATCCCCATTTTTTGGTTGTTGTTTAAACACATTGGAGATTGATTTTGTCACCTACAATCAAAAGACTCCAACTCTGAAAATGAATAAAAAATAAAATAAGAAAAATGCTTCTACCTATAGACATAATTCCTTCAGAACTGTGCATTGTTTGTATATTAAAAATCATTTTATATATTAATTTTATTCTCAAGCCTATCATAAGCATAACATTTGACATGTCATAAAATATATTCATGGACACACTTTTTCATGACTGCAAAATATTCTACTATGTGAAGTGTTGGAAGAATATTTTGGCTGAGATTTTATATATATATATACATATAAAAGTATGTCTGTGTCTTTCATCCATACTGACTTTTCCCTGCCATTTTGAAATACTTCCTTATTAAAAGTTTTTCAAAGCTGAATTAGTGGATTAAAGCATATGAATATTTTTGACTCTTGATATGAACTGCCAGACTGCTCTCTAAGAAGGCTGGAGGAGTACACCGGAAACTAACACAGCATTGTAAATCAACCATACTTCACAAAAACTATCCAGTAGCCTAGGCATGGGATTGGTGATCACTGGCTCTTCATCCTCATAAACAGAGCTGTGTCACTTGAGAGGTGGAAAACTATTTCATTCTGATGTGCACTGACTGAATTACTATTGGAGTGTGACATCTATTTTTTCCTTTGTGAATATGTGTTCATGTTCTCTGCCTTCTACGCTCCTGAGATTTTTTGGTGTTACGTTTGAAGTGATCTGAACTCTCTGTGTATTGAAGGAATTAGCCCCTTGTCGGATTTGTAAACAAATAACATCCTCTGGTGTTTTGTTTAAAATTAGGATGCTTCTGATGCATGGAAATCTTTATAAATTTTCCTCTGAAACTTACTGCTCATCTAGAGGTTGTATATTCATCCATATTTATTTCTAGTTTTTTTCTATTTGTGTTACTTTTTTAAATATTTCTGGAATTTCTCACAATATATGGTTCACTGTTTTATTTCAATCTTTTCTTTTCCCCTCAAGTAGCTATCATATGTTCCATTTATTGAATAACCTATATTTATCTCCCTGATTTGTAATGCCTTCCATCTCATATATTAAATTATTATTGATATCAGAAACCATATCTGGACTTCCTGTCCTATTTTCTAATCTGGCTATTCTTGAGCTAGTAAAACTCTCATTGTCTTATTAATTATTATATTAGTAATATGATTTTATTCACAATAAACCACAAATCAATTTTATAACTTCTGATATTTTGGAGATATGATCTTTTAATCTAGAATCATGTGATTAAAGCTTCTTTTATGTCTTTCAGTAGTTTTTATTTATTTAATTTTTTTTGACAGTTCCTACTATCATTTTGTTAGGCTATTCTTAGACATTTTACCTTGGTTCTTACTCTTGGAAAATTTTAGAATTCTTAATGCCTCCATCTGGTCTCTTAATCAGAACCTGGAGAATCCTAAAGCACTGATCTGATTTGAACAAATGAGTTGAAAAGAACTGGGGGAAGCACTGTGAGCAGAAGAGACTCTGGAACCTCCAGATTGGAGCCCTGCATTGGCTGAGGTGTTCTCTGGAAACAGTTTTCTCTATGAGACTACATATTCCCCATCTTGACTTTCAGTTTCCTCAGCATTTCACATTAGATTTTAAGAAGTCTGTGGCAGATTCTTACCCAGAAAAAGAGCACTTGCACAAAGGGTTATATGTATACACTTTCCCCAGGTGGTAAAAGGAACACACTCTTCTTCCTAATTAAAAAAAATGTTTAGTCAATCAAGGGATTACACCAATGAAATGATTTTTCTCCTAACTGGTCACTAAATCCTAAGCATAATTTAAAAAGAAAATAATATTCAGACATAGTCTCCTTATTTTTTAACTGCATGGGTTTTTTTCCTTTTTATTTCTTTTCTTTTCTTTTCTGTTAATGATGTCAAACACACAACAAAATACGTACAGTGTTCACTTTAATATTATTTTTTGAAAATGCACATGTGAACAGCAAACTGTTTCCCTGCCATGGTCTGAGCTTAGGGGTCTGGGTACCTGACGAGGCCAAGCTGTAAAGCTCTATTCCTGAGCTTGCCTTAGATTTCAGAAGTGACTGAAGTGACAGCTTAGAGTCCATGCAGGACAGAAAGTTTCACAGGTGTCTGCAGCTAACTGGTCTCCACTGTGTGTTTCTTGGTTGGGCTTTGTGTGTTAATTAGCTACAACTATGAAATTTGAGAGTTTCCATTTCAGAGTTTATATTTAGATGTTTTTTAGAGATGATATCAGTAAGACTCAAGGTTTACCTGGATTATAAAAGCAGCAGGAGTATAATAATACCTGTAACTATGTACATGGCCCCTCCTCTGTGCCAGGAAGTCTTCCAAGTAGATTCTGTACATTAACTCGACCCATCCTTACCACAGTCATGAGGAAATCTCCTATTCTTATTTTATAGGAAACTATGGCACAGAGAAGTTAAGTTCTCCAAGATCACTAAGGAAGCAAGCTGCTGTGCTCAAATATGAATTTAGGCAACTTCATTCCCAAGGTCTCACTACCACAATGCTGGCCTCTCTAAAAAATGGAGCATGCATTTGCAATTAAAATAAAACACTTCAATTAAAAAACTAAAAAAAATTAAAAATTTTTTTAAATAAGGAAGAATGATAAAGTGAAATGAATCTTCATCTTCAATTTTTCAACAAGCTTGTTCCAATGAAAATTTAAACTTATTAGTTGGCAATTTTAAATTTAAAATTGGCAGTTTAAATGACCAAAAAACTTTTCTTCAGTATTTTTTGTATTCTGCCAATATGATACGTTTTTGTTTTTCAGGACTCAAAAACATTATGAACATCTAATTTTGTCTAAGTTTCAGCTTTCATCTCTGAATTTACAGTCTTTCACAAACATATGCTTTGACCGCCATCTTCAGTTGTAAACAATGGGAACTATTAATAATGGGGATTATTAGAAGCTTATTACATTTTAAAAGGCAAATGTCACTTTCTATTGGTAGCTGAACCTCATTTTTTTCCATTTATAAAAAGAGGAGTTTGACCTGCTCCCTCCAGACCTTTTCAGGGCCAACGTTCTGTAGATCTGTGATTCAATTTATAAAATCTATAGTTGGAGACATTTTCAGATGCTCCTAGTAAAAGCATTTTATTTCCAAGAGTTATTCATGCTCACAACCTTCTGTCCTGCTGCTGCTGACTGCAAGTACCATCAGCTCTAAATTATCTCAGCTGATGGAAAGAAGCAATAATACAGATGACTCAAAAAATCATCATTTCATATCTCTGGAAGGTTGATACAAAGATATATAGTTTTATTTTTTTTAATTTTGCAGCAGGAGTGGCAGCAATAAATTTACATTTCCAATTATATAAGATGCCTAGCTCAGTGCACAAACACTGATGGCACCTCAACAAAGGTTTCCCTGCTTCTTCTACCCTTTCTCTGACTTTAGGATGAGAGCCACGCTGCTTTGTGCACATCCCAAAAGGAAGGGGGAGCAGTGACCAGGACTTAGTTCAAGCAAAAGGGCACATAGTCTATGATGAAAAGGAGGCCGCAATAATGAAGGCACATGTGAAAAAATGGGAGTCAACTATAAAAGCCAATGTGTCTTTCTTTCTACATCTATGTCATAGCGGCTAATTTATATTTTGCATTTTTTTTATTGGTGTTATGAAAGGATACAATTCAATGCCTCTTTTCTTATACAATTACCATCCTTTTCCTTTTCCCCCTTTTTACTGTTATTATGAAGGAAGGACCACACTTCTCTTCTGTGTCCACCATTCCAGGCAGTGCTCCTTCACCTTGGCTGCACATTAGAATAACCAGAGGAGCTTTAAAAACTTCCCTATGCCAGAATGCACCCCAGGCCACTAAGTACCATCGGAGTTTGCAGTGATGGAATCCAAGCACCAACATTTTTTAAGGTCCCCTGGTGATTCCAACATGCAGCCAAGGCGGACAACTCCAAAAGTAAACAGACTAAAGTGCATCTAATCAGCGCCTGCTTTTCCTGGGTAATCTCATCTATCTCCACGTGGGACACCACACCTCCTATTCTGACCAGACTTGTTCTTCCTGCTCAACCCTGTCCCATTTGTACTCAAGTTCTGCCTGGATCCACTTCCAGAACTCCAGAAGTATGGTGACTAACACAGAGAGAGAACAGCAGAATGTGGATCTTCAGTGAAGACTGATGCTTCAGAAATCTGTACTTAATATTTATTACACTTAACACTTTGGTAAATGATTAATAAAATCACATTTTATTTATAGGCGATACTAAAGAGAAACATGAGTTAATGCCTTTCTTTTAAGAAAAAGGAAAATGTAGATAATTTATTGAACTTGTGAAAACAGAATATCTAGCTCTCTAGCTCAGGAGAAAGGTATTAATGTGATGGTCAGAGGCAGGTGACTGTGTCTGATGCTAAAGTACCTGCTACAAGCACATTATGCCCATTAAAACACAAATATCGGGGGGAAGGGTGGGTATAGCTCAGTGGTAGAGCACGTGCTTAGCATGTACAAGGTCCTGGGTTCAATCCCCAGTACCTCCATTACAAAAGAAAGTTAAAAAAAGCACAAGTAACTGTCATAATTTAAAAGCAGTGCATGGTCCACCCTCCAAGTCTTCTCCTCACATCACTCTGTCTCTTCTGTCTGAAGGACCTGAGGGTAGGGAAGGGGATGAGAATGCTTTAGTAGCCCCTGCATTTCTATTCCACAACCCCAGTCACACAAAATTTAAATAATATTCTTAAATATGGAAAACTGCCATTTTCCTCAATCTTCGGTAAAGTAATTTTTAGAAATCGTCATTCTGTTTTAAGACTCAACACTTCAAATAGTAGACAAAAACAACATGAAATGTTAATTGAAAATGTGGCTTCAGGGTAAATCACCTAAGCCCTTCTTCCAACCAGACTGTTACCCCTAGGCTCCAACTACAGAGAAATTTGAGAATAACCATTCTTCCCTCCACCATTATACCTGAGTCTCTACCATGCCCTGAGAATAAAGAGAAAAGAGACACAGTCCCTGCTTCCGGGAGCTCCTAGGTGCACAGAAGTCATCATGAAATGAAGGCTGAGGAGGCGTATTAAGAGGTCTTGGATAACAGTCAGCAGAGGGTGCTCGGGGCAGAGAGCCAGAACTGTAGCCAAGGCTTTCCCAGAGGAGGGAACCACTGTGGTGAGTTCTGAGATGCCCTAGAAGTGATCAGGTGAAGGTATAATGTTAAGGCAATTTCTCCCTGGGGAGCTGCACATGCAAAGGTGGGAGGCCAAAGAGAGCCAGGTCCCTTCCAGGAACTCCAAATAGTCTAGAAGTGAGCACAGGGTGTGGGAAGCAGGTGAGGCAACCAGGTGGAGAGATCACAGGTGCACATCAAAAAGGACTCTGTGTGCCTCCAAAGCAGAGGAGACATTCAAAGTGATCAAGAAAGAGACAAGATAGAGGCAGGGAGACCTATTGGCAGGTTCATGTGAAGGCCTGCTGAGGCCCCGCCAGGAGGAGAGAGAAGAAAACATTTAAGCAGGTGGACGGATTGGCCACAGGTGTGATGGAAGGGAAGGAAGAGGTCAAAGATGCCGTGCAGCTTTCTTGCTTTGGCAGTGTCTTAAATTATAGTGCCGTTCCCTGAAATAAGAAGGGCAGGAAGAGGGGCAAGCCATGAGAGGAGACAACTGATTCAGTACTGGGTGGGTGCCTGTGGGCTCCAGGAGAGATGTCCAGTAGGCAAATCAAAGTCTAGTAATCAGGAGAAAGTTCTAGGCTGAGCCAAGTAGTTTTCCTGTTTCAAGAGGATAATGGGTGTGAGTGGACAAGCTCAAGAGAAGAGGTGTGGAGTCGTAGCTCTCACCCTCCTGCACATGGGAAGCATCTGGGAGCCTTTAAAAAATAGTGTGCCCCAGCCTGGAGTGGGGACTTTGTACTGTTTATTGTTTTTTAAATACGTGTTTCCTTTTTTGGGAGGTAGTTAGTTTTATTTATTTTAATGGAGGTACTGGGAATTGAACCCAGGACCTCTTGCATGCTAAGCACGGGCTCTACCACTGAGCTGTACCCTCCCCACCTTTTTTTGTTTTTAGACATTAGCTCTACTGAGCAGTCAGGGTTGAGACTCAACCTGTAGAGAGCAGAGAACCTTGGGGTAGAGATCAAGGAGAAGCTGCCCAGATCCCTGCAGACCCCACCAGGGGCAGCCAGAGACACAGGGACCCTCGGACGGGCTGTGAGGAACATGAACTCAACACTTCCCAATGGCAAAGACGACAAACATGTTTCAAGCACCCACTTCCCAGCAGTGTTTGTTCCGACTTTACTAGATTTCCAGTAATACTGAGTGAGAATAGAAATAATCTGGACACAGGGATCAAATTCAAATGCCGGCTCTGACCATTCTTAACTGTGTGATTACTGATTAAAAAGCTACCCATCTGCCACGTGTAAAATGGGGGACCTAGAACCGTGCTTGTGGGCTGCTGTGAGAGTAATGAAATGACATCTATAAATGCCCTCCTGACTCTCAGAGGTAATTGCTACTATTGTCCTCATTTGGGACACCAAGAAACAGAGTCACAGAAAGCTTCAAACACTTGCCCAAGATGAGGGTTGGGGTCAGGAATCAAGCCAATGACTTCTTGGATCCAGAGCCCAGGATCTTCTTATGAACAACACATCACTGCCCAGGCTCCCTGCTCCAAAACACGCCTCCCTTTGTCTCAGTCCCATGGCACCTGCGCTGCACAGATGTCGTCACTGCCTGTCTGCCTGCCTGGTGTCTGATCCTGGCACTCCTCCCTCCATCCCACACAGCACTTCCTTGGGCACACCAATCCTCACAAGGCCATTGCTGTGGCTACTCGGATGTTTACATGGAAACGCAGGTGGCAGCCCAGCATTTTGCTATAGATGCTGCTGTCAGTGGAGGCAAAGAGCTCACAGTTTGTGGGGGAGGCCAAATCTGGTCTCCTCTTTGGCTGGAGAGCTGGATGGAATCTAGTTTCCCTCTGCAACTTAGACATCCAGCATGAGAGATATGTAAGGCCATCTGGCCTCTCAACATAGAAATGATGCCCCCACAGTTGTACTTAACATTGTAATCTCCTGGCTCCACCAGAGAGCAGAGGCCATGGCCTGTTGTCCACCAAGTTTTGTTTCCTTGCATGACAGCTACAATGGGGTGAGTTAACACTGGACCAGAAAATCTACAAATCCCTCGTGTACTATTTCTTGACACCTGCAGGTCACCCAAATATCCCAGATCCTCCAAGTAAACAACTAGTAAGGGGAACTGAGCTGGCTCATCTCTCAGACCCCTGATGGCAGGACTGATTTGGCCTATCCTGCTCTTGGGATGATCTGTTCTCCTTCTATGTGCTCTATCCCGATTGAAAGAGACTGTTCTTTGTTTATGGGCTAGGGAGTATTTGTGGCTTTCTGACCAGAACCTTCAAAAGTAGAGCTCTTAGTTTGAATGGAAGCATGGCACCCACATCTCATGAGATCAGCTACCCAACAGCCTCATCTAGCCAAGACTGTGGCCAAAACCAAGGGTCCATGCTGTTGAGTGTTGGGTCTGGAGAGCAATGCCTCCACCACTGAGAAGCTGCCCCGCCACTTGTGCCCTTGTCCCCATCCAGGGGGAGGTGACACATCCATGGGATGAAAGCCTTGAGGGCACTAGGTGACTGTGGACCAAGCTGTGACTGGCTGGTCCTTCTCCCAATGTGACCCATGTTAGCCTCACATGCAGAAAATCCCCAAAGAGACCCCTGCTTGAGTGAATGGGTCACGTATCAGCCAACTGTCCTCAGGCCACTTAAGAAGCAACACAGTATACACAGTGAGCCACCAACTCACTGAATTCCCCAAGGCTCACAGCTCCCTAATTTGACACCAGGTACCCCCAGCAAAAAGAAGACCCTTACTTTAAAATTGAGTTGAGAATTCTACTGCCAATGCAGCCTTCACCTTCCACTTATGAAATTCTTTCCACTCTGTCCCCTGCTCTGCAATTGTGCAATCAGTCCAGAGCTCCTTCATGAGACAGGAGGGAAGGGGGCTGGGCAGAGCCATTAAAAGAATGGCACAGCCATTAGCACAAAGACGGTGGAAAAGTCAACTCCCAGTAAATTTTGAGCTTCAACACACACTCACCGAAATACAGCAGGATGCTAAATGGCACTCCCACAGGTGCCAGGACAGGTTCAAGGCTGACCATAAAAGGTCAAAGGGTCAGTGGTGGCCCAATTTCTGGGAATCCCAACACCTTCCCCAAAACGGTTGGAATATTCCTCCCACTTATTAGCATATGAAGATACTGAGTGCATAATAACTAACCCCACACCTCGTGGCTGCTCTCTCTGCTGAGGGAGACAGCCCACACTCTGTCTGTGGAGTGTGTATCTACTTTTACTTTAAACTGGAGCACCCAACTCCCACACCTCATTGCCTTTCTCTTGCCTTCTGAAACAGCCCAGCCTGTTTATGGAGTATATATCTCTCTGAATAAATCTACTTTTACTGAACTGTGTCTCTCTCTTGAATTCATTCCTGTGCAAACCAAGGACCCACACTTGGCAAGGTGCATCCCAGGGATCCAAATAAGACCTGGGATACGGCCATCCTCTCCCCCCCATTTTCCTGTATCATACATTCCTTCCCAAAGGATCTCACATTGTGCACTCCAAAATAGACAGCACTCATGTGTCCTGACCTGGATCTGCTTCTGCATGTATCATTCTCATGTCCACTAGAATGTCACCTTCATGAGGACAGGGATTTGGTTCTGTTCACAATGGAAGCACAAGCACATCACAGGTGCTGGAGAAGTATTAACTGATTGAATGAGCTGTGGGAAGTCCTGGGAATTCCACCTGCAACTCCTAGCCTCTTGGGTCCCAGCTGACTCCAGTTGCTCCTGGCTACTCATGGCTGACCTCTTGCCACCACTCTCAACTCTGCCACCACCTGAGCCGGGATGAGCTTAGATGAGCACACACCCCAGAGAGCATGGCGGCTGGTTCATGAGGTTGCAACACACTCACCCCTTGACTGCTAGGGGTTACTTAGGATGGACAAACTGAAGGAAGCACCATGTGCACCGCCCTACCCCACAAATCACTTGAAGCACCAGGACTGCACACAGGGGAAACGCTGGCCCTTTCCAACCTAAGGAGAGGGGCTATGGGTGAGAAGAGGGTCTCTGTCAACTAACAGTCTCTTTACAAGACCAGTCTTAGAAAAGTTCTTTAAAGACACTTTTGGTATCTTCCTTGTGTTTCTGTAATCCCTCTAGATTTTGTCATTTTCATCTACACATCAGAAATACAGATGCTCTTGAAATCTCTATTGATTTTCAATGAAGAAAATCCTCAATTTCCTTCTCTGCTAAGAAAATTACTGCACTTTATATTAAAAAAAAAAAGCAGCTTCCTTTCATGAGTTTCTATCTTCAAACACCTAATTTCACAAGAATCAGTGAAGCAGGACATGAAAATCATGCTGTGCTTTACCACCTACTGGTGGGCAGGAATGAAATGAATGAGTACTGATCTCATGAGATGGGAAGGCTGGGGCTGTCTTATTCCTGCTACAGATGGAAGGGTCCATATCTGTAAGGGTGAGGAAGGACCAAGGATGAGAAACCAAAATTTTCTAACCAATTTCCCTTTTTCAGAGTCCCAGACAAAACAGGGTGATTGTATCAACAAAAACAAGAACATCTGCACCCTTCTAAAAGCATGCTACGAATTTACTACTACACACGGCACTCTGTCACTGACCTAAAGGCTGATGACAGCCAAGAAATTTGCAGGGATCTTATTCTGTGCTCATCCCTTTTTGTCTTTGGAACCTCAGGAAATTTGCCTTCTCTCCATGAATGTCATTTTCCTCATCCTTCAAATGGGAGTGTAACAGTCATTCATTTGCTCAGTGTCTATTCGACAACAGGAGACGGCTAATGAAAACAACAACAAAAAAAAGCAAAACAGCTATTCTGATCTGTGCTGTCTTCCTCCTCCTCCCTGAACATGAACTTACAGGGTAAAATGGTATCTTTCACTAAATCCCGAACTTAAGGAGCACTTCTGATAAGGAAGTCACAGGACTGCCGTGTAACTTTGAAATGACCTGGTGCAAAAGAATGAGTTGCCAGCAAATCCTCAAAACCCGTAAGGGTGCAAACCCTGGGAGTTACAGGCATGGGTGGGAGTTCCTTAGTTCCCCATTTCACAAAGCCGAGAACTTTGCAAGGTCCATGAAAGACAAAGATAGCCCAGTACAACCACACCATGTTTTGGAGTACACCAGGGCCACATCACTGCTGACCTGCACTTCTTTGTGTCCCAGAGCAAGAGCCCTGGGCGGGGGTGACTGTGTTTGAGGATGGACAAGAAATTCCTCTTCTGTCTCTTTTGCTCTCTCTCTTCCTGCAATAAAACAACTGGTAGGACTCTGGTGGGGAGCACTGCACCCACATTCTCTGGCAAATCACACACCAGGCAGCTCTAGCTGATCTGAGAGAGGACTCTTCAATGAACATATATACACCAAAGTCAGGCAGAAGTCTGCCTGTGACCTTGGGAATCCAAACCAGCTTGCCCTGTTAATCAGGATGTTAGACATCTAAAGAAAGTGTGCACCAGATGAAGACGATGCCTTAGACAGCGTTGGTGGTTATGGCCCGCAGTATCTAAGGACAAGTCATGCTCTGGCAGATGGGAGCATTTTGGTTTCTTTAAGAGTTTGATACTGAAGGGCTGTGATATTTAATTGGGCCTTGAAACTCCAGACCTCTTTACTCACAAAGGCAGACAAGTTAGGTAAGCCAGCTCAGTCTTTATTCCAACTTCCTAACCAAAAGGCTATGAGGTTGAAAATATATTTCTCAGACTCTTCTGCAGCAAGGGTTCCAGATGTGGCTTTAAAAATGCCCATCAGAGATTGAGATTTGAAAATATCAACTACTATATATAAAAATAGCTAAAAAAAACTAAATTTCTTCTGTATAGCACAAGGAACTATATTTAATATCTTGTAATAACTTTAATGAAAAAGAATATGAAAAGGAATTCATACATATATATGTGTATATGAATGACTGGAACATTGTGCTGTATATTAGAAATTGACACATTGTAACTGACCATACTTCAATTAAAAAAAATATATATATATATAATGCCCATCAGCAGCATCTGAGTGTCACTAAAAGCAGAAACCCAGATGAATAGAGGCAGAGGTGGTTGGAGGAGCTACATTACTTTGCTGGGGTGGATGCAGTCGGCATGGCAGAGATATAGAAGTAATGGTCACAACAGCCACTCACTGATCTGCAAGTGAGTTAGGGTAACAGCTTCCTGAAATCCTCCCCACCCCTCCTGATGAGCCAGGTGTTTGGCGTTTCTCTGGAAGTCACTAGGCGCAGCCTGGAACTCAAAGGTAAAAATTAAAAACTGCAGTCAGGCTGCAAATGGCCTGGCAGGACACATTGGACAAAAGTAGTTCAGAAAGAACAAGGAATGGGGAGGGGATAGAACGTGTGCTGAGGACCCTGACTTCAGTGGTGGATTGTCTGTGTTGAGGAATCTGAGTCAGTATGAGTAGATGGATTGGTGTGGACTAAAATGGTGGCCATTCTTCAGATAAGTGTGTGATTTGGATGATATTTATTAGAGGAGGGTTTTTTTTCCCCCTTCAACATTGATCATTTCTAGGGAGCAGAAAAATACTCTGCCACACAACATCTAATTGCAAAAGAGATGCTACGGGATGATAGTGATATGAAAAATTTCAGTTCTGCAGTTCCAAGGTTTCTTTAATGAGGTTCACAGCAGTAGGTACTTAAAATAAAATAAGGTACTTAAATAAAGACATCATCATATGTACATATCCTTAAAGATACACATATGGTGCTATAAGTGGGCCTAAAATGTGTTCTTCATTCTAAAATCCAATGAAATAAAATCAGTAGCTCAATATGCCTGTCGGCTCTATAAACATGATGTAGCTAATGATCATAGAAAGCAAGATCAGCTAGCAAATTTGAGATTTGTCTTTTCTAGGGTCAAAGATAATATTTTTTGCTTTACTTAAAAAGCATTTTTTAATTAGGGCTCTCAGCATCCATTGGTGTACGGGGTTTAGTAGATGTGTTCAGATGTTCTAGACAGTGAATCAGAGCAAAGACAGGTTTAGACAGTAGTTAAATGTCTCACCCGTGTGATCAGCATCCACATATTGCTATACTGAAAATCCTTAAAAGTGAGAACTTCATTAAAGCAACGAAAAGAGATGGAAAAAAATAGCCACAGACTAGTGGAAGTTTTTTATCATGTAAAAATGACAAAGGGCTATTCATGAGCATATTTTAAAAACTCTACACTTTAATAAGCAAAACAATAAACTGACAACAGATTGCACACTGCTCCCTGTAGGAAAAGCCATAAAGATGGACTCTTATGTGAATGGGGCTGGAGCTGTAGAATTAGTTAGTCTTGAAAGTAATTCAATTAAAAACAAATGCACATGGGATACACTTCTAGAATATCTGAGTAAAAATCTTGGAAAACTTACTCCTCTATGAAGCAATGACAATGGCAAAATTTGTCAAAATTAACCTCTGCAGAACTCTGGAAATTAAACAAAGGCTCCCAGCAGTCCAGAGAGTGTTTATTTGAGGGAAAAAAACCAGCTAAATCTCCATAAAGATAGTGAGTTTTGTGGCATTGTAATTTGATCTACCCCCATCCCCGTATCCTCACCTAAATGGTGGCCTTTAAAAGCAAAAGTCTCTCAATCAAGGTAGGGGCAGAAGTGATTTGAAGTTACCCAAAAAATCCGTCCTCAGAGAGCTGTCACTATTTGACCTATCTCAAACTCATGCTGTGCAAACAGCCTGTCCCCAGAGTGTGTTTGGAAAACAATCAGCAGTGAGTATTTAACATTACAACTGCCTGAGGCAGTGGTACAAGTAGAGGCTAACTATATGTTGACTAGGAAACTTAGAAGGCAAAATTGTGTAATGAGACATTCTGGGGGTGGAGGTACTGTTAAAAATCTCCAAAAAAATTCTGAGAATTGTAGAAGGCCGTACACATGTGTGGCACATGGCAAGGAAAGATCTGAGAAAATCTTAAACCTTCAATTCTGGCTGAAATTGAGGTTCTGCATAAGCAAGAACTAAAGGCTTTGGAAGAGCTGCAGACTGCCTGCTGGTGCTGAGGGCATCCCTCAGCACGCACACAGCCACCTGGCAACAGCTCAAACTAATGGCTCCAGGCATTGAAAGAAATCACTGTCCAATCATTATTACAGTGATGACAGCTAGGCTTTCTGCACACACACTGATCTCATGGCCATGCATGATAAAGAATACAGATTTTACAGAATTTGTTCAGAAAAGTAACTAAATAAATAGCTGCAGCAGCAATGACAATGGAAGCAACGATAAACCCTGGAGATGAGGAAAATCTGGCTTTCAGATCTGCCACATTGTAATATTTTAAATGTCCAGTTTTCAACAGAAAATTACAAGATGTACAAAGAAACAGAAAAATTTGGCCATAACACAGGGGAAAAAGTAGTCCATAGAAACTCCCTGAGGAAACCCAGACACTGGACTTACTAGACAAAGACATAAATAAGCAATTACACATATATTCAAAGAGCTAAAAGAAACCATGCCTAAAGAATTAAATTATGTGAACATCTCATTGTACAGAGAATATCAATAGGTAAAATTTATATTAAAAACCAACTAGAAATTCTAGAGATACAAATATAATGACTAAAATGAAAAATTCAATAAGAGATTTCTTTGTAGATATGAACTTGTTGAAGAAAAATTCAGTTAACTTAAAACTACTGAGATTATCCAGTCTGTGGAGCAGAAAGTAAAAGGAATGAAAAAAAAAAAGAACACTGTGTCAGAGATAGGTGGGACACCATCAACAATACCAATAAACACATAATGGGAGCGCCAGAAGGAAGGAGAGACAGAAAGGGTTGGAAAGATTTTATAAAGTATAATGGCTGTAAACTTCCCAAATTTGAAGAAAACATTAATTTGTACATCCCAGCAGCTCAACAACCTCCAGGTGGTATAAACATAGAGACATCAAAAATAGGCACATCAGACTCAGTGTGTCAAAAGACAAGAACAAAGAACCTTGACAGCAGAAAGAGAAAAGTGGCTCAACATATACAAAGGCTCCTCAGTAAGACAGTTGATTTCTCATCAAAAACCATGGAGACCAGAAGGCAGTGGGATGGTATTGTCAAAGTGATAAAAGGAAAAGACTGTCACCAAGTATTTTATAGCCAGCAAAGTGATTCTTCAAAAAAATTAAAGGAGAAATTAAGACCCTCCTACAAAAACAAAATCTGAAAGAATTCATTGCTAGCAGACCTGCCCTACAAGAAATACTAAGGATAGTCCAGCAGGTGTAAATGAAAGGACACTCACTTGAAAAATAAAGAGCACTAGTAGAGGTAACTACATGAGTAAAAAAAAAAAAACACAGTATAAATATAGTATTACATGTAAGTGTTTACTTCTATTTGATGTAAAAGTCAACTGCATAAAACAATACTTATGAAACTCTATAAATGTGCTTATAAATGCATAAAGGTGTAATTTGTATGACAGTGACAGCATGAGGAGGGGGAGGGAAAAGATTGATACCAAAGCCAAATTTATGTGTACTATTGAAATTAAGTTGGCATTCATGTGAACTAGATTGCTTTAAAACAAGATGTTAATTATAATCTCCAGGGCAATGGAGGAGAAGGAGGAGGAGTAGGAGGAGGAGAAGGAGAAGAAAAAGATAAAATAACAAATTAAAATGGCACACTGGAAAATGCCTCCTTTTACCAAAAAAGTGTAGTAATAGAGGAATGGGGAAAAAAAAGACATATAGAAAGCAGATAGCAGAGGTAACTTCAACCTGATAAGAAATTACATTAATGTAAATGAATTAAACATTCTAATCAAAATACTAAAGGCAGAAATAAATGGAATAGAGAATTGATGAAAAACAGAGAATAACCAACAAGAAGAAAATTTGGTTCTTTGAAAAGATCAACAAAATTGACAAAGTTTAGTACTGAAGAAAAAAAGAGAGAAGATTCAAATTACTAAAAAGAAATGAAAGAAGGATGTCACTACTGCCCTTACAAAAATAACAAGGAATATAAGGGAATACCATGAATAATTATACAGCCAATAAATGAGATAATCTAGATGAAATGGATAAATTCCTAGAAGGACATAAATGACTGAAGCTAATTCAAAGAGAAATAGAAAACTCAAATAATCCTACAATAATAGTGACTGAAATAGTAATCCAAAACATTCCCACGAGGAAATGCTAGGCCCCTATGGCTTTGCTGGTGAATTCCATCAACTACTTAAAGAAAAAACAAAGAAACAAACAAACAAAAAAAAGAAAATAAACAATGCTTCACAAACTCGTCTAAAAAAAATAGGTGGGCACACTTCCCAATTCATTCAATGAGACTAGTATCACACTGATACCAAAACCAGACAAAGGCATCACAAGAAACTAAAGACTGTCTCTTATGAATATAAAGGCAAAAATCCTCAAGAGAATACAAGCAAATCCAATCCAGTAACATATAAAATAGGCCACAATTAAGTGGGATGTATCCAGGTATGCAAAGGCAGTTCAACGTACAAAAGTCAATTCATGTAATATGCCATATTAATAGAATAATGGATAAAAACTAGGAATAGAAGACAACTTCCTCAAATTGACAGACAACATCTATGAAAAACCTGGAGCAAAGATCATACATAATGGTGAAAGACTGAATTATTTCCTCCCAAAATCAACATTGTACTAGAGGTTCTAGTCAAAGCAACCAGACAAAGAAAATAAAGCCTCTAGATTAGAAAGAAAGAAATAAAACTATTTCGATTCCACATGACATGATATTATATATTGAAATCCCAAGGAACCCACAAAGAAAAAGAGAGAGACAGAAAAGAAAAAAAAAAACTTATTAGAATTAATAACCCAGTCTGACCAAAATTGTAAGACACAAATCAATATATAAAAAAGTAATCATACTTCTATACAACAGCAGTGAATGATCTAAAAATAAAATGAAGGAAACATTTTCATTTACAATAGCATCCAAAAGAATAAAATACTTAGGAATATTAAGAAAAATATGTGGAATACTGAGAAAATGTCTGAAACTTGTATATTGAAAAGTAAAATACTACTGATAGAAGTTAAAAATGACCTAAAATAAATGGAAAGCTCTTCTGTGTTCATGGATCAGAAGCCTTATTGTTAGGATGGCAATTGTCCTCAAAATGACCTATAGATTCAATGCAACTCTGGCTTTTTGGCAGAAATGAACAAGCTGATCCTAAAACTAATATGGAAATGCAAGATACCCAGAATGGTCAAAAAAATCTTGAAAAAGAACAAAGTTTTGAATTTTCCACATTCAAAATTCACTAACAAAACTGTAATCCATACAGTGTGGTACTTGCATAAAGGACAGACAAATAGATTGAGAGAAAAGAACTGAGAGTCCATAAACAAACTCTTACACGTAGCCAGTTAATTTTTGACAAAGGTGCCATGACAATCCAATGGGGAAAAATAACCTTTACAAAAATGATGCTGGGACACCTGAACATACACCTGCAAAGAAAGAAAACTGAACTTTTATCTTAACACCATTTATGAAAATTAACTCAAAATAAATCACAGACCTGAAACTATAAACTTTTACAAAATGAACAATGAGAAAATCTTCAGGACATTGGATTACAAATACTTCTAAGATATGACACCAAAAGCACAAACAACAAAAGAAAAAAAATCAAGTAAACTGGACTTCCGTAAAATTAAAAACTTCTGTGCTTCAAAGGACTTCATCAAGAAAGTAAGAAGACAATCCACAGAATGGGTGAAAATATTTCCAATATGATAAGGGACATTTATCCAGAATAGACAAAGAAGACTTAAAACGTGACAATACAAAGACAAATACAATTAAAATGGGCAAAGAATTTGAATAGATGTTTCTCCAAAGAAGACAATCGAATGGGAAATAAGCACATAAAAAGATGTTCAACATCAGTAGGCATTAGGGAAACACAAATCAAAAGCACAATGTCATGCCACTTCATACCAACTAGGGTGACAAATATATATGATATATGATATATGATATATAAATATGTATGTATAAACCCGGTAATAAAAAGTGTTGATGAGGATGTGGAGAAACTGGACTCCTCATACATTACTACTGGAAATATAAAATGGTGCAGTCACTTTAAAAACTACTTTAGCAATTCCTCAAAATGTTAAAAGTAGAATACATCCCAGCAATTCCATATTTTGATATATCCTCAAGAGAACTGAAAATATGTGTTCACACAAAAACTTGTCCATGAGCATTTACAGCAGAATTATTCATCATCAACAGATGGATGGATAAGCAATGTGGTGTATTTATAAAAATGGTATATTATTTGAACACAAAAAGGAATTTGGGTACTGATATATGCTACACCATGGATGAGCCTTGACAACGTCACACTAAATGAAAGAAAACAATCAAAAAAGGCAGCATACTGTATGGTTCTACTTATATGAAATGCCCAGAACAGGCAAATCCATAGAGGCAGAAAGTAGAGTGATGGCTGCTGGGGGCTAAGAGAATGGAAGGTTAGGAAGCGACTTACTAAAGGGTACGGCTTCCTTTTGGGGGTGATGGCTACACAACCCTGAAATGTACTTAAAACCCTAATGCACACTTTCAAAGGCTGCATTTTATGGTATGTGAATTATATCTCTATAAAGTTGTTATTCTTGAAGCTGAGCCCACCTATGGAGCAAGTGGCACAGCACTGACTGCGGCATCTGGAGAGGGAGTGACCCACCCGCCCACCGCGAAGGATAGCAGCATCTGATCCAGTGCTGGAGGGGCGTGATCTTCTTGCCGACAGACACTGTGAGCAGCAAAGACGAGGGTATCAACAGAGCAAGCTGAGTTCGTGAAACAGGGCAAAGACACAAAGACCTCTCAATAAAACCATTAAGAGCGCAGTCTCTAGGAGAACACATCTTTGTTTTTTAAATCTTTTTATATCTGTTTTATTTTCTATTACATTTTTAACCTTTACTTTTTAAACATTTCTATATTTTTACAGTTCTCATTTCATTTTTAATTCTCTTGGTTTTGATCTGTTATTATTATTCACATGTTTCAAATATTGTGTTTTGATTTTTTCTTCTTTTTATTAACATTTTTAAAAGACATCTCAACTCGATTCCTATTCTGCTTCAACTTTCTCTTCTATTATTGATTATACACTGTTTTCAAACCTTCTTTTCCTCCATTCTTTTAAAATTCTCTCTCTCTCTCTCTCGTTTTTAAGTTTTATTCCTGCATAGGCTTTAGATATATAAATAAATAAACTCCTTTAAGGACCACTATAAATAACTGATACTCCTTAAGCCACAGTGCCAGAGATATGAGCAGCATGAAGAAGCAGAGGAAGCACTCCCAATTAAAAGAGCAAGAGAAATCCCCTGTAAGAACGGTCAATAAAATAGGCATTGATTTCCTACTAGATCAAGATTTCAAAAAAGAAGTATCAAATTACTGAAGGAACTAAAAGAGATAGTGTTTAGAGACATAAAATATGCCAAAAACAAAATAGAACCTATAGAGAAGAGCCAAGTAGAATTGGTAAATTCATTGGCTGAAATGAGATCTCACCTAAAGCCTATACAAAGCAGGCTAGATAATGCAGAGGAACGAATAAGTGACCTAGAAGACAGGACCACAGAAAGCCCAATCAGAACAGATGAGAGATAAACAAATAAAAAACAATGAAAACAATATAAGGAACCTATGGGATAATATAAAGCATGCCAATCTATGCATAATATGGGTTCCAGAAGGGGAAGAAAAAACAAAGGGGATGGGAAAGATATTTAAAGAAATCATGACTGAAAACTTCCCAAACCTAAAGAAGGAATCAGACACCCAAGTACAGGAGGCTCAGAGGTTCCCAAACAGGAAGAGCCCAAAGAGACCCACACCAAGACATATCATAATCAAGATGGCCAGACTGAAGGATAAAGAAATGATTCTAAAGGCAGCAAGAGAAATAAAAGAGTGAGTTACAAGAGAAGACTCTCAGCTGATTTCTCTACAGAAACACTACAGACCAGAAGGGATTGGCAAGATATATTCAAAGTCCAGAATGAAAAAAAAAGAAAAAAAGCAGCCAAGGATACTTTCTCCATCAAGGCTATCCTTTAGAATAGAAAGAGAGATAAAGAATTTCACAGAGAAGCAAAAACTAAAAGACTTTAGCAACACTAAAGCCATGCTAAAAGAAATATTGAAAGGTCTACTCTAAATAGAAAAGAAGCAGGATGCTACAGAAATGAGAACTCATAAATGGAAAGGTGATAAATACCATGAATTACAAATAGAATAACCATGATATTGTAAAAGAAGACATCTAAACCATTGAGTGGGAGAGGGAAACAAGAAAATATAGAGTATTTTTTTTTCTTCTTTTTTTTTTAAAATGTTTTGTTCTCGGTAGGATGGGTTTGACATTACATTACTATCTGTTTAGTACACACAGTTACAGTAATTGGTTAACAGACTTAAAAAAAAGTGAAACCACAAGCCAAAAACTTACAAGTGAGTCACAAAAACTAAATACAATCTAAGATAATACATAGGAAAATTAACATACCACAAAAGGATGAAGAAAGGAACAAAGAAGAAATACCAAATCAACTGCGAAAATAAGTTCAAAATAGCAATAAACACTCATCTATCATTAATTACTGTAAATGTTAATGGACTAAATGCTCCAGTCAAAAGACAGAGTGGCAGACTGGATAATAAAGCAGGAAACTTCAGTAAACTGCATACAAGAGACACACTTTAGGAAGAAGGACACATATAGATTGAGAGTGAATGGAGGGAAAAGGATATTCCATGCAAATGGAAATGCCAGAAAAGCAGGTGTAACAGTACTGATTTCAGTCAAAATAGACTTTAAAACAAGGGTCATAAGAAAGATAAATAAAGACATTTTATAATGATTAAAGGAGCAATACAAGATGAGGATATTACAATCATTAATATATATGCACCCAACATGAGCACCTAAGTACATAAAACAACTACTAACAGAGATAAAGGGGGATATTGATGGGAATACAATCATTGTCAGAAATTTTAACAACACATTAAGATCACTAGGTAGATCTTCCAGACAGAAAATAAATAAGGCAACAGAGAAATTAAATGATACAATAGAAAAATTAGATTTAGTGGATATTTTCAGAACATTACAACCCCCCAAAATAGGATATACATTCTTTTCAAGTGTGCATGGAACATTTTCTAGGATTGATCATGCACTTGGTCACAAAAGAAGCCTCAACAATTTTAAGAAGATAGAAATTATCTCAAGCATCTTTACTGACCATAATGCCATTGAAACTAGAAATCAACTACAGAGAAACAAAGGAGAAAAAAAGGAAAGCATAGAGATTAAACAACATGCTATTAAAAAACCAATGGGTCAATGATGAAATCAAAGTTGAAATTAAAGAATACCTTGAGACAAATGAAAATGAAAACACAAACACACAAAACTTATGGGATGCAGCAAAAGCAGTGCTAAGAGGAAAGTTTAGGGTGATACAGGCCTTCCTCAAAAAAGAAGAACAATATCAAACAAACAATCTAACCCACCAGCTAAAAGAACTAGAAACAGAAGAGCAAAAACACCCAAAAGTCAGCAGAAGGAAGGAAATAATAAAGATCAGGGAGGAAATAAATAAAATAGAGTTTTAAAAAAATAAAGAAAATAATCAGTCAAACCAAAAGCTAGTTTTTTGAAAGAGTAAATAAAATCGACAAACCTCTGGCCAAACTCACAAAGAAGAAAAAAGAGAGAGCACAAATAAGCAAAATAAGAAAGGAAAATGGAGAAATTACAACAAATAACAAAGAAATACAGAATATCATATGAGAATATCATGAAAAACTTCATGGAAAATAATGGATATCCTAGAGGAGATGGACAAGTTTCTGGAAACATACAGTCCACCAAGACTGAATCAAGAAGAAACTGACCACTTGAACAAACCGATCACAAGGAATGAAATCGAATTAACAATACAAAAACCTCCCTACAAATAAAAGTCCAGGACTGGACAGCTTCACCAGGGAATTCTACCACACATACAAAGAAGAACTCATACAAGTCCTTCTAACTCTTCCAGAAGTTTGAAAAGAAGGAATATTCCCAAACTCATTCTATGAAGCCACCATCACTCTTATAACAAAAGCAGGCAAAGACACCAACAAAAAAGAGAATTACAGACCAATATCACTGATGAACACAGATGAAAATGTCCTTACCAAAATACTAGCAAATAGACTCCAACAGCACATAAAAAAGATTATACAACATGCCCAAGAGGGGTTCATCCCAGGGACACAAGGGTGGTTCAACATATGCAAATAAATCAATGTAATACTTCACATCAACAAGAGAAAGGACAAAAACCATATGATCACCTCAATAGATGGAGAAAAGATTTTGATAAAATTCAACACCAATTTATGATAAAAATTCTCACCAAAGTGGGTATTAAGGGAAAATATTTCAACATCATAAAAGCTATATATGACAAACCTACAGCCAGCATAGCAATCAACAGTGAAAAACTCAAAATCTTCCCACTAAAATCTGGGACAGGACAAGGATGCCCACTAAAACCACTCCAATTCAACATAGTCTTGGAAACCCTGGCCACAGCAATCAGGCAAGAAAGGGAAGTAAAAGGGGTCTAAATTGGAAAAGAAGAGGTAAAAGTGTCACTATATGCAGATGACATGATACTATATATAGAAAACCATAAAAGTTCCACACAAAACGACTAGAGCTGATTGAAGAATTTAGCAAGGTAGCAGGTTAAAAGATTAATGTTAAAAATCACTTGCATTTCTTTACACAAATGATGAATCAAAGGAAAAAGAAAGTAAAGAAACAAACAAGCAAACAAAAAAACAAACACCAAAGAGTACGATTGGCTGACATATATCCAAAGGAACCATGATAATTCAAAAGAAAATACTCAAAGTGATGTCAAGGATCATTAAGCACGCATCAACACAGTATCGCTGCTTGCATGTACTCAACACACTTGTAATCAGAAAACAGATGCGTGCCTTAATATTCATAAATATTGATTCATAAGAGCACAGAGTGACTTAACCCAAATGCTTACTTTAAATAAAATGGTTTCATAGTCCGTGATATAGGCTTACGGGTCTTCCAAAAGGATGAATGAATGTCTTATTCAAACCTACTTAGAGAATACATGGCATACGCGTATAACAAAGACAAATAGCTCTAGAAAACTGTACTAAGAGCAAAAGAGACAGGAAGTAAAGTGTACACTGGGATTAGCCTCATATCTAGGAAATTCAGCCACCATGAAACAAATGGATCCATGTTCTGAGAGTGTGGGTGTTTCAGCAGAAAATCAAAAGACGGATATGTATTCTGGGTGAATGGATATTACACAAACATAAGATTACTATAGTGGGTCTCTGTGTACTGTTAACTGTTAGAAAGATTAAAGAAGTGAGAAACCATAAAACTAACATGGACTCATAACCCTCCATTTGTAATTTGTATAGAGATCTGTACAAAAGGAAAGAGGGAAGGAAAAAAAGGACAATCAGACACTAATGGAGAGAATCACATTAACCTTAGGAACCTCTCGACTGAAGCAGCCCCTTCCCCAACACTGACAAGATGCAGCCAACATTGGGGATGGCAGTTACCGGTTGGATTCCAGGTGGAATGTTGGTGTGTTCCACGAGGCTTGTTGTGGCTGGTGGAGCCAAGGTAACTGGGCAGAGCTCTGTGGGTGGATCAGTGTCATGGAGGGGCTGCCGACCTCTGTGGAGCTTGGCTTAGGTCTCCTGTATGGGAAGCTGTGTAAGTTAGAGATACTGCTTCTGACCATGGCCTGAGTTCATGGGTCAGTTTCCATACCTGAAAGGGCAGACAGTGGGAGATCTGCCAGTCATCAGCTTACTGTTGAGGCTCTGAGGTAATTTCAGGACTGCCCCGTCCTGTAGAAGTCGACTTTATGGAAGACATGAAGAGAAGCCAGCAGAAAAGCTGGCTGCACAGACTGAGGTGAGATGCGAATACACTGATAAGAGTTGTTCTGCTACAATGGAGAATACTGACATGGAGACTTCTGTAGATAATACCAGGCTTGAAAGGCTTTCATGAGACATATTAAGCATTGCTGATACTGTAAGAAACCTGTAGAGGGTCAACATGCACTTGAGGAAGGTACTCAATTCACTGCTGCAAGAACGAGTCCAAGATTCCTGATGTATAAAACAGAAGAGATGACAGAGATGTTCAAACCACTCATGTTCTTGGAAGAAGTCGTGAGAATCCACACGTCCCAAGGGGCATTTACAAACCATTCAGACCACAATGCACCAAGGCCTGGTAAGCCTTTTCCCAGGTTTGGGCCTTGCTATCAAGCACTTGCTCTTCCCTCCCCTCCACTCAGGCATCCATTTCAAATGATCAGCACCTGAGCTGCAATGAAGGAAGTAGGACAAGGGCAAGCCCCTACTAGAATCAGAGTTCCTCCTCCTTCACAGTCTGTGCACAACAGTGAAATCCTCTAGGGTCAAATAGTCTCGACTAAAATATATAGGAATGGAATACTTAGCTCACACAAAGAAATGATGACCTTCCCCTAGATTTAGCAAATGCTGGGGTTATGTCTTCTTTGGTGTGAAGGGAGTGTGGTAAATGAGGGGAATATTTGACTGAACTTGAATATATATTAGGCCTCAGTTTTTTAAGACATTATAGGTAACTATTGTAAGGCAGTTTGTGAAGATATCAGTATAAGTCACCATAAACATGTAAAGACACATGTTATGTGGACCAACTTTTCCCTTGATTGAAGCCCCGGGTGCAGTATATCATGGGGTGTGCAGATTTGGTTGGGTTAAGTTGCTTTACCCAACATGATTGGAAGATTAAGTGTTCTCATTGTTGATAGAAGAGCACATGATTCTCAATAGCCTAGAAAATCTTCAGCAGTTTTCTCATAGATATGTCTCTAGTTGCTTTTGGCACCAAGCCTACATTTAAATATGCTGTTTTTATTTCCTTGAGATTTCCTTGAGAGAAATGTTACTCCTTGAAATGGCAACAATTGCCTTTATGTATCACTGGGGAGAAAGGGCACCACATTCTCAAGGGAAACCCAGGGTGGGTGTTAATTCATAGTTCCAATACATATTTCATGGTTCCTGTTGGTGTTGGGGGCATCAACAGTAAAAAGTTGACCTGTCCCCTTCATCATTTTAGACTGCTATATTACATTCTATCTGTCTATTTTTCCCTTAGGACTGACAAAATGGTACCTGAATTTGACAAGTCTGGCTTGTAAGTAGATTTAGTATGTTTCAAAACCTAACTTCATTTTCATATAAATCCCAAAATATGTAAATAAATTCTATTAAGCTTTGAAAGACTGCAACTGAGGAATCAACACAATATCAAAGCTGGTGTCTTCGGGCAATCCCTCCCACCAGGGCAGTATAGAACAAAGAGATAAACAAGAATCAAATTTTTGTGAGTTATATATGGAATGTGTCGATTTATCAAAGCCCAGTTGGCAGAGTACCAGTGCAACGTATGCTCACTCGCTCCCAATGAACACAGCAATATAAGTATCCACTCACCCAGCCCGTGGTCCAGGCCAAATGCTGAAGAGTGGTCTCTAGCAACCAAAGACAGAATGAGGCCTCAGAAAACCTGGAAGGAGGAGAAGGGAAAGTAGAGAAGAAAAATCAGTGCAGGACCTGAACTCATGATGGAGCAGCAAAGGTGAAACTCTGTTTTACTTGGATGCACAATCTGAAGTTGACAGCACACATGGGGTTGAAAGGGATGCGCTGAGTGTTAGTAGAGTGCACAGCACATGTTTGGCTGACAGAACTGAAAGAAACAGCACAAATTATCCCAATTGATTCTGAGACCAAGATCTGAGCTGCCAAATTTGAGCTAGCAGTGGCTGTGGAAAATGAGATATTGGTCTATGGATCATGGCACACACTGAGTGTCAGTGATCTGGAGTGTGTTTTGGATGGTGGTTGGCCCTATCAAGAGAGGAAACTGACCTTAGACCCCAGTAAGAATGCAACCACACTGGCGGGCAAAGTTGAGTTTTTTGAAATATCCCATGGCCACATCCACTGCATCTGCAGGCCCAGGGACCAATTTGGCAATTTGCCAATAGAGCACATGTGGGGATCAATCAGAGAAATCATGCATCTTGTCTGAGATATCCAGGGGGCCTTGGGGATGAAATCAGTTTCAAAAGCCTTAGGATCAGCTACATTCATAGCCTGGTCTGGGATTAGAGTTTGGTATGAGGCAGAGGATGCGGGACAGCTCTGTGGTTCCCTTCATGGTCCAAAGCCACAAGGATGAGTGAACAAAGAATAGTGGTCTATTCCACAGTGTGAGAAGATGAAGCATTTCCTTCACCATTATCTCCCAAAAGCAGAAACCACATTTTGAATGGCATGACATTATACGGCACCGAGGAAAACTAGGTGGGGCTGCGTGATAATGGCAGAAGGCCCTGATTCATGACACCCTTAGATATGTTTCCACAGGTTTATCTGCAGAGAGAGAAGCTCTGGGAAGAATTGTTAACATTGGGACATTCCTATGGAAATAGAAAGGACAAGTGCACTGACACGATGCTGTTTTGGAAACACTCAAAAATGACATACAACAGCCTGCAGAGCTGAAAACATTTAGATGCTACGTTTCCACTAGAGCAAGGATCCTGTAGACTTTCAGAACAGTGATAGAAGCATAATAAAAATGATGTTATACTGAACGATGAGAGTATGGTGTGTTCATCACAACGAAGGCATCACCAGCAATTACATATATACCTGATATTACACAAGGAAAACTACATGGCATCAAAGTCTAGGAAAAATTGTCCTCACAGAAATATCATGGAATTGTGTACAACCAAGAGACTGAAATTTTCACTTAACAAAGCCCTAGAAGTCTACTTAGATACCTGAGAGTACTTGACCAGTAGAGATAAAGAAGTATAGTAAAATAAACAGGAAGTACCATTTTCAGTTAAAAAGAAATTGAAGGCCCCCAAAAAAGCTTTCAAACATCTAGACTGTGAAACACTACCAGAGCAATTATTGAAAATGGAGGTGAGGGAAATACTGAAGAAAAACAGTGTCTCAGAATCACAAAAGGAAGAATACAGAAATGGGGAGGAGAACCTCTAAAAAGGAGCCAAATAAAATCAGAAAACTCAATGGATGAGATAATAACAGGGCTAAAGTCAGTCCTAAGCAGACTAAATAATGCAGAGGGACTCGTGAATGACTGTGAACACAGGGGAACAGAAATACATCTATCAGAAGATGACATAGAAAAGCAAGTGAAAACGAATGCAAATATTGCTGTTGAACCCTGGGGTAAGACAAAGCATGAAAGACTAGGACTCATAAGAGTCCCAGAGGGTAAAGCAAGATATATAAAAAAAAAATTCTGGAAATTAATTTGTAGAAAAACCAGTCAGAAAATTACTAAAAGCCAAGAAACAATCATCTATAAGAAACCAGAAGCAAACAGCATCTAAATTATCTGGAATACCAATAGACATACAAGAAGCTGTTATATCATTCAAATAATTAAAGTTCATGATCAACCCAGATATTTTAAATGAACCTAGAGGAAAGCAACTTAGTCACAACAGAATCTACAGATGGGATTCAGCTGATATTTTGACAGGACTATTGCAGGAAAGGAAAGAGTGCCAGTACATAGTCCAAAACCTGAATGAGAAAAAGCTGCAATTTAGAGCAGCATAAGCCACAAGACTGCCATCTCTAAAACAGCAGAACTAGGCAATTTCCCAGATCAGCAAAATGTAAAAGAATTCAGCAGTTCAAAACTAATCTTAAAGAAATATTTAGAATTCTACCCTGAATAGTAAAGTAGCAAGATGAAATATAAATAAGAAAACCGTCATTGGAAAGGCAAGAAGAGTCATGAGTTGCAGAGAATAAACAAGAAGATGTCAAGGAGGACATCAAAACCCTAAATATGGGAGAGGAAAGAAGGAAAACATAGGTGATTTTCAGCACTATACTAACTGAATAATCTTATATGAATCTCTGTTTAAAGAAAATGGAGAGATGCATGGCCTAATGTGTTTCAAAAACAAACAAAAGCAAACAATCAAAATATCAAACAAACAAACAAACATCAAACAATACTGTTGGCTGACATATATGCAAAGGAACCATGATAATTCAAAAGAAAATACTCAAAGGGGTGTCAAGTATCATTCATCATGAACAGTATTGCTGCTTGCAAGTAATCAACACACTTGTATTCAGAAAACAGATGCGAGCAAAAAGATTGAAAAATGTTCATTCAAAAGAGCATATCGTGACCAAACACAAATGCCTATTTTGTATAAAATAGATTCATATTCCATTATATAATTTGACTCTATTTCCAACAGAAAGAATGAATGTGATATACATGCCTACAGAGAGAATAAATGGCATACGCCCAGAACAAAGACAAGTAGTTCTACAAAACAGTACTAAGAGCAAAAAAGACAGACAGTAATGAATACATTGGTATGGGCTTCATTTCTAGGAATTTCAGCCCCCATGAAACAAATGGATCCATGTCCTGAGAGTGCGGGTGTTTCAGCAGAAAAGCAACAGACGGATAAGAATTCTGGGTGAATGGCTATTACACAAACATAAGATTCCTATAGTGGGGTCTTTGTGAACTGTTAAATGTTAGAAAGGTTAAAGACGTATGGAAAAATAAACATAACATGCACACACTTCCCTCGGTATTGTGTATAGACATCTGAACTAAAGGAAAGAGGGTCGGAAAAAAAGGACCATGGGATGCTAATGGAGAGAATCACTTTTAACTTAGGAAACTCTCATCTGATGCAGTCCCTCCCCCAAAACTGAAAAGATGCTGCAACCTTTGTGGATGGCAGTTACCGTTTGGATAACAGGTGGAATGTTGGTGTGTTCCACGAGGCTTGATGTGGCTGCTGGATCCAAGGTAACTCGGCAGAGATCTGTGGGTGGATCAGAGTCATGTAGGGGCTGACAACCTCCATGGACTTTGGCTTAGGTCTACTGTATGGGGAGCTCTTTAAGTTCGAGATAATGTTGCTGCCCAATGAGTTTAGATCACGGGTCAGTTTCTAGGAAGTGAAAAGTCAGACATTGGAAGATCTGCCCATCATTAGCATACTGGTGAGGCTCCGAAGGACTTTCAGACTTCCTCAGTATTGTAGAAGACGACTTTATGGGAGACACGAAGAGAAGCCTGCAGAAAAGCTGGCTGCACAGATTGAGGGGAGATGCGAACACATTGATGAGACTTGTTCTGCTACAATGGAGAATACTGGCATGGATATTTCTTTACATAATTCCAGGCTCAGAAGACATTCATGAGACATGTTGAGCCTGGGTGATACTAGCAGAAACCTGTGGAGGGTCAACGTGAAATTCAAGAAGGTACTAAATTCTCTGCTCCAAGAAGTGGCCCAAAATTCCTGACGTCTAAAAGAGAAGAGATGTCAGAGTTGATAAAAATTCCCATGGTCTTGAAAGAGGTCGTGAGAATCCACACGTCCCAAGGGGCATTTAAAAATCACACAGACCACAGGGCATGAAGTCCTGGTAAGCATTTACCCAGGGTTGGGAATACCTATCAAGCACTTGCCCTTCCCTCCTATCCACTCAGGCATCCATTTCAGAGGATCAGAACTTGAGCTGCAATGAAGCCAATAGGAGAAGAGCAAGCCCCTCCTAGAACCAGTTTTCCTACAACTTCACACTCTGTGCACAACACTGAAATCCTCAATGGTCAAATACTCTCGACCTTAATAGATAGAATTTAAGTAAATAGCTCACACAAAGAAATGATGACGTTCCCCTAGATTCAGCAAATTCTGGGGTTACGTCTTCTTTGGGGTGAAGGGAGTGTGGTAAGTGAGGGGATTCTTTGACTGAACTTGAATATGTATTAGGCCTCTGGTTTTCTAGACAGTATAGGTAACTATTATAAGTCAGTTAGTGAAGTGAACAGTAAAAGTTGCCATAGATTTGTAAGGACATTTTTTTTTTTTATGTGGACCGTCTTTACCCTTCATTCATGCCCGGGTGCTGTATGTCATGTGGGTGCAGACTTGGTTGTGTTAAACTGCTTTACCCAACATGATCGGACGTTTAAGCGTTCTCATGGTTGATAGAAGAGCACCTGGTTCTCAATAGACTAGCAAAGCTGCAGCAGGTTTCTCATTGCTCTAATGCCCCTAGTTCCTTTGTGAACCAAGCCTACATATAAATATCTTGTTTCAGATACCTTGTGTTTTCCTGGAGAGAAATGTTACTGCTTGAAATGACAACATTGGTCAGTATGTGTCATTGGGTGGAAAGGGCACCACATGCACAATGGAAACCAAGTGTGGGGGTAATTTCATGCTTACAATAATTATTTCATGGTTCCTGTTGGTGTTGGAGGCATCAAAATTAAAGAGTTTACCTGTCCCCTTCATCATTTTCGAGTGGTATTTTACATTTTATCTGTCTAGTTTTTCCGTAGAGCTGACAAAATTGTACCTGAATTTGACAATTGTGGATTTTAAGTAGATTTAGTATGTTTCAAAAACTAACTTCATTTTCATATAAATCCCAAAATATGTAAATCAATTATATTACACTATTGAAAGGCTGCAACTGAGGTATCAACTCAATGACAAAAATTTATTCTTCGGACAAACACATAACATCATGAGTGTATAGAAAAAAGAGATAAACAAGAATCCCATTTCGGCAAGTTATATATGGAAAGTGTTGATTTATTGATGCCCAGGTGGCTGTGTACCAGTGCATCATACGCTAACTCGCTCCCAATTACACAGAATTATAAAAATTCACTCACCAAGCCCTTGGATCAGGAGACTTGCCAAAGAGGGGTCCCTTAATTCCAAAAACAGTATGATGCCTTAGAATACGTGGATGGAGGAGAAGCAAAGTAGAGAATGGAAATCAGTGCAGTACCTGACCTCTGGTAATGGAGCATCAAAGGTGAAACTCTATTTCAAATGGACACACACTCTTAAGGGGACCGGACACATGGGATTGAAAGCGGTGCGTTGAGATTTAGAAGAGTGCACAGAAGATGCTAAGTTGACAGAACTGAAATAAATCAGCACAAATTTTCCCCATAATTGATTCTGAGGTCAAGAAACGAGCAGCCTAATTTGAGCTAGCAGTGGCTGCGTAAAATGAGGTATAGGACTATGGATTATGACACATGCTTTTTCTCAGCGATCTGGAGTGTACTGTGGATTGAGTTTGGCCCTAAAAAGAGAGAAAACTGACCTTGAACCCCAAAGAGAATGCACCACTGTGGTGTGCAAAGTTGACTTTGTCGAAATATCCCATGGCCTCATGCACTGCATCTGCAGGCCCAGGGACCAATTTGGCATTTTGCCAATAGAGCACGTGGGGGCTCAATCAGAGAAATCATGCATCTGGTCTGAGGAATTCAGGGGGCCTTGGGGTTGAATTCAATTTCGAATGCCTTTGGATAAGCTAAAGTCCTAGCCTCTACTGGGATTAGGGTTTGGTATGAGGCAGAGATGCAGGACAGCATGGTTTCCATTCATGGTGCCAAGCCACAAGGATGAGAGAACAAAGAGCATTTGTCTACATCAGCAGCGTGAGAAGATGAAGCATTTCCTTCACCATTATCTCCCAAATGCAGATGGTACATTTTGGATGGCATTGATATTGCAATAACCCGAGGACATCTAGGTTGGTTGAGCAATAATGGCAGCAGGCCCTGATGCATGACATGCATAGATATGTATCCACAGGTTTTTCCATGGACAGAGAAGATCTGGGAAGAACTGGTAAGATTGGAACATTCTTATGGAAGTAGAAAGGACAAGTGCACTGTCAATGTGCTCTTTAGAAAACAGTACAAAATGACATACAACAGCCTGCAAAGCTGAAAATATTTAGATGCTACGTTTCCACAAGGGGTAGGGTCCTCTGAACTTTCAGAAAATTGACATAAGCATAATAATATTGAGATTGTTCTAAACAGTGAGGGTATGATGCGTTCATCACATCAAAGTCAACACCAGCAGTTAGAGATATACAAGACAACACACACAGAAAAACGACATGGAATCAATGTGCAGGAAAATCTGTCCTCACAGAAATATCATGGAATTGCCTACACCTAAGAGACTAAAATTATCACTTTAACAAGCCCTAAAATTCTACACTAGATACCTGAGACTACTAGAACTGTATGCATAAAGAAGTATAGTACAAGAAACAGGAAGTAATATTTTCTGTTTCAAAGAGATTGAAGGTCCAAAAAAATGCTTTCAAACAACTAGATTATGAAACATTATCAGAGCATGTATTGAAAACCGAGGTGAGAGAAACACTGAAGTAAACTAGTGTCTCAGAATCACAGAAGGCACAATACCATAAATGGGGAAGGGAATCATTTTGACGAGAAAAATAAAATCAGAATACTCAATGTATGAGATAATAGCAGGGTAAAATTCAGTCCTTAGCAGACTAGATAATACAGAGGGACTCATGAATATCTGTAAACACAAGGGAAAAGAAATCCCTGTATCAGAAGATGGCATAGAAAAGCAAGTGTAAAGCAATGCAAATATTGCTGTTGAAACCTGGGGTAAGACAAAGCATTAAAGAATAGGATTCATAAGAGACCCATAAGGAAAAGCTAGATATAAATATCAAACTCTGAATAGGTATTTGGAGAAAAACCAGACTGAAACTTGCTGAAAGCCAACAAACCATCTCCTATACGAAACCAGGATCAAACATCATCCACATAATGTGGAATCCAAGTAGACATACAAGCAGCTTTCTTTTCATTCAAATCATCAATTTTCATGATCAACTCTGTGATTTTCGATGCACGTAGACTACAGCAACTCAGTCACAACAGAACCCCCACAAGTGTTTCAGCTGATACCTAGACAGAAATATTGCAGTACAGGAAGGAGTGCCAAGACATAGACCAAATCATGAATGAGACAAAGCTGCATTATACGGTAGCCTCTGCCACAAGACAGCCATTACCATTATCGACAGAGCTTGGCAATTTCACAGATCGGCAAAGTGTATAATAATTCAGCATTTAAAAATTATCCTAAAAAAGTTTGAGAAATCTACTCTGAATAGAAAAGTAGTCACAACAGTAACTCCAGAAGAGTTTCACCTGATAACTCGACACGAATATTGCAGGACAGGAAGGAGTGCCAAGACATACACCAAAAGCTGAATTAGAAAAAGCTGCATTCTAGAGAAGCCTATGTCACAAGAACGCCATATCTGATAACGGCACATCTAGACAATTTCACAGACTGGCATAACTGAATAGAATTCAACAGTTCAAACTTATCCTTAAACAAAGATTGAGAATTCTACCCTGAAGAGAAAAGTAGCAATATGAAATGGAAATAAGAAAAACATCAATGGAAATGCATAAATATCCATGAGTTGAAGAGAGTAATCAAGTAGAAGGCAAGGAGGACAAGAAATCCCTAAAGTTGGGAGAGGGAAGCAGGAAAACAAAGGGGATTTTCAGCACTATACTAACTGAATCATTTATATGACTCTCTGTTTAATGCAAATGGAGAGATGCATGGCCTAATGTGTTTGCAAAACAAACAACAAGCAATGAAAATATCAAACAAAAACCAAAGAGTACTGTTGGCTGACATATATGCAAAGGAACCATGATAATTCAAAACAAAATACTCAAAGGGGTGTCAAGTATCATTCAGCACGCACCGACCCAGAATTGCTCCTTGCATGTACTCAACACACATGTATTCAGAAAACAGATGCGAGCAAAAAGATTGAAAAATGTTCATTTATAAGAGCATATCGTGACCAAACCCAAATCCTTATTTTGTATAAAATCGATTCATATTCCTTTATATAGATTGAGTCTATTTCCAAAAGAAAGAATGAATGTGATATCAATCCCTACATGGAGAATAAATGGCATACGCACATAACAAATACAAGTAGTTCTACAAAACTGTACTAAGAGCAAAAAAGACAGACAGTAATGTGTACATTGGGAGGGGCTTCATTTTTAGGAATTTCAGCCCCCATGAAACAACTGGATCCATGTATTGAGAGTGTGGGTGTTTCGGGAGAAAAGCAACAGACGGATATGTATTCTGGGTCAATGTTTATTACACAAACATAAGATTCCTATAGTGGGGTCTTTGTGAAATGTTAACTGTTAGAAAGTTTAAAGACGTGTGGAAAAGTAAACATAAAATGCACACACTTCCCTGTGTATATTGTATAGACATTTGAACTAAAGGAAAGAGGGACAAAAAAAGGACCATGGGATGTTAATGGAGAGAATCACTTTTAACTTAGGAAACTCTCCTCTGATGAAGTCCCTCCCCCAACACTGAAAAGATGCAGCAACCTTTGTGGATGGCAGTTACCGCTTGGATTCCAGGTGGAATGGTGGTGTGTTCCACGAGGCTTGTTGTGGCTGCTGGATCCAAGGTAACTCGGCAGAGATCTGTGGGTTGATCAGAGTCATGTAGGGGCTGACACATTCCGTGGAGCTTGGCTTATGTCTATTGGATGGGGAGCTCTTTAAGTTCGAGATACTGTTTCTGCCCAATGACCTTAAATCACGGGTCAGTTTCTAGGAACTGAAAAGTAAGACAGTGGAAGATCTGCCCGTCATGAGCATATTGGTGAGTCTCCGAGGAACTTTCAGACTTGCTCAGTAATGTAGATGTCGACATTATGGGAGACACGAAGTGAAGCCTGCAGAAAAGTTGGCTGCAGAGATTGAGGGGAGATGCGAACACATTGATGAGACTTGTTCTGCTACAATGGAGAATACTGGCATGGAAACTTCTTTACAGAATACAAGGCTCAGAAGACGTTCATGATAAATATTGAGCCTGGCTGATACTAGCAGAAAACTGTGGAAGGTCAACGTGAAATTGAAGAAGGTACTCTATCCTCTAATCCAAGAAGTGGCCCAATATTACTGACTTCTAAAAGAGAAGAGATGTCAGAGTTGATAAAACCGCCCATGGTCTTGGAAGAGGTCGTGAGAATCCACACGTCCCAAGGGGCATTTAAAAATCACACAGACCACAGGGCATGAAGTCCTGGTAAGCATTTACCCGGGGTTGGGAATACCTATCAAGCACATGCCCTTCCCTCCTATCCACTCAGGCATCCATTTCAGAGGATCAGAAATTGAGCTGCAATGAAGCCAATAGGAGAAGAGCAAGCCCCTCCTAGAACCAGTTTTCCTACAACTTCACACTCTGTGCACGACACTGAAATCCTCAATGGTCAAATACTCTCGACTATAATAGATAGAAATTGAATAATTAGCTCACACAAAGAAATGATGACGTTCCCCTAGATTCAGCAAATTCTGGGTTTACGTATTCTTTGGGGTGAAGGGAGTGTTGTAAGTGAGGGGATTCTTTGACTGAAATTGAATATGTATTAGGCCTCTGGTTTTCTAGACAGTATAGGTAACAATTAAATGTCAGTTAGTGAAGTGAACAGTAAAAGTCGCCATAGACATGTAAGGACTTTTTTTTTTTATGTGGAACGTCTTTTCCCTTCATTCATGCCCGGGTGCTGTATGTCATGTGGGTGCAGACTTGGTTGTGTTAAACTGCTTTACGCAAAATGATCGGACGTTAAAGAGTTCTCATGATTGATAGAAGAGCACCTGATTCTCAATAGACTAGCAAAGCTGCAGCAGGTTCCTCATTGCTCTAGTGCCCCTAGTTCCTTTATGAATCAAGCCTACATATAAATATCTTGTTTCATATTCCTTGTGTTTTCCTGGAGAGAAATGTTACTGCTTGAAATGACAACATTGGTCAGTATGTGTCATTGGGTGGAAAGGGCACCACATGCATAAGGGAAACCAAGTGTGGGGGTAATTTCATGCTTAAAATAATTATTTCATGGTTCCTGTTGGTGTTGGAGGCATCAAAATTAAAGAGGTTACCTGTCCCCTTCATCATTTTCGAGTGTTATTTTACATTATATCTGTCTAGATTTTCCTTTGAGCTGACAAAATGGTACCTTAATTTGACAAGTGTGGATTTTAAGTAGATTTATTATGTTTCAAAAACTAACTTCATTTTCATATAAATCCCAAAATATATAAATCAATTTTATTACACTATTGAAAGGCTGCAAATGAGGTATTAACACAATGACAAATATGTAGTCTTTGGAGAAACACATAACATCATGGGTGTATAGAAAACAGGGATAAACAAAAATACCATTTTGGCGAGATATATATGGAAAATATTGAATTATTGATGCCCAGGTGGCAGTGAACCATTGCATCGTACGCTAACTCGCTCACAATTACACAGAATTTTAAATATCCACTCACCAATCCCTTGGTTCAGGAGACTTGCCAAAGAGTGTTTCCTTAATTCCAAAGACAGTATGATGCCTTAGAATACGTGGATGGAGGAGAAGCAAAGTAGAGAATGGAAATCAGTGCAGTACCTGACCTCTGGTAATGGAGCAGCAAAGGTGAAAGTCTGTTTCAATTGAACACACAATCTTAAGTGGACCGGACACATGGGATTCATAGCGATGCGCTGAGTGTTAGAAGAGTGCACAGCAGATGCTAAGTTGACAGAACTGAAATAAATCAGCACAAATTTTTCCGAAAATTTATTCTGAGGTCAAGAAACGAGCAGCCTAATTTGAGCTAGAAGTGGCTGCGTAAAATGAGGAATAGGATTATGGATTATGACACATGCTTTGTCTCAGCGATCTGGAGTGTGATGTGCATTGAGGTTGGTCCTAAAACGAGAGAAAAATGAACTTGAACCCCATAGAAAAGCAACCACTCAAGTGTGCAAAGTTGACTTATCGAAATGTACCATAGCCACATGCACTGCATCTGCAGGACCAGGGACCAATTTGGCATTATGCCAATAGAGAACATGGGGGCTAAATCAGAGAAATCATGCATCTGGTCTGAGAATCCAGGGGGCCTTGGGATTGATATCACTTTCCAAATTTTTTGGATCAGTTAAAGTCATAGCCTGGACTGGGATTAGGGTTTGGTATGAGGCAGAGAATGCGGGACACCTGGGTTTCTTATCGTGGTCCCAAGCCTCAAGGATGAGAGAACAAAGAGCATTTGTCTAGGTCCGCAGCTTGAGAAGATGAAGCATTTCCTTCAGCGTTATCTCCCAATAGCAGATGCTAAATTTTGGATGACCTTGATATTGCAGAGCCCTGCGGACACCTAGGCAGTGTGAGCAATAATGGCAGCAGGCCCTGATGCATGGCATCCAAAGATATGTTTCCACAGGTTTTTCTGTGGATAGAGAAGCTCTGGGAAGAACTGGTAAGATTGGAACTTTCTTATGGAAGTAGAAAGGACAAGGGCAGTGTCAATGTGCTCTTTTGAATACACTTCAAAATGACATACAACAGCCTGCAAAGCTGAATATATTTAGACGCTCCGTTTCGACAAGGGGAAGGGTCCTCTGAACTTTCAGAAATGTGACATAAGCGTAATAAAAAAGAGATTGTTCTAAACGAAGAGAGTATGGTGCGTTAATCACATCAAAGGCAACACAAGCAGTTAGAGATATACAGGACAATACACACAGGAAAACGACATGGAATCAATGTGCAGGAAAATTTGTCCTCACAGAAATATCATGGAATTGCCTACACCAAAGAGACTAAAATTTTCACTTTATCAAGCCCTATAATTCTACATTAGATACCTGATAGTACTAGACCAGTAGAGATAAAGAAGTATAGTATAAGAAACAGGAAGTACCATTTTCTGTTTCAAAGAGATTGAAGGTCCAAGAAAAAGCTTTCAAACAACTAGATTATGAAACATTATCAGAGCATTTATTGAAAACCGAGGTGAGAGAAACACTGAAATAAACCAGTGTCTCAGAACCACAAAAGGCACAATACCAGAAATGGGGAAGAGAATCAATGAGACGAGCCAAATAAAGTCAGAATACTCAATGTATGAGATAATAGCAGTGCAAAATTCAGTCCTAAGCAGACTACTTAATGCAGAGTGACTCGTGAATATCCGTGAACACAAGGGAAAAGAAATCCCTGTATCAGAAGATGACCTAGAAAAACAAGTGTTAATCAATGCAATATTGCTGTTGAAACATGGTGTAAGACAAAGCATGAAAGACTAGAAATCATAAGAAGCCCTTTGGGAAAACCTCGATATAAAAATGAAACCCTGTATAGGTATTTGGATAAAAATCAGACTGAAATTTGCTGAAAGCCAACAAACAATCTCCTATACAAAACCAGGAGCAAACAGCATCCAAATAATGTGGAATCCCGATAGGCTTACAAGCAGCTTTCCTTTCATTCAAGTCATCAAAGTCCATGATCAACTCTGTAATTTTCGATGCACAAAGAGTACAGCCACTCAGTGACAACAGAACCCCCACAGGTGTTGCAGCTGATACCTAGACAGAAATATCACAGTACAGGAAGCATTTCCAAGACAAAGACCAAATCATGAATGAGACAAAGCTGCATTATACGGTAGCCTATGCCTCAAGACAGACATTACCATTAACGACAGAGCTTGGCAATTTCACAGATCGGCAAAGTATAAAATAATTCAGCATTTAAAATCTTATCCTAAAAGAAAGACTGAGAATTCTACCGTGAATAGAAAAGTAGTCACAAAAGAAACTCCGGAAGTGTTTCAGCTGATAACTTGATATAAATATTTCAGGACAGGAAGGAGTTCCAAGACATACATCGAAACCTGAATGAGAAAAAGTTTCATTCTAGAGAAGCCTATGCCACAAGAACGCCATATCTGATAATGGCACATCTAGACAATTTCACAGACTGGCAAAACTTAATAGAATTCAACAGTTCAAAACTTATCTTTAAACAAAGATTGAGAATTCTACCCTGAAGAGAAAAGTAGCAATATGAAATGGGAATAAAAATACATCAATGGAAATGCATGAAGAGCCTTGAGTTGTAGAGAGTAAACAAGTAGAAGGCAAGGAGGACAACAAATCCCTAAAGTTGGGAGAGGGAAGCAGGAAAACATAGGTGAATTTCAGCACTATACTAACAGAATCATCTTATATGACTCTCTGTTTAATGCAAATGGAGAGATGCATGGCCTAATGGGTTTGCAAAACAAAAAGCAAACAAACAATCAAAATATCAAACAAAAACCAAAGAGTACATTTGGCTGACATATATGCAAAGGAACCATGATAATTCAAAAGAAAATACTCAAAGGTGTGTCAAGTATCATTCAGCACGCACCGACCCAGTATTGCTCCTTGCATGTACTCAACACACATGTATTCAGAAAACAGATGCGAGCAAAAAGATTGAAAAATTTTCGTTCATAAGAGCATATCGTGACGAAACCCAAATCCCTATTTTTTATAAAATTGATTCATATTCCTTTACATAGATTGTGTCTACTTCCAAACGAAAGAATGAATGTGATATCCATCCCTACATGGAGAATAAATGGCATACGCCCATAACAAAGACAAGTAGATCTACAAAACTGTACTAAGAGCAAAAAAGACAGACATTAATGCGTACATTGGGAGGGGCTTCATTTTTAGGAATTTCAGCCCCCATGAAACAACTAGATCCATGTCTTGAGAGTGTGGGTGTTTCAGCAGAAAAGCAACAGACGGATATGTATTCTGGGTGAATGGCTATTACACAAACATTAGATTTCTATAGTGAGGTCTTTGTGAACTGTTAACTGTTAGAAAGTTTAAAGACATGTGGAAAAATAAACATAACATGCACACAATTCCCTCCATATCGTGTATAGATATCGGAAATAAAGGAAAGAGTGTCGAAAAAAAGGACCATGGGATGCTAATGGAGAGAATCACTTTTAAATTAGGAAACTCTCGTCTGATGTAGTCCCCCCCAACACTGAAAAGATGCTGCAACCTTTGTGGATGGCAGTTACCGCTTGGATTCCAGGTGGAATGCTGGTGTGTACCAAGAGGCTTGTTGTGGCTGCTGGATCCAAGGTAACTCGGCAGAGCTCTGTGGGTGGATCAGAGTCAGGTTGGGGCTGACACATTCCATGGAGCTTGGCTTATGTCTATTGGATGGGGAGCTCTTTAAGTTCGAGATACTGTTGCTGCCCAATGAACTTAGATCACGGGTCAGTTTCTAGGAACTGAAAAGTAAGACAGTGGAAGATCTGCCCGTCATCAGCATATTGGTGAGTCTCCGAGGAACTTTCAGACTTGCTTAGTAATGTAGAAGTCGACTTTATGGGAGAAACGAATGGAAGCCTGCAGAAAAGCTGGCTGCACAGATTGGGGGGAGATGCGAACACATTGATGTGACTTGTTCTGCTACAATGGAGAATACTCGCATGGAGAATTCTTTAGAGAATACTAGGCTCAGAAGACTTTCATGAGAAATGTTGAGCCTGGTTTATACTAGCAGAAACCTGTGGAGGGTCAACGTGAAATTGAAGAAGGTACTCTATTCTCTGCTCTAAGAAGTGGCACAATATTTCTGACGTCTAAAAGAGAAGAGATGTCAGAGTTGATAAAAACGCCCATGGTCTTGGAAGAGGTCGTGAGAATCCAAACGTTCCAATGGGCATTTAAAAATCACACAGACCACAGGGCATGAAGTCCTGGTAAGCATTTACCCGGGGTTGGGAATACTTATCAAGCACCTGCCCTTCCCTCCTATCCACTCAGGCATCCATTTCAGACGATCAGAATTTGGGCTGCAATGAAGCCAATAGGAGAAGAGCAAGCCCCTCCTAGAACCAGTTTTCCTACAATTTCACACTCTGTGCACAACACTGAAATCCTCAATGGTCAAATACTCTCGACTATAATAGATAGAAATTGAATAATTAAGTCACACAAAGAAATGATGACGTTCCCCTAGATTCAGCAAATTCTGGGGTTACGTCTTCTTTGGGGTGAAAGGAGTGTGGTAAGTGAGGGGATTCTTTGACTGAACTTGAATATGTATTAGGCCTCAGATTTTCTAGACAGTATAGGTAACTATTAAATGTCAATTAGTGAAGTGAACAGTAAAAGTCGCCATAGACATGTATGGACATTTTATATTTATGTGGACCGTCTTTTCCCTTCATTCAAGCCCGGGTGCTGTATGTCATGTGGGTGCAGACTTGGTTGTGTTAAACTGCTTTACCCAACATGATCGGACGTTAAAGAGTTCTCATGGTTGATAGAAAAGCACCTGGTTCTCAATAGACTAGCAAAGCTGCAGCAGATTTCTCATTGCTCTATTGCCCCTAGTTCCTTTTTGAACCAAGCCTACATATAAATATCTTGTTTCAGATTCTTGTGTTTTCCTGGAGAGAAATGTTACTGCTTGAAATGACAACATTGGTCATTATGTGTCATTGGGTGGAAAGGGCACCACATGCACAATGGAAACCAAGTGTGGGGGTAATTTCATGCTTACAATAATTATTTCATGGTTCCTGTTGGTGTTGGAGGCATCAAAATTAAAGAGGTTACCTGTCCCCTTCATCATATTCGAGTGTTATATTACACTTTATCTGTCTAGTTTTTCCTTAGAGCTTACAAAATTGTACATGAATTTGAAAAATGTGGATTGTAAGTAGATATATTATGTTTCAAAAACTAACTTCATTTTCATATAAATCCCAAAATATATAAATCAATTGTATTACACTATTGAAAGGCTGCAACTGAGGTATCAACTCAATGACAAAAATTTATTCTTCGGATAAACACATAACATCATAACTGTATAGAAAAAGAGATAAACAAGAATATCATTTTGGCGAGTTATATATGGAAAATGTTGATTAATTGATGCCCAGGTGGCAGTGTACCAGTGCATCATACGCTAACTCGCTCAAAATTACACAGAATTTTAAACATCCACTCACCAAGCCATGGTTAATGAGACTTGCCAAAGAGTGTTCCCTTAATTCTAAAGACAGTATGATGCCTTAGAATACGTGGATGGAGGAGAAACAAAGTAGAGAATGGAAATCAGTGCAGTACCTGACCTCTGGTAATGGAGCAGCAAAGGTTAAAGTCTGTTTCATTTGGACACACACTCTTAAGTTGACCAGACACATGGGATTCATAGCGTTGCGCTGAGTGTTAGAAGAGTGCACAGCAGATGCTAAGTTGACAGAACTGAAGTAAATCAGCACAAATTGTCCCCAAAACTGTTTCTGAGGCCAAGAAATGAGCAGCCTAATTTTAGTTAGCAGTGGCTGCGTAAAATGAGGTATAGGACTATGAATTATGACACATGCTTTGTCTCAGCGATCTGGAGTGTGATGTGGATTGAGTTTGGCCCTAAAAAGAGAGAAAAATGAACTTGAAACCCAAAGAGAAAGCTACAACCCCAGTGTACAAAGTTGACTTTGTCGAAATGTCCCATGGCCACATGCACTGCATCTGCAGGACCAGGGACCAATTTGGCAATTTTCCAAAAGAGCACGTGGGGGCTCAATCAGAGAAATCATGCATCTGGTCTGAGAATCCAGGGGGCCTTTGGATTGATATCAGTTTTGAAATATTTGGATCAGCTAAAGACATAGCCTGGACTGGAATTTGGGTTTGCTATGAGGCAGAGGATGCGGGACAGCTGGTTTCCTTTCGTGGTCCCAAGCCACAAGGATGAGAGAACAAAGAGCATTTGTCTAGGTCCGCAGCTTGAGAAGATGAAGCATTTCCTTCAGCGTTATCTCCCAAAAGCAGATGCTAAATTTTGGATGGCCTTGATATGGCAGAGCCCTGCGGAGACCTAGGCAGTGTGAGCAATAATGGCAGCAGGCCCTGATGCATGGCATCCAAAGATATGTTTCCACAGGATTTTCTGTGCATAGAGAAGCTCTGGGAAGAACTGGTAAGATTGGAACTTTCTTATGGAAGTAGAAAGGACAAGGGCACTGTCAATGTGCTCTTTTGAATACACTTCAAAATGACATACAACAGCCTGCAAAGCTGAATATATTTAGATGCTCCGTTTCGACAAGGGGAAGGGTCCTCTGAACTTTCAGAAATGTGACATAAGTGTAATAACAATGAGTGTGTTATAAACGATGAGAGTATGTTGCGTTAATCACATCAAATGCAACACCAGCAGTTAGAGATATACAGGACAACACACACAGGAAAATGACATGGAATCAATGTGCAGGAAAATTTGTCCTCACAGAAATATCATGGAATTGCCTACACCAAAGAGACTAAAATTTTCACTTTATCAAGCCCTACAATTCTACATTAGATACCTGATAGTACTAGACCAGTAGAGATAAAGAATATAGTATAAGAAACAGGAAGTACCATTTTCTGTTTCAAAGAGATTGAAGGTCCAAGAAAAAGCTTTCAAACAACTAGATTATGAAACATTATCAGAGCATGTATTGAAAACCGAGGTGAGAGAAACACTGAAATAAACCAGTGTCTCAGAACCACAAAAGGCACAATACCAGAAATGGGGAAGAGAATCATTGAGACGAGCCAAATAAAGTCAGAATACTCAATGTATGAAATAATAGCAGGGCAAAATTCAGTCCTAAGCAGACTACATAATGCAGAGGAACTCGTGAATTTCCGTGAACACAAGGGAAAAGAAATCCCTGTATCAGAAGATGACATAGAAAAAAAATTGTAAACCAATGCGATATTTGTGTTGAAACCTGGGGTAAGACAAAGCATGAAAGACTAGAAATCATAAGAGCCCCATTGTGAAAATCTCGATATAAAAATGAAACTCTGTATAGGTATTTGGAGAAAAATCAGACTGAAATTTGCTGAAAGCCAACAAACAATCTCCTATACGAAACCAGGAGCAATCAGCATCCAAATAATTTGGAATCCCAATAGGCTTACAAGCAGCTTTCTTTTCATTCAAATCATCAAAGTCCATGATCAACTCTGTAATTTTCGATGTACGAAGAGTACAGCAACTCAGTGACAACAGAACCCCCACATGTGTTGCAGCTTATACCTAGACAGAAATATCACAGTACAGGAAGCATTTCCAAGACAAAGACCAAATCATGAATGAGACAAAGCTGCATTATACGGTAGCCTATTCCTCAAGACAGCCATTACCATTAACAACAGAGCTTGGCAATTTCACAGATCGGCAAAGTGTAAAATAATTCAGCATTTAAAAACTTATCCTAAAAGAAAGACTGAGAATTCTACCCTGAATAGAAAAGTACTCACAACAGAAACTCCGGAAGTGTTTCAGCTGATAACTTGATATAAATATTTCAGGACAGGAAGGAGTTCCAGGACATACATTGAAACCTGAATGAGAAAAAGATTCATTCTTGAGTAGCCTATGCCACAAGAATGCCATATCTGATAAAGGCACATCTAGACAATTTCACAGACTGGCAAAACTTAATAAAATTCAACAGTTCAAAACTTATCTTTAAACAAAGAGAATTGTATCCTGAAGAGAAAAGTAGCAACATGAAATTGAAATAAGAAAAACATCAATGGAAATGCATGAAGAGCAATGAGTTGTAGAGAGAAAACATGTAGAAGGCAAGGAGGACAACAAATCCATAAATTTGGGAGTGGAAAGCAGGAAAATTTAGGAGATTTTCAGCACTATACTAACAGAATGATCTTATATGACTCTCTGTTTAATGCAAATGGTTTGATGCCTGACCTAATGTGTTTGCAAAACAAACAACAAACAAACAATCAAAATATCAAACAAAAACCAAAGAGTACATTTGGCTGACATATATGCAAAGGAACCATGATAATTCAAAAGAAAATACTCAAAGGTGTGTCAAGTATCATTCAGCACGCACCGACCCAGTATAGTTCCTTGCATGTATTCAACACACATGTATTCAGAAAACAGATGCGAGCAAAAAGATTGAAAAATGTTCATTCAAAAGAGCATATCGTGACCAAACCCAAATGCCTATTTTGTATAAAATAGATTCATATTCCTTTATATAGATTGAGACTATTTCCAACAGAAAGAATGAATGTGATATTCATCCCTACATGCAGAATAAATGGCATACGCCCATAACAAAGACAAGTAGTTCTACAAAACTGTAATAAGAGCAAAAAAGACACACTGTAATGCGTACATTGGGATGGGCATCATTTCTAGGATTTTCAGCCCCCATGAAACAAATGGATCCATGTCTTGAGAGTGGGGGTGTTTCAGCAGAAATGCAACAGACGGATATGTATTCTGGGTGAATGGCTATTACACAAACATTAGATTTCTATAGTGCATTCTTTGTGAACTGTTAAATGTTAGAAAGGTTAAAGACGTGTGGAAATATAAACATAATATGCACACACTTCCCTCTGTATAGTGTATAGAGATTTTAACTAAAGAAAAGAGGGTCGAAAAAAAGGACCATGGGATGCTAATGGAGAGAATTACTTTTAAATTAGGAATCTCTCGTCTGATGCAGTCCCTCCCCCAGCACTGAAAAGATGCTGCAACCTATTGTGGATGGCAGTTACCGGTTTGATTCCAGGTGGAATGCTGGTGTGTACCAAGAGGCTTGTTGTGGCTGCTGGATCCAAGGTAACTCGGCAGAGCTCTGTGGGTGGATCAGAGTCATGTAGGGCTGACACCCTCCGTGGAGCTTGGCTTAGGTCTATTGTATGGGGAGATCTTTAAGTACGAGATACTGTTGCTGCCCAATGACCTTAGATCACGGGTCAGTTTCTAGGAAATGAAAAGTCAGACATTGGAAGATCTGCCCATTATCAGCATACTGGTGAGGCTCCGAGTAACTTTCAGACTTGCTCAGTAATGTAGAAGTCGACTTTACGGGAGACAAGAATGGAAGCCTGCAGAAAAGCTGGCTGCACAGATTGAGGGGAGATGCGAACACATTGATGAGACTTGTTCTGCTACAATGGAGAATACTGGCATGGAGACTTCTTTAGAGAATACTAGGCTCAGAAGATATTCATGAGACATGTTGAGCCTGGCTTATACTAGAAGTAACCTGTGGATGGTCAACGTGAACTTGAAGAAGGTACTCTATTCTCTGCTACAAGAAGTGGCCCAATATTCCTGAAGTCTAAAAGAGAAGAGATGTCAGATTTGATAAAACCGCCCATGGTCTTGAAAGAGGTCATGAGAATCCACACATCTCAAGGGGGATTTAAAAATCACACAGACCACAGGGCATGAAGTCCTTGTAAGCATTTACCAAGGGTTGGGAATACATATCAAGCACATGCCCTTCCCTCCCATCCAGTCAGGCATCCATTTCAGAGGATCAGAATTTGAGCTGCAATGAAGCCAATAGGAGAAGAGCAAGCCCCTCCTAGAACCAGTTTTCCTACAACTTCACACTCTGTGCACAACACTGAAATCCTCAATGGTCAAATACTCTCGACCTTAATAGATAGAATTTAAGAAAATAGCTCACACAAAGAAATGATGACGTTCCCCTAGATTCAGCAAATTCTGGGGTTACGTCTTCTTTGGGGTGAAGGGAGTGTGGTAAGTGAGGGGATTCTTTGACTGAACTTGAATATGTATTAGGCCTCTGGTTTTCTAGACAGTATAGGTAACTATTAAAATTCAGTTATTGAAGTGAACATTAAAAGTCGCCATAGACATGTAAGGAATTTTTTTTTTTATGTGGACCGTCTTTACCCTTCATTCATGCCCGGGTGCTGTATGTCATGTGGGTGCAGTCTTGGTTGTTTTAAACTGATTTACCCAACATGATCGGACGTTTAAGCATTCTCATGGTTGATAGAAGAGCACCTGGTTCTCAATAGACTTGCAAAGCTGCAGCAGGTTTCTCATTGCTCTAATGCCCCTAGTTCCTTTGTGAACCAAGCCTACATATAAATATCTTGTTTCATATTCCTTGTGTTTTTCTGGAGAGAAATGTTACTGCTTGAAATGACAACATTGGTCAGTATGTGTCATTGGGTGGAAAGAGCACCACATGCACAAGGGAAACCAAGTGTGGGAGTAAGTTCATGCTTACAATAATTATTTCATGGTTCCTGTTGGTGTTGGAGGCATCAAAAGTAAAGAGTTTACCTGTCCCCTTCATCATTTTCGAGTGGTATTTTACATTTTATCTGTCTTGTTTTTCCTTAGAGCTTACAAAATGGTACCTGAATTTGACAAGTGTGGATTGTAAGTAGATTTAGTATGTTTCAAAAACTAACTTCATTTTCATATAAATCCCAAAGTATGTAAATCAATTATATTACACTATTGAAAGGCTGCAACTGAGGTATCAACTCAATGACAAAAATGTATTCTTCGGACATCACATAACATCATGACTGTATAGAAAAAAGAGATAAACAAGAATCCCATTTCGGCGAGTTATATATGGAAAGTGTTGATTTATTGAGGCCCAGGTGGCAGTGTACCAGTGCATCATTCGCTAACTCGCTCCCAATTACACAGAATTTTGAAAATCCACTCACCAAGCCCTTGGTTCAGGAGACTTGCCAAATAGTGGTCCCTTAATTCCAAAGACAGTATGATGCCTTAGAGAACGTGGACCGAAGAGAAGCAATGTAGAGAATGGAAATCATTGCAGTACCTGACCTCTGGTAATGGAGCAGCAAACGTGAAACTCTGTTTCATTGGACGCACACTCTTAAGGGGACCGGACACATGGGATTCAAAGCGATGTGCTGAGTGTTAGAAGAGTGCACAGCAGATGCTAATCTGACAGAACTGAAATAAATCAGCAAAAATTGTCCCCAAAATTGATTCTGAGGCCAAGAATCAAGCAGGTGAATTTGAGCTAGAATTAGCTGTTTAAAATCAGGTATAGGACAATGGATGATGTCACACGCTTTGTCTCAGTGATCTGGAGTGTGTTGTGGATTGAAGTTGGCCCTACCAAGAGAGAAAACTGCCCTTTAACCCCCAAAGAAAAATCAACCACTCCGGTGTGCCAAGTTGACATTATCGAAATGTCCCATGGCCACATTCACTGCATCTGCAGGCCCAGGGACCAATTTGTCATTTTGCCAATAGAGCACGTGGGGGCTAAATCAGAGAAATCATGCATCTGGTCTGAGGAATCCAGGGGGCCTTGGGATTGAAATCAGTTTCCAAACCTTTGGATCAGCTAAAGTCATAGCCTGGACAGGGATTAGATTTTGGTATGAGGCAGAGGTTGCGGGACAGCTGGGTTTCCTTTCATGGTCCCAAGCCACAAGGATGAGAGAACAAAGAGCATTTGTCTAGGTCCGCAGCGTGAGAAGATGAAGCATTTCCTTCACCGTTATCTCCCAAAAGCAGATGCTATATTTTTGATGGCCTTGATATTGCACAGACCCTAGGACAACAATGTGGGTTGAGCAATAATGGCAGCAGGCCCTGATTCATGACATCCATAGATATGTTTCCACAGGATTTTCTGTTGACAGAGAAGCTCTGGGAAGTACTGGTAAGATTGGAACATTCTTATAGAAGTAGAAAGGACAAGCGCACTCTCAATGTGCTCTTTAGAAAACACTTCAAAATGACATGCAACATCCTGCAAATCTGAAAATATATAGATGCTCCATTTCCACAAGGGGAAGGGTCCTCTGAAGTTTCAGAAAATTGACATAAGTGTAATAAAAATGAGATTGTTCTAAACGAAGGGTGTATGTTGTATTGATCACATCAAAGGCAACACCAGCATTTAGAGATATTCAAGACAACACACACAGTAAAAAGAAATGGAATCAATGTGGAGGAAAATATGTCCTCACAGAAATATCATGGAATTGTCTACAACAAGAGACTTAAATTTTCACTTTAAAAAGACCTACAATTCTACATTAGATACCTGATAATAGTAGAACAGTAATGATAAAGACGTATAGTACAAGAAACAGTAAGTACCATTTTCTGTTTCAAAGAGATTGAAGGTCCAAAATAAAGCTTTCAAACACCTAGATTATGAAACATTATCAGAGCTTTTATTGAAAACCGAGGTGATAGAAACACTGAAGTAAAACCGTGTCTCAGAATCACAAAAGGCACAATACCAGAAATGTGGAAGAGAATCATTCAGACGAGCCAAATAAAATCAGAATACTCAATCTATGATATAATAGCAAGGCAAAATTCAGTCCTAAGCAGACTAGATAATGCAGAGGGATTCGTGAATGTCCGTGAATACAAGAGAAAAAAAATCCCTGTATCAGAAGATGGCATAGAAATGCAAGTGTAAACCAATGCAAATATTGATGTTGAATCCTTGGGTAAGACAAAGCATGAAAGACTAGGATTCATAAGAGCCCCATAGGGAAAAGCTAGATATAAAAATCAAACTCTGAATAGGTATTTGGAGAAAAACCAGACTGAAAATTACTGAAATCCAAGAAACAATCATCTATATGAAATCAGGAGCAAACAGCATCCAAATAATTTGGAATCGCAATAGACTTACAAAAAGCTATATTTTCATTCAAATCATCAAATATCATGATAAGCTCTGTGATTTTCGATGCACCTAGATGACAGCAACTCAGTCACAACAGAACCCCCACATGTGTTTCAGCTGATACCTAGACAGAAATATCACAATACAGGTAGGAGTGCCAAGACATACACCAAATCATGAATGAGACAAATCTCCAATTACGGTAGCCTATGCCTCAAGACAGCCATTAACATTAACGACAGAATTTGGCAATTTCACAGATCGGCAAAGTGTAAAATATTTCAGCATTTAAAAAATTATCCTAAAAGAAAGATTGAGAATTCTAACCTGAATAGAAAAGTAGTCACAACAGAAACTCTGGAAGTGTTTCAGCTGATAACTCGACACAAATATTGCAGGACAGGGAGGAGTGCCATGACATACACTGAAACCTGAATGAGAAAAAGCTGCAATCTAGAGTAGCCTATGCCACAAGAATGCCATATCTGATAACAGCAGATCTAGAAAATTTCACAGAGCGGCAAGCTGAATAGAATTCAGCAGTTCAATTCTTATACTTAGACGAAGATTGAAAATTGTACCCTGAAGAGTAAAGTAGCAAGATGAAATTGAAATAAGAAACCATCATTGGAAATAAAGAAGAGCTATGAGTTGCAGAGAATTAAAAAGAAGAAAGCAAGGAGGACATCAAAAGCCTACAGATGGTATAGGGAAGCAGGAAAACATAGTTGATTTTCAGCAATATACTAACTGAATCATTCTATACGTCTCTCTGTTTAATGCAAATGGAGAGATATATGGCCAAATGCGTTTGCAAAACAAACAACAAGCAAACAATCAAAATATCAAACAAACAAACAAACACCAAAGAGTAATGTTGGCTGACATATATGCAAAGAACCATGAGAATTCAAAAGAAAATACTCAAAGTGCTGTCAAGTATCATTCAGCACACACCGAACCAGTATCGCTGCTTGCATGTACTCAAAATACTTGTATTCAGAAAAGAGATGCGAGCAAAATGATTGAAAAATTTTCATACATAAGAGCATATCGTGACCTAACCCAAATGCCTTTATTGTATAAAATGGATTCATATTCCATTATATAGATTGACTCTTCTACCAACAGGAAGATTGAATGTGATAATCATCCCTAGTTAGAGAATTAATGGCATACGCCTCTAACAAAGACAAGTAGTTCTACAAATTGTACTAAGATCAAAAGAGATAGACAGAAAAGTATACATTGGGATGGGATTCATTTCTAGGAATTTCAGCCCCCATGAAACAAATGGATCCATGTCATGAGACTGTGGGAGTTTCAAAAGAAAAGCAACAGACGGATATGTATTCTGAGTGAATGGCTATTACACAAATATAAGATTCCTTTGGGTGGTCTTTGTGAATTTTAACTGTTAGAAAGTTTAAAGCCCTTGGAAATACACACTTAACATGCACACACTTCCCTCTCTTTGTAATCTGTATTGAGATATGAACTAAAGGAAAGAGGGTTGGAAAAACAGGACCATGGGATGCTAATGGAGAGAATTACTTTTAACTTAGGAATCTCTAGTCTGATGCAGTCCCTCCCCCAGCACTGAAAAGATGCTGCAACCTTTGTGGATGGCAGTTACCGGTTGGATTCCAGGTGGAACTTTGGTGTGTTCCACGAGTCTTGTTGTGGCTTCAGGATCCAAGGTAACTCGGCAGAGCTCTGTGGGTGGATCAGAGTCATGTAGGGGCTGACACCCTCTGTGGAGCTTGGCTTAGGTCTATTTTATCGGGAGCTGTTTATGTTCGTGATACTGCTGCTGCCCAATCACCTGAGATCACGGTTCAGTTTCTAGAAACTGAAAAGTCAGACATTGGAAGATATGCCCATCATCAGCATACTGGTGAGTCTCCGAGGTACTTTCAGACATGCCCAGTAATGTAGAGGTCGACTTTATGGGAGACACGAAAAGAAGCATGAAGAAAAGCTGGCTGCACAGATTGAGGAGAGATGCGAACACATTGATGAGAGTTGTTCTGCTACAATGGAGAATAATGGCATGGAGACTTCTTTCCAGAACACCACGCTCCAAAGACATTCATGAGACATGTCGAGCCTGGCTGATACTAGCAGAAACCTGTGGAGGGTCAACGTGAACTTGAAGAAGGTACTCAATGCTCTGCTCCAAGGAGTGGTCCAATATTCCTGACGTCTAAAAGAGAAGAGATGGCAGAGTTGATAAAATAGCTCATGTTTTTGAAAGAGGCCGTGAGAATCCACACTTCCCAAGGGGCATTTAAAAATCAAACAGACCACAGAGTACGAAGTCCTGGTAAGTTTTACCTGGGTTTGGTCATACCTATTAAGCACTTGCCATTCCCTCCCAACCACTCATTCATCCATTCCAGAGGATCAGCACTTGAGCTGCAATGAAGCCAATAGGAGAAGAGCAAACCCCTCCTAGAACCAGTTTTCCTACAACTTCACAATCTGTGCACAAAACTGAATTCCTCAATGGTCAAATACTCTCGACCTTAATAGATAGAATTTAAGTAAATAGCTCACACAAAGAAATGATGACGTTCCCCTAGATTCAGCAAATTCTGGGGTTACGTCTTCTTTGAGGTGAAGGGAGTGTGGTAACTGAGGGGATTCTTTGACTGAACTTGAATATGTATTAGGCCTCAGTTTTTTTAGACAGTATAGGTAACTATTAAAAATCAGTTAGTGAAACGAACTGTAAAAGTCGCCGTAGACATGTAAGGAAATACTTTTATGTTGACAGTCTGTTTTCTTCATTCAATCCCGGGTGCAGTATATCATGTGGGTGCAGACTTTGTTGGGTTAAGATGCTTTACCCAACATGTTTGGACGTTTAAGCGTTCTCATGGTTGATAGAAGAGCACCTGGTTCTCAATAGAGTAGCAAAGCTGCAGCAGATATCTCATTACTCTAATGCCCCTAGTTCCTTTTTGAACCAAGCCTACATATTAATATCTTGTTTCAGATTCCTTGTGTTTTCCTGGAGAGAAATGTTACTTCTTGAAATGACAACATTGGCCAGTATGTGTCGTTGGGTGGATAGGGCACCACATTCACAATTGAAACCAAGTTTGGGGGTAATTTCATGCTTACAATAATTATTTCATGGTTCCTGTTGGTGTTGGATGCATCAAAAGTAAAGAGTTTACCTGTCCCCTTCATCATTTTCGAGTGGTATATTACATTTTAACTGTCTATTTTTTCCTTAGAGATGACAAAATTGTACCTGAATTTGACAAGTGTGGATTGTAAGTAGAATTAGTATGTTTCAAAAACTAACTTCATTTTCATATAAATCCCAAAATATGTAAATCAATTGTATTAAACTTTTGAAAGGCTGCAACTGAGGTATCAACACAATGACAAAAATGGAGTCTTCTGACAAACACTAACATCAAGACTGTATAGAAATAGAGATAAACGAGAATCCCATTTCGGTGAGATATATATATGGAATGTGTTGATTTATTGATGCCCAGGTGGCAGTGTACCAGTGCATCATATGCTAACTCGCTCCCAATTACACAGAATTTTAAATATCCACTCACCAAGCCCTTGGTTCAGAAGACTTGTCGAAGAGTGCTCCCTTAGTGGCAAGGACATTATGATGCCTCAGAAAACGTGGATGGAGGAGAAGCAAAGTAGAGAATGGAAATCAGTGCAGTACCTGACCTGTGGTAATGGAGAAGCAAAAGTTAAACTCTGTTACAGTTGTTCGCACACTCTTAAGTGGACCTCACACATGGGATTCAAAGCGATGCGCTGAGTGTTAGAAGAGTGCACAGCAGATGGTAAGCTGATTTAACTGAAATAAATCAGCACAAATTGTCCAGACAATTGATTCTGAGGCCAAGAAACGAGCATCCGAATTTGAGCTAGCAGTGGCTGCGTAAAATGAGGTATAGGACTATGAATGATGTAACTCCCTTTGTCTCAGGGATCTGGAGTGTGTTGTGGATTGTGCTTGTCCCTATCAAGACAGAAAACTGACGTTGAACACCAATGAGAAAGCAACCCCTCCTGTGTGCAAAGTTGACTTAATCGAAATTTCTCATGGCCACATGCACTGCATCTGCAGGCCCAGGGACCAATTTGGAATTTTCCCAATAGAGAACGTGGGGGCTCAATCAGAGAAATCATGCATCTGATCTGAGGAATCCAGGGGGCCTTGGGGTTGAAATCAGTTTCCGAAGCCTTTGGATGAGCTAAACTCCTAGCCTGAAATGGGATTAGGGTTTGGTATGAGGCAGAGGATGCGGAACAGCTAGGTTTCCATTCGTGGTCCCAAGCCACAAGGATGAGAGAACAAAGAGCATTTGTCTAGGTCCACAGCATGAGAAGATGTAGCATTTCCTTCACCATTATATCCCAAATGCAGATGCTACATTTTGGATGGCGTTGAGATTGCACAGCCCCTTGGACACCAAGGCGGGGTGAGCAATAATGGCAGCAGGCCCTGATGCATGACATGCATAGATATGTTTCCACAGGTTTTTCTGTGGACAGAGAAGCTCTAGGAAGAACTGGTATGATTTGAACATTCTTATTCAAGTAGAAAGGACAAGCGCACTCTCAATGTGCTCTATTGAATACACTACAAAACGACATACAACAGCCTGAAAAGCTGAATATATTTAGATGCCCCATTTCCACAAGGGGAAGTGTACTCTGAACTTTCAGAAAAGTGACATAATCGTAATAAAAATGAGATTGTTCTAAACGATGAGAATATGTTGCGTTGATGACATCAAAGGCAACACCAGCAGTTCAAGATATACAAGACAACACACACAGGAAAACGACATGGAATCAATGTGCAGGAAAATTTCTCCTCACAGTAATATCATGGAATTGCCTAAAATTAAGAGACTAAAATTTTCACTCTACAAATCCCTAAAATTTTACATTAGATACCTGATACTAATAGACCAGTTGAAATAAAGAAGTATAGTACACGAAACAGGAAGTACCATTTTCTGTTTCAAAGAGATTGAAGGTCCAAAATAAAGCTTTCAAACAAGTAGATTATGAAACATTATCAAAGCATGTATTGAAAACCGTGGTGAGAGAAACAGTGAAGTAAAACAGTGTCTCAGAAACCAAAAAGGCACAATACCAGAAATGGGGAAGCGAAACATTTAGACGAGCCAAATAAAATCAGAACACTTAATGGATGAGATAATAGCAGGGCAAAATTCAGTCCTAAGCAGACTAGATAATGCAGAGGGATTCGTGAATGTCCGTGAACACAAGGGAAAAGAAATCCCTGTATAAGAAGATGGCATAGAAATAGAAGTGTAAACCAATGCAAATATTGCTGTTGAATCCTTGGGTAAGACAAATCATGAAAGATTAGGATTCATAAGAGCCCCATAGGGAAAAACTAGATATAAAAATCAAACTCTGAATAGGTATTTGGAAAAAAATCAGACTGAAAATTACTGAAAGCCAAGAAACAATCATCAATAAGAAACCAGGAGCAAACAGCATCCTAATAATGTGGAATCCCAATAGACCTACAAGCAGCTATATTTTCATTCAAATCATCAAAAATCATGATAAGCTCTGTGATTTTCGATGCACCTAGAGGACAGCAACTCAATCACAACAGAACTCCCACAGGTGTTTCAGCTGATTCCTAGACAGAAATATCACAGTACAGGAAGGTGTGTCAAGACATACACCAAATCATGAATGAGACAAAGCTGCATTATATGGTAGCCTATGCCAAAAGACAGCCATTACCATTAAAGACAGAACTTGGCAAATTCACCAATTGGCAAAGTGTAAAATAATTCAGCAGTTAAATAGTTATCCTAAAAGAAAGATTGAGAATTCTAACCTGAATAGAAAAATAGTCAAAACAGTGCTCATGAAGTGTTTCAGCTGATAACTTGACACAAATATTTCAGGACAGGAAAGAGTGCCAGGACATACACTGAAACCTGAATGAGTAAAAGCTTCAATCTAGAGTAGCCTATGCCACAAGAACGCCATATCTGATAACAGCAGATATAGACATTTTCACAGAGCGGCAAAACTGAATAGAATTCAGCAGTTCAAATCTAATCCTTAGACAAAGTTTGACAATACCACCCTGAAGAGAAAAGTAGCAAGATGAAATGGAATTAAGAAAACCATCATTGGAAATGCAAGAAGAGCCATGAGTTGCAGAGAATTAAAAAGAAGAAGGCAAGGAGGACATCAAAAGCCTACAGATGGGAGAGGGAAGCAGGAAAACATAGGTGATATTCAGCACTATACTAACTGAATCATCCAATATGGCTCTCTGTTTAATGCAAATGGAGAGATGCATGGCCTAATGTGTTTGCAAAACAAACAACAAGCAAACAATCAAAATATCAAACAAACAAACAAACACCAAAGAGTACTGTTGGCTGACATATATGAAAAGGAACCATGAGAATTCAAAAGAAAATACTCAAAGGGCTGTCAAGTATCATTCAGCACGCACCGAACCAGTTTCGCTGCTTGCATGTACTCAAAATACTTGTATTCAGAAAACAGATGCGAGCAAAAATATTGAAATATGTTCATTCATAAGAGCATATCGTGACCTAACCCAAATGCCTTTTTTTGTATAAAATGGATTCATATTCCGTTATACAGATTGACTCTTTTTCCAACAGGAAGATTGAATGTGATATTCATCCCTAGTTAGAGACTTAATGGCATACGCCTCTAACAAAGAAAAGTAGTACTACAGAACAGTACTAAGAGGAAAAGAGACAGACAGTAAAGAGTACATTGGAATGGGCTTCATTTCTAGGAATTTCAGACCCCATGAAACAAATGGATCCATGTCTTGAGACTGTGGGAGTTTCAACAGAAAAGCAACAGACGGATATGTATTCTGAGTGAATGGCTATAACACAAAAATAAGATTCCTTTGGGTGGTCTTTGTGAATTTTAACTGTTAGAATGGTTAAAGTCGTTGGAAATACAAACTTAACATGCACACACATCCCTCTCTTTGTAATCTGTATTGAGATATGAACTAAAGGAAAGAGGGTTGGAAAAACAGGACCATGGGATGCTAATGGAGAGAATTACTTTTAACTTAGGAATCTCTAGTCTGATGCAGTCCCTCCCCCAGCACTGAAAAGATGCTGCAACCTTTGTGGATGGCAGTTACCGGTTGGATTCCAGGTGGAACTTTGGTGTGTTCCACGAGTCTTGTTGTGGCTTCAGGATCCAAGGTAACTCGGCAGAGCTCTGTGGGTGGATCAGAGTCATGTAGGGGCTGACACCCTCTGTGGAGCTTGGCTTAGGTCTATTTTATCGGGAGCTGTTTATGTTCGTGATACTGCTGCTGCCCAATCACCTGAGATCACGGTTCAGTTTCTAGAAACTGAAAAGTCAGACATTGGAAGATATGCCCATCATCAGCATACTGGTGAGTCTCCGAGGTACTTTCAGACATGCCCAGTAATGTAGAGGTCGACTTTATGGGAGACACGAAAAGAAGCATGAAGAAAAGCTGGCTGCACAGATTGAGGAGAGATGCGAACACATTGATGAGAGTTGTTCTGCTACAATGGAGAATAATGGCATGGAGACTTCTTTCCAGAACACCACGCTCCAAAGACATTCATGAGACATGTCGAGCCTGGCTGATACTAGCAGAAACCTGTGGAGGGTCAACGTGAACTTGAAGAAGGTACTCAATGCTCTGCTCCAAGGAGTGGTCCAATATTCCTGACGTCTAAAAGAGAAGAGATGGCAGAGTTGATAAAATAGCTCATGTTTTTGAAAGAGGCCGTGAGAATCCACACTTCCCAAGGGGCATTTAAAAATCAAACAGACCACAGAGTACGAAGTCCTGGTAAGTTTTACCTGGGTTTGGTCATACCTATTAAGCACTTGCCATTCCCTCCCAACCACTCATTCATCCATTCCAGAGGATCAGCACTTGAGCTGCAATGAAGCCAATAGGAGAAGAGCAAACCCCTCCTAGAACCAGTTTTCCTACAACTTCACAATCTGTGCACAAAACTGAATTCCTCAATGGTCAAATACTCTCGACCTTAATAGATAGAATTTAAGTAAATAGCTCACACAAAGAAATGATGACGTTCCCCTAGATTCAGCAAATTCTGGGGTTACGTCTTCTTTGAGGTGAAGGGAGTGTGGTAACTGAGGGGATTCTTTGACTGAACTTGAATATGTATTAGGCCTCAGTTTTTTTAGACAGTATAGGTAACTATTAAAAATCAGTTAGTGAAACGAACTGTAAAAGTCGCCATAGACATGTAAGGAAATACTTTTATGTTGACAGTCTGTTTTCTTCATTCAATCCCGGGTGCAGTATATCATGTGGGTGCAGACTTTGTTGGGTTAAGATGCTTTACCCAACATGTTTGGACGTTTAAGCGTTCTCATGGTTGATAGAAGAGCACCTGGTTCTCAATAGAGTAGCAAAGCTGCAGCAGATATCTCATTACTCTAATGCCCCTAGTTCCTTTTTGAACCAAGCCTACATATTAATATCTTGTTTCAGATTCCTTGTGTTTTCCTGGAGAGAAATGTTACTTCTTGAAATGACAACATTGGCCAGTATGTGTCGTTGGGTGGATAGGGCACCACATTCACAATTGAAACCAAGTTTGGGGGTAATTTCATGCTTACAATAATTATTTCATGGTTCCTGTTGGTGTTGGATGCATCAAAAGTAAAGAGTTTACCTGTCCCCTTCATCATTTTCGAGTGGTATATTACATTTTAACTGTCTATTTTTTCCTTAGAGATGACAAAATTGTACCTGAATTTGACAAGTGTGGATTGTAAGTAGAATTAGTATGTTTCAAAAACTAACTTCATTTTCATATAAATCCCAAAATATGTAAATCAATTGTATTAAACTTTTGAAAGGCTGCAACTGAGGTATCAACACAATGACAAAAATGGAGTCTTCTGACAAACACTAACATCAAGACTGTATAGAAATAGAGATAAACGAGAATCCCATTTCGGTGAGATATATATATGGAATGTGTTGATTTATTGATGCCCAGGTGGCAGTGTACCAGTGCATCATATGCTAACTCGCTCCCAATTACACAGAATTTTAAATATCCACTCACCAAGCCCTTGGTTCAGAAGACTTGTCGAAGAGTGCTCCCTTAGTGGCAAGGACATTATGATGCCTCAGAAAACGTGGATGGAGGAGAAGCAAAGTAGAGAATGGAAATCAGTGCAGTACCTGACCTGTGGTAATGGAGAAGCAAAAGTTAAACTCTGTTACAGTTGTTCGCACACTCTTAAGTGGACCTCACACATGGGATTCAAAGCGATGCGCTGAGTGTTAGAAGAGTGCACAGCAGATGGTAAGCTGATTTAACTGAAATAAATCAGCACAAATTGTCCAGACAATTGATTCTGAGGCCAAGAAACGAGCATCCGAATTTGAGCTAGCAGTGGCTGCGTAAAATGAGGTATAGGACTATGAATGATGTAACTCCCTTTGTCTCAGGGATCTGGAGTGTGTTGTGGATTGTGCTTGTCCCTATCAAGACAGAAAACTGACGTTGAACACCAATGAGAAAGCAACCCCTCCTGTGTGCAAAGTTGACTTAATCGAAATTTCTCATGGCCACATGCACTGCATCTGCAGGCCCAGGGACCAATTTGGAATTTTCCCAATAGAGAACGTGGGGGCTCAATCAGAGAAATCATGCATCTGATCTGAGGAATCCAGGGGGCCTTGGGGTTGAAATCAGTTTCCGAAGCCTTTGGATGAGCTAAACTCCTAGCCTGAAATGGGATTAGGGTTTGGTATGAGGCAGAGGATGCGGAACAGCTAGGTTTCCATTCGTGGTCCCAAGCCACAAGGATGAGAGAACAAAGAGCATTTGTCTAGGTCCACAGCATGAGAAGATGTAGCATTTCCTTCACCATTATATCCCAAATGCAGATGCTACATTTTGGATGGCGTTGAGATTGCACAGCCCCTTGGACACCAAGGCGGGGTGAGCAATAATGGCAGCAGGCCCTGATGCATGACATGCATAGATATGTTTCCACAGGTTTTTCTGTGGACAGAGAAGCTCTAGGAAGAACTGGTATGATTTGAACATTCTTATTCAAGTAGAAAGGACAAGCGCACTCTCAATGTGCTCTATTGAATACACTACAAAACGACATACAACAGCCTGAAAAGCTGAATATATTTAGATGCCCCATTTCCACAAGGGGAAGTGTACTCTGAACTTTCAGAAAAGTGACATAATCGTAATAAAAATGAGATTGTTCTAAACGATGAGAATATGTTGCGTTGATGACATCAAAGGCAACACCAGCAGTTCAAGATATACAAGACAACACACACAGGAAAACGACATGGAATCAATGTGCAGGAAAATTTCTCCTCACAGTAATATCATGGAATTGCCTAAAATTAAGAGACTAAAATTTTCACTCTACAAATCCCTAAAATTTTACATTAGATACCTGATACTAATAGACCAGTTGAAATAAAGAAGTATAGTACACGAAACAGGAAGTACCATTTTCTGTTTCAAAGAGATTGAAGGTCCAAAATAAAGCTTTCAAACAAGTAGATTATGAAACATTATCAAAGCATGTATTGAAAACCGTGGTGAGAGAAACAGTGAAGTAAAACAGTGTCTCAGAAACCAAAAAGGCACAATACCAGAAATGGGGAAGCGAAACATTTAGACGAGCCAAATAAAATCAGAACACTTAATGGATGAGATAATAGCAGGGCAAAATTCAGTCCTAAGCAGACTAGATAATGCAGAGGGATTCGTGAATGTCCGTGAACACAAGGGAAAAGAAATCCCTGTATAAGAAGATGGCATAGAAATAGAAGTGTAAACCAATGCAAATATTGCTGTTGAATCCTTGGGTAAGACAAATCATGAAAGATTAGGATTCATAAGAGCCCCATAGGGAAAAACTAGATATAAAAATCAAACTCTGAATAGGTATTTGGAAAAAAATCAGACTGAAAATTACTGAAAGCCAAGAAACAATCATCAATAAGAAACCAGGAGCAAACAGCATCCTAATAATGTGGAATCCCAATAGACCTACAAGCAGCTATATTTTCATTCAAATCATCAAAAATCATGATAAGCTCTGTGATTTTCGATGCACCTAGAGGACAGCAACTCAATCACAACAGAACTCCCACAGGTGTTTCAGCTGATTCCTAGACAGAAATATCACAGTACAGGAAGGTGTGTCAAGACATACACCAAATCATGAATGAGACAAAGCTGCATTATATGGTAGCCTATGCCAAAAGACAGCCATTACCATTAAAGACAGAACTTGGCAAATTCACCAATTGGCAAAGTGTAAAATAATTCAGCAGTTAAATAGTTATCCTAAAAGAAAGATTGAGAATTCTAACCTGAATAGAAAAATAGTCAAAACAGTACTCATGAAGTGTTTCAGCTGATAACTTGACACAAATATTTCAGGACAGGAAAGAGTGCCAGGACATACACTGAAACCTGAATGAGTAAAAGCTTCAATCTAGAGTAGCCTATGCCACAAGAACGCCATATCTGATAACAGCAGATATAGACATTTTCACAGAGCGGCAAAACTGAATAGAATTCAGCAGTTCAAATCTAATCCTTAGACAAAGTTTGACAATACCACCCTGAAGAGAAAAGTAGCAAGATGAAATGGAATTAAGAAAACCATCATTGGAAATGCAAGAAGAGCCATGAGTTGCAGAGAATTAAAAAGAAGAAGGCAAGGAGGACATCAAAAGCCTACAGATGGGAGAGGGAAGCAGGAAAACATAGGTGATATTCAGCACTATACTAACTGAATCATCCAATATGGCTCTCTGTTTAATGCAAATGGAGAGATGCATGGCCTAATGTGTTTGCAAAACAAACAACAAGCAAACAATCAAAATATCAAACAAACAAACAAACACCAAAGAGTACTGTTGGCTGACATATATGAAAAGGAACCATGAGAATTCAAAAGAAAATACTCAAAGGGCTGTCAAGTATCATTCAGCACGCACCGAACCAGTTTCGCTGCTTGCATGTACTCAAAATACTTGTATTCAGAAAACAGATGCGAGCAAAAATATTGAAATATGTTCATTCATAAGAGCATATCGTGACCTAACCCAAATGCCTTTTTTTGTATAAAATGGATTCATATTCCGTTATACAGATTGACTCTTTTTCCAACAGGAAGATTGAATGTGATATTCATCCCTAGTTAGAGACTTAATGGCATACGCCTCTAACAAAGAAAAGTAGTACTACAGAACAGTACTAAGAGGAAAAGAGACAGACAGTAAAGAGTACATTGGAATGGGCTTCATTTCTAGGAATTTCAGACCCCATGAAACAAATGGATCCATGTCTTGAGACTGTGGGAGTTTCAACAGAAAAGCAACAGACGGATATGTATTCTGAGTGAATGGCTATAACACAAAAATAAGATTCCTTTGGGTGGTCTTTGTGAATTTTAACTGTTAGAATGGTTAAAGTCGTTGGAAATATAAACTTAACATGCACACACATCCCTCTCTTTGTAATCTGTATTGAGATATGAACTAAAGGAAAGAGGGTTGGAAAAACAGGACCATGGGATGCTAATGGAGAGAATTACTTTTAACTTAGGAATCTCTAGTCTGATGCAGTCCCTCCCCCAGCACTGAAAAGATGCTGCAACCTTTGTGGATGGCAGTTACCGGTTGGATTCCAGGTGGAACTTTGGTGTGTTCCACGAGTCTTGTTGTGGCTTCAGGATCCAAGGTAACTCGGCAGAGCTCTGTGGGTGGATCAGAGTCATGTAGGGGCTGACACCCTCTGTGGAGCTTGGCTTAGGTCTATTTTATCGGGAGCTGTTTATGTTCGTGATACTGCTGCTGCCCAATCACCTGAGATCACGGTTCAGTTTCTAGAAACTGAAAAGTCAGACATTGGAAGATATGCCCATCATCAGCATACTGGTGAGTCTCCGAGGTACTTTCAGACATGCCCAGTAATGTAGAGGTCGACTTTATGGGAGACACGAAAAGAAGCATGAAGAAAAGCTGGCTGCACAGATTGAGGAGAGATGCGAACACATTGATGAGAGTTGTTCTGCTACAATGGAGAATAATGGCATGGAGACTTCTTTCCAGAACACCACGCTCCAAAGACATTCATGAGACATGTCGAGCCTGGCTGATACTAGCAGAAACCTGTGGAGGGTCAACGTGAACTTGAAGAAGGTAGTCAATGCTCTGCTCCAAGGAGTGGTCCAATATTCCTGACGTCTAAAAGAGAAGAGATGGCAGAGTTGATAAAATAGCTCATGTTTTTGAAAGAGGCCGTGAGAATCCACACTTCCCAAGGGGCATTTAAAAATCACACAGACCACAGAGCACGAAGTCCTGGTAAGTTATACCCGGATATGGTCATACTTATAAAGCATTTGCCTTCCCTCCCATTCACTCACTCATCCATTCCAGAGGATCAGCCCTTGAGCTGCAATGAAGACAATAGGAGAAGAGCAAACCCCTCCTAGAAACAGTTTTCCTGCAACTTCACACTCTGCGCACAACACTGAATTCCTCAATGGTCAAATACTCTCGGCTATCTTAGATAGATATTAAATACTTAGCTCACACAAATAAATGATGATGTTCCCCTAGTTTCAGCAAATTCTGGGGTTACGTCTTCTTTCGGTTGAAGGGAGTGTGGTAAGTGAGAGGATTTTTTGACTGAACTTGAATATGTATTAGGCTTCATTTTTTTCTAGAGAGCATAGGTAACTATTAAAAATCAGTTAGTGAAACGAACTGTAAAAGTCGCCACAGACATGTAAGGAAATACTTTTATGTTGACAGTCTGTTTTCTTCATTCAATCCCGGGTGCAGTATATCATGTGGGTGGAGACATGGTTGTGTTAAACTGCTTTACCCAACATGTTTGGACGTTTAAGCATTCTCATGGTTGATAGAAGAGCCCCTGGTTCTCAATAGACTAGCAAAGCTGCAGCAGGTTTCTCATTACTCTAATGCCCCTAGTTCCTTTTTGAACCAAGCCCACATATTAATAACTTGTTTAAGATTCCTTGTGTTTTCCTGGAGAGAAATGTTACTTCTTGAAATGACAACATTGGCCAGTATGTGTCATTGGGTGGAAAGGGCACCACATGCACAAGGGAAACCATGTGTGGGGGTAATTTCATGCTTACAATAATTATTTCATGGTTACTGTTGGTGTTGGTGTCATCAAAATTAAAGAATTTACCTGTCCCCTTCATCATTTTCGAGTGGCAATTTACATTTTATCTGTCTAGTTTTTCCTTAGAGATGACAAAATTGTATCTGAATTTGAGAAGTGTGGATTGTAAGTAGATTTAGTATGTTTCAAAAACTAACTTCATTTTCATATAAATCCCAAAATATGTAAATCAATTGAATTAAACTTTTGAAAGTCTGCACCTGAGGTAGCAGCACAATGACAAAAATGGGGTTTTGGACAAACAGTAACATCATGAATCTATAGAAAAAGAGATAAACAAGAATCCCGTTTCGGTGAGTTATATATGGAAAGTGATGATTTATTGATGCCCAGGTGGCAGTGTACTAGTGCATCATATGCTAACTTGCTCCCAATTACACAGAAATTTAAACATCCATTCACCAAGACCTTGTTTCAGAGACTTGACATAGAGTGCTCCCTTACTTGCAAGGACAGTATGATGCCTCAGAAAACGTGGATGGAGGAGAAGCAAAGTAGAGAATAGAAATCAGTGCAGTACCTTACCTCTGGTAATGGAGCAGCAAAGGTGAAACTCTGTTTCAATTGGACCCACACTCTTAAGCCGACCAGACACATGGGATTAAAAGCGATGCGCTGAGAGTTAGAAGAGTACACAGCAGATGCTAAGCTGACAGAACTGAAATAAATCAGCACAAATTGTCCCCACAATTGATTCTGAGGCCAAGAAACGAGCAGCCGAATTTGAGCTAGCAGTGGCTGCATAAAATGAGGTATAGGACTATGAATTATGTCACACGCTTTGTCTCAGTGATCTGAAGTGTGTTGTGGATTGTGGTTGGCCCTACCAAGAGAGAAACCTGACCTTGAACCCCAATGAGAAAGCAACCACTCCGGTGTGCAAAGTTGACTTTATTGAAATGTACCATGTCCACATGATCTGCATCTGCAGGCCCAGGTACCAATTTGGCATTTTGCCAATAAAGAACGTGGGGGCTCAATCAGAGAAATCATACATCTGGTCTGAGGAATCCAGGGGACCTTGTGGTTGAAAAGAGTTTTCAAATCCTTTGGATCAGCTAAATTCCTTGCCTGGACTGGGATTAGGGTTTTTTAGGAGGTAGAGGATGCGGGACAGCTGGGTTTCCTTTCGTGGTCCCAAGCCACAAGGATGAGAGAACAAAGACCATTTGTATAGGTCCGCAGCGTGAGAAGATGAAGCATTTCCTTCACCATTATCTCCCAAATGCAGATGCTACATTTTGGATGGCGTTGAAATTGCACAGGCCCAAGGACAGCTAGGCGGGTTTAGCAAAAATGGCATCATGCCCTGATGCATGACATCCATAGATGTGTTTCCACAGGTTTTTCTGTGGACAGAGAAGCTCTGGGAAGAACTGGTAAGTTTGGAACATTCTTATGGAAGTAGAAAGTACAAGCGCACTGTCAATGTGCTCTATTGAATACACTTCAAAATGACATACAACAGCCTGCAAAGCTGAATATATTTAGATGCTCCGTTTCCACAAGGGGGAGGGTTCTCTGAACTTTCAAGAATTTGACATAAGCGTAATAAAAATGAGATTGTTCTAAACGATGAGAGTATGTTGCGTTGATCACATCAAAGTCAACACCAGCCGTTAGAGATATACAAGACAACACACACACAGGAAAACGGCATGGAATCAATCTGCAGGAAAATTTGCCCTCACAGAAATATCATGGAATTGCCTACAAATAAGAGACTAAAATTTTCACTTTACAAATCCCTAAAATTCTACATTAGATACCTGATAGTAATAGACCAGTTGAGATAAAGATGTATAGTACAAGAAACAGGAAGTACCATTTTCTGATTCAAAGAGTTTGAAGGTCCAAAAAAAGCTTTCAAACATCTTGATTATGAAACATTATCTGAGCATATATTGAAAAACGAGGTGAGAGAAAAACTGAAGTAAAACAGTTTCTCAGAATCACAAAAGTCACAATACCAGAAATGTGGAAGAGAATCATTGAGACGAGCCAAATAAAATCAGAATACTCAAAATGTTAGATAATAGCAGGGCAAAATTCAGTCATTGCAGAGTAGATAATGCAGAGGGACACGTGAATGTCCCTGAAAACAAGGGAAAAGTAATCCCTGTATCAGAAAATGGCATAGAAAATCAAGTGTAAACCAGTGCAAATATTGCTGTTGAATCCTTGGGTAAGACAAAGCATGAAAGACTAGGATTCATAAGAGCCCCATAGGGAAAAGCTAGATATAAAAATCAAACTCTGAATAGGTATTTGGAGAAAAATCAGACTGAAAATTACTGAAAGCCAAGAAACAATCATCTATATGAAACCAGGAGCAAACAGCATCCAAAATAATGTGGAATCCCAATAGACCTACAAGCAGCTATAATTTCATTCAAATCATCAAAGATCATGATAAGCTCTGTGATTTTCGGTGCACCTAGAGAACAGCAACTCAGTCACAACAGAACCCCCACACGTATTACAGCTTATACTTAGACCAAAATATCACAGTACAGGAAGGAGTGCCAAGACATAGACAAAATCTTGAATGAGACAAAGCTGCATTATACGGTAGCCTATGCCACAAGACAGCCATTACCATTAATGACAGAACTTGGCAATTTCACAGATCGGCTAAGTGTAAAATAATTCAGCATTTAAATAATTATCCTAAAAGAAAGATTGAGAATTCTACCCTGAATAGAAAAGTAGTCACAACAGAAACTCCGGAAGTGTTTCAGCTGATAACTCGACACATATATTGCAGTACAGGAAGGAGTGCCAGACATACACCGAAACCTGAATGAGAAAAAGCTGCAATCTAGAGTAGCCTATGCCACAAGAACGCCATATCTGATAACAGCAGATCTAGAAAATTTCACAGAGCGGCAAAACTGAATAGAATTCAGCAGTTCATTACTTATCCTTAGACAAAGATTGACAATTCTTCCCTGAAGAGAAAAGTAGTAAGATGAAATGGAAATAAGAAAACCATCATTGGAAATGCAAGAAGAGCCATGAGTTGCAGAGAATTAACAAGAAGAAGGCAAGGAGGACATCAAAAGCCTACAGATGGGAGAGGGAAGCAGGAATACATAGGTGATTTTCAGCAATATACTAATTGAATCATCCTATATGACTCTCTGTTTAATGCAAATGGAGAGATGCATGGCCTAATGTGTTTGCAAAACAAACAACAAGCAAACAATCAAAATATCAAACAAACAAACAAACACCAAAGAGTACTGTTGGCTGACATATATGCAAAGGAACCATGAGAATTCAAAGGAAAATACTCAAAGGGCTGTCAAGTATCATTCAGCACGCACCGACACAGTATCGCTGCTTGCATGTACTCAACACACTTGTATTCAGAAAACAGATGCGAGCAATAAGTTTGAAAAATGTTAATTCATAACAGCAAATCGTGACCTAACCCAAATGCCTATTTTGTATAAATTTGATTCATATTACTTTATATAGATTGACTCTTCTTCCAACAGGAAGATTGAATGTGATATTCATCCCTAGTTAGAGAATAAATGCCATACGCCCATAACAAATACAAGTAGTTCTACAAAACAGTTCTAAGAGCAAAATAGAAAGACAGTAAAGTGTATATTGGGATGGGCTTCATTTCTAGGAATTTCAGCCCCCATGAAACAAATGGATCCATGTCTTGAGACTGTGGGCGTTTCAGCAGAAAAGCAACAGACGGATATGTATTCTGAGTGAATGGGTATTACACAAACATAAGATTCCTTTGGGTGGTCTTTGTGAATATTTAACTGTTAGAAAGCTTAAAGTCGTGTGGAAATATAAACTTAATATTCACACACTTCCCTCTCTTTGTAATGTGTATTTACATCTGAACTAAAGGAAAGAGGGTCAGAAAAACAGGACCATGGGATGCTAATGGAGAGAATTACTTTTAACTTAGGAATCTCTCGTCTGATGCAGTCCCTCCCCCAACACTGAAAAAATGCTGCAGCCTTTGTGGATGGCAGTTACTGGTTGGATTCCAGGTGGAACTTTGGTGTGTTCCAGGAGGCTTGTTGTGGCTGCTGGATCCACATTTCTTTTAGCATGTGTTTAGTGTTGCTAAAGTCTTTTAGTTTTTGCTTCTCTGTGAAATTCTTTATCTCTCCTTCTATTCTAAAGGATAGCCTTGCTGGAGAAACTATCCTTGGCTGCTTTTTTTTTTTTTTTTTCATTCTGGACTTTGAATATAACTTCCCTCTCCATTTGGGCCTGTTGTGTTTCTGTAGAGAAATCAGCTGAGAGTCTTCTCTTGTAACTCACTCTTTTTTTTTCTCTTGCTGCCTTTAGGCTCATTTCTTTATCTTTCAGTCTCTCCATCTTGATTATCATATGTCTTGGTGTGGGTCTCTTTGGGCTCTTCCTGTTTGGGAATCTCTGAGCCTCTTGTATTTGGGTGTCTGATTCCTTCTTTAGGTTTGGGAAGTTTTCAGTCATGATTTCTTTAAATACCTTTTCCATCACCTTTGTTTTTTCTTCCCCTTACGGAATCCATATTATGCATAGATTGGCATGCTTTATATTATCCCATAGGTTCCTTATATTGTTTTCATTGTTTTTTATTTGTTTTTCTCTCATCTGTTCTGATTGGGTGCTTTCTGTTGTCCTGTCTACTAGGTCACTTATTCGTTCGTCTGCATTTTCTAGCCTGCTTTATATAAGCTTTAGGTCAGATCTCATTTCAGCCAATGAATTTACCAATTCTACTTGGCTCTTCTTTATAGCTTCTATTTTGTTTTTGGCATATTTTATGTCTCTAAACACTATCTCTTTTAGTTCCTTCAGTAATTTGATACTTCTTTTTTGAAATCTTGATCTAGTAGGCCATCAATGCCTATTTTTTTGACCGTTCTTTCAGGGGATTTTTCTTGCTCTTTTAATTGGGAGTGCTTCCTCTGCTTCTTCATGCTGCTCATATCTCTCTGGCACTGTGGCTTAAGGAGTATCAGTTATCTATTGTGGTACTTAAAGTAGTTTATTTATTTATCTATCTAAAGCCTATGTGGGAATAAAACTTAAAATGAGAGAGAGAGAGAGAATTTTAAAAGAATGGAGGAAAAGAAGGTTTGAAAACAGTGTATCATAAATAATAGAAGAGAAAGTTGAAGCAGAATAGGAATCGAGTTGAGATGTCTTTTAAAAATGTTAATAAAAAGAAGAAAAAATCAAAACACAATATTTGAAACATGTGAATAATAATAACAGATCAAAACCAAGAGAATTAAAAATGAAATGAGAACTGTAAACATATAGAAATGTTTAAAAAGTAAAGGTTAAAAAGGTAATAGAAAATAAAACAGATATAAAAAGATTTAAAAAACAAAGATGTGTTCTCCTAGAGACTGCGCTCTTAATGGTTTTATTGAGAGGTCTTTCTGTCTTTGCCCTGTTTCACGAACTCAGCTTGCTCTGTTGTTACCCTCGTCTGTGCTGCTCACAGTGTCTGTTGGCAAGAAGATCGCGCCCCTCCAGCACTGGATCAGATGCTGCTCTCCTTCGCGGTGGGCGGGTGGGTCACTCCCCCTCCAGATGCCGCAGTCAGTGCTGTGCCACTTGCTCCATAGGTGGGCTCAGCTTCAAGAATAACAACTTTATGGAGATATAATTCATATGCCATAAAATGCAACCTTTGAAAGTGTGCATTAGGGTTTTAAGTACATTTCAGGGTTGTGTAGCCATCACCCCCAAAAAGAAGCAGTACCTTTTGTAAGTCACCCCCTAACTTTCCTTTCTCTTAACCCCCAGCAGCCACCACTCTACTTTCTGCCTCTATGGATTTGCCTGTTCTGGGCATTTCATATAAGTAGAACCATACAGTATGCTGCCTTTTTTGATTGTTGTCTTTCATTTAGTGTGACGTTGTCAAGGCTCATCCATGGTGTAGCATATATAAGTACCCAAATTCCTTTTTGTGTTCAAATAATTTGCCATTTTTATAAATACACCACATTGCTTATCCATCCATCTGTTGATGATGAATAATTCTGCTGTAAATGCTCATGGACAAGTTTTTGTGTGAACACATATTTTCAGTTCTCTTGAGGATATATCAAAAAATGGAATTGCTGGGATGTATTCTACTTTTAACATTTTGAGGAATTGCTAAAGTAGTTTTTAAAGTGACTGCACCATTTTATATTTCCAGTAGTAATGTATGAGGAGTCCAGTTTCTCCACATCCTCATCAACACTTTTTATTACCGGGTTTATACATACATATTTATATATCATATATCATATATCATATATATTTGTCACCCTAGTTGGTATGAAGTGGCATGACATTGTGCTTTTGATTTGTGTTTCCCTAATGCCTACTGATGTTGAACATCTTTTTATGTGCTTATTTCCCATTCGATTGTCTTCTTTGGAGAAACATCTATTCAAATTCTTTGCCCATTTTAATTGTATTTGTCTTTGTATTGTCACGTTTTAAGTCTTCTTTGTCTATTCTGGATAAATGTCCCTTATCATATTGGAAATATTTTCACCCATTCTGTGGATTGTCTTCTTACTTTCTTGATGAAGTCCTTTGAAGCACAGAAGTTTTTAATTTTACAGAAGTCCAGTTTACTTGATTTTTTTTCTTTTGTTGTTTGTGCTTTTGGTGTCATATCTTAGAAGTATTTGTAATCCAATGTCCTGAAGATTTTCTCATTGTTCATTTTGTAAAAGTTTATAGTTTCAGGTCTGTGATTTATTTTGAGTTAATTTTCATAAATAGTGTTAAGATAAAAGTTCAGTTTTCTTTCTTTCCAGGTGTATGTTCAGGTGTCCCAGCATCATTTTTGTAAAGATTATTTTTCCCCATTGGATTGTCATGGCACCTTTGTCAAAAATTAACTGGCTATGTGTAAGAGTTTGTTTATGGACTCTCAGTTCTTTTCTCTCAATCTATTTGTCTGTCCTTTATGCAAGTACCACACTGTATGGATTACAGTTTTGTTAGTGAGTTTTGAATGTGGAAATTTCAAAACTTTGTTCTTTTTCAAGATTTTTTTGACCATTCTGGGTATCTTGCATTTCCATATTAGTTTTAGGATCAGCTTGTTCATTTCTGCCAAAAAGCCAGAGTTGCATTGAATCTATAGGTCATTTTGAGGACAATTGCCATCCTAACAATAAGGCTTCTGATCCATGAACACAGAAGAGCTTTCCATTTATTTTAGGTCATTTTTAACCTCTATCAGTAGTATTTTACTTTTCAATATACAAGTTTCAGACATTTTTCTCAGTATTCCACATATTTTTCTTAATATTCCTAAGTATTTTATTCTTTTGGATGCTATTGTAAATGAAAATGTTTCCTTCATTTTATTTTTAGATTATTCACTGCTGTTGTATAGAAATATGATTACTTTTTTATATATTGATTTGTGTCTTACAATTTTGGTCAGACTGGGTTATTAATTCTAATAAGTTTTTTTTTCTTTTCTCTCTCTCTCTTTTTCTTTGTGGATTCCTTGGGATTTCAATATATAATATCATGTCATGTGGAATCGAAATAGTTTTATTTCTTTCTTTCTAATCTAGAGGCTTTATTTTCTTTGTCTGTTTGCTTTGACTAGAACCTCTAGTACAATGTTGATTTTGGGAGGAAATAATTCTGTCTTTCACCATTATGTATGATCTTTGCTCCAGGTTTTTCATAGATGTTGTCTGTCAATTTGAGGAAGTTGTCTTCTATTCCTAGTTTTTATTCATTATTCTATTAATATGGCATATTACATGAATTGACTTTTATACGTTGAACTGCCTTTGCATACCTGGATACATCCCACTTAATTGTGGCCTATTTTATATGTTACTGGATTGGATTTGCTTGTATTCCGTTGAGGATTTTTGCGTTTATATTCATAAGAGACAGTCTTTAGTTTCTTGTGATGCCTTTGTCTGGTTTTGTTATCAGTGTTATACTAGTCTCATTGAATGAATTGGGAAGTGTGCCCACCTCTTTTTTTTAGACGAGTTCGTGAAGCATTTTTTATTTTTGCTTGTTTTTGTTTTGTTTTGTTTTTCTTTAAGTAGTTGATGGAATTCACCAGAAAAGCCATAGGGGCCTAGCATTTCCTTGTGGGAATATTTTGGATTACTTTTTCAGTCACTACTTATTGTAGGATTATTTGAGTTTTCTATTTCTCCTTGAATTAGCTTCAGTCATTTATGTCCTTCTTGGAATTTATCCATTTCATCTAGATTATCTAATTTATTGGCTGTATAATTATTCATGGTATTCCCTTATATTCCTTGTTATTTTTGTAAGGGCAGTAGTGACATCCTTCCTTTCATTTCTTTTTAGTAATTTGAATCTTCCCTCTTTTTTTTCTTCAGTACTTGTTAAACTTTGTCAATTTTGTTGATCTTTTCAAAGAACCAACTTTTCTTCTTGTTGGTTATTCTCTGTTGTTCATCAATTTTCTATTCCATTTATTTCTGCCTTTAGTATTTTGATTAGAATGTTTAATTCATTTACATAAATGTAATTTCTTATCAGGTTGAAGTTAACTCTGCTATCTGCTTTCTATATATCTTTTTTCCCCATTCCTCTATTACTACACTTTTTTTGTACAAAGTAGGCATTTTCAAGTTTGCCATTTTAATTTGTTGTTTTATCTTTTTCTTCTCCTTCTCCTCCTCCTACTCCTCCTCCTTCTCCTCCATTGCCCTGGAGATTATAATTAACATCTTGTTTTAAAGCAATCTAGTTCACATGAATGCCAACTTAATTTCAATAGTACACAAAAACTTGGCTTTGGTATCAATCTTTTCCCTCCCCCTCCTCATGCTGTCACTGTCATACAAATTACACCTTTATGCATTTATAAGCCCATCTACACAGTTTCATAAGTATTGTTTTATGCAGTTGTCTTTTAAATCAAATAGAAGAAAACACTTACATGTAATACTATATTTATACTGTGTTTTTTTCTTTTTTTACTCATGTAGTTACCTCTACTAGTGCTCTTTATTTTTCAGGTGAGTGTCCTTTCATTTACACCTGCTGGACTATCCTTAGTATTTCTTGTAGGGCAGGTCTGCTAGCAATGAATTCTTTCAGATTTTGTTTTTGTAGGAGGGTCTTAATTTCTCCTTTAATTTTTTTGAAGAATCACTTTGCTGGCTATAAAATACTTGGTGACAGTCTTTTCCTTTTATCACTTTGACAATACCATCCCACTGCCTTCTGGTCTCCATGGTTTTTGATGAGAAATCAACTGTCTTACTGAGGAGCCTTTGTATATGTTGAGCCACTTTTCTCTTTCTGCTGTCAAGGTTCTTTGTTCTTGTCTTTTGACACACTAAGTCTGATGTGCCTATTTTTGATGTCTCTATGTTTATACCACGTGGAGGTTGTTGAGCTGCTGGGATGTACAAATTAATGTTTTCATCAAATTTGGGAAGTTTACAGCCATTATACTTTATATAATCTTTCTAACCCTTTTTTTCTCTCCTTCCTTCTGGCGCTCCCATTATGTGTTTATTGGTATTGTTGATGGTGTCCCACCTATCTCTGACACAGTGTTCTTTTTTATTTTTCATTCCTTTTTCTTTCTGCTCCACAGACTGGATAATCTCAGTAGTTTTAAGTTAACTGACTTTTTCTTCAACAAGTTCATATCTACAAAGAAATCTCTTATTGAATTTTTCATTTTAGTCACTATATTTGTATCTCTAGAATTTCTAGTTGGTTTTTAATATAAATTTTACCTATTGATATTCTCTGTAGAATGAGATGTTCACATAATTTAATTCTTTAGGCATGGTTTCTGTTAGCTCTTTGAATATATGTGTAATTGCTTATTTATGTCTTTGTCTAGTAAGTCCAGTGTCTGGGTTTCCTCAGGGAGTTTCTATTGACTACTTTTTCCCCTGTGTTATGGCCAAATTTTTCTGTTTCTTTGTACATCTTGTAATTTTCTGTTGAAAACTGGACATTTAAAATATTACAATGTGGCAGATCTGAAAGCCAGATTTCCTCATCTCCAGGGTTTATCGTTGCTTCCATTGTCATTGCTGCTGCAGCTATTTATTTAGTTACTTTTCTGAACAAATTCTGTAAAATCTGTATTCTTTATCATGCATGGCCATGAGATCAGTGTGTGTGCAGAAAGCCTAGTTGTCATCACTGTAATAATGATTGGACAGTGACTTCTTTCAATGCCTCGAGCCAATAGTTTGAGCTGTTGCCAGGTGGCTGTGTGAGGAATGCTGCATGCTGAGGGATGCCCTCAGCACCAGCAGGCACTCTGCAGCTCTTCCAAAGCCTTTAGTTCTTGCTTATGCAGAACCTCAATTTCAGCCAGAGTTGAAGGTTTAAGATTTTCTCAGATCTTTCCTTGCCATGTGCCACACATGTGTACGGCCTTCTACAATTATCAGAATTTTTTTGGAGATTATTAACAGTACCTCCACCCCCAGAATGTCTCATTACTCAATTTTGCCTTCTAAGTTTCCTAGTCAGCATCTAGTTAGCCTCTACTGGTACCACTGCCTCAGGCAGTTGTAATGTTAAATACTCACTGCTGATTGTTTTCCACACACACTCTGGGGACAGGCTGTTTGCACAGCATGAGTTTGAGATAGGTCAAATAGTGACAGCTCTCTGGGTACGGATTTTTTGGGTAACTTCAAATCACTTCTGCCCCTACCTTGATTGTGAGACTGTTGCTTTTAAAGGCCACCATTTAGGTGAGGATACGGGGATGGGGTAGATCAAATTACAATGCCACAAAACTCACTATCTTTATGGAGATTTAGCTGGTTTTTTTCCCTCAAATAAACACTCCCTGGACTGCTGGAAGCCTCTGTTTAATTTCCAGAGTTCTGCAGAAGTTAATTTTGACAAATTTTGCCATTGTCATTGCTTCATAGAGGAGTAAGTTTTCCAAGATTTTTACTCAGATATTCTAGAAGTGTATCCCAAGTGCATTTGTTTTTAACTGAATTACATGCAAGACTAACTAATTCTACAGCTCCAGCCCCATTCACATAAGAGTCCTTCTGCATGGATTCTCCTACAGGGAGCAGTGTGCAATCTGTTGTCAGTTTATTGTTTTTCTTATTAAAGTGTAGAGTTTTTAAAAATATGCTCATGAATAGCCCTTTGTCATTTTTACACGACAAAAAACTTCCACTAGTCTGTGGCTATTTTTTTCCGTCTCTTTTCGTTGCTTTAATGAAGTTCTCACTTTTAAGGATTTTCAGTATAGCAATATGTGGATGCTGATCACACGGGTGAGACATTTAACTACTGTCTAAACCTCAGTCTTTGCTCTGATTCACTGTCTAGAACATCTGAACACATCTACTAAACCCCGTACACCAATGGATGCTGAGAGCCCTAATTAAAAAAATGCTTTTTAAGTAAAGCAAAAAATATTATCTTTGACCCTAGAAAAGACAAATCTCAAATTTGCTAGCTGATCTTGCTTTCTGTGATCATTAGCTACATCATGTTTATAGAGCCGACAGGCATATTGAGCTACTGATTTTATTTTATTGGATTTTAGAATGCAGAACACATTTTAGGCCCACTTATAGCACCATATGTGTATCTTTAAGGATCTGTACATATGATGATGTCTTTATTTTAAGTACCTACTGCTGTGAACCTCATTAAAGAAACCTTGGAACTGCAGAACTGAAATTTTTCATATCACTATCATCCCGTAGCATCTCTTTTGCAATTAGATGTTGTGTGGCAGAGTATTTTTCTGCTCCCTAGAAATGATCAATGTTGAAGGGGGAAAAAAAACCCTCCTCTAATAAGTATCATTCAAATCACACACTTATCTGAAGAATGGCCACCATTTTAGTCCACACCAATCCATCTACTCATACTGACTCAGATTCCTCAACACAGACAATCCACCACTGAAGTCAGGGTCCTCAGCACACGTTCTATCCCCTCCCCATTCCTTGTTCTTTCTGAACTACTTTTGTCCAATGTGTCCTGCCAGGCCATTTGCAGCCTGACTGCAGTTTTTAATTTTTACCTTTGAGTTCCAGGCTGCGCCTAGTGACTTCCAGAGAAACGCCAAACACCTGGCTCATCAGGAGGGGTGGGGAGGATTTCAGGAAGCTGTTACCATAACTCACTTGCAGATCAGTGAGTGGCTGTTGTGACCATTACTTCTATATCTCTGCCATGCCGGCTGCATCCACCCCAGCAAAATAACGTAGCTCCTCCAACCACCTCTGCCTCTATTCATCTGGGTTTCTGCTTTTAGTGACACTCAGATGCTGCTGATGGGCATTATATATATATATATTTTTAATTGAAGTATGGTCAGTTACAATGTGTCAATTTCTAATATACAGCACAATGTCCCAGTCATTCATATACACATATATATGTATGAATTCCTTTTCATATTTTTTTCATTAAAGTTATTACAAGATATTAAATATAGTTCCTTGTGCTATACAGAAGAAATTTAGTTTTTTTACCTATTTTTTTATATAGTAGTTGATATTTTCAAATCTCAATCTCTGATGGGCATTTTTAAAGCCACATCTGGAACCCTTGCTGCAGAAGAGTCTGAGAAATATATTTTCAACCTCATAGCCTTTTGGTTAGGAAGTTGGAATAAAGACTGAGCTGGCTTACCTAACTTGTCTGCCTTTGTGAGTAAAGAGGTCTGGAGTTTCAAGGCCCAATTAAATATCACAGCCCTTCAGTATCAAACTCTTAAAGAAACCAAAATGCTCCCATCTGCCAGAGCATGACTTGTCCTTAGATACTGCCGGCCATAACCACCAACGCTGTCTAAGGCATCGTCTTCATCTGGTGCACACTTTCTTTAGATGTCTAACATCCTGATTAACAGGGCAAGCTGGTTTGGATTCCCAAGGTCACAGGCAGCCTTCTGCCTGACTTTGGTGTATATATGTTCATTGAAGAGTCCTCCCTCAGATCAGCTAGAGCTGCCTGGTGTGTGATTTGCCAGAGAATGTGGGTGCAGTGCTCCCCACCAGAGTCCTACCAGTTGTTTTATTGCAGGAAGAGAGAGAGCAAAAGAGACAGAAGAGGAATTTCTTGTCCATCCTCAAACACAGTCACCCCCGCCCAGGGCTCTTGCTCTGGGACACAAAGAAGTGCAGGCCAGCAGTGATGTGGCCCTGGTGTACTCCAAAACATGGTGTGGTTGTACTGGGCTATCTTTGTCTTTCATGGACCCTGCAAAGTTCTCAGCTTTGTGAAATGGGGAACTAAGGAACTCCCACCCATGCCTGTAACTCCCAGGGTTTGCACCCTTACGGGTTTTGAGGATTTGCTGGCAACTCATTCTTTTGCACCAGGTCATTTCTCGGTTACATGGCAGTCCTGTGACTTCCTTATCAGAAGTGCTCCTTAAGTTCGGGATTTAGTGAAAGATACCATTTTACCCTGTAAGTTCATGTTCAGGGAGGAGGAGGAAGACAGCACAGATCAGAATAGCTGTTTTGCTTTTTTTTGTTGTTTTCATAAGCCGTCTCCTGTTGTCAAATAGACACTGAGCAAATGAATGACTGTTACACTCCAATTTGAAGGATGAGGAAAATGACATTCATGGAGAGGAGGCAAATTTCCTGAGGTTCCAAAGACAAAAAAGGGATGAGCACAGAATAAGATCCCTGCAAATTTCTTGGCTGTCATCAGCCTTTAGGTCAGTGACAGAGTGCCGTGTGTAGTAGTAAATTCGTAGCATGCTTTTAGAAGGGTGCAGATGTTCTTGTTTTTGTTGATACAATCACCCTGTTTTGTCTGGGACTCTGAAAAAGGGAAATGGGTTAGAAAATTTTGGTTTCTCATCCTTGGTCCTTCCTCACCCTTACAGTTATGGACCCTTCCATCTGTAGCAGGAATAAGACAGCCCCAGCCTTCCCATCTCATGAGATCAGTACTCATTCATTTCATTCCTGCCCACCAGTAGGTGGTAAAGCACAGCATGATTTTCATGTCCTGCTTCACTGATTCTTGTGAAATTAGGTGTTTGAAGATAGAAACTCATGAAAGGAAGCTGCTTTTTTTTTTAATATAAAGTGCAGTAATTTTCTTAGCAGAGAAGGAAATTGAGGATTTTCTTCATTGAAAATCAATAGAGATTTCAAGAGCATCTGTATTTCTGATGTGTAGATGAAAATGACAAAATCTAGAGGGATTACAGAAACACAAGGAAGATGCCAAAAGTGTCTTTAAAGAACTTTTCTAAGACTGGGCTTGTAAAGAGACTGTTAGTTGACAGAGACCCTCTTCTCACCCATAGCCCCTCTCCTTAGGTTGGAAAGGGCCAGCGTTTCCCCTGTGTGCAGTCCTGGTGCTTCAAGTGATTTGTGGGGTAGGGCGGTGCACATGGTGCTTCCTTCAGTTTATCCATCCTAAGTAACCCCTAGCAGTCAAGGGGTGAGTGTGTTGCAACCTCATGAACCAGCCGCCATGCTCTCTGGGGTGTGTGCTCATCTAAGCTCATCCCGGCTCAGGTGGTGGCAGAGTTGAGAGTGGTGGCAAGAGGTCAGCCATGAGTAGCCGGGAGCAACTGGAGTCAGCTGGGACCCAAGAGGCTAGGAGTTGCAGGTGGAATTCCCAGGACTTCCCACAGCTCATTCAATCAGTTAATACTTCTCCAGCACCTGTGATGTGCTTGTGCTTCCATTGTGAACAGAACCAAATCCCTGTCCTCATGAAGGTGACATTCTAGTGGACATGAGAATGATGCATGCAGAAGCAGATCCAGGTCAGGACACATGAGTGCTGTCTATTTTGGAGTGCACAATGTGAGATCCTTTGGGAAGGAATGTATAATACAGGAAAATGGGGGGGGAGAGGATGGCCGTATCCCAGGTCTTATTTGGATCCCTGGGATGCACCTTGCCAAGTGTGGGTCCTTGGTTTGCACAGGAATGAATTCAAGAGAGAGACACAGTTCAGTAAAAGTAGATTTATTCAGAGAGATATATACTCCATAGACAGACTGGGCTGTTTCAGAAGGCAAGAGAAAGTCCATGAGGCGTGGGAGTTGGGTGCTCCAGTTTAAAGTAAAAGTAGATACACACTCCACAGACAGAGTGTGGGCTGTCTCCCTCAGCAGAGAGAGCAGCCACGAGGTGTGGGGTTAGTTATTATGCACTCAGTATCTTCATATGCTAATAAGTGGGAGGAATATTCCAACCGTTTTGGGGAAGGTGTTGGGATTCCCAGAAATTGGGCCACCACTGACACTTTGACCTCTTATGGTCAGCCTTGAACCTGTCCTGGCACCTGTGGGAGTGCCATTTAGCATCCTGCTGTATTTCGGTGAGTGTGTGTTGAAGCTCAAAATCTACTGGGAGTTGACGTTTCCACCATCTTGGTGCTAATGGCTGTGCCATTCTTTTAATGGCTCTGCCCAGCCCCCTTCCCTCCTGTCTCATGAAGGAGCTCTGGACTGATTGCACAATTGCAGAGCAGGGGACAGAGTGGAAAGAATTTCATAAGTGGAAGGTGAAGGCAGCATTGGCAGTAGAATTCTCAACTCAATTATAAAGTAAGGGTCTTCTTTTTGCTGGGGGTACCTGGTGTCAAATTAGGGAGCTGTGAGCCTTGGGGAATTCAGTGAGTTGGTGGCTCACTGTGTATACTGTGTTTCTTCTTAGGTGGCCCGAGGACAGTTGGCTGATACGTGACCCATTCACTCAAGCAGGGGTCTCTTTGGGGATTTTCTGCATGTGAGGCTAACATGGGTCACACTGGGAGAAGGACCAGCCAGTCACAGCTTGGTCCACAGTCACCTAGTGCCCTCAAGGCTTTCATCCCATGGATGTGTCACCTCCCCCTGGATGGGGACAAGGGCACAAGTGGCGGGGCAGCTTCTCAGTGGTGGAGGCATTGCTCTCCAGACCCAACACTCAACAGCATGGACCCCTGGTTTTGGCCACAGTCTTGGCTAGATGAGGCTGTTGGGTAGCTGATCTCATGAGATGTGGGTGCCATGCTTCCATTCAAACTAAGAGCTCTACTTTTGAAGGTTCTGGTCAGAAAGCCACAAATACTCCCTCGCCCATAATCAAAGAACAGTCTCTTTCAATCGGGATAGAACACATAGAAGGAGAACAGATCATCCCAAGAGCAGGATAGGCCAAATCAGTCCTGCCATCAGGGGTCTGAGAGATGAGCCAGCTCAGTTCCTCTTACTAGTTGTTTACTTGGAGGATCTGGGATATTTGGGTGACCTGCAGGTGTCAAGAAATAGTACACGAGGGCTTTGTAGATTTTCTGGTCCAGTGTTAACTCAGCCCATTGTAGCTGTCATGCAAGGAAACAAAACTTGGTGGACAACAGGCCATGGCCTCTGCTCTCTGGTGGAGCCAGGAGATTACAATGTTAAGTACAACTGTGGGGGCATCATTTCTATGTTGAGAGGCCAGATGGCCTTACATATCTCTCATGCTGGATGTCTAAGTTGCAGAGGGAAACTAGATTCCATCCAGCTCTCCAGCCAAAGAGGAGACCAGAATTGGCCTCCCCCACAAACTCTGAGCTCTTTGCCTCCACTGACAGCAGCATCTATAGCAAAAAGCTGGGCTGCCACCTGCGTTTCCATGTAAACATCCGAGTAGCCACAGCAATGGCCTTGTGAGGATTGGTGTGCCCAAGGAAGTGCTCTGTGGGATGGAGGGAGGAGTGCCAGGATCAGACACCAGGCAGGCAGACAGGCAGTGATGACATCTGTGCAGTGCAGGTGCCATGGAACTGAGCCAAAGGGAGGCGGGTTTTGGAGCAGGGAGCCTGGGCAGTGATGTGTTGTTCATAAGAAGATCCTGGGCTCTGGATCCAAGAAGTCATTGGCTTGATTCCTGACCCCAACCCTCATCTTGGGCAAGTGTTTGAAGCTTTCTGTGCCTCTGTTTCTTGGTGTCCCAAATGGGGACAATAGTAGCAATTACCTCTGAGAGTCAGGAGGGCATTTATAGATGTCATTTCATTACTCTCACAGCAGCCCACAAGCACGGTTCTAGGTCCCCCATTTTACACGTGGCAGATGGGTAGCTTTTTAATCAGTAATCACGCAGTTAAGAATGGTCAGAGCCGGCATTTGAATTTGATCCCTGTGTCCAGATTATTTCTATTCTCACTCAGTATTACTGGAAATCTAGTAAAGTCGGAACAAACACTGCTGGTAAGTGGGTGCTTGAAACATGTTTGTCGTCTTCGCCATTGGGAAGTGTTGAGTTCATGTTCCTCACAGCCCGTCCGAGGCTCCCTGTGTCTCTGGCTGCCCCTGGTGGGGTCTGCAGGGATCTGGGCAGCTTCTCCTTGATCTCTACCCCAAGGTTCTCTGCTCTCTACAGGTTGAGTCTCAACCCTTACTGCTCAGTAGAGCTAATGTCTAAAAACAAAAAAAGGTGGGGGGGGGGTACAGCTCAGTGGTAGAGCCCGTGCTTAGCATGCAAGAGGTCCTGGGTTCAATTCCCAGTACCTCCATTAAAATAAATAAACTAACTACCTCCCAAAAAAGGAAAGACGTATTTAAAAAACAATAAACAGTACAAAGTCCCCACTCCAGGCTGGGGCACACTATTTTTTAAAGGCTCCCAGATGCTTCCCCTGTGCAGGAGGGTGAGAGCTACCCCTCCACACCTCTTCTCTTGAGCTTGTCCACTCACACCCATTAGCCTCTTGAAACAGGAAAACTACTTGGCTCAGCCTAGGACTTTCTCCTGATTTCTAGACTTTGATTTGCCTACTGGACATCTCTCCTGGAGCCCACAGGCACCCACCCAGAACTGAATCAGTTGTCTCCTCTCATGGCTTGCCCCTCTTCCTGCCCTTCTTATTTCAGGGAATGGCACTATAATTTAAGACACTGCCAAAGCAAGAAAGCTGCCCGGCATCTTTGACCTCTTCCTTCCCTTCCATCACACCTGTGGCCAATCCGTCCACCTGCTTAAATGTTTTCTTCTCTCTCCTCCTGGCGGGGCCTCAGCAGGCCTTCACATGAACCTGCCAATAGGTCTCCCTGCCTCTATCTTGTCTCTTTCTTGATCACTTTGCATGTCTCCTCTACTTTGGAGGCACACAGAGTCCTTTGTGATGTGCACCTGTGATCTCTCCACCTGGTTGCCTCACCTGCTTCCCACACCCTGTGCTCACTTCTAGAATATTTGGAGTTCCTGGAAGGGACCTGGCTCTCTTTGGCCTCCCACCTTTGCATGTGCAGCTCCCCAGGGAGAAATTGCCTTAACATTATACCTTCACCTGATCACTTCTAGGGCATCTCAGAACTCACCACAGTGGTTCCCTCCTCTGGGAAAGCCTTGGCTACAGTTCTGGCTCTCTGCCCCGAGCACCCTCTGCTGACTGTTATCCAAGACCTCTTAACACGCCTCCTCAGCCTTCATTTCATGATGACTTCTGTGCACCTAGGAGCTCCCAGAAGCAGGGACTGTGTCTCTTTTCTCTTTATTCTCAGGGCATGGTAGAGACTCAGGTATAATGGTGGAGGGAACAGTGGTTATTCTGAAATTTCTCTGTAGTTGGGGCCTAGGGGTAACAGTCTGGTTGGAAGAAGGGCTTAGGTGATTTACCCTGAAGCCACATTTTCAATTAACATTTCATGTTGTTTTTGTCTACTATTTGAAGTGTTGAGTCTTAAAACAGAATGACGATTTCTAAAAATTACTTTACCGAAGATTGAGGAAAATGGCAGTTTTCCATATTTAAGAATATTATTTAAATTTTGTGTGACTGGGGTTATGGAATAGAAATGCAGGGGCTACTAAAGCATTCTCATCCCCTTCCCTACCCTCAGGTCCTTCGGACAGAAGAGACAGAGTGATGTGAGGAGAAGACTTGGAGGGTGGACCATGCACTGCTTTTAAATTATGACAGTTACTTGCGCTATTTTTTAACTTTCTTTTGTAATGGAGGTACTGCGGTTTGAACCCAGGACCTTGTACATGCTAAGAACGTGCTCTACCACTGAGCTATACCCACCCTTCCCCCCGATATTTGTGTTTTTAGTGGGCATAATCTGCTTGTAGCAGGTACTTTAGCATCAGACACAGTCACCTGCCTCTGACCATCACATTAATACCTTTCCCCTGAGCTAGAGAGCTAGATATTCTGTTTTCACAAGTTCAATAAATTCTCTACATTTTCCTTTTTCTTAAAAGAAAGGCATTAACTCATGTTTCTCTTTAGTATCACCTATAAATAAAATGTGATTTTATTAATCATTTACCAAAGTGTTAAGTGTAATAAATATTAAGTACAGATTTCTGAAGCATCAGTCTTCACTGAAGATCCACATTCTGCTGTTCTCTCTCTGTGTTAGTCACCATAATTCTGGAGTTCTGGAAGCGGCGCCAGGCAGAACTTGAGTACAAATGGGACAGGGTTGAGCAGGAAGAACAAGTCTGGTCAGAATAGGAGGTGTGGTGTCCCCACGTGGAGATAGATGAGATTACCCAGGAAAAGCAGGCGCTGATTAGATGCACTTTAGTCTGTTTACTTTTGGAGTTGTCCGCCTTGGCTGCATGTTGGAATCACCAGGGGACCTTAAAAAATGTTGGTGCTTGGATTCCATCACTGCAAACTCCGATGGTACTTAGTGGCCTGGGGTGCATTCTGGCATAGGGAAGTTTTTAAAGCTCCTCTGGTTATTCTAATGTGCAGCCAAGGTGAAGGAGCACTGCCTGGAATGGTGGACACAGAAGAGAAGTGTGGTCCTTCCTTCATAATAACAGTAAAAAGGGGGAAAAGGAAAAGGATGGTAATTGTATAAGAAAAGAGGCATTGAATTGTATCCTTTCATAAAACCAATAAAAAAAAATGCAAAATATAAATTAGCCGCTATGACATAGATGTAGAAAGAAAGACACATTGGTTTTTATAGTTGACTCCCATTTTTTCACATGTGCCTTCATTATTGCGGCCTCCTTTTCATCATAGACTAGGTGCCCTTTTGCTTGAACTAAGTCCTGATCACTGCTCCCCCTTCCTTTTGGGATGTGCACAAATCAGCATGGCTCTCATCCTAAAGTCAGAGAAAGGGTAGAAGAAGCAGGGAAACCTTTGTTGAGGTGCCATCAGTGTTTGTGCACTGAGCTAGGCATCTTATATAATTGGAAATGTAAATTTATTGCTGCCACTCCTGCTGCAAAATTAAAAAAATAAAACTATATATCTTTGTATCAACCTTCCAGAGCTATGAAATGATGATTTTTTGAGTCATCTGTATTATTGCTTCTTTCCATCAGCTGAGATAATTTAGAGCTGATGGTACTTGCAGTCAGCAGCAGCAGGACAGCAGGTTGTGAGCATGAATAACTCTTGGAAATAAAATGCTTTTACTAGGAGCATCTGAAAATGTCTCCAACTATAGATTTTATAAATTGAATCACAGATCTACAGAACGTTGGCACTGAAAAGGTCTGGAGGGAGCAGGTCAAACTCCTCTTTTTATAAATGGAAAAAAATGAGGTTCAGCTACCAATAGAAAGTGACATTTGCCTTTTAAAATGTAATAAGCTTCTAATAATCCCCATTATGAATAGTTCCCATTGTTTACAACTGAAGATGGCGGTCAAAGCATATGTTTGTGAAAGACTGTAAATTCAGAGATGAAAGCTGAAACTTAGACAAAATTAGATGTTCATAATGTTTTTGAGTCCTGAAAAACAAAAACGTATCATATTGGCAGAATACAAAAAATACTGAAGAAAAGTTTTTTGGTCATTTAAACTGCCAATTTTAAATTTAAAATTGCCAACTAATAAGTTTAAATTTTCATTGGAACATGCTTGTTGAAAAATTGAAGATGAAGATTCATTTCACTTTATCATTCATCCTTATTTAAAAAATTTTTTAATTTTTTTTTTAGTTTTTTAATTGAAGTGTTTTATTTTAATTGCAAATGCATGCTCCATTTTTTAGAGAGGCCAGCATTGTGGTAGTGAGACCTTGGGAATGAAGTTGCCTAAATTCATATTTGAGCACAGCAGCTTGCTTCCTGAGTGATCTTGGACAACTTAACTTCTCTGTGCCATAGTTTCCTATAAAATAAGAATAGGAGAGTTCCTCATGACTGTGGTAAGGACGGGTCGAATTAATGTACAGAATCTACTTGGAAGACTTCCTGGCACAGAGGAGGGGCCATGTACTTAGTTACAGGTATTATTATACTCCTGCTGCTTTTATAATCCAGGTAAACCTTGAGTCTTACTAATATCATCTCTAAAAAACATCTAAATATAAACTCTAAAATGGAAACTCTCAAACTTCATAGTTGTAGCTAATTAACACACAAAGCCCAACCAAGAAACACACAGTGGAGACCAGTTAGCTGCAGACACCTGTGAAACTTTCTGTCCTGCATGGACTCTAAGCTGTCACTTCAGTCACTTCTGAAATCTAAGGCAAGCTCAGGAATAGAGCTTTACAGCTTGGCCTCGTCAGGTACCCAGACCCCTAAGCTCAGACCATTGCAGGGAAACAGTTTGCTGTTCACATGTGCATTTTCAAAAAATAATATTAAAATGAACACTGTACGTATTTTGTTGTGTGTTTGACATCATTAACAGAAAAGAAAAGAAAAGAAAAAAAAAAAAGGAAAAAACCCCATGCAGTTAAAAAATAAGGAGGCTATGTCTGAAAATTATTTTTTTTTAAATTATGCTTAGGATTTAGTGACCAGTTAGGAGAAAATCATTTCATTGGTGTAATCCCTTGATTGACTAAACTTTTTTTAATTAGGAAGAAGAGCGTGTTCCTTTTACCACCTGGGGAAAGTGTATACATATAACCCTTTGTGCAAGTGCTCTTTTTCTGGGTAAGAATCTGCCACAGACTTCTTAAAATCTAATGTGAAATGCTGAGGAAACTGAAAGTCAAGATGGGGAATATGTAGTCTCATAGAGAAAACTGTTTCCAGAGAACACCTCAGCCAATGCAGGGCTCCAATCTGGAGGTTCCAGAGTCTCTTCTGCTCACAGTGCTTCCCCCAGTTCTTTTCAACTCATTTGTTCAAATCAGATCAGTGCTTTAGGATTCTCCAGGTTCTGATTAAGAGACCAGATGGAGGCATTAAGAATTCTAAAACTTTCCAAGAGTAACAACCAAGGTAAAATGTCTAAGAATAGCCTAACAAAAGGATAGTAGGAACTGTCAAAAAAAATTAAATAAATAAAAACTACTGAAAGACATAAAAGAAGCTTTAATCACATGATTCTAGATTAAAAGATCATATCTCCAAAATATCAGAAGTTATAAAATTGATTTGTGGTTTATTGTGAATAAAATCATATTACTAATATAATAATTAATAAGACAATGAGAGTTTTACTAGCTCAAGAATAGCCAGATTAGAAAATAGGACAGGAAGTCCAGATATGGTTTCTGATATCAATAATAATTTAATATATGAGATGGAAGGCATTACAAATCAGGGAGGTAAATAAAGGTTATTCAATAAATGGAACATATGATAGCTACTTGAGGGGAAAAGAAAAGATTGAAATAAAACAGTGAACCATATATTGTGAGAAATTCCAGAAATATTTAAAAAAGTAACACAATTAGAAAAAAACTAGAAATAAATATGGATGAATATACAACCTCTAGATGAGCAGTAAGTTTCAGAGGAAAATATATAAAGATTTCCATGCATCAGAAGCATCCTAATTTTAAACAAAACACCAGAGGATGTTATTTGTTTACAAATCCGACAAGGGGCTAATTCCTTCAATACACAGAGAGTTCAGATCACTTCAAACGTAACACCAAAAAATCTCAGGAGCGTAGAAGGCAGAGAACATGAACACATATTCACAAAGGAAAAAATAGATGTCACACTCCAATAGTAATTCAGTCAGTGCACATCAGAATGAAATAGTTTTCCACCTCTCAAGTGACACAGCTCTGTTTATGAGGATGAAGAGCCAGTGATCACCAATCCCATGCCTAGGCTACTGGATAGTTTTTGTGAAGTATGGTTGATTTACAATGCTGTGTTAGTTTCCGGTGTACTCCTCCAGCCTTCTTAGAGAGCAGTCTGGCAGTTCATATCAAGAGTCAAAAATATTCATATGCTTTAATCCACTAATTCAGCTTTGAAAAACTTTTAATAAGGAAGTATTTCAAAATGGCAGGGAAAAGTCAGTATGGATGAAAGTCACAGACATACTTTTATATGTATATATATATATAAAATCTCAGCCAAAATATTCTTCCAACACTTCACATAGTAGAATATTTTGCAGTCATGAAAAAGTGTGTCCATGAATATATTTTATGACATGTCAAAGTGTTATGCTTATGATAGGCTTGAGAATAAATTTAATATATAAAATGATTTTAATATACAAACAATGCACAGTTCTGAAGGAATTATGTCTATAGGTAGAAGCATTTTTCTTATTTTATTTTTTATTCATTTTCAGAGTTGGAGTCTTTTGATTGTAGGTGACAAAATCAATCTCCAATGTGTTTAAACAACAACCAAAAAATGGGGATGCATGGGATTTATTGGTTCCTGTAAATGAAAACCTCAGGTCTGAGGTCTGGCTTCAGTCAAGGAGAGATACTGTAGCCCAGATGATGTCAAGGGCTGCTTTTGTCCTGTCTTCATCCTGTGTCCAAGGATGTCTCAGCATGCTGCTTCTAGGCACTCAGCATCACAGATCACACATCCATCCAAGCCAAGAGAGGTCTCTTTTGGCAGCTTCCTCTCTTGATAGAGGAAGCTCATCATTCACATGGGCACCAGCACGTATCTCCTCACATAACAGTGACTTTTACTGTGTTATTTGCCAATTCTCAAATCATGTGTGAGACCAATAGAATGAGGGGTATTATTTGTCTTAAACCAACTGAGATCTACCTCTGGTGCTTCAGAAAGAGTGTGTCAATCAAGCTTAAATCACAGGACTAAAGATAGAGGGAAGTTATTTATCCTAAAGCAAAATCTGGGTCCTCTTCTTAGACTGGGAACAGCTCCAGGACAGCAGTTCTGTCCACTACTGAGTACTTTCAAATTTTCATTAATGAGCAAATATTAAAGTTATGATCAGAAAAGATGATAAGTAAGAAGAAACTTGAGGAAGGAGAATGGAAAGCTTTCCTGTTTCTTAAGAAATATTGAACCCATTAAGTTCCTGGAAGAAAAATGGAAATGTGTCAAGTTTGTATAAGTTCTGAAATGAATTAGAATTGATATCACAGTCCATGTAGGAGGCAGTGCTATACGGTTAGTGTGTCTTTGGGCTCTTTGAGTATTTCAGTTCTTTCACTTAATAGTTGTTTCATTTGGGGAAAATTGCATCATTTCCACGTGGATCTATTTCCTCATCTGTAAAAGAGATATAATATTACCTTTCCCACAGGGTGATTGTGAGGATTTAGAAAAATACATCTGTGCTGAAGCAATAGTAAGCATTTAAAGAATTTAACTATTTTGATTACTTAATACATAATTAAAAAATTTATTATGCAGACTTTTTAAAAATGCATACTATTTAAATGGCCTATATGTGCTGTACAAGAGAGGAAGGCTTAATATACCTTCTATAATACAATTTTTAGCCTTAACTAATTTTCACATTTAATCACACACACACCAAAATGTTATTCCTTTCACAAGCATGAAGCCTTAACTGTGAAGAAAAGGATAATGAAAGAGAGTAGAGGAGGAAATAAAATGCTTTCTCTAAAAACTGATGGCTTAAAAACTAAGAAAAAAAACACCTTTTTAAGACTTTGGTCACCATATTCATAGCTAATAATTAGGTGGAGTTTTTCACATGCCTGTGATTAACGTTCTAATTGTTTTCACAATTAGTAAATCATTGACTCATCACAATAATCCTATAAATTGCTATTATTATCCCCCCATTATATGGGTGAGGAGATTGAAGCCCGTAGAGGTTAAGAAATTTGCACAAGGCCCCACAGCTAGCATCAGAGCTGGGATCCAGATGAAGGAGTGTGGCTCCAGGAGGGGCTTGTAAACACTCCCTCTGCTCTCTCCTGCAGGTGCAAGCCAGCCTCCCGCTATTACTGTAAATAACATGATGTGGTTTACTTAGTCTTGAAATTCACATTCTTTGGAGCTTTCTCTCTGGGGAAGCCATCAGGAGCAGCCAGGGACACTGAGACATGCTTCTGGACTATGACCAAGAAGATAGATGGAAGGAAAACAGTTTAAAAATGGGATCTTTAATGTGCATTCTTCAGTGGCCAGAAAAAAACCTGCCTAGTGAGGAACTGAAACCCTATCAGCCACGTGCAAATTATGCTTCACACCCCCGTTGCCCTTGGGTCCACACAGTCAGAACTACAATGGATCAGGGACATGAATCTTGTGCAAATGCAGGGAGTATGAATACCTGCCATTTTAAAATCTCAAGGAGTATGAAAAGCATGTGAAGCTTTCATCAACAGAGATCTGCTGTCACTTCCATTGTTTCCCTCAGGACATGTCCACAGCTTCACTGGTCCTATTCAGAATGAAGACGACAGCTAGCACCTGCTGGCCCCTGAATCAGTGATAGGTTCTCCCTTTAAAGGAAGCATATCCCCTTCACGGGTTACAACTAGTTCATAACCTACGTAATTCTATAGATGTAGAAGGGATATTTTCATTGGTTCTGCTATCACAGATTGTCTCCAAAAGAACATGTCACCAGTTACTCCATTTTCACCCATTTAAAGATATACTTAACAGGCTTCCTTCTTTAGTGCAGTTTTAGGTTTACAGAAAAATTCACAGAAAGTGGAGTTCCCATATATTCCCTATGCTCTGCACACAGCTGCTCCTGCTGTCAGCATGTTACATTAGTGGATGCACTCATTCTTTTTGACATCCTTCATTCCTCCTACCCTAAAGATTAATGTACCTGATATTCACATCTCTTGTGGCATTTATGTTTGATTTACATCACTTCTCACGTTTATTTGAGGTTTAGAGCACATGCATGTTGTCTGTTTAAGTGTGGGTTGGGGCAAGTTTTCTGTGTAAAAATATGATCATTAGTGAGTCTCATGCTGCTGGGTTTTTGGGTTGTCAGGTCCTGTTCACCATTGCTTCAGTTATTGGGATCATTGTCTACGGACTCTCAGTGTTCATTGTATTTTCTGCAAATCTTCCCAAGAACCTGCATGGAAGAGACCCAATCCAGAAGTACCTGACTGTGCAGATGGGCCACGCCCATCACTGCTTCTCTCATCAGTTTTATCATCATTGTGACCCTAAAGGCAGTATATGAGAAAGTGGCAATCATGAGGACTGACTCTGGTAAGCTCCTACTGCAGCTGAGGTCATTTCTACACCACTTTTAGAACCAGGTCAAAACAGAAACTGTATCTTTTGGGCACTTCAATTCCAGTACATTACAGTCTTTAGAAAACGTCAAGTGTAAACGTATTTTCTCTAGCCTATATGAGAAGTGAATTAGCTCCGGCTTTGCATTAGTTAAAGGGACAAAGCAAGCATTAGAATGTCCAAGCTCTGTGTAAAGAGGTCAGTGCTGAATAGTATTTTCAATTACATTAGATCATGTACCCTATTGTTGAAAGTAAATAGTCTCTTTATTGCAAATAAGTGGAAGAGGGTCATGGTTCCAGTGGCAGATTTGCTCATGTGTTACGGAGAGGACAAATAATCACAGTGTTATGTGTCTTTCCCCGATGCTGTTCCTGTTAGTGTAGCTCCATTCTCATCATCTATAGCTTCTATAATAAATGTTTCTTCTCTCTGGCTTTTATCCCAGCCAGCGGCTTAGCGGCCCAAGTGCTTCCCACAAGCTGCATGTGGCTGGGTCGTTCTCCCAGTGGTCTGCTCAGTAGTCATCTTCTGAAAACACTAAGACCAATTTAAATTCTAAACTAGGAGGATGACCTGTTTTATGTTCCCCAAATTCTTCTAGCAAGTTTCCCCGTGTTTTGTTTGTTTTCTTCAATAGTCCTACCTTCCTGCCGTTCAGGGAGACAAGAGAATATCATTTAGCAGGATGTTCAGAAGTAGTTTTCTATCAACTTACACCTGACAGAGGACAGTTCTTGCCCATTGGATACAGTTGTGCTTACAAATTTTAAGGAACAGCTGACTATTTTTTTTGCCTTGTGGGATATTGTGTTCATAGTGTGAGAAACTCTTACAACAGTGTGTACACTTGGAATTAACATAGTAGCTATGTTAAGGAATTCAAAACAGCTTAAATGAAAACAGTGTGAATTGTGTATATATATATATTTTTACAGTGTTAACTCATGTATCCGTGGCTTTGATTAGTCTCAAAGCTGTTCACAGCTTTAGAGACTGAACTTTTCTTTATTCTAGCTGCAGAGCTCCCAAGGACCAGAATGACTATGAGAACAACCTAGCCATGGAGGTGTTCTTGTTCCAGTTTGTCAGCTACTACTCTTCGTGTTTCTACATCACATTCTTTAAGGGCAGATTTGTGACTTATCCAGGAGATCCGATGTATTGGCTGTGAAAATACAGAAATGAAGTGCTGTGAATACAGCTTTGTGTTCTGACAGTCTAACCTGGTTCATGTTTTCCCCTAGTTGCTCAAAGAAGAGTGTCTTTACTGTCTGTTCCTTAGATTTTTTTAGCCATAAAATAATGACTTTATTTCATGTTATAGCTATCTAAAATTTAAATGATATTTTCTTTCTAATATTCCAGTGTGACCCAGGTGGCTGTCTCCTTGAACTGATGACACAGCTGACAATAATCATGGGAGGACAGTCAATCTGGAATAACACACAAGAGGTGTTACTTCCGTGAATACTAAGTCATGTGATCTTGGGGTGAGAACGGCCCACCCATCCAAGTCATTTTCCTGCATGCCCATCTCTAAAACAGGGGAGACTCTGCTTATTAAAGGTCTCCAGATAAGAAGATCCATCCAACAGTGTAAACGTACCTGCTGTTTAATAATTATGCTTAAATACCTTCTTTTTATGTTTAACTTAAATCCCCAAGTGCTATAATTTCTGCTTATTAGCCCATCACTGGGGGCTGACTGATCAGAGCCCTTTGAGAGATGGCCCTTGTTGGGGCCGTGAGCTAAGATTTCCCACAACTTCCCACAACTTTCTCCTCCTTTTATACATGCATTTAAAAATCCATAACAGGAATTTGTTGAGTGCCTAGTATGTGCTAGTCACTGTATTAAGTGTTGTACATATGTGTGTGTGTGCGTGTGTGTGTATAATTTAATCACCCAAACAATCCTTATTCTTATCTCCCTTTTGCAAATGAAGATCCTGTGGCTTAAAGAGGGTAAGTGATTTGCCCAAGCTCTCATTGCCAATAAGAGACCACTGTGGGACTCAGATGTAAGACCCTATCTCTCTGAATCCATGTTCTTCTAAGAACAGAGGCTCTCTTGGGGTCCTAAGGCACAGGTTTACATAATGTTTTAAGAGACACTTGTCTAAAATAATAACTACAGAGGTTTTGACTTACTGTTCTCTTCCTAAAAATGAGAAAAGCAGATATTAGCTAAGGTCACACTGTCCTTTAGATTTTCACATAAGCCCAATCCCATATCAAGGTGGACAGTCCACAGTTATCTGCAATTTCTGCACAATTCAAGGAGCTTACTGTATTCACTTTCTGTTGCTGCTATAACAAGTATCCCCAAGCGTCATGGTAGTAGGAAGAAAAAAGAAAAAGTCTCCACTAAACAACACAAATTAAACCTCCTAGGGTTCTTGAATGCAGAAGCCTGCTGAAGTCAAGGTGTTGGCAGGGCTGTTTCTGAAGGCACCAGGGGAACCTGTATCTTTGCCTCTTCTGGCTTCCAGAGGCCACCTGTGTCTCTTGGCCTGTGACCTATTTTCTCTCTCTCAAGGTCAGCACGGTGTGCCTCTGACTCTGATTCTGTGGTCATATCTCCTCTCCTCTCTCCCCTCTTCTGCCTCCCTCTTCCTCCTTTAATGACCCTGGCGAGTACACTGGGCCCACCTCTCTCTTAAAGTTGGCTGGTTAGCAACCTTAACTGCATCTGCAACCATAGTCCCCCTTTGCCAGGGACCCTGACCTCTTCATATGTTCTGGGGATTAGGACATGGACATCTTTGGGGGGGACCATTTTTCTGCCTACCATGCTAACCTTTTTAGGATAATGTTTGGCTTTCAGTTTCTGTTCTCACAAAACTGTTGATCTCTCTTCTGTCTTGCCTTCCACACCAGCATTCTTCTCCTGGCGAACCTAACTGCAGAGCACACCACTCTCTGTGGTGTCCCCCAAAACCACTTACACAAGCAAGCCTTACTGATGTTTGGAGCATGGAGGAGAAACTCAAACAACTTGAATTTCGAAATAAAAAACATCCATCATTTTAAAATCTTCCATGCCACTATAAAAAATTTATTTTTTAACTTCTTTTTTTAATTTTTAAAATATTTTAAACTTTGTTACTTTTTTAAAACTTTACTTTTTTTCTTATCATCCTTCATTGTAAGCTCAAGAAAACTGCTATTCTGCCCAGCACATCCAACTTCCCTTTCATTGTTTCTAATCCCTTCCCTAAACCTTCCTTCTCTCTCCTTATTACCAAGTTTCTGTCCATTCTCTTTTTAGGGCAGTTAAATTATTTTTTCTTTCTTGCTTTCTGTTTTTGCAGAGTGAACAACTTTGTGTGTCGGTGTGTCCTTCCACATTTCTTCACAAGGGCTTCATCTTTCAGGTTCAGTATGGATTACTGGGGCCTGTCCCTAAACAAAGGCATTTCCCTTGTCCCCCAGCTCACCACACCCCTCAAAAAAAAGATTCTGATCTTTGCTGTGAAATGAATCTTTTTTTTCCCTACTGTGCAGTGCACAACTCTTACACTGAGCCCACATTCAGATTTTTCCAGAGGAGTAAATGTAGCTCATGTGCAAATAATACTATTTTTCTCTGTGAAAAGAAATAGATCAGATAGAGGAAATACTAAACTCAGGTTACTCAAAAGCATTTCCTTAAGGAAATAGGTTAATTATTTAACACTAAATTTTGTTGAACCTGGTTGTCAGTGAGCTATTTTAACCAATCAAGGAGAAGGATATATTTCCTAAATTGGTACTGAGAAATTCATGTGAAATGAAACTAGCTCACATGAACTAGTTTAAAGTAAAGGATGCATTATAGTATCTGTGGTCTGTTTATTCTTTTGCTTAAGTAAGCTCATTGTTGTAGGTTCCAGTGAGCTGAACTTTGCCTCCATGTATTTCTACTATGGGCTAAAATATTTAGGGAATATGTTTTGAATTATAATTCCCTTGTTTGAAAACCAGGAATGCTGAGTGGTAGCCAAGTTCGAGGGTGGCTTGTGTTTTCCTCACTGCCTCTTCTCTTTGTATAAGGTGCCAGTCTCCTTCTTACTTTTTCATATTAAATCCTAACATACCAAATATCTATCAGTAATTCTTGCTATGCCTAAACTACACCCATCATCAAAAATACATAGGAAGGGAAAAGAAAACTTATCAAAGTTAGCGACTATTTTCATGCTATTTAAATATGTCCAAAGGAACATAATGAAATGAAATAACTCACCTGCCTACACCCCCCAATTCCATGTGGGGCTCTTGAGTAGGATTCTGGGAGCAAATGAAGAAGGACAGTGAAGCCATGATCCAGGATCCCACTGGGGTCTCCCCAGCACTTGGATCAGCACCTGGTATATAGTAGGTCTCAGTCCAAGCCAGCTGATGAGTGAGTGACTCACAGGCATCGAATGCATAATATCAGTGAATTAACAGCATTATTTGTAGGACTCAGAAAATAAGCTGAGAGCCCTGTGGCCTTCCCAGCCTCACATACTATTTTGATATTGGGATCATTTCTGGGAATGTTATTCTGTACTTGACAAAAGGCTATTATGACTCCAGGGTTAAGCAACTTGCCCTGGATAAATTTTAGGATAAAATATTAAGAAAAATAGTTAAATGCCCAAAATGGCATAGCATTGTCCTTTGGTGTTTAGATAATGTATGGCTGTAATTTTCTTACTTTATGTTTTCTACATTTTCCTCCGTGGGTATGCACTACTATATAATAAGAAAATCTCTCTTCTCCAGATATGATTTGGTTAGAGGATGAGGCAGAGACATATAATAAGAGAATCTTAAATACATGTGTGTGTAATTCACTCTTTAAATTCAGTAACAGGAAACTCAGGAATGAAATAGATTCAGAGAATCAAAGATACTTGTATTCAAGATTAACAAGTGGGAGTGTCCTCAACAGAAATGGTGATTATCTATAATGCAGAGATTAAATGTGATAATGAAGGTACAAAGACAACATGAAGTAGAAAGTGCCACGTGGCAAGCACTGAGTAAAGGGCAATTTACTATGATTATGCTAATCTGTGGTCAATTCCCAAGCAAATGATTGTGTAACCCCTGCTAGAGGGAGAAAGCTTCCAGCCTTGGCCAGAGATGGGGGAGGATCCAGTGCCTGTATTTTTTAAAATGTCTACAGGTGCTTCGCATGTGCAAATTGATATCCCTGCACAAGAACCATAACTCAACAGAAAACCCAAAAGACCGAGGACAATGATGGGTAGACGACAGCCCAAGATTTTCTGCGACAGATGAGTGGTTCCACTCAGGAAGACTGAGAAAGAGGGTCAGAGTCTTAGCTAAGGACAAGCAAGTCGGGACTTCTAATATGACCTAATACCATCGGCGGGGGAGAGCATTTCAGCACAAGAAGTTATTGCCAGATGAGTTAGCATGGAAGTTTCATCCTGGATCCAAACTGTGATGAATTTAGGTCCTGGAGGGTAAAAGCCCTGTTTCCGTGGGACATGGACCGGATTCCACAAGAGGCTGAGACAGGAGGTATGAGGTAGAGAAAAATTCCCCCAAGAGACTCCCGAGTCTGGGTGCCAGGAAGGGTGATGGGTGAGCACGGTCCCAGCGCTCAGGACAAGCAAGTCGGGACTTCTAATATGACCTAATACCATCGGCGGGGGAGAGCATTTCAGCACAAGAAGTTATTGCCAGATGAGTTAGCATGCAAGTTACATCCTGGATCCAAACCTTGATGGATTTAGGTCCTGGAGGTTAAAAGCCCTGTTTCCATGGGACATGGACCGGATTCCACAAGAGGCTGAGACAGGAGGTATGAGGCAGAGAAAAATTCCCCCAAGAGACTCCCGAGTCTGGGTGCCAGGAAGGATGATGGACGAGCGCGGTCCCAGCGCCACCCGCACCGCAGGGCTCCAAGTGGCTGTGGAGCTGCGTGCTCCTGGTCGAACCTCAGACCTGACTGCAGCACTCTGGGCTGCATACTGGGGAGCAGCTTCAGCAGCAGGCTGTCCCCGTCATTCTCGTAGGTGCTGCAGTTACCCCCAACCCTGTGGCCACGGTGTCCCCAAACCAAGAGTCTAACTGACTTCAGCCTTATTTACAGGTGGCCACAGCCAGTTAGCCTGTGCTGCTCAAAAGGAAGATCCCACATTTTGATGTGTTAGGGGGGTTGCTAATACCTGGCCTGCTCTGAATCGTTTCATCCTGACAGCAGCCTGGGCAGTGGAAGTTTCATCTCCCAATTTTATTTCAACTTTTTTTGTTGAAAGTATAGTTGGTTTACAATATTGTGTTAATTCTTGGTGTACAGCATAGTGATTCAGTTATACATACATATATATATATATTCCTTGTCATATTCTTTTTCACTATCGGCTATTAAAATTTTTTGAATGTAGTTCCCTGTGCTATACAGTAGGACCTTGTTGTTTGATGCAAAAATTACTAAACAAGTTATTTGCAGACTAAACCTAGCCATGTATATGACAGAGTTGATTTTATCTCAGGATTTAAATGTGGTTTTGATCTCCAGGATCTCTTTATCTACTTATCATAATTAAAGAGCATGTGGACCACTTCTCAGAAAAATGTTTTAAAATCTTAAGATTTAGAGAATAAAGAAGGAAGATAATTATACTGAAAAGCAGATATCAAAATATAGAAATGGACATTTGTGATACAGTAATATCTGAATTATTGGAAGAACGTGTTGAATAAGGGGATCCAGTGGTGGGTCTACTAACCGCAACTTTCTGCCATAGCAGTGAGTGTAAATCATCTTCTGAGATCTGCAACAATTGCATTTTGAATGTAAATAAAGTTAAATAACAAATAAGCCATGAAGTGTGGATTCAGTTTCAGGGGTATCTTCAGTCCATATCCCCACCACTTCCCAGAGCTCCCTGCTCTTCCCCTAATGTCATTGAAAGCAGTGGGGAAAGTTTGTGAAGCGAAGGGCATGTTCCATTGCAAAGAAATCTCGTAGCAAACCTGGGAGCATGACCAGGGAAAGGTTAACGCTGAGATCAGAGGCAGTGGGAAACCTAGCAGGGGCAGCTCTTTACAAGTCACATCACATACTCTGTGTGTGTCCGTGTGTGTGTGCATATAGACGTGTGTGCATGTACGCTGTATACACCGGCCTTTCGTGTGAAGCTGCCTCTCTGTCCAAATTTGAAATCCATCCAAACGTGCAGTGCAGTCAGCCAAAGCTTTGCCAGATGCTAAGTTGTCTGTTGTTGCTCTGTCTCTTCTCCTGAATTTCATGAGTAAGCCACATGCCAGCTGTTGCTTTCAGGGACAACAGCTCTGTAGGCTACAGGCCCATACCTTGTTTCACTGCCAACCCCGATTTCATTTCAGGACAAATTGCCATTTGAAATAGGGGGAAGCAGTCAGTTGGCCCACAAGCCTCTGAGTGAGGATAAAAGGTAACCTTAGAGACAGCTCTGTGGGACAGCATCCAGGAGGGAGCAGAGCACTGGGCTGTAAGTCGAGGCTGTGTTTCTTTTAAGCTCTGCACTGACTTTGAGGCGGCATGTCACTTCTCTGACCCTTGATTTATTTTGCTTAAATTAGGGCCTTGGACCTGTTTGATCCAAAGTTAGAGTAACACTTTTCTGCTCGGTGACCCTCCATGGCTCTCCAATTCTTACAGAGGGAAAAATGCCCACATCCTCACTGTGGTCTCTTAGGCTCCACCCCCAAAACCACCACTGATTTCCTGTTTGCTCTGGCCCACACCAGTCTCCATGCTGTCTGTCCAGCGTGAGGGACCTCCAGGCCCGTGATCACTGTTGTCTCTGCCCACCCCTTTGCCTCATTCTTTGCCTTATTCAAAGGTCACTGCACCATCCCCAATCCTCCCTACCACAAATTCCTCGTCCTCCTTTATTTTCCTCCACAGCATTTATCACCAGCTCACAGACCCTGTCTTTCTTTCTTTTACTTATTTGCTCTGATGATTTTCAGACTGGAAAGGCCATGGTGGATAATAGCAGAGAAATGGGGGAAAAAAGACAAATGAGGGAAAGTATCTTCTAAAAGCTAAAATGCCCACCTGAAAAGGAGGTAGGAGATAAATTAGCAGTCATTACAGTTTTGGTAAACACAGATACGTAGTCAGGACTAGTTTTCACAATGTTTGGGGGTAGGGTGGCAGCAATAAAAAGAAATTTATCCTGAAAACAAGAAATTAAATTCTTGGGAAGATGATGTGTTCAGCTTGAACTGTCAGTAATACTTTTATGACCTTGGTCTGATAATATCCTGCTTTATAATTTGATCTGTTTGGCATCTGGGTCATGAATCTAATGGTGCCGCAGTTTCAGAAGCAGAACAGACCACCCCACGATGGGAACGGTACTGCCATCTGCAGCCCATGGGCAAACTGGGGTTATTTTATGAATACCTTGAAATGAGTAAGTCATCAGTGGAGATTTCAGTGCTGTCAGTTATACTAGAGTATGTTGTGGGTCTCAGAAGCATCGGTTACTGAGCCAAACAATGACCATCATACCGAAACGGAGCCCGCTTTTCTCCATTAGATGCAATTATGGAGTCAGGCTTTCAAACACAGGGTGCCTCTGTGTATCTTTGTCAATATTTATGTTGTACAAAGCTGAAGATTTACTGCCAAGGAATGAAATGGAATATTCATGTAGCCCGTGTGGCACAGCTGTTGGCTGATATCCTTCTAAACAGAGTCATGTGAGCCCGCCAGCCTGTGCAGAAAGCCCGCAAGAGCATCCTGCGTCATGGCAGCAAGGTTCACAGTGTCACCCCTTAAACATCTCACACCTGCCTTTCACATTGTTCCTTTTCACATTCTTCTGACCGATGGTTTCTGCCTGGTTCCTTGAGTGACCTCATGGCACATCACTGGCTTGAATTCAGGATGAACTTGCTGATCTCAAATATCGGCTAAGCACAGATCCCCTCCTTCTCCAATGTCTTTGTCCATTTCTGTACATTTGCTTGGGCTCTGTTTCTCTTTGGTTGAGCTTGGTTTTGAGATCTCAGTTGCCTTTAAATGGTTGTATCTTAAAATAGATTTCCATAGGAAAAGCCATCTTTTCTATTATGCATGGGACACTTTTATCTACTAGAAAGCTGATGATGTGCACGTTTTCTATCTGAGCCCTTTCAGCTCACCACTGCCTTGAATTAGTTTTTTCTTTAAAGCTTAGGAGACAGAAAAGGATTTTGGCCAACAAGCTTTGCATTTATGCATGAGGGTTCATGTCTGCAAAGGCACCACTTTGTGCTTCCTGTTTATAAGTCTAGAGATAGAGGAAGTTTTTTTTTTTTCCTAAATCACATTCTATATATAAAATAATTGCTTTTAAAAATATACATTATACATGGAAACGCATCTGGTTCCCTCAGTGAGTGAAAGGTCATCTTGTGGCATCTTCAGTCAGTGATGCTTTGTGGCCTGGGGACTGATTTGAGTTACATTTTTGCTTTTGCTGTGTTTCATGACCAGGTTCCATTAAAGGTGCAGCTGCAGTCCCTGGTGTAGAAGTTATGTTCGTTTATTTTGCTTATTTTCAAAAGGACTATAAGACAATGACCTGTTATTCCAAAATGAGTCATAATTGTAAATATTTCTTATTGGAGCTATTATCAGCATTAATAATAACAACAACATTCTGGGGGCAGCATAGCATTTATTATTTTAACACACACAGAAAAAGCCTTGGAAAAAATTTATTGTTCTAGTTAAGTAAATAAAGGGAATTGAAAGGAAAAGTTGTAGGCTTTAGGGAGAAATTGATAGGATTTTTAGAACTTTATAGTCTCATTAAAATACCAATTAAATAATTCAGCCTCCCCCTACCCTGCAAAACAGGATGGAGTAACATCAATTCTAGAGAGATTTTTCAGATTTATTAGTTTTCCTATTATCTAAATAATCCATAATGAATTAGAAAATTCAATCCATTTCTGAGAGTAGGCAGTCTGTTATTCTGTTTTCAACGCTGGAGTGAAACCTATTTTTTGTTCTTTTGGTTCATGGGAGATAGAATTTCCAATTGCTTTTTGAATTATTTTTGTTCCTCTAAAATAAAGTGCCTTTGGTGATGATCTCCTGACCTCAGTTTCCTCCTCCCAGTTTTCCCCATGATCATTAATGACACCCCACCTGCCTTTTTAGTTATACCTCTTAGCTGCTGAAGGGGAACAGCTTCTGAGAGGTGATCCTGGAGCCCTCCACCTGTGCTTCATTAGGCCTCGCACCCAGACATCAACCCTATTCTCCTTCTCCTGAAGTACCTTTCTCTGCTTTTCTACCTGGAAGGATTCTTGCCAAGCCTTGGCAGGAACCCCTCCACTATTTAGAGATTTTCTGCTCTCCTCTCTAGGCATGAATTGCACTTGATTCTTCTCTTGATGGTGTGTGATTGTGTCCGTGTCCATTGTGCTCCTCGGCTGGACTGATCCTGTTGGAGGCAGTAGTAAGGCTTTGCATCTTCCTGTCCATGTCCAGAGCACCACAGCCTGGACCCTGGTTCTCATACATGTTTAAGTGACTTGAGCTTGGAGTTTCAACACACTCACGTACAACTCTTAGATGAGTTGGCGGTAACATTGCCCTCAAGGCCCCCACAAGATTCTATATGGCATATGATTTTTTGAGTGAAATTTCTCTTTTAGTTGTTTTAGTGAATTCCCTACCGTCCTTTGAGATTATTAGAGTAATCATGAGTTGTTAACCACAATAACTCTCCCCCCACCAGCAAATGATCCTGCTGTCTGAGAGCTCAGACATGGGACATAAGAGAAATAATCTATCATTCTTAAAATCTGGAAGCCATAAGATACCTTTTTGTACTTAGAGCACCCACAACACAAACACCAGTCTGTCAAGAATTTGGTGATGCCTTCCCAGAGGGCAGGTGCCATAAGTGAAATGCAGTGAATGATGAAGTGAGACCTCTTTGTCTCTGTTACTGCCTCTTCCACCTGTGCTGTGTTAACTTGATCTTCCCTTCATATAATATGTTCTCCTTTTAATTTACTACAGTTAATATCAGTTGTTCTTCAACATCTCCTTGCACCCGCCCCCTTCATTCCCTCTCTCTCCAGTGCTATCCCATCCACACCACTTCTGCGCTCTCCAGGACCAGGCCTGTCTCCCCCACGCCCTCACCTCTGCTCTGTCTGCCCACCACCTGCACTGAGATTTCCTTGTCTCTGCAGAATGAACTTTCCAAAATGGCAGCTGAGTAACTGGGGGGATTGTAGACCGCTCATCTTTTTACTCACTCATTCATTTATCCACCCAACAAACATTGAGCACCTGCTATGCCAAAAACTATCAACTGCTGGGGAGACCAAGACAGGTAAGACTTGGTGTCTGCACTCCCCAGGCCAGGTGAGGCATGGCGAGTAGTTGATGGATTACTAAGCAGGTGAACACAAATTGGACTTCCTAGACCGGGAGATATTTGAACTGAATTTTGAAAGATGAATGGAAGTTAGTTCTCTAACATGTGGTAGAGATAGTGGACACTTCATGCAGAGAGGTGGAGACATATAAGAGTACACGGGCATGAAGAAGCTTGGCCAGACTGAAGAACAAGTAGGGCTAGAACAAAGTATCCACAGGTGAGAATATCAGGTACACAAGGCCTCTGTCATGATGAGTATACTTTATGTATCCTTAAAGAAACAAGTATATATTGGAATATTTGTAAGCAAGAGAATTGCATAATGTTTATTATGGAGAAGATCTGGTTATTCTGGCAGCAGAATGGAAGATACTATTTTGGGGGTAGGCCCATATTTGGGGGAAATGTTACTTCAGGGGGCCACCCCAGGTAACCCTGACAAGTGGCACACGCCTGCAGAGAGGCCCTGGGCAGAGGGATAGTGACATGGGCGGCAGAAGTGGTAACTGCTGCAGAGGTGACTGCATGGCGGCGGGGTACAGAGCTGCTGAGATGACCTTCCAGCCACCCATCCGGAGAGGGGATCTGCAGGAGGAGTGTAAGGGGAGGATCTGGTTTCTAGGAGATGGTTCTGTGTGTGGCATTTTGAGTGTGAATTGTCTATGGGACATCTGAGGGGTGATGTCCGTTGTTAAGCTGGATTCACAAGTCAGGAGCTCAGGGGAGATGTGGGTGAGTCCATCGGCATGATTCAGTCTTGCCAGGCAGAGGATTGAAGACGAGGCCCTGGGGAAAATGGCCATGTACATGGCAAATGGAAGAAGAGAAATCCACCAAGAGAAAGAAGAATAGCAGAGCAGTTGGGAGAAAACTTGTTGAAGCAACACAGGGAAGACTGTAACCTGGCTTAAGAGGGATTTGAACACTGACTAAAAGAAGCATAGTGAGAAAGGTGGGTGTGTGGGGAAAAAAGCAAGAGCTAAAGCCGACCTTTAATTGCCAAGACTGGGGAAATGGAGGAGAACTATACTTAGGTAGCCTTTGAAAAACTGATCTGTGTATATCTGCCTGGGCTTTTTAATTTTATTTAAGTAAAACAAAATTCAAGGGGAAAGAACATTCCACAGAGAGGAAAATATTTGTCCACAGCAAAAGCTACCTGGTAATCAAATAAACAGTTACTGAAAACGCCCACTGGTTTGGAACTCATAGCCACCAACAGTGCAACTCCTTCTCAGTGCCATGGTGAGGGCCGTGGGGGATGCAGGGCTCTGAGCCCTGGAGGAGTTATCAGCGCATGTACTTCCCCAAGAAACCGGAATTTAAAGGGAAGAATAAAGAGTATAAAGTATCAGAGAGCAATAAAGGGCCGTGAGAGAAGGTCAGGTGAGGGTTAGTTTTGTTTTACAGTGGGCAGTGGGCTTTTCTGGCCTTGCTAAGTTTCTAGGCCTTTGTTGTTGTTGGTCTTTGTTCCAAAAGCTTTTTAGAAATTTCTTCTCGCTTGAATATCTGAACAGATTAAATCATGTTGGGGTTTTTTTTTCTGGTGTTCTAGTTTTTATTTAAAAAAGCTATCTGGAATTTATTTTAATGTCAAAATTGAGGACACTCTACCAGGACTTCCAATGATTTAGCTAATTACTCCAATAGTTTAATCCACTGATTTGAAGTGTCAGTTTTATAATATTACTGAAATCTGATAAATATCCACATCTGTTCTTGAAATGTATTCTATTTCATTCATAATCTCAGTGCACTATTTCTAAACTGTTTCCATGACCATAGATTAATACCTCCTAGAGTTGGTCCTACTTTATCCTTTTCCAGAAGGTCCCTTATGTTACCAATTCAACCATCCCTCCTCATTATTTTACTTGTATATTTGTGTATTTTTCTGGAAGAACTTTAGCATCACCTTTCAGCTTTTTTTCTTAAATCCATTTGGGATTAATAACTAAATTTGCATTCAGATTCTAAATTTATTTTGGAGAAAAAGTGTGCTATGTCACCCAAATATGAGTCTACCCAATGAAGATTATGGTGCATTCTACTGTTCATTCAACCATCTTTATTTTTCTTTCTTTTTTTAACTCATTTATCAGAACCATCTTAACATTTTTCATTAATTTTTTCCTAAATAGTCTGTGCCTTTGTTTTCATTATAAATGACTTCTGGGATTTGAACTGGGTTGATTTCTAATAAAGTCTTAATTTCTAGCTTCTCTTGAATGAGAAGGAGATCTGACAGTGTGGGGCCCACTTTCCAATATGGTGATTGTGAGCAGTGCATTTCATTAGGATATCCACTTGCCAATTTGCCAGTAAGTGCACCCACTCCACACATTTCTGTTACTTACCTGGCCCCTGTAGGCAGATGAGTTCATGTAGGGTTAGATGGGTTATGGACACAGATACTGACATCACTGCTGCCACGCTGCTGACTTTGTGGCATCACTAACTCTGGTTCTTGCCTCTCTGACCTCCCTGAATATGACAGCTCCTTCTGGGCTGTGGAGCTGCTGCATCTTTCCAACACTGCTTTTCTGCAACGCACCCCTGCCTCTCAGGTCAGAAGCAAATGTCAGCTCCTCCTACCCATCCACCCCATCCACGGTCTTGCCGTTCCTGGCATGAGAGGTCCCTATCCCTTGACTGAGCAGTAACCCTATAGGGACCATAAATTTGCCTCTCATCCACTGTCTTAGTTGCATACCTGTGCTAGTTTAAATGTCTGCCAGTTAGGAGGGGAGGGTCTAAAAGTCTTTTAGATCTCTGGCCTTATCATTTCTAACTGCTCCCCCACCCCATGGAACAGCTTACCACAGGTCTCTGCTGCCCCATCTGTAACAACGCCATGTAATTTACAGACAAAGAGAAAAGAACTTCCAAGCCACCACCATAATTTTCACTTCCTGTGACCACACAGACCATAGAAATATCAATATAAACATTCCTGAAGAAGGATATTTTGCTTATGAAGACACTTTAATTGCATACCTTTCTGTGACTTGTAACAACTTCATAGACTCTCTGGATGTGCTGCACTCACCTTCCCAGACTCAAGGGAGCTTGCTCACTTGCCTATTTGCAGCATATTTCCTCCAACATTCTCTATGCATAGCTTTCCCAAAGGTACATTTCTTATTTCTATTTAAATTGTTAGATTCTTCCACAATATTCTTTTTTTAATCCTCAATTACAAATCATCTTCCAAGATTGTATTATTTCAACACTGAGAATGAATAATATGCTTCAAGATTCCCAAGTTTATTATCAGCAAATAACTATGGTTGGTTAAAGATTTTTAAGTATGTTATTCCTATTAAGGGTATATACATGAAAGAAAAAGGTTGTAATTAATCGTCTTCCCAGAGATTTTATATTTGTCTTTTGTTTGGTTTCTTTCACTATTGAACATTATTATTACCATGACCGTCTTTTCTCTTTGGGATTTTTTTCACCATATGCCTCCCTCTCTTTACAGGAGTAAAGGAATATATGTTGTCCTTCCATCCATCCACCACTCCATGATATGTGTCCATTCCTTCAACAGTTATTCAACTTGGATTCACCACCTTATTTGTGGCCTCTTTTCCACTGGCCCCTCTGTTAGTTCTGGGGAACAATATATTGGAAATCAGAGTGGACACGTGGAAACTTGACTACCCAGTAGAGATGCATGGTGCCAGAAAAAGGCCAGGACATCAGATCGTGGCTGCCCATCATGCAAGGACCAGCAATTCTGGCTGTGGTGGACCAATGTGAGTAAAAAGGCTTCACACGGTGAAGACCTTGAAAAGTCCAAAAATGCATTAGCGGTCCTTCCTAAGGAATCCAGTGTTGGGTATTGTTTAATATGAGAGGGAGAAGCTAACACTATCATCGTTAAAAATAACATAGTTGTTGTAACTGTAATTATTATTTTTAATATATTTTCTTTATAATTATTATTTGTGACTTACCAGGGCTCTTACAGAGGCAGTTGTTAAGAAGTGGGACCATTATACTGTTGCTGGAGTGTTAATTCAGTAGAAGCATGATAATAATATTAATAAGTACTCACTCTTTTGATCCTAACATGAATATAAAGGTTACCCAGCAGTGCTTGTATAATGGAGATACAAATCTATCTGTTTAAGAGTTTGTAGAACCTAAAATAAGAGCAGTCATTCCACCGTATTTTACCATATAGTCCAGACTATCAGTTTAAAGTGGGAACTACCTGATGAGGCCATATAAACACTTTGTGCATCCCCAAACATTCATTACCTTCCTGGTCCCCTGGGGCAGAGGTCCTTCCAGGGGGTGGTCACATATCTCCTCCCCACCCCACTCTTGGCCTTTACTACACACTGTTGTTCATTAGCTAAGCATCCTCATGCCCTGAATGTGTCTGAGCTGTGAGGGAACAGAACTCAGCTGTTTACAAACTCTATTGACTATGACCAGTCTGAAGAATCTCTCTCCTTCCCTGCCTCCACTCCCACAGGGCAACTGGGGGCTCACAACCACAGATTCCCATGCCAGCCCATCAGGGAACCTCCTTCCCTAGAAGTACCCTTACAACCAGGGCTGTTTCCTCCCTTACTACACTGCCAATTTCACTCCCAGATTACAGTCCCCAACAAAAGGCTGTTGCAGTTTGAATTTCTTAATCAAGTCACACTGGCCCTGAGTCCCTGGCATTTTCCCATGAGCATTCATAGAAACAGAACAGGGCCTGGCAGTGGCTGTGGGCCAGGTTCCTGGGTTAGGGGACTTGCTGGGCACTTCAGGTTTTAGAGTCTGGCCCGAGCTCATCTCCCAGCATGGCAGATTCCCATCTGCATGATTTCGGGCCAGGCTTCAACTGTTCACAACTTCATTTTATCATCTGTAAACAGAATAATTCCCTGCCGAATATTTTGACTGTTATGTACCACAAAGTGTGCTTAGGGAATTCAGTGTGTCAATGCATGGAAGTCACACAACCTGGTCCTCAGGGATTGTTAGTTATCTTCATTATGCACCATCGATAAAATTGGCTGCACAGACTTGGCCAGGTATCAAAGCTACAGGCACAAGAATTTGACAATGTGTCACTGTCTGGATCATAGTCACAATTTTACAGAGTAAAACAAGATTCCTGGGACCACTTAGCTGTCAGCCCACCTGACTCCCCACCCCAAAAACACTCACTTTATCTGATTTGCTTGCTTCCCCTACTTTTTGGAGAAAGTTGGCAAATCACACACAGACAATGACTGCTAAATTATGTCCATTTCCATTCACTCAAATTGCCCCATTTTCAGTATCCACTGTGCTGCAAATCATAGACTAATGTTCAGAAATATGACAGCGAGGCCTTTCCAGTTCCACATTCAGAGAAGTATGAATCTGTCATGTTTAATATGTCATATGACACTAAGCAAGGCAGGAAAGTGGGCTCCCATGCTTTAAGGAAATTTTTAACAATGACATTTGTAACTAAAAGTGTTTTTGTTTCACCTTCAGCTAACCAGAAAATTCAATTGACTCCTATTACCCATTACTCAGGTGTCCTGGTTTGATTGTATTAGGCACTTTTTCCTCATCACCCTAGCATGGATTTGCTCCATCAACACAGATGGATTGTCTCCAAGGCTGCTCCATGTGCATGGGCGTGTTTGTGTACACACGTGCACCCACTGATTGGTGCCACTGATCCATATCCAGTAGTTGTTCTACCTTATAACTCAGGCATTGCTTTATTATACCCTAGAAAACTGCTTTTAGATCATTGATTGTACTATAGACCATCCTCTTGCCCACATTAGGAAATGACATCTTCCAAGACACAGGTCCTGTGTGCTTGTATATATGTATAAGTAAGAATTAAACATGTATGTCATCCCCTCACATATTTAATTTGTGCCTTCCCAATCAAATGTGCATAGTAAAGGCTAACTTCCCATAACAGTAGAACTTTAAGGAAGTAAGAAGAAGAAATTAGCCACCAGGGAGAAGACAGGGCATCAAGCAGGAGTTTGGTATCAAATAATTTATTCTAAAGCTGCTCTGGCTCAATAAATAAGTGAAATTGGCATTATTGTATCATGCTAGAGCATCTGCTATTGAAGGCTGATTTTAATTTACTTTGATATAAGTGGAAAATTGTGTTGGAACAGCATGGGAAATGAAGCACACTTCATCTATCTGTACTCCCGCAGTGTATTTCAGAGCTGCTCAGTTTTGTGGAAAAGTATCTTGTCAGGAGACAATAGAATTGTTTTCCTTGTTGGAATTTTTGTAGCTTCCAGAAGCACATCTGCAGGTGATTATGTAAAAGTCTAGAGTTGAATTAAATAACAGGAAATTTTAGCCTATTGAAATCTAGGAGAAGTGAAATATTTTTGCTTACCACCACCACCAACACCATCACCACCACCACCACAACCACCAGGCAAGCACGTGTACACCCAGAGAGATTTCACATCAGAGGAAATGACAAAGCTGGTTCTGTTACCGAGGCCAAACTTGTTCTGCCCACTGCCCAACAGTGATAAATAAATAAATCAGGAGATGAGGTTTTGGGGCAAGGAATAGTAACTTTATTCAGAAAGCTGGCAGACCAAGAAGATGGGGGACTAATGTCCTGGAGAACCATCTTGCCCAAGTCAGAATTCAGGCTCCTTTTAAACTAAAAAGGAGAGGGGGTGTGGTTGATTGTGCAAACTTCTTGCTGCAGGCATTCTTTGTTCTTGTAGCCATCCATGTGGGTCAGGCTATGGTGTCCCTGTAAACCTCCAACAAAACAACGGTTATTCTCTATTTTGCAACTTGCCATCTCTGCCTAAGTGCAGAAGTGCTAACATCCTTAAAGGTCAGAGCCCCGAGAATAGGCTTTCCTGTAGGTTTTAGGCTAAAGGCAACGTTGTTTTACAAAAGATGCAGAGCCAGCAAGATTAAGCCTGGAAAACAGGGCACAGTGCTTCAAAGTAAAGGAACAGATCCAATATGGCGTCAGATTCGTTCTCCTCTATTACAGTTCTAGTTGGGGGAAATTTTGCAATAGAAAATCCCCTTAGTTGTTTTTCTTGGTTTGCCTGAGATCTTGTTTGTTGGCTTGTGGTCTCATGGTGTCTAAACTGTATGTTAAGATGAATACTATTAAAATCATATGGTGCAGAAAACATATCTATTCTGTTTCAAAAAATGACTGAAATATTTAGCTTTGTTTATTGCCATAGAATTTGGATTGAATCTATTTTCGACTTTCTTCTTCCTTCAAACCAGTTTTTTACTGGAGGGTTTAAAGCCCAAATTAAAGAATTTTGGAGAAAACTCATGTAATTCATAAAAGCTTTACATCCGAATTTAATATTGACCCATATTTATACTTTTAATCAAAGAACATGTTAAATTTTGTTAGTTGATCACTTATGACTTTTTTAACTTTGTCCATGTAATCTTTTGGAAGTTGAGAGGCTTAGACACTTGATCTAACATAACAGGTATCATTGCTTGACTCTGTGAATGGAAGAATCCCAGTATAGTTTCCTGCTAGTGCATTTTATTAAAAATAATAAAGAATTCTTGCTATCTAATAAAGCAACTGACAGAAGAAATACTGAGTGTTTAAAATAAATCAGATTGTGGGTTCAATTATATAAACAAGTGAAGATAGTATAGGGAAAAATTATGAATTTGAAGGAAAATATATTTTATGCAATTAATATTTTATTTTTAAGAAGCAAATGATAAAAAAAATCAAATTTTTAATCATTTATCTACAAAGGAGTTATATAAAGCCAACTTATCTTCATAAGTGTTACAAATACAAAAGGGCTATCTAAATCTACATTATTAAAAAATAAATTATACCAAATTGATCTCCAAGGTTGATTGATTTTCATGTTATTTCTAATTTTGATAATATAACTTTCATATAACATATCCAAGTAGCTCTTTAGTTATCCACATTACCCTAGTATACAGTTATTCTTACTGTGCTTAAAAAATGTAATAGGCAAGGATCAAGCCCTTGCTTTTGAAATGCCCCTGGACTTCTGGATATTCCCTTAAGTTAAAGACCAAAAGCAAAGTAACTATTCTACTTTAAAGCAGTTGCTCAAAGATTTTAAGACATTCACTATCTATATTCAGTTCACAGGAAAGAATTAAGTTTTCTGAATCTTAAAAAAAAATCTACTGCTGAAATTGAAATTCTGGCTTTTCTGTTGACCATAAATAAAAAGGCTCTAAATTAAAGCTCCCTTTACTGTTTTCTTCCCAGCATAGGCCATGATCATCACTTTCACACAAGACACGATCTCCTGTCTGGTGTATTGCTGGTCATACTTTGTACCACCATAGGGGGACCACCTGCATGACACCATGGAGGGACAAAACAACAACACCCTCTGCTGGTTCAGCATCATGGACTTCAAAGCAGAAGCAAGGAAAATCCATACATTAGGCTTAGTAACCATACCTCATGCAGGTAAGTTCTGTTTACAGGTGTTTAAAAATGCATTTCATCTTTTGTAAGACTTTTATTGTAATAAAATTCTGTTTGATATCACAGCTGCCAGAGGGTTTTTTTTCTAGTTTTCTTTTCAGATAAACTTTAAAAAGGAAAAGATATAAAAGTTAATACAGACTAGGGTTAGAAACTTCAAACCAAACAATAAAGCAACATTTTAAAATAAGAGTTTCAAGTGAGTACAGGGAGATGTATCCAGGAGAAAACTCTTTTTTTTTCTATATTTTATATTTTAGTGCTTTATTTTGTATTAAAAAAGTTTCTTTTTTTCTTCTTTTTCTCTTTTTAAATTTTTTTTTACTGAGTAATAGTCATTTTACAGTGTTGTGTCAAATTCCAGTTTAGAACACAAGTTTCAGTTATACATGAACATACATATATTCATTGTCACTTTTTTTTTCACTGTGCAGGAGAAAACTCTCAAATGTTAGAAATGAAGAAACTCTTAAGAGTTCCAAAAAGTAAGATGATTCAATTATTATGAGTAATGTGTTATTTAAGCACACCCTGATGATCCTGAATGATGACAAACTAACACAGTCACTTAACAAAGCAACACAAAGACAAACAATGTAGCCTGGTAACCACTAGTTTGTTCTCTACAAGTCTGTTTCTTTTGTTATATTCACTAGTTTATAATTTGTTGTATTTTTTAGATTCCACGTATAAGTGATATCATACAGTATTTGTCTTTCTCTGTCTGCCTCATTTCACCAAGTATAATACACTGCAAGTCCATCCATGTTGTTGTAAATGGCAAATTTTCATTTTTTATGGCTGATTAGTATTCCATTCTATGTATGTTTGTGTGTATATATGTATCTATATATATACACCAAGGATCAAATGGTAGTTCCATTTTTAGCTTTTTGAGGAACCTCCATACTGTTTTCTACAATGGCTACACCAATTTACATTCTCACCGACAGCATATGAGGGATTACTTTTCTCCATATCCCTGCCAACATTTGTTACTTGGGTTCTTTTAGATGACCATTCTGACAGGTGAAAGGTGATGACTCATTGTGTGTTTGATTTGCATTTCTCTGATTATTAGTGGTGGTGAGCATCTTTGCATGTGCTTGTTGGCCATCTGTATGTCTTATTTGGCAAAATGTCTATTCAGGTCTCCTCCCTATTTTTCAACTGAGTTGTTATACATATATAATTTATAATGATATATGTAACAAACATAAAAGCTCCTAAATATATGAAGAAAACATTGACAAAATTGCAGGGAGAAGTAGACAGCTCTACAATAATAGTAGGAGACATCAATAACACACTTTCAATAACAGGTAGAACAACAAGACAGAAGGTCAATAAGGAGATAGGCAGCTTGAACAACATTATAGATCAGTTGAATCTAAGAGATATATATATAGAAAACTTCACTTCACAAAACAGCAAAACACATTGTTCTCTAATATATATGGAATATTCTCCAGGTTACAATATATGTCAAGCCACAAAAATGTCACAATAAATTTAAAAAGTTTGAAATCATACAAATAATCTTTTAAATCAAAATGGAATGAAACTAGATATCAGTAGCAGAGAAAAACTGGGAAGATCCACTAATGTGAGGAATTAACACCCTTAAACAACCCATGGGTCAGAGAAGGAACCATAAGAAAATTTAGGAAAACTGAGTCAAGTGAAAGTGAAAACTTAGCATACAGAACTTAGGGATTCTGCAAAAGTAGTACTAAGAAGGAAATTTATACCTGCAAATGCTTATATTAAAAAAAGAACAATTCCCAAATCAACACTTTACAACTTAAAAACTAAAAAAAAACAAACTAAATGCAAAACTAGTGGCAGAAATTTAATAATAAAGATTCAAGCAGAGATACTCAAAATGAGAATAGAAAAGCTACAGAGAAAAATCAATAAAACCAAGAGTTGCTTTATTGAAAACATAAACAAAATTGACAAAATTTTTGCTAAGTTGACTATGGATAAAGGAAACAGACTCAAATAACTAAAATCATAAATGAAAGAAGGGATATTACAATAAATTTTACAGAAATAAAAAGTGTTATAAAAGCATTATGAAAAATTGTACACCAAAAATTTGGATATCTCAGATGAAATGGACAAATTCCTAGAATCACAAAACCTACCAAGACTGAACCATAAAGAAATAGAAAATCTAAACATCCAAAACTATTTAGGAGATTGAATCAATCATCAAAAAACTTCCAACAAATTAAAGCTCAGTGCCAGAAGACTTCACTTGTGAATTCTACCAAATATTTACAGAGGAATTGACATTAATTCTCCCCCAAACTCTTCCAAAAATTTGAAGAGGATGGAGCATTTCCAGACTCATTTTATGCTGTCAGCATTACACTGATACCAAATCCTGACAAGGACACTATAAAAATTGCAGACCAATATCCCTGATGAAAATTCTCAAGAAAATATCAGCAGACAATTTAACAGCACGTTTGTAAGTATTATACACTGTGACCAAGTGGAATTTATTCCTGGAATGCAAGAATGGTTCAACATACAAATATTAATCAATTTAATATACCACAGTAGCAGAATAAAGATGAAGGGAACCCATGATCATCTCAATTTATGCAGAAAGAGCATTTGACAAAATTTAACACCTTTTAATTATGTAAACCCTTAACAAACTAGGAAAAAAGATAACTACCGCAACATAATAAATGATACATATGAAAAGCCCACAGCTAATATACTCAATGGTGAGGCTGAGGGCTTTCCCTCTAAGAAAGCTTAATAAAGAGACTAAATTCTTCACAAGGAAATTCACAAAATACCATTAAATAGAATAATATTCAAGATTCTCTATATCTTCTTTATAGACCAAAAATAAAAAACAAACCCCAAAGCAAAAAACTTACACCAGGAACATAATGATAAGAGTCCCTGGTTGAGGACAGCAATGAACAGGAGACTACAGTAGACAGGCGACTAGATTGTATAGTAGGAAATATTTAGAACCATTACATAAAATTTATATTAGTCAATAGACACATAAGTCAATGGAACAGAATAGAAAACCCAGAAATAGCCCCCACCCAAGAACAGGAAACTGATTTTTGACAAAGATACAAAAAGCAACTTTTGAAAAGTCTTTTCAACCAAAGGTACTGGGACAATTGGATATGCATAGAAAAAAATGAACCTTGACCTAAGTCTTACACCTTATGTAAAAATAACTCAAAATGAATCATAGAACTTCATGTAAAACATAAATATATCTAGAAACACACACTCTGATTTCTCAGCATGTTTCCTAGAGAAAGTTTCAAATTAAGGCAGTTTGTGCTGGAAAGTTGATTTGGAGTGATTGCTCCCCTATGTACATACGTAAGCCTGTCATCCTAACAAAGAAAGTCTGTTTCCAACAAGGTAGTTGAAGGACAGCTTCCAACACATTCAGATCCCAGATTGGAATATGTGGAGAAGAGTTCATTCAGCTAGCCAGAATAGGCATGGTATATCTAGAAACAATTACCCTGAAATAAAAATCAAGTTCTGTAGAGATGGTTTGAAGCTAAAGGAGGTTTGAGCTGGAAAACCGAGTTAGATAGAGTGCCTCTCATTATGTATTTAGGAAGGCCTGTCAACATAACACAACAAATTTTTGTTCCCAACATGATAGGTGAATAACAGCTTGCACACACATTTGGATCAAAAAATGGAACATGTGGGAAAGCCTTCATTCAGCTAGACTGAAAGTGAAGGGTACAAGTATAAACAATGTGAATTCTCAGCAAGTTTCCAAGAGCTGGTTTCAAGGGAGAGGAAGTTTGTGCTGAAAAACCAAGATGGAGTGAGTGTCTCCCCTTATATATATAGGTAGGCCAGTGTCACTAACCCATAAACTAGGTGTTACCAACAGGGTAGTTGAAGGACGGCTTCCACAGACAATCAGATCCCAGAATGGAACATGTGTAGAACCGATCATTCATCTAGCACAAAGGACAAGGGTATATCTAGAAACACTTACCCTGATTTCTCAGCATGTTTCCTCAAGCCGTTTCAAGGTAAAGGCAGAATGCTCTGGAAAACTAATTTGGAGCATGTGCCTCCCATTATATATAAAGGTAGGACAGAGCCCCCTAATCCAGAAACTCTGTTTTCCCAACATGGTAGTTACATAAAAGCATCCACACACATTGGGATGTCGGAATGCAATATGTTGAGATGTGTTCATTTATCTAGCACAAAGGACAAGGGTTCATCTAGAAACACATACCCTGGTTTCTCTGCATGTTTCCTCCAGCCGATTTCAAAGTAAAGGCTGTTTGCTTTGGATAACAGTTGGAGAGAGTGCCTCCCTTATATGTACAGGTGGGCCAGTGCCACTAACCGAGAAACTTTGTGTTCATAAAAATGTAGTTGAAGGAAGGCTTCCACACACAGATGAATCTCAGAATGTTACATGTGAAGAAGCGTTCATTCACGTAGCACAAAAGAAAAGGGTACATCTAGAAGCAATTACCCTCATTTCTCAGCATGTTTCCTGAAGCTGGTTTCAAAGTAAAGCCAGATTGCTCTGTAAAGCCGAGTTGGAGCAAGTGACTCCCCTTTTATATATAGGCAGGCCAGTGCCACTAACCGAGAAATTCTGTGCTCAGAACAAGGTATGTGAATGAAGGATTCGACACACATTTGGATACCAGAATGAATCATGTAGGGAAGCGTTCATTCACCGAGCACAAAAGGCAAGATTACATCTAGAAACACTTACCCTTTCTCATCATGTTCCTTGAGCTGGTTTCAAGGTAAAGGCAGTTTGTGCTGGAATACCGAGTTGGAGTGGGTTCTTCACTTATATATAAAGTTTGGCTAGTTCCACTAACCCAGAAACTATTTTCACAAAAGTGTAGGTGAAAGACTGCTTCTACACACTTTCAGATCCCAGAATGGAACAAGTGGAGAAGCATTCATTCTTGCAGCAGAAAGGGCGTGGACATATCTAGAAACACCCTGAATTCTCAACATGGTTCCTAGAGAGGGTTTCAAAGTAAACGCAATTTTGCTGGAAAACTAAGTTGGAGAGAGTCACTCCCCTTTTTACATACAGAGGTAGGCCAGTGCCTCTAAACCAGAAACTCTGTGTTCTGAACAAGGTAGGTGAAGGTTGCCTTACACACACACATTCGGATGCTAGAATGGAACATGTGGAGAAGCTTTCTTTCAGCTAGCACAAAGGGCAAATGTACATCTAGAAACAAGTACCTTGACTTCTCAGAATGCTTCCTAGAGTGGGTTTCAATGTAAAGGCAGTTTGCTCTGGAAAACCAAGTTAGAGTGAGTGCCTCCCCTTCTATAAATAGGTAGGCCAATGCAACTAACCGAAAAACACTGCATTCAGAATAAAGTAGGTGAAAGGCTGCTTCCAAACACAGTCTGATCCCAGAACTAAAGATGTGCAGAAGTGTTCATTCATCAAGCAGAAAGTGCAAGAGTACCTCTAGAAACACCTACCCTGATTTTTCAGCATGATTTCTAGGGATGGTTTCAAGGTAAACACAATTTGTGCTGGAAAACAGAGTTGGAGTGATTCACTCCACTTTTATTACAGGTAGACCATTACCCCTAACCCAGAAACCCTTTTTTCCCAACAAGGTAGGTGAAGGGTGGCTTACACATACATTTGGATCCCAGAATGTGACAGGTGGAGAAGCGTTCATTGAGCTAGCACAAAGGGCAAGAGTACTTCTGAAAATACTAACCATGATTTCTCAGCATATTTCCTAGAGCAGGTTTCAAGGTAAAGGCTTTTGCACTGGAAAATCAAGTTGGAGCAATTGTCTCCCCTTACATATATAGGTAGGCCAGTGTCACTAACCGAAAAACTCTGTGCTACAAACAACAGAGTTGAAGAATGACTTCCACACACATTTGGATCCCAAAATGGAACATTAGGTGTATCGTTCATTCATCTAGCCCAAAGGGAAATGGTACATCTAGAAAGAGTTACCCTGATTTCTCAGCATGCTTTCTACAGTCAGTTTCAAGGTACAGGCAGATTGCAATGGAAAAATGAGTTGGAGTGAGTACCTCCCATAATATACATAGGTTGGCCACTGCCCCTATCCGAGAACCTCTGTGTTCCCAACAAGCTAGGTAAAGGACAGCTTCCACACACATTCAGTTCCCAGAATGGAACATGTGGAGAAGCATTCACTCATCTAGCACAAAGGGCAAGTGTATATCTGGAAACACTTACCCTCATTTCTAAGCATGTTGCCTAGAGTAGGTTTCAAGGTAAAGGCAGTTTGCACTGGAAAACTGAGTTGGAGCATGTGCCTCCCCTAATATATATAGGTAGGCCAGTGCCCCAAAACCAGAAACTCTGTGTTCGGATCAAGGTATGTGAATCATGGTTTCTGCACACATTAGGATCACAGAAGCATTCTTTCATTCTAGCAGAGTGGGCAAGGTTACACGTGGAAATACTTTGCCTGATTTCTCAGCATGTTTCATTGAGCCAGTTTCAAGGTAGAGGCTGTTTGCGCTGGAAAATTTCGTTGAAGTGAGTGCCTCCTCTTATATATATAAGTAGCCTAGTGCCCTTAATACAGAAACTCTGTGTTCTGAACAAGGTATGTGAGGAGGGCTTGCACACACATTCGAATGTCAGAATGGAAAATGTGGAGAAACATTCATTTATCTAGCACAGAGAGCAAGTGTACATCTAGAAACAATTACCCTGATTTCTCAGCATGTTTCCTATAGTCAGTTTCAAGGTAAAGGCAGTTTGTGCTAATAAATGACTTGGAGTGAGGCTCTCCTCTAATATATATAGGTAGGCCAGTGACTCTAACCCAGTAACTCTGTGTTCACAACAAGGTTTGTGAAGGTTGGCTTACGTGCACATTCGGATCCCAGAATGGAACATGACGAGAAGCACTCTCTAACCTAGCTCAAAATGGAAAGATATATATTGAAATACATACCCTGCTTCTCAGAATGGTTCATTGAGCCGGTTTCAATGTAAAGGCAGTTTGTGCTGGTAAGTCGAGTTGGATCGAGAGCCTTCCCTTATATATACAGTTTGGCCAGTGCCCCTATCCCAGAAACTCCATGTTAACAACAAGGTAGGTGAAGGACTGCTTCCACACAGATTAGAAACTCAAAATGGAACATGTGAATGAGCATTCATTCATCTAGCACAAGGGGCAGGTGAACATCAAGAAACCCTTATCCTGATTGCTCAGCATGTTTCCTGGAGCAGGTTTCAAGAGAAAGGCAATTTGTGCTGGAAAACCGAGTTGGAGAGAGTGCATACTCATAGGTATGTAAGTAGAGTTTTTCCCCAACCACAGACAGTCTGTGTTCCCAACAAGCTAGGTGAAGGATGGCTTCCAAACACATTCGGATCCTAGAATGGATCATGTGAAGAGGTGTTCATTTGTCTAGCATACAGGGCATAGGTATATCTAGAAACACTTACTATGATTTCTCAGCATGTTGCCTAGTGATGTTTCCAAGGGAAAGGCAGTTTGTGCTGGAAAACAGAGAAGGAATGAGTGACTCCAAACAGGTATGTAAATATTGTAGTTCCCCTAACGCAGAAACTCAGTGTTCCCAACAAGCAAGTTGTAGATGGCATTCACACACATTCAAATTCCAGAGTGGAGCATGTGGAGATGCGTTCATTCATCTATCGTACAGGTAATGGTTATATCTAGAAACACATACTCTGATTTCTCAATATGTTTCATAGGGCCGATATCAAAGGAATGTCCATTTGTGCTGGAAAACTGACTTCGGTCCAGTGCCTGCCCACAGATATGTAAATGGCATTGCTCTCCTTACCCAGAAACTCTGGGTCCCCAAACAGGCTAGTTGAAGGATTGCTTCCAAACATGTTGGGAACTAACATTGGAGTATGTGGGTATGAGTTAATTCAACTAGCATACATGGCATGGGTATATCTAGAAACACTTATCTGATTTCTCAGCATCTTTCCTAGAACCGTTTTCAAGGGAAAGGCAATTTGCACTGGAAAACCGAGTTGGAGTGAGTGCCTTTATATAGATTTGTAAGAAGTGTAAATCCCTGAACACAGAAATCTGTGTTCCCAACAATCCAGATGAAGGACGTCTTCCACAAACATTCAGATCCCAGAATGAACCATGTGGAGATGCCTTCATTCATCTAGCATACAGGGCATGAGTCCATGTAGAAACACTCTCTGAATTCTCAGCGTTTATCCTAAAGCCGGTAGTAATGGAAAGACAGTTTGTGCTGAAAAGACGAGTTGCAGTGTGTGCCTACCCATAAATATATAAGTAGTGTAATTCCCCTAAGACAGAAACTCCATGTCCCCAACAAGCTAGGTGAAGGATGGCTTTCATGTACATTCGGATCCCAGAGTGGAGTATGTGGAGAGACACTCCTTCATCTAGCATACAGGGCATGAATATGTCTAGAAACACTTACTCTGATATCTCTGCAAGTTTCATACAGCCAGTTTCAAGCAAAATGTATTTTGTGCTGGAAAACACAGTTGGAGCCAGTTCCTTCCCATAGATATGTAGGTAGATTACTTCCCCTAGAACAGAAACTGTGATCCCAGCAATCTAGGTGAAGGATGGCTTCCACACACACTCTGATCCCAGAATGTAGTATGTTGAGAGGCGTTCATTCATCTAGCATACAGGGCATGGGTACATCTAGAAACACTCAGCATGTTCCCTAGAGCCGTTTTCAAGGGAAAGGCAGTTTGCGATGGAAAACTGAGTGGAGGGAGTGCCTCTCCATAGGTATGTAAGTAGTGGAGTTCCCCTAAGATAGAAACTCTGTATTGCAAACAAGCTAGGTGAAGGATGGCTTCCACACACGTTCAGATCCCAGAATGTAGCATGTGGAAATGCGTTCATTTATGTAGCATTCAAAGTATGAATATATCTAGAAACACTTACTCTGATTTACCAGCATGATTCCTGAACCCGATTTCAAAGGAAAGGCATTTTGCACTGGAAAACTGATTTGGAGCCAGTGCCTCCCCATAGGTATGAATATAGCTGAGTTCTCCTAACACAGAAATTCTGTGTTCCCAACAAGCTCAGTGAAGGAAGTCTTCCACAGACATACAGATCCCAGAATGGAGCACGGCAAGATCAATTCATTCATCTAGCATACAGGTCATGGGGACATGTAGGAACACTTACTCTGACCGTTCATCATGTTTTCTAAAACAGGTTTCAAGGGAAAGGCTGTTTGCATTGGAAAAACTGGTTGGATCAAGTGCATGCCCATAGGTATATAAGTAGCCTATTTCCCATAACACAGAATGTATATGTTCATAACAAGCTAGGTGAAGGACAGCTTCCACACACATTCGGATCCCAAATTGGAGCATGTGGAGAAGCGTTCATTCATCTAGTATACAGGGCATGGGTACATCTAGAAATACTGATTTCTCAGCATGTTTCCAAGAGCCGGTTTCAAAGGAAAGGAAGTTTGCCCTGGAAAAGCGAGTTGGAGTAATTATCTCCCCATTGATATGTAAGGAGTGTAGATCCCCTAACACAGGAACTTAGAGTTCTCAATAATTTAGATGAAGAACAGCTGCCACACACATTCAGATCCCAGAATGGAGCATGTACAGAGGCATTCTTTCATCTATCATACATTTAATTGTTATATCTAGAAACACATACTCTGAAAACTGAAGATTCTTCTTAGAGCCGATTTCAAAGGAAAGGCCATTTGCCCTGGAAAACTGAGTTTGAACGAGTTCCTGCCCACAGATATGTAAGTGGCGTTGTTACCCTAACACAGAAACTCTGTTTTCCCAACAAGTTAGGTGAAGGATTGTTTCCAAACATATTGCAATCTAAGAATAGAGGATGTGGGGAGGCATTCATTCAAATAGCATACATGGCATGGTTATATATAGAAACACTTACTCTGATTTCTATGCATCTGTCCTAGAGCCGGTTTGAAGGGAAAGACACTTTTGGCTGGAAAACCGAGTTGAAGCAACTGCCTCCCTATAGGTATGTAAGTAGCGTAGTACCCCTAACACAGAAACTCTGTGTTACCAACAAGTTAGGTGAAGGATGGCTTCCACACACATTCAGATCGCAGAAGAGAGCATGTGGAGAGACCTTCATTCGTCTAGGATACAGGGCATGGGTACAAGTAGGAACAATTACCTTGAAATCTCAGCATGTTTCCTTGTGCTGGGTTAAAAGAAAGTCAGTTTGTGCTGGGAAAAAGTGTTGGGTGGTGCCTACACAATTGTATGTAAGTAGTGTAGTTCCCCTAACCCAGAATCTATGTTTTCCCAACAAGCTAGGTGAAGGATGGCTTCTTCAAATACTCGGATACCATAATGGAACATGTGGAGAGGTGTTCATTCATCCAGTGTATAGGGACTGTGTACATCTAGAAAAACTTACTATGACTACTCAGCATGTTCCCTAGTGTTGGTTTTAAGGGAAAAGCATTTTGTGCTGGAACACCAAGTTGGAGTGAGTGAATACCCATAGGTATGCAAGTAGTGTAGATCCCCTAGCCCAGAAACTCTGTGTTACCAACAATCTAGGTGGAGGACAGCATCCACACACATTCAGATCCCACAATGGAGCATGTGGAGATGTGTTCTTACATCTAGCATACAGGGCATGGGCACATCCAGAAACCCTTACTCTGATTTCTCAGCATGTTTCCTGGAGCCAGGTTCAAGGGAAAGACAATTTTCATTGGAAAACCAAGCTGGAGTGAGTGCATGCCCATAGGTGTGTAAGTAGCATAGATGCCCTAGCCCAGTAACACTGTTCCCAACATGCTAGGTGAAAGATGGCGTCCAGACACTTTTGGATCCCAGAATGGAGCATGTGGACAGGCGTTCATTAATCTATCCTACAGGAAATGGTTATCTCTAAAACATATACTCTGATTTCTCAGCATGTTTCCTAGAGCCGTTTTCAAGTTTAAGGAAATTTGCGCAGGAATACAGAGTTGGAGTGAGTGCCTCCCCATATATATGGAAGCAGTTCCGTCCCCTAACACAGAAACTCTCTGTTCCCTACAAGACAGGTGAAGAACGGCTTCTACACACAATCGGATTGCAGAAAGAAACATGCGGAGAGGCATTCACTCATTAAGCATACATTTCTTGGGTATATCTAGAAACATATACACTGATTTCTCTGCATGTTTCCTAGTGCCTTTCTTAAAGGACAGGCAGTTTGCCCTGGAAAACTGAGTTCGAGCAAGTGCTTCCCCATAGATATTTATGTGGCATTTTTCCCGTAACACAGAAAATCTTTGTCCTCAAAAAGCTAGGTGAACTATGGCTTCCAAACACATTCGGGTCCCATTACGGAGCATGTGGAAATGCGTTCTTACATCTAGCATACAGGTCATGAGTATTTCTAGAAACAATTACTCTGATTTCTCTACATGTTTCCTAGGCCTGATTTCCAAGAAAGGAATTTTATGCTGGAAAACAGACTTGGTGTCAGTGCCTCATCATTGAAAGGAATGTAGCTTAGTTCTCCTAACACAGAAACTCTGAGTGCCCAACAAGCTAGGTGAAGGAGGTCTTCCACATTCATACGCATCCCAGAATGGAGCATGGGGAGAGCCATTGGATCATCTAGCATAAACAGCATGGGTACATGTAGAATCACTTACAATGAATTTTCAGTATGTTTTCTAGAACAGGTTACAAGGGAAAGGCACTTTGGCTGTAAAACTGAGATTGGTCAATGCATGCCTATAGATATATAAGTAGCATAGTTTTCATAACCGGAATCTCCATGTTGCCAACAAGCTAAGAGAAGGATGGCTTCCACAAACATTGAGATCCTAAAATGAAGCATGTGGAGAGGCATTGTTTCATCTAGCTTACAGATGCATATAGATGCAGCAAAACCTCTCTACTTGTTCCATTCTCAGATCTGAATGTGTGTGGAAGCCTTTCTTCAAATACTTGTTGGGAACACAGTTTCTCCTTCAGGGATATAACATTACTCCCATATCTATTGGGAGGCACTCTCTCCAACTCGGTTTTCTAGTGCAAAATGCCTTTCCTTGCAAACTGGCTCTTGGTAACATGTGGAGAAATCAAAGTAAGTGTTGTGAGATGTACCCAGCCCCTGATGCTAGATGCAGCAATGCCTCTATCCTTGTTCCATTCTCAGATCTGAATGTGTGAGGAAGCCATTCTTGACCATCCTTGTTGGGAACACAGAGTTTCTGTTTGTGGGGAAGTACACAACTTCCATGTGTATTGGGAGATACATGCTCTAACTGCTTTTACAGCAGAAACTGCCTTTTCTTGCAAGCCAGCTCTATGAAACATGCTGAGAGATCGCAGTCAGTGTTTCTAGATGTCCCCCAGCCCTTAATGCTAGATGCAGCAATGCCACTCTCCCTGTTCCATTCTCAGATATGAATGTATGTTGCAAGTGTCCTTCAGCTAGCTTGTTGGGAACACAGACTTACTGTTTGAGAGGAAACATGCTAATTACATAACTATTGGGAGGCATTCGCTCCAACTCGGCTTTCCATTGCAAACTGCCTTTTGTTGCCAACATGTTCTAGGAAAAATGTTGAGAGATCACAGTCATTCTTACTTGGTGTCCCCCAGCTTTTAATGCTAGATGCAACAACACCTCTGTCCTTGTTCCATTCTCAAATCTTAATGTGTATGGAAGCAGCCCTTCACCTACCTTGTTGGGAACATAGACATTCTGCTTCAGGTGAGCTATGCTACTTACATATCTATGGGGAGGCCCTCACTCCAACTCATGTTTCCAGTAGAAACTTCCTTTCCTTACAAACCAGCTGTAGGGTACATCCTGGTAGATCACATACAGTGTTTCTAGATGTTCCCCAACCCTTGATTCTAGATGCAGCAAAGACTCTCTCCTTGTTCCATTCTCACATCTGAATGTGTGTGGAAGCAGTCCTTCACCTATCTTGTTGGGAACATAGATATTTTGCTTAAGGTGAACTACACTATTTACATATATATGGGGATGAATTCGCTCCAACTCGGTTTTCCAGTGAAAACTGTCTTTCCTTGTAAACTGGCACTAGGAAACATGCTGAGAAATGACAGTCATTCTTCCTACATGTCCCACAGCCCTTGATGCTTGATGCAGCAATGCCTCTCTCCTTGTTCCATTCTCAGATCTGAATGTGTATGGAAGACGTCCTTCACTTACCTTGTTGGGAACACAGAGTTTCTGCTTAAGGGGAACTTTGCAACTTACATATCTCTTGATAGGCACTCGCTCATACTCGGCTTTCCCATGCAAGTGGCCTTTCCTTGTAAAGCGGATCTAGAAAAATGCTAGAAGATCACAGTCAGTGTTTCTATATGTTCCCAATCCCTTGATGCTAGATGCAGCAACATCTCTCTCCTTGTTGCATTCTCAGATCTGAATGTGTGTGGAAGTCATCTTTCACATATTTGTTGGAAACAGAGAGTTTCTGCTTGAGAGGAACTACACTACTTACATAGCTATGGGGAGGCACTCTATCCAACACAGTTTTCCAGCAAACTGCCTTTCCTTGCAAACCGGCTCTAGGAAACATGCTGATATATCTGAGTCAATGTTTCTAGATGTCCCCCAATCCTTGGTCTAGATGCAGCAACGCCTCTATCCTTGTTCCATTCTCAGAGCTGAATGTGTTGGAAGCCTTCCTTCACCTTCCTTGTTGGGAATGCAGATTTTCGGTTTGCAGGAAACTATGTGACTTACATAACTATTCAAAGGGACTCACTCCTACCTGGTTTTCCAGCGCAAAATACTTTCCTTGCAATCCAGATCCAGGATACATGCTGAGAGTCAAAGTCAGTATTTCTTGCTGTCCTCCAGCCCTTGATGTTAAATGCAGAAACACCTCTCTTCTTGTTCATTCTCGGGTTTGAGTGTGTGAGGAAGCCTTCCTTCAGCTACCTTGTAGGGAACAAAAGTTTCTGCTTGAGGGAAAATATGTGACTTAAATATCTATGGGGAAGCCATCACTGGAAATCGATTTTCAGTCCAAACTACCTTTCCTTGCAAACTGGCTCTAAGAAACATGCTGATATATCAGAGTCAATGTTTCTAGATGTCCCACAGCCCTCGATGCTAGATGCAGCAACGCCTGTTTTCTTGTTCCTTTCTCAGATCTTAATGTGTGTGGAAGCTGGCCTTCACATACTTTGTGGGAACACAGAGTTTCTGATTTAGTGGAACTACGTGACTTACATACCTATGGGGAAGCCCTCACTGCAACTCGATTTTTCACTGAAAACTGCCTTTCCTTGTAAACCAGCTCTAGGAAACATGATAGGTCACCGATAATGTTTCTAGATGTCCCTAAGACCTTGATGCTAGATGCAGCAACACCTCTCTCTGTTCCATTCTCTGACCTGAATGTGTTTTGAAGCTGTCCTTCAGCTATCTATTTGGGAACACATAGTTTCTACTTGAGGGGAAGTACATGACATACATATCTAGAGGGAGACCTTCGCTCAAACTCGCATTTCCAACGGAAACTGCCTTTCCTTCCAAACCGGCTCTAGGATACATGCTGAGAGATCGCAGTCAGTGTTTCTACATGTCCCTCAGCCCTTGATGCTAGATGCTGCAACGCCTCCCTCCTTGTTCCATTCTCAGATCTGAATGTGTGCGGAAGCTGTCCTTCACCTACCTTTTTTGGAACAGAGTTTCTGTAAGAGGGGAAGTACTCCACTTAAATATTTGTTGTGAGGTTCTGGCTGCAACTTTGTTTTCTTGTGCAAACTGCCTTCCTTGGAAACAGGCTCTAGGAAACATGCAGAAAGATCACAATCAGTGTTTCTAGATGTCTTTCTGCCCTTGATGCTAGATGCAGCATTGCCTCTCTCCTTGTTCCATTCTCAGATCTGAATGTGTGTGGAAGCCGTCCTTCCCTTACCTTTTGTGAACACTGAGTTTCTGTTTGAGGGGAACTATGCTACTTACATACGTATGGGGAGGCACTTGCTCAAACTCGCTGTTCTAGTGTATACTGCCTTTAATTGGCAACCGGAATTAGGAAACAAATTGAGAAATCACAATCAGTGATTCTGGATATCCACTCGCCCTTGATGTTAGATGGAGCAAAGCCTCTCTCCTTGTTCAATTCTGAGATCTGAATGTGTGTGGAAGCCGTCCTTCACCTACCTTGTTGGGAATATCAACTTTCTTTTTGAGGTGAACTACACTACTTTAATATCTATGGGGAGGCACTCGCTCCAACACAGTTTTCCATTGCAAACTGCCTTTTCTTGAAAACCAGGTTTAAGTAACATGCTGAGAAATCACAGTCAGTGTTTCTAGATGTCTCCCAGTCCTTGATTCTAGATGCAGCAATGTCCCTCTCCTTGTTCCATTTTCAGCTCTGAATGTGATTGGAGTCCTTCCTTCACCTACCTTGTTGGGAACAGCTAGATTCTGCCTGAGGGGTACTATTCTACTTACAAATCTATTGGAAGACACTCGCTCCAACTCTGCTTTCCATTGCAAACTGCCTTTCCTTGCAAACAGGCTCTAGGAAAATTGCTGAGCATTCACAGTCATTGTTTCTTGGTGTCACCATGCACTTAATGCTACATGCAGCAATGCCTCTCTCCTTGTTCTATTTTCAGATCAGAATGTGTGTGGAAGTCGTTCTTCCCCTACCTTGTTGGGAACACAGAGTTTCTGATTGAGGTAATCTGCGCTACTTACGTATCAAAAGGGAGGCAATCTCTCCAACACCATTTTCAAGCAAACTGCCTTTCCTTGCAAGCTGGCTCTAGGAAACATGCTGAGATATCACAGTCAGTGTTTCTAGATGTCCCCAAGCCCTTGATGCTAGATGCAGCAATGCCTCTCTCCTTGTTTCATTCTCAGATCAGAGTGTGTGTGGAAGCCATCCTTCACCTACCTTCTTTGGAACACAGAGTTTCTGCATGAGGGGAAGTATGCTAACTACATATCTATGGGGAGTCACTCACTCCAGCTCGTTTTTCCAATGCAAACTGCCTTTCTTTGAAAACCGTCTCTAGAAAACATGCAGAGAAATTACAGTCAGTGTTTCTAGATGTCCCCTAGCCCTTGAAGCAAGATACAGCAACGCCTCCCTCCTTTTTCCATTGTTAGAGATAAATATATGTGAAAGCCATCGATCAACTACCTTGTTGGGATCACTGAGTGTTTGCTTGAGTGGAGCAATGCTACTTACATATCAATGGTGAAGCACTCTCTCCAAGTTAGATTTCAAGTGCAAACTGCCTTTCATGGCTAACTGGCTCAAGGAAACATGTAGAGATATCACAATCAGAGTTCCAGATGTCCCCTAGCACTTGATGCTAGATGCAGTAACACCTCCCTCCTTGTTCCATTCTCAGATCTCAATGTGTGTGGAAGCCGTCCTTCACCTACCTTGGTGGGAACAAAGATTTTCTGCTTTAGGGGCACTAGAATTCTTGCATATATATGGGAAGACACTCACTCCAACTTAGTTGTCATTGCAAACTGCCTTTCTTTACAAACCAGCTCAAGGAAATATGCAGAGATCACAGCCACTGTTTCTAGCTATCTGCCAGCCCTTGATGCTTGACGCAGCAACAGATCTTTTCTTTTATCATTCTCAGATCGGAATGTGTGTGGAAGCTGGCCTTTCCATACTTTGTTGGGAACACAGAGGTTCTGTTTGAGGGGAACTACGTGACTTACATATCTATGGGGAAGCCCTTGCTGCAACACGATTTTTCACTGCAAACTGCCTTTCCTTGCAAACCGGCTCTAGGAACCATGGTGATATATCAGACAGTGTTTCTAGATGCCCCTAAGACCTTGATGCTAGATGCAGCAACACCACTCTCCTTATTAGATTCTCAGACCTGAATTTGTGTGGAAGACGTCCTTCCCTTACCTTGTTTCGAACACTGAGCTTCTGCTTGAGGGGATCTATGCTACTTACATATGTATGGGCAGGCACTTGCTCAAACTTGTTGTTCTGGCATATACTGCCTTTCCTTGGGAACCGGCATTAGGAAACATATTTAGAAATCACAGTCAGTGATTCTGAATATCTGCTCGCACTTGATGCTAGATGGAGCAACGCCTCTTTCAATGTTCCATTCTCAGATCTGTGTGTGTGGAAGTCGTCCTTCACCTTCCTTGTAGGGAACATTGTGTTTTGGCTTGCGTGGAACTATTCTACTTACATATCTACTCAAATGGATTCACGTCTACTATTTTTTCCAGCACAAAATGCCTTTCCTTGCAATCCAGCTCAAGGATACATGCTGAGAAATCACAGTCATTATTTCTAGATATCCCCCATCCCTGATGTTAGATGTAACAACGTCTCTCTCCTTGTTCCATTATCAGATCTGATTGTGTGTGGAAACCGTCCTTCACCTACCTTGTTTGGAACACAGAGTTTCTACCTGATGGGAAGTATGCTACTTACATGTTTATAGGGATGTTCTAGCTCCAACTTAGTTTTCTTGCACAAACTGCCTTTTCTTGGAAACAGGCTCAAGGAAACATGCTGATAGATCACAGTCACTGTTTCTAGATGAACTCCAGCCCTTGGAGCTAAATGCAGCAAAGCCTCTCTCCTGTTCCATTCTAAGATTTGAGTGTGTGAGGAAGCCATCCTTCATCTAACTTGTTGGGAACACAGAGTTTCTGTTTGAGTGGAAGAACATGGTTTACATATCTATGGGGAGGCCCTGGCTCCAACTTAGTTTTTTAGCACAAACTGCCTTTCCTTCCAAACCAGCTCTAGTAAACATGATGAGAAATCACAGTGAGTGTTTCCAGATGTCCCACAGCCCTTAATGCTGGATGGAGCAACATCTCGCTCCTTGTTTAATTCTCAGATCAGAATGTGTGTTGAAGCAGTCCTTCACCTACCTTCTTGGGAACACAGAGTTTCTGCTTGAGGGGAACTACGCTACTTACATATCCATGGGGGGGGCCCTCACTCCAACTCGGTTTTCCAGTGCAAACTGCCTTTGCTTACAATCCAGCTCTAGGAAACATGCTGAGAAATCACAGTATGTGTGTACAGATATTCCCCAGCCATTGATACTACATGCAGCAATGCCTCTCTTCTTGTTCCATTCTCAGATCTGAATATGTGTGGAAATCGTCCTTATCCTACCTTGTTGGGAACACATAGTTTCTGCTTGAGGGGAACAAAGCAACTTACATTTCTACAGGAAGAAGCTCCTCCTAATCGTTTTCCCAGCACGAACTGCCTTTCCTTGCAAAGTGACTCTAAGAATCATCTGAAAAATCACAGTCAGTCTTTATAGATGATGCCCAGCCCTTGATGCTAGGTGCAGCAATGCCTCTGTTCTTGTTCCATTCTCAGATCTGAATGTGTGTGGAAGCCATCCTTCACCTACCTTGTTTGTAATACCGAATTTTTGATGAGAGGGAACTATGCTACTTACATATCTATAGGGATGCACTCCAGCTCAGTTTTCCAGTGCACACTGACTTTACTTGGAAACCAGCTGAAGGAAACACTTTATTAAATCAGTGTCATTGTTTCTACTTGTAGCCAGGTCCTTTATGCTGGATGAATATGCCACTCTCCACATGCTCATATCTGAGATCTCAATGTGTGTGGAAGCTGTCCTTCAGGTTGTTTATTTTTAACACAGTGTTCCTGGGTTAACTGAACTATGCTACGTAAATATCTGTGAGTAGGCACTTGCTGGTACTCAGTTTTCCAGCACAAACTGCCTTTCACGGCAAACCAACTCTAGGAAACATGTTGAGGGATCAGAGTAACTATTACTAGATGTACACATGCCCTTTATGATAGAAGAAAGAACGACTCTCCACATGCTCCATTTTGGCATCTGAATATGTGTGGAAGCCGTCCTTCAACTACTTTGTTGGGAACATAGGTGTTCTGAGTTAGGGGAATTATGCTACTTACCTATCTATTGGGAGGCACTCGCTCCAACTAGGTTTTCTAATGCAAACGGCCTATCCCTTGAAACAGCTTTAGGAAATATGCTGAGAAATCAGACTAAGTGTTTCTAGTATACCCATGCCTTTTATGCTAGATGAAAGAACGGCATTCCACATGCTCCATTCTGGGATCCAAATGAGTGTGGAAGCCTTCCTTCATATAGCTTGTTGGGAACAGAGTTGTTCTGTGTTCTGGGAACTGCACAACTTAAATATCTATGGGGAGGCATTTACTTCAACTCATATATCCAGAGCAAACAGCTATTCCCTTTAAAATGGCTCTAGGAAACATGCTGAGAAATCACAGTAAGTTTTTCTAGATGTAACCATGCTCTTTATGCTAGATGAAATAGTGCCTCTCCACATGCTCCATTTGCGATCTGAATGTGTGTGGAAGCTGCTCTCAAAAGATTGTTGGTCACAAAGGTGTTCTGTGTTAAAGGAACTATGCTACTTACTTATTTATGGGGAGGGACTTGCTCCAACTAGTTTTTCCTGCACAAGCTTCCTTTCCCTTGAAAACAGCCCTAGGAAACATGCTGAGAAATCAGAGTACGTGTTTCTAGATATACCCATGCTTTTTATGCTAGATGAGAGAATGGCTATCCCCATGCTCCATTCTGGAATCCTAATGTGTGTGGAAGTCGTCTTTCATCCAGCTTTTTGGGAATACCAGGTTTTTAAGTTAGGGGAAGTATTCTACTTAATTATCTACGGGGAGGCACTAGCTCCAATACTGTTTTCAATTGCTAACTGCCTTTCTGTTGAAACTAACTCTAGGAAACATGATGAAATATCAGAGAATTTGTTTCTAGATATACCCAAGCGCTTTATAGTAGATGAAATAATGCCTCTCCACATTCTCCATTCTGCGATCTGAATCTGCGTGGATGTCCTGCTAAATTAGTTTGTTTGGAACACATGTGTTTTGTTTTATGGGAACTACGCTACTTACCTATCTATGAGGAGGCAATTGCTCCAAGACGGTTTTCCAGGCAAACTGCCTTTCCCGTGGAACCAACTGTAGGAAAGATGCTGAGAAATAAGTGTAAGTATTTCTAGATGTAACCATGCCCTTTATGCTAGATGAAAGAAAGCCTCTCAATTTGCTCCATACTGGGATCCGAATGTGTGTGGAAGCCACCCTTCAACTAGCTTGTTGGAAACACAGGTGTTCTGTGTTAGGGGAACTAAGCTACTTACATATCTATTGGGAGACACTCGCTCCAACTCGGTTTTGAATTGCAAACTGCCTTTCCCTTGAGACCGGCTGTGAGAAACATGCTGAGAAATCAGAGTAAGTGTTTGTAGATATACCCATGTCTTTTATGCTAGATGAAAGAATGCTTCTCCACATCTCCATTCTGGGATATGAATAAGTGTGGAAGCCTTCCTTCAAATAGTTTGTTGGGAACACAGTGTTTTGAAGTTTGCCGAACTACGCTACTTACATATGTATGGTGTGGCAATCACTCCAACTCGGTTTTGAAGTGCAAACTGTCCTTCCTTTAAAACTGGTTCTAGGAAACAGGCTGAGAATTCAGAGTGTATATAGCTGTACAGATGTCCTTTGTGCTAGATGAAAGAATGCCAGTCCACAAGTTCCTTATTTGGTTCGGAATATGTGCGCAAGCCGTCCTTCACATATCTTGTTCAGAACACATAGTTTCTGTGTTAAAGTAACTACATTACATTAATACATATGGGGATGCAGGAGCTCCAACTATGTTTTCCAGCACAAACTGCTGTTCCATTGAACCCGGCTCTAGGAAACTTGCTGAGAAATCTGAGTGTTTGTGTTAGATGTACCCAAGTCCTTTGTGCAAGATGAATGAACACTTCTCCACAAGTTCTATTCTGGGATCCAAATGTGGGTGTAAGGCCTCCTTCACCTAGCTTGTTATGAACACATAGTTCCTGTGTTGTGGGAACTACTCACAAACCTATATGGAGGCACTTGCTCCAACTCTGTTTTCCAGGCAAACTGCCTTTCCCTCAAAACCTGCTCTAGGAAACATGCTGAGAAATCAAAGTGTTTCTAGATGTATACATTCCCTTTCTGCTAGATGAATTAACACCTCACCACATGTTCCATTCTGGAATACGAATGTCTGTGGAAGCTGTCCGTCAACTATCTGGTTGGTAACACAGAGATTCTGAGTTAGGGGAAGTACACAAGTTACATACGTATGGGGAGGCAATAGTTCCAACTCGGTTTTCCAGGAAAAACTGCCTTTCCCTTGAAACCGGCTCCAGGAAACATGCTGAGAATTCAGAGTGTTTCTAAATGTACATATGCCTTTCAGCTAGATGAATGAACTCTTCTCCACATGTTCCATTCTGGGAACCGAATGTTGGGAAGACTTCCTTAATCTAGCTTGTTGGAAAACCATAGTTACTGTATTAAGGGAACAATGTTACTTAGAGACCAATTGGGAGGCAATCACTCCTACATATTTTTCTAGGTCAAAATTCCTTTCCCTTGAAACCGGCTCAAGGAAACATGCTGGGAAATCAGAGTAATGGTTCTTAATTCTAATCATGCCCTTTATGCTACATGAATGAACGCCTCTCCACATGTTCCTATCTGGGATCCGAGTGTGTGTGGAAGCTGTCCTTCACTTAGCTTGTTGGGAACACATATTTCCTGTGTTAGTGGAGCTTCACAACTTACAAACGTATGGGGAAATCACACATTCCAGCTTGGTTTTCCAGAGTAAACTGCCTTTCCTTTTAACCCGGCTCTGGGAAACACGCTGAGAAATCAGAGTAATTGTTTCTAGCTGTACCCATGCCCTTTGAGCTAGAAGAAAGAACTCTTCTCCACATGTTCCATTCTGGTATCTGAATATGTGTGGAAGACTTCTTTAACCAAGCTTGATGGGAACACATTGTTTCTGTGTTGGAGGAACTCGCTACCTAAAGATTGATGGGAGGCACTCGCTCCAAAATAGTTTTCCTGCACAAACTACCTTTGTCTTGAAACAGGCCCTATGAAACATGCTAAGAATTCAGAGTCATTGTTTCTAAATGTACCAATCCTCTAAATGCTAGATGAACTTAATGCCTCTCTACATGTTTCATTCTGAGATCCAAATGTGTATGTAAGCTATTCTTCAACTAGTTTGTTGGGAACACAGAGTTTCTGTGTTAGGGGAATACTCTATTTACAAATCCATATGGAGGCACTCAGTCCAACTCGGTTTTCCAGCGCTATCTTCTTTCCCTTGAAACTGCTTCTAGGAAACATGTGGAGAATTAAGACTAACTGTATCTTTAGATACCTATGCCCTTTATGCTAGAAGAAAGAACGAATCTCCACATGCTCCATTCTGGGATCCTAATGTGTGTGAAAGCGATCCTTCATCTAGCTTGCTTTGAACACATGGTTTCTGTGGCATGAGAACTACACTACTTACATATCCATGGGGAGGCACTTGTTCCTACTCGGTTTTCCAGTGCAAACTGCCTTTCCCTTGAAACTGGCTGTAGTAAACATGCTGAGAATTCAGAAGAATTATTTCTAGATGTACTCATTCCCTTTATGCAAGCTGAAAGAACACCTGTCCCCATGCTCCATTCTGGGATCCGAATGTGTGTGGAAGCCATCCCTCAGAGTTTTGGGAACACTGGGTTTCTGTATTAGGGGAATTATTCTAGTTATATATCTATGGGGATGCAATCACTCTAACACAGTTTTCCAGGGCAAAGTGCCATTCCCTTGAAACCGGCTCTAGGAAACATGCTGAGAAATCACAGAAAGTTTTTCTAGATGTACCCATGCCCTTTATGCTCCATGAAAGAACACCTCCCCACATTGTCCATTTGGGATCCTAATGTATATGCAAGCTGTCCTTCATCTAGCTTGCTTTGGACACAGGGCTTCTGTTTGATGAGAACTATGCTTTTTACATATCCATCAGGAGGCGCTTGCTTCTAATCAGTTTTCTGGAGCAAACTGCCTTTCCTTTGAAACCGGCTGTAGGAAACATGCTGAGAAATCAGAGAATTTATTGCTAGATGTACCCATACTCTTTATGCTAAATGAAAGAACTCCTCTCCACATGCTTCATTGTGGGAATCGAATGTGTGTGGAAGTCGGCCTTAAACTAGCTTGTATGGAACACAGGAATTCTGTGTTAGGGGAACTATGCAACTTACCTATCTTTTGGGAGGCAATTGCTCCAAATTGGATTTCCAGTGCAAAGTGAATTTCCCTTGAAACCAACTCTAGGAAACATGCTGAGAAAGCAGAGTAAGTGTTCATATAAGACATCCTTCCCCTAGCTAGTGGGTAACACGGGGTTTTTGGGTTAGCAGAACAATACTACTTACATATCTTTGGGGAAGCCCTGTCTCCAGCTCGGTTTTCCAGCACAAACTGCCTGTGCCTTGAAACCACCTCTAGGAAACATGCTGAGAAAACAGAGTAAGTGTTTCTAGATGTACCCATGCCCTTTATGTTAGGTGAAAGAATGCCTCTCTACGTGCTCCATTCTGGGATCTGAATGTGTCTGGAAGACTTCCTTCAAATAGCTTGTTGGGAACACAGGTGTTCTGTGTTAGAGGAACTATGCAAGTGACCTATCTGGAGGCACTCACTCCATATCTGTTTTTCAGTGCGAACTGCCTTTCTCTTAAAATTGGCTGTAGGAAACATGCTGAGTTATCAGATAAGTGTTTCTAGATGTACCTATGCCTTTTATGCTAGATGAAAGATTGCCTCTCCACATGCTCCATATAGGGATCCGAATGTGTGTGGCTATAGGAAAAAAAGCTGAGAAATATGGGTAAGTGTTAGAAACACTTGCCCTTTAGGCTACCTGAATGAATTCTTCTCCACATATCCATTCTGGGATCCAATGTGTGTGCACTCCATCCTTCATCTAACTTGTAGGGAACACAGATTCTGTGTTAGAGAGACAGGCCTACCCATATATATAAGGGGAAGCACTAGCTCCAACTCGGTTTTCCAATGCAAGCTACCTTTAATTGAAACCGGACTTAGAAACATGCTGAAAAATCTGGGTCAGTGTTTCTACATGTACCCTTGTACTTTAGGCTAGCTCAAGGAATGTTTCTCAACATGTTCTATTCTGGGATTTGAATGTGTGTGGAAACCTTCCTTCACCTACCTTGTGTGCAGATAGATTCTGTTTTATGGAGACAGGCTTACCTATATATATAAGGGGTGGCACTTGCTCCAACTCCGTTTTCTATTGCAAACTTCCTTTACCTTGAAATAGGCCCCAAGAAACATGATTAGAAATGAGAGTAACTGTTTGTAGATGTATCTTTGCCCTTTAGGCTAGTTGAATGTATGCCTCTTCACATATTAAAATCTTGGAACTGAGGAAACCAAGATGGTGGAGTAGAAAGATACTCATAGCTCACCCTCTCCCACAAATGCACCAAGAATCACATCCACAGTCCCACTCAGCCAACCAGAGCACCTGTGGAACTCCAACAGGATATTGTCCTCTTCAAAAGATAGAGACTCCAAAAATCTAGTAGGAGAAAATGAAAAAAGAAAGAAGAAAAGGCAAAGAAGAGTGGGACGGGTCCTGGGGGAGGGAGCAGAAAAGAAGGACTGGTGCTAGTTTGGTGGGTCTCCCCTCTCCAACTGAGAGACTAGCAGGAGAGAGGGGGAGCCTCTGAGGCTCGGATCTGTACAGAGCAGCCCTTGACCAACAGAACTAAGTTAAACAGGCACAGGGGTTCCCCACAACACCCAGCCTGAGACACGGGCCAGCAGCCAGGGCCAGGACCAGACTGCCCCAGGCAGGTGGAGGATGGGGGCAGCTGCACTGAGGCAGCCCCAGGGGGCTGCAGAGGGCTGTGCAACATGGGTGTGGGTGCACAGGGCAGAAAAAACTGGGCCCTCCATAAAACAACATGGTTGACATGCCCTGGGGGAAGGATGCATACCCTCATATATGAAAACCCATGGAAAGTTTTCAGGTGAAGAGAGGCTGGCCTCAGGCACAGCCACCATATCCTCTGGTGCTTAGCACCCAAGTGGGGTTAGGGGCAAAACCTGCATCCGCACCTAAGGACTTAGCCTCAAGGGCCAGGAAGAGACTTGACAACAGCCTGAGGCAGATAGGATCTTTCCGTCCTGGTCCCTCAGAAAACTTACTCTGCCAAGACAAACAAGGAGATGGGTTTTGGCCCTCAGCAGGGACAGGGATGTTCCTCAGTCTTCCCTGAGACCACCTGTGGAGCACGGACCCAGGCAGAGAGCACAGCAGCACAAATCAGCAAAGCGACTGGCACCAGGAGAAGGAGGGTGGCCCCAGACTTTTGGGCAGGAATGCAGCCCCTGACCACAGTGCTGGGAGGGGGAGTGATGCACACTTCTACCTGGCCAGTCTGCAAAATCTGACTGTGGCATCGGGAGGGGAAGTGACATGCCCACCCATAGCAAAGGAGAGCTGCACCTGACTCAGTTTAGGGAGGAGGCACAATCTGCTTGCTGACAGGCACTGGGAGCAGCACAGACAAGGGTGCCAATGGAGGGCCTCTGGAAACAGCAAGCTGAGCTTCCAAAACAGGATAAACACAGATAGATCTCACATCAAAAGCACACAGTCTACAGGAGAACACTGAGCCCCTACTTTTTTGTTTTTTTAAAACTGTTTTTACCTGTTATATTTCCTATCACCCTTTTAATTTTTACTTCTTAATTCATTTTTATTTCTCTTGGCTTTGATGTCCTGTTATTGATTACACACAGGTTTCAGATACATCTTTTCCACTTTTCTCCTTTTTTAAAGGTTTTTAAATGACATCTCAACCAGATTGCTGTTCTGCTTCAACTTGCTCTTCTATCATTCATTATACACTCTTTTCAAACCTTTTTTTCTCCATTCTTTTAAAATTCTTTCTCTCTTTTTTTTCTAAGTCTTATTCCTACATAGGAATTAGATAGATAAATTCCTTAAGGAGAACAATAGATAACTGATACTCCATAAAACACAGTGCCAGAGAGGCATGAGCATGATGAAGAAGCAGAGAAAGCATCCCCAATTAAAAGACCAAGAGAAATACCCTGAAAGAAAATCAATGAAATAGACATTGATAGCCTACTAGATCAACATTTCAAAAAAGGAGTGATCAAAGTATTGAGGGAACTAAAAGAGATAGTGTTTAGAGAAATAAAATATGCCAAAAATGAAATTGAAGATATAAAGAAGAGCCAAGTAGAATTGATAAACTCATTGACTTAGATGAGGAATGATCTAATGGCTGAGCAAACCAGACTAGAAAATGCAGAGGAACGAATTAGTGACCTAGAAGACAGGACAATAGAAAGCACCCAATGAGAAGAGCTACAAGATAAACAAATTAAAATAAATGAAAATGACATAAGGGACCTATGGGATAATATAAAGCATCCCAATTTTCCCATAATAGGGTTCCCAGAAGGGGGAGAAAGATCAAAGGGGATTGAAAAGGTTTTTGAAGAAATCATGACTGAAAACTTCCCAAACGTAAAGAAGGAATCAGATATCCAAGTACAGGAAGCTCAGAGGGTCCCAAACAGGAAGAACCCAAATAGACCCACACCAACACATATCATAATCATGATGGCCAGAGTCAAGGATAAAGAAATGATCCTAAAGTCAGCAAGAGAAAAGCAAAGAGGGAGTTACAAGGGAACCGCCATAAGACTTTCAGCTGATTTCTCTACACAAACACTACAGGCCAGAAGGGAGTGGCAAAATATATTCAAAGCCCTGAATGAAAAAAAGATGCAGCCTAGTATACTTTATCCAGCAAGGCTATCCTTTAGGATAGAAGGAGAGACAAAGAATTTCACAGACAAGAATAAACTACAAGAGTTTAGCAACACTAAACCCATGCTAAAAGAAATATTGAAAGGTGTATTCTAAATAGAAAAGCATCAGGATGCTACATAAATGAGAAACTCACAACTGGAAAGGTGATAACTCATGAATTACAAATAAAATAAACACAAAATTATAAAAGAAGGCATATAAATCATTGAGAGTGGGAGAGGGAGGGAGGAAAATATAGAATTTTTTTCTTTTTTAAATTTCTTGTTCTCAGTAGAACATGTACTTGGGCACAAAAGAAACCTCAACAATTTTAAGAAGATAGAAATTATCTCAAGCATCTATACTGACAACAATGCCATGAAACTAGAAATCAACAACAGAGAAACAAAGAAGAAGAAAAGGAAAGCTTGGAGATTAAACAAATTGTTATTAAAAAAAAAACAATGAGTCAATGAGGAAGTGAAAGCTGAAATTAAAAAATACCTTGAGACAAATGACAATGAAAGCATAACCAGACAAAATTTATGGGACACAGCAAAGGCAGTGCTAAGAGGGAATTTTATAGCAATACAGCCTTTCCTCTAAAAAGAAGAAAAACCTCAAATAAACAATTTAACCCACCAGCTGAATGAACTAGAAAAAGAAGACCAAAAAACCCCAAAAGGCAGCAGAAGGAAGGAAATTATAAAGATTAGGGAGGAAATAAAGAAAATAGAGATTAACAAGACCATAGGTAAAATCAACCAAACCAAAATCTGGTTGTTTGAAAAGGTAAATAAAATCGACAAAACTCTGGCCAAACTCACAAAGAAGAAAAAATAGAGAGCACAAATTAGCCAAAAAAAGAAAGGAAATGGAGAAATTGCAACAAACAAAATAGAAATACAGACTACCATTTGAGAATATTATGAAAAACTATATGTAACAAAACTGGTTAACCTACAGGAGATGGACAAGTTTCTGGAAACATTCTGTCCACCAAGACTGAATCAATAAATACTGACCACTTGAACAAACTGATAACTAGAAATGAAATCTAATTTGCAATAAGAAACTTCCCTATAAATAAAAATCCAGGACCTGATGGCTTCACCGGGGAATTGTACAAAGCATGCAAAGAAGAACTGATACCAGTCCTTCTCAAACTCTTCCAGAAGATTGAAAAGTAGGGAATGTTCCCAAACTGATTCTATAAAGCCACCATCACCCTGATACCACAACCAGGCAAAGACACTACCAAAAAATAAAATTATAGGCCAATATCACTGATGAACATAGATGCCAAAATCTTCATCAAAATATTAGCAAATAGAATCCAACAACACATAAAAAAGATTATACTACATGACCAAGTGGTGTTCATCCCAGGGACACAAGGGTGTTTCAACATATGCAAATTAATCAATGTAATACATCACATCAACAAGAGAAAAGACAAAAACCACATGATCATCTCAATAGATGCAGAAAAAACATTTGATAAAATTCAACACCAATTTATGATAAAAACTGTCACCAAAGTATGTATAGAAGGAACATATCTACATATAAAAGCTATATATGACAAACCTACAGCCACAATAGAACAAAATGGTGAAAAACTCAAAAGCTTCCCACTAAAATCTGGGACAAGGATGCCCACTATCACCACTCCTATTCAACACAGTGTTGGAAGTCCTAGCCACAGCAATCAGACAAGAGAGAGAAATAAAAGGATCCAAGTTGGAAAAGAAGTGATAAAAGTGTCACTATATGCCGACAACAAGTTACTATATATACAAAACCCTAAAAGGTCCACACAAAAACTACTAGAGCTGATCAAAGAATTCAGCAAGGTATCAGGTTACAAGATTAACGTTCAAATATCTGTTGCATTTCTTTACACTGATTATGAATCAACAGAAATAGAAAGTAAGGAAACAATCCCCTTTAAAATAGCACCCAAAGTAATAAAATAACAAGGAACAAATCTAACCAAGGAGGTTAACGAATTATACACAGAAAACTATGAACCAATGATGAAGGATGTTTCCATGTCTTGACTATTGTAGGTAATGCTGCTATGAACATTGGGGTGCAGGTGTCACCTACAGCCTAAATGTCCATTAACAAATAACTGGATAAAGAAGAAGTGGTACATATAAACAATGGAATACTACTCAGCAATAAAAGCTGACAACATAATGCCATTTGCAGCAACATGGATATTCGTGGAGAATGTCATTAAAGTGAAGTAAGCCAGAAAGAGAAAGAAAAATACCATATGAGATTGCTCATTTGTGGAATCTAAAAAAACAAAACAAAACAAAACCAACAAACAAAAAACCCAAAAAACAAACAAACAAAAAAAACAAATCATAAATACAAACAGAAGTAGACTCATAGACATAGAATACAAACTTGTGGTTGTCAAGGGGGCAGGGGGGTGGGAAGAGATAGACCAGGATTTCAGAGTTTTAGAATAGATAAACAAGATACACTGTACAGCACAAGGAAATATATACAAGATCTTATGGTAGCTCACAGAGAAAAAAATGTGACAATCAATATATATATGTTCATGTATAACTGAAAAAATTGTGCTCTACACTGGAAATTTACACAACATTGTAAAATGAATATAAATCAATAAAAAATTTAAAAAAAACATTGATGAAGGAAATTAAAGAAGACTTTAAAAATTGGAAAGGTATCCCATGCTCTTGGATTGGAAGAATCAATATTGTTAAAATGGTCACAATGCACAAGACAATTGACATATTTAATGCAATCCCTATCAAATTACCCAGGACATATTTCGCAGAACTAGAATAAATCATAATAAAATTTATATGGAACCATCAAAGACCTAGAATTACCAAAGCATTACTGAAGAGAAAGAAAGAGGCTGGAGGAATCATTCTCCAACACTTCAGACAATACTATAGAACTACAGTTATTAAGACAGCATGGTATTGGTACAAAAACAGACATATAGACCAATGGAACAGAAAAGAGAACCCAGAAACGAACCCACAAGCTTTTGGTCAACTAATCTTTGATGAAGGAAGCAAGAATATACAATGGAATAAAGACTGACTCTTCAGCAAATGGTATTGGGAAAACTGGACAGCAGCATGTAAAACAATGAAGCTAGAACACTCCCTTAACAACATACACAAAAATAAACTCAAAATGTATCAAAGACATAAATATAAGACAAGATACAATAAGAGGGAAACATAGGCAAAACATTATCTGACATACATATCAAAATTTTTCTCCTAGTAGAAGTAAAAGCAAGAATAAATAAATGGGACCTAATGAAATTTACAAGATTCTGCACAGCAAAGGAAACCATAAGTAAAATAAAAAGACAACCTACGGAATGGGAGAAAATTTTGCAAATGAATTCGATAAAGACTTGATCTCCAGAATATATAAGCAGCTCATATGACTCAAAAAGAAAAAAATAAATGACACAATCCAAAAATGGGCAGAAGATCTAAAGAAGCAATTCTCCAAGGAAGACATACAAATGATCAATAGACACATGAAAAAATGTTCAATATCACTAATTATCAGAAAAATGCAAATCAAAACTACAATGAGGTATCACCTCACACCAGTCAGAATGGCCATCATTCAAAAGTCCACAAATGACAAATGCTGGAGAGGCTGTGGAGAAAAGGGAACTCTCCTACACTGCTAGAAGGAATGCAGTTTGGTGCAGCCACTGTGGAAAACAGTATGGAGATTCCTCAAAAGACTAGGAATAGACTTACCGTATGACCCAGGAATCCCACCCCTGGGCATATATCCAGAAAGACCCCTACTTCAGGATGACACATGCACCCCAATGTTCATAGCAGCTTTACAATAGCCAAGACATGGCAACAGCCTAAATGTCCAACAGATGACTGGATAAAGAAGAAGTGGTATATTTATACAATGGAATAATATTCAGCCATAAAACCCGACAACATAACGCCATTTGCAGCAACATGGATGTTCCTGGAGAATGTCATTCTAAGTGAAGTAAGACAGAAAGAGAAAGAAAAATGCCATAAGAGATCACTCATATGTGGAATCAAAAAAAAAAAAAAGCATAAATACAAAACCGAAATAGACTCAGAGACACAGAATACAAACTTGTGGCTGCCAAGGAGGAGGGGGGTGGGAAGAGATAGATTGGGATTTCAAAATTGTAGAATAGTTAAACAAGATTATACTGTATAGCACAGGGAAATATATACAAGATCTTATGGTAGCTCACAGAGAGAAAAATGTGAAATATATGTTCATGTATAACTGAAAAATTGTGCTCTAAATAGGAAATTGACACAACATTGTATAATGACTATAAATCAATAAAAAATGTTAAAAAATAAATCTCGGAACTGAATGTGTGTGGAAGCCATCCATCACCTACCTTTTTGCGAATACTGAGTTTCATTGATTTGGACACAGTCATACCTATATGTATATATGGGGAGGCACTCTCTCCAACTCGATTTTCCTTCGCAAACTGCCTTTACCTTGAAACCGGCTCTGGGAAACATGGTGAGAACTCAGGGAGAGTGATTCTATATTTACCCTTGCCCTTTAGGCTAGCTGAATGTATGCTTCTCCACATGTTCCATTCTGGGATCCAGACCCTAACCTTGAACTCTGACCCTAACCATGAACACTTCTCCTATCCCTAAACCCTGACCCTGAATCTGCCCCAGCCCCAGCCCCAGCTCCAACCCTAACCTTGCCCCAGCCCCAACCCCAACCACAATCCCAAACCTAACCCCAACCCAAACCCTAACCCTAAACTCAATCCTAACCCTAACCCCAACCCCAAACACAAACACAAACACAACCCCAACCACAAACTTGTCCCTGTCCCCTAACCTGACACCGAACCTCACTCTCATCCTGACCCTCACCCTTATCCACTCCCTCAACCTCACCCTATCCCTCAACCTCATACTAAAAACGAACATATGCCCTAACCATCACCTGAGCCAGCATCCTACATACCCGTGCCCTAAACTTGTACCCTGAGCCCTAGCCCTATCCCAGCACTAGCCCTGAACTTGACCCTGACCCTGACCCTAGCCCTGATTTTGGCCCAAACCCTAACCCTGGACGTGGTTTTAGTCCTAGCCCTGGTCCTAACACTAGCCCTATCCAAGCCCTGACCCAGAAGCCCTGACCCCATCTGCTGACCCTGACCATAAACCCTATACCTGAACATGACTCTGACCAACATTGACCCTGGACCTGTCCCTGAAACTTGTCCCCACACCAAAAACATTGACCTTAACACTGACCACTGCCTCCTATCCAGACCCTAATGCTGACCCCTGAACTTGACCCTGACCCAGACCCTGACCCAGACCCTGACCCAGACCCAGATGCTGAACTGAACCTTACCCTAACCCTACCCTTAACACTAACCCTAATCCTACCTTAACCCTACCCTAACCCTAACCCTAAACCCTAACCTGAAACCAAGTCTTTACCATAACCCTAGCCATAGACAGAGCCCTAGCCCTAACCCTGACCCTGAACCAAAACACTGACCCTGAACCTGAACCCTGAACCTAAGCCTGAATGCTGACCATAAGCCTGAACCCTGACCCTAACCTTAACCCTAACCTGATTACAACACCAACCCTGACCCCGAATCAAACCCCAACCCAAGCCTGAACCCGAACCCGAACCCTCACACCCTAACCTGAACCCTAAAACCCTGACCCTGACCCTTACCCAGACCCAGACCCTGACTCTGACCTTAGACCCTAAACCCTAGACCCTGACCTAGACCATGACCCAGACCTTGACCTTTGCCCTGACCCATAATGCCTAACCCAGCTCTTGCCCATAGACCCAACCACAGCCCATACTCATGACATAAACATCCAATACTTCCCCAGACCCCTGTTCCCTAGCACTGACCCCTAACACACTTTGCCTAACCCTTACCACTGACTATTTTACTTTCACCCTGTCTCTACCCCTCATCCCTTAATCCTATTTTCTTGGAATAAACTAAGTCTATCTTGATAGAATAAAATCCCACAGAAACATCACAAAAACAATCAATTTGCCTATTAAATTCGATTCCTCCACTTACCTAAAGTACTACTTACCTTAATTTAACCACACAATAAAAAGAATATGCACCTTAAGCAAATGTCTCCACAGAAGATTTTATAATTTTTTAACATTTTAAACCAAACAATGTCTTAAATTTTAACATAAAACTAAATGGTATAATAAACAACAATATTACAGCAGGAGAAATCACATAATATGATTCAATTGATCACAAGAAACGTTAAAAAATCTCCACTCTTACTTCATGGAATAAACACTCTTGAAAATAGGGGTAGAAACAAATTATCTTAGTATGATACACAGCATTATAAGAAACAGTAAATAAAAATCTGGAATAAAGCCCAGAGGTTTCCTTTCAACACTTTTATTCACTATTTTCCTGGAACTTCCACAAAAAGCCAGGGTGAAAGACAGTAAAAGTATCAACAAATAAAATTGTTACACTAAAAACAAATCTATTCACCAATCAGATGACATCATCATATATATATATATATATAAAAATCTTGAAATCTTGAACAATTCATTAAGTAGCTCAACTTTTAAGCTGTAAGCAACTCAAATACTTCAGCAAGTAGACAATACAAATTGTCAATGTATCAGAATTTCTTTCTTGTACACAGTAACAATGAATAATGTCAAGAATAATTTAACAGAATTATATTTTACATAATATCAATATTACTAGAATACTTAAGAATCAATTTTATCAACGTGTAAGACTAGTAAATTGAAATGGAAAAGACATTATCAAAAGAAATAAAATAAAACCTTAAAAAAAGAAGACATCCCATGTTGATAACAAAACTAAACATGGAAGGAATGCCCAAAGCGATCTAGAGAGAAATAGACTGAAGCCAGTTTACTAGAAGATTTATCTGCTGACTGAAACTTCCTGTAGTGGAAGCCCACCAATCTACTAAGTATTTTCCTTAATTAAAGTGTTTGATTGGCTTCAATTGATGTAGTGCAAACTCTTGTAATCTGTATTTTCAGAAATGAAATTGTACTTCCTTAAACATTTGAAGACTGTTGGTGTGTACAACCTGAATCCATACTTAAGCACTGATACCGTTGATATTAAGGCAGTAATCCTATGACTGTTAGGATTAGTAATAATCAGAGTGTTGTTTTCTATGTTTAAAATATCATTTTTTTATAATTTATTGATAAAAATATAGGTAGTGCCTTGGAGGATTTTAGCCAGAAGTTCAAATATATGTTGAATAATGCTGCAAGGAATATTAATGTTTGTAGGTTGATGTTAATGAATTTTGTTATATCTTGAGTTATTACTCATTTGAGGAAAAACCCTTATACTGGTGGCAGACCACCTAAGACAATATGATGATGGGGATAAAAATTGTGATCAGAAGAGTTTTATTTTATGTGTGTGATAATGATACTGTTGCAGTCCATGCACAGGGCATAAATAGTAAGTTGACAGTGTTTTTGATACAAATTAGTGCATTTAGGGTTGTCATGATTGGATTACACATTGTAATAGCTTTTATTCATCTTATATGGACAGTTGATGAGCAGGCTATACATTTTGTAGTGGGTTTTGTTAGTCTGCCTCAGCTGCTGATGATACTTCATAATACAGCTTTGATGAATAGTATGTTTAGTGGGCAGTGAGATTTGGTGTAACACATAGGGGTGTACATTTGTCACATTAATAAGATTGGCTCTATTGTATGACGTATGCCCTGTATAAATTCAATCACTCAGAAAAGAAATGGGGGAAGTTCAATTTTATGTCTAGGGCTATTGTTAAAATGGTGGATGCTCTTACATTAAAGAATTTTGTACTTGTTCATTGACTGGAGTATACTAGATTAATAATAATATCCAATATAAATAGTATTGATGTGGTGTTTTTTGTTAGAAAATACTTATTGGTTGCTTCTATAACTTGTGCATTTAATTTTCTTTTAGATAGGAAATACTAGTACCATGTGAGCTTTTTATTAAAATAATGATTCCTGAGATAATGTTCAGTAGAATGACAGTAAAAATAGGGTTTACTAGTATACTAAACATGTAAAACAATACTCTTAGGGTATGTGCCTGATAGTTTATTTAACAGACTATATTCACCATAGAATGTGGTATAATGTGGTAGTATGAACATTTTAAAATTCTTAGGGGTAGGATCAATTCCTATGATTCTAGGAACTGATTAGACCTCTTTTATTTACTATTTTAAAAGAACTATTTTGGGGGAGGGTATAGATCAGTGGTAGATTGTATGCTTAGATGATGATGATAATAATAATAATAATATATTTAATATTTTAAATGATTATAATAATAATAATAAATTTAAACATGCATAAATAAACCTACTTACTTCCCCCCTAAAAGCAGAGCAAAACAAACAAACAAAAACTCTTTGGTCAGACATAATTCTTATGTTTGTAGTGGGATGCCTGATGCACTGACAGGTACTGAAACATATACATAGAGCTAGTCTTTGTGTTAATTTTTTTCATAAATAATGGATGTATAAAAAAGAAATCTAAAAAGAGATCATAAATCCAAAACAGAAATAGATTCATAGACATAGAATACAAACTTGTGGTTACCAAGGGAGAGAGGGATGGGAAGGGATAAACTGGGAGTTCAAAATTTGTAGATACTGACAGGCATATGCAGAATAGATAAACAAGATTGTACTGTATAGCACAGGGAAATATATACAAGATCTTGTGGTAGTTCACAGGGAAAATAATGTAACAATGAATACATATATATGTTCATGTATGTCTGAAAAATTATGCTCTACACTGGAATTTGACACAACATTGTAAAATGACTATAACTCAATAAAAATGTTAAAAAATAAGAGATGTATAAGATGATCATCTCAAAATTGTGTGTAGGATATTCAAATTCATAGAAAGGATATTGTTAGGAGGCATGTTTGAATAATAACATTGGCTGTATATAATTCTGTTATCTAGGGATTTTGAAATGCCCTTAAAAATAGAATAATTTTGAAACCATTTATTATAGTGATACTGACATATTCAGCTATAAAAATCAGAGAAAATAGACCTGCTACATATTCTACATGGAAGGTATATACAAGTTTTGATTCTCCTGTTAAATCAAAATGGGGCTCTGTTGATTTCTGCTACAGTAGAGGTAAATATAAAAAAAATCTAGCTAGGGTTTGGGAGGGGAAAATTAATCATATGTATTCTTGTTTAATAACTGAGAGTATAAATGATCCATTTATCAGCAGGAATGATAAACCAATAATTGCTAGTTTACATTATTTGAGATTGTACTCTTGCCCATAAAGCTCTGATTAGTGTGTATTTTTAATATTATACTCATCCAGATCAGAGCATGGAATAAGAAGCTAGGCTTCATACAGCCAGTATGAGAAGTGTGCCTAAGTTTACATCAGTGGATAGTGGATAAGTTATGTTAAGAGGAACTGCTAATGTGAAAGCCATGGTTAAGGCCAGCATTGGTGCAATAATATACATAAATTGATGATATTTGTGTCTCTCTAAATTTCCAGAACCTAGGAATTCCCTCTAATTAATGTGAAAAGTGATACAGTGAGCAAACCTGTAATACTTAGTAAAAGAATGTAGATTATAAACCTGTTCTTAGGAAGAGGACTTAACCTTGAGGAAATAAATATTTATGTTTGATGCAATTGTTGTGTTCTGCTACTGTAGCAAACCATGTTCTACACTAGGGTATGTATAAATTATTAAAATTTTACTGTATCACCAATTAATTTGATGGTGCTTTTATAAAGTGACCCTTAATTCTCTTGTCCTCTCATACTGGGACAAGTGTGTAATACATACAAACTTATTGGGATCAATCCAGTCTGAACTCATATCTCACAGAACTTTAATCATTAAATGAAGCATTTTCAGCAGTTACAACACTGGGATCTTCTGATCCAATTCTAAGAGTATAAAATCTATGGCTGAAATGAATTCTACTTTTGAATTGAGCTATTATTCTTAGAGTACTTTTTTCTGTTAATCAATGTATTGGATCAATACATGCTACAGCATTTTGAAAAGCTGGTCTAAATTTTAATCACTTGGAGCTTGTTATATTCATTGGGGCCACCACAACCAAAATTATTAACCCATTAAAAGCTATGCTATCTGTTAAGATTCAGTAATTTATTTTATAGATTAAACACATAAAGCACCAAAGGATCTTCTCATTTTATATGGCTCCCACCTCTTATTGGGAAGGTCAATTTCACTGATGAAAAGAGATAGTAAAAACCTTGTGCCATTCTCCCAGCTGCTTATTTAGAAAACAAGTGATTATTCTACATTTTCAGTGTCAGGAAACCATGGTCATTAAATATGTCCTTTGTTAGGCAGTGCCTCTAAGATTAGAAGTGCTAGAGGTAACCTTCCTGGTAAACATGCAGGACATGTGATTACAAAGTTCCTTTTCCTTTTACAAAGTCATTCCTTAAATGCAAACCTGTGTTGGACTAACAGTTTTTTAAAAATAATTAAATATTGGTTAGGGTTTATTTTGCTGTTAACCATCAGTAAGTGATTCATCCTGATATAAGCTTATACAAGGATAAATATTTCTTGCTACCAATATGAATAGTATTGCTTTTACTAACTAATAGATTAGTCCAGTATTAAATTATGAGGTTTATTATTTTGCTATTGATATTGAGATGAATGTGTTCTTAACCTTGAATACTTTCTTAATTGGTGGCTGCTTTTAAGCAAACTACAGCATTGTTTATGCTTATTCTCTAGAGAAACTTATAACCTGCATCTACATAAAACCTGTACCTTTTAAAAGTATATTAAATTGTATTAACAGTTTTGTTTTTAATTAATAATTAAAATTGAACTAAAATTATTTTCTGAACAACCTGTTATCATCAGACTTGTTGGGCTTATTACCTCTACTCATAAATCTTCTATTATACCATATAGATGAATTTGTTCCAGTAAACTGTTCATAAATACATCATCTGGTTTCAAGGTATTTAACTTATTTCATCTTTCCCTAATGGTACTTTATACTACTAGATTTAATTTTCTATCTTCAATATATTAACTGTTAAACAAATCTCTAATTTACTTATGATAGTTGAATATGGTAGGAAGCTGGGGCTGGCTTTAGTTCAAATTTTTCATGAAGTATGGAATCTACTGGGTGTAAACCAGGTGCTTTTCTTTCAACTACACTTTAATGCATCAAAGCACACTCTCTGGTGTGCTCACATTGTCATGAATCACCTCCTCGTTAATTACTTGTACTTGCTAATGGGCTATAAAAAGTTATCACTGTTAGAGTAGAGTGATGGCATGAGTGTGCCTGCTTCATGTCCTGATTGTATTTGTCACACTTCTTAATTTACAACTATGTTCTCCTTTGGTATTTCTTAACAATTTTGTATATATTATTTTGTACTCAAGTTTTCCCTTGACTTGCCATCCAATAGTTTACACTTAGACCTGACATTTTTATATCTAATCATTATGATTATGACTGCTCCTTTTGTGGGTATACTGAAGATGCTGTTACAGAGACAAACCACCAAAAAAAAAAAAACTGAAAAAATAAATGTGTTTAGAAAAGTTGTATGACAAAATATCAATACAGAAAAATCAATTCTTAAAATATACACAATATCACTAATTATCAGAGAAATGCAAACCAAAACTACAATGAGGTATCACCTCACACCAGTCAGAATGGCCATCATCCAAAAATCCACAAATGACAAATGCTGGAGAGGCTGTGGAGAAATGGAACTCTCCTACACTGTTGGTGGGAATGCAGCTTGGTGAAGCCAATGTGGAAAACAGTATGGAGATTACTCAAATGACTAGGAATAGACTTATCATATGACCCAGGAATCCCACTCCTGGGCCTCTGTCCAGAAGGAACCCTACTTCAAAAAGACACTTGTGTCCCAATGTTTATAGCAGCAATATTTACAGTAGCCAAGACATGGAAACAGCCTAAATGTCCATCAACAGATGACTGGATAAATAAGAAGTGGTATAATTATACAATTGAATACTATTCAGCCATATAAATCGACAACATAACGTCATTTGCACAACATGGATGCTCCTGGAGAATGTCATTCTAAGTGGAGTAAGCCAGAAGAAGAAAGAAAAATACCATATGAAATCACTTATATGTGGAACCTAAAACAAACAAACAAACAAACAAACAAACAGCATAAATACAAATCAGAAATAGACACATAGACATAGAATACAATCTTGTGGATGCCAAGGGGGCAGACGGTGGGAAGGGATAGACTGGGATTTCAAAATTGTAGAATAGATAAACAAGATTATACTGTATAGCACAGGGAAATAAATACAAGATCTTATGGTAGCTCACAGAGAGAAAAATTTGACAATGAGTATATATATATATATATGTACATGTGTAACTGAAAAATTGTGCTCTTCACTGGAATTTGACACATTGTAAAATGATTATAAAGCAATAAAAAATGTTAAAAAAAAGAATAATGAGTTGACTTTCTATATGCTAATAAGTTCCAGAAAGATAAATTACTAAAACAAACTTATTTCACAATTGTACCAAAAAATAACCAAAATGCCTAGAAATAAATTATAAAAGATGTGAAAGGCCTGCACATGGAAACTTATAAAACAGTGATAAAGAAATTGATACAGAACACACATCCACAAAATTTGTGCTCATACATTAGAAGAACATTGGTATAACATTCATCAAGCCAAAGCAGTGTACACATTAATTGCAAACTCTATCAAATTCAAATAGCTTTTTTTTCATGGACACAAAAACCAAGAAATCCTAGCATTTGTGTAGAACAAAGAACCTGGAATAACCTAAATGATCCTAAGAAAGGAGAAAACAGCTAGAGGCATCTTTCTCACTGACTTCACAGAACATGATGAAGCTACAGTCACCTAAGCAGTGTGGTACTGGCACAAAAACAGACACATGAACCAGAGTGATAGAATAGAGAGCACAGGAATAAACCCAGTTTATGTTGTCAGTTAATTCACAACAAAAGAGCTAAGGACACATAATGGGGAAAGACATTATCCTCAATAAATGGTGCCAAGAACACTGGAAACCATATCCCCCCAAAATGACACGAGACACTGTCAACATCACACACAAAATTAAGAGTAAACTCCACAAGTTCCCATATAAAGCCCCTTCTCTGCTGGATCATCTGAAAATGGAAACCCTTGGCTGTAACCACTTGGAGAAAGCTTCTGCCCACTTTTTCCACATCTTTTACTCTCATGATGTTGCCTCCTGTTGGTTCCTGAAGAAGTCTGGTTCCTGCCTGTATGTACTTACCTGAGCATTGTCCTGAAGTTGAAACCACAATGGGTCCTGAAGAGGCCCAGCCTCCACTAGCTCCACAAGGAGCCAAGCCCCTCAGTGAGAAACGTGCACCTCAAGGGTCAGAGAGTGGGCATGGAGCCACCTTCTGACCAGCTGGGAACTGCAGGTGCAACCACTCAGTGTTTACCAAGTGCACTCTAAATTGTCCATACAATTATAAAAATGCACATCTATAAATATTCTAAAGGAAAACATGTAAGAAAATCTACGTAACCTTGTCTAAGTGATGAACTTTTTTAAAAAAATTCCCAAATCTATACAGAAAAGTAAAATTTGTATCATGGAATTTTTAAAAAATAAAAATTTAAACATTGTTTATGATCTTATTCAGAAAACATAAAGTCAAACCACACACTGAGAAAAATAAATCTACACAACACATAACTGATTAAGGATTTGGACACAATTACATCAAAAATTTTATAACAAACAACCCAAATAAAAACTGGCAAAAATCTTAACAAACACCTTTCCAAAGAAAATCATATACCATTAAGGAATTACAAACTAAAATGATGATATAGAAATGCACACTTATTAGAACCACTAAACTCCAAAGAAATGACATTACCTGTGATTTATAGAGAATGAAGAAAAACAGGAACTCTCCCTCACTGCTGGAGGAATCCATGTGTTGCTACTTTGAAAGACAGTTTGGCAGTTTTTTCCAAAGCTAGTCAAAGTTCACCTGAGGACCCAACAGTGTGTCTTTAGTATTTAGACAACTGCTTTGAAAGTGTCCAAACAAAACCTAGCCTGCAATTACACACAACTCTACTCATAATGCCTAAAATCTTTAAAATATGAGGATATCCTTCCATGCATGAATCCATGTGAAGGATGGCAAATTACACTCTAACATAGATCTCTTTAGCTTGAAGATTACAATGGACAGATTTCTTAAAAAAGAACCATGAGGTTCTCTGAAACCCAAGTCAATTTTGCCTTTTTGAGGCAATTTTATATTTATAATGGAAATCTCCATTTGAAAGGTTGTGTCCCCCTCTGTACCAGGAATAGAAAAATGACTAAATCTCAAACAACAACAACAACAACAACAACAACAACAACAACAAAACACTGTTATTAATGGAGAAGGCTAAGATTTAAATCTTTACAATGAACATACCCTTCGTTTCTTTTGGTTTTAGGTGAAGATGGTATTTCAAGTGATGTCTTGGGCCATTTCAGGGAATTACTCAATTTTCTTGGTATCTCCCATGCTTAAAGGTGGTACTCATGTTGCTAAGTTTGTTTATACAATTATCTATAGACAGCTAATACCACAAAAGTGTGTACTTAAAATGATTTAAATGTTATGATTTAAAATGATTTAAGTGTCATATAATGTATTTTTAATCACAATCAAAATAATCAGGAATGTAGTACTGATACAATGCATGATAGTAATACACACTAAAAAGACCCCTAGTGAAAAAAGCCATAAAGAAAAGTTCTCCCAGATGAAGTGATTATCGTGTATGCTTTAAATCCATCAAGGTTGTAAAAAGGAGAGAATCTCAGTAACAATTCTAGAAAAAGAAAAAAAAAGAAAACAAGCAGTTAGACCTACTGGTGAAAGTTGAAGTGATCCTACGGATTAAATAATAATGTGGAAAGCATATCACTTCCTCATTTGCACATTATATGGTGGTTCTTCAGGAGAGTGTCCCTGCTTTGGGGAAAGCGGACTACAGTATCTGGTGCAAAGTGCCAACTATGAGGACTTTTTATCATTAAAAAATTTATTGGAAAGTCCAATATTTTCAAAGCAACCATATCAATACCATGGCAGAAAAGTGGATAAGACAGATATCAAACGTTGATATAGAGGCCAATACTTATCCAGACCAAGGTCATCTAAAGTTGTGATGATAATTGCCCTTGTAGAAATCCACTTGCTATTAAGAGGTACTGTGGGAGGAGTATACAAGTAGCCATCAAGGTTAAACAGTATCTAAACATCCTTATTGTCTTGCATCAGAGGTGCAGATGTACTGCCATTCTGTCTAAGCATCATCCATGTGAGTTCCTGCCTGGGTCCCCAAGCCATGCATCCACATGTCTATGTAAGTAACTGTCTCACTCCTAACAACATAGCACTGTCAGTAGCTCCTAGACCAGACAAAGAGAAACAGAAAGTGATGGGATATAGTCAGTGGTAGTGCTTTGGGAGAGGCTGGCTTGGACATGTGTCATCTTCCTAGGTTTGCAGGCCTCTGTGAGTGAGCGAGGAAGCCTGATATCTGGGAACATGTCAAGGTGACCTCAGCTGGGCTGAGAGTGTGGGGCATTGGTGAAGGTTATAACAGACTTTTCAGGGGTACTTCTGCCTACACTTGTGCAACATGGTCTGTTCATCCCCAGCACAGATTAGAGAACAACACAGTTCCCACGGGTGCTGCACATGGCCAAACCTAAGGTGTAATGGCTTACTGACCCTGCCATCGTGTGGTAACTCAAAACCATCATCCATCCAGTAATGTGTGAATTTTCCTGAGAAAAGTGCTTTACAGAATTCAATATAAATTCAATGTAGATTTTATAGAAATTCAATTATAGTGAAGTAGAAATCCACATATACAAATATATCCCATGCATGCAATAATAATTTTGCCATCATATGTTTCCTAACATAAACAGCTATAATGTAGTTTCTTTAAAGGTTAATTGAAATGAAGAGAGAAGTAGTAAGATCTTAAGCTCCTATAGAGAGACAATTTCACAGCAAAAGATATTTGGATGTATGTGGCTTATTTGGGAAGTGATGACAGGAATCCAGAGAGGTCTAGATGGCAAAAAAGGACAGTAAGACAGGGAAAATGGAAAAGTCAAGAAAGGCGAGTTATGGGACTGGTTCCACTTCTGGGAAATGAGGTCAATCCCAAAATGGATATTCTGAAGAACTACATAGAATGCACTTCAGAAGTATCCCTTTGAAGGGCAATGTGGAGATTTATCAAACAACTCACATTTCCCATTGATTGAGAGTTTTTGTAGATGTCTTTAAAACCCCTAAACTTTCAGGCTGTGCTTGTGCAAAATGAGCTGCCTTTCAGTTTAAAGAAAATCCTGAGACAGAATAGATGAAAGGCACTCGAGGCAGGACATAGACGTAAGCTTACTGGTACCAGGAATGCTCTGCTACAGTACGTTTGAGAGCAGAGGCAAGAGGATGAGCAATGAGAATTGGAAATAACTGAAGCCTAGGAATTGCAAAATAGAGTGACGAAATCTGAATAATACTTTCAGACAAAGCCTTGTACTGAAAATAATTTAAGCTTCTGGATTAAGGAAATGTACCTTTTCAAAAGCAATAAAAATGTTAAACTAGTACTGAATGACATCATTAGGACAAATTTCAAGGGAAAGTGGGAACTCAGTGAGGTAAGTGGAGCATGGAAGCTGTTGTCAAACAAAGGAATGTGCCATCAATTTTGAAGGTGTGAGATAAGGGGACAGAGTTCAAAGCCAGAGCTCACCCAAAGAGTCTATGGGGATGCATTGTACTTGATGACCATAGTTAATAATACTGTATCATATATTTGAAAGTTGCTAAGAGAGTAGATATTAAACGTTCTCATCATAGGAAAAAATATATATAGCTATTTGTGGCAATGGATGTTAACTAGACTTATTGTGATCATTTGTATCAAATACATAAATATGATATATATATATATAATATATCTATTTCAAATCCATGATTTTGTGTACCTGAAAGTAATATAATATTATATGCCAGTTATATCTCAATTTAAAAATAATGTAAAAATGCATGAACTAAAATATCAAAGGAGAAAAGAAGAAAAATAAAGGTAAAGGACTTAGGTTTTAATAACATGATATTAACCAATTATGAGAAATAAAAGCAATATAAAATGGGATGTATAATTCTATATTCTTGCCTCTCAAGAACACTGAAGATTAATGCAATGACAACACAGTTCCATTCAACACAAAATATGATGAAGCTTCAATGGCAAAGTGTCTTTATTAATGAAGAAATATGTTTTGCTTGAACATTAAAAATTCCAAGCTTGAAATTCCCATAGTAGAGCCCTACTAAAGAATTCTTGCTGCAGTTTGTGGGGCTTAAACTTTCACTTCAAAAAATAACTTCAGATCAGAATACTCCCTAAACTATATGAGGCAAATGAATAACTGTGCATTGTTTGTTTTTTTTTCAGCTTAAAAGGAATAGATGCTATCACATCTCTCCTGAAATTTATCCATTATTTCACACCTCCTAGAGTCGTTAATTAGAATTCCAGCATTATTTGATAATAAAACTAGAATGGGTTTTATTATACATAAAACTATATGTTATATTAGAAAATATAATAACAGCAAAATATATATTAATCACTTATTGTATTCCTGGAACAGTGCTAAACTTGCTCAATGTTAATAAATTAAATGTGATAACTATACACCTTGTGTGATTCTCAATGTGATTGTGCTATTTGTCAATTCATTGACTTCCCAACTCCAAGTCTACTCTTTATTCTCTATTCTGAAAAAATAGAGCTTAACTCCTCAAGTATTTTTCCTTGGCAAAATGGCAAAGTTCAGCTTTGTCAGTAGAAGGTGTTAAGATAACAGACACGGTCCAGTGGGAGACCTCCTTTAGATATTGAAAGAATAAACTAGTTATTCTTAACATTTTCTGTACATAAACATCAACAGGGATGGTCTTAAAAATGCTCACACTTGACTTTGGACCATCACCAGAGTGTCTGATTTAACAGAGCTGGACTTGGAGCTAAGCATGAGTGTTTTTTTAAGGCCTCCTCCCCAAGTGATTTTAATTGCAAGCCAAGGATGAAAACAACTGGAGTACACCTACAAAGAAAGTGTGAACTTGAAGGGAATCTGCCTTCCCTCACTCCCAATGCATTATATTCAATGTTGATTTGATACAGTATGGAAAGGAGAGAGGAGTAGCAAAAAAAGATTCATGGCTATCATATTTATTTGCAGCCAGGGGTTTGTTTTTAAGTGTATGTTTTGTTATTATTCAAATATGGTGAGGCCAACAGATAAGGAGATGACTGTCATGGAAAAGATGGTTTGTTATTCACAGCTCCCAAGAGGAGAGGGCATGCCATGACAATGTGGGGCAACACAAGAAAGTACCAGGGTCAGTAAGGAGCAGAGTGAGCAAGGTGAAACCTGGGCAAGAGCTTTATTGTGGCTGCTGCTGGAAGGGGAAAGGGAAGACGTGAAGCAAAGTAGTCAGGTTAAGATTGGTTAGTTTGAATAATTTCAGCAGGCTGTATGGTATGGGGGTGTCCATAGTTGACTGATATCTGATCCTCAGGTGATTAGAGCAGTTGGATAGTGGCCCAGAGTGTGAAGGCTGATAGAGGAGGTGGCTGGAATATAGCCTATTGATTGGTTGGTTTTTTACAAAAGGCACACTTGCAAGGGAGTCCTTTACTATTTCTAAGAATTGGCTAACCCCAGATTGATCAGTCTCTTCAGGGACTGCAAAGTCCCAAGATGCCAAACCATTAAATACAGAAGCTAGTAAATATAGTTACTGCAGGGTTGCATCTCTTGGATGGTCCAGGAACTCAAGCCAAAATTTTGGTTTAGGATGACTCTGGACTGGTAATATCCACAGGCACCTTAAAAAATTAAATATGAATCCTTCACAATGGAAGATAATTTTACCCTATTCATCTTACAATTCCAACAAGAAATTTTAAAAGAAATTAAATAACAATAACAATTTAAAAATTGCCAAGCTCAAACGGAAACAATGAGCAAACACCCCTCCAAAAAAAAAAAAAAAAAAAAAGAATAAAGTGACTAAAAAAATTTAAATGTTGAAAATTATTGAATACAGATTACAAACTCATAAGCTTTCTCTGTTTAAACAAATAAAAGACAAACTTTAAAATATTTGCAAGTAATAGAAAATTATATAGTGACAGCAAATTTCAAAAGGAATGGAAAAGTCTTTAAATGAAAAATGGAATAGCTGAAATTAAAAACCCAAAATATATTATTAAAAGCAGATTAGAGACATCTGACAAGAGAACTGCTGTTCTGGGAGACAAATCAGAATACAATATCCTGAGTGCAATACAGAAGAGGAAGTAGGAGGAGAAGGAGAAGAAGATATGGAAGAGAAGTGAGGCATCTTAGAGGATAAGGCAAGAAAATCTTAACTATATGAAATGGGTGTTCCAGAACCAAATTGAGATTAATGCAGAAGAAGTTTTAAAGAAATATCAACAACCAGAAAGAAATTAACAAAATGGCAATAATTGAATACCTATCAATAATTACTCTAAATGTAGATGGACTAAAGTCTCCAAACAGAAGACATAGAGTGACTGAACATATGAAAAACAAGATCGATATATATGTTGCCTACAAAAGCCTCACTTTGGATCAAGATACACACTGACTGAAAGTGAAGGAATGGCAAAATATATCCTATACAAAGGGAGACAAAAAGAAAGCTGGGGTAGCAATACTTACATCAGACAAAATAGATTTAAAACAGAGACTGTAAAAAGAGACAAAGAAGAGCATTACATAATAATAAAGGGATCAATTTAACAAGAGGATATAACAATTGTATGGGGGAAAGGTATAGTTCAATTGGTAGATTTCTTGCTTAGCATGCATGAGGTCATGGGTTCAATCCCCAGTAGCTCCTCTAAAAATAGACAAACCCAATTACCTTGCCCCCAAGATTAAATAATTAAATCATACAATAATAAATAAAATATTTTTTAAAAGAGTACACAAGACTTGTAAAGTCTATGCATCCAACATAGGAGTACCGAAATACACAAAGCAAATATTAACAGACACAAAGGGAGACAGTAAGATAATAATAGTAATGACAAAAATACAATAATATTTGAGGACTTTAACACCTCACTTACATCAATGGCAAGATCACAGAAAAGCAGAAAGGAAACAATGACCTAAAACAGTACTTTAGACCAGATGAACATAATAGATAAACACAGAACATTCCACCCAGAAGCAGCAGATACATATTCCTTTCGAATGCACATAAAGCATTATACAAGATAGATCACATGTGAGGCCACAAAACAAAACTCAATAAATTTAAGAAGAGTGAAATTATATTAAGCATCTTTTCTGACCAAAACGGTATAAAATTAGAAATCAATTATAATAAGAAAACTGGAAAAAAAAAAAAAAGCCACAAACACATGGAGGCTAAAGATCAAGGTTCTAAAAAAGTAAATGAGTCAACAAAGAAATCAAAGAGGAAATTAAAAAATACCTTGAAACAAATTAAAATAGAAATAGAGCATTCCAAAATCTGTAGGACACTGCAAAAATCATTCTAAGACAAAAATGTATAGTTATAAAGGCCTATCTTGGGAAACAAGAAAGCAAATAAACAATCTAACCTTACACCAAAACAAACTAAAGCAAACAAACAAATAAACAAAGAAAGCCCAAAGTGAGTAGAAGGAAGGAAATACTAGAACAGTATGAGTGGAGGAGGAGAGAGAGAGAAGGGACAGAAAGTTTATTAGAAAGAAATAATGGTTGAAATCTTCCCAAATTTATGGAGGGAAATAAATATCCATATTCATACAGCATAATCCAAAGGGAATGGATTTAAAGTCGACACTGAGACACATTATAAGCAATTGTCAAATCAAAGATGAAGACAGACTTTACAAAGAGTCATTAAAAAAATAAATTGTCACATACAAGAGAACCCATAACTATGAGAGAATTTCCTTTTTTTAACGTTTTTATTAATTTATAATCACTTTACAATGTTGTGTCAAATTCTAGTGTAGAGCATAATTTTTCAGTTATACATGAACATATATAAATTCATTGTCACATATATTTTTCTGTGAGCTACCATAAGACCTTTTATTTCTTTCTCCATGCTATACAGTATAATCTTGTTTATCAGTTCTACAATTTTGAAATCCCAGTCTATCCCTTCCCACACTCCACCCCCTTGGCAACCACAAGCTTGTATACTATGTCTATAAGTCTATTTCTGTTTTGTATTTATGCTTTTTTTTTGTTTTTTTTTTTATTTTTAGATTCCACATATGAGCGAACTCATATGGTATTTTTCTTTCTCTTTCTAGTTTACTTCACTTAGAATGACATTCTCCAGGAACATCCATGTTGCTGCAAATGGCATTATGTTGTTGGTTTTTATGGCTGAATAGTATTCCATTGTATAACTATACCACTTCTTCTTTATCCAGTCATCTGTTGATGGACATTTAGGCTGTTTCCATGTCTTGGCTATTGTAAATAGTGCTGCTATGAACATTGGGGTGAAGGTGTCATCCTGAAGTAGGGCTCCTTCTTTATATATGCCCAGGAGTGGGGTTCCTGGGTCATATATTAAGTCTGTTCCTAGTCTTTTGAGAAATCTCCATACTGTTTTCCACAGTGGCTGCACCAAACTGCATTCCCACCAGAAGTGAAGGAGGGTTCCCTTTTCTCGACAGCCTCTCCAGCACTTGTCATTTGTGGATTTTTAAGTTATGGCCATTCTGACTGATGTGAGGTGAAACCTCATTGTAGTTTTGATTTGCATTTCTCTGATAATTAGTGATATTGAGCACTTTTTCATCTGCCTATTGATCATTTGTATGTCTTCCTTGGAGAATTGTTGTTTAGCTCTTCTGCCCATTTTTGGATTGGGTTTTTTCTTTTATTAAGTCATATGAGCTGCTTATATATTCTGGAGATCAAGCCTTTGTCGGTTTCATTTACAAACATTTTCTCCCATTCCATAGGTTGTCTTTTTGTTTTACTTATGGTTTCCTCTGCTGTGCAGAAGCTTGTAAGTTTCATTAGGTCCCATTTATTTATTCTTGCTTTTACTTCTATTGCTTGAGTAGACTATTCTAGGAGAACATTCTTGAGATGTATGTCAGATAATATTTTGCCTATATTTTCTTCCAGGAGGTTTATTGTATCTTGTCTTATGTTTAAGTCTTTGATCCATTTTGAGTTTATTTTTGTGTATGGTGTAAGGGAGTGTTCTAGCTTCATTGCTTTACATGTTCTGTCCAGTTTCCTCCATACCATTTGCTGAAGAGACTGTCTTTATTCCATTGTATACTCTTGCCTCCTTTGTTGAAGATGAGTTGACCAAAAGTTTGTGGGTTCACTCATACCAGTCATTCTCAAACTCTTCCAGAAGACTGAACAGGAGGGAATACTCCCAAACTCATTCTATGAAGCCATCATCATCCTGATACCAAAACCAGGCAAAGACACTACCAAAAAAGAAAATTATATGCCGGTATCACTGATGAACATACATGCCAAAGTCCTCACCAAAATATTAGCAAATAGAATCCAACAACACATAAAAAAGATTATACATCATGACCAAGTGGCATTCATCCCAGGGACACAAGGATGGTTCAACATATGCAAATCAATCAATGTAATACATCACATCAACAAGAGAAAGGACAAAAACCACATGCTCATCTCAGTAGATGTGGAAAAAGCATTTGATAAAATTCAACACCCATTTGTGATAAAAATTCTTACCAAAGTGGATATAGATGGAACATATCTCAACATAATAAAAGCTATATATGACAAACCTACAGCCAGCATAGTACTCAATGGTGAAAAACTCAGCAGCTTCCCACTAAAATCTGGGAGAAGACAAGGATGCCCAATATCACCACTCATATTCAACATCGTCTTGGAAGTCCTAGACACAGCAATCAAGCAAGAGAGAGAAAAGGGATCCAAATTGGAAGAGAAGAGGTAAAAGTGTCACTATATGCCAACGACATGTTACTATATATAGAAGACCCTAAAAGGTCCACACAAAAACTACTAGATCTGTTTAAAGAATTCAGCAAGGTAGCAGGTCACAAGGTTAATGTTCAAAAATCAGTTGCATTCCTTTACACTAATGATGAATCAACAGAAAAAGAAAGTAAAGAAACAATCCCCTTTAAAATAGCACCCAAAATAATAAAATACCTAGGAATAAATCTAACCAAGGAGGTGAAAGAATTATACAGAAAACTATAAAACACTGCTGAAGGAAATTAAAGAAGACTTTAAAAAATGGAAAGATATCCCATGTTCTTGGATTGGAAGAATCAATATTGTTAAAATGGTCACACTACCCAAGGCAGTGTACAGATTTCATGCAATCCCTATCAAATTACACAGGACATATTTCAGAGAACTAGAACAAATCATTATAAAATTATATGGAACCATCAAAGACCTAGAATTACCAAAGCATTACTGAAGAGAAAGAAAGAGGCTGGAGAAATAACTCTCCCAGACTTCAGACAATACTACAGAGCTACAGTCATCAAGACAGCATTGTATTGGTACAAAAACAGACATATGGACCAATGGAACATGATAGTGAGCCCAGAAATGAGAGAATTTCTCAGCATAAATCTTATAGGCTAGAAAGGAGTAAAATGATATATTCAAAATGCTGATAGAAGAAAAACTGTAAAATAAGACTACTATATCCCACAAAATTGGTATTCAAAAGTGAAGGAGAGATAAAGACATTCTCAGACAAACAAAAGCTGAAGGAGTTCATCACCAAGAAATATTAAAGGGAGTTATTCAAGTTGAAAAGAAAAGACACTAAATAGCAACAGGAAAGTATACCAAAGTATAAAACTCACTGATAAATATAAATATATAAACAAATATGGAATATTGTACACTGTGATAGTAGTGTGTAAATCACAGCTTATTTTGGTATAAGAGTTAAAACACAAAAGTGTTAAAAATAAACATAAGTATAAAAAGTTATGAATGGATGCACAATATAAAAATATGTAAAATGTGACAACAAATATAAAGTTGGAGAAGTAAAAGAGTAGAGTATTTGTATGTGATTGAAGTCAAGTTATTGTCAGTTTAAAAAGAGACATAACTCTAAGATATTTTATGCAAGCCTCATGGTAACCACATGACATGAAATTACCAACAGAGAAGACAGAAGAAAAACAGAAAACAATCAAAAAGTAACAAAAATCAACAAAACACAAAGGAAGACAGCAAGAAAGGAAAAGAGGAACAAAGAACTATAAGATAGACAAAGCTATAAACAGTTAATGTCCAGCAACAAATGAGAAGATTAAGAAAATGTGGTCTAATCATACAATGGAATACTACTCGGCTTTAAAAAGGTAAGGAATTCCCACCATTTAACACAACATGAATGAAACCGGAAGACGTTATATAAGCGAATTAAGTTGGTCACAGAGGACAATATTGCATGATTCTACTTACATGAGGTGCCTAAATATTGTCAAAGTCATAGATGTAGTGAATAAAATGCTGGTTGCCAGGAGCTATGAAGAGGATGAAAGGGAGATTGGTTGCTCATTAGGTTGTCAGTTGCACAAGATGTGTATGTTCCAGAGAGCTGCATTATGGTACTATGCCTACAGTTAACAATACTGCACTACACACTTAAAAACTTGTTAAGATATATAAAATAGATAAACAAGTTTATACTGTATAACACAGGAAACTATATTCAGTATCTTGTAGTAACATATAAAGAAAAAGATGAAAATGAATATATGTATGTGTTTATGACTGAAACATTATTCTGTGTATCAGAAAAGGATGCAACATTGTAAACTGACTAAACTTTAATAAAAATTAAATTAAAAAGTGTGTGTGTATGTGTATACATATTATATATATATAAATATATATAATATATATATATAGCAGTTTGGCCCACTAAAATGTTTTTGAAGCAACAGTACTGCAGAAATAATGAATAAATGCAACACCCAGATTTTTGTTTTCAAATTTTTGTTCACTTAAAAAAATGTAGCAAACAATGTTCCTTAGAGAAATCACACATTGATTGCAGGTGTAGGGGAAAAACACAACATGTGGCTATGATATATTTTGGTGCCAGAAAACAAAAGTACACTCAAAGATTAATGAGGTCATATCAAATAGGTCATATCAAATATGCCAAATGGACATATCATGGGCAAGATTGGGATAATTTTAATATCAAAAAGACTCATGACTATAAGTGATTATATTCACATAACCTAAGCCGGTATCCAGATATAACTTCAGTAATAGGAAACACAGGGAAAGTAAACCAAGATAAAACACACCATGAGAAAATAAACAGGTGGGATATTCTATATGAAAACTAGTTTCTTTTAAAATTCAATGCTGTTTTTAAAATGAATAACACATTAAAAACACAAAATGATACTTCTAGGTTTATATAAACAGATATAACAAATAAATATAGGACATGATACTTGGTTTGACCCTGATTCAAAGATATAAATAAATGATACAGCTAAAAAGGTATGTTAGACGCAATTGGGGAAATTCAAATATTGGCTATCAGGTTATATTAGAGAATTATAAATTACCATTCTTTCCCAGTTACACTAATAACAAATGTTTATTCAGGAAAAAATACTTATTCTTGGGAGATGCATGCTGAAATACTTAGGGGTATTGTGAATTGTCATGAAACAAGTTTTAAATGGTTCATCGAAAAAAGTATGTAGAGAGAGAAAGTAAACGTGACAAAATATTAACAAATTTTAAATCTTAATGGAAGGTATATGGGTGTTCATTGTACTATCTTTTCCACTTTTCTGTATGTTTAAAATGTATCAATTTAATGTTTGGAGAGAGAAAAGAACTGTCCAAGTGTAGAAAGGCATTCTTGCAATGCTGTTAAAAATATTATAACTCAGGGTACAATCTAAATGCACTGCAAAAATAAATCACTTAAACACATTTAGTACAGATGGTCCAGCCACAGAATGAATTCAGCCAATCAGTGAACAGTTACCACCCAGGCAAGTTCTTGGCATCAATACTACCCTAAGCCCTGAGGACAGAGTGATAAAGAAAATAGAGAAGGCTTCTGCTCTCAGGGGAGAGCCAAAAACAAGCCAACAAATAAATGAACAAATTCATTACCGATAGGACTGGTGCATGGCATGAAGGAAATAATAAACGACAGAGGAGTTTCCCTAGATTGAGGGAGAGGGAAGGTTACATTGGGGTGGCAGTATTGGAGCTGAGGCTTGAGTGACAACAAGGAGCTGCCACGGGGGACACCTCTTAAATCTTCCCATCCTCACAAGTGATAGCAGAGTGTAAAGGCACTGATGTGAGCATGAGGACGGCTACACAGGTGAAAAAGATGAGCATGGCTGAGGAACATGTTTGCAATTATGTTGCTGTGTGAGAAGAGGGGTCTAGAACATCTTCTCTAATAGGATACAACTCTTCAAAGATACATGTACACACAGGATGATACAATGCAAACCACCAACAGCTTGTCACTGTGTTGACATCACAGGAGACCTTTCTCTTTCTCTCACTATCTGTTTTTCCCAAAGTACAAATGAACATGTGACTTTTATATAGATATAGATATAGATATACACATAGATATAGATATAGATATTTTAAATGCTTAGCACCCTCCTGGAGGGAAAAAAAACAGCAGAAATAGCTCAGTAACTCCCTGGCACCCAGAATGAAGTTCAATCAGGACACTTGAGAAGGACCATTCTGATCCCACCTAGTCACAATCCAGGAGCTCTTTGCAGGGAACAGCTTCATACATTTGTGAAATGCTTTGCTTTCTTCCTTGACTCTAAACCTTGGGACTAGGACAGAAATTAGGGGAAACTTCTCATAAGCTACCAACAACAGAAGACTAGCTGAGCCTAAACAAACAAACAAACAAACAAATCAATTAATTAATTTTTTAATATTTTTTATTGATGTATAATCATTTTACAATGTTGTGTCAAATTCCAGTGTTCAGCACAATTTTTCAGTCATACATGGACATACACACACTCATTGTCACATTTTTTTCTCTGTGAGCTACCATAACATTTTGTGTATATTACCCTGTGCTATACAGTATAATCTTGTTTTTCTATTGTACAATTTTGAAATCCCAGTCTATCCCTTCCCACCCTCGGCCTCCCTGGTTAATCTTTTTAAAGTGTGGCTATGACTGATTCAGCATCTTGGTTACTGCCAAGGAGGAAAGCAACCTACCAGTTGCTCGTTAGTGGGAGCCTGATGATTGGCTGCTCAGCCACAGATATCCACAAGAGGGCAGCAGAGGAGTTTGCTTGCTCAAACACAATCCCATATGCCCTATCCTCCAGGGCCTCCATTCTTCCCTCTTCACCCTCTCTTTTAGTTCCCCCCTCAAAATGATCTCCTGCTTTTCAGCTTACTGTGGAGAATAAATCTGTTGGATCTCCACCTTCTGGAGACAATGCTCAAACCACTCATGCCACCTAATCCCAACCATAAACAAACTGAGAAAGTAGCATTTAAACCTTTGTCTTCAATTAAATTGCATGGCGAGTGATTTCCCCAAGTCCCAAAAGGAAAAAGGGAAACTATGCAAAAAGTCAAGAAGCCTTGGCTGCTTACTCTCTGAGATTCCCCAAACTTATATCAACTTATAAACTTTTTTGTGGTGATACTTTTCTTTGGTTTCAGAAAGCTAAATGGACCACTATCTTGGAAGACCTGGAGGGGTCTCAAATTACTGCTGAGTTCAGTCAGAAAGTAAGAGTTAGAGAAAAAGGGTTAGAAGCCATTCCAAGATTTATCTTGTTAAAATCGTTTGGTCCTGTGTTCAAAATTGTAAACAACTGAAGGATGAAATGTGGCAAATTAACACCAGCAATTAGAAACTATTTGGAAAGATCAGTCAAGGCTTGAACTGAATTACAAAAGTAGCCTTTGCTCTAGCCACAGCTTTCTGAATGACATAAGACTTGAGCTTTATGACAGAAAAAAGTCTACTGTTAAAATGCTGAGATGCCTGAATTTCAGACATCAGCTCAGCATTGTGAGTGTAACATTTCTAAAAAATAGAAAATTCACTATCAAATCACATGGCTTTACAATTAAAACTATTACAAAAATCTGAACAAGACAGGACCCCAAAATAAGGGCTTCCATTGAACAGAATACTTGCTGGCATTAGAAAGAAAATTTCACTGGATTTTGGACTGTCTAGACTCCAAATAGAAAGAAAAGCCCCCAAAACACACAGGAGGAATACTAACTTAGCTCTGAGGAAGCAAGCATTCTTTGACCACAGTTCCCACTAAATTCACAGGGTGAGGTTACCTTTATGAGTTGAAGGGCAACCTAACACATTTCTCTTTAATTTTGGAGTGACATATTTCACTTTTAACACTGCTTCCTTTTCTGGCAACTTCTTCAAAGTCATCAAACTGCCAGTGGTGGGTTTTGATAATTTCCCTCATAGTTTGCTTCCCAGTCCCTTAGTATATCTATAAGATCCCTTCTGTGTCAACCCAATTTTCCTCTTAGACCAACTACTCCAATAACTTCATGGATTGGGGTATTATACTTCATTGTGATACTGCAGGACTCCTTTCACAGGTCTCCTATTCATTTCTTTCACTTTTGTTACCTCTAATGGCTTTACCTGACTTCCTTAAGCTTCTCTGTCCTCTTCAACCTAGTACCAATCTTACTGTGGACTTAAGTCAATTAGTGGACAGGAGTTCTCTTCTTTCTAGACAAGGAATTTAACTGAAATTGGGCATGTATGAGGTGGAGAACCCCATAATAGAATGCTATGGTAAGTAGAATTAGTTCTGTCCATGCCCACCCCCCCAAGATCCCCCAATATAATATAACACAAGAGAAACTTGATGGGTGCTAATAGTTCAAGAATTATTAGATAAGGTACTCCTGGTTCCTACTTGTATCCCATGCAACACTTTCATTCTGGGTGTTTAAAAGCCAAATGGAAAGGATACTGGCTATTCCAAGACTGGAGATACTAACATGTTCCCCTTCAAATCTAATAGAACTCTATCCTGAGGTCTATTTAAATGTTCCCATAACTATATACTTCAACCCTCAATCCACCCTTATCAGAATTTCCCCTTCCCACTCTAGCCTTAAGCTCTCTATAATCACTCAGCTTTAGGCTTCTTTTTCCCTTCTGTGGATTTTTGGAAATGTAGGGACCCTAAAAGCAACTACCACATGTGGAAAAGACTAGTTGAAAACAGAGTGGATATTTTACCAACTCAAATGAATTTGAAAAATACCCAGATAGCTGCTTGGTGTCTTCCTAGTCCCCATTCAAAAACTGAGTTTACAGTCACCTTGACACTTATCCAGATGTCAGGCTTCCTCCCACACTCACAGAGGCCTGCAGACCTGGGCAGATGTCACACACCAAACCAGCCTCTTCCTCACTACCACTGAGTGTATTCCATCACGTTTTGTTTCTCTTTGGCTGATCTAGGAGTTACTGGCAGTGCTATGTTGTTGGGAGTGAGACAGTGACTGGCATAGATGTGTGGATGCATGGCTTGGGGACCAGGCAGGAACCCATGTGGATGATGCATAGACACATGGACAGTACACAGATTCCTTTTCTGCATCTCTGCTCCAAGACAATGAGGATAGTTAGACACTGTTTAACCCAAATGGCACTAGAAGCAGACACTCAGCCTGAGATTCTGGACTTGGACCATTTTACTTGGCTTGTAAGACAATGATACATATATGAGCTGATGACAACCCCTGGTATATCGTAGCACCACATTTACTTAAACCAGGATGACTTCCCATTGTCCACCTTTGTAAACAATGTCTTACTGGAACATTGTTATGCCCATTTGTTTACCTATTGCATGGATGCTTTCACTGAATAGTTGTGACAGAGACCCTATATCTCAAAAAGCCTAAAATATTTACTATCTGGCCTTTTATGAAGAAGTAACCATAGACACAGAGAATGCTGAGGAAGGTGGAGAAGAGGAGGAAGGAGAAGTACTCGCTATACCCTCACAGTCTGGCTTCCTTGGACATCTCCCTGCTGCACTTCTCATCTTTCCCTTATACGCTGCTCCATTTTCTTTCTCACAAATGTGTGCCCCCAGTCACTTTCTTATCTGACCAAATACATCCCTTTGGAACTGGTCCAATTTGCTAAATTCCTGTGGAAAGAGGGTATCTATGTTAGGAGAGGGTCCATGTGTTAGGGAAGTACAGGCATGCTGAGCAAAATGCCAATAGTGAGCATCTCCAGATAATACAATGAAGGTTGTTCATTTCCATCTTTAATCTTTATTTTCTAATTATGATAAAAGATTTTCATTTAACTAAACATATATATTAAGGAACAGATGTAAAATGTTAAAAGCCCTTTACTAACAAAAATACCCAGGAATCCCCGCCAAGAGGAAAATGCTTGAAATATACTTGTTGTATACAGCCTTGCTTACATTTGTGCCATGTATTTTCTATTTTTCTTGTTTGCTAAGGAAGCTTAAGCCGCCTTTGGCAACTTTACAGGGGGGGAGAGATGTATCAAGAAGGGGGGCTATGAAGGCCTTCCAGTGCAGGGCAGCCCACAGAAAGCGGTGGCATGTGTTAAGATGTGACTATTAAATAGCTTTTTCTAATCTCCTCTCATCATGAACTACACACCCATATTCGTAATGTAATCAGTGGATCTAGCATGACTCTGCTAACTGAAAAACAGCATGAATTACTTTTGCTTTCAGTTTCAGTTTTATTACCATCATACTAGATGGACCAAGAAAAGATGAACCTCTTCGCTCTTTTTTAGCTTTCATGAAGGAGAGTCAGACTGGTAGGAGGAGCTAGTGAGAAAGGTGTGAGAGGCACTGAGAACCGTTCTTTTATCCCCAGTGTGTGGAGCAGGTATGTCCTTGTCTTTTACATGGAGTGCAAAATTGATGTCTTTTCTGTTTTTATTGAAATAGAGTCGATTTACAATGCTGTGTTAGTTTCTTGTGTACAACATAGTGATTGATATATATATTCTTTCTCATTATAGGTTATTACAAGATGCTGAATATAGTTCAATAGGACTTTGTTGCTTATCTATTCTGTATGTAGTAGTTAGCAAGATTGATTTCAGATTCAAAGTGACACCTGAAGAAGGGCAAGTGGCCTGCTGTCTGGCATGCAGGGGTCTGTGGCTGGCTTTAGTTCAAAGGAAGCTCAGCTTCTCTGTATGGACCAGTAGCAGCTGCAAAGTGACAGCCAGACACACTGTGTCCCCCTCGATGTTCTTCTCCTTGAGAGAGTCCTCCTGGGGTCCTGCCTGTCTTCCTCTGTCAAGCTCTGTGGGCTGGCATTAGAATTCAGAGAATAAGACCGTCCCTGGCAAGGAGGTTATAGGGAACTGTCATCTATAGAAATTGTTTCTTTTTAATGTTTCTATTAGTCAATTTAAGAAAGCTCACAGTGAGAGCTCTGTAAATCTCTATGTAGAGATAAATTTAGTCCCCTCACCCCTGACCTTTATTAGTTAAACATTACGATCACATCAAAACTATCTTTCTCTTTCTGTCTCCCTGGCTCCCTCTTCCTCCCTCTTATTCTCTCTCTTCCCCTGTCCCCCAACACCCGCCCCCTCATTTGTGGGTTTGTTTTTCATAAGAACATTGGAATCATTTGTAGCATGTTTTATACGTACACAACCTAGGTTTATAAATCACTCTGGGTGATTTTTTTTCTGTAGATCACATTTTGAAAACCAACCTGGAACAGGATTGAATAGCTGCAGATTGTTAATTTGATGTTAAAAATTATGTGGCTTATTCACAGCTAAGAAATCACAGGTCTGTTTCTTTAAAACATTTTTTATTGAGTTATAGTCATTTTACAATGTTGTGTCAAATTCCACTGTAAAGCACAATTTTTCAGTTATACATGAACATACATATATTCATTGTCACACATTTCACTGTGAGGTAACACAAGATCTTGTATATATTTCCCTGTGCTATACAGTATAATCTTGTTTATCTATTCTGCATATCCCTGTCAGTATCTACAAGTTTTGAATTCCCAGTCTTTCCCTCCCCCCGCCCTGTCCCCTTGGCAACCACAAGTTTGTATTCTATGTCTATGAGTCAGTTTCTGTTTTGTATTTATATACATTTTAAAATTTTTTGAGATTCCACATATGAGAGATCTCATATGGTATTTTTCTTTCTCTTTCTGGCTTACTTCACTTAGAATGACATTCTCCAGGAGCATCCATATTGCTGCAAATGGCGTTATGTTGTCAGTTTTTATGGCTGAATAGTATTCCATTGTACAAATATACCACTTCTTCTTCATCAAGTCATCTGTTGATGGACATTTAGGCTGTTGACATCTCTTGGCTATTGTAAATAGTGCTGCTATGAACATTGGGGTGCAGGTGTCTTTTTGAAGTAGATTTCCTTCTTGATATATGCCCAGGAGTGGGATCACTGGGTCATATGTTATGTCTATTCCTAGTCTTTTGAGGAATCTCCATACTGTTTTCCACAGTGGCTGCACCAAACTGCATTCCCACCAGCAGTGTAAGAGGGTTCCCTTTTCTCCACAGCCTCTCCAGCATTTGTCATTTGTGGACATTTGAATGATGGCCATTCTGGCTGTTGTGAGGTGATACCTCACTGTAGTTTTGATTTGCATTTCTCTGATAATTAGTGATCTTGAGCATTTTTTCTTGTTCCTATTGATCATTTGTATGTCTTCCTTGGAGAATTGCTTGTTTAGATCTTCTGCCCATTTTTGAATTGGGCTGTTGGTTTTTTCTTATTATGTAGTATGAGCTACTTATATATTCTGGAGATCAAGCCTTTGTTGGTTTCATCATTTGCAAAAATTTTTTCCCATTCCTTATATTTTTGTTTTGTTTTACTTATGGTTTCCTTTGCTGTGCAGAAGCTTGTAAGCTTAGTTAGGTCCTATTTGTTTATTCTTGCTTTTATTTATACTGCTTGTGTAGACTGCCCTAGGAGAACATTTTTGAGCTGTATGTCAGATACTGTTTTACCTATGTTTTCTTCTAGGAGGTTTATTGTATCTTGTGTTATGTTTAAACATTTGATCCATTTTGAGTTTATTTTTGTGTATGGTGTAGGGAATGTTCTAGCTTCATTGATTTACATGCTGCTGTCCAGTTTTCCCAAAATCATTTGCTGAATAGGCTATCTTTATTCCATTTTATATTCTTGCCTCCTTTGTAGAAGTTTAGTTGACCAAAAGCTTGTGAGTTCATTTATGGGCTTTCTATTCTATTCCGCAGACCTGGTTTTTATAAAGTTGTTTCTCTCACATTTTCCTGCAGCTTCCTTTAAGTTTTCCATTTAAAGAGGGGGACTGGACTACTCTGGTCATTATAATGTAGCTGTTAGAGGATCCTGTTTTACCTTTGTATTCTTTTCTCCCACAATGAAGAATCAGAAAAAAGGAGATGGTACAGGAGCAGTGTTTGAATTTTCTTGCTGCTTTGCTCTGAAAAAAAAAATTATAGACCTTGTTTCTTAGTAACCTGAAGTTTGCAGATTGTGTTCAAATATGTAATCCAATTTGTTTAGTGCAATTATTGTGGATAAATCTCCATCTAGTTCAGTAAGCATGCACTGAAATCCCATTTTGTGCTGCATTCTATGCTCATATATAAGCTTTTACTTATCTGATTTTATTATGAATACATCCTCCAGACTGGACTTACCATTTTTTTCATATTACCCCTATAATTATTCTTAAAAACTTAGGTTTAGCTAGGTGAGGCTTCTTGTTTAAGGCCACACAAGTAGTAACTGATAAAGCTGGTATTTTTTAAAAATATTTTTGATAGTATTTGAGGCATCTTGAATACTTGACCTATAAATATGGAACTGAATAGTTTAGACATTTGAATATAATATCATGTTTATATAGTCTGATTATGAAATATGCATAGATATTATAGGGAACTTTCATTATAATGCCAATCAGAAATATGCCAGAAGATCCATGGTATAATTGTGTTTTTAGTACTTAATTTTTAAAATCAAATTTGCTTTGGAAAACAATTACAAGGGAATCTCATATCCTTTTCACCTAGATTTACCCACTGGTGGCATTTTCCTAGATTTGCTTCCTCTCTCTAAATATATGTATAAGTCTCTCAATATAATATAAAACAATATTTGCATTTTCATTCTTATTTTCGTTTATGGGATTAAGTTGCAAAAATCCTGACCCTTCTCAGCTAAGTACCTTGGCCTAAATCTCTCAAGATTCAGGACATCCTCCTGAAACAGAAGAAGAGTGGCAAGCGGGAGAAGGAGCAATTTTGTGGGAACATTGACCTAAAATGTGCAGTCTCCTTCTCAAAAAGGGGAGGCAGGAGGGTGGGAAAAGTCTTCAGTAGTTTACCTAAGAGGATGATGTTACCTGTGCGTTTTTCCATACATAGACTTCATTATGTTCAGGTAGTTTATTTTTATTCTTAATTGTATTTTGTTTAGTTTTCACATATTTGTAGGCTTTGCAGTTTTATTCCATCTATTAATTTCCAGTTTCATTTCATTGGGTTCAGAAAAGATACTTTGTATCAGTTTAACCTTTTAAAATTTGTTGACTTGTTTTGTGGCCTAAAATATGGTCTATCCTTGGAAATATTCCATGCCCATCTGGGAAAACGTGTTTTCACTTGTTGGATGAGAGTGTTCTGTATATGTCTGTTAGGTTCAATTAATTTATCGTGTTATTCAAGTACTCTGTTTTTTCTACCTATTATTGCAAGTAAGGTATTAAACTATTGTATTATTGTTAAGTGATCTGTTGCTCAATATTGTCAATGTTTATTTCACACATTTTGGAACTCTGAGGTTCAGGTATACATATTTAGAATTGTTTATCTTCTAGATAAACTTGACTCTTTTAACATAATGTCCTTCTTTGTCTCTTTTAACAGTGCTTGAAATAACTTTTTTATCTCATATAGATATAACCACAACAGTACTCTTTTTGTTGTTATTTGAATAGAAAATCTTCCTGGGATGTACAGTAAGGTGGTAGTTGCTCAGGCTGACCTGTCTCCAACCTGTCTGGTGGCAAACAAGCACCCATTCACTCCTTCTAGTCTAGGCTTCTCCAGCCTTTCTATCTGTTTCAGTCTTTCTCCAAGTAGCCAAGGGGATTTGTCTCCTCTGTGCAGGACTCCAGGACTGGGATGCCAAGTCTGTGGATTGACCTACTCACTCCTCAGGGTTAGGGTCTATTTGCACAGTCTTCCTTTTCCTCTTAGTCCTTCCCTAGGTGCACAGGTCCCAACCTGAAGTTTTTACTCCTCCCTAATTTTGTGGAAATATCTCTTGAAATCTTGTTTGTATAGGAGTTCTGCCAGTTTTCAGTCACTTTTCTGTGAGAAGTTATTATCCCTCATCTTGACCCCCCTCCTCTGGAAACAGTATTCTTCATTGGTAGGTTCCCCCCTACCCCATCACTCAGTTTTTAGCAATTTAAACATATCATTCCACTGCCTTCTGGCCTACAAATATTTTGTTGATAAATTGACTGACAATCTTATTGGATGTGATGAGTTACTGCTTTTTGTCGCTTTCAAGATTCTCTCTTTGTCTTTTGACAGTTTGATTATAATATGCCTCAGCATTGGTCTCTGATGATTTATCCTACTGGAGTTTGTTGAATATCTGGCATTTGTAAATTTATATATTTCATTGCATTGGGAATTTTTTAGCCATTATTTCCTCAAATAATCTCTCTGCCCTGCCTCTCCCTTCTGCTTTAGGGACTTTCATAATGTATATACCTGTCTATGTGACAGTATTCCATAAGTTTGTTAGGCTGTATTCACTTTAAAAAAATTATTTCTTCCTTCTGCTCCTGAGACTTGATAATTTCAAATGTCCTGTCTTCAAGTTTGCTGAGTCTCTTTGCCTGTGCAAGTCTAATCCCCTTTATATGTATTCAAATGCTCTTACCCTGAGCTTTACCACCAAGGCTAATTCCCTGTAGAAAATGTGTAAATTCATTCATTGTATTTTCCAGCCTCAGAATTTCAGTTTGGTTCCTTTTTTAATTATTTTTATCTCCTTGTTCATTTTCTAATTTTGTTCATATATTGTTTTGCTGATTTTATTTAGTTATTTTTCTGAGTTTTCCTTTAGCTTTTTAAGCATATTTTTAAAAAGTTATTTTAAAGTCTTTGCCTAAAACATCTAATGCACATGTTTCCTCAGGGTTGTTTTTTTTTTTTTTTTACCACTTTATATTCTTCCTTTGGAAGGGCCATATTTTCATTTATTTTGTATGCCTTGTGATTTTTGTTGTTGTTGTTGAAAAATTGGATATTTATTTATCTATTTATTTATTTTAAATGAAGGTACTCAGTACTTAACCCAGGATTTTGGACATGTTAAGTACATGCTCTACTACTGAGTTATTACCCTCCCACCCCCTGAAAATTGAGCATTTATGAAAGCAGTCACCTTTCCCATTCTTTGCATACTGGCCTTTTGACAAGGGAGTCTTTTCCTAAGGTGGCTCTTGATTTTGAAACTTGGGATTAAACTTAAGAGAAGTTCTAAAGTCTTTTTAGGCTTTTTTGAGCATGCATCTTCCCTGGGCCTGTGTTTTGCTTTTTCAGTTTTCCCATATATGTGCTCCTTTTAAGTATATTAATTTCCCAAAGGATGCCTCCTTTGAACTTTTGATTGTCTATTGTGTGTCTCCACCCTGAAAAGAAAAAGAAAAATTCAGTTTCTCTTCTCAACTTTCTATTCTCTATACTTATTTCTGGTCACCACATACGTGAGCATTTTTTCACAATAAGCAATTCTGACACTAACTTCCAAGAGTTAGTTTATACCCTACAGATTAAGGGCTCAGTCCCACAAGACTTCTCCTCAGTTCAGATGCAATTACAAATCCAGGTTGTCACCTGTGCTTCTGACTAACTGGCTGTACATTGGAGTTACCCATCTCTTCCCCAGGTTCAATGATTTGCTAGGATGGCTTAAGAACTCATGAAGGATAGTTTGCTTACTAGATTACTGGTTTATTTTAAAAAAGGATACAGCCTATAAACAGCAAAATAGGAGATGCAAAGGGAAAGATATCAAGAAAAGCATGTGGAGCTTCCATGACCCCTTTGGATGTGCCACCTTCTAACAACATCCACATATTCATCAAGCCAGAAACTCTCTGAACCATTTCAGTTAGGTTTTATTTATTTTTTAATGGAGGACTTCTTAGATAGATATGGTTGAGTAAACTATTGGTCATTGGTGATTAACTCAACTTTCATCTCTTCTCTGCTCCCCAGTGGTTGGAGCATCAGGCTAAATGTTGCAAATTTCTAATAACATTGATTCCTCTAGCAAACAACTCCATTGTAGTGATCTAGGGGCTTTACAAAATCACCTCATTAACATAAACTCAGTTGTTGTTGAAAGGTGCTTGTTATAAATAACAAAAGACTCTTCTTTCATCTTTATCAGCCTGGAGCTATTTTAGGAATTGAGGACAAAAGACCAAAAGTTACAAGAAAAATAATTTCATCTCTCTCATCACATAGGGTTTTAAGAGCTATATACCAGGAATAAGGACAATGATCAAATTTGTGTTTCTTATTATACATCTCAATATCACACACCCATAATATCTTGTCATAGGTGTCTGCAGGTCATTCTCCCTGCATCTTTCCCAAGCAATGCCCACTGCTTCTCCCTGCCTAAGATCCAAATAAGGGAAAAGATAACAGTCCTTCAGGCAGCCCATGAGATGTCAGAACATTGTAAATGCAGTCTGCTCTGCTCTGTTTATTTTGAAAAAGTGAATTGGAAACTCAATTGATGCCTTGGATAGTCTATTTTATATATTCACTGGTAACCTCTTGCTCTAGGCATCTGTGGAGCTGTCTCTCCACATTTTTCCTTGAGAAATACCTGCTGCTTCTTTCCAACTGATATCCAAGTTTTACCACCACCTCCCCCTCTGCCACCCTTCCCTGAGTTTCATGTGAAGTGAAACAGAGACCTGAAGAGGCAGCCCTGACAGGTTAGAACATTATAAAATTCCCTCTCTCTGAATCAGGGGAGGGAATTGGGAAATGATTTGCCACTTCCTTAAAGACCTTACCACAATGGGGACCGAGGGCAACAGAAAAACCACAGAATTTCCTACCATTTTGAATGAGGCTGTTTCTTGATTTGGTATTTGGTTGGTTGCTTTGGACCTTTGACTGTTTTATGGAACTACTGTAAGGTTATTCTAGCTAGTATTTTGGTTGTTGTTTATATCTCCTTGGGGAAACAAGAGCTTAGAGTTTGCTAGTCTGTCATTTTGCTCAAGTATGTAGATTTTCAATCCTTTCTCAATGACATTCACTCAGCCTTTGTGAGAACCATTTACCTCATTTCCAAAGTAGTTATGTTAATTTCTAACTTTCAGTCTCTTGTGAATATCAGTTTAGCTGGATATGTAAGTTATTATCAAAGGGCTTGGTATATTGTAGGCCTTCAGTGCATCATAACAATAACTTTAATTATATTATTATTTTGAAATAACAGTTTGGAGAGTGATATTATATTATTTCACTACCAATATCATGAGAGACTTGAGGGAATGATGAGGGAAAACCTCTGCAGTATGCTAATTCTAGGTTACATTTTGTCTCATGGAAAGCACAGAACTCTTACTTACCTTATCCTAAGTTGATAGATGCTTTGTATAAGTCTGAGTTAGAGAATGAATTTATAATCTGATTTCCACTAAGAAGCTCTTCTAGGTTGGCAGGTTGCCATGGCATCCAGACCCAAAATGATGGACCCCATTTGTCTGCTGGAAAGTGTCAAGGTGCTTTCAGTGAACCAAAAATCTCTGCAGATTCTTGGTGAGATTTCATTGCCAGTGCTGGTGGTGGCCATTGTAGGGCAGTATCATACAGGCAAATCATACTTTATGAACCATCTTGCAGGTCAGAATCATGGTGAGTGTTGTACTGGGTCAAGGACCAATTGCTTGATTCTAGCTAATACCTCAGCTTCTTAATTTTTGTCCTGATCTTGTGTAGGGAGAACCAAACTTCTCTTAACAAATCAACTTTCCACTCCTATTTCTCACTGCTAAACCACTGTCTTACTGTAATTCATTATCATATTGTATGTTTTATTCCTGTAAAGCAAAATTTCTCCTACCAATTCTCACAATCCTACCTTATTTTACATGCTTAAGCACTGGACTCTTGCAATTGTGTCTACTCGCTCTTGAAACACATTTTGCTTTTTTATGGACTATACTCATCAACATATAAATGTGTTCAAATGTCTATAATCTTAAAAATATTTCCTGTATGTCATATACTACTGTGGCTAACACCTCTCCCCACTTTTGAAAAATTTCTCTGACAAAAAATATAATCTTGATTTTTTTCCCACCTTTTTCTCTTCCCATGTCTGTCTTCAGTCCATTTCTCTCTGGCTTTGAACCTCACTGTTCTTTCAAGATACTCTTGTTATGGTTATCAGTGACTTCCATTTTGTCTAATTCATGGATTCCCCTTTGCCTCTATGTTGAGCCCTTGCTTGGTATCTTTATCACAATTAATGTTCCTTCCTCCTTGAAACAGATGACACACAAATTAGGACATTCTTGAGGAAATGGAGAAAGCACCAACTCGTATGCTGGGATACTGACATTCCAATAGATCTGACTCTGTAGCCCCTTGGTGGTTTAGATTATCTGCTCTAACTAAATGCTGCTTTCTCCCCTCTCCTCACAGGGTTTCCTCTAGGCTCTACAGTGCAATCTGAAACCAAGGGCATCTGGATGTGGTGTGTGCCTCACCCATGCAAGCCCAATCGTACTCTGGTGGTCCTTCTGCACAATTAGAGCCTGGGGGATGTGTGAATGGTAAAGCAGAAATTCACAATTAAATCCTTTTTATTCTGGATTTTCCCCTTATCTCTCCATGGTCCTAGAAATTTTACTGCTTTAATCTGTAAAATCTAGAAATCAATTATAGTAAATAAGGCAAACTATGTTTTGTTTGAATCTCACTTCTAGGTAAGTTATCATAGTGTCTTAGATAAATTCTTTTATTTCTTGGCACTGTGTGGATGACTTGATTACATTTAGTAAGTCATTATTGAACGGCTGAGTTCCAGGCCTTTGGACTTAGGATTGTAGATATCAGTGACCAAAGTAAATGTCCTGCCCTAAAAGAGTCTTTAGTTCAATTGACAAGACATTATCTGCAGTCAGATTTAATACCATGTAATTGGGAAAGAAGCAGGCTGAAGAGAAGAAGAAATTACATTGCATTGCAATCCCCAATTTCTGGGAATTTCATGGGAGCTCATGGCTGGATTGGCTTTTTTGAGTTAGCCTGAGTTTGGGAAAGGGGTGCTGATACATTTTTGAAGAGCTGCTCCAGAAGCCTTTCTAATTAAGAGGGCTGACACCTGAAGACTGTCTTCCACCAGCACTCCCAACAGCTGGGGGAATAAGTCCTTCAGTTTTGAAAGGCAATCCAGGCAGCACCTGACTGGTTTTGAGAACTTACAGTTAAGCATAACTAAGAAAGAGAAGTATCAATCTGTGAGTGAGGAAAAATTTCTGATTCACCTTCTTAGCTACAAGGTGAAGAGTGTATTTGAGGGTTGGATTTAAGAGACGGGTTTACATTTTCTATGATGAAGTTCATCAACTACTCACAGAGTGTTCTGGAAATCTGTGAGACAACTCTGAATGTGCAAGTTGTATAAAAGAAAGTTTTTGTCCTACAAGAAACATTTTAAAATGGATTTTTGGTGTTTTAGCTTTCTGCTAATGGGTGAAATGAACTATCCCTCTTTTCCCCGTTTTGAGATTTATTTGTAAATAGTACCTACATTTTTATAGCTCTGTCTTTTTTCTCAACAGGAGTTAGAAAGTCTGCTTATTTTTAAAGCCATATATCAAACAATGATATAATCTTGCTGCTGAAATAATTGTTTGTCATAACTGCTACTTCTTCTTATCCTAATTGATTATTTTTAAAAACTGGGTTTTGGGGAAAGAAAGTAATGAATAGACACTTATCCCCCCAAACTCCCATTTAGAATCTTCTCAACATAAACCACAGTTTTTGCATTTACACTGGGAGCAACTTTACATGTCATTTATAATTAAAAAAAAAACTATTTCCAGTTTATGCCATCATTTAGACAATGCTATGATTTATACAACTTAGCCTGGGCTTTAGGGCCCTTGATTAGGCTGCATGAAACTCACCTTAACTTCTCCACTTGCCCTCTGCCCTCAAATGACTCTGTTCTAACTACAAGACCCCTGTCTTCTCCCATCTCTAATTTTGTTTCTCTGGGTTTTCCTGTCTATGGGATCAACTTCATTTCTTCAGTTCCACATTTACCAGTTCTTTAATATTCAGCTCAAGACATTGAGGAAGCTTTCAGATCACATATTCTTTCTCCAAATTTCATAGCTCTGTTCTTCCTTGATAGACTTCTAAATTTTAGTTTAGTGTTATAGCTATAGGTTTCACTGCTTATATACATTACTGAGAGTAAGCCTTTTACAGATACTTCTATCTTTCTTGCACTTACTGTTATGGATGTTTGTCCACTGCTTTGAAATAATCATGTTGAAAGAAAATTTTTATTTTTAGCATTGCTTTTTTAAAATCTAAGAACAGTGGGGGATATTTAGTAGCTTCCTGCAAGTATTTATTGATTGCATATAATTTAAATACCCAGTTATGCCAACTATGGTATATTTTATATGGACTCTGATTAATAAATATATGCAGAATGAATAAGTGCCCACACTCATCACTGAATTCCTAATTACACAACAGGTACTGTATTAGTTTTTCTGTATATGTTATTTTACTTTATCCAATTGAGGAAAAAGAAAGCACTGTGAACACTAGAATCCTTTTATATATGAAAAATTTGCAAACACAAGAAATGTCTCTGTAATTGTCAAAGTTGATATCTGCATTTACATCTGTCTTCAAGCAATTTCTTTGCATGGTGAGTATGTTAGCTGAAATAATAAATGAAATCATGATTGAAGAAGTGTACAGATGAATTTCTAATGTAGGGGTAAACTTCTAACTCTCTTGTTCTAATGTGCTTTCTAGGATGAGTCTAAGAAGGATTCATGGATCTTTGCCCTGGCCGTGGTTCTCTGCAGTAGCTTTGTCTAGAACAGCATGAGCACCATCAACCACCAGGCCCTGGAGCATCTGCAGTATCCTTCCAGGTCCTGAACCACCATGTTTCACTGAATTCATGGGGATGAGGATAGAGTCAGTCTCTCCCTTCCTGTCATTTAGTTTCTTGGGTGGAACAGAGGGGACCCATGGCAAAAGAGTGTGTTTATATTATTTTTATACTAGAGAAATGTGGGAATTGTTGGTAGTGAGTTTCTTTTCCCTAACCAAATGTTAGTTATGCGACAGAGCTTGAAAACATCAGGGCAAAGTCCTCTCAAACACCTGATAGAGTAGAAGATTCCACAGAATTTGTGAATTTCTTTCCAGACTTTATCTGGACTGTATGGGATTTCACCCTGGAGCTGCAGTTATGTGGTCAGTCTATCACAGAAGATGAGTACTTGGAGAATGCCCTGAAGCTGATTCCAGGTATCAGAGTATGGCCTGGGCAGTGTACGGTCCAATAGAGTGTGGGATCTACTAAACAATATCCCTCATCTCTGTGATTGCATTTGTATTTGAAACTAAATCAAAGTCTGTGGAAATGGTGGCTGGAAAGTGGGTTGCAAAGATCTAGGGGCTACAGTTGAAGTTTACTCAAGAAAAGTAAAGTGTAAAGTGAAATTACTCAAAACCAATTTGTTTTTTATACATCTTTAAATTTAGCATCCAGATTTACATGGGTGATGAAACATTCTAAAGACTGGACACTGTGTTTCCTTTTCCATCAATTTTTCTCTGTTGAAGAAAACAACTAATCAGCTAATTGTTAGACATGAAACTGCAGTGAAAAGCTTATCTAATGAACAAAATATAGATTTCACATATTATTCTTTTCAAAGAGGGCTAGAAAACTTCTAATCCTGTATAATTATATCATCTACAAAATGACTGTATGTTCTAAATAAACCTGAAGAAGTGACTGTCTTTACAATCTATGCCTTTTCAATAATACTGACAATTATTAGAATATTCATTTTACCTTCCACATCATAGCTTTCTCCTAATTCCCACATGTTTACCCATGAATTAATTACAAGGTAAAAAATTATTTTCATGGGTTACATTTCCAAGGATGTGTGTCTATTGAAACCTTGAGAGAAATATCAATCCCAATTTAGTCATTCTTCCTTTCACGTTTCTATTTATGATTTCTCAAAACAGCTATTAAGAAATTGGCTGGCAGTAGAGGACCAGATATAAACATTTACCTCAAAGAGTTTATAGATTAGTGGTGATACCTTAAAATTATATTTCAGGTACATTTATACTTCAGAGGTTTTTACTAATAAATACATAACACTGCATCAATTATTTTTTGCATCAAAACAGTTTTTCTTTAATAATGAGGATGTCATTCCTAATATTCCAATTACTGTCCATGATCCCTTGTTTGTAGCTCTCCTTTTTGGTTCCACAGCTCAATTCCTACATGAAGTTGAGTTGAGCAGAAAGTTTCATGTGACCTTTCATCCTTTTAGCTGCTAGTTAAGCAAACACATCATAGGGAACCACTCTACTATGTGCATGTCTGGAGAGACCAGCCATAGGTTTCCTTTACTGGATCAGATGTCTCCCTAAATTTCTCTGCAGTTATATCATTGGTATAAGTCTGATGTGCAAAGAAGTATTGAATGTCTATGTTAAAACAGTTCTATGTGTAGAAATGGCAAAGACACACAAATCCCTGCCATGAACACCTGTAACCCCCTCGCCTAAAGACTCTACACACTCTAATCCCTGTTTTTCTGTCCCTCAGGGAAGAATCCCAAAGCCCAAACATCCAATCTACCCAGAGACTGCATCAGGCATTTATTTCCAAGATGGAAGTGTTTTGTCTTTGACTGGCCAACATAGGAAAAAAAAATTCTAGCCAATATTGGGATGGTATCTGAAGACCAACTAGATCCTAAATTCCAGGAGCAAACAAAAAATTTCTGTTCTTACATCTTCACTGATGCAAGGAGCAAGACCCTCACAGAAGGAATCATAGTCACTGGGAAAGGTGAGTCTCTTTTTCCCATTTCCATGGAGACTGCTATGTGTTGAATATTTTATATAATGTGCTTTCTAGTATTTTTGTTTGATTCTATAAAGGATTCTGATTTTACAGACTTTTATACTCCATGAAGAAATCTGTATACTTTATAATTATCTCACTTTGGGGGATTTACAAATTCCTTCCCCAAATTGCAACTTTTGTCAATGATATCGGTGACTCCCACTTATCTGAAAACAACCTCCACTTAGAATATAATCACTCTCTTGGTGTAAAAACAGAATACTGCATGTTTTCAAAGAAAGTCCTATACAATAAGTGTTTTTCACAAGGAGAATTCAAAAGATATTTTGATAATTTAGAGTGGTCCAAAAATAAATATTAGCCCATAAATCTCTGAAAATCCATTCAAAGCCTCAGAATTAGGAATAAATTAAACATGGTACACTTTGCCTCATCTGTCTATCTATGTAATCTGTATTGCTTTCAATTTTTAAAATGAGAAACTGTATTTTCCAGGTAGCCCCTAGTATGTTAGATAGAAATAGATATTAACTTTTTTAGTCCTGTGGCCTGGAAAACCATAAAAATGAAGAGTCAGTAGGAAAATGAAGGTGATAATAGTAGAAGGAGTTAGGGTTGCGTGTGTGTGTTTGTGTGTGTGCATGTGTATATGACCCTAGAAGCATAGTCTCAGAATCCTGGAGCCATTGACTGATAACTTGATATTTAGCCCCTAAATTTCCTGGCTTCTTCAGGGCTGAGGACTCTGGTTGTGACATACCTGGATACTATCAATAGTGGAGCAGTACCTCGCTTGGAGAACCCAGTGACAACTCTGGCCCAGCTGGAGAACTCAGCTGCCATTCAGAAGGCAGACAACCACTACAGCGAGCAGATAGCCCAGCAAGTGAGCTTCCCCACAGACATGCTGCAGGAGCTGCTGGAGGCGCATGCTGCCTGTGAGAGGGAAGCCCCTTCAGTCTTCATGGAGCACTCCTTCAAGGAAGACAAGCAGGAGTTCCAGAGGAACCTTGTGGTAATCTGTCTTAGTATTTACTTTATGTCGCCTCCCCTTGAAGAATGAAGCCTAGAAGTGTTGTTACCGGTCCCATGGCTCATCTCTCACTCAAGGATAAAGAAGTCCATGTTCTCATGAGGGACAGAGTTTCAAAGGACTACATTTCCTTCTTTTTTGACTGCCAGAACTCAGGCAGTTTATCTGGAACTCCCTTTGACCTTCAATGAAAAATCAGTATAGATATCCTCTTGAATTAAATACTTCTGTGGATTCCAAGCCTGTCCAGAACACCCAAGACATTCTTTAGCTGGCTTCTTTTCTGTGAACACACTCCTATGGCTGGGAACCAAAATTTCTCTTTTCAGATCCACATCTCAGGCCACTTTCAGCTTAGGTTGCTCCTTGTTGTATCTATCATTGAAGACAGAATCACTGAATGTGGCAGCTTCAAGGAACCAGAGAGATTAGGTAATGCAACTCCAACAGCTCAGATGAAATACCCAAAGGAGGTTAGGGAACTTCCCCATGGTCTTCCAGAGTTTTCAGAGCTGTGAATAAATCAAATCTTGTGACTGCTGTTTTATTACATGTCCTCCAACAGAATACTTTTCTCATGAGGAACACAGTTAGACCAATTCTTCTACCAGATCCTTTGGAAATTTACTTCCTCTGTTCCTTGCTTCTGGTGACAGCCCTCTATCTTTCTTCCCTCTAGGAAATCATAAAGAATAAGAAAGATGATTTCTTGATGCAGAATGAAGAGACATCAATCAAATATTGCCAGACTAAACTTGATCAGCTTTCAAAGGCACTAATAAAAAGTATCTCAGCAGGAACTTTCTCTGTTCCTGGAGGTCATGAACTCTATAGGAAAGCAAAGGAAATTATTGAAAAGGAATATTACCAAGTGACCATGAAAGGAGTGAAGGTGAGGAATAAGGGAAACATGGGGAACCTACAGAGTACTCAAAGGGGTCTCCTGAAAATCTGAGAGTGCAGCTCCATGCATGCATAAAGAGAGTGTATGGGGCCATTCAAACAGCTGTGGCTTTTAAGGTTCACTGCATGCTATTTATTCCTGAAGAGAGTACAAATGTCAACTCCCAACCATGAGTACAGATTTCTTAAATCCACAAGAGACAGAACAGAAATTATTCATTTTTTTTTTACTCAACAACATATTGGACGTGTTGAGCACTGATAATTTACAAGTCAGTCTTTGTACACAAGGATGATCACAAGTGAGACAGGAAGTCAACTACATAGGCAAGCTATAACACTCAGGAAAGAGCTACTTAGGTGTTAGAAACAAACTTAATAATAATAATAATAATAATAATAATAATAATAATAATAATAATAATAATAATAATAATAAACAATAATAATGCAACTAATATATATTGAACTGTTGTTTCCTATAGCCAAAGTGTTAAGTTCTTTCCCTAGACTCTTTAACTTAATCTTTCAAATAGCATTAAGAAGCATCTACATTATCAACATTTTAAAGATCTCAACTGAGAAGCATAGGCAGGTTAAAATAAGTTGTCTAAAGTTATAACCAGCTAGTGGCAGAGGAGAACAGCAGCACAATTTAGAGGCACTATTTCACACTGGTAAAGCAGATATGTAAAAGCACCAGAGATTTGGGGTTTGTAGAACTGAACATGATTCTGACTGGCTGGATTCTAGAGTGGGGAGAAGAAAGTAGCACTGGGCAAGAGACTGGAGAGAGACAGGTCATTCTAAGGAGCTTGGACTCATTGTAAGGAACCACTGTGGAACTTTAAACTTGAAGCAAAATTTACATGGACTTAGTTGTCTTTGCAGCACTAATTTCCCTATTGGAAAGCTAATTTCTGTGCTCCTCCTTGGTTCCTCAGGCAAATGAGTTCCTCCAGAGGTTTCTGCAGACCCAGGTGGCACTAGAGAAATCCTGCAGGCAGATAAAGCCCTCACTGATGGGGAGAAGGCCATAGCAGGTACGGGGTAGGGCTGGGCTCACAGTGGGATGCGTATGTTCTTGCAGTGCCCTCTGACAGGTGTGAGAGCAAAACCTTCCCAATATCGGAGCTTCCTTCCTTTCTGTGGAGCAACCCTGCTGCATTTGGAAACAGCAAAGGAAACTGTGATTGGATGCCAGACAGGCAGAGCCTTTTCTCTCACATTCTGAAGTGTGCTCTCGATGGTGTGGACATGGGGTGGGGGGGAGGACTTCAGAGATTTCCTACCTCTCTCTTCAATTTGGTTTGGCCTCTGAGCTCAGGAGGGTGGAGGTCAATTCTTGCCTATTTTTTCCCTCTCTAATACCTTCCTGGGGCAGAAGAGCGGACCTGGAAGGAGACAGCTGAGAAGGAACAGGAGCTGCTGAATCAGAAACTGCAGGAGCAGCAGCAGCAGGTGGAGGCTCAGAAGAGAAGTCTCCAGAAACACATAGTCCAGATGATGGAGAAGCTGGTGAGAGAAAGAGAAAACCTGCTGGGAGAGCCAAACAAGATATTGGAGCATCAGCTGAAGGTGAATCAGGCTGTGGCAGTAGTAGAGCTTGATAACTTTGCCCCGGTACCCCAGGAAGGGATGGGTGAAGGTTACAGCATGGTCATGCAGAGATTACAAGTGCATCTACTGCTTGTGATTTATTAAAACCCTGAAGCCTTTGAATCCTTCCAAAACCTTTAAATTCGGCTCTGTAAGTAGACTTTGGAGAGTTCAGGATGAGTATTCCCCCCTCTACTCCAAGCCCTCAGAGAATATAAATAGGGTGGAATAGCCATTTAGAGAATTTTAAAATGATCTCACAGGGCTTGATTGAACAGATATTCCAACTATGTGTGTTTAATATGAACAACAACTAGTACGCTCTACCAAGATTACTACCTTTTACCAGGAGACCTGCTCAGCCCAAGGCCCTGAGGTAGATCTGTGCTGACATAAAACTACCAGAAATGTCCAGATTTAAAAACACATAGAAATAATAGATTTTACACTTGCTGCATTGCCTCCAGGTGTGGACAGATCCCCAAGCTATCATGTGGCGTGCAGGGATTTCTCTCATTGTTCATCTGAACATGATTTATAAGAGATTTCTGTAATTTAGGGGCCATGTGTTTATAACAGATTTTTATAATATGGGTGACAGTGTCATCCTGAGTGGGACTGAGAATTAGTGCAGTCAGACCAAGGCTACCTCTCATTTGCATTTTTTGACTGGAAAATATTACATTTGTCCTCATGCCAGGCTTAGCCTCCTGGCAAAACCCTAAGGTATATGAATATTATTAAGGCTGTAAACTACACTTCCTCTTAATATTTAGGTCCAAACCAGGAAATATTCCTTGTTACAAGAGTCTCCTTTCATGATTAAGAGAGAACAATTTTAGGAATAAAACAAAGATAGTCTGACAAAGTTTTAAAGTTTGACAAAATGTAATCCTTGAAAAAATGGGGGATTTAAAAAGTTTTACTTACTTCCTCATTTTTTTTTTTTAGGTCTAAGAAGATCTGTGTACTGAAGGATTTAGAAAGAAATGTGAGGAGATGAGGACAGAGATAAATGATTTGGGAGAGAGAATTGTTGATACTAAAAATGATGATAGTTCCTTGCTTGCACAAGCCTTGGACAACCTTGGCAAAAGGATCGCTTCGTTATTGCCTGCCCCAGCTAACATTCTTTGTAATGTTATGAAATTAGTGAGCTCACTATTTAAAAAGAAGTAGCTCTCCTTGTAAAGAAATCAGATATATAATATAATATACATGTATGTTCTCTGGCCTATTTCTGATGTGCATGCTTTTCACTTTCATCCAGCAATGCTTTAAATATAAAAAGTGATTTCTAGAGAATACTGATGCCTGGCCCACATTAGATAGAATAAATGCATGGACACTTTGTTATAGTTTGTTCAGTTTTAGGAAATATATATGTGTGCAAAATCATATATATGTGTATGTACATATATACAAGAGTTTCACTGAGGCTTCACTTCTAATGGCAAAAGATTGGAAACCACTTAATGCTCATTTTTGTAATTTGGTAATATATATTTTGCATGCATTTATACTAGAATACTAGGTTGCTAGTAAATAGATAGTGGAGCTCTATTCGTATAAATATAGAACAATCTGGAAGATAGAATGTAGAGTGAAAAAAGACGCACAAAACAGTTTGTATAATGTGTTCACCGTAAAAAAAAAAAGGCAATTATTTTGGGCACTCATACACATGTATGTATAGTACATTTCTGGAAGATTCATTAGAAATTGGTATCATTGGTTCTTCCTGGAAAGGGCAGCTTGGCATCAGGGATGGAAAGGACACATGCTTTTCATTATATACTCTATATTTTCAATTTTGCAAAGTTAGCTTGTGTTATGTCTCGATTAACAAAGAAAACAAACTAAAATACTAATAATTAAAATAGTAAATGGAATGTGAATAAATGGAATTGCTCATTGCTTCCATAAATGACATTAGCCTGCTTAATGAGGGGTCTAAGACTAAGATCAGAATACTAGAAAATAACGTTTGCATCCTAATCTTGTTTTTGCTTTGGCCTTGGTTTTTAATCCCTTATATTTGCTTCAAAAATAAGGTATGAACTTTCCTGTTACCCCTTGAAATCTCAACAGCAGTAACCTTTGCTTCATAGGTTTCAATTACACTTTTACAGTGTTTAGAAACAAATTACAAAACACTAAGAATATTCACTGGTGAGAGGAATTCCCATCATCCTTAAGTTCAGTGGTGGCATCTCTGCTGTAGACAAGTACAGAAGGGGTGATGCACCACTGCAGAAGTGGATGCCTTGATAGTAATGGGGAATGAAAAACCCAGACACACAGAGGCCAGGTGTTGGCATTTAAACATCAGAATTCAAGTACATACAATAAGAGTAATGAGCATCGTGGTTTGTCTTAGCTCAGGCTGCTATAACAAATTACCATAGACTGTGTGGCTTACAAAACAAACATTTATTTCTCCCAGTCCTGGAGTCTGTAAGTCCAAAAACACTGTGCCAGCATTGTTATTTTCTTGGTAAGGGTCCTCTTACAGCTTTACAGATGACAAGGTTCTTACTGTGTCCTAGCATGGTGAAGAGAGAGAGACAGAGAGAATGAATCTCATGATTCTTTGTTATACAGGCACTAATTAGATTCATGAAGGCCCCACACTCATTATCTAATCCCTCCCAAACCCCATTTCCAAGCACATTGGGACATTGGTAGTTGGGGTTTCCTCAAATAGATTTTGGAGAACACATTCAAACATTCAGTCTATAATTTGGTTTGAGTGGCAGCCAGCAGACATGACCAGAGAAAATTCTGAAGATGGCAAATAAAACAAGGTGTCTGTAGAGAAAAAAGAATGGGGAGGAAACCATTGGAATCAAGGATATTTATAGGAAGCTGAGAGGTAACATTGATAAAAGGTTATAATCCGTAGCCTTGGTCTAAACCAATTTCAGATGATGGAACTATCACCTGGAGGGGAGGGCAGGATCCCAGGAGAGAGGACCTTGCAACTCTGGGATGAGGATAAATGATAATGATTTTCACAGTGCCTCTCCAAGGGACCTCTGGAAATGTACTTGGATCCATATGCTGGGAAATGAGAATGCCCAAACACTTCAAGGACTCTCAGAATCAGGATCCAAGCTAGGAGTGATGCTCAGATCCTGAAAAGACATCACAGTCTCCCTGTTAGAGGTACATGACATCCTGGTATGAACACAGTCTTGGCCCAGGTGCAACTAACTTGGTCTAGTATTTTTTTCAAATAAAAGTATAGTTCGTCTGAAGACAGACACCATTTTATATATATATATATGTATTTTCTTTACATCTTCATAGTGTATGTTTAGGCACAGAGGGTACTTAGTAAGAAACTTCTGTAAAAACAAAAAGCTGACACATGTGTGATTGTTTTCGATTGCCAGAATTCCATGATCACCCCAAACCTCTGAGATAATAGATTGTTTGGATTTTAGATATTAGATTAAGGTCTCTAATTTGACTTAAGGACCAGAGGAGCAGAAGAAACTCTTTCGGTACAGTTTCCCCCTCTGTGACCTTATTCACCAGTCTCAGTATCTCTGCGAGGATGTTAACTCATCTCCACTGGAGAATTTAAATGACTCCATCTAGTCGTGGCTTCAGGTGTTCAGAAGGAAGAATGAATGGCTTTGCCTTTTAAAGAAGAAACCATATAGTAATGAATATGTGACCAATGTATCATGGGGTTTAATGGAAAAGTAAACAATTCTACAGAAATATCTGTATATCTGTTCCCACTGAGAGCTTGACTTAAGCAGATGTTCTAATCCCTTGGACTAGACACACCCTGCATTGAAGAGCAAAGAGAAGCCTTGTCTTTTTTAGATTCGACATGCAAGTGATATCACACTGTACTTTTCTTTCTCTGACCTATCTCACTTAGCATAATGTGCTCAAGGTCCATTGATGTTGCAAATGGCAGGATATCCTCCTTCCTTGTGACTGAATAATATTCCCTTGTGTATATGTATATGTGCCACATCTTTTGTATCCATTCATGTGTTGGCATTTAGGTTGCTTTCATTTCTTGGCTACTGTGGTTAATGCTGCAATAAACATGAGTGCAGATATCTCTTTGAAATACTGTTTCTATTTTCTTTCAATAAAAAATAATAAAACTGACTATGGTCACTTAGAAAAATAAAAAGGCTTTAAAAAGTAGTTAACAATTTATTCACACATCTATTCTAATCCTCATTAAGGAATGCTTGGTTCTAATTATTTACATTGTTAAATTCTTATGTCCTCCCTGCCATTGTTCTGGATTATGTAAATAGAGAAAAGCAAAGATCTTGTCCTCATGCAGCTTACACTGTGTATGGGCCTTACATAATTTTATTTAGGCAGAAATATATATTGTAATTATATACATGTATATATATTTATGTGTGTGTATATAGATGTGTGTGTGTATATAGATATGTGTATGTGTATGTATGTGTATGTGTGTGTGTATATATATAAATATTTTATGTGTAGTGATCAAGAATCTAAGTAGCAACCAAATAGTCATTTTTTAAGTTTGGTTTCAACCTAGTGCATCTTGCCTGGAGATATAATTGTGTATTATAGAGCCCTAAGGACCAAATATGGTAACTTTAAAGTAAGGTAAAACCTAGAGTGCATGGTGATTGAAACAATGAATAAATAGATTAATGGTTGGATGTATGAATAAGTGTGACATTTGTTTATTATTTCAAAGGGTAATAAATATCCCTCATTACCTATAGGCCAAAAAGTAAAGGCTTTGATGAAGAATTTTGTGTTCTTTGATCTCTATTCCTTTATCACCTGTACAAATTTATTGTGTTTAAACAAACTAAAGTGGATTCTGTTTCTATGACTGTACTAGGACTGATATGACAACTCTGGAATATTCTTCCTTGTGTCTCTTTTTCCATGGAAGTGTGGTTGTGCCACTCAACAGTGTTATTTGGATGGAATTCCTTTTACTTCAGATAATGTGATCTTATTTCCTGACCACTATTTTGTGGACAGTGGTCCCAGGCTGCATTGAATATGGTGCTCACTCTTAGCCCAGGAAACAGTCCCTGATAAAACATGAGTAATGAATTCCTCCCCTGATATATTTGGTCTAAGGCCCCAATCTCTCTCTGCCCCTGCTGACTGTCCATTAATATAGACAATGCAGACAATCAAGTTCTATTTCCCTCCCACTTAAAGTACCTAATTATTTTATTTTGATGAAATATGCACAACTATTTACTATTTTAACTATTTAAAGTGTACAATATGGTGGAATTAAGTATATTCACATAGATGTTACAATCATCATCACTATCTACCTCCAACCCATTGCATCATGCTCAGCTGAAACTCTGTATTCAATAAACAAGTCTCCATTTCCCTCTCCCCAAGCTCCTGGTAAGTGTGAGTAAACTTTCTGTTTCTATGAATTTAACTACCCTGGATACCTCATAAAAATGACATCATATAGTATTTTTCTTTTTGTGACTGTCTTATTTCAGTTAGCATAATGTCCTCAGGTTTATTTAGACTGTAACATGTGTTAGAATATCCTTCTTTTTAAGGCTGAATAACATTCCATGGTAAGAATGTACAACACTCTATTTTATTTTTTTAATTTTTAATTATTATAGAACTTTCACATTTCCACTTAATTTGCAATTATTACAAAATACTGGCTATGTTCCCTTTGTTGTGCAGTACATCTTTGTAGCCTGTCTTATACTCAATAGTGTGTTATTCCCACTCCTCCCACTCCTCCATACCTTAATTTCCCGCCCCACTTCCCACTGGTAACCACTGGTTTGTTCTCTATATCTGTGAGCCTGCTTCCTTTTTTGTTGTTGTTTTTGTTATATTCAATAGTTTGTTGTATTTTATACATTCTACATATAAGTGATATCATATAGTATTTGTCTTTCTCTGTCTGACTTATTTCACTTAGCATAATGCCATCCAAGTCCATCCATGTTGCTGTTAATGGCAAAATTTCATTTTTTATGGCTGAGTAGTATTCCATTGTGTGTGTGTGTGTGTGTGTGTGTGTGTGTGTGTGTGTGTGTAGTATACAATAAATATCTATACATACTATATCTATCTATATCTGTCTATCTCTCTGTGTGTGTATATCATATCTTCTTTATCCATTCACCTGTTCATGGACACTTAGGTTGCTTCCATATCTTGGCAATTGTAGATAATGATGCTATGAACATTGACATGCATGTATATTTTCAAATTAGTGTTTTTGGTTTTGGTTTTGGTTTTGCTTTTATATACCCAGGGGTGGAATCTGGGTCATATAGTAATTATATTTTGAGATATTTGGAGAAATCTCCATACTATTTTCCACAGTGGCTGCATGAATTTACTTTCCCACCAAGAGCCCACCAAGGGTTTCTTCTCTCCACATCATTGCCAATATTTGTTGCTTGTGTTCTTTTGATGACAGCCATTCTGACCAGCAAATACACTACAATTTATTTACCCATTCATATGTTAGTGGATAACTAGATTGTTTCCATTTTTTTGTATTGTTTTGAATAATGCTATTATAAACATTGGTGTACAACTATATATTTGAGTTCTTACTTTCAGTTCTTTTGAGATATATAACTAGAAGTTGAACTGTTGAATCAAATGGTAATTTTATGTTTAATTTTCTGAGGAATAGTTATACTGTTTCCTACATTAGCTGTTCAATTTGTTCCTACCAATGATGTACAGGATTCTCAATTTCTCTACATCCTTACCAAAATTTGTTTTCTGTTTCTAAAGAAATGGCAACCATATTAATGTGTGTGAAATGTATCTCATTTCCTTAATGAATAATGATGATGAGCACCTTTTCAGATACTTATTGGCCATTTATCTTTGTTATTTGGGGAAGGTGTCTTCAAGTCCTTGACTATATTTGAAATGAGCTCTTTGTTTTTGTTTTTGTTGTTGCTGAGTTAAAGGGTTCTTTATATATTCTGTATATTAATTTCTTATCAAATGTATGATTTGTAAACATTTTCTCCCATCCTGTGAGTTACCCTTTCTTCTTTTGATATTGTACTTTGATATGCACAAAAGTTTTAAATTTTTGTAAAAACCAATTTATCTATTTTTTCATTTGTTATCTACAAACACCTTTGGTGTATATCCAAGAAATCATTGCCAAACCCAATAGAATGAAGAGATTCCTCTACGTTTTCTTCTAAGAGATTTTGTTTAGCTTTTACATTTAGATCTTTGTTCTATTTTGAGTAAATTTTTGAATATGGAGGAAGGTAAGGGTATAACTTCATTCTTTTGCATGTGAATATCGAATTTCCTCTGTATCACTTGTTGAAAATATTGTGCTTTTCCCACTGAATGGTCTTGACACCTTTACCAAATCATTTGACCGCATATGAGAAGATTTATTTACTGTATTCGTCTATATGTCTATTTGGATTACAATAGTTTGTACTAAGTTTTGAAATCAGGAAGTATGATATCTCCCACTTTGTTATTCTGTTTCAAGATTTTTTATTTGTTTATTTGGGATCTCTTGAAATTCCCTATGAATTTTAGAACTTTTTATTTTCTGGAAAAAATATTGGAATGTTGATAAGAATTGCATGAGATCTGTAGAATCTGTTGAGTAGTACTGACAGTTTAACAATATTAAAACTTCCCACCTATGAACATGGATGTCTATTTCTTTATGTCTTATTTAATGTCTTTTGGCAATGTTTTCAGTATGCAAATCTTTCTTCTTCTAGGCTAAATTTATTTTTAATTAATCACTTTGATCCTATTTTAAATGGGATTGCTTTCTTAATTTTTTGAATTGTCATGTTAGTGTATAGAAATGCAACTGATTTTTAATTGTTGATTTTGTATCCTCCAAATTTGCTGAATTCGTTTATTTTTTCTATTTTTTGGTGAAATCTTTGATATTTCTATATTTAATATCTTGTCGTGTGTTGAGAGAATTTATTTCTTCATTTCCAATTTTAAATCCCTTTATTTCTTTCCCTTGTTTTATTACACTGGCTAGTACCTCTAATACTACGTTAAATAGAGGAGGGAAAAATGGGCATTACTGTCTTTTTTGTTATCTTAGGGGAGAAGATTTCAGTCTTTCATCATTGAGTAGGATGTAGCTGTGGATTTTTCATGCATGGTTTTTATCATGTTGAGGAAGTTTTCTTCTATTCCTAATTTTTTAGTATTTTTTTAACAGAAAAATTATTAAATTTGATCAAAGGATTTTTGTGAATCAATTGGATGACCATTTTTTTTCTTTGCTCTCTTAATGTGGTATATTATATTGATTGATTTTTCTATTTGGAATCTACAGGATGTAATCAACATTTATAGAATACCAAAAACATCAGAATACATACTTTCCTCAAGCTAACATGAAACATTCACCAAGCTAGACCTCATTATGTATCATTAAACACACCTTAAAAATTGAAAAGAACAGAAATGTTATAATGTATGTCTCAGACTAGAGTGAAATTAAACTAGAAATCAACAATGGAAAGATAGCTGGAAAGTCCTAAAATACCTGGATAGTAAACAACACACTTCTACATTATACATAGGTCAAATAAGTCTCAAGAGGGATTTTAAAATGTATTCAATGAAATAAAAATAAAAATACAACTCATCAAAATTTGCAAAATGCAGTGAAAGTTGAAGGAGACTTGTAAGATACTTTTGTCATGATATATAATCTTATGGAGACCATAAACTCAATTTTGGGAAGGGGAATAGGAAGACACAAAGCAGCAGTTCCCAGGAAGGGAAATGATCCTAAAATTAAATTCATAAATGGTTTCCAAGCAAAGAACAAATCCAGGGTGTTGCCAGAAAAGAAAAGAAAAAAGATGGAGGGGTCAAATATGAAATGAAGGACGTGACTGAAGAGTCTTTTGCTTAAACCTCAGAATCATTATGGTTGCATCCTTGGAGTATGACATAATGAGAAAAAGACTCTCTGAGGAGATACAGTATGTATCATAGATGCTCTCAAACAATTGGGCTTCTGGAAAGTTTAAGGGAGTTTTTCCTCAGACTTCTCAGCAAAAACCCAACGTAGAAATAGGGCTACATTGAAAGGATTTGTGGGTTCAGCATTGTTGAGCCTTGATGAAGCTCACCTCAGAAGGCTTAGACCAAATTGGAGGGTATTTGTGCTAATGAAGAGCTACAGGGGAACCTGTTGATCCTGCCCTGGCACTCCCATGCATGACTATACTTTCATACATTTTTCCTTACCACTTTATTCTCTTATCTATTTTTACCCTTTGTTTTTCTTTCTTTTCTCATTTCTTCACCCCTTTTTGGACAGTTTTGTGTAAGTAATGGACAGAGGACAGGCCTTGGAGTCAGAGAGCTTGCATCTGAGACTAAGCTCTAGAACCAAGCTAAGTGACCTAGAAGATGTTAAGTCTAATCTCTTCACTTGCATAAATGTAGGAATAATATCTAATTTACTGTGTGATCATGAGGATTAGAGATAGTAAGTGTACTTCATTAAAGGTAGAAAGTGTCCAATAAGAGTGGCTGTTATATTGTTTTTTTTACTGTTGCTACAATTTTGTTTATGTGGTTGATTTGGGTTCTTGGAGCAGCTGTTAGTAAACTCTACACTGAGTTTCTTTACTCTACATAATCTTTAATATGATTATTTTTATGAGGTTGATTTTGATAGCTGATATTGAACTCTCTTAGTCTCTTTACAGCAGAGTATCCATCCCAAGATGCTTTGAGTGCTGGCTTCTAGAAATGCTTACATGATCTCCCTTGAGAAATGCCTGGGAACTTGCATCCTCCTATGTCTCCACTTCTCTAAATATTTCTTCTCAGAGGATTCAAGCAACAAATCATCTACAGGAATTGCCATCTTAGGCTTTGCTTCTAACATACTAACATTAGAAAATTATTTTTTAATTTTTATTTTTAATACTACAAATATATCTTAGGCCTTCCACTATCAACCAAAGATACAGCAAGCCCTCAGTTAAAGAGAATGCTAATCTATACTGTATCAGTTTCCCCTTCCTGGCTCCACTTCTGGCACGATGGTGTGCAACTCAGAATCACTCCTCAAAAAAACTGATGAAAACTATTTTTAAAACACATTTAAAAATAGTTGGCCTTATGAGCATACACAAATGGAAATGCCGCTACACATATACAGCAAATGAGGACACATTTACTCAAGAATATTTACTAAAGCTCCATAAAATGATGAGTCTTTAGTATTTGAAGATCCGCACTTTTCCCCTCTCGACTCATTGAGCTGGGAACTCCACCCAGACTTGTACAACCAAGAACACAATTTTTTGACTCCCCCCAGGTCCTGGTTGGAGGGTTGTCTTCCTGGGAAAGACATGACATTAGCAATTCTCATACTGCCCCTAGATACTTGTTGCTGAGGCAAAGTTCTGTACTACTGCAGCCAACAGGTGGGGGCCCCATTCTTCCACCACGTTTCCTCTCATGAGACAAAGGTTCTACCTTGGGCATGGTAGGACATTGAGGTCCCAATTGCTATTGACTCAGCTCATAGGACATGGGCTTGTGCCAAGGGAGACAAGCCAAGGACACCTGGGGCTCTTGCCCATATATCCACTGAGCATTTACTTCTTCAAACTGGGCTGTCACTTAGAATTGACCTATTGTTCCTTACTCCAGCACCAGAGTTGTGGCTCAGAGATTTTCCCTCGGAGGAAAGGCAGACCATAGAACAGAGAGTTCAAATTATCTCCCCAAAGGAGCCAACTTTATTTGCAACAGCATATGAAGTTCAAATCTAAGTGTGCTTTCAAAAAGAGTAGAAGTGTTGGTGAGAGGCAATGGGGAGGAGACTGATAAATTCATTGAAGATACAGGCTAAATGATAAGCCAACTAGTTCCTGGAGAAAAATAAGAAACCAGCTGCAAGAACTAGAGTCTGAATAAATTTCAAACTTTGACCATCAGGAACTGTCCCTTCATAGCAGCCTGAATTTGACTGGATTAGGGTGTAAATAATTTATTCTCCAGGGCATTGTTATGAACAGTAGAGCTTTTAACCAGCACTTAGTGGAGTTTCATAGGTTAGTGTGGTCAGGTAACTAGACAAACACTGCCTAAGTCCTGCTAAAACCTTGTTATCCCAAAGTGGCTGGGCATGTCCAAGGATGAATCCCTGAGGAAAAACATCAGAGGCTTTACCCTGTGTCTGTTTAGGGGATAGAGGAGGAAGAGAAGGGAATGGACAACACTAAAATAATCCAGTTAGTCTTTAAACAAGTAAACAAGCTAACAACAATGACAAGCACTGAAAGAGGGGAGAGATGAAGCCAGTACCCAAAGTTGCTGCAATATCTAAAATGTTCATTTTCCAAAAAATATGAGACATGCAAAATAAGCAGGAAATTATGGCCTAGATACCAGAAGAATAGCAGGCAATAAAGCCACCTGCAGGAGAGAACAGATGTGAGAAAAGAAGCCATTATAAATATGTTCAAAGAAACAAAGAAAACCATGATTTTAGAAGTAAAGCATGATGACAGTGTCACATCACATAGAGAACATTAATAAAGAGACAGAAATTATTAAAAATAACCAAATGGAAATTTTGGAACTGAAAGGAGCAAAAACTGAAATTTAAAAATTCACTAGATGGAATCAATAATACACTTAAACAGGCAGAAAGTAAAAGTACTTAAGAATAGATCAATAGAAATTATGCAATCCAAGAACAGAGTGAAAAATGAATGAAGAAAAAATGAGCAAAGTCTCAGAGAAATGTGGGACACTAATGTATACCAACAGACATGTAAAAGCAGCACCAGAAGAACAGAGAAGGAAAGGAGCAGAAAAATATTTGAAAAATTAGTGGCTAAAAAATTCCCATTTCCTAAAAAATTTAAATCTACATATCCAGGAAGTTCAACAAACTGCAAGTAGGATAAACTCAGAAAGACCCATGAATAGACACATAGTAAAAATGCCAAAGAATATCTTGAAGGCAGCAAGAGGAAAATGACATCTTGCTTAAGGAAACTCCTATAAGATTAACAGTTGACTTATCATCAGAAACAGTAGAGGGCTGAAGGCAATAGGATAACCTATTCTCAGCCCTCAAATTTTAAAAGTTCTTAATCAAGAATCATATATCCAGCAAAATTATCATTTAAAAATGAAGATGAAATAAAAAGACATTTGGAAAACAAAATCTGAAGGAATCTGCTGCCAGTAGACCTACCTTACAAGACATACTAAAGTTAGTTCTTCAGGCTGAAAGCAAGTGACCCAAGACAGTAATTTGAATACACACACACACAAAACAAAGAACACTGATAAAGGTAATTATGCAATTATAAAGGAGTATAATTGCCTATTTCTTATCCTTTCTTATCTTGTTTAAAAATCATAAAGCAGTATACACTTAATTGTATTTGTGGGCATATAACATACAGAAATGTAACATATTTTCCAATAGCAGGGCAAAGAGGTTGGTGAGAACAAACCAACATTGGGTTAAGAATTGACTCCAGATGTTTCACTTGAATCCAAAGGAACCAATGCATAGAACCTGAAATGGAAAGAAGGCTAATATGAGAAAAATTATACATATAACATAAAAATTGTATTCTACACTGGAAACTGACACAACACTGGAAACTGACTATAACTCAATTAAAAAAAAAGAAAAAAGTTATACGTATAAACTTGCTCTCTTTTCTCCTCTCAGCTTCTTTAAAAGACATAAAATTACATAAAGGAATAATAATTATAATGATGTACTTTTGGGCTTATAACATGCATAGAGATAATATCTATGACAAGAATACCACAGTAAGAAAGAAAAGAGAGTAGAGCTATATGGGAATGCTGTTTCTAAATTCTCTGAAATTGCTGGTGTAATTGTGAAACTGTTATTGATAAGACATATATGGTACGGCCTAAAGCAATCACTAAGTAAATAACTAAAAATATATAGCAAGAAATTCATTAAAGAAGTTAAAAATTAATATTAGAAAATATTCAATTAATGAAAAAGAAAACAGTAATGACAAAAAAAAAAAAAGACTTGAGGTGTAGAGAAAATAATAACTTAAATGAGAAATGTAAATCCTATTGTTTTGCTTAGTTTTGTTTTTATGAACTCTGGATACAAGTCCCTTATCAGATATATTATTTGTGAATATTTTCTACCATTTTGTGGGTTGTCTTTTCATTTTCTTAACATTACTTTTTCAATTAATGCTATGTCTCTCTCTCTTTTATTTTTTTTACTTAAAATGAATCAGAGCAAACACAACATGTGTACAAATCTATAGATAAAGCTGCTCTGGAAAAAATGCATAAATACATGGCAAAGAAATGAGACTTGGCATTTTAATGCTGATCATGCCATCCTCAGTGCCATAACACCAAATCTGTGCTTGCAACACAGTAAACTATGTGTATCTGCTATACCCTACTTCTCAAATCCAGGACTTATGAACTCAAATCAGAATTTGCCATCAAAAACTCAAACTTGAATTCCTGTACTAGGAATGTCTCCAGTAGAGAGCACTAATGTTTTTTGAATATTCGGTGTAAGTAGCTTTAATTGAGATAAGGCCTAGGAAGGAGTTACAACCATTTCCCATTCCCATATATCTGGGTACACAAGACATAGGCATTTATTCCATATCTATTAACAGTTTACAGAGCACCCACTGTCCCCAGGCACCACATTAGGCCTTGGGATCCTGAGGAGGAAAAGATACACTCTTACCCTCAAGGAATTTGGCCTAGTGAAGAAGACAGTCTCAATCCCCTAATAACATCTCCTTGCATCAATCAAGGAAAGCATTTACTAATCATGCACTTTCCTATCACAAACTACATACATATATGTAGAAAAGCACATGGACTATAAGCATTTGCAAACAGTAGGTTCAGGAGGGCCTTAGAGAAAATCTAGTCAAAATCTCTCATTTTATACCTGGAAACTTTAAACCCAGATTGGATAAGTGACTTACCTATGATCACGACAAGAGCTAAGATTAATATGGCACTTCCTATATGCCTAGAACTGCTCTAACAATATTGTTTATTTAATCCTCAACACAACTCATTTTTGAAATACAAACCTAAGGCACAGAGAAATTAATTAACAACAAAAATCAAACAGCTCACAAGGGCAAAGTCAGGATTTGAATCTAAGTAGTCTTGCTCCAGAATCCATACTTTTAGTCACCATGCTATATTTAAGTAGCTATGTCTAAAGGCAGTCATGATTTTCTGACTCATGTTTTTACACTGTCTTGTTATTTTATACTGTCAGGGTTTCCAGCATCTCTAGAACCCATTGGTCAAAAATTATCAAAGAAATCTCAAGATATTATGGTACTTCAAAGTCACAAGTTCCTCGATTTGGGGAAAATGGCTCAATTCAACGTGGATGTATATGTTACCAGAAGGTGAAGATGAAGACATGAACAGACATGAGAAATATAATAAGTAATCTTGTAATAAGTATTCTTTTATCTTACTTTGACAAATGTTGCCACTTGTGTCTCATTTCCTTGTCTTCCTGAATCACTTCCATGTACTCCTTCTCACTTCCAAATCCCAGTCTTTAAGTGTGTTGATTCTTCAATCAAATAAGAACATGTTAATGTAGACAGAGCTAGGGATTAAATCTTGAGAGGACCCTGCACTATACAAGATAGAGAAAATGTGCATTTCAGAAGCCTCAGACTTCACTTCACCCATTCATTTATTATCTAACAAATATTTATTGGGTGCCTGCCATATGCACAACAATGCACTGGGTTCTGGGGATGTGCTAGTCTATGTGATGGATGTGACCTTTACCCTCCTGAGGTCCACAGTCTTACAGCATTCCTCCAGAGTAAGTTAGGGATCCATAGTTAAGCACTTGTCAATTCTCAACCTGTTGGGCCTCTGAATGATGCCTGAGCTACAGGAGGATGAACCGAATGACTCAGCAAGACTGGGGACTGCTAAGAGATGCTGTCACTCTCAGGTGTGCAGACTACAGAGGAGAGAGCATGTTATTTTGAAATGACAGTAATACACTGTTTGAGTGATATGCATGAACTATAAAATAGTTTATAAATAGAAATTATTTGCATTATGATTATGTTTTGTCAGAATGCACACATATTTTTTGTGTGTTTGTGTCCTTGAGGACCCTGAAGAACAAAATTTTGTATCTGATTATTGAATTGGTTAAGTAAATTAAGCAAATCCAGGCATTTTATTTGATAATCAAGTTCACTCAAAGATGAAGGTAAAATTATAAAATTTACACCCACTTACATATTTGTTTCATCCTTTAGTATGCTTCCCCCCCTCATTTTTACTTGTAATCAATCTGTCTGTAACTCCCCCAGTTACACAGAGGCCTTTACCAGACACAAAAATCTATTCTGCTCACAAAAACAACAGGCTTCCTTAAGCCTTAAGTTTTTTTTTTTTTTTTAATTTGCCCTTTAGGTCTCAATTTCTCTGAGAAATCTGGGAAGTCCTCTCCACTTTAGCCCACTCTTTCATATACCAATGTAAGACCCAACTACTTTTGCCCTTCAATTTTGTAATGAGATAAAGGACGCCTGATTTATTATCATACTGCTCTTTTTCATAAGGTGACCTGGTTATATTCAGCTATTATAAAGCATATTTGAGTCATAGGCTCTGAACCATGTCAATATCCTGTACTAGGAGATTTTACTCAGCCCTGAATTTGCTCATATATCCAGCTACATATTTGCCTCTATTTTTTTTTAAAACTATAAGTTTCTTGAGGGCACATGTTTATTTGTTTTTAAATCCTCCAAAAACAATTTGGTGGAGAGACTGAATTGGAGATAAAGAAGTTAGCAGAGATAAATTAGTAGAATAAGTGGATAATTGGAAGGTGTTCCTGCATTTGGATACATAGGATTCAGGAGACAAAGACAAAGAGAACTCTGGTGTGGGGACACACTGGGGTTTGTTTAGTTAGTCCCCACTGATTTATCATGTCCAGCCTAACGGTCCCTGGAGGAATGCTTGGAGACTTGTGGACCCCAGGAGGGCAAAGGCCAGATCCATCAAATGGACCAATGTATCCTCAGAAACCAGTCCAGTGTTTTGCACACAGTAGGCATAGAATAAACATTTGTTGGATGATAAATGAGTGGTAAGATGAAACGTAGTCTGAGATATCTGGAACATGAAATATTCCTATCTTCTTTTCTGATATAGTCCAGGATAGTTACATTAAACACATAGAAAACAGAAACTCCTGCCTGGACTGTTAGTGGCTTACGCCAGATCTCACTGCCAGAAGAGCCACCAGCAGAAGCCAAGATACCAATTCTCATACACTTTCTGACTCATATCTCTTTTCCTCTATTTCTAAAATGTTCTGAATCTTGTTCTTTTACAATTTATATTGATTCTTAAAAATTCTTAACAAACTATATATATGTGTGTATATATACATACATACACACACACATACACATACATATGCATACATATTATGTCCTAGTCTTAGAGAATCAGTTAAGATTAGAATTGAAGTTCAGTATTAAATGTGTATTACAATTAACAGATATCCTAATATTAGGCCAAGAAACACATATGCACAAATACATACACACACAGTCATTGAGGAAAAAAAGATGGGAGGGGCATGGAATCAAGGCCTAGCTGGTATTAGACCTGGGTTACTTCAAATCAAAGAAATGAAAAAGTTGACTATGAGGAACCTCAGAAACCAGCTGTTTTCACAGTATCAGGAAAACTTTTGCCCAGATTTCAACATGGTCCAGGGAACACAGATTGAATTCTTACAGGGATCCCAGCAAGCACTGTCTCAGTCACTAGCAGAACCCACCAAGCCTTTTTTTATATCACTTCACAGGAGCTAAGGAGCACTAACTCTGCTTTAATTCTAAGCTTTCAGCCTGGCTTCACTTGCAAATATTTTCTTAGAAGTCTTCATTTTATGGATGGGAAAGAGACAATAGTCAATAACTGGCTGGCTCCTGTGTGGCAGATTCCAATATGGGACCCAGATGACAGTACATATTCTTTAAATGGGATGCATGGGAAACTTTCAAAGAAATATTTGGACATCTTCCCAGAAGACAGATTAGCTGGAGATGGCGGGCATCCTGCTGCAGGAAATCGTGTTTTTCCCTTGAAGGAGAGCCTGGAAGATCACCTTCCTAACACTTGTCATAAAAGGAAGGGATGCCATATAGTTAAGGCAGAGGGTCAATCAGCATAGTGGGATGAGAACACAGAGTAATTGGTCATGAATATTTAAGACTGGGACCATGATAAGGGATCAGTTCACACTGTAGTGCACAGCTGGCCTTGCACAATTACAGTTTCTAGTCAACCTACCTTATTCCAAAAACACTTGCAATGTCGAACTCATCCTGTCCTTGGACTTCTCACCACTGAGCTCATTCTCAGGGGTCATTCTCAGAATTTCTCCCAGGCCCGAGGAGAGCTCACCTTAAAACTCTGCAACAAGGAGATTGAAAAGGTCAGGAAAATATGGTGAAGTCTTTGATCAAAAATAAATAAAAATTCTTCATCAATGACAATATGCTCAATCATACAGAGTTGAACCAGCAGGAAGACTTTCTGAGAATGCAAAGCCATGAATGCCTTCTCACTTTTGTTCTTTTCTTCTGACTTGATGTCTCAGTAGGACTAACAAACTTGAACCCTGGTGTTGAGAAAATATTGCAAAGTAGTATTTCAATTGAGCACTGTAAAGCTAGCCAAACTTTCCCAGACCCATGTTCCTATGCTCCTCCTTCAACCCTGCGTGGCCCACCAACCTCTCCTCCCCTTTCAGGTGCTGCATGCTTCCCCTGTAGATTACATACCTCTGAGAAAAGGAATAATGATTCCTGTTTACCTTCGTATTCTGCCTCACCTCTCCAGAACTCCAGTGCTTTCTTTTATACACTGTAGACTTTCAATGTTTTAATTAATTTAAAGAAATAGAGAATTTTCCATTATCAGAAATAATTTTATAATACAGAATTGGAAAATAACTGTTAATACTGGATAATATTCTGTCTTCCATTAATCATAAAAATTTTCTCATGACACAGAGAAATCTGAACTCTTATCAAGGCAGCCACATGGAGCAGAGATGAAGACACTCAGAGTCTCTCTTTTTTTAATTTTTTTTTTTTATTTTTTGGTTTGGTTTGGGTTTTATTGTTTTGTTTTGTTTTTCAGGGAATCAACTCAGAAAGGCCCTGCCAAACCTAGGAGTGAGTTGATTTCTCCATGTAGGTCATGCAGTTCAATAACACAATTTGTAGTGATCCTTTCATTTCTGTTATTTGTGACTCTGCTTGTGCCATTGGGCAGAGGAAACGGCCACATTGCTGCTCACAGTCATCTCCTTTATCATATGAATGTGAGGAGCCTACCACTAGATATTTCCCCAAACCAATGGGATGCTGTAGAAAACAGAGTATTTCTATGTCTTTTTCTTCTGGATTTTCTCAGGTTACCAGAAAGAGATTGACTGAGCCCTGAGGGTGGATTGGTCATTTTAAGACAATATTTGGGGCAGATAAGGCAAACATATAGAATTTAGGTCTTTCTAAATTTTACTTCTCTTTCATGAGTCCCTTTCTGATTATTAACACCTGCACTGATCCATCTCTTCATGTAAGTAGTACTTGGTTGTTTTCTATGTGTTCACCTAAGTTCTCAGCTGCTTGAGGTCAGAAACCAATATTGATGCTTTTTGATATTGTTCTTGATATCTAGCATACTGATGGGCACAGAATGAGTGCTTAATAATTATGATGAGACTTCTAAACACAATTTTACACTTTGACAAATTTGGCTGTGGAAATAGTGACTGAGTCTTTTAGAATTTTCTATGAACAGAATAATAAATGTATATAGGAAATTTATAAAATATAGATGGGAAATAAAATACAGCAGCATCTTTCAGAGACACAGCTTCTCTTTCCTTTCTCTTTCCAGATCCATGGAGCTGACAGATCTTTCTCTGTCCACCTCTGATGGAGACTATATTCTTTACTGTCCAGTAGCATATTCCCTTTGATTGTCTCTTAGGTATGCAGAATTGCGAGCATATTCGAACTTTCCTTCTTTCCTTCTGTCAAATTCTTGTCAGCAGTTTTACACACACACACACTCTTCCCCCACCACCAATCTTTTGCAGATTATAATCAGGAGTTCTTCAGGCTTCTGCCTAAGAGGGTGGACTTTGCAGACTGGTGGGCCTGGGTTTGAAGCTTACATGATCACTTTGGATAAGTTTCTGGATTAGTTAAAATTAGCTGCCAGTTACAGAGACTGCAAAGAACAGTGGCATAAACAAAGTGATGTTTGTTTCTCTTTCACATTAAAAAAATTTCTAGAGAGACAATCCAGAACTGGTATTATGATTTCACAAATCTCCTGAGGCTTAGGCTGGTTCCACTTTTTAGGTTTGCTAAACATCAGATGAGGTCCTCAATCTCATAGCCCTAGATGGAGCTTTATCCATCACATGCAATGTAGAAAGGAGGAAGGAAGGAAGGGAAGGAGACACAGAAAGGCAAGCATCTATGATCTCTTAAGGAAATTTCCCAGAGGCTGTCATACACTTCCTGTTACATTTCATTGACCAGAATTTAGTATTGTGACCTCACTAAGCTGGAATAGAGACTGGGGAATGTTGTCCTTATTCCAGACAATACTCAGCTGAAATGTGGGTGGTTCACATCGTTAGAAAGAAAGGGGGAAAGGAGCATTGGAGTAGCCAAATACCAGTTACTCTATACCACTTTTTTCTTGACTGTTATTACCCATCTCACAGGAGTCTTAGGATTAAAATAAATGTTACTATGAAAGCATCTAATACAGTATCTAGCATAAAACAAGCTTTCGGTTAATGTTAGTTAATATCCCTCCTTATTCCTTTTTTGTGAATTTTCTCATTTCCCTGATACCCCATCATTGGCATCCAAATTCTATTTTAAATACTTGCCCCAGTTGATGGTACTAAGCTGTAGTCTTGTACCTTTTCATAAGAGGGAGCAACAAATACATTATTATTCAATGTCAGCATTAATTTTTTAGCTTAAAGTTTGGCTTAGATTTAAGACAAAGCTCTTGGAATCAAATAGACCTAGATGTGAATCCTGGTTCTGCCACTTAGTCACTGTCTAACCCCAGCCTCTTGCTCCCTCCATTTCCTCATCTGTGACCTGGGGTAAGATTCAGATATGAGGATTAAATGAAAATAATAGAGAGAGAGCGCCTGACAAAGTAAGTGGTAGTTTTTCTTATCTTTTTAAATTTGGCCTAATCTGGGTGAACCTTTTTGATAATGAACTCTTATTCCATTAAAAAAAAAAGTTTTAAAATTGGTCATCTCCATACATATACAAATGAGTGTTGTTAAATTGTTAGTCAAACCTTTTGATAATTGTCTCCAAAATCAGTTTAAACCCAAATAGCAGCAAAGTCTTTCTTGTATTTTTTTTTAAAGAAAAAAACAGCATAGCTGAGCCTTAACCTTATTTAGCCTTGATTTGAATGATTTTTGGCAGATCCACTCTTAGAAGCAGAAACATTTCCACCAATGAGTATATTTCATAGCATCTTTCCCCCAGTGGCTAGTTGTTAAGCCCCTACTGTATCTCAGAAGCTGTGCTAGTTTCTGGGGACATATTGGTAAGCAGAAATGCACATGGTCCCTGCTGCTGTGGAAGTCGCAGTTACTGAGGGAGACAGGTGAATCAATCACTGAAAATAAATGAAAAATTGCCATTATTAAAGTTGTTAGGAAGGAGACATACCGGTGCTGTGAAAGTATGTGTGAACATCTTATGATCCAAGGTTGAATGGTGATTTTAGGAACAAAAAATTGACCAGTCAGTTGAAGTAAAGAGATGTTATGAGCATATGGTTTGAAATGAGCTCAGACACAAGGTGAGCCTGCCCTTGGCATGGACCAAAACATGCCACAGTCTCCAGCACCACTCCAAAGAATGCATTTCATGATTTGGGGCTGTATTTAAAATAAGTGCCCGTGATATATAACTTCTCAATGTGATACTCTGAAAGGGGCTACATAACTTAGGAATAATCTAATTATTTCATAATGTATTCATGCTATATTGATAAATATTAAATTCACATACTTTTTTTTTGATACACCAAGCAGAGATATCTGAGAAAATTGGCTGTAAAGTAGGATCTTTTCAGAGAGGGTCAGAGTGTTGATCTGCATTACCTGTAGTGAGAATTTGAATTTGAAGCCATTTGGCTGAATGAGGTGGCATAAGAAACACTGTTGGCAGAAGAATAGGTAGCCCACAAAGTAGCAGTGGAGGATGACCACAGGATGAGAGGTGTGAACAGTGTGTTCCAGAGAGCAGGCAGGACTGTGCTTGTGATGGCCCATCTCAGAGCCAGCAGGCAGCCCCAATGTCCCATCTCTCCAAGGCATTCCAGGTTCACATAGACAAGAACCCAGCTTGGCACCTTGGCAGTGGGGTACCATTTCTCCTTGTCCTGTCCAGCTGAGCTAACGGGGCATCCTTTGGGGAAAATGTTGCCTCTCTGGTCTCTTTTAGGGGTTTGGAAGTTGGCTGGGAGGCTCTGTTCCCATGTAACATGTTAGGGCATGACTGATCCTCGGGGGTAGAGCTGCCTGCCATCAGACTGTAGGTGGTTTCTTGTTCTGAGCTGATAAATTTAAGATGAATTCCATTCATCTAAAGATTTTTAAGTTCATCTCTGTAGGCAAACCTAAATGAGTTTTAGTTAAATGAGGTATCAAAATAGGCAACTGAGCAAGGGCTTGTCTTCCAAAAGCATTTGTGAGTCATGATGCAGTTTCTAGAGGCATAGTGTTGTGCACGCTGGGCAGGTTCCCATCCCTCCCCAAGAGTATTTGTGCTAGGTATTTACCCTAAGGCGTCACAAGACTTTCACTTTCACCTTCCCAGGAATGCCATTGGAACTAGGACTTTCCCCAGCTCTTCAATTGCTCTGTAATTGGAATTCCTCCCTCAGGGTGCAGCAAACTTGTTTCGACCTCAGGGACTTCTCAATTGCTGTTCTCTGCCTAGAAAATTCTTCCCCTAAGAATCTGAATGACTGCTTCCTTCTCAATGGAAGGTCAGCTCCAGAGTGACCTCAGGGATACTTTCCCTAATATCTAGATAAAGTACCACTGCCTGCTACCATCATAGTCCTTCAGACCTGGGTTCATTGCTTGCTGACTTGTTCATATTCTGTTCCCCCCAACACAAACACAAGAATATAAGTTCTGTGAAAGCATGGTTCTTGTCTCCCTTGTTTACCTGTTCTTAAGCCTGGTAGAGAGTAAACTTCCCAACCTGCTGCATGTGATAGTAGGCAAAAAGTTTACCCCTTTGGACATAAAATATTGATAACATCACCTGTGCTTCCTGCCTCATAGAAAAACTGAGGACCTGGAGTTAGGGTCCCGAAGATACTTTCTCTCCCAGAAACTTGTGACTAATTTTTTGATTCCATATATATATATATATATATATATTGCAAATATCAATACCATTTACCCAATTACATAACCCCAAAAGTCTTAGAACACATTTTGTGCTTGTCTTTGCTTTGCTCCCCACTAAACTACTCCTTAAACAATAGTAATCAGTTTGTCCAGAGGCCATATCCTTAAGGTCCCTCCCTTCAGCACCCTTCCTTCACAGCTTCTTGATTGCCTTGAGTCTTTCCAGGACCACTGATAATTGTCTTCCAACCAGCAGTTCAGTTTGTATTCTTTCCCCTCTTCCACCTCCCAAATTTGTCATCCACACTGCAGGAAAATAATTGTTGTGGAAGGCAAATTGCACACCAATACTGCTTAGTTTAATAATCATGTAATGACTTGCTTTGCCACAGGATCATGTCCAAATACCTTGAAGAACCATGTAAGGCAGTCTTCCTCTGTGTGCTTCTGCAACTCTCCAGCTTCACCACTTGCCCTTCTGTCATTTCTAAATCATCAGTGCACACAACATGGACAGAATGTGCACAGTCACGTGCCATATGCACTAACCATCCAAACTGTTTGCAGTGCAGAGAGGAAGGATTCCAGGTGGCTTCACTCCCCTCTATCTGTGGTGTTCACATTGCCTTGTCAAACACCTGCTCATCTTTTAAGAGTCAGTTCAAGTGTACCTATTCTTAAAGAACATTCCAAACACTTGCCCTCTGCCCACCACTCCCAAGAGCTCCTCATTTCTTCCTCTGCACTGCCTCTGAGCCTTGTAGTATGCCTATAAGAATACCCATGCCAGAGATCATCTCTGCCTCCTCCTCAGTTCTCCTTCATGGTCAAGTTATTTGATTCATCTCCTGAGCTTCCTGGGCCAGGCATTATACTTGGCATGTTAATCAGTATCTGGAAAAGAACAAAACAACCAAATTCAGTGTACTTATTATCTAGTAGAGGGCTTCATTCAATAACATACTTTTGACTGATATTTGAAAAATTGAAAGATCTCCTTGAAGGTTAGAGTTAGGAAGAAGGGATATTGTATTTATGCTGTTAATAGATATCAGTTGAATGGCCAAAATATTTTGTCAATGAGCTAGTGTTAACTGAACATTTACTGTGTTCAGAGTTCTGGATGTGGCCAATTGCAGGGGATGCTTGAAATAGCTTTTGGACATTTCTGAAATGACTCTGGCTTTATCATTTCACTGGGTCAAAATGTTAAATGGTCAGCACAGGTTCTCAGATTCCAGGCAGTTTAGAACATAGTGCCTGAATGTTTTTTCATCCACTACCCTCTTAAAGGATTTTGAAACACTGTGTCCTTTCCTCATCCATTTAAAAAGATAATATGTAAAAATTTTATCTTGACTTTAAATCATTATAAAAGATGGTGCTTCTTACATTATAAATATTGATTTACAAAAACCACTCTTTTTAATGTACACAATGGAAGCTAAATTAAATACCAAAGTGATTTTGTATCTACCATGTCATCCATATAAAAAAAAAACACACATTATAAACAAACTGTTCTAGAAAAGCCAGGAATTTTACATAGTTGTTTCCCTTGCAGAACTCATTTCATTCCTCTTCTCCTATAAAACTTAATCCCCATATAACATTCTTGTGTTTGATATATTTTCTTGATTACAAGTGCATTCTTAGCTCACTCTCATCCATGTACACCCACCCCTTGGCTCAGGACACCTGCTGGACATTGGTTGAACATCAATTTCAACTTTTCTGTCTCTTACTTCAAGAGACAGAAAAGGTCCTCACAAAATTGGGAAGGAGGAAAAAGAAAAGTAGAAAAGGAAATCAGTGCAGGACCTGACTTTTGGTGAGGGAGCCAAAAAGGGGAAAACACTCTTTTACTGGGACACACACAGAGAGATCAGTTGGGATTGAAGGAGATCCAATGAGGGTGAGAGGAGTGCACAGCAGATGCCTGGCTGACAGAACTGAAAGAAACCAGCACAAAATATCCCTGTAATCAATCCCCAGACCTTGACTTGAGCTGTTGATGCTGAGCTAGGAATGTCTGCTGAAGCTGAGGGAGAGAGCTGAGGCTGATGGCACAGACTGAGTCTCATGGGGTTGGAGTGTGTTGTTTTCTGTGATTGGTAGTGTCTATGGAACAGAACTGCCTGGGACCTGAATTCAAAAAGCAACATTGCTGATGCACATGGTGTGGATTATCTAGTTATCTCATGGACATATTCACTATCTCTGCAGGTCCAGGGCCCAATTTGGCATTTTTGCAATAGAAGAGAAGCACGGTTCTATCAGAATCATCATAATTTTGGTCTGAGAGACCCAGGGGAAGTTCGGGTTGAAATCAGAATCCATGGCCAAAGAACCTGCATATTTCATTGGCACAACTGTGATTTTTATTGGGTCCAAGGCAGAGGGTGTGGATATGCTCTGTGGTTGTCTTGGTGGTCCCATGCCACAAGGAAGAGAGAGCCAAGAGCAGAGATCTGGGTGCACAGAAGGGGAAGTTGAAGCCTTTCCATCAGCCTTGTCTACTACATGAAAATGTGACAATAGGGATGGCAGTGACCTGATACTGCACTGAGGACCCAGCTGGGGGACTGAAGGATCATTACAGGAGGCCCTAGTGCATGACATCTTTAGATTTGTTTCCACTGGTGTTTCTGTGTAGAATTTGGACATTCCCATGGCAATAGAAAGGGCAAAGGAACTGTTATGAGTGTGTATTGGAAACATTCCAACACCACATACCACAGCCTGCACCCCAGAAATGGTTTGGAAGTCTCAATTCCAATAAAAGGAGAAACCCTAGCCACTCTCCAATCTGTGATAAACACCTAATCAAAATGATGCTCTGTTAAACAACAAAAGTACATTGTGTTCACCACAACAAAAACCACATTGACAATCATAGAAATAACAGGCAATGCACTCACAAGAATGACATGGCACCACACCATACCAAAAACAGATCTCACAGCAATATCATGGAAATGTGCACAGCCAACATAGGAAATCTTCCACTTAAAAAAAGCCCTTCAAGTCTACAACAGATAACTGACAATCTTTAACCCATAAAGATAGAGAGCTATAATAAAATGAAAAAGAAGAACCATTCCCAGACCCAACCTCCAACACACTTGGAAACTGAACAAAAAATAAATTAAAAAAAGGCAGCATGTGAACATCCTTATCTACAGAACAGACTGAAATAAAAATTAGATTATGATTACTTCTTAAAAAAAAGTTTTAGTTTTCTAAAATGTCTGAATTTTCAAAGCCACATTTTATATTCTCCACCACCTTTTTCTTGTCAATGAGCCTGAGTAAGGTGTTCACTCAGTGACCAAGAAGATCTCAGGTGTTGTCAGCAGGACCTAAAGCAAGCCTCCTTCTACTTGCTTCATCAAAAGAAAATCGACCTATAGTTCCTGCCACTGAGCCAAGAAAACAGGCAGTGAAAACACATTCAGTGTTGTTAATCATCAGAGAAATGCAAATTAAAACCACAGTGAGATATTACCTCGTGTCTACCAGGATGTCTATCATCAAAAAGACCACAAAACCACAAACATTCAGCAACAATGTGGAGAAAATTGAACCCATATACACTGTAGGTGTATAGTTTATACAGAGACTAGTGTGTGAGAGCTGAGTCCTGGAGGCCTGTGATTTATCCAGGAGGTCAAGTCATTGCAGGCAGCATGTGCTGCTTGAAGCCAGCTTTCAGCCCTGGCTGTCCATGCGCATCAGTCTCCTCAGGAGCTGAGTCCCCCAAAATCACAAACTCCCACCCAGAGATTCTGATATAATTGGCCCAGGCATCCTGATTTGAAAAGCTTCCCACTTGATTCAATGTGTAGTCACATTGAGAGACACTGTGAGCAACTAGTTCACTCTGGGTTTAGTCAGTATAATTTATACACCCAAACTAGGAAAAGAAGGAACAATAGAAATGCAAACTATTACAACCACAATGGAAAACAGGATGGTGGCTTCTCAAAAAACTAAAAATAGAACTAATATATGATCTAGCAATTCCACTTCTGGGTATTCATCCAACGAAAATGAAAACATTAACCTAAAAATATATATGAACCCCAATGTTCATGGTAACCTTATTTACAATTGCCAAGATATGGAAGCAAACTAAGTGTCCATCAACAGATGACTGGATAAAGAAGTTGTGGTATATATAAAATGGAATATTACTGAGCCATAAAAAAGAATGAAATGTTGCCATCTGCAACAATATAGATGGACTTGGGGAGTATTATGCTGAGTGAAATAAGTCAGACAGAAAAAACAAATACTGTAGAATATCACTTATATATGAACTCTGAAAAAGAAAACTAGTGAACATAACAACAACAACAACAACAACAACAACAAAAAACAGACCCACAGGTATGGAGAACAAACTAATGGGTATCCATGGAGACAGGGAAGAGGGGAGGGCAAGACTGGGATAGGGAATTAAGAGGTACAAACTACTACTTATACAATAAATAAGCTACAAGGATATGTTATACAGCACAGGGAATATAGCTGATATCTTATAATAACTATAAATGGAGTATAACCTTTAAAAACTGCAACCTGGAACTTATATAATATTGTACATCAACCCTACCTCAATTAGAAAAACGTCGAAGACCAGTTTGCCCCATGTGACCGAGGTCCCTCCAGTTTTGCCTCCTTTTCCTATCTGTAGGGCTCAGTGTCATCATCTGTTAAATAAGGTACTCAGGCTAGAAGGCCAGCTCTACTTCAAGAATCCTGTAAATCTATTGAAAGCAAACTAAATGATCAAATGAGAAAACTCAATCCCAGCATGAGCAATCCTTACTGCTGGCAGAAGTTCCATCTCCACCATGATGAAATGAGGACTAGATAGTGCACACTTGTTCCTTGCTTTCATAGGCAGGAAGACAGAGCTGATGTTATGTGAGATTTAAGAAGTAGGGAGAACAAGCCACATACTGCACTATACTTAATACTCTCATCTGCCTTTGCTTTCCCTTCCTTGCACACTTACTGGAGGTGAGATGTGTTTAAGGTTATATACCAATAAAAACCAAATTATTATTTGCTTTTACCCATCAAATTTGTCTATATAGAAAATGTTTTCAAATAATAAAAATCACATTTATTAACCATAAAATTTCAAATAATTTTAAAACACAAAGAGTAGAAAGTAAGAGTTATCCATCTCTTGCCCAGATATATTTTATTTCCTTTAAGGAGTTTAACACATATCATTCAATACCTTTTCTTATATATATATATACATAAAGTATATTTTAAATAAAATGTATTAATACTATGTGTAAATTTTACAACTTGCTTTTTCATTTGACAATATATACTGTAGACATCTTTTCATTTGAATTTACATTGCTTTACCTCATTCTTTTTAAAGGCTGAATAGTATTCTACTGTCCAGATGAAATAAACTGTATTAAGCCCTCCCTACTGAGCCTGGTCCTCTCCCCCATAAGGTGCAGGCCCCTGCATCTGTGAAGGGGAGATGTGGTCTTGGGGGAAGAGCAGGATGTGCAGACAGAGGTGAGCAGGCAGGGAAGCAGGGCCAGCTGACTGCCACTTTCTGCCCCTCCCCTCTGGCTTTCAGCAACACTTCCTTCATCCTACAGTTACATGAACTGCCTTTTTCTCCTTTCAAGTTTCAAAATTCCCTGCACTCAAAGAATTTTGGAGAAACATTACATGAACATTTTCTGATTGTTCATTTCAGATTCCTCCTTCTCTCTGACAATAACACATCTGGCACTAATCTAAATACTCATGAAGCAAGACCAGCAAACTCACAGAAAGCAAGAGGGGAAGGACCCCCTTGATCTTTCAGTCAACATGGAGGGTTAAAATTGTCCAATTTAAAAATACAGCTGGGCAGATAAGAATAAGAGATACTAGAATATTTAAATCAAATACTTCTGGCTAACTGAGTTATATTGCCAAGCATTTAAGTCACCCTCACTCCAAGAAAAATATTTTACCAGGAATCAGGCCCTTAACAAATCCTATAAAACAGAAGTCAAATAGGACTATCTGCAGACTGATGGTAAGGGTCTATTATTCTCAGAATGCTGGGCCTTTAATTTCAGAATGAAATCCAAGCATGTTACCCAAGCAGCTTATACCTTATATAGCAGATGGTGGACATCAATGGGACAGTTCTGTGTTACTTTGTCAACAACATCTGAGATGGATTGCATAAAATCCAGGTTGGTGAACAGAATTTTGTACAGATATAAAAGAAACAATACACATTTCTCTCAACAACTTTTTTAAAATGTAACTTTAACAAATACAGAATTCACTATGCCTTTTAAACCATCACATTGGAATGAATGTGTCAAATTAATCCAAGTGACTCTGTGCATGGAGTGATGGTGACATGTCCCTTCAAGAGATGAAATGTGTGGGTTTAGAGAGGGAAAAGAAATCAAACAGTAACAAAGACAGACCAGCCCTGCGTTAGGATACACAGTGACTCAAACTTTATATGAGATTGTAAAAAGCAAGTGCTCAGTGTATGTGGCATGTAATGAAAAATATTGTAGATAATGAGCATGTGATGTATAGACACTAATGTCATGAAAAAGTTAGCCAGGATATAAGAAAAAACCTAGTCAGTGACTCACACTGTAAATCTGAGCTAGAAGACTGGGAATGGGGGATGGTGGTGGCTTCTAGGTGAAACAATCAATATGGTAATAACCATGTTATTAACTAAAAAGTCTTACATTCAATTCCATAAGTGAAATAAGCTAAAGTATAAGTAATTCAATTACAAAATTCTTAAAAATGCTTTAAAAATCATGAAAAGTGTCAATGTGCTCGAGGGAAGAAGAAGGCGCCATGCAGCTGTTCACTGGACTTTGCTGGTTTATGTCTATTTTAACTGAAGACTAACACGAGCGAATGAGTGCCGTGATATCAGGTACTGTCAGACATACATTGTGTGCCATTTCCCTGAACAGTCATACACATCGAAGAACAGGCAGTGGTTTGTATTTACCTATTAAATGTAAACTGAATGAGGCAGAAAAATATACCAAAATACAAATAAAGTCCATTTTACTTAAACCTTAAAATATTGCCTCTTAGTTACTGCTTTTACAAAAGCAGTAATAATTCTTTGTGACTACTTGCTAAACTGATGATATCTTTAATTCTTCTTTCCAAGGCTGTCCTCAGACAGAAGCTTTATCTAACTTGCAGCAGGGAACACAGCAGGACCAGCTGTACTGGGTTAAATCTTGGACTGCGGATGGATCGTCATGTGTGATGGGAAGATTATATGTACGCTATCGTACTCTTATACAGAGGCAAATTCCAATCAATCCTCGAGATTAACTAGTTTTCATATCAGTAGGAGATGAATTTCAAATCCATTCTCTTCTATTGCTCTTAAAGCTTCTTCCTAACCACTATTGGTTTAACCAACCATTAACTGTTTAACAGATAGCCAGACCCAAAGAGGAGCATGATGAAACACACAGTCAAGTGCGTGGACCATGCAGGAGCCAGAGCAGCCACTGAAGCTGCAGCCTACACTCCCAAGGTTCTCCCTGAAAGGTGGCCACCTCACTTGGGAGCCCAACGGGGAGCCACTCTTGCACACACGAGGTGACAGCATTGCTCCACACACGTCATTCTCTGCACACTCAGAAAGCAAACGTCTTACCTCTGGGTGAAAGAAAATTTCAGGGCCTGGGAAACTTTCCTAGCCAACATCGATAATGAATTTCTTCTGGCTTATGGCATTGTTCCCTGTTTGCTGTTTGATCCACTTCCGCTGATCCACGTCATACTTGGCAAACTTCTTGACTATATTGGGGCAAATGTGACAGTACTTCTCCTGCAGACACACACACAGAGATGTCACCAGGCATTAGCGGCCACCCAGTCTGCCCTCCGGCAAACACCCAGTAACTCCAGCACCACAAACCCCCGACATCAGTCCTGCCCAATGCCACAGCTCCAAGGGACATTTACTGGGCTCAGTGATCTCTAACAGCTATGCTCTGGCCACGTACTCTGCTTTCTTTCCAGCTCTGCTATTAGTCCCAGCCTCACTGTGTCACATGTTGCTGCCTACTATCTGAGATGACGTCTGACGCTGCCTATCAAGTCCCTAGTCTCCATCTCCTCTCTTCTTACTCCTTGTATGCCCCCACGTGGCACCTGCCCAGGCACTCGCTGCCACCTACTGGGACAAGCAGACCCGCATCGCAGCCCAACCCAGATCTGAAGGCAGCAGATCTGGCCCTGTGGTCACCACATCCGATTGGCAGGTGGTTAACCTGCTCTGCGGTCTGACACAGCACACTCAGTGGCTCCATGACAGAGAGTTAGTGAGTGCCTAGGCACGTGGGATGCACAAGTGAATAAAACACACACAGACCCCTGCCCACTGGCCCATACACTGGCTGAGAGTCAGAGTAACAAGTGACAGTGATAAATAAGTAAATGGCAGAGCACTTTATAAGGTGCTGGGACCATGAACCAAAGGAAAGCCCGACTTTGACAGGATGGAGCTGCCACACATTGGGGCATGAGAACCCGCTCAGTGCCAGCCCCAGCCTGTGCTGTGCAAAGTGTTTCCTCAGCTGGTGATGCCTGACTGGGGGTCTCTGGGTTGATCATCTGTCCTTAGAGCTAGCCTCACAAGAACAGCAGTTGGCCCCTGGGTACCGGATTCTGAAAGTCAGCTTCCTGTGGGCCAGGTGGGCTTTGTTCAATGCCTGCACTTTGTCAGGCCCAAAGCTGGTGCTCAGGAGGACCTCTGAAGGCATTTTCATGATACTAAGTTCAAAATTTCTTAGAATCCCTGAAATGAAACCTAATACCATCCTTGGTATACTCTGCACAACTGTAAGACTGATGGGCCAGACTTGCTACACACCCCTGTTCTCACTGATAACTGAGTGAGTGGGTCACCCCATACAACTTCAAATCTACCAGGCTGAGGGCAGAAACAGTAAGTTGTCCTAAGACACCAGGTCAATGTCTCGCAGCAACTCAGAGGCTTAACTGAAGGCAGGAAGTGCCTCCACAGTGTTGATGGTGTGCAGTGTGTCAGCCCCAAGTCCTGGACTACCACTGTCCCCACCAACAGAATCCACGCATCCACAGGCCCACTCCTGCCCACAGGGGCAACAAGACACAGGGTAACTCTGACCCACTCCCACAGAGGGAAGTGGGGCAAGAACTAACTGACAGCAGGGATGGGGTGGCTGACCTGCAGGGAACACAAGGAGCTCTTCCACTGCCTACATTCATGGCTGAGTGATACATTGTCACTGCCCAAATGGGCCAAACCTGGTTCAGGGTCAGAGATGGACCCCAGAGAGCCAGTGAGGAAGGTAAAGCCCACCACGAGGACTAGGAGAGCAGCCTCTGTCACAGTCAGCATACTCAGGGCCCTTCTCACCTGCATGGCCACCCCGACAGTCAGGAGCCAGAGGCTGTGAGACATATTGGTAACAGGAATGGGGAGGTGAGGGAACTTGGGTCAACTATCCAAATTTATTTCCTTGAAGAAACACAAGGAAAGGACTAGGGGAAGTTCTAGGAAATATTTTAACATAAAAAGAAAGTCATGCTACTTCTGTAAACCTTCCTCCAGGGGGAAAGGATTGACTCCCATGGGCTGCCCAGGACCACACACCCAAGCTGTGAAGTGACCCATCCCTGGAAACTCTAGTCCTGGGCACACCCGGGCACCCAGCCACCCTACTCACACGGGCTCTGACTCGCACCTGTGCACCCTGTCCTAAAAATACCTCTCCGTCCACCAAGAGTGTCATGCAAAATGTGGGACTCCCCCAGGCACTAACTTTCCTTCAACCAGCTTGTTACTGGGTGCAAAAGTGGGAGGGAAGGGAGGAGGCTAACCTCCCTTAAACTCCCCTGCAGCTCAGAAACTGTGTGTTCAAGGTCACATGTCACTTCCATGCTTAAATTTTTCTCCAAAAACAAAATCTTTGCTCTTTATATAATAATTATCCTTGTATTACTAAGAATCTCTTCATTTTGACTAAAACAAAACAAAAACAAAACAGTAATTTGTCCTGATTTTGCAACCTGAAGAGAAAATTGCTTTGAAAGGGGTCTGTCAACTGCTACCTACAGAGTGACAGAAAGACCAAACCGATGGATCAGTCAAGTGGGCATTTTAAATAAGGACCAATGAGCCATTTTCCTCCGAATCTTACTGATTTAATTTTAGAGCTTCCTGTAACTCCTCCAGCATGGTAACAGAGTCTAGAAAACACAGGTGGACTCTGTTCAATGATTCACCCTAGAACAGCATCACTCTGAATGGTAATTCTCAGGGTACAGAACCACACACAGCAAGAGCTGGAAATGAGTTTGAATTCTGGCTGACTGCACAGGATTCCTCACAGTCACTGCTGCTGCTGTCTGCTCCTTACTCGGGAAATGAAGCCTGGAGGGAGAGGTGCAAGACACATTGGCTAATTGAAGGTTCTGTCTAATCAGGCTCCAATTAAATGACATCGTACTAGGCAGGATGCTCAATACCAGTTATCAAGCTGCTCTCATTTACAGCTGGAGAACTCCACAAGCATCCATGTTCAGAGAAGAGGCTAAGTTTTCAGCCCCTTAATTCAAGTGGTAAACAGATGGAGACCCACATTCATGGGGAGGGGAGGGAAGGCACAGTGGGAGCAGGGGTGGTGGCCACAAGGGGAAGTGTGCAAACACTATTTCTCTCTCACCACCAAACTGGCCCATTTCCCATCTGTTTTTACCTTAATGGCCTTTGTGGTCTCCAGTGGTTGCTCAGGAGGGATTCCCACCTCCCTCTCCCTTGGCAGCTGTTGAATGAAATACATATCTCTATCTGCAATAGGGATGTGTTTGATGCAGCTTCCAATTACCTAACCTTCCACCTGGGGAGACAGAGAGGCAAAACACCATGTGAGTAACTCCAGGAGGAAAGCCCTCCCTGGACTGTAAGTTAGACTCCTGCCCCCACCTGCCCTGGCAATGCAAGCATTTACTGAATCTCCACTCTGTGCAAAGCTCAGGACTGGGGGAGGGGGAATAAAATGACCATGCATGCAATTCCATTAGGAGAACCTGAGATGCTCTGTAAGCAAAGTGGCCTTTCCATTAGGAATGTGAAGAGAAACCCACAGAAGGCAGTTAATTTCCAAAATGCTGCTGTCTGTCCGAACAATGGGTCATTTTATTGTTCCTCTAACAAAAAGGAAAAAGTTTTAACTATTAATTTTATAAACATTTTTATTGAGTTATAGGCATTTTACAATGTTTTGTCAAATTCCAGTGTAGAGCACAATTTTTCAGTTATACATGAACATATATATATTCATTGTCACATTTTTTTTTTTGCTGTTTAACTATTAATTTTTAAACCAACTACAAATTGGCTTGCACTTAAAAGTCAACCACCTGGTTAGCATGCAGGACTTAGAGTGTGACAACCTGGACTCAGATCCTGGTTCCACATCTGTGGGCAGAGTAACCATGGCCACATCTGTTAACACATATGTTTCAGCCTTGGCACCTTCACCCATCATATGCGGTGAGTGGGTGCACAGAAGAGACCCAGTGACAGACAGCGGGTCAAGTACACAGCATGGTTTAGGCATGCATTAAAGACTCAATAACCGATCTGCTCACTCTAGTAAGAGCTGCACTTGGTAGGAAGGACAGTCTGGCAGGTACCCCTCAACCCTATGCTATGTGAGATCCATGCTGGGGGGAGTTTGGATCCACTCACCCAGCTGCCCTCCCGGACCAGTGACCAGGCTGTCAGCCATCACCAGCAGGAGAGGGCCAGGAGCTGCTGTGTGGTCCCAGGTCCTCACCAGCCCCCTGGGGTGCCACTCAACATGCAGGCCACAGGCTGGGAAGGTCCAGCTCATGCTGGTGGGAGTAGCTGTGCAGAGTGGACAATGTCCCCACCTGCACCAGGTAGAGGAGGCACTCTGAGCTCCCTGATGGCACTGGCTGCTTGTCACACACTCATGGAGACAGAAGGCTGGAGCAAATCCTCATCCATCTGACAGATGGATCAGTTCCACTATGTACAAGCACAGTTACCACTGAAGTTGCAAGAACAGGTGACTGAATTCCTCTTATGTCTTCTGAGGTGCCCAACTTCTAGAAGTGAGAGAGTGTGTAGCCTTTCTCAGGAGCCCAAGCCAATTGTAAAATATTTAAGATCAAGATAAAAGATATGTACACATTATTAAAATAAAAAAATCATAAGAACAGTAGCTCTCACAAACAGAAACTATTCACAATTTCTATACTCAATACATTACATATAACATTTTCTAAAATTAATTCAACCCATGTTGAGTATCAGCTTCATCACAGATTAAATATATTAAAACAAACCACAGCCAATGGTAGGAAAACAAGTAAGTGAGTTGTGCTACACCCACATGATGGGCTGTCAGGTAGTTACTAAATATCTTTCCACAGAGTATTTAACCATAAAGATACATCAGGGATAAGCCAATATGCAAAATACAACCTCAGGAGCACATTGTACATTTAGCACATGAAATCAGATGGAGGGTATCCCAACTGTGCTTAAAATGTGTGTTGTTTGTCTAAGAAAAAGAGCTCAGTAGACTATACCAAAAAAGTGTGGCACAGTCCTCTGGGCAGGTTTGTGGGTCATTCTATTTTCTTCTTTACATTTCTCCATTTTACCTAAATTTTGTACAGTAAATGTAATTTTTATAAATAGGGGGAAAAAACTGCATTAAGAAACAGAGAAAAATTTGAACAACAACTTTCTCTGTGGGCCTGCACGTAGTGTGAAACTTGTTTCAGATGCACAGGGGAGGCCAGGAAGCAGACCCACAGGCACAGGCCCTGACCTTGGCCTGCACTGACCTCTGAGGACGTGACCTCAGAGAGGAGCCAGGCAGGACCACACAGCAAGTGGCACCTAAACACCTCACACCCAGGAGGGGGCAGTGTTCCGAGACTGGATGAAGGGGCTGCGAGCACAGAGCATGCTCTGCAGGCCTCCTGCCTCTCCTCAACCCCGGGCAAAGGGGACACTGGCAGGGTGCAATGACAGAGGGGAAAGATTTGGCTTTTTCCTCCTGACTGTAGACACATCAGCCTCCCCCTGCAGTGATTTCTGAACTTTGAGGTATTAAAGCACCAGCATATTAGTATATCATCTCTGCAATGTCCTGAAATAAAACAGTGACTATTTTTAAATGAAATAAATGAATTGTTTTTTAAAAAAAACTAGTTTGCATTTTTTAAATTTGTCTTAGTTGATTTACAAAATTCTGTTAGTTTCCAGTGTATAGCATAGTGATTCATTTATTGCATTTTTAAAAGGAGCTTAGCACATAAACACACAAACCTATATTTGCACAAAAGATACTTGTAATACACAAAATAACAAACATTAGTATCAGGGGTTGCCTCCAAGAAGGGACGTGGAGAAGGAAAGGCAGGTCTGAATTCCCAATGTAACCCCCTCCAGATAGCTTCAATTTATTAAAAAAAAAAAACTTTAAATAATTCATTTAACTAGTCCATTGTACCAAATGTGTATATATATATATATATATATATATATATATATATATATATATAGTCTCTTGAAGCCTGAATTAGAAATCACTTCTGTTATATTTTGAAAATTAAAACCAAAAAGTGACATTGCAGAGCATCCTACAAGTCAAGGTGAACAATCTCTCCTTCTTGGCTCTTAAAAAATTTTTAAAAAGCAAGAAACAAATCCTCTCCAGAGGATTGTCACAGAACACAAAATCATCCTCCAAATGTTCATGTGCCGCACCCACTGATATCCAGATTACAGTTCAGAATGAAAGTCAGGAAAGCCCTCTGGCAAAGTGACACCGGGGCCAAGCAGAGCCCCGGGACATCAGACGACTGCTGACACCAGACTGCACAAATCTGCTACTGCAAATTTCCAACTGCCAGTGCCACAGACACTAGGCATCTTCCACTTTCTCACACAACTGTGTTTAAAGGCTCTTGTTACCTTTGCTAAGTACAGGTATGTCTTCAAAAGTGGTGCTTTAATTAACAGAAGGGTTTTTCCTTTCACTGCTTCCTTCACCTCAAATCAGGTTAGGCCCACAGACAGAGCAGAACTCGGTGCCCTGCTGACCATTGGGATAGTGTGAGTGACCCCATCCCTGCTGTCAATGATGATTCCTGTTAATGTGTGTTCACCAACTTGTCATGATGTCCACTACACAGCTAAGGCCAGCACTGCCTTCACAAATACCACAGAGACCATCAGCATGGGGACTCTCTCAAGTGTTCCACAAGCCTATCTTCAGGTTGGAGCAATAAGCCCTTTCTTTCTTACTGAGACTGAATGACCTTTCCCTTTCCCTACCTTCCATCTTCCTCCCAAATCCAAATTCCAAAGTGGACAACTAACATGTAAATTCTGTGCACTTAATCTGGAGGAGTCAACTTCTCAGTAAGATAAATCAAAGCTTTGCAAAGAAAAGCCAGAGAGAAAGGAATTTTATTGTGGAATCAGGAGGTTTTAATTTCTAATCCACTGGTTCCCAGTGTGGGTCCACAGATGGATTGCAATAAGACTACTTGTGGGGACTTTAGAAAGACAAAATACTGGGCCTGGCACCCAGAAATTCTCATCTGGCAGAACCAGGATAGTGGTTCTCAACCAGGGGCAATTTTGCCCCCAAGGAGCACCTGGCAATACCTGGTGCCATTTCTCGCTGTCACACTTGAGGGAGGGGAGGCTGGTGGTGGTGCTTCCCCTGGTGGGTCAAGACCAGAGATGCTGCTAGACATCCAACACACAGCTCAGTACCCTCCCCTCCCCTGAGGACTGCCCGATCCAAAATTTTGAGGCTGGAAACCCGTGGTCTGATATAAATTCTGAGAATGTGTATTTTGAAAAAAACACTTTTGAGGAGACCTTGCTGCATAGATCACTTTGAGAACCACTGGGCCAGTGTTTCCTGAAGTGTCTCCTACTCCATGGAACAGAAACAGCTTAGGGGTGGGGGAATATTTCTGGTTAAATTTGGAAGTGGTGGAATAAACAGAGTTTCCTAATGTAGGCATTTTCAGAGCCTTTAAGACATCACTGTCTACTGAGAATCACCACACAGAGGACACAGCATGTGGAATCTTCCAAGTTAATCATCTATGCAACTCCTCCTCATTTTTCCTACAAGTAAGGGAATAGAATATGCAGGAAGCATTTTGGAAAACAATTTTATCATTTATTCCCCCAAATTTCAGTCAATTCCCTTATATAGAGGCAGATACATTACACCTAAAAACAACAAACCCCCCCACGAAGAACAAGCAGCTCCAGGGGAAGTTCTGTAAACTCATGGAACCACAGGAGCTCAGATCCACAAAGGGAAACCCTTGAAAGACATTTATTTTGTTTCATTTTGTTTTGTTTTAACAGATTCTATAGTATATTTTCTTTTTTATGATCACAAGTAAAAATAGCCAAAGAACCACACCTACATCTTGATCTTGTCTTCCTGAGGATACCTTAGATTTTAATGAATGTAAACAGACAAAAGCTGGACAAACTCTACACCAGCAGTAAAAACATAAATCACAGAAATTGCTCTGTACAGTGTTTGAGCTCAGACCTGAATGGGATGAGTTCATGTGCACTTGAGTGCATGGGAAAGGAAACCACATCACACAATGTTACAGAGGCCTCTAGAATCACCATTTCTTCCACATTAGACAACTAAGGTCACTTGGGAATCATGAAAGTCACTTGTCCTTACCTGAACTGCAATGTAGAGTCCCGGTACATTAAATAATTTGAACATAATTTCTGCAAGATATTCTTTATTTTCTGGTGTATTCAGAGGAGTTTCTGTCTGTAAGGAAATATTCACTATATTTAGTGTTCACCCAAATTTCATGTAATTACATCAGAACAGCAAAATGTTAATCTAAAAGCATGTTCATTAAGATGCTGTACAACTCCTTAATTTGGCAGACAGAGTACACCCAGAGTGATTGATTAAACATATTTTGGCTGTGAGGTTTAAAATCTTTGAGAGAGTAAAGCCTCTCTAAACACTTCTGCTCTTACTAATCCACCCCAAAACAAGAACAAGCTACAGAAAAGGAAACTCCACCTCGGATAACAGAACACCCAAACACCGTGAATCTGAAGAGACATGCACTGAGCTGCCAAGGGCAATAACAGCCCCACTGAGACCAGATGAGTGAGGACATGGAAAGAGAACACCAGTGACTTCAGATACCAGGCAATATCCAGTTCTCCAGAGAAGAGCAAAAGCAGAGAGCCCTTGCTTGGAACAGTCTGAGCAGCACAGCTGCAGGAGCCTCGCTCCCCAGGTCGCTCCACTCAGAGCACAGGCAGCAAGGTGAGAAGTTACACCTCCACCATCAGCTGTGAGAAAGACAAGCCTGGGACAGAAGCTGCTTCACCCAGACACTGCCCACCACCCAGCCTAAACCCGACACACAGCCAGTTCAGAAAGAGATCCCCTCACTCAAAGATGAGGAAAGAACACAAAGAGACTAGCCAAACACCATATAAAAACACTCAAAGAAGAAGAGAAGGGAGAGAGAAAATAGGAAAAAACAAATGGCAGATAAAAAACATGTACCCAGAAAAATATAAAAATAAAGCAGATGAATATCATGACATAGATATCCGAGTTTTTTAAAATGTCTATTTAAAATAATAACTATTATCTAATAGGAGGAAATTAACAGGATTACAGAAAGATAAAAATAAATAAAACTGCTTTTTGTCATTCAGCAATATGTTGAACATTTTTCCATGTTAATAAATATGGATTTACATCACATATTTAAGCTAGGGAAAAAAAGAGAGAGAAAAGGAGAAAAAAAAAAAAACAAAGAAAGGAAAAAAAATCTAGGCCTTTTGGCAAAAAAATAAATAAATAAAAATCCACATTACCCTTTGTTATATACTGAGCTGTGTGTCCCAAAACTCTTATGCTGAAGCTGCAACACTCAGTTGACTGTGTTTGGAGATGAAGCCCCTAGAGGGGTAATCCAGGATCAGTGAGGTCACAGGACAGCACTAACATCTCTGCAGGATAAGGCAGAGGGATCAGGGAGCTCTCTCTCATTCACACACAGAGGAAGAGCCACACAAGGACCTGGTGAGAAGGAGGCCATCTGCAAGCCAGGAAGAGAGATCTGATCATAAACCAACCATGATGGCACCTTGATCTCAGACCTAAAGCCCCCATAGCTGTGAGAAAACAACTGTCTGTTGTTGAAGCCACTCAGCCTATGGTGTTTTTTTAGGCTTATTGAGCAGAGCAACATACTCTTAAAGCAGGAAAAGGGCAGCCTGTCTTGGCCATTGGCACAGCTGCATGCAGGACACTGGGACACACAGGGCCACATTTACAGACTTTTCTGGCAGGAAAATATGACCCCAGAATTCTATATCTGGCCACACTGCCAATCAAGTCTGTTGCAAAAACAAAATATATTTAAACATACAACAACTTGAGAGAATTTGGTTTCTATGAACCCTTCATGAATTAACCATCAGACAATAAGCTTTAGCCAAATAATAAGAATGCATAAAGTACAGCCAAAGACTTACAGTGAGCAAGTAGTCCATTTAAGATGTAGGGATAAATGCTTTTCTTTTCTGGGAGAATCTATAGCTATAGAAGAGAATGTAAATATTATAAATTAAAACAACAGGAGTAGTATCAAGTTGACAGGCACAGATGGAAAGGAGGAAAATATAAAGACACTGATGCCCTTGTGTCATGGAATCAAAAGATATTGTTTTCTTGGTAGAGCAGCAGAGACACCAGTAAACATAAAGTCACAAACATAAATATCAGAGTAAGTTCACTAACATAAACAATCAAAAGCAGGTGATAGAAGAAAGGAGGAGGAGGTAAGAAATGTGGCCATGTACCAACGTGGTCACTAAGCACAGTAGGAAGTAATCATCCCTAAACAAATACAGGTAAATATCTTATACAAAAGTACAGTTATGTTAAAATATGTTTTACCAATTATCAGAACGAATATGCACCCAATAGAAACCAAAGAGAAAGCCAAGCCTGAGTTTTAAAATATCCATACATAAATAAAACACACTAAAACCAGAAAGCACAGCACCAGAAAAGCAGCTGTGACCACACACACCTGCCATACAGCCCAGGCCATTTCAGCACGGGCAACGGGAGAGCTCCAACTCCAATCAGCCCAGCTACACCCCACCTTCGATTTTACCAAGTTTGGAAAGTGATTTCCTCTCTCCATGCATAATTAGCACTGACTTCACAGGAGTCTAAACAAAGTGCTCATGGCAGCACCTGGGATGGGGAATGTACTCAGTGAAAGTGCATTATTATCACTAAAATCATCAGCATGTACCAGTGAAAAACTCACCTACTGAAGAGAAAGTCTCTGAACAAAGACTATGAGACAAAATCAAATTCCATTGTCAAGCCAAGGGACATCTAAAACAAGGTGCCTCAGAGAGGTGCACAGTTGTCACAGCTTCCAAGATCAGAAAAACATAACTGCACATAACAAGGAACTGATTACACAGATTAGGTCACATCCATAAAATGTAACACTTTGCAGCAATTAAAAAGGATGGGCAGTGTGTCTGCAGATATGAAACAATATCTACTATAAATTTGCTACATGAAAAGAGGCCTCTCCATACATACACATTCTTAAATATACTTCTGTATCTACAACATTTTTTTAAAAAAGCAAGGTGTATGAGGGAGAGAAATGAGGAGCTGTTTATGGGCACAAAGTTTTGATCTTGCAAGATGGAAAAGTTCTAGAGTTCTGTTACATCACAATATCAATGTAGGTAACGTTACCAAATGATACATTTAAAACTGTGTTAAGTGGGTAAATTTCATATATTTCAAATTATAATTTCTAAAATTTTTAAAGTAAAAATCAAAATGTACCATAGTATGTCAATTTTGTTACCATTTTATGAATCAAGTTTATGTATAATCCATGTGCCTGCACATAATTATTGCTGGTTAAGCACCAGTAAAGTTGGTTTCCTCCAGGAAGGGGATCTGGAAGGCAACACAGAAGTGGGAAAGAGACACTCTTGCACTGGAAATCGTACTGCACCTTTTGAATTCTGTGCTGTGTGTATGCTAACTCTTCAAGCAAATAATCAAATCTGGCTATCAACTAGCTGGGGGCTTTAGTTTATACTCCTGTCTGATACAAAGCTCAAACATCATGCCCCAAGTAAGTTTTAATTACTCTGATTAGAATCAATACACTCCCTGAATGGGAGAGAGAAAGCAATCTTAAGACATAGACAAGAAATAATAAAGTCATCAAAAGCAGATTGTAAGTAAATGATCTAAACGTTATTCAACAACACATTACTTATTTTAATGTGCCTACCTCAAGGGGCTGAGATCAAATTAGTTAATACCTTAATGTTCCCAGTACACATTTAGAACTGTGTTAGTGTTTACTATATCAGATTTTTTTTTTTAGTTTTCTTTCATTTAAAGCACATGAAGAATAGCTGTGGATTCCAATATTTAGGTTACAATATATCTCCTTATGGCACCTCCTATCCAACCTGAAAAACAGGCCTAATAACTACCTACCACACAATTGTCTGTGGGATTAAATAAGTGAGTTAATTCATGCAAATGCTTGGTGGGGAGAGGGCTGGGCCTTTAGCAAGTGCTGAATATATCAACAATCAACTGTAATATCAAGAATATATCTCAGGCCAGAAGAAATTGAATGTATTAACTCCAGAGACCTAGAGTCTTCTCTTACCTTGAAGAGGAATCCAAGCACCTTAATAAGTTAATTTTATAAACATAACATTTAAACTGATTAGAGGGGGGAATAGGATGAAGAGAGGAAGGCTAGAAAGGTATGCAAAGTGGGAGCATAGTCATGCAATGTTTCCTTCCTGCCTGGTTTAAAAAAAAATGTGAGCCTATAGAAGGCATTCCAACAAGAAGTAGATTAACCCTGGCTCTGGATTCTTCCTGGGTTTAATTTCAGTGTCAAGTGATGTTCCAAATAAATCCCAGATGAATGAAAAATATATATAAACATCAAAGGAAAGTAGGTTTACTTACATAAAAATTTACAATTATAGATGTTCAAAAACATAACCTACAAAAAATCAAGTGAGAAAAAGTATCTGCTTATGACAAAAAATTCTTATCTGTTATATGAAAGAGTTCACACCATAAACAGATTGTGGCCATACATACAACAGAATATTATTCAGCCCTAAAAAAGGAAGGAAATTCTGACACATGCTACAATGTGGCTGAACCCTGAAGACCTTATACCAAGTGAAATAAGCCAGTCATGAAAGGACTAATACTGGATGATTCCACTTATATGAGGACCCAGAATACTTACAGTCATAGAGACAGAGGGGGGATGGTGGGGGCTAGGGCTGGGAGAGGGGGAAAGAGAGTTATTCTTTAATGTGGACAGAGTTTCAGTTTGGAAGATGAAGAAGTTCCTGAGATGGATGGTGGTGATGGTTGCACAACAATGTCAATGTACGCAACTCACCAAACTGTACATTCAGAAATGGTTAAAATGATAAATTTTATGGTATGTGCATTTTATCACAAAAGAAAAATTTAAGTAGAATAAAGTTCAAAGAAATCATAGCAACAATAAAAGCAATAAAACACTGATATGTACAAAACCCAGGACATGAATAGGCAATTCACAAAGGAGAAAATACAACTAATAAATACATGAAAAACTGTTTAAGATCAAAGGTATTCAAACTGCAAATTAAAAAGTCAAATAATCAAAAATGATATTAATCAATCCTAAGAGTTCAAATAATGTGGCTTCTTGTACATTGAAGATTTCAGTGTGAAATGGTATACCAGAGATTCAAAATTATTAACACATCTGGACCTTAAAATTATATATATATATATATAATTTTTATATTCTTAATATAAAAATGCTCTAAATATAGAAAAAAATGTGCAAATATTAATTTATGTTATGTCTTACAAAACCAAGAAACTGGAAACAAAAGTAAACATCTAAAAATAGTGGGGCTGCTAAACAGACAGGAAACAACCACTGGATACATGATTGCATGACCATTAAAGCGAGGATTATGAAAACCGTGCAAGAAAATGGGGGAGAGGGATGGAGGACACAATATTGAATGCAAAATCATATAAAAACATGAGTGAAAAGATTAAGTATAGCTATACTAAATGTTAATATTTATGATAATGGGATAGGAGTGTGAAAAGCCCCACAAGAATCTTCCAAATTTTCTAAATCGCACTTATAGTTCTATAATAAGAAAAAAAAATTCATTACAAGAGTTGTGAAGCCCTGAGTTACAGCCTGTGTGTGAAGGCCACAGAAACTCCCAATACAACTTCCTGGTTTATTTCTCCACAGGCAGAGAAGCTAACAGAAGAAAGACTTCACCCCAGGGCAGAAGCCACAGCACATCCTGGTGTGGCTTTTCCCTAGCCTGTTGGCTCTGTAACGTGGAAAACACTTTCCATATCCAACCACAGTTGTGAAGACAGCTGAATTCTTGATCTGCCAGTCTTCATACCTGTAGTCACATCTTATGGCAGGCACTGCAATTTCCCTACCCAGTATCTATTCTGCCTTCTGCCTTAATGACAGACCACTGATCAATCACAGGCCCAGAAAACAGCATTTCCCAGACTTCCTGGTGTACAGGGATGGCTAAGTAAGTTCTGGCCAATAAGAAGCAAAAGTTATTGGATGTGTCTTCTGGGAAAGCTCCTTACAAGGTTGAAGGTAGACTCATGTAGTAGGCCCACTTCTGCTCTTAACTCCTTCTTTCCTGGAATATGGAGGTGATGACTGGAGCTGCAGCAGCTAACTTGTGATCTAAGGCAATCTTAGAATGGAAGCCATATGCTAAATATACTAGAGCACACAGAACCCTAATGACACCAGAAACCTGACATACCAGCACTGCCCTCCCTGCTACAAATGACTTTAAGAAAAATAAAACCTTTAACTTGCTTAAATCACTGATTTTTACACTTTAGTACTTGCTGCCAAACAATTCACCATCTGTGAAGAACTAACATTAAAATCTATACACTTCCATTAAGAGAAAGTTTACAATAAAATTAGGTTCTCCTGGCTCCTGAATCAAATTCAGCATTATTAAAGACACATTCTTCTGGGTTCTCAGAACCATAATCATAAATCTATGTTTTCCTCAATCCTCCTTTTCTCCTATGTTTACCACCAGTAATTGTTCCTTTAGAGGACTAATTTAAATAAAACCTTCCAAAAACCATTATTTATATATAACGAGATCTAAATTGGAGATATCAAGTTTTTCTTATTTTTTAAATACTGAAGTATATGATTAAAACTTCACATGAATGCAAGTTACATAAGCATTTTATTCATAATAATGGTAAAATATCATCAAGTATTAATTCAAAAATGAATAATTAGTCAGTACTATAAAAATCAATCCATATTTCTGGATAAAGAAAGCAAGCTGAACACATGCAACTAATATTGCTCCAGTCCCAAACCTCTCCATAACTGCAGTAAAGAAACATTTTTAAAAACATAAATCCTCAAGGAAGGGCAAGTAGGAGTGGAGATGACAATATACTGAAAATGGGAAGAACACGGGCCAGCAGTAACAGACTCAGCAGCGCCAAGGATGTCCAGCTCCACACCGGCCAGTGCTAGTGTACAGGACAGAGCAGGTCTGAGCCACCCTCATGAACCAGGAAGGGAGTTATTGCGGTAAGCCAGGACAAGCCACATGTCATGGTGATTATTATGTGTCAGCTTGACTGGGCTAAGTGGTACCCCGAGAGCTGGTAAACCATTCTTTCTGGGGTGTGTCTGAGAGGGTGTCTCTGGAAGAGCTTAGCATGCAGCAGACTGAGTAAGGAGACCTGCCCTTGCCAATGTGGGTATGCAGCACACAGGCTACTGAGGACTTGATTGGAACAAAAGGATGAAGGAAGGATGATCCTCCATCCCTGAGCTGGGACACACATCTTTCCTGCTCTCAGGTGGATGGCAGAGCTCCTGGTTCCCAGCATCCTTGGGCAGCACTGCTGCTTGCTCTTCCTCCCCTGATTCATATTCAAAAAGGTTTGCAAATCTCCTCTACAGTTACAATTCAATTTCCCTTCAAGAGCACTGCAGTTCTTTAGAATATATGATTCTGTCTTGAACTCTGGGCAATTCAGTATTAGAGAAAAGAGTGTGGTTCCCATTTGCTATCTGTTTAGTCCACGTGACCAACATGAGTTGAGTCTCTGAAACTTCTTGAAAAACATGAGCCCTACTGAGCTCATTCCCACCATGGATGTGCAGATGTCTGTCATGGCAGTCAGAAGGGACAATTTCATAGGCTACTGAGGGAACTTTAATTTAAAACTTTTAGACTCTTTTACACCAAGAAGCCATTAGCTGATGTAGTGGTTCAGTAAATGTCTTCAATGAATTTCTGGACATGGCCACAAATCCCTGTACCTGCTTCACTCCCCTTCAATTATCCCATTAACTGATGAGGAAGGACATAAGCCTGAGATAAAACCACCATTCTCATAACTTCCTCTGTCACATCATGCAGCAAACACACCTGCTAACTTCAAAGTACAATAAATGTAACACAATATTTTCTTATGTTTAATGTAATAAACAATTATTTTTGAAAATTCTCTTCAGATACTCATTTTTGGCAAAGGACTTAAGCTTTTCCATATTCATACCAAACACCACCAGTTCGTTCCCAGCAATTGGTTTTATTGTACTGCGGTGTATATGCCAGCTAGAGCAGAAAAATTCCTGGTAGGAAAAATTTCCTGTGGGCTGTGTCCTGGTGATTGCATTTGCTCCACAGGCCTAAGACTCAGACTCCCTCTGAGCAGAGCAGGATGGGGCAGGCAGGGAGAGGAAGCTGGGCCCCAGGCCCATGCCTGGAGTCCTATCAACAGGTAGTTATGTGACGTATGAGAGAAGGGAACATGCCAAGCATGGCAGGTGGGAGTCTGTAATTTGTTTTGGCTGTAAAGACAAAGCCACTCAGACATACTGTCAGTTTCCTGGCTCCATGTATTTTACATAAACCATCGTAGATACACAGGAGAGAAAATACACAGTGGCCTGTAAAACACATTACTTGGACGTGGCAATTCCTAGTTGTAAAGATACAGCCAGGAAAAAGCTTAGAGCACTTTCAAGGACTTGATTTAATAGACACAAAATATATAGATTCCACTAACTACCATAACAGCCTTGTACTTAACATATTTTAAGCCAGATAATTCTAAAGAATATTCCATATTTAACATTAGGAAGAATTATATAATTGGATCAGGGACCATTTGACAATGCACTAGCATGGAAAAAATGCAAAGCTAAATTATGTAGGTTTTAATGTGCAGCTTATGTTACATGCAATTGCTCTCCTTAAAGTAAGTGTTTTATACATGTAATTAATTTTAACTTAAAAAGAACATAAAACAATGAAAACAGGCTCCACAACCAAGAGACACTTCTCTTCATTTCTCTGTATTATTTTATTTCATCTGAACAAGATCAATTACATCCACAATATCAGGGCCTGTAACTCAGCTCAGTGTTACTGTGAGATTTAACCTTGGCAAAACAGCACCTTGACTCAGCTCCCTCTGCTATAAGAAGCAAAGGTCAGAGCCAACCAGTTATTTCAGGAGGACACCTAACTACACAGGTGGTTTCCTACCCAAACCCATTCCTCCCTCCTCATTCCTTGCTGCTGGAGGCCGGTTTAGGTACTTACCTCTTGGGGCCAGGTGATGAGATGTGGTCCCCTCACCAGCAACAGGAGAGAATCTTGACTCATCAAAATGTACCAAAGTAATTTTGTTCCCCTCTAGGGCCCACACTGGGCACGGACAGACAGGGCAAATCTGCTAGGAAGGTTTCTGAGGATGAGAGTCTTAATTCTAAAACTCTGAAAGTAAATACACCAAAAGTCAGTACAGGAACTAGGGCAGCCACCCTGGGGCCTGAGGGGAACCAGCACAAGAGGCCAAACAGGTGAATTAGGCTGGGTTCTCACCTCCATCTCTGAGCTGCTCAAGTAACCAGTCCTGAGTGGCCTGACACTGGCATCCTGTTTTGTGGGATAATAAGCCCTCTTTGGTTTTGGGCATTTTGGTTGAGCCTTCTGTTATTTGCCCCAAAAGCACTCCAACTCATACAAAGAGCTTTACTGGGAATTAAAAACTCCCCAGGGAAGAATATCCTGGGTTTAAAATCTAAGCAACCAAGAATCCACAGGGCTCTTCTCTCAGTCCCAGTTACTCACCATCAAAAAGTGATGGCCCTCAGGTTCAGCTCAGGGAAAATTAAAAATAACTTGTTCCATGAACCTCTCCATTAGATCTCAGTCTTCAATTATTCCATGTCTTATTGGCCACTAAAGCAAGAGAAATCAAACTATGTCAAGCTTCAGTCCATGTCAGTAAGAGCAACAGTTTTAAAAGCACTGGCCCAGAAGAGACTGAGTTATTAGAGAAAACAGGCCCTTTGCACTGGGTGAATGTTAATTTATGTAAAGAAATAACAGGCACTTTACCAGAAATATTAAGTTATATTATCATTTATATTCTACTTCACATCTCTAAGTACAAAGTATCATCTTAACAGTGGAGTAATAGATGCAAAAGTACAGCTAATCCGCCATACCATTCCATTTGGAGTTTGGAGGTTTTTAGAACAAATACCTAGTTAAACAATTTTAGTGCTTCTTTTTAATTAATCAGTCTACAGCTCTTCTACATCTGACAGGTCAGTGAGTCAACCTGCAATTTTCCACAGAAGCAGATCTTGCTCTCACATGAAGCCCAGCATTCCCAGAGTCAATCCTGCATTCTGGGGTTTCTTAAATTCACTTGATTCCTCACATGAAAAATACCTTGTTCAACTAACACAACACTGTAAATCAACTATACTTCAATTTTGAAAAATACCCCATTCAAAACCAACAACAACAAAACCTCTTTTCCAACACAAGAATAAAATACACAGCTCACAAGTACAATTGCTATGAAATCTACCATTTTGCATGATTCATCCTACTCTCTGTTCTTGGTGATACACTTACAGAAGCAAATCCCGGTGGGGAGTTTACCTTTGTGGCATACGTGGGTTTATCTATGGCTTCATCCCCTATGAAAAAGTCCAGGTCATCAACTCCCCTCAGCACCCTCCTTTTGGCTTGGTCAACCACTTTTGCTGACTCTCTGATGGCAATACCTTAGGGAGAACAACGCAAAGATTTCTGTCTGCATCCATACTCATTTCAAGGGTCAAGGAAGCATATTATAACCCCTGTGTATGTACAAGTAAATTTTCAATGTCAGGGTCTTATTTGGAATTGAGAGTGTTCACAGAAAAGACGCTATCACAGAGCACATAAAGTAATACAGAAACCTTTCTTATGTTCTGGTATTATTTTTAGTGCGGCACAAAGGAGCCTAGCTGGTCTGCTTTTAATACTGACAAAAGATGAATTACTAAATTTTTCAGTTTCATTTGAAAAAACATCCCTCATGATAGTGAAGTGAAAAGCACATATCAATCGGTTCCAAATTTTAGAATACAATGTAGAAGGACACAAAATTAAAAATATAATGTGAAAGAAGAAAATAAACTGAAAAATGCTCATACACTCTCAAGTCATTTTAATAAAACTGTGTCACACAGATTTAAAATATATTTTTATTCTTGTTACAAAATCACTAAAAGAAAAAACTGAGGTTGCTGACTAATATCTCACAAGAAAAATTCAATAATCAAACAACTGTATTATGTAAAAATATTAATGGCTTTATGATATATTATTTTAATAAAAGTTTAACCACGATATTTAGGAATATACTTATAGTTAATAATCATATGAAACTTCACTGTAGAATTTAACATCTAATGAAATGTGGAAAGCTTCATGAAGATTCAATTTTCCACTTAAATTCCTAACCCCTGGTCACACTTTGCTTTCCCATAAACTCATCTTCATCAAATTTATTCCAAAACAAATGAGTAAACATATACAACCATTTTTAAAAGTAGAGTATTTGTAGTTCCCAATTTATTAGAAATGAAGAATAACAGCAAAGCTAAGGGAGTGAATTTTAAACCTTGCCCTCAGAAAGGCATCTTGAAATAATAGCTTGAAAAGGTAGGGAAAAAAAAGGAGGTACAGGACAGAAATCACTTTGCTCACCTCCTCTTCTGACTCCATCTCACTGCCGCACTTGGTCCAGAAGCTTTCAACTTACAGAAGGTGGCACAAATCCAAAGCGCAGGATTTCTGCAGGACTAAGGCAGCAGGCGTGACGTGGACGTGTTGGGGACGGAGCCCAGAGGAAGCATCCGGGGCAGAAGCAGCGGGCATGCCAGGACCACGAGGCCGAGAGTGGGGCTGGGGAGGTCTGGAGGGCCGGGACGAACTGCGGCAACTGCAGCCACAAACACACCCGTTCCCGAACACAGACCCCGCCACGGGCGGCGCACTGACGGGCACCGCGCAGCCACCTGTGCACACGCAGCACGTCAGAGGGCCCTGGCGGGACGGCCCGCAGCCGACACCAAACGCCTCGCGCGGCCGCGGCGCTGCTGCCGGGCCGGCGGGAGCCCCCGCAGCCGTCTCCCCGCACCTCGCGCCCCGCTCCGCCCTGGGCGGCGGCGGCAGCGGCGGGAACCGGGGAAAGCCGCAGATGCCCGGGCGGAGGCCGCGCTCCCTCCGCGGTGCCCGGGCTGCAGGGACCGGCGCTCGCGCCCCGCCCCGCGTCGGAGCGGCCGCCGGCTCCGGGACTGACCGGCCGCGTCGCCCTGGGCCCCGACTCGCCCTCGCCCCCGCGCCCCGGCGGGGTGGCGGCCTCCGCAGGGGCCGCGGCAGCGAGAGCCCGCCTCTGCGATGAGGTCCAAGCCCCCCTAGGCCGCGGACCTAGGACCGCGAGGGCTTCAAGAAGCGGGAGGCGTCCCTGTGCTTCCGGAGCGAGCAGGAGGACGAGGTGCTGCAGGTGGGCAGGCTTCTGTCCCGGACCAGTGGACTGGCCCAGGAGGAGGACTGGAGCCCCAGGAGGAGCCTGCCGGTGCTGCCGTGAGGGAGGCTTACCAAGAGGCTGGAGTCAAAGGAAAGTCAGGCAGACTCCTGGGCATATTTGAGAACCAAGACAAAAAGCACAGGGCATATGTCTATGTCCTTACTGTCACTGAAATATTAGAAGACTGGGAAGATTCTGTTAATACAGGAAGGAAGACAGAGTGGTTCAAAGTAAAGGATGCCATCAAAGTTCTCCAGTGTCATAAGCCTGTACATGCAGAGTATCTGGAAAAATTAAAGCTGGGTTGCTCGCCAACCAGTGGAAATTCCACAGTCCCTTCCCTTCCAGAGAGTAACACCTTGTTTGTAGCTGCTGCACAGCGAACCTCTGGGCTGCCATCCAGCATAAGATAGACAGGGTTGGAAGGACCTCTTCCACCATGTGCAATCTCATGGGCAGAGGCTTCTTTATTTTCCTTGACAAATATCTGAATGACGCTTACAAACTGAATTTGCCATGCGGGATTTTTTTAACAGTCTGCTTGATTTGTAGGTGCTTTCAAATCTTCTTTAAAAAGAAAAAAAGATAGTGTAAAATATTTTAATAAGCCAAAGCCATGTGGAATTTTTTTTTTAGATGCCTTAAATGTGCTCTCCCACCCAGCCCACCCAGCTTGTTATTTTGGTTGGCATTTTCACTTTTTCCCCAGTATTTTTTTATCCATTTGATGTCAGTCTGTGGTTTTTGTCAGATCAACATACATGTGAGTATATTATCCTGGTGAATTGTCTTCTCATTCACAAAATTAACATATTCAATGAATCCATTTGTCAACTCATTTATCTCAATTTTCACAACTGGTACTATGTCACTAGCTACCTGATATGGCCAATTCCCCTGTAACTCAATAGTCCTTTAATACAGAGTTTAACTCTATATAGCTGGTGAGTTTTAGGCAGTTACTGTAAGCAAAATGCATGTAGTAGATATCTTATCATGGAACCTGTATTCATGGAATTGAATTAGGGTGCTCAGTTGCCAATTCCCTTTATTCATAATCTCTCTTTACACAGAACACACAAGAACCATATTTCCCTCAATGTAAATTGCTGCTTTTAAATATATATTTTCAGTTTGAATTTAGTGACATCTCTTCAGTTAAACTTGCTGGTTACCAGTAAACACCTTAAATAGCAGTCAGTGGTGACTGCATCAGAATTGAGTAAAATGGCCTTCTTGTTCACCTGTTACAGACCTAGGTTTTTAGGGTGCCTCGGAATGTCTCATCTTTTATAGGTGGTCAGCAAGTAGGTACTATTTATCATGTAACTAATTACTGGGACACTGGAATGTACCTAAGAATTATTTTGTCTTATTTTTATTTTCACATAAATCCAAGAATCCCATCCAAAACACATAAATACCTAATCTGAAATGCCTGTACTTCCTCAACCAAGTCAGAGATAAGATGGGGCAAGTAAAAGGTGGTTCTCTATGTAGATATTAGCTTTTTGTAAAGATCATAACTGTTGAGAATAAAGTAGGAAGAAGCATAGTTAGACATTTGTTGTACAAATTGTTAACCTTTAAAAATATAATTGCTGCTGAAAATAGTGCTGTTATAAGGAAAATCAGTGCCACCATTTTGAAACTGGGCTCTTGTGCCATAAAAGCAGCTGAGCTAAATATGAGTATTAGTTCACAAATTAAGGCTGCCAAAGGAATAAGACAGAAAAACTTTAAACCACTGACATTTCATTCTAAATTATGTAGTGTGATCAGACATGATCTTCCAGAATTTTTATATTTTTCTTTGTACAGAGGTTATGTTTTCTGGGTGATTTTTTTTTTTAAAGGAAATACTTAAAAATCCCACAGATTGACACTTGTTATCAATCTTCAGTGGACTAAGTTTTTCCTCAGTAATCGCTGAAGTTTCTTTAAATTATATACTTAACACAGAAGATAAATTGATTGTTTTTGTACATAACACTGTGTCCACCTGAAATGTCACAAGTACTGGGGGGCCTGGGTATGTTGTACATTGATATTCTTAAAGGTAATAATGCATGAATTTCTTTTATAAACTCTTGGACTATGTATTTGATGTGTAAAATATGTACAGTATTAATGTCAACCATTTCTTAAAGTTGAGCCTATAAATATTGTTGTATCATTTTCTTTGGTCAGTAACATTTGGACCAAGTAGTGCCACTTGGGTCAGGATTTTCTTCAGTGCCATTTAGCAAAACATCTGTCTTTGGTCTATGCAACTAGCAAAATTTTGTATAATGCATCAGAATACTTCAGAGTTGTCACACTTTAAATTTCACATGAGGGGTTCTTCACTATTCTTGAACTCAGCCCACTGAAGCTAGAGGAAAGGCCCTGAGGATATTTATTTCTGTTAAGAGAAAAAAGCCTACATTTGCAGGCTCAACAATTGAATCTACTACAGATAAAAAATAGTGTCTACTCTCTCAGTCCCTCAAAGTTTACAGAGTGTTGGGACTTTCATTTGTGCTGCTTTCTGTTGGGTAGTTGGATAAAACTGGGCAGCTAAAATTTTCAGTCCCAAGTGCCTACTAAATTAAAAAAAAAAGTTTGTAAATTGACTTGCAGACACAAAGTAGCAAGTATCCTACATGTTTGATTTTGAGTTTTCTTAATTTCTTCCTTTTTTTTTTTTTGTAAACAGGTGAAATTTTCCAACTAGGCACATGCCATTCAATTTTCTGTCTAACCCATAGTTGTATAAAGTAGCAAAACTGAAGGGGGAATGATTGTTGTATACACTTTAAAATTGCTTTGTATGGTCTCATTTGAGATAACTGGTGTAAGAATCTTGATGTTTTATATATTTGGAAATATCAAATTAAAAAATTGAAATTAAAAAAAAATCCTCAGTCTGTCAATGCAAGTTCCAGTCTATCAGTGCAAGTTCCAGACTCCATCCTCTGTGCAAGATCAAACTTAATTATGCATGGATTTAGCATTAAACTGCCAAGAGAACATGAAAGACTATCAAGAGACAAAGGCAAAAAGGTTCTTCAATTCATGACTTTACTCAAGTTCACCAAGAATTTGAGGGCAATATTTCTACTCAAAAGAAAAAAATCACCACCCTAAAGAAAAAGTGCTAATTTAGTGAGAATGAAACTACCATGCTCAAAAATTTAAATGATAACAAAATCAATCTCATCTTTCCCAAAAGGTAGATACAAGTACTCTGACCCCAAATCATAGTAGACCTGTGTTTTCATGCCCCTTAGAAATAACAACAACAAAGCGCATACATTCTGTTAACTGTTATGTGGAAGCACCTAAACCCATGAAAGTGAATAAGGGTATATAGAGCTTATACCCATAATCTTTTGTTGACACCTATGAAAAGCAAGCTGTGGACCAAAGAGCCCTTGTGAACATGATGGAGAACCAAGTCTAGGAAAGCAGCTGTAATGAGTATCTCCAAATACTTATGGAGTATACATATGACTTATCATAAAATGAAGACTTCAGTCACCAGCAGCTGTCTCCAACACACTTCAGCTTACACAGGACCCTGACTCAGGTGTACACAGAAAACACAATAAATGTGCAGAAGACACTAAGAGGGAAGGGAAAATAAATATATCAGGTAACAGGACCAACACCTAAACAGTGCAAGTGGTTACATACACATGGCATCTCCATGCACTGGAACAGCATGAGGCCATGAAAAATGATAAAGAAGTTCTTCTTGTATGAATCCAGAAGGTTCACTAAATTGCAGTGTTATGAGAAAAAAAACAGGATACAGTGTATGCAGTATGCCACCACCTGGGTAACAACGCATCTGTGTATGTCTGCTGGTATCTGTAAAGTTACCTCAGAAGTAAGCACAGTAACCAGAAGCACTGTTGCCATCTAAGAGGGGAAGTGGGTGGGAGAAAGTTAATTTCACTGTAACTTCTTTTTATATCACTCAACTTGTATGTCACATGAATGTATTACCCATTCAAAGTTAATTAAATTTGGACTTCTGCTTCTGGAAAGATGGATAAACATACTTTTCCCTGCTCTTCCCACTAAGCATAGCTAGACTCCCTAGGCTTTATATTTGAAAGAAACAAAAACATGCTGAGAGGTGTAGAGAATGTGGCAGACTGTCCAGGGATCAGGACCTGAGGAACTACACAGTGGTGACTTCCTGAGTTTTCTTTTTGTCTCATGCATCCCACACTAGGTGCCAGGGAAGCCAACAACCCAGAAACGCCAATGGGAGCAAATAAAAAATGTCCCCAGAAAGCCTGCTCTCTCCAGCCAAAGGAGATGAAGGGACAGTGGAAACACAGAAAACTTACACAGTTACTGCCTGACTCCAGCCAAACATTACAGGAAGACAAGCCCCCACCTGCAATGTAGACACCACATGTGGAACGAGGACCTCCATCCCCCTCACTGCCTCCATGTTTGGGTTATGACAGGAGGCCCAGTGGAACATCAGGAATTCCACCAATGACAGTAGGGCACCCCTTGCCATCCCAGAAAGAAGGTACCTGCAGAGGCCTTGGGGGGAAGCCCGAACTCTGGTCCACAATCGGCAGTAACATGGAGCCCCTCCCCAGATGAGTGTCAGCAAAGGCCAAGATTAAAATCTGAGCTTCAAATCCTAACTGGCATTATCCCCTTCTCCCTGCTGGAGCATTAACAGAAATGACTTACTAAAACATAATATTTAAATAAGATCTGGAACCTCATAATATAATACCCAAAATGTCCAGCACTGAATAACAAAAATTCTCTCAACATAGCAAGAACCAGGAACATCTCAAGTGAAAGGAGAAAAGATAATCAATAGATAAGAACACTGGCATGACACAGGTAACAGTTACCAAACAAGACTTTAAAAGCCATCACAGAATGCTTCAGTGAGCAACTACAAACACACCTGAAACAAATGAAAGACAAACAAACAAAAAAGTCAGCAAAGAAACACAAAATCACAGCAAAGGTAAAAGGCCACATGGAAATTTAGAACCAAATAACCTAATACCTGAAATAAAAATCCCAATACATGGACTCAACAGCAGAAAAGAACAGATGAATCACTGAACTTGAAGACACGACAATAGAAATTACCCAAACTGAAAAACAAAGAGAAAATAGACTGAAAAATGAACAGGGCCTCAGGGACAGATGGGCGCAATATCAATGAATATGACATTTATGCATTCTGAGTGCCAGATAGGATAAAGCAGTAGGGCTAGAAAAGTATTCAAAGAAATAATGGCTAAAATTTTGCCAAATTTGTCATGAATGAATGAATGAATGAATGAATAAATAAATAAATATAAATAAATAAACAAACCTAAATATTTAAGACTGAACAAATTCCAAACAGGATCTTAACCCAAAGAAATCCACTCTGACATATTATAGTTAAACACCTAAAAACTAAAGACCAAAGAAAAAATTCTGAATGCCTCCAGCAAATTTCTCATCAGAAATCAGGGAGCCCAAAAGGAAGTTACATATTTTTCAAGTGTTGAGAGAACTGCCCACTCAGAATTCTGTATTCTGCAAAAATAACCTTCAAAAATGAAGAGCAAATCAACTAACTATTATCTATAAAATAGATAAACAACAAGGTCCTCCTGTACAGCATGGGAATTCAGTACCTCATAATGGCCTATATATATAAAGTTGAATCACTCTGTGGTACACCAGAAAGTAACAACATTGTAGATGGACTGTACTTCAACAAAAGAAAATGTTTTTACTTTAAGTATGTATTTTTAACTGAAGTATAGTCAGCTTACAATGTTGTGTCAATAAAAAAAAACTTTTTAAATAGCAAAATAAGGCATTCTCAGATGAACAAAACTAACAGAATTTGTCAACCAAAATATCTACTCTAAAAGAATGAACAAAACAAAGAGAAAATGAAAAAAGAAGGAATCCTGGAACATCAGGAAGGAAGGAAGAACAATAAAAATAGTACAAATATGGACAATTACACTTTCTTACTCCTTTGTGTTTGCTAAATTTTGTTTGGTAGTTGAAGCAAAAATTATAATGCTGATGCACTTCTCAGTGTGTGAAGAGGAAACATACAAGACTATCATAACAAACTGGTAAGTGTTGACACCAGCAGACTAAGAAAAGTTATGTGTATATGATGTAATGGTTACAGTAACCACTTAAAAAGATACACAAATAGCTGTAGCACAGGGAACTATATTCAATATCTTGTAGTAGCCTATAATGAAAAAGAATATGAAAATGAATAAATCTGTATGACTGAACTACTATGCTGTTCACCAGAAACTGACACAACATTGTAAACTGACTCAACTTCAATTTAAAAAAAAAAAATGATACACAAAGAGAAGCACTCAAAAACACCACAGATAAGTCAAAATTAAGTTCTAAAACATTTTCAGGTAATCCACAAGAAGTCACGTAAAGCAAAACAGAGAAGTGAAAAGCAGAACAAACAGAAAAAGGACCAATCAATAACCACAATAAATCTAAGTGGTCTAAACACACCAGTTAAATAACAGTCAATTTAAAAAAAAAATGACTGAGCTCTATGTTGTCTATAAGAAACACTTCAATTTAACAGTATAGAAACATACTTGTTTTACTACACTTCAGTTTATTGAGTTTTACAAATTGAAGGTTTGTGGCAATTCAGAATCAAGCAAGTCTATCAGCATCACTTTTCCAAAAGCATTTGCTCACTTTGTGTCTCTGGGTCACCATTTGGTAATTCTCACACCACTTCAAACTGCTTTATTATTATTAATTTGTTTATGGAGATCTGTGATCAGAGATCTTTGATGTAACTACCACGACTCACTGAAGGCTCAGGTGATGGTTAGCATTTTTTAGCAATAAAATATTTTTAAACTAAGGTACATACATTGTTGTTTTAGACATAATGCTATTGCACACTTAACAGACTACAGCACAGTATACACATAACTTTTAAATGGACTGGGAAAACAAAATTTCATATGACTGGCTTTCTTGTGATATTTGCTTTATTACAGTGGTCTGGAACCAAAACCACCACATCTCCAAGGTATGCCTATATGTAGGTTAAAACTAGACAGATGAAAAAAGATATTCCACCTAAACATTAATCAAAGAAAGTATGAGTGGACACATTGCTATCAGAAAAAGTAAAATTTATAGCAAAGAAAATTACCACTAACAGACAGGGATACTAAATAATGATCAAAAGTCAATCCATCAAGAAGACATAGCAATTCTAAATGTGCATGTACCAAAGAAGAGTGCTGCACGATACATGAAGCAAAAACCGAAAGGAGAAGTAGAAGAGTGCACAGTTACAGCTGCAGACTTCAATCCCTTCTTTCAGCAACTGATGGCACAAGTAGACGGGAACTCAGCAAGGATACAGGACTCAACAATACTATCAACCTGCAGGGTCTAACCAACACGAAGAGAGTACTCCGCCCAGCAGGAGCAGAATGCACATTGTTTTCAAGTGCACAGGGGACCAAAGTAAACTCAATACTGATCATAATACAAACCTCAAAACTTTAAAATAACTGAAACCATACAGACAATGCTTTCTGACTACAAGGGAATTAACCCAGAAATCAGCAAGAGATGGGTAACGAGATAATACCCCCAAACACTTGGAAACTAAACAACATGGTTCTAAATAATCTATGGATCAAAGAGGAAGGCTCAGGGAAACTAAAAACTATATGAACAGGATGAAAATAGAAAATACAAAATATTAAAATTCGTGGAACATAACTAAAGCAGTGCCAAAAGGAAAAATTTTAGAAAAGAGGAAAAGTCTCAAATCAATAATCTATGTTCTCACCTTAATAACCTAGAAGAAGATAAAAGTAAACCCAAAGCAAGCAAATGAAAGGAAATAAAAAGAGGAAATTAATGAAATGCAAAACAAAAAATAGAGAAAAATCAATGAATCAAGAAGACAATTCATCAAAAGTTAAAACTTTTGCTCAGCAAATGACCCTGGGAAGAAGGTGAAAAGGCAAGCTATGTGATAGGAGAAATTACACACATCTGACAAAGGACTCATATCTAGTATATACCAATAATCCTCAAAATAACAAAATTAGAGAGATGGAAACAGATGAGTGGTTGTCAGAGGTCAGGAATGGTGGAGGGGAGGGGGAGTGTGTAATTATAAAGAAATAGCGTAGGAAAGATCTTTGCGATTATGAGACAGTTCTGTATCTTGACTGTGGTGGTGATTACAGAAATCCACACACGGGATGAAATAACAGAGAACTGCACTTACATTGTACCAATGTCAAACCTCTGGTTATGATGTTGTACTATAGTTGTGTAAGATGTAACCTTTGGAGGAAACAGAAAGAAGAGTAAATAGAACTTTCTAAACTCTCTTTACAACTCCCTGTGGCTCTAAAATTGTTTCAAAATAAAATATTTTAAAGACAAAAAATAGCTTTAAATGATTTAAACAAATTAAAAATTAAAACACCTCAGTTAGCTGTAATGATGAATCAAAACTAATGAGATTAAACTCAATAAAGAACAATGTAAACATTTTGAAGATTTTTTTTTAAAAAATAGAATGTGTGTAACCAGAAAAGACATGCTATTCTCCAAGTGCTAAAAAGTCATCTGAGGGCAATCTAAAGAAGATTATTAGGGACCATATATCTAAGGAAGATTTCATCTAAAGATTTAGATATAAATTCTGGATCTTAAGAACACCTGCTACAGCAGTTGACAATAGTAATTTTTAAAATAAAAATATCCAATATGTTTCCCAAAAGAATGTCATATATTTTACTAAACCTTTACAGAATAAATAATTCCTATCTTATATGAACTGTTTCAAAGAATAGAAAAAGAAAGCTAAAAAATTAATTTTACAAAGCCAGTAAAATTCTGATATACAAACTGGATTAAACTAGTACAAGAAAGGAAAATTATCTCACTTTTGAATATTGATACAAAAATGCCAAATATATGCAAATACAATTTAGCATGTACTTGATATTTCATAACCAATTAGGGTTTACCTCAAGAATGAAATAAAAGACTGTTCAATATTTGAAAATGTATCAATGTAATTCACCATGTTAGGAGCTTAATTATAAAAGCTATATAATCATCTTTGCAGATATACAAAAAGCCTTAAATGTCAACATCTATTCATAATAAATTTTTTTTTAAAAAAAACCTCTTGGTAAACTAGGAATGCAAAGGCACTGTATTAACCTGAAAAAGCATTTCTACAAAAACCTATAGTAATCACCAGTGAAACACTAAAATCATTATTTTTTAAGTCAGAAATACAAAAGGGCCTGCTACTCCCAAGTTCTAGCAAGTGCCGCCAGGCAAAAAAAAAAAAAAAGTATTGGCATGAAAAGAGACACGATAACCATTATCTGCAGTACATCTTGGATGATTTTAATAGATATTGTTCAAAAAAAATTTACAGAGAGCACATAAAAAATAAGTACAGTAAAAAATGTCCAGCCTCATTAGTCATTAGGGAAATGAAAATAAAAATCACTATGAGATACAACTTCACACCTGCTAGGATGGCTGAAATGAAAAAAAAAAGGACAATAACAACTTTTGGAAGGATGTGGAAAAGTTGGAGCCTTCAGCTTTGCTGGTGTGAATATGAAATGGTGTACCCACTCTAAATAACAGTTTGACAGTTCCTCAAAATTTAAACAAAGTGTTATTCTTTGTGTAACAATTGCATTCCTAGGCATATATCCAAAAGAATAAAAACATATGTCTACACACACACTATACACGAATGTTTATAGTAACCAAAAGTGAAAACAACTCAAAAAGCTATCAGTTGATGAATGGGCAAAAGCAAAATTGAATACCTATATACAATAGAATTTTTTTTTACCAATTAAAAGGAATAGAGTACTGATATATACTACAATATAAATGAATCTTGAAAACATTATGATAATGAAAATAGCCTCCAATTGTAGGGGTCAGTTTATATGAAAACGTCCAGAATGGCCTAATCTATTGAGACAGAAAATATGTTAGTCTTACCAGGAGCTGAGGGGGTGGGTTGCTAGAAATAACCACTAATAGCTATGGAATCCTATTATTCATGACTGAATAATGCTGGGAATATACTAGGAACCACTAAATTGCACATTTATGGGGGTTAATTTTATCATATGAGAATTATATTTCAATAAAGTTGTTATTAAAAATAAGTTATGTATGGAGTACATAAAAATGAAAAATTAAGTTTATTAAAATAAAGCCATATATCACTTTGGCTAATGGAATCTTTATGAATTTTAAAAAATTAGAAATCTAGAAAGAATGATCAATATGTTTCTCTAAAGAAGAAACACTGAATTACAAAACACTGTAAGCTTGAAATATAATAACCCAAACTATGTATGCAAAATGAAAAAACAGATCATCAGTGCATTTGAATCCTACTTACATAGCAGCTATTATATGCCAGATACTTAATCTAAGTAATCCATACATATTGACATATTTGATCTTATAACAAACCAATGACAAGAGACTACTACAAACCTCCCACTTTAGAGCGGGGGATACTGAGAAGTCAAGTTATCTTCTTAGTTTCACTTGGCCCCTAGTTAGCAGAGCTAGGCTCAGACACCAGTAAGTTTCCTCCAGAGGCCGGGCTTTTAAGCCCCTACACACACTGCTGACCTTGTCAGTCATGAACTGAAATAGGAATAAAGACAGGAAAGGAGAACAAAGAAGCAAGCAGAGAGAAAAATGCCCAAATCAAAGGAGGTCAAATATCCTGATAGGGCTGAAGACGAGAGGCTAGAAATACAGTGGAAATGCATGGGTAAAGGGAAGAAAAGTTGACAGATCTCCTGAGGTCAGGAAACAACAACCTGTAAACTAGAGTCAAAAGTGGTGTCTTCACTGTCTCAGCAGCAGAGAATGAGGATGTCCAGGAGGGGATGATGCACCTGTCTTCTTAAGCTGTGATTTGCACATTTTCAGAATCTCTTACTATAGGTGTTATTTAAAGGTTTTTGTTCATATATTTGTTAATGATTAGGATGTACCCTCTAAGAATTCTTTATTATCTTTTCCAGTTTTTCAGTATTGAGTTTACTATTTTTCATGTTTGTTCTTCAATTTTACTTTTAATGTATTACTCATCTTTTAATTTTTGTGTAGAACATTTTTGATTGGGATTTTTTTCATTCTTTATGTCAACTTTATGATTAGAAAACCCTTTTTCATTCTAATTTAATACATTTCCCAATACATTTCACTCATTCCCTTATTGTTGTAACAATTCCATCAAACCCTTTAACATTTCCTTTCAAATTTTTTTTAAGGAAGTAAGTATCCATCTTTACTTCTTTTTCTAAACTGTAACTAATTGTGTCAGCATCATTTGTTTAAGAAAACTTTCCCTCATCTGTTATTTTTTATCCCTGTATCTTTAAAATATTGTAGTATTCAGGGACTTAGCAATATCCACAAAACATGGCTCCAAAAATCTTCTCTATTGTGTTTCTGAATTTACCTGTATTCACAACATGTGCATTTCTGTTAAAAATGGCTTCCCTCCAACTGATAGACACAGATTGATGGCAATCAAGGAAAAAAATTATTATGGGGCTGTTGAATCTAGGTCTCGAATGATGAAAATATTCTCTCCGTCAAGAAAGTCAAAGAGAGGGTGAAGAGGAGGAGGGGCTGAAGAGAAAGGGAAACATCCTGTGTGTTCTGGCTTCCGTATTATTTAGCTCAAGAAGAATACATTCTTAATAACTATCAAACAAAATAAAATTTCTCAATGTCATATTATAGAAGATTATGCATATCATGTTTCTGCAGCTCCCAGGGGGAGCTTTTGTGGACTTACAGGAAAAGCCTCATGACCTGGACAATGGGAGAAGATCTGGGGCTTAGACCCTAACAAAGACATCGCCGTGTAACACTACTGTGTGATAACACCCCCAACACCACCGTAGGCTATCATGAAAAACAGGGTTCCTGGGCGAGCACTTAGGCAGTAGAACAGAGATTCCAAACAGAAAGGCCAGAGCCATCCCTCCAGTTAACACCAAGACAGGTAGTGGACACATGGCTGGGTATCATAAGGAAGAGGTCAAACTTCTGCAGATACTAATTCAGGTTGATACAAGTTAAAAATATTTTGAAAAATCTCACAAGCCAAAAAGAATTCTCGATGACCTGAAGTGTAACAGTAAGATAACCAGTGTGTAAGATAGACAAGCACACAGGAATGCAAGTATGAGAAAGCTTTTTCACAAGCAGAACAGCTCAGGGGACCACATCAGAACAAAGATGAGCCCCTTTGCTGGATGAGAATAACTGGAAACGATCATCCAAACACAAAGTATATCTGATATTTGTAATTACATTTATATATTCTTTTATCCCAAACTGCATACATGTTTTTAAAGTCTATTTTCAAATAATCTTTTAAAAATAACCCTTAAAACCTGAAATAAACAAGTTTTCCACCGTTTTCCTATATGGCTATCTAGAAAGCACAGCCCATCGCTATCTGCTATAATCAAGATCCCTTCACCCAGTGAAGTGAAAATTATCCAAGAATATAACCTTGAGAATGTTTACTAAAGTATCTTAATTTGCTATCTGTGTCATTCTGCAACAGGAAATCCCTTTAATTTAGATATTGTCTCAATCAGAATATTGTGTGATCACTTCTAACTTATATATCTTTCCATGTTTTTTCCTCTTTCTTCTAAGTGGAAGCAGAAACTTCCAGACTCAACTTTACAATCACCATTCCAGACAGCATTTCTGAATAAGTCATATTTTAATATTGCCTCCCCACTTTGAATAAAGCATGGATCTTTTCACTACACTTAAAGTAAAACTCGATAAATATTTATTGATCACTTAAATATGTCAGGCACTGTGATTAAGAAGTTAAATAAATAAACTTTATCCTTTAAACTATCTTTTTAAAATGCACTACTACTAGCCCCATGTTATATACAAGAAAACTGAAATATACTGATGTTAAATTAAGTTTGGGGGTCATCGACCGCTATGGGCTGAATGTGTGCCCCACCCCACAGTTCATCCGTTGTAATCCTGGTGCCTGTGGGAGGTGATTAGGTTGTGAGGTTGAAGCCCCCAGGAATGGGTCAGTGCCCTTAGAAAAGAGACCCCACAGAGATCTGTCACCCATTCCATCATTTGAGAACACAGGAGAAGACTGGCTATGAGCCATAAGGTGAGGCCCTCACCCAGGACATTAACGTGCTCATACCTTGATCTTGGACTTAGCCTCAGATCTGTGAGAAAGACATTTTTGTTGTTTATGTCACTAATGTGGTAGGATTTTGTCACAGCAGCCCAGCAGAATAAGACATACGTCAAAGCAATGGTCTAAGATTGGCATCCAACCAGTCAGACTCTAGAACTGACCTGCTCTTGTGATATTACAATTACTAACCCATCTTCCTCTTTCCCAATTCTCCACTACTTTAGCGAAACATCAAAATCATCTGTTGAGTTTTTCTTTAACACAGATACATCAGTTCTACTCTTTACCTCCATCCTGATTCAGCATTTCTGATCTTTTACTCTTTGATTTTCTCAGCATTCTCCCAATCTTAAACAGATGAAGTCAAATGTGTGATTGTGATGTTTGTCACCAGGGAGAGCTACGGCCTTAGAACCGACACTTCTTATATTCAGGGACAAAATCTTGACTTATTCAGAACCCTTATTACGTCTCTATAGTCTTGCTGCTAATAGACACTCCATAAATATTTTCTCAGTGATTAAATCTTTATAGGCCTCAACACTATTAAACAGTTGCCTCAGGGTGCTAATATCTGGAAATTCAATAGGAAATACCTAAAATAATGTATTATACTGAGTTGATTGCTAATTTTATTTTCAAGACAGCACAGAAGGGAACTGGTGGGGGGGAAAGAAAATTTGTAGTACATTTCTAAAATTTTGAAAATTGTATGGCTAGTGCTAATTGACTGTAATATATTGTGTGAGAATAATAATCACAAGGTTTGACAACCTGTAGGTGATGAGCACTTTTCAGTCAGAATGTACAAGGCAGTGAACATCAGGTGTGATTACACCGGACTCCAGCAGCTGAATTTCAGACCTGTATTTAACCACAGGCGTTTGTTACGATGTAAAAGATAAATTCTGTCTGTTACAATGTGGTCAATTGTAAATTTAAGTTTATTTTCCTATTTCATATTAGGTTTGTACTCATGGTTCTAAATTACATGGTCTCCACATATTAGTACACTTTAAATGCAGTTTTCTATGTAACATGCATTGCTTTCATATACAGTGACATTAAAGTCGTTTCCTTTCTAAGTTTGATTATGTCAGTATGCTTTTTACTTTGTAATGTGAAAACTATTTTCCTAGCTTTTAATGTGCACACAATATATGTTTATAAAATAGCAATAAAAGTAATTTAGGCAAGCTTCTAATTATTGAAGGTCACAGAAATACTATTATCTAAAAATTTATGTGATTTTCTAAAAATTATGGCAATTTCTTACTGGCCTATTTACTTAGATATTTAATCTTTCATCAATAAATAGCACAGTGAAATATAAATTAAATATATAAATTGAATTTGATAGATACATTACTCTTAACAACTTTCTTTCCTAAAGTAAAAAAATTTCATGTATCAATTCAAAGAAACACAGCAGAAAACGAAATGTACAGGAATTAAAATTCTTATTTCAAATTGGTAGCAAACAAAAAGTGGAGCAACTGCGTTATCTGGTAGAAAAGCTACCACCAGGCGGCGCAGCTGAGCCCCCAGCCAGGAGTGGCGGCGCGCTCCCGCTCGCGCGCGCCACGCTGGGTGACTGGGAGCCGGACCGCTGCCCTTTGCGCCTGGGCTGGCCGTCGTGGGGCGCCAGCTACCGGCTGGGGTGGGGGCTGGTTTTCTCGCCGGCCATCGGGGAAGGCCGCTGGGGAGAGGGGAGGGAGGACAGGGGGTGGGAGCCGCGGGAGGGCAGCCGGAGAGCAGGGCGAGGAGGCGGTAAGGGGAGGGGAGGGGCAGCGCGAAGCTGGGGCCAGGCCGGGAGGGGTGCGGGGAGGGTTGGGACCGAGAGAGAAAGTAACTCCAGGACGAGACTGGAGCGTCTCGCGCCGCGGGCACAGGCGGCGTGGCTGCGCCCGAGACCGCTCCGCCGCTCCCGCTCCAACGTAAGCCCGGCGCGGGCGCCACCGTTCATCGATGCGCACCCCTGTCCCTAACGTGGCTGCGACGCCCAGAAAGTTGCCCAGCCGGGATTCGGACCTGGGCAGGGGCGGCGGGACACGCGGAGCGGGGACATCCAGCTTCAAGGCCTGGTGTGGAAAAGGGGACTGCCCACGTGGCCGGCCCTGGCCCCGGGTAGAACCTCTCCAGGCAGGTTGGGGGCTCAGGTCCTGGCACGCTGGCCTCAGTGCAGGGCTGGCGAGTATGCGGTGTCAAAGCCGGGCTCCCGAAGCTGGGGCTTTGGGCTGACTGGGCCCAGCTTGGTGTCCAAGTCAGAGAGAGAAAAGGTCTCCAGCGGGACAGATGTGCGTCCTCTGCCGCCCACCCGCGAGTCCGAATTGGAGCGGGAGGGGCTGGCGCGCTGCTGGTCGTGCCAAGCGCGTGGGATCTAGAGCCCCAGGGGGGCACCTGGGAGACGTGATCGCCCCTCGGGAACCCCGCTGCCCGCGGGCATCCCCGGATCTGGACCGCGCACCGCATACACTCGCAAACAGCCCCCTCCCCCGGAGCTGGAGCGTGCTTCCCTCCCTCGTCCCCAACCCCTGACTGCAGAAAGATAAGCTTCAAATTTTCACTCCGTGTCTCATATGTGCCTGAAGGTATTTAACTGCACGAGTGAATAACAGCATTAGTTTCAATTTCTTTTTAATCCCTGCAACAATAAACTTTGAGAACAACAACAAAAGAAAACTAAAACCAAAAGTATGAAAATTCTATGTGACAATATTATTTGATGGTACATTTAATTAGTTAGATTAATTTTATTTCACTTAAGGAAACAATACTGTAAAAAATTTCTATTAATATGCATAATAAAAATACATAAAAATATCATTCACTTTTACAGAACTATTATTCAGTGTTTTACATATGCGGAGTCAGACTTGCCATGAAGCTGATGGAATTTATTTCCGAGCACCTCATTTGTACAAACCTTTCCAGGGACCTGAAAACAGTCCTAGAATGTGTTTATATGGTCAGTTATTTTTGTTACATTTAGAAATATATTTATAATTGTGATTTTTTTCTTATTGTAATTAATATTTTATTTTGTGACTGATAGTTATTTATAATTTGTCTTCTATTTCTTAAATAGAGCCGCTTCAAAATGGAGGGGCTTTAAAAGTTAAAGGGTCATATAGCCTTGAGCTGTATTAGTTAGCTATATGAATCGACTGCATTAATTTGTTTAATTAATATGACAATATGTTTTACACACAAAGAAACAGGACAGGAAAATTAAGGAACTTCTATATGAAGGCTGTTAAGTTAATGATATAATATTCAAAACAAGGCCTTCTGGCTCTTGAGTCCCTGTTCTGAAAGTCCACACTTATAGACATAGATATTAACACAGATGGAACTCCAGACTCTGTCATACATGTATGAGGTATAGCTCAATTTATGTAAAATTCCAAACAGGCAAAAATAAATGGCATGTTTTACAGATACATACATTTACAGTAAAAATACAAAGACTAGCAAAGAACTGGTTAACATAGGACTCATGGTAGGAGTTACCTCTAGAGAAAAAGGAGAATTTAGTGGGGAGGAGCCTCCAAGGGCTTCAAGTGCCTTTGCCATTGTATATTTTTAAATGATTATTAATTCTACAGTTATCAGAGTATTATTTTACTTTAAGTCGTATGTAGCTTATAGATACTCTCATGTGTGCAATACGTATAAAAAATTCAATAAAAATTGTCACATATTTCAAAGTACATAGGTTCCCCTAAGTATACATAGAAAATCCCACATCTCTTTCTTATTGCTTTAAATAGACAGGAACTGTATTTTTTAATTTAATGGAATAAAAATAAAACATTAGATTTTAAGCTATATTTTGGCATATTTCAAAGGAGAACACATCTTTATTTTGGTTTCATCATGAAATATTAATAACATAATAACCAAAAATACCTGGAATCTTGGTAACCATGAATAATTAGTGATTTAATCACATGTATTACAGAGACCTGGTTCCATCTAAGGATAGACACATGGAAAGAGTGTCATACTTATCAAACCATAAGAAGAAGCTGGGAAATCTGCAAAATCACACTGCTGCTGAACCCATCAGAGTGCTGACTTTGAATGGTTACCATCAGGGTAAAATTTGAGGAATGCTGGCATGAGCCTCCAGACAGACAAGACACTGGCAATCCCTCACCTGTCCCAGAGCACTGAAAGTGTTAGGTAGTTAGATAAGTGGGGGCACCAGGCAGACAGGTGGAGGAGAGACAGGATGGTCTGGATGATGGTGGCATGCCTGCCTCCAGCATAAAGGGGCTTTACTTCTTCTAAGTGAGTGCCAGCAAGAAACCAGTTAGAACTAAAAGGCTGGAACTTCATGGTAGTGACAAGGACCTAACCGGACATGACACAGTGCTCATTGTAATATAATTAGCATTGAGGTTCTGGCCCCTCCATGGGTTTTTCTGTGTTCATCATGGATAAGGGCATTCACAAAAGGGGACAAACATGACTGAGCACTCCAGGGGCAAGAGCCATCAATCAATCAAAAGACCACCTCTAAGTGAGGGTACAAGAGGAAGGAGCAAAGACCATTGCTGTCTGCACTTGGATCAGCCTGCCTCCTGTTCTTGGAGGGGTAGTTCACCTTTCCTAATAAAATCTTTCACTGCACAATGCTTTCATCTCCCATGTGAATTCTTATCTTTTGAGTAAGTCAAGAACTGGGGCCTTTTCCTTCCCCCTTTTAGGGTAACAGAAGGAGACAAGGTGGGGATGCAAACAGATACAAAAGTATCAACTAACTCCTTAATGAACTGCTCAAAGCTGAGCACTCCCAGTTGGGAGAGTATGGAGTCCTGGGATCACAGATGGTCGCAGCCCCTTCTCCATGGACCTCACTGTTTGCTTGTGAAAAAGCCTGGGGGCAGGAAAGAGTGGAGAAAGCCTCCCACAGTTGGTGTGTTCCTGTTGCCCTGGGATGGCACTGCTGAGGGAGAAATCAATTCTTACCTGGATGCTTTCCCCAGTGGAATAATGTCCTAAGATGCTGAAAATAAAGGGCAGTAAATCCTGTCAATTTCAGGGGGGTTGAAAACTCAGAGTTTGGTTAATGGAGACAGGCAGACATCCTCCTAGTTTCAGAAAATTAAAGATTTCTTTTTACCATGGAGGGCAGGGCAGGATCACCAAGGAAACTTGGCTCCAATGACTCAGAGACACGTGAGCTACCTAAGACTGATGCTAAATGAGGAAAATGTGGAAAGCCTCTTTGTTTCTCACCACCTGGAGTAACCAGGACCAAGAAACAAGCAACAGCAGACCAACCCCCAGCAGAGGGATAAGAGCACACAGGGACCAAGATGCAGGGTCACAGAGAACATCTACAACTGAAGGTGGACCAAGCACATTCCAGAATAAAACTCAGATAGTCTATCAGTCTAGCTCCCGCCCTAACCACAAGGTGACACTGAAGGAACCTGAGGTTGGCCATGCATGGCAGGTAATTGAAACTACCAGCAAAACAGAAACACAGCTCAGTTCCTCAATGAAAGCCTAGCAGGAAAAGAGGTGTGCCTATTTCCAGCCTTAAACATTATTTACTTAGGCTTCTGACCCCCTACATGGAATATGTAGATTTCAACTAAAAGTTATGAGACCTATGTAATGGAAAGAAAAAAGAATCCACTGTTGAAAGATAAAACAAATAATAGAAGTGAAAATCAGACAGGGAATATAAAATCACTATGATTAATACATCACACGCTCCAGTGAAAAGACATGAAGACATTCATGAATAGATGGGTCATTTCAGCAGAGAAATGGAAACAATAAGAAAATGTCAAAAAGCAGGCTAGGAATAAGTTTAAACACATGCCCAGCAAAGGGAATGAAGAATGTCTTTGACAGGCTCATCAGTAGGCCTGACACATTCAAGGAAAGCCTTGGTGGACTTGAATATAGGTCAACAGACATTACTCAAATGAAAACAAAAGAGGAAATTCTTGGAAAATTTTAATAATTTAAATTTAAAAGAACAGAGTATCCAAGAGATGTAGGCCAATCAGTCTGAAATATATTTAAGTCCCAGAAGGAAAAAGAAAGTAAAAGAATGAGGGAAAAAAATTGCAAAATGAATGGTCAAGAATTTTCAACAAATAATAAATTAAAAAACAACCTAGAAATAAATTCATACTGCTAAAGGCCAAAGATGAAGGGAAGCATTAAACTCTGTCAGAGAAAATTACATAATCATCTTTAGGAAATGGGGTGTCTCCCAGGTGTTTGAGACCAGGTGGAACCAGAATAAAGTTATCAACGTGCCTAAAAAAATGATGTATAATTTAGAGGAGTGAATGATCCGCCAAAGGGGTTAAGAGAAATCAGAGAAGGGAGGTAACAAGGTCAGTTATCCTGTGTAAAGTATGCTTTTCCTGGCTAGAATTTGGATCACCCAGTCATATATAGTGTACAAATCAATGAATCAATTAATTAACTGTATGAACATATATAAATAACTAATAAAGACAATTTAAAATTATATTCTGATGCTATTATATATTCAAATGATAAAACAAAATATGTCTCGGTATTTGTACTCAAATAATATACATTTCTGATGTTTTTTTTAATGTAAGTATAGTCAGTTTACAATGTATCAATTTCTGGTGTACAGCATAATATTTCAATCAGACATATACATACATATATCCCTTTTCATATTCTTTATTACAGGTCACTGAAAAATACTGAACATTGTTCCCTGTGCTAAACAGTATAAGCTTGTTGTTTATCTATCTTATACATAGTAGTGTCAGCAAATCTCAAACTCCCAATTTATTCCTTCCCACTCCCTTTTGATTTGCTTTTCAATAGAATTTGCTTCTTTCTTTCAATGTAATTTCAATAATTACCTTTCCAATATCTCAGGTTGATTTTAATATTCTACTAAGTTGAGCTTAATATTCATTGACAGATATTTTAAATTTCATAGATTCAACTGACAAATAATACTATGCAAAATGCACCCAACTTTACTACTGTGAATCATGTCTTGAATCAGAAGAGCTCTGGGACCCTGAAGAAAGCAAGCACATCAGTCAAGCACTAATCCAGAGGCAGGAACCATGTGGTACCTTGAATGTGGACATTTTAATTAAAAGTATTAACTATAACAGGGAAACATCTACTAGAATGTAAAGGGTCCTATAGAAAATCTAGAAATAACAGATAAAATAACAACCAGATCTCCTAGAGATGAGATCATGAACCACAGGGAGAGACTCATTTCCTGAAGTGTGGAGAACACCCAGACCTCTTTTTAGAGGGTGGGTATATCTATGGCTCATGAGAGAGTGGAGAAGTTCACAGAGGCCACAAGCCTCCCAGGGAGTACAGGAAGAAATTTTTAATAGGAGGTACCCTGCTGGAAAATCCCCACTAAGAAGCCACTGTGGAGTTGGTGGAGAAATCTACCCCCCAGGAATATCCTGAGCTGCTTATAAGTCAGGTACTTCTGGAGTCAAGGGACTGGAGGAGCTATGCCCTCTGCTGAGCTTGGAAGTTGACATGGTGCAGGAGCCTGCCTAGGAAAACACAGCAGACTTGGAAGAGAAACCCCTTTCTTACTCTAGTGTCTCTCTGGTACTCTCTACTAACAAAGCATGCCATCTGCCACAGGAGAAACATCTACAGGGTCCAAATATATTATTTCAGAGCAGTCATTTAAGGGTGGTTTGCAGCAGAGAGGCAATGCACTGATAACAAGTATATTACATTTTAATGTCTCTCAAGAAAAATGCATCTGGAAAAAAAAACATGGTCAGATATCTGGTCTAGTTTGAGCCACAAATTTTTCACTACACGCACTTGCTATTCTAAGTATTTGCCAATAATAAGGGGAAAGAAAGAGACAACACAGAGAAAACATTCAAAAGCATCCCAGAGCTGGTTATGTCAGTGTTTTCAATTTGTGAAATCTCATCAAGCTTTAAAGTTAAGTTTTATGCACTTGTCTTATCATTTATGTATTTCAATAAAGACTTTTAGAGTAAAGCATATATGTGGCAAAGTTTAGTTTTTGATTATGTAGCACTCCATAGAATTCATGTATTTAGCTCTATTGGCACATGGATTTCTTTATATTTCAATTGTCAATTCAACTGCAAGGACTCTGAATTGAACATAAGTGTATTTCCAGGCTCTCAATAAAGATTTTTTTTTTAAATTGAAGTATGAGTGTATTTTGGAAGGAAAGACTTGTCAATCATGCAAAATATGTGTTTTCTTTGACTTCTTAGAGGTTCCTAGTTTGCCTCTAGCTGAAAGTTATAGTCATTATAAATGCCATCATGAAGCTAGTAATTATTGTATGGTAATTATTTTATAGTAAAAAACCAAATGACCCTCATTTCATTCACTAAGTTCTTTTATTTTAAACTGAAGTATTTTTGACTTACAATATATTAGTTCTGGTGTACAGCATGGAAATTTTATATTTTTATAGATTATACTGCATACAAAGCTATTATAAAATAGTGACTATTTTCCTTGTGCTATCCATTAGGTCTTTTTGTATCTTGTTTTATGCATAGTAGCTTGTATTCCATAATCCTCTATAATAGCTTTGCCCCACCCCACACCCCTCTCCTGACAACCAACAGTCCATTCTCTGTATCTGTGAGTCTGTTTCTGCTTTGCTATATCTGTTCTAATTATTATTATTATTATTATTATTATTATTATTATTATTATTATTATTATTATTATTAATTATTGTTACTACTGTCTTCACCCTTCAATGGAGAATCAGTCCCTGTCTTAGAAGACAGGTCTTCAACAGTGTTATTAACAAGTGAATCACCTTTTGTGGTAGGCTAATTTCATTCATGGTCTCATTAATTCTTTTCTAAATCCTGTCATTTACTTTGTAATTTTCTGCTTTTCCCTTTGACAATGGACTTTTCTACATTGCAAGCTCTGGTCAAAGCAATGTTAACAATTGTGATATAAGCTGAAAATTAATTGAAGATAGAAGAGTGCACTTTTGATTGTCCTGTTCATGACATGACCTACTCTCTCTTGAATCCTCACCATCAACCTGAGAATGAGCTGAGACTAGCTTCCTGGCAGCTAAGAGACCCCATCAAGCTGGGTTAAGTCACCCCTGCTGAAGCCAGCCAAGTCTGGTCAGTTCACTACAGACTCATAAGTGTATTATACAGGAGAAAGAACCTTCAGCAATGTCAGTCCAACTCAGTTCAGATTAGCAAGACCTCCAAACTGAGTCAAAACCTTGCAAAAAAATAACAGGTAGATGTGATTTTAAGTCACTGTATTTTGGTATGTCATGGGAAAATATCTACATAGCAAAACTTTTCACTTCTGGCAGAAGTTTCTCTCTCACTCAATGTTTTAAAATTTAAAAACAATGTTTTTTGTTCCTTAGGAAATATTATTCATAGCACTCCTCTCGAGTTTTATGCATTGACAGGGAATTAAGAACCAGAAAAAGCACTGATATTCTTATATGAGATGGTCATGTGAATTTATTATAGTTCAAAAACATTTTTCTTCAACCCAGCAAGAGAAATTGTGAATCTAAATTTCACTATAACTAAGATACAAAATATTACATACTATGAACTTGTAGGGTTCCTTGGGAAGAGTTAAAAGTTTAAAGTTAAAATCTACAAGTGTTGAGTCCACCAAATGAGAGAATTGATTAGAAACTAAGAATGGTTTTTATTAATTATTTTTGGATCTAGAGATTATCATATTATCTGAAGTCAGAGAAAATCAAATATCATATTACTTACATGCTGAATCTAAAAATGATACAAATGGACATATTTACAAAACTAAACCAGACTTACAGACATAGAAAACAAACTATGGTTACAAAAGGGGAAAAGGCAGTGGAGGGATAAATTAGGAGTCTGGGATCAACAGACGCACAAGGTATAGCACAGGGAACTATATTCAATCTCTTGTAATAACCAATAATGGGAAGGAGTCTGAAAAATAATATATATATACTAAATCACTATGCTGTACAGCTGAAATTAACACAACTTTGTAAATCAACTACACTTTAATTTAAAAAAATAAAATAAAGCCAGCAACCTCTTGGTGCTGGTCATTGTCAAAACAAAAACAAGCAAACAAAAATAAAACAAAAAAGACAATACTGGTGATCTGATTCCCTCATTAACAGATGTTGCAAGAGTTAAGTGAATATCTTTTCAAAATTATTTAGAAAAATTTTACAATAAAAAAGTGATAATTGAATAAGTGTAGGCTTAATCATTGTTACACCAAGTGTGTGTGAACCCATAGGTTATTAAAAAAAACAGGGCAAATTTAATGACTGACAATCAGGCAATTATGAGAACAGCTGCCAAAACCAAACTGTCCCAAGTCCTGAATCATTGTGAAAACTCAGGGAAAGAACCTGTGACTTGACGAATAGCCAATAAATATAATTTATGTGAGAAATGTATTACTATATTTTATGAAGATTTGTATGTGTGTCACTTGGTGATGCCATGTGTTGGGCTCAGCTGTGATTCATGAGTCAAGAGAGAATGGGGAGCGTTGCTCTGCTAATTGCACACACCACAGCTAAAATATACATCATATTCCAATACAATGACTCTTTTTTTTTTTATTACTTTTAAACTGTCTGTCTGTTTTGGAGACAAGAATAAACAAGAATTTTAAAAATGAAGAGCACTAAAAACATTCTGTAAGACTATATTTTTGAGGAATATTTATTGAGCACCTCATCTTTACCAGCTAATATGAGTCACAGGCAAAGACTGCCTAACTCTCCTTTCAGAAGTTGAATGGGAAGAAATAATTTCCTTTTAACTAATCACAAAGGAAAAGATATAATTGATGTTGAGGACCTGAAAAAAGCCATCTGATTCTTATTCTACTTCTAATCTTAAATAATTTCAACTCTCCAATTTTATGTTTGCTTATATAGCTAAGAAGATACTTACAGTATTCTTGGATGATGATTATTTATCATCTCTAAATGTTTTTTCTTTTGACCTATCCTTTCTGCTTCTTTGAGCTACATTGGATGATATTATCTACCCACATGTGTGCAATAATTTTCCCATGAAAATTAAGCTTCTTAGAGAAAATCTATTGTTGCTTGGGTTAACTTTACAGCCCTTCAGATCCAATTATTTATTTAGGCCATTACGTGTTTGAAAAATGAACACTTAGATTTGAAACCCAATTTGGTCACTGACTGGTTTCAAGAAATTGGAGAAAATTATTTCCTTTCTCTCTGTTTTGATTTCCATATGTACAAAATTGGAATTAAAACATTTGCTCACTTTATCTCACAGATAGGTGTAAGGAGAACATGAAATGCAGTTTCAGAAAGAACTTAGAAAATTACAATGAAATGTGAAGCATATTCTCTTAATGATAAGGAATTAAAAGTTCATAAATTGACATATTTGATTTCTCATGCACTGGAGATTTCTAAATGGGAGTAAACCTGTTAGGGTTGTAAGGATGAAAGTTTTATAATTACTTCTAGCCATTCATTCCAATATCACATCCCTGTATTCTTTGTGAGGTTGGTAAATTTAAGATGTTCTGGGTTCCCTTATAAGTGAAGCTGCATATTCTTGCTTTATAAGGGAAGGACTACATTTCTAAGGGTCTCTTTCATTTTGGCTGTGAGGGATCAGACAGCTTCATTGTTCAGATGATAGTTTCACATTCAGAGAAAAATAGGAAGGAAAAGAGTAACTGGAAATCAAGCTATTTTCACAATTTGGAAAATTTAGACACATTTCTAAAATCATGAAAAATCATACAGTAAAAAGTCATGACCATAAATCTTAAAAGAGCAATTCTAATGGGTTTCTAGACTGAATATATTATAATGCCTTTCTAGGAAATCATTAGTACATATCACTAAAAAATATTTCATATCTTAGGTTAACAGTTATAAGGGGGGAGACATATGGTACAATACAAGAAAATGTCATGAGTGTTTTTTTTTTTTGAGAGTTTTAAATTTTATATCAAAAAGAATATCTTATTGCCTCTCCAATTTTATCTCCTGCCATCAGACTTGGCCCAGGGAGGCCTCATTCAGACCATCCAGCAGCCCAGGATCCTTGGTACCTTGTGGTCCACATATTTGTCACCTGTGATACACTTTTCAGAATATCTCCTACATATCCTTGAGACATTAAGTCTCTTCTGGGATAACATAAATTAGGTTCGCTTTGTAAAATCTATCACTTGGCATGTTGTTAAATAATTTAAAAAAAAAAAGTCCTGTGTTTGTGGTGAACATGAGGTTGTAATATTCTGCTGAATACAATCCTCACTGGTATATTTTTATAGTTGTATAATGGGTATATTTTTGCTGAATATCTTTCAGGTTAAGAAATATTATGTTGCTTTAATTTCCTTAAATCAAACCACTTGTATATTAACACCTCTTCCTTATGTGGTGAGAAATATTTATTCTATTCAGCCAAGTTACTCAATAGGGAGCTGTTTCCTCCTCACTGGCATTTTTACATTTGACCCTTGGGGAGTTTCACTGGATGGTAAGTTAGACAATGCTCTCCCCTACACACAGACTCCCTCCCTGACATGATCTATTCAGCACATCAATCTTAGGTCTCTGCTCTTTTTGAAAGCATCCAAACTAGTTGGCTAATGTCCTATCACTACTATCATTCACATAGACAGAATTGAGTTTGCCAGGCTCCAGGACAAAAGCCTATGTCTAATTTAAGTCCAACTATAGGCAATTGCAAAGGATTCACTTGAGGAAATTCACAGGGGAAAGCTGCTCAGCCCACCCAGACTCAGTGCCCAGCCAATGAATTGCAGTCTCAGAACCCAGGGCCCCTAGTCATGCATGTCTTTATGCTTACCTCATTTCCTGGCCCAGGCCCTCCTCTTGGAGGCTTCATCATCAGTGTCTCACTGCAGAGGAGGCTCTCAGGCACCTCTGCCCTGATAACCTTATCAGGGACCCTTGAAAATATTTTTCTCTGTGGTATCCTAGCCCTTACCCTTTGGCTCCCCACAGACCTCAGATCCAACATGACAGGAGCATTTGGTTTGAGGGCTCCCTGGAAAGTAAGACAAATATTTTCATTGATCCACCTGACCATTGTCTTGGGCAATATCCTGGGGGAAAGTGAACCACCATGGGTGCTGGCACTTTCTCCTGTTTAACCTCTAACTGTGTCATATCAACAAGTGATAGAAGGCTTGACTGTTACATTCATCTGGCCTTTTGTCTTGATCAACTACTTCAACATCTGACAGCTTATCTCTCTTTAGCTCAGCAGGCTCTGGGCAAGACACAGAGATGGTGCACAGCAACAAATGCAGCATGTAGTAATAGAGCCAGAGCTTAGGAAAATACTCTATGAAAATCATCATTTGGGGCCATGCAGCTGTCTTTCAGTTATACTCTTTTTGCATTTACACATTTTGGAATACTCTAATTCTAAAATTTGAATATTCAAATTAGTTTCTCACCATTGTCCGTTTAAGTCCAGAATAGCCACAATTCCCAGGACACAATGCTTCTCTGACTTTGAGGAGGAGGGTTACCTTGGTCTCTCACTCTTTGCTGTGTAGGATACAGTTGTAAGAATAAAACAGGAATTAACATGTATTAAACAATCCTGTCAAATCTGTGACAGGAAAATCTTCTTTCTGTGTTATCCTTCCAAGGCTTAATTTCTCCTGTATCTTAAGTCAATTGCTCTCTTTCTGGGTCACACCTGCTACATTGCTTCTGTTTCCTGTGTGTTAAATATTTATGCTAGTGGGTTTTTGACACCATTCTCTCTTATGATCTTCCCCTCCCCTCTACTCCTCTTCTCTTTCCTTATTTTTTGGGGTTTGTGTTTTACAATTGTACTTTGTTTGTTTGTTTGTTTGTTTATGCATGTATGCTTTCTGATGGAAAGGATAGTTCACCAACTTCTGGCCACTCTGCACTGTTACATAGTGTGAGAACTTAATGACAATACAATGGGGAAATGGAGAATGTGCACACAATCAGAAAAGTGAATCTTGTATCACTCTTGTTGTCATGCTTTATTCCTTTTGACACTATATTTTTTTATTCTGGAATTTGCCATGCATCAGTGTTTCATGCAGATTGATTGGGTGGGAGCGGTGCAGGGAAAAAGACACCATTTGTACCCTTGACTCATACAACATGGTTCCTTGACTCTGTTGAGAAATTCCAGATCCTGTTTTAAAATATAAACATTTTTCCCTAAGGGAAAAACTAGATTTTGAAAGGAATAAAATCAGAAGAATATATGTCCTATGGAAAAACATGATTGGCAGCTTCAGGTTTAAAACAAGAAAGAAAAGAAAATAGTAGAACAAAATGTATGGTTATCCATATTTTTTTCTAAAACTGAGTTTCATACTTGTTTCTATTTATGTACAATCCCCAAGTTTGAAATGGAGAATATAACTAGTCTCTTAAAATATTAATTCTCAAACAGTATTTTAATATTTTAAAGAAGAAAATATTTTGAGTTTATTCCTTTAATAATCTTACAACAATTAATTTTTGAATGTCCTAAAAATAGCTTTAAATGCATCTGAAACTATATACATCAGATATGTTATTAGGATCTGATAGACAGCATAATATCAATAGATGAGAAAGATCATCTGCAACCCTTCTTGTCTTCCTTTATGAGTATGGAAATGAGATACTGTCAAATATCTCTTTTCAATTATCTATTTTCAAATATCCATTGTCAATTGCTCAAAGTTTTGACATTGTCTGGGGTTTTTTTGACTTGTAATAAATCACAATTGTCACAGATCCAAATTTTTTAAAAAGCAACTTCCTTAGAAAAAAGTGTTCCCAAATTTGTATTATAACCAAATAAACTGACTTTTTTATTTTCTTTGATGTAGGGCAGCTCTCAGAGGGTATTATGCCCCTTTGGAGAATTACTGAGGAACAACACTGATAGAAAGTGAATACTGTTTGGAAGAAATCTGTGAGAATCAGATTTGTAAGAGGACAATAAAACATGTTTTACTATTGCATTATTCAGTAACCGTTTGGTTAAAAGTGACATTGATTCAAACTAGTTTAAGCCATAAAAAATTACTTATCAGTCCATACTTTGAGAAGGATAGATACTGTGATAAGGGAAATAAGAATTATCATGGTTCTTAGTGAACTGAAAAAAAATTAATGAGAGATAGAAAGTGTGATATAAGCAAGGTTTTTATTAGTAAAGTAAAAAGGTACTAAAAGAGAGTACACTCCTGAGAATCGGGAGCAGGCCAACCGAGGGGAAAAATGCTTATTTCAGGTGAGAATGGATTCCAGGCTTCAAATATGTAACTAGCAACCTGTATCATTTTCTGCATCTCATTTCTGACTTCTTTCTGAGACACCCTCTCTTCATCATTATGAATGCTGCTCAGAGTTCCAGTTTAACAAAGAACTTATTTTTCAGGACCTCACATGCAGAGATATCCTCCTTTCCAAATTCCACGTTGAAAACTCCACATATGTCTACTTCTACCACCCAGAAAAAAGAATCAATCAAGATAAATCAAATTAATCAAGCAATCAGGCAAGGAAGCAATCCCAATTCTGTCTTGCTTAGCTTAAACCACATAATCATCCTTAAACCAATTGCAATATGTGGAAGATACATTCGAACTGAAATGTTGGTCTCTGTGTTTTGCAGTGACTGCTACTTGACAAATTATCAAAACTTTTGTTGTGAAAATTCATTTTGCTGGTTGGTTCTGTGGGTCAGTGTTTCAGACAGGGAATGGAGGGGAAGCCTTGTCTGCTTCACTTGACATCTGCCAGGGCATCTCAGAGGCAGGGGTCTGAAGTAATCTGAAGTCTCTCTCATATGTCTGCAGGTTGAAGTTAGAGGGAGTTTTACAGCTTAGGGACAGAATAGACAGGAATCCTATGGCATCTCTTCCTTACTCCATGTGGTCTCATCACCTGACCTCAGTATGAAGCTTAGGGTAATCAGGCTTTTAATGTGTCAGCTCAGAAGTTCCAGAACAAGAGATCCAGGTGGAAGGAAGTTGCGTTTCCTTTTTCTTTGAGTCACAAGTTATACAATGTAACCTCTGACACATTATATTCATTAGAAATGAGTCAATAAACCAGTCCATATTCCAAAGACTCATATATCTTGTGAGAATTTGAGAACATGTTTGAAACAACCTCAATGTGCCTAATTTTGGGAATGGTAAATGACACATTTTGGTAGAAATTTCCACAAAGTAGAAGAATAGATAACCAAAAAAAGGGGGTGTATGTGTTTGTTACAACCATGTAAGAAATAAATACATAATAATCACAATCAGTTTTAGTTTTAAAGGTCCAATATGCTATAGATATTGTCTTATTAATTATAATTTGCTGTTACAGTTGTAATAAAGTTAACAATTATTTATATCATCTCTGAATTATCATTAAGCCTTGTTCATTGTTAGACATTTTAATCAATCTTTCTATTTAAGAGTATTAATTTTCCTTTTTCTATCAATTGGTTAAAATAGATCTTTATTTATTTATTTTTTTTTAGGCAAAGTAAACAGGTTTAAATTATTCTTGATTCCTGTTTAATTTAAGTGGATTTTATCTTGAAAAGGAATATCTGATCATGAGCTTTTATTTTCAATATTAAACTATGGATGATGCTGTGAGTTTATTTTTTCTTCTATCATTTTGTGTTTCAAAAGAAAATGTGAGGAATATGAGTTTATTTGCTATTTTTAGTATGAAGCTAACCTTTATCTTTGACTTTTCTGTTATATATTTTATGGGATGAATTTCCTTCCTCTCTCCTCTGTGTTTACATGTAGGTGTCTTAAGACACCTACATGTAACATAGGGAGCATTTCATTGCACATGCAATGATTTTTAAACATTTTTATTTGTCTAGAAAACATATCCACACTACAATTTTGGCTACCACTTCTTCCCTTTTTGTTCTGTTCTATCAGTAATCACCAGTAATCTGCATTTTAGAATCACCAGTTTACAGCTTCTATAGATACTTGCATATTTTTTCTGTTAATTTTCATCTTGTCCTGTGAATTCAGGGAAACCTTTTCAAATTGTTCCCCATGTCACTTAATCAATAACATTCTTCTGAGAATTCAAAACAATTTCCCAAACATTTTCCAAATTATGGAACAGATCATTTTCAGAATTAATACCCTCCTTTAAGTGTTTTGTATTTTGTTCAATATATTTGATTCTGCACTATACTTTCATGGCTCACAAGTTGTTAGTAACTATGTTTTTCTTTTAATATCATTTGAATTGTAATCCCTCCAACATTGTTTATCAAGAGGTGGGTTATGTTAACTTGATCTCTATCCTTCTGACAGTGCCACACCATATTGAATAATGTAATTTATAGAAAGTTTTGAAATTGGGAAATGTGAGTCTTCTACTTTTGTTTTTCTTTTCCATTTTTGTGGTATCCTGGACCCTTGAATTTCCATATAAATTTTACAGTCAGCTTATCAATTTCTGTGAAAAAGTTAGGTAGAATTTCAATAGGGAATTCACTGAATCTAAATCAGTCTGGGAACTACTGATCCCCCCAAAATATTCTTTGCCAATGTATGAATACAAGATTCCTTTCCACTTATGTAAGTTTATCTTAATTTCTTTAAAAGAGGTTTTACAGTTTTCAGTGTACAAGTCTTATTGTTCTTTTGATAAATAGATTTTAAACATTTTATTCTTTTATATGCAAGATCATAAATGTATGAAATTTGTCCACTGCTATTGTATAGAATTACAACTAATATTTTATACTGATTTGATATCCAACAATCTTGCTAAACTCATTTGCTACTTGTAATTGTGTTTGAGTGTGTGTGAAATACTTTGTAATTTCTGTATCCACTCACATGTCATCTGTAAGTATATGGAAACATTTTTATATTTAGCAAGGCATAACTCTTATGTTTTCCTTTAGTTCATTAAACATGTTTTAATTTGATTCTTGGGAGATATTTGTAGACGTTGATATAAAGTCTTTGTAAAGTGTATCCCACTTCTAAGTTTTCTCAGGGACAGTTTCTTTACTCTTTTTTCCCTATTGTGTAGCATAGTTTCGTGATTCTTTGCATGTCTCATAAATTTGTTTGTTTGTTTTTTTTTTGAAAACTGAACATTTAAAGTAATATAATGTGGCAATTGTGGAAATAAGATTTTTGTTCTTACTGCTTTTTTTTTTTTTTGGTACATTTCCTGAACAAACCTGTAAAGTCTGTGTTCTATATCACTTGTCACCAGAACTACTTTTATTAGCTTAGCGGTCACCTAATAAGTGCACATATTTTACTTAAATGCGATGTTCCAATAAGTCTCCTGGATATTGCTGAGGGGTTTTATGTGCATGTTAGACACATCTTTAATGCTCCTTCAGTTTACACTACGCTTCATCTCTCACTTTGAAGTTTCAATATCAGCCAGAAGTGAGATATTAAGACCTTCTTAGTTCCTCCTGGGCTTAAAAACTGCCCTATACATGACCTTCCATATTCTCAGGAATATATCAGAGCTATTTAAAACACCCTATGGATGTCCTATTTTCCAATTTTTCCTTTTAAGTCTTTTGGTCATCTTCCCATTTGCTCCAGGTGTTGTTATTGGCTCAAGCAGTTGTGGTACTAAACAATTATGGCTGATGGTTTTAACACGTGTCCTGGGGTAAAAATTTCCACTCTACATGCTGACTCGTATCAAATAAAAAGCAGCTGTTGAATTTGGGTTTACAGGGGGCTGCCATGCCAAATAATAATAAAATATATCTGTAGGAATAAGGCTCTATGGGGTAGTCCAAATCTATTCTACCTATTGGGAGACCAACTTCAGGAAGTGCTTTATATTTGTTTATATTTAAATAGATACATAAAAGTACTTAAAGAATATTATCCTATTAATGCAATGAACAGAGGGTAGCTATTTTAAGATTGTAAATGATATATAACTTTCTGTAAAAGTTAAATGTACTAGAAAAATTTTTATGGGTTTTTTTGGTATTAGTTTCAGGTATGCAGCATAGTGATTCAGTATTTTTGCAGATTTTATTCCAGTATGTGTTATTATAAGATATTAGGTGTAATTCTCCATGTTATACAGTAAATCCTTATTGCTCATCTATTTTATATATTGTAATTTGCATTTGCTCATTCCATATTTTCTTCAGATTGACAATAAGACCAGGTCACCCACTATCACTACCCAAACCATCATAACTTCAGTGAAGTTTAAATTATAATTCCTGACAAATTATTTTTAGTAAATACTCAACATACATACACAAGAGCATCTATTTAATAATAGTTCAATCATTTCAAAAAAAAAAAAAAAAAAGAACCTGGAAGACTTTTCCTACCTGAGAAGATGTCATATTTTAAAGAAACAAAACAATGTAGTATAAACATCACAGTAAACAAATCAGCTTCTTGGAATAAATTGGAAATTTTTAAAATAGAAATAAAACACATATGAATGAATCTATTCTGTGGTAAAAGTATCACAAAAATTGGACAAAGTGCAGCTTGTTTAAAGGAAGGTATTGGAAAAACTGAATCATGGAGAAGATTATAACTTTGGATCTCTACATATCAATATACACAAAGAACTATATGGGAATAGTAAAATTGTAAAGGTAATAGAATAAAACCAATGAAACTATATTCACCATTGTGTTCAGTAAGGGATTTTAATAAAGCATTTGAAAGCACATATACAAGGCCAAAAATTAAAAATTCTGGTTCAGTATTGGTAAATTTAATATTGTTGTTCAATCAAAGGCACAACTGAAAAATAAGCTGAGATAATAGAGATATGAAGGTATTTGCAAAATTAGTATCTGAAAAATATTTCACATCTACACTATACAAGTTTATATCAACATAATAAAAAACAGTAGAGACCAAATGCGAAGAGGACAAAGCTCACTAATAAGCAAAGGAAAGAGGGGCCTCTGTACATGATAAGTCCTTTAGTGTATATTTTCAAGATGTTTATTACAGCATTCTATGTGGAAGCAAACAATTGGAACCATCCTTGTTACTGATTACTAAAAATAACAATGTAAATGTAGGATATGTGTAATACATACGATGCCATAATAGGTAGCAAATGTAGGATATGTGTAATACATACGATGCCATAATAGGTAACAAATGTAGGATATGTGTAATACATATGATGCCATAATAGGTAGCAAAACAAATATGTATAAACTAGAGGCCCTCAGAGCATTTTGATGGATCTTAAAACATGAAGTTGAGCACAAACAAGAAGAAAAATAAAATGTCATTGTATTATCATTTCTCAATCACATTTATGCATGTAAACAATGAAGATATGCAAGAAAAATACATTATACTTAAAAGGATACATATATATTCAACATATGTGTGTAGACACATATATTCAATTATTCATGCCCAAAGCATTAGAATATCTCTGTTGGGGGAACTGGGGATATTGAAAGCATGTAGAAAGTAGAATGGGGAAATATGTACTTAATTCTTGTACTACAAGTCTGCAATAGTGAGAGGAAAAACAAAAATAGAGCTATTCTAACCTAATGGGTGAAACTTAAATCTTAACCTGTGATACACTGGTTTTATACTTTACCTCCTACAATCTCTTTTCACAATCAACCTATTATTTACATAATAAATAAATGTTAATTTCCTGGATGCTGATGCCCAATATCTTGGATGTGTTTTCCTATAATATCAAGATAATACAGAAAACTAATTCATGGTGTTGTTTTAAAGATTACATGATTTAATATGTGAAAATATTTAGAACAATGTTTGAGACATATTAAATGCTCAGCAAAATTGCCTTCTTGAAATATTTGATTGTTTATATATATATAAAAAATTTTAAAATAAATAAAAATATATGTATGCTATAATATGTACAATTTTTAGAATAAATGATATTGCAATGTTATTTCTTCATTATTAAGTGATTAGAAATCTGAATTCAGTATTGTTTCACTTACTTCTAAGGCTTATTGGTAGTCTCAATTTTGAACTTGGTCTTTGAAAAATTTAAGAGATTTATAGTTAAATATAACTATATACATAATATATTTAATATATGAAATATTTGTAAATAAATGTATATATACTCATTTAAATAAAAAGGTAACTGTTTAGATCACAGAGCAGAAAACTTAAAAAGAGCCCTGGATTCTTTTGAATGTTAATTTCCACATTCACACATCCACAGAAATTTTGCTTTCTGTGTATTCTGTGATGTTTTGGGCATTTTTTTCCTCTGTGAGTCACTTTCACCATGAGGACAGCTCATCTGATGAGTAAAATATATATAGGAGTTCCTAAAATCCCTATGCTACTCCAACCAGTCCAATATTCTGTTGTTCTCAAGGAGTTAGACAAAGCTTCTTTCCTTACTGCCTTAGCTAAGTGTTCTCAATGTCACATGACACGGATTAGGTCCTGTGGTCATCTCAGAACTGAATTCTGTGGCTAGGAGAATAGGAGTCCTTCACAGAGCTTAAGATTAATCATTCCCATCGAACTCAAGGAGAGAGTGGAATGGGAATGCCATTTCACAAAAGAAAAACTGAGTGTTCTAGTTAGAATTCTAGGGAGTGAGTCTTAAGTAAAGAACCAACAAATAGAACCTTTAAAATGAATACACAGTAGTTCCATGCATTCCCTCTAGAGTCTTTTTTTTTCTTATTATAAAGGATTATTCAAGATGTGTGTCTCCATTTAATCTGTTTTCCTCATGTTTTTAAAGACTTTCCCAATATATCTAAGTTCTTGGCTTCTCCTTATGACAACATTTCAGATATTGACAAATCCATTGGTTTCATTTGTTCATATTGTTTGTGGAGTATTTAAAGGCTCTGCTGTAAAAGGCAAAAAAAGAAGAAGAAGCACATATATTTTCCTGAAAAAAAAATTGTCCTACAAAGATATTCAATGTTGTATTTCTTTGTTATTCTTTAGCTTTAGATGAACAAAACCAAGTGCGTATAGTTTGATGAAGTCTAACTGAAATTATCATGGTCAAGCTAAAGGATATAGGTTGGTTGCATCATCTAACTACATATTCAGTTTTCCCTACAGTGCAAGCATAAAATCACAGATGCTGACACTCTGAAAAGGCCCATCAACATGATGCTGGAGATGTGCCTAGTGAGGGAGCCAGGAAAATTTCAGAGGATGCTTTTCTTTAGAGACATGATATATATTTGAGAATGCTTTCAGAGAATGTGTATAAAGAAAGAAATGAGTGTAGGGCTTTTCTCTCTCACCTATAGGTGTCAGATTGCAGAAAAAACACAAGCAAAAAACCTCACATTTGGGGGATTGAAAGATTGTTTAGATAAAATAAAACATAACAACATAAATAACCATAATAAATTTATCTCTGACCACTGAATGGCAAGGATTATATTTTATCCAAGGAAACTTGGATTTTTTTCATGATTAGTCTAAGCTGCAAGTGAATATTTTACTTGATGTTGCAACGTGTAACATGAAAATCACTAACTCAGCTTGTTTTGCTCCTTTCACTAAGTATTTAATAAATAAAGAAGGTACAAAAATTAGAGGAGCATTTCTCAGTACTGAAAATTTTGCTGTTTGAAAATAAAAGTTAGAATATATTAAGGTACAGATTTTAAGCCTTAGGCCATAGTTTATAAAATTCAAGTGTTAGATACAAACCTTCTACATCCCAGAAACAACATTGTAAGGCAATAAAGTCCATCAGGAAATTTTCTAGAGAATCAAGCACAACAGGCTGGTACATATTGTTAGATTTCAAATAACAGAAGACTCCAAAACAACTTGCATTTAACTGTATGTATATTATTTGTATACAAGACATTTAGAGACAGGACATTATGAAACTGTATTTGTTGACATGCAGTGACATCAACAAAGACCCAGTTCTTCTCATCTTTCTTCTCTGCCATTCTCAGAGTGTTTGATTTGTCCAGCCCTCAGATGAGGCTAATGGCTGATGAACAGGAAGGAAGTTGCTGCATACTGATGTAGCCAAGGTGGGTAAATTCATCCTGCAGTAAGAATTTCTTTTTCTGAAGACAAAGTCAATGAATTTATCTAGAACAAAGTCCACAAGCTGGGATTAATAGCCCAGTGGCCTGCATTATCAAAAACTCATGAAAATGATCCCATAGTGCATTTCACAGCCAAATAAGCATATGAAAGACTGGGCTAGACTAAGGATTTCAATGAGATTTGTGTCCTGAATGGATGAATTTTTTTTTCCCCAGCATGGATTCCTACAGAATTGAGAATTTTCTTAACAAATCTGAATAAGAATAATAAGCTTTCTCATCTAGTGTGATACTGGAGCCCATGAATGTGGTCATTCTTTGATTCTTATGTGTTCAATTCTGCTTTACAGATTTTTTGGTTGGCAAATTTTTGAAGCTGGCTTTACTTGTTTTTGTCTGGGAGTAATTTTTCAAATGTCAAATCTGTGAGTAAATTTTAATCTATTTTGCTGATAGAAAATTTTACTTATTTTATATGTCTTGATGATTTCATTAGAAATGTTGGAGACTAATCTTGTGGGGGGGGAAACACATCCGATTTCAATATGTTTTAATCTTTACATGATACCATGTGAGCGTTTCTATTTTATGCATATGGACATTAATACATTAAAAATATTTTGCATCATTATGAACATTTTGATCAGCTGTTTTATCTTAAATTACTTTATAGAAAAAACTGAACTGTCATTGATGGCAGTACTATAGGATAGGTAATTATTGCTATTCATATAATTCATTAACAGGAAAAGATAACAAATTAGTTTAATGAGTCTCCCAGACATAAATTTGTTTCAATCTACAAACTCATTTATGGTTTTGTGGTATATCCAAATTAAATTGTCACTCTCTGATATTCTCAGAATTGTTCTTTCTTTTAAAGTAATAAACATAGAACATAGATCAAAACAATTTCTTTACTCAAGTGTTATAGCACTTCCAGGAAATTATTAACACTTCTGGCAAACCATCTACTTATGATTTTAAAAAACAATATCATTTTCCATTCAATATGGTAAACTCAGACATCACTATATGATTATGTGCAGTAGAACCATGAACAGCCACTTATCTAAAGAATCTTATTTAAAATATTTCTAAATTATTTTATCCAAACAATTGCAGCTATCACTACATAAATGTACAAATGTTTAAAATAGTAAACTCTAGAGTAAACTGCATGGATTGGAATTCTGGCTCAGGCATGTTCTAGATATAATCAAGTAACTTAAAGCCTTTATGCTTTAGTTTCCTTATCTGTAAAACTAAGGATTAAAATAGTACTTTCCAAATGAGTGATTATGGCAATTGATACTACAATATAAGTAAAATGCTCATTGAAGGCATATTATTTTAATTATTAAATATATTTTCTTATCTTGAATATATGAATATATGTGAAACATAGGATATATATTTGGTCTCTGCCACCAATTTCTGACACAGAGCTTCTAAATCTCTTGTAACTTCCTGGATGATGAGAATATCTTTTGTTCTAATGAGTAAATTCTTGGTGGGCTTTTGGATAGCTTCAGCATCAGAGCTGGTCACCAGACCAAGCCATTATCAGAAGTTTGGAACTTTCAGCCTCATCCCCTGTTCTCCACGGAGGAGAGATAGGCCAAAAATTGAGTTAATAATCAGTAATTTCTACCTGTACCTCAGCAACTCCCTGTGTCTCAGGGCTGACAGCTTTTCCTTTTCTATGTGAAAAGAAGTGTTTCCTATGTTCTGTGCATTCTCTGAAAGGCAGAGAAGGGCTCCTTGTTTCCTTTTTTCTGGACCACTACTTATCATCTGCTTCTAAGCAAAGATAACTCATGCTATTTAAACTTGAAAAGATTCAGTTCTACTATCTTTAAGATGTTAATAAGAAAGAAAAAAAAGAAAAAAGACAAAGATGGAGAGGACAAAAGAGAAATAAGCAAAGAGAAGAAAAGGAAGGAAAGGAAAGGAAAGGAAAGGAAGGAAGGAAGAATGATATATGGAAAATGATAGGCAACAAAAATAACATTTAACATTTTTTTGTTAGCTAAACTATAGAATATAGGATGCAACAGAAACATCAGAATTCTTTGATATGACCCTTTAACATCAGATGAGAAAACTGAAGAACTGCTGTGCTTGGTATCCTTGAGTTCATTCATCAGTGTTTATTTAGTGCTAATGAAAGTCAGGCTTTGGTCTAGATGCTAGAACACCGCAGTAAATAAAAGAAAGTCTGGGGATTTTCTTAGCAGAATTAAGGTTCTTGTTCTGATTTCCCAATTCCTAATTACTCTGCCTACCTCATTTCACCCATGCCCTAATGAAAGTGACCTCACTGATGCCATGAGCCTGGTGTGTATTTTTGGAAGAAGTGGCTACATTTAGCATTTTAACATGCTAAGAATCTCTGGTCCTAAAAGTAATTATTTAAAACACCAAATTATTAATTAGAAAATTATTTCCATAACATGTATTCTACTGAATGTGTGCTGGCCTCACTAAAAAAAGAATAAATGACTTGTGGTTGGTAGATAAAAACAGCAAAGGGATCATTCTTAGAAACTTACTTTATTCTTTGTTTATGTTTCCAGGCTTTTAGTGTGCCAGTTATTCTGGCAAACAAACAAGCAGCCCTTAAATATTGTTACAACACAGAAAACATGCTTAGGAAAAGATAAAGGCTATATTAGAGAGGATTTAAAAATACTTGGAAATATTGCATGTGCAAAACAGATAGAGGAGTTGCAGAAAATGCTACATTTTTACTTGTCTTGATTGGCATAGGTAGGGGAATGTAAATTGCTTGGGGTCCATCAAAACATGGCAGGTGACTCAAAATGCCCCATGTGACATTGTACAAGCTAGACAATTTGTCACTAGAAACCTCTTTTCATTTTTGGGTGTGTCTTTGTTTGGAATCATATTGAGTTATCACATTTTATAGTGCATTCAGTATGCATTTATGTAAAAAATAAACATTATTCTGCAAAAAATGTTTTCTGAGAAGAGATAAAAAAATGTTTAAGAGCTTTGTAGCAGGAAAGCATAAACTGAACAGTCCTATGTCAGGGAGGTCTACAACCTTCTCCTGGTTTTACCTTCTTTTCTTCTTTATCAAAGTCTCTGCCTTTTCTTTTCATTTTTTACCCCCATGGGGAAATGTCTGTCTCTTTATCAAGGTCTAATTTAAATGTCAGCACATTGTGAGGCTGGTCTCACCTCCAATTCTGTCTTTCTTTTATCAATCTCTTCCTTTTCTTCCATTCTGAATCCTTCACATTTACTTCCTTTATAGTAGTTTAGAAAGATCAGTCCTGCATTGTTGATAGGATTAGAGTAATGAGATGAGGAGGCAGGAACACTAGTTAAAAATCTGATTGCATAATCCAAGTAAGAATTGATGCTGACCTGATATAAAATAATGTGGTGGAGATGAATGGAAAACAATAAGACAGGTATTAGGAAATATAAAATAAAAATATGAAATTAAACAAAGTAAAGCACAAAACCAAAAAACAAAATAAAAGCAAAAACAGAAAACCAGATGAAATAAACTAATAAAAAAAAACCCTTGATTCATCAGACTAAAGAAAAACAGTAGAATAATTTGGGTGAATATATAATTTATCATCTGAATCAGGAAAGAGTTTAGGGTGAAAAGGAGCACTATTGATAATTAAATCAAACAAGAAACTTCTAACTAAAGCAGGCTGTGAAAACCTGGGCATCTGGTCACCCTGAGGATAATGGAATCATTGCTGAATTATACATTGAAATGTAATTAAATCCTAATCTTAATTAATCACTACTTTTCTGGGAAAATTTTTGAAAATTAGCTAAGTGATTTGATGGTTAGTTTTATCTTGCCAAAATTGGTCTAGATGTACTGAAAATTGTGGGTGAAAAGGACTGAAATCTAAGCATCTAGCTATTTTTCTAAGATTGTATGAAAACAAAGAGGATAAAAGCTCTCCTTCCTCTCCCTTCCTTCCCCACCCATCCTCCAACTCCTGAACACAAATAAGCAAACCAGACCTCCTCTGAAGAAGCCAGGTGCTCACCATGGTCACATTGTCAACCCATAGGAAGATGTTACTCCTTGCTAACCAAACACACTCTTTAATCAAATCATTAATTTCCAAAGCTTCAACACCATGTTTTTACTGATGCTTTCAAAATGCGTATCTCCAATCTCAATATCTCTAATGAATGGAAGACAATATATTTAATGGGGTACTCACCTCAAATCTTTGAAAATTAGCATGTATTTTACACTTAAAAGATATCCCAATTCAGATACTAGATTTTCATCAATTACTTGATCTGTATTTGGATTTTATAAAATTTTCAATTCAGAAAGTAGAGTCACAAGCTAAGTTGATCCAAATACAAGGAAAATTTTTCAGTGAGTTGAGTAGCAGCTTTAAATTTAAGTTTAACTTCAGTAGATTAAATAAAATGTAAAATTTGGTCTCTGCTAAGTACCAGAGGCTACCATATAAAACAATGTAGGAAAAACAGGTGTCTCAAAGTTACAGATTCACAAATTGCATGTTTACCCTACCCTCAAATCTGCTTCTCTCCTAGGCTTCCTGACTACAGTACCTGGCACTGTCATTTGCCTGTGGGCTAAGGTCAAAAAACTTGAAGTCAGACTTAACTCTAGGCTATTTCCACCCCTCATATCCAGTGTCCAGGAAATTGTGATACAAATGTAAAAAAAAAAAAAAAAAACTGACCACCATTCACCACCTCTGCTGTTAAAGCTCAAATATTTATTGATTCTTCTTCTTTCACTTTTAGTGCCTATATGGTATTTCCCAGGCTAACTAATCCTTTTCATCTGAATGTGCTACTTAGTTGCTCAGAGTTCCTCAAAATGTTTTCATTAATCATAAAAAACATACTGCAATCAAAAGTCTGACATGATCTGGTCATTTCTCACTCTGTTGACTCATCCGCCATCTGCAGATCATCCAAGGTGTTTTCTTGATTATGCCCTGACCACAGGAAGCACATCCCACAGTAAGGCTTTACCTTTGCAGACCCCTTTGAAGTTCCTTCTCATCTAGTTACTTGGCTAACTCCCTTATCTTCTCATTGAGGCTCTCCTATTATTTTTGTATTTTATTTCATTTTTTTAATTGAAGTATAGTCAGTTACAATGTATCAGTTTCTGGTGTACAGCATCATGTCCCAGTCATGCATATATACATACCTATATTCATTTTCATATTCTTTTCCATTAAAGGTTATTGCAAAATATTGACTATAGTTCCTTGTGCTATATAGAAGAAATTTGTTTTTAATCTATCTTTATATATAATTGTTAACATTTGCAAGTCTCAAACTTCCAAATATATCCCTTCCTAACCCATTTCCCCCAGTAATCATAAGATTGTTTACTATGTCTGAGAATCTGTTTCTGTTTTGTAGATGAGTCCATTAGTGCCCTCTTTTTCTTTTCTTTTCTTTTCTTTTTTTTTTTTTTTAGATTCCTCATATGAGTAATATCATATGGTATTTTTCTTTCTCTTTCTGGCTTACTTCACTTAGAATGACAACCTCCAGATCCATCCATGTTGCTGCAAATGGTATTATTTTATTCTTTTTTTTTTTAATCACTGAGTAGCATTCCATTGTGTAAATATACCACAACTTCTTTATCTAGTCATCTATCAATGGACATTTAGGTTGCTTCCATGTCTTGGCTGTTGTATATATTGCTGCTATGTACATTGGGGTGCATGTATCTATTTCCTTAACTAAAAACTCTCTCATCTTTCACACATTCATGCTATTTTCTCTTAACAAGTTACACTCTAATTTGTTTTCAGAACTCTTCTTACATGGAGAACTGTCATAGCATAGTGATTAAGAGTACAGATTTTGGAGCCATATTTCCTCGGTTTTGCTTCTTAATAGTTATGTGACCTTGAGCAATTTTACCTACCACTCTGTGCTCTGGTTTCCATAACCCTAAAAATGAGGCTAATAATAGTACCTTGATAGTGATAATGTTACTTTATCTAAGGGGCTAAAAACAGTGCCTGGCACATGGAAAATACACAATGTTAAGTTATATATTTATTTGTTATTATTTATTTCTCACATTAGAGAGAAAGATACATGAGAAGGGGCAATTTGTCAGTTTATTTACACAATCTTCCTAGATCCTAGAAAAAATGCCTGGCCTATACATGAATAGAAAGACCAGAGTTAAAAAATATACATACAGATGCAAGAAGATATCAACAAATAATTATAATTAAATAAGATAATGCCCAGAAGAAATATTCAAACAGGGGAATTGGGAGAAGAGAGGATTAAAAAGAAAATCTATCTGTACTGTTTTGAATTAAATTAAATTGTTCTTTTAGCTTCACTCTTGTTAGCTCATTTCTGCATCCATCCTTCATTTAATATTTTACATAGGTAAGGCTAACTTGCCTTGGCTTATCAACAGGGCAAATCATGTGACATCCAAGATGCTCCATTTGAATGCATGCCATGTAATGCAATTAAGAGAGGACCATGTCAGTAAATAGGAACCTGGATTCATTTCTTGACTATACCACCACAAGATATTGATACTGCTTTGTGTCTCTCATCTTAGTTTTATCATGAATGGAACTGGATTAAGTAGTTACTATTAACCTTCTAGCTTTCTAATTTGTTGCATTTTTGTGGTATGCTCTGACTTTTTCCTGAATGTTTTCTATCTTTGCCCTCTCTCTGTCCTCAATTGGATATCATGGTAAACAGAGCATAATTGCAAAGATAAAAATAAGGCACAAAATTATATGCTATACATGTGTACTCACTGATAGTTGAATGTTATGCTATTTGGATTAGCATGGGTAATAATTTCTTATCTTGCCCAACCAAATATGGTAATATGAATTGATGTCAATTGATAGGATAAAGCACATGAAAATGAAGCAGTAAAAGTAAGTGAAATAGAGAAAAGAAGGGTACCAGATAAAATTACAAGTGAACAAAATGAGGGCAAGCAGATTCTATAGCCATCATAATTTATATATTTCCTATGGCTTCAAATTCTTTCTGGTTTCACAAATTAACCAAAACTGCTTCCTAGTGGAATAAGAGAATGGAGAAAATCAACAAATATGTGTAATCCTGAATCTGATTTCCAAGTGGGCATCTGATTCAGTGAGGATGTGTTGTCTTCAAGTTGCAGAAAATCTGAATAATTTTGGCTTCTACTGTAGGCACTTGTGTGCTTTCCTTTAATAGAAATTCTAGAAAAAGAGAATATCAAAAACGGTGTTCCAGTGATAGAATGATGGAAACCTTTTCAAGCATTCTGCTGAGTATTTGGGCTACTCCCCCTTTCATCAGATGGTGCTGAGGTTTCAGTATCACATCCTCAGTTAACAACATCTGAAAGCAGCAAGGAAGGAGTGTGTAGAGGAGATCTTTCTTACTACTCTCCCTTTTCATCAGGAAGAAATAATGTTCCCTGAAACACCAAGTATTTTCTCTTATGTTCTCTTTGAAGACAATCCCTGACAAACTAAGCCAATTGGGCTGAATATTGGTCATTTCCTGAGTTTAAGGTGTCATCTGAAAACACTGATAACCTTATTAAGTTTATTTGTGGTTTTTAACAGAGAAGTGGGAAGGAAAGACAGGCTTTTGGGATCAAAGGGTGTTTGTTTATCTGTAGTTGTTCTTGCTTTTCACACGTCCTTTAATAGGTAATAGTTCTAAACAAGGTCTATATTATTTTTGGCCTTGTATAAGGTTGTGCTCCATTTCTTTACCTTTTATTTTTATATGATTGGCCCCTAGGCTGAATATCCCCACCGCCTTCCCAGGAGCAGGAGGTGAAAAGATGGAGTCCTTCTTTGGAGTTTTGCTGTAGGCTTTTGTATAAGTAAAGCTGATAAACACACATGGGAACATTCCTGGACCTACTATGTGGTGGTGCACTTAATGCTTTTTAGATGTGTAAGTATCATACCTGCTGACTTCCATTGATCTTCACAAAATGAAAAATAGAAATAAGTTGTGAACAAATCACTCATAACCTCTTTAGCCACAGTTGAATCAGTCATTTCCTTGTGATGGCATTTTGGGAAGAGAGGGTTACCAATAAAGCAAAGTCCCTACTGGGAGAGTTTCAACCACCAAAACAACAAAACAAGTGTAAGATATGACACTTTCTTCTTAAGAAGGTGCCCTTAACATTGGCCAGTATATGATTTTTGTGTGTTAGTGTCAGTGTATGTGTGTCTGCATGTGTGTGTATGGACTAAATTATTAAATATCAGGGCTGCTGTTAATTCTTAGAATTATTTGTATTACTAGGAATAAAGAAGTATTCCATAAGGGCAAAACATTTGCCATAATTTTTTGTGTCCTTTATTATAGTATTTTAATAATTTGTCAGAAAACTATATACCTATATATTTTTATTAATTATATAATTTATTGTAACTTCATAAACAGTAACTATATAATTTATTACAATAATATTTATAATAACATTAGAACAGTTTAAGGTGCTCAAATGTTTTATTATTTTGATATATAACAGAAATATGTGAGAAATTATCATTTAATATATTAAAAAATCAAATAAGGATAAAAATTAAAATAAATTCTTAAATGCTAAGTAGTACACACATTTCATGTTGTCATGGTAACCTAAATATCAGCGATCAACTGGAGCATCAGACAGAATGGCAGGCATCTTTAATGCGTTTGTTTTAGAATTTTTGCCTCATGTAGTGATATTTTATGCATTTAACTACAATTTCATTCATGTATTATCATCTAATGAGTAGTATAAATGACTGTCAATGAACCAGATATGTTACTGTAGAAAATATATTTTTAAAAGACATGAAATCAAAGTGAATATTGTACAAGTACCATAAATGCAGACTTCCTTCTCATCACACATTAATTAAAATATTATTATTAAAATTCTCTCAGTACAATGATTTTCAAACAGAATAACATATATTCAGCTCTTAAAATCATCTTTATATGAGTGTCCTGTTTTCCTGTGGAGTTTCAAGTTAAGTGACCATTTCTTCCTCTTTTGCTGTCGTCAATCAGGCGCATATTCAAAACATAGAGCTTACACTGTCATTGTCAAATGAAGGGCCAATCCGAAGGAAAATAAAGAAAAATAATTATCATGGACATCCTTTGAAAGCAGAATCTACATAGCCAAAACTAATGCCAAGTAAATGCAAGGGTTTTTTTTTTTTTTATTTTTTTCTCTCTCTCTCATTACTGCTGTGTTTCCTCTGAGAGTAAAATTCTTTTTAAAACTACTATATAATTTTAGTTTTATTGAAAAGTCTCCAATTGATTCTAAATACATGAGAATTTACATCAACCTATCTGAGACTGGCCTTTGGGGGTAGGAAAATGGATATTTCTGCCTCTTGAGGTCTTCAGGGTTTTTACGAGTGACAAGATGACAAATGCTAATGTCATTGTCCTGGATGAGCATATCAGTGATTTGATATATGACATTCTGTTTTGAACCACTTGTTTGGGATATTGAGATTGAATGCTATTGCATCTATGTGATTGAAATTTTATTAAACTTTATTCTCCAACCCCCATATTCACAATCAAATATCAGGGGAAATATTAAATCCGTGGTTATAGACTATTTCATTATGTTTCATTGATGGATTTCAGACAAACACATAATCCTGATACTTATCACAATTAAGTCTCGATAAATGCTCTATCCTTGGTCACACTTTGGGGAAAAAATATCAAAGTATTGTGAGAGAAGTCCTTAGTGTTTATGAATACTAGCTTTACAATTGGTAGCCTCCACTCCAGTGTTTGTGTTTTAGTGCCAGTCTAGCAGTTGTACATTCTTAAATAATGTCCTAGGATTTAAATTTCCTAATGTCCAAAATTACTAATTTTTTGGCTTCAATCACCAAATATGTACTGATGCATCTCTCATCTTTATTTCCAGATTAAAGAATCTTTGCATTCATCTTAATTTAATGTTGTTAAAATAAATAGCAAGGTGAGATTTTAGATTTACCAAATTCTCTGTAACTTACAGGTTACTATTTTAGTGGGTCATTTTAGGATAAAGAATAAGAGACTTTGTTCCATTCTAAAGAATGTGTTACTAACCCTTTAAAATAATAGAAAAATTTCAGTCTTTTCTCTTTAGATCTTGAACTGAATGTAGGCATTAAGAAATAAAGAAATTGTGGTAACAATAGAAGTTACATATAGAAAAGTAAAGAAAATGATCACTTTTAATTCCTAATTTTAATGACTTTGATAATGATAATAACATAAAACTATAGTATAAAAGTCTAGATGTTCTAATAATTTAATGTATTTTATCCTTTAAAGCCTCCCTGATAATTCCATGAGCTAGGTTTCATTATTAATCCAATTTTACAATCAAGAAAACAGATATTAAGAATTTAAGTTACTTGTCCAAGATCACACTACTTATAAATGACAAACTTAGTATTAGAGCCAAAGGAGACCCAGCTTTTTACACTAGGTTGATACTTCTTTCTCATAAATTTCAGACATCTTTGGTGTCCAAACATCACAAATTTCTCCCTGCTTCTTCTTAGTCTATACATTGCTTTTATCCTGCTACCTTTTGAATATATATGAACCAGAGTTTAGTTCTAAGATTTTATATTCTCACCTTGTACCTAGTTAACTTGTTAATGTAACTAGAGTAATTTACTTCACAAGGCAGCAATCTTTTGGAGATTAAGACATTTTTACTCCATATTATTCAGTGGCTGCTGGAGGCATCTTGCCAATGATATTAAATCTTAAATGCGATTGAGCTCTGCAGTCATCACATAAGGTAATACAGGCAGACTTCCAAGTTTTCATGCTGTTTGGTGTAAGCCTCCTGGGAACCATGTGATAGCTCTGCCCTGTTTGCCATCAAGTAGAATCTCATACAAATCAAACTCTTCTTGCATTTCATCCAAGAAAATTTGCAAAGACTTGTATACAAAAATTTTTCCCTTTAATGCATCAAGCTTGTAAATATCTTGTGAACTTGTTTGATGGCAAGTTGTTTTCCAAGGCAGGGCAAACTTCTTCCATGAGGAAAATTCATTTTTCAAAAAAAAAAAAAAAGCATAAAGCAATAAAAAAGATCAACTTATATCACCTTTAACAAATGGAACTAGGGGACTTAAAGTTTTTCCTGAATGTTTTTCCTTTGATGAATGTGGTTAAATTGTATGTCACATATCTAAGGACAAAATGATGAGTTTTCATTCTTTGATTTACAAAGGCCTCTCATCTACTTCTGCTCTTCAACACACATGCCACTTTCCCCTTCATAGGAGAGTAGGGAAGAGAGTTCTGGATTTAGAAATAAGAGATCATGGAGTAATAGTCCTATTCAAAAAAAAGATCCACAATTGCTTAGGCTCCTACATATGGATATGTGTAATGCAGTCTTTCTTATACGCATAATGTGTTTTAAAAATATGATACCAAGTGCATAGTTCACACATAAAAAAGGAAGTCCTCTATATAAATTTACAAATATATATAATGGATATTTTGTATGTTTGCTTGTGGGTGTGTGGATGTGAAACTAAGTAAATGTATTCATATACACATATATATATATACACATACATATATATACACGTATACATATATATATTTATATACACACATATACATATATATATTCAGTGCTGTTCCAGAAGGTAGATTATTACCTACATTTTTCAGACATACTGGAGGTACAAATACACTAATAAACATTTTTCAAAGACATTAATCCATGCACAAAGTCTCTACCAGTTTAGCTATTTGCTTAGTTTCATCATTTATATTATAGTGGGCCTCATGATGTTAGATGTGAATGCAATATGGTCTAATATGTCAGCCCCAGGTTGTTAAACACTCCCAGTGAGCTGGTAACCTTTTCAGAAAATTGCATTGTCATAATACTTGTCAACCACAAGCAAATATTAAGAACTTACTTCTTCATTGTGCATTGCTAATTGCAGGATAATTAATTGAAGGGTTTTGTGACTTACAGAAGCAAAGTCCGTGATCTCTCTGGTATCATAGACACAGTTACATAACAGCCTTAGGAAATAGAGATAGGAAATGTTAATTAAAAATGAATATTTGGATAAGTACTAGAACAATATAAAACAGACTTCCAGGAAGCTTTTCATATAGAAACACCAGAGAAGAATGCCATAGAGGTTTGAAAGATTTGGAAAAAAATTGTAAAGTGAGCTGGAAATTAGACATATGTTTTTAAAGGAGGAAGGGATATTGATTTGGAATTGGATCAAACATCTACTTTCTTTATGTGATTTAAAGGACTTTTCAAACATTTCTTCTTCAATGATTTGATGAACTTAACAACCACAAAACAAGTTTTCAGTAATTCCTGTTAATCCACTGAAGAACTTCATTCTAACTCAACTATCCACATATATATGAGTTTTATGTTGTTATTAGCTTGTACTAGCAACCATCACCCATAGCTGAATAAATAATTGTACAACTATTTTGATGTCACAATTTACAATATTCTCACTCTTACATTTGAACCTCAGTATAATGTGAGTTAAGGAGGACATGGTATATATTTTTTCAATTTTGCAGATGAGAAAAATGAGCATGGCATGTTGAATCAGATATACTTGATTTCAAATTCTGGCTTTATAACTTACCATCAATTTGCATTCCCATGCATTCTTCAGTATTTTTTAAATAAAATTGTTTTGAACAGTTAAATTAAATAGGGGAGGTAAAGCTGTTAGTACAGTCTAACAGATTAAGAAATGGTAGTTATTTTGTTTTAAATTTAAAGCGAACATTTTCTCACTCTGTCAAGTTGAATGCTAAATCTCAATCATTGAGGTATTTTAGAATCTTTGTATACTAGACAGTGTATTCATAAATATTCATGCAATTTAACTTTTAAACCCTGAGCTGTATGTTTTGGCACATATTCTATTCCCTATGTAATGACAAAGACATGCAAGTCCCAGTCATTAAGTGGAGTTAGGTGAGGCAGAAAGGAGAAATGACACTGATAAATAATTCCAGGCCATTTCTGTGAACCACAGATGTTTACATCAAGCTGATTAATATTTTCATAATTCACAACAGATTAATTTATTGTGGGTTGCCACCTCCAGCTCTTTTATAAATCAAATTATTAAAATTGTATTTAATAAATCATTTTCATGTTCTAAAAACATGTAAAAAATTTAGCTGTCATATTAACATATATTGTGAGTCCACAAAGGAAGATTTTTTGAACTCTAACTCTCATAATACAGAAAGAGATTTAATATATTGAAATACAGACAGCCTTTGAAAACATTTGAACATCATTATTAGATAATAAGTTTAAGGCAGGTGTCATCTTTTCATCTTTATCAATCTGATCAAGTTTGTCCAAATATTGGTCAAAAGAAGAATCTGAGTCTATAATCTTATTCCTGTCTCCTGCCCTGACAAAGTTTTAGTTTAGTTTCTTTAGAGACCTCTGTTGGAGGTACATATTTCTTGTTAACAACCTTCTTTCATCTCTCTATATATTTTCTTCTCTCACATTTTATGATTATAGTTTTCATATTATCTTTAAAATTGTAAGCAGAATATTCAGAATGATTTTGTAATCAAGTAAGTTAATTATTCATACTTGACCCTAACTAGAAGCAAATCTATAAACTAAAAATGCTATTAAATAATTGATTTCCTGTCTTGTTTTAAGCGACCTGTTCAAACTGTGATTGTTAATTTTGCTGGAAATTTCAATTTAATCTCCTCTAAGATAGCATGAAGTTATTTTACTAGTTTCTTCTCTCCCCATCATGTTTTTAAAACAATTTTCTAAATGTATTATTGATGAACTTTACCTACCTATCTATCCATCTATCCCTTCCCTTCCTCAGGATTTAACTCATTTCTCATCTCCACCCTTCTGCTTATCTGTTGTGGACTGAATTGTGTCTTTCTAAAATTCATATGATGTCATATGATGTCCTAACCCCCAATGTGATTGTGTCCATACATAGGACACTTATGAGGTAATTAGTTAAATTAAGTCATTAGGGTAGGACCCTAATCCCACAGGACTTCTGTCTTCATCAAAAGAGGAAAAGATACAGGTTCTCTCTCCATGTACATACAAAAAAGGGGACATATGAAGACACAGAGAGCAGATCATCATCTACAAGGCAGAAAGAGAGGTCTCCCAGAGACCAACCTGTTGGCAACTAGATATCAGACTGCCAGCCTCCAGAATGGTATGAAAATAAGTGTGCCTGTTGTTTAATCCACCCAGTCTGTGGTATCTTGTTATAGCAGCCTGAGCAGTCTCAACCTAAGCAACCAATTTCTACCACCCTTTCAGATTTCTGTGTAAATATTACCTTTTCCAAAGCCCTTTCTATCACATTCATTTTCATCAACACCACATTACTAGACTTGCTGCATTTTTATATGTTCTAGCTAATACTGTTTTGGATTTCTGTCACCTGTGACTGATTTAGAAGCTTCTTCAGTTTAGAGACTGTTTCCCACCAATTAAACATCCTTAAGACCTATCACAGTGAGTGGTGAATGTTAAGCTACAAGAAATATTTGTTGAAGTGCATTTTTGGAGACATATCAGTACCTGGAAGGCTACCTATCATAAAGTTGTCAAACAATTGCACATGTTCAATTTAACTTGAATTGAAATTCTAAAGACCTTTTTTATGTGATAAAATCATGGGGTTCTTCCCTCCAGTGAAGTAAAATAGCTACCAACGAGAGTTTTAATTATATTATGCTATATCAACTCAATATACATTTAAGTGGCCTCTAAAAATAATGATTATGAACTCTGTGTAGCATTGTGGAAACATTATAATAAAATGTATATGAATTGCATGTAACATAATAGAAACATTATAATAAAATGGAAAAGACAGGAGGTGAAATTGCTCATGAACTATGATTCCAAGTGTTAACAGATTGAAACATGAGAATATTTAGAGATTAATAGTTATAACATGGTGTCAATATGAATATTTTCTCCATTTTCCAAATTTCTGTGTTGTTTTCTATTTTCACCATTAAAATATTAAATTTACTTAAAAATGCAAGGAAACATGTGAGTAGCATAGATAATACATATTAGAAGAATATGTGTTAAAAAGGTGAATTAGCATGGCAGCTGGACTCGTGGGCATGGGCAAACTGGATGGGGTTAAATCTCATATTTAATGCTTACTAGCTTGATGATCTTGAAGAAGTGATTTGCATGCTCTGAGACTTCATCTCCTTGTCCTTTGAATGAGAAATGATATTAACATAATGCCCACCAAAGAACTAAGACTGCTGGAGTATCAGGAGTGCTCTTAAACGCCAGCTAATAATTTCCAATATAGTGTAAACTCTGTGAGGCTAGGGACCTGTGAATTCACTACTATAGATTAGTGCCTGGCATTTGCTAATTTTATAATACAACTTTACTTATAGATAAATGAATAAAAGGGTGAATGTAATGAAGCTAATAGAAAAGACTTCATAGAAAGTCTAGGAATTTTGAAGAAAAGAAGAGCAGGACTTTATATACATATACGTGCATATATATCTATAATTCATTATATGCCTGATGTCTAAGCAGATAACTAAATAAACAAACAGTTTTTGCTTCCAGAAGAGAATTAATCCAATTTTCCTTTAAGTTGTTTCCTGAGTAAGATAGTTTTTTTCATAAACTGCTTTAAACCATACCTTGTGATAATTTACTGTGTCTCTGTTCAGAATGATTTTCTTGTGATAGGTTAACTCAGGTTCTAGTAGAATCAGCCATGGTAAATATGTAAAATAAAATTACTGTAAGAAAGATGAATAACATTGGTAAGATCATTTAATATTTTTGGAAGAGAAAAAAAGCAGAAACTGCCTAAAACTTAGAATGCCCCTAGGAACAAGCTGCATACCCTGCTTTCAAAATCCTTCTTGCTACTTCTGCTCAGTGATGGCACTGAAATTCACTGATGCCTCGGCACACAGTTTTCTTTTTTCAACCTCAGGTCATATCACACTTACAGTTTACTGTCTTAAAATCACATCTGGAATGCACCCAGTGTATTGATTATCTCTCATATTTAAATTGAAAAATATAATGGACTTGGAAGGGAATAAACCAAGTGGTGGCCAGCTTTCTCTATCACTTTTTCTGTGTGTAGCACAGCAGATATATCTAAACATTTTCAGGATAAAAGGAGATTCAAGTGAGCCACTCAGTGATGTCATAATAAACTTCCTCCCCACGCACACATAGGAGTGTAACACTGACTTACATGTGTTCCAGGAGATAAACCACTCACCCATTCTTTAGGAAATAATTATGAATGGAGTAAGTCAAAGTGTGTCTCCCTGTCCCCTCTCCAGCCCTTATTAATATATTCATACATCTATTGATTCAAAAGGTTAGTCATTCAAATATATATACTATGTATTCATCACACATTTTCTCTATACTAAAGGGCTGTGGAATTTTTGCATTCCAAGAACTTACATTCTAACTGGGAGAGAGACACTGTAAATGAAAAAAAATAAGTAAAGTAATTTCAGAATGCAAAAAATAAAAATGTAAAGAAGAAATAAGGGGGCAGAGGTATAGAGTGAGGATGTTTTCATGGCTATTTTAGAGCTAGTGTTCTGAATGTCTTCTCTTAGGGAGTTACATTTCAAGCTGGGGTGTGACAAATGGACACTCAGCCACAACAGGATATTGGGAGAAGAGAATGTCAGGCTTAATTTCCAAGGAGGATTGTGGCTTGAGGTTTCCAAAGAATTGAAGAAGAAAGGGAAGGAAGGAAGAGGGAGAGAGAAAGAGAAAGAGAGAAAAAGATGAGAAAATGTTAGTGGGATTGAAGAAAACCATGACAAGTTTTATGGGGTGGATGTGAAGGAATAATATGGGTTCAATTTGGCCATGAAAAAGTCTTAGGTATTCTTCTAATTTCAATTGATCTTCAGTGGAGCATTTTCTCTAAGGCAGTGATATTATCTATTAGATAATTTCTTAAAAAATTTACACACACACACACACACACACACACACTACTCCAACATCTTTTGTCTTATGAAAAAGTTGTCTAGACACAGAGATAGGACACCATGTACTGAAAGATGTCCAAAGGAATCAATGTGAGAACTGAATTGTGAAAGCTTTGAGTTCCAGTTCAGATAAACAAGAGGAAAAAAGCACTTTTTAAGTATTTAAGTATTGGTGAATCAACTTTACACTTTTTTTAAACCCTTGATTTTGTCAAAAAACATAAATATCAGCAAGATGCAACTGAAATTTTTTGACATCCCTAAAATTTTAAACAGTCTAGACGTGTTTGCTTAAAGGTTGAGCAAAGGTTGAGAGGTTGACTTCTCAAGTATCTGCATATATTTTATTTTCTACAAATATAAAAGTTGTATAACAGAAACAGAATATGTTGGTGTATATTTGTAAAATATCTACCATTTATTGGACTATTACACTGTTCTGCACATATTTTAATTTTTTAAGAATTCAGATTTGAGGAGGGGGTTAGAGTTCAGTGGTAGAGTGCATGCCTAGCATGCACGAGGTCCTACGTTCAATCCCGGACCTCCATTATACAAACAAACAAACAGACCAAATTACCTTGGCCCCCACTCACCTCAAAAAAAGATTGTGTTAAAAAAAAATTCAAAATTTACATTGACACTAACAGGGAGCTATTATCATGTTCAATTTCCTGTTGAAGAAAATGAGTTTCAGGGAGGCTTCCCCAGCTCATTTCAGATGGCAAATGTCAGGGTAGGACTAGATCTGAGCTGAGGTCCACCGAATTATTCTGCTGTCCCACACAGTTTAAACCATGGCTTCTTTCAAAGCATGCTTGAGTATTCAGCAGTAGAATGTGGGTTTCTTTTACTGTGTGGCTTACTCTGAAAACAGTAAAAGCACATAAAATTATGAAAAAGAGGAAAGAAAACATATACATTGCTTTTTTGTAATTTTTTTAAACTACTCTATATCATTCTCCTCCTCATCCTCTTTTCTATTGTCCTTTCTTACTTAATGGCTTCAAACTTTCTTATGTCCCTTCTTCATGTCCTTTTTTGTACTGTGCTTTCTCTGTGGCATAAGCCTTTATTCTTAGATCTACAGTCTTATAGTACATTTGTGAATATATCTTATCTTTTTAAGAGAAAACTATGTAATATATATATGATCATAGAATAGCAAACTTTATACGACTCCTAAATCTATAATTTTATACAAATATTTTTGTCATTTTTAAGCTTATAAGCAAAATCTCCATGTGAATAGTATGTTTGCAAATACACAGACACCAAATATAAAATGATATAATTTGGAATTTTTATATATTAAAAGCTATGGAAATAAGCCAGAAGCAAAGTGCTTATAATTGTTGTCATGGCAGAGAGAAAGTTATGTAGTTTACATAGCCTCAGAGCATCTGTTATCTGAATATGAACCAAAAACACTCTTTAAAAGATCCTGGGCACATTAATGGAATCATGATTTCCCCTAAAAGTAAATAAACCTATAGATTAATATTACAGGAAACTGTGTAAGAGGATATAGTAAAATATTTATTCAATGTTATTTAAAAAATACTACTTCTGTTCTACCACGTGAAGACATCCAAGTATCAAGAATTTGAGTGGAAAGAACAAAGGAAGAAAAAGAAATAAGTAGAAAAAAGGCTTGCAGTCAATTTTCCTAGAAGCAGTACATTTTTCCTGGGCTTGGCACTTTATAAAATACAATTGTCTATGCCTGCTCTTCAAATAGAATCATTTATAAACATTGTGCAAATCTATATTATAAATTTCATAGCTCCTGCCAAAATTAAGGATATTTTCTTACTTTGAAAAACACCTCATTTAATTGTTTTAACTGCAAAATTAATGAAATTCAGAACATCTAAGAAAAATTACAAAACAAATGACTAACATATTTTATAGCACCTCCTATTCAAGAGATGGAATCTGCATCTCAGTTCTGTGAATCTGGGCTTGTCTATGACTTGCTTTGACCCAGAGAACCTGACAGAAGTAATGGTTATCTTTTTAAGTTGTTAAGTTTCCAGGTGTTTCTTTCATTCAACACAAAATAACTGATACAACACTGACCAACATGAATTGGACAAAATTATTTCAATAAATTTTCCCTGACAAATTAAATATCAAGTGATATCTAGATATTAAGTTCACTATTCATGCCCCCTGCCAGAATGTGGCTTTCTTCACCTGTCTAGAAATTCTAGAGACCCTGAGCTGCGGTTGCTTCTTTCTTAGAGAGGATGGATGAGAGTGGACTAGCCTGCTTATTGACCTTGTCCTCTGTCAGCCACATCTGAAGGTAGCTGCTCATCTAAAGGTGGGATTCTGCACTGTTCCTATTTATTATTTTCTCCAGAGCAGAAACTGTGGACCTATGGTTACATGTGATCACAGTCCATGGAAGGACAAATCACCATGGTCTTTTAAATAGATATAAAATGTCAACAGGCCTGGCTTATTAACACATACAGGTCCTTAATAAAGGCTTAGGTAAAGATTGATCTTTGAGCTTCAAAAAAGAAACAAAGAGCTATTGGAGGTCATCAATGAGAGGATGTGACTTCAGCTGACTCATGAGCTGGACCCACCAATCAGAGCTCCTCAACCCCTCCACTGCCCTTTCCATGTACCTTCTGACCACCTTTCCCACAGCTGGAGCTGTTTTCAAGGACACAGCCTTGAGAGAGCAATGTATGATGGAGACCATCTGGAAAGTACATGTGACTGAATCCAGTAAAGGCCTCCAAATAAACTTTTAAGATTCTGCTGAGCAGGTTCAGAAGTCTATTTGTCTCACAGCCACCCAAGACAAACCTCATATGTAACTTCCCATGCTTATTAAACCTGCCACATACCAGTCTGGAGTGGTTTGCCTCTTTCTTCAGTCTCTCTTTGCACTCTATGTATGGGGTCCGTTTTTGAACCAACAAGAGCAGCTTCATTTCTCTAATGTGGCTATTGGCAGAAACCATAGATTGAATAAAGCACATCTGGTTACTACCTCCATCTACCTTAGATGGTGGAGGAAGAGGGTAAAAGATAAAGGGCTCCTGAGTTGAGTCCATGATGTTTGTAGAGAGGAGATTGCTCACTGCTTGGTAGTGAGTTCTTGAGTGCAGTATCTCAGCTTTACTACTTCAGACAAAGGCAGTGATTTTCGTAGAGAATGGGTGACAGCTGCAGCACTGATTCCACCAGGTTTCCAAGGAAGAGAGGCTGAAGGATTATGCTTTTAAGTGGCTAGGTGGGTTGCTCAGAGTTTTTTATGTATTTATTTATTTTTTTAAGCAGTAGGTCTCCACGTGGAGTAATTCTTCCCTGGGACATTTGGTAAGATCTGCAAAGATTTTTGATTGTCATTCTAGGAGTGCATTGTTATTGCAATCTTGTCTAAGATGCTGCTAAAGGTCATAAAATGTACAAGTCAGCATCCCTCCTCACTCCCCCCCTACCACAGACACACACATAAGCACAATCCTGTCCAAAATGGCAATAATGCCAAAGTCCAGAAACCCTGGTCTAGAGGAGCCAGGCCTTCCTTCCCAGATCAGGAGCACGCAGGTAGTTTTTGCTCTCAGTCTTTCAAATTGTGAAATTAAATCCCAATGATACTACTATAATTGAAACAGAATGGTTGTGCTTAAATTTAAACTACTCTATTATAGCAAAATAATGTTATCCTATTTAAAATTTACAGGGAACAGATTTCAAATGATTTAGGGAAGAATCTGTTATTCAAAGGGAAACAATAGGCCCAGGTCCCCAGTGTGGGATTCCATGAAACAATTTACATAATACATTTACCATTTACTAAATGGTATTATTTATTATTATTATACAATTTTAGTTTTATAAAGAAGCTTTCATGTACCTTGTTATTAACAATAGCCCCAAATCACTGCTTAAAAAACTCACCTGTTACCCAAGTTGTAAATGAATCATTTCCTTGTGATGTCAGGGATCTTGGGGCCCATAAAAGGAATTTTATTAGTGTCTATCAGAGTACACTACAAAACAAATATCATTAAGCATATGAAAAGCAATATAATGCCCTTATTTTTTGAGAAGACTTAAAAGAAAACACTTATTTAAAGAGATCCTCACACTGAACATTATACAAAGATATGTGCAGCTTAATTAGGATTAAATTTAAGCCTTTTTTAAGTTGTAATTTAAATTATGCTTTTATGTTAACTTTTTAAAAATCTATTTACATGTATTTCTGAAATTTATTTGGATGGATATTTAGTTATATCATATTTACTCCTCTCATTCTTTCTAAAATAGAATCTAAAATAGGTTGAGGGTTGTTTATCATCTGAAAGTTAAAACTCAAACTATAGATGATTTTTAGCTCCTTACGCTGTTCATTATTTCCTCCATTGTGAACTGGCCAAATGCTGTAGTTATTTAGAAGTCTTTTCCATTGTCTCCTGGAGAGAGTGAAAAGAAAAAGAAATGGGATAGGAGAAATTAGCCTAATGCATTGACTTTAAGAAGAAATAAATGTGAAATCTGTTATTGTACACTTTTGCAGTTGGATATCTATTGTATGAAGTGACAGAAAACCAATTTTTATAGAAGTTTTATACCATTAAAAGTATACTTAATTTTTTTGAAATTCTTGTTTTTGCCTTTGTTACTTACAGATCAAAATTTAAAATGAGTGCTTTTTGTTATTTTTTCTTCTCCATGAAAGTCATTTTGATAATTAGTCCGTTTATTACTGTGTTCCTTGATTTTAAGTTATTTCTGCTTCTTCATTATCTTGATTACATTATCTTATACAGTGACCCAAAAAACTGCTGTTAACCCTTTTATTTACTGATTGATAAGGCAGTGAATATAGTTAGCAGAAATTTTGTAAAAAATGAAGTGTCTCATGTATGTGGAAGAATTTAATTTTATTTTTCTTGAATCTATAACCTGACATTGATGTTGTCATTCAAAACTGCTTTAAGCATTACTTTCTAAATTCTTACATTTATTCAACAAATATTGAATACATATAACACATCAGAATATCCTTAGACAAAGGGATATAATGATTAAAACAAAATATGCTTGCCTCCACGAAGCTTGCATTATAGCATCCTCTATCCTTCTGATTATGGTGTTTCTCTTGATTCTTTCTCAATCTATACATTCATCTTTTTAACAAATATTTATGGTGTTCTTATGTGCTTGGCTTTGTTCTACATGTTTGGTACATAATGGTGAGATGATTACTATCTTCGTGGTTTTTAAATTAGAATGGGGAAATGAATATTATATAATAAAGGCAGACATGAATACAAAATAATGAGAATTTAAGTACTAAGAAAGAGACAAATGCTCTGTAAGAAAACAATCTGGGTAGCAGATTCTTGTATAGAATATGCAGCCCAGTATTGTCCTTAAAGAAGTAAGTCAACATGAGAGCTGAGTGAAGAGAAGGAAATAGCCATGCCCAAGAATTCAAATTCATGCTTTTCTGATAGAATATCATCACATTTAAGTACTGAGATGGGTAAAAGTCTCAGTCTTCAGTACACCAGAGTCCAGTGCAACTGAAATTCAGTGAATAAAAGGAAAGAAAGATATTAGAAGATGCTGGGTGGTGGCCATGATGCTGAAGATCAAGAAGGTGTATTTTGGAAATATAATTATCAGGAATTGGTGATATTTTTTATGTGAGGACTAAGAAATACAGAATTATCAAGGATGACCCCTAAAATCTGAGCTTAAGCAGCAAAACAGGGGACATAGTTTATGGAAGGAGTGAGATGAGTTTGAAAAATGTGTTAGAGACAACTTTTCTGGCACTAAAGCAGAGATGTCAGGTGGAAAGCTGAGTATAGGTCAAACTTCAGAGGAGGTGATCAGATTGAAGTTAGAGGTACAATGAGAGGTGTCTTGGGCTGCAATTACAAGTCATAAAAACAGGTTCCCCAAAGAGTGTCTAGGGAAGATACTTCCAGTATAGATTCAATAGTAAGGTTTGAGTAGAGGAATAAAATCTTGGAGCATGCACTAGGAAATGGAGATACAGAAAAAATGGAACAAAGCTTTGACTTCTAGGGGATTAAGGTCAAGCTGAAGAGATATACATGTATCTGAATAGTTATATGATAAAGATATGTACTAGCTACTAATGGAGCACAATGGAGGAAACATTTAATTCTACTGAGGGTAGTTCAGAGGAGAGTTACAGAAGGATAATATGGAGCAATTCTGAAAAATCTTCAAAATAAATAACAAGCTAATAGGACACAGGGAAGAACATTCTGAGCAAAGGATTTGAGATTAAAAAATTCAAAGCATTTGAACAATTGTAAATAGTTCAGCTTAATTACACGGTTATAGCTTGTTTCACAATTCAAGATTTAGGTTAACCTTCACTGATGTACCTTTCCACCTTTATTTTACATTCCTGTAGTAATTAACAAATCATATTGCTTTTGCCCTCTCATTGTCTGCATTAACATTTTCTCTCCTGACTTGTCTTTAATCTGCACACTAAAAAGAGGAGCATAATTCCTTTTTATAAGCAAATGCTCATGCAGTTCTATGCAAAGAGCAGATGGTCTACAAATGTATCATTTTCTAAACAACTGTATTCTTGTCCCTTTGTCCTTGGTGGAGATGGAGGTAAAACTTTTAAATAGTGTGAAAACCAAAATAACAGTATCCAAAATATTACAACATATTCTATCCTATCTGTGATGCCCTGATGTAAGTAAAACAATTCAGTGATCTGAAATTAACCTGTAATTAAAGTGTTGAGAATCAATCAGTACAATTTAAGTTTCATTAAATTCAAACACACTCAAAATTGAATCAATTTATTAAGCTTACTTATTTCCCAGTCCCCAACAGACACAATAATACCAACATGTAACAAGTTCAGACATAAACAGCTTCACTGTTCCACTTACAGAAGTGAGACTACAACTTCCCAATTAGAATAAGGTACACTCTAAATACACATTAAAAGCAAGACAAGACACTCTAAGTTGAAGATCTGCTTGCTGTTGGTGAGAATGCCTTGAAGTATTGTTCTTGATCTATATGCAAAAGTATAGGGACACACACTTCTCAAAAGAGAATACAAAATTCAATCTAACCAATCCATCTTGTGCAGATTTTCCCTTCATTCAGTGCAAGTTTAGAATGTATAAATTATTTTGATCAGAATTCAGCAATAAAATCTTAACTCAAAAACAAAAACAACAGAAGTGTCTTGTTCACACAATGCCTGTGTGTCTTTGAAAAAAGAAAACTACCTGGAAGCAGTCCTTTCTGTAGCTTTCTGTGAATTTTGATTAACAGATTCCCTCATCTTGACTTGGAGCAACTCTCTTAGAATCATAAATTGTGAAAATTAATTGCACATTAAAGGTTCTGGCACCCAAGAAACTTGAGTTTTCCAAATAATGTTTTTCAAGACATTTAACTAAATGCAACTATAGTGTAAGGAGAAGGTAGTTGTCAATATGAACACTTCAATAGAGTAGAAGTAGTCATGCTGAATTTTTTGCATTCAATTATTCATTCTATGTTATGTGATAACACATAATCTATCAATTATTTGTTAACTATCACAATTAAATTTGTCAGATTCTTTTGGTAAAACCACTACCAAAAATAGCAATGACTAAACATGCTTTTATAAGGATCAAGCAACCAATGCAGTTTAACACATGATCCATTAGAACCTCACATTTCAAAGCCTGGAGTTCTTTGACAGGTGGAAAAAATGTACACACTGTATACATTACAGAAGAGATCTTACAAACTTCTATCAATAAATATCCACAAAACTATTGCATGTCACTGCTAAAATTCAATTTCACAATTCAGTTGAAAAAATTCCATTGGTTACATATCTCATTTAAGTGTTGGAACGAATACTCAGTGACTTCTAAGAAATGATGGACAATCTGAATTAAATAGCTAATTAAATTAAAATCAAAACTATAATAAGCTACATATTTGATAAAAGTAATCTATATGTGTGTTTATCACACTAATATAATGTAGAATAAGATGGCTATAATTGTGGATGACTAGATATACAAAGGTAGTAAAATGGTCCTGCTAGCTAGCAAATCTGATTATTAAAATCAGGACAGAATAAGAAGAAAGTAGGGGAGAGAGGGAGAGAGGAAGATGAGAGGGAGTGAAAGAGAAAAAGGAGGGAAGGAAGGAAGGATTTGTAGTCAAACTGTTACATGTCAGGCCCTAAAATAAATTATTTCCTTAATTCTCCAGCACTGGTTCTGTTATCCCCAGAATTTAGTTTAGCTTTTTTTTTTTTTTTCCCAAGGTGAAAACATCAAGGTTTAGGAAGATTAAATAAACTTTCTGTGAACACATAAATAATGAAGGAAGAAACAGGATTTTAAACTATTGACTTTTTATTAAATCTGGACAACACAATTTACTTAAACATAGACTGATTAAACAAATATTTACTACTATTTGTTTTTATCATTTATGTACTTTCCTATAACTGATAATCACCAGCAAAAACTTTGGATGTAATGTCTCTTTATTTCACCATTGTAGCAGGAGAAATAGAAAACATATTTTCTATACAAAACATTTGATTTTAAGATTTTTTTACTCAGCATGCTGAAGATAAATTCAATTAATGGTAGTTAAAATTAATCAGCAAGAAACTGAATGGGACAAAGGGCCTAATTGTTCCTTAAAACATTTATTTCACAGTCTGTTCTAGATGTCATTTTTTATGACATCTTGTTGGGACATCTCTTAATAATAAAAATAGTTACTTTTTTGAGATACACTTTTGAAAGGTTGTGATAATATAATACAAATAGAATAATACTGTTTTACTAAACTTGTGTAAATGCAAATTCCAAAACACAAGCATAAGTTCAGCTTTGTTTCTCAGTACAAAATTAAACTATACTAAATTAAACTATGCTAAAGGGAAGTGCTTGGCTAAGGGAGTTTTGCCATCTCAGTAAATAACCATCATTTATGCAGTTTGCTCATTTCCCTGCAATTCTTTTGCATGTTAAATAAAAATTGATATGAGTGAAAGGATATGAAATCTCTACTAACAAAGTATAAAGAAAAAATAACACACTAACTTAAAATATACTTCAGCTACCTGTCATGAGCAAATTTTAAAAAGCCTTTAATGAAAAGAAGTGCAGTACTTGGCAATATCAGTACTTGCTTCTATAGATGATTCAGCTTATTTGAGTCTTAAAAAGGACTCAGATATATTCGTGTCTTCATATCTGAATGCTATGTGGTTTTCCTGTGGGATAAGGTGAATTATTTCCATTTAATAACTTTAGAAACAAAAGATAGGATATTTCCATATTAAATTTTAGATGTTGGTATTTAAAATAGCACCTTTGGCCATAGCTTGACCTCATATTTTGTTTCTCTTTATTTGATATTAATCTTGAGTCATCATTTGCAAAATTTTGTGCATCGTACTTCTTGTGAATAATTAAAATGGGTCAAACCAAGGAATTGTATTTGACTACTTTAGGGCAGAAAACTGGGAGAAAAAAGTTAAGAAATTCTACCAATTTACCAGGGATTGCTCAGCAAGGCTGACTGCAGGAGACTTTCAACTGCTTACCCATGCAAGGGTTCATCAGTAAACTGGCAATTTCAACTGTCTGTATTTACAAGTTCCTGCTGTTCAACATCAATAAACTCACTGACTGAATTCATGCAATTCAGCCACACAGCCAAGCACTGACTGCAACTGCAAGGAATGCCTTTGAAAAATTGAGATCAAAGATTGAATACTTGCACTTTTAAGTGTAGATCCATTCACATTCTTTATGACTCTTTAGGGAAGCACAGCAGTGGACAGTCATATAACTGCTATGCACTTACAGTTGGTGTTATTTGTTAAGAAAATGTATGGCAGTTTGAAGACCAGAAAAGGGATTGCCAAGATGACAGAGTAGAAGGACACATAGCTCACCCTGTCCCATGAACACACCAAAAATTATATACAAATACAGAACAATTCACACAGAATAACTCCTGAAATTTGACATAATTTCTCTTACTTTGGAAATACAAGGAAAGCCCCACAAAACCAGGTAGAGGAAAAAAAGAAAGAAAAAGGAAATTGGTGCATGATATGCTTCACAGAGAGAGAGCAGCATAGAAAGAAAAGTGCCCTCACCCTGGGAAGCTCCCTCTCCAGCAAAGAGATCCACAGGGACAGAACAGGAGCTTCAGAGGTTTAGAGGAGGCAGCAACAGCAGCTTAGCAGAAAGAACTAAGAGAAACGAGCAGTGAGAGTCTCTGTGAACCCTAGCCTAAGATGCATGCCAGTGGGGACAGGCTGGGCTGAACTGCTGGAACTCAGGCTTCCATGGATGAGCCTGGGGAGGGGACTGGGGTTGACTGCACACAGGCAGCCTCAGGAGTCTGGAGTGTGGTGCGGGCTGTGGCTAGAAGAGAGTGCAAATCAATCTGGGTCCCTCCATAGAAAGCACCATTGCATGTGGGATGAGGGGTGCATTGCAATCTTCATAGCTGTCATCTCCACTAGTGCACAGGGTATTGCTCTGCACCAATGTTGATGAGCATTCTTGTGAGAAGAGAGGTGGGGTTCAGTCACAGCCATCTTCTCAGCTTGCTCTGGAGGGGTACAACTGCTGGTGCTTGTCTTCTGGGCAAGGAGGGGCTGAAACATGAACTGTTACCCAGGGGCCCTGCAACATCACAGGCAAGACTGTCATTCTGGTCCCAGGCAGAGGTGGTTGATTTGCTCTTCTGGTGCATTTGTGGACCTGTGCCTCTAAGACAAATGAGTGGAGATTTGGTGCACATTGGGGATGGGTTTGGCATCAACCGTGGTTCTGTGTACCCTGCTTTTGATTTGTGGTTACCCTGTTTTTTAATTATGTTAGCCCATTAGTATATCTATTTGCTTTAGAATGGTAGTCATATAGGCTTTAACACATCCTATGACGAATGCAAAGAAAATTTACATTTGGTTTCACTGGGGAATTCTATCAAACATACAGAGAAGAACACATATTGATCCTTCTCAAACTCTTCCAAAAGATTGAAGAGGAGGAAATACTACCAAACTCATTCTACAAAGTCACCATCACCCCAATATCAAAACCAGGTAAATATACTACCAAAAAAGAAAACTATAGGCCAATATCATTGATAAACATAGATGCAAAAATCCCTCACAAAATATTAGCAAACAGACTCCAACAACACATAAAAAAGATCATACACAATGATCAATTTGGATTCATCCCAGGGATGGTTCAATATACACAAATCAAACAATGTGATACACCACATCAACAAAAGAAAGGACAAAAATCACATGATCATCTCAATAGATGCAGACAAAGCATTTGATAAAATTCAAAACTCATTTATGATAAAAATTCTTACCTAAGTGGGCATAGAAGGAACATATCTCAACATAATGAAAGCTATTTATAACAAACCCACAGCCAGCATAATACTCAACAGTGAAAAGGTGAAAACCTTCCCTCTAAAATCTGGAACAAGACAAAGATACCCATTCTCATCACTTCTATTCAACAGAGTAGTGGAAGTCCTGGCCACAGCAATCAGACAAGAAAAAGAAATAAAAGGAATCTAAATTCAAAGAGAAGAAGTAAAATTGTCACTAAATGTGGATTACATGATACTATATATAGAAAACCTTAAAGGCTCCACACAATTCTAATAAATCTGATAAAAAAATTTGGCAAGATTGCAGGATACAAGATTAGCATTGAAAATTCAGTTGCATTTCTTCACACTAACAATGAAATATCAGAAAAGGAAAATAAAGAAACAATCTCTTAAAATCTCATCCAATTAAAAAAAATTCTTAGGAATAAATCTGACCAAGGAGGAGAAAGATTTGTATCAGGAGGACTACAAAACATTAATTAAGGAAATTAAAGATAACTCAAAGAAATAGAAAGAAATCCCATGGTCTTGGATTGGAGACATTAATATTGTTAAAATGGCCACACTACCAAAAGCAATCATTAAAAAGTCCATGAATGATAAACGGAAGAGAGAGTGTGGAGAAAAGGGAGCCTTCACACACTGCTGGTGAGAATGTAGTTTGGTGCAGCTATTATGGAAAACAATATGGAGATTCCTTAACAAAAACTAAAAATAAACTTACAATATTATCCAGCAATCCCACTCCTGGGCATATATCTGGAGATAACTCTAATTCAAAAAGATACATGCACCCCAATATTCATAGCAGCACTATATACAATAGCCAAGATATGGAAGCAGCCTAAGTGTCCATTGACAGATGGCTGGATAAAGAAACTGGAATATTTATACAATGGAATGCTACTCAGCCATAAAAAGAATAAAAGAATGTCATTTGCAGCAATATGGATGGACCTGGAGGTTATCATTCTAAGTGAAGTAAGCCAGAAAGAAAAAGAAAATTATATATGATATCACTCATATGTGGAATCTAAAACAAATTAAAAATAAAGACACAAATGAACTTCTTTACAAAGCAGAAATAGACTCACAGACATAGAAAAAACTTATGGTTACTAGGGTGAAAGGAGGTGGGAATGAATAAATTAGGAGTTTGTAGATATATGTACTATTATATATATAATATATAAGCAACAAGTTTCTTCTGTATAGCACAGGGAAGTATGTTCAGTATTTTGTAGTAACCTATAATGAAGAATAATATGAAAACAAATATATGTATGAACACATATATGACCGAAACATTATGCTGTGCACCAGAAATTGACACAACTTTGTAAACTGACTTTACTTCAATTGAAAGATAAGAAAGAAAGAAAGAAAGAAAGAAAGAAAGAAAGAAAGAAAGAAAGAAAGAAAGAAAGAAAGAAAGAAACTAAAAAATTTAAAAAAGAAAAAGATGGCCAACAAATATAATAAACAAAAAGAGGAAAATTGGATTGGATTGTTTCAAAGTACCCCTTTATCTTATTATTTATAATTTAGTCAGTCCTCTATTCAACCATATATCAGTCGGTTATTGCCCCTGACATTCACTGACCTACTTTCTGTCTCTATCATCCTACTTATTCAAAACATTTCATATAAATTGTATCCAATATGTGGCTTTTTGTGTATGACTCCTTTCACTTAGCATAATCAGAACTACATTCTTTTTATGGCCAAATAATATTGTATTCTATGGATGTACCATATTTTATTTACACAATTACTTGTTGCTAGACTTTGGCTTGTTTCCATTTTGGGGCTATCATGAATACTGATGCTGTGAAAATTTGTGTACAAATTTTTGAATGTATTTTTAAAATTTTCTTGGGCATGACAGTGGAGTTGCTGGATCATATGATAATTCTTTCTTTAACTTTTTGAAGAACTAGCTGCCTTACAAATTGGCTTCACCATTTTACATCTCCCCCGACTCCAAGCAATGTATGAATTTTCCAATTTCTTCACATTCTTTTCTGTTATTGCCTGTCTTTTTTTTTTTTTTAATGATAGCCATCCTGGTAGGTGTGAAGTGGTACCTCAAATTGTATTAACTTTCTTAGCATTTACAAACTAAGTGATATATGTGTAGATATGAAAGTAGATTCATAGGGACATAATTAGATACATGATAGAAAGAGGTATACAGGCATATCTCAAAGATATTGCATGTTCAATTCCAGACAACTACGATAAAGCACATATCACAGTAAAATGAGCCACATAATGTTTTTGGTTTCCAAGTGCATATAAAATTTATGTTATACTACATTGTAGGCTATTAAGCTTGCAATACTATTATATCTAAAAAAACAATACACATACCTCAATTAAAAATACTTTAAAAACTGTTAGCCATCATCTGAGCCTTCAGTGAGTCATAATTTTTTTACTTGTGAAGGGTCTTGCCTCGATGCTGACAGATCAGGCTAACAGTTGCTGAAAGTCGAGATGTCTGGCAATTTCTTAAAATAACAATAAATAATAATTGATAGCAAAATATTGATTGATTCCTCTTTCACTTGAACACTTAGAGGCCATTGTAGGGTTATCAACTCATCTAATTTAAATATTATTGTGTCTCAGGGAATAGTGAGGCCCAAGGAAAGAAAGAGAGATGGGGGAACAGTCAAGTCAATGGAGCAGTCAGAACACACACAGCATCTGTGAATCTGGTTTTCATCTCATGTGAGTGGGGTTCATGGCACTCTGAAACAATTACAATAGTAACATCAAAGATCACAGGTCACCATAACAAATATAATAATAATGAAAAAGTTTGAAATACTGGGAAAATTACCAAAGTGTGACAGAGAGATACAATGTGGAAAAATGGCAGTGACAGACTTGCCAGAGACCAGGTTGCCACAAACTTTCAATTTGTAAAGAAAAAACTCAGTATCTGCAAAGTACAGTTAAGTGAAGCACAATAAAATAAGATATACCTGCATATAGAAACTGCCAAACAAATTATGCAAATTCATGATTCTTTTTTTCTGAGAAAAAGCATACTCACAAGGTCAGATACACTTTTGTGAGAGGAATGACCCTTTTGAAGTCACTGGCATTGACTGGTTTTTGAAGGATGAACACTATTCACACAGAGTGAGAAGAGAGAGAAAACTCTTCAAATAGAATATTTAAAGTGACATTTTGGGAAGGCAAAATGTACAGGGTATCATTGTGAAACATTGGGTAGATCTACTTTGCTTGAGCACAGTTTTACAAGAGAAGAAAATAAACCTGGAAAAATATATAACCATCACAACTAAAATAAGGCAACATAAATAATTAGAGTAATTACATACATTCAATATTTTGAAACAATGCAAGATGATGATAAGTTTAAGTGGCATCATGAGTGAAACATCATAATTAACATGATGTGCACTGAAATTTTCATAAGAGTTTCAGAAAGGGATAGTATTTGAATGGACATAGACACATCCCAGGTTGGTCCAATAGCAGAAGGAACTATTGAGAATTAGATAAGAGATGGGCAAAGCTGTGCCTGCTATTCATTTCTCCCCACAAGCCTTGTGCTGTACCATGATATCCCACTGAATCTGGGCTTTCTGAGGACCCTAGAGCTAAGGTTGCTTCTGATCTCCATGTATTTCCATTCTTTTGAACCCAATTTGGCTACTAGTTACATTATGTTTATATAAATGAAGTGTTTTATGTGAGGGTATTAATTAGCTATGTCAGCACTGGACTGCACCCTGCAGGTCTACAAGCCCTGTACTTGCCCAGCTTCAAGACCTGAGAAAGATCCCAGAGTCAGCAACAGAGATAATCAATAGTTTAATGATTAGGGTGATCTTACACATCTGAAGCAAAGTCCTGGAGCAACATCCTGCCATGTGTGGGAGCTGGAGGGCAGGACATGATGGCAGTCTTTGCTCCTGGTGGGGAAGAAGTGGTTACCAGTCATAGGGGAGTTGATGTCAGGTTGGCTCATTGGTTACGAGGGTAATCAGCACAGGGTCATGCCTCTCACCACCCCTTGGATAAGCATAGTGGTGAGTTCTGATCTAAATCTAGAACAGTCATTAGCTGGGGCCTGGGGTGAATATGAAGGAAGATCAGTCTTATGAGTTGTGTGTAGGTGAAGCAGGCACCAGTCAAGCAGGAGATGTATAGAGAGAAGCCATCTTGAGTGGCCTGACCATACAGCCATCATCAGAGGTACATGTTATTTATTGACTGAAAATAAAGAATCACGGAGTAGTGACATCAGAATTCCCATACTCTCTTAAGGTTATAATTGCTTGTTCTCACTGTATGGGCAGAACCCTTGCCCTCAAGTTTCTGTTGAAACTCAGGTTTCAGGGAAGTGTCTTCCAGAATAATGTTCCTTGTATACAGGAGGTGGAACTGGAAATTAAGAGAATGGTTAGGATATCAGAAAACTAGACAAAATGATGACAAAGGGATGGATATCCATTCAGAGGAGAACATGAGAAAAGAGAGGGGAGAATGGAAATCTGATAGTGGACACTTAAAATAACCAACGTCAGAAAACAACTTTTGGGATGACATTTTACTTTTCAACAGGAGGAGATCACCAAAAAGGAAATCATAAAGTTGGCTTGGAATGTGTGCCATCATCCTAAATAGTCTTAAGACGTGTGATGTGATATGTCGAGTTCTCTGGTGAGTGGAGTGATTAAGCTGTAATGACAGCTCCACAGGGCACAATGTCAGGAACCAGTCCCATTGCTTTTCTGTTGAAGAGGGCAGTAGGGTGGAGGTGGTCTTCCATTTTCAAGTTCCTTCAATATGCTGGTCCTCAAGCCAGTGCATATGTATCTGGGGCAGCTGAAAAGGAGAAGGATGAACAAGGGCATTGAAACCCTTTAAAATTGTACTCAAAGAACAAGTGACACTTATTTTATATGTGACTGACTACAATTTAGTCACTAAATCTGGCTACAAGTCATGCTGGGAAATGTTCCCAGATAAGTACAAGTATCATTTCTACCCAGGAAAGGAGCAGTGGACATTGAATGATAGATAACTGGCAGTCTGGCCCACATCTCCTTTAATAAAGAATCAGTGTAAATCCTCTTATAAACCTGTAGTTTTATGACTCTCAACCCTTGTCTCACAGAAAAGAAAAGTGAGTTTCAGAATCAAGAGTAAGCATTTGTGTCCTGCTTTCCTCTGCTCTAACGTCACTTGCTCTCAGTAAGTCAGCTGCTCATTCAGAGGAGAAAATATTTCTCAGATGCCAAAAGCAAAATTGATCTATTGTGAAAGAGTTGAAGTGTGTTCTAAAGAAACTTTAGACACTGCTCAGTCCTCGACACTGAAGGCCTTCAGGATGTTTTGTGATTGTTATAATTATTTTTGGTTCCTTTAAGTTTGTGCTTAGAGCATGGGACAGGTAGCTGTATTTCATTTTAAATATATTTGGATGATGCTATTCATTGAGTAAATGTTGGTCGGACTTAATGCATATCAAGATCTGTGTTAGTCCTGATAATTCCTTTAGAAGAGAACAAAATATAGATCAAATTGTGATGTGTTACAGACCCCCAGACACTCATAGTACAATGAGAAAATGACAAGTATTTCAACAACCAGCATGAACAACTTTACCACACATACACATGCCACATATAGAATATGTTATGTTATACATGCTACAACATATATGCTACATATTATATTATACTATAGTGTATTATACTATACACTTTACTGTAGAGGTGAGTAATACATTCTTCCCATTTTCCAGGAGATAAATACTTAGTAATTTGCATTCAAAGGGTAAGTAGAAGAAGAAATGTTTCCACTTGTTTTGGGAAAGAGACAAGGTGTAAATATACTCAATCAATAAGACAAATGATTTGAGGGTACTTCCTTTTTTTATGTGTTCCTCAATACATGTACTTTCTTGCAGAAGTGTACTTGAGCATTTTGATCACTAACATATACATATCATGAAGATGCTGGGTGAAGATAAGTGTTTCAATAGGAAACTCCATAGCATACTCAACTGGAGAATTCTGCCACTGGCTAGAATGACAGATTCAGTGTAAATGTCTAAGCACATCACTAAGACGATTTAAGTTTCCCTTTTGTATGTGAAACACTGAGGTCATGCTTCTTACATGCAGCATGCTTGCGAGGTAATTGGAGTAGGTGATCAGGGCAATCACACTACCTGTGGATGGCTGGAGGGGATGGTGGGCACAGAATGCTCTGGAATATGACACGATAGATCACTACTCCTCTTACAATGTGTACCCCCCCAAAATAAGCTACTTTTTAGTATTATATATATAATAGTATTATAGATATATATAATATATCTCCTTAGGTATTTAGTTTAATTCAATTAAACTTTTGGACAAATTATGCAGTGTTATAGTCTGTCAGAAAACCTGATGTTACAGGTAAATAGAATACAAATTTAACACATTTTAATTCCCTGTGTAGAAAAAATAGAACATTTTAACATGAGAAAATTCACAATTTCAAAATTTTCATATGAATCTTTAAAGGCCACTATCTGCTTTTAGCTTGGGGAAGCAAACAATGAGGGCTTTTGTGATTGAAACAACGTGGTTTCCCATTTTCTCTATGACATATTGTCATTATTCAAATCTAATTTAATCAATCCATCTTATTAGTGTTTTCTGATATTAAAAAGGATATAAAATTATATTTTATTGAATTATAAGTGTGAGTAAAATAGCTATTAATATTTCCTGTGGGTTGATGTCCATGCACCAGAATGCAATTGTACTATTTTATTAAATTCAAAAATGTTTCTGTTTTTGCTGCCATTTGGTTTGCACATTCTGTGTCTTGAGTGATGTTCATAAAGTTTTCTTAAGATTTGTTTCTGCCATTGCCACAATACAACACATTTTTATAGTAATACATTCCTTTCGTATTTTAAGACAAAAAGATGTAGTATTTTAGAAATATGGTTATGTTTCTAACAATCCTTCCTATGCTCTGGCAATCAGAGGAAGTCAAATTCTGCATTTTCTAAATGTTTATAAAAGCTTTATAGCTACCACAAATAATTTTAATATGAGGGAACATAAGACAGAATAAAATGATGCTGACAATATAAAAAATAGTATACACATATAATATTTTGATAAAAAGTGCATTTAGACAACATAATAATATTTAATTTTCATAACATTCTGGTGCAGGAATGCTATTATCTACAATTGAAGAGAAGTGAGTCCGAGAGGTCAGTAAACATGTTCAAAGTTGCACATTTTAGATTTCAGATTCAGAACCACACAGTGAATCTTGTGACTCCAAATCTCTTACTCGTTCTGCTAGACCATGTTACTTCCAGAAATAGATCCAGGCAGCCCAGATCTATCTCCACAGTTTACTTTCTCAAAAGAAATTTCAGGTAGGCCAAATTAAATAAAAAATTGAACATCTATTTTTTTCTCATATTTAATTCAAGATCAAACTCCCTCTTCTAAATGTGTCTTTATATTTGACCTTCACTTCAAATCCAAGTGCCTTTTTAAATGAGTTTAAATTTATTGTCTCTAGTTTATCTTTTAAACTAATTAAATAATTTTCAACATCAGCCTCTACTACCAATTGAAACTGGTTAGTAAATATGACTTTCCTTGTGGTCATATTTTTTAAATTTTGTTTTTATGGGGAGGTATCTTTCTATCTATCTATCTATCTATCTATCTATCTATCTATCTATCTATTTATTATTTGTTTGTTTGTTTGTTTATTTAAATGAAGATACTGGGGATTGAACCCAGGATCCTCTGTATACTAAGCATGCACTCTACCATTGATCTAGAATTTTGTTATAGAATGAACTGTGTCCCTGTATAATTTGTATGCTGAAGTCTAAAACTTGGCTGCCTCAGAATGTGACCTTATATGGAATAGAGCTGTTGAAGGTGTGATTAGTGAAGATGAAATCATGGTGGGCTAGTGTGGGTCTGTAACCTAATACGAACGGAGTCCCTGTGAAAAGGGAATATTAGAGCATGGATACACATGGACACAGGGAGAATGCCACGTGGAAATGAAGGTAGAGATCAGGGCAATGCTTCTTCACACCAAGGAACGCTAAGGACTGCCAGAAAAGCACCAGAAACTAGGGGAGAAACCCTAGAAGGAATCAGCCCCACTAACACCTAGATCTCAGACTTTTAGCATCCTAATCAATAAATCGCTGCTTAAGCCATCTAGTTTGTGGTATTATACAGGCCTCATCGTTTAATACATAGCCTTATCCTTTCTTTATCAAATCCAGTATTCTTGTCAGGCTCTTTCATCTTTATTATGTCTCTAAAAAATTTGGATTTACCATCCCCTATAATGCCTAAAATGCTGGTCTTCTTAAGGATCGTCCTTTATATACAGTTTTGGAATAATATCAAAAGCTGTGGTTTAAACTAGTACTCATTTATATACCAAAATTGCATATGTCTTCTAAAATCAGGCACAGACTACCCAACATATCTAAAACTGAATTCAGTACACTTGGTGCATTTCCCTATCTTCTTATCTCTTCCCCACTCTCTATTGCTGTAAGTCACTCCTTTGACTCAGTTACTCCAGCAAGAATCTTGAATGAAGGTCAATCTATATTTGCCAACTTCATGTCCTACTTTTAAATAGTACATAAGCCCATCAATTCTATCTCCTTAATAATTCTTGAATAAATCCACCTTTTTATAACCCTTTACATTCTCTCCTGGTCAACTTCAGTACTTTCCTAGCTAGCCTTTCTGACTTCTGCCTTGTGTACTTCCCCCAACTCATTGCTGTTCTGTTTAAAGACCCATTCTGTTCTGTAAGATATAATACAGTGTATTGTGACTTTTTAATTTTATTTTTCATTTAACTCAGGAATAATTGACAAATAAATTGAAATTGTGATTCTTTTTTTTATTTATTTATTTTTTATTTTTACCAGTGTTCAGCACAATTTTTCAGTTATTCATGGACATATACACAATCATTGTCACATTTTTTTTCTCTGTGAGTTATCATAACATTTTGTGTATATTTCCCTGTGCTATACAGTGTTGTCTATTCTACAATTTTGAAATCCCAGTCTATCCCTTCCCACCCTCCACCCCCCTGGTAACCACAAGTCTATATTCTCTGTCTGTGAGTCTATTTCTGTCCTTTACTTACGCTTTGTTTTTGTTTGTTTGTTTGTTGTTGTTTAAAGCATTACTGAAGAGAAAGAAAGAGGCTGGAGGAATAACTCTCCCAGACTTCAGACAATACTATAGAGCTAGTCATCAAGACACATGGTATTGGTACCAAAACAGACATATAGACCAATGGAACAGAATAGAAAGCCCAGAAATGAACCCACAAACTTTTGGTCAACTCATCTTTGACAAAGGAGGCAAGAATATACATTGGAATAAAGACAGTCTCTTCAGCAAATGGTGTTGGGAAAACTGGACAGCAGCATGTAAAACAATGAAGCTAGAATACTCCCTTACACCATATACAAAAATCAACTCAAAATGGATTAAAGACTTAATCATGAGACAAGATACAATAAACCTCCTAGAGGAAAACATAGGCAAAATATTATCTGACATACATTTAAAAAATTTTCTCCTAGAAGAAATCAAAGCAAGAATAAACAAATGGGACCTAATGAAACTTACAAGCTTCTGCACAGCAAAGGAAACCAAAAATAAAACAAGAAGAAAACCTATGGAATGGGAGAAAATTTTTGCAAGTGAAACCGACAAAGGCTTGATCTCCAGGATATATAAGCAGCTCATATGACTCAATAAGAAAAAAAATAAACAACCCAATCCAAAAATGGGCAGAATACCTAGACAAGCAATTCTCGAAGGAAGACATACAAATGATCAATATGCACATGAAAAAATGCTCAATATCACTTATTATCAGAGAAATGCAAATCAAAACTACAATGAGGTATCACCTCACACCAGTCAGAATGGCCGTCATTCAGAAATTGTGATTCTTAATACACATTAATGAGAATAACAGTTTTTAGATGCAGTTCATTTATGCAACACATCTTTCTATTTTTAGCATCTAGGTTTCTTTAACCTTAATGCATTTTGATTTCCATTCTTTGTAATGATGAAACATTGCAGATTTAAATAAATTTACATCAGTGTTTTTATTATGTGTTAAGTTTAAAACACCATAAACAAAGCCTCTTATTTCCCTGTCTACTTCACCTTCAAACCTCCTGCCCCTCCCCAAAAACATGCATAAACATACACACACACACACACACACACACACACAGAGTCATCACTCTCTCTTTTTTTCTCAATTGTGTCAGCAACATGCCATGGATATAGCAAACATATTTCTTGGTTGGTCTTTTTGTGAGTCTGAATGAGGTTCTTATGCATCTGTAAGTGATTGATTAAAAAGAAATTTTTGATTTCATAGAAAAAGTGGTAAAATGCTTTGGAAAGTCTTTCAAAATAGCATTCCTAAACTTGAAGTGGAATTTTGACATTTTGGCATTTAACATTTTAAGTTTTATCCATTTATTAAGCAATTTAATGTGTTTTTGTCACCTGGCCTTTTCTGTCTTATTCATATATTTCCAGATGGTACAAATTTCTTCCCCAAAGAAAGTTCATAATGGCAAGAATCTTAGTTATATTCTTGATTTTGTGTTCTGTAAGGTTTTATTGAACCATACAATTCTAATAGCATCTTTTTTCTTTTTTGGTGGAAATGGGAGAATAAAAAATCATTTGTATCATTATAAGTCAAATACTACTTTCTTTCAATAATTAAATATTTTAAGTAAACTGACTTATTAACAGTTTAACTTTTTAATTTTTTCTTGTTCATTTCCCACCATGAAAATCCCTAATTTTTAGCACAGTAAGCAAAATTTCCTTGGGTGACTAGATCTTAGAAATTGGAAAATGCATTTGCTCAGGCAATAAGGGCTTTACTATATCTACATATTTCTGCCATGCTTATAAAATCATTAAGCTGACACCTTTGGGAAGATTTTAATTAATTACAAAATGTCAATTAATTGATGGAGTAAAATGAACAAAGGTAACATGGAACAGATTTAGCAGTATATGAAAGAGTTGGATATCTTCAGTCTATGCTTGATAGAAAGTTCTAATTTCCCTATCTTGAGAACAAAGGACACTGGACTTAGACATCTGTTTCCAATTTTGCTGTTAAGGAGATTTGGGCCCAGGTAGGTCACTTAACTGATGGACATCTCTTTTCTCATAAATGAAAGGACAGGATCAGAGTAGGTAATTTCTAAAATTATTTCCAGCTCTAATATTTTTTTTTTGTCAAAATCTATCAGCCTCAGTGATACATGTTGTCAAAGACTAGAGATATAGAGAATGATGATGATGATAATGATGATTTTGATAATGTCTAATATTATTGAGTGTTATATGCCTGCATTTGATTCCCTAATTGTTCTAATAGGGGAATATTACTGCCTTCCATTTTATTAATGAGAAAATTGAGGAAAAGATAATTTAACTAATATGACCAATATCATAAAGCCCTATGCCAAAGTCAATTATTTCAAATATTAAGCTTTATGGAAAGAATATTATCAGTGTTCATCAGTATCCTTTCTGTGCACCAGCAAGACTACATTATTTATCCACTTGAAGATCATTAAGGTCATGTGATTAGCTTTGTCCAATGGCCATGAGTCAAATTTACATGTATAAATTTTGGCACAAAGCATGGAAAAACCAGCAATGGCTCTGCAGGTGCCTCTTTTTCTGAGATGCCCATCAGGAGGCAGTAAGCTCCATATGATGTTGCTTCAAGATGGTGGTACTTTCCTTTTATTCTGAATCACTGAGTTGCTGGTTTTGGGACAGTTCATCTTGCTTCTTATCTGGATACAGACTTTGCTAGAGTAAATTCTAAATCTTTGTTGTTTAATCCACTGAAATTTGGATTAAATCCACACACACACATATATGAGGACATTTAGCCTATATACAAAATCAGGACATTTTCATCTTCAATGAAAGTTAAGGGCATGAAGCTTTGAAAGTTTTCCATGTTATCAATTATACCAGTATTTCCTGATATAACCAGCCACCTGGTAGTTAGCATTGGCTACCATAAAAATATTCTTAAGCATGAATCATTCTCTCCTGCTAGATTATCTCCTTTTTTCTCACTTCTATCTCTCTTGAAACCTCTTATTTCTTGCTCCCAACTTCTTTTTTCAGTAAATACATACCTTAACAACTCCTCTTTTTTTTTTTTTTTTGGAAATACTCTTTCTTTCAAGATTGAGAAATAGTATGAAATATTTGATTTTCAATACTGACGTTTAATAGCAGTGTGATCTCATCGAAGTTATGTCTCAGTCAGATTCAATCTGAAAATGAAAACAAATATGAGTATTATGTGAAAAGGGGTTAGATATGTGATAGCACTTCCCCAAATTGTGTGTATTGCTGGGGTCATAAATTTCTAAAAGGGAGAATTGGAGGCTCATGGAAAAGACAGTAACCAACCCTTTGAAGTAAAGCAGTTTGGGCTGCCCAAGTGGGTCTGCAAAGGAGACCTGGTGCAAAAGATTATGGAAAGCTGCTGTCTCCACATATCTGTTGGGTCTCAGTGGCTCTTGGTCAGCAAGATTTTCATTTGGGAAGATGATGTGGGTGTGGAGCCAAAGACAGCAAGAACTAGCTAGAATCCACATGTATCTCTTTGTTACTCGTACCTCTAAATTAACAGATTTCAGATGAGCTGCTTTATTTTCCCCTTCCAAAATTTGTAAAAAGAATTTCTTATTTGGGCCAGTTAACAAACTATCATACAGGATAGGGGATTCTTGTAAACTATTCTAGCTTAGCCAAGATGACAGCATAAAAAAATTGCTGCAAGTCAATTAATTTTCCTGTCCTTTAATTTCTTTATTTCTAAAATGCTTGATTTTGCTTCAGCAACTCAGTGTCATAGTTGTTGGAATCACATGTGAATATACACTGAAAATTACAATAATGATAAAAATTATTGTTGTTTCAAAGTAATTGTGACAACATATTTTAAAATGATTTGCCTAAACACATCAATCTGTGAAAATAAATATTTCATACATTTTAAAAATAGAAGCCTCTTGAAACAGTGTGGGCTTAAGTTGTCTTGTGTATATCTGCTTGTTCTATAGTCTATGATTGTAGATTTCAAATTTTTACAGTGCAGTATGCACAATTTACATAAAAAATTCAATAATCATCTGTTAACTAAATCTTTACTTGTGACTTATAAGATAATACATTAATAATTAAATGTTCATGACACATACAGACAAAGAGGTGGATAGCTTACAAAATCTATTACATGGAATTCTGAAGTTCTTATACTACCAAGAAAATTATAAATATAGATTTGAATTTTATGTAACTGCTGCTCTGATAAAATTAGTTGGAAGGAAATTCAGTGCTTTAATTTTTTAATAGTTATGATTTTTAATACTTATTTACTTCAATTTTAGCTAATGAACAGTGGAGACCAACACACATTTAAGCTGGTAATTTCTACTTCTGGCCAGAAACACATAGGAACTGTGTATAAATAAATGCAAATGCCATTAATGTATAGATTTTTAAAGTTCTACTATATTTTTCTTGGAAATGAAGAGAACTTTCAAAATTATCTTTCTTAATCCTATCATTTGATAGATAAAAAAAGAAAATTACCCAGATAAAGTAAGAAAAATTATATAGATCATAAATAAACTTTTTGTATATGTTACTGAACTTTTCATGTGCCTGCTTTGTTTTATTATTGCTTTTTGTAATACAACTGACTACTTACACGAACCACCAATTGGTATATATGTTACCAATTGTGCACATATTTCTATGATTCAGTCATACAAATGTTGATTATGGTTTGTTCCAAATTCATTTGGATTTGCAAACCTAATCATAACTAAAACAACTGAGGAATTAGAAATTCATTTTAAACAAAAATCAAAGGAGACCTTGCAAGATACTATCCCAATCAAACCTATGGCCCTATTGCAGAAAACAGATTTTAACAAATCTGGGCTAGGCCTTGTTATGTACATGGTATATAGACTGAGGTTCAAACCACAGTGCCTGATGTTGGGATTATGTGGTCTTATTAAGATAGTGAAAGACATGTAGTCAGTAGTTACAGAGCAGTGCAAGTATTTGACAATGACTGTTTCATAGGAGAGGCAGTGAAGAATTCATTTCTGTGTTTTCATCAGAGACATAGAGTTCAAAACAATGACTTTGGTCCTAAACTTAGGAGATTTTATACTACAATAAATAGTAGTAAGGAGGATGTGTGGATACATTGTGTTGTGCATGTGGGGGCACACACACACACATGCCTGTTGTGGGCAAAGGTATGTGTTATTGGCAGGGTTAGCTCGTTTAGCCAATACTAAAAACAAGGGGTGGGACATAGATCCCAAGTGACTTTGTGATTTTTACTATTAATAATTCTAAAGAAAAACACTGGCAAAATAAGTAAAAATTACAGAGTTTTTCTAGTTTTTAAATCCAAAATCTGTTTATTTTTTCAAGCTACTGTTATTCTTAGTGAAGGGGAATAACAGTTCCTGCCTTTTACAGTGAAGGAATAAAGAGTATTCATGATGTGACTTTTCATTAAAATATGAAATTTTCCATCCTAAGGTCCTCAAAAATGAGTTATTCTACCCTGATCAGAAATGGTCCTCTGGGCATTGGCTCATATGGGATAATTTAATGGAATTTCACATTCTGTAATTGAGACTATATGTTCATCTAATGATGCCAAGCATATTTTAAAAACCCCTCAATGCTGAAGTTTCAGTCTCCTGCCATGATTGTTCATACCTCTCAGTTGATTAGTAATTCTAAATGACAATGCAGATCAAAGTGAATTTTCATATTGTGTTTACACCATTAGTGAAAATCTAATTAAATATCTAATAATTAATGCAACTCCTTCCAGGAGAGTTAATACATTAGAGAATGTCAATGGGGAATATCCATTGGGAATATTACCTTCATTGTTGTGTTTCATATTGTGAATTGTGTGAATTATAGTGTATATTATACTTTATATGCATATTTTTTTAAAAACTGTGTGGGCAAGACAACCCAGTTCTTGGTACAGTAATGTAACTTTCTTTTAGTTGGACATTATTATATTGATGTCTTACACCAGGTCACCCAGTCAGCTTAGCCAGTAAACATTTAGAGAGTGCCTAATATGTGACCAGCACTGTGTTAAATGTTAGTGATATAGAAAGTGTTAATATAGAGACCTTTTTCTCAAAAGGATCTTTTCTTAAATTACTAACCATTATAATTAACTTAAGCTTCTAATTTTCAGTGGGGAACTTTTGAGTGGAATTCAGAGAAGGTTATGGTGTGTATTAGAATATCCTTTGGCATTCTATTTCCAAATGAGGAGTATTTATCTTCTCCTACTTTTGGGCTTGAACTTGTAACTTGCTTTGGCCCGTAGGCTATCAGCAGATATGACGTGATGCAAGCCAAGGCTTGAAATGTGCTTATGCACTGGGCTTTCTGTCTTGTACTCTACCTCTACCATGAGGACATGCTGAGTAGACTGATTGGCCTCAAACAATTCAAAGGCACTTAAGATTAGACCTGAACTGAACCCATGTCCTGGAACTAAACCTAAGTGAGGGCATCAGAGTTCTCAGCAGAGCTGGCCCAGTGGGTCAGCAGTTTGAGGTAGAACCCCAGATGAACAATTAGTCAGTGCATAAGAATACTTAGCTTTATAAGCCTCTAAGCTTTGTGATGTTTTGTTGCAGACCCATAGCTGACAGACACAAATGAATCTGTGGTTTATAGTGATTGCAATAACAGATCTGTTTTTCTTTTTAGATCTTGTATTTAAAAATATTTACAAGAGTATAAATATGTGTTCTCTGTTTTAAGGAAACAGAGGCTTCATCATTATTTAACTACAATTTAAGAACCAAGCAACAAAGGCAGAAACAGTGAAAACATCAATGGTATAAATGTAATAATATGAATGATTCTATTCTGCCAAATGTATCCATGACAATTTCTTAAGTGAGCATCAAAGTATAGGCAAATTATTCTCCTCAGAAGGCTCTGTAAGCTCCCTGTGTAGTTAACCAGCTTACATAAACATGGAAGACAGTGATGGAGTTGCTTCTTGATTTAAAAAAAAGTTCTGTCAGCGTGTTTAGGTAATTTTTTAGAGTTGTGTTTGTGTTTCATCTGAGTTGGCTCAAAAAATGACAAATAGGCAACATAAATATAAAAATTCAAGGACACTAAGAGAAAGAAATATGTGCTAGACTTAAAGCCATTAATATGCAATTGTTAACTCCTTAAAATAAAGCACACTCTTATTTTATATTATACACCTCTAGTCCTTAGAGCTATGTCTTTCATGATGTTGGTATATCATGTATGAGCAATAAATAGTATTATGTGACTCAATGATGACACATAAATATATTACTAATGAAAAGTTAAAGGTTAGGGACCTTTGTATTGTTAGTCCTTGTATAAGTTACTAAATTTACTAAAACAACCTTTTCATGTACATATGTACATTAATAATAGAAAGTCATCTGGCATAAATTAACTGTATTTTCAGTGATTATAGTCACACCTCAAATCTCTGGAAGCAGTTATTTGGTACACTTTGACATGGACCTTTTAAAAACTAGATTAAATTATTAGTAGCTGTAAAATCTCTGACAAGAAAATGCTTCTTTCAGCACATTATATATAAATATAAAATTGAAAGAAGGACGTACCCTCCTGTGAGAAAAGCAAATGTAAATATCCAGTTGTGTGGATTAGGTGAAGCAAGGCCCTAGCGTTCACTCTACATACTTTTATAGTGGGCGTTTTTTCACCGTGACTCTTTCACCTCAGGTTGACTAAATGTGACTTGTTCACAACTCAAAATTTAAATAGTTTGAGCTCATGTACGCCTTATGAAAAAAGCGAGATTCAGCATTGCATATTTAACTCTTAAAGTGTAAACTGTCTCATATTTACTATCACACAAAAGAACAGAACAAAAATAGGTAAATTCAGTAGAAAAATATAAATCTGTAGGCAAAATTGACCTGTAAAAATAAATGGGATTATTCCAACAATGCAAATTAGTTTGCCTGTATACAATAAATTAATGTAGTATGGCACATTAATAGATTACAAAACTACAAGGGGAAAAGCAATTGATCATTTCAGAAGATGCAGAGAAAATACGTGATTAAAGTCCAATACTGGTCCTAATAAAAAGCTCTTAGAAAACAAGAAATGAAAGAACTTCTTTATTCTGACAAAGAATACCTGAAAAAAAAAAACAACAAAGTAAACTATTGTGATGAATACAAAAAAGGTAAAAATATTAACTTCAAAATTAGAAACAAGTTAACAATAACCTCTATGACCTCTTCCATTCATCATTGTAAGGGAGGTACTTAAGACCTTAGTAAGAAACAGAATCAAGTGTATTATTTACTAGAATCTGAATGAAATAATCTAAACTGTTTATGTTAAAAAAACCAAAAAGATAGGTATAAAAAGAGTAGTTTTCAGAGACTAAGTATCAGGTGTATTTCTATGCCTAGAAACAAAATGTTAGAAATGCAATAAACACATACAATTTTAAACACAGAAAAATATGAAGAAATGAAATTCACCAAATAAAAGTCTTGCATGCCATCCGAAAAAAAAAATATGACTGTGTGGAAATGCATTAAAGATACAAAAGTAACTGGATAAATATAGCTTCTTCATGAATATGGAAAGCCAATATCTTAACCATATAAAATCTTACCAAAGTGATTCAGATTTAATCTCTATGATTAAATTCTGGCAGAGGTTTGAATGGTACTCAACAAACTTACTCTAAAATTTATATGGAAAAAGACACAGCCAATAATAGTCAAGTTATTCTTGAAGAAAATTAGGTGAGTGTAAATTCCAGCCATAAATATTAGCCAGTAACACAGCAGAAAAGATAGAAAAACACACAAATGTGAAACTTTAAGTTTAAACTTTAAACTTTAAGTACAAGAGATGTGGTGTTGGGGCAAGGAATAGCGACTTTATTTGGAAAGCTGGCAGACCGAGAGGATGGCTGACTAATGTCTTGGAGAACCATCCAGATCCAGTCACAATACAGGCTTCTTTTATACAAAACAAAAACAAAAACAAAAAACAAACAACAAAAACAAGGGAGGGTGTATGGTTGGTTGTTGCAAACTTCTTGCTGTAGAAATTCTTTGTTCTTACAGCTGTCCATGTGGGTCAGTTCATGGTGTCCCTGTAAACCTCCAACAAACAAGTGTTATTCTCTATTCTGCAGCTTCTTATCTTTATGTGAGTGCAGAGCTAGCAAGACTAAGCCTAGGAAACAGGGCACAGTGGTCAAAACTAAAGGAACAGATCTAATAAAGAGTCAGATTTGTTCTCCTCTATTACATTAACTTCAGAAAATTATAATATCCTTATAAATTAAAGGTGTACACACACGAACTCCAGCAATTTTTTTCCTAAGTTACCTTCAATCTTCTGCATGTGTTCTGTGTTCACCAAGATAAATATACAAGTATGTTCATAACATCATTGCTTATAGTAATCAAACATTGTAAATAACTCAAATATCCACTTTTTGGAAAATGGATTAATGGAGTAATTTCTAAGTTGCATTCTAAAAATTTCAGTTTTATAAAAACTAATAATTCTAAATATAAAAATTGTAGTAAAGTGAATGTTTCAGGGGAAATTGAACAAAAATATAACATTTAATAAATATAAATGGCAACTTAAACTAAATGATATCATTTTATTGATATATATGTGTGTTCAAGAAATTATAAAGAAAAGCAGGAGAATGCATTTTAAAATCTCAGGATACCTCCATAGTGAAGAAAGAGAAGTAAATAGGATAAAAATAAAAGCACATTAGGGGCTTTAATAATAAAGTACATGCTTTAGTTAATTTCAAAAAGAAGGTTCATAAATTTCAGTTAGCCAGACAATTATCCACTTTTGTTGTTTAAATTTTATCTTACTTATTTTTGTGAAAATAGTACAACTTTAGCCTTAGGAAATTTGTGGACACTTCCTTTCTGACTTACTACATAGTTACTTTTTGTCATTTTTATATGTACCTTTAAAAATATATATTCTGTGAGGTGTACAAATTGTTAGACAAAAGTTGGAAACTCTATAAGAAAATCCTCTCTATACTTTTTTTTGTCTAATTAATCTAGAAAGTTTCAAGGGATTTGTTTGTTTTTATTACTGTAAATCCTCTCACTTTAATTTTGAGTTTCTCAATATCCCGACATTCTTTTTTATCAGTCTACCCTATATCTACATATATGAGAGGACCAAGACCCTGATGCCACAATCATTCTTCCCAGAGGAAGCCCATGTCCTGGGATCTATAGGACCCAGCAGCATATATAAATATATATTTATCTACACTGGCACATTATAATCACTCATAATTACCTTTGGACTCACTTTTGGTGTTGAATACTCTATATGTCTGGACAAGTGTACAATGGTATTTATCCATTATTACAGTACCACACACAATTGTTTCACTGCCCTAAAAATCCTCTGTGCTTTACCTAATCAATCTTCCCTTTCTCATAACACTTAGCAATTTTTCATCTTTTTATTATCTCCATAGTATTGTTTTTTCCAGAATATCATGAGGTTGGAACCATATAATACATAGCCTTTGTAGATTGGCTTCTTTCACTTATCATTATACATTTAAGGATCTATATTATCTTTCTATGGCTTAATAGCTCATTTCTTTTCAGAACTGAATAATAATCCATTGTCTGATTGTACTATGGTTTATCCATTCTCCTACTGAAGGATATTTTTGTTGCTTCCATGTTTTGATAATTACAAACAAACCTGATGTAAATATCCTTGTGTAGGTTTTCATGTGGACATAGTTTTCAACTCCTTTATGTAAACTGCAAAGAGTTGACTTGAAGGATTTTATGGTAAGAGCACATTTAGTTCTGTAAGAAACTGCCAAACTATCTTCCAAACTGTTTTAATCATTTTGTATTTCCATCAGCAATAAATAAGATTTCCTGTTGCTCTACATCTTGGCAGGATGTTTGGTGTTGTCAGTGTTCTAGATTTGGTTAGTCTAATAGGTATGTAGTAGTAACTTCTTGTTTTAATTTGTAGCTTCCTAATGACATATAATGCTGAACATATTTTCATATGTTTGCTTGCTATCTGTTATCTTCTTTGGTTAGGTGTCTGCTCAGGTAAATTGCTCATTTTTTAAATCAGGTTGTTTAATGTTCTATTGTTGAGCTTTTTAGAATTCTTTGTATATTTTGGCTAATAGTCTTTTATCAGATATATTTTTTGCAAATACATCCTCCCAATCTGTGGCATGTCTTATCATCCTTTTGACAATGTCTTTTGCAAAGAAAACAAATTGTGATTTTTTTAAAAGTTCAGCTTTGAAATTATTCCTTTCGTTGATCATGCCTTTGGTGCTTTATCAAAAAGAAAAGTGAACAAAGTCAAAATATGGACTAGATAATCCTTTAAATAACAGAACCAAATTTCCAAAGATGGAGCAAAATACCATAATGTACCTATAATATAAAAACCAGTTAAAATGACTAGTTTCTTGATATAAAGTAGAAAATACATAAAAATATATAATTAGAAAAAATTTAACTACAGAATAATAACTATCAGGAAAAAACAACAAACAGGTTGTTTTTTATATAATATTGGCAAAACTGGATTAAAGAAGACAGCTTCTTGAAATTTATGTTTTGTGGAAAAGTCATCCTGAATTTTATATTCTAGAAATAGCCAAAATATTATACAAGTATGAAATAAATGAAGTTATCTTCAGTGATATAAAGAATGAGGGGTTTAATGCCTGAAAAACACATCTGAAGGAAAAACAAAAGAAAGTCACACAAAAAAATGAAAATAAATGAACAAAGTTTTATGTGGAAAACAAAATAGACAGTCATAAATAAATTAGTCAATAATACATATGGATAAGCCTAAATTGAGTCAATTTTCCTATTAAAAGACATTAAAATGCATAGATTCTCAGATATTTGGGGGGAATCTCTATGATATTTGCAAGAGGAACACTTAAACATGCTACAAAAATTATTGAAAATAAAATATGGAAAAAGAAACACTAGAAAGAAATACCTATTACTATAAAAAGTAGTTATATCAGTTTTAGATTTAAGCAACATAAAAGAGCAAGGGTAAATATATTGGAAATGTCGTGTTTTATTTCTCAGTTTGGGTGGTAGAGTAATGGATATATATTTTATAATCATAACCTGTATGTATCAAATGTTTCATAATTTAGAAATGCAAATAAAAAAATATAATCAAATCTTACTGTAATGTAACAAATAATTAAACATTTTTTTGCATGTAATTCCTGGGTATTAGTTATGTGTGTGTATGTTATATATATGAATGTTTTTGTCCTAGAATCAAATTATGCACACAATTTTGCTCTATGAACATTAGACATTCTATATTGAGAATCCCTTATGGTTTTAAAAGACTTTAAATATAATTAATAACAAAGTAAATTTTTATTTGTGAAAACCATAAGAAATATAATTACTCAGCTTTACTGATGCTGTTACATTGTTTTTAATGCTTCACACTGGCATTTTTCTATTAAAATAACCATTCTAATATCTCTTTATTTATGCATTTGAAACGACTTTAACTTTGTAATTAAATTCTCAAAAATCTTTAGTGAATAATATAAGTTATGAAATTTAGAGACAGAAAAAATATTACTCACAAGCCCATAATTAACTAAATTTAATCTTTGATATAGAGACTTCCAGAACGGAATCATTAAAAATATACTCAATATTGTAATCATAAATTTTGCACAGAAATTTTAAAATGTTTTACATATCCAAGAAGTCATTAACTCTGTTTTCCTTTTCTTCTTTTTCCCCACTACTTATACCTGATATGGATCAGTCTTGAAGGGATCATCAAGAGGACATGACTGCTGGAATGTGTTTCACTTGCCTTCTCTGAAGAAGCCCCACCAAGTACTCAGCCTTGTGACAGTAATGTGCTTGTTGCCAAGACTACCTGGACAGTATTTTAAGGCTTCTATATAAACTTTTAAGATTCTGGTGGGGTTGCGAGGAGACTCTTGTGGCTGCTCAAGACAATCTCATAAGTAAGTTATCTTGCTGAAAAGACCTGCCACCCACTAAACTGCAGTGCTCTGCTTCTTCCTATGGTCTCTCCTTCCCCTCTGTGTTGGACCAGTTCGTGGATCATCAAGCAGACTGGGCTGAAGTACATCCTCCAGCAATTCTCTCTGTGAAGATGTCTGGGTGTAAATTTTTTGGCATCCTTTTTATTTCTAGAAGTATATTTGGTTATCACTCTCACAACTCCTAATTTGTCCAGATGCATAGTTTTAAGCTTAGAGTGATTTATCTTCCATTCATCATGATGAAAATGTCTCTCCTTACACAGATTCATTATCACGGTGGCCCAGTTTTTTTTTTTTTATTTCAATTCGAAATTATATAGGCAGAGGTATCTTTTCATCAATTGTGACATCAATGTTTTGAACAATTTTAATATACATGCTGTTTACTGAAATAAAATTGTATAACGTAAGAGTTGTGGGTTAAGTTTTATTTGGGGCTAAATGAGGACTATAATCTAGGAGACAGCACCTCAGGTGGCTCTGAGGAACTTTTCTGAAGAGGCAGGGGGAAACTCAGTATTATATATGTAATTTTAGTGAAGGGGAGTATGTGCAGTCAAACACACATTGAGTTCTTTTGCCAGTTATGAGGAGCAGACATCACTGTTAATGAATTTAGTGTTCTTCTAGATATAAGGAGATGCAAGAATTGGGGCTCATAAAATTTTCTCCTGAAAACATCTATCTGAATCTCTATTTTGTCAGTTTTCCCACAGCACAAAGTGCCCCATTCCTAATCTCCACCGTGAACTTTCAGGGAGTGTTGGAGGTCAGCGGCTACAGTGGCTCGTGATTGGTTACAGTACCAAGCAGAGGTAGATGGCAAATGGTATAAATGATTATTCTCCTTAACATTTTTATTTGAATTATTTTTGATTACTTTTTTCTCCATTATAATTTTATATTTTACTTGAAAATATAAAGACTTATGATTGATAAAAATTCACTGTTAAATCTTTTATTTGTAAATATTAGAAAAGAAAGTTATTTTTGCTATCTCAACATTTTTATACATTTTCTTTTAATTGTATCTGTGTTATTAACCATATAATAATCAATAATGCAAATTGATATAAAGTAACATGCATTTACAAAATCAAACAAGTTAGACTGAAATATCATTTTAAGAATTATTTTTATTTATTGGCATTTATTTTGAAATATTTTCAAAATAGACGTGATCCTCACTTTGTGTACCTGTAGATTCAATACCCTTTAACATAGCATTTATATAATCTTGTCTTACTTCTTACAATTTAAAAAATGTATCCTTTTCTTAGTACTTACTATTATTTTTTTAGGATAAATATATAGTTACCATTCCTTCTGATTCTTTGAATGTCTTAGTATTACTTTGGCTTAACTACAAACATAACAACCTTAGTGGTAACACAATTATAGAATTATAATATTTTCCTCAAAGCTTTATAGCTATTTCCATAATATATTGTGGCTAGTCAGTCTTTAATAGAAGAAGACAAGGCTATTCTTTGTTTTCTCTAGAGAAGTAATTTTGTTTATTTTTTTTCTGGTCCACTTTTAAATTTAACATTTTGAAATAGATATAGATAAATATCTATTTTGCATTATAATTAAGCTTTAAACATGGTATATTCTTTTACTTATGTTGATATGCCTATTTCCCTGCCCTGGGAACAGATCTGGGTATCCAACAGTTTGGCACATTTTCTTGGTTGTTCTCTGATTGCTAAGAGTCAGGTCATACCCATACTTTAGCAACTGCACTGGATGACTGAATTTCTAATGTTATTTCCTTTTGAGCTGCAGTTTCATTAAATTTATGTATTATTTATTGTAGAAGCAAATAAAAGCTTATATTTATAGGTAAATGGCATAAGTTTTAGTGGAATGTGGAGGTCACAATACACATGTTTAGTTGATATAGATCTTTACTCTAAATAATGATGAAATTTTTGGATGTTAAATTGCCTTCCTGCTTTCCTTCCCTCTTCTTTTCTTTCTTTTTGATTGGTATTTTTTGCTCTAAAGTTTATTTTTTTGGCAAAATCTTATTTGAATTGATACAGAGATGAAGGATACACACACACACATAAATGTCTATATAAACTCTACTAAATAAATAATCATAAAATCCCTGTTTCTCAAATCAATTCAAAATATTTTAAGAATGCTGCTTTCCTTGAATTAAACTTAATTCTTCTCCTCACTTATTTATTAAGCAGCATTCCTTTGTCATGCAGTGACTATAGCCTTGTTCTTCCTGTAAGTAATTGTGTTTTATAAATTTGTAAGCAACCAGAGTGATTTCAGAATTTGTTAAAGATTTACAAAAAATTGACATGATCTTAACCACATGCTGCTATTGCCAATATGCCCTTTAGAGTGATGTTTTTACTAAAAGCAATGTCTGACTCCTTCACATTCCTACAATAATGGCCTTATTATTATACTACAAAAGATGACATCTTCAAACAAAAAATGTCTAACTCTATAACAATATTCCATGAATTCACTTATTACACAATATTAACAAACTGCTTAAAGAATGAATCAAAACCATATAAGATATTATTTCTCATGTATTGGAAAAAAATTATACGATGAAGTAAATTAAATCCAGTAGTGTGAAAACATTCTAAGCCGTTCTAATGATAAAAACTTTAAACATAAAATATTCTACTTCAAAAATGCTTTCAGAGATTGTATAAATGGTGAGAGGATGTATATATCATATATAGTTTTCTGTTTATGAATTTGATTATATTATAGCAATGGAACAGTGTAATATTAAATTTTAAAAAATGCATATCAATTGAAGATATAAATTAACCTCAAATTTGGGTTGTAAATAATTTTATATTTAGCTTTCAGTTTTCTTTATGTGTTTTTATATAATTTCAGGAAAATAATTATCATATATAAATGTACACATCTGAGTCTTTATCTAATATGTCTCAATCTCAAGAGTTCTAAAACCCCTCAATTTCCTTCTTTCCTTCCTTCCTCTTTCCTTCTTTCCTTTCTTCTTTTCTCCCTTCTTTCCTATTCCTTTATTGGTAATTTGGGGTATAAAAGTTAATTGTTGGCAATATTTTATCAGAACTTTTAATGTGAATGAAGGATGAGAGATATATACATATATACACACACACATATAGTGATGATCCAACTTGGAATAAATATTCCCATATTTCTATGAAAAATTATGAATGCATTTAACTATAGTATGTTATTCCTTAACATTTTTCATAATATACAGTATATGTACTTACAACTTTATACTGTGAACTTAATTGTTTAATATCTACCTTCATGCATGGAAGAGTTTTTATGTTATTATAACGTATACTTTAATAATGTGATAAAGGAGAATGACATGGTGTTAAGAAATTATGTTAATGTAATGGGCTTTATGAATTCACAAATTAGCTGAGCACTGAGAGTGATTGGAATTAGATAGGCAAATCTCTTGAGGGGAGTAGGGCATTGATGTGTAAAAGATTATTTCTGAGAGTGAGAATAGCATGTGTATGGCCCTGTAGCATGAGGGAACATAGTAAGTACGAGGATTGTAAGACGTATATCTATGGTAATGATCATGAAGGTGAACAAGGAGTGATTTGAGGCAACTAACAAGGGTAAGGCCAAATATATAACAGTCAGCATATTACAGCAGGCTGTCCGGCGAGCCGGCCCTCCGCCCGCGCCGCGGGGTGGGCTAGCGCCCCGCGGGGGTCTCGGGCTCCCAGCCCACTGCCCCGCCTCCCCGCCACCCGCTAGGCGTCGTCCGGGGACGCCCCTTGCCGAGAGAGACCCTCAATCACAAGTCACCCCGCCCTCCCCACCCTCCTCGCCGTGCCACGCAACCCCGCCCCCGAACCGCCCTCCCGATCTCCGTGCAGTACCCCTCGCCCCTCGCCGGGAAGAAGTGACTCCAGCAGCCGTGGCGGCTCTTTGGGCCCAAGGGGCGGGCGCGGCAGCCATTGGCGGAGGCCGCTGCCTCCGGCTGTCAATCCCGCGGCCCGGCCCCGCCCCACCGGCGGAGCGTGGCAGGACGCAGGGCCGCGGGGGCTGTCGGGACGGCTCCAAGATGGCCGCGCGCTTGGGGTCCGCACCTGCTGGCGGCCTCGAGCCCCGTTAACTGCCACCGCTGCTGACCGGAGCCGCCAGTCGGCCTGGCGACTCCTTGGGCTGTCCCCGCGGGGCGGGAGGCCGCCATGGCGACCCTGGAAAAGCAGGCGAAGGCCTTCGAGTCCCTCAAGTCCTTCCAGCGGCCGCCGCCTCAGCCCCCTCAGCCGGTACCGCCGCCGCCTCAGCCCCGTCAGCCAGCACCACAGCCGCCGTCGCCTCAGCCGGCACCGCAGCCGCCGCCCCGTCAGCCGGTACCGCCGCCGCCGCCGCCTCAGCCCCCTCAGCCGGCACCGCAGCTGCCGCCGCCTCACCCGGTGCCGCCGCCGCCTCAGCCCCCTCAGCCGGTACCGCCGCCGCCGCCGCCTCAGCCGGCACCGCAGCCTCAACCGCCGCCGCCGCCGCCGCCGCCTCAGCCGGTACCGCCGCCGCCTCAGCCCCCTCTGCCAGCACCGAAGCCGCCGCCGCTTCAGCCCCCTCAGCCGGCACCGCAGCTGCCGCCGCCTCAGCCCCCTCAGCCGGCACCGCAGCCTCAACCCCCGCCGCCGCCGCCTCAGCCGGTACCGCCGCCGCTTCAGCCCCCTCATCCAGCACCGCAGCCGCCGCCGCCTCAGCCGGTACCGCCGCCGCCGCCGCCTCAGCCCCGTCAGCCGGTACCGCAGATTCAACCGCCACCGCCGCCCGTCCACCGTGGGTCAGGAGCCGCTGCACAGACGGTGAGTCCCTGCGGGTCCCTCCCCAGCCCTGCGCGGGTCTCCGTCCCTCCCTCGGCCTCCCCCGAAGGCCCCGAGGCGGTCCGGGCCCCAGGCCTCTGCTTTCCCGGCTGCGAAACTCGGGAAGGAACGGGGCTGTGTTGTGATCCGAGGCCGCGCGTCCCGTTCGGCTTCCTCTGGGCCACTCCCCACCCCTCTCCTTCTCCAGGCCAGGTGTAACATTTTGTCTTCCCTTTTCAACTGAGGGTTTAAAACAGTGTTTCAGATAACTGTCAAAACGCTATGCATGCAAAACCCTAGGTTAACTTAAGGGAAGGAGTAGGAGAGAAGAGGGGAAGGAGCGAAGTTCACTGGTCACTTCTGTGGGGGTGGGTTAGATGGTCACAGTGGTGAACGCTTAACTGCTACATGGCCCCGTGCGCTTACCAGCATAGTCGTTACTGTTACTAATCCCGGACAGCACTGGTTTTAAGGAGGCATGACCACGGACCGTGTGCTCATTGAGCTTAATTTTACACAAACTAAGATTTCCACAGAATCAAGACAGGCAGTAAACGCCAGCTGCAGAGGACAGCTTGTGCAGGGTTGGGGAACAGCATGGCATGATCAGAACTTTAGTTTGACTGGCTTGAAATGTAGAGGGAAAGGGAAACTTCACACTGATGAATCAGAGAGGAGATAGCTGTTTTTATTAAACTAAAATGGTTAAATGAGCCTTGTTGGTTAATGATTTGCCTTAGCAATGTGAATTTGGATTCTGCAAGTATTGTATAAGTTCTGTAAGAAGCTTGTTTTAAAATTTCAAAACTCTTAAGATATTAGAAGTTCAGTTTTATTTTATAAGAATTTTTAAAAAAGTGTTTATTTAACTCAATTAGAACTGAGTTCCTTTAACATAGACTTTATTATCTCATGTATTAATACCCTCTAGAGGTACACAATGAAAAATGTGATTTATAAACAGACACATACAGACACAAGGAAAACAGAGTATGTAGCTTCAGTAACAGTTTAAGAGAAAAGTCAGAAACAGAAATTTTCCCTGGTCAAAATATCAAAAAAAGCATCTGGGGCTTATATCCTTTAATTGATTTGAGCTCTAAATGGACAAATACACAATTTTTTTTTTTAATTGCTAAGAACAAGATTCTTTTTCACGTTGAATAATGATTTTGGAGTTTAAATAAGTACCAACAATAGAGCTATGAGGGAGGAAAAATATAAAATACTGATTTTTTTTTTTAATCTCACCGTAAGGTGCATTCTTAAATACATAGGAGAGAACTGTCATGATTTGCGCAACTCGCTTGCAAATAGTTCAACAGTATTAACAATGATTGAATTTAGATGGTGGGCATATGGGAATTTATCATCCTATTAAACAGTTTTCTGTACTTCTGAGACTTAGAATAAAACATTGGAAGGAACCTGTTAGACATAATGCTCTATGTGAAGTAATTTGTTCCCTTTGTGAAATTCTAGGAAGGTTAAATTGCATGTTCATAACATCAAGAAAATCACAAGCATTTACGATGTAATCAGAACTACCTGAGGATCTGTGAAACTTGGTGAGTTGGTGGATTTTTTAAAATGTCTTAAAACATTTTGTTTTTACAAAGATTACAGGAGTAAGAGAAGATAAATTTTAATCAACTCTTAATATTTTTTTCCTGGTTGATGTGATATAATTAAATGTGGGGAAAAAAAGGTAAATTCTAAAAGGAGACACTACCTTGATGGTTTTCTATGGAGGAAACTCAAGCAGGAGGAAGTTTAATTTAAAAACATAAGTTACTGCTCTTTATAATACATTCTAAGTTGTCATTCTTTTGAATGCCTTCCTTTCCAAACAGGTGTGTTATTCTGGGAGATCATCAGGACTTCTGGGTATTTGGAGGTACTGAGCTAACCAGTGGAACTGCTGATTTATAAGAAGTTGTCCAGAATTTTGGAAAACTGATTAGTAGAGGTAAATAATATTTCCTTGGCAAGTGATGACAGAAAGTGACTTGAGTGAATTTTCCTTTGTTTTTAGGCAGATGTACCTAACCATGTATGTTAACAATGATTACAGGCTGGAGACCGAGAAGAACTACCATTTTTGCCAGCTGGGATGCAGAAAAATTTGGACCTCTGGGTTCCACAAATGGGCTGAGGTAACTAAGACAGAAAACGTATCTTCTTGGTCAACATGTATCTCAGGGTAATCACAGATGTGTTCCATTACCTGATATTGTTTTAATTTGGATAAATACTCAAGAAAATTTAAGAAATAGAGTTTGCTTTTGCTTTTACATCAGTTTGGTAAAACAGAACAACCTCTTAATTACTAAGTACAAACCAAGTTTTTCATTATTTTAAAAATATTTTAGTTTCTATTTGTATTTGTTTTGTGATAAGTAAGTAAAATCTGTAAGCTCAGAAAATAGTCAAACCTAGGAAGCTGCTTCTGACAAGTGAATTAGCTTATTGAAAATCTGATATAGATCCTTGTCATTAATTTTCAAGTTTTTACAGTTTCCTTGGATTTCTTCTATCTAGGAAAACAACATGCTCTTTTAAGATGACTATACTCTGATTATAGTCTCTCCTTTATGGATTCCGTACTAAATTGTAACCATAGGTATATTTTACCATTTACAAAAGTGCCTGATTGGGAAGTATAATACAATCATTTTGTAAATTGAATTACTCTAAAATTTCAAGGATTTATTTTTAATTCAATTATGATTAATTTTCATTTGTCACTGGCTCTTAATGCTTTATTTTAAAGTGTCTTTCATAGGCCCCCTTCTTTCGTCTTCTTCCCTTAGGCTCTCTGTCCAGTAACTCTAAGTTCTTACATGTTCATGGTAGGCTTGTGTGTTTTTTTTAAAGGCAGGTGCACCAAAAAGCACTTTCCTGTGACTATCCTCTGTTTTGTTCATCATTTATGAGTCCAAATTTTATAGAATTGATTTGAAGAATGTCATATCTTTCTTATCATTGTGTCTGGTTTTTAAAATGCTTTCCTTCTGACTCATTTCTGCATACTTTAAAATAATAATATGAATCAAATAAGTATGGGAATAAAATCACAGTTACTTGTATCACATTTGATTCCATTTATATTGCAAAGTCTTATTATTATGTTGGTGTTATGAACATGCATTTCATAATACACTTATTTAGATGAATCAGATCTTATTCATTAAGGTCATTTACTTTTAGAAATATGTAATTTCTTGTGAATACATGTATATAGAAATACATGTGTCTTTCTATAATTTAAGCAGCTTAGAATACAGATAAAATAAATCCAAGATACAAGATAATATGCCTTGCATTAATTTAAATTCATGTGTGTTAAAAGACAATTTGAATATTGTTTCCCATTTTCTACTAGCTTCTTGATCATATTCAGCAGCACATTTACCTTTACATATAGTTAAGGAATCTTTTTTATTTCTACTGTAGCTCTGTCATAATGGAAACTCTGCAGCAGAATCAGCTGTCATCTATCCCGTGTGGCCAAGTGCAGAGGTGAGAATTCTCATTTGTGGGATGACCACTCACAGCTTTAAATGTTTTTACTGTAACTGCTCTTATAAGGTAGCAAGCTAGAGAGAGAGAGAGAGAGAGAAACAGAGAGAAGAAAAGAGTTCTCTCTGCATATTCCCATGTGTGTGATGGCATTAGTCTTCTTCTGCTGTATTTTTCTAGAATGTGTGTGCGTGTGTGCATGTATGTGTGAGAGAGAAATGTCTTGTCTTTGTCCTAATAGCCACTCTTCTCTCCCTCTAGTTTTTTCTCTATCCTCCCCTCCTTTCTTTTTCTTTTTCATCAATACCTTCTCTTTCAAAAAATTCTTGATAAATCAAATTTCCAACTTCCTCACTTTTAATATGGTAAAGTTACTTGGATCCCCAATGTCAAGGGATCTCATACTTTAATGTCTGTAAGGATTGCCAGGGACACCTTTTAAAAGTACAGATTTCCAGGCCTTACTTTGAGCAGTTCTCTTCCAGTAGATCCAGGGTGAGGCTGAGCATCTCCGAGCCTTCCCCCTTCATATTATGGTGCAGGGGATCAGGGGCAGTTTTCCTCTGGGTCTCCGTGCTGTTGCTATGAAAAGTGGCTACAGCATCACTAATATTTTTCTTTCTTGTTTTAATTGCATTAATATTATGAAGCAGTTAATAGCATTTTATTAAAATTATGGTCAAAGGCATAGGCGTTTGATTTATAATGGTATCTGCAAACCACTCTTTTACTGAATTAATTTGTTTGTTTTGCTTGTATTTCCACAATTGTAAATGCTGTGAGTTAAGTGACTGCTTTGCTTCAACTACAGGAGAATGTGAAAACACTCCAGGAGAGAGAGGTTGCATATATCAATGCAGACTCATACACAGAAGGTAAATTTTATTTCAGATTGTCATTAAATAGTATACCAGTATTTAAGTCTATCAACTCCAACTCATAAACTAGGATTATTCTCTTTCTATGAGATGCCTCAATAATACCTCCATTTCTCCATTTTACCAGAGAGAACATTATTATGATTCAAATGAATCAATATGATTCATAACTAAGCTATTGATCCTAATTTCTTTAGAATATTTACCATTTGCCTATCTTGGATTACTACTTAAAACTTTAGTACTTTTGACATTCTTCCTGTGGAGCTATTTTTAAAAGTTGGGGTAAAATATTTCATACAGAAATAGTTCCTGTATGTATTGGACCAACTCTGAAATAAGCACCCACTACAGACTTCCTTTTGACCCTGACATGTGGCATGTGCATCTGTAGGCTTTCATCATATTATGGTTATTTCTAGTTAAGTGTCACAGGACACATGTTAGTTACTGACATGCTCTAGTCTAAAGTCTTGATATTGAATTGAATGAATGAATAAAAACATGAACATTATGGCCTTACCACTTCCTTTGCCAAAGACCCCTAGGTGTTGCTGCCGTAATGAGCAATGGCCCTTACTGTTACTGCAGAAGCTGCGGCCTTAGCAGCAGTCTGCCTCTGCAGTCTCCTATCCCGAGTGTGTGCTGCAGCCTCTCTGGCTCCTGAAGAGTTATTTCCACCTTGTGTTTTAGTTTTAGCCAGACTGTTTGTCTGTCTGTCTATTTATCTACCTACCTATCTATCTATTCTAAAATCTTATTTATTTGTTTTTACTGAAGTACATTTGATTTATAATATTAGTTTCAGGTGTACAGCAAAGTTACACAGTTATATACATATACATATACATATACATATACATATACATATACATATACATTTTTAGATTCTTTTCCATTATAGGTTATAATAAGATACTGAATATAATTCCCTGTGCTATACAGTAGATCCTTGTTTATCTGTTTCATATATAATAGTGTATATCTGTTAATCCTGAACTCCTAACATCTCTCTTCCCTTCCCCCTTTCTCCTTGGGTAACCATAGTTTCTTTTCTATGTCGTGAATCTATTTCTGGTTTGTAAATAAGTTCATTTGTATCATTTTTTTGTTTGTTTACATTCCACATATAAGTGATATAATTTGATATTTGCCTTTCTCTGTCTGACATACTTCACTGAATATGATAATCTGTAGGGTCCACCCTATTTTTAATTCTCCAGGAATGATGCCTTCAATTTGAAATCTGTTATATCTTGTTTATAATTAGAAAATAAAGTTAGAATTAAATACAGGTTTGAAGTCCATTTGGAGGTATTAAAATACTCTCTTATTTATTTTGCAGGCAATTATACCCTCAGAGTTGACTGTACACCTCTTCTTTTCCAGTTGGTATATAAACTGACAAAAGAGGTATGTAAATAGATCTGTCATAATGTTTTCTGATGAGTAGATAAGTCAATAACTTTTGTTTTCTAAATTACTAATATTTAAACTGGTGACAGACATAGCTGATTTGTATAAATAACAAATCAGCACGAGCTTTAATACACTTCTTATGTGACATAACTATGAGAACAGTAGTGCTAGTCTCTGTTCTAATAATAGTTCCTAATAATTGTATACATTTGTTAAAATGTGCAGGGTCTGTTGTTTCATGGGGCAGAGTCTCTTTGATGTAACAGAAAGAATACTGAGCTGGGATGGGGAAGCCTTGGCTGTGAAGATTGCCTTGGCTATTCATTCATTCATTCATTCAGCAAGTATTTATTGTGTGGTTACTATGTATCAGGTCCTATGAAATGAATTCTAGCAGCAACAGTGATAAAAGGACAAGGTTACTGAATCCAAATACTTTGTAATCTAGAGAGGCCACAGACCTGTAAATGAGGACTCATACTTCACTTGAATATTGGATACTATATACAGTGGAGGACAATTGCGGAAGAGAGAAGCTAAGACCCTGGGGTAGCTGGTGAGGTTGGAAAGCATTAGAAGGTGTTTACAGAAGGATTAGTGGTTAGGCTGTAAAATGGAAGGATGTGAAAGTGGGGAGAAGGTTTCTCCTCAGAGGACACAAGAGCTAATAAAGACATGGATGTGTGAAAGAACATTTCCTGACCTCTGGGTAATGCAATATAACCTAAATGTAAGGTGTTGGTGAAAAAGCTGGTAAGAAACGGGGCCTGACACATAGGCCTAAATGTTCATAAATCTGGTGATGGAGAAATTAAAGAATCTTTAACAAGTTTGTACATTATCATTTTTATTCATTAGAAAAATTACTCTGTATCAGTGCAGTGAATAGGTTAAGCTGTAGTAAGTCTAAAAGCAAAATGGAAATAATTCCACATACTTATTTAGCGCACAGGAATTTATAAATACTAGTTATTGATGTAAAAAGTACTCTGAAAATGCTAATGCACTCTGAATCTCTAAAGGTTATGTGATCTACTCTTTGAGAATATGTGTGCTTCATTTAAATAACCCCCCATTATAGAATTTAACTGTAGAAATGTTTCTTTCAAGTAGGTATCACTTAGATGACAGTGGGAAGTATCTGTCACATCTCTGTGGTCCTGTTTCCCAATTGCCCTTCATCTTGCCCTGTCCTTTTCACTGTTAGTGTCTTTAACATCTCATCCCAAGTGAGCATCCTCCCATGCCCATCACAACTCCCACCATACTGGGAAGCTTAGGTCCTTGATCCTTTTATTGAAATGTCCCATAAAAACATCTTATCTAAAAGCACGCTGTAAAGACAGCCCTTGTTGGGGAATCCTTCTCAGGAGATACATTTACACTCTGTCCTACAGAGGAGGCTCCTGCCTTTATAGGAGGGGTAGTAAGAATTTTAGGACCAAGAAGGAGAAGCTTAGGTCTATCCCCTTTGTACATTTATTTAATAAGTATTAAATGTGTAAGTGGTTACCATAATGACAGGATAAATCAAACAGAGATTCTGCTATTAGTGTGTTACCTGTGTAGCCAGGAGAGACTATGATCAAGAATTTTCAAATCCAAGATAGAGATTAAAATCACCAAAGTGAATACAGATAAAAGTGTGGGAAGCAAAAAATAAATATCTTAGTTTATTATTTTACATGTTGGAATTAAACAGCCTGCTTAATGGGAAATTGCAAATTTTTTTCCAATTTTAAAGCCTGTTTTATGTTAATTTGAATTTAATTTGCATGCCACTTGTATTAGATACAATACATTTGTCTTTCAGAGTTTTTGTTTTAGGTAGTTTTTTAACAGTTTAACTGGGAAATTAAAATGTATCTTTAGAAGTTACAGTATCAGGATGAACTAATTAATTGTCCAGAAGAGAAGAGTGAGATTTTATAATCTTTTTTGATTTGATTGTCAGTGGAGGAATCAGACATCATTCATCTGGAGAAATGCTGTTGGTTGCTGAGGGCTCAATCCCGAACTGGATGATTTGACTTAGAGACATTTGGCCCATTGGCTTCACCGCCAATTTGTCCATCTCTGAGTGAAGGTGGGAATCCTTCTATTTTCTACAAATGTTCTTTGGTAAACACGTGAGCCTTGTTCCACCTTTGGAGCCTTGTGTAAGTCGGTTTACCTTTCTGCACCTGAATATTCTCATATATAAAATCAGTTTGACCAAGACAATCATTATGAAACTGTGCTCCAGTGCGGTGCCTCAGCATCTGGTGCAAGGTCAGGGTGGTGGACACTGAATAGGCAAAGCTCTAGCTTCCACACGTGACCTCACCTCTTCCTCAGCTGAGTAGTGTCTATTGTATTTCTTTTATATAGAAGAAGGTTCCACTGCTGTATCCTTCCCCCACCCTTAAAAAATTAAGAAACCACTGGACTAGACCATCTCTAAGGTCCCCACTTAGCTCTAAACTTTTCACTACTATATATATATATATATATATATATATATATATATATATATATTAAATGAGGTTTACAAGGAGTAGTTGTGGCTGATAATCACAAAAACTGTATTTGAAATCTGAAAGCTTGGGTTCTGCTTCTGATTCAGACCTTTTTAAAAAAATTTCTTACTTTTAGCAAGTCATTTAACTACTTCTTAGCTTCAATTTTCTGCTCTTTGAGGGCACAGAATTAGATTCTTGAAATAGACAGTCTGTATTCTTCAGGTTTCTAGTGTGTTTTAGTAATATTTGTTAGGGGAGCTAGAACAGACAGGGCTTCCACTTCAGCAGTGCAGTTATGTTTTTACCTTTTTAGAATTAGAGATTGAGAAATCATTTCATTTGAAAACAAAATGATTCCATTTATTTTTTATGAAAAGTTTAAAAACCACAAGATTAGATTATAAATTGCCCTTTATTTCTGAAATTTAGTATATTTATTTATACAGATTAAGTGGTACAATGAAGACTGCAGTACAGAATTTCTTTCTCTTATAATATAGTGTGTTAGTTTTCTTTGCTTCATGAAGGAGTTGTATGAAGCTTGTTAATAACAACACAGTATATCTTTGATAGAGTTCAACTTTTCTTCTTCTTTTTTCTTTTTTCTTCTTAGTCTTTCCAAATTAGGATAATTGTGGTCTCTGACTTTTTTCCAGTTAAATTTTTAAAATATATTTTAATTTTTTACATTCTACAATCACTTTTGACTTTTGGAATTAATATAAGATAGAGACAGGTAGGCAGACAAAACCAAACACTAAATGATAGTATTTTCTTCTAGGAAGTTAAATTTTGGTTATAATTATTCCAGGGGGAAAAAAAAAACTTCCTAAGACAGTGGAAACTACTGATAACTTTTAAAAAACTAAGTCAGTTTATGCGAGTCATGCCTCCTTTCATAAGCATGTCATTATTAACAGGAAGTTTGTTGGCTGTGATTTATTCTGTGTTCCTATTTTACAGGTTTATTTAATGCTTTTGGTGAAAATCATGACAGCCACATGGATTTTAAGGAGATATCCTGTGGGTTATCAGCTTGTTGCAGAGGACCTCTGGCTGAAAGACAGAAATGTAAGTGTGTTAAACATCACAAAATTTGGAAGCTATACAGAGAAAAAAATTAGCATCCATTCATGTAAAAAATCATCTGATTAAGGCTTGAATTTTCATCCCTTTGGCAAATAGCAATCTCTTGCTGAGGTTTTACTGAGGTCAGTGTAAAGGTTCAATCATCTATTCTTTTTTACTGTGGAGTAATTTAAGATCTTTGTTATTAATAATGGTTGATTTTCCAGATGAATGTACAATTCATGATAAATGAACTACATCATTCATGATGTGTTTGAAAATGTTAAGCATATAGAAAATATTTTCTGGTAGTCTATATAGAAAATTTGTCTTGCTTAACTTGAATTCCAACTTATTTTCTAGCACTGTGTATATTGATATTGGCAAAATTAAATTTATGATAAAACAATTTTATTTAATACTAAATTTATCTTTTAAACCTAGCTAAAATATTATAGCGTAATTTATAAGCATATTACATTAATAAATCTTAACCATATTTGGTTAGGAAAATGCAGCAGTTTACATTTAATTGGAACCTAATTCTTATATATTCACTAGGGTCATTATCTCTGCATATTTCTAAAATACAGCTTCACAAATACTGCGTATTTTGGGTATGATACTTATTAGTTCAATATTCTTTAGTAATGTTGTACTGTGATGTACTCAGTTAATTTAATAGCATAATTAATACATAATTATTACACACACGGGTGTGTGAAGTAGATAATTATTTAATCTTAAAAATTTAGATTTCTTTTATCTTCCCTGATAGTATACCATTACTCTAACCTGGCTTTGTGATAGATTATTTGTTCACATTAAAGTTCTGGTATTAAAGAGGCTGAAGTCTTTGTTTCTCAATTGAGGTTAATTATTGTCTTAAATTTTTTTTTAATTTATTTTTTGCCAGTGGACTAGTGGAAGTTAACCAACTAGACTAACTAGCAATTTTGCTGATATTGATGTTAATTAGCAAAGTGCTGATATTTCGGATTTTTAGCTTGTTGTATATAAACTTCATTGAAGATTTGAGATTGTTCTTAGGCAAAAATATTGGGTGCACATTAATTACACTGGAGAGGCAAAATCTTTATACAGTCATCTCTCATTATCTGCTGAGGATTGGTTCTGAGACCCCCTCAGATACCAAATCCATGGATGCTCAAGTCCTTATGTAAAATGGCATAGTATTTGCATATAACCTATGCACATCCTCCTGTATACTTTCAATCATCTCTAGGTTACTTGTAATACCTAATACAATGTAATTATTTGTAAATACAATGTAAATGATATGTAAATAGTTGTTAGTGAATAGCAAATTCAAGTTTTGCTTTTGAGAACTTTCTGGGAAAATTTATATATATATATTTATATAATTTTTGACCTATTGTTTATACCTGTGAATGCAGAACCAATGGATACAGGGGGCTGACTGTACCAGCTTTTTGTTGATTCTTAATGTAGATGGAATATTTTCAACATTGTAAGAATCAACTCTGAAGTGATCAGTTTTAAATATTAGAAATTAATTTAAAAGCTTGAATTACCTTCTCAAAATCTGTGAGATATTGTATAGTAACTTGGCCCTTCTTTTTCAGTTTGCAAGAAATTTAACTTTAGATTTAGGTGAAGGATAGAGTTCTCTAAGCTGGCTAATGATATAAGGAGAGAGACTTGTGAAGTGTACAGGAATTCCTACAAGTTCAAAGGACTTTAATGACACAATCTCCTCCAAATAAGAACTTAATCCAGAATGTAATTGTTTGAGGAACTAAGTAATTTTACTAGGGCGGCTTGTAATAAAATGTATTATACTTCAGAATATGAAAGTAATTTCCCTCCATAAGAGTTTCTTTTCTTTAGTTTGCTTCAAGGTATTTGATGTTGACGGTGATGGAGTTCTCTCTAGGGTTGAACTGAGAGACACGTGGTTGCACATTTAGAGGTCTGGAAGGACAACTGCTCCGATGATACCCTGGTAAAGTCTGATTGTATACATCTTCTTGAATGTAAACTTCCAACAGGAACATAGAGTGAAGAATTTTTTAAAACAGGTTAAGAAAAAGATTTCTTACTACTTCTAGGTTCTATATTATGCTACTCAAAATATTCATAGCCAAAGATGCAAAATTGGGAAGAGAATTTCCCTTAGAAAATTTAATAAGCTGAATGTATTATATTAAAAAAATGAAACCACTGGAAAATTGTCATAAATTTTTAAGGCAAACAAGCAATCTATTTCTGTAATTAAAAAAAGAAAAAAAAAGTTGACCGAAAATACTTTATACTTCAGCTACTGGCTAATAAAAATGATACCTTCTCTATCCTAACTACTGATTTGGGTTTCTGGTTTTAAAGGAATTACATGTGGATGTATCCAACATTGTAGAAGACACATAGAATGCACATGACACCACAAAGGTGAGTCTAGCAGAGACTAATTTATTCTTTTCTAAAAATACATTATATTCTGAATTGCTATACATACCTTACGTATACATACTTGAATCTCTTCTACATCATCCCTGCTAAATGCTTATTTGGACCTGTGGTTACAATACCTCCAAGTTGTCCCTAAGGAAAGCCCATTCCACCTTTAAACAACTCCATTAAGTGTTATTTACATAAAAATATTATATTTTATAAGCTAGGCATTTTATAAAAATTAAGTAGAGACAGCCCTTGACACCTGTAGTTTATAATCTTTACTTCTCCCATTTTAATACATTATGGTAAAACAAAGCTTATATTGAGCAAAAGAAGCCACAGAATAAAAGAACACATTGTACAATTCAATTTATATGAAGTTCTAGAACAGAGACAACTCATGTTAATAATTGTTACAATAGTGATTTTGGAGATGGGTCATTTAACTGGGAAGGACCATAGGATATCTGGGATGATGGAAATTAGTTTTTATCTCAATCTGGGTGGTGTATATAGTTTTAAAATTTTTTTTTTCAATAATATTGGTGAGGGTCTGTTCTAAGTTTTTTAATAGCAGCCAGAATAAGTGTATAATAGCAGAAACAAGCATGTACTTTACAAAGAATAAAGCCTTGAATTTTTTTTAGTTTCACAACATTTATTAAAGATATTATAATAGGTTTGCCTTAATGTCTATGTATCCCTGTGAAACTGAAGATAATCCATATATGTGAGACACATATGAGTTAATTTGACCCTTTGTATTCAAATGTTGACATGTACCAAGTAGCAGATGGTAGGATGTAGACCATAGTGGTCTTATACAGGCTTAGAAAAATAAGTAACTTTTTTTTTTCAATCACAAATCCAGAAGAAATCATCATAGTCTTATTAACTGACACTCAACAGAAATAAATAATAGAAATGAATTTTTCAGGGCTTGATCTTTGTTTGGCAACTCAGATAACCATCTTCATTTACTTTTCTGCCCAAAACTAAGGTAGCCATTTCTATTTGGTATATATGAAAACAGAAACATAGGAAAGTTTCTGTTAGGAAATACCTTATGTAGAGATACAATTTCCATTGCCTTTTTTCTGGGTGTTTGATAAGTATGGAGGTTATCATCGCTGTCTATTTTTATGTAAGACCGTGTTTCTTCTTATGGCTGTACTTTTGAACATTAAAAAAAAAGATCATTTAGCTGCTCCATCTCCGTGTAACCATAATAATGAAATGGTAAAAATTTAGAATAGAATTTGGACCTTTCAACCAAACCTATTACCCATATTCACTGGTGACTAGACTGTGACAGTATTACCCATTATTTTGTACCATTACATTGGTATTAATATACTTTTATGGAAGTTGCATCATGAAAGCCAATAATTACCATCATAGTGCTTTAAAATCTTTTCTTATAATACATGGTATTATATATTGAATGAATACATGAATATCATTAATAATAATTATTAAATATCATTAAATAATAAATCATTAGATAATAAAAATATAATTAAGTAATAAAAGCTAAGAACATTATTATTCATCTAGGATTGTTAAGGTGATTGTTCAAAACATGAAGTAAGAAGCATTTGGTTATATTTTTGCCTGCCAAGAAATATTGTCTACTGTATATAAATGTAATTTTTGGTACACTTTGACACCAAAAAAAAAAAATACTGCTTTATTCAACTTGTGAAAGTAATGTTAAATTTTATTTTGAGGAAATGTTACTATAGATACTCATTTATTATATATATTTAGTTTTTTTAAATCTCTTAAGAAGTCTAATAATATTGCCAGATGTTTTAAAGAAGATCTTAGAAAATTGTTAGGGTCAAAGGGCATAATCCAGAGAGTTTGGAAAGATGCTTTCAAAGTTAGTAAATAGTCCTTTTTCTCTAACCAGAACCTTTTGTGGGTTCTGTTAGTAAACTTCACCTTGAACCAGAAGATACTGTGAGTTATTTCCCAGGTCTTACTGGAGGAAGAAGATTTTTGGTGATAAATTGCCCACGTTGTGACTGACTACTTCAGAGTTTGGTTACTTTTGAACTTATTCTTGCTGGCCTACTTTCAGATGAACACATAGCATCTACGTTAAATCATTAGTTTTCTTTCAGACAAATGACCATTGCAAGTTTAATAAAACAGATTTTATTCAAATAATATAAGAAGATGAAGATTTAAGATATACTTAAATATTGTTTCTCTTTCAGAATGGCAATCTTAACTCTAGAGGAATATCATATCTGGAGTGTGAAAAATGTTCTTGCCAATGAGTTTTTGAATCTACTTTTCCAGGTATGTTTAAGGTAAATGACAGAGACCGAGGGCAGTGGTACCAGTAGTTCTACATCTTTTCCATTATGTAGTAGTTAGACAACTAGACTACAAAACCATATATTGTCAAAAGAACTGCATTAACCTGTACACCACCTGCAGATGGTAAGTTAGAGCGTGCATGCTTCTCAGAGTCACAATGTGCATGATAGGAAAGTAGAGTATAGCTGATAATGTTTATCTTAATAACTCATGATAGAGCAGATTGTAGACACAAAGAAAAGAATTTAAAATGTAAAAGCCATTATAATTTGCTATTTTTTTTTACCTTTTTTTTTTTTTTTAAGACCCTTCCTAACAAGTAAGGCAGTGTGGACAGAGACATAGATCATAAGTCGGCAGCTGTAAATTTTTCACAAAGTATACAATCTTTCCAGTTAGGAGGTTATTTTAGATGCAAATCTGTTTCTTAATTTTCTTTTATTCTTTCTTTCTTTCTTTTTTTTTTCTTTTTTTTAATTTAATTCTTTAGAAGGTCCAAAAAAGATTGAAGGAGAAAGGAGGAAAAAAAGCTGTCAGGGGTGAACATGAAATCATAAAACTTGCCAGATTTTAACTATTTTCCAGTTAAAGTAGTTCTCTTTGCTCCAATTTAAAGAAACAACTTATAGTTTCCCATTTTTCATAGTTCTTCATAAATATATGTTGATTTAATAGTATTTTACAGGGTGTGAGTAGGGACAGACTGGAAGTTCAAGATTTGTAAATACTGACAGGTATATATAGAATAGATAAACAGGTTTATACTGTATAGCACAGGGAATTATATTCAAAATTTTGTAGTAGCTCATGGGGAAAAAATATGAAAACAAATATACGTATATTCGTAAAGTACTGAAAAATTGTGCTGTACACCAGAAATTGACACAACATTGTAAACGGACTATAACTCAGTAAAAAAATAAAAATAAGATAAAACTGTTAGAACACTATAAAAAATAGTATTTTAGATTCTTCTTATTTTATTCTCCTTTTCTTATAAAAGCACCCCTATGAAGATCAATAAGACTTGATATCTTTATATCTATCATGATTCTCCATTGTAAATAGAGTAACCTGCCTGTGACACAGCTATGTTAGAATAAATGAAAATTGGACTCTTCCTGACAGCTAATAATTAATGTATATTTAAAGCATATGAAATCTGATAAGTCTATGATACCCATTTAAATCAATCAGTTGCTCCACTGTCAGTTATCAGCCAGGATCTAAGTTGATGTCTTTATAAAATATAAATACATATAAAAATAATATAAACCTACTATAAACAGAAATGTCTTGCTTAGTAATATGAAAATTGAGCAGCTATTTTTATCTCATTTAAAATGATGTCCTCAATTACTTTGTTATCATTAATTATATAAACATTTTGACCACTTAAGTTTGTGTCTGAGTCACCTTGCAGCTCTTACATAGCAAAGCATTTTGAACTTTTATATTGCCTTTCCTATTTTCTCATGTTTATCAGGGACTTGCATAGGCACTATTTTTTCTAGGACTCTATAAACAGATGTATGCCTGAGATTTTCTTTTGTGTCTGTGTTTCTAGCATTATATTACTGACAGATTTTTTTGTTGGTTATCAATCTAATTTTTTTTCTTGGTATATATAGTCCTTTCAGCCCTTTCAAATATATATGTAGTCAGTTTACAATGTGTCAATTTCTGGTGTACAGCACAATGCTTCAGTCATACATGAACATACATATATTAATTTTCATACTCTTTTTCACCATAAGTTACTACAAAACAGTATTGGATATAGTTCCTTGTGCTATACAGTATGAACTTGTTTATAAATTGGGAGTTTGAGATTTGCAGGTACTAAATATTAACATTACATTTTATGATGCTTACTTTATCCCATATTCAGACATGCTTTTAAAACTTAATTTTCACTTAATATATAAGTAATCAGACTTACTCTAAATTGTTTTATTTTCTGTCTGTTTCTAAAATAGAATTAGCTAGTAAATTCAGTGATAAAAGCTTGAATTATACTTTTATTTTATTTGCCAAGATCCCACTCCTGGCTGACCATTTTGGGTATTTAAGTATAAAGTAAGTAAATGTCGGTAGAATTAGGAAACCATTCCTGTGGTAATATTATTTTCAGTCCTTTCAAATAAACTCAGTGCCCAATATTTTGCAGAGGAAGCATTCTAAACATGATCAGGATCTTCTATCTTGTATGTTTGTCAGAAAGCGTCAAATGTTAAACAGTTTGATAAACAGAATAGTGCACCACACTGACCCCTACCTATATCCATGCTCTAATCCTGAAATCTGTGAGTATGTTATTTTACATGGCAAAGGGGATTTTGCAGATGTATCAGGTTAAGGACTCTGAGACAGGGAGATTAGCCTGGATTATCTACATGGGCCTAGTCTAACAACAGGAGTCCTTAAAAATTGAAAATCTTTCCCAGCTGTGGTCAGAAAGATATGACTTTGGAAGAAGGATTAGAAAGCTGTAAAGCTGTTAGCTTTGAAGATAGAGGAAGGGCCATGGGTAAAGAAATGTGGGTGAACTCTAGAAGCTGGAAAAGACAAGGAAATATATTCTTCCTTTGACCTACGGAAGGGCATACAGCCCTGCTGACATCTTGATTTTTAGCCAAATGATACCTGTTCCTGACTTGACCTACAGAACCATAAAATAATAAGTTTGTGTTGCTTTAAGCTGCAAAATTTGTGATAATTTGTTACAGCAGTGATAAAAATAAATATAGGGGAGGTAATCCAACTTTATGGATTGGAGGGCTCAGCATTTTAAAGATGTCAGTTCCCCTTCAACTGATTCAAAGATTTATATGTGCACATCAAAATCCCCAACAGTTAATTGTTGTTACTGTTTTTTTGTAGAACTTGACAAGCTGATTCTAAATACATAGAGAAGCGTGAAGGGCCAACAATAGCCAAGATGATATTAAAGAACAATGTTAAAGGACTTATAAAACAATATTAAGTCTATGTGATAACTACCTAAAGTTAGACATATAGACCAATGGAACAGCATTGAATTAAACCCTGTACCATACATGAACAGTAACTTTAGATAGGTTATAAATCTAATATATTTGAAACATAAAGCAAAGCATCTGGGGGAGGGTAAAGCTCAGGTGGAATGTGTGCTTAGCATGCATAAGGTCTTGGGTTCAACTCCCAGTACCTCCATTAAAATAAATAACCTAATCCCCCAACAAAGTAAAGCATCTAGAAAATAGTGTAGGAGATATTTTAATGACTTTGAAGTGGCAAAGAGTTCTTAAACCGGACAAAGCATGAAACATAAAAGAAGAGTTTTAAGTTGGACTTCAGTAAAATTAAGAATTATTTTTATCAAGAGATACCATTAAGAAAGTGAAAAGCTAAGCCACACGGTGGGAAAATATATTTGCTATACCTATATCCAACAAAAGACTTGTATCTAGGGCATATAAAGAACAAAAACCAGTGGAGAAAAAGGCAGAACCTCAATATTGAAATATGCAAAATAATTGAACAGGTGCTTCACACACACACAAAAAAATCCACATAAGCTATGAAAAGGGGCTGACCTCTTTAGTAATAATGGAAATACGTACTAAAACCACACTTGGAACACCATTAGACATCCACTAGAATAGTTAGTTGTTAAGTGATATGAAGCATTGGTGAGGGCAACAAGCAATGGGGACTCTTACACATGGCCAGTGGGAATATAAATTCTTACAAATACTTTGGAAATAGGCTTTTTGAATGAAAGTTATATATGTGTGTGTGTGTGTGTGTATATGTACACACACACACATACACATACACACAGACCCACACCCTATTACCAAGGGTAAGCCATGTGTGTACCCTTCAGAAACTTCTACATCTGAGCACCAAAGGACATCCAGAAAATTCTCATAATCACTATTTGTTATACCCCCAAATAGAAAATGACCCAAACACTTGTCAACAATAAATACATAACCATAAGTGGTGGCACATGCATACAAGTTGTATACTTTAAAGCAATAAAAAATATACTAGTTTACAGAAAACACTAGTGGATGAATCTTACATAATGTTGAGTGGAAAGTACGGGACCAAAAATTTCAAAAGCAAAAAAACCAATCCATGGTGGCTGAATTTAGGATGGTGAGTCCATCAAAGGGGTGCCGTAGTAACTGGGAAGAAACCCAAAGTGGAACAGCAATGTCCTGTTTCTTGACTGGATGAAGGTTACATAGATGTGTTTACTTTGTGAAAAATCACTGAGCTGTATACTTAAGATGTGTTCACATTTAAGCATGTATACTATATTTGCATTTTTAAAAAAAAGTTTGCTTGCAAAAAAAGATATCCAAAGCCCAAGTATTTATCAGTAGGAGAATGGATAAAACAAATGATAGTATATTCAAACAATGGAATACTACTCAACAATAAAAAAGAACCAACTACTGATAGAAGGATGAACCTCAAAAGCCTAATTTATACATTTCATTGTTAGGTAAATTTTAACTCAGAAGGTAAACAAAACTGTAAACAGGCATGTGCCCTGGGGGGAGGGGTGCTGTAGCCTTTGTCTCCTCAGACCTGTGCCATTACTGGCACATCTCGCAAGAAGAGAGGCAGGGCTCAGCCACAGCTACCATCTCCTCCTGTGCATAGTGCCTGGGCGGGGGCGGGGCTGAGGCCTGAATCTGCACGTGGGGGCTCCACAACCTCCTAGGCAGGACTGAGACTTGTTTATAGCCCGAGGCAGAGAGGATCTTTCTACCCTGACACCTCAGAGAACTTGTGCTGCCAAGAGAAACAAGGAGTAATATTTGGCACAGAGCATAGGTGGGGCTGTTCCGCAGTCTTCCCCGAGCCCACCTACAGACCGCCTACCCGAGGCAGAGCAGGCAGCTGCACAGAGCAGCAGAGTGACCAGCACGAGGAGAGAGCAGGTGGGCAGCCACCCACCTTCCTGGCAGGAACACAGCACCTGACCACGGTGCTGGGACGGGGTGTGATCTGCCCACCTGCCTCCCCCTGATCACAGCATCTGACTGTGGCATCAGGAGGGGGAGTGACCTGCCCGCCCACCGGGTAAGAGCTCAGCTCCTGACCTAGTGTTAGGAGGGGACACAATCTGCTAGCCAACAGCCACTGAGAGCAGCACAGATGAGGGCGCCAACAGAAGGCCTATGAAACAGCAAGCTGAGTTCGCGAAGCAGGGTGAAGATACAAAGACCTGTCGATCAAATCATTAAGGGCACACCATCTCCAGGTTAAGTAGGTAACTGATACTCCTTAAGCCACGGTGCCAGAGAGATATGAGCAATGTGAAGAAGCAGAGAAACCACTCCCAATTAAAAGATCATGAGAAATCCCCTGAAAGCATGATCAAGGAAATAGACATTGATGGCCTACTAGATCAAGGTTTCCAAAAAAGAGTGATCAAAATACTGAAGGAACTAAAAAAAATAGTGTTTAGGGATATAAAATATGTCAAAAATGAAATAGAAACTATAGAGAAGAACCAAGTAGAATTAGTAAACTCATTGTCTGAGATGAGAGCTGACCTAAAGGCTGTGCAAAGCAGACTAGAAAATACAGAAGAACAAGTATGTGATCTAGAAGACAGGACAACAGGAAGCAACCAATCACAACAGCTGAGAGAAAAACAAATAAAAAACAATGAAAACAATATATGGGACCTATGGGGTAATATAAAGTGTGCCAATCTATGCATAATAGGAGTTCCAGAAGGGGAAAAAGAACAAAGGGGATTGAAAAGGTATGGGAAGGACTCATGACTGAAAACTTCCCAAACCTAAAGAAGGAATCATATCCAAGCACAGGAGGCTCAGAGGGTCCCAAACAGGAAGAACCCAAACAGACCCACACCAAGGCACATCCTAATCAAGATAGCCAGAGTCAAGGATAAAGAAATGATCCTAAAGGAAGCAAGAGAAAAACAGAGTGAGTTACAAGGGAACCCCCATAAGGTTTTCAGCTGATTTCTCTACACTATTTACAACAGCTAAGACATGGAAACGACCTAAAATGTCCATCAACAGATGACTGGATAAAGATGTGGGATATTTATATGATGGGATACTATTCAGCCACGAAAACTGACAACATAACGCCATTTGCAGAGACATGGATGCTCCTGGAGAATGTTATTCTAGGTGGAGCAGAACAGAAAGAGAAAGAGGAATACCATATGAGATCACTCATGTGTGGAATCTTAAATATATGCAATGTCTTGTGGTAACTCACAGCAAAAAAAAAAAGTGGCAATGAATGTATGTACGTTCATGTATAAATGAAAAATTGTGCTCTACACTGGAATTTGTCATAACATTGTAAAATGACTATTACTCAATAAAAAATGTTTAAAAATAAGTAAAATAAAATATAACCTTTAAAATACTGTATAATGAGAGGTGTGATGTTCTAGTATCTGTTCTAAGAAGTACGTTAGACACACATAAGAATAACCAATGGTCAGATCACATGTTACCAGCTACCACCCCATGCAAATTAATGGCATTTAGGAGATATTCATATATGTGTGTACATATGTAAAATATGTATTAGTATATATGTAAATCAAATAAAATATAATCTAATGTAAAATCATATCAGCAAAAGCACTGTGCTGACATAAGTATCTTGGTGTAAATAGATTACAATTTTTTATTGAGTTGTCATAATGGGAATATTGTGAACCAAGTGGAAGTTGTAAAAAAAAAGTCATCCAAAAAAAAAAAAATCCTGACTACATGAAAAGATGCACAGTTACTATAAGGCCTCTCCCCTTATTTACTATCAATGTGAGAAAGTCTCTTGGAATAAGTTAGGAGCATTAAAAACTCTTAACAAGACACAAAAATGCACTCTCTGTAAAAGAAAATAAGCCAAAAGAAAAAACAAATGAATGGACAATTAAGATCCTACAGATAAAAATACCAATTTTTATGGGAAATATAGCCTTAAAATAAAAAATGAGATTATATTCTAATTTCACCTTTTGAATAAAGATATACAAAATTTAGCTGAATACCTTCGTATTTTGCACTTACGAAGAAAAAATATATTTGCAATGAAAAAACAGCCATTATCCTGCCTTTTGAGTATTCTAAAGTTTTAGGTTCGAATATATTTCATCTTAAATGGTCTTAAGCACTATGCAGTGGTTGGTGTTTTAAAAATACCACTGTGTGTGGAACTTCTAAAAGTGATTCAAAAAATTTATATTTTTGTAATAATTTAGTAATGGCCCGGATATTATTTTTAACAAGACTACTCACCATGGAATGGTGCAAGAGTTTTTCGATGAGTTTATATTCACACATGTTGAAGATTGTCACAATATTATGAGAAAATGTCAACCATGGCAGTATTTTGACTTGAAAACGAGATAAGCTGAGAAGCATATTTTAAGTATAAAATAAATGATTGCATGCCTTTAAAGACAAGAAAGTAAAAGCACGATAAAGTCTGACTTTGACACACTTAAAATATAAAAATTAACATAATGTGATTTACACACTTCTCTTTAACTCTTTCAGTACTTTCTCAGCCCCTTTCCCATTACACCTGCGTCCCCGCTCCTGACCCGCGCGGTGTACACACCACTGTTCACACGGTGGGGGGGGACCCGGGCGGTGAGGACCAGGGACGCGGACACTCACCTGCTCCCTGCGGGCGAGAATAGTCGAAGCGGGCCCGCCAGCGCACCCATCCCCTCCTGCCCAGCCGGCCGGGGCCCCAGCTCGGTCAGGTCCACACACACCCCGGCAGGAAGCGGGCGCAGGCAGTGGGAAACCGGCGTAACTTCAGACAGCGGGCGGGGAGCGTCCTCCTCCCGCGGACACGCAGGCAGCGCTGTCCTGGAGGCTCCATGGCGCCGCCCGCTCAGTCCTGAGGAAAACAAGCTCCGCCCCCAGGGAAGATGCTGGCTGCTGACGCGGACTGGGTATGCGCACCGCCACCTAAGACACGCTGGCTTCGCGCGCCCCCTGCAGGTCCTCGAGGGCGGTGCAGTATACTCAGAACTCACTGTAGAACACATGACCCCTCCCAGCCAGGATGCTAAATCACTGGAAATCTCAGTGCCCTGGCCTCTTTGTTGATGGCACTGGCGATGCGCTCATCCAGCCATGCCTGCTCTCTTGCCTGGCACATGCCTCAGTCTTTGGAATCCAGCCTGAATCAGATTCTGTTCTGGAGGAAGGACAGGTGCAGAAGAATCTCAAAATTCCAGACTTAGAAGGTGATCAGGAACCCAAACTCAACTCTGTCAACTCCCTGGGGTCCCCTGAGGAGTGTGGTTTTCTCAGAACCATCTGCCCTGTGTCAGGAGCAGACCAAGCCTCAGGTAGCTTAGAGAGGCTATCATGCAGCACATGCTTTGGACGGTTCTCAGTTCTGACCTGCATGATTTTGAGACCCTTTTGTAACTCCTAACACTGTTTTCTCATACCTATAGTGATGGTTATTGACGACTGAGTTAATCCTCTTACAATGCTGAGGTGCTATTTTTCCTTGGAAAACAGAATATTTTGAAGGGATCAACTTTTTATCACTTCCCCCTAATTAAGTATGTTTTTAAAATTAGAAATGTTTCAGGGAGCACTCAGGTCCTCCTCTTGCACCAGTTCCTGGTGTTGGCAGTTTCTGCTCTGAGCTCCAGATCCTGATCCTTCCGGTGGTCTATGGTGATGCCAGTGTGTGCATGCTCTTCCTTGTGCACCGGTGTGGAAAGGAGACAGCCCTTCCCCTACATGAGGCTGCAACATTCTGACACTCAAAGCAGGCACAATGAAGAATCAGCTAGAGCCCCCGGTACCAGCTGTCCCAGGTAGAAACATCACCTTCACCACAGTGTTCCTGTGCTCCTATCAGGCCTTCACTACTCCCAGCAGGCCATGCATGAGCAGTGTGACAGGTGACTGCCTGTCCCAGCACAGCATGGTGGTGATGATCCCACCTTATCTGTTTGTCTTTGGAGTGTCCCCACACCTCTCTGAGCTTCACTTTGCTCTTCTCACAGGCAGGGTTGTACAGGCATGAACCTCACAGTGTTATGATAGGTAGTCATGGTAGCTGCTCACCCAGTGGCAGGCTCTGCCGAGAAGGCTGCTGGGAGTGCTGTGTGTCTTCACACTTGTCCTTCACTCTCCCCAATGAAAACACTCTTGGCCTTATCCTTCCCTGGCCTGTGGCCTTTCTGTGTTTGCAAAAGAACATGGAAACAATCTGTTTGCAAAGAAGTTTTGAGGTTCTGTCCATCTGGTCCAGGAAATGCTGACTCTGCTAGATGTGCTGTTGGGTGGGCTCTCATGGGAGAGGCTTGGGCAGGACTTCCCTTAGCAATAAGCTGCCCCACCCAAGCCTTTCCATGATCCAGACTCCTGGGACCAGGGTGCAAATCCCCAGCTCCCCACTTGTCAACAATGTGACCTGGGCAACTTTCTCAAACCCAAGCTTTGTCCACCCAAGGTCATCAGAGATGGGGGATAACAGGATGTCCTGCACAGAGTGTCTGTGCAGATTAAGTGAGGTAGAACAGACAGAACAGTGGTGGGGCCTGGCCCATTGGTTGGCAGAAGGGAGCTCACCATGTGCAGCAATTTCCTCGGGTCACCCAGCAATCTGCCCAGAGGCTTAGCCACTCCATCACTATCATGTGTCTGAAGTCCACTTAACCACATGGGAGAGAAACAAACATATTCTGAGTGTAGCTGCCACAGGGAAAAGTGTATCTGAGCGGGGAGTAATACCAGAGGGTGATCAGGATGGTGGAAGATGCCCCCTGAGGTTGAGCAGACTGGAGCTGCCCTCCAGAGCCTGGGGTTAGTGAGGATGGGCTTGTAGAAATGCCTCTCTCCTTTAACCATCAATGCTAGGTCCTGTGGGTACTGAGTCCCACAATCGGTGTGCTGCTAGTGCCCTCAGCACAGAGAAAAACCCAGGGGTTCCCACAAGGCTTCGGCCATGTCCTCTGCTTCCTGAACTCCCATTCTGGTGACCCCACCTGGGATGCAGAGATGAGGTGAGGCAGGGGCTTGTGCTGTCAACACCACTACTCTACCCTGGGAATCTGACACACAGTAGGTGCTCGGTAAGTCATTGTTGAATGAACAGCAATACTGGGCCAAGTTTCTGTGGGTGTCTGTGCCCCCAGATCAGGGACCCCTCAGGGCCCACCTCACAAGTGACATGAAAATAATAATGCCACCAGGAGCAATAACAGTTCCTCAGAATAAGTGGGCTTTTCCAAGCACTCTCCACCTTTTGCAAAGGCCTCCCTGCAGGGAAGTGGGCTGTCAGGGGCAACACTGCACTCTCCACTGTAACAAGGAGAAAGCCAAGGGCCACAGAGAGGAGTGCCTTTCCAGTGTCACTGCTCACTTTCCCACCTTTTGGGAGACTGGGAGGCTTTTCTACTACATTCTGGCTCTGAAGCCCCAATACTGTTTGGACATGCCTCCCTCCCTGGAGCAGGGAACCACTAAGTGACCTGTCACTTGTCACCAAGCAGACAGGCTCATTTCAGCTCATTGTGCCACCTGCAGGTTGTACTAGTAGCAGGATCCTCTGGGAGACATCACACTCTCCCAACCTGAAAACAGGTGAACAGCTCACAGGTTTCCTGGAGAGGATGGTCACATGGCCTTGATCTGGCCAATCAGCATTTTCCATCCTCCCTGGCCACTGTGATTGGCTCAGGGCTGGGCACCAGCCCAATCAGGCTCCACAGAGGTCAGGCCTAGTTACTGGAATCCTGGGAGCAGAGAAGTTCTATTTCAGTTGGGAGTTGAGGGGTGATGATGTCAGCCTGTGGCAGTTGGTGACTATCTTGCTCTCATAAAGGCAGAGCCATGTGAAGATGACACCAGTGGCAGAGCCCAGAGGTGGGGAAGGATGACTTCTGCTGATGTCACTGAGCACAAGGTACAGCCCTGCCTGAAGCTATCTCCCTGTGGATGTCTCAGTTAGGTAAGTCATTCTCTCCTGCCCTGTTTGCTTCTTTAAGCCACTTTGGTTTTCTGTCACTGGTTTTAAGAAAAAGATTGACTATTCCTTCAAGCTGGCTAAATGGAGACCCTGGAACTGCAACAGTGTGGTGACAGGCAACAATGTGGCTAGTAGACTCCAGAGGCCTCTGTTCAAACAGGGGATTGTAAATGACAAGGGAGAGTACACATGGCCTCATTGAACAGATTTGCTAGTGGTAGCTCGCAGTTCCTGGATATTAGAGTGCATGAACTCAGCCAAGTCTCAGCTCTGCTCTCACACCTGCTAACTCATACATCTCCTCTCCCACCTGCCCGGCCTAGGGGGGCTGGACACCCCCGGGCACCTGAAACAGCCCAGGGCTTTGTGTTTTAATTTACACAGGCTGCCCCCACTTCTGAGGGTGAGGGTGACTGGGTTCCAGTTTACAGAGAAAACAGACTAGACGGTCTCACTGGTGAGCTGTGGGGGTGGGACCCCAATCAACCATCTGACCTATGACTTCAGAGTGGACAGCCTCCCCACCCTCAGCCAGGATGCTTGCTAAGCCTAGGGGCTCAGGAGTCCTGCTCCCTCCAGCACCCCTCCTGGAGGTGAGAGTGGGGGGTGGCTCTTCCCTATACAACATTCACCACTGCAGGGGCACACGTGTGACCTCACAGTCTGTCATCCCTTCCTTATGACCTGGACCTCCTTGGCAGGGCATGAGAGGTGCCTTGATGTGTGAGAACTGCAGTTCATGGGTGCATACGTGGGCAGGTGCACCATGACTGAGAGGACAGCACCCCAATTTAAGCCCCCTCCATGCTCAGATGATTACATCCTGGAATTGGGTTCCCTGGTGTCAGGTGGCCAATTCTGGCCTTAGGGGCAAATTCTTATCACCCAGGGGGCTAATTTTTAAATTAAATTACACATTTACAATTCAATAGTCAAGCCCCTTTCTCAGCAGCCTTGTAGCCTCTCAGCTTTTACCCCTCGCTGTGACCATGTTCTTAGCTTCAAATTGAGTGCCATTATGGACATGAATATGTCCCTGTCATGTGTCACCTTCAGAGTAAGGGGCCACCCAAAACTCCCCTCCCTTCCCCTTGTCGATACCTCCACACAGGGAGTAGGGCCCTTTCGATGCAGTTGTGCAAATGTGTGAGCTAAGGGTTTAGAATGACCAGGCTAGGAGTGGTCTGCCCCACATGACAGGGCAGGTGGGCTGGCAGGGGGTGATGGTTCACTTGTAAAACTCAGCTGGTGTCAGGCAGCGACAACAGACTGGCAGCCAAGGGCTCAGCTGGTGCAGAGTAAGCGGATTAAATGTGTTCACCCAGACGCCTCGGGGATGGCAGCCCTAGAGTAAGACTACAAGTGAGGAAGGTGGAGGGTCCCCAGTGCCTGGACCTCCACCTTCTAAAAATCAGGACTGAGATGTGGCTTTGAAATCAGAACACTGGGGTTCAAAGCTTCCCCCACCACTTGGTCAATAATTCAAAGCAAATGAGCCTCAGTTTTCTCATGTGTAAAATCGGAATATTGAACCCTCTCCCTCTGAGGGTGTGGAGGGAAGTAAATGCGGTGACAGCAGAGCACAGGAGCTGTCTGGGCTGAGCCTGCACACAGGCAGGCCGTTGTTGCTTCCATGACCACCGTCTTCCAGGGCAGGGTCTGCACACTCTCCCTGTGAAGGTCCAGACAGTAAACATTCTAGGCTTTGAGGGACCTACAGTCCCTGTCACAACTACCACCCTCTGCTGTTGGAGGGCAAAGGCATCTCCTGCAGTAGGTAATCCAGGCTCGCACCCCCACTTCCTGGGATAAGTATTCCTGAGATACAATTGTCACATAACTTTGTTGGCTTTAGGTGTGCAGCATAATGACTTGTTACATGTGCATATTGTGAAATGATCACTGCATTAAGTTTACTTGACGTCTGTCATCACCCATAGTCACACACTATTTTCCTTGTGATCAGAAATTTTAAGAGGTACTCTCTTAACAACTATCAAATGCACAGCGCAGTATTGTTAACTACAGTCACCTTGCAGTACATTATGTCCCCAGGACTTGTTTATCTTCTAACTGGAAGTTTGTACATTTTGATTATCTTCCCTAATTTCAATCACCCCCTGACTCACCTCTGGCAACCACCAACCTGATCTCTGTTTCTATGGGTTTTGGTTTATTTTGTAGATTCCACATATAAATGAGATCATAGGTATTTGTCTTTCTCTGTCTTATTTATTTCACTTAGCATAATACCCTGAAGGTCCATCCAAGTTGTCACAAATGGCAGGATTTCATTTTTTTAATGTCTGAATAAGATTCCATTATATATACATATATATGTGTCACGTTTTCTGTATCCATTCATCTGTTGATGGACACTTAGGTTGTTTACATATCTTGGTTATTGTAAATAATGATACAGTGAACGTGAGGGTGCAGTTGTCTCATTGACATAGTGATTTCATTTCCTTTGGATATATTCCCAGCAGTGGACTTGCTGGATCATACGGAAGTTCTAATTTTAAATTTTGGGGGAGTCTTCTTACTCTTTTCCAGAGTGATGGCACCAATTTACATTCCCACCAACATTGCAGAAGTTTCCCTTTTCTTCACACCACCACCATCACTTGTTATCTCTTGTATTTTGATGACACCCACCCTGACAGGTGAGAGGGGATATCTCATTGTGGTTTTGATTTGCATTTCCCTGATGGTGAGTGATGTTGAGCACCTTTTCATGTACCTGTTAGACATCTGTGTGTCTTCTTTGGAAAAATGTCTATTCAGTTCCTCTGCCCACTTTTTAAATCAGATTGCTTGTTTTTTTGCTGTTGAATTGTAAGAGTTATTTATATGTTTTTGGTGTTAACCCCTTATCAGATACATAGTATGAAAGTACTTTCTCCCCTTCTGTCTGTTACCCTAACCTGCTTTCTGGATGACAGGGGTCCAGGCACTTGGAAATCTCTGCTTCTCACATGTTTCCAATGGTGGGTGGGTGAGGGCTGTGTTGTTATAAAACTGTGCACAACCGTGGGTCACTACCCCTTCTTTTAGAAGGTGGGCTCTGAAGAGTGCAGTGTGGGCAGGGATGTTTCCCTGAAGTCATCATTTGGATGGTCATGTGCCCTGGAACTCACATCTTCTAGCCCGGATGTGATGGGGGAATTTGCAAAGGGAGGACCTTGCAGCTAAGAGACTTACCAGGTGCTCTTGTGTCTTGTTGGAAGGACCTGGAAACAAAGTTGTGTGGAACAGGGACTCCTCCAGGTCACAAGGCTCAGTTCAGACTTCTGGGATGCAGAGACCTGCTCTGAGCCACTGTCACTGAGGAGGGAAGGGCCTCAGGCAGGAGGGAGGGGTTGCTAGATTTCACTTGCCCTGTTTGTCAAGTATCAGCTCTGGTGATGTGTGGCACATGGGCTTAGCTTTGGGCATGTAAGAGGAGAGGTTCCTGGGGAAGGGCTGGCTTTTTCCTCTGATTGAGGTCCTACTGTGTGCCAAGCACAGCAGTCCTCTGAGTCAGAGCTGGAAAGCCAGGCACAGAGAGGTCAGGGAGTTTCCAGGTCACACAACATTAGGGGCATCATTAGGGTCTGATGCAGACCTGACGCCCAGCCTACATTCTCTCTCCTTTCCCAGGACCATCATGATCCCACATGTCAGCATCACCCAGAGAGGCCCAGGTATGGGCGCTGGGACCTTTCCTGCCTAACATGCCAGGAGCCTTAAGAGGGAGGACAAGACACTTCCTGAGTCCATGATGCCCAGAGGCTGCTCTCAGCGAGAGGCCCAGCACACACTCTTGGATGAATCCTAGCTCTGTCCTGAGTCCCTCTGTCCTCCCTGCCTCAGTCCTTCTGCCCACATGGGGCTGGAAACAGCAGCCACTTCACAAAGGTCTAAGGAAACTCCAGGATCCTGGAAGCAGCGCCCTCACACAGGGAGCACGGTGGGGTCAGCCTCCATTGTCTCCTTAACTTTTCCTCACCTCTTTGCTGGATGAGGAGTCCTAGCGGGGCCCTGGCTTGTCCCAATTCTCACCCCAGATCAGGGTCCAGCAGGGGGTGGTGTCCAGGCTGGACTCTGTCCTCTGCCCCTTCTGGGCACCCTCATTCCCTACACCTTGGCTGCCTGGACACTGTCTTCCAGGGGCCACTCTGTGCCTCCCACACCTACCTAGCATCCACCCACCCTGGGTTACTCCATCGCCCTCTGGCCCTTGGACACACACCTACTCCGTGTTGAGTGGAAATGAGGTGACGGACATGCTGGGCCTCCTGGACAGTCTGGGGGAGCCTGATATCCCCATCCTGCCCACCGCCCCAAGAGCCCAAGTTGGGGAGAGGGTGTGCCTCCATTCATACTCTGATTTGCTCAGATTCTCAGCACCTACCTTGCTGGGTGGATATGGGGGCAGAGGGATGATGTAAAAGCAGGAGACCTGGACAGCAGAGCATGAGAAGGGGGCTAGCCCAGGCTGGTCTCATAACCCCCTTAGCCTTGGCTTTCTCATCTTTAAAGTGGGACAGACTATTGTGAGGTGAGCAGGATCCTTACCCATAGCCAGGCACTGTCCTACACGCATAAGAGAAGATCACTGACTCCTCATGAAAATCTGTGGGGCAGGGACAGGCGTTATCAACCATTTCTGCAGAAGAAGTAACTGAGGCACAGAGAGAACAGGGGAGGTGACCACCCCAGATTACAGAGCCCAGGCCATCTGGTTCCAGTGTCCAGGCTCATGGTCAGTGCCCACTCTGGGTTTCCTTTCTCCCTTCACCCTCCACTGGGACCCATGGCTGCAGCCTCATCTCAGTGTGATTGTTCAAGGGGAGCAGGATGGGGGCACTGAGGGCCCGTTTCTCTGAGCACTGCTTTCCCAGAAGGCTCAAGGGGTTGACTGTATTCACTATTGGACACCCAGGCCTGGGCCCAGGCCAGCCACACAGCAAGGCCTGAATCAATGATTGTTGAGTGAATACCTGGACCTCTGCATGTACCTGCATGTTGCTCCCATTTCCTCATCTCCACAGCTGGCTACCCGGCCAACACCTTATGTCATCAGGCCTCTGCCAGGGACAGTCAAGGGGACCAGAGCTGCTCATCTGGGGACAGGGAGCCTCAGGGGCCCTGTGTCTGTCCCAAGCATCTCCTGGGCCAATTCACAGGGAAGCCCAGCCAGCTTCCATTAACAGCAATCAGGTCCCAATCCCAGGGGTGTAGAGTAGGTCTTGAGGGGTGTTTCCTGAGACTGACTTTGTGTATGAAGGGGTCCTGGGGGTCAGGCTGCTTTCAACCTCCATTCCAGGCCCATACCCCTGCTGGCAGTATGGAGCTAGTCATAAAGGACACAGGCTGTGGGGCCAAGGCTATAGCAGGGCTCTGCTCCCTCTCTGTGGCTCACTGTCCTCATTTGTAACAGAGAACTAGTAACAGGGCAATGGGAGGGCTCACTGAGACCCTCCTCTGTGGCTTTGGTTGGACACAGCCCTCTCTCTGCTCAGTGCCCTTCTCTGTAATAGAGAACTAGTAACATTTTTCTTAGCCCCTTTTCGCCCCATTTTTTCTGAGTCTCTTTCCACATTGAGCCCAGGGCTTTCACAGAGATCACAGACTTGGGAGGTAATCAGAGTGTGGTCTCAGCCCTAGTGGTCCCAACTGAGGCCAGAGGAACTTCAGGAGGGGTGGGAATCCAGAAGTGCTTCATGGAGGAAGTGAGATCTGAGCTGTGTCCCCAAGGATGAGCTGTCATCCAGCTGAGGCCTGGCACTGAGCAGGACCCATGTACATGGTGAATGAGGGTGTGAATGAATGAATGGGCACCCCTCTAACAGAGAGTGAGGGGGAAGTCCCCCAGGCCAAAGCAGGAAACACAGGGCACCCTGGGGGAACAGAGGGCGGGGCTGCAGTGTGATGCCTGCCTCACCCTTTATGGGTGTCTTGCCCCCACTTTAGCCTGTGTTCTGGTGGATTGGGAGCCCTTGCCTCTCCTCTGCTTCAGGATCCTGCTCTTCATTCCCAGCAACACCCACCTGTGTCACCTCAGTGTCCCCAAGTGTACCTGGACCTGTCTTGTGGGAGATTGTGAAGAGGGATTTGGTGTGCAGCCCAAGACTGAAGTGGGAGGGAGAGGATAATAGGGACCTCCAGAGGGGATCATGGGCTGGGGGAAATCGGAGGGGTGGGGAAGGCAGAGACTCAGGGCTGAAGGATCCTGCTAGTGGTGGCTCCTTCTCAAGGGGCTTCACAGGGAGGAAGCATTCATGGGGTAAAGGCAGAGCTCAGTTTGGGGCTCGCTGACATGGAACAGCTCATCACAGAGACGTCCAGAGGAGCTGGATATAGGGAACAAAGGTGCCACTGATAGGGTCAGAGCCTGAGACCCAGATGAGGTGGGGCGGTGGTGCAGGGTAAGGGGCTTGAGGATGTCAAGATGTTCATTCATTGGGGTCCTCAGTGTGGGTACCTTCATGTTCATTTCACATGGTGCCTGACAGAGCTAGACTTAGGGAGCTCACTGAGTAGACACGTGCTGACAACCTAGAGTCTCCTGTTTCCACATAAAGTCCCTGGTGTGAAACCAGCTGTCACTCTTTAGAGACATACACCCTCACCCCTGGGCTCTCTGTGTGCCTAGAGCCCAGTGGCACCTTACCTCCCACTCCCCACTGCAGGACCCTTTGCACACCTGCATTTCCACAAGCTATAAAACATCTTCTCTTGCTGTGTGTTTACCCTATGAAAACTCATTGCCCTAGGAAGAGGCCTCACATCCTGCCCTTATTAAAGTGGTAAAACCTGTTGTTCAGAGAAGCCCCTGTCAGATCTCACAACCAACCAGGTACCTGTGCAAGAATTGATCATGCAGCCCCCTCCTCCTTGTGTGCACAGCACCCCCCCAATAACAGACCCCACACACTCAACCTTGGCCCTCGTGTAGGCACCTCTTGCCTGTGTGGCCTGATGTTGCCTATAGCAGTGTCCCTATTAAACTTTCCTAAACCCCTCTCCGACGCTGGTAATTCTTTACCAACCCAAGTAACTAGCCCGCCATTGTGCCCACAACACCTGAAACAGAATTGGCTAAATTATGCAGATTGATGATGCAGGTTAATTTGCTATAAAGGTGAAATCAAGGTTTACAAATAAAAGCAACATACATACTCACGGCAGGACTAAGAACTCACACGGATAACTAAGACCCTCCATGCGCATCCCACTGTGGCCTCAGGGCCTTTGCGCTGGCTGCTCTTTCAGCCAGGATCTCTCTCTGCCTGCTTCTTAAACACCTCCAGGAATCTGCTCAAATGTCCTCCCTGACCTTATTTTTCTCCATGGAACATATCACCTCCGGACACTGTGCATATTTTACTTAATTTTCTCTGTGTCCCCCACCAGGCTGTCTGCTGCATGAGAATGGAGACCTGCCTGCTTCACTACCTGCTGTGCCCGGTATCTGGAACCCGCCCAACACACAGTAGGACGTCAGCGAATGTGTGACGGGTGTGTGATCACTGTAGGCCACAGACAAAAGTCTTCCCAGCAGTGATGGTAAGAGTCATTCATTCTCTACTTACTGAGCCCTACTGTGCACTGGATACTGACCTGGGTGGGAGGCATGCAGTGGATGAGACACAGTGAGCACACACTTCATGTTAGCAGGGACACGTGCTCTGGAGAGCACACAGGGCTGGGGGAAGTCAGGAGTGCAGGAGTGGAGAAGAGGGCCAGGTGGAGACAGTGGTGGCAGAAGAGACAGAGAGGTGGGGCCCAGGTCTTGCAGGGCTTGATGGCTCCTGTGAGGGCTTTTCCTCAGGGCAGCGGAACCATGGCTGGGCGTGGAGCAGGGGCCCGGGTCCTGAATGCTATGCAGGAAATGGAGAAGGTGTCTGCTGGGGAGATGTGCGTGGAGGAGGCTGTCCCTGTAGACTGTGCAGGCAGGGAAGGCTCCTCTGAGGGGGTGACATCTGAGCTGAGCCCTTGTATGGACCGTGTTTCCACCTTCTGTAGACTGGATTCTTTTGTCTGCCCTGCAGGCCTATGCAAGACACACCCTTTTCTCAGTCACCTGGACTTGGCCTCCTGCCTCCCTTGTGGGCCCTCCCACCCCAGAAGGAGTCCTTCTAGATCTAACGCACTACCTCCTCCACTGGACTTGGACTCACACTGAGCCACTGTCCACCTGCCCAACTCACCCAGAGTCAAGTCCAGACACTTGGGGGAGCCCCTCCACCCTAGAGCCCATGAACTTACTCAAATGGCCAGTCCTCAGCCTGCTCACATGCCTCACCCTCCCCTCCTGCAGAAACCCTGTGACAGATCCTGTCCACAGCACCCTGCTCCTCCAATCCTGACCCCAGGCTTTCCCATGGTGTGTGACCCTGCATGGGGTGCAGTCCCCTCCTCCAGTCTGGTGAGTAGAAACTACCTTTTCTTTGTTCTTTTGTTAATATATTTATTTTTTAATTTTTATTTTATTGAGTTATAGTCAGTTTGCATTGTTGTGTCAATTTCCAGCATACAGCATAATTTTGTCAATTGTGTTCACTTTTTCAAGAAACCATCTCTTGGCTTGATTTTTTCAAATGTTTCTAATATCTCTATTTTATTTATTTCCTCCCTGATCTTTATTATTTCCTTCCTTCTGCTTACTTTTGTTATTTTTTGCTCTTCTTTTTCTAATTCTTTTAGGTGGTAAGTTTGATTGTTTATTGCAGTTTTTCCTCTTTTTTGAGGTAGACCTGATTCTCTCGCTATAAACTTCCTTCTAAGCACTGCCTTTTCTGGATCCCATAGGTTCTGTGTGGTTGTGTTTTCATCATCATTTGTCTCACTGTGTTTTTTTATTTCTTCTTTGATTTCATCATCCACCCATTTTTTTTTTAAAGTAGTATGTTGTTTAATCTCCATGGTGTCATTTATTTCTCCTTTATTTTTCTGTAGTTAATTTCTAGTTTTATAGTATTGTGTTCAGAAAAAGTTGCTTCAAATATTTTCTATCTTCTTTAAATTGTTAATGCTTCTTTTGTGCCAAAGTATATGATCTATCCTAGAAAATGTGGTACGTGCGCTTGGGAAGAATGTATATTCTATTTTAGGGAAATATAATGTTCTGAAAATATTAACCAAGGCAAATTGTTCTATTTTATCATTTAATTTCTATGTTGTCTTATTAATTTTATGTATGGAAGATCTGTCCAGTGATGTTAATGGATAGTTAAAGTCTTCTACCATGACTGTATTCAGATCAAATTTTCCCTTTTTATCTGTTATGTATTTAGGTGCTCCTATGTTGGGTTCATATATGTTAATGAGTGTAATATCTTCATCTATGACTCCTTTAATCATTATAAAATGTCCTTCTTAATCTTTCTTTATAATCTTTGTTTTAAAGTCTATTTTATTTGAAATCACTGTTGATATTCCTGCTTTCTTGTCATTTCCATTTTTGTGGAATATCTTTTTCAATCCTCTCACTTTCAATCTATTTGTGTCCTTCTCCCTAACGTGGGTCTCTTGTATACAGTGTATTGTAGATACTTGCTTTATTATCCACTCTACACTCTGTATCCTTTGATTAAAGCATTTAGTCCATTGACATTTATAATAATTATTGATAGATATGTGTTTATTATATTTTGAACTTTGTTTTGCAATTGATTTTGTATTTCCTCTTTGTTCCTTTCATTTTCTTTTTGTGGTTTGATAATTTTCCTTTTTATTATATTGGTGTCTTCTTAGTTTTGTGACTCTGTTGTAACTTTTTGGCTTGTGGTTACCCTACTTTGTACATATATTAACCCATTACTATATCTGTTTGTTTTAAACAGATAGTAATATAAGCTCAAACTCATCCTACCAAGAACAAAAGAGAGAGAGAGAGAGAGAAAGAAACCTGTATATTTTCTTGTTCGCCTCCCCCACCCTTAATGATTTAGATGTCCTCTTTTATGATTTCATGTTTATTCTGTTGTAATTCATTGTAGCAATCACCTTTCCAATCATGGTTTTCTCCTTTTTGTACCATCCTGCTTCTTTTCTGTTTAGAGTAGGTCTTTCAATATTTCCTTTAGCATAGGTTTAGTGTTGCTAAATTCTTTTAGTTTTTGCTTGTCTGTGAAGTTCTTTATCTCTCCTTCTATTCTAAAGGATAGCCTTGCTGGATAAAGTATCGTAGGCTGCATCATTTTTTCATTCAGGACTTTGAATATTCCTTGCCCCTCCCTTCTGGCCTGTACTGTTTGTGTAGAGAAATCAGCTGAAAATCTTATGGGGGTTCCCTTGTATCTCATTCTTTGTTTTTCTCTTGCTGCCTTTAGAATCATTTCCTATTCTCAACCCTGGTCATCCTAATTGTAATATGTCTTGGTGTGGGTCTGTTTGGGACCTCCTTGTTTGGGACGCTCTGTGCTTCCTGTACTTGGATATCTGATTCCTTCTTTAGGTTTGGAAGTTTTCAGTCATGATTTCTTCAAATACCTTTTCAATCCCCTTTGTTCTTTCTTCTCCTTCTGGGACCCCCATTATGAGTAGGTTGGCATGCTTTATGTTATTCCATAGGTCCCTTATATTGCTTTCATTGGTTTTTATTTGTTTTCTCTCAGCTGTTCTGTTGTCCTGTCTTCTAAGTCACATATTCATTCCTCTCAATTATCTAGCCTACATTTTACAGCCTTTAGCTCAACTCTCATCTCAGCAAATGAGTTTTCCAATTTTCACTGGCTCCTCTTTAGAGTTTCAATTTCGTTTTTTGACATATTCTCTGTCTCTATAGACAATCTCTTTTAGTTTCTTCAGTACTTTGATCACTCCTTTCTTGAAATCATCTAGTAGACTATCAATGTCTATTTCATTGATTGTTCTTTCAGGGGATTTATCTTGTTCTTTTAATTGAGAGAGGTGGCTCTGCTTCTTCATCTTGCTTATATCTCTCTGGCACTATGGCTTATGGAGTATCAGTTATCTACTGTCGTCCTTTAGGAGTTTATTTATTTATATAAAGTGGATGCAGAAATAAAACTAAGCACAAAGAAATTAGTTTTAAAAGCAGTATAATCAATAACAGAAGAACATATTGAAACAAGATAACAATTGAGTTGGGATGAATTTTTAAAACATTAAAGGAAGAAAAATATTTGAGAACAGAGTATCATCATAACAGAAGAACAAAACAAAGATAAAAATGAAATTGGACAAATTGAAAGATAATAATATTAGTATTTTAAAAGAAAATTTTAAAAGGGATTAAAAATAGAAATATAAAAATTATTTAAGAAGTAACATTTAAAAAGTAAAAGAAAATGGAACAGAAAAAGAAGAGAGGATGTTCCCGTGGAGATTGTGTGCCCTTAATAATTTTATCAAGAGGTCTTTCTTAAATAAGTGTGGTTGCCAAGTCTTACTTCTGTGCCTTTTGTCTGTTATCCCTTTGGTTACGGATGTGGCCGTTAACCTGTTAACCAGAGCCTACCCTGGCTATTGAATGGGGACTCCTATTTGTTTTGTGGTTGTCACAGCTCCTGCCCCTGCCTTGTTTCATGAACTCAGCTCATTGGTTCCAGAGACCCTCTGGTCACACCCTTGGTCTGTGCTGCTCCCAGTGCCTGGAGGTAGATATGTCACATCTCCTCCCAATGCTGCATCTTGGTGCTGCTCTCCTGCATGGTAGGTGGGCAGGGTGTGCCCCTTCCCAATGCCATGTCCAGGTGCAGCAGTCCTGCACAGTAGTTGGGTTGGTTGCTCCCCTGTTCAGTGCTACTCCCCACTCCACATCTGTTCCACACTCTGTAGGTGGGCTTGAGGCAAATGGCCACACCAGCCCTAGTCCCTGCTCTTTGCCAGAACTCTGCTCCTTGTTCATTTGTCTTAGAGGTGCGAGTTCATAGACGCACCAGGACAGAACCTTCCTATATGTCTGGGGATGTAAACAAGTCTCAGTCCCACCTATGAGGCTGCAGAACTGCCAGGTACATATTCAGGTTTCAACCCTGCCTCTGCCTGGGTGGGTATGATGGCTGTGGCTGAGCCTCATCTCTCTTCTTCTGAGAAATCACCAGTTATGTTGCTGTGGGTCAGCAGAGACAAAGGACAAATCTCCCCTTCCCTCAGGCAAGCCAGCAGTGTTGCTTTGCTTTATTTTTTTTCTTATTTTATGGGGGCCCCAGGCTGTTCTGATCTGTATACAATCCAAGCAGTTGTCCACAGCACACTGTAGTCCCCCAGGGTTACCTCTGTACAGTCAACCAGAGTCTGCCTGGATCCAGCAGCCTGTCCCTTCCCATCCCTAATTCACTTCTAGGTTTGGGGGTTGTTGACACACTTTGTGCCCATATAACTTAATTCTGTCAGTCAAGGGCGGTTCTGTACACATCTGAGCCTCAGAGGTTCCCTGTCCATCCTGCTGACCTCTCTGTTGGAAAGGGGGAGACCCAGCCAACCAGCACTATCCCTCGTTTGCTGCTCCCTCTTCAAAGGACCAACCCCAAGCCATTTTGCATTTCTTCCTTCTTTTTTCCGTTTCTCCTACCAGATTGGTGGCACATTTTGTCTCTTGAAAATGGCAATGTTTTATCAAAGTTCAGCAGATGTTCTGAGTGGATGGGTGTGTCTGTGAATGTCAGTCTTGGTGTATTTATTGGAGAGGATAAGATACAAGTATCCTTCTACTCCACTATCTTGGCCTTTCTCCAAGAATATGCACTCTTAATAATTTTGTCATAAGGTTGTTTTTAATTATGGGTGGTTGCCAAGTCTTCCTTCCATGCCTTTTGCCTGTTATCCCCTTTGTTGGTGGTGTGGCTGGTGTTCTGGTGACCTGAGTCTGCCCTGGCTATTGAGCAGGAGCTCCTTTTTTTCCTGTGGTTGTCACACTCCTGCCCATATCCTGCTGTGAAAACTCCACTTGCTGGTTCCAGAGGCCCTCCAGTCGTGCTCCTGGTCTGTGTCCCAGCATCAGTTTGTGGGTGGTCTGCACCCCCACCAGATGTCTGGTCCCAGCACCACACTTGTGCAAGGTAGTTGGCAGGTAGCTCCCCTGCCACATTAGGTCCATGCATCATAGGTGGACTCAGAGAAAACAGCTGCACTAGCCCTCACCCCTGCTCTGTTCCAGAACACTGCTTCTTGTCCATTTGTCTTAGAAAAGCCAATTCAGAGAGGCATCGGTGTGTAATGGCCCCCTCTGCTTGGGACTGTAAACAAATCTCAGTCCCACCTATGAGGTTGTGGAGCCCCTAGGTAGGGATTCGGCTTTTGACCCCTCCTTCACCTGGGAACCATGAACCAGAAAATATGGTGGCTATGGCTGAGCCTTGACACTCTTCTCCCAAGAAGTCTCCAATAATGGCACTGTGGGTCTGTGGACACAAAGGCTACGGATCCCCTTCCCCCCAGGGCACACCAGCAGTGTTGCTTTGCCTTTTTTTTTTTTTTTTTGGATTTTATGGGGGACCCAGGCTGTTCTAATCTGTATACTCTCCCAGCCATGGCACACAGAACATTGCAGTCCCCCAAGGTTTCCTCTGTACAGTCAGCCCGAATCCTCTGCTCGACTCAGACAGCCTGTCCCATCCCTCCTCTGCTGGTTCACGTCTAGGGCTGGGGATCATTGGGACTCTTTGTGCCCAATTAACTTAGTTCTGTCAGTCAAAGGCTATTCTATACAGATCCGAGCCGCAGATGTTCCCTCTCCATCTTGCTGAACTCGCCATTGGAGTTGGGTAGACCCAGTGTATTAATGCTATTACCCTTTTGCAGCTCCCTCCTCATTGGAATGGTCCTGAACTATTTTCCTTTTTCTTCTTTTCTCCTACCAGATTTGTGGAAAATTTTATCTTTTGAAGAAGGCAATATTCTGTCAAAGTTCAGCAGGTGTTCTGGGTGGTGGGTGTGTCTGTGGATGTCACTCTTGGTGAATTTGTGGGAGAGGGTGAGCTCTGAGCATCTTTTTTACTCCACCATCTTTCCTCCTCCTTCACTTTTTCTTTTGATTGGAACACTTAGTCCATTGACATTTATAGTAGTTATTTTATAGATGTGGTTTTATTGCCATTTTGAAATTTGTTTTCCAGTTGATTTGGTATTTCTTATTTGTTACTTTCTTTTAATTTTTTTTTTCATTTTTGTCATATGATAAATTTCTTTTCTATAAGCTTGGTTTCTTTTTGGGTTTTATGACTCTTTATATACTTCTGATTTGTGGTTATCTTGTCTTTCAAGTATGGTAACCCCTTACTTCATCTGTTTGGTTTTAGTTGATAGTCATGTAGGCTCAAGTGCATCCTAAAAAGAAAGAAGACAAAAAGAAAGAAGAAAAAAAAAAAAAGGGAAAAAAATCTGTATTCTCTTGCTCTCCTCTTTCACCTTTTATGATTTTGCTATTCTCTCTTTCTTTCTTGCTTTCTTTATTGACTTACTGACTTATTTATATCTTCATGTTTTCCCTTGCAATTCACTGTATTTATTGCATTTCCAATTATGGTTTCCTAATTTCTATAGCTTCCTGTTTATGTTTTATTTAGATTAGAACTTTCAATTTTTTTTAGCATAGATTTAGTACTGCTGAATTCTTTTAGTTTTGCTTGTCTGTGAAATTCTTTCTCTCTCTGTTCTAAAGGAGAGTCTTTCTAGATAGAATATCCTAGTTTGCAGCCTTTTCTCATTCAGGACTTTGAATATATCTTGCCACTCCCTTCTGACCAGAAGTTTTTATGTAGAGAAATCTGTTGAATGCTTATGGGGCTCCCTTGTAACTAACATTTTGTTTTTCTCTCACTGCCTTTAGAATATTTTCTTTATCTTTAACTTTAACCATTTCAATTATAATATGTCTTGGTGTAGGTCTGTTTGGTTTCTTCTTGTTTGGGACCCTCTGTGCCTCCTGTACTTGGATAATTCTTTCCTTCTTAAGGTTTGGAAAGTTTTCAGTCATGATTTCTTTAACTATCTTTTCAATCCCCTTTTCTCTTTCTTCTCCTTCTGGGACCCACTATTATGCATAGGCTGGCGCACTTTATATTATCTTGCTTTAATTGGTTTTTATTGGCTTTTATGTCTGCTGTATTGGGTTATTTCTTTTATCTTGTCTCCTAAGTCATTTATTCATTCCTCTGCATTATCTAGTCTGTTTTTGATTGCCTGTAGTTTAATTTTCTATTTTTAACTAGCTCTTCTTTATAGTTTAAATTTTCTTTTCAAAGTTTTCTGTCTCTATTGATAGTCTCTTTTAGTTCTTTCAGTGTGTTGATCATTCCCTTTTTGAAGTCTAGTAGACTATCAGTCTATTTTACTGTTTGTTCTTTCAGGGGATTTCTCTTGTTCTTTTAATTGAAAGTGGTTCCTCGGCTTCTTTATTTACTTATATTTCTCTGGCTCTATGTATTTCTTCTAGACCCGTTTCTGAGCTGTGGTGTGTAGTAGGCAGGGTGGGAGCACTTCAGTTGTGAAGAAAAATAGGCAGGAGATTTCCACTGGGGAGTTCCCTCTGTGGTGTTGTCTGTCACTTGTTATGCAGACTTACAAAGTACTATTTGTTGATGTTGGCTTTATCCCTGCTTTAGCTTTGGGAATGTCAGCCACCTACTCTGGTGCCCCTCAGGTTCTGAGCCCCAGGAAACATCAGTGCAGATCCAGCAGTGTCAGTCCCTTGGACCTGCCTTAGCAAGTGTGTAGTCACACACATGAATTTGTGGTCCACTACAGGTTCAGCTCAAACCCCAATCCCGCATCCACTTATGGAACCATACACCACCCCGTTTTAAATACCCTCACTGGCCACCCTTCTTGAGTCAGAACTCCACTCACTGCCTGTAAGTCCCAGAGGTGTGGATCCACAAAGTGACCAGAGAGAGCAAATCCACCCTCTCTGCCTGGGGCTGTAAACAAATCTCAGTCCCGCCTGTGAAGTTGCAATGGCACAGGATATGGATTCAACATTCAGCTCTGCCTTTGTGCAGCAGTGTTGGCTATGACCAAGCCCCATTTCTCTTCTCATGAGAACACACCAACAATGGAGCCAAGTGGAGAAATTGACTTTGGCCCAGCCATGCGTCATTCCTCCCCCATTATACCAACATTGGTGCTTTTTTATGAGAGTTTCAGTCTGTTCTGTTCCACACACACACACACACACACAGCCAGAGCTCACACTGACCTCTAGTTTCCTGATGCTGCCTCTCTGCAGTGTGACCCAGCCCTCTGCCTGGGCTCTTCACTGACTCCAGTAGCCAGTCCTGGCTCATCCCTGCTAGTTCATGTCTAGGGCTGGTCATCACAGGGACCCTCTGTGTCAGTATTCCCCAGTTCTGCCTGCCATGCAGTTGCCACTGTCTCCTCCAAACCTTGGAAGCTCTGCTTCTTTCCTAGCTGATCTCCCAGCTAGAGAGGTTGTGTCCCAGTGTGAGGGTGCCTTTCTTCCTATGCTACTTTTTCCCTGCAGGATCAGTCCTGCACTGAATTTGTCTTTCTTCTTTTTATTCCTTACCATATTTTGTGAGAATCTTCCTGTATTTCAAAATGAGAGACACTGTGCCAGAGTTCAGGAGGTTTCTGTGCAATTCAATGTTCTTGTAGATGTAATTCTTTGTGTATTTGTGGGAGAGGTCAAGCTGTGAGTCTGTCTACTCTGTCACTTTGGCTCCTTCAAATTTTAAAATAGGGCTAGGTCTTTCTTAATTACTCTCAACAAGCTGTTGTAGTTTCCAGTGTACATGTCTTGTAATTTTTCCTTGCCTCTATTGGATGCTGATTCAGAACATACACAACCTTCTAGAGAAACCTGTCCCACCCTGCCATTTACTGCCAACTAGCTGGCCTGTGTCTGAGTCACCAAAAGGTTTTGTTCTTTATCTGATTCTTCATTCTTTAGAATTTATCATTTTACTCTCATAAATGCTGATTGTACTTGTAACAAATACTTTAAAATAAAAATAATAAACTTTATGCTGTGGATTCAATATGAATGAATCTCAAGTAACATATGCTTTAAATACCTTAGAATTAGTAAAGCAATATAGATACATTATGAACACTTGAAATGTTGCCTAAAGGAAAAGTGCAGAGATTTGCAAATCCCACCCCCAGAAGTGACCGTCATGAATGGCTTGGTGAACATCTCTCAGTCTCTATCTCTCTTATTCTCTCTGCCTCTGTCTCTCACACACCACAAGATTCATTTACATCTATGATGATTTGACACATATGTGGTCATAGATGGCATCTGGGATGTAGATGATGGATTAACAAGCATCCAAACTGAGGGCTTCCTTGACATCAGGTAAAGACCTAGCACTCATTTTTCCAGCTGCACAACAATCATTCCTCCATGTGAACCAGAACTGATGAATCCCACCCCGTCTCCATGAACATTAGTGTTGCTTCCAGTCTCCTACTAGTTAAACCAGAACTGTGATCAACATCCTTGAAAAGACGTCTTTGAAAAATTGTGCAAGAATTTTAGTATGATCAACAATAAGCATCAGCACTACTCGGAAAGGGGTGAACTTGTGGAACTGTAATTCATCCTGCATACTGTTCTCCCAGAGAGGAGTGTCTGCTCACTCTTCCCTCCAGGGGATCTACTGTGGCCTCTGCCTCCTCATGTTGTCACTAGAGCTGGTTGTCACCAGGCTAAAGTCCTGCCAGTGTGATGGTGACCAATGCTGTCTCCAAAGTGTGTACATCTGTATGCATCCTCACTTGAGAGGTCAAGCACCTCTAATATACACTGGCCACCTGCATTACCTCTTGTTGGAATTGCATGTGTTTTTTCTGTTTCTGTTTAGAACACAGTGTTTCAAGAAGTTTTTGGACCACAGGGATGTGAAACCTTTCTCTGACTTTAGGTTATGAAAAATGATTTTTCCAGGTTGTGGTTTGTCTTTCATGGCTTTTGAATATTATTATTTTTTATTTTGTAGGTTATGTTTTGCCACAGGAAGAGCTAAGCATCTCCCTTCTGGCTCTGGTTTCACATATAGAATAGCAGTGCCTATCTCGAGATTATGCACATAGTTTCTAAAAATTTTCATTTTGTACATCTCATGTTTAATCCACCTGGGTTTCCCTTTCAAATAACCAAAATGCTACTTCAAGTAAAAAAAAAAAAACCCGTCCCTTGTTAAAATATGAGAGCAGACACAAACAGCCACCTTTTGTATGATTTCATTGATAGGGAACATCCAGGGTAGGGAAAGACACACAGAAAGAAATAGGATTAGGGCTTGTCAGGGGCTAGGGGAGGGAGAAAAGAGAATGTGTGGTTTGGATACAGGGTTTTATTATGAGGAAAGAAACAGTCTGAAACTAGACAGTGATGATGGTTACACAGCATTGTGAATGCACTTAATGCTCCTGAATTGCACAATTTAAAATGGAAAAACATCTAAATTTTATTATTGTAAACTTAAAACATAAAAATAGATGATACTCTAAATGACATGAAAGAAAACAAGGAAATTACAGAAAAAACAAACAAAAATGATGCCAGGAGAAGGGAAGTAAAGTTTGGGTCTGGGAGTGGGTTGATTCTGAGAATTAGATGACAGTGTTGGTGTTTGCAGAGGCATCTCAGCCCGTAGGGGTGGTGATGCCTGAATTGGCTCTGGGTCTCATAGAAGTGTGTGTTTAGGTGCAGGAGGAGCTACAAGATCAGGCTCAGGGTCTCCCTGCAGGACTGGTAAAGTAACCTGTCTCTAGGTCTCCTGTAGGGCTAGTCTTACAGTCTCCCTGCAGAGCTGGTGTGATGTGACACGGTTCTGTGTTTTTTGCAGGTGCAGGTTCGGGTTCCCCTGCAGAGTTGGTAGAATGGGACCCAGTCCTGTGTCTCATGCAGGATCCAGCTCAGGATCTCATGCAAGACCAGGCTCAGGGTCTCCTTGTAAGACTTGTGGAATGAGACCCCATCCTTTTTCTCCTGCAGCAGCAGATTCATGGTGTCCCTGAAAGGTTTTGCAATTTCACCCTACTCTGTATCACCTGCAGGAGCAGGCTCAGACTGTCCCTGCTGGGTTGATGGAATATGACAAATCTCTGATTCTCTTGCAGAAGCAGGCTCAGGGTCCCTCTACAGGGCTAGTCAATTTTGTTCCAGTCCTAGGTCCCTTGCAGGTGCAGGATTGGGGTCTTCTTTCAGGGCTGGTGAAATGTGACTCAGCTGTTGGTCTCCTGCAGAAACAGGCAGAGTTTCTCCCTGCAAGCCTTGTGGAATGAGACCCAGTGCTGGGTCTCCTACAGGAGCATGCTCGGGGTCTCTATGCAGGTCTAGTGGAATTGGACCTGGCTAATGGTCTCCCTGCAGTGCTGTTGGAATTGGTCCAATTCTTAGGTGTCTTGAAGGTGCAGGCTCTAAGTCTCCCTGCATTGCTGGTGAAATGTGAGCCAGTTGTGGTTCTCCTGAAGGAACAGTCTCAGGGTTTCCCTGCAGGGCTGGTGGATGGGACATAGTCCTGGGTCTCCTGGAGGAGCAGGCTCTGGGTCATTTTAGAGCTGTTGCAATATGACCAATCTCAGGTTCTCCTGTAGGAGTAGGCTCGGGGCCTTCCTGCAGGGCTAGTGGAATTGGACACGGCTCATGGTCTCCCTGCAGTGCCATTGGAATTGGTCCAATTCTTGGGTCTTTTGAAGGTGTAGGTTCTAAGTCTCCCTGCATTGCTCATGGAATGTGACCTGACTCTGGGTCTTCTGCAGAAGCAGGCTGATAAATTACCTGTAGGGCTGGTGGAATGTGACATGGCTCTTAGTCTCCTGCCAGAGCTGATTCAATGTCTTTCCACAGGGCTGGTAGAATTGGCCCCAGGCCTGGGTCTCCTGCATGTGCAGGCTCAGGTATCCCTGCAGGGCTTGTGGAATGTGACTGGGTTTCTGTTTCCTTCAGGGGCAGGCTCAGACTCTCCTTGCAGTGTTGCTGGAATGGCACATGGCTCTGAGTTTCCTGTAACAGCAGTCTTATGTTCTTCCTACAGGGCTAGTGGAATATGACTCAGACCTTGGTCACTTGTAGGAGCAGGCTAGATTTCTCCCTGCTGGGATGGTGGAATCAGACCCTGTCCTGGGTCTTCTGCAGAAGCAGGCTCCAGGTCTTCCTGCAGGGCTGTTGGAACATGACCCCATCACTTGTTCTGCTTCAGGAATAGGCACAGGGTCTTCTTGCAAGGATAGTGTAATTGGACCCAGCTCAGGGGTCACTACAGGGCTGATGGAATGTGACCTGGCTCTGTGGTTCCTGCAAGTGTAGGTTCTGTGTCTCCCTTCAGGGTTGGTTTAATGGGACCCATTCCTGGGTCTCCTGTAGAAGTAGGCTCAGAGTCTCCCTGCAGGGCTGGTGGAATGGGACCCATCTCTGGGTCACCTGCCAGAACAGATTTGGACTCTACCTTCAGGCTGGAGGAATTGGGCCTGTTCTTGCATTTCCTGCAGGAACAGGCCTTGGGTCTTCCTGGAAGAATACTGTAATATGACCCATCTCTGGTTCTCTTGCAGGAGAGGCTCATGGTCTCCCTAGAAGGTTAGCAGAATTTGTCCCATTCCTTGGTCCAAGGCTCAGGGTATCCCTGCAAGGTTGGTGGAATGGGACCTAGTCCTGTGTCTCCTGCAGCAGCAGGTTCTGTTCTCTTTGCAGGGCTGGTGGAATGTGACTCCACTCTGTAGTATTTTTTGCAGATGCAGGCTTAGGGACCCCACCAGAACTGATGGCTCTTAGTCTCCTATGGGAGCAGGTGAGGGATTCCCTGCAGAGCTGGTGGAATTCGTCCCAGTCCTCAGTCTCTTGCAATTGCAGGCTCAGTGTCTCCCTGCAGGGTTTGTGGAATATGACTTGGCTGTGGGTATCCTGCAGGAGAAAGCTCAGTGTTTCCGTGCAGGGTTGGTGGAATGAGATCTAGTTCTGGCTCTTCTACAGGAGGAAGCTGGGGTTCTCCCTGGAAAGGCTGATGGAATTGGACTGGGATGTCTGTCTCCTGCAGGAGCAAGCCTAGGGATTACCTGCAGAGCTGGTAGAATGTCACACAACTCTTGTTCTTCTGCAGGAGCTGGCTCATGTTCTCTGTGAAGGGCTTGGTCTCCCCCAGGAGCAGGTTTGTAGTCTCACTACAGGGCTGGTGTTATGTGACCCGCTCTGTGTTTTCTGCAGATGCAGTCTCAGTGTTTGACTGCAGGTTTGGTGGAATGGGACGAAGTCCTGGGTTTCCTGGAGTAGCAGGCTCACAGTCTCCCTTCTGGGGTATTGGAATGTGACCCAGTCATGTGTTTCCTGCTGAAGTGGCCTCAGGATATCCCTGCAGGGCTGTTGGAATTGTACTTTGCTCTGTATCACCTGCAGGATCAGGTTTGTGCTCTCCCAGCAAGGCTGGTGGATTTGGACCTATTCCTGGGTCTCCTGCAGGAGCAGGTTTTCAGTCTTCCTGCAGGGCTTCTGGAATATGACATATCTCTAATTTTCCTGCAGGATCAGGCTTGTGGGTCACCCAGCAAGGCTAGTGGAATTGGACCCACTTCAAGGTCTTAGTGCATGGTTGATGGAATGGGACCCAGTCCGGGGTCTCCTGCAGGAATTGGCTCAGAGTCTCCCTGCAGGACTGGTGAAATTGGACCCATTCCTGAGTCTCCTGCAGGAGGAGGCCCTGCATCTTCCTGGAGGGATGGTGGAATATGACAGAGATCTGTTTCTCCTGCAGGAATAGGCTCAAGGTCTCCCTACAAGGCTAGTGGAATTGGACACATTCCTGGATCCATTGCAAGTGAAGGCTTGTGGGTCTTCCTACACAGCTGGTGGAATGTGATTTGGCTCTGAGTCTCCTGCAGGAATAGGTTCAGGGTCTCCTTGAAAGATTGGTGAAATGGGACACAGTGCTGTGTCTCTTGCAGTAGCAGGCTCAGGTTCTCCCTACAGTGTTGGTAAAATTGGACCTGGCTCTAATTCAACTGCAGTAGCAGACTGAGGGTATACCTGCATGGCTGGTTTAGTGTGAAGGAACAGCAAGTCTTAATACATTGGCCCACTACTGGGAAAAGTATAAACAGGGCTTGGTGCATGGTCTCTTGTATTGTCTGAAAAAGCCCCTTGAGATGTGTTGATTCTGATGACATCTTCCAAGAACTTGAACACTTTTAGAATCTCTGCCAACTCATCTTGTTTAGACTGAAGGAATCTGCCTTTCATCAGTTCTTGGAATAGAGATCAACACAAAATGAAAGAGGGAAGAAAAAATTACCAATCAATCTATTGAGAAATCAGCTGAAGACATTAGAAAGTTCTCTTGCAATGCACTTGTTTCTATTTTGGTGCATTTAGAATCATTTCTTTATTATCAACTTTGTCCATTTAAATTAGTATATATATTGTTGTAGGCCTACTGGGGTTCATAATGCTTGGACCCTCTGTGCTTCCTGTGTTGAGATAGCTGGTTCTATCTTTGGTTTAAGAAAATTTCAGTCTGATTTCTTCAAATATCTTTTCAAACCATTTGTCTTTCTTCTTTTCCATGTGGGATCCCTATGAGTCATAGACTGGTATGTTTTCTCTTATCCCAGGTTTCAGTTGCATTGCTTACATTGGTTTTCACTTGCTTTTCTATGTCGTGTTCTGACTGAGTGATTGCGGTTATCCTGCTTTCGAAGTCACTTATTTGTTCCTCTGCATTATCTAGTCCGATTTGGACTGTCTTTAGCTTAGCTATTCTCACCATTGAGTTTTCTGATTCTATTTGGCTCATCTAAAGTGTTTCTCTTTCCATTTATACTAGCCTGCATTTGTATTCATAGACTCAAGATTTCCTTCAGTGTTTTTATGTCCTCCCTTTTCAAGTCATGTTCTAGTAAATTTTGGTGGTCTAATACATTGCATGTTCTTTCAGGATACTCCTGTCTTTTGAAAATTTGCAATGGTTCTTTTAATTTTATTATATCTCTCTATCGCTATGGGTTAAGGATTATCAGTTATCTATTATAGACTTGAACAGCTTTTGTAAGTGAAATCATTTCTGTGCACATTTAGTATTAATGCTGTGAGGATTGTTTTTGGTATGTAATGATGCCATGCATTCCTTCTGTGTCTGTTGCCTGTTATATCTATGATTGCTAGTGTGGTTTTTGTTGTGGTGAATACAACCTATTCTAGTAAAGTTAGCAGAGTGTCATTTTGGTTAAATGCTTATCATAGCTCTGACAGTGCTGGGACTAGTAATTTTTGCTGGAATAGAGGCTTCCAAATGGTTTCTGGGCTGCCGGCTGGATATGTGGATGGGGAATGGTTCCAATACACTCTCATGGAAGTGCATTCGTCCTTACTATTGCCACGGAAAAGTCAAAATTTTATAATGGGTTCCCTCAGGTTCTCTGCAAACAAAAACAAAAGTGGAAACAAATCTAATGATGTCACACATTAGAACCTGTTGAAGCATGCAGTGCCACAGTTGGATCCTTAGTGTAGTACTGGGTCAGCACCACAACTATTGTTGCATTAGCATGTGGTAGTCAAGGCTGATGGAAAGGTTTCAAATTCACCTATTGTTCAGCAGATCTCTGCTGCAAGAACTCTTGCAATAAGGCATTGGTACTCAAAGGCAAGCATGAGGCATTTCAAAAACCTCTGCTTTGGACAATAAGAAATTTCAATCCTGCCTATGAAAGTTGCAGATCCTTGGGCTATAGAATCTGATTTCAACAATAAATTGCCCTGGATTCTAGAAACTAGATGAAGATGGCTCTGAATGAGACCCATTTCTCCTTTATGGAGAAAATGAGCAATTATACCGTGGATGTGGATAGACTGTGACTAAGGCCCTGGGTTACTAAGATAATCCACAACACATATGCCAGCAGATTTAATATTAAGAGAGGACCCAGGCAGATCTGTTCTCTAGATAGTACCAACCACAACCCAAAACAATCTCCAAACCCCTGGGAATAAATTTGTGACATCAGCCACAGCCCTAACACACAGATTCCACAGGCAGACCTAGCTCAAAATTAACAGGTGGAGTATTGGTCTGGGAATGAATTGCAGAGAAATTTTGTGATTATTGCTTTCAGATATATCAACCAAACGTCCACTATGCACTCTTTTAACCCTCAGCACATTGTTTTCCATCTCAAATGGCCTGTCCACTTTAGAGTGTGCATTCCAGTAAAACACAGTTTCCCCTTTACTTTAGCAGATCCTAAAGCTTTTAATACTGATTTCAAACCCAAGGGCCACTGAATCACTCAGACCAGATGCACGGCTTCTCTAGTTGAGCCCCACACGTGCTCTATTGGCAAAATGCCAAATTGATCCTGGGCCTGCAAGATGCAGTGAATGTGGCCATGGCACATATCGAAAAACTCAACCTGACACGCCAATGTGGTTGCTTTCTTACTGGGGTAACAGGTCGGTTTGCTCTATTGATAGAACCCACCACAACCCACAATGCACTCCAGATCCCTGAGACTCAGCGTGTGCCATTACCTGTAGCTCTATACCTCATTTTCCGCTGCCTCTGCTAGCTCAAATTGGCAGATCGGATCTTGGTCTCAGAATCAATTGTGGGGATATTTTGTGCTGATTTCTATGAGTTATGTCAGCCAAGCATCTGCTGTGCACTCTTCTAACACTCAGTGCATTACCTACAGTCCCATGTGTGCTGTCCGCTTGAGAGTGTGCGTCCAAGTAAAACAGAGTTTCACCTTTGCTGCTCCATCAGCAGAGGTCAGATCCTGCACAGATTTCCATTCTCTACTTTGCCTTCTCCTGCTTCCAGGTTTTCTGAGGAATCAGACTGTCTTTGGAAGTGACAGACCACTCTTCGGAAATTGTCCTGTGCCAAGGGCTGGGTGAGTGGAAGTTTACATTGCTGTGTACATGGGAGGGAGTGAGCGCAGGTTGCACTGGTTCTCTGCGAACTGGGCATCGATAAATCAACACTTTCCAGATGTAATTCACAGAAATATGATGTTTGTTTACCTCTGTTTTCTATAAAGCCATGGTTGGAGGGATTCTCCGAAGACTCCAATTTTGACATTGTGTTGATAACACAGTTGCAGTTTTTAAGAAGGTCAATAGAATTGATTTACATGTTTTGGGATTTAGATGAAAATGAAGTTAGTGTTTGAAACGTACTAAATTTACCTAGAAGTCAGACATGTCAATTTTTGTAACATTATGTCAGCTCTAAGAAAAATGTAGACAGATAGAAAGTAAAACTGCAGTCCATAATGTTGAAGGGGACATGTCAACTCTTTACTATTGAAGCCTCCAACACCAACAGGAACAATGAAGTACCTATTGAAACCATGAAATAACCGAGAGACTGGTTTTCCGTTGTGCATGTGGTGCCCTATATTCCCAAAGACACATAATGTCCAATGTTGGCATTTCAAAGGGTAACATTCCTCTCTAGGAAAGTACAAGAAAAACCAAACAAAATATATACATTTAGGCTTGATTCCAAAAACATATACAGGCATTTTAGCTGTGAGAACCCTGCTGCAGTTATGCTAGGCTATTGAAAAGCAGGGGTTCTTCTATCAGTGATGAGAACGAATAATCATCCGATCATGTTGGGTAAAGCAATTTAACACAACCAAGTCTGCACCCCCAATATTTCGTGCACCCGGTGCTTGGCTGTAGAAAAAGACGGTCCACCAAAACTGTGTCTTTAAAAGATTTCACGGCTTTTACAGTTCAGGTCACTATCTGACATAATATTTACCTATACTGTCTTGAAACACTGAGGCCTAGTACATATTCAAGTTCAGTCAAAGATTCCTCTCACTTACCACACTCCCTTCACCCCAGACAAGACATAAACCCAGCATTTGCTGAATCTAGTTGAAGGTCATCATTTCTTGGTGTGAGCTAAGTATTCAATTCCCAACTATTTTAGGCGAGAGTATTTGACATTTCAGGAGTTCACTGTTGTTCACAGAGTGTGAAGATGGAGGAACTCTGATTCTAGGAGGGGCTTGCTCTTCTCCTACTGGCTTCATTGCAGCTCAGGTTCTGATCCTTTGAAATGGATGCCTGAGTGGAGGGGAGGGAAGAGCAAGTGCTTGATAGCAAGGCCCAAAACTGGGAAAAGGCTTACCTGGGCTTGGTGCATTTTGGTCTGAATGGTTTGTAAATGCCTCTTGGGACCTGTGGATTCTCATGACCTCTTCCAAGAACATGAGCGCTTTTATCATCTCTGCCATCTCTTCTCTTTTAGACGACAGGAATCTTGGAGCTGTTCTTGGAGCAGACAATTGAGTGAATTTCTCAAGTGCACGTTGACACTCCGAATGTTTCTGCCAGTATCACAGATGTTCAGTAGGTCTCAAGAATGTCTTTCGAGCCTGGTATTCTCTAGAGATGTCTCCATGCCGGTATTCTCCATTGTAGAGGAACAACTCTCATCAATATGTTCGCATCTCTCCTCAATCGGTGCAGCCAGCTTTTCTGCCAGCTTCTCTTCGTGTCTCCCATAAAGTCGACTTCAAAAGGACTGGGCAAGTCTGAAAGTAAATCGGAGCATCACCAGTAAGATGATGACAGGCAGATCTTCCACTGTCTGCCCTCTCAGGTTCTGGAAACTTACCCGTGAACTTAGGTCTTTGGGCAGCAGCATTATCTCGAACTTACACAGCGTCCCGAACAAAAGAACTAAGCCAATCTCCACAAAGGGCGGCAGCCCCTCCATCAAACTGATCCACCCACAGAATTCTGCCCAGATACCTTGGATCCACCAGCCACAACAAGCCTCGCGGTACACACGAAGATTCCACCTAGAATCCAACCGGTAACTGCCATCCCCAATGGTTGCTAAATATTGTCAGTGTTGGGGGAGGGGCTGCATCAAACGAGAGGTTCCTAAGTTAAATGTGATTCTATCCACTAGCGTGTCACTGTCCTTTTATCTTCCCTCTTCCCTTTGGTTCAGATCTGTATATACAGAACACACGGAGGGAAGTGTGTCAATTTTTAGTTTATGGTATCACACGTCTTGAAACTTTCTAACAGCTCACAGTACACAGAGACCCCACTAAAGGAAACTCATGTTTGTGTAATATCCATTCAACCAGAATATATATCCGTCTGTTACTTTCTGCTGAAACACCCACGCTCTCAGTAAATGGATCCACTTTTTCATGGGGGCTGAAATTCCGAGAAATGAAACCAATCCCAATGTGCACTTTACTGTCTGTCTCGTTTGCTCTTAGTACAGTTTTGCAGAGCTACTTGTCTTTGTTATAGGCTTATGCCGTTTCTTCTCTACTTAGGGTAGAATATGGCATTCATTCTTGCTGTTGGAAGAATTGTAAGTCTATATCACGGACTATGACCAAATCTTATTCAAAATCGGCATTTGGGTTAGGTCACGATATGCTCTTTTGAATCAATATTTATGAATATTAATGTACACGTCTGTGTTCTGAATACAAGTGTGTTGAGTACATTTAAGCTGCGATACTGGGTCGGTGCGTGCTGAATGATCCTTGACATCACTTTGAGTATTTTGTTTTGAATACTCATGGTTTCTTTGTATATGTCAGCCAACCGTACCCTGTTGGTGTCTGTTTGTTTGTTTGATTGTTTGTTTGCTTGTTGTTGGTTTTGCAAACACTTTAGGCCATTCATCACTCCGTTTTCTTCAATCAGAAAGTCATATATGTGAATCAATTAAGATAGTGCTTAAAATCACCTATGATTTCCTGCTACCCTCTCCCATCTTATGGCTTTGATGTCCTCCTTGCCTTCTTCTTGTTTCTTGTTTGTAACTCACGCTCTTCTTGCATTTCCAATAATGGATTTTCTTATTTCCATTTCATCTAGCTACTTTTGTATTCAGGGTAGAATTCTCAATCTTTCTTTTAGGAAAAGTTTTGAACTGCTGAATTCTTTTAAGCTTTGCTGGTCTGTGAATTTCCCTAGCTATGCCGTTATTAGAAATGGCAGTCATGTGGCATAGGCTACCCATGATTACAGCTTTTTCTCATTCAGGATATGGCCTATGTCCTTGCACTCCTCCCTGTTCTGCAATATTTCTGCCGATATATGAGTTGAAACCAGTCTGGAGGTACTGTTGTGACTAAATTGCTTTCCTCTAGATGCATTTTAAATCACTGGGGTGATCATGAACTTTGTTGATTTTAATTATACAGCTGCAAGTAGGTCTATTGGGATTCCACCTCCTTTGAACGCTGTGTAGTTCCTGAAATCGTATAGATGATTCTTTCTTGTCTTTCAGCATGTTTCAGTCTGACTTTTCTACAATTATCTTTTCAGGCTTTTTTTTGTTAATCTTGATTTTCCATCTGGGACTCTTACGAATCATACTCTTTCATGCTTTGTCTTACCCGAGGCTTCAACAGCAATGTTAGCATTGGTTTGCACTTCCTTTTCTAAGCCTTATTCTGATCGAGGGATTTCTGTTCCCCTGTCTTCACAGTCTTTCACGAGTCCGTCTGCATTATCAAGTCTGCTTTGGACTGACTTTAGCCCTGGTATTGTCTCATCCTTGGGTTTTCTGGTATTATTTGGCTCGTTTTTAGAGTTTCTCTTCCCCTTTCCCGGTATACTGCCTTTTGTGATTCTGAGACACTGTTGTACTTCATGTTTTCCTCACCTCAGTTTTCAATACTTGCTCTGGTAGCGTTTTGCAGTCTGGATGTTTGAAAGCTTAATTTTTGGGCCTTCAAACTCTTTGGAAGTGAAAATGGTACTTCCTATTTCTTTTACTATACTTCTTTACATCTACAGGTCAAGTAATATCAGGTATCAAATATAGATTTCTAGGGCTTTGTTAAGTGAAAATTTTAGACCATTGTGTGTACAAAGTTCCATGATATTTCTGTGAGGACAATTTTCCCTAGGCATTGATGCCATCCCCTGATCCTGTGTGTGTTGTCTGGTACATCTCTAATTGCTGGTGTTGCCTTTGTTGTGATGAGCACACCATATTATTTCAATTAGTAAAACTTCGTTTATTGCACTTACCTCACAATTCTGAAAGTGCAGAGTACACTTCCTCTTCTGTAAATGAAGCTTAAAGCTTTTCAGCTAGGCATTCTGCTGTACGTCAGATTGGAATCTTTCCAAAACAGCAAACTGAGAGTGCGCTTGTGCTTTCTATTGCCATGGGAATGTCCCAATGTTACCAGTTCTTCCCAGAGCTTCTCTGTCTACAGAAACACCAGTGGAAACGTATGTATGGATGTCATACATCAGGGCCTGCTGGAATGATCCCGCAGACCGCTCTTTGTGTCCTCTGTGCAGTACCATGTCAGTGCCATCCAAAATGTAGCATCTGCATTTGGGAGATAATGCTGAAGGAAATGCTTCAACTTCTCACGTTGTGGACTTTGACCACTCTTCCTTGATCCCTCATCCTTTGGTCATGGGTGCACGAAAGCAACCACAGAGATGTACCGAATATTCCTCCTCAAACCAATCCGTAATCCCTGTCCAGGTTATGACTGTAGCAGATCCTAAAGCTTTTAATACTGATTTCAAACCCAAGGGCCACTGAATCCCTCAGACCAGATGCACGGCATCTCGGTTTGAGCCCCACACGTGCTCTATTGGCAAAATGCCAAATTGATCCTGGGCCTGCAAAATGCAGTGGATGTGGCCATGGAACATATCGAAAAACTCAACCCCACACGCCAATGTGGTTGCTTTCTTACTGAGGTAACAGTTCGGTTTGCTCTCTTGATAGAACCCACCACAACCCACAACGCACTCCAGATCCCTGAGACTCAGCGTGTGCCATTATCTGTAGCTCTAAACCTCATTTTCCGCTGCCTCTTTAGCTCAAATTTGGCAGATCGCATCTTGGTCTCAGAATCTATTGTGGGGATATTTTGTGCTGATTTGTATGAGTTATGTCAGCCAAGCATCTGCTGTGGACTCTTCTAACACTCAGCGCATTACCTACATTCCCATGTGTGCTGTCCGCTTGAGAGTGTGCGTCCAAGTAAAACAGAGTTTCACCTTTGCTGCTCCATCAGCAGAGGTCAGATCCTGCACAGATTTCCATTCTCTACTTTGCCTTCTCCTGCTTCCAGGTTTTCTGAGGAATCAGACTGATTTTGGAAGTAACAGACCACTCTTCGGAAAGTGTCCTGTGCCAAGGGCTGGGTGAGTGGAAGTTTACATTGCTGTGTACATGGAAGGGAGTGAGCGCAGGTTGCACTGGTTCTCTGCCAACTGGGCATCGATAAATCAACACTTTCCAGATGTAATTCACAGAAATGTGGTGTTTGTTTAGCTCTGTTTTCTATAAAGCCATGGTTGGAGGGATTGTCCGAAGACTCCAATTTTGACATTGTGTTGATAAGACAGTTGCAGTTTTTAAGAAGGTCAATAGAATTGATTTACATGTTTTGGGATTTAGATGAAAATGAAGTTAGTGTTTGAAACGTACTAAATTTACCTAGAAGTCAGACTTGTCAATTTTTGTAACATTATGTCAGCTCTAAGAAAAATGTAAACAGATAGAAAGTAAAATTGCAGTCCAAAATGTTGAAGCGGACATGTCAACTCTTTACTATTGAAGCCTCCAACACCAACAGGAACAATGAAGTACCTATTGAAACCATGAAATAACCGAGAGCCTGGTTTTCCGTTGTGCATGTGGTGCCCTATACTCCCAATGACACATAATGTCCAATGTTGGCATTTCAAAGGGTAAGATTCCTCTCTAGGAAAGTACAAGAAAAACCAAACAAAATATATACATTTAGGCTTGATTCCAAAAACATATACAGGCATTATAGCTGTGAGATCCCTGCTGCAGCTATGCTAGGCTATTGAAAAGCAGGGGTTCTTCTATCAGTGATGAGAAAGAATAATCTTCCGATCATGTTGGGTAAAGCAATTTAACACAACCAAGTCTGCACCCCCAATATATCGTGCACCCGGTGCTTGGCTGAAGAGAAAGACGGTCCACCAAACCTTTGTCTTTAAAGGCTTTCACGACTTTTACAGTTCAGGTCACTATCTGACATAATATTTACCTATAATGTCTTGAAACACTGAGGCCTACTACATATTCAATTTCAGTCAAAGATTCCTCTCACTTACCACACTCACTTCACCCCAGACAAGACATAAACCCAGCATTTGCTGAATCTAGGGGAAGGTCATCATTTCTTTGTGTGAGCTAAGTATTAGATTCCCAACAATTTTAGGCGAGAGTATTTGACCTTTCAGGAGTTCACTGTTGTTCACAGAGTGTGAAGATGGAGGAACTCTGATTCTAGGAGGGGCTTGCTCTTCTCCTACTGGCTTCATTGCAGCTCAGGTTCTGATCCTTTAAAATGGATGCCTGAGTGGAGGGGAGGGAAGAGCATGTGCTTGATAGCAAGGCCCAAACCTGTGAAAAGGCTAACCTGGGCTTGGTGCATTTTGGTCTGAATGGTTTGTAAATGCCCCTTGGGACCTGTGGATTCTCATGACCTCTTCCAAGAACATGAGCGCTTTTATCATCTCTGCCATCTCTTCTCTTTTAGACGTCAGGAATCTTGGAGCCGTTCTTGGAGCAGAGAATTGAGTGACTTTCTCAAGTGCACGTTGACACTCCGAATGGTTCTGCCAGTATCACAGACGTTCAGTAGGTCTCATGAATGTCTTTCGAGCCTGGTATTCTCTAGAGATATCTGCATGCCGGTATTCCCAATTGTAGAGGAACAACTCTCACCAATATTTTCGCATCTCTCCTCAATCCTTGCAGCCAGCTATTCTGCCAGCTTCTCTTCGTGTCTCCCATAAAGTCGACTTCAACAGGACTGGGCAAGTCTGAAAGTACCTCGGAGCCTCACCAGTAAGCTGATGATAGGCAGATCTTCCACTGTCTGCCCTCTCAGGTTCTGGAAACTTACCCGTGAACTTAGGTCTTTAGGCAGCAGCATTATCTCGAACTTACACAGCGTCCCGAACAAAAGACCTAAGCTAATCTCCACAAAGGGCGGCAGCCCATCCATCACACTGATCCACCCACAGAATTCTGCCCAGTTACCTTGGATCCACCAGCCACAACAAGCCTCGCGGTACACACCAAGAATCCACCTAGAATCCAACCGGTAACTGCCATCCCAAATGGTTGCTGAATATTGTCATTGTTGGGGGAGGGGCTGCATCAAACGAGAGGTTCCTAAGTTAAATGTGATTCTATCCACTAGGGTGCCACTGTCCTTTTATCTTCCCTCTTCCCTTTGGTTCAGATCTGTATATACAGTAGAAACGGTGGGAAGTGTGTCAATTTTTAGTTTATGGTATCACACGTCTTGAAACTTTCTAACAGCTCACAGTACACAGAGACCCCACTAAAGGAAACTCATGTTTGTGTAATATCCATTCACTCAGAATACTTATCCGTCTGTTGCTTTCTGCTGAAACATCCACGCTCTCAGAAAATGGATCCACTTGTTTCATGGGGGCTGAAATTCCGAGAAATGAAACCAATCCCAATGTGCACTTTACTGTCTGACTCGTTTGCTCTTAGTACAGTTTTGCAGAGCTACTTGACTTTGTTATAGGCTTATACCAGTTCTTCTCTACTTAGGGTAGAATATGGCATTCATTCTTGCTGTTGGAAGAATTGTAAGTCTATATCACGGACTATGACCAAATCATATTCAAATTCGGCATTTGGGTTAGGTCACGATATGATCTTTTGAATCAATATTTATGAATATTAATGCACGCGTCTGTGTTCTGAATACAAGTGTGTTGAGTACATTTAAGCTGCGATACTGGGTCGGTGCCTGCTGAATTATCCTTGACATCACTTTGAGTATTTTGTTTTGAATACTCATGTTTTCTTTGGTATATGTCAGCCAACCGTACTCTTTTTGTGTCTGTTTGTTTGTTTGATTGTTTGTTTGCTTGTTGTTGGTTTTGCAAACACTTTAGGCCATGCATCACTCCGTTTGCTTCAATCAGAATGTCATATATGTGAATCACTTAAGATAGTGCTTAAAATCACCTATGAGTTCCTGCTACCATATCCCATCTTATGGCTTTGATGTCCTCCTTGCCTTCTTCTTGTTTCTTGTTTGTAACTCATGCTCTTCTTGCATTTCCAATAATGGTTTTTCTTATTTCCATTTCATCTTGCTACTTTTCTATTCAGGGTAGAATACTCAATCTTTGTTTTAGGATAAGATTTGAAGTGCTGAATTCTTTTAAGCTTTTCTGGTCGGTGAATTTCCCTAGCGCTGCCGTTATTATAAATGGCAGTCATGTGGCATAGGCAACCCATGATTACAGCTTTTTCTGATTCAGGATATGGCCTATGTCCTTGCACTCCTCCCTGTTCTGCAATATTTCTGCCAAGATATGAGCTGAAACCCCTCTGGAGGTTCTGTTGTGACTAAATTGCTTTCCTCTAGATGCATTTTTAATCACTGGGGTGATCATGAACTTTGTTGATTTGAATTATACAGCTGCAAGTAGGTCTATTGGTATTCCACCTCCTTTAGATGCTGTGTAGTTCCTGAATTCGTATGGATGATTCTTTCTTGTCTTTCAGAAAGTTTCAGTATGACTTTTCTACAAATGTCTTTTCAGGCTTTTTTTGTTAATCTTGCTTTTCCATCTGGGACTCTTACGAATCATATTCTTTCATGCTTTGTCTTACCCCAGGCTTCAACAGCAATGTTTGCATTGGTTTGCACTTCTTTTTCTATGTCTTCTTCTGATCGAGGGATTTCTGTTCCCCTGTCTTCACAGTCTTTCACGAGTCCGTCTGCGTTATCAAGTCTGCTTTGGACTGACTTTAGCCCTGGTATTGTCTCATCCTTGGGTTTTCTGTTATTATTTGGCTCGTTTTTAGAGTTTCTCTTCCCCTTCCCGGTATACTGCCTTTTGTGATTCTGAGACACTGTTGTACTTCATGTTTTCCTCACCTCAGATTTCAATACTTTCTCTGGTAGCGTTTTACAGTGTAGATATTTGAAAGCTTATTTTTCAGACGTTCAAACTCTTTGGAAGTGAAAATGGTACTTCCTGTTTCTTTTACTATACGTCTTTATATCTACTGTTCAAGTAATATCAGGTATCAAATATAGATTTCTTGGGCTTTGTTAAGTGAAAATTTAGACCATTGTGTGTACAAAGTTCCATGATATTTCTGTGAGGACAATTTTCCCTAGGCATTGATGCCATCTCCTGATCCTGTGTGTGTTGTCTGGTACATCTCTAATTGCTGGTGTTGCCTTTGTTGTGATGAGCACACAATATTATTTCAATTAGTAAAACTTCGTTTTACTGCACTTACCTCACAATTCTGAAAGTGCAGAGTACAATTCCTGTTCTGGAAATGAAGCTTAAAATTTTTCAGCTCGGCATTCTGCTGCACTTCATCTTGGAGTCTTTCCAAAATAGCAAACTGAGAGTGCGCTTGTGCTTACTATTGCCATGGGAATGTCCCAATGTTAACAGTTCTTCCCAGAGCTTCTCTTTCTACAGAAACAGCAGTGGAAACATATGTATGGATGTCATACATGAGGGCCTGCTGGAATGATCCCGCAGACCGATCTTTGTGTCCTCTGGGCAGTACCATGTCAGTGCCATCCAAAATGTAGCATCTGCATTTGGGAGATAATGCTGAAGGAAATGCTTCAACTTTTCACGATGTGGACCTTGACCACTCTCCCTTGATCCCTCATCCTTGGGTCATGGGTGCACGAATGCAACCACAGAGCTGTACCGAATTCTCCTCCTCAAACCAATCCGTAATCCCTGTCCAGGTTATGACTGTAGCAGATCCTAAAGCTTTTAATACTGATTTCAAACAGAAGGTCCACTGAATCCCTCAGACCAGATGCACGGCATCTCTGGTTGAGCCCTACACGTGCTCTATTGGCAAAATGCCAAATTGATACTGGGCCTGCAAAATGCAGTGGATGAGGCCATGGCACATATCGAAAATCTCAACCTCACACGCCAATGTGGTTGCTTTCTTACTGGGGTAACAGGTCGGTTTGCTGTCTTGATAGAACCCACCACAACCCACAACGCACTCCAGATCCCTGAGACACAGCATGTGCCATTATCTGTAGCTCTATACCTCATTTTCCGCTGCCTCTGCTAGCTCAAATTTGGCAGATCGGATCTTGGTCTCAGAATCAATTGTGGGATATTTTGTGCTGTTTTCTAGGGGTTATGTCAGCCAAGCATCTGCTGTGCACTCTTCTAACACTCAGCGCATTACCTACAGTCCCATGTGTGCTGTCCACTTGAGAGTGTGCGTCCAATTAAAACAGAGTTTCACCTTTGCTGCTCCATCAGCAGAGGTCAGATCCTGCACAGATTTCCATTCTCTACTTTGCCTTCTCCTGCTTCCATGTTTTCTGAGGCCTCAGCCTTTCCAACCACTCTTCAGAAAGTGTCCTGTGCCAAGGGCTGGGTGAGTGGAAGTTTACATTTCTGTGTATATGGTAGGGAGTGAGCGCAGGTTGCACTGGTTCTCTGCCAACTGGGCATCGATAAATCAACACATTCCAGATGTAATTCACAGAAATGTGATGTTTGTTTAGCTCTGTTTTCTATAAAGCCATAGTTGGAGGTATTGTCCGAAGACTCCAATTTTGACATTGTGTTGATAACACAGTTGCAGTTTTTAAGAAGGTCAGTAGAACTGATTTACATGATTTGGGATTTCATTTAGATGAAAATGAAGTTAGTGTTTGAAACGTACTAAATTTACCTAGAAGTCCGACTTGTCAATTTTTGTAACATTATGTCAGCTCTAAGAAAATTGTAGACAGATAGAAAGTAAAATTGCAGTCCAAAATTTTGAAGGGGACATGTCAACCATTTACTATTGAAGCCTCAAACACCAATAGGAACAATGAAGTACCTATTGAAACCATGAAATAACCGAGAACCTGGGTTTCCGTTGTGCATTTGGTGCCCTATACTCCCAATGACACATACTGTCCAATGTTGTCATTTGAAGGGGTAAGATTCCTCTCTAGGAAAGTACAAGAAAAACCAAACAAAATATATACATTTAGGCTTGATTCCAAAGCACATACAGGCATTTTACCTGTGAGAACCCTGCTGCAGCTATTCTAGGCTACTGAAAAGCAGGTATTTTTCTATCAGTGATGAGAAATCTTAATCATCAGATCATGTTGGGTAAAGCAATTTAACACAACCAAGTCTGCACCCCCAATATATCGTGCACCCGGTGCTTGGCTGAAGAGAAAGACGGTCCACCAATACTGTGTCTTTAAAGGCTTTCAAGACTTTTAAAGTTCAGGTTACTATCTGACATAATATTTACCTATACTGTCTTGAAACACTGAGGCCTAGTACATATTCAAGTTCAGTCAAGATTCCTCTCACTTACCACACTCCCTTCACCCCAGACAAGACATAAACCCAGCATTTGCTAAATCTACGGGAAGGTCATCATTTCTTTGTGTGAGCTAATTATTCAATTCCCAACTATTAAAGGCGAGAGTATTTGACCTTTCAGGAGTTCACTGATGTTCACAGGGTGTGAAGATGGAGGAACTCTGATTCTAGGAGGGGCTTGCTCTTCTCCTACTGGCTTCATTGCAGCTCAGGTTCTGATCCTTTAAAATGGATGCCTGAGTGGAGGGGAGGGAAGTGCAAGTGCTTGATAGCAAGGCCCAAACCTGGGAAAAAGCTTACCTGGGCTTGGTGCATTTTGGTCTGAATGGTTTGTAAATGCCCCTTGGGACCTGTGGATTCTTATGACCTCTTCCAAGAACATGAGCGCTTTTATCATCTCTGCCATCTCTTCTCTTTTAGACGTCAGGAATCTTGGAGCCGTTCTTGGAGCAGAGAATTGAGTGACTTTCTCAAGTGCACGTTGACACTCCGAATGGTTCTGCCAGTATCACAGACGTTCAGTAGGTCTCATGAATGTCTTTCGAGCCTGGTATTCTCTAGAGATGTCTCCATGCCGGTATTCTCCATTATAGCGGAACAACTCTCATCAATATGTTCGCATCTCTCCTCAATCCTTGCAGCCAGCTTTTCTGCCAGCTTCTCTTCGTGTCTCCCATAAAGTCGACTTCAACAGGACTGGGCAAGTCTGAAAGTACCTCGGAGCCTCACCAGTAAGCTGATGACAGGCAGATCTTCCACTGTCTGCCCTCTCAGGTTCTGGAATCTTACCCGTGAACTTAGGGCTTTGGGCAGCAGCATTATCTCGAACTTACACAGCGTCCCGAAAAAAAGACCTAAGCTAATCTCCAGAAAGGGCGGCAGCCCATCCATCACACTGATCCACCCACAGAATTCTGCCCAGTTACCTTGGATCCACCAGCCACAACAAGCCTCGCGGTACACAACAAGATTCCACCTAGAATCCAACCGGTAACTGACATCCCCAATGGTTGCTGAATATTGTCAGTGTTGGGGGGAGGGGCTGCATCAAACGAGAGGTTCCTAAGTTAAATGTGATTCTATCCACTAGCGTGCCACTGTCCTTTTATCTTCCCTCTTCCCTTTGGTTCAGATCTGTATATACAGTACAAACGGTGGGAATTGGGTCCATTTTTAGTTTATGGTATCACACATCTTGAAACTTTCTAACAGCTCACAGTACACAGAGACCCCACTAAAGGAAACTCATGTTTGTGTAATATCCATTCACTCAGAATACTTATCCATCTGTTGCTTTCTGCTGAAACACCCACGCTCTCAGAAAATGGATCCAATTGTTTCATGGGGGCTGAAATTCCGAGAAATTAAACCAATCCCAATGTGCACTTTACTGTCTGACTCGTTTGCTCTTAGTACAGTTTTGTAGAGCTACATGTCTTTGTTAAAGGCTTATGCCGTTTCTTCTCTACTTAGGGTAGTATATGGCATTCATTCTTGCTGTTGGAAGAATTGTAAGTCTATATCACCGACTATGACCAAATCTTATTCAAAATCGGCATTTGGGTTAGGTCACGATATGCTCTTTTGAATCAATATTTATGAATATTAATGCACGCATCTGTGTTCTGAATATAAGTGTGTTGAGTATATTTAAGCTGCGATACTGGGTCGGTGCGTGCTGAATTGTCCTTGACATTACTTTGAGTATTTTGTTTTGAATACTAATTTTTTCTTTGGTATATGTCAGCCAACCGTACCGTCTTGGTGTCTGTTTTTTTGTTTGATTGTTTGTTTGCTTGTTGTTGGTTTTGCAAACACTTTAGGACATGCATCACTCTGCTTCAATCAGAAAGTCATATATGTGAATCACTTAAGATAGTGCTTAAAATCACCTATGATTTCCTGCTACCCTCTCCCATCTTATGGCTTTGATGTCCTCCTTGCCTTCTTCTTGTTTCTTGTTTGTAACTCACGCTCTTCTTGCATTTCCAATGATGGTTTTTCTAATTTCCATTTCATCTTGCTACTTTTCTCTTCAGGGTATAATTCTCAATCATTCTTTTTGGATAAGTTTTGAACTGCTGAATTCTTTTAAGCTTTGCTGGTCTGTGAATTTCCCTAGCTCTGCCGTTATTAGAAATGGCAGTCATGTGGCATAGGCTACCCATGATTGCAGCATTTTCTCATTCAGATTATGGCCTATGTCCTTGCACTCCTCTCTGTTCTGCAATATTTCTGCCAAGATATGAGCTGAAACCCCTCTGGAGGTTCTGTTGTGACTAAATTGCTTTCCTCTAGATGCATTTTAAATCACTGGGGTGATCATGAACTTTGTTGATTTGAATTATAGAGCTGCAAGTAGATCTATTGGGATTCCAACTCCTTTGGACGCTGTGTAGTTCCTGATTTCGTATAGATGATTCTTTCTAGTCTTTCAGCAAGTTTCAGTCTGACTTTTCTACAAATATCTTTTCAGGCTTTTTTTTTGTTAATCTTGCTTTTCCATCTGGGACTCTTACGAATCATAGTCTTTCATGCTTTGTCTTACCCCAGGCTTCAACAGCAATGTTTGCATTGGTTTGCACTTCTTTTTCTATGTCTTCTTCTGATCGAGGGATTTCTGTTCCCCTGTCTTCACAGTCTTTCATGAGTCCGTCTGCATTATCAAGTCTGCTTTGGACTGAGATTAGCCCTGGTATTGTCTCATCCTTGGGTTTTCTGGTATTATTTGGCTCGTTTTTAGAGTTTCTCTTCCCCTTTCCCGGTATACTGCCTTTTGTGATTCTGAGACACTGTTGTACTTCATGTTTTCCTCACCTCAGTTTTCAATACTTGCTCTGGTAGCGTTTTAGAGTCTAGATATTTGAAAGCTTATTTTTCAGACCTTCAAACTCTTTGGAAGTGAAAATGGTACTTCATGTTTCTTTTACTATACTTCTTTACATCTACTGGTCTAGTAATATCAGGTATCAAATATAGATTTCTAGGGCTTTGTTAAGTGAAAATTTTAGACCATGGTGTGTACTAAGTTCCATTATATTTCTGTGAGGACAATTTTCCCTAGGCATTGATGCCATCTCCTGTTCCTGTGTGTGTTGTCTGGTATATCTCTAAATACTGGTGTTGCCTTTGTTGTGATAAGCGCACCATAATATTTCAATTATTAATATTTCGTTTTATTGCACTTACCTCACAATTCTGAAAGTGCAGAGTACACTTCCTCTTCTGGAAATGAAGCTTCAAGCTTTTCAGCTCGGCATTCTTCTGTACGTCATCTTGGAGTCTTTCCAAAACAACAAGCTTAGAGTATGCTTGTGCTTTCAATTGCCATGGGAATGTCCCAAGTTACCAGTTATTGCCAGAGCTTCTCTGTCTACAGAAACAACAGTGGAAACATATGTATGGATGTCATACATCAGGGCATGCTGGAATGATCCCACAGACCGATCTTTGTGTCCTCTGGGCAGTACAATTTCAGTGCCATCCAAAATTTAGCATCTGCATTTGGGAGATAATGCTGAAGGAAATGCTTCAACTTCTCACGTTGTGGACTTTGACCACTCTCCCTTGATCCCTCATCCTTGGATCATGGGTGCCCCAATGCAACCACAGAGCTGTGCCGAATTCTCCTCAAACCAATCCGTAATCCCTGTCCATGTTAATTCTGTAGCAAATCCTAAAACTTTTAATACTGATTTCAAACCCAAGGGCCACTGAATCCCTCAGACCAGATGCACGGCTTCTCTATTTGAGCCCCACACATGCTCTATTGGCAAATTGCCAAATTGATCCTGGGCCTGCAAGATGCAGTGGATGTGGCCATGGCACTTATCGAAAATCTCAACCACACACGCCAAAGTGGTTGCATTCTTACTGGGGAAACAGGTCGGTTTGCTCTCTTGATAGAACCCACCACAACCCACAATGTACTCCAGATCCCTGAGACTCAGCGTGTGCCATTATCTGCAGCTCTATACCTCGTATTCCGCTGCCTCTGCTAGCTCAAATTTGGCAGATCGGATCTTGGTCTCAGAATCAGTTGTGGGGATATTTTGTGCTGATTTCTATGAGTTATGTCAGCCAAGCATCTGCTGTGCACTCTTCTAACACTCAGCGCATTACCTACAGTCTCATGTGTGCTGTCCGCTTGAGAGTGTGCGTCCAATTAAAACAGAGTTTCACCTTTGCTGCTCCATCAGCAGAGGTCAGATCCTGCACAGATTTCCATTCTCTACTTTGCCTTCTCCTGCTTCCAGGGTTTCTGAGGCCTCAGCCTGTCTTTGGAAGTAACAGACCACACTTCGGAATTGTCCTGTGCCAAGGGCTGGGTGAGTGGAAGTTTACATTGCTGTGTACATGGGAGGGAGTGAGCGCAGGTTGCACTGGTTCTCTGCCAACTGGGCATCGATAAATCAACACTTTCCAGATGTAATTCACAGAAATGTGATGTTTGTTTAGCTCTGTTTTCTATAAAGCCATGGTTGGAGGGATTGTCCGAAGACTCCAATTTTGACATTGTGTTGATAAGACAGTTGCAGTTTTTAAGAAGGTCAATAGAATTGATTTACATATTTTGGAATTTATATGAAAATGAAGTTAGTGTTTCAAACGTACTAAATTTACCTAGAAGTCAGACTTGTCAAGTTTTGTAAAATTATGTCAGCTCTAAGAAATATGTAGACAGATAGAAAGTAAAATCACAGTCCAAAATTTTGAAGGGGACATGTCAACTCTTTACTGTTGAAGCCTCCAACACCAACAGGAACCATGAAGTACCTATTGAAACCATGAAATAAATGAGAGCCTGGGTTTCCGTTGTGCATGTGGTGCCCTATACTCCCAATGACACATACTGGCCAATGTTGGCATTTCAGGGGGTAACATTCCTCTCTAGGAAAGTACAAGAAAAACCAAACAAAATATATACATTTAGGCTTGATTCCAAAAGCACATACAGGCATTTTAGCTATGAGAACCCTGCAGCAGCTCTGTTAGGGTATTGAAAATCAGGTGTTCTTCTATCAGTTTTGAGAACGCTTAATCATCCGATCATGTTGGGTAAAGCAATTTAACACAACCAAGTCTTCACCCCCTATATATCGTGCACCCGGTGCTTGGCTGAAGAGAAAGACGGTCCACCAAACCTGTGTCTTTAAAGGCTTTCACGTCTTTTACCCTTCAGGTCATTATCTGACATAATATTTACCTATACTGTCTTGAAACACTGAGGCATAATATATATTCAAGTTCAGTCAAAAATTCCTCTTACTTACCACACTCCCTTCACCCCAGACAAGACATAAACCCAGCATTTGCTGAATCTAGGGGAAGGTCATCATTTCTTTGTGTGAGCTAAGTATTCAATTCCCAACTATTTTAGGCGAGAGTATTTGACATTTCAGGGTTTCACTGTTGTTCACAGAGTGTGAAGTTGGAGGAACTCTGATTCTAGGAGGGGTTGCAGTTCTCCTATTGGCTTCATTGCAGCTCAGGTTCTGATCCTTTAAAATGGATGCCTGAGTGGAGGGGAGGGAAGAATAAGTGCTTGATAGCAAGGCCCATACCTGGGAAAATGCTTAACTGGGCTTGGTGCATTTTGGTCTGAATGGTTTGTAAATGCCCCTTGGGACCTGTGGATTCTCATGACCTCTTCCAAGAACATGAGCGCTTTTATTATCTCTGCCATATCTTCTCTTTTAGACGTCAGGAATCTTGGAGCCGTTCTTGGAGCAGAGAATTGAGTGACTTTCTCAAGTGCACGTTGACACTCCGAATGTTTCTGCCAGTTTCACAGATGTTCAGTAGGTCTCATGAATGTCTTTCGAGCCTGGTATTCTCTAGAGATGTCTCCATGCCGGTATTCTCCTTTGTAGCAGAACAACTCTCATCAATATGTTCGCATCTCTCCTCAATCCGTGCAGCCAGATTTTCTGCCAGCTTCTCTTCGTGTCTCCCATAAAGTCTATTTCAACAGGACTGGGCAAGTCTGAAGGTACCTCGGAGCCTCACCAGTAAGTTGATGACAGGCAGATCGTGCACTGTCTGCCCTCTCAATTTCTGGAAACTTACCCGTGAACTTAGGTTTTTGGGCAGCAGCATTATCTCGAACTTACACAGCGTCCCGAACAAAAGAACTAAGCCAATCTCCACAAAGGGCGGCAGCCCCTCCATCACACTGATCCACCCACAGAATTCTGCCCAGTTACCTTGGATCCACCAGCCACAACCAGCTTCGTGGTACACACCAAGATTCCACCTAGATTCCAACCGGTAACTGCCATCCCCAATGGTTGATGAATATTGTCAGTGTTGGGGGAGGGGCTGCATCAAACGAGAGGTTACTAAGTTAAATGTGATTCTATCCACTAGCGTGCCACTGTCCTTTTATCTGCCCTCTTCCCTTTGGTTCAGATCTGTATATACAGTAAAAACGGAGGGAAGTGTGTCCATTTTTAGTTTACGGTTTCACACGTCTTGAAACTTTCTAACAGCTCACATTACACTGAGACCCCACTGAAAGAAACTCATGTTTGTGTAATATCCATTCACCTAGAATACATATCCGTCTGTTGCTTTCTGCTGAAACACCCATGCTCTCAGTAAATGGATCCAATTTTTTCATGGGGTTGAAAATCCGAGAAATTAAACCAATCCCAGTGTGCACTTTACTGTCTGACTCGTTTGCTCTTAGTACTGTTTTGCAGAGCTACTTGTCTTTGTTATAGGCTTATGCCGTTTCTTCTCTACTTAGGGTAGAATATGGCATTCATTCTTGCTGTTGGAAGAATTGTAAGTCTATATCACGGACTATGAACAAATCTTATACAAAATCGGCATTTGGGTTAAGTCACGATATGCTCTTTTGAATCAATATTTATGAATATTAATGCACGTGTCTGTGTTCTGAATACAAGTTTGTTGAGTACATTTAAGCTGCGATAGTGGGTCGGTGCGTGCTGAATGATCCTTGACATCACTTTGAGTATTTTGTTTTGAATACTCATGGTTTCTGTGGTATATGTCAGCCAACCGTACCCTTTTGGTGTCTGTTTGTTTGTTTGATTGTTTGTTTGTTTGCTTGTTGTTGGTTTTGCAAACACATTAGGCCATGCATCACTCCGTTTGCTTCAATCAGAGAGTCATATATGTGAATCACTTAAGATAGTGCTTAAAATCACCTATGATTTCCTGCTACCATCTCCCATCTTATGGCTTTGATGTCCTCCTTGCCTTCTTCTTGTTTCTTGTTTGTAACTCACGCTCTTCTTGCATTTCCAATGATGGTTTTTCTAATTTCCAATTCATCTTGCTACTTTTCTCTTCAGGGTATAATTCTCAATCATTCATTTAGGATACGTTTTGAACTGCTGAATTCTTTTAAGCTTTGCTGGTCTGTGAATTTCCCTAGCTCTGCCGTTATTAGAAGTGGCAGTCATGTGGCATAGGCTACCCATGATTACAGCTTTTTCTCATTCAGGATATTGCCTATGTCCTTGCACTCCTCCCTGTTCTGCAATATTTCTGCCGAGATATGAGCTGAAATCCCTCTGGAGGTTCTGTTGTGAATAAGTTGCTTTCCTCTAGATGCATTTTAAATCACTGGGGTGCTCATGAACTTTGTTGATTTGAATTATACAGCTGCAAGTAGGTCTATTGGGATTCCAACTCCTTTGGACGCTGTGTAGTTCCTGAAATCGTATAGATGATTCTTTCTTGTCTTTCAGCATGTTTCAGTCTGACTTTTCTACAATTATCTTTTCAGGCTTTTTTTTGTTAATCTTGATTTTCCATCTGGGACTCTTACGAATCATACTCTTTCATGCTTTGTCTTACCCCAGGCTTCAACAGCAATGTTTGCATTGATTTGCACTTCTTTTTGTATGTCTTCTTCTGATCGAGGGATTTCTGTTCCCCTGGCTTCACAGTCTTTCACGAGTCCGTCTGCATTATCAAGTCTGCTTTGGACTGACTTTAGCCCTGGTATTGTCTCATCCTTGGGTTTTCTGGTATTATTTGGCTCGTTTTTAGAGTTTCTCTTCCCCTTTCCCGGTATACTGCCTTTTGTGATTCTGAGACACTGTTGTACTTCATGTTTTCCTCACCTCAGTTTTCAATACTAGCTCTGTTAGCGTTTTGCAGTCTAGATGTTTGAAAGCTTAATTTTTGGGCCTTCAAACTCTTTGGAACTGAAAATGGTACTTCCTGTTTCTTTTACTATACTTCTTTACCTCTACTGGTCAAGTAATAACAGGTATCTAATATAGATGTATAGGGCTTTGTTAAGTGAAAATTTTAGAACATTGGGTGTACAAAGATCCATGATATTTTTTTGAGGATAATTTTCCCTAGGCATTGATGCCATCTCCTGTTCCTGTGTGTGTTGTCTGGTATATCTCTAAATGCTGGTGTTGCCTTTGTTGTGATGAGCCCACCATATTATTTCAAATTTTAATACTTCGTTTTATTGCACTTACCTCACATTTCTGAAAGTGCAGAGTACACTTCCTCTTCTGGAAATGAAGCTTAAAGCTTTTCAGCTCGGCATTCTGCTGTACGTCATCTTGGAGTCTTTCCAAAACAGCAAGCTTAGAGTATGCTTGTGCTTTCAATTGCCATGGGTATGTCCCAAGTTACCAGTTATTGCCAGAGCTTCTCTGTCTACAGAAACAACAGTGGAAACATATGTATGGATGTCATACATCAGGGCATGCTGGAATGATCCCGCAGACCGATCTTTGTGTCCTCTGGGCAGTACAAATTCAGTGCCATCCAAAATGTAGCATCTGCATTTGGGAGATAATGCTGAAGGAAATGCTTCAACTTCTCACGTTGTGGACTTTGACCACTCTCCCTTGATCCCTCATCCTTGGGTCATGGGTGCACCAATGCAACCACAGAGCTGTACCGAATTCTCCTCCTCAAACCAATCCGTAATCGCTGTCCAGGTTATTTCTGTAGCAAATCCTGAAGTTTTAATACTGATTTCAAACCCAAGGGCCACTGAATCCCTCAGACCAGATGCACGGCTTCTCTACTTGAGCCCCACACATGCTGTATTGGCAAATTGCCAAATTGATCCTGGGCCTGCAAAATGCAGTGGATGTGGCCATGGCACATATCGAAATTCTCAACCTCACACGCCAATGTGGTTGCTTTCTTACTGGGGTAACAGGTCGGTTTGCTCTCTTGATAGAACCCACCACAACCCAAAATGGACTCCCGATCCCTGAGACTCAGCGTGTGCCATTATCTGTAGCTGTATACCTCATTTTTCGCTGCCTCTGCTAGCTCAAGTTTGGCAGATCGGATCTTGGTCTCAGAATCAGTTGTGGGGATATTTTGTGCTGATTTCTATGAGTTATGTCAGCCAAGCATCTGCTGTGCACTCTTCTAACACTCAGCGCATTACCTACATTCTCATGTGTGCTGTCCGCTTGAGAGTGTGCGTCCAAGTAAAATAGAGTTTAACCTTTGCTGCTCCATCAGCAGAGGTCAGATCCTGCACAGATTTCCATTCTCTACTTTGCCTTCTCCTGCTTCCAGGGTTTCTGAGGCCTCAGCCTGTCTTTGGAAGTAACAGACCACACTTCGGAATTGTCCTGTGCCAAGGGCTGGGTGAGTGGAAGTTTACATTGCTGTGTACATGGGAGGGAGTGAGCGCAGTTTGCACTGGTTCTCTGCCAAATGGGCATCGATAAATCAACACTTTCCAGATGTAATTCACAGAAATGTGATGTTTGTTTAGCTCTGTTTTCTATAAAGCCATGGTTGGAGGGATTGTCCGAAGACTCCAATTTTGACATTGTGTTGATAAGACAGTTGCACTTTTTAAGAAGGTCAATAGAATTGATTTACATGTTTTGGAATTTATATGAAAATGAAGTTAGTGTTTCAAACGTACTAAATTTACCTATAAGTCAGAATTGTCAAGTTTTGTAAAATTATGTCAGCTCTAAGAAATATGTAGACAGATAGAAAGTAAAATCACAGTCCAAAATTTTGAAGGGGACATGTCAACTCTTTACTGTTGAAGCCTCCAACACCAACAGGAACCATGAAGTACCTATTGAAACCATGAAATAAACGAGAGCCTGGGTTTCCGTTGTGCATGTGGTGCCCTATACCCCCAATGACACATAGTGGCCAATGTTGGCATTTCAAGGGTATCATTCCTCTCTAGGAAAGTACAAGAAAAACCAAACAAAACATATACATTTAGGCTTGATTCCAAAAGCACATACAGGCATTTTAGCTATGAGAACCCTGCAGCAGCTCTGTTAGGCTATTGAAAATCAGGTGTTCTTCTATCAGTGTTGAGAACGCTTAATCATCCGATCACGTTGGATAAAGCAATTTAACACATCCAAGTCTGTACCCCCAATATATCGTGCACCCAGTGCTTGGCTGAAGAGAAAGACGGTCCACCAAACCTGTGTCTTTAAAGGCTTTCACGTCTTTTACCCTTCAGGTCATTTTCTGACATAATATTTACCTATACTGTCTTGAAACACTGAGGCCTATTATATATTCAAGTTCAGTCAAAGATTCCTCTCACTTACCACACTCCCTTCACCCCAGACAAGACATAAACCCAGCATTTGCTGAATCTAGGGGAAGGTCATCATTTCTTTGTGTGAGCTAAGTATTCAATTCCCAACTATTTTTGGCGAGAGTATTTGAAATTTCAGGGTTTCACTGTTGTTCACAGAGTGTGAAGTTGGAGGAACTCTGATTCTAGGAGGGGTTGCAGTTCTCCTATTGGCTTCATTGCAGCTCAGGTTCTGATCCTTTAAAATGGATGCCTGAGTGGAGGGGAGGGAAGAATAAGTGCTTGATAGCAAGGCCCAAACCTGGGAAAATGCTTAACTGGGCTTGGTGCATTTTGGTCTGAATGGTTTGTAAATGCCCCTTGGGACCTGTGGATTCTCATGACCTCTTCCAAGAACATGAGCGCTTTTATTATCTCTGCCATCTCTTCTCTTTTAGACGTCAGGAATCTTGGAGCCGTTCTTGGAGCAGAGAATTGAGTGACTTTCTCAAGTGCACGTTGACACTCCGAATGTTTCTGCCAGTTTCACAGATGTTCAGTAGGTCTCATGAATGTATTTCGAGCCTGGTATTCTCTAGAGATGTCTCCATGCCGGTATTCTCCTTTGTAGCAGAACAACTCTCATCAATATGTTCGCATCTCTCCTCAATCCGTGCAGCCAGATTTTCTGCCAGCTTCTCTTCGTGTCTCCCATAAAGTCGACTTCAACAGGACTGGGCAAGTCTGAAAGTACCTCGGAGCCTCACCAGTAAGTTGATGACAGGCAGATCGTGCACTGTCTGCCCTCTCAATTTCTGGAAACTTACCCGTGAACTTAGGTTTTTGGGCAGCAGCATTATCTCGAACTTACACAGCGTCCCGAACAAAAGAACTAAGCCAATCTCCACAAAGGGCGGCAGCCCCTCCATCACACTGATCCACCCACAGAATTCTGCCCAGTTACCTTGGATCCACCAGCCACAACCAGCTTCGTGGTACACACCAAGATTCCACCTAGATTCCAACCGGTAACTGCCATCCCCAATGGTTGATGAATATTGTCAGTGTTGGGGGAGGGGCTGCATCAAAAGAGAGGTTACTAAGTTAAATGTGATTCTATCCACTAGCGTGCCACTGTCCTTTTATCTGCCCTCTTCCCTTTGGTTCAGATCTGTATATACAGTACAAACGGAGGGAAGTGTGTCCATTTTTAGTTTACGGTTTCACACGTCTTGAAACCTTCTAACAGCTCACATTACACTGAGACCCCACTGAAAGAAACTCATGTTTGTGTAATATCCATTCACCTAGAATACATATCCGTCTGTTGCTTTCTGCTGAAACACCCATGCTCTCAGTAAATGGATCCAATTGTTTCATGGGGGCTGAAATTCCGAGAAATTAAACCAATCCCAATGTGCACTTTACTGTCTGACTCGTTTGCTCTTAGTACAGTTTTGCAGAGCTACTTGTCTTTGTTATAGGCTTATGCCGTTTCTTCTCTACTTAGGGTAGAATATGGCATTCATTCTTGCTGTTGGAAGAATTGTAAGTCTATATCACGGACTATGAACAAATCTTATACAAAATCGGCATTTGGGTTAAGTCAAGATATGCTCTTTTGAATCAATATTTATGAATATTAATGCACGTGTCTGTGTTCTGAATACAAGTGTGTTGAGTACATTTAAGCTGCGATAGTGGGTCGGTGCGTGCTGAAAGATCCTTGACATCACTTTGAGTATTTTGTTTTGAATACTCATGGTTTCTGTGGTATATGTCAGCCAACCGTACCCTTTTGGTGTCTGTTTGTTTGTTTGATTGTTTGTTTGTTTGCTTGTTGTTGGTTTTGCAAACACATTAGGCCATGCATCACTCCGTTTGCTTCAATCAGAGAGTCATATATGTGAATCACTTAAGATAGTGCTTAAAATCACCTATGATTTCCTGCTACCATCTCCCATCTTATGGCTTTGATGTCCTCCTTGCCTTCTTCTTGTTTCTTGTTTGTAACTCACGCTCTTCTTGCATTTCCAATGATGGTATTTCTAATTTCCATTTCATCTTGCTACTTTTCTCTTCAGGGTATAATTCTCAATCATTCTTTTTGGATAAGTTTGAACTGCTGAATTCTTTTAAGCTTTGCTGGTCTGTGAATTTCCCTAGCTCTGCCGTTATTAGAAATGGCAGTCATGTGGCATAGGCTACCAATGATTACAGCTTTTTCTCATTCAGGATATTGCCAATGTCCTTGCACTCCTCCCTGTTCTGCAATATTTCTGCCGAGATATGAGCTGAAACCCCTCTGGAGGTTCTGTTGTGAATAAGTTGCTTTCCTCTAGATGCATTTTAAATCACTGTGGTGCTCATGAACTTTGTTGATTTGAATTATACAGCTGCATGTAGGTCTATTGGGATTCCAACTCTTTGGACGCTGTGTAGTTCCTGAAATCGTATAGATGATTCTTTCTTGTCTTTCAGCATGTTTCAGTCTGACTTTTCTACAATTATCTTTTCAGGCTTTTTTTTGTTAATCTTGATTTTCCATCTGGGACTTTTACGAATCATACTCTTCCATGCTTTGTCTTACCCCAGGCTTCAACAGCAATGTTTGCATTGATTTGCACTTCTTTTTTATGTCTTCTTCTGATCGAGGGATTTCTGTTCCCCTGGCTTCACAGTCTTTCACGAGTCCGTCTGCATTATCAAGTCTGCTTTGGACTGACTTTAGCCCTGGTATTGTCTCATCCTTGGGTTTTCTGGTATTATTTGGCTCGTTTTTAGAGTTTCTCTTCCCCTTTCCCGGTATACTGCCTTTTGTGATTCTGAGACACTGTTGTACTTCATGTTTTCCTCACCTCAGTTTTCAATACTAGCTCTGTTAGCGTTTTGTAGTCTAGATGTTTGAAAGCTTAATTTTTGGGCCTTCAAACTCTTTGGAACTGAAAATGGTACTTCCTGTTTCTTTTACTATACTTCTTTACCTCTACTGGTCAAGTAATAACAGGTATCTAATATAGATGTATAGGGCTTTGTTAAGTGAAAATTTTAGACCATTGGGTGTACAAAGATCCATGATTTTTTTTGAGGATAATTTTCCCTAGGCATTGATGTCATCTCCTGTTCCTGTGTGTGTTGTCTGGTATATCTCTAAATGCTGGTGTTGCCTTTGTTGTGATGAGCCCACCATATTATTTCAATTTTTAATACTTCGTTTTATTGCACTTACCTCACATTTCTGAAAGTGCAGAGTACACTTCCTCTTCTGGAAATGAAGCTTAAAGCTTTTCAGCTCGGCATTCTGCTGTACGTCATCTTGGAGTCTTTCCAAAAGAGCAAGCTTAGAGTGTGCTTGTGCTTTCAATTGCCATGGGAATGTCCCAAGTTACCAGTTATTGCCAGAGCTTCTCTGTCTACAGAAACAACAGTGGAAACATATGTATGGATGTCATACATCAGGGCATGCTGGATTGATCCCGCAGACCGATCTTTGTGTCCTCTGGGCAGTACAATTTCAGTGCCATCCAAAATGTAGCATCTGCATTTGGGAGATAATGCTGAAGGAAATGCTTCAACTTCTCACGTTGTGGACTTTGACCACTCTCCCTTGATCCCTCATCCTTGGGTCATGGGTGCACCAATGCAACCACAGAGCTGTACCGAATTCTCCTCCTCAAACCAATCCGTAATCGCTGTCCAGGTTATTTCTGTAGCAAATCCTGAAGTTTTAATACTGATTTCAAACCCAAGGGCCACTGAATCCCTCAGACCAGATGCACGGCTTCTCTACTTGAGCCCCACACATGCTTTATTGGCAAATTGCCAAATTGATCCTGGGCCTGCAAAATGCAGTGGATGTGGCCATGGCACATATCGAAACTCTCAACCTCACACGCCAATGTGGTTGCTTTCTTACTGGGGTAACAGGTCGGTTTGCTCTCTTGATAGAACCCACCACAACCCAAAATGGACTCCCGATCCCTGAGACTCAGCGTGTGCCATTATCTGTAGCTGTATACCTCATTTTCCGCTGCCTCTGCTAGCTCAAGTTTGGCAGATCGGATCTTGGTCTCAGAATCAGTTGTGGGGATATTTTGTGCTGATTTCTATGAGTTATGTCAGCCAAGCATCTGCTGTGCACTCTTCTAATACTCAGCGCATTACCTACAGTCTCATGTGTGCTGTCCGCTTGAGAGTGTGCGTCCAAGTAAAATAGAGTTTAACCTTTGCTGCTCCATCAGCAGAGGTCAGATCCTGCACAGATTTCCATTCTCTACTTTGCCTTCTCCTGCTTCCAGGGTTTCTGAGGCCTCAGCCTGTCTTTGGAAGTAACAGACCACACTTCGGAATTGTCCTGTGCCAAGGGCTGGGTGAGTGGAAGTTTACATTGCTGTGTACATGGGAGGGAGTGAGCGCAGGTTGCACTGGTTCTCTGCCAACTGGGCATCGATAAATCAACACTTTCCAGATGTAATTCACAGAAATGTGATGTTTGTTTAGCTCTGTTTTCTATAAAGCCATGGTTGGAGGGATTGTCCGAAGACTCCAATTTTGACATTGTGTTGATAAGACAGTTGCAGTTTTTAAGAAGGTCAATAGAATTGATTTACATGTTTTGGAATTTATATGAAAATGAAGTTAGTGTTTCAAACGTACTAAATTTACTTATAAGTCAGACTTGTCAAGTTTTGTAAAATTATGTCAGCTCTAAGAAATATGTAGACAGATAGAAAGTAAAATCACAGTCCAAAATTTTGAAGGGGACATATCAACTCTTTACTTTTGAAGCCTCCAACAACAATAGGAACCATGAAGTACCTATTGAAACCATGAAATAAACGAGAGCCTGGGTTTCCGTTGTGCATGTGGTGCCCTATACTCCCAATGACACATAGTGGCCAATGTTGGCATTTCAAGGGTAACATTCCTCTCTAGGAAAGTACAAGAAAAACCAAACAAAATATATACATTTAGGCTTGACTCCAAAAGCACATACAGGCATTTTAGCTATGAGAACCCTGCAGCAGCTCTGTTAGGCTATTGAAAATCAGGTGTTCTTCTATCAGTGTTGAGAACGCTTAATCATCCGATCATGTTGGGTAAAGCAATTTAACACAACCAAGTGTGCACCCCCAATATATCGTGCACCCGGTGCTTGGCTGAAGAGAAATACGGTCCACCAAATCTGTGTCTTTAAAGGCTTTCACGACTTTTACACTTCAGGTCACTATCTGACATAATATTTACCTATACTGTCTTGAAACACTGAGGCCTAGTACATATTCAAGTTCAGTCAAAGATTCCTCTCACTTACCACACTCACTTCACTCCAGACAAGACATAAACCCAGCATTTGCTGAATCTAGGGGAAAGTCATCATTTCTTTGTGTGAGCTAAGTATTCAATTCCCAACTATTTTAGGCGAGAGTATTTGACATTTCAGGGGTTCACTGTTGTTCACAGAGTGTGAAGTTGGAGGAACTCTGATTCTAGGAGGGGCTTGCAGTTCTCCTATTGGTTTCATTGCAGCTCAGGTTCTGATCCTTTAAAATGGATGCCTGAGTGGAGGGGAGGGAAGAATAAGTGCTTGATAGCAAGGCCCAAACCTGGGAAATTGCTTAACTGGTCTTGGTGCATTTTGTTCTGAATGGTTTGTAAATGCCCCTTGGGACCTGTGGATTCACATGACCTCTTCCAAGAACATGAGCACTTTTATCTTCTTTGCCATCTCTTCTCTTTTAGACGTCAGGAATCTTGGAGCCGTTCTTGGAGCAGAGAATTGAGTGACTTTCTCAAGTGCACGTTGACACTCCGAATGTTTCTGCCAGTTTCACAGATGTTCAGTAGGTCTCATGAATGTATTTCGAGCCTGGTATTCTCTAGAGATGTCTCCATGCCGGTATTCTCCTTTGTAGCGGAACAACTCTCATCAATATGTTCGCATCTCTCCTCAATCCGTGCAGCCAGCTTTTCTGCCAGCTTTCTTCGTGTCTCCCATAAAGTCGACTTCAACAGGACTGGGCAAGTCTGAAGGTACCTCGGAACCTCACCAGAAAGTTGATGACAGGCAGATCGTGCACTGTCTGCCCTCTCAATTTCTGGAAACTTACCCGTGAACTTAGGTTTTTGGGCAGCAGCATTATCTCGAACTTACACAGCGTCCCGAACAAAAGAACTAAGCCAATCTCCACAAAGGGCGGCAGCCCATCCATCACACTGATCCACCCACAGAATTCTGCCCAGTTACCTTGGATCCACCAGCCACAACCAGCTTCGAGGTACACAACATGATTCCTCCTAGATTCCAACCGGTAACTGCCATCCCCAATGGTTGATGAATATTGTCAGTGTTGGGGGAGGGGCTGCATCAAACGAGAGGTTCCTAAGTTAAATGTGATTCTATCCACTAGGGTGCCACTGTCCTTTTATCTGCCCTCTTCCCTTTGGTTCAGATCTGTATATACAGTAGAAACGGAGGGAAGTGTGTCCATTTTTAGTTTATGGTATCACACGTGTAGTAACTTTCTAACAGCTCACAGTACACAGAGACCCCACTAAAGGAAACTCATGTTTGTGTAATATCCATTCACCCAGAATACATATCCGTCTGTTGCTTTCTGCTGAAAGACCCACACTCTCAGAAAATGGATCCACTTGTTTCATGGTTGCTGAAATTCCGAGAAATGAAACCAATCCCAATGTGCACATTACTGTCTGTCTCGTTTGCTCTTAGTACAGTTTTTCAGAGCTACTTGTCTTTGTTATAGGCTTATGCCGTTTCTTCTCTACTTAGGGTAGAATATGGCATTCATTCTTGCTGTTGGAAGAATTCTAAATCTATATCACGGTCTATGACCAAATCTTATTCAAAATCGCATTTGTATTTAGTCACGATATGCTCTTTGGATCAATATTAATGAATATTAATGCACGCATCTGTGTTCTGAATACAAGTGTGTTGAGTACATTTAAGCTGAAATACTGGGTTGGTGCGTGCTGAATGAACCTTGACATCACTTTGAGTATTTTGTTTTGAATACTCATGGTTTATTTGGTATATGTCAGCCAACCGTACCCTTTTGGTGTCTCACTGTTTGTTTGATTGTTTGTTTGTTTGCTTGTTGTTGGTTTTGCAAACACATTAGGCCATGCATCACTCCGTTTGCTTCAATCAGAGAGTCATATATGTGAATCACTTAAGATAGTGCTTAAAATCACCTATGATTTCCAGCTAACCTCTCCCATCTTATGGATTTGATGTCCTCCTTGACTTCTTCTTGTTTCTTTTTTGTAACTCACGCTCTTCTTGCATTTCCAATAATGGTTTTTCTTATTTCCATTTCATCTTGCTACTTTTCTATTCAGGGTTGAATTCTCAATCTTTCTTTTAGGATAAGTTTTGAACTGCTGAATTCTTTTAAGCTTTGCTGGTCTGTGAATTTCCCTAGCTCTGCCGTTATTAGAAATGGCAGTCATGTGGCATAGGCTACCCATGATTACTGCTTTTTCTCATTCAGGATATGGCCTATGTCCTTGCACTCCTCCCTGTTCTGAAACATTTCTGCCGAGATATGAGCTGAAACCCCTCTGGAGGTTCTGTTGTGAATAAGATGCTTTTCTAGATGCAATTTAAATCACTGGGGTGCTCATGAACTTTGTTGATTTGAATTATACAGCTGCAAGTAGGTCTATTGGGATTCCAACTCCTTTGGACGCTGTGTAGTTCCTGAAATCGTATAGATGATTCTTTCTTGTCTTTCAGCAAGTTTCAGTGTGACTTTTCTACAATTATCTTTTCAGGCTTTTTTTGTTAATCTTGCTTTTCCATCTGGGAATCTTACGAATCATTCTCTTTCATGCTTCGCCTTACCCCAGGCTTCAACAGCAATGTTTGCATTGGTTTGCACTTGTTTTTCTATGTCTTCTTCTGATCGAGGGATTTCTGTTCCCCTGTCTTCACAGTCTTTCACGAGTCTGTCTGCATTATCAAGTCTGCTTTGTACTGACTTTAGCCCTGGCATTGTCTCATCCTTGGGTTTTCTGATATTTTTTGTCTCGTTTTTAGAATTTCTCTTCCCCTTACATGGTATACGGCCTTTTGTGATTCTGAGACAATGTTGTACTTCATGTTTTCCTCCCCTCAGTTTTTAATACTTGCTCTGGTAGCGTTTTGCAGTCTAGAAGTTTGAAAGCTTAATTTTTGGGGCTTCAAACACTTTGGAACTGAAAATGTTGCTTCCTGTTTCTTTTACTATACTTCTTTACCTCTACTGGTCAAGTAATATCAGGTATCTAATATAGATTTATAGGGCTTTGTTAAGTGAAAATTTTAGACCATTGTGTGTACAAAGTTCCATGATATTTCTGTGAGGACAATTTTCCCTAGGCATTGATGCCATGTACCGTTCCTGTGTGTGTTGTCTGGTATATCTCTAATTGATGGTGTTGCCTTTGTTGTGATGAGCACACCATATTATTTCAATTAGTAAAACTTCGTTTTATTGCACTTACCTCACATTTCTGAAAGTGCAGAGTACACTTCCTCTTTTGGAAATGAAACTTAAATTTTTTCAGCTTGGCATTTGGCTGTACGTCATATTGGAGTCTTTCCAAAACAGCAAACTGAGAGTGCACTTGTGCTTTCTATTGCCATGGGAATGTCCCAATGTTACCAGTTCTTCCCAGAGTTTCTCTTTATACAGAAACACCAGTGGAAACTTATATATGGATGTCATATATCAGGGCCTGATGGAATGATCCCGCAGACCGATCTTTGTGTCCTCTGGGCAGTACCATGTCAGTGCCATCCAAAATGTAGCATCTGCATTTGGGAGATAATGCTGAAGGAAATGCTTGAACTTCTCACGTTGTGGACTTTGACAACCCTTCCTTGATCCCTCATCCTTGGGTCATGGGTGCACGAATGCAACCACAGAGCTGTACCGAATTCTCTTCCTCAAACCAATCCGTAATCCCTGTCCAGGTTACGACTGTAGCAAATCCTGAAGCTTTTAATACTGATTTCAAACCCAAGGGCCACTGAATCCCTCAGACCAGATGCACGACTTCTCTAGTTGAGCCCCACACGTGCTCTATTGGCAAAATGCCAAATTGATCCTTGGCCTGCAAGATGCAGTGAATGTGGCCATTGCACATATCGAAAAACTCAACCTCAACCGCCAATGTGGTTGCTTTCTTACTGGGGTAACAGGTCGGTTTGCTCTCTTGATAGAACCCACCACAAACCACAACACACTCCAGATCCCTGAGACTCAGCGTGTGCCATTATCTGTAGTTCAATAACTCATTTTCCGCTGCCTCTGCTAGCTCAAATTTGGCGGATCGGATATTGGTCTCAGAATCAATTGTGGGGATATTTTGTGCTGATTTCTATGAGTTATGTCAACCAAGCATCTGCTGTGCACTCTTCTAACACTCAGTGCATTACCTACAGTCCCATGTGTGCTGTCCGCTTGAGAGTGTGCGTCCAAGTAAAACAGAATTTCACCTTTGCTGCTCCATCAGCAGCGGTCACATCCTGCACAGATTTCCATTCTCTACTTTGCCTTCTCCTGCTTCCAGGGTTTCTGAGGCCTCAGCCTGTCTTTGGAAGTAACAGACCACACTTCGGAATTGTCCTGTGCCAAGGGCTGGGTGAGTGGAAGTTTACATTGCTGTGTACATGGGAGGGAGTGAGCGCAGGTTGCACTGGTTCTCTGCCAACTGGGCATCGATAAATCAACACTTTCCAGATGTAATTCACAGAAATGTGATGTTTGTTTAGCTCTGTTTTCTATAAAGCCATGGTTGGAGGGATTGTCCGAAGACTCCAATTTTGACATTGTGTTGATAAGACAGTTGCACTTTTTAAGAAGGTCAATAGAATTGATTTACATGTTTTGGAATTTATATGAAAATGAAGTTAGTGTTTCAAACGTACTAAATTTACCTATAAGTCAGAATTGTCAAGTTTTGTAAAATTATGTCAGCTCTAAGAAATATGTAGACAGATAGAAAGTAAAATCACAGTCCAAAATTTTGAAGGGGACATGTCAACTCTTTACTGTTGAAGCCTCCAACACCAACAGGAACCATGAAGTACCTATTGAAACCATGAAATAAACGAGAGCCTGGGTTTCCGTTGTGCATGTGGTGCCCTATACCCCCAATGACACATAGTGGCCAATGTTGGCATTTCAAGGGTATCATTCCTCTCTAGGAAAGTACAAGAAAAACCAAACAAAACATATACATTTAGGCTTGATTCCAAAAGCACATACAGGCATTTTAGCTATGAGAACCCTGCAGCAGCTCTGTTAGGCTATTGAAAATCAGGTGTTCTTCTATCAGTGTTGAGAACGCTTAATCATCCGATCACGTTGGATAAAGCAATTTAACACATCCAAGTCTGTACCCCCAATATATCGTGCACCCAGTGCTTGGCTGAAGAGAAAGACGGTCCACCAAACCTGTGTCTTTAAAGGCTTTCACGTCTTTTACCCTTCAGGTCATTTTCTGACATAATATTTACCTATACTGTCTTGAAACACTGAGGCCTATTATATATTCAAGTTCAGTCAAAGATTCCTCTCACTTACCACACTCCCTTCACCCCAGACAAGACATAAACCCAGCATTTGCTGAATCTAGGGGAAGGTCATCATTTCTTTGTGTGAGCTAAGTATTCAATTCCCAACTATTTTTGGCGAGAGTATTTGAAATTTCAGGGTTTCACTGTTGTTCACAGAGTGTGAAGTTGGAGGAACTCTGATTCTAGGAGGGGTTGCAGTTCTCCTATTGGCTTCATTGCAGCTCAGGTTCTGATCCTTTAAAATGGATGCCTGAGTGGAGGGGAGGGAAGAATAAGTGCTTGATAGCAAGGCCCAAACCTGGGAAAATGCTTAACTGGGCTTGGTGCATTTTGGTCTGAATGGTTTGTAAATGCCCCTTGGGACCTGTGGATTCTCATGACCTCTTCCAAGAACATGAGCGCTTTTATTATCTCTGCCATCTCTTCTCTTTTAGACGTCAGGAATCTTGGAGCCGTTCTTGGAGCAGAGAATTGAGTGACTTTCTCAAGTGCACGTTGACACTCCGAATGTTTCTGCCAGTTTCACAGATGTTCAGTAGGTCTCATGAATGTATTTCGAGCCTGGTATTCTCTAGAGATGTCTCCATGCCGGTATTCTCCTTTGTAGCAGAACAACTCTCATCAATATGTTCGCATCTCTCCTCAATCCGTGCAGCCAGATTTTCTGCCAGCTTCTCTTCGTGTCTCCCATAAAGTCGACTTCAACAGGACTGGGCAAGTCTGAAAGTACCTCGGAGCCTCACCAGTAAGTTGATGACAGGCAGATCGTGCACTGTCTGCCCTCTCAATTTCTGGAAACTTACCCGTGAACTTAGGTTTTTGGGCAGCAGCATTATCTCGAACTTACACAGCGTCCCGAACAAAAGAACTAAGCCAATCTCCACAAAGGGCGGCAGCCCCTCCATCACACTGATCCACCCACAGAATTCTGCCCAGTTACCTTGGATCCACCAGCCACAACCAGCTTCGTGGTACACACCAAGATTCCACCTAGATTCCAACCGGTAACTGCCATCCCCAATGGTTGATGAATATTGTCAGTGTTGGGGGAGGGGCTGCATCAAAAGAGAGGTTACTAAGTTAAATGTGATTCTATCCACTAGCGTGCCACTGTCCTTTTATCTGCCCTCTTCCCTTTGGTTCAGATCTGTATATACAGTACAAACGGAGGGAAGTGTGTCCATTTTTAGTTTACGGTTTCACACGTCTTGAAACCTTCTAACAGCTCACATTACACTGAGACCCCACTGAAAGAAACTCATGTTTGTGTAATATCCATTCACCTAGAATACATATCCGTCTGTTGCTTTCTGCTGAAACACCCATGCTCTCAGTAAATGGATCCAATTGTTTCATGGGGGCTGAAATTCCGAGAAATTAAACCAATCCCAATGTGCACTTTACTGTCTGACTCGTTTGCTCTTAGTACAGTTTTGCAGAGCTACTTGTCTTTGTTATAGGCTTATGCCGTTTCTTCTCTACTTAGGGTAGAATATGGCATTCATTCTTGCTGTTGGAAGAATTGTAAGTCTATATCACGGACTATGAACAAATCTTATACAAAATCGGCATTTGGGTTAAGTCAAGATATGCTCTTTTGAATCAATATTTATGAATATTAATGCACGTGTCTGTGTTCTGAATACAAGTGTGTTGAGTACATTTAAGCTGCGATAGTGGGTCGGTGCGTGCTGAAAGATCCTTGACATCACTTTGAGTATTTTGTTTTGAATACTCATGGTTTCTGTGGTATATGTCAGCCAACCGTACCCTTTTGGTGTCTGTTTGTTTGTTTGATTGTTTGTTTGTTTGCTTGTTGTTGGTTTTGCAAACACATTAGGCCATGCATCACTCCGTTTGCTTCAATCAGAGAGTCATATATGTGAATCACTTAAGATAGTGCTTAAAATCACCTATGATTTCCTGCTACCATCTCCCATCTTATGGCTTTGATGTCCTCCTTGCCTTCTTCTTGTTTCTTGTTTGTAACTCACGCTCTTCTTGCATTTCCAATGATGGTATTTCTAATTTCCATTTCATCTTGCTACTTTTCTCTTCAGGGTATAATTCTCAATCATTCTTTTTGGATAAGTTTGAACTGCTGAATTCTTTTAAGCTTTGCTGGTCTGTGAATTTCCCTAGCTCTGCCGTTATTAGAAATGGCAGTCATGTGGCATAGGCTACCAATGATTACAGCTTTTTCTCATTCAGGATATTGCCAATGTCCTTGCACTCCTCCCTGTTCTGCAATATTTCTGCCGAGATATGAGCTGAAACCCCTCTGGAGGTTCTGTTGTGAATAAGTTGCTTTCCTCTAGATGCATTTTAAATCACTGTGGTGCTCATGAACTTTGTTGATTTGAATTATACAGCTGCATGTAGGTCTATTGGGATTCCAACTCTTTGGACGCTGTGTAGTTCCTGAAATCGTATAGATGATTCTTTCTTGTCTTTCAGCATGTTTCAGTCTGACTTTTCTACAATTATCTTTTCAGGCTTTTTTTTGTTAATCTTGATTTTCCATCTGGGACTTTTACGAATCATACTCTTCCATGCTTTGTCTTACCCCAGGCTTCAACAGCAATGTTTGCATTGATTTGCACTTCTTTTTTATGTCTTCTTCTGATCGAGGGATTTCTGTTCCCCTGGCTTCACAGTCTTTCACGAGTCCGTCTGCATTATCAAGTCTGCTTTGGACTGACTTTAGCCCTGGTATTGTCTCATCCTTGGGTTTTCTGGTATTATTTGGCTCGTTTTTAGAGTTTCTCTTCCCCTTTCCCGGTATACTGCCTTTTGTGATTCTGAGACACTGTTGTACTTCATGTTTTCCTCACCTCAGTTTTCAATACTAGCTCTGTTAGCGTTTTGTAGTCTAGATGTTTGAAAGCTTAATTTTTGGGCCTTCAAACTCTTTGGAACTGAAAATGGTACTTCCTGTTTCTTTTACTATACTTCTTTACCTCTACTGGTCAAGTAATAACAGGTATCTAATATAGATGTATAGGGCTTTGTTAAGTGAAAATTTTAGACCATTGGGTGTACAAAGATCCATGATTTTTTTTGAGGATAATTTTCCCTAGGCATTGATGTCATCTCCTGTTCCTGTGTGTGTTGTCTGGTATATCTCTAAATGCTGGTGTTGCCTTTGTTGTGATGAGCCCACCATATTATTTCAATTTTTAATACTTCGTTTTATTGCACTTACCTCACATTTCTGAAAGTGCAGAGTACACTTCCTCTTCTGGAAATGAAGCTTAAAGCTTTTCAGCTCGGCATTCTGCTGTACGTCATCTTGGAGTCTTTCCAAAAGAGCAAGCTTAGAGTGTGCTTGTGCTTTCAATTGCCATGGGAATGTCCCAAGTTACCAGTTATTGCCAGAGCTTCTCTGTCTACAGAAACAACAGTGGAAACATATGTATGGATGTCATACATCAGGGCATGCTGGATTGATCCCGCAGACCGATCTTTGTGTCCTCTGGGCAGTACAATTTCAGTGCCATCCAAAATGTAGCATCTGCATTTGGGAGATAATGCTGAAGGAAATGCTTCAACTTCTCACGTTGTGGACTTTGACCACTCTCCCTTGATCCCTCATCCTTGGGTCATGGGTGCACCAATGCAACCACAGAGCTGTACCGAATTCTCCTCCTCAAACCAATCCGTAATCGCTGTCCAGGTTATTTCTGTAGCAAATCCTGAAGTTTTAATACTGATTTCAAACCCAAGGGCCACTGAATCCCTCAGACCAGATGCACGGCTTCTCTACTTGAGCCCCACACATGCTTTATTGGCAAATTGCCAAATTGATCCTGGGCCTGCAAAATGCAGTGGATGTGGCCATGGCACATATCGAAACTCTCAACCTCACACGCCAATGTGGTTGCTTTCTTACTGGGGTAACAGGTCGGTTTGCTCTCTTGATAGAACCCACCACAACCCAAAATGGACTCCCGATCCCTGAGACTCAGCGTGTGCCATTATCTGTAGCTGTATACCTCATTTTCCGCTGCCTCTGCTAGCTCAAGTTTGGCAGATCGGATCTTGGTCTCAGAATCAGTTGTGGGGATATTTTGTGCTGATTTCTATGAGTTATGTCAGCCAAGCATCTGCTGTGCACTCTTCTAATACTCAGCGCATTACCTACAGTCTCATGTGTGCTGTCCGCTTGAGAGTGTGCGTCCAAGTAAAATAGAGTTTAACCTTTGCTGCTCCATCAGCAGAGGTCAGATCCTGCACAGATTTCCATTCTCTACTTTGCCTTCTCCTGCTTCCAGGGTTTCTGAGGCCTCAGCCTGTCTTTGGAAGTAACAGACCACACTTCGGAATAGTCCTGTGCCAAGGGCTGGGTGAGTGGAAGTTTACATTGCTGTGTACATGGGAGGGAGTGAGCGCAGGTTGCACTGGTTCTCTGCCAACTGGGCATCGATAAATCAACACTTTCCAGATGTAATTCACAGAAATGTGATGTTTGTTTAGCTCTGTTTTCTATAAAGCCATGGTTGGAGGGATTGTCCGAAGACTCCAATTTTGACATTGTGTTGATAAGACAGTTGCAGTTTATAAGAAGGTCAATAGAATTGATTTACATGTTTTGGAATTTATATGAAAATGAAGTTAGTGTTTCAAACGTACTAAATTTACTTATAAGTCAGACTTGTCAAGTTTTGTAAAATTATGTCAGCTCTAAGAAATATGTAGACAGATAGAAAGTAAAATCACAGTCCAAAATTTTGAAGGGGACATATCAACTCTTTACTTTTGAAGCCTCCAACAACAATAGGAACCATGAAGTACCTATTGAAACCATGAAATAAACGAGAGCCTGGGTTTCCGTTGTGCATGTGGTGCCCTATACTCCCAATGACACATAGTGGCCAATGTTGGCATTTCAAGGGTAACATTCCTCTCTAGGAAAGTACAAGAAAAACCAAACAAAATATATACATTTAGGCTTGACTCCAAAAGCACATACAGGCATTTTAGCTATGAGAACCCTGCAGCAGCTCTGTTAGGCTATTGAAAATCAGGTGTTCTTCTATCAGTGTTGAGAACGCTTAATCATCCGATCATGTTGGGTAAAGCAATTTAACACAACCAAGTGTGCACCCCCAATATATCGTGCACCCGGTGCTTGGCTGAAGAGAAATACGGTCCACCAAATCTGTGTCTTTAAAGGCTTTCACGACTTTTACACTTCAGGTCACTATCTGACATAATATTTACCTATACTGTCTTGAAACACTGAGGCCTAGTACATATTCAAGTTCAGTCAAAGATTCCTCTCACTTACCACACTCACTTCACTCCAGACAAGACATAAACCCAGCATTTGCTGAATCTAGGGGAAAGTCATCATTTCTTTGTGTGAGCTAAGTATTCAATTCCCAACTATTTTAGGCGAGAGTATTTGACATTTCAGGGGTTCACTGTTGTTCACAGAGTGTGAAGTTGGAGGAACTCTGATTCTAGGAGGGGCTTGCAGTTCTCCTATTGGTTTCATTGCAGCTCAGGTTCTGATCCTTTAAAATGGATGCCTGAGTGGAGGGGAGGGAAGAATAAGTGCTTGATAGCAAGGCCCAAACCTGGGAAATTGCTTAACTGGTCTTGGTGCATTTTGTTCTGAATGGTTTGTAAATGCCCCTTGGGACCTGTGGATTCACATGACCTCTTCCAAGAACATGAGCACTTTTATCTTCTTTGCCATCTCTTCTCTTTTAGACGTCAGGAATCTTGGAGCCGTTCTTGGAGCAGAGAATTGAGTGACTTTCTCAAGTGCACGTTGACACTCCGAATGTTTCTGCCAGTTTCACAGATGTTCAGTAGGTCTCATGAATGTCTTTCGAGCCTGGTATTCTCTAGAGATGTCTCCATGCCGGTATTCTCCTTTGTAGTGGAACAACTCTCATCAATATGTTCGCATATCTCCTCAATCCGTGCAGCCAGCTTTTCTGCCAGCTTCTCTTCGTGTCTCCCATAAAGTCGACTTCAACAGGACTGGGCAAGTCTGAAGGTACCTCGGAGCCTCACCAGTAAGTTGATGACAGGCAGATCGTGCACTGTCTGCCCTCTCAATTTCTGGAAACTTACCCGTGAACTTAGGTTTTTGGGCAGCAGCATTATCTCGAACTTACACAGCGTCCCGAACAAAAGAACTAAGCCAATCTCCACAAAGGGCGGCAGCCCATCCATCACACTGATCCACCCACAGAATTCTGCCCAGTTACCTTGGATCCACCAGCCACAACCAGCTTCGAGGTACACAACATGATTCCTCCTAGATTCCAACCGGTAACTGCCATCCCCAAAGGTTGATGAATATTGTCAGTGTTGGGGGAGGGGCTGCATCAAACGAGAGGTTCCTAAGTTAAATGTGATTCTATCCACTAGGGTGCCACTGTCCTTTTATCTGCCCTCTTCCCTTTGGTTCAGATCTGTATATACAGTACAAACGGAGGGAAGTGTGTCCATTTTTAGTTTATGGTATCACACGTGTAGTAACTTTCTAACAGCTCACAGTACACCGAGACCCCACTAAAGGAAACTCATGTTTGTGTAATATCCATTCACCCAGAATACATATCCGTCTGTTGCTTTCTGCTGAAAGACCCACACTCTCAGAAAATGGATCCACTTGTTTCATGGTTGCTGAAATTCCGAGAAATGAAACCAATCCCAATGTGCACATTACTGTCTGTCTCGTTTGCTCTTAGTACAGTTTTTCAGAGCTACTTGTCTTTGTTATAGGCTTATGCCGTTTCTTCCCTTCTTAGGGTAGAATATGGCATTCATTCTTGCTTTTGGAAGAATTGTAAATCTATATCACGGACTATGACCAAATCTTATTCAAAATCGCATTTGGATTTGGTCACGATATGCTCTTTGGATCAATATTAATGAATATTAATGCACGCATCTGTGTTCTGAATACAAGTGTGTTGAGTACATTTAAGCTGAAATACTGGGTCCGTGTGTGCTGAATGATCCTTGACATCACTTTGAGTATTTTGTTTTGAATACTCATGGTTTCTTTGGTATATGTCAGCCAACCGTACCCTTTTGGTGTCTCTCTGTTTGTTTGATTGTTTGTTTGTTTGCTTGTTGTTGGTTTTGCAAAAACATTAGGCCATGCATCACTCCGTTTGCTTCAATCAGAGAGTCATATATGTGAATCACTTAAGATAGTGCTTAAAATCACCTATGATTTCCAGCTAACCTCTCCCATCTTATGGATTTGATGCCCTCCTTGACTTCTTCTTGTTTCTTTTTTGTAACTCACGCTCTTCTTGCATTTCCAATAATGGTTTTTCTTATTTCCATTTCATCTTGCTACTTTTCTATTCAGGGTTGAATTCTCAATCTTTCTTTTAGGATAAGTTTTGAACTGCTGAATTCTTATAAGCTTTGCTGGTCTGTGAATTTCCCTAGCTCTGCCGTTATTAGAAATGGCAGTCATGTGGCATAGGCTACCCATGATTACAGCTTTTTCTCATTCAGGATATGGCCTATATCCTTGCACTCCTCCCTGTTCTGCAACATTTCTGCCGAGATATGAGCTGAAACCCCTCTGGAAGTTCTGTTGTGAATAAGTTGCTTTTCTAGATGCAATTTAAATCACTGGGGTGCTCATGAACTTTGTTGATTTGAATTATACAGCTGCAAGTAAGTCTATTGGGATTCCAACTCCTTTGGACGCTGTGTAGTTCCTGAAATCGTATAGATGATTCTTTCTTGTCTTTCAGCAAGTTTCAGTCTGACTTTTCTACAATTATCTTTTCAGGCTTTTTTTGTTAATCTTGCTTTTCCATCTGGGAATCTTACGAATCATTCTCTTTTATGCTTCGCCTTACCCCAGGCTTCAACAGCAATGTTTGCATTGGTTTGCACTTGTTTTTCTATGTCTTCTTCTGATCGAGGGATTTCTGTTCCCCTGTCTTCACAGTCTTTCACGAGTCTGTCTGCATTATCAAGTCTGCTTTGTACTGACTTTAGCCCTGGCATTGTCTCATCCTTGGGTTTTCTGATATTTTTTGTCTCGTTTTTAGAATTTCTCTTCCCCTTACATGGTATACGGCCTTTTGTGATTCTGAGACAATGTTGTACTTCATGTTTTCCTCCCCTCAGTTTTTAATACTTGCTCTGGTAGCGTTTTGCAGTCTAGAAGTTTGAAAGCTTAAATTTTGGGGCTTCAAACACTTTGGAACTGAAAATGTTGCTTCCTGTTTCTTTTACTATACTTCTTTACCTCTACTGGTCAAGTAATATCAGGTATCTAATATAGATTTATAGGGCTTTGTTAAGTGAAAATTTTAGACCATTGTGTGTACAAAGTTCCATGATATTTCTGTGAGGACAATTTTCCCTAGGCATTGATGCCATGTACTGTTCCTGTGTGTGTTGTCTGGTATATCTCTAATTGCTGGTGTTGCCTTTGTTGTGATGAGCACACCATATTATTTCAATTAGTAAAACTTCGTTTTATTGCACTTACCTCACATTTCTGAAAGTGCAGAGTACACTTCCTCTTTTGGAAATGAAACTTAAATTTTTTCAGCTTGGCATTCGGCTGTACGTCATATTGGAGTCTTTCCAAAACAGCAAACTGAGAGTGCACTTGTGCTTTCTATTGCCATGGGAATGTCCCAATGTTACCAGTTCTTCCCAGAGTTTCTCTTTATACAGAAACACCAGTGGAAACATATATATGGATGTCATATATCAGGGCCTGATGGAATGATCCCACAGACCGATCTTTGTGTCCTCTGGGCAGTACCATGTCAGTGCCATCCAAAATGTAGCATCTGCATTTGGGAGATAATGCTGAAGGAAATGCTTGAACTTCTCACGTTGTGGACTTTGACAACCCTTCCTTGATCCCTCATCCTTGGGTCATGGGTGCACGAATGCAACCACAGAGCTGTACCGAATTCTCTTCCTCAAACCAATCCGTAATCCCTGTCCAGGTTACGACTGTAGCAAATCCTGAAGCTTTTAATACTGATTTCAAACCCAAGGGCCACTGAATCCCTCAGACCAGATGCACGACTTCTCTAGTTGAGCCCCACACGTGCTCTATTGGCAAAATGCCAAATTGATCCTTGGCCTGCAAGATGCAGTGAATGTGGCCATTGCACATATCGAAAAACTCAACCTCAACCGCCAATGTGGTTGCTTTCTTACTGGGGTAACAGGTCGGTTTGCTCTCTTGATAGAACCCACCACAAACCACAACACACTCCAGATCCCTGAGACTCAGCGTGTGCCATTATCTGTAGTTCTATAACTCATTTTCCGCTGCCTCTGCTAGCTCAAATTTGGCAGATCGGATATTGGTCTCAGAATCAATTGTGGGGATATTTTGTGCTGATTTCTATGAGTTATGTCAACCAAGCATCTGCTGTGCACTCTTCTAACACTCAGCGCATTACCTACAGTCCCATGTGTGCTGTCCGCTTGAGAGTGTGCGTCCAAGAAAAACAGAATTTCACCTTTGCTGCTCCATCAGCAGAGGTCAGATCCTGCACAGATTTCCATTCTCTACTTTGCCTTCTCCTGCTCCCAGGTTTCCTGAGGCCTCAACCTGTCTTTTGAAGTAACAGACCACTATTAAGAAAGTGTCCTGTGCCAAGGGCTGGGTGAGAGGTAGTTTACATTGCTTTGTACATGGGAGGGAGTGAGCACAGTTTGCACTGGTTCTCTGCCAACTGGGCATCGATAAATCAACACTTTTCAGTTGTAATTCACAGAAATGTGATGTTTGTTTAGCTCTGTTTTCTATAAAGCCATGGTTGGAGGGATTGTCCGAAGACTCCAATTTTGACCTTGTGTTGATAACACAGTTGCAGTTTTTAAGAAGGTTAATAGAATGGATTTACAAGTCTTGGGATTTATATGAAAATGAAGTTAGTGTTTGAAACGTACTAAATTTACCTAGAAGTCCGACTTGTCAATTTTTGTAATATTATGTCAGCTCTAAAAAAAATGTAGACAGATAGAAATTAAGATCGCAGTCCAAAATGTTGAAGGTGACATGTAAACTCCTTACTGTTGAAGCCTCCAACACCAATAGGAACCATGAAGTACCTATTTAAACCATGAAATAACCGAGAACCTGGGTTTCCGTTGTGCATGTGGTGCCCTATAATCCCAGTGACACATACTGGACAATGTTGGCATTTCAAGGTTTAACATTCCTCTCTAGGAAAGTACAAGAAAAACCAAACAAAATATATATATTTAGGCTTGATTCCAAAAGCACATACAGGCATTTTATCTATGAAAACCCTGCTGCAGCTATGCTAGGCTATTGAAAAGCAGGTGTTCTTCTATCAGTGATGAGAACGCTTAATCATCGAATCATGTTGGGTAAAGCAATTTAACACAACCAAGTCTGCACCCCCAAAATATCGTGCACCCGGTGTTTGACTGAAGAGAAAGACGGTGCACAATACCTGTGTCTTTAAAGGCTTTCATGACTTTTACACTTCAGGTCACTATCTGACATAATATTTACCTATATATACTGTCTTGAAAAACTGAGGCCTAGTACATATTCAAATTCAGTCAAAGATTCCTCTCACTTACCACACTCCCTTCACCCCAGACAAGACATAAATCCAGCATTTGCTGAATCTAGGGGAAGGTCATCATTTCTTGGTGTGAGCTAACTAATCAATACCCAACTATTTTAGGCGAGAGTATTTGACTTTTCAGGAGTTCACAGTTTTTCACAGAGTGTGAAGTTGGAGGAAATCTGATTCTAGGAGGGGCTTGTTCTTCTCCTACTGTCTTCATTGCAGCTCAGGTTCTGAGCCTTTAAACGGATGCCTGAGTGGAGGGGAGGGAAGAGCAAGTGCTTGATAGCAAGGCCCAAACCTGGGAAAAGGCTTACCTGGGCTTGGTGCATTTTGGTCTGAATGGTTTGTAAATGCCCCTTGGGACCTGTGGATTCTCACGACCTCTTCCAAGAACATGAGCGCTTTTATCATCTCTGCCATCTCTTCTCTTTTAGACGTCAGGAATCTTGGTGCCGTTCTTGGAGCAGAGAATTGAGTGATTTTCTCAAGTGCACGTTGACACTCCGAATGGTTCTGCCAGTATCACAGAGGTTCAGTAGGTCTCATGAATGTCTTTCGAGCCTGGTATTCTCTAGAGATGTCTCCATGCCGGTACTCTCCATTGTAGAGGAACAACTCTCATCAATATGTTCGCATCTCTCCTCAATCCTTGCAGCCAGCTTTTCTGCCAGCTTCTCTTCGTGTCTCCCATAAAGTCGACTTCAACAGGACTGGGCAAGTCTGAAAGTACCTCGGAGCCTCACCAGTAAGCTGATGACAGGCAGATCTTCCACTGTCTGCCCTCTCAGGTTCTGGAAACTTACCCGTGAACTTAGGTCTTTAGGCAGCAGCATTATCTCGAACTTACACAGCGTCCCGAACAAAAGACCTAAGCTAATCTCCACAAAGGGCGGCAGCCCATCCATCACACTGATCCACCCACAGAATTATGCCCAGTTAACTTGGATCCACCAGCCACAACAAGCCTCGCGGTACACACCAAGAATCCACCTAGAATCCAACCGGTAACTGCCATCCCAAATGGTTGCTGAATATTGTCATTGTTGGGGGAGGGGCTGCATCAAACAAGAGGTTCCTAAGTTAAATGTGATTCTATCCACTAGCGAGCCACTGTCCTTTTATCTTCCCTCTTCCCTTTGGTTCAGATCTGTATATACAGTAGAAACGGTGGGAAGTGTGTCAATTTTTAGTTTATGGTATCACACGTCTTGAAACTTTCTAACAGCTCACAGTACACAGAGACCCCACTAAAGGAAACTCATGTTTGTGTAATATCCATTCACTCAGAATACTTATCCGTCTGTTGCTTTCTGCTGAAACATCCACGCTCTCAGAAAATGGATCCACTTGTTTCATGGGGGCTGAAATTCCGAGAAATGAAACCAATCCCAATGTGCACTTTACTGTCTGACTCGTTTGCTCTTAGTACAGTTTTGCAGAGCTACTTGACTTTGTTATAGGCTTATGCCATTTCTTCTCTACTTAGGGTAGAATATGGCATTCATTCTTGCTGTTGGAAGAATTCTAAATCTATATCACGGTCTATGACCAAATCTTATTCAAAATCGCATTTGTATTTGGTCACGATATGCTCTTTGGATCAATATTAATGAATATTAATGCACGCATCTGTGTTCTGAATACAAGTGTGTTGAGTACATTTAAGCTGAAATACTGGGTTGGTGCGTGCTGAATGAACCTTGACATCACTTTGAGTATTTTGTTTTGAATACTCATGGTTTCTTTGGTATATGTCAGCCAACCGTACCCTTTTGGTGTCTCACTGTTTGTTTGATTGTTTGTTTGTTTGCTTGTTGTTGGTTTTGCAAACACATTAGGCCATGCATCACTCCGTTTGCTTCAATCAGAGAGTCATATATGTGAATCACTTAAGATAGTGCTTAAAATCACCTATGATTTCCAGCTAACCTCTCCCATCTTATGGATTTGATGTCCTCCTTGACTTCTTCTTGTTTCTTTTTTGTAACTCACGCTCTTCTTGCATTTCCAATAATGGTTTTTCTTATTTCCATTTCATCTTGCTACTTTTCTATTCAGGGTTGAATTCTCAATCTTTCTTTTAGGATAAGTTTTGAACTGCTGAATTCTTTTAAGCTTTGCTGGTCTGTGAATTTCCCTAGCTCTGCCGTTATTAGAAATGGCAGTCATGTGGCATAGGCTACCCATGATTACTGCTTTTTCTCATTCAGGATATGGCCTATGTCCTTGCACTCCTCCCTGTTCTGAAACATTTCTGCCGAGATATGAGCTGAAACCCCTCTGGAGGTTCTGTTGTGAATAAGATGCTTTTCTAGATGCAATTTAAATCACTGGGGTGCTCATGAACTTTGTTGATTTGAATTATACAGCTGCAAGTAGGTCTATTGGGATTCCAACTCCTTTGGACGCTGTGTAGTTCCTGAAATCGTATAGATGATTCTTTCTTGTCTTTCAGCAAGTTTCAGTGTGACTTTTCTACAATTATCTTTTCAGGCTTTTTTTGTTAATCTTGCTTTTCCATCTGGGAATCTTACGAATCATTCTCTTTCATGCTTCGCCTTACCCCAGGCTTCAACAGCAATGTTTGCATTGGTTTGCACTTGTTTTTCTATGTCTTCTTCTGATCGAGGGATTTCTGTTCCCCTGTCTTCACAGTCTTTCACGAGTCTGTCTGCATTATCAAGTCTGCTTTGTACTGACTTTAGCCCTGGCATTGTCTCATCCTTGGGTTTTCTGATATTTTTTGTCTCGTTTTTAGAATTTCTCTTCCCCTTACATGGTATACGGCCTTTTGTGATTCTGAGACAATGTTGTACTTCATGTTTTCCTCCCCTCAGTTTTTAATACTTGCTCTGGTAGCGTTTTGCAGTCTAGAAGTTTGAAAGCTTAATTTTTGGGGCTTCAAACACTTTGGAACTGAAAATGTTGCTTCCTGTTTCTTTTACTATACTTCTTTACCTCTACTGGTCAAGTAATATCAGGTATCTAATATAGATTTATAGGGCTTTGTTAAGTGAAAATTTTAGACCATTGTGTGTACAAAGTTCCATGATATTTCTGTGAGGACAATTTTCCCTAGGCATTGATGCCATGTACCGTTCCTGTGTGTGTTGTCTGGTATATCTCTAATTGCTGGTGTTGCCTTTGTTGTGATGAGCACACCATATTATTTCAATTAGTAAAACTTCGTTTTATTGCACTTACCTCACATTTCTGAAAGTGCAGAGTACACTTCCTCTTTTGGAAATGAAACTTAAATTTTTTCAGCTTAGCATTTGGCTGTACGTCATATTGGAGTCTTTCCAAAACAGCAAACTGAGAGTGCACTTGTGCTTTCTATTGCCATGGGAATGTCCCAATGTTACCAGTTCTTCCCAGAGTTTCTCTTTATACAGAAACACCAGTGGAAACTTATATATGGATGTCATATATCAGGGCCTGATGGAATGATCCCGCAGACCGATCTTTGTGTCCTCTGGGCAGTACCATGTCAGTGCCATCCAAAATGTAGCATCTGCATTTGGGAGATAATGCTGAAGGAAATGCTTGAACTTCTCACGTTGTGGACTTTGACAACCCTTCCTTGATCCCTCATCCTTGGGTCATGGGTGCACGAATGCAACCACAGAGCTGTACCGAATTCTCTTCCTCAAACCAATCCGTAATCCCTGTCCAGGTTACGACTGTAGCAAATCCTGAAGCTTTTAATACTGATTTCAAACCCAAGGGCCACTGAATCCCTCAGACCAGATGCACGACTTCTCTAGTTGAGCCCCACACGTGCTCTATTGGCAAAATGCCAAATTGATCCTTGGCCTGCAAGATGCAGTGAATGTGGCCATTGCACATATCGAAAAACTCAACCTCAACCGCCAATGTGGTTGCTTTCTTACTGGGGTAACAGGTCGGTTTGCTCTCTTGATAGAACCCACCACAAACCACAACACACTCCAGATCCCTGAGACTCAGCGTGTGCCATTATCTGTAGTTCAATAACTCATTTTCCGCTGCCTCTGCTAGCTCAAATTTGGCGGATCGGATATTGGTCTCAGAATCAATTGTGGGGATATTTTGTGCTGATTTCTATGAGTTATGTCAACCAAGCATCTGCTGTGCACTCTTCTAACACTCAGTGCATTACCTACAGTCCCATGTGTGCTGTCCGCTTGAGAGTGTGCGTCCAAGTAAAACAGAATTTCACCTTTGCTGCTCCATCAGCAGAGGTCACATCCTGCACAGATTTCCATTCTCTACTTTGCCTTCTCCTGCTTCCAGGGTTTCTGAGGCCTCAGCCTGTCTTTGGAAGTAACAGACCACACTTCGGAATTGTCCTGTGCCAAGGGCTGGGTGAGTGGAAGTTTACATTGCTGTGTACATGGGAGGGAGTGAGCGCAGGTTGCACTGGTTCTCTGCCAACTGGGCATCGATAAATCAACACTTTCCAGATGTAATTCACAGAAATGTGATGTTTGTTTAGCTCTGTTTTCTATAAAGCCATGGTTGGAGGGATTGTCCGAAGACTCCAATTTTGACATTGTGTTGATAACACAGTTGCAGTTTTTAAGAAGGTCAGTAGAACTGATTTACATGATTTGGGATTTCATTTAGATGAAAATGAAGTTAGTGTTTGAAACGTACTAAATTTACCTAGAAGTCCGACTTGTCAATTTTTGTAACATTATGTCAGCTCTAAGAAAATTGTAGACAGATAGAAAGTAAAATTGCAGTCCAAAATGTTGAAGGGGACATGTCAACCATTTACTATTGAAGCCTCAAACACCAACAGGAACAATGAAGTACCTATTGAAACCATGAAATAACCGAGAACCTGGGTTTCCGTTGTGCATTTGGTGCCCTATACTCCCAATGACACATACTGGCCAATGTTGTCATTTCAAGGGGTAAGATTCCTCTCTAGGAAAGTACAAGAAAAACCAAACAAAATATATACATTTAGGCTTGATTCCAAAGCACATACAGGCATTTTACCTGTGAGAACCCTGCTGCAGCTATTCTAGGCTACTGAAAAGCAGGTATTTTTCTATCAGTGATGAGAAATCTTAATCATCCGATCATGTTGGGTAAAGCAATTTAACACAACCAAGTCTGCACCCCCAATATATCGTGCACCCGGTGCTTGGCTGAAGAGAAAGACGGTCCACCAAACCTGTGTCTTTAAAGGCTTTCAAGACTTTTACACTTCAGGTTAATATCTGACATAATATTTACCTATACTGTCTTGAAACACTGAGGCCTAGTACATATTCAAGTTCAGTCAAGATTCCTCTCACTTACCACACTCCCTTCACCCCAGACAAGACATAAACCCAGCATTTGCTGAATCTACGGGAAGGTCATCATTTCTTTGTGTGAGCTAATTATTCAATTCCCAACTATTAAAGGAGAGAGTATTTGACCATTCAGGAGTTCACTGTTGTTCACAGGGTGTGAAGATGGAGGAAATCTGATTCTAGGAGGGGCTTGCTCTTCTCCTACTGGCTTCATTGCAGCTCAGGTTCTGATCTTTAAAATGGATGCCTGAGTGGAGGGGAGGGAAGTGCAAGTGCTTGATAGCAAGGCCCAAACCTGGGAAAAGGCTTACCTGGGCTTGGTGCATTTTGGTCTGAATGGTTTGTAAATGCCCCTTGGGACCTGTGGATTCTTATGACCTCTTCCAAGAACATGAGCGCTTTTATCATCTCTGCCATCTCTTCTCTTTTAGACGTCAGGAATCTTGGAGCCGTTCTTGGAGCAGAGAATTGAGTGACTTTCTCAAGTGCACGTTGACACTCCGAATGGTTCTGCCAGTATCACAGACGTTCAGTAGGTCTCATGAATGTCTTTCGAGCCTGGTATTCTCTAGAGATGTCTCCATGCCGGTATTCTCCATTATAGCGGAACAACTCTCATCAATATGTTCGCATCTCTCCTCAATCCTTGCAGCCAGCTTTTCTGCCAGCTTCTCTTCGTGTCTCCCATAAAGTCGACTTCAACAGGACTGGGCAAGTCTGAAAGTACCTCGGAGCCTCACCAGTAAGCTGATGACAGGCAGATCTTCCACTGTCTGCCCTCTCAGGTTCTGGAATCTTACCCGTGAACTTAGGTCTTTGGGCAGCAGCATTATCTCGAACTTACACAGCGTCCCGAACAAAAGACCTAAGCTAATCCCCAGAAAGGGCGGCAGCCCATCCATCACACTGATCCACCCACAGAATTCTGCCCAGTTACCTTGGATCCACCAGCCACAACAAGCCTTGCGGTACACAACAAGATTCCACCTAGATTCCAACCGGTAACTGACATCCCCAATGGTTGTTGAATATTGTCAGTGTTGGGGGAGGGGCTGCATCAAACGAGAGGTTCCGAAGTTAAATGTGATTCTATCCACTAGCGTGCCACTGTCCTTTTATCTTCCCTCTTCCCTTTGGTTCAGATCTGTATATACAGTACAAACGGTGGGAATTGGGTCCATTTTTAATTTATGGTATCACACATCTTGAAACTTTCTAACAGCTCACAGTACACAGAGACCCCACTAAAGGAAACTCATGTTTGTGTAATATCCATTCACTCAGAATGCTTATCCATCTGTTGCTTTCTGCTGAAACACCCACTCTTTCAGAAAATGGATCCAATTGTTTCATGGGGGCTGAAATTCCGAGAAATGAAACCAATCCCAATGTGCACATTACTGTCTGTCTCGTTTGCTCTTAGTACCGTTTTGTAGAGCTACTTGTCTTTGTTATAGGCTTATGCCGTTTCTTCTCTATTTAGGGTAGGATATGGCATTCATTCTTGCTGTTGGAAGAATTGTAATTCTATATCACCGACTATGACAAATCTTATTCAAAATCGGCATTTGGGTTAGGTCACGATATGCTCTTTTGAATCAATATTTATGAATATTAATGCACGCATCTGTGTTCTGAATATAAGTGTGTTGAGTATTTTTAAGCTGCGATACTGGGTCGGTGCGTGCTGAATGATCCTTGACATTACTTTGAGTATTTTGTTTTGAATACTAATTTTTTCTTTGGTATATGTCAGCCAACCGTACCCTCTTGGTGTCTGTTTGTTTGTTTGATTGTTTGTTTGCTTGTTGTTGGTTTTGCAAACACTTAAGGATATGCATCACTCTGCTTCAAACAGAAAGTCATATATGTGAATCACTTAAGATAGTGCTTAAAATCACCTATGATTTCCTGCTACCCTCTCCCATCTTATGGCTTTGATGTCCTCCTTGCCTTCTTCTTGTTTCTTGTTTGTAACTCACGCTCATCTTGCATTTCCAATAATGGTTTTTCTTATTTCCATTTCATCTTGCTACTTTTCTATTCAGGTTAGAATTCTCAATATTTCTTTGAGGATAAGTTTTGAAGTGCTGAATTCTTTTAAGTTTGCTGGTCTGTGAATTTCCCTAGCTCTGCCGTTATTAGAAATGGCAGTCATGTGGCATAGGCTACCCATGATTGCAGCATTTTCTCATTCAGGATATGGACTATGTCCTTGCACTCCTCCCTGTTCTGCAATATTTCTGCCAAGATATGAGCTGAAACCCCTCTGGAGGTTCTGTTGTGACTAAATTGCTTTCCTCTAGATGCATTTTAAATCACTGGGGTGATCATGAACTTTGTTGATTTGAATTATAGAGCTGCAAGTAGGTCTATTGGGATTCCAACTCCTTTGGACGCTGTGTAGTTCCTGATTTCGTATAGATGATTCTTTCTACTCTTTCAGCAAGTTTCAGTCTGACTTTTCTACAAATATCTTTTCAGGCTTTTTTTTTGTTAACCTTACTTTTCCATCTGGGACTCTTACGAATCATAGACTTTCATGCTTTGTCTTACCCCAGGCTTCAACAGCAATGTTTGCATTGGTTTGCACTTCTTTTTCTATGTCTTCTTCTGATCGAGGGATTTCTGTTCCCCTGGCTTCACAGTCTTTCATGAGTCCGTCTGCATTATCAAGTCTGCTTTGGACTGAGTTTAGCCCTGGTATTGTCTCATCCTTGGGTTTTCTGGTATTATTTGGCTCGTTTTTAGGGTTTCTCTTCCCCTTTCCCGGTATACTGCCTTTTGTGATTCTGAGACACTGTTGTACTTCATGTTTTCGTCACCTCAGTTTTCAATAATTGCTGTGGTAGCGTTTTAGAGTCTAGATATTTGAAAGCTTATTTTTCAGACCTTCAAACTCTTTGGAAGTGAAAATGGTACTTCATGTTTCTTTTACTATACTTCTTTACATCTACTGGTCTAGTAATATCAGGTATCAAATATAGATTTCTAGGGCTTTGTTAAGTGAAAATTTTAGACCATGGTGTGTACTAAGTTCCATGATATTTCTGTGAGGACAATTTTCCCTAGGCATTGATGCCATCTCCTGATCCTGTGTGTGTTGTCTGGTACATCTCTAATTGCTGGTGTTGCCTTTGTTGTGATGAGCACACCATATTATTTCAAATAGTAAAACTTCGTTTTATTGCACTTACCTCACATTTCTGAAAGTGCAGAGTACAATTCCTCTTCTTGAAATGAAGCTTAAAACTTTTCAGCTCGGCATTCTGCTGTACGTCATCTTGGAGTCTTTCCAAAACAGTAAACTGAGAAGGGGCTTGTGCTTTCTATTGCCATGGGAATGTCCCAATGTTACCAGTTCTTCCCAGAGATTCTCTGTCTACAGAAACAGCAGTGGAAGCATATGTATGGATGTCATACATCAGGGCCTGCTGGAATGATCCCGCAGACCGATCTTTGTGTCCTCTGGGCAGTACCATGTCAGTGCCATCCAAAATGTAGCATCTGCATTTGGGAGATAATGCTGAAGGAAATACTTCAACTTCTCACGTTGTGGACTTTGACCACTCTTCCTTGATCCCTCATCCTTGGGTCATGGGTGCACAAATGCAACCACAGAGCTGTACCGAATTCTCCTCCTCAAACCAGTCCGTAATCCCTGTCCAGGTTATGACTGTAGCAGATCCTAAAGCTTTTAATACTGATTTCAAACCCAAGGGCCACTGAATCCCTCACACCAGATGCACGGCAACTCTGGTTGTGCCCCACTCGTGCTGTATTGGCAAAATGCCAAATTGATCCTGGGCCTGCAAGATGCAGTGGATGTGGCAATGGCACATATCAAAAAACTCAACCTCACATGCCAATGTGGTTGCTTTCTTACTGGGGTAACAGGTCGGTTTGCTCTCTTGATAGAACCCACCACAACCCAAAATTGACTCCCAATACCTGAGACTCAGTGTGTGCCATTATCTGTAGCTCTATACCTCATTTTCCGCTGCCTCTGCTAGCTCAAGTTTGGCAGATCGGATCTTGGTCTCAGAATCAGTTGTGGGGATATTTTGTGCTGATTTCTATGAGTTATGTCAGCCAAGCATCTGCTGTGCACTCTTCTAACACTCAGCGCATTACCTACATTCTCATGTGTGCTGTCCGCTTGAGAGTGTGCGTCCAAGTATAATAGAGTTTAACCTTTGCTGCTCCATCAGCAGAGGTCAGATCCTGCATAGATTTCCATTCTCTACTTTGCCTTCTCCTGCTTCCAGGGTTTCTGAGGCCTCAGCCTGTCTTTGGAAGTAACAGACCACACTTCGGAATTGTCCTGTGCCAAGGGCTGGGTGAGTGGAAGTTTACATTGCTGTGTACATGGGAGGGAGTGAGCGCAGGTTGCACTGGTTCTCTGCCAACTGGGCATCGATAAATCAACACTTTCCAGATGTAATTCACAGAAATGTGATGTTTGTTTAGCTCTGTTTTCTATAAAGCCATGGTTGGAGGGATTGTCCGAAGACTCCAATTTTGACATTGTGTTGATAAGACAGTTGCAGTTTTTAAGAAGGTCAATAGAATTGATTTACATGTTTTGGAAATTATATGAAAATGAAGTTAGTGTTTCAAACGTACTAAATTTACCTATAAGTCAGAATTGTCAAGTTTTGTAAAACTATGTCAGCTCTAAGAAATATGTAGACAGATAGAAAGTAAAATCACAGTCCAAATTTTGAAGGGGACATGTCAACTCTTTACTGTTGAAGCCTCCAACACCAACAGGAACCATGAAGTACCTATTAAAACCATGAAATAAACGAGAGCCTGGATTTCCGTTGTGCATGTGGTGCCCTATACTCCCAATGACACATACTGGCCAATGTTGGCATTTCAAGGGTAACATTCCTCTCTAGGAAAGTACAAGAAAATCCAAACAAAACATATATATTTAGGCTTGATTCCAAAAGCACATACAGGCATTTTAGCTATGAGAACCCTGCAGCAGCTCTGTTAGGCTATTGAAAATCAGGTGTTCTTCTATCAGTGTTGAGAACGCTTAATCATCCGATCACGTTGGGTAAAGCAATTTAACACATCCAAGTCTGTACCCCCAATATATCGTGCACCCAGTGCTTGGCTGAAGAGAAAGACGGTCCACCAAAACTGTGTCTTTAAAGGCTTTCACGTCTTTTACCCTTCAGGTCATTATCTGACATAATATTTACCTATACTGTCTTGAAACACTGAGGCCTATTATATATTCAAGTTCAGTCAAAGATTCCTCTCACTTACCACACTCCCTTCACCCCAGACAAGACATAAACCCAGCATTTGCTGAATCTAGGGGAAGGTCATCATTTCTTTGTGTGAGCTAAGTATTCAATTCCCAACTATTTTAGGCGAGAGTATTTGAAATTTCAGGGGTTCACTGTTGTTCACAGAGTGTGAAGTTGGAGGGGTTGCAGTTCTCCTATTGGCTTCATTGCAGCTCAGGTTCTGATCCTTTAAAATGGATGCCTGAGTGGAGGGGAGGGAAGAATAAGTGCTTGATAGCAAGGCCCAAACCTGGGAAAATGCTTAACTGGGCTTGGTGCATTTTGGTCTGAATGGTTTGTAAATGCCCCTTGGGACCTGTGGATTCTCATGACCTCTTCCAAGAACATGAGCGCTTTTATTATCTCTGCCATCTCTTCTCTTTTAGACGTCAGGAATCTTGGAGCCGTTCTTGGAGCAGAGAATTGAGTGACTTTCTCAAGTGCACGTTGACACTCCGAATGTTTCTGCCAGTTTCACAGATGTTCAGTAGGTCTCATGAATGTCTTTCGAGCCTGGTATTCTCTAGAGATGTCTCCATGCCGGTATTCTCCTTTGTAGCGGAACAAGTCTCATCAATATGTTCGCATCTCTCCTCAATCCGTGCAGCCAGCTTTTCTGCCAGCTTCTCTTCGTGTCTCCCATAAAGTCGACTTCAACAGGACTGGGCAAGTCTGAAGGTACCTCGGAGCCTCACCAGTAAGTTGATGACAGGCAGATCGTGCACTGTCTGCCCTCTCAATTTCTGGAAACTTACCCGTGAACTTAGGTTTTTGGGCAGCAGCATAATCTCGAACTTACACAGCGTCCCGAACAAAAGAACTAAGCCAATCTCCACAAAGGGCGGCAGCCCCTCCATCACACTGATCCACCCACAGAATTCTGCCCAGTTACCTTGGATCCACCAGCCACAACCAGCTTCGTGGTACACACCAAGATTCCACCTAGATTCCAACCGGTAACTGCCATCCACAATGGTTGATGAATATTGTCAGTGTTGGGGGAGGGGCTGCATCAAACGAGAGGTTACTAAGTTAAATGTGATTCTATCCACTAGCGTGCCACTGTCCTTTTATCTGCCCTCTTCCCTTTGGTTCAGATCTGTATATACAGTACAAACGGAGGGAAGTGTGTCCATTTTTAGTTTACGGTTTCACACGTCTTGAAACTTTCTAACAGCTCACATTACACTGAGACCCCACTGAAAGAAACTCATGTTTGTGTAATATCCATTCACCTAGAATACATATCCGTCTGTTGCTTTCTGCTGAAACACCCATGCTCTCAGTAAATGGATCCAATTGTTTCATGGGGGCTGAAATTCCGAGAAATTAAACCAATCCCAATATGCACTTTACTGTCTGACTCGTTTGCTCTTAGTACAGTTTTGCAGAGCTACTTGACTTTGTTATAGGCTTATGCCGTTTCTTCTCTACTTAGGGTAGAATATGGCATTCATTCTTGCTGTTGGAAGAATTGTAAGTCTATATCACGGACTATGAACAAATCTTATTCAAAATCGGCATTTGGGTTAAGTCACATATGCTCTTTTGAATCAATATTTATGAATATTAATGCACGTGTCTGTGTTCTGAATACAAGTGTGTTGAGTACATTTAAGCTGCGATAGTGGGTCGGTGCGTGCTGAATGATCCTTGACATCACTTTGAGTATTTTGTTTTGAATACTCATGGTTTCTGTGGTATATGTCAGCCAACCGTACCCTTTTGGTGTCTGTTTGTTTGTTTGATTGTTTGTTTGTTTGCTTGTTGTTGGTTTTGCAAACACATTAGGCCATGCATCACTCCGTTTGCTTCAATCAGAGAGTCATATATGTGAATCACTTAAGATAGTGCTTAAAATCACCTATGATTTCCTGCTACCATCTCCCATCTTATGGCTTTGATGTCCTCCTTGCCTTCTTCTTGTTTCTTGTTTGTAACTCACGCTCTTCTTGCATTTCCAATGATGGTTTTTCTAATTTCCATTTCATCTTGCTACTTTTCTCTTCAGGGTATAATTCTCAATCATTCTTTTTGGATAAGTTTTGAACTGCTGAATTCTTTTAAGCTTTGCTGGTCTGTGAATTTCCCTAGCTCTGCCGTTATTAGAAATGGCAGTCATGTGGCATAGGCTACCAATGATTACAGCTTTTTCTCATTCAGGATATTGCCTATGTCCTTGCACTCCTCCCTGTTCTGCAATATTTCTGCCGAGATATGAGCTGAAACCCCTCTGGAGGTTCTGTTGTGAATAAGTTGCTTTCCTCTAGATGCATTTTAAATCACTGGGGTGCTCATGAACTTTGTTGATTTGAATTATACAGCTGCAAGTAGGTCTATTGGGATTCCAACTCCTTTGGACGCTGTGTAGTTCCTGAAATCGTATAGATGATTCTTTCTTGTCTTTCAGCATGTTTCAGTCTGACTTTTCTACAATTATCTTTTCAGGCTTTTTTTTGTTAATCTTGATTTTCCATCTGGGACTCTTACGAATCATACTCTTTCATGCTTTGTCTTACCCCAGGCTTCAACAGCAATGTTTGCATTGATTTGCACTTCTTTTTGTATGTCTTCTTCTGATCGAGGGATTTCTGTTCCCCTGGCTTCACAGACTTTCACGAGTCCGTCTGCATTATCAAGTCTGCTTTGGACTGACTTTAGCCCTGGTATTGTCTCATCCTTGGGTTTTCTGGTATTATTTGGCTCGTTTTTAGAGTTTCTCTTCCCCTTTCCCGGTATACTGCCTTTTGTGATTCTGAGACACTGTTGTACTTCATGTTTTCCTCACCTCAGTTTTCAATACTAGCTCTGTTAGCGTTTTGCAGTCTAGATGTTTGAAAGCTTAATTTTTGGGCCTTCAAACTCTTTGGAACTGAAAATTGTACTTCCTGTTTCTTTTACTATACTTCTTTACCTCTACTGGTCAAGTAATAACAGGTATCTAATATAGATGTATAGGGCTTTGTTAAGTGAAAATTTTAGAACATTGGGTGTACAAAGATCCATGATATTTTTTTGAGGATAATTTTCCCTAGGCATTGATGCCATCTCCTGTTCCTGTGTGTGTTGTCTGGTATATCTCTAAATGCTGGTGTTGCCTTTGTTCTGATGAGCCCACCATATTATTTCAATTTTTAATTCTTCGTTTTATTGCACTTACCTCACATTTCTGAAAGTGCAGAGTACACTTCCTCTTCTGGAAATGAAGCTTAAAGCTTTTCAGCTCGGCATTTTGCTGTACGTCATCTTGGAGTCTTTCCAAAAGAGCAAGCTTAGAGTATGCTTGTGCTTTCAATTGCCATGGGAATGTCCCAAGTTACCAGTTATTGCCAGAGCTTCTCTGTCTACAGAAACAACAGTGGAAACATATGTATGGATGTCATACATCAGGGCATGCTGGAATGATCCCGCAGACCGATCTTTGTGTCCTCTGGGCAGTACAAATTCAGTGCCATCCAAAATGTAGCATCTGCATTTGGGAGATAATGCTGAAGGAAATGCTTCAACTTCTCACGTTGTGGACTTTGACCACTCTCCCTTGATCCCTCATCCTTGGGTCATGGGTGCACCAATGCAACCACAGAGCTGTACCGAATTCTCCTGCTCAAACCAATCCGTAATCGCTGTCCAGGTTATTTCTGTAGCAAATCCTGAAGTTTTAATACTGATTTCAAACCCAAGGGCCACTGAATCCCTCAGACCAGATGCACGGCTTCTCTACTTGAGCCCCACACATGCTGTATTGGCAAATTGCCAAATTGATCCTGGGCCTGCAAAATGCAGTGGATGTGGCCATGGCACATATCGAAACTCTCAACCTCACACGCCAATGTGGTTGCTTTCTTACTGGGGTAACAGGTCGGTTTCCTCTCTTGATAGAACCCACCACAATCCAAAATGGACTCCCGATCCCTGAGACTCAGCGTGTGCCATTATCTGTAGCTGTATACCTCATTTTCCGCTGCCTCTGCTAGCTCAAGTTTGGCAGATCGGATCTTGGTCTCAGAATCAGTTGTGGGGATATTTTGTGCTGATTTCTATGAGTTATGACAGCCAAGCATCTGCTGTGCACTCTTCTAACACTCAGCGCATTACCTACATTCTCATGTGTGCTGTCCGCTTGAGAGTGTGCGTCCAAGTAAAATAGAGTTTAACCTTTGCTGCTCCATCAGCAGAGGTCAGATCCTGCACAGATTTCCATTCTCTACTTTGCCTTCTCCTGCTTCCAGGGTTTCTGAGGCCTCAGCCTGTCTTTGGAAGTAACAGACCACACTTCGGAATTGTCCTGTGCCAAGGGCTGGGTGAGTGGAAGTTTACATTGCTGTGTACATGGGAGGGAGTGAGCGCAGTTTGCACTGGTTCTCTGCCAAATGGGCATCGATAAATCAACAATTTCCAGATGTAATTCACAGAAATGTGATGTTTGTTTAGCTCTGTTTTCTATAAAGCCATGGTTGGAGGGATTGTCCGAAGACTCCAATTTTGACATTGTGTTGATAAGACAGTTGCAGTTTTTAAGAAGGTCAATAGAATTGATTTACATGTTTTGGAATTTATATGAAAATGAAGTTAGTGTTTCAAACGTACTAAATTTACCTATAAGTCAGAATTGTCAAGTTTTGTAAAATTATGTCAGCTCTAAGAAATATGTAGACAGATAGAAAGTAAAATCACAGTCCAAATTTTGAAGGGGACATGTCAACTCTTTACTGTTGAAGCCTCCAACACCAACAGGAACCATGAAGTACCTATTGAAACCATGAAATAAACGAGAGCCTGGGTTTCCGTTGTGCATGTGGTGCCCTATACCCCCAATGACACATAGTGGCCAATGTTGGCATTTCAAGGGTATCATTCCTCTCTAGGAAAGTACAAGAAAAACCAAACAAAACATATACATTTAGGCTTGATTCCAAAAGCACATACAGGCATTTTAGCTATGAGAACCCTGCAGCAGCTCTGTTAGGCTATTGAAAATCAGGTGTTCTTCTATCAGTGTTGAGAACGCTTAATCATCCGATCACGTTGGGTAAGGCAATTTAACACATCCAAGTCTGTACCCCCAATATATCGTGCACCCAGTGCTTGGCTGAAGAGAAAGACGGTCCACCAAACCTGTGTCTTTAAAGGCTTTCACGTCTTTTACCCTTCAGGTCATTATCTGACATAATATTTACCTATACTGTCTTGAAACACTGAGGCATAATATATATTCAAGTTCAGTCAAAGATTCCTCTCACTTACCACACTCCCTTCACCCCAGACAAGACATAAACCCAGCATTTGCTGAATCTAGGGGAAGGTCATCATTTCTTTGTGTGAGCTAAGTATTCAATTCCCAACTATTTTTGGCGAGAGTATTTGAAATTTCAGGGTTTCACTGTTGTTCACAGAGTGTGAAGTTGGAGGAACTCTGATTCTAGGAGGGGTTGCAGTTCTCCTATTGGCTTCATTTCAGCTCAGGTTCTGATCCTTTAAAATGGATGCCTGAGTGGAAGGGAGGGAAGAAGAAGTGCTTGATAGCAAGGCCCAAACCTGGGAAAATGCTTAACTGGGCTTGGTGCATTTTGGTCTGAATGGTTTGTAAATGCCCCTTGGGACCTGTGGATTCTCATGACCTCTTCCAAGAACATGAGCACTTTTATTATCTCTGCCATCTCTTCTCTTTTAGACGTTAGGAATCTTGGAGCCGTTCTTGGAGCAGAGAATTGAGTGACTTTCTCAAGTGCACGTTGACACTCCGAATGTTTCTGCCAGTTTCACAGATGTTCAGTAGGTCTCATGAATGTATTTCGAGCCTGGTATTCTCTAGAGATGTCTCCATGCCGGTATTCTCCTTTGTAGCGGAACAACTCTCATCAATATGTTCGCATCTCTCCTCAATCCGTGCAGCCAGCTTTTCTGCCAGCTTCTCTTCGTGTCTCCCATAAAGTCGACTTCAACAGGACTGGGCAAGTCTGAAAGTACCTCGGAGCCTCACCAGTAAGTTGATGACAGGCAGATCGTGCACTGTCTGCCCTCTCAATTTCTGGAAACTTACCCGTGAACTTAGGTTTTTGGGCAGCAGCATTATCTCGAACTTACACAGCGTCCCGAACAAAAGAACTAAGCCAATCTCCACAAAGGGCGGCAGCCCCTCCATCACACTGATCCACCCACAGAATTCTGCCCAGTTACCTTGGATCCACCAGCCACAACCAGCTTCGTGGTACACAACAAGATTCCACCTAGATTCCAACCGGTAACTGCCATCCCCAAAGGTTGATGAATATTGTCAGTGTTGGGGGAGGGGCTGCATCAAACGAGAGGTTACTAAGTTAAATGTGATTCTATCCACTAGCGTGCCACTGTCCTTTTATCTGCCCTCTTCCCTTTGGTTCAGATCTGTATATACAGTACAAACGGAGGGAAGTGTGTCCATTTTTAGTTTACGGTTTCACACGTCTTGAAACCTTCTAACAGCTCACATTACACTGAGACCCCACTGAAAGAAACTCATGTTTGTGTAATATCCATTCACCTAGAATACATATCCGTCTGTTGCTTTCTGCTGAAACACCCATGCTCTCAGTAAATGGATCCAATTTTTTCATGGGGGCTGAAATTCCGAGAAATTAAACCAATCCCAATGTGCACTTTACTGTCTGACTCGTTTGCTCTTAGTACAGTTTTGCAGAGCTACTTGTCTTTGTTATAGGCTTATGCCGTTTCTTCTCTACTTAGGGTAGAATATGGCATTCATTCTTGCTGTTGGAAGAATTGTAAGTCTATATCACGGACTATGAACAAATCTTATTCAAAATCGGCATTTGGGTTAAGTCACGATATGCTCTTTTGAATCAATATTTATGAATATTAATGCACGTGTCTGTGTTCTGAATACAAGTGTGTTGAGTACATTTAAGCTGCGATAGTGGGTCGGTGCGTGCTGAATGATCCTTGACATCACTTTGAGTATTTTGTTTTGAATACTCATGGTTTCTGTGGTATATGTCAGCCAACCGTACCCTTTTGGTGTCTGTTTGTTTGTTTGATTGTTTGTTTGTTTGCTTGTTGTTGGTTTTGCAAACACATTAGGCCATGCATCACTCCGTTTGCTTCAATCAGAGAGTCATATATGTGAATCACTTAAGATAGTGCTTAAAATCACCTATGATTTCCTGCTACCATCTCCCATCTTATGGCTTTGATGTCCTCCTTGCCTTCTTCTTGTTTCTTGTTTGTAACTCACGCTCTTCTTGCATTTCCAATGATGGTTTTTCTAATTTCCATTTCATCTTGCTACTTTTCTCTTCAGGGTATAATTCTCAATCATTCTTTTTGGATAAGTTTTGAACTGCTGAATTCTTTTAAGCTTTGCTGGTCTGTGAATTTCCCTAGCTCTGCCGTTATTAGAAATGGCAGTCATGTGGCATAGGCTACCAATGATTACAGCTTTTTCTCATTCAGGATATTGCCTATGTCCTTGCACTCCTCCCTGTTCTGCAATATTTCTGCCGAGATATGAGCTGAAACCCCTCTGGAGGTTCTGTTGTGAATAAGTTGCTTTCCTCTAGATGCATTTTAAATCACTGGGGTGCTCATGAACTTTGTTGATTTGAATTATACAGCTGCAAGTAGGTCTATTGGGATTCCAACTCCTTTGGACGCTGTGTAGTTCCTGAAATCGTATAGATGATTCTTTCTTGTCTTTCAGCATGTTTCAGTCTGACTTTTCTACAATTATCTTTTCAGGCTTTTTTTTGTTAATCTTGATTTTCCATCTGGGACTCTTACGAATCATACTCTTTCATGCTTTGTCTTACCCCAGGCTTCAACAGCAATGTTTGCATTGATTTGCACTTCTTTTTGTATGTCTTCTTCTGATCGAGGGATTTCTGTTCCCCTGGCTTCACAGACTTTCACGAGTCCGTCTGCATTATCAAGTCTGCTTTGGACTGACTTTAGCCCTGGTATTCTCTCATCCTTGGGTTTTCTGGTATTATTTGGCTCGTGTTTAGAATTTCTCTTCCCCTTTCCCGGTATACTGCCTTTTGTGATTCTGAGACACTGTTGTACTTCATGTTTTACTCACCTCAGTTTTCAATACTAGCTCTGTTAGCGTTTTGCAGTCTAGATGTTTGAAAGCTTAATTTTTTGGGCCTTCAAACTCTTTGGAACTGAAAATGGTACTTCCTGTTTCTTTTAATATACTTCTTTACCTCTACTGGTCAAGTAATAACAGGTATCTAATATAGATGTATAGGGCTTTGTTAAGTGAAAATTTTAGACCATTGGGTGTACAAAGATCCATGATATTTTTTTGAGGATAATTTTCCCTAGGCATTGATGCCATCTCCTGTTCCTGTGTGTGTTGTCTGGTATATCTCTAAATGCTGGTGTTGCCTTTGTTGTGATGAGCCCACCATATTATTTCAATTATTAATACTTCGTTTTATTGCACTTACCTCACATTTCTGAAAGTGCAGAGTACACTTCCTCTTCTGGAAATGAAGCTTAAAGCTTTTCAGCTCGGCATTCTGCTGTACGTCATCTTGGAGTCTTTCCAAAACAGCAAGCTTAGAGTATGCTTGTGCTTTCAATTGCCATGGGAATGTCCCAAGTTACCAGTTATTGCCAGAGCTTCTCTGTCTACAGAAACAACAGTGGAAACATATGTATGGATGTCATACATCAGGGCATGCTGGAATGATCCCGCAGACCGATCTTTGTGTCCTCTGGGCAGTACAATTTCAGTGCCATCCAAAATGTAGCATCTGCATTTGGGAGATAATGCTGAAGGAAATGCTTCAACTTCTCACGTTGTGGACTTTGACCACTCTCCCTTGATCCCTCATCCTTGGGTCATGGGTGCACCAATGCAACCACAGAGCTGTACCGAATTCTCCTCCTCAAACCAATCCGTAATCGCTGTCCAGGTTATTTCTGTAGCAAATCCTGAAGTTTTAATACTGATTTCAAACCCAAGGGCCACTGAATCCCTCAGACGAGATGCACGGCTTCTCTATTTGAGCCCCACACATGCTGTATTGGCAAATTGCCAAATTGATCCTGGGCCTGCAAAATGCAGTGGATGTGGCCATGGCACATATCAAAACTCTCAACCTCACACGCCAATGTGGTTGCTTCCTTACTGGGGTAACAGGTCGGTTTGCTCTCTTGATAGAACCCACCACAACCCAAAATGGACTCCCGATACCTGAGACTCAGTGTGTGCCATTATCTGTAGCTCTATACCTCATTTTCCGCTGCCTCTGCTAGCTCAAATTTGGCAGATCGGATCTTGGTCTCAGAATCAGTTGTGGGGATATTTTGTGCTGATTTCTATGAGTTATGTCAGCCAAGCATCTGCTGTGCACTCTTCTAACACTCAGCGCATTACCTACATTCTCATGTGTGCTGTCCGCTTGAGAGTGTGCGTCCAAGTAAAACAGAGTTTAACTTTTGCTGCTCCATCAGCAGAGGTCAGATCCTGCACAGATTTCCATTCTCTACTTTGCCTTCTCCTTCTTCCAGGGTTTCTGAGGCCTCAGCCTGTCTTTGGAAGTAACAGACCACACTTCGGAATTGTCCTGTGCCAAGGGCTGGGTGAGTGGAAGTTTACATTGCTGTGTACATGGGAGGGAGTGAGCGCAGGTTGCACTGGTTTTCTGCCAACTGGGCATCGATAAATCAACACTTTCCAGATGTAATTCACAGAAATGTGATGTTTGTTTAGCTCTGTTTTCTATAAAGCCATGGTTGGAGGGATTGTCCGAAGACTCCAATTTTGACATTGTGTTGATAAGACAGTTGCACTTTTTAAGAAGGTCAATAGAATTGATTTACATGTTTTGGAATTTATATGAAAATGAAGTTAGTGTTTCAAACGTACTAAATTTACCTATAAGTCAGAATTGTCAAGTTTTGTAAAATTATGTCAGCTCTAAGAAATATGTAGACAGATAGAAAGTAAAATCACAGTCCAAATTTTGAAGGGGACATGTCAACTCTTTACTGTTGAAGCCTCCAACACCAACAGGAACCATGAAGTACCTATTAAAACCATGAAATAAACGAGAGCCTGGATTTCCGTTGTGCATGTGGTGCCCTATACTCCCAATGACACATACTGGCCAATGTTGGCATTTCAAGGGGTAACATTCCTCTCTAGGAAAGTACAAGAAAAACCAAACAAAACATATATATTTAGGCTTGATTCCAAAAGCACATACAGGCATTTTAGCTATGAGAACCCTGCAGCAGCTCTGTTAGGCTATTGAAAATCAGGTGTTCTTCTATCAGTGTTGAGAACGCTTAATCATCCGATCACGTTGGGTAAAGCAATTTAACAAATCCAAGTCTGTACCCCCAATATATCGTGCACCCAGTGCTTGGCTGAAGAGAAAGACGGTCCACCAAACCTGTGTCTTTAAAGGCTTTCACATTTTTTAACCTTCAGGTCATTATCTGACATAATATTTTCCTATACTGTCTTGAAACACTGAGGCCTATTATATATTCAAGTTCAGTCAAAGTTTCCTCTCACTTACCACACTCCCTTCACCCCAGACAAGACATAAACCCAGCATTTGCTGAATCTAGGGGAAGGTCATCATTTCTTTGTGTGAGCTAAGTATTCAATTCCCAACTATTTTAGGCGAGAGTATTTGAAATTTCAGGGGTTCACTGTTGTTCACAGAGTGTGAAGTTGGAGGAACTCTGATTCTAGGAGGGGTTGCAGTTCTCCTATTGGCTTCATTGCAGCTCAGGTTCTGATCCTTTAAAATGGATGCCTGAGTGGAGGGGAGGGAAGAATAAGTGCTTGATAGCAAGGCCCAAACCTGGGAAAATGCTTAACTGGGCTTCGTGCATTTTGGTCTGAATGGTTTGTAAATGCCCCTTGGGACCTGTGGATTCTCATGACCTCTTCCAAGAACATGAGCGCTTTTATTATCTCTGCCATCTCTTCTCTTTTAGACGTCAGGAATCTTGGAGCCGTTCTTGGAGCAGAGAATTGAGTGACTTTCTCAAGTGCACGTTGACACTCCGAATGTTTCTGCCAGTTTCACAGATGTTCAGTAGGTCTCATGAATGTCTTTCGAGCCTGGTATTCTCTAGAGATGTCTCCATGCCGGTATTCTCCTTTGTAGCGGAACAACTCTCATCAATATGTTCGCATCTCTCCTCAATCCGTGCAGCCAGCTTTTCTGCCAGCTTCTCTTCGTGTCTCCCATAAAGTCGACTTCAACAGGACTGGGCAAGTCTGAAGGTACCTCGGAGCCTCACCAGTAAGTTGATGACAGGCAGATCGTGCACTGTCTGCCCTCTCAATTTCTGGAAACTTACCCGTGAACTTAGGTTTTTGGGCAGCAGCATTATCTCGAACTTACACAGCGTCCCGAACAAAAGAACTAAGCCAATCTCCACAAAGGGCGGCAGCCCCTCCATCACACTGATCCACCCACAGAATTCTGCCCAGTTACCTTGGATCCACCAGCCACAACCAGCTTCGTGGTACACAACAAGATTCCACCTAGATTCCAACCGGTAACTGCCATCCCCAATGGTTGATGAATATTGTCAGTGTTGGGGGAGGGGCTGCATCAAACGAGAGGTTACTAAGTTAAATGTGATTCTATCCACTAGCGTGCCACTGTCCTTTTATCTGCCCTCTTCCCTTTGGTTCAGATCTGTATATACAGTACAAACGGTGGGAAGTGTGTCCATTTTTAGCTTAGGGTTTCACACGTCTTGAAACTTTCTAACAGCTCACAGTACACAGAGATCCCACTAAATGAAAGTCATGTTTGTGTAATATCCATTCAACCATAATACATATCCGTCTGTTGCTTTCTGCTGAAACACCCACTCTCTCAGAAAATGGATCCATTTATTTCATGGGGGCTGAAATTCCGAGAAATGAAACCAATCCCAATGTGCACTTTACTGTCTGTCTCGTTTGCTCTTAGTACTGTTTTGCAGAGCTACTTGTCTTTGTTATAGGCTTATGACGTTTCTTCTCTACTTAGGGTAGAATATGGCATTCATTCTTGCTGTTGGAAGAATTGTAAGTCTATATCACGGACTATGACCAAATCTTATTCAAAATCGTCATTTGGTTCAGGTCACGATATGCTCTTTTGAATCAATATTTATGAATATTAATGCACGCGTCTGTGTTCTGAATACAAGTGTGTTGAGTACATTTAAGCTGCGATACTGGGTCGGTGCGTGCTGAATGATCCTTGACATCAATTTGAGTATTTTGTTTTGAATACTCATGGTTTCTTTGGTATATGTCAGCCAACCGTATCCTTTTGGTGTCTCTCTGTTTGTTTGATTGTTTGTTTTTTTGCTTGTTGTTGGTTTTGCAAACTCTTTAGGCCATGCATCACTCCGTTTGCTTCAATCAGAGAGTCATATATGTGAATCACTTAAGATAGTGCTTAAAATCACCTATGATTTCCTGCTACCCTCTCCCATCTTATGGCTTTGATGTCCTCCTTGCCTTCTTCTTGTTTCTTGTTTGTAACTCACGCTCTTATTGCATTTCCAATAATGGATTTTCTTATTCCCATTTCATCTTGCTACTTTTCTATTCAGGGTAGAATTCTCAATCTTTCTTTTAGGATAAGTTTTGAACTGCTGAATTCTTTTAAGCTTTGCTGGTCTGTGAATTTCACTAGCTCTGCCGTTATTAGATATGTCAGTTATGTGGCATAGGCTACCCATGATTACAGCTTTTTCTCATTCAGGATATGGCCTATGTCCTTGCACTCCTCCCTTTTTTGCAATATTTCTGCCGAAATATGAGCTGAAACCCCTCTGGAGGTTCTTTTGTGACTAAATTGCTTTCCTCTAGATGCATTTTAAATCACTGGGGTGATCATGAACTTTGTTGATTTGAATTATACAGCTGCAAGTAGGTCTATTGGGATTCCAACTCCTTGGGACGCTTTTTAGATACTGAATTCGTATAGATGATACTTTCTTGTCTTTCAGAATGTATCAGCCTGAATGTTCTACAATTATCTTTTCAGGATTTTTTTGTTAATCTTGCTTTTCCATCTGGGTCTCTTACGAAACATACTCTTTCATGCTTTGTCTTACCCCAGGCTTCAACAGCATTGTTTGCATAGGTTTGCACTTCATTTCCCTATATCTTCTTCTGATCGAGGAATTTCTGTTCCCCTGACTTCACAGACTTTCACGAGTCCATCTGCATTATCAAGTATGCTTTGGACTGACTTTAGCCCTGGTATTGTCTCATCCATGGGTTTTCTGATATTGTTTGGCTAGTTTTTAGAGTTTCTCTTCCCTTTCCCGGTATACTGCCTTTTGTGATTCTGAGACACTGTTGTACTTCATGTTTTCCTCACCTGAGGTTTCAATACTTGCTCTGGTAGCTTTTTGCAGCCTAGATATTTGAAAGCTTATTTTTTAGGCCTTCAAACTCTTTGGAACTGAAAATGGTACTTCCTGTTTCTTTTACTATACTTCTTTATCTCTACTGGTCAAGTAATATCAGGTATCTAATATAGAATTATAGGGCTTTGATAAGTGAAAATTTTAGACAATTGGGTGTACAAAGTTCCATGATATTTCTGTGAGGACAATTTTCCCTAGGCATTGATGCCATGTCCTGTTCCTGTGTGTGTTGTCTGGTATATCTCTAATTGCTGGTGTTGCCTTTGCAGTGATGAGCACACCATATTATTTCAATTAGTAAAACTTCGTTTTATTGCACTTACCTCACAATTCTGAAAGTGCAGAGTACACTTCCTCTTCTGGAAATGAAGCTTAAAGCTTTTCAGCTCGGCATTCGTCTGTATGTCATATTGGAGTCTTTCCAAAACAGCAAACTGAGAGTGCGCTTGTGCTTTCTATTGCCATGGGAATGTCCCAATGTTACCAGATCTTCCCAGGAATTCTCGGTCTACAGAATCAGCAGTGGAAACATATGTATTGATGTCATATATCAGGGCCTGCTGGAATGATGCCGCAGACCGATCTTTGTGTCCTCTGGGCAGTACCATGTCAGTGCCTTCCAAAATGTAGCATCTGCATTTGGGAGATAATGCTGAAGGGAATGCTTGAACTTCTCACTTTGTAGACTTTGACCACTCGTCCTTGATCCCTCATCCTTGGGTCATGGGTGCACGAATGCAACCACAGAGCTGTACCGAATTCTCTTCCTCAAACCAATCCGTAATCCCTGTCCAGGTTAAGACTGTAGCAGATCCTGAAGCATTTAGTACTGATTTCAAACCCAAGGGCCACTGAATCCCTCAGACCAGATGCACGGCTTCTGTAGTTGAGCCCCACACGTGCTCTATTGGCAAAATGCCAAATTGATCCTGGGCCTGCAAGATGCAGTGAATGTGGGCATGGCACATATCGAAAAACTCAAACTCACACGCCAATGTGTTTGCGTTCTTACTGGGGTAACAAGTCTGTTTGCTCTCTTGATAGAACCCACCACAACCCACAACGCACTCCAGATCCCTGAGACTCTGCGTGTGTCATTATCTGTAGCTCTATACCTCATTTTCCACTGCCTCTGCTAGCTCTAATTTGGTAGATCGGATCTTGGTCTCAGAATCAATTGTGGGGATATTTTGTGCAGATTTCTAGGAGTTATGTCAGCCAAGCATCTGCTGTGCACTCTTCTAACACTCAGCACATTACCTACAGTCCCATGTGTGCTGTCCGCTTGAGAGTGTGCGTCCAAGTAAAACAGAGTTTCACCTTTGCTGCTCCATCTGCAGAGGTCAGATCCTGTACAGATTTCCATTCTGTACTTTGCCTTCTCCTGCTTCCAGGTTACCTGAGGCCTCATCCTGACTTTGGAAGTAACAGACCACTCTTCAGAAAGTGTCCTGTTCCAAGGCCTGGGTGAGTGTGAGTTTACATTGCTGTGTACATGCGAGGGAGTGTGCGCAGGTTGCACTGGTTCTCTGCCAACTGGGCATCGACAAAACAACACTTTCCAGATGTACTTCACAGAAATGTGATGTTTGTTTAGCTCTGTTTTCTATAAACCCATGGTTGGAGGGATTGTCCGAAGACTCCAATTTTGACATTGTGTTGATAAGACAGTTGCAGTTTTTAAGAAGGTCAATAGAATTGATTTACATGTTTTGGGATTTATATGAAAATGAAGTTAGTGTTTGAAACGTACTAAATTTACCTAGAATTCTGACTTGTCAATTTTTGTAACACTTTGTCTGCTCTAAGAAAAATGTAGACAGATAGAAATTGAAATCGCAGCCCAAATTTTGAAGGGGACATGTCAACTCTTTACAGTTGAAGCCTTCAACACCGACAGGAACCATGAAGTACCTATTGAAACCATGAAATAACCGAGAACCTGGGTTTCCGTTGTGCAAGTGGTGCCCTATACTCCCAATGACACATACTGGCAAATGTTAGAATTTCAAGGGGTAACATTTCTCTCTAGGAAAGTACAAGTAATACCAAACAAAATATATACATTTAGGCTTGATTCCAAAAGCACATACGGGCATTTTAGCAATGAGAACCCTGCTGCAGCTAAGTTAGGCTATTGAAAAACAGGTGTTCTTCTATCAGTGTTGAGAACGCTTAATCATCCGATCATGTTGGTTAAAGCAATTTAACACAACCAAGTCTGGACCCCCAGTATATCGTGCACCCGGTGCTTGACTGAAGAGGAAGATTGTCCACAAAACCTGTGTCTTTAAAGTCTTTCACGTATTTTACAGTTCAGGTCACTATCTGACCTAATATTTACCTATATATACTGTGTTGAAAAACTGAGGCCTAGTACATATTCAAGTTCAGTCAAAGATTCCTCTCACTTACCACACTCCCTTCACCCCAGACAAGACATAAACCCAGCATTTGCTGAATCTAGGGGAAGGTCATCATTTCTTGGTGTGAGCTAAGTATTCAATACCCAACTATTTTGGCGAGAGTATTTGACCTTTCAGGATTTCACTGTTGTTCACAGATTGTGAAGATGGAGGAACTCTGATTCTAGGAGGGGCTTATTCTTCTCCTAATGTCTTCATTGCAGCTAAGGTTCTGAGCCTTTAAAACGGATGTATGAGTGGAGGGGATGGAAGAGCATGTGTTTGATAGCAAGGCCCAAACCTGAGAAAACGCTTACCTGGGCTTGGTGCATTTTGGTCTGAATGGTTTGTAAATGCCCCTTGGGACCTGTGGATTCTCATGACCTCTTCCAAGAACATGAGCGCTTTTATCATCTCTGCCATCTCTTCTCTTTTAGACGTCAGGAATCTTGGAGCCGTTCTTGGAGCAGAGAATGGAGTGACTTTCTCAAGTGCACGTTGACAATCCGTATGTTTCTGCCAGTATCACATAGGTTCAGTATGTCTCATGAAAGTCTTTCGAGCCTGCTATTCTCTAGAGATGTCTCCCTGCCGGTATTCTCCATTGTAGCGGAAAAACTCTCATCAATATTTTCGCATCTATCCTCAATCCGTGCAGCCAGCTTTTCTGCCAGCTTCTCTTCGTGTCTCCCATAAAGTCGACTTCAACAGGACTGGGCAAGTCTGAAAGTACCTCGGAGCCTCACCAGTAAGCTGATGACAGGCAGATCTTCCACTCTCTGCCCTCTCAGGTTCTGGAAACTTACCCGTGAACTTAGGTCTTTGGGCAGCATCATTATCTCAAAATTACACAGCATCCTGAAAAAAAGACCTAAGCCAATCTCCAGAAAGGGCGGCAGCCCCTCCATCACTCTGATCCACCCACAGAATTCTGCCCAGTTACCTTGGATCCACCAGCCACAACAAGCCTCGCGGTACACAACAAGAGCCAACATAGAATCCAACCGGTAACTGCCATCCGCAATGGTTGCTGAATATTGTCAGTGTTGGGGGGAGGGGCTGCATCAAACGAGAGGTTCTTAAGTTAAATGTGATTCTATCCACTAGCGTGCCATTGTCCTTTTATCTTCCCTCTTTCCTTTGGTTCAGATCTGTGTATACAGTACACACGGTGGGAAGTGTTTCCATTTTTAGTTTATGGTTTCACACGTCTTGAAACTTTCTAACAGCTCACAGTACACAGAGACCCCACTAAAGGAAACTCATGTTTGTGTAATATCCATTCACCCAGAATACATATCCGTCTGTTGCTTTCTGCTGAAACACCCACGCTCTCAGAAAATGGATCCACTTTTTTCATGGGGGCTGAAATTCCGAGAAATGAAACCAATCCCAATGTGCACTTTACTGTCTGTCTCGTTTGCTCTTAGTACACTTTTGCAGAGCTACTTTTCTTTGTTATAGTCTTATGCCATTTCTTCTGTACTTAGGGTAGAATATGGCATTCATTCTTGCTGTTGGAAGAATTGTAAGTCTATATCACGTACTTTGACCAAATCTTATTCAATATCGGCATTTGGCTTAGGTCACGATATGCTCTTTTGTATCAATATTTATGAATATTAATGCACGTGTCTGTGTTCTGAATACAAGTTTGTTGAGTACATTTAAGCTGCGATACTGGGTCAGTGCGTGCTGAATTTTCCTTGACATCACTTTGAGTATTTTGTTTTGAATACTCATGTTTTCCTTGGTATATGTCAGCCAACCGTACCCTTTGGGTGTCTCTCTGTTTGTTTGATTGTTTGTTTGTTTGCTTATTGTTGGTTTTCAAACACATTAGTCCATGCATCACTCCGTTTGCTTCAATCAGAGAGTCATATATGTGAATCACTTAAGATAGTGCTTAAAATCACCTATGATTTCCTGCTACCCTCTCCCATCTTTTGACTTTGATGACCTCCTTGCCTTCTTCTTGTTTCTTTTTTGTAACTCACGCTCTTCTTGCATTTCCAGTGATGGTTTTTCTTATTTCCATTTCATCTTGCTACTTTTCTATTCAGGGTAGAATTCTCAATCTTTCTTTTAGGATAAGTTTTGAACTGCTTAATTCTTTTAAGCTTTGCTGGTCTGTGAATTTCCCTAGCTCTGCCGTTATTAGATATGGCAGTCTTGTGGCATAGGCTACCCATGATTACAGCTTTTTCTCCTTCAGGATATGGCCTATGTCCTTGCACTCCTCCCTTTTTTGCAATATTTCTGCCGAGATATGAGCTGAAACCCCTCTGGAGGTTCCATTGTGACTAAATTACTTTCCTCTAGATGCATTTTAAATCACTGGTTTGATCATGAACTTTGTTGATTTGCATTATACAGCTGCAAGTAGGTCTATTGGGATTCCACCTCCTTTGGACGCTGTGTAGATCCTGAATTCGTATAGATGATTCTTTCTTTTCTTTCAGCGAGTTTCAGTCTGATGTTTCTACCATTATCTTTTCAGGCTTTTTTTTTGTTAATCTTGCTTTTCCATCTGAGACTCTTACGAACCATACTCTTTCATGCTTTGTCTTACCCCAGGCTTCAACAGCAATGTCTGCATTGTTTTTCACTTCTTTTTCTATGTCTTCTTGTGATCGAGGGATTTCTGTTCCCCTGTCTTCACAGTTTTTCACGAGTCCGTCTGCATTATCAAGTCTGCTTTGGTCTAACTTTTGCCCTTGTATTGTCACATCATTGGGTTTTCTGCTATTATTTGGCTCGTTTTTAGGGTTTCTCTACCCCTTTCCTGGTATACTGCCTTTTGTGATTCTGAGACACTGTTGTACTTCATGTTTTCCTCACCTCAGTTTTCAATACTTTTCTGGTAGCGTTTTGCATTCTAGATGTTTGAAAGCTTATTTTTTTGGGCCTTCAAACTCTTTGGAACTGAAAATTGTACTTCCTGTTTCTTTTACTATACTTCTTTATCTCTACTGGTCAAGTAATATCAGATATCTAATATAGATTTATAGGGCTTTTTAAGTGAAAATTTTAGACAATTGTGTGTACAGAGTTCCATGTTATTTCTGTGAGGACAATTATCCCTAGGCATTGATATCATGTCCTGTTCCTGTGTGTGTTGTCTGGTATACCTCTAATTTCAGGTTTTGCCTTTGTTGTGATGAGCACACCATATTATTTCAATTAGTAAATCTTATTTTTATTGCACTTACCTCACAATTCTGAGAATGCAGTGTACACTTCCTCTTCTGGAAATGAAGCTTAAACATTTTCAGCTCGGCATTCTGCTGTACGTCATATTGGAGTCTTTCCAAAACAGCAAACTGAGAGTGCGCTTGTGCTTTCTATTGCCATGGGAATGTCCCAATGTTACCAGTTCTTCCCAGAGCTTCTCTGTCTACAGAAACACCAGTGGAAACATATGTATGGATGTCATACATCAGGGCCTGCTGGAATGATCCCGCAGACCGATCTTTGTGTCCTCTGGGCAGTACCATGTCAGTGCCGTCCAAAATGTAGCATCTGCATTTGGGAGATAATGCTGAAGGAAATGCTTCAACTTCTCACGTTGTGGACTTTGACCACTCGTCCTTGATCCCTCATCTTTGAGTCATGGGTGCACGAATGCAACCACAGAGCTGTACCGAATTCTCTTCCTCAAACCAATCCGTAATCCCTGTTCAGATTACGACTGTAGCAGATCCTGAAGCTTTTAATACTGATTTCAAACCCAAGGGCCACTGAATCTCTCAGACCGGATGCACGACTTCTCTATTTGAGCCCCACACGTGCTCTATTGGCAAAATGCCAAATTGATCCCGGGCCTGAAAGATGCAGTGGATGTGGCCCTGGCACATACCGAAAAACTCAAACTCACATGCCAATGTGGTTGCTTTCTTACTGGGGTAACAGTTCGGTTTGCTCTCCTGATAGAACCCAACACAACCCTCAACACACTCCACAGCCCTGAGACTCAGCGTGTGCCATTATCTGTAGCTCTATACCTCATTTTCCGCTGCCTCTGCTAGCTAAACTTTGCAGATCGGATCTTGGTGTCAGAATCAATTGTGGGAATATTTTGTGCAGATTTCTAGGAGTTATGTCAGCCAAGCATCTGCTGTGCACTCTTCTAACACTCAGCGCATTACCTAGAGTCCCATGTGTTCTGTCCGCTTGAGAGTGTGCGTCCAAGTAAAACAGAGTTTCACCTTTGCTGCTCCATCAGCAGAGGTCAGATCCTGCACAGATTTCCATTCTCTACTTTGCCTTCTCCTGATTCCAGGTTTCCTGAAGCCTCATCCTGTCCTTGGAAGTAACAGGCCACCTTTCATATAGTGTCCTGTGACAAGGGCTGTGTGAGTGGAAGTTTACATTGCTTTGTACATGCGAGGGAGTGAGCGCAGGTTGCACTGGTTCTCTGCCAACTGTGCATCGATAAATCAACACTTTCCAGATGTACTTCACAGAAATGTGATGTTTGTTTAGCTCTGTTTTCTATAAAGCCATGGTTGGAGGTATTGTCCGAAGACTCCAATTTTGACATTGTGTTGATAACAGAGTTGCAGTTTTTAAGAAGGTTAATAGAATTGATTTACATGTTTTGGGATTTATATGAAAATGATGTTAGTGTTTAAAACATACTAAATTTACCTAGAAGTCCGACTTGTCAATTTGTGTAACATTATTTCAGCTCTAAGAAAAATGTAGACAGATAGAAATTAAAATCGCTTTCCAAAATGTTGAAGGGGAAATGTCAACTCTTTTCTTTTGAAGCCTCCAACACCAACAGGAACCATGAAGTACCTATTGAAACCATGAAATAACCGAGAACCTGGTTTTCCGTTGTTCATGTGGTGCCCTATAATCCCAAAGACACATACTGGACAATGTTTGCATTTCAAGAGTTAACATTCCTCTCTAGGAAAGTACAAGAAAAACCAAACAAAATATATACATTTAGGCTTGATTCCAAAAGCACATACAGGCATTTTAGCTATGAGAACCCTGCTGCAGCTATGCTAGGCTATTGAAAACAGGTGTTCTTCTATCAGTGATGAGAACGCTTAATCATCCGATCATGTTGGGTAAAGCAATTTAACACACCCGTGTGCACTCCCAAGATTTCGTGAACCCGGGGGTTGATTGATAAGAAAGATGTTCCAAATAACATGAGTCTTTAATGTCATTCACTATTTTACAGTTGAGTTCACTATCTGACATATAATATTTGAGTATACTGTCTTGAAATACTGAGGCATAATTCATATTCAACTACAGTCAAATAGTCCCCTCACTTACAACCCTCCCTTCACCCCAAAGAAGACATAAAAAAAGCATTTGCTCAATCTAGGGAAAGGTCATCATTTCTTTGTTTGAGCTGATTACTCAATTCCTATCTATCTTAGTCAAAAATATTTGACCTTTCAGGAATTCACTGTAGTTCACAGAGTGTGAAGATGGAGGAACTCTGATTCTAGGAGGGGCTTGCTCTTCTCCTACTGTCTTCATTGCAGCTCAGTATCTGATCCTTTAAAATGGATGCCTGAGTGGAGGGGAGGGAAGAATAAGTGCTTGATAGCAATGCCCCAACCTGGGAAAAGGCTTACCTGGGCTTGGTGCATTTTGGTCTGAATGGTATTTAAATGCCCCTTGGGACCTGTGGATTCTCATGACCTCTTCCAAGAACATGAGCACTTTTATAATCTCTGCCATCTCTTCTCTTTTAGACGTCAGGAATCTTGGAGCCGTTCTTGGATCAGAGAATTGAGTGACATTCTCAAGTGCACGTTGACACTCCGAATGTTTCTGCCGGTATCACAGAAGTTCAGAAGGTCTCATGAATGTCTTTCGAGCCTGGTATTCTCTAGAGATGTCTCCCTGCCGGTATTCTCCTTTGTAGCGGAACAACTCTCATCAATATGTTCGCATCTCTCCTCAATCCGTGCAGCCAGCTTTTCTGCCAGCTTCTCTTCGTGTCTCCCATAAAGTCGACTTCAACAGGACTGGGCAAGACTGAAAGTACCTCGGAGCCTCACCAGTAAGCTGATGAAAGGCAGTTCTTCCACTCTCTGCCCTTTCAGCTTCTGGAAACTTACCCGTGAACTTAGGTCTTTGGGCAGCAGCATTATCTCGAACTTACACAGCTTCCTGATCAAAAGACCTAAGCCAATCTCCACATAGGGCGGCAGCTCCCCCATCACACTGATCCACCCACACAATTCTGCCCACTTAACTTGGATCCACCAACCACAACAAGCCTCATGGTACACATCAATATTCCACCTGGAATCCAACCGGTAACTGCCATCCCCAATGGTTGATGAATATTGTCAGTGTTGGGGGAGGGGCTGCATTAAACGAGAGGTTCCTAATTTAAATGTGATTCTATCCACTAGCGTGCCACTCTCCTTTTATCTTCCCTCTTCCCTTTGGTACAGATCTGTATATACAGTACAAACGGAGGGAAGTGTGCCCATTTTTAGTTTATGGTTTCACACGTTTTGAAACTTTCTAACAGTTCACAGTTCACAGACACTCCACTAAAGGAAACTCATGTTTGTGTAATATCCATTCACCCAGAATACATTTCCGTCTGTTGCTTTCTGCTGAAACACCCACGCTCTCAGGAAATGGATCCATTTTTTCATGGGGGCTGAAATTCCGAGAAATGAAACCAGTCCCATTGTGCACTTTACTGTCTGTCTCGTTTGCTCTTAGTACAGTTTTGAAGAGCTACTTGCTTTGCTGTAGGCTTATGCCGTTTCTTCTCTACGTAGGGTAGAATATGGCATTCATTCTTGCTGTTGGAAGAATTGTAAGTCTATATCACGGACTATGACCAAATCTTATTCAAAATCGGCATTTGGGTTAGGTCACTATATGCTCTTTTGAATCAATATTTATGAATATTAATGCACACGTCTGTGTTCTGAATACAAGTGTGTTGAGTACATTTAAGCTGCGATACTGGTTCGATGCATGCTGAAAGATCCTTGACAACCTTTTTAGTATTTTGTTTTGAATACTCATGGTTTCTTTGGTATATGTCAGCCAACCGTACCCTTTTGGTGTCACTCTGTTTGATTGATTGCTTGTTTGTTTGCTTGTTGTTGGTTTTGCAAACACATTAGCCCATGCATCACTCCGTTTGCTTCAATCAGAGAGTCATATATGTGAATCACTTAAGATAGTTCTTAAAATCACCTATGATTTCCTGCTACCCTCTCCCATCTTATGGCTTTGATGTCCTCCTAGCCTTCTTCTTGTTTCTTGTTTGTAACTCACGCTCTTCTTGCATTTCCAATAATGGTTTTTCTTATTTCCATTTCATCTTGCTACTTTTCTATTCAGGGTAGAATTCTCAATCTTTCTTTTAGGATAAGTTTTGAACTGCTGAATTCTTTTAAGCTTTGCTGGTCTGTGAATTTCCCTAGCTCTGCCGTTATTAGAAATGGCAGTCATGTGGCATAGGCTACCCATGATTACAGATTTTTCTCATTCAGGATATGGCCTATGTCCTTGCACTCCTCCCTGTTCTGCAATATTTCGGCCGTGATATGAGCTAAAACCCCTCTGGAGGTTCTGTTGTGGCTAAATTGCTTTCCTCTAGATGCATTTTAAATCACTGGGATGATCATGAACTTTGTTGATTTGAATTATACAGCTGCAAATAGGTGTATTGGGATTTCAACTGCTTTGGACGCTATGTATTTCCTGAAATCGTATAGATGAACCTTTCTTGGCTTTCAGCATGTTTCATTGTGATTTTTCTTCAAATAGCTTTTCAGAATTTTTTTTTTATCTCTTGCTTTTCCATTTATGACACTTGTGAATACTATTCTTTCATTCTTTGTCTTACCCCAGGATTCAACCTCGATGTTTGCATTGGTTTGCACTTGCTTTTCTATGTCTTCTTCTGATCGAGGGATTTCTGTTCCCCTGTCTTCACAGTCATTCACGAGTCCCTCTGCATTATCTAGTCTGCTTAGGACTGACTTTAGCCCAGTTATTATCTCATCCATTGAGTTTTCTTATATTATTTGGTTCTTCTTTAGAGTTTCCCTTCCCCTTTTCGTGTATTCTGCCTTTTGTGATTCTGAGACACTGTTGTTCTTCAGCGTTTTCCTCACCTCCGTTTTCAATGCTTGCTCTGGTAGCATTTTTCCGTCTAGTTGCTTGAAACTTATTGTTTGGGCCTTCAAACTCTCTGGTACTGAAATGGTACTTCTGGTTTCTTTTCCTATACTTCTTTTTCTCTACATGTCAAGTACTATCTGTTAACTAATATACACTTACAAGGCTTGGTTAAGTGAAAACTTTAGACTTTGGTGTATGCAATTCCATGATATTTATGTGAAGACAATTTCCCTAGACATTGATGCCATGTCCTGTTCCTGTGTGTGTTGTCTGGTATATCTCTAATAGCTGGTGATGACTTTGTTGTGATGAACACAGCATAATATTTCAATTAGTATATCCTCATTTGTATTATGCTAATCTCACATCTGAAATTGCACAGGGCACTTCCTCTAGTGGAAATGAAGCTTCTGGAGGTTTTCAGCTCTGCATTCTTCTGTATGTCATATTGGTGTGTTTCAAACCCAGCCAACAGACAGTGTGCTTGTAATTTTTATTTTCATGGGATTGTCCCAATGTTACCAGTTCTTCCCAGAGCTTCCATGTCTTCAGAAAAACAAGTGGAAACATATGTATGGATGTCATACTTCAAGGCCTGCTGGAATGATCCCACAGAATGACCTATGTGCCCTCTGTGCAGTACCATATCAATGCCATCCAAAATGTAGCTTCTTCATTTGGTAGATAATGCTGAAGGATATGCTTCATCTTCTCACTCTGTGGAATTAGACCACTCTTCCTTGTTCTCTCATCCTTGTGTCATGGGTTCACGAAGGCAACCACAGAGCTTTTCCACATACTCTGCCTCAAACCAGACCATAATCCCAGTCCAGGTTATGAATGTAGCTTATCCTAAATCTTTTAACAGTGATTTCAACCCCAACGCCTCTGTAAACCTCAGACTAGATGCATGATAATGCTGATTGAGCTGCACACGTTCTCTATTTGAAAAATGCCAAATTGGTCCCTTATACTGTGGATGCAGTGGATGAGGCTATAGGACATATTGATAAACTCAACCGCACACGCCAGTGTGGTTGATTTCTCACTGAGGTCACAGTTCTGTTTGCTGTCTTGATAGGACCCACCATAACCCACAACACACTCTAGATCCCTGAGTTCTCCGTGTGAAGTCATCCATAGCCCTATCCCCCTTTTTCCGCTGCGTCTGCTAGCTCAAATTTGGCAGTTCGGATCTTGGTCTCAGATTCAATTGTGGGGATATATTGTGCTGATTGCTTTGAGTTCTGTCAGCCAAGCATCTGCTGTGCACTCTTCTAACACTCAGCGCATCACCTTCAATCCCATGTGTGCTGCCCGCTTGAGAGTGTGTGTCCAAGTAAAACAAAGTTTCACCACTGATGCTCCATTACCAGAGGTCAGATCCTGCACTGGTTTCCATTCTCTACATTGCCTTTTCCTGCTTCCAGGTTTTCTGAGGCTTCATCCTGTCTTTCGATATAACAGACCATCCTTCGGCAAGTTTCCTGTGCCAAGGGCTGGGTGAGTAGATGTTTACATTTCTGTGTACATGGGAGGGAGTGAGCACAGGATACACTTGTTCTATGCTAACTGAGCATTGATAAATCAACACATTCCTGATATAATTCAAAGAAATGTGATGTTTGATTAGCTCTGTTTTCTTTACAGCCATGGTGGGTGGGTTTGTTCGTAGACTTCAATTTTGACAAGTGTTGATAACTCAGTTGCTGTTTTTAAGAATGTTAATAGAATTGATTTACATGTTTTGGGATTTATAAGAAAATGAAGTTAGAATGTGAAACATACTAAATCCACCTAGATGCCAGACATGTCAATTTTGTAAGATTATGTCAACTCTAAGAAAAATATAGAAAGAAATAAAGTAAAAATGCTGTCCAATATGTTGAAGGGGATATGTCAACTCTTTACTGTTGAAGCCTCCAACACCAACCGGAACCATGAAGTATCTATTGGAACCATGAAATAACCGAGAACCTGGGTTTCCCTTGTGCATGTGGTTCCCTTTACTCCCAATGACACATACTGGCCAATGTTGGAATATCAAGGGTAACATTATTCTTTAGGGAAATACAACAAAAACCAAACAATATATATACATTTAGGCTTGATTCCAAAAGCACCTACAGGCATTTTAGCTATGAGAATCCTGATGCACCTATGCTAGGCAATTGAGAACCAGGTGTTCTTGTATCATTGATGAGAACGTTTAATCATCCCATCATATTGCATACAGCAATTTAACTAAACCAAGTGTGGACCCCCATGATATCGTGCACCCGGGTCTTGACAGAAGTCTAAGATGCTCTACAAAAGCTGTGTCTTTAATGTCTTTCAAAACTTTTACAATTCAGTTCACTATCTGTCTTATAATATTCCTCTATACTTTATAAAAACATGAGGCCGAATACATATTCAAGTTCAGTCAAAGTTTCCCCTCACTTACCACACTCCCTTCACCCCAAAGAATACATAACCCCAGCATTTGCTGAATCTAGGGGTAGGCCATCATTTCTTTGTGTGAGCTAAGTATTCAATTCCTATCTATTTAATCGAGAGTATTTGACCTTTAAGGAGATCACCGTTGTTCAAAGAGAGTGAATTTGGAGGAACTCTGATTCTAGGAGGGGCTTGCTCTTCTCCTAATGGCTTCATTGCAGCTCAGGTTCTGATCCTTTAAAATGGATGCCTGAGTGGAGGGGAGGGAAGAGCAAGTGCTTGATAGCAAGGCCCAAACCGGGGAAAAGTATTACCTGGGCTTGGTGCATTTTGGTCTGAATGGTTTGTAAATGCCCCTTGGGACCTGTGAATTCTCATGACCTCTTCCAAGAACATGAGTGCTTTTATCATCTCTACTATCTCTTCTCTTTTAGACTTCAGGAATCTTGGACCCGTTCTTGGAGCAGGGAATTGAGTAAATTTCTCTAGTGCACGTTGACACTCCGTGTATTTCTACCAGTATCACTGAGGTTCAGTAGGTCTCATGAAAGGCTTTCGAGCCTGTATTCTCTAGAGATGTCTCCATGCCGGTATTCTCCATTGTAGCAGAACAACTCTCATCAATATGTTCGCATCTCAGCTCAATCCGTCCAGCCAGCTTTTCTGCCAGGTTCTCTTCGTGTCTTCCATAAAGTTGACTTCAACAGGACTGGGAAGTCTGAAAGTAACTCGGAGCCTCACCAGTAATCTGATGATAGCCAGATCTTTCACTGTCTGCCCTTTCAGTTTCTGGAAACTTACCCTTGAACTCCGGTCTTAGGGCAGCAGCAGTAACTCGAACTAACACAGATTCCTGAGAAAAAGACAAAAGCCAATCTCCACAGAGGGCAGCAACCCATCCATCACACTGATCCACCGACCGAATTGTGCCCAGTTACCTTGGATCCACCAGCCACAAAAAGCCTCGCTGTACACACCAACATTCCATCTGGAATTCCATCCGACAAATGCCTTCCCCAATGTTTGCTGCACATTTACAGTGATGGGGGAGGGGCTGCATTTAAATAGAGGTTCCTAAGTGATATGTGATTCAATCCACTAGCGTCCCATGGTCCTTTTTTCTTCCCTCTTTCCTTTGTCCCAATCTTTTTACTCTGTATAAACTGAAGGAATTGTGTTCATTTACAGTTTACGGTTTCACACATCTTGAAACATTCTAACAGTTCACAGTACAAAGAGACCCACTAAAGAAAACTCATGTTTGTGTAAAATCCATTCACCCAGAATACATATCCTTCTGTTGCTTTCTGCTGAAACACCCACACTCTCAGAACATGGATCCATTTTTTTCATGGGTGTGAAATTCCAAGAAGTGAAACCAATCCCAATGTGCACTTTACTGTCTGTCTCGTTTGCTCTTAGTACAGTTTTGCAGAGCTACTTGTCTTTGCTATACTCTTATGCCATTTATTCTTTAAGTAGGGTAGAATATGGCCTTCGTTCATTCTGTTGGAAGACTTGTAAGCCTTTATCATGTTCTATGACCCAATATTATTCAAAACCGTCATTTGATTTGGGTCATGATGTGCACTTATGAATCAATATTTATGAATATTAATGCTCGCATCTGTTTTTGAATACAAGTGTGTTGAGTACATGCTAGCCGCCATACTGGGTTGATGCATGCTGAATGATCCTTGACATCACTTTGAGTATTTTGTATTGAATATCTATGGTTATTTGGTATATGTCAGCAAACTTTAACCTTTTGGTGTTTGTTTGTTTGTTTGATTGTTTGTTTTGCAAACACATTAGGCCATGCATCTCTCCTTTTGCTTCAGACAGTCATATAAGATGATTCACTTAAGATAGTCCTTAAAATCACCTATGATTTCCTGCTAAAATCTCCCATGTTTAGGATTGTGATGTCCTCTTTGCCTTCTTCCTGTATCTTCTTTGCAACTCATGCTCTTCTTGCGTTTCCAATAATGGTTTTCTTATTTCCATTTCATCTTGCTACTTTTTTTTTCAGGGAAGGATTCTCAACTTGTTTTTTAGGATCAGTTTCAAACTGCTGAATTCTTTTAAGGTTTGCCAGTCAGTGAAATTCCCTAGCTCTGCCGTTCTTATTAATGGCGATCATTTGGCATTGGCTACCCTAGATTGCAGCTTTTTCTCATTCAGGATATGGCCTATGTCCTGGCACTCCTCCCAGTTTTGCAAAATTTCTGCCGAGATATGAGCTGAAATGCCTCTGGAGGTTCTGTTGTGACTAAGTTGCTTTCCTCAAGGTGCATTTTAGATCACTGGGATGATCATGAACTTTGTTTATTTGAATTCTACAGCTGATTGTTTGTCTATTGCTATTTCACTTACTTTGGATAATTTGTAATTCCTGAATTCGTATAGATGATCCTTTCTTGGCTTTCAGCATGCTTCATTGTGATTTTTGTACAAATACCTTTTCAGAATTTTTTATTTCATCTATTTCTTTTCCACTTGGGACTCTTATGAATCCTATTCTTCCATTCATTTTCTTACCCCAGGATTCAACAGCGATGTTAGCGTTGGTTTGCACTTGGTTTTCTATGTCTTCTTCTGATCGAAGGATTTCTTTTCCCCTGTCTTCACAGTCATTCACGAGTCCCTCTGCATTATCTAGTCTGCTTAGGACTGACTTTAGCCCAGTTATTATCTCATCCATTGAGTTTTCTGATATTATTTGATTCTTCTTTAGAGTTTCCCTTCCCCTTTTCGTGTATTCTGCCTTTTGTGATTCTGAGACACAGTTTTTTATACTGTGTTTTCCTCACCTCCATTTTCAATGCTTGATCTGGTAGCATTTTGCCATCCAGATGCTTGAAAGCTTATTGTTTGGGCCTTCAGTCTCTTTGGAACTGAAATTGTACTTCCTGTTTCTTTTACTATACTTCTATTTCTCTACTGGTCAAGTACTATCAGGTATCTAATATAGACTTAAAAGGCTTGGATAAGTGAAAACTTTAGACTCTTTGGTGTACACAATTCCATGATATTTCTGTGAGGACAATTTTCCCTAGACATTGATGCCATGTCCTATTCCTCTGTGTGTTGTCTGGTATATCTCTAATTCCTGGTGTTGCATTTGTTGTGATGAACACACCATACTATTTCAATTAGTATAACCTCTGTTTTATTATGCTAATCTCACAGTTCAGAAAGTGCACATGGCACTTCCTCTAGTGGAAATGAAACTTCTAAAGAGTTTCAGCTCTGCATTCTTCTGTATGTCATATTGGTGTGTTTCCAACACAGCCAACAGACATTGCGCTTGTAAGTTTTATTTCCATGGGAATGTCCCAATGTTACCAGTTCTTCACAGAGCTTCCCTGTCTTCAGAAACACCAGTGGAAACATATGTATGGATGTCATACTTCAAGGCCTGCTGGAATGATCCCACAGACCGACCTATGTTTCCTCTGTGCAGTACCATGTCAGTGCCATCCAAAATGTAGCTTCTGCATTTGGGAGATAATGCTGAAGGAAATGCTTCATCTTCTCACTCTGTGGAATTTGAACACACTTCCTTGTTCTCTCATCCTTGTGTCTTGGGTTCTCGAAGGCAACCACAGAGCTGTTCAGCATCGTCTGCCTGAAACCAGAACGTAATCCCAGTCCACGTTACGAATGTAGCTTATCCTAAATTATTTAATACTGATTTCAGCCCCAACGCCCCCTGGAACACTCAGATCAGATGCATGATATCTCTGATTGATCCCCACATGTGCTCTATTTGCAAAATGCAAAATTGGTCCCTGGTCATGCAGATGCAGTGGATGAGGCAATAGGACATATTGATAAACTCAACCTCATACGCCAGTGTGGTTGATTTGTCACTGAGGTCATAGTTCTGTTTGCTCTTTTTATAGGACCCACCATAAACCACAGTGCACTCTAGATCCCTGAGTTCTGCGTGTGCCGTTATCCGTAGCCCTATCCCTCTTTTTCTGCTGCCTCTGCTAGCTCAAATTTGGCAGCTCGAATCTTGGTCTCAGATTCAATTGTGGGGATATTTTGTGTTGATTTCTTTGAGTTCTGTCAGCCAAGCATCTGCTGTGTACGCTTCTAACACTCAGGGCATCACCTTCAATCCCAAGTTTGCTGCCGGCTTGAGAGTGTGCGTCCGAGTAATACTGAGTATCACCTTTTATGCTCCATTACCAGAGGTCAGATCCTGCACTGGTTTGCATTCTCTACTTTGCCGTCTCCTGCTTCAATGTTTTCTCAGGCCTCATCCTGTCTTTGGATGTAACAGACCAATCTTCGGCAAGTTTCCTGTGCCAAGGGCTTGGTGAGTGGATGTTTACATTGCTGTGTACATGGGAGTGAGAGTGCACAGGTTACACTGGTACTCTGCCAATTGAGCATTGATAAATCAACACTTTCCTGATATAATTCACAGAAATGTGATGTTTGTTTAGCTCTGTTTTCTATACACCCATCATGGGAGGGTTTGTCCGTAGACCCCAGTTTTGATATTGTGTTGATAACTCAGTTGCAGTTTTTAAGAAGGTTAATAGAATTGATTTACATGTTTTGGGATTTATAAGTAAATGAAGTTAGTTTTTGTAACATACTAAATCCACCTAGATTCCAGACTTGTCAATTTGTAACATTTTGTCAACTCTAAGAAAAATATAGACAGTTAGAAAGTAAAATCGGAGTCCAAAATGTTGAAGGGGAAATGTCAACTCTTTACTGTTGAAACCTCCAACACCAACAGGAACCATGAAGTTCCTATAGGAACCATGAAATAGCTGAGAACCTGTGTTTCCCTTGTGCATGTGGTTCCCTTTATTCCCAATGACACATACTGGCCAACGTTGGCATTTCATGGGGTAACATACCTCTTTAGGAAAATACAAGTAAAACCAACAAAATATACAAATTTAGGCTTGATTCCAAAAGCACATACAGGCATTTTAGCTATGAGAACCCTGATGCAGCTATGCTAGGCAATTGAGAACCAGGTGTTCTTCTATCATTGATGAGAATGCTTAATCATCCGATCATATTGGGTAAAGCAATTTCACACAACCAAGTGTGCACCCCCATGATATCGTGCACCCGGGGATTGACAGAAGCATAAGACTCTCTATATAACCTGTGTCTTTAAAGTATTTCATGAATTTTACAGTTCAGTTCACTATCTGACTTATAATATTTGACTATACTGTCGTGAAAAACTGAAGGCCGAATACATATTCAAGTTCAGTCAAAGATTCCCCTCACTTATCACACTCCCTTCACCCCAAACTAGAAATAACCCCAGCATTTGCTGAATCTAGGGGAAGGTCATCATTTCTTTGTGTGAGCTAAGTATTCAATTCCTATCTATTTTAGTCGAGAGTATTTGACTTTAAGGAGTTCTCCGTTGTTCACACAGTGTGAATTTGGAGGAACTCTGATTCTAGGAGGGGCTTGCTCTTCTCCTACTGGCTTCATTGCATCTCAGGTTCTGATCCTTTAAAATGGATGCCTGAGTGGAGGGGAGGGAAGAGCAAGCGCTTGATAGCTATGCACAAAACTGGGAAAAGGCTTACCTGGGCTTGGTTCATTTTGGTCTGAATGGTTTGTAAATGCCCCTTGGGACCTGTGTATTCTCATGACCTCTTCTAAGGACATGAGTGCTTTTATCATCTCTGCCATCTCTTCTCTTTTAGACTTCAGGAATCTTGGACCCGTTCTTGGAGCAGGAAATTGAGTAAATTTCTCCAGTGCACGTTGACACTCTGTATATTTCTACCAGTATCACCGAGGTTTAGTAGGTCTCATGAAAGAATTTCGAGCCTGGTATCCTCTAGAGATGTCTCCATACCGGTATTCTCCATTGTAGAAGAACAACTCTCATCAATATATTCGCATCTCTGCTAAATCCGTGCAGCCAGCTTTTCGGCCAGGTTCTCTTCGTGTCTCCCATAAAGTCGACTTCAACAAGACTGGGAAGTCTGAATGTACCTCGGAGCCTCACCAGTAATCTGATGACAGGCAGATCTTCCACTGTCTGCCCTTTCAGATTCTGGAAACTTACACTTGAACTCAGGTCTTAGGGCAGCAGCAGTAACTCGAACTTATAAATCTTCCCGAGCAAAAGACAAAAGCCAGTCTCCACAGAGTGTGGCAGCCCCTCCATCATATGGATCCACCCAGAGAATTCTGCCCAGTTACCTTGGATCCACCAGCCACAAGAAGCCTTATGGTACACACAAACCTTCCATCTGGAATTCCTTCCGGTACCAGCCGTCCCCAATGTTTGCTGCATTATTTCATTGATGGGGGGGTCTGCATTAAAACAGAGGTTCCTAAGGGAAATATGATTCAATCCACTAGTGTCCCATGGTCCTTTTTTCTTCCCTCTCTCCTTTGGTCCAGTTCTTTATACATAGAACAAACGGAGGGAACTGTGTCCATTTTTAGTTTACGGTTTCACACGTCTTGAAACTTTCTAACATTTCACAGTACACAGAGACCCACTAAATGAAACTCATGTTTGTGTAATATCCACTCACCCAGAATACATATCCTTCTGTTGCTTTCTGCTGAAACACCCACACTCTCAAAACATGCATCCATTTGTTTCATGGGGGTGAAAATCCAAGAAGTGAAACCAATCCCATTGTGCAGTTTCCTGTCTGTCTCTTTTTCTCTTAGTATAGTTTTGCAGAGCTACTTGTCTTTGCTATATTCTTATGCCGTTTCTTCTCTATGTAGGGCAGAGTATGGCATTCGTTCATCCTGTTGGAAGGCTTGTAAGTCTATATCACGTTCTATGACCCAATCTTATTTAAAACCGTCATTTGGTTTGGGTCACAATATGCACTTATTAATCAATATTTATGAATATTAATGCATGCATCTGTTTTCTGAATACAAGTGTGTTGGGTACATGTTAGCCGCCATACTGGGTAGATGCGTGCTGAATGATCCTTGACATCACTTTGAGTATGTTGTATTGAATAAACATGTTTCTTTGGTATATGTCAGCCAACTGTAACTTTTTCGTGTTTGTTTGTTTGATTGTTTGTTTTGCAAACACATTAGGCCATACTTCTCTCCCTTTGCTTCAGACAGACAGTCATATAAGCTGATTCACTTAAGATAGTGCTTAAAATCTCCTATGATTTCCTGCTACCCTCTCCCATCTTAAGATTTTGATGTCCTCCTTTCCCTCTTCCTTTTTCTTCTTTGCAACTCATGCTCTTCTTGCATTTCCAATAATGGTTTTCTTATTTCCATTTCATCTAGCTACTTTTCTATTCAGGGAAGGATTCTCAACTTGTGTTTTAGGATCAGTTTCAAACTGCTGAATTCTTTTAAGATTTGCCGGTCAGTGAAATTCCCTAGCTCTGCCATTCTTAGAAATGGCAGACATTTGGCATTGGCTACCCTAGAGTGCAGCTTTTTCTCATTCAGGATATGGCCTATGTCCTGGCACTCTTCCCGTTTTGGAAAATTTCTGCCGATATATGAGCTTAAACCCCTCTGGAGGTTCTGTTGTGACTAAGTTGCTATCCTCGAGGTGCATTTTAGAACCCTGGGATGTTCATGAACTTTGTTTATTTGAATTCTACAGCTGCTTGTTGTTCTATTGGATTTTCATCTACTTTGGATGCTGTGTACTTACTGAATTCGTATAGATGATTCTTTCTTGGCTTTCAACATTTTACATTGTGATTTTTGTACAAATACCTTTTCAGAATTTTTTATTTTATCTCTTGCTTTTCCATTTCGGACAATTATGATTCCTATTCTTTCATGCTTTGTCTTACCCCAGGATTCAATAACAATGATTGCGTTGGTTTGCACTTGCTTTTCTATGTCTTCTTCTGATCGAAGGATTTCTGTTCCCCTTTCTTCACATTCATTCACGAGTCCCTCTGCATTATTTAGTCTGCTTAGGACTGACTTTAGTCCAGTTATTATCTCATCCATTGAGTTTTCTGATATTATTTGATTCTTCTTTAGATTTTCCATTCCTCTTTTCTGGTATTCTGCGTTTTGTGTATCTGAGACACTGTTGTTCTTCAGAGTTTTCCTCACCTCCGTTTTCAATGCCTGCTCTGGAAGCATTTTGCCATCTAGTTGCTTGAAAGCTTATTGTTTGGACCTTCAATCTCTCTGGAACTGAATTGGTACTTCCTGTTTCTTTTACTATACTGCTTTTTCTCTGCTTGTTAAGTACTATCAGGCAACTAATCTAGACTTATAAGGCTTGGTTTATTGAAAATTTTAGACTCTTTGGTGTACACAATTCCATGACATTTCTGTGAGGACAATTTTCCCTAGACATTGATGCCATGTCCTGTTCCTGTGTGTGTTGTCTGGTATATCTCTACTTGCTGGTGTTGCCTCTGTTGTGATGAACACACCATAATATTTCAATTAGTATAACCTCATTTTTATTATTCTAATCTCACAATTCTGAAAGTGCACAGGGCATCTCATCTAGTGGAAATGTTGCTTCTAAAGTTTTTCAGCTCTGCATTCTTCTGTATGTCATATTGGTGTGTTTACAACACAGCCAACAGTGAGCTTGTAAGTTTTATTTCCATGGGAATGTCCCAATGTTACCAGTTCTTCCCAGAGCTTCCCTGTCTTCAGAAACACCAGTGGAAACTTATGTATGGATGTCATACTTCAGGGCCTGCTGGAATGATCCCACAGACCGACCTATGTTTCCTCTGTGCAGTACCACGTCATTGCCATCCAAAATGTAGCTTCTACATTTGGGAGATAATGCTGAAGGAAATGCTTCATCTTCTTACACTGTGGAATTTGAACACACTTCCTTGTTCTCTCATCCTTGTGTCATGTTTTCACGAAGGCAACCACAGAGGTGTTCCGCATCCTCGGCCACAAAAAAGACAGTAATCCCAGTCCAGGTTACGAATGTAGCACAACCTAAAACTTTTAATGCTGATTTCATCCCCAACGCCCCTTGAACCCTCGGACCAGATGCATGATGTCTCAGATTGATCCCCACATGTGTTCTATTTGCAAAATACCAAATTGTCCCTGGCGTGCAGATGCAGTGGATGTGGCCATAGGACATATCGATAAACTCAACATCACACGCCAGTGTGGTTGCTTTCTCACTGATGTCACAGTTCTGTTTTCTCTCTTGATATGACTCACCACAACCCAGAATGCACTCTAGATCCCTGAGTTCTGCGTGTGCCGTCATCAGTAGTCCTATCCCTATTTTTCCTCTGCCTCTGCTAGCTCAAATTTAGCAGCTCGGATCTTGTTCACCGATTCAATTGTGGGGGTATTTTGTGCTGATTTCTTTGAGTTCTGTCAGCCAAGCATCTGCTGTGCCCTCTTCTAACACTCAGCACATCACCTTCAATCCCATGTGTGCAGTCAGCTTGAGAGTGTGCGTCCAAGTAAAGCAGAGTTTCACCTTTGCTGCTCCATTACCAGAGGTCAGATCCTGTAGTGGTTTCCATTCTCTACACTGCCTTCTCCCCTTTCCTGTTTTCTGAGGCCTCATCCTGTCTTTGGAAGTAACAGACCACTCTTCGGCAAGTGTCCTTTGCCAAGGGCTGGGTGAGTGGATGTTTACATTACTGTGTAAATGGGAGCAAGTGGGCGCATGTTGCACTGTTTCTCTGTCAACTGGGCATTGATAAATCATCACTTTACAGATATAATTCACAGAAATATGATGTTTACTTTGCTCTATTTTTTATACAGCCATGGTGGGAGTGTTGTCCGATGGCTCCAGTTTTGACATTGTGTTAATAACTCACATGCAGGTTTTAAATAGGTTAATAGAATAGATTTACATGTTTTGGGATCTTTATGAAAATGAAGTTAGTTTTTGAAACATACTAAATCTACCTAGAACCCGATTTGTCTATTTTTGTAACATTTTGTCAGCTCTAAGGAAATAATAGAGAAATAGAATATAAAATAGCTGTCCAAATTTTAAACGGGACATGTCAACTCTTTACTCTTGAAGCCTTCAACAGCAACAGGAACCAGGAAATACCTATTGGAACCGTGAAATTACCCGCAACATGGGTTTTCATTTTGAAAGTGTTACCCTTTATTTCCAATGTCTCATACTGGCCAATGTTGGCATTTAAAGATGTAACATTACTCTCTACTAAAATACAAGAAAATCCAAACAAAATATATACATTTAGGCTTGATTCCAATAGCACCTAGAGGCATAATAGGTATGAGAATCCTGCTGCAGCTATGCTAGGCTGTTGAGAACCAGGTGTTTTTCTATCAGTGATGAGAATGCTTAATCTACCGATCATGATGGGTAAAGCAATTTAACAAATCCAAGTCTGCACTCCCATGATATAGTGCACCCGAGGCTTGACTGAAGGGAAAGACGGTCCACATAACCTGTGTCCTTAATGTCTTTGGCGACTTTTACAGTTCAGTTCACTATTTGACTTCTAATATTTGACTATACTGTCTTGTGAAAATGAGGCCTAATACCTATTCAAGTTCAGTCAAAGATTCCCCTCACTTACCACACTCCCTTCACCCCAAAGAAGACATAACCCCAGCATTTGCTGAATCTAGGGGAATGTCATCATTTCTTTCTGTTAGCTAAGTATTCAATTCATATCTATTTTAGTCTAGAGTATTTGATCTTTGAGGATTTCACTGTTGTTCTCAGAGTGTGAATCTGTTGGAACCCTGATTCTAGGAGGGGCTTGCACTTCTCCTACAGGCTTCATTTCACCTCAGGTGCTGATCTTTAAAATGGATGCCTGAGTCGAGGGTAGTTTAGTGCAAGGGCTTCATAGCAAGGGTGATAGTGGGAAAAGTCTTACCTGGTCTTGGTGCATTTTGGTCTGAATTGTTTGTAAATGCCCATTGGGACGTGTGGATTCTAATGACCTCTTCCAAGAACATGAGCACTTTTATCATCTCTGCCATCTCTTCTCTAGTAGACATCAGGAATCTTGGACCCGTTCTTGGAGCAGGGAATTGAGTAACTTCTTCAAGGGCACGTTGACACTCCATATATTTCTGCCAGTATCAGCGAGGTTCAATATGTCTCATGAAGGTCTTTGGGCCTGGTATTCTCTAGAGATGTCTCCATGCCAGTATTTTCCATTGTAGCAGAACAACTCTCATGAATGTGTTCGCATCTCTCCTCAATCAGTACAGCCAGCTTTTCTGCCAGCTTCTCTTTGTGTCTCCCATAAAGTCGACTTCAAGAGGAATTGGCCATTTTTTAAGGACATTGGAGCCTCACCAGTAAGTTGATGATAGACAGATCTTCCACTGTCTGCCCTTTCACGTTCTGGAAACTTACCCGAAATCTCATGTTTTTGGGCAGCAGCAGTATCTCGAACTTACACAGCTTCCCGAAAAAAAGACCTAAGACAAACTCCACAGAGGGCGGCAGCCCCTCCCTCACACTGATCCATCCACAGAATTCTGCCCAGTTTCCTTGGATCCACCAGCCACAACAAGCCTCGAGGTACCCATCAGCTTTCCACCTGGAATCCAACAGGTAACTGCCATCTACAATGGTTGATACATCTTGTTATTGTTGTGGGAGGGGCTGCATCAGACAACAGATTCCTAAGGTTAATGTGATTCTATCCACTAGCGTCCCATGGTCCTTTTTTCTTCCCACTTTCCTTTGGTTCAGATCCGTATACACAGTACAAATGGAGGGAAATGTGTCCAGTTTTAGTTTATGGTTTCACACGACTTTAAACTTTCTAAAAGTACACAGTTCACAGAGACACACTAAAGAAATTATGTTTGTGTAATATCCATTCACCCAGAACACATATCCGTTTGTTGCTTTCTGCTGAAACACCCACACTCTCAGAGTATATATCTAATTGTTTATTGGGGGCTGAAATTCCAAGAAATGAAACCAACCCCTATGTGCACTTTACTGTCTTTCTCTTTAGCTCTTTGTATAGTTTTGCAGAGCTACTTGTCTTTGTTATAGGCTTATGCCATTTCGTCTCTACCTAGGGTAGTATAGGGCATTCATTCATCCTGTTGCAAACAATGTAAGTCTATATCATGGTCTATGAAAACATTTTATTCAAACTCGTCATTAGATTTGTGTTACGATGTACTCTTATGAATCAATACTTATGAATATTTATGCATGCATCATTTTTCTGAATACAAGTGTGTTGAGTACATGCAAGCACCGATACTGGGTCGATGCGTGCTGAATGATCCTTGACATCACTTTGAGTATTTTCTTTTGAATATTCATGGTTTCTTTGGTATATGTCAGCCAACCGTACCCTTTTTGTGTTTGATTGATTGATTGTTTGTTTGCTTGTTGTTTGTTTTGCAAATACATTAGGCCATGCATCTCTCCGGTTGCTTCAACAGAGAGTCATAGGAGCTGATTCAGTTAAGACACTGCTTAAAATCACCTATGATTTAATGCTTCCCTCTCCCATCTCTAGGGTTTTGCTGTCCTACTTGCCTTCTTCTTTTTTATTCTTTGAATCTCAAGCTCTTCCTGCATTTCCAGTAATGGTTTTCTTATACCAATTACAACTTGCTACTGTCTATTCAGGGTAGAATTCTCAATTTTTCTTTTAGGGTTAGTTTCAAACTGCTGATTTCTTTTAAGTTTTGCCGGTCTGTGAAATTCTCTTGCTCTGCCATTATTATTAATGGCGGACATGTGGCATAGGCTAACCTAGATTGCAGCTTTATCTCATTCAGTTTATGGTCTATGTCCTGGCACTCCTCCCTGTCCTGCAATATTTCTGTCGAGATATCAGCTGAAACCCCTCTGGAGGTTCTGTTGTGACTAAGTTGCTTTCGTCTAGGGGCATTTTAAATCAATGGGATAATCGTGAACTTTGTAGATATGAATTATACAGCTGCTTGTATGTCTATTGGGATTCCACCTCCTTTGGACGCTGTGCACTTCCTGAAATCTTATAGATGATTCTTTCTTGGCTTTCAGAAATTTTCAGTCTGATTTTTCTACAAATAAATTTTCAGGCTTCTTTTTTGTTTTTAATCTCTTGCATTCCTATCTGGGGCTCTTATGTATCATATTCTTTCATGCTTTGTCTTACCCCGTGATTCAACAGCAATGTTTGCATTGGTTTACACTTGCTTTTCTATGTCTTCTTCTGATCGTGGGATTTCTGTTCCCCTGTCTTCACAGTCATTCACGAGTCCCTCTGCATTATCTAGTCTGCTTAGGACTGACTTTAGCCCTGTTATTATCTCCTCATTTGAGTTTTCTGATATTATTTGGCTCATCTTTAGATATTCTCTTCCCCTTTTCTGGTATTCTGCCTTTTGTGAATCTGAGACTCTCTTTTTCTTCAGTGATTTCCTCTCCTCCATTTTCAATGCTTGCTCTGGTAGCATTATGCGGTTCCAAATCTGACCCAAAACCAACGAGTCTTTTCTTTTTTTAAGAACTTCACCATGGACAAAAGATGTCACTAAAGAAGGTGAGAAAAGAGCAGGTCCCCATCATTCAGAATCCCTCCCAAAGGGCCCACAGAAGTAAAGAGGAGACGAACGAGAGAAAAGGTTTATTTATACACATGCAGGAGCCAACCAGAAAAGTAACTACCATGTTAAATGGTGAAAGTTAAAGGCTTTTTATCAACCTAACTTAATAGGGCAAAGGGAGAGGAGAGAATTGGCTTCCATGACAGGTTTTATTCTACATCTGTTGAATCTCAGGTATCTTCAGCTTAAAGTGCTTTTGTATTAACCGTGGGTTCCATCTGACTTTCCTTTCCTCGAACTTTGTTCTTTTTCAAAATTCACTCATGTATTCTGAGCCCCTGGATTTTCCACGTGAATTTTAGATTGATTGTCAGTTCCTGCAAAACAGAAACTGGGATTTGGGTAGGCATTCTTTGAATCCTTAGATCTATTTGTGGACTATTGTCATCTTAGTAGAATGAAGCCTTCTGCTCCATGAAAATGGGATTATTTTCTGTGAATGTAGGTCTTAATTTCTCTCAACAGAATCTCTCATCTATTGTAGTCTTCAGTGCCCAAGTTTGATACTTCTTCCTCACCTCTATTGGACGCTGATTCAGAAAAGACACGACCTCCTGGAGAACCTCTGCTGCCACGGAGCTGACATGGAACTGAGTCCTGAGGAGGCTTTAAATACTTTTAAAAACAGGATTAGTGTACTTTAATTACTCCATAGATGAGTAATGAATGGGTCACATTAACATAGGATTTTAATCCTTTTAGAATTAGTAGAGTAATAAAGACACATTACAAAAAATTGAAATATTGCCTAAAAGAGAAGAGATTTGTAATTCCCACCCACAGAGGTGACCGTCATGAATGATTTGTTGCTTATGTCTCAGTCTCTGTGTCTCTCAGTATGTCTCTTTCGATCTCTGCCTCTCACACACTCACAATCAGATCAATTTACATCTATATTGATTTCACACATATGTGGTAGTGCAGATGGGACCCTGGATGCAGACAGTGGGTCTGCATACTTCCATCCTGAGGCCTCCCTTGACATTGGATTGAGACCAGGCACCCACTTTTCCAACTGCACAGCATTCATTCATTCACATCAACCAGAACGAATGGACCCCATCCCCTCTCCATCAACATTAGTGTTGCCTTAATTCCGACTGTTTCAACCAGTGCTGTGATGAACACCCTTGAAAAGGCATCTTTGAATAGGTGTGTAAGGATTTTAGTGGGATGAACTGTAAGGATCAGAATTTCTGGGGAAGAGATGCATCTGTGGCCCTTTGATGCATCCTGCACCCTGTTCTCCTGAAGAGGAGCACCCCTTCACTCTTCCCTCCAGGGGATCTGCTGGAGACTCTGCCTGCTTACATTGTCGCCAGGGCTGGTTGTCACCTGACTAAAGACCCGCCAGTGTGATGGTGACCAGTGCTGTCTCTGCAGTGTTTCCGTCTGCCTGAGTTCTCAGCTGAGAGGTCAAGCCTCTCTAACACACACTGGCCACCTGCATTGCCTCTCATTGGAACTGCCCATTTCTGTTCTATTTCTGTTTAGAACACTGGGTTTTGAAAGGTTTTTGGACTACAGGGGTGGGAAACCCTTCGCCAACCTTCGGTTATGAAGAATGCTTTTTCCAGGTTGTGGTTTGTCTTTCCAGCTGTTTTTCTGGGCTTTTGCAAATTTTTTTTATTTGTTTGGTTTTGTTTTTGCCACAGGAAGAGCAAGCATCTCCCTTATGTCTTCTGGCTGTGGTGTCTCAGGGGGAACAGCAGTGTCTACCCTGAGATTATGCACAGAGTTACTAAAAGGGCTTCAATTTGTACATCACATCTTTAATCCCCCTGGATATCCCCTTTAAATAATAAAAATGCTGTTTCAAGTGAAAACAAAAAAAAATCACCAGCCCCAGCTTAAAACATGTGGGCAGGGACAAAAAAAAAAAACCTTTTTTAAAGTTTCATTGACAGGGAACACCCAGGAGAGGTAAAGACACGCAGAGAGAAAGAGGACTTGGGGTTGTCAGGGGCTGGGTGAGGAGGGAGGGGAGTGCACGCTCTGGATCCATGGTTTCACTTTGAGGAAAGAAATAGTGTGAAACTAGATGGTAGTGATGGTCGCACAACATTGTGAATGCCCCTAATGCTCCTGAATTGCACAATTTAAAAGAGGAAATGTCTATATTTTATTACATGAAACTCTAAAAAGAAAAATAAAGGATGCCATAAATGATGAGAAACAAACAAAGAAAACTAAATAAAACCAAACAAAAACATCTCCAGCGGAAGGGAAGTCGTTTGGGAGGGGAAGGGGACTGGCGGTGGGATTTGGAGAACATTTTGGAGAAGAAGGTGTGGGTGGGTGCAGAGGGGGCTCTGCCCCAGGGGGTGGTGATGCCTGAACTGTTTCTCCATTGTCCAGCAGTCCAGCTGCAGATGCAGGTTCAGGAGGAGCTGCAGGAGATGCAGGGGGGAGCTCTGTGTCTACTGCTGGATCCAGATCATCATTTTTTGGTCTCTGACATCTTCCTCTGCCCCTGCCTCCTGTGTAACTATTGGATGTGGAGAGAGTTTTAAGTCTTGTGGAAGTGCTCATGCTGTGAGAGAGGAAAAATTGACCCACCTGCCTCCCTTTCCATGTGCCTCTTCAAGGACAGAAACCTTACCAGAGCTTTCCAGACAGCTCCCACCCAAAAAGTGCCCACAGGATGTGTTCTGTGACAGAATTTTTCCAGACAGGTGGTCTGAGGCCATTCTTTGCTCTGGTCAAAACAGTAGCCTCTGGGGACACCTCCCTGTGTGGCCCAGCCCTTGCCCCTCCCTCACCTACACACATGCAACACACCTGCCTTTCTGACCTTCGGGCTCTGCTTCGGCGACCCCTGGTCCTCCACCTGACTTGCAGCGAGGTGGGCACGGTGCTCCATGTCAGAGCCGGGTGTGCTGAGCTACCCGTCAGCCCCGGACAGGTCCCTGGGGAGAGCCCTGGGTGATGTATGGGTCGGAGGCCTGCCCCACTGATTTCTGGGCCATGGTGGTGGGTACCCCTCCATATCCAGAACCACCTGGAGCCTGCGCTGGCCCTCAGAATAGTGGCACACCAGCCCTTCAATTGGGGAGGGGGCGTTGGTGTTCTTATTCATCAGCTTCTGTTCAGTATGTGGTATCTGGCTCTGCAATGACAGTGACCAGCGGCTGACTCGGCCTGGAAGTCTCAGAGCCCTGCCCGGCCAGGAACACTCCTGATTCTGTCCACTCGACCCTCTGCTGCCAGGTCAGACTGGGACCTTGTTCAGCTCAGACACCCAGGAGGGAAAAGACATACCCAGAGAGCATGGGCTCCACCTCGGGCAGCAGGACCGTTCCCCGGCTCTCCACATCCCAGCCAGCCAGCTTTGACCTGGGCTGGGGATGTGACCGGCCCCCTAGGCCTCTGACCTGCTCTTGCTTGAGGCAGAAACCCATCCCCAACATGACTGCTCCATCTCCACCAGCCAGGAAAGGGCCATGGTTCTACCTGGGTGGGATCTGAGTGGTGGCCCGGCCTGGGCGGGCCTGCCCTGGGCCTCCCTGTTTTACCTTTGGGTGTCTCTCGCCAAAAGGCCAGAGGAGCCTTGAGTGAGACCTGACCCAGCGCCGGTAGTGTTGGTACAGCCCCTCGCTGCGGGCTTTCTGGGAGCTGCGGCCTCGGGATAATGGGATGCAGCAGAACATGCCTCTGTCTCCAACCAGGTGAGCTGAGTAGGGACTTCTCTACAGAGTGGGTGCCTGGTGACTTCGGTTCCAAGTTCTATTGGGCTCTATTGCCAGGGAAGTGAGGTCACTTACTGGGGTCCACTTATCCAAGCTTCCTCCTGACACAAAGCTCCCCAAGGGCCTTTCTGGGCTGCCGATCTCTCATTTCTCACTTCTTGCCTTGTTCACACACAGTGATACCAACTCAGCCTCCCCCATAGCCCTGGGGAGTCCTGGATGCAGCCAGTGCCGCAGCTCTGAGGACACCTTGGGTCAGACCTGGCTCCCCCCACTCAGCAGTGCTGTCACCCTGGACAAGCCACGTGCCTCTCAGGGTCTCCCCAAACCCCCATCGGCACAGTGGGGATCATTCTGGCCCCTGCTTCCTAGAGAAGCCATCCTGTCTCTAGACCTAGAAACACCTACTGCATCTGTCACCCCCACGGGCTGGCATCACAGGGAGCTCGTGCACAGACTCAGCAAAGGAAGGAACCCACAGAGGGCTGGCGGAGCACAGAGAACATGCCACACCGGCCGGGGTCTGCCCTGGGGTCTGGAGAAAGTCACTTTCCTTGCTACATGCTTCCCAGCTCCCAGTCGTGAGACTGAAATTAAATACAACTCTGACATCATCCGCTCTGGCATACAGCCACCTAGGTCATTCTGTCATGTTGACATACAGATCCAGTGTCTCATCTCGGCCTCTGTGGTGGGCTGCCCCACAATGGTTTCCTATTTTTTGCCTTCTGTTCCCACACCATTGTGTGATACCCACACCCTCCCCTGGAAGGTGGATGGACTTTGGGACCAGGTTCTGACATGTAGACTGACTTGTGAAAATGTGGGTGAGTTCCACTCATTACCAGCTCCAGTGTTCCTTCTCTCTGTCTCTGCCTCTCAGTGCCTCTCTCTCTGTCTTGTCTCTCTCTCTGTTTCTCTGTCTCCCCCTGCATTTCTGTGTTTCAGTCTGTCTCTTTTCCTGTATGTATGTGTATATATATTTATGTGCATATGTGTGTATTTATGTATGTATTTTTCTGGCCCACGGCAGGTCACTTCTGAAAATCCTTTGATGACATATTGATTATTTTGAATTCATGTTACTGAAGAAAAATTATCTTTGAAAATTGTGCAAGAACTTTGGTGGGTTCTCCTCTAAGGACCAGCACTGCTGGGGAAGGGATGCACCTTTGGCGCCTTGATGTATCCTGCACCTTGTTCTGCCGGAGAGGACGTCCATTTGCTTTTCCCTCCAGGGGACCTCCTGGGGCCTCTGCCTGCTCACGTTGTCACCAGGGTTGGTTGTCACCGGGCTAAAGTCCTACCAGTATGATGGTGGCCAAAGCTGTCTCTGCAGTCTGTCCGTCTGCCTGTGTCCTCACCTGAGAGGTCGAACATCTCTAGCAGACACTGGCCACCTGCACTGCCTCTCGTTGGAAATGCCTCTGTGTGTTTTGTTTCTTTTCAGAACACTGGGCTTCAAGAGGTTTTTGGACCACAGGGATGTGAAGCTTTTCTCCGACCTTGGGTCATGAGGAAAGGTTTTTCCAGGTTGTGGTTTGCCTTTCAATCTGTCTTTCTTGGCCTTTGTTTTCTCTTTTTGTATGCTTTTATTTTGCCACAAGAAGAGCTAAGCATCTCCCTTCTGGCTCTGGTTTCACAGTTAGAACAGCAGTGCCTACCCCGAGATTATGCCAGTTACTAAAAGAGATTCATTTGGTACGTCTCATCTTTAATCCAGCTGGTTTTCCTCTCCAAATACAAAAATGCTAATTCACGTGAAAACAAACAAACAAAAATTCACCCTTCCCTACTTAAGATATGTGGGCAGACAAAAAAATATTTAAAAAGCCAACTTTTATATGATTTCATTGATAGGGAACCTCCAGATAGGTAAAGACATAGAGAGAGAAAGGGGATTAGGGCTTGTCAAGGGCTGGGGGAGGTAGGATGTGGGGTTCACTTTGTATACAAGCTTTCACTTTGAGGAAGGAAATAGTCTGAAACCAGTGGTGTTGTTCTCACAGCATTGTGAATGCACTTCATGCTCCTGAAAACTGCACAATTTAAAATGGGAAAAGGCTAAACTTTATTCTTATAAACTTAAAACAAAAATAGAATATAGTATAATAGAAAAGAAAAAAATCTGACTACATAGACGATCTGTTCTTTTGGCTTTAACCCTGTGCCCTCTTTTCTAGGCTTAATCTTACTAGCTCTGCACATTTTGTAAAACAATGTTGCCTTTCGCCGGAAATATACAGGAGAGCTTATTTTCAAGGCTCTGATCTTTAATGATATTAACACTTTTGCACTTATATAAAGACAACAAGTTGCAGAAAATAAAATAACTTTTGTTTTGTTAGAGGATTTACAGAGGCACTATGACCTGGTCTACGTAGACAGCTGCAGACCAAGATAATGGCAGACTTGGAGAACCATCTTCCCCAAGTCAGACTTCAGGCTCCATTTCTACTAAAAAGGGGAGGGGCTGTGGTTGGTTGTTGCAAACTTGTTGGTGTAGGATTTTTTTGTTCTTGGAATCCTTTGCAGCTGTCCACGTGGGTCAGATCATGGTGTTCCTGTAAAACCTGCAACAAAACAAACTTTTTCTCTTCTGCAAATTGTTATCTTTATAGGAGTGAAAAAGTGTTAATATCCTTAAAGTTCAGAGCCCTGAGAATAGGCTCTCCTCTTTATTTTAGGCTAAAGGCAACATTGTTTTACAAAAGGAGCAGAGCTAGCTAGACTAAGCCTAGAGAACACGGCAGAGGGTTAAAGGAAAATGAACAGATCCAATATGGAGTCAGATTTGTTCTTCTCTATTACAGTGACTTTTGGTGAGAGCTAACATGATGATTCCTGGGTGGGTCCTCCACTGTCCCAGGCTGGAGTTCAGGCAGGATCACTGCCAGATTCCCCATGACTTTGGACCTGATCTCCCACAGAGAAAGTGACAATTATTGGATTAAAATTACCTGTCAAAATCCCTTCAATTGCCTGTAAACTATACCACAGCAGGGGATGTCTCATTGGCCAGTCAAATGCCAGTCTCCCCTGATGCAAGGGACCAGCGTCGAGGGGGGCCCCAAGGTGGCTTGGCCAATGCACCTGCCTACATTGCTCTCCAGCCTTGGCTTCCTAACTTTGATGCTTTAAATGCTCCTGTCCCTCTTCCCTCTGGCTTGGTGTGAATGAACAAGATCCCTGCACCCACCTGGGCTGAGGCCAGGCCACAAAAACAGCCCCATGCACACAGCCCACCATCTGCTGTCTACCCCTGGGCTCAATTGCACCCTCTGAACTCCCCCACCCCAAAGGTCTGCGTGCCCAATGCCTCTGGACTATGGGTCCAGATCACCATCAGGACCGTCAACCACCCAAGGCCCACAGGCCAGTGGCTGGCAGCCTGGGATCACCCTGATCCATCGGGTCAGATGAGACACAGGGTGCGGGGATCAGGGTGCCAGGGCGGGAATTGGAATCGCTTTCAGCCCAGCCTGCCTCACCCTGTAGCATCAGACATTAACTATGAACGTGCACACTAGGCTGGATCCCCCACTGGTGGCAGTAGTCATCATTACTGGAGCCCGGATTTCCCCACCCCAACCACATGGTGAGGGGTGAGGGATTCAGCTCAGGGTAGGGTTGCAGTCAGAGTGAAAGGGATCCCATGGTGAGGGAGTATAGGTTGAGGAGCGTGGGGCCCGCTCAGAGTGGAACTGACCTGGCTGAGAGGTGAGGGGGATTGTTTCAGGATGTTGGGGGTCCTGTGGTTAGGCATGAGGGTGTAGGGGCCTTAGGTTAGGACCTAGCAGGACGGAGTGTCAGGGCACGGACCTCAGTGTGAGGAGAAGAAGCCCTGTCTTCAAGGTCTTGTGGGAGACTAGGCCTGGCCAGGGGTGGGAGGGTAGTAATAGGGAGGGGAAGGTGAGCAGGGGAAGTGGGGCTGGCGGGGTGTGGCCTGGCCCAGGACAGTCGTGGTTCTAGTTCAGTGCCAGGACCCAGTCAGTGGCGGGGTGAAGGCTCTGGGGATGGAGACCCGGCGGGAAGAGCAGGAGGGGCCCCACCTGGCCCCTCCCGGCCCCAGTGGCCAGGTCCGGTAAAGCAGGAGACCCACCCGGGCGGTTTGCGCTGCAGGCGGGAGGAGGAGGGGCGTGCACGCGCCGACGGACAGACTCGCAGACGCCAGAAGAAGCCCAGAACACGTGGAAGCTGGCGGGAGCCGGGTGCTCCTGGACCAGCTCCTGGAAGAGGAACACAGCCTGGGGTCTGGGCCGCTGCTTGCCCTCGGCTCGGCTGCCGCTGCCGGGCAGTTAAGGGGGCGCTGGTGGGGGCGCGCTGCTCGGGGAGCCGGTGGGTGAGGCGTGCGCTGTGCAGCTGAGGAGGCGCCCAGGGAGGGGTGCGGAGGTGAGGTCCCGGCCGTGCGTCCCGTTAGGACTCTTAAGCGGGACCCAGCCGCCGCTGTGGTTTGTGGTAACCCTGCTATTAGTAGTTCCTGAACCCCGCGTTTTTGCCGCCGCTTATACCCGGGTTTAGGAGAGCAGGTACAGCCCCGGGAGGTGGGAGGGCGCTGGACGGCTCCGGAGCATCTCTGACTGGTCCTCAGACCATGGCCTGCTCCTGGGAGGCGGGTGCGGTGCGGTCGCGGGGCCTCGGATGGAATGGAGGCTGCCCCATGAGAGCCCCTGGATTTGCTCCCATCTTTCCCACGGCCTGACCTTGGGGGTGGCCTGTAAAGCCCCAGGTTTGTGGGACTCATGTTACAAGTCAGTCTGCTCCTGGGAGGTGGGCTCGGTGTGATCAGTGTGCTGGGATGGCTGCAGAAGCAGTGGGAAATGGTCGCAACCCCCGCGCTCCATCAGGGCAGCCCCAATCCTGCCATCGCAGCCGCCGCCTTTCCCTGACAGCACAGCACCTGCCTTCCAGGAGCAGGCTGACCTGTAACCTGAGTTCCACAAAACTGGGGCAGCAGAGGCCAAGCTCAGGCCATGCGCTGGGGAGTTTGTAGCAAATCCACGGGCTCCCAATGGCAGACCCCAAACCTCGCCAATACCTTCGACCACACCGTGCCCTCCTACCAGAAGCAGGCTGACCTGCAGACCGTGCCTGGAGTAGCTGAGGACGAGCCCTGGACCGGCCGTGGGGGAGATGGGGACAAGTCGACCAGCTTGCCAGCTCTCTGCCCATCTCCCTGCCGCTGCCCCAGGTTCGTGGATCACTTGTTTTCAAGTCAGTGGGTTCCTGAGAGGCAGGCGCGGTGCAGTCAGGTGGCGGGGGCTGTGGGTAGGGGTGCTGCCCCAAGGGGAGCAGGTGGACTTGCTCCCATCTATCCCAGGGCCAGACCTGGGGACGGCCTCTGCTGCCCCAGGTTTGCAGGACACATGTCATGTCAGCCTGTCCCTGGGAGGAGGGCTCAGTGTCCTCGAGGCAGCCTCAGTGGCTGACAAGGATTTTAGAAGTGGGCTCTAGCCCAGCATAACTAAATCCTTTCTTCTCTTGCTTCCTCAGTTGGTGGCTGTATCGGCTTTTCCATTATAGGTTATTGCTGGATAATGAACATAGGTTTCTGGGCTATACAGAAGAAACTTTATTTAAAATCTACTTTTCTATATAGTGGCTAACATTTGTAAATCTCAAACTCCCAAATTTATCCCTTCCCATCGCCTTTCCCTGGTAACCTTAAGATTGTTTACTAAGTCTGCAAGTCTGTTTCTGTTTTGTAGATGAGTTCACTGTCTTTTTCTTTCTTTTTTTAGATTGCACATATGAGTGGTAGCACTTGGTATTTTTCTGTTTCTGGCTGCTTTCACTTAGAATGACGATCTCTAGCTCCATCCATGTTGCTGCAAATGGTTTTATTTTGTCTTATTCATGGTACAGTAGTATTCCACTGTATAAATATGCCACAACTTCTTTATCCAGTCATCTGTTGCTACATTTAGCTTGCCTCCATGTCTCGGCTATTGTATACAGTGGTGCTATGAATACTGGGGTGCAGGTATCTTTTCACATTGGAGTTCTTTCCAATTATATACCCAGATGTGATATTGCTGGGTCATAGGGTAAGTCTACTTTTAGTTTTTTGAGGGATTTCCATGCTTTCCATAATGACTACACCAAATTGGATTCCCACCAGCAGTGTAAGAGGGTTCCCTTCCCTCTACAGCCTCTCTAGCATTTATCATTCATGAACTTCTGAGCGATGGCCATTCTGACTGGTGTGAGCTGATACCTCATTGTAGTTTTGATTTGAATTTCTCTGTTTATTAGTGATAGCGAGCATTTTTTCATGTGCCTATTGGCCATTTGTGTCTTCATTGGAGAAATGTTTGTTTAGGTCTTCTACCTATTTTTGGATTGAGTTGTTTGTTTTTTTGTTATTAAGTTGTATGAGCTGTTTATATATTCTGAAAATTAAGGCTTTTTTAGTCGTATCATTTGCAAATATTTTCTCCCATTCGTAGGTTGTTGTTTCCTTTTGTTTTACTTATGGTTGCCTTTGCTGTGATGAAATTTATGAGTTTAATTACGTCCCATTTGTTTATTTTTTTCTCTTATTTCCATTGCCTGGGTAGATTGCCCTAGGAGAACATTGCTAAGTTTTATGTCAGATAATGTTTTGCCTATGTTTTCTTTTAGGAGATTTATCATGTCTTGTCCATCTGCATCTTAAGCCTGTACTCTAGATCTGTGCTTCAATTTTGAATTTGAGCTTCTTAGAGAACACCTACTCCTAGCTTATATGTCAGATTCAACATGTCTAAAGCTGATTTCATAATCTTTTTTCTTGCAGCGTCTCCACTTATTCAGTGGGATAATCATTTTTCCGGTCTTGAATACCCAAAGGCTTGGAATGATCTTTGATTTATATTTCTCCCACCACCCTCCACATATTTTCGGCTTCTGGAACTGTATGATTTTGGTTTCAAGTGTCTATTCTGATTGCTGATACTCTGATGAAGAGCTTTCATCCCTGATACATGAATTTTTCCTTCTGCTGAATTCTTGGATATTCTCTCCCCTCCTTTCAGTCAACCTACAGTTTTGAAACTCCAACATCTAGAGTCAAGTCAAAGACTTACCACAACCAGATCTCAGCCAGGTAGTCTCGACCCTCCATCATTTTAGACTTACCTTATGTGTTCCAATCATTATGTGACTTAGCCTCCTAGGGTAACCTGTGCCTTATTAAAAACCAGGAGTCACCAGCATTTTCCTATCCAGTCCTCAGTTAAAACAGCTTAGAATTGCCCTGAGAACTAGTTGGAGCCCCACCCACTTCATAGAGTCTTCCCTATTTACTCCAAATACTTCTAGCTCCTCTCTGTATTCCTGCAGTGTTTATGATCGGTAGCCTGTAATCTTGGCTTTGAGTACTGACTTGGTACCATTCCCGGGTGGTTTCCAATGTATCTCCTCACTTAGCTGGTAACTGGAGAAGACTCCCTTGTTCAGCCTCCTTTATACCCCTCACCCTGCTTAGCATCGGGCAATAGCAGGCATCCAGGCAGTGCTTACCAACTTTACTTATTTGCAGGGGTGGTGGTGTGGATTATAGCTAATAACTATTAATTCAGTGTTGCAATTAAAAAAGAAAGCCAAGAAAATCCATAAAACTTTTTCTCCATGTTCAGTTTAGTGCTTTACCTCAACAGTTTCCTTAACTCTGTGTTTACATTCACATAGTGTTCAGTGCTTGTACGGTTCCCTGAGGCAAGCAGGTGAGATATCATTATGTTTGACTTTCACATTACATTTCATATTGGATATATTTGTGCAATGACAAAACCTTCTTTTATAAGTAAACAGCTGGAAGCCCAGAGAGACTAACAGCCTAACCAGGGTCACCTGGTTAGTGTTTGGCACAGACCAGGACCACGGTTCACATCTTCCAGCTTCTCCTCTTCCAGTGCCTTTTCATTCCAGTGCTGGGAAATGTAGCCCCATCAGCCAAACGTTCAAGTCACATTGCTGCCCCTTTACCTGCCAGTGATGGCAGTGCTACAAAAAGTGGTAAAGGAAAGGTCAGAAATAAGAGTGATAAAAGACATGGAAGTGCTGGAAATGGATCCTCAACCTCCTCCTCCCTATTTGAGTGCCTCACAAATGTCCTACTCTGACAGTGCTTTTCATTGTTTATGACATAGTCTTTAAAATCAGACTGATTTTTTATAGGACATGCTTTTATCCTGGTCCCTTTCCTGCTAGTAGTCACTGTCATGGGTAGAAAGTGCCTGACTGTGCTGTTTGTCACATAGGTGGGAGGGAAAGTGGGAGAGGGAGCAGTTTGAACTGAAGCCGAGCTTTTTACAGCTCTGTTGTTCTAGGACCAGAGCAGTTCCACTCTTCCTTTCATCACCTTTCCACCTCCGAGTCCCAGCCACCCACTCCTGCCTGCTTCCCCACATGCCACATCCTGGGGGAGGACAGGGTGGTGGGCAATGCCCTCTCTGCCCTCCGCTTTGGGAGGTGAAGGAGTCTGCTTTAACTTTTGAGCTGTTTTGGTAATTGGGCTTTTCCAGCTTTTCTAGACATCTCCTATCTAGCTCTGAGAATTTGGAGATGTAACTTAACCATACATGGACTCTACTAATGTATTCAGTGGCATTAATGTGATGTTGTCTGTAAGGTGTTCTGTGACTGGATAGGAGGTTTTTTATCTCACAGGATGCTTCACATCCAATTCTAAAGACCAACAGGCTGCAGGTGTAATTCAAGTTCTTACATGTCTGTAAGGCAGACATGAACATTATTTGGTAATATGACCATATGTTCATTGATTACGGTTAGTCCGCCGGCTCTGTATCTAATAAAAGTTTAAATTCCAAAAGCTTGAAGAAAATTTGCGGAACATGTCTTTTTGCCTGTAAGTAGTTGCAAAAACTGAAATCACATCTCTACCACAGGCCACAGTGTTTTCCAGTAGAGAAAGCCCTCTACTTTTACAATCTGTAAGTAATGCAGTGGTTCTTTGGGTGAGCTGAGGGATACCAGAGTATTTTGTTGGAAAACTAGAGTGGCATGACAAGTATTCTCGGACTGGTTACAGTTGAACCTCTACTTCCTATATCCTGGACTGATTACAGAGGCAATGTTAGTGCAGTAACCAGCTCCTGAATGCAGGTGTAGCTAGGAAGACAACAGAGAAAATACAAGGGATATAAAGTAATGGAGGGACTTCATAGCAGTACAAATGGTGACTTTGACACCACCAGCTGCTGACGTGGACTTGGCAGGAATTTGTGAGAAGTGGTGAGTGTCTTTGCAAGCAGGATTGTCCTGCATGTCCTGCAGCTTTTGGGGTGAACAGGCAAAGGGGAGAGCAGATATGGTGGCCACCCTGGGGCTATTTGTGTCTTGAATGTGAAAATATCTGGTCCCTTGTTCAATTTTGCAGCCACAACTTCACATGACTCAGGGCATAATTTCCACCAGAAAACCATAAAAACATAAAGAACCTCTGTTTCCCAAAGTGTTTGTCCTCGATCTGAGATGATTGTCCTGTGGTGGGAGGTAAGTGGGCGGTGGGGCCTGTTACATCACCCCCTTTCACTAAAAGTCTACCTCACTGTTTTTCACCCCACTCCTAGTGTTGCTGTCATTCTATTACACCTAGACCTGTGAGACGGGCTTGCTTGAATCCTCACGTGAAGAGGGACGGTTATGTGCAGTTTTAAAAAATTGCTTGGGTCATGGGGTCCTTTGTTCTCTCCATTGGAAATCACTCTTCCAGAGCAAATAGTATGCATCTATAGAAACTACATTTTTTGTAAGATGTCTTCAGAAGTTTTGCAGTAGGTTTAAATATTTGCTTGGTGATGGCGTCTTGATTGTTTGAAGGTGCAACCCTCACTAGGGGCTTTGCTTCCTGTCTGAGATTTCCTTTACTGACAGTAGAGTGTTCGTAGGCAGAGTTAGAAAGTTACCTGGTCTGAGAAGCCGAATTTGCCCACAGCTGGGAATTGGCAGAAGAGTCAGTTATGGAAGGAAGGCTTTAGGATTATCTGGTAGCAGAGTTCTGGGATCCAAACCCTGGGAAACCTCAGCTTTTGTAGAGTATGTTCTGTAACAAAAGGCTATTGGATAATTTTAACACTTGTTATGGGATGTAGAGTTGGGGAAAGACTTAAAAGTGAAATAACCTTAAAAGAGAATCTCCAAATATTTTAAAGAAGACAGTTCTCAGAATGAGAGCTTTTCTGGAAAAGACTAGTTCTTCACTTCACAGGGGAAGCAGGGAGCAGGTGTAACTGCACTTACGGTAACTTAGAAGGTAAACTTCACCCTCCCACTTAGCTGTGTCCTGGTGTCCGTTCATCTTCCACATCTGTAGTTTTAGACATGATGTGACATTTTCTGGTACTGCATTCTGCTTCTGAGTGAGAGACTGACACAAAGTCACATAGCAACTGAAAAATTGCGCTAAGGGCTTTATTGTTAAAAATGTGGACCTGTGGCAGGGTGCTGCATTTGCAGGTGACTTTCGGTACAGAGAACACTTAAAATAATGCATTGTTATTTCTTTTTTTATTCCTTTAAGCCTTTGAATAGAAGGTTTTCTTTGCAGAATTTCTGGAGTACATCAGAAAAAGCAGGAACTAAAAATAGCTTTAAAAATGTACCAGTATAGACGTTGCTTATACTATGGCATCTGTCTTAAAGTTAATTCTTTAAAGCAGGAAGTTGTAACTCTGAATTTCTTAAGCAAATATAAACATTCTTGACTCTTAATGACATTCTTTGTGCGGTGAAGCTGCTTTTGCTTCCATTCTGAACATTGAAAGGCCTTCTATGATACTTCTACCAGTCCTCAATATTTTATTTTCCCTCTGTTGTGAACTTGTTATTAAACTTGAAGCAGATATAAATACCATTAACTTGCTACATATGTAGATATTCAGTGTTACATAGTCAGAAAGTTTGTGTACATCACACGTATCTACATAATTCCCCCCTTTCCAACTGTGTTCCTTATGAAAGGATGGTGGGAAATGGCATTATGGGGATATGTCTTACACTACACAGTGTTTCCCCTGTTCCCTTTATCAGATCTGGATGTTCTTTCATCTTTCGGTTTCTAGACGTACTAGCTCTTTTTCTTAAGTGAGGTGTAACTCATCCCCCTGCACACACACACATGCGTGTACACACACACACACACACACATATTCTGCCGTAGGGAGTAGCGTGCACCATCCCATTCTCCCACTCCAGCTCTGATCCCACCCACTGGAGGCAGTGTCTTGCACGAATTCATTTGTAAGTTCCATTTTAAAACTCGAGTGGTCGGGAAATAGGACTGATATCCACACCTAGTAGGCAGGCCCTCAAGGATAACTTCTATGGTTAATGCCAGGTTATCTTAATGTTTGAGTACCTGGGTTTCATGTCTTCCTGTACCACCTGTTGACCCATGATTCCCACATTTCTGTCTCCCGCTAGACTTTTTCTCTCCAACTCTGGACTCTTGCAATCTTCTGTTGATTTGACATCTTCACTTGGAACTCTAATATCTTAAGACCAACATGTGTTAAAACAGCTCTTGGTCCTCCTACCCCCCAAACTGGTTCTTTCTGCAGCCTCCCCTATTCAGTTAGTGGGAACTTAATCCTTCCAGATGCTTGGGTCAAAAATCTTGGAGTTATTCTGACTTTCACTGACATACCACTAGAATTCTGTCTATAGATCTGGTTTAACACTGCCTTTAAAACATACCCAGAGCCCAGCCACTTCTCACCATGGCTCCTGCCTCCACTGCTGCTTCCCTGCCCTGAGCCACTATCCTCTTCTCCTGCACAGCCCTTCTCAATGGCTTCCCTCTTTTAATCTCTGAACCATTTCGACTATTCTCACCTGGCACTCAAGTGAGCCTTGAATACCTAAGTTAGATTGTGTCGTCCTTCTGCAGTGCCTCCCCATTTCACTCCAGGTAAAAGCCACAGTCCTTACAACATCCTCCAAGGCCATACAGGATCTGCACTGACCCTTCTCCGCAGCTGCAGCTGTGCCCCCATTCTGGAACATGCAAGGTGCGTGCTGGCCTTGGTGATGGTTATTAAGTCCACCTGGGACTTCTCACCTCCTAGTCCTAGTCCTAACCTCAGTCCTCTGTGTGGCCTGCTCTGGTATTTAATACAGCATCACCCTTATCCCATACTCTCAACCCTATTTACCTTGCCCTTTTTTCTTTTTTCCATGGTTCCTCATTCCTAACATGCCACCTCCTCTGCTGCTCTGTTGTGTGAATTGTCATCTCCAACCCCCACCCCAGCTAAACCCCAACCAAGCTCCATGAGGACAGGACTTTTGTTTTGTTTATTGATCTATTCCAAGTGCCTAGACTAGTCCTGGGTACATAGTAGGCAGTCAAAAATTATTTGCTGAATAAATTAAAAGACTATTTTAAAACTGAATCATCCTTTCAGGAAAGGGTGAGGAAAGGAAGCTGCATGAAGGAAAATGGCGCAGTAAATAATGATATTTGCCTCTTGTTCTTTGTGTGATATATATGTGTTTTAGTCTTAATTTGGTATCCCAGTTTCTTAATTTAATAGCTATATTAAGGTGCAATTTACAGGCCATAAAATTCACACATTATAATTGTTCAAGTCAGCCATTTTAGCTATTTCTAGAGTTGTGCAAATGTGTCCCCAAAATGTCCCCTTGTGTCCATCCATATGCAGTTCGCCCTCCCCTCAGTGGTACCCTGATATTATATCTTTTTGTTTTTTTGGCAATCACATCTCAAAAGAATAATTTACACAGGAGTACTAATATAGCTTTGCACTTTTAGAAATGACACACTTAAATATGAAATCAGCAGTCATTGCTGAATGTAGGTAGCAGTATCAGACATTGGTGAGAAGAATGGACTTGAGTGTCACACTGGCTGCAGTCTTACCCAGCTCCACCATTTACCAAGTTACCCAAATTATTTTCTGCCCCAAGCTTTTTATCTGTTATATGGGGGTATTAATAGCAGCTTACAGAGTTGTGAGGATTAAGAAAACAGGGAAACAAAATTTAGTATAGTGGCCAGCTTATGTTAGTACTTAAAAAATAGCCTTGCAGGTAGACAGCAAAATTCAAATCAGTTTCTAAAGTATGTGTAAAATATGATCTAGTTCCTGCCTGGTTTGTAAACACGTATGCTTACTGCAGAATGTAAAAGCAGGCTAATATCCAACAGAAAAGATCATTTCTCAGCATTTCTTTCAAAGGTAGTTGCAAAATCATTTTTACTAAATTTTCTGTGCCCATCTCTGACAGAGCTTTGACAGCAGGGAGGTAATTATCTACTTTTCTGTTAAAATCATGCTGACCATCAGAAAGTGTTCTGAATTATATTTTAGCCTTTATGTTGGGAAATACTGTGAGACTTCTTCAAAATTAATGGGGGGACGGGCATTCATTGTAGCTCTTGTAGTCTGATAAGCCTGCACTAAATTATCATTTTTAAACTTTTAATTAAAATTAGTTAATTAATTTTTTGCAGGGGGGTTGTAATTAGAATTTTATTTATTCATTTTATTTTTAGAAGAAGTACTGGGGATTGAACCCAGGCCCTTGTGCACGCTAAGAATATGATCTTTCACTTGAGCTATACCCTCCCCCCTAAATTATCTTTAATAAGGTCTTTTTCTCTGTTTTGTTATTTTCTTTTATGTACAGATGCACAAAGCAGGGTCATCAGAATCCTCTCAATTCCAAAGATGATAATAGTGAAAAATATTGCACAGTGACAGTGAATCCTTGGCATATGAAGAAAGATTGTAAAGTCCTGAATGAATTAAGAAGTTATTGTTAAATTAACATACATGTAACCATGGCTCTCTTACCTTTATTTTTCACCTTATAATGAAGATACTCCACACCCATCAAGGTTGCTTTGTTTGATACAGGGAATATCTAAAGCCTTTTCTGCAAGTTTTTTAAATAAGTAAGAGCAGGTAATTTATCAGAAGTGGAAATGGTGTAATCTGCTCTGTCTAGTACGGTAGCCACCGACCACATGTGGCTATTGTGAATTGAGATGTTTTATAAGTGCAAAATATGTAAGAGATTTTCAAGACTTCATACAACAAAAATAATGTAAAATATTTTTTAATAAGTTTTAAAAGTGTTTATCACACTTTTTAAATGATAGTATATTGGATATTTTGAGATAAATATAATTATTACTGGAATTAATTTCACTTGTTCCTTTTTATTTTCCAAATGGGATTATTGGAAATTGTGATTTGCACTATGTTTCTATTGACAGTGCTGGCTTGTAAATTATTGCAAATAATATGAAAAGAAAACTTTGATTAAAAATTTTGTAATTGAGTAGTTGATTTACATCCTAGTATTTTCAGGTTTACAACACAGAGGCTCAACATTTTTATAGATTATATTCCATTTAAAGTCACCATAAAATAATGGCTATATTTCCCTGTGCTGTATGATGCAGCCCTGTAACCTATCCATTATATACGTAGTAATTTTTACCTCTCAATCCCCTACTCCCTTCCTGCCTCCCCTCTCCTCCTTCTCCCCATTGGTAACCACCAGTCTGTTCTGTGTACCTGTGAGTCTATTTCTGTTTTATTATAGTCATTAATTTGTTTTATTTTTTAGATATACATATAAGTTAATACATAGAATAATTGTTTTTCTTTCTCTGACTTATTTCACTTAGCATAATACCCTGTAGGTCCATCCATGTTATTGCAAATGGCATTATTTTATCTTTTATGGGTGAGCAGTATTCCATTGTGTGTGTGTGTGTGCGTGTGTATATATGTGTGTTTATATATATGTATATATACATATTTATATAATATACCACACCTTCATTATCCAGTCATCTGTCAGTGAACATTTGGGTTGTTTCAGTGTCTTGGCTATTGTAAATAGTGCTGCTGTGAACATTGGGGTGCATGTGTCTTTTTGAATTATATTCTTCTCCAGACATATACCCATGAATGGGATTGCTGGATGACATGGAAGTCTATTTTTAGTTTCTTAAGGAACCTCTATACTGTCCTCCATAGTGGCTGCACCAATTTATATTCCCACCAACTGAGTAGGAGGGTTCCTTTTTCTCTTAAAAGGTCAAAAATTCTGTACATTTATATACTTTCCTTACAGTTTAGGACACAATTTGGCAAAAGCCAGATAGAATTTAATAGCAGTTAATACAGTATTTTTTTTTAAATGGCCATGCATTATGGATAGATATGTTACTGATGAGTTGGTTCTCTATTTTTGTAGATGCAGAAGTTTTTATAGCTTCACAGACATTTCAGACTTGCAGAGAGAAAAATTTCTTTACATTTTGCTGAACTTGTCCGGGTGGCTTTATCGAATTTGGTCCAGGCCTGCAGAGGTAAATACATCCAAACCTGAACCATTTGAATGTCTGCAAGATTTTAAGAGTCTAGAATGTCAGATCTGGTCTATAACTCTGGTGAATGACATCAGTGAGTGGACTCAAGAAAACTCCATTTGAGTCCAAAACTTTTCAAAAGCCAAAAAAGGCTTTGAAATTGTGGCAAAGCCAGAGAGTTTTGTGCTCCACATATGGCCACAAACACATGGGGACAACCACAGGCCGTCTGGAGTGCCAAGGGAATTCCATGTGGGAGTCCAGCACTCACAGGAATCCAACAAATCTCTGCCTGCCAGAGCACCTTCATTGCTACTGTGCTGTTTTGAGCAAATGTCTTTTCATCAGGTTCAAATTGGTTTGTTGTTATTTTTGCATAAAAAAATCAAACAACTTCTTGTTCCCTTGGTGAAAGTAAAAGCCTAACATTTTCTGGTTTCTTTTGACAGAGAAAACATGAGCCTATGAATCCAACATCATCTATGATGGTCTGCAGCTGGGAACAACCAGATCAGTGTCAGTCCCTTTGCAGCCATTGGTTGGGAGCATGCATATTACCTGGAATGGTATTTGAAACATGTCACACTAGCCGTGCCTTTGCTGTGGGCTGGGAGGCGAGTAAGTCAGAATCTGCATTATGGAATGTATGTTTCAGATCCAAATCTAGGAGATCTTTTCTAATAGCCAGAGAATGTAGTCATAAAAATATCTATTAATTATGGAAGAACCTTTTTAAAGATTTTTTTATTATAAAAATTTACCCCCAGAAATTGAAAATGAAAGAACAGTGGAATTAAAAATCATCTGTACCTTAATTATACATTAAGAATCTTAAAATCCTTCTAAACTTTTTTATTCAAATGTAGGTATTTTTCCCTTCCAAGAAGGAAAATTATTATTTCATATTTTTTTTTGCTTTTTCCTTTTATTATATATTCCATATCAATAAATATAATTCTTTTAAATCCCTTTTAATGGCCGTTTAACACTATATTGAACAGATATGTATTTAGTCCTAGGTCTCAGAAATTTAAAAAATTGTCATTACAATACCACTGCAAAGAATATTTTGGTGTTTCTATTTTTAGTTACTAATTTGGACTAAAAATTAAGAAGTTTGCTTTTCTTCATCTAAAACATTGGTTATTTTATGAATGAACTGCAAGGATTTTAAATAACTTTTCAGTAATTTCAACAAAGAAATTATCTTTAAGGCAAATATGTATGATTGTTTGCAAATCTACTTTTATTATATCTTCACTTTTACCAGTGTCATATGTGTGTGTTCTTGCACAAGTGCTTTAACTACCAGCAACGTAAGAAAAACCTGTGTACTAAAAATGTGAAAATAGTTTCCTGCTTTGTGTTTTCATTCTCCCAATATAGGTTTTGGATGACAAGCTTGTATTTGCAAAAGTACACACCCTGTGGGAGGTGCTCTGCACATACTTTGAGATACTGCACATAAAATTGCCTCTGAAGCCCAATGATCTGAAAACCCGGTCCTCAGCCTTTGATAATTTCAGCTGTTATCTGAAAGTCCCCCAAGTGGATGAAAGTATCATCAAGCTGGAGCAAGAGTTTTTCATTGCCCTATTTGAGAAGAGCTGCGTGAATGACTTTTATATCCAGGATAGAGATACATTCTTCAATCCAGCCACCAGAAGCTGCATTGTAAGTCTAAACCGAGTTTAGCAGCTGTCTTGGGGGTGATTTAGAGCCTGCTGTTGAATTATCAGTGATTTGGTTTGGTTGGTTTGGTTTGGTTTTTAAAAGCTGCCCATAAAAAGAAAAAAAGAGAAAGAAAAGAAATATGCCTAGAGATTCCTGTTAGGATAATAAACAGTGGCTGGTTAGTTACCCTGTATAAACCACACACTCTCTTAGAATCTTTTTAGGTTTACTTCATCCTTTCTCAGATCAAGTACCAACTAAGGGATAGTGTTAAAAAAAATTCGGGATTAACAGGCTTGTGAGCTCTGGGATCTGCAAGGCAGCTTTCCCTCCCCATGGTGTAAGTCAAATGGCAGAAATGAAATAAAGCACGTCATGTATCCTCCGGTGTTAACAGGAAAAGGCTAATATTCTTGACCTTGTTTCTTCCTGGGTAAAATGAAGACAATATGTCAGGAGGCGAGACGCTCACTTAGGGCAAGAACCATGTTGTTATGTTCATTGCTAAATCCCAGGCACCGGGAAGGCTGAGTTTAATAAGTGAATGGATGAAGTGTAGTTCCCCCAGAGTTACCATGTGGGGCAGTGCGCATTAGCAGCTAAGAGCATAGACTCGAGAGGGGAGGGTACAGCTCAAGTGATGGTGTGCATGCTTAGCACGCATAAGGTCCTGGGTTCAGCCCCCAACACCTCCTCTAAAATAAACCAATAACCCTAATTACCTCCCCACCCCCCACCATAATTACCTTATTATCTCCCCGCCACAAAAAAAAAAAAAAAAGAGAAGTGGCCAAGAGCGCAGAGTCAGGCTGGAACACCTGTGCTGGTTTCTCGCTGTCGACCTTGTAAAAGTCATTTAGCCACTGTGTTTATCAAGTTCCTCATCAATAAAATGGGGCTAATAATAGTGCCCACCTCGTAGAGTTGCTATGGTGATTAATGAATCTGTGTCAATGTTAGAACAGCCCTGGCTAATAGTAAATAATATGCATCTGTCAGCTCTTTTCATAATTATTGACAGATGTTATTATCAACCAAATAAGTATTAGTTCTTTGTAAGGGAAATGCATTTTAGACCATTTCATTTATCATTTTCTGTAATTCAGGCTTTTCCCTCTGAAATACCATTTTCTGTCTGTGCACTAGGAAGCCACAGGGCTTTCCAAATTTCATCTGTCTGGGTTCTTGTCATGATGGCAATACGGCAGAGTGTTGACATTTTTTAGGGACTCCGTCTGAGATGACAGCAACCCCTCAAATTCAGGAGCACTTCTCTAATGGATAACATCTCGCATGAAATGAAGTTTTTAAAATGTAACAGCTTCAGACGCTTAATGATGCCATAAATGCAAGGATGTTATATCTAAGCTCTTTAAATAAATCCTGTCATTGAAATAATGGAAATACTGTATTATAGTGCTCTATGACTTTGTTATCTTTGCTATCCATTTATCTGACTCTCTAAGACCAAAGAAAGCAAAGACTGAGATTGATCGTTACTACTGTGTGGTACACGTATTTGTGGATGAAGACAATACTGAAATGCACTGTTTAAGATATTAAAATGGACACTAAACAGCTGCTGATGCATATGCATGAACAGAACAGGGAGTTGGGTACAGGGAGCAGACACTGAGCTTCCTGGATCAGAGACCCAGCATAGCAGTCCAGCCCAGCCGTCCACATGTTTTATATTTATGTCCCAGCAAAATTAGCAGTGAGAGTCTTAAATGAACTTTGGGGACACTTGCAAACAGCTGTCATGATTACTAATGTGGGACACCAGGATCCTACAGTGTTTAGTTGGCGTCTGCGCACAGCCAGTTCTTTTCCACTAAAGCCTCTTGTACTTGCTGGTCCCACATCCAGGCTGAGGAATCATCTCATGTGGTGTTTGGGAGGGAGGTAAGTGGAGTCAGGACTCATGCTAAGGCTGGGTGGGTAATAATCTGGTTCTAGTACAGGAGAAAGGAACGTAGGTCAGGTGGGAAGGAGAATGACTGGATTTAAATTTTGTTTCTTGAGTAAGCTAAATATATAACATCATGTCAAGTTTCTTTGTTGTTTATATTCCATGTGCTGTCACCGAATATCTACTGAATTGTGGGGACAAAAAAGCCTGGGTTTTAGAATTGACCCTGCCCCTAACCAGCCAGAGTCCAGGTTCCTCTGGGGGTCCAAGGAGGGGGCTGAACCATCAGGTGTCCCTCCACTGCAGCAGTTTGGGCACTTGGGTGGCCTAGTTTTTTGGCTTTTGAAGACTGGCCCGCTTGTAGGACATTAAGCATCTGCAAGGCTCTCACCAGGTATCCACGGTGGTCCCAGGACTGTAACATCCAAGCGTTCCTTTCCACCCACCATTGCAAATGACCCTCAAGGGGTTAGTATTAATACTGGGTGAGAATTATGAAAAAGTATATGGTGCCTCCATCCCTCTTGGCAAGTGAGGGCCCCTTATTTACAAATGACCACGAAGTGTTAGCACCACATTTTAACAACAGAACATGTGAAAACGTGGTGACAGTGATGCTCACCTGTTTGCTTCTGCTTCCCAGTGCAACTTCAGCCTCCATCAGAGGACCTCAGCTGCCCCAGCAAACCGGGCCTTCTCTACAGGGAATGGGCTCCTCCTCAAAGCATAGACAAGAAGCAGCCCTTAGATCTCATCAGGTGAGCTGTTGTAGAGAGCACTCCAGTGGGAAGGGCTCAGGGTTGCCCTCATGGCATCTGAGTGTGACAGTCCTCCAAGAGTGTTACCAACCAGGAAGCTCACAGGAGCTCTGAGCTTTATTGCCCCAAGTCTTTTCTGGAGGCTTTATTACAAAGACATGATTTATTGGGTCACTACCGACATGGCTAACCCAAACCCTAACTGTAACTCAAACCTTTCCTTAGCCCTAACCATTGAGCCCATTCCTCTCCTGGTGGTCACTCATTTGTCACAAAGCTCAAAGCGCCACTCCTCTAATTACATGGTTGGTCTCTCTGGCTGGCCAGTCCCAATCCTGAGTCATCTCATGAACACAAGCCATCCAAGGGTCCACCATGAATAGAAAAGTCACTCCTATCTTGGGAAATTTCAAGGCTTTAGGGGTTGCCATCCAGGAACTGGAACCAAAGACCCACCAAATTCTTCATTAAACAGGAGTAAATGTTAGATTTCACTTAAATTATAAAATAAGAGACGGAGGACGGAGAAGATGGCGGAGTACAGGGACGCTCGTGGCTCACCCTCTCCCACAGATACAACAAGACCTACATCTATGGACCCACTCAGCCAACCAGAGAACCTGCGGAACTCCGACAGAACATTGCCCTCTTCAAAAGATAAAGACGCCAAAAATCTGGTAGGAGAAAAGGAAAAAAGAAAGAACAAAAGGCAAAGCAGCTTGGGACGGGTCCTGTGGGGAGGGAGCGGCAAAGGAGGACTGGCGCTCGCTCGCTGGGTCTCCCCTCTCCAACTGAAAGGCCAGCTGGATGGAGGGGGAGCCTCCGAGGCTCTGATCTGTACAGATCAGCCCTTGACTGACAGAACTAAGTTAAACGGGCACAGAGCGTCCCCCCGACACCCAGCCAGAGATGGGCTGGCAGCGGCAGGCAGGGCCAGGCTGCACAAGCCGAGTGGAGGGCGGGGGCGGCTGCACGGAGGCAGCCCCGGTGGAACGCAAGGGGCTGCGCGCTGTGGCTGTGGGTGCACAGGGCAGAACAACCTGGGCCCTCCATAAAACAGCAAGGTTGATGTGCTCTCGGGGGAAGGGTGCATACCCCCATCTCTGAAAACCTGCGGAAAGTTTTTGGGGGAAGAGAGGCGAGGCTCAGGCACAGCCGCCATATCGCCATATCCTCCGGCACTTAGCACCCAGGTGGGGGCGGGGGGGAAACCTGCATCCGCACCGAAGGGCTTAGCAGCCTCAAAGGCCAGACTGAGACTGGCCTACATACAGCCCGGGGCAGATAGGATCCTTTCATCCTGGTCCCTCAGAGAACTTGCTCCACAAAGACAAACAAGGAGCTGGGTTCTGGCTCGGAGCAGGGACAGGGCTGTCCCTCGGTCCTCCCCGAGCCCACCTGCGGAGCGCCGACCAGGGCGGAGCGCGCAGCCGCACAGAGCAGCAGAGCTACCAGCGGAGGCGCAGGTAGTGTGAGAGCGGCCCCCCGCCATTCGGGCAGGAACACAGCCCATGACCGAGGTCCTGGGAGTGGGCACGACCCACCCTCCTACCCGGCCAGTCTGCAACATCTGACTGCGGCATCCAGAGGGGCAGCGACCCGCCCGCCCACAGCAGAGAGCTGCACCCGACCCAGTGTTAGGAGGAGGAGTGATCTGCTTGCCGACAGGTGCTGGGAGCAGCACAGAAGAGGGCGCCAATGGAGGGCCTCTGAAAACAGCAAGCTGAGCTTCCAAAACAGGACGAAGACAGAAAGACTTCATATTAAAAGCACACAGACTCCAGGAGAACACCGACAACCCCCCTTTTTTTCTTCTTTTTTTAAATCTGTTTTTACCTGTTCTATTTTCTATTACTCTCTTAATTTTTACCTCTTAATACATTTCTATTTCTCTTGGGTTTTGATGTCCTGTTATTAATTAGACAGAGGTTTCAAATACATCTATTCATCTCCCCCCCTTTTTTTTAAGGTTTTAAAAGGACGTCTCAACCCGATTAATACTCTGCTTCAACTCGCTCTTCTATTATTCATTATACAATGTTTTCAAACCCTCTTTCTCCCTTCTTTTAAAATTCTTTCTCTCTCTCTCTTATTTTTTTTCTTTTTTTCCTAAGATCTATTCCTAAATAGGCATTAGATAGATTAAACCTTAAGGACCATAATAGACAACTGATACTCCATAAACCACAGTGCCAGAGAGGTATGAGCAAGATGAAGCAGAGAAACGTTTCCCAATTAAAAGAACAAGAGAAATCCCCTGAAAGAAATATCAATGAAATAGACATCGATAGCCTACTAGATCAAAATTTCAAAAAAGGAGTGATCAAATTGCTGAAGGAATTAAAAGAGATAGTGTTTAGAGATATAAAATGTGTCAAAAATGAAATTGAAGCTATAAAGAAGAGCCAAGTAGAATGGGTAAACTCATTGACAGAGATGAGGAATGATCTAATAGCTGTGCAAAGTCAACTAGATAATGCAGAGGAATGAATTAGTGGTCTAGAAGACAGGGTGATAGAAAGCACCCATTCAGAAGAACTACAAGATAAGCAAATAAAAAATACTGAAAATAGCATAAGGGACCAATGGGATAATATAAAGCATCCCAATCTTCGCATAATAGGGGTCCCAGAAGGGGAAGAAAGATCAAAGGGGATTGAAAAGGTTTTTGAAGAAATCATGACTGAAAACTTCCCAAACTTAAAGAAGGAATCAGATATCCAAGTACAGAAAGCTCAAAGGGTCCCAAACAGGAAGAACCCAAATAGACTCACACCAAGACATATCATAATCAAGATGGCCAGAGTCAAGGATAAAGAAAGGATTCTAAAGGCAGCAAGAGGAAAGTAAAGAGTAAGTTACATGGGAACCCCCATAAGGCTCTCAGCTGATTTCTCTACACAAACACTACAGGCCAGAAGGAAGTGGCAAGATATATTCAAAGCCCTGAATGAAAAAAAAAAAAAGTTGCAGCCTAGGATATTTTATCCAGCAAGGCTATCCTTTAGGATAGAAGGAGAAATAAATAGTTTCACAGACAAAAAAACTGCAGGAGTTTAGCAACATGAAACCCATGCTAAAAGAAATATTGAAAGGGCTATTCTAAATAGAAAAGCAGCAGGATGCTGCAGAAAAGAGAAACTCACAACTGGAAAGGTGATAACGCATGAATTACAAATAAAGTAAACACGAAATTATAAAAGAAGACATACAAATCACTGAGAGTGGGAGAGGGAGGCAGGGAAATATAGAATATTTTTTTCTTTCTTTTTTCTTTTTTTTTAACAGTAGGATGGGTTTGAGATCATGTTACTATCAGTTTAATAAATACAGTTATAGTAATGGGTTAATAGATTTACAAAAAAGGGTAACCACAAGCCAAAAAATTAAAAGGGAGTCACAAAAATTAAATAAAATCCATGAAAATACAAAGGAAAATTACCAAACCACAAAAGGAAGAAGAAAGGAACAAAGAAGATATACCAATTCAACTACAAAGATAAGTTCAAAATGGCAATAAACACACATCTATCAATAATTACTATAAATGTTAATGGACTAAATGCTCCAGTCGAAAGACACAGAGTGGCAGACTGGATAATAAAGCAAGAACCTTCAACATGCTGCATACAAGAGACCCACTTTAGGGAGAAGGACACATATAGATTGAGAGTGAAAGGAAGGAAAAGATATTCCATGCAAATGGAAAAGCCAAAAAAGCAGGTGTTGCAGTACTGATTTCAGACAAAATAGAGTTTAAAACAAAGGCCATAAAGATAAAGAAGGACATTTTATAATGATTAAAGGAATGATACAAGATGAGGATATTACACTTGTTAATATATATGCACCCAATATAGGAGCACCTAAGTACATACAAGAACTACAAACAGAGATAAAGGGGGATATTGATGGGAATACAATCATAGTTGGAGATTTTAACACTGCATTAACATCACTAGACAGATCTTCCAGACAGAAAATAAACAAGGCAACAGAGAAATTAAATACTACAATAGAAAAACTAGATTTGGTGAATATTTTCAGAGCATTAGACCCCCCCAAAATAGGATATACATTCTTTTCAAGTGCACATGGAACATTTTCCAGGATTCATCATGTACTTGGGCACAAAAGAAACATCAACAATTTTAAGAAGATAGAAATTATCTCAAGCATCTTTACTGACCACAATGCCATGAAACTGGAAATCAACAACAGAGAAACAAAGGAGAAAAAAAGGAAAGCATGGAGATTAAACAATATGTTATTGAAAAAACAATGGATCAATGAGGAAATCAAAGCTGAAATTAAAAAATACCTTGAGACAAATGATAATGAAAGCACAACCACTCAAAACCTATGGGACACAGCAAAGGCAGTGCTAAGAGGGAAGTTTATAGCGATAAAGGCCTTCCTCAAAAAAGAAGAACAGTCTCAAATAAACAATTTAACCCACCACCTGAATGAATTAGAAAAAGAAGAACAAAAAGCCCCAAAAAGCAGCAGAAGGAAGGAAATAATATAGATCAGAGGGGAATTAAATACAATAGAGATTAACAAGACCATAGAAAAAATCAACCAAACCAAAAGCTGGTATTTTGAAAAAGTAAATAAAATCGACAAACCTCTGGCCAAACTCACAAAGAAGAAAAAAGAGAGAGCACAAATTAGCAAAATAAGAAAGGAAAATGGAGAAATTACAACAAACAAAATAGAAATACAGAATATCAAACAAGAATATTATGAAAAACTATATGGAACCAAACTGGATAACCTAGAGGAGATGGACAAGTTTCTGGAAACATACTGTCCACCAAAGCTGAATCAAGAAGAATCTGAACACTTGAACAATCCGATCACTAGAAAGGAAATAGAAATAGCAATTAAAAACCTCCCTACAAATAAAAGTCCAGGACCGGACGGCTTCACCGGGGAATTCTACCAAACATACAAAGAAGAACTCATACCAGTCCTTCTCAAACTCTTCCAGACGATAGAAAAGGAGGGAATACTCCCAAACTCATTCTATGAAGCCACCATCACCCTGATACCAAAACCAGGCAAAGACACTAAAAAAAAAAAGAGAATTATAGGCCAATATCACTGATGATGATGAACATAGACGCCAAAATCCTCACCAAAATTCTAGCAAATAGAATCCAACAACACATAAAAAAGATTATACATCATGACCAAGTGGGGTTCATCCCAGGGACACAAGGCTGGTTCAACATATGCAAATCAATCAGTGTAATACATCACATCAACAAGAGAAAGGACAAAAACCACATGATCATCTCAATCGATGCAGAAAAAGCATTGGTAAAATTCAACACTTATTTATGATAAAAAATCTCACCAAAGTGGGTATAGAGGGAACATATCTCAACATAATAAAAGCTATATATGACAAACCGACAGCCAGCATAGTACTCAACGGTGAAAAGCTCAAAAGCTTCCCACTAAAATCTGGGACAAGGATGCCCACTATCACCACTCCTATACAACATAGTCCTGGAAGTCCTAGCCACAGCAGTCAGGCAAGAGAAAGAAATAAAAGGGATCCAAATTGGAAAAGAAGAGGTAAAAGTGTCATTATATGCTGATGACATGTTACTCTATATAGAAAACCCTAAAAGGTCCACACAAAAGCTACTAGAGCTGATTGAAGAATTCAGCAAGGTAGCAGGTTACAAAATTAAAGTTCAAAAATCAGTTGCATTTCTTTACACTGACAATAAATCAACAGAAGAAGAAAGTAAAGAAACAATCCCCTTTCAAATATCACCCAAAGTAATAAAATATCTGGGAATAAATCTATCCAAGGAGGTGAAAGAATTATACACAGAAAACTATAAAGCATTGATGAAGGAAATTAAAGAAGACTTTAAAAAATGGAAAGATATTCCATGCTCTTGGATTGGAAGAATCAATATTGTTAAAATGGTCAAACTGCCCAAGGTAATCTACAGATTTAATGCAATCCCTATCCAATAACCCAGGACATATTTCACAGAACTAGAACAAATCATAATAAAATTTATATGGAACCATCAAAGACCTAGAATTGCCAAAGCAATACTGAAGAGAAAGAAAGAGGCTGGAGGAATAACTCTCCCAGACTTCAGACAGTACTATAGAGCTACAGTCAAGACAGCATGGTATTGGTACCAATACAGACATATAGCCCAGAAATGAACCCACAAACTTTTGGTCAACTCATCTTTGAGAAAGGAGGCAAGAATATACAATGGAATAAAGACAGTCTCTTCAGCAAATGGTGTTGGGAAAACTGGACAGCAGCATGTAAAACAATGAAGCTAGAACACTCCCTTACACCATATACAAAAATCAACTCAAAATGGATTAAAGACTTAAACATAAGACAAGATACAATAAACCTCCTAGAGGAAAACATAGGCAAAACATTATCTGACATGCATTTCAAAAATTTTCTCCTAGAAGTAATAAAAGCAAGAATAAACAAATGGGACCTAATGAAACTTACAAGCTTCTGCACAGCAAAGGAAACCAGAAGTAAAACAAGAAGAAAACCTACGGAATGGGAGAAAATTTTTGCAAGTGAAACCGACAAAGGCTTGATCTCCAGAATATATAAGCAGCTCATACGACTCAATAAGAAAAAAATAAACAACCCAATCCAAAAATGGGCAGAAGGCCTAAACAAGCAATTCTCCAAGGAAGACATACAAATGATCAAAAAGCACATGAAAAAATGCTCAATATCACTAATTATCAGAGAAATGCAAATCAAAACTACAATGAGGTATCACCTCACACCAGTCAGAATGGCCGTCATTCAAAAATCCACAAATGACAAATGCTGGAGAGGCTGTGGAGAAAGGGGAACCCTCCTACACTGCTGGTGGGAATGCAGTTTGGAGCAGCCACTATGGAAAACAGTGTGGAGATTCATCAAAAGACTAGGAATAGACTTAACATATGACCCAGGAATCCCACTCCTGGGCTTGTATCCAGAAGGAAATCTACTTCAGGATGACACCTGCACCCCAATGTTCATAGCAGCACTATTTACAATAGCCAAAACATGGAAACAGCCTAAATGTCCATCAACAGGTGACTGGATAAAGAAGAGGTGGTATATTTATACAATGGAATACTACTCAGCCATAAAAACTGACAACATAATGCCATTTGCAGCAACATGGATGCTCCTGGAGAATGTCATTCTAAGTGAAGTAAGCCAGAAAGGGAAAGGAAAATACCATATGAGATCGCTCATATGTGGAATCTAAAAAACAAAAACAAAAACAAACAAAAACAAAGAGTAAATAAAGGACAGAAATAGACTCAGAGACAGAGAATACAGATTTGTGGTTAACGGGGGGTGGAAGGTGGGAAGGGATAGCCTGGGATTTCAAAATTGTAGAATAGATAAACAAGATTACACTGTATAGCACAGGGAAATATACACAAAATGTTATGATAACTCACAGAGAAAAAAATGTGACAATGAGTGTGTATATGTCGATGAATGACCGAAAAATTGTGCTGAACACTGGAATTTGACACATTGTAAAATGATTATAAATCAATATAAAAAGCTAAAAAAAAAAAAGAAAAAGAAAAATGCCATGAGTGTTGACAGGGGTTACATTGTATCTGTAGATTCCTTTGGGTAGATGGCCATTTTGATAATGTTGTTGCTTCCAACCCAAGAGCATAAGATATATTTCCATTTCTTTGTATCATCCTCAATTTCCTTCATCAGTGTTTTACAGTTTTCAGAATACACATAACCTCCTTGGTTAAGTTTATTTCTAGGTATTTTGTTGGTTTTGATGCAATGGAAATGTTTATGCCAGTTCTAAAATTCTGGGTTTTGAAGTTAAAAATGAATGAAGGCCAAAAAAGGAAAAATACACTTCTCTCTTATGGGTGAATTGTATTCCATTACCTACATATGGTGAATCTCCTTTATCCATTCATCTGTTGATATGTACTTGGGATGCTTTCATGTCTTGGCAATTGTAAATAGTGTTGCTGTTAATAGTGGGATGTGTGTATCTTTTTGAATTTTTATTGTGTTTGGTTTTATTCCTTTAATAACTACATAAGTTTAAAAAGCTAAAGCTCTAAACAGTCTTAGAGACAATGAACAGTACATACATGTAAATTTAAAAAATATGTGCAGTAAAGACAGCTGAAAGACTCATGAGGGATTTCCTTTTCTGTGACACTTTCCTTTTTTATTGCTGCCTTTAGAATTCTAGCATTGTCTTTAAATTTTGCTTTTTGAATGATGGTATGTCTTGATGTGAGTCTGTCTCAGCTGATCCTGTTTGAGACTCTCTGATTCCTATGCCTTGATACTCGTTTCTTTCTTCAGATTAGGGAAGTTTTCAGCCTTAATTTTATCCAATGTTTTCTCAGCCTTTTTCTCTCTCCCTGCAGGGACTCCTGTAATGTGAGTGTTACTATGCTTGCTGCTGTCTCGGAAGTGCTTTAAACTCATGTAGCAGGCCTTTTCTTCTTGCTTTTTTGATTGGGTGTTTTTCATTCTGTCTTCCGGATTGCTAATGGATCATCTGCATTGCCTAATCTTCTGTACAACTTGCAGTTCTGCTCTGATTGGTCTTTTTTATATTTTCTAGTTCTTTTGACAGTTCTCCCGGTGCTCATCTCTTCTTTTTCCCAGTTCAGTTATCATTCTTGTTGCTATTGCTTTGAACTCTTTTTCAGGTAAAGTATTTATTTCTTTTCATTATGGTTATTTTGTTATTCTTTCATTTAAAATGTGTTCTTGTGTCTTCTCATTTTAACTTTCTGTATTTCTGTGAAATTAGGTGAAACAGTTGCCTGCCCCAGAATGAAAGGTGTCCTTGTGTGAGAGCATACCTGTGCAGTCTTCTGTGCCCAGTGGGTTTGTTGGGAACAGCTGGACCTGAAGTGATCCTGGGCTGCCCTCTTCCCCCGGGACGTGCTGGCAGCCACTGCAATGGGGGCGGCAGGGCTGGAGTCAGAGGGGCTGGAGCCAGTTCCAGGTTGAAGCAGAGGCTTCTCCTCTGCTCAGTGACTGTTCCAGCCCTATCAGGGTTGGCACGGGGTCCTGTGGGGCTGGAGCAGGATCTCTGTGGGAGTGGGGTTCTCCTGGGTGTGGTGGCAGTCTCTCGTTTGGGATGTGGCTGAGGCCTGAGGGTTTGCAGCAGCACTTCTGTACTGGTTTTACTTTTTCCCCAGTGTGCACACCTTGGCTAGAGGGTGGATTGGGGCCAGAGAAATTGGGGCTGCACCACTGAGTTGGCCCCACCCAGTCAGGCGTGCACAGGAAAGTGAGTTCTGGTGATGGCAGGCCCTGCCCTGGTGCTGGTGCTGTTCCCTGCAGAGTGTGTGCGGGGACACTAGCTGGCCGTGACTGCCGGCCGTCTTTTCAGAGACAGGGCCACACCCACTCCAGCACCACTTTCTCCCACGGTGTGCACTCTCACTGGCAGTGGAGGCCTCCACCTGAGTGGGGAGCAGCACCAGAACACGGAGGGAGGGAGCAGGAGCCTGGGGGAGTCCGGGGGTCCCCCTGAGCCACCCCTGCCAGCCGGTCGGAGCCCCAGGCAGTGTTCAGCCTGCTTTGTCCCTGCCATGACGGGGAGTCAGTGGATCTCTGCACAGGCTGTTCAAGAGCAGTAGCTCTGCATCTTACAGCACCCCAGCAAGCTCGCTGGTTTTCACTCCAGCTGAGGGGACTGCTCGTCCTGGTGCTGAACCCCGTGCCTGGGTGCCTGACACGTGCTTCAGACCAGGACATAAGGCGTGGGTTGTTGTCAAGGCTGGAGCACCTCTGTGACATCATGCTGTCTGAGCACGGATGCCCACAGCTGTCTGTGGCTGGTGGGGAGCCCTGTGGGAGTGGCTGTACATCTGTCTGGCACAGACAGATGGGGCTCGTTATGATCATTCTTTGTAAAGATAGTATAAGGACAGGATATGCCATCTGGTTTTCCAAGGGATTGAATATTATAATGTGTGATGTGCCCCAGCTGCCTCGTGTGACCAGCATGACTGCAGGTGCTCTGGGTCCAGGAATGCAAACTCCAGTTAAGCCCTTGGCAACCAAAGGAGCAGGTCCTAAAGGAGTCTGCTTACTCTAAATGCTCTTACTCATGCCAGTCATAGGGAAACACCAGATTAAGAAATGGATGCTGCCTGAGTTTAGTGTTGAATTATTATAAAATGTAAGGAACCTACAAGATTCTGGGTAAAAATTAATGCAGTGACAAGTGAAAATGATCCAAGGAGTACATACAGTAAGAAACAGAGTCCTGAAGTTAATCATCTTGTCTGATTTTCTCAGTGGGTAGTAAATAATTAGGGTTTTGACTAATTTTGTTTTGATTAAACTATAGAATGTGGTCAGTTGTGAAGTGTGAAAGTCTAAGGATGTTTGTAGTAAGGGTACTTGTGATGACACAATTTTGGGGGTTAATGATTGCTGGGATGGATGAAATCGGCTGGCTGTGTATGCTGGTGGAAGAAGAGACATTGTTGATGCAAGTGGAGGCACTAACAGAAAGGAGGCTAGTGAAAACTGGAGGCTGTGTCAGTTGATTCAGGAGCAATAAGCTGATAAGGCTGGTTACTAGGCCATAAGGTTTAGTGTTAATTCAGAGGATATAATTTTGGTAATCGTGTTAATTGTATTACTATAATGTTTGGAATAATGAGTTTTAGCCTTGAAGAAGGTTAAGATTTTGTACACAATCAGTACCGCAGGAGCTGGGTCCCACAGCTGTTATTGACGGTCCCGGTGCGGCCACACAGGCGGGGAGCACTGATGGCAGGTGTTATGCCAGCTCACGTAGAATGGGTGCTGAGCATGGTGACAGCGACTGTAATGAAAAATGATGATATTGTGCCATCTAAGCATAGTAATTGGGGATGTTAAGTGTGATTTATATATTAGTATCCATATAGGGTACTGTAAATGCAAAAAGGATAGTAAAATAGACTATTGCCATTTGATAATTATGAAGTTAACTACAGTTTTATTAGTCAAAATGTTTTTGTTTAAAGTAATTATCATACATTCATTCTAATCCTTTTAAATTCATTCATAGGCTAACTTTATGGCTACTAGTAATGTGATTACAGTTTGTGCCATGAAGAGTTTAGTTTTTAGGTTACTCTTCTGAAATGCTCAGGGTAGGGGTAGGAGGAGGGCAACTTCTAGGTCAAATATAGGAAAGTAGTGACGACTGAGAGTAAGTAAATGAAGAAGGTGGGCATGCTGGCCCTATAGAGTCACATCCACACGTGTGTGGGCTTGATTTTTCTGGACACTGACTAGAGGAGGTCAGAGTACGGTCAGGACAAGCTGTGAGTCTGGTAGTGTAGTGGTGAGTGATGTCGGTATAAGCTTTATTGTTTCTCCAGTTATAGGAAAAGCTGTAGACTGGAAGTCATTTGTTCTATTTAATACTAAAAGAATAAAATGCTCATCAATAGATAGCGATCTGTAGGAACAATCAAACTATCTACAAAATGCACTATCAGACCACTGACTGAAATCCAAAATAACGAGATGTATAGGGAAATTTTAGTTGGGACAGGAAGCACAGAACGAGAAAAGTAGAGCCAATAATTTTGTGTAGTCAGTGGAAACTTTTAACCATGAAAACTACTGAGCCAAAAACTCCATCTGAAATTGAATTTTATATTCTTCTGACACTTGCAATAATATAAGTTCTTAGAGGAACTGTAATGAATCAAACTTGAAGAATTGTTTATGACTTCTTTCTGTTAGATGATGGTGAGCGCAAGTGAGGGGAACTTCAGAGGCTCATAGAACTGAAGTATTAAGAAGTTATTATGGGAACTGTGTGTGTGGTCAGTGTGTTGTTAGGTGATGTGAGCACATATCTTTATCTTTTTTCTGATCAGAAGGTAGATGGTCATTTTAGGATCTATGTACATTTGCCTGTGTGTGTGTGTGTGTGTGTGTGGTGAGAGTTTGGTCGTGGGGAGAAGCACTGTGAACTTACCCACCCTGTACTGAGAGCTGTAGGACATCCTTCCCTGCTAAAAATGACCCTGCTCTTGTCACCACATCCCCACCCATGACAGCACTTCTTTGTAATGAATGTAGGTAATGTCCTGTTTGTCATGGACCAATGCAATGCATCCATTTATAGTTCATAAAGTTATTTATATTTTAAATTAAAAGTACTTATATGTATGATGGATTTTATGTTGTTACTCTTATTTACCTTGGTGCCCGAATTAATGGTAATAGAAGACCCATTTCCTGAGACAAAGTTGACTTGCCGTTAAGAGTCAGGATCCCTCATGAACACATCCTCACCGTTTGTCCTGACTGATGCATGACTTAATGTCATTGCAAGAGGAATTTCCCAAGGAAAAGCCAACGGTCTTCCTCAGAACCTCGGGGAGCAGGTCACAGGATGGGCTCCAGGTGGAATCGCTTTCCAAGGTAGATCTTAGTTCAGGGTAAAGTTACAGCACTCGCCGCCCTGAGACACTTAGGTGATTCACACCCCCTCTGTCTTCTCATCCATAAAATGGGTTATTGAGAATATTGTGTAGTTGGAACACTGCACTTTGAATTTGGTCAGTTGGCACAGTTTATTGCTTAGTGTGAGACCTCAATACCTTTGTCCTGATGCTAATTGGTGATTTACAGGGTGTCCCGATTCCTGAGGGTTGGAAGGAATTTTGATTGACAGTAGGAGGAGACCCAGGATCCCTGAAGCCTGCTCACCCTGGATGGGACTCAGTCCCTCCAGGCCAGGGGATCCTGGAGCCAGCACAGCACCTGAAGCCCGGCTGTGGGACCAGGAAGGCCCAGCAGTGTGGTTGGAAACACAGCCCCACTGGGCCTGTGAGCAATCGGGGTCAACTCCCCACAGGGCAGGAGTGTCTCTCTGACTCCTGAGACTGGCAGGCCCCATGTGCTCAGTATTTCTTGATTGAGTGAACACAACCACCCCCCATATCTAGACACCAAGTCTTCCCACCACCCCAAAAGGGTTTCTCAGGCCCCCTCACAGCCAGTACTGCCCCAAAGCACAACTTTGCTTCTGTCCCACCCAGGTAGTTTCTGCCTCCTTGAACCTGGGTGTAAGTGAATCACCCAAGGGCAGTGTAGGGGGTGTGACAATATATAATTATTTTTTATAATTTTATATATTTTTGGCAAAAACCATAGGGCTTATTTTTATGCATGTGACATACGTACTTAAAATTAATGTGTCACCTACAGGTGTACTACAGATAAGCACAGCCACATGGGTGTGGCAACGTGATTAAGATGGTGTGCTGTTAAGATCTCTGTCTTGTGGACGTTCTCTCTGCATTTTGTGTGCAGTGCTGAGTGAAGGGGAGAGAGGACCTCCCACCCTGCCGGTATATTTGATTCCTCCTGGTTCTGTCATTGTTTACCTAATATGTTTTTCAGCCACTGCCCAAGGGAAATCCTGGGAATTTGGAAAAGGAGGAGGGAGCACCCAAGAAGTAGGGGGCAGGGGACATCAGTTGGGCAGGACCAGAAAGCATAAGGTCAGAAAAGTTTGCAGAGAGGACCCAGGGTTAGATGGCAGTTGGTGGTGGGGGATCAGTTAGGCGGGGCACATTGTAAAAGTGACATCACCCTGAATGTCCACTGTGAGGTGCCAGGGGCAAAGGCAGGTGATTGGTCGAGAGAGGTCATAAAGCATGGGGCGTTGCTAAGGCAGCGTTCAGACAGGAGAAGGCTTGGAGGGAGGTGTCTGGTCCCCTCCAGCTGCTCCTGAGAGTCCGCTTGCCTGCTGTTTGTTTTCCTGACCTGCTGACCTCCTGACCTGACTGAACCCTCCTTCCTCCCCTCAAGAGCTTGATTGGCCCTCATCCTTTCTGTGACCCCCTTCTCCTCCCAAGTGCCCAACCCCTCTTCCTGTCACACTCCCTCCCCACCCCATCCCCCACCCCTCCCCTCCCCTCCCCTGTCCCCTCCCCTGTCCCCTCCCTACCTGAGAAGACCAGGACATGTAGGTGATGGGGATGTTCTGGTCCCACGTGCTGGGGTGTACTGGATATGAATATACAACTGTGAGTAAATATCGGGCATCAGGTGTCCTCCTTTTTCCTGGGCTCTTTCACACTGTGGTTAAATAGATACTTTCTCATAGGGTCCTTGATGGGAACGCATCGTTGGTGAAGCCCTAGGCTCTCAGGACAGGTTTCTTGACCAGCCTAGAGTGGCTCTGGCCACCGGCATCCTCAAGATCTGAGTCCTATCAGGACCTCTTGGACCAAACAGCAGGTTGACAGGATGAAACCTGAATTAGTTACTTTATTGCATCAAAGAAGGAAGTGTGAACATCCTAAAAGCCATTGAGTTGTATGCCTAAAATGGGGGAGTGGGTGAATTATATCTCAGTAAAGCAGTTTTTTAAAAAGTGAGAAACTCCTATTTACTAGAAGTCATAGTGAGACTGGCTCCCGGAAAGCTTGTCAGGATCCTGCTTCAAGTTGTGCATGTTCCGGTTCTGTCCCTGTGCGGTGTGCTCTCCTGTGTGTGCACCCTTCCTGGTGGTGACGTCTGGCAGTCCTGGGAGCAGTGGGGTCTCAGCACTGGGTTGGTGCTGGTCTGTCAAACAGGGAAATGTCATCTCTGCTCTGTGCTTTCTGGTTTGTTAACTTACAGCAAGTTTGTTTTTTCTTTGAAGTGTATTCTTTTCAGAAATTTTAATGTAACAAAAATATTAAATAGCCCTATAAATTTTAAAATATTTTTATTGAAGTATAGTCAGTTTACCATGTTGTCCATTTCTCATGTACAACAGAATGCTTCAGTCATATAGGAAAATACATATATTCATTTTCATATTCTTTTTTTTACCATAAATTACTACAAGATATTAAATAGAGTTCCCTGTGCTGTACAGTGTAAACTAGTTGTTGTCTACTTTATAGAGATTAGTATTCATGAATCTCAAACTTCCAATTTTTCCCTTCCCACTCCCTTTCCCTCTGGTAACCATAGTTTGTTTTCTATGCTCTAAGTCTGTTTCTGTTTTGTAAATAAGTTTGTCTTTTTTTTTTTGATTCCAAATATAAGTGATATCATATGGTATTTTTCTTTTCCTTTATGACTACTTCACTTAGAATGACATTCTCCAGGTCCATCCATTCCCTGTTGCTGCAAATGGCATCATTTTATCATTTTTATGGCTGAGTAGTAGTCTATTGTGTAAAATATACCACAGCTTCTTTTTTTTTTACATTTTTATTGAGTTATAGTCATTTTACAATAGTGTGTCAAATTCTAGTGTAGAGCACAGTTTTTCAGTTATATATGAACATACATATTTTCAATGTCAGAATTTTTTTCTCTGTGAACTAGCATAAGATCTTGTATATATTTCCCTGTGATATACAGTATAATCTTGATTATCTATTCTGCATATGCCTGTCAGTATCTACAAATTTCAAACTCCCAATCTGTCCCTTCCCACCCCTCAGCCCCTTGGCAACCGCAAGTTTGTATTCTATGTCTGTGAGTCTGTTTCTGTTTTGTATTTATGCTCTTTTTTATTTATTTTTTTTGGATTCCACATGTGAGCAAACTCATATGGTATTTTTCTTTCTCTTTTTGGCTTACTTCACTTAGAATGACATTCTCTAGGGACATCCATGTTGCTGCAAATGGCATATTGGTTTTTTATGGCCAAATAGTATTTCATTGTATAAATATACCACCTCTTCTTTATCCAGTCATCTGTTGATGGACATTTAGGCTGTTTCCATGTCTTGGCTATTGTAAATAGTGCTGCTATGAACATTGGGGTGCAGGTGTCTTTTTGAAGTAGGGTTCCTTCTGGACATATGCCTAGGAGTGGGATTATTAGGTCATATGGTAAGTCTATTCTTAGTCTTTTGAGGAATCTACAAACTTTTGCACAGTGGCTGCACCAACCTGCATTCCCACCAGCAGTGTAGGAGAGTTCCCTTTTCTCCACAGCCTCTCCAACATTTGTCATTTGTGGACTTTTGTATGATGGCCATTCTGACTTGTGTGAGGTGATACCTCATTGTAGTTTTGATTTGCAATTCTCTGATAATCAGTGATAATGAGCACTTTTTCATGTGCCTGTTAGCCATTTGTATGTCTTCACTGGACAATTGCTTGTTTAGGTCTTCTGCCCATTTTTGGATTGAGTTTTTTTTTTTTTTTCTTATTTAGTTGTATGATTTGTTTCTATATTCTGGCGATTAAGCCCTTGTCAGTTTCATGTTTTGCAAAAATTTTCTCCCATTCTGTAGGTTGTATTTTTGTTTTGCTTATGGTTTCCATTGCTATGCAAAAGCTTCCAAGTTTAATTAGGTCCCATTTGTTTATTTTTGCTTTTATTTTTATTGGACTTCTAGCAAATTCTTAGTTATCCCTTTCCTTTTTATCTTGGAGGCTGCCCCCAGGGACTCTGTGTCCAGCTAGGTTGGTGGGGGAGCCCTGAGAGCCGAGCTGATGTGAAAATCAGTGGCTGCAAACTGCTGTGATGTTTACAGTGAGGAAATGCTCAGGAGGGATGTGACCAGGAGGTGGACGAGTTGTCTTTTTTTTTAGTGACTTGTCCTTGTGAAGAATGTTGATTTCCCCAAAGCAGAAAGTGTCCTTCATGTCTTTAGAATTGTCTAAATATAAAGAAAATTCAGATACATGCTGTGAAATTTTTACTGTGTCAAGATAAATCACCTCCACACCCTAAAAAAGAAAGACAGAGAACACCTCATGGATTTAAGTGGTTTGTTCTGATAGGCTTCCACCAGATTCTTACGGACCTGGAAAAACCGAGTGTCAGGAACAATCTTTGCACTGAAGCAGAATCAATGCCACATGAACACTCCACCCAAAGAAGAGTCTGTACTGTTTCTTTTGAGCCTACTAAGGAGGGCGTTTCTAGGTCATCTTTCTTGGGATTTTTTCCCTCAAAGGGAATGAGGCTGAGTTCTCACAGGTTAGTCAGCCCTCTTTCCCTACCACATCTTTGAGCATTTGGATAAACTAACTTGTCCTTCTCCACCGTTGCTCATGGCTGCTGACAGAACCTGAGTCCATCGGCCCTGATGGATAGACTTTAGGTAGGAGGCAGCTGCTGACATCAGCACTCAGACAGTGCCGTGTGTAACAAGCATGCCCATGGTGGAGGGGGTTTTACCAGTTAGCGACTAGATGGTGTTTGTTTTTGTGCCTTTTATCTGCATGTCTCTCCTTTGTGCTGAGATCCACTGCTCTCTCAGATGGCAGCTATGCAAAGACAGTGCATGTTTTCCACCAGCACACATTTTACTGACCCCAACTGTGAGAGCTGACAATGACAGTGTTACTGATTTCAGAGGCTGCTTTCTAGAGGGGTTTTATTTGCACAAGACTGAAACTTGGTGTCTAGATAAAGTACAAATTACATTGTTCATTTATTCCCTCCTATAATACTTATAAATCTAGTTTTTACAAAACTATGTGTTTGGCTTTTGTTTTGTTGACTGTACATTCCAGAAATACAAATTAATTTTCTTGGTGGCTGTTAATGGACGTAGGTGCAGTACTGTGAAATATGCATGTAAATTATTTGTACTGATTATTTTGAGTTCTCTTTTTATGTAAATTCATTCTTTGAGTAATCTTGTATAATATGATTAAAACTCTATTATACAAATCCTTATTTATTTCAGAAGTCTGACATTACATGCTCTGGTTCAGAACCAAAGTGAATATTGAAGAAAACCTCCATGGTTTTTAGATAGTTGGGCTAAAATATATCATTAATTTTTGCTGGAATAGTAATTTTGACATTATTCTAAGAGCTGGTCTGCTTTCTTACTCATGTCCAGTCTATAAATGTAGAAATATATCTCTGTACATCTCTCTGTATTTTAACACATACCTTCATTGCTCTTTCCCCATACATGTTGGGTGTATTTTTGGAGACATTTCATAGGGGTTTGTCCAGGTACTTCATGAACATACAATAGAAGATGGAGGCGTCCCATGCCCTGTAGGTTTGTGTTTGCTTATTTTCAATTTCAAGTTGGCTTCTACATTCATAAGTTAAGTTCTGTTAACTATTTTAAAAATATTTGCAATGTGCCTGTCAGCAAAGTCAAATCTCTAACATTTTGTGTATCAGGTATTTGACGTATGTGTGCAGCAGTGAAACTATTACCAAATCAAGGCAGAAAACATGCCCACACTCCCAAGAGCTCCTTTGAACTCAAGTGTCCCTTCTCGCCTCTCTGTGGAGCTATCTGAGGATGTGGTTGACGGTTTCTAAAGATGATTATCTGTGACATATACACTGGGAATGTCTTTGAGGTTCCTCATTATATCTAATATCTTTTCAGATCCTCGACACTCTGATTCTCCTTTTCCATCTTGCGTCTGATGTTTATGAACTTCTGTGGAAGCTTATTCTTCTTGCTGCCTCCTGGGGAGTTTCTATTTTTCTCTTGTTCGTCTGGAGGACCGTCCTTGCTGTGAGTATTACTAAAGTACCTGACAGTGTCCTTTTAATCACACCTAATAGGAATTTTTATAGTCACTGGACATTTTATTTGCCTGCCTGGGCCAGAATCCAGGAGTCTTTTCTTTGTTTCCTTTTAGATTATTAACTTGAACACAAATTAGTTTTGAAATGGAAATTTGTTGCAAAATCTTTATAGTAAGAACTCATTGAGCAAGACAACAGTATATTCTCAATGAGACAATGGCAATTTATAAACTCTTCTCTTCAATAACAAAACAGGAAGGTTAAGTATTTGGCGAGTCCATCTATCTCTCCACCTGCCCCTGCCTGTGTGTTGGGTGACAGGGGACAGGGAAGCTCAGGGTTCCTGAGCAAGTGTGAAGTTAAGGGAACATCTGTGGTTTTCTGTTTGCCCTCCATGGATGCATTCTTCTATTGCCACATTATTGCCACTGGATCTTCGACACTGTGATGATTCTCCAATATCTTGGCAAGGTTAGGGGCTGGCCTCAGTCTCTGATCATCACTTAAAGTTTTGAATGAAGAAATATGTGTTAAGGGTCAGGGAAATGTGTCTTTACATGGTATTACAGTGGAGTCCTGCCTGGGTTTTTCTGGACTATTACTCTTCATACGATGACTTGTATCTGAGTCAAGAAGCACGTTCGCTTCTTGAAAATGGTTGCTGTCCGTCCTGCTGCTGTGTGGGCTTTTACTGCAGCCATTACTCACTTTCATTCTCGTCTGATGTCTCATTTGATGTCCGTTTGTTTTTAGTGGTCTTGACAAATCTTACGACCTCATATGTTACAATTGCTTATCAATTCAACAGTCAACTCTGTATAAGATTTCAGAAAACCTTTCATTGAATGAAAGGGGTGCATCTTAATCTTAGTATAAAGATTTTGCCTTTATTTTTCTTTTAGTTTTCTCCTCTCTGTCTCTCTCTCTCTTTTGAAGGTTACACAACTATCCAGGTTCTGGACTTAAGTGTGGATGTTTGGTTTGACAAAAAAAAATTAGATAAATGATGCATTACAACAACATATCATGAAAATAATATAGTTCAGTGTTGTTAAATATGAATATGCGTTATGAAAATTGAATAGAGTGATGTTTATTTAATAGAATGTAAGCAGATCTTTTGTTCTAAAATAAGTTATTTACCATTGTGCTATCAGAAATGGTGAGTGAAAGATCATGCCTTAAGTAGGAAATTCTGATTTTTCCTGATTTTTAATCATATTAATTGTTATGCTGAACCAAAGTGATAATTGTGATTTCAATGGATTACTGTTTTGATAGTTTATTAGAAATTATAGATTTACTAATTATATGTTTTGACTTCAAATTTAATGTTTCTTCCTCTCCTAGGTAAAGCCTCCAGTGTGTCAAGGTAAGGTATTAGGGTTTAGTTTCCTTTGTAATATTTTCTCAATACCAGGATTTGATGTGGATTTTAATTCAACTAAGAGTAAACACAATGACTTCTGATGTCTAACTGACTTCTCAACTCTTGAAAATTTTACTCCTGCAATGGTGTCTAAATGACATCGTAGAGGAAGTTGACATCTATTGAGCTAAGAGGCCAGGAGGGTCACAGGAGTAGGGAGACTAGGATGAGTTTAATTTTGCATAGCAACCTTGAGGAAGCAGGTGATGAGAAGAGTCTAATGTTCGGAGTGTGTCCCTAATATGAGTTGGCTCTTGGTGAAAATTAAAGATGCTGAAACACTACTTGAGCCTGTCAGGACTCTCCAGGCTGAGGGAGGGATGCAGATGTAGCCAGGCAGTGTGTGTCACAGCAGAGGGGAATCCATGGGCTGTGACTCATAAGTGAAAGGAGCCATTCATGGCAGTGGGGACTTAATGGAAGTGATTCAGCCTGATGATGATGCTTTCTATGCAGGCTTCACATTCTGCTGACCGAGTGGGGCTGTGCGTGATGGGCAGGGTGGCTGCCCGGCGCTCAGTAGGCCCTATAGGGCTGCTGTTGGTGACAGTTGATGCAGAAGGGCTGGTGCTGAGAAGAGGGATCTCAGCATCAGAGCATCCCCACTGGGCAGACAGAAGATGCGTGTGCACTGTGTGGTCAGATGAGGGACTTAGATGCCTGAGAGAGGAGTCTGGTTCTGAGGGCTGCGTTCTAGAGCTTCATACGTGGAGTTGCCTGTGACTGGCTGTTTTACATGTGCTGCTTTCCTGAAGCAGTGATGGTAACATTCTCATCCTGGCGATAGAAAAGCTTGTCATTTAGGGCCTATGTGTTATCCAGGTCCTCCAGTAACTAGGTGGGGAAGCCCACATGGTACCAAAGTGTTTAATTCCAGTGACCTTGTCCTTCAGGGCCCCCAACAAGGTTTTCATGAAAGACGATCTTCCAGGCAGCAGGAATACACTGGAGGCCTGTGCAGGCCCAGTCAGGCAACGTTTTGAACTTGCCTTCTGTGATGTTGCAGATAGGGCCTGGCTGTGGGGTGAACCTGCGTGGAATAAGGGTTCTATTTTTTTAAGCAGGGGCATGTTTACTTAACTTAGTAATTGGAGGAGAGAATGTTAAGGGGACAGGATGCTTGGTTTTTCTTTTTCATCTCTGGTGATGTCAGAAGTATTTGAATGATTGAATTTTCTAAGAATGGTGCTTATAGCTGGGAGAGAATTTAGGGGAAGACTTTTTATTGTGTTTCTGCATCTTTGAAAAAAATTAAACTAGGAATCTCAATGATCTCACATTTAGAATGCCACTAAGATTTGCTTCCTTTAGGCACAGTAGAAAAGCTAAAAGGCTAATTATACTCGTAGTGCCAGCCAGATATGTCTCTACTGCTAATAAATCATGATAATTCTATTCTACTGGGTTTTCTTGTCAATATGAGAAATTGCTTCATCTCCTTTTAGTTACTTTAAAGCAGATGACTGAGCAGAGCAAGAATTTGGAGAATGAAAACAGAGAACTTGCAGAAAATATATCTGCTTGGGTGCAGAAGGTATCCTTGTCCTTTTGCTTTTTTTTTTGTTTGTGATTTTACCTTCAGTTCCTCCCCACTCTGGCAGTTCAGTTATTTGGCTCTCTTTTCCTTCATCCTACTGTCCTGTTCCATGTGTTCCATAAGAGGTCTAGGTTCAAAGCAAGTGTCCTAGATAAAAAAAAAAAAAAAACCAAAAAACAAATTTCTTCTGTAGAGCACAGGGAACACTACTTGATATCTTGTAATCTATAATGAAAAAGAATGTGAAGACAAACATAGGTGTATATATATATGTGACTGAAACATGCTGTACACCAGAAAATTGACACATTGTAACTGACTATATATCAGTAAAAAAATAAACAAAGCAAGTGTTGTAGATGTAAAGCACCACTTTCTGTATTAGTGGAAGGGGTCACACACAAGATAGGTTCAGCTAGCAGTGTAATTAGTATTTGTAATTCTGTTTCCTTCATTACATTTTTGCATAGACCAACAACGCAAAGAAATGCTTAGAGGAGGCCATCAGGCAAAAGAAGCTGCCCTCTGAGAAAGCACTGAAGTTTAAGGTACGAACCTCTTGTTAGGTTACATTCTGAAAATAGAAATGAAATTAATGAGTAATTGTTACTAATTCAATGTTTCATTGAATGAGAGCTTGAAAGCCATTGAGAAGGTGAATGAAAATTTGAATGACATCATTCAGATTGTTCGAGCTAAGCTGCAGGCAGTGAGGGACCAGAACGCCAAGAGCCCACACCTGGTAAGAGCTGCCACGTTGACCATAGCCGGGCTTCTGAGGCTTTTTGTGCCCTGGGCGAGCTGCGTGCACCTGCTCCTCCTGCTTTTGACCACAGCAGAGTGTGAGAGCCCAGGAGCGGAAACTCCCTGTGAACAATGACCCAGAATTTCATGGACTAAAACCTCTGTGACTTTTTCTATTTCAGAGACTAGGAAATATGTATTATTTTCACAACCTAGAGATTTTTCTCACCAGTCACACTGCCCTCCAAGATACACAGAAGATGCCAGGAAATACCTGAGAGGTTAAGGAAGTTACTAGACTAGGTGCACAGTTCCTTGCCCTTTTGATGTTAAACAGAGAATTTTCCATGTGAATTTGGGTAAACTTTGTTTATATTTCACCAGCAACACTCATTTGTGAGCTCTTTGACATGAGCAGTTTCCCACCCTTGCTTCCTCTTGTCATCCAGTCGTGCCCTCCATTGTCCAGGGAGGAGGAAGCCTGTGGAGGTGAGGAAAAATCTGTGCCTGGAGGTCTTTTTTCCACATTTCTTTATGGGCTTGACATTTGTCCTGGGCCCAGCCTGTATCAGCTGCCATCACAGGAAACTTAGGGGTAGTTGTGGGTACTGGCTGAGAAGGGACAGGATTCCAAAAGGGTTGAAGAGAAGCAACTGCCCATCAGAACAAACCAAGACTTTCTGGAAGAGATTGGCCGGCTGGCAGTGGAAGAGGACCAGCTGAAGAAGGAAATGCAAGATGCAAAGGGTCAGAATGAGCTGCTAGGATGCCCGGTGCTAGAACTTGAAGGAAGAGGCCCTGTCTGCTGTAAACTCTCAAATGGAGCACTGTCTTCAGCCCCAAACCGAAATTCAGGGAAAGTCTCAGATGCTTTCAAGCATATGTAGGGGAACATATAACACTTGCTTTCCTTTCTTTATAAAATTTGTATGTTCAGAATCATTTCACTGCCTTAATATCTTCTGGAAAGAATGCTCACCAAAGTCTTTGGACATGTACCAGGGCTAATATATTTATTTTCTATGGTTTGTTTTGCAGTTAACAAAATACTTTGTTTCTGGAAAAAAAAATTACACTTTTTAAACATATCACCCTGAGATTTCATTGAAATCTTAGTACATACTTTATTTCTGTCCTGTGTGAAGATACTGGAAAAAGGAACATCTCCAGAGAACTTGAAAGGTGCTGTTTCAATGAACACTTCAGGAATTTGAGGTAAATGCCACCAGTTGCAGCAGGATTTCCACTGTACACATTAGCTTTCACAAGGAACAACAATCTCATGTCTTAGAAGATTAAATGTTGATATCAACTCAAATTATTTTTCTTGGGAATTTAGTCACCAATGAGAATGTTTTAAGTTGAAATTACTCTTAATAAATCTCATGTCTGTGAAGCCACAGTGAAATCTGAAGAAATGCATGTGCAGGAGGACGTTCAGCTCAGCAGCAAGAAGAGAGTAAGGATTGTTACTCACCCCCAGAGATGCTTACCTCAGAGAACCGAGCATCACTGTGTCAGTGTTTAATTGTGCTGTAACACACGGAAAGCAGATGGCCCATCTTAGCTGATTCCAAGCGTATGATTCCTCTCATGTTAAGTATGTGCACATTGCTGTGGATCAGTACTTCTTGAATGTCTTCTCATATCTATCTTACAGCCAGGTGTTTCGAAGACCAGATCTGAGGATTCGATGAAGCGAGCTGTGACAACAGGGGACTGCAGCCTGCAAGGTATGTTGCTTGTTGGGAAGAAAACCTTACATACAGGATTCCTGGGAGATGTTGTGGCTTCAGGTCTAGACCCCTAGAATAAAATAAATATAATAAAGAGAGTCAAATAACTTATTTTTGGGGGTTTTTTTTTTGGTTTTCCAGTGCAAAGAACAGTTAAGTTTACACTATACTGCAGTCTATTAAGTGAGCAATACCACTGTGTCTAAAAACCCCAATGTTCATAACTTAATGAAAATACTATTTATTACTAAAAACTGCTAGCCATCATTGGAGCCTTTAGTGAGGTTTAATCTTTTTGTTGGTGGATGGTCTTTTTTTTAACTTTTTTTTATTGAGTTACAGTCATTTTGGTGGATGGCCTTGAATTAACATTGGTGGCTGCTGACTGGTCATTGTGGCAGTTGCTGAAGATCAGTGTGGCTTTTGCAATTTCTTAACATAAGACCACAATGAAGTTTGTGACAGGATTCTCTCTTCCTTTCAGGAACAAGTCCTCTTTCACAGGCAATTTGACACATTTTACACACAGTAGAAATTCTTTCCAAATTGGAGTCAGTCCTCTCAAACTCTGTGGTAATTTATCAGCTAAGTTCATACGCTCTTCTAAGTCCTTTGTTATTTCAACCTTCTTCACAGCATCTTCACCAGTAGATTCCATCTCAAGAAACCAATTTCTTTGCTTGTCCATAAGAAGCAGCTCCTCATTCATGCACATTTTATCATGAGGTTGCAGCCAATCAGTCATATCTTCAGGCTCCACTTGTAACTGTAGTTCTCCTGCTATTTTCAGCACATCTGCAGCTCCTTCCTGCACTGAATTCTTGAGCCCCTCAAAGTCACACATCAGGATTGGAATCAATTCCTTCCAAACCCCAGTTCATGTTGATATTTTGACTTCTTCCCATGAATCACGAATGTTCTTAATGGCATGTAAAATGGTGAATCCTTTCCAGAAAATTTTCCATTCATTTGCCCAGACCCATCATTGGTGTCACTGTCTATGGCAGCTAAAGCCTTCCAAAATGTATTTCTTATATAATAAGACTTGAAAGTCATAATTACTCCTGATTCATGGGCTGCAGAATAGATGTCATGTTAAGCATGGAAACAGCATTCATCTCATGCATCTCCATCAGAGCTCCTGGATGACTTGTGCATTGTCCATGAGCAGTAATATTTTGAAAGAATTTTTTTTGTGTGTTTTGTTTTGTTTTCTGAGCAGTAGGTCTCAACAATGGGCTAAAATATTCATGTTGTAAATAGATGTGCTGTCATTCAGGCTTTGTTCTATTTATAGAGCACAGAGTAGATTTCACTTGATTCTCATGGGACATAGGATTTTCATAATGTTAAATGAATATTGGCTTCATTAGCCGCTAACGGGAAAATCAGCCTGTCCATTGAAGCCTTGATGCCAGGCGCTGACTTCTCTCCAGCTGTGATGGTGCTGGGTGGCCTCCCCTTGCAGTTCTCTGCATTGAAAACCTGTTGTTTAGTGCAGCCACCTTCATTAGCTGCCTTAGCTTCATCTCCTGGAGCACTTGCAGCAGCCTCTGGGTCAGCTCTTCCCGCCTTACCTTGCACAGGTATGCAGTGGAGATGGAATCTTGCCTTAAACTTCATGGGCCAACCCCTGCTGGCTTCACACTTTTCTTCTGAAGCCTCTTCACCTCTCTCAGGGTTTATAGAATTGCTGAGAACTAGGGACTTCCGCTGGATTAGGCTTTGCCTTAAAGGAATGTCATGCCTGTTTTAATTAAAATGATAAAAAACCAAATATTTCAGGAACTATAAAAATGTGACACAGAGATAAGAAATGAGCAAATGCTGCCAGAAAAAAATGTCACCAATGGAATTGCTGTACTCAGGGTTGTTACAAATCTTCAATTGTTTAAAAATATGCATTACCAGGGAGGGCAATAAAATGAAACATGCCTGTAATAGCAATGAATTTGCACTGGGAAGGTAAAAAGGGGACTCCTGCCTTCAGAATTCTCTCCTTTCTCCACTCCCCAGCACAGCCAATCTCTTGAGTGCACATGTGCACACACAAAGACAGTTGTTTTATGTTTATAGAGGGTAAAAAGAAAATGCAAGACCACCATGCTGAATCGGGATCTCTGAAAGAACGTGAGGAAGACGGTTTCCAAAGGCAGGTGAAGAAAGTACGTGTCCTTGATGAAATCAGTGGACAGAGATCTATGGACACTGAAGGGTAAGACATTCCTGTGTTAATTATGACAATGTGTGAATGAATGTGTGGAGTTATGTGGATATTGTAATACATTTCAGAATACTTACCACCATATTTTCTTTACCATATTCAATCAGTACAGATGTGCATTTATTTTTCGACCTTGATTTCTGTAATCTGCTGCTTCTGTTCATTCTAACTGGTTACCAGAGTCTTGTTTGTATTTAGTTTGAGATTTTAGTGGGTTCTTGGACCAGATTTAGTCACTTCATTATCTGGATCCCCCTAGGTCCATTTTTATTGTCCTTAGGTTTCAACCACATCAAAGTGTCATGACCTGCCATGTGTCTATCATTTTTAATAAACTCTAGACATTGGGTAGAAAATAGAGAAAATTTGAGGCCTTGTGTGAGGTTAACTTGCTGCAGAGAAGGTGGGCATTACAGCTAGCAGGTGGTCAGGGCGCCAGCAGCGCTACATCCTGTTAACCCGGTTAGCAGCTGAGATCAGTCAGTGCAGCCAGCTTTCATGAGGCCCGTGTGTCTCCTGTCCACCTTTGTTTCTGGCATGTAGCTCTTGTGGATCCCAGCTAAGTCCTGTGGGTCTCTCTAGGGATCACATTCACTGACGGACAGTGAGCTCCAGCTGCCTGACTGCGGTGCCTGTGCGTAGGGGGCACCGGCTGCCGGGCTGCTCTGCATCTCAGTGGTTTCCTCTGCAGTTACTGGATGACCCCCGGGGAAGGTGGGCCCAGTCCTGGGCTTTCTTCTTCTCCATCTTGGCCTCATGTCCCTTTCTGGCTTGTTAGCAATTTGGTACATTTGATCATGGATTTCATAATTTGTCCATAGTTTCCTGTCATTCTCAGGGAGAGTTCATGGACATCACACCCATAAACCTGCTTTCAAAAACAAACATTTCCTTATATTTCCTAAAGGATCAGGTTTTGCTCCAGGTTTTGACTGAAATCTGGGCTCTCTGTGGGAGAAATCAAACAAGTCATGAACGCTTGCTTTACCCTAATGTGTTTGGTTGTGATGACTTGGTCAGACCCTGATTCCCACGTTGAAACACAGTGAGCTCGCGCTGTCCCAGGCACAGGAGCCTAAGCCTGGTGGGGGGGCGCAGAGCACACCTCACGTGGGCTTTTCCTGTGTGTTTATGCATAAATGATTAGGGGTGGGGACGCTGAAGGGAAGCCCAGATACCAAACACTTGCCAGAGGCCTGAGTGTAGCTTTTTCATATTTATTAGTGGGGGTACTTTAATTCTTTCCTGTGTATTTATCAGCCTGAGCATTTATGGGGCAGGGCGAAAGGAACATGGAATTCTTCCCTTCCAGTTTCTGGGAGGGAAACTGGCAGAATTTCAGAGTTTCTTTCCCCTCTCAGGAAGGTGGACATGAACGGATGTGAGCTGGTGGGAAAGCAGCAGCTGTTGGCAGCAAAGGAGGAGGCAAAATTGGCTGAAGAGGAGACAAGATGGTACAAGTGAGTTCAGCTCCTCTGCACCTGCGGCTCTGAAAACACCTGTTGGAATTTTTGAAAACTTTTCTAAAATGTTTAGACACAATATCATAAACTGACCCAAACAAAAGACATTTGTATACATGGCTTCACACAGGAGGAAATGTGTTAAGTTTTACATATGTTAAGTTAAACGTTTAACTTTAAAAAGTATTAAGTTACTAAGAATTTCCTGGTCCCAGTGCTGGCCAGACTGAGAGGAGAGACGGTTCACAGAGATGTTTCTGAAGGTGCTATAAACCGTTCTCACCCTGAGGATAGCAGTTTAGTGTAGCGTCAGTCGGACCAATAAACATTCCCTTGCTGCTGGGGAGACCCAGGTGTAAGAAGTAGGGTCAGGATGTAAGGAAAGGAAGAATCAAGCTTTGTGATGAAAGATGCTCAGCACAGGACACGTGAGGGAAATGCTGAGAACGGGAGGGGGAAATGTGTCAGCGCAGAACCGGGCAGGCGTTCAGTAACAGTGACGGAAGGAGTGGCTGCAGTGACAGCTTTGCACCTGCTGTGCTTCTGCAGCCGTGTGCAGTGTGTCTTGAGCGGTGAGATGATGTGTGTGAGTGTGCAATGCAGATAACATGGACTGGGGCAGATTATTTAACAGCATACCCAGCATTGTGTCTTCTCTGATGGAACAATTTGTAACTCATAGGATAAGACTTGAAGAATGTCACGGGCAAATGCGGGAAGCAGAGATCATTTGGAGACACCAGGTAACCTGCCTTCCTCCTGACACACCGAGTCCTCAGCACCTGATGCAGACAGTTATTGTGGCCCTGAGAACCCCTAGCCATGGGGTGTTTCTTGATGTGTTGACTTTTTCAGGTCACTCTTGCCGAGAAGGCCCAAGACAGCTCGGTAAGAATTTGTTTCCTTCCTTCCCTTTGTGCACAGTCGGCCACAACTGAACGTGGATGTGTTTTTCTCCCACAGCTCAGGGCTCAGGAGCTGGAGAGGGAAATCTCTGAATTGAGAAGGGAAAACTCTGACCTGAGAAGGGAAAACTCTGACCTGAGAAGGGAAAAATCCTCTGAGCTGAGAAGGGAAGTTGCCCACCTGAAACAGAGGTACAGAATTTTGACACATTTTTACGGGTGTTTTGAGATTTTTAAGGACTGGTTGTTTTGTGCCTAGTAGAGGAATTGGTGGTGTAATTTGTATTGAAGCCATTCTTTATCTTTAAGATTGGATGCAATCTGCAGATGGAGGCAGGCAGAGGAATACATGAGGCAGGAGCCCACCCCAGGAGGACCGTACAGGCTGCAACCTCCCCTGAGAGGTAAGGAGCGCACTGTGAAGTGCGGCAGTTCCATTTCTGCAGCAGGAGCTGCCCAGTGGGCTGCTTTTCCCCATGGGTAGTTGTCGGGTTTCCTGGACACCACACCACACACTCACTGTGGGGAACAGTTTCACAGCTGGGTGACAAGATGCTGTTTTCTTTACATGCCATCAGCCAGCAGGGCTCTGTTCTCTGTGAGCGGTGGAGCTCATGCCCCTCCATGGACTGCAGGCTGCCCCCCAGTCTCTTGGTTGCCTGGCGTGGCTGGCATGGCTGGTTTCTATGCACTAGAAGACATGAGCGTCAGCCCTCTCTTCCCGCCTGGACACGGTTTTGAAGGCTGAATTTTCTTCTTATTTCAGGAAAATAACATGGATGACGTTTTAGAATGAAGGCAGTATGTCATAACGAGAAAAATATTTTTCTTCATTTGCCTTGGAGGATAAATATTCTATTCAAGATCTGCTTTAAGGCAGCAGGCATTTCTTCACTAATTTTGCAGGTCCCTTCGTTCTTATAAAAAAGGTTGCACAGCGACCTAGAGAGGCCAGTTAGTAAGTGACATGACTACGTATCCTCCCTCTCCCAGAGTTAACGTGTAACTCTAAAGTCTCCCACCAGCTACTCCATGTAACTCACCATTCTTTTGCCAATTATTACAACATGAGTCATTGAGGCTTCTTTCATAAATGTTTACGTGACATCTGGTCACTTATACAAGACATGCGCTGTCAGATAGAAGTCTTTTAACAGTTTAACAACAGGCTGAGGAGGAAGAGGTGGAGCTCACAGTCAGGGGTTGTTGATACTCTTCCTATGAAAGACCCTTCTTACTTTAATGTATAATCTGTATACAGACTGATTTGCCATGAAGTGTGATGTGAGTCCACTGTGTAAGTGTTGGTTGACAGGGATCTGAGCCCTGAGACCACATCCAGCGGGATTAGCTATGAAAACACCTGAATCAAGGCCCTGTGGTGTCCTAGTCATGGGACAGGGGTCCAGTCTCCCCTCGTCCTCGTGGACAACTGAGGTGAGGAGACCTGCGGCCTCTGTGAAGAGACAAGAGCGTGGGCAGAAGTGAGAGCTCTTGGAGGAGGGCACGGAGGGCTCGGCTCGTGCTTCCACCGCACGGCATCTGTCAGATAGAATCCGCCTTCAGCGCTGTTCTCCCTTTACAGCTTCACAGAGGGATGGCAACCCTGTTAGGAATGGAACCGCCTTTCCGGCTCAGGAGGCAGAGGAAACCAAAGTAAGTAATTTTACTCAGTTGTGTTGTGGTGGTCATTTTGTATTGAATAATCTCTGGAACTAGAATTTCCTTTTTGAACAAACAATTCCTAGCTTTGCCTGTGGATTGGGAATTAGGGGAAACGTATGCCAGTCATCAGAGTGAAGTTTGGTAAAAGTATTTTATCGCCAAAGATTACTGAGAAGCCCACGATGCAGGCAGGCCCAGGGATGAAGGAGACAATGCAGCGTAGCTGCCAATTGGGCACACAGTGCAGGGGAGGGTGCAAGGTGCCGACGACTGCTGCGTTGGGTTTTGGCTCTTGTCGGTGTTGGCGCTTTTGTCTGTCATTCAAACAAGCCCTCCCTTCTGTCCTGCAGTTCACCCCGTGTGCCGGAGGGCCCCAAACTTTCCGAGGACAAGAATGCGTGGCCTGCCCAGGGTGCGGCCCGTCATCGCCCAGCTGGGTACTTGCACCTGGTCCCCCTTGGTGCCCTGTGCAACCTCGCCCCCAACCGCCAGCTGCTCCACTCGGTAAGAGGAAAGCAGAGTCCTCTGTTTCTTCCTTGAGTCACTGAAGAAGAAAGGCAGATCGCTCTCCGGGGCTTCCCCGTGCACGGGCGGCCGTGACTGGGCTCACGGCCGTGTCCCTCTGGTCCCTTAGCAGACGCACTTGATGGACCGCGTCTTCCCCGTCCTGCCCTGGGGAGGGAGGTGTCTGTTGTAGAGGGAAAGAGGGTCCTCTGACGGAGGGCAGACGTGTCGGTTCTGCACACGGGCCTACAACAGACACCAAGTTCCGGGCTCCCTGGAGGACAAGCCCGCCCCTGTCACTGTCTGCAGCGAGTGGAGCCCTGAACTTCCACAGCAGGTGATCGGTTATGGAAGAAACACCCGAACCCGGGGCCTGTGGTCTCTTCAGTCAAGGGTCCTGAGACCTGTCTTCCACTCGGTCTGATGTGAGACTTAGTGTGATACGGGGAAGAAGGCCTCAAAGATCTTTTGCGCTTCAGCAAACTAACATGTTTTGTAGGGCAGTGAAACTTGAAAGAGTGTTTTGTCTTTTACTTTATCTATGCCGAGAAGATAGTTGACTCGGGGAAGGACATAGGTTAGTGGTAAATACAATGCTTGCTTAGCATGCCGAATTCCGTGTGCTCATTGCCGGTACCTCCATTTAAAAACAGAAGAAAAGAAAAAACAAAAACAAGAGCAAACTTCAAATGTTAGAAATACATAGTGCGCAAACCCAAATCCCATATCCATTCTTTTTACGTGTTTTCCACTTACTACTTGGTTTGAATTATATCCCAAACGTGACTTAAGCATTTTTTTCAGAAAAGGCTCTAACTCTTTGAAAGTCTTTTCTGGCACTTTTGTTTTGACACATCCACGAACGGAGATACACGCACATGGTGGTTTTAATATACATTCGTGAATATTCTCATTAATGTACATGTAACTACATTTTACAGATGGTGTGTCAGTGCGCCACTTTACAGAAGAGAGAGGAAGAGAATCTTCCTGGGATGAGGTACAGTCTCTTGTTGTTAATGTCCTTGTGTGACTATATAAGTACCAGGGGATCCTGAGACATAAACCGGGGGTTGGTGTGAGTGTGCATTTTCACGTTTGCATCTGCTGATGAGAATTTTTGACTTATGCTTTTAACTTACAGTTTAGGATGTGATTCTGTGCTTAATGCCGTAGGACTTGATAATGCACTTGAGTTCATTTTCCAGACTCACCTAGTGAAACCAGTGTCTGTGTGGGCATTCTTTATTTCAGGGTCTTTCCCTTACAGTTTATTTGAGGATATTGAAAAGAAATTCCTCCCTGGGAAAGTTAGGTGTATGTTGGAGTTGGTTCTTGTTTTAGCCGTCCTCACTTGAAATTAATTAAGTGATGTTTAATTTTTAAGGCAGCATGTTTTGTCTTCCCATTCCATCGCCAGTAACAGTGGTCTAATTCCCTTAATGCCTTATGCTGTTTAACACCTGCTCCTTTTACTCAGGCTGCCCTTCCCCAAAGCCCCTCCACATCCCCCCTCTGCGCTGGATTTCTCTTTTAAGAAACAGTGCGGTCTTCCCAGCATTCCCTGAGCTATCCACGTGCAGCGGGCTCTCCTGTCCTTTGTGGCGTTACTGTACCCGTTCACCTCAGTTGTAGAGCTGTTGAAACATTTCTGTGCTTAATTGTTTTCATGGATCCTGTGCCTCTGGCAGAACAGAGAGGAGGATCTGCCTTTTACTTGTACCGCCAGCTTCTCCCAGGATAGGGCTTATGTTCTGATAGCTTCGGTAAATAACTGTTGTCTACCTGACTGACTAAGCGTATGCACATGATCTGAAGTTCGGTTCCTGATTTATCTTGTTTTGTGTTCTTAGGAAGGGGCGACTAAGCCCGAAATTACAAAACCGGAGTATGGTACTGGGACTGTAGAAGTGGCTCCGCAGGAGCTGACGGATCATAAAACACTGACCTCTGTTGTTAGAGCACACGGAGCTTATTATACACTGGGTAAGTTAGTGAACGTGGCTGGCATTTCTTGTTCTCTGTGCCTAGAAACTTTTGTGCTCTGGGGGGAAGGGTATATGTAGCTCAGCAGTAGAGAGAATGCGGGCTTAGCATGCAGGAGTTCCTGGGGTCAGTATCCAGTTCCTCCAAGAAACGAGTGTGATACGGGGAAGGAAGGAAGGAAGGAAGGAAGGCACAAAGGTTGTGTTTCGCTTCAGCATTTTCTTCGCAGGAAAGCCTAATCCTCCATCATTTTCTGTGGTTTTTAGCCGACGCGAGCCCTGGCGCGGATCCGGTGTGGCCCGGCAGCGCCCGCCCACCAGTGGTGGCCCCGGAGGCCCAGGTAAGTGGGGTGGTCATGCTCTGTTGGACCTCGTCCTGGGAATGGTGATTTTCCCGTTCTCCCAGCAGCCGTTCCTGGCCTCGTCTGCAGGCTGTGTGTCCTGTGACGGGTCTGGCGTGGCGTGTCGCTGCCTTTTGCAGACTCAAAACTCTTGCCCAGGAGCCAGTGGGCTGCTTCCACAGGGAGCCCGTCGCCTTGGCTGGTGCCTGCAGGAGCCATGAGGGAGTGCTTAGGAGCCGGGGCCCACAGACTTTGACTGTGGGTTTCTCGAAACAGCATGAGGAGTGTGAGCCCTCGCTCCACACTGACTTCTCCTGGCTCGGCTGACTCCTTCCTGACCTCCTGCACCTGGGGTTGCTCCTTTGTCACTGAGACGGATTTCTGTGTCGTCGTTCTTTTTACTGGTTTCCCGGCTCAGGCCAGGTTATTCTCCTATTTAGAATGTCCATTCAGATACTGGTAACTGGAAAAGGGGCAAAGCCCTCCCTCCAGCTTTGTACGGTGTGCTTTGTGCAACTTTGAGACTTCCTGGGTGTTGTAAACGTCACAGCCCGTCACTGTCTTTTCTCGGGGGGTAAGTGTGTCTTGGCCGCTGCCTCCAGTTGTACTCTGGGCAGAAAAGCCTGGCTCTCGGAGATGGTGCGTTTGTAGTAGGGAATAGAGGCTGGAAGGGAAAGAGCCCGCCGTGAAAATGCCTCCTTCCCGGCGGGGGAATTCCGATGCGCACCAGAGCGCGTACGTTGTGTTTGTCCCCACCCTGCGCCGGGTCGGGCCTGCCCTGGAAGCTGTCAGAGCTGCTCGTCGGTCTCATGGCACACTGTGGGGTTTTGCGCACGAGCTTGTACAGTCCCTTTGGTGTCAGTTGTTGGTTTAGACTCCCCACGTCACTCTCCCGTAACACGCAGGTAGGGTGCGTTCCGTAGCGGACGTAAAATCCTGACGTCCCTGAGGATAGGGATGATTTTAGCGGAGCCTGAGTCCCTTCTGAGGACAGCCTGTCCCCTCAGGAGCCCTTGGCCAGCTCCGCCGCAGGACTCCTGGATGCCCAGCTCCCCAGGGCTATTTGAGCCCAGGGGCAGCCCCTGCGGGGCGGAGGAGGGCCCTTTGTGAGGAGGGGGCAGAGAGGGCCTGGCAGGGTCCTGCAGGCAGAGCCCTGTAGGCAGAGCGGTGACCCTGGTGCGGCTCAGCTTGCACCTGTGGAGCATGAGCTCTTCACGTCCGTCCCGCCTCCGTGTTAAATGTCCGCGCCGGGGAAGCTTGCGTGTAGCTGGGGAAGGTGGCGGGGAGGTCCGTCCCGCCCAGAGCGGATGGCTGTTTGGAAGACGCTAGTTTGCCCGTGTGCTGGAAGCTCTGTGTGCAGCCTTTCGTGCAGGAGGACCCTTGGCTTCCTCCACTTGGAGACAGCAGCGGCGGTGACGTGCGGCATCAGGGTCGTATCCCCGTGTCCCCCTGTGCGGCCCAGGCTGTAGGCAGGCCCCAGAGGGCTGGGCGGATCGTGTGGCACCGTGCTGCTCTCTGGGCACCCGGTGGAGTGGAGGGTGCCCGGTGCCGACGGCTGCTGAGTTGGGTTTCGGCTCTTGTCGGTTTTGGCGCTTTTGTCTGTCATCCAACCCAGCCCTCCCTTCTGTCCTGCAGGTCACCCCGTGGGCCGGAGGGCCCCAACCTTTCCGAGGACCAGCCTGCGTGGCCTGCCCCGGGTGCGGCCCGTCGTCGCCCAGCTGGGCACCTGCACCTGGTCCCCCTTGGTGCCCTGTGCAAACTCGCCCCACACCGCCAGCTGTCCGCTCGGTAAGAGGAAAGCAGAGTCCTCTGTTTATTCCTTGAGTCACTGCAGAAGAAGGGCAGATGGCTCTCCGGGGCTCCCCCGTGCACAGGCGGCCGTGACTGGGCTCACGGCCGTGTCCCTCTGGTCCCTTAGCAGACGCACTTGATGGACCGCATCTTCCCCATCCTGCCCTGGGGAGGGAGGTGTCTGTTGTAGAGGGAAAGAGGGTCCTCTGACGGAGGGCAGACGTGTCGGTTCTGCACACGGGCCTACAACAGACACCACGTTCCGGGCTCCCTGGAGGACAAACCCGCCCCTGTCACTGTCTGCAGCGAGTGGAGCCCTGACCTTTCACAGCCGATGATCGGTTATGGAAGAAACAGTCGAACCCGGGGCCTGTGGTCTCTTCAGTCAAGGGTCCTGAGAGCTGTCTCCCACTCGGTCTCATGTGAGATTTAGTGTGATACGGGGAAGAAGGCCTCAAAGATCTTTTGCGCTTCAGCAAACTAACATGTTTTGTAAGGCAGTGAAACGTGAAAGAGTGTTTTGTCTTTTATTTTATCTATGACGAGAAGCTAGTTGACTCGGGGAAGGACATAAGTTACTGGTAAATAGAATGCTTGATTAGCATGCCGAATTCCGTGTGCTCATTCTCGGTACCTCCATTTAAAAACATAAGGAAAGGAAAAACAAAAACAATAGCAAATTTCAAATGTTAGAAATACATAGTGTGCAAACCCAACTCCAATATCCATTCTTTTTACGTGTTTTCCTCTTACTAATTGGTTTGAAATTTATCCCAACCTTGACTTAAGCATTTTTTTCAGAAAATGCTCTAACTCTTTGAAAGTACATTCTGCCACTTTTGTTTTGACACATCCACGAACGGAGATAGACGCACATGTTGGTTTTAATATACATTTGTGAATATTCTCATTAATGTACCTGTAAATAAATTTTACAGATGGTGTGTCAGTGCGCCACTTTACAGAAGAGAGAGGAAGAGAATCTTCCTGGGATGAGGTACAGTCTCTTATTGTTAATGTCCTTTTGGGACTATATAAGTACCAGGGGATTCTGAGACATAAACCGGGGGGTGGTGTGAGTGTGCATTTTCACGTATGCATCTGCTGATGAGAATTTTTGACTTATGCTTTTTACTTAAATTTTAGGATGTGATTCTGTGCTTAATGCCGTTTGACTGGATAATGCACTTGTGTTCATTTTCCAGACTCACCTAGTGAAACCAGTGTCTGTGTGGGCATTCTTTTTTTCAGAGTCTTTCCCTTACAGTTTATTTGAGGATATTGAAAAGAAATTCATCCCTGGGAAATTTAGGTGTATGTTGGAGTTGGTTCTTGTTTTAGCCGTCCTCACTTGAAATTAATTAAGTGATGTTCATTTTCAAGGCAGCATGTTTTTCTTCCCATTCCACCGCCAGTAACAGTGGTCCAGTTCCCTTAATGCCTTACGCTGTTTCCCACCTGCTCCTTTTACTCAGGCTGCCCTTCCCCAAAGCCCCTCCACATCCCCCCTCTGCGCTGGATCTCTCTTCTATGAAACAGTGCGGTCTTCCCAGCATTCCCTGAGCTATCCACGTGCAGCGGACTCTCCTGTCCTTTGTGGCGTTATTGTACCCATTCACCTCAGTTGTAGAGCTGTTGAAACTTTTCTGTGCTTAATTGTTTTCATGGATCCTGTGCCTCTGGCAGAACAGAGAGGAGAATCTGCCTTTTATTTGTACCGCCAGCTTCTCCCAGGATAGGGCTTATGTTCTGATAGATTCGGTAACTAACTGTTGTCTACCTGACTGACTAAGCGTATGCACATGATCTAAAGTTCGGTTCCTGATTTATCTTGTTTTTTGTTCCTAGGAAGGGGCGACTAAGCCCGAAATTACAAAACCGGAGTATGGTACTGGGAGTGTAGAAGTGGCTCCGCAGGAGCTGACGGATCATAAAACACTGACCTCTGTTGGTGGAGCACACGGAGCTTATTATACACTGGGTAAGTTAGTGAACGTGGCTGGCATTTCTTGTTCTCTGTGCCTAGAAAATAGTGTGCTCTTGGGGGAAGGGTATATGTAGCTCAGCAGTACAGAGAATGCGGGCTTAGCATGCAGGAGTTCCTGGGGTCAGTATCCAGTTCCTCCAAGAAACGAGTGTGATACGGGGAAGGAAGGAAGGAAGGAAGGAAGGCGCAAAGGTTTTGTTTCGCTTCAGCACTGTCTTCGCAGGAAAGCCTAATCCTCCATCCTTTTCTGTGGTTTTTAGCCGACGCGGGACCTGGCGCGGCTCCGGTGTGGCCCGGCAGCGCCCGCCCACCAGTGGTGGCCCCGGAGGCCCAGGTAAGTGGGGTGGTCATGCTCTGTTGGACCTCGTCCTGGGAAAGGTGATCTTCCCGTTCTCCCGGCAGCCGTTCCTGGCCTCGTCTGCAGGCTGTGTGTCCTGTGACGGGTCTGGCGTGGCGTGTCACTGCCTTTTTCAGACTCAAAACTCTTGCCCAGGAACCAGTGGGCTGCTTCCACCGGGAGCCCGTCGCCTTGGCTGGTGCCTGCAGGAGCCATGAGGGAGTGCTTAGGAGCCGGGGCCCGCCGACTTTGACTGTGGGTTTCTCGAAACAGCGTGAGGAGAATGAGCCCTCGCTCCACACTGACTTCTCCTGGCTCGGCTGACTCCTTCCTGACCTCCTGCACCTGGGGTTGCTCCTGGGTCACTGAGACGGATTTCTGTGTCGTCGTTATTTTGACTGGTCTCCCGGCTCAGGCCAGGTGATTCTCCTGTTTAGAATGTCCATTCAGATCCTGGTAATTGGAAAAGGGGCAAAGCCCTCCCTCCAGCTTTGTACGGTGTGCTTTGTGCAACATTGAGTCTTCCTGGTTGTGGTAAACTTCACAGAACGTCACTGTCTTTTATCGGGAGGTAAGTGTGTCTTGGCCGCTGCCTCCAGTTGTACTCTGGGCAGAAAAGCCTGGCTCGCGTAGATGGTGCGTTTGTAGTAGGGAATAGAGGCTGGAAGGGAAAGAGCCCGCCGTGAAAATGTCTCCTTCCCTGCGGGGGAATTCCGTTGCGCACCAGAGTGCGTACTTTGTGTTTGTCCCCCAACCTGCGCCGGGTCGGGCCTGCCCTGGAAGCTGTCAGAGCTGCTCGTCGGTCTCATGGCACACTGTGGGTTTTTACGCACGAGCTTCTACAGTCCCTTTGTTGTCAGGTAGGGGGTTGAGACTCCCCACGTCACTCTCCTGTAGCACGCATGTAGGGTGCGTTCTGTAGCGAACGTAAAGTCCAGACGTCCCTGGGGATAGGGATGATTGTAGCGGAGCCTGAGTCCCTTCTGAGGACAGCCTTGTCCCCTCAGGAGCCCTTGGCCAGCTCCGCCGCAGGACTCCGGGATACCCAGCTCCCCAGTGCTCTTTGAGGCCAGGGGCAGCCCCTGCGGGGCGGAGGAGGGCCCTTTGTGAGGAGGGGTCAGAGAGGGCCTGGCAGGGTCCTGCAGGCAGAGCCCTGCAGGCAGAGCGGTGACCCTAGTGCGGCTCTGCTTGCTCGTGTGGAGAATGAGTTCTTTACGTCCGTCCCGTCTCCGTGTTACTGGTCCGCGCCGGGCAAGCTTGCGTGGAGCTGGGGAAGGTGGCGGGGAGGGCTTTCCCGCCCAGAGCGGCTGGCTGTTGGGAAGGCGCTTGTTTGCCCGTGTGCTGCAAGCTCTGTGTGCAGCCACTCGGGCAGGAGGACCCTTGGCTTCCTCCACTTGGAGACAGCGGCGGCGGCGACGTGCGGCGTCAGGGTCATATCCCCGTGTCCCCCTGTGCGGCCGAGGCTGCAGGCAGGCCCCAGATTGCTGGGCGGAGCGTGTGGCACCGTGCTGCTCTCTGGGCACCCGGTGGAGGGGAGGGTGCCCGTTGCCGACAGCAGTTGCGTTGGGTTTCGGCTCTTGTCGGTGTTGACGCTTTTGTCTGTCATCCAACGCAGCCCTCCCTTCTGTCCTGCAGGTCACCCCGTGGGCCGGAGGGCCAAAAACTTTCCGAGGACCAGCCTGCGTGGCCTGCCCCGGGTGCGGCACGTCGTCGCCCAGCTGGGCACCTGCACCTGGTCCCCCTTGGTGCCCTGTGCAAACTCGCCCCACACCGCCAGCTGTCCGCTCGGTAAGAGGAAAGCAGAGTCCTCTGTTTATTCCTTGAGTCACTGCAGAAGAAGGGCAGATGGCTCTCCGGGGCTCCCCCGTGCACAGGCGGCCGTGACTGGGCTCACGGCCGTGTCCCTCTGGTCCCTTAGCAGACGCACTTGATGGACCGCATCTTCCCCATCCTGCCCTGGGGAGGGAGGTGTCTGTTGTAGAGGGAAAGAGGGTCCTCTGACGGAGGGCAGACGTGTCGGTTCTGCACACGGGCCTACAACAGACACCACGTTCCGGGCTCCCTGGAGGACAAACCCGCCCCTGTCACTGTCTGCAGCGAGTGGAGCCCTGACCTTTCACAGCCGATGATCGGTTATGGAAGAAACAGTCGAACCCGGGGCCTGTGGTCTCTTCAGTCAAGGGTCCTGAGAGCTGTCTCCCACTCGGTCTCATGTGAGATTTAGTGTGATACGGGGAAGAAGGCCTCAAAGATCTTTTGCGCTTCAGCAAACTAACATGTTTTGTAAGGCAGTGAAACGTGAAAGAGTGTTTTGTCTTTTATTTTATCTATGACGAGAAGCTAGTTGACTCGGGGAAGGACATAAGTTACTGGTAAATAGAATGCTTGATTAGCATGCCGAATTCCGTGTGCTCATTCTCGGTACCTCCATTTAAAAACATAAGGAAAGGAAAAACAAAAACAATAGCAAATTTCAAATGTTAGAAATACATAGTGTGCAAACCCAACTCCAATATCCATTCTTTTTACGTGTTTTCCTCTTACTAATTGGTTTGAAATTTATCCCAACCTTGACTTAAGCATTTTTTTCAGAAAATGCTCTAACTCTTTGAAAGTACATTCTGCCACTTTTGTTTTGACACATCCACGAACGGAGATAGACGCACATGTTGGTTTTAATATACATTTGTGAATATTCTCATTAATGTACCTGTAAATAAATTTTACAGATGGTGTGTCAGTGCGCCACTTTACAGAAGAGAGAGGAAGAGAATCTTCCTGGGATGAGGTACAGTCTCTTATTGTTAATGTCCTTTTGGGACTATATAAGTACCAGGGGATTCTGAGACATAAACCGGGGGGTGGTGTGAGTGTGCATTTTCACGTATGCATCTGCTGATGAGAATTTTTGACTTATGCTTTTTACTTAAATTTTAGGATGTGATTCTGTGCTTAATGCCGTTTGACTGGATAATGCACTTGTGTTCATTTTCCAGACTCACCTAGTGAAACCAGTGTCTGTGTGGGCATTCTTTTTTTCAGAGTCTTTCCCTTACAGTTTATTTGAGGATATTGAAAAGAAATTCATCCCTGGGAAATTTAGGTGTATGTTGGAGTTGGTTCTTGTTTTAGCCGTCCTCACTTGAAATTAATTAAGTGATGTTCATTTTCAAGGCAGCATGTTTTTCTTCCCATTCCACCGCCAGTAACAGTGGTCCAGTTCCCTTAATGCCTTACGCTGTTTCCCACCTGCTCCTTTTACTCAGGCTGCCCTTCCCCAAAGCCCCTCCACATCCCCCCTCTGCGCTGGATCTCTCTTCTATGAAACAGTGCGGTCTTCCCAGCATTCCCTGAGCTATCCACGTGCAGCGGACACTCCTGTCCTTTGTGGCGTTATTGTACCCATTCACCTCAGTTGTAGAGCTGTTGAAACTTTTCTGTGCTTAATTGTTTTCATGGATCCTGTGCCTCTGGCAGAACAGAGAGGAGAATCTGCCTTTTATTTGTACCGCCAGCTTCTCCCAGGATAGGGCTTATGTTCTGATAGATTCGGTAACTAACTGTTGTCTACCTGACTGACTAAGCGTATGCACATGATCTAAAGTTCGGTTCCTGATTTATCTTGTTTTTTGTTCCTAGGAAGGGGCGACTAAGCCCGAAATTACAAAACTGGAGTATGGTACTGGGACTGTAGAAGTGGCTCCGCAGGAGCTGACGGATCATAAAACACTGACCTCTGTTGGTGGAGCACACGGAGCTTATTATACACTGGGTAAGTTAGTGAACGTGGCTGGCATTTCTTGTTCTCTGTGCCTAGAAAATAGTGTGCTCTTGGGGGAAGGGTATATGTAGCTCAGCAGTACAGAGAATGCGGGCTTAGCATGCAGGAGTTCCTGGGGTCAGTATCCAGTTCCTCCAAGAAACGAGTGTGATACGGGGAAGGAAGGAAGGAAGGAAGGAAGGCGCAAAGGTTTTGTTTCGCTTCAGCACTGTCTTCGCAGGAAAGCCTAATCCTCCATCCTTTTCTGTGGTTTTTAGCCGACGCGGGACCTGGCGCGGCTCCGGTGTGGCCCGGCAGCGCCCGCCCACCAGTGGTGGCCCCGGAGGCCCAGGTAAGTGGGGTGGTCATGCTCTGTTGGACCTCGTCCTGGGAAAGGTGATCTTCCCGTTCTCCCGGCAGCCGTTCCTGGCCTCGTCTGCAGGCTGTGTGTCCTGTGACGGGTCTGGCGTGGCGTGTCACTGCCTTTTTCAGACTCAAAACTCTTGCCCAGGAACCAGTGGGCTGCTTCCACCGGGAGCCCGTCGCCTTGGCTGGTGCCTGCAGGAGCCATGAGGGAGTGCTTAGGAGCCGGGGCCCGCCGACTTTGACTGTGGGTTTCTCGAAACAGCGTGAGGAGAATGAGCCCTCGCTCCACACTGACTTCTCCTGGCTCGGCTGACTCCTTCCTGACCTCCTGCACCTGGGGTTGCTCCTGGGTCACTGAGACGGATTTCTGTGTCGTCGTTATTTTGACTGGTCTCCCGGCTCAGGCCAGGTGATTCTCCTGTTTAGAATGTCCATTCAGATCCTGGTAATTGGAAAAGGGGCAAAGCCCTCCCTCCAGCTTTGTACGGTGTGCTTTGTGCAACATTGAGTCTTCCTGGTTGTGGTAAACTTCACAGAACGTCACTGTCTTTTATCGGGAGGTAAGTGTGTCTTGGCCGCTGCCTCCAGTTGTACTCTGGGCAGAAAAGCCTGGCTCGCGTAGATGGTGCGTTTGTAGTAGGGAATAGAGGCTGGAAGGGAAAGAGCCCGCCGTGAAAATGTCTCCTTCCCTGCGGGGGAATTCCGTTGCGCACCAGAGTGCGTACTTTGTGTTTGTCCCCCAACCTGCGCCGGGTCGGGCCTGCCCTGGAAGCTGTCAGAGCTGCTCGTCGGTCTCATGGCACACTGTGGGTTTTTACGCACGAGCTTCTACAGTCCCTTTGTTGTCAGGTAGGGGGTTGAGACTCCCCACGTCACTCTCCCGTAGCACGCATGTAGGGTGCGTTCTGTAGCGAACGTAAAGTCCAGACGTCCCTGGGGATAGGGATGATTGTAGCGGAGCCTGAGTCCCTTCTGAGGACAGCCTTGTCCCCTCAGGAGCCCTTGGCCAGCTCCGCCGCAGGACTCCGGGATACCCAGCTCCCCAGTGCTCTTTGAGGCCAGGGGCAGCCCCTGCGGGGCGGAGGAGGGCCCTTTGTGAGGAGGGGTCAGAGAGGGCCTGGCAGGGTCCTGCAGGCAGAGCCCTGCAGGCAGAGCGGTGACCCTAGTGCGGCTCTGCTTGCTCGTGTGGAGAATGAGTTCTTTACGTCCGTCCCGTCTCCGTGTTACTGGTCCGCGCCGGGCAAGCTTGCGTGGAGCTGGGGAAGGTGGCGGGGAGGGCTTTCCCGCCCAGAGCGGCTGGCTGTTGGGAAGGCGCTTGTTTGCCCGTGTGCTGCAAGCTCTGTGTGCAGCCACTCGGGCAGGAGGACCCTTGGCTTCCTCCACTTGGAGACAGCGGCGGCGGCGACGTGCGGCGTCAGGGTCATATCCCCGTGTCCCCCTGTGCGGCCGAGGCTGCAGGCAGGCCCCAGATTGCTGGGCGGAGCGTGTGGCACCGTGCTGCTCTCTGGGCACCCGGTGGAGGGGAGGGTGCCCGTTGCCGACAGCAGTTGCGTTGGGTTTCGGCTCTTGTCGGTGTTGACGCTTTTGTCTGTCATCCAACGCAGCCCTCCCTTCTGTCCTGCAGGTCACCCCGTGGGCCGGAGGGCCAAAAACTTTCCGAGGACCAGCCTGCGTGGCCTGCCCCGGGTGCGGCACGTCGTCGCCCAGCTGGGCACCTGCACCTGGTCCCCCTTGGTGCCCTGTGCAACCTCGCCCCCACCCCCAGCTGCTCTGTTCGGTAAGAGGAAAGCCGAGTCCTCTGTTTCTTCCTTGAGTCACTGCAGAAGAAGGGCAGATCGCTCTCCGGGGCTTCCCCGTGCACGGGCAGCCGTGACTGGGCTCACGGCCTTGTCCCTCTGGTCCCTTAGCAGACGCACTTGATGGACCGCGACTTCTCCGTCCTGCCCTAGGGAGGGAGGTGTCTGTTGTAGAGGGAAAGAGGGTCCTCTGTCGGAGGGAAGACGTGTCGGTTCTGCACACGGGCCTTCAACAGACACCACGTTCCGGGCTCCCTGGAGGACAAGCCCGCCCCTGTCACTGTCTGCAGCGAGTGGAGCCGTGACCTTCCAAAGCCGATGATCGGTTATGGAAGAAACACCCGGACCCGGGGCCTGTGGTCTCTTCAGTCATGTGTCCTGAGGCCTGTCTCCCACTCGGTCTGATGTGAGACTTAGTGTGATATGGGGAAGAAGGCCTCAAAGATCTTTTGCGCTTCAGCAAACTAACATGTTTTGTAATGAAGTGAACCGTGAAAGAGTGTTTTGTCTTTTATTTTATCTATGACGAGAAGCTAGTTGACTCGGGGAAGGACATAGGTTACTAGTAAATAGAATGCTTGATTAGCATGCCGAATTCCGTGTGCTCATTCTCGGTACCTCCATTTAAAAACATAAGGAATGGAAAAACAAAAACAAAAGCAATCTTCAAATGTTAGAAATACATAGTGCGCAAACCCAACTACAATATCCATTCTTTTTACGTGATTTCCTCTTACTACTTGGTTTCAAATATATCCCAACCGTGACTTAAGCATTTTTTCAGAAAATGCTCTAAATCTTTGAAAGTCTTTTCTGCCACTTTTGTTTTCACACATCCAAGAACGGAGATAGACGCACATGGTGGTTTTAATATACATTCGTGTATATTCTGATTAATGTACCTGTAACTACATTTTACAGATGGTGTGTCAGTGCGCCACTTTACAGAAGAGAGAGGAAGAGAATCTTCCTGGGATGAGGTACAGTCTCTTGTTGTTAATGTCCTTGTGTGACTATATAAGTACCAGGTTATTCTGAGACATAAACCGGGGTTTGGTGTGAGTGTGCATTTTCACGTTTGCATCAGCTGATGAGAATTTTTGACTTATGCTTTTAACTTACATTTTAGGATGTGATTCTGTGCTTAATGCCGTAGCACTTGATAATGCAGTTGTGTTCGTTTTCCAGACTCACATAGTGAAACCCGTATCTGTGTGGGCATTCTATTTTTCAGGATCTTTCCCTTACAGTTTATTAGATTATATTGAAAAGAAATTCATCCCTGGGAAAGTTAGGTGTATCTTGGAGTTGGTTCTTGTTTTAGCCGTCCTCAATTGAAATTAATAAAGTGATGTTCATTTTCAAGGCATGATGTTTTGTCTTCCCATTCCACCACCAGTAACAGTGGTCTAGTTCCCTTAATGCCTTACGCTGTTTCCCACCTGCTCCTTTTACTCAGGCTGCCCATCCCCAAATCCCCTCCACATCCCCTCTCTGCGCTGGATCTCTCTTTTACAAAACAGTGCGGTCTTCCAAGCATTCCCTGAGCTATCCACGTGCAGCGGGCTCTCCTGTCCTTTGTGGCGTTACTGTACCCGTTCACCTCCGTTGTAGAGCTGTTGAAACATTTCTGTGCTGATTTGTCTTCATGGATCCTGTGCCTCTGGCAGAACAGAAGGAGAATCTGCCTTTTACTTGTACCGCCATCTTCTCCCAGGATAGGGCTTATGTTATGATAGCTTCGGTAAATAACTGTTGTCTACCTGACTGACTAAGCGTATGCACATGATCTGAAGTTCGGTTCCTGATTTATCTTGTTTTTTGTTCCTAGGAAGGGGCGACTAAGCCCGAAATTACAAAACCGGAGTATGGTACTGGGACTGTAGAAGTGGCTCCGCAGGAGCTGTTGGATCATAAAACACTGACCTCTGTTGGTGGAGCACACGGAGCTTATTATACACTGGGTAAGTTAGTGAACGTGGCTGGCATTTCTTGTTCTCTGTGCCTAGAAAATAGTGTGCTCTGGGGGAAAGGGTATATGTAGCTCAGCAGTACAGAGAATGTGGGCTTAGCATGCAGGAGTTCCTGGGGTCAGTATCCAGGTCCTCGAAGAAACGAGTGTGATACGGGGAAGGAAGGAAGGAAGGAAGGAAGGCGCAAAGGTTTTGTTACGCTTCAGCAGTGTCTTCGCAAGAAAGCCTAATCCTCCATCCTTCTCTGTGGTTTTTAGCTGACGCGGGATCTGGCGCGTCTCCTGTGTGGCCCGGTAGCGCCCGCCCACCAGCGGCGGCCACGTAGGCCCAGGTAAGTGGGGTGGTCATGCTCTGTTGGACCTCGTCCTGGGAAAGGTGATCTTCCCGTTCTCCCGGCAGCTGTTACTGGCCTCGTCTGCAGGCTGTGTGTCCTGTGACGGGTCTGGCGTGGCGTGTCGCTGCCTTTTTCAGACTCAAAACTCTTGCCCAGGAGCCAGGGGGCTGTTTCTCCCGGGAGCCCTTCGCTTTGGCTGGTGCCTGCAGGAGCCATGAGGGAGTGCTTAGGAGCTGGGGCATGCAGACTTTGACTGTTGGTTTCCTGAAACAGCGTGAGGAGTGTGAGCCCTCGCTCCACACTGACTTCTCCTGGCTCGGCTGACTCCTTCCTGACCTCTTGCACCTGGGGTTGCTCCTGGGTCACTGAGACGGATTTCTGTGTCGTCGTTCTTTTGACTGGTTTCCCGGCTCAGGCCAGGTGATTCTCCTGTTTAGAATGTCCATTTAGATCCTGGTAAGTGGAAAAGGGCAAAGCCCTCCCTCCAGCTTTGTACGGTGTGCTTTTTGAAACTTAGAGTCTTTCTGGGTGTGGTAAACATCACAGCCCATCACTGTCTTTTCTCGGGAGGTAAGTGTGTCTTGGCCACTGCCTCCAGTTGTACTCTGGGCAGAAAAGCCTGGCTCTCGGAGATGGTGTGTTTGTAGTAGGGAATAGAGGCTGGAAGGGAAAGAGCCCGCCGTGAAAATGCCTCCTTCACTGCGGGGGAATTCCGATGCACACCAGAGTGCATACCTTGTGTTTGTCCCCCACCCTGCACCGGGTCGGGCCTGCCCTGGAAGCTGTCAGGGCTGCTCGTCGGTCTCATGGCACACCGTGGGGTTTTGCGCACGAGCTGGTACAGTCCCTTTGGTGTCAGCTGTGGGGTTGAGACTCCCCACGTCACTCTCCCGTAGCACGCAGTTAGGGTGCGTTCCGTAGCGAACGTAAAATCCAGACGTCCCTGAGGATAGGGATGATTGTAGCGGAGCCTGAGTCCCTTCTGAGGACAGCCTTGTCTCCTCAGGAGCCCTTGGCCAGCTCCGCCGCAGGACTCTGGGATGCCCAGCTCCCCAGGGCTCTTTGCGCCCAGGGGCAACCCCTGCGGGGCGGAGGAGGGCCCTTTGTGAGGAGGGGTCAGAGAGGGCCTGGCAGTGTCCTGCAGGCAGAGCCCTGCAGGCAGAGCGGTGACCCTGGTGCGGCTCTGCTTGCTCGTGTGGAGAATGAGCTCTTCACATCCGTCCCGACTCCGTATTCCTGGTCCACGCCGGGCAAGCTTGCGTGGAGCTGGGGTAGGTGGCGGGGAGGGCCGCCCCGCCCAGAGCGGCTGGCTGTTGGGAAGGCGCTAGTTTGCCCGTGTGCTGGAATCTCTGTGTGCAGCCTCTCTGGCAGGAGGACCCTTGGCTTCCTCCACTTGGAGACAGCGGCGGCGGCGACGTGCGGCGTCAGGGTCGTATCCCCGTGACCCTGTGCGGCCCAGGCTGCAGGCAGGCCCCAGAGGGCTGGGCGGAGCGTGTGGCACCGTGCTGCTCTCTGGGCACCCGGTGGAGGGGAGGGTGCCCGGGGCCGACGGCTGCTGCGTTGGGTTTCGGCTCTTGTCGGTTTTGGCGCTTTTGTCTGTCATCCAACCCATCCATCCCTTCTGTCCTGCAGGTCACCCCGTGGGCCGGAGGGCCACAAACTTTCCGAGGACCAGACTGCGTGGCCTGCCCCGGGTGCGGCCCGTCATCGCCCAGCTGGTCACATGCACCTGGTCCCCCTTGGTGCTCTGTGCAAACTCGCCCCCCACCACCAGGTGCTCCGCTCAGTAATAGGAAAGCAGATTCCTCTGTTTCTTCCTTGAGTCACTGCAGAAGAAGGGCAAATCGCTCTCGGGGCTACCCCGTGAACGGGCGTCTGTGACTGGGCTCACGGCCGTGTCCCTCTTGTCCTTTAGCAGACGCACTTGATGGACCACGTCTTCCCCGTCCTGCCCTGGGGAGGGAGGTGTCTGTTGTAGAGGGAAAGAGGGTCCTATGACGGAGGGCAAACTTGTCGGTTCTGCTAACGGGCCTTCAACAGACACCACGTTCCGGGCTCCCTGGAGGACAAGCCTGCCCCTGTCACTGTCTGCAGCGAGTGGAGCCCTGGCCTTCCACAGCCGATGATCGGTTATGGAAGAAACACCCGAACCCGGGGCCTGTGGTCTCTTCAGTCAAGTGTCCTGAGTCCTGTCTCCCATTCGGTCTGATGTGAGACTTAGTGTGATACGGGAAAGAAGGCCTCAAAGTTCTTTTGCGCTTCAACAAACTAACATGTTTTGTAAGGCAGTGAACCGTGAAAGAGTGTTTTGTCTTTTATTTTATCTATGCCGAGAAACTAGTTGTCTCGGGGAAGGACATAAGTTAGTGGTAAAGAGAATGCTTGGTTAGCATGCCGAATTCCGTGTGCTCATCCCCGGTACCTCCATTTAAAAACAGAAGAAAAGAAAAAACAAAAACAAAAGCAAACTTCAAATGTTAGAAATACATAGTGCGCAAACCCAACTTCCATATCCATTCATTTTACGTGTTTTCCTCTTACTACTTGGTTTGAAATATATCCCAACCGTGACTGAAGCATTTTTTTCTGACAATGCTCTAACTCTTTGAAAGTCTTTTCTGCCACTTTTGTTTTGACATATCCACGAACGAAGGTAGACGCACTTGGTTGTTTTAATATACATTCGTGTATATTCTCATTAATGTATCTGTAACTACATTTTACAGATGGTGTGTCAGTGCGCCACTTTACAAAAGAGAGAGGAAGAGAATCTTCCTGGGATGAGGTAAAGTCTCTTTTTGTTAATGTCCTTGTGTGACTATATAAGTACCAGGGGATTCTGAGACATAAACCGGGGGTTGGTGTGAGTGTGCATTTTCACGTTTGCATCTGCTGATGAGAATTTTTGACTTATGCTTTTAACTTACAGTTTAGGATGTGATTATGTGCTTAATGCCGTAGGACTGGATAATGCACTTCTGTCCAATTTCCAGACTCACTTAGTGAAACCAGTGTCTGTGTGGGCATTCTTTTTTTCAGGGTCTTTCCCTTACAGTTTATTAGAGGATATTGAAAAGAAATTCATCCCTGGGAAAGTTAGGTGTATCTTGGAGTTGGTTCTTCTTTTAGCCGTCCTCACTTGAAATTAATTAAGTGATGTTTCATTTTCAAGGCAGCATGTTTTGTCTTCCCATTCCACCGCCAGTAACAGTGGTCCAGTTCCCTTAATGCCTTACGCTGTTTCCCACCTGCTCATTTTACTCAGGCTGCCCTTCCCCAAAGCCCCTCCACATCCCCCCTCTGCGCTGGATCTGTCTTTTATGAAACAGTGCGGTCTTCCCAGCATTCCCTGAGCTATCCACGTGCAGCGGACTCTCCTGTCCTTTGTGACGTTACTGTACACGTTCACCTCAGTTGAAGAGCTGTTGAAACTTTTCTGTGCTGATTTGTTTTCATGGATCCTGTGCCTCTGGCAGAACAGACAGGAGAATCTGCCTTTTACTTGTACCGCCAGCTTCTCCCAGGATAGGGCTTATGTTCTGATAGCTTCGGTAAATAACTGTTGTCTACCTGACTGACTAAGCGTATGCACATGATCTGAAGTTCGGTTCCTGACTTATCTTGTTTTGTGTTCCTAGGAAGGGGCGACTAAGCCCGAAATTACAAAACCGGAGTATGCTACTGGGACTGTAGAAGTGGCTCCGCAGGAGCTGACGGATCATAAAACACTGACCTCTGTTGGTGGAGCACACGGAGCTTATTATACACTGGGTAAGTTAGTGAACGTGGCTGGAAATTCTTGTTCTCTGTGCCTAGAAACTAGTGTGCTCTGGTGGGATGGGTATATGTAGCTCAGCAGTAGAGAGAATGCGGGCTTAGCATGCAGGAGTTCCTGGGGTCAGTATCCAGTTCCTCCAAGAAACGAGTGTGATACGGGGAAGGAAGGAAGGAAGGAAGGAAGGCGCAAAGGTTTTGTTTCGCTTCAGCAGTGTCTTCGTAGGAAAGCCTAATCCTCCATCCTTTTCTGTGGTTTTTAGCCGACGCGGGACCTGCCGCGGCTCCGGTGTGGCCCGGCAGCGCCCGCCCACCTGCGGCGGCCCCGTAGGCCCAGGTAAGTGGGGTGGTCATGCTCTGTTGGACCTCGTCCTGGGAAAGGTGATCTTCCCGTTCTCCCGGCTGCCGTTCCTGGCCTCGTCTGCAGCCTGTGTGTCCTGTGACGGGTCTGGCGTGGCGTGTCGCTGCCTTATTCAGACTCAAAACTCTTGCCCAGGAGCCAGTGGGTTGCTTCTCCCGGGAGCCCGTCGCCTTGGCTTGTGCCTGCAGGAGCCATGAGGGAGTGCTTAGGAGCAGGGGCCCGCAGACTTTGACTGTGGGTTTCTTGAAACAGCGTGAGGAGGGTGAGCCCTCGCTCCACACTGACTTCTCCTGGCTCGGCTGACTCCTTCCTGACCTCTTGCACCTGGGGTTGCTCCTGGGTCACTGAGACGGATTTCTGTGTCGGCGTTCTTTTGACTGGTTTCCCGGCTCAGGCCAGGTGTTTCTCCGGTTTAGAATGTCCATTCAGATCCTGGTAACTGGAAAAGGGGCAAAGCCCTCCCTCCAGCTTTGTACGGTGTGCTTTGTGCAACTTTGAGTCTTCCTGGGTGTGGTAAACGTCACAGCCTGTCACTGTCTTTTCTCGGGAGGTAAGTGTGTCTTGGTCGCTGCCTCCAGTTGTACTCTGGGCAGAAAAGCCTGGCTCGCGTAGATGGTGCGTTTGTAGTAGGGAATAGAGGCTGGAAGGGAAAGAGCCCACCGTGAAAATGCCTCCTTCCCTGCGGGGGAATTCCGATGCGCAGCAGAGTGCGTACGTTGTGTTTGTCCCCCACCGTGCGCCAGATCGGGCCTGCCCTGGAAGCTGTCAGAGCTGCTCGTCGGTCTCATGGCACACCGTGGGGTTTTGCGCACGAGCTGGTACAGTCCCTTTGGTGTCAGGTGTGGGGTTGAGACTCCCCACGTCACTCTCCCGTAGCACGCAGGTAGGGTGCGTTCCGTAGCGAACGTAAAATCCAGACATCCCTGAGGATAGGGATGATTGTAGCGGAGCCTGAGTCACTTCTGGGGACAGCCTTGTCCCCTCAGGTGCCCTTGGCCAGCTCCGCCGCAGGACTCCAGGATGCCCAGCACCCCAGTGCTCTTTGCGCCCTGGGGCAGCCCCTGCGGGGTGGAGGAGGGCCCTTTGTGAGGAGGGGGCAGAGAGGGCCTGGCAGTGTCCTGCAGGCAGAGCCCTGCAGGCAAAGCGGTGGCCCTGGTGCGGCTCTGCTTGCTCGTGTGGAGAATGAGCTCTTCACTTCCGTCCCGTCTCCGTGTTACTGGTCCGCGCCGGGCAAGCTTGCGTGGAGCTGGGGAAGGTGGCGGGGAGGGCTGTCCCGCCAGAGCGGCTGGCTGTTGGGAAGGCGCTAGTTTGCCCGTGTCCTGGAAGCTCTGTGTGCATCCTCTCGGGCAGGAGGACCCTTGGCTTCCTCCAATTGGAGACAGCGGCGGCGGCGACGTGCGGCGTCAGGGTCGTAGACCCGTGTCCCCATGTGCGGCCCAGGCTGCAGGCAGGCCCCAGAGGGCTGGGCGGAGCGTGTGGCACCGTGCTGCTCTCTGGGCACCCGGTAGAGGGGAGGGTGCCCAGTGCCGACGGCTGCTGCGTTAGGTTTCGGTTCTTGTCGCTGTTGGCGCTTTTGTCTGTCATCCAACCCATCCCTCCCTTCTGTCCTGCACGTCACCCCGAGGGCCGGAGGGCCCCAAACTTTCCGAGGACCAGCCTGCATTTCCTGCCCCGGTGCGGCCCTTCATCGCCCAGCTGGGAACCTGTACCTGGTCCCCGTTGGTGCCCTGTGCAACCTCGCCCCCCACCGCCAGCTGCTCCGCTCGGTAAGAGGAAAGCAGAGTCCTCTCTTTCTTCCTTGAGTCACTGCAGAAGAAGGGCAGATCGCTCTCCGGGGCTACCCCGTGCACGGGCGGCCGTGACTGTGCTCACGGCCGTGTCCCTCTGGTCCCTTAGCAGACGCAATTGATGGACCGCGTCTTCCCTGTCCTGCCCTGGGGAGGGAGGTGTCTGTTGTAGAGGGAAAGAGGGTCCTCTGACGGAGGGCAGACCTGTCGGTTCTGCAAACGGGCCTTCAACAGACACCACGTTCCGGGCTCCCTGGAGGACAAGCCCGCCCCTGTCACTGTCTGCAGCGAGTGGAGCCATGACCTTCCACAGCTGATGATCGGTTATGGAAGAACCCAGGTCCTGTGGTCTCTTCAGCCAAGAGTCTTGAGACCTGTCTTCCACTCGGTCTGATGTGAGACTTAGTGTGATACGGGGAAGAAGGCCTCAAAGTTCTTTTGCGCTTCAACAAACTAACATGTTTTGTAAGGCAGTGAACCGTGAAACAGTGTTTTGTCTTTTATTTTATCTATGCCGAGAAGCTAGTTGACTCGGGGAAGGACATGGTTAGTGGTAAATAGAATGCTTGCTTAGCATGCCGAATTCCGTTTGCTGATTCCCGGTACCTCCATTTAAAAACAGAAGAAAAGAAAAAACAAAAAGAAGAGCAAACTTCAAATGTTAGAAATACATAGTGCGCAAACCCAACTTCCATATCCATTCTATTTACGTGTTTTCCTCTTACAACTTGGTTTGAAATATATCTCAACCGTGACTTAAGCATTTTTTTCAAACAATGCTCTAACTCTATGAAAGACTTTTCTGCCACTTTTGTTTTGACACATTCACTAACGGATATAGACGCACATGGTTGTTTTAATATACATTCGTGAATATTCCCATTAATGTACATGTAACTACATTTTACAGATGGTGTGTCAGTGCGCCACTTTACAGAAGAGAGAGGAAGAGAATCTTCATGGGATGAGGTACAGTCTCTTATTGTTAATGTCCTTGTGTGACTATATATGTATCAGGGGATTCTGAGACATAAACCGGGGGTTGGTGTGAGTGTGCATTTTCACGATTGCATCTGCTGATGAGAATTTTTGACTTATGCTTTTAACTTACAGTTTAGGATGTGATTCTTTGCTTAATGCCGTAGGACTTGATAATGCACTTGTGTTCATTTTCCAGACTCACCTAGTGAAACCAGTGTCTGTGTGGGCATTCTTTTTTTCAGGGTCTTTCCCTTAGAGTTTATTAGAGGATATTGAAAAGAAAATCCTCCCTGGGAAAGTTAGGTGTATCTTGGTGTTGGTTCCTGTTTTAGCCGTCCTCACTTGAAATTAATTAAGTGATGTTTCATTATCAAGGCAGCATGTTTTGTCTTCCCATTCCACCGCCAGTAACAGTGGTCTAGTTCCCTTAATGCCTTACGCTGTTTCCCACCTGCTCATTTTACTCAGGCTGCCCTTCCCCAAAGCCCCTCCACATCCCCCCTCTGCGCTGGATCTGTCTTTTACGAAACAGTGCGGTCTTCCCAGCATTCCCTGAGCTATCCACGTGCAGCGGACTCTCCTGTCCTTTGTGGCGTTACTGTACCCTTTCACCTCAGTTGTAGAGCTGTTGAAACTTTTCTGTGCTGATTTGTTTTCATGGATCCTGTGCCTCTGGCAGAACAGAGAGGAGAATCTGCCTTTTACTTGTACCGCCAGCTTCTCCCAGGATAGGGCTTATGTTTTGATAGCTTCGGTAAATAACTCTTGTCTACCTGACTGACTAAGCGTATGCACATGATCTGAAGTTCGGTTCCTGATTTATCTTGTTTTGTGTTCCTAGGAAGTGGCGACTAAGCCCGAAATTACAAAACCGGAGTATGCTACTGGGACTGTAGAAGTGGCTCCGCAGGAGCTGACGGATCATAAAACACTGACCTCTGTTGGTGGAGCACACGGAGCTTATTATACACTGGGTAAGTTTGTGAACGTGGCTGGCATTTCTTGTTCTCTGTGCCTAGAAACTAGTGTGCTCTGGGGGGATGGGTATATGTAGCTCAGCAGTAGAGAAAATGCGGGCTTAGCATGCAGGACTTTCTGTGGTCAGTATCCAGTTCCTCCAAGAAACGAGTGTGATACGGGGAAGGAAGGAAGGAAGGAAGGAAGGCGCAAAGGTTTTGTTTCGCTTCAGCAGTGTCTTCGCAGGAAAGCCTAATCCTCCATCCTTTTCTGTGGTTTTTAGCCGACGCGGGACCTGGCGCGGCTCCCGTGTGTCCCAGCAACGCCCGCCCACCTTCGGCGGCCCGGAGGCCCAGGTAAGTGGGGTGGTCTTGCTCTGTTGGACCTCGTCCTGGGAAAGGTGATCTTCCCGTTCTCCCGGCAGCCGTTCCTGGCCTCGTCTGCAGCCTGTGTTTCCTGTGACAGGTCTGGCGTGGCGTGTCGCTGCCTTTTTCAGACTCAAAACTCTTGCCCAGGAGCCAGTGGGCTGCTTCTCCAGGGAGCCTGTCGCCTTGGCTGGTGCCTGCAGGAGCCATGAGGGAGTGCTTAGGGGCCGGGGCCCGCAGACTTTGACTTTGGGTTTCTTGAAACAGCGTGAAGAGGGTGAGCCCTCGCTCCACACTGACTTCTCCTGGCTCGGCTGACTCCTTCCTGTCCTCCTGCACCTCGGGTTGCTCCTGGGTCACTGAGACGGATTTCTGTGTCGGCGTTCTTTTGACTGGTTTCCCGGCTCAGGCCAGGTGATTCTCCTGTTTAGAATGTCCATTCAGATCCTGGTAACTGGAAAAGGGGCAAAGCCCTCCCTCCAGCTTTGTACGGTGTGCTTTGTGCAACTTTGAGTCTTCCTGGGTGTGGTAAACGTCACAGCCTGTCACTGTCTTTTCTCTGGAGGTAAGTGTGTCTTGGCCGCTGCCTCCAGTTGTACTCTGGGCAGAAAAGCCTGGCTCTCGGAGATGGTGCGTTTGTAGTAGGGAATAGAGGCTGGAAGGGAAAGAGCCCGCCGTGAAAATGCCTCCTTCCCTGCGGGGGAATTCCGATGCGCACCAGAGTGCGTACGTTGTGTTTGTCCCCCACCGTGCGCCGGGTCGGGCCTGCCCTGGAAGCTGTCAGAGCTGCTCGTCGGTCTCATGGCACACCGTGGGGTTTTGCGCACGAGCTGGTACAGTCCCTTTGGTGTCAGGTGTGGGGTTGAGACTCCACACGTCACTCTCCCGTAGCACGCAGGTAGGGATCGTTCCGTAGCGAAAGTAAAATCCAGACGTCCCTGAAGATAGGGATGATTGTAGCAGAGCCTGAGTCCCTTCTGAGGACAGCCTTGTCTCCTCAGGAGCCCTTGGCCAGCTCCGCCAGAGGAATCCGGGATGCCCTGCTCCCCAGGGCTCTTTGCGACCAGGGGCAGCCCCTGCGGGGCGGAGGAGGGCCCTTTGTGAGGAGGGGTCAGAGAGGGCCTGGCAGTGTCCTGCAGGCAGAGCCCTGCAGGCAGAGCGGTGACCCTGGTGCGGCTCTGCTTGCTCGTGTGGAGAATGAGCTCTTCACCTCCGTCCCGTCTCCGTGTTCCTGGTCCACGCCGGGCAAGCTTGCGTGGAGCTGGGGAAGGTGGCGGGGAGGGCCGTCCCACCCAGAGCGGCTGGCTGTTGGGAAGGCGCTAGTTTGCCCGTGTGCTGGAAGCTCTGTGTGCAGCCTCTCGGGCAGGGGGACCCTTGGCTTCCTCCACTTGGAGACAGCGGCGGCGGCGACGTGCGGCGTCAGGGTCGTATCCCCATGTCCCCCTGTGCGGCCCAGGCTGCAGGCAGGCCCCAGAGGGCTGGGCGGAGCGTGTGGCACCGTGCTGCTCTCTGGACACCCGGTGGAGGGGAGGTTGCCCGGTGCCGACGGCTGCTGCTTTGGGTTTCGGCTCTTGTCGGTGTTGGCACTTTTGTCTGTCATCCAACCCAGCCCTCCCTTCTGTCCTGCAGGTCACCCCGTGGGCCGGAGGGCCCCAACCTTTCCGAGGAGTAGCCTGCGTTTCCTGCCCCGGGTTCGGCCCTTCATCGCCCACCTGGGAACCTGCACCTGGTCCCCCTTGGTGCCCTGTGCAACCTCGCCCCACACCGCAAGCTGCTCCGCTCAGTAAGAGGAAAGCCGAGTCCTCTGTTTCTTCTTTGAGTCACTGCAGAAGAAGGGCAGATCGCTCTCCGGGCCTTCCCCTTGCACGGGCGGCCGTGACTGGGCTCACGGCCGTTTCCCTCTGGTCCCTTAGCAGACGCACTTGATGGACCACATCTTCCCCGTCCTGCCCTGGGGAGGGAGGTGTCTGTTGTAGAGGGAAAGAGGGTCCTATGACGGAGGGCAGACGTGTCGGTTCTGCACACGGGCCTTCAACAGACACCACGTTCCGGGCTCCCTGGAGGACAAGCCTGACCTTGTCACTGTCTGCAGCGAGTGGAGCCCTGGCCTTCCACAGCCGATGATCGGTTATGGAAGAAACACCCGAACCCGGGGCCTGTGGTCTCTTCAGTCAAGGGTCCTGAGACCTGTCTCCCACTCGGTCTGATGTGAGACTTAGTGTGATACGGGGAAGAAGGCCTCAAAGTTCTTTTGCGCTTCAGCAAACTAACATGTTTTGTAAGGCAATGAACCGTGAAAGAGTGTTTTGTCTTTTATTTTATCTATGCCGAGAAACTAGTTGCCTCGGGGAAGGACATAGGTTAGTGGTAAATAGAATGCTTGCTTAGCATGCCGAATTCCGTGTGCTCATCCCCGGTACCTCCATTTAAAAACAGAAGAAAAGAAAAAACAAAAACAAAAGCAAACTTCAAATGTTAGAAATACATAGTGCGCAAACCCAACTTCCATATCCACTCATTTTACGTGTTTTCCTCTTACTACTTGGTTTAAAATATATCCCAACCGTGACTGAAGGATTTTTTTCTGACAATGCTCTAACTCTTTGAAAGTGTTTTCTGCCACTTTTGTTTTGACATATCCACGAATGAAGATAGACGCACTTGGTTGTTTTAATATACATACGTGTATATTCTCATTAATGCACCTGTAACTACATTTTAAAGATGGTGTGTTAGTGCGACACTTTACAGAAGAGAGAGGAAGAGAATCTTCCTGGGATGAGGTAAAGTCTCTTTTTGTTAATGTCCTTGTGTGACTATATAAGTACCAGGGGATTCTGAGACATAAACCGGGGGTTGGTGTGAGTGTGCATTTTCACGTTTGCATCTGTTGATGAGAATTTTTGACTTATGCTTTTAACTTACAGTTTAGGATGTGATTATGTGCTTAATGCCGTATGTCTGGATAATGAACTTGTGTTCATTTTCCAGACTCACCTATTGAAACCAGTGTCTGTGTGGGCATTCTTTTTTTCAGAGTCTTTCCCTTACAGTTTATTAGAGGATATTGAAAAGAAATTCATCCCTGGGAAAGTTAGGTGTATGTTGGCATTGGTTCTTGTTTTAGCCGTCCTCACTTGAAATTAATTAAGTGATGTTTCATTTTCAAGGCAGCATGTTTTGTCTTCCCATTCCACCGCCAGTAACAGTGGTCTAGTTCCCTTAATGCCTTACGCTGTTTCCCACCTGCTCCTTTTACTTAGGCTGCCCTTCCCCAAAGCCCCTCCACATCAACCCTCTGCGCTGGATCTGTCTTTTATGAAACAGTGCGGTCTTCCCAGCATTCCCTGAGCTATCCACGTGCAGCGGACTCTCCTGTCCTTTGTGGCGTTATTGTACCCTTTCACCTCAGTTGTAGAGCTGTTGAAACTTTTCTGTGCTGATTTGTTTTCATGGATCCTGTGCCTCTGACAGAACAGAGAGGAGAATGTGACTTTTACTTGTACCACCAGCTTCTCCCAGGATAGGGCTTATGTTCTGATAGCTTCGGTAAATAACTCTTGTCTACCTGACTGACTAAGCGTATGCACATGATCTAAAGTTCGGTTCCTGATTTATCTTGTTTTGTGTTCCTAGGAAGGGGCGACTAAGCCCGAAATTACAAAACCGGAGTATGCTACTGGGACTGTAGAAGTGGCTCCGCAGGAGCTGACGGATCATAAATCACTGACCTCTGTTGGTGGAGCCCACGGAGCTTATTATACACTGGGTAAGTTAGTGAACGTGGCTGGAATTTCGTGTTCTCTGTGCCTAGAAATTAATGTGCTCTGGTGGGATGGGTATATGTAGCTCAGCAGTAGAGAGAATGCGGGCTTAGCATGCAGGAGTTCCTGGGGTCAGTATCCAGTTCCTCCAAGAAACGAGTGTGATACGGGGAAGGAAGGAAGGAAGGAAGGAAGGTGCAAAGGTTTTGTTTGGCTTCAGCAGTGTCTTCGCAGGAAAGCCTAATCCTCCATCCTTTTCTGTGGTTTTTAGCCGACGCGGGACCTGGCGCAGCTCCGGTGTGGCCCGGCAGCGCACGGCCACCTGCGGCGGCCCCGGAGGCCCAGGTAAGTGGGGTGGTCATGCTCTGTTGGACCTCGTCCTGGGAAAGGTGATCTTCCCGTTCTCCCGGCTGCCGTTCCTGGCCTCGTCTGCAGCCTGTGTGTCATGTGACGGGACTGGCGTGGCGTGTTGCTGCCTTTTTCAGACTGAAAACTCTTGCCCAGGAGCCAGTGGGCTGCTTCTCCCGGGAGCCCGTCGACTTGGCTGGTGCCTGCAGGAGCCATGAGGGAGTGCTTAGGAGCCGGGGCCCGCAGACTTTGACTGTGGGTTTCTCGAAACAGCGTGAGGAGTGTGAGCACTCGCTCCACACTGACTTATCCTGGCTCGGCTGACTCCTTCCTGACCTCCTGCACCTGGGGTTGCTCCTGGGTCACAGAGACGGATTTCTGTGTCGTCGTTCTTTTGACTGGTTTCCCGGCTCAGGCCAGGTGATTCTCCTGTTTAGAATGTCTATTCAGATCCTGGTAACTGGAAAAGGGGCAAAGCCCTCCCTCCAGCTTTGTACGGTGTGCTTTGTGCAACTTTGAGTCTTCCTGGGTGTGGTAAACGTCACAGCCCGTCACTGTCTTTTCTCGGGAGGTAAGTGTGTCTTGGCCGCTGCCTCCAGTTGTACTCTGGGCAGAAAAGCCTGGCTCTCGGAGATGGTGCGTTTGTAGTAGGGAATAGAGGCTGGAAGGGAAAGAGCCCGCCGTGAAAATGCCTCCTTCCCTGCGCGGGAATTCCAATGCGCACCAGAGTGCGTAAGTTGTGTTTGTCCCCCACCCTGCGCCGGGTCGGGCCTGCCCTGGAAGCTGTCAGAGCTGCTCGTCGGTCTCATGGCACACCGTGGGGTTTTGCGCACGAGCTGGTACAGTCACTTTCGTGTCAGGTGTGGGGTTGAGACTCCCCACGTCACTCTCCCGTAGCACGCAGGTAGGGTGCGTTACGTAGCGAACGTAAAATCCAGACGTCCCTGAGGATAGGGATGATTGTAGCGGAGCCTGAGTCCCTTCTGAGGACAGCCTTGTCCCCTCAGGAGCCCTTGGCCAGCTCCGCCGCAGGACTCTTGGATGCACAGCACCCCAGATATCTTTGCGCCCTGGGGCAGCTCCTGCGGGGTGGAGGAGGGCCGTTTGTGAGGAGGGGGCAGAGAGGGCCTGGCAGTGTCATGCAGGCAGAGCCCTGCAGGCAGAGCGGTGACCCTGGTGCGGCTCTGCTTGCTCGTGTGGAGGATGAGCTCTTCACTTCCGTCCAGTCTCCGTGTTACTGGTCCGCGCCGGGCAAGCTTGCGTGGAGCTGGGGAAGGTGGCGGGGAGGGCTGTCCCGCCCAGAGCGTCTGGCTGTAGGGAAGGCGCTAGTTTGCCCGTGTGCTGGAAGCTCTGTGTGCAGCCTCTCGGGCAGGAGGACCCTTGGCTTCCTCCACTTGGAGACAGCGGCGGCGGCGACGTGCGGCTTCAGGGTCGTAGCCCCGTGTCCCCCTGTGTGGCCCAGGCTGCAGGCAGGCCCCAGAGGGCTGGGCGGAGCGTGTGGCACCGTGCTGCTGTCTGGGCACCCGGTGGAGGGGAGGGTGCCCGGTGCCGACGGCTGCTGCGTTGGGTTTCGGCTCTTGTCGGTGATGGCGCTTTTGTCTGTCATCCAACCCAGCCTTCCCTTCTGTCCTTCAGGTCACCCCGTGGGCCGGAGGGCCCCAAACTTTCCGAGGACCAGCCTGCATGGCCTGCCCCGGGTGCGGCCCTTCATCGCCCAGCTGGGAAATTGTTCCTGGTCCCCGTTGGTGCCCTGTGCAACCTCGCCCTCCACCGCCAGCTGCTCCGCTCGGTAAGAGGAAAGCAGAGTCCTCTGTTTCTTCCTTGAGTCACTGCAGAAGAAGGGCAGATCCCTCTCTGGGGCTTCCCCGTGCACGGGTGGCCGTGACTGGGCTCACGGCCGTGTCCCTATTGTCCCTTAGCAGACGCACTTGATGGACCGCGTCTTCAACGTCCTGCCCTGGAGAGGGAGGTGTCTGTTATAGAGGGAAAGAGGGTCCTCTGACGGAGGGCAAACCTGTCGGTTCTGCACACGGCCCTTCAAAATACACCACGTTCCGGGCTCCCTGGAGGACAAGCCCGCCCCTGTCACTGTCTGCAGCGAGTGGAGCCCTGACCTACCACAGCCGATGATCGGTTATGGAAGAAACACCCGAACCCGGGGCCTGTGGTCTCTTCATTCAAGGGTGCTGAGACCTGTCTCCCACTCGGTCTGATGTGAGACTTAGTGTGATACGGGGAAGAAGGCCTCAAAGATCTTTTACGCTTCAGCAAACTAACATGTTTTGTAAGGCAGTGAACCGTGAAAGAGTGTTTTGTCTTTTATTTTATCTATGCCGAGAATCTAGTTTACTCGGGGAAGGACATAGGTTAGTGGTAAATAGAATGCTTGCTTAGCATGCCGAATTCTGTGTGCTCATTCCCGGTACCTCCATTTAAAAACAGAAGAAAAAAAAAACAAAAACAAGAGCAAACTTCAAATGTTAGAAATACATAGTGCACAAACCCAAATTCCATGTCCATTCTTTTTACGTGTTTTCATCTTAATACTTGGTTTGAAATATATCCCAACCGTGACTTAAGCATTTTTTTCAGACCATGCTCTAACTCTTTGAAAGTCTTTTCTGCCACTTTTGTTTTGACACATCCACGAACGGAGATAGACGCACATGGTGGTTTTAATATACATTAGTGAATATTCTCATTAATGTACCTGTAACTACATTTTACAGATGGTGTGTCAGTGCGCCACTTTACAGAAGAGAGAGGAAGAGAATCTTCCTGGGATGAGGTACAGTCTCTTGTTGTTAATGTCCTTGTGTGACTATATAAGTACCAGGGGATTCTGAGACATAAACCGAGGGTTGGTGTGAGTGTGCATTTTCACGATTGCATCTGCTGATGAGAATTTTTGACTTATGCTTTTAACTTAAAGTTTAGGATGTGATTCTGTGCTTAATGCCGTAGTACTGGATAATGCACTTGTGTTCATTTTCCAGACTCACATTGTGAAACCAGTGTCTGTGTGGGCATTCTATTTTTCAGGGTCTTTCCCTTACAGTTTATTAGAGGATATTGAAAAGAAATTCATCCCTGGGAAAGTTAGGTGTATGTTGGAGTTGGTTCTTGTTTTAGCCGTCCTCACTTGAAATTAATTAAGTGATGTTTCATTTTCAAGGCAGCATGATTTGTCTTCCCATTCCACCGCCAGTAACAGTGGTCTAGTTCCCTTAATGCCTTACGCTGTTTCCCACCTACTATTTTTACTCAGGCTGCCCTTCCCCAAATCACCTCCAAATCCCCCCTCTGTGCTGGATCTCTCTTTTACGAAACAGTGCGGTCTTCCCAGCATTCCCTGAGCTATCCACGTGCAGCGGGCTCTCCTGTCCTTTGTGGCATTACTGTACCCGTTCACCTCAGTTGTAGAGCTGTTGAAACTTTTCTGTGCTGATTTGTTTTCATGGATCCTGTGCCTCTGGCAGAACAGAGAGGAGAATCTGCATTTTACTTGTACCGCCAGCTTCTCACAGGATAGGGCTTATGTTCTGAAAGCTTCGGTAAATAACTCTTGTCTACCTGACTGACTAAGCGTATGCACATGATCTGAAGTTCGGTTCCTGATTTATCTTGTTTTGTGTTCTTAGGAAGGGGCAACTAAGCCCAAAATTACAAAACCGGAGTATGCTACTGGGACTGTAGAAGTGGCTCCACAGGAGCTGACGGATCATAGAACACTGACCACTGTTGGTGGAGCACACGGAGCTTATTATACACTGGGTAAGTTAGTGAACGTGGCTGGCATTTCTTGTTCTCTGTGCCTAGAAACTAGCGTGCTCTTGGAGGAAGGGTATATGTAGCTCAGCAGTAGAGAGAATGCGGGCGTAGCATGCAGGAGTTCCTGGGGTCAGTATCCAGTTACTCCAAGAAACGAGTGTGATATTGGGTAGGAAGGAAAGAAGGAAGGTGCAAAGTTTTTTTTTCGCTTCAGCAGTATCTTCGCAGGAAAGCCTAATCCTCCATCCTTTTCTGTGGTTTTTAGGCGACGCGGTACCTGGAGCGGCTCCGGTGTGGCCCGGCAGCGCCCGCCCACCTGCGGCGGCCCCGGAGGCCCAGGTAAGTGGGGTGGTCATGCTCTGTTAGACCTCGTCCTGGGAAAGGTGATCTTCCCGTTCTCCCGGCAGCCGTTCCTGGCCTCGTCTGCAGCCTGTGTGTCCTGTGACGTGTCTGGCATGGCGTGTCGCTGCCTTTTTCAGACTCAAAACTCTTGCCCAGGAGCCAGTGGGCTGCTTCTCCTGGGAGCCCGTCGCCTTGGCTGGTGCCTGCCGGAGCCATGAGGGAGTGCTTAGGAGCCGGGGCCCGCAGACTTTGACTGTGGGTTCCTTGAAACTGCGTGAGGAGGGTGAGCCCTCGCTCCACACTGACTTCTCCTGGCTCGGCTGACTCCTTCCTGACCTCTTGAACCTGGGGTTGCTCCTGGGTCACTGAGACGGATTTCTGTGTCGTCGTTCTTTTGACTGGTTTCCCGGCTCAGGCCAGGTGATTCTGCTGTTTAGAATGTCCATTCAAATCCTGGTAACTGGAAAAGGAGCAAAGCCCTCCCTCCAGCTTTGTAAGGTGTGCTTTCTGCAACTTTGAGTCTTCCTGGGTGTGGTAAACGTCACAGCCCGTCACTGTCTATTCTCGGGAGGTAAGTGTGCCTTGGCCGCTGCCTCCAGTTGTACTCTGGGCAGAAAAGCCTGGCTCTCGGAGATGGTGCGTTTGTAGTAGGCAATAGAGGCTGGAAGGGAAAAAGCCCGCGGTGAAAATGCCTCCTTCCCTGCGGGGGAATACTGATGCGCACCAGAGTGCATACGTTGTGTTTGTCCCCCACCCTGCGCCGGGGCGGGCCTGCCCTGGAAGCTGTCAGAGCTGCTCGTCGGTCTCATGGCACACCGTGGGGTTTTGCGCACGAGCTGGTACAGTACCTTTGGTGTCAGGTGTGGGGTTGAGACTCCACACGTCACTCTCCCGTAGCACGCAGGTAGAGTGCGTTCGGTAGCGAACGTAAAGTCCAGACGTCCCTGAGGATAGGGATGATTTTAGCGGAGCCTGAGTCCCTTCTGGGGACAGCCTTTTCCTCTCAGGAGCCCTTGGCCAGCTCCACCGCAGGACTCCGTGATGCCCAGCTCCCCAGGGCTCTTTGCGCCCAGGGGCAGCCCCTGCGGGGCGGAGGAGGGCCCTTTGTGAGGAGGGGGCAAAGAGGGCCTGGCAGGGTCCTGCAGGCAGAGCCCTGCAGGCAGAGCGGTGACCCTGGTGCGGCTCTGCTTGCTCGTGTGGAGAATGAGCTCTTCACTTCCGTCCCGTTTCCGTGTTCCTGGACCGCGCCGGGCAAACTTTCGTGGAGCTGGGGTAGATGGCGGGGAAGGCCATCCCGCCCAGAGCGGCTGGCAGTTGGGAAGGCGCTAGTTTGCCCGTGTGCTGGAAGCTCTGTGTGCAGTCTCTCGGGCAGGAGGACCCTTGGCTTCCTCCACTTGGAGACAGCTGCGGCGGCGACGTGCGGCGTCAGGGTCGTATCCCCGTGTCCCACTGTGCGGCCCAGGCTGCAGGCAGGCCCCAGAGGGCTGGGCGGAGCGTGTGGCACCGTGCTGCTCTCTGGGCACCCGGTGGATGGGAGGGTGCCCGGGGCCGACGGATGCTGCGTTGGGTTGCAGCTCTTGTCTGTGTTGGGGATTTTGTCTGTCATCCAACTCAGCCATCCCTTCTGTCCTGCAGGTCACCCCGTGGGCCGGAGGGCCCCAACCTTTCCGAGGACCAGCCTGCGTGGACTGCCCCGGGTGCGGCCCGTCGTCGCCCAGCTGGGCACCTGCACCTGGTCCCCCTTGGTGCCTTGTGCAACCTCGCCCCCCACCGCCATCTGCTCCGCTCGGAAAGAGGAAAGCTGTGTCCTCTGTTTCTTCCTTGAGTCACTGAAGAAGAAGGGCATATCGCTCTCCGGGGATTCCCCGTGTACGGGCGGCCGTGAGTAGGCTCATGGCCGTGTCCCTCTGGTCCCTTAGCAGACGCACTTGATGGAACGCGTCTTCCCCGTCCTGCCCTGGGGAGGGAGGTGTCTGTTTTAGAGGGAAAGAGGGTCCTCTGACGGAGGGCAGACGTGTCGGTTCTGCACACAGGCCTTCAACAGACACCACGTTCCGGGCTCCCTGGAGGACAAGCCCGCCCCTGTCACTGTCTGCAGCGAGTGGAGCCCTGACCTTCCACAGCCGATGATCGGTTATGGAAGAAACACCCGAACACGGGGCCTGTGGTCTCTTCAGTCAAGGGTCCTGAGACCTGTCTCCCACTCGGTCTGATGTGAGACTTAGTGTGATACGGGGAAGAAGGCCTCAAAGATCTTTTGCGCTTCAGCAAACTAACATGTTTGTAAGGCAGTGAACCGTGAAAGAGTGTTTTGTCTTTTTTTTTATCTATGCCGAGAAGCCAGTTGACTCGGGTTAGGACATATGTTAGTGGTAATTAGAATGCTTGCTTAGCATGCCGAATTCCGTGTGCTCATTCCCAGTACCTCCATTTAAAAACAGAAGAAAAGGAAAAACAAAAACAAGAGCAAACTTCAAATGTTAGAAATACATAGTGCGCAAACCCAACTTCCATATCCATTCTTTTTACGTGTTTTCCTCTTACTACTTGGTTTGAAATAAATCCCAACCGTGACTTAAGCATTTTTTTCAGAAAATGCTCTAACTCTTTGAAAGTCTTTTCTGCCACTGTTGTTTTGACACATCCACGAACGGAGATAGACGCACATGGTGGTTTTAATATACATTCGTGTTTATTCTCATTAATGTACCTGTAACTACATTTTACAGATGGTGTGTCAGTGCGCCACTTTACAGAAGAGAGAGGAAGAGAATCTTCCTGGGATGAGGTACAGTCTCTTGTTGTTAATGACCTTGTGTGACTATATTAGTACCAGGGGATTCTGAGACATAAACCGGGGGTTGGTGTGAGTGTGCATTTCAGGTTTGCATCTGCTGATGTGAATTTTTGACTTATGCTTTTAACTTGCAGTTTAGGATGTGATTCTGTGCTTAATGCCTTAGGACTGGATAATGAACTTGTGTTCAATTTCCAGACTCACCTAGTGAAACCAGTGTCTGTGTGGGCATTCTTTTTTTCAGGGTCTTTCCCTTACAGTTTATTAGAGGATATTGAAAAGAAATTCATCCCTGCGAAAGTTAGGTGTATGTTGGAGTTGGTTCTTGTTTTAGCCGTCCTCACTTGAAATTAATTAAGTGATGTTTCATTTTCAAGGCAGCATGTTTTGTCTTCCCATTCCACCGCCAGTAACAGTGGTCTAGTTCCCTTAATGCCTTATGCTGTTTCCCACCTGCTCCTTTTACTCAGGCTGCCCTTCCCCAAAGCCCCTCCACATCCCCCCTCTCCGCTGGATCTCTCTTTTAAGAAACATTGCGGTCTTCCCAGCATTCCCTGAGCTATCCACGTGCAGCGGAATCTCCTGTCCTTTGTGGCGTTACTGTACCCGTTCACCTCAGTTGTAGAGCTGTTGAAACTTTTCTGTGCTGATTTGTTTTCATGGATCCTGTGCCTCTGGCAGAACAGAGAGGAGAATCTGCCTTTTACTTGTACCACCAGCTTCTCCCAGAATAGGGCTTATGTTTTAATAGCTTCGGTAAATAACTGTTGTCTACCTGACTGACTAAGCGTATGCACATTTTCTGAAGTTCGGTTCCTGATTTATCTTGTTTTGTGTTACTAGGAAGGGGCGACTAAGCCCAAAATTACAAAACCGTAGTATGCTACTGGGACTGTAGAAGTGGCTCCGCAGGAGCTGACGGATCATAAAACACTGACCTCTGTTGGTGGAGCACACGGAGCTTATTATACACTGGGTAAGTTAGTGAACGTGGCTGGCATTTCTTGTTCTCCGTGCCTAGAAACTAGTGTGCTCTTGGGGAAAGGGTATATGTAGCTCTGCAGTAGAGAGAATGCGGGCTTAGCATGCAGGAGTTCCTGGGGTCAGTATCCAGTTCCTCCAAGAAACGAGTGTGATACGTGGAAGGAAGGAAGGAAGGAAGGCGCAAAGGTTTTGTTTCGCTTCAGCAGTGTCTTCGCAGGAAAGCCTAATCCTCCATTCTTTTCTGTGGTTTTTAGCCGACGCGGGACCTGGCGCGGCTCCGGTGTGTCCCGGCAGCGCTCGCCCACCTGCGGCGGTCCCGGAGGCCCAGGTAAGTGGGGTGGTCATGCTCTGTTGGACCTCGTCCTGGGAAAGGTGATCTTCCCGTTCTCCCGGCAGCCGTTCCTGGCCTCGTCTGCAGCCTGTGTGTCCTGTGACGGGTCTGGCGTGGCGTGTCGCTGCCTTTTTCAGACTCAAAACTCTTGCCCAGGAGCCAGTGGGCTGCTTCTCCTGGGAGCCCGTCGCCTTGGCTGGTGCCTGCAGGAGCCATGAGGGAGTGCTTAGGAGCCGGGGCCCGCAGACTTTGACTGTGGGTTTCTCGAAACAGCGTGAGGAGGGTGAGCCCTCACTCCACACTGACTTCTCCTGGCTCGGCTGACTCCTTCCTGACCTCCTGCACCTGGGGTTGCTCCTGGGTCACTGAGACGGATTTCTGTGTCGTCGTTCTTTTGACTGGTTTCCCGGCTCAGGCCAGGTGATTCTGCTGTTTAGAATGTCCATTCAGATCCTGGTAACTGGAAAAGGGGCAAAGCCCTCCCTCCAGCTTTGTACGGTGTGCTTTGTGCAACTTTGAGTCTTCCTGGGTGTGGTAAACGTCACAGCCAGCCACTGTCTTTTCTCGGGGGCTATGTGTAACTTGGCCGCTGCCTCCTGTTGTACTCTGGGCAGAAAAGCCTGTCTCTCGGAGATGGTGCGTTTGTAGTAGGGAATAGAGGCTGGAAGGGAAAGAGCCCGCCGTGAAAATGCCTCCTTACCTGCGGGGGAATTCCGATGCGCACCAGAGTGCGTATGTTGTGTTTGTCCCCCACCCTGCGCCGGGTCGGGCCTGCCCTGGAAGCTGTCAGAGCTGCTCGTCGGACTCATGTCACACCGTGGGGTTTTGCGCACGAGCTGGTACAGTCCCTTTGGTGTCAGGTGTGGGTTTGAGGCTCCATACGTCACTCTCCTATAGAACGCATGTAGGGTGCTTTCCATATCGAACGTAAAATCCGGACGTCCCTGAGTATAGGGATGATTGTAGCGGAGCCTGAGTCCCTTCTGAGGAAAGCCTTGTCCCCTCAGGAGCCCTTGGCCAGCTCCGCTGCAGGACTCCGGGATGCCCAGCTCCCCAGTTCTCTTTGCGCCCAGGTTCAGCCCCTGCGGAGGGGAGGAAGGCCCTTTGTGAGGAGGGGGCATAGAGAGCCTGGCAGGGTCCTGCAGGCATAGCCCTGCAGGCAGAGCGGTGACCCTGTTGCGGCTCTGCTTGCTCGTGTGGAGAATGAGCTCTTCACTTCCGTCCCGTCTCCGTGTTCATGGACCGCGCCGGGCAAACTTGCCTGGAGCTGATTAAGGTGGTGAGGAGGGCCGTCCCACCCAGGGCGGCTGGCTGTTGGGAAGGCGCTAGTTTGCCCGTGTGCTGGAAGCTCTGTGTGCAGCCTCTCTGGCAGGAGGGCCCTTGGCTTCCTCCACTTGGAGACAGCGGCGTCGGCGACGTGAGGCGTCAGGGTCGTAGCCCCATGTCCCCCTGTTCGGCCCAGGCTGCAGGCAGGCCCCAGAGGGCTGGGCGGAGCGTGTGGCACCGTGCTGCTCTCTGGGCACCCGGTTGAGGGGAGGGTGCCCGGTGCCGACGGCTGCTGCGTTGGGTTTCGGCTCTTGTCTGTGTTGGCGCTTTTGTCTGTCATCCAACCCAGCACTCCCTTCTGTCCTGCAGGTCACCCCGTGGGCCGGAGTGCCCCAAACTTTCCGAGGACCAGCCTGCATGGACTGCCCCGGGTGCGGCCCGTCGTCGCCAAGATGGGCACCTGCACCTTGTTCCCCTTGGTGCCTTGTGCAACCTCGCCCCCCACCGCCAGCTGCTCCGCTCGGAAAGAGGAAAGCAGAGTCCTCTGTTTCTTCCTTGAGTCACTGCAGAAGAAGTGCAGATCACTCTCCGGGGCTTTCCCGTGCACGGGCGGCCGTGACTTTGCTCACGGCTGTGTCCCTCTGGCCCTTAGCAGACGCACTTGATGGACCGCTTCTTCCCCGTCCTGCCCTGGGGAGGGAGGTGTCTGTTGTAGAGGGAAAGAGGGTCCTCTGACGGAGGGCAGACGTGTCGGTTCTGCACACGGGCCTTCAACAGACACCAAGTTCCGGGCTCCCTGGAGGACAAGACCGCCCCTGTCACTGTCTGCAGCGAGTGGAGCCCTGACCTACCACAGCCGATGATCGGTTATGGAAGAAACACCCGAACCCGGGGCCTGTGGTCTCTTCATTCAAGGGTCCTGAGACCTGTCTCCCACTCGGTCTGATGTGAGACTTAGTGTGATATGGGGAAGAAGGCCTCAAAGATCTTTTACGCTTCAGCAAACTAACGTTTTGTAAGGCAGTGAACCGTGAAAGAGTGTTTTGTCTTTTATTTTATCTATGCCGAGAATCTAGTTTACTCGGGGAAGGACATAGGTTAGTGGTAAATAGAATTCTTGCTTAGCATGCCGAATTCTGTGTGCTCATTCCCGGTACCTCCATTTAAAAACAGAAGAAAAAAAAAACAAAAACAAGAGCAAACTTCAAATGTTAGAAATACATAGTGCGCAAACCCAAATTCCATGTCCATTCTTTTTACGTGTTTTCATCTTAATACTTGGTTTGAAATATATCCCAACCGTGACTTAAGCATTTTTTTCAGACCATGCTCTAACTCTTTGAAAGTCTTTTCTGCCACTTTTGTTTTGACACATCCACGAACGGAGATAGACGCACATGGTTGTTTTAATATACATTAGTGAATATTCTCATTAATGTACCTGTAACTACATTTTACAGATGGTGTGTCAGTGCGCCACTTTACAGAAGAGAGAGGAAGAGAATCTTCCTGGGATGAGGTACAGTCTCTTGTTGTTAATGTCCTTGTGTGACTATATAAGTACCAGGGGATTCTGAGACATAAACCGAGGGTTGGTGTGAGTGTGCATTTTCACGATTGCATCTGCTGATGAGAATTTTTGACTTATGCTTTTAACTTAAAGTTTAGGATGTGATTCTGTGCTTAATGCCGTAGTACTGGATAATGCACTTGTGTTCATTTTCCAGACTCACATTGTGAAACCAGTGTCTGTGTGGGCATTCTATTTTTCAGGGTCTTTCCCTTACAGTTTATTAGAGGATATTGAAAAGAAATTCATCCCTGGGAAAGTTAGGTGTATGTTGGAGTTGGTTCTTGTTTTAGCCGTCCTCACTTGAAATTAATTAAGTGATGTTTCATTTTCAAGGCAGCATGATTTGTCTTCCCATTCCACCGCCAGTAACAGTGGTCTAGTTCCCTTAATGCCTTACGCTGTTTCCCACCTGCTATTTTTACTCAGGCTGCCCTTCCCCAAATCACCTCCAAATCCCCCCTCTGTGCTGGATCTCTCTTTTACGAAACAGTGCGGTCTTCCCAGCATTCCCTGAGCTATCCACGTGCAGCGGGCTCTCCTGTCCTTTGTGGCATTACTGTACCCGTTCACCTCAGTTGTAGAGCTGTTGAAACTTTTCTGTGCTGATTTGTTTTCATGGATCCTGTGCCTCTGGCAGAACAGAGAGGAGAATCTGCATTTTACTTGTACCGCCAGCTTCTCACAGGATAGGGCTTATGTTCTGAAAGCTTCGGTAAATAACTCTTGTCTACCTGACTGACTAAGCGTATGCACATGATCTGAAGTTCGGTTCCTGATTTATCTTGTTTTGTGTTCTTAGGAAGGGGCAACTAAGCCCAAAATTACAAAACCGGAGTATGCTACTGGGACTGTAGAAGTGGCTCCACAGGAGCTGACGGATCATAGAACACTGACCACTGTTGGTGGAGCACACGGAGCTTATTATACACTGGGTAAGTTAGTGAACGTGGCTGGCATTTCTTGTTCTCTGTGCCTAGAAACTAGCGTGCTCTTGGGGGAAGGGTATATGTAGCTCAGCAGTAGAGAGAATGCGGGCGTAGCATGCAGGAGTTCCTGGGGTCAGTATCCAGTTACTCCAAGAAACGAGTGTGATATTGGGTAGGAAGGAAAGAAGGAAGGTGCAAAGTTTTTTTTTCGCTTCAGCAGTATCTTCGCAGGAAAGCCTAATCCTCCATCCTTTTCTGTGGTTTTTAGGCGACGCGGTACCTGGAGCGGCTCCGGTGTGGCCCGGCAGCGCCCGCCCACCTGCGGCGGCCCCGGAGGCCCAGGTAAGTGGGGTGGTCATGCTCTGTTGGACCTCGTCCTGGGAAAGGTGATCTTCCCGTTCTCCCGGCAGCCGTTCCTGGCCTCGTCTGCAGCCTGTGTGTCCTGTGACGGGTCTGGCGTGGCGTGTCGCTGCCTTTTTCAGACTCAAAACTCTTGCCCAGGAGCCAGTGGGCTGCTTCTCCTGGGAGCCCGTCGCCTTGGCTGGTGCCTGCCGGAGCCATGAGGGAGTGCTTAGGAGCCGGGGCCCGCAGACTTTGACTGTGGGTTCCTTGAAACTGCGTGAGGAGGGTGAGCCCTCGCTCCACACTGACTTCTCCTGGCTCGGCTGACTCCTTCCTGACCTCTTGAACCTGGGGTTGCTCCTGGGTCACTGAGACGGATTTCTGTGTCGTCGTTCTTTTGACTGGTTTCCCGGCTCAGGCCAGGTGATTCTGCTGTTTAGAATGTCCATTCAAATCCTGGTAACTGGAAAAGGGGCAAAGCCCTCCCTCCAGCTTTGTACGGTGTGCTTTCTGCAACTTTGAGTCTTCCTGGGTGTGGTAAACGTCACAGCCCGTCACTGTCTTTTCTCGGGAGGTAAGTGTGCCTTGGCCGCTGCCTCCAGTTGTACTCTGGGCAGAAAAGCCTGGCTCTCGGAGATGGTGCATTTGTAGTAGGGAATAGAGGCTGGAAGGGAAAAAGCCCGCCGTGAAAATGCCTCCTTCCCTGCGGGGGAATACTGATGCGCACCAGAGTGCATACGTTGTGTTTGTCCCCCACCCTGCGCCGGGGCGGGCCTGCCCTGGAAGCTGTCAGAGCTGCTCGTCGGTCTCATGGCACACCGTGGGGTTTTGCGCACGAGCTGGTACAGTACCTTTGGTGTCAGGTGTGGGGTTGAGACTCCACACGTCACTCTCCCGTAGCACGCAGGTAGAGTGCGTTCGGTAGCGAACGTAAAGTCCAGACGTCCCTGAGGATAGGGATGATTGTAGCGGAGCCTGAGTCCCTTCTGAGGACAGCCTTGTCCCCTCAGGAGCCCTTGGCCAGCTCCACCGCAGGACTCCGTGATGCCCAGCTCCCCAGGGCTCTTTGCGCCCAGGGGCAGCCCCTGCGGGGCGGAGGAGGGCCCTTTGTGAGGAGGGGGCAGAGAGGGCCTGGCAGGGTCCTGCAGGCAGAGCCCTGCAGGCAGAGCGGTGACCCTGGTGCGGCTCTGCTTGCTCGTGTGGAGAATGAGCTCTTCACTTCCGTCCCGTTTCCGTGTTCCTGGACCGCGCCGGGCAAACTTTCGTGGAGCTGGGGTAGATGGCGGGGAAGGCCATCCCGCCCAGAGCGGCTGGCAGTTGGGAAGGCGCTAGTTTGCCCGTGTGCTGGAAGCTCTGTGTGCAGTCTCTCGGGCAGGAGGACCCTTGGCTTCCTCCACTTGGAGACAGCTGCGGCGGCGACGTGCGGCGTCAGGGTCGTATCCCCGTGTCCCACTGTGCGGCCCAGGCTGCAGGCAGGCCCCAGAGGGCTGGGCGGAGCGTGTGGCACCGTGCTGCTCTCTGGGCACCCGGTGGAGGGGAGGGTGCCCGGGGCCGACGGATGCTGCGTTGGGTTGCAGCTCTTGTCTGTGTTGGGGATTTTGTCTGTCATCCAACTCAGCCCTCCCTTCTGTCCTGCAGGTCACCCCGTGGGCCGGAGGGCCCCAACCTTTCCGAGGACCAGCCTGCGTGGACTGCCCCGGGTGCGGCCCGTCGTCGCCCAGCTGGGCACCTGCACCTGGTCCCCCTTGGTGCCTTGTGCAACCTCGCCCCCCACCGCCATCTGCTCCGCTCGGAAAGAGGAAAGCTGTGTCCTCTGTTTCTTCCTTGAGTCACTGAAGAAGAAGGGCATATCGCTCTCCAGGGATTCCCCGTGTACGGGCGGCCGTGACTAGGCTCATGGCCGTGTCCCTCTGGTCCCTTAGCAGACGCACTTGATGGAACGCGTCTCCCCCGTCCTGCCCTGGGGAGGGAGGTGTCTGTTTTAGAGGGAAAGAGGGTCCTCTGACGGAGGGCAGACGTGTCGGTTCTGCACACAGGCCTTCAACAGACACCACGTTCCGGGCTCCCTGGAGGACAAGCCCGCCCCTGTCACTGTCTGCAGCGAGTGGAGCCCTGACCTTCCACAGCCGATGATCGGTTATGGAAGAAACACCCGAACACGGGGCCTGTGGTCTCTTCAGTCAAGGGTCCTGAGACCTGTCTCCCACTCGGTCTGATGTGAGACTTAGTGTGATACGGGGAAGAAGGCCTCAAAGATCTTTTGCGCTTCAGCAAACTAACATGTTTGTAAGGCAGTGAACCGTGAAAGAGTGTTTTGTCTTTTATTTTATCTATGCCGAGAAGCCAGTTGACTCGGGGAAGGACATATGTTAGTGGTAATTATAATGCTTGCTTAGCATGCCGAATTCCGTGTGCTCATTCCCAGTACCTCCATTTAAAAACAGAAGAAAAGGAAAAACAAAAACAAGAGCAAACTTCAAATGTTAGAAATACATAGTGCGCAAACCCAACTTCCATATCCATTCTTTTTACGTGTTTTCCTCTTACTACTTGGTTTGAAATAAATCCCAACCGTGACTTAAGCATTTTTTTCAGAAAATGCTCTAACTCTTTGAAAGTCTTTTCTGCCACTGTTGTTTTGACACATCCACGAACGGAGATAGACGCACATGGTGGTTTTAATATACATTCGTGTTTATTCTCATTAATGTACCTGTAACTACATTTTACAGATGGTGTGTCAGTGCGCCACTTTACAGAAGAGAGAGGAAGAGAATCTTCCTGGGATGAGGTACAGTCTCTTATTGTTAATGACCTTGTGTGACTATATAAGTACCAGGGGATTCTGAGACATAAACCGGGGGTTGGTGTGAGTGTGCATTTCAGGTTTGCATCTGCTGATGTGAATTTTTGACTTATGCTTTTAACTTGCAGTTTAGGATGTGATTCTGTGCTTAATGCCTTAGGACTGGATAATGAACTTGTGTTCAATTTCCAGACTCACCTAGTGAAACCAGTGTCTGTGTGGGCATTCTTTTTTTCAGGGTCTTTCCCTTACAGTTTATTAGAGGATATTGAAAAGAAATTCATCCCTGCGAAAGTTAGGTGTATGTTGGAGTTGGTTCTTGTTTTAGCCGTCCTCACTTGAAATTAATTAAGTGATGTTTCATTTTCAAGGCAGCATGTTTTGTCTTCCCATTCCACCGCCAGTAACAGTGGTCTAGTTCCCTTAATGCCTTATGCTGTTTCCCACCTGCTCCTTTTACTCAGGCTGCCCTTCCCCAAAGCCCCTCCACATCCCCCCTCTCCGCTGGATCTCTCTTTTAAGAAACATTGCGGTCTTCCCAGCATTCCCTGAGCTATCCACGTGCAGCGGAATCTCCTGTCCTTTGTGGCGTTACTGTACCCGTTCACCTCAGTTGTAGAGCTGTTGAAACTTTTCTGTGCTGATTTGTTTTCATGGATCCTGTGCCTCTGGCAGAACAGAGAGGAGAATCTGCCTTTTACTTGTACCACCAGCTTCTCCCAGAATAGGGCTTATGTTTTAATAGCTTCGGTAAATAACTGTTGTCTACCTGACTGACTAAGCGTATGCACATTTTCTGAAGTTCGGTTCCTGATTTATCTTGTTTTGTGTTACTAGGAAGGGGCGACTAAGCCCAAAATTACAAAACCGTAGTATGCTACTGGGACTGTAGAAGTGGCTCCGCAGGAGCTGACGGATCATAAAACACTGACCTCTGTTGGTGGAGCACACGGAGCTTATTATACACTGGGTAAGTTAGTGAACGTGGCTGGCATTTCTTGTTCTCCGTGCCTAGAAACTAGTGTGCTCTTGGGGAAAGGGTATATGTAGCTCTGCAGTAGAGAGAATGCGGGCTTAGCATGCAGGAGTTCCTGGGGTCAGTATCCAGTTCCTCCAAGAAACGAGTGTGATACGTGGAAGGAAGGAAGGAAGGAAGGCGCAAAGGTTTTGTTTCGCTTCAGCAGTGTCTTCGCAGGAAAGCCTAATCCTCCATTCTTTTCTGTGGTTTTTAGCCGACGCGGGACCTGGCGCGGCTCCGGTGTGTCCCGGCAGCGCTCGCCCACCTGCGGCGGTCCCGGAGGCCCAGGTAAGTGGGGTGGTCATGCTCTGTTGGACCTCGTCCTGGGAAAGGTGATCTTCCCGTTCTCCCGGCAGCCGTTCCTGGCCTCGTCTGCAGCCTGTGTGTCCTGTGACGGGTCTGGCGTGGCGTGTCGCTGCCTTTTTCAGACTCAAAACTCTTGCCCAGGAGCCAGTGGGCTGCTTCTCCTGGGAGCCCGACGCCTTGGCTGGTGCCTGCAGGAGCCATGAGGGAGTGCTTAGGAGCCGGGGCCCGCAGACTTTGACTGTGGGTTTCTCGAAACAGCGTGAGGAGGGTGAGCCCTCACTCCACACTGACTTCTCCTGGCTCGGCTGACTCCTTCCTGACCTCCTGCACCTGGGGTTGCTCCTGGGTCACTGAGACGGATTTCTGTGTCGTCGTTCTTTTGACTGGTTTCCCGGCTCAGGCCAGGTGATTCTGCTGTTTAGAATGTCCATTCAGATCCTGGTAACTGGAAAAGGGGCAAAGCCCTCCCTCCAGCTTTGTACGGTGTGCTTTGTGCAACTTTGAGTCTTCCTGGGTGTGGTAAACGTCACAGCCAGCCACTGTCTTTTCTCGGGGGCTATGTGTGACTTGGCCGCTGCCTCCTGTTGTACTCTGGGCAGAAAAGCCTGTCTCTCGGAGATGGTGCGTTTGTAGTAGGGAATAGAGGCTGGAAGGGAAAGAGCCCGCCGTGAAAATGCCTCCTTACCTGCGGGGGAATTCCGATGCGCACCAGAGTGCGTATGTTGTGTTTGTCCCCCACCCTGCGCCGGGTCGGGCCTGCCCTGGAAGCTGTCAGAGCTGCTCGTCGGACTCATGTCACACCGTGGGGTTTTGCGCACGAGCTGGTACAGTCCCTTTGGTGTCAGGTGTGGGTTTGAGGCTCCACACGTCACTCTCCTATAGAACGCATGTAGGGTGCTTTCCATATCGAACGTAAAATCCGGACGTCCCTGAGTATAGGGATGATTGTAGCGGAGCCTGAGTCCCTTCTGAGGAAAGCCTTGTCCCCTCAGGAGCCCTTGGCCAGCTCCGCTGCAGGACTCCGGGATGCCCAGCTCCCCAGTTCTCTTTGCGCCCAGGTTCAGCCCCTGCGGAGGGGAGGAAGGCCCTTTGTGAGGAGGGGGCATAGAGAGCCTGGCAGGGTCCTGCAGGCATAGCCCTGCAGGCAGAGCGGTGACCCTGTTGCGGCTCTGCTTGCTCGTGTGGAGAATGAGCTCTTCACTTCCGTCCCGTCTCCGTGTTCATGGACCGCGCCGGGCAAACTTGCCTGGAGCTGATTAAGGTGGTGAGGAGGGCCGTCCCACCCAGGGCGGCTGGCTGTTGGGAAGGCGCTAGTTTGCCCGTGTGCTGGAAGCTCTGTGTGCAGCCTCTCTGGCAGGAGGGCCCTTGGCTTCCTCCACTTGGAGACAGCGGCGTCGGCGACGTGAGGCGTCAGGGTCGTAGCCCCATGTACCCCTGTTCGGCCCAGGCTGCAGGCAGGCCCCAGAGGGCTGGGCGGAGCGTGTGGCACCGTGCTGCTCTCTGGGCACCCGGTTGAGGGGAGGGTGCCCGGTGCCGACGGCTGCTGCGTTGGGTTTCGGCTCTTGTCTGTGTTGGCGCTTTTGTCTGTCATCCAACCCAGCACTCCCTTCTGTCCTGCAGGTCACCCCGTGGGCCGGAGTGCCCCAAACTTTCCGAGGACCAGCCTGCATGGACTGCCCCGGGTGCGGCCCGTCGTCGCCAAGATGGGCACCTGCACCTTGTTCCCCTTGGTGCCTTGTGCAACCTCGCCCCCCACCGCCAGCTGCTCCGCTCGGAAAGAGGAAAGCAGAGTCCTCTGTTTCTTCCTTGAGTCACTGCAGAAGAAGTGCAGATCACTCTCCGGGGCTTTCCCGTGCACGGGCGGCCGTGACTTTGCTCACGGCTGTGTCCCTCTGGCCCTTAGCAGACGCACTTGATGGACCGCTTCTTCCCCGTCCTGCCCTGGGGAGGGAGGTGTCTGTTGTAGAGGGAAAGAGGGTCCTCTGACGGAGGGCAGACGTGTCGGTTCTGCACACGGGCCTTCAACAGACACCAAGTTCCGGGCTCCCTGGAGGACAAGACCGCCCCTGTCACTGTCTGCAGCGAGTGGAGCCCTGACCTACCACAGCCGATGATCGGTTATGGAAGAAACACCCGAACCCGGGGCCTGTGGTCTCTTCATTCAAGGGTCCTGAGACCTGTCTCCCACTCGGTCTGATGTGAGACTTAGTGTGATATGGGGAAGAAGGCCTCAAAGATCTTTTACGCTTCAGCAAACTAACATGTTTTGTAAGGCAGTGAACCGTGAAAGAGTGTTTTGTCTTTTATTTTATCTATGCCGAGAATCTAGTTTACTCGGGGAAGGACATAGGTTAGTGGTAAATAGAATTCTTGCTTAGCATGCCGAATTCTGTGTGCTCATTCCCGGTACCTCCATTTAAAAACAGAAGAAAAAAAAAACAAAAACAAGAGCAAACTTCAAATGTTAGAAATACATAGTGCGCAAACCCAAATTCCATGTCCATTCTTTTTACGTGTTTTCATCTTAATACTTGGTTTGAAATATATCCCAACCGTGACTTAAGCATTTTTTTCAGACCATGCTCTAACTCTTTGAAAGTCTTTTCTGCCACTTTTGTTTTGACACATCCACGAACGGAGATAGACGCACATGGTGGTTTTAATATACATTAGTGAATATTCTCATTAATGTACCTGTAACTACATTTTACAGATGGTGTGTCAGTGCGCCACTTTACAGAAGAGAGAGGAAGAGAATCTTCCTGGGATGAGGTACAGTCTCTTGTTGTTAATGTCCTTGTGTGACTATATAAGTACCAGGGGATTCTGAGACATAAACCGAGGGTTGGTGTGAGTGTGCATTTTCACGATTGCATCTGCTGATGAGAATTTTTGACTTATGCTTTTAACTTAAAGTTTAGGATGTGATTCTGTGCTTAATGCCGTAGTACTGGATAATGCACTTGTGTTCATTTTCCAGACTCACATTGTGAAACCAGTGTCTGTGTGGGCATTCTATTTTTCAGGGTCTTTCCCTTACAGTTTATTAGAGGATATTGAAAAGAAATTCATCCCTGGGAAAGTTAGGTGTATGTTGGAGTTGGTTCTTGTTTTAGCCGTCCTCACTTGAAATTAATTAAGTGATGTTTCATTTTCAAGGCAGCATGATTTGTCTTCCCATTCCACCGCCAGTAACAGTGGTCTAGTTCCCTTAATGCCTTACGCTGTTTCCCACCTGCTATTTTTACTCAGGCTGCCCTTCCCCAAATCACCTCCAAATCCCCCCTCTGTGCTGGATCTCTCTTTTACGAAACAGTGCGGTCTTCCCAGCATTCCCTGAGCTATCCACGTGCAGCGGGCTCTCCTGTCCTTTGTGGCATTACTGTACCCGTTCACCTCAGTTGTAGAGCTGTTGAAACTTTTCTGTGCTGATTTGTTTTCATGGATCCTGTGCCTCTGGCAGAACAGAGAGGAGAATCTGCATTTTACTTGTACCGCCAGCTTCTCACAGGATAGGGCTTATGTTCTGAAAGCTTCGGTAAATAACTCTTGTCTACCTGACTGACTAAGCGTATGCACATGATCTGAAGTTCGGTTCCTGATTTATCTTGTTTTGTGTTCTTAGGAAGGGGCAACTAAGCCCAAAATTACAAAACCGGAGTATGCTACTGGGACTGTAGAAGTGGCTCCACAGGAGCTGACGGATCATAGAACACTGACCACTGTTGGTGGAGCACACGGAGCTTATTATACACTGGGTAAGTTAGTGAACGTGGCTGGCATTTCTTGTTCTCTGTGCCTAGAAACTAGCGTGCTCTTGGGGGAAGGGTATATGTAGCTCAGCAGTAGAGAGAATGCGGGCGTAGCATGCAGGAGTTCCTGGGGTCAGTATCCAGTTACTCCAAGAAACGAGTGTGATATTGGGTAGGAAGGAAAGAAGGAAGGTGCAAAGTTTTTTTTTCGCTTCAGCAGTATCTTCGCAGGAAAGCCTAATCCTCCATCCTTTTCTGTGGTTTTTAGGCGACGCGGTACCTGGAGCGGCTCCGGTGTGGCCCGGCAGCGCCCGCCCACCTGCGGCGGCCCCGGAGGCCCAGGTAAGTGGGGTGGTCATGCTCTGTTGGACCTCGTCCTGGGAAAGGTGATCTTCCCGTTCTCCCGGCAGCCGTTCCTGGCCTCGTCTGCAGCCTGTGTGTCCTGTGACGGGTCTGGCGTGGCGTGTCGCTGCCTTTTTCAGACTCAAAACTCTTGCCCAGGAGCCAGTGGGCTGCTTCTCCTGGGAGCCCGTCGCCTTGGCTGGTGCCTGCCGGAGCCATGAGGGAGTGCTTAGGAGCCGGGGCCCGCAGACTTTGACTGTGGGTTCCTTGAAACTGCGTGAGGAGGGTGAGCCCTCGCTCCACACTGACTTCTCCTGGCTCGGCTGACTCCTTCCTGACCTCTTGAACCTGGGGTTGCTCCTGGGTCACTGAGACGGATTTCTGTGTCGTCGTTCTTTTGACTGGTTTCCCGGCTCAGGCCAGGTGATTCTGCTGTTTAGAATGTCCATTCAAATCCTGGTAACTGGAAAAGGGGCAAAGCCCTCCCTCCAGCTTTGTACGGTGTGCTTTCTGCAACTTTGAGTCTTCCTGGGTGTGGTAAACGTCACAGCCCGTCACTGTCTTTTCTCGGGAGGTAAGTGTGCCTTGGCCGCTGCCTCCAGTTGTACTCTGGGCAGAAAAGCCTGGCTCTCGGAGATGGTGCATTTGTAGTAGGGAATAGAGGCTGGAAGGGAAAAAGCCCGCCGTGAAAATGCCTCCTTCCCTGCGGGGGAATACTGATGCGCACCAGAGTGCATACGTTGTGTTTGTCCCCCACCCTGCGCCGGGGCGGGCCTGCCCTGGAAGCTGTCAGAGCTGCTCGTCAGTCTCATGGCACACCGTGGGGTTTTGCGCACGAGCTGGTACAGTACCTTTGGTGTCAGGTGTGGGGTTGAGACTCCACACGTCACTCTCCCGTAGCACGCAGGTAGAGTGCGTTCGGTAGCGAACGTAAAGTCCAGACGTCCCTGAGGATAGGGATGATTGTAGCGGAGCCTGAGTCCCTTCTGAGGACAGCCTTGTCCCCTCAGGAGCCCTTGGCCAGCTCCACCGCAGGACTCCGTGATGCCCAGCTCCCCAGGGCTCTTTGCGCCCAGGGGCAGCCCCTGCGGGGCGGAGGAGGGCCCTTTGTGAGGAGGGGGCAGAGAGGGCCTGGCAGGGTCCTGCAGGCAGAGCCCTGCAGGCAGAGCGGTGACCCTGGTGCGGCTCTGCTTGCTCGTGTGGAGAATGAGCTCTTCACTTCCGTCCCGTTTCCGTGTTCCTGGACCGCGCCGGGCAAACTTTCGTGGAGCTGGGGTAGATGGCGGGGAAGGCCATCCCGCCCAGAGCGGCTGGCAGTTGGGAAGGCGCTAGTTTGCCCGTGTGCTGGAAGCTCTGTGTGCAGTCTCTCGGGCAGGAGGACCCTTGGCTTCCTCCACTTGGAGACAGCTGCGGCGGCGACGTGCGGCGTCAGGGTCGTATCCCCGTGTCCCACTGTGCGGCCCAGGCTGCAGGCAGGCCCCAGAGGGCTGGGCGGAGCGTGTGGCACCGTGCTGCTCTCTGGGCACCCGGTGGAGGGGAGGGTGCCCGGGGCCGACGGATGCTGCGTTGGGTTTCAGCTCTTGTCTGTGTTGGGGATTTTGTCTGTCATCCAACTCAGCCCTCCCTTCTGTCCTGCAGGTCACCCCGTGGGCCGGAGGGCCCCAACCTTTCCGAGGACCAGCCTGCGTGGACTGCCCCGGGTGCGGCCCGTCGTCGCCCAGCTGGGCACCTGCACCTGGTCCCACTTGGTGCCTTGTGCAACCTCGCCCCCCACCGCCATCTGCTCCGCTCGGAAAGAGGAAAGCTGTGTCCTCTGTTTCTTCCTTGAGTCACTGAAGAAGAAGGGCATATCGCTCTCCGGGGATTCCCCGTGTACGGGCGGCCGTGACTAGGCTCATGGCCGTGTCCCTCTGGTCTCTTAGCAGACGCACTTGATGGAACGCGTCTCCCCCGTCCTGCCCTGGGGAGGGAGGTGTCTGTTTTAGAGGGAAAGAGGGTCCTCTGACGGAGGGCAGACGTGTCGGTTCTGCACACAGGCCTTCAACAGACACCACGTTCCGGGCTCCCTGGAGGACAAGCCCGCCCCTGTCACTGTCTGCAGCGAGTGGAGCCCTGACCTTCCACAGCCGATGATCGGTTATGGAAGAAACACCCGAACACGGGGCCTGTGGTCTCTTCAGTCAAGGGTCCTGAGACCTGTCTCCCACTCGGTCTGATGTGAGACTTAGTGTGATACGGGGAAGAAGGCCTCAAAGATCTTTTGCGCTTCAGCAAACTAACATGTTTGTAAGGCAGTGAACCGTGAAAGAGTGTTTTGTCTTTTATTTTATCTATGCCGAGAAGCCAGTTGACTCGGGGAAGGACATATGTTAGTGGTAATTAGAATGCTTGCTTAGCATGCCGAATTCCGTGTGCTCATTCCCAGTACCTCCATTTAAAAACAGAAGAAAAGGAAAAACAAAAACAAGAGCAAACTTCAAATGTTAGAAATACATAGTGCGCAAACCCAACTTCCATATCCATTCTTTTTACGTGTTTTCCTCTTACTACTTGGTTTGAAATAAATCCCAACCGTGACTTAAGCATTTTTTTCAGACCATGCTCTAACTCTTTGAAAGTCTTTTCTGCCACTTTTGTTTTGACACATCCACGAACGGAGATAGACGCACATGGTGGTTTTAATATACATTAGTGAATATTCTCATTAATGTACCTGTAACTACATTTTACAGATGGTGTGTCAGTGCGCCACTTTACAGAAGAGAGAGGAAGAGAATCTTCCTGGGATGAGGTACAGTCTCTTGTTGTTAATGTCCTTGTGTGACTATATAAGTACCAGGGGATTCTGAGACATAAACCGAGGGTTGTTGTGAGTGTGCATTTTCACGATTGCATCTGCTGATGAGAATTTTTGACTTATGCTTTTAACTTAAAGTTTAGGATGTGATTCTGTGCTTAATGCCGTAGTACTGGATAATGCACTTGTGTTCATTTTCCAGACTCACATTGTGAAACCAGTGTCTGTGTGGGCATTCTATTTTTCAGGGTCTTTCCCTTACAGTTTATTAGAGGATATTGAAAAGAAATTCATCCCTGGGAAAGTTAGGTGTATGTTGGAGTTGGTTCTTGTTTTAGCCGTCCTCACTTGAAATTAATTAAGTGATGTTTCATTTTCAAGGCAGCATGATTTGTCTTCCCATTCCACCGCCAGTAACAGTGGTCTAGTTCCCTTAATGCCTTACGCTGTTTCCCACCTGCTATTTTTACTCAGGCTGCCCTTCCCCAAATCACCTCCAAATCCCCCCTCTGTGCTGGATCTCTCTTTTACGAAACAGTGCGGTCTTCCCAGCATTCCCTGAGCTATCCACGTGCAGCGGGCTCTCCTGTCCTTTGTGGCATTACTGTACCCGTTCACCTCAGTTGTAGAGCTGTTGAAACTTTTCTGTGCTGATTTGTTTTCATGGATCCTGTGCCTCTGGCAGAACAGAGAGGAGAATCTGCATTTTACTTGTACCGCCAGCTTCTCACAGGATAGGGCTTATGTTCTGAAAGCTTCGGTAAATAACTCTTGTCTACCTGACTGACTAAGCGTATGCACATGATCTGAAGTTCGGTTCCTGATTTATCTTGTTTTGTGTTCTTAGGAAGGGGCAACTAAGCCCAAAATTACAAAACCGGAGTATGCTACTGGGACTGTAGAAGTGGCTCCACAGGAGCTGACGGATCATAGAACACTGACCACTGTTGGTGGAGCACACGGAGCTTATTATACACTGGGTAAGTTAGTGAACGTGGCTGGCATTTCTTGTTCTCTGTGCCTAGAAACTAGCGTGCTCTTGGGGGAAGGGTATATGTAGCTCAGCAGTAGAGAGAATGCGGGCGTAGCATGCAGGAGTTCCTGGGGTCAGTATCCAGTTACTCCAAGAAACGAGTGTGATATTGGGTAGGAAGGAAAGAAGGAAGGTGCAAAGTTTTTTTTTCGCTTCAGCAGTATCTTCGCAGGAAAGCCTAATCCTCCATCCTTTTCTGTGGTTTTTAGGCGACGCGGTACCTGGAGCGGCTCCGGTGTGGCCCGGCAGCGCCCGCCCACCTGCGGCGGCCCCGGAGGCCCAGGTAAGTGGGGTGGTCATGCTCTGTTGGACCTCGTCCTGGGAAAGGTGATCTTCCCGTTCTCCCGGCAGCCGTTCCTGGCCTCGTCTGCAGCCTGTGTGTCCTGTGACGGGTCTGGCGTGGCGTGTCGCTGCCTTTTTCAGACTCAAAACTCTTGCCCAGGAGCCAGTGGGCTGCTTCTCCTGGGAGCCCGTCGCCTTGGCTGGTGCCTGCCGGAGCCATGAGGGAGTGCTTAGGAGCCGGGGCCCGCAGACTTTGACTGTGGGTTCCTTGAAACTGCGTGAGGAGGGTGAGCCCTCGCTCCACACTGACTTCTCCTGGCTCGGCTGACTCCTTCCTGACCTCTTGAACCTGGGGTTGCTCCTGGGTCACTGAGACGGATTTCTGTGTCGTCGTTCTTTTGACTGGTTTCCCGGCTCAGGCCAGGTGATTCTGCTGTTTAGAATGTCCATTCAAATCCTGGTAACTGGAAAAGGGGCAAAGCCCTCCCTCCAGCTTTGTACGGTGTGCTTTCTGCAACTTTGAGTCTTCCTGGGTGTGGTAAACGTCACAGCCCGTCACTGTCTTTTCTCGGGAGGTAAGTGTGCCTTGGCCGCTGCCTCCAGTTGTACTCTGGGCAGAAAAGCCTGGCTCTCGGAGATGGTGCATTTGTAGTAGGGAATAGAGGCTGGAAGGGAAAAAGCCCGCCGTGAAAATGCCTCCTTCCCTGCGGGGGAATACTGATGCGCACCAGAGTGCATACGTTGTGTTTGTCCCCCACCCTGCGCCGGGGCGGGCCTGCCCTGGAAGCTGTCAGAGCTGCTCGTCAGTCTCATGGCACACCGTGGGGTTTTGCGCACGAGCTGGTACAGTACCTTTGGTGTCAGGTGTGGGGTTGAGACTCCACACGTCACTCTCCCGTAGCACGCAGGTAGAGTGCGTTCGGTAGCGAACGTAAAGTCCAGACGTCCCTGAGGATAGGGATGATTGTAGCGGAGCCTGAGTCCCTTCTGAGGACAGCCTTGTCCCCTCAGGAGCCCTTGGCCAGCTCCACCGCAGGACTCCGTGATGCCCAGCTCCCCAGGGCTCTTTGCGCCCAGGGGCAGCCCCTGCGGGGCGGAGGAGGGCCCTTTGTGAGGAGGGGGCAGAGAGGGCCTGGCAGGGTCCTGCAGGCAGAGCCCTGCAGGCAGAGCGGTGACCCTGGTGCGGCTCTGCTTGCTCGTGTGGAGAATGAGCTCTTCACTTCCGTCCCGTTTCCGTGTTCCTGGACCGCGCCGGGCAAACTTTCGTGGAGCTGGGGTAGATGGCGGGGAAGGCCATCCCGCCCAGAGCGGCTGGCAGTTGGGAAGGCGCTAGTTTGCCCGTGTGCTGGAAGCTCTGTGTGCAGTCTCTCGGGCAGGAGGACCCTTGGCTTCCTCCACTTGGAGACAGCTGCGGCGGCGACGTGCGGCGTCAGGGTCGTATCCCCGTGTCCCACTGTGCGGCCCAGGCTGCAGGCAGGCCCCAGAGGGCTGGGCGGAGCGTGTGGCACCGTGCTGCTCTCTGGGCACCCGGTGGAGGGGAGGGTGCCCGGGGCCGACGGATGCTGCGTTGGGTTTCAGCTCTTGTCTGTGTTGGGGATTTTGTCTGTCATCCAACTCAGCCCTCCCTTCTGTCCTGCAGGTCACCCCGTGGGCCGGAGGGCCCCAACCTTTCCGAGGACCAGCCTGCGTGGACTGCCCCGGGTGCGGCCCGTCGTCGCCCAGCTGGGCACCTGCACCTGGTCCCACTTGGTGCCTTGTGCAACCTCGCCCCCCACCGCCATCTGCTCCGCTCGGAAAGAGGAAAGCTGTGTCCTCTGTTTCTTCCTTGAGTCACTGAAGAAGAAGGGCATATCGCTCTCCGGGGATTCCCCGTGTACGGGCGGCCGTGACTAGGCTCATGGCCGTGTCCCTCTGGTCTCTTAGCAGACGCACTTGATGGAACGCGTCTCCCCCGTCCTGCCCTGGGGAGGGAGGTGTCTGTTTTAGAGGGAAAGAGGGTCCTCTGACGGAGGGCAGACGTGTCGGTTCTGCACACAGGCCTTCAACAGACACCACGTTCCGGGCTCCCTGGAGGACAAGCCCGCCCCTGTCACTGTCTGCAGCGAGTGGAGCCCTGACCTTCCACAGCCGATGATCGGTTATGGAAGAAACACCCGAACACGGGGCCTGTGGTCTCTTCAGTCAAGGGTCCTGAGACCTGTCTCCCACTCGGTCTGATGTGAGACTTAGTGTGATACGGGGAAGAAGGCCTCAAAGATCTTTTGCGCTTCAGCAAACTAACATGTTTGTAAGGCAGTGAACCGTGAAAGAGTGTTTTGTCTTTTATTTTATCTATGCCGAGAAGCCAGTTGACTCGGGGAAGGACATATGTTAGTGGTAATTAGAATGCTTGCTTAGCATGCCGAATTCCGTGTGCTCATTCCCAGTACCTCCATTTAAAAACAGAAGAAAAGGAAAAACAAAAACAAGAGCAAACTTCAAATGTTAGAAATACATAGTGCGCAAACCCAACTTCCATATCCATTCTTTTTACGTGTTTTCCTCTTACTACTTGGTTTGAAATAAATCCCAACCGTGACTTAAGCATTTTTTTCAGACCATGCTCTAACTCTTTGAAAGTCTTTTCTGCCACTTTTGTTTTGACACATCCACGAACGGAGATAGACGCACATGGTGGTTTTAATATACATTAGTGAATATTCTCATTAATGTACCTGTAACTACATTTTACAGATGGTGTGTCAGTGCGCCACTTTACAGAAGAGAGAGGAAGAGAATCTTCCTGGGATGAGGTACAGTCTCTTGTTGTTAATGTCCTTGTGTGACTATATAAGTACCAGGGGATTCTGAGACATAAACCGAGGGTTGTTGTGAGTGTGCATTTTCACGATTGCATCTGCTGATGAGAATTTTTGACTTATGCTTTTAACTTAAAGTTTAGGATGTGATTCTGTGCTTAATGCCGTAGTACTGGATAATGCACTTGTGTTCATTTTCCAGACTCACATTGTGAAACCAGTGTCTGTGTGGGCATTCTATTTTTCAGGGTCTTTCCCTTACAGTTTATTAGAGGATATTGAAAAGAAATTCATCCCTGGGAAAGTTAGGTGTATGTTGGAGTTGGTTCTTGTTTTAGCCGTCCTCACTTGAAATTAATTAAGTGATGTTTCATTTTCAAGGCAGCATGATTTGTCTTCCCATTCCACCGCCAGTAACAGTGGTCTAGTTCCCTTAATGCCTTACGCTGTTTCCCACCTGCTATTTTTACTCAGGCTGCCCTTCCCCAAATCACCTCCAAATCCCCCCTCTGTGCTGGATCTCTCTTTTACGAAACAGTGCGGTCTTCCCAGCATTCCCTGAGCTATCCACGTGCAGCGGGCTCTCCTGTCCTTTGTGGCATTACTGTACCCGTTCACCTCAGTTGTAGAGCTGTTGAAACTTTTCTGTGCTGATTTGTTTTCATGGATCCTGTGCCTCTGGCAGAACAGAGAGGAGAATCTGCATTTTACTTGTACCGCCAGCTTCTCACAGGATAGGGCTTATGTTCTGAAAGCTTCGGTAAATAACTCTTGTCTACCTGACTGACTAAGCGTATGCACATGATCTGAAGTTCGGTTCCTGATTTATCTTGTTTTGTGTTCTTAGGAAGGGGCAACTAAGCCCAAAATTACAAAACCGGAGTATGCTACTGGGACTGTAGAAGTGGCTCCACAGGAGCTGACGGATCATAGAACACTGACCACTGTTGGTGGAGCACACGGAGCTTATTATACACTGGGTAAGTTAGTGAACGTGGCTGGCATTTCTTGTTCTCTGTGCCTAGAAACTAGCGTGCTCTTGGGGGAAGGGTATATGTAGCTCAGCAGTAGAGAGAATGCGGGCGTAGCATGCAGGAGTTCCTGGGGTCAGTATCCAGTTACTCCAAGAAACGAGTGTGATATTGGGTAGGAAGGAAAGAAGGAAGGTGCAAAGTTTTTTTTTCGCTTCAGCAGTATCTTCGCAGGAAAGCCTAATCCTCCATCCTTTTCTGTGGTTTTTAGGCGACGCGGTACCTGGAGCGGCTCCGGTGTGGCCCGGCAGCGCCCGCCCACCTGCGGCGGCCCCGGAGGCCCAGGTAAGTGGGGTGGTCATGCTCTGTTGGACCTCGTCCTGGGAAAGGTGATCTTCCCGTTCTCCCGGCAGCCGTTCCTGGCCTCGTCTGCAGCCTGTGTGTCCTGTGACGGGTCTGGCGTGGCGTGTCGCTGCCTTTTTCAGACTCAAAACTCTTGCCCAGGAGCCAGTGGGCTGCTTCTCCTGGGAGCCCGTCGCCTTGGCTGGTGCCTGCCGGAGCCATGAGGGAGTGCTTAGGAGCCGGGGCCCGCAGACTTTGACTGTGGGTTCCTTGAAACTGCGTGAGGAGGGTGAGCCCTCGCTCCACACTGACTTCTCCTGGCTCGGCTGACTCCTTCCTGACCTCTTGAACCTGGGGTTGCTCCTGGGTCACTGAGACGGATTTCTGTGTCGTCGTTCTTTTGACTGGTTTCCCGGCTCAGGCCAGGTGATTCTGCTGTTTAGAATGTCCATTCAAATCCTGGTAACTGGAAAAGGGGCAAAGCCCTCCCTCCAGCTTTGTACGGTGTGCTTTCTGCAACTTTGAGTCTTCCTGGGTGTGGTAAACGTCACAGCCCGTCACTGTCTTTTCTCGGGAGGTAAGTGTGCCTTGGCCGCTGCCTCCAGTTGTACTCTGGGCAGAAAAGCCTGGCTCTCGGAGATGGTGCGTTTGTAGTAGGGAATAGAGGCTGGAAGGGAAAAAGCCCGCCGTGAAAATGCCTCCTTCCCTGCGGGGGAATACTGATGCGCACCAGAGTGCATACGTTGTGTTTGTCCCCCACCCTGCGCCGGGGCGGGCCTGCCCTGGAAGCTGTCAGAGCTGCTCGTCGGTCTCATGGCACACCGTGGGGTTTTGCGCACGAGCTGGTACAGTACCTTTGGTGTCAGGTGTGGGGTTGAGACTCCACACGTCACTCTCCCGTAGCACGCAGGTAGAGTGCGTTCGGTAGCGAACGTAAAGTCCAGACGTCCCTGAGGATAGGGATGATTTTAGCGGAGCCTGAGTCCCTTCTGGGGACAGCCTTTTCCCCTCAGGAGCCCTTGGCCAGCTCCACCGCAGGACTCCGTGATGCCCAGCTCCCCAGGGCTCTTTGCGCCCAGGGGCAGCCCCTGCGGGGCGGAGGAGGGCCCTTTGTGAGGAGGGGGCAAAGAGGGCCTGGCAGGGTCCTGCAGGCAGAGCCCTGCAGGCAGAGCGGTGACCCTGGTGCGGCTCTGCTTGCTCGTGTGGAGAATGAGCTCTTCACTTCCGTCCCGTTTCCGTGTTCCTGGACCGCGCCGGGCAAACTTTCATGGAGCTGGGGTAGATGGCGGGGAAGGCCATCCCGCCCAGAGCGGCTGGCAGTTGGGAAGGCGCTAGTTTGCCCGTGTGCTGGAAGCTCTGTGTGCAGTCTCTCGGGCAGGAGGACCCTTGGCTTCCTCCACTTGGAGACAGCTGCGGCGGCGACGTGCGGCGTCAGGGTCGTATCCCCGTGTCCCACTGTGCGGCCCAGGCTGCAGGCAGGCCCCAGAGGGCTGGGCGGAGCGTGTGGCACCGTGCTGCTCTCTGGGCACCCGGTGGATGGGAGGGTGCCCGGGGCCGACGGATGCTGCATTGGGTTGCAGCTCTTGTCTGTGTTGGGGATTTTGTCTGTCATCCAACTCAGCCATCCCTTCTGTCCTGCAGGTCACCCCGTGGGCCGGAGGGCCCCAACCTTTCCGAGGACCAGCCTGCGTGGACTGCCCCGGGTGCGGCCCGTCGTCGCCCAGCTGGGCACCTGAACCTGGTCCCCCTTGGTGCCTTGTGCAACCTCGCCCCCCACCGCCATCTGCTCCGCTCGGAAAGAGGAAAGCTGTGTCCTCTGTTTCTTCCTTGAGTCACTGAAGAAGAAGGGCATATCGCTCTCCGGGGATTCCCCGTGTACGGGCGGCCGTGACTAGGCTCATGGCCGTGTCCCTCTGGTCCCTTAGCAGACGCACTTGATGGAACGCGTCTTCCCCGTCCTGCCCTGGGGAGGGAGGTGTCTGTTTTAGAGGGAAAGAGGGTCCTCTGACGGAGGGCAGACGTGTCGGTTCTGCACACAGGCCTTCAACAGACACCACGTTCCGGGCTCCCTGGAGGACAAGCCCGCCCCTGTCACTGTCTGCAGCGAGTGGAGCCCTGACCTTCCACAGCCGATGATCGGTTATGGAAGAAACACCCGAACACGGGGCCTGTGGTCTCTTCAGTCAAGGGTCCTGAGACCTGTCTCCCACTCGGTCTGATGTGAGACTTAGTGTGATACGGGGAAGAAGGCCTCAAAGATCTTTTGCGCTTCAGCAAACTAACATGTTTGTAAGGCAGTGAACCGTGAAAGAGTGTTTTGTCTTTTATTTTATCTATGCCGAGAAGCCAGTTGACTCGGGGAAGGACATATGTTAGTGGTAATTAGAATGCTTGCTTAGCATGCCGAATTCCGTGTGCTCATTCCCAGTACCTCCATTTAAAAACAGAAGAAAAGGAAAAACAAAAACAAGAGCAAACTTCAAATGTTAGAAATACATAGTGCGCAAACCCAACTTCCATATCCATTCTTTTTACGTGTTTTCCTCTTACTACTTGGTTTGAAATATATCCCAACCGTGACTTAAGCATTTTTTTCAGAAAATGCTCTAACTCTTTGAAAGTCTTTTCTGCCACTGTTGTTTTGACACATCCACGAACGGAGATAGACGCACATGGTGGTTTTAATATACATTCGTGTTTATTCTCATTAATGTACCTGTAACTACATTTTACAGATGGTGTGTCAGTGCGCCACTTTACAGAAGAGAGAGGAAGAGAATCTTCCTGGGATGAGGTACAGTCTCTTGTTGTTAATGACCTTGTGTGACTATATTAGTACCAGGGGATTCTGAGACATAAACCGGGGGTTGGTGTGAGTGTGCATTTCAGGTTTGCATCTGCTGATGTGAATTTTTGACTTATGCTTTTAACTTGAAGTTTAGGATGTGATTCTGTGCTTAATGCCTTAGGACTGGATAATGAACTTGTGTTCAATTTCCAGACTCACCTAGTGAAACCAGTGTCTGTGTGGGCATTCTTTTTTTCAGGGTCTTTCCCTTACAGTTTATTAGAGGATATTGAAAAGAAATTCATCCCTGCGAAAGTTAGGTGTATGTTGGAGTTGGTTCTTGTTTTAGCCGTCCTCACTTGAAATTAATTAAGTGATGTTTCATTTTCAAGGCAGCATGTTTTGTCTTCCCATTCCACCGCCAGTAACAGTGGTCTAGTTCCCTTAATGCCTTATGCTGTTTCCCACCTGCTCCTTTTACTCAGGCTGCCCTTCCCCAAAGCCCCTCCACATCCCCCCTCTCCGCTGGATCTCTCTTTTAAGAAACATTGCGGTCTTCCCAGCATTCCCTGAGCTATCCACGTGCAGCGGAATCTCCTGTCCTTTGTGGCGTTACTGTACCCGTTCACCTCAGTTGTAGAGCTGTTGAAACTTTTCTGTGCTGATTTGTTTTCATGGATCCTGTGCCTCTGGCAGAACAGAGAGGAGAATCTGCCTTTTACTTGTACCACCAGCTTCTCCCAGAATAGGGCTTATGTTTTAATAGCTTCGGTAAATAACTGTTGTCTACCTGACTGACTAAGCGTAAGCACATTTTCTGAAGTTCGGTTCCTGATTTATCTTGTTTTGTGTTACTAGGAAGGGGCGACTAAGCCCAAAATTACAAAACCGTAGTATGCTACTGGGACTGTAGAAGTGGCTCCGCAGGAGCTGACGGATCATAAAACACTGACCTCTGTTGGTGGAGCACACGGAGCTTATTATACACTGGGTAAGTTAGTGAACGTGGCTGGCATTTCTTGTTCTCCGTGCCTAGAAACTAGTGTGCTCTTGGGGAAAGGGTATATGTAGCTCTGCAGTAGAGAGAATGCGGGCTTAGCATGCAGGAGTTCCTGGGGTCAGTATCCAGTTCCTCCAAGAAACGAGTGTGATACGTGGAAGGAAGGAAGGAAGGAAGGCGCAAAGGTTTTGTTTCGCTTCAGCAGTGTCTTCGCAGGAAAGCCTAATCCTCCATTCTTTTCTGTGGTTTTTAGCCGACGCGGGACCTGGCGCGGCTCCGGTGTGTCCCGGCAGCGCTCGCCCACCTGCGGCGGTCCCGGAGGCCCAGGTAAGTGGGGTGGTCATGCTCTGTTGGACCTCGTCCTGGGAAAGGTGATCTTCCCGTTCTCCCGGCAGCCGTTCCTGGCCTCGTCTGCAGCCTGTGTGTCCTGTGACGGGTCTGGCGTGGCGTGTCGCTGCCTTTTTCAGACTCAAAACTCTTGCCCAGGAGCCAGTGGGCTGCTTCTCCTGGGAGCCCGTCGCCTTGGCTGGTGCCTGCAGGAGCCATGAGGGAGTGCTTAGGAGCCGGGGCCCGCAGACTTTGACTGTGGGTTTCTCGAAACAGCGTGAGGAGGGTGAGCCCTCACTCCACACTGACTTCTCCTGGCTCGGCTGACTCCTTCCTGACCTCCTGCACCTGGGGTTGCTCCTGGGTCACTGAGACGGATTTCTGTGTCGTCGTTCTTTTGACTGGTTTCCCGGCTCAGGCCAGGTGATTCTGCTGTTTAGAATGTCCATTCAGATCCTGGTAACTGGAAAAGGGGCAAAGCCCTCCCTCCAGCTTTGTACGGTGTGCTTTGTGCAACTTTGAGTCTTCCTGGGTGTGGTAAACGTCACAGCCAGCCACTGTCTTTTCTCGGGGGCTATGTGTGACTTGGCCGCTGCCTCCTGTTGTACTCTGGGCAGAAAAGCCTGTCTCTCGGAGATGGTGCGTTTGTAGTAGGGAATAGAGGCTGGAAGGGAAAGAGCCCGCCGTGAAAATGCCTCCTTACCTGCGGGGGAATTCCGATGCGCACCAGAGTGCGTATGTTGTGTTTGTCCCCCACCCTGCGCCGGGTCGGGCCTGCCCTGGAAGCTGTCAGAGCTGCTCGTCGGACTCATGTCACACCGTGGGGTTTTGCGCACGAGCTGGTACAGTCCCTTTGGTGTCAGGTGTGGGTTTGAGGCTCCACACGTCACTCTCCTATAGAACGCATGTAGGGTGCTTTCCATATCGAACGTAAAATCCGGACGTCCCTGAGTATAGGGATGATTGTAGCGGAGCCTGAGTCCCTTCTGAGGAAAGCCTTGTCCCCTCAGGAGCCCTTGGCCAGCTCCGCTGCAGGACTCCGGAATGCCCAGCTCCCCAGTTCTCTTTGCGCCCAGGTTGAGCCCCTGCGGAGGGGAGGAAGGCCCTTTGTGAGGAGGGGGCATAGAGAGCCTGGCAGGGTCCTGCAGGCATAGCCCTGCAGGCAGAGCGGTGACCCTGTTGCGGCTCTGCTTGCTCGTGTGGAGAATGAGCTCTTCACTTCCGTCCCGTCTCCGTGTTCATGGACCGCACCGGGCAAACTTGCCTGGAGCTGATTAAGGTGGTGAGGAGGGCCGTCCCGCCCAGGGCGGCTGGCTGTTGGGAAGGCGCTAGTTTGCCCGTGTGCTGGAAGCTCTGTGTGCAGCCTCTCTGGCAGGAGGGCCCTTGGCTTCCTCCACTTGGAGACAGCGGCGTCGGCGACGTGAGGCTTCAGGGTCGTAGCCCCATGTCCCCCTGTTCGGCCCAGGCTGCAGTCAGGCCCCAGAGGGCTGGGCGGAGCGTGTGGCACCGTGCTGCTCTCTGGGCACCCGGTTGAGGGGAGGGTGCCCGGTGCCGACGGCTGCTGCGTTGGGTTTCGGCTCTTGTCTGTGTTGGCGCTTTTGTCTGTCATCCAACCCAGCACTCCCTTCTGTCCTGCAGGTCACCCCGTGGGCCGGAGTGCCCCAACCTTTCCGAGGACCAGCCTGCATGGACTGCCCCGGGTGCGGCCCGTCGTCGCCAAGATGGGCACCTGCACCTTGTTCCCCTTGGTGCCTTGTGCAACCTCGCCCCCCACCGCCAGCTGCTCCGCTCGGAAAGAGGAAAGCAGAGTCCTCTGTTTCTTCCTTGAGTCACTGCAGAAGAAGTGCAGATCACTTTCCGGGGCTTTCCCGTGCACGGGCGGCCGTGACTTTGCTCACGGTTGTGTCCCTCTGGCCCTTAGCAGACGCACTTGATGGACCGCGTCTTCCCCGTCCTGCCCTGGGGAGGGAGGTGTCTGTTGTAGAGGGAAAGAGGGTCCTCTGACGGAGGGCAGACGTGTCGGTTCTGCACACAGGCCTTCAACAGACACCACGTTCCTGGCTCCCTGGAGGACAAGCCCGCCCCTGTCACTGTCTGCAGCGAGTGGAGCCCTGAACTTCCACAGCCGATGATCGGTTATGGAAGAAACACCCGAACACGGGGCCTGTGGTCTCTTCAGTCAAGGGTCCTGAGACCTGTCTCCCACTCGGTCTGATGTGAGACTTAGTGTGATACGGGGAAGAAGGCCTCAAAGATCTTTTACGCTTCAGCAAACTAACATGTTTTGTAAGGCAGTGAACCGTGAAAGAGTGTTTTGTCTTTTATTTTATCTATGCCGAGAATCTAGTTTACTCGGGGAAGGACATAGGTTAGTGGTAAATAGAATTCTTGCTTAGCATGCCGAATTCTGTGTGCTCATTCCCGGTACCTCCATTTAAAAACAGAAGAAAAAAAAAACAAAAACAAGAGCAAACTTCAAATGTTAGAAATACATAGTGCGCAAACCCAAATTCCATGTCCATTCTTTTTACGTGTTTTCCTCTTACTACTTGGTTTGAAATAAATCCCAACCGTGACTTAAGCATTTTTTTCAGAAAATGCTCTAACTCTTTGAAAGTCTTTTCTGCCACTGTTGTTTTGACACATCCACGAACGGAGATAGACGCACATGGTGGTTTTAATATACATTAGTGAATATTCTCATTAATGTACCTGTAACTACATTTTACAGATGGTGTGTCAGTGCGCCACTTTACAGAAGAGAGAGGAAGAGAATCTTCCTGGGATGAGGTACAGTCTCTTGTTGTTAATGTCCTTGTGTGACTATATAAGTACCAGGGGATTCTGAGACATAAACCGAGGGTTGGTGTGAGTGTGCATTTTCACGATTGCATCTGCTGATGAGAATTTTTGACTTATGCTTTTAACTTAAAGTTTAGGATGTGATTCTGTGCTTAATGCCGTAGTACTGGATAATGCACTTGTGTTCATTTTCCAGACTCACATTGTGAAACCAGTGTCTGTGTGGGCATTCTATTTTTCAGGGTCTTTCCCTTACAGTTTATTAGAGGATATTGAAAAGAAATTCATCCCTGGGAAAGTTAGGTGTATGTTGGAGTTGGTTCTTGTTTTAGCCGTCCTCACTTGAAATTAATTAAGTGATGTTTCATTTTCAAGGCAGCATGATTTGTCTTCCCATTCCACCGCCAGTAACAGTGGTCTAGTTCCCTTAATGCCTTACGCTGTTTCCCACCTGCTATTTTTACTCAGGCTGCCCTTCCCCAAATCACCTCCAAATCCCCCCTCTGTGCTGGATCTCTCTTTTACGAAACAGTGCGGTCTTCCCAGCATTCCCTGAGCTATCCACGTGCAGCGGGCTCTCCTGTCCTTTGTGGCATTACTGTACCCGTTCACCTCAGTTGTAGAGCTGTTGAAACTTTTCTGTGCTGATTTGTTTTCATGGATCCTGTGCCTCTGGCAGAACAGAGAGGAGAATCTGCATTTTACTTGTACCGCCAGCTTCTCACAGGATAGGGCTTATGTTCTGAAAGCTTCGGTAAATAACTCTTGTCTACCTGACTGACTAAGCGTATGCACATGATCTGAAGTTCGGTTCCTGATTTATCTTGTTTTGTGTTCTTAGGAAGGGGCAACTAAGCCCAAAATTACAAAACCGGAGTATGCTACTGGGACTGTAGAAGTGGCTCCACAGGAGCTGACGGATCATAGAACACTGACCACTGTTGGTGGAGCACACGGAGCTTATTATACACTGGGTAAGTTAGTGAACGTGGCTGGCATTTCTTGTTCTCTGTGCCTAGAAACTAGCGTGCTCTTGGGGGAAGGGTATATGTAGCTCAGCAGTAGAGAGAATGCGGGCGTAGCATGCAGGAGTTCCTGGGGTCAGTATCCAGTTACTCCAAGAAACGAGTGTGATATTGGGTAGGAAGGAAAGAAGGAAGGTGCAAAGTTTTTTTTTCACTTCAGCAGTATCTTCGCAGGAAAGCCTAATCCTCCATCCTTTTCTGTGGTTTTTAGGCGACGCGGTACCTGGAGCGGCTCCGGTGTGGCCCGGCAGCGCCCGCCCACCTGCGGCGGCCCCGGAGGCCCAGGTAAGTGGGGTGGTCATGCTCTGTTGGACCTCGTCCTGAGAAAGGTGATCTTCCCGTTCTCCCGGCAGCCGTTCCTGGCCTCGTCTGCAGCCTGTGTGTCCTGTGACGGGTCTGGCGTGGCGTGTCGCTGCCTTTTTCAGACTCAAAACTCTTGCCCAGGAGCCAGTGGGCTGCTTCTCCTGGGAGCCCGTCGCCTTGGCTGGTGCCTGCCGGAGCCATGAGGGAGTGCTTAGGAGCCGGGGCCCGCAGACTTTGACTGTGGGTTCCTTGAAACTGCGTGAGGAGGGTGAGCCCTCGCTCCACACTGACTTCTCCTGGCTCGGCTGACTCCTTCCTGACCTCTTGAACCTGGGGTTGCTCCTGGGTCACTGAGACGGATTTCTGTGTCGTCGTTCTTTTGACTGGTTTCCCGGCTCAGGCCAGGTGATTCTGCTGTTTAGAATGTCCATTCAAATCCTGGTAACTGGAAAAGGGGCAAAGCCCTCCCTCCAGCTTTGTACGGTGTGCTTTCTGCAACTTTGAGTCTTCCTGGGTGTGGTAAACCTCACAGCCCGTCACTGTCTTTTCTCGGGAGGTAAGTGTGCCTTGGCCGCTGCCTCCAGTTGTACTCTGGGCAGAAAAGCCTGGCTCTCGGAGATGGTGCATTTGTAGTAGGGAATAGAGGCTGGAAGGGAAAAAGCCCGCCGTGAAAATGCCTCCTTCCCTGCGGGGGAATACTGATGCGCACCAGAGTGCATACGTTGTGTTTGTCCCCCACCCTGCGCCGGGGCGGGCCTGCCCTGGAAGCTGTCAGAGCTGCTCGTCGGTCTCATGGCACACCGTGGGGTTTTGCGCACGAGCTGGTACAGTACCTTTGGTGTCAGGTGTGGGGTTGAGACTCCACACGTCACTCTCCCGTAGCACGCAGGTAGAGTGCGTTCGGTAGCGAACGTAAAGTCCAGACGTCCCTGAGGATAGGGATGATTGTAGCGGAGCCTGAGTCCCTTCTGAGGACAGCCTTGTCCCCTCAGGAGCCCTTGGCCAGCTCCACCGCAGGACTCCGTGATGCCCAGCTCCCCAGGGCTCTTTGCGCCCAGGGGCAGCCCCTGCGGGGCGGAGGAGGGCCCTTTGTGAGGAGGGGGCAGAGAGGGCCTGGCAGGGTCCTGCAGGCAGAGCCCTGCAGGCAGAGCGGTGACCCTGGTGCGGCTCTGCTTGCTCGTGTGGAGAATGAGCTCTTCACTTCCGTCCCGTTTCCGTGTTCCTGGACCGCGCCGGGCAAACTTTCGTGGAGCTGGGGTAGATGGCGGGGAAGGCCATCCCGCCCAGAGCGGCTGGCAGTTGGGAAGGCGCTAGTTTGCCCGTGTGCTGGAAGCTCTGTGTGCAGTCTCTCGGGCAGGAGGACCCTTGGCTTCCTCCACTTGGAGACAGCTGCGGCGGCGACGTGCGGCGTCAGGGTCGTATCCCCGTGTCCCACTGTGCGGCCCAGGCTGCAGGCAGGCCCCAGAGGGCTGGGCGGAGCGTGTGGCACCGTGCTGCTCTCTGGGCACCCGGTGGAGGGGAGGGTGCCCGGGGCCGACGGATGCTGCGTTGGGTTTCAGCTCTTGTCTGTGTTGGGGATTTTGTCTGTCATCCAACTCAGCCCTCCCTTCTGTCCTGCAGGTCACCCCGTGGGCCGGAGGGCCCCAACCTTTCCGAGGACCAGCCTGCGTGGACTGCCCCGGGTGCGGCCCGTCGTCGCCCAGCTGGGCACCTGCACCTTGTCCCCCTTGGTGCCTTGTGCAACCTCGCCCCCCACCGCCATCTGCTCCGCTCGGAAAGAGGAAAGCTGTGTCCTCTGTTCCTTCCTTGAGTCACTGAAGAAGAAGGGCATATCGCTCTCCGGGGATTCCCCGTGTACGGGCGGCTGTGACTAGGCTCATGGCCGTGTCCCTCTGGTCCCTTAGCAGACGCACTTGATGGAACGCGTCTTCCCCGTCCTGCCCTGGGGAGGGAGGTGTCTGTTTTAGAGGGAAAGAGGGTCCTCTGACGGAGGGCAGACGTGTCGGTTCTGCACACAGGCCTTCAACAGACACCACGTTCCGGGCTCCCTGGAGGACAAGCCCGCCCCTGTCACAGTCTGCAGCGAGTGGAGCCCTGAACTTCCACAGCCGATGATCGGTTATGGAAGAAACACCCGAACACGGGGCCTGTGGTCTCTTCAGTCAAGGGTCCTGAGACCTGTCTCCCACTCGGTCTGATGTGAGACTTAGTGTGATACGGGGAAGAAGGCCTCAAAGATCTTTTGCGCTTCAGCAAACTAACATGTTTGTAAGGCAGTGAACCGTGAAAGAGTGTTTTGTCTTTTATTTTATCTATGCCGAGAAGCCAGTTGACTCGGGGAAGGACATATGTTAGTGGTAATTAGAATGCTTGCTTAGCATGCCGAATTCGGTGTGCTCATTCCCAGTACCTCCATTTAAAAACAGAAGAAAAGGAAAAACAAAAACAAGAGCAAACTTCAAATGTTAGAAATACATATTGCGCAAACCCAACTTCCATATCCATTCTTTTTACGTGTTTTCCTCTTACTACTTGGTTTGAAATAAATCCCAACCGTGACTTAAGCATTTTTTTCAGAAAATGCTCTAACTCTTTGAAAGTCTTTTCTGCCACTGTTGTTTTGACACATCCACGAACGGAGATAGACGCACATGGTGGTTTTAATATACATTCGTGTTTATTCTCATTAATGTACCTGTAACTACATTTTACAGATGGTGTGTCAGTGCGCCACTTTACAGAAGAGAGAGGAAGAGAATCTTCCTGGGATGAGGTACAGTCTCTTGTTGTTAATGACCTTGTGTGACTATATTAGTACCAGGGGATTCTGAGACATAAACCGGGGGTTGGTGTGAGTGTGCATTTCAGGTTTGCATCTGCTGATGTGAATTTTTGACTTATGCTTTTAACTTGAAGTTTAGGATGTGATTCTGTGCTTAATGCCTTAGGACTGGATAATGAACTTGTGTTCAATTTCCAGACTCACCTAGTGAAACCAGTGTCTGTGTGGGCATTCTTTTTTTCAGGGTCTTTCCCTTACAGTTTATTAGAGGATATTGAAAAGAAATTCATCCCTGCGAAAGTTAGGTGTATGTTGGAGTTGGTTCTTGTTTTAGCCGTCCTCACTTGAAATTAATTAAGTGATGTTTCATTTTCAAGGCAGCATGTTTTGTCTTCCCATTCCACCGCCAGTAACAGTGGTCTAGTTCCCTTAATGCCTTATGCTGTTTCCCACCTGCTCCTTTTACTCAGGCTGCCCTTCCCCAAAGCCCCTCCACATCCCCCCTCTCCGCTGGATCTCTCTTTTAAGAAACATTGCGGTCTTCCCAGCATTCCCTGAGCTATCCACGTGCAGCGGAATCTCCTGTCCTTTGTGGCGTTACTGTACCCGTTCACCTCAGTTGTATAGCTGTTGAAACTTTTCTGTGCTGATTTGTTTTCATGGATCCTGTGCCTCTGGCAGAACAGAGAGGAGAATCTGCCTTTTACTTGTACCACCAGCTTCTCCCAGAATAGGGCTTATGTTTTAATAGCTTCGGTAAATAACTGTTGTCTACCTGACTGACTAAGCGTAAGCACATTTTCTGAAGTTCGGTTCCTGATTTATCTTGTTTTGTGTTACTAGGAAGGGGCGACTAAGCCCAAAATTACAAAACCGTAGTATGCTACTGGGACTGTAGAAGTGGCTCCGCAGGAGCTGACGGATCATAAAACACTGACCTCTGTTGGTGGAGCACACGGAGCTTATTATACACTGGGTAAGTTAGTGAACGTGGCTGGCATTTCTTGTTCTCCGTGCCTAGAAACTAGTGTGCTCTTGGGGAAAGGGTATATGTAGCTCTGCAGTAGAGAGAATGCGGGCTTAGCATGCAGGAGTTCCTGGGGTCAGTATCCAGTTCCTCCAAGAAACGAGTGTGATACGTGGAAGGAAGGAAGGAAGGAAGGCGCAAAGGTTTTGTTTCGCTTCAGCAGTGTCTTCGCAGGAAAGCCTAATCCTCCATTCTTTTCTGTGGTTTTTAGCCGACGCGGGATCTGGCGTGGCTCCGGTGTGTCCCGGCAGCGCTCGCCCACCTGCGGCGGTCCCGGAGGCCCAGGTAAGTGGGGTGGTCATGCTCTGTTGGACCTCGTCCTGGGAAAGGTGATCTTCCCGTTCTCCCGGCAGCCGTTCCTGGCCTCGTCTGCAGCCTGTGTGTCCTGTGACGGGTCTGGCGTGGCGTGTCGCTGCCTTTTTCAGACTCAAAACTCTTGCCCAGGAGCCAGTGGGCTGCTTCTCCTGGGAGCCCGTCGCCTTGGCTGGTGCCTGCAGGAGCCATGAGGGAGTGCTTAGGAGCCGGGGCCCGCAGACTTTGACTGTGGGTTTCTCGAAACAGCGTGAGGAGGGTGAGCCCTCACTCCACACTGACTTCTCCTGGCTCGGCTGACTCCTTCCTGACCTCCTGCACCTGGGGTTGCTCCTGGGTCACTGAGACGGATTTCTGTGTCGTCGTTCTTTTGACTGGTTTCCCGGCTCAGGCCAGGTGATTCTGCTGTTTAGAATGTCCATTCAGATCCTGGTAACTGGAAAAGGGGCAAAGCCCTCCCTCCAGCTTTGTACGGTGTGCTTTGTGCAACTTTGAGTCTTCCTGGGTGTGGTAAACGTCACAGCCAGCCACTGTCTTTTCTCGGGGGCTATGTGTGACTTGGCCGCTGCCTCCTGTTGTACTCTGGGCAGAAAAGCCTGTCTCTCGGAGATTGTGCGTTTGTAGTAGGGAATAGAGGCTGGAAGGGAAAGAGCCCACCATGAAAATGCCTCCTTCCCTGCGGGGGAATTCCGATGCGCACCAGAGTGCATACCTTGTGTTTGTCCCCCACCCTGCGCCGGGTCCGGCCTGCCCTGGAAGCTGTCAGAGCTGCTCGTCGGTATCATGGCACACCGTGGGGTTTTGCGCACGAGCTGGTACAGTCCCTTTGGTGTCAGGTGTGGGGTTGAGACTCCCCACGTCACTCTCCCGTAGCACGCAGGTAGGGTGCTTTCCTTAGCGAACGTAAATCCAGACGTCCCTGAGGATAGGGATGATTGTAGCGGAGCCTGAGTCCCTTCTGAAGACAGCCTTGTCCCCTCAGGAGCCCTTGGCCAGCTCCACCGCAGGACTCCGTGATGCCCAGCTCCCCAGGGCTCTTTGCGCCCAGCGGCAGCCCCTGCGGGGCGGAGGAGGGCCCTTTGTGAGGAGGGGCAGAGAGGGCCTGGCAGGGTCCTGCAGGCAGAGCCCTGCAGGCAGAGCGGTGACCCTGGTGCGGCTCTGCTTGCTCGTGTGGAGAATGAGCTCTTCACGTCCGTCCCGTTTCCATGTTCCTGGACCGCGCCAGGCAAACTTTTGTGGAGCTGGTGTAGATGGCGGGGAGGGCCGTCCCGCCCAGAGCGGCTGGCAGTTGGTAAGGCGCTAGTTTGCCCGTGTGCTGGAAGCTCTGTGTGCAGTCTCTCGGGCAGGAGGACCCTTGGCTTCCTCCACTTGGAGACAGCTGCGGCGGCGACGTGCGGCTTCAGGGTCTTATCCCCGTGTCCCCCTGTGCGGCCCAGGCTGCAGGCAGGCCCCAGAGGGCTGGGCGGAGCTTGTTGCACCGTGCTGCTCTCTGGGCACCCGGTGGAGGGGAGGGTGCCCGGGGCCGACGGATGATGCGTTGGGTTGCAGCTCTTGTCTGTGTTGGGGATTTTGTCTGTCATCCAACTCAGCCCTCCCTTCTGTCCTGCAGGTCACCCCGTGGGCCGGAGGGCCCCAACCTTTCCGAGGACCAGCCTGCGTGGACTGCCCCGGGTGCGGCCCGTCGTCGCCCAGCTGGGCAACTGCACCTGGTCCACCTTGGTGCCCTGTGCAACCTCGCCCCCCACAGCCATCTGCTCCGCTCGGAGAGAGGAAAGCAGTGTCCTCTGTTTCTTCCTTGAGTCACTGAAGAAGAAGGGCAGATCACTCTCCGGGGCTTCCCCGTGTACGGGCGGCCGTGACTAGGCTCATGGCCGTGTCCCTCTGGTCCCTTAGCAGATGCACTTGATGGACCGCGTCTTCCCCGTCCTGCCCTGGGGAGGGAGGTGTCTGTTTTAGAGGGAAAGAGGGTCCTCTGACGGAGGGCAGACGTGTCGATTCTGCACACGGGCCTTCAACAGACACCACGTTCCGGGCTCCCTGTAGGACAAGCCCGTCCCTGTCACTGTCTGCAGCGAGTGGAGCCCTGACCTTCCACAGCCGATGATCGGTTATGGAAGAAACACCCGAACACGGGGCCTGTGGTCTCTTCAGTCAAGGGTCCTGAGACCTGTCTCCCACTCGGTCTGATGTGAGACTTAGTGTGATACGGGGAAGAAGGCCTCAAAGATCTTTTGCGCTTCAGCAAACTAACATGTTTGTAAGGCAGTGAACCGTGAAAGAGTGTTTTGTCTTTTATTTTATCTATGCCGAGAAGCCAGTTGACTCGGGGAAGGACATATGTTAGTGGTAAATAGAATGCTTGCTTAGCATGCCGAATTCCGTGTGCTCATTCCCAGTACCTCCAATTAAAAACAGAAGAAAAGGAAAAACAAAAACAAGAGCAAACTTCAAATGTTAGAAATACATATTGCGCAAACCCAACTTCCATATCCATTCTTTTTACGTGTTTTCCTCTTACTACTTGGTTTGAAATATATCCCAACCGTGACTTAAGCATTTTTTTCAGAAAATGCTCTAATTCTTTGAAAGTCTTTTCTGCCACTTTTGTTTTGACACATCCACGAACGGAGATAGATGCAAATGGTGGTTTTAATATACATTCGTGAATATTCTTATTAATGTACCTGTAACTACATTTTACAGATGGTGTGTCAGTGCGCCACTTTACAGAAGAGAGAGGAAGAGAATCTTCCTGGGATGAGGTACAGTCTCTTGTTGTTAATGACCTTGTGTGACTATATAAGTACCAGGGGATTCTGAGACATAAACCGGGGGTTGGTGTGAGTGTGCATTTCACGTTTGCATCTGCTGATGGGAATTTTTGACTTATGCTTTTAACTTACAGTTTAGGATGTGATTCTGTGCTTAATGCCGTAGGACTGGATAATGCACTTGTGTCCAATTTCCAGACTCACCTAGTGAAACCAGAGTCTGTGTGGGCATTCTTTTTTTCAGGGTCTTTCCCTTACAGTTTATTAGAGGATATTGAAAAGAAATTCATCCCTGCGAAAGTTAGGTGTATGTTGGAGTTGGTTCTTGTTTTAGCCGTCCTCACTTGAAATTAATTAAGTGATGTATCATTTTCAAGGCAGCATGTTTTGTCTTCCCATTCCACCGCCAGTAACAGTGGTCTAGTTCCCTTAATGCTTTATGCTGTTTCCCACCTGCTCCTTTTACTCAGGCTGCCCTTCCCCAAAACCCCTCCACATCCCCACTCTGCGCTGGATCTCTCTTTTAAGAAACAGTGCGGTCTTCCAAGCATTCCCTGAGTTATCCACGTTCAGCGGACTCTCCTGTCCTTTGTGGCGTTACTGTACCCGTTCACCTCAGTTGTAGAGCTGTTGAAACTTTTCTGTGCTGATTTGTTTTCATGGATCCTGTGCCTCTGGCAGAACAGAGAGGAGAATCTGCCTTTTACTTGTACCGCCAGCTTCTCCCAGGATAGGGCTTATGTTCTAATAGCTTCGGTAAATAACTGTTGTCTACCTGACTGACTAAGCGTATGCACATTTTCTGAAGTTCGGTTCCTGATTTATCTTGTTTTGTGTTTCTAGGAAGGGGCGACTAAGCCCAAAATTACAAAACCGTAGTATGCTACTGTGACTGTAGAAGTGGCTCCGCAGGAGCTGACGGATCATAAAACACTGACCTCTGTTGGTGGAGCACACGGAGCTTATTATACACTGTGTAAGTTAGTGAACGTGGCTGGCATTTCTTGTTCTCCGTGCCTAGAAACTAGTGTGCTCTGTGGGAAAGGGTATATGTAGCTCAGCAGTAGAGAGAATGCGGGCTTAGCATGCAGGAGTTCCTGGGGTCAGTATCCAGTTCCTCCAAGAAACGAGTGTGATACTTGGAAGGAAGGAAGGAAGGAAGGCGCAAAGGTTTTGTTTCGCTTCATCAGTGTCTTCGCAGGAAAGCCTAATCCTCCATTCTTTTCTGTGGTTTTTAGCCGACGCGGTACCTGGCGCGGCTCCGGTGTGTCCTGGCAGCGCCCGCCCACCTGCGGCGGCCCCGGAGGCCCAGGTAAGTGGGGTGGTCATGCTCTGTTGGACCTCGTCCTGAGAAAGGTGATCTTCCCGTTCTCCCGGCAGCCGTTCCTGGCCTCGTCTGCAGCCTGTGTGTCCTGTGACGGGTCTGGCGTGGCGTGTCGCTGCCTTTTTCAGACTCAAAACTCTTGCCCAGGAGCCAGTGGGCTGCTTCTCCTGGGAGCCCGTCGCCTTGGCTGGTGCCTGCCGGAGCCATGAGGGAGTGCTTAGGATCCGGGGCCCGCAGACTTTGACTGTGGGTTTCTCGAAACAGCGTTAGGAGGGTGAGCCCTCGCTCCACACTGACTTCTCCTGGCTCGGCTGACTCCTTCCTGACCTCTTGCACCTGGGGTTGCTCCTGGGTCACTGAGACGGATTTCTGTGTCGTCGTTCTTTTGACTGGTTTCCCGGCTCAGGCCAGGTGATTCTCCTGTTTAGAATGTCCATTCAGATCCTGGTAACTGGAAAAGGGGCAAAGCCCTCCCTCCAGCTTTGTACGGTGTGCTTTCTGCAACTTTGAGTCTTCCTGGGTGTGGTAAACGTCACAGCCCATCACTGTCTTTTCTCGGGAGGTAAGTGTGCCTTGGCCGCTGCCTCCAGTTGTACTCTGGGCAGAAAAGCCTGGCTCTCGGAGATGGTGCGTTTGTAGTAAGGAATAGAGGCTGGAAGGGAAAGAGCCCGCCGTGAAAATGCCTCCTTCCCTACGGGGGAATTCCGATGCGTACCAGAGTGCATACCTTGTGTTTGTCCCCCACCCTGCGCCGGGTACGGCCTGCCCTGGAAGCTGTCAGAGCTGCTCGTCGGTCTCATGGCACTCCGTGGGGTTTTACGCACGAGCTTGTACAGTCCCTTTGGTGTCAGTTGTGGGGTTGAGACTCCACACGTCACTCTCCCGTACCACGCAGGTAGGGTGCGTTCCGTAGCGAACGTAAAATCCAGACGTCCCTGAGGATAGGGATGATTGTAGCGGAGCCTGAGTCCCTTCTGAGGACAGCCTTGTCCCCTCAGGAGCCCTTGGCCAGCTCCGCCGCAGAACTCCGGGATGCCCAGCTCCCCAGGGCTCTTTGCGCCCAGGGGCAGCCCCTGCGGGGCGGAGGAAGGCCCTTTGTGAAGAGGGGCTGAGAGGACCTGGCAGGGTCCTGCAGATAGAGCAAGTACCCAGGTGCGGCTCTGATTCAATGTGGAAAACCTGGCCTTCACTTCCTTTCTTTCTCTGTGTTTCTGGTTCTTGCAGACCATGCTTCTGTGGAGCTGGGGATATGTCAGTGTGTGTTGTCCTGCATAGAGTTTCTTCCTGTTTGGGAGGTCCTACTTTATCAATTTGCTGGAACCTCTTTACATCATCTCAGGCAGGACTCTCACCTTCCTCCACTTACAGACACCGGCGGTGTCATGTGGCAACATTTTTTTATCCCCAAGGTCGAGTGTGTGGCCCTGTGCTGCTGTCTGGGCACCCGGTAAAGGGGAGGGTGCCCGATGCTGACAGCTGCTGCATTTTGTTTCAGGTTCTGTAGGTGTTGTTCCTTTTGTCTGTCATCCAACACAGCTCTCTCTTCTGTTCTGCAGGTCACTGTGGATTCCCGATGTCCCGGTACTTGTGCAGGACCACTTGGTGTGCCTCACCCGATGGGACACCCAGCGTCACTTCTCAGAGGCTATTCATCACCACCACCCCCACCTCTGTTGTTGCCTATGCGGTCTCACCCTCTGCCACCCCCACCACCACCGGTTACAGCACTCGTTAAGATGAGAGCATGTGCTTCTGCTCCCTTTTCGAGTCTTTGCAGAAGGGGAGATGGCACTCCAGGGCCTTGCGATGCCTGAGGAAATCTGACTTGGGACATTGTGACGTCTGTCTAGCTTCGCAGCACACACATCTGATGGACTGTGTCATTTCCCCATCCTGACCTGGGAAGCAGATGTCTCTTGTATAGAACAGAATAGACTTTTGACAGAATATCAAATGAATTTGAAGTCCCAGTTTGGCAGATGTTCCTCTTGCATGGACCATGTGATGTGCTCTGTGAGGGGTGAAGCACACCCCTAACTTCAGGGGCTCATGAGGTTGCCTTGAGGGGTAAGGGATCGAGTGAGGGAGAGAGACATTCACAGCAGACAGCTTGTCACCATAGCAGATGTGCCCGTGCAGGGCCTCAGAGTGCAGAAGAGGGACACGTGAGCCACACAGGAGTGAATAAGATGGTGTGGAGGGGAAGAAAGAAATTGAAGGGCTGCCCAGTGGGCGTTTGTTGGGTTCACTCAGATGGAGCTGGAAGGTCACTCCTGGCAGTGCGGGCAGCTCAGGTGGGCCGTGTGAATGCGGCGTGAGGTCCACTCAGAGCCACTTGTGTGTGCAGGGGACTCAGTGCAGCCATGCACGTATCCCCTTCAGAACCCAGTGCCTTCAGAAAGCCCTCAGTTCACAACCTCATATAAAGATGATTGTTCTCTTGGGTTTCTGAAAGTTCTGGGTCTGGATGAAATCTCTGGATATCAGAGAAACTGAAATTTAGCTTGTTTTTTTCAGGGTAATTTGTGTGGCTGAAGTTTTCTTTTGCCCCAGTGATTTGAAAAGTGCAGGCAGGATTTAGATCAGCTGAGCAGGTGCCTTGCCCTTCAGCATGAGGCAGGTTCTTTGGGGGAAGTCAGGGGTGATCAGGAGACACCATGTAGGACCCCTGTCCCTACACCCCTGCTCCCTCCTGTCACCATGCCCACTGTCAGCTTGGCATCTCCACATTTATGTCACAAGATCCAATTTCTGATTCTTTGAGTTCTTGCAGTTCATCCCCTAACACCAAGACTCAGTGTGGCCCCCACAGGGTCTCAGTGTTGTTCTCTGTGAGCCGGGGGGTAACGCTGGTCCCTGACATCATTGTGAGGAGGGTTGGGTCAAGCACACACATTGTTTTGCAAAATGACTGGGACATATTTCTCACTCAGCATTCTCATAGTTTAAAAGAAAGTGTCTGCACACAGAATTATCAAAAGAGACCTTAGGAAGTACATTAAATTAAACTGAAGATATAAGAGCTCAGGCCCAGAGCTTACCATTCTCTGCTTTAAACATAAGGCAAAAGGTCCCTTTCTTCTATTAAATATTAGGTCTTACTAGTTAAAGAAGGAAATATAATAATGAGAATGTGCACATTTTGAGATCTGTGTCTGAGATGTGAAAATAATTATTTTCATTCTGTATAGACACGGAGATGCACACACAGACTACAGTGTCTGTCAGAGGCCATACATACATTAGAGAAGACAAAATCAGGAAAAAATAAGATCCTATTAAAATAAATAACTCCTTTTGCCTTACAGCACAGTCCATTTGCCAACTGAAGGGGCCCCTCAGCTGTGGCAATTATGTGTTTAGAGAAGATGTCAGAGGTGCATTACAGCCCGAATGTTTCCCTGCTCCAACCTGCCCCCTCTGCTGTTCTCTCCTATTGTCACCCCTAATGAAATTGTCACAGTTCTCTCTGTGTCAGTGTCTGCTTCCTTGAGGACTAGTGGTCACACCCTCTTGAGGGCACGCAGTGATTCACGGGCACACAACTCACAAACCAGCAGGAACTAAGATGACAAGGCAGATGCAAGGTTACCCCTTCAGGGCAGCAGTGACCACAGGGGCCCCGGGGCTCCTCCTGGGTGGTGGGTACAGCCTGTGTCTAGATCTAGTGATGGCTGTGCTGCTTCAGTCCGTAAACACTCACTGGGCATGTGGGGCCTGTCAGTCACAGGGGTGTCCGGTCATGAGCTAGATGACCAGAATGAAGTGGCCGTGTCTCATGGTGAGGAACGGATGAGGTGCAGGGAGGCCATGGGCATCCAGCGAGAGGCCCTGCACTGACCAGGCCCGTACCCCCGCCCTGCATCAGCTGCACAGCAGCCCCGGCTCCAGGCAGACCCTGAGGGGGGCTGAGGGCGGTAGTGCTCTCAGTGGGCCCCATGAGAGCCCTTCATCCTCCCACAGCCTCCCGACTCTGAGGTGGGCGGGGCAGGGTAAGTGGTTGGGGTGCCACCACTGCCAGGGAGAAGGTGTTGGGCATAAAAAGAGCCCACTCCATTCTGCACCAGCTGTCCCTGGAGCCCACGGGGCCCTCCCTCCTTCCAGGTGGGGGAGGCAGCCAGCCCTGCAGCAGCTCTGGGGTCCAGGCTGGGCCACAAACAGGTCAAGGTGAGACTGCTGCGCTGCCCGGGAAGTGGGGGGGATCAGCGATGCAGCAGCAAATGCCAGCAGGAGCAGCTCTGTAACCGGGCTCCTCCACTGTGAGCAGAGCTGGAGCTGGAACATCGCTGTGAGGGTGGGAGTGCTGGGAGAGATGTGGCCCTGTGGCTCTGTGGCCCTGGACAGGGCTAGACCTGAGCTCAGGGCCTGAGGGCCTGGGGGAGAGGCAGAGAAAGACACACGCAGGGAGAGACAGTGTGTGAGTGAGAGAGAGAAAGGTGGGGGTCAAGTCCTAGAGAGGGACAGGAGGTGACAAGAGAGGGACACCAGGTGGGGGGAAGCAGAGACAAGAGGAGGCAGGAAGGAAAGAGGGAGCCAGCCCAGGGTGCATGGTGGGGGACGATGGGCCAGGGTGCCTGGGAAGGGGAGTTGGCCCATCCTTCAATAAGCCGTGTAGCTGCCACTGTCAGGGCCACAGGGACCAGCAGCCCGCCCAGCTAGACAGGCACCATCGGCCCTCAGGAAGGGCCCTCCGGCCACTTCCAAGTTAAGGAGGACCAGGAGGGCTCTCCCCAGCACCACAGCAGCACCATCTCTAGCTTCACAGAGACCCTGTGAGCAGGCGCCGTCCCGTCCCCTGTTCCACAGAGGGGAAACTGAGGCTCGGCCAGCCAGCCAACTTGCCCCTGTCTGCAGGGTTATTCACTTACCCGATGCTTCTTTCCCAGGCAGGCCTGTGCCCCTTTCCTAAGAAGGGGGCCTGTGACAAGCCCGAAGTCCTGGGTCCCACCCGACTGCCCTCCTGTGCTGGGTGACCTGGGCAGGTCTCTTCCCCTCCTTGGGCCTCGACTGTATGACCAGCGGCCCTTCTCCCCATCTTCCTGGGTAGTGGGACCCCAGCAGGGCCATCACTCCAGGCCTCCCAGGCCCCTGGGTGGGTGTGGGGTGAGCTCTGGCTCTCGGGGGAATTCCTTTCTGGGCGAGGCGATGGCTCATGTGCGCTCACCACTTTTTACGGGGTCACATCCTGCTATTTCCGTCTGGAATGGGACTTATCTACCATGGAGCCTGAAACTTGGTTTTCCACATTTTTCTAAATTGGCCCTCGTGCAGAAGAGTGGCTCCCTTGGCCGGGGTGACAAACTCAGTCCTGGTGAGGAGGCCCTTCTTACTCCCCTCACCTCACTGCTGATGGTCACCCACAAACTCCAGAGCCATGCTCACCCCCTTGGATTCCCTGCTCCCCCCTCCCAATGCCAAGCCCAGCCACCTCCTCCTGCCCCAGAGACCCCTCCTCCTGAGGGAAGTTGTGGGGCCCTTAGGGTCAGGACTCCAAGCCCTGTGTCATGGCAAGGGACACCCCAGCTGATTGGTGACAGGCCTGGAAGCAAGGGTGGGGCCCTGGGCCCCAAGATGGGCTGTGTGGCCTTGGTCAGGTCACAGCCTCTCAGCCCAGCATCACAGCCTCGCACACCCCTCCAGGCCCACGTGCCTGAGATGTCAGTCACACACACAGGCTCCAGCCCCACTCCCCACCCCCATGCAGGCGCATGGAGGGCACACATGTACACAGAGGGACATGTACACACATACAGGAACATACACACATGCACAGGGACACACACACAGGCTCATCCCCCAGCCACCAGGATGCCACTTTTTCATTCTTACATGTTGCTGCTGCAATAAAATAATTAAAGCATGAATATTCAAATGGTAAATGCTAGAGAGGGTGTGGAAAACAGTGAACCCTTGTACACTGTCAGTGGGAATGTAGTTTGGTACAGCAGTTATGGAAAATGGTATGGAGAGTCCTCAAAAAACTAAAAATACACTTACTATATGATACAATAATCCCACTCCTGGGCATATATCCAAAGGAAGCATTAATACAGAAAGATACCAGCACCCTAATGTTCATAGCACTATTTACAATAGCCAAGACATGGAGACAGCTTAAATGTCCAGCAACAGATGACTGGATACAGAAGCCGTGTCATGTATACAATGGAATACTACTCAGCCATAAAAAATAATATCATGCCATTTGGAGCAACATGGATGGCCCTGGAAAACATCATTCTAAGTGAAGTAAGCCAGAAAGAAAGAAAAACACCATATGACAACACTCATGTGGAATCTAAAATTAAACAGGCTTAGAAAACAAACTCATGGTTATCAGAGGGAAACAGGGTGGGAAAGGATAGACTGGGAGTTCAAGATTTGCAGACAGTGAGTGATAAATATAAAATAAAGCAACAAGTTTATACCACAAAGCACAGGGAACCATAGTCAAAATCTTGTAGTAGCTCATGTTGAGAAAGGACATGAAAATGAATATACGAATGTTATTGTATGACTGAAGCATTGAGCTGTACACCAGAAATTGACAAAAATTGTAAACTGACTATAATTCAATAAAATAAAAATTTAAAAATCTGAATATTTAAAACGACCCTTGACAGAAATGGCCCCATCTCACCAAAGGAAGGAAAACGCTGAGACACTATGGGGAGGAGGAGGGGAGATGGCGCTGAGAGGCCGGGAGAGCGGGAGGGCAGATATAGAGGGGCACCAGGCAGGGGGCAAAAGCGGAGAAGAGGGGATAGATGCTCTACCCCAAGGAACGATTGCCAGCCAGATGTATGACAGGGCCATGTGGCATTTGGACAGGCCAGGGTGGAGCAGGGCTGAAAATGGTCCACAGGCTGACCTGGGCATCTTTCAGGCTTCCAGCTGAGCTGGGAATGGAGGGAAAAGTGTGACCCAGCCTCCCTTAGCCTCAAAGCAGGAGTCTTCGGACAAAACCTCGGACCATGGCTGTATAGAAAACGGAGCTAAACAAACATCCAATTTCTGTGAATTATATGCGGAAAGTGTTGATTTATCGATGCCCAGTAGGCAGAGAACCAGTGCAAACTGCTCTCACTCGCTCTCATACACACAGCATTGTAAACATCCACTCACCCAGCCCTTGGCACAGGACACTTGACGAAGAGTGGTCTGTTATTCCAAAGACAGGATGAGGCCTCAGAAAACCTGGGAGAAGGAGAAGGCAAAGTAGAGAATGGAAACCAGTGCAGGATCTGACCTCTGGTAATGGAGAATCAAAGGTGAAACACTGTTTATCTTGGAAGCACACTCTCAAGAAGGCAGCAAGCATGGGAATGAAGGTGATGTGTTGAGTGTTAGAAGAGTGCACCGCAGATGCTTGGCTGACAGAACTCAAAGAAATCAGCTCAAAATATCCCCACAATTGAATCTGAGACCAAGATCTGAGCTGCAAAATCTGAGCTAGCAGAGGCAGTGGAAAAATAGGGATAGGGCTACGGATGATGGCCCACGCAGAACTCAGGGATCTAGAGTGCGTTGTGGGTATTGGTGGGTACATTCAAGAGAGCAAAGAGAATTGTGACCTCAGTGAGACAGCAAACGAACTGGTGCGTGTGGTTGAGTTTATCGATATGTCCTATGGCCACATCCACTGCATCTGCAGGACCAGGGACCAATTTGATATTTTGCCAATACAGAACGTGTGGGGATCAATCAGAGATATAATGCATCTGGTCTTAGGGTTCCAGGGGGCGTTGGGTTTGAAATCAGTATTAAAAGATTTAGGATCTGCTATATTCGTAACCTAGACTTGGATAACGATCTGGTTTGAGGCAGAGGATACGGAACAGCTCTGTGTTTGCTTTCGTGAACCCATGACCCAAGGATGAGAGAACAAGGAAGAGTGGTCAAATCCACAGCATGAGAAGATGAAGCATATCTTACAGCATTATCTCCCAAATGCAGATGCTACATTTTGGACTGCACTGAGAGGGTACTGCACCGAGGACACATAGGTCGGTCTTCGGGATCATCCCAGCAGGCCCAGAAGTATGACATCCATACATATGCTTCCACTGGTGTTTCTCTAGACAGAGAAGCTCTGGGAAGAACTGGTAACATTGGGACATTCCCATGGCAGTAGAAAGTACAAGCGCACTCTCTGTAGGCACTTTTGGAGACACTCCAAAATGACATAGAGAGGAATGCAGACCTGAAAACATATAGAAGCTTCATTTCCAGTAGAGGAAGTGCCTTGTGCCCTTTCAGAACTGTGAGATTAGCGTAATAAAAATGAGGTTCTACTAACTGAAATAGTATGGTGTGTTCATTACAACAAAGGGAACACCAGCAATTTGAGATATAAAAGACAACACACACAGGAACAGGGCATGGCATCAAGGTCTAGGGAAAATTGTCCTCTCAGAAATGCCATGGAATTGCTTACACGAAATACTCTAAAGTTTTCATAAATCCAATCCCTATAAGTCTATACTACATACCTGCTAGTACTTGAAGAGTAGAGAAAAAGAAGTATATTAAAAAACAACAGGAAGTGCCATTTTCTGTTCCAAAGTGATTGAAGGACCAAAAAATAAGTTTCAAACAAATAGACGGCAAAACGCTACCAGAGAAAGCACTGAAAATGGAAGTGAGGAAAACACTGATGAACAGCAGGGCCTCTGAATAACAAAAGGCAGAATACCAGAAAAGGGGAAGAGAAAGTCTAAAGAAGAACACAATAATGAGAGAAAACACAATGGGTGAGATAATAACTGGGCTAAAGTCAGTCCTAAGCAGACTACAAAATGCAGAGGGACTCGTGAATGACTGTGCTGACAGGGGAACAGAAATCAACCGATCAGAAGAAGACACAGAAAAGCAAGTACAAACCAAGGCAAACATCGCTGTTGAATCATGGGTTAAGACAAAGCAGGAAAGAATAGGACTCATAGAAGTCCCAAATGGAAAAGCAAGAGAAAAAATAAAAATTCTGAAAAGGAATTTGTACAAAAATCAGAATGAAAGTTGCTGAAAGCCAAGAAAGGATCATCTATACGAATTCAGGAAGTACACAGTGTCCAAAAGAGGTGGAATACCAATAGACCAACAAGGAGCTGAAGAATCCAAATAAACAAATTTCATGATCATCCCAGTGATGTAAAATGCACCTTGAGGAAAGCAAATTAGTCACAACAGAACCTCCAGAGGGGTTTCAGCTGATATCTGGGCAGAAATTTTGCTGCACGGGGAGAATTGCGAGGACATAGACCATATCCTGAATGAGAAAAAGCTACAATATAGGGTACCCTATGCCAAATGACCGCCGTTTATAACAACGGCAGAGCTAGGGAATTTCACTGACCATCAAACCTTAAAAGAATTCAGCAGTTTGAGACTGATCCTAAAACAAAAAATGAGAATCCTTCCCCGAGTAGGAAAGTAGCATGATGAAATGGAAATAACAAAACCATTATTGCAAATGCAAGAAGAGCCTGAGTTGCAAAGAAGTAAGAAGAAGAAGGCAAGGAGGACACCAAAATCCTAAAGATGGGAGAGGGTAGCAGGAAATCATAGGAGATTTTAAGCAGTGTCTTAAGTGAATCAGCTTACATGACAATCTGAAGCAAAAGGAGAGATGCATGGCCTAATGTGTTTGCAAAATAAACAATCAGACAAACAAACAAACACCAAAAGGTTACAGTTGGCTGGCATATACCAAACAACCATGATTATTAAAAACAAAATACTCAAAGTGATGTCAAGGATCATTCAGTACGCATCGACCCAGTATCGCGGCTAGCATGTACTCAAAACTATTCTATTCAGAACACAGACGCGTGCATTACTATTCATAGATACTGATCCAGAAGTGCATATCTTGACCCAAACCAAATGACGGTTTTCAACAACAGGGGTCATAGAAAAGGATATAGACTTACAAGAATTCCAACAGGATGAATGACTGCCATATTCTAACCTAGGAAGAGAAGAAATGGCATAAGACTAAAACAAAGACAAGTAGCTCTACAAAACTGTACTAAGAGCAAAAGAGACAGACAGGAAATTGCACGTTGGGATTGGTTACATTTCTAGGAATTTCAGCCCCCATGAATCAAATGGATCCATATCCTGAGAGTGTGGGTGTTTCAGCAGAAAGCAACATACGGATATGTAATCTGGGTGAATGGATATTACACAAACATGAGTTACCTGGAGTGGGTCTCTTTGTACTGTGAACTGTTAGAAAGTTTATAGAGCTGTCAATCGATAAACTGAACATGGACACACTTCCCTCCGTTTTTACTGTGTATACAGATCTGAAAAAAAGGAAAGAGGGAAGAGAAAAGACCATGGGACCCTTGTTGATATAATCACATTTCACTTAGGAACCTTTCGTCTCAAGCAGCCTCTCCCCCAACACTGACTTAATGCATCAACCACTGTGAATCTCACTTACCGGTTGGATTCCAGGTAGAATGCTGGTGTGTACCATGAGGCTTGTTGCGGCTGGTGGATCCAATGTAACTGGGCAGAATTCTGTTGGTGGATCTGTGTGATGGAGGGGCTGCCGCCCTATGTGGAGATTGGCTTAAGTCTTTGGTTCGGGAAGCTGTGTAAGTTGGAGATACTGTTGCTGCCCAAAGACCTGAGTTCACGGGTCAGTTTCCAGAATCTGAAAGGGCATACAGTGGAAGAACTACCTGTCATCAGATTAATGCTGAGGCTCCGAGGTACGTTCAGACTTGCCCATTCTTGTTGACGTCGACTTTATTGGAGACAAGAAGAGAAGTTGGAAGAAAAGCTGGCTGCATGGACTGAGGAGACGTGCGAACACATTGATGAGAGTTGTTCTGCTACAGTGAAGAATATAGTCATGGAGACATCTCTAGAGCATACCAGGGTCGAAAGAAATTCATGAGAGCTAATGAACCACGCTGATACTGGCAGAAACATACTGAGTGTGAACTTGTACTTGAGAAATTTACTCGATTCTCTGCTCCAAGAATGGGTCCATGATTACTGATGTCTAAAAGAGAAGAGATGGCAGAGATGATAAAAGCGCTCATGTTATTGGAAGAGTTCATGAGAATCCACACATCCCAAGGGGCAGTTATGAATCATTCATACCAAAATGCACCAAGCCCAAGTAAGCCGATTCCCAGGTTTGTGCATAGCTATCAATCACATGCTCTTCCTTCCACACCACTCAGACATCCATTTCAAAGGATCAGAACCTGAGCTGCAATGAATCCAGTATTAGGAGAGCAATCCCCTCCTAGAATCAGAGTACCTCCTCTTTCACACTCGGTTAAAAGTGAACTCCTTAAAGGTCAAATACTCTCGACTAAAATAGATAAGAATTGAACACTTAGCTCACACAAAGGAATGATGACCTTGCCGTAGATTCAGGAAATGCTGGGATTATGTATTCTCTGGGCTGAAAGGAGTGTGGTAAGTGAGTGGAATATTTGACTGAACTTGAACATGTATTTGGCCTCAGTTTTTCAAGACAGTACAGGAAAATATTAGAAGTCAGATAGTGAACTGAACTGTAAAAGTCGCCAAACACATTAAAGACACAGGTTATGTGGACCGTCTTTCACTTCCGTCAAGCCCCGGGTGCACTATATCTTGGATGTGCAGACTTGGTTGTGTTAAATTGCTTTATCCAACATGATCAGATGATTAAGCGTTCTCAGCACTGATAGAAGAACACCTGGTTCTCTATAGCCTAGCATAGCTACAGCAGGTTTCTCAAAGTTAAATGCCTCTAGGTGCTTTTGGAATCAAGCCTAAATATATATATTCTGTGCAGATTTTCTTGTATATTCCTAGAGAGGAATGTTACCCCTTGAAATGCTAACATTGCCTAGTATGTGTCATTGGGAGTAAAGGGCACCAGGTGCACAAGGGAAACACAGGTTGGGGGTTATTTCATGGTTCCAATAGGTATTTAATGGTTCCTATTGTTGTTGGATTCTTAAAGAGAAAAGAGTTGGCATGTCCCCTTCAAACTTTTGGACTGCTATTTTACATTGAGTCTGCCTGGTTTTTCCTTAGAGCTGACAAAATGTTACAAAAATTGAAAAGTCTGGCTTCTAGGTTGATGAGGTAATTTTCAAAAACTAACTTCACTTTCATATAAATCCCAAAACACGTAAATTAATACTATTAAACTTCTTAAAGACTGCAACTGCCTTGTCAACATAATGTCAAAGCTGGAGTCATCGGACAATCCCTCCGACCATGGCTGTAAAGAAAACGGAGCTAAACAAATATCCAATTCCTGTGAATTATTTGTGAAAAGTGTTGATTTATCGATGTCCAGTAGGCAGAGAACCAGTGCAAACTGCTCTCACTAGCTCCCATACACAAAACTTTGTAAACATCCACTCACCCAGGCCTTGGCATAGGACAATTGCCTAAGAGTGGTCTGTTAATTCCAAAGACAGGATGAGGCCTCAAAAAAAAGGAAGCAGGAAATGGCACATTTGAGAAAGGAAACCGGTGCAGGATCTGACCTCTGGTATTGTAGCATCAAAGGTGAAACTCTGTTTTCCTTGGAAGCACATTCTCAAGCGGGCAGCAGGCATGGGATTGAAGGTGATGCGCTGAGTATTAGCAGAGTGCACAGAAGATGCTTGGCTGACAGAACTCAAAGAAATCAGCTCAAAATATCCCCACAATTGAATCTGAGACCAAGATCCGAGCTGCCAAATCTGAGCTAGCAGAGGCAGCGGTAAAAGAGGGATAGGGCTACGGATGATGGCACACGCAGAACTCAGGGATTTAGAGTGCGTTGTGGGTATTGTTGGGTACTTTCAAGAGAGCAAACATAACTGTGATCTCAGTGAGACAGCAACCGCACTGGTGCGTGAGGTTGAGTTTATCGATATGTCCTATGGCCACATCCACTGCATCTGCAGGACAAGGGTCCAATTTGACATTTTGCCAATAGAGAACGTGTGGGGCTCAATCAGAGGAATCATGCATCTGGACTGAGGGTTCCAGGGGTCGTTGGGTTTGAAATCAGTATTAAAAGATTTAGGATCTGCTACATTCATAACCTGGATTGGGAATACTGTCTGGTTTGAGGCAGAGGATACGGAACAGCTCTGTGGTTGCCATCGTGAACCCATGACTCAAGAATGAGAGAACAAGGAAGAGTGGTCAAAGTCCACAGCATGAGAAGATGAAGAATTACTTACAGCATTATCACCCAAATGCGGAAGCTACATTTTAGATGGCACTGACAGAGTACTGCACCGAGGACACATAGGTCGGTCTGCGGGATAATCCCAGCAGGCCCTGAAGTGTGACATCCATACATATGCTTCCAATGGTGTTTCGGTAGACAGAGAAGCTCTGGGAAGAACTGGTAACATTGGGACATTCCCATGGCATTAGAAAGTACAAGTGCACTCTCTGTTGGCTGTTTTGGAGATATTTCAAAATGACATACAGAAGAATTCAGAGCTGAAAACCTATAGAAGCTTCATTCCCACTAGAGGAAGAGCACTGTGCCCTTTCAGAATTGTGAGATTAGTGTAATAAAAATGAGGTTCTACTAACTGAAAGAGTATGGTGTGTTCATCACAACAAAGGCAACACCAGGATTTAGAGATATACCAGACAACACACACAGGAACATGGTAGGGCATCAAGGTCTAAGGAAAATTTTCCTCACAGAAATACCTGGAATTGCATACACCAAAGAGTCTAAAGATTGCACTTAACCAAGCCCTATAAGTCTATATTTGATACATGAAATTACTTGAAATGTAGAGTAAAAAAGTATAGTAAAATCAACAGGATGTAACATTTTCAGTTCTAAGGAGATTGAAGGCCCAAAAAATAAGCTTTCACACAACTAGACTGCAAAACGTTACCAGAGAATGCTCTGAAAATAGATGTGAGGAAAACACTGATGAACAACTGTGCCTCAGAATCACAAAAGGCAGAATACCATAAAAGGGGAAGTGAAAGTCTAAAGAAGAAAATAATAAAAACAGAAAAGACAATGGTGCGATAAAAACTGGGCTAAGTCAATCCTAAGCAGACTACATAATGCAGAGGGACTCGTGAATGACTGTGAGGACAGGGGAACAGAAATCCCTCGATCAGAAGAAGGAACAGAACAGCAAGTGCAAACCAAAGGTAACATCACTGTTGAATCCTGGGTTAAGAGAAAGCAGGATTAGAATAGGACTCATAGGATTCCCAAATGGAAAAGCAAGAGATAAAATAAAAAATTCTGAAAAGGAATATGTAGAAAAATCAGAATGAAACTTGCTGAAAGCCAAGAAAGTATCGTCTATACGAATTCAGGAAGTACACAGCGTCCAAAAGAGGTGGAATACCAATAGACCAACAAGCAGCTGTAGAATTCAAATAAAAAAAGTATATGATCATCCCAGTGATGTAAAATGCACCTTGAGGAAAGCAACTTAGTCACAACAGAACCTCCAGAGGGGTTTCAGCTGATATCACGGCAGAAATTTTGCAGCACTGGGAGGAGTGCCAGGACATAGACCATATCCTGAATGAGAAAAAGCTGCAATCTAGGGTAGCCTATGCCAAATGACCGCCGTTTATTACAACGGCAGAGCTAGGGAATTTCACTGACCAGCAAACCTGAAAAGAATTCAGCAGTTTGAGACTGATCCTAAAACAAAAATTTAGAATCCTACCCTGAGTAGAAAAGTAGCAAGATGAAATGGAAATATCGAAACCATTATTGCAAATGCAAGAAGAGCCTGAGTTGCAAAGCAGTAAGAAGAAGAAGGCAAGGAGGACATCAAAAGCCTAAAGATGGGAGAAGGTAGCAGGAAATCATAGGTGATTTTAAGCACTATCTTTAGTGAATCAGCTTACATGACTGTCTGAAGCAAAAGGAGAGATGCATGGCCTCATGTGTTTGCAAAACATACAAACAATCAGGCAAACAAACAAAAACCAAAAGGTTACAGTTGGCTGACATATACCAAAAAACCATGAATATTGAAAACAATATACTCAAAGTGATGTCAAGGATCATTCAGCACGCATCGACCCAGTATCGCGGCTAGCATGTACTCAAAACATTTGTATTCAGAAAACAGATGCGTGCATTACTATTCATAGATACTGATCCAGAAGTGCATATCGTGACCCAAAAAAATGACGGTTTTGAATATGTGTGGGTCATAGAACGGGATATAGTATTATAAGTCTTCCAACAGGATGAATGAATGCCATATACTACGCTTCATAGGGAAGAAATGGCATAAGCCTTTAACAAAGACAAGTAGCTCTGCGAAATTGTACTATGTGCAAAAGAGACAGACAGGAAAGTGCACGTTGGGATTGGTTACATTTCTAGGAATTTCAGCCCCCATGAATCAAATGGATCCATATCCTGAGAGTGTGGGTGTTTCAGCAGAAAGCAACATACGGATATGTAATCTGGATGAATGGATATTACACAAACATGAGTTTCCTGGAGTGGGTCTCTATGTACTGTGAACTGTTAGAAAGTTTATAGAGCTGTCAATCGATAAACTGAACATGGACACACTTCCCTCCGTTTTTACTGTGTATACAGATCTGAAAAAAAGGAAAGAGGGAAGAGAAAAGACCATGGGACCCTTGTTGATATAATCACATTTCACTTAGGAACCTCTCGTCTAAAGCAGCCTCTCCCCCAACACTGACTTAATGCATCAACCACTGTGAATCTCACTTACCGGTTGGATTCCAGGTAGAATGCTGGTGTGTACCATGAGGCTTGTTGCGGCTGGTGGATCCAATGTAACTGGGCAGAATTCTGTTGGTGGATCAGTATGATGGAGGGGCTGCCGCCCTATGTGGAGATTGGCTTAAGTCTTTGGTTCGGGAAGCTGTGTAAGTTGGAGATACTGTTGCTGCCCAAAGACCTGAGTTCACGGGTCAGTTTCCAGAATCTGAAAGGGCATACAGTGGAAGAACTACCTGTCATCAGATTAATGCTGAGGCTCCGAGGTACGTTCAGACTTGCCCATTCTTGTTGACGTCGACTTTATTGGAGACAAGAAGAGAAGTTGGAAGAAAAGCTGGCTGCATGGACTGAGGAGACGTGCGAACACATTGATGAGAGTTGTTCTGCTACAGTGAAGAATATAGTCATGGAGACATCTCTAGAGCATACCAGGGTCGAAAGAAATTCATGAGAGCTAATGAACCACGCTGATACTGGCAGAAACATACTGAGTGTGAACTTGTACTTGAGAAATTTACTCGATTCTCTGCTCCAAGAATGGGTCCATGATTACTGATGTCTAAAAGAGAAGAGATGGCAGAGATGATAAAAGCGCTCATGTTATTGGAAGAGTTCATGAGAATCCACACATCCCAAGGGGCAGTTATGAATCATTCATACCAAAATGCACCAAGCCCAAGTAAGCCGATTCCCAGGTTTGTGCATAGCTATCAATCACATGCTCTTCCTTCCACACCACTCAGACATCCATTTCAAAGGATCAGAACCTGAGCTGCAATGAATCCAGTATTAGGAGAGCAATCCCCTCCTAGAATCAGAGTACCTCCTCTTTCACACTCGGTTAAAAGTGAACTCCTTAAAGGTCAAATACTCTCGACTAAAATAGATAAGAATTGAACACTTAGCTCACACAAAGGAATGATGACCTTGCCGTAGATTCAGGAAATGCTGGGATTATGTATTCTCTGGGCTGAAAGGAGTGTGGTAAGTGAGTGGAATATTTGACTGAACTTGAACATGTATTTGGCCTCAGTTTTTCAAGACAGTACAGGAAAATATTAGAAGTCAGATAGTGAACTGAACTGTAAAAGTCGCCAAACACATTAAAGACACAGGTTATGTGGACCGTCTTTCACTTCCGTCAAGCCCCGGGTGCACTATATCTTGGATGTGCAGACTTGGTTGTGTTAAATTGCTTTATCCAACATGATCAGATGATTAAGCGTTCTCAGCACTGATAGAAGAACACCTGGTTCTCTATAGCCTAGCATAGCTACAGCAGGTTTCTCAAAGTTAAATGCCTCTAGGTGCTTTTGGAATCAAGCCTAAATATATATATTCTGTGCAGATTTTCTTGTATATTCCTAGAGAGGAATGTTACCCCTTGAAATGCTAACATTGCCTAGTATGTGTCATTGGGAGTAAAGGGCACCAGGTGCACAAGGGAAACACAGGTTGGGGGTTATTTCATGGTTCCAATAGGTATTTAATGGTTCCTATTGTTGTTGGATGCTTAAAGAGAAAAGAGTTGGCATGTCCCCTTCAAACTTTTGGACTGCTATTTTACATTGAGTCTGCCTGGTTTTTCCTTAGAGCTGACAAAATGTTACAAAAATTGAAAAGTCTGGCTTCTAGGTTGATGAGGTAATTTTCAAAAACTAACTTCACTTTCATATAAATCCCAAAACACGTAAATTAATACTATTAAACTTCTTAAAGACTGCAACTGCCTTGTCAACATAATGTCAAAGCTGGAGTCATCGGACAATCCCTCCGACCATGGCTGTAAAGAAAACGGAGCTAAACAAATATCCAATTCCTGTGAATTATTTGTGAAGAGTGTTGATTTATCGATGTCCAGTAGGCAGAGAACCAGTGCAAACTGCTCTCACTAGCTCCCATACACAAAACTTTGTAAACATCCACTCACCCAGGCCTTGGCATAGGACAATTGCCTAAGAGTGGTCTGTTAATTCCAAAGACAGGATGAGGCCTCAAAAAAAAGGAAGCAGGAAATGGCACATTTGAGAAAGGAAACCGGTGCAGGATCTGACCTCTGGTATTGTAGCATCAAAGGTGAAACTCTGTTTTCCTTGGAAGCACATTCTCAAGCGGGCAGCAGGCATGGGATTGAAGGTGATGCGCTGAGTATTAGCAGAGTGCACAGAAGATGCTTGGCTGACAGAACTCAAAGAAATCAGCTCAAAATATCCCCACAATTGAATCTGAGACCAAGATCCGAGCTGCCAAATCTGAGCTAGCAGAGGCAGCGGTAAAAGAGGGATAGGGCTACGGATGATGGCACACGCAGAACTCAGGGATTTAGAGTGCGTTGTGGGTATTGTTGGGTACTTTCAAGAGAGCAAACATAACTGTGATCTCAGTGAGACAGCAACCGCACTGGTGCGTGAGGTTGAGTTTATCGATATGTCCTATGGCCACATCCACTGCATCTGCAGGACAAGGGTCCAATTTGACATTTTGCCAATAGAGAACGTGTGGGGCTCAATCAGAGGAATCATGCATCTGGACTGAGGGTTCCAGGGGTCGTTGGGTTTGAAATCAGTATTAAAAGATTTAGGATCTGCTACATTCATAACCTGGATTGGGAATACTGTCTGGTTTGAGGCAGAGGATACGGAACAGCTCTGTGGTTGCCATCGTGAACCCATGACTCAAGAATGAGAGAGCAAGGAAGAGTGGTCAAAGTCCACAGCATGAGAAGATGAAGCATTACTTACAGCATTATCACCCAAATGCGGAAGCTACATTTTGGACGGCACTGACAGAGTACTGCACCGAGGACACATAGGTCGGTCTGCGGGATAATCCCAGCAGGCCCTGAAGTGTGACATCCATACATATGCTTCCACTGGTGTTTCGGTAGACAGAGAAGCTCTGGGAAGAACTGGTAACATTGGGACATTCCCATGGCATTAGAAAGTACAAGTGCACTCTCTGTTGGCTGTTTTGGAGATATTTCAAAATGACATACAGAAGAATTCAGAGCTGAAAACCTATAGAAGCTTCATTCCCACTAGAGGAAGAGCACTGTGCCCTTTCAGAATTGTGAGATTAGTGTAATAAAAATGAGGTTCTACTAACTGAAAGAGTATGGTGTGTTCATCACAACAAAGGCAACACCAGGATTTAGAGATATACCAGACAACACACACAGGAACATGGTAGGGCATCAAGGTCTAAGGAAAATTTTCCTCACAGAAATACCTGGAATTGCATACACCAAAGAGTCTAAAGATTGCACTTAACCAAGCCCTATAAGTCTATATTTGATACATGAAATTACTTGAAATGTAGAGTAAAAAAGTATAGTAAAATCAACAGGATGTACCATTTTCAGTTCCAAGGAGATTGAAGGCCCAAAAAATAAGCTTTCACACAACTAGACTGCAAAACGTTACCAGAGAATGCTCTGAAAATAGATGTGAGGAAAACACTGATGAACAACTGTGCCTCAGAATCACAAAAGACAGAATACCATAAAAGGGGAAGTGAAAGTCTAAAGAAGAAAATAATAAAAACAGAAAAGACAATGGATGCGATAAAAACTGGGCTAAGTCAATCCTAAGCAGACTACATAATGCAGAGGGACTCGTGAATGACTGTGAGGACAGGGGAACAGAAATCCCTCGATCAGAAGAAGGAACAGAACAGCAAGTGCAAACCAAAGGTAACATCACTGTTGAATCCTGGGTTAAGAGAAAGCAGGATTAGAATAGGACTCATAGGATTCCCAAATGGAAAAGCAAGAGATAAAATAAAAAATTCTGAAAAGGAATATGTAGAAAAATCAGAATGAAACTTGCTGAAAGCCAAGAAAGTATCGTCTATACGAATTCAGGAAGTACACAGCGTCCAAAAGAGGTGGAATACCAATAGACCAACAAGCAGCTGTAGAATTCAAATAAAAAAAGTATATGATCATCCCAGTGATGTAAAATGCACCTTGAGGAAAGCAACTTAGTCACAACAGAACCTCCAGAGGGGTTTCAGCTGATATCACGGCAGAAATTTTGCAGCACTGGGAGGAGTGCCAGGACATAGACCATATCCTGAATGAGAAAAAGCTGCAATCTAGGGTAGCCTATGCCAAATGACCGCCGTTTATTACAACGGCAGAGCTAGGGAATTTCACTGACCAGCAAACCTGAAAAGAATTCAGCAGTTTGAGACTGATCCTAAAACAAAAATTTAGAATCCTACCCTGAGTAGAAAAGTAGCAAGATGAAATGGAAATATCGAAACCATTATTGCAAATGCAAGAAGAGCCTGAGTTGCAAAGCAGTAAGAAGAAGAAGGCAAGGAGGACATCAAAAGCCTAAAGATGGGAGAAGGTAGCAGGAAATCATAGGTGATTTTAAGCACTATCTTTAGTGAATCAGCTTACATGACTGTCTGAAGCAAAAGGAGAGATGCATGGCCTCATGTGTTTGCAAAACATACAAACAATCAGGCAAACAAACAAAAACCAAAAGGTTACAGTTGGCTGACATATACCAAAAAACCATGAATATTGAAAACAATATACTCAAAGTGATGTCAAGGATCATTCAGCACGCATCGACCCAGTATCGTGGCTAGCATGTACTCAAAACATTTGTATTCAGAAAACAGATGCGTGCATTACTATTCATAGATACTGATCCAGAAGTGCATATCGTGACCCAAAAAAATGACGGTTTTGAATATGTGTGGGTCATAGAACGGGATATAGTATTATAAGTCTTCCAACAGGATGAATGAATGCCATATACTACGCTTCATAGGGAAGAAATGGCATAAGCCTTTAACAAAGACAAGTAGCTCTGCGAAATTGTACTATGTGCAAAAGAGACAGACAGGAAAGTGCACGTTGGGATTGGTTACATTTCTAGGAATTTCAGCCCCCATGAATCAAATGGATCCATATCCTGAGAGTGTGGGTGTTTCAGCAGAAAGCAACATACGGATATGTAATCTGGATGAATGGATATTACACAAACATGAGTTTCCTGGAGTGGGTCTCTATGTACTGTGAACTGTTAGAAAGTTTATAGAGCTGTCAATCGATAAACTGAACATGGACACACTTCCCTCCGTTTTTACTGTGTATACAGATCTGAAAAAAAGGAAAGAGGGAAGAGAAAAGACCATGGGACCCTTGTTGATATAATCACATTTCACTTAGGAACCTCTCGTCTAAAGCAGCCTCTCCCCCAACACTGACTTAATGCATCAACCACTGTGAATCTCACTTACCGGTTGGATTCCAGGTAGAATGCTGGTGTGTACCATGAGGCTTGTTGCGGCTGGTGGATCCAATGTAACTGGGCAGAATTCTGTTGGTGGATCAGTATGATGGAGGGGCTGCCGCCCTATGTGGAGATTGGCTTAAGTCTTTGGTTCGGGAAGCTGTGTAAGTTGGAGATACTGTTGCTGCCCAAAGACCTGAGTTCACGGGTCAGTTTCCAGAATCTGAAAGGGCATACAGTGGAAGAACTACCTGTCATCAGATTAATGCTGAGGCTCCGAGGTACGTTCAGACTTGCCCATTCTTGTTGACGTCGACTTTATTGGAGACAAGAAGAGAAGTTGGAAGAAAAGCTGGCTGCATGGACTGAGGAGATGTGCGAACACATTGATGAGAGTTGTTCTGCTACAGTGAAGAATATAGTCATGGAGACATCTCTAGAGCATACCAGGGTCGAAAGAAATTCATGAGAGCTAATGAACCACGCTGATACTGGCAGAAACATACTGAGTGTGAACTTGTACTTGAGAAATTTACTCGATTCTCTGCTCCAAGAATGGGTCCATGATTACTGATGTCTAAAAGAGAAGAGATGGCAGAGATGATAAAAGCGCTCATGTTATTGGAAGAGTTCATGAGAATCCACACATCCCAAGGGGCAGTTATGAATCATTCATACCAAAATGCACCAAGCCCAAGTAAGCCGATTCCCAGGTTTGTGCATAGCTATCAATCACATGCTCTTCCTTCCACACCACTCAGACATCCATTTCAAAGGATCAGAACCTGAGCTGCAATGAATCCAGTATTAGGAGAGCAATCCCCTCCTAGAATCAGAGTACCTCCTCTTTCACACTCGGTTAAAAGTGAACTCCTTAAAGGTCAAATACTCTCGACTAAAATAGATAAGAATTGAACACTTAGCTCACACAAAGGAATGATGACCTTGCCGTAGATTCAGGAAATGCTGGGATTATGTATTCTCTGGGCTGAAAGGAGTGTGGTAAGTGAGTGGAATATTTGACTGAACTTGAACATGTATTTGGCCTCAGTTTTTCAAGACAGTACAGGAAAATATTAGAAGTCAGATAGTGAACTGAACTGTAAAAGTCGCCAAACACATTAAAGACACAGGTTATGTGGACCGTCTTTCACTTCCGTCAAGCCCCGGGTGCACTATATCTTGGATGTGCAGACTTGGTTGTGTTAAATTGCTTTATCCAACATGATCAGATGATTAAGCGTTCTCAGCACTGATAGAAGAACACCTGGTTCTCTATAGCCTAGCATAGCTACAGCAGGTTTCTCAAAGTTAAATGCCTCTAGGTGCTTTTGGAATCAAGCCTAAATATATATATTCTGTGCAGATTTTCTTGTATATTCCTAGAGAGGAATGTTACCCCTTGAAATGCTAACATTGCCTAGTATGTGTCATTGGGAGTAAAGGGCACCAGGTGCACAAGGGAAACACAGGTTGGGGGTTATTTCATGGTTCCAATAGGTATTTAATGGTTCCTATTGTTGTTGGATGCTTAAAGAGAAAAGAGTTGGCATGTCCCCTTCAAACTTTTGGACTGCTATTTTACATTGAGTCTGCCTGGTTTTTCCTTAGAGCTGACAAAATGTTACAAAAATTGAAAAGTCTGGCTTCTAGGTTGATGAGGTAATTTTCAAAAACTAACTTCACTTTCATATAAATCCCAAAACACGTAAATTAATACTATTAAACTTCTTAAAGACTGCAACTGCCTTGTCAACATAATGTCAAAGCTGGAGTCATCGGACAATCCCTCCGACCATGGCTGTAAAGAAAACGGAGCTAAACAAATATCCAATTCCTGTGAATTATTTGTGAAAAGTGTTGATTTATCGATGTCCAGTAGGCAGAGAACCAGTGCAAACTGCTCTCACTAGCTCCCATACACAAAACTTTGTAAACATCCACTCACCCAGGCCTTGGCATAGGACAATTGCCTAAGAGTGGTCTGTTAATTCCAAAGACAGGATGAGGCCTCAAAAAAAAGGAAGCAGGAAATGGCACATTTGAGAAAGGAAACCGGTGCAGGATCTGACCTCTGGTATTGTAGCATCAAAGGTGAAACTCTGTTTTCCTTGGAAGCACATTCTCAAGCGGGCAGCAGGCATGGGATTGAAGGTGATGCGCTGAGTATTAGCAGAGTGCACAGAAGATGCTTGGCTGACAGAACTCAAAGAAATCAGCTCAAAATATCCCCACAATTGAATCTGAGACCAAGATCCGAGCTGCCAAATCTGAGCTAGCAGAGGCAGCGGTAAAAGAGGGATAGGGCTACGGATGATGGCACACGCAGAACTCAGGGATTTAGAGTGCGTTGTGGGTATTGTTGGGTACTTTCAAGAGAGCAAACATAACTGTGACCTCAGTGAGACAGCAACCGCACTGGTGCGTGAGGTTGAGTTTATCGATATGTCCTATGGCCACATCCACTGCATCTGCAGGACAAGGGTCCAATTTGACATTTTGCCAATAGAGAACGTGTGGGGCTCAATCAGAGGAATCATGCATCTGGACTGAGGGTTCCAGGGGTCGTTGGGTTTGAAATCAGTATTAAAAGATTTAGGATCTGGTACATTCATAACCTGGATTGGGAATACTGTCTGGTTTGAGGCAGAGGATACGGAACAGCTCTGTGGTTGCCATCGTGAACCCATGACTCAAGAATGAGAGAGCAAGGAAGAGTGGTCAAAGTCCACAGCATGAGAAGATGAAGCATTACTTACAGCATTATCACCCAAATGCGGAAGCTACATTTTGGACGGCACTGACAGAGTACTGCACCGAGGACACATAGGTCGGTCTGCGGGATAATCCCAGCAGGCCCTGAAGTGTGACATCCATACATATGCTTCCACTGGTGTTTCGGTAGACAGAGAAGCTCTGGGAAGAACTGGTAACATTGGGACATTCCCATGGCATTAGAAAGTACAAGTGCACTCTCTGTTGGCTGTTTTGGAGATATTTCAAAATGACATACAGAAGAATTCAGAGCTGAAAACCTATAGAAGCTTCATTCCCACTAGAGGAAGAGCACTGTGCCCTTTCAGAATTGTGAGATTAGTGTAATAAAAATGAGGTTCTACTAACTGAAAGAGTATGGTGTGTTCATCACAACAAAGGCAACACCAGGATTTAGAGATATACCAGACAACACACACAGGAACATGGTAGGGCATCAAGGTCTAGGGAAAATTTTCCTCACAGAAATACCATGGAATTGCATACACCAAAGAGTCTAAAGATTGCACTTAACCAAGCCCTATAAGTCTATATTTGATACATGAAATTACTTGAAATGTAGAGTAAAAAAGTATAGTAAAATCAACAGGATGTACCATTTTCAGTTCCAAGGAGATTGAAGGCCCAAAAAATAAGCTTTCACACAACTAGACTGCAAAACGTTACCAGAGCATGCTCTGAAAATAGATGTGAGGAAAACACTGATGAACAACTGTGCCTCAGAATCACAAAAGGCAGAATACCATAAAAGGGGAAGTGAAAGTCTAAAGAAGAAAATAATAAAAACAGAAAAGACAATGGATGCGATAAAAACTGGGCTAAGTCAATCCTAAGCAGACTACATAATGCAGAGTGACTCGTGAATGACTGTGAGGACAGGGGAACAGAAATCCCTCGATCAGAAGAAGGAACAGGACAGCAAGTGCAAACCAAAGGTAACATCACTGTTGAATCCTGGGTTAAGAGAAAGCAGGATTAGAATAGGACTCATAGGATTCCCAAATGGAAAAGCAAGAGATAAAATAAAAAATTCTGAAAAGGAATATGTAGAAAAATCAGAATGAAACTTGCTGAAAGCCAAGAAAGTATCTTCTATACGAATTCAGGAAGTACACAGCGTCCAAAAGAGGTGGAATACCAATAGACCAACAAGCAGCTGTAGAATTCAAATAAAAAAAGTATATGATCATCCCAGTGATGTAAAATGCACCTTGAGGAAAGCAACTTAGTCACAACAGAACCTCCAGAGGGGTTTCAGCTGATATCACGGCAGAAATTTTGCAGCACTGGGAGGAGTGCCAGGACATAGACCATATCCTGAATGAGAAAAAGCTGCAATCTAGGGTAGCCTATGCCAAATGACCGCCGTTTATTACAACGGCAGAGCTAGGGAATTTCACTGACCAGCAAACCTGAAAAGAATTCAGCAGTTTGAGACTGATCCTAAAACAAAAATTTAGAATCCTACCCTGAGTAGAAAAGTAGCAAGATGAAATGGAAATATCGAAACCATTATTGCAAATGCAAGAAGAGCCTGAGTTGCAAAGCAGTAAGAAGAAGAAGGCAAGGAGGACATCAAAAGCCTAAAGATGGGAGAAGGTAGCAGGAAATCATAGGTGATTTTAAGCACTATCTTTAGTGAATCAGCTTACATGACTGTCTGAAGCAAAAGGAGAGATGCATGGCCTCATGTGTTTGCAAAACATACAAACAATCAGGCAAACAAACAAAAACCAAAAGGTTACAGTTGGCTGACATATACCAAAAAACCATGAATATTGAAAACAATATACTCAAAGTGATGTCAAGGATCATTCAGCACGCATCGACCCAGTATCGCGGCTAGCATGTACTCAAAACATTTGTATTCAGAAAACAGATGCGTGCATTACTATTCATAGATACTGATCCAGAAGTGCATATCGTGACCCAAAAAAATGACGGTTTTGAATATGTGTGGGTCATAGAATGGGATATAGTATTATAAGTCTTCCAACAGGATGAATGAATGCCATATACTACGCTTCGTAGGGAAGAAATGGCATAAGCCTTTAACAAAGACAAGTAGCTCTGCGAAATTGTACTATGTGCAAAAGAGACAGACAGGAAAGTGCACGTTGGGATTGGTTACATTTCTAGGAATTTCAGCCCCCATGAATCAAATGGATCCATATCCTGAGAGTGTGGGTGTTTCAGCAGAAAGCAACATACGGATATGTAATCTGGATGAATGGATATTACACAAACATGAGTTTCCTGGAGTGGGTCTCTATGTACTGTGAACTGTTAGAAAGTTTATAGAGCTGTCAATCGATAAACTGAACATGGACACACTTCCCTCCGTTTTTACTGTGTATACAGATCTGAAAAAAAGGAGAGGGAAGAGAAAAGACCATGGGACCCTTGTTGATATAATCACATTTCACTTAGGAACCTCTCGTCTAAAGCAGCCTCTCCCCCAACACTGACTTAATGCATCAACCACTGTGAATCTCACTTACCGGTTGGAATCCAGGTAGAATGCTGGTGTGTACCATGAGGCTTGTTGCGGCTGGTGGATCCAATGTAACTGGGCAGAATTCTGTTGGTGGATCAGTATGATGGAGGGGCTGCCGCCCTATGTGGAGATTGGCTTAAGTCTTTGGTTCGGGAAGCTGTGTAAGTTGGAGATACTGTTGCTGCCCAAAGACCTGAGTTCACGGGTCAGTTTCCAGAATCTGAAAGGGCATACAGTGGAAGAACTACCTGTCATCAGATTAATGCTGAGGCTCCGAGGTACGTTCAGACTTGCCCATTCTTGTTGACGTCGACTTTATTGGAGACAAGAAGAGAAGTTGGAAGAAAAGCTGGCTGCATGGACTGAGGAGACGTGCGAACACATTGATGAGAGTTGTTCTGCTACAGTGAAGAATATAGTCATGGAGACATCTCTAGAGCATACCAGGGTCGAAAGAAATTCATGAGAGCTAATGAACCACGCTGATACTGGCAGAAACATACTGAGTGTGAACTTGTACTTGAGAAATTTACTCGATTCTCTGCTCCAAGAATGGGTCCATGATTACTGATGTCTAAAAGAGAAGAGATGGCAGAGATGATAAAAGCGCTCATGTTATTGGAAGAGTTCATGAGAATCCACACATCCCAAGGGGCAGTTATGAATCATTCATACCAAAATGCACCAAGCCCAAGTAAGCCGATTCCCAGGTTTGTGCATAGCTATCAATCACATGCTCTTCCTTCCACACCACTCAGACATCCATTTCAAAGGATCAGAACCTGAGCTGCAATGAATCCAGTATTAGGAGAGCAATCCCCTCCTAGAATCAGAGTACCTCCTCTTTCACACTCGGTTAAAAGTGAACTCCTTAAAGGTCAAATACTCTCGACTAAAATAGATAAGAATTGAACACTTAGCTCACACAAAGGAATGATGACCTTGCCGTAGATTCAGGAAATGCTGGGATTATGTATTCTCTGGGCTGAAAGGAGTGTGGTAAGTGAGTGGAATATTTGACTGAACTTGAACATGTATTTGGCCTCAGTTTTTCAAGACAGTACAGGAAAATATTAGAAGTCAGATAGTGAACTGAACTGTAAAAGTCGCCAAACACATTAAAGACACAGGTTATGTGGACCGTCTTTCACTTCCGTCAAGCCCCGGGTGCACTATATCTTGGATGTGCAGACTTGGTTGTGTTAAATTGCTTTATCCAACATGATCAGATGATTAAGCGTTCTCAGCACTGATAGAAGAACACCTGGTTCTCTATAGCCTAGCATAGCTACAGCAGGTTTCTCAAAGTTAAATGCCTCTAGGTGCTTTTGGAATCAAGCCTAAATATATATATTCTGTGCAGATTTTCTTGTATATTCCTAGAGAGGAATGTTACCCCTTGAAATGCTAACATTGCCTAGTATGTGTCATTGGGAGTAAAGGGCACCAGGTGCACAAGGGAAACACAGGTTGGGGGTTATTTCATGGTTCCAATAGGTATTTAATGGTTCCTATTGTTGTTGGATGCTTAAAGAGAAAAGAGTTGGCATGTCCCCTTCAAACTTTTGGACTGCTATTTTACATTGAGTCTGCCTGGTTTTTCCTTAGAGCTGACAAAATGTTACAAAAATTGAAAAGTCTGGCTTCTAGGTTGATGAGGTAATTTTCAAAAACTAACTTCACTTTCATATAAATCCCAAAACACGTAAATTAATACTATTAAACTTCTTAAAGACTGCAACTGCCTTGTCAACATAATGTCAAAGCTGGAGTCATCGGACAATCCCTCCGACCATGGCTGTAAAGAAAACGGAGCTAAACAAATATCCAATTCCTGTGAATTATTTGTGAAAAGTGTTGATTTATCGATGTCCAGTAGGCAGAGAACCAGTGCAAACTGCTCTCACTAGCTCCCATACACAAAACTTTGTAAACATCCACTCACCCAGGCCTTGGCATAGGACAATTGCCTAAGAGTGGTCTGTTAATTCCAAAGACAGGATGAGGCCTCAAAAAAAAGGAAGCAGGAAATGGCACATTTGAGAAAGGAAACCGGTGCAGGATCTGACCTCTGGTATTGTAGCATCAAAGGTGAAACTCTGTTTTCCTTGGAAGCACATTCTCAAGCGAGCAGCAGGCATGGGATTGAAGGTGATGCGCTGAGTATTAGCAGAGTGCACAGAAGATGCTTGGCTGACAGAACTCAAAGAAATCAGCTCAAAATATCCCCACAATTGAATCTGAGACCAAGATCCGAGCTGCCAAATCTGAGCTAGCAGAGGCAGCGGTAAAAGAGGGATAGGGCTACGGATGATGGCACACGCAGAACTCAGGGATTTAGAGTGCGTTGTGGGTATTGTTGGGTACTTTCAAGAGAGCAAACATAACTGTGATCTCAGTGAGACAGCAACCGCACTGGTGCGTGAGGTTGAGTTTATCGATATGTCCTATGGCCACATCCGCTGCATCTGCAGGACAAGGGTCCAATTTGACATTTTGCCAATAGAGAACGTGTGGGGCTCAATCAGAGGAATCATGCATCTGGACTGAGGGTTCCAGGGGTCGTTGGGTTTGAAATCAGTATTAAAAGATTTAGGATCTGCTACATTCATAACCTGGATTGGGAATACTGTCTGGTTTGAGGCAGAGGATACGGAACAGCTCTGTGGTTGCCATCGTGAACCCATGACTCAAGAATGAGAGAACAAGGAAGAGTGGTCAAAGTCCACAGCATGAGAAGATGAAGCATTGCTTACAGCATTATCACCCAAATGCGGAAGCTACATTTTGGACGGCACTGACAGAGTACTGCACCGAGGACACATAGGTCGGTCTGCGGGATAATCCCAGCAGGCCCTGAAGTGTGACATCCATACATATGCTTCCACTGGTGTTTCGGTAGACAGAGAAGCTCTGGGAAGAACTGGTAACATTGGGACATTCCCATGGCATTAGAAAGTACAAGTGCACTCTCTGTTGGCTGTTTTGGAGATATTTCAAAATGACATACAGAAGAATTCAGAGCTGAAAACCTATAGAAGCTTCATTCCCACTAGAGGAAGTGGACTGTGCCCTTTCAGAATTGTGAGATTAGTGTAATAAAAATGAGGTTCTACTAACTGAAAGAGTATGGTGTGTTCATCACAACAAAGGCAACACCAGGATTTAGAGATATACCAGACAACACACACAGGAACAGGGTATGGCATCAAGGTCTAGGGAAAATTTTCCTCTCAGAAATACCATGGAATTGCATACACCAAAGAGTCTAAAGATTGCACTTAACCAAGCCCTATAAGTCTATATTTGATACATGAAATTACTTGAAATGTAGAGTAAAACAAGTATAGTAAAATAAACAGGATGTACAATTTTCAGTTCCAAGGAGATTGAAGGCCCAAAAAATAAGCTTTCACACAACTAGACTGCAAAACGTTACCAGAGCATGCTCTGAAAATAGAGGTGAGGAAAACTCTGATGAACAACTGTGCCTCAGAATCACAAAAGGCAGAATACCATAAAAGGGGAAGAGAAAGTGTAAAGAAGAAAATAATAAAAACAGAAAAGACAATGGATGCGATAAAAACTGGGCTAAGTTCAATCCTAAGCAGACTACATAATGCAGAGGGACTCGTGAATGTCTGTGAGGACAGGGGAACAGAAAACCCTCGATCAGAAAAAGGAACAGAACAGAAAGTGCAAACCAAAGCTAACATCACTCTTGAATCCTGGGTAAAGAGAAAGCAGGATTAGAATAGGACTCATAGGATTCCCAAATGGAAAAGCAAGAGATAAAATAAAAAATTCTGAAAAGGAATATGTAGAAAAATCAGAATGAAACTTGCTGAAAGCCAAGAAAGTATCGTCTATACGAATTCAGGAAGTACACAGCGTCCAAAAGAGGTGGAATACCAATAGACCAACAAGCAGCTGTAGAATTCAAATAAAAAAAGTATATGATCATCCCAGTGATGTAAAATGCACCTTGAGGAAAGCAACTTAGTCACAACAGAACCTCCAGAGGGGTTTCAGCTGATATCACGGCAGAAATTTTGCAGCACTGGGAGGAGTGCCAGGACATAGACCATATCCTGAATGAGAAAAAGCTGCAATCTAGGGTAGCCTATGCCAAATGACCGCCGTTTATTACAACGGCAGAGCTAGGGAATTTCACTGACCAGCAAACCTGAAAAGAATTCAGCAGTTTGAGACTGATCCTAAAACAAAAATTTAGAATTCTACCCTGAGTAGAAAAGTAGCAAGATGAAATGGAAATATCGAAACCATTATTGCAAATGCAAGAAGAGCCTGAGTTGCAAAGCACTAAGAAGAAGAAGGCAAGGAGGACATCAAAATCCTAAAGATGGGAGAAGGTAGCAGGAAATCATAGGTGATTTTATGCACTATCTTTAGTGAATCAGCTTACATGACTGTCTGAAGCAAAAGGAGAGATGCATGGCCTCATGTGTTTGCAAAACATACAAACAATCAGACAAACAAACAAAAACCAAAAGGTTACAGTTGGCTGACATATACCAAAAAACCATGAATATTGAAAACAATATACTCAAAGTGATGTCAAGGATCATTCAGCACGCATCGACCCAGTATCGCGGCTAGCATGTACTCAAAACATTTGTATTCAGAAAACAGATGCATGCATTACTATTCATTGATACTGATCCAGAAGCGCATATCGTGACCCAACAAAAATGACGGTTTTGAATAAATGTGGGTCATAAAACGGGATATAGTATTATAAGTCTTCCAAGAAGCTGAATGAATGCCATATTCTAAGCTTCGTAGGGAAGAAATGGCATAAGCCTTTAACAAAGACAAGTAGCTCTGCGAAATTGTACTAAGTGCAAAAAAGACAGACAGGAAAGTGAACGTTGGGATTGGTTACATTTCTAGGAATTTCAGCCCCCATGAAACAAATGGATCCATGTTCTGAGAGTGTGGGTGTTTCAGCAGAAAGCACCATACGGATATGTAATCTGGGTGAATGGATATTACACAAACATGAGTTTCCTTGAGTGGGTCTCAGTGTACTGTGAACTGTAGAAAGTTTAAAGAGGTTTCAATCCATAAAATGAACATGGACACACTTCCCTCCGTTTGCACTGTGTATACAGATCTGAACAAAAGGAAAGAGGGAAGAGTAAAGGACCATGGGACACTTCTGGATAGAATCACATTTCACTTAGGAAACTCTCGTCTAATGCAGCATCACCCCCAACACGGACTTGATGCATCAACCCCTGGGGATGGCAGTTACCTGTTGGATTCCAGGTGGAATGTTGGTGTGAACCACGAGGCTTCTTGCGGCTGGTGGATCCAATGTAACTGGGCAGAATTCTGTGGGTGGATCACTTTGATGGTGGGTCTGCTGCCCTATGTGGAGATTGGCTTAGGTCTTTTGTTCGGGTAGCTGAGTAATTTCGAGACACTGCTGCTGCCCAAATACCTGAGTTCACGGGTCAGTTTCCAGAATTTGAACTGGCAGACAGTGGAAGATCTGCCTGTCATCAGCTTACTTGTGAGGCTCCGAGGTGTTTTCAGACTTGCCCAGTCATGTTGACGTCGACTTTATGGGAGACAGTAAGAGAAGCTGGCAGAAAAGCTGGCAGCATGGATTGAGGAGATGTGCGAACACATTGATGAGAGTTGTTCTGCTACAGTGGAGAATATCGGCATGCAGACATCTCTAGAGCATACCAGGCTCGAAAGACCTTCATGAGAGCTACTGAACCTCGGTGATACTGGCAGAAACATACGGAGTGTCAACGTGCCCTTGAGAAATTTGCTCGATTCTCAGCTCCAAGAACGGGTCCAAGATTCCTGACATCTAAAAGAGAAGAGATGGCAGAGATGATAAAAGCGCTCATGTTCTTGGAAGAGGTCGTGAGAATCCACACATCCCAAGGGGCATTTACGAATCATTCAGACCGAAATGCACCAAGCCCAGGTAAGCCAATTCCCACGTTTGTGCCTAGCTATCAATCACATGCTCTCCCCGCCACTCCACTCAGTCATCCATTACAAAGGATCAGAACCTGAGCTGCAATGAATCCAGTAGGAGTAGAGCAAGCCCATTCTAGAATCAGAGTTCCTCCTACTTCACACTCGGTGAACAACAGTGAAATCCTTAAAGGTCAAATACTCTCGACTAAAATAGATAGGAATTGAATACTTAGCTCACACAATGAAATGATTACCTTCCCCTAGATTCAGCAAATGCTGGTTTTATGTATTCTTTGGGCTGAAAGGAGTGTGGGAAGTTTGAGGAATCTTTGACTGAAGTTGTATATGAATTAGGCCTCAGTTTCTCAAGACAGTACATGAAAATATTAGAAGTCAGATAGTGAACTGAACTGTAAAAGTCGCCAAACACATTAAAGACACAAGTTTTGTGGACCGTCTTTCCCTTCCTTCAAGCCTCGTGTTCAATATAACTTGGAGGTGCAGACATGGTTGTGTTAAATTGCTTTACCCAACATGATCGGATGATTAAGCCTTCTCAGCACTGATAGGAGAACACCTGTTTCTCAATAGCCTAGCATAGCTGCAGCAGGTTTCTCATAGTTAAATGCCTCTAGGTGCTTTTGGAATCAAGCCTAAATTTGTATATTCTATTTAGATATTCTTTTATATTCCTAGAGAATAATGTTACAATTTGAAATGCCAACATTGCTTAGTATGTGTCATTGGGAATAAAGGGCACCACATGCACAAGGGAAACCCAGGTTGGGGGTTATTTCATGGTTCCAATAGTTATTTCATTGATCCTTTTGTTGTTGGAGGCTTCAAGAGAAAAGGGTTGGCATGTCCCCTTCAAAATTTTGGACTGCTATTTTCATTGAATCTGTCTGTTTTTCCCTTAGAGCTGACAAAATATAACAGATATTTTCAAGTCTGGCTTCTACGTTGATTTGGTAATTTTCAAAAACTAACTTCAATTTCATATAAATCCCAAAACACGTAAATCGATACTATTAATCTTCTTAAAGCCTGCAACTGCCTTATCAACATAATGTCACAGCTGGTGTCTTCTGACAAACTTTCCGACCATGGCTGTAAAGAAAACGGTGCAATACAAATATCCAATTTCTGTGAATTATTTGTGAAAAGTGTTGATTTATCGGTGCCCATTAGGCAGAGAACCACTGCAAACTGTTCTCACTAGCTACCATATACAAAACAATGTAAACATCCAATCAACCGTCCCTTGGCAAAGGACACTTGCGGAAAAGTGTTCTGTTACTTCCAAAGACAGGATGAGGCGACAGAAATCCTGGAAGCAGGAAAAGGCAAAGTAGAGAATGGAAACCAGTGCAGGATCTGACCTCTGGTAATGGAGCATCAAAGGTGAAACTCTGTTTTCCTTGGAAGCAACCTCTCAAGTGGGCAGCAGGCATGGGATTGAAGGTGATGCGCTGAGTGTTAGAAGAGTGCACAGCAGATGCTTGGCTGACAGAACTCAAAGAAATCAGCTCAAAATATACCCACAATTGAATCTGAGACCAAGATCCGAGATGCCAAATCTGATCTAGCAAAGACAGCGGAAAAAGTGGGATAGGGCTACGGATGATGGCCCTCACAGAACTCAGGGATCTAGAGTGCGTTGTGGGTTTTGGTGGGTACTTTCAAGAGAGCAAAGAGAACTGTTACCTCAGGGAGACAGCAACAGCACTGGCGCATTAGGTTGAGTTTATTGATATTTCCTATGGCCACATCCACTGCATCTGCAGGACCAGAGACCAATTTGACATTTTGCCAATAGAGCACACGTGGGGCTCAATCAGAGGTATCATGCATCTAGACTGAGTGTTCCAGGGGGTATTGGGTTTGAAATCTGTATTAGAAGATTTAGAATCTGATATAATCAAAACCTGGATTGGGATTACAGTCTGGTTTGAGGCAGAGGATGCGGAACAGCTCTGTGGTTGCCTTCGTGAACCCATTAATCAAGAATGAGAGAACAAGGAAGAGTGGTCAAAGTCCACAGCATGAGAAGATGAAGCATTTCTTACAGCATTATCACCCAAATGCAGATGCTACATTTTGGACGGCACTGACAGTGTACTGCACCAAGTAAACATAGGTCGGTTTTCGGGATCATCCCAGCAGGCCCTGAAGTATGACATTTATACATATGCTTCACCTGGTGTTTCTGTAGACAGAGAAGCTCTGGGAAGAACTGGTAACTTTGGGACATTCCCATGGCAGTAGAAAGTGCAAGCGCACTCTATGTTGGCTGATTTGGAGACATTTCAAAATGTCATACAGAAGAATGCAGAGCTGAAAACCTATAGAAGCTTCATTTCCACTAGAGGAAGTGCCCTGTGCCCTTTCAGAATTGTGAGATTATTGTAATAAAAATGAGGTTCTACTAACTGAATGAGTATGGTGTGTTCATCACAACAAAGGCAACACCAGGATTTAGAGATATACCAGACAACACACACAGGAACAGGGCATGGCATCAAGGTCTAGGGAAAATTGTCTTCACAGAAATAACTTGGAATTGCGTACACCAAAGACTCTAAAGTTTGCACTTAACCAAGCCCTATAAGTGTATACTAGATACATGATAGTACCTGAAATGTAGAGTAAATGAAGTATAGTAAAAGAAACAGGAAGTACCATTTTCAGTTCCAAAGAGATTGAAGGCCCAAAAAATAAGCTTTCAAACAACTAGACTGCAAAACCATAACAGAGCAAGCTCTGAAAATGGAGGTGAGGAAAACACTGATGAACCACAGTGCCTCAGAATCACAAAAGGAAGAATACCAGAAAAGGGGAAGAGAAACCGTAAAGAAGAAACCAATAGTATCAGAAAACTCAATGGATGAGATAAAAACTGGGCTAAAGTCAATCCTAAGCAGACTAAATAATGCAGAGGGACTCGTGAATGACTGTGAGGACAGGGGAACTGAAATCCCTCCATCAGAAGAAGACACAGAAAAGCAAGTGCAAACCAATGATAACATCACTGTTAAATCCTGGGTTAAGGAAAAGCAGGTAAGAATAGGACTCATAGGATTCCCAAATGGAAAAGCAAGAGATAAAAGAATAAATTCTGAAAAGGAATTTGTAGAAAAATCAGAATGAAACTTGCTGAGAGCCAAAAAAGTATCATCTATACGAATTCAGGAAGTACACAATGTCCAAAAGAGGTGGAATACCAATAGACCATCAAGCAGCTTTAGAATTCAAATAAAAAAATTTCATGATCATCCCAGTGATGTAAAATGCACCTTGAGGAAAGCAACTTAGTCACCAAAGAACTTCCAGAGGGGTTTCAGATGATATCTCGGCAGAAATTTTGCAGCAAGGGGAGAATTGCGAGGACATAGACCATATCCTGAATGAGAAAAAGCTGCAATCTAGGGTAGCCTATGCCAAATGACCGCCGTTAATAACAACGTCAGAGATAGGGAATTTCACTGACCGGCAAACTTGAAAAGAATTCAGCAGTTTGAGACTGATCCTAAAACAAAAATTGAGAATCCTACCCTGAGTAGAAAAGTAGCAAGATGAAATGGAAATAACAAAACCATTATTGCAAATGCAAGAAGAGCCTGATTTGCAAATAAGTAAGAAGAAGAAGGCAAGGAGCACATCAAAATCCTAAAGACGGGAGAGGGTAGCCGGAAATCATAGGTGATTTTAAGCACTATCTTATGTGAATCAGCTTACATGACTGTCTGCCTGAAACAAAAGGAGTGATGCATGGCCTAATGTGTTTGCAAAACAATCAGACAAACAAACAAACACCAAAAGGTTACAGTTGACTGACATATACCAAAAAACCATGATTATTCAATACAAAATACTTAAAGTGATGTCAAGGATCATTCAGCACGCATCGAAATATTATCGCAGTTAGCATGTACTCAACAAACTTATATTCAGAAAACAGACGCGCACATTACTATTCATAGATACTGATACAGAAGTGCATATCATGAGCCAACCCTAATGACGGTTTTGAAAAATTGTGGGTCATAGAACGTGATATAAAATTACAAGTCTTCCAACAGGATGAACGAATGCCTAATTCTACCCTACGTAGAGAAGAAGTGGCATAAGCCTATAACAAAGACAAGTAGCTCTGCAAAACTGAACTAAGTGCAAAGGAGACAGACAGGAAAGTGCACGTTGGGATTGGTTCCATTTCTAGGAATTTCAGCCCCATGAAACAAATGGATCCATGTTCTGAGAGTGTGGGTGTTTCAGCAGAAAGCAACAGACGGATATGTAATCTGGGTGAATGGATATTACACAAACATGAGTTTCCTTGAGTGGGTCTCTGTGTACTGTGAACTGTTAGAAAGTTTAAAAAGGTGTGAATCCATAAACTGATCATGGACACTCTTCCCTCCGTTTGTACTGTGTATACAGATCTGAACAAAAGGAAAGAGGTAAGAGAAAAGGACCATTGGACCCTTGTGGATAGAATCACATTTCCCTTAGGAAACTCTCGTCTAATGCAGCATCACCCACAAAATGGACTTGATGCATCAACCACTGGGGATGGCAGTTACCAGTTGGATTCCTGGTGGAATGTTGCTCTGTAGCACGAGGCTTGTTGTGGCTGGTGGATCCAAGGTAACTGGGTAGAATTCTGTGGGTGGATCAGTTTGATGGTGGGTCTGCTGCCCTATGTGGATATTGGCTTAGGTCTTTTGTTCGGGAAGCTGAGTAAGTTCGAGATACTGCTGCTGCCCCAAGACCTGTGTTCAAGGGTCAGTTTCCAGAATCTGAAAGGGCAGACAGTGGAGGAACTGCCTGTCTTCAGCTTACTGGTGAGGCTCCGAGGTATTTTCAGACTTGCCCAGTGATGTTGACGTCGACTTTATGGGAGACACGAATATAAGCTGGCAGAAAAACTGGCTGCAAGTATTGAGGAGATGTGCCAACACATTGATGAAAGTTGTTCTGCTAAAGTGGAGAATATCGGCATGGAGTCATCTCTAGAGCATACCAGGCTAGAAAGACATTCATGAGACCTACTGGACCACGCTGATACTGGAAGAAACTTACGAAGAGTCAACCTGCCCTTGAGAAAGTTACACGATTCTCAGCTCAAAGAACGGGTCCAAGATTCCTGACGTCTAAAAGAGAAGAGATGGCAGAGATGATACAAGCGCTCATGGTGTTGGAAGTGGTCGTGAGAATCCACACATCCCAAGTTGCATATACGAATCATTCAGACCGAAATGAACCAAGCCCAGGTAAGCCTATTCCCACGTTTGTGCCTAGCTATCAATCACATGCTCTTCCCTCCACTCCACTCAGGTATCCATTTCAAATGATCAGAACCTGAGCTGCAATGAATGCAGTAAGAGAAGAGCAAGCCCCTACTAGAATCAGAGTTCCTCCTCCTTCACACTCGGTGAACAACAGTGAAGTCCTTAAAGATCAAATTCTCTCGACTGAAATAGATAGGAATTGAATACTTAGCTCACACAAAGAAATGATGACCTACCCCTAGATTCAGGAAATGCTGTTCTTATATATTCTTTGGGCTGAAAGGACTGTGGAAAGTGAGGGGAATCTTGAATGAAATTGAATATGTATTAGGCCTCAGATTTTCAAGACAGTACAGGAAAATATTAGAAGTCAGATAGTGCACTGAACTGTAAAAGTCGCCAGACACATTAAAGACACATTTTATGTGGACAGTCATTCACTTCCGTGAAGCCCCGGGTGCACTATGTCTTGGAGGTGCAGACAGAGTTGTGTTGAATTGCTTTACCCAACATGTCGGATGATTAAGCCTTCTCAGCACTGATAGAAGAGCACCTGGTTCTCAATAGCCTAGCATAGCTGCAGCAGGTTTCTCATAGCTAAATGCCTCTAGTTGCTTTTGGAATCATGCCTAAATGTTTATATTCTGTTTAGATTTTCTTGTACATTCCTAGAGAGGAATGTTACCCCTTGAAATGCCAACATTGCCTAGTATGTGTCATTGGGAATAAAGGGCACCAGGTGCACAAGGGAAACCGAGGTTGGGGGTTATTTCATGGTTCCAATAGTTATTTCATTGTTCCTTTTGTTGTTGGAGGCTTCAAGAGAAAAGGGTTGGCATGTCCCTTCAAATTTTTGGACTGCTATTTTACATTGAGTCTGTCTGTTTTTTCCATAGAGCTGACAAAATCTTACAGAATTTGTCAAGTCTGGCTTCAAGGTTGACTTGGTAATTTTCAAAAACTAACTTCACTTTCATATATTTCCCAAAACATGTAAATCGATACTGTTAACTTTCTTAAAGACTGCAAATGCCTTGTCAACATAAATTCAATGCTGGAGTCTTCGGAAAATCACCCGACCATGGTTGTAAAAAAACGGAGCAAAACAAATATCCAATTTCTGTGAATTATTTGTGAAAAGTGTTGATTTGTCAATGCCCAGTAGGAAGAGAACAAGTGCAAACTGCTCTCACAAGCTACCATACACAAAACATTGTAAACACACACTCACCCAGCCCTCGGCAAGGACACTTTTCTAAGAGTGGTCTGTTACTTCCAAAGACAGGATGAGGCCTCAGAAAAACTGGAAGAAGGAAAAGGAAAAGTAGAGACTGGAAACCAGTGCAGGATCTGACCTCTGGTAATGGAGCATCAAAGGTGAAACTCTGTTTTCCTTGGAAGCACACTCTCAAGCGGGCAGCATGCATGGGATTGAAGGTGATGTGCTGAGTATTAGCAGAGTGCACAGAAGATGCTTGGCTGACAGAACTCAAAGAAATCAGCTCAAAATATCCCCAAAATTGAATCTGAGACCAAGATCCGAGCTGCCAAATCTGAGCTAGCAGAGGCAGCGGAAAAAGTGGGATATGGCTACGGATGATGGCCCTAGCAGAACTCAGGTATCTAGAGTTCGTTGTGGGTTTTGGTGGGTACTTTCAAGAGAGCAAAGTGAAATGTGACCTCAGGGAGACATCAAAAGCACTGGCGCGTTAGATTGAGTTTATCGATATGTCCTATGGCCACATCCACTGCATCTGCAGGACCAGGGTCCAATTTGACATTTCGCCAATAGAGCACATGTGGGGCTCAATCAGAGGTATCATGCATCTGGACTGAGGGTTCCTTTGGCAGTTGGGTTTGAAATCAGTATTAAAAGTTTTAGGATCTGCTACATTCATAACGTGGATTTGGAATACAGTCTATCTTGAGGCAGACGATGCGGAACTGCTTTGTGGTTGCCTTCGTGAACCCATAAATCAAGAATGAGAGAACTAGGAAGAGTGGTCATAGTCCACAGCATGAGAAGATGAAGCATTTCTTACAGCATTATCACCCAAATGCAGATGCTACATTTTGGACGGCACTGACAGCGTACTGCAGCGAGGACACATAGGTCGGGCTTCGGGATCATCCGAGCAGGCCCTGAAGTATGACATCCATACATATAGTTCCACTGTTGTTCCTGTAGACAGAGAAGCTCTGGGAAGAACCGGTAACATTGGGACATGCCCATGGCAGTAGAAAGTACAAGCGCACTCTATGTTGGCTGATTTGGAGACATTTCAAAATGTCATACAGAAGAATGCAGAGCTGAAAACCTATAGAAGCTTCATTTACACTAGTGGAAGTGCCCTCTGCCCTTTCAGAATTGTGAGATTAGTGTAATAAAAATGAGTTTCTACTAACTGAAACAGTATGGTGTGTTCATCAAAACAAAGGCAACACCAGGATTTAGAGATATACCAGACAACACACACAGGAACAGGGCATTGCATCAAGTCTAGGGATAAATGTCCTCACAGAAATACCATGGAATTGCGTACACCAAAGAGTCTAAAATTTGTAATTAACCAAGCCCAATAAGTGTATATTACATACATGATAGTACCTGAAATGTAGAGTAAAAGAAGTATAGTAAAAGAAACAGGAAGTACCATTTTCAGTTCCAAAGAGATTGAAGGCCCAAAAAATAAGCTTTCAAACAACTAGACGGCAGAACGATACCAGAGCAAGCTCTGAAAATGGAGGTGAGGAAAACACTGATGAACCACAGTGCCTCAGAATCACAAAAGGCAGAATACCAGAAAAGGGGAAGCGAAACTCTAAAGAAGAACCAAATAGTATCAGAAAACTCAATGGATGAGATAAAAACTGGGCTAAAGTCAATCCTAAGCAGACTAAATAATGCAGAGGGACTCGTGAATGTCTGTGAGGACAGGGGAACAGAAATCCCTCCATCAGAAGAAGACACAGAAAAGCAAGTGCAAACCAACGCTAACTTCATTTTGAATCCTGGGTTAAGAAAATGCAGGTAAGAATAGGACTCATAGGATTTCCAAATGGAAAAGCAAGAGATAAGATAATAAATTCTGAAAAGGAATTTGTAGAAAAATCAGAATGAAACTTGCTGAAAGCCAAGAAAATATCATCTATACGTATTCAGGAAGTACACAGCGTCCAAAAGAGGTGGAATACAAATAGACCAACAAGCAGCTGTAGAATTCAAATAAACAAATTTCATTATCATCCCAGTGATGTAAAATGCACCTCGAGGAAAGCAACTAACTCACAACAGAACCTCCAGAGGGGTTTCAGCTGATATCTCGGCTGAAATTTTGCAGCACAGGGAGGAGTGCCAGGACATAGACCATAACTTAAATGAGAAAAAGCTGCAATCTAGGGTAGCCTATGCCAAATGTCCGCCGTTTATAACAACGGCAGGGAAGGGAATTTCACTGACCGGCAAACCTGAAAAAATTCAGCAGTTTGAGACTGATCCTAAAACAAAAATTGAGAATCCTACCCTGAGTAGAAAAGTAGCAAGATGAAATTGAAATAACAAAAACATTATTGCAAATGAAATAAGAGCCTGAGTTGCAAAGAAGCAAGAAGAAGAAGGCAAGGAGGACATCAAAATCCTAAGGATGTGAGAGGGTAGCAGGAAATCATAGGTGATTTTAAGCACTATATTTTGTGAATCAGCTTACATGACTGTCTGAACAAAAGGAGAGATGCATGGCCTAATGTGTTTGCAAAACAGACAAACAAACACCAAAACATTACAGTTCGCTGACTTCTACCAAACAACCATGATTATTCAAGACAAAATACTCAAAGCGATGTAAAGGATCATTCAGCACGCATCGACCTATTATCGCTGTTAGCATGTACTCAACACACTTGTATTCAGAAAACAGAAGCGTGCATTACTATTCATAGATACTGATACAGAAGTGCATATCGTGAGCCAAACAAAATGACGGTTTTGAATAAGAGTGGTTCATAGAACTGGATATAGACTCACAAGTCTTCCAACAGGATGAACGAATGCCTTATACTACGCTACGTAGTGAAGAAATGGCATAAGCCTATAACAAAGAAAAGTAGCTCTGCATAACTGTACTAAGTGTAAAAGAGACAGACAGGAAAGTGCACGTTGGGATTGGTTTCATTTCTAGGAATTTCAGCCCCCATGAAACAAATGGATCCATGTTCTGAGATTATGGGTGTTTCAGCAGAAAGCAACAGATGGATATGTAATCTGGGTGAATGGATATTACACAAACATGAGTTTCCTTGAGTGTGTCTCTGTGTACTGTGAACTGTTAGAAAGTTTAACTAGGTGTGAATCCATAAACTGATCATGGACACTATTCCCTCTGTTTGTACTGTGTATACAGATCTGAACAAAAGGAAAGAGGGAAGAGAAAAGGACCATGGGACCCTTGTGGATAGAATCACATTTCCCTTAGGAAACTCTCGTCTAATGCAGCATCACCCTCAACACGGACTTGATGCATCAACCACTGAGGATGGCAGTTACCAGTTGGATTCCAGGTGGAATGTTGCTGTGCACCACAAGGCTTGTTGCGGCTGGTGGATCCAAGGTAACTGGGCAGAATTCTGTGGGTGGATCAGTTTGATGGTTGGTCTGCTGCCCTATGTGGAAATTGGCTTAGGTCTTTTGTTCGGGAAGCTGAGTAAGTTCGAGATACTGCTGCTGCCCAAAGACCTGAGTTCACGGGTCAGTTTCCAGAATCTGAACGGGCAGACAGTGGAAGATCTGCCTGTCATCAGCTTACTGTTGAGGCTTCGAGGTATTTTTAAACATGCCCAGTCCTGTTGACATCGACTTTATGGGAGACACGAAGAGAAGCTGGCAGAAAAGCTGGCTGCATGGATTGAGGAGATGTGCGAACACATTGATGAAAGTTGTTCTGCTACAGTGGAGAATATCGGCATGGAGACATCTCTAGAGCATACCAGGCTCGAAAGACAGTCATGAGAGCTACTGAACCTGGCTGATACTGGTAGTTACATACGGAGGGTCAACGTGCCCTTTAGAAAAATACTCGATTCTCTGCTCCAAGAACGGGTCCAAGATTCCTGACATCTAAAAGAGAAGAGATGGCAGAGATGATAAAAGCGCTCATGTTATTGGAAGAGGTCATGAGAATCCACACATCCCAAGGGGCATTTACGAATCATTCAGACCAAAATGCACCAAGCCCTGGTAAGCCTATTCCCAAGTTTGTGCCTAGCTATCAATCACATGCTCTTCCCGCCACTCCACTCAGGCATCCATTACAAAGGATCAGAACCTGAGCTGCAATGTATCCAGTAGGAGGAGAGCAAGCCCCTACTAGAATCAGAGTTCCTCCTCCTTCACAATCGGTTAACAGTGAACTCCTTAAAGGTCCAATACTCTCGACTAAAATAGATAGGATTTGAATAATTAGCTCACACAAAGAAATGATGACCTTCCCCTAGATTCAGGAAATGCTGGGGTTATGTATTCTTTGGGATGAAAAGAATGTGGGATGTGAGGGGTTTCCTTGAATGAACTTTATGTATTAGCCCTCAGATTTTCAAGACAGTACAGGAAAATATTAGAAGTCAGATAGTGAACTGAACTGTAAAATTCGCCAAACACGTTAAAGACACAGTTTATGTGGACAGTCATTCACTTCCGTCAAGCCCTGGGTTCAGTATATCTTGCAAGTGCAGACTTGGTTGTGTTAAATTGCTTTCCCCAACATGATCGGATGATTAAGCCTTCTCAGCACTGATAGAAGAGCACCTGGTTCTCAAAAGACTAGCATAACTGCAGCAGGTTTCTCATAGTTTAATGACTCTAGGTGCTTTTGGATTCAAGCCAAAATGTATATATTCTGTTTAGATTTTCTTGTATATTCCTAGAGGGGAATGTTACCCCTTGAAATGCCAACATTGCCTAGTATGTGTCATTGGGAATAAAGAGGACCAGGTGCACAAGGGAAACCCAGGTTGGGGGTTATATCTTTTTTCCAATAGGTATTTCATTGTTCCTTTTTTGTAGGAGGCATTAAGAGAAAAGAGTTGGCATGTCCCCTTCAAACTTTTGGACTGCTATTTTACATTGAGACTCGGTTTTTCCTTAGATCTGACAAAATCTTACACAAATTGTCAATTCTGGCTTCTAGGTTGATTTGGTAATATTCAAAATCTAACTTCACTTTCATATAAATCCCAAAACACGTAAATTGATACTATTAACCTTCTTAAAGAATACAACTGCTCTTTTCAACGTAATGTCAAACCTGGAGTCTTCAGAAAATCCTTCCGACCATGGCTGTAAAGAATAAGGAGTGAAACAAATATCCAATTTCTGTGAATTATTTGTGAATAGTGTTGATTTATCATTGCCCAGTAGGTAGAGAACCAGTGCAAACTGCTTTCACTAGCTACCATACACAAAATATAGTAAAAACCAACTCACCCAGCATTTGGCACAGGACACTTGACTAAGAGTGGTCTGTGAATTCCAAAGACAGGATGAGGCCTCAGAAAAACCGGAAGCAGGAAAAGGCAAAGTAGAGAATGGAAACCAGTGCAGGACCTGACCTCTGGTAATGGAGAATCAAATGTGAAACTCTGTTTCCCTTGGAAGCACAATCTCAAGCGGGCAGCAGGCACGGGTTTGAAGGTGATGCACTGAGTGTTAGAAGAGTGCAGAGCAGATGCTTGCCTGAGAGAACTCAAAGAAATCAGCTCAAAATATCCCCACAATTGAATCTGAGACCAAGATCCAAGCTGCCAAATCTGAGCTAGCAGAGGCAGCAGAAAAAGAGGGGTATGGCTATGGGTGATGGCTCTCGCAGAACTCAGGGATCTAGAGTGCGTTGTGGGTTTTGGTGGGTACTTTCAAGAGAGCAAAGAGAACTGTGATCTCAGTGAGATAGCAAACGCACTGGCGCATGAGGTTGAGTTTATCGATATGTCCTATGGCCACATGCACTGAATCTGCAGGACCAGGGTCCAATTTGACATTTTGCCAATAGAGCTCGTGTGGGGCTCAATCAGAGGTATCATGCATCTGGACTGAGGGTTCCTGGGGTCGTTGGATTTGAAATCAGTGTTAAAAGATTTAGGATCTGCTACATTCATAACCTGGATTGGGATTACAGTCTGGTTTGAGGCAGAGAATGAGGAACACCTCTGTTGTTGCATTCGTGAACCCATTACTCAAGAATGAGAGAACTAGGAAGAGTGGTCAAAGTCCACAGCCTGAGAAGATGAAGCATATATTACAGCATTATCACCCAAATGCAGATGCTACATTTTGGACGGCACTGACATGGTACTGCAATGAGGAAACATTGGTCGGTCTGCGGGATCATCCCAGCAGGCCCTGAAGTATGGCATCCATACATATGCTTCCACTGGTGTTTCTCTAGACAGAGAATCTCTGGGAAGAACTGGTAACATTGGGACATTCCCATGGCAGTAGAAAGTACAAGCGCACTCTATTTTGGCTGTTTTGGAGACACTTCAAAATGACATACAGAAGAATGCAGAGCTGAAAACCTATAGAAGCCTCATTTCCACTAGAGGAAGTGCCCTGTGCCCTTTCAGAATTGTGAGATTAGTGTAATAAAAATGAGGTTCTACTAACTGAAACAGTATGGTGAGTTCATCCCATCAAAGGCAACACCAGGATTTAGATACATACCAGACAACACACACAGGAACAGGGCATGGCATCAAGGTCTAGGGAAAATTGTCCTCACAGAAATATCATGGAATTGCGTACACCAAAGAGTCTAAAGCTTTCACTTAACGAATCCTTATAAGTCTATATTAGATACCTGATTGTACTTCACCAATAGAGAAAAACAAGTATAGTAAAAGAAACAGGAAGAAACATTTCAGTTCCAAAGAGATTGAAGGCCCAAAAAATAAGCTTTAAAACAACTAGACGGCAAAACCACAACAGAGCAAGCTCTGAAAATGGAGGTGAGGAAAACACTGATGAACCACAGTGCTTCAGAATCACAAAAGGCAGAATACCAGGAAAGGGAAAGAGAAACTCTAAAGAAGAAACCAATAGTATCAGAAAACTCAAAGGATGAGATAAAAACTGGGCTAAAGTCAATCCTAAGCAGACTACATAATGCAGAGGGACTCGTGAATGACTGTGAGGACAGGGGAACAGAAATCCCTCCATCAGAAGAAGACACAGAAAAGCAAGTGCAAACCAACGCTAACATCACTGTTGAATCCTGGGTTAAGAAAAAGCAGGTAAGAATAGGACTCATAGGATTCCCAAATGGAAAAGCAAGAGATAAAATAAAAAATTCTGAAAAGGAATTTGTAGAATAATCACAATGAAACTTGCTGAAAGCCAAGAAAGTATCGTCTATACAAATTCGGGAATTACACAGCGTCCAAAAGAGGTGGAATACCAATAGACCATCAAGAAGCTGTAGAATTCAAATAAACAAATTTCATGATCATCCCAGTGATGTAAAATGCACCTCGAGGAAAGCAACTAACTCACAACAGAACCTCCAGAGGGGTTTCAGCTGATATATCGGCAGAAATTTTGCAGCACGGGGAGGATTGCCAGGACATACACCATATCCTGAATGAGAAAAAGCTGCAATCTAGGGTAGCCTATGCCAAATGACCGCCGTTTATAACAACGGCAGCGCTAGGGAATTTAACTGACCGGCAAAACTTAAAAGAATTCATCAGTATTAGACTGATCCTAAAACAAAAATTGAGAATCCTACCCTGAGTAGAAAAGTAACAAGATGAAGTGGAATTAACAAAACCATTATTGCAAATGCAAGAAGAGCCTGAGTTGCAAAAAAGTAAGAAGAAGAAGGCAAGGAGGACATGAAAATCCTAAAAGATGGGAGGGGGTAGCCGGAAATCATAGGTGATTTTAAGCACTATCTTAAGTGAATCAGCTTACTTGACTGTCAGTCTGAAGCAAAAGGAGAGATGCATGGCCTAATGTGTTTGCAAAACAAACAATCAGACAAACAAACAAACACCAAAAGGTTACAGTTGGCTGACATATACCAAACAACCATGATTATTCAAGACAAAATACTCAAAGTGATGTCAAGGATCATTCAGCACGCATCGACCTATTATCGCTGTTAGCATGTACTCAACACACTTGTATTCAGAAAACAGACGCGTGCATTACTATTCATAGATACTGATCCAGAAGTGCATATCGTGAGCCAACACAAATGACGGTTTGGAATAAGAGTGGGTCATAGAACGGGATATAGACTGACAAGTCTACCAACAGGATGAACGAATGCCTAACTATACCCTACGTATAGAAAAAATGGCATAAGACTATAACAAAGACAAGTAGGTCTGCAAAATTGTACTAAGGGAAAAAGAGACAGACAGGAATGTGCACGTTGGGATTGGTTTCATTTATAGGAATTTCAGCCCCCATGAAACAAATGGATCCATAGTCTTAGAGTGTGGGTTTTTCAGCAGAAAGCAACAGACGGATATGTAATCTGGGTGAATGGATATTACACAAACATGAGTTTCCTTGAGTGGGTCTCTGTGTACCGTGAAATGTTAGAAATATTAAATAGGTGTGAATCAATAAACTGATCATGGACACTCTTCATTCCATTTGTATTGTGTATACAGATCTGAACAAGAGGAAAGAGGGAAGAGAAAAGGACCATGGGACCCTTGTGGATAGAATCACATTTCCCTTAGGAAACTCTCGTCTAATGCAGCATCACCCCCAACACGGACTTGATGCATCAACCACTGGGGATGGCAGTTACCGGTTGGATTCCAGGTGGAATGTTGCTGTGCACCACGAGGCTTGTTGCGGCTGGTGGATCCAAGGTAACTGGGCAGAATTCTGTGGGTGGATCAGTTTGATGTTGGGTCTGCTTCCCTATGTGTGGATTGGTTTAGGTCTATTGTTCGGGATCCTAAGTTCGAGATACTGCTGCTGCCCAAAGACCTGAGTTCACGGGTCAGTTTCCAGAATCTGAAAGGGCAGACAGTGTAAGATCTGCCTGTCATCAGCTTACTGGTGAGGCTCCGAGTTATTTTCAGACTTGCCCAGTCTTTTGATGTCGACTAAATGGGAGACACGAAGAGAAGCTGGCAGAAAACCTGGCTGCATGGATTGAGGAGATGTGCGAACACATTGATGAGTGTTGTTCTGCTACAGTGGAGAATATCGGCATGGAGACATCTCTAAAGAATACCAGGCTCGAAAGTCATTCATGAGACCTACTGAACCTCGCTGATACTGGTAGAAACATACGGAGAATCAAAGTGCCCTTGAGAAAGTTACTCGATTCTCTGCTCCAAGAACGGGTCCAAGATTCATGACGTCTAAAAGAGAAGAGATGGCAGAGATGATAAAAGCTCTCATGTTCTTGAAAGAGGTCGTGAGAATCCACACATCCCAAGGGGCATTTACAAATCATTCAGACCGAAATGCACCAAGCCCAGGTAAGCCTATTCCCAGGTTTGTGCCTAGCTATCAATCACATGCTCTTCCCTCCACTCCACTCAGGCATCCATTTCAAAGGATCAGAACCTGAGCTGCAATGAATCCAGTAGGAGCAGATCAAGTCCCTACTAGAATCAGAGTTCTTCCTAATTCACACTCGGTGAACAACAGTGAACTCCTTAAAGGTCCAATACTCTCGACTAAAATAGATAGGAATTCAATAATTAGCTCAAACCAAGAAATGATGACCTTCCCCTAGATTCAGGAAATGCTTAGGTTATGTATTCTTTGGGCTGAAAGGAGTGTGGGAAGTGAGGGGTATATTTGAATGAACTTGAATATGCATTAGGCCTCAGTTTTTCAAGACAGAACAGGAAAATATTAGAAGTTAGATAGTGAACTTAAGTGTAAAAGTCGCCAAACACATTAAAGACACAGTTTATGTGAACAGTCATTCACTTCCGTTAAGCCCCGGGTGCACTATATCTTGGAGGTGCAGACTTGGTTGTGTTAAATTGCTTTACCCAACATGATCGGATGATTAAGACTTCTCAGCACTGATAGAAAAGCACCTGGTTCTCAATAGCCTAGCATAGCTACAGCAGGTTTCTCATAGTTAAATGCCTCTAGGTGCTTTTGGAATCAAGCCTGAATATATAAATTCTGTTTAGATTTTCTTGTATATTCCTAGAGAGGAATGTTACACCTTAAAATGCCAACATTGCCTAGTATGTTTCATTGGGAGTAAAGGGCACCAGGTGCACAAAGGAAACCAAGGTTGGGGGTTATATCTTTGTTCCAATAGATATTTCATGGTTCCTTTTGTTGTTGGAGGCTTCAAGAGAAAAGAGTTGGCATGTCCCCATCAAACTTTTGGACAGCTATTTTACATTGAGACTGTCTGTTTTTTTCTTAGAGCTGACAAAATCTTACAGAAATTGTCAAGTCTGGCTTCTAGGTTGATTTGGTAATATACAAAAACTAACTTCACTTTGATATAAATACCAAAACACGTAAATAGATACTATTAGCATTCTTAAAAACTGCATCTGCCTTATCAACTTAATGTCAAAGCTGCAGTCTTTGGAAAAAACCCTCCGACAATGTCCATAAAGAAAATGAAGCGAAACTAATATCCAATTTCTGTGAATTATTTGTGAAAAGTGTTGATTTGTCGATGCCCAGTAGGAAGAGAACAAGTGCAAACTGCTCTCACTAGCTACCATACATAAAATATTGTAAACACCCACTCAACACGCCCTTCGCAAGGACACTTTATTAAGAGTGGTCTATTATTTCCAAAGACAGGATGAGGCCTCAGAAAAACCGAAGGCAGGAAAAGGCAAAGTAGAGAATGGATACCAGTGCAGGATCCGACCTCTGGTAATGGAGCATCAAAGGTGAAACTCTGTTTTCCTTGGAAGCACACTCTCAAGCCCGGAGCAGGCATGGGATTGAAGGTAATCCGCTGAGTGTTAGAAGAGTGCACAGCAGATGCTTGGCTGAGAGAACTCAAAGAAATCAGCTCAAAATATCCCCAAAATTGAATCTGAGACCAAGATCCGAGCTGCCAAATCTGAGCTAGCAGAGGCAGCGGAAAAAGAGGGGTAGGGCTAGGGATGATGGCTCTCGCACAACTCAGGGATCTAGAGTTCGTTGTGGGTATTGGTGGGTACTTTCAAGAGAGCAAAGAGAACTGTGACCTCAGTGAGACAGCAAACGCACTGGCGCGTGAGTTTCAGTTTATCGATATGTCCTATGGCCACATCCACTGCATCTGCAGGACCAGGGTCCAATTCGACATTTTGCCAATAGAGCACATGTGGGGCTCAATCAGAGGTATCATGCATCTGGACTGAGGGTTCCTGGGGTCGTTGGTAATGAAATCAGTATTAAAAGATTTAGGATCTGCTACATTCATAACCTGGATTGTGATAACTGTATGGTTTGAGGCAGAGATGTGCAACAGCTCTGTGGTTGCCTTCGTGAACCCAAAACTCAAGAATGAGAGGACTAGGAAGAGTGGTCAAAGTCCACAGAATGAGAAGAAGCATTTCTTACAGCATTATCACACAAATGCAGATGCTACATTTTGGACGGCACTGACAGGTTACTGCACCGAGGACACATAGGTCGGTCTGCGGGATCATCCCAGCAGGCCCTGAAGTATGACATCCATACATATGCTTCCACTGGTGTTTCTGTAGACAGAGAAGCTCTGGGAAGAACTGGTAACTTTGGGACATTCCCATGGCAGTAGAAAGTGCAAGCGCACTCTATGTTGGCTGATTTGGAGACATTTCTAAATGTCATACAGAAGAATGCAGAGCTGAAAAACTATACAAGCTTCATTTCCACTAGAGGAAGTGCCCTGTGCCCTTTAGAATTGTGAGATTAGTGTAATAAAAATGAGGATCTACTAACTGAAACAGTTTGGTGAGTTCATCCCATCAAAGGCAACACCAGGATTTAGAGACATACCAGACAACACACACAGGAAGCGTTCATGGCATCAAAGTCTAGGGAAAATTGCCTCACAGAAATACCATGGAATTGCGTACACCAAAGAGTCTAAAGTTTGCACTTATCCAAGCCCTATAAGTCTATATTAGATACATGACAGTACCTGACCTGTAGAGTAAAAGAAGTATAGTAAAAGAAACAGGAAGTACCATTTTCAGTCCCAAAGAGATTGAAGGTCCAAAAAATAAGCTTTCAAACAACTAGAAGGCAAAACGATAACAGAGCAAGCTCTGAAAATTGAAGTGAGGAAAACAATGATGAACCACAGTGCCTCAGAATCACAGAAGGCAGAAAACCAGGAAAGGGGAAGAGAAACTCTAAAGAAGAATCCAATTATATCAGAAAACACAATGGATGAGATAAAAACTGGGCTAAAGTCAATCCTAAGCAGACTACATAATGCAGTGGGACACGTGAATGACTGTGAGGACAGGGGAACAGTAATCCCTCCATCAGAAGAGACACAGAAAAGCAAGTGCAAACCAACGCTAACATCACTGTTGAATCCTGGGTTAAGAAAAAGCAGGTAAGAATAGGACTCATAGGATTCCCAAATGGAAAAGCAAGAGATAAGATAATAAATTCTGAAAAGGAATTTGTAGAAAAATCAGAATGAAACTTGCTGAGAGCCAAGAAAGTATCATCTATATGAATTCAGTAAGTACACAGTGTCCAAAAGTGGTGGAATACCAATAGACAAACAAGCAGCTGCAGAATTCAAATAAACAAATTTCATGATCATCCCAATGATGTAAAATGCACCTCGAGGAAAGCAACTTAGTCACAACAGAACCTCCAGAGGGGTTTCAGCTGATATCTTGGCAGAAATTTTCAGCACGGGGAGGAGTGCCAGGACATAGACCATATCCTGAATGAGAAAAAGCTGCAATCTAGTGTACCCTATGCCAAATGACCGCCGTTTATAAAAACAGCAGAGCTAGGGAATTTCACCTACTGGCAAACCTGAAAAGAATTCAGCAGTTTGAGACTGATCCTAAAACAAAAATTGAGAATCCTACCCTGAGAAGGAAAGTAGCATGATGAAATGGAAATAACAAAACCATTATTGCAAATGCAAGAAGAGCCTGAGTTGCAAAGAAGTAAGAAGAAGAAGGCAAGGAGGACATCAAAATCCTAAAGAAGGGAGAGGATAGCAGGAAATCATAGGTGTTTTTAAGCACTATCTTAAGGGAAAAAGCTTACATGACTGTCTGTCTGAAGCAAAAGGAGAGATGCATGGCCTAATGTGTTTGCAAAACAAACAATCAGACAAACAAACAAACACAAAAAGGTTAGAGTTGGCTGACATATACCAAACAACCATGATTATTCAAGACAAAATACTCAAAGTGATGTCAAGGATCATTCAGCACGCATCGACCTATTATCGCTGTTAGCATGTACTCAACACACTTGTATTCAGAAAACAGACGCGTGCATTACTATTCATGTATACTGATCCAGAAGTGCACATCCTGAGCCAACCCAAATGATAGTTTTCAATAAGAGTGGGTCATAGGACTTGATATAGACTTACAAGTCTTCCAAAAGAATGAACGAATGCCTTATTATACCCTACGTAGGGAAGAAATGTCATAAGCCTATAACAAAGACATGTAGCTCTGCAAAACTGTACTAAGAGCAAAAGAGACAGACAGGAAAGTGCACGTTGGGATTGGTTTCATTTCTAGGAATTTCTGACCTCATGAAACAAATGGATCCATGTAATTGGAGTGTGGGTGTTTCAGCAGAAAGCAACAGACGGATATGTAATCTGGGTGAATGGATATTACACAAACATGAGTTTCCTTCAGTGGGTCTCTGTGTACTGTGAACTGTTAGAAAGTTTAAATACGTGTGATCCATAAACTGATCATGGACACTCTTCTCTCCTTTTGTACTATGTATACAGATCTGAACAAAAGGAAAGAGGGAAGAGAAAAGGACCATGGGACCCTGGTGGATAGAATCACATTTCCCTTAGGAAACTCTCGTCTAATGCAGCATCACCCCCAACACGGTCTTGATGCATCAACCACTGTGGATGGCAGTTACCGGTTGGATTCCAGGTGGAATGTTGGTGTGTACCATGAAGCTTCTTGCGGCTGGTAGATACAAGGTAACTGGGCAGAATTCTGTGGGAGGATCTGTTTGATGGTGGGTCTCCTGCCCTATGTGGGGATTGGCTTAGGACTTTCTTTCTGGTAGCTGAGTAAGTTCGAGATATTGCTGCTGACCAAAGACCTGAGTTCACAGGTCAGTTTCCAGAATCTGAACGGGCAGACAGTGGAACATCGGCCTGTCATCAGCTTACTGGTGAGGCTCCGAAGTATTTTCAGACTTGCCCATTCCTGTTGACGTCGACTTTATGGGAGACACGAAGAGAAGCTGGCAGAAAACTGGCTGCATGGATTGAGGAGATGTGCGAACACATTGATGAGAGTTGTTCTGCTACAGTGGAGAATATCGGCATGGAGACATCTCTAGAGCATACCAGGCTCGAAAGACATTCATGAGACCTTCTGAACCTCGCTGATACTGGCAGAAACATACGGAGAGTCATTGTGCCCTTGAGAAAGTTACTCGATTCTCTGCTCCAAGAACGGGTCCAAGATTCCTGACGTCTAAAAGAGAAGAGATGGCAGAGATGATAAAAGCGCTCATGTTCTTGGAAGAGGTCGTGAGAATCCACACATCCCAAGGGGCATTTACGAATCATTCAGACCGAAATGCACCAAGCCCAGGTAAGCCTATTCCCAGGTTTGTGCCTAGTTATCAATCACATGCTCTTCCCGCCACTCCACTCAGTCATCCATTACAAAGGATCAGAACCTGAGCTGCAATGAATCCAGTAGGAGGAGAGCAAGCCCCTACTAGAATCAGAGTTCCTACACCTTGACAATCGGTGAACAACTGTGAACTCCTTAAAGTTCAAATACTCTCGACTAAAATAGATAGGGATTGAATACCTAGCTCATTTAATGAAATGATGACTTTCCCCTAGATCCAGGAAATTCTGGGGTTATGTATTCTTTGGGCTGAAAGGAGTGTGGGAAGTGAGGGAAATATTTGAAGGAAATTGAGTATGTAATAGGCCTCAGTTTTACAAAACAGTACAGGAAAATATTACAAGTCAGATAGTGAACTGAACTGTAAAATTCGCCAAAACATTTAAAACACATGTTATGTGGACATTCACTTCCGTCAAGCGCCGGGTGCAATATATCTTGGAGGTGCAGACTTGGTTGTGTTGAATTGCTTTCCCCAACATGATCGGATGATTAAGCCTTCTCAGCACTGATAGAAGAGCACCTGTTTGTCAATAGCCTAGCGTAGCTTCAGCAGGTTTCTCATAGTTACATGCCTCTAGGTGCTTTTGTAATCATGCCTAAATGTGTACATTCTGTTTAGATTTTCTTGTACATTCCTAGAGAGGAATGTTACCCCTTTAAATGCCAACAATGCCTAGTATGTGTCATTGGGAGTAAAGGGCACCAGGTGCACAAGGGAAACCCAGGATGGGTGTTATTTCATGGTTCCAATAAGTATTTCATTGTTCCTTTTGTTGTTGGATGCTTTAAGAGAAAAGAGTTGGCATGACCCCTTCAAACTTTTGGACGGCCATTTTATATTGAGAGTGTCAGTTTTTTCCTTAGAGATGAAAAAATCTTACTGAAATTGTCAAGTCTGGCTACTAGGTTGATTTGGTAATTTTCAAAAACTAACTTCACTTACATATAAATCCCAAAACATGTAAATCGATACTGTTAACTTTCTTAAAGACTGCAACTGCCTTATCAACTTAATGTCAAAGCTGGAGTCTTTGGAAAAAACCCTCCGACAATGTCCATAAAGAAAATGAAGCGAAACTAATATCCAATTTCTGTGAATTATTTGTGAAAAGTGTTGATTTGTCGATGCCCAGTAGGAAGAGAACAAGTGCAAACTGCTCTCACTAGCTACCATTCAGAAAATATTGTAAACAACCACTCAACACGCCCTTCACAAGGACACTTTCCTAAGAGTGGTCTGTTACTCCCTAAGACAGGATGAGGCCTCAGAAAAACCGAAGGCAGGAAAAGGCAAAGTAGAGAATGGATACCAGTGCAGGATCTGACCTCTGGTAATGGAGCATCAAAGGTGAAACTCTGTTTTCCTTGGAAGCACACTCTCAAGCCCGGAGCAGGCATGGGATTGAAGGTAATGCGCTGAGTGTTAGAAGAGTGCACAGCAGATGCTTGGCTGAGAGAACTCAAAGAAATCAGCTCAAAATATCCCCACAATTGAATCTGAGACCAAGATCCGAGCTGCCAAATCTGAGCTAGCAGAGGCAGCGGAAAAAGAGGGGTAGGGCTAGGGATGATGGCTCTCGCACAACTCAGGGATCTAGAGTTCGTTGTGGGTATTGGTGGGTACTTTCAAGAGAGCAAAGAGAACTGTGACCTCAGTGAGACAGCAAACGCACTGGCGCGTGAGTTTCAGTTTATCGATATGTCCTATGGCCACATCCACTGCATCTGCAGGACCAGGGTCCAATTCGACATTTTGCCAATAGAGCACATGTGGGGCTCAATCAGAGGTATCATGCATCTGGACTGAGTGATCCTGGGGTCGTTGATTTTGAAATCAGTATTAAAAGATTTAGGATCTGCTATATTCATAACCTGGATAGTGATAACTGTATGGTTTGAGGCAGAGGATGCGCAACAGCTCTGTGGTTGCATTCGTGAACCCAAAACTCAAGAATGAGAGAATTAGGAAGAGTGGTCAAAGTCCACAGAATGAGAAGAAGCATTTCTTACAGCATTATCACACAAATGCAGATGCTACATTTTGGACGGCACTGACAGGTTACTGCACCGAGGACACATAGGTCGGTCTGCGGGATCATCCCAGCAGGCCCTGAAGTATGACATCCATACATATGCTTCCACTGGTGTTTCTGTAGACAGAGAAGCTCTGGGAAGAACTGGTAACATTGGGACTTTCACATGGCAGTAGAAAGTACAAGCGCAATCTATGTTGGATGTTTTGGAGACACTTCAAAATGACATACAGAAGAATGCAGAACTGAAAACCTATAGAAGCCTCATTTCCACTAGAGGAAGTGCCCTGTGCCCTTTCAGAATTGTGAGATTAGTGTAATAAAAATGAGGTTCTACTAACTGAAACAGTATGGTGTGTTCATTCCATCAAAGGCAACACCAGGATTTAGAGAAATACCAGACAACACACACAGGAACCGGGCATGGCATCAAGGTCTAGGGAAAATTGCATCACAGAAATACCATGGAATTGCGTACACCAAAGAGTCTAAAGTTTGCACTTATCCAAGCCCTATAAGTCTATATTAGATACATGACAGTACCTGACCTGTAGAGTAAAAGAAGTATAGTAAAAGAAACAGGAAGTACCATTTTCAGTCCCAAAGAGATTGAAGGTCCAAAAAATAAGCTTTCAAACAACTAGAAGGCAAAACGATAACAGAGCAAGCTCTGAAAATTGAAGTGAGGAAAACAATGATGAACCACAGTGCCTCAGAATCACAGAAGGCAGAAAACCAGGAAAGGGGAAGAGAAACTCTAAAGAAGAATCCAATTATATCAGAAAACACAATGGATGAGATAAAAACTGGGCTAAAGTCAATCCTAAGCAGACTACATAATGCAGTGGGACACGTGAATGACTGTGAGGACAGGGGAACAGTAATCCCTCCATCAGAAGAGACACAGAAAAGCAAGTGCAAACCAACGCTAACATCACTGTTGAATCCTGGGTTAAGAAAAAGCAGGTAAGAATAGGACTCATAGGATTCCCAAATGGAAAAGCAAGAGATAAGATAATAAATTCTGAAAAGGAATTTGTAGAAAAATCAGAATGAAACTTGCTGAGAGCCAAGAAAGTATCATCTATATGAATTCAGTAAGTACACAGTGTCCAAAAGTGGTGGAATACCAATAGACAAACAAGCAGCTGCAGAATTCAAATAAACAAATTTCATGATCATCCCAATGATGTAAAATGCACCTCGAGGAAAGCAACTTAGTCACAACAGAACCTCCAGAGGGGTTTCAGCTGATATCTTGGCAGAAATTTTCAGCACGGGGAGGAGTGCCAGGACATAGACCATATCCTGAATGAGAAAAAGCTGCAATCTAGTGTACCCTATGCCAAATGACCGCCGTTTATAAAAACAGCAGAGCTAGGGAATTTCACCTACTGGCAAACCTGAAAAGAATTCAGCAGTTTGAGACTGATCCTAAAACAAAAATTGAGAATCCTACCCTGAGAAGGAAAGTAGCATGATGAAATGGAAATAACAAAACCATTATTGCAAATGCAAGAAGAGCCTGAGTTGCAAAGAAGTAAGAAGAAGAAGGCAAGGAGGACATCAAAATCCTAAAGATGGGAGAGGATAGCAGGAATTCATAGGTGATTTTTAGCAGTGTCTTAAATGAATCAGCTTACATGACTATCTGAAGCAAATGGAGAGATGCATGTCCTAATGTGTTTGCAAAACAAACAATCAGACAAACAAACAAATACCAAAAGGTTACAGTTGGCTGACATATACCAAACAACCATGATTATTCAAGACAAAATACTCAAAGTGATGTCAAGGATCATTCAGCACGCATCGACCTTTTATCGCTGTTAGCATGTACTCAACACACTTGTATTCAGAAAACAGACGCGTGCATTACTATTCATGTATACTGATCCAGAAGTGCACATCGTGAGCCAACCCAAATGATAATTTTTAATAAGAGTGGGTCATAGAACTTGATATAGTCTTACAAGTCTTCCAACAGAATGAACGAATGCCTTATTATACCCTACGTAGGGAAGAAATGGCATAAGCCTATAACAAAGACATGTAGCTCTGCAAAACTGTACTAAGAGCAAAAGAGACAGACAGGAAAGTGCACGTTGGGTTTGGTTTCATTTCTAGGAATTTCTGACCTCATGAAACAAATGGATCCATGTTCTGAGAGAGTGGGTGTTTCAGCAGAAAGCAAAAGACGGATATGTAATCTGGGTGAATGGATATTACACAAACATGAGTTTCCTTGAGTGGGTCTCTGTGTACTGTTAACTGTTAGAAAGTATAAATAGGTGTGAATCCATAAACTGATCATGGACATTCTTCTCTCCGTTTGTACTATGTATACAGATCTGAACAAAAGAAAGAGGGAAGAGTAAAGGACCATGGGACCCTTGTGGATAGAATCACATTTCCCGTAGGAAACTCTCGTCTAATGCAGCATCACCCCCAACAAGGACTTGATGCATCAACCACTGGGGATGGCAGTTACAGGTTGGATTCCAGGTGGAATGTTGGTGTGTACCATGAAGCTTGTTGCGGCTGGTAGATACAAGGTAACTGGGCAGAATTCTGTGGGTTGATCTGTTTGATGGTGGGTCTGCTTCCCTATGTGGGGATTGGCTTAGGACTTTCTTTCTGATAGCTGAGTAAGTTCGAGATATTGCTGCTGCCCAAAGACCTGAGTTCATGGGTCAGTTTCCAGAATCTGAACGGGCAGACAGTGGAACATCGGCCTGTCATCAGCTTACTGGTGAGGCTCCGAGGTATTTTCAGACTTGCCCAGTCATGTTGACGTCGACTTTATGGGAGACACGAAGAGAAGCTGGCAGAAAACTGGCTGCATGGATTGAGGAGATGTGCGAACACATTGATGAGAGTTGTTTTGCTACAGTGGAGAATATCGGCATGGAGACATCTCTAGAGCATACCAGGCTCGAAAGACATTCATGAGACCTTCTGAACCTCGCTGATACTGGCAGAAACATACGGAGGGTCATCGTGCCCTTGAGAAAGTTACTCGATTCTCTGCTCCAAGAACGGGTCCAAGATTCATGACGTCTAAAAGAGAAGAGATGGCAGAGATGATAAAAGCGCTCATGTTCTTGGAAGAGGTCGTGAGAATCCACACATCCCAAGGGGCATTTACGAATCATTCAGACCGAAATGCACCAAGCCCTGGTAAGCCTATTCCCAGGTTTGTGCCTAGCTATCAATCACATGCTCTTCCCGCCACTCCACTCAGTCATCCATTACAAAGTATCAGAACCTGAGCTGCAATGAATCCAGTAGGAGGAGAGCAAGCCCCTACTAGAATCAGAGTTCCTACACCTTGACAAACGGTGAACAACTGTGAACTCCTTAAAGTTCAAATACTCTCGACTAAAATAGATAGGGATTGAATACCTAGCTCATTTAATGAAATGATGACTTTCCCCTAGATCCAGGAAATTCTGGGGTTATGTATTCTTTGGGCTGAAAAGATTGTGGGAAGTGAGGGAAATATTAGAAGGAAATTGAATATGTAATAGGCCTCAGTTTTACAAGACAGTACAGGAAAATATTACAAGTCAGATAGTGAACTGAACTGTAAAAGTCGCCAAAACATTTAAACACAGGTTATGTGGACATTCACTTCCGTCAAGCGCCAGGTGCAATATTTCTTGGAGGTGCAGACTTGGTTGTGTTGAATTGCTTTCCCCAACATGATCGGATGATTAAGCCTTCTCAGCACTGATAGAAGAGCACCTGGTTGTCAATAGCCTAGCATAGCTTCAGCAGGTTTCTCATAGTTACATGCCTCTAGGTGCTTTGTAATCATGCCTAAATTTGTATATTCTGTTTAGATTTTCTTGTACATTCCTAGAGAGGAATGTTAACCCTTGAAATGCCAACAATGCCTAGTATGTGTCATTGGGAGTAAAGGGCACCAGGTGCACAAGGGAAACCCAGGATGGGTGTTATTTCATGGTTCCAATAAGTATTTCATTGTTCCTTTTGTTGTTGAAGGCTTTAAGAGAAAAGAGATGGCATGACCACTTCAAACTTTTGGACGGATATTTTACATTGAGAGTGTCAGTTTTTTTCCTTAGAGTTGACAAAATCTTACTGAAATTGTCAAGTCTGGTTACTAGATTGATTTGGTAATTTTCAAAAGCTAACTTCACTTACATGTAAATCCCAAAACATGTAAATCGATACTGTTAACTTTCTAAAGACTGCAACTGACTTATCAACATAAGGTCAAAGCTGGATTCTTCGGACAAACCCTACGACGAGGGCTTTAAAAAACGGAGCGAAACAAATATCCAATTTCTGTGAATTATTTGTGAAAAGTGTTGATTTGTCGATGCCCAGTAGGAAGAGAACCAGTGCAAACTGCTCTCACTAGCTACCATACACAAAATATTGTAAACAACCACTCACCCAGCCCTTGGCAAGGACACTTTCCTAAGAGTGGTCTGTTAATTCCAAAGATAGGATGAGGCCTCAGAAAAACCGGAAGCAGGAAAAGGCAAAGTAGAGAATGGAAACCAGTGCAGGATCTGACCTCTGGTAATGGAGCATCAAAGGTGAAACTCTGTTTTCCTTGGAAGCACACTCTCAAGCTGGCAGCAGGCATGGGATTGAAGGTGATGCGCTGAGTGTTAGCAGAGTGCACAGCAGATGCTTGGCTGACAGAACTCAAAGAAATCAGCTCAAAATATCCCCACAATTGAATCTGAGACCAAGATCCGAGCTGCCAAATCTGAGCTAGCAGAGGCAGCGGAAAAAGAGGGGTAGGGCTATGGATGATATCTCTCGCAGAACTCAGGGATCTAGAGTGCATTGTGGGTTTTGGTGGGTACTTTCAAGAGAGCAAAGAGAAGTGTGACCTCAGTGAGACAGCAACCGCACTGGCGCGTGAGGTTGAGTTTATCGATATTTCCTATGTCCACATCCACTGCATCTTCAGGACCAGGGTCCAATTTGACATTTTGCCATTAGAGCACGTGTGGGGCTCAATCAGAGGTATCATGCATCTGGACTGAGTGTTCCAGGGGCAGTTGGGTTTGAAATCAGTATTAAAAGATTTAGGATCTGCTACATTCATAACCTGGATTGGGATTACAGTCTGGTTTGAGGCAGAGGATGCGCAACAGCTCTGTGGTTGCCTTTGTGAACCTATAACTCAAGAATGAGAGAACTAGGAAGAGTGGTCAAAGTCCACAGCATGAGAAGATGAAGCATTTCTTACAGCATTATCACCGAAATGCAAATGCTACATTTTGGACGGCACTGAAAAAGTACTGCAACGAGGACACATAGGTGGGTCTGCGGGATCATCCCAGCAGGCCCTGAAGTATGACATCCATACATATGCTTCCACTGGTGTTTCTGTAGACAGAGAAGCTCTGGGAAGAACTGGTAACATTGGGACATTCCCATGGCAGTAGAAAGTACAAGCGCACTCTATGTTGGCTGTTTTGGAGACACTTCAAAATGACATACAGAAGAATGCAGAGCTGAAAACCTATAGAAGCTTCATTTCCACTAGAGGAAGTGCCCTGTGCCCTTTCAGAATTGTGAGATTAGTGCAATAAAAATGAGGTTCTACTAACTGAAACAGTATGGTGTGTTCATCCCAACAAAGGCAACACCAGGATTTAGAGATATACCAGACAACACACACAGGAACAGGGCATGGCATCAAGGTATAGGGAAAATTGTCCTCACAGAAATACCATGGAATTGCGTACACCAAAGAGTCTAAAGTTTGCACTTAACCAAGCCCTATAAGTCTATATTAGATACATGATAGTACCTGAACTTTAGAGTAAATGAAGTATAGTAAAAGAAACAGGAAGTACCATTTTCAGTTCCAAAGAGATTGAAGGCCCAAAAAATAAGCTTTCAAACAACTAGACGGCAAAACCATAACAGAGCAAGCTCTGAAAATGGAGGTGAGGAAAACAATGATGAACCACAGTGCCTCAGAATCACAAAAGGCAGAACACCAGAAAAGGGGAAGAGAAACTCTAAAGAAGAACCCAATAGTATAAGACAACTCAATGGATGAGATAAAAACTGGGCTAAAGTCAATCCTAAGCAGACTACATAATGCAGAGGGACTCGTGAATGACTGTGAGGACAGGGGAACAGAAATCCCTCCATCAGAAGAAGACACAGAAAAGCAAGTGCAAACCAACGCTAACATCACTGTTGAATCCTGGGTTAAGAAAAAGCAGGTAAGAATAGGACTCATAGGATTCCCAAATGGAAAACCAAGAGATAAAATAATAAATTCTGAAAAGGAATTTGTAGAAAAATCAGAATGAAACTTGCTGAGAGCCAAGAAAGTATCATCTATACGAATTCAGCAAGTACACAGCGTCCAAAAGAGGTGGAATACCAATAGACCAACAAGCAGCTGTAGAATTCAAATAAACAAAGTTCATGATCATCCCAGTGATGTAAAATGCACCTCGAGGAAAGCAACTTAGTCACAACAGAACCTCCAGAGGGGTTTCAGCTGATATCTCGGCAGAAAATTTCAGCACGGGGAGGAGTGCCAGGACATAGACCATATCCTGAATGAGAAAAAGCTGCAATCTAGGGTAGCCTATGCCAAATGACCACCGTTTATAAAAACGGCAGAGCTAGGGAATTTCACTGACCGGCAAACCTGAAAAGAATTCAGCAGTTTGAGACTGATAATAAAACAAAAATTGAGAATCCTACCCTGAGAAGAAAAGTAGCAACATGAAATGGAAATAACAAAACCATTATTGCAAATGCAAGAAGAGCCTGAGTTGCAAAGAAGTAAGAAGAAGAAGGCAAGGAGGACATCAAAATCCTAAAGATGGGAGAGGGTAGCAGGAATTCATAGGTGATTTTAAGCAGTGTCTTAAGTGAATCAGCTTACATGACTATCTGAAGCAAATGGAGAGATGCATGGCCTAATGTGTTTGCAAAACAAACAATCAGACAAACAAACAAACACCAAAAGGTTACAGTTGGCTGACATATACCAAACAACCATGATTATTCAAGACAAAATACTCAAAATGATGTCAAGGATCATTCAGCACGCATCGACCTATTATCGCTGTTAGCATGTACTCAACACAATTGTATTCAGAAAACAGACGCGTGCATTACTATTCATAGATACAGATCCAGAAGTGCATATCGTGAGCAAACCCAAATGACGGTTTTGAATAAGACTGGTTCATAGAACTGGATATAGACTCACAAGTTTTCCAACAGGATGAACGAATGCCTAATTCTACCCTATGTAGAGAAGAAATGGCATAAGCCTATAACAAAGACAATTAGCTCTGCAAAACTGTACTAAGAGCAAAAGATTCAGACAGGAAAGTGCACGTTGGGATTGGTTTCATTTCTAGGAATTTCAGCCCCCATGAAACAAATGGATCCATATTCTTAGAGTGTGGCTGTTTCAGCAGAAAGCAACAGACGGATATGTAATCTGGGTGAATGGATATTACACAAACATGAGTTTCCTTGAGTGGGTCTCTGTGTAGTGTGAACTGTTAGAAAGTTTAAATAGGTGTGAAACCATAAACTGAACATGGCCACTCTTCCCTCCGTTTTTTACTGTGTATACAGATCTGAACAAAAGGAAAGAGGGAAGAGAAAAGGACCATGGGACCCTTGTGGATAGAATCACATTTCCCTTAGGAAACTCTCGTCTAATGCAGCATCACCCCCAACACGGAATTGATGCATCAACCACTGGGGATGGCAGTTACCGGTTGGATTCCAGGTGGAATGTTACTGTGAACCACGAGGCTTGTTGTGGCTGGTGGATCCAAGGTAACTGGGCAGAATTCTGTGGGTGGATCAGTTTGATGTTGGGTCTGCTTCCCTATGTGGGGATTGGCTTAAGTCTATTGTTCGGGAACCTAAGTTCGAGATACTGCTGCTGCCCAAAGACCTGAGTTCACGGGTCAGTTTCCAGAATCTGAAAGGGCAGACAGTGGAAGATCTGCCTGTCATCAGCTTACTGGTGAGGCTCCGAGGTATTTTCAGATTTGCCCAGTCATGTTGACGTCGAATTTATGGGAGACACGAAGAGAAGCTGGCAGAAAACCTGGCTGCATGGATTGAGGAGATGTGCGAACACATTGATGAGAGTTGTTCTGCTACAGTGGAGAATATCGGCATGGAGACATCTCTAGAGCATACCAGGCTCGAAAGACATTCATGAGACTTTCTGAACCTCGCTGATACTGGCAGAAACATACAGAGATTCAACGTGCCCTTGAGAAAGTTACTCGATTCTCTGCTCCAAGAACGGGTCCAAGATTCCTGACGTCTAAAAGAGAAGAGATGGCAGAGATGATAAAAGCACTCATGTTCTTGGAAGAGGTCGTGAGAATCCACACATCCCAAGGGGCATTTACGAATCATTCAGACCGAAATGCACCAAGCCCAGGTAAGCCTATTCCCAGGTTTGTGCCTAGCTATCAATCACATGCTCTTCCCTCCACTCCACTCAGGCATCCATTTCAAAGGATCAGAACCTGAGCTGCAATGAATCCAGTAGGAGGAGAACAAGCCCCTACTAGGATCAGAGTTCCTCCTCCTTCACACTCGGTGAACAACTGTGAACTCCTTAAAAGTCAAATACTCTCGAATAAAATAGATAGGAAATGAATACTTAGCTCACACAAAGAACTGATGACCTTCCCCTAGATTCAGGAAATCCTGGGTTTATGTATTCTTTGGGCTGAATGGAGTGTAGGAAGTGAGGGGAAACTTTGAATGAAATTGAATTTGTATTAGGCCTCAGTTTTTCAAGACAATACAGGAAAATATTAGAAGTCAGATAGTGAACTGAACTGTAAAATTCGCCAAACACATTAAAGACACAAGTTATCTGGACAGTCATTCACTTACATCAAGCCCCGGGTGCACTATATCTTGGATGTGCAGACTTGGTTGTGTTAAATTGCTTTACCCAACATGATTGGATTATTAAGCCTTCTCAGCACTGATAAAAGAGCACCTGATTTTCAATAGCCTAGTATATCTGCAGCAGGTTTCTCATAGTTAAATGCCTCTATGTGCTTTTGGAATCAAGCCTAAAGTTATATATTCTGTTTAGATTATCTTTTATATTCCTAGAGAGGAATGTTACACCTTGAAATGCCAACATTGCCTAGTATGTGTCATTGGGATTAAAGGGCACCATGTTCACAAGGGAAACCCAGGATGGGGGTTAATTCATGGTTCAATAAGTACTTCATTGTTCCTTTTGTTGTTGGAGGCTTCAAGAGAAAAGTGTTGGCATGTCCCCTTCAAAGTTTTGGACTGCTATTTTACATTGAGACTGACTGTTTATTTCTTAGAGCTGACAAAATCTTACTGAAATTGACAACTCTTGCTTCTAGGTTGATTTGGTAATATTCAAAAACTAACTTCACTTTCATATAAATCCCAAAACACGTAAATCGATACTGTTAACTTTCCCAAAGGCTGCAACTGACTTGTCAACATAAGGTCAAAGCTGGAGTCTTTGGACAAACACTCCGACAATGGCTGTAAAATACGGAGCGAAACAAATATCCAATTTCTGTGAATTTTATGTGGAAAGTGTTGATTTATCAATGCCCAGTAGGAAGAGAACCAGTGAAAACTGCTCTCACTAGCTACCATACACAAAATATTGTAAACAACCACTCACCCAGCCCTTGGCAAGGACACTTTCCTAAGAGTGGTCTGTTATTTCCAAAGACAGGATGAGGCCTCAAAAAAATTGGTAGCAGGAAAAGGCAAAGTAGAGAATGGAAACCAGTGCAGGATCTGACCTCTGGTAATGGAGCATCAAAGGTGAAACTCTGTTTTTCTTGGAAGCACACTCTCAAGCCGGCAGCAGGCATGGGATTGAAGGTGAAGCGCTGAGTGTTAGCAGAGTGCACAGCAGATGCTTGGCTGACAGAACTCAAAGAAATCAGCTCAAAATATCCCCACAATTGAATCTGAGACCAAGATCCGAGCTGCCAAATCTGAGCTAGCAGAGGCAGCGGAAAAAGAGGGGTAGGGCTATGGATGATATCTCTCGCAGAACTCAGGGATCTAGAGTGCGTTGTGGGTTTTGGTGGGTACTTTCAAGAGAGCAAAGAGAAGTGTGACCTCAGTGAGACAGCAACCGCACTGGCGCGTGAGGTTGAGTTTATCGATATTTCCTATGTCCACATCCACTGCATCTTCAGGACCAGGGTCCAATTTGACATTTTGCCATTAGAGCACGTGTGGGGCTCAATCAGAGGTATCATGCATCTGGACTGAGTGTTCCAGGGGCAGTTGGGTTTGAAATCAGTATTAAAAGATTTAGGATCTGCTACATTCATAACCTGGATTGGGATTACAGTCTGGTTTGAGGCAGAGGATGCGCAACAGCTCTGTGGTTGCCTTTGTGAACCTATAACTCAAGAATGAGAGAACTAGGAAGAGTGGTCAAAGTCCACAGCATGAGAAGATGAAGCATTTCTTACAGCATTATCACCCAAATGCAGATGCTACATTTTGGACGGCACTGAAAAAGTACTGCAACGAGGACACATAGGTGGGTCTGCGGGATCATCCCAGCAGGCCCTGAAGTATGACATCCATACATATGCTTCCACTGGTGTTTCTGTAGACAGAGAAGCTCTGGGAAGAACTGGTAACATTGGGACATTCCCATGGCAGTAGAAAGTACAAGCGCACTCTATGTTGTCTGTTTTGGAGACACTTCAAAATGACATACAGAAGAATGCAGAGCTGAAAACCTATAGAAGCTTCATTTCCACTAGAGGAAGTGCCCTGTGCCCTTTCAGAATTGTGAGATTAGTGCAATAAAAATGAGGTTCTACTAACTGAAACAGTATGGTGTGTTCATCCCAACAAAGGCAACACCAGGATTTAGAGATATACCAGACAACACACACAGGAACAGGGCATGGCATCAAGGTATAGGGAAAATTGTCCTCACAGAAATACCATGGAATTGCGTACACCAAAGAGTCTAAAGTTTGCACTTAACCAAGCCCTATAAGTCTATATTAGATACATGATAGTACCTGAAATTTAGAGTAAATGAAGTATAGTAAAAGAAACAGGAAGTACCATTTTCAGTTCCAAAGAGATTGAAGGCCTAAAAAATAAGCTTTCAAACAACTAGACGGCAAAACCATAACAGAGCAAGCTCTGAAAATGGAGGTGAGGAAAACAATGATGAACCACAGTGCCTCAGAATCACAAAAGGCAGAACACCAGAAAAGGGGAAGAGAAACTCTAAAGAAGAACCCAATAGTATCAGAAAACTCAATGGATGAGATAAAAACTGGGCTAAAGTCAATCCTAAGCAGACTACATAATGAAGAGGGACTCGTGAATGACTGTGAGGACAGGGGAACAGAAATCCCTCCATCAGAAGAAGACACAGAAAAGCAAGTGCAAACCAACGCTAACATCACTGTTGAATCCTGGGTTAAGAAAAAGCAGGTAAGAATAGGACTCATAGGATTCCCAAATGGAAAAGAAAGAGATAAAATAATAAATTCTGAAAAGGAATTTGTAGAAAAATCAGAATGAAACTTGCTGAGAGCCAAGAAAGTATCATCTATACGAATTCAGCAAGTACACAGCGTCCAAAAGAGGTGGAATACAAATAGACGTACAAGCAGCTGTAGAATTCAAATAAACAAAGTTCATGATCATCCCAGTGATGTAAAATGCACCTCGAGGAAAGCAACTTAGTCACAACAGAACCTCCAGAGGGGTTTCAGCTGATATCTCGGCAGAAATTTTCAGCACGGGGTGGAGTGCCAGGACATAGACCATATCCTGAATGAGCAAAAGCTGCAATCTAGGGTAGCCTATGCCAAATGACCGCCGTTTATAACAACGGCAGAGCTAGGGAATTTCACTGACTGGCAACCTGAAAAGAATTCAGCAGTTTGAGACTGATCCTAAAACAAAAATTGAGAATCCTAACCTGAGAAGAAAAGTAGCAAGATGAAAAGGAAATAACAAAACCATTATTGCAAATGCAAGAAGAGCCTGAGTTGCAAAGAAGTAAGAAGAAGAAGGCAAGGAGGACATCAAAATCCTAAAGATGGGAGAGGGTAGCAGGAAAACATAGGTGATTTTAAGCAGTGTCTTAAGTGAATCAGCTTACATGACTATCTGAAGCATAAGGAGAGATTCATGGCCTAATGTGTTTGCAAAACAAACAATCAGACAAACAAACAAACACCAAAAGGTTACAGTTGGCTGACATATACCAAACAACCATGAATATTCAAGACAAAATACTCAAAGTGATGTCAAGGATCATTCAGCACGCATCGAACTATTATCGCTGTTAGCATGTACTGAACACACTTGTATTCAGAAAACAGACGCGTGCATTTCTATTCATAGATACTAATCCAGAAGTGCATATCGTGAGCCAACCCAAATGACGGTTTTGAATAAGAGTGGTTCATAGAACTGGATATAGACTCACAAGTCTTCCAACAGGATGAACGAATGCCTAATTTTACCCTATGTAGAGAAGAAATGGCATAAGCCTATAACAAAGACAATTAGCTCTGCAAAACTGTACTAGGAGCAAAATAGACAGACAGGAAAGTGCACGTTGGGATTGGTTTCATTTCTAGGAATTTCAGCCCCCATGAAACAAATGGATCCATATTCTGAGAGTGTGGGTGTTTCAGCAGAAAGCAACAGACGGATATGTAATCTGGGTGAATGGATATTACACAAACATGAGTTTCCTTGAGTGGGTCTCTGTGCACTGTGAACTGTTAGAAAGTTTAAATAGGTGTGAATACATAAACTGAACATGGACACTCTTCCCTCCGTTTGTACTGTGTATACAGATCTGAACAATAGGAAAGAGGGAAGAGAAAAGGACCATGGGACCCTTGTGGATAGAATCACATTTCCCTTAGGAAACTCTCGTCTAATGCAGCATCACCCCCAACACGGACTTGATGCATCAACCACTGGGGATGGCAGTTAACGGTTGGATTCCAGGTTGAAAGTTGCTATGCACCACGAGGCTTGTTGCGGCTGGTGGATCCAAGGTAAGTGGGCAGAATTCTATGGGTGGATCAGTTTGATGGTGGGTCTGCTTCCCTATGTGGGGATTGGCTTAGGTCTTTTGTTCGGAAACCTGAGTAAGTTCGAGATACTGTTGCTGCCCAAAGACCTGAGTACACGGGTCAGTTTCCAGAATCTGAACGGGCAGACAGTGGAATATCTGCCTGTCATCAGGTTACTGGTGAGGCTCCAAGGTATTTTCAGACTTCCCAAATCATGTTGACGTCGACTTTATGGGAGACACGAAGAGAAGCTGGCAGAAAACCTGGCTGCATGGATTGAGGAGATGTGCGAACACATTGATGAGAGTTGTTCTGCTACAGTGGAGAATATTGGCATGGAGACATCTCTCGAGCATACCAGGCTCGAAAGACATTCATGAGACTTTCTGAACCTCGCTGATACTGGCAGAAACATACGGAGATTCAACGTGCCCTTGAGAAAGTTACTCGATTCTCTGCTCCAAGAACGGGTCCAAGATTCCTGACGTCTAAAAGAGAAGAGATGGCAGAGATGATAAAAGCGCTCATGTTCTTGGAAGAGGTCGTGAGTATCCACACATCCCAAGGGGCATTTACGAATCATTCAGACCGAAATGCACCAAGCCCAGGTAAGCCTATTCCCAGGTTTGTGCCTAGCTATCAATCACATGCTCTTCCCTCCACTCCACTCAGGCATCCATTTCAAAGGATCAGAACCTGAGCTGCAATGAATCCAGTAGGAGGAGAACAAGCCCCTACTAGAATCAGAGTTCCTCCTCCTTCACACTCGGTGAACAACTGTGAACTCCTTAAAAGTCAAATACTCTCGAATAAAATAGATAGGAATTGAATACTTAGCTCACACAAAGAAATGATGACCTTCCCCTAGATTCAGGAAATCCTGTGTTTATGTATTCTTTGGGCTGAATGGAGTGTGGGAAGTGAGGAGAAACATTGAATGAAATTGAATTTGTATTAGGCCTCAGTTTTTCAAGACAATACAGGAAAATATTAGAAGTCAGATAGTGAACTGAACTGTAAAATTCGCCAAACACATTAAAGACACAGTTTATCTGGACATTCATTCACTTATATCGAGCCCCGGGTGCACTATATCTTGGAGGTGCAGACTTGGTTGTGTTAAATTGCTTTACCCAACATGATCGGATGATTAAGCCTTCTCAGCACTGATAGAAGAGCACCTGGTTCTCAATAGCCTAGCATAGCTGCAGCAGGTTTCTCATAGTTAAATGCCTCTAGGTGCTTTTGGAATCAAGCCTAAAATTATATATTTTGTTTAGATTTTCTTGTATATTCCTAGAGAGGAATGTTACACCTTGAAATGCCAACATTGCCTAGTATGTGTCATTGGGATTAATGGGCACCAGGTTCACAAGGGAAACCCAGGATGGGGGTTAATTCATGGTTCAATAAGTATTTCATTGTTCCTTTTGTTTTTGGAGGCTTCAAGAGAAAAGCTTTGGCATGTCCCCTTCAAAGTTTTGGACGGCTATTTTACATTGAGACTGTCTGTTTAATTCTTAGAGCTGACAAAATCTTACTGAAATTGACAACTCTTGCTTCTAGGTTGATTTGGTAATTTTCAAAAACTAACTTCACTTTCATATAAATCCCAAAACATGTAAATCGATACTGTTAACTTTCCTAAAGGCTGCAACTGCCTTGTCAACATAAGGTCAAAGCTGGAGTCTTTGGACAAACACACCGACGATGGCTGTAAAAAAAGGAGCGAAACAAATATCCAATTTCTGTGAATTTTATGTGGAAAGTGTTGATTTATCAATGCCCAGTAGGAAGAGAACCAGTGCAAACTGCTCTCACTAGCTACCATACACAAAATATTGTAAACACCCACTCACCCAGCCCTTGGAAAGGGCACTTTCCTAAGAGTGGTCTGTTACTTCCAAAGACAGGATGAGGCCTCAGAAAACCTGGTAGCAGGAAAAGGCAAAGTAGAGAATGGAAACCAGTGCAGGATCTGACCTCTGGTAATGGAGCATCAAAGGTGAAACTCTGTTTTACTTGGAAGCACACTCTAAAGCGGGCAGCAGGCATGGGATAGTAGGTGATGTGCTGAGTGTTAGCAGAGTGCACAGCAGATGCTTGGCTGACAGAACTCAAAGAAATCAGCTCAAAATATCCCCACAATTGAATCTGAGACCAAGATCCGAGCTGCCAAATCTGAGCTAGCAGAGGCAGCAGAAAAAAAGGGGTAGGGCTACAGATGATGGCTCTCGCAGTACTCAGGGTTCTAGAGTGCGTTGTGGGTTTTGGTGGGTACTTTCAAGAGAGCAAAGAGAACTGTGACCTCAGTGAGACAGCAACCGCACTGGCGTGTGAGGTTGCGTTTATCGATATGTCCTATGTCCACATCCACTGCATCTTCAGGACCAGGGTCCAATTTGACATTTTGCCATTAGAGCACTTATGGGGCTCAATCAGAGGTATCATGCATATGGACTGAGTGTTCCAGGGGGCGTTGGGTTTGAAATCATTATTAAAAGATTTAGGATCTGCTACATTCATAACCTGGATTGGGATTACAGTCTGGTTTGAGGCAGAGGATGCGGAAGAGCTCTGTTGTTGCCTTCGTGAACCCATTACTCAAGAATGATAGAACTAGGAAGAATGGTCAAAGTCCACAGCATGAGAAGATGAAGCATTTCTTACAGCATTATCACCCAAATGCAGATGCTACATATTGGACGTCACTGACAGGGTACTGCACCGAGGACACATAGGCCGGTCGGCGGGATCATCCCAACAGGCGCTGAAATATGACATCAATACATATGCTTCCACTGGTGTTTCTGTAGACAGAGAAGCTCTGGGAAGAACTGGTAACATTGGGACATTCCCATGGCAGGAAAAAGTATAAGCGCACTCTATGTTGGCAGTTTTGGAGACACTTCAAAATGACATAAAGAAGAATGCAGAGCTGAAAACCTATAGAAGCTTCATTTCCACTAGAGGAAGTGCCCTGTGCCCTTTCAGAATTGTGAGATTAGTGTAATAAAAATGAAGTTCTAATAACTGAAACAGTATGGCGTGTTCATCCCAACAAAGGCAACACCAGGATTTAGAGATATACCAGACAACACACACAGGAACAGGGCATGGCATCAAGGTATAGGGAAAATTGTCTTCACAGAAATAACTTGGAATTGCGTACACCAAAGAGTCTAAAGTTTGCACTTAACCAAGCCCTATAAGTCTATATTAGATACATGATAGTACCTGAACTGTAGAGTAAAAGAATTATAGTAAAAGAAACAGGAAGTACCATTTTCAGTTCCAAAGAGATTGAAGGCCCAAAAAATAAGCTTTCAAACAACTAGACGGCAAAACCATAACAGAGCAAGCTCTGAAAATGGAGGTGAGGAAAACACTGATGAACCACAATGCCTCAGAATCACAAAAGGCAGAACACCAGAAAAGGGGAAGAGAAACTCTAAAGAAGAACCCAATAGTATCAGAAAACTCAATGGATGAGATAAAAACTGGGCTAAAGTCAATCCTAAGCAGACTACATAATGCAGAGGGACTCGTGAATGACTGTGAGGACAGGGGAACAGAAATCCCTCCATCAGAAGAAGACACAGAAAAGCAAGGGCAAACCAACGCTAACATCACTGTTGAATCCTGGGTTAAGAAAAATCAGGTAAGAATAGGACTCATAGGATTCCCAAATGGAAAAGAAAGAGATAAAATAATAAATTCTGAAAAGGAATTTGTAGAAAAATCAGAATGAAACTTGCTGAGAGCCAAGAAAGTATCATCTATACAAATTCAGGAAGTACACAATGTCCAAAAGAGGTGGAATACCAATAGAACAACAAGCAGCTGTAGAATTCAAATAAACAAAGTTCATGATCATCCAAGTGATGTAAAATGCACCTCGAGGAAAGCAACTTAGACACAACAGAACCTCCAGACGGGTTTCAGCTGATATCACGGCAGAAATTTTGCAGCACGGGGAGGAGTGCCAGGACATAGACCATATCCTGAATGAGAAAAAGCTGCAATCTAGGGTAGCCTATGCCAAATGACCGCCGTTTATAACAACGGTAGAGCTAGGGAATTTCACTGACAGGCCAATCTTAAAAGAATTCAGCAGTTTGTGACTGATCCTAAAACAAAAATTTAGAATCCTACCCTGAGAAGAAAAGTAGCAAGATAAAATGGAAATAACAAAACCATTATTGCAAATGCAAGAAGAGCCTGAGTTGCAAAGAAGTAAGAAGAAGAAGGCAAGGAGGACATCAAAATCCTAAAGATGGGAGAGGTTAGCAGGAAATCATAGGTGATTTTAAGCAGTGTCTTAAGTGAATCAGCTTACATGACTATCTGAAGCAAAAGGAGAGATGCATGGCCTAATGTGTTGGCAAAACAAACAATCAGACAAACAAACAAACACCAAAAGGTTACAGTTGGCTGACATATACCAAAAAACCATGAATATTCAAGACAAAATACTGAAAGTGATGTCAAGGTTCATTCAGCACGCATCGACCTATTATCGCTGTTAGCATGTACTCTACACACTTGTATTCAGAAAACAGACGCGTGCATTACTATTCAGATACTGATCCAGAAGTGCATATCGTGAGCCAACCCAAATGACGGTTTTGAATAAGAGTGGTTCATAGAACTGGATATAGACTCACAAGTCTTCCAACAGGATGAACGAATGCCAAATTCTACCCTATGTAGAGAAGAAATGGCATAAGCCTATAACAAAGACAATTAGCTCTGCAAAACTGTACTAAGAGCAAAAGAGACAGACAGGAAAGTGCACGTTGGGATTGGTTTCATTTCTAGGAATTTCAGCCCCCATGAAACAAATGGATCCATATTATGAGAGTGTGGTTGTTTCAGCAGAAATCAACAGACGGATATGTAATCTGGGTGAATGGATATTACACAAACATGAGTTTCCTTGAGTGGGTCTCTGTGTACTGTGAACTGTTAGAAAGTTTAAGTAGATGTGAATCCATAAACTGAACATGGACACTCTTCCCTCCGTTTGTACTGTGTATACAGATCTGAACAATAGGAAAGAGGGAAGAGAAAAGGACCATGGGACCCTTGTGGATAGAATCACATTTCCCTTAGGAAACTCTCGTCTAATGCAGCATCACACCCAACACGGACTTGATGCATCAACCACTGGGGATGGCAGTTACCGGTTGGATTCCAGGTGGAAAGATGCTGTGCACCACGAGGCTTGTTGCGGCTGGTGGATCCAAGGTAACTGGGCAGAATTCTGTGGGTGGATCAGTTTGATGGTGGGTCTGCTTCCCTATGTGGGGATTGGCTTAGGTCTTTTGTTCGGGAACCTGAGTAAGTTCGAGATACTGCTGCTGCCCAAAGACCTGAGTTCATGGGTCAGTTTCCAGAATCTGAAAGGGCAGACAGTGGAAGATCTGCCTGTCATCAGCTTACTGGTGAGGCTCCGAGGTATTTTCAGACTTGCCCAGTCATGTTGACGTCGACTTTATGGGAGACACGAAGAGAAGCTGGCAGAAAACCTGGCTGCATGGATTGAGGAGATGTGCGAACACATTGAGGAGAGTTGTTCTGCTACAGTGGAGAATATCGGCATGGAGACATCTCTAGAGAGTACCAGGCTCGAAAGACATTCATGAGACCTTCTGAACCTCGCTGATACTGGCAGAAACATACGGAGAATCAACGTGCCCTTGAGAAAGTTACTCAATTCTCTGCTCCAAGAACGGGTCCAAGATTCCTGACGTCTAAAGAGAAGAGATGACAGAGATGATAAAAGTGCTCATATTCTTGGAAGAGATCTTGGGAATCCACACATCCCAAGGGGCATTTACGAATCATTCAGACCGAAATGCACCAAGCCCAGGTAAGCCTATTCCCAGGTTTGTGCCTAGCTATCAATCACATGCTCTTCCCTCCACTCCACTCAGGCATCCATTTCAAAGGATCAGGACCTGAGCTGCAATGAATCCAGTAGGAGGAGAACAAGCCCCTACTAGAATCAGAGTTCCTCCTCCTTCACACTCGGTGAACAACTGTGAACTCCTTAAAGGTCAAATACTCTCGAATAAAATAGATAGGAATTGAATACTTAGCTCACACAAAGAAATGATGACCTTCCCCTAGATTCAGGAAATCTTGGGTTATGTATTCTTTGGGCTGAAAGGAGTGTGGGAAGTGAGGGGAAACTTTGAATGAAATTGAATTTGTAATAGGCCTCAGTTTTTCAAGACAATACAGGAAAATATTAGAAGTCAGATAGTGAACTGAACTGTAAAATTCGCCAAACACATTAAAGACACAAGTTATCTGGACAGTCATTCACTTACATCAAGCCCCGGGTGCATTATATCTTGAGGTTCAGACTTGGTTGTGTTAAATTCCATTACCCAACATGATCGAATGATTAAGACTTCTCAGCACTGATAGAAGAGCACCTGGTTGTCAATAGCCTAGCATAGCTGCAGCAGGTTTCTCATAGTTAGGTGCTTTTGGAATCAAGCCTAAAAGTATATATTCTGCTTAGATTTTCTTGTATATTCCTAGAGAGGAATGTTACACCTTGAAATGCCAACATTGCCTAGTATGTGTCATTGGGATTAAAGGGCACCAGTTTCACAAGGGAAACCCAGGATGGGGGTTAATTCATGGTTCAATAAGTATTTCATTGTTCCTTTTGTTGTTGGAGGCTTTAAGAGAAAAGTGATGGCATGTCCCCTTCAAAGTTTTGGATGGATATTTTACATTGAGACTGTCTGTTTTTTTCTTAGAGCTGACAAAATCTTACTGAAATTGACAACTCTTGCTTCTAGGTTGATTTGGTAATTTTCAAAAACTAACTTCACTTTCATATAAATCCCAAAACACGTAAATCGATACTGTTAACTTTCCTAAAGTCTGCAAATGCCTTGTCAACATAAGGTCAAAGCTGGAGTCTTCGGATAAACACTCCGACGATGGGTGTAAAAAAACAGAGCGAAACAAATATCCAATTACTGTGAATTTTATGTGGAAAGTGTTGATTTATCAATGCCCAGTATGAAGAGAACCAGTGCAAACTGCTCTCACTATCTACCATACACAAAGTATTGTAAACACCCACTCACCCAGCCCTTGGCAAGGACACTTTCCTAAGAGTGGTCTGTTACTTCCAAAGACAGGATGAGGCCTCAGAAAACCTGGTAGCAGGAAAAGGCAAAGTAGAGAATGGAAACCAGTGCAGGATCTGACCTCTGGTAATGGAGCATCAAAGGTGAAACTCTGTTTAACTTGGAAGCACACTCTCAAGCCGGCAGCAGGCATGGGATTGAAGGTGATGCGCTGAGTGTTAGCAGAGTGCACAGCAGATGCTTGGCTGACAAACATCAAAGAAATCGGCTCAAAATATCCCCACAATTGAATCTGAGACCAAGATCCGAGCTGCCAAATCTGAGCTAGCAGTGGCAGCGGAAAAAGAGTGGTAGGGCTACGGATGATGGCTCTCACAGTACTCAGGGTTCTAGAGTGCGTTGTGGGTTTTGGTGGGTACTTTCAACAGAGCAAAGAGAAATGTGACCTCAGTGAGACAGCAAGCGCACTGGCGCATGAGGTTGAGTTTATCGATATGTCCTATGGCCACATCCATTTCATCTGCAGGACCAGGGCCCAATTTGACATTTTGCCATTAGAGCACTTATGGGGCTCAATCAGAGGTATCATGCATATGGACTGAGGGTTCCAGGGGGCGTTGGGTTTGAAATCTGTATTAAAAGATTTAGGATCTGCTACATTCATAACCTGGATTGGGATTACAGTCTGGTTTGAGGAAGAGGATGCGGAACAGCTCTGTGGTTGCCTTCGTGAACCCATTACTCAAGAATGAAAGAACTAGGAAGAGTGGTCAAAGTCCACAGCATGAGAAGATGAAGCATTTCTTACAGCATTATCACCCAAATGCAGATGCTACATTTTGGACGGCACTGAAAGGGTACTGCACCGAGGACACATAGGTCGGTCTGCGGGATCATCCCAGCAGGCCCTGAAATATGACATCCATACATATGCTTCCACTGGTGTTTCTGTATACAGAGAAGCTCTGGGAAGAACTGGTAACATTGGGATATTCCCATGGCAGGAGAAAGTACAAGCGCACTCTATGTTGTCTGTTTTGGAGACACTTCAAAATGACATAAAGAAGAATGCAGAGCTGAAAACCTATAGAAGCTTCATTTCCACTAGAGGAAGTGCCCTGTGCCCTTTCAGAATTGTGAGATTAGTGCAATAAAAATGAGGTTCTACTAACTGAAACAGTAAGGTGTGTTCATCCCAACAAAGGCAACACCAGGATTTAGAGTTATACCAGACAACAAACACAGGAACAGGGTATGGCATCAAGGTCTAGGGAAAATTGTCCTCACAGAAATACCATGGAATTGCATACACAAAAGAGTCTAAAGTTTGCACTTAACCAAGCCCTATAAATCTATATTAGATACATGATAGTACCTGAACTGTAGAGTAAAAGAAGTATAGTAAAAGAAACAGGAAGTACCATTTTCAGTTTCAAAGAGATGGAATGCCCAAAAAATAAGCTTTCAAACAACTAGACAGAAAAACGATACCAGAGCAAGCTCTGAAAATGGAGGTGAGGAAAACAATGATGAACCACAGTGCCTCAGAATCACAAAAGGCAGAACACCAGAAAAGGGGAAGAGAAACTCTAAAGAAGAACCCAATAGTATCAGAAAACTCAATGGATGAGATAAAAACTGGGCTAAAGTCAATCCTAAGCAGACTACATAATGAAGAGGGACTCGTGAATGACTGTGAGGACAGGGGAACAGAAATCCCTCCATCAGAAGAAGACACAGAAAAGCAAGTGCAAACCAACGCTAACATCACTGTTGAATCCTGGGTTAAGAAAAAGCAGGTAAGAATAGGACTCATAGGATTCCCAAATGGAAAAGAAAGAGATAAAATAATAAATTCTGAAAAGGAATTTGTAGAAAAGTCAGAATGAAACTTGCTGAGAGCCTAGAAAGTATCATCTATACGAATTCAGCAAGTACACAGCGTCCAAAAGAGGTGGAATACCAATAGACCAACAAGCAGCTGTAGAATTCAAATATACAAAGTTCATGATCATCCCAGTGATGTAAAATGCACCTCGAGGAAAGCAACTTAGTCACAACAGAACCTCCAGAGGGGATTCAGCTGATATCTCGGCAGAAATTTTCAGCACGGGAAGGAGTGCCAGGACATAGACCATATCCTGAATGAGAAAAAGCTGCAATCTAGGGTAGCCTATGCCAAATGACCGCCGTTTATAACAACGGCAGAGCTAGGGAATTTCACTGACCTGCAAACCTGAAAAGATTTCAGCAGTTTGAGACTGATCCTAAAACAAAAATTGAAAATCCTACCCTGAGAAGAAAAGTAGAACGATGAAATGGAAATAACAAAACCATTATTGCAAATGCAAGAAGAGCCTGAGTTGCAAAAAAGTAAGAAGAAGAAGGCAAGGAGGACATCATAATCCTAAAGATGGGAGAGGGTAGCAGGAAATCATAGGTGATTATAAGCAGTGTCTTAAGTGAATCAGCTTACATGACTATATGAAGCAAAAGGAGAGATGCATGGACTAATGTGTTTGCAAAACAAACAATCAGACAAACAAACACCAAAAGGTTACAGTTGGCTGACATATACCAAACAACCATGATTATTCAAGACAAAATACTCAAAGTGATGTCAAGGATCATTCAGCACGCATCGACCTATTATCGCTGTTAGCATGTACTCAACACACTTGTATTCAGAAAACAGACGCGTGCATTACTATTCATAGATACTAATTCAGAAGTGCATATCGTGAGCCAACGCAAATGACGGTTTTGAATAAGAGTGGTTCATAGAAATGGATATAGGCTCACAAGTCTTCCAACAGGAAGAACGAATGCCTAATTCTACCCTATGTAGAGAAGAAATGGCATAAGCCTATAACAAAGACAATTAGCTCTGCAAAACTGTACTAAGAGCAAAAGAGACAGACAGGAAAGTGCACGTTGGGATTGGTTTCATTTCTAGGAATTTCAGCCCCCATGAAACAAATGGATCCATATTCTGAGAGTGTGGGTGATTCAGCAGAAAGCAACAGACGGATATGTAATCTGGGTGAATGGATATTACACAAGCATGAGTTTCCTTGAGTGGGTCTCTGTGAAGTGTGAACTGTTATAAAGTTTAAATAGGTGTGAATCCATAAACTGAACATGGACACTCTTCCCTCCGTTTGTACTGTGTATACAGATCTGAACAAAAGGAAAGAGGGAAGAGAAAAGCACCATGGGACCCTTGTGGATAGAATCACATTTCCCTTAGGAAACTCTCGTCTAATGCAGCATCACCCCCAACACGGACTTGATGCATCAACCACTGGGGATGGCAGTTACCGGTTGGATTCCAGGTGGAATGTTGCTGTGCACCACGAGGCTTGTTGTGGCTGGTGGATCCAAGGTAACTGGGCAGAATTCTGTGGGTGGATCAGTTTGATGGTGGGTCTGCTTCCCTATGTGGGGATTGGCTTAGGTCTTTTGTTCGGGAACCTGAGTAAGTTCGAGATACTGCTGCTGCCCAAAGACCTGAGTTCATGGGTCAGTTTCCAGAATCTGAAAGGGCAGACAGTGGAAGATCTGCCTGTCATCAGCTTACTGGTGAGGCTCCGAGGTATTTTCAGACTTCCCAAATCATGTTGACGTCGACTTTATGGGAGACACGAAGAGAAGCTGGCAGAAAACCTGGCTGCATGGATTGAGGAGATGTGCGAACACATTGATGAGAGTTGTTCTGCTACAGTGGAGAATATCGGCATGGAGACATCTCTAGAGCATACCAGGCTCTAAAGACATTCATGAGACCTTCTGAACCTCGCTGATACTGGCAGAAACATATGGAGAGTCAACGTGCACTTGAGAAAGTTACTCAATTCTCTGTTCCAAGAACGGGTCCAAGATTCCTGACGTCTAAAAGAGAAGAGATGGCAGAGATGATAAAAGCGCTCATGTTCTTGGAAGGGGTCGTGAGAATCCACACATCCCAAGGGGCATTTACGAATCATTCAGACCGAAATGCACCAAGCCCAGGTAAGCCTATTCCCAGGTTTGTGCCTAGCTATCAATCACATGCTCTTCCCTCCACTCCACTCAGGCATCCATTTCAAAGGATCAGAACCTGAGCTGCAATGAATCCAGTAGGAGGAGAACAAGCCCCTACTAGAATCAGAGTTCCTCCTCCTTCACACTCGGTGAACAACTGTGAACTCCTTAAAGGTCAAATACTCTCGAATAAAATAGATAGGAATTGAATACTTAGCTCACACAAACAAATGATGACCTTCCCCTAGATTCAGGAAATCCTGGGGTTATGTATTCTTTGGGCTGAAAGGAGTGTGGGAAGTGAGGGGAAACTTTGAATGAAATTGAATTTGTATTAGGCCTCAGTTTTTCAAGACAATACAGGAAAATATTAGAAGTCAGATAGTGAACTGAACTGTAAAATTCGCCAAACACATTAAAGACACAAGTTATCTGGACAGTCATTCACTTACATCAAGCCCCGGGTGCATTATATCTTGGAGGTGCAGACTTGGTTGTGTGAAATTGCTTTACCCAACATGATCGGATGATTAAGCCTTCTCAGCACTGATAGAAGAGCACCTGGTTGTCAATAGCCTAGCATAGCTGCAACAGGTTTCTCATAGTTAAATGCCTCTAGGTGCTTTTGGAATCAAGCCTAAAAGTATATATTCTGCTTAGATTTTCTTGTATATTCCTAGAGAGGAATGTTACACCTTGAAATGCCAACATTGCCTAGTATGTGTCATTGGGATTAAAGGGCACCAGTTTCACAAGGGAAACCCAGGATGGGGGTTAATTCATGGTTCAATAAGTATTTCATTGTTCCTTTTGATGTTGGAGGCTTCAAGAGAAAACTGTTGGCATGTCCCCTTCAAAGTTTTGGACTGCTATTTTTTATTGAGACTGTCTGTTTTTTTCTTAGAGCTGACAAAATCTTATTGAAATTGACAACTCTTGCTTCTAGGTTGATTTGGTAATTTTCAAAAACTAACTTCACTTTCATATAAATCCCAAAACATGTAAATCGATACTGTTAACTTTCCTAAAGGCTGCAACTGCCTTGTCAACATAAGGTCAAAGCTGGAGTCTTCGGACAAACACTCCGACGATGGCTGTAAAAAAACAGAGTGAAACAAATATCCAATTTCTGTGAATTTTATGTGGAATGTGTTGATTTATCAATGCCCAGTAGGAAGAGAACCAGTGCAAACTGCTCTCACTAGCTACCATACACAAAATATTGTAAACAACCACTCACCCAGCCCTTGGAAAGGGCACTTTCCTAAGAGTGGTCTGTTACTTCCAAAGACAGTATGAGGCCTCAGAAAACCTGGTAGCAGGAAAAGGCAAAGTAGAGAATGGAAACCAGTGCAGGATCAGACCTCTGGTAATGGAGCATCAAAGGTGAAACTCTATTTTACTTGGAAGCACACTCTCAAGCGGGCAGCAGGCATGGGATTGAAGGTGATGCGCTGAGTGTTAGCAGAGAGAACAGCAGATGCTTGGCTGAGAGAACTCAAAGAAATCAGCTCAAAATATCCCCACAATTGAATCTGAGACCAAGATCCGAGCTGCCAAATCTGAGCTAGCAGAGGCAGCGGAAAAACAGGGGTAGGGCTACGGATGATGGCTCTCGCAGTACTCAGGGTTCTAGAGTGCGTTGTGGGTTTTGGTGGGTACTTTCAAGAGAGCAAAGAGAACTGTGACCTCAGTGAGACAGCAACCGCACTGGCGCGTGAGGTTGAGTTTATTGATATGTCCTATGGCCACATCAACTGCATCTTCAGGACCAGGGTCCAATTTGACGTTTTGCCATTAGAGCACGTGTGGGGCTCAATCAGAGTTATCATGCATCTGGACTGAGGGTTCCTGGGGGCTTTCGGTTTGAAATCAGTATTAAAAGATTTAGGATCTGCTACATTCATAACCTGGATTGGGATTACAGTCTGGTTTGAGGCAGAGGATGCGGAACAGCTCTGTGGTTGCCTTCGTGTACCCATTACTCAAGAATGAGAGAACTAGGAAGAGTGGTCAAAGTCCACAGCATGAGAAGATGAAGCATTTCTTACAGCATTATCACCCAAATGCAGATGCTACATATTGGACGGCACTGACAGAGTACTGCACCGAGGACACATAGGTCGGTCTGCGGGATCATCCCAGCAGGCCCTGAAATATGACATCCATACATATGCTTCCACTGGTGTTTCTCTAGACAGAGAAGCTCTGGGAAGAACTGGTAACATTGGGACATTCCCATGGCAGTAGAAAGTACAAGCGCACTCTATGTTGGCTGTTTTGGAGACACTTCAAAATGACATACAGAAGAATGCAGAGCTGAAAACCTATAGAAGCTTCATTTCCACTAGAGGAAGTGCCCTGTGCCCTTTCAGAATTGTGAGATAAGTGTAATAAAATGAGGTTCAACTAACTGAAACAGTATGGTGTGTTCATCCCAACAAATGCAACACCATCAATTAGAGATATACAAGAAAACACATACAGGAACAGGACATGGCGTCAATGTCTTGGGAAAATTGTCCTCACAGAAATATCATGGAATTGCGTACAGCAAAGATTCTAAAGTTTTCACTTAACCAAGCCTTATAAGTCTATATTAGATACCTGATTTTACTTGACCAATAGAGAAAAAGAAGTATAGTAAAAGAAAAGGAAGTACCATTTCAGTTCCAAAGATATTGAAGTCCCAAACTATAAGCTTTCAAGCAACTAGATGCAAAACTCTACCAGAGCAAGCATTGAAAACGGAGGTGAGAAAAACACTGTAGAACAACAGAGTCTCAGAATCACAAAAGGCAGAATACCAGAAAAGGGGAAGGGAAACTCTAGAGAAGACCCAAATAATATCAGAAAACTCAATGGATGAGATAATAACTGTGCTTAAGTCAGTCCTAAGCAGACTAGATAATGCAGAGTGACTCGTGAATGACTGTGAGGACAGGGGAACAGAAATCCCTCCATCAAAAAAAGACAGAGAAAAGCAAGGGCAAACCAACGCTAACATCACTGTTGAATCCTGGGTTAAGAAAAAGCAGGTAAGAATAGGACTCATAGGATTCCCAAATGGAAAAGAAAAAGATAAATTATAAATTCTGAAAAGGAATTTGTAGAAAAATCAGAATGAAACTTGCTGAGAGCCAAGAAAGTATCATCTATACGAATTCAGGAAGCACACAATGTCCAAAAGAGGTGGAATACAAATAGACCAACAAGCTGCTGTAGAATTCAAGTAAACAAAGTTCATGATCATCCCAGTGATGTAAAATGCACCTTGAGGAAAGCAACTTAGTCACAACAGAACCTCCAGATGGGTTTCAGCTGATATCTCGGCAGAAATTTTGCAGCACGGGGAGGAGTGCCAGGACATAGACCATAACCTGAATGAGAAAAAGCTGCAATCTAGGGTAGCCTATGCCAAATGACCGCCGTTTATAACAACGGTAGAGCTAGGCAAATTCACTGACAGGCCAACATTAAAAGAATTCAGCAGTTTGAGACTGATCCTAAAACAAAAATTGAGAATCCTACCCTGAAAAGAAAAGTAGCAAGATGAAACGGAAATAACAAAACCATTATTGCAAATGCAAGAAGAGCCTGAGTTGCAAAGAAGTAAGAAGAAAAAGGCAAGGAGGACATCAAAATCCTAAAGATGGGAGAGGGTAGCAGGAAAACATAGGTGATTTTAAGCAGTGTCTTAAGTGAATCAGCTTACATGACTATCTGAAGCAAAAGGAGAGATGCATGGCTTAATGTGTTTGCAAAACAAACAATCAGACAAACAAACAAACACCAATAGGTTACAGTTGGCTGACATATACCAAACAACCATGATTATTCAAGACAAAATACTCAAAGTGATGTCTAGGATCATTCAGCACGCATCGACCTATTATCGCTGTTAGCATGTACTCAACACACTTGTATTCAGAAAACAGACGCGTGCATTACTATTCATAGATACTGATCCAGAAGTGCATATCGTGAGCCAACACAAATGACGGTTTTGAATAAGAGTGTGTCATAGAACGGTATATAGACTTACAAGTCTTCCAACAGAATGAACAAATGCCTTATTCTACCCTACGTATAGAAGAAATGGCATAAGCCTATAACAAAGACAAGTAGCTCTGCAAAACTGTACTAAGAGCAAAAGAGACAGACAGGAAAGTGCACGTTGGGATTCGTTTCTTTTCTAGGAATTTCAGCACCCATGAAACAAATGGATCCATATTCTGATAGTGTGGGTGTTTCAGCAGATAGGAACAGATGGATATGTAATCTGGGTGAATGGATATTACACAAACATGAGTTTCCTTGAGTGGGTTTCTGTGTACTGTGAATTGTTAGAAACTATAAATAGGTGTGAATCCATAAACTGATCATGGACACTCTTCCCTCCGTTTGCACTGTTTATACAGAACTGAACGAAACAAAAGTGGGAAGAGAAAAGGACCATGGGACCCTTGTGGATAGAATCACATTTCCCTTAGGAAACTCTCGTCTAATGCAGCATCACCCCCAACAATGACTTGATGCATCAACCACTGGGGATGGCAGTTACCGGATGGATTCCAAGTGGAATGTTGGTGTGTACCACGAAGCTTGTTGCGGCTGGTGGATTAAAGGTAACTGGGCAGAATTCTGTGGGTGGATCAGTTTGATGGTGGTTCTGCTGCCCTATGTGGAGATTGGCTTAGGTTTTTGTTCGGGAAGCTGAGTAAGTTCGAGAAACTCTTGCTGCCCAAAGACCTGAGTTCATGGGTCAGTTTCCAGAATCTGAAAGGGCAGACAGTGGAAGATCTGCCTGTCATCAGCTTACTGTTGAGGCTCCGATGTATTTTCAGACTTGCCCAGTCCTGTTGACGTCGACTTTATGGGAGACACGAAGAGAAGCTGGCAGAAAAAATGGCTACATAGATTGAGGAGATGTGCGAACACATTGATGAGAGTTGTTCTGCTACAGTGGAGAATATCGGCATGGAGACATCTCTAGAGCATACCAGGCTCGAAAGACATTCATGAGACCTACTTAACCTCGGTGATACTGGCAGAAACATACGGAGAATCAACGTGCCCTTGAGAAAGTTACTCGATTCTCTGCTCCAAGAACGGGTCCAAAATTCCTGACGTCTAAAAGAGAAGAAATGGCAGAGATGATAAAAGCGCTCATGTTCTTGGAAGAGGTCGTGAGAATCCACACATCCCAAGGGGCATTTACGAATCATTCAGAACAAAATGCACCAAGCCCAGGTAAGCCTATTCCCAGGTTTGTGCCTAGCTATCAATCACATGCTCTTCCCTCCACTCCACTCAGGCATCCATTTCAAATCATCAGAACCTGAGCTGCAATGAATCCAGAAGGAGGAGAACAAGCCCCTACTAGAATCAGAGTTCCTCCTCCTTCACACCTGGTGAACAACAGTGAAAACCTAAAAGGTCAAATTCTCTCGACTATAATATATAGGAATTGAATACTTAGCTCACACAAAGAAATGATGACCTTCCCCTAGATTCAGGAAATGTTGGGGTTATGTATTCTTTGGCTGTAAGTAGTGTGGGAAGTGAGGGGAATCTTTGAATGAACTTGAATATGTATTAGGCCTCAGATATTCAAGACAGTACAGGAAAATATTAGAAGTCAGATACTGAACTGAACTGTAAAATTCGCCAAACACATTAAAGACACAGGTTATGTGGACAGTCATTCACTTCCGTCAAGCCCCGGGTGCACTATATCTTGGATGTGCAGTCTTGGTTGTGTTAAATTGCTTTCCCCAACATGATCGGATGATTAAGACTTCTCAGCACTGATAGAAGAGCACCTTGTTCTCAATAGCCTAGCATAGCTGCAGCAGGTTTCTCATAGTTAAATGTCTCTAGGTGCTTTTGGAATCAAGCCTAAATTTATATATTCTGTTTAGATTTTCTTGTATATACCTAGAGAGGAATGTTACCCCTTGAATTGCCAACATTGCCTAGTATGTGTCATTGGGAGTATAGGGCACCAGGTTCACAAGGGAAAACCCAGGTTGGGGGTTATATCATGGTTCCAATAGGTATTTCATGGTTCCTTTTGTTGTTGGAGGCTTCAAGAGAAAAGAGTTGGCATGTCCCATTCAAACTTTTGGACTGCTATTTTACATTGAGACTGTCTGGTTTTTCCTTAGAGCTGACAAAATCTTACAGAAATTGTCAAGTCTGGCTTCTAGGTTGATTTAGTAATTTTCAAAAACTAACTTCACTTTCATATAAATCCCAAAACACGTAAAACGATACTATTAACCTTCTTAAAGACTGCAACTGCTTTATCAACATAATGTCAAAGCTGGGGTCTTCGGACAATCCCTCCGACCATGGCTGTAAAGAAAATGGAGCGAAACAAATATCAAATTTCTGTGAATTATTTGTGAAAAGTGTTGATTTGTCGGTGCCCAGTAGGAAGAGAACCAGTGAAAACTGCTCTCACTAGCTACCATACACAAAAAATTGTAAACACACACTCACCCAGCCCTTGGCACAAGACACATGCCTAAGAGTGGTCTGTTACTTCCAAAGACAGGATGAGGCCTCAGAAAAACCGGAAGCAGGAAAAGGCAAAGTAGACAATGGAAACCAGTGCAGGATCTGACCTCTGGTAATGGAGCATCAAAGGAGAAACTCTGTTTTACTTGGAAGCACACTCTCAAGCCGGCAGCAGGCATGGGATTGAAGGTGATGCGCTGAGTGTTAGCAGAGTGCACAGCAGATTCTTGGCTGACAGACCTCAAAAAATCAGCTCAAAATATCCCCACAATTGAATCTGAGACCAAGATCCGAGCTGCCAAATCTGAGCTAGCAGAGGCAGCGGAAAAAGAGGGGTAGGGCTACGGATGATGGCTCTCGCAGAACTCAGGGTTCTAGAGTGCGTTGTGGGTTTTGGTGGGTACTTTCTAGAGAGCAAAGAGAACTGTGACCTCAGTGAGACAGCAAACGCACTGGCGCATGAGGTTGAGTTGATCGATATGTCCTATGGCCACATCCACTGCATCTGCAGGACCAGGGTCCAATTTGACATTTTGACAATAGAGCACGTGTGGGGCTCAATCAGAGGTATCATGCATCTGGACTGTGTGTTCCAGGGGGCGTTGGGTTTGAAATCAGTATTAAAAGATTTAGGATCTTCTATATTCATAACCTGGATTTGGATTACAGTCTGGTTTGAGGCAGAGGATGCGGAACAGCTTTGTGGTTGCCTTCGTGAACCCATTACTCAAGAATGAGAAAACTAGGAATAGTGGTCAAAGTCCACAGCATGAGAAGATGAAGCATTTCTTACAGCATTATCACCCAAATGCAGATGCTACATTTTGGATGGCACTGACAGGGTACTGCACCGAGGACACATAAGTCGGTCTGCGGGATCATCCCAGCAGGCCCTGAAGTATGACATCCATACATATGCTTCCACTGGTGTTTCTCTAGACAGAGAAGCTCTGGGAAGAACTGGTAACATTGGGACATTCCCATGGCAGTAGAAAGTACAAGCGCACTCTATGTTGGCTGTTTTGGAGACACTTCAAAATGACATACAGAAGAATGCAGAGCTGAAAACCTATAGAAGCTTCATTTCCACTAGAGGAAGTGCCCTGTGCCCTTTCAGAATTGTGAGATAAGTGTAATAAAATGAGGTTCTACTAACTGAAACAGTATGGTGTGTTCATCCCAACAAATGCAACACCATCAATTAGAGATATACAAGAAAACACATACAGGAACAGGACATGGCGTCAATGTCTTGGGAAAATTGTCCTCACAGAAATATCATGGAATTGCGTACAGCAAAGATTCTAAAGTTTTCACTTAACCAAGCCTTATAAGTCTATATTAGATACCTGATTTTACTTGACCAATAGAGAAAAAGAAGTATAGTAAAAGAAAAAGGAAGTACCATTTCAGTTCCAAAGATATTGAAGTCCCAAACTATAAGCTTTCAAGCAACTAGATGCAAAACTCTACCAGAGCAAGCATTGAAAACGGAGGTGAGAAAAACACTGTAGAACAACAGAGTCTCAGAATCACAAAAGGCAGAATACCAGAAAAGGGGAAGGGAAACTCTAGAGAAGACCCAAATAATATCAGAAAACTCAATGGATGAGATAATAACTGTGCTTAAGTCAGTCCTAAGCAGACTAGATAATGCAGAGTGACTCGTGAATGACTGTGAAAACACGGGAAAAGAAATCCCTCGATCAGAAAAAGACATGGAAAAGCAAGTGCAAACAAACGCAAACATCACTGTTGAAACCTGGTGTAAGACAAAGCATGAAAGAATAGGATTCATAAGTGTCCCAAAATGAAAAGCAAGAAATACAATAAAAAATTCTGAAAAGGTGTATGTAGAAGAATCACAATGAAACATGGTGAAAGCCAAGAAAGGATCATCTATACGAATTCAGGAAGTACACAGCGTCCAAAGGAGGTGAAATCCCAATACACCAACAAGCAGCTGTAGAATTCAAATAAACAAAGTTCATGATCATCCCAGTGATCTAAAATGCACCCCGAGGAAAGCAACTTATTCACAATAGAACCTCCAGTGGGGTTTCAGCTCATATCTCGGCAGAAATTTTGCAGGACAGGGAGGAGTGCCAGGACATAGGCCGTACCTTCAATGAGAAAAAGCTGCAATCTAGGGTAGCCAATGCCAAATGACTGCCGTTTCTAAGAACGGCAGATCTAGGGAATTTCACTGACCAGCAAATCTTAAAAGAATTCAGCAGTTTGAATCTGATCCTAAAACACCAGTTGAGAATCCTTCCCTGAGTAGAAAAGTAGCAAGATGAAATGGAAATAAGAAAACCACTATTGGAAATGCAAGAAGAGCATGAGTTGCAATGAAGAAACAAGAAGAATGCAAGGAGGACATCAAAATCCTAAAGATGGGAGACGGTAGCTGGAAATCAAAGTTGATTTTAAGCACTATCTTAAATGAATCAGCTTATATGGTTGTCTGTCTGAAGCAAAAGGAGAGATGCATGGCCTAATGTGTTTGCAAAACAAACAAACAATCAAACAAACAAACAAACACCAAAAGGTTACAGTTGGCTGACATATACCAAAGAACCATGATTATTCGATACAAATTACACAAAGTGATGTCAAGGATCATTCAGCACGCATCGACCCAGTATGGTGGCTATCATGTACTCAACACACTTGTATTCAGAAAACAGATGCGTGCATTCATATTCATAAAATTTGATTCATAATTGCATATCGTGACCCAAACCAAATGACGGTTTTGAATATGATTGGTTCATAGAACGTGATATAGACTTACAAGTCTTCCAACAGAATGAACGAATGTCATATTCTACCCTACGTAGAGAAGAAATGGCATAAGCCTATAGCAAAGAAAAGTAGCTCTGCCAAGCTGTACTAAGAGCAATAGAGAAAGACTTGAAAGGGCATATTGGGATTGGTTTCACTTCGAGGAATTTCAGCCCCCATGAAACAAATGGATCCATGTTCTGAGAGTGTGGATGTTTCAGCAGAAAGCAACAGACGGATATGTATTCTGGGTGAATGGACATTACACAAACATGACTTTATTTAGTGGGTCTCCGTGTACTGTGAACTGTTAGAAAGTATCAAGACGTGTGAAAACATAAACTAAAAATGGACACACTTCCCTCCGTTTGTACTGTGTATACAGTCTGGACCAAAGGAAAGCGGGAAGAAAAAAGGACGATTGGACGCCAGTGGATTGAATCACATTTCCCTTAGGAACCTCTAGTCTAATGCAGCCCCTCCCCCAACACTGAAAAAATGCAGCAACCATTGGGGATGGCAGTTACCGGATGGAATTCCAGATGGAATGTTGCTGTGTACCGCGAGGCTTGTTGTGGCTGGTGGAACCAAGGTACCTGGGCAGAATTCTATGGGTGGATCAGTGTGATGGAGGGTCTGCCGCCCTCTGTGGAGCTTGGCTTTGGTCTTTTGCTCGGGAAGCTGTGCAAGTTCGAGTTACTGCTTCTGCACAAAGACCTGAGTTCACGGGTCAGTTTCCAGAATCTGAAAGGCAGACAGTGGAAGATCTGCCTGTCATCAGCTTACTGGTGAGGCTCAGAGTTACTTCCAGACTTGCCCAGTCCTGTTGACGTCGACTTTATGGGAGACACGAAGAGAAGCTGGCAGAAAAGCTGGCTGGACGGATTGAGCTGAGATGCGAACATATTGATGAGAGTTGTTCTGCTACAATGGAGAATACCGGCATGGAGGCTTCTCTAGAGAATTCCAGGCTTGAAATTCTTTCATGAGACCTACTGAACCTCGGTGATACTGGTAGAAATATAAGGAGTGTCAACGTGCACTTGAGAAAGTTACTCAATTCCCTGCTTCAAGAACGGGTCCAAGATTCCTGACGTCTATAAGAGAAGAGATGGCAGAGATGATAAAAGCGCTCATGTTCTTGGAAGAGGTCATGAGAATCCACAGGTCCCAAGGGGCATTTACAAACCATTCAGACCAAAATGCACCAAGCCCAGGTAAGCCTTTTCCCAGGTTTGGGCATAGATATCAGGCACTTGCAATTCCCACCCCTCCACTCAGTCATCTATTTTAAAGAATCAGATCCTGAGCTGCAATGAAGCCAGTAGGAGAAGAGCAAGCCCCTCCTAGAATCAGAGTTCCTCCAACTTCACACTCTGTGAAGAATGGTGAATTCCTTAAAGGTCAAATACTCTCAACTAAAATAGATAGGAATTTAATACTCAGCTCACACAAAGAAATGATGACCTTCCCGTAGATTCAGCAAATGCTGTGGTTAAGTCTTTTTCGGGTGAAGGGAGTGTGGTAGGTGAGGGGAATCTTTGACTGAACTTGAATATGTATTAGGCCTCAGTATTTCAAGGCAGTATAGTCAAATATTATGTCAGATAGTGAACTGAACTGTAAAAGTCGTGAAAGACATTAAAGACACAGGTTATGTGGGGCGTCTTTCCCTTCAGACAAGCCCCGGGTGCACGATATCATGGTGGTGCACACTTGGTTGTGTGAAATTTATTTACCCAATATGATCAGATGATTAAGCGTTCTCATCAATGATAGAAGAACACCTGGTTCTCAATTGCCTAGCATAGCTGCAGCAGGGTTCTCATAGCTAAAATGCCTCTAGGTGCTTTGGAATCAAGCCTAAATGTATAATTTTGTTTGGTTTTTCTTGTATTTTCCTAAAGAGGAATGTTACACATTGAAATGCCAACATTGGCCAGTATGTGTCATTGTGAGTAAAGGGAACCACATGCACAAGGGAAACCCAGGTTCTCGGTTATTTCGTGATTCCAATAGGTACTTCATGGTTCTGGTTGGTGTTGGAGGCTTCAACAGTAAAGAGTTGACATATCACCTTCAACATATTGGACAGCGATTTTACTTTATAACCGTCTATATTTTTCTTATAGTTGACATAATGTTACAAAATTGACAGGTCTGGCATCTAGGTGGATTTGGTATGTTTCAAAATCTACCTTCATTTTCTTATAAATCCCAAAACATGTAAATCAATTCTATTAACCTTCTTAAAAACTGCAACTGAGTTATCAACACAATGTGAAAATTGGAGGCTAAGGACAAACCCTCCCACCATGGCTGCATATTAAACAGAGCTAAACAAACATCATAATTCTGTGAATTATATCTGTAAAGTGTTGTTTTATCGATGCCCAGTTGGCAGAGAACCAGTGCAACCTGCGCTCACTCCCACCCATGTACACAGCAATGTAAACATCCACTCACCCAGCCCTTGGCACAGGACACTTTCCGAAGTGTGGTCTGTTACTTCCAAAGACAGGATGAGGCCTCAGAAAACCTGGAAGCAGGAGAAGGCAAAGTAGAGAATGGAAATCTGTGCAGGATCTGACCTCTGCTGATGGAGCAGCAAAGGTGAAACTCTGTTTTACTTGGATGCACACTCTCAAGCGGACAGCACACATAGGATTGTAGATAATGCGCTGAGTGTTAGAAGAGTGCACAGCAGATGCTTGGCTGACATAACTCCTAGAAATCAGCACAAAATATCCCCACAATTGATTCTGAGACAAAGATCCGATCTGCCAAATTTGAGCCAGCAGAGGCAGCGGAAAATAAGGTATAGAGCTACAGATAATGGCACACGCTGAGTCTCAGGGATCTGGAGTGCATTGTGGGTTGTGGTGGGTTCTATCAAGAGAGCAAACCGACCTGTTACCCCATTAAGAAAGCAACCACTTTGGCGTGTGAGGTTGAGTTTTTCGATATGTGCCATGGCCACATCCACTACATCTTGCAGGCCCAGGATCAATTTGGCATTTTGCCAATAGAGCACATGTGGGGCTCAATCAGAGATGTCGTGCATCTGGTCTGAGGGATTCAGTGGCCCTTGGGTTTGAAATCAGTATTAAAAGCTTTAGGATCTGCTACAGTCATAACATGGACAGGGATTATGGATTGGTTTGAGGAAGAGAATTCGGTACAGCTCTGTGGTTGCATTTGTGCACCCATGACCCAAGGATGAGGGATCAAGGAAGAGTGGTCAAAGTCCACAACGTGAGAATTTGAAGCATTTCCTTCAGCATTATCTCCCAAATGCAGATGCTACATTTTGGATGGCACTGACATGGTACTGCCCAGAAGACACAAAGATCGGTCTGTGGGATCATTCCAGCAGGCCCTGATGTATGACATCCATACATATGTTTCCACTGGTGTTTCTGTAGACAGAGGAGCTCTGGGAAGAACTGGTAACGTTAGAACATTCCCATGGCAATAGAAAGCACAAGCGCACTCTCAGTTTGCTGTTTTGGAAAGACTCCAATATGACATACAGCAGAATGCCGAGCTGAAAACCTTTAAGCTTCATTTCCAGAACAGGAAGTGTACTCTGCACTTTCAGAATTGTGAGGTAAGTGCAATAAAACGAAGTTTTACTAATTGAAAAAATATTGTGTGTTCATCACAACAAAGGCAACAGCAGCAATTAGAGGTATACCAGACAACACACACAGGAACAGGACATGGCATCAATGCCTAGGGAAAATTGTCCTCACAGAAATATCATGGAACTTTGTACACCGAATGGTCTAAAATTTTCACTTAACAAAGCCCTATAAATCTATATTAAATACCTGATATTACTTGACCAGTAGAGATAAAGAAGTATAGTAAAAGAAACAGGAAGTACCATTTTCAGTTCCAAAGAGTTTGAAGGCCCAAAAAATAAGCTTTCAAACATCTAGACTGCAAAACGCTACCAGAGCATGTATTGAAAATGGAGGTGAGGAAAACATGAAGTACAACAGTGTCTCAGAATCACAAAAGGTAGTTATCCAGGAAAGGGGAAGAGAAACTCTAAAAAAGAGCCAAATAATATCAGGAAACTCAAGGATGAGATAATATCAGTGCTAAAGTCAGTCCAAAGCAGACTTGATAATGCAGACGGACTCGTGAAAGACTGTGAAGACAGGGGAACAGAAATCCTTCGATCAGAAGAAGACATAGAAAAAGAAGTGCAACCCAATGCAAACATTGCTGTTGAAGCCTGGGGTAAGACAAAGCATGAAAGAGTAAGATTCTTAAGAGTCCCAGATGGAAAAGCAAGATTAACAAAAAAAGTCTGAAAAGATATTTGTAGAAAAATCAGACTGTAACTTGCTGAAACACAAGAAAGAATGAGGTATACGAAATCAGAAAGTACACATACCAAAGTAGTTGGAAACCCAATACACCTACATTCAGCAGTATTATTCAAATCAACAAAGTTCATGATCAACCGAGTGATTTTAAATGCATCTAGAGGAAAACAACTTAGTCACAACACTACCTCCAGAGGGGTTTCAGCTTATATTTCGAGAGGAATATTGCAGGATAGAAGGAGTGACAGGACATAGACCAAATCCTGAATAAGAAAAAGCTGCAATCTATGGTAGCCTATGCTACAAGACTGCCATTCCTATTAAAGGCAGATCTAGATCATTTCACAGACCGGCAAAACTTAGAAGAATTCAGCAGTTAGGAACTTATCCTTAAAGGAAGATTGAGAATTCCACCCTGAATCAAAAAGTAGCAAGTAGAAATGTAAATAAGAAAACCATTATTGGAAATGCAAGAAGAGCAATGAGTTGCAAAGAATAAACAAGAAGGCAATGAGGAAATCAAAATCCTGAAGTTGGAAGTGGGGAGCAGGAAATCATAGGTGATTTTCAGCACTATACTAAGTAAATCAGCTTACATAACTCTGAAGCAAACGGAGAGATTCATGGCGTAATGTGTTTGCAAAACAAACAACAAGCAAACAATCAAACAAATAAACACAAAAAGTGTATGGTTGGCTGACATCTATCCAAAGGAAACATGATAATTCAAAATAAATTACTCAAAGTGATGTCAAGGATAATTCAGCCTGCATTGACCCAGTATCGAGGCTTGCATGTAATCAACACACATGTATTCAGAACACAGACGCGTGCATTAATATTCATAAATATTGATTCAAAAGAGCATATCGTGACCTAACCCAAATGCCGAATTTGAATAAGATGGAGTCATAGTCCGTGATATAGGATTACAAGTCTTCCAACAGGATCAATGAATGGCATATTCAACCCTACTTAGAGAATAAATGGCATACACCTATAACAAAGACAAGTAGCTCTGCAAAACTGTACTAAGAGCAAAAGAGACAGACAGGAAAGTGCACATTGGGATTGGTTTCACTTCTAGGAATTTCAGCCCCCATGAAACAAATGGATCCATGTTCTGAGAGAGTGTGTATTTCAGCAGAAAAGCAACAGACGGATATGCATTGTGGGTGAATGGATATTACAGAAACAAAAGATTCTTATAGTGGGTCTCTGTGTACTGTGAACTGTTAGAAAGTTTAAATAGGTGTGAATCCATAAACTTAACATGGACAGAATTCCCTCCGTTTGTACTGTGTATACAGATCTATACAAAAGGATAGAGGGAAGAAAAAACTGATCATGGGACGCTAATGGAGAGAATCACATTTACCTTTGGAACCTCTCGTCTGATGCAGCCCCTCCCCCAACACTGACAAGATGCAGCAACCATTGGGGATGACAGTTACCGGTTGGATTCCAGGTGGAATCTTGGTGTGTTCCACCAGGATTGTTGTGGCTGGTGGATCCAATGTAACTGGGCAGAATTCTGTGTGTGGATCAGTGTCATGGAGGCGGTACCGCCCTCTATGGAGCTTGGCTTAAGTCTCTTTTTCTGGAATCTGTGTAAGTTCGAGATACTCGTGCTGCGCAATGGCCTGAGTTCACGGGTCAGTTTCCAGAATCTGAAAGGGCAGATAGTGGAAGATCTGCCTGTCATCAGCTTACAGGTGAGGCTCCGAGGTACTTTCAGACTTGCCCTGTCCTTTAGAATTTGACTTTATAGGAGACATGAAGGAAGTTGGCAGAAAAGCTGGCTGCACGAATTGAGGTGAGATGCGAACAGATTGATGAGAGTTGTTCTGCTACAATGGAGAATACTGGCATGGAGGCATCTCTAGAGAATACCAGGCTCAAAAGACATTCATGAGACATATTGAACCTCGCTGATACTGGCAGAAACATATGGAGTGTCAACGTGCACTTTAGGAAGGTACTCAATTCTCTGCTCCAAGAACGGGTCCAAGATTACTGACGTCTAAAAGAGAAGAGATGGCAGAGATGATAAAAGCGCTCATGTTCTTGGAAGAGGTCGTGAGAATCCACACGTCCCAAGGGGCATTTGTAAACCACTCAGACGACCAAGCACGAAGCACAGGTAAGCCTTTTCCCAGGGTTGGCCCTTGGTACCAAGCACTTGCTCTTCCCTCCCCTCCCCTCATGTATCCATTTCAAAGAATCAGCACTTGAGTTGCAATGAAGCCAGTAGGAGCTGAGCAAGCCCCTCCTTGTATCAGAGTTCCTCTTCCTTCACATTCTGTGCACAACAGTGAACTCCTCCATTGTCAACTACTCTCGACTAAAATAGATTGGTATTGAATTCTACGCTCACACCTTGAAATGATGATCTTCCCCTAGATTCAGCAAATGCTGGGCTTATATCTACTTTGGTGTGAAGGGAGTTTTGTAAGTGAGTGAATTTTTTGCCTGAATTTGGATATTTATTTATCCTCATTTTTTCAAAACAGTATTTGTAACTATTATAATTCAGTTATTGAAATGAAGTGTAATTGTTGGGATAGATATGTAGTGACACTTCTTTTGTGGACCGTCTTTTCCCTTTTGTCAAGTCCCAGGAGCAGGATATAATGTGATTGCTGTATTTTTTGGGTTAAATTGCTTTTCTCAACATAATTAGTCGATTAAACATTCTCATCTTTGATAGAAGAGCACATGATTGTCAATAGCCTAGCAAAGCTGCGGCAGTGTTCTCATATCTATAATATCTCTAAGTGCTATTGAAACCAAGCCTATGTAAAAATACATTGTTTGGGTTTCTTTGTGGTTTCCTAAATAATAATTTTTCCCCTTGAATCGCCAACATTGACCAGTATGTGTCATTATTAGGAAAGGGCACCACATGCACAATGGAAACCTAGGGTTGTGGTTGTTAATGGTTCTAAGAATTATTTCATTGTTTCTGTTAGTGCTGGAGGCACCAAGAGAAAACTGTTGACCTGCCTCCTTCATGACTTTTGGCTGCTAATTTATATTTTCTGTGCATTTTTCTTATTTGGATATTTCAAGCTGGTACCTAAATTTGGCAACTCTGTCTTATAGTTAGATATAGTATGTTTCTAAAACTGTATTTATTTTGATACATTTCCCATATATGTAATTTAATTCTGTTTATTATTTGAAAGTCTGCAATGAGGTATGAACACATTGTCAGACCTGGAGTTTTCGGACACATCCTCCCACAATTGATAGACAGAAAAATAGCTAAACAAGAATCAAGTGTCTGTGAGTTATGACTAAATTGTGTTAATTTATCCATGCCAAACTGGCAGAGTACCAGTGCAAACTTTGCTCACTCTCTCCCATGTATACAGCAAAATAAACATACACTCTCCCAGCCCTTGGCTCAGGAACCCTGAATAATGCCCAAACATCTCTTACTTCAAAAGTCAGAAAGAATTCTCACATAACCTGGAAAGAGTAGAAGGCAAATTAGAGAATGGAAATCAGTGCAGGACCTGACCTTTGGTGAGGGAGCAGTAAAGGGGAAACTGTGTTTTACTGGAATGCACACTCTAAAGTGGACAGGTCATTTGAGATGGAAGAAAATGTGCTGAGGGTTAAAAGAGTGCATAGTGGACGTTTGGTTGACATATCTGAAAGCAATAATCACAAAATTTCTCTGCAATTCATTCCCAGACCAATACTCCACCTGTTAATTTTGAGCTAGGAGTGCCTGTGGAATCTGTGTGTTAGGGCTGTGGCTGATGTCACAAATTTATTCCCAGGGGTTTGGAGATTGTTTTGGGCTGTGGTTGGTACTATCTAGAGAACAGATCTGCCTGGTTCCTCTCTTAATATTAAATCTGCTGGCATATGTGTTGTGGATTAGCTTAGTAACCCAGGGCCTTAGTCACAGTCTTTCCACATCCACGGTATAATTGCTCATTTTCTCCATAAAGGAGAAATGGGTCTCATTCAGAGCCATCTTCATCTAGTTTCTAGAATCCAGGGCAATTTATTGTTGAAATCAGATTCTATAGCCCAAGGATCTGCAACTTTCATAGGCAGGATTGAAATTTCTTATTGTCCAAAGCAGAGGTTTTTGAAATGCCCCATGCTTGCCTTTGAGTTCCAATGCCTTATTGCAAGAGTTCTTGGAGCAGAGATCTGCTGAACAATATGTGAATTTGAAGCCTTTCCATAAGACTTGACTACCACATGCTAATGCAACAATAGTTGTGGTGCTGACCCAGTACTACACTAAGGACCCAACTGTGGCACTGCACGCTTCAACAGGTTCTAATGTGTGACGTCATTAGATTTGTTTCCACTTTTGTTTTTGTTTGCAGAGAACCTGAGGGAACCCATTATAAAATTTTGACTTTTCCGTGGCAATAGTAAGGATGAATGCACTTTCATGAGAGTGTATTGGAACAATTCCCTATCCACATATCCAGCCGGCAGCCCAGAAACCATTTGGAAGCCTCTATTCCAGCAAAAATTACTAGTCCCAGCACTGTCAGAGCTATGATAAGCATTTAAGCAAAATGACACTCTGCTAACTTTACTAGAATAGGTTGATTCACCACAACAAAAACCACACTAGCAATCATAGATATAACAGGCAACAGACACAGAAGGAATGCATGGCATCATTACATACCAAAAACAATCCTCACAGCATTAATACTAAATGTGCACAGAAATGATTTCACTTACAAAAGCTGTTCAAGTCTATAATAGATAACTGATAATCCTTAACCCATAGCGATAGAGAGATATAATAAAATTAAAAGAACCATTCCAAATTTTCAAAAGACAGGAGTCTCCTGAAAGAACATCCAATGTATTAGACCACCAAAATTTACTAGAACATGACTTGAAAAGGGAGGACATAAAAACACTGAAGGAAATCTTGAGTCAATGAATACAAATGCAGGCTAGTATAAATGGAAAGAGAAACACTTTAGATGAGCCAAATATAATCAGAAAACTCAACGGTGAGAATAGCTAAGCTAAAGACAGTCCAAATCGGACTAGATAATGCAGAGGAACAAATAAGTGACTTCGAAAGCAGGATAACCGCAATCACTCAGTCAGAACACGACATAGAAAAGCAAGTGAAAACCAATACAAGCAATGCAACTGAAACCTGGAATAAGAGAAAACATACCAGTCTATGACTCATAGGGATCCCACATGGAAAAGAAGAAAGACAAATGGTTTGAAGAGATATTTGAAGAAATCAGACTGAAATTTTCTTAAACCAAAGATAGAACCAGCTATCTTAACACAGGAAGCACAGAGGGTCCAAGCATAATGAACCCTAGTAGGCCTACAACAATATATATTCTAATTTAAATGGCCAAAGTTGATAATAAAGAAATGATTCTAAATGCACCAAAATAGAAACAAGTGCATTGCAAGAGAACTTTCTAATGTCTTCAGCTGATTTCTTAATAGATAGATTGGTAATTTTTTCTTCCCTCTTTCATTTTGTGTTGATCTCTATTCCAAGAACTGATGAAAGGCAGATTCCTTCAGTCTAAACAAGATGAGTTGGCAGAGATTCTATAAGTGTTCAAGTTCTTGGAAGAGGTCATCAGAATCAACACATCTCAAGGGGCTTTTTCAGACAATACAAGAGACCATGCACCAAGCCCTGTTTATACTTTTCCCAGGAGTGGGCCAATGTATTAAGACTTGCTGTTCCTTCACACTAAACCAGCCATGCAGGTATACCTTCAGTCTGCTACTGCAGTTGAATTGGAGCCAGGTCCAATTTTACCAACACTGTAGGGAGAACCTGAGCCTGCTACTGCAGGAGACACAGCACTGTGTCCCATTTCACCAATCTTTCAAGGAGGCCCTGAGCCTACTCCTGCAGGAGACTCAGAACCAAATCACATTCCACCAGCTGTGTAGGAAGAACCCCAAGCCATCACTTGCAATGGATCCAGGAATGTGTCCAATTCCACAAGAATTGTAGGGAGACCTTGAGCCTATTCCTGCAGGAGAACCAGATCTCTGTCATATTCCACCATCCCTCCAGGAAGATGCAGGGCCTCCTCCTGCAGGAGACTCAGGAATGGGTCCAATTTCACCAGTCCTGCAGGGAGACTCTAAGCCAATTCCTGCAGGAGACCCAGGACTGGGTCCCATTCCATCAACCCTGCACTAAGACCTTGAAGTGGGTCCAATTCCACTAGCCTTGCTGGGTGACCCACAAGCCTGATCCTGCAGGAAAATTAGAGATATGTCATATTCCAGAAGCCCTGCAGGAAGACTGAAAACCTGCTCCTGCAGGAGACCCAGGAATAGGTCCAAATCCACCAGCCTTGCTGGGAGAGCACAAACCTGATCCTGCAGGTGATACAGAGCGAGGTACAATTCCAACAGCCCTGCAGGGATATCCTGAGGCCACTTCAGCAGGAAACACATGACTGGGTCACATTCCAATATCCCAGAAGGGAGACTGTAAGCCTGCTACTCCAGGAAACCCAGGACTTCGTCCCATTCCACCAAACCTGCAAACACTGAGACTGCATCTGCAGAAAACAGAGTGGGTCATAAAACACCAGCCCTGTAGTGAGACTACAAACCTGCTCCTGGGGGAGACCAAGCCCTTCACAGAGAACATGAGCCAGCTCCTGCAGAAGAACAAGAGTTGTGTGACATTCTACCAGCTCTGCAGGTAATCCCTAGGCTTGCTCCTGCAGGAGACAGACATCCCAGTCCAATTCCATCAGCCTTTCCAGGGAGAATCCCAGCTTCCTCTTGTAGGAGAGCCAGAACTAGATCTCATTCCACCAACCCTGCAAGGAAAAACTGAGCTTGCTCCTGCAGGATACCCACAGCCAAGTCATATTCCACAAACCCTGCAGGGAGACACTGAGTCTGCAATTGCAAGAGACCGAGGACTGGGACGAATTCCACCAGCTCTGCAGGGAATCCCTCACCTGCTCCCATAGGAGACTAAGAGCCATCAGTTCTGGTGGGGTCCCTAAGCCTGCATCTGCAAAAAATACTACAGAGTGGAGTCACATTCCACCAGCCCTGCAAAGAGAACAGAACCTGCTGCTGCAGGAGACACAGGACTAGGTCCCATTCCACCAAACTTGCAGGGATACCCTGAGCCTTGGAACAAGGAATGGGACAAATTCTGCTAACCTTCTAGGGAGACCATGAGCCTCTCCTGCAAGAGAACCAGAGATGGGTCATATTACAGTATTCTTCCAGGAAGACCCAAGGCCTGTTCCTGCAGGAAATTCAAGAACAGGCCCAATTCCTCCAGCCTGAAGGTAGAGTCCAAATCTGTTCTGGCAGGTGACCCAGAGATGGGTCCCATTACACCAGCCCTGCAGGGAGACTCTGAGCCTACTTCTACAGGAGATCCAGGAATGGGTCCCATTAAACCAACCCTGAAGGGAGACACAGAACCTACACTTGCAGGAACCACAGAGCCAGGTCACATTCCATCAGCCCTGTAGTGACCCCTGAGCTGGGTCCAATTACACTATCCTTGCAAGGAGACCATGTGCCTATTCCTGAAGCAGAACAAGTGATGGGGTCATGTTCCAACAGCCCTGCAGGAAGACCTGGAGCCTGCTTCTGCAGAAGACCCAGGACAGGGTCTGATTCCACCATCCCAGCAGGGAGAAAACTAGCCTGCTCCTGCAAGTGACCAAGGTCTGAGTCATATTCCACTAGCCCTGTAGGAAGAACATAAGACTGCTGTTACAGGAAATTCAGAGCCATGTGCCATTCCAGCAACACTGCAAGGAGACTCTGAACCTGCCCCTGCAGGAAACAGAAACCCAGTCACATTCCACAAGCCCTGCAGGGATACCTGAGCCTTCACATGCAGGAGACCCAGGCCTTGGACCAATTCTACCAGCCCTGTGGAAAGACCCTGAATCAGCTCTGGCAGGAGACTAAGAGCCATGTCACATTCCACCAGCCCTACAGGTAATTTATCAGCCTGCTCCTGCAGAAGACCCAGAGCCAGGTCACATTCCATGAGCAATGCAGGGAAACTTAGAACCTACACCTTCAAATGATCCAAGATTTGGACCAATTCCAATGGCACTGCACGGAGACCATGAGCCGTGTCCAATTCCACTAGCCCTGCAGGAAGGCCCCGAGCCTACTCCTACAGGAGAACCTGAGATTGGTCATATTGCAACAGCTCTAGAATGACCCAGAGCCTGCTCCTCCAGGAGACACAGGACTATGTCCCATCCACCAGCCCTGCAGGGAAACCCTGAGACTGTTCCTTCAGGAGAACCACAACTGGCTCACATTTCACCAGCAATGCAGGGAGACTTAGAGCCTGCACCTTCAAGACACCCAAGAATTGGACCAATTCCAACAGCACTGCAGGGAGACCATTAGCCAGGTCCAATTCCACTAGCCCTGCCTAGAGACCCCGAGCATGCTCCTGTAGGAGACCCAGCACTGGGTCTCATTCCACAAGGCTTGCAGGGAGAAACTCTGCCTGTTTCTGCAGGAGACCAACAGCTGAGTCACATTTCACCAGCCCTGAAAGAAGACCCCAATCCTGCACCTGCAAGGGACCTAGGACTGGAACAAAATTGACTAGCCCTGTAGAGGGACCCTGAGCCTGCTTCTGCAAGAGAATCAGAGATGGGTCATATTCCAATAACCCAGCAGGGACAGTTTGAGCCTGCTCCTGCAGGTGATACAGAGTAGGGTGAAATTGCAAAACCTTGCAGGGACACCATGAATCTGCTGCTGCAGGAGAAAAAGGATGCGGTCCCATTCCACAAGCCTTACAAGGAGACCCTGAGCCTGGTCTTGCATGAGATCCTGAGCTGGATCCTGCAGGAGACACAGGACTGGGTCCCATTCTACCAACTCTGCAGGGGAACCCGAACCTGCACCTGCAAAAAACACAGAACCGTGTCACATCCCACCAGCTCTGCAGGGAGACTGTAAGACTAGCCCTACAGGAGACCTAGAGCCAGGTTACATTACCAGTCCTGCAGGGAGACCCTGAGCCTGATCTTGTAGCTCCTCCTGCACCTACACACACACTTCTATGAGACCCAGAGCCAATTCAGGCATCACCACCCCTACGGGCTGAGATGCCTCTGCAAACACCAACACTGTCATCTAATTCTCAGAATCAACCCACTCCCAGACTCGAACTTTACTTCCCTTCTCCTGGAATCATTTTTGTTTGTTTTTTTCTGTAATTTCCTTGTTTTCTTTCATGTCATTTAGAGTATCATCTATTTTTATGTTTTAAGTTTACAATAATAAAATTTAGATGTTTTTCCATTTTAAATTGTGCAATTCAGGAGTATTAAGTGCATTCACAATGCTGTGTAACCATCATCACTGTCTAGTTTCAGACTGTTTCTTTCCTCATAATAAAACCCTGTATCCAAACCACACATTCTCTTTTCTCCCTCCCCTAGCCCCTGACAAGCCCTAATCCTCTTTCTCTCTGTGTGTCTTTCCCTACCCTGGATGTTCCCTATCAATGAAATCATACAAAAGGTGGCTGTTTGTGTCTGCTCTCATATTTTAACAAGGGACTGGTGTTTTTTTTTTTTTTTTACTTGAAGTAGCATTTTGGTTATTTGAAAGGGAAACCCAGGTGGATTAAACATGAGATGTACAAAATGAAAAATTTTAGTAACTATGTGCATAATCTCAAGATAGGCACTGCTATTCTATGTGTGAAACCAGAGCCAGAAGGGAGATGCTTAGCTCTTCCTGTGGCAAAACATAACCTACAAAATAAAAAATAATAATATTCAAAAGCCATGAAAGTCAAACCACAACCTGGAATAATCATTTTTCATAACCTAAAGTCAGAGAAATGTTTCACATCACTGTGGTCCAAAAACTTCTTGAAACACTGTGTTCTAAACAGAAACAGAACAAACACATGCAATTCCAACAAGAGGAAATGCAGGTGGCCAGTGTATATTAGAGGTGCTTGACCTCTCAAGTGAGGATGCACACAGATGTACACACTTTGGAGACAGCATTGGTCACCATCACACTGGCAGGACTTTAGCCTGGTGACAACCAGCTCTAGTGACAACATAAGGAGGCAGAGGCCACAGTAGATCCCCTGGAGGGAAGAGTGAGCAGACACTCCTCTCTGGGAGAACAGTATGCAGGGTGAATTACAGTTCCACAAGTTCACCCCTTTCCGAGTAGTGCTGATGCTTAGTGTTGATCATACTAAAATTCTTGCACAATTTTTCAAAGATGTCTTTTCAAGGATGTTCATCACAGTTCTGGTTTAACTAGTAGGAGATTGGAAGCAACACTAATGTTCATGGAGAGGGGGTGGGATTCATCAGTTCTGGTTCACATGGAGGAATGATTGTTGTGCAGCTGGAAAAATGAGTGCTAGGTCTTTACCTGATGTCAAGGAAGCCCTCAGCTTGGATGCTTGTTAATCCATCATCTACATCCCAGATGCCATCTATGACTACATATGTGTCAAATCATCATAGACTTAAATGAATCTTGTGGTGTGTGAGAGACAGAGGCAGAGAGAATAAGAGAGATAGAGACTGAGAGATGTTCACCAAGCCATTCATGACGGTCACTTCTGGGGGTGGGATTTGCAAATCTCTGCACTTTTCCTTTAGGCAACATTTCAAGTGTTCATAATGTATCTATATTGCTTTACTAATTCTAAGGTATTTAAAGCATATGTTACTTGAGATTCATTCATATTGAATCCACAGCATAAAGTTTATTATTTTTATTTTAAAGTATTTGTTACAAGTACAATCAGCATTTATGAGAGTAAAATGATAAATTCTAAAGAATGAAGAATCAGATAAAGAACAAAACCTTTTGGTGACTCAGACACAGGCCAGCTAGTTGGCAGCAAATGGCAGGGTGGGACAGGTTTCTCTAGAAGGTTGTGTATGTTCTGAATCAGCATCCAATAGAGGCAAGGAAAAATTACAAGACATGTACGCTGGAAACTACAACAGCTTGTTGAGAGTAATTAAGAAAGACCTAGCCCTATTTTAAAATTTGAAGGAGCCAAAGTGACAGAGTAGACAGACTCACAGCTTGACCTCTCCCACAAATACACAAAGAATTACATCTACAAAAACATTGAATTGCACAGAAACCTCCTGAACTCTGGCACAGTGTCTCTCATTTTGAAATACAGGAAGATTCTCACAAAATATGGTAAGGAATAAAAAGAAAAAAGACAAATTCAGTGCAGTACTGATCCTGCAGGGAAAAAGTAGCATAGGAAGAAAGGCACCCTCACACTTCGACACAACCTCTCTAGCTGGGAGATCAGCTAGGAAAGAAGCAGAGCTTCCAAGGTTTGGAGGAGACAGTGGCAACTGCATGGCAGGCAGAACTGGGGAATACTGACACAGAGGGACCCTGTGATGACCAGCCCTAGACATGAACTAGCAGGGATGAGCCAGGACTGGCTACTGGAGTCAGTGAAGAGCCCAGGGAGAGGGCTGGGTCACACTGCAGAGAGGCAGCATCTGGAAACTAGAGGGCAGTGTGAGCTCTGGCTGTGTGTGTGTGTGTGTGTGGAACAGAACAGACTGAAACTCTCATAAAAAAGCACCAATGTTGGTATAATGGGGGAGGAATGATGCATGGCTGGGCCAAAGTCACTTTCTCCACTTGGCTCCATTGTTGGTGTGTTCTCATGAGAAGAGAAATGGGGCTTGGTCATAGCCAACACTGCTGCACAAAGGCAGAGCTGAATGTTGAATCCATATCCTGTGCCATTGCAACATCTCACAGGCGGGACTGAGATTTGTTTACAGCCCCAGGCAGAGAGGGTGGATTTGCTCCCTCTGGTCACTTTGTGGATCCACACCTCTGGGACTTACAGGCAGTGAGTGGAGTTCTGACTCAAGAAGGGTGGCCAGTGAGGGTATTTACAACGGGGTGGTGTATGGTTCCATATGTGGATGCGGGATTGGGGTTTGAGCTGAACCTGTAGTGGACCACAAATTCATGTGTGTGACTACACACTTGCTAAGGCAGGTCCAAGGGACTGACACTGCTGGATCTGCACTGATGTTTCCTGGGGCTCAGAACCTGAGGGGCACCAGAGTAGGTGGCTGACATTCCCATAGCTAAAGCAGGGATAAAGCCAACATCAACAAATAGTACTTTGTAAGTCTGCATAACAAGTGACAGAAAACACCACAGAGGGAACTCCCCAGTGGAAATCTCCTGCTTATTTTTCTTCAAAACTGAAGTGCTCCCACCCTGCCTACTACACACCACAGCTCAGAAACGGGTCTAGAAGAAATACATAGAGCCAGAGAAATATAAGTAAATAAAGAAGCCGAGGAACCACTTTCAATTAAAAGAACAAGAGAAATCCCCTGAAAGAACAAACAGTAAAATAGACTGATAGTCTACTAGACTTCAAAAAGGGAATGATCAACACACTGAAAGAACTAAAAGAGACTATCAATAGAGACAGAAAACTTTGAAAAGAAAATTTAAACTATAAAGAAGAGCTAGTTAAAAATAGAAAATTCAACTACAGGCAATCAAAAACAGACTAGATAATGCAGAGGAATGAATAAATGACTTAGGAGACAAGATAAAAGAAATAACCCAATACAGCAGATATAAAAGCCAATAAAAACCAATTAAAGCAAGATAATATAAAGTGCGCCAGCCTATGCATAATAGTGGGTCCCAGAAGGAGAAGAAAGAGAAAAGGGGATTGAAAATATAGTTAAAGAAATCATGACTGAAAACTTTCCAAACCTTAAGAAGGAAAGAATTATCCAAGTACAGGAGGCACAGAGGGTCCCAAACAAGAAGAAACCAAACAGACCTACACCAAGACATATTATAATTGAAATGGTTAAAGTTAAAGATAAAGAAAATATTCTAAAGGCAGTGAGAGAAAAACAAAATGTTAGTTACAAGGGAGCCCCATAAGCATTCAGCAGATTTCTCTACATAAAAACTTCTGGCCAGAAGGGAGTGGCAAGATATTTTCAAAGTCCTGAATGAGAAAAGGCTGCAAACTAGGATATTCTATCTAGAAAGACTCTCCTTTAGAACAGAAAGAGAGAGAAAGAATTTCACAGACAAGCAAAACTAAAACAAGTCAGCAGTACTAAATGTATGCTAAAAAAAAAAATTGAAAGTTCTAATCTAAATAAAACATAAACAGGAAGCTATAGAAATTAGGAAACCATAATTGGAAATGCAATAAATACAGTGAATTGCAAGGGAAAACATGAAGATATAAATAAGTCAGTAAGTCAATAAAGAAAGCAAGAAAGAAAGAGAGAATAGCAAAATCATAAAAGGTGAAAGAGGAGAGCAAGAGAATATAGATTTTGTTCCGTTTCTTTTTTTTTTTTTCTTCTTTCTTTTTGTCTTCTTTCTTTTTAGAATGCACTTGAGCCTACATGACTATCAACTAAAACCAAACAGATGAAGTAAGGGGTTACCAGACTTGAAAGACAAGATAACCACAAATCAGAAGTATATAAAGAGTCATAAAACCCAAAAAGAAACCAAGCTTATAGAAAAGAAATTTATCATATGACAAAAATGAAAAAAAAATTAAAAGAAAGAAACAAATAAGAAATACCAAATCAACTGGAAAACAAATTTCAAAATGGCAATAAAACCACATCTATAAAATAACTACTATAAATGTCAATGGACTAAGTGTTCCAATCAAAAGAAAAAGTGAAAGAGGAGGAAATATGGTGGAGTAAAAAAGATGCTCAGAGCTCACCCTCTCCCACAAATTCACCAAGAGTGACATCCACAGACACACCCACCACCCAGAACACCTGCTGAACTTTGACAGAATATCGCCTTCTTCAAAAGATAAAATCTGGTAGGAGAAAAGAAGAAAAAGGAACATAGTTCAGGACCATTCCAATGAGGAGGGAGCTGCAAAGGAGTAATAGCATTAATACACTGGGTCTACCCAACTCCAATGGCGATTTCAGCAAGATGGAGAGGGAACATCTGCGGCTCGTATCTGTACAGAATAGTCTTTGACTGACAGAACTAAGTTAATTGGGCACAAAGAGTCCCAATGATCCCCAGCCCTAGACGTGAACCAGCAGAGGTGGGATGGGACAGGCTGTCTGAGTAGAGCAGAGGATTCGGGCTGACTGTACAGAGGAAACCTTGGGGGACTACAATGTTCTGTGTTCCATGGCTGGGAGAGTATAAAGATTAGAACAGCCTGGGTCCCCCATAAAATCCAAAAAAAAAAAAAAGGCAAAGCAACACTGCTGGTGTGCCCTGGGGGGAAGGGGATCCGTAGCCTTTGTGTCCACAGACCCACAGTGCCATTATTGGAGACTTCTTGGGAGAAGAGAGTCAAGGCTCAGCCATAGCCACCATATTTTCTGGTTCATGGTTCCCAGGTGAAGGAGGGGTCAAAAGCCGAATCCCTACCTAGGGGCTCCACAACCTCATAGGTGGGACTGAGATTTGTTTACAGTCCCAAGCAGAGGGGACCATTACACACCGATGCCTCTCTGAATTGGCTTTTCTAAGACAAATGGACAAGAAGCAGTGTTCTGGAACAGAGCAGGGGTGACGGCTAGTGCAGCTGTTTTCTCTGAGTCCACCTATGAAGCATGGACCTAATGCGGCAGGGGAGCTACCTGCCAACTACCTTGCACAAGTGTGGTGCTGGGACCAGGCATCTGGTGGGGGTGCAGACCACCCACAAACTGATGCTGGGACACAGAACAGGAGCACGACTGGAGGGCCTCTGGAACCAGCAAATGGAGTTTTCACAGCAGGATATGGGCAGGAGTGTGACAACCACAGGAAAAAAAGGAGCTCCTGCTCAATAGCCAGGGCAGACTCAGGCCACCAGAACACCAGCTACACCACCAACAAAGGGGATAACAGGCAAAAGGCATGGAAGGAAGACTTGGCAACCACCCATAATTAAAAACAACCTTATGACAAAATTATTAAGAGTGCATATTCTTGGAGAAAGGCCAAGATAGTTGAGTAGAAGGATACTTGTATCTTATCCTCTCTAATAAATACACCAAGACTGACATTCACAGACACACCCATCCACTCAGAACATCTGCTGAACTTTGATAAAACATTGCCATCTTCAAAAGACAAAATGTGCCACCAATCTGGTAGGAGAAATGGAAAAAAGAAGGAAGAAAATGCAAAATGGCTTGGGGGTGGTCCTTTGAAGAGGGAGCAGCAAAGGAGGGATAGTGCTGGTTGACTGGGTATCCCCCTTTCCAATGGAGAGGTCAGCAGGATGGACAGGGAACCTCTGAGGCTCAGATGTGTACAGAACCGCCCTTGACTGACAGAATTAAGTTATATGGGCACAAAGTGTGTCAACAACCCCCAAACCTAGAAGTGAATCAGGGATGGGAAGGGACAGGCTGCTGGATCCAGGCAGACTCTGGTTGACTGTACAGAGGTAACCCTGGGGGACTACAGTGTGCTGTGGACAACTGCTTGGATTGTATACAGATCAGAACAGCCTGGGCCCCCCATAAAATAAGAAAAAAATAAAGCAAAGCAACATTGCTGGCTTGCCTGAGGGAAGGGGAGTATTGTCCTTTGTCTCTGCTGACCCACAGCAACATAACTGGTGATTTCTCAGAAGAAGAGAGATGAGGCTCAGCCACAGCCATCATACCCACCCAGGCAGAGGCAGGGTTGAAACCTGAATATGTACCTGGCAGTTCTGCAGCCTCATAGGTGGGACTGAGACTTGTTTACATCCCCAGACATATAGGAAGGTTCTGTCCTGGTGCGTCTATGAACTCGCACCTCTAAGACAAATGAACAAGGAGCAGAGTTCTGGCAAAGAGCAGGGACTAGGGCTGGTGTGGCCATTTGCCTCAAGCCCACCTACAGAGTGTGGAACAGATGTGGAGTGGGGAGTAGCACTGAACAGGGGAGCAACCAACCCAACTACTGTGCAGGACTGCTGCACCTGGACACCGCATTGGGAAGGGGCACACCCTGCCCACCTATCATGCAGGAGAGCAGCACCAAGATGCAGCATTGGGAGGAGATGTGACATGTCTACCTACAGGCACTGGGAGCAGCACAGACCAAGGGTGTGACCAGAGGGTCTCTGGAACCAATGAGCTGAGTTCATGAAACAAGGCAGAGGCAGGAGCTGTGACAACCACAAAACAAATAGGAGTCCCCATTCAATAGCCAGGGTAGGCTCTGGTTAACAGGTTAACAGCCACATCCGTAACCAAAGGGATAACAGACAAAAGGCACAGAAGTAAGACTTGGCAACCACACTTATTTAAGAAAGACCTCTTGATAAAATTATTAAGGGCACACAATCTCCACGGGAACATCCTCTCTTCTTTTTCTGTTATATTTTCTTTTACTTTTTAAATGTTAATTCTTAAATAATTTTTATATTTCTATTTTTAATCCCTTTTAAAATTTTCTTTTAAAATACTAATATTATTATCTTTCAATTTGTCCAATTTCATTTTTATCTTTGTTTTGTTCTTCTGTTATGATGATACTCTGTTCTCAAATATTTTTCTTCCTTTAATGTTTTAAAAATTCATCCCAACTCAATTGTTATCTTGTTTCAATATGTTCTTCTGTTATTGATTATACTGCTTTTAAAACTAATTTCTTTGTGCTTAGTTTTATTTCTGCATCCACTTTATATAAATAAATAAACTCCTAAAGGACGACAGTAGATAACTGATACTCCATAAGCCATAGTGCCAGAGAGATATAAGCAAGATGAAGAAGCAGAGCCACCTCTCTCAATTAAAAGAACAAGATAAATCCCCTGAAAGAACAATCAATGAAATAGACATTGATAGTCTACTAGATGATTTCAAGAAAGGAGTGATCAAAGTACTGAAGAAACTAAAAGAGATTGTCTATAGAGACAGAGAATATGTCAAAAAACGAAATTGAAACTCTAAAGAGGAGCCAGTGAAAATTGGAAAACTCATTTGCTGAGATGAGAGTTGAGCTAAAGGCTGTAAAATGTAGGCTAGATAATTGAGAGGAATGAATATGTGACTTAGAAGACAGGACAACAGAACAGCTGAGAGAAAACAAATAAAAACCAATGAAAGCAATATAAGGGACCTATGGAATAACATAAAGCATGCCAACCTACTCATAATGGGGGTCCCAGAAGGAGAAGAAAGAACAAAGGGGATTGAAAAGGTATTTGAAGAAATCATGACTGAAAACTTCCAAACCTAAAGAAGGAATCAGATATCCAAGTACAGGAAGCACAGAGCGTCCCAAACAAGGAGGTCCCAAACAGACCCACACCAAGACATATTACAATTAGGATGACCAGGGTTGAGAATAGGAAATGATTCTAAAGGCAGCAAGAGAAAAACAAAGAATGAGATACAAGGGAACCCCCATAAGATTTTCAGCTGATTTCTCTACACAAACAGTACAGGCCAGAAGGGAGGGGCAAGGAATATTCAAAGTCCTGAATGAAAAAATGATGCAGCCTACGATACTTTATCCAGCAAGGCTATCCTTTAGAATAGAAGGAGAGATAAAGAACTTCACAGACAAGCAAAAACTAAAAGAATTTAGCAACACTAAACCTATGCTAAAGGAAATATTGAAAGACCTACTCTAAACAGAAAAGAAGCAGGATGCTACAAAAAGGAGAAAACCATGATTGGAAAGGTGATTGCTACAATGAATTACAACAGAATAAACATGAAATCATAAAAGAGGACATCTAAATCATTAAGGGTGGGGGAGGCGAACAAGAAAATATACAGGTTTCTCTCTCTCTCTCTCTCTCTCTCTCTTTTGTTCTTGGTAGGATGAGTTTGAGCTTATATTACTATCTGTTTAAAACAAACAGATACAGTAATGGGTTAATATATGTACAAAGTAGGGTAACCACAAGCCAAAAAGTTACAATAGAGTCACAAAACTAAGAAGACACCAAGATAATAAAAAGGAAAATTATCAAACCACAAAAAGAAAATGAAAGGAACAAAGAGGAAATACAAAATCAACTGCAAAACAAAGTTCAAAATATAATAAACACATATCTATCAATAATTATTATAAATGTCAATGGACTAAATGCTTTAATCAAAGGATATAGAGTGCAGAGTGGATAATAAAGCAAGTATCTACAATACACTGTATACAAGAGACCCACGTTAGGGAGAAGGACACACATAGATTGAAAGTGAGAGGATTGAAAAAGATATTCCACAAAAATGGAAATGACAAGAAAGCAGGAATATCAACAGTGATTTCAAATAAAACAGACTTTAAAACAAAGATTATAAAGAAAGATTAAGAAGGACATTTTATAATGATTAAAGGAGTCATAGATGAAGATATTACACTCATTAACATATATGAACCCAACATAGGAGCACCTAAATACATAACAGATAAAAAGGGAAAATTTGATCGGAATACAGTCATGGTAGAAGACTTTAACTATCCATTAACATCACTGGACAGATCTTCCTTACATAAAATTAATAAGACAACATAGAAATTAAATGATAAAATAGAACAATTTGTCTTGGTTAATATTTTCAGAACATTATATTTCCCTAAAATAGATTATACATTCTTCCCAAGCGCACGTACCACATTTTCTAGGATAGATCATATACTTTGGCACAAAAGAAGCATTAACAATTTGAAGAAGATAGAAAATATTTGAAGCAACTTTTTCTGAACACAATACCATAAAAGTAGAAATTAACTACAGAAAAATAAATGAGAAATAAATGACAGCATGGAGATTAAACAACATACAACTTAAAAAAAAATGGGTGGATGATGAAATCAAAGAAGAAATAAAAAAACACAGTGAGACAAAAGATGATGAAAACACAACCACACAGAACCTATGGGATCCAGAAAAGGCAGTGCTTAGAGGGAAGTTTATAGCGAGAGAATCAGGTCTACCTCAAAAAAGAGGAAAAACTGCAATAAACAATCAAACTTACCACCTAAAAGAATTAGAAAAAGAAGAGCAAAAAATAACAAAAGTAAGCAGAAGGAAGGAAATAATAAAGATCAGGGAGGAAATAAATAAAATAGAGATATTAGAAACATTTGAAAAAATCAAGCCAAGAGATGGTTTCTTGAAAGATTAAACACAATTGACAAAATTATGCTCTATGCTGGAAATTGACACAACAATGCAAACTGACTATAACTCAATAAAATAAAAATTAAAAAATAAATATATTAACAAAAGAAAAAAGAAAAGGTAGTTTCTACTCACCAGACTGGAGGAGGGGACTGCACCCATGCGGGGTCACACCCCATGGGAAAGCCTGGGGTCAGGATCGGAGGAGCAGGGTGCTGTGGACAGGATCTGTCACAGGGTTTCTGCAGGAGGGGAGGGTGAGGCATGTGAGCAGGCTGAGGACTGGCCATTTGAGTAAGTTCATGGGCTCTGGGGTGGAGGGGCTCCCCCAAGTGTCTGGACTTGACTCTGGGTGAGTTGGGCAGGTGGACAGTGGCTCAGTGTGAGTCCAAGTCCAGTGAAGGGGTAGTGCGTTAGATCTAGAAGGACTCATTCTGGGGTGGGAAGGCCCATAATGGAGGCAGGAGGCCAAGCCCAGGTGACTGAGAACAGGGTGTGTCCTGCATAGGCCTGCAGGGCAGACGAAAGCATCCAGTCTACAGAAGGTGGAAACATGGTCCATACAAGGGCTCAGCTCAGATGTCACCCCCTCAGAGGAGCCTTCCTTGCCTGCACAGTCTACAGGGACAGCCTCCTCCACGCACATCTCCAAAGCAGACACCTGCTCCATCTCCTGCTTAGCATTCAGGAACCGGGCCCCTGCTCCACGCCCAGCCATGGTTCCGCTGCCCTGAGGAAAAGCCCTCACAGGAGCCATCAAGCCCTGCACGACCTGGGCCCCACCTCTCTGTCTCTTCTGCCACCACTGTCTCCACCTGGCCCTCTTCTCCTCCACTCCTGCACTCCCCCAGCCCTGTGTGCTCTCCAGAGCACGTGTCTCTCCTAACATGCTGTGTGTGCTCACTGTGTCTCATCCACTGCATGCCTCCCACCCAGGTCAGTATCCAGTGCACAGTAGGGCTCAGTAAGTAGAGAATGAATGACTCTTACCATCACTGCTGGGAAGACCTTTGTCTGTGGCCTACAGTGATCACACACCCGTCACACATTCGCTGAGGTCCTACTGTGTGTTGGGCGGGTTCCATATACCGGGCACAGCAGGTAGTGAAGCAGGCAGGTGTCCATTCTCATGCAGCAGACAGCCTGGTGGGGGACACAGAGAAAATTAAGTATAATATACACAATGTCCGGAGGTGATATGTTCCATGGAGAAAAATAAGGTCAGGGAGGACATTTGAGCAGATTCCTGGAGGTGTTCAAGAAGCAGGCGGAGAGAGATCCTGGCTGAAAGAGCAGCCAGTGCAAAGGCCCTGAGGCCACAGTTGGATGCGCGTGGAGGGTCTTAGTTATCCGTGTGAGTTCTTAGTCCTGCCTTGAGTACGTATGTTGCTTTTATTTGTAAACCTTGATTTCACCTTTAAAGCAAATTAAACTGCATCATCAATCTGCATAATTTAGCCATTTCTGTTTCAGGTGTTGTGGGCACAATGGCGGGCTAGTTACTTCGGTTGGTAAAGAATTACCAGCGTCTGAGAAGGGTCTAGGAAAGTTTAATAGGGACACTGCTATAGGCAACATCAGGCCACACAGGCAAGAGGTGCCTACACGAGCGCCAAGGTTGAGTGTGTGGGGTCTGTTATTGGGGGGGTGCTGTTCACACAAGGAGGAGGGGGCTGCATGATCAATTCATGCACAGGTACCTGGTTGGTTGTGAGATCTGTCAGGGGCTTCTCTGAACAACAGGCTTTACCACTTTAATAAGGGCAGGATGTGAGGCCTCTCTTCCTGGGGCAATGAGTTTTCATAGGGTAAACACACAGCAAGAGAAGATGTTTTATAGCTTGTGGAAATGCAGGTGTGCAAAGGGTCCTGCAGTGGGGAGTGGGAGGTAAGGTGCCACTGGGCTCTAGGCACACAGAGAGCCCAGGGTTGAGGGTGTATGACTCTAAAGAGTGCCACCTGGCTTCACACCAGGGACTTTATGTGAAAACAGGAGAATCTAGGTTGTCAGCACGTGTCTACTCAGTGACCTCCCTAAGCCTAGCTCTGTCAGGCATCAGGTGGCTGTGAAATGAACATGAAGGTCCCCACCCTGAGGACCCCAATGAATGAACATCTTGACATCCACACCCCCTTCCCCTGCACCACCACCCCACCTCATCTGGGTCTCAGGCTCTGACCCTGATATCAGTGGCACCTTTGTTCCCTATATCCAGCTCCTCTGGACGTCTCTGTGATGAGCTGTTCCATGTCAGCGAGCCCCAAACTGAGCTCTGCCTTTACCCCATGAATGCTTCCTCCCTGTGAAGCCCCTTGAGAAGGAGCCACCACTAGCAGGATCCTTCAGCCCTGAGTCTCTGCCTTCCCCACCCCTCCGATTTCCCCCAGCCCATGATCCCCTCTGGAGGTCCCTATTATCCTCTCCCTCCCACTTCAGTCTTGGGCTGCACACCAAATCCCTCTTCACAATCTCCCACAAGACAGGTCCAGGTCCACTTGGGGACACTGAGGTGACACTGGCGGATGTTGCTGGGAATGAAGAGCAGGATACTGTAGCAGAGGAGAGGCAAGGGCTCCCAATCCACCAGAACACAGGCTAAAGTGGGGGCAAGACACCCATAAAGGGTGAGGCAGGCATCACACTGCAGCCCCGCCCTCTGCTCCCCCAGGGTGCCCTGTGTTTCCTGCTTTGGCCTGGGGGACTTCCCCCCTCACTCTCTGTTAGAGGGGTGCCCATTCATTCATTCACACCCTCATTCACCATGTACATGGGTCCTGCTCAGTGCCAGGCCTCAGCTGGATGACAGCTCATCCTTGGGGACACAGCTCAGATCTCACCTCCTCCATGAAGCACTTCTGGATTCCCACCCCTCCTGAAGTTCCTCTGGCCTCAGTTCGGACCACTAGGGCTGAGACCACACTCTGATTACCTCCCAAGTCTGTGATCTCTGTGAAAGCCCTGGGCCCAATGTGGAAAGAGACTCAGAAAAATGGGGCCAAAAGGGGCTAAGAAAAATGTTACTAGTTCTCTATTACAGAGAAGGGCACTGAGCAGAGAGAGGGCAGTGTCTAACCAAAGCTACAGAGGAGGGTCTCAGTGAGCCCTCCCTTGGCCCTGTTACTTGTTCTCTGTTACAGATGAGGACACTGAGCCACAGAGAGGGAGCAGAGCCCTGCTATAGCCTTGGCCCCACGGCCTGTGTCCTTTATTACTAGCTCAATGCTGCCAGCAGGGGTGTGGGCCTGGAATGGAGGTTGAAAGCAGCCTGACCCCCAGGACCCCTTCATACACAAAGTCAGTCTCAGGAAACACCCCTCAAGACCTACTCTACACCCCTGGGATTGGGACCTGATTGCTGTTCCTGGAAGCTGGCTGGGCTTCCCTGTGAATTGGCCCAGGAGATGCTTGGGACAGACACAGGGCCCCTGAGGCTCCCTGTCCCCAGATGAGCAGCTCTGGTCCCCTTGACTGTCCCTGGCAGAGGCCTGATGACACGAGGTGTTGGTCGGGTAGCCAGCTGTGGAGATGAGGAAATGGGAGCAACATGCAGGTACATGCAGAGGTTCAGGTATTCACTCAACAATCATTGATTCAGGCCTTGCAGTGTGGCTGGCCTGGGCCCAGGCCTGGGTGTCCTGTAGTGAATACAGTCAACCCCTTGAGCCTTCTGGGAAAGCAGTGCTCAGAGAAACGGGCCCTCAGAGCCCCCATCTTGCTCCCCATGAACAATCACACTGAGATGAGGCTGCAGCCATGGGTCCCAGTGGAGGGTGAAGGGAGGAAGGAAACCCAGAGTGGGCACTGACCATGAGCCTGGACACTGGAAACAGATGGCCTGGGCTCTGTAATCTGGGGTGGTCACCTCCCCTGTTCTCTCTGTGCCTCAGTTACTTCTGCAGAAATGGGTGATAACGCCTGTCCCTGCCCCACAGATTTTCATGAGGAGTCAGTGATCTCTTAGGCGTGTAGGTCAGTGCCTGGCTATGGGTCAGGATCCTGCTCACCTCACAATAGTCTGTCCCACTTTAAAGATGAGAAAGCCAAGGCTAAGGGGGTTATGAGACCAGCCTGGGCTAGCCCCCTTCTCATGCTCTGCTGTCCAGGTCTCCTGCTTTTACATCATCCCTCTGCCCCCATATCCACCCAGCAAAGTAGGTGCTAAGAATCTGAGCAAATCAGAGTATGAATGGAGACACACCCTCTCCCCAACTTGGGCTCTTGGGGCGGTGGGCAGGATGGGGATATCGGGCTCCCCCAGACTGTCCAGGAGGCCCAGCATGTCCGTCACCTGATTTCCACTCAACACGGAGGTGTGTGTCCAAGGGCCAGAGGGCGATGGAGTAACCCAGGGTGGGTGGATGCTAGGTAGGTGTGGGAGGCACAGAGTGGCCCCTGGAAGACAGTGTCCAGGCAGCCAAGGTGTGAGGAATGAGGGTGCCCAGAAGGGGCAGAGGACAGAGTCCAGCCTGGACACCACCCCCTGCTGGACCCTGATCTGGGGTGAGAATTGGGACAAGCCAGGGCCCCGCTAGGACTCCTCATCCAGCAAAGAGGTGAGGAAAAGTTAAGGAGACAATGGAGGCTGACCCCACCGTGCTCCCTGTGTGAAGGCGCTGCTTCCAGGATCCTGGAGTTTCCTTAGACCTTTGTGAAGTGGCTGCTGTTTCCAGCCCCATGTGGGCAGAAGGACTGAGGCAGGGAGGACAGAGTGACTCAGGACAGAGCTAGGATTCATCCAAGAGTGTGTGCTGGGCCTCTCGCTGAGAGCAGCCTCTGGGCATCATGGACTCAGGAAGTGTCTTGTCCTCCCTCTTAAGGCTCTTGGCATGTTAGGCAGGAAAGGTCCCAGCGCCCATACCTGGGCCTCTCTGGGTGATGCTGACATGTGGGATCATGATGGTCCTGGGAAAGGAGAGAGAATGTAGGCTGGGCGTCAGGTCTGCATCAGACCCTAATGATGCCCCTAATGTTGTGTGAACTGGAAACTCCCTGACCTCTCTGTGCCTGGCTTTCCAGCTCTGACTCAGAGGACTGCTGTGCTTGGCACACAGTAGGACCTCAATCAGAGGAAAAAGCCAGCCCTTCCGCAGGAACCTCTCCTCTTACATGCCCAAAGCTAAGCCCATGTGCCACACATCACCAGAGCTGATACTTGACAAACAGGGCAAGTGAAATCCAGCAACCCCTCCCTCCTGCCTGAGGCCCTTCCCTCCTCAGTGAGTGGCTCAGAGCAGGTCTCTGCATCCCAGAAGCCTGAACTGAGCCTTGTGACCTGGAGGAGTCCCTGTTCCACACAACTTTTTTTCCAGGTGCTTCCAACAAGACACAAGAACACCTGGTCAGTCTCTTAGCTGCAAGGTCCTCCCTTTGCAAATTCCCCCATCACATCCGGGCTAGAAGATGTGAGTTCCAGGGCACATGACCATCCAAATGATGACTTCAGGGAAACATCCCTGCCCACACTGCACTCTTCAGAGCCCAGCTTCTAAAAGAAGGGGTAGTGACCCACGGTTGTGCACAGTTTTATCACAACACAGCCCTCACCCACCCAACATTGGAAACATGTGAGAAGCAGAGATTCCCAAGTGCCTGGACCCCTGTCATCCAGAAAGCAGAGGTTAGGGTAACAGACAGAAGGGGAGAAAGTACTTTCATACTATGTATCTGATAAGGGGTTAACACCAAAAACATATAAATAACTCTTACAATTCAACAGCAAAAAAACAAGCAATCTGATTTAAAAAGTGGGCAGAGGAACTGAATAGACATTTTTCCAAAGAAGGCACACAGATGTCTAACAGGTACATGAAAAGGTGCTCAACATCACTCACCATCAGGGAAATGCAAATCAAAACCACAATGAGATATCCCCTCCCACGTGTCAGGGAGGGTGTCATCAAAATACAAGAGATAACAAGTGATGGTGGTGGTGTGAAGAAAAGGGAAACTTCTGCAATGTTGGTGGGAATGTAAATTGGTGCCATCACTCTGGAAAAGAGTAAGAAGACTCCCCCAAAATTTAAAATTAGAACTTCCGTATGATCCAGCAAGTCCACTGCTGGGAATATATCCAAAGGAAATGAAATTACTATGTCAATGAGACAACTGCACCCTCACGTTCACTGTATCTTTATTTACAATAACCAAGATATGTAAACAACCTAAGTGTCCATCAACAGATGAATGGATACAGAAAACGTGACACATATATATGTATATATAATGGAATCTTATTCAGACATTAAAAAAATGAAATCCTGCGATTTGTGACAACTTGGATGGACCTTCAGGGTATTATGCTAAGTGAAATAAATAAGACAGAGAAAGACAAATACCTATGATCTCATTTATATGTGGAATCTACAAAATAAACCGAAACCCATAGAAACAGAGATCAGGTTGGTGGTTGCCAGAGGTGAGTCAGGGGGTGATTGAAATTCGGGAAGATAATCAAAATGTACAAACTTCCAGTTAGAAGATAAACAAGTCCTGGGGACATAATGTACTGCAAGGTGACTGTAGTTAACAATACTGCGCTGTGCATTTGATAGTTGTTAAGAGAGTACCTCTTAAAATTTCTGATCACAAGGAAAATAGTGTGTGAGTATGGGTGAAGACTGAAGACAGACGTCAAGTAAACTTAATGCAGTGATCATTTCACAATATGCACATGTAACAAGTCATTATGCTGCACACCTAAAGCCAACAAAGTTATGTGACAATTGTATCTCAGGAATACTTATCCCAGGAAGCGGGGGTGCGAGCCTGGATTACATACTGCAGGAGCTGCCTTTGTCCTCCAACAGCAGAGGGTGGTAGTTGTGACAGGGACTGTAGGTCCCTCAAAGCCTAGAATGTTTACTGTCTGGACCTTCACAGGGAGAGTGTGCAGACCCTGCCCTGGAAGACAGTGGCCATGGCAGCAACAACGGCCTGCCTGTGTGCAGGCTCAGCCCAGACATCTCCTGTGCTCTGCTGTCACCGCATTTACTTCCCTCCACACCCTCAGAGGGAGAGGCTTCAATGTTCCGATTTTACACATGAGAAAACTGAGGCTCATTTGCTTTGAATTATTGACCAAGTGGTGGGGGAAGCTTTGAACCCCAGTGTTCTGATTTCAAAGCCACATCTCAGTCCTGATTTTTAGAAGGTGGAGGTCCAGGCACTGGGGACCCTCCACCTTCCTCACTTGTAGTCTTACTCTAGGGCTGCCATCCCCGAGGCGTCTGGGTGAACACATTTAATCCGCTTACTCTGCACCAGCTGAGCCCTTGGCTGCCAGTCTGTTGTCGCTGCCTGACACCAGCTGAGTTTTACAAGTGAACCATCACCCCCTGCCAACCCACCTGCCCTGCTATGTGGGGCAGACCCCTCCTAGCCTGGTCATTCTAAACCCTTAGCTCACACATTTGCACAACTGCATCGAAAGGGCCCTACTCCCTGTGTGGAGGTATCGACAAGGGGAAGGGATGGGAGTTTTGGGTGGCCCCTTACTCTGAAGGTGACACATGACAGGGACATGTTCATGTCCATAATGGCACTCAATTTGAAGCTAAGAACATGGTCACAACGAGGGGTAAAAGCTGAGAGGCTACAAGGCTGCTGAGAAGGGGGCTTGACTATTGAATTGTAAATGTGTAATTTAATTTAAAAATTAGCCCCCTGTGTGATAAGAATTTGCCCCTAAGGCCAGAATTGGCCACCTGACCCCTGGGAACCCCTCAATTCCAGGATGTAATCATCTGAGCATGGAGAGGGCTTAAATTGGGGTGCTGTCCTCTCAGTCATGGTGCACCTGCCCACGTATGCACCCATGAACTGCAGTTCTCACACATCAAGGCACCTCTCATGCCCTGCCAAGGAGGTCCAGGTCATAAGGAAGGGATGACAGACTGTGAGGTCACACGTGTGCCCCTGCAGGGGTGAATGTTGTATAGGGAAGAGCCACCCCCCACTCTCACCTCCAGGAGGGGTGCTGGAGGGAGCAGGACTCCTGAGCCCCTAGGCTTAGCAAGCATCCTGGCTGTGGGGAGGCTGTCCACTCTGAAGTCATAGGTCAGATGGTAGATTGGGATCCCACCCCCACAGCTCACCAGTGAGACCGTCTAGTCTGTTTTCTCTGTAAACTGGAACCCAGTCACCCTCACCCTCAGAAGTGGGGGCAACCTGTGTAAATTAAAACACAAAGCCCTGGGCTGTTTCAGGTGCCCGGGGGTGTCCAGCCCCCCTAGGCCGGGCAGGTGGGAGAGGAGATGTATGAGTTAGCAGGTGTGAGAGCAGAGCTGAGACTTGGCTGAGTGCATGCACTCTAATATCCAGGAACTGCGAGCTACCACTAGCAAATCTGTTCACTGAGGCCATGTGTACTCTCCCTTGTCATTTACAATCCCCTGTTTGAACAGAGGCCTCTGGAGTCTATTAGCCACATTGTTGCCTGTCACCACACTGTTGCAGTTCCAGGGTCTCCATTTAGCCAGCTTGAAGGAATAGTCAAACTTTTTCTTAAAACCAGTGACAGAAAACCAAAGTGGCTTAAAGAAGCAAACAGGGCAGGAGAGAATGACTTACCTAACTGAGACATCCACAGGGAGATTGCTTCAGGCAGGGCTGTACCTGGTGCTCAGTGACATCAGCAGAAGTCATCCTTCCCCACCTCTGGGCTCTGCCACTGGTGTCATCTTCACATGGCTCTGCCTTTATGAGAGCAAGATAGTCACCAACTGCCACAGGCTGACATCATCACCCCTCAACTCCCAACTGAAATAGAACTTCTCTGCTCCCAGGATTCCAGTAACTAGGCCTGACCTCTGTGGAGCCTGATTGGGCTGGTGCCCAGCCCTGAGCCAATCACAGTGGCCAGGGAGGATGGAAAATGCTGATTGGCCAGATCAAGGCCATGTGACCATCCTCTCCAGGAAACCTGTGAGCTGTTCACCTGTTTTCAGGTTGGGAGAGTGTGATGTCTCCCAGAGGATCCTGCTACTAGTACAACCTGCAGGTGGCACAATGAGCTGAAATGAGCCTGTCTGCTTGGTGACAAGTGACAGGTCACTTAGTGGTTCCCTGCTCCAGGGAGGGAGGCATGTCCAAACAGTATTGGGGCTTCAGAGCCAGAATGTAGTAGAAAAGCCTCCCAGTCTCCCAAAAGGTGGGAAAGTGAGCAGTGACACTGGAAAGGCACTCCTCTCTGTGGCCCTTGGCTTTCTTCTTGTTACAGTGGAGAGTGCAGTGTTGCCCCTGACAGCCCACTTCCCTGCAGGGAGGCCTTTGCAACAGGTGGAGAGTGCTTGGAAAAGCCCACTTATTCTGAGGAACTGTTATTGCTCCTGGTGGCATTATTATTTTCATGTCACTTGTGAGGTTGGCCCTGAGGGGTCCCTGATCTGGGGGCACAGACACCCACAGAAACTTGGCCCAGTATTGCTGTTCATTCAACAATGACTTACCGAGCACCTACTGTGTGTCAGATTCCCAGGGTAGAGCAGTGGTGTTGACAGCAAAAGCCCCTGCCTCACCTCATCTCTGCATCCCAGGTGGGGTCACCAGAATGGGAGTTCAGGAAGCAGAGGACATGGCCGAAGCCTTGTGGGAACCCCTGGGTTTTTCTCTGTGCTGAGGGCACTAGCAGCACACCGATTGTGGGACTCAGTACCCACAGGACCTAGCATTGATGGTTAAAGGAGAGAGGCATTTCTACAAGCCCATCCTCACTAACCCCAGGCTCTGGAGGGCAGCTCCAGTCTGCTCAACCTCAGGGGGCATCTTCCACCATCCTGATCACCCTCTGGTATTACTCCCCGCTCAGATACACTTTTCCCTGTGGCAGCTACACTCAGAATATGTTTGTTTCTCTCCCATGTGGTTAAGTGGACTTCAGACACATGATAGTGATGGAGTGGCTAAGCCTCTGGGCAGATTGCTGGGTGACCCGAGGAAATTGCTGCACATGGTGAGCTCCCTTCTGCCAACCAATGGGCCAGGCCCCACCACTGTTCTGTCTGTTCTACCTCACTTAATCTGCACAGACACTCTGTGCAGGACATCCTGTTATCCCCCATCTCTGATGACCTTGGGTGGACAAAGCTTGGGTTTGAGAAAGTTGCCCAGGTCACATTGTTGACAAGTGGGGAGCTGGGGATTTGCACCCTGGTCCCAGGAGTCTGGATCATGGAAAGGCTTGGGTGGGGCAGCTTATTGCTAAGGGAAGTCCTGCCCAAGCCTCTCCCATGAGAGCCCACCCAACAGCACATCTAGCAGAGTCAGCATTTCCTGGACCAGATGGACAGAACCTCAAAACTTCTTTGCAAACAGATTGTTTCCATGTTCTTTTGCAAACACAGAAAGGCCACAGGCCAGGGAAGGATAAGGCCAAGAGTGTTTTCATTGGGGAGAGTGAAGGACAAGTGTGAAGACACACAGCACTCCCAGCAGCCTTCTCGGCAGAGCCTGCCACTGGGTGAGCAGCTACCATGACTACCTATCATAACACTGTGAGGTTCATGCCTGTACAACCCTGCCTGTGAGAAGAGCAAAGTGAAGCTCAGAGAGGTGTGGGGACACTCCAAAGACAAACAGATAAGGTGGGATCATCACCACCATGCTGTGCTGGGACAGGCAGTCACCTGTCACACTGCTCATGCATGGCCTGCTGGGAGTAGTGAAGGCCTGATAGGAGCACAGGAACACTGTGGTGAAGGTGATGTTTCTACCTGGGACAGCTGGTACCGGGGGCTCTAGCTGATTCTTCATTGTGCCTGCTTTGAGTGTCAGAATGTTGCAGCCTCATGTAGGGGAAGGGCTGTCTCCTTTCCACACCGGTGCACAAGGAAGAGCATGCACACACTGGCATCACCATAGACCACCGGAAGGATCAGGATCTGGAGCTCAGAGCAGAAACTGCCAACACCAGGAACTGGTGCAAGAGGAGGACCTGAGTGCTCCCTGAAACATTTCTAATTTTAAAAACATACTTAATTAGGGGGAAGTGATAAAAAGTTGATCCCTTCAAAATATTCTGTTTTCCAAGGAACAACAGCACCTCAGCATTTTAAGAGGATTAACTCAGTCGTCAATAACCATCACTATAGGTATGAGAAAACAGTGTTAGGAGCTACAAAAGGGTCTCAAAATCATGCAGGTCAGAACTGAGAACCGTCCAAAGCATGTGCTGCATGATAGCCTCTCTAAGCTACCTGAGGCTTGGTCTGCTCCTGACACAGGGCAGATGGTTCTGAGAAAATCAGACTCCTCAGGGGACCCCAGGGAGTTGACAGAGTTGAGTTTGTGTTCCTGATCACCTTCTAAGTCTGGAATTTTGAGATTCTTCTGCACCTGTCCTTCCTCCAGAACAGAATCTGATTCAGGCGGGATTGCAAAGACTGAGGCATGTGCCAGGCAAGAGAGCAGGCATGGCTGGATGAGCGCATCGCCAGTGCCATCAACAAAGAGGCCAGGGCACTGAGATTTCCAGGGATTTAGCATCCTGGTTGGGAGGGGTCATGTGTTCTACAGTGAGTTCTGAGTATACTGCACCGCCCTCGAGGACCTGCAGGGGGCGCGCGAAGCCAGCGTGTCTTAGGTGGCGGTGCGCATACGCAGTCCGCGTCAGCAGCCAGCATCTTCCCTGGGGGCGGAGCTTGTTTTCCTCAGGACTGAGCGGGCGGCGCCATGGAGGCTCCAGGACAGCGCTGCCTGCGTGTCCGCGGGAGGAGGACGCTCCCCGCCCGCTATCTGAAGTTACGCCGGTTTCCCACTGCCTGCGCCCGCTCCCTGCCGGGGTGTGTGTGGACCTGACCGAGCTGGGGCCGCGGCCGGCTGGGCAGGAGGGGACGGGTGCGCTGGCGGGCCCGCTTCGACTATTCTCCTCGCCCGCAGGGAGCCGGTGAGTGTCCGCGCCCCTGGTCCTCACCGCCCGGGTCCACCTCCCCAGTGTGATCAGGGGTGTGTACACCGCGGGTCAGGAGCGGGGATGCAGGTGTGAGTGTCCCCGCTCCCCCGTGTGATCGGGGGTGTGTACACCGCGGGTCAGGAGCGGGGACGCAGGTGTAATGGGAAAGGGGCTGAGAAAGTACTGAAAGAGTTAAAGAGAAGTGTGTAAATCACATTATGTTAATTTTTACATTTTAAGTGTGTCAAAGTCAGACTTTATCGTGCTTTTACTTTCTTGTCTTTAAAGGCATGCAATCATTTATTTTATACTTAAAATATGCTTCTCAGCTTATCTCGTTTTCAAGTCAAAATACTGCCATGGTTGACATTTTCTCATAATATAGTGACAATCTTCAACATGTGTGAATATAAACTCATCGAAAAAATCTTGCACCATTCCATGGTGAGTAGTCTTGTTAAAAATAATATCCGGGCCGTTACTAAATTATTACAAAAATATAAATTTTTTTAATCACTTTTAGAAGTTCCACACACAGTGGTATTTTTAAAACACCAACCACTGCATAGTGCTTAAGACCATTTAAGATGAAATATATTCAAACCTAAAACTTTAGAATACTCAAAAGGCAGGATAATGGCTGTTTTTTCATTGCAAATACATTTTTTCTTCGTAAGTGCAAAATACGAAGGTATTCAGCTAAATTTTGTATATCTTTATTCAAAAGGTGAAATTAGAATATAATCTCATTTTTTATTTTAAGGCTATATTTCCCATAAAAATTGGTATTTTTATCTGTAGGATCTTAATTGTCCATTCATTTGTTTTTTCTTTTGGTTTATTTTCTTTAACAGAGAGTGCATTTTTGTGTCTTGTTAAGAGTTTTAATTCTCCTAACTTATTCCAAGAGACTTTCTCACATTGATAGTAAATAAGGGGAGAGGCCTTATAGTAACTGTGCATCTTTTCATGTAGTCAGGATTTTTTTTTTTTTGGATGACTTTTTTTTTACAACTGCCACTTGGTTCACAATATTCCCATTATGACAACTCAATAAAAAATTGTAATCTATTTACACCAAGATACTTATGTCAGCACAGTGCTTTTGCTGATATGATTTTATATTAGATTATATTTTATTTGATTTACATATATACTAATACATATTTTACATATGTACACACATATATGAATATCTCCTAAATGCCATTAATTTGCATGGGGTGGTAGCTGGTAACATGTGATCTTTCTGACCATTGGTTATTCTTATGTGTGTCTAACGTACTTCTTAGAACAGATACTAGAACATCACACCTCTCATTATACAGTATTTTAAAGGTTATATTTTATTTTACTTATTTTTAAACATTTTTTATTGAGTAATAGTCATTTTACAATGTTATGACAAATTCCAGTGTAGAGCACAATTTTTCATTTATACATGAACGTACATACATTCATTGTCACTTTTTTTTTTGCTGTGAGTTACCACAAGACATTGCATATATTTAAGATTCCACACATGAGTGATCTCATATGGTATTCCTCTTTCTCTTTCTGTTCTGCTCCACCTAGAATAACATTCTCCAGGAGCATCCATGTCTCTGCAAATGGCGTTATGTTGTCAGTTTTCGTGGCTGAATACTATCCCATCATATAAATATCCCACATCTTTATCCAGTCATCTGTTTATGGACATTTTAGGTCGTTTCCATGTCTTAGCTGTTGTAAATAGTGTAGAGAAATCAGCTGAAAACCTTATGGGGGTTCCCTTGTAACTCACTCTGTTTTTCTCTTGTTTCCTTTAGGATCATTTCTTTATCCTTGACTCTGGCTATCTTGATTAGGATGTGCCTTGGTGTGGGTCTGTTTGGGTTCTTCCTGTTTGGGACCCTCTGAGCCTCCTGTGCTTGGATATGATTCCTTCTTTAGGTTTGGGAAGTTTTCAGTCATGAGTCCTTCCCATACCTTTTCAATCCCCTTTGTTCTTTTTCCCCTTCTGGAACTCCTATTATGCATAGATTGGCACACTTTATATTACCCCATAGGTCCCGTATATTGTTTTCATTGTTTTTTATTTGTTTTTCTCTCAGCTGTTCTGATTGGGTGCTTCCTGTTGTCCTGTCTTCTAGATCACATACTTGTTCTTCTGTATTTTCTAGTCTGCTTTGCACAGCCTTTAGGTCAGCTCTCATCTCAGACAATGAGTTTACTAATTCTACTTGGTTCTTCTCTATAGTTTCTATTTCATTTTTGACATATTTTATATCCCTAAACACTATTTTTTTTAGTTCCTTCAGTACTTTGATCACTCTTTTTTTGAAACCTTGATCTAGTAGGCCATCAATGTCTATTTCCTTGATCATGCTTTCAGGGGATTTCTCATGATCTTTTAATTGGGAGTGGTTTCTCTGCTTCTTCACATTGCTCATATCTCTCTGGCACCGTGGCTTAAGGAGTATCAGTTACCTACTTATCCTGGAGATGGTGTGCCCTTAATGATTTGATCGACAGGTCTTTGTATCGTCACCCTGCTTCGCGAACTCAGCTTGCTGTTTCATAGGCCTTCTGTTGGCGCCCTCATCTGTGCTGTTCTCAGTGGCTGTTGGCTAGCAGATTGTGTCCCCTCCTAACACTAGGTCAGGAGCTGAGCTCTTACCCGGTGGGCGGGCAGGTCACTCCCCCTCCTGATGCCACAGTCAGATGCTGTGATCAGGGGGAGGCAGGTGGGCAGATCACACCCCGTCCCAGCACCGTGGTCAGGTGCTGTGTTCCTGCCAGGAAGGTGGGTGGCTGCCCACCTGCTCTCTCCTCGTGCTGGTCACTCTGCTGCTCTGTGCAGCTGCCTGCTCTGCCTCGGGTAGGCGGTCTGTAGGTGGGCTCGGGGAAGACTGCGGAACAGCCCCACCTATGCTCTGTGCCAAATCTGAGCTCCTTGTTTCTCTTGGCAGCACAAGTTCTCTGAGGTGTCAGGGTAGAAAGATCCTCTCTGCCTCGGGCTATAAACAAGTCTCAGTCCTGCCTAGGAGGTTGTGGAGCCCCCACGTGCAGATTCAGGCCTCAGCCCCGCCCCCGCCCAGGCACTATGCACAGGAGGAGATGGTAGCTGTGGCTGAGCCCTGCCTCTCTTCTTGCGAGATGTGCCAGTAATGGCACAGGTCTGAGGAGACAAAGGCTACAGCACCCCTCCCCCCAGGGCACATGCCTGTTTACAGTTTTGTTTACCTTTTGAGTTAAAATTTACCTAACAATGAAATGTATAAATTAGCCTTTTGAGGTTCATCCTTCAATCAGTAGTTGGTTCTTGTTTATTGTTGAGTAGTATTTCATTGTTTGAATATACTATCATTTGTTTTATCCATTCTCCTACTGATAAATACTTGGGCTTTGGATATCTTTTTTTGGAAGCAAACTTTTTTTTAAAAAATGCAAATATAGTATACATGCTTAAATGTGAACACATCTTAAGTATACAGCTCAGTGATTTTTCACAAAGTAAACACATCTATGTAACCTTCATCCAGTCAAGAAACAGGACATTGCTGTTCCACTTTGGGTTTCTTCCCAGTTACTACGGCACCCCTTTGATGGACTCACCATCCTAAATTCAGCCACCATGGATTGGTTTTTTTGCTTTTGAAATTTTTGGTCCCGTACTTTCCACTCAACATTATGTAAGATTCATCCACTAGTGTTTTCTGTAAACTAGTATATTTTTTATTGCTTTAAAGTATACAACTTGTATGCATGTGCCACCACTTATGGTTATGTATTTATTGTTGACAAGTGTTTGGGTCATTTTCTATTTGGGGGTATAACAAATAGTGATTATGAGAATTTTCTGGATGTCCTTTGGTGCTCAGATGTAGAAGTTTCTGAAGGGTACACACATGGCTTACCCTTGGTAATAGGGTGTGGGTCTGTGTGTATGTGTATGTGTGTGTGTGTACATATATACACACACACACACACATATATAACTTTCATTCAAAAAGCCTATTTCCAAAGTATTTGTAAGAATTTATATTCCCACTGGCCATGTGTAAGAGTCCCCATTGCTTGTTGCCCTCACCAATGCTTCATATCACTTAACAACTAACTATTCTAGTGGATGTCTAATGGTGTTCCAAGTGTGGTTTTAGTACGTATTTCCATTATTACTAAAGAGGTCAGCCCCTTTTCATAGCTTATGTGGATTTTTTTGTGTGTGTGTGAAGCACCTGTTCAATTATTTTGCATATTTTAATATTGAGGTTCTGCCTTTTTCTCCACTGGTTTTTGTTCTTTATATGCCCTAGATACAAGTCTTTTGTTGGATATAGGTATAGCAAATATATTTTCCCACCGTGTGGCTTAGCTTTTCACTTTCTTAATGGTATCTCTTGATAAAAATAATTCTTAATTTTACTGAAGTCCAACTTAAAACTCTTCTTTTATGTTTCATGCTTTGTCCGGTTTAAGAACTCTTTGCCACTTCAAAGTCATTAAAATATCTCCTACACTATTTTCTAGATGCTTTATTTTGGTGGGGGATTAGGTTATTTATTTTAATGGAGGTACTGGGAGTTGAACCCAAGACCTTATGCATGCTAAGCACACATTCCACCTGAGCTTTACCCTCCCCCAGATGCTTTGCTTTATGTTTCAAATATATTAGATTTATAACCTATCTAAAGTTACTGTTCATGTATGGTACAGGGTTTAATTCAATGCTGTTCCATTTGTCTATATGTCTAACTTTAGGTAGTTATCACATAGACTTAATATTGTTTTATAAGTCCTTTAACATTGTTCTTTAATATCATCTTGGCTATTGTTGGCCCTTCACGCTTCTCTATGTATTTAGAATCAGCTTGTCAAGTTCTACAAAAAAACAGTAACAACAATTAACTGTTGGGGATTTTGATGTGCACATATAAATCTTTGAATCAGTTGAAGGGGAACTGACATCTTTAAAATGCTGAGCCCTCCAATCCATAAAGTTGGATTACCTCCCCTATATTTATTCTTATCACTGCTGTAACAAATTATCACAAATTTTGCAGCTTAAAGCAACACAAACTTATTATTTTATGGTTCTGTAGGTCAAGTCAGGAACAGGTATCATTTGGCTAAAAATCAAGATGTCAGCAGGGCTGTATGCCCTTCTGTAGGTCAAAGGAAGAATATATTTCCTTGTCTTTTCCAGCTTCTAGAGTTCACCCACATTTCTTTACCCATGGCCCTTCCTCTATCTTCAAAGCTAACAGCTTTACAGCTTTCTAATCCTTCTTCCAAAGTCATATCTTTCTGACCACAGCTGGGAAAGATTTTCAATTTTTAAGGACTCCTGTTGTTAGACTAGGCCCATGTAGATAATCCAGGCTAATCTCCCTGTCTCAGAGTCCTTAACCTGATACATCTGCAAAATCCCCTTTGCCATGTAAAATAACATATTCACAGATTTCAGGATTAGAGCATGGATATAGGTAGGGGTCAGTGTGGTGCACTATTCTGTTTATCAAACTGTTTAACATTTGACGCTTTCTGACAAACATACAAGATAGAAGATCCTGATCATGTTTAGAATGCTTCCTCTGCAAAATATTGGGCACTGAGTTTATTTGAAAGGACTGAAAATAATATTACCACAGGAATGGTTTCCTAATTCTACTGACATCTACTTACTTTATACTTAAATACCCAAAATGGTCAGCCAGGAGTGGGATCTTGGCAAATAAAATAAAAGTATAATTCAAGCTTTTATCACTGAATTTACTAGCTAATTCTATTTTAGAAACAGACAGAAAATAAAACAATTTAGAGTAAGTCTGATTACTTATATATTAAGTGAAAATTAAGTTTTAAAAGCATGTCTGAATATGGGATAAAGTAAGCATCATAAAATGTAATGTTAATATTTAGTACCTGCAAATCTCAAACTCCCAATTTATAAACAAGTTCATACTGTATAGCACAAGGAACTATATCCAATACTGTTTTGTAGTAACTTATGGTGAAAAAGAGTATGAAAATTAATATATATATGTTCATGTATGACTGAAGCATTGTGCTGTACACCAGAAATTGACACATTGTAAACTGACTACATATATATTTGAAAGGGCTGAAAGGACTATATATACCAAGAAAAAAAATTAGATTGATAACCAACAAAAAAATCTGTCAGTAATATAATGCTAGAAACACAGACACAAAAGAAAATCTCAGGCATACATCTGTTTATAGAGTCCTAGAAAAAATAGTGCCTATGCAAGTCCCTGATAAACATGAGAAAATAGGAAAGGCAATATAAAAGTTCAAAATGCTTTGCTATGTAAGAGCTGCAAGGTGACTCAGACACAAACTTAAGTGGTCAAAATGTTTATATAATTAATGATAACAAAGTAATTGAGGACATCATTTTAAATGAGATAAAAATAGCTGCTCAATTTTCATATTACTAAGCAAGTCATTTCTGTTTATAGTAGGTTTATATTATTTTTATATGTATTTATATTTTATAAAGACATCAACTTAGATCCTGGCTGATAACTGACAGTGGAGCAACTGATTGATTTAAATGGGTATCATAGACTTATCAGATTTCATATGCTTTAAATATACATTAATTATTAGCTGTCAGGAAGAGTTCAGTTTTCATTTATTCTAACATAGCTGTGTCACAGGCAGGTTACTCTGTATTTACAATGGAGGATCATGATAGATATAAAGATATCAAGCCTTATTGATCTTCATAGGGGTGCTTTTATAAGAAAAGGAGAATAAAATAAGAAAAATCTAAAATACTACTTTTTTATAGTGTTCTAACAGTTTTATCTTGTTTTTATTTTTTTACTGAGTTATAGTCTGTTTACAATGTTGTGTCAATTTCTGGTGTACAGCACAATTTTTCAGTACTTTACGAATATACGTGTATTTGTTTTCATATTTTTTCCCCATGAGCTACTACAAAATTTTGAATATATTTCCCTGTGCTATACAGTATAAACTTGTTTATCTATTCTATATATACCTGTCAGTATTTACAAATCTTGAACTTCCAGTCTGTCCCTACTCACACCCTGTAAAATACTATTAAATCAACATATATTTATGAAGAACTATGAAAAATGGGAAACTATAAGTTGTTTCTTTAAATTGGAGCAAAGAGAACTACTTTAACTGGAAAATAGTTAAAATCTGGCAAGTTTTATGATTTCATGTTCACCCCTGACAGCTTTTTTTCCTCCTTTCTCCTTCAATCTTTTTTGGACCTTCTAAAGAATTAAATTAAATAAAAGAAAAAAAAAAAAAGAAAGAAAGAAAGAATAAAAGAAAATTAAGAAACAGATTTGCATCTAAAATAACCTCCTAACTGGAAAGATTGTATACTTTGTGAAAAATTTACAGCTGCCGACTTATGATCTATGTCTCTGTCCACACTGCCTTACTTGTTAGGAAGGGTCTTAAAAAAAAAAAAAAAAGTAAAGAAAAATAGCAAATTATAATGGCTTTTACATTTTAAATTCTTTTCTATGTGTCTACAATCTGCTCTATCATGAGTTATTAAGATAAACATTATCAGCTATACTCTACTTTCCTATCATGCACATTGTGACTCTGAGAAGCATGCACGCTCTAACTTACCATCTGCAGGTGGTGTACAGGTTAATGCAGTTCTTTTGACAATATATGGTTTTGTAGTCTAGTTGTCTAACTACTACATAATGGAAAAGATGTAGAACTACTGGTACCACTGCCCTCGGTCTCTGTCATTTACCTTAAACATACCTGGAAAAGTAGATTCAAAAACTCATTGGCAAGAACATTTTTCACACTCCAGATATGATATTCCTCTAGAGTTAAGATGGCCATTCTGAAAGAGAAACAATATTTAAGAATATCTTAAGTCTTCATCTTCTTATATTATTTGAATAAAATCTGTTTTATTAAACTTGCAATGGTCATTTGTCTGAAAGAAAACTAATGATTTAACGTAGATGCTATGTGTTCATCTGAAAGTAGGCCAGCAAGAATAAGTTCAAAAGTAACCAAACTCTGAAGTAGTCAGTCACAACGTGGGCAATTTATCACCAAAAATCTTCTTCCTCCAGTAAGACCTGGGAAATAACTCACAGTATCTTCTGGTTCAAGGTGAAGTTTACTAACAGAACCCACAAAAGGTTCTGGTTAGAGAAAAAGGACTATTTACTAACTTTGAAAGCATCTTTCCAAACTCTCTGGATTATGCCCTTTGACCCTAACAATTTTCTAAGATCTTCTTTAAAACATCTGGCAATATTATTAGACTTCTTAAGAGATTTAAAAAAACTAAATATATATAATAAATGAGTATCTATAGTAACATTTCCTCAAAATAAAATTTAACATTACTTTCACAAGTTGAATAAAGCAGTATTTTTTTTTTTTTTGGTGTCAAAGTGTACCAAAAATTACATTTATATACAGTAGACAATATTTCTTGGCAGGCAAAAATATAACCAAATGCTTCTTACTTCATGTTTTGAACAATCACCTTAACAATCCTAGATGAATAATAATGTCCTTAGCTTTTATTACTTAATTATATTTTTATTATCTAATGATTTATTATTTAATGATATTTAATATTTATTATTAATGATATTCATGTATTCATTCAATATATAATACCATGTATTTTAATAAAGATTTTAAAGCACTATGATGGTAATTATTGGCTTTCATGATGCAACTTCCATAAAAGTATATTAATACCAATGTAATGGTACAAAATAATGGGTAATATTGTCACAGTCTATTCACCAGTGAATATGGGTAATAGGTTTGGTTGAAAGGTCCAAATTCTATTCTAAATTTTTACCATTTCATTATTATGGTTACACGGAGATGGAGCAGCTAAATGATCTTTTTTTTTAATGTTCAAAAGTACAGCCATAAGAAGAAACACGGTCTTACATAAAAATAGACAGCGATGATAACCTCCATACTTATCAAACACCCAGAAAAAAGGCAATGGAAATTGTATCTCTACATAAGGTATTTCCTAACAGAAACTTTCCTATGTTTCTGTTTTCATATATACCAAATAGAAATGGCTACCTTAGTTTTGGGCAGAAAAGTAAATGAAGACGGTTATCTGAGTTGCCAAACAAAGATCAAGCCCTGAAAAATTCATTTCTATTATTTATTTCTGTTGAGTGTCAGTTAATAAGACTATGATGATTTCTTCTGGATTTGTGATTGAAAAAAAAAGTTACTTATTTTTTTAAGCCTGTATAAGACCACTATGGTCTACATCCTACCATCTGCTACTTGGTACATGTCAACATTTGAATAGAAAGGGTCAAATTAACTCATATGTGTCTCACATATATGGATTATCTTCAGTTTCACAGGGATACATAGACATTAAGGCAAACCTATTATAATATCTTTAATAAATGTTGTGAAACTAAAAAAAATTCAAGGCTTTATTCTTTGTAAAGTACATGCTTGTTTCTGCTATTATACACTTATTCTGGCTGCTATTAAAAAACTTAGAACAGACCCTCACCAATATTATTGAAAAAAAAATTTTTAAAACTATATACACCACCCAGATTGAGATTAAAAAATAATTTCCATCATCCCAGATATCCTATGGTCCTTCCCAGTTAAATGACCCATCTCCAAAATCACTATTGTAACAATTATTAACATGAGTTGTCTCTGTTCTAGAACTTCATATAAATTGAATTGTACAATGTTTTCTTTTATTCTGTGGCTTCTTTTGCTCAATATAAGCTTTGTCTTACTATAATGTATTAAAATGGGAGAAGTAAAGATTATAAACTACAGGTGTCAAGGGCTGTCTCTACTTAATTTTTATAAAATGCCTAGGTTATAAAATATAATATTTTTATGTAAATAACACTTAATGGAGTTGTTTAAAGGTGGAATGGGCTTTCCTTAGGGACAACTTGGAGGTATTGTAACCACAGGTCCAAATAAGCATTTAGCAGGGATGATGTAGAAGAGATTCAAGTATGTATACGTAAGGTATGTATAGCAATTCAGAATATAATGTATTTTTAGAAAAGAATAAATTAGTCTCTGCTAGACTCACCTTTGTGGTGTCATGTGCATTCTATGTGTCTTCTACAATGTTGGATACATCCACATGTAATTCTTTAAAACCAGAAACCCAAATCAGTAGTTAGGATAGAGAAGGTATCATTTTTATTAGCCAGTAGCTGAAGTATAAAGTATTTTCGGTCAACTTTTTTTTTCTTTTTTTAATTACAGAAATAGATTGCTTGTTTGCCTTAAAAATTTATGACAATTTTCCAGTGGTTTCATTTTTTTAATATAATACATTCAGCTTATTAAATTTTCTAAGGCAAATTCTCTTCCCAATTTTGCATCTTTGGCTATGAATATTTTGAGTAGCATAATATAGAACCTAGAAGTAGTAAGAAATCTTTTTCTCAACCTGTTTTAAAAAATTCTTCACTCTATGTTCCTGTTGGAAGTTTACATTCAAGAAGATGTATACAATCAGACTTTACCAGGGTATCATCGGTGCAGTTGTCCTTCCAGACCTCTAAATGTGCAACCACGTGTCTCTCAGTTCAACCCTAGAGAGAACTCCATCACCGTCAACATCAAATACCTTGAAGCAAACTAAAGAAAAGAAACTCTTATGGAGGGAAATTACTTTCATATTCTGAAGTATAATACATTTTATTACAAGCTGCCCTAGTAAAATTACTTAGTTCCTCAAACAATTACATTCTGGATTAAGTTCTTATTTGGAGGAGATTGTGTCATTAAAGTCCTTTGAACTTGTAGGAATTCCTGTACACTTCACAAGTCTCTCTCCTTATATCATTAGCCAGCTTAGAGAACTCTATCCTTCACCTAAATCTAAAGTTAAATTTCTTGCAAACTGAAAAAGAAGGGCCAAGTTACTATACAATATCTCACAGATTTTGAGAAGGTAATTCAAGCTTTTAAATTAATTTCTAATATTTAAAACTGATCACTTCAGAGTTGATTCTTACAATGTTGAAAATATTCCATCTACATTAAGAATCAACAAAAAGCTGGTACAGTCAGCCCCCTGTATCCATTGGTTCTGCATTCACAGGTATAAACAATAGGTCAAAAATTATATAAATATATATATATAAATTTTCTCAGAAAGTTCTCAAAAGCAAAACTTGAATTTGCTATTCACTGACAACTATTTACATATCATTTACATTGTATTTACAAATAATTACATTGTATTAGGTATTACAAGTAACCTAGAGATGATTGAAAGTATACAGGAGGATGTGCATAGGTTATATGCAAACACTATGCCATTTTACATAAGGACTTGAGCATCCATGGATTTGGTATTTGAGGGGGTCTCAGAACCAATCCTCAGCAGATAATGAGAGATGACTGTATAAAGATTTTGCCTCTCCAGTGTAATTAATGTGCACCCAATATTTTTGCCTAAGAACAATCTCAAATCTTCAATGAAGTTTATATACAACAAGCTAAAAATCCGAAATATCAGCACTTTGCTAATTAACATCAATATCAGCAAAATTGCTAGTTAGTCTAGTTGGTTAACTTCCACTAGTCCACTGGCAAAAAATAAATTAAAAAAAATTTTAAGACAATAATTAACCTCAATTGAGAAACAAAGACTTCAGCCTCTTTAATACCAGAACTTTAATGTGAACAAATAATCTATCACAAAGCCAGGTTAGAGTAATGGTATACTATCAGGGAAGATAAAAGAAATCTAAATTTTTAAGATTAAATAATTATCTACTTCACACACCCGTGTGTGTAATAATTATGTATTAATTATGCTATTAAATTAACTGAGTACATCACAGTACATTACTAAAGAATATTGAACTAATAAGTATCATACCCAAAATACGCAGTATTTGTGAAGCTGTATTTTAGAAATATGCAGAGATAATGACCCTAGTGAATATATAAGAATTAGGTTCCAATTAAATGTAAACTGCTGCATTTTCCTAACCGAAAATGGTTAAGATTTATTAATGTAATATGCTTATAAATTACACTATAATATTTTAGCTAGGTTTAAAAGATAAATTTAGTATTTAATAAAATTGTTTTATCATAAATTTAATTTTGCTAATATCAATATACACAGTGCTAGAAAATAAGTTGGAATTCAAGTTAAGCAAGACAAATTTTCTATATAGACTACCAGAAAGTATTTTCTATATGCTTAACATTTTCAAACACATCATGAATGATGTAGTTCATTTATCATGAATTGTACATTCATCTGGAAAATCAACCATTATTAATAACAAAGATCTTAAATTACTCCACAGTAAAAAAGAATAGATGATTGAACCTTTACACTGACCTCAGTAAAACCTCAGCAAGAGATTGCTATTTGCCAAAGGGATGAAAATTCAAGCCTTAATCAGATGATTTTTTACATGAATGGATGCTAATTTTTTTCTCTGTATAGCTTCCAAATTTTGTGATGTTTAACACACTTACATTTCTGTCTTTCAGCCAGAGGTCCTCTGCAACAAGCTGATAACCCACAGGATATCTCATTAAAATCTATGTGGCTGTCATGATTTTCACCAAAAGCATTAAATAAACCTGTAAAATAGGAACACAGAATAAATCACAGCCAACAAACTTCCTGTTAATAATGACATGCTTATGAAAGGAGGCATGACTCGCATAAACTGACTTAGTTTTTAAAAGTTATCAGTAGTTTCCACTGTCTTAGGAAGGTTTTTTTTTTCCCCTGGAATAATTATAACCAAAATTTAACTTCCTAGAAGAAAATACTATCATTTAGTGTTTGGTTTTGTCTGCCTACCTGTCTCTATCTTATATTAATTCCAAAAGTCAAAAGTGATTGTAGAATGTAAAAAATTAAAATATATTTTAAAAATTTAACTGGAAAAAAGTCAGAGACCACAATTATCCTAATTTGGAAAGACTAAGAAGAAAAAAGAAAAAAGAAGAAGAAAAGTTGAACTCTATCAAAGATATACTGTGTTGTTATTAACAAGCTTCATACAACTCCTTCATGAAGCAAAGAAAACTAACACACTATATTATAAGAGAAAGAAATTCTGTACTGCAGTCTTCATTGTACCACTTAATCTGTATAAATAAATATATTAAATTTCAGAAATAAAGGGCAATTTATAATCTAATCTTGTGGTTTTTAATCTTTTCATAAAAAATAAATGGAATCATTTTGTTTTCAAATGAAATGATTTCTCAATCTCTAATTCTAAAAAGGTAAAAACATAACTGCACTGCTGAAGTGGAAGCCCTGTCTGTTCTAGCTCCCCTAACAAATATTACTAAAACACACTAGAAACCTGAAGAATACAGACTGTCTATTTCAAGAATCTAATTCTGTGCCCTCAAAGAGCAGAAAATTGAAGCTAAGTAGTTAAATGACTTGCTAAAAGTAAGAAATTTTTTTAAAAAGGTCTGAATCAGAAGCAGAACCCAAGCTTTCAGATTTCAAATACAGTTTTTGTGATTATCAGCCACAACTACTCCTTGTAAACCTCATTTAATATATATATATATATATATATATATATATATATATATATATATAGTAGTGAAAAGTTTAGAGCTAAGTGGGGACCTTAGAGATGGTCTAGTCCAGTGGTTTCTTAATTTTTTAAGGGTGGGGGAAGGATACAGCAGTGGAACCTTCTTCTATATAAAAGAAATACAATAGACACTACTCAGCTGAGGAAGAGGTGAGGTCACGTGTGGAAGCTGGAGCTTTGCCTATTCAGTGTCCACCACCCTGACCTTGCACCAGATGCTGAGGCACCGCACTGGAGCACAGTTTCATAATGATTGTCTTGGTCAAACTGATTTTATATATGAGAATATTCAGGTGCAGAAAGGTAAACCGACTTACACAAGGCTCCAAAGGTGGAACAAGGCTCACGTGTTTACCAAAGAACATTTGTAGAAAATAGAAGGATTCCCACCTTCACTTAGAGATGGACAAATTGGTGGTGAAGCCAATGGGCCAAATGTCTCTAAGTCAAATCATCCAGTTCGGGATTGAGCCCTCAGCAACCAACAGCATTTCTCCAGATGAATGATGTCTGATTCCTCCACTGACAATCAAATCAAAAAAGATTATAAAATCTCACTCTTCTCTTCTGGACAATTAATTAGTTCATCCTGATAATGTAACTTCTAAAGATACATTTTAATTTCCCAGTTAAACTGTTAAAAAACTACCTAAAACAAAAACTCTGAAAGACAAATATATTGTATCTAATACAAGTGGCATGCAAATTAAATTCAAATTAACATAAAAGAGGCTTTAAAATTGGAAAAAAATTTGCAATTTCCCATTAAGCAGGCTGTTTAATTCCAACATGTAAAATAATAAACTAAGATATTTATTTTTTGCTTCCCACACTTTTATCTGTATTCACTTTGGTGATTTTAATCTCTATCTTGGATTTGAAAATTCTTCATCATAGTCTCTCCTGGCTACACAGGTAACACACTAATAGCAGAATCTCTGTTTGATTTATCCTGTCATTATGGTAACCAATTACACATTTAATACTTATTAAATAAATGTACAAAGGGGATAGACCTAAGCTTCTCCTTCTTGGTCCTAAAATTCTTACTACCCCTCCTATAAAGGCAGGAGCCTCCTCTGTAGGACAGAGTGTAAATGTATCTCCTGAGAAGGATTCCCCAACAAGGGCTGTCTTTACAGCGTGTTTTTAGATAAGATGTTTTTATGGGACATTTCAATAAAAGGATCAAGGACCTAAGCTTCCCAGTATGGTGGGAGTTGTGATGGGCATGGGAGGATGCTCACTTGGGAGGATGAGATGTTAAAGACACTAACAGTGAAAAGGACAGGGCAAGATGAAGGGCGATTGGGAAACAGGACCACAGAGATGTGACATCTACTTCCCACTGTCATCTAAGTGATACCTACTTGAAAGAAACATTTCTACAGTTAAATTCTATAATGGGGGGTTATTTAAATGAAGCACACATATTCTCAATGAGTAGATCACATAATTTTTAGAGATTTAGAGTGCATTAGCATTTTCAGAGTACTTTTTACATCAATAACAAGTATTTATAAATTCCTGTGTGCTAAATAAGTATGTGGAATTATTTACATTTTGCTTTTAGACTTACTACAGCTTAACCTATTCACTGCACTGATACAGAGTAATTTTTCTAATGAATAAAAATGATAATGTACAAACTTGTTAAAGATTCTTTAATTTCTCCATCACCAGAATTATGAACATTTAGGCCTATGTGTCAGGCCCCGTTTCTTACCAGCTTTTTCACCAACACCTTACATTTAGGTTATATTGCATTACCCAGAGGTCGGGAAATGTTCTTTCACACATCCATGTCTTTATTAGGTCCTGTGTCCTCTGAGGAGAAACCTTCTCCCCACTTTCACATCCTTCCATTTTACAGCCTAACCACTAATCCTTCTGTAAACACCTTCTAATGCTTTCCAACCTCACCAGCTACCCCAGGGTTTTAACTTCTCTCTTCCACAACTGTCCTCCACTGTATATAGTATCCAATATTCAAGTGAAGTATGAGTCCTCATTTACAGGTCTGTGGCCTCTCTAGATTATAAAGTATTTGGATTCAGAAACCTTGTGCTTTTATCACTGTAGCTGCTAGAATTCATTTCATAGGACCTGATACATAGTAACCACACAATAAATACTTGCTGAATGAATGAATGAATGAATAGCCAAGGCAATCTTCACAGCCAAGGCTTCCCCATCCCAGCTCAGTATTCTTTCTGTTATATCAAAGAGACTCTGCCCCATGAAACAATAGACCCTGCACATTTTAACAAATGTATACAATTATTAGGAACTATTATTAGAACAGAGACTAGCACTACTGTTCTCATAGTTATGTCACATAAGTAGTGTATTAAAGCTCATTCTGATTTGTTATTTATACAAATCAGCTATGTCTGTCACCAGTTTAAATATTAGTAATTTAGAAAACAAAAGTTATTGATTTATCCACTCATCAAAAAACATTATGACAGATCTACTTACATACCTCTTTTGTCAGTTTATATACCAACTGGAAAAGAAGGGGTGTACAGTCAACTCGGAGAGTATAATTGCCTGCAAAATAAATGAGAGTATTTTAATACCTCCAAATGGACTTCAAACCTGTATTTAATTCTAACTTTATTTTCTAATTATAAACAAGATATAACAGATTTCAAATTGAAGGCATCATTCCTGGAGAATTAAAAATAGGGTGGACCCTACAGATTATCATATTCAGTGAAGTATGTCAGACAGAGAAAGGCAAATATCAAATTATATCACTTATATGTGGAATGTAAACAAACAAAAAAATGATACAAATGAACTTATTTACAAACCAGAAATACATTCACGACATAGAAAAGAAACTATAGTTACCCAAGGGGAAAGGGGGAAGGGAAGAGAGATGTTAGGAGTTCAGGACTAACAGATATACACTATTATATATGAAACAGATAAACAACAAGGACCTACTGTATAGCACAGGGAATTATATTCAGTATCTTATTATAACCTATAATGGAAAAGAATCTAAAAATGTATATGTATATGTATATGTATATGTATATGTATATAACTGTGTAACTTTGCTGTACACCTGAAACTAATATTATAAATCAAATGTACTTCAGTAAAAACAAATAAATAAGATTTTAGAATAGATAGATAGGTAGGTAAATAAATAGACAGACAGACAAACCGTCTGGCTAAAACTAAAACACAAGGTGGAAATAACTCTTCAGGAGCCAGAGAGGCTGCAGCACACACTCGGGATAGGAGACTGCAGAGGCGGACTCTGCTGCTAAGGCCGCAGCTCCTGCAGTAACAGTAAGGGCCATTGCTCATTACGGCAGCAGTACCTAGGGGTCTTTGGCAAAGGAAGTGGTAAGGCCATAATGCTCATGTTTTTATTCATTCATTCAATTCAATATCAAGACTTTAGACTAGAGCATGTCAGTAACTAACATGTGTCCTGTGACACTTACCTAGAAATAACCATAATATGATGAAAGCCTACAGATGCACATGCCACATGTCAGGGTCAAAAGGAAGTCTGTAGTGGGTGCTTATTTCAGAGTTGGTCCAATACACACAGGAACTATTTCTGTATGAAATATTTTACCCCAACTTTTAAAAATAGCTCCACAGGAAGAATGTCAAAAGTACTAAAGTTTTAAGTAGTAATCCAAGATAGGCAAATGGTAAATATTCTAAAGAAATTAGGATCAATAGCTTAGTTATGAATCATATTGATTCATTTGAATCATAATAATGTTCTCTCTGGTAAAATGGAGAAATGGAGGTATTATTGAGGCATCTCATAGAAAGAGGATAATCCTAGTTTATGAGTTGGAGTTGATAGACTTAAATACTGGTATACTATTTAATGACAATCTGAAATAAAATTTACCTTTTGTGTATGAGTCTGCATTGATATATGCAACCTCTCTCTCCTGGAGTGTTTTCACATTCTCCTGTAGTTGAAGCAAAGCAGTCACTTAACTCACAGCATTTACAATTGTGGAAATACAAGCAAAACAAACAAATTAATTCAGTAAAAGAGTGGTTTGCAGATACCATTATAAATCAAACGCCTATGCCTTTGACCATAATTTTAAGAAAATGCTATTAACTGCTTGATAATATTAATGCAATTAAAACAAGAAAAATATTAGTGATGCTGTAGCCACTTTTCATAGCAACAGCACGGAGACCCAGAGGAAAACTGCCCCTGATCCCCTGCACCATAATATGAAGGGGGAAGGCTCAGAGATGCTCAGCCTCACCCTGGATCTACTGGAAGAGAACTGCTCAAAGTAAGGCCTGGAAATCTGTACTTTTAAAAGGTGTCCCTGGTAATCCTTACAGACATTAAAGTATGAGATCCCTTGACGTTGGGGATCCAAGTAACTTTACCATATTAAAAGTGAGGAAGTTGGAAATTTGATTTATCAAGAATTTTTTGAAAGAGAAGATATTGATGAAAAAGAAAAAGAAAGGAGGGGAGGATAGAGAAAAAACTAGAGGGAGAGAAGAGTGGCTATTAGGACAAAGACAAGACATTTCTCTCTCACACATACATGCACACACGCACACACATTCTAGAAAAATACAGCAGAAGAAGACTAATGCCATCACACACATGGGAATATGCAGAGAGAACTCTTTTCTTCTCTCTGTTTCTCTCTCTCTCTCTCTCTAGCTTGCTACCTTATAAGAGCAGTTACAGTAAAAACATTTAAAGCTGTGAGTGGTCATCCCACAAATGAGAATTCTCACCTCTGCACTTGGCCACACGGGATAGATGACAGCTGATTCTGCTGCAGAGTTTCCATTATGACAGAGCTACAGTAGAAATAAAAAAGATTCCTTAAATATATGTAAAGGTAAATGTGCTGCTGAATATGATCAAGAAGCTAGTAGAAAATGGGAAACAATATTCAAATTGTCTTTTAACTCACATGAATTTAAATTAATGTAAGGCATATTATCTTGTATCTTGGATTTATTTTATCTGTATTCTAAGCTGCTTAAATTATAGAAAGACACATGTATTTCTATATACATGTATTCACAAGAAATTACATATTTCTAAAAGTAAATGACCTTAATGAATAAGATCTGATTCATCTAAATAAGTGTATTATGAAATGCATGTTCATAACACCAACATAATAATAAGACTTTGCAATATAAATGGAATCAAATGTGATACAAGTAACTGTGATTTTATTCCCATACTTATTTGATTCATATTATTATTTTAAAGTATGCAGAAATGAGTCAGAAGGAAAGCATTTTAAAAACCAGACACAATGATAAGAAAGATATGACATTCTTCAAATCAATTCTATAAAATTTGGACTCATAAGTGATGAACAAAACAGAGGATAGTCACAGGAAAGTGCTTTTTGGTGCACCTGCCTTTAAAAAAAACACACAAGCCTACCACGAACATGTAAGTACTTAGAGTTACTGGACAGAGAGCCTAAGGGAAGAAGACGAAAGAAGGGGGCCTATGAAAGACACTTTAAAATAAAGCATTAAGAGCCAGTGACAAATGAAAATTAATCATAATTGAATTAAAAATAAATCCTTGAAATTTTAGAGTAATTCAATTTACAAAATCATTGTATTATACTTCCCAATCAGGCACTTTTGTAAATGGTAAAATATACCTATGGTTACAATTTAGTACGGAATCCATAAAGGAGAGACTATAATCAGAATATAGTCATCTTAAAAGAGCATGTTGTTTTCCTAGGTAGAAGAAATCCAAGGAAACTGTAAAAACTTGAAAATTAATGCCAAGGATCCATATCAGATTTTCAATAAGCTAATTCACTTGTCAGAAGCAGCTTCCTAGGTTTGACTATTTTCTGAGCTTACAGATTTTACTTACTTATCACAAAACAAATACAAATAGAAACTAAAATATTTTTAAAATAATGAAAAACTTGGTTTGTACTTAGTAATTAAGAGGTTGTTCTGTTTTACCAAACTGATGTAAAAGCAAAAGCAAACTCTATTTCTTAAATTTTCTTGAGTATTTATCCAAATTAAAACAATATCAGGTAATGGAACACATCTGTGATTACCCTGAGATACATGTTGACCAAGAAGATACGTTTTCTGTCTTAGTTACCTCAGCCCATTTATGGAACCCAGAAGTCCAAATTTTTCTGCATCCCAGCTGGCAAAAATGGTAGTTCTTCTCGGTCTCCAGCCTGTAATCATTGTTAACATACATGGTTAGGTACATCTGCCTAAAAACAAAGGAAAATTCACTCAAGTCACTTTCTGTCATCACTTGCCAAGGAAACATTATTTACCTCTACTAATCAGTTTTCCAAAATTCTGGACAACTTCTTATAAATCAGCAGTTCCACTGGTTAGGTCAGTACCTCCAAATACCCAGAAGTCCTGATGATCTCCCAGAATAACACACCTGTTTGGAAAGGAAGGAATTCAAAAGAATGACAACTTAGAATGTATTATAAAGAGCAGTAATTTATGTTTTTAAATTAAACTTCCTCCTGCTTGAGTTTCCTCCATAGAAAACCATCAAGGTAGTATCTCCTTTTAGAATTTACCTTTTTTCCCCACATTTAATTATATCACATCAACCAGGAAAAAAATATTGAGTTGATTAAAATTTATCTTCTCTTACTCCTGTAATCTTTGTAAAAACAAAATGTTTTAAGACATTTTAAAAAATCCACCAACTCACCAAGTTTCACAGATCCTCAGGTAGTTCTGATTACATCGTAAATGCTTGTGATTTTCTTGATGTTATGAACATGCAATTTAACCTTCCTAGAATTTCACAAAGGGAACAAATTACTTCACATAGAGCATTATGTCTAACAGGTTCCTTCCAATGTTTTATTCTAAGTCTCAGAAGTACAGAAAACTGTTTAATAGGATGATAAATTCCCATATGCCCACCATCTAAATTCAATCATTGTTAATAATGTTGAACTATTTGCAAGCGAGTTGCGCAAATCATGACAGTTCTCTCCTATGTATTTAAGAATGCACCTTACGGTGAGATTAAAAAAAAAAATCAGTATTTTATATTTTTCCTCCCTCATAGCTCTATTGTTGGTATTTATTTAAACTCCAAAATCATTATTCAACGTGAAAAAGAATCTTGTTCTTAGCAATTTAAAAAAAAAAAATTGTGTATTTGTCCATTTAGAGCTCAAATCAATTAAAGGATATAAGCCCCAGATGCTTTTTTTGATATTTTGACCAGGGAAAATTTCTGTTTCTGACTTTTCTCTTAAACTGTTACTGAAGCTACATACTCTGTTTTCCTTGTGTCTGTATGTGTCTGTTTATAAATCACATTTTTCATTGTGTACCTCTAGAGGGTATTAATACATGAGATAATAAAGTCTATGTTAAAGGAACTCAGTTCTAATTGAGTTAAATAAACACTTTTTAAAAAATTCTTATAAAATAAAACTGAACTTCTAATATCTTAAGAGTTTTGAAATTTTAAAACAAGCTTCTTACAGAACTTATACAATACTTGCAGAATCCAAATTCACATTGCTAAGGCAAATCATTAACCAACAAGGCTCATTTAACCATTTTAGTTTAATAAAAACAGCTATCTCCTCTCTGATTCATCAGTGTGAAGTTTCCCTTTCCCTCTACATTTCAAGCCAGTCAAACTAAAGTTCTGATCATGCCATGCTGTTCCCCAACCCTGCACAAGCTGTCCTCTGCAGCTGGCGTTTACTGCCTGTCTTGATTCTGTGGAAATCTTAGTTTGTGTAAAATTAAGCTCAATGAGCACACGGTCCGTGGTCATGCCTCCTTAACACCAGTGCTGTCCGGGGTTAGTAACAGTAACGACTATGCTGGTAAGCGCACGGGGCCATGTAGCAGTTAAGCGTTCACCACTGTGACCATCTAACCCACCCCCACAGAAGTGACCAGTGAACTTCGCTCCTTCCCCTCTTCTCTCCTACTCCTTCCCTTAAGTTAACCTAGGGTTTTGCATGCATAGCGTTTTGACAGTTATCTGAAACACTGTTTTAAACCCTCAGTTGAAAAGGGAAGACAAAATGTTACACCTGGCCCGGAGAAGGAGAGGGGTGGGGAGTGGCCCAGAGGAAGCCGAACGGGACGCGCGGCCTCGGATCACAACACAGCCCCGTTCCTTCCCGAGTTTCGCAGCCGGGAAAGCAGAGGCCTGGGGCCCGGACCGCCTCGGGGCCTTCGGGGGAGGCCGAGGGAGGGACGGAGACCCGCGCAGGGCTGGGGAGGGACCCGCAGGGACTCACCGTCTGTGCAGCGGCTCCTGACCCACGGTGGACGGGCGGCGGTGGCGGTTGAGGCTGCGGTGCCGGCTGAGGGGGCTGAGGCGGCGGCGGTACAGGCTGAGGCGGCGGCTGCTGCGGTGCCGGCTGAGGGGGCTGAGACGGCGGCAGCTGCGGTGCCGGCTGAGGGGGCTGAAGCGGCGGCGGCTGCGGTGCTGGCAGAGGGGGCTGAGGCGGCGGCGGCGGCGGTTGAGGCTGCGGTGCCGGCTGAGGCGGCGGCGGCGGCGGTGGTACCGGCTTAGGGGGCTGAGGCGGCGGCGGCGGTTGAGGCTGCGGTGCCGGCTGAGGCGGCGGCGGCGGCGGCGGTACCGGCTGAGAGAGCTGAGGCGGCGGCAGCTGCGGTGCCGGCTGAGGGGGCTGAGGCGGCGGCGGCGGCGGTGGAGGCTGCGGTGCCGGCTGAGGCGGCGGCGGCGGCGGTACCGGCTGAAGCGGCGGCGGCTGCGGTGCCGGCTGAGGGGGCTCAGGCGGCGGCGGCTGCGGTGCCGGCTGAGGCGACGGCGGCTGCGGTGCTGGCTGAGGGGGCTGAGGCGGCGGCGGCTGCGGTGCCGGCTGAGGGGGCTGAGGCGGCGGCGGTACCGGCTGAGGCGGCGGCGGCTGCGGTGCTGGCTGAGGGGGCTGAGGCGGCGGCGGCGGCGGCAGCTGCGGTGCCGGCTGAGGGGGCTGAGGCGGCGGCGGCACCGGGTGAGGCGGCGGCGGCTGCGGTGCCGGCTGAGGGGGCTGAGGCGGCGGCCGCTGGAAGGACTTGAGGGACTCGAAGGCCTTCGCCAGCTTTTCCAGGGTCGCCATGGCGGCCTCCCGCCCCGCGGGGACAGCCCACGGAGTCGCCAGGCCGACTGGCGGCTCCGGTCAGCAGCGGTGGCAGTTAACGGGGCTCGAGGCCGCCAGCAGGTGCGGACCCCAAGCGCGCGGCCATCTTGGAGCCGTCCCGACAGCCCCCGCGGCCCTGCGTCCTGCCACGCTCCGCCGGTGGGGCGGGGCCGGGCGGCGGGATTGACAGCCGGAGGCAGCGGCCTCCGCCAATGGCTGCCGCGCCCGCCCCTTGGGCCCAAAGAGCCGCCACGGCTGCTGGAGTCACTTCTTCCCGGCGAGGGGCGAGGGGTACTGCACGGAGATCGGGAGGGCGGTTCGGGGGCGGGGTTGCGTGGCACGGCGAGGAGGGTGGGGAGGGCGGGGTGACTTGTGATTGAGGGTCTCTCTCGGCAAGGGGCGTCCCCGGACGACGCCTAGCGGGTGGCGGGGAGGCGGGGCAGTGGGCTGGGAGCCCGAGACCCCCGCGGGGCGCAAGCCCACCCCGCGGCGCGGGCGGAGGGCCGGCTCGCCGGACAGCCTGCTGTAATATGCTGACTGTTATATATTTGGCCTTACCCTTGTTAGTTGCCTCAAATCACTCCTTGTTCACCTTCATGATCATTACCATAGATATACGTCTTACAATCCTCGTACTTACTATGTTCCCTCATGCTACAGGGCCATACACATGCTATTCTCACTCTCAGAAATAATCTTTTACACATCAATGCCCTACTCCCCTCAAGAGATTTGCCTATCTAATTCCAATCACTCTCAGTGCTCAGCTAATTTGTGAATTCATAAAGCCCATTACATTAACATAATTTCTTAACACCATGTCATTCTCCTTTATCACATTATTAAAGTATACGTTATAATAACATAAAAACTCTTCCATGCATGAAGGTAGATATTAAACAATTAAGTTCACAGTATAAAGTTGTAAGTACATATACTGTATATTATGAAAAATGTTAAGGAATAACATACTATAGTTAAATGCATTCATAATTTTTCATAGAAATATGGGAATATTTATTCCAAGTTGGATCATCACTATATGTGTGTGTGTATATATGTATATATCTCTCATCCTTCATTCACATTAAAAGTTCTGATAAAATATTGCCAACAATTAACTTTTATACCCCAAATTACCAATAAAGGAATAGGAAAGAAGGGAGAAAAGAAGAAAGGAAAGAAGGAAAGAGGAAGGAAGGAAAGAAGGAAATTGAGGGGTTTTAGAACTCTTGAGATTGAGACATATTAGATAAAGACTCAGATGTGTACATTTATATATGATAATTATTTTCCTGAAATTATATAAAAACACATAAAAAAACTGAAAGCTAAATATAAAATTATTTACAAACCAAATTTGAGGTTAATTTATATCTTCAATTGATATGCATTTATTAAAATTTAATATTACACTGTTCCATTGCTATAATATAATCAAATTCATAAACAGAAAACTATATATGATATATACATCCTCTCACCATTTATAACATCTCTGAAAGCATTTTTGAAGTAGAATATTTTATGTTTAAAGTTTTTATCGTTAGAAAGGCTTAGAATGTTTTCACACTACTAGATTTAATTTACTTCATCGTATAATTTTTTTCCAATACATGAGAAATAATATCTTATATGGTTTTGATTCATTCTTTAAGCAGTTTGTTAATATTGTGTAATAAGTGAATTCATGGAATATTGTTATAGAGTTAGACATTTTTTGTTTGAAGATGTCATCTTTTGTAGTATAATAATAAGGCCATTATTGTAGGAATGTGAAGGAGTCAGACATTGCTTTTAGTAAAAACATCACTCTAAAGGGCATATTGGCAATAGCAGCATGTGGTTAAGATCATGTCAATTTTTTGTAAATCTTTAACAAATTCTGAAATCACTCTGGTTGCTTACAAATTTATAAAACACAATTACTTACAGGAAGAACAAGGCTATAGTCACTGCATGACAAAGGAATGCTGCTTAATAAATAAGTGAGGAGAAGAATTAAGTTTAATTCAAGGAAAGCAGCATTCTTAAAATATTTTGAATTGATTTGAGAAACAGGGATTTTATGATTATTTATTTAGTAGAGTTTATATAGACATTTATGTGTGTGTGTGTATCCTTCATCTCTGTATCAATTCAAATAAGATTTTGCCAAAAAAATAAACTTTAGAGCAAAAAATACCAATCAAAAAGAAAGAAAAGAAGAGGGAAGGAAAGCAGGAAGGCAATTTAACATCAAAAAATTTCATCATTATTTAGAGTAAAGATCTATATCAACTAAACATGTGTATTGTGACCTCCACATTCCACTAAAACTTATGCCATTTACCTATAAATATAAGCTTTTATTTGCTTCTACAATAAATAATACATAAATTTAATGAAACTGCAGCTCAAAAGAAGGAAATAACATTAGAAATTCAGTCATCCAGTGCAGTTGCTAAAGTATGGGTATGACCTGACTCTTAGCAATCAGAGAACAACCAAGAAAATGTGCCAAACTGTTGGATACCCAGATCTGTTCCCAGGGCAGGGAAATAGGCATATCAACATAAGTAAAAGAATATACCATGTTTAAAGCTTAATTATAATGCAAAATAGATATTTATCTATATCTATTTCAAAATGTTAAATTTAAAAGTGGACCAGAAAAAAATATAAACAAAATTACTTCTCTAGAGAAAACAAAGAATAGCCTTGTCTTCTTCTATTAAAGACTGACTAGCCACAATATATTATGGAAATAGCTATAAAGCTTTGAGGAAAATATTATAATTCTATAATTGTGTTACCACTAAGGTTGTTATGTTTGTAGTTAAGCCAAAGTAATACTAAGACATTCAAAGAATCAGAAGGAATGGTAACTATATATTTATCCTAAAAAAATAATAGTAAGTACTAAGAAAAGGATACATTTTTTAAAATGTAAGAAGTAAGACAAGATTATATAAATGCTATGTTAAAGGGTATTGAATCTACAGGTAGACAAAGTGAGGATCACGTCTATTTTGAAAATATTTCAAAATAAATGCCAATAAATAAAAATAATTCTTAAAATGGTATTTCAGTCTAACTTGTTTGATTTTGTAAATGCATGTTACTTTATATCAATTTGCATTATTGATTATTATATTGTTAATAACACAGATACAATTAAAAGAAAATGTATAAAAAAGTTGAGATAGCAAAAATTACTTTCTTTTCTAATATTTACAAATAAAAGATTTAACAGTGAATTTTTATCAATCATAAGTCTTTATATTTTCAAGTAAAATATAAAATTATAATGGAGAAAAAAGTAATCAAAAATAATTCAAATAAAAATGTTAAGGAGAATAATCATTTATACCATTTGCCATCTACCTCTGCTTGGTACTGTAACCAATCACGAGCCACTGTAGCCGCTGACCTCCAACACTCCCTGAAAGTTCACGGTGGAGATTAGGAATGGGGCACTTTGTGCTGTGGGAAAACTGACAAAATAGAGATTCAGATAGATGTTTTCAGGAGAAAATTTTATGAGCCCCAATTCTTGCATCTCCTTATATCTAGAAGAGCACTAAATTCATTAACAGTGATGTCTGCTCCTCATAAATGGCAAAAGAACTCAATGTGTGTTTGACTGCACATACTCCCCTTTACTAAAATTACATATATAATACTGAGTTTCCCCCTGCCTCTTCAGAAAAGTTCCTCAGAGCCACCTGAGGTGCTGTCTCCTAGATTATAGTCCTCATTTAGCCCCAAATAAAACTTAACCCACAACTCTTACGTTATACAATTTTATTTCAGTAAACAGCATGTATATTAAAATTGTTCAAAACATTGATGTCAAAATTGATGAAAAGATACCTCTGCCTATATAATTTCGAATTGAAATAAAAAAAAAAAAAACTGGGCCACCGTGATAATGAATCTGCGTAAGGAGAGACATTTTCATCATGATGAATGGAAGATAAATCACTCTAAGCTTAAAACTATGCATCTGGACAAATTAGCAGTTGTGAGAGTGATAACCAAATATACTTCTAGAAATAAAAAGGATGCCAAAAAATTTACACCCAGACATCTTCACAGAGAGAATTGCTGGAGGATGTACTTCAGCCCAGTCTGCTTGATGATCCACGAACTGGTCCAACACAGAGGGGAAGGAGAGACCATAGGAAGAAGCAGAGCACTGCAGTTTAGTGGGTGGCAGGTCTTTTCAGCAAGATAACTTACTTATGAGACTTGTCTTGAGCAGCCACAAGAGTCTCCTCGCAACCCCACCAGAATCTTAAAAGTTTATATAAAAGCCTTAAAATACTGTCCAGGTAGTCTTGGCAACAAGCACATTACTGTCACAAGGCTGAGTACTTGGTGGGGCTTCTTCAGAGAAGGCAAGTGAAACACATTCCAGCAGTCATGTCCTCTTGATGATCCCTTCAAGACTGATCCATATCAGGTATAAGTAGTGGGGAAAAAGAAGAAAAGGAAAACAAAGTTAATGACTTCTTGGATATGTAAAACATTTTAAAATTTCTGTGCAAAATTTATGATTACAATATTGAGTATATTTTTAATGATTCCGTTCTGGAAGTCTCTATATCAAAGATTAAATTTAGTTAATTATGGGCTTGTGAGTAATATTTTTTCTGTCTCTAAATTTCATAACCTATATTATTCACTAAAGATTTTTGAGAATTTAATTACAAAGTTAAAGTCGTTTCAAATGCATAAATAAAGAGATATTAGAATGGTTATTTTAATAGAAAAATGCCAGTGTGAAGCATTAAAAACAATGTAACAGCATCAGTAAAGCTGAGTAATTATATTTCTTATGGTTTTCACAAATAAAAATTTACTTTGTTATTAATTATATTTAAAGTCTTTTAAAACCATACGGGATTCTCAATATAGAATGTCTAATGTTCATAGAGCAAAATTGTGTGCATAATTTGATTCTAGGACAAAAACATTCATATATATAACATACACACACATAACTAATACCCAGGAATTACATGCAAAAAAATGTTTAATTGTTACATTACAGTAAGATTTGATTATATTTTTTATTTGCATTTCTAAATTATGAAACATTTGATACATACAGGTTATGATTATAAAATATATATCCATTACTCTACCACCCAAACTGAGAAATAAAACATGACATTTCCAATATATTTACCCTTGCTCTTTTATGTTGCTTAAATCTAAAACTGATATAACTAATTTTTATAGTAATAGGTATTTCTTTCTGGTGTTTCTTTTTCCATATTTTATTTTCAATAATTTTTGTAGCATGTTTAAGTGTTCCTCTTGCAAATATCATAGAGATTCCCCCCAAATATCTGAGAATCTATGCATTTTAATGTCTTTTAATAGGAAAATTGACTCAATTTAGGCTTATCCATATGTATTACTGACTAATTTATTTATGACTGTCTATTTTGTTTTCCACATAAAACTTTGTTCATTTATTTTCATTTTTTTGTGTGACTTTCTTTTGTTTTTCCTTCAGATGTGTTTTTCAGACATTAAACCCCTCATTCTTTATATCACTGAAGATAACTTCATTTATTTCATACTTGTATAATATTTTGGCTATTTCTAGAATATAAAATTCAGGATGACTTTTCTACAAAACATAAATTTCAAGAAGCTGTCTTCTTTAATCCAGTTTTGCCAATATTATATAAAAAACAACCTGTTTGTTGTTTTTTCCTGATAGTTATTATTCTGTAGTTAAATTTTTTCTAATTATATATTTTTATGTATTTTCTACTTTATATCAAGAAACTAGTCATTTTAACTGGTTTTTATATTATAGGTACATTATGGTATTTTGCTCCATCTTTGGAAATTTGGTTCTGTTATTTAAAGGATTATCTAGTCCATATTTTGACTTTGTTCACTTTTCTTTTTGATAAAGCACCAAAGGCATGATCAACGAAAGGAATAATTTCAAAGCTGAACTTTTAAAAAAATCACAATTTGTTTTCTTTGCAAAAGACATTGTCAAAAGGATGATAAGACATGCCACAGATTGGGAGGATGTATTTGCAAAAAATATATCTGATAAAAGACTATTAGCCAAAATATACAAAGAATTCTAAAAAGCTCAACAATAGAACATTAAACAACCTGATTTAAAAAATGAGCAATTTACCTGAGCAGACACCTCACCAAAGAAGATAACAGATAGCAAGCAAACATATGAAAATATGTTCAGCATTATATGTCATTAGGAAACTACAAATTAAAACAAGAAGTTACTACTACATACCTATTAGACTAACCAAATCTAGAACACTGTCAACACCAAACATCCTGCCAAGATGTAGAGCAACAGGAACTCTTATTTATTGCTGATGGAAATAGAAAATGATTAAAACAGTTTGGAAGATAGTTTGGCAGTTTCTTACAGAACTAAATGTGCTCTTACCATAAAATCCTTCAAGTCAACTCTTTGCAGTTTACATAAAGGAGCTGAAAACTATGTCCACATGAAAACCTACACAAGGATATTTACATCAGGTTTGTTTGTAATTATCAAAACATGGAAGCAACAAAAATATCCTTCAGTAGGAGAATGGATAAACCATAGTACAATCAGACAATGGATTATTATTCAGTGCTGAAAAGAAATGAGCTATTAAGCCATAGAAAGATAATATAGATCCTTAAATGTATAATGATAAGTGAAAGAAGCCAATCTACAAAGGCTATGTATTATATGGTTCCAACCTCATGATATTCTGGAAAAAACAATACTATGGAGATAATAAAAAGATGAAAAATTGCTAAGTGTTATGAGAAAGGGAAGATTGATTAGGTAAAGCACAAAGGATTTTTAGGGCAGTGAAACAATTGTGTGTGGTACTGTAATAATGGATAAATACCATTGTACACTTGTCCAGACATATAGAGTATTCAACGCCAAAAGTGAGTCCAAAGGTAATTATGAGTGATTATAATGTGCCAGTGTAGATAAATATATATTTATATATGCTGCTGGGTCCTACAGATCCCAGGACATGGGCTTCCTCTGGGAAGAATGATTGTGGCATCAGGGTCTTGGTCCTCTCATATATGTAGATATAGGGTAGACTGATAAAAAAGAATGTCGGGATATTGAGAAACTCAAAATTAAAGTGAGAGGATTTACAGTAATAAAAACAAAGAAATCCCTTGAAACTTTCTAGATTAATTAGACAAAAAAAGTATAGAGAGGATTTTCTTATAGAGTTTCCAACTTTTGTCTAACAATTTGTACACCTCACAGAATATATATTTTTAAAGGTACATATAAAAATGACAAAAAGTAACTATGTAGTAAGTCAGAAAGGAAGTGTCCACAAATTTCATAAGGCTAAAGTTGTACTATTTTCACAAAAATAAATAAGATAAAATTTAAACAACAAAAGTGGATAATTGTCTGGCTAACTGAAATTTATGAACCTTCTTTTTGAAATTAACTAAAGCATGTACTTTATTATTAAAGCCCCTAATGTGCTTTTATTTTTATCCTATTTACCTCTCTTTCTTCACTATGGAGGTATCCTGAGATTTTAAAATGCATTCTCCTGCTTTTCTTTATAATTTCTTGAACACACATATATATCAATAAAATGATATCATTTAGTTTAAGTTGCCATTTATATTTATTAAATGTTATATTTTTGTTCAATTTCCCCCAAAACATTCACTTTACTACAATTTTTATATTTAGAATTATTAGTTTTTATAAAACTGAAATTTTTAGAATGCAACTTAGAAATTACTCCATTAATCCATTTTCCAAAAAGTGGATATTTGAGTTATTTACAATGTTTGATTACTATAAGCAATGATGTTATGAACATACTTGTATATTTATCTTGGTGAACACAGAACACATGCAGAAGGTTGAAGGTAACTTAGGAAAAAAATTGCTGGAGTTCGTGTGTGTACACCTTTAATTTATAAGGATATTATAATTTTCTGAAGTTAATGTAGTAGAGGAGAACAAATCTGACTCTATATTAGATCTGTTCCTTTTGTTTTGACCACTGTGCCCTGTTTCCTAGGCTTAGTCTTGCTAGCTCTGCCCTCACATAAAGATAAGAAGCTGCAGAATAGAGAATAACACTTGTTTGTTGGAGGTTTACAGGGACACCATGAACTGACCCACATGGACAGCTGTAAGAACAAAGAATTTCTACAGCAAGAAGTTTGCAACAACCAACCATACACCCTCCCTTGTTTTTGTTGTTTTTTGTTTTTGTTTTTGTTTTTGTTTTGTATAAAAGAAGCCTGTATTGTGACTGGATCTGGATGGTTCTCCAAGACATTAGTCAGCCATCCTCTCGGTCTGCCAGCTTTCCAAATAAAGTCGCTATTCCTTGCCCCAACACCACATCTCTTGTACTTAAAGTTTAAAGTTTAAACTTAAAGTTTCACATTTGTGTGTTTTTCTATCTTTTCTGCTAAGTGTTACTGGCTAATATTTATGGCTGGAATTTACACTCACCTAATTTTCTTCAAGAATAACTTGACTATTATTGGCTGTGTCTTTTTCCATATAAATTTTAGAGTAAGTTTGTTGAGTACCATTCAAACCTCTGCCAGAATTTAATCATAGAGATTAAATCTGAATCACTTTGGTAAGATTTTATATGGTTAAGATATTGGCTTTCCATATTCATGAAGAAGCTATATTTATCCAGTTACTTTTGTATCTTTAATGCATTTCCACACAGTCATATTTTTTTTTCGGATGGCATGCAAGACTTTTATTTGGTGAATTTCTTTTCTTCATATTTTTCTGTGGTTAAAATTGTATGTGTTTATTGCATTTCAAACATTTTGTTTCTACGCATAGAAATACACCTGATACTTAGTCTCTGAAAACTACTCTTTTTATACCTATCTTTTTGGTTTTTTTAACATAAACAGTTTAGATTACTTCATTCAGATTCTAGTAAATAATACACTTGATTCTGTTTCTTACTAAGGTCTTAAGTACCTCCCTTACAATGATGAATGGAAGAGGTCATAGAGGTTATTGTTAACTTGTTTCTAATTTTGAAGTTAATGTTTTTACCTTTTTTGTATTCATCACAATAGTTTACTTTGTTGTTTTTTTTTTTTTTCAGGTATTCTTTGTCAGAATAAAGAAGTTCTTTCATTTCTTGTTTTCTAAGAGCTTTTTATTAGGACCAGTATTGGACTTTAATCACGTATTTTCTCTGCATCTTCTGAAATGATCAATTGCTTTTCCCCTTGTAGTTTTGTAATCTATTAATGTGCCATACTACATTAATTTATTGTATACAGGCAAACTAATTTGCATTGTTGGAATAATCCCATTTATTTTTACAGGTCAATTTTGCCTACAGATTTATATTTTTCTACTGTATTTACCTATTTTTGTTCTGTTATTTTGTGTGATAGTAAATATGAGACAGTTTACACTTTAAGAGTTAAATATGCAATGCTGAATCTTGCTTTTTTCATAAGGCGTACATGAGCTCAAACTATTTAAATTTTGAGTTGTGAACAAGTCACATTTAGTCAACCTGAGGTGAAAGAGTCACGGTGAAAAAACGCCCACTATAAAAGTATGTAGAGTGAACGCTAGGGCCTTGCTTCACCTAATCCACACAACTGGATATTTACATTTGCTTTTCTCACAGGAGGGTACGTCCTTCTTTCAATTTTATATTTATATATAATGTGCTGAAAGAAGCATTTTCTTGTCAGAGATTTTACAGCTACTAATAATTTAATCTAGTTTTTAAAAGGTCCATGTCAAAGTGTACCAAATAACTGCTTCCAGAGTTTTGAGGTGTGACTATAATCACTGAAAATACAGTTAATTTATGCCAGATGACTTTCTATTATTAATGTACATATGTACATGAAAAGGTTGTTTTAGTAAATTTAGTAACTTATACAAGGACTAACAATACAAAGGTCCCTAAACATTTAACTTTTCATTAGTAATATATTTATGTGTGATAATTGAGTCACATAATACTATTTATTGCTCATACATGATATACCAACTTCATGAAAGATATAGCTCTAAGGACTAGAGGTGTATAATATAAAATAAGAGTGTGCTTTATTTTAAGGAGTTAACAATTGCATATTAATGGCTTTAAGTCTAGCACATATTTCTTTCTCTTAGTGGCCTTGAGTTTTTATATTTATGTTGCCTATTTGTCATTTTTTGAGCCAACTCAGATGAAACACAAACACAACTCTAAAAAATTACCTAAACACGCTGACACAACTTTTTTTTTAAATCAAGAAGCAACTCCATCACTGTCTTCCATGTTTATGTAAGCTGGTTAACTACACAAGGAGCTTACAGGGCCCTCTGAGGAGAATAATTTGCCTATACATTGATGATCACTTAAGAAATTGTCATGGATACATTTGGCAGAATAGAATCATTCATATTATTACATTTATACCATTGATGTTTTCACTGTTTCTGCCTTTGTTGCTTGGTTCTTAAATTGTAGTTAAATAATGACGAAGCCTCTGTTTCCTTAAAACAGAGAACACATATTTATACTCTTGTAAATATTTTTAAATACAAGATCTAAAAAGAAAAACAGATCTGTTATTGCAATCACTATAAACCACAGATTCATTTGTGTCTGTCAGCTATGGGTCTGCAACAAAACATCCCAAAGCTTAGAGGCTTATAAAGCTAAGTATTCTTATGCACTGACTAATTGTTCATCTGGGGTTCTACCTCAAACTGCTGACCCACTGGGCCAGCTCTGCTGAGAACTCTGATGCCCTCACTTAGGTTTAGTTCCAGGACATGGGTTCAGTTCAGGTCTAATCTTAAGTGCCTTTGAATTGTTTGAGGCCAATCAGTCTACTCAGCATGTCCTCATGGTAGAGGTAGAGTACAAGATAGAAAGCCCAGTGCATAAGCACATTTCAAGCCTTGGCTTGCATCACATCATATCTGCTGATAGCCTACGGACCAAAGCAAGTTACAAGTTCAAGCCCAAAAGTAGGAGAAGATAAATACTCCTCATGTGGAAATAGAATGCCAAAGGATATTCTAATACACACCATAACCTTCTCTGAATTCCACTCAAAAGTTCCCCACTGAAAATTAGAAGCTTAAGTTAATTATAATGGTTAGTAATTTAAGAAAAGAGCCTTTTGAGAAAAAGGCCTCTATATTAACACTTTCTATATCACTAACATTTAACACAGTGCTGGTCACGTATTAGGCACTCTCTAAATATTTACTGGCTAAGCTGACTGGGTGACCTGGTGTAAGACATCAATATAATAATGTCCAACTAAAAGAAAGTTACATTACTGTACCAAGAACTGGATTGTCTTGCCCACACAGTTTTTAAAAAATATGCATATAAAATATAATATACACTATAATTCACACAATTCACAATATGAAACACAACAATGAAGGTAATATTCCCACTGGATATTCCCCATTGACATTCTCTAATGTATTAACTCTCCTGGAAGGAGTTGCATTAATTATTAGATATTTAATTAGATTTTCACTAATGGTGTAAACTCAATATGAAAATTCACTTTGATTTGCATTGTCATTTAGAATTACTAATCAACTGAGAGGTATGAACAATCATGGCAGGAGACTGAAACTTCAGCATTGAGGGGTTTTAAAAATATGCTTGGCATCATTAGATGAACATATAGTCTCAATTACAGAATGTGAAATTCCATTAAATTATCCCATATGAGCCAATGCCCAGAGGACCATTTCTGATCAGGGTAGAATAACTCATTTTTGAGGACCTTAGGATGGAAAATTTCATATTTTAATGAAAAGTCACATCATGAATACTCTTTATTCCTTCACTGTAAAAGGCAGGAACTGTTATTCCCCTTCACTAAGAATAACAGTAGCTTGAAAAAATAAACAGATTTTGGATTTAAAAACTAGAAAAACTCTGTAATTTTTACTTATTTTGCCAGTGTTTTTCTTTAGAATTATTAATAGTAAAAATCACAAAGTCACTTGGGATCTATGTCCCACCCCTTGTTTTAGTATTGGCTAAACGAGCTAACCCTGCCAATAACACATACCTTTGCCCACAACAGGCATGTGTGTGTGTGCCCCCACATGCACAACACAATGTATCCACACATCCTCCTTACTACTATTTATTGTAGTATAAAATCTCCTAAGTTTAGGACCAAAGTCATTGTTTTGAACTCTATGTCTCTGATGAAAACACAGAAATGAATTCTTCACTGCCTCTCCTATGAAACAGTCATTGTCAAATACTTGCACTGCTCTGTAACTACTGACTACATGTCTTTCACTATCTTAATAAGACCACATACTCCCAACATCAGGCACTGTGGTTTGAACCTCAGTCTATATACCATGTACATAACAAGGCCTAGCCCAGATTTGTTAAAATCTGTTTTCTGCAATAGGGCCATAGGTTTGATTGGGATAGTATCTTGCAAGGTCTCCTTTGATTTTTGTTTAAAATGAATTTCTAATTCCTCAGTTGTTTTAGTTATGATTAGGTTTGCAAATCCAAATGAATTTGGAACAAACCATAATCAACATTTATATGACTGAATCATAGAAATATGTGCACAATTGGTAACATATATACCAATTGGTGGTTGGTGTAAGTATTCAGTTGTATTACAAAAAGCAATAATAAAATAAAGCAGGCACATGAAAAGTTTAGTAATTTATACAAAAAGTTTATTTATGATCTATATAATTTTTCTTACTTTATCTGGGTAATTTTCTTTTTTTATCTATCAAATGATAGGATTAAGAAAGATAATTTTGAAAGTTCTCTTCATTTCCAAGAAAAATATAGTAGAACTTTAAAAATCTATACATTAATGGAATTTGCATTTATTTATACACAGTTCCTATGTGTTTCTGGCCAGAAGTAGAAATTACCAGCTTAAATGTGTGTTGGTCTCCACTGTTCATTAGCTAAAATTGAAGTAAATAAGTATTAAAAATCATAACTATTTAAAACTCAAAGCACTGAATTTCCTTCCAACTAATTTTATCAGAGCAGCAGTTACATAAAATTCAAATCTATATTTATAATTTTCTTGGTAGTACAAGAACTTCAGAATTCCATGTAATAGATTTTGTAAGCTATCCACCTCTTTGTCTGTATGTGTCATGAACATTAAATTATTAATGTATTATCTTATAAGTCACAAGTAAGGATTTAGTTAACAGATGATTATTGAATTTTTTATGTAAATTGTGCATACTGCACTGTAAAAATTTGAAATCTACAATCATAGACTATAGAACAAGCAGATATACACAAGACAAGTTAAGCCCACACTGTTTCAAGAGGCTTCTATTTTTAAAATGTATGAAATATTTATTTTCACAGATTGATGTGTTTAGGCAAATCATTTTAAAATATGTTGTCACAATTACTTTGAAACAACAATAATTTTTATCATTATTGTAATTTTCAGTGTATATTCACATGTGATTCCAACAACTATGACACTGAGTTGCTGAAGCAAAATCAAACATTTTAGAAATAAAGAAATTAAAGGACAGGAAAATTAATTGACTTGCAGCAATTTTTTTATACTGTCATCTTGGCTAGGCTAGAATAGTTTACAAGAATCCCCTATCCTGTATGATAGTTTGTTAACTGGCCCAAATAAGAAATTCTTTTTACAAATTTTGGAAGGGGAAAATAAAGCAGCTCATCTGAAATCTGTTAATTTAGAGGTACGAGTAACAAAGAGATACATGTGGATTCTAGCTAGTTCTTGCTGTCTTTGGCTCCACACCCACATCATCTTCCCAAATGAAAATCTTGCTGACCAGAAGCCACTGAGACCCAACAGATATGTGGAGACAGCAGCTTTCCATAATCTTTTGCACCAGGTCTCCTTTGCAGACCCACTTGGGCAGCCCAAACTGCTTTACTTCAAAGGGTTGGTTATTGTCTTTTCCATGAGCCTCCAATTCTCCCTTTTAGAAATTTATGACCCCAGCAATACACACAATTTGGGGAAGTGCTATCACATATCTAACCCCTTTTCACATAATACTCATATTTGTTTTCATTTTCAGATTGAATCTGACTGAGACATAACTTCGATGAGATCACACTGCTATAAAACGTCAGTATTGAAAATCAAATATTTCATACTATTTCTCAATCTTGAAAGAAAGAATATTTCCAAAAAAAAAAAGAGGAGTTGTTAAGGTATGTATTTCCTAAAAATGAAGTTGGGAGCAAGGAATAAGAGGTTTCAAGAGAGATAGAAGTGAGAAAAAAGGAGATAATCTAGCAGGAGAGAATGATTCATGCTTAAGAATGTTTTCATGGTAGCCAATGCTAACTACCAGGTGGCTGATTATATCAGGAAATACTGGTATAATTGATAACATGGAAAACTTTCAAAGCTTCATGCCCTTAACTTTCATTGAAGATGAAAATGTCCTGAATTGTATATAGGCTAAATGTCCTCATATATGTGTGTGTGTGGATTTAATCCAAATTTCAGTGGATTAAACAACAAAGATTTAGAATTTACTCTAGCAAAGTCTGTATCCAGATAAGAAGCAAGATGAACTGTCCCACAACCAGCAACTCAGTGATTCAGAATACAAGGAAAGTACCACCATCTTGAAGCAACATCATATGGAGCTTACTGCCTCCTGATGGGCATCTCAGAAAAAGAGGCACCTGCAGAGCCATTGCTGGTTTTTCCATGCTTTCTGCCAAAACTTATACATGTAAATTTGACTCATGGCCATTGGACAAAGCTAATCACATGACCTTAATGATCTTCAAGTGGATAAATAATGTAGTCTTGCTGGTGCACAGAAAGGATACTGATGAACACTGATAATATTCTTTCCATAATGCTTAATATTTGAAATAATTGACTTTCGCATAGGGCTTTATGATATTGGTCATATTAGTTAAATTATATTTTCCTCAATTTTCTCATTAATAAAATGGAAGGCAGTAATATTCCCCTATTAGAACAATTAGGGAATCAAATGCAGGCATATAACACTCAATAATATTAGACATTATCAAAATCATCATTATCATCATCATCATTCTCTATATCTCTAGTCTTTGACAACATGTATCACTAAGGCTGATAGATTTTGACAAAAAAATAAAATATTAGAGCTGGAAAGAATTTTAGAAATTACCTACTCTGATCCTGTCCTTTCATTTATGAGAAAAGAGATGTCCATCAGTTAAGTGACCTACCTGGGCCCAAATCTCCTTAACAGCAAAATTGGAAACAGATGTCTAAGTCCAGTGTCCTTTGTTCTCAAGATAGGGAAATTAGAACTTTCTATCAAGCATAGACTGAAGATATCCAACTCTTTCGTATACTGCTAAATCTGTTCCATGTTACCTTTGTTCATTTTACTCCATCAATTAATTGACATTTTGTAATTAATTAAAATCTTCCCAAAGGTATCAGCTTAATGATTTTATAAGCATGGCAGAAATATGTTGATATAATAAAGCCCTTATTGCCTGAGCAAATGCATTTTCCAATTTCTAAGATCTAGTCACCCAAGGAAATTTTGCTTACTGTGCTAAAAATTAGGGATTTTCATGGCGGGAAATGAACAAGAAAAAATTAAAAAGTTAAACTGTTAATAGGTCAGTTTACTTAAAATATTTAATTATTGAAAGAAAGTAGTATTTGACTTATACTGATACAAATGATTTTTTATTCTCCCATTTCCACCAAAAAAGAAAAAAGATGCTATTAGAATTGTATGGTTCAATAAAACCTTACAGAACACAAAATCAAGAATATAACTAAGATTCTTGCCATTATGAACTTTCTTTGGGGAAGAAATTTGTATCATCTGGAAATATATGAATAAGACAGAAAAGGCCAGGTGACAAAAACACATTAAATTGCTTAATAAATGGATAAAACTTAAAATGTTAAATGCCAAAATGTCAAAATTCCACTTCAAGTTTAGAAATGCTATTTTGAAAGACTTTCCAAAGCATTTTACCACTTTTTCTATGAAATCAAAAATTTCTTTTTAATCAATCACTTACAGATGCATAAGAACCTCATTCAGACTCACAAAAAGACCAACCAAGAAATATGTTTGCTATATCCATGGCATGTTGCTGACACAATTGAGAAAAAAAGAGAGAGTGATGAATCTGTGTGTGTGTGTGTGTGTGTGTGTGTGTGTGTGTGTGTATGCATGTTTTCGGGGAGGGGCAGGAGGTTTGAAGGTGAAGTAGACAGGGAAAAAAGAGGCTTTGTTTATGGTGTTTTAAACTTAACAGATAATAAAAACACTGATGTAAATTTATTTAAATCTGCAATGTTTCATCATTACAAAGAATGGAAATCAAAATGCATTAAGGTTAAAGAAACCTAGATGCTAAAAATAGAAAGATGTGTTGCATAAATGAACTACATCTAAAAACTGTTATTCTCATTAATGTGTATTAAGAATCACAATTTCTGAATGACGGCCATTCTGACTGGTGTGAGGTGATACCTCATTGTAGTTTTGATTTGCATTTCTCTGATAATTACCGATATTGAGCATTTTTTCATGTGCATATTGATCATTTGTATGTCTTCCTTCGAGAATTGCTTGTCTAGGTATTCTGCCCATTTTTGGATTGGGTTGTTTATTTTTTTCTTATTGAGTCATGTGAGCTGCTTATATATCCTGGAGATCAAGCCTTTGTCGGTTTCACTTGCAAAAATTTTCTCCCATTCCATAGGTTTTCTTCTTGTTTTATTTTTGGTTTCCTTTGCTGTGCAGAAGCTTGTAAGTTTCATTAGGTCCCATTTGTTTATTCTTGCTTTTATTTCTTCTAGGAGAAAATTTTTTAAATGTATGTCAGATAATGATTTCCCTATGTTTTCCTCTAGGAGGTTTATTGTATCTTGTCTTATGTTTAAGTCTTTAATCCATTTTGAGTTGATTTTTGTATATGGTGTAAGGGAGTGTTCTAGCTTCATTGTTTTACATGCTGCTGTCCAGTTTTCCCAACACCATTTGCTGAAGAGACTGTCGTTATTCCAATATATATTCTTGCCTCCTTTGTCAAAGATGAGTTGACCAAAAGTTTGTGGGTTCATTTCTGGGCTCTCTATTCTGTTCCATTGGTCTATATGTCTGTTTTGGTACCAAAATCATGTGTCTAGATGACTGTAGCTCTATAGTATTGTCTGAAGTCTGGGAGAGTTATTCCTCCAGCCTCTTTCTTTCTCTTCAGTAATGCTTTAAACAAAAACAAACAAACAAACAAAAACAAAGCATAAGTAAAGGACAGAAATAGACTCACAGACAGAGAATACAGACTTGTGGTTACCAGGGGGGTGGAGGGTGGGAAGGGATAGACTGGGATTTCAAAATTGTAGAATAGACAACACTGTATAGCACAGGGAAATATACACAAAATGTTATGATAACTCACAGAGAAAAAAATGTGACAATGAGTGTGTATATGTCCATGAATAACTGAAAAATTGTGCTGAACACTGGTAAAAATAAAAAATAAATAAATAAAAAAAAGAATCACAATTTCAATTTATTTGTCAATTATTCCTGAGTTAAATGAAAAATAAAATTAAAAAGTCACAATACACTGTATTATATCTTACAGAACAGAATGGGTCTTTAAACAGAACAGCAATGAGTTGGGGGAAGTACACAAGGCAGAAGTCAGAAAGGCTAGTTAGGAACGTACTGAAGTTGACCAGGAGAGAATGTAAAGGGTTATAAAAAGGTGGATTTATTCAAGAATTATTAAGGATATAGAATTGATGGGCTTATGTACTATTTAAAAGTAGGACATGAAGTTGGCAAATATAGATTGACCTTCATTCAAGATTCTTGCTGGAGTAACTGAGTCAAAGGAGTTACTTACAGCAATAGAGAGTGGGGAAGAGATAAGAAGATAGGGAAATGCACCAAGTGTACTGAATTCAGTTTTAGATATGTTGGGTAGTCTGTGCCTGATTTTAGAAGACATATGCAATTTTGGTATATAAATGAGTACTAGTTTAAACCACAGCTTTTGATATTATTCCAAAACTGTATATAAAGGACGATCCTTAAGAAGACCAGCATTTTAGGCATTATAGGGGATGATAAATCCAAATTTTTTAGAGACATAATAAAGATGAAAGAGCCTGACAAGAATACTGGATTTGATAAAGAAAAGAAAAGGCTATGTATTAACCGATGAGGCCTGTATAATACCACAAACTAGATGGCTTAAGCAGCGATTTATTGATTAGGATGCTAAAAGTCTGAGATCTAGGTGTTAGTGGGGCTGATTCCTTTTAGGGTTTCTCCCCTAGTTTCTGGTGCTTTTCTGGCAGTCCTTAGCGTTCCTTGGTGTGAAGAAGCATTGCCCTGATCTCTACCTTCATTTCCACGTGGCATTCTCCCTGTGTCCATGTGTATCCATGCTCTAATATTCCCTTTTCACAGGGACTCCGTTCGTATTAGGTTACAGACCCACACTAGCCCACCATGATTTCATCTTCACTAATCACACCTTCAACAGCTCTATTCCATATAAGGTCACATTCTGAGGCAGCCAAGTTTTAGACTTCAGCATACAAATTATACAGGGACACAGTTCATTCTATAACAAAATTCTAGCTCAGTGGTAGAGTGCATGCTTAGTATACACAGGATCCTGGGTTCAATCCCCAATATCTTCATTTAAACAAACAAACAAACAAATAATAAATAGATAGATATAAAGATAGATAGATAGATAGATAGATAGATAGATAGATAGATAGATAGATAAATACCTCCCCATCAAAACAAAATTTAATAAATATGACCACAAGGAAAGTCATTTTTACTAACCAGTTTCAATTGGTAGTAGAGGCTGATGTTGAAAATTATTTACTTAGTTTAAAAGATAAGCTAGAGACAATAAATTTAAACTCATTTAAAAAGGCACTTGGATTTGAAGTGAAGGTCAAATATAAAGACACATATAGAAGAGGGAGTTTGATCTTGAATTAAATATGAGAAAAAAAAATAGATGTTCAATTTTTTATTTAATTTGGCCTACCTGAAATTTCTTTTGAGAAAGTAAACTGTGGAGATAGATCTGGGCTGCCTGGATCTATTTCTGGAAGTAACATGGTCTAGCAGAACGAGTAAGAGATTTGGAGTCACAAGATTCACTGTGTGGTTCTGAATCTGAAATCTAAACTGTGCAACTTTGAACATGTTTACTGACCTCTCGGACTCACTTCTCTTCAATTGTAGATAATAGCATTCCTGCACCAGAATGTTATGAAAATTAAATATTATTATGTTGTCTAAATGCACTTTTTATCAAAATATTATATGTGTATACTATTTTTTATATTGTCAGCATCATTTTATTCTGTCTTATGTTCCCTCATATTAAAATTATTTGTGGTAGCTATAAAGCTTTTATAAACATTTAGAAAATGCAGAATTTGACTTCCTCTGATTGCCAGAGCATAGGAAGGATTGTTAGAAACATAACCATATTTCCATAATACTACATCTTTTTGTCTTAAATTACGAAAGGAATGTATTACTATAAAAATGTGTTGTATTGTGGCAATGGCAGAAACAAATCTTAAGAAAACTTTATGAACATCACTCAAGACACAGAATGTGCAAACCAAATGGCAGCAAAAACAGAAACATTTTTGAATTTAATAAAATAGTACAATTGCATTCTGGTGCATGGACATCAACCCACAGGAAATATTAATAGCTATTTTACTCACACTTATAATTCAATAAAATGTAATTTTATATACTTTTTAATATCAGAAAACACTAATAAGATGGATTGATTAAATTAGATTTGAGTAATGACAATATGTCATAGAGAAAATGGGAAACCACGTTGTTTCAATCACAAAAGCCCTCATTGTTTGCTTCCCCAAGCTAAAAGCAGATAGTGGCCTTTAAAGATTGATATGAAAATTTTGAAATTGTGAATTTTCTCATGTTAAAGTGTTCTATTTTTTCTACACAGGGAATTAAAATGTGTTAAATTTGTATTCTATTTACCTGTAACATCAGGTTTTCTGACAGACTATAACACTGCACAATTTGTCCAAAAGTTTAATTGAATTAAACTAAATATCTAAGGAGATATATTATATATATCTATAATACTATTATATATATAATACTAAAAAGTAGCTTATTTTGGGGGGGTACACATTGTAAGAGGAGTAGTAATCTATCGTGTCATATTCCAGAGCATTCTGTGCCCACCATCCCCTCCAGCCATCCACAGGTAGTGTGATTGCCCTGATCACCTACTCCAATTACCCCACAAGCATGCTGCATGTAAGAAGCATGACCTCAGTGTTTCACATACAAAAAGGGAAATTTAAATCGTCTTAGTGCTGTGCTTAGACATTTACACTGAATCTGTCATTCTAGCCAGTGGCAGAATTCTCCAGTTGAGTATGCTATGGAGTTTCCTATTGAAACACTTATCTTCACCCAGCATCTTCATGATATGTATATGTTAGTGATCAAAATGCTCAAGTACACTTCTGCAAGAAAGTACATGTATTGAGGAACACATGAAAAAAGGAAGTACCCTCAAATAATTTGTCCTATTGATTGAGTATATTTACACCTTGTCTCTTTCCCAAAACAAGTGGAAACATTTCTTCTTCTACTTTCTCTTTGAATGCAAATTACTAAGGATATATCTCCTGGAAAATGGGAAGAATGTATTACTCACCTCTACAGTAAAGTGTATAGTATAATACACTATAGTATAATATAATATGTAGCATACATGTTGTAGCATGTATAACATAACATATTCTATATGTGGCATGTGTATGTGTGGTAAAGTTGTTCATGCTGGTTGTTGAAATACTTGTCATCTTCTCATTGTACTATGAGTGTCTGGGGTTCTGTAACACATCACAATTTTATCTATATTTTGTTCTCTTCTAAAGGAATTATCAGGACTAGCACAGATCTTGATATGCATTAAGTCCGACCAACATTTACTCAATGAATAGCATCATCCAAATATATTTAAAATGAAATACAGCTACCTGTCCCATGCTCTAAGCACAAACTTAAAGGAACCAAAAATAATTATAACAATCACAAAACATCCTGAAGGCCTTCAGTGTCGAGGACTGAGCAGTGTCTAAAGTTTCTTTAGAACACACTTCAACTCTTTCACAATAGATCAATTTTGCTTTTGGCATCTGAGAAATATTTTCTCCTCTGAATGAGCAGCTGACTTACAGAGAGCAAGTGACGTTAGAGCAGAGGAAGGCAGGACACAAATTCCTACTCTTGATTCTGAAACTCACTTTTCTTTTCTGTGAGACAAGGGTTGAGAGTCATAAAACTACAGGTTTATAAGAGGATTTACACTGATTCTTTATTAAAGGAGATGTGGGCCAGACTGCCAGTTATCTATAATTCAATGTCCACTGCTCCTTTCCTGGGTAGAAATGATACTTGTACTTATCTGGGAACATTTCCCAGCATGACTTGTAGCTAGATTTAGTGACTAAATTGTAGTTAGTCACATATAAAAGTAAGTGTCACTTGTTCTTTGAGTACAATTTTAAAGGGTTTCAATGTCCTTCTTCATCCTTCTTCTTTTCAGCTGCCCCAGATACATATGCACTGGCTTGAGGACCAGCATATTGAAGGAACTTGAAAATGGAAGACCACCTCCACCCTACTGCCTTCTTCAACAGAAGAGCAATCGGGACTGGTTCCTGACATTGTGCCCTGTGGAGCTGTCATTACAGCTTAATCACTCCACTCACCAGAGAACTCGACATATCACATCACACGTCTTAAGACTATTTAGGATGATGGCACACATTCCAAGCCAACTTTATGATTTCCTTTTTGGTGATCTCCTCCTGTTGAAAAGTAAAATGTCCTCCCAAAGGTTGTTTTCTGACGTTGGTTATTTTAAGTGTCCACTATCAGATTGCCATTCTCCCCTCTCTTTTCTCATGTTCTCCTCTGAATGGATATCCATCCCTTTGTCATCATTTTGTCTAGTTTTCTGATATCCTAACCATTCTCTTAATTTCCAGTTCCACCTCCTGTATACAAGGAACATTATTCTGGAAGACACTTCCCTGTAACCTGAGTTTCAACAGAAAGCTGGGGGCAAGGGTTCTGCCCATACAGTGAGAACAAGCAATTATAACCTTAAGAGAGTATGGGAATTCTGATGTCACTACTCCGTGATTCTTTATTTTCAGTCAATAAATAACATGTACCTCTGATGATGGCTGTATGGTCAGGCAACTCAAGATGGCTTCTCTCTATACATCTCCTGCTTGACTGGTGCCTGCTTCACCTACACACAACTCATAAGACTGATCTTCCTTCATATTCACCCCAGGCCCCAGCTAATGACTGTTCTAGATTTAGATCAGAACTCACCACTATGCTTATCCAAGGGGTGGTGAGAGGCATGACCCTGTGCTGATTAGCCTCATAACCAATGAGCCAACCTGACATCAACTCCCCTATGACTGGTAACCTCTTCTTCCCCACCAGGAGCAAAGACTGCCATCATGTCCTGCCCTCCAGCTCCCACACATGGCAGGATGTTGCTCCAGGACTTTGCTTCAGATGTGTAAGATCACCCTAATCATTAAACTATTGATTATCTCTGTTGCTGACTCTGGGATCTTTCTCAGGTCTTGAAGCTGGGCAAGTACAGGGCTTGTAGACCTGCAGGGTGCAGTCCAGTGCTGACATAGCTAATTAATACCCTCACATAAAACACTTCGTTTATATAAACATAACGTAACTAGTAGCCAAATTGGGTTCAAAAGAATGGAAATACATGGAGATCAGAAGCAACCTTAGCTCTAGGGTCCTCAGAAAGCCCAGATTCAGTGGGATATCATGGTACAGCACAAGGCTTGTGGGGAGAAATGAATAGCAGGCACAGCTTTGCCCATCTCTTATCTAATTCTCAATAGTTCCTTCTGTATTGGACCAACCTGTGATGTGTCTATGTCCATTCAAATACTATCCCTTTCTGAAACTCTTATGAAAATTTCAGTGCACATCATGTTAATTATGATGTTTCACTCATGATGCCACTTAAACTTATCATCATCTTGCATTGTTTCAAAATATTAAATGTATGTAATTACTCTAATTATTTATGTTGCCTTATTTTAGTTGTGATGGTTATATATTTTTTCAGGTTTATTTTCTTCTCTTGTAAAACTGTCTGCTCAAGCAAAGTAGATCTACCCAATGTTTCACAATGATACCCTGTACATTTTGCCTTCCCAAAATGTTACTTTAAATATTCTATTTGAAGAGTTTTCTCTCTCTTCTCACTCTGTGTGAATAGTGTTCATCCCTCAAAAACCAGTCAATGCCAGTGACTTCAAAAGGGTCATTCCTCTCACAAAAGTGTATCTGACCTTGTGAGTATGCTTTTTCTCAGAAAAATAAATCATGAATTTGCATAATTTGTTTGGCAGTTTCTATATGCAGGTATATCTTATTTTATTGTGCTTCACTTAACTGTACTTTGCAGATACTGAGGTTTTTCTTTACAAATTGAAAGTTTGTGGCAACCTGGTCTCTGGCAAGTCTATCACTGCCATTTTTGCACATTGTATCTCTCTGTCACACTTTGGTAATTTTCCCAGTATTTCAAACTTTTTCATTATTATTATATTTGTTATGGTGACCTGTGATCTTTGATGTTACTATTGTAATTGTTTCAGAGTGCCATGAACCCCACTCACATGAGATGAAAACCAGCTTCACAGATGCTGTGTGTGTTCTGACTGCTCCATTGACATGACTGTTCCCCCATCTCTCTTTCTTTCCTTGGGCCTCACTATTCCCTGAGACACAATAATATTTAAATTAGATGAGTTGATAACCCTACAATGGCCTCTAAGTGTTCAAGTGAAAGAGGAATCAATCAATATTTTGCTATCAATTATTATTTATTGTTATTTTAAGAAATTGCCAGACATCTCGACTTTCAGCAACTGTTAGCCTGATGTGTCAGCATCGAGGCAAGACCCTTCACAAGTAAAAAAATTATGACTCACTGAAGGCTCAGATGATGGCTAACAGTTTTTAAAGTATTTTTAATTGAGGTATGTGTATTTTTTTAAATATAATAATATTGCAAGCTAAATAGACTACATTGTAGTATAACATAAATTTTATATGCACTTGGAAACCAAAAACATTATGTGGCTCATTTTACTGTGATATGTGCTTTATCATAGTTGTCTGGAATTGAACATGCAATATCTTTGAGATATGCCTGTATACCTCTTTCTATCATGTATCTAATTATGTCCCTATGAATCTACTTTCATATCTACACATATATCACTTAGTTTGTAAATGCTAAGAAAGTTAATACAATTTGAGGTACCACTTCACACCTACCAGGATGGCTATCATTAAAAAAAAAAAAGACAGGCAATAACAGAAAAGAATGTGAAGAAATTGGAAAATTCATACATTGCTTGGAGTCGGGGGAGATGTAAAATGGTGAAGCCAATTTTTAAGGCAACTAGTTCTTCAAAAAGTTAAAGAAAGAATTATCATATGATCCAGCAACTCCACTGTCATGCCCAAGAAAATTTTAAAAATACATTCAAAAATTTGTACACAAATTTTCACAGCATCAGTATTCATGATAGCCCCAAAATGGAAACAAGCCAAAGTCTATCAACAAGTAATTGTGTAAATAAAATATGGTACATCCATAGAATACAATATTATTTGGCCATAAAAAGAATGTAGTTCTGATTATGCTAAGTGAAAGGAGTCATACACAAAAAGCCACATATTGGATACAATTTATATGAAATGTTTAGAATAAGTAGGATGATAGAGACAGAAAGTAGGTCAGTGAATGTCAGGGGCAATAACCAACTGATATATGGTTGAATAGAGGACTGACTAAATTATAAATAATAAGATAAAGGGGTACTTTGAAACAATCCAATCCAATTTTCCTCTTTTTGTTTATTATTTTTGTTGGCCATCTTTTTCTTTTTTAAATTTTTTAGTTTCTTTCTTTCTTTCTTTCTTTCTTTCTTTCTTTCTTTCTTTCTTTCTTTCTTTCTTTCTATCTTTCAATTGAAGTAAAGTCAGTTTACAAAGTTGTGTCAATTTCTGGTGCACAGCATAATGTTTCTGTCATATATGTATTCATACATATATTTGTTTTCATATTATTCTTCATTATAGGTTACTACAAAATACTGAACATACTTCCCTGTGCTATACAGAAGAAACTTGTTGCTTATATATTAAATATATAATAGTACATATATCTACAAACTCCTAATTTATTCATTCCCACCTCCTTTCACCCTAGTAACCATAAGTTTTTTTCTATGTCTGTGAGTCTATTTCTGCTTTGTAAAGAAGTTCATTTGTGTCTTTATTTTTAATTTGTTTTAGATTCCACATATGAGTGATATCATATATAATTTTCTTTTTCTTTCTGGCTTACTTCACTTAGAATGATAACCTCCAGGTCCATCCATATTGCTGCAAATGACATTCTTTTATTCTTTTTATGGCTGAGTAGCATTCCATTGTATAAATATTCCAGTTTCTTTATCCAGCCATCTGTCAATGGACACTTAGGCTGCTTCCATATCTTGGCTATTGTATATAGTGCTGCTATGAATATTGGGGTGCATGTATCTTTTTGAAGTAGAGTTATCTCCAGATATATGCCCAGGAGTGGGATTGCTGCATAATATTGTAAGTTTATTTTTAGTTTTTGTTAAGGAATCTCTATATTGTTTTCCATAATAGCTGTACCAAACTACATTCTCACCAGCAGTGTGTGAAGGCTCCCTTTTCTCCACACTCTCTCTTCCGTTTATCATTCATGGACTTTTTAATGATTGCTTTTGGTAGTGTGGTCATTTTAACAATATTAATGTCTCCAATCCAAGACCATGGTATATCTTTCTATTTCTTTGAGTTATCTTTAATTTCCTTAATTAATGTTTTGTAGTCCTCCTGATACAAATCTTTCTCCTCCTTGGTCAGATTTATTCCTAAGAATTTTTTTTTAATTGGATGAGATTTTAAAAGAGATTGTTTCTTTATTTTCCTTTTCTGATATTTCATTGTTAGTGTGAAGAAATGCAACTGAATTGTCAATGCTAATCTTGTATCCTGCTACCTTGCCAAATTTTTTTTATCAGATTTATTAGTTTTGTGTGGAGCCTTTAAGGTTTTCTATATATAGTATCATGTAATCCACATTTAGTGACAATTTTACTTCTTCTCTTTGAATTTAGATTCCTTTTATTTCTTTTCCTTGTCTGATTGCTGTGGCAAGGACTTCCACTACTCTGTTGAATAGAAGTGATGAGAATGGGCATCTTTGTCTTGTTCCAGATTTTAGAGGGAAGGTTTTCACCTTTTCACTGTTGAGTAATATGCTGGCTGTGGGTTCGTTATAAATAGCTTTCATTATGTTGAGATATGTTCCTTCTATGCCCACTTAGGTAAGAATTTTTATCATAAATGAGTTTTGAATTTTATCAAATGCTTTGTCTGCATCTATTGAGATGATCATGTGATTTTTGTCCTTTCTTTTGTTGATGTGGTGTATCACATTGTTTGATTTGTGTATATTGAACCATCCCTGGGATGAATCCAAATTGATCATTGTGTATGATCTTTTTTATGTGTTGTTGGAGTCTGTTTGCTAATATTTTGTGAGCGATTTTTGCATCTATGTTTATCAATGATATTGGCCTATAGTTTTCTTTTTTGGTAGTATATTTACCTGGTTTTGATATTGGGGTGGTGGTGACTTTGTAGAATGAGTTTGGTAGTATTTCCTCCTCTTCAATCTTTTGGAAGAGTTTGAGAAGGATCAATATGTGTTCTTCTCTGTATGTTTGGTAGAATTCCCCAGTGAAACCAAATGTAAATTTTCTTTGCATTCGTCATAGGATGTGTTAAAGCCTATATGACTACCATTCTAAAGGAAATAGATATACTAATGGGCTAACATAATTAAAAAACAGGGTAACCACAAATCAAAAGCAGGGTACACAGACCCACGGTTGATGCCAAACCCATCCCCAATGTGCACCAAATCTCCACTCATTTGTCTTAGAGGCACAGGTCCACAAATGCACCAGGAGAGCAAATCAACCACCTCTGCCTGGGACTAGAATGACAGTCTTGCCTGTGATGTTGCAGGGTCCCTGGGTAACAGTTCATGTTTCAGCCCCTCCTTTGCCCAGAAGACAAGCACCAGCAGTTGTACCCCTCCAGAGCAAGCTGAGAAGATGGCTGTGACTGAACCCCACCTCTCTTCTCACAAGAATGCTCATCAACATTGGTGCAGAACAATACCCTGTGCACTAGTGGAGATGGCAGCTATGAAGGTTGCAATGCACCCCTCATCCCACATGCAATGGTGCTTTCTATGGAGGGACCCAGATTGATTTGCACTCTCTTCTAGCCACAGCCCGCACCACACTCCAGGCTCCTGAGGCTGCCTGTGTGCAGTCAACCCCAGTCCCCTCCCCAGGCTCATCCATGGAAGCCTGAGTTCCAGCAGCTCAGCCCAGCCTGTCCCCACTGGCATGCATCTTAGGCTAGGGTTCACAGTGACTCTCACTGCTGGTTTCTCTTAGTTCTTTCTGCTAAGCTGCTGTTGCTGCCTCCTCTAACCTTCTGAAGCTCCTGTTCTGTCCCTGTGGATCTCTTTGCTGGAGAGGGAGCTTCCCGGGGTGAGGGCACTTTTCTTTCTATGCTGCTCTCTCTCTGTGAAGCATATCAATCACCAATTTCCTTTTTCTTTCTTTTTTTCCTCTACCTGGTTTTGTGGGGCTTTCCTTGTATTTCCAAAGTAAGAGAAATTATGTCAAATTTCAGGAGTTATTCTGTGTGAATTGTTCTGTATTTGTATATAATTTTTGTTGTGTTCATGGGACAGGGTGAGCTATGTGTCCTTCTACTCTGTCATCTTGGCAATCCCTTTTCTGGTCTTCAAACTGCCATACATTTTCTTAACAAATAACACCAACTGTAAGTGCATAGCAGTTATATGACTGTCCACTGTTGTGCTTCCCTAAAGAGTCATAAAGAATGTGAATGGATCTACACTTAAAAGTGCAAGTATTCAATCTTTGATCTCAATTTTTCAAAGGCATTCCTTGCAGTTGCCGTCAGTGCTTGGCTGTGTGGCTGAATTGCATGAATTCAGTCAGTGAGTTTATTGATGTTGAACAGCAGGAACTTGTAAATACAGACAGTTGAAATTGCCAGTTTACTGATGAACCCTTGCATGGGTAAGCAGTTGAAAGTCTCCTGCAGTCAGCCTTGCTGAGCAATCCCTGGTAAATTGGTAGAATTTCTTAACTTTTTTCTCCCAGTTTTCTGCCCTAAAGAAGTCAAATACAATTCCTTGATTTGACCCATTTTAATTATTCACAAGAAGTACGATGCACAAAATTTTGCAAATGATGACTCAAGATTAATATCAAATAAAGAAACAAAATATGAGGTCAAGCTATGGCCAAAGGTGCTATTTTAAATACCAACATCTAAAATTTAATATGGAAATATCCTATCTTTTGTTTCTAAAGTTATTAAATGGAAATAATTCACCTTATCCCACAGGAAAACCACATAGCATTCAGATATGAAGACACGAATATATCTGAGTCCTTTTTAAGACTCAAATAAGCTGAATCATCTATAGAAGCAAGTACTGATATTGCCAAGTACTGCACTTCTTTTCATTAAAGGCTTTTTAAAATTTGCTCATGACAGGTAGCTGAAGTATATTTTAAGTTAGTGTGTTATTTTTTCTTTATACTTTGTTAGTAGAGATTTCATATCCTTTCACTCATATCAATTTTTATTTAACATGCAAAAGCATTGCAGGGAAATGAGCAAACTGCATAAACGATGGTTATTTACTGAGATGGCCAAACTCCCTTAGCCAAGCACTTCCCTTTAGCATAGTTTAATTTAGTATAGTTTAATTTTGTACTGAGAAACAAAGCTGAACTTATGCTTGTGTTTTGGAATTTGCATTTACACAAGTTTAGTAAAACAGTATTATTCTATTTGTATTATATTATCACAACCTTTCAAAAGTGTATCTCAAAAAAGTAACTATTTTTATTATTAAGAGATGTCCCAACAAGATGTCATAAAAAATGACATCTAGAACAGACTGTGAAATAAATGTTTTAAGGAACAATTAGGCCCTTTGTCCCATTCAGTTTCTTGCTGATTAATTTTAACTACCATTAATTGAATTTATCTTCAGCATGCTGAGTAAAAAAATCTTAAAATCAAATGTTTTGTATAGAAAATATGTTTTCTATTTCTCCTGTTACAATGGTGAAATAAAGAGACATTACATCCAAAGTTTTTGCTGGTGATTATCAGTTATAGGAAAGTACATAAATGATAAAAACAAATAGTAGTAAATATTTGTTTAATCAGTCTATGTTTAAGTAAATTGTGTTGTCCAGATTTAATAAAAAGTCAATAGTTTAAAATCCTGTTTCTTCCTTCATTATTTATGTGTTCACAGAAAGTTTATTTAATCTTCCTAAACCTTGATGTTTTCACCTTGGGAAAAAAAAAAAAGCTAAACTAAATTCTGGGGATAACAGAACCAGTGCTGGAGAATTAAGGAAATAATTTATTTTAGGGCCTGACATGTAACAGTTTGACTACAAATCCTTCCTTCCTTTCCTCCTTTTTCTCTTTCACTCCCTCTCATCTTCCTCTCTCCCTCTCTTCCCTACTTTCTTCTTATTCTGTCCTGATTTTAATAATCAGATTTGCTAGCTAGCAGGAGCATTTTACTACCTCTGTATATCTAGTCATCCACAATTATAGCCATCTTATTCTACATTATATTAGTGTGATAAACACACATATAGATTACTTTTATCAAATATGTAGCTTATTATAGTTTTGATTTTAATTTAATTAGCTATTTAATTCAGATTGTCCATCATTTCTTAGAAGTCACTGAGTATTCGTTCCAACACTTAAATGAGATATGTAACCAATGGAATTTTTTCAACTGAATTGTGAAATTGAATTTTAGCAGTGACATGCAAGAGTTTTGTGGATATTTATTGATAGAAGTTTGTAAGATCTCTTCTGTAATGTATACAGTGTGTACATTTTTTCCACCTGTCAAAGAACTCCAGGCTTTGAAATGTGAGGTTCTAATGGATCATGTGTTAAACTGCATTGGTTGCTTGATCCTTATAAAAGCATGTTTAGTCATTGCTATTTTTGGTAGTGGTTTTACCAAAAGAATCTGACAAATTTAATTGTGATAGTTAACAAATAATTGATAGATTATGTGTTATCACATAACATAGAATGAATAATTGAATGCAAAAAATTCAGCATGACTACTTCTACTCTATTGAAGTGTTCATATTGACAACTACCTTCTCCTTACACTATAGTTGCATTTAGTTAAATGTCTTGAAAAACATAATTTGGAAAACTCAAGTTTCTTGGGTGCCAGAACCTTTAATGTGCAATTAATTTTCACAATTTATGATTCTAAGAGAGTTGCTCCAAGTCTAGATGAGGGAATCTGTTAATCAAAATTCACAGAAAGCTACAGAAAGGACTGCTTCCAGGTAGTTTTCTTTTTTCAAAGACACACAGGCATTGTGTGAACAAGACACTTCTGTTGTTTTTGTTTTTGAGTTAAGATTTTATTGCTGAATTCTGATCAAAATAATTTATACATTCTAAACTTGCACTGAATGAAGGGAAAATCTGCACAAGATGGATTGGTTAGATGGAACTTTGTATTCTCTTTTGAGAAGTGTGTGTCCCTATACTTTTGCATATAGATCAAGAACAATACTTCAAGGCATTCTCACCAACAGCAAGCAGATCTTCAATTTAGAGTGTCTTGTCTTGCTTTTAATGTGTATTTAGAGTGTACCTTATTCTAATTGGGAAGTTGTAGTCTCAATTCTGTAAGTGGAACAGTGAAGCTGTTTATGTCTGAACTTGTTACATGTTGGTATTATTGTGTCTTTTGGGGACTGGGAAATAAGTAAGCTTAATAAATTGATTCAATTTTGAGAGTGTTTGAATTTAATGAAACTTAAATTGTACTGATTGATTCTCAACACTTTAATTACAGGTTAATTTCAGATCACAGAATTGTTTTACTTACATCAGGGCATCACAGATAGGATAGAATATGTTGTAATATTTTGGATACTGTTATTGTGGTTTTCACACTATTTAAAAGTTTTACCTCCATCTCCACCAAGGACAAAGGGACAAGAATAAAGTTGTTTAGAAAATGATACATTTGTAGACCATCTGCTCTTTGCATAGAACTGCATGAGCATTTGCTTATAAAAAGGAATTATGCTCCTCTTTTTAGTGTGCAGATTAAAGACAAGTCAGGAGAGAAAATGTTAATGCAGACAATGAGAGGGCAAAAGCAATATGATTTGTTAATTACTACAGGAATGTAAAATAAAGGTGGAAAGGTACATCAGTGAAGGTTAACCTAAATCTTGAATTGTGAAACAAGCTATAACCGTGTAATTAAGCTGAACTATTTACAATTGTTCAAATGCTTTGAATTTTTTAATCTCAAATCCTTTGCTCAGAATGTTCTTCCTTGTGTCCTTTTAGCTTGTTATTTATTTTGAAGATTTTTCAGAATTGCTCCATATTATCCTTCTGTAACTCTCCTCTGAACTACCCTCAGTAGAATTAAATGTTTCCTCCATTGTGCTCCATTAGTAGCTAGTACATATCTTTATCATATAACTATTCAGATACATGTATATCTCTTCAGCTTGACCTTAATCCCCTGGAAGTCAAAGCTTTGTTCCATTTTTTCTGTATCTCCATTTCCTAGTGCATGCTCCAAGATTTTATTCCTCTACTCAAACCTTACTATTGAATCTATACTGGAAGTATCTTCTCTAGACACTCTTTGGGGAACCTGTTTTTATGACTTGTAATTGCAGCCCAAGACACCTCTCATTGTACCTCTAACTTCAATCTGATCACCTCCTCTGAAGTTTGACCTATACTCAGCTTTCCACCTGACATCTCTGCTTTAGTGCCAGAAAAGGTGTCTCTAACACATTTTTCAAACTCATCTCACTCCTTCCATAAACTATGTCCCCTGTTTTGCTGCTTAAGCTCAGATTTTAGGGGTCATCCTTGATACTTCTGTATTCCTTAGTCCTCACATAAAAAATATCACCAATTCCTGATAATTTTATTTCCAAAATACACCTTCTTGATCTTCAGCATCATGGCCACCACCCAGCATCTTCTAATATCTTTCTTTCCTTTTATTCACTGAATTTCAGTTGCACTGGACTCTGGTGTACTGAAGACTGTGACTTTTACCCATCTCAGTACTTAAATGTGATGATATTCTATCAGAAAAGCATGAATTTGAATTCTTGGGCATGGCTATTTCCTTCTCTTCACTCAGCTCTCATGTTGACTTACTTCTTTAAGGACAATACTGGGCTGCATATTCTATACAAGAATCTGCTACACAGATTGTTTTCTTACAGAGCATTTGTCTCTTTCTTAGTACTTAAAATCTCATTATTTTGTATTCATGTCTGCCTTTATTATATAATATTCATTTCCCCATTCTAATTTAAAAACCACGAAGATAGTAATCATCTCACCATTATGTACCAAACATGTAGAACAAAGCCAAGCACATAAGAACACCATAAATATTTGTGAAAAAGATGAATGTATATATTGAGAATCAAGAGAAACACCATAATCAGAAGGATTGAGTATGCTATAATGCAAGCTTCGTGGAGGCAAACATATTTTGTTTTAATCATTATATCCCTTTGTCTAAGGATATTCTGATGTGTTATATGTATTCAATATTTGTTGAATAAATGTAAGAATTTAGAAAGTAATGCTTAAAGCAGTTTTGAATGACAACATCAATGTCAGGATATAGATTCAAGAAAAATAAAATTAAATTTTTCACATATATGAGACACTTCAGTTTTTACAAAATTTCTGCTAACTATATTCACTGCCTTATCAATCAGTAAATAAAAGGGTTAACAGCAGTTTATTGGGTCACTGTATAAGATAATGTAATCAAGATAATGAAGAAGCAGAAATAACTTAAAATCAAGGAACACAGTAATAAACGGACTAATTATCAAAATGACTTTCATGGAGAAGAAAAAATAACAAAAAGCACTCATTTTAAATTTTGATCTGTAAGTAACAAAGGCAAAAACAAGAATTTCAAAAAAATTAAGTATACTTTTAATGGTATAAAACTTTTATAAAAATTGGTTTTCTGTCACTTCATACAATAGTTATCCAACTGCAAAAGTGTACAATAACAGATTTCACATTTATTTCTTCTTAAAGTCAATGCATTAGGCTAATTTCTCCTATCCCATTTCTTTTTCTTTTCACTCTCTCCAGGAGACAATGGAAAAGACTTCTAAATAACTACAGCATTTGGCCAGTTCACAATGGAGGAAATAATGAACAGCGTAAGGAGCTAAAAATCATCTACAGTTTGAGTTTTAACTTTCAGATGATAAACAACCTTCAACCTATTTTAGATTCTATTTTAGAAAGACTGAGAGGAGTAAATATGATATAACTAAATGTCCATCCAAATAAATTTCAGAAATACATGTAAATAGATTTTTAAAAAGTTAACATAAAAGCATAATTTAAATTAAAACTTAAAAAAGGCTTAAATTTAATCCTAATTAAGCTGCACATACCTTTGTATAATGTTCAGTGTGAGGATCTCATTAAATAAGTGTTTTCTTTTAAGTCTTCTCAAAAAATAAGGGCATTATATAGCTTTTCATATGCTTAATGATATTTGTTTTGTAGTGTACTCTGATATACACTAAAAAAATTCCTTTTATTGGCCCCAAGATCCCTGACATCACAAGGAAATGATTCATTTACAACTTGGGTAACAGGTGAGTTTTTTAAGCAGTGATTTGGGGCTATTGTTAATAACAAGGTACATGAAAGCTTCTTTATAAAACTAAAATTGTATAATAATAATAAATAATACCATTTAGTAAATGGTAAATGTATTATGTAAATTGTTTCATGGAATCCCACACTGGGGACCTGGGCCTATTGTTTCCCTTTGAATAACAGATTCTTCCCTAAATCATTTGAAATCTGTTCCCTGTAAATTTTAAATAGGATAACATTATTTTGCTATAATAGATTAGTTTAAATTTAAGCACAACCATTCTGTTTCAATTATAGTAGTGTCATTGGGATTTAATTACACAATTTGAAAGACTGAGAGCAAAAACTACCTGCGTGCTCCTGATCTGGGAAGGAAGGCCTGGCTCCTCCAGACCAGGGTTTCTGGACTTTGGCATTATTGCCATTTTGGACAGGATTGTGCTTATGTGTGTGTCTGTGGTGGGGGGAGAGAGGAGGGATGCTGACTTGTACATTTTATGACATTTAGCAGCATCTTAGATGAGATTGCAATAGCAATGCACTCCTAGAATGACAATCAAAAATCTTTGCAGATCTTGCCAAATGTCCCAGGGAAGAATTACTCCACGTGGAGACCTACTGCTTAAAAAAAGAAATAAATACATAAAAAACTCTGAGCAACACACCTAGCCACTTAAAAGCATAATCCTTCAGCCTCTCTTCCTTGGAAACCTGGTGGAATCAGTGCTGCAGCTGTCACCCATTCTCTACGAAAATCACTGCCTTTGTCTGAAGTAGTAAAGCTGAGATACTGCACTCAAGAACTCACTACCAAGCAGTGAGCAATCTCCTCTCTACAAACATCATGGACTCAACTCAGGAGCCCTTTATCCTTTACCCTCTTCCTCCACCCTCTAAGGTAGATGGAGGTAGTAACCAGATGTGCTTTATTCAATCTATGGTTTCTGCCAATAGCCACATTAGAGAAATTAAGCTGCTCTTGTTGGTTCAAAAACGGACCCCATACATAGAGTGCAAAGAGAGACTGAAGAAAGAGGCAAACCACTCCAGACTGGTATGTGGCAGGTTTAATAAGCATGGGAAGTTACATATGAGGTTTGTCTTGGGTGGCTGTGAGACAAATAGACTTCTGAACCTGCCCACGAGAATCTTAAAAGTTTATTTGGAGGCCTTTACTGGATTCAGTCACATGTACTTTCCAGATGGTCTCCATCATACATTGCTCTCTCAAGGCTGTGTCCTTGAAAACAGCTCCAGCTGTGGGAAAGGTGGTCAGAAGGTACATGGAAAGGGCAGTGGAGGGGTTGAGGAGCTCTGATTGGTGGGTCCAGCTCATGAGTCAGCTGAAGTCACATCCTCTCATTGATGACCTCCAATAGCTCTTTGTTTCTTTTTTGAAGCTCAAAGATCAATCTTTACCTAAGCCTGTATTAAGGAGCTGCATGTGTTAATAAGCCAGGCCTGTTGACATTTTATATCTATTTAAAAGACCATGGTGATGTGTCCTTCCATGGACTGTGATCACATGTAACCATAGGTCCACTGTTTCTGCTCTGGAGAAAATGATAAATAGGAACAGTGCAGAATCCCACCTTTAGATGAGCAGCTACCTTCAGATGTGGCTGACAGAGGACAAGGTCAATAAGCAGGCTAGTCCACTCTCATCCATCCTCTCTAAGAAAGAAGCAACCGCAGCTCAGGGTCTCTAGAATTTCTAGACAGGTGAAGAAAGCCACATTCTGGCAGGGGGCATGAATAGTGAACTTAATATCTAGATATCACATGATATTTAATTTGTCAGGGAAAATTTATTGAAATAATTTTGTCCAATTCCTGTTGGTCAGTGTTGTATCAGTTATTTTGTGTTGAATGAAAGAAACACCTGGAAACTTAACAACTTAAAAAGATAACCATTACTTCTGTCAGGTTCTCTGGGTCAAAGCAAGTCATAGACAGGCCCAGATTCACAGAACTGAGATGCAGATTCCATCTCTTGAATAGCAGGTGCTATAAAATATGTTAGTCATTTGTTTTGTAATTTTTCTTAGATGTTCTGAATTTCATTAATTTTGCAGTTAAAACAATTAAATGAGGTGTTTTTCAAAGTAAGAAAATATCCTTAATTTTGGCAGGAGCTATGAAATTTATAATATAGATTTGCACAATGTTTATAAATGATTCTATTTGAAGAGCAGGCATAGACAATTGTATTTTATAAAGTGCCAAGCCCAGGAAAAATGTACTGCTTCTAGGAAAATTGACTGCAAGCCTTTTTTCTACTTATTTCTTTTTCTTCCTTTGTTCTTTCCACTCAAATTCTTGATACTTGGATGTCTTCACGTGGTAGAACAGAAGTAGTATTTTTTTAAATAACATTGAATAAATATTTTACTATATCCTCTTACACAGTTTCCTGTAATATTAATCTATAGGTTTATTTACTTTTAGGGGAAATCATGATTCCATTAATGTGCCCAGGATTTTTAAAGAGTGTTTTTGGTTCATATTCAGATAACAGATGCTCTGAGGCTATGTAAACTACATAAATTTCTCTCTGCCATGACAACAATTATAAGCACTTTGCTTCTGGCTTATTTCCATAGCTTTTAATATATAAAAATTCCAAATTATATCATTTTATATTTGGTGTCTGTGTATTTGCAAACATACTATTCACATGGAGATTTTGCTTATAAGCTTAAAAATGACAAAAATATTTGTATAAAATTATAGATTTAGGAGTCATATAAAGTTTGCTATTCTATGATCATATATATATTACATATTTTTCTCTTAAAAAGATAAGATACATTCACAAATGTACTATAAGACTGTAGATCTAAGAATAAAGGCTTATGCCACAGAGAAAGCACAGTACAAAAAAGGACATGAAGAAGGGACATAAGAAAGTTTGAAGCCATTAAGTAAGAAAGGACAATAGAAAAGAGGATGAGGAGGAGAATGATATAGAGTAGTTTAAAAAAATTACAAAAAAGCAATGTATATGTTTTCTTTCCTCTTTTTCATAATTTTATGTGCTTTTACTGTTTTCAGAGTAAGCCACACAGTAAAAGAAACCCACATTCTACTGCTGAATACTCAAGCATGCTTTGAAAGAAGCCATGGTTTAAACTGTGTGGGACAGCAGAATAATTCGGTGGACCTGAGCTCAGATCTAGTCCTACCCTGACATTTGCCATCTGAAATGAGCTGGGGAAGCCTCCCTGAAACTCATTTTCTTCAACAGGAAATTGAACATGATAATAGTTCCCTGTTAGTGTCAATGTAAATTTTGAATTTTTTTTAACACAATCTTTTTTTGAGGTGAGTGGGGGCCAAGGTAATTTGGTCTGTTTGTTTGTTTGTATAATGGAGGTCCGGGATTGAACGTAGGACCTCGTGCATGCTAGGCATGCACTCTACCACTGAACTCTAACCTCCTCCTCAAATCTGAATTCTTGAAAAATTAAAATATGTGCAGAACAGTGTAATAGTCCAATAAATGGTAGATATTTTACAAATATACACCAACATATTCTGTTTCTGTTATACAATTTTTATATTTGTAGAAAATAAAATATATGCAGATACTTGAGAAGTCAACCTCTCAACTTTTGCTCAACCTTTAAGCAAACACGTCTAGACTGTTTAAAATTTTAGGGATGTCAAAAAACTTCAGTTGCATCTTGCTGATATTTATGTTTTTTGACAAAATCAAGGGTTTAAAAAATGTTAGTGTAAAGTTGATTCACCAATACTTACATACTTAAAAAGTGCTTTTTTCCTCTTGTTCATCTGGACTGGAACTCAAAGCTTTCACAATTCAGTTCTCACATTGATTCCTTTGGACATCTTTCAGTACATGGTGTCCTATCTCTGTGTCTAGACAACTTTTTCATAAGACAAAAGTTGTTGGAGTAGTGTGTGTGTGTGTGTGTGTGTGTGTGTGTAAATTTTTTAAGAAATTATCTAATAGATAATATCACTGCCTTAGAGAAAATGCTCCACTGAAAATCAATTGAAATTAGAAGAATACCTAAGACTTTTTCATGGCCAAATTGAGCCCATATTATTCCTTCACATCCACCCCATAAAACTTGTCATGGTTTTCTTCAATCCCACTAACATTTTCTCATCTTTTTCTCTCTTTCTCTCTCTCTCTCCCTCTTCCTTCCTTCCCTTTCTTCTTCAATTCTTTGGAAACCTCAAGCCACTATCCTCCTTGGAAATTAAGCCTGACATTCTCTTCTCCCAATATCCTGTTGTGGCTGAGTGTCCATTTGTCACACCCCAGCTTGAAATGTAACTCCCTAAGAGAAGACATTCAGAACACTAGCTCTAAAATAGCCATGAAAACATCCTCACTCTATACCTCTGCCCCCTTATTTCTTCTTTACATTTTTATTTTTTGCATTCTGAAATTACTTTACTTATTTTTTTTCATTTACAGTGTCTCTCTCCCAGTTAGAATGTAAGTTCTTGGAATGCAAAAATTCCACAGCCCTTTAGTATAGAGAAAATGTGTGATGAATACATAGTATATATATTTGAATGACTAACCTTTTGAATCAATAGATGTATGAATATATTAATAAGGGCTGGAGAGGGGACAGGGAGACACACTTTGACTTACTCCATTCATAATTATTTCCTAAAGAATGGGTGAGTGGTTTATCTCCTGGAACACATGTAAGTCAGTGTTACACTCCTATGTGTGCGTGGGGAGGAAGTTTATTATGACATCACTGAGTGGCTCACTTGAATCTCCTTTTATCCTGAAAATGTTTAGATATATCTGCTGTGCTACACACAGAAAAAGTGATAGAGAAAGCTGGCCACCACTTGGTTTATTCCCTTCCAAGTCCATTATATTTTTCAATTTAAATATGAGAGATAATCAATACACTGGGTGCATTCCAGATGTGTTTTTAAGACAGTAAACTGTAAATGTGATATGACCTGAGGTTGAAAAAAGAAAACTGTGTGCAGAGGCATCAGTGAATTTCAGTGCCATCACTGAGCAGAAGTAGCAAGAAGGATTTTGAAAGCAGGGAATGCAGCTTGTTCCTAGGGGCATTCTAAGTTTTAGGCAGTTTCTGCTTTTTTTCTCTTCCAACAATATTAAATGATCTTACCAATGTTATTCATCTTTCTTACAGTAATTTTATTTTACATATTTACCATGGCTGATTCTACTAGAACCTGAGTTAACCTATCACAAGAAAATCATTCTGAACAGAGACACAGTAAATTATCACAAGGTATGGGTTAAAGAAGTTTATGAAAAAAACTATCTTACTCAGGAAACAACTTAAAGGAAAATTGGATTAATTCTCTTCAGGAAGCAAAAAGTGTTTGTTTATATAGTTATCTGCTTAGACATCAGGCATATAATGAAATTATAGATATATATGCACATATATGTATATAAAGTCCTGCTCTTCTTTTCTTCAAAATTAGTAGACTTTCTATGAAGTCTTTTCTATATATTTTAGCTTCATTACATTCACCCTTTTATTCATTTATCTATAAATAAAGTTGTATTATAAAATTACCAAATGCCAGGCACTAATCTATAGTAGTGAATTCACAGGTCCCTAGAATCACAGAGTTTACACTATATTGGAAATTATTAGCTGGCGTTTAAGAGCACTCCTGATACTCCAGCAGTCTTAGTTCTTTGGTGGGCATTATGTTAATATCATTTCTCATTCAAAGGACAAGGAGATTAAGTCTCAGAGCATGCAAATCACGTCTTCAAGATCATCAAGCTAGTAAGCATTAAATATGAGATTTAACCCCATCCAGTTTGCCCATGCCCACGAGTCCAGCTGCCATGCTAATTCAACTTTTTAACACATATTCTTCTAATACGTATTATCTATGCTACTCACATGTTTCCTTGCGTTTTTAAGTAAATTTAATATTTTAATGGTGAAAATAGAAAACAACACAGAAATTTGGAAAATGGAGAAAATATTCATATTGACACCATGTTATAACTATTATTCTCTAAATATTCTCATGTTTCAATCTGTTAACACTTGGAATCATAGTTCATGAGCAATTTCACCTCCTGTCTTTTCCATTTTATTATAATGTTTCTATAATGTTACATGCAGTTCACATACATTTTATTATAATGTTTCCACAATGCTACACAGAGTTCATAATCATTATTTTTAGAGGCCACTTGAATGTATATTGAATTGATATAGCATAATATAATTAATACTCTCGTTGGTAGCTAATTTACTTCACTGGAGGGAAGAACCCCATGATTTTATCGCATAAAAAAGGTCTTTAGAATTTCAATTCAAGTTAAATTGAACATGTGCAATTGTTTGACAACTTTATGATAGGTAGCCTTCCAGGTACTGATATGTCTCCAAAAATGCACTTCAACAAATATTTCTTGTAGCCTAACATTCACCACACACTGTGATAGGTCTTAAGGATATTTAATTGGTGGGAAACAGTCTCTAAACTGAAGAAGCTTCTAAATCAGTCACAGGTGACAGAAATCCAAAACAGTATTAGCTAGAACATATAAAAATGCAGCAAGTCTAGTAATGTGGTGTTGATGAAAATGGATGTGATAGAAAGGGCTTTGGAAAAGGTAATATTTACACAGAAATCTGAAACGGTGTTAGAAATTGGTTGCTTAGGTTGAGACTGCTCAGGCTGTTATAACAAGATACCACAGACTGGGTGGATTAAACAACAGGCACACTTATTTCCATACCATTCTGGAGGCTGGCAGTCTGATATATAGTTGCCAACAGGTTGGTCTCTGGGAGACCTCTCTTTCTGCCTTGTAGATGATGATCTGCTCTCTGTGTCTTCATATGTCCCCTTTTTTGTATGTACATGGAGAGAGAACCTGTATCTTTTCCTCTTTTGATAAAGACAGAAGTCCTGTGGGATTAGGGTCCTACCCTAATGACTTAATTTAACTAATTACCTCATAAGTGTCCTATGTATGGACACAATCACATTGGGGGTTAGGACATCATATGACATCATATGAATTTTAGAAAGACACAATTCAGTCCACAACAGATAAGCAGAAGGGTGGAGATGAGAAATGAGTTAAATCCTGAGGAAGGGAAGGGATAGATGGATAGATAGGTAGGTAAAGTTCATCAATAATACATTTAGAAAATTGTTTTAAAAACATGATGGGGAGAGAAGAAACTAGTAAAATAACTTCATGCTATCTTAGAGGAGATTAAATTGAAATTTCCAGCAAAATTAACAATCACAGTTTGAACAGGTCGCTTAAAACAAGACAGGAAATCAATTATTTAATAGCATTTTTAGTTTATAGATTTGCTTCTAGTTAGGGTCAAGTATGAATAATTAACTTACTTGATTACAAAATCATTCTGAATAATCTGCTTATAATTTTAAAGATAATATGAAAAGTATAATCATAAAATGTGAGAGAAGAAAATGTATAGAGAGATGAAAGAAGGTTGTTAACAAGAAATATGTACCTCCAACAGAGGTCTCTAAAGAAACTAAACTAAAACTTTGTCAGGGCAGGAGACAGGAATAAGATTATAGACTCAGATTCTTCTTTTGACCAATATTTGGACAAACTTGATCAGATTGATAAAGATGAAAAGATGACACCTGCCTTAAACTTATTATCTAATAATGATGTTCAAATGTTTTCAAAGGCTGTCTGTATTTCAATATATTAAATCTCTTTCTGTATTATGAGAGTTAGAGTTCAAAAAATCTTCCTTTGTGGATTCACAGTATATGTTAATATGACAGCTAAATTTTTTACATATTTTTAGAAAATGAAAATGATTTATTAAATACAATTTTAATAATTTGATTTATAAAAGAGCTGGAGGTGGCAACCCACAATAAATTAATCTATTGTGAATTATGAAAATATTAATCAGCTTGATGTAAACATCTGTGGTTCACAGAAATGGCCTGGAATTATTTATCAGTGTCATTTATCCTTTCTGCCTCACCTAACTCCACTTAATGACTGGGACTCGCATGTCTTTGTCATTACATAGGGAATAGAATATGTGCCAAAACATACAGCTCAGGGTTTAAAAGTTAAATTGCATGAATATTTATGAATACACTGTCTAGTATACAAAGATTCTAAAATACCTCAATGATTGAGATTTAGCATTCAACTTGACAGAGTGAGAAAATGTTCGTTTTAAATTTAAAACAAAATAACTACCATTTCTTAATCTGTTAGACTGTACTAACAGCTTTACCTCCCCTATTTAATTTAACTGTTCAAAACAATTTTATTTAAAAAATACTGAAGAATGCATGGGAATGCAAATTGATGGTAAGTTATAAAGCCAGAATTTGAAATCAAGTATATCTGATTCAAGATGCCATGCTCATTTTTCTCATCTGCAAAATTGAAAAAATATATACCATGTCCTCCTTAACTCACATTATATTGAGGTTCAAATGTAAGAGTGAGAATATTTTAAATTGTGACATCAAAATAGTTGTACAATTATTTATTCAGCTATGGGTGATGGTTGCTAGTACAAGCTAATAACAACATAAAACTCATATATATGTGGATAGTTGAGTTAGAATGAAGTTCTTCAGTGGATTAACAGGAATTACTGAAAACTTGTTTTGTGGTTGTTAAGTTCATCAAATCATTGAAGAAGAAATGTTTGAAAAGTCCTTTAAATCACATAAAGAAGGTAGATGTTTGATCCAATTCCAAATCAATATCCCTTCCTCCTTTAAAAACATATGTCTAATTTCCAGCTCACTGTACAAATTTTTTCCAAATCTTTCAAACTTCAATGGCATTCTTCTCTGGTGTTTCTATATGAAAAGCTTCCTGGATGTCTGTTTTATATTGTTCTAGTACTTATCCAAATATTCATTTTTAATTAACATTTCCTACCTCTATTTCCTAAGGCTGTTATGTAACTGTGTCTATGATACCAGAGAGATCACGGACTTTGCTTCCGTAAGTCACAAAACCCTTCAATTAATTGTCCTGCAATTAGCAATGCACAATGAAGAAGTAAGTTCTTAATATTTGCTTGTGGTTGACAAGTATTATGACAATGCAATTTTCTGAAAAGGTTACCAGCTCACTGGGAGTGTTTAACAACCTGGGGCCTGACATAATAGACCATATTGCATTCATATCTAACATCATGAGGCCCACTATAATATAAATGATGAAACTAAGCAAATAGCTAAACTGGTAGAGACTTTATGCATGGATTAATGTCTTTTAAAAATGTTTATTAGTGTATTTGTACCTCCAGTATGTCTGAAAAATGTAGGTAATAATCTACCTTCTGGAACAGCACTGAATATATATATGTATATGTGTGTATATAAATATATATATGTATATGTGTATATATATGTATGTGTATATATATATATGTGTATATGAATACATTTATTTAATTTCACATCCACACACCCACAAGCAAACATACAAAATATCCATTATATATATTTGTAAACTTATATAGAGGACTTCCTTTTTTATGTGTGAACTATGCACGTGGTATCTTATTTTTAAAACACATATATGTGTATAAGAAAGACTGCATTACACATATCCATATGCAGGAACCTAAGCGATTGTTGATCTTTTTTTTAAATAAGACTATTACTCCATGATCTCTTATTTCTAAATCCAGAACTCTCTTCCCTACTGTCCTATGAAGGGGAAAGTGGCATGTGTGTTGAAGAGCAGAAGTAGATGAGAGGCCTTTGTAAATCAAAGAATGAAAACTCATCATTTTGTCCTTAGATATGTGACATACAATTTAACCACATTCATCAAAGGAAAAACATTCAGGAAAAACTTTAAGTCCCATATTTCCATTTGTTAAAGGTGATATAAGTTGATCTTTTTTATTGCTTTATGCTTTTTTTTTTTGAAAAATGAATTTTCCTCATTGAAGAAGTTTGCCCTGCCTTGGAAAACAACTTGCCATCAAACAAGTTCACAAGATATTTACAAGCTTGATGCATTAAAGGGAAGAATTTTTGTATACAAGTCTTTGCAAATTTTCTTGGATGAAATGCAAGAAGGGTTTGATTTGTATGAGATTCTACCTGATGGCAAACAGGGCAGAGCTATCACATGGTTCCCAGGAGGCTTACACCCAACAGCACGAAAACTTGGAAGTCTGCCTGTATTACCTTATGTGATGACTGCAGAGCTCAATCGCATTTAAGATTTAATATCATTGGCAATATGCCTCCAGCAGCCACTGAATAATATGGAGTAAAAATGTCTTAATCTCCAAAAGATTGCTGCCTTGTAAAGTAAATTACTCTAGTTACATTAACAAGTTAACTAGGTACAAGGTGAGAATATAAAATCTTAGAACTAAACTCTGGTTCATATATATTCAAAAGTTAGCAGGATAAAAGCAATGTATAGACTAAGAAGAAGCAGGGAGAAATTTGTGATGTTTGGACACCAAAGATGTCTGAAATTTATGAGAAAGAAGTATCAACCTAGTGTAAAAAGCTGGGTCTCCTTTGGCTCTAATACTAAGTTTGTCATTTATAAGTACTGTGATCTTGGACAAGTAACTTAAATTCTTAATATCTGTTTTCTTGATTGTAAAATTGGTTTAATAATGAAACCTAGCTCATGGAATTATCGGGGAGGCTTTAAAGGATAAAATACATTAAATTATTAGAACATCTAGACTTTTATACTATAGTTTTATGTTATTATCATTATCAAAGTCATTAAAATTAGGAATTAAAAGTGATCATTTTCTTTACTTTTCTATATGTAACTTCTATTGTTACCACAATTTCTTTATTTCTTAATGCCTACATTCAGTTCAAGCTCTAAAGAGAAAAGACTGAATTTTTTCTATTATTTTAAAGGGTTAGTAACACATTCTTTAGAATGGAACAAAGTCTCTTATTCTTTATCCTAAAATGACCCACTAAAATAGTAACAAGTAAGTTACAGAGAATTTGGTAAATCTAAAAACTCACCTTGCTATTTATTTTAACATTAAATTAAGATGAATGCAAAGATTCTTTAATCTGGAAATAAAGATGAGAGATGCATCAGTACATATTTGGTGATTGAAGCCAAAAAATTAGTAATTTTGGACATTAGGAAATTTAAATCCTAGGACATTATTTAAGAATGTACAACTGCTAGACTGGCACCAAAACACAAACACTGGAGTGGAGGCTACCAATTGTAAAGCTAGTATTCATAAACACTAAGGAATTCTCTCAAAATACTTCGATATTTTTTCACCAAAGTGTGACCAAGGATAGAGCATTTATCGAGACTTAATTGTGATAAGTATCAGGATTATGTGTTTGTCTGAAATCCATCAATGAAACATAATGAAATAGTCTATAACCACGGATTTAATATTTCCCCTGTTATTTGATTGTGAATATGGGGGGTGGAGAATAAAGTTTAATAAAATTTCAATCACATAGATGCAATAGCATTCAATCTCAATATCCCAAACAAGTGGTTCAGAACAGAATGTCATATATCAAGTCACTAATATGCTCATCCAGGACAATGACATTAGCATTTGTCATCTTGTCACTCGTAAAAACCCTGAAGACCTCAAGAGGCAGAAATATCCATTTTCCTACCCCCAAAGGCCAGTCTCAGATAGGTTGATGTAAATTCTCATGTATTTAGAATCAATTGGAGACTTTTCAATAAAACTAAAATTATATAGCAGTTTTAAAAAGAATTTTACTCTCAGAGGAAACACAGCAGTAATGAGAGAGAGAGAAAAAATAAAAAAAAACCCTTGCATTAACTTGGCATTAGTTTTGGCTATTTAGATTCTGCTTTCAAAGGATGTCCATGATAATTATTTTTCTTTATTTTCCTTCGGATTGGCCCTTCATTTGACAATGACTGTGTAAGCTCTATGTTTTGAATATGCGGCTGATTGACAACAGCAAAAGAGGAAGAAATGGTCACTTAACTTGAAACTCCACAGGAAAACAGGACACTCATATAAAGATGATTTTAAGAGCTGAATATATGTTATTCTGTTTGAAAATCATTGTACTGAGAGAATTTTAATAATAATATTGTAATTAATGTGTGATGAGAAGGAAGTCTGCATTTATGGTACTTGTACAATATTCACTTTGATTTCATGTCTTTTAAAAATATATTTTCTACAGTAACATATCTGGTTCATTGACAGTCATTTATACTACTCATTAGATGATAATACATGAATGAAATTGTAGTTAAATGCATAAACTATCACTACAGGAGGCAAAGATTCTAAAACAAATGCATTAAAGCTGTCTGCCATTCTGCCTGATGCTCCAGTTGATCGCTGATATTTAGGTTGCCATGACAACATGAAATGTTTGTACTACTTAGCATTTAAGAATTTATTTTAATTTTTATCCTTATTTGATTTTTTAATATATTAAATGATAATTTCTCATATATTTCTGTTATATATCAAAATAATAAAACATTTGAGCACCTTAAACTGTTCTAATGTTATTATAAATATTATTGTAATAAATTATATAGTTACTGTTTATGAAGTTACAATAAATTATATAATTAATAAAAATATATAGGTATATAGTTTTCTGACAAATTATTAAAATACTATAATAAAGGACACAAAAAATTATGGCAAATGTTTTGCCCTTATGGAATACTTCTTTATTCCTAGTAATACAAATAATTCTAAGAATTAACAGCAGCCCTGGTGTTTAATAATTTAGTCCATACACACGCATGCAGACACACATACACTGACACTAACACACAAAAATCATATACTGGCCAATGTTAAGGGCACCTTCTTAAGAAGAAAGTGTCATATCTAACACTTGTTTTGTTGTTTTGGTGGTTGAAACTCTCCCAGTAGGGACTTTGCTTTATTGGTAACCCTCTTTTCCCAAAATGCCATCACAAGGAAATGACTGATTCAACTGTGGCTAAAGAGTTTATGAGTGATTTGTTCACAACTTATTTCTATTTTTCATTTTGTGAAGATCAATGGAAGTCAGCAGTTATGATACTTACAAATCTAAAAAGCATTAAGTGCACCACCACATAGTAGGTCCAGGAATGTTCCCATGTGTGTTTATCAGCTTTACTTATACAAAAGCCTACAGCAAAACTCCAAAGAAGGACTCCATCTTTTCACCTCCTGCTCCTGGGAAGGCGGTGGGGATATTCAGCCTGAGGGGCCAATCATATTAAAATAAAAGGTAAAGAAATGTAGCACAACTTTATACAAGGCCAAAAATAATATAGACCTTGTTTAGAACTATTACCTATTAAAGGACGTGTGAAAAGCAAGAACAACTACAGATAAACAAACACCCTTTGATCCCAAAAGCCTGTCTTTCCTTCCCACTTCTCTGTTAAAAACCACAAATAAACTTAATAAGGTTATCAGTGTTTTCAGATGACACCTTAAACTCAGGAAATGACCAATATTCAGCCCAATTGGCTTAGTTTGTCAGGGATTGTCTTCAAAGAGAACATAAGAGAAAATACTTGGTGTTTCAGGGAACATTATTTCTTCCTGATGAAAAGGGAGAGTAGTAAGAAAGATCTCCTCTACACACTCCTTCCTTGCTGCTTTCAGATGTTGTTAACTGAGGATGTGATACTGAAACCTCAGCACCATCTGATGAATGGGGGAGTAGCCCGAATACTCAGCAGAATGCTTGAAAAGGATTCCATCATTCCATCACTGGAACACCGTTTTTGATATTCTCTTTTTCTAGAATTTCTATTAAAGGAAAACACACAAGTGCCTACAGTAGAAGCCAAAATTATTCAGATTTTCTGCAACTTGAAGACAACACATCTTCACTGAATCAGATGCCCACTTGGAAATCAGATTCAGGATTACACATATTTGTTGATGTTCTCCATTCTCTTATTCCACTAGGAAGCAGTTTTGGTTAATTTGTGAAAGCAGAAAGAATTTGAAGCCATAGGAAATATATAAATTATGATGGCTATAGAATCTGCTTGCCCTCATTTTGTTCACTTGTAATTTTATCTGGTACCCTTCTTTTCTCTATTTCACTTACTTTTACTGCTTCATTTTCATGTGCTTTATCCTATCAATTGACATCAATTCATATTACCATATTTGGTTGGGCAAGATAAGAAATTATTACCCATGCTAATCCAAATAGCATAACATTCAACTATCAGTGAGTACACATGTATAGCATATAATTTTGTGCCTTATTTTTATCTTTGCAATTATGCTCTGTTTACCATGATATCCAATTGAGGACAGAGAGAGGGCAAAGATAGAAAACATTCAGGAAAAAGTCAGAGCATACCACAAAAATGCAACAAATTAGAAAGCTAGAAGGTTAATAGTAACTACTTAATCCAGTTCCATTCATGATAAAACTAAGATGAGAGACACAAAGCAGTATCAATCTCTTGTGGTGGTATAGTCAAGAAATGAATCCAGGTTCCTATTTACTGACATGGTCCTCTCTTAATTGCATTACAAGGCATGCATTCAAATGGAGCATCTTGGATATCACATGATTTGCCCTGTTGATAAGCCAAGGCAAGTTAGCCTTACCTATGTAAAATATTAAATGAAGGATGGATGCAGAAATGAGCTAACAAGAGTGAAGCTAAAAGAACAATTTAATTTAATTCAAAACAGTACAGATAGATTTTCTTTTTAATCCTCTCTTCTCCCAATTCCCCAGTTTGAATATTTCTTCTGGGCACTATCTTATTTAATTATAATTATTTGTTGATATCTTCTTGCATCTGTATGTATATTTTTTAACTCTGGTCTTTCTATTCATGTATAGGCCAGGCATTTTTTCTAGGATCTAGGAAGATTGTGTAAATAAACTGACAAATTGCCCCTTCTCATGTATCTTTCACTCTAATGTGAGAAATAAATAATAACAAATAAATATATAACCTAACATTGTGTATTTTCCATGTGCCAGGCACTGTTTTTAGCCCCTTAGATAAAGTAACATTATCACTATCAAGGTACTATTATTAGCCTCATTTTTAGGGTTATGGAAACCAGAGCACAGAGTGGTAGGTAAAATTGCTCAAGGTCACATAACTATTAAGAAGCAAAACCGAGGAAATATGGCTCCAAAATCTGTACTCTTAATCACTATGCTATGACAGTTCTCCATGTAAGAAGAGTTCTGAAAACAAATTAGAGTGTAACTTGTTAAGAGAAAATAGCATGAATGTGTGAAAGATGAGAGAGTTTTTAGTTAAGGAAATAGATACATGCACCCCAATGTACATAGCAGCAATATATACAACAGCCAAGACATGGAAGCAACCTAAATGTCCATTGATAGATGACTAGATAAAGAAGTTGTGGTATATTTACACAATGGAATGCTACTCAGTGATTAAAAAAAAGAATAAATTAATACCATTTGCAGCAACATGGATGGATCTGGAGGTTGTCATTCTAATTGAAGTAAGCCAGAAAGAGAAAGAAAAATACCATATAATATTACTCATATGAGGAATCTAAAAAAAAAAAGAAAAGAAAAGAAAAGAAAAAGAGGGCACTAATGGACTCATCTACAAAACAGAAACAGATTCTCAGACATAGTAAACAATCTTATGATTACTGGGGGAAATGGGTTAGGAAGGGATATATTTGGAAGTTTGAGACTTGCAAATGTTAACAATTATATATAAAGATAGATTAAAAACAAATTTCTTCTGTATAGCACAAGGAACTATAGTCAATATTTTGCAATAACCTTTAATGGAAAAGAATATGAAAATGAATATAGGTATGTATATATGCATGACTGGGACATGATGCTGTACACCAGAAACTGATACATTGTAACTGACTATACTTCAATTAAAAAAATGAAATGAAATAAAAAAATAATAGGAGAGCCTCAATGAGAAGATAAAGGAGTTAGCCAAGTAACTAGATGAGAAGGAACTTCAAAGGGGTCTGCAAAGGTAAAGCTTTACTGTGGGATGTGCTTCCTGTGGTCAGGGCATAATCAAGAAAACACCTTGGATGATCTGCAGATGGCGGATGAGTCAACAGAGTGAGAAATGACCAGATCATGTCAGACTTTTGATTGCAGTATGTTTTTTATGAGTAATGAAAACATTTTGAGGAACTCTGAGCAACTAAGTAGCACAATCAGATGAAAAGGATTAGTTAGCCTGGGAAATACCATATAGGCACTAAAAGTGAAAGAAGAAGAATCAATAAATATTTGAGCTTTAACAGCAGAGGTGGTGAATGGTGGTCTGTTTTTTTTTTTTTTTTTTACATTTGTATCACAATTTCCTGGACTCTGGATATGAGGGGTAGAAATAGCCTAGAGTTAAGTCTGACTTCAAGTTTTTTGACCTTAGCCCACAGGCAAATGACAGTGTCAGGTACTGTAGTTAGGAAGCCTAGGAGAGAAGCAGATTTGAGGGTAGGGTAAACATGCAATTTGTGAATCTGTAACTTTGAGACACCTGTTTTTCCTACATTGTTTTATATGGTAGCCTCTGGTACTTAGCAGAGACCAAATTTTACATTTTATTTAATCTACTGAAGTTAAACTTAAATTTAAAGCTGCTACTCAACTCACTGAAAAATTTTCCTTGTATTTGGATCAACTTAGCTTGTGACTCTACTTTCTGAATTGAAAATTTTATAAAATCCAAATACAGATCAAGTAATTGATGAAAATCTAGTATCTGAATTGGGATATCTTTTAAGTGTAAAATACATGCTAATTTTCAAAGATTTGAGGTGAGTACCCCATTAAATATATTGTCTTCCATTCATTAGAGATATTGAGATTGGAGATACGCATTTTGAAAGCATCAGTAAAAACATGGTGTTGAAGCTTTGGAAATTAATGATTTGATTAAAGAGTGTGTTTGGTTAGCAAGGAGTAACATCTTCCTATGGGTTGACAATGTGACCATGGTGAGCACCTGGCTTCTTCAGAGGAGGTCTGGTTTGCTTATTTGTGTTCAGGAGTTGGAGGATGGGTGGGGAAGGAAGGGAGAGGAAGGGGAGCTTTTATCCTCTTTGTTTTCATACAATCTTAGAAAAATAGCTAGATGCTTAGATTTCAGTCCTTTTCACCCACAATTTTCAGTACATCTAGACCAATTTTGGCAAGATAAAACTAACCATCAAATCATTTAGCTAATTTTCAAAAATTTTCCCAGAAAAGTAGTGATTAATTAAGATTAGGATTTAATTACATTTCAATGTATAATTCAGCAATGATTCCATTATCCTCAGGGTGACCAGATGCCCAGGTTTTCACAGCCTGCTTTAGTTAGAAGTTTCTTGTTTGATTTAATTATCAATAGTGCTCCTTTTCACCCTAAACTCTTTCCTGATTCAGATGATAAATTATATATTCACCCAAATTATTCTACTGTTTTTCTTTAGTCTGATGAATCAAGGGTTTTTTTTTATTAGTTTATTTCATCTGGTTTTCTGTTTTTGCTTTTATTTTGTTTTTTGGTTTTGTGCTTTACTTTGTTTAATTTCATATTTTTATTTTATATTTCCTAATACCTGTCTTATTGTTTTCCATTCATCTCCACCACATTATTTTATATCAGGTCAGCATCAATTCTTACTTGGATTACGCAGTCAGATTTTTAACTAGTGTTCCTGCCTCCTCATCTCATTACTCTAATCCTATCAACAATGCAGGACTGATCTTTCTAAACTACTGTAAAGGAAGTAAATGTGAAGGAATTCAGAATGGCAGAAAAGGAAGAGATTGATAAAAGAAAGACAGAATTGGATGTGAGACCAGCCTCACAATGTGCTGACATTTAAATTTGACCTTGATAAAGAGACAGACATTTCCCCATGGGGGTAAAAATGAAAAGAAAAGGCAGAGACTTTGATAAAGAAGAAAAGAAGGTAAAACCAGGAGAAGGTTGTAGACCTCCCTGACATAGGACTGTTCAGTTTATGCTTTCCTGCTACAAAGCTCTTAAACTTTTTTTTATCTCTTCTCAGAAAACATTTTTTGCAGAATAATGTTTATTTTTTACATAAATGCATACTGAATGCACTATAAAATGTGATAACTCAACAATATGATTCCAAAGACACACCCAAAAATGAAAAGAGGTTTCTAGTGACAAATTGTCTAGCTTGTACAATGTCACATGGGGCATTTTGAGTCACCTGCCATGTTTTGATGGACCCCAAGCAATTTACATTCCCCTACCTATGCCAATCAAGACAAGTAAAAATGTAGCATTTTCTGCAACTCCTCTATCTGTTTTGCACATGCAATATTTCCAAGTATTTTTAAATCCTCTCTAATATAGCCTTTATCTTTTCCTAAGCATGTTTTCTGTGTTGTAACAATATTTAAGGGCTGCTTGTTTGTTTGCCAGAATAACTGGCACACTAAAAGCCTGGAAACATAAACAAAGAATAAAGTAACTTTCTAAGAATGATCCCTTTGCTGTTTTTATCTACCAACCACAAGTCATTTATTCTTTTTTTAGTGAGGCCAGCACACATTCAGTAGAATTCATGTTATGGAAATAATTTTCTAATTAATAATTTGGTGTTTTAAATAATTACTTTTAGGACCAGAGATTCTTAGCATGTTAAAATGCTAAATGTAGCCACTTCTTCCAAAAATACACACCAGGCTCATGGCATCAGTGAGGTCACTTTCATTAGGGCATGGGTGAAATGAGGTAGGCAGAGTAATTAGGAATTGGGAAATCAGAACAAGAACCTTAATTCTGCTAAGAAAATCCCCAGACTTTCTTTATTTACTGCGGTGTTCTAGCATCTAGACCAAAGCCTGACTTTCATTAGCACTAAATAAACACTGATGAATGAACTCAAGGATACCAAGCACAGCAGTTCTTCAGTTTTCTCATCTGATGTTAAAGGGTCATATCAAAGAATTCTGATGTTTCTGTTGCATCCTATATTCTATAGTTTAGCTAAGAAAAAATGTTAAATGTTATTTTTGTTGCCTATCATTTTCCATATATCATTCTTCCTTCCTTCCTTTCCTTTCCTTTCCTTCCTTTTCTTCTCTTTGCTTATTTCTCTTTTGTCCTCTCCATCTTTGTCTTTTTTCTTTTTTTCTTTCTTATTAACATCTTAAAGATAGTAGAACTGAATCTTTTCAAGTTTAAATAGCATGAGTTATCTTTGCTTAGAAGCAGATGATAAGTAGTGGTCCAGAAAAAAGGAAACAGGAAGCCCTTCTCTGCCTTTCAGAGAATGCACAGAACATAGGAAACACTTCTTTTCACATAGAAAAGGAAAAGCTGTCAGCCCTGAGACACAGGGAGGTGCTGAGTTACAGGTAGAAATCACTGATTATTAACTCAATTTTTGGCCTATCTCTCCTCCCTGGAGAACAGGGGATGAGGCTGAAAGTTCCAAACTTCTGATAATGGCTTGGTCTGGTGACCAGCTCTGATGCTGAAGCTATCCAAAAGCCCACCAAGAATTTACTCATTAGAACAAAAGATATTCTCATCATCCAGGAAGTTACAAGAGATTTAGAAGCTCTGTGTCAGAAATTGGTGGCAGAGACCAAATATATATCCTATGTTTCACATATATTCATATATTCAAGATAAGAAAATATATTTAATAATTAAAAATAATATGCCTTCAATGAGCATTTTACTTATATTGTAGTATCAATTGCCACAATCACTCATTTGGAAAGTACTATTTAATCCTTAGTTTTACAGATAAGAAACTAAAGCATAAAGGCTTTAAGTTACTTGATTATATCTAGAACATGCCTGAGCCAGAATTCCAATCCACGCAGTTTACTCTAGAGTTTACTATTTTAAACATTTGTACATTTATGTAGTGATAGCTGCAATTGTTTGGATAAAATAATTTAGAAATATTTTAAATAAGATTCTTTAGATAAGTGGCTGTTCATGGTTCTACTGCACATAATCATATAGTGATGTCTGAGTTTACCATATTGAATGGAAAATGATATTGTTTTTTAAAATCATAAGTAGAAGGTTTGCCAGAAGTGTTAATAATTTCCTGGAAGTGCTATAACACTTGAGTAAAGAAATTATTTTGATCTATGTTCTATGTTTATTACTTTACAAGAAAGAACAATTCTGAGAATATCAGAGAGTGACAATTTAATTTGGATATACCACAAAACCATAAATGAGTTTGTAGATTGAAACAAATTTATGTCTGGGAGACTCATTAAACTAATTTGTTATCTTTTCCTGTTAATGAATTATATGAATAGCAATAATTACCTATCCTATAGTACTGCCATCAATGACAGTTCATTTTTTTCTATAAAGTAATTTAAGATAAAACAGCTGATCAAAATGTTCATAATGATGCAAAATATTTTTAATGTATTAATGTCCATATGCATAAAATAGAAACGCTCACATGGTATCATGTAAAGATTAAACATATTGAAATCGGATGTGTTTCCCCCCCCACAAGATTAGTCTCCAACATTTCTAATGAAATCATCAAGACATATAAAATAAGTAAAATTTTCTATCAGCAAAATAGATTAAAATTTACTCACAGATTTGACATTTGAAAAATTACTCCCAGACAAAAACAAGTAAAGCCAGCTTCAAAAATTTGCCAACCAAAATATCTGTTAAAGCAGAATTGAACACATAAGAATCAAAGAATGACCAAATTCATGGCCTCCAGTATCACACTAGATGAGAAAGCTTATATTCTTATTCAGATTTGTTAAGAAAATTCTCAATTCTGTAGGAATCCATGCTGGGGAAAAAAAAATTCATCCATTCAGGACACAAATCTCATTGAAATTCTTAGTCTAGCCCAGTCTTTCATATGCTTATTTGGCTGTGAAATGCACTATGGGATCATTTTCATGAGTTTTTGATAATGCAGGCCACTGGGCTATTAATCCCAGCTTGTGGACTTTGTTCTAGATAAATTCATTGACTTTGTCTTCAGAAAAAGAAATTCTTACTGCAGGATGAATTTACCCACCTTGGCTACATCAGTATGCAGCAACTTCCTTCCTGTTCATCAGCCATTAGCCTCATCTGAGGGCTGTACAAATCAAACACTCTGAGAATGGCAGAGAAGAAAGATGAGAAGAACTGGGTCTTTGTTGATGTCACTGGCATGTCAACAAATACAGTTTCATAATGTCCTGTCTCTAAATGTCTTGTATACAAATAATATACATGCAGTTAAATGAAAGTTGTTTTGGAGTCTTCTGTTATTTGAAATCTAACAATATGTACCAGCCTGTTGTGCTTGATTCTCTAGAAAATTTCCTGATGGACTTTATTGCCTTACAATGTTGTTTCTGGGATGTAGAAGGTTTGTATCTAACACTTGAATTTTATAAACTATGGCCTAAGGCTTAAAATCTGTACCTTAATATATTCTAACTTTTATTTTCAAACAGCAAATTTTCAGTACTGAGAAATGCTCCTCTAATTTTGTACCTTCTTTATTTATTAAATACTTAGTGAAAGGAGCAAAACAAGCTGAGTTAGTGATTTTCATGTTACACGTTGCAACATCAAGTAAAATATTCACTTGCAGCTTAGACTAATCATGAAAAAAAATCCAAGTTTCCTTGGATAAAATATAATCCTTGCCATTCAGTGGTCAGAGATAAATTTATTATGGTTATTTATGTTGTTATGTTTTATTTTATCTAAACAATCTTTCAATCCCCCAAATGTGAGGTTTTTTGCTTGTGTTTTTTCTGCAATCTGACACCTATAGGTGAGAGAGAAAAGCCCTACACTCATTTCTTTCTTTATACACATTCTCTGAAGCATTCTCAAATATATATCATGTCTCTAAAGAAAAGCATAGTACATCCTCTGAAATTTTCCTGGCTCCCTCACTAGGCACATCTCCAGCATCATGTTGATGGGCCTTTTCAGATTGTCAGCATCTGTGATTTTATGCTTGCACTGAGGGAAAACTGAAAATGTAGTTAGATGATGCAACCAACCTATATCCTTTAGCTTGACCATGATAATTTCAGTTAGACTTCATCAAAATATACGCACTTGGTTTGTTCATACTAAAGCTAAAGAATAACAAAGAAATACAACATTGAATACCTTTGTAGGACAATTTTTTTTTCAGGAAAATATATGTGCTTCTTCTTCTTTTTTTGCCTTTTACAGCAGAGCCTTTAAATACTCCACAAACAATATGAACAAATGAAACCAATGGATTTTGTTAATATCTGAAATGTTGTCATAAGGAGAAGCCAAGAACTTAGATATATTGGGAAAGTCTTTAAAAACATGAGGAAAACAGATTAAATGGAGACACACATCTTGAATAATCCTTTATAATAAGAAAAAAAAAGAAAAAAAAAAGACTCTAGAGGGAATGCATGGAACTACTGTGTATTCATTTTAAAGGTTCTATTTGTTGGTTCTTTACTTAAGACTCACTCCCTAGAATTCTAACTAGAGCACTCAGTTTTTTCTTTTGTGAAATGGCATTCCCATTCCACTCTCTCCTTGAGTTCGATGGGAATGATTAATCTTAAGCTCTGTGAAGGACTCCTATTCTCCTAGCCACAGAATTCAGTTTCTGAGATGACCACAGGACCTAATCCGTGTCATGTGACATTGAGAACACTTAGCTAAGGCAGTAAGGAAAGAAGCTTTGTCTAACTCCTTGAGAACAACAGAATATTGGACTGGTTGGAGTAGCATAGGGATTTTAGGAACTCCTATTATATATTTTACTCATCAGATGAGCTGTCCTAATGGTGAAAGTGACTCACAAAGGAAAAAAATGCCCAAAACATCACAGAATACACAGAAAGCAAAATTTCTGAGGATGTGTGAATGTGGAAATTAACATTCAAAAGAATCCAGGGCTCTTTTTAAGTTTTCTGCTCTGTGATCTAAACAGTTACCTTTTTATTTAAATGAGTATATATACATTTATTTACAAATATTTCATATATTAAATATATTATGTATATAGTTATATTTAACTATAAATCTCTTAATTTTTCAAAGACCAAGTTCAAAATTGAGACTACCAATAAGCCTTAGAAGTAAGTGAAACAATACTGAATTCAGATTTCTAATCACTTAATAATGAAGAAATAACATTGCAATATCATTTATTCTAAAAATTGTACATATTATAGCATACATTTTTTTATTTATTTTAAATTATTTTATATATATATAAACAATCAAATATTTCAAGAAGGCAATTTTGCTGAGCATTTAATATGTCTCAAACATTGTTCTAAATATTTTCACATATTAAATCATGTAATCTTTAAAACAACACCATGAATTAGGTTTCTGTATTATCTTGATATTATAGGAAAACACATCCAAGATATTGGGCATCAGCATCCAGGAACTTAACATTTATTTATTATATAAATAATAGGTTGATTGTGAAAAGAGATTGTAGGAGGTAAAGTATAAAACCAGTGTATCAAAGGTTAAGATTTAAGTTTCACCCATTAGGTTAGAATAGCTCTATTTTTGTTTTTCCTCTCACTATTGCAGACTTGTAGTACAAGAATTAAGTACATATTTCCCCATTCTACTTTCTACATGCTTTCAATATCCCCAGTTCCCCCAACAGAGATATTCTAATGCTTTGGGCATGAATAATTGAATATATGTGTCTACACACATATGTTGAATATATATGTATCCTTTTAAGTATAATGTATTTTTCTTGCATATCTTCATTGTTTACATGCATAAATGTGATTGAGAAATGATAATACAATGACATTTTATTTTTCTTCTTGTTTGTGCTCAACTTCATGTTTTAAGATCCATCAAAATGCTCTGAGGGCCTCTAGTTTATACATATTTGTTTTGCTACCTATTATGGCATCATATGTATTACACATATCCTACATTTGCTACCTATTATGGCATCGTATGTATTACACATATCCTACATTTACATTGTTATTTTTAGTAATCAGTAACAAGGATGGTTCCAATTGTTTGCTTCCACATAGAATGCTGTAATAAACATCTTGAAAATATACACTAAAGGACTTATCATGTACAGAGGCCCCTCTTTCCTTTGCTTATTAGTGAGCTTTGTCCTCTTCGCATTTGGTCTCTACTGTTTTTTATTATGTTGATATAAAATGTATAGTGTAGATGTGAAATATTTTTCAGATACTAATTTTGCAAATACCTTCATATCTCTATTATCTCAGCTTATTTTTCAGTTGTGCCTTTGATTGAACAACAATATTAAATTTACCAATACTGAACCAGAATTTTTAATTTTTGGCCTTGTATATGTGCTTTCAAATGCTTTTTAAAATCCCTTACTGAACACAATGGTGAATATAGTTTCCTTGGTTTTATTCTATTACCTTTACAATTTTACTATTCCCATATAGTTCTTTGTGTATATTGATATGTAGAGATCCAAAGTTATAATTTTCTCCATGATTCAGTTTTTCCAATACCTTCCTTTAAACAAGCTGCACTTTGTCCAATTTTTGTGATACTTTTACCACAGAATAGATTCATTCATATGTGTTTTATTTCTATTTTAAAAATTTCCAATTTATTCCAAGAAGCTGATTTGTTTACTGTGATGTTTATACTACATTGTTTTGTTTCTTTAAAATATGACATCTTCTCAGGTAGGAAAAGTCTTCCAGGTTCTTTTTTTTTTTTTTTTTGAAATGATTGAACTATTATTAAATAGATGCTCTTGTGTATGTATGTTGAGTATTTACTAAAAATAATTTGTCAGGAATTATAATTTAAACTTCACTGAAGTTATGATGGTTTGGGTAGTGATAGTGGGTGACCTGGTCTTATTGTCAATCTTAAGAAAATATGGAATGAGCAAATGCAAATTACAATATATAAAATAGATGAGCAATAAGGTTTTACTGTATAACATGGAGAATTACACCTAATATCTTATAATAACACATACTGGAATAAAATCTGCAAAAATACTGAATCACTATGCTGCATACCTGAAACTAATACCAAAAAAACCATATAAATTTTCTAGTACATTTAACTTTTACAGAAAGTTATATATCATTTACAATCTTAAAATAGCTACCCTCTGTTCATTGCATTAATAGGATAATATTCTTTAAGTACTTTTATGTATCTATTTAAATATAAACAAATATAAAGCACTTCTGAAGTTGGTGTCCAATGGGTAGAATAGATTTGGACTACCCCATAGAGCCTTATTCCTACAGATATATTTTATTATTATTTGGCATGGCAGCCCCCTGTAAACACAAATTCAACAGCTGCTATCTATTTGATGACGAGTCAGCATGTAGAGTGGAAATTTTTACCCCAGGACACGTGTTAAAAACCATCAGCCATAATTGTTTAGTACCACAACTGCTTGAGCCAATAACAACACCTGGAGCAAATGGGAAGATGACCAAAAGACTTAAAAGGAAAAATTGGAAAAATAGGACATCCATAGGGGGTTTTAAATAGCTCTGATATATTCCTGAGAATGTGGAAGGTCATGTATAGGGCAGTTTTTAATCCCAGGAGGAACTAAGAAGGTCTTAATATCTCACTTCTGGCTGATATTGAAACTTCAAAGTGAGAGATGAAGCATAGTGTAAACTGAAGGAGCATTAAAGATGTGTCTAACATGCACATAAAACCCCTCAGCAATATCCAGGAGACTTATTGGAACATCGCATTTAAGTAAAATATGTGCACTTATTAGGTGACCGCTAAGCTAATAAAAGTAGTTTTGGTGACAAGTGATATAGAACACAGACTTTACAGGTTTGTTCAGGAAATGTACCAAAAAAAAAAAAAAAAGCAGTAAGAACAAAAATCTTATTTCCACAATTGCCACATTATATTACTTTAAATGTTCAGTTTTCAAAAAAAAAAACAAACAAACAAATTTATGAGACATGCAAAGAATCACGAAACTATGCTACACAATAGGGAAAAAAGAGTAAAGAAACTGTCCATGAGAAAACTTAGATGTGGGATACACTTTACAAAGACTTTATATCAACTTCTACAAATATCTCCCAAGAATCAAATTAAATCATTTTTAATGAACTAAAGGAAAACATAAGAGTTATGCCTTGCTAAATATAAAAATGTTTCCATATACTTACAGATGACATGTGAGTGGATACAGAAATTACAAAGTATTTCACACACACTCAAACACAATTACAAGTAACAAATGAGTTTAGCAAGATTGTTGGATATCAAATCAGTATAAAATATTAGTTGTAATTCTATACAATAGCAGTGGACAAATTTCATACATTTATGATCTTGCATATAAAAGAATAAAATGTTTAAAATCTATTTATCAAAAGAACTATAAGAATTGTACACTGAAAACTGTAAAACCTCTTTTAAAGAAATTAAGATAAACTTACATAAGTGGAAAGGAATCTTGTATTCATACATTGGCAAAGAATATTTTGGGGGGATCAGTAGTTCCCAGACTGATTTAGATTCAGTGAATTCCCTATTGAAATTCTACCTAACTTTTTCACAGAAATTGATAAGCTGACTGTAAAATTTATATGGAAATTGAAGGGTCCAGGATACCACAAAAATGGAAAAGAAAAACAAAGGTAGAAGACTCACATTTCCCAATTTCAAAACTTTCTATAAATTACATTATTCAAGATGGTGTGGCACTGTCAGAAGGATAGAGATCAAGTTAACATAACCCACCTCTTGATAAACAATGTTGGAGGGATTACAATTCAAATGATATTAAAAGAAAAACATAGTTACTAACAACTTGTGAGCCATGAAAGTATAGTGCAGAATCAAATATATTGAACAAAATACAAAACACTTAAAGGAGGGTATTAATTCTGAAAATGATCTGTTCCATAATTTGGAAAATGTTTGGGAAATTGTTTTGAATTCTCAGAAGAATGTTATTGATTAAGTGACATGGGGAACAATTTGAAAAGGTTTCCCTGAATTCACAGGACAAGATGAAAATTAACAGAAAAAATATGCAAGTATCTATAGAAGCTGTAAACTGGTGATTCTAAAATGCAGATTACTGGTGATTACTGATAGAACAGAACAAAAAGGGAAGAAGTGGTAGCCAAAATTGTAGTGTGGATATGTTTTCTAGACAAATAAAAATGTTTAAAAATCATTGCATGTGCAATGAAATGCTCCCTATGTTACATGTAATATAATTCTTAAGACACCTACATGTAAACACAGAGGAGAGAGGAAGGAAATTCATCCCATAAAATATATAACAGAAAAGTCAAAGATAAAGGTTAGCTTCATACTAAAAATAGCAAATAAACAAACTCATATTCCTCACATTTTCTTTTGAAACACAAAATGATAGAAGAAAAAATAAACTCACAGCATCATCCATAGTTTAATATTGAAAATAAAAGCTCATGATCAGATATTCCTTTTCAAGATAAAATCCACTTAAATTAAACAGGAATCAAGAATAATTTAAACCTGTTTACTTTGCCTAAAAAAAAATAAATAAATAAAGATCTATTTTAACCAATTGATAGAAAAAGGAAAATTAATACTCTTAAATAGAAAGATTGATTAAAATGTCTAACAATGAACAAGGCTTAATGATAATTCAGAGATGATATAAATAATTGTTAACTTTATTACAACTGTAACAGCAAATTATAATTAATAAGATAATATCTATAGCATATTGGACCTTTAAAACTAAAACTGATTATGATTATTATGTATTTATTTCTTACATGGTTGTAACAAACACATACACCCCCTTTTTTTGGTTATCTATTCTTCTACTTTGTGGAAATTTCTACCAAAATGTGTCATTTACCATTCCCAAAATTAGGCACATTGAGGTTGTTTCAAACATGTTCTCAAATTCTCACAAGATATATGAGTCTTTGGAATATGGACTGGTTTATTGACTCATTTCTAATGAATATAATGTGTCAGAAGTTACATTGTATAACTTGTGACTCAAAGAAAAAGGAAACACAACTTCCTTCCACCTGGATCTCTTGTTCTGGAACTTCTGAGCTGACACATTAAAAGCCTGATTACCCTAAGCTTCATACTGAGGTCAGGTGATGAGACCACATGGAGTAAGGAAGAGATGCCATAGGATTCCTGTCTATTCTGTCCCTAAGCTGTCCAACTCCCTCTAACTTCAACCTGCAGACATATGAGAGAGACTTCAGATTACTTCAGACCCCTGCCTCTGAGATGCCCTGGCAGATGTCAAGTGAAGCAGACAAGGCTTCCCCTCCATTCCCTGTCTGAAACACTGACCCACAGAACCAACCAGCAAAATGAATTTTCACAACAAAAGTTTTGATAATTTGTCAAGAAGCAGTCACTGCAAAACACAGAGACCAACATTTCAGTTCGAATGTATCTTCCACAGATTGCAATTGGTTTAAGGATGATTATGTGGTTTAAGCTAAGCAAGACAGAATTGGGATTGCTTGCTTGCCTGATTGCTTGATTAATTTGATTTATCTTGATTGATTCTTTTTTCTGGGTGGTAGAAGTAGACATATGTGGAGTTTTCAACGTGGAATTTGGAAAGGAGGATATCTCTGCATGTGAGGTCCTGAAAAATAAGTTGTTTGTTAAACTGGAACTCTGAGCAGCATTCATAATGATGAAGAGAGGGTGTCTCAGAAAGAAGTCAGAAATGAGATGCAGAAAATGATACAGGTTGCTAGTTACATATTTGAAGCCTGGAATCCATTCTCACCTGAAATAAGCATTTTTCCCCTCGGTTGGCCTGCTCCCGATTCTCAGGAGTGTACTCTCTTTTAGTACCTTTTTACTTTACTAATAAAAACCTTGCTTATATCACACTTTCTATCTCTCATTAATTTTTTTTCAGTTCACTAAGAACCATGATAATTCTTATTTCCCTTATCACAGTATCTATCCTTCTCAAAGTATGGACTGATAAGTAATTTTTTATGGCTTAAACTAGTTTGAATCAATGTCACTTTTAACCAAACGGTTACTGAATAATGCAATAGTACAACATGTTTTATTGTCCTCTTACAAATCTGATTCTCACAGATTTCTTCCAAACAGTATTCACTTTCTATCAGTGTTGTTCCTCAGTAATTCTCCAAAGGGGCATAATACCCTCTGAGAGCTGCCCTACATCAAAGAAAATAAAAAAGTCAGTTTATTTGGTTATAATACAAATTTGGGAACACTTTTTTCTAAGGAAGTTGCTTTTTAAAAAATTTGGATCTGTGACAATTGTGATTTATTACAAGTCAAAAAAACCCCAGACAATGTCAAAACTTTGAGCAATTGACAATGGATATTTGAAAATAGATAATTGAAAAGAGATATTTGACAGTATCTCATTTCCATACTCATAAAGGAAGACAAGAAGGGTTGCAGATGATCTTTCTCATCTATTGATATTATGCTGTCTATCAGATCCTAATAACATATCTGATGTATATAGTTTCAGATGCATTTAAAGCTATTTTTAGGACATTCAAAAATTAATTGTTGTAAGATTATTAAAGGAATAAACTCAAAATATTTTCTTCTTTAAAATATTAAAATACTGTTTGAGAATTAATATATTAAGAGACTAGTTATATTCTCCATTTCAAACTTGGGGATTGTAAATAAATAGAAACAAGTATGAAACTCAGTTTTAGAAAAAAATATGGATAACCAAACATTTTGTTCTACTATTTTCTTTTCTTTCTTGTTTTAAACCTGAAGCTGCCAATCATGTTTTTCCATAGGACATATATTCTTCTGATTTTATTCCTTTCAAAATCTAGTTTTTCCCTTAGGGAAAAATGTTTACATTTTAAAACAGGATCTGGAATTTCTCAACAGAGTCAAGGAACCATGTTGTATGAGTCAAGGTTACAAATGGTGTCTTTTTCCCTGCACCGCTCCCACCCAATCTGCATGAAACACTGATGTATGGCAAATTCCAGAATAAAAAAATATAGTGTCAAGAGGAATAAAGCATGACAACAAGAGTGATACAAGATTCACTTTTCTGATTGTGTGCACATTCTCCATTTCCCCATTGTATTGTCATTAAGTTCTCACACTATGTAACAGTGCAGAGTGGCCAGAAGTTGGTGAACTATCCTTTCCATCAGAAAGCATACATGCATAAACAAACAAACAAACAAACAAACAAAGTACAATTGTAAAACACAAACCCCAAAAAATAAGGAAAGAGAAGAGGAGTAGAGGGGAGGGGAAGAACATAAGAGAGAATGCTGTCAAAAACCCACTAGCATAAATATTTAACACACAGGAAACAGAAGCAATGTAGCAGGTGTGACCCAGAAAGAGAGCAATTGACTTAAGATACAGGAGAAATTAAGCCTTGGAAGGATAACACAGAAAGAAGATTTTCCTGTCACAGATTTGACAGGATTGTTTAATACATGTTAATTCCTGTTTTATTCTTACAACTGTATCCTACACAGCAAAGAGTGAGAGACCAAGGTAACCCTCCTCCTCAAAGTCAGAGAAGCATTGTGTCCTGGGAATTGTGGCTATTCTGGACTTAAACGGACAATGGTGAGAAACTAATTTGAATATTCAAATTTTAGAATTAGAGTATTCCAAAATGTGTAAACGCAAAAAGAGTATAACTGAAAGACAGCTGCATGGCCCCAAATGATGATTTTGATAGAGTATTTTCCTAAGCTCTGGCTCTATTACTACATGCTGCATTTGTTGCTGTGCACCATCTCTGGGTCTTGCCCAGAGCCTGCTGAGCTAAAGAGAGATAAGCTGTCAGATGTTGAAGTAGTTGATCAAGACAAAAGGCCAGATGTATGTAACAGTCAAGCCTTCTATCACTTGTTGATATGACACAGTTAGAGGTTAAACAGGAGAAAGTGCCAGCACCCATGGTGGTTCACTTTCCCCCAGGATATTGCCCAAGACAATGGTCAGGTGGATCAATGAAAATATTTGTCTTACTTTCCAAGGAGCCCTCAAACCAAATGCTCCTGTCATGTTGGATCTGAGGTCTGTGGGGAGCCAAAGGGTAAGGGCTAGGATACCACAGAGAAAAATATTTTCAAGGGTCCCTGATAAGGTTATCAGGGCAGAGGTGCCTGAGAGCCTCCTCTGCAGTGAGACACTGATGATGAAGCCTCCAAGAGGAGGGCCTGGGCCAGGAAATGAGGTTAGCATAAAGACATGCATGACTAGGGTCCCTGGGTTCTGAGACTGCAATTCATTGGCTGGGCACTGAGTCTGGGTGGGCTGAGCAGCTTTCCCCTGTGAATTTCCTCAAGTGAATCCTTTGCAATTGCCTATAGTTGGACTTAAATTAGGCATAGGCTTTTGTCCTGGAGCCTGGCAAACTCAATTCTGTCTATGTGAATGATAGTAGTGATAGGACATTAGCCAACTAGTTTGGATGCTTTCAAAAATAGCAGATACCTAAGATTGATGTGCTGAATAGATCATGTCAGGGAGGGAGTCTGTGTGTAGGGGAGAGCATTGTCTAACTTACCAGCCAGTGAAAGTCCCCAAGGGTCAAATGTAAAAATGCCAGTGAGGAGGAAACTGCTCCCTATTGAGTAACTTGGCTGAATAGAATAAATATTTCTCACCACATAAGGAAGAGGTGTTAATATACAAGTGGTTTGATTTAAGGAAATTAAAGCAACATAATATTTCTTAACCTGAAAGATATTCAGCAAAAATATACCCATTATACAACTATAAAAATATACCAGTGAGGATTGTATTCAGCAGAATATTACAACCTCATGTTCACCACAAACACAGGACTTTTTTTTTTTAAATTATTTAACAACATGCCAAGTGATAGATTTTACAAAGGTAACCTAATTTATGTTATCCCAGAAGAGACTTAATGTCTCAAGGATATGTAGGAGATATTCTGAAAAGTGTATCCCAGGTGACAAATATGTGGACCACAAGGTACCAAGGATCCTGGGCTGCTGGATGGTCTGAATGAGGCCTCCCTGGGCCAAGTCTGATGGCAGGAGATAAAATTGGAGAGGCAATAAGATATTCTTTTCTGATATAAAATTTAAAACTCTCAAAAAAAAAAAAACCACTCATGACATTTTCTTTTATTGTACCATATGTCTCCCCCCTTATAACTGTTAACCTAAGATATGAAATATTTTTTAGTGATATGTACTAATGATTTCCTAGAAAGGCATTATAATGTATTCAGTCTAGAAACCCATTAGAATTGCTCTTTTAAGATTTATGGTCATGACTTTTTACTGTATGATTTTTCATGATTTTAGAAATGTGTCTAAATTTTCCATATTGTGAAAATAGCTTGATTTCCAGTTATTCTTTTCCTTCCTATTTTTCTCTGAATGTGAAGCTATCATCTGAACAATGAAGCTGTCTGATCCCTCACAGCCAAAATGAAAGAGACCCTTAGAAATGTAGTCCTTCCCTTAGAAAGCAAGAATATGCAGCTTCACTTATAAGGGAACCCAGAACATCTTAAATTTACCAACCTCACAAAGAATACAGGGATGTGATATTGGAATGAATGGCTAGAAGTAATTATAAAACTTTCATCCTTACAACCCTAACAGGTTTACTCCCATTTAGAAATCTCCAGTGCATGAGAAATCAAATATGTCAATTTATGAACTTTTAATTCCTTATCATTAAGAGAATATGCTTCACATTTCATTGTAATTTTCTAAGTTCTTTCTGAAACTGCATTTCATGTTCTCCTTACACCTATCTGTGAGATAAAGTGAGCAAATGTTTTAATTCCAATTTTGTACATATGGAAATCAAAACAGAGAGAAAGGAAATAATTTTCTCCAATTTCTTGAAACCAGTCAGTGACCAAATTGGGTTTCAAATCTAAGTGTTCATTTTTCAAACACGTAATGGCCTAAATAAATAATTGGATCTGAAGGGCTGTAAAGTTAACCCAAGCAACAATAGATTTTCTCTAAGAAGCTTAATTTTCATGGGAAAATTATTGCACACATGTGGGTAGATAATAACATCCAATGTATCTCAAAGAAGCAGAAAGGATAGGTCAAAAGAAAAAACATTTAGAGATGATAAATAATCATCATCCAAGAATACTGTAAGTATCTTCTTAGCTATATAAGCAAACATAAAATTGGAGAGTTGAAATTATTTAAGATTAGAAGTAGAATAAGAATCAGATGGCTTTTTTCAGGTCCTCAACATCAATTATATCTTTTCCTTTGTGATTAGTTAAAAGGAAATTATTTCTTCCCATTCAACTTCTGAAAGGAGAGTTAGGCAGTCTTTGCCTGTGACTCATATTAGCTGGTAAAGATGAGGTGCTCAATAAACATTTCTCAAAAATATAGTCTTACAGAATGTTTTTAGTGCTCTTCATTTTTAAAATTCTTGTGTATTCTTGTCTACAAAACAGACAGTTTAAAAGTAATAAAAAATAAAAGAGTCATTGTATTGGAATATGATGTATGTTTTAGCTGTGGTGTGTGCAATTAGCAGAGCAACGCTCCCCATTCTCTCTTGACTCATGAATCACAGCTGAGCCCAACACATGGCATCACCAAGTGACACACGTACAAATCTTCATAAAATATAGTAATACATTTCTCACATAAATTATATTTATTGGCTATTCGTCAAGTCACAGGTTCTTTCCCTGAGTTTTCACAATGATTCAGGACTTGGGACAGTTTGGTTTTGGCAGCTGTTCTCATAATTGCCTGATTGTCAGTCATTAAATTTGCCCTGATTTTTAATAACCTATGGGTTCACACACACTTGGTGTAACAATGATTAAGCCTACACTTATTCAATTATCACTTTTTTATTGTAAAATATTTCTAAATAATTTTGAAAAGAAATTCACTTAACTCTTGCAACATCTGTTAATGAGGGAATCAGATCACCAGTATTGTCTTTTTTGTTTTATTTTTGTTTGCTTGTTTTTGTTTTGACAATGACCAGCATCAAGAGGTTGCTGGCTTTATTTTATTTTTTTAAATTAAAGTGTAGTTGATTTACAATGTTGTGTTAATTTCAGCTGTACAGCATAGTGATTTAGTATATATATATTATTTTTCAGACTCCTTCCCATTATTGGTTATTACAAGAGATTGAATATAGTTCCCTGTGCTATACCTTGTGCGTCTGTTGATCCCAGACTCCTAATTTATCCCTCCACTGCCTTTTCCCCTTTTGTAACCATAGTTTGTTTTCTATGTCTGTAAGTCTGGTTTAGTTTTGTAAATATGTCCATTTGTATCATTTTTAGATTCAGCATGTAAGTAATATGATATTTCATTTTCTCTGACATCAGATAATATGATAATCTCTAGATCCAAAAATAATTAATAAAAACCATTCTTAGTTTCTAATCAATTCTCTCATTTGGTGGACTCAACACTTGTAGATTTTAACTTTAAACTTTTAACTCTTCCCAAGGAACTCTACAAGTTCATAGTATGTAATATTTTGTATCTTAGTTATAGTGAAATTTAGATTCACAATTTCTCTTGCTGGGATGAAGAAAAATGTTTTTGAACTATAATAAATTCACATGACCATCTCATATAAGAATAACAGTGCTTTTTCTGGTTCTTAATTCCCTGTCAATGCATAAAACTCGAGAGGAGTGCTATGAATAATATTTCCTAAGGAACAAAAAACATAGTTTTTAAATTTTAAAACATTGAGTGAGAGAGAAAACTTCTGCCAGAAGTGAAAAGTTTTGCTATGTAGATATTTTCCCATGACATATCAAAATATAGTGACTTAAAATCACATCTACCTGTTATTTTTTTGCAAGGTTTTGACTCAGTTTGGAGGTCTTGCTAATCTGAATTGAGTTGGACTGACATTGCTGAAGGTTCTTTCTCCTGTATAATACACTTATGAGTCAGTAGTGAACTGACCAGACTTGGCTGGCTTCAGCTGGGGTGACTTTACCCAGCTTGATGGGGCCTCTTAGCTGCCAGGAAGCTAGTCTCAGCTCATTCTCAGGTTGATGGTGAGGATTCAAGAGAGAGTAGGTCATGTCATGAACAGGACAATCAAAAGTGCACTCTTCTATCTTCAATTAATTTTCAGCTTATATCACAATTGTTAACATTGCTTTGACCAGAGCTTGCAACGTAGAAAAGTCCATTGTCAAAGGGAAGAGCAGAAAATTACAAAGTAAATGACAGGATTTAGAAAAGAATTAATGAGACCATGAATGAAATTAGCCTACCACAAAAGGTGATTCACTTGTTAATAACACTGTTGAAGACCTGTCTTCTAAGACAGGGACTGATTCTCCATTGAAGGGTGAAGACAGTAGTAGTAGTAGTACTACTACTACTACTACTAATACTACTACTAATAATAATAATAATAATTAATAATAATAATAATAAATAATAATTAGAACAGATATAGCAAAGCAGAAACAGACTCACAGATACAGAGAATGGACTGTTGGTTGTCAGGAGAGAGGGGTGTGGGGTGGGGCAAAGCTATTATAGAAGATTATGGAATACAAGCTACTATGCATAAAACAAGATACAAAAAGACCTAATGGATAGCACAAGGAAAATAGTCACTATTTTATAATAGCTTTGTATGCAGTATAATCTATAAAAATATAAAATTTCCATGCTGTACACCAGAACTAATTTATTGTAAGTCAAAAATACTTCAGTTTAAAATAAAAGAACTTAGTGAATGAAATGAGGGTCATTTGGTTTTTTACTATAAAATAATTACCATACAATAATTACTAGCTTCCTGATGGCATTTATAATGACTATAACTTTCAGTTAGAGGCAAACTAGGAACCTCTAAGAAGTCAAAGAAAACACATATTTTGCATGATTGACAAGTCTTTCCTTCCAAAATACACTCATACTTCAATTTAAAAAAAAAATCTTTATTGAGAGCCTGGAAATACCGTTATGTTCAATTCAGAGTCCTTGCAGTTGAATTGGCAATTGAAATATAAAGAAATCCATGTGCCAATAGAGCTAAATACATGAATTCTATGGAGTGCTACATAATCAAAAACTAAACTTTGCCACATATATGCTTTACTCTAAAAGTCTTTATTGAAATATATAAATGATAAGACAAGTGCATAAAACTTAACTTTAAAGCTTGATGAGATTTCACAAATTGAAAACACTGACATAACCAGCTCTGGGATGCTTTTGAATGTTTTCTCTGTGTTGTCTCTTTCTTTCCCCTTATTATTGGCAAATACTTAGAATAGCAAGTGCGTGTAGTGCAAAATTTGTGGCTCAAACTAGACCAGATATCTGACCATGTTTTTTTTCCAGATGCATTTTTCTTGAGAGACATTAAAATGTAATATACATGTTATCAGTGCATTGCCTCTCTGCTGCAAACCACCCTTAAATGACTGCTCTGAAATAATATATTTGGACCCTGTAGATGTTTCTCCTGTGGCAGATGGCATGCTTTGTTAGTAGAGAGTACCAGAGAGACACTAGAGTAAGAAAGGGGTTTCCCTTCCAAGTCTGCTGTGTTTTCCTAGGCAGGCTCCTGCACCATGTCAACTTCCAAGCTCAGCAGAGGGCATAGCTCCTCCAGTCCCTTGACTCCAGAAGTACCTGACTTATAAGCAGCTCAGGATATTCCTGGGGGGTAGATTTCTCCACCAACTCCACAGTGGCTTCTTAGTGGGGATTTTCCAGCAGGGTACCTCCTATTAAAAATTTCTTCCTGTACTCCCTGGGAGGCTTGTGGCCTCTGTGAACTTCTCCACTCTCTCATGAGCCATAGATATACCCACCCTCTAAAAAGAGGTCTGGGTGTTCTCCACACTTCAGGAAATGAGTCTCTCCCTGTGGTTCATGATCTCATCTCTAGGAGATCTGGTTGTTATTTTATCTGTTATTTCTAGATTTTCTATAGGACCCTTTACATTCTAGTAGATGTTTCCCTGTTATAGTTAATACTTTTAATTAAAATGTCCACATTCAAGGTACCACATGGTTCCTGCCTCTGGATTAGTGCTTGACTGATGTGCTTGCTTTCTTCAGGGTCCCAGAGCTCTTCTGATTCAAGACATGATTCACAGTAGTAAAGTTGGGTGCATTTTGCATAGTATTATTTGTCAGTTGAATCTATGAAATTTAAAATATCTGTCAATGAATATTAAGCTCAACTTAGTAGAATATTAAAATCAACCTGAGATATTGGAAAGGTAATTATTGAAATTACATTGAAAGAAAGAAGCAAATTCTATTGAAAAGCAAATCAAAAGGGAGTGGGAAGGAATAAATTGGGAGTTTGAGATTTGCTGACACTACTATGTATAAGATAGATAAAAAACAAGCTTATACTGTTTAGCACAGGGAACAATGTTCAGTATTTTTCAGTGACCTGTAATAAAGAATATGAAAAGGGATATATGTATGTATATGTCTGATTGAAATATTATGCTGTACACCAGAAATTGATACATTGTAAACTGACTATACTTACATTAAAAAAAAACATCAGAAATGTATATTATTTGAGTACAAATACCGAGACATATTTTGTTTTATCATTTGAATATATAATAGCATCAGAATATAATTTTAAATTGTCTTTATTAGTTATTTATATATGTTCATACAGTTAATTAATTGATTCATTGATTTGTACACTATATATGACTGGGTGATCCAAATTCTAGCCAGGAAAAGCATACTTTACACAGGATAACTGACCTTGTTACCTCCCTTCTCTGATTTCTCTTAACCCCTTTGGCGGATCATTCACTCCTCTAAATTATACATCATTTTTTTAGGCACGTTGATAACTTTATTCTGGTTCCACCTGGTCTCAAACACCTGGGAGACACCCCATTTACTAAAGATGATCATGTAATTTTCTCTGACAGAGTTTAATGCTTCCCTTCATCTTTGGCCTTTAGCAGTATGAATTTATTTCTAGGTTGTTTTTTAATTCATTATTTGTTGAAAATTCTTGACCATTCATTTTGCAATTTTTTTCCCTCATTCTTTTACTTTCTTTTTCCTTCTGGGACTTCAATTAAATATATTTCAGACTGATTGGCCTACATCTCTTGGATACTCTGTTCTTTTAAATTTAAATTATTAAAATTTTCCAAGAATTTCCTCTTTTGTTTTCATTTGAGTAATGTCTGTTGACCTATATTCAAGTCCACCAAGGCTTTCCTTGAATGTGTCAGGCCTACTGATGAGCCTGTCAAAGACATTCTTCATTCCCTTTGCTGGGCATGTGTTTAAACTTATTCCTAGCCTGCTCTTTGACATTTTCTTATTGTTTCCATTTCTCTGCTGAAATGACCCATCTATTCATGAATGTCTTCATGTCTTTTCACTGGAGCGTGTGATGTATTAATCATAGTGATTTTATATTCCCTGTCTGATTTTCACTTCTATTATTTGTTTTATCTTTCAACAGTGGATTCTTTTTTCTTTCCATTTCATAGGTCTCATAACTTTTAGTTGAAATCTACATATTCCGTGTAGGGGGTCAGAAGCCTAAGTAAATAATGTTTAAGGCTGGAAATAGGCACACCTCTTTTCCTGCTAGGCTTTCATTGAGGAACTGAGCTGTGTTTCTGTTTTGCTGGTAGTTTCAATTACCTGCCATGCATGGCCAACCTCAGGTTCCTTCAGTGTCACCTTGTGGTTAGGGCGGGAACTAGACTGATAGACTATCTGAGTTTTATTCTGGAATGTGCTTGGTCCACCTTCAGTTGTAGATGTTCCCTGTGACCCTGCATCTTGGTCCCTGTGTGCTCTTATCCCTCTGCTGGGGGTTGGTCTGCTGTTGCTTGTTTCTTGGTCCTGGTTACTCCAGGTGGTGAGAAACAAAGAGGCTTTCCACATTTTCCTCATTTAGCATCAGTCTTAGGTAGCTCACGTGTCTCTGAGTCATTGGAGCCAAGTTTCCTTGGTGATCTTGCCCTGCCCTCCATGGTAAAAAGAAATCTTTAATTTTCTGAAACTAGGAGGATGTCTGCCTGTCTCCATTAAGCAAACTCTGAGTTTTCAACCCCCTGAAATTGACAGGATTTACTGCCCTTTATTTTCAGCATCTTAAGACATTATTCCACTGGGGAAAGCATCCAGGTAAGAATTGATTTCTCCCTCAGCAGTGCCATCCCAGGGCAACAGGAACACACCAACTGTGGGAGGCTTTCTCCACTCTTTCCTGCCCCCAGGCTTTTTCACAAGCAAACAGTGAGGTCCATGGAGAAGGGGCTGCGACCATCTGTGATCCCAGGACTCCATACTCTCCCAACTGGGAGTGCTCAGCTTTGAGCAGTTCATTAAGGAGTTAGTTGATACTTTTGTATCTGTTTGCATCCCCACCTTGTCTCCTTCTGTTACCCTAAAAGGGGGAAGGAAAAGGCCCCAGTTCTTGACTTACTCAAAAGATAAGAATTCACATGGGAGATGAAAGCATTGTGCAGTGAAAGATTTTATTAGGAAAGGTGAAGTACCCCTCCAAGAACAGGAGGCAGGCTGATCCAAGTGCAGACAGCAATGGTCTTTGCTCCTTCCTCTTGTACCCTCACTTAGAGGTGGTCTTTTGATTGATTGATGGCTCTTGCCCCTGGAGTGCTCAGTCATGTTTGTCCCCTTTTGTGAATGCCCTTATCCATGATGAACACAGAAAAACCCATGGAGGGGCCAGAACCTCAATGCTAATTATATTACAATGAGCACTGTGTCATGTCCGGTTAGGTCCTTGTCACTACCATGAAGTTCCAGCCTTTTAGTTCTAACTGGTTTCTTGCTGGCACTCACTTAGAAGAAGTAAAGCCCCTTTATGCTGGAGGCAGGCATGCCACCATCATCCAGACCATCCTGTCTCTCCTCCACCTGTCTGCCTGGTGCCCCCACTTATCTAACTACCTAACACTTTCAGTGCTCTGGGACAGGTGACGGATTGCCAGTGTCTTGTCTGTCTGGAGGCTCATGCCAGCATTCCTCAAATTTTACCCTGATGGTAACCATTCAAAGTCAGCACTCTGATGGGTTCAGCAGCAGTGTGATTTTGCAGATTTCCCAGCTTCTTCTTATGGTTTGATAAGTATGACACTCTTTCCATGTGTCTATCCTTAGATGGAACCAGGTCTCTGTAATACATGTGATTAAATCACTAATTATTCATGGTTACCAAGATTCCAGGTATTTTTGGTTATTATGTTATTAATATTTCATGATGAAACCAAAATAAAGATGTGTTCTCCTTTGAAATATGCCAAAATATAGCTTAAAATCTAATGTTTTATTTTTATTCCATTAAATTAAAAAATACAGTTCCTGTCTATTTAAAGCAATAAGAAAGAGATGTGGGATTTTCTATGTATACTTAGGGGAACCTATGTACTTTGAAATATGTGACAATTTTTATTGAATTTTTTATACGTATTGCACACATGAGGGTATCTATAAGCTACATACGACTTAAAGTAAAATAATACTCTGATAACTGTAGAATAAATAATCATTTAAAAATATACAATGGCAAAGACACTTGAAGCCCTTGGAGGCTCCTCCCCACTAAATTCTCCTTTTTCTCTAGAGGTAACTCCTACCATGAGTCCTATGTTAACCAGTTCTTTGCTAGTCTTTGTATTTTTACTGTAAATGTATGTATCTGTAAAACATGCCATTTATTTTTGCCTGTTTGGAATTTTACATAAATTGAGCTATACCTCATACATGTATGACAGAGTCTGGAGTTCCATCTGTGTTAATATCTATGTCTATAAGTGTGGACTTTCAGAACAGGGACTCAAGAGCCAGAAGGCCTTGTTTTGAATATTATATCATTAACTTAACAGCCTTCATATAGAAGTTCCTTAATTTTCCTGTCCTGTTTCTTTGTGTGTAAAGCATATTGTCATATTAATTAAACAAATTAATGCAGTCGATTCATATAGCTAACTAATACAGCTCAAGGCTATATGACCCTTTAACTTTTAAAGCCCCTCCATTTTGAAGCGGCTCTATTTAAGAAATAGAAGACAAATTATAAATAACTATCAGTCACAAAATAAAATATTAATTACAATAAGAAAAAAAATCACAATTATAAATATATTTCTAAATGTAACAAAAATAACTGACCATATAAACACATTCTAGGACTGTTTTCAGGTCCCTGGAAAGGTTTGTACAAATGAGGTGCTCGGAAACAAATTCCATCAGCTTCATGGCAAGTCTGACTCCGCATATGTAAAACACTGAATAATAGTTCTGTAAAAGTGACTGATATTTTTATGTATTTTTATTATGCATGTTAATAGAAATTTTTTACAGTATTGTTTCCTTAAGTGAAATAAAATTAATCTAACTAATTAAATGTACCATCAAATAATATTGTCACATAGAATTTTCATACTTTTGGTTTTAGTTTTCTTTTGTTGTTGTTCTCAAAGTTTATTGTTGCAGGGATTAAAAAGAAATTGAAACTAATGCTGTTATTCACTCGTGCAGTTAAATACCTTCAGGCACATATGAGACACGGAGTGAAAATTTGAAGCTTATCTTTCTGCAGTCAGGGGTTGGGGACGAGGGAGGGAAGCACGCTCCAGCTCCGGGGGAGGGGGCTGTTTGCGAGTGTATGCGGTGCGCGGTCCAGATCCGGGGATGCCCGCGGGCAGCGGGGTCCCCGAGGGGCGATCATGTCTCCCAGGTGCCCCCCTGGGGCTCTAGATCCCACGCGCTTGGCACGACCAGCAGCGCGCCAGCCCCTCCCGCTCCAATTCGGACTCGCGGGTGGGCGGCAGAGGACGCACATCTGTCCCGCTGGAGACCTTTTCTCTCTCTGACTTGGACACCAAGCTGGGCCCAGTCAGCCCAAAGCCCCAGCTTCGGGAGCCCGGCTTTGACACCGGATACTCGCCAGCCCTGCACTGAGGCCAGCGTGCCAGGACCTGAGCCCCCAACCTGCCTGGAGAGGTTCTACCCGGGGCCAGGGCCGGCCACGTGGGCAGTCCCCTCTTCCACACCAGGCCTTGACGCTGGATGTCCCCGCTCCGCGTGTCCCGCCGCCCCTGCCCAGGTCCGAATCCCGGCTGGGCAACTTTCTGGGCGTCGCAGCCACGTTAGGGACGGGGTGCGCATCGATGAACGGTGGCGCCCGCGCCGGGCTTACGTTGGAGCGGGAGCGGCGGAGCGGTCTCGGGCGCAGCCACGCCGCCTGTGCCCGCGGCGCGAGACGCTCCAGTCTCGTCCTGGAGTTACTTTCTCTCTCGGTCCCAACCCTCCCCGCACCCCTCCCGGCCTGGCCCCAGCTTCGCGCGGCCCCTCCCCTCCCCTTACCGCCTCCTCGCCCTGCTCTCCGGCTGCCCTCCCGCGGCTCCCACCCCCTGTCCTCCCTCCCCTCTCTCCAGCGGCCTTCCCCGATGGCCGGCGAGAAAACCAGCCCCCACCCCAGCCGGTAGCTGGCGACCCACGGCGGCCAGCCCAGGCGCAAAGGGCAGCGGTCCGGCTCCCAGTCACCCAGCGTGGCGCGCGCGAGCGGGAGCGCGCCGCCACTCCTGGCTGGGGGCTCAGCTGCGCCGCCTGGTGGTAGCTTTTCTACCAGATAACGCAGTTGCTTCACTTTTTGTTTGCTACCTATTTGAAATAAGAATTTTAATTCCTGTACATTTCGTTTTCTGCTGTGTTTCTTTGAATTGATACATGAAATTTTTTACTTTAGGAAAGAAAGTTGTTAAGAGTAATGTATCTATCAAATTCAATTTATATATTTAATTTATATTTCACTGTGCTATTTATTGATGAAAGATTAAATATCTAAGTAAATAGGCCAGTAAGAAATTGCCATAATTTTTAGAAAATCACATAAATTTTTAGATAATAGTATTTCTGTGACCTTCAATAATTAGAAGCTTGCCTAAATTATGTTTATTGCTATTTTATAAACATATATTGTGTGCACATTAAAAGCTAGGAAAATAGTTTTCACAATATTACAAAGTAAAAAGCATACTGACATAATCAAACTTAGAAAGGAAACGACTTTAATGTCACTGTATATGAAAGCAATGCATGTTACATAGAAAACTGCATTTAAAGTGTACTAAAATGTGGAGACCATGTAATTTAGAACCATGAGTACAAACCTAATATGAAATGGGAAAACAAACTTAAATTTACAATTGACCACATTGTAACAGACAGAATTTATCTTTTACATCGTAACAAACGCCAATGGTTAAATACATGTCTGAAATTCAGCTGCTGGAGTCCGGTGCAATCACACCTGATGTTCACTGCCTTGTACATTCTGACTGAAAAGTGCTCATCACCTACAGGTTGTCAAACCTTGTGATTATTATTCTCACACAATATATTACAGTCAATTAGCACTAGCCATACAATTTTCAAAATTTTAGAAATGTACTACAAATTTTCTTTCCCCCCCACCAGTTCCCTTCTGTGCTGTCTTGAAAATAAAATTAGCAATCAACTCAGTATAATACATTATTTTAGGTATTTCCTATTGACTTTCCAGATATTAGCACCCTGAGGCAACTGTTAATAGTGTTGAGGCCTATAAAGATTTAATCACTGAGAAAATATTTATGGAGTGTCTATTAGCAGCAAGACTATAGAGACGTAATAAGGGTTCTGAATAAGTCAAGATTTTGTCCCTGAATATAAGAAGTGTCGGTTCTAAGGCCGTAGCTCTCCCTGGTGACTAAACATCACAATCACACATTTGACTTCATCTGTTTAAGATTGGGAGAATGCTGAGAAAATCAAAGAGTAAAAGATCAGAAATGCTGAATCAGGATGGAGGTAAAGAGTAGAACTGATGTATCTGTGTTAAAGAAAATTTCAACAGATGATTTTGATGTTTCGCTAAAGTAGTGGAGAATTGGGAAAGAGGAAGATGGGTTAGTAATTGTAATATCACAAGAGCAGGTCAGTTCTAGAGTCTGACTGGTTGGATGCCAATCTTAGACCATTGCTTTGACGTATGTCTTATTCTGCTGGGCTGCTGTGACAAAATCCTACCACATTAGTGACATAAACAACAAAAATGTCTTTCTCACAGATCTGAGGCTAAGTCCAAGATCAAGGTATGAGCACGTTAATGTCCTGGGTGAGGGCCTCACCTTATGGCTCATAGCCAGTCTTCTCCTGTGTTCTCAAATGATGGAATGGGTGAGAGATCTTTGTGGGGTCTCTTTTCTAAGGGCACTGACCCATTCCTGGGGGCTTCACCCTCACAACCTAATCACCTCCCTCAGGCACCAGGATTACAACGGATGAACTGTGGGGTGGGGAACACATTCAGCCCATAGCGGTTGATGACCCCCAAACAATTTAACATCAGTATATTTCAGTTTTCTTGTATATAACATGGGGCTAGTAGTAGTGCATTTTAAAAAGATAGTTTAAAGGATGAAGTTTATTTATTTAAATTCTTAATCACAGTGCCTGACATATTTAAGTGATCAATACATATTTATCGAGTTTTACTTTAAGTGTAGTGAAAAGATCCATGCTTTATTCAAAGTGGGGAGGCAATATTAAAATATGACTTATTCAGAAATGCTGTCTGGAATGGTGATTGTAAAGTTGAGTCTGGAAGTTTCTGCTTCCACTTAGAAGAAAGAGGAAAAAACATGGAAAGATATATAAGTTAGAAGTGATCACACAATATTCTGATTGAGACAATATCTAAATTAAAGGGATTTCCTGTTGCAGAATGACACAGATAGCAAATTAAGATACTTTAGTAAACATTCTCAAGGTTATATTCTTGGATAATTTTCACTTCACTGGGTGAAGGGATCTTGATTATAGCAGATAGCGAAGGGCTGTGCTTTCTAGATAGCCATATAGGAAAACGGTGGAAAACTTGTTTATTTCAGGTTTTAAGGGTTATTTTTAAAAGATTATTTGAAAATAGACTTTAAAAACATGTATGCAGTTTGGGATAAAAGAATATATAAATGTAATTACAAATATCAGATATACTTTGTGTTTGGATGATCGTTTCCAGTTATTCTCATCCAGCAAAGGGGCTCATCTTTGTTCTGATGTGGTCCCCTGAGCTGTTCTGCTTGTGAAAAAGCTTTCTCATACTTGCATTCCTGTGTGCTTGTCTATCTTACACACACTGGTTATCTTACTGTTACACTTCTGGTCATCGAGAATTCTTTTTGGCTTGTGAGATTTTTCAAAATATTTTTAACTTGAATCATCCTGAATTGGTATCTGCAGAAGTTTGACCTCTTCCTTATGATACCCAGCCATGTGTGCACTAGCTGCCTTGGTGTTAACTGGAGGGATGGCTCTGGCCTTTCTGTTTGGAATCTCTGTTCTACTGCCTAAGTGCTCGCCCAGGAACCCTGTTTTTCATGATAGCCTACGGTGGTGTTGGGGGTGTTATCTCACAGTAGTGTTACACGGCGATGTCTTTGTTAGGGTCTAAGCCCCAGATCTTCTCCCATTGTCCAGGTCATGAGGCTTTTCCTGTAAGTCCACAAAAGCTCCCCCTGGGAGCTGCAGAAACATGATATGCATAATCTTCTATAATATGACATTGAGAAATTTTATTTTGTTTGATAGTTATTGAGAATGTATTCTTCTTGAGCTAAATAATACGGAAGCCAGAACACACAGGATGTTTCCCTTTCTCTTCAGCTCCTCCTCCTCTTCACCCTCTCATTGACTTTCTTGATAGAGAGAATATTTTCATCATTCGAGACCTAGATTCAACAGCCCCATAATAATTTTTTTCCTTAATTGCCATCAATCTGTGTCTATCAGTTGGAGGGAAGCCATTTTTAACAGAAATGCACATGTTGTGAATACAGGTAAATTCAGAAACACAATAGAGAAGATTTTTGGAGCCATGCTTTGTGGATATTGCTAAGTCCCTCAATACTACAATATTTTAAAGATACAGGGATAAAAAATAACAGATGAGGGAAAGTTTTCTTAAACAAATGATGCTGACACAATTAGTTACAGTTTAGAAAAAGAAGTAAAGATGGATACTTACTTCCTTAAAAAAAATTTGAAAGGAAATGTTAAAGGGTTTGATGGAATTGTTACAACAATAAGGGAATGAGTGAAATGTATTGGGAAATGTATTAAATTAGAATGAAAAAGGGTTTTCTAATCATAAAGTTGACATAAAGAATGAAAAAAATCCCAATCAAAAATGTTCTACACAAAAATTAAAAGATGAGTAATACATTAAAAGTAAAATTGAAGAACAAACATGAAAAATAGTAAACTCAATACTTAAAAACTGGAAAAGATAATAAAGAATTCTTAGAGGGTACATCCTAATCATTAACAAATATATGAACAAAAACCTTTAAATAACACCTATAGTAAGAGATTCTGAAAATGTGCAAATCACAGCTTAAGAAGACAGGTGCATCATCCCCTCCTGGTCATCCTCATTCTCTGCTGCTGAGACAGTGAAGACACCACTTTTGACTCTAGTTTACAGGTTGTTGTTTCCTGACCTCAGGAGATCTGTCAACTTTTCTTCCCTTTACCCATGCATTTCCACTGTATTTCTAGCCTCTCGTTTTCAGCCCTATCAGGATATTTGACCTCCTTTGATTTGGGCATTTTTCTCTCTGCTTGCTTCTTTGTTCTCCTTTCCTGTCTTTATTCCTATTTCAGTTCATGATTGACAAGGTCAGCAGTGTATGTAGGGGCTTAAAAGCCCGGCCTCTGGAGGAAACTTACTGGTGTTTGAGCCTAGCTCTGCTAACTAGGGGCCAAGTGAAACTAAGAAGATGACTTGACTTCTCAGTATCCCCCGCTCTAAAATGGGAGGATTGTAGTAGTCTCTTGTCATTGGTTTGTTATAAGATCAAATATGTCAATATGTATGGATTACTTAGATTAAGTATATGGCATATAATAGCTGCTATGTAAGTAGGATTCAAATGTACTGATGATCTGTTTTTTCATTTTGCATACATAGTTTGGGTTATTATATTTCAAGCTTACAGTGTTTTGTAATTCAGTGTTTCTTCTTTAGAGAAACATTGATCATTCTTTCTAGATTTCTAATTTTTTAAAATTCATAAAGATTCCATTAGCCAAAGTGATATATGGCTTTATTTTAATAAACTTAATTTTTCATTTTTATGTACTCCATACATAACTTATTTTTAATAACAACTTTATTGAAATATAATTCTCATATGATAAAATTAACCCCCATAAATGTGCAATTTAGTGGTTCCTAGTATATTCCCAACATTATTCAGTCATGAAAGCTATTAAACTTTAGAATAATAGGATTCCATAGCTATTAGTGGTTATTTCTAGCAACCCACCCCCTCAGCTCCTGGTAAGACTAACATATTTTCTGTCTCAATAGATTAGGCCATTCTGGACGTTTTCATATAAACTGACCCCTACAATTGGAGGCTATTTTCATTATCATAATGTTTTCAAGATTCATTTATGTTGTAGTATATATCAGTACTCTATTCCTTTTAATTGGTAAAAAAAAATTCTATTGTATATAGGTATTCAATTTTGCTTTTGCCCATTCATCAACTGATAGCTTTTTGAGTTGTTTTCACTTTTGGTTACTATAAACATTCGTGTATAGTGTGTGTGTAGACATATGTTTTTATTCTTTTGGATATATGCCTAGGAATGCAATTGTTACACAAAGAATAACACTTTGTTTAAATTTTGAGGAACTGTCAAACTGTTATTTAGAGTTGGTACACCATTTCATATTCACACCAGCAAAGCTGAAGGCTCCAACTTTTCCACATCCTTCCAAAAGTTGTTATTGTCCTTTTTTTTTCATTTCAGCCATCCTAGCAGGTGTGAAGTTGTATCTCATAGTGATTTTTATTTTCATTTCCCTAATGACTAATGAGGCTGGACATTTTTTACTGTACTTATTTTTTATGTGCTCTCTGTAAATTTTTTTTGAACAATATCTATTAAAATCATCCAAGATGTACTGAAGATAATGGTTATCGTGTCTCTTTTCATACCAATACTTTTTTTTTTTTTTTTTTTTTTGCCTGGCAGCACTTGCTAGAACTTGGGAGTAGCAGGCCCTTTTGTATTTCTGACTTAAAAAATAATGATTTTAGTGTTTCACTGGTGATTACTATAGTTTTTTGTAGAAATGCTTTTTCAGGTTAATACAGTGCCTTTGCATTCCTAGTTTACCAAGAGGTTTTTTTAAAATAAATTTATTATGAATAGATGTTGACGTTTAAGGCTTTTTGTATATCTGCAAAGATGATTATATAGCTTTTATAATTAAGCTCCTAACATGGTGAATTACATTGATATATTTTCAAATATTGAACAGTCTTTTATTTCATTCTTGAGGTAAACCCTAATTGGTTATGAAATATCAAGTACATGCTAAATTGTATTTGCATATATTTGGCATTTTTGTATCAATATTCAAAAGTGAGATAATTTTCCTTTCTTGTACTAGTTTAATCCAGTTTGTATATCAGAATTTTACTGGCTTTGTAAAATTAATTTTTTAGCTTTCTTTTTCTATTCTTTGAAACAGTTTATATAAGATAGGAATTATTTATTCTGTAAAGGTTTAGTAAAATACATGACATTCTTTTGGGAAACATATTGGATATTTTTATTTTAAAAATTACTATTGTCAACTGCTGTAGCAGGTGTTCTTAAGATCCAGAATTTATATCTAAATCTTTAGATGAAATCTTCCTTAGATATATGGTCCCTAATAATCTTCTTTAGATTGCCCTCAGATGACTTTTTAGCACTTGGAGAATAGCATGTCTTTTCTGGTTACACACATTCTATTTTTTAAAAAAAAATCTTCAAAATGTTTACATTGTTCTTTATTGAGTTTAATCTCATTAGTTTTGATTCATCATTACAGCTAACTGAGGTGTTTTAATTTTTAATTTGTTTACATCATTTAAAGCTATTTTTTGTCTTTAAAATATTTTATTTTGAAACAATTTTAGAGCCACAGGGAGTTGTAAAGAGAGTTTAGAAAGTTCTATTTACTCTTCTTTCTGTTTCCTCCAAAGGTTACATCTTACACAACTATAGTACAACATCATAACCAGAGGTTTGACATTGGTACAATGTAAGTGCAGTTCTCCGTTATTTCATCCCGTGTGTGGATTTCTGTAATCACCACCACAGTCAAGATACAGAACTGTCTCATAATCGCAAAGATCTTTCCTACGCTATTTCTTTATAATTACACACTCCCCCTCCCCTCCACCATTCCTGACCTCTGACAACCACTCATCTGTTTCCATCTCTCTAATTTTGTTATTTTGAGGATTCTTGGTATATACTAGATATGAGTCCTTTGTCAGATGTGTGTAATTTCTCCTATCACATAGCTTGCCTTTTCACCGTCTTCCCAGGGTCATTTGCTGAGCAAAAGTTTTAACTTTTGATGAATTGTCTTCTTGATTCATTGATTTTTCTCTATTTTTTGTTTTGCATTTCATTAATTTCCTCTTTTTATTTCCTTTCATTTGCTTGCTTTGGGTTTACTTTTATCTTCTTCTAGGTTATTAAGGTGAGAACATAGATTATTGATTTGAGACTTTTTCTCTTTTCTAAAATTTTTCCTTTTGGCACTGCTTTAGTTATGTTCCACGCATTTTAATATTTTGTATTTTCTATTTTCATCCTGTTCATATAGTTTTTAGTTTCCCTGAGCCTTCCTCTTTGATCCATAGATTATTTAGAACCATGTTGTTTAGTTTCCAAGTGTTTGGGGGTATTTTCTCGTTACCCATCTCTTGCTGATTTCTGGGTTAATTCCATTGTAGTCAGAAAGCATTGTCTGTATGGTTTCAGTTATTTTAAAGTTTTGAGGTTTGTATTATGATCAGTATTAAGTTTACTTTGGTCCCCTGTGCACTTGAAAACAATATGCATTCTGCTCCTGCTGGGCGGAGTACTCTCTTCATGTTGGTTAGACCCTGCAGGTTGATAGTATTGTTGAGTCCTGTATCCTTGCTGAGTTCCCTTCTACTTGTGCCATCAGTTGCTGAGAGAAGGGATTGAAGTCTGCAGCTGTAACTGTGCACTCTTCTACTTCTCCTTTCGGTTTTTGCTTCATGTATCGTGCAGCACTCTTCTTTGGTACATGCACATTTAGAATTGCTATGTCTTCTTGATGGATTGACTTTTGATCATTATTTAGTATCCCTCTCTGTTAGTGGTAATTTTCTTTGTTATAAATTTTACTTTTTCTGATAGCAATGTGCCACTCATACTTTCTTTGATTAATGTTTATGTGGAATATCTTTTTCATCTGTCTAGTTTTAACCTACATATAGGCATACCTTGGAGATGTGGTGGTTTTGGTTCCAGACCACTGTAATAAAGCAAATATCACAAGAAAGCCAGTCATATGAAATTTTGATTTCCCAGTCCATTTAAAACTTATGTGTATACTGTGCTGTAGTCTGTTAAGTGTGCAATAGCATTATGTCTAAAACAACAATGTATGTACCTTAGTTTAAAAATATTTTATTGCTAAAAAATGCTAACCATCACCTGAGCCTTCAGTGAGTCGTGGTAGTTACATCAAAGATCTCTGATCACAGATCTCCATAAACAAATTAATAATAATAAAGCAGTTTGAAGTGGTGTGAGAATTACCAAATGGTGACCCAGAGACACAAAGTGAGCAAATGCTTTTGGAAAAGTGATGCTGATAGACTTGCTTGATTCTGAATTGCCACAAACCTTCAATTTGTAAAAGTCAATAAACTGAAGTGTAGTAAAACAAGTATGTTTCTATACTGTTAAATTGAAGTGTTTCTTATAGACAACATAGAGCTCAGTCATTTTTTTTAAATTGACTGTTATTTAACTGGTGTGTTTAGACCACTTAGATTTATTGTGGTTATTGATTGGTCCTTTTTCTGTTTGTTCTGCTTTTCACTTCTCTGTTTTGCTTTACGTGACTTCTTGTGGATTACCTGAAAATGTTTTAGAACTTAATTTTGACTTATCTGTGGTGTTTTTGAGTGCTTCTTTTTGTGTATCATTTTTTTTTTTTAAATTGAAGTTGAGTCAATTTACAATGTTGTGTCAGTTTCTGGTGAACAGCATAGTAGTTCAGTCATACAGATTTATTCATTTTCATATTCTTTTTCATTATAGGCTACTACAAGATATTGAATATAGTTCCCTGTGCTACAGCTATTTGTGTATCTTTTTAAGTGGTTACTGTAACCATTACATCATATACACATAACTTTTCTTAGTCTGCTGGTGTCAACACTTACCAGTTTGTTATGATAGTCTTGTATGTTTCCTCTTCACACACTGAGAAGTGCATTAGCATTATAATTTTTGCTTCAACTACCAAACAAAATTTAGCAAACACAAAGGAGTAAGAAAGTGTAATTGTCCATATTTGTACTATTTTTATTGTTCTTCCTTCCTTCCTGATGTTCCAGAATTCCTTCTTTTTTCATTTTCTCTTTGTTTTGTTCATTCTTTTAGAGTAGATATGTAGGTTGACAAATTCTGTTAGTTTTGTTCATCTGAGAATGCCTTATTTTGCTATTTAAAAAGTTTTTTTTTATTGACACAACATTGTAAGCTGACTATACTTCAGTTAAAAATACATACTTAAAGTAAAAACATTTTCTTTTGTTGAAGTACAGTCCATCTACAATGTTGTTACTTTCTGGTATACCACAGAGTGATTCAACTTTATATATATAGGCCATTATGAGGTACTGAATTCCCATGCTGTACAGGAGGACCTTGTTTTTTATCTATTTTATAGATAATAGTTAGTTGATTTGCTCTTCATTTTTGAAGGTTATTTTTGCAGAATACAGAATTCTGAGTGGGCAGTTCTCTCAACACTTGAAAAATATGTAACTTCCTTTTGGGCTCCCTGATTTCTGATGAGAAATTTGCTGGAGGCATTCAGAATTTTTTCTTTGGTCTTTAGTTTTTAGGTGTTTAACTATAATATGTCAGAGTGGATTTCTTTGGGTTAAGATCCTGTTTGGAATTTGTTCAGTCTTAAATATTTAGGTTTGTTTATTTATTTATATTTATTTATTTATTCATTCATTCATTCATGACAAATTTGGCAAAATTTTAGCCATTATTTCTTTGAATACTTTTCTAGCCCTACTGCTTTATCCTATCTGGGACTCAGAATGCATAAATGTCATATTCATTGATATTGCGCCCATCTGTCCCTGAGGCCCTGTTCATTTTTCAGTCTATTTTCTCTTTGTTTTTCAGTTTGGGTAATTTCTATTGTCGTGTCTTCAAGTTCAGTGATTCATCTGTTCTTTTCTGCTGTTGAGTCCATGTATTGGGATTTTTATTTCAGGTATTAGGTTATTTGGTTCTAAATTTCCATGTGGCCTTTTACCTTTGCTGTGATTTTGTGTTTCTTTGCTGACTTTTTTGTTTGTTTGTCTTTCATTTGTTTCAGGTGTGTTTGTAGTTGCTCACTGAAGCATTCTGTGATGGCTTTTAAAGTCTTGTTTGGTAACTGTTACCTGTGTCATGCCAGTGTTCTTATCTATTGATTATCTTTTCTCCTTTCACTTGAGATGTTCCTGGTTCTTGCTATGTTGAGAGAATTTTTGTTATTCAGTGCTGGACATTTTGGGTATTATATTATGAGGTTCCAGATCTTAATTAAATATTATGTTTTAGTAAGTCATTTCTGTTAATGCTCCATCAGAGAGAAGGGGATAATGCCAGTTAGGATTTGAAGCTCAGATTTTAATCTTGGCCTTTGCTGACACTCATCTGGGGAGGGGCTCCATGTTACTGCTGATTGTGGACCAGAGTTCGGGTTTCCCCCCAAGGCCTCTGCAGGTACCTTCTTTCTGGGATGGCAAGGGGTGCCCTACTGTCATTGGTGGAATTCCTGACGTTCCACTGGGCCTCCTGTCATAACCCAAACATGGAGGCAGTGAGGGGGATGGAGGTCCTCGTTCCGCATGTGGTGTCTACATTGCAGGTGGGGGCTTGTCTTCCTGTAATGTTTGGCTGGAGTTAGGCAGTAACTGTGTAAGTTTTCTGTGTTTCCACTGTCCCTTCATCTCCTTTGGCTGGAGAGAGCAGGCTTTCTGGGGACATTTTTTATTTGCACCCATTGGCGTTTCTGGGATGTTGGCTTCCCTGGCACCTAGTGTGGGATGCATGAGACAAAAAGAAAACTCAGGAAGTCACCACTGTGTAGTTCCTCAGGTCCTGATCCCTGGCCAGTCTGCCACATTCTCTTCACCTCTCAGCATGTTTTTGTTTCTTTCAAATATAAAGCCTAGGGAGTCTAGCCATGCTTAGTGGGAAGAGCAGGGAAAAGTATGTTTATCCATCTTTCCAGAAGCAGAAGTCCAAATTTAATTAACTTTGAATGGGTAATACATTCATGTGACATACAAGTTGAGTGATATAAAAAGAAGTTACAGTGAAATTAACTTTCTCCCACCCACTTCCCCTCTTAGATGGCAACAGTGCTTCTGGTTACTGTGCTTCCTTCTGAGGTAACTTTACAGATACCAGCAGACATACACAGATGCGTTGTTACCCAGGTGGTGGCATACTGCATACACTGTATCCTGTTTTTTTTCTCATAACACTGCAATTTAGTGAACCTTCTGGATTCATACAAGAAGAACTTCTTTATCATTTTTCATGGCCTCATGCTATTCCAGTGCATGGAGATGCCATCTGTATGTAACCACTTGCACTGTTTAGGTGTTGGTCCTGTTACCTGATATATTTATTTTCCCTTCCATCTTAGTGTCTTCTGCACATTTCTTGTGTTTTCTGTGTACACCTGAGTCAGGGTCCTGTGTAAGCTGAAGTGTGTTGGAGACAGTTGCTGGTGACTGAAGTCTTCATTTTATGATAAGTCATATGTATACTCCATAAGTATTTGGAGATACTCATTACAGCTGCTTTCCTAGACTTGGTTCTCCATCATGTTCACAAGGGCTCTTTGGTCCACAGCTTGCTTTTCATAGGTGTCAACAAAAGATTTTGGGTATAAGCTCTATATACCCTTATTCACTTTCATGGGTTTAGGTGCTTCCACATAACAGTTAACAGAATGTATGCGCTTTGTTGTTGTTATTTCTAAGGGGCATGAAAACACAGGTCTACTATGATTTGGGGTCAGAGTACTTGTATCTACATTTTGGGAAAGATGAGATTGATTTTGTTATCATTTAAATTTTTGAGCATGGTAGTTTCATTCTCACTAAATTAGCACTTTTTCTTTAGGGTGGTGATTTTTTTCTTTTGAGTAGAAATATTGCCCTCAAATTCTTGGTGAACTTGAGTAAAGTCATGAATTGAAGAACCTTTTTGCCTTTGTCTCTTGATAGTCTTTCATGTTCTCTTGGCAGTTTAATGCTAAATCCATGCATAAATAAGTTTGATCTTGCACAGAGGATGGAGTCTGGAACTTGCACTGATAGACTGGAACTTGCACTGACAGACTGAGGATTTTTTTTTTAATTTCAATTTTTTAATTTGATATTTCCAAATATATAAAACATCAAGATTCTTACACCAGTTATCTCAAATGAGACCATACAAAGCAATTTTAAAGTGTATACAACAATCATTCCCCCCTTCAGTTTTGCTACTTTATACAACTATGGGATAGACAGAAAATTGAATGGTATGTGCCTAGTTGGAAAATATCACCTGTTTACAAAAAAAAAAAAGGAAGAAATTAAGAAAACTCAAAATCAAACATGTAGGATACTTGCTACTTTGTGTCTGCAAGTCAATTTACAAACTTTTTTTTTAATTTAGTAGGCTCTTGGGACTGAAAATTTTAGCTGCCCAGTTTTATCCAACTACTTAACAGAAAGCAGCACAAATGAAATTCCCAACACTCTGTAAACTTTGAGGGACTGAGAGAGTAGACACTATTTTTTATCTGTAGTAGATTCAATTGTTGAGCCTGCAAATGTAGGCTTTTTTCTCTTAACAGAAATAAATATCCTCAGGGCCTTTCCTCTAGCTTCAGTGGGCTGAGTTCAAAAATAGTGAAGAACCCCTCATGTGAAATTTAAAGTGTGACAACTCTGAAGTATTCTGATGCATTATACAAAATTTTGCTAGTTGCATAGACCAAAGACAGATGTTTTGCTAAATGGCACTGAAGAAAATCCTGACCCAAGTGGCACTACTTGGTCCAAATGTTACTGACCAAAGAAAATGATACAATATTTATAGGCTCACCTTTAAGAAATGGTTGACATTAATACTGTACATATTTTACACATCAAATACATAGTCCAAGAGTTTATAAAAGAAATTCACGCATTATTACTTTTAAGAATATCAATGTACAACATACCCAGGCCCCCCAGTACTTGTGACATTTCAGGTGGACACAGTGTTATGTACAAAAACAATCAATTTATCTTCTGTGTTAAGTATATAATTTAAAGAAACTTCAGAGATTACTGAGGAAAAACTTAGTCCACTGAAGATTGATAACAAGTGTCAATCTGTGGGATTTTTAAGTATTTCCTTTAAAAAAAAAAAACACCCAGAAAACATAACCTCTGTACAAAGAAAAATATAAAAATTCTGGAAGATCATGTCTGATCACACTACATAATTTAGAATGAAATGTCAGTGGTTTAAAGTTTTTCTGTCTTATTTCTTTGGCAGCCTTAATTTGTGAACTAATACTCATATTTAGCTCAGCTGCTTTTATGGCACAAGAGCCCAGTTTCAAAATGGTGGCACTGATTTTCCTTATAACAGCACTATTTTCAGCAGCAATTATATTTTTAAAGGTTAACAATTTGTACAACAAATGTCTAACTATGCTTCTTCCTACTTTATTCTCAACAGTTATGATCTTTACAAAAAGCTAATATCTACATAGAGAACCACCTTTTACTTGCCTCATCTCATCTATGACTTGGTTGAGGAAGTACAGGCATTTCAGATTAGGTATTTATGTGTTTTGGATGGGATTCTTGGATTTATGTGAAAATAAAAATAAGACAAAATAATTCTTAGGTACATTCCAGTGTCCCAGAAATTAGTTACATGATAAATAGTACCTACTTGCTGACCACCTATAAAAGATGAGACATTCTGAGGCACCCTAAAAACCTAGGTCTGTAAAAGGTGAACAAGAAGGCCATTTTACTCAATTCTGATGCAGTCACCACTGACTGCTATTTAAAGTGTTTACTGGTAACCAGCAAGTTTAACTGAAGAGATGTCACTAAATTCAAACTGAATATATATATTTAAAAGCAGCAATTTACATTGAGGGAAATATGGTTCTTGTGTGTTCTGTGTAAAGAGAGATTATGAATAAAGGGAATTGGCAACTGAGCACCCTAATTCACTTCCATGATTACAGGTTCCATGATAAGATATCTACTACATGCATTTTGCTTACAGTAACTGCCTAAAACTCACCAGCTATATAGAGTTAAACTCTGTATTAAAGGACTATTGAGTTACAGGGGAATTGGCCATATCAGGTAGCTAGTGACATAGTACCAGTTGTGAAAATTGAGATAAATGAGTTGACAAATGGATTCATTGAATATGTTAATATTGTGAATGAGAAGACAATTCACCAGGATAATATACTCACATGTATGTTGATCTGAAAAAAACCACAGACTGACATCAAATGGATAAAAAAATACTGGGGAAAAAGTGAAAATGCCAACCAAAATAACAAGGTGGGTGGGCTGGGTGGGAGAGCACATTTAAGGCATCTAAAAAAAAAATTCCACATGGCTTTGGCTTATTAAAATATTTTACACTATCTTTTTTCTTTTTAAAGAAGATTTGAAAGCACCTACAAATCAAGCAGACTGTTAAAAAAATCCCGCATGGCAAATTCAGTTTGTAAGCGTCATTCAGATATTTGTCAAGGAAAATAAAGAAGCCTCTGCCCATGAGATTGCACATAGTGGAAGAGTTCCTTCCAAACCTGTCTATCTTATGCTGGATGGCAGCCCAGAGGTTCGCTGTGCAGCAGCTACAAACAAGGTGTTACTCTCTGGAAGGGAAGGGACTGTGGAATTTCCACTGGTTGGCGAGCAACCCAGCTTTAATTTTTCCAGATACTCTGCATGTACAGGCTTATGACACTGGAGAACTTTGATGGCATCCTTTACTTTGAACCACTCTGTCTTCCTTCCTGTATTAACAGAATCTTCCCAGTCTTCTAATATTTCAGTGACAGTAAGGACATAGACATATGCCCTGTGCTTTCTGTCTTGGTTCTCAAATATGCCCAGGAGTCTGCCTGACTTTCCTTTGACTCCAGCCTCTTGGTAAGCCTCCCTCACGGCAGCACCGGCAGGCTCCTCCTGGGGCTCCAGTCCTCCTCCTGGGCCAGTCCACTGGTCCGGGACCGAAGCCTGCCCACCTGCAGCACCTCGTCCTCCTGCTCGCTCCGGAAGCACAGGGACGCCGCCCGCTTCTTGAAGCCCTCGCGGTCCTAGGTCCGCGGCCTAGGGGGGCTTGGACCTCATCGCAGAGGCGGGCTCTCGCTGCCGCGGCCCCTGCGGAGGCCGCCACCCCGCCGGGGCGCGGGGGCGAGGGCGAGTCGGGGCCCAGGGCGACGCGGCCGGTCAGTCCCGGAGCCGGCGGCCGCTCCGACGCGGGGCGGGGCGTGAGCGCCAGTCCCTGCAGCCCGGGCACCGCGGAGGGAGCGCGGCCTCCGCCCGGGCATCTTCGGCTTTCCCCGGTTCCCGCCGCTGCCGCCGCCGCCCAGGGCGGAGCGGGGCGCGAGGTGCGGGGAGACGGCTGCAGGGGCTCCCGCCGGCCCGGCAGCAGCGCCGCGGCCGCGCGAGGCGTTTGGTGTCGGCTGCGGGACGTCCTGTCAGGGCCCTCTGACGTGCTGCGTGTGCACAGGTGGCTGCGCGGTGCCCGTCAGTGCGCCGCCCGTGGCGGGGTCTGTGTTCGGGGACGGGTGTGTTTGTGGCTGCAGTTGCCGCAGTTCGTCCCGGCCCTCCAGACCTCCCCAGCCCCACTCTCGGCCTCGTGGTCCTGGCATGCCCGCTGCTTCTGCCCCGGATGCTTCCTCTGGGCTCCGCCCCCAACACGTCCACGTCACGCCTGCTGCCTTAGTCCTGCAGAAATCCTGCGCTTTGGATTTGTGCCACCTTCTGTAAGTTGAAAGCTTCTGGACCAAGTGCGGCAGTGAGATGGAGTCAGAAGAGGAGGTGAGCAAAGTGATTTCTGTCCTGTACCTCTTTTTTTTTTTCCTACCTTTTCAAGCTATTATTTCAAGATGCCTTTCTGAGGGCAAGGTTTAAAATTCATTCCCTTAGATTTGCTGTTATTCTTCATTTCTAATAAATTGGGAACTACAAATACTCTACTTTTAAAAATGATTGTATATGTTTACTCATTTGTTTTGGAATAAATTTGATGAAGATGAGTTTATGGGAAAGCAAAGTGTGACCAGGGGTTAGGAATTTAAGTGGAAAATTGAATCTTCATGAAGCTTTCCACATTTCATTAGATGTTAAATTCTACAGTGAAGTTTCATATGATTATTAACTATAAGTATATTCCTAAATATCGTGGTTAAACTTTTATTAAAATAATATATCATAAAGCCATTAATATTTTTACATAATACAGTTGTTTGATTATTGAATTTTTCTTGTGAGATATTAGTCAGCAACCTCAGTTTTTTCTTTTAGTGATTTTGTAACAAGAATAAAAATATATTTTAAATCTGTGTGACACAGTTTTATTAAAATGACTTGAGAGTGTATGAGCATTTTTCAGTTTATTTTCTTCTTTCACATTATATTTTTAATTTTGTGTCCTTCTACATTGTATTCTAAAATTTGGAACCGATTGATATGTGCTTTTCACTTCACTATCATGAGGGATGTTTTTTCAAATGAAACTGAAAAATTTAGTAATTCATCTTTTGTCAGTATTAAAAGCAGACCAGCTAGGCTCCTTTGTGCCGCACTAAAAATAATACCAGAACATAAGAAAGGTTTCTGTATTACTTTATGTGCTCTGTGATAGCGTCTTTTCTGTGAACACTCTCAATTCCAAATAAGACCCTGACATTGAAAATTTACTTGTACATACACAGGGGTTATATTATGCTTCCTTGACCCTTGAAATGAGTATGGATGCAGACAGAAATCTTTGCGTTGTTCTCCCTAAGGTATTGCCATCAGAGAGTCAGCAAAAGTGGTTGACCAAGCCCAAAGGAGGGTGCTGAGGGGAGTTGATGACCTGGACTTTTTCATAGGGGATGAAGCCATAGATAAACCCACGTATGCCACAAAGGTAAACTCCCCACCGGGATTTGCTTCTGTAAGTGTATCACCAAGAACAGAGAGTAGGATGAATCATGCAAAATGGTAGATTTCATAGCAATTGTAATTGTGAGCTGTGTATTTTATTCTTGTGTTGGAAAAGAGGTTTTGTTGTTGTTGGTTTTGAATGGGGTATTTTTCAAAATTGAAGTATAGTTGATTTACAGTGTTGTGTTAGTTGAACAAGGTATTTTTCATGTGAGGAATCAAGTGAATTTAAGAAACCCCAGAATGCAGGATTGACTCTGGGAATGCTGGGCTTCATGTGAGAGCAAGATCTGCTTCTGTGGAAAATTGCAGGTTGACTCACTGACCTGTCAGATGTAGAAGAGCTGTAGACTGATTAATTAAAAAGAAGCACTAAAATTGTTTAACTAGGTATTTGTTCTAAAAACCTCCAAACTCCAAATGGAGTGGTATGGCGGATTAGCTGTACTTTTGCATCTATTACTCCACTGTTAAGATGATACTTTGTACTTAGAGATGTGAAGTAGAATATAAATGATAATATAACTTAATATTTCTGGTAAAGTGCCTGTTATTTCTTTACATAAATTAACATTCACCCAGTGCAAAGGGCTTGTTTTCTCTAATAACTCAGTCTCTTCTGGGCCAGTGTTTTTAAAACTGTTGCTCATACTAACATGGACTGAAGCTTGACATAGTTTGATTTCTCTTGCTTTAGTGGCCAATAAGACATGGAATAATTGAAGACTGAGATCTAATGGAGAGGTTCATGGAACAAGTTATTTTTAATTTTCCCTGAGCTGAACCTGAGGGCCATCACTTTTTGATGGTGAGTAACTGGGACTGAGAGAAGAGCCCTGTGGATTCTTGGTTGCTTAGATTTTAAACCCAGGATATTCTTCCCTGGGGAGCTTTTAATTCCCACTAAAGCTCTTTGTATGATTTGGAGTGCTTTTGGGGCAAATAACAGAAGGCTCAACCAAAATGTCCAAAACCAAAGAGGGCTTATTATCCCACAAAACAGGATGCCAGTGTCAGGACACTCAGGACTGGTTACTTGAGCAGCTCAGAGATGGAGGTGAGAATCCAGCCTAATTCACCTGTTTGGCCTCTTGTGCTGGTTCCCCTCAGGCCCCAGGGTGGCTGCCCTAGTTCCTGTACTGACTTTTGGTGTATTTACTTTCAGAGTTTTAGAATTAAGACTCTCATCCTCAGAAACCTTCCTAGCAGATTTGCCCTGTCTGTCCGTGCCCAGTGTGGGCCCTAGAGGGGAACAAAATTACTTTGGTACATTTTGATGAGTCAAGATTCTCTCCTGTTGCTGGTGAGGGGACCACATCTCATCACCTGGCCCCAAGAGGTAAGTACCTAAACCGGCCTCCAGCAGCAAGGAATGAGGAGGGAGGAATGGGTTTGGGTAGGAAACCACCTGTGTAGTTAGGTGTCCTCCTGAAATAACTGGATGGCTCTGACCTTTGCTTCTTACAGCAGAGGGAGCTGAGTCAAGGTGCTGTTTTGCCAAGGTTAAATCTCACTCTAACACTGAGCTGAGTTACGGGCCCTGATATTGTGGATGTAATTGATCTTGTTCAGATGAAATAAAACAATACAGAGAAATGAAGAGAAGTGTCTCTTGGTTGTGGAGCCTGTTTTCATTGTTTTATGTTCTTTTTAAGTTAAAATTAATTACATGTATAAAGCACTTACTTTAAGGAGAGCAATTGCATGTAACATAAGCTGCACATTAAAACCTACATAATTTAGCTTTGCATTTTTTCCATGCTAGTGCATTGTCAAATGGTCCCTGATCCAATTATATAATTCTTCCTAATGTTAAATATGGAATATTCTTTAGAATTATCTGGCTTAAAATATGTTAAGTACAAGGCTGTTATGGTAGTTAGTGGAATCTATATATTTTGTGTCTATTAAATCAAGTCCTTGAAAGTGCTCTAAGCTTTTTCCTGGCTGTATCTTCACAACTAGGAATTGCCACATCCAAGTACTGTGTTTTACAGGCCACTGTGTATTTTCTCTCCTGTGTATCTACGATGGTTTATGTAAAATACATGGAGCCAGGAAACTGTCAGTATGTCTGAGTGGCTTTGTCTTTACAGCCAAAACAAATTACAGACTCCCACCTGCCATGCTTGGCATGTTCCCTTCTCTCGTACGTCACATAACTATCTGTTGGTAGGACTCCAGGCATGGGCCTGGGGCCCAGCTTCCTCTCCCTGCCTGCCCCATCCTGCTCTGCTCAGAGGGAGTCTGAGTCTTAGGCCTGTGGAGCAAATGCAATCACCAGGACACAGCCCACAGGAAATTTTTCCTACCAGGAATTTTTCTGCTCTAGCTGGCATATACACCGCAGTACAATAAAACCAATTGCTGGGAACGAACTGGAGATGTTTGGTATGAATATGGAAAAGCTTAAATCCTTTGCCAAAAATGAGTATCTGAAGTGAATGTTCAAAAATAATTGTTTATTACATTAAACATAAGAAAATATTGTGTTACATTTATTGTACTTTGAAGTTAGGAGGTGTGTTTGCTGCATGATGTGACAGAGGAAGTTATGAGAAGGGTGGTTTTATCTCAGGCTTATGTCCTTCCTCATCAGTTAATGGGATAATTGAAGGGGAGTGAAGCAGGTACAGGGATTTGTGGCCATGTCCAGAAATTCATTGAAGACATTTACTGAACCACTACATCAGCTAATGGCTTCTTGGTGTAAAAGAGTCTAAAAGTTTTAAATTAAAGTTCCCTCAGTAGCCTATGAAATTGTCCCTTCTGACTGCCATGACAGACATCTGCACATCCATGGTGGGAATGAGCTCAGTACGGCTCATGTTTTTCAAGAAGTTTCAGAGACTCAACTCATGTTGGTCACGTGGACTAAACAGATAGCAAATGGGAACCACACTCTTTTCTCTAATACTGAATTTCCCAGAGTTCAAGACAGAATCATATATTCTAAAGAACTGCAGTGCTCTTGAAGGGAAATTGAATTGTAACTGTAGAGGAGATTTGCAAACCTTTTTGAATATGAATCAGGGGAGGAAGAGCAAGCAGCAGTGCTGCCCAAGGATGCTGGGAACCAGGAGCTCTGCCATCCACTTGAGAGCAGGAAAGATGTGTGTCCCAGCTCAGGGATGGAGGATCAACCTTCCTTCATCCTTTTGTTCCAATCAAGTCCTCAGTAGCCTGTGTGCTGCCCACCCACATTGGCAAGGGCAGGTCTCCAAACTCAGTCTGCTGCATGCTAAGCTCTTCCAGAGACACCCTCTCAGACACACCCCAGAAAGAATGGTTTACCAGCTCTCGGGGTACCCCTTAGCCCAGTCAAGCTGACACATAATATTCACCATGACATGTGGCTTGTCCTGGCTTACCGCAGTAACTCCCTTCCTGGTTCATGAGGGTGGCTCAGACCTGCTCTGTCCTGTACACTAGCACTGGCCGGTGTGGAGCTGGACATCCTTGGCACTGCTGAGTCTGTTACTGCTGGCCCGTGTTCTTCCCATTTTCAGTATATTGTCATCTCCACTCCTACTTGCCCTTCCTTGAGGATTTATGTTTTTAAAAATATTTCTTTACTGCAGTTATGGAGAGTTTTGGGACTGGAGCAATATTAGTTGCATGTGTTCAGCTTGCTTTCTTTATCCAGAAGTATGGATTGATTTTTATATTACTGACTAATTATTCATATTTGAATTAATATTTGATGATATTTTACCATTATTATGAATAAAATGCTTATGTAACTTACATTCATGTGAAGTTTTAATCATATACTTCAGTATTTAAAAAATAAGAAAAACTTGATATCTCCAATTTAGATCTCGTTATGTATAAATAATGGTTTTTGGAAGGTTTTATTTAAATTAGTCCTCTAAAGGAACAATTACTGGTGGTAAACATAGGAGAAAAGGAGGATTGAGGAAAACATAGATTTATGATTATGGTTCTGAGAACCCAGAAGAATGTGTCTTTAATAATGCTGAATTTGATTCAGGAGCCAGGAGAACCTAATTTTATTGTAAACTTTCTCTTAATGGAAGTGTATAGATTTTAATGTTAGTTCTTCACAGATGGTGAATTGTTTGGCAGCAAGTACTAAAGTGTAAAAATCAGTGATTTAAGCAAGTTAAAGGTTTTATTTTTCTTAAAGTCATTTGTAGCAGGGAGGGCAGTGCTGGTATGTCAGGTTTCTGGTGTCATTAGGGATCTGTGTGCTCTAGTATATTTAGCATATGGCTTCCATTCTAAGATTGCCTTAGATCACAAGTTAGCTGCTGCAGCTCCAGTCATCACCTCCATATTCCAGGAAAGAAGGAGTTAAGAGCAGAAGTGGGCCTACTACATGAGTCTACCTTCAACCTTGTAAGGAGCTTTCCCAGAAGACACATCCAATAACTTTTGCTTCTTATTGGCCAGAACTTACTTAGCCATCCCTGTACACCAGGAAGTCTGGGAAATGCTGTTTTCTGGGCCTGTGATTGATCAGTGGTTTGTCATTAAGGCAGAAGGCAGAATAGATACTGGGTAGGGAAATTGCAGTGCCTGCCATAATGATGTGACTACAGGTATGAAGACAGTGGCAGATCAAGAATTCAGCTGTCTTCACAACTGTGGTTGGATATGGAAAGTGTTTTCCACGTTACAGAGCCAACAGGCTAGGGAAAAGCCACACCAGGATGTGCTGTGGCTTCTGCCCTGGGGTGAAGTCTTTCTTCTGTTAGCTTCTCTGCCTGTGGAGAAATAAACCAGGAAGTTGTATTGGGAGTTTCTGTGGCCTTCGCACACAGGCTGTAACTCAGGGTTTCACAACTCTTGTAATGAATTTTTTTTTTCTTATTATAGAACTATATGTGCGATTTAGAAAATTTGGAAGATTCTTGTGGGGCTTTTCACACTCCTATCCCATTATCATAAATATTAACATTTAGTATAGATATACTTAATCTTTTCACTCATGTTTTTATATGATTTTGCATTCAATATTGTGTCCTCCATCCCTCTCCCCCATTTTCTTGCACGGTTTTCATAATCCTCGCTTTAATGGTCATGCAATCATGTATCCAGTGGTTGTTTCCTGTCTGTTTAGCAGCCCCACTATTTTTAGATGTTTACTGTTGTTTCCAGTTTCTTGGTTTTGTAAGACATAACATAAATTAATATTTGCACATTTTTTTCTATATTTAGAGCATTTTTATATTAAGAATATAAAAATTATATATATATATATATAATTTGGAGGTCCAGATGTGTTAATAATTTTGAATCTCTGGTATACCATTTCACACTGAAATCTTCAATGTACAAGAAGCCACATTATTTGAACTCTTAGGATTGATTAATATCATTTTTGATTATTTGACTTTTTAATTTGCAGTTTGAATACCTTTGATCTTAAACAGTTTTTCATGTATTTATTAGTTGTATTTTCTCCTTTGTGAATTGCCTATTCATGTCCTGGGTTTTGTACATATTAGTGTTTTATTGCTTTTATTGTTGCTATGATTTCTTTGAACTTTATTCTACTTAAATTTTTCTTTTGTGATAAAATGCACATACCATAAAATTTATCATTTTAACCATTTCTGAATGTACAGTTTGGTGAGTTGCGTACATTGACATTGTTGTGCAACCATCACCACCATCCATCTCAGGAACTTCTTCATCTTCCAAACTGAAACTCTGTCCACATTAAAGAATAACTCTCTTTCCCCCTCTCCCAGCCCTAGCCCCCACCATCTCCCCTCTGTCTCTATGAATGTAACTATTCTGGGTCCTCATATAAGTGGAATCATCCAGTATTAGTCCTTTCATGACTGGCTTATTTCACTTGGTATAAGGTCTTCAGGGTTCAGCCACATTGTAGCATGTGTCAGAATTTCCTTCCTTTTTTAGGGCTGAATAATATTCTGTTGTATGTATGGTCACAATCTGTTTATGGTGTGAACTCTTTCATATAACAGATAAGAATTTTTGTCATAAGCAGATACTTTTTCTCACTTGATTTTTTGTAGGTTATGTTTTTGAACATCTATAATTGTAAATTTTTATGTAAGTAAACCTACTTTCCTTTGATGTTTATATATATTTTTCATTCATCTGGGATTTATTTGGAACATCACTTGACACTGAAATTAAACCCAGGAAGAATCCAGAGCCAGGGTTAATCTACTTCTTGTTGGAATGCCTTCTATAGGCTCACATTTTTTTTTAAACCAGGCAGGAAGGAAATATTGCATGACTATGCTCCCACTTTGCATACCTTTCTAGCCTTCCTCTCTTCATCCTATTCCCCCCTCTAATCAGTTTAAATGTTATGTTTATAAAATTAACTTATTAAGGTGCTTGGATTCCTCTTCAAGGTAAGAGAAGACTCTAGGTCTCTGGAGTTAATACATTCAATTTCTTCTGGCCTGAGATATATTCTTGATATTACAGTTGTTTGTTGATATATTCAGCACTTGCTAAAGGCCCAGCCCTCTCCCCACCAAGCATTTGCATGAATTAACTCACTTATTTAATCCCACAGACAATTGTGGGGTAGGTAGTTATTAGGCCTGTTTTTCAGGTTGGATAGGAGGTGCCATAAGGAGATATATTGTAACCTAAATATTGGAATCCACAGCTATTCTTCATGTGCTTTAAATGAAAGAAAACTAAAAAAAAAAAAAATCTGATATAGTAATCACTAACACAGTTCTAAATGTGTACTGGGAACATTAAGGTATTAACTAATTTGATCTCAGCCCCTTGAGGTAGGCACATTAAAATAAGTAATGTGTTGTTGAATAACGTTTAGATCATTTACTTACAATCTGCTTTTGATGACTTTATTATTTCTTGTCTATGTCTTAAGATTGCTTTCTCTCTCCCATTCAGGGAGTGTATTGATTCTAATCAGAGTAATTAAAACTTACTTGGGGCATGATGTTTGAGCTTTATATCAGACAGGAGTATAAACTAAAGCCCCCAGCTAGTTGATAGCCAGATTTGATTATTTGCTTGAAGAGTTAGCATACACACAGCACAGAATTCAAAAGGTGCAGTACGATTTCCAGTGCAAGAGTGTCTCTTTCCCACTTCTGTGTTGCCTTCCAGATCCCCTTCCTGGAGGAAACCAACTTTACTGGTGCTTAACCAGCAATAATTATGTGCAGGCACATGGATTATACATAAACTTGATTCATAAAATGGTAACAAAATTGACATACTATGGTACATTTTGATTTTTACTTTAAAAATTTTAGAAATTATAATTTGAAATATATGAAATTTACCCACTTAACACAGTTTTAAATGTATCATTTGGTAACGTTACCTACATTGATATTGTGAGGTAACAGAACTCTAGAACTTTTCCATCTTGCAATATCAAAACTTTGTGCCCATAAACAGCTCCTCATTTCTCTCCCTCATACACCTTGCTTTTTAAAAAAAATGTTGTAGATACAGAAGTATATTTAAGAATGTGTATGTATGGAGAGGCCTCTTTTCATGTAGCAAATTTATAGTAGATATTGTTTCATATCTGCAGACACACTGCCCATCCTTTTTAATTGCTGCAAAGTGTTACATTTTATGGATGTGACCTAATCTGTGTAATCAGTTCCTTGTTATGTGCAGTTATGTTTTTTCTGATCTTGGAAGCTGTGACAACTGTGCACCTCTCTGAGGCACCTTGTTTTAGATGTCCCTTGGCTTGACAATGGAATTTGATTTTGTCTCATAGTCTTTGTTCAGAGACTTCCTCTTCAGTAGGTGAGTTTCTCACTGGTACATGCTGATGATTTTAGTGATAATAATGCACTTTCACTGAGTACGTTCCCCATGCCAGGTGCTGCCATGAGCACTTTGTTTAGACTCCTGTGAAGTCAGTGCTAATTATGCATGGAGAGAGGAAATCACTTTCCAAACTTGGTAAAATCGAAGGTGGGGTGTAGCTGGGCTGATTGGAGTTGGAGCTCTCCCGTTGCCCGTGCTGAAATGGCCTGGGCTGTGTGGCAGGTGTGTGTGGTCACAGCTGCTTTTCTGGTGCTGTGCTTTCTGGTTTTAGTGTGTTTTATTTATGTATGGATATTTTAAAACTCAGGCTTGGCTTTCTCTTTGGTTTCTATTGGGTGCATATTCGTTCTGATAATTGGTAAAACATATTTTAACATAACTGTACTTTTGTATAAGATATTTACCTGTATTTGTTTAGGGATGATTACTTCCTACTGTGCTTAGTGACCACGTTGGTACATGGCCACATTTCTTACCTCCTCCTCCTTTCTTCTATCATCTGCTTTTGATTGTTTATGTTAGTGAACTTAATCTGATATTTATGTTTGTGACTTTATGTTTACTGGTGTCTCTGCTGCTCTACCAAGAAAACAATATCTTTTGATTCCATGACACAAGGGCATCAGTGTCTTTATATTTTCCTCCTTTCCATCTGTGCCTGTCAACTTGATACTACTCCTGTTGTTTTAATTTATAATATTTACATTCTGTTCTATAGCTATAGATTCTCCCAGAAAAGAAAAGCATTTATCCCTACATCTTAAATGGACTACTTGCTCACTGTAAGTCTTTGGCTGTACTTTATGCATTCTTATTATTTGGCTAAAGCTTATTGTCTGATGGTTAATTCATGAAGGGTTCATAGAAACCAAATTCTCTCAAGTTGTTGTATGTTTAAATATATTTTGTTTTTGCAACAGACTTGATTGGCAGTGTGGCCAGATATAGAATTCTGGGGTCATATTTTCCTGCCAGAAAAGTCTGTAAATGTGGCCCTGTGTGTCCCAGTGTCCTGCATGCAGCTGTGCCAATGGCCAAGACAGGCTGCCCTTTTCCTGCTTTAAGAGTATGTTGCTCTGCTCAATAAGCCTAAAAAAACACCATAGGCTGAGTGGCTTCAACAACAGACAGTTGTTTTCTCACAGCTATGGGGGCTTTAGGTCTGAGATCAAGGTGCCATCATGGTTGGTTTATGATCAGATCTCTCTTCCTGGCTTGCAGATGGCCTCCTTCTCACCAGGTCCTTGTGTGGCTCTTCCTCTGTGTGTGAGTGAGAGAGAGCTCCCTGATCCCTCTGCCTTATCCTGCAGAGATGTTAGTGCTGTCCTGTGACCTCACTGATCCTGGATTACCACTCTAGGGGCTTCATCTCCAAACACAGTCACCTGAGGGTTGCAGCTTCAGCATAAGAGTTTTGGGACACACAGCTCAGTATATAACAAAGGGTAATGTGGATTTTTATTTATTTATTTTTTTGCCAAAAGGCCTAGATTTTTTTTCCTTTCTTTGTTTTTTTTTTCTCCTTTTCTCTCTCTTTTTTTCCCTAGCTTAAATATGTGATGTAAATCCATATTTATTAACATGGAAAAATGTTCAACATATTGCTGAATGACAAAAAGCAGTTTTATTTATTTTTATCTTTCTGTAATCCTGTTAATTTCCTCCTATTAGATAATAGTTATTATTTTAAATAGACATTTTAAAAAACTCGGATATCTATGTCATGATATTCATCTGCTTTATTTTTATATTTTTCTGGGTACATGTTTTTTATCTGCCATTTGTTTTTTCCTATTTTCTCTCTCCCTTCTCTTCTTCTTTGAGTGTTTTTATATGGTGTTTGGCTAGTCTCTTTGTGTTCTTTCCTCATCTTTGAGTGAGGGGATCTCTTTCTGAACTGGCTGTGTGTCGGGTTTAGGCTGGGTGGTGGGCAGTGTCTGGGTGAAGCAGCTTCTGTCCCAGGCTTGTCTTTCTCACAGCTGATGGTGGAGGTGTAACTTCTCACCTTGCTGCCTGTGCTCTGAGTGGAGCGACCTGGGGAGCGAGGCTCCTGCAGCTGTGTTGCTCAGACTGCTCTGATTCCAAGCAAGGGCTCTCTGCTTTTGCTCTTCTCTGGAGAACTGGATATTGCCTGGTATCTGAAGTCACTGGTGTTCTCTTTCCATGTCCTCACTCATCTGGTCTCAGTGGGGCTGTTATTGCCCTTGGCAGCTCAGTGCATGTCTCTTCAGATTCACGGTGTTTGGGTGTTCTGTTATCCGAGGTGGAGTTTCCTTTTCTGTAGCTTGTTCTTGTTTTGGGGTGGATTAGTAAGAGCAGAAGTGTTTAGAGAGGCTTTACTCTCTCAAAGATTTTAAACCTCACAGCCAAAATATGTTTAATCAATCACTCTGGGTGTACTCTGTCTGTCAAATTAAGGAGTTGTACAGCATCTTAATGAACATGCTTTTAGATTAACATTTTGCTGTTCTGATGTAATTACATGAAATTTGGGTGAACACTAAATATAGTGAATATTTCCTTACAGACAGAACCTCCTCTGAATACACCAGAAAATAAAGAATATCTTGCAGAAATTATGTTCAAATTATTTAATATACCGGGACTCAACATTGCAGTTCAGGTAAGGACAAGTGACTTTCATGATTCCCAAGTGACCTTAGTTGTCTAATGTGGAAGAAATGGTGATTCTAGAGGCCTCTGTAAGATTGTGTCATGTGGTTTCCTTTCCCATGCACTCAAGTGCACATGAACTCATCCCATTCAGGTCTGAGCTCAAACACTGTACAGAGCAATTTCTGTGATTTATGTTTTTACTGCTGGTGTAGAGTTTGTCCAGCTTTTGTCTGTTTACACTCATTAGAATCTAAGGTATCCTCAGGAAGACAAGATCAATATGTAGGTGTGGTTCTTTGGCTTCTTTTACTTCTGATCATAAAAAAGAAAATATACTATAGAATCTGTTAAAACAAAACAAAATGAAACAAAATAAATGTCTTTCAAGGGTTTCCCTTTGTGGATCTGAGCTCCTGTGGTTCCATGAGTTTGCAGAACTTCCCCTGAAGCTGCTTGTTCTTCGTGGGGGGGGTTTGTTGTTTTTAGGTGTAATGTATCTGCCTCTATATAAGGGAATTGACTGAAATTTGGGGGAATAAATGATAAAATTGTTTTCCAAAATGCTTCCTGCGTATTCTATTCCCTTACTTGTAGGAAAAAAGAGTAGGAGTTGCATAGATGTTTAACTTGGAAGATTCCACATGCTGTGTCCTCTGTGTGGTGATTCTCAGTAGACAGTGATGTCTTAAAGGCTCTGAAAATGCCTACATTAGGAAACTCTGTTTATTCCACCACTTCCAAATTTAACCAGAAATATTCCCCCACCCCTAAGCTGTTTCTGTTCCATGGAGTAGGAGACACTTCAGGAAACACTGGCCCAGTGGTTCTCAAAGTGATCTATGCAGCAAGGTCTCCTCAAAAGTGTTTTTTTCAAAATACACATTCTCAGAATTTATATCAGACCACGGGTTTCCAGCCTCAAAATTTTGGATCGGGCAGTCCTCAGGGGAGGGGAGGTTACTGAGCTGTGTGTTGGATGTCTAGCAGCATCTCTGGTCTTGACCCACCAGGGGAAGCACCACCACCAGCCTCCCCTCCCTCAAGTGTGACAGCGAGAAATGGCACCAGATATTGCCAGGTGCTCCTTGGGGGCAAAATTGCCCCTGGTTGAGAACCACTATCCTGGTTCTGCCGGGATGAGAATGAGAATTTCTGGGTGCCAGGCCCAGTATTTTGTCTTTCTAAAGTCCCCACAAGTAGTCTTATTGCAATCCATCTGTGGACCCACACTGGGAACCAGTGGATTAGAAATTAAAACCTCCTGATTCCACAATAAGATTCCTTTCTCTCTGGCTTTTCTTTGCAAGCTTTGATTTATCTTACTGAGAAGTTGACTCCTCCAGATTAAGTGCACAGAATTTACATGTTAGTTGTCCACTTTGGAATTTGGATTTGGGAGGAAGATGGAAGGTAGGGAAAGGGAAAGGTCATTCAGTCTCAGTAAGAAAGAAAGGGCTTATTGCTCCAACCTGAAGATAGGCTTGTGGAACACTTGAGAAAGTCCCCATGCTGATGGTCTCTGTGGTATTTGTGAAGGCAGTGCTGGCCTTAGCTGTGTAGTGGACATCATGACAAGTTGGTGAACACACATTAACAGGAATCATCATTGACAGCAGGGATGGGGTCACTCACACTATCCCAATGGTCAGCAGGGCCCCGAGTTCTGCTCTGTCTGTGGGCCTAACCTGATTTGAGGTGAAGGAAGCAGTGAAAGAAAAAACCCTTCTGTTAATTAAAGCACCACTTTTGAAGACATACCTGTACTTAGCAAAGGTAACAAGAGCCTTTAAACACAGTTGTGTGAGAAAGTGGAAGATGCCTAGTGTCTGTGGCACTGGCAGTTGGAAATTTGCTGTAGCAGATTTGTGCAGTCTGGTTTCAGCAGTCGTCTGATGTCCCGGGGCTCTGCTTGGCCCCGGTGTCACTTTGACAGGAGGGTTTTCCTGGCTTTCATTCTGAACTGTAATCTGGGTATCAGTGGGTGTGGCACATGAACATTTGGAGGATGATTTTGTGTTCTGTGACAATCCTCTGGAGAGGATTTGTTTCTTGCTTTTTAAAAATTATTTAAGAGCCAAGAAGGAGAGATTGTTCACCTTGACTTGTAGGATGCTCTGCAATGTCACTTTTTGGTTTTAATTTTCAAAATATAACAGAAGTGATTTCTAATTCAGGCTTCAAGAGACTATATATATATATATATATATATATATATATATATATATATATATATATACATTTGGTACAATGGACTAGTTAAATGAATTATTTAAAGTTTTTTTTTTTTAATAAATTGAAGCTATCTGGAGGGGGTTACATTGGGAATTCAGACCTGCCTTTCCTTCTCCACGTCCCTTCTTGGAGGCAACCCCTGATACTAATGTTTGTTATTTTGTGTATTACAAGTATCTTTTGTGCAAATATAGGTTTGTGTGTTTATGTGCTAAGCTCCATTTAAAAATGCAATAAATGAATCACTATGCTATACACTGGAAACTAACAGAATTTTGTAAATCAACTAAGACAAATTTAAAAAATGCAAACTAGTTTTTTTTTTAAAAAACAATTCATTTATTTCATTTAAAAATAGTCACTGTTTTATTTCAGGACATTGCAGAGATGATGTACTAATATGCTGGTGCTTTAATACCTCAAAGTTCAGAAATCACTGCAGGGGGAGGCTGATGTTTCTACAGTCAGGAGGAAAAAGCCAAATCTTTCCCCTCTGTCATTGCACCCTGCCAGTGTCCCCTTTGCCCGGGGGTGAGGAGAGGCAGGAGTCCTGCAGAGCATGCTCTGTGCTCGCAGCCCCTTCATCCAGTCTCAGAACACTGCCCCCTCCTGGGTGTGAGGTGTTTAGGTGCCACTTGCTGTGTGGTCCTGCCTGGCTCCTCTCTGAGGTCACGTCCTCAGAGGTCAGTGCAGGCCAAGGTCAGGGCCTGTGCCTGTGGGTCTGCTTCCTGGCCTCCCCTGTGCATCTGAAACAAGTTTCACACTACGTGCAGGCCCACAGAGAAAGTTGTTGTTCAAATTTTTCTCTGTTTCTTAATGCAGTTTTTTCCCCCTATTTATAAAAATTACATTTACTGTACAAAATTTAGGTAAAATGGAGAAATGTAAAGAAGAAAATAGAATGACCCACAAACCTGCCCAGAGGACTGTGCCACACTTTTTTGGTATAGTCTACTGAGCTCTTTTTCTTAGACAAACAACACACATTTTAAGCACAGTTGGGATACCCTCCATCTGATTTCATGTTCTAATTGTACAATGTGCTCCTGAGGTTGTATTTTGCATATTGACTTATCCCTGATGTATCTTTATGGTTAAATACTCTGTGGAAAGATATTTAGTAACTACCTGACAGCCCATCATGTGGGTGTAGCACAACTCACTTACTTGTTTTCCTACCATTGGCTGTGGTTTGTTTTAATATATTTAATCTGTGATGAAGCTGATACTCAACATGGGTTGAATTAATTTTAGAAAATGTTATATGTAATGTATTGAGTATAGAAATTGTGAATAGTTTCTGTTTGTGAGAGCTACTGTTCTTATGATTTTTTTTATTTTAATAATGTGTACATATCTTTTATCTTGATCTTAAATATTTTACAATTGGCTTGGGCTCCTGAGAAAGGCTACACACTCTCTCACTTCTAGAAGTTGGGCACCTCAGAAGACATAAGAGGAATTCTGTCACTGTTCTTGCAACTTCAGTGGTAACTGTGTTGTACATAGTGGAACTGATCCATCTGTCAGATGGATGAGGATTTGCTCCAGCCTTCTGTCTCCATGAGTGTGTGACAAGCAGCCAGTGCCATCAGGGAGCTCAGAGTGCCTCCTCTACCTGGTGCAGGTGGGGACATTGTCCACTCTGCACAGCTACTCCCACCAGCATGAGCTGGACCTTCCCAGCCTGTGGCCTGCATGTTGAGTGGCACCCCAAGGGGCTGGTGAGGACCTGGGACCACACAGCAGCTCCTGGCCCTCTCCTGCTGGTGATGGCTGACAGCCTGGTCACTGGTCCGGGAGGGCAGCTGGGTGAGTGGATCCAAACTCCCCCCAGCATGGATCTCACATAGCATAGGGTTGAGGGGTACCTGCCAGACTGTTCCTTCCTACCAAGTGCAGCTCTTACTAGAGTGAGCAGATCGGTTATTGAGACTTTAATGCATGCCTAAACCATGCTGTGTACTTGACCCGCTGTCTGTCACTGGGTCTCATCTGTGCACCCACTCACCGCATATGATGGGTGAAGGTGCCAAGGCTGAAACATATGTGTTAACAGATGTGGCCATGGTTACTCTGCCCACAGATGTGGAACCAGGATCTGAGTCCAGGTTGTCACACTCTAAGTCCTGCATGCTAACCAGGTGGTTGACTTTTAAGTGCAAGCCAATTTGTAGTTGGTTTAAAAATTAATAGTTAAACAGCAAAAAAAAAAATGTGACAATGAATATATATATGTTCATGTATAACTGAAAAATTGTGCTCTACACTGGAATTTGACAAAACATTGTAAAATGCCTATAACTCAATAAAAATGTTTATAAAATTAATAGTTAAAACTTTTTCCTTTTTGTTAGAGGAACAATAAAATGACCCATTGTTCGGACAGACAGCAGCATTTTGGAAATTAACTGCCTTCTGTGGTTTTCTCTTCACATTCCTAATGGAAAGGCCACTTTGCTTACAGAGCATCTCAGGTTCTCCTAATGGAATTGCATGCATGGTCATTTTATTCCCCCTCCCCCAGTCCTGAGCTTTGCACAGAGTGGAGATTCAGTAAATGCTTGCATTGCCAGGGCAGGTGGGGGCAGGAGTCTAACTTACAGTCCAGGGAGGGCTTTCCTCCTGGAGTTACTCACATGGTGTTTTGCCTCTCTGTCTCCCCAGGTGGAAGGTTAGGTAATTGGAAGCTGCATCAAACACATCCCTATTGCAGATAGAGATATGTATTTCATTCAACAGCTGCCAAGGGAGAGGGAGGTGGGAATCCCTCCTGAGCAACCACTGGAGACCACAAAGGCCATTAAGGTAAAAACAGATGGGAAATGGGCCAGTTTGGTGGTGAGAGAGAAATAGTGTTTGCACACTTCCCCTTGTGGCCACCACCCCTGCTCCCACTGTGCCTTCCCTCCCCTCCCCATGAATGTGGGTCTCCATCTGTTTACCACTTGAATTAAGGGGCTGAAAACTTAGCCTCTTCTCTGAACATGGATGCTTGTGGAGTTCTCCAGCTGTAAATGAGAGCAGCTTGATAACTGGTATTGAGCATCCTGCCTAGTACGATGTCATTTAATTGGAGCCTGATTAGACAGAACCTTCAATTAGCCAATGTGTCTTGCACCTCTCCCTCCAGGCTTCATTTCCCGAGTAAGGAGCAGACAGCAGCAGCAGTGACTGTGAGGAATCCTGTGCAGTCAGCCAGAATTCAAACTCATTTCCAGCTCTTGCTGTGTGTGGTTCTGTACCCTGAGAATTACCATTCAGAGTGATGCTGTTCTAGGGTGAATCATTGAACAGAGTCCACCTGTGTTTTCTAGACTCTGTTACCATGCTGGAGGAGTTACAGGAAGCTCTAAAATTAAATCAGTAAGATTCGGAGGAAAATGGCTCATTGGTCCTTATTTAAAATGCCCACTTGACTGATCCATCGGTTTGGTCTTTGTGTCACTCTGTAGGTAGCAGTTGACAGACCCCTTTCAAAGCAATTTTCTCTTCAGGTTGCAAAATCAGGACAAATTACTGTTTTGTTTTTGTTTTGTTTTAGTCAAAATGAAGAGATTCTTAGTAATACAAGGATAATTATTATATAAAGAGCAAAGATTTTGTTTTTGGAGAAAAATTTAAGCATGGAAGTGACATGTGACCTTGAACACACAGTTTCTGAGCTGCAGGGGAGTTTAAGGGAGGTTAGCCTCCTCCCTTCCCTCCCACTTTTGCACCCAGTAACAAGCTGGTTGAAGGAAAGTTAGTGCCTGGAGGAGTCCCACATTTTGCATGACACTCTTGGTGGACGGAGAGGTGTTTTTAGGACAGGGTGCACAGGTGCGAGTCAGAGCCGGTGTGAGTAGGGTGGCTGGGTGCCCGGGTGTGCCCAGGACTAGAGTTTCCAGGGATGGGTCACTTCACAGCTTGGGTGTGTGGTCCTGGGCAGCCCATGGGAGTCAATCCTTTCCCCCTGGAGGAAGGTTTACAGAAGTAGCATGACTTTCTTTTTATGTTAAAATATTTCCTAGAACTTCCCCTAGTCCTTTCCTTGTGTTTCTTCAAGGAAATAAATTTGGATAGTTGACCCAAGTTCCCTCACCTCCCCATTCCTGTTACCAATATGTCTCACAGCCTCTGGCTCCTGACTGTCGGGGTGGCCATGCAGGTGAGAAGGGCCCTGAGTATGCTGACTGTGACAGAGGCTGCTCTCCTAGTCCTCGTGGTGGGCTTTACCTTCCTCACTGGCTCTCTGGGGTCCATCTCTGACCCTGAACCAGGTTTGGCCCATTTGGGCAGTGACAATGTATCACTCAGCCATGAAGGTAGGCAGTGGAAGAGCTCCTTGTGTTCCCTGCAGGTCAGCCACCCCATCCCTGCTGTCAGTTAGTTCTTGCCCCACTTCCCTCTGTGGGAGTGGGTCAGAGTTACCCTGTGTCTTGTTGCCCCTGTGGGCAGGAGTGGGCCTGTGGATGCGTGGATTCTGTTGGTGGGGACAGTGGTGGTCCAGGACTTGGGGCTGACACACTGCACACCATCAACACTGTGGAGGCACTTCCTGCCTTCATTTAAGCCTCTGAGTTGCTGCGAGACATTGACCTGGTGTCTTAGGACAACTTACTGTTTCTGCCCTCAGCCTGGTAGATTTGAAGTTGTATGGGGTGACCCACTCACTCAGTTATCAGTGAGCACAGGGGTGTGTAGCAAGTCTGGCCCATCAGTCTTACAGTTGTGCAGAGTATACCAAGGATGGTATTAGGTTTCATTTCAGGGATTCTAAGAAATTTTGAACTTAGTATCATGAAAATGCCTTCAGAGGTCCTCCTGAGCACCAGCTTTCGGCCTGACAGAGTGCAGGCATTGAACAAAGCCCACCTGGCCCACAGGAAGCTGACTTTCAGAATCCGGTACCCAGGGGCCAACTGCTGTTCTTGTGAGGTTAGCTCTAAGGACAGATGATCAACCCAGAGACCCCCAGTCAGGCATCACCAGCTGAGGAAACACTTTGCACAGCACAGGCTGGGGCTGGCACTGAGCGGGTTCTCATGCCCCAATGTGTGGCAGCTCCATCCTGTCAAAGTCGGGCTTTCCTTTGGTTCATGGTCCCAGCACCTTATAAAGTGCCCTGCCATTTACTTATTTATCACTGTCACTTGTTACTCTGACTCTCAGCCAGTGTATGGGCCAGTGGGCAGGGGTCTGTGTGTGTTTTATTCACTTGTGCATCCCACGTGCCTAGGCACTCACTAACTCTCTGTCATGGAGCCACTGAGTGTGCTGTGTCAGACCGCAGAGCAGGTTAACCACCTGCCAATCGGATGTGGTGACCACAGGGCCAGATCTGCTGCCTTCAGATCTGGGTTGGGCTGCGATGCGGGTCTGCTTGTCCCAGTAGGTGGCAGCGAGTGCCTGGGCAGGTGCCACGTGGGGGCATACAAGGAGTAAGAAGAGAGGAGATGGAGACTAGGGACTTGATAGGCACCGTCAGACATCATCTCAGATAGTAGGCAGCAGCATGTGACACAGTGAGGCTGGGACTAATAGCAGAGCTGGAAAGAAAGCAGAGTACGTGGCCAGAGCATAGCTGTTAGACATCACTGAGCCCAGTAAATGTCCCTTGGAGCTGTGGCATTGGGCAGGACTGATGTCGGGGGTTTGTGGTGCTGGAGTTACTGGGTGTTTGCCGGAGGGCAGACTGGGTGGCCGCTATTGCCTGGTGACATCTCTGTGTGTGTGTCTGCAGGAGAAGTACTGTCACATTTGCCCTAATATAGTCAAGAAGTTTGCCAAGTATGACGTGGATCAGCGGAAGTGGATCAAACAGCAAACAGGGAAAAATGCCATAAGCCAGAAGAAATTCATTATCGATGTTGGCTAGGAAAGTTTCCCAGGCCCTGAAATTTTCTTTCACCCAGAGGTAAGACGTTTGCTTTCTGAGTGTGCAGAGAATGACGTGTGTGGAGCAATGCTGTCACCTCGTGTGTGCAAGAGTGGCTCCCCGTTGGGCTCCCAAGTGAGGTGGCCACCTTTCAGGGAGGACCTTGGGAGTGTAGGCTGCAGCTTCAGTGGCTGCTCTGGCTCCTGAATGGTCCACGCACTTGACTGTGTTTCATCATGCTCCTCTTTGGATCTGGCTATCTGTTAAACAGTTAATGGTCTGTTAAACCAAGAGTGGTTAGGAAGAAGCTTTAAGAGCAATAGAAGAGAATGGATTTGAAATTCATCCCCTACTGATATGAAAACTAGTTAATCTCAAGGATTGATTGGAATTTGCCTCTGTATAAGAGTACGATAGTGTACGTATAACCTTCCCATCACACATGAAGATCCATCCCCAGTCCAACATTTAACCCAGTACAGCTGGTCCTGCTGCGTTCCCTGCTGCAAGTTAGATAAAGCTTCTGTCTGAGGACAGCCTTGGAAAGAAGAATTAAAGATATCATCAGTTTAGCAAGTAGTCACAAAGAATTATTACTGCGTTTGTAAAAGCAGTAACTAAGAGGCAATATTTTAAGGTTTAAGTAAAATGGACTTTATTTTTATTTTGGTATATTTTTCTGCCTCATTCAGTTTACATTTAATAGGTAAAAACAAACCACTGCCTGTTCTTCGATGTGTGTGACTGTTCAGGGAAATGGCACACAATGTATGTCTGACAGTACCTGATATCACGGCACTCATTCGCTCGTGATAGACTTCAGTTAAAATAGACATAAACCAGCAAAGTCCAGTGAACAGCTGCATGGCGCCTTCTTCTTCCCTCGAGCACATTGACACTTTTCATGATTTTTAAAGCATTTTTAAGAATTTTGTAATTGAATTACTTATACTTTAGCTTATTTCACTTATGGAATTGAATGTAAGATTTTTTAGTTAATAACATGGTTATTACCATATTGATTGTTTCACCTAGAAGGCACCACCATTCCCCATTCCCAGTCTTCTAGCTCAGATTTACAGTGTGAGTCACTGACTAGGTTTTTTCTTATATCCTGGCTAACTTTTCATGACATTAGTGTCTATACATCACATGCTCATTATCTACAATATTTTTCATTACATGCCACATACACTGAGCACTTGCTTTTTACAATCTTGTATAAAGTTTGAGTCACTGTGTATTCTAATGCAGGGCTGGTCTGTCTTCGTTACTGTTTGATTTCCTTTCCCTCTCTAAACCCACACATTTCATCTCTTGAAGGGACATATCACTATCACTCCATGCACAGAGTCACTTGTATTAATTTGACACATTCATTCCAATGTGATGGTTTAAAAGGCATAATGAATTCTGTATTTGTTAAAGTTACATTTTAAAAAAGTTGTTGAGAGAAATGTGTATTGTTTCTTTTATATCTGTACAAAATTCTGTTCACCAACCTGGATTTTATGCAATCCATCTCAGATGTTGTTGACAAAGTAACACAGAACTGTCCCATTGATGTCCACCATCTGCTATAAAAGGTATAAGCTGCTTGGGTAACATGCTTGGATTTCATTCTGAAATTAAAGGCCCAGCATTCTGAGAATAATAGACCCTTACCATCAGTCTGCAGATAGTCCTATTTGACTTCTGTTTTATAGGATTTGTTAAGGGCCTGATTCCTGGTAAAATATTTTTCTTGGAGTGAGGGTGACTTAAATGCTTGGCAATATAACTCAGTTAGCCAGAAGTATTTGATTTAAATATTCTAGTATCTCTTATTCTTATCTGCCCAGCTGTATTTTTAAATTGGACAATTTTAACCCTCCATGTTGACTGAAAGATCAAGGGGGTCCTTCCCCTCTTGCTTTCTGTGAGTTTGCTGGTCTTGCTTCATGAGTATTTAGATTAGTGCCAGATGTGTTATTGTCAGAGAGAAGGAGGAATCTGAAATGAACAATCAGAAAATGTTCATGTAATGTTTCTCCAAAATTCTTTGAGTGCAGGGAATTTTGAAACTTGAAAGGAGAAAAAGGCAGTTCATGTAACTGTAGGATGAAGGAAGTGTTGCTGAAAGCCAGAGGGGAGGGGCAGAAAGTGGCAGTCAGCTGGCCCTGCTTCCCTGCCTGCTCACCTCTGTCTGCACATCCTGCTCTTCCCCCAAGACCACGTCTCCCCTTCACAGATGCAGGGGCCTGCACCTTAGGGGGGAGAGGACCAGGCTCAGTAGGGAGGGCTTAATACAGTTTATTTCATCTGGACAGTAGAATACTATTCAGCCTTTAAAAAGAATGAGGTAAAGCAATGTAAATTCAAATGAAAAGATGTCTACAGTATATATTGTCAAGTGAAAAAGAAAGTTGTAAAATTTACACATAGTATTAATACATTTTATTTAAAATATACTTTATGTATATATATACATATAAGAAAAGGTATTGAATGATATGTGTTAAACTCCTTAAAGGAAATAAAATATATCTGGGCAAGAGATGGATAACTCTTACTTTCTACTCTTTGTGTTTTAAAATTATTTGAAATTTTATGGTTAATAAATGTTATTTTTATTATTTGAAAACATTTTCTATATAGACAAATTTGATGGGTAAAAGCAAATAATAATTTGGTTTTTACTGGTATATAACCTTAATTAAACACATCTCACCTCCAGTAAGTGTGCAAGGAAGGGAAAGCAAAGGCAGATGAGAGTATTAAGTTTAGTGCAGTATGTGGCTTGTTCTCCCTACTTCTTAAATCTCACATAACATCAGCTGTGTCTTCCTGTCTATGAAAGCAAGGAACAAGTGTGCACTATCTAGTCCTCATTTCATCATGGTGGAGATGGAACTTCTGCCAGCAGTAAGGATTGCTCATGCTGGGATTGAGTTTTCTCATTTGATCATTTAGTTTGCTTTCAATAGATTTACAGGATTCTTGAAGTAGAGCTGGCCTTCTAGCCTGAGTACCTTATTTAACAGATGATGACACTGAGCCCTACAGATAGGAAAAGGAGGCAAAACTGGAGGGACCTCGGTCACATGGGGCAAACTGGTCTTCGACGTTTTTCTAATTGAGGTAGGGTTGATGTACAATATTATATAAGTTCCAGGTTGCAGTTTTTAAAGGTTATACTCCATTTATAGTTATTATAAGTTATCAGCTATATTCCCTGTGCTGTATAAAATATCCTTGTGGCTTATTTATTGTATAAGTAGTAGTTTGTACCTCTTAATTCCCTATCCCAGTCTTGCCCTCCCCTCTTCCCTGTCTCCATGGATACCCATTAGTTTGTTCTCCATACCTGTGAGTCTGTTTTTTGTTGTTGTTGTTGTTGTTGTTGTTATGTTCACTAGTTTTCTTTTTCAGAGTTCATATATAAGTGATATTCTACAGTATTTGTTTTTTCTGTCTGACTTATTTCACTCAGCATAATACTCCCCAAGTCCATCTATATTGTTGCAGATGGCAACATTTCATTCTTTTTTATGGCTCAGTAATATTCCATTTTATATATACCACAACTTCTTTATCCAGTCATCTGTTGATGGACACTTAGTTTGCTTCCATATCTTGGCAATTGTAAATAAGGTTACCATGAACATTGGGGTTCATATATATTTTTAGGTTAATGTTTTCATTTTCTTTGGATGAATACCCAGAAGTGGAATTGCTAGATCATATATTAGTTCTATTTTTAGTTTTTTGAGAAGCCACCATCCTGTTTTCCACTGTGGTTGTAATAGTTTGCATTTCTATTGTTCCTTCTTTTCCTAGTTTGGGTGTATAAATTATACTGACTAAACCCAGAGTGAACTAGTTGCTCACAGTGTCTCTCAATGTGACTACACATTGAATCAATTGGGAAGCTTTTCAAATCAGGATGCCTGGGCCAATTATATCAGAATCTCTGGGTGGGGGTTTGTGATTTTGGGGGACTCAGCTCCTGAGGAGACTGATGCGCATGGACAGCCAGGGCTGAAAACTGGCTTCAAGCAGCACATGCTGCCTGCAATGACTTGACCTCCTGGATAAATCACAGGCCTCCAGGACTCAGCTCTCACACACTAGTCTCTGTATAAACTATACACCAACAGTGTATATGGGTTCAATTTTCTCCACATTGTTGCTGAATGTTTGTGGTTTTGTGGTCTTTTTGATGATAGCCATCCTGGTAGACACGAGGTAATATCTCACTGTGGTTTTAATTTGCATTTCTCTGATGATTAACAACACTGAATGTGTTTTCACTGCCTGTTTTCTTGGCTCAGTGGCAGGAACTATAGGTCGATTTTCTTTTGATGAAGCAAGTAGGAGGAGGCTTGCTTTAGTTCCTGCTGACAACACCTGAGATCTTTTTGGTCACTGAGTGAACACCTTACTCAGGCTCATTGACAAGAAAAAGGTGGTGGAGAATATAAAATGTGGCTTTGAAAATTCAGACATTTTAGAAAACTAAAACTTTTTTTTAAGAAGTAGTCATAATCTAATTTTTATTTCAGTCTGTTCTGTAGATAAGGATGTTCACATGCTGCCTTTTTTTTAATTTATTTTTTGTTCAGTTTCCAAGTGTGTTGGAGGTTGGGTCTGGGAATTGTTCTTCTTTTTCATTTTATTATAGCTCTCTATCTTTATGGGTTAAAGATTGTCAGTTATCTGTTGTAGACTTGAAGGGCTTTTTTTAAGTGGAAGATTTCCTATGTTGGCTGCGCACATTTCCATGATATTGCTGTGAGAACTGTTTTTGGTATGGTGTGGTGCCATGTCATTCTTGTGAGTGCATTGCCTGTTATTTCTATGATTGTCAATGTGGTTTTTGTTGTGGTGAACACAATGTACTTTTGTTGTTTAACAGAGCCTCATTTTGATTAGGTGTTTATCACAGATTGGAGAGTGGCTAGGGTTTCTACTTTTATTGGAATTGAGACTTCCAAACCATTTCTGGGGTGCAGGCTGTGGTATGTGGTGTTGGAATGTTTCCAATACACACTCATAACAGTTCCTTTGCCCTTTCTATTGCCATGGGAATGTCCAAATTCTACACAGAAACACCAGTGGAAACAAATCTAAAGATGTCATGCACTAGGGCCTCCTGTAATGATCCTTCAGTCCCCCAGCTGGGTCCTCAGTGAAGTACCAGGTCAGTGCCATCCCTATTGTTACATTTGCATGTGGTAGACAAGGCTGATGGAAAGGCTTCAACTTCCCCTTCTGTGCACCCAGATCTCTGCTCTTGGCTCTCTCTTCCTTGTGGCATGGGACCACCAAGACAACCACAGAGCATATCCACACCCTCTGCCTTGGACCCAATAAAAATCACAGTTGTGCCAATGAAATATGCAGGTTCTTTGGCCATGGATTCTGATTTCAACCCGAACTTCCCCTGGGTCTCTCAGACCAAAATTATGATTATTCTGATAGAACCGTGCTTCTCTTCTATTGCAAAAATGCCAAATTGGGCCCTGGACCTGCAGAGATAGTGAATATGTCCATGAGATAACTAGATAATCCACACCATGTGCATCAGCAATGTTGCTTTTTGAATTCAGGTCCCAGGCAGTTCTGTTTCATAGACACTACCAATCACAGAAAACAACACACTCCAACCCCATGAGACTCAGTCTGTGCCATCAGCCTCAGCCCTCTCCCTCAGCTTCAGCAGACATTCCTAGCTCAGCATCAACAGCTCAAGTCAAGGTCTGGGGATTGATTACAGGGATGTTTTGTGCTGGTTTCTTTCAGTTCTGTCAGCCAGGCATCTGCTGTTCACTCCTCTCACCCTCATTGGATCTCCTTCAATCCCAACTGATCTCTCTGTGTGTGTCCCAGTAAAAGAGTGTTTTCCCCTTTTTGGCTCCCTTACCAAAAGTCAGGTCCTGCACTGATTTCCTTTTCTACTTTTCTATTTCCTCCTTCCCAATTTTGTGAGGACCTTTTCTGTCTCTTGAAGTAAGAGACAGAAAAGGTGAAATTGATGTTCAACCAATGTCCAGCAGGTGTCCTGAGCCAAGGGGTGAGTGTACATGGATGAGAGTGAGCTAAGAATGCACTTGTAATCAAGAAAATATATCAAACACAAGAATGTTATATGGGGATTAAGTTTTATAGAAGAGGAATGAAATGAGTTCTGCAAGGGAAACAACTATGTAAAATTCCTGGCTTTTCTAGAACAGTTTGTTTATAATGTGTTTTTTTTTTTTTTTATATGGATGACATGGTAGATACAAAATCACTTTGGTATTTAATTTAGCTTCCATTGTGTACATTAAAAAGAGTGGTTTTTGTAAATCAATATTTATAATGTAAGAAGCACCATCTTTTATAATGATTTAAAGTCAAGGTAAAATTTTTACATATTATCTTTTTAAATGGATGAGGAAAGGACACAGTGTTTCAAAATCCTTTAAGAGGGTAGTGGATGAAAAAACATTCAGGCACTATGTTCTAAACTGCCTGGAAGCTGAGAACCTGTGCTGACCATTTAACATTTTGACCCAGTGAAATGATAAAGCCAGAGTCATTTCAGAAATGTCCAAAAGCTATTTCAAGCATCCCCTGCAATTGGCCACATCCAGAACTCTGAACACAGTAAATGTTCAGTTAACACTAGCTCATTGACAAAATATTTTGGCCATTCAACTGATATCTATTAACAGCATAAATACAATATCCCTTCTTCCTAACTCTAACCTTCAAGGAGATCTTTCAATTTTTCAAATATCAGTCAAAAGTATGTTATTGAATGAAGCCCTCTACTAGATAATAAGTACACTGAATTTGGTTGTTTTGTTCTTTTCCAGATACTGATTAACATGCCAAGTATAATGCCTGGCCCAGGAAGCTCAGGAGATGAATCAAATAACTTGACCATGAAGGAGCACTGAGGAGGAGGCAGAGATGATCTCTGGCATGGGTATTATAATAGGCATATTACAAGGCTCAGAGGCAGTGCAGAGGAAGAAATGAGGAGCTCTTGGAAGTGGTGGGCAGAGGGCAAGTGTTTGGAATGTTCTTTAAGAATAGGTACACTTGAACTGACTCTTAAAAGATGGGCAGGTGTTTGACAAGGCAATGTGAACACCACAGATAGAGGGGAGTGAAGCCACCTGGAATCCTTCCTCTCTGCACTGCAAACAGTTTGGGATGGTTGGTGCATATGGCACTTGACTGTGCACATTCTGTCCATGTTGTGTGCACTGATGATTTAGAAATGACAGAAGGGCAAGTGGTGAAGCTGGAGAGTTGCAGAAGCACACAGAGGAAGACTGCCTTACATGGTTCTTCAAGGTATTTGGACATGATCCTGTGGCAAAGCAAGTCATTACATGATTATTAAACTAAGCAGTATTGGTGTGGAATTTGCCTTCCACAACAATTATTTTCCTACAGTGTGGATGACAAATTTGGGAGGTGGAAGAGGGGAAAGAATACAAACTGAACTGCTGGTTGGAAGACAATTATCAGTGGTCCTGGAAAGACTCAAGGCAATCAAGAAGCTGTGAAGGAAGGGTGCTGAAGGGAGGGACCTTAAGGATATGGCCTCTGGACAAACTGATTACTATTGTTTAAGGAGTAGTTTAGTGGGGAGCAAAGCAAAGACAAGCACAAAATGTGTTCTAAGACTTTTGGGGTTATGTAATTGGGTAAATGGTATTGATATTTGCAATATATATATATATATATATATATATATATATATATGGAATCAAATAATTAGTCACAAGTTTCTGGGAGAGAAAGTATCTTCGGCACCCTAACTCCAGGTCCTCAGTTTTTCTATGAGGCAGGAAGCACAGGTGATGTTATCCCTATTTTATGTCCAAAGGGGTAAACTTTTTGCCTACTATCACATGCAGCAGGTTGGGAAGTTTACTCTCTACCAGGCTTAAGAACAGGTAAACAAGGGAGACAAGAACCATGCTTTCACAGAACTTATATTCTTGTGTTTGTGTTGGGGGGAACAGAATATGAACAAGTCAGCAAGCAATGAACCCAGGTCTGAAGGACTATGATGGTAGCAGGCAGTGGTACTTTATCTAGATATTAGGGAAAGTATCCCTGAGGTCACTCTGGAGCTGACCTTCCATTGAGAAGGAAGCAGTCATTCAGATTCTTAGGGGAAGAATTTTCTAGGCAGAGAACAGCAATTGAGAAGTCCCTGAGGTCGAAACAAGTTTGCTGCACCCTGAGGGAGGAATTCCAATTACAGAGCAATTGAAGAGCTGGGGAAATTCCTAGTTCCAATGGCATTCCTGGGAAGGTGAAAGTGAAAGGCTTGTGACGCCTTAGGGTAAATACCTAGCACAAATACTCTTGGGGAGGGCTGGGAACCTGCCCACTGTGCACAAAACTATGCCTCTAGAAACTGCATCATGACTCACAAATGCTTTTGGAAGACAAGCCCTTGCTCAGTTGCCTATTTTGGTACCTCATTTAACTAAAACTCATTTAGGTTTGCCTACAAAGATGAACTTAAAATTCTTTAGATGAATGGAATTCATCTTAAATTTATCAGCTCAGAACAAGAAACCACCTACAGTCCAATGTCAGGCAGCTCTTCCCCCGAGGCTCAGTCATGCCCTTACATGTTACATGGGAACAGAGCCTCCCAGCCAACTTCCAAACCCCTAAAAGAGACCAGAGAGGCAACATTTTCCCCAAAGGATGCCCCGTTAGCTCAGCTGGACAGGACAAGGAGAAATGGTACCCCACTGCCAAGGTGCCAAGCTGGGTTCTTGTCTATGTGAACCTGGAATGCCTTGGAGAGATGGGACATTGGGGCTGCCTGCTGGCTCTGAGATGGGCCATCCCAAGCACAGTCCTGCCTGCTCTCTGGAACACACTGCTCACACCACTCATCCTGTGGTCATCCTCCACTGCTACTTTGTGGGCTACCTATTCTTCTGCCAACAGTGTTTCTTATGCCACCCCATTCAGCCAAATGGCTTCAAATTCATTCTCACTACAGGAAATGCAGATCAACACTCTGACCCTCTCTGAAAAGATCCTACTTTACAGCCAATTTTCTCAGATATCTCTGCTTGGTGTATCAAAAAAAAGTATGTGAATTTAATATTTATCAATATAGCATGAATACATTATGAAATAATTAGATTATTCCTAAGTTATGTAGCCCCTTTCAGAGTATCACATTGAGAAGTTATATATCACTGGCACTTATTTTAAATACAGCCCCAAACCATGAAATGCATTCTTTGGAGTGGTGCTGGAGACTGTGGCATGTTTTGGTCCATGCCAAGGGCAGGCTCACCTTGTGTCTGAGCTCATTTCAAACCATATGCTCATAACATCTCTTTACTTCAACTGACTGGTCAATTTTTTGTTCCTAAAATCACCATTTAACCTTGGATCATAAGATGTTCGCACATAGTTTCACAGCACCGGTATGTCTCCTTCCTAACAACTTTAATAATGGCAATTTTTCATTTATTTTCAGTGATTGATTCACCTGTCTCCCTCAGTAACTGCGACTTCCACAGCAGCAGGGACCATGTGCATTTCTGCTTACCAATATGTCCCCAGAAACTAGCACAGCTTCTGGGACACAGTAGGGGCTTAACAACTAGCCACTGGGGGAAAGATGCTATGAAATATACTCATTGGTGGAAATGTTTCTGCTTCTAAGAGTGGATCTGCCAAAAATCATTCAAATCAAAGCTAAATAAGGTTAAGGCTCAGCTATGCTGTTTTTTCTTTAAAAAAAAACACAAGAAAGACTTTGCTGCTATTTGGGTTTAAACTGATTTTGGAGACAATTATCAAAAGGTTTGACTAACAATTTAACAACACTCATTTGTATATGTATGGAGATGACCAATTTTAAAACTTTTTTTTTTTTAATGGAATAAGAGTTCATTTTCAAAAAGGTTCACCCAGATTAGGCCAAATTTAAAAAGATAAGAAAAACTACCACTTACTTTGTCAGGCGCTCTCTCTCTATTATTTTCATTTAATCCTCATATCTGAATCTTACCCCAGGTCACAGATGAGGAAATGGAGGGAGCAAGAGGCTGGGGTTAGACACTGACTAAGCGGCAGAGCCAGGATTCACATCTAGGTCTATTTGATTCCAAGAGCTATGTCTTAAATTTAAGCCAAACTTTAAGCTAAAAAATTAATGCTGACATTGATTAATAATGTATTTGTTGCTCCCTCTTATGAAAAGGTACAAGACTACAGCTTAGTACCATCAACTGGGGCAAGTATTTAAAATAGAATTTGGATGCCAATGATGGGGTATCAGGGAAATGAGAAAATCCACAAAAAAGGAATAAGGAGAGATATTAACTAACATTAACCGAAAGCTTGTTTTATGCTAGATACTGTATTAGATGCTTTCATAGTAACATTTATTTTAATCCTAAGACTCCTGTGAGGTGGGTAATAACAGTCAAGAAAAAAGTGGTATAGAGTAACTGGTATTTGGCTACTCCGATGCTCCTTTACCCCTTTCTTTCTAAGGTTGTGAACCGCCCACATTTCAGCTGAGTATTGTCTGGAATAAGGACAACATTCCCCAGTCTCTATTCCAGCTTAGTGAGGTCACAATACTAAATTCTGGTCAATGAAATGTAACAGGAAGTGTATGACAGCCTCTGGGAAATTTCCTTAAGAGATCATAGATGCTTGCCTTCCTCTGTCTCCTTCCCTTCCTTCCTTCCTCATTTCTACATTGCATGTGATGGATAAAGCTCCATCTAGGGCTATGAGATTGAAGACCTCATCTGATGTTTAGCAAACCTAAAAAGGGGAACCAGCCTAAGCCTCAGGAGATTTGTGAAATCATAATACCAGTTCTGGATTGTCTCTCTAGAAATTTTTTTAATGTGAAAGAGAAACAAACATCACTTTGTTTATGCCACTGTTCTTTGCAGTCTCTGTAACTGGCAGCTAATTTTAACTAATCCAGAAACTTATCCAAAGTGATCATGTAAGGTTCAAACCCAGGCCCACAAGTTTGCAAAGTCCACCCTCTTAGGCAGAAGCCTGAAGAACTCCTGATTATAATCTGCAAAAGATTGGTGGTGCGGGAAGGGTGTGTGTGTGTGTAAAACTGCTGAAAAGAATTTGACAGAAGGAAAGAAGGAAAGTTCGAATATGCTCACAATTCTGCATACCTAAGAGACAATCAAAGGGAATATGCTACTGGACAGTAAAGAATATATTCTCCATCAGAGTTGGACAGAGAAAGATCTGTCACCTGCATGGATCTGGAAAGAGAAAGGAAAGAGAAGCTGTGTCTCTGAAAGATGCTGCTGTATTTTATTTCCCATCTATATTTTATAAATTTCCTATATGCATTTATTATTCTGTTCATAGAAAATTCTAAAAGACTCAGTCACTATTTCCACAGCCAAATTTGTCAAAGTGTAAAATTGTGTTTAGAAGTCTCATCATAATTATTAAGCACTCATTCTGTGCCCATCAGTATGCTAGATATCAAGAACAATATCAAAAAGCATCAATATTGGTTTCTGACCTGAAGCAGCTCAGAACTTAGGTGAACACATATAAAACAACCAAGTAGTACTTACATGAAGAGATGGATCAGTGCAGGTGATAATAATCAGAAAGAGACCCATGAAAGAGAAGTAAAATTTAGAAAGACCTAAATTCTATATGTTTGCCTTATTTGCCCCAAATATTGTCTTAAAAATGACCAATCCACCCTCAGGGCTCAGTCAATCTCTTTCTGGTAACCTGAGAAAATCCAGAAGAAAAAGACATAGAAATACTCTGTTTTCTACAGCATCCCATTGGTTTGGGGACATATCTAGTGGTAGGCTCCTCACATTCATATGATAAAGGAGATGACTGTGAGCAGCAGTGTGGCCGGTTCCTCTGCCCAATGGCACAAGCAGAGTCACAAATAACAGAAATGAAAGGGTCACTACAAATTGTGTTATTGAACTGCATGACCTACATGGAGCAATCAACTCACTCCTAGGTTTGGCAGGGCCTTTATGAGTTGATTCCCTGAAAAACAAAACAAAACAATAAAACCCAAACCAAACCAAAAAATAAAAAAAAAATTAAAAAAAGAGAGACTCTGAGTGTCATCATCTCTGCTCCATGTGGCTGCCTTGATAAGAGTTCAGATTTCTCTGTGTCATGAGAAAATTTTTATGATTAATGGAAGACAGAATATTATCCAGTATTAACAGTTATTTTCCAATACTGTATTATAAAATTATTTCTGATAATGGAAAATTCTCTATTTCTTTCAATTAATTAAAACATTGAAATTCTACAGTGTATAAAAGAAAGCACTGGAGTTCTGGAGAGGTGAGGCAGAATACGAAGGTAAACAGGAATCATTATTCCTTTTCTCAGAGGTATGTAATCTACAGGGGAAGCATGCAGCACCTGAAAGGGGAGGAGAGGTTGGTGGGCCATGCAGGGTTGAAGGAGGAGCATAGGAACATGGGTCTGGGAAAGTTTGGCTAGCTTTACAGTGCTCAATTGAAATACTACTTTGGAATATTTTCTCAACACCAGGGTTCAAGTTTGTTAGTCCTACTGAGACATCAGGTCAGAAGAAAAGAACAAAAGTGAGAAGGCATTGATGGCTTTGCATTCTCAGAAAGTCATCCTGCTGTTTCAACTGTGTATGATTGAGCATATTGTCATTGATGAAGAATTTTTATTTATTTTTGATCAAAGACTTCACCATGTTTCCTGAACTTTTCAATCTTCTGTTTGCAGAGTTTTAATGTGAGCTCTCCTCGGGCCTGGGAGAAATTCTGAGAGTGACCCCTGAGAATGAGCTCAGTGGTGAGAAGTCCAAGGACAGGTTGAGGTCGACATTGCAAGTGTTTTTGGAATAAGGTAGCTTGACTAGAAACTGTAATTGTGCAAGGCCAGCTGTGCACTTCTGTGTGAGCTGATCCCTTATCATGGTCCCAGTCTTAAATATTCACGACCAATTACTCTGTGTTCTCAGCCCACTATGCTGATTGACCCTCTGTCTTAACTATATGACATCCCTTCCTTTTATGACAAGTGTTAGGAAGGTGATCTTCCAGGCTCTCCTTCAAGGGAAAAACACGATTTCCTGCAGCAGGATGCCCGCCATCTCCAGCTAATCCGTCTTCTGGGAAGATGTCTAATTATTTCTTTGAAAGTTTCCCATGCATCCCATTTAAAGAATATGTACTGTCATCTGGGTCCCATATTGGAATCTGCCACACAGGAGCCAGCCAGTTATTGACTATTGTCTCTTTCCCATCCATAAAATGAAGACTTCTAAGAAAATATTTGCAAGTGAAGCCAGGCTGAAAGCTTAGAATTAAAGCAGAGTTAGTGCTCCTTACCTCCTGTGAAGTGATATAAAAAAAGCCCTGATGGGTTCTGCTAGTGACTGAGACAGTGCTTGCTGGGATCCCTGTAAGAATTCAATCTGTGTTCCCTGGACCATGTTGAAATCTGGGCAAAAGTTTTCCTGATACTGTGAAAACAGCTGGTTTCTGAGGTTCCTCATAGTCAACTTTTTCATTTCTTTGATTTGAAGTAACCCAGGTCTAATACCAGCTAGGCCTTGATTCCATGCCCCTCCCATCTTTTTTTCCTCAATGACTGTGCGTGTATGTATTTGTGCATATGTGTTTCTTGGCCTAATATTAGGCTATCTGTTAATTGTAATACACATTTAATACTGAACTTCAATTCTAATCTTAACTGATTCTCTAAGACTAGGACATGATATGTATGCATATGTATGTGTGTGTGTGTGTATGTATGTATATATACACACATATATATAGTTTGTTAAGAATTTTTAAGAATCAATATAAATTGTAAAAGAACAAGATTCAGAACATTTTAGAAATAGAGGAAAAGATATGAGTCAGAAAGTGTATGAGAATTGGTATCTTGGCTTCTGCTGGTGGCTCTTCAGGCAGTGAGATCTGGGGCAAGCCACTAACAGTCTAGGCAGGAGTTTCTGTTTTCTATGTGTTTAATGTAACTATCCTGGACTATATCAGAAAAGAAGATAGGAATATTTCATGTTCCAGATATCTCAGACTTCGTTTCATCTTACCACTCATTTATCATCCAACAAATGTTTATTCTATGCCTACTGTGTGCAAAACACTGGACTGGTTTCTGAGGATACATTGGTCCATTTGATGGATGTGGCCTTTGCCCTCCTGGGGTCCACAAGTCTCCAAGCATTCCTCCAGGGACCGTTAGGCTGGACATGATAAATCAGTGGGGACTAACTAAACAAACCCCAGTGTGTCCCTACACCACAGTTCTCTTTGTCTTTGTCTCCTGAATGCTATGTATCCAAATGCAGGCACACCTTCCAGTTATCCACTTATTCTACTAATTTATCTCTGCTAACTTCTTTATCTCCAATTCAGTCTCTCCACCAAATTGTTTTTGGAGGATTTAAAAACAAATAAACATGTGCCCTCAAGAAACTTATAGTTTAAAAAAAAATAGAGGCCAATATGTAGCTGGATATATGAGCAAATTCAGGGCTGATTAAAATCTCCTAGTACAGGATATTGACATGGTTCAGAGCCTATGACTCAAATATGCTTTATAATAGCTGAATGTAACCAGGTCACCTTATGAAAAAGAGCAGTATGATAATAAATCAGGCGTCCTTTATCTCATTACAAAATTGAAGGGCAAATATAGTTGGGTCTTACATTGGTAGATGAAAGAGTGGGCTAAAGTGGAGAGGACTTCCCAGATTTCTCAGAGAAATTGAGACCTAAAGGGCAAATTAAAAAAAAAAAAACTTAAGGCTTAAGGAAGCCTGTTGTTTTTGTGAGCAGAATAGCTTTTTGTGTCTGGTAAAGGCCTCTGTGTAACTGGGGGAGTTACAGACAGATTGATTACAAGTAAAAATGAGGGGGGGAAGCATACTAAAGGATGAAACAAATATGTAAGTGGGTGTAAATTTTATAATTTTACCTTCATCTTTGAGTGAACTTGATTATCAAATAAAATGCCTGGATTTGCTTAATTTACTTAACCAATTCAATAATCAGATACAAAATTTTGTTCTTCAGGGTCCTCAAGGACACAAACACACAAAAAAAGATGTGTGCATTCTGACAAAACATAATCATAATGCAAATAATTTCTATTTATAAACTATTTTATAGTTCATGCATATCAGTCAAACAGTGTATTACTGTCATTTCAAAATAACATGCTCTCTCCTCTGTAGTCTGCACACCTGAGAGTGACAGCATCTCTTAGCAGTCCCCAGTCTTGCTGAGTCATTCTGTTCATCCTCCTGTAGCTCAGGCATCATTCAGAGGCCCAACGGGTTGAGAATTGACCAGTGCTTAACTATTGATCCCTAACTTACTCTGGAGGAATGCTGTAAGACTGTGGACCTCAGGAGGGTAAAGGTCACATCCATCACATAGACTAGCACATCCCCAGAACCCAGTGCATTGTTGTGCATATGGCAGGCACCCAATAAATATTTGTTAGATAATAAATGAATGGGTGAAGTGAAGTCTGAGGCTTCTGAAATGCACATTTTCTCTATCTTGTATAGTGCAGGGTCCTCTCAAGATTTAATCCCTAGCTCTGTCTACATTAACATGTTCTTATTTGATTGAAGAATCAACACACTTAAAGACTGGGATTTGGAAGTGAGAAGGAGTACATGGAAGTGATTCAGGAAGACAAGGAAATGAGACACAAGTGGCAACATTTGTCAAAGTAAGATAAAAGAATACTTATTACAAGATTACTTATTATGTTTCTCATGTCCGTGCATGTCTTCATCTTCACCTTCTGGTAACATATACATCCACGTTGAATTGAGCCATTTTCCCCAAATCGAGGATCTTGTGACTTTGAAGTACCATAATATCTTGAGATTTCTTTGATAATTTTTGACCAATGGGTTCTAGAGATGCTGGAAGCCCTGACAGTATAAAATAACAAGACAGTGTAAAAACATGAGTCAGAAAATCATGACTGCCTTTAGACATAGCTACTTAAATATAGCATGGTGACTAAAAGTATGGATTCTGGAGCAAGACTACTTAGATTCAAATCCTGACTTTGCCCTTGTGACCTGTTTGATTTTTGTTGTTAATTAATTTCTCTGTGCCTTAGTTTTCTATTTCAAAAATGAGTTGTGTGAAGATTAAATAAACAATACTGTTAGAGCAGTTCTAGGCATATAGGAAGTGCCATATTAATCTTAGCTCTTGTCGTGATAGTGGGTAAGTCACTTATCCACTCTGGGTTTAAAGTTTCCAGGTATAAAATGAGAGACTTTGACTAGATTTTCTCTAAGGCCCTCCTGAACCTACTGTTTTCAAATGCTTACAGTCCATGTGCTTTTCTACATATATGTATGTAGTTTGTGATAGGAAAGTGCATGATTATTAAATGCTTTCCTTGATTGATGCAAGGAGATGTTATTAGGGGATTGAGACAGTCTTCTTCACTAGGCCAAATTCCTTGAGGGTAAGAGTGTATCTTTTCCTCCTCAGGATCCCAAGGCGTAATGTGGTGTCTGGGGACAGTGGGTGCTCTGTAAACTGTTAATAGATATGGAATAAATGCCTATGTCTTGTGTACCCAGATATATGGGAATGGGAAATGGTTGTAACTCCTTCCTAGGCCTTATCTCAATTAAAGCTACTTACACCGAATATTCAAAAAACATTAGTGCTCTCTACTGGAGACATTCCTAGTACAGGAATTCAAGTTTGAGTTTTTGATGGCAAATTCTGATTTGAGTTCATAAGTCCTGGATTTGAGAAGTAGGGTATAGCAGATACACATAGTTTACTGTGTTGCAAGCACAGATTTGGTGTTATGGCACTGAGGATGGCATGATCAGCATTAAAATGCCAAGTCTCATTTCTTTGCCATGTATTTATGCATTTTTTTCCAGAGCAGCTTTATCTATAGATTTGTACACATGTTGTGTTTGCTCTGATTCATTTTAAGTAAAAAAAAAAAAAAAAGAGAGAGAGAGACATAGCATTAATTGAAAAAGTAATGTTAAGAAAATGAAAAGACAACCCACAAAATGGTAGAAAATATTCACAAATAATATATCTGATAAGGGACTTGTATCCAGAGTTCATAAAAACAAAACTAAGCAAAACAATAGGATTTACATTTCTCATTTAAGTTATTATTTTCTCTACACCACAAGTCTTTTTTTGGCATTGCTGTTTTCTTTTTCATTAATTGAATATTTTCTAACATTACTTTTTAACTTCTTTAATGATTTTCTTGCTATATATTTTTAGTTATTTACTTAGTGATTGCTTTAGGCCTTACCATATATTTCTTATCAAAAACAGTTTCACAATTACACCAGCAATTTCAGAGAATGTAGAAACAGCATTCCCATATAGCTCTACTCTCTTTTCTTTCTTACTGTGGTATTCTTGTCATAGGTATTATCTCTATGCATGTTATAAGCCCGACAGTACATCATTATAATTATTATTCCTTTATGTAATTTTATGTCTTTTAAAGAAGCTGAGAGGAGAAAAGAGAGCAAGTTTATACGTATAATTTTTCTTTTTTTTTAAATTGAGTTATAGTCAGTTTCCAGTGTTGTGTCAGTTTCCAGTGTAGAACACAATTTTTATGTTATATGTATAATTTTTCTCATATTAGCCTTCTTTCCATTTCAGGTTCTATGCATTTGTTCCTTTGGATTCAAGTGAAACATCAGGAGTCAATTCTTAACCCAATGTTGGTTTGTTCTCACCAACCTCTTTGCCCTGCTATTGGAAAATATATTACATTTCTGTATGTTATATGCCCACAGATACAATTAAATGTATACTGCTTAATGATTTTTAAACAAGATAAGAAAGGATAAGAAATAGGCAATTATACTCCTTTATAATTGCATAATTACATTTATCAGTGTTCTTTGTTTTGTGTGTGTGTGTATTCAAATTACTGTCTTGGGTCACTTGCTTTCAGCCTGAAGAACTAACTTTAGCATGTCTTGTAAGGTAGGTCTATTGGCAGCAGATTCTTTCAGATTTTGTTTTCCAAATGTCTTTTTATTTCATCTTCACTTTTAAATGATAATTTTGCTGGATATATGATTCTTGATTAAGAGCTTTTAAAATTTGAGGGCTGAGAATAGGTTATCCTATTGCCTTCAGCCCTCTATTGTTTCTGATGATAAGTCAACTGTTAATCTTATACGAGTTTTCTTAAGCAAGATGTCATTTTTCTCTTGCTGCCTTCAAGATTTTCTTTGGCATTTTTACTATGTGTCTATTCATGGGTCTTTTTGAGTTTATCCTACTTGCAGTTTGTTGAACCTCCTGGATATATAGATTTAAATTTTTTAGGAAATGGGAATTTTTTAGCCACTAATTTTTCAAATATTTTTCTGCTCCTTTACTTCTCTGTTCTTCTGGTGCTGCCTTTACATGTCTGTTTGTATACATTAGTGTCCCACATTTCTCTGAGACTTTGCTCATTTTTCCTTCATTCTTTTTTCACTCTGTTCTTGGATTGCATAATTTCTATTGATCTATTCTTAAGTACTTTTACTTTCTGCCCGTTTAAGTGTATTATTGATTCCATCTAGTGAATTTTTAAATTTCAGTTATTGCTCCTTTCAGTTCCAAAATTTCCATTTGGTTATTTTTAATAATTTCTGTCTCTTTATTAATGTTCTCTATGTGATGTGACACTGTCTTCATGCTTTACTTCTAAAATCATGGTTTTCTTTGTTTCTTTGAACATATTTATAATGGCTTCTTTTCTCACATCAGGTCTCTCCTGCAGGTGGCTTTATTGCCTGCTATTCTTCTGGTATCTAGGCCATAATTTCCTGCTTATTTTGCATGTCTCATATTTTTTGGAAAATGAACATTTTAGATATTGCAGCAACTTTGGTTACTGGCTTCATCTCTCCCCTCTGTCAGTGCTTGTCATTGTTGTTAGCTTGTTTACTTGTTTAAAGACTAACTGGATTATTTTAGTGTTGTCCATTCCCTTCTCTTCCTCCTCTATCCCCTAAACAGACACAGGGTAAAGCCTCTGATGTTTTTCCTCAGGGATTCATCCTTGGACATGCCCAGCCACTTTGGGATAACAAGGTTTTAGCAGGACTTAGGCAGTGTTTGTCTAGTTACCTGACCACACTAACCTATGAAACTCCACTAACTGCTGGTTAAAAGCTCTATTGTTCATAACAATGCCCTGGAGAATAAATTATTTACACCCTAATCCAGTCAAATTAAGGCTGCTATGAAGGGACAGTTCCTGATGGTCAAAGTTTGAAATTTATTCAGACTCTAGTTCTTGCAGCTGGTTTCTTATTTTTCTCCAGCAACTAGTTGGCTTATCATTTAGCCTGTATCTTCAATGAATTTATCAGTCTCCTCCCCATTGCCTCTCACCAACACTTCTACTGTTTTTGAAAGCACACTTAGATTTGAACTTCATATGCTGTTGCAAATAAAGTTGGCTCCTTTGGGGAGATAATTTGAGCTCTCTGTTCTATGGTCTGCCTTTCCTCCCAGGGAAAATCTCTGAGCCACAACTCTGGTGCTGGAGTAAGGAACAATAGGTCAATTCTAAGTGACAGCCCAGTTTGAAGAAGTAAGTGCTCAGTGGATATATGGGCAAGAGCCCCAGGTGTCCTTGGCTTGTCTCCCTTGGCACAAGCCCCTGTCCTATGAGCTGAGTCAATAGCAATTGGGACCTCAATGTCCTACCATGCCCAAGGTAGAACCTTTGTCTCATGAGAGGAAACATGGTGGAAGAATGGGGCCCCCACCTGTTGGCTGCAGTAGTACAGAACTTTGCCTCAGCAACAAGTATCTAGGGGCAGTATGAGAAATGCTAATGTCATGTCCTTCCCAGGAAGACAACCCTCCAACCAGGACCTGGGGGGAGTCAAAAACTTGTGTTCTCGGTTGTACAAGTCTGGGTGGAGTTCCCAGCTCAATGAGTGGAGAGGGGAAAAGTGTGGATCTTCAAATACTAAAGACTCATCATTTTATGGAGCTTTAGTAAATATTCTTTAGTAAATGTGTCTTCATTTGCTGTATATCTGTAGCGGCATTTCCATTTGTGTATGCTCATAAGGCCAACTATTTTTAAATGTGTTTTAAAAATAGTTTTCATCAGTTTTTTTGAGGATTGATTCTGAGTTGCACACCATCGTGCCAGAAGTGGAGCCAGGAAGGGGAAACTGATACAGTATAGATTAGCATTCTCTTTAACTGAGGGCTTGCTGTATCTTTGGTTGCTAGTGGAAGGCCTAAGATATATTTGTAGTATTAAAAATAAAAATTAAAAAATAATTTTCTAATGTTAGTATGTTAGAAGCAAAGCATAAGATGGCAATTCCTGTAGATGATTTGTTGCTTGAATCCTCTGAGAAGAAATCTTTAGAGAACTGGAGACATAGGAGGATGCAATTTCCCAGGCATTTCTCAAGGGAGATCATGTAAGCATTTCTAGAAGCCAGCACTCAAAGCATCTTGGGATGGATACTCTGCTGTAAAGAGACTAAGAGAGTTCAATATCAGCTATCAAAATCAACCTCATAAAAATATTCATATTAAAGAGTATGTAGAGTAAAGAAACTCAGTGTATAGTTTACTAACAGCTGCTCCAAGAATCCAAATCAACCACATAAACAAAATTGTAGCAACAGTAATAAAAACAATATAACAGCCACTCTTCTTGGACACTTTCTACCTTTAAGGAATTACACTTACTATCTCTAATCCTCATGATCACACAGTAAATTAGATATTATTCCTACATTTATGCAAGTGAAGAGATTAGACTTAACATATTCTAGGTCACTTAGCTTGGTTCTAGAGCTTAGTCTCAGATGCAAGCTCTCTGACTCCAAGGCCTGTCCTCTGTCCATTACTTACACAAAACTGTCCAAAAAGGGGTGAAGAAATGAGAAAAGAAAGAAAAACAAAGGGTAAAAATAGATAAGAGAATAAAGTGGTAAGGAAAAATGTATGAAAGTATAGTCATGCATGGGAGTGCCAGGGCAGGATCAACAGGTTCCCCTGTAGCTCTTCATTAGCACAAATACCCTCCAATTTGGTCTAAGCCTTCTGAGGTGAGCTTCATCAAGGCTCAACAATGCTGAACCCACAAATCTTTTCAATGTAGCCCTATTTCTACATAGGGTTTTTGCTGAGAAGTCTGAGGAAAAACTCCCTTAAACTTTCCAGAAGCCCAATTGTTTGAGAGCATCTATGATACATACTGTATCTCCTCAGAGAGTCTTTTTCTGATTATGTCATACTCCAAGGATGCAACCATAATGATTCTGAGGTTTAAGTAAAAGAATCTTCAGTCATGTCCTTCATTTCATATTTGACCCCTCCATCTTTTTTCTTTTCTTTTCTGGCAACACCCTGGATTTGTTCTTTGCTTGGAAACCATTTATGAATTTAATTTTAGGATCATTTCCCTTCCTGGGAACTGCTGCTTTGTGTCTTCCTATTCCCCTTCCCAAAATTGAGTTTATGGTCTCCATAAGATTATATATCATGACAAAATATCTTACAAGTCTCCTTCAACTTTCACTGCATTTTGCAAATTTTGATGAGTTGTATTTTTATTTTTATTTCATTGAATACATTTTAAAATCCCTCTTGAGACTTATTTGACCTATTTTAACGTAGAAGTGTGTTGTTTACTATCCAGGTATTTTAGGACTTTCCAGCTATCTTTCCATTGTTGATTTCTAGTTTAATTTCACTCTAGTCTGAGACATACATTATAACATTTCTGTTCCTTTCAATTTTTAAGGTGTGTTTAATGATACATAATGAGGTCTATCTTGGTGAATGTTTCATGTTAGCTTCAGGAAAATATGTATTCTGATGTTTTTGGTATTCTATAAATGTTGATTACATCCTGTAGATTCCAAATAGAAAAATCAATCAATATAATATACCACATTAAGAGAGCAAAGAAAAAAAATGGTCATCCAATTGATTCACAAAAATCCTTTAATCAAATTTAATAATTTTTCTGTTAAAAAAATACTAAAAAATTAGGAATAGAAGAAAACTTCCTCAACATGATAAAAACCATGCATGAAAAATCCACAGCTACATCCTACTCAATGATGAAAGACTGAAATCTTCTCCCCTAAGATAACAAAAAAGACAGTAATGCCCATTTTTCCCTCCTCTATTTAACATAGTATTAGAGGTACTAGCCAGTGTAATAAAACAAGGGAAAGAAATAAAGAGATTTAAATTTGGAAATGAAGAAATAAATTCTCTCAACACACGACAAGATATTAAATATAGAAATATCAAAGATTTCACCAAAAAATAGAAAAAATAAACGAATTCAGCAAATTTGGAGGATACAAAATCAACAATTAAAAATCAGTTGCATTTCAATACACTAACATGACAATTCAAAAAATTAAGAAAGCAATCCCATTTAAAATAGGATCAAAGTGATTAATTAAAAATAAATTTAGCCTAGAAGAAGAATGATTTGCATACTGAAAACATTGCCAAAAGACATTAAAGAAGACATAAAGAAATAGACATCCATGTTCATAGGTGGGAAGTTTTAATATTGTTAAGCTGTCAGTACTACTCAACAGATTCTACAGATCTCATGCAATTCTTATCAAAATTCCAATATTTTTTCCAGAAAATAAAAAGTTCTAAAATTCATAGGGAATTTCAAGAGATTCCAAATAAACAAATAAAAAATCTTGAAACAGAAGAACAAAGTTGGAGATATCATACTTCCTGATTTCAAAACTTAGTACAAACTATTGTAATCCAAATAGACATATAGACGAATACAGTAAATAAATCTTCTCATATGCGGTCAAATGATTTGGTAAAGGTGTCAAGACAATTCAGTGGGAAAAGCACAATATTTTCAACAAGTGATACTGAGGAAATTCAATATTCACATGCAAAAGGATGAAGTTATACCCTTACCTTCCTCCATATTCAAAATTTACTCAAAATAGAACAAAGATCTAAATGTAAAAGCTAAACAAAATCTCTTAGAAGAAAACGTAGTGGAAACTCTTCATTCTATTGGGTTTGGCAGTGATTTCTTGGATATACACCAAAGGTGTTTGTAGACAACAAATGAAAAAATAGATAAATTGGTTTTTAAAAAAATTTAAAACTTTTGTGCATATCAAAGGACAATATTAAAAGAATAAAGGGTAGCTCACAGGATGGGAGAAAATGTTTACAAATCATACATTTGATAAGAAATTAATATACAGAATATATAAAGAACCCTTTAACTCAGCAACAACAAAAACAAAAACAAAGAGCTCATTTCAAAATAGTCAAGGACTTGAAGACACCTTCCCCAAATAACAAAGATAATTGGCCAATAAGTACCTGAAAAGGTGCTCATCATCATTATTCATTAAGGAAATGAGATACATTTCACACACATTAATATGTTTGCCATTTCTTTAGAAACAGAAAACAAATTTTGGTAAGGATGTAGAGAAATTGAGAATCCTGTACATCATTGGTAGGAACAAATTGAACAGCTAATGTAGAAAACAGTATAACTATTCCTCAGAAAATTAAACGTAAAATTACCATTTGATTCAACAGTTCAACTTCTAGTTATATATCTCAAAAGAACTGAAAGTAAGAACTCAAATATATAGTTGTACACCAATATTTATAATAGCATTATTCAAAACAGTACAAAAAAATGGAAACAATCTAGTTATCCACTAACGTATGAATGGGTAAATAAATTGTAGTGTATTTGCTGGTCAGAATGGCTGTCATCAAAAGAACACAAGCAACAAATATTGGCAATGATGTGGATAAAAGGAACCCTTGGTGGGCTCTTGGTAGGAAAGTAAATTCATGCAGCCACTGTGGAAAATAGTATGGAGATTTCTCCAAAAATCTCAAAATATAATTACTATATGACCCAGATTCCACCCCTGGGTATATAAAAGCAAAACCAAAACCAAAACCAAAAACACTAATTTGAAAATATACATGCATGTCAATGTTCATAGCATCATTATGTACAATTGCCAAGGTATGGAAGCAACCTAAGTGTCCATGAACAGGTGAATGGATAAAGAAGATATGATATACACACACACACAGATAGATAGATAGATATAGATAGATATAGTATGTATAGATATTTACTGTACACTACACACACACACACACACGCACACACACACAATGGAATACTACTCAGCCATAAAAAATGAAATTTTGCCATTAACAGCAACATGGATGGACTTGGATGGCATTATGCTAAGTGAAATAAGTCAGACAGAGAAAGACAAATACTATATGATATCACTTATATGTAGAATGTATAAAATACAACAAGCTATTGAATATAACAAAAACAACAACAAAAAAAGAAGCAGGCTAACAAATATAGAGAACAAACCAGTGGTTACCAGTGGGAAGTGGGGCGGGCAATAAAGGTATGGAGGAGTGTGAGGAGTGGGAGTAACACACTATTGAGTATAAGACAGGCTACAAAGATGTACTGCACAACAAAGGGAACATAGCCAGTATTTTGTAATAACTGCAAATGAAGTGGAAATGTAAAAGTTCTATAATAATTAAAAATTAAAAAAATAAAATAGAGTGTAGTACATTCTTACCATGGAATGTTCTTCAGCCTTAAAAAGAAGGATATTCTAACACATGTTACAGTCTAAATAAACCTGAGGACATTATGCTAACTGAAATAAGACAGTCACAAAAAGAAAAATACTATATGATGTCATTTTTATGAGGTATCCAGGGTAGTTAAATTCATAGAAACAGAAAGTTTACTCACACTTACCAGGAGCTTGGGGAGAGGGAAATGGAGACTTGTTTATTGGATACAGAGTTTCAGCTGAGCATGATGCAATGGGTTGGAGGTAGATAGTGATGATGATTGTAACATCTATGTGAATATACTTAATTCCACTATATTGTACACTTTAAGTAGTTAAAATAGTAAATAGTTGCGCATATTTCATCAAAATAAAATAATTAGGTACTTTAAGTGGGAGGGAAATAGAACTTGATTGTCTGCATTTTCTATATTAATGGACAGTCAGCAGGGGCAGAGAGAGATTGGGGCCTTAGACCAAATATATCAGGGGAGGAATTCATTACTCATGTTTTACCAGGGACTGTTTCCTGGGCTAAGAGTGAGCACCATATTCAGTGCAGCCTGGGACCACTGTCCACAGAACAGTGGTTAAGGAATAAGATCACATTAACTGAAGTAAAAGGAATTCCATCCAAATAACACTGTTGAGTGGCACAACCACACTTCCATGGAAAAAGAGACACAAGGAAGAATATTCCAGAGTTGTCATATCAGTCCTAGTACAGTCATAGAAACAGAATCCACTTTAGTTTGTTTAAACATAATAATTTGTACAGGTGATAAAGGAATAGAGATCAAAAAACACAAAATTCTAAACAAAAGCCTTTACTTTTTGGCCTATAGGTAATAAGAGGGATATTTATTACCCTTTGAAATAATAAACAAATGTCACACTTATTCATACATCCAAACATTAATCTATTTATTCATTGTTTCAATCACCATGCACTCTAGGTTTTACCTTACTTTAAAGTTACCATATTTGGTCCTTAGGACTCTATAATACACAATTATATCCCCAGGCAAGATGCACTAGGTTGAAACCAAACTTAAAAAATGACTATTTGGTTGCAACTTAGATTCTTGATCACTACACATAAAATATTTATATATATACACACACACATACACATACATACACATACACATATCTATATACACACACACATCTATATACACACACACATATATATATATATACATGTATATAATTACAATATTTATTTCTGCCTAAATAACATTATGTAAGGCCCATACACAGTGTAAGCTGCATGAGGACAAGATCTTTGCTTTTCTCTCTTTACATAATCCAGAACAATGGCATGGAGGACATAAGAATTTAACAAACAATGTAAATAATTAGAACCAAGCATTCCTTAATGAGGATTAGAATAGATGTGTGAATAAATTGTTAACTACTTTTTAAAGCCTTTTTATTTTTCTAAGTGACCATTGTCAGTTTTATTATTTTTTATTGAAAGAAAATAGAAACAGTATTTCAAAGAGATATCTGCACTCAAGTTTATTGCAGCATTAACCACAGTAGCCAAGAAATGAAAGCAACCTAAATGCCAACACATGAATGGATACAAAAGATGTGGCACATATACATATACACAAGGGAATATTATTCAGTCACAAGGAAGGAGGATATCCTGCCATTTGCAACATCAATGGACCTTGAGCACATTATGCTAAGTGAGATAGGTCAGAGAAAGACAAGTACAGTGTGATATCACTTGTATGTCGAATCTAAAAAAGACAAGGCTTCTCTTTGCTCTTCAATGCAGGGTGTGTCTAGTCCAAGGGATTAGAACATCTGCTTAAGTCAAGCTCTCAGTGGGAACAGATATACAGATATTTCTGTAGAATAGTTTACTTTTGCATTAAACCCCATGATACATTGGTCACATATTCATTACTATATGGTTTCTTCTTTAAAAGGCAAAGCCATTCATTCTCCTTCTGAACACTTGAAGCCACGACTAGACGGAGTCATTTAAATTCTCCAGTGGAGATGAGTTAACATCCTCGCAGAGATACTGAGACTGTGGTGAATAAGGTCACAGAGGGGGAAACTGTACCAAAAGAGTTTCTTCTGCTCCTCTGGTCCTTAAGTCAAATTAGAGACCTTAATCTAATATCTAAAATCCAAACAATCTATTATCTCAGAGGTTTGGTGTGATCATGGAATTCTGGCAATTGAAAACAATCACACATGTGTCAGCTTTTTGTTTTTACAGAAGTTTCTTACTAAGTACCCTCTGTGCCTAAACATACACTATGAAGATGTAAAGAAAATACATATACATATATATATATATATATATATATATATATATATATATATATATATATAAAATGGTGTCTGTCTTCAGACGAACTATACTTTTATTTGAAAAAAATACTAGACCAAGTTAGTTGCACCTGGGCCAAGACTGTGTTCATACCAGGATGTCATGTACCTCTAACAGGGAGACTGTGATGTCTTTTCAGGATCTGAGCATCACTCCTAGCTTGAATCCTGATTCTGAGAGTCCTTGAAGTGTTTGGGCATTCTCATTTCCCAGCATATGGATCCAAGAACATTTCCAGAGGTCCCCTAGGAGAGGCACTGTGAAAATCATTATCATTTATCCTCATCCCAGAGTTGCAAGGTCCTCTCTCCTGGGATCCTGCCCTCCCCTCCAGGTGATAGTTCCATCATCTGAAATTGGTTTAGACCAAGGCTACGGATTATAACCTTTTATCAATGTTACCTCTCAGCTTCCTATAAATATCCTTGATTCCAATGGTTTCCTCCCCATTCTTTTTTTCTCTACAGACACCTTGTTTTATTTGCCATCTTCAGAATTTCCTCTGGTCAGGTCTGCTGGCTGCCACTCCAACCAAATTATAGACTGAATGTTTGAATGTGTTATTCAAAATCCATTTGAGGAAACCCCAAATACCAATGTCCCAATGTGCTTGGAAATGGGGTTTGGGAGGGATTAGATAATGAGTGTGGGGCCTTCATGAATCTAATTAGTGCCTGTATAACAAAGAATCATGAGATTCATTCTCTCTGTCTCTCTCTCTCTCTCTGTCTCTCTCTCGTCAACATGCTAGGACACAGTAAGAACTTTGTCATCTGTAAAGCTGTAAGAGGACCCTTACCAAGAAAATAACAGTGCTGGCACAGTGCTTTTGGACTTACAGCCTCCAGAACTGGGAGAAATAAATGTTTGTTTTGTATGCCACACAGTCTATGGTAATTTGTTATAGCAGCCTGAGCTAAGACAAACCACGATGCTCATTACTCTTATTGTATGTACTTGAATTCTGATGTTTAAATGCCAACACCTGGCCTCTGTGTGTCTGGGTTTTTCATTCCCCATTACTATCAAGGCATCCATTTCTGCAGTGGTGCATCACCCCTTCTGTACTTGCCTACAGCAGAGAAGCCACCACTGAACTTAAGGATGATGGGAATTCCTCTCACCAGTGAATATTCTTAGTGTTTAGTAATTTGTTTCTAAACACTGTAAAAGTGTAATTGAAACCTATGAAGTAAAGGTTACTGTTGTTGAGATTTCAAGGGGTAACAGGAAAGTTCATACCTTATTTTTGAAGCAAATATAAGGGATTAAAAACCAAGGCCAAAGCAAAAACAAGATTAGGATGCAAAGGTTATTTTCTAGTATTCTGATCTTAGTCTTATACCCCTCATTAAGCAGGCTAATGTCATTTCTGGAAGCAATGAGCAATTCCATTTATTCACATTCCATTTACTATTTTAATTATTAGTATTGTAGTTTGTTTTCTTTGTTATTCGAGAAATAACACAAGCTAACTTTGAAAAATTGAAAATATAGAGTATATAATGAAAAGCATGTGTCCTTTCCATCCCTGATGCCAAGCTGTCTTCTCCAGGAAGAACCAATGATACCAATTTGTAATGAATCTTCCAGAAATGTACTATACATACATGTGTATGAGTGCCCAAAATAATTGCCTTTTTTTTTTACGATGAACACATTATACAAACTGTTTTGTGCCTCTTTTTTCACTCTACATTCTATCTTCCAGATTGTTCTATATTTATATAAATAGAGCTCCACTATGTATTTACTAGCAACATAGAATTCTAGTATAAATACATGCAAAATATATATTACCAAATTACATAAATGAGCATTAAGTGGTTTCCAATCTTTTGCCATTAGAAGTGAAGCCTCAGTGAAACTCTTGTATATATGTACATACACATATATATTATTTTGCACACATATATATTTCCTAAAACTGAACACACTATATCAAAATGTCCATGAATTTATTCTATCTAATATGGGCCAGGCATCAGTATTCTCTAGAAATCACTGTTTATATTTAAAGCATTGCTGGATGAAAGTGAAAAGCATGCATATCAGAAATAGGCCAGAGAACATACATGTATATTATATTATATATCTGATTTCTTTACAAGGAGAGCTACTTCTTTTTAAATAGTGAGCTCACTACTTTCATAACATTACCAAGAATGTTAGCTGGGGCAGGCAATAACGAAGCGATTCTTTTGCCAAGGTTGTCCAAGGCTTGTGCAAGCAAGGAACTATCATCATTTTTAGTATCAACAATTCTCTCTCCCAAATGATTTATCTCTGTACTCATCTCCTCACATTTCTTTCTAAATCCTTCAGTACACAGATCTTCTTGGACCTAAAAAAAAAAAATGAGGAAGGAAGTAAAACTTTTTAAATCTCCCATTTTTTCAAGGATTACAGTTTGTCAAACTTTGAAACTTTGTCAGACTATCTTTGTTTTATTCCTAAAATTGTTCTCTCTTTATCATGAAAGGAGAATCTTGTAACAAGGAATATTTCCTTGTTTGGACCGAAATATTAAGAAGAAGTGTAGTTTACAGCCTTAATAATATTCATATACCTTTGGGTTTTGCCAGGAGGCTAAGCCTGGCATGAGGACAAATGTAAAATTTTCCAGTCAAAAAATGCAAATGAGAGGTAGCCTTGGTCTGACTGCACTAATTCTCAGTCCCACTCAGGATGACACTGTCACCCATATTATAGAAATCTGTTATAAACACATGGCCCCTAAATTATAGAAATCTCTTATAAATCATGTTCAGATGAACAATGAGAGAAATCCCTCCAAGCCACATGATAGCTTGGGGATCTGTCCACACCTGGAGGCAATGCAGCAAGTGTAAAATCTATCATTTCTATGTGTTTTTAAGTCTGGACATTTCTGGTAGTTTTATGTCAGAACAGATTTACCTCAGGGCCTTGGGCTGAGCAGGTCTCCTGGTAAAAGGTAGTGACTTTGGTAGAGCATACTAGTTGTTGTTCATATTAAACACAAATAATTGGAATATCTGTTCAATCAAGCCCTGTGAGATCATTTTAAAATTCTCTAAATGGCTATTCAACCCTATTTATATTCTCTGAGGGCTTGGAGTAGAGGGGGGAATACTCATCCTGAACTCTCCAAAGTCTACTTACAGAGCCAAATTTACAGGTTTTGGAAGGATTCAAAGGCTTCAGGGTTTTAATAAATCACAAGCAGTAGATGCACTTGTGATCTCTGCATGACCATGCTGTAACCTTCACCCACCCCTTCCTGGGGTACCTGGGCAAAGCTATCAAGCTCTACTACTGCCACAGCCTGATTCACCTTCAGCTGATGCTCCAATATCTTGTTTGGCTCTCTCAGCAGGTTTTCTTTTTCTCTCACCATCTTCTCCATCATCTGAACTATGTGTTTCTGGAGACTTCTCTTCTGAGCCTCCACCTGCTGCTGCTGCTCCTGCAGTTTCTGTTTCAGCAGCTCCTGTTCCTTCTCAGCTGTCTCCATCCAGGTCCACTCTTCTGCCCCAGGAAGGTATTAGAGAGGGAAAAAATAGGCAAGGATTGACCTCCACCCTCCTGAGCTCAGAGGCCAAACCAAATTAAAGAGAGAGGTAGGAAATCTCTGAAGTCCTCCCCCAAAACCCCATGTCCACACCATCGAGAACACACTTCAGAATGTGAGAGAAAAGGCTCTGCCTGTCTGGCGTCCAACCACAGTTCCCTTTGCTGTTTCCAGATGCAGCAAGGTTGTTCCACAGAAAGGAAGGAAGCTCCGGTATTGGAAAAGTTTTGCTCTCACACCTGTCAGAGGGCACTGCAATAACATACACATCCCACTGTGAGCCCAGCCATACCCTGTACCTGCTTTGGGCTTCTCCCCATCAGTGAGGGCTTTATCTGCCTGCAGGATTTCTCTAGTGCCATCTGGGACTGCAGAAACCTCTGGAGGAACTCATTTGCCTGAGGAACCAAGGAGGAGCACAGAAATTAGATTTCCAATAGGGAAATTAGTGATGCAAAGACAACTAAGTCCATGTAACTTTTGCTTCAAGTTTAAAGTTCCACAGTGGTTCCTTACAATGAGTCCAAGCTCCTTAGAGTGACCTGTCTCTCTCCAGTCTCTTACCCAGTGTTACTTCCTTCTCCCCACTCTAGAATCCAGCCTATCAGAATCATGTTCAGTTCTACAAACCCCAAATCTCTGGTGCTTTTACATATCTGCTTTCCCAGTGTGAAATAGTACCTCTAAATTGTGCTGATGTTCTCCTCTGCCACTAGCTGGTTATAAATTTAGACAACTTATTTTAACCTGCCTATGCTTCTCAGTTGAGATCTTTAAAATGTTGATAATGTAGATGCTTCTTAATGCTATTTGAAAGATTAAGTTAAAGAGTCTAGGGAAAGAGCTTAACATTTTGGCTATAGGAAACAACAGTTCAATATATATTAGTTGCATTATTATTGTTTATTATTATTATCATTATTATCATTATCATTATTATCATTATTATTTATTATTATTATTATTATTATTATTATTATTATTAATTATTATTATTATATTTGTTTCTAACACCTAAGTAGCTCTTTCCTGAGTGTTATAGCTTGCCTATGTAGTTGACTTCCTGTCTCACTTGTGATCATCCTTGTGTACAAAGACTGACTTGTAAATTGTCAGTGCTCAACTCGTCAAATATGTTGTTGAGTAAAAAAAATGAATAATTTCTGTTCTATCTCTTGTGGATTTAAGAAATCTGTACTCATGTTTGGGAGTTGACATTTGTACTCTCTTCAGGAATACATAGCATGCAGTGAACCTTAAAAGCCACAGCTGTTTGAATGGCCCCATACACTCTCTTTATGCATGCATGGAGCTGCACTCTCAGATTTTCAGGAGACTCCTTTGAGTATTCTGTAGGTTCCCCATGTTTCCCTTATTCCTCACCTTCACTCCTTTCATGGGCACTTGGTAATTTTCCTTTTCAATAATTTCCTTTGCTTTCCTGTAGAGTTCATGACCTCCAGGAACAGAGAAAGTTCCTGCTGAGATACTTTTTATTAGAGTCTTTGAAAGCTGATCAAGTTTAGTCTGGCAATATTTGATTGATGTCTCTTCATTCTGCATCAAGAAATCATCTTTCTTATTCTTTATGATTTCCTAGAGGGAAGAAAGATAGAGGGCTGTCACCAGAAGCAAGGAACAGAGGAAGTAAATTTCCAAAGGATCTGGTAGAAGAATTGGTCTAACTGTGTTCCTCATGAGAAAAGTATTCTGTTGGAGGACATGTAATAAAACAGCAGTCACAAGATTTGATTTATTCACAGCTCTGAAAACTCTGGAAGACCATGGGGAAGTTCCCTAACCTCCTTTGGGTATTTCATCTGAGCTGTTGGAGTTGCATTACCTAATCTCTCTGGTTCCTTGAAGCTGCCACATTCAGTGATGCTGTCTTCAAGATAGATATAACAAGGAGCAACCTAAGCTGAAAGTGGCCTGAGATGTGGATCTGAAAAGAGAAATTTTGGTTCCCAGCCATAGGAGTGTGTTCACAGAAAAAGAAGCCAGCTAAAGAATGTCTTGGGTGTTCTGGACAGGCTTGGAATCCACAGAAGTATATATTTCAAGAGGATATCTATACTGATTTTTCATTGAAGGTCAAAGGGAGTTCCAGATAAACTGCCTGAGTTCTGGCAGTCAAAAAAGAAGGAAATGTAGTCCTTTGAAACTCTGTCCCTCATGAGAACATGGACTACTTTATCCTTGAGTGAGAGATGAGCCATGGGACCGGTAACAACACTTCTAGGCTTCATTCTTCAAAGGGAGGCGACATAAAGTAAATACTAAGACAGATTACCACAAGGTTCCTCTGGAAATCCTGCTTGTCTTCCTTGAAGGAGTGCTCCATGAAGACTGCAGGGGCTTCCCTCTCACAGGCAGCATGCACCTCCAGCAGCTCCTGCAGCATGTCTGTGGGGAAGCTCACTCGCTGGGCTATCTGCTCGCTGTAGTGGTTGTCTGCCTTCTGAATCGCAGCTGAGTTCTCCAGCTGGGCCAGAGTTGTCACTGCATTCTCCAAGCGAGGTACTGCTCCACTATTGATAGTATCCAGGTAGGTCACAACCAGAGTCCTCAGCCCTGAAGAAGCCAGGAAATTTAGGGGCTAAATATCAAGTTATCAGTCAATGGCTCCAGGATTCTGAGACTATGCTTCTAGGGTCATATACACATGCACACACACAAACACACACACACACCCCTACCTCCTTCTACTATTATCACCTTCATTTTCCTACTGACTCTTCATTTTTATGGTTTTCCAGGCCACAGGACTAAAAAAGTTAATATCTACTTCTATCTAACATACTAGGGGCTACCTGGAAAATACCGTTTCTCATTTTAAAAATTGAAAGCAATATAGATTACATAGATAGACAGATGAGGCAAAGTGTACCATGTTTAATTTATTCCTAATTCTGAGGCTTTGAATGGATTTTCAGTGATTTATGGGCTAATATTTATTTTTGGACCACTCTAAATTCTCAAAATATCTTTTGAATTCTCCTTGTGAAGAACACTTATTGTATAGGACTTCCTTTGAAAACATGCAGTATTCTGTTTTTACACCAAGAGAGTGATTATATTCTAAGTGGAGGATGTTTTCAGATAAGTGGGAGTCACCGATATCATTGACAAAAGTTGCAATTTGGGGAAGGAATTTGTAAATCCCCCAAAGTGAGATAATTATAAAGTATACAGATTTCTTCATGGAGTATAAAAGTCTGTAAAATCAGAATCCTTTATAGAATCAAACAAAAATACTAGAAAGCACATTATATAAAATATTCAACACATAGCAGTCCCAATGGAAATGGGAAAAAAAGACTCACCTTTCCTAGTGACCATGATTCCTTCTGTGAGGGTCTTGGTCCTTGCATCAGTGAAGATGTAAGAACAGAAATTTTTTGTTTGCTCCTGGAATTTAGGATCCAGTTGGTCTTCAGATACCATCCCAATATTGGCTAGAATTTTTTTTTCCTATGTTGGCCAGTCAAAGACAAAACACTTCCATCTTGGAAATAAATGCCTGATGCAGTCTCTGGGTAGATTGGATGTTTGGGCTTTGGGATTCTTCCCTGAGGGACAGAAAAACAGGGGTTAGAGTGTGTAGAGTCTTGAGGCGAGGGGATTACAGGTGTTCATGGCAGGGATTTGTGTGTCTTTGCCATTTCTACACATAGAACTCTTTTAACATAGACATTCAATACTTCTTTGCACATCAGACTTATACCAATGATATAACTGCAGAGAAATTTAGGGAGATATCTGATCCAGTAAAGGAAACCTATGGCTGGTCTCTCCAGACATGCACATAGTAGAGTGGTTGTCTATGATGTGTTTGCTTAACTAGCAGCTAAAAGGATAAAAGGTCACATGAAACTTTCTGCTCAACTCAACCTCATGTAGGAATTGAGCTGTGGAACCAAAAATGAGAGCTACAAACAAGGGATCATGGACAGTAATTGGAATATTAGGAATGACATCCTCATTATTTAAGAAAAACTGTTTTGATGCTAAAAATAATTGATGCAGTGTTATGTATTTATTAGTAAACACCTCTGAAGTATAAATGTACCTGAAATATAATTTTAAGGTATCACCACTAATCTATAAACTCTTTGAGGTAAATGTTTATATCTAGTCCTCTCCTGCCAGCCAATTTCTTAATAGCTGTTTTGAGAAATCATAAATAGAAACATGAAAGGAAGAATGACTAAATTGGGATTGATATTTCTCTCAAGGTTTCAATAGACACACATCCTTGGAAATGTAACCCATGAAAATAATTTTTTACCTTGTAATTAATTCATGGGTAAACATGTGGGAATTAGGAAAAGCTATGATGTGGAAGGTAAAATGAATATTCTAATAATTGTCAGTATTATTGAAAAGGCATAGATTGTAAAGACAGTCACTTCTTCAGGTTTATTTAGAACATACAGTCATTTTGTAGATGATATAATTATACAGGATTAGAAAGTTTTCTAGCCCTCTTTGAAAAGAATAATATGTGAAATCTATATTTTGTTCATTAGATAAGCTTTTCACTGCAGTTTCATGTCTAACAATTAGCTGATTAGTTGTTTTCTTCAACAGAGAAAAATTGATGGAACAGGAAACACAGTGTCCAGTCTTTAGAATGTTTCATCACCCATGTAAATCTGGATGCTAAATTTAAAGATGTATAAAAAACAAATTGGTTTTGAGTAATTTCACTTTACACTTTACTTTTCTTGAGTAAAATTCAACTGTAGCCCCTAGATCTTTGCAACCCACTTTCCAGCCACCATTTCCACAGACTTTGATTTAGTCTCAAATACAAATGCAATCACAGAGATGAGGGATATTGTTTAGTAGATCCCACACTCTATTGGACCGTACACTGCCCAGGCCATACTCTGATACCTGGAATCAGCTTCAGGGCATTCTCCAAGTACTCATCTTCTGTGATAGGCTGACCACATAACTGCAGCTCCAGGGTGAAATCCCATACAGTCCAGATAAAGTCTGGAAAGAAATTCACAAATTCTGTGGAATCTTCTACTCTATCAGGTGTTTGAGAGGACTTTGCCCTGATGTTTTGCAAGCTCTGTCGCATAACTAACATTTGGTTAGGGAAAAGAAACTCACTACCAACAATTCCCACATTTCTCTAGTATAAAAATATTATAAACACACTCTTTTGCCATGGGTCCCCTCTGCTCCACCCAAGAAACTAAATGACAGGAAGGGAGAGATTGACTCTATCCTCATTCCCATGAATTCAGTGAAACATGGTGGTTCAGGACCTGGAAGGATACTGAAGATACTCCAGGGCCTGGTGGTTGATGGTGCTCATGCTGTTCTAGACAAAGCTACTGCAGAGAACCACGGCCAGGGCAAAGATCCATGAATCTTTCTTAGACTCATCCTAGAAAGCACATTAGAACAAGAGAGTTAGAAGTTTACCCCTACATTAGAAATTCATCTGTACACTTCTTCAATCATGGTTTCATTTATTATTTCAGCTAACATACTCACCATGCAAAGAAATTGAAGACAGATATAAATGCAGATATCAACTTTGACAATTACAGAGACATTTCTTGTGTTTGCAAATTTTTCATATATAAAATGATTCTAGTTTTCACAGTGCTTTCTTTTTCCTCAATTGGATAAAGTAAAATAACATATACAGAAAAACTAATACAGTACCTGTTGTGTAATTAGGAATTCAGTGATGAGTGTGGGCACTTATTCATTCTGCATATATTTATTAATCAGAGTCCATATAAAATACACCATAGTTGACATAACTGGGTATTTAAATTATATGCAATCAATAAATACTTGCAGGAAGCTACTAAATATCCCCCACTGTTCTTAGATTTTAAAAAAGCAATGCTAAAAATGAAAATTTTCTTACAACATGATTATTTCAAAGCAGTGGACAAACATCCATAATAGTAAGTGCAACAAAGATAGAAGTATCTGTAAAAGGCTTACTCTCAGTAATGTATATAAGCAGTGAAACCTATAGCTATAACACTAAACTAAAATTTAGAAGTCTATCAAGGAAGAACAGAGCTATGAAATTTGGAGAAAGAATATGTGATCTGAAAGCTTCCTCAATGTCTTGAGCTGAATATTAAAGAACTGGTAAATGTGGAACTGAAGAAATGAAGGTGATCCCATAGACAGGAAAACCCAGAGAAACAAAATTAGAGATGGGAGAAGACAGGGGTCTTGTAGTTAGAACAGAGTCATTTGAGGGAAGAGGGCAACTGGAGAAGTTAAGGTGAGTTTCATGCAGCCTAATCAAGGGCCCTAAAGCCCAGGCTAAGTTGTATAAATCATAGCATTGTCTAAATGATGGCATAAACTGGAAATAGTTTTTTTTTTTATTATAAATGGCATGTAAAGTTGCTCCCAGTGTAAATGCAAAAACTGTGGTTTATGTTGAGAATATTCTAAATGGGAGTTTGGTGGGATAAGAGTCTATTCATTACTTTCTTTCCCCAAAACCCAGTTTTTAAAAATAATCAATTAGGATAAGAAGAAGTAGCAGTTATGACAAACAATTATTTCAACAGCAAGATTATATCATTGTTTGATATATGGCTTTAAAAATAAGCAGACTTTCTAACTCCTGTTGAGAAAAAAGACAGAGCTATAAAAATGTAGGTATTATTTCCAAATAAATCTCAAAAGGGGGAAAGGAGGGATAGTTCATTTCACCCATTAGCAGAAAGCTAAAACACCAAAAATCCATTTTAAAATGTTTCTTGTAGGACAAAAACTTACTTTTATAGAACTTGCACATTCAGAGGTGTCTCACAGATTTCCAGAACACTCTGTGAGTAGTTGATGAACTTCATCATAGAAAATGTAAACCCGTCTCTTAAATCCAACCCTCAAATACACTCTTCACCTTGTAGCTAAGAAGGTGAATCAGAAATTTTTCCTCACTCACAGATTGATACTTCTCTTTCTTAGTTATGCTTAACTGTAAGTTCTCAAAACCAGTAAGGTGCTGCCTGGATTGCCTTTCAAAACTGAAGGACTTATTCCCCCAGCTGTTGGGAGTGCTGGTGGAAGACAGTCTTCAGGTGTCAGCCCTCTTAATTAGAAAGGCTTCTGGAGCAGCTCTTCAAAAATGTATCAGCACCCCTGTCCCAAAATCAGGATAACTCAAAAAAGCCAATCCAGCCATGGAGCTCCCATGAAATTCCCAGAAATTGGGGATTGCAATGCAACGTAATTTCTTCTTCTCTCCAGCCTGCTTCTTTCCCAATTACATGGCATTAAATCTGACTGCAGATAATGTCTTGTCAATTGAACTAAAGACTCTTTTAGGGCAGGACATTTACTTTGGTCACTGATATCTACAATCCTAAGTCCAAAGGCCTGGAACTCAGCCATTCAATAATGACTTACTAAATGTAATCAAGTCATCCACACAGTGCCAAGAAATAAAAGAATTTATCTAAGACACTATGATAACTTACCTAGAAGTGAGATTCAAACAAAACATAGTTTGCCTTATTTACTATAATTGATTTCTAGATTTTACAGATTAAAGCAGTAAAATTTCTAGGACCATGGAGAGATAAGGGGAAAATCCAGAATAAAAATATTTAATTGTGAATTTCTGCTTTACCATTCACACATCCCCCAGGCTCTAATTGTGCAGAAGGACCACCAGAGTACGATTGGGCTTGCGTGGGTGAGGCACACACCACATCCAGATGCCCTTGGTCTCAGACTGCACTGTAGAGCCTAGAGGAAAGCCTGTGAGTAGAGGGGAGAAAGCAGCATTCAGTTAGAGCAGATAATCTAAACAACCAAGGGGCTACAGAGTCAGATCTATTGGAATGTCAGTATCCCAGCATACGAGTTGGTGCTTTCTCCATTTCCTCAAGAATGTCCTACTTTGTGTGTCATCTGTTTCAAGGAGGAAGGAACATTAATTGTGATAAAGATACCAAGCAAGGGCTCAACATAGAGGCAAAGGGGAATCCATGAATCAGACAAAATGGAAGTCACTGATAACAATAACAAGAGTATCTTGAAAGAACGGTGAGGTTCAAAGCCAGAGAGAAATGGACTGAAGACAGACATGGGAAGAGAAAAAGGTGGGAAAAAAAATCAAGATTATATTTTTTGTCAGACAAATATTTCAAAAGTGGGGAGAGGTGTTAGCCACAGTAATATATGACATACAGGAAATATTTTTAAGATTATAGACATTTTAACACATTTATATGTTGAAGAGTATAGTCCATAAAAAAGCAAAAATGTGTTTCAAGAGCGAGTAGACACAATTGCAAGAGTCCAGAGCTTAAGCATGTAAAATAAGGTAGGATTGTGAGAATTGGTAGGAGAAATTTTGCTTTACAGGAATAAAACATACAATATGATAATGAATTACAGTAAGACAGTGGTTTAGCAGTGAGAAAAAGGAGTGGAAAGTTGATTTGTTAAGAGAAGTTTGGTTCTCCCTACACAAGATCAGGACAAAAATTAAGAAGCTGAGGTATTAGCTAGAATCAAGCAATTGGTCCTTGACCCAGTACAACACTCACCATGATTCTGACCTGCAAGATGATTCATCAAGTAGGATTTGCCTGTATGATACGGCCCTACAATGGCCACCACCAGCACTGGCAAAGAAATCTCACCAAGAATCTGCAGAGATTTTTGGTTCACTGAAAGCACCTTGACACTTTCCAGCAGACAAATGGTGCCCATCATTTTGGGTCTGGATGCCATGGCAACCTGCCAACCTAGAAGAGCTTCTTAGGGGAAATCAGATTATAAAGTCATTCTCTAACTCAGACTTATACAAAGCATCTATCAACTTAGGATAAGGTAAGTAAGAGTTCTGTGCTTTCCATGAGACAAAATGTAACCTAGAATTAGCATAATGCAGAGGTTTTCCCCCATCATTCCCTCAAGTCTCTCATGATATTGGTAGTGAAATAATATAATATCACTCTCCAAACTGTTATTTCAAAATAATAATATAATTAAAGTTATTGTTATGATGCACTGAAGGCCTACAATATACCAAGCCCTTTGATAATAACTTACATATCCAGCTAAACTGATATTAACAAGAGACTGAAAGTTAGAAATTAACATAACTACTTTGGAAATGAGGTAAATGGTTCTCACAAAGGCTGAGTGAATGTCATTGAGAAAGGATTGAAAATCTACATACTTGAGCAAAATGACAGACTAGCAAACTCTAAGCTCTTGTTTCCCCAAGGAGATATAAACAACAACCAAAATACTAGCTAGAATAACCTTACAGTAGTTCCATAAAACAGTCAAAGGTCCAAAGCAACCAACCAAATACCAAATCAAGAAACAGCCTCATTCAAAATGGTAGGAAATTCTGTGGTTTTTCTGTTGCCCTCGGTCCCCATTTTGGTAAGGTCTTTAAGGAAGTGGCAAATCATTTCCCAATTCCCTCCCCTGATTCAGAGAGAGGGAATTTTATAATGTTCTAACCTGTCAGGGCTGCCTCTTCAGGTCTCTGTTTCACTTCACATGAAACTCAGGGAAGGGTGGCAGAGGGGTAGGTGGTGGTAAAACTTGGATATCAGGTGGAAAGAAGCAGCAGGTATTTCTCAAGGAAAAATGTGGAGAGACAGCTCCACAGATGCCTAGAGCAAGAGGTTACCAGTGAATATATAAAATAGACTATCTAAGGCATCAATTGAGTTTCCAATTCCCTTTTTCAAAATAAACAGAGCAGAGGAGACTGCATTTACAATGTTCTGACATCACATGGGCTGCCTGAAGGACTGTTATCTTTTCCCTTATTTGGATCTTAGGCAGGGAGAAGCAGTGGGCATTGCTTGGGAAAGCTGCAGGGAGAATGACCTGCAGACACCTATGACAAGATATTATGGGTGTGTGATATTGAGATGTATAATAAGAAACACAAATTTGATCATTGTCCTTATTCCTGGTATATAGCTCTTAAAACCCTATGTGATGAGAGAGATGAAATTATTTTTCTTGTAACTTTTGGTCTTTTGTCCTCAATTCCTAAAATAGCTCCAGACTGATAAAGATGAAAGGAGAGTCTTTTGTTATTTATAACAAGCACCTTTCAACAACAACTGAGTTTTTGTTAATGAGGTGATTTTGTAAAGCCCCTAGATCACTACAATGGAGTTGTTTGCTAGAGGAATCAATGTTATTAGAAAGTTGCAACATTTAGCCTGATGCTCCAACCACTGGGGAGCAGAGAAGAGATGAAAGTTGAGTTAATCACCAATGACCAATAATTTACTCAACCATATCTATCTAAGAAGTCCTCCATTAAAAAATAAATAAAACCTAACTGAAATGGTTCAGAGAGTTTCTGGCTTGATGACTATGTGGATGTTGTTAGAAGGTGGCACATCCAAAGGGGTCATGGAAGCTCCACATGCTTTTCTTGATATCTTTCCCTTTGCATCTCCTATTTTGCTGTTTATAGGCTGTATCCTTTTTTAAAATAAACCAGTAATCTAGTAAGCAAACTATCCTTCCTGAGTTCTTAAGCCATCCTAGCAAATCATTGAACCTGGGGAAGAGATGGGTAACTCCAATGTACAGCCAGTTAGTCAGAAGCACAGGTGACAACCTGGATTTGTAATTGCATCTGAACTGAGGAGAAGTCTTGTGGGACTGAGCCCTTAATCTGTAGGGTATAAACTAACTCTTGGAAGTTAGGGTCAGAATTTCTTATTGTGAAAAAATGCTCACATATGTGGTGACCAGAAATAAGTATAAAGAATAGAAAGTTGAGAAGAGAAACTGAATGTTTCTTTTTCTTTTCAGGGTGGAGACACACAATAGACAATCAAAAGTTCAAAGGAGGCATCTTTTGGGAAATTAATATACTTAAAAGGAGCACATATATGGGAAAACTGAAAAAGCAAAACACAGGCCCAGGGAAGATGCATGCTCAAAAAAGCCTAAAAAGACTTCAGAACTTCTCTTAAGTTTAATCCCAAGTTTCAAAATCAAGAGCCAGCTTAGGAAAAGACTTCCTTGTCAAAAGGCCAGTATGCAAAGAATGGGAAAGGTGACTGAGTCATAAATGCTCAATTTTCAGGGGGTGGGATGGTAATAACTCAGTAGTAAAGCATGTAATTAACATGTCCAAAATCCTGGGTTAGGTACTGAGTACCTTCATTTAAAATAAATAAATAGATAAATAAATATCCAATTTTTCAACAACAACAACAAAAATCACAAGGCATACAAAATAAATGAAAATATGGCCCTTCCAAAGGAAGAATATAAAGTGGTAAAAAAAAAAAAAACAACCCTGAGGAAACATGTGCATTAGATGTTTTAGGCAAAGACTTTAGAATAACTTTTTAAAAATATGCTTAAAAAGCTAAAGGAAAACTCAGAAAAATAACTAAAGAAAATCAGAAAAACAATATATGAACAAAATTAGAAAATGAACAAGGAGATAAAAATAATTAAAAAAGGAACCAAACTGAAATTCTGAGGCTGGAAAATACAATGAATGAAATTACACATTTTCTACAGGGAATTAGCCTTGGTGGTAAAGCTCAGGGAAAGAGCATTTGAATACATATAAAGGGGATTAGACTTGCACAGGCAAAAAGACTCAGCAAACTTGAAGACAGGACATTTGAAATTATCAAGTCTCAGGAGCAGAAGGAAGAAATAATTTTTTTAAAGTGAATACAGCCTAACAAACTTATGGAATACTGTCACATAGACAGGTATATAAATTATGAAAGTCCCTAAAGCAGAAGGGAGAGGCAGGGCAGAGAGATTATTTGAGGAAATAGTGGCTAAAAAATTCCCAATGCAATGAAATATATAAATCTACAAATGCAAGATATTCAACAAACTCCAGTAGGATAAATAATCAGAGACCAATGCTGAGGCATATTATAATCAAACTGTCAAAAGACAAAGAGAGAATCTTGAAAGCGACAAAAAGCAGTAACTCATCACATCCAATAAGATTGTCAGTCAATTTATCAACAAAATATTTGTAGGCCAGAAGGCAGTGGAATGATATGTTTAAATTGCTAAAAACTGAGTGATGGGGTAGGGGGGAACCTACCAATCAAGAATACTGTTTCCAGAGGAGGGGGGTCAAGATGAGGGATAATAACTTCTCACAGAAAAGTGACTGAAAACTGGCAGAACTCCTATACAAACAAGATTTCAAGAGATATTTCCACATAATTAGGGAGGAGTAAAAACTTCAGGTTGGGACCTGTGCACCTAGGGAAGGACTAAGAGGAAAAGGAAGACTGTGCAAATAGGCCCTAACCCTGAGGAGTGAGTAGGTCAATCCACAGACTTGGCATCCCAGTCCTGGGGTCCTGCACAGAGGAGACAAATCCCCTTGGCTACTTGGAGAAAGACTGAAACAGATAGAAAGGCTGGAGAAGCCTAGACTAGAAGGAGTGAATGGGTGCTGGTTTGCCACCAGACAGGTTGGAGACAGGTCAGCCTGAGCAACTACCACCTTACTGTACACCCCAGGAAGATTTTCTATTCAAATAACAACAAAAAGAGTACTGTTGTGGTTATATCTATATGAGATAAAAAAGTTATTTCAAGCACTGTTAAAAGAGACAAAGAAGGACATTATGTTAAAAGAGTCAAGTTTATCTAGAAGATAAACAATTCTAAATATGTATACCTGAACCTCAGAGTTCCAAAATATGTGAAATAAACATTGACAATATTGAGCAACAGATCACTTAACAATAATAGAATAGTTTAATACCTTACTTGCAATAATAGGTAGAAAAAACAGAGTACTTGAATAACACTATAAATTAATTGAACCTAACAGACATATACAGAACACTCTCATACAACAACAAGAGAAAACACGTTTTCCCAGATGGGCATGGAATATTTCCAAGGATAGACCATATTTTAGGCCACAAAACAAGTCAACAAATTTTAAAAGGTTAAACTCATACAAAGTATCTTTTCTGAACCCAATGAAATGAAACTGGAAATTAATAGATGGAATAAAACTGCAAAGTCTACAAATATGTGAAAACTAAACAAAATACAATTAAGAATAAAAATAAACTACCTGAACATAATGAAGTCTATGTATGGAAAAAAGCACAGGTAACTTCATCCTCATAGGTAAACTACTGAAGACTTTTCCCACCCTCCTGCCTCCCCTTTTTGTGAAGGAGACTGCACACTTTAGGTCAATGTTCCCACACACTTGCTCCTTCTCCCGCTTGCCACTCTTCTTCTGTTTCAGGAGGATGTCCTGAATCTTGAGAGATTTAGGCCAAGGTACTTAGCTGAGAAGGGTCAGGATTTTTGCAACTTAATCCCATAAATGAAAATAAGAATGAAAATGCAAATATTGTTTTATATTATATTGAGAGACATATACATATATTTAGAGAGAGGAAGCAAATCTAGGAAAATGCCACCAGTGGGTAAATCTAGGTGAAAACTATATGAGATTCCCTTGTAATTGTTTTCCAAGGCAAATTTGATTTTAAAAATTAAGTACTAAAAACACAATTATACCATGGTTCTTCTGGCATATTTCTGATTGGCATTATAATAAAAGTTCCCTATAATATCTATGCATATTTCATAATCAGACTATATAAACATGATATTATATTCAAATGTCTAAACTATTCAGTTCCATATTTATAGGTCAAGTATTCAAGATGCTTCAAATACTATCAAAAATATTTTTAAAAAATACCAGCTTAATCAGTTACTACTTGTGTGGCCTTAAACAAGAAGCCTCACCTAGCTAAACCTAAGTTTTTAAGAATAATTATAGGGGTAATATGAAAAATATGGTAAGTCCAGTCTGGAGGATGTTTTGATAATAAAATCAGATAAGTAAAAGCTTATATATGAGCATAGAATGCAGCACAAAAAGGGATTTCAGTGCATGCTTACTGAATTAGATGGAGATTTATCCACAATAATTGCACTAAACAAATTGGGTTACATATTTGAACACAATCTGCAAACTTCAGGTTACTAAGAAACAAGGTCTATAATTTTTTTTTTTTCAGAGCAAAGCAGCAAGAAAATTCAAACACTGCTCCTGTACCATCTCCTTTTTTCTGATTCTTCATTGTGGGAGAAAAGAATACAAAGGTAAACAGGATCCTCTAACAGCTACATTATAATGACCAGAGTTGTCCAGTCCCCCTCTTTAAATGGAAAACTTAAAGGAAGCTGCAGGAAAATGTGAGAGAAACAACTTTATAAAAACCAGGTCTGCGGAATACAATAGAAAGCCCAGAAATGATCCCACAGGCTTTTGGTCAACTAATCTTCAACAAAGGAGGCAAGAATATACAATGGAATAAAGATAGTCTATTCAGCAAATGATTTTGGGAAAACTGGACAGCAGCATGTAAATCAATGAAGCTAGAACATTCCCTTACAACATACACAAAAATAAACTCAAAATGGATCAAATGTTTAAACATAACACAAGATACAATAAACCTCCTAGAAGAAAACATAGGTAAAACATTATCTGACATACAGCTCAAAAATGTTCTCCTAGGGCAGTCTACCCAAGCAGTATAAATAAAAGCAAGAATAAACAAATGGGGCCTAACTAAGCTTACAAGCTTCTGCTCAGCAAAGGAAACCATAAGTAAAACAAAACAAAAATATAAGGAATGGGAAAAAATTTTTGCAAATGATGAAACCAACAAAGGCTTGATCTCCAGAATATATAATTAGATCATACTACATAATACGAAAAAACCAACAGCCCAATTCAAAAAAGGGCAGAAGATCTAAACAAGCAATTCTCCAAGGAAGACATACAAATGATCAGTAGGAACAAGAAAAAATGCTCAAGATCACTAATTATCAGAGAAATGCAAATCAAAAATACAGTGAGGTATCACCTCACAACAGCCAGAATGGCCATCATTCAAATGTCCACAAATGACAAATGATGGAGAGGCTGTGGAGGAAAGGGAACCCTCTTACACTGCTGGTGGGAATGCAGTTAGGTGCAGCCACAGAGGAAAACAGTATGGAGATTCCTCAAAAGACTAGGAATAGACATAACATATGGCCCAGTGATCCCACTCCTGGGCATATATCAAGAAGGAACTCTACTTCAAAAAGACATCTGCACCCCAATGTTCATAGCAGCACTATTTACAATAGCCAAGAGATGTGAACAGCCTAAATGTCCATCAACAGATGACTTGATGAAGAAGAAGTGGTATATTTGTACAATGGGATACAATTCAGCCATAAAAACTGACAACATAACGCCATTTGCAGCAATATGGATGCTCCTGGAGAATGTCATTCTAAGTGAAGTAAGCCAGAAAGAGAAAGAAAAATACCATATGAGATCTCTGATATGTGGAATCTCAAAAATTTTTAAAATGAATATAAATACAAAACAGAAACTGACTCATAGACATAGAATACAAACTTGTGGTTGCCAAAGGGGCAGGGCAGGGGGAGGGACAGACTGGGAGTTCAAAACTTGTAGATACTGACTGGCATATGCAGAATAGATAAACAAGATTATACTGTATAGCACAGGGAAATATATACAAGATCTTGTGGTACCTCACAGTGAAATGTGTGACAATGAATGTATGTATGTTCATATATAATTGAAAAATTGTGCTTTACAGTGGAATTTGACACAACATTGTAAAATGACTATAACTCAATAAAAAATGTTTTAAAGAAACAGACCTGTGATTTCTTAGCTGTGAATAAGTAACATAATTTTTAACATCAAAGTAACAAACTGCAGCTATTCAATCCTGTTCCAGGTTGGTTTTCAAAATGTGATCTACAGAAAAAAAATCACCCAGAGGGATTGTTAAACCTAGGTTGTGTATGTATAAAACATGCTACAAATGATTCCAATGTTCTTATGAAAAACAAACCCACAAATGCGGGGGCGGGGGTTGGGAGACAGGGGAAGAGAGAGAATAAGAGGGAGGAAGAGGGAGCCAGAGAGACAGAATGAGAAAGATAGTTTTGATGTGATCGTAATGTTTAATTAATAAAGATCAGGGGTGAGGGGACTAAATTTATCTCTACATAGAGATTTACAGAGCTCTCACTGTGAGCTTTCTTAAATTGACTAATAGAAACATTAAAAAGAAACAATCTCTATAGATGACAGTTCCCTATAACCTCCTTGCCAGGGACTGTCTTATTCTCTGAATTCTAACGCCAGCCCATAGACCTTGACAGAGCAAGACAGGCAGGCCCCCAGGAGGACTCTCTCAAGGAGAACATCGAGGGGGACACAGTGTGTCTGGCTGTCACTTTGCAGCTGCTACTGGTCCATACACAGAAGCTGAGCTTCCTTTGAACTAAAGCCAGCCACAGACCCCTGCATGCCAGGCAGCAGGCCACTTGCCCTTCCTCAGGTGTCATTTTGAATCTGAAATCAATCTTGCTAACTACTACATACAGAATAGATAAGCAACAAAGTCCTATTGAACTATATTCAGCATCTTGTAATAACCTATAATGAGAAAGAATATATATATATCAATCACTGTGTTGTACACAAGAAACTAACACAGCATTGTAAATCGACTCTATTTCAATAAAAACAGAAAAGACATCAATTTTGCACTCCATGTAAAAGACAAGGACATACCTGCTCCACACACTGGGGATAAAAGAACGGTTCTCAGTGCCTCTCACACCTTGCTCACTAGCTCCTCCTACCAGTCTGACTCTCCTTCATGAAAGCTAAAAAAGAGCGAGGAGGTTCATCTTTACTTGGTCCATCTAGTATGATGGTAATAAAACTGAAGCTGAAAGCAAAAGTAATTCATGCTGTTTTTCAGTTAGCAGAGTCATGCTAGATCCACTGATTACCTTTCGAATATGGGTGTGTAGTTCATGGTGAGAGGAGATTAGAAAAAGCTACTTAATAGTCACATCTTAACACATGCCACCACTTTCTGTGGGCTGCCCTGCACTGGAAGGCCTTCATAGCCCCCCTTCTTGATACATCTCTCCCCCCGTGTAAAGTTGCCAAAGGCGGCTTAAGTTTCCTTAGCAAACAAGAAAAATAGAAAATCCATGGCACAAATGTAAGCAAGGCTGTATACAACAAGTATATTTCAAGCATTTTCCTCTTGGTGGGGATTCCTGGGTATTTTTGTTAGTAAAGGGCTTTTAACATTTTACATCTGTTCCTTAATATATATGTTTAGTTAAATGAAAAACTTTTATCATAATTAGAAAATAAAGATTAAAGATGGAAATGAACAACCCATCATTGTATTATCTGGAGATGCTCACTATTGGCATTTTGCTCAGCATGCCTGTACTTCCCTAACACATGGACCTTCTCCTAACATAGATACCCTCTTTCCACAGGAATTTAGCCAATTGGACCAGTTCCAAAGGGATGTATTTGGTCAGATAAGAAAGTGACTGGGGGCACACATTTGTGAGAAAGAAAATGGAGCAGCGTATAAGGGAAAGATGAGAAGTGCAGCAGGGAGATGTCCAAGGAAGCCAGACTGTGAGGGTATAGGGAGTACTTCTCCTTCCTCCTCTTCTCCACCTTCCTCAGCATTCTCCGTGTCTATGGTTACTTCTTCATAAAAGGCCAGATAGTAAATATTTTAGGCTTTTTGAGATATAGGGTTTCTGTCACAACTATTCAGTGAAAGCATCCATGCAATAAGTAAACAAATGGGCATAATTATGTTCCAGTAAGACATTGTTTACAAAGGTGGACAATGGGAAGTCATCCTGGTTTAAGTAAATGTGGTGCTACGATATACCAGGGGTTGTCATCAGCTCATATATGTATCATTGTCTTACAAGCCAAGTAAAATGGTCCAAGTCCAGAATCTCAGGCTGAGTGTCTGCTTCTAGTGCCATTTGGGTTAAACAGTGTCTAACTATCCTCATTGTCTTGGAGCAGAGATGCAGAAAAGGAATCTGTGTACTGTCCATGTGTCTATGCATCATCCACATGGGTTCCTGCCTGGTCCCCAAGCCATGCATCCACACATCTATGCCAGTAACTGTCTCACTCCCAACAACATAGCACTGCCAGTAACTCCTAGATCAGCCAAAGAGAAACAAAACGTGATGGAATACACTCAGTGGTAGTGAGGAAGAGGCTGGTTTGGTGTGTGACATCTGCCCAGGTCTGCAGGCCTCTGTGAGTGTGGGAGGAAGCCTGACATCTGGATAAGTGTCAAGGTGACTGTAAACTCAATTTTGGAATGGGGACTAGGAAGACACCAAGCAGCTATCTGGGTATTTTTCAAATTCATTTGAGTTGGTAAAATATCCACTCTGTTTTCAATTAGTCTTTTCCACATGTGGTAGTTGCTTTTAGGGTCCCTACATTTCCAAAAATCCACAGAAGGGAAAAAGAAGCCTAAAGCTGAGTGATTATAGAGAGTTTAAGGCTAGAGTGGGAAGGGGAAATTCTGATAAGGGTGGATTGAGGGTTGAAGTATATAGTTATGGGAACATTTAAATAGACCTCAGGATAGAGTTCTATTAGATTTGAAGGGGAACATGTTAGCATCTCCAGTCTTGGAATAGCCAGTATCCTTTCCATTTGGATTTTAAACAGCCAGAATGAAAGTGTTGCATGGGATACAGGTAGGAACCAGGAGTACCTTATCTAATAATTCTTGAACTATTAGCACCCATCAAGTTTCTCTTGTGTTATATTATATTGGGGGATCTTGGGGGGGGTGGGCATGGACAGAACTAATTCTACTTACCATAGCATTCTATTATGGGGTTCTCCACCTCATACATGCCCAATTTCAGTTAAATTCCTTGTCTAGAAAGAAGAGAACTCCTGTCCACTAATTGACTTAAGTCCACAGTAAGATTGGTACTATGTTGAGGAGGACAGAGAAGCTTAAGGAAGTCAGGTAAAGCCATTAGAGGTAACAAAAGTGAAAGAAATGAATAGGAGACCTGTGAAAGGAGTCCTGCAGTATCACAATGAAGTATAATACCCCAATCCATGAAGTTATTGGAGTAGTTGGTCTAAGAGGAAAATTGGGTTGACACAGAAGGGATCTTATAGATATACTAAGGGACTGGGAGGCAAACTATGAGGGAAATTATCAAAACCCACCACTGGCAGTTTGGTGACTTTCAAGAAGGTGCCAGAAAAGGAAGCAGTGTTAAAAGTGAAATATGTCACTCCAAAATTAAAGAGAAATGTGTTAGGGTGCCCTTCAACTCATAAAGGTAACCTCACCCTGTGAATTTAGTGGGAACTGTGGTCAAAGAATGCTTGCTTCCTCAGAGCTAAGTTAGTATTCCTCCTGTGTGTTTTGGGGGCTTTTCTTTCTATTTGGAGTCTAGACAGTCCAAAATCCAGTGAAATTTTCTTTGTAATGCCAGCAAGTATTCTGTTCAATGGAAGCCCTTATTTTGGGGTCCTGTCTTTGTTCAGATTTTTGTAATTGTTTTAATTGTAAAGCCATGTGATTTGATAGTGAATTTTCTATTTTTTAGAAATGTTACCCTCACAATGCTGAGCTGATGTCTGAAATTCAGGCATCTCAGCATTTTAACAGTAGACTTTTTTCTGTCATAAAGCTCAAGTCTTATATCATTCAGAAAGCTGCGGCTAGAGCAAAGGCTACTTTTGTAATTCAGTTCAAGCCTTGACTGATCTTTCCAAATAGTTTCTAATTGCTGGTGTTAATTTGCCACATTTCATCCTTCAGTTGTTTACAATTTTGAACACAGGACCAAACGATTTTAACAAGATAAAACTTGGAATGGCTTCTAACCCTTTTTCTCTAACTCTTACTTTCTGACTGAACTCAGCAGTAATTTGAGACCCCTCCAGGTCTTCCAAGATAGTGGTCCATTTAGCTTTCTGAAACCAAAGAAAAGTATCACCACAAAAAAGTTTATAAGTTGATATAAGTTTGGGGAATCTCAGAGAGTAAGCAGCCAAGGCTTCTTGACTTTTTGCATAGTTTCCCTCTTTCCTTTTGGGACTTGGGGAAATCACTCGCCATGCAATTTAATTGAAGACAAATGTTTAAATGCTACTTTCTCAGTTTGTTTACGGTTGGGAGTAGGTGGCATGAGTGGTTTGAGCATTGTCTCCAGAAGGTGGAGATCCAACAGATTTATTCTCCACAGTAAGCTGAAAAGCAGGAGATCATTTTGAGGGGGGAACTAAAAGAGAGGGTGAAGAGGGAAGAATGGAGGCCCTGGAGGATAGGGCATCTGGGATTGTGTTTGAGCAAGCAAACTCCTCTGCTGCCCTCTTGTGGATATCTGTGGCTGAGCAGCCAATCATCAGGCTCCCACTAACGAGCAACTGGTAGGTTGCTTTCCTCCTTGGCAGTAACCAGGATGCTGAATCAGTCATAGCCACACTTTAAAAAGATTAACCAGGGAGGCCGAGGGTGGGAAGGGATAGACTGGGATTTCAAAATTGTACAATAGATAAACAAGATTATACTGTATAGCACAGGGTAATATACACAAAATGTTATGGTAGCTCACAGAGAAAAAAATGTGACAATGAGTGTGTGTATGTCCATGTATGACTGAAAAATTGTGCTGAACACTGGAATTTGACACAACATTGTAAAATGATTATAAATCAATAAAAAATGTTAAAAAATTAATTAATTGATTTGTTTGTTTGTTTGTTTAGGCTCAGCTAGTCTTCTGTTGTTGGTAGCTTATAAGAAGTTTCCCCTATTTTCTGTCCTAGTCCCAAGGTTTAGAGTCAAGGAAGAAAGCAAAGCATTTCACAAATGTATGAAGCTGTTCCCTGCAAAGAGCTCCTGGATTGTGACTAGGTGGGATCAGAATGGTCCTTCTCAAGTGTCCAGATTGAACTTCATTCAGGGTGCCAGGGAGTTACTGAGCTATTTCTGCTGTTTTTTTTTTCCCTCCAGGAGGTTGCTAAGCATTTAAAATATCTATATCTATATCTATATCTATGTCTATATCTATATCTATATCTATATAAAAGTCACATGTTCATTTGTACTTTGGGGAAAACAGATAGTGAGAGAAAGAGAAAGGTCTCCTGTGATGTCAACACAGTGACAAGCTGTTGGTGGTTTGCATTGTATCATCCTGTGTGTACATGTATCTTTGAAGAGTTGTATCCTATTAGAGAAGATGTTCTAGACCCCTCTTCTCACACAGCACCATAATTGCAAACATGTTCCTCAGCCATGCTCATCTTTTTCACCTGTGTAGCCGTCCTCATGCTCACATCAGTGCCTTTACACTCTGCTATCACTTGTGAGGATGGGAAGATTTAAGAGGTGTCCCCCGTGGCAGCTCCTTGTTGTCACTCAAGCCTCAGCTCCAATACTGCCACCCCAATGTAACCTTCCCTCTCCCTCAATCTAGGGAAACTCCTCTGTCATTTATTATTTCCTTCATGCCATGCACCAGTCCTATCGGTAATGAATTTGTTCATTTATTTGTTGGCTTGTTTTTGGCTCTCCTCTGAGAGCAGAAGCCTTCTCTATTTTCTTTATCACTCTGTCCTCAGGGCTCAGGGTAGTATTGATGCCAAGAACTTGCCTGGGTGGTAACTGTTCACTGATTGGCTGAATTCATTCTGTGGCTGGACCATCTGTACTAAATGTGTTTAAGTGATTTATTTTTGCAGTGCATTTAGATTGTACCCTGAGTTATAATATTTTTAACAGCATTGCAAGAATGCCTTTCTACACTTGGACAGTTCTTTTCTCTCTCCAAACATTAAATTGATACATTTTAAACATACAGAAAAGTGGAAAAGATAGTACAATGAACACCCATATACCTTCCATTAAGATTTAAAATTTGTTAATATTTTGTCACGTTTACTTTCTCTCTCTACATACTTTTTTCGATGAACCATTTAAAACTTGTTTCATGACACTTCACAATACCTCTAAGTATTTCAGCATGCATCTCCCAAGAATAAGTATCTTTTCCTAAATAAACATTTTTTATTAGTGTAACTGGGAAAGAATGGTAATTTATAATTCTCTAATATAACCTGATAGCCAATATTTGAATTTCCCCAATTGCGTCTAACATACCTTTTTAGCTGTATCATTTATTTATATCTTTGAATCAGGGTCAAACCAAGTATCATGTCCTATATTTATTTGTTATATCTGTTTATATAAACCTAGAAGTATCATTTTGTGTTTTTAATGTGTTATTCATTTTAAAAACAGCATTGAATTTTAAAAGAAATTAGTTTTCATATAGAATATCCCACCTGTTTATTTTCTCATGGTGTCTTTTATATTGTTTTTCTTTCCCTATGTTTCCTATTACTGAAGTTATATCTGGATACCGGCTTAGGTTATGTGAATATAATCACTTATAGTCATGAGTCTTTTTGATATTAAAATTATCCCAAACTTGCCCATGATATGTCCATTTGGCATATTTGATATGACCTATTTGATATGACCTCATTAATCTTTGAGTGTACTTTTGTTTTCTGGCACCAAACTATATCATAGCCACATGTTGTGTTTTTCCCCTACACCTGCAATCAATCTGTGATTTCTCTAAGGAACATTGTTTGCTACATTTTTTTAAGTGAACAAAAATTTGAAAACAAAAATCTGGGTGTTGCATTTATTCATTATTTCTGCAGTACTGTTGCTTCAAAAACATTTTAGTGGGCCAAACTGCTATATATATATATATAATATATATTTATATATATATAATATGTATACACACACACTTTTTAATTTAATTTTTATTAAAGTTTAGTCAGTTTACAATGTTGCATCCATTTCTGATACACAGAATAATGTTTCAGTCATAAACACATACATATATTCATTTTCATCTTTTTCTTTATATGTTACTACAAGATACTGAATATAGTTTCCTGTGTTATACAGTATAAACTTGTTTATCTATTTTATATATCTTAACAAGTTTTTAAGTGTGTAGTGCAGTATTGTTAACTGTAGGCATAGTAACATACTGCAGCTCTCTGGAACATACACATCTTGTGCAACTGACAACCTAATGAGCAACCAATCTCCCTTTCATCCTCTTCATAGCTCCTGGCAAGCAGCATTTTATTCACTACATCTATGACTTTGACAATATTTAGGCACCTCATGTAAGTAGAATCATGCAGTATTTGTCCTCTGTGACCAACTTAATTAGCTTATATAACGTCTTCCGGTTTCATTCATGTTGTGTTAAATGGTGGGAATTCCTTACCTTTTTAAAGCCGAGTAATATTCCATTGTATGATTAGACCACATTTTCTTAATCTACTCATTTGTTGCTGGATATTAACTGTTTATAGCTTTGTCTATCTTATAGTTCTTTGTTCCTCTTTTCCTTTCTTGCTGTCTTCCTTTGTGTTTTGTTGATTTTTGTTACTTTTTGATTGTTTTCTCTTTTTCTTCTGTCTTCTCTGTTGGTATTTTCATGTCATGTGGTTACCATGAGGCTTGCATAAAATATCTTAGAGTTATGTCTCTTTTTAAACTGACAATAACTTGACTTCAATCACATACAAATACTCTACTCTTTTACTTCTCCAACTTTATATTTGTTGTCACATTTTACATATTTTTATATTGTGCATTCATTCATAACTTTTTATACTTATGTTTAACACCTTTGTGTTTTAACTCTTATACCAAAATAAGCTGTGAATTACACACTACTATCACAGTGTACAATATTCCATATTTGTTTATATATTTATATTTATCAGTGAGTTTTATACTTTGGTATACTTTCCTGTTGCTATTTAGTGTCTTTTCTTTTCAACTTGAATAACTCCCCTTAATATTTCTTGGTGATGAACTCCTTCAGCTTTTGTTTGTCTGAGAATGTCTTTATCTCTCCTTCACTTTTGAATACCAATTTTGTAGGATATAGTAGTCTTATTTTACAGTTTTTCTTCTATCAGCATTTTGAGTATATCATTTTACTCCTTTCTAGCCTATAAGATTTATGCTGAGAAATTCTCTCATTTCTGGGCTCACTATCCTGTTCCATTGGTCCATATGTCTGTTTTTGTACCAATACAATGCTGTCTTGATGACTGTAGCTCTGTAGTATTGTCTGAAGTCTGGGAGAGTTATTTCTCCAGCCTCTTTCTTTCTCTTCAGTAATGCTTTGGTAATTCTAGGTCTTTGTTGGTTCCATATAATTTTATAATGATTTGTTCTAGTTCTCTGAAATATGTCCTGGGTAATTTGATAGGGATTGTATGAAATCTGTACACTGCCTTGGGTAGTGTGACCATTTTAACAATATTGATTCTTCCAATCCAAGAACATGGGATATCTTTCCATTTTTTAAAGTCTTCTTTAATTTCCTTCAGCAGTGATTTATAGTTTTCTGTATAATTCTTTCACCTCCTTGGTTAGATTTATTCCTAGGTATTTTATTATTTTGGGTGCTATTTTAAAGGGGATTGTTTCTTTACTTTCTTTTTCTATTGATTCATCATTAGTGTAAAGGAATGCAACTGATTTTTGAACATTAACCTTGTGACCTGCTACCTTGCTGAATTCTTTAAACAGATCTAGTAGTTTTTGTGTGGACCTTTTAGGGTCTTCTATATATAGTAACATGTCATTGGCATATAGTGACACTTTTACCTCTTCTCTTCCAAATTGGATCCCTTTTCTCTCTCTTGCTTGATTGCTGTGTCTAGGACTTCCAAGACGATGTTGAATATGAGTGGTGATATTGGGCATCCTTGTCTTCTCCCAGATTTTAGTGGGAAGCTGCTGAGTTTTTCACCATTGAGTACTATGCTGGCTGTAGGTTTGTCATATATAGCTTTTATTATGTTGAGATATGTTCCATCTATATCCACTTTGGTAAGAATTTTTATCACAAATGGGTGTTGAATTTTATCAAATGCTTTTTCCACATCTATTGAGATGAGCATGTGGTTTTTGTTCTTTCTCTTGTTGATGTGATGTATTACATTGATTGATTTGCATATGTTGAACCATCCTTGTGTCCCTGGGATGAACACCACTTGGTCATGATGTATAATCTTTTTTATGTGTTGTTGGATTCTATTTGCTAATATTTTGGTGAGGACTTTGGCATGTATGTTCATCAGTGATACTGGCATATAATTTTCTTTTTTGGTAGTGTCTTTGCCTGGTTTTGGTATCAGGATGATGATGGCTTCATAGAATGAGTTTGGGAGTATTCCCTCCTGTTCAGTCTTCTGGAAGAGTTTGAGAATGACTGGTATGAGTGAACCCACAAACTTTTGGTCAACTCATCTTCAACAAAGGAGGCAAGAGTATACAATGGAATAAAGACAGTCTCTTCAGCAAATGGTATGGAGGAAACTGGACAGAACATGTAAAGCAACGAAGCTAGAACACTCCCTTACACCATACACAAAAATAAACTCAAAATGGATCAAAGACTTAAACATAAGACAAGATACAATAAACCTCCTGGAAGAAAATATAGGCAAAATATTATCTGACATACATCTCAAGAATGTTCTCCTAGAATAGTCTACTCAAGCAATAGAAGTAAAAGCAAGAATAAATAAATGGGACCTAATGAAACTTACAAGCTTCTGCACAGCAGAGGAAACCATAAGTAAAACAAAAAGACAACCTATGGAATGGGAGAAAATTTCTGCAAATGAAACCAACAAAGGCTTGATCTCCAGAATATATAAGCAGCTCCTATGACTTAATAAAAGAAAAAACCCAATCCAAAAATGGGCAGAAGAGCTAAACAACAATTCTCCAAGGAAGACATACAAATGATCAATAGGCAGATGAAAAAGTGCTCAATATCACTAATTATCAGAGAAATGCAAATCAAAACTACAATGAGGTTTCACCTCACATCAGTCAGAATGGCCATAGCTTAAAAATCCACAAATGACAAGTGCTGGAGAGGCTGTCGAGAAAAGGGAACCCTCCTTCACTGCTGGTGGGAATGCAGTTTGGTGCAGCCACTGTGGAAAACAGTATGGAAATTTATCAAAAGACTAGGAACAGACTTAATATATGACCCAGGAACCCCACTCCTGGGCATATATAGAGAAGGAGCCCTACTTCAGGATGACACCTTCACCCCAATGTTCATAGCAGCACTATTTACAATAGCCAAGACATGGAAACAGCCTAAATGTCCATCAACAGATGACTGGATAAAGAAGAAGTGGTATAGTTATACAATGGAATACTATTCAGCCATAAAAACCAACAACATAATGCCATTTGCAGCAACATGGATGTTCCTGGAGAATGTCATTCTAAGTGAAGTAAGCTAGAAAGAGATAGAAAAATACCATATGAGTTCGCTCATATGTGGAATCTAAAAATAAAAACAAAACAAAAAAAAAGCATAAATACAAAACAGAAATAGACTTATAGACGTAGAATACAAGCTTGTGGTTGCCAAGGGGGTGGAGGGTGGGAAGGGATAGACTGGGATTTCAAAATTGTAGAACTGATAAACAAGATTATACTGTATAGCATGGAGAAAGAAATACAAGGTCTTATGGTAGCTCACAGAAAAATATATGTGACAATGAATTTATATATGTTCATGTATAACTGAAAAATTATGCTCTACACTAGAATTTGACACAACATTTTAAAGTGATTATAAATTAATAAAAACGTTAAAAAAGGAAATTCTCTCATAGTTATGGGTTCTCTTGTATGTGACAAGTTATTTTTTTAATGACTCTTTGTAAAGTCTCTCTTCATCTTTGATTTGACAGTTGCTTATGATGTGTCTCAGTGTCGAGTTTAAAACCATTCCCTTTGGATTATGCTGTATGAATATGGATATTTATTTCCCTCCATAAATTTGGGAAGATTTCAACCATTATTTCTTTCTAATAAACTTTCTGTCCCTTCTCTCTCTCTCCTCCTCCCCTCATACTGTTCTAGTATTTCCTTCCTTCTACTCACTTTGGGCTTTCTTTGTTTATTTGTTTGTTTGCTTTAGTTTGTTTTGGTGTAAGGTTAGATTGTTTATTTGCTTTCTTGTTTCCCAAGATAGGCCTTTATAACTATACATTTTTGTCTTAGAATGATTTTTGCTGTGTCCTACAGATTTTGGAATGCTCTATTTCTATTTTAATTTGTTTCAAGGTATTTTTTAATTTCCTCTTTGATTTCTTTGTTGACTCATTTACTTTTTTAGAACCTTGATCTTTAGCCTCCATGTGTTTGTGGTTTTTTTTTTCCAGTTTTCTTATTATAATTGATTTCTAATTTTATACCGTTTTGGTCAGAAAAGATGCTTAATATAATTTCACTCTTCTTAAATTTATTGAGTTTTGTTTTGTGGCCTCACATGTGATCTATCTTGTATAAGACTTTATGTGCATTCGAAAGGAATATATATCTGCTGCTTCTGGGTGGAATGTTCTGTGTTTATCTATTATGTTCATCTGGTCTAAAGTACTGTTTAAGGTCATTGTTTCCTTTCTGCTTTTCTGTGATCTAGCCATTGATGTAAGTGAGGTGTTAAAGTCCTCAAATATTATTGTATTTTTGTCATTACCATTATTATCTTACTGTCTCCCTTTGTGTCTGTTAATATTTGCTTTGTGTATTTCGGTACTCCTATGTTGGATGCATAGATATTTACAAGTCTTGTGTACTCTTTTAAAAAATATTTTATTTATTATTGTATGATTTAATTATTTAATCTTGGGGGCAAGGTAATTGGGTTTGTCTATTTTTAGAGGAGCTACTGGGGATTGAACCCAGGACCTCATGCATGCTAAGCAAGAACTCTACCACTTGAACTATACCTTTCCCCCATAAAATTGTTATATCCTCTTGTTAAATTGATCCCTTTATCATTATGTAATGCTCCTCTTTGTCTCTTTTTACAGTCTCTGTTTTAAATCTCTTTTGTCTGATGTAGGTATTGCTACCCCAGCTTTCTTTTTGTCTCCCTTTGTATAGGATATATTTTGCCATTCCTTCACTTTCAGTCAGTGTGTATCTTAATCCAAAGTGAGGCTTTTGTAGGCAACATATATATCGATCTTGTTTTTCATATGTTCAGTCACTCTATGTCTTCTGTTTGGAGACTTTAGTCCATCTACATATAGAGTAATTATTGATAGGTATGCAATTATTGCCATTTAGTTAATTTCTTTCTGGTTGTTGATATTTCTTTAAAACTTATTCTGCATTAATCTCAATTTGGTTCTGGAACACCCATTTCATATAGTTAAGATTTTCTTGCCTTATCCTCTAAGATGCCTCACTTCTCTTCCATATCTTCTTCTCCTTCTCCTCCTACTTCCTCTTCTGTGCTGCACTCAGGATATTGTATTCTGATTTGTCTCCCAGAACAGCAGTTCTCTTGTCAGATGTCTCTAATCTGCTTTTAATAATATATTTTGGGTTTTTAATTTCAGCTATTCCATTTTTCATTTAAAGACTTTTCCATTCCTTTTGAAATTTGCTGTCACTATATAATTTTCTATTACTTGCAAATATTTTAAAGTTTGTCTTTTATTTGTTTAAACAGAGAAAGCTTATGAGTTTGTAATCTGTATTCAATAATTTTCAACATTTAAATTTTTTTAGTCACTTTATTCTTATTTTTTTTTTTTTTGGAGGGGTGTTTGCTCATTGTTTCCATTTGAGCTTGGCAATTTTTAAATTGTTACTGTTATTTAATTTCTTTTAAAATTTCTTGTTGGAATTGTAAGATGAATAGGGTAAAATTATCTTCCATTGTGAAGGATTCATATTTAATTTTCTAAGGTGCCTGTGGATATTACCAGTCCAGAGTCATCCTAAACCAAAATATTGGCTTGAGTTCCTGGACCATCCAAGAGATGCAACCCTGTAGTAACTATATTTACTAGCTTCTGTATTTAATGGTTTGGCATCTTGGGACTTTGCAGTCCCTGAAGAGACTGATCAATCTGGGGTTAGCCTATTCTTAGAAATAGTAAAGGACTCCCTTTCAAGTGTGCCTTTTGTAAAAAACCAACCAATCAATAGGCTATATTCCAGCCACCTCCTCTATCAGCCTTCACACTCTGGGCCACTATCCAACTGCTCTAATCACCTGAGGATCAGATATCAGTCAACTATGGACACCCCCATACCATACAGCCTCCTGAAATTATTCAAACTAACCAATCTTAACCTGACTACTTTGCTTCACCCCTTCCCTTTCCCCTTCCAGCAGCAGCCACAATAAAGCTCTTGCCCAGGTTTCACCTTGCTCACTCTGCTCCTTACTGACCCTGGTACTTTCTTGTGTTGCCCCACATTGTCATGGCATGCCCTCTCCTCTTGGGAGCTGTGAATAACAAACCATCTTTTCCATGACAATCATCTCCTTATCTGTTGGCCTCACCATATTTGAATAATAACAAAAGATACACTTAAAAACAAACCCCTGGCTGCAAATAAATATGATAGCCATGAATCTTTTTTTGCTACTCTTCTCTCTCCTTTCCATACTGTATCAAATCAACATTGAATATAATGCATTGGGAGTGAGGGAAGGCAGATTCCCTTCAAGTTCACACTTTCTTTGTAGGTGTACTCCAGTTGTTTTCATCCTTGGCTTGCAATTAAAATCACTTGGGGAGGAGGCCTTAAATAAACACTCATGCTTAGCTCCAAGTCCAGCTCTGTTAAATCAGACACTCTGGTGATGGTCCAAAGGTCAAGTGTGAGCATTTTTAAGAGCATCCCTGTTGATGTTTATGTACAGAAAATGTTAAGAATAACTAGTTTATTCTTTCAATATCTAAAGGAGGTCTCCCACTAGACCGTGTCTGTCCTCTTAACACCTTCTACTGACAAAGCTGAACTTTGCCATTTTGCCAAGGAAAAATACTTGAGGAGTTAAGCTCAGTTTTTTCAGAATAGATAATAAAGAGTAGACTTGGAGTTGGGAAGTCAATAAATTGACAAATAGCACAATCACATTGAGAATCACACAAGGTGTATAGTTATCACATTTAATTTATTAACATTGAGCAAGTTTAGCACAGTTACAGGAATACAATAATTGATTAATATATATTTTACTGTTATTATATTTTCTAATATAACATATAGTTTTATTTATAATAAATCCCATTCTAGTTTTATTATCAAATAATGCTGGAATTCTAATTAACGACTCTAGGAGGTGTGAAATAATGGATAATTTTCAGGAGAGATGAGATAGCATCTATTCCCTTTAAGCTGAAAAAAACAAACAATGCACAGTTATTCATTTGCCTCATATTGTTTAGGGAGTATTCTGATCTTAAGTTATTTTTTGAAGTGAAAGTTTAAGCCACTCAAACTGCAGCAAGAATTCTTTACTAGGGCTCTACTATGGGAATTTCAAGCTTGGAATTTTTAATGTTCAAGCAAAACATATTTCTTCATTAATAAAGACACTTTGCCATTGAAGCTTCATCACATTTTGTGTTGAATGGAACTGTGTTGTCATTGCATTAATCTTCAGTGTTCTAGAGATGCAAGAATATAGAATTATACATCCCATTTTATATTGCTTTTATTTCTCATAATTGGTTAATATCATGTTATTAAAACCTAAGTCATTTACCTTTATTTTTCTTCTTTTCTCCTTTGATATTTTAGTTCATGCATTTTTACATTATTTTTAAATTGAGATATAACTGGCATATAATATTATATTACTTTCAGGTACACAAAATAATGGATTTGAAATAGATATATTATATATATATATCATATTTATGTATTTGATACAAATGATCACAAGAAGTCTAGTTAACATCCATTGCCACAAATAGCTATATATATTTTTTCCTATGATGAGAACGTTTAATATCTACTCTCTTAGCAACTTTCAAATATATGATACAGTATTATTAACTATGGTCATCAAGTACAATGCATCCCCATAGACTCTTTGGGTGACCTCTGGCTTTGAACTCTGTCCCCTTATCTCAAACCTTCAAAATTGATGGCACATTCCTTTGTTTGACAACAGCTTCCATGCTCCACTTACCTCACTGAGTTCCCACTTTCCCTTGAAATTTGGCCTAATGATGTCATTCAGTACTAGTTTAACATTTTTATTGCTTTTGAAAAGATATATTTCCTTAATCCAGAAGCTTAAATTATTTTCAGTACAAGGCTTTGTCTGAAAGTATTATTCAGATTTGGTCACTCTATTTTGCAATTCTTAGGCTTCAGTTATTTCCAATTCTCATTGCTCATCCTCTTGCCTCTTTTCTCAAATGTACTGTAGCAGAGCATTACTGGTACCAGTAAGCTTACGTCTATGTCCTGCCTCGAGTGCCTTTCATCTATTCTGTCTCAGGATTTTCTTTAAACTGAAAGGCAGCTCATTTTGCACAAGCACAGCCTGAAAGTTTAGGTGTGTTAAAGACATCTACAAAAACTCTCAATCAATGGGAAATGTGAGTTGTTGGATAAATCTCCACATTGCCCTTCAAAGGGATACTTCTGAAGTGCATTCTATGTAGTTCTTCAGAATATCCATTTTGGGATTGACCTCATTTCCCAGAAGTGGAACCAGTCCCATAACTCGCCTTTCTTGACTTTTCCATTTTCCCTGTCTTACTGTCCCTTTTTGCCATCTACACCTCTCTGGATTCCTGTCATCACTTCCCAAATAAACCACATACATCCAAATATCTTTTGCTGTGAAATTGTCTCTCTATAGGAGCTTAAGATCTTACTACTTCTCTCTTCATTTCAATTAACCTTTAAAGAAACTACATTATAGCTGTTTATGTTAGGAAACATATGATGGCAAAATTATTATTGCATGCATGGGATATATTTGTATATGTGGATTTCTACTTCAGTATAATTGAATTTCTATAAAATCTACATTGAATTTATATTGAATTCTGTAAAACACTTTTCTCAGGGAAAATTCACACATTACTGGATGGATGATGGTTTTGAGTTACCACATGATGGCAGGGTCAGTAAGCCATTACACCTTAGGTTTGGCCTTGTGCAGCACCCGTGGGAACTGTGTTGTTCTCTAATCTGTGCTGGGGATGAACAGACCATGTTGCACAAGTGTAGGCAGAAATACCCCTGAAAAGTCTGTTATAACCTTCACCAATGCCCCACAATCTCAGCCCAGCTGAGGTCACCTTGACATGTACCCAGATATCAGGCTTCCTCGCTCACTCACAGAGGCCTGCAAACCTAGGAAGATGCCACATGGCCAAACCAGCCTCTCCCAAACCACTACCACTGACTATATCCCATCGAGTTCTTTTTCTCTTTGTCTGGTCTAGGAGCTACTGGCAGTGCTATGTTGTTGGGAGTGAGACAGTTACTTGCATAGACATGTGGATGCATGGCTTGGGGACCCAGGCAGGAACTCACATGGATGATGCTTAGACAGAATGGCAGTACATCTGCACCTCTGATGCAAGACAATAAGGATGTTTAGATACTGTTTAACCTTGATGGCTACTTGTATACTTCTCCCACAGTACCTCTTAATAGCAAGTGGATTTCTACAAGTGCAATTATCATCACAACTTTAGATGACCTTGGTCTGGATAAGTATTGGCCTCTATATCAACATTTGATATCTGTCTTATCCACGTTTCTGCCATGGTATTGATATGGTTGCTTTGAAAATATTGGACTTTCCAATAAATTTTGTAATGATAAAAAGTCCTCATAGTTGGCACTTTGCACCAAATACTGTAGTCTGCTTTCCCCAAAGCAGGGACACTCTCCTTAAGAACCACCATATAATGTGCAAATGAGGAAGTGATATGCTTTCCACATTATTATTTAATCCGTAGGCTCACTTCAACTTTCACCAGTAGGTCTAACTGCTTGTTTTCTTTTTTTTTTCTTTTTCTAGAATTGTTACTGAGATTCTCTCCTTTTTACAACCTTGATGGATTTAAAGCATACACGATAATCACTTCATCTGGGAGAACTTTTCTTTATGGCTTTTTTCACTAGGGATCTTTTTAGTGTGTATTACTATCATGCATTGTATCAGTACTACATTCCTGATTATTTTGATTGTGATTAAAAATACATAATATGACACTTAAATCATTTTAAATCATAACATTTAAATCATTTTAAGTACACACTTTTGTGGTATTAGCTGTCTATACATAATTGTATAAACAAACTTAGTAACATGAGTACCACCTTTAAGCATGGGAGATACCAAGAAAATTGAGTAATTCCCTGAAATGGCCCAAGACATCACTTGAAATAACATCTTCACCTAAAACCAAAAGAAACGAAGGGTATGTTCATTGTAAAGATTTAAATCTTAGCCTTCTCCATTAATAACAGTGTTTTGTTGTTGTTGTTGTTGTTGTTGTTGTTGTTGTTGTTGTTTGAGATTTAGTCATTTTTCTATTCCTGGCACAGAGGGGGACACAACCTTTCAAATGGAGATTTCCATTATAAATATAAAATTGCCTCAAAAAGGCAAAATTGACTTGGGTTTCAGAGAACCTCATGGTTCTTTTTTAAGAAATCTGTCCATTGTAATCTTCAAGCTAAAGAGATCTATGTTAGAGTGTAATTTGCCATCCTTCACATGGATTCATGCATGGAAGAATATCCTCATATTTTAAAGATTTTAGGCATTATGAGAAGAGTTGTGCATAATTGCAGGCTAGGTTTTGTTTGGACACTTTCAAAGCAGTTGTCTAAATACTAAAGACACACTGTTGGGACCTCAGGTGAACTTTGACTAGCTTTGGAAAAAACTGCCAAACTGTCTTTCAAAGTAGCAACACATGGATTCCTCCAGCAGTGAGGGAGAGTTCCTGTTTTTCTTCATTCTCTATAAATCACAGGTAATGTCATTTCTTTGGAGTTTAGTGGTTCTAATAAGTGTGCATTTCTATATCATCATTTTAGTTTGTAATTCCTTAATGGTATATGATTTTCTTTGGAAAGGTGTTTGTTAAGATCTTTGCCAGTTTTTATTTGGGTTGTTTGTTATAAAATTTTTGATGTAATTGTGTTGAAATCCTTAATCAGTTATGTGTTGTGTAGATTTATTTTTCTCAGTGTGTGGTTTGTCTTTGTGTTTTCTGAATTAGATCATAAACAATGTTTAAATTTTTATTTTTTTAAATTCCATGATACAAATTTTACTTTTGTGGATAGATTTGGGGATTTTTTTTAAAAAAGTTCATCACTTAGACAAGGTTATGTAGATTTTCTTACATGTTTTCCTTTAGAATATTTATAGATGTGCATTTTTATAATTGTATGGACAATTTAGAGTACACTTGGTAAACACTGAGTGGTTGCACCTGCAGTTCCCAGCTGGTCAGAAGGTGGCTCCATGCACACTCTCTGACCCTTGAGGTGCACGTTTCTCACTGAGGGGCTTGGCTCCTTGTGGAGCTAGTGGAGGCTGGGCCTCTTCAGGACCCGTCGTGGTTTCAACTTCAGGAAAATGCTCAGGTAAGTACACACAGGCAGGAGCCAGACTTCTTCAGGAACCAACAGGAGGCAACATCATGAGAGTAAAAGATGTGGAAAAAGTGGGCAGAAGCTTTCTCCAAGTGGTTACAGCCAAGGGTTTCCATTTTCAGAGGATCCAGCAGAGAAGGGGCTTTATATGGGAACTTGTGGAGTTTACTCTTAATTTTGTGTGTGATGTTGACAGTGTCTCGTGTCATTTTGGGGGGATATGGTTTCCGGTGTTCTTGGCACCATTTATTGAGGATAATGTCTTTCCCCATTTTGTGTCCTTAGCTCTTTTGTTGTGAATTAACTGACAACATAAACTGGGTTTATTCCTGTGCTCTCTATTCTATCACTCTGGTTCATGTGCCTGTTTTTGTGCCAGTACCACACTTCTTAGTTGACTGTAGCTTCATCATGTTCTGTGAAGTCAGTGAGAAAGATGCCTCTAGCTGTTTTCTCCTTTCTTAGGATCATTTAGGTTATTCCGTGTTCTTTGTTCTACACAAATGCTAGGATTTCTTGGTTTTTGTGTCCATGAAAAAAAATCTATTTGAATTTGATAGAGTTTGCAATTAATGTGTACACTGCTTTGGCTTGATGAATGTTATACCAATGTTCTTCTAATGTATGAGCCCAAATTTTGTGGATGTGTGTTCTGTATCAATTTCTTTATCACTGTTTTATAAGTTTCCATGTGCAGGCCTTTCACATCCTTTATAATTTATTTCTAGGCATTTTGGTTATTTTTTGGTACAATTGTGAAATAAGTTTGTTTTAGTAATTTATCTTTCTGGAACTTATTAGCTTATAGAAAGTCAACTCATTTTTCTTTTTTTAACATTTTTTATTGCTTTATAATCATTTTACAATGTGTCAAATTCCAGTGAAGAGCACAATTTTTCAGTTACACATGTACATATATATATATATACTCATTGTCAAATTTTTCTCTCTGTGAGCTACCATAAGATCTTGTATTTATTTCCCTGTGCTATACAGTATAATCTTGTTTATCTATTCTACAATTTTGAAATCCCAGTCTATCCCTTCCCACCGTCTGCCCCCTTGGCAACCACAAGATTGTATTCTATGTCTATGTGTCTATTTCTGATTTGTATTTATGCTGTTTGTTTGTTTGTTTGTTTTAGGTTCCACATATAAGTGATCTCATATGGTATTTTTCTTTCTTCTTCTGGCTTACTCCACTTAGAATGACATTCTCCAGGAGCATCCATGTTGCACAAATGACGTTATGTTGTCGATTTATATGGCTGAATAGTATTCAATTGTATAATTTTACCACTTCTTATTTATCCAGTCATCTGTTGATGGACATTTAGGCTGTTTCCATGTCTTGGCTACTGTAAATATTGCTGCTATAAACATTGGGACACAAGTGTCTTTTTGAAGTAGGGTTCCTTCTGGACAGAGGCCCAGGAATGGGATTCCTGGGTCATATGATAAGTCTATTCCTAGTCTTTTGAGGAATCTCCATACTGTTTTCCACATTGGCTGCACCAAGCTGCATTCCCACCAACAGTGTAGGAGAGTTCCATTTCTCCACAGCCTCTCCAGCATTTGTCATTTGTGGATTTTTGGATGATGGCCATTCTGACTGGTGTGAGGTGATACCTCATTGTAGTTTTGGTTTGCATTTCTCTGATAATTAGTGATATTGTGTATATTTTAAGAATTGATTTTTCTGTATTGATATTTTATCATACAGCTTTTCTAAACTCATTTATTTTTTCAGTTTTTTTTTTTTTTTGGTGGTTTGTCTCTGTAACAGCATCTTCAGTATACCCACAAAAGGAGCAGTCATAATCATAATGATTAGATATAAAAATGTCAGGTCTAAGTGTAAACTATTGGATGGCAAGTCAAGGGGAAACTTGAGTACAAAATAATATATACAAAATTGTTAAGAAATACCAAAGGAGAACATAGTTGTAAATTAAGAAGTGTGACAAATACAATCAGGACATGAAGCAGGCACACTCATGCCATCACTCTACTCTAATAGTGATAACATTTTATAGCCCATTAGCAAGTACAAGTAATTAACGAGGAGGTGATTCATGACAATGTGAGCACACCAGAGAGTGTGCTTTGATGCATTAAAGTGTAGTTGAAAGAAAAGCACCTGGTTTACACCCAGTAGATTCCATACTTCAAGAAAAATTTGAACTAAAGCCAGCCCCGGCTTCCTACCATATTCAACTATCATAAGTAAATTAGAGATTTGTTTAACAGTTAATATATTGAAGATAGAAAATTAAATCTAGTAGTATAAAGTACCATTAGGGAAAGATGAAATAAGTTAAATACCTTGAAACCAGATGATGTATTTATGAACAGTTTACTGGAACAAATTCATCTATATGGTATAATAGAAGATTTATGAGTAGAGGTAATAAGCCCAACAAGTCTGATGATAACAGGTTGTTCAGAAAATAATTTTAGTTCAATTTTAATTATTAATTAAAAACAAAACTGTTAATACAATTTAATATAATTTTAAAAGGTACAGGTATGTAAATGCAGGATATAATTTTCTCTAGAGAATAAGCATAAACAATGCTTTAGTTTGCTTAAAAGCAGCCACCAATTAAGAAAGTATTCAAGGTTAAGAACACATTCATCGCAATATCAATAGCAAAATAATAAACCTCATATTTTAATACTGGACTAATAGTTAGTAAAAGCAATACTATTCATATTGGTAGCAAGAAATATTTATCCTTGCATAAGCTTATATCAGTATGAATCACTTACTGATGGTTAACAGCAAAATAAACCCTAACCAATACTTAATTATTTTTAAAAAACTGTTAGTCCAACACAGGTTTGCATTTAAGGAATGACTTTGTAAAAGGAAAAGGAACTTTGTAATCACATGTCCTGCATGTTTACCAAGAAGGTTACCTCTAGCACTTCTAATCTTAGAGGCACTGCCTAACAAAGGACATATTTAATGGCCATGGTTTCCTGACACTGAAAATGTAGAATAATCACTTGTTTTCTAAATAAGCAGCTGGGAGAATGGCACAAGGTTTTTACTATCTCTTTTCATCAGTGAAATTGACCTTCCCAATAAGAGGTGGAAGCCATATAAAATGAGAAGATCCTTTGGTGCTTTATGTGTTTAATCTATAAAATAAATAACTGAATCTTAACGGATAGCATAGCTTTTAATGTGTTAATAATTTTGGTTGTGGTGGCCCCAATGAATATAACAAGCTCCAAGTGATTAAAATTTAGACCAGCTTTTCAAAATGCTGTAGCATGTATTGATCCAATACATTGATTAACAGAAAAAAGTACTCTAAGAATAATAGCTCAATTCAAAAGTAGAATTCATTTCAGCCATAGATTTTATACCCTCAGAATTGGATCAGAAGATCCCAGTGTTGTAACTGCTGAAAATGCTTCATTTAATGATTAAAGTTCTGTGAGATATGAGTTCAGACTGGATTGATCCCAATAAGTTTGTATGTATTACACACTTGTCCCAGTATGAGAGGACAAGAGAATTAAGGGTCACTTTATAAAAGCACCATCAAATTAATTGGTGATACAGTAAAATTTTAATAATTTATACATACCCTAGTGTAGAACATAGTTTGCTACGGTAGCAGAACACAACAATTGCATCAAACATAAATCTTTATTTCCTCAAGGTTAAGTCCTCTTCCTAAGGACAAGTTTATAATCTACATTCTTTTACTAAGTATTACAGGTTTGCTCACTGTATCACTTTTCACATTAATTAAAGGGAATTCCTAGGTTCTGGAAATTTAGAGAGACACAAATATCATCAATTTATGTATATTATTGCACCAATGCTGGCCTTAACCATGGCTTTCACATTTGCAGTTCCTCTTAACATAACTTATCCACTATCCACTGATGTAAACTTAGGCACACTTCTTATACTGGCTGTATGAAGCCTAGCTTCTTATTCCATGCTCTGATCTGGATGAGTATAATATTAAAAATACACACTAATCAGAGCTTTATGGGCAAGAGCACAATCTCAAATAATGTAAACTAGCAATTATTGATTTATCATTCCTACTGATAAATGGATCATTTATACTCTCAGTTATTAAACAAGATTACATATGATTAATTTTCCCCTCCCAAACCCTAGCTAGATTTTTTTTATATTTACCTCTACTGTAGCAGAAATCAACAGAGCCCCATTTTGATTTAGCAGGAGAATCAAAACTTGTATATACTTTCCATGTAGAATATGTAGCAGGTCTATTTTCTCTGATCTTTATAGCTGAATATGTCAGTATCACTATAATAAATGGTTTCAAAATTATTCTATTTTTAAGGGCATTTCAAAATCCCTAGATAACAGAATTATATACAGCCAAATTACATACAGCCAATGTTATTATTCAAACATGCCTCCTAACAATATCCTTTCTATGAATTTGAATATCCTACACACAATTTTGAGATGATCATCTTATACATCTCTTATTTTTTAACATTTTTATTGAGTTATAGTCATTTTACAATGTTGTGTCAAATTCCAGTGTAGAGCATAATTTTTCAGACATACATGAACATATATATATATTCATTTTTACATTATTTTCCCTGTGAACTACCACAAGATCTTGTATATATTTCCCTGTGCTATACAGTACAATCTTGTTTATCTATTCTGCATATGCCTGTCAGTATCTACAAATTTTGAACTCCCAGTTTATCCCTTCCCATCCCTCTCTCCCTTGGTAACCACAAGTTTGTATTCTATGTCTATGAATCTATTTCTGTTTTGGATTTATGTTCTCTTTTTAGATTTCTTTTTTATACATCCCTTATTTATGAAAAAAAATAACACAAAGACTAGCTCTATGTATATGTTTCAGTACCTGTCAGTGCATCAGGCATCCCACTACAAACATAAGAATTATGTCTGACCAAAGAGTTGTTGTTTGTTTGTTTTGCTCTGCTTTTAGGGGGGAAGTAAGTAGGTTTATTTATGTATGTTTAAATTTATTATTATTATTATAATCATTTAAAATATTTAATATATTATTATTATTATTATCATCATCATCTAAGCATACAATCTACCACTGATCTATTCCCCCCAAAAATATTTCTCTTAAATTAGTAAATAAAAGAGGTCTAATCAGTTCCTAGAATCATAGGAATTGATTCTACCCCTAAGAATTTTAAAATGTTCATGCTACCACATTATGCCACATTCTATGGTGAATATAGTCTGTTAAATAAACTATCAGGCACATACCCTAAGAGTATTGTTTTACATGTTTAGTATACTAGTAAACCTTATTTTTACTGTCATTCTACTGAACATTATCTCAGGAATCATTATTTTAATAAAAAGCTCACATGGTACTAGTATTTCCTATCTAAAAGAAAATTAAATGCACAAGTTATAGAAGCAACCAATAAGTATTTTCTAACAAAAAACACCACATCAATACTATTTATATTGGATATTATTATTAATCTAGTATACTCCAGTCAATGAACAAGTACAAAATTCTTTAATCTAAGAGCATCCACCATTTTAACAATAGCCCTAGACATAAAATTGAATTTCCCGCATTTCTTTTCTGAGTGATTGAATTTATACAGGGCATACGTCATACAATAGAGCCAATCTTATTAATGTGACAAATGTACACCCCTATGTGTTACACCAAATCTCACTGCCCACTAAACATACTATTCATCAAAGCTGTTTTATGAAGTATCATCAGCAGCTGAGACAGACTAACAAAACCCACTACAAAATGTATAGCCTGCTCATCAACTGTCCATATAAGATGAATAAAAGCTATTACAATGTGTAATCCAATCATGACAACCCTAAATGCACTAATTTCTATCAAAAACACTGTCAACTTACTATTTATGCCCTGTGCATGGACTGCAACAGTATCATTATCACACACATAAAATAAAACTCTTCTGATCACAATTTTTATCCCCATCATCATATTGTCTTAGGTGTCTGCCACCAGTATAAGGGTTTTTCCTCAAATGAGTAATAACTCAAGATGTAACAAAATTCATTAACATCAACCTACAAACATTAATATTCCTTGCAGCATTATTCAACATATATTTGTACTTCTGGCTAAAACCCTCCAAGGCACTACCTATATTTTTATCAATAAATTATAAAAAAAAATGAGATTTTAAACATAGAAAACAACACTCTGATTATTACTAATCCTAACAGTCATAGGATTACTGCCTTAATATCAACAGTATCAGTGATTAAGTATGGATTCAGGTTGTACACACCAACAGTCTTCAAATGTTTAAGGAAGTACAATTTCATTTCTGAAAATACAGATTACAAGAGTTTGCACTACATCAATTGAAGCCAATCAAACACTTTAATTAAGGAAAATACTTAGTAGATTGGTAGGCTTCCACTACAGGAAGTTTCAGTCAGCAGATAAATCTTCTAGTAAACTGGCTTCAGTCTATTTCTCTCTAGATCGCTTTGGGCATTCCTTCCATGTTTAGTTTTGTTATCAACATGGGATGTCTTCTTTTTTTAAGGTTTTATTTTATTTCTTTTGTTAATGTCTTTTCCATTTCAATTTACTAGTCTTACACGTTGATAAAATTGATTCTTAAGTATTCTAGTAATATTGATATTATGTAAAATATAATTCTGTTAAATTATTCTTGACATTATTCATTGTTACTGTGTACAAGAAAGAAATTCTGATACATTGACAATTTGTATTGTCTACTTGCTGAAGTATTTGAGTTGCTTACAGCTTAAAAGTTGAGCTACTTAATGAATTGTTCATGATTTCAAGATTTATATATATATATATATATATATGATGTCATCTGATTGGTGAATAGATTTGTTTTTAGTGTAACAATTTTATTTGTTGATAATTTTACTGTCTTTCACCCTGGCTTTTTGTGGAAGTTCCAGGAAAATAGTGAATAAAAGGGTTGAAAGGAAACCTCTGGGCTTTATTCCAGATTTTTATTTACTGTTTCTTATAATGCTGTGTATCATACTAAGATAATTTGTTTCTACCCCTATTTTCAAGAGTGTTTATTCCATGAAGTAAGAGTGGAGTTTTTTAACGTTTCTTGTGATCAATTGAATCAGATTATGTGATTTCTCCTGCTGTAATATTGTTGTTTATTATACCATTTAGTTTTATGTTAAAATTTAAGACATTGTTTGGTTTAAAATGTTAAAAAATTATAAAATCTTCTGTGGAGACATTTGCTTAAGGTGCATAATCTTTTTATTGTGTGGTTAAATTAAGGTAAGTAGTACTTTAGGTAAGTGGAGGAATCGAATTTAATAGGCAAATTGATTGTTTTTGTGATGTTTCTGTGGGTTTTTATTCCATCAAGATAGACTTAGTTTATTCCAAGAAAATAGGATTAAGGGATGAGGGGTAGACACAGGGTGAAAGTAAAATAGTCAGTGGTAAGGGTTAGGCAAAGAGTGTTAGGGGTCAGTGCTAGGGAACAGGGGTCTGGGGAAGTATTGGATGTTTATGTCATGAGTATGGGCTGTGGTTGTGTCTATGGGCAAGAGCTGGGTTAGGCATTATGGCCTAGGGTCAGGGCAAAGGTCAAGGTCTGGGTCATGGTCTAGGTCAGGGTCTAGGGTTTAGGGTCTAAGGTCAGAGTCAGGGTCTGGGTCTGGGTAAGGGTCAGGGTCAGGGTTTTAGGGTTCAGGTTAGGGTGTGAGTGTTCGGGTTCTGGTTCAGGCTTGGGTTGGGGTTTGATTCGGGGTCGGGGTTGGTGTTGTAATCAGGTTAGGGTTAAGGTTAGGGTCAGGGTTCAGGCTTATGGTCAGCATTCAGGCTTAGGGTCAGGGTTCAGGTTCAGGGTCAGTGTTTTGGTTCAGGGTCAGGGTTAGGGCTAGGGCTCTGTCTATGGCTAGGGTTATGGTAAAGGCTTGTTTTCAGGTTAGGGTTTTGGGTTAGGGTTAGGGTAGGGTTAAGGTAGGATTAGGGTTAGTGTTAAGGGTAGGGTTAGGGTCATGTCCAGTTCAGCATCTGGGTCTGGGTCAGGGTCTGGGTCATGGTCAAGTTCTGGGGCCAGCATTAGGGTCTGGATAGGAGGCAGTGGTCAGTGTTAAGGTCAGTGTTTTTGGTGTGGGGACAAGATTCAGGGACAGGTCCAGGGTCAATGTTGGTCAGAGTCATGTTCAGGTACAGGGTTTATGGTCAGGGTCAGCAGATGGGGTCAGGGCTTCTGGGTCAGGGCTTGGATAGGGCTAGTGTTAGGACCAGGGCTAGGACTAAAACCAGGGCCATGGTTAGGGTTTGGGCCAAAGTCATGGCTAGGGTCAGGGTCAGGGTCAAGTTCAGGGCTAGTGCTGGGATAGGGCTAGGGCTCAGGGTACAAGTTTAGGGCACGGGTATGTAGGATGCTGGCTCAGGTGATGGTTAGGGTACATGTTCGTTTTTAGTATGAGGTTGAGGGAGAGGGTGAGGTTGAGGGATTGGATAAGGGTGAGGGTCAGGATGAGAGTGAGGTTCGGGGTCAGGTTAGGGGACAGGGACAAGTTTGTGGTTGGGGTTGGTTTTGTGTTTGTGTTTGGGGTTGGGGTTAGGGTTAGGATTGAGTTTAGGGTTAGGGTTTGGGTTGAGGTTAGGTTTGGGATTGTGGTTGGGGTTGGGGCTGGGGCAAGGTTAGGGTTGGAGCTGGGGCTGGGGCTGGGGCAGGTTCAGGGTCAGGGTTTAGGGATAGGAGAAGTGTTCATGGTTAGGGTCAGGGTTCAAGGTTAGGGTCTGGATCCCAGAATGGAACATGTGGAGAAGCATACATTCAGCTAGCCTAAAGGGCAAGGGTAAATATAGAATCACTCTCCCTGAGTTCTCACCATGTTTCCCAGAGCCGGTTTCAAGGTAAAGGCAGTTTGCGAAGGAAAATTGAGTTGGAGAGAGTGCCTCCCCATATATACATATAGGTATGACTGTGTCCAAATCAATGAAACTCAGTGTTCGCAAAAAGGTAGGTGATGGATGGCTTCCACACACATTCAGTTCTGAGATTTATTTTTTAACATTTTTTATTGATTTATAGTCATTATACAATGTAGTGTCAATTTCCTATTTAGAGCACAATTTTTCAGTTATACATGAACATATATTTCATATTTTTCTCTCTGTGAGCTACCATAAGATCTTGTATATATTTCCCTGTGCTATACAGTATAATCTTGTTTAACTATTCTACAATTTTGAAATCCCAATCTATCTCTTCCCACCCCCCTCCTCCTTGGCAGCCACAAGTTTGTATTCTGTGTCTCTGAGTCTATTTTGGTTTTGTATTTATGCTTTTTTTTATTTTTTGATTCCACATATGAGTGATCTCTTATGGCATTTTTCTTTCTCTTTCTGTCTTACTTCACTTAGAATGACATTCTCCAGGAACATCCATGTTGCTGCAAATGGCATTATGTTGTCGGGTTTTATGGCTGAATATTATTCCATTGTATAAATATACCACTTCTTCTTTATCCAGTCATCTGTTGGACATTTAGGCTGTTACCATGTCTTGGCTATTGTAAAGCTGCTATGAACATTGGGGTGCATGTGTCATCCTGAAGTAGGGGTCCTTCTGGATATATGCCCAGGAGTGGGATTCCTGGGTCATACGGTAAGTCTATTCCTAGTCTTTTGAGGAATCTCCATACTGTTTTCCACAGGGGCTGCACCAAACTGCATTCCTACCAGCAGTGTAGGAGAGTTCCCTTTTCTCCACAGCCTCTCCAGCATTTGTCATTTGTGGACTTTTCAATGATGGCCATTCTGACTGGTGTGAGGTGATACCTCATTGTAGTTTTGATTTGCATTTTTCTGATAATTAGTGATATTGAACATTTTTTCATATGTCTATTGATCATTTGTATGTCTTCCTTGGAGAATTGCTTCTTTAGATCTTCTGCCCATTTTTGGATTGTGTCTTTTATTTTTTTCTTTTTGAGTCATATGAGCTGCTTATATATTCTGGAGATCAAGCCTTTATCGATTTCATTTGCAAAATTTTCTCCCATTCCTTAGGTTGTCTTTTTATTTTACTTATGGTTTCCTTTGCTGTGCAGAATCTTGTAAATTTCATTAGGTCCCATTTATTTATTCTTGCTTTTACTTCTACTAGGAGAAAAATTTTGATATGTATGTCAGATAATGTTTTGCCTATGTTTCCCTCTTATTGTATCTTGTCTTATATTTAAGTCTTTGATACATTTTGAGTTTATTTTTGTGTATGTTGTTAAGGGAGTGTTCTAGCTTCATTGTTTTACATGCTGCTGTCCAGTTTTCCCAATACCATTTGCTGAAGAGTCAGTCTTTATTCCATTGTATATTCTTGCTTCCTTCATCAAAGATTAGTTGACCAAAAGCTTGTGGGTTCGTTTCTGGGTTCTCTTTTCTGTTCCATTGGTCTATATGTCTGTTTTTGTACCAATACCATGCTGTCTTAATAACTGTAGCTCTATAGTATTGTCTGAAGTGTTGGAGAATTATTCCTCCAGCCTCTTTCTTTCTCTTCAGTAATGCTTTGGTAATTCTAGGTCTTTGATGGTTCCATATAAATTTTATTATGATTTATTCTAGTTCTGCGAAATATGTCCTGGGTAATTTGATAGGGATTGCATTAAATATGTCAATTGTCTTGTGCAGTGTGACCATTTTAACAATATTGATTCTTCCAATCCAAGAGCATGGGATACCTTTCCAATTTTTAAAGTCTTCTTTAATTTCCTTCATCAATGTTTTTTTTAAATTTTTTATTGATTTATAATCATTTTACAATGTTGTGTCAATTTCCAGTGTAGAGCACAATTTTTTCAGTTATACATGAACATATATATATTGATTGTCACATTTTTTTCTCTGTGAGCTACCATAAGTTCTTGTATATATTTCCCTGTGCTGTACAGTGTAATCTGGTTTATCTATTCTAAAACTCTGAAATCCTAGTCTATCTCTTCCCACCCCCTGCCTCCTTGACAACCACAAGTTTGTATTCTATGTCTATGAGTCTACTTCTGTTTGTATTTATGATTTGTTTTTTGTTTGTTTGTTTGTTTTTTGGGTTTTTTGTTTGTTGGTTTTGTTTTGTTGTGTTTTTTTAGATTCCACAGATGAGCAATCTCATATGGTATTTTTCTTTCTCTTTCTGGCTTACTTCACTTTAATGACATTCTCCACGAACATCCATGTTGTTGCAAATGGCATTATGTTGTCAGCTTTTATTGCTGAGTAGTATTCCATTGTTTATATGTACCACTTCTTTATCCAGTTATTTGTTAATGGACATTTAGGCTGTAGGTGACACCTGCACCCCAATGTTCATAGCAGCATTACCTACAATAGTCAAGACATGGAAACATCCTTCATCATTGGTTCATAGTTTTCTGTGTATAATTCGTTAACCACCTTGGTTAGATTTGTTCCTTGTTATTTTATTACTTTGGGTGCTATTTTAAAGGGGATTGTTTCCTTACTTTCTATTTCTGTTGATTCATAATCAGTGTAAAGAAATGCAACAGATATTTGAACGTTAATCTTGTAACCTGCTACCTTGCTGAATTCTTTGATCAGCTCTAGTAGTTTTTGTGTGGACCTTTTAGGGTTTTGTATATATAGTAACTTGTTGTCGGCATATAGTGACACTTTTATCACTTCTTTTCCAACTTGGATCCTTTTATTTCTCTCTCTTGTCTGATTGCTGTGGCTAGGACTTCCAACACTGTGTTGAATAGGAGTGGTGATAGTGGGCATCCTTGTCCCAGATTTTAGTGGGAAGCTTTTGAGTTTTTCACCATTTTGTTCTATTGTGGCTGTAGGTTTGTCATATATAGCTTTTATATGTAGATATGTTCCTTCTATACATACTTTGGTGACAGTTTTTGTCATAAATTGGTGTTGAATTTTATCAAATGTTTTTTCTTTATCTATTGAGATGATCATGTGGTTTTTGTCTTTTCTCTTGTTGATGTGATGTATTACATTGATTGATTTGCATATGTTGAAACACCCTTGTGTCCCTGGGATGAACACCACTTGGTCATGAAGTATAATCTTTTTTATGTGTTGTTGGATTCTATTTGCTAATATTTTGATGAAGATTTTGGCATCTATGTTCATCAGTGATATTGGCCTATAATTTTATTTTTTGGTAGTGTCTTTGCCTGGTTGTGGTATCAGGGTGATGGTGGCTTTATAGAATGAGTTTGGGAGCATTCCCTACTTTTCAATCTTCTGGAAGAGTTTGAGAAGGACTGGTATCAGTTCTTCTTTGCATGCTTTGTACAATTCCCCGGTGAAGCCATCAGGTCCTGGATTTTTATTTATAGGGAGGTTTCTTATTGCAAATTAGATTTCATTTCTAGTTATCAGTTTGTTCAAGTGGTCAGTATTTATTGATTCAGTCTTGGGGACAGAATGTTTCCAGAAACTTGTCCATCTCCTGTAGGTTAACCAGTTTTGTTACATATAGTTTTTCATAATATTCTCAAATGGTAGTCTGTATTTCTATTTTGTTTGTTGCAATTTCTCCATTTCCTTTCTTTTTTTGGCTAATTTGTGCTCTCTATTTTTTCTTCTTTGTGAGTTTGGCCAGAGTTTTGTCGATTTTATTTACTTTTTCAAACAACCAGATTTTGGTTTGGTTGATTTTACCTATGGTCTTGTTAATCTCTATTTTCTTTATTTCCTCCCTAATCTTTATAATTTCCTTCCTTCTGCTGCCTTTTGGGGTTTTTTGGTCTTCTTTTTCTAGTTCATTCAGCTGGTGGGTTAAATTATTTATTTGAGGTTTTTCTTCTTTTTAGAGGAAGGGCTGTATTGCTATAAAATTCCCTCTTAGCCCTGCCTTTGCTGTGTCCCATAAATTTTGTGTGGTTATGCTTTCATTGTCATTTGTCTCAAGGTATTTTATAATTTCAGCTTTCACTTCCTCATTGACTCATTGTTTTTTTTTAATAACAATTTGTTTAATCTCCAAGCTTTCCTTTTCTTCTTCTTTGTTTCTCTGTTGTTGATTTCTAGTTTTATGGCATTGTTGTCAGTATAGATGCTTGAGATAATTTCTATCTTCTTGAAATTGTTGAGGTTTCTTTTGTGCCCAAGTACATGTTCTACTGAGAACAAGAAATTTAAAAAAGAAAAAAATTCTATATTTTCCTCCCTCCCTCTCCCACTCTCAATGATTTATATGCCTTCTTTTATAATTTTGTGTTTATTTTATTTGTAATTCATGAGTTATCACCTTTCCAGTTGTGAGTTTCTCATTTATGTAGCATCCGGCTGCTTTTCTATTTAGAATACACCTTTCAATATTTCTTTTAGCATGGGCTTAGTGTTGCTAAACTCTTGTAGTTTTTTCTTGTCTGTGAAATTCTTTGTCTCTCCTTCTATCCTAAAGGATAGCCTTGCTGGACAAAGTATACTAGGCTGCATCTTTTTTTCATTCAGGGCTTTGAATATATTTTGCCACTTCCTTCTGGCCTGTAGTGTTTGTGTAGAGAAATCAGCTGAAAGTCTTATGGCGGTTCCCTTGTAACTCCCTCTTTGCTTTTCTCTTGCTGACTTTAGGATCATTTCTTTATCCTTGACTCTGGCCATCATGATTATGATATGTGTTGGTGTGGGTCTTTTTGGGTTCTTCCTGTTTGGGACCCTCTGAGCTTCCTATACTTGGATATCTGATTCCTTCTTTACATTTGGGAAGTTTTCAGTCATGATTTCTTCAAAAACCTTTTCAATCCCCTTTGATCTTTCTCCCCCTTCTGGGACCCCTATTATGGGAAGATTGGGATGCTTTATATTATCCCATAGGTCCCTTATGTCATTTTCATTTATTTTAATTTGTTTATCTTGTAGCTCTTCTCATTGGGTGCTTTCTATTGTCCTGTCTTCTAGGTCACTAATTCGTTCCTCTGCATTTTCTAGTCTGGTTTACTCAGCCATTAGATCATTCCTCATCTAAGTCAATGAGTTTATCAATTCTACTTGGCTCTTCTTTATAGCTTCAATTTCATTTTTGGTATATTTTATTTCTCTAAACACTATCTCTTTTAGTTCCCTCAATACTTTGATCACTCCTTTTTTGAAATGTTGATCTAGTAGGCTATCAATGTCTATTTCATTGATTTTCTTTCAGGCGATTTCTCTTGGTCTTTTAATTGGGGATGCTTTCTCTGCTTCTTCATCATGCTCATGCCTCTCTGGCACTGTGGTTTATGGAGTATCAGTTATCTATTGTTCTCCTTAAGGAATTTATCTATCTAATGCCTATTTAGGAATAAGACTTAGAAAAAAAAGAGAGAAAGAATTTTAAAAGAATGGAGAAAAAAAGGTTTGAAAAGAGTGTATAATGAATGATAGAAGAGCAAGTTGAAGCAGAACAGCAATCTGGTTGAGATGTCATTTAAAAACCTTTAAAAAAGGAGAAAAGTGGAAAAGATGTATCTGAAACCTGTGTGTAATCAATAACAGGACATCAAAGCCAAGAGAAATAAAAATGAATTAAGAAGTAAAAATTAAAAGGGTGATAGAAAATATAACAGGTAAAAACAGTTTTAAAAAAACAAAAAAGGAGGGGCTCAGTGTTCTCCTGTAGACTGTGTGCTTTTGATGTGAGATCTATCTGTGTTTATCCTGTTTTGGAAGCTCAGCTTGCTGTTTCCAGAGGCCGTCCATTGGCACCCTTGTCTGTGCTGCTCCCAGTGCCTGTCAGCAAGCAGATTGTGCCTCCTCCCAACACTGAGTCAGGTGCAGCTCTCCTTTGCTATGGGCGGGCATGTCACTGCCCCTCCCGATGCCACAGTCAGATTTTGCAGACTGGCCAGGTAGAAGGGTGCGTCACTCCCCCTCCCAGCACTGTGTTCAGGGGCTGCATTCCTGCCCAAAATTCTGGGGCCACCCTCATTCTCCTGGTGCCTGTCGCTTTGCTGCTTTGTGCTGCTGTGCTCTCTGCCTGGGTCCGTGCTCCACAGGTGGTCTCAGGGAAGACTGAGGAACATCCTTGTCCCTGCCGAGGGCCAAAACCCAGCTCCTTGTTTGTCTTGGCAGAGTAAGTTTTCTGAGGGACCAGGACGGAAAGATCCTATCTGCCTCAGGCTGTTGTCAAGTCTCTTCCTGGCCCTTGAGTCTAAGTCCTTATGTGCGGATGGAGGTTTTGCCCCTAACCCCACTTGGGTGCTAAGCACCAGAGGATATGGTGACTGTGCCTGAGGCCAGCCTCTCTTCACCTGAAAACTTTCCATGGGTTTTCATATATGAGGGTATGCATCCTTCCCCCAGGGCATGACAACCATGTTGTTTTATGGAGGGCCCAGGTTTTTCTGCCCTGTGCACCCACACCCATGTTGCACAGCCCTCTGCAGCCCCCTGGGGCTGCCTCAGTGCAGCTGCCCCCATCCTCCACCTGCCTTGGGCAGTCTGGTCCTGGCCCTGGCTGCTGGCCCGTGTCTCAGGCTGGGTGTTGCAGGGAACCCCTGTGCCTGTTTAACTTAGTTCTGTTGGTCAAGGGCTGCTCTGTACAGATCCGAGCCTCAGAGGCTCCCCCTCTCTCCTGCTAGTCTCTCAGTTGGAGAGGGGAGACCCACCAAACTAGCACCAGTCCTTCTTTTCTGCTCCCTCCCCCAGGACCCGTCCCACTCTTCTTTGCCATTTCTTCTTTCTTTTTTCCTTTTCTCCTACTAGATCTTTGGAGTCTCTATCTTTTGAAGAGGACAATATCCTGTTGGAGTTCCACAGGTGCTCTGGTTGGCTGAGTGGGACTGTGGATGTGAGTCTTGGTGCATTTGTGGGAGAGGGTGTGCTATGAGTATCCTTCTACTCCACCATCTTGGCTTCCTCAGTTCCAAGATTTTAATATGTGAAGAGGCATACATTCAACTAGCCTAAAGGGCAAAGGTACATCTACAAACAGTTACTCTCATTTCTAACCATGTTTCTTGGGGCCTATTTCAAGGTAAAGGAAGTTTGCAATAGAAAACGGAGTTGGAGCAAGTGCCACCCCTTATATATATAGGTAAGCCGGTCTCCATAAAACAGAATCTCTCTGCACACAAGGTAGATGAAGGAAGGTTTCCACACACATTCAAATCCCAGAATAGAACATGTTGAGAAACATTCCTTGAGCTAGCCTAAAGTACAAGGGTACATGTAGAAACACTGACCCAGATTTTTCAGCATGTTTCTAGGTCCGGTTTCAATTAAAGGTAGCTTGCATTGGAAAACCGAGTTGGAGCTAGTGCTTCCCCTTATATATATGGGTAGGCCTGTCTCCCTAACACAGAATCTGTGTTCCCTACAAGTTAGATGAAGGATGGAGTGCACACACATTGGATCCCAGAATGGATATGTGGAGAAGAATTCATTCAGGTAGCCTAAAGGGCAAGTGTTTCTAACACTTACCCATATTTCTCAGCTTTTTTTCCTATAGCCACACACATTCGGATCCCTATATGGAGCATGTGGAGAGGCAATCTTTCATCTAGCATAAAAGGCATAGGTACACCTAGAAACACTTATCTGATAACTCAGCATGTTTCCTAGAGCCAATTTTAAGAGAAAGGCAGTTTGCACTGAAAAACAGATTTGGAGTGAGTGCCTCCAGATAGGTCACTTGCATAGTTCCTCTAACACAGAACACCTGTGTTCCCAACAAGCTATTTGAAGGAAGTCTTCCAGACACATTCAGATCCCAGAATGGAGCATGTAGAGAGGCATTCTTTCACCTAACATAAAGGGCATGGGTACATCTAGAAACCCTTACTCTGTTTTCTCAGCATGTTTCCTACAGGCGGTTTCAAGGCACAGGCAGTTTGTGCTGGAAAACCGAGCTGGAGACAGGGCTTCCCCAAAGATATGTAAGTAGCATTGTTCTGCTAACCCAAAAACCCCGTGTTACCCACTAGCTAGGGGAAGGATGTCTTATATGAACACTTACTCTGCTTTCTCAGCATGTTTCCTAGAGTTGGTTTCAAGGGAAATTCACTTTGCACTGGAAATCCAATCTGGTGCAATTGCCTCCCTAAAGATAGGTAAGTTGCATAGTTCCCCTAACACAGAATTCCTGTGTTCCATACAAGCTAGTTTAAGGCCGACTTCCACACACATTCAGATCCCACAATGAAGCATGTGGAGAGGAGTTCTTTCATTTAGCATAAAGAGTATGGGTACATCTAGCAATAAATTCTCTGATTTCTCAGCATGTTTCCTACAGCCGGTTTCAAAGGAAAGGCAGTTTGCTCCAGAAAACTGATTAGAAGCAAGCGCCTCCTGATGGATATGTAAATAGCATAGTTCTCATCAAACAGAAGCCCTGTGTCCAAAGCAAGCTAGATGAAGGACAGCTTGCATATACATTAGGATCCCAAATGGACAATGTGGGGAGGTGTTCATTCATGGAGCATAAAGGGCATGGGTAAATCTAGAAAAACTTTCTGTGATTTCTCAGCATGTTTCCTAGAGCCGGTTTCAAGGGAATGGCACTTTGCCCTGGAAAATTGTGTTAGAGTGATTGCATCCCCATAGATATATAACTAGAATAATTCCCCTAATACAGAAACCCAGTGTTCCCAAAACTCTGAGGGATGGCTTCCACACACATTCGGATCCCAGAATGGAGCATGGGGACAGGTGTTCTTTCAGCTTGCATAAAGGGAATGAGTACATCTACAAATAATTCTTCTGATTTCTCAGCATGTTTACTACAGCCAGTTTCAAGGGAAAGGCAGTTTGCACTGGAAAACCGAGTAGGAACAAGTGCCTCCCCATGGATACGTAAGTAGTGTAGTTCTCATGCCACAGAAACCATGTGTTCAAAGCAAGCTAGATGAAGGATCGCTTTCACACACATTAGGATCCCAGAATGGAGCATGTGGAGATTCGTTCTTTCTTCTAGCATAAAGGGCATAGGTATCTAAAGATACAGTTAGTCTTAATTCTCCACATGTTTCCTAGAAGCAGTTTCAAGGGAAAGAAGATAGCGCAGGAAAACCGAGTTGGACTGAGTGACTCCGTATTGATTTGTAAATAGAGTATTCCCCTAACACAGAAACTCTGTGTTCCCAACAAACTAGTTGAAGAATAGCTTACATACACATTTGGATCTCAGAATGAAACATGTAGAGAGGCATTAAGTTCATCTAGCATTTAGAGGATTGGTACATTTAGAAACAATGACTCTGAATTCTTAGCATGTTTCATAGGGCCTGTTTCAAGACAAAGGTAGTTTGTGCAGGAAAACTATTTTGGAGCGAGTGCCTCCCATCAATCTTTAGGTAGCGAGTTCCTCCAACACAGAAACAATGTGTTACCATCAAGCTTGGTTAAAGAAGTCTTCCACACATATTCAGATACCAGAATGGAACATGTGGAGAAGAGTTCTTTCTTCTAGCTCAAAGGGCATAGGTACAGCTAGAAACAATTACTCTGATTTCTCAGCGTGTTTCCCAGAGCCGGGTAAAAAGGAAAGGCAGTTTACTCTGGAAAACCAAGCTGGAATGTGTGATTTCCCCATACGTTTGTAAGTTGTGAGGCTCCACTAACACAGGAAATATGTGTTCCCAACAAGCTAAGTGAAGGACTGCTTCCACACACACTCGGATCCCAGATAGGAACATGTGGAGAGGCGTTCATTCATGTAGCATAAAGGGCATGATTAGATTTAAGAACCATTACTCTGATTTCCCAGCATGTTTCCTTGAGCCGGTTTCAAGGGAAAGGAATTTTGACCTAGAAAAATATGTAGGAGTGATTGCCTCCCAATTGGTCTCTAAGTAACATTGTTCCCTTAATACAGTAACTATGGTTTTCCACCAAGCTAGATTAAGGAAGTCTTCCCAACATTCGGTTCCCAGAATGGAACATGTGGAGAAGCGTTCATTCATCTAGCTGAAAGGCATATGTACATTTAGAAACACTCTGAATTCTCAGCATGTTTCCTGGAGCCGGTTTCAAGGGAAAGGCAGTTTTTCCTGGAAAACCGAGTTGGAACTATTGCCTCCCCATACGTATGTAACTTGTGTAGTTCCCCTAACTCAGAATCTCTGTGTTCCCAACCAGATAGTTGACGGACAGCTTCCACAGGCATTCGTATTCCAGAATGGAACATGTGGTGAGGCATTAATTCATCTAGCAGAAAGGGAATGTATACATCTAGAAACACTTTGATTTCTCAGCATGTTTCCTAGAGCAGGTTTCGAGGGAAAGGCAGTTTGCCTGGAAAACAGAGTTGGAGCAAGTGCCTCCATATAGGTTTGTAAGTAGAGTAGTTCCCACAACACAGGAACTATGTGTTCATAACAAGCTAGGTGAAGGAGGCCTTACACCCACATTAGGATCCCAGAATAGAACTTGTGGAGAAGTGTTCATTCATCTTGCACAAAGGGCTTGGGTACATCTAACACAAACACTCAGATTTCTCAGCAAGTTTCCTAGAGCCGGGTTCAATGGAACAGCAGTTTTGCTGGAAAACATAGTTGGAGCTCCTGCATCCCCATATGTATTAATGTAATGTAGTTACTTTAACACAGAAACTATGTGTTCTGAACAAGCTATGTGAAAGACAGCTTGCACACATATTCCGAACCAAATAAGGAACTTGTGGACTGGCATTCTTTCATCTAGCACAAAGGACATCTGTACAGCTATATACACTCTGAATTCTCAGCCTGTTTCCTAGAACCAGTTTTAAAGGAAAGGCAGTTTGCACTTCAAAACCGAGTTGGAGTGATTGCCACGCCATACATATGTAAGTAGCGTAGTTCGGCAAACTTCAAAACACTGTGTTCCCAACAATATCTTTGAAGGAAGGCTTCCACACATATTCATATCCCAGAATGGAGATGTGGAGAAGCATTCTTTCATCTAGCATAAAAGACATGGGTATATCTACAAACACTTACTCTGATTTCTCAGCATGTTTCTCACAGCCGGTCTCAAGGGAAAGGCAGTTTGCAATTCAAAACCGAGTTGGAGCGAGTGTCTCCCAATAGATATGTAAGTAGCTTAGTTCCCCTAACACAGAACACCTGTGTTTCCAACAAGCTAGTTGAAGGGTGGCTTCCACACACATTCGGATCCCAGTATGGAGCAAATGGAGAGGCTTTCTTTCATCTAGCATAAAGGGCATGGTTACATCTAGAAATACTTACACTTATTTCTCAGCATCTTTCCTACAGTTGGTTCCACGGGAAAGGCAGTTTGCCTGGAAAACAGAGTTGGAGCAAGTGCCTCCTCATAGATAGGTAAGTAGCGTAGTTCCCATAAAACAAAACACATGTGTTCCAAACAAACTAATTTAGCAGGTCATCCACGCAGATTCAGATCGCAGAATGGAGAATGTGGAGAGGCATTATTTCATCTACTATAAAGCACTTGGTTATATCTAGAAACAAATTCTCTGATATTTCATCATGTTTCCTAGAGTTAGTTTCAACAGAAAGGCAGTTTGCAATTGAAAACAGTATTGGAGCTAGTGCCTCCCCGTAGATAATTAAGTAGAATACTTCCCCTAACATAAAAACCTGGTATTCCCAAAAAGCTGGATGAAGGACGACTTCCACACACATTAGGATTCCAGAATGGAGCATGGGGATAGCCAGTCTCTCATCTAGCATAAAAAGCATGGGTATATCTAGAAACACGTACTCTGATTTCTCAGCATGTTTCCTAGGGCTGTTTTCAAGGGAAAGGAAGCTTGTGCAGGAAAAACTAGTTGGAGCAAGTCCCTCCCCATAAATAAGTAAGTAGCATAGTTCCTTTAACACAGAACACCTGTGTGACCAACAATCTTTTGAAAGCAGCTTCCACACACATTCAGATCGCAAATGGAGCATGTGGAGAGGCACTATTTCATCTAGCATAAAGAGCATGGTTACATCTAGAAAAACTTACTGGGATTTCTCAGCATGTTTCCTAGAGCCTTTTTAAAGGGAGTAGCTGTTTGCTCTGGATATATGAGTTGAAGTAAATGCCTCCCCATAGATATTTAAGTTGTGCAGTTCCCAGAACACAGAACAACTCTGTTCCCAACAAGCTATATGAAGGAAGGCTTCCACACTCATTTGGATCCCAGAATGGAGCATGTGGAATGCCGTTCTTTCATCTAGCATAAAAGGCATGGGTATACTAGAAACACTTTTCTGATTTCTCAGCATATTTCCTACAGCTGTTTCATGGGATAGGCCATTTGCATTAGAAAACCTAGTTGGAGCGAGTGCCTCCCAATAGATAGGTAAGTAGCATAATTCCCCTAACTCAGAACACCTATGTTCCCAATAAAGTAGTTGAAGGACGGCTTCCACACATATTCAGATGCCAAAATGGAGCATGTGGAGAGTCGTTCTTTCTTCTATCATGTGTACATCTAGTAATACTTACTCTGATCCCTCAACATGTTTCCTAGAGTTGTTTTGCAGGGAAAGTTAGTTTGTGCTGGAAAACTGAGTACCAGCAAGTGCCTACTCACAGATATTTATGTAGCATAGTTCAGTTAACCCAGGAACACTGTGTTAACAATAAACAACCTGAAGGACAGCTTCCACACACATTGAGATCTCAGATATGAGCATGTGGAGAATGGCATATTCATCCAGCCTAAAGGACCTGGCTACAAGTAGAAACAATGACAATGATTTAATAAAATGTTTCCTTCAGCCTGTTTCCAAGTAAAGTCAGTGTGCACTGGAAAGCCGAGCTGGAGTGCCTCCCCATAGATATGTAAGTAGCATAGTACCCCCTCATCAAAAACTCGGTTTTCCAAACAAGGTAGGTGAAGGATGGCTTCCACACACATTCAGATCTGAGAATGGGACAAGAACAGAGGCATTGCTGCACCTAGCATCAAGGGCTGGGCATCATCTATAAACACTGACTGTGATTTCTCAGATGTTTCTTAGAGTCACTTTGCAAGGAAAGGCAGTTCGTGCTGGGAAAACGAGTAGGAGGAGCTTCTTCCTGTAGAAATGTAAGTTGCTTTCTTCCCCTCAAGCAGAAACTATGTGTTCCCAACAAGGTAGGATAAGGACGATTTCCACACATATTCAGATCTGAGAATGGAACAAGAAGAGAGGCATTGCTGCATGTAGTATCAATGGCTGGGGAATATCTGGACACACATACTGTGATTTCTCAGCATGTTTCCTAGAGCTGGATTGTAAGCAAAGGCCATTTGCACTGGAAAACCGAGTTGGAGTGAGGGCCCCCCATGGATATGTAAGTAGCGTAGTTTCCCTCAAGCAGAAACTCTGTGTTCCCAAGAAGGTAGGTGAAGGACTGCTTCAACACACATTCTGATCTGAGAATTAAACAAGGAGCGAGATGTTGCTCCATCCAGCATCAAGGGCTGTGGGACATCTGGAAACACTCACTGTGATTTCTCATCATGTTTACTAGCGCTGGTTTGGAAGGATAGGCAGTTTGTGCTAAAAAACTAAGTTGGAGCGAGGGCCTCCCCATAGATATGTAAACCATGTTCTTCCACTCAAACAGAAACTCTGTGTTCCCAACAAGTTAGATGAAGGATGGCTTCCTCACACACTCAAATCTTAGAATGGAACAGTGAGAGAGGCTTTGTTGCATTTAGCACCAAGTGCTGGAGGTCATCTAGAAACACTGACTGTGATCTATCTGCATGTTTCCTTGAGCCTGTTTCCAAGAAAAGGCAGTTTGTGCAAGAAAACTAAGTTGGAGCTAGAACCTCCCTATAAACATGTAAGTAGCATACTTCCCCTCAGGTAGAAACTCTGTGTTCCAAACAAGGTAGGTGAAGGACGGTTTCCACACACAATCAGATCTGATAATGGAACAAGGAGAGAGACCTTGTTACATCTAACATCAGGGATGGGGGATATCTAGAAATAATGACTGTGATTTCTCAGCATGTATCCTTGAGCTGGATTGCAAGGAAAGGCATTTTGTGCTGGAAAAAAGAGTAGACGTGAATCCATTTGAGTAGATATGTAAGTAGAATAGTTCCACGCAAGCCAAAACACAATGTTCCCTACAAGGAAGGTGAAGGACGACTTCCACACACACAGATCTGAGAATGGAACATTGAAAGAGGCATTGCTCCATCTAGCATCAAGTGCGAGCAGATATTCAGAATCACTGACTGTGATTTCTAAATATGTTTCCTAATGCCGGTTCCCAAGGAAAGGAAGTATATGCCAGAACAACGAGTTTGAGCAAGTGCCTGCCCATACATATGTAAGTAGCATAGATCCCCTCAAGCAGAAGCTCAGTGTTCGAAACAAGGTAAGGGAAGGACGTCTTCCACACAAATTCAGGTCTGAGAATCTAATAAGGAGAGTGGTGCTGCTGCATCTAGCATCAAGGTCTTAGGGACATCTAGAAACACTGTCTGATATATCACCATGTTTCCTAGAGCCGGTTTGCAAGGAAAGGCAGTTTGCAGTGAAAAATCGTGTTGCAGCAAGAGCTTCCCCATAGATATGTAAGTCACGTAGTTCCCCTAAAACAGAACCTCTGTGTTCCCAACAAAGTATGGAAAGGCCAGCTTCCACACACATTCTGATCTGAGAAAGATAAAAGAAAAGAGCTGTTGCTGCGTCAAGCATCAAGGGCTGGCAGATAGCTAGAAACAGTGGCTGTGATCTCTGCATATTTCCTTGAGCTGGTTTGTAAAGAAAGGCAGTTTGCAATGACAACAAAGTTGGAGTGAGTGTCTTCCCATATATATGCAAGAATTCTAGTGCCCCTAAAGCAGAAAATCTTTGTTCCCAACAAGGTAGGTGAAGGACGGCTTCCACACACATTGAGATCTGAGAATGGAACAAGGAGGGAGGTGTTACTGCATCTAGCATCAAGTGCTAGGGGACATCTGGAACTCTGATTGTGATATCTCTACATGTTTCCTTGAGCCAGTTAGCAAGGAAAGGCAGTTTGCACTTGAAATCTAACTTGGAGAGAGTGCTTCACCATTGATATGTAAGTAGCATTTCTCCACTCAAGCAAACACTCAGTGATCCCAACAAGGTAGTTGATCGATGGCTTTCACATATATTTATCTCTAACAATGGAAAAAGGAGGGAGGCGTTGCTGTATCTTGCTTCAAGGGCTAGGGGACATCTAGAAACACTGACTGTAATTTCTCTGCATGTTTTCTAGAGACGGTTTTCAAAGAAAGGCAGTTTGCATTGGAAAAACGAGCTGGAGTGAGTGACTCCCCATAGATATGTAGTTAGCATACTTCCCCTCATGCAGAAACTCTGTGTTCCAAAGAAGGTAGGTGAAGGATGGCTTCCACACACACTGTGATCTGAGAATGGAACAAGGAGAGAGGCATTGCTGCATCTAGCATCAAGGGCTTGGGGACATCTAGAAACACTGACTGTGATATCTCAGCATGTTTCCTAGAGCCAGCTTGCAAGGAAAGTCAGTTTGCTTGAAAACGGTGTTGGAGAGATTGCCTCCCTTTTGATACGTAAGTAACGCAGATTACTTCAATCAGAAACTCTGTGTTCCCAACAAGGTAGGGGAAGAACGACTTCCACACACATTCTGATCTGAAAATAGAACAAGGAGAGAGGCATTGCTGCATATAGCATTAAGTGCTTGGTGACACCAAGAAACAATGACTGTGAATGCTCAGCAATTTTCCTAGAGCCTGTTTGCAAGGAAAGGCAGTTTGCAATGGAAAGCAGAGTTGGAGCGAGTGTCTTCCAATAGATTTGTAAGTAGAATAGTACCCCTCAGGCAGAATCTAGCTGTTCCCAACAAGGTAGGTGAAGGAAGGACTCCAATCACATTCAGAGCTGAAAATGGAACAAGGAGAGAGGCATTGCTGCATCTAGAATCAAGGACTGGGAGACATCTAGAAACACTGACTGTGATTCCTCAGCATGTTACTTAAACCTGGTTTTCAAGAAAAGGCAGTTTGCAATGGAAAACTGAGTTGGAGCGAGTGCCTCCCCATAGATATTAAAGTAGCGTAGTTCACCTCAAAAAGAAAGTTGATATTCCCAACAAGGTAGGTGAAGGACGGCTTCCACACACATTCATATCTCAGAATTGAACAAGGAGAGAGGCTTTGCTCCATCTAACATCAAGGGCGAGTGGATATCCAGAATCACTGATTGTGATTTCTCAATTTGTTTCCTAATGCCAGTTGCCAATTAAAGGCAGTATACACTAGAACAGCGAGTTTGAGCAAGTGCCTCCCCATACGTATGTAAGTAGCATAGTTCCCCTCAAACAGAAACTCAGTGTTCACAAAAGTTAAGGGAAGGACGGCTTCCACACACATTCAGATCTGAGAATGGAATAAGGAGAGAGGCAATGCTGCATCTAGCATCAAGGGCAGAAAGACATCTAGAAACACTGATTGTGATCTTTCTGCATGTTTCCTAGAGCCTGTTTCCAAGAAAGGCAGTTTGCACAAGAAAACAAAGTTGCAGCCAGAACCTCACAACAAAAATTTAAGTGGAGTACTTCCCCTCTTGCAGAAACTCTGTGTTCCAAAAAAGGTAGGTGAAGGACAGCTTCCGCACACATTCAGATCTGAGAATGGAACAAGGAGGGAGGCGTTGCAGCATCTAGCATCAAGGGCTGAGGGACATGTAGAAACACTGAATGTGATCTCTCAGCATGTATCCTAGAGCCGGTTTGGAATGAAAGGCAGTATCCATTGGAAATGCGAGTTTGAGGGAAGGTCTCCCTCTAGATATGTATGTCATGTAGTTCCCCTCAAGTAGAAACTCTGTGTTCCCAACTAGATAGCTGAAGGACAGCTTCAAAACACATTCAGGTCAGAGAATGGAACAGAGAGAGGTGTTGCTGCATCTAGCATCAAGGGCTTAGGGACATCTAGAAACATTATCTGTGATCTATCATGTTTCCTAGAGCTGGTTTACAAGGAAAGGCAGTTTTCAGTGAAAAATCGAGTTGCAGTGAGGGCTTCCCCATAGGTATGTAAGTCACGTAGTTCCCCTAAAGCAGAAACTCTGTGTTCCCACAAAGTATGTGAAGGCCGGCTTCCATACACATTAAGATCTGAGAATGGAACAAGAAAACAGGCGTTGCTGCATCTAGCATCGAGGGCTGTGGGACATCTAGAAACATTGACTCTGATATATCAGCATGTTTCTTAGAGCCAGTTTGCAAGGAAAGGTAGTTTGGACTGAAAATCGATTTCCAGTGATGGCTTCCCAATAGATATTTAAGTCACATATTTTCCCTCAAGCAGAAACTTTTGTTCCCTACAAGGTAGCTGAAGGAAGGCTTCCTCACACACTCAAACCCGAGAATGAACAAGAATAGATGTGTTTCTGCATTTAACATCAAGGGCTGGAGGACAGCAAGAAATACTGACTTTGACTCTCAGCATGTATCCTGGATCTGGATTGCAAGGAAAGTATTTTGCGCTGGAAAACCAGGTAGGAGTGAGTCCCTTTGAATAGTTACATAAGTCACATAGTTTCCTGCAAACCGAAAATCTGCATTCCCAACAAGGAAGGTGAAGGAAGGCTTCCAACACATTCAGATCTGAGAATGGAACAAGGAGAGAAGCGTTGCTGCATCTAGACCAAGGATTGGGGGACATCTAGAAACATTGACTCAGATATATCAGCAAGTTTCCTAGAGCCGGTTTGCAAAGAAAGGTAGTTTGCTGGAAAACTGTGTTGGATAGAGTGCCTCCCCATAGCCATGTAAGTAGTGTAGTTCCTCTCAAGCAGAAACTCTCTGTTTCCAACAAGTATGTGAAAGATGACTTCCACACACATTCAGATCTGAGAATGCAACAAGGAGAGAGATGTTGCTGCATCTAGCATCAAGGGATTGGGAACATCTAGAAACACTGACTGTGATCTTCTAGCATTTTTCCTAGATCCGCTTTACAAGGAAAGGCCACTTGCATGGGAAAGCCGAGTATGAGCGAGTGCCTATCAAGAGATATGTAAGTTGCATAGTTCCCCTTAAGCAGAAACTCTGTGTTCCCAACAAGGTAAGTGAAGGACGGCTTCCATACACATTCAGATCTGAGAATGGAACAAGGAGAGAGGCATTGCTGCATCAAGCATCAAGGGCTGTGGGACATGTAGGAAGAATGACTGTCATTTCTCAGCATGTTTCCTAGTGCCAGTTTACAAGGAAAGACAGTTTTCACTGGAAAACCGAGTTGGAGCGAATGCCTCCCCATATATATGTAAATAGTGTAGTTCACCTTAAGCAAAATATCTATGTTCCCAACAAGATAGGTGAAGGACGGCTTCCACACACATTCAGATGTGAGAATGGAACAAGGAGAGGGTCTTTGCTGCATCTAGAATCAAGGGTTGGGGAACATCTAGAAACACTGTATGTGATCTACCAGCATGTACCCTACAGCTGGTTTGTAAGGAAAGGAAGTTTCTACTGGAAACATGAGTTGGAGCGAGGGCCTCCCCATAGATATGTAAGTAGCATAGCTCACCTGAAGCAGAATGTCTATGTTCCCAACAAGGTAGGTGAAGGGCTGCTTCCATACACATTCAGATTTGAGAATGGAACAAGGACAGAGGCGTTGTTGCATCTAGCATTAAGGGCTGGGGGACACCAAGTAAGAATGACTGTGATCTCTCAACATTTTTCCTAGAACATGTTGGCAACAAAAGAAAGTTTGCAATGGAAAGCCGAGTTGGAGCAAATGCCTCCCAATAGTTATGTAATTAGCATGTTTCCTCTCAAACAGTAAGTCTGTGTTCCCAACAAGCTAGCTGAAGGACACTTGCAACACACATTCATATCTGAGAATGGAACAAAGAGAGTGGCATTGCTGCATCTAGCATTAAGGGCTGGGGGACATCCAGAAACACTGACTGCGATCTCTCAGCATGTTTCATAGAGCTGGCTTGCAAGAAAAGGCAGTTTCTGCTGTAAAAGCAGTTAGAGCATGTATCTCCCAATACACATGGAAGTAGTGTACTTCCCCGCAAACAGAAACTCTGTGTTCCCAACAAGGATGGTCAAGGATGGCTTCCTCACACATTCAGATCTGAGAATGGAACAAGGATAGAGGCATTGCTGCATCTAGCATCAGGGGCTGGGTACATCTCACAACACTTACTTTGATTTCTCCACATGTTACCAAGAGCCAGTTTGCAAGGAAAGGCATTTTGCACTAGAAAACCGAGTTGGAGAGAGTGCCTCCCAATAGATATGGGAGTAATGTTATATCCCTGAAGGAGAAACTGTGTTCCTAACAAGTATTTGAAGAAAGGCTTCCACACACATTCAGATCTGAGAATGGAACAAGTAGAGAGGTTTTGCTGCATCTATATGCATCTGTAAGCTAGATGAAACAATGCCTCTCCAAATGCTTCATTTTAGGATCTGAATGTTTGTGGAAGCCATCCTTCTCTTAGCTTGTTGGCAACATGGAGATTCCGGTTATGAAAACTATGCTACTTATATATCTATAGGCATGCATTGACCAACCTCAGTTTTACAGCCAAAGTGCCTTTCCCTTGTAACCTGTTCTAGAAAACATACTGAAAATTCATTGTAAGTGATTCTACATGTACCCATGCTGTTTATGCTAGATGATCCAATGGCTCTCCCCATGCTCCATTCTGGGATGCGTATGAATGTGGAAGACCTCCTTCACCTAGCTTGTTGGGCACTCAGAGTTTCTGTGTTAGGAGAACTAAGCTACATTCCTTTCAATGATGAGGCACTGACACCAAGTCTGTTTTCCAGCATAAAATTCCTTTCTTGGAAATCTGGCCTAGGAAACATGTAGAGAAATCAGAGTAATTGTTTCTAGAAATAATCATGACCTGTATGCTAGATGTAAGAACGCATTTCCACATGCTCCGTAATGGGACCCAAATGTGTTTGGAAGCCATAGATCACCTAGCTTTTTGAGGACAAAGATTTTCTGTGTTACGGGAAAAATGCCACCTAAATATCTATGGGGAAGCACTTGCCCAAACTCAGTTTTCCAGGGCAAACTGCCTGTCCTTTAAGAAAGGCACTAGGAAACATGCAGAAAAATCAGTGTATATGTTTCTAGATATACCCAAGAAATGTATGCTTAATGAGTGAATGCCTCTCCGCATGTTTCTTCCTGCAATCCGATTGTGTGTAGAAGCCGTTCTTCACCTGTCTTGTAGGGAACAGAGAGTTTCTGTGTTAGGGGACTGAACTGCTTCCATATATATGGGGAGGCACTCACTCCAACTCTGTATTCCTGCGCAAATTTCCTTAAATTTGAAAACGGCTCTAGGAAACATGCTGAGAAATCAGAGTATATGTTTTAGAGATAACCATTTCCTGTAGGTTAGATTAATGAACGCCTCTCCACATGCTCCATTCTGGGATCCGAAAGTGTGTGGACGCCATCTTTCACCTAGCTTGTTGGGAAAACAGAGTTACTGGGCTAGGGCATCTATGCTACTTACACACCCATGGGCATGCACTCACTCCAGCTTGGTTTTCCAATGAAAATTGCCTTTCCCTTGAAACTGGCTCCAGGAAACATGCTGAGAAATCAGAGTAAGGGTTTCTGGATGTGCCCATGCCCTGTATGCTAGATGTAAGAACACATCTCCACATGCTCCATTGTGGGATCTGAATGTGTGTGGGTGCTGTCCTCCAACTAGATTGTTGGTAACACAGAGTTTCTGGGCTAGAGGATCTACAATACTTGCATACCTATGGGTATTCACTCACTCCAACTTGGTGTTCCAGCACAAAATGCTTTTCCCTTTAAACTGACACTAGGGAACATGCTGAGAAGTCATAGTAAGTGTTTCTAGATGTACACATTCCCTATACACTGGATGAATGAACACCTCTCCACATGCTCCATTATGGTATCCGAGTATTTGAAGAAGCCATCCTTCACCTAGCTTGTTGGGAAAACATAGATTCTGGGTTAGGGGAACTACGCTACTTACATACAATTGTGTAGGCACCACCCAACTCTTTTTCCCAGTGCAAACTGACTTTCTCTTAACCCAGCACAAGGAAACATGCTGAGATTTCAAGGTAATTGTTCCTACTTGTACCCATGCCCTGTATCCTAGATGAATGAAGGTCTCTCCACATGCTCTCTTCTGCAATCTCAATGTGTGTGGAAGCCATCCTTCACCTAACTTGTTGGTAACACAGAGTTTCTGTGTTAGGGGTACTACGCTACATACATACCTATAGGGAGGCAGTTGCTTCAACTCAGTTTTCCAGCACAAAGTGTCTTTCCCTTCAAACCGGCTCTAGGACAGATGCATAGAAATCAGAGTAAGTGTTTCTATATATAACCATGCCATGTATGCTATTTGAATGAATGCCTCCCCACATCCTCTATTCTTAGATTGCAATATGTTTGGAAACAATCCTTCACCTAACTTGTTGGGAACACAGAGTTTCTGTGTTAGGGTAACAACGCCACTTACATATCTGTGGGCAGGAACTCGTTCGAACTCAGTTTTCCAGGGCAAACGGCCTTTCCTTTGACATCGGCTCTAAGAAGCATCTTGAGTTTTCAGAGTATGTGTTTCTAGATATAACAATTAAATGTATGATAGATGAATGAATGCCTCTGTACATGCTCCATTCTGGGATCTGAATGTGTGTGGCAGCTGTTCTTCATCTAAATTACTGAGAAATCTAAGTTCCTGTGTTAGGGGATCTACTCTCCTTAAATATCAATGGGGAGATAATTACTCCAACTCTCTTATCCAGGGCAAACTTCCTTTCCTTTGAAACCGGCTCTTGGAAACATGCTGAGAAATCAGTATTTATAGATGTACCCATGCCCTGTATACTAGATGAATGAACGCTTCTCCACATGCTCCATTTTGGGATCCGAATGTGTGTGGAAGCTGTCCTTCACCTTGCTTGTTGTGAACACATACTTTCTGTGTTATGGGAACTAGGCTACTTATATACCTATGGGCATGCACTTGATCCAACCAGGTTTTCCAATGCAAACAGCCTTTCCCTTGAAACCTGTTTTAGAAAACATGATGAACGGTCAGAGTAAGTGTTCCTACATGTCCCCATGACCTGTATGCTAGATGAATGAATTGATCTTGCCGTGCTCCATTCTGGGATCTGTATGGCTGTGGAAGACCTCCTTCACTGAGCTTGTTGGGAACACAGAATTTCTCTGTTAGGAGAACTCAGCTATATTCATACCTATGGGGAGGCACTGGCTCCAAATCAGTTTTCCAGTGCAAAATGCCTTTCCTTTAAAATCGGGTTCAGGAATCATGCTGGTAAATCAGAGGGTTTCTAGATATATTCATACTTTGAATGCTACATAAATGAATGCCTTTCCACATGCTCCATTCTGGGATCTGAACGTGTGTGGAAACCATCCTTCACCTAGCTTGTTTGCAATACAGAGTTTCTATCTTAGGGGAACTCCACTACTTACATACCTATGGAGAGGCACTCCCTCCACTCAGTTTTCCATCGCAAACTGCCTTTCCCTTGAAAACGGCTCTATGAAGGATGCTGAGAAATGAGAGTATGTGTTTCTAGATATACCCATGTGATGTATGCTAGTTGAATAAACATCTCCCCACATACTTCATTCTTAGATCCCTATATATTTGGAAGCCATCCTTCACCTAGCTTGTTGGGAACACAGAGTTTCTGGCTTAGGGAAACTATGCTACTTACATATCTATGGGGAAGCACTCACTCCAACTCGGTTTTCCAGTGCAAACTATCTTTCCCTTGAAACTGGCTCTAAGAAACATGCTGAGAAATCAGAGTAAGTGTTTCTAGATGTACTCATACCCTGTATGCTAGATGAATGAATGCCTTTCCACATGCTCCATTCTAGGATTCAAAAGTGTGTGGTAGTAGTTCTTTACCTAGATTGTTGGGAACATATAGTTTATTGGTTAGGGGATCTACACTACTTGTATTAATATGGAAAGGCACTCGCTCCACTCAGTTTTCCATCGCAAACCACCTTTCCCTTGAAAACGGCTCTATGAAAGATACTGAGAAATGAGAGTAAGTGTTTCTAGATATACCCATGTGATGCATGCTAGTTGAATGAATGCCTCCCCACATATTCCATTCTTAGATCCCTATGTATTTGGAAGCTGTCCTTCACCTAGCTTGTTGGTAACACAGAGATTCTGTATTAGGGGAACTGTGCTACTTACATACCTATGTGGAGGCACCCGCTACAACTCAGTTTTCCAGTGCAAACTGCATTTCCCCTGAAGCCAGCTCTAGGGAACATGCTGAGTGTTTCTAGATGTACCCATGCCCTGTATGCTAGATGAATGAACGCCTCTCCTCATACTACATTCTGGGATCAGAATGTGTGTGGAAGCCATCCTTCACCTAGATTGCTGGGATCACAGTTTCTGTTCTAGGGGAAGTAATCTACCTACATATCTATGGGAAGGAACTGGCTCCAACTGTGTTTTCCAGCACAAAATACATTTTGCTTGAAACTGGCTGTATGAAACTTGTAGAGATACCAGAGTAAGTGTTTCTAGACATATTCATGCCCTGTATGCTAGATGAAGGAGTGTCTCTCCACATACTCCACTCTGGGATCCGAATGTATGTGGAAGCCATCCTTCACCTAGCTTGTTGGGGACATGGAGTTTCTGTCTTAGGGGAATTACACTACTTATATATTTATGGGTAGGCACACGCTGCAACTCGTTTTTTCAGCGCAAACTTTCTTTCCATTACTACCGGCTTTAGGATAAACGCTGAGAATTCAGAGAGTGTTTCTACATGGACTCATGCCCTGTATGCAAGATGAATGAAGGCATCTCCACATGGTTCATTCTGGGATCTGAATGTTTGTGGAAGATGTCCTTCATCTGGATTGTTGGGAACACAGATTTCTGTGTTCAGGGATTTACACTTTTTACAAATCTATATGAAGGCACATACTCCAACTTGGTTTTCCTGTGCAAATTGCCTTTCCCTTGAAAACGGCTCTAGGAAAGATGCTGAGATATCAGATAAGTGTTTCTAGATATACCCATGCCATGTATGCTAATTGAATTAACTCATACCCACATACTCCAATGTTAGTTCCCAACATGTTTGGAAGCCATCCTTCAACTAGCGTGTTGGGAACCCAGAGTTTATGGGTAAGGAGAGCAACACCATTTACATATATGTGGGCAGGCACTGGACTGAAGTCAGTTTTCCAGCACAAATGGGCATTCCTTTGATATCGGCTCTATGAAACATATTGAGAAATCAGAGTATGTGTTTCTAGATATAACCATTACCTGTACGATAGATGAATGAACGCATCTCCACATGCTCCACTCTGGAATCTGAATGTGTGTGAATGCCATCCCATCTATGACTTGCTTGTTGGGAACACTGAGTTTCTGCGTTAGGGGAACTACACTACTTACATACCTGTTTGGAGTCACTCATTCCTTCTCTGTTTTCCAGCACAAACTGCCTTTCCCTTGGAAATGTCACTAGGCAACATGCTGAGAAATCATAGTAAGTGTTTCTAGTTATACCTATGCCCTGTATGCTAGACAAATGAACACCTCTTCACATGATCCATTCTAGGATCCGAATGTGTTTGGAAGCCATCCTTCACCTAGCTTGTTGGGAACACAGACTGTCTGTGGTTGGGGAAAAACTTTACTTACATACCTATGAGTATGCACTCTCTCCAACTCGGTTTTCCAGCACAAATTGCCTTTCTCTTGAAACCTGCTCCAGGAAACATGCTGAGCAATCAGGATAAGGGTTTCTAGATGTACACCTGCCCCTTGTGCTAGATGAATGAACGCTTCTTCACATGTTCCATTTTGAGTTTCTAATCTGTGTGGAAGCAGTCCTTCACCTACCTTGTTGTTAACATGGAGTTTCTGGGATAGGGGCACAGGCCAAACTGTATAAATAAGGGAAGGCTCTCGATCCAACTCGACTTACCAGCACAAACTGCCTTTACATTGAAACCGGCTCAAGGAACCATTCCGAGAAGCAGGCTATTTATTTCAAGATATATCTTTCCATTTTGAGCTACGTTAGAGAATGCTTCTCGTCATGTTCCATTCTGGGATCCGAATGTGTGCGTAAGCCAACCTTCACAAACTTTGTTGTGAACACAGTTACTGGGTTAGAGTCACTGGCCTACCTATATATATTAGGGGAGAGACTCACTCCAAGTCATTTATTAGCACAAACTGCCTTTACCTTGAAACTGACTATAGGAAACATGCTGAGAAATCAGGGTAATTGTTTCTAGATGTACACTTGCTCTCTGTGCTAGATAAATGAATATTTCTCCACATTTTCCATTCTGATATACGAATGTGTGTGCAAGCCCTCCTCACATACCTTGTTCAGAACACAGAGTTTCTGTATTAAGGGCACTAGGCTACTTATATATATGAGGAGGCACTCACTCCAACTCAATTTTCCAGCGCAAACAACCTCTACTTTGAAACTGGCTCGATGAAACATGCTGAGAAACCAGGCAAAGTATTTCCACGTGTAACCTTGCCCACTCTGCTAGAATGAAAGAATGCTTCTGTGATCCTAATGTGTGCAGAAACCGTGATTCACATACCTTGATCCGAACACAGAGTTTCTGGTTTAGGGGCACTGGCTTCCCTATATATATTAGGGGAGGCACATACTCCAACTCAGTTTTCCAGTGCAAACTGCCTTTACCTTGAAACCTACTCTAGGCAACATGCTTAGAAATGAGGGTAAGTGTTTCCAGATGTACACTTGCCCTTTTTGCTAGATGAATGAATGCTTTTCCACATGTTCCATTCTGGGAACTGAATGTGTGTGGAAGCTGTCCTTTACCTAGCTTGTTGGGAACACAGAGGTTCTCGGTTAAGGGCACTGGCCAACCTATGTATATTGTGGGAGGTACTTATTCCAACTCAGTTTTCCATTGCAAACTGCCTGTACCTTGAAACTGACTGTAGAAAGCATGTTGAGAAATCAGGGTAACTCTTTCTAGATGTACCATTTCCCTTTGTGCTAGATGAATGTACGATTCACCTAATGTTCCATTTTGGGATCCAAATGTGTGTGGAAGTCATTCTTCACCTGTGTTGTTTGTAGCTCACAGTTTTTCGGTTAATGACACTGGCCTACCTATATATGTAAGGGGAGACAATCGCTCCAACTTGGTTTTCCAGTGCAAAAGCCTTTACCTTGAAACCTGCTCTAGGAAATATGCTGAGAAATCATGGTTAGTATTTTCAGAAGTACTCTTGTCCTTTGTGCTAGCTCAATGAATGCTTCTCCACGTGTCACATTCTGGGATCCAAATGTATGTGTAAGCCACCCTTCACCTACCTTGTTGGGAAAAAAGGGTTTCTGGGTTAGGGGTAATGGTCTACCTGTAATAAAAATGGAGTGAATCACTCCAACTCGGTTTTCCAGCACAAACTGTGTTTACATTGAAACCATCCCTAGAAATCATGCTGAAAAATCAGGGTAGGTTTTTCTAGAGGTAGTCTTGCACTTTCTGCTTGATGAATGAACACTTCTGCACATCTTTAGTTCTGGGGTCAGACTGTGTTTGGAAGCAGCCTTTCACCTACTTTATTCTAAATGCAGTGTTTTTCGGTTAGTTGCATTGGCCTACCTATTTATAGAAGGGGAGGCACTCACTCTAACTTGGTTTTCCAGAGCAAACTGCCTTTACCTTGAAACCCACTCTAGGAAGCATGCTGAGAATTCAAGGTACTTGTTTCTAGATGTACATTTGCCCTTTGTGCTAGCTGAAAGAAAGCTTCTCCACATGTTCCATTCTAGCATCCGAATGTGTGTGTGTAAGGCAACTTTCACCTACCTTGTTCAGAACACAGAGTTTCTGGTTTAGAGGCACTGGCCTACCTCTGTATGTAAAAAGGGGAGTGACTCTCTCCAACTTAGTTTTCCAGCAAAATTGCGTTTACTTTGAAACCCTCTCTAGGAACCATGTTGAGAATTCAGGGTGTTTCTAGATATGTCCACGCCCTTTCTGCTGCAAGAATGAACGCTTCTCCACTTGTTCCATTCTGGGATCTGAAAGTGTGTAGAAGCAGTCTTTCACCTACACTTTTGTGAAAATAGTTTCTGGGTTAGTGGAACTAGCCAAACTTTATATATAAGTGAAGAACACACTCCAACTCGGTATTCCAGCACAAACTGCCTTTACCTTGAAACCAGCTCAAGGAACATGATGAGAAAGGATAAGTGTTTCTAGATGTAATCTTGCCTTTTGTGCTCGGTGAATGAACGCTTCCCTACATGATTCATTCTGGTATCCAAATGTGTGTCAAATCCTTCATTCACATACCTTGTTCTGAGCACAGAATTTCTCGGTTAGTGGCACTGGCCTGCCTATATATAAAAGGGGAGTCACTTGCTCCAACTCGGCTTTACAGAGCAAACTGGCTTTACTTTGAAACCAGCTTCAGGAAACATGCTGAGAAATGAGGGTAATTGCTTCTAGATGTACCCTTTTCTTTTGTGCTACGTGAATGAACGCTTCTTCACATGTAACATTCTGAGATTCATCTGTGTGTGGAAGCCTTCCTTCAACTACATTTTTATGAACACAAAGTTTCTCGGTTAGTGGCACTGGCCCACCTGTACATATAAGGGAGGCACTCTCTCCAACTGTTATCCAAAGCAAACGGCCTTTACTTTGAAATCGGCTGGAGGAAACATGCAGAGAAACCAGGGTATGTGTTTCTAGATGAACCCTTGTCCTTTGTGCTAGATAAATGAACACACCTCAACATATTGCATTCCGACATCCCAATGTGTGTGGATGCTGTCATGTAACTACCATGTTGGGAAAACAGAGTTTCTGGATTAGGGGGGTCTGTCCTACCTTTATATATAATGGGAGGCACATGCTCCAACTTAATTTCCCAGAGCAATCTGCCTTTAACTTGAAACGGCTTGAGGAAACATGCTGAGAAATCAGGGTAAGTGTTTCTAGATGTACCCTTGTCCTTTGTGCTAGATGAATGATCGGTTCTACACATGTTCCATTCTGGGATCTGATTGTCTGTGGAAGCCGTCCTTCAACTACCCTGTTGGTAACACCTAGTTTATGGGTTAGTGACACTGGCCTACCTATATATATAAGGGGAGACACTCACTCCATCTTGGTTTTTCAGCACAAACCTCCTCTCCCTTGAAACCAGCTCTTGGAAACTTGCTGAGAATTCACATTGTTTATACTTGTACCCTTCACTTTCAGTCTAGCTGAATGAAGGCTTTCCCACATGTTCCATTTTTTGATCCAAATGTGTGTGCAAGCTGTTATTAACCTACCATGTTGGGAACAAAAATTTGTTGTGTTATGTTGACAGGCCTTCCTAAATACATAATGAGAGGCACTCTATCTAACTCGGTTTTCCAGCTCAAACCTCCTTTAGCTTCAAACCATCTCTACAGAACTTGATTTTTATTTCAGGGTAATTGTTTCTAGATATACCGTGCCTATTCTGGCTAAATGAATGAACTCTTCTCCACATGTTCCAATCTGGGATCTGAATGTGTTGGAAGCTGTCCTTCAACTACCTTGTTGGAAACAGACTTTCTTTGTTAGGATGACAGGCTTACGTATGTACATAGGGGAGCAATCACTCCAAATCAACTTTCCAGCACAAACTGCCTTAATTTGAAACTTTCTCTAGGAAACATGCTGAGAAATCAGAGTATGTGTTTCTAGATATATTTATGTTTTACATGAATTTCTATGATTCATTTTGAGTTATTTTTACATAAGGTGTAAGACTTAGGTCAAGATTCATTTTTTTCTATGCATATCCAATTGTCCCAGTAACTTTGGTTGAAAAGACTTTTCAAAAGTTTCTTTTTGTATCTTTGTCAAAAATCAGTTTCCTGTTCTTGTGTGGGGGCTATTTCTGGGTTTTCTATTCTGTTCAATTGACTTATGTGTCTATTGACTAATATAAATTTTATGTAATGGTTCTAAATATTTCCTACTATACAATCTAGTCGCCTGTCTACTGTAGTCTCCTGTTCATTGCTGTCCTCAACCAGGGACTCTTATCATTATGTTCCTGGTGTACGTTTTTTGCTTTGGGGTTTGTTTTTTATTTTTGGTCTATAAAGAAGATATAGAGAATCATGAATATTATTCTATTTAATGGTATTTTGTGAATTTCCTTGTGAAGAATTTGGTCTCTTTATTAAGCTTTCTTAGAGGGAAAGCCCTCAGCTTCACCATTAAGTATATTAGCTGTGGGCTTTTCATATGTATCATTTATTATGTTGAGGTAGTTATCTTTTATTCCTAGTTTGTTAAGGGTTTACATAATTAAAAGGTGTTAAATTTTGTCAAATGCTCTTTCTGCATAAATTGAGATGATCATGGGTTCCCTTCATCTTTATTCTGCTACTGTGGTATATTAAATTGATTAATATTTTTATGTTGAACCATTCTTGCATTCCAGGAATAAATTCCACTTGGTCACAGTGTATAATACTTACAAACGTGCTGTTAAATTGTCTGCTGATATTTTCTTGAGAATTTTCATCAGGGATATTGGTCTGCAATTTTTATAGTGTCCTTGTCAGGATTTGGTATCAGTGTAATGCTGACAGCATAAAATGAGTCTGGAAATGCTCCATCCTCTTCAAAGTTTTGGAAGAGTTTGGGGGAGAATTAGTGTTAATTCCTCTGTAAATGTTTGGTAGACATCACAAGTGAAGTCTTCTGGCCCTGAGCTTTTATTTGTTGGAAGTTTTTTGATGATTGATTCAATCTCCTAACTAGTTTTGGATGTTTAGATTTTCTATTTCTTTGTGGTTCAGTCTTGGTAGGTTTTGTGATTCTAGGAATTTGTCCATTTCATCTGAGATATCCAAATTTTTGGTTTAAAATTTTTCATAATGCTTTTATAATACTTTTTATTTCTGTAAAATTTATTGTAATATCCCTTCTTTCATTTATGATTTTAGTTATTTGAGTCTGTTTCCTTTTACCATAGTCAACCTAACAAAAAGTTTGTCAATATTGTTTATGTTTTCAATAAAGCAACTCTTGGTTTTATTGATTTTTCTCTGTAGCTTTTCTATTCTCATTTTGAGTATCTCTGCTTGAATCTTTATTATTAAATTTCTGCCACTAGTTTTGCATTTAGTTTGTTCTTTTTTAGTTTTTAAGTTGTAAATTGTTGATTTGGGAATTGTTCTTTTTTTAATATAAGCATTTGCAGGTATAAATTTCCTTCTTAGTACTACTTTTGCAGAATCCCTTAGTTCTGTATGCTAAGTTTTCATTTTCACTTGACTCAGTTTTCCTAAATTTTCTTATGGTTCCTTGTCTGACCCATGGGTTGTTTAAGGGTGTTAATTCCTCACATTAGGGGATCTTCCCAGTTTTTCTCTGCTACTGATATCTAGTTTCATTCCATTTTGATTTAAAAGATTATTTGTATGATTTCAAACTTTTTAAATTTATTGAGACATTTTTGTGGCCTGACATATAGTGTAACCTGGAGAATATTCCATATAAATTAGAGAACAATGTGTTTTGCTGTTTTGTGAAGTGAAGTTTTCTATATATATATCTCTTAGATTCAACTGATCTATAATGTTGTTCAAGCCGCCTATTTCCTTATTGACCTTCTGTCTTGTTGTTCTACATATTATTGAAAGTGTGTTATTGATGTCTCCTACTATTATTGTAGAGCTGTCTACTTCTCCCTGCAATTTTGTCAATGTTTGCTTCATATATTTAGGAGCTTTTATGTTTGTTACATATATCATTATAAATTATATTTGTATAACAACTCAATTGAAAAATAGGCAGGAGACCTGAATAGACATTTTGCCAAATAAGACATACAGATGGCCAACAAGCACATGCAAAGATGCTCACCACAACTAATAATCAGAGAAATGCAAATCAAACCCACAATGAGGCATCACCTTTCACCTGTCAGAATGGTCATCTAAAAGAACCCAAATAACAAATGTTGGCAGGGATATGGAGAAAAGTAATCCCTCATATGCTGTCAGTGAGAATGTAAATTGGTGTAGCCATTGTAGAAAACAGTATGGAGGTTCCTCAAAAAGCTAAAAATGGAACTACCATTTGGTCCTTGGTGTATATATATAGATACATATATACACACACACATACATAGAATGGAATACTAATCAGCCATGAAAAATGAAAATTTGCCATTTACAACAACATGGATGGACTTGCAGGGTATTATGCTTGGTGAAATGAGGCAGACAGAGAAAGACAAATACTGTATGATATCACTTATACGTGGAATCTAAAAAATACAACAAAGTATAAACTAGTGAATATAACAAAAGAAACAGACTTGTAGAGAACAAACTAGTGGTTACCAGGTTACACTGTTTGTCTTTGTGTTGCTTTGTTAAGTGACTGTGCTAGTTTGCCATCATTCAGGATCATCATGGTGTGCTTAAATAACACATTACTCATAATAATTGAATCATCTTACTTTTTGGAACTCTTAAGAGTTTCTTCATTTCTAACATATGAGAGTTTTCTCCTGCACAGTGAAAAAAAGTGACAATGAATATATGTATGTTCATGTATAACTGAAACTTGTGTTCTAAACTGGAATTTGACACAACACTGTAAAATGACTATTACTCAGTAAAAAAAAATTTAAAAAGAGAAAAAGAAGAAAAAAAGAAACTTTTTTAATACAAAATAAAGCACTAAAATATAAAATCGAGAAAAAAAAAGAGTTTTCTCCTGGATCCATCTCCCTGTACTCACTTGAAACTCTTATTTTAAAATGTTGCTTTATGGTTTGGTTTGAAGTTTCTAACCCTAGTCTGTATTAACTTTTATAACTTTTCCTTTTTACAGTTTATCTGAAAAGAAAACTAGAAAAAAAAAACCCTCTGGCAGCTGTGATATCAAACACAATTATATTACAATAAAAGTCTTACAAAAGATGAAATGCATTTTTAAACACCTGTAAACAGAACTTACCTGCATGAGGTATGGTTACTAAGCCTAATGTATGGATTTTCCTTGCTTCTGCTTTGAAGTCCATGATGCTGAACCAGCAGAGGGTGTTGTTGTTTTGTCCCTCCATGGTGTCATGCAGGTGGTCCCCCTATGGTGGTACAAAGAATGACCAGCAATACACCAGACAGGAAATCGTGTCTGGTGTGAAAGTGATGAACATGGCCTATGCTGGGAAGAAAACAGTAAAGGAAGCTTTACTTTAGAGCCTTTTTATTTATGGTCAACAGACAAGCCAGAATTTCAATTTCAGCAGTAGATTTTTTTTTTAAGATTCAGAAAACTTAATTCTTTCCTGTAAACTGAATATAGATAGTGAATGTCTTAAAATCTTTGAGCAACTGCTTTAAAGTAGAATAGTTAATTTGCTTTTGGTCTTTAACTTAAGGGAATATCCAGAAGTCCTGTGGCATTTCAAAAGCAAGGGCTTGATCCTTGCCTATTACATTTTTTAAGCACAGTAAGAATAACTGTAGACTAGGGTACTGTGGATAACTCAAGAGCTACTTGGATATGTTATATGAAAGTTATATTATCAAAAATTAGAAATATCATGAAAATCAATCAACCTTGGAGATCAATTTGGTATAATTTATTCTTTAATAATGTAGATTTAGATAGCCCTTTTGTATTTGTAACACTTATGAAGATAAGTTGGCTTTATATATCTCCTTTGTAGATAAATGATTAAAAATTTGATTTTTTTATCATTTGCTTCTTAAAAATAAAATATTAATTGCATAAAATATATTTTCCTTCAAATTCATAATTTTTCCCTATACTATCTTCACTTTTTTAGATAATTGAACCCACAATCTGATTTATTTTAAACACTCAGTATTGCTTCTGTCAGTTGCTTTATTAGATAGCAAGAATTCTTTATTATTTTTAATAAAATGCACTAGCAGGAAACTATACTGGGATTCTTCCATTCACAGAGTCAAGCAATGATACCTGTTTTGTTAGATCAAGTGTCTAAGCCTCTCAACTTCCAAAAGATTACATGGACAAAGTTAAAAAAGTCATAAGTGATCAACTAACAAAATTTAACATGTTCCTTGATTAAAAGTATAAATATGGGTCAATCTTAAATTCGGATGTAAAGCTTTTATGAATTACATGAGTTTTCTCCAAAATTCTTTAATTTGGGCTTTAAACCCTCCAGTAAAAAACTGGTTTGAAGGAAGAAGAAAGTCGAAAATAGATTCAATCCAAATTCTATGGGAATAAACAAAGCTAAATGTTTCAGTCATTTTTTGAAGCAGAACAGATATGTTTTCTGCACCATATGATTTTAATAGTATTCATCTTAACATACAGTTTAGACACCATGAGACCACAAGCCAACAAACAAGATCTCAGGCAAATCAAAAAAAACAACTAAGGGGATTTTCTATTGCAAAATTTCCCCCAACTAGAACTGTAATAGAGGAGAACGAATCTGACGCCATATTGGATCTGTTCCTTTACTTTGAAGCACTGTGCCCTGTTTTCCAGGCTTAATCTTGCTGGCTCTGCATCTTTTGTAAAACAACGTTGAGTTTAGCCTAAAACCTACAGGAAAGCCTATTCTCGGGGCTCTGACCTTTAAGGATGTTAGCACTTCTGCACTTAGGCAGAGATGGCAAGTTGCAAAATAGAGAATAACCGTTGTTTTGTTGGAGGTTTACAGGGACACCATAGCCTGACCCACATGGATGGCTACAAGAACAAAGAATGCCTGCAGCAAGAAGTTTGCACAATCAACCACACCCCCTCTCCTTTTTAGTTTAAAAGGAGCCTGAATTCTGACTTGGGCAAGATGGTTCTCCAGGACATTAGTCCCCCATCTTCTTGGTCTGCCAGCTTTCTGAATAAAGTTACTATTCCTTGCCCCAAAACCTCATCTCCTGATTTATTTATTTATCACTGTTGGGCAGTGAGCAGAACAACTTTGGCCTCGGTAACAGAACCAGCTTTGTCATTTCCTCTGATGTGAAATCTCTCTGGGTGTACACGTGCTTGCCTGGTGGTTGTGGTGGTGGTGGTAAGCAAAAATATTTCACTTCTCCTAGATTTCAATAGGCTAAAATTTCCTGTTATTTAATTCAACTCTAGACTTTTACATAATCACCTGCAGTTGTGCTTCTGGAAGCTACAAAAATTCCAACAAGGAAAACAATTCTATTGTCTCCTGACAAGATACTTTTCCTCAAAACTGAGCAGCTCTGAAATACACTGCGGGAGTACAGATAGATGAAGTGTGCTTCATTTCCCATGCTGTTCCAACACAATTTTCCACTTATATCAAAGTAAATTAAAATCAGCCTTCAATAGCAGATGCTCTAGCATGATACAATAATGTCAATTTCACTTATTTATTGAGCCAGAGCAGCTTTAGAATAAATTATTTGATACCAAACTCCTGCTTGATGCCCTGTCTTCTCCCTGGTGGCTAATTTCTTCTTCTTACTTCCTTAAAGTTCTACTGTTATGGGAAGTTAGCCTTTACTATGCACATTTGATTGGGAAGGCACAAATTAAATACGTGAGGGGATGACATACATGTTTAATTCTTACTTATACATATATACAAGCACACAGGACCTGTGTCTTGGAAGATGTCATTTCCTAATGTGGGCAAGAGGATGGTCTATAGTACAATCAATGATCTAAAAGCAGTTTTCTAGGGTATAATAAAGCAATGCCTGAGTTATAAGGCAGAACAACTACTGGATATGGATCAGTGGCACCAATCAGTGGGTGCACGTGTGTACACAAACACGCCATGCACATGGAGCAGCCTTGGAGACAATGCATCTGTGTTGATGGAGCAAAGCCATGCTAGGGTGATGAGGAAAAAGTGCCTAATACAATCAAACCAGGACACCTGAGTAATGGGTAATAGGAGTCAATTGAATTTTCTGGTTAGCTGAAGGTGAAACAAAAACACTTTTAGTTACAAATGTCATTGCTAAAAATTTCCTTAAAGCACGGGAGCCCGCTTTCCTGCCTTGCTTAGTGTCATATGACATATTAAACATGACAGATTCATACTTCTCTGAATGTGGAACTGGAAAGGCCTCGCTGTCATATTTCTGAACATTAGTCTATGTTTTGCAGCACAGTGGATACTGAAAATGGGGCAATTTGAGTGAATGGAAATGGACATAATCTAGCAGTCATTGTCTGTGTGTGATTTGCCAACTTTCTCCAAAAAGTAGGGGTAGCAAGCAAATCAGATAAAGTGAGTGTTTTTGGGGTGGGGAGTCAGGTGGGCTGACAGCTAAGTGGTCCCAGGAATCTTGTTTTACTGTGTAAAATTGTGACTATGATCCAGACAGTGACACATTGTCAAATTCTTGTGCCTGTAGCTTTGATACCTGGCCAAGTCTGTGCAGCCAATTTTATCGATGGTGCATAATGAAGATAACTAACATTCCCTGAGGACCAGGTTGTGTGACTTCCATGCATTGACTCACTGAATTCCCTAAGCACTCTTTGTGGTACATAACAGTCTTAAAATATGTGGCAGGGAATTATTCTGTTTACAGATGATACAATGAAGCTGTGAACAGTTGAAGCCTGGCCCGAAATCATGCAGATGGGAATCTGCCATGCTGGGAGCTGAGCTCGGGCCAGACTCTAAAACCTGAAGTGCCCAGCAAGTCCCCTAACCCAGGAACCTGGCCCACAGCCACTGCCAGGCCCTGTTCTGTTTCTATGAATGCTCATGGGAAAATGCCAGGGGCTCAGGGCCAGTGTGACTTGATTAAGAAATTCAAACTGCAACAGCCTTTTGTTGGGGACTGTAATCTGGGAGTGAAATTGGCAGTGTAGTAAGGGAGGAAACAGCCCTGGTTGTAAGGGTATTTCTAGGGAAGGAGGTTCCCTGATGGGCTGGCATGGGAATCTGTGGTTGTGAGCCCCCAGTTGCCCTGTGGGAGTGGAGGCAGGGAAGGAGAGAGATTCTTCAGACTGGTCATAGTCAATACAGTTTGTAAACAGCTGAGTTCTGTTCCCTCACAGCTCAGACACATTCAGGGCATGAGGATGCTTAGCTAATGAACAACAGTGTGTAGTAAAGGCCAAGAGTGGGGTGGGGAGGAGATATGTGACCACCCCCTGGAAGGACCTCTGCCCCAGGGGACCAGGAAGGTAATGAATGTTTGGGGATGCACAAAGTGTTTATATGGCCTCATCAGGTAGTTCCCACTTTAAACTGATAGTCTGGACTATATGGTAAAATACGGTGGAATGACTGCTCTTATTTTAGGTTCTACAAACTCTTAAACAGATAGATTTGTATCTCCATTATACAAGCACTGCTGGGTAACCTTTATATTCATGTTAGGATCAAAAGAGTGAGTACTTATTAATATTATTATCATGCTTCTACTGAATTAACACTCCAGCAACAGTATAATGGTCCCACTTCTTAACAACTGCCTCTGTAAGAGCCCTTGTAAGTCACAAATAATAATTATAAAGAAAATATATTAAAAATAATAATTACAGTTACAACAACTATGTTATTTTTAACGATGATAGTGTTAGCATCTCCCTCTCATATTAAACAATACCCAACACTGGATTCCTTAGGAAGGACCGCTAATGCATTTTTGGACTTTTCAAGGTCTTCACCGTGTGAAGCCTTTTTACTCACATTGGTCCACCACAGCCAGAATTGCTGTTCCTTGCATGATGGGCAGCCACGATCTGATGTCCTGGCCTTTTTCTGGCACCATGCATCTCTACTGGGTAGTCAAGTTTCCACGTGTCCACTCTGATTTCCAATATATTTTTCCCCAGAACTAACAGAGGGGCCAGTGGAAAAGAGGCCACAAATAAGGTGGTGAATCCAAGTTGAATAACTGTTGAAGGAATGGACACACATCATGGAGTGGTGGATGGATGGAAGGACAACATATATTCCTTTACTCCTGTAAAGAGAGGGAGGCAAATGGTGAACAAAATCCCAAAGAGAAAAGACGGTCATGGTAATAATAATGTTCAATAGTGAAAGAAACCAAACAAAAGACAAATATAAAATCTCTGGGAAGACGACTAATTACAACCTGTTTCTTTCACGTATATACCCTTAATAGGAATAACATACTTAAAAATCTTTAACCAACCATAGTTATTTGCTGATAATAAACTTGGGAATCTTGAAGCATATTATTCATTCTCAGTGTTGAAATAATACAATCTTGGAAGATGATTTGTAATTGAGGATTAAAAAAAGAATATTGTGGAAGTATCTAACAATTTAAATAGAAATAAGAAATGTACCTTTGGGAAAGCTATGCATAGAGAATGTTGGAGGAAATATGCTGCAAATAGGCAAGTGAGCAAGCTCCCTTGAGTCTGGGAAGGTGAGTGCAGCACATCCAGAGAATCTATGAAGTTGTTACAAGTCACAGAAAGGTATGCAATTAAAGTGTCTTCATAAGCAAAATATCCTTATTCAGGAATGTTTATATTGATATTTCTATGGTCTGTGTGGTCACAGGAAGTGAAAATTATGGTGGTGGCTTGGAAGTACTTTTCTCTTTGTCTGTAAATTACATGGCGTTGTTACAGATGGGGCAGCAGAGACCTGTGGTAAGCTGTTCCATGGGGTGGGGGAGCAGTTAGAAATGATAAGGCCAGAGATCTAAAAGACTTTTAGACCCTCCCCTCCTAACTGGCAGACCTTTAAAGTAAACTAGCACAGGTATGCAACTAAGACAGTGGATGAGAGGCAAATTTATGGTCCCTATAGGGTTACTGCTCAGCCAAGGGATAGGGACCTCTCATGCCAGGAACGGCAAGACCGTGGATGGGGTGGATGGGTAAGAGGAGCTGACATTTGCTTCTGACCTTAGAGGCAGGGTTGTGTTGCAGAAAAGCAGACAGTGTTGGAAAGATGAAGCAGCTCCACAGCCCAGAAGGAGCTGTCATATTCAGGGAGGTCAGAGAGGCAAGAACCAGAGTTAGTGATGCCACAAAGTCAGCAGCGTGGCAGCAGTGATGTCAGTATCTGTGTCCATAACCCATCTAACCCTACATGAACTAATCTGCCTACAGGGGCCAGGTAAGTAACAGAAATGTGTGGAGTGGGTTCACTTACTGGCAAATTGGCAAGTGGATATCCTAATGAAATGCACTGCTCACAATCACCATATTGGAAAGTGGGCCTCACACTGTCAGATCTCCTTCTCTTTCAAGAGAAGCTAGAAATTAAGACTTTATTAGAAATCAACCCAGATCAAATCCCAGAAATCATTTATAATGAAAACAAAGGCACAGACTATTTAGAAATAAATTAGTGAAACATGTTAAGATGGTTCTGATAAATGAGTTAAAAAAAGAAAGAAAAATAAAGATGGTTGAATGAACAGTAGAATGCACCATAATCTTCATTGGGTAGACTCAAATTTGAGTGACATAGCACACTTTATCTCCAAAATAAATTTAGAATCTGAATGCAAATTTAGTTAATAATCCCAAATGGATTTAAGAAAAAAAGCTGAAAGGTGATGCTAAAGTTCTTCCAGAAAAATACACAAATATACAAGTAAAATAATGAGGAGGGATGCTTGAATTGGTAATATTAGGGACCTTCTGGAAAAGGATAAATTAGGACCAACTCTAGGAGGTATTAATCTATGGTCATGGAAACAGTTTAGAAATAGTGCACTGAGATTATGAATGAAATAGAATACATTTCAAGAACAGATGTGGATATTTATGAGATTTCAGTAATATTATAAAACTGACACTTCAAATCAGTGGATTAAACTATTGAATTAGCTAAATCATTGGAAGTCCTGGTAGAGTGTCCTCACTTTTGACATTAAAATAAATTCCAGACAGCTTTTTTTAATTAAAAACTGGAACACCAGAAAAAAAAAACCCCAACATGATTTAATCTGGTCAGATATTCAAGCGAGAAGAACTTTCTAAAAAGCTTTTGGAACAAAGACCAACAACAACAAAGGCCTAGCAACTCAGCAAGGCCAGAAAAGCCCACTGTAAAACAAAACTAACCCTCACCTGACCTTCTCTCACGGCCCTGTATTGCTCTCTGATACTTTATACACTTTATTCTTCCCTTTAAATTCCAGTTTCTTGGGGAAGTACATGCGCTGATAACTCCTCCAGGGCTCAGAGCCCTGCATCCCCCACGGCCCTCACCACGGCACTGAGAAGGAGTTGCACTGTAGGTGGCTGTGAGTTCCAAACCAGTGGGCGTTTTCAGTAACTGTTTATTTGATTACCAGGTAGATTTTGCTGTGGACAAATATTTTCCTCTCTGTGGAATGTTCTTTCCCCTTGAATTTTGTTTTACTTAAATAAAATTAAAAAGCCCAGGCAGATATACACAGATCAGTTTTTTAAAGGCTACCTAAGTATAGTTCTCCTCCATTTCCCCAGTCTTGGCAATTAAAGGTCGGCTTTAGCTCTTGCTTTTTTGCCCCACACACCCACCTTTCTCACTATGCTTCTTTTAGTCAGTGTTCAAATCCCTCTTAAGCCAGGTTACAGTCTTCCCTGTGTTGCTTCAACAAGTTTTCTCCCAACTGCTCTGCGATTCTTCTTTCTCTTGGTGGATTTCTCTTCTTCCACTTGCCATGTACATGGCCATTTTCCCCAGGGCCTCGTCTTCAATCCTCTGCCTGGCAAGACTGAATCATGCCAATGGACTCACCCACAGCTCCCCTGAGCTCCTGACTTGTGAATCCAGCTTAACAACGGACATCACCCCTCAGATGTCCCATAGACAATTCACACTCAAAATGCCACACACAGAACCATCTCCTAGAAACCAGCTCCTCCCCTTACACTCCTCCTGCAGGTCCGCTCTCCGGATGGGTCGCTGGAAGGTCATCTCAGCAGCTCTGTGCCCCGCCGCCATGCAGTCACCTCTGCAGCAGTTACCACTTCTGCCGCCCATGTCACTATCCCTCTGCCCAGGGCCTCTCTGCAGGCGTGTGCCACTTGTTGTCAGGGTTACCTGGGGTGGCCCCCTGAAGTAAAATTTCCCCCAAATATGGGCCTCCCCCCAAAATAGTATCTTCCATTCTGCTGCCAGAATAACCAGATCTTCTCCAACATAAACATTATGCAATTCTCTTGCTTACAAATATTCCAATATATACTTGTTTCTTTAAGGATACATAAAGTATACTCATCATGACAGAGGCCTTGTGTACCTGATATTCTCACCTGTGGATACTTTGTTCTAGCCCTACTTGTTCTTCAGTCTGGCCAAGCTTCTTCATGCCCGTGTACTCTTATATGTCTCCACCTCTCTGCATGAAGTGTCCACTTTCTCTACCACATGTTAGAGAACTAACTTCCATTCATCTTTCAAAATTCAGTTCAAATATCTCCAGGTCTAGGAAGTCCAATTTGTGTTCACCTGCTTAGTAATCCATCAACTACTCGCCATGCCTCACCTGGCCTGGGGAGTGCAGACACCAAGCCTTACCTGTCTTGGTCTCCCCAGCAGTTGATAGTTTTTGGCATAGCAGGTGCTCAATGTTTGTTGGGTGGATAAATGAATGAGTGAGTAAAGAGATGAGCGGTCTACAATCCCCCCAGTTACTCAGCTGCCATTTTGGAAAGTTCATTCTGCAGAGACAAGGAAATCTCAGTGCAGGTGGTGGGCAGACAGAGCAGAGGTGAGGGCGTGGGGGAGACAGGCCTGGTCCTGGAGAGCGCAGAAGAGGTGTGGATGGGATAGCACTGGAGAGAGAGGGAATGAAGGGGGCGGGTGCAAGGAGATGTTGAAGAACAACTGATATTAACTGTAGTAAATTAAAAGGAGAACATATTATATGAAGGGAAGATCAAGTTAACACAGCACAGGTGGAAGAGGCAGTACCAGAGACAAAGAGGTCTCACTTCATCATTCACTGCATTTCACTTATGGCACCTGCCCTCTGGGAAGGCATCACCAAATTCTTGACAGACTGGTGTTTGTATTGTGGGTGCTCTAAGTACAAAAAGGTATCTTATGGCTTCCAGATTTTAAGAATGATAGATTATTTCTCTTATGTCCCATGTCTGAGTTCTCAGACAGCAGGATCATTTGCTGGTGGGGGGAGAGCTATTGTGGTTAACAACTCATGATTACTCTAATAATCTCAAAGGATGGTAGGGAATTCACTAAAGCAACTAAAAGAGAAATTTCACTCAAAAAATCATATGCCATATAGAATCTTGTGGGGGCCTTGAGGGCAATGTTACCGCCAACTCATCTAAGAGTTGTACGTGAGTGTGTTGAAACTCCAAGATCAAGTCACTTAAACATGTATGAGAACCAGGGTCCAGGCTGTGGTGCTCTGGACATGGACAGGAAGATGCAAAGCCTTACTACTGCCTCCAACAGGATCAGTCCAGCCGAGGAGCACAATGGACACGGACACAATCACACACCATCAAGAGAAGAATCAAGTGCAATTCATGCCTAGAGAGGAGAGCAGAAAATCGCTAAAAAGTGGAGGGGTTCCTGCCAAGGATTGGCAAGAATACTTCCAGGCAGAAAAGCAGAGAAAGGTACTTCAGGCGAAGGAGAATAGGGTTGGTGTCTGGGTGCGAGGCCTAATGAAGCACGGGTGGAGGGCTCCAGGATCACCTCTCAGAAGCTGTTCCCCTTCAGCAGCTAAGAGGTATAACTAAAAAGGCAGGTGGGGTGTCATTAATGATCATGGGGAAACCTGGGAGGAGGAAACTGAGGTCAGGAGATCATCACCAAAGGCACTTTATTTTAGAGGAACAAAAATAATTCAAAAAGCAATTGGAAATTCTATCTCCCATGAACCAAAAGAACAAAAAATAGGTTTCACTCCAGCGTTGAAAACAGAATAACAGACTGCCTACTCTCAGAAATGGATTGAATTTTCTAATTCATTATGGATTATTTAGATAAAAGGAAAACTAATAAATCTGAAAAATCTCTCTAGAATTGATGTTACTCCATCCTGTTTTGCAGGGTAGGGGGAGGCTGAATTATTTAATTGGTATTTTAATGAGACTATAAAGTTCTAAAAGTCCTATCAATTTCTCCTGAAAGCCTACAATTTTTCCTTTCAATTCCCTTTATTTGACTTAACTAGAACAATAAATTTTTTCCAAGGCTTTTTCTGTGTGTGTTAAATTAATAAATGCTATGCTGCCCCCAGAATGTTGTTGTTATTATTAATGCTGATAATAGCTCCAATAAGAAATATTTATAATTATGACTCATTTTGGAATAACAGGTCATTGGCTTATAGTCCTTTTGAAAATAAGCAATATAAACGAACATAACTTCTACACCAGGGACTGCAGCTGCACCTTTAATGGAACCAGGTCATGAAAGACAGCAAAAGCAAAAATGTAACTCAAATCAGACCCCAGGCCACAACGCATCACTGACTGAAGATGCCACAAGATGACCTTTCACTCACTGAGGGAACCAGATGCGTTTCCATGTATAATGTATTTTTTTAAAAGCAATTATTTTATATATAGAATGTGATTTAGGAAAAAAAAACCCTTCCTCTATCTCTAGACTTATAAACCAGAAGCACAAAGGGGTGCCTTTGCAGACATGAACCCTCATGCATAAATGCAAAGACTATTGGCCAAAATCCTTTTCTGTCTCCTAAGCTTAAAAAAAAACTAATTCAAGGCAGTGGTGAGCTGAAAGGGCTCAGATAGAAAACGTGCACATCATCAGCTTTCTAGTAGATAAAAGTGTCCCATGCATAATAGAAAAGATGGCTTTTCCTATGGAAATCTATTTTAAGATACAACCATTTAAAGGCAACTGAGATCTCAAAACCAAGCTCAACCAAAGAGAAACAGAGCCCAAGCAAATGTACAGAAATGGACAAAGACATTGGAGAAGGAGGGGATCTGTGCTTAACCGATATTTGAGATCAGCAAGTTCATCCTGAATTCAAGCCAGTGATGTGCCATGAGGTCACTCAAGGAACCAGGCAGAAACCATCGGTCAGAAGAATGTGAAAAGGAACAATGTGAAAGGCAGGTGTGAGATGTGGAAGGGGTGACCCTGTGAACCTTGCTGCCATGACGCAGGATGCTCTTGCGGGCTTTCTGCACAGGCTGGTGGGGTCACATGACTCTGTTTAGAAGGATATCAGCCAACAGCTGTGCCACATGGGCTACATGAATATTCCACTTCATTCCTTGGCAGTAAATCTTCAGCTTTGTACAACATAAATATTGACAAAGATACACAGAGGCACCCTATTTGAAAGCCTGACTGCATAATTGCATCTAATGGAGAAAAGCGGGCTCCGTTTCGGTATGATGGTCATTGTTTGGCTCAGTAACCGACGCTTCTGAGACCCAAAACATACTCTAGTATAACTGACAGCACCGAAGCCTCCACTGATGACTTACTCATTGCAAGGTATTCATAAAATAACCCCAGTTTGCCCATGGGCTGCAGATGGCAGTACCGTTCCCATCGTGGGGTGGTCTGTTCTGCTTCCGAAACTGCGGCACCATTAGATTCATGACCCAGATGCCAAACAGATCAAATTATAAAGCAGGATATTATCAGACCAAGGTCATGAAAGTATTACTGACAGTTCAAGCTGAACACATCATCTTCCCAAGAATTTAATTTCTTGTTTTCAGGATAAATTTCTTTTTATTGCTGCCACCCTACCCCCAAACATTGTGAAAACTAGTCCTGACTACGTATCTGTGTTTACCAAAACTGTAATGACTGCTAATTTATCTCCTACCTCCTTTTCAGGTGGGCATTTTAGCTTTTAGAAGATACCTTCCCTCATTTGTCTTTTTTCTCCCATTTCTCTGCTATTATCCACCATGGCCTTTCCAGTCTGAAAATCGTCAGAGAAAATAAGTAAAAGAAAGAAAGACAGGGTCTGTGAGCTGGTGATAAGTGCTGTGGAGGAAAATAAAGGAGGACGAGGAATTTGTGGTAGGGAGGATTGGGGATGGTGCAGTGACCTTTGAATAAGGCAAAGAAGGAGGCAAAAGGGTGGGCAGAGAGAACAGTTATCACAGGCCTGGAGGTCCCTCACACTGGACAGACAGCATGGAGACTGGTGTGGTCCAGAGCAAACAGGAAATCAGTGGTGGTTTTGGTGGTGGAGCCTAAGAGACCACAGTGAGGATGTGGGCATTTTTCCCTCTGTAGGAATTGGAGAGCCATGGAGGGTCACCGAGCAGAAAAGTGTTACTCTAACTTTGGATCAAACAGGTCCAAGGCCCTAATTTAAGCAGAATAAATCAAGGGTCAGAGAAGTGACATGCCGCCTCAAAGTCAGTGCAGAGCTTAAAAGAAACACAGCCTCGACTTACAGCCCAGTGCTCTGTCCCCTCCTGGATGCTGTCCCACAGAGCTGTCTCTAAGGTTATCTTTTTTCCTCACTGAGAGGCTTGTGGGCCAACTGAATGCTTCCCCCTATTTCAAATGGCAATTTGTCCTGAAATGAAATCGGGGTTGGCAGTGAAACAAAGCATGGGCCTTTAGCCTACAGAGCTGTTGTCCCTGAAAGCAACAGCTGGCACATGGCTTACTCATGGAGTTCAGGAGAAGAGACAGAGCAACAACAGACAACTTAGCGTCTGGCAAATCTTCGGCTGACTGCACTGCATGTTTGGTTGGATTTCAAATTTGGACAGAGAGGCAGCTTCACACGAAAGTCAGGTGTATACACCGTACATGCACACACGTCTATATGCACACACACACGGACACACACAGAGTATGTGATGTGACTTGTAAAGAGCTGCCCCTGCTAGGTTTCCCACTGCCTCTGATCTCAGCATTAACCTTTCCCTGCCCATGCTCCCAGGTTTGCTATGAGATTTCTTTGCAATGGAACATGCCCTTCGCTTCACAAACTTTCCCCACTGCTTTCAATGACATTAGGGGAAGAGCAGGGAGCTCTGGGAAGTGGTGGGGATATGGACTCGAGATAACCCTGAATCTGAATTCACACTTCATGGCTTATTTGTTATTTAACTTTATTTGCATTCAAAATGCAATTGTTGCAGATCTCAGAAGATGATTTACACTCACTGCTATGGCAGAAAGTTGCGGTTAGTAGACCCACCACTGGATCCTCTTATTCAACACGTTCTTCCAATAATTCAGATATTACTGTATCACAAATGTTCATTTCTATATTTTGATATCTGCTTTTCAGTATAATTATCTTCCTTCTTTATTCTCTAAATCTTAAGATTTTAAAACATTTTTCTGAGAAGTGGTCCACCAGGCTCTTTACTTATGATAAGGAGATAAAGATATCCTGGAGATCAAAACCACATTTAAACCCTGAGATAACCTCAACTCTGTCATATACAAGGCTAGGTTTAGTCTGCAAATACCTTGTTTAGTAATTTTTGCATCAAACAACAAGGTCCTACTGTATAGCACCGGGAACTACATTCAAAAACTTTTAATAGCCGATAGTGAAAAAGAATATGACAAGGAATATATATATATATATATATATATATATATATATATATATATATATATATGTATGTATGTATAACTGAATCACTATGCTGTACACCAAGAATTAACACAATATTGTAAACCAACTATACTTTCAACAAAAAACGTTGAAATAAAATTGGGAGATGAAACTTCCACTGCCCAGGCTGCTGTCAGGATGAAACGATTCAGAGCAGGCCAGGTATTAGCAACCCCCCTAACACATCAAAATGCGGGATCTTCCTTTTGAGCAGCACAGGCTAACTGGCTGTGGCCACCTGTAAATAAGGCTGAAGTCACTTAGACCCTTGGCTTGGGGACACCATGGCCACAGGGTGGGGGTCTCTGCATCACCTACGAGAATGATGGGGACAGACTGCTGCTGAAGCTGCTCCCCAGGATGCAGCCCAGAGTGCTGCAGTCAGGTCAGAGGTTCGGCCAGGAGCATGCAGCTCCACAGCCACTTGGAGCCCTGCGGTGAGGGTGGCACTGGGACCACGCTCGTCCATCACCCTTCCTGGCACCCAGACTCGGGAGTCTCTTGGGGGAATTTTTCTCTGCCTCATACTTCCTGTCTCAGCCTCTTGTGGAATCCGGTCCATGTCCCACGGAAACAGGGCTTTTACCCTCCAGGACCTAAATCCATCACGGTTTGGATCCAGGATGAAACTTCCATGCTAACTCATCTGGCAATAACTTCTTGTGCTGAAATGCTCTCCCCCGCTGATGGTATTAGGTCATATTAGAAGTCCCGACTTGCTTGTCCTTAGCTAAGACTCTGACCCTATTTCTCAGTCTTCCTGAGTGGAACCACTCATCTGTCGCAGAAAATCTTGGGCTGTCGTCTACCCATCATTGTCCTCAGTCTTTTGGGTTTTCTGTTGGGTTATGGTTCTTGTGCAGGGATATCAATTTGCACATGCGAAGCACCTGTAGACATTTAAAAAAAATACAGGCACTGGATCCTCCCCCCTCTCTGGCCAAGGCTGGAAGCTTTCTCCCTCTAGCAGGGTTTACACAATCATTTGCTTGGGAATTGACCACAGATTAGCATAATCATAGTAAATTGCCCTTTACTCAGTGCTTGCCACGTGGCACTTTCTACTTCATGTTGTCTTTGTACCTTCATTATCACATTTAATCTCTGCATTATAGATAATCACCATTTCTGTTGAGGACACTCCCACTTGCTAATCTTGAATACAAGTATCTTTGATTCTCCGAATCTATTTCATTCCTGAGTTTCCTGTTCCTGAATTTAAAGAGTGAATTACAGACACATGTATTTAAGATTCTCTTATTATATGTCTCTGCCTCTTCCTCTAACCAAATCATATCTGGAGAAGAGAGATTTTCTTATTATATAGTAGTGCATACCCACGGTGGAAAATGTAGAAAACATAAAGTAAGAAAATTACAGCCATACATTATCTAAACACCAAAGGACAATGCTATGCCATTTTGGGCATTTAACTATTTTTCTTAATATTTTATCCTAAAATTTCTCCAGGGCAATTTGCTTAACCCTGGAGTCATACTAGCCTTTTGTCAAGTACAGAATAACATTCCCAGAAATGATCCCAATATCAAAATAGTATGTGAGGCTGGGAAGGCCACAGGGCTCTCAGCTTATTCTCTGAGTCCTACAAATAATGCTGTTAATTCACTGATATTATGCATTCGATGCCTGTGAGTCACTCACTCATCAGCTGGCTTGGACTGAGACCTACTATATACCAGGTGCTGATCCAAGTGCTGGGGAGACCCCAGTGGGAGCCTGGATCATGGCTTCACTGTCCTTCTTCATTTGCTCCCAGAATCCTAATCAAGAGCCCCACATGGAATTGGGGGGTGTAGGCAGGTGAGTTATTTCATTTCATTATGTTCCTTTGGACATATTTAAATAGCATGAAAATAGTCGCTAACTTTGATAAGATTTCTTTTCCCTTCCTATGTATTTTTGATGATGGGTGTAGTTTTGGCATAGCAGGAATTACTGATAGATATTTGGTATGTTAGGATTTAATATGAAAAAGTAAGAAGGAAACTGTCACCTTATACAAAGAGAAGAGGCAGTGAGGAAAACACAAGCCACCCTCGAACTTGGCTACCACTCAGCATTCCTGGTTTTCAAACAAGGGAATTATAATTCAAAAAAAATTCCCTAAATATTTTAGCCCATAGTAGAAATACATGGAGGCAAAGTTCAGCTCACTGGAACCTACAACAATGAGCTTACTTAAGCAAAAGAATAAACAGACCACAGATACTATAATGCATCCTTTACTTTAAACTAGTTCATGTGAGCAAGTTTCATTTCACATGAATTTCTCAGTACCAATTTAGGAAATATATCCTTCTCCTTGATTGGTTAAAATAGCTCACTGACAACCAGGTTCAACAAAATTTAGTGTTAAATAATTAACCTATTTCCTTAAGGAAATGCTTTTGAGTAACCTGAGTTTAGTATTTCCTCTATCTGATCTATTTCTTTTCACAGAGAAAAATAGTATTATTTGCACATGAGCTACATTTACTCCTCTGGAAAAATCTGACTGTGGGCTCAGTGTAAGAGTTGTGCACTGCACAGTAGGGAAAAAAAGATTCATTTCACAGCAAAAATCAGAATCTTTTTTTTGAGGGGTGTTGTGAGCTGGGGGACAAGGGAAATGCCTTTGTTTAGAGACAGGCCCCAGTAATCCATACTGAACCTGAAAGATGAAGCCCTTGTGAAGAAATGTGGAAGGACACACTGACACCCAAAGTTGTTCACTCTGCAAAAACAGAAAGAAAGAAAGAAAAAATAATTTAACTGCCCTATAAAGAGAATGGACAGAAACTTGGTAATAAGGGAGAGAGAAGGAAGGTTTAGGGAAGGGAGGAGAAACAACGAAAGGGAAGTTGCGTGTGGTGGGCAGAATAGCAGGTTTCTGGAGCTTACAATGAAGGATGATAAGAAAAAAAGTAAAGTTTTAAAAAAGTAACAAAGTTTAAAATAGTTTAAAAATTAAAAAAAGAAGTTAAAAAATAAATTTTTTATAGTGGCATGGAAGATTTTAAAATGATGGGTGTTTTTTATTTCAAAATTCAAGTTGTTTGAGTTTCTCCTCCATGCTACAAACATCAGTAAGGCTTGCTTGTGTAAGTGGTTTTGGGGGACACCACAGAGAGGGGTGAGCTCTGCAGTTAGGTTGACCAGGAGAAGAATGCTGGTGTGGAAGGCAAGACAGAAGAGAGATCAACAGTTTTGTGAGAACAGAAACTGAAAGCCAAACATTATCCTAAAAAGGTTAGCATGGTAGGCAGAAAAATGGTCCCCCCCAAAGATGTCCATGTCCTAATCCCCAGAACATATGAAGAGGTCAGGGTCCCTGGCAAAGGGGGACTATGGTTGCAGATGCAGTTAAGGTTGCTAACCAGCCAACTTTAAGAGAGAGGTGTGCCCAGTGTAATCGCCAGGGTCATTAAAGGAGGAAGAGGGAGGCAGAAGAGGGGAGAGAGGAGAGGAGATATGACCACAGAATCAGAGTCAGAGGCACACCGTGCTGACCTTGAGAGAGAGAAAATAGGTCACAGGCCAAGAGACACAGGTGGCCTCTGGAAGCCAGAAGAGGCAAAGATACAGGTTCCCCTGGGGCCTTCAGAAACAGCCCTGCCAACACCTTGACTTCAGCAGGCTTCTGCATTCAAGAACCCTAGGAGGTTTAATTTGTGTTGTTTAGTGGAGACTTTTTCTTTTTTCTTCCTACTACCATGACGCTTGGGGATACTTGTTACAGCAGCAACAGAAAGTGAATACAGTAAGCTCCTTGAATTGTGCAGAAATTGCAGATAACAGTGGACTGTCCACCTTGATATGGGATTGGGCTTATGTGAAAATCTAAAGGACAGTGTGACCTTAGCTAATATCTGCTTTTCTCATTTTTAGGAAGAGAACAGTAAGTCAAAACCTCTGTAGTTATTATTTTAGACAAGTGTCTCTTAAAACATTATGTAACCCTGTGCCTTAGGACCCCAAGAGAGCCTCTGTTCTTAGAAGAACATGGATTCAGAGAGATAGGGTCTTACATCTGAGTCCCACAGTGGTCTCTTATTGGCAATGAGAGCTTGGGCAAATCACTTACCCTCTTTAAGCCACAGGATCTTCATTTGCAAAAGGGAGATAAGAATAAGGATTGTTTGGGTGATTAAATTATACACACACACGCACACACACATATATGTACAACACTTAATACAGTGACTAGCACATACTAGGCACTCAACAAATTCCTGTTATGGATTTTTAAATGCATGTATAAAAGGAGGAGAAAGTTGTGGGAAGTTGTGGGAAACCTTAGCTCACGGCCCCAACAAGGGCCATCTCTCAAAGGGCTCTGATCAGTCAGCCCCCAGTGATGGGCTAATAAGCAGAAATTATAGCACTTGGGGATTTAAGTTAAACATAAAAAGAAGGTATTTAAGCATAATTATTAAACAGCAGGTACGTTTACACTGTTGGATGGATCTTCTTATCTGGAGACCTTTAATAAGCAGAGTCTCCCCTGTTTTAGAGATGGGCATGCAGGAAAATGACTTGGATGGGTGGGCCGTTCTCACCCCGAGATCACATGACTTAGTATTCACGGAAGTAACACCTCTTGTGTGTTATTCCAGATTGACTGTCCTCCCATGATTATTGTCAGCTGTGTCATCAGTTCAAGGAGACAGCCACCTGGGTCACACTGGAATATTAGAAAGAAAATATCATTTAAATTTTAGATAGCTATAACATGAAATAAAGTCATTATTTTATGGCTAAAAAAATCTAAGGAACAGACAGTAAAGACACTCTTCTTTGAGCAACTAGGGGAAAACATGAACCAGGTTAGACTGTCAGAACACAAAGCTGTATTCACAGCACTTCATTTCTGTATTTTCACAGCCAATACATCGGATCTCCTGGATAAGTCACAAATCTGCCCTTAAAGAATGTGATGTAGAAACACGAAGAGTAGTAGTTGACAAACTGGAACAAGAACACCTCCATGGCTAGGTTGTTCTCATAGTCATTCTGGTCCTTGGGAGCTCTGCAGCTAGAATAAAGAAAAGTTAAGTCTCTAAAGCTGTGAACAGCTTTGAGACTAATCAAAGCCACGGATACATGAGTTAACACGGTAAATATATATATACACAATTCACACTGTTTTCATTTAAGCTGTTTTGAATTCCTTAACATAGCTACTATGTTAATTCCAAGTGTACACACTGTTGTAAGAGTTTCTCACACTATGAACACAATATCCCACAAGGCAAAAAAAATAGTCAGCTGTTCCTTAAAATTTGTAAGCACAACAGTATCCAATGGGCAAGAACTGTCCTCTGTCAGGTATAAGTTGATAGAAAACTACTTCTGAACATCCTGCTAAATGACATTCTCTTGTCTCCCTGAACGGCAGGAAGGTAGGACTATTGAAGAAAACAAACCAAACACGGGGAAACTTGCTAGAAGAATTTGGGGAACATAAAACAGGTCATCCTCCTAGTTTAGAATTTAAATTGGTCTTAGTGTTTTCAGAAGATGACTACTGAGCAGACCACTGGGAGAAAGACCCAGCCACATGCAGCTTGTGGGAAGCACTTGGGCCGCTAAGCCGCTGGCTGGGATAAAAGCCAGAGAGAAGAAACATTTATTATAGAAGCTATAGATGATGAGAATGGAGCTACACTAACAGGAACAGCATCGGGGAAAGACAAATAACACTGTGATTATTTGTCCTCTCCGTAAAACATGAGCAAATCTGCCACTGGGACCATGATCCTCTTCCACTTATTTGCAATAAAGAGACTATTTACTTTCAACAATAGGGTACATGATCTAATGTAATTGAAAATACTATTCAGCACTGACCTCTTTACACAGAGCTTGGACATTCTAATGCTTGCTTTGTCCCTTTAACTAATGCAAAGCCGGAGCTAATTCACTTCTCATATAGGCTAGAGAAAATACGTTTACACTTGACGTTTTCTAAAGACTGTAAAGTTCTGGAATTGAAGTGCCCAAAAGATACAGTTTCTGTTTTGACCTGGTTCTAAAAGTGGTGTAGAAATGACCTCAGCTACAGTAGGAGCTTACCAGAGTCAGTCCTCATGATTGCCACTTTCTCATATACTGCCTTCAGTATCACAATGATGATAAAACTGATGAGAGAAGCAGTGATGGGCGTGGCCCATCTGCACAGTCAGGTACTTCTGGATTGGGTCTCTTCCATGCAGGTTCTTGGGAAGTTTTGCAGAAAATAAAATTAACACTGAGAGTCCGTAGACAATGATCCCAATAACTGAAGCAATGGTGAACAGGACCTGACAACCCAAAAACCCAGCAGCATGAGACTCACTAATGATCATATTTTTACACAGAAAACTTGCCGCAACCCACGCTTAAACAGACAACATGCATGTGCTCTAAACCTCAAATAAACGTGAGAAGTGATGTAAATCACACATAAATGCCACAAGAGACATGAATATCAGGTACGTTAATCTTTAGGGTAGGAGGAATGAAGGATGTCAAAAAGAATGAGTGCATCCACTAATGTAACATGCTGACAGCAGGAGCAGCTGTGTGCAGAGTATAGGGAATATATGGGAACTCAACTTTCTGTGAATTTTTCTGTAAACCTAAAACTGCACTAAAGAAGGAAGCCTGTTAAGTATATCTTTAAATGGGTGAAAATGGAGTAACTGGTGACATGTTCTTTTGGAGACAAGTCTGTGATAGCAGAACCAATGAAAATATCCCTTCTACATCTATAGAATTACATAGGTTATGAACTAGTTGTAACCCATGAAGGGGATATGCTTCCTTTAAAGGGAGAACCTATCACTGATTCAGGGGCCAGCAGGTGCTAGCTGTCGTCTTCATTCTGAATAGGACCAGTGAAACTGTGGACATGTCCTGAGGGAAACACTGGAAGTGACAGCAGATCTCTGTTGATGAAAGCTTCACATGCTTTTCATACTCCTTGAGATTTTAAAATGGCAGGTATTCATACTCCCTGCATTTGCACAAGATTCATGTCCCTGATCCATTGTAGTTCTGACTGTGTGGACCCAAGGGCAACGGGGGTGTGAAGCATAATTTGCACGTGGCTGATAGGGTTTCAGTTCCTCACTAGGCAGGTTTTTTTCTGGCCACTGAAGAATGCACATTAAAGATCCCATTTTTAAACTGTTTTCCTTCCATCTATCTTCTTGGTCATAGTCCAGAAGCATGTCTCAGTGTCCCTGGCTGCTCCTGATGGCTTCCCCAGAGAGAAAGCTCCAAAGAATGTGAATTTCAAAACTAAGTAAACCACATCATGTTATTTACAGTAATAGCGGGAGGCTGGCTTGCACCTGCAGGAGAGAGCAGAGGGAGTGTTTACAAGCCCCTCCTGGAGCCACACTCCTGCATCTGGATCCCAGCTCTGATGCTAGCTGTGGGGCCTTGTGCAAATTTCTTAACCTCTAGGGGCTTCAATCTCCTCACCCATATAATGGGGGGATAATAATAGCAATTTATAGGATTATTGTGATGAGTCAATGATTTACTAATTGTGAAAACAATTAGAACATTAATCACAGGCATGTGAAAAACTCTACCTAATTATTAGCTATGAATATGGTGACCAAAGTCTTAAAAAGGTGTTTTTTTTTCTCAGTTTTTAAGCCATCAGTTTGTAGAGAAAGCATTTTATTTCCTCCTCTACTCTCTTTCATTATCCTTTTCTTCACAGTTAAGGCTTCATGCTTGTGAAAGGAATAACATTTTGGTGTGTGTGTGATTAAATGTGAAAATTAGTTAAGGCTAAAAAAAATGTATTATAGAAGGTATATTAAGCCTTCCTCCCTTGTACAGCACATATAGGCCATTTAAATAGTATGCATTTTTAAAAAGTCTGCATAATAAAATTTTTAATTTTGTATTAAGTAATCAAAATAGTTAAATTCTTTAAATGCTTACTATTGCTTCAGCACAGATCTATTTTTCTAAATCCTCACAATCACCCTGTGGGAAAGGTAATATTATATCTCTTTTACAGACGAGGAAATAGATCCACGTGGAGATGATGCAATTTGCCCCAAATGAAACAACTATTAAGTGAAAGAACTGAAATACTCAAAGAGCCCAAAGACACACAAACCGTATAGCACTGCCTCCTACATGGACTGTGAAATCAATTCTAATTCATTTCAGAATTTATACAAACTTGACACATTTCCATTTTTCTTCCAAGAACTTAATGGGTTCAATATTTCTTAAGAAACAGGAAAGCTTTCCATTCTCCTTCCTCAAGTTTCTTCTTACTTATCATCTTTTCTGATCATAACTTTAATATTTGCTCATTAATGAAAATTTGAAAGTACTCAGTAGTGGACATAACTGCTGTCCTGGAGCTGTCCCCAGTCTTAGAAGAGGACCCAGATTTTGCTTTAGGATAAATAACTTCCCTTCTATCTTTAGTCCTGTGATTTAAGCTTGATTGACACACTCTTTCTGAAGCACCAGAGGTAGATCTCAGTTGGTTTAAGACAAATAATACCCCTCATTCTATTGGTCTCACACATGATTTGAGAATTGGCAAATAACACAGTAAAAGTCACTGTTATGTGAGGAGATACGTGCTGGTGCCCATGTGAATGATGAGCTTCCTCTATCAAGAGAGGAAGCTGCCAAAAGAGACCTCTCTTGGCTTGGATGGATGTGTGATCTGTGATGCTGAGTGCCTAGAAGCAGCATGCTGAGACATCCTTGGACACAGAATGAAGGCAGGACAAAAGCAGCCCTTGACATCATCTGGGCTACAGTATCTCTCCTTGACTGAAGCCAGACCTCAGACCTGAGGTTTCCATTTACAGGAACCAATAAATCCCATGCATCCCCATTTTTTGGTTGTTGTTTAAACACATTGGAGATTGATTTTGTCACCTACAATCAAAAGACTCCAACTCTGAAAATGAATAAAAAATAAAATAAGAAAAATTCTTCTACCTATAGACATAATCCCTTCAGAACTGTGCATTGTTTGTATATTAAAAATCATTTTATATATTAATTTTATTCTCAAGCCTATCATAAGCATAACACTTTGACATGTCATAAAATATATTCATGGACACACTTTTTCATGACTGCAAAATATTCTACTATGTGAAGTGTTGGAAGAATATTTTGGCTGAGATTTTATATATATATATACATCTAAAAGTATGTCTGTGACTTTCATCCATACTGACTTTTCCTTGCCATTTTGAAATACTTCCTTATTAAAAGTTTTTCAAAGCTGAATTAGTGGATTAAAGCATATGAATATTTTTGACTCTTGATATGAACTGCCAGACTGCTCTCTAAGAAGGCTGGAGGAGTACACCGGAAACTAACACAGCATTGTAAATCAACCATACTTCACAAAAACTATCCAGTAGCCTAGGCATGGGATTGGTGATCACTGGCTCTTCATCCTCATAAACAGAGCTGTGTCACTTGAGAGGTGGAAAACTATTTCATTCTGATGTGCACTGACTGAATTACTATTGGAGTGTGACATCTATTTTTTCCTTTGTGAATATGTGTTCATCTTCTCTGCCTTCTACGCTCCTGAGATTTTTTGGTGTTACGTTTGAAGTGATCTGAACTCTCTGTGTATTGAAGGAATTAGCCCCTTGTCGGATTTGTAAACAAATAACATCCTCTGGTGTTTTGTTTAAAATTAGGATGCTTCTGATGCATGGAAATCTTTATATATTTTCCTCTGAAACTTACTGCTCATCTAGAGGTTGTATATTCATCCATATTTATTTCTAGTTTTTTTCTAATTGCGTTACTTTTTTAAATATTTCTGGAATTTCTCACAATATATGGTTCACTGTTTTATTTCAGTCTTTTCTTTTCCCCTCAAGTAGCTATCATATGTTCCATTTATTGAATAACCTTTATTTATCTCCCTGATTTGTAATGCCTTCCATCTCATATATTAAATTATTATTGATATCAGAAACCATATCTGGACTTCCTGTCCTATTTTCTAATCTGGCTATTCTTGAGCTAGTAACACTCTCATTGTCTTATTAATTATTATATTAGTAATATGATTTTATTCACAATAAACCACAAATCAATTTTATAACTTCTGATATTTTGGAGATATGATCTTTTAATCTAGAATCATGTGATTAAAGCTTCTTTTATGTCTTTCAGTAGTTTTTATTTATTTAATTTTTTTTGACAGTTCCTACTATCCTTTTGTTAGGCTATTCTTAGACATTTTACCTTGGTTGTTACTCTTGGAAAATTTTAGAATTCTTAATGCCTCCATCTGGTCTCTTAATCAGAACCTGGAGAATCCTAAAGCACTGATCTGATTTGAACAAATGAGTTGAAAAGAACTGGGGGAAGCACTGTGAGCAGAAGAGACTCTGGAACCTCCAGATTGGAGCCCTGCATTGGCTGAGGTGTTCTCTGGAAACAGTTTTCTCTATGAGACTACATATTCCCCATCTTGACTTTCAGTTTCCTCAGCATTTCACATTAGATTTTAAGAAGTCTGTGGCAGATTCTTACCCAGAAAAAGAGCACTTGCACAAAGGGTTATATGTATACACTTTTCCCAGGTGGTAAAAGGAACACGCTCTTCTTCCTAATTAAAAAAAATGTTTAGTCAATCAAGGGATTACAGCAATGAAATGATTTTTCTCCTAACTTGTCACTAAATCCTAAGCATAATTTAAAAAAAAAATAATTTTCAGACATAGCCTCCTTATTTTTTAACTGCATGGGTTTTTTCCTTTTTTTTTTTTCTTTTCTTTTCTTTTCTGTTAATGATGTCAAACACACAACAAAATACGTACAGTGTTCATTTTAATATTATTTTTTGAAAATGCACATGTGAACAGCAAACTGTTTCCCTGCCATGGTCTGAGCTTAGGGGTCTGGGTACCTGACGAGGCCAAGCTGTAAAGCTCTATTCCTGAGCTTGCCTTAGATTTCAGAAGTGACTGAAGTGACAGCTTAGAGTCCATGCAGGACAGAAAGTTTCACAGGTGTCTGCAGCTAACTGGTCTCCACTGTGTGTTTCTTGGTTGGGCTTTGTGTGTTAATTAGCTACAACTATGAAGTTTTAGAGTTTCCATTTTAGAGTTTATATTTAGATGTTTTTTTAGAGATGATATCAGTAAGACTCAAGGTTTACCTGGATTATAAAAGCAGCAGGAGTATAATAATACCTGTAACTAAGTACATGGCCCCTCCTCTGTGCCAGGAAGTCTTCCAAGTAGATTCTGTACATTAATTCGACCCGTCCTTACCACAGTCATGAGGAACTCTCCTATTCTTATTTTATAGGAAACTATGGCACAGAGAAGTTAAGTTGTCCAAGATCACTCAGGAAGCAAGCTGCTGTGCTCAAATATGAATTTAGGCAACTTCATTCCCAAGGTCTCACTACCACAATGCTGGCCTCTCTAAAAAATGGAGCATGCATTTGCAATTAAAATAAAACACTTCAATTAAAAAACTAAAAAAAATTAAATTTTTTTTAAATAAGGAAGAATGATAAAGTGAAATGAATCTTCATCTTCAATTTTTCAACAAGTATGTTCCAATGAAAATTTAAACTTATTAGTTGGCAATTTTAAATTTAAAATTGGCAGTTTAAATGACCAAAAAACTTTTCTTCAGTATTTTTTGTATTCTGCCAATATGATACGTTTTTGTTTTTCAGGACTCAAAAACATTATGAACATCTAATTTTGTCTAAGTTTCAGCTTTCATCTCTGAATTTACAGTCTTTCACAAACATATGCTTTGACCGCCATCTTCAGTTGTAAACAATGGGAACTATTCATAATGGGGATTATTAGAAGCTTATTACATTTTAAAAGGCAAATGTCACTTTCTATTGGTAGCTGAACCTCATTTTTTTCCATTTATATAAAGAGGAGTTTGACCTGCTCCCTCCAGACCTTTTCAGTGCCAACGTTCTGTAGATCTGTGATTCAATTTATAAAATCTATAGTTGGAGACATTTTCAGATGCTCCTAGTAAAAGCATTTTATTTCCAAGGGTTATTCATGCTCACAACCTGCTGTCCTGCTGCTGCTGACTGCAAGTACCATCAGCTCTAAATTATCTCAGCTGATGGAAAGAAGCAATAATACAGATGACTCAAAAAATCATCATTTCATAGCTCTGGAAGGTTGATACAAAGATATATAGTTTTATATTTTTAATTTTGCAGCAGGAGTGGCAGCAATAAATTTACATTTCCAATTATATAAAATGCCTAGCTCAGTGCACAAACACTGATGGCACCTCAACAAAGGTTTCCCTGCTTCTTCTACCCTTTCTCTGACTTTAGGATGAGAGCCACGCTGCTTTGTGCACATCCCAAAAGGAAGGGGGAGCAGTGACCAGGACTTAGTTCAAGCAAAAGGGCACCTAGTCTATGATGAAAAGGAGGCCGCAATAATGAAGGCACATGTGAAAAAATGGGAGTCAACTATAAAAACCAATGTGTCTTTCTTTCTACATCTATGTCATAGCGGCTAATTTATATTTTGCATTTTTTTTATTGGTGTTATGAAAGGATACAATTCAATGCCTCTTTTCTTATACAATTACCAGCCTTTTCCTTTTCCCCCTTTTTACTGTTATTATGAAGGAAGGACCACACTTCTCTTCTGTGTCCACCATTCCAGGCAGTGCTCCTTCACCTTGGCTGCACATTAGAATAACCAGAGGAGCTTTAAAAACTTCCCTATGCCAGAATGCACCCCAGGCCACTAAGTACCATCGGAGTTTGCAGTGATGGAATCCAAGCATCAACATTTTTTAAGGTCCCCTGGTGATTCCAACATGCAGCCAAGGCGGACAACTCCAAAAGTAAACAGACTAAAGTGCATCTAATCAGCGCCTGCTTTTCCTGGGTAATCTCATCTATCTCCACGTGGGGACACCACACCTCCTATTCTGACCAGACTTGTTCTTCCTGCTCAACCCTGTCCCATTTGTACTCAAGTTCTGCCTGGCGCCGCTTCCAGAACTCCAGAAGTATGGTGACTAACACAGAGAGAGAACAGCAGAATGTGGATCTTCAGTGAAGACTGATGCTTCAGAAATCTGTACTTAATATTTATTACACTTAACACTTTGGTAAATGATTAATAAAATCACATTTTATTTATAGGCGATACTAAAGAGAAACATGAGTTAATGCCTTTCTTTTAAGAAAAAGGAAAAGGTAGATAATTTATTGAACTTGTGAAAACAGAATATCTAGCTCTCTAGCTCAGGGGAAAGGTATTAATGTGATGGTCAGAGGCAGGTGACTGTGTCTGATGCTAAAGTACCTGCTACAAGCACATTATGCCCACTAAAAACACAAATATCGGGGGGAAGGGTGGGTATAGCTCAGTGGTAGAGCACGTACTTAGCATGTACAAGGTCCTGGGTTCAAACCCCAGTACCTCCATTACAAAAGAAAGTTAAAAAAAAGCACAAGTAACTGTCATAATTTAAAAGCAGTGCATGGTCCACCCTCCAAGTCTTCTCCTCACATCACTCTGTCCCTTCTGTCCGAAGGACCTGAGGGTAGGGAAGGGGATGAGAATGCTTTAGTAGCCCCTGCATTTCTATTCCACAACCCCAGTCACACAAAATTTAAATAATATTCTTAAATATGGGAAATTGCCATTTTCCTCAATCTTCGGTAAAGTAATTTTTAGAAATCGTCATTCTGTTTTAAGACTCAACACTTCAAATAGTAGACAAAAACAACATGAAATGTTAATTGAAAATGTGGCTTCAGGGTAAATCACCTAAGCCCTTCTTCCAACCAGACTGTTACCCCTAGGTCCCAACTACAGAGAAATTTCAGAATAACCACTGTTCCCTCCACCATTATACCTGAGTCTCTACCATGCCCTGAGAATAAAGAGAAAAGAGACACAGTCCCTGCTTCCGGGAGCTCCTAGGTGCACAGAAGTCATCATGAAATGAAGGCTGAGGAGGCGTGTTAAGAGGTCTTGGATAACAGTCAGCAGAGGGTGCTCGGGGCAGAGAGCCAGAACTGTAGCCAAGGCTTTCCCAGAGGAGGGAACCACTGTGGTGAGTTCTGAGATGCCCTAGAAGTTATCAGGTGAAGGTATAATGTTAAGGCAATTTCTCCCTGGGGAGCTGCACATGCAAAGGTGGGAGGCCAAAGAGAGCCAGGTCCCTTCCAGGAACTCCAAATAGTCTAGAAGTGAGCACAGGGTGTGGGAAGCAGGTGAGGCAACCAGGTGGAGAGATCACAGGTGCACATCACAAAGGACTCTGTGTGCCTCCAAAGTAGAGGAGACATGCAAAGTGATCAAGAAAGAGACAAGATAGAGGCAGGGAGACCTATTGGCAGGTTCATGTGAAGGCCTGCTGAGGCCCCGCCAGGAGGAGAGAGAAGAAAACATTTAAGCAGGTGGACGGATTGGCCACAGGTTTGATGGAAGGGAAGGAAGAGGTCAAAGATGCCGGGCAGCTTTCTTGCTTTGGCAGTGTCTTAAAATATAGTGCCATTCCCTGAAATAAGAAGGGCAGGAAGAGGGGCAAGCCATGAGAGGAGACAACTGATTCAGTTCTGGGTGGGTGCCTGTGGGCTCCAGGAGAGATGTCCAGTAGGCAAATCAAAGTCTAGAAATCAGGAGAAAGTTCTAGGCTGAGCCAAGTAGTTTTCCTGTTTCAAGAGGATAATTGGTGTGAGTGGACAAGCTCAAGAGAAGAGGTGTGGAGGGGTAGCTCTCACCCTCCTGCACATGGGAAGCATCTGTGAGCCTTTAAAAAATAGTGTGCCCCAGCCTGGAGTGGGGACTTTGTACTGTTTATTGTTTTTTAAATACGTCTTTCCTTTTTTGGGAGGTAGTTAGTTTTATTTATTTTAATGGAGGTACTGGGAATTGAACCCAGGACCTCTTGCATGCTAAGCACGGGCTCTACCACTGAGCTGTACCCTCCCCACCTTTTTTTGTTTTTAGACATTAGCTCTACTGAGCAGTCAGGGTTGAGACTCAACCTGTAGAGAGCAGAGAACCTTGGGGTAGAGATCAAGGAGAAGCTGCCCAGATCCCTGCAGACCCCACCAGGGGCAGCCAGAGACACAGGGAGCCTCGGACGGGCTGTGAGGAACATGAACTCAACACTTCCCAATGGCGAAGACGACAAACATGTTTCAAGCACCCACTTCCCAGCAGTGTTTGTTCCGACTTTACTAGATTTCCAGTAATACTGAGTGAGAATAGAAATAATCTGGACACAGGGATCAAATTCAAATGCCGGCTCTGACCATTCTTAACTGCGTGAATACTGATTAAGAAGCTACCCATCTGCCACGTGTAAAATGGGGGACCTAGAACCGTGCTTGTGGGCTGCTGTGAGAGTAATGAAATGACATCTATAAATGCCCTCCTGACTCTCAGAGGTAATTGCTACTATTGTCCCCATTTGGGACACCAAGAAACAGAGGCACAGAAAGCTTCAAACACTTGCCCAACATGAGGGTTGGGGTCAGGAATCAAGCCAATGACTTCTTGGATCCAGAGCCCAGGATCTTCTTATGAACAACACATCACTGCCCAGGCTCCCTGCTCCAAATCCCTCCTCGCTTTGGCTCAGTTCCATGGCACCTGCACTGCACAGATGTCGTCACTGCCTGTCTGCCTGCCTGGTGTCTGATCATGGCACTCCTCCCTCCATCCCACACAGCACTTCCTTGGGCACACCAATCCTCACAAGGCCATTGCTGTGGCTACTCGGATGTTTACATGGAAACGCAGGTGGCAGCCCAGCTTTTTGCTATAGATGCTGCTGTCAGTGGAGGCAAAGAGCTCACAGATTGTGGGGGAGGCTAATTCTGGTCTCCTCTTTGGCTGGAGAGCTGGATGGAATCTAGTTTCCCTCTGCAACTTAGACATCCAGCATGAGAGATATGTAAGGCCATCTGGCCTCTCAACATAGAAATGATGCCCCCACAGTTGTACTTAACATTGTAATCTCCTGGCTCCACCAGAGAGCAGAGGCCATGGCCTGTTGTCCACCAAGTTTTGTTTCCTTGCATGACAGGTACAATGGGGTGAGTTAACACTGGACCAGAAAATCTACAAAGCCCTCGTGTACTATTTCTTGACACCTGCAGGTCACCCAAATATCCCAGATCCTCCAAGTAAACAACTAGTAAGAGGAACTGAGCTGGCTCATCTCTCAGACCCCTGATGGCAGGACTGATTTGGCCTATCCTGCTCTTGGGATGATCTGTTCTCCTTCTATGTGCTCTATCCCGAATTGAAAGAGACTGTTCTTTGTTAATGGGCTAGGGAGTATTTGTGGCTTTCTGACCAGAACCTTCAAAAGTAGAGCTCTTAGTTTGAATGGAAGCACGGCACCCACATCTCATGAGATCAGCTACCCAACAGCTTCATCTAGCCAAGACTGTGGCCAAAACCAGGGGTCCATGCTGTTGAGTGTTGGGTCTGGAGAGCAATGCCTCCACCACTGAGAAGCTGCCCCGCCACTTGTGCCCTTGTCCCCATCCAGGGGGAGGTGACACATCCATGGGATGAAAGCCTTGAGGGCACTAGGTGACTGTGGACCAAGCTGTGACTGGCTGGTCCTTCTCCCAATGTGACCCATGTTAGCCTCACATGCAGAAAATCCCCAAAGAGACCCCTGCTTGAGTGAATGGGTCACGTATCAGCCAACTGTCCTCGGGCCACCTAAGAAGCAACACAGTATACACAGTGAGCCACCAACTCACTGAATTCCCCAAGGCTCACAGCTCCCTAATTTGACACCAGGTACCCCCAGCAAAAAGAAGACCCTTACTTTATAATTGAGTTGAGAATTCTACTGCCAATGCTGCCTTCACCTTCCACTTATGAAATCCTTTCCACTCTGTCCCCTGCTCTGCAATTGTGCAATCAGTCCAGAGCTCCTTCATGAGACAGGAGGGAAGGGGGCTGGGCAGAGCCATTAAAAGAATGGCACAGCCATTAGCACCAAGACGGTGGAAAAGTCAACTCCCAGTAGATTTTGAGCTTCAACACACACTCACCGAAATACAGCAGGATGCTACATGGCACTCCCACAGGTGCCAGGACAGGTTCAAGGCTGACCATAAAAGGTCAAAGGGTCAGTGGTGGCCCAATTTCTGGGAATCCCAACACCTTCCCCAAAACGGTTGGAATATTCCTCCCACTTATTAGCATATGAAGATACTGAGTGCATAATAACTAACCCCAAACCTCGTGGCTGCTCTCTCTGCTGAGGGAGACAGCCCACACTCTGTCTGTGGAGTGTGTATCTACTTTTACTTTAAACTGGAGCACCCAACTCCCACGCCTCATGGCCTTTCTCTTGCCTTCTGAAACATCCCAGTCTGTCTATGGAGTATAAATCTCTCTGAATAAATCTACTTTTACTGAACTGTGTCTCTCTCTTGAATTCATTCCTGTGCAAACCAAGGACCCACACTTGGCAAGGTGCATCCCAGGGATCCAAATAAGACCTGGGATACGGCCATCCTCTCCCCCCCATTTTCCTGTATCATACATTCCTTCCCAAAGGATCTCACATTGCACACTCCAAAATAGACAGCACTCATGTGTCCTGACCTGGATCTGCTTCTGCATGTATCATTCTCATGTCCACTAGAATGTCACCTTCATGAGGACAGGGATTTGGTTCTGTTCACAATGGAAGCACAAGCACATCACAGGTGCTGGAGAAGTATTAACTGATTGAATGAGCTGTGGGAAGTCCTGGGAATTCCACCTGCAACTCCTAGCCTCTTGGGTCCCAGCTGACTCCAGTTGCTCCCGGCTACTCATGGCTGACCTCTTGCCACCGCTCTCAACTCTGCCACCACCTGAGCCGGGATGAGCTTAGATGAGCACACACCCCAGAGAGCATGGCAGCTGGTTCATGAGGTTGCAACACACTCACCCCTTGACTGCTAGGGGTTACTTAGGATGGACAAACTGAAGGAAGCACCATGTGCACCGCCCTACCCCACAAATCACTTGAAGCACCAGGACTGCACACAGGGGAAACGCTGGCCCTTTCCAACCAAAGGAGAGGGACTACGGGTGAGAAGAGGGTCTCTGTCAACTAACAGTCTCTTTACAAGCCCAGTCTTAGAAAAGCTCTTTAAAGACACTTTTGGTATCTTCCTTGTGTTTCTGTAATCCCTCTAGATTTTGTCATTTTCATCTACACATCAGAAATACAGATGCTCTTGAAATCTCTATTGATTTTCAATGAAGAAAATCCTCAATTTCCTTCTCTGCTAAGAAAATTACTGCACTTTATATTAAAAAAAAGCAGCTTCCTTTCATGAGTTTCTATCTTCAAACACCTAATTTCACAAGAATCAGTGAAGCAGGACATGAAAATCATGCTGTGCTTTACCACCTACTGGTGGGCAGGAATGAAATGAATGAGTACTGATCTCATGAGACGGGAAGGCTGGGGCTGTCTTATTCCTGCTACAGATGGAAGGGTCCATATCTGTAAGGGTGAGGAAGGACCAAGGATGAGAAACCAAAATTTTCTAACCCATTTCCCTTTTTCAGAGTCCAAGACAAAACAGGGTGATTGTATCAACAAAAACAAGAACATCTGCACCCTTCTAAAAGCATGCTACGAATTTACTACTACACATGGCACTCTGTCACTGACCTAAAGGCTGATGACAGCCAAGAAATTTGCAGGGATCTTATTCTGTGCTCATCCCTTTTTGTCTTTGGAACCTCAGGAAATTTGCCTCCTCTCCATGAATGTCATTTTCCTCATCCTTCAAGTGGGAGTGTAACAGTCATTCATTTGCTCAGTGTCTATTCGACAACAGGAGACGGCTTATGAAAACAACAACAAAAAAAAGCAAAACAGCTATTCTGATCTGTGTTGTCTTCCTCCTCCTCCCTGAACATGATCTTACAGGGTAAAATGGTATCTTTCACTAAATCCCGAACTTAAGGAGCACTTCTGATAAGGAAGTCAGAGGACTGCCGTGTAACCGAGAAATGACCTGGTGCAAAAGAATGAGTTGCCAGCAAATCCTCAAAACCTGTAAGGGTGCAAACCCTGGGAGTTACAGGCATGGGTGGGAGTTCCTTAGTTCCCCATTTCACAAAGCCGAGAACTTTGCAGGGTCCATGAAAGACAAAGATAGCCCAGTACAACCACACCATGTTTTGGAGTACACCAGGGCCACATCACTGCTGACCTGCAATTCTTTTTCTCCCAGAGCAAGAGCCCTGGGCGTGGGTGACTGTGTTTGAGGATGGACAAGAAATTCCTCTTCTGTCTCCTTTGCTCTCTCTCTTCCTGCAATAAAACAACTGGTAGGACTCTGTTGGGGAGCACTGCACCCACATTCTCTGGCAAATCCCACAACAGGCAGCTCTAGCTGATCTGAGAGAGGACTCTTCAATGAACATATATACACCAAAGTCAGGCAGAAGGCTGCCTGTGACCTTGGGAATCCAAACCAGCTTGCCCTGTTAATCAGGATGTTAGACATCTAAAGAAAGTGTGCACCAGGTGAAGACGATGCCTTAGACAGCATTGGTGGTTATGGCCCGCAGTATCTAAGGACAAGTCATGCTCTGGCAGATGGGAGCATTTTGGTTTCTTTAAGAGTTTGATACGGAAGGGCTGTGATATTTAATTGGGCCTTGAATCTCCAGACCTCTTTACTCACAAAGGCAGACAAGTTAGGTAAGCCAGCTCAGTCTTTATTCCAACTTCCTAAACAAAAGGCTATGAGGTTGAAAATATATTTCTCAGACTCTTCTGCAGCAAGGGTTCCAGATGTAGCTTTAAAAATGCCCATCAGAGATTGAGATTTGAAAGTATCAACTACTATATATAAAAAAAGCTAAAAAAACTAAATTTCTTTTGTATAGCACAAGGAACTATATATAATATCTTGTAATAACTTTAATGAAAAAGAATATGGAAAGGAATTCATACATATATATGTGTATATGAATGACTGGAACATTGTGCTGTATATTAGAAATTGACACTTTGTAACTGACTATACTTCAATTAAAAAATATATATATATATATAATGCCCATTAGCAGCATCTGAGTGTCACTAAAAGCAGAAACCCAGATGAATGGAGGCAGAGGTGGTTGGAGGAGCTTCGTTATTTTGCTGGAGTTGATGCAGCCGTCATGGCAGAGATCTAGAAGGAATGCTCACAACAGCCACTTACTGATCTGCAAGTGAGTTAGGGTAACAGATTCCTGAAATCCACCCCACCCCTCCTGATGAGTAAGGTGTCTAGCGTTTCTCTGGAAATCACTAGGCGCAACCTGGAACTCAAAGGTAAAAATTAAAAACTGCAGTCAGGCAGCAAAGGGACTGGAAGGACACGTTGGACAAAAGTAGGTCAGAAACAACAAGGAATGGGGAGGGGATTGAATGTGTGCTCAGGACCCTGACTTCAGTGGTGGATTATCTGTGTTGAGGACTCTGAGTCAGTATGAGTAGATGGATTGGTGTGGATTAAAATGGTGGCCATTGTTCAGATAAGTGTGTGATTTGGACGATATTTATTTGAGGAGGGTTATTTTTCCCCCCTTCAACATTGATCATTTCTAGGGAGCAGAAAAATACTCTGCCACACAACATCTAATTGCAAAAGAGATGCTATGGGCTGATGGTGATATGAAAAATTTCAGTTCTGCAGTTCCAAGGTTTCTTTAATGAGGTTCACAGCAGTAGGTACTTAAAATAAAGACATCATCATATGTACAGATCCTTAAAGATACACATATAGTGCTATAAGTGGGCCTGAAATGTGTTCTGCATTCTAAAATCCAATGAAATAAAATCAGTAGCTCAATATGCCTGTCAGCTCTATAAACATGATGTAGCTAATGATCACAGAAAGCAAGATCAGTTAGGAAATTTGAGATTTGTCTTTTCTAGTGTCAAAGTTAATATTTTTTGCTTTATTTAAAAAGCAATTTTTTAATTAGGGCTCTCAGCATCCATTGGTGTACGGGGTTTAGTAGATGTGTTCAGATATTCTAGACAGTGAATCAGAGCAAAGACTGAGGTTTAGACAGTAGTTAAATGTCTCACCCGTGTGATCAGCATCCACATATTGCTATACTGAAAATCCTTAAAAGTGAGAACTTCATTAAAGCAACGAAAAGAGATGGAAAAAAATAGCCACAGACTAGTGGAAGTTTTTTATCGTGTAAAAATGACAAAGGGCTATTCATGAGCATATTTTAAAAACTTTACACTTTAATAAGAAAAACAATAAACTGACAACAGATTGCACACTGCTCCCTGTAGGAGAAGCCATGCAGATGGACTCTTATGTGAATGGGGCTGGAGCTGTAGAATTAGTTAGTCTTGCAAGTAATTCAGTTAAAAACAAATGCACATGGGATACACTTCTAGAATATCTGAGTAAAAATCTTGGAAAAATTACTCCTCTATGAAGCAATGACAATGGCAAAATTTGTCAAAATTAACCTCTGCAGAACTCTAGAAATTAAACAGAGGCTTCCAGCAGTCCAGGGAGTGTTTATTTGAGGGAAAAAAACCAGCTAAATCTCCATAAAGATAGTGAGTTTTGTGGCATTGTAACTTGATCTACCCCCATCCCCGTATCCTCACCTAAATGGTGGCCTTTAAAAGCAACAGTCTCACAATCAATGTAGGGGCAGAAGTGATTTGAAGTTACCCAAAAAATCCGTCCCCAGAGAGCTGTCACTATTTGACCTATCTCAAACTCATGCTGTGCAAACAGCCTGTCCCCAGAGTGTGTGTGGAAAACAATCAGCTATGAGTATTTAACATTACAACTGCCTGAGGCAGTGGTACCAGTAGAGGCTAACTAGATGCTGACTAGGAAACTTAGAAGGCAAAATTGAGTAATGAGACATTCTGGGGGTGGAGGTACTGTTAAAAATCTCCAAAAATATTCTGAGAATTGTAGAAGGCCGTACACATGTGTGGCACATGGCAAGGAAAGATCTGAGAAAATCTTAAACCTTCAACTCTGGCTGAAATTGAGGTTCTGCATAAGCAAGAACTAAAGGCTTTGGAAGGGCTGCAGACTGCCTGCTAGTGCTGAGGGCATCCCTCAGCACGCAGACACACAGCTACCTGGCAACAGCTCAAACTATTGGCTCCAGGCATTGAAAGAAATCACTGTCCAATCATTATTACAGTGATGACAACTAGGCTTTATACACACACACTGATCTCATGGCCATGCATGATAAAGAACACAGATTTTAAAGAATTTGTTCAGAAAATTAACTAAATAAATAGCTGCAGCAGGAATGACAATGGAAGCAACGATAAACCCTGGAGATGAGGAAAATCTGGCTTTCAGATCTGCCACATTGTAATATTTTAAATGTCCAGTTTTCAACAGAAAATTACAAGATGTACAAAGAAACAGAAAAATTTGGCCATAACACAGGGGAAAAAGTAGTCAATAGAAACTCCCTGAGGAAGCCCAGACACTGGACTTACTAGACAAAGACATAAATAAGCAATTACACATATATTCAAAGAGCTAACAGAAACCATGCCTAAAGAATTAAATTATGTGAACATCTCATTGTACAGAGAATATCAATAGGTAAAATTTATTTTAAAAACCAACTAGAAATTCTAGAGATACAAATATAATGACTAAAATGAAAAATTCAATAAAAGATTTCTCTGTAGATATGAACTTGTTGAAGAAAACGTCAGTTAACTTAAAACTACTGAGATTATCCAGTCTGTGGAACAGAAAGAAAAAGGAATGAAAAATAAAATGAACACTGTGTTAGAGATAGGTGGGACACCATCAACAATACCAATACACACATAATGGGAGCACCAGAAGGAAGGAGGGAAAAAATGGGGTAGAATGATTATATAAAGAAATAATGGCTGTAAACTTCCCAAATTTGATGAAAACATTAGTTTGTACATCCCAGCAGCACAAGAAACTCCACGTGGTATAAACATAGAGACATCAAAAATAGGCACATCAGACTCAGTGTGTCAAAAGACAAGAACAAAGAAACTTGACAGCAGAAAGAGAAAAGTGGCTCAACATATACAAATTCTCCTCAGTAAGACAGTTGATTTCTCATCAAAAACCATGGAGACCAGAAGGCAGTGGGATGGTATTGTCAAAGTGATAAAAGGAAAAGATTGTCACCAAGTATTTTATAGCCAGCAAAGTGATTCTTCAAAAAAATTAAAGGAGATATTAAGACCCTCCTACAAAAACAAAATCTGAAAGAATTCATTGCTAGCAGGCCTGCCCTACAAGAAATACTAAGGATAGTCCAGCAGGTGTAAATGAAAGGACACTCACCTGAAAAATAAATAGCACTAGTAGAGGTAACTACATGAGTTAAAAAAAAAAACAGTATAAATATAGTATTACATGTAAGTGTTTTATTCTATTTGATGTAAAAGACAACTGCATAAAACAATACTTATGAAACTCTATAAATGTGCTTATAAATGCATAAAGGTGTAATTTGTATGACAGTGACAGCATGAGGAGGGGGAGGGAAAAGATTGATACCAAAGCCAAGTTTTGTGTACTATTGAAATTAAGTTGGCATTCATGTGAACTAGATTGCTTTAAAACAAGATGTTAATTATAATCTCCAGGGCAATGGAGGAGAAGGAGGAGGAGTAGGAGGAGGAGAAGGAGAAGAAAAAGATAAAACAACAAATTAAAATGGCACACTTGAAAATGCCTACTTTGTACAAAAAAAGTGTAGTAATAGAGGAATGGGAAAAAAAGACATATAGAAAGCAGATAGCAGAGTTAACTTCAACCTGATAAGAAATTACATTTATGTAAATGAATTAAACATTCTAATCAAAATACTAAAGGCAGAAATAAATGGAATAGAGAATTGATGAACAACAGAGAATAACCAACAAGAAGAAAAGTTGGTTCCTTGAAAAGATCAACAAAATTGACAAAGTTTCACAAGTACTGAAGGAAAAAAAGAGGGAAGATTCAAATTACTAAAAAGAAATGAAAGGAAGGATGTCACTACTGCCCTTACAAAAATAACAAGGAATATAAGGGAATACCATGAATAATTATATAGCCAATAAATGAGATAATCTAGATGGAATGGATAAATTCCAAGAAGGACATAAATGACTGAAGCTAATTCAAGGAGAAATAGAAAACTCAAATAATCCTACAATAAGTAGTGACTGAAATAGTAATCCAAAACATTCCCACAAGGAAATTCTAGGCCTCTATGGCTTTTCTGGTGAATTCCATCAACTACTTAAAGAAAAACAAAACAAAACAAAAACAAGCATAAATAAAAAATGCTTCACAAACTCGTCTAAAAAAAAGAGGTGGGCACACTTCCCAATTCATTCAATGAGACTAGTATCACACTGATTCCAAAACCAGACAAAGGCATCACAAGAAACTAAAGACTGTCTCTTATGAATATAAACGCAAAAATCCTCAACGGAATACAAGCAAATCCAATCCAGTAACATATAAAATAGGCCACAATTAAGTGGGATGTATCCAGGTATGCAAAGGCTGTTCAACGTACAAAAGTCAATTCATGTAATATGCCATATTAATAGAATAATGGATAAAAACTAGGAATAGAGGACAACTTCCTCAAATTGACAGACAACATCTATGAAAAACCTGGAGCAAAGATCATACATAATGGTGAAAGACTGAACTATTTCCTCCCTAAATCAACATTGTACTAGAGGTTCTAGTCAAAGCAACCATACAAAGAAAATAAAGCCTCTAGATTAGAAAGAAAGAAATAAAACTATTTCGATTCCACATGACATGATATTATATATTGAAATCCCAAGGAATCCACAAAGAAAAAGAGAGAGAGAGAAAAGGAAAAAAAAAAACTTTTTAGAATTAATAACCCAGTCTGACCAAAATTGTAAGACACAAATCAATATATAAAAAAGTAATCATACTTCTATACAACAGCAGTGAATAATCTAAAAATAAAATGAAGGAAACATTTTCATTTACAATAGCATCCAAAAGAATAAAATACTTAGGATTATTAAGAAAAAATATGTGGAATACTGAGAAAAATGTCTGAAACTTGTATATTGAAAAGTAAAATACTACTGATAGAAGTTAAAAATGACCTAAAATAAATAGAAAGCTCTTCTGTGTTCATGGATCAGAAGCCTTATTGTTAGGATGGCAATTGTCCTCAAAATGACCTATAGATTCAATGCAACTCTGGCTTTTTGGCAGAAATGAACAAGCTGATCCTAAAACTAATATGGAAATGCAAGATGCCCAGAATGGTCAAAACAATCTTGAAAAAGAACAAAGTTTTGAATTTTCCACATTCAAAACTCACTAACAAAACTGTAATCCCTACAGTGTGGTACTTGCATAAAGGACAGACAAATAGATTGAGAGAAAAGAACTGAGAGTCCATAAACAAACTCTTACACGTAGCCAGTTAATTTTTGACAAAGGTGCCATGACAATCCAATGGGGAAAAATAATCTTTACAAAAATGATGCTGGGACACCTGAACATACACCTGGAAAGAAAGAAAACTGAACTTTTATCTTAACACCATTTATGAAAATTAACTCAAAATAAATCACAGACCTGAAACTATAAAATTTTACACAATGAACAATGAGAAAATCTTCAGGACATTGGATTACAAATACTTCTAAGATATGACACCAAAAGCACAAACAACAAAAGAAAAAAAATCAAGTAAACTGGACTTCTGTAAAATTAAAAACTTCTGTGCTTCAAAGGACTTCATCAAGAAAGTAAGAAGACAATCCACAGAATGGGTGAAAATATTTCCAATATGATAAGGGACATTTATCCAGAATAGACAAAGAAGACTTAAAACGTGACAATACAAAGACAAATACAATTAAAATGGGCAAAGAATTTGAATAGATGTTTCTCCAAAGAAGACAATCGAATGGGAAATAAGCACATAAAAAGATGTTCAACATCAGTAGGCATTAGGGAAACAGAAATCAAAAGCACAATGTCATGCAACTTCATACCAACTAGGGTGACAAATATATATGATATATGATATATAAATATGTATGTATAAACCCGGTAATAAAAAGTGTTGATGAGGATGTGGAGAAACTGGACTCCTCATATGTTACTACTGGAAATATAAAATGGTGCAGTCACTTTAAAAACTACTTTAGCAATTCCTCAAAATGTTAAAAGTAGAATACATCCCAGCAATTCCATTTTTTGATATATCCTCAAGAGAACTGAAAATATGTGTTCACACAAAAACTTGTCCATGAGCATTTACAGCAGAATTATTCAACATCAACAGATGGATGGATAAGCAATGTGGTGTATTTATAAAAATGGCAAATTATTTGAACACAAAAAGGAATTTGGGTACTTATATATGCTACACCATGGATGAGCCTTGACAACGTCACACTAAATGAAAGACAACAATCAAAAAAGGCAGCATACTGTATGGTTCTACTTATATGAAATGCCCAGAACAGGCAAATCCATAGAGGCAGAAAGTAGAGTGGTGGCTGCTGGGGGCTAAGAGAAAGGAAGGTTAGGGGGGGAATTACAAAAGGTTCTGCTTCCTTTTGGGGTTGATGGCTACACAACCCTGAAATGTACTTAAAACCCTAATGCACACTTTCAAAGGTTGCATTTTATGGCATGTGAATTATATCTCCATAAAGTTGTTATTCTTGAAGCTGAGCCCACCTGTGGAGCAAGTGGCACAGCACTGACTGCGGCATCTGGAGAGGGAGTGACCCACCCGCTCACCACAAAGGAGAGCAGCATCTGATCCAGTGCTGGAGGGGCGCGATCTTCTTGTCGACAGACACTGTGAGCAGCACAGACGAGGGTATCAACAGAGCAAGCTGAGTTCGTGAAACAGGGCAAAGACACAAAGACCTCTCAATAAAACCATTAAGAGCGCAGTCTCTAGGAGAACACATCTTTGTTTTTTAAATCTTTTTATATCTGTTTTATTTTCTATTAGCTTTTTAACCTTTACTTTTTAAACATTTCTATATGTTTACAGTTCTCATTTCATTTTTAATTCTCTTGGTTTTTATCTGTTATTATTATTCACAGGTTTCAAATATTGTGTTTTGATTTTTTCTTCTTTTTATTAACATTTTTAAAAGACATCTCAACTCGATTCCTATTCTGCTTCAACTTGCTCTTCTATTATTTATGATACACTGTTTTCAAACCTTCTTTTCCTCCATTCTTTTAAAATTCTCTCTCTCTCTCTCATTTTTAAGTTTTATTCCCACATAGTCTTTAGATAGATAAATAAATAAACATCCTTTAAGGACCACAATAGATAACTGATACTCCTTAAGCCACAGTGCCAGAGAGATATGAGCAGCATGAAGAAGCAGAGGAAGCACTCCCAATTAAAAGAGCAAGAGAAATCCCCTGAAAGTACGGTCAATAAAATAGGCATTGATGGCCTACTAGATCAAGATTTCAAATAAGAAATATCAAATTACTGAAGGAACTAAAAGAGATAGTGTTTAGAGACATAAAATATGCCAAAAACAAAATAGAAGCTATAAAGAAGAGCCAAGTAGAATTGGTAAATTCATTGGCTGAAATGAGATCTGACCTAAAGCTTATATAAAGCAGGCTAGAAAATGCAGACGAATGAATAAGTGACCTAGTAGACAGGACAACAGAAAGCACAAAATCAGAACAGATGAGAGATAAATAAATAAAAAACAATGAAAACAATATAAGGAACCTATGGGATATTATAAAGCATGCCAATCTATGCATAATATGGATTCCATAAGGGGAAGGAAAAACAAAGGGGATGGAAAAGGTATTTAAAGAAATCATGACTGAAAACTTCCCAAACCTAAAGAAGGAATCAGACACCCAAATAAAGGAGACTCAGAGATTCCCAAACAGGAAGAGCCCAAAGAGACCCACACCAAGTCATATCATAATCAAGATGGGTAGACTGAAGGATAAAGAAATGAGCCTAAAGGCAGCAAGAGAAAAAAAAAGAGTGAGTTACAAGAGAAGACTCTCAGCTGATTTCTCTACAGAAACACAACAGGCCAGAATGGAGAGGGAAGTTATATTCAAAGTCCAGAATGAAAAAAAAAAAAAGGCAGCCAAGGATATTTTCTCCAGCAAGGCTATCCTTTAGAATAGAAGGAGAGATAAAGAATTTCACAGAGAAGCAAAAACTAAAAGACTTTAGCAACACTAAACACACGCTAAAAGAAATGTGGATCCAGCAGCCACAACAAGCTTCGTGGAACACACCAAATTTCCACCTGGAATCCAACCGGTAACTGCCATCCACAAAGGTTGCAGCATTTTTTCAGTGTTGGGGGAGGGACTGCATCAGACGAGAGATACCTAAGTTAAAAGTAATTCTCTCCATTAGCATCCCATGGTCTTGTTTTTCCGACACTCTTTCCTTTAGTTCAGATGTCAATACACATTACAAAGAGTGGGAAGTGTGTGAATATTAAGTTTATATTTCCACACGACTTTAAGCTTTCTAACAGTTAACAATTCACAAAGACCACCCAAAGGAATCTTATGTTTGTGTAATAGCCATTCACTCAGAATACATATTCGTCTGTTGCTTTTCTGCTGAAACACCCACAGTCTCAAGACATGGATCCATTTGTTTCATGGGGGCTGAAATTCCTAGAAATGAAGCCCATACCAATATACTCTTTACTGTCTTTCCATTTTGCTCTTAGAACTGTTTTGTAGAACTACTTGTATTTGTTATGGGCGTATGCCATTTATTCTCTAACTAGGGATGAATATCACATTCAATCTTCCTGTTGGAAGAAGAGTCAACCTATATAAAGCAATATGAATCAAATTTATACAAAATAGGCATTTGGGTTAGGTCACGATTTGCTCTTAGGAATGAAAATTTTTCAAACTTATTGCTCATATCTGTTTTCTGAATACAAGTGTGTTGAGTATATGCAAGCAGCGAAACTGTGTCGGTGCGTGCTGAGTGATACTTGACAGCCTTTGAGTATTTTCCTTTGAATTCTCATGGTTCCTTTGCATATATGTCAGCCAACAGTACCATTTGGTGTTTGTTTGTTTGTTTGATATTTTGATTGTTTCCTTGTTGTTTGCTTTGCAAACAAATTAGGCCATGCATCTCTCCATTTGTATTAAACAGAGAGTCATATAGGATGATTCAATTAGTATATTGCTGAAAATCACCTATGTATTCCTGCTTCCCTCTCCCATCTGTAGGCTTTTGATGTCCTCCTTGCCTTCTTCTTGTTAATTCTCTGCAACTCATGGCTCTTCTTGCATTTCCAACGATGGTATTCTTATTTCCATTTCATCTTACTACTTTTCTCTTCAGGGAAGAATTGTCAATCTTTGTCTAAGGATAAGTATTGAACTGCTGAATTCTATTCAGTTTTGCCGCTCTGTGAAATTTTCTAGATCTGCTGTTATCAGATATGGCATTCTTGTGGCATAGGCTACTCTAGATTGCAGCATTTTCTCATTCAGGTTTCGGTGTATGTCTGGCACTCCTTCCTGTACTGCAATATTTGTGTCGAGTTATCAGCTGAAACACTTCCGGAGTTTCTGTTGTGACTACTTTTCTATTCACGGTAGAATTCTCAATCTTTCTTTTAGGATAATTATTTAAATGCTGAATTATTTTACACATTTGCCGATCTGTGAAATTGCCAAGTTCTGTCATTAATGGTAATGGCTGTCTTGTGGCATATGCTACCGTATAATGCAGCTTTGTCTCATTCAAGATTTTGTCTATGTCTTGGCACTCCTTCCTGTACTGTGATATTTTGGTCTAAGTATAAGCTGAAATACGTGTGGGGGTTCTGTTGTGACTGAGTTGCTGTCCTCTAGTTGCACCGAAAATCACAGAGCTTATCATGATCTTTGATGATTTGAATGAAAATATAGCTGCTTGTAGGTCTATTAGGATTCCACATTATTTTGGATGCTGGTTGCTCCTGGTTTCATATAGATGATTGTTTCTTGGCTTTCAGTAATTTTCAGTCTGCTTTTTCTCCAAATACCTATTCAGAGTTTGATTTTTATATCTAGTTTTTCCCTATGGGGCTCTTATGAATCCTAGTCTTTCATGCTTTGTCTTACCCAAGGATTCAACAGCAATATTTGCACTGGTTTACACTTGCTTTTCTATGCCATCTTCTGATACAGGGATTTCTTTTCCCTTGTTTCACGGACATTCACGCGTCCCTCTGCATTATCTACTCTGCTTACGACTGAATTTTGCCCTGCTATTATCTAACACTTTGAGTATTCTGATTTTATTTGGCTCGTCTCAATGATTCTCTTCCACATTTCTGGTATTGTGACTTTTGTGATTCTGAGAAACTGTTTTATTTCAGGGTTTCTTTCACCTCGTTTTTCAATATATGCTCTGATAATGTTTCATAATCAAGATGTTTGAAAGCTTTTTTTGGACCTTCAAACTCTTTGAATCAGAAAATGGTACTTCCTGTTTCTTGTACTATACTTCTTTATCTCAACTGGTCTATTACTATCAGGTATCTAATGTAGAATTTTAGGGATTTGTAAAGTGAAAATTTTAGTCTCTTATTTGTAGGCAATTCCATGATATTTATGTGAGGACAAATTTACCTGCACATTGATTCCATGTCGTTTTCCTGTGTGTGTGTTGTCTTGTATATCTCTAAAGGCTGGTGTTGACTTTGATCTGATCAATGCAACATACTCTCATCGTTTAGAACAATCTCATTTTTATTACGCTTATGTCACTTTTCTGAAAGTTCAGAGAACCCTCCCCCTTGTGGAAACGGAGCATCTAAATATATTCAGCTTTGCAGGCAGTTGTATGTCATTTTGAAGTGTATTCAATAGAGCACATTGACAGTGCGCTTGTACTTTCTACTTCCATAAGAAAGTTCCAATCTTACCAGTTCTTCCCAGAGCTTCTCTGTCCACAGAAAAACCTGTGGAAACACATCTATGGATGTCATGCATCAGGGCATGCTGCCATTTTTGCTAAACCCGCCTAGGTGTCCTCGGGGCTGTGCAATTTCAATGCCATCCAAAATGTAGCATCTGCATTTGGGAAATAATGGTGAAGGAAATGCTTCTTCTTCTCATGCTGCGGACCTAGACAAATGGTCGTTGTTCTCTCATCCTTGTGGCTTGGGACCATGAAAGGAAACCCAGCTGTCCAGCATTCTGTGCCTCATACCAAGCCCTAATACCAGTCCAGGGTAGGAGTTTAGCTGATCCAAAGGATTTGGAAACTGTTTTCAACCCCAAGGTCCCCTGGATTCCTCAGACCAGATGCATGATTTCTCTCATTGATCCCCCACGTTCTTTATTGGCAAAATGCCAAATTGGTCCCTGGGCCTGCAGATGCAGTGCATGTGGCCATGGTACATTTCAATTAAGTCAACTTTGCACACCGGAGTGTTTGCTTTCTCATTGGGGTTCAAGGTCAGGTTTCTCTCTTGGTAGGGCCAACCACAATCCACAACACACTCCAGATCCCTGAGACAAAACATGTGATATCATCCATAGTCCTATACCTCATTTTATGCAGCCACTGCTAGCTCAAATTCGGCTGCTCGTTTCTTGGCCTCAGAATCAATTTTGGGGACAATTTGTGCTGATTTATTTCAGTTCTGTCAGCTTAGCATCTGCTGTGCACTCTTCTAACACTCAGCGCATCGCTTTTAATCCCATGTGTCCGGTCCACTTAAGAGTGTGCAACCAATTGAAACAGAGTTTCACCTTTGCTGCTCCATTACCAGAGGTAAGGTACTGCACTGATTTCCATTCTCTACTTTGCTTCTCCTCCATCCACGTTTTCTGAGGCATCATACTGTCCTTGCAAGTAAGGGAGCACTCTATGGCAAGTCTCTGAAACATGGTCTTGGTGAGTGGATGTTTAAATTTCTGTGTAATTGGGAGCAAGTTAGCATATGATGCACTGGTACACTGCAATCTGGGCATCAATAAATCATCACTTTCCATATATAACTCACCGAAATGGAATTCTTGTTTATCTCTTTTTCTATAGATACATGATGTTACTGTTTGTCCAAATACCCCATTTTTGTCATTGTGCTGCTACCTCAGTTGCAGACTTTCAAAAGTTTAATAAAATTGATTTACATATTTTGGGATTTATACGAAAATGAAGTTAGTTTTTGAAACATACTAAATCTACTTACAATCCACACTTCTCAAATTCAGGTATCATTTTGTCATCTCTAAGGAAAAACTAGACAGATAAAATGTAAATTGCCACTCGAAAATGATGAAGGGGACAGGTAAACTCTTTACTTTTGATGCTTCCAACACCAACAGGAACCATGAAATAATTATTGTAAGCATGAAATTACCCCCACACATGGTTTCCCTTGTGCATGTGGTGCCCTTTCCACCCAATGACACTTACTGGCCAATGTTCTCATTTCAAGAAGTAACATTTCTCTCCAGGAAAACACAAGGAATTTTAAACAAGTTATTAATATGTGGGCTTGGTTCAAAAAGGAACTACGGGCATTAGATTAATGAGAAACCTGCTGCAGCTTTGCTAGTCTATTGAGAAACAGGTGCTCTTCTATCAACAATGAGAACGCTTAAACGTCCAAACATGTTGGGTAAAGCAGTTTAACACAACCATGTCTGCACCCACATGATATACTGCACCCGGGATTGAATGAAGAAAACAGACTGTCAACATAAAAGTACTTCCTTACATGTCTACGGCGACTTTTACAGTTCGTTTCACTAACTGATTTATAATAGTTACCTATGCTCTCTAGAAAAACTGAAGCCTAATACATATTCAACTTCAGTCAAAAAATCCCCTCACTTACCACACTCCCTTAAACCCAAAGAAGATGTAACCCCAGAATTTGCTGAAACTAGGGGAACATCATCATTTCTTTGTGTGAGCTAAGTATTTAATTTCTATCTATGATAGCCGAGAGTATTTGACCATTGAGGAATTCAGTGTTGTGCGCAGAGTGTGAAGTGGCAGGAAAACTGTTTCTAGGAGGGGCTTGCTCTTCTCCTATTGGCTTCATTGCAGCTCAAGGGCTGATCCTCTGGAATGGATGAGTGAGTGAATGGGAGGGAAGAAAAATGCTTTATAAGTATGACCAAACCCTGGTAAAACTTACCAGGATTTCATGCTCTGTGGTCTGTGTGATTTTTAAATGCCCCTTGGGAAGTGTGGATTCTCACGGCCTCTTTCAAGAACATGAGCTATTTTATCAACTCTGCCATCTCTTCTCTTTTAGACGTCAGGAATATTGGACCACTCCTTGGAGCAGAGCATTGAGTACCTTCTTCAAGTTCACGTTGACCCTCCACAGTTTTCTTCTAGTATCAGCCAGGCTCGACATGTCTCATGAATGTCTTTGGAGCGTGGTGTTCTGGAAAGAAGTCTCCATGCCATTATTCTCCATTGTAGCAGAACAACTCTCATCTATGTGTTCGCATCTCTCCTCAATCTGTGCAGCCAGCTTTTCTTCATGCTTCTTTTCGTGTCTCCCATAAAGTCGACCTCTACATTACTGGGCATGTCTGAAAGTACCTCGGAGACTCACCAGTATGCTGATGACGTGCAGATCTTCCACTGTCTGACTTTTCAGTTTCTAGAAACTGACCCGTGATCTCAGGTGATTGGGCAGCAGCAGTATCACGAACATAAACAGTTCCCGATAAAATAGACCTAAGCCAAGCTCCACAGAGGGTGTCAGCCCCTACATGACTCTGATCCACCCACAGAGCTCTGCCGAGTTACCTTGGATCCGGAAGCCACAACAAACACACCAACGTTCCACCTGGAATCCAACTGGTAACTACCATCCACGAAGGTTGCAGCATCTTTTCAGTGCTGGGGGAGGGACTGCATCAGACGAGAGATTCCTAAGTTAAAAGTAATTCTCTCCATTAGCATCCCATGGTCCTGTTTTTCTGAACCTCTTTCCTTTAGTTCATATCTCAATACACATTACAAAGAGAGGGAAGTGTGTGCATGTTAAGTTTATATTTCCAACGACTTTAAACTTTCTAACAGTTAAAATTCACAAAGACCACCCAAAGGAATCTTATTTTTGTGTTATAGCCATTCACTCAGAATACATATCCGTCTGTTGCTTTTCTGTTGAAACTCCCACAGTCTCAAGACATGGATCCATTTGTTTCATGGGGGCTGAAATTCCTAGAAATGAAGCACATTCCAATGTACTCTTTACTGTCTGTCTCTTTTCCTCTTAGTACTGTTTTGTAGAATTACTTGTCTTTGTTAGAGGCGTATGTCATTAATTCTCTAACTAGGGATGAATATCACATTCAATCTTCCTGTTGAAAAAAGAGTCAATCTATATAATGGAATATGAATCCGTTTTATACAAAAAAGGCATTTGGGTTAGGTCACGATATGCTCTTATGAATGAACATATTTCAATATTTTTGCTCACATCTGTTTTCTGAATACAAGTATTTTGAGTACATGCAAGCAGCAAAACTGGTTTGGTGCGTGCTGAATGATACTTGACAGCCCTTTGAGTATTTTCTTTTGAATTTTCATGGTTCCTTTGCATATATTTCAGCCAAAAGTACTCTTTGGTGTTTGTTTGTTTGTTTGATATTTTGATTGTTTCCTTGTTGTTTGCTTTGCAAACAAATTAGGCCATGCATCTCTCCATTTGCATTAAACAGAGAGCCATATTGGATGATTCAGTTAGTATAGTGCTGAATATCACCTATGTTTTCCTGCTTCCCTCTCCCATCTGTAGGCTTTTGATGTCCTCCTTGCCTTCTTCTTGTTAATTCTCTGCAACTCATGGCTCTTCTTGCATTTCCAATGATGGTATTCTTAATTCCATTTCATCTTACTACTTTTCTCTTCAGGGAAGAATTGTCAATCTTTGTCTAAGGATAAGTATTGAACTGCTGAATTCTATTCAGTTTTGCCGCTCTGTGAAATTTTCTAGATCTGCTGTTATCAGATATGGCGTTCTTCTGGCATAGGCTACTCTAGATTGAAGCTTTTACTCATTCAGGTTTCAGTGTATGTCCTGGCACTCCTTCCTGTCCTGAAATATTTGTGTCAAGTTATCAGCTGAAACACTTCAGGAGTTCTGTTGTGACTCTTTTTTTATTCAGGGTAGAATTCTCAATCGTACTTTTAGGATAACTATTTAACTGCTGAAATATTTTACACTTTGCCAATCGGTGAAATTGCCAAGTTCTGTCTTTAATGGTAATGGCTGTCTTTTGGCATAGGCTACCGTATAATGCAGCTTTGTCTCATTCATGATTTGGTGTATGTCTTGGCACACCTTCCTGTACTGTGATAATTCTGTCTAGGAATCAGCTGAAACACCTGTGGGAGTTCTGTTGTGATTGAGTTGCTGTCCTCTAGGTGCATCGAAAATCACAGAGCTTATCATGATCTTTGAAGATTTGAATGAAAATATAGCTTCTTGTAAGTCTATTGGGATTCCAAATTATTTTGGATACTGTTTGTTCCTGGTTTCTTATAGATGATTGTTTCTTGGCTTTCAGTAAGTTTCAGTCTGATTTTTTTCTAAATAACTATTCAGAGTTTGATTTTTATATCTAGTTTTTCCCTATGGGGCTCTTATGAATCCTAGTCTTTCATGCTTTGTCTTACCCAAGGATTCAACAGCAATATTTGCATTGGTTTACACTTCTATTTCTATGCCATCTTCTGATACAGGGATTTCTTTTCCCTTGTTTTCACAGACATTCACGAGTCCCTCTGCAATATCTAGTCTGCTTAGTAATGAATTTTGCCCTGCTATTAACTCATACATTAATTGTTCTGATTTTATTTGGCTCGTCTAAATGTTTCGCTTCCCCATTTCTGGTATTGTGCCTTTTGGGTTTCTGAGACACTGTTTTACTTCAGTGTTTCTCTCACCTCGGTTTTCAATACATGCTTTGATAACGTTTCACAATCTTGTTGTTTGAAAGCTTTTTCTTGGACCTTCAATCTCTTTGAAACAGAAAATGGTACTTCCTGGTTCGTGTACTATACTTCTTTATCTCTACTGGTCTATTAATATCAGGTATCTAATGTAAAATTTTAGAGATGTGTAGAGTGAAAATTTTATTCTCTTTGTTTTAGGCAATTCCATGATATTACTCTGAGGACAAATTTTCCTGCACATTGATTCCATGTCGTTTTCCTTTGTGTGTTGTCTTGTATATCTTGAAATGCTGGTGATGCCTTTGATGTCATCAACGCAACATACTCTCATCGTTTAGAACAATCTCATTTTTATTATGCTTATGTCACTTTTCTGAAAGTTCAGAGGACTCTTCCCCTTGTGGAAATGGAGCATCTAAATATATTCAGCATTGCAGGCTGTTTTATGTCATTTTGTAGTGTATTCAATAGAGCACATTGACAGTGCGCTTGTCCTTTCTACTTCAATAAGAATGTTCAAATCATACCAGTACTTCCCAGAGCTTCTCTGTCCACAGAAAAACCTGTGGAAACATATCTATGCATGTCATGCATCAGGGCCTGCTGCCATTATTGCTCAACCCACCTTGGTGTCCACGGGGCTGTGCAATTTCAACGCCATCCAAAATGTAGCATCTGCATTTGGGAGATAATGGTGAAGGAAATGCATCATCTTCTCACACTGCAGACCTAGACAAATGGTCTTTGTTCTCTCATCCTTGTGGCTTGGGACCATGAATGGAAACCCAGCTATCCCGCATTCTGTGCCTCATACCAAACCCTAATTCCAGTCCAGGCTAGGAGTTTAGCTGATCCAAAGGATTGGGAAACTGATATCAATCCCAAGGCCCCCTGGAATCCTCAGACCAGATGCATGATTTCTCTGATTGAGCCCCCATGTGCTCTTTTGGCAAAATGCCAAATTGGTCCCTGGGCCTGCAGATGCAGTGCATGTGGCCATGGGACATTTCGATAAAGTCAACTTTGCAGACCGAAATGGTTGATTTTCTTTGGGGGTTAAAGGCCAGTTTTCTCTCTTGGTAGGGCCAACCACAATCCACAACACACTCCAGATCACTGAGACAAATCGTGTGACATCATCCATTGTCCTATACCTGATTGTACGCATCCACTTCTAGCCAAAATTCGGTTGCTAGTTTCTTGGCCTCAGAATCAATTGTGGGGACAATTTGTGCTGATTTATTTCAGTTCTGTCAACTTAGAATCTGCTATGCACTCTTCTAACACTCAGCGCAACGCTTTGAATCCCATGTTTCCGGTCCCCTTAAGAGTGTGCGTCCAATTGAAACAGACTTTCACCTTTGCTACTCCATTACCAGAGGTCAGGTACTGCACTGATTTCCATTCTCTACTTTGCTTCTCCTCCGTCCACGTTATCTCTGGCATCATACTGTCTTTTCAATTAAGGGACCACTTTTTGGCAATCTCCTGAACCAAGGGCTAGGTGAGTGAATTTTTATAATTCTGATTAATTGGGAGCGAGTTAGCGTATGATGCACTAGTACACTGCCACCTGGACATCAATAAATCAACACTTTCCATATATAACTTGCCGAAATGGGATTCTTGTTTATCTCTTTTTCTATACATTCATGATGTTATGTGTTTGTCTGAAGAATACATTTTTGTCATTGAGTTGATACCTCAGTTGTAGCCTTTAAATAGTGTAATACAATTGATTTACCTATTTTGGGATTTATATGAAAATGAAGTTAGTTGTTGAAAAATACTAAATCTACTTACAATCCACACTTGTCAAATTCAGGTACAATTTTGTCAGCTATAAGGAAAAACTAGACAGATAATATGTAAAATACCACTCGAATATGATGAAAGGGACAGGTAAACTCTTTAATTTTGATGCCTCCAACACCAACAGGAACCATGAAATAATTATTGTAAGCATGAAATTACCCCCACACTTGGTTTCCCTTGTGCATGTGGTGCCCTTTCCACCCAATGACACATACTGACCAATGTTGTCATTTCAAGCAGTAAAATTTCTCTCCAGGAAAACACAAGGAATCTGAAACAAGATATTTATATTTAGGCTTGGTACACAAAGGAACTAGGGGCATTAGAGCAATGAGAAACCTGCTGCAGCTTTGCTAGTCTATTGAGAACCAGGTGCTCTTCTATCTTAAACGTCCGATCATGTTGGGTAAAGCAGTTTAACACAACCAAGTCTGCACCCACATGACATACAGCACCCGGGCATGAATGAAGGGAAAAGACGGTCCACATAAAAAAAAAAATGTCCTTACATATATATGGCGACTTTTACTGTTCACTTCAGTAACTGACTTATAATAGTTACCTATACTGTCTAGAAAACCAGAGGCCTAATACATATTCAAGTTCAGTCAAAGAATCCCCTCCCTTACCACACTCCCTTCACCCCAAAGAAGACGTAACCCCAGAATTTGCTGAATCTAGGGGAACGTCATCATTTGTTTGTGTGTGCTATTAACTTAATTTCTAGCAATTATAGTCGAGAGTATTTGACCATTGAGGATTTCAGTGTTGTGCACAGAGTGTGAAGTTGTAGGAAAACTGGTTCTAGGAGGGGCTTGCTCTTCTCCTATTGGCTTCATTGCAGCTCAAGTTCTGATCCTCTGATATGGATGCCTGAGTGGATAGGAGGGAAGGGCAAGTGCTTGATAGGAATTCCCAACCCTGGGTAAATGCTTACCAGGACTTCATGCCCTTTGGTCTGTGTGATTTTTAAATGCCCCTTGGGACGTGTGTATTCTCACGACCTCTTTCAAGACCATGTGCAGTTTTATCAACTCTGACATCTCTTCTCTTTTAGACGTCAGGAATTTTGGGCCACTTCTTGGAGCAGAGAATTTAGTACCTTCTTGAAGTTCACATTGACCCTCCACAGGTTTCTTCTAGTATCACCCAGGCTCAAAATGTCTCATGAATGTCTTCTGAGCCTGGATTTATGTAAAGAAATATCCATGCCAGTATTCTCCATTGTAGCAGAACAAGTCTCATCAATGTGTTCGCATCTCCCCTCAATCTGTGCATCCAGCTTTTCTGCAGGCTTCTCTTCGTGTCTCCCATATAGTCGACTTCTACATTACTGAGGGAGTCTGAAAGTTCTTTGGAGCCTCACCAGTATGCTGATGACGTGCAGATCTTCCAATGTCTGACTTTTCAGTTCCTAGAAACTGACCCGTGATCTAAACTCATTGGGCAGCAACTTTATCTCGAACTTAAAGTGCTCCCCATACAATAGACCTAAGCCAAGCTCCACGGAGTGTGTCAGCCCCTACATGGCTCTGATCCACCCACAGAGCTCTGCCGAGTTACCTTGGATCCAGCAGCCACATCAAGCCTCGTGGAACACACCAACATTCCACCTGTTATCCAAATGGTAACTGCCATCCACAAAGGTGCAGCATCTTTTCAGTGTTGGGGGAGGGACTGCATCAAATGAGAGTTTCCTAAGTTAAAAGTGATTCTCCCCATTAGCATCCCATGGTCCTTTTTTTCCGGCCCTCTTTCCTTAAGTTCACATGTCTATACACAATACAGAGGGAAGTGTGTGCATGTTATGTTTAATTTCCATACGTCTTAAACCTTTCTAAAATTTAACAGTTCACAATGACCCCACTATAGGAATCTTATATTTGTGTAATAGCCATTCACCCAGAATTCATATCCGTCTGTTGCTTTTCTGCTGAAACACCCGCACTCTCAAGACATGGATCCCGTTGTTTCATGGGGGCTGAAATTCCTAGAAGTGAAGCCCATCCCAATATATTCATTCCTGTCTGCCTTTTTTGTTCTTAGTACTGTTTTGTAGAACTACTTGTCTTTGTTCAGGGCGTATGCCATTTATTCTCCATGTAGTGATGGATATCACATTCATTCTTTCTGTTGGAAGTAGAGTCAAAGTATATAACGGAATATGCATCTATTTTATACAAAAATAGGCATTTGGGTTTGGTCACGATATGCTCTTTTGAATGAACATTTTTCAATCTTTTTGCTCGCATCTGTTTTCTGAATACAAGTGTGTTGATTACTTGCAAGCAACAATACTGTGCATGCTGAATGGTACTTGACACCCCTTTGAGTATTTTCTTTTGAATTATCATGGTTCCTTTACATATATGTCAGCCAACAGTACTGTTTGGTGTTTGTTTGTTTCATATTTTGATTGTTTGCTTTTGTTTGTTTTTGAAACACATTAGGCTATGCATCTCTCCATTTTCTTTAAACAGAGATTCATATAAGATTATTCAGTTAGTATAGTGCTGAAAATCACCTATGTTTTCCTTCTTCCCTCTCCCATATTTAGGGTTTTGATGTCCTCCTTGACTTCTTCTTGTTTATTCTCTGCAACTCATGACTCTTCTTGCCTTTCCAATGACGGTTTCCTTATTTCTATTTCATCTTGCTACTTTACTATTCAGGGTAGAATTCTAAATTTTTCTTTTAGGATTAGTTTTGAACTGCTGAATTCTTTTACATTTTGCTGATCTGGGAAATTGCCTATTTCTGCTGTTTTTAGAGATGGCGGTCTTGTGGCTTATGCTGCTCTAAATTGCAGCTTTTTCTCATTCAAGTTTTGGACTATGTACTGGCACTCTTTCCTTTCCTGCAATAGTCCTGTCAAAATATCAGCTGAAACCCTTCTGTAGATTCTGTTGTGACTAAGTTGCTTTCCTCTAGGTTCATTTAAAATATCTGGGTTGATCATGAACTTTAATTATTTGAATGATATAACAGCTTCTTTTATGTCTATTGGTATTCCAGATAATTTAGATGCTGTTTGCTTCTGGTTTCTTATAGATGATTGTTTCTTGGCTTTTAGTAATTTTCTGACTGGTTTTTCTACAAATTATTTCCAGAATTTTTTTTTTTTTTATATATCTTGCTTTACCCTCTGGGACTCTTATGAGTCCTAGTCTTTCATGCTTTGTCTTACCCCAGGGTTCAACAGCAATATTTGCATTGGTTTTCACTTGCTTTTCTATGTCATCTTCTGATAGATGTATTTCTGTTCCCCTGTGTTCACAGTCATTCACGAGTCCCTCTGCATTATTTAGTCTGCTTAGGACTGACTTTAGCCCTGCTATTATCTCATCCATTGAGTTTTCTGATTTTATTTGGCTCCTCTTTAGAGGTTCTCCTCCCCTTTTCTGTATTCTTCCTTTTGTGATTCTGAGGCACTGTTGTTCTTCAGTATTTCCCTCACCTCCGTTTTCAATAATTGCTCTGGTAGTGTTTCACAGTCTAGATGTTTGAAAGCTTTTTTGGGGGCCTTCAATTTCTTTTTAACTGAAAATGGTACTTCCTGTTTATTTTACTATACTTCTTTATCTCTACTGGTCAAGTACTCTCAGGTATCTAATTAGACTTCTAGGGCTTTGTTAAGTGAAAATTTCAGTCTCTTGTTTGTACACAATTCCATGATATTTCTGTGAGGACAATTTTTCCTAGACTTTGATGCCATGTAGTTTTCCTTGTGTAATATCTGGTATATATGTAATTGCTGGTGATGCCTTCATTGTGATGAACACACCATACTATCATCGTTCAGTATAACCTCATTTTTATTATGCTTATATCACTGTTCTGAAAGTCTACAGGATCCTTGCTCTAGTGGAAACATAGCATCTAAATGTTTTCAGCTCTGCAGGCTGTTGTATGTCATTTTTGAGTGTTTCCAAAACAGCATCGTGTCAGTGCACTTGTCCTTTCTATTTCCATAGGAATGTCCCAATGTTAACAATTCTTCCCAGAGCTTCTCTCTCTGCAGATAAACCTGTGGAAACATATCTAAGGATGTCATGCATCAGGGCCTTCTGCCATTATCACGCAGCCCCACCTAGTTTTCCTCGGTGCCGTATAATGTCATGCCATTCAAAATGTGGTTTCTGCTTTTGGGAGATAATGGTGAAGGAAATGCTTCATCTTCTCACAATGTGGAATAGACCACTATTCTTTGTTCACTCATCCTTGTGGCTTTGGACCATGAAGGGAACCACAGAGCTGTCCCGCATCCTCTGCCTCATACCAAACTCTAATCCCAGACCAGGCTATGAATGTAGCTGATCCTAAGGCTTTTGAAACTGATTTCATCCCCAAGGCCCCCTGGATATCTCAGACAAGATGCATGATTTCTCTGATTGACCCCCACATGTGCTCTATTTGCAAATAGCCAAATTGGTCCCTGGGCCTGCAGATGCGGTGGATGTGGCCATGGGATATTTCAAAAAACTCAACTTTGCCCGCCAGTGTGGTTGCATTCTTATTGGGTCTAAGGTCAGTTTCCTCTCTTGATAGGGTCAACCACCATCCAAATCACACTCCAGATCACTGACACTCAGTGTGTGCCATGATCCATAGACCAATATCTCATTTTCCACAGCCACTGCTAGCTCAAATTTGGCAGCTCAGATCTTGGTCTCAGAATCAATTGGGATAATTTGTGCTGTTTCTTTCAGTTCTGTCAGCCAAACATGTGCTGTGCACTCTACTAACACTCAGCGCATCCCTTTCAACCCCATGTGTGCTGTCAACTTCAGATTGTGCATCCAAGTAAAACAGAGTTTCACCTTTGCTGCTCCATCATGAGTTCAGGTCCTGCACTGATTTTTCTTCTCTACTTTCCCTTCTCCTCCTTCCAGGTTTTCTGAGGCCTCATTCTGTCTTTGGTTGTTAGAGACCACTCTTCAGCATTTGGCCTGGACCACGGGCTGGGTGAGTGGATACTTATATTGCTGTGTTCATTGGGAGCGAGTGAGCATACGTTGCACTGGTACTCTGCCAACTGGGCTTTGATAAATCGACACATTCCATATATAACTCACAAAAATTTGATTCTTGTTTATCTCTTTGTTCTATACTGCCCTGGTGGGAGGGATTGCCCGAAGACACCAGCTTTGATATTGTGTTGATTCCTCAGTTGCAGTCTTTCAAAAGCTTAATAGAATTTATTTACATATTTTGGGATTTATATGAAAATGAAGTTAGGTTTTGAAACATACTAAATCTACTTACAAGCCAGACTTGTCAAATTCAGGTACCATTTTGTCAGCCCTAAGGGAAAAATAGACAGATAGAATGTAATATAGCAGTCTAAAATGATGAAGGGGACAGGTCAACTTTTTACTGTTGATGCCCCCAACACCAACAGGAACCATGAAATATGTATTGGAACCATGAATTAACACCCACCCTGGGTTTCCCTTGAGAATGTGGTGCCCTTTCTCCCCAGTGATACATAAAGGCAATTGTTTCCATTTCAAGGGGTAACATTTCTCTCAAGGAAATCTCAAGGAAATAAAAACAGCATATTTAAATGTAGGCTTGGTGCCAAAAGCAACTAGAGACATATCTATGAGAAAACTGCTGAAGATATTATAGGCTATTGAGAAACATGTGCTCTTCTATCAACAATGAGAACACTTAATCTTCCAATCATGTTGGGTAAAGCAACTTAACCCAACCAAGTCTGCACACCCCATGATATACTGCACCCTGGGCTTCAATTAAGGGAAAAGTTGGTCCACATAACATGTGTCTTTACATGTTTATGGCGACTTAAACTGACATCTTCACAAACTGCCTTACAATAGTTACCTATAATGTCTTAAAAAACTGAGGCCTAATATATATTCAAGTTCAGTAAAATATTCCCCTCATTTACCACACTCCCTTCACACCAAAGAAGACATAACCCCAGCATTTACTAAATCTAGGGGAAGGTCATCATTTCTTTGTGTGAGCTAAGTATTCCATTCCTATATATTTTAGTCGAGACTATTTGACCCTAGAGGATTTCACTGTTGTGCACAGAATGTGAAGGAGGAGGAACTCTGATTCTAGTAGGGGCTTGCCCTTGTCCTACTTCCTTCATTGCAGCTCAGGTGCTGATCATTTGAAATGGATGCCTGAGTGGAGGGGAGGGAAGAGCAAGTGCTTGATAGATAGGCCCAAACCTGGGAAAAGGCTTACCTGGTCTTGGTGCATTGTGGTCTGAATGGTTTGGAAATGTCCCTTGGGACGTGTGGATTCTCACAACTTCTTCCAAGAACATGAGTGGTTTGAACATCTCTGCCATCTCTTGTGTTTTATACATCAGGAATCTTGGACCCGTTCTTGCAGCAGTGAATTGAGTACCTTCCTCAAGTGCATGTTGACCCTCCACAGGTTTCTTACAGTATCAGCAACGCTCAATATGTCTCATGAAAGCCTTTCAAGCCTGGTATTATCTACAGAAGTCTCCATGTCAGTATTCTCCATTGTAGCAGAACAACTCTTATCAGTGTATTCGCATCTCACCTCAGTCTGTGCAGCCAGCTTTTCTGCTGGCTTCTCTTCATGTCTTCCATAAAGTCGACTTCTACAGGACGGGGCAGTCCTGAAATTACCTCAGAGCCTCAACAGTAAGCTGATGACTGGCAGATCTCCCACTGTCTGCCCTTTCAGATATGGAAACTGACCCATGAACTCAGGCCATGGTCAGAAGCAGTATCTCTAACTTACACAGCTTCCTGTACAGGAGACCTAAGCCAAGCTCCACAGAGGTCGGCAGCCCCTCTATGACACTGATCCACCCACAGAGCTCTGCCCAGTTACCTTGGCTCCACCAGCCACAAGCCTCGTGGAACACACCGACATTCCACCTGGAATCCAACCGGTGCCATCCCCAATGTTGGCTGCATCTTGTCAGTGTTGGGGAAGGGGCTGCATCAGTCGAGAGGTTCCTAAGGTTAATGTGATTCTCTCCATTAGTGTCTTATTGTCCTTTTTTTCCTTCCCTCTTTCCTTTTGTACAGATCTCTATACAAATTACAAATGGAGGGTTATGAGTCCATGTTAGTTTTATGGTTTCTCACTTCTTTAATCTTTCTAACAGTTAACAGTACACAGAGACCCACTATAGTAATCTTATGTTTGTGTAATATCCATTCACCCAGAATACATATCCGTCTTTTGCTTTTCTGCTGAAACACCCACACTCTCAGAACATGGATCCATTTGTTTCATGGTGGCTGAATTTCCTAGATATGAGGCTAATCCCAGTGTACACTTTACTTCCTGTCTCTTTTGCTCTTAGTACAGTTTTCTAGAGCTATTTGTCTTTGTTATACGCGTATGCCATGTATTCTCTACATAGGTTTGAATAAGACATTCATTCATACTTTTGGAAGACCCGTAAGCCTATATCACGGACTATGAAACCATTTTATTTAAAGTAAGCATTTGGGTTAAGTCACTCTGTGCTCTTATGAATCAATATGTATGAATATTAAGGCACGCATCTGTTTTCTGATTACAAGTGTGTTGAGTACATGCAAGCAGCGATACTGTGTTGATGCGTGCTTAATGATCCTTGACATCACTTTGAGTATTTTCTTTTGAATTATCATGGTTCCTTTGGATATATGTCAGCCAATCGTACTCTTTGGTGTTTGTTTTTTTGTTTGATTGTTTGTTTGTTTCTTTACTTTCTTTTTCCTTTGATTCATCATTTGTGTAAAGAAATGCAAGTGATTTTTAACATTAATCTTTTAACCTGCTATCTTGCTAAATTCTTCAATCAGCTCTAGTCGTTTTGTGTGGAACTTTTATGGTTTTCTATATATAGTATCATGTCATCTGCATATAGTGACACTTTTACCTCTTCTTTTCCAATTTAGACCCCTTTTACTTCTCTTTCTTGCCTGATTGCTGTGGCCAGGGTTTCGAAGACTATGTTGAATTGGAGTGGTGTTAGTGGGCATCCTTGTCCTGTCCCAGATTTTAGTGGGAAGGTTTTGAGTTTTTCACTGTTGAGTGCTATGCTGGCTGTAGGTTTGTCATATATAGCTTTTATGATGTTGAAATATTTTCCCTTAATACCCACTTTGGTGAGAATTTTTATCATAAATTAGTGTTGAATTTTATCAAAATCTTTTCTCCATCTATTGAGGTGATCATATGGTTTTTGTCCTTTCTCTTGTTGATGTGAAGTATTACATTGATTTATTTGCATATGTTGAACCACCCTTGTGTCCCTGGGATGAACCCCTCTTGGGCATGTTGTATAATCTTTTTTATGTGCTGTTGGAGTCTATTTGCTAGTATTTTGGTAAGGACATTTTCATCTGTGTTCATCAGTGATATTGGTCTGTAATTCTCTTTTTTGTTGGTGTCTTTGCCTGCTTTTGTTATAAGAGTGATGGTGGCTTCATAGAATGAGTTTGGGAATATTCCTTCTTTTCAAACTTCTGGAAGAGTTTGAGAAGGACTTGTATGAGTTCTTCTTTGTATGTGTGGTAGAATTCCCTGGTGAAGCTGTCCAGTACTGGACTTTTATTTGTAGGGAGGTTTTTTTATTGTTAATTCGATTTCATTCCTTGTGATCGGTTTGTTCAAGTGGTCAGTTTCTTCTTGATTCAGTCTTGGTGGACTGTATGTTTCCAGAAACTTGTCCATCTCCTGTAGGTTATCCATTATTTTCCATGTAGTTTTTCATGATATTCTCATATGATATTCTGTATTTCTTTGTTATTTGTTGTAATTTCTCCATTTTCCTTTCTTATTTTGCTTATTTGTGCTCTCTCTTTTTTCTTCTTTGTGAGTTTGGCCAGAGGTTTGTCGATTTTATTTACTCTTTCAAAAAACTAGCTTTTGGTTTGACTGATTATTTTCTTTATTTTTTTTAATCTCTATTTCATTTATTTCCTCCCTGATCTTTATTATTTCCTTCCTTCTGCTGACTTTTGGGTGTTTTTGCTCTTCTGTTTCTAGTTCTTTTAGCTGGTGGGTTAGATTGTTTGTTTGATATTGTTCTTCTTTTTTGAGGAAGGCCTGTATCACCCTAAACTTTCCTCTTAGCACTGCTTTTGCTGCATCCCATAAGTTTTGTGTGTTTGTGTTTTCATTTTCATTTGTCTAAAGGTATTCTTTAATTTCAACTTTGATTTCATCATTGACCCATTGGTTTTTTAATAGCATGTTGTTTAATCTCTATGCTTTCCTTTTTTTCTCCTTTGTTTCTCTGTAGTTGACTTCTAGTTTCAATGACATTATGGTCAGTAAAGATGCTTGAGATAATTTCTATCTTCTTAAAATTGTTGAGGCTTCTTTTGTGACCAAGTGCATGATCAATCCTAGAAAATGTTCCATGCACACTTGAAAAGAATGTATATCCTATTTTGGGGGGTTGTAATGTTCTGAAAATATCCACTAAATCTAATTTTTCTATTGTATCATTTAATTTCTCTGTTGCCCTATTTATTTTCTGTCTGGAAGATCTACCTAGTGATCTTAATGTGTTGTTAAAATTTCTGACAATGATTGTATTCCCATCAATTTCCCCCTTTATCTCTGTTAGTAGTTGTTTTATGTACTTAGGTGCTCATGTTGGGTGCATATATATTAATGATTGTAATATCCTCATCTTGTATTGCTCCTTTAATCATTATAAAATGTCTTTATTTATCTTTCTTTATGACCCTTGTTTTAAAGTATATTTTGACTGAAATCAGTACTGTTACACCTGCTTTTCTGGCATTTCCATTTGCATGGAATATCCTTTTCCCTCCATTCACTCTCAATCTATATGTGTCCTTCTTCCTAAAGTGTGTCTCTTGTATGCAGTGTACTGAAGTTTCCTGCTTTATTATCCAGTCTGCCACTCTGTCTTTTGACTGGAGCATTTAGTCCATTAACATTTACAGTAATTAATGATAGATGAGTGTTTATTGCTATTTTGAACTTATTTTTGCGGTTGATTTGGTATTTCTTCTTTGTTCCTTTCTTCATCCTTTTGTGGTATGGTAATTTTCCTTTGTATTATCTTGGATTGTATTTAGTTTTTGTGACTCACTTGTAAGTTTTTGGCTTGTGGTTTCACTTTTTTTAAGTCTGTTAACAAATTACTGTAACTGTGTGTACTAAACAGATAGTAATGTAATGTCAAACCCATCCTACTGAGAACAAAACATTTAAAAAAAAAGAAGAAAGAAAAAAATACTCTATATTTTCATGTTTCCCTCTCCCACTCAATGGTTTAGATGTCTTCTTTTATAATTTCATGGTTATTCTATTTGTAATTCATGGTAGTTATCACCTTTCCATTTATGAGTTCTCATTTCTGTAGCATCCTGCTTCTTTTCTATTTAGAGTAGACCTTTCAATATTTCTTTTAGCATGGCTTTAGTGTTGCTAAAGTCTTTTAGTTTTTGCTTCTCTGTGAAATTCTTTATCTCTCTTTCTATTCTAAAGGATAGCCTTGCTGGAGAAAGTATCCTTGGCTGCTTTTTTTTTTTTTTTTTAATCTGGACTTTGAATATATCTTGCCACTCCCTTCTGGCCTGTAGTGTTTCTGTAGAGAAATTAGCTGAGAGTCTTCTCTTTTAACTCACTCTTTCTTTTCTCTTGCTGCCTTTAGGATCATTTCTTTATCCTTCAGTCTGGCCATCTTGATTATGATATGTCTTGGTGTGGTTCTCTTTGGGCTCTTCCTGTTTGGGAACCTCTGAGCCTCCTGTACTTGGGTGTCTGATTCCTTCTTTAGGTTTGGGAAGTTTTCAGTCATGATTTCTTTAAATACCTTTCCCATCCTCTTTGTTTTTTCTTCCCCTTCTGGAACCCATATTATGCATAGATTGGCATGCTTTATATTATCCCATAGGTTCCTTATATTGTTTTCATTGTTTTTTATTTGTTTATCTCTCATCTGTTCTGATTGGGAGCTTTCTGTGGTCCTGTCTTCTAGGTCACTTATTCGTTCCTCTGCATTATCTAGCCTGCTTTGTATAGGCTTTAGGTGAGATCTCATTTCAGCCAATGAATTTACCAATCCTACTTGGCTCTTCTTTATAGATTCTATTTTGTTTTTGGCATATTTTATGTCTCTAAACACTATCTCTTTTAGTTCCTTCAGTAATTTGATACTTCTTTTTTGAAATCTTGATCTAGTAGGAAATCAATGCCTATTTTATTGACCGTTCTTTCAGGGGATTTCTCTTGCTCTTTTAATTGGGAGTGCTTCCTCTGCTTCTTCATGCTGCTCATATCTCTTTGGCACTGTGGCTTAAAGAGTATCAGTTATCTATTGTGGTCCTTAAAGGAGTATACTTATTTATATATCTAAAGCCTATGCAGGAATAAAACTTAAAAATGAGAGATAGAGAGAGAATTTTAAAAGAATGGAGGAAAAGAAGGTTTGAAAACAGGGTATAATCAATAATAGAAGAGAAAGTTGAAGCAGAATAGGAATCGAGTTGAGATGTCTTTTAAAAATGTTAATAAAAAGAAGAAAATATCAAAACACAATATTTGAAACCTTTGAATAATCAATAACAGATCAAAACCAAGAGAATTAAAAATGAAATGAGAACTGTAAACATATAGAAATGTTTAAAAAGTAAAGGTTAAAAAGGTAATAGAAAATGAAACAGATATAAAAAGATTTAAAAAACAAAGATGTGTTCTCCTAGAGACTGTGCTCTTAATGGTTTTATTGAGAGGTCTTTGTGTCTTTGCCCTGTTTCACGAACTCAGCTTGCTCTGTTGATACCCTCGTCTGTGCTGCTCACAGTGTCTGTCGGCAAGAAGATCGCGCCCCTCCAGCACTGGATCAGATGCTGCTCTCCTTCGCGGTGGGCGGGTGGGTCACTCCCTCTCCAGATGCCGCAGTCAGTGCTGTGCCAGTTGCTCCATAGGTGGGCTCAGCTTCAAGAATAACAACTTTATGGAGATATAAATCACATACCATAAAATGCAGCCTTTGAAAGAGTGCATTAGGGTTTTAAGTACATTTCAGGGTTGTGTAGCCATCACCCCCAAAAGGAAGCAGTACCCTTTAGTAAGTCACTTCCTAACCTTCCTTTCTCTTAGCCCCCAGCAGCCACCACTCTACTATCTGCCTCTATGGATTTGCCTGTTCTGGGCATTTCATATAAGTAGAACCATACAGTATGCTGCCTTTTTTGATTGTTGTCTTTCATTTAGTGTGACGTTATCAAGGCTCATCCATGGTGTAGCATATATCAGTACACAAATTCCTTTTTGTGTTCAAATAATATACCATTTTTATAAATACACCACATTGCTTATCCATCCATCTGTTGATGATGAATAATTCTGCTGTAAATGCTCATGGACAAGTTTTTGTGTGAACACATATTTTCAGTTCTATTGAGGATATATCAAAAAATGGAATTGCTGAGATGTATTCTACTTTTAACATTTTGAGGAATTGCTAAAGTAGTTTTAAAGTGACTGCACCATTTTATATTTCCAGTAGTAATGTATGAGGAGTCCAGTTTCTCCACATCCTCATCAACACTTTTTATTACCGGGTTTATACATACATATTTATATATCATATATCATATATATTTGTCACCCTAGTTGGTATGAAGTGGCATGACATTGTGCTTTTGATTTCTGTTTCCCTAATGCCTACTGATGTTGAACATGTTTTTATGTGCTTATTTCCCATTCGATTGTCTTCTCTGGAGAAACATCTATTCAAATTCTTTGCCCATTTTAATTGTATTTGTCTTTGTATTATCATGTTTTAAGCCTTCTTTGTCTATTCTGGAAAAAAGTCCCTTATCAGGGAAAATATTGGAAATATTTTCACCCATTCTGTGGATTGTCTTCTTACTTTCTTGATGAAGTCCTTTGAAGCTCAGAAGTTTTTAATTTTACAGAAGTCCAGTTTACTTGATTTTTTTTCTTTTGTTGTTTGTGCTTTTGGTGTCATATCTTAGAAGTATTTGTAATCCAATGTCCTGAAGATTTTCTCATTGTTCATTTTGTAAAATTTTATACTTTCAGGTCTGTGATTTATTTTGAGTTAATTTTCATAAATGGTGTTAAGATAAAAGTTCAGTTTTTTTCTTTCCAGGTGTATGTTCAGGTGTCCCAGCATCATTTTTGTAAAGATTATTTTTCCCCATTGGATTGTCATGGCACCTTTGTCAAAAATTAACTGGCTACGTGTTAGAGTTTGTTTATGGACTCTCAGTTCTTTTCTCTCAATCTATTTGTCTGTCCTTTATGCAAGTACCACACTGTAGGGATTACAGTTTTGTTAGTGAGTTTTGAATGTGGAAAATTCAAAACTTTGTTCTTTTTCAAGATTGTTTTGACCATTCTGGGTATCTTGCATTTCCATATTAGTTTTAGGATCAGCTTGTTCATTTCTGCCAAAAAGCCAGAGTTGCATTGAATCTATAGGTCATTTTGAGGACAATTGCCATCCTAACAATAAGGCTTCTGATCCATGAACACAGAAGAGCTTTCCATTTATTTTAGGTCATTTTTAACTTCTATCAGTAGTATTTTACTTTTCAATATACAAGTTTCAGACATTTTTCTCAGTATTCCACATATTTTTCTTAATATTCCTAAGTATTTTATTCTTTTGGATGCTATTGTAAATGAAAATATTTCCTTCATTTTATTTTTAGATTATTCACTGCTGTTGTATAGAAGTATGATTACTTTTTTATATATTGATTTGTGTCTTACAATTTTGGTCAGACTGGGTTATTAATTCTAATAAGTTTTTTTTTCTTTTCTCTCTCTTTTTTCTTTGTGGATTCCTTGGGATTTCAATATATAATATCATGTCATGTGGAATCGAAATAGTTTTATTTCTTTCTTTCTATTCTAGAGGCTTTATTTTCTTTGTCTGGTTGCTTTGACTAGAACCTCTAGTACAATGTTGATTTTGAGAGGAAATAATTCAGTCTTTCACCATTATGTATGATCTTTGCTCCAGGTTTTTCATAGATGTTGTCTGTCAATTTGAGGAAGTTCTCTTCTATTCCTAGTTTTTATCCATTATTCTATTAATATGGCATATTACATGAATTGACTTTTGTACGTTGAACTGCCTTTGCATACCTGGATACATCCCACTTAATTGTGGCCTATTTTATATGTTACTGGATTGGATTTTCTTGTATTCTGTTGAGGATTTTTGCCTTTATATTCATAAGAGACAGTCTTTAGTTTCTTGTGATGCCTTTATATGGTTTTGGTATCAGTGTGATACTAGTCTAATTGAATGAATTGGGAAGTGTGCCCACCTCTTTTTTTTAGACGAGTTTGTGAAGCATTGTTTATTTTTCTTTTTTTGTTTCTTTGTTTGTTTTTTCTTTAAGTAGTTGATGGAATTCACCAGCAAAGCCATAGGGGCCTAGCATTTCCTCGTGGGAATGTTTTGGATTACTATTTCAGTCACTACTTATTGTAGGATTATTTGAGTTTTCTATTTCTCCTTGAATTAGCTTCAGTCATTTATGTCCTTCTAGGAATTTATCCATTTCATCTAGATTATCTTATTTATTGGCTATATAATTATTCATGGTATTCCCTTATATTCCTTGTTATTTTTGTAAGGGCAGTAGTGACATCCTTCTTTCATTTCTTTTTAGTAATTTGAATCTTCTCTCTTTTTTCTTCAGTACTAGTTAAACTTTGTCAATTTTGTTGATCTTTTCAAAGAACGAACTTTTCTTCTTGTTGGTTATTCTCTGTTGTTCATCAATTCTCTATTCCATTTATTTCTGCCTTTAGTATTTTGCTTAGAATGTTTAATTCATTTACATTAATGTAATTTCTTATCAGGTTGAAGTTACCTCTGCTATCTGCTTTCTATATGTCTTTTTTTCCCCCATTCCTCTATTACTACACTTTTTTTGGTAAAAGGAGGCATTTTCCAGTGTGCTATTTTAATTTGTTGTTTTATATTTTTCTTCTCCTTCTCCTCCTCCTACTCCTCCTCCTTCTCCTCCATTGCCCTGGAGATTATAATTAACATCTTGTTTTAAAGCAATCTAGTTTACATGAATGCCAACTTAATTTCAATAGTACACAAAAACTTGGCTTTGGTATCAATCTTTTCCCTCCCCCTCCTCATGCTGTCACTGTCATACAAATTACACCTTTATGCAGTTATAAGCACATTTATAGAGTTTCATAAGTATTGTTTTATGCAGTTGTCTTTTACATCAAATAGAAGAAAACACTTACATGTAATACTATATTTATACAGTTTTTTTTTTTTTTTACTCATGTAGTTACCTCTACTAGTGCTCTTTATTTTTCAGGTGAGTGTCCTTTCATTTACACCTGCTGGACTATCCTTAGTATTTCTTGTAGGGCAGGCCTGCTAGCAATGAATTCTTTCAGATTTTATTTTTGTTGGAGGGTCTTAATTTCTCCTTTAATTTTTTTGAAGAATCACTTTGCTGGCTATGAAATACTTGGTGACAGTCTTTTCCTTTTATCACTTTGACAATACCATCCCACTGCCTTCTGGTCTCCATGGTTTTTGATGAGAAATCAACAGTCTTACTGAGGAGCCTTTGTATATGTTGAGCCACTTTTCTCTTTCTGCTGTCAAGGTTCTTTGTTCTTGTCTTTTGACACACTGAGTCTGATGTGCCTATTTTTGATGTCTCTATGTTTATACCACGTGGAGGTTGTTGAGCTGCTGGGATGTACAAATTAATGTTTTCATCATATTTGGGAAGTTTACAGCCATTATTCTTTATATAATCTTTCTAACCCTTTTTTTCTCTCCTTCCTTCTGGCGCTCCCATTATGTGTTTATTGGTATTGTTGATGGTGTCCCACCTATCTCTGACACAGTGTTCTTTTTTTTTTTCATTCCTTTTTCTTTCTGTTCCACAGACTGGATAATCTCAGTAGTTTTAAGTTAACTGACATTTTCTTCAACACGTTCATATCTACACAGAAATCTCTTATTGAATTTTTCATTTTAGTCATTATATTTGTATCTCTAGAATTTCTAGTTGGTTTTTAAAATAAATTTTACCTATTGATATTCTCTGTACAATGAGATGTTCACATAATTTTATTCTTTAGGCATGGTTTCTGTTAGCTCTTTGAATATATGTGTAATTGCTTATTTATGTCTTTGTCTAGTAAGTCCAGTGTCTGGGTTTCCTCAGGGAGTTTCTATTGACTACTTTTTCCCCTGTGTTATGGCCAAATTTTTCTGTTTCTTTGTACATCTTGTAATTTTCTGTTGAAAACTGGACATTTAAAATATTACAATGTGGCAGATCTGAAAGCCAGATTTTCCTCATCTCCAGGGTTTATCGTTGCTTCCATTGTCATTCCTGCTGCAGCTATTTATTTAGTTAATTTTCTGAACAAATTCTTTAAAATCTGTGTTCTTTATCATGCATGGCCATGAGATCAGTGTGTGTGCATAAAGCCTAGTTGTCATCACTGTAATAATGATTGGACAGTGATTTCTTTCAATGCCTGGAGCCAATAGTTTGAGCTGTTGCCAGGTAGCTGTGTGTCTGCGTGCTGAGGGATGCCCTCAGCACTAGCAGGCAGTCTGCAGCCCTTCCAAAGCCTTTAGTTCTTGCTTATGCAGAACCTCAATTTCAGCCAGAGTTGAAGGTTTAAGATTTTCTCAGATCTTTCCTTGCCATGTGCCACACATGTGTACGGCCTTCTACAATTCTCAGAATATTTTTGGAGATTTTTAACAGTACCTCCACCCCCAGAATGTCTCATTACTCAATTTTGCCTTCTAAGTTTCCTAGTCAGCATCTAGTTAGCCTCTACTGGTACCACTGCCTCAGGCAGTTGTAATGTTAAATACTCATAGCTGATTGTTTTCCACACACACTCTGGGGACAGGCTGTTTGCACAGCATGAGTTTGAGATAGGTCAAATAGTGACAGCTCTCTGGGGACGGATTTTTTGGGTAACTTCAAATCACTTCTGCCCCTACATTGATTGTGAGACTGTTGCTTTTAAAGGCCACCATTTAGGTGAGGATACGGGGATGGGGGTAGATCAAGTTACAATGCCACAAAACTCACTATCTTTATGGAGATTTAGCTGGTTTTTTTCCCTCAAATAAACACTCCCTGGACTGCTGGAAGCCTCTGTTTAATTTCTAGAGTTCTGCAGAGGTTAATTTTGACAAATTTTGCCATTGTCATTGCTTCATAGAGGAGTAATTTTTCCAAGATTTTTACTCAGATATTCTAGAAGTGTATCCCATGTGCATTTGTTTTTAACTGAATTACTTGCAAGACTAACTAATTCTACAGCTCCAGCCCCATTCACATAAGAGTCCATCTGCATGGCTTCTCCTACAGGGAGCAGTGTGCAATCTGTTGTCAGTTTATTGTTTTTCTTATTAAAGTGTAGAGTTTTTAAAATATGCTCATGAATAGCCCTTTGTCATTTTTACACGATAAAAAACTTCCACTAGTCTGTGGCTATTTTTTTCCATCTCTTTTCGTTGCTTTAATGAAGTTCTCACTTTTAAGGATTTTCAGTATAGCAATATGTGGATGCTGATCACACGGGTGAGACATTTAACTACTGTCTAAACCTCAGTCTTTGCTCTGATTCACTGTCTAGAATATCTGAACACATCTACTAAACCCCGTACACCAATGGATGCTGAGAGCCCTAATTAAAAAATTGCTTTTTAAATAAAGCAAAAAATATTAACTTTGACACTAGAAAAGACAAATCTCAAATTTCCTAACTGATCTTGCTTTCTGTGATCATTAGCTACATCATGTTTATAGAGCTGACAGGCATATTGAGCTACTGATTTTATTTCATTGGATTTTAGAATGCAGAACACATTTCAGGCCCACTTATAGCACTATATGTGTATCTTTAAGGATCTGTACATATGATGATGTCTTTATTTTAAGTACCTACTGCTGTGAACCTCATTAAAGAAACCTTGGAACTGCAGAACTGAAATTTTTCATATCACCATCAGCCCGTAGCATCTCTTTTGCAATTAGATGTTGTGTGGCAGAGTATTTTTCTGCTCCCTAGAAATGATCAATGTTGAAGGGGGGAAAAATAAGCCTCCTCTAATAAATATCGTCCAAATCACACACTTATCTGAACAATGGCCACCATTTTAGTCCACACCAATCCATCTACTCATACTGACTCAGAGTCCTCAACACAGACAATCCACCACTGAAGTCAGGGTCCTCAGCACACGTTCTATCCCCTCCCCATTCCTTGTTCTTTCTGAACTACTTTTGTCCAATGGGTCCTGCCAGGCCATTTGCAGCCTGACTGCAGTTTTTAATTTTTACCTTTGAGTTCCAGGTTGCGCCTAGTGATTTCCAGAGAAACGCTAGACACCTTACTCATCAGGAGGGGTGGGGTGGATTTCAGGAATCTGTTACCCTAACTCACTTGCAGATCAGTAAGTGGCTGTTGTGAGCATTCCTTCTAGATCTCTGCCATGACGGCTGCATCAACTCCAGCAAAATAACGAAGCTCCTCCAACCACCTCTGCCTCCATTCATCTGGGTTTCTGCTTTTAGTGACACTCAGATGCTGCTAATGGGCATTATATATATATATATTTTTTAATAGATGTATAGTCAGTTACAAAGTGTCAATTTCTAATATACAGCACAATGTTCCAGTCATTCATATACACATATATATGTATGAATTCCTTTCCATATTCTTTTTCATTAAAGTTATTACAAGATATTATATATAGTTCCTTGTGCTATACAAAAGAAATTTAGTTTTTTTAGCTTTTTTTATATATAGTAGTTGATACTTTCAAATCTCAATCTCTGATGGGCATTTTTAAAGCTACATCTGGAACCCTTGCTGCAGAAGAGTCTGAGAAATATATTTTCAACCTCATAGCCTTTTGTTTAGGAAGTTGGAATAAAGACTGAGCTGGCTTACCTAATTTGTCTGCCTTTGTGAGTAAAGAGGTCTGGAGATTCAAGGCCCAATTAAATATCACAGCCCTTTAGTATCAAACTCTTAAAGCAACCAAAATGCTCCCATCTGCCAGAGCATGACTTGTCCTTAGATACTGCGGGCCATAACCACCAATGCTGTCTAAGGCATCGTCTTCACCTGGTGCACACTTTCTTTAGATATCTAACATCCTGATTAACAGGGCAAGCTGGTTTGGATTCCCAAGGTCACAGGCAGCCTTCTGCCTGACTTTGGTGTATATATGTTCATTGAAGAGTCATCTCTCAGATCACCTAGAGCTGCCTGGTGTGTGGTTTGCCAGAGAATGTGGGTGCAGTTCTCCCCACCAGAATCCTACCAGTTGTTTTACTGCAGAAAGAGAGAGAGCAAAAGAGACAAAACAGGAATTTCTTGTCCATCCTCAATCAAATTCACCCTCACCCAGGGCTTTTGCTCTGGGACACAAAGAACTACACGTCATCAGTGATGTGGTCCCAGTGTACTCCAAAACATGGTGTGGTTGTACTGGGCTATCTTTGTCTTTCATGGACCCTGCAAAGTTCTCGGCTTTGTGAAATGGGGAACTAAGGAACTCTCGCCCATGCCTGTAACTCCCAGGGTTTGCACCCTTACAGGTTTTGAGGATTTGCTGGCAACTCATTCTTTTGCACCAGGTCATTTCTTGGTTACACGGCAGTCCTGTGACTTCCTTATCAAAAGTGCTCCTTAAGTTCGGGATTTAGTGAAAGATACCATTTACCCTGTAAGTTCATGTTCAGGGAGGAGGAGGAATACAGCACAGATCAGAATAGCTGTTTTGCTTTTTTTGGTTGTTGTTTTCATAAGCCATCTCCTGTTGTCGAATAGACACTGAGCAAATGAATGACTGTTACACTCCCATTTTATGGATGAGGAAAATGACATTCATGGAGAGGAGGCAAATTTCCTGAGGTTCCAAAGACAAAAAGGGATGAGCACAGAATAAGATCCCTGCAAATTTCTTGGCTGTCATCAGCCTTTAGGTCAGTGACAGAGTGCCATGTGTAGTAGTAAATTCGTAGCATGCTTTTAGAAGGGTGCAGATGTTCTTGTTTTTGTTGATACAATCACCCTGTTTTGTCTTGGACTCTGAAAAAGGGAAATGGGTTAGAAAATTTTGGTTTCTCATCCTTGGTCCTTCCTCACCCTTACAGATATGGACCCTTCCATCTGTAGCAGGAATAAGACAGCCCCAGCCTTCCCGTCTCATGAGATCAGTACTCATTCATTTCATTCCTGCCCACCAGTAGGTGGTAAAGCACAGCATGATTTTCATGTCCTGCTTCACTGATTCTTGTGAAATTAGGTGTTTGAAGATAGAAACTCATGAAAGGAAGCTGCTTTTTTTTAATATAAAGTGCAGTAATTTTCTTAGCAGAGAAGGAAATTGAGGATTTTCTTCATTGAAAATCAATAGAGATTTCAAGAGCATCTGTATTTCTGATGTGTAGATGAAAATGACAAAATCTAGAGGGATTACAGAAACACAAGGAAGATACCAAAAGTGTCTTTAAAGAGCTTTTCTAAGACTGGGCTTGTAAAGAGACTGTTAGTTGACAGAGACCCTCTTCTCACCCGTAGTCCCTCTCCTTTGGTTGGAAAGGGCCAGCGTTTCCCCTGTGTGCAGTCCTGGTGCTTCAAGTGATTTGTGGGGTAGGGCGGTGCACATGGTGCTTCCTTCAGTTTGTCCATCCTAAGTAACCCCTAGCAGTCAAGGGGTGAGTGTGTTGCAACCTCATGAACCAGCTGCCATGCTCTCTGGGGTGTGTGCTCATCTAAGCTCATCCCGGCTCAGGTGGTGGCAGAGTTGAGAGCGGTGGCAAGAGGTCAGCCATGAGTAGCCGGGAGCAACTGGAGTCAGCTGGGACCCAAGAGGCTAGGAGTTGCAGGTGGAATTCCCAGGACTTCCCACAGCTCATTCAATCAGTTAATACTTCTCCAGCACCTGTGATGTGCTTGTGCTTCCATTGTGAACAGAACCAAATCCCTGTCCTCATGAAGGTGACATTCTAGTGGACATGAGAATGATACATGCAGAAGCAGATCCAGGTCAGGACACATGAGTGCTGTCTATTTTGGAGTGTGCAATGTGAGATCCTTTGGGAAGGAATGTATGATACAGGAAAATGGGGGGGAGAGGATGGCCGTATCCCAGGTCTTATTTGGATCCCTGGGATGCACCTTGCCAAGTGTGGGTCCTTGGTTTGCACAGGAATGAATTCAAGAGAGAGACACAGTTCAGTAAAAGTAGATTTATTCAGAGAGATATATACTCCATAGACAGACTGGGCTGTTTCAGAAGGCAAGAGAAAGGCCATGAGGCGTGGGAGTTGGGTGCTCCAGTTTAAAGTTAAAGTAGATACACACTCCACAGACAGAGTGTGGGCTGTCTCCCTCAGCAGAGAGAGCAGCCACGAGGTTTGGGGTTAGTTATTATGCACTCAGTATCTTCATATGCTAATAAGTGGGAGGAATATTCCAACCGTTTTGGGGAAGGTGTTGGGATTCCCAGAAATTGGGCCACCACTGACCCTTTGACCTTTTATGGTCAGCCTTGAACCTGTCCTGGCACCTGTGGGAGTGCCATGTAGCATCCTGCTGTATTTCGGTGAGTGTGTGTTGAAGCTCAAAATCTACTGGGAGTTGACTTTTCCACCGTCTTGGTGCTAATGGCTGTGCCATTCTTTTAATGGCTCTGCCCAGCCCCCTTCCCTCCTGTCTCATGAAGGAGCTCTGGACTGATTGCACAATTGCAGAGCAGGGGACAGAGTGGAAAGGATTTCATAAGTGGAAGGTGAAGGCAGCATTGGCAGTAGAATTCTCAACTCAATTATAAAGTAAGGGTCTTCTTTTTGCTGGGGGTACCTGGTGTCAAATTAGGGAGCTGTGAGCCTTGGGGAATTCAGTGAGTTGGTGGCTCACTGTGTATACTGTGTTGCTTCTTAGGTGGCCCGAGGACAGTTGGCTGATACGTGACCCATTCACTCAAGCAGGGGTCTCTTTGGGGATTTTCTGCATGTGAGGCTAACATGGGTCACATTGGGAGAAGGACCAGCCAGTCACAGCTTGGTCCACAGTCACCTAGTGCCCTCAAGGCTTTCATCCCATGGATGTGTCACCTCCCCCTGGATGGGGACAAGGGCACAAGTGGCGGGGCAGCTTCTCAGTGGTGGAGGCATTGCTCTCCAGACCCAACACTCAACAGCATGGACCCCTGGTTTTGGCCACAGTCTTGGCTAGATGAAGCTGTTGGGTAGCTGATCTCATGAGATGTGGGTGCCGTGCTTCCATTCAAACTAAGAGCTCTACTTTTGAAGGTTCTGGTCAGAAAGCCACAAATACTCCCTAGCCCATTAACAAAGAACAGTCTCTTTCAATTCGGGATAGAGCACATAGAAGGAGAACAGATCATCCCAAGAGCAGGATAGGCCAAATCAGTCCTGCCATCAGGGGTCTGAGAGATGAGCCAGCTCAGTTCCTCTTACTAGTTGTTTACTTGGAGGATCTGGGATATTTGGGTGACCTGCAGGTGTCAAGAAATAGTACACGAGGGCTTTGTAGATTTTCTGGTCCAGTGTTAACTCACCCCATTGTACCTGTCATGCAAGGAAACAAAACTTGGTGGACAACAGGCCATGGCCTCTGCTCTCTGGTGGAGCCAGGAGATTACAATGTTAAGTACAACTGTGGGGGCATCATTTCTATGTTGAGAGGCCAGATGGCCTTACATATCTCTCATGCTGGATGTCTAAGTTGCAGAGGGAAACTAGATTCCATCCAGCTCTCCAGCCAAAGAGGAGACCAGAATTAGCCTCCCCCACAATCTGTGAGCTCTTTGCCTCCACTGACAGCAGCATCTATAGCAAAAAGCTGGGCTGCCACCTGCGTTTCCATGTAAACATCCGAGTAGCCACAGCAATGGCCTTGTGAGGATTGGTGTGCCCAAGGAAGTGCTGTGTGGGATGGAGGGAGGAGTGCCATGATCAGACACCAGGCAGGCAGACAGGCAGTGACGACATCTGTGCAGTGCAGGTGCCATGGAACTGAGCCAAAGCGAGGAGGGATTTGGAGCAGGGAGCCTGGGCAGTGATGTGTTGTTCATAAGAAGATCCTGGGCTCTGGATCCAAGAAGTCATTGGCTTGATTCCTGACCCCAACCCTCATGTTGGGCAAGTGTTTGAAGCTTTCTGTGCCTCTGTTTCTTGGTGTCCCAAATGGGGACAATAGTAGCAATTACCTCTGAGAGTCAGGAGGGCATTTATAGATGTCATTTCATTACTCTCACAGCAGCCCACAAGCACGGTTCTAGGTCCCCCATTTTACACGTAGCAGATGGGTAGCTTTTTAATCAGTAATCACGCAGTTAAGAATGGTCAGAGCCGGCATTTGAATTTGATCCCTGTGTCCAGATTATTTCTATTCTCACTCAGTATTACTGGAAATCTAGTAAAGTCGGAACAAACACTGCTGGGAAGTGGGTGCTTGAAACATGTTTGTCGTCTTCGCCATTGGGAAGTGTTGAGTTCATGTTCCTCACAGCCCGTCCGAGGCTCCCTGTGTCTCTGGCTGCCCCTGGTGGGGTCTGCAGGGATCTGGGCAGCTTCTCCTTGATCTCTACCCCAAGGTTCTCTGCTCTCTACAGGTTGAGTCTCAACCCTGACTGCTCAGTAGAGCTAATGTCTAAAAACAAAAAAAGGTGGGGAGGGTACAGCTCAGTGGTAGAGCCCGTGCTTAGCATGCAAGAGGTCCTGGGTTCAATTCCCAGTACCTCCATTAAAATAAATAAAACTAACTACCTCCCAAAAAAGGAAAGACGTATTTAAAAAACAATAAACAGTACAAAGTCCCCACTCCAGGCTGGGGCACACTATTTTTTAAAGGCTCACAGATGCTTCCCATGTGCAGGAGGGTGAGAGCTACCCCTCCACACCTCTTCTCTTGAGCTTGTCCACTCACACCCATTATCCTCTTGAAACAGGAAAACTACTTGGCTCAGCCTAGAACTTTCTCCTGATTTCTAGACTTTGATTTGCCTACTGGACATCTCTCCTGGAGCCCACAGGCACCCACCCAGAACTGAATCAGTTGTCTCCTCTCATGGCTTGCCCCTCTTCCTGCCCTTCTTATTTCAGGGAATGGCACTATATTTTAAGACACTGCCAAAGCAAGAAAGCTGCCCGGCATCTTTGACCTCTTCCTTCCCTTCCATCAAACCTGTGGCCAATCCGTCCACCTGCTTAAATGTTTTCTTCTCTCTCCTCCTGGCGGGGCCTCAGCAGGCCTTCACATGAACCTGCCAATAGGTCTCCCTGCCTCTATCTTGTCTCTTTCTTGATCACTTTGCATGTCTCCTCTACTTTGGAGGCACACAGAGTCCTTTGTGATGTGCACCTGTGATCTCTCCACCTGGTTGCCTCACCTGCTTCCCACACCCTGTGCTCACTTCTAGACTATTTGGAGTTCCTGGAAGGGACCTGGCTCTCTTTGGCCTCCCACCTTTGCATGTGCAGCTCCCCAGGGAGAAATTGCCTTAACATTATACCTTCACCTGATAACTTCTAGGGCATCTCAGAACTCACCACAGTGGTTCCCTCCTCTGGGAAAGCCTTGGCTACAGTTCTGGCTCTCTGCCCCAAGCACCCTCTGCTGACTGTTATCCAAGACCTCTTAACACGCCTCCTCAGCCTTCATTTCATGATGACTTCTGTGCACCTAGGAGCTCCCGGAAGCAGGGACTGTGTCTCTTTTCTCTTTATTCTCAGGGCATGGTAGAGACTCAGGTATAATGGTGGAGGGAACAGTGGTTATTCTGAAATTTCTCTGTAGTTGGGACCTAGGGGTAACAGTCTGGTTGGAAGAAGGGCTTAGGTGATTTACCCTGAAGCCACATTTTCAATTAACATTTCATGTTGTTTTTGTCTACTATTTGAAGTGTTGAATCTTAAAACAGAATGACGATTTCTAAAAATTACTTTACCGAAGATTGAGGAAAATGGCAGTTTCCCATATTTAAGAATATTATTTAAATTTTGTGTGACTGGGGTTGTGGAATAGAAATGCAGGGGCTACTAAAGCATTCTCATCCCCTTCCCTACCCTCAGGTCCTTCAGACAGAAGGGACAGAGTGATGTGAGGAGAAGACTTGGAGGGTGGACCATGCACTGCTTTTAAATTATGACAGTTACTTGTGCTTTTTTTTAACTTTCTTTTGTAATGGAGGTACTGGGGTTTGAACCCAGGACCTTGTACATGCTAAGTACGTGCTCTACCACTGAGCTATACCCACCCTTCCCCCCGATATTTGTGTTTTTAGTGGGCATAATGTGCTTGTAGCAGGTACTTTAGCATCAGACACAGTCACCTGCCTCTGACCATCACATTAATACCTTTCCCCTGAGCTAGAGAGCTAGATATTCTGTTTTCACAAGTTCAATAAATTATCTACCTTTTCCTTTTTCTTAAAAGAAAGGCATTAACTCATGTTTCTCTTTAGTATCGCCTATAAATAAAATGTGATTTTATTAATCATTTACCAAAGTGTTAAGTGTAATAAATATTAAGTACAGATTTCTGAAGCATCAGTCTTCACTGAAGATCCACATTCTGCTGTTCTCTCTCTGTGTTAGTCACCATACTTCTGGAGTTCTGGAAGCGGCGCCAGGCAGAACTTGAGTACAAATGGGACAGGGTTGAGCAGGAAGAACAAGTCTGGTCAGAATAGGAGGTGTGGTGTCCCCACGTGGAGATAGATGAGATTACCCAGGAAAAGCAGGCGCTGATTAGATGCACTTTAGTCTGTTTACTTTTGGAGTTGTCCGCCTTGGCTGCATGTTGGAATCACCAGGGGACCTTAAAAAATGTTGATGCTTGGATTCCATCACTGCAAACTCCGATGGTACTTAGTGGCCTGGGGTGCATTCTGGCATAGGGAAGTTTTTAAAGCTCCTCTGGTTATTCTAATGTGCAGCCAAGGTGAAGGAGCACTGCCTGGAATGGTGGACACAGAAGAGAAGTGTGGTCCTTCCTTCATAATAACAGTAAAAAGGGGGAAAAGGAAAAGGCTGGTAATTGTATAAGAAAAGAGGCATTGAATTGTATCCTTTCATAACACCAATAAAAAAAATGCAAAATATAAATTAGCCGCTATGACATAGATGTAGAAAGAAAGACACATTGGTTTTTATAGTTGACTCCCATTTTTTCACATGTGCCTTCATTATTGCGGCCTCCTTTTCATCATAGACTAGGTGCCCTTTTGCTTGAACTAAGTCCTGGTCACTGCTCCCCCTTCCTTTTGGGATGTGCACAAAGCAGCGTGGCTCTCATCCTAAAGTCAGAGAAAGGGTAGAAGAAGCAGGGAAACCTTTGTTGAGGTGCCATCAGTGTTTGTGCACTGAGCTAGGCATTTTATATAATTGGAAATGTAAATTTATTGCTGCCACTCCTGCTGCAAAATTAAAAATATAAAACTATATATCTTTGTATCAACCTTCCAGAGCTATGAAATGATGATTTTTTGAGTCATCTGTATTATTGCTTCTTTCCATCAGCTGAGATAATTTAGAGCTGATGGTACTTGCAGTCAGCAGCAGCAGGACAGCAGGTTGTGAGCATGAATAACCCTTGGAAATAAAATGCTTTTACTAGGAGCATCTGAAAATGTCTCCAACTATAGATTTTATAAATTGAATCACAGATCTACAGAACGTTGGCACTGAAAAGGTCTGGAGGGAGCAGGTCAAACTCCTCTTTATATAAATGGAAAAAAATGAGGTTCAGCTACCAATAGAAAGTGACATTTGCCTTTTAAAATGTAATAAGCTTCTAATAATCCCCATTATGAATAGTTCCCATTGTTTACAACTGAAGATGGCGGTCAAAGCATATGTTTGTGAAAGACTGTAAATTCAGAGATGAAAGCTGAAACTTAGACAAAATTAGATGTTCATAATGTTTTTGAGTCCTGAAAAACAAAAACGTATCATATTGGCAGAATACAAAAAATACTGAAGAAAAGTTTTTTGGTCATTTAAACTGCCAATTTTAAATTTAAAATTGCCAACTAATAAGTTTAAATTTTCATTGGAACATACTTGTTGAAAAATTGAAGATGAAGATTCATTTCACTTTATCATTCTTCCTTATTTAAAAAAAAATTTAATTTTTTTTAGTTTTTTAATTGAAGTGTTTTATTTTAATTGCAAATGCATGCTCCATTTTTTAGAGAGGCCAGCATTGTGGTAGTGAGACCTTGGGAATGAAGTTGCCTAAATTCATATTTGAGCACAGCAGCTTGCTTCCTGAGTGATCTTGGACAACTTAACTTCTCTGTGCCATAGTTTCCTATAAAATAAGAATAGGAGAGTTCCTCATGACTGTGGTAAGGACGGGTCGAATTAATGTACAGAATCTACTTGGAAGACTTCCTGGCACAGAGGAGGGGCCATGTACTTAGTTACAGGTATTATTATACTCCTGCTGCTTTTATAATCCAGGTAAACCTTGAGTCTTACTGATATCATCTCTAAAAAAACATCTAAATATAAACTCTAAAATGGAAACTCTAAAACTTCATAGTTGTAGCTAATTAACACACAAAGCCCAACCAAGAAACACACAGTGGAGACCAGTTAGCTGCAGACACCTGTGAAACTTTCTGTCCTGCATGGACTCTAAGCTGTCACTTCAGTCACTTCTGAAATCTAAGGCAAGCTCAGGAATAGAGCTTTACAGCTTGGCCTCGTCAGGTACCCAGACCCCTAAGCTCAGACCATGGCAGGGAAACAGTTTGCTGTTCACATGTGCATTTTCAAAAAATAATATTAAAATGAACACTGTACGTATTTTGTTGTGTGTTTGACATCATTAACAGAAAAGAAAAGAAAAGAAAAAAAAAAAAGGAAAAAACCCATGCAGTTAAAAAATAAGGAGGCTATGTCTGAAAATTATTTTTTTTTTAAATTATGCTTAGGATTTAGTGACAAGTTAGGAGAAAAATCATTTCATTGCTGTAATCCCTTGATTGACTAAACATTTTTTTTAATTAGGAAGAAGAGCGTGTTCCTTTTACCACCTGGGAAAAGTGTATACATATAACCCTTTGTGCAAGTGCTCTTTTTCTGGGTAAGAATCTGCCACAGACTTCTTAAAATCTAATGTGAAATGCTGAGGAAACTGAAAGTCAAGATGGGGAATATGTAGTCTCATAGAGAAAACTGTTTCCAGAGAACACCTCAGCCAATGCAGGGCTCCAATCTGGAGGTTCCAGAGTCTCTTCTGCTCACAGTGCTTCCCCCAGTTCTTTTCAACTCATTTGTTCAAATCAGATCAGTGCTTTAGGATTCTCCAGGTTCTGATTAAGAGACCAGATGGAGGCATTAAGAATTCTAAAATTTTCCAAGAGTAACAACCAAGGTAAAATGTCTAAGAATAGCCTAACAAAAGGATAGTAGGAACTGTCAAAAAAAATTAAATAAATAAAAACTACTGAAAGACATAAAAGAAGCTTTAATCACATGATTCTAGATTAAAAGATCATATCTCCAAAATATCAGAAGTTATAAAATTGATTTGTGGTTTATTGTGAATAAAATCATATTACTAATATAATAATTAATAAGACAATGAGAGTGTTACTAGCTCAAGAATAGCCAGATTAGAAAATAGGACAGGAAGTCCAGATATGGTTTCTGATATCAATAATAATTTAATATATGAGATGGAAGGCATTACAAATCAGGGAGATAAATAAAGGTTATTCAATAAATGGAACATATGATAGCTACTTGAGGGGAAAAGAAAAGACTGAAATAAAACAGTGAACCATATATTGTGAGAAATTCCAGAAATATTTAAAAAAGTAACGCAATTAGAAAAAAACTAGAAATAAATATGGATGAATATACAACCTCTAGATGAGCAGTAAGTTTCAGAGGAAAATATATAAAGATTTCCATGCATCAGAAGCATCCTAATTTTAAACAAAACACCAGAGGATGTTATTTGTTTACAAATCCGACAAGGGGCTAATTCCTTCAATACACAGAGAGTTCAGATCACTTCAAACGTAACACCAAAAAATCTCAGGAGCGTAGAAGGCAGAGAAGATGAACACATATTCACAAAGGAAAAAATAGATGTCACACTCCAATAGTAATTCAGTCAGTGCACATCAGAATGAAATAGTTTTCCACCTCTCAAGTGACACAGCTCTGTTTATGAGGATGAAGAGCCAGTGATCACCAATCCCATGCCTAGGCTACTGGATAGTTTTTGTGAAGTATGGTTGATTTACAATGCTGTGTTAGTTTCCGGTGTACTCCTCCAGCCTTCTTAGAGAGCAGTCTGGCAGTTCATATCAAGAGTCAAAAATATTCATATGCTTTAATCCACTAATTCAGCTTTGAAAAACTTTTAATAAGGAAGTATTTCAAAATGGCAAGGAAAAGTCAGTATGGATGAAAGTCACAGACATACTTTTAGATGTATATATATATATAAAATCTCAGCCAAAATATTCTTCCAACACTTCACATAGTAGAATATTTTGCAGTCATGAAAAAGTGTGTCCATGAATATATTTTATGACATGTCAAAGTGTTATGCTTATGATAGGCTTGAGAATAAAATTAATATATAAAATGATTTTTAATATACAAACAATGCACAGTTCTGAAGGGATTATGTCTATAGGTAGAAGAATTTTTCTTATTTTATTTTTTATTCATTTTCAGAGTTGGAGTCTTTTGATTGTAGGTGACAAAATCAATCTCCAATGTGTTTAAACAACAACCAAAAAATGGGGATGCATGGGATTTATTGGTTCCTGTAAATGGAAACCTCAGGTCTGAGGTCTGGCTTCAGTCAAGGAGAGATACTGTAGCCCAGATGATGTCAAGGGCTGCTTTTGTCCTGCCTTCATTCTGTGTCCAAGGATGTCTCAGCATGCTGCTTCTAGGCACTCAGCATCACAGATCACACATCCATCCAAGCCAAGAGAGGTCTCTTTTGGCAGCTTCCTCTCTTGATAGAGGAAGCTCATCATTCACATGGGCACCAGCACGTATCTCCTCACATAACAGTGACTTTTACTGTGTTATTTGCCAATTCTCAAATCATGTGTGAGACCAATAGAATGAGGGGTATTATTTGTCTTAAACCAACTGAGATCTACCTCTGGTGCTTCAGAAAGAGTGTGTCAATCAAGCTTAAATCACAGGACTAAAGATAGAAGGGAAGTTATTTATCCTAAAGCAAAATCTGGGTCCTCTTCTAAGACTGGGGACAGCTCCAGGACAGCAGTTATGTCCACTACTGAGTACTTTCAAATTTTCATTAATGAGCAAATATTAAAGTTATGATCAGAAAAGATGATAAGTAAGAAGAAACTTGAGGAAGGAGAATGGAAAGCTTTCCTGTTTCTTAAGAAATATTGAACCCATTAAGTTCTTGGAAGAAAAATGGAAATGTGTCAAGTTTGTATAAATTCTGAAATGAATTAGAATTGATTTCACAGTCCATGTAGGAGGCAGTGCTATACGGTTTGTGTGTCTTTGGGCTCTTTGAGTATTTCAGTTCTTTCACTTAATAGTTGTTTCATTTGGGGCAAATTGCATCATCTCCACGTGGATCTATTTCCTCGTCTGTAAAAGAGATATAATATTACCTTTCCCACAGGGTGATTGTGAGGATTTAGAAAAATAGATCTGTGCTGAAGCAATAGTAAGCATTTAAAGAATTTAACTATTTTGATTACTTAATACAAAATTAAAAATTTTATTATGCAGACTTTTTAAAAATGCATACTATTTAAATGGCCTATATGTGCTGTATAAGGGAGGAAGGCTTAATATACCTTCTATAATACATTTTTTTTAGCCTTAACTAATTTTCACATTTAATCACACACACACCAAAATGTTATTCCTTTCACAAGCATGAAGCCTTAACTGTGAAGAAAAGGATAATGAAAGAGAGTAGAGGAGGAAATAAAATGCTTTCTCTACAAACTGATGGCTTAAAAACTGAGAAAAAAAACACCTTTTTAAGACTTTGGTCACCATATTCATAGCTAATAATTAGGTAGAGTTTTTCACATGCCTGTGATTAATGTTCTAATTGTTTTCACAATTAGTAAATCATTGACTCATCACAATAATCCTATAAATTGCTATTATTATCCCCCCATTATATGGGTGAGGAGATTGAAGCCCCTAGAGGTTAAGAAATTTGCACAAGGCCCCACAGCTAGCATCAGAGCTGGGATCCAGATGCAGGAGTGTGGCTCCAGGAGGGGCTTGTAAACACTCCCTCTGCTCTCTCCTGCAGGTGCAAGCCAGCCTCCCGCTATTACTGTAAATAACATGATGTGGTTTACTTAGTCTTGAAATTCACATTCTTTGGAGCTTTCTCTCTGGGGAAGCCATCAGGAGCAGCCAGGGACACTGAGACATGCTTCTGGACTATGACCAAGAAGATAGATGGAAGGAAAACAGTTTAAAAATGGGATCTTTAATGTGCATTCTTCAGTGGCCAGAAAAAAACCTGCCTAGTGAGGAACTGAAACCCTATCAGCCACGTGCAAATTATGCTTCACACCCCCGTTGCCCTTGGGTCCACACAGTCAGAACTACAATGGATCAGGGACATGAATCTTGTGCAAATGCAGGGAGTATGAATACCTGCCATTTTAAAATCTCAAGGAGTATGAAAAGCATGTGAAGCTTTCATCAACAGAGATCTGCTGTCACTTCCAGTGTTTCCCTCAGGACATGTCCACAGTTTCACTGGTCCTATTCAGAATGAAGACGACAGCTAGCACCTGCTGGCCCCTGAATCAGTGATAGGTTCTCCCTTTAAAGGAAGCATATCCCCTTCATGGGTTACAACTAGTTCATAACCTATGTAATTCTATAGATGTAGAAGGGATATTTTCATTGGTTCTGCTATCACAGACTTGTCTCCAAAAGAACATGTCACCAGTTACTCCATTTTCACCCATTTAAAGATATACTTAACAGGCTTCCTTCTTTAGTGCAGTTTTAGGTTTACAGAAAAATTCACAGAAAGTTGAGTTCCCATATATTCCCTATACTCTGCACACAGCTGCTCCTGCTGTCAGCATGTTACATTAGTGGATGCACTCATTCTTTTTGACATCCTTCATTCCTCCTACCCTAAAGATTAACGTACCTGATATTCATGTCTCTTGTGGCATTTATGTGTGATTTACATCACTTCTCACGTTTATTTGAGGTTTAGAGCACATGCATGTTGTCTGTTTAAGCGTGGGTTGCGGCAAGTTTTCTGTGTAAAAATATGATCATTAGTGAGTCTCATGCTGCTGGGTTTTTGGGTTGTCAGGTCCTGTTCACCATTGCTTCAGTTTTTGGGTTCATTGTCTACGGACTCTCAGTGTTAATTTTATTTTCTGCAAAACTTCCCAAGAACCTGCATGGAAGAGACCCAATCCAGAAGTACCTGACTGTGCAGATGGGCCACGCCCATCACTGCTTCTCTCATCAGTTTTATCATCATTGTGATACTGAAGGCAGTATATGAGAAAGTGGCAATCATGAGGACTGACTCTGGTAAGCTCCTACTGTAGCTGAGGTCATTTCTACACCACTTTTAGAACCAGGTCAAAACAGAAACTGTATCTTTTGGGCACTTCAATTCCAGAACTTTACAGTCTTTAGAAAACGTCAAGTGTAAACGTATTTTCTCTAGCCTATATGAGAAGTGAATTAGCTCCGGCTTTGCATTAGTTAAAGGGACAAAGCAAGCATTAGAATGTCCAAGCTCTGTGTAAAGAGGTCAGTGCTGAATAGTATTTTCAATTACATTAGATCATGTACCCTATTGTTGAAAGTAAATAGTCTCTTTATTGCAAATAAGTGGAAGAGGATCATGGTCCCAGTGGCAGATTTGCTCATGTTTTACGGAGAGGACAAATAATCACAGTGTTATTTGTCTTTCCCCGATGCTGTTCCTGTTAGTGTAGCTCCATTCTCATCATCTATAGCTTCTATAATAAATGTTTCTTCTCTCTGGCTTTTATCCCAGCCAGCGGCTTAGCGGCCCAAGTGCTTCCCACAAGCTGCATGTGGCTGGGTCTTTCTCCCAGTGGTCTGCTCAGTAGTCATCTTCTGAAAACACTAAGACCAATTTAAATTCTAAACTAGGAGGATGACCTGTTTTATGTTCCCCAAATTCTTCTAGCAAGTTTCCCCGTGTTTGGTTTGTTTTCTTCAATAGTCCTACCTTCCTGCCGTTCAGGGAGACAAGAGAATGTCATTTAGCAGGATGTTCAGAAGTAGTTTTCTATCAACTTATACCTGACAGAGGACAGTTCTTGCCCATTGGATACTGTTGTGCTTACAAATTTTAAGGAACAGCTGACTATTTTTTTTGCCTTGTGGGATATTGTGTTCATAGTGTGAGAAACTCTTACAACAGTGTGTACACTTGGAATTAACATAGTAGCTATGTTAAGGAATTCAAAACAGCTTAAATGAAAACAGTGTGAATTGTGTATATATATATATATATATATATATATATATATATATATATATATATATATATATATTTACCGTGTTAACTCATGTATCCGTGGCTTTGATTAGTCTCAAAGCTGTTCACAGCTTTAGAGACTTAACTTTTCTTTATTCTAGCTGCAGAGCTCCCAAGGACCAGAATGACTATGAGAACAACCTAGCCATGGAGGTGTTCTTGTTCCAGTTTGTCAACTACTACTCTTCGTGTTTCTACATCACATTCTTTAAGGGCAGATTTGTGACTTATCCAGGAGATCCGATGTATTGGCTGTGAAAATACAGAAATGAAGTGCTGTGAATACAGCTTTGTGTTCTGACAGTCTAACCTGGTTCATGTTTTCCCCTAGTTGCTCAAAGAAGAGTGTCTTTACTGTCTGTTCCTTAGATTTTTTTAGCCATAAAATAATGACTTTATTTCATGTTATAGCTATCTAAAATTTAAATGATATTTTCTTTCTAATATTCCAGTGTGACCCAGGTGGCTGTCTCCTTGAACTGATGACACAGCTGACAATAATCATGGGAGGACAGTCAATCTGGAATAACACACAAGAGGTGTTACTTCCGTGAATACTAAGTCATGTGATCTCGGGGTGAGAACGGCCCACCCATCCAAGTCATTTTCCTGCATGCCCATCTCTAAAACAGGGGAGACTCTGCTTATTAAAGGTCTCCAGATAAGAAGATCCATCCAACAGTGTAAACGTACCTGCTGTTTAATAATTATGCTTAAATACCTTCTTTTTATGTTTAACTTAAATCCCCAAGTGCTATAATTTCTGCTTATTAGCCCATCACTGGGGGCTGACTGATCAGAGCCCTTTGAGAGATGGCCCTTGTTGGGGCTGTGAGCTAAGGTTTCCCACAACTTCCCACAACTTTCTCCTCCTTTTATACATGCATTTAAAAATCCATAACAGGAATTTGTTGAGTGCCTAGTATGTGCTAGTCACTGTATTAAGTGTTGTACATATATGTGTGTGTGCGTGTGTGTGTATAATTTAATCACCCAAACAATCCTTATTCTTATCTCCCTTTTGCAAATGAAGATCCTGTGGCTTAAAGAGGGTAAGTGATTTGCCCAAGCTCTCATTGCCAATAAGAGACCACTGTGGGACTCAGATGTAAGACCCTATCTCTCTGAATCCATGTTCTTCTAAGAACAGAGGCTCTCTTGGGGTCCTAAGGCACAGGGTTACATAATGTTTTAAGAGACACTTGTCTAAAATAATAACTACAGAGGTTTTGACTTACTGTTCTCTTCCTAAAAATGAGAAAAGCAGATATTAGCTAAGGTCACACTGTCCTTTAGATTTTCACATAAGCCCAATCCCATATCAAGGTGGACAGTCCACTGTTATCTGCAATTTCTGCACAATTCAAGGAGCTTACTGTATTCACTTTCTGTTGCTGCTGTAACAAGTATCCCCAAGCGTCATGGTAGTAGGAAGAAAAAAGAAAAAGTCTCCACTAAACAACACAAATTAAACCTCCTAGGGTTCTTGAATGCAGAAGCCTGCTGAAGTCAAGGTGTTGGCAGGGCTGTTTCTGAAGGCCCCAGGGGAACCTGTATCTTTGCCTCTTCTGGCTTCCAGAGGCCACCTGTGTCTCTTGGCCTGTGACCTATTTTCTCTCTCTCAAGGTCAGCACGGTGTGCCTCTGACTCTGATTCTGTGGTCATATCTCCTCTCCTCTCTCCCCTCTTCTGCCTCCCTCTTCCTCCTTTAATGACCCTGGCGATTACACTGGGCACACCTCTCTCTTAAAGTTGGCTGGTTAGCAACCTTAACTGCATCTGCAACCATAGTCCCCCTTTGCCAGGGACCCTGACCTCTTCATATGTTCTGGGGATTAGGACATGGACATCTTTGGGGGGGACCATTTTTCTGCCTACCATGCTAACCTTTTTAGGATAATGTTTGGCTTTCAGTTTCTGTTCTCACAAAACTGTTGATCTCTCTTCTGTCTTGCCTTCCACACCAGCATTCTTCTCCTGGTCAACCTAACTGCAGAGCTCACCCCTCTCTGTGGTGTCCCCCAAAACCACTTACACAAGCAAGCCTTACTGATGTTTGTAGCATGGAGGAGAAACTCAAACAACTTGAATTTTGAAATAAAAAACACCCATCATTTTAAAATCTTCCATGCCACTATAAAAAATTTATTTTTTAACTTCTTTTTTTAATTTTTAAACTATTTTAAACTTTGTTACTTTTTTAAAACTTTACTTTTTTTCTTATCATCCTTCATTGTAAGCTCCAGAAACCTGCTATTCTGCCCACCACACGCAACTTCCCTTTCGTTGTTTCTCCTCCCTTCCCTAAACCTTCCTTCTCTCTCCCTTATTACCAAGTTTCTGTCCATTCTCTTTATAGGGCAGTTAAATTATTTTTTCTTTCTTTCTTTCTGTTTTTGCAGAGTGAACAACTTTGGGTGTCAGTGTGTCCTTCCACATTTCTTCACAAGGGCTTCATCTTTCAGGTTCAGTATGGATTACTGGGGCCTGTCTCTAAACAAAGGCATTTCCCTTGTCCCCCAGCTCACAACACCCCTCAAAAAAAAGATTCTGATTTTTGCTGTGAAATGAATCTTTTTTTCCCTACTGTGCAGTGCACAACTCTTACACTGAGCCCACAGTCAGATTTTTCCAGAGGAGTAAATGTAGCTCATGTGCAAATAATACTATTTTTCTCTGTGAAAAGAAATAGATCAGATAGAGGAAATACTAAACTCAGGTTACTCAAAAGCATTTCCTTAAGGAAATAGGTTAATTATTTAACACTAAATTTTGTTGAACCTGGTTGTCAGTGAGCTATTTTAACCAATCAAGGAGAAGGATATATTTCCTAAATTGGTACTGAGAAATTCATGTGAAATGAAACTTGCTCACATGAACTAGTTTAAAGTAAAGGATGCATTATAGTATCTGTGGTCTGTTTATTCTTTTGCTTAAGTAAGCTCATTGTTGTAGGTTCCAGTGAGCTGAACTTTGCCTCCATGTATTTCTACTATGGGCTAAAATATTTAGGGAATTTTTTTTGAATTATAATTCCCTTGTTTGAAAACCAGGAATGCTGAGTGGTAGCCAAGTTCGAGGGTGGCTTGTGTTTTCCTCACTGCCTCTTCTCTTTGTATAAGGTGACAGTTTCCTTCTTACTTTTTCATATTAAATCCTAACATACCAAATATCTATCAGTAATTCCTGCTATGCCAAAACTACACCCATCATCAAAAATACATAGGAAGGGAAAAGAAATCTTATCAAAGTTAGCGACTATTTTCATGCTATTTAAATATGTCCAAAGGAACATAATGAAATGAAATAACTCACCTGCCTACACCCCCCAATTCCATGTGGGGCTCTTGATTAGGATTCTGGGAGCAAATGAAGAAGGACAGTGAAGCCATGATCCAGGCTCCCACTGGGGTCTCCCCAGCACTTGGATCAGCACCTGGTATATAGTAGGTCTCAGTCCAAGCCAGCTGATGAGTGAGTGACTCACAGGCATCGAATGCATAATATCAGTGAATTAACAGCATTATTTGTAGGACTCAGAGAATAAGCTGAGAGCCCTGTGGCCTTCCCAGCCTCACATACTATTTTGATATTGGGATCATTTCTGGGAATGTTATTCTGTACTTGACAAAAGGCTAGTATGACTCCAGGGTTAAGCAAATTGCCCTGGAGAAATTTTAGGATAAAATATTAAGAAAAATAGTTAAATGCCCAAAATGGCATAGCATTGTCCTTTGGTGTTTAGATAATGTATGGCTGTAATTTTCTTACTTTATGTTTTCTACATTTTCCACCATGGGTATGCACTACTATATAATAAGAAAATCTCTCTTCTCCAGATATGATTTGGTTAGAGGAAGAGGCAGAGACATATAATAAGAGAATCTTAAATACATGTGTCTGTAATTCACTCTTTAAATTCAGGAACAGGAAACTCAGGAATGAAATAGATTCAGAGAATCAAAGATACTTGTATTCAAGATTAGCAAGTGGGAGTGTCCTCAACAGAAATGGTGATTATCTATAATGCAGAGATTAAATGTGATAATGAAGGTACAAAGACAACATGAAGTAGAAAGTGCCACGTGGCAAGCACTGAGTAAAGGGCAATTTACTATGATTATGCTAATCTGTGGTCAATTCCCAAGCAAATGATTGTGTAAACCCTGCTAGAGGGAGAAAGCTTCCAGCCTTGGCCAGAGAGGGGGGAGGATCCAGTGCCTGTATTTTTTTTAAATGTCTACAGGTGCTTCGCATGTGCAAATTGATATCCCTGCACAAGAACCATAACCCAACAGAAAACCCAAAAGACTGAGGACAATGATGGGTAGACGACAGCCCAAGATTTTCTGCGACAGATGAGTGGTTCCACTCAGGAAGACTGAGAAATAGGGTCAGAGTCTTAGCTAAGGACAAGCAAGTCGGGACTTCTAATATGACCTAATACCATCAGCGGGGGAGAGCATTTCAGCACAAGAAGTTATTGCCAGATGAGTTAGCATGGAAGTTTCATCCTGGATCCAAACCGTGATGGATTTAGGTCCTGGAGGGTAAAAGCCCTGTTTCCGTGGGACATGGACCGGATTCCACAAGAGGCTGAGACAGGAAGTATGAGGCAGAGAAAAATTCCCCCAAGAGACTCCCGAGTCTGGGTGCCAGGAAGGGTGATGGACGAGCGTGGTCCCAGTGCCACCCTCACCGCAGGGCTCCAAGTGGCTGTGGAGCTGCATGCTCCTGGCCGAACCTCTGACCTGACTGCAGCACTCTGGGCTGCATCCTGGGGAGCAGCTTCAGCAGCAGTCTGTCCCCATCATTCTCGTAGGTGATGCAGAGACCCCCACCCTGTGGCCATGGTGTCCCCAAGCCAAGGGTCTAAGTGACTTCAGCCTTATTTACAGGTGGCCACAGCCAGTTAGCCTGTGCTGCTCAAAAGGAAGATCCCGCATTTTGATGTGTTAGGGGGGTTGCTAATACCTGGCCTGCTCTGAATCGTTTCATCCTGACAGCAGCCTGGGCAGTGGAAGTTTCATCTCCCAATTTTATTTCAACGTTTTTTGTTGAAAGTATAGTTGGTTTACAATATTGTGTTAATTCTTGGTGTACAGCATAGTGATTCAGTTATACATACATACATATATATATATATATATATATATATATATATATATATATATATATATATTCCTTGTCATATTCTTTTTCACTATCGGCTATTAAAAGTTTTTGAATGTAGTTCCCGGTGCTATACAGTAGGACCTTGTTGTTTGATGCAAAAATTACTAAACAAGGTATTTGCAGACTAAACCTAGCCTTGTATATGACAGAGTTGAGGTTATCTCAGGGTTTAAATGTGGTTTTGATCTCCAGGATATCTTTATCTCCTTATCATAAGTAAAGAGCCTGGTGGACCACTTCTCAGAAAAATGTTTTAAAATCTTAAGATTTAGAGAATAAAGAAGGAAGATAATTATACTGAAAAGCAGATATCAAAATATAGAAATGAACATTTGTGATACAGTAATATCTGAATTATTGGAAGAACGTGTTGAATAAGAGGATCCAGTGGTGGGTCTACTAACCGCAACTTTCTGCCATAGCAGTGAGTGTAAATCATCTTCTGAGATCTGCAACAATTGCATTTTGAATGCAAATAAAGTTAAATAACAAATAAGCCATGAAGTGTGAATTCAGATTCAGGGTTATCTCGAGTCCATATCCCCACCACTTCCCAGAGCTCCCTGCTCTTCCCCTAATGTCATTGAAAGCAGTGGGGAAAGTTTGTGAAGCGAAGGGCATGTTCCATTGCAAAGAAATCTCATAGCAAACCTGGGAGCATGGGCAGGGAAAGGTTAATGCTGAGATCAGAGGCAGTGGGAAACCTAGCAGGGGCAGCTCTTTACAAGTCACATCACATACTCTGTGTGTGTCCGTGTGTGTGTGCATATAGACGTGTGTGCATGTACGGTGTATACACCTGACTTTCGTGTGAAGCTGCCTCTCTGTCCAAATTTGAAATCCAACCAAACATGCAGTGCAGTCAGCCGAAGATTTGCCAGACGCTAAGTTGTCTGTTGTTGCTCTGTCTCTTCTCCTGAACTCCATGAGTAAGCCATGTGCCAGCTGTTGCTTTCAGGGACAACAGCTCTGTAGGCTAAAGGCCCATGCTTTGTTTCACTGCCAACCCCGATTTCATTTCAGGACAAATTGCCATTTGAAATAGGGGGAAGCATTCAGTTGGCCCACAAGCCTCTCAGTGAGGAAAAAAGATAACCTTAGAGACAGCTCTGTGGGACAGCATCCAGGAGGGGACAGAGCACTGGGCTGTAAGTCGAGGCTGTGTTTCTTTTAAGCTCTGCACTGACTTTGAGGCGGCATGTCACTTCTCTGACCCTTGATTTATTCTGCTTAAATTAGGGCCTTGGACCTGTTTGATCCAAAGTTAGAGTAACACTTTTCTGCTCGGTGACCCTCCATGGCTCTCCAATTCCTACAGAGGGAAAAATGCCCACATCCTCACTGTGGTCTCTTAGGCTCCACCACCAAAACCACCACTGATTTCCTGTTTGCTCTGGACCACACCAGTCTCCATGCTGTCTGTCCAGTGTGAGGGACCTCCAGGCCTGTGATAACTGTTCTCTCTGCCCACCCTTTTGCCTCCTTCTTTGCCTTATTCAAAGGTCACTGCACCATCCCCAATCCTCCCTACCACAAATTCCTCGTCCTCCTTTATTTTCCTCCACAGCACTTATCACCAGCTCACAGACCCTGTCTTTCTTTCTTTTACTTATTTTCTCTGACGATTTTCAGACTGGAAAGGCCATGGTGGATAATAGCAGAGAAATGGGAGAAAAAAGACAAATGAGGGAAGGTATCTTCTAAAAGCTAAAATGCCCACCTGAAAAGGAGGTAGGAGATAAATTAGCAGTCATTACAGTTTTGGTAAACACAGATACGTAGTCAGGACTAGTTTTCACAATGTTTGGGGGTAGGGTGGCAGCAATAAAAAGAAATTTATCCTGAAAACAAGAAATTAAATTCTTGGGAAGATGATGTGTTCAGCTTGAACTGTCAGTAATACTTTCATGACCTTGGTCTGATAATATCCTGCTTTATAATTTGATCTGTTTGGCATCTGGGTCATGAATCTAATGGTGCCGCAGTTTCGGAAGCAGAACAGACCACCCCACGATGGGAACGGTACTGCCATCTGCAGCCCATGGGCAAACTGGGGTTATTTTATGAATACCTTGCAATGAGTAAGTCATCAGTGGAGACTTCGGTGCTGTCAGTTATACTAGAGTATGTTTTGGGTCTCAGAAGCGTCGGTTACTGAGCCAAACAATGACCATCATACCGAAACGGAGCCCGCTTTTCTCCATTAGATGCAATTATGCAGTCAGGCTTTCAAATAGGGTGCCTCTGTGTATCTTTGTCAATATTTATGTTGTACAAAGCTGAAGATTTACTGCCAAGGAATGAAGTGGAATATTCATGTAGCCCATGTGGCACAGCTGTTGGCTGATATCCTTCTAAACAGAGTCATGTGACCCCACCAGCCTGTGCAGAAAGCCCGCAAGAGCATCCTGCGTCATGGCAGCAAGGTTCACAGGGTCACCCCTTCCACATCTCACACCTGCCTTTCACATTGTTCCTTTTCACATTCTTCTGACCGATGGTTTCTGCCTGGTTCCTTGAGTGACCTCATGGCACATCACTGGCTTGAATTCAGGATGAACTTGCTGATCTCAAATATCGGTTAAGCACAGATCCCCTCCTTCTCCAATGTCTTTGTCCATTTCTGTACATTTGCTTGGGCTCTGTTTCTCTTTGGTTGAGCTTGGTTTTGAGATCTCAGTTGCCTTTAAATGGTTGTATCTTAAAATAGATTTCCATAGGAAAAGCCATCTTTTCTATTATGCATGGGACACTTTTATCTACTAGAAAGCTGATGATGTGCACGTTTTCTATCTGAGCCCTTTCAGCTCACCACTGCCTTGAATTAGTTTTTTTTTAAGCTTAGGAGACAGAAAAGGATTTTGGCCAATAGTCTTTGCATTTATGCATGAGGGTTCATGTCTGCAAAGGCACCCCTTTGTGCTTCTGGTTTATAAGTCTAGAGATAGAGGAAGGGTTTTTTTTTCCTAAATCACATTCTATATATAAAATAATTGCTTTTAAAAAAATACATTATACATGGAAACGCATCTGGTTCCCTCAGTGAGTGAAAGGTCATCTTGTGGCATCTTCAGTCAGTGATGCGTTGTGGCCTGGGGTCTGATTTGAGTTACATTTTTGCTTTTGCTGTCTTTCATGACCTGGTTCCATTAAAGGTGCAGCTGCAGTCCCTGGTGTAGAAGTTATGTTCGTTTATATTGCTTATTTTCAAAAGGACTATAAGCCAATGACCTGTTATTCCAAAATGAGTCATAATTATAAATATTTCTTATTGGAGCTATTATCAGCATTAATAATAACAACAACATTCTGGGGGCAGCATAGCATTTATTAATTTAACACACACAGAAAAAGCCTTGGAAAAAATTTATTGTTCTAGTTAAGTCAAATAAAGGGAATTGAAAGGAAAAATTGTAGGCTTTCAGGAGAAATTGATAGGACTTTTAGAACTTTATAGTCTCATTAAAATACCAATTAAATAATTCAGCCTCCCCCTACCCTGCAAAACAGGATGGAGTAACATCAATTCTAGAGAGATTTTTCAGATTTATTAGTTTTCCTTTTATCTAAATAATCCATAATGAATTAGAAAATTCAATCCATTTCTGAGAGTAGGCAGTCTGTTATTCTGTTTTCAACGCTGGAGTGAAACCTATTTTTTGTTCTTTTGGTTCATGGGAGATAGAATTTCCAATTGCTTTTTGAATTATTTTTGTTCCTCTAAAATAAAGTGCCTTTGGTGATGATCTCCTGACCTCAGTTTCCTCCTCCCAGGTTTCCCCATGATCATTAATGACACCCCACCTGCCTTTTTAGTTATACCTCTTAGCTGCTGAAGGGGAACAGCTTCTGAGAGGTGATCCTGGAGCCCTCCACCCGTGCTTCATTAGGCCTCGCACCCAGACACCAACCCTATTCTCCTTCGCCTGAAGTACCTTTCTCTGCTTTTCTGCCTGGAAGTATTCTTGCCAATCCTTGGCAGGAACCCCTCCACTTTTTAGCGATTTTCTGCTCTCCTCTCTAGGCATGAATTGCACTTGATTCTTCTCTTGATGGTGTGTGATTGTGTCCGTGTCCATTGTGCTCCTCGGCTGGACTGATCCTGTTGGAGGCAGTAGTAAGGCTTTGCATCTTCCTGTCCATGTCCAGAGCACCACAGCCTGGACCCTGGTTCTCATACATGTTTAAGTGACTTGATCTTGGAGTTTCAACACACTCACGTACAACTCTTAGATGAGTTGGCGGTAACATTGCCCTCAAGGCCCCCACAAGATTCTATATGGCATATGATTTTTTGAGTGAAATTTCTCTTTTAGTTGCTTTAGTGAATTCCCTACCATCCTTTGAGATTATTAGAGTAATCATGAGTTGTTAACCACAATAGCTCTCCCCCCACCAGCAAATGATCCTGCTGTCTGAGAACTCAGACATGGGACATAAGAGAAATAATCTATCATTCTTAAAATCTGGAAGCCATAAGATACCTTTTTGTACTTAGAGCACCCACAACACAAACACCAGTCTGTCAAGAATTTGGTGATGCCTTCCCAGAGGGCAGGTGCCATAAGTGAAATGCAGTGAATGATGAAGTGAGACCTCTTTGTCTCTGGTACTGCCTCTTCCACCTGTGCTGTGTTAACTTGATCTTCCCTTCATATAATATATTCTCCTTTTAATTTACTACAGTTAATATCAGTTGTTCTTCAACATCTCCTTGCACCCGCCCCCTTCATTCCCTCTCTCTCCAGTGCTATCCCATCCACACCTCTTCTGCGCTCTCCAGGACCAGGCCTGTCTCCCCCACGCCCTCACCTCTGCTCTGTCTGCCCACCACCTGCACTGAGATTTCCTTGTCTCTGCAGAATGAACTTTCCAAAATGGCAGCTGAGTAACTGGGGGGATTGTAGACCGCTCATCTCTTTACTCACTCATTCATTTATCCACCCAACAAACATTGAGCACCTGCTATGCCAAAAACTATCAACTGCTGGGGAGACCAAGACAGGTAAGGCTTGGTGTCTGCACTCCCCAGGCCAGGTGAGGCATGGCGAGTAGTTGATGGATTACTAAGCAGGTGAACACAAATTGGACTTCCTAGACCTGGAGATATTTGAACTGAATTTTGAAAGATGAATGGAAGTTAGTTCTCTAACATGTGGTAGAGAAAGTGGACACTTCATGCAGAGAGGTGGAGACATATAAGAGTACACGGGCATGAAGAAGCTTGGCCAGACTGAAGAACAAGTAGGGCTAGAACAAAGTATCCACAGGTGAGAATATCAGGTACACAAGGCCTCTGTCATGATGAGTATACTTTATGTATCCTTAAAGAAACAAGTATATATTGGAATATTTGTAAGCAAGAGAATTGCATAATGTTTATGTTGGAGAAGATCTGGTTATTCTGGCAGCAGAATGGAAGATACTATTTTGGGGGGAGGCCCATATTTGGGGGAAATTTTACTTCAGGGGGCCACCCCAGGTAACCCTGACAACAAGTGGCACACGCCTGCAGAGAGGCCCTGGGCAGAGGGATAGTGACATGGGCGGCAGAAGTGGTAACTGCTGCAGAGGTGACTGCATGGCGGCGGGGCACAGAGCTGCTGAGATGACCTTCCAGCGACCCATCCGGAGAGCGGACCTGCAGGAGGAGTGTAAGGGGAGGAGCTGGTTTCTAGGAGATGGTTCTGTGTGTGGCATTTTGAGTGTGAATTGTCTATGGGACATCTGAGGGGTGATGTCCGTTGTTAAGCTGGATTCACAAGTCAGGAGCTCAGGGGAGCTGTGGGTGAGTCCATTGGCATGATTCAGTCTTGCCAGGCAGAGGATTGAAGACGAGGCCCTGGGGAAAATGGCCATGTACATGGCAAGTGGAAGAAGAGAAATCCACCAAGAGAAAGAAGAATCGCAGAGCAGTTGGGAGAAAACTTGTTGAAGCAACACAGGGAAGACTGTAACCTGGCTTAAGAGGGATTTGAACACTGACTAAAAGAAGCATAGTGAGAAAGGTGGGTGTGTGGGGCAAAAAAGCAAGAGCTAAAGCCGACCTTTAATTGCCAAGACTGGGGAAATGGAGGAGAACTATACTTAGGTAGCCTTTAAAAAACTGATCTGTGTATATCTGCCTGGGCTTTTTAATTTTATTTAAGTAAAACAAAATTCAAGGGGAAAGAACATTCCACAGAGAGGAAAATATTTGTCCACAGCAAAATCTACCTGGTAATCAAATAAACAGTTACTGAAAACGCCCACTGGTTTGGAACTCACAGCCACCTACAGTGCAACTCCTTCTCAGTGCCGTGGTGAGGGCCGTGGGGGATGCAGGGCTCTGAGCCCTGGAGGAGTTATCAGCGCATGTACTTCCCCAAGAAACTGGAATTTAAAGGGAAGAATAAAGTGTATAAAGTATCAGAGAGCAATACAGGGCCGTGAGAGAAGGTCAGGTGAGGGTTAGTTTTGTTTTACAGTGGGCTTTTCTGGCCTTGCTGAGTTGCTAGGCCTTTGTTGTTGTTGGTCTTTGTTCCAAAAGCTTTTTAGAAAGTTCTTCTCGCTTGAATATCTGACCAGATTAAATCATGTTGGGGTTTTTTTTTTCTGGTGTTCCAGTTTTTAATTAAAAAAAGCTGTCTGGAATTTATTTTAATGTCAAAAGTGAGGACACTCTACCAGGACTTCCAATGATTTAGCTAATTCAATAGTTTAATCCACTGATTTGAAGTGTCAGTTTTATAATATTACTGAAATCTCATAAATATCCACATCTGTTCTTGAAATGTATTCTATTTCATTCATAATCTCAGTGCACTATTTCTAAACTGTTTCCATGACCATAGATTAATACCTCCTAGAGTTGGTCCTAATTTATCCTTTTCCAGAAGGTCCCTAATATTACCAATTCAAGCATCCCTCCTCATTATTTTACTTGTATATTTGTGTATTTTTCTGGAAGAACTTTAGCATCACCTTTCAGCTTTTTTTCTTAAATCCATTTGGGATTATTAACTAAATTTGCATTCAGATTCTAAATTTATTTTGGAGATAAAGTGTGCTATGTCACTCAAATTTGAGTCTACCCAATGAAGATTATGGTGCATTCTACTGTTCATTCAACCATCTTTATTTTTCTTTCTTTTTTTAACTCATTTATCAGAACCATCTTAACATGTTTCACTAATTTATTTCTAAATAGTCTGTGCCTTTGTTTTCATTATAAATGATTTCTGGGATTTGATCTGGGTTGATTTCTAATAAAGTCTTAATTTCTAGCTTCTCTTGAAAGAGAAGGAGATCTGACAGTGTGAGGCCCACTTTCCAATATGGTGATTGTGAGCAGTGCATTTCATTAGGATATCCACTTGCCAATTTGCCAGTAAGTGAACCCACTCCACACATTTCTGTTACTTACCTGGCCCCTGTAGGCAGATTAGTTCATGTAGGGTTAGATGGGTTATGGACACAGATACTGACATCACTGCTGCCACGCTGCTGACTTTGTGGCATCACTAACTCTGGTTCTTGCCTCTCTGACCTCCCTGAATATGACAGCTCCTTCTGGGCTGTGGAGCTGCTTCATCTTTCCAACACTGTCTGCTTTTCTGCAACACAACCCTGCCTCTAAGGTCAGAAGCAAATGTCAGCTCCTCTTACCCATCCACCCCATCCACGGTCTTGCCGTTCCTGGCATGAGAGGTCCCTATCCCTTGGCTGAGCAGTAACCCTATAGGGACCATAAATTTGCCTCTCATCCACTGTCTTAGTTGCATACCTGTGCTAGTTTACTTTAAAGGTCTGCCAGTTAGGAGGGGAGGGTCTAAAAGTCTTTTAGATCTCTGGCCTTATCATTTCTAACTGCTCCCCCACCCCATGGAACAGCTTACCACAGGTCTCTGCTGCCCCATCTGTAACAACGCCATGTAATTTACAGACAAAGAGAAAAGTACTTCCAAGCCACCACCATAATTTTCACTTCCTGTGACCACACAGACCATAGAAATATCAATATAAACATTCCTGAATAAGGATATTTTGCTTATGAAGACACTTTAATTGCATACCTTTCTGTGACTTGTAACAACTTCATAGATTCTCTGGATGTGCTGCACTCACCTTCCCAGACTCAAGGGAGCTTGCTCACTTGCCTATTTGCAGCATATTTCCTCCAACATTCTCTATGCATAGCTTTCCCAAAGGTACATTTCTTATTTCTATTTAAATTGTTAGATACTTCCACAATATTCTTTTTTTAATCCTCAATTACAAATCATCTTCCAAGATTGTATTATTTCAACACTGAGAATGAATAATATGCTTCAAGATTCCCAAGTTTATTATCAGCAAATAACTATGGTTGGTTAAAGATTTTTAAGTATGTTATTCCTATTAAGGGTATATACGTGAAAGAAACAGGTTGTAATTAGTCGTCTTCCCAGAGATTTTATATTTGTCTTTTGTTTGGTTTCTTTCACTATTGAACATTATTATTACCATGACCGTCTTTTCTCTTTGGGATTTTGTTCACCATTTGCCTCCCTCTCTTTACAGGAGTAAAGGAATATATGTTGTCCTTCCATCCATCCACCACTCCATGATGTGTGTCCATTCCTTCAACAGTTATTCAACTTGGATTCACCACCTTATTTGTGGCCTCTTTTCCACTGGCCCCTCTGTTAGTTCTGGGGAACAATATATTGGAAATCAGAGTGGACACGTGGAAACTTGACTACCCAGTAGAGATGCATGGTGCCAGAAAAAGGCCAGGACATCAGATCGTGGCTGCCCATCATGCAAGGAACAGCAATTCTGGCTGTGGTGGACCAATGTGAGTAAAAAGGCTTCACACGGTGAAGACCTTGAAAAGTCCAAAAATGCATTAGCGGTCCTTCCTAAGGAATCCAGTGTTGGGTATTGTTTAATATGAGAGGGAGATGCTAACACTATCATCGTTAAAAATAACATAGTTGTTGTAACTGTAATTATTATTTTTAATATATTTTCTTTATAATTATTATTTGTGACTTACAAGGGCTCTTACAGAGGCAGTTGTTAAGAAGTGGGACCATTATACTGTTGCTGGAGTGTTAATTCAGTAGAAGCATGATAATAATATTAATAAGTACTCACTCTTTTGATCCTAACATGAATATAAAGGTTACCCAGCAGTGCTTGTATAATGGAGATACAAATCTATCTGTTTAAGAGTTTGTAGAACCTAAAATAAGAGCAGTCATTCCACCGTATTTTACCATATAGTCCAGACTATCAGTTTAAAGTGGGAACTACCTGATGAGGCCATATAAACACTTTGTGCATCCCCAAACATTCATTACCTTCCTGGTCCCCTGGGGCAGAGGTCCTTCCAGGGGGTGGTCACATATCTCCTCCCCACCCCACTCTTGGCCTTTACTACACACTGTTGTTCATTAGCTAAGCATCCTCATGCCCTGAATGTGTCTGAGCTGTGAGGGAACAGAACTCAGCTGTTTACAAACTGTATTGACTATGACCAGTCTGAAGAATCTCTCTCCTTCCCTGCCTCCACTCCCACAGGGCAACTGGGGGCTCACAACCACAGATTCCCATGCCAGCCCATCAGGGAACCTCCTTCCCTAGAAATACCCTTACAACCAGGGCTGTTTCCTCCCTTACTACACTGCCAATTTCACTCCCAGATTACAGTCCCCAACAAAAGGCTGTTGCAGTTTGAATTTCTTAATCAAGTCACACTGGCCCTGAGCCCCTGGCATTTTCCCATGAGCATTCATAGAAACAGAACAGGGCCTGGCAGTGGCTGTGGGCCAGGTTCCTGGGTTAGGGGACTTGCTGGGCACTTCAGGTTTTAGAGTCTGGCCCGAGCTCAGCTCCCAGCATGGCAGATTCCCATCTGCATGATTTCGGGCCAGGCTTCAACTGTTCACAGCTTCATTGTATCATCTGTAAACAGAATAATTCCCTGCCACATATTTTAAGACTGTTATGTACCACAAAGAGTGCTTAGGGAATTCAGTGAGTCAATGCATGGAAGTCACACAACCTGGTCCTCAGGGAATGTTAGTTATCTTCATTATGCACCATCGATAAAATTGGCTGCACAGACTTGGCCAGGTATCAAAGCTACAGGCACAAGAATTTGACAATGTGTCACTGTCTGGATCATAGTCACAATTTTACACAGTAAAACAAGATTCCTGGGACCACTTAGCTGTCAGCCCACCTGACTCCCCACCCCAAAAACACTCACTTTATCTGATTTGCTTGCTACCCCTACTTTTTGGAGAAAGTTGGCAAATCACACACAGACAATGACTGCTAGATTATGTCCATTTCCATTCACTCAAATTGCCCCATTTTCAGTATCCACTGTGCTGCAAAACATAGACTAATGTTCAGAAATATGACAGCGAGGCCTTTCCAGTTCCACATTCAGAGAAGTATGAATCTGTCATGTTTAATATGTCATATGACACTAAGCAAGGCAGGAAAGCGGGCTCCCGTGCTTTAAGGAAATTTTTAGCAATGACATTTGTAACTAAAAGTGTTTTTGTTTCACCTTCAGCTAACCAGAAAATTCAATTGACTCCTATTACCCATTACTCAGGTGTCCTGGTTTGATTGTATTAGGCACTTTTTCCTCATCACCCTAGCATGGCTTTGCTCCATCAACACAGATGGATTGTCTCCAAGGCTGCTCCATGTGCATGGCGTGTTTGTGTACACACGTGCACCCACTGATTGGTGCCACTGATCCATATCCAGTAGTTGTTCTGCCTTATAACTCAGGCATTGCTTTATTATACCCTAGAAAACTGCTTTTAGATCATTGATTGTACTATAGACCATCCTCTTGCCCACATTAGGAAATGACATCTTCCAAGACACAGGTCCTGTGTGCTTGTATATATGTATAAGTAAGAATTAAACATGTATGTCATCCCCTCACGTATTTAATTTGTGCCTTCCCAATCAAATGTGCATAGTAAAGGCTAACTTCCCATAACAGTAGAACTTTAAGGAAGTAAGAAGAAGAAATTAGCCACCAGGGAGAAGACAGGGCATCAAGCAGGAGTTTGGTATCAAATAATTTATTCTAAAGCTGCTCTGGCTCAATAAATAAGTGAAATTGACATTACTGTATCATGCTAGAGCATCTGCTATTGAAGGCTGATTTTAATTTACTTTGATATAAGTGGAAAATTGTGTTGGAACAGCATGGGAAATGAAGCACACTTCATCTATCTGTACTCCCGCAGTGTATTTCAGAGCTGCTCAGTTTTGAGGAAAAGTATCTTGTCAGGAGACAATAGAATTGTTTTCCTTGTTGGAATTTTTGTAGCTTCCAGAAGCACAACTGCAGGTGATTATGTAAAAGTCTAGAGTTGAATTAAATAACAGGAAATTTTAGCCTATTGAAATCTAGGAGAAGTGAAATATTTTTGCTTACCACCACCACCACAACCACCAGGCAAGCACGTGTACACCCAGAGAGATTTCACATCAGAGGAAATGACAAAGCTGGTTCTGTTACCGAGGCCAAAGTTGTTCTGCTCACTGCCCAACAGTGATAAATAAATAAATCAGGAGATGAGGTTTTGGGGCAAGGAATAGTAACTTTATTCAGAAAGCTGGCAGACCAAGAAGATGGGGGACTAATGTCCTGGAGAACCATCTTGCCCAAGTCAGAATTCAGGCTCCTTTTAAACTAAAAAGGAGAGGGGGTGTGGTTGATTGTGCAAACTTCTTGCTGCAGGCATTCTTTGTTCTTGTAGCCATCCATGTGGGTCAGGCTATGGTGTCCCTGTAAACCTCCAACAAAACAACGGTTATTCTCTATTTTGCAACTTGCCATCTCTGCCTAAGTGCAGAAGTGCTAACATCCTTAAAGGTCAGAGCCCCGAGAATAGGCTTTCCTGTAGGTTTTAGGCTAAACTCAACGTTGTTTTACAAAAGATGCAGAGCCAGCAAGATTAAGCCTGGAAAACAGGGCACAGTGCTTCAAAGTAAAGGAACAGATCCAATATGGCGTCAGATTCGTTCTCCTCTATTACAGTTCTAGTTGGGGGAAATTTTGCAATAGAAAATCCCCTTAGTTGTTTTTTTTGATTTGCCTGAGATCTTGTTTGTTGGCTTGTGGTCTCATGGTGTCTAAACTGTATGTTAAGATGAATACTATTAAAATCATATGGTGCAGAAAACATATCTGTTCTGCTTCAAAAAATGACTGAAACATTTAGCTTTGTTTATTCCCATAGAATTTGGATTGAATCTATTTTCGACTTTCTTCTTCCTTCAAACCAGTTTTTTACTGGAGGGTTTAAAGCCCAAATTAAAGAATTTTGGAGAAAACTCATGTAATTCATAAAAGCTTTACATCCGAATTTAAGATTGACCCATATTTATACTTTTAATCAAGGAACATGTTAAATTTTGTTAGTTGATCACTTATGACTTTTTTAACTTTGTCCATGTAATCTTTTGGAAGTTGAGAGGCTTAGACACTTGATCTAACAAAACAGGTATCATTGCTTGACTCTGTGAATGGAAGAATCCCAGTATAGTTTCCTGCTAGTGCATTTTATTAAAAATAATAAAGAATTCTTGCTATCTAATAAAGCAACTGACAGAAGCAATACTGAGTGTTTAAAATAAATCAGATTGTGGGTTCAATTATCTAAAAAAGTGAAGATAGTATAGGGAAAAATTATGAATTTGAAGGAAAATATATTTTATGCAATTAATATTTTATTTTTAAGAAGCAAATGATAAAAAAATCAAATTTTTAATCATTTATCTACAAAGGAGATATATAAAGCCAACTTATCTTCATAAGTGTTACAAATACAAAAGGGCTATCTAAATCTACATTATTAAAGAATAAATTATACCAAATTGATCTCCAAGGTTGATTGATTTTCATGATATTTCTAATTTTTGATAATATAACTTTCATATAACATATCCAAGTAGCTCTTGAGTTATCCACAGTACCCTAGTCTACAGTTATTCTTACTGTGCTTAAAAAATGTAATAGGCAAGGATCAAGCCCTTGCTTTTGAAATGCCACAGGACTTCTGGATATTCCCTTAAGTTAAAGACCAAAAGCAAATTAACTATTCTACTTTAAAGCAGTTGCTCAAAGATTTTAAGACATTCACTATCTATATTCAGTTTACAGGAAAGAATTAAGTTTTCTGAATCTTAAAAAAAAAATCTACTGCTGAAATTGAAATTCTGGCTTGTCTGTTGACCATAAATAAAAAGGCTCTAAAGTAAAGCTCCCTTTACTGTTTTCTTCCCAGCATAGGCCATGTTCATCACTTTCACACCAGACACGATTTCCTGTCTGGTGTATTGCTGGTCATTCTTTGTACCACCATAGGGGGACCACCTGCATGACACCATGGAGGGACAAAACAACAACACCCTCTGCTGGTTCAGCATCATGGACTTCAAAGCAGAAGCAAGGAAAATCCATACATTAGGCTTAGTAACCATACCTCATGCAGGTAAGTTCTGTTTACAGGTGTTTAAAAATGCATTTCATCTTTTGTAAGACTTTTATTGTAATATAATTGTGTTTGATATCACAGCTGCCAGAGGGTTTTTTTTTTCTAGTTTTCTTTTCAGATAAACTGTAAAAAGGAAAAGTTATAAAAGTTAATACAGACTAGGGTTAGAAACTTCAAACCAAACCATAAAGCAACATTTTAAAATAAGAGTTTCAAGTGAGTACAGGGAGATGGATCCAGGAGAAAACTCTTTTTTTTTCTCGATTTTATATTTTAGTGCTTTATTTTGTATTAAAAAAGTTTCTTTTTTTCTTCTTTTTCTCTTTTTAAATTTTTTTTTACTGAGTAATAGTCATTTTACAGTGTTGTGTCAAATTCCAGTTTAGAACACAAGTTTCAGTTATACATGAACATACATATATTCATTGTCACTTTTTTTCACTGTGCAGGAGAAAACTCTCATATGTTAGAAATGAAGAAACTCTTAAGAGTTCCAAAAAGTAAGATGATTCAATTATTATGAGTAATGTGTTATTTAAGCACACCATGATGATCCTGAATGATGGCAAACTAGCACAGTCACTTAACAAAGCAACACAAAGACAAACAGTGTAACCTGGTAACCACTAGTTTGTTCTCTACAAGTCTGTTTCTTTTGTTATATTCACTAGTTTATACTTTGTTGTATTTTTTAGATTCCACGTATAAGTGATATCATACAGTATTTGTCTTTCTCTGTCTGCCTCATTTCACCAAGCATAATACCCTGCAAGTCCATCCATGTTGTTGTAAATGGCAAATTTTCATTTTTTATGGCTGATTAGTATTCCATTCTATGTATGTGTGTGTGTATATATGTATCTATATATATACACCAAGGACCAAATGGTAGTTCCATTTTTAGCTTTTTGAGGAACCTCCATACTGTTTTCTACAATGGCTACACCAATTTACATTCTCACTGACAGCATATGAGGGATTACTTTTCTCCATATCCCTGCCAACATTTGTTATTTGGGTTCTTTTAGATGACCATTCTGACAGGTGAAAGGTGATGCCTCATTGTGGGTTTGATTTGCATTTCTCTGATTATTAGTTGTGGTGAGCATCTTTGCATGTGCTTGTTGGCCATCTGTATGTCTTATTTGGCAAAATGTCTATTCAGGTCTCCTGCCTATTTTTCAATTGAGTTGTTATACAAATATAATTTATAATGATATATGTAACAAACATAAAAGCTCCTAAATATATGAAGCAAACATTGACAAAATTGCAGGGAGAAGTAGACAGCTCTACAATAATAGTAGGAGACATCAATAACACACTTTCAATAATATGTAGAACAACAAGACAGAAGGTCAATAAGGAAATAGGCGGCTTGAACAACATTATAGATCAGTTGAATCTAAGAGATATATATATAGAAAACTTCACTTCACAAAACAGCAAAACACATTGTTCTCTAATTTATATGGAATATTCTCCAGGTTACACTATATGTCAGGCCACAAAAATGTCTCAATAAATTTAAAAAGTTTGAAATCATACAAATAATCTTTTAAATCAAAATGGAATGAAACTAGATATCAGTAGCAGAGAAAAACTGGGAAGATCCCCTAATGTGAGGAATTAACACCCTTAAACAACCCATGGGTCAGACAAGGAACCATAAGAAAATTTAGGAAAACTGAGTCAAGTGAAAATGAAAACTTAGCATACAGAACTAAGGGATTCTGCAAAAGTAGTACTAAGAAGGAAATTTATACCTGCAAATGCTTATATTAAAAAAAGAACAATTCCCAAATCAACAATTTACAACTTAAAAACTAAAAAAGAACAAACTAAATGCAAAACTAGTGGCAGAAATTTAATAATAAAGATTCAAGCAGAGATACTCAAAATGAGAATAGAAAAGCTACAGAGAAAAATCAATAAAACCAAGAGTTGCTTTATTGAAAACATAAACAATATTGACAAACTTTTTGTTAGGTTGACTATGGTAAAAGGAAACAGACTCAAATAACTAAAATCATAAATGAAAGAAGGGATATTACAATAAATTTTACAGAAATAAAAAGTATTATAAAAGCATTATGAAAAATTTTAAACCAAAAATTTGGATATCTCAGATGAAATGGACAAATTCCTAGAATCACAAAACCTACCAAGACTGAACCACAAAGAAATAGAAAATCTAAACATCCAAAACTAGTTAGGAGATTGAATCAATCATCAAAAAACTTCCAACAAATAAAAGCTCAGGGCCAGAAGACTTCACTTGTGATGTCTACCAAACATTTACAGAGGAATTAACACTAATTCTCCCCCAAACTCTTCCAAAACTTTGAAGAGGATGGAGCATTTCCAGACTCATTTTATGCTGTCAGCATTACACTGATACCAAATCCTGACAAGGACACTATAAAAATTGCAGACCAATATCCCTGATGAAAATTCTCAAGAAAATATCAGCAGACAATTTAACAGCACGTTTGTAAGTATTATACACTGTGACCAAGTGGAATTTATTCCTGGAATGCAAGAATGGTTCAACATAAAAATATTAATCAATTTAATATACCACAGTAGCAGAATAAAGATGAAGGGAACCCATGATCATCTCAATTTATGCAGAAAGAGCATTTGACAAAATTTAACACCTTTTAATTATGTAAACCCTTAACAAACTAGGAATAAAAGATAACTACCTCAACATAATAAATGATACATATGAAAAGCCCACAGCTAATATACTTAATGGTGAAGCTGAGGGCTTTCCCTCTAAGAAAGCTTAATAAAGAGACCAAATTCTTCACAAGGAAATTCACAAAATACCATTAAATAGAATAATATTCATGATTCTCTATATCTTCTTTATAGACCAAAAATAAAAAACAAACCCCAAAGCAAAAAACGTACACCAGGAACATAATGATAAGAGTCCCTGGTTGAGGACAGCAATGAACAGGAGACTACAGTAGACAGGCGACTAGATTGTATAGTAGGAAATATTTAGAACCATTACATAAAATTTATATTAGTCAATAGACACATAAGTCAATTGAACAGAATAGAAAACCCAGAAATAGCCCCCACACAAGAACAGGAAACTGATTTTTGACAAAGATACAAAAAGAAACTTTTGAAAAGTCTTTTCAACCAAAGTTACTGGGACAATTGGATATGCATAGAAAAAAATGAATCTTGACCTAAGTCTTACACCTTATGTAAAAATAACTCAAAATGAATCATAGAAATTCATGTAAAACATAAATATATCTAGAAACACATACTCTGATTTCTCAGCATGTTTCCTAGAGAAAGTTTCAAATTAAGGCAGTTTGTGCTGGAAAGTTGATTTGGAGTGATTGCTCCCCTATGTACATACGTAAGCCTGTCATCCTAACAAAGAAAGTCTGTTTCCAACAAGGTAGTTGAAGGACAGCTTCCAACACATTCAGATCCCAGATTGGAACATGTGGAGAAGAGTTCATTCATTTAGCCAGAATAGGCACGGTATATCTAGAAACAATTACCCTGAAATAAAAATCAAGTTCTGTAGAGATGGTTTGAAGCTAAAGGAGGTTTGAGCTGGAAAACCGAGTTAGATAGAGTGCCTCTCATTATGTATTTAGGAAGGCCTGTCAACATAACACAACAAATTTTTGTTCCCAACATGGTAGGTTAATAACAGCTTGCACACACATTTGGATCAAAAAATGGAACATGTGGGAAAGCCTTCATTCAGCTAGACTGAAAGTGAAGGGTACAAGTATAAACAATGTGAATTCTCAGCAAGTTTCCAAGAGCTGGTTTCAAGGGAGAGGAGGTTTGTGCTGAAAAACCAAGATGGAGTGAGTGTCTCCCCTTATATATATAGGTAGGCCAGTGTCACTAACCCATAAACTAGGTGTTACCAACAGGGTAGTTGAAGGACGGCTTCCACAGACAATCAGATCCCAGAATGGAACATGTGTAGAACCGATCATTCATCTAGCACAAAGGACAAGGGTACATCTAGAAACACTTACCCTGATTTCTCAGCATGTTTCCTCAAGCCGTTTCAAGTTAAAGGCAGATTGCTCTGGGAAATTAAGTTGGAGCATGTGCCTCCCATTATATATAAAGGTAGGACAGACCCCCCTAATCCAGAAACTCTGTTTTCCCAACATGGTAGTTACATGACAGCATCCACACACATTGGGATGTCGGAATGCAATATGTTGAGGTGTGTTCATTTATCTAGCACAAAGGACAAGGGTTCATCTAGAAACACATACCCTGGTTTCTCTGCATGTTTCCTCCAGCCGATTTCAAAGTAAAGGCCGTTTGCTTTGGATAACAGTTGGAGAGAGTGCCTCCCTTATATGTACAGGTGGGCCAGTGCCACTAACCGAGAAACTTTGTGTTCATAAAAATGTAGTTGAAGGAAGGCTTCCACACACAGATGAATCTCAGAATGTTACATGTGAAGAAGCGTTCATTCACGTAGCACAAAAGAAAAGGGTACATCTAGAAGCAATTACCCTCATTTCTCAGCATGTTTCCTGAAGCTGGTTTCAAAGTAAAGCCAGTTTGCTCTGTAAAGCCGAGTTGGAGCAAGTGACTCCCCTTTTATATATAGGCAGGCCAGTGCCACTAACCGAGAAATTCTGTGCTCAGAACAAGGTATGTGAATGAAGGATTTGACACACATTTGGATACCAGAATGAATCATGTAGGGAAGCGTTCATTCACCGAGCACAAAAGGCAAGATTACATCTAGAAACACTTATCCTTTCTCATCATGTTCCTTGAGCTGGTTTCAAGGTAAAGGCAGTTTGTGCTGGAATACCGAGTTGGAGTGTGTTCTTCACTTATATATAAAGTTTGGCTAGTTCCACTAACCCAGAAACTATTTTCACAAAAGTGTAGGTGAAAGACTGCTTCTACACACTTTCAGATCCCAGAATGGAACAAGTGGAGAAGCGTTCATTCTTGCAGCAGAAAGGGCGTGGACATATCTAGAAACACCCTGAATTCTCAACATGGTTCCTAGAGAGGGTTTCAAAGTAAACGCAATTTTGCTGGAAAACTAAGTTGGAGAGAGTCACTCCCCTTTTTACATACAGAGGTAGGCCAGTGCCTCTAAACCAGAAACTCTGTGTTCTGAACAAGGTAGGTGAAAGTTGCCTTACACACACACATTCGGATGCTAGAATGGAACATGTGGAGAAGCTTTCTTTCAGCTAGCACAAAGGGCAAATGTACATCTAGAAACAAGTACCTTGAATTCTCAGCATGCTTCCTAGAGTGGGTTTCAAGGTAAAGGCAGTTTGCTCTGGAAAACCAAGTTAGAGTGAGTGCCTCCCCTTCTATAAATAGGTAGGCCAATGCAACTAACCGAAAAACACTGCATTTAGAATAAAGTAGGTGAAAGGCTGCTTCCAAACACAGTCTGACCCCAGAACTAAAGATGTGCAGAAGTGTTCATTCATCAAGCAGAAAGTGCAAGACTACCTCTAGAAAAACCTACCCTGATTTTTCAGCATGATTTCTAGGGATGGTTTCAATGTAAACACAGTTTGTGCTGGAAAACCGAGTTGGAGTGATTCACTCCATTTTTATTACAGGTAGACCATTACCCCTAACCCAGAAACCCTTTTTTCCCAACAAGGTAGGTGAAGGGTGGCTTACACATACATTTGGATCCCAGAATGTGACACGTGGAGAAGCATTCATTGAGCTAGCACAAAGGACAAGAGTACTTCTGAAAATACTAACCATGATTTCTCAGCATATTTCCTAGAGCAGGTTTCAAGGTAAAGGCTTTTGCACTGGAAAACCAAGTTGGAGCGATTGTCTCCCCTTACATATATAGGTAGGCCAGTGTCATTAACCGAAAAACTGTGAGCTACAAACAACACAGGTGAAGAATGACTTCCACACACATTTGGATCCCAAAATGGAACATTAGGTGAATCGTACATTCATCTAGCACAAAGGGAAATGGTACATCTAGAAAGAGTTACCCTGATTTCTCAACATGCTTTCTACAGTCAGTTTCAAGGTACAGGCAGTTTGCAATGGAAAACTGAGTTGGAATAAGTACCTCCCACAATATACATAGGTTGGCCAGTGCCCTTAACCGAGAACCTCTGTGTTCCCAACAAGCTAGGTAAAGGACAGCTTCCACACACATTCAGTTCCCAGAATGGAACATGTGGAAAAGCATTCATTCATCTAGCAAAAAGGGCAAGTGTACATCTGGAAACACTTACCCTCATTTCTAAGCATGTTGCCTAGAGTAGGTTTCAAGGTAAAGGCAGTTTGCACTGGAAAACTGAGTTGGAGTATGTGCCTCCCCTAATATATATAGGGAAGCCAGTGCCCCTAAACCAGAAACTCTGTGTTCGGATCAAGGTATGTGAATCACGGTTTCTGCACACATTAGGATCACAGAAGCATTCTTTCATTCTAGCAGAGTGGGCAAGGTTACACGTGGAAATACTTTGCCTGGTTTCTCAGCATGTTTCATCGAGCCAGTTTCAAAGTAGAGGTTGTTTGCGCTGGAAAATTGAGTTGGAGTGAGTGCCTCCTCATATATATAAGTAGCCTAGTGCCCTTAATACAGAAACTCTGTGTTCTGAACAAGGTATGTGAGGAGGGCTTGCACACACATTCGTATATCAGAATGGAAAATGTGGAGAAATATTCATTTATCTAGCACAGAGAGCAAGTGTACATCTAGAAACAATTACCCTGATTTCTCAGCATGTTTCCTATAGTCAGTTTCAAGGTAAAGGCAGTTTGTGCTAATAAATGACTTGGAGTGAGTCTCTCCCCTAATATATATAGGTAGGCCAGTGACTCTAACCCAGTAACTGTGTTCACAACAAAGTTTGTGAAGGTTGGCTTACGCACACATTCGGATCCCAGAATGGAACATGACGAGAAGCATTCTCTAACGTAGCTCAAAATGGAAAGATATATCTTGAAATAAATAGCCTGCTTCTCGGAATGGTTCCTTGAGCCGGTTTCAATGTAAAGGCAGTTTGTGCTGGTAAGTCGAGTTGGATCGAGAGCCTTCCCTTATTTATACAGTTTGGCCTGTGCCCCTATCCCAGAAACTCCATGTTAACAACAAGGTAGGTGAAGGACTGCTTCCACACAGATTAGAAACTCAAAATGGAACATGTGAAGAAGCGTTCATTCATCTAGCACAAGGGGCAGGTGTACATCTAGAAACCCTTATCCTGATTGCTCAGCATGTTTCCTGGAGCAGGTTTCAAGAGAAAGGCAATTTGTGCTGGAAAACCGAGTTGGAGAGAGTGCATACTCATAGGTATGTAAGTAAAGTTTTTCCCCAACCACAGACAGTCTGTGTTCCCAACAAGCTAGGTGAAGGATGGCTTCCAAACACATTCGGATCCTAGAATGGATCATGTGAAGAGGTGTTCATTTGTCTAGCATACAGGGCATAGGTATAACTAGAAACACTTACTATGATTTCTCAGCATGTTGCCTAGTGACATTTCCAAGGGAAAGGCAGTTTGTGCTGGAAAACAGAGAAGGAATGAGTGACTCCAAACAGGTATGTAAGTAGTGTAGTTCCCCTAACGCAGAAACTCAGTGTTCCCAACAAGCAAGTCATAGATGGGATGGCATTCACACACATTCAGATTCCAGAGTGGAGCATGTGGAGATGCGTTCATTCATCTATCGTACAGGTAATGGTTATATCTAGAAACACATACTCTGATTTCTCAATATGTTTCATAGAGCCGATATCAAAGGAATGCCCATTTGTGCTGGAAAACTGACTTCAGTCCAGTGCCTGCCCACATATATGTAAATGGTGTTGCTCTCCTTACCCATAAACTCTGGGTTCCCAACACGCTAGTTGAAGGATGGCTTCCAAACATGTTGGGAACTAACATTGGAGTATGTGGGTATGAGTTAATTCAATTAGCATACATGGCATGGGTATATCTAGAAACACTTATCTGATATCTCAGCATCTTTCCTAGAGCCGTTTTCAAGGGAAAGGCAATTTGCACAGGAAAACCAAGTTGGAGTATGTGCCTTCATATAGATTTGTAAAAAGTGTAAATCCCTGAACACAGAAATCTGTGTTCCCAACAATCCAGATGAAGGACATCTTCCACAAACATTCAGATCCCAGAATGAACCATGTGGAGATGCCTTCATTCATCTTGCATACAGGGCATGAGTCCATGTAGAAACACTCTCTGAATTCTCAGCGTTTATCCTAAAGCCGGTAGTAATGGAAAGAAAGTTTGCGCTGAAAAAACGAGTTGCAGCGTGTGCCTACCCATAAATATATAAGTAGTGTAATTCCCCTAAGACAGAAACTCCATGTCCCCAACAAGCTAGGTGAAGGATGGCTTCCACATACATTCGGATCCCAGAGTGGAGTATGTGGAGAGACACTCCTTCATCTAGCATACAGGGCATGAATATGTCTAGAAACACTTACTCTGGTATCTCTACAAGTTTCATACAGCCAGTTTCAAGCAAAATGTATTTTGTGCTGGAAAACACAGTTGGAGCCAGTTCCTTCCCATAGATATGTAGGTAGATTACTTCCCCTAGAACAGAAACTGTGATCCCAGCAATCTAGGTGAAGGATGGCTTCCACACACATTCTGATCCCAGAATGTAGTATGAGGAGAGGCGTTCATTCATCTAGCATACAGGGCATGGGTACATCTAGAAACACTCAGCATGTTCCCTAGAGCTGGCTTCAGGGGAAATGCAGTTTGCACTGGAAAACTGAGTTGTAGCGGGTGCCTCCACATAGGTATGTAAGTAGCACAGTTCCCCTAATACAGAATCTCTGTGTTACCAACAAGCTAGGTGAAGGACAGCTTCCAAATACATAGGGATCTAAGAATGGAATATGTGGGGAGGCATTCATTCAACTAGCATACATCACATGGATATATCTAGAAACACTTACTCTCATTTCTCAACATCTTTCATAGAGCCGTTTTCAAGGGAAAGGTGGTTTGCGATGGAAAACTGAGTGGAGCGAGTGCCTTTCCATACTAATATAAGTAGTGTAGATATCCTAACCAATAAACTATATGTTACCAACAATCTAGGTAAAGAACTACTACCACACACTTTCGAATCCTAGAATGGAGCATGTGGAAAGGCATTCATTCATCTAGCATACAGGGTTTGAGTACATCTAGAAACACTTACTCTGATTTCTCAGCATGTTTCTTAGAGCCAGTTTCAAGGGAAAGATAGTTTGCACTGGAAAACCGAGTTGGAGTGAGTGCTTCCCCATAGATATGTAAGTAGCATAGTTTACCTAAGCCAGAAACTCTGTGTTCCCAACAAGCAAGGTGAAGGATGGCTTCCAAATATATAGAGATCTAAGAACGAAGTATGTGGGGAGGTGTTTATTCAACTAGCATACATCACATGGGTATATCTAGAAACACTTACTCTCATTTCTAAGCATCCTTCATAGAGCCGTTTTCAAGGGAAAGGCAGTTTGCGATGGAAAACTGAGTGGAGGGAGTGCCTCTCCATAGGTATGTAAGTAGTGGAGTTCCCCTAAGATAGAAACTCTGTATTGCAAACAAGCTAGGTGAAGGATGGCTTCCACTCACGTTCAGATCCCAGAATGTAGCATGTGGAAAGGCATTCATTTATGTAGCATTCAAAGTATGAATATATCTAGAAACACTTACTCTGATTTACCAGCATGATTCCTAAACCCGATTTCAAAGGAAAGGCATTTTGCACTGGAAAACTGATGTGGAGCCAGTGCCTCCCCATAGGTATGAATATAGCTGAGTTCTCCTAACAGAGAAATTCTGTGTTCCCAACAAGCTCAGTGAAGGAAGTCTTCCACAGCCATACAGATCCCAGAATGGAGCACGGCAAGATCAATTCATTCATCTAGCATAAAGGTCATGGGGACATGTAGGAACACTTACTCTGACCGTTCATCATGTTTTCTAAAACAGGTTTCAAGGGAAAGGCTGTTTGCATTGGAAAACCTGGTTGGATCAAGTGCATGCCCATAGGTATATAAGTAGCCTAGTTCCCATAACACAGAATGTATATGTTCATAACAAGCTAGGTGAAGGACAGCTTCCACACACATTCGGATCCCAAAATGGAGCATGTGGAGAAGCGTTCATTCATCTAGTATACAGGGCATGGGTACATCTAGAAACACTGATTTCTCAGCATGTTTCCAAGAGCCGGTTTCAAAGGAAAGGAAGTTTGCCCTGGAAAAGCGAGTTGGAGTAATTTTCTCCCCATTGATATGTCAGCAGAGTAGATCCCCTAACACAGGAACTTAGAGTTCCCAATAATTTAAATGAAGAACAGCTGCCACACACATTCAGATCCCAGAATGGAGCATGTAGAGAGGCGTTCATTCATCTATCATACATTTAATTGTTATATCTAGAAACACATACTCTGATAACTCAAGATGCTTCTTAGGGCCGATGTCAAAGAAAGGCCGTTTGCCCTGGAAAACTGAGTTCGAACGAGTTCCTGCCCACAGATATGTAAGTGGCGTTGTTACCCTAACACAGAAACTCTGTGTTCCCAACAAGTTAGGTGAAGGATTGTTTCCAAACCTATTGCAATCTAAGAATAGAGGATGTGGGGAGGCATTCATTCAAATAGCATACATGGCATGGTTATATATAGAAACACTTACTCTGATTTCTATGCATCTGTCCTAGAGCCGGTTCGAAGGGAAAGACACTTTGTGCTGGAAAACCGAGTTGAAGCAACTGCCTCCCTATAGGTATGTAAGTAGCGTAGTACCCCTAACACAGAAAATCTGTGTTACCAACAAGTTAGGTGAAGGATGGCTTCCACACACATTCAGATCGCAGAAGAGAGCATGTAGAGAGACCTTCATTCATCTAGGATACAGGGCATGGGTACAAGTAGGAACAATTACCTTGAAATCTCAGCATGTTTCCTTGTGCTGGGTTAAGAGAAAGACAGTTTGCGCTGGGAAAAATAGTTGTGGGGTGCCTACACAATGGTATGTAAGTAGCGTAGTTCCCCTAACCCAGAATCTATGTTTTCCCAACAAGCTAGGTGAAGGATGGCTTCTTCAAATACTCAGATACCATAATGGAGCATGTGGAGAGGTGTTCATTCATCCAGTGTATAGGGAATGTGTACATCTAGAAACACTTACTATGACTTCTCAGCATGTTCCCTAGTGTCAGTTTAAAGGGAAAAGCATTTTGTGCTGGAACACCAAGTTGGGGCGAGTGAATACCCATAGGTATGCAAGTAGTGTAGATTCCCTAGCCCAGAAACTCTGTGTTACCAACAACCTAGATGGAGGACAGCATCCACACACATTCAGATCCCACAATGGAGCATGTGGAGATGTGTTCTTACATCTAGCATACAGGGCATGGGCACATCCAGAAACCCTTACTCTGATTTCTCAGCATGTTTCCTGGAGCCAGTTTCAAGGGAAAGACAATTTTCATTGGAAAACCAAGCTGGAGTGAGTGCATGCCCATAGGTGTGTAAGTAGCATAGATGCCCTAGCCCAGTAACTCTGTGTTCCCAACAAGCTAGGTGAAAGATGGCGTCCACACACTTTTGGATCCCAGAATGGAGCATGTGGAGAGGCGTTCATTAATCTAACCTACAGGAAATGGTTATCTCTAAAACACATACTCTGATTTCTCAGCATGTTTCCTAGAGCAGTTTTCTAGTTTAAGGCTGTTTGTGCAGGAATACCGAGTTAGAGTGAGTGCCTCCCTATATATATGTAAGTAGTTCAGTCCCCTAACACAGAAACTCTCTGTTCCCTACAAGACAGGTGAAGAATGGCTTCTACACACATTCGGATTGCAGAAACATGCAGAGAGGCATTCACTCATTAAGCATATATTTCTTGGGTATATCTAGAAACATATACACTGATTTCTCCGCATGTTTCCTAGTGCCTTTCTTAAAGGACAGGCAGTTTGCCCTGGAAAACTGAGTTCGAGCAAGTGCTTCCCCATAGATATTTAGGTGGCATTTTTCCTGTAACACAGAAAATCTTTGTTCTCAAAAAGCTAGGTGAACTATGGCTTCCAAACACATTTGGTTCCCATTACGGAGCATGTGGAAATGCGTTCTTACATCTAGCATACAGGGCACGAATATTTCTAGAAACAATTACTCTGATTTCTTCGCATGTTTCCTAGGCCCGATTTCCAAGAAAGGAGTTTTATGCTGGAAAACAGACTTGGTGTCAGTGCCTCATCATTGATAGGAATGTAGCTTAGTTCTCCTAACACAGAAACTCTGAGTGCCCAACAAGCTAGGTGAAGGAGGTCTTCCACATTCATACACATCCCAGAATGGAGCATAGGGAGAGCCATTGAATCATCTAGCATAAACAGCATGGGTACATGTAGAATCACTTACAATGAATTTTCAGTATGTTTTCTAGAACATGTTATAAGGGAAAGGCACTTTGGCTGTAAAACTGAGATTGGTCAGTGCATGCATATAGATATATAAGTAGCATAGTTTTCATAACCGGAATCTACATGTTGCCAACAAGCTAAGAGAAGGATGGCTTCCAAAACATGCAGATTCTAAAATGAAGCATGTGGAGAGGCATTGTTTCATCTAGCTTACAGATGCATATAGATGCAGCAAAGCCTCTCTACTTCTTCCATTCTCAGATCTGAATGTGTGTGGAAGCCTTTCTTCAAATACTTGTTGGGAACAGTTTCTCCTTCAGGGATATAACACTACTTCCATATCTATTGGGAGGCACTCTCTCCAACTCGGTTTTCTAATGCAAAATGCATTCCCTTGCAAACTGGCTCTTGGTAACATGTGGAGAAATCAAAGTAAGTGTTGTGAGATGTACCCAGCCCCTGATGCTAGATGCAGCAACGCCTCTATCCTTGTTCCATTCTCAGATCTGAATGTGTGAGGAAGCCATCCTTGACCATCCTTGTTGGGAACACAGAGTTTCTGTTTGCGAGGTAGTACACTACTTCCATGTGTATTGGGAGATACATGCTCTAACTGCTTTTACAGCAGAAACTGCCTTTTCTTGCAAACCAGCTCTATGAAACATGCTGAGAGATCACAGTCAGTGTTTCTAGATGTCCCCCAGCCCTTAATTCTAGATGCAGCAATGCCACTCTCCCTGTTCCATTCTCAGATATGAATGTGTGTTCCAGCTGTCCTTCAACTAGCTTGTTGGGAACACAGACTTACTGTTTGAGAGGAAACATGCTAATTACTTATCTATTGGGAGGCTTTCACTCCAACTCGGCTTTCCATTGCAAACTGCCTTATGTTGCCAACATGTTCTAGGAAAAATATTGAGAGATCACAGTCATTCTTACTTGGTGTCACCCAGCCCTTAATGCTAGATGCAACAACGCCTCTGTCCTTGTTCCATTCTTAAATCTGAATGTGTATGGAAGCAGCCCTTCACCTACCTTGTTGGGAACATAGACATTCTGCTTGAGGTGAACTGCACTATTTACATATATATGGGGAGGCACTCGCTCCAACTCGGTTTTCCAATGAAAACTGTCTTTCCTTGTAAACTGGCACTAGGAAACATGCTGAGAAATGACAGTCGTTCTTCCTACATGTCCCACAGCCCTTGATGCTTGATGCAGCAATGCCTCTCTCCTTGTTCCATTCTCAGATCTGAATGTGTATGGAAGCCGTCCTTCATTTACCTTGTTGAGAACACAGAGTTTCTGCTTAAGGGGAACTATGCGACTTACATATCTCTTGGTAGGCACTCGCTCATACTCAGCTTTCCCATGCAAGTGGCCTTTCCTTGCAAAGGGGATCTAGGAAGCATGCTGATATATCTGAGTCAATGTTTCTAGATGTCCCCCAATCCTTGGTCTAGATGCAGCAACGCCTCTCGCCTTGTTCCATTCTCAGATATGAATGTGTTGGAAGCCTTCCTTCACCTTCCTTGTTGGGAACACAGATTTTCAGTTTGCAGGAAACTATGTGACTTACATAGCTATTCAAAGGGACACACTCCTACCTGGTTTTCCAGCGCCAAATACTTTCCTTGCAATCCAGATCCAGGATACATGCTGAGAGTCAAAGTCAGTGTTTCTTGCTGTCCTCCAGCCCTTGATGTTAAATGCAGAAACACCTCTCTCCTTGTTCCATTCTCAGGTTTGAGTGTGTGAGGAAGCCTTCCTTCAGCTACCTTGTCGGGAACAAAAGTTTCTGCTTGAGGGAAAATATGTGACTTAAATATCTATGGGGAAGCCATCACTGGAAATCGATTTTCAGTCCAAACTACCTTTCCTTGTAAACTGGCTCTAAGAAACATGCTGATATATCAGAGTCAGTGTTTCTAGATGTCCCGCAGCCCTCGATGCTAGATGCAGCAACGCCTCTCTCATTGTTCCATTCTCAGATCTTAATGTGTGAGGAAGCCATCCTTGACCTTCCTTGTAGAGAACACAAAGTTTCTGCTTGACACTACTACCATATTGATTGGGAGAGACTTGCTCCAACTGGCTTTCCATTGGAAATTACTTTTTCTTGCAAACCGGCTCCAGGAAACATGCTGAGAAATCACAGTCAGTGTTTCTATATGTTCCCCACCACATGATGCTAGATGCAGTAATGCCTGTCTCCTTGTTCGGGTCTCAGATTTGAATGTAAGTGGAAGCCGTCTTCACTAACTTGTCGGGAACACAGAGTTTCTGCTTGAGGGGAACTATGTGACTTACATATCTAGGGGGAGGCCCTCATTCCAACTCTCTTTTCCAGTGGAAACTGCCTTTCCTTGCAAAACGACTCTAGGAAACATGCTGGTATATCAAAGACAGTGTTTCTAGAAGTGCCCCAACCTTGATGCTCGATGCAGCAAAACCTCTCTCCTTGTTCCATTCTCTGATCTGAATGTGTGTGGAAGCACTCCTTCAAATAAATTGTTGGAACACAGAGTTTCTGCTTGAGGGGAACTATGTGACTTAAATCTCTATGGGCAAGCCCTTGCTGCAACTTGATTTTCCAGTGCAAAGAACCTTTCCTTGCAAACCAGCTCTAAGAAACATGCTGAGAGATCACAGTAAGTGTTTCTAGATGTCCTGCAACCCTCGATGCTAGATGTAGCATACCTCTCTTCTTATTCAATTTTCAGATCTAAATGTGTTTGGAAGCCATCCTACAAATACCTTGTTGGGAATACAGACATTCTGCTTGAGGTGAACTATACTACTTACATTTCAATTGGGAGGCACTCGCTCCTACTCAGTTTTCCCACGCAAACAGCCTTTCCCTGCAAACCGACTCTACGAAACATGCTGAGATAACACAGTCAGTGTTTTTAGATGTCCCCAGGCATTGATGCTATATGCAGCAACACCACTTGCCTTATTAGATTCTCAGATCAGAATGTGTGTGGAAGCCATCTTTCACTACTTTGTGGCAAACACTGAGTTTCTTCTTGAGGGGAGCAATGCTATTTATATCTCTATGGGGAGGAGCTCACTCCAACATTCTTTTCCAGTGTGAAATGCCCTTCCTTGCAAACTGGCTCTAGGAAACATGCTGAGAAATCACAGACTTTATTTCTACATGTCCCCCAGCCCATGATGCTAGATGCAGCAACGCCACTCTCCTTGTTCCATCTCAGATCTGAATGTGTGTGGAAGCTTTCCTTCACCTACCTTGTTGGGAACACTTAGTTTCTGCTTCAAGGGAACTACACGACTTACATTTCAAGGGGTAGGCCCTCGCTCCAACATGCTTTTCCCATGGAAACTGCCTTTCCTTGCAAACCGGCTCTATGAAACATGCTGAGAGGTCGCAGTCAGTGTTTCTAGATGTTCCCCAGCCCTTGATGCTAGATGCAGCAGAGCCACTCTCCTTGTTCCATTCTCAGATCTGAATGTGTGTGGAAGCTGTCCTTCCCTTAAGTTGCTGTGAACACTGAGTTTCTGCTTGAGGGGAACTATGCTAGTTACATATGTGTGGGGAGGCACTTGATCAAATTCGTTTTTCTAGCTTATATTGCCTTTTCTTGGAACCCAGCATTAGGAAACAAATTGAGAAATCACAATCAGTGATTCTGGATATCCCCTAGCCCTTGATTCTACATGGAGTAACGCCTCTCTCCTTGTTCAATTCTGAGATCTGAATGTGTGTGAAAGCTGTCATTCACCTACCTTGTTGGGAATATAAACTTTCTTTTTGAGGTGAACCACACTACTTTCATATCTATGGGGAGTCACTCGCTCCAACTCAGTTTTCCATTGCAAACTGCCTTTCCTTGAAAACCAGGTGTAAGGAACATGCTGAGAAATTACAGTGTTTCTAGATGTCTCCCAGCCCTTGATTCTAGATGCAGCAATACCTTTCTCCTTGTTTCATTTTCAGCTCTGAATGTGATTGGAAGCTGTCCTTTACCTACCTTGTTGGGAACAGCGAGATTCTGCTTGAGGGGAACTATGCAACTTACAAATCTATTGGAAGATACTCGCTCCAACTCGGCTGTCATTTGCAAATTGCCTTTCCTTGCAAACAGGATCTAGGAAAAGTGCTGAGCATTCACAGTCATTGTTTCTTGGTGTCACCCAGCACTTAATGCTACATGCAGCATTGCCTCTCTCATTGTTCTATATTCAGATCAGAATGTGTGTGGAAGTTGTGCTTCCCCAACCTTGTTGGGAACACAGTTTCTGCTTGAGGTAATCTATGCTACTTACATATCAAACGGGAGGCACTCTCTCCAACACCGTTTTCAAGCAAACTGCCTTTCCTTTCAAGCCTGCTCTAGGAAACATGCTGAGATATCACAGTCAGTGTTTCTAAAGGTCCCCCAGCCCTTGCTAGATGCAGCAACGTCTCTCCCCTTGTTTCATTCTCAGATCTGAATGTATGTGGAAGCCGTCCTTCACCTACCTTGTTGGGAACACATAGTTTCTGCTTAAGGGGAAATGCACTATTTATATATCCATGGGTAGTCACTTGTTCCAACTCAGTTTTCCAGTGCAAACGGCCTTTCCTTGCAAACCGGCTGTAGGAAACATGCTGAGAAATCACAGTCAGTGTTTCTAGATGTCCCCTAGCCCTTGAACCAAGATGCAGCAATGCCTCTCTCCTTGTTCCATTCTCAGATTTCAATGTGTGTGGAAGCGGTTATTCAAATACCTTGTTGGGAGCAGTGAGTGTCTGCTTGAAGGGAACTAGGCTACTTACATATCTATGGAGAGGCAATCACTCCAAATCGTTTTTCCAGTGGAAACTGCCTTTCCTTCCAAACCAGCTCTAGTAAACATGATGAGAAATCAGTGAGTGTTTCCAGATGTCCCGCAGCCCTTGATGCTGGGTGGAGAAACACCTCTCTCCTTTTTTAATTCTCAGATCAGAATGTGTGTTGAAGCAGTCCTTCACCTACCTTCTTGGGAAAACAGAGTTTCTGCTTGAGGGGACCTACGCTAGTTACATATCCATGGGGAGGCCCTCACTCCAACTCGGTTTTCCAGTGCAAACTGCCTTTCCTTACAATCAGGCTCTAGGAAACATGCTGAGAAATCACAGTATGTGTGTCCAGATATTCCCCAGCCATTGATACTACATGCAGCAACGCCTCTCTTCTTGTTCCATTCTCAGATCTGAATATGTGTGGAAATCGTCCTTATCCTACCTTGTTGGGAACACATAGTTTCTGCTTGAGGGGAAGAAAGCAACTTACATTTCTATGGGAAGCAGCTCCTCCTACTCATTTTCCCAGCACAAACTGCCTTTCCTTCCAAAGTGACTCTAGGAAACATCTGAGAAATCACAGTCAGTGTTTATAGATGATGCCCAGCCCTTGATGCTAGGTGCAGCAATGCCTCTGTTCTTGTCCCATTCTCAGATCTGAATGTGTGTGGAAGCCATCCTTCACCTACCTTGTTTGGAAAACCGAGTTTTTGATGAGGGGGTACTATGCTACTTACATATCTATGGGGAGGCACTCCAGCTTGGCTTTCCAGTGCACACTGACTTTACTTGGAAACCGGCTGAAGGAAACATTTTATTAAATCAGTGTCATTGTTTCTACTTGTAGCCAGGTCCTTTATGCTGGATGAATATGCCATTCTCCACATGCTCATATCTGAGATCTCAATGTGTGTGGAAGCTGTCCTTCAGGTTGTTTATTGTTAACACAGTGTTCCTGGGTTAACTGAACTATGCTACATAAATATCTGTGAGTAGGCACTTGCTGGTACTCAATTTTCCAGAGCAAACTGCCTTTCCCTGCAAACCGACTCTAGGAAACATGAGGGATCAGAGTAAGTATTACTAGATGTACACATGCCCTTTATGATAGAAGAAAGAACGACTCTCCACATGCTCCATTTTGGCATCTGAATGTGTGTGGAAGCCGTCCTTCAACTAATTTGTTGGGAACATAGGTGTTCTGAGTTAGGGGAATTACGCTACTTACCTATCTATTGGGAGGCACTCGATCGAACTAGGTTTTCTAATGCAAATGTCCTATCCCTTGAAACAGCTCTAGGAAATATGCTGAGAAATCAGACTAAGTGTTTCTATATATACCCATGCCTTTTATGCTAGATGAAAGAACTGCATTCCACATGCTCCATTCTGGGATCCAAATGAGTGTGGAAGCCTTCCTTCATATAGCTTGTTGGGAACAGAGTTGATCTGTGTTCTGGGAACTGCACAACTTAAATATCTATGGGGAGGCATTTACTTCAACTCATATATCCAGAGCAAACAGCCATTCCCTTTAAAAAGGCTCTAGGAAACATGCTGAGAAATCACAGTAAGTTTTTCTAGATGTAACCATGCTCTTTATGCTAGATGAAATAACGCCTCTCCACATGCTCCATTTGGGATCTGAATGTGTGTGGAAGCTGCTCTCAAAAGTTTGTTGGTCACACAGGTGTTCTGTGTTAAAGGAGTTTTGCTACTTACCTATTTATGGGGGGTGACTTGCTCCAACTAGTTTTTCCTGCACAAGCTTCCTTTCCCTTGAAAACGGCCCTAGGAAACATGCTGAGAAATCAGAGTACGTGTTTCTAGATATACCCATGCTCTTTATGCTACATGAGAGAATGGCTATCCCCATGCTCCATTCTGGAATCCTTATGTGTGTGGAAGTCGTCCTTCATCCAGCTTTTTGGGAATACCAGGTTTTTATGTTAGGGGAAGTATTCTACTTAATTATTTATGGGGAGGCACTAGCTCCAATACTGTTTTCCATCGCAAACTGCCTTTCTGTTGAAACCGACTCTAGGAAACATGGTGAAATATCAGAGAATTTGTTTCTAGATGTACCCAAGCTCTTTATAGTAGATGAAAGAATGCTTCTCCACATTCTCCATTCTGTGATCTAAATCTGCATGGATGTCCTGCTAAATTAGTTTGTTTGGAACACATGTGTCTTGTTTTATGGGAACTACACTACTTACCTATCTATGAGGAGTCACTTGCTCCAAGATGGTTTTCCAGACAAACTGCCTTTCCCGTGGAACCAACTGTAGAAAAGATGCTGAGAAATAAGTGTAAATATTTCTAGATGTAATCATGCCCTTTATGCTAGATGAAAGAAAGCCTCTCCATTTGCTCCATACTGGGATCTGAATGTGTGTGGAAGCCGCCCTTCAACTAGCTTGTTGGAAACAGAGGTGTTCTGTGTTAGGGGAACTAAGCTACTTACATTTCTATTGGGAGACACTCGCTCCAACTCGGTTTTGAATTGCAAACTGCCTTTCCCTTGAGACCGGCTGTGAGAAACATGCTGAGAAATCAGAGTAAGTGTTCGTAGATATACCGATGACCTTTATGCTAGATGAAAGAATGCTTCTCCACAGCTCCATTCTGGGATATGAATATTTGTGGAAGCCTTCCTTCAAATATTTTGTTGGGAACACAGTGTTTTGAAGTTTGCCGAACTACGCTACTTACATATGTATGGCGTGGCAATCACTCCAACTCGGTTTTGAAGTGCAAACTGCCTTTCCTTTAAAACTGGTTCTAGGAAACAGGCTGAGAATTCAGAGTGTTTATAGCTGTACAGATGCCCTTTGTGCTAGATGAAAGAATGCCAGTCCACGAGTTCCATATTTGGTTCAGAATATGTGTGCAAGCCATCCTTCACATAGTTTGTTCTTAACACATAGCTTCTGTGTTAAAGTAACTACATTACATTAATACATATGGGGATGCAGGAGCTCCAACTATGTTTTCCAGCACAAACTGCTGTTCCATTGAACCCGGCTCTAGGAAACATGCTGAGAAATCTGAGTATTTGTGTTAGGTGTACCCAAGCCCTTTGTGCAAGATGAATGAACTCTTCTCCACAAGTTCTATTCTGGGATCCAAATGTGGGTGTAAGGCCTCCTTCACCTAGCTTGTTATGAAGACAGAGTTCCTGCATTGTGGGAACTACTCTACTTACAAACCTATATAGAGGCACTTGCTCCAACTCTGTTTTCCAGGCAAACTGCCTTTCCCTCGAAACCTGTTCTAGGAAACATGCTGAGAAATCAAAGTGTTTCTAGATGTATACATTCCCTTTCTGCTAGATGAATTAACACCTCACCACATGTTCCATTCTGGAATATGAATGTCTGTGGAATCCGTCCATCAACTCTCTGGCTGGGAACACAGAGATTCTGAGTTAGGGGAACTACACAAGTTACATATATATGGGGAGGCAATAGCTCCAACTCGGTTTTCCAGGGAAAACAGCCTTTCCCTTGAAACCGGCTCCAGAAAACATGCTGAGAATTCAGAGTAAGTGTTTCTAAATGTACACATGCCTTTCGGCTAGATGAATGAACGCTTCTCCACATGTTCCATTCTGGGAACCGAATGTAGGGAAGAATTCCTTAATCTAGCTTGGTGGAAACCATTGTTACTGTATTAAGGGAACAATGTTACTTAGAGACCAATTGGGAGGCACTCACTCCTACACAGTTTTCCGGATCAAAATTCCTTTCCCTTGAAACCAGCTCAAGGAAACATGCTGGGAAATCAGAGTAATGGTTTTTAAATCTAATCATGCCCTTTATTCTACATGAATGAACGCCTCTCCACATGTTCCTATCTGGGATCTGAGTGTGTGTGGAAGCTGTCCTTCACTTAGCTTGTTGGGAACACATATTTTCTGTGTTAGTGGAGTTTTACAACTTACAAGCATATGGGGAATCATACATTCCAACTTGCTTTTCCAGAGTAAACTGCCTTTCCCTTTAACCCGGCTCTGGGAAACATGCTGAGAAATCAGGGTAATTGTTTCTAGACGTACCCATGCCCTTTGAGCTAGACGAAAGAACTCTTCTCCACACGTTCCATTCTGGTATCTGAATATGTGTGGAAGATATCTTTAACCAAGTTGGATGGGAACACATTGTTTCTGTGTTGGAGGAACTCGCTACCTACAGATTGATGGGAGGCACTCGCTCCAAAACTGTTTTCCTGCACAAACTACCTTTCTCTTGAAACAGGCCCTATGAAACATGCTAAGAATTCAGAGTCATTGTTTCTAAATGTACCAATCCTCTAAATGCTAGATGAACTTAATGCCTCTCTACATGTTTCATTTTGAGATCCAAATGTGTATGTAAGCTATTCTTCAACTAGTTTGTTGGGAACACAGAGTTTCTGTGTTAGGGGTATACTCTATTTACAAATCCATATGGAGGCACTCAGTCCAACTCGGTTTTCCAGTGCTATTTTCTGTCCCTTGAAACTGCTTCTAGGAAATATGTGGAGAATTAAGACTAACTGTATCTTTAGATACCTATGCCCTTTATGCTAGAAGAAAGAGCGAATCTCCACATGCTCCATTCTGGGATCCTAATGTGTGTGAAAGCCATCCTTCATCTAGCTTACTTTGAACACAGGGTTTCTGTGGCATGAGAACTACACTACTTACATATCCATGGGGAGGCACTTGCTTCTAATCAGTTTTCTGGAGCAAACTGCCTTTCCTTTGAAACCTGCTGTAGGAAACATGCTGAGAAATCAGAGAATTTATTGCTAGATGTACCCATACTCTTTATGCTAAATGAAAGAACTCCTCTCCACATGCTTCATTGTGGGATCTGAATGTGTGTGGAAGTCGGCCTTAAACTAGCTTGTTTGGAACACAGGAATTCTGTGTTAGGGGAACTATGCAACTTACCTATCTTTCGGGAGGCAATTGCTCCAAATTGGATTTCCAGTGCAAAGTGACTTTCCCTTGAAACCAACTCTAGGAAACATGCTGAGAAACAGAGTAAGTGTTCATATAAGACATCCTTCCCCTAGCTAGTGGGTAACACAGGGTTTTGAGGTTAGCAGAACAATTTTACTTACATATCTTTGGGGAAGCCGTGTCTCCAGCTCGGTTTTCCAGCACAAACTGCCTGTGCCTTGAAACCGCCTCTAGGAAACATGCCTAGAAAACAGAGTAAGTGTTTCTATATGTACCCATGCCCTTTATGTTAGGTGAAAGAACTCCTCCCTACATGCTCCACTCTGGGATCCGAATGTGTCTGGAAGTCTTCCTTCAAATAGCTTGTTGGGAAAACAGGTGTTCTGTGTTAGAGGAACTATGCAACTGACCTATCTGGAGGCACTCGCTCCAAATCTGTTTCTCAGTACGAACTGCCTTTCTCTTAAAATTGGCTCTAGGAAACTTGCTGAGTTATCAGGTAAGTGTTTCTAGATGTACCTATGCCCTTTATGCTAGATGAAAAAGTGCCTCTCCACATGCTCCATATAGGGATCCGAACGTGTGTGGAAGCCGTCCTTCAAATAATTTGTTGGGAGAAGATGGTTTCTGGGTTAGCCAAAGTAATCTACATACGTATCTATGGGGTGGCAGCGGCTCCAAGTCTGTTTAACAGTTCAAACTGCCTTTACCTTGAATCCGGCTCTAGGAAACATGTTAAGAAAAGAGAGTAAGTTTTTGTTGATGTAACCTTACCTTTTAAGCTAAATGAAAGAACTCCTCTCCACATGCTCCATTCTGGGATGTGAATGTGTGGATGGTGTCCTTCACCTAGCTTTAATGAATCACAGTGTTTCTGTGTTAGGAGAACTACACTACTTACATATCTATGAGGAGGCAATCGCTCCAACTCTGTTTTCCAGCAAAAACTCCTTTCCTTTGATATCAGATCTAGCAAACATTCTGAGAAATCAGAGTAAGTGTTTTTTAGATGTACCAATGCCGATTCTGCTAGAAGAAAGAATGCATCTCCACATGCTCCATTCTGGGATCCGAATGTGTGTGAAGCCGTCCTTCAACTAGCTTGTTGGTAACACATTGTTACTCTGTTAGAGGAACAACACTACTTACATATCTATTGGTAGTCACAGGTTCCAACTCGGTTTTCCAGTGCAAACAGACTTTCCCCTTAAACCGGCTCTAGGCAACATGCTTAGAAATCTGAGTAAGTGTTTCGAGATGTAAAATTTCCATTTCTGGTAAATGAAAGAATGCCTTTCCACATACTCCATTCTGGGATGTGAATGTGTGTGAAAGCCATCCTTTACCGAGCTTGATGGGAACACTGGATTTCTGTGTTAAGGGAATTATGCTACCTACATATCTAAGGGGAGACACTCGCTCTAACACAATTTTTACAGGGCAAAGCTCCTTGCCCTTGAAACCAGCTCTAGGAAACATGCTGAGAAATCAGAATAATTGTTTCTAGATGTACCAATGCAAGGACAGGGATCTTCCTCAGTCTTCCCTGAGCCCACCTGTGGAGCACCGACCCAGGCGGAGAGCACAGCAGCAGAAAGCAGCAAAGCGACTGGCACCAGGAGAAGGAGGGTGGCCCCTGATTTTGGGCAGGAACGCAGCCCCTTACCACAGTGCTGGGAGGGGCAGTGACCCACCCTTCTACCTGGCCAGTCTGCAAAATCTGACTGTGGCATCGGGAGGGGCAGTGACATGCCCGCCCATAGCAAAGGAGAGCTGCACCTGACTCAGTGTTGGGAGGAGGCACAATCTGCTTGCTGACAGGCACTGGGAGCAGCACAGACAAGGGTGCCAATGGACGGCCTCTGGAAACAGCAAGCTGAGCTTCCAAAACAGGATAAAGACAGAAAGATCTCACATCAAAAGCACACAGCCTACAGGAGAACACTGAGCCCCTCCTTTTTTGTTTTATAAAATCTGTTTTTACCTGTTCTATTTTCTATCACCATTTTAATTTTTACTTCTTAATTCATTTTTATTTCTCTTGGCTTTGGTGTCCTGTTATTGATTACACACAGGTTTCAGATACATCTTTTCCACTTTTCTCCTTTTTTAAAGGTTTTTAAATGACATCTCAACCCGATTGCTATTCTGCTTCAACTTCCTGTTCTATCATTCATTATACACTCTTTTCAAACCTTTTTTTTCATTCTTTTAAAATTCTTTCTCTCTTTTTTTTCTAAGTCTTATTCCTACATAGGCATTAGATAGATAAACTCCTTAAGGACCACAATAGATAACTGATACTCCATAAAACACAGTGCCAGTGAGGCATGAGCATGATGAAGAAGCAGAGAAAGCATCCCCAATTAAAAGACCAAGAGAAATACCCTGAAAGAAAATCAATGAAATAGACATTGATAGACTAATATATCAACATTTCAAAAAAGGAGTGATCAAAATATTGAGGGAACTAAAAGAGATAGTGTTTAGAGAAATAAAATATGCCAAAAATGAAATTGAAGCTATAAAGAAGAGCCAAGTAGAATTGATAAACTCATTGACTTAGATGAGGAGTGATCTAATGGCTGAGCAAACCAGACTAGAAAATGCAGAAGAACAAATTAGTGACCTAGAAGACAGGACAATAGAAAGCACCCAATGAGAAGAGCTACAAGATAAACAAATTAAAATAAATGAAAATGACATAAGGGACCTATGGGATAATATAAAGCATCCCAATCTTCCCATAATAGGGGTCCCAGAAGGGGGAGAAAGATCAAAGGGGATTGAAAAGGTTTTTGAAGAAATCATGACTGAAAACTTCCCAAACGTAAAGAAGGAATCAGATATCCAAGTATAGGAAGCTCAGAGGGTCCCAAACAGGAAGAACCCAAAAAGACCCACACCAACACATATCATAATCATGATGGCCAGAGTCAAGGATAAATAAATGATCCTAAAGTCAGCAAGAGAAAAGCAAAGAGGGAGTTACAAGGGAACCACCATAAGACTTTCAGCTGATTTCTCTACACAAACACTACAGGCCAGAAGGGAGTGGCAAAATATATTCAAAGCCCTGAATGAAAAAAAGATGCAGCCTAGTATACTTTGTCCAGCAAGGCTATCCTTTAGGATAGAAGGAGAGACAAAGAATTTCACAGACAAGAAAAAACTACAGAGATTAGCAACACTAAGCCCATGCTAAAAGAAATATTGAAAGTTCTACTCTAAATAGAAAAGAAGCAGGATTCTACATAAATGAGAAACTCACAACTGGAAAGGTGATAACTCATGAATTACAAATAAAATAAACACAAAATTATAAAAGAAGGCATATAAATAATTGAGAGTGGGAGAGGGAGGCAGGAAAATATAGAATTTTTTTTAATTCCTTGTTCTCAGTAGAATGAGTTTGAGATCATGTTACTATCAGTTTAATAAAAACAGTTATAGTAATGGGTAAATAGACTTAAAAAAAGGGTAACCATGAGCCAAAAACTTACAAGGGAGTCACTAAAACTAAATAAAATTCATGATAATACAAAGGAAAATTACCAAACCACAAAAGGAAGAAGAAAGGAACAAAGAGGAAATAACAAATCAACTGCAAAGATAAGTTCAAAATGGCAATAAACACTCATCTGTCATTAATTACTGTAAATGTTAATGGACTAATGCTCCAGTCTAAAGACACTGAGTGGCAGACTGGATAATAAAGCAAGAACCTTCAATATACTGCATACAAGAGACCCACTTCAGGGAGAAGGACACATATACATTGAGAGTGAAAGGATGGAAAAGGATAATCCATGCAAATGGAAAAGCCAAAAAAGCAGGTGTTGCAGTACTGATTTCAGACAAAATAGACATTAAAACAAAGGCCATAAAGAAGGACGTTTTATAATGATTAAAGGAGTGATACAAGATGAGGATATTACACACATTAATATATATGCACCCAATATAGGAGCACCTAAGTACATAAAACCATTACTAACAGAGATAAAGGGGGATATTGATGGGAATACAATCATAGTTGGAGATTTTAACACCGCATTAACATCACTAGACAGATCTTCCAGAGGGAAATTAAATAATGCAACAGAGAAATTAAATAATACAATAGAAAAATTATATTTGGTGGATATTTTCAGAGAATTACACTCCCCAAAAATAGGATATACATTCTTTTCAAGTGCACATGGAACATTTTCCAGGATTGATCATGTACTTGGGCACAAAAGAAACCTCAACAATTTTAAGAAGATAGTAATTACCTCAAGCATCTTTACTGACAACAATGTCATGAAACTAGAAATCAACAACAGAGAAACAAAGAAGAAGAAAAGGAAAGCTTGGAGATTAAAAAATGTTATTAAAAAAACAATGGGTCAATGAGGAAGTGAAAGCTGAAATTAAAAAATACCTTGAGACAAATGACAATGAAAGCATAACCACACAAAATTTATGGGACACAGCAAAGGCAGTGCTAAGAGGGAAGTTTATAGCGATACAGCCCTTCCTCTAAAAAGAAGAAAAACCTCAAATAAACAATTTAACCCACCAGCTGAATGAACTAGAAAAAGAAGACCAAAAAACCCCAAAAGGCAGCAGAAGGAAGGAAATTCTAAAGATTAGGGAGGAAATAAAGAAAATAGAGATTAACAAGACCATAGGTAAAATCAACCAAACCAAAATCTGCTTTTTGAAAAAGTAAATAAAATCGACAAACCTCTGGCCAAATTCACAAAGAAGAAAAAAGAGAGAGCACAAATTAGCAAAAAAAGAAAAGAAATGGAGAAATTGCAACAAATAAAATAGAAATACAGAATATCATTTGAGAATATTATGAAAAACTATATGTAACCAAACTGGATAACCTAGAGGAGATGGACAAGTTTCTGCAAACATGCTGTCCACCAAGACTGAATCAATAAAAACTGACCACTTGAACAAACCAATCACTAGTAATGAAACCAAATTTGCAATAAGAAACCTCCCTATAAATAAAAATCCAGGACCGGATGGCTTCAATGGGGAATTGTACAAAGCATGCAAAGAAGAACTGATACCAGTCCTTCTCAAACTCTTCCTTGAAGATTGAAAAGTAAGGAATGCTCCCAAACTCATTCTATAAAGCCACCATCATCCTGATACCACAACCAGGCTAAGACACTACCAAAAAAGAAAATTATAGGCCAATATCACTGATGAACATAGATGCCAAAATCCTCATCAAAATATTAGCAAATAGAATCTAACAACACATAAAAAAGATTATACTTCATGACCAAGTGGCGTTCATCCCAGGGACACTAGGGTGGTTCAACAAATGCAAATCAATCAATGTAATACATCACATCAACAAGAGAAAAGACAAAAACCACATGATCTTCTCAATAGATGCAGAAAAATTATTTGATAAAATTCAACACCCATTAATGATAAAAACTGTCACCAAATTATGTATAGAAGGAACATATCTCAACATATAAAAGCTATATATGACAAACCTACAGCCACAATAGTACTCAATGATGAAAAACTCAAAAGCTTCCCACTAAAATCTGGGACAAGGATGCCCACTATTACCACTCCTATTCAACATAGTCTTGGAAGTCCTAGCCACAGCAATCAGACGAGAGAAATAAAAGGGATCCAAATTGGAAAAGAAGAGATAAAAGTGTCACTATATGCCAACAACAAGTTACTATATATAGAAAACCCTAAAAGGTCCACACAAAAACTACTAGAGCTGATCAAAGAATTCAGCAAGGTAGCAGGTTACAAGATTAACGTTCAAATATCTGTTGCATTTCTTTACACTGATTATGAATCATCAGAGAAAGAAAGTAAGGAAACAATCCCCTTTAAAATAGCACCCAAACTAATAAAATAACAAGGAACAAATCTAACCAAGGAGGTTAACGAATTATACACATAAAACTATGAACCAATGATGAAGGATGTTTCCATGTCTTGACTATTGTAGGTAATGCTGCTATGAACATTGGGGTGCAGGTGTCACCTACAGCCTAAATGTCCATTAACAAATAACTGGATAAAGAAGAAGTGGTACATATAAACAATGGAATACTACTCAGCAATAAAAGCTGACAACATAATGCCATTTGCAGCAACATGGATGTTCATGGAGAATGTCATTAAGTGAAGTAAGCCAGAAAGAGAAAGAAAAATACCATATGAGATTGCTCATCTGTGGAATCTAAAAAAACAAAACAAAACAAACAAAAAAAAAACCCAAAAAACAAAAAAACAAAACATAAATACAAACGGAAGTAGACTCATAGACATAGAATACAAACTTGTGGTTGTCAAGGGGGCAGGGGTTGGGAAGAGATAGACTGGGATTTCAGAGTTTTAGAATACATAAACAAGATTACACTGTACAGCACAGGGAAATATATACAAGATCTTATGGTATCTCACAGAGAAAAAAATGACAATCAATATATATATGTTCATGTATAACTGAAAAAATTGTGCTCTACACTGGAAATTGACACAACATTGTAAAATGATTATAAATCAATAAAAAATTTAAAAAAAACATTGATGAAGGAAATTAAAGAAGACTTTAAAAATTGGAAAGATATCCCATGCTCTTGGATTGGAAGAATCAATATTGTTAAAATGGTCACACTGCAGAAGACAATTGACATATTTAATACAATCCCTATCAAATTACCCAGGACATATTTCACAGAACTAGAATAAATCATAATAAAATTTATATGGAACCATCAAAGACCTAGAATTACCAAAGCATTACTGAAGAGAAAGAAAGAGGCTGGAGGAATCATTCTCCAACACTTCAGACAATACTATAGAGCTACAGTCATTAACACAGCATGGTATTGGTAAAAAAACAGACATATAGACCAATGGAACAGAAAAGAGAGCCCAGAAATGAACCCACAAACTTTTGGTCAACTAATCTTTGATGAAGGAGGCAAGAATATACAATAGAATAAAGACAGACTCTTCAGCAAATGGTATTGGGAAAACTGGACAGCAGCATGTAAAACAATGAAGCTAGAACACTCCCTTACAACATACACAAAAATAAACTCAAAATGTATCAAAGACTTAAATATAAGACAAGATACAATAAGAGGGAAACATAGGCAAAACATTATCTGACATACATATCAAAACATTTCTCCTAGTAGAAATAAAAGCAAGAATAAATAAATGGGACCTAATGAAACTTACAAGCTTCTGCACAGCAAAAGAAACCATAAGTAAAATAAAAAGACAACCTACGGAATGGGAGAAAAAATGTTCAAATGAAATCGATAAAGGCTTGATCTCCAGAATATATAAGCAACTCATATGACTCAATAAGAAAAAAATAAACGACACAATCCAAAAATGGGCAGAAGATCTAAACAAGCAATTCTCCAAGGAAGACATATAAATGATCAATAGACACATGAAAAAATGTTCAATATCACTAATTATCAGAAAAATGCAAATCAAAACTACAATGAGGTATCACCTCACACCAGTCAGAATGGCCATCGTTCAATAGTCCACAAATGACAAATGCTGGAGAGGCTGTGGAGAAAAGGGAACTCTCCTACACTGCTAGTGGGAATGCAGTTTGGTGCAGCCCCTGTGGAAAACAGTATGGAGATTCCTCAAAAGACTAGGAATAGACTTACCATATGATCCCGGAATCCCACTCCTGGGCATATATCCAGAAAGACCCCTACTTCAGGATGATACATGCACCCCAATGTTCATAGCAGCTTTACAATAGCCAAGACATGGTAACAGCCTAAATGTCCAACAGATGACTGGATAATAAGAACTGGTATATTTATACAATGGAATAATATTCAGCCATAAAACCCAACAATATAATGCCATTTGCAGCAACATGGATGTTCCTGGAGAATGTCATTCTAAGTGAAGTAAGCCAGAAAGAGAGAAAAAATGCCATAAGAGATCACTCATATGTGGAATCAAAAAAAAAAAAAGCATAAATACAAAACAGAAACTGACTCATAGACATAGAATACAAACTTGTGGCTGCCAAGGGGACGGGGGGTGGGAAGAGATAGATCGGGATTTCAAAATTGTAGAATAGTTAAACAAGATTATACTGTATAGCACAGGGAAATATATACAAGATCTTATGGTAGCTCACAGAGAGAAAAATGTGAAATATATGTTCATGTATAACTGAAAAATTGTGCTCTAAATAGGAAATTGACACAACATTGTAAAATGACTATAAATCAATAAAAATTTTAAAAAATAAATCTCGGAACTGAATGTGTGTGGAAGCCATCCATCACCTACCTTTTTGCGAACACTGAGTTTCATTGATTTGGACACAGTCATACCTATGTATATATATGGGGAGGCACTCTCTCCAACTCGATTTTCCATCACAAACGGTCTTTACCTTGAAACTGGCTCTAGGAAACGTGGTGAGAACTCAGGGTAAGTGATTTTATATTTACCCTTGCCCATTACGCTAGCTGAATGTATGCTTCTCCACATGTTCCATTCTGGGATCCAGGCCCTAACCTTGAACTCTGACCCTCACCATGAACACTTCTCCTATCCCTAAACCCTGGCACTGAACCTGCCCCAGCCCCAGCCCCAACCCTAAACTTGCCCCAACCCCAACCAGAAACTTGTCCCTGACCCCTAACCTGAACACGAGCCTCACTCTCATCCTGATCCTCACCCTCAACCTCTCCCTCAACCTCACCCTCTCCCTCATACTAAACACGAACATGTACCCTAACTATCACCTGAGCCCGCATCCTACTTACCCGTGCCCTAAACTTGTACCCTAACCCCTAGCCCTATACCCAGCACTACCCATGAAATTTACCCTGACACTGACCCTAGCCCTGACTCTGCACAAGCCCTAACCCTGGCCCTGGCTCTAGTCCTAACCCTAGTCCTAACACTAGCCCAATCCATAGCCATGACTCAGAAGCCCTGACCCCATCTGCTGACCCTGACCATAAACCCTGTACATAAACATGACCCTGACTGACATTGACCCTGAAACTGTCCCTGAAACTTGTCCCCACACCAAAAACACTGACCTCAACACTGACCACTGACTCCTATCCAGACCCTAATGCTGACCCCTGAACTTGACCCTGACCCAGACTCTGACCCAGACCTAGATGCTGAACAGGACCTTACCTTAACCCTACCGTTAACACTAACCCTAACCTTACCTTAACCCTACCCTAACCCTAACCCTAAACCCTAACCTGAAACCAAGCCTTTACCCTAATCCTAGCCATAGACAGAGCCCTAGCCCTAACCCTGACCCTGAACCAAAATACTGACCCTGAAGCTGAATCCTGACCCGAAGCCTGAATGCTGACCATAAGCCTGAACCCTGACCCTAACCTTAACCCTAACCTGATTTCAACCCCAGCCCCAACCCCGAATCAAACCCCAACCCAAGCCTGAACACAAACCCGAACACTAAAACCCTGACTCTGACCCTAGACCCTAAACCCTAGACCCTGACCTAGACCATGACCCAGACCTTGACCTTTGCCCTGACCCTAGGCCATAATGCCTAACCCAGCTCTTACCCATAGACCCAACCACAGCCCATAAACATGACATAAACATCCAATACTTCCCCAGGCCCCTGTTCCCTAGCACTGACCCCTAACACACTTCGCCTAACCCTTACCACTGACTATTTTACTTTCAACCTGTCTCTACCCCTCATCCCTTAATCCTATTTTCTTGGAATAACCTAAGACTATTTTGATGGAATAAAATCCCACAGAAACATCACAAAAACAATCAACTTGCCTATTAAATTCGATTCCTCCACTTACCTAAAGTAATACTTACCTTAATTTAACCACACAATAAAAAAATTATGCACCTTAAGCAAATGTCTCCACAGAAGATTTTATACTTTAACATTTTAAACCAAACAATGCCTTAAATTTTAACATAAAACTAAATGGTTTAATAAACAACAATATTACAGCAGGAGAAATTACATAATCTGATTCAATTGATCACAAGAAACGTTAAAAAAAACTCCACTCTTACTTCATGGAATAAACACTCTTGAAAATAGGGGTAGAAACAAATTATCTTAGTATGATACACAGCATTATAAGAAACAGTAAATAAAAATCTGGAATAAAGCCCAGAGGTTTCCTTTCAACACTTTTATTCACTATTTTCCTGGAACTTCCACAAAAAGCCAGGGTGAAAGAAAGTAAGAGTATCAACAAATAAAATTGTTACACTAAAAACAAATCTATTCACCAATCAGATGACATCATCATATATATATATAAGTCTTGAAATCATGAACAATTCACTGAGTAGCTTAACTTTTAAGCTGTAAGCGACTCAAATACTTCAGCAAGTAGACAATACAAATTGTCAATGTATCAGAATTTCTTTCTTGTACACACGAACAATGAATAATGTCAAGAATAATTTAACAGAATTTTATTTTACATAATATCAATATTACTAGAATACTTAAGAATCAATTTTATCAAGGTGTAAGACTAGTAAATTGAAATGGAAAAGACATTACCAAAAGAAATAAAATAAAACCTTATAAAAAGAAGACATCCCATGTTGATAACAAAACTAAACATGGAAGGAGTGCCCAAAGCGATCTAGAGAGAAATAGACTGAAGCCAGTTTACTAGAAGATTTATCTGCTGACTGAAACTTCCTGTAGTGGAAGCCCACCAATCTACTAAGTATTTTCCTTAATTAAAGTGTTTGATTGGCTTCAATTGATGTAGTACAAACTCTTGTAATCCATATTTTCAGAAAGGAAATTGTACTTCCTTAAACATTTGAAAACTGTTGGTGTGTATAACCTGAATCCATACTTAAGCACTGATACAGTTGATATTAAGGGCAGTAATCCTGTTACTGTTAGGATTAGTAATAATCAGAGTGTTATTTTCTATGTTTAAAATCTCTTTTTTTTTCATAATTTATTGTTAAAAATATAGGTAGTGCTATGGAGGATTTTAGCCAGAAGTACAAATATATGTTGAAAAATGCTGCAAGGAATATTAATGTTTGTAGATTGATATTAATGAATTTTGTTATATCTTGAGTTATTACTCATTTGAGGAAAAACCCTTATACTGGTGGCAGACCACCTTAGACAATATGATGATGGGGATAAAAATTATGATCAGAAGAGTTTTATTTTATGTGTGTGATAATGATACTGTTGCAGTCCATGCACAGGGCATAAATAGTAAGTTGACGGTGTTTTTGATACAAATTAGTGCATTTAGGGTTGTCATGATTGGATTACACATTGTAATAGCTTTTATTCATCTTATATGGACAGTTGATGAGCAGGCTATAAATTTTGTAGTGAGTTTTGTTAGTCTGTCTCAGCTTCTGATGATACTTCATAATACAGCTTTGAAGAATATTATGTTTAGTGGGCAGTGAGATTTGGTGTAACACACAGGGGTGTACATCTGTCACATTAATAAGATTGGCTCTATTGTATGATGTATGCCCTGTATAAATTCAATCACTCAGCAAAGAAATGGGGGAAGTTCAATTTTATGTCTAGGGCTATTGTTAAAATGGTGGATGCTCTTAGATTAAAGAATTTTGTACTTGTTCATTGACTGGAGTATACTAGATTAATAATAATATCCAATATATATAGTATTGATGTGGTGTTTATTGTTAGAAAATACTTGTTGGTTGCTTCTATAACTTGTGCATTTAATTTTCTTTTAGAATGGAAATACTAGTACCATGTGAGCTTTTTATTAAAATAATGATTCCTGAGATAATGGTCAGCAGAGTGACAGTAAAAATAGGGTTTACTAGTATACTAAAGATATAAAACAATACTCTTAGGGTATGTACCTGATAGTTTATTTAACAGAATATATTCACCATAGAATGTGGCATAATGTGGTAGCATGAACATTTTAAAATTCTTAGGGGTAGGATCAATTCCTATGATTCTAGGAACTGATTAAACCTCTTTTATTTAGTATTTTAAAAGAGCTCTTTTGGGGGAGGATATAGCTCAGTGGTAGAGTGTATGCTTAGATGATGATGATGATGATAATAATAATAATAATAATAATAATAATAATAATAATAATATATTAAATATTTTAAATAACAATAATAATAATAATAATAATAATAATAATAATAATAATAAATTTAAACATGCATAAATAAACCTAATTACTTCCCCCCTAAAAGCAAAGCAAAACCAACAAACAAAAACTCTTTGGTCAGACATACTTCTTATGTTTGTAGTGGGATGCCTGATGCACTGACAGGTACTGAAACATATACATAGAGCTAGTCTTTGTGTTAATTTTTTTCATAAATACAGGATGTATAAAAAAGAAATCTAAAAAGAGAACATAAATCCAAAACAGAAATAGATTCATAGACATAGAATACAAACTTGTGGTTACCAAGGGGGAGAGGGGTGGGAAGGGATAAACTGGGAGTTCAAAATTTGTAGATACTGACAGGCATATGCAGAATAGATAAACAAGATTGTACTGTATAGCACAGGGAAATATATACAAGATCTTGTGGTAGCTCACAGGGAAAATAATGTAACAATGTATATATATATATATATATGTTCATGTATAACTGAAAAATTATGCTCTACACTGGAATTAGACACAACATTGGAAAATGACTATAACTCAATAAAAATGTTAAAAAGTAAGAGATGTATAAGATGATCATCTAAAAATTGTGTGTAGGATATTCAAATTCATAGAAAGGATATTGTAGGTATGCATGTTTGAATAATAACATTGGCTGTATGTAATTTGGCTGTATATAATTCTGTTATCCAGGGATTTTGAAATGCCCTTAAAAATAGAATAATTTTGAAACCATTTATTATAGTGATACTGACATATTCATCTATAAAGATCAGAGAAAATAGACCTGCTACATATTCTACATGGAAGGTATATACAAGTTTTGATTCTCCTGCTAAATCAAAATGGGGTTCTGTTGATTTCTTCTACAGTAGAGGTAAATATAAAAAAATATGGCTAGGGGTTGGGAGGGGAAAATTAATCATATGTATTCTTGTTTAATAAATGAGAGTATAAATGATCCATTTATCAGTGGGGATAATAAACCAATAATTGCTAGTTTACATTATTTGAGATTGTGCTCTTGCCCATAAAGCTCTGATTAGTGTGTATTTTTAATATTATACTCATCCAGATCAGAGCATGGAATAAGAAGCTAGGCTTCATATAGCCAGTATAAGAAGTGTGCCTAAGTTTACATCAGTGGATAGTGGATAAGTTATGTTAAGAGGAACTGCTAATGTGAAAGCCATGGTTAAGGCCAGCATTGGTGCAATAATATACATAAATTGATGATATTTGGGCCTCTCTAAATTTCCAGAACCTAGGAATTCCCTTTAATTAATGTGAAAAGTGACACAGTGAGCAAACCTGTAATACTTAGTAAAAGAATGTAGATTGTAAATCTGTTCTTAGGAAGAGGACTTAACCTTAAGGAAATAAATATTTATGTTTGAAGCAATTGTGTTCTGCTACTGTAGCAAACCATGTTCTACACTAGGGTATATATAAATTATTAAAATTTTACTGTATCACCAATTAATTTGATGGTGCTTTTATAAAGTGACCCTTAATTCTTTTGTCCTCTAATACTGGGACAAGTGTATAATAGATACAAACTTACTGGGATCATTCCAGTCTGAACTCATATCTCACAGAACTTTAATCATTAAATGAAACATTTTCAGCAGTTACAACACTGGGATCTTCTGATCCAATTCTGAGGGTATAAAACCTATTGCTGAAATGAATTCTAAATTTGAATTGAGCTATTATTCTTAGAGTACTTTATTATGTTTATCAATGTATTGGATGAATACATGCTACAGCATTTTGAAAAGCTGGTCTAAATTTTAATCACTTGAAGCTGGTTATATTCATTGGGGCCACCACAACCATAATTATTAACCCATTAAAAGCTATGCTATCCCTTAAGATTCAGTTATTTATTTTATAGATTAAACAAATAAAGCACCAAAGGAACTTCTCATTTTATATGGCTCCCACCTCTTATTGGGAAGGTCAATTTCACTGATGAAAAGAGATAGTAAAAACCTTGTGCCATTCTCCTAGCTGCTTATTTAGAAAACAAGTTATTATGCTACATTTTCAGTGTCAGGAAACCATGGCCATTAAATATGTCCTTTGTTAGGCAGTGCCTCTAAGATTAGAAGTGCTAGATGTAACCTTCCTTGTAAACATGCAGGACATGTGATTACAAAGTTCCTTTTCCTTTTAGAAAGTCATTCCTTAAATGCAAACCTGTGTTGGACTAACAGTTTTTTATAATTAAGTATTGGTTAGGGTTTATTTTACTGTTAACCATCAGTAAGTGATTCATCCTGATATAAGCTTATGCAAGGATAAATATTTCTTGCTACCAATATGAATAGTATTGCTTTTACTAAAAGATTAGTCCAGTATTAAATTATGAGGTTTATTATTTTGCTATTGATATTGAGATGAATGTGTTCTTAACCTTGAATACTTTCTTAATTGGTGGCTGCTTTTAAGCAAACTACAGCATTGTTTATGCTTATTCTCTAGAGAAGCTTATATCCTGCATCTACAAACCTGTACCTTTTAAAATTACATTAAATTATATTAACAGTTTTGTTTTTAATTAATAATTAAAATTGAACTAAAATTCTTTTATGAACAACCTGCTATCATCAGACTTGTTGGGCTTATTACCTCTACTCATAAATCTTCTATTATACCATATAGATGAATTTGTTCCAGTAAACTGTTCATAAATACATCATCTGGTTTCAAGGTATTTAACTTATTTCATCTTTCCCTAATGGTACTTTGTACTACTAGATTTAATTTTCTATCTTCAATATATTAAGTGTTAAACAAATCTCTAATTTACTTATGATAGTTGAATATGGTAGGAAGCCTGGGCTGGCTTTAGTTCAAATTTTACATGAAGTAAGGAATCTACTGGGTGTAAACCAGGTGCTTTTCTTTCAACTACACTTTAATGCATCAAAGCACACTCTATGGTGTGCTCACCTTGTCATGAATCACCTCCTCATTAATGACTTGTACTTGCTAATGTGCTATAAAAAGTTATCACTATTTGAGTAGGGTGATGGGATGAGTGTGCCTGCTTCGTGTCCTGATTGTATTTGTCACACTTCTTAATTTACAACTATGTTCTCCTTTGGCATTTCTTAACAATTTTGTATATATTATTTGTACTCAAGTTGGCCCTTGACTTGCCATCCAATAGTTTAAATTTAGACCTGACATTTTTATATCTGATCATTATGATTATGACTACTCCTTTTGCGGGTATACTGAAGATGCTGTTACAGAGACAAACCACCAAAAAAAAAAAAAACCTGATAAAATAAATGAGTTTAGAAAAGTTGTATGATAAAATATCAATACAGAAAAATCAATTGTTAAAATATACACAATATCATTAATTATCAGAGAAATGCAAACCAAAACTACAATGAGGTATCACCTCACACCAGTCAGAATGGCCATCATCCAAAAATCCACAAATGACAAATGCTGGAGACGCTGTGGAGAAATGGAACTCTCCTACACTGTTGGTGGGAATGCAGTTTGGTGCAGCCACTGTGGAAAACAGTATGGAGATTCCTCAAAAGACTAGGAATATACTTATCATATGACCCAGGAATCCCACTCCTGGGCCTCTGTCCAGATGGAACCCTACTTCAAAAAGACACTTGTGTCCCAATGTTTATAGCAGCAATATTTACAGTAGCCAAGACATGGAAACAGCCTAAATGTCCATCAACAGATGACTGGATAAATAAGAAGTGGTATAATTATACAATTGAATAATATTCAGCCATATAAATCGACAACATAACGTCATTTGCACAACATGGATGCTCCTGGAGAATGTCATTCTAAGTGGAGTAAACCAGAAGGAGAAAGAAAAATACCATATGAGATCACTTATATGTGGAACCTAAAACAAACAAACAAACAGCATAAATACAAATCAGAAATAGACACATAGACATAGAATACAATCTTGTGGTTGCCAAGGGGGCAGATGGTGGGAAGGGATAGACTGGGATTTCAAAATTGTAGAATAGATAAACAAGATTATACAGTATAGCACAGGGAAATAAATACAAGAACTTATGGTAGCTCACAGAGAGAAAAATTTGACAATGAGTATATATATATATATATATATATATATATATATATATATATATATACATATATATATATATGTTCATGTGTAACTGAAAAATTGTGCTCTTCACTGGAATTTGACACATTGTAAAATGATTATAAAGCAATAAAAAATGTTTAAAAAAAGAAAAATGAGTTGACTTTCTATAAGCTAATAAGTTCCAGAAAGATAAATTACTAAAACAAACTTATTTCACAATTGTACCAAAAAATAACCAAAATGTCTAGAAATAAATTATAAAGGATGTGAAAGCCCTGCACATGGAAACTTATAAAACAGTGATAAAGAAATTGATACAGGACACACATCCACAAAATTTGGGCTCATACATTAGAAGAACATTGGTATAACATTCATCAAGCCAAAGCAGTGTACACATTAATTGCAAACTCTATCAAATTCAAATAGATTTTTTTTCATGGACACAAAAACCAAGAAATCCTAGCATTTGTGTAGAACAAAGAACCTGGAATAACCTAAATGATCCTAAGAAAGGAGAAAACTGCTAGAGGCATCTTTCTCACTGACTTCACAGAACATGATGAAGCTACAGTCAACTAAGAAGTGTGGTACTGGCACAAAAACAGGCACATGAACCAGAGTGATAGAATAGAGAGCACAGGAATAAACCCAGTTTATGTTGTCAGTTAATTCACAACAAAAGAGCTAAGGACACAAAATGGGGAAAGACATTATCCTCAATAAATGGTGCCAAGAACACCGGAAACCATATCCCCCCAAAATGACACGAGACACTGTCAACATCACACACAAAATTAAGAGTAAACTCCACAAGTTTCCATATAAAGCCCCTTCTCTGCTGGATCCTCTGAAAATGGAAACCCTTGGCTGTAACCACATGGAGAAAGCTTCTGCCCACTTTTTCCACATCTTTTACTCTCATGATGTTGCCTCCTGTTGGTTCCTGAAGAAGTCTGGTTCCTGCCTGTGTGTACTTACCTGAGCATTGTCCTGAAGTTGAAACCACAACGGGTCCTGAAGAGGCCCAGCCTCCACTAGCTCCACAAGGAGCCAAGCCCCTCAGTGAGAAACGTGCACCTCAAGGGTCAGAGAGTGTGCATGGAGCCACCTTCTGACCAGCTGGGAACTGCAGGTGCAACCACTCAGTGTTTACCAAGTGTACTCTAAATTGTCCATACAATTATAAAAATGCATATCTATAAATATTCTAAAGGAAAACATGTAAGAAAATCTACATAACCTTGTCTAAGTGATGAACTTTTAAAAAAAAACCCCAAATCTATCCACAAAAGAAAAATTTGTATCATGGAATTTAAAAAAAATAAAAATTTAAACATTGTTTATGATCTTATTCAGAAAACCTAAACACAAACCACACACTGAGAAAAATAAATCTACACAACACATAACTGATTAAGGATTTGGACACAATTACATAAAAAATTTTATAACAAACAACCCAAATAAAAACTGGCAAAGATCTTAACAAACACCTTTCCAAAGAAAATCATATACCATTAAGGAATTACAAACTAAAATGATGATATAGAAATGCACACTTATTAGAACCACTAAACTCCAAAGAAATGATATTACCTGTGATTTATAGAGAATGAAGAAAAACAGGAACTCTCCCTCACTGCTGGAGGAATCCATGTGTGGCTACTTTGAAAGACAGTTTGGCAGTTTTTTCCAAAGCTAGTCAAAGTTCACCTGAGGACCCAACAGTGTGTCTCTAGTATTTAGACAACTGCTTTGAAAGTATCCAAACAAAACCTAGCCTGCAATTTTGCACAACAACTCTACTCATAATGCCTAAAATCATTAAAATATGAGGATATAATTCCATGCATGAATACATAAGATAATTAGGGTATACCCATCTGAAGGATGGCAGATTACACTCTAACATAGATCCCTTTAGCTTGAAGATTACAATGGACAGATTTCTTAAAAAAGAACCATGAGGTTCTCTGAAATCCAAGTCAATTTTGCCTTTTTGAGGCAATTTTATATTTATAATGGAAATCTCCATTTGAAAGGTTGTGTCCCCCTCTGTGCCAGGAATAGAAAAATGACTAAATCTCAAACAACAACAACAACAACAACAACAAAACACTGTTATTAATGGAGAAGGCTAAGATTTAAATCTGTACAATGAACATACCCTTCCTTTCTTTTGGTTTTAGATGAAGATGGTATTTCAAGTGATGGGCCATTTCAGGGAATTACTCAATTTTCTTGGTATCTCCCATGCTTAAAGGAGGTACGCATGTTACTAAGTTTGTTTATACAATTATCTATAGACAGCTAATACCACAAAAGTGTGTACTTAAAATGATTTAAATGTTATGATTTAAAATGATTTAAGTGTCATATTATGTATTTTTAATCACAATCAAAATAATCAGGAATGTAGTACTGATACAATGCATGATAGTAATACACACTAAAAAGATCCCTAGTGAAAAAAGCCATAAAGAAAAGTTCTCCCAGATTAAGTGATTATCATGTATGTTTTAAACTCATCAAGGTTATAAAAAGGAGAGAATCTCAGTAACAATTCTAGAAAAAGAAAAAAAAAGAAAACAAGCAGTTAGACCTACTGGTGAAAGTTGAAGTGAGCCTACAGATTAAATAATAATGTGGAAAGCATATCACTTCCTCATTTGTACGTTATATGGTGGTTCTTCAGGAGAGTGTCCCTGCTTTGAGGAAAGCAGACTACAGTATTTGGTGCAAAGTGCCAACTATGAGGACTTTTTATCATTACAAAAATTATTGGAAAGTCCAATATTTTCAAAGCAACCATATCAATACCATGGCAGAAAAGTTAATAAGACAGATATCAAACGTTGATATAGAGGCCAATACTTATCCAGACCAAGGTCATCTAAAGTTGTGATGATAATTGCCCTTGTAGAAATCCACTTGCTATTAAGAGGTACTGTGGGAGGAGTATACAAGTAGCCATCAAGGTTAAACAGTATCTAAACATCCTTATTGTCTTGCATCAGAGGTGCAGATGTACTGCCATTCTGTCTAAGCATCATCCATGTGAGTTCCTGCCTGGGTCCCCAAGCCATGCATCCACATGACTATGCAAGTAACTCTCTCACTCCCAACAACATAGCACTGCCATTAGCTCCTAGACCAGACAAAGAGAAAAAGAACTCGATGGGATATAGTCAGTGGTAGTGGTTTGGAAGAGGCTGCTTTGGCCGTGTGGCATCTTCCTAGGTTTGCAGGCCTCTGTGAGTGAGCGAGGAAGCCTGATATCTGGGTACATGTCAAGGTGACCTCAGCTGGGCTGAGAGGGTGGGGCATTGGTGAAGGTTATAACAGACTTTTCAGGGGTACTTCTGCCTACACTTGTGCAACATGGTCTGTTCATCCCCAGCACAGATTAGAGAAAAACACAGTTCCCATGGGTGCTGCACAAGGCCAAACCTAAGGTGTAATGGCTTACTGACTCTGCCATCGTGTGGTAACTCAAAACCATCATCCATCCAGTAATGTGTGAATTTTCCTGAGAAAAGTGCTTTACAGAATTCAATATAAATTCAATGTAGTTTTTATAGAAATTCAATTATAGTGAAGTAGAAATCCACATATACAAATATATCCCATGCATGCAATAATAATTTTGCCATCATATGTTTCCTAACATAAACAGCTATAATGTAGTTTCTTTAAAGGTTAATTGAAATGAAGAGAGAAGTAGTAAGATCTTAAGCTCCTATACAGAGACAATTTCACAGCAACAGATATTTGGATGTATGTGGCTTATTTGGGAAGTGATGACAGGAATCCAGAGAAGTATAGATAGCAAAAAGGGACAGTAAGACAGGGAAAATGGAAAAGCCAAGAAAGGCGAGTTATGGGACTGGTTCCCCTTCTGGGAAATGAGGTCAATCCCAAAATGGATATTCTGAAGAACTACATAGAATGCACTTCAGAAGTATCCCTTTGAAGGGCAATGTGGAGATTTATCCAACAACTCATATTTCCCATTGATTGAGAGTTTTTGTAGATGTCTTTAACACACCTAAACTTTCAGGCTGTGCTTGTGCAAAATGAGCTGCCTTTCACAGTTTAAAGAAAATCCTGAGACAGAATAGATGAAAGGAACTCGAGGCAGGACATAGACGTAAGCTTACTGGTACCAGTAATGCTCTGCTACAGTACATTTGAGAAAAGAGGCAAGAGGATGAGCAATGAGAATTGGAAATAACTGAAGCCTAAGAATTGCAAAATAGAGTGACCAAATCTGAATAATACTTTCAGACAAAGCCTTGTACTGAAAACAATTTAAGCTTCTGGATTAAGGAAATGTATCTTTTCAAAAGCAATAAAAATGTTAAACTAGTACTGAATGACATCATTAGGACAAATTTCAAGGGAAAGTGGGAACTCAGTGAGGTAAGTGGAGCATGGAAGCTGTTGTCAAACAAAGGAATGTGCCATCAATTTTGAAGGTGTGAGATAAGCAGCCAGAGTTCAAAAGTCAGAGCTCACCCAAAGAGTCTATGGGGATGCAATGTACTAAATGACCATAGTGAATAATACTGTATTATATATTTGAAAGTTGCTAAGAGAGTAGATATTAAACATTCTCATCATAGGAAAAAATATATATAGCTATTTGTGGCAATGGATGTTAACTAGACTTATTGTGATCATTTGTATCAAATACATAAATATGATATATATATATATACTATATCTATTTCAAATCCATGATTTTGTGTACCTGAAAGTAATATATGCCAGTTATATCTCAATTTAAAAATAATGTAAAAATGCATGTACTAAAATATCAAAGGAGAAAAGAAGAAAAATAAAGGTAAAGGACTCAGGTTTTAATAACATGATATTAACCAATTATGAGAAATAAAAGCAATATAAAATGGGATGTATAATTCTACATTCTTGCCTCTCAAGAACACTGAAGGTTAATGCAATGACAACAGTTCCATTCAACACAAAAGGTGATGAAGCTTCAATGGCAAAGTGTCTTTATTAATGAAGAAATATGTTTTGCTTGAACATTAAAAATTCCAAGCTTGAAATTCCCATAGTAGAGCCCTAGTAAAGAATTCTTGCTGCATTTTGAAGGGCTTAAACTTTCACTTCAAAAAATAACTTCAGATCAGATTACTCCCTAAACTATATGAGGCAAATGAATAACTGTGCATTGTTTGTTTTTTTCAGCTTAAAGGGAATAGAAGCTATCTCATCTCTCCTGAAAATTATCCACTATTTCACACAACATAGAGTCGTTAATTAGAATTCCAGCATTATTTGATAATAAAACTAGAATGGTTTTTATTATACATAAAACTATATGTTTTATTAGAAAATATAATAACAGTATAATATATATTAATCACTTATTGTATTCCTGGAACTGTGCTAAACTTGCTCAATGTTAATATATTAAATGTGATCACTATACACCTTGTGTGATTCTCAATGTGATTGTGCTATTTGTCAATTCATTGACTTCCCAACTCCAAGTCTACCCTTTATTCTCTATTCTGAAAAAATAGAGCTTAACTCCTCAAGTATTTTTCCTTGGCAAAATGGCAAAGTTCAGCTTTGTCAGTAGAAGGTGTTAGGAGGACAGACACGGTCTAATGGGAGACCTCCTTTAAATATTGAAAGACTAAACTAGTTATTCTTAACATTTTCTGTACATAAACATCAACAGGGATGGTCTTAAAAATGCTCACACTTGACCTTTGGACCATCACCAGAGTGTCTGATTTAACAGAGCTGGACTTGGAGCTAAGAATGAGTGTTTTTTTAAGGCCTCCTTCCCAAGTGATTTTAATTGCAAGCCAAGCATGAAAACAACTGGAGTACACCTACAAAGAAAGTGTGAACTTGAAGGGAATCTGCCTTCCATCACTCAGAATGCATTATATTCAATGTTGATTTGATACAGTATGGAAAGGAGAGAGAAGAGAAGCAAAAAAAAAAAAGATTCATGGCTATCATATTTATTTGCAGCCAGGGGTTTGTTTTAAAGTGTATGTTTTGTTATTATTCAAATATGGTGAGGCCAACAGATAAGGAGATGATTGTCATGGAAAAGATGGTTTGTTATTCACAGCTCCCAAGAGGAGAGGGCATGCCATGACAATGTGGGGCAACACAAGAAAGTACCAGGGTCAGTAAGGAGCAGAGTGAGCAAGGTGAAACCTGGGCAAGAGCTTTATTGTGGCTGCTGCTGGAAGGGGAAAGGGAAGGGGTGAAGCAAAGTAGTCAGGTTAAGATTGGTTAGTTTGAATAATTTCAGCAGGCTGTATGGTATGGGGGTGTCCATAGTTGACTGATATCTGATCCTCAGGTGATTAGAGCAGTTGGATAGTGGCCCAGAGTGTGAAGGCTGATAGAGGAGGTGGCTGGAATATAGCCTATTGATTGGTTGGTTTTTTACAAAAGACACACTTGCAAGGGAGTCCTTTACTATTTCAAAGAATAGGCTAACCCCAGATTGATCAGTCTCTTCAGGGACTGCAAAGTCCCAAGATGCCAAACCATTAAATACAGAAGCTAGTAAATATAGTTACTACAGGGTTGCATCTCTTGGATGGTCCAGGAACTCAAGCCAAAATTTTGGTTTAGGATGACTCTGGACTGGTAATATCCACAGGCACCTTAAAGAATTAAATATGAATCCTTCACAATGGAAGATAATTTTACCCTATTCATCTTACAATTCCAACAAGAAATTTTAAAAGAAATTAAATAGCAATAACAATTTAAAAATTGCCAAGCTCAAAAGGAAACAATGAGCAAACACCCTTCCAAAAAAAAAAAAAAGAATAAATTGACTAACAAAATTTAAATGTTGAAAATTATTGAATACAGATTACAAACTCATAAGCTTTCTCTGTTTAAACAAATAAAAGACAAACTTTAAAATATTTGCAAGTAATAGAAAATTATATACTGACAGCAAATTTCAAAAGGAATGGAAAAGTCTTTAAATGAAAAATGGAATAGCTGCAATTAAAAATCCAAAATATATTATTAAAAGCAGATTAGAGACATCTGACAAGAGAACTGCTGTTCTGGGAGACAAATCAAAATACAATATCCTGAGTGCAGCACAGAAGAGGAAGTAGGAGGAGAAGGAGAAGAAGATATGGAAGAGAACTGAGGCATCTTAGAGGATAAGGCAAGAAAATCTAAACTATATGAAATGGGTGTTCCAGAACCAAATTGAGATTAATGCAGAATCAGTTTTAAAGAACTATCAACAACCAGAAAGAAATTAACAAAATGGCAATAATTGCATACCTATCAATAATTACTCTAAATGTAGATGGACTAAAGTCTCCAAACAGAAGACATAGAGTGACTGAACATATGAAAAAGAAGATCGATGTATATGTTGCCTACAAAAGACTCACTTTGGATCAAGATACACACTAACTGAAAGTGAAGGAATGGCAAAATATATCCTATGCAAAGGGAGACAAAAAGAAATTTGGGGTAGAAATACTTACATCAGACATAATAGATTTAAAACAAAGACTGTAAAAAGATACAAAGAAGAGCATTACATAATGATAAAGGGATCAATTTAACAAGAGGATATAACAATTTTATGGGGGGAAGGTATAGTTCAAGTGGTAGAGTTCTTGCTTAGCATGCATGAGGTCCTGGGTTCAATCCCCAGTAGCTCCTCTAAAAATAGACAAACCTAATTACCCTGCCCCCAAAATTAAATAATTAAATCATACAATAATAAATAAAATATTTTTTAAAAGAGTACACAAGACTTGTAAATATCTATGCATCCAACATAGGATTACCTAAATACACAAAGCAAATATTAACAGACACAAAGGGAGACAGTAAGATAATAATAGTAATGACAATAATACAATAATATTTGTGGACTTTAACACCTCACTTACATCAATGGCTAGATCACAGAAAAGCAGAAAGGAAACAATGACCTTAAACAATACTTCAGACCAGATGAACATAATAGATAAACACAGAACATTCCACCCAGAAGCAGCAGATACATATTCCTTTCAAATGCACATACAGCATTATACAAGATAGATCACATGTGAGGCCACAAAACAAAACTCAATAAATTTAAGAAGAGTGAAATTATATTAAGCATCTTTTCTGACCAAAACGGTATAAAATTAGAAATCAATTATAATAAGAAAACTGGAAAAAAAAAACCACAAACACATGGAGGCTAAAGATCAAGGTTCTAAAAAAGTAAATGAGTCAACAAAGAAATCAAAGAGGAAATTAAAAAATACCTTGAAACAAATTAAAATAGAAATACAGCTTTCCAAAATCTATAGGACACAGCAAAAATCATTCTAAGACAAAAATATATAGTTATAAAGGCCTATCTTGGGAAACAAGAAAGCAAATAAACAATCTAACTTTACACCAAAAGAAACTAAAGCAAACAAACAAATAAACAAAGAAAGCCCAAAGTGAGTAGAAGGAAGGAAATACTAGAACAGTATGAGGGGAGGAGGAGAGAGAGAGAAGGGACAGAAAGTTTATTAGAAAGAAATAATGGTTGAAAATTTCCCAAATTTATGGATGGAAATAAATATCCATATTCATACAGCATAATCCAAAGAGAATGGTTTTAAACTCGACACTGAGACACATTATAAGCAATTGTCAAATCAAAGATGAAGACAGACTTTACAAAGATTCATTAAAAAAAATAACTTGTCACATACAAGAGAACCCATAACTATGAGAGAATTTCCTTTTTTTAACGTTTTTATTAATTTATAATCACTTTAGAATGTTGTGTCAAATTCTAGTGTAGAGCATAATTTTTCAGTTATACATGAACATATATAAATTCATTGTCACATATATTTTACTGTGAGCTACCATAAGACCTTGTATTTCTTTCTCCATGCTATACAGTATAAACTTGTTTATCAGTTCTACAATTTTGAAATCCCAGTCTATCCCTTCCCACCCTCCACCCCCTTGGCAACAACAAGCTTGTATTCTATGTCTATAAGTCTATTTCTGTTTTGTATTTATGCTTTTTTTTTGTTTTGTTTTTAATTTTAGATTCCACATATGAGCGAACTCATATAGTATTTTTCTTTCTCTTTCTAGCTTACTTCACTTAGAATGACATACTCCAGGAACATCCATGTTGCTGCAATGGCATTATGTTGTTGGTTTTTATGGCTGAATAGTATTCAATTGTATAACTATACCACTTCTTCTTTATCCAGTCATCTGTTGATGGACATTTAGGCTGTTTCCATGTCTTGGCTATTGTAAATAGTGCTGCTATGAACATTGGGGTGAAGGTGTCATCCTGAAGTAGGGCTCCTTCTCTATATATGCCCAGGAGTGGGGTTCCTGGGTCATATATTAAGTCTGTTAATAGTCTTTTGAGAAATCTCCATACTGTTTTCCACAGTGGCTGCACCAAACTGCATTCCCACCAGCAGTGAAGGAGGGTTCCCTTTTCTCGACAGCCTCTCCAGCACTTGTCATTTGTGGATTTTTAAGTTATGGCCATTCTGACTGATATGAGGTGAAACCTCATTGTAGTTTTGATTTGCATTTCTCTGATAATTAGTGATATTGAGCATTTTTTCATCTGCTTATTGATCATTTGTGTGTCTTCCTTGGAGAATTGTTGTTTAGCTCTTCTGCCCATTTTTGGATTGGGTTTTTTCTTTTATTAAGTCATATGAGCTGCTTATATATTCTGGAGATCAAGCCTTTGTCAGTTTCATTTACAAACATTTTCTCCCATTCCATAGGTTGTCTTTTTGTTTTACTTATGGTTTCCTCTGCTGTGCAGAAGCTTGTAAGTTTCATTAGGTCCCATTTATTTATTCTTGATTTTACTTCTATTGCTTGAGTAGACTTTTCTAGGAGAACATTCTTCAGATGTATGTCAGATAATATTTTGCCTATATTTTCTTCCAGGAGGTTTATTGTATCTTGTCTTATGTTTAAGTCTTTGATCCATTTTGAGTTTATTTTTGTGTATGGTGTAAGGGAGTGTTCTAGCTTCGTTGCTTTACATGTTCTGTCCAGTTTCCTCCATACCATTTGCTGAAGAGACTGTCTTTATTCCATTGTATACTCTTGCCTCCTTTGTTGAAGATGAGTTGACCAAAAGTTTGTGGGTTCACTCATACCAGTCATTCTCAAACTCTTACAGAAGACTGAACAGGAGGGAATACTCCCAAACTCATTCTATGAAGCCATCATCATCCTGATACCAAAACCAGGCAAAGACACTACCAAAAAAGAAAATTATATGCCAGTATCACTGATGAACATACATGCCAAAGTCCTCACCAAAATATTAGCAAATAGAATCCAACAACACATAAAAAATATTATACATCATGACCAAGTGGTGTTCATCCCAGGGACACAAGGATGGTTCAACATATGCAAATCAATCAATGTAATACATCACATCAACAAGAGAAAGGACAAAAACCACATGATCATCTCAATAGATGTGGAAAAAGCATTTGATAAAATTCAACACCCATGTGTGATAAAAATTCTTACCAAAGTGGATATAGATGGAACATATCTCAACATAATAAAAGCTATATATGACAAACCTACAGCCAGCATAGTACTCAATGGTGAAAAACTCAGCAGCTTCCCACTAAAATCTGGGAGAAGACAAGGATGCCCAATATCACCACTCATATTCAACATCGTCTTGGAAGTCCTAGACACAGCAATCAAGCAAGAGAGAGAAAAGGGATCCAAATTGGAAGAGGAGAGGTAAAAGTGTCACTATATGCCAACGACATGTTACTATATATAGAAGACCCTAAAAGGTCCACACAAAAACTACTAGATCTGTTTAAAGAATTCAGCAAGGTAGCAGGTCACAAGGTTAATGTTCAAAAATCAGTTGCATTCCTTTACACTAATGATGAATCAACAGAAAAAGAAAGTAAAGAAACAATCCCCTTTAAAATAGCACCCAAAATAATAAAATACCTAGGAATAAATCTAACCAAGGAGGTGAAAGAATTATACAGAAAACTATAAATCACTGCTGAAGGAAATTAAAGAAGACTTTAAAAAATGGAAAGATATCCCATGTTCTTGGATTGGAAGAATCAATATTGTTAAAATGGTCACACTACCCAAGGCAGTGTACAGATTTCATGCAATCCCTATCAAATTACCCAGGACATATTTCAGAGAACTAGAACAAATCATTATAAAATTATATGGAACCATCAAAGACCTAGAATTACCAAAGCATTACTGAAGAGAAAGAAAGAGGCTGGAGAAATAACTCTCCCAGACTTCAGACAATACTACAGAGCTACAGTCATCAAGACAGCATTGTATTGATACAAAAACAGACATATGGACCAATGGAACAGGATATTGAGCCCAGAAATGAGAGAATTTCTCAGCATAAATCTTATAGGCTAGAAAGGAGTAGAATGATATACTCAAAATGCTGATAGAAGAAAAACTGTAAAATAAGACTATTATATCCCAAAAAATTGGTATTCAAAAGTGAAGGAGAGATAAAGACATTCTCAGACAAACAAAAGCTGAAGGAGTTCATCACCAAGAAATATTAAAGGGAGTTATTCAAGTTGAAAAGAAAAGACACTAAATAGCAACAGGAAAGTATACCAAAGTATAAAACTCACTGATAAATATAAATATATAAACAAATATGGAATATTTTACACTGTGATAGTAGTGTGTAAATCACAGCTTATTTTGGTATAAGAGTTAAAAGACAAAAGTGTTAAAAATAAACATAAGTATAAAAAGTTATGAATGGATGCACAATATAAAAATATGTAAAATGTGACAACAAATATAAAGTTGGAGAAGTAAAAGAGTAGAGTATTTGTATGTGATTGAAGTCAAGTTATTGTCAGTTTAAAAAGGGACATAACTCTAAGATATTTTATGCAAGCCTCATGGTAACCACATGACATGAAAATACCAACAGAGAAGACAGAAGAAAAAGAGAAAACAATCAAAAAGTAACAAAAATCAACAAAACACAAAGGAAGACAGCAAGAAAGGGAAAGAGGAACAAAGATCTATAAGATAGACAAAGCTGTAAACAGTTAATGTCCAGCAACAAATGAGTAGATTAAGAAAATGTGGTCTAATCATACAATGGAATATTACTCGGCTTTAAAAAGGTAAGGAATTCCCACCATTTAACACAACATGAATGAAAGCGGAAGACGTTATATAAGCTAATTAAGTTGGTCACAGAGGACAAATACTGCATGATTCTACTTACATGAGGTGCCTAAATATTGTCAAAGTCATAGATGTAGTGAATAAAATGCTGGTTGCCAGGAGCTATGAAGAGGATGAAAGGGAGATTGGTTGCTCATTAGGTTGTCAGTTGCACAAGATGTGTATGTTCCAGAGAGCTGCAGTATGGTACTATGCCTACAGTTATCAATACTGCACTACACACTTAAAAACTTGTTAAGATATATAAAATAGATAAACAAGTTTATACTGTATAACACAGGAAACTATATTCAGTATCTTGTAGTAACATATAAAGAAAAAGATGAAAATGAATATATGTATGTATTTATGACTGAAACATTATTCTGTGTATCAGAAATGGATGCAACATTGTAAACTGACTAAACTTTAATAAAAATTAAATTAAAAAGTGTGTGTGTATGTGTATACATATTATATATATATAAATATATATAATATATATATATAGCAGTTTGGCCCACTAAAATGTTTTTGAAGCAACAGTACTGCAGAAATAATGAATAAATGCAACACCCAGATTTTTGTTTTCAAATTTTTGTTCACTTAAAAAAATGTAGCAAACAATGTTCCTTAGAGAAATCACAGATTGATTGCAGGTGTAGGGGAAAAACACAACATGTGGCTATGATATAGTTTGGTGCCAGAAAACAAAAGTACACTCAAAGATTAGTGAGGTCATATCAAATAGGTCATATCAAATATGCCAAATGGACATATCATGGGCAAGTTTGGGATAATTTTAATATCCAAAAGATTCATGACTATAAGTGATTATATTCACATAACCTAAGCCGGTATCCAGATATAACTTCAGTAATAGGAAACATAGGGAAAGAAAAACAATATAAAAGACACCATGAGAAAATAAACAGGTGGGATATTCTATATGAAAACTAGTTTCTTTTAAAATTCAATGCTGTTTTTAAAATGAATAACACATTAAAAACACAAAATGATACTTCTAGGTTTATATAAACAGATATAACAAATAAATATAGGACATGATACTTGGTTTGACCCTGATTCAAAGATATAAATAAATGATACAGCTAAAAAGGTATGTTAGACGCAATTGGGGAAATTCAAATATTGGCTATCAGGTTATATTAGAGAATTATAAATTACCATTCTTTTCCAGTTACACTAATAACAAATGTTTATTTAGGTAAAGATACTTATTCTTGGGAGATGCATGCTGAAATACTTAGGGGTATTGTGAATTGTCATGAAACAAGTTTTAAATGGTTCATCGAAAAAAGTATGTAGAGAGAGAAAGTAAACGTGACAAAATATTAACAAATTTTAAATCTTAATGGAAGGTATATGGGTGTTCATTGCACTATCTTTTCCACTTTTCTGTATGTTTAAAATGTATCAATTTAATGTTTGGAGAGAGAAAAGAACTGTCCAAGTGTAGAAAGGCATTCTTGCAATGCTGTTAAAAATATTATAATTCAGGGTACAATCTAAATGCACTGCAAGCATAAATCACTTAAACACATTTAGTACAGTTGTTCCAGCCACAGAATGAATTCAGCCAATCAGTGAACAGTTACCACCCAGGCAAGTTCTTGGCATCAATACTACCCTAAGCCCTGAGGACAGAGTGATAAAGAAAACAGAGAAGGCTTCTGCTCTCAGGGGAGAGCCAAAAACAAGCCAACAAATAAATGAACAAATTCATTACCGATAGGACTGGTGCATGGCATGAAGGAAATAATAAATGACAGAGGAGTTTCCCTAGATTGAGGGAGAGGGAAGGTTACATTGGGGTGGCAGTATTGGAGCTGAGGCTTGAGTGAAAACAAGGAGCTGCCACGGGGGACACCTCTTAAATCTTCCCATCCTCACAAGTGATAGCAGAGTGTAAAGGCACTGATGTGAGCATGAGGACGGCTACACAGGTGAAAAAGATGAGCACGGCTGAGGAACATGTTTGCAATTATGGTGCTGTGTGAGAAGAGAGGTCTAGAACTTCTTCTCTAATAGGATACAACTCTTCAAAGATACATGTACACACAGGATGATACAATGCAAACCACCAACAGCTTGTCACTGTGTTGACATCACAGGAGACCTTTCTCTTTCTCTCACTATTTGTTTTTCCCAAAGTACAAATGAACATGTGACTTTTATATAGATATAGATATAGATATAGATATAGATATAGATATAGATATAGACATAGATATAGATATAGATATTTTAAATGCTTAGCACCCTCCTGGAGGGAAAAAAAAAAACAGCAGAAATAGCTCAGTAACTCCCTGGCACCCTGAATGAAGTTCAATCTGGACACTTGAGAAGGACCATTCTGATCCCACCTAGTCACAATCCAGGAGCTCTTTGCAGGGAAGAGCTTCATACATTTGTGAAATGCTTTGCTTTCTTCCTTGACTCTAAACCTTGGGACTAGGACAGAAAATAGGGGAAACTTCTCATAAGCTACCAACAACAGAAGACTAGCTGAGCCTAAACAAACAAACAAACAAACAAAGCAATTAATTAATTTTTTAATATTTTTTATTTATTTATAATCATTTTACAATGTTGTGTCAAATTCCAGTGTTCAGCACAATTTTTCATTCATACATGGACATACACACACTCATTGTCACATATTTTTCTCTGTGAGCTACCATAAAATTTTGTGTATATTACCCTGTGCTATACAGTATAATCTTGTTTATCTATTGTACAATTTTGAAATCCCAGTCTATCCCTTCCCACCCTCGGCCTCCCTGGTTAATCTTTTTAAAGTGTGGCTATGACTGATTCAGCATCCTGGTTACTGCCAAGGAGGAAAGCAACCTACCAGTTGCTCGTTAGTGGGAGCCTGATGATTGGCTGCTCAGCCACAGATATCCACAAGAGGGCAGCAGAGGAATTTGCTTGCTCAAACACAATCCCAGATGCCCTATCCTCCAGGGCCTCCATTCTTCCCTCTTCACCCTCTCTTTTAGTTCCCCCTCAAAATGATCTCCTGCTTTTCAGCTTACTGTGGAGAATAAATCTGTTGGATCTCCACCTTCTGGAGACAATGTTCAAACCACTCATGCCACCTACTCCCAACCGTAAACAAACTGAGAAAGTAGCATTTAAACCTTTGTCTTCAATTAAATTGCATGGCGAGTGATTTCCCCAAGTCCCAAAAGGAAAGAAGGAAACTATGCAAAAAGTCAAGAAGCCTTGGCTGCTTACTCTCTGAGATTCCCCAAACTTATATCAACTTATAAACTTATTTGTGGTGATACTTTTCTTTGGTTTCAGAAAGCTAAATGGACCACTATCTTGGAAGACCTGGAGGGGTCTCAAATTACTGCTGAGTTCAGTCAGAAAGTAAGAGTTAGAGAAAAAGGGTTAGAAGCCATTCCAAGTTTTATCTTGTTAAAATCGTTTGGTCCTGTGTTCAAAATTGTAAACAACTGAAGGATGAAATGTGGCAAATTAACACCAGCAATTAGAAACTATTTGGAAAGATCAGTCAAGGCTTGAACTGAATTACAAAAGTAGCCTTTGCTCTAGCCGCAGCTTTCTGAATGATATAAGACTTGAGCTTTATGACAGAAAAAAAGGCTACTGTTAAAATGCTGAGATGCCTGAATTTCAGACATCAGCTCAGCATTGTGAGGGTAACGTTTCTAAAAAATAGAAAATTCACTATCAAATCACATGGCTTTACAATTAAAACAATTGCAAAAATCTGAACAAAGACAGGACCCCAAAATATGGGCTTCCATTGAATAGAATACTTGCTGGCATTACAAAGAAAATTTCACTGGATTTTGGACTGTCTAGACTCCAAATAGAAAGAAAAGCCCCCAAAACACACAGGAGGAATACTAACTTAGCTCTGAGGAAGCAAGCATTCTTTGACCACAGTTCCCACTAAATTCACAGTGTGAGGTTACCCTTGTGAGTTGAAGGGCACCCTACAACATTTCTCTTTAATTCTGGAGTGACATATTTCACTTTTAACACTGCTTCCTTTTCTGGCACCTTCTTCAAAGTCACCAAACTGCCAGTGGTGGGTTTTGATAATTTCCCTCATAGTTTGCCTCCCAGCCCCTCAGTATATCTATAAGATCCCTTCTGTGTCAGCCCAATTTTCCTCTTAGACCAACTACTCCAATAACTTCATGGATTGGGGTATTATACTTCATTGTGATACTGCAGGACTCCTTTCACAGGTCTCCTATTCATTTCTTTCACTTTTGTTACCTCTAATGGCTTTACCTGACTTCCTTAAGCTTCTCTGTCCTCTTCAACCTAGTACCAATCTTACTGTGGACTTAAGTCAATTAGTGGACAGGAGTTCTCTTCTTTCTAGACAAGGAATTTAACTGAAATTGGGCATGTATGAGGTGGAGAACCCCATAATAGAATGCTATGGTAAGTAGAATTAGTTCTGTCCATGCCCACCCCCCCCAAGATCCCCCAATATAATATAACACAAGAGAAACTTGATGGGTGCTAATAGTTCAAGAATTATTAGATAAGGTACTCCTGGTTCCTACTTGTATCCCATGCAACACTTTCATTCTGGCTGTTTAAAAGCCAAATGGAAAGGATACTGTCTATTCCAAGACTGGAGATGCTAACATGTTCCCCTTCAAATCTAATAGAACTCTATCCTGAGGTCTATTTAAATGTTCCCATAACTATATACTTCAACCCTCAATCCACCCTTATCAGAATTTCCCCTTCCCACTCTAGCCTTAAACTCTCTATAATCACTCAGCTTTAGGCTTCTTTTTCCCTTCTGTGGATTTTTGGAAATGTAGGGACCCTAAAAGCAACTACCACATGTGGAAAAGACTAATTGAAAACAGAGTGGATATTTTACCAACTCAAATGAATTTGAAAAATACCCAGATAGCTGCTTGGCGTCTTCCTAGTCCCCATTCCAAAATTGAATTTACAGTCACCTTGACACTTATCCAGATGTCAGGCTTCCTCCCAAACTCACAGAGGCCTGCATACCTAGGCAGATGTCACACACCAAACCAGCCTCTTCCTCACTACCACTGAGTGTATTCCATCACGTTTTGTTTCTCTTTGGCTGATCTAGAAGTTACTGGCAGTGCTATGTTGTTGGAAGTGAGACAGTTACTGGCATAGATGTGTGGATGCATGGCTTGGGGACCAGGCAGGAACCCATGTGGATGATGCATAGACACATGGACAGTACACAGATTCCTTTTCTGCATCTCTGCTCCAAGACAATGAGGATAGTTAGACACTGTTTAACCCAAATGACACTAGAAGCAGACACTCAGCCTGAGATTCTGGACTTGGACCATTTTACTTGGCTTGTAAGACAATGATACATATATGAGCTGATGACAACCCCTGGTATATCGTAGCACCACATTTACTTAAACCAGGATGACTTCCCATTGTCCACCTTTGTAAACAATGTCTTACTGGAACATAGTTATGCCCATTTGTTTACCTATTGCATGGATGCTTTCACTGAATAGTTGTGACAGAGACCCTATATCTCAAAAAGCCTAAAATATTTACTATCTGGCCTTTTATGAAGAAGTGACCATAGACACGGAGAATGCTGAGGAAGGTGGAGAAGAGGAGGAAGGAGAAGTACTCCTTATACCCTCACAGTCTGGCTTCCTTGGACATCTCCCTGCCTCACTTCTCATCTTTCCCTTATACGCTGCTCCATTTTCTTTCTCACAAATGTGTGCCCCCAGTCACTTTCTTATCTGACCAAATACATCCCTTTGGAACTGGTCCAATTGGCTAAATTCCTGAGGAAAGAGGGTATCTATGTTAGGAGAGGGTCCATGTGTTAGGGAAGTACACGCATGCTGAGCAAAATGCCAATAGTGAGCATCTCCAGATAATACAATGAAGGGTTGTTCATTTCCATCTTTAATCTTTATTTTCTAATTATGATAAAAGTTTTTCATTTAACTAAACATATATATTAAGGAACAGATGTAAAATGTTAAAAGCCCTTTACTAACAAAAATACCCAGGAATCCCCACCAAGAGGAAAATGCTTGAAATATACTTGTTGTATACAGCCTTGCTTACATTTGTGCCATGGATTTTCTATTTTTCTTGTTTGCTAAGGAAACTTAAGCCGCCTTTGGCAACTTTACACGGGGGGAGAGATGTATCAAGAAGGGGGGCTATGAAGGCCTTCCAGTGCAGGGCAGCCCACAGAAAGCGGTGGCATGTGTTAAGATGTGACTATTAAATAGCTTTTTCTAATCTCCTCTCACCATGAAATACACACCCATATTCGAAATGTAATCAGTGGATCTAGCATGACTCTGCTAACTGAAAAAAAACATGAATTACTTTTGCTTTCAGCTTCAGTTTTATTACCATCATACTAGATGGACCAAGAAAAGATGAACCTCCTCGCTCTTTTTTAGCTTTCATGAAGGAGAGTCAGACTGGTAGGAGGAGCTAGTGAGCAAGGTGTGAGAGGCACTGAGAACCGTTCTTTTATCCCCAGTGTGTGGAGCAGGTATGTCCTTGTCTTTTACATGGAGTGCAAAATTGATGTCTTTTCTGTTTTTATTGAAATAGAGTCGATTTACAATGCTGTGTTAGTTTCTTGTGTACAACACAGTGATTGATATATATATATTCTTTCTCATTATAGGTTATTACAAGATGCTGAATATAGTTCAATAGGACTTTGTTGCTTATCTATTCTGTATGTAGTAGTTAGCAAGATTGATTTCAGATTCAAAGTGACACCTGAGGAAGGGCAAGTGGCCTGCTGCCTGGCATGCAGGGGTCTGTGGCTGGCTTTAGTTCAAAGGAAGCTCAGCTTCTCTGTATGGACCAGTAGCAGCTGCAAAGTGACAGCCAGACACACTGTGTCCCCCTCGATGTTCTTCTCCTTGAGAGAGTCCTCCTGGGGGCCTGCCTGTCTTGCTCTGTCAAGCTCTATGGGCTGGCGTTAGAATTCAGAGAATAAGACAGTCCCTGGCAAGGAGGTTATAGGGAACTGTCATTTATAGAGATTGATTCTTTTTAATGTTTCTATTAGTCAATTTAAGAAAGCTCACAGTGAGAGCTCTGTAAATCTCTATGTAGAGATAAATTTAGTCTCCTCACCCCTGATCTTTATTACTTAAACATTACGATCACATCAAAACTATCTTTTTCTGTCTCTCTGGCTCCCTCTTCCTCCCTCTTATTCTCTCTCTTCCCCTGTGCCCCAACCCCCGCCCCCGCATTTATGGGTTTGTTTTTCATAAGAACATTGGAATCATTTGTAGCATGTTTTATACATACACAACCTAGGTTTAACAATCCCTCTGGGTGATTTTTTTTCTGTAGATCACATTTTGAAAACCAACCTGGAACAGGATTGATTAGCTGCAGTTTGTTAATTTGATGTTAAAAATTATGTTACTTATTCACAGCTAAGAAATCACAGGTCTGCTTCTTTAAAACATTTTTTATTGAGTTATAGTCATTTTACAATGTTGTGTCAAATTCCACTGTAAAGCACAATTTTTCAATTATATATGAACATACATACATTCATTGTCACACATTTCACTGTGAGGTAACACAAGATCTTGTATATATTTCCCTGTGCTATACAGTATAATCTTGTTTATCTATTCTGCATATGCCAGTCAGTATCTACAAGTTTTGAACTCCCAGTCTGTCCCTCCCCCTGCCCTGCCCCCTTGGCAAACACAAGTTTGTATTCTATGTCTATGAGTCAGTTTCTGTTTTGTATTTATATTCATTTTAAAAATTTTTGAGATTCCACATATGAGAGATCTCATATGGTATTTTTCTTTCTCTTTCTGGCTTACTTCACTTAGAATGACATTCTCCAGGAGCATCCATATTGCTGCAAATGGCGTTATGTTGTCAGTTTTTATGGCTGAATAGTATTCCATTGTACAAATATACCACTTCTTCTTCATCAAGTCATCTGTTGATGGACATTTATGCTGTTGACATCTCTTGGCTATTGTAAATAGTGCTGCTATGAACATTGGGGTGCAAGTGTCTTTTTGAAGTAGAGTTCCTTCTTGATATATGCCCAGGAGTGGGATCACTGGGTCATATGTTATGTCTATTCCTAGTCTTTTGAGGAATCTCCATACTGTTTTCCACTGTGGCTGCACCAAACTGCATTCCCACCAGCAGTGTAAGAGGGTTCCCTTTTCTCCACAGCCTCTCCATCATTTGTCATTTGTGGACATTTGAATGATGGCCATTCTGGCTTTTGTGAGGTGATACCTCACTGTAGTTTTGATTTGCATTTTTCTGATAATTAGTGATCTTGTGCATTTTTTCTTGTTCCTATTGATCATTTGTATGTCTTCCTTGGAGAATTGCTAGTTTAGATCTTCTGCCCATTTTTGAATTGGACTGTTGGTTTTTTCTTATTATGTAGTATGAGCTACTTATATATTCTGGAGATCAAGCCTTTGTTGGTTTCATCCTTTGCAAAAATTTTTTCCCATTCCTTATATTTTTGTTTTGTTTTACTTATGGTTTCCTTTGCTGTGCAGAAGCTTGTAAGCTTAGTTAGGTCCTATTTGTTTATTCTTGCTTTTATTTATACTGCTTGTGTAGACTGCCCTAGGAGAACATTTTTGAGCTGTATGTCAGATAATGTTTTACCTATGTTTTCTTCTAGGAGGTTTATTGTATCTTGCGTTATGTTTAAACATTTGATCCATTTTGGGTTTATTTTTGTGTATGGTGTAAGGGAATGTTCTAGCTTCATTGATTTACATGCTGCTGTCCAGTTTTCCCAAAATCATTTGCTGAATAGACTATCATTATTCCATTGTATATTCTTGCCTCCTTTGTCGAAGTTTAATTGACCAAAAGCTTGTGGGTTCATTTATGGGCTTTCTATTCTATTCCGCAGACCTGGTTTTTATAAAGTTGTTTCTCTCACATTTTCCTGTAGCTTCCTTTAAGTTTTCCATTTAAAGAGGGGGACTGGACAACTCTGGTCATTATAATGTAGCTGTTAGAGGATCCTGTTTTACCTTTGTATTCTTTTCTCCCACAATGAAGAATCAGAAAAAAGGAGATGGTACAGGAGCAGTGTTGGAATTTTCTTGCTGCTTTGCTCTGAAAAAAAAAAATTATAGACCTTGTTTCTTAGTAAACTGAAGTTTGCAGATTGTGTTCAAATATGTAACCCAATTTGTTTAGTGCAATTATTGTGGATAAATCTCCATCTAATTCAGTAAGCATGCACTGAAATCCCTTTTTGTGCTGCATTCTATGCTCATATATAAGCTTTTACTTATCTGATTTTATTATCAAAACATCCTCCAGACTGGACTTACCATTTTTTTCATATTACCCCTATAATTATTCTTAAAAACTTAGGTTTAGCTAGGTGAGGCTTCTTGTTTAAGGCCACACAAGTAGTAACTGATTAAGCTGGTATTTTTTAAAAATATTTTTGATAGAATTTGAGGCATCTTGAATACTTGACCTATAAATATGAACTGAATAGTTGAGACATTTGAATATAATATCATGTTTATATAGTCTGATTATGAAATATGCATAGATATTATAGGGAACTTTTATTATAATGCCAATCAGAAATATGCCAGAAGAACCGTGGTATAATTGTGTTTTTAGTACTTAATTTTTAAAATCAAATTTGCCTTGGAAAACAATTACAAGGGAATCTCATATCCTTTTCACCTAGATTTACCCACTGGTGGCATTTTCCTAGATTTGCTTCCTCTCTCTAAATATATGTATATGTCTCTCAATATAATATAAAACAATATTTGCATTTTCATTCTTATTTTCATTTATGGGATTAAGTTGCAAAAATCCTGACCCTTCTCATCTAAGTACCTTGGCCTAAATCTCTCAAGATTCAGGACATCCTCCTGAAACAGAAGAAGAGTGGCAAGCGGGAGAAGGAGCAAGTGTGTGGGAACATTGACCTAAAGTGTGCAGTCTCCTTCTCAAAAAGGGGAGGCAGGAGGGTGGGAAAAGTCTTCAGTAGTTTACCTATGAGGATGATGTTACCTGTGCGTTTTTCCATACATAGACTTAATTATGTTCAGGTAGTTTATTTTTATTCTTAATTGTATTTTGTTTAGTTTTCACATATTTGTAGACTTTGCAGTTTTATTCCATCTATTAATTTCCAGTTTCATTTAATTGGGTTCAGAAAAGATACTTTGTATGAGTTTAACCTTTTAAAATTTGTTGACTTGTTTTGTGGCCTAAAATATGGTCTATCCTTGGAAATATTCCATGCCCATCTGGGAAAACGTGTTTTCTCTTGTTGTTGGATGAGAGTGTTCTGTATATGTCTGTTAGGTTCAATTAATTTATAGTGTTATTCAAGTACTCTGTTTTTCCTACCTATTATTGCAAGTAAGGTATTAAACTATTGTATTATTGTTAAGTGATCTGTTGCTCAATATTGTCAATGTTTATTTCACATATTTTGGAACTCTGAGGTTCAGGTATACATATTTAGAATTGTTTATCTTCTAGATAAACTTGACTCTTTTAACATAATATCCTTCTTTGTCTCTTTTAACAGTGCTTGAAATAACTTTTTTATCTCATATAGATATAACCACAACAGTACTCTTTTTGTTGTTATTTGAATAGAAAATCTTCCTGGGATGTACAGTAAGGTGGTAGTTGCTCAGGCTGACCTGTCTCCAACCTGTCTGGTGGCAAACCAGCACCCATTCACTCCTTCTAGTCTAGGCTTCTCCAGCCTTTCTATCTGTTTCAGTCTTTCTCCAAGTAGCCAAGGGGATTTGTCTCCTCTGTGCAGGACCCCAGGACTGGGATGCCAAGTCTGTGGCTTGACCTACTCCTCAGGGTTAGGGTCTATTTGCACATTCTTCCTTTTCCCCTTAGTCCTTCCCTAGGTGCACAGGTCCCAACCTGAAGTTTTTACTCCTCCCTAATTATGTGGTAATATCTCTTGAAATCTTGTTTGTATAAGAGTTCTGCCAGTTTTCAGTCACTTTTCTGTGAGAAGTTATTATCCCTCATCTTGACACCCCTCCTCTGGAAACAGTATTCTTCATTGGTAGGTTCCCCCCTACCCCATCACTCAGTTTTTAGCAATTTAAACATATCATTCCACTGCCTTCTGGCCTACAAATATTTTGTTGATAAATTGACTGACAATCTTATTGGATGTGATGAGTTACTGCTTTTTGTCGCTTTCAAGATTCTCTCTTTGTCTTTTGACAGTTTGATTATAATATGCCTCAGCATTGGTCTCTGATTATTTATCCTACTGGAGTTTGTTGAATATCTTGCATTTGTAGATTTATATATTTCATTGCATTGGGAAATTTTTAGCCATTATTTCCTCAAATAATCTCTCTGCCCTGCCTCTCCCTTCTGCTTTAGGGACTTTCATAATGTATATACCTGTCTATATGACAGTATTCCATAAGTTTGTTAGGCTGTATTCACTTTAAAAAAGTTATTTCTTCCTTCTGCTCCTGAGACTTGATAATTTCAAATGTCCTTTCTTCAAGTTTGCTGAGTCTTTTTGCCTGTGCAAGTCTAATCCCCTTTATATGTATTCAAATGCTCTTTCCCTGAGCTTTACCACCAAGGCTAATTCCCTGTAGAAAATGTGTAATTTCATTCATTGTATTTTCCAGCCTCAGAATTTCAGTTTGGTTCCTTTTTTAATTATTTTTATCTCCTTGTTCATTTTCTAATTTTGTTCATATATTGTTTTTCTGATTTTCTTTAGTTATTTTTCTGAGTTTTCCTTTAGCTTTTTAAGCATATTTTTAAAAAGTTATTTTAAAGTCTTTGCCTAAAACATCTAATGCACATGTTTCCTCAGGGTTGTTTTGGTTTTTTTTTTTTACCACTTTATATTCTTCCTTTGGAAGGGCCATATTTTCATTTATTTTGTATGCCTTGTGATTTTTGTTGTTGTTGTTGAAAAATTGGATATTTATTTATCTATTTATTTATTTTAAATGAAGGTACTCAGTACCTAACCCAGGATTTTGGACATGTTAATTACATGCTTTACTACTGAGTTATTACCATCCCACCCCCTGAAAATTGAGCATTTATGACTCAGTCACCTTTCCCATTCTTTGCATACTGGCCTTTTGACAAGGAAGTCTTTTCCTAAGCTGGCTCTTGATTTTGAAACTTGGGATTAAACTTAAGAGAAGTTCTAAAGTCTTTTTAGGCTTTTTTGAGCATGCATCTTCCCTGGGCCTGTGTTTTGCTTTTTCAGTTTTCCCATATATGTGCTCCTTTTAAGTATATTAATTTCCCAAAAGATGCCTCCTTTGAACTTTTGATTGTCTATTGTGTGTCTCCACCCTGAAAAGAAAAAGAAACATTCAGTTTCTCTTCTCAACTTTCTATTCTTTATACTTATTTCTGGTCACCACATATGTGAGCATTTTTTCACAATAAGAAATTCTGACCCTAACTTCCAAGAGTTAGTTTATACCCTACAGATTAAGGGCTCAGTCCCACAAGACTTCTCCTCAGTTCAGATGCAATTACAAATCCAGGTTGTCACCTGTGCTTCTGACTAACTGGCTGTACATTGGAGTTACCCATCTCTTCCCCAGGTTCAATGATTTGCTAGGATGGCTTAAGAACTCAGGAAGGATAGTTTGCTTACTAGATTACTGGTTTATTTTAAAAAAGGATACAGCCTATAAACAGCAAAATAGGAGATGCAAAGGGAAAGATATCAAGAAAAGCATGTGGAGCTTCCATGACCCCTTTGGATGTGCCACCTTCTAACAACATCCACATAGTCATCAAGCCAGAAACTCTCTGAACCATTTCAGTTAGGTTTTATTTATTTTTTAATGGAGGACTTCTTAGATAGATATGGTTGAGTAAATTATTGGTCATTGGTGATTAACTCAACTTTCATCTCTTCTCTGCTCCCCAGTGGTTGGAGCATCAGGCTAAATGTTGCAACTTTCTAATAACATTGATTCCTCTAGCAAACAACTCCATTGTAGTGATCTAGGGGCTTTACAAAATCACCTCATTAACAAAAACTCAGTTGTTGTTGAAAGGTGCTTGTTATAAATAACAAAAGACTCTCCTTTCATCTTTATCAGTCTGGAGCTATTTTAGGAATTGAGGACAAAAGACCAAAAGTTACAAGAAAAATAATTTCATCTCTCTCATCACATAGGGTTTTAAGAGCTATATACCAGGAATAAGGACAATGATCAAATTTGTGTTTCTTATTATACATCTCAATATCACACACCCATAATATCTTGTCATAGGTGTCTGCAGGTCATTCTCCCTGCAGCTTTCCCAAGCAATGCCCACTGCTTCTCCCTGCCTAAGATCCAAATAAGGGAAAAGATAACAGTCCTTCAGGCAGCCCATGTGATGTCAGAACATTGTAAATGCAGTCTCCTCTGCTCTGTTTATTTTGAAAAAGGGAATTGGAAACTCAATTGATGCCTTAGATAGTCTATTTTATATATTCACTGGTAACCTCTTGCTCTAGGCATCTGTGGAGCTGTCTCTCCACATTTTTCCTTGAGAAATACCTGCTGCTTCTTTCCACCTGATATCCAAGTTTTACCACCACCTACCCCTCTGCCACCCTTCCCTGAGTTTCATGTGAAGTGAAACAGAGACCTGAAGAGGCAGCCCTGACAGGTTAGAACATTATAAAATTCCCTCTCTCTGAATCAGGGGAGGGAATTGGGAAATGATTTGCCACTTCCTTAAAGACCTTACCAAAATGGGGACCGAGGGCAACAGAAAAACCACAGAATTTCCTACCATTTTGAATGAGGCTGTTTCTTGATTTGGTATTTGGTTGGTTGCTTTGGACCTTTGACTGTTTTATGGAACTACTGTAAGGTTATTCTAGCTAGTATTTTGGTTGTTGTTTATATCTCCTTGGGGAAACAAGAGCTTAGAGTTTGCTAGTCTGTCATTTTGCTCAAGTATGTAGATTTTCAATCCTTTCTCAATGACATTCACTCAGCCTTTGTGAGAACCATTTACCTCATTTCCAAAGTAGTTATGTTAATTTCTAACTTTCAGTCTCTTGTTAATATCAGTTTAGCTGGATATGTAAGTTATTATCAAAGGGCTTGGTATATTGTAGGCCTTCAGTGCATCATAACAATAACTTTAATTATATTATTATTTTGAAATAACAGTTTGGAGAGTGATATTATATTATTTCACTACCAATATCATGAGAGACTTGAGGGAATGATGGGGGAAAACCTCTGCATTATGCTAATTCTAGGTTACATTTTGTCTCATGGAAAGCACAGAACTCTTACTTACCTTATCCTAAGTTGATAGATGCTTTGTATAAGTCTGAGTTAGAGAATGACTTTATAATCTGATTTCCCCTAAGAAGCTCTTCTAGGTTGGCAGGTTGCCATGGCATCCAGACCCAAAATGATGGGCACCATTTGTCTGCTGGAAAGTGTCAAGGTGCTTTCAGTGAACCAAAAATCTCTGCAGATTCTTGGTGAGATTTCTTTGCCAGTGCTGGTGGTGGCCATTGTAGGGTCGTATCATACAGGCAAATCCTACTTGATGAATCATCTTGCAGGTCAGAATCACGGTGAGTGTTGTACTGGGTCAAGGACCAATTGCTTGATTCTAGCTAATACCTCAGCTTCTTAATTTTTGTCCTGATCTTGTGTAGGGAGAACCAAACTTCTCTTAACAAATCAACTTTCCACTCCTTTTTCTCACTGCTAAACCACTGTCTTACTGTAATTCATTATCATATTGTATGTTTTATTCCTGTAAAGCAAAATTTCTCCTACCAATTCTCACAATCCTACCTTATTTTACATGCTTAAGCTCTGGACTCTTGCAATTGTGTCTACTCGCTCTTGAAACACATTTTGCTTTTTTATGGACTATACTCTTCAACATATAAATGTGTTAAAATGTCTATAATCTTAAAAATATTTCCTGTATGTCATATATTACTGTGGCTAACACCTCTCCCCACTTTTGAAATATTTGTCTGACAAAAAATATAATCTTGATTTTTTTTCCCACCTTTTTCTCTTCCCATGTCTGTCTTCAGTCCATTTCTCTCTGGCTTTGAACCTCACCGTTCTTTCAAGATACTCTTGTTATTGTTATCAGTGACTTCCATTTTGTCTGATTCATGGATTCCCCTTTGCCTCTATGTTGAGCCCTTGCTTGGTATCTTTATCACAATTAATGTTCCTTCCTCCTTGAAACAGATGACACACAAAGTAGGACATTCTTGAGGAAATGGAGAAAGCACCAACTCGTATGCTGGGATACTGACATTCCAATAGATCTGACTCTGTAGCCCCTTGGTTGTTTAGATTATCTGCTCTAACTGAATGCTGCTTTCTCCCCTCTACTCACAGGCTTTCCTCTAGGCTCTACAGTGCAGTCTGAGACCAAGGGCATCTGGATGTGGTGTGTGCCTCACCCACGCAAGCCCAATCGTACTCTGGTGGTCCTTCTGCACAATTAGAGCCTGGAGGATGTGTGAATGGTAAAGCAGAAATTCACAATTAAATATTTTTATTCTGGATTTTCCCCTTATCTCTCCATGGTCCTAGAAATTTTACTGCTTTAATCTGTAAAATCTAGAAATCAATTATAGTAAATAAGGCAAACTATGTTTTGTTTGAATCTCACTTCTAGGTAAGTTATCATAGTGTCTTAGATAAATTCTTTTATTTCTTGGCACTGTGTGGATGACTTGATTACATTTAGTAAGTCATTATTGAATGGCTGAGTTCCAGGCCTTTGGACTTAGGATTGTAGATATCAGTGACCAAAGTAAATGTCCTGCCCTAAAAGAGTCTTTAGTTCAATTGACAAGACATTATCTGCAGTCAGATTTAATACCATGTAATTGGGAAAGAAGCAGGCTGGAGAGAAGAAGAAATTACGTTGCATTGCAATCCCCAATTTCTGGGAATTTCATGGGAGCTCCATGGCTGGATTGGCTTTTTTGAGTTATCCTGATTTTGGGACAGGGGTGCTGATACATTTTTGAAGAGCTGCTCCAGAAGCCTTTCTAATTAAGAGGGCTGACACCTGAAGACTGTCTTCCACCAGCACTCCCAACAGCTGGGGGAATAAGTCCTTCAGTTTTGAAAGGCAATCCAGGCAGCACCTTACTGGTTTTGAGAACTTACAGTTAAGCATAACTAAGAAAGAGAAGTATCAATCTGTGAGTGAGGAAAAATTTCTGATTCACCTTCTTAGCTACAAGGTGAAGAGTGTATTTGAGGGTTGGATTTAAGAGACGGGTTTACATTTTCTATGATGAAGTTCATCAACTACTCACAGAGTGTTCTGGAAATCTGTGAGACACCTCTGAATGTGCAAGTTCTATAAAAGTAAGTTTTTGTCCTACAAGAAACATTTTAAAATGGATTTTTGGTGTTTTAGCTTTCTGCTAATGGGTGAAATGAACTATCCCTCCTTTCCCCCTTTTGAGATTTATTTGGAAATAATACCTACATTTTTATAGCTCTGTCTTTTTTCTCAACAGGAGTTAGAAAGTCTGCTTATTTTTAAAGCCATATATCAAACAATGATATAATCTTGCTGTTGAAATAATTGTTTGTCATAACTGCTACTTCTTCTTATCCTAATTGATTATTTTTAAAAACTGGGTTTTGGGGAAAGAAAGTAATGAATAGACTCTTATCCCACCAAACTCCCATTTAGAATATTCTCAACATAAACCACAGTTTTTGCATTTACACTGGGAGCAACTTTACATGCCATTTATAATAAAAAAAAAAACTATTTCCAGTTTATGCCATCATTTAGACAATGCTATGATTTATACAACTTAGCCTGGGCTTTAGGGCCCTTGATTAGGCTGCATGAAACTCACCTTAACTTCTCCAGTTGCCCTCTTCCCTCAAATGACTCTGTTCTAACTACAAGACCCCTGTCTTCTCCCATCTCTAATTTTGTTTCTCTGGGTTTTCCTGTCTATGGGATCACCTTCATTTCTTCAGTTCCACATTTACCAGTTCTTTAATATTCAGCTCAAGACATTGAGGAAGCTTTCAGATCACATATTCTTTCTCCAAATTTCATAGCTCTGTTCTTCCTTGATAGACTTCTAAATTTTAGTTTAGTGTTATAGCTATAGGTTTCACTGCTTATATACATTACTGAGAGTAAGCCTTTTACAGATACTTCTATCTTTGTTGCACTTACTATTATGGATGTTTGTCCACTGCTTTGAAATAATCATGTTGTAAGAAAATTTTCATTTTTAGCATTGCTTTTTTAAAATCTAAGAACAGTGGGGGATATTTAGTAGCTTCCTGCAAGTATTTATTGATTGCATATAATTTAAATACCCAGTTATGTCAACTATGGTGTATTTTATATGGACTCTGATTAATAAATATATGCAGAATGAATAAGTGCCCACACTCATCACTGAATTCCTAATTACACAACAGGTACTGTATTAGTTTTTCTGTATATGTTATTTTACTTTATCCAATTGAGGAAAAAGAAAGCACTGTGAAAACTAGAATCATTTTATATATGAAAAATTTGCAAACACAAGAAATGTCTCTGTAATTGTCAAAGTTGATATCTGCATTTATATCTGTCTTCAATTTCTTTGCATGGTGAGTATGTTAGCTGAAATAATAAATGAAACCATGATTGAAGAAGTGTACAGATGAATTTCTAATGTAGGGGTAAACTTCTAACTCTCTTGTTCTAATGTGCTTTCTAGGATGAGTCTAAGAAAGATTCATGGATCTTTGCCCTGGCCGTGGTTCTCTGCAGTAGCTTTGTCTAGAACAGCATGAGCACCATCAACCACCAGGCCCTGGAGTATCTTCAGTATCCTTCCAGGTCCTGAACCACCATGTTTCACTGAATTCATGGGAATGAGGATAGAGTCAATCTCTCCCTTCCTGTCATTTAGTTTCTTGGGTGGAGCAGAGGGGACCCATGGCAAAAGAGTGTGTTTATAATATTTTTATACTAGAGAAATGTGGGAATTGTTGGTAGTGAGTTTCTTTTCCCTAACCAAATGTTAGTTATGCGACAGAGCTTGCAAAACATCAGGGCAAAGTCCTCTCAAACACCTGATAGAGTAGAAGATTCCACAGAATTTGTGAATTTCTTTCCAGACTTTATCTGGACTGTATGGGATTTCACCCTGGAGCTGCAGTTATGTGGTCAGCCTATCACAGAAGATGAGTACTTGGAGAATGCCCTGAAGCTGATTCCAGGTATCAGAGTATGGCCTGGGCAGTGTACGGTCCAATAGAGTGTGGGATCTACTAAACAATATCCCTCATCTCTGTGATTGCATTTGTATTTGAGACTAAATCAAAGTCTGTGGAAATGGTGGCTGGAAAGTGGGTTGCAAAGATCTAGGGGCTACAGTTGAATTTTACTCAAGAAAAGTAAAGTGTAAAGTGAAATTACTCAAAACCAATTTGTTTTTTATACATCTTTAAATTTAGCATCCAGATTTACATGGGTGATGAAACATTCTAAAGACTGGACACTGTGTTTCCTGTTCCATCAATTTTTCTCTGTTGAAGAAAACAACTAATCAGCTAATTGTTAGACATGAAACTGCAGTGAAAAGCTTATCTAATGAACAAAATATAGATTTCACATATTATTCTTTTCAAAGAGGGCTAGAAAACTTTCTAATCCTGTATAATTATATCATCTACAAAATGACTGTATGTTCTAAATAAACCTGAAGAAGTGACTGTCTTTACAATCTATGCCTTTTCAATAATACTGACAATTATTAGAATATTCATTTTACCTTCCACATCATAGCTTTTCCTAATTCCCACATGTTTACCCATGAATTAATTACAAGGTAAAAAATTATTTTCATGGGTTACATTTCCAAGGATGTGTGTCTATTGAAACCTTGAGAGAAATATCAATCACAATTTAGTCATTCTTCCTTTCACGTTTCTATTTATGATTTCTCAAAACAGCTATTAAGAAATTGGCTGGCAGTAGAGGACCAGATATAAACATTTACCTCAAAGAGTTTATAGATTATTGGTGATACCTTAAAATTATATTTCAGGTACATTTATACTTCAGAGGTGTTTACTAATAAATACATAACACTGCATCAATTATTTTTAGCATCAAAACAGTTTTTCTTAAATAATGAGGATGTCATTCCTAATATTCCAATTACTGTCCATGATCCCTTGTTTGTACCTCTCCTTTTTGGATCCACAGCTTAATTCCTACATGAGGTTGAGTTGAGCAGAAAGTTTCATGTGACCTTTCATCCTTTTAGCTGCTAGTTAAGCAAACACATCATAGACAACCATTCTACTATGTGCATGTCTGGAGAGACCAGCCATAGGTTTCCTTTACTGGATCGATGTCTCCCTAAATTTCTCTGCAGTTATATCATTGGTATAAGTCTGATGTGCAAAGAAGTATTGAATGTCTATGTTAAAAGAGTTCTATGTGTAGAAATGGCAAAGAAACACAAATCCCTGCCATGAACACCTGTAACCCCCTCGCCTCAAGACTCTACACACTCTAATCCCTGTTTTTCTGTCCCTCAGGGAAGAATCCCAAAGCCCAAACATCCAATCTACCCAGAGACTGCATCAGGCATTTATTTCCAAGATGGAAGTGTTTTGTCTTTGACTGGCCAACATAGGAAAAAAAAATTCTAGCCAATATTGGGATGGTATCTGAAGACCAACTGGATCCTAAATTCCAGGAGCAAACAAAAAATTTCTGTTCTTACACCTTCATTGATGCAAGGACCAAGACCCTCACAGAAGGAATCATGGTCACTGGGAAAGGTGAGTCTCTTTTTCCCATTTCCATGGGGACTGCTATGTGTTGAATATTTTATATAATGTGCCTTCTAGTATTTTTGTTTGATTCTATAAAGGATTCTGATTTTACAGACTTTTATACTCCATGAATAAATCTGTATACTTTATAATTATCTCACTTTGGGGGATTTACAAATTCCTTCCCCAAATTGCAACTTTTGTCAATGATATCGGTGACTCCCACTTATCTGAAAACATCCTCCACTTAGAATATAATCACTCTCTTGGTGTAAAAACAGAATACTACATGTTTTCAAAGGAAGTCCTATACAATAAGTGTTCTTCACAAGGAGAATTCAAAAGATATTTTGAGAATTTAGAGTGGTCCAAAAATAAATATTAGCCCATAAATCACTGAAAATCCATTCAAAGCCTCAGAATTAGGAATAAATTAAACATGGTACACTTTGCCTCATCTGTCTATCTATGTAATCTGTATTGCTTTCAATTTTTAAAATGAGAAACTGCATTTTCCAGGTAGCCCCTAGTATGTTAGATAGAAGTAGATATTACCTTTTTTAGTCCTGTGGCCTGGAAAACCATAAAAATGAAGAGTCAGTAGGAAAATGAAGGTGATAATAGTAGAAGGAGGTAGGGGTGCGTGTGTGTGTTTCTGTGTGTGCATGTGTATATGACCCTAGAAGCATAGTCTCAGAATCCTGGAGCCATTGACTGATAACTTGATATTTAGCCCCTAAATTTCCTGGCTTCTTCAGGGCTGAGGACTCTGGTTGTGACCTACCTGGATACTATCAATAGTGGTGCAGTACCTCGCTTGGAGAACGCGGTGACAACTCTGGCCCAGCTGGAGAACTCAGCTGCCATTCAGAAGGCAGACAACCACTACAGTGAGCAGATAGCCCAGCGAGTGAGCTTCCCCACAGACATGCTGCAGGAGCTGCTGGAGGTGCATGCTGCCTGTGAGAGGGAAGCCCCTGCAGTCTTCATGGAGCACTCCTTCAAGGAAGACAAGCAGGAGTTCCAGAGGAACCTTGTGGTAATCTGTCTTAGTATTTACTTTATGTCGCCTCCCCTTGAAGAATGAAGCCTAGAAGTGTTGTTACCGGTCCCATGGCTCATCTCTCACTCAAGGATAAAGTAGTCCATGTTCTCATGAGGGACAGAGTTTCAAAGGACTACATTTCCTTCTTTTTTGACTGCCAGAACTCAGGCAGTTTATCTGGAACTCCCTTTGACCTTCAATGAAAAATCAGTTTAGATATCCTCTTGAAATAAATACTTCTGTGGATTCCAAGCCTGTCCAGAACACCCAAGACATTCTTTAGCTGGCTTCTTTTCTGTGAACACACTCCTATGGCTGGGAACCAAAATTTCTCTTTTCAGATCCACATCTCAGGCCACTTTCAGCTTAGGTTGCTCCTTGTTGTATCTATCATTGAAGACAGAATCACTGAATGTGGCAGCTTCAAGGAACCAGAGAGATTAGGTAATGCAACTCCAACAGCTCAGATGAAATACCCAAAGGATGTTAGGGAACTTCCCCATGGTCTTCCAGAGTTTTCAGAGCTGTGAATAAATCAAATCTTGTGACTGCTGTTTTATTACATGTCCTCCAACAGAATACTTTTCTCATGAGGAACACAGTTAGACCAATTCTTCTACCAGATCCTTTGGAAATTTACTTCCTCTGTTCCTTGCTTCTGGTGACAGCCCTCTATCTTTCTTCCCTCTAGGAAATCATAAAGAATAATAAAGATGATTTCTTGATGCAGAATGAAGAGACATCAATCAAATATTGCCAGACTAAACTTGATCAGCTTTCAAAGGCACTAATAAAAAGTATCTCAGCAGGAACTTTCTCTGTTCCTGGAGGTCATGAACTCTACAGGAAAGTAAAGGAAATTATTGAAAAGGAAAATTACCAAGTGCCCATGAAATGAGTGAAGGTGAGGAATAAGGGAAACATGGGGAACCTACAGAATACTCAAAGGGGTCTCCTGAAAATCTGAGAGTGCAGCTCCATGCATGCAAAAAGAGAGTGTATGGTGCCATTCAAACAGCTGTGGCTTTTAAGGTTCACTGCATGCTATTTATTTCTGAAGAGAGTACAAATGTCAACTCCCAACCATGAGTACAGATTTCTTAAATCCACAAGAGACAGAACAGAAATTATTCATTTTTTTTTTACTCAACAACATATTTGACGTGTTGAGCACTGATAATTTACAAGTCAGTCTTTGTACACAAGGATGATCACAAGTGAGACAGGAAGTCAACTACATAGGCAAGTTATAACACTCAGGAAAGAGCTACTTAGGTGTTAGAAACAAATATAATACTAATACTAATAATACTAATACTAATACTAATACTACTACTACTACTACTACTACTACTAATAATAATAATAATAATAAACTATAATAATGCAACTAATATATATTGAACTGTTGTTTCCTATAGCCAAAATGTTAAGCTCTTTCCCTAGACTCTTTAACTTAATCTTTCAAATAGCATTAAGAAGCATCTACATTATCAACATTTTAAAGATCTCAACTGAGAAGCATAGGCAGGTTAAAATAAGTTGTCTAAAGTTATAACCAGCTAGTGGCAGAGGAGAACAGCAGCACAATTTAGAGGCACTATTTCACACTGGTAAAGCAGATATGTAAAAGCACCAGAGATTTGGGGTTTGTAGAACTGAACATGATTCTGACTGGCTGGATTCTAGTGTGGGGAGAAGGAAGTAGCACTGGGCAAGAGACTGGAGAGAGACAGGTCACTCTAAGGAGCTTGGACTCATTGTAAGGAACCACTGTGGAACTTTAAACTTGAAGCAAAAGTTACATGGACTTAGTTGTCTTTGCATCAATAATTTCCCTATTGGAAATCTAATTTCTGTGCTCCTCCTTGGTTCCTCAGGCAAATGAGTTCCTCCAGAGGTTTCTGCAGTCCCAGATGGCACTAGAGAAATCCTGCAGGCAGATAAAGCCCTCACTGATGGGGAGAAGCCCATAGCAGGTACAGGGTCGGGCTGGGCTCACAGTGGGATGTGTATGTTCTTGCAGTGCCCTCTGACAGGTGTGAGAGCAAAACCTTCCCAATACCGGAGCTTCCTTCCTTTCTGTGGAACAACCCTGCTGCACCTGGAAACAGCAAAGGGAACTGTGGTTGGACGCCAGACAGGCAGAGCCTTTTCTCTCACATTCTGAAGTGTGTTCTCGATGGTGTGGACATGGGGTTTTGGGGGAGGACTTCAGAGATTTCCTACCTCTCTCTTTAATTTGGTTTGGCCTCTGAGCTCAGGAGGGTGGAGGTCAATCCTTGCCTATTTTTTTCCCTCTCTAATACCTTCCTGGGGCAGAAGAGTGGACCTGGAAGGAGACAGCTGAGAAGGAACAGGAGCTGCTGAAACAGAAACTGCAGGAGCAGCAGCAGCAGGTGGAGGCTCAGAAGAGAAGTCTCCAGAAACACATAGTTCAGATAATGGAGAAGATGGTGAGAGAAAGAGAAAACCTGCTGAGAGAGCCAAACAAGATATTGGAGCATCAGCTGAAGGTGAATCAGGCTGTGGCAGTAGTAGAGCTTGATAGCTTTGCCCTGGTACCCCAGGAAGGGATGGGTGAAGGTTACAGCATGGTCATGCAGAGATCACAAGTGCATCTACTGCTTGTGATTTATTAAAACCCTGAAGCCTTTGAATCCTTCCAAAACCTTTAAATTTGGCTCTGTAAGTAGACTTTGGAGAGTTCAGGATGAGTATTCCCCACTCTACTCCAAGCCCTCAGAGAATATAAATAGGGTTGAATAGCCATTTAGAGAATTTTAAAATGATCTCACAGGGCTTGATTGAACAGATATTCCAATTATTTGTGTTTAATATGAACAACAACTAGTACGCTCTACCAAGGTCACTACCTTTTACCAGGAGACCTGCTCAGCCCAAGGCCCTGAGGTAGATCTGTTCTGACATAAAACTACCAGAAATGTCCAGACTTAAAAACACATAGAAATGATAGATTTTACACTTGCTGCATTGCCTCCAGGTGTGGACAGATCCCCAAGCTATCATGTGGCTTGGAGGGATTTCTCTCATTGTTCATCTGAACATGATTTATAAGAGATTTCTATAATTTAGGGGCCATGTGTTTATAACAGATTTCTATAATATGGGTGACAGTGTCATCCTGAGTGTGACTGAGAATTAGTGCAATCAGACCAAGGCTACCTCTCATTTGCATTTTTTGACTGGAAAATATTACATTTGTCCTCATGCAAGGCTTAGCCTCCTGGCAAAACCCTAAGTTATATGAATATTATTAAGGCTGTAAACTACACTTCTTCTTAATATTTCGGTCCAAACAAGGAAATATTCCTTGTTACAAGATTCTCCTTTCATGATAAAGAGAGAACAATTTTAGGAATAAAACAAAGATAGTCTGACAAAGTTTCAAAGTTTGACAAACTGTAATCCTTGAAAAAATGGGAGATTTAAAAAGTTTTACTTCCTTCCTCATTTTTTTTTTTTTTAGGTCCAAGAAGATCTGTGTACTGAAGGATTTAGAAAGAAATGTGAGGAGATGAGTACAGAGATAAATCATTTGGGAGAGAGAATTGTTGATACTAAAAATGATGATAGTTCCTTGCTTGCACAAGCCTTGGACAACCTTGGCAAAAGAATCGCTTCGTTATTGCCTGCCCCAGCTAACATTCTTGGTAATGTTATGAAAGTAGTGAGCTCACTATTTAAAAAGAAGTAGCTCTCCTTGTAAAGAAATCAGATATATAATATAATATACATGTATGTTCTCTGGCCTATTTCTGATACGCATGCTTTTCACTTTCATCCAGCAATGCTTTAAATATAAAAAGTGATTTCTAGAGAATACTGATGCCTGGCCCACATTAGATAGAATAAATGCATGGACACTTTGATATAGTGTGTTCAGTTTTAGGAAATATATATGCGTGCAAAATAATATATATGTGTATGTACATATATACAAGAGTTTCACTGAGGCTTCACTTCTAATGGCAAAGGATTGGAAACCACTTAATGCTCATTTATGTAATTTGGTAATATATATTTTGCTTGTATTTATACTAGAATACTATGTTGCTATTAAATAGATAGTGGAGCTCTATTTGTATAAATATAGAACAATCTGGAAGATAGAATGTAGAGTGAAAAAATGAGGCACAAAACAGTTTGTATAATGTGTTCACCGTAAAAAAAAAAAAAAGGCAATTATTTTGGGCACTCATACACATGTATGTAAAGTACATTTCTGGAAGATTCATTAGAAACTGGTATCATTGGTTCTTCCTGGAGAAGACAGCTTGGCATCAGGGATGGAAAGGACACATGCTTTTCATTATATACTCTATATTTTCAATTTTGCAAATTTAGCTTGTGTTATTTCTCGAATAACAAAGAAAACAAACTACAATACTAATAATTAAAATAGTAAATGGAATGTGAATAAATGGAATTGCTCATTGCTTCCAGAAATGACATTAGCCTACTTAATGAGGGGTATAAGACTAAGATCAGAATACTAGAAAATAACGTTTGCATCCTAATCTTGTTTTTGCTTTGGCCTTGGTTTTTAATCCCTTATATTTGCTTCAAAAATAAGGTATGAACTTTCCTGTTACCCCTTGAAATCTCAACAACAGTAACCTTTACTTCATAGGTTTCAATTACACTTTTACAGTGTTTAGAAACAAATTACTAAACACTAAGAATATTCACTGGTGAGAGGAATTCCCATCATCCTTAAGTTCAGTGGTGGCATCTCTGCTGTTGGCAAGTACAGAAGGGGTGATGCACCACTGCAGAAATGGATGCCTTCATAGTAATGGGGAATGAAAAACCCAGACACACAGAGGCCAGGTGTTGGCATTTAAACATCAGAATTCAAGTACATACAATAAGAGTAATGAGCATCGTGGTTTGTCTTAGCTCAGGCTGCTATAACAAATTACCATAAACTGTGTGGCTTACAAAACAAACATTTACTTCTCCCAGTCCTGGAGGCTGTAAGTCCAAAAGCACTGTGCCAGCATTGTTATTTTCTTGGTAAGGGTCCTCTTACAGCTTTACAGATGACAAGGTTCTTACTGTATCCTAGCATGGTGAAGAGAGAGAGACAGAGAGAGAGAGAGACAGAGAGAATGAATCTCATGATTCTTTGTTATACAGGCACTAATTAGATTCATGAAGGCCCCACACTCATTATCTAATCCCTCCCAAACCCCATTTCCAAGCACATTGGGACATTGGTATTTGGGGTTTCCTCAAATGGACTTTGGAGAACACATTCAAACATTCAGTCTATAATTTGGTTGGAGTGTCAGCCAGCAGACCTGACCAGAGGAAATTCTGAAGATGGCAAGTAAAACAAGGTGTCTGTAGAGAAAAAAAGAATGGGGAAGAAACCATTGGAATCAAGGATATTTATAGGAAGCTGAGAGGTAACATTGATAAAAGGTTATAATCCGTAGCCTTGGTCTAAACCAATTTCAGATGATGGAACTATCACCTGGAGGGGAGGGCAGGATCCCAGGAGAGAGGACCTTGCAACTCTGGGATGAGGATAAATGATAATGATTTTCACAGTGCCTCTCCTAGGGGACCTCTGGAAATGTTCTTGGATCCATATGCTGGGAAATGAGAATGCCCAAACACTTCAAGGACTCTCAGAATCAGGATCCAAGCTAGGAGTGATGCTCAGATCCTGAAAAGACATCACAGTCTCCCTGTTAGAGGTACATGACATCCTGGTATGAACACAGTCTTGGCCCAGGTGCAACTAACTTGGTCTAGTATTTTTTTCAAATAAAAGTATAGTTCGTCTGAAGACAGACACCATTTTATATATATATATATATATATATATATATATATATATATATATATATATATATATATGTATATGTATTTTCTTTACATCTTCATAGTGTATGTTTAGGCACAGAGGGTACTTAGTAAGAAACTTCTGTAAAAACAAAAAGCTGACACATGTGTGATTGTTTTCAATTGCCAGAATTCCATGATCACACCAAACCTCTGAGATAATAGATTGTTTGGATTTTAGATATTAGATTAAGGTCTCTAATTTGACTTAAGGACCAGAGGAGCAGAAGAAACTCTTTTGGTACAGTTTCCCCCTCTGTGACCTTATTCACCACAGTCTCAGTATCTCTGCGAGGATGTTAACTCATCTCCACTGGAGAATTTAAATGACTCCGTCTAGTCGTGGCTTCAAGTGTTCAGAAGGAGAATGAATGGCTTTGCCTTTTAAAGAAGAAACCATATAGTAATGAATATGTGACCAATGTATCATGGGGTTTAATGCAAAAGTAAACTATTCTACAGAAATATCTGTATATCTGTTCCCACTGAGAGCTTGACTTAAGCAGATGTTCTAATCCCTTGGACTAGACACACCCTGCATTGAAGAGCAAAGAGAAGCCTTGTCTTTTTTAGATTCGACATACAAGTGATATCACACTGTACTTGTCTTTCTCTGACCTATCTCACTTAGCATAATGTGCTCAAGGTCCATTGATGTTGCAAATGGCAGGATATCCTCCTTCCTTGTGACTGAATAATATTCCCTTGTGTATATGTATATGTGCCACATCTTTTGTATCCATTCATGTGTTGGCATTTAGGTTGCTTTCATTTCTTGGCTACTGTGGTTAATGCTGCAATAAACTTGAGTGCAGATATCTCTTTGAAATACTGTTTCTATTTTCTTTCAATAAAAAATAATAAAACTGACAATGGTCACTTAGGAAAATAAAAAGGCTTTAAAAAGTAGTTAACAATTTATTCACACATCTATTCTAATCCTCATTAAGGAATGCTTGGTTCTAATTATTTACATTGTTTGTTAAATTCTTATGTCCTCCATGCCATTGTTCTGGATTATGTAAAGAGAGAAAAGCAAAGATCTTGTCCTCATGCAGCTTACACTGTGTATGGGCCTTACATAATGTTATTTAGGCAGAAATAAATATTGTAATTATAAACATGTATATATATATATGTGTGTGTGTATATAGATGTGTGTGTGTATATAGATATGTGTATGTGTATGTATGTGTATGTGTGTGTGTATATATATAAATAATTTATGTGTAGTGATCAAGAATCTAAGTTGCAACCAAATAGTCATTTTTTAAGTTTGGTTTCAACCTAGTGCATCTTGCCTGGAGATATAATTGTGTATTATAGAGCCCTAAGGTCCAAATATGATAACTTTAAAGTAAGGTAAAACCTAGAGTGCATGGTGATTGAAACAATGAATAAATAGATTAATGTTTGGATGTATGAATAAGTGTGACATTTGTTTATTATTTCAAAGGGTAATAAATATCCCTCTTATTACCTATAGGCCAAAAAGTAAAGGCTTTTGTTTAGAATTTTGTGTTTTTTGATCTCTATTCCTTTATCACCTGTACAAATTATTATGTTTAAACAAACTAAAGTGGATTCTGTTTGTATGACTGTACTAGGACTGATATGACAACTCTGGAATATTCTTCCTTGTGTCTCTTTTTCCATGGAAGTGTGGTTGTGCCACTCAACAGTGTTATTTGGATGGAATTCCTTTTACTTCAGATAATGTGATCTTATTCCTTAACCACTGTTCTGTGGACAGTGGTCCCAGGCTGCATTGAATATGGTGCTCACTCTTAGCCCAGGAAACAGTCCCTGATAAAACATGAGTAATGAATTCCTCCCCTGATATATTTGGTCTAAGGCCCCAATCTCTCTCTGCCCCTTCTGACTGTCCATTAATATAGAAAATGCAGACAATCAAGTTCTATTTCCCTCCCACTTAAAGTACCTAATTATTTTATTTTGATGAAATATGCACAACTATTTACTATTTTAACTATTTAAAGTGTACAATATAGTGGAATTAAGTATATTCACATAGATGTTACAATCATCATCACTATCTACCTCCAACCCATTGCATCATGCTCAGCTGAAACTCTGTATCCAATAAACAAGTCTCCATTTCCCTCTCCCCAAGCTCCAGGTAAGTATGAGTAAACTTTCTGTTTCTATGAATTTAACTACCCTGGATACCTCATAATAATGACATCATATAGTATTTTTCTTTTTGTGACTGTCTTATTTCAGTTAGCATAATGTCCTCAGGTTTATTTCGACTGTAACATGTGTTAGAATATCCTTCTTTTTAAGGCTGAAGAACATTCCAAGGTAAGAATGTACTACACTCTATTTTATTTTTTTTTAATTTTTAATTATTATAGAACTTTTACATTTCCACTTAATTTGTAGTTATTACAAAATACTGGCTATGTTCCCTTTGTTGTGCAGTACATCTTTGTAGCCTGTCTTATACTCAATAGTGTGTTACTCCCACTCCTCCCACTCCTCCATACCTTTATTGCCCACCCCACTTCCCACTGGTAACCACTGGTTTGTTCTCTATATTTGTGAGCCTGCTTCTTTTTTTGTTGTTGTTTTTGTTATATTCAATAGTTTGTTGTATTTTATACATTCTACATATAAGTGATATCATATAGTATTTGTCTTTCTCTGTCTGACTTATTTCACTTAGCATAATGCCATCCAAGTCCATCCATGTTTCTGTTAATGGCAAAATTTCATTTTTTATGGCTGAGTAGTATTCTATTGTGTGTGTGTGTGTGTGTGTGTAGTGTACAATAAATATCTATACATACTATATCTATCTATATCTATCTATCTGTGTGTGTGTGTATATCATATCTTCTTTATCCATTCACCTGTTCATGGACACTTAGGTTGCTTCCATATCTTGGCAATTGTACATAATGATGCTATGAACATTGATATGCATGTATATTTTCAAGTTAGTGTTTTAGGTTTTGGTTTTGGTTTTGCTTTTATATACCCAGGGGTGGAATCTGGGTCATATAGTAATTATATTTTGAGATTTTTGGAGAAATCCCCATACTATTTTCCACAGTGGCTGCATGAGTTTACTTTCCCACCAAGAGCCCACCAAGGGTTTCTTCTCTCCACATCATTGCGAATATTTGTTGCTTGTGTTCTTTTGATGACAGCCATTCTGACCAGCAAATACACTACAATTTATTTACCCATTCATACGTTAGTGGATAACTAGATTGTTTCCATTTTTTTGTACTGTATTGAATAATGCTATTATAAACATTGGTGTACAACTATATATTTGAGTTCTTACTTTCAGTTCTTTTGAGATATATAACTAAAGTTGAACTGTTGAATCAAATGGTAATTTTACGTTTAATTTTCTGAGGAATAGTTATACTGTTTTCTACATTAGCTGTTCAATTTGTTCCTACCAATGATGTACAGGATTCTCAATTTCTCTACATCCTTACCAAAATTTGTTTTCTGTTTCTAAAGAAATGGCAACCATATTAATGTGTGTGAAATGTATCTCATTTCCTTAATGAATAATGATGATGAGCACATTTTCAGGTACTTATTGGCCATTTATCTTTGTTATTTGGGGAAGGTGTCTTCAAGTCCTTGACTATTTTTGAAATGAGCTCTTTGTTTTTGTTTTTGTTGTTGCTGAGTTAAAGGGTTCTTTATATATTCTGTATATTAATTTCTTATCAAATGTATGATTTGTAAACATTTGCTCCCATCCTGTGAGTTACCCTTTATTCTTTTGATATTGTCCTTTGATATGCACAAAATTTTAAATTTTTGTAAAAACCAATTTATCCATTTTTTCATTTGTTGTCTACAAACACCTTTGGTGTATATCCAAGAAATCACTGCCAAACCCAATAGAATGAAGAGATTCCCCTACGTTTTCTTCTAAGAGATTTTGTTTAGCTTTTACATTTAGATCTTTGTTCTATTTTGAGTAAATTTTTGAATATGGAGGAAGGTAAGGGTATAACTTCATCCTTTTGCATGTGAATATCGAATTTCCTCAGTATCACTTGTTGAAAATATTGTGCTTTTCCCACTGAATGGTCTTGACACCTTTACCAAATCATTTGACCGCATATGAGAAGATTTATTTACTGTATTCGTCTATATTTCTATTTGGATTACAATAGTTTGTACTAAGTTTTGAAATCAGGAAGTATGATATCTCCCACTTTGTTCTTCTGTTTCAAGATTTTTTATTTGTTTATTTGGAATCTCTTGAAATTCCCTATGAATTTTAGAACTTTTTATTTTCTGGAAAAAATATTGGAATGTTGATAAGAATTGCATGAGATCTGTAGAATCTGTTGAGTAGTACTGACAGCTTAACAATATTAAAACTTCCCACCTATGAACATGGATGTCTATTTCTTTATGTCTTCTTTAATGTCTTTTGGCAATGTTTTCAGTATGCAAATCATTCTTCTTCTAGGCTAAATTTATTTTTAATTAATCACTTTGATCCTATTTTAAATGGGATTGCTTACTTAATTTTTTGAATTGTCATGTTAGTGTATAGAAATGCAACTGATTTTTAATTGTTGATTTTGTATCCTCCAAATTTGCTGAATTCGTTTATTTTTTCTATTTTTTGGTGAAATCTTTGATATTTCTATATTTAATATCTTGTCGTGTGTTGAGAGAATTTATTTCTTCATTTCCAAATTTAAATCTCTTTATTTCTTTCCCTTGTTTTATTACACTGGCTAGTACCTCTAATACTATGTTAAATAGAGGAGGGAAAAATGGGCATTACTGTCTTTTTTGTTATCTTAGGGGAGAAGATTTCAGTCTTTCATCATTGAGTAGGATGTAGCTGTGGATTTTTCATGCATGGTTTTTATCATGTTGAGGAAGTTTTCTTCTATTCCTAATTTTTTAGTATTTTTTTAACAGAAAAATTATTAAATTTGATCAAAGGATTTTTGTGAATCAATTGGATGACCATTTTTTTTCTTTGCTCTCTTAATGTGGTATATTATATTGATTGATTTTTCTATTTGGAATCTACAGGATGTAATCAACATTTATAGAATACCAAAAACATCAGAATACATATTTTCCTGAAGCTAACATGAAACATTCACCAAGATAGACCTCATTATGTATCATTAAAAACACCTTAAAAATTGAAAGGAACAGAAATGTTATAATGTATGTCTCAGACTAGAGTGAAATTAAACTAGAAATCAACAATGGAAAGATAGCTGGAAAGTCCTAAAATACCTGGATAGTAAACAACACACTTCTACATTATACATAGGTCAAATAATTCTCGAGGGATTTTAAAATGTATTCAATGAAATAAAAATAAAAATACAACTCATCAAAATTTGCAAAATGCAGTGAAAGTTGAAGGAGACTTGTAAGATACTTTTGTCATGATATATAATCTTATGGAGACCATAAACTCAATTATGGGAAGGGGAATAGGAAGACACAAAGCAGCAGTTCCCAGGAAGGGAAATGATCCTAAAATTAAATTCATAAATGGTTTCCAAGCAATGAACAAATCCAGGGTGTTGCCAGAAAAGAAAAGAAAAAAGATGGAGGGGTCAAATATGAAATGAAGGACATGACTGAAGATTCTTTTCCTTAAACCTCAGAATCATTATGGTTGCATCCTTGGAGTATGACATAATCAGAAAAAGACTCTCTGAGGAGATACAGTATGTATCATAGATGCTCTCAAACAATTGGGCTTCTGGAAAGTTTAAGGGAGTTTTTCCTCAGCCTTCTCAGCAAAAACCCAACGTAGAAATAGGGCTACATTGAAAGGATTTGTGGGTTCAGCATTGTTGAGCCTTGATGAAGCTCACCTCAGAAGGCTTAGACCAAATTGGAGGGTATTTGTGCTAATGAAGAGCTACAGGGGAACCTGTTGATCCTGCCCTGGCACTCCCATGCATGACTATACTTTCATACATTTTTCCTTACCACTTTATTCTCTTATCTATTTTTACCCTTTGTTTTTCTTTCTTTTCTCATTTCTTCACCCCTTTTTGGACAGTTTTGTGTAAGTAATGGACAGAGGACAGGCCTTGGAGTCAGAGAGCTTGCATCTGAGACTAAGATCTAGAACCAAGCTAAGTGACCTAGAATATGTTAAGTCTAATCTCTTCACTTGCATTAATGTAGGAATAATATCTAATTTACTGTGTGATCATGAGGATTAGAGATAGTAAGTGTAATTCCTTAAAGGTAGAAAGTGTCCAATAAGAGTGGCTGTTATATTGTTTTTATTACTGTTGCTACAATTTTGTTTATGTGGTTGATTTGGGTTCTTGGAGCAGCTGTTAGTAAACTCTACACTGAGTTTCTTTACTCTACATACTCTTTAATATGATTATTTTTATGAGGTTGATTTTGATAGCTGATATTGAACTCTCTTAGTCTCTTTACAGCAGAGTATCCATCCCAAGATGCTTTGAGTGCTGGCTTCTAGAAATGCTTACATGATCTCCCTTGAGAAATGCCTGGGAACTTGCATCCTCCTATGTCTCCACTTCTCTAAAGATTTCTTCTCAGAGGATTCAAGCAACAAATCATCTACAGGAATTGCCATCTTATGCTTTGCTTCTAACATACTAACATTAGAAAGTTATTTTTTAATTTTTATTTTTAATACTACAAATATATCTTAGGCCTTCCACTAGCAACCAAAGATACAGCAAGCCCTCAGTTAAAGAGAATGCTAATCTATAATGTATCAGTTTCCCCTTCCTGGCTCCACTTCTGGCACGATGGTGTGCAACTCAGAATCACTCCTCAAAAAAACTGATGAAAACTATTTTTAAAACACATTTAAAAATAGTTGGCCTTATGAGCATCCACAAATGGAATTGCCGCTACAGATAAACAGCAAATGAAGACACATTTACTAAAGAATATTTACTAAAGCTCCATAAAATGATGAGTCTTTAGTTTTTGAAGATCCGCACTTTTCCCCTCTCCACTCATTGAGCTGGGAACTCCACCCAGACTTCTACAACCAAGAACACAAGTTTTTGACTCCCCCCAGGTCCTGGTTGGAGGGTTGTCTTCCTGGGAAGGACATGACATTAGCATTTCTCATACTGCCCCTAGATACTTGTTGCTGAGGCAAAGTTCTGTACTACTGCAGCCAACAGGTGGGGGCCCCATTCTTCCACCACATTTCCTCTCATGAGACAAAGGTTCTACCTTGGGCACGGTAGGACATTGAGGTCCCAATTGCTATTGACTCAGCTCATAAGACAGGGGATTGTGCCAAGGGAGACAAGCCAAGAACACCTGGGGCTCTTGCCCATATATCCATTGAGCACTTACTTCTTCAAACTGGGCTGTCACTTAGAATTGACCTATTGTTCCTTACTCCAGCACCAGAGTTGTGGCTCAGAGATTTTCCCTGGGAGGAAAGGCAGACCATAGAACAGAGAGCTCAAATTATCTCCCCAAAGGAGCCAACTTTATTTGCAACAGCATATGAAGTTCAAATCTAAGTGTGCTTTCAAAAACAGTAGAAGTGTTGGTGAGAGGCAATGGGGAGGAGACTGATAAATTCATTGAAGATACAGGCTAAATGATAAGCCAACTAGTTGCTGGAGAAAAATAAGAAACCAGCTGCAAGAACTAGAGTCTGAATAAATTTCAAACTTTGACCATCAGGAACTGTCCCTTCATAGCAGCCTGAATTTGACTGGATTAGGGTGTAAATAAATTATTCTCCAGGGCATTGTTATGAACAATAGAGCTTTTAACCAGCAGTTAGTGGAGTTTCATAGGTTAGTGTGGTCAGGTAACTAGACAAACACTGCCTAAGTCCTGCTAAAACCTTGTTATCCCAAAGTGGCTGGGCATGTCCAAGGATGAATCCCTGAGGAAAAACATCAGAGGCTTTACCCTGTGTCTGTTTAGGGGATAGAGGAGGAAGAGAAGGGAATGGACAACACTAAAATAATCCAGTTAGTCTTTAAACAAGTAAACAAGCTAACAACAATGACAAGCACTGAAAGAGGGGAGAGATGAAGCCAGTACCCAAAGTTGCTGCAATATCTAAAATGTTCATTTTCCAAAAAATATGAGACATGCAAAATAAGCAGGAAATTATGGCCTAGATACCAGAAGAATAGCAGGCAATAAAGCCACCTGCAGGAGAGACCAGATGTGAGAAAAGAAGCCATTATAAATATGTTCAAAGAAACAAAGAAAACCATGATTTTAGAAGTAAAGCATGATGACAGTGTCACATCACATAGAGAACATTAATAAAGACACAGAAATTATTAAAAATAACCAAATGGAAATTTTGGAACTGAAAGGAGCAATAACTGAAATTTAAAAATTCACTAGATGGAATCAATAATACACTTAAACGGGCAGAAAGTAAAAGTACTTAAGAATAGATCAATAGAAATTATGCAATCCAAGAACAGAGTGAAAAAAAGAATGAAGAAAAAATGAGCAAAGTCTCAGAGAAATGTGGGACACTAATGTATACCAACAGACATGTAAAGGCAGCACCAGAAGAACAGAGAAGGAAAGGAGCAGAAAAATATTTGAAAAATTAGTGGCTAAAAAATTCCCATTTCCTAAAAAATTTAAATCTACATATCCAGGAGTTTCAACAAACTGCAAGTAGGATAAACTCAAAAAGACCCATGAATAGACACATAGTAAAAATGCCAAAGAAAATCTTGAAGGCAGCAAGAGGAAAATGACATCTTGCTTAAGAAAACTCGTATAAGATTAACAGTTGACTTATCATCAGAAACAATAGAGGGCTGAAGGCAATAGGATAATCTATTCTCAGTCCTCAAATTTTAAAAGCTCTTAATCAAGAATCATATATCCAGCAAAATTATCATTTAAAAGTGAAGATGAAATAAAAAGACATTTGGAAAACAAAATCTGAAAGAATCTGCTGCCAGTAGACCTACCTTACAAGACATACTAAAGTTAGTTCTTCAGGCTGAAAGCAAGTGACCCAAGACAGTAATTTGAATACACACACACACAAAACAAAGAACACTGATAAAGGTAATTATGCAATTATAAAGGAGTATAATTGCCTATTTCTTATCCTTTCTTATCTTGTTTAAAAATCATAAGGCAGTATACATTTAATTGTATTTGTGGGCATATAACATACAGAAATGTAATATATTTTCCAATAGCATGGCAAAGAGGTTGGTGAGAACAAACCAACATTGGGTTAAGAATTGACTCCAGATGTTTCACTTGAATCCAAAGGAACAAATGCATAGAACCTGAAATGGAAAGAAGGCTAATATGAGAAAAATTATACATATAACATAAAAATTGTGTTCTACACTGGAAACTGACACAACACTGGAAACTGACTATAACTCAATTTAAAAAAAAGAAAAATTATACGTATAAACTTGCTCTCTTTTCTCCTCTCAGCTTCTTTAAAAGACATAAAATTACATAAAGGAATAATAATTATAATGATGTACTGTCGGGCTTATAACATGCATAGAGATAATACCTATGACAAGAATACCACAGTAAGAAAGAAAAGAGAGTAGAGCTATATGTGAATGCTGTTTCTACATTCTCTGAAATTGCTGGTGTAATTGTGAAACTGTTTTTGATAAGACATATATGGTAAGGCCTAAAGCAATCACTAAGTAAAAACTAAAAATATATAGCAAGAAAATCATTAAAGAAGTTAAAAAGTAATATTAGAAAATATTCAATTAATGAAAAAGAAAACAGTAATGCCAAAAAAAGACTTGAGGTGTAGAGAAAATAATAACTTAAATGAGAAATGTAAATCCTATTGTTTTGCTTAGTTTTGTTTTTATGAACTCTGGATACAAGTTCCTTATCAGATATATTATTTGTGAATATTTTCTACCATTTTGTGGGTTGTCTTTTCATTTTCTTAGCATTACTTTTTCAATTAATGCTATGTCTCTCTCTCTCTTTTTTTTTTTTTTTTTTTCCTTAAAATGAATCAGAGCAAACACAACATGTGTACAAATCTATAGATAAAGCTGCTCTGGAAAAAATGCATAAATACATGGCAAAGAAATGAGACTTGGCATTTTAATGCTGATCATGCCATCCTCAGTGCCATAACACCAAATCTGTGCTTGCAACACAGTAAAATATGTGTATCTGCTATACCCTACTTCTCAAATCCAGGACTTATGAACTCAAATCAGAATTTGCCATCAAAAACTCAAACTTGAATTCCTGTACTAGGAATGTCTCCAGTAGAGAGCACTAATGTTTTTTGAATATTCGGTGTAAGTAGCTTTAATTGAGATAAGGCCTAGGAAGGAGTTACAACCATTTCCCATTCCCATATATTTGGGTACACAAGACATAGGCATTTATTCCATATCTATTAACAGTTTACAGAGCACCCACTGTCCCCAGGCACCACATTAGGCCTTGGGATCCTGAGGAGGAAAAGATACACTCTTACTCTCAAGGAATTTGGCCTAGTGAAGAAGACTGTCTCAATCCCCTAATAACATCTCCTTGCATCAATCAAGTAAAGCATTTACTAATCATGCACTTTCCTATCACAAACTACATACATATATGTAGAAAAGCACATGGACTCTAAGCATTTGCAAACAGTAGGTTCAGGAGGGCCTTAGAGAAAATCTAGTCAAAATCTCTCATTTTATACCTGGAAACTAAACCCAGAGTGGATAAGTGACTTACCCACGATCACGACAAGAACTAAGATTAATATGGCACTTCCTATAATCCTAGAACTGCTCTAACAGTATTGTTTATTTAATCCTCACCACAACTCATTTTTGAAATACAAAACTAAGGCACAGAAAAATTAATTAACAACAAAAATCAAACAGCTCACAAGGGCAAAGTCAGGATTTGAATCTAAGTAGTCTTGCTCCAGAATCCATACTTTTAGTCACCATGCTATATTTAAGTAGCTATGTCTAAAGGCAGTCATGATTTTCTGACTCATGTTTTTACACTGTCTTGTTATTTTATACTGTCAGGGCTTCCAGCATCTCTAGAACCCATTGGTCAAAAATTATCAAAAAATCTCAAGATATTATGGTACTTCAAAGTCACAAGATCCTCGATTTGGGGAAAATGGCTCAATTCAACGTGGATGTACATGTTACCAGAAGGTGAAGATAAAGACATGCACAGACATGAGAAATATAATAAGTAATCTTGTAATAAGTATTCTTTTATCTTACTTTGAGAAATGTTGCCACTTCTGTCTCATTTCCTTGTCTTCCTGAATCACTTCCATGTACTCCTTCTCACTTCCAAATCCCAGTCTTTAAGTGTGTTGATTCTTCAATCAAATAAGAACATGTTAATGTAGACAGAGCTAGGGATTAAATCTTGAGAGGACCCTGCACTATACAAGATAGAGAAGATGTGCATTTCAGAAGCCTCAGACTTCACTTCACCCATTCATTTATTATCTAACAAATATTTATTGGGTGCCTGCCATATGCACAACAATGCACTGGGTTCTGGGGATGTGCTAGTCTATGTGATGGATGTGACCTTTACTCTCCTGAGGTCCACAGTCTTACAGCATTCCTCCAGAGTAAGTTAGGGATCAATAGTTAAGCACTTGTCAATTCTCAACCCGTTGGGCCTCTGAATGATGCCTGAGCTACAGGAGGATGAACAGAATGACTCAGCAAGACTGGGGACTGCTAAGAGATGCTGTCACTCTCAGGTGTGCAGACTACAGAGGAGAGAGCATGTTATTTTGAAATGACAGTAATACACTGAGTGATATGCATGAACTATAAAATAGTTTATAAATAGAAATTATTTGCATTATGATTATGTTTTGTCAGAATGCACACATCTTTTTTTGTGTGTTTGTGTCCTTGAGGACCCTGAAGAACAAAATTTTGTATCTGATTATTGAATTGGTTAAGTAAATTAAGCAAATCCAGGCATTTTATTTGATAATCAAGTTCACTCAAAGATGAAGGTAAAATTATAAAATTTACACCCACTTACATATTTGTTTCATCCTTTAGTATGCTTCCCCCCCTCATTTTTACTTGTAATCAATCTGTCTGTAACTCCCCCAGTTACACAGAGGCCTTTACCAGACACAAAAAGCTATTCTGCTCACAAAAACAACAGGCTTTCTTAAGCCTTAAGTTTTTTTTTTTTTTAATTTGCCCTTTAGGTCTCAATTTCTCTGAGAAATCTGGGAAGTCCTCTCCACTTTAGCCCACTCTTTCATCTACCAATGTAAGACCCAACTACATTTGCCCTTCAATTTTGTAATGAGATAAAGGACGCCTGATTTATTATCATACTGCTCTTTTTCATAATGTGACCTGGTTACATTCAGCTATTATAAAGCATATTTGAGTCATAGGCTCTGAACCATGTCAATATCCTGTACTAGGAGATTTTAATCAGCCCTGAATTTGCTCATATATCCAGCTACATATTGGCCTCTATTTTTTTTAAACTATAAGTTTCTTGAGGGCACATGTTTATTTGTTTTTAAATCCTCCAAAAACAATTTGGTGGAGAGACTGAATTGGAGATAAAGAAGTTAGCAGAGATAAATTAGTAGAATAAGTGGATAACTGGAAGGTGTGCCTGCATTTGGATACATAGCATTCAGGAGACAAAGACAAAGAGAACTGTGGTGTAGGGACACACTGGGGTTTGTTTAGTTAGTCCCCACTGATTTATCATGTCCAGCCTAACGGTCCCTGGAGGAATGCTTGGAGACTTGTGGACCCCAGGAGGGCAAAGGCCACATCCATCAAATGGACCAATGTATCCTCAGAAACCAGTCCAGTGTTTTGCACACAGTAGGCATAGAATAAACATTTGTTGGATGATAAATGAGTGGTAAGATGAAACGAAGTCTGAGATATCTGGAACATGAAATATTCCTATCTTCTTTTCTGATATAGTCCAGGATAGTTACATTAAACACAGAAAACAGAAACTCCTGCCTAGACTGTTAGTGGCTTGCCCCAGATCTCACTGCCAGAAGAGCCACCAGCAGAAGCCAAGATACCAATTCTCATACACTTTCTGACTCATATCTTTTCCTCTATTTCTAAAATGTTCTGAATCTTGTTCTTTTACAATTTATATTGATTCTTAAAAATTCTTAACAAACTATATATATATGTGTGTATATATACATACATACACACACACATACACACATACATATGCATACATATTATGTCCTAGTCTTAGAGAATCAGTTAAGATTAGAATTGAAGTTCAGTATTAAATGTGTATTACAATTAACAGATAGCCTAATATTAGGCCAAGAATCACATATGCACAAATACATACACGCACAGTCATTGAGGAAAAAAAGATGGGAGGGGCATGGAATCAAGGCCTAGCTGGTATTAGACCTGGGTTACTTCAAATCAAAGAAATGAAAAAGTTGACTATGAGGAACCTCAGAAACCAGCTGTTTTCACAGTATCAGGAAAACTTTTGCCCAGATTTCAACATGGTCCAGGGAACACAGATTGAATTCTTACAGGGATCCCAGCAAGCACTGTCTCAGTCACTAGCAGAACCCATCAGGGCTTTTTTTATATCACTTCACAGGAGCTAAGGAGCACTAACTCTGCTTTAATTCTAAGCTTTCAGCCTGGCTTCACTTGCAAATATTTTCTTAGAAGTCTTCATTTTATGGATGGGAAAGAGACAATAGTCAATAACTGGCTGGCTCCTGTGTGGCAGATTCCAATATGGGACCCAGATGACAGTACATATTCTTTAAATGGGATGCATGGGAAACTTTCAAAGAAATATTTGGACATCTTCCCAGAAGACAGATTAGCTGGAGATGGCGGGCATCCTGCTGCAGGAAATCGTGTTTTTCCCTTGAAGGAGAGCCTGGAAGATCACCTTCCTAACACTTGTCATAAAAGGAAGGGATGTCATATAGTTAAGGCAGAGGGTCAATCAGCATAGTGGGCTGAGAACACAGAGTAATTGGTCATGAATATTTAAGACTGGGACCATGATAAGGGTTCAGCTCACACAGAAGTGCACAGCTGGCCTTGCACAATTACAGTTTCTAGTCAAGCTACCTTATTCCAAAAACACTTGCAATGTCGACCTCATCCTGTCCTTGGACTTCTCACCACTGAGCTCATTCTCAGGGGTCACTCTCAGAATTTCTCCCAGGCCCGAGGAGAGCTCACATTAAAACTCTGCAAACAGGAGATTGAAAAGTTCAGGAAAACATGGTGAAGTCTTTGATCAAAAATAAATAAAAATTCTTCATCAATGACAATATGCTCAATCATACACAGTTGAACCAGCAGGATGACTTTCTGAGAATGCAAAGCCATGAATGCCTACTCACTTTTGTTCTTTTCTTCTGACCTGATGTCTCAGTAGGACTAACAAACTTGAACCCTGGTGTTGAGAAAATATTGCAAAGTAGTATTTCAATTGAGCACTGTAAAGCTAGCCAAACTTTCCCAGACCCATGTTCCTATGCTCCTCCTTCAACCCTGCATGGCCCACCAACCTCTCCTCCCCTTTCAGGTGCTGCATGCTTCCCCTGTAGATTACATACCTCTGAGAAAAGGAATAATGATTCCTGTTTACCTTCGTATTCTGCCTCACCTCTCCAGAACTCCAGTGCTTTCTTTTATACACTGTAGAATTTCAATGTTTTAATTAATTGAAAGAAATAGAGAATTTTCCATTATCAGAAATAATTTTATAATACAGAATTGGAAAATAACTGTTAATACTTGATAATATTCTGTCTTCCATTAATCATAAAAATTTTCTCATGACACAGAGATATCTGAACTCTTATCAAGGCAGCCACATGGAGCAGAGATGATGACACTCAGAGTCTCTCTTTTTTTAATTTTTTTTTTATTTTTTGGTTTGGTTTGGGTTTTATTGTTTTGTTTTGTTTTTCAGGGAATCAACTCATAAAGGCCCTGCCAAACCTAGGAGTGAGTTGATTGCTCCATGTAGGTCATGCAGTTCAATAACACAATTTGTAGTGATCCTTTCATTTCTGTTATTTGTGACTCTGCTTGTGCCATTGGGCAGAGGAACCGGCCACATTGTTGCTCACAGTCATCTCCTTTATCATATGAATGTGAGGAGCCTACCACTAGATATGTCCCCAAACCAATGGGATGCTGTAGAAAACAGAGTATTTCTATGTCTTTTTCTTCTGGATATTCTCAGGTTACCAGAAAGAGATTGACTGAGCCCTGAGGGTGGATTGGTCATTTTTAAGACAATATTTGGGGCAGATAAGGCAAACATATAGAATTTACGTCTTTCTAAATTTTACTTCTCTTTCATGAGTCTCTTTCTGATTATTATCACCTGCACTGATCCATCTCTTCATGTAAGTACTACTTGGTTGTTTTATATGTGTTCACCTAAGTTCTGAGCTGCTTCAGGTCAGAAACCAATATTGATGCTTTTTGATATTGTTCTTGATATCTAGCATACTGATGGGCACAGAATGAGTGCTTAATAATTATGATGAGACTTCTAAACACAATTTTACACTTTGACAAATTTGGCTGTGGAAATAGTGACTGAGTCTTTTAGAATTTTCTATGAACAGAATAATAAATGCATATAGGAAATTTATAAAATATAGATGGGAAATAAAATACAGCAGCATCTTTCAGAGACACAGCTTCTCTTTCCTTTCTCTTTCCAGATCCATGCAGGTGACAGATCTTTCTCTGTCCAACTCTGATGGAGAATATATTCTTTACTGTCCAGTAGCATATTCCCTTTGATTGTCTCTTAGGTATGCAGAATTGTGAGCATATTCGAACTTTCCTTCTTTCCTTCTGTCAAATTCTTTTCAGCAGTTTTACACACACACACACCCTTCCCGCACCACCAATCTTTTGCAGATTATAATCAGGAGTTCTTCAGGCTTCTGCCTAAGAGGGTGGACTTTGCAAACTTGTGGGCCTGGGTTTGAACCTTACATGATCACTTTGGATAAGTTTCTGGATTAGTTAAAATTAGCTGCCAGTTACAGAGACTGCAAAGAACAGTGGCATAAACAAAGTGATGTTTGTTTCTCTTTCACATTAAAAAAATTTCTAGAGAGACAATCCAGAACTGGTATTATGATTTCACAAATCTCCTGAGGCTTAGGCTGGTTCCCCTTTTTAGGTTTGCTAAACATCAGATGAGGTCTTCAATCTCATAGCCCTAGATGGAGCTTTATCCATCACATGCAATGTAGAAATGAGGAAGGAAGGAAGGGAAGGAGACAGAGGAAGGCAAGCATCTATGATCTCTTAAGGAAATTTCCCAGAGGCTGTCATACACTTCCTGTTACATTTCATTGACCAGAATTTAGTATTGTGACCTCACTAAGCTGGAATAGAGACTGGGGAATGTTGTCCTTATTCCAGACAATACTCAGCTGAAATGTGGGCGGTTCACAACCTTAGAAAGAAAGGGGTAAAGGAGCATCGGAGTAGCCAAATACCAGTTACTCTATACCACTTTTTTCTTGACTGTTATTACCCACCTCACAGGAGTCTTAGGATTAAAATAAATGTTACTATGAAAGCATCTAATACAGTATCTAGCATAAAACAAGCTTTCGGTTAATGTTAGTTAATATCCCTCCTTATTCCTTTTTTGTGGATTTTCTCATTTCCCTGATACCCCATCATTGGCATCCAAATTCTATTTTAAATACTTGCCCCAGTTGATGGTACTAAGCTGTAGTCTTGTACCTTTTCATAAGAGGGAGCAACAAATACATTATTATTCAATGTCAGCATTAATTTTTTAGCTTAAAGTTTGGCTTAAATTTAAGACATAGCTCTTGGAATCAAATAGACCTAGATGTGAATCCTGGCTCTGCCGCTTAGTCAGTGTCTAACCCCAGCCTCTTGCTCCCTCCATTTCCTCATCTGTGACCTGGGGTAAGATTCAGATATGAGGATTAAATGAAAATAATAGAGAGAGAGCGCCTGACAAAGTAAGTGGTAGTTTTTCTTATCTTTTTAAATTTGGCCTAATCTGGGTGAACCTCTTTGAAAATGAACTCTTATTCCATTAAAAAAAAAAAAAGTTTTAAAATTGGTCATCTCCATACATATACAAATGAGTGTTGTTAAATTGTTAGTCAAACCTTTTGATAATTGTCTCCAAAATCAGTTTAAACCCAAATAGCAGCAAAGTCTTTCTTGTGTTTTTTTTTAAAGAAAAAACAGCATAGCTGAGCCTTAACCTTATTTAGCTTTGATTTGAATGATTTTTGGCATATCCACTCTTAGAAGCAGAAACATTTCCACCAATGAGTATATTTCATAGCATCTTTCCCCCAGTGGCTAGTTGTTAAGCCCCTACTGTGTCCCAGAAGCTGTGCTAGTTTCTGGGGACATATTGGTAAGCAGAAATGCACATGGTCCCTGCTGCTGTGGAAGTCGCAGTTACTGAGGGAGACAGGTGAATCAATCACTGAAAATAAATGAAAAATTGCCATTATTAAAGTTGTTAGGAAGGAGACATACCGGTGCTGTGAAACTATGTGCGAACATCTTATGATCCAAGGTTAAATGGTGATTTTAGGAACAAAAAATTGACCAGTCAGTTGAAGTAAAGAGATGTTATGAGCATATGGTTTGAAATGAGCTCAGACACAAGGTGAGCCTGCCCTTGGCATGGACCAAAACATGCCACAGTCTCCAGCACCACTCCAAAGAATGCATTTCATGGTTTGGGGCTGTATTTAAAATAAGTGCCAGTGATATATAACTTCTCAATGTGATACTCTGAAAGGGGCTACATAACTTAGGAATAATCTAATTATTTCATAATGTATTCATGCTATATTGATAAATATTAAATTCACATACTTTTTTTTGATACACCAAGCAGAGATATCTGAGAAAATTGGCTGTAAAGTAGGATCTTTTCAGAGAGGGTCAGAGTGTTGATCTGCATTTCCTGTAGTGAGAATGAATTTGAAGCCATTTGGCTGAATGGGGTGGCATAAGAAACACTGTTGGCAGAAGAATAGGTAGCCCACAAAGTAGCAGTGGAGGATGACCACAGGATGAGTGGTGTGAGCAGTGTGTTCCAGAGAGCAGGCAGGACTGTGCTTGGGATGGCCCATCTCAGAGCCAGCAGGCAGCCCCAATGTCCCATCTCTCCAAGGCATTCCAGGTTCACATAGACAAGAACCCAGCTTGGCACCTTGGCAGTGGGGTACCATTTCTCCTTGTCCTGTCCAGCTGAGCTAACGGGGCATCCTTTGGGGAAAATGTTGCCTCTCTGGTCTCTTTTAGGGGTTTGGAAGTTGGCTGGGAGGCTCTGTTCCCATGTAACATGTAAGGGCATGACTGAGCCTCGGGGGAAGAGCTGCCTGACATTGGACTGTAGGTGGTTTCTTGTTCTGAGCTGATAAATTTAAGATGAATTCCATTCATCTAAAGAATTTTAAGTTCATCTTTGTAGGCAAACCTAAATGAGTTTTAGTTAAATGAGGTACCAAAATAGGCAACTGAGCAAGGGCTTGTCTTCCAAAAGCATTTGTGAGTCATGATGCAGTTTCTAGAGGCATAGTTTTGTGCACAGTGGGCAGGTTCCCAGCCCTCCCCAAGAGTATTTGTGCTAGGTATTTACCCTAAGGCGTCACAAGCCTTTCACTTTCACCTTCCCAGGAATGCCATTGGAACTAGGAATTTCCCCAGCTCTTCAATTGCTCTGTAATTGGAATTCCTCCCTCAGGGTGCAGCAAACTTGTTTCGACCTCAGGGACTTCTCAATTGCTGTTCTCTGCCTAGAAAATTCTTCCCCTAAGAATCTGAATGACTGCTTCCTTCTCAATGGAAGGTCAGCTCCAGAGTGACCTCAGGGATACTTTCCCTAATATCTAGATAAAGTACCACTGCCTGCTACCATCATAGTCCTTCAGACCTGGGTTCATTGCTTGCTGACTTGTTCATATTCTGTTCCCCCCAACACAAACACAAGAATATAAGTTCTGTGAAAGCATGGTTCTTGTCTCCCTTGTTTACCTGTTCTTAAGCCTGGTAGAGAGTAAACTTCCCAACCTGCTGCATGTGATAGTAGGCAAAAGTTTACCCCTTTGGACATAAAATAGGGATAACATCACCTGTGCTTCCTGCCTCATAGAAAAACTGAGGACCTGGAGTTAGGGTGCCGAAGATACTTTCTCTCCCAGAAACTTGTGACTAATTATTTGATTCCATATATATATATATATATATATATATATATATATATGTATATATATATATATTGCAAATATCAATACCATTTACCCAATTACATAACCCCAAATGTCTTAGAACACATTTTGTGCTTGTCTTTGCTTTGCTCCCCACTAAACTACTCCTTAAACAATAGTAATCAGTTTGTCCAGAGGCCATATCCTTAAGGTCCCTCCCTTCAGCACCCTTCCTTCACAGCTTCTTGATTGCCTTGAGTCTTTCCAGGACCACTGATAATTGTCTTCCAACCAGCAGTTCAGTTTGTATTCTTTCCCCTCTTCCACCTCCCAAATTTGTCATCCACACTGTAGGAAAATAATTGTTGTGGAAGGCAAATTCCACACCAATACTGCTTAGTTTAATAATCATGTAATGACTTGCTTTGCCACAGGATCATGTCCAAATACCTTGAAGAACCATGTAAGGCAGTCTTCCTCTGTGTGCTTCTGCAACTCTCCAGCTTCACCACTTGCCCTTCTGTCATTTCTAAATCATCAGTGCACACAACATGGACAGAATGTGCACAGTCAAGTGCCATATGCACCAACCATCCCAAACTGTTTGCAGTGCAGAGAGGAAGGATTCCAGGTGGCTTCACTCCCCTCTATCTGTGGTGTTCACATTGCCTTGTCAAACACCTGCCCATCTTTTAAGAGTCAGTTCAAGTGTACCTATTCTTAAAGAACATTCCAAACACTTGCCCTCTGCCCACCACTTCCAAGAGCTCCTCATTTCTTCCTCTGCACTGCCTCTGAGCCTTGTAATATGCCTATTATAATACCCATGCCAGAGATCATCTCTGCCTCCTCCTCAGTGCTCCTTCATGGTCAAGTTATTTGATTCATCTCCTGAGCTTCCTGGGCCAGGCATTATACTTGGCATGTTAATCAGTATCTGGAAAAGAACAAAACAACCAAATTCAGTGTACTTATTATCTAGTAGAGGGCTTCATTCAATAACATACTTTTGACTGATATTTGAAAAATTGAAAGATCTCCTTGAAGGTTAGAGTTAGGAAGAAGGGATATTGTATTTATGCTGTTAATAGATATCAGTTGAATGGCCAAAATATTTTGTCAATGAGCTAGTGTTAACTGAACATTTACTGTGTTCAGAGTTCTGGATGTGGCCAATTGCAGGGGATGCTTGAAATAGCTTTTGGACATTTCTGAAATGACTCTGGCTTTATCATTTCACTGGGTCAAAATGTTAAATGGTCAGCACAGGTTCTCAGCTTCCAGGCAGTTTAGAACATAGTGCCTGAATGTTTTTTCATCCACTACCCTCTTAAAGGATTTTGAAACACTGTGTCCTTTCCTCATCCATTTAAAAAGATAATATGTAAAAATTTTACCTTGACTTTAAATCATTATAAAAGATGGTGCTTCTTACATTATAAATATTGATTTACAAAAACCACTCTTTTTAATGTACACAATGGAAGCTAAATTAAATACCAAAGTGATTTTGTATCTACCATGTCATCCATATAAAAAAAAAAAAAAAACACATTATAAACAAACTGTTCTAGAAAAGCCAGGAATTTTACATAGTTGTTTCCCTTGCAGAACTCATTTCATTCCTCTTCTATAAAACTTAATCCCCATATAACATTCTTGTGTTTGATATATTTTCTTGATTACAAGTGCATTCTTAGCTCACTCTCATCCATGTACACTCACCCCTTGGCTCAGGACACCTGCTGGACATTGGTTGAACATCAATTTCACCTTTTCTGTCTCTTACTTCAAGAGACAGAAAAGGTCCTCACAAAATTGGGAAGGAGGAAATAGAAAAGTAGAAAAGGAAATCAGTGCAGGACCTGACTTTTGGTAAGGGAGCCAAAAAGGGGAAAACACTCTTTTACTGGGACACACACAGAGAGATCAGTTGGGATTGAAGGAGATCCAATGAGGGTGAGAGGAGTGCACAGCAGATGCCTGGCTGACAGAACTGAAAGAAACCAGCACAAAACATCCCTGTAATCAATCCCCAGACCTTGACTTGAGCTGTTGATGCTGAGCTAGGAATGTCTGCTGAAGCTGAGGGAGAGGGCTGAGGCTGATGGCACAGACTGAGTCTCATGGGGTTGGAGTGTGTTGTTTTCTGTGATTGGTAGTGTCTATGAAACAGAACTGCCTGGGACCTGAATTCAAAAAGCAACATTGCTGATGCACATGGTGTGGATTATCTAGTTATCTCATGGACATATTCACTATCTCTGCAGGTCCAGGGCCCAATTTGGCATTTTTGCAATAGAAGAGAAGCACGGTTCTATCAGAATCATCATAATTTTGGTCTGAGAGACCCAGGGGAAGTTCGGGTTGAAATCAGAATCCATGGCCAAAGAACCTGCATATTTCATAGGCACAACTGTGATTTTTATTGGGTCCAAGGCAGAGGGTGTGGATATGCTCTGTGGTTGTCTTGGTGGTCCCATGCCACAAGGAAGAGAGAGCCAAGAGCAGAGATCTGGGTGCACAGAAGGGGAAGTTGAAGCCTTTCCATCAGCCTTGTCTACCACATGCAAATGTAACAATAGGGATGGCACTGACCTGGTACTTCACTGAGGACCCAGCTGGGGGACTGAAGGATCATTACAGGAGGCCCTAGTGCATGACATCTTTAGATTTGTTTCCACTGGTGTTTCTGTGTAGAATTTGGACATTCCCATGGCAATAGAAAGGGCAAAGGAACTGTTATGAGTGTGTATTGGAAACATTCCAACACCACATACCACAGCCTGCACCCCAGAAATGGTTTGGAAGTCTCAATTCCAATAAAAGTAGAAACCCTAGCCACTCTCCAATCTGTGATAAACACCTAATCAAAATGAGGCTCTGTTAAACAACAAAAGTACATTGTGTTCACCACAACAAAAACCACATTGACAATCATAGAAATAACAGGCAATGCACTCACAAGAATGACATGGCACCACACCATACCAAAAACAGTTCTCACAGCAATATCATGGAAATGTGCGCAGCCAACATAGGAAATCTTCCACTTAAAAAAAGCCCTTCAAGTCTACAACAGATAACTGACAATCTTTAACCCATAAAGATAGAGAGCTATAATAAAATGAAAAAGAAGAACAATTCCCAGACCCAACCTCCAACACACTTGGAAACTGAACAAAAAATAAATTAAAAAAAAGGCAGCATGTGAACATCCTTATCTACAGAACAGACTGAAATAAAAATTAGATTATGACTACTTCTTAAAAAAAAGTTTTAGTTTTCTAAAATGTCTGAATTTTCAAAGCCACATTTTATATTCTCCACCACCTTTTTCTTGTCAATGAGCCTGAGTAAGGTGTTCACTCAGTGACCAAGAAGATCTCAGGTGTTGTCAGCAGGAACTAAAGCAAGCCTCCTCCTACTTGCTTCATCAAAAGAAAATCGACCTATAGTTCCTGCCACTGAGCCAAGAAAACAGGCAGTGAAAACACATTCAGTGTTGTTAATCATCAGAGAAATGCAAATTAAAACCACAGTGAGATATTACCTCGTGTCTACCAGGATGGCTATCATCAAAAAGACCACAAAACCACAAACATTCAGCAACAATGTGGAGAAAATTGAACCCATATACACTGTTGGTGTATAGTTTATACAGAGACTAGTGTGTGAGAGCTGAGTCCTGGAGGCCTGTGATTTATCCAGGAGGTCAAGTCATTGCAGGCAGCATGTGCTGCTTGAAGCCAGTTTTCAGCCCTGGCTGTCCATGCGCATCAGTCTCCTCAGGAGCTGAGTCCCCCAAAATCACAAACCCCCACCCAGAGATTCTGATATAATTGGCCCAGGCATCCTGATTTGAAAAGCTTCCCAATTGATTCAATGTGTAGTCACATTGAGAGACACTGTGAGCAACTAGTTCACTCTGGGTTTAGTCAGTATAATTTATACACCCAAACTAGGAAAAGAAGGAACAATAGAAATGCAAACTATTACAACCACAGTGGAAAACAGGATGGTGGCTTCTCAAAAAACTAAAAATAGAACTAATATATGATCTAGCAATTCCACTTCTGGGTATTCATCCAAAGAAAATGAAAACATTAACCTAAAAATATATATGAACCCCAATGTTCATGGTAACCTTATTTACAATTGCCAAGATATGGAAGCAAACTAAGTGTCCATCAACAGATGACTGGATAAAGAAGTTGTGGTATATATAAAATGGAATATTACTGAGCCATAAAAAAGAATGAAATGTTGCCATCTGCAACAATATAGATGGACTTGGGGAGTATTATGCTGAGTGAAATAAGTCAGACAGAAAAAACAAATACTGTAGAATATCACTTATATATGAACTCTGAAAAAGAAAACTAGTGAACATAACAACAACAACAACAACAACAACAAAAAACAGACTCACAGGTATGGAGAACAAACTAATGGGTATCCATGGAGACAGGGAAGAGGGGAGGGCAAGACTGGGATAGGGAATTAAGAGGTACAAACTACTACTTATACAATAAATAAGCCACAAGGATATTTTATACAGCACAGGGAATATAGCTGATAACTTATAATAACTATAAATGGAGTATAACCTTTAAAAACTGCAACCTGGAACTTATATAATATTGTACATCAACCCTACCTCAATTAGAAAAACGTCGAAGACCAGTTTGCCCCATGTGACCGAGGTCCCTCCAGTTTTGCCTCCTTTTCCTATCTGTAGGGCTCAGTGTCATCATCTGTTAAATAAGGTACTCAGGCTAGAAGGCCAGCTCTACTTCAAGAATCCTGTAAATCTATTGAAAGCAAACTAAATGATCAAATGAGAAAACTCAATCCCAGCATGAGCAATCCTTACTGCTGGCAGAAGTTCCATCTCCACCATGATGAAATGAGGACTAGATAGTGCACACTTGTTCCTTGCTTTCATAGACAGGAAGACACAGCTGATGTTATGTGAGATTTAAGAAGTAGGGAGAACAAGCCACATACTGCACTAAACTTAATACTCTCATCTGCCTTTGCTTTCCCTTCCTTGCACACTTACTGGAGGTGAGATGTGTTTAATTAAGGTTATATACCAGTAAAAACCAAATTATTATTTGCTTTTACCCATCAAATTTGTCTATATAGAAAATGTTTTCAAATAATAAAAATAACATTTATTAACCATAAAATTTCAAATAATTTTAAAACACAAAGAGTAGAAAGTAAGAGTTATCCATCTCTTGCCCAGATATATTTTATTTCCTTTAAGGAGTTTAACACATATCATTCAATACCTTTTCTTATATGTATATATATACATAAAGTATATTTTAAATAAAATGTATTAATACTATGTGTAAATTTTACAACTTTCTTTTTCACTTGACAATATATACTGTAGACATCTTTTCATTTGAATTTACATTGCTTTACCTCATTCTTTTTAAAGGCTGAATAGTATTCTACTGTCCAGATGAAATAAACTGTATTAAGCCCTCCCTACTGAGCCTGGTCCTCTCCCCCCTAAGGTGCAGGCCCCTGCATCTGTGAAGGGGAGACGTGGTCTTGGGGGAAGAGCAGGATGTGCAGACAGAGGTGAGCAGGCAGGGAAGCAGGGCCAGCTGACTGCCACTTTCTGCCCCTCCCCTCTGGCTTTCAGCAACACTTCCTTCATCCTACAGTTACATGAACTGCCTTTTTCTCCTTTCAAGTTTCAAAATTCCCTGCACTCAAAGAATTTTGGAGAAACATTACATGAACATTTTCTGATTGTTCATTTCAGATTCCTCCTTCTCTCTGACAATAACACATCTGGCACTAATCTAAATACTCATGAAGCAAGACCAGCAAACTCACAGAAAGCAAGAGGGGAAGGACCCCCTTGATCTTTCAGTCAACATGGAGGGTTAAAATTGTCCAATTTAAAAATACAGCTGGGCAGATAAGAATAAGAGATACTAGAATATTTAAATCAAATACTTCTGGCTAACTGAGTTATATTGCCAAGCATTTAAGTCACCCTCACTCCAAGAAAAATATTTTACCAGGAATCAGGCCCTTAACAAATCCTATAAAACAGAAGTCAAATAGGACTATCTGCAGACTGATGGTAAGGGTCTATTATTCTCAGAATGCTGGGCCTTTAATTTCAGAATGAAATCCAAGCATGTTACCCAAGCAGCTTATACCTTTTATAGCAGATGGTGGACATCAATGGGACAGTTCTGTGTTACTTTGTCAACAACATCTGAGATGGATTGCATAAAATCCAGGTTGGTGAACAGAATTTTGTACAGATATAAAAGAAACAATACACATTTCTCTCAACAACTTTTTTAAAATGTAACTTTAACAAATACAGAATTCATTATGCCTTTTAAACCATCACATTGGAATGAATGTGTCAAATTAATACAAGTGACTCTGTGCATGGAGTGATAGTGATATGTCCCTTCAAGAGATGAAATGTGTGGGTTTAGAGAGGGAAAGGAAATCAAACAGTAACGAAGACAGACCAGCCCTGCATTAGAATACACAGTGACTCAAACTTTATACAAGATTGTAAAAAGCAAGTGCTCAGTGTATGTGGCATGTAATGAAAAATATTGTAGATAATGAGCATGTGATGTATAGACACTAATGTCATGAAAAGTTAGCCAGGATATAAGAAAAAACCTAGTCAGTGACTCACACTGTAAATCTGAGCTAGAAGACTGGGAATGGGGAATGGTGGTGCCTTCTAGGTGAAACAATCAATATGGTAATAACCATGTTATTAACTAAAAAATCTTACATTCAATTCCATAAGTGAAATAAGCTAAAGTATAAGTAATTCAATTACAAAATTCTTAAAAATGCTTTAAAAATCATGAAAAGTGTCAATGTGCTCGAGGGAAGAAGAAGGCGCCATGCAGCTGTTCACTGGACTTTGCTGGTTTATGTCTATTTTAACTGAAGCCTATCACGAGCGAATGAGTGCCGTGATATCAGGTACTGTCAGACATACATTGTGTGCCATTTCCCTGAACAGTCACACACATCGAAGAACAGGCAGTGGTTTGTTTTTACCTATTAAATGTAAACTGAATGAGGCAGAAAAATATACCAAAATAAAAATAAAGTCCATTTTACTTAAACCTTAAAATATTGCCTCTTAGTTACTGCTTTTACAAACGCAGTAATAATTCTTTGTGACTACTTGCTAAACTGATGATATCTTTAATTCTTCTTTCCAAGGCTGTCCTCAGACAGAAGCTTTATCTAACTTGCAGCAGGGAACGCAGCAGGACCAGCTGTACTGGGTTAAATGTTGGACTGGGGATGGATCTTCATGTGTGATGGGAAGGTTATACGTACACTATCGTACTCTTATACAGAGGCAAATTCCAATCAATCCTTGAGATTAACTAGTTTTCATATCAGTAGGAGATGAATTTCAAATCCATTCTCTTCTATTGCTCTTAAAGCTTCTTCCTAACCACTCTTGGTTTAACCGACCATTAACTGTTTAACAGATAGCCAGATCCAAAGAGGAGCATGATGAAACACAGTCAAGTGCGTGGACCATTCAGGAGCCAGAGCAGCCACTGAAGCTGCAGCCTACACTCCCAAGGTCCTCCCTGAAAGGTGGCCACCTCACTTGGGAGCCCAACGGGGAGCCACTCTTGCACACACGAGGTGACAGCATTGCTCCACACACGTCATTCTCTGCACACTCAGAAAGCAAACGTCTTACCTCTGGGTGAAAGAAAATTTCAGGGCCTGGGAAACTTTCCTAGCCAACATCGATAATGAATTTCTTCTGGCTTATGGCATTTTTCCCTGTTTGCTGTTTGATCCACTTCCGCTGATCCACGTCATACTTGGCAAACTTCTTGACTATATTGGGGCAAATGTGACAGTACTTCTCCTGCAGACACACACACAGAGATGTCACCAGGCAATAGCGGCCACCCAGTCTGCCCTCCGGCAAACACCCAGTAACTCCAGCACCACAAACCCCCGACATCAGTCCTGCCCAATGCCACAGCTCCAAGGGACATTTACTGGGCTCAGTGATGTCTAACAGCTATGCTCTGGCCACGTACTCTGCTTTCTTTCCAGCTCTGCTATTAGTCCCAGCCTCACTGTGTCACATGCTGCTGCCTACTATCTGAGATGATGTCTGACGGTGCCTATCAAGTCCCTAGTCTCCATCTCCTCTCTTCTTACTCCTTGTATGCCCCCACGTGGCACCTGCCCAGGCACTCGCTGCCACCTACTGGGACAAGCAGACCCGCATCGCAGCCCAACCCAGATCTGAAGGCAGCAGATCTGGCCCTGTGGTCACCACATCCGATTGGCAGGTGGTTAACCTGCTCTGCGGTCTGACACAGCACACTCAGTGGCTCCATGACAGAGAGTTAGTGAGTGCCTAGGCACGTGGGATGCACAAGTGAATAAAACACACACAGACCCCTGCCCACTGGCCCATACACTGGCTGAGAGTCAGAGTAACAAGTGACAGTGATAAATAAGTAAATGGCAGGGCACTTTATAAGGTGCTGGGACCATGAACCAAAGGAAAGCCCGACTTTGACAGGATGGAGCTGCCACACATTGGGGCATGAGAACCCGCTCAGTGCCAGCCCCAGCCTGTGCTGTGCAAAGTGTTTCCTCAGCTGGTGATGCCTGACTGGGGGTCTCTGGGTTGATCATCTGTCCTTAGAGCTAACCTCACAAGAACAGCAGTTGGCCCCTGGGTACCGGATTCTGAAAGTCAGCTTCCTGTGGGCCAGGTGGGCTTTGTTCAATGCCTGCACTCTGTCAGGCCGAAAGCTGGTGCTCAGGAGGACCTCTGAAGGCATTTTCATGATACTAAGTTCAAAATTTCTTAGAATCCCTGAAATGAAACCTAATACCATCCTTGGTATACTCTGCACAACTGTAAGACTGATGGGCCAGACTTGCTACACACCCCTGTGCTCACTGATAACTGAGTGAGTGGGTCACCCCATACAACTTCAAATCTACCAGGCTGAGGGCAGAAACAGTAAGTTGTCCTAAGACACCAGGTCAATGTCTCGCAGCAACTCAGAGGCTTAAATGAAGGCAGGAAGTGCCTCCACAGTGTTGATGGTGTGCAGTGTGTCAGCCCCAAGTCCTGGACCACCACTGTCCCCACCAACAGAATCCACGCATCCACAGGCCCACTCCTGCCCACAGGGGCAACAAGACACAGGGTAACTCTGACCCACTCCCACAGAGGGAAGTGGGGCAAGAACTAACTGACAGCAGGGATGGGGTGGCTGACCTGCAGGGAACACAAGGAGCTCTTCCACTGCCTACCTTCATGGCTGAGTGATACATTGTCACTGCCCAAATGGGCCAAACCTGGTTCAGGGTCAGAGATGGACCCCAGAGAGCCAGTGAGGAAGGTAAAGCCCACCACGAGGACTAGGAGAGCAGCCTCTGTCACAGTCAGCATACTCAGGGCCCTTCTCACCTGCATGGCCACCCCGACAGTCAGGAGCCAGAGGCTGTGAGACATATTGGTAACAGGAATGGGGAGGTGAGGGAACTTGGGTCAACTATCCAAATTTATTTCCTTGAAGAAACACAAGGAAAGGACTAGGGGAAGTTCTAGGAAATATTTTAACATAAAAAGAAAGTCATGCTACTTCTGTAAACCTTCCTCCAGGGGGAAAGGATTGACTCCCATGGGCTGCCCAGGACCACACACCCAAGCTGTGAAGTGACCCATCCCTGGAAACTCTAGTCCTGGGCACACCCGGGCACCCAGCCACCCTACTCACACCGGCTCTGACTCGCACCTGTGCACCCTGTCCTAAAAACACCTCTCCGTCCACCAAGAGTGTCATGCAAAATGTGGGACTCCTCCAGGCACTAACTTTCCTTCAACCAGCTTGTTACTGGGTGCAAAAGTGGGAGGGAAGGGAGGAGGCTAACCTCCCTTAAACTCCCCTGCAGCTCAGAAACTGTGTGTTCAAGGTCACATGTCACTTCCATGCTTAAATTTTTCTCCAAAAACAAAATCTTTGCTCTTTATATAATAATTATCCTTGTATTACTAAGAATCTCTTCATTTTGACTAAAACAAAACAAAAACAAAACAGTAATTTGTCCTGATTTTGCAACCTGAAGAGAAAATTGCTTTGAAAGGGGTCTGTCAACTGCTACCTACAGAGTGACACAAAGACCAAACCGATGGATCAGTCAAGTGGGCATTTTAAATAAGGACCAATGAGCCATTTTCCTCCGAATCTTACTGATTTAATTTTAGAGCTTCCTGTAACTCCTCCAGCATGGTAACAGAGTCTAGAAAACACAGGTGGACTCTGTTCAATGATTCACCCTAGAACAGCATCACTCTGAATGGTAATTCTCAGGGTACAGAACCACACACAGCAAGAGCTGGAAATGAGTTTGAATTCTGGCTGACTGCACAGGATTCCTCACAGTCACTGCTGCTGCTGTCTGCTCCTTACTCGGGAAATGAAGCCTGGAGGGAGAGGTGCAAGACACATTGGCTAATTGAAGGTTCTGTCTAATCAGGCTCCAATTAAATGACATCGTACTAGGCAGGATGCTCAATACCAGTTATCAAGCTGCTCTCATTTACAGCTGGAGAACTCCACAAGCATCCATGTTCAGAGAAGAGGCTAAGTTTTCAGCCCCTTAATTCAAGTGGTAAACAGATGGAGACCCACATTCATGGGGAGGGGAGGGAAGGCACAGTGGGAGCAGGGGTGGTGGCCACAAGGGGAAGTGTGCAAACACTATTTCTCTCTCACCACCAAACTGGCCCATTTCCCATCTGTTTTTACCTTAATGGCCTTTGTGGTCTCCAGTGGTTGCTCAGGAGGGATTCCCACCTCCCTCTCCCTTGGCAGCTGTTGAATGAAATACATATCTCTATCTGCAATAGGGATGTGTTTGATGCAGCTTCCAATTACCTAACCTTCCACCTGGGGAGACAGAGAGGCAAAACACCATGTGAGTAACTCCAGGAGGAAAGCCCTCCCTGGACTGTAAGTTAGACTTCTGCCCCCACCTGCCCTGGCAATGCAAGCATTTACTGAAACTCCACTCTGTGCAAAGCTCAGGACTGGGGGAGGGGGAATAAAATGACCATGCATGCAATTCCATTAGGAGAACCTGAGATGCTCTGTAAGAAATGTGGCCTTTCCATTAGGAATGTGAAGAGAAAACCACAGAAGGCAGTTAATTTCCAAAATGCTGCTGTCTGTCCGAACAATGGGTCATTTTATTGTTCCTCTAACAAAAAGGAAAAAGTTTTAACTATTAATTTTATAAACATTTTTATTGAGTTATAGGCATTTTACAATGTTTTGTCAAATTCCAGTGTAGAGCACAATTTTTCAGTTATACATGAACATATATATATTCATTGTCACATTTTTTTTTTGCTGTTTAACTATTAATTTTTAAACCAACTACAAATTGGCTTGCACTTAAAAGTCAACCACCTGGTTAGCATGCAGGACTTAGAGTGTGACAACCTGGACTCAGATCCTGGTTCCACATCTGTGGGCAGAGTAACCATGGCCACATCTGTTAACACATATGTTTCAGCCTTGGCACCTTCACCCATCATATGCGGTGAGTGGGTGCACAGAAGAGACCCAGTGACAGACAGCGGGTCAAGTACACAGCATGGTTTAGGCATGCATTAAAGTCTCAATAACCGATCTGCTCACTCTAGTAAGAGCTGCACTTGGTAGGAAGGAACAGTCTGGCAGGTACCCCTCAACCCTATGCTATGTGAGATCCATGCTGGGGGGAGTTTGGATCCACTCACCCAGCTGCCCTCCCGGACCAGTGACCAGGCTGTCAGCCATCACCAGCAGGAGAGGGCCAGGAGCTGCTGTGTGGTCCCAGGTCCTCACCAGCCCCTTGGGGTGCCACTCAACATGCAGGCCACAGGCTTGGAAGGTCCAGCTCATGCTGGTGGGAGTAGCTGTGCAGAGTGGACAATGTCCCCACCTGCACCAGGTAGAGGAGGCACTCTGAGCTCCCTGATGGCACTGGCTGCTTGTCACACACTCATGGAGACAGAAGGCTGGAGCAAATCCTCATCCATCTGACAGATGGATCAGTTCCACTATGTACAACACAGTTACCACTGAAGTTGCAAGAACAGTGACAGAATTCCTCTTATGTCTTCTGAGGTGCCCAACTTCTAGAAGTGAGAGAGTGTGTAGCCTTTCTCAGGAGCCCAAGCCAATTGTAAAATATTTAAGATCAAGATAAAAGATATGTACACATTATTAAAATAAAAAAAATCATAAGAACAGTAGCTCTCACAAACAGAAACTATTCACAATTTCTATACTCAATACATTACATATAACATTTTCTAAAATTAATTCAACCCATGTTGAGTATCAGCTTCATCACAGATTAAATATATTAAAACAAACCACAGCCAATGGTAGGAAAACAAGTAAGTGAGTTGTGCTACACCCACATGATGGGCTGTCAGGTAGTTACTAAATATCTTTCCACAGAGTATTTAACCATAAAGATACATCAGGGATAAGTCAATATGCAAAATACAACCTCAGGAGCACATTGTACAATTAGAACATGAAATCAGATGGAGGGTATCCCAACTGTGCTTAAAATGTGTGTTGTTTGTCTAAGAAAAAGAGCTCAGTAGACTATACCAAAAAAGTGTGGCACAGTCCTCTGGGCAGGTTTGTGGGTCATTCTATTTTCTTTACATTTCTCCATTTTACCTAAATTTTGTACAGTAAATGTAATTTTTATAAATAGGGGGAAAAAACTGCATTAAGAAACAGAGAAAAATTTGAACAACAACTTTCTCTGTGGGCCTGCACGTAGTGTGAAACTTGTTTCAGATGCACAGGGGAGGCCAGGAAGCAGACCCACAGGCACAGGCCCTGACCTTGGCCTGCACTGACCTCTGAGGACGTGACCTCAGAGAGGAGCCAGGCAGGACCACACAGCAAGTGGCACCTAAACACCTCACACCCAGGAGGGGGCAGTGTTCTGAGACTGGATGAAGGGGCTGCGAGCACAGAGCATGCTCTGCAGGACTCCTGCCTCTCCTCACCCCCGGGCAAAGGGGACACTGGCAGGGTGCAATGACAGAGGGGAAAGATTTGGCTTTTTCCTCCTGACTGTAGAAACATCAGCCTCCCCCTGCAGTGATTTCTGAACTTTGAGGTATTAAAGCACCAGCATATTAGTACATCATCTCTGCAATGTCCTGAAATAAAACAGTGACTATTTTTAAATGAAATAAATGAATTGTTTTTTTAAAAAAAAACTAGTTTGCATTTTTTAAATTTGTCTTAGTTGATTTACAAAATTCTGTTAGTTTCCAGTGTATAGCATAGTGATTCATTTATTGCATTTTTAAATGGAGCTTAGCACATAAACACACAAACCTATATTTGCACAAAAGATACTTGTAATACACAAAATAACAAACATTAGTATCAGGGGTTGCCTCCAAGAAGGGACGTGGAGAAGGAAAGGCATGTCTGAATTCCCAATGTAACCCCCTCCAGATAGCTTCAATTTATTAAAAAAAAAAAACTTTAAATAATTCATTTAACTAGTCCATTGTACCAAATGTATATATATATATATATATATATATATATATATATATATATAGTCTCTTGAAGCCTGAATTAGAAATCACTTCTGTTATATTTTGAAAATTAAAACCAAAAAGTGACATTGCAGAGCATCCTACAAGTCAAGGTGAACAATCTCTCCTTCTTGGCTCTTAAATAATTTTTAAAAAGCAAGAAACAAAGCCTCTCCAGAGGATTGTCACAGAACACAAAATCATCCTCCAAATGTTCATGTGCCACACCCACTGATACCCAGATTACAGTTCAGAATGAAAGCCAGGAAAACCCTCCTGTCAAAGTGACACCGGGGCCAAGCAGAGCCCAGGGACATCAGACGACTGCTGAAACCAGACTGCACAAATCTGCTACTGCAAATTTCCAACTGCCAGTGCCACAGACACTAGGCATCTTCCACTTTCTCACACAACTGTGTTTAAAGGCTCTTGTTACCTTTGCTAAGTACAGGTATGTCTTCAAAAGTGGTGCTTTAATTAACAGAAGGGTTTTTTCTTTCACTGCTTCCTTCACCTCAAATCAGGTTAGGCCCACAGACAGAGCAGAACTCGGGGCCCTGCTGACCATTGGGATAGTGTGAGTGACCCCATCCCTGCTGTCAATGATGATTCCTGTTAATGTGTGTTCACCAACTTGTCATGATGTCCACTACACAGCTAAGGCCAGCACTGCCTTCACAAATACCACAGAGACCATCAGCATGGGGACTTTCTCAAGTGTTCCACAAGCCTATCTTCAGGTTGGAGCAATAAGCCCTTTCTTTCTTACTGAGACTGAATGAACTTTCCCTTTCCCTACCTTCCATCTTCCTCCCAAATCCAAATTCCAAAGTGGACAACTAACATGTAAATTCTGTGCACTTAATCTGGAGGAGTCAACTTCTCAGTAAGATAAATCAAAGCTTTGCAAAGAAAAGCCAGAGAGAAAGGAATCTTATTGTGGAATCAGGAGGTTTTAATTTCTAATCCACTGGTTCCCAGTGTGGGTCCACAGATGGATTGCAATAAGACTACTTGTGGGGACTTTAGAAAGACAAAATACTGGGCCTGGCACCCAGAAATTCTCATCTGGCAGAACCAGGATAGTGGTTCTCAACCAGGGGCAATTTTGCCCCCAAGGAGCACCTGGCAATATCTGGTGCCATTTCTCGCTGTCACACTTGAGGGAGGGGAGGCTGGTGGTGGTGCTTCCCCTGGTGGGTCAAGACCAGAGATGCTGCTAGACATCCAACACACAGCTCAGTAACCTCCCCTCCCCTGAGGACTGCCCGATCCAAAATTTTGAGGCTGGAAACCCGTGGTCTGATATAAATTCTGAGAATGTGTATTTTGAAAAAAACACTTTTGAGGAGACCTTGCTGCATAGATCACTTTGAGAACCACTGGGCCAGTGTTTCCTGAAGTGTCTCCTACTCCATGGAACAGAAACAGCTTAGGGGTGGGGGAATATTTCTGGTTAAATTTGGAAGTGGTGGAATAAACAGAGTTTCCTAATGTAGGCATTTTCAGAGCCTTTAAGACATCACTGTCTACTGAGAATCACCACACAGAGGACACAGCATGTGGAATCTTCCAAGTTAAACATCTATGCAACTCCTACTCTTTTTTCCTACAAGTAAGGGAATAGAATACGCAGGAAGCATTTTGGAAAACAATTTTATCATTTATTCCCCCAAATTTCAGTCAATTCCCTTATATAGAGGCAGATACATTACACCTAAAAACAACAAACCCCCCCACGAAGAACAAGCAGCTTCAGGGGAAGTTCTGCAAACTCATGGAACCACAGGAGCTCAGATCCACAAAGGGAAACCCTTGAAAGACATTTATTTTGTTTCATTTTGTTTTGTTTTAACAGATTCTATAGTATATTTTCTTTTTTATGATCAGAAGTAAAAGAAGCCAAAGAACCACACCTACATATTGATCTTGTCTTCCTGAGGATACCTTAGATTCTAATGAGTGTAAACAGACAAAAGCTGGACAAACTCTACACCAGCAGTAAAAACATAAATCACAGAAATTGCTCTGTACAGTGTTTGAGCTCAGACCTGAATGGGATGAATTCCTGTGAACTTGAGTGCATGGGAAAGGAAACCACATGACACAATCTTACAGAGGCCTCTAGAATCACCATTTCTTCCACATTAGACAACTAAGGTCACTTGGGAATCATGAAAGTCACTTGTCCTTACCTGAACTGCAATGTAGAGTCCCGGTACATTAAATAATTTGAACATAATTTCTGCAAGATATTCTTTATTTTCTGGTGTATTCAGAGGAGGTTCTGTCTGTAAGGAAATATTCACTATATTTAGTGTTCACCCAAATTTCATGTAATTACATCAGAACAGCAAAATGTTAATCTAAAAGCATGTTCATTAAGATGCTGTACAACTCCTTAATTTGACAGACAGAGTACACCCAGAGTGATTGATTAAACATATTTTGGCTGTGAGGTTTAAAATCTTTGAGAGAGTAAAGCCTCTCTAAACACTTCTGCTCTTACTAATCCACCCCAAAACAAGAACAAGTTACAGAAAAGGAACCTCCACCTCGGATAACAGAACACCCAAACACCGTGAATCTGAAGAGACATGCACTGAGCTGCCAAGGGCAATAACAGCCCCACTGAGACCAGATGAGTGAGGACATAGAAAGAGAACACCAGTGACTTCAGGTACCAGGCAATATCCAGTTCTCCAGAGAAGAGCAAAAGCAGAGAGCCCTTGCTTGGAGTCAGAGCAGTCTGAGCAGCACAGCTGCAGGAGCCTCGCTCCCCAGGCCCCTCCCCTCAGAGCACAGGTGGCAAGGTGAGAAGTTACACCTCCACCATCTTCTGTGAGAAAGACAAGCCTGGGACAGAATCTGCTTCAGCCAGACACTGCCCACCACCCAGCCTAAACCAGACACACAGCCAGTTCAGAAAGAGCTCCCCTCACTCAAAGATGAGGAAAGAACACAAAAAGACTAGCCAAACATCAAATAAAAACACTCATAGAAAAAGAGTGGAGAGAGAAAATAGGAAAAAACAAATGGCAGATAAAAAACATGTACCCAGAAAAATATAAAAATAATGTAGATGAATATCATGACATAGATATCCGAGTTTTTTAAAATGTCTATTTAAAATAATAACTATTATCTAATAGGAGGAAATTAACAGGATTACAGAAAGATAAAAATAAATAAAACTGCTTTTTGTCATTCAGCAATATGTTGAAAATTTTTCCATGTTAATAAATATGGATTTACATCACATATTTAAGCTAGGGAAAAAAAGAGAGAGAAAAGGAGAAAAAAAAAAACAATGAAAGGAAAAAAAATCTAGGCCTTTTGGCAAAAAAATAAATAAATAAAAATCCACATTACCCTTTGTTATATACTGAGCTGTGTGTCACAAAACTCTTATGCTGAAGCTGCAACCCTCAGGTGACTGTGTTTGGAGATGAAGCCCCTAGAGGGGTAATCCAGGATCAGTGAGGTCACATGACAGCACTAACATCTCTGCAGGATAAGGCAGAGGGATCAGGGAGCTCTCTCTCACTCACACACAGAGGAAGAGCCACACAAGGACCTGGTGAGAAGGAGGCCATCTACAAGCCAGGAAGAGAGATCTGATCATAAACCAACCATGATGGCACCTTGATCTCAGACCTAAAGCCCCCAGAGCTGTGAGAAAACAACTGTCTGTTGTTGAAGCCACTCAGCCTATGGTGTTTTTTTAGGCTTATTGAGCAGAGCAACATACTCTTAAAGCAGGAAAAGGGCAGCCTGTCTTGGCCATTGGCACAGCTGCATGCAGGACACTGGGACACACAGGGCCACATTTACAGACTTTTCTGGCAGGAAAATATGACCCCAGAATTCTATATCTGGCCACACTGCCAATCAAGTCTGTTGCAAAAACAAAATATATTTAAACATACAACAACTTGAGAGAATTTGGTTTCTATGAACCCTTCATGAATTAACCATCAGACAATAAGCTTTAGCCAAATAATAAGAATGCATAAAGTACAGCCAAAGACTTACAGTGAGCAAGTAGTCCATTTAAGATGTAGGGATAAATGCTTTTCTTTTCTGGGAGAATCTATAGCTATAGAACAGAATGTAAATATTATAAATTAAAACAACAGGAGTAGTATCAAGTTGACAGGCACAGATGGAAAGGAGGAAAATATAAAGACACTGATGCCCTTGTGTCATGGAATCAAAAGATATTGTTTTCTTGGTAGAGCAGCAGAGACACCAGTAAACATAAAGTCACAAACATAAATATCAGAGTAAGTTCACTAACATAAACAATCAAAAGCAGGTGATAGAAGAAAGGAGGAGGAGGTAAGAAATGTGGCCATGTACCAACGTGGTCACTAAGCACAGTAGGAAGTAATCATCCCTAAACAAATACAGGTAAATATCTTATACAAAAGTACAGTTATGTTAAAATATGTTTTACCAATTATCAGAACGAATATGCACCCAATAGAAACCAAAGAGAAAGCCAAGCCTGAGTTTTAAAATATCCATACATAAATAAAACACACTAAAACCAGAAAGCACAGCACCAGAAAAGCAGCTGTGACCACACACACCTGCCACACAGCCCAGGCCATTTCAGCACGGGCAACGGGAGAGCTCCAACTCCAATCAGCCCAGCTACACCCCACCTTCGATTTTACCAAGTTTGGAAAGTGATTTCCTCTCTCCATGCATAATTAGCACTGACTTCACAGGAGTCTAAACAAAGTGCTCATGGCAGCACCTGGCATGGGGAACGTACTCAGTGAAAGTGCATTATTATCACTAAAATCATCAGCATGTACCAGTGAGAAACTCACCTACTGAAGAGGAAGTCTCTGAACAAAGACTATGAGACAAAATCAAATTCCATTTTCAAGCCAAGGGACATCTAAAACAAGGTGCCTCAGAGAGGTGCACAGTTGTCACAGCTTCCAAGATCAGAAAAAACATAACTGCACATAACAAGGAACTGATTACACAGATTAGGTCACATCCATAAAATGTAACACTTTGCAGCAATTAAAAAGGATGGGCAGTGTGTCTGCAGATATGAAACAATATCTACTATAAATTTGCTACATGAAAAGAGGCCTCTCCATACATACACATTCTTAAATATACTTCTGTATCTACAACATTTTTTTTAAAAAGCAAGGTGTATGAGGGAGAGAAATGAGGAGCTGTTTATGGGCACAAAGTTTTGATCTTGCAAGATGGAAAAGTTCTAGAGTTCTGTTACATCACAATATCAATGTAGGTAATGTTACCAAATGATACATTTAAAACTGTGTTAAGTGGGTAAATTTCATATATTTCAAATTATAATTTCTAAAATTTTTAAAGTAAAAATCAAAATGTACCATAGTATGTCAATTTTGTTACCATTTTATGAATCAAGTTTATGTATAATCCATGTGCCTGCACATAATTATTGCTGGTTAAGCACCAGTAAAGTTGGTTTCCTCCAGGAAGGGGATCTGGAAGGCAACACAGAAGTGGGAAAGAGACACTCTTGCACTGGAAATCGTACTGCACCTTTTGAATTCTGTGCTGTGTGTATGCTAACTCTTCAAGCAAATAATCAAATCTGGCTATCAACTAGCTGGGGGCTTTAGTTTATACTCCTGTCTGATACAAAGCTCAAACATCATGCCCCAAGTAAGTTTTAATTACTCTGATTAGAATCAATACACTCCCTGAATGGGAGAGAGAAAGCAATCTTAAGACATAGACAAGAAATAATAAAGTCATCAAAAGCAGATTGTAAGTAAATGATCTAAACTTTATTCAACAACACATTACTTATTTTAATATGCCTACCTCAAGGGGCTGAGATCAAATTAGTTAATACCTTAATGATCCCAGTACACATTTAGCACTGTGTTAGTGATTACTATATCAGATTTTTTTTTTTAGTTTTCTTTCATTTAAAGCACATGAAGAATAGCTGTGGATTCCAATATTTAGGTTACAATATATCTCCTTATGGCACCTCCTATCAACCTGAAAAACAGGCCTAATAACTACCTACCCCACAATTGTCTGTGGGATTAAATAAGTGAGTTAATTCATGCAAATGCTTGGTGGGGAGAGGGCTGGGCCTTTAGCAAGTGCTGAATATATCAACAATCAACTGTAATATCAAGAATATATCTCAGGCCAGAAGAAATTGAATGTATTAACTCCAGAGACCTAGAGTCTTCTCTTACCTTGAAGAGGAATCCAAGCACCTTAATAAGTTAATTTTATAAACATAACATTTAAACTGATTAGAGGGGGGAATAGGATGAAGAGAGGAAGGCTAGAAAGGTATGCAAAGTGGGAGCATAGTCATGCAATGTTTCCTTCCTGCCTGGTTTAAAAAAAAATGTGAGCCTATAGAAGGCATTCCAACAAGAAGTAGATTAACCTGGCTCTGGATTCTTCCTGGGTTTAATTTCAGTGTCAAGTGATGTTCCAAATAAATCCCAGATGAATGAAAAATATATATAAACATCAAAGGAAAGTAGGTTTACTTACATAAAAATTTACAATTATAGATGTTCAAAAACATAACCTACAAAAAATCAAGTGAGAATAAGTATCTGCTTATGACAAAAAATTCTTATCTGTTATATGAAAGAACTCACACCATAAAAAGATTGTGGCCATACATACAACAGAATATTATTCAGCCCTAAAAAAGGAAGGAAATTCTGACACATGCTACAATGTGGCTGAACCCTGAAGACCTTATACCAAGTGAAATAAGCCAGTCATGAAAAGACTAATACTGGATGATTCCACTTATATGAGGACCCAGAATAGTTACAGTCATAGAGACAGAGGGGGGATGGTGGGGGCTAGGGCTGGGAGAGGGGGAAAGAGAGTTATTCTTTAATGTGGACAGAGTTTCAGTTTGGAAGATGAAGAAGTTCCTGAGATGGATGGTGATGATGGTTGCACAACAATGTCAATGTACGCAACTCACCAAACTGTACATTCAGAAATGGTTAAAATGATAAATTTTATGGTATGTGCATTTTATCACAAAAGAAATATTTAAGTAGAATAAAGTTCAAAGAAATCATAGCAACAATAAAAGCAATAAAACACTGATATGTACAAAACCCAGGACATGAATAGGCAATTCACAAAGGAGAAAATACAACTAATAAATACATGAAAAACTGTTTAAGATCAAAGGTATTCAAACTGCAAATTAAAAAGTCAAATAATCAAAAATGATATTAATCAATCCTAAGAGTTCAAATAATGTGGCTTCTTGTACATTGAAGATTTCAGTGTGAAATGGTATACCAGAGATTCAAAATTATTAACACATCTGGACCTCCAAATTATATATATATATATATAATTTTTATATTCTTAATATAAAAATGCTCTAAATATAGAAAAAAATGTGCAAATATTAATTTATGTTATGTCTTACAAAACCAAGAAACTGGAAACAAAAGTAAACATCTAAAAATAGTGGGGCTGCTAAACAGACAGGAAACAACCACTGGATACATGATTGCATGACCATTAAAGCGAGGATTATGAAAACCATGCAAGAAAATGGGGGAGAGGGATGGAGGACTCAATATTGAATGAAAAATCATATAAAAACATGAGTGAAAAGATTAAGTATAGCTATACTAAATGATAATATTTATGATAATGGGATAGGAGTGTGAAAAGCCCCACAAGAATCTTCCAAATTTTCTAAATCGCACTTATAGTTCTATAATAAGAAAAAAAAAATTCATTACAAGAGTTGTGAAGCCCTGAGTTACAGCCTGTGTGTGAAGGCCACAGAAACTCCCAATACAACTTCCTGGTTTATTTCTCCACAGGCGGAGAAGCTAACAGAAGAAAGACTTCACCCCAGGGCAGAAGCCACAGCACATCCTGGTGTGGCTTTTCCCTAGCCTGTTGGCTCTGTAACGTGGAAAACACTTTCCATATCCAACCACAGTTGTGAAGACAGCTGAATTCTTGATCTGCCACTGTCTTCATACCTGTAGTCACATCATTATGGCAGGCACTGCAATTTCCCTACCCAGTATCTATTCTGCCTTCTGCCTTAATGACAGACCACTGATCAATCACAGGCCCAGAAAACAGCATTTCCCAGACTTCCTGGTGTACAGGGATGGCTAAGTAAGTTCTGGCCAATAAGAAGCAAAAGTTATTGGATGTGTCTTCTGGGAAAGCTCCTTACAAGGTTGAAGGTAGACTCATGTAGTAGGCCCACTTCTGCTCTTAACCCCTTCTTTCCTGGAATATGGAGGTGATGACTGGAGCTGCAGCAGCTAACTTGTGATCTAAGGCAATCTTAGAATGGAAGCCATATGCTAAATATACTAGAGCACACAGATCCCTAATGACACCAGAAACCTGACATACCAGCACTGCCCTCCCTACTACAAATGACTTTAAGAAAAATAAAACCTTTAACTTGCTTAAATCACTGATTTTTACACTTTAGTACTTGCTGCCAAACAATTCACCATCTGTGAAGAACTAACATTAAAATCTATACACTTCCATTAAGAGAATGTTTACAATAAAATTAGGTTCTCCTGGCTCCTGAATCAAATTCAGCATTATTAAAGATACATTCTTCTGGGTTCTCAGAACCATAATCATAAATCTATGTTTTCCTCAATCCTCCTTTTCTCCTATGTTTACCACCAGTAATTGTTCCTTTAGAGGACTAATTTAAATAAAACCTTCCAAAAACCATTATTAATATATAACGAGATCTAAATTGGAGATATCAAGTTTTTCTTATTTTTTAAATACTGAAGTATATGATTAAAACTTCACATGAATGCAAGTTACATAAGCATTGTATTCATAATAATGGTAAAATATCATCAAGTATTAATTCAAAAATGAATAATTAGTCAGTACTATAAAAATCAATCCATATTTCTGGATAAAGAAAGCAAGCTGAACACATGCAACTAATATTGCTCCAGTCTCAAACCTCTCCATAACTGCAGTAAAGAAACATTTTTAAAAACATAAATCCTCAAGGAAGGGCAAGTAGGAGTGGAGATGACAATATACTGAAAATGGGAAGAACACGGGCCAGCAGTAACAGACTCAGCAGCACCAAGGATGTCCAGCTCCACACCAGCCAGTGCTAGTGTACAGGACAGAGCAGGTCTGAGCCACCCTAATGAACCAGGAAGGGAGTTACTGCGGTAAGCCAGGACAAGCCACATGTCATGGTGATTATTATGTGTCATCTTGACTGGGCTAAGGGGTACCCCGAGAGCTGGTAAACGATTCTTTCTGGGGTGTGTCTGAGAGGGTGTCTCTGGAAGAGCTTAGCATGCAGCAGACTGAGTAAGGAGACCTGCCCTTGCCAATGTGGGTGGGCAGCACACAGGCTACTGAGGACTTGATTGGAAAAGGATGAAGGAAGGGTGATCCTCCATCCCTGAGCTGGGACACACATCTTTCCTGCTCTCAGGTGGATGGCAGAGCTCCTGGTTCCCAGCATCCTTGGGCAGCACTGCTGCTTGCTCTTCCTCCCCTGATTCATATTCAGAAAGGTTTGCAAATCTCCTCTACAGTTACAATTCAATTTCCCTTCAAGAGCACTGCAGTTCTTTAGAATATATGATTCTGTCTTGAACTCTGGGCAATTCAGTATTAGAGAAAAGAGTGTGGTTCCCATTTGCTATCTGTTTAGTCCACGTGACCAACATGAGTTGAGTCTCTGAAACTTCTTGAAAAACATGAGCCCTACTGAGCTCATTCCCACCATGGATGTGCAGATGTCTGTCATGGCAGTCAGAAGGGACAATTTCATAGGCTACTGAGGGAACTTTAATTTAAAACTTTTAGACTCTTTTACACCAAGAAGCCATTAGCTGATGTAGTGGTTCAGTAAATGTCTTCAATGAATTTCTGGACATGGCCACAAATCCCTGTACCTGCTTCACTCCCCTTCAATTATCCCATTAACTGATGAGGAAGGACATAAGCCTGAGATAAAACCACCCTTCTCATAACTTCCTCTGTCAAATCATGCAGCAAACACACCTCCTAACTTCAAAGTACAATAAATGTAGCACAATATTTTCTTATGTTTAATGTAATAAACAATTATTTTTGAAAATTCTCTTCAGATACTCATTTTTGGCAAAGGACATAAGCTTTTCCATATTCATGTCAAACACCTCCAGTTCGTTCCCAGCAATTGGTTTTATTGTACTGCGGTGTATATGCCAGCTAGAGCAGAAAAATTCCTGGTAGGAAAAATTTCCTGTGGGCTGTGTCCTGGTGATTGCATTTGCTCCACGGGCCTAAGACTCAGACTCCCTCTGAGCAGAGCGGGATGGGGCAGGAAGGGAGAGGAAGCTGGGCCCCAGGCCCATGCCTGGAGTCCTATCAACAGGTAGTTATGTGACGTATGAGAGAAGGGAACATGCCAAGCATGGCAGGTGGGAGTCTGTAATTTGTTTTGGCTGTAAAGACAAAGCCACTCAGACATACTGTCAGTTTCCTGGCTCCATGTATTTTACATAAACCATCATAGATACACAGGAGAGAAAATACACAGTGACCTGTAAAACACAGTACTTGGACGTGGCAATTCCTATTTGTGAAGATACAGCCAGGAAAAAGCTTAGAGCACTTTCAAGGACTTGATTTAATACACACAAAATATATAGATTCCACTAACTACCATAACAGCCTTGTACTTAACATATTTTAAGCCAGATAATTCTAAAGAATATTCCATATTTAACATTAGGAAGAATTATATAATTGGATCAGGGACCATTTGACAATGCACTAGCATGGAAAAAATGCAAAGCTAAATTATGTAGGTTTTAATGTGCAGCCTATGTTACATGCAATTGCTCTCCTTAAAGTAAGTGTTTTATACATGTAATTAATTTTAACTTAAAAAGAACATAAAACAATGAAAACAGGCTCCACAACCAAGAGACATTTCTCTTCATTTCTCTGTATTGTTTTATTTCATCTGAACAAGATCAATTACATCCACAATATCAGGGCCTGTAACTCAGCTCAGTGTTAGTGTGAGATTTAACCTTGGCAAAACAGCACCTTGACTCAGCTCCCTCTGCTGTAAGAAGCAAAGGTCAGAGCCAACCAGTTATTTCAGGAGGACACCTAACTACACAGGTGGTTTCCTACCCAAACCCATTCCTCCCTCCTCATTCCTTGCTGCTGGAGGCCGGTTTAGGTACTTACCTCTTGGGGCCAGGTGATGAGATGTGGTCCCCTCACCAGCAACAGGAGAGAATCTTGACTCATCAAAATGTACCAAAGTAATTTTGTTCCCCTCTAGGGCCCACACTGGGCACGGACAGACAGGGCAAATCTGCTAGGAAGGCTTCTGAGGATGAGAGTCTTAATTCTAAAACTCTGAAAGTAAATACACCAAAAGTCAGTACAGGAACTCGGGCAGCCACCATGGGGCCTGAGGGGAACCAGCACAAGAGGCCAAACAGGTGAATTAGGCTGGGTTCTCACCTCCATCTCTGAGCTGCTCAAGTAACCAGTCCTGAGTGTCCTGACACTGGCATCCTGTTTTGTGGGATAATAAGCCCTCTTTGGTTTTGGACATTTTGGTTGAGCCTTCTGTTATTTGCCCAAATAGCACTCCAACTCATACAAAGAGCTTTAGTGGGAATTAAAAACTCCCCAGGGAAGAATATCCTGGGTTTAAAATCTAAGCAACCAAGAATCCACAGGGCTCTTCTCTCAGTCCCAGTTACTCACCATCAAAAAGTGATGGCCCTCAGGTTCAGCTCAGGGAAAATTAAAAATAACTTGTTCCATGAACCTCTCCATTAGATCTCAGTCTTCAATTATTCCATGTCTTATTGGCCACTAAAGCAAGAGAAATCAAACTATGTCAAGCTTCAGTCCATGTCAGTAAGAGCAACAGTTTTAAAAACAATGGCCCAGAAGAGACTGAGTTATTAGAGAAAACAGGTCCTTTGCACTGGGTGAATGTTAATTTATGTAAAGAAATAACAGGCACTTTACCAGAAATATTAAGTTATATTATCATTTATATTCTACTTCACATCTCTAAGTACAAAGTATCATCTTAACAGTGGAGTAATAGATGCAAAAGTACAGCTAATCTGCCATACCATTCCATTTGGAGTTTGGAGGTTTTTAGAACAAATACCTAGTTAAACAATTTTAGTGCTTCTTTTTAATTAATCAGTCTACAGCTCTTCTACATCGGACAGGTCAGTGAGTCAACCTGCAATTTTCCACAGAAGCAGATCTTGCTCTCACATGAAGCCCAGCATTCCCAGAGTCAATCCTGCATTCTGGGGTTTCTTAAATTCACTTGATTCCCCACATGAAAAATACCTTGTTCAACTAACACAACACTGTAAATCAACTATACTTCAATTTTGAAAAATACCCCATTCAAAACCAACAACAACAAAACCTCTTTTCCAACACAAGAATAAAATACACAGCTCACAAGTACAATTGCTATGAAATCTACCATTTTGCATGATTCATCCTACTCTCTTTTCTTGATGATACACTTACAGAAGCAAATCCCGGTGGGGAGTTTAACTTTGTGGCATACGTGGGTTTATCTATGGCTTCATCCCTTATGAAAAAGTCCAGGTCATCAACTCCCCTCAGCACCCTCCTTTGGGCTTGGTCAACCACTTTTGCTGACTCTCTGATGGCAATACCTTAGGGAGAACAACGCAAAGATTTCTGTCAGCATCCATACTCATTTCAAGGGTCAAGGAAGCATAATATAACCCCTGTGTATGTACAAGTAAATTTTCAATGTCAGGGTCTCATTGGAGTTGAGAGTGTTCACAGAAAAGACGCTATCACAGAGCACATAAAGTAATACAGAAACCTTTCTTATGTTCTGGTATTATTTTTAGTGTGGCACAAAGGAGCCTAGCTGGTCTGCTTTTAATACTGACAAAAGATGAATTACTAAATTTTTCAGTTTCATCTGAAAAAACATCCCTCATGATAGTGAAGTGAAAAGCACATATCAATCGGTTCCAAATTTTAGAATACAATGTAGAAGGACACAAAATTAAAAATATAATGTGAAAGAAGAAAATAAACTGAAAAATGCTCATACACTCTCAAGTCATTTTAATAAAACTGTGTCACACAGATTTAAAATATATTTTTATTCTTGTTACAAAATCACTAAAAGAAAAAACTGAGGTTGCTGACTAATATCTCACAAGAAAAATTCAATAATCAAACAACTGTATTATGTAAAAATATTAATGGCTTTATGATATATTATTTTAATAATAGTTTAACCACGATATTTAGGAATATACTTATAGTTAATAATCATATGAAACTTCACTGTAGAATTTAACATCTAATGAAATGTGGAAAGCTTCATGAAGATTCAATTTTCCACTTAAATTCCTAACCCCTGGTCACACTTTGCTTTCCCATAAACTCATCTTCATCAAATTTATTCCAAAACAAATGAGTAAACATATACAACCATTTTTAAAAGTAGAGTATTTGTAGTTCCCAATTTATTAGAAATGAAGAATAACAGCAAAGCTAAGGGAGTGAATTTTAAACCTTGCCCTCAGAAAGGCATCTTGAAATAATAGCTTGAAAAGGTAGGAAAAAGAAAAGAGGTACAGGACAGAAATCACTTTGCTCACCTCCTCTTCTGACTCCATCTCACTGCCGCACTTGGTCCAGAAGCTTTCAACTTACAGAAGGTGGCACAAATCCAAAGCGCAGGATTTCTGCAGGACTAAGGCAGCAGGCGTGACGTGGACGTGCTGGGGGCGGAGCCCAGAGGAAGCATCCGGGGCAGAAGCAGCGGGCGTGCCAGGACCACGAGGCCGAGAGTGGGGCTGGGGAGGTCTAGAGGGCCGGGAGGAACTGCGGCAACTGCAGCCACAAACACACCCGTTCCCGAACACAGACCCCGCCACGGGCGGCGCACTGACGGGCGGCGCACTGACGGGCACCGCGCAGCCACCTGTGCATACGCAGCACGTCAGAGGGCCCTGGCGGGACGGCCCGCAGCCGACCCCAAACGCCTCGCGCAGCCGCGGCGCTGCTGCAGGGCCGGCGGGAGCCCCTGAAGCCGTCTCCCCGCACCTCGCGCCCCGCTCCGCCCTGGGCGGCGGCAGCAGCTGCGGGAAACGGAGCGAGCGAGCGGCTGGCTCGGGGACTGACCGGCCGCGCCGCCCTGCGCCCCGACTCGCCCTCGCCCCCGCGCCCCGGCGGGGTGGCCGCCTCCGCAGGGGCCGCGGCAGCGAGAGCCCGCCTCTGCGATGAGGCCCAAGCCCCCCTAGGCCGCGGACCTAGGACAGCGAGGGCTTCAAGAAGCGGGCGGCGTCCCTGTCCTTCCGGAGCGAGCAGGAGGACGAGGTGCTGCAGGTGGGCAGGCTTCGGTCCCGGACCAGTGGACTGGCCCAGGAGGAGGACTGGAGCCCCAGGAGGAGCCTGCCAGTGCTGCCGTGAGGGAGGCTTACCAAGAGACTGGAGTCAAAGGAAAGTCAGGCAGACTCCTGGGCATATATGAGAACCAAGACAGAAAGCACAGGACATATGTCTATGTCCTTACTGTCACTGAAATATTAGAAGACTGGGAAGATCCTGTTAATACAGGAAGGAAGACAGAGTGGTTAAAAGTAAAGGATGCCATCAATTTCTCCAGTGTCATAAGCCTGTACATGCAGAGTATCTGGAAAAATTAAAGCTGGGTTGCTCGCCAACCAGTGGAAATTCCACAGTCCCTTCCCTTCCAGAAAGTAACACCTTGTTTGTAGCTGCTGCACAGAGAACCTCTGGGCTGCCATCCAGCATAAGGTAGACAGGGTTGGAAGGACCTCTTCCACCATGTGCAATCTCATGGGCAGAGGTTTCTTTATTTTCCTTGACAAATATCTGAATGACGCTTACAAACTGAATTTGCCATGCGGGATTTTTTTAACAATCTGCTTGATTTTTAGGTGCTTTCAAATCTTCTTTAAAAAGAAAAAAGATAGTGTAAAATATTTTAATAAGCCAAAGCCATGTGGAATTTTTTTTTTTAGATGCCTTAAATGTGCTCTCCCACCCAGCCCACCCACCTTGTTATTTTGTTTGGCATTTTCACTTTTTCCCCAGTATTTTTTTATCCATTTGATGTCAGTCTGTGGTTTTTGTCAGATCAACATACTTGTGGGTATATTATCCTGGTGAATTGTCTTCTCATTCACAATATTAACATATTCAATGAATCCATTTGTCAACTCATTTATCTCAATTTTCACAACTGGTACTATGTCACTAGCTACTTGATATGGCCAATTCCCCTTTAACTCAATAGTCCTTTAATACAGAGTTTATCTCTATAGAGCTGGTGAGTTTTAGGCAGTTACTGTAAGCAAAATGCATGTAGTAGATATCTTATCATGGAACCTGTATTCATGGAATTGAATTAGGGTGCTCAGTTGCCAATTCCCTTTATTCATAATCTCTCTTTACACAGAACACACAAGAACCATATTTCCCTCAATGTAAATTGCTGCTTTTAAATATATATTTTCAGTTTGAATTTAGTGACATCTCTTCAGTTAAACTTGCTGGTTACCAGTAAACACCTTAAATAGCAGTCAGTGGTGACTGCATCAGAATTGAGTAAAATGGCCTTCTTGTTCACCTGTTACAGACCTAGGTTTTTAGGTTGCCTCGGAATGTCTCATCTTTTATAGGTGGTCAGCAGGTAGGTACTATTTATCATGTAACTAATTACTGGGACACTGGAATGTACCTAAGAATTATTTTGTCTTATTTTTATATTCACATAAATCCAAGAATCCTACCTAAAACACATAAATACCTAATCTGAAATGCCTGTACTTCCTCAACCAAGTCAGAGATGAGATGGGGCAAGTAAAAGGTGGTTCTCTATGTAGATATTAGCTTTTTGTAAAGATCATAACTGTTGAGTATAAAGTAGGAAGAAGCATCGTTAGACATTTGTTGTACAAATTGTTAACCTTTAAAAATATAACTGCTGCTGAAAATAGTGCTGTTATAAGGAAAATCAGTGCCACCATTTTGAAACTGGGCTCTTGTGCCATAAAAGCAGCTGAGCTAAATACGAGTATTAGTTCACAAATTAAGGCTGCCAAAGGAATAAGACAGAAAAATTTTAAACCACTGACATTTCATTCTAAATTATGTAGTGTGATCAGACATGATCTTCCAGAATTTTTATATTTTTCTTTGTACAGAGGTTATGTTTTCTGGGTGTTTTTTTTTTAAAGGAAATACTTAAAAATCCCAGAGATTGACACTTGTTATCAATCTTCAGTGGACTAAGTTTTTCCTCAGTAATCTCTGAAGTTTCTTTAAATTATATACTTAACACAGAAGATAAATTGATTGTATTTGTACATAACACTGTGTCCACCTGAAATGTCACAATTACTGGGGGGCCTGGGTATGTTGTACATTGATATTCTTAAAGGTAATAATGCATGAATTTCTTTTATAAACTCTTGGACTATGTATTTGATGTGTAAAATATGTACAGTATTAATGTCAACCATTTCTTAAAGGTGAGCCTATAAATATTGTTGTATCATTTTCTTTGGTCAGTAACATTTGGACCAAGTAGTGCCACTTGGGTCAGGATTTTCATCAGTGCCATTTAGCAAAACATCTGTCTTTGGTCTATGCAACTAGCAAAATTTTGTAAAATGCATCAGAATACTTCAGAGTTGTCACACTTTAAATTTCACATGAGGGGTTCTTCACTATTTTTGAACTCAGCCCACTGAAGCTAGAGGAAAGGCCCTGAGGATATTTATTTCTGTTAAGAGAAAAAAGCCTACATTTGCAGGCTCAACAATTGAATCTACTACAGATAAAAAATAGTGTCTACTCTCTCAGTCCCTCAAAGTTTACAGAGTGTTGGGACTTTCATTTGTGCTGCTTTCTGTTAAGTAGTTGGATAAAACTGGGCAGCTAAAATTTTCAGTCCCAAGTGCCTACTAAATTAAAAAAAAAAAAGTTTGTAAATTGACTTGCAGACACAAAGTAGCAAGTATCCTACATATTTGATTTTGAGTTTTCTTAATTTCTTCTTCTTTTTTTTTTTTGTAAACAGGTGAAATTTTCCAACTAGGCACATGCCATTCAATTTTCTGTCTATCCCATAGTTGTATAAAGTAGCAAAACTGAAGGGGGGAATGATTGTTGTATACACTTTAAAATTGCTTTGTATGGTCTCATTTGAGATAACTGGTGTAAGAATCTTGATGTTTTATATATTTGGAAATATCAAATTAAAAAATTGAAATTAAAAAAAAAAATCCTTACACAGTCTGTCAGTGCAAGTTCCAGTCTATCAGTGCAAGTTCCAGACTCCATCCTCTGTGCAAGATCAAACTTAATTATGCATGGATTTAGCATTAAACTGCCAAGAGAACATGAAAGACTATCAAGAGACAAAGGCAAAAATGTTCTTCAATTCATGACTTTACTCAAGTTCACCAAGAATTTGAGGGCAATATTTCTACTCAAAAGAAAAAAATCACCACCCTAAAGAAAAAGTGCTAATTTAGTGAGAATGAAACTACCATGCCCAAAAATTTAAATGATAACAAAATCAATCTCATCTTTCCCAAAAGGTAGATACAAGTACTCTGACCCCAAATCATAGTAGACCTATGTTTTCATGCCCCTTAGAAATAACAACAACAAAGTGCATACATTCTGTTAACTGTTATGTGGAAGCAGCTAAACCCATGATAGTGAATAAGGGTATATAGAGCTTATACCCATAATCTTTTGTTGACACCTATGAAAAGCAAGCTGTGGACCAAAGATCCCTTGTGAACATGATGGAGAACCAAGTCTAGGAAAGCAGCTGTAATGAGTATCTCCAAATACTTATGGAGTATACATAAGACTTATCATAAAATGAAGACTTCAGTCACCAGCACCTGTCTCCAACACACTTCAGCTTACACAGGACCCTGACTCAGGTGTACACAGAAAACACAAGAAATGTGCAGAAGACACTAAGATGGAAGGGAAAATAAATATATCAGGTAACAGGACCAACACCTAAACAGTGCAAGTGGTTACATACACATGGCATCTCCATGCACTGGAACAGCATGAGGCCATGAAAAATGATAAAGAAGTTCTTCTTGTATTAATCCAGAAGGTTCACTAAATTGCAGTGTTATGAGAAAAAAAACAGGATACAGTGTATGCAGTATGCCACCACCTGGGTAACAACGCATCTGTGTATGTCTGCTGGTATCTGTAAAGTTACCTCAGAAGGAAACACAGTAACCAGAAGCACTGTTGCCATCTAAGAGGGGAAGTGGGTGGGAGAAAGTTAATTTCACTGTAACTTCTTTTTATATCACTCAACTTGTATGTCACATGAATGTATTACCCATTCAAAGTTAATTAAATTTGGACTTCTGCTTCTGGAAAGATGGATAAACATACTTTTCCCTGCTCTTCCCACTAAGCATGGCTAGAATCCCTAGGCTTTATATTTGAAAGAAACAAAAACATGCTGAGAGGTGAAGAGAATGTGGCAGACTGGCCAGGGATCAGGACCTGAGGAACTACACAGTGGTGACTTCCTGAGTTTTCTTTTTGTCTCATGCATCCCACACTAGGTGCCAGGGAAGCCAACAACCCAGAAACGCCAATGGGAGCAAATAAAAAATGTCCCCAGAAAACCTGCTCTCTCCAGCCAAAGGAGATGAAGGGACAGTGGAAACACAGAAAACTTACACAGTTACTGCCTGACTCCAGCCAAACATTACAGGAAGACAAGCCCCCACCTGCAATGTAGACACCACATGCGGAACGAGGACCTCCATCCCCCTCACTGCCTCCATGTTTGGGTTATGACAGGAGGCCCAGTGGAACATCAGGAATTCCACCAATGACAGTAGGGCACCCCTTGACATCCCAGAAAGAAGGTACCTGCAGAGGCCTTGGGGGGAAGCCCGAACTCTGGTCCACAATCAGCAGTAACATGGAGCCCCTCCCCAGATGAGTGTCAGCAAAGGCCAAGATTAAAATCTGAGCTTCAAATCCTAACTGGCATTATCCCCTTCTCCCTGCTGGAGCATTAACAGAAATGACTTACTAAAACATAATATTTAAATAAGATCTGGAACCTCATAATATAATACCCAAAATGTCCAGCACTGAATAACAAAAATTCTCTCAACATAGCAAGAACCAGGAACATCTCAAGTGAAAGGAGAAAAGATAATCAATAGATAAGAACACTGGCATGACACAGGTAACAGTTACCAAACAAGACTTTAAAAGCCATCACAGAATGCTTCAGTGAGCAACTACAAACACACCTGAAACAAATGAAAGACAAACAAACAAACAAAAAAGTCAGCAAAGAAACACAAAATCACAGCAAAGGTAAAAGGCCACATGGAAATTTAGAACCAAATAACCTAATACCTGAAATAAAAATCTCAATACATGGACTCAACAGCAGAAAAGAACAGATGAATCACTGAACTTGAAGACACGACAATAGAAATTACCCAAACTGAAAAACAAAGAGAAAATAGACTGAAAAATGAACAGGGCCTCAGGGACAGATGGGCGCAATATCAATGAATATGACATTTATGCATTCTGAGTCCCAGAGAGGATAAAGCAGTAGGGCTAGAAAAGTTTTCAAAGAAATAATGGCTAAAATTTTGCCAAATTTGTCATGAATGAATGAATAAATAAATAAATATAAATAAATAAACAAACCTAAATATTTAAGGCTGAACAAATTCCAAACAGGATCTTAACCCAAAGAAATCCACTCTGACATATTATAGTTAAACACCTAAAAACTAAAGACCAAAGAAAAAATTCTGAATGCCTCCAGCAACTTTCTCATCAGAAATCAGGGAGCCCAAAAGGAAGTTACATATTTTTCTAGTGTTGAGAGAACTGCCCACTCAGAATTCTGTATTCTGCAAAAATAACCTTCAAAAATGAAGAGCAAATCAACTAACTATTATCTATAAAATAGATAAACAACAAGGTCCTCCTGTACAGCATGGGAATTCAGTACCTCATAATGGCCTATATATATAAAGTTGAATCACTCTCTGGTACACCAGAAAGTAACAACATTGTAGATGGACTGTACTTCAACAAAAGAAAATGTTTTTACTTTAAGTATGTATTTTTAACTGAAGTATAGTCAGCTTACAATGTTGTGTCAATAAAAAAAACTTTTTAAATAGCAAAATAAGGCATTCTCAGATGAACAAAACTAACAGAATTTGTCAACCAACATATCTACTCTAAAAGAATGAACAAAACAAAGAGAAAATGAAAAAAGAAGGAATCCTGGAACATCAGGAAGGAAGGAAGAACAATAAAAATAGTAAAAATATGGACAATTACACTTTCTTACTCCTTTCTGTTTGCTAAATTTTGTTTGGTAGTTGAAGCAAAAATTATAATGCTGATGCACTTCTCAGTGTGTGAAGAGGAAACATACAAGACTATCATAACAAACTGGTAAGTGTTGACACCAGCAGACTAAGAAAAGTTATGTGTATATGATGTAATGGTTACAGTAACCACTTAAAAAGATACACAAATAGCTGTAGCACAGGGAACTATATTCAATATCTTCTAGTAGCCTATAATGAAAAAGAATATGAAAATGAATAAATCTGTATGACTGAACTACTATGCTGTTCACCAGAAACTGACACAACATTGTAAAGTGACTCAACTTCAATTTAAAAAAAAAAAAGATACACAAAGAGAAGCACTCAAAAACACCACAGATAAGTCAAAATTAAGTTCTAAAACATTTTCAGGTAATCCACAAGAAATCACGTAAAGCAAAACAGAGAAGTGAAAAGCAGAACAAACAGAAAAAGGACCAATCAATAACCACAATAAATCTAAGTGGTCTAAACACACCAGTTAAATAACAGTCAATTTAAAAAAAATGACTGAGCTCTATGTTGTCTATAAGAAACACTTCAATTTAACAGTATAGAAACATACTTGTTTTACTACACTTCAGTTTATTGAGTTTTACAAATTGAAGGTTTGTGGCAATTCAGAATCAAGCAAGTCTATCAGCATCACTTTTCCAACAGCATTTGCTCACTTTGTGTCTCTGGGTCACCATTTGGTAATTCTCACACCACTTCAAACTGCTTTATTATTATTAATTTGTTTATGGAGATCTGTGATCAGAGGTCTTTGATGTAACTACCACGACTCACTGAAGGCTCAGTTGATGGTTAGCATTTTTTAGCAATATTTTTATACCAAGGTACATACATTGTTGTTTTAGACATAATGCTATTGCACACTTAACAGACTACAGCACAGTATACACATAACTTTTAAATGGACTGGGAAACCAAAATTTCATATGACTGGCTTTCTTGTGATATTTGCTTTATTACAGTGGTCTGGAATCCAAACCACAACATCTCCAAGGTATGCCTATATGTAGGTTAAAACTAGACAGATGAAAAAAGATATTCCACATAAACATTAATCAAAGAAAGTATGAGTGGACACATTGCTATCAGAAAAAGTAAAATTTATAGCAAAGAAAATTACCACTAACAGAGAGGGATACTAAATAATGATCAAAAGTCAATCCATCAAGAAGACATAGCAATTCTAAATGTGCATGTACCAAAGAAGAGTGCTGCACGATACATGAAGCAAAAACCGAAAGGAGAAGTAGAAGAGTGCACAGTTACAGCTGCAGACTTCAATCCCTTCTCTCAGCAACTGATGGCACAAGTAGAAGGGAACTCAGCAAGGATACAGGACTCAGCAATACTATCAACATGCAGGGTCTAACCAACACGAAGAGAGTACTTCGTCCAGCAGGAGCAGAATGCACATTGTTTTCAAGTGCACAGGGGACCAAAGTAAACTTAATACTGATCATAATACAAACCTCAAAACTTTAAAAGAACTGAAACCATACAGACAATGCTTTCTGACTACAATGGAATTAACCCAGAAATCAGCAAGAGATGGGTAACGAGAAAATACCCCCAAACACTTGGAAACTAAACAACATGGTTCTAAATAATCTATGGATCAAAGAGGAAGGCTCAGGGAAACTAAAAACTATATGAACAGGATGAAAATAGAAAATACAAAATATTAAAATGCGTGGAACATAACTAAAGCAGTGCCAAAAGGAAAAACTTTAGAAAAGAGAAAAAGTCTCAAATCAATAATCTATGTTCTCACCTTAATAACCTGGAAGAAGATAAAAGTAAACCCAAAGCAAGCAAATGAAAGGAAATAAAAAGAGGAAATTAATGAAATGCAAAACAAAAAATAGAGAAAAATCAATGAATCAAGAAGACAGTTCATCAAAAGTTAAAACTTTTGCTCAGCAAATGACCCTGGGAACAAGGTGAAAAGGCAAGCTATGTTATAGGAGAAATTACACACATCTGACAAAGGACTCATATCTAGTATATACCAAGAATCCTCAAAATAACAAAATTAGAGAGATGGAAATAGATGAGTGGTTGTCAGAGGTCAGGAATGGTGGAGGGGAGGGGGAGTGTGTAATTATAAAGAAATAGCGTAGGAAAGATCTTTGCGATTATGAGACAGTTCTGTATCTTGACTGTAGTGGTGATTACAGAAATCCACACACGGGATGAAATAACGGAGAACTTCTCTTACATTGTACGAACGTCAAACCTCTGGTTATGATGTTGTGTAAGATGTAACCTTTGGAGGAAACAGAAAGAAGAGTAAATAGAACTTTCTAAACTCTCTTTACAACTCCCTGTGGCTCTAAAATTGTTTCAAAATAAAATATTTTAAAGACAAAAAATAGTTTTAAATGATTTAAACAAATTAAAAATTAAAACACCTCAGTTAGCTGTAATGATGAATCAAAACTAATGAGATTAAACTCAATAAAGAACAATGTAAACATTTTGAAGATTTGTTTTTAAAAAATAGAATGTGTGTAACCAGAAAAGACATGCTATTCTCCAAGTGCTAAAAAGTCATCTGAGGGCAATCTAAAGAAGATTATTAGGGACCATATATCTAAGGAAGATTTCATCTAAAGATTTAGATATAAATTCTGGATCTTAAGAACACCTGCTACAGCAGTTGACAATAGTAATTTTTAAAATAAAAATATCCAATATGTTTCCCAAAAGAATGTCATATATTTTACTAAACCTTTACAGAATTAATAATTCCTATCTTATATAAACTGTTTCAAAGAATAGAAAAAGAAAGCTAAAAAATTAATTTTACAAAGCCAGTAAAATTCTGATATACAAACTGGATTAAACTAGTACAAGAAAGGAAAATTATCTCACTTTTGAATATTGATACAAAAATGCCAAATATATGCAAATACAATTTAGCATGTACTTGATATTTCATAACCAATTAGGGTTTACCTCAAGAATGAAATAAAAGACTGTTCAATATTTGAAAATGTATCAATGTAATTCACCATGTTAGGAGCTTAATTATAAAAGCTATATAATCATCTTTGCAGATATACAAAAAGCCTTAAATGTCAACATCTATTCATAATAAATTTTTTTTTAAAAAAACCTCTTGGTAAACTAGGAATGCAAAGGCACTGTATTAACCTCAAAAAGCATTTCTACAAAAACCTATAGTAATCACCAGTGAAACACTAAAATCGTTATTTTTTAAGTCAGAAATACAAAAGGGCCTGCTACTCCCAAGTTCTAGCATGTGCCGCCAGGCAAAAAAAAAAAAAAAAAAGTATTGGCATGAAAAGAGTCACGATAACCATTATCTGCAGTACATCCTGGATGATTTTAATAGATATTGTTCAAAAAAAATTTACAGAGAGCACATAAAAAATAAGTACAGTAAAAAATGTCCAGCCTCATTAGTCATTAGGGAAATGAAAATAAAAATCACTATGAGATACAACTTCACACCTGCTAGGATGGCTAAAATGAAAAAAAAAGGACAATAACAACTTTTGGAAGGATGTGGAAAAGTTGGAAACTTCAGCTTTGCTGGTGTGAATATTAAATGTTGTACCCACTCTAAATAACAGTTTGACAGTTCCTCAAAATTTAAACAAAGTGTTATTCTGTGTGTAACAATTGCATTCCTAGGCATATATCCAAAAGAATAAAAACATATGTCTACACACACACTATACACGAATGTTTATAGTAACCAAAAGTGAAAACAACTCAAAAAGCTATCAGTTGATGAATGGGCAAAAGCAAAATTGAATACCTATATACAATAGAATTTTTTTTTACCAATTAAAAGAAATAGAGTACTGATATATACTACAATATAAATGAATCTTGAAAACATTATAATGAAAACAGCCTCCAATTGTAGGGGTCAGTTTATATGAAAATGTCCAGAATGGCCTAATCTATTGAGACAGAAAATATGTTAGTCTTACCAGGAGCTGAGGGGGTGGGTTGCTAGAAATAAACACTAATAGCTATGGAATCCTATTATTCTAAAGTTTAATAGCTTTCATGACTGAATAATGTTGGGAATATACTAGGAACCACTAAATTGCACATTTATGGGGGTTAATTTTATCATATGAGAATTATATTTCAATAAAGTTGTTATTAAAAATAAGTTATGTATGGAGTACATAAAAATGAAAAATTAAGTTTATTAAAATAAAGCCATATATCACTTTGGCTAATGGAATCTTTATGAATTTTAAAAAATTAGAAATCTAGAAAGAATGATCAATATGTTTCTCTAAAGAAGAAACACTGAATTACAAAACACTGTAAGCTTGAAATATAATAACCCAAACTATGTATGCAAAATGAAAAAACAGATCATCAGTGCATTTGAATCCTACTTACATAGCAGCTATTATATGCCAGATAATCTAAGTAATCCATACATATTGACATATTTGATCTTATAACAAACCAATGACAAGAGACTACTACAATCCTCCCATTTTAGAGCGGGGGATACTGAGAAGTCAAGTCATCTTCTTAGTTTCACTTGGCCCCTAGTTAGCAGAGCTAGGCTCAGACACCAGTAAGTTTCCTCCAGAGGCCGGGCTTTTAAGCCCCTACACACACTGCTGACCTTGTCAATCATGAACTGAAATAGGAATAAAGACAGGAAAGGAGAACAAAGAAGCAAGCAGAGAGAAAAATGCCCAAATCAAAGGAGGTCAAATATCCTGATAGGGCTGAAGACGAGAGGCTAGAAATACAGTGGAAATGCATGGGTAAAGGGAAGAAAAGTTGACAGATCTCCTGAGGTCAGGAAACAACAACCTGTAAACTAGAGTCAAAAGTGGTGTCTTCACTGTCTCAGCAGCAGAGAATGAGGATGACCAGGAGGGGATGATGCACCTGTCTTCTTAAGCTGTGATTTGCACATTTTCAGAATCTCTTACTATAGGTGTTATTTAAAGGTTTTTGTTCATATATTTGTTAATGATTAGGATGTACCCTCTAAGAATTCTTTATTATCTTTTCCAGTTTTTAAGTATTGAGTTTACTATTTTTCATGTTTGTTCTTCAATTTTACTTTTAATGTATTACTCATCTTTTAATTTTTGTGTAGAACATTTTTGATTGGGATTTTTTTCATTCTTTATGTCAACTTTATGATTAGAAAACCCTTTTTCATTCTAATTTAATACATTTCCCAATACATTGCACTCATTCCCTTATTGTTGTAACAATTCCATCAAACCCTTTAACATTTCCTTTCAAATTTTTTTTAAGGAAGTAAGTATCCATCTTTACTTCTTTTTCTAAACTGTAACTAATTGTGTCAGCATCATTTGTTTAAGAAAACTTTCCCTCATCTGTTATTTTTTATCCCTGTATCTTTAAAATATTGTAGTATTCAGGGACTTAGCAATATCCACAAAGCATGGCTCCAAAAATCTTCTCTATTGTGTTTCTGAATTTACCTGTATTCACAACATGTGCATTTCTGTTAAAAATGGCTTCCCTCCAACTGATAGACACAGATTGATGGCAATCAAGGAAAAAAATTATTATGGGGCTGTTGAATCTAGGTCTCGAATGATGAAAATATTCTCTCCATCAAGAAAGTCAAAGAGAGGGTGAAGAGGAGGAGGGGCTGAAGAGAAAGGGAAACATCCTGTGTGTTCTGGCTTCCGTATTATTTAGCTCAAGAAGAATACATTCTTAATAACTATCAAACAAAATAAAATTTCTCAATGTCATATTATAGAAGATTATGCATATCATGTTTCTGCAGCTCCCAGGGGGAGCTTTTGTGGACTTACAGGAAAAGCCTCATGACCTGGACAATGGGAGAAGATCTGGGGCTTAGACCCTAACAAAGACATCACCGTGTAACACTACTGTGTGATAACACCCCCAACACCACCGTAGGCTATCATGAAAAACAGGGTTCCTGGGCAAGCACTTAGGCAGTAGAACAGAGATTCCAAACAGAAAGGCCAGAGCCATCCCTCCAGTTAACACCAAGGCAGCTAGTGCACACATGGCTGGGTATCATAAGGAAGAGGTCAAACTTTTGCAGATACCAATTCAGGATGATTCAAGTTAAAAATATTTTGAAAAATCTCACAAGCCAAAAAGAATTCTCGATGACCTGAAGTGTAACAGTAAGATAACCAGTGTGTGTAAGATAGACAAGCACACAGGGATGCAAGTATGAGAAAGCTTTTTCACAAGCAGAACAGCTCAGGGGACCACATCAGAACAAAGATGAGCCCCTTTGCTGGATGGGAATAACTGGAAACGATCATCCAAACACAAAGTATATCTGATATTTGTAATTACATTTATATATTCTTTTATCCCAAACTGCATACATGTTTTTAAAGTCTATTTTCAAATAATCTTTTAAAAATAACCCTTAAAACCTGAAATAAATAAGTTTTCCACCGTTTTCCTATATGGCTATCTAGAAAGCACAGCCCTTCGCTATCTGCTATAATCAAGATCCCTTCACCCAGTGAAGTGAAAATTATCCAAGAATATAACCTTGAGAATGTTTATTAAAGTATCTTAATTTGCTATCTGTGTCATTCTGCAACAGGAAATCCCTTTAATTTAGATATTGTCTCAATCAGAATATTGTGTGATCACTTCTAACTTATATATCTTTCCATGTTTTTTCCTCTTTCTTCTAAGTGGAAGCAGAATCTTCCAGACTCAACTTTACAATCACCATTCCAGACAGCATTTCTGAATAAGTCATATTTTAATATTGCCTCCCCACTTTGAATAAAGCATGGATCTTTTCACTACACTTAAAGTAAAACTCGATAAAAATTTATTGATCACTTAAATATGTCAGGCACTGTGATTAACAATTTAAATAAATAAACTTCATCCTTTAAACTATCTTTTTAAAATGCACTACTATTACCCCCATGTTATATACAAGAAAACTGAAATATACTGATGTTAAATTAAGTTTGGGGTTCATCGACCGCTATGGGCTGAATGTGTGCCCCACCCCACAGTTCATCCGTTGAAATCCTGGTGCCTGTGGGAGGTGATTAGGTTGTGAGGGTGAAGCCCCCAGGAATGGGTCAGTGCCCTTAGAAAAGAGATCCCACAGAGATCTCTCACCCATTCCATCATTTGAGAACACAGGAGAAGACTGGCTATGAGCCATAAGGTGAGGCCCTCACCCAGGACATAAACGTGCTCATACCTTGGTCTTGGACTTAGCCTCAGATCTGTGAGAAAGACATTTTTGTTGTTTATGTCACTAATGTGGTAGGATTTTGTCACAGCAGCCCAGCAGAATAAGACATACGTCAAAGCAATGGTCTAAGATTGGCATCCAACCAGTCAGACTCTAGAACTGACCTGCTCTTGTGATATTACAATTACTAACCCAACTTCCTCTTTCCCAATTCTCCACTACTTTAGCGAAACATCAAAATCATCTGTTGAGTTTTTCTTTAACACAGATACATCAGTTCTACTCTTTACCTCCATCCTGATTCAGCATTTCTGATCTTTTACTCTTTGATTTTCTTAGCATTCTCCCAATCTTAAACAGATGAAGTCAAATGTGTGATTGTGATGTTTAGTCACCAGGGAGAGCTACGGCCTTAGAATCGACACTTCTTATATTCAGGGACAAAATCTTGACTTATTCAGAACCCTTATTACGTCTCTATAGTCTTGCTGCTAATAGACACTCCATAAATATTTTCTCAGTGATTAAATCTTTATAGGCCTCAACACTATTAAACAGTTGCCTCAGGGTGCTAATATCTGGAAAGTCAATAGGAAATACCTAAAATAATGTATTATACTGAGTTGATTGCTAATTTTATTTTCAAGACAGCACAGAAGGGAACTGATGGGGGGGAAGAAAATTTGTAGTACATTTCTAAAATTTTGAAAATTGTATGGCTAGTGCTAATTGACTGTAATATATTGTGTGAGAATAATAATCACAAGGTTTGACAACCTGTAGGTGATGAGCACTTTTCAGTCAGAATGTACAAGGCAGTGAACATCAGGTGTGATTACACCGGACTCCAGCAGCTGAATTTCAGACCTGTATTTAACCATAGGCATTTGTTACGATGTAAAAGATAAATTCTGTCTGTTACAATGTGGTCAATTGTAAATTTAAGTTTATTTTCTCATTTCATATTAGGTTTGTACTCACGGTTCTAAATTACATGGTCTCCACATATTAGTACACTTTAAATGCAGTTTTCAATGTAACATACATTGCTTTCATATACAGTGACATTAAAGTCGTTTCCTTTCTAAGTTTGATTATGTCAGTATGCTTTTTACTTTGTAATATTGTGAAAACTATTTTCCTAGCTTTTAATGTGCACATAATATATGTTTATAAAATAGCAATAAAAGTAATTTAGGCAAGCTTCTAATTATTGAAGGTCACAGAAATAATATTATCTAAAAATTTATGTGATTTTCTAAAAATTATGGCAATTTCTTACTGGCCTATTTACTTAGATATTTAATCTTTCATCAATAAATAGCACAGTGAAATATAAATTAAATATATAAATTGAATTTGATAGATACATTACTCTTAACAACTTTCTTTCCTAAAGTAAAAAATTTCATGTATCAATTCAAAGAAACACAGCAGAAAATGAAATGTACAGGAATAAAAATTCTTATTTCAAATTGGTAGCAAACAAAAAGTGAAGCAACTGCGTTATCTGTTAGAAAAGCTACCACCAGGCGGCGCAGCTGAGCCCCCAGCCAGGAGTGGCGGCGCGCTCCGGCTCGCGAGCGCCACGCTGGGTGACTGGGAGCCGGACCGCTGCCCTTTGCGCCTGGGCTGGCCGCCGTGGGGCGCCAGCTACCGGCTGGGGTGGGGGCTGGTTTTCTCGCCGGCCATCGGGGAAGGCCGCTGGAGAGAGGGGAGGGAGGACAGGGGGTGGGAGCGGCGGGAGGGCAGCCGGAGAGCAGGGCGAGGAGGCGGTAAGGGGAGGGGAGGGGCCGCGCGAAGCTGGGGCCAGGCCGGGAGGGGTGCGGGGAGGATTGGGACCGAGAGAGAAAGTAACTGCAGGACGAGACCGGAGCGTCTCGCGCCGCGGGCACAGGCGGCGTAGCTGCGCCCGAGACCGCTCCGCCGCTCCCGCTCCAACGTAAGCCCGGCGCGGGCGCCACCGTTCATCGATGCGCACCCCTGTCCCTAACGTGGCTGCGACGCCCAGAAAGTCGCCCAGCCGGGATTCGGACCTGGGCAGGGGCGGCGGGACACGCGGAGCGGGGACATCCAGCGTCAAGGCCTGGTGTGGAAGAGGGGACTGCCCACGTGGCCGGCCCTGGCCCCGGGTAGAACCTCTCCAGGCAGGTTGGGGGCTCAGGTCCTGGCACGCTGGCCTCAGTGCAGGGCTGGCGAGTATCCGGTGTCAAAGCCGGGCTCCCGAAGCTGGGGCTTTGGGCTGACTGGGCCCAGCTTGGTGTCCAAGTCAGAGAGAGAAAAGGTCTCCAGCGGGACAGATGTGCGTCCTCTGCCGCCCACCCGCGAGTCCGAATTGGAGCGGGAGGGGCTGGCGCGCTGCTGGTCGTGCCAAGCGCGTGGGATCTAGAGCCCCAGGGGGGCACCTGGGAGACATGATCGCCCCTCGGGAACCCCGCTGCCCGCGGGCATCCCCGGATCTGGACCGCGCACCGCATACACTCGCAAAAAGCCCCCTCCCCCGGAGCTGGAGCGTGCTTCCCTCCCTCGTCCCCAACCCCTGACTGCAGAAAGATAAGCTTCAAATTTTCACTCCGTGTCTCATATGTGCCTGAAGGTATTTAACTGCACGAGTGAATAACAGCATTAGTTTCAATTTCTTTTTAATCCCTGCAACAATAAACTTTGAGAACAACAACAAAAGAAAACTAAAACCAAAAGTATGAAAATTCTATGTGACAATATTATTTGATGGTACATTTAATTAGTTAGATTAATTTTATTTCACTTAAGGAAACAATACTGTAAAAAATTTCTATTAACATGCATAATAAAAATACATAAAAATATCAGTCACTTTTACAGAACTATTACTCAGTGTTTTACATATGCGGAGTCAGACTTGCCATGAAGCTGATGGAATTTGTTTCCGAGCACCTCATTTGTACAAACCTTTCCAGGGACCTGAAAACAGTCCTAGAATGTGTTTATATGGTCAGTTATTTTTGTTACATTTAGAAATATATTTATAATTGTGATTTTTTTTCTTATTGTAATTAATATTTTATTTTGTGACTCATATTTATTTATAATTTGTCTTCTATTTCTTAAATAGAGCCGCTTCAAAATGAAGGGGCTTTAAAAGTTAAAGGGTCATATAGCCTTGAGCTGTATTAGTTAGCTATATGAATCGACTGCATTAATTTGTTTAATTAATATGACAATATGCTTTACACACAAAGAAACAGGACAGGAAAATTAAGGAACTTCTATATGAAGGCTGTTAAGTTAATGATATAATATTCAAAACAAGGCCTTCTGGCTCTTGAGTCCCTGTTCTGAAAGTCCACACTTATAGACATAGATATTAACACAGATGGAACTCCAGACTCTGTCATACATGTATGAGGTATAGCTCAATTTATGTAAAATTCCAAACAGGCAAAAATAAATGGCATGTCTTACAGATACATACATTTACAGTAAAAATACAAAGACTAGCAAAGAACTGGTTAACATAGGACTCATGGTAGGAGTTACCTCTAGAGAAAAAGGAGAATTTAGTGGGGAGGAGCCTCCAAGGGCTTCAAGTGTCTTTGCCATTGTATATTTTTAAATGATTATTAATTCTACAGTTATCAGAGTATTATTTTACTTTAAGTCGTATGTAGCTTATAGATACCCTCATGTGTGCAATACGTATAAAAAATTCAATAAAAATTGTCACATATTTCAAAGTACATAGGTTCCCCTAAGTATACATAGAAAATCCCACATCTCTTTCTTATTGCTTTAAATAGACAGGAACTGTATTTTTTAATTTAATGGAATAAAAATAAAACATTTAGATTTTAAGCTATATTTTGGCATATTTCAAAGGAGAACACAACTTTATTTTGGTTTCATCATGAAATATTAATAACATAATAACCAAAAATACCTGGAATCTTGGTAACCATGAATAATTAGTGATTTAATCACATGTATTACAGAGACCTGATTCCATCTAAGGATAGACACATGGAAAGAGTGTCATACTTATCAAACCATAAGAAGAAGCTGGGAAATCTGCAAAATCACACTGCTGCTGAACCCATCAGAGTGCTGACTTTGAATGGTTACCATCAGGGTAAAATTTGAGAAATGCTGGCATGAGCCTCCAGACAGACAAGACACTGGCAATCCCTCACCTGTCCCAGAGCACTGAAAGTGTTAGGTAGTTAGATAAGTGGGGGCACCAGGCAGACAGGTGGAGGAGAGACAGGATGGTCTGGATGATGGTGTCATGCCTGCCTCCAGCATAAAGGGGCTTTACTTCTTCTAAGTGAGTGCCAGCAAGAAACCAGTTAGAACTAAAAGGCTGGAACTTCATGGTAGTGACAAGGACCTAACCGGACATGACACAGTGCTCATTGTAATATAATTAGCATTGAGGTTCTGGCCCCTCCATGGGTTTTTCTGTGTTCATCATGGATAAGGGCATTCACAAAAGGGGACAAACATGACTGAGCACTCCAGGGGCAAGAGCCATCAATCAATCAAAAGACCACCTCTAAGTGAGGGTACAAGAGGAAGGAGCAAAGACCATTGCTGTCTGCACTTGGATCAGCCTGCCTCCTGTTCTTGGAGGGGTACTTCACCTTTCCTAATAAAATCTTTCACTGCACAATGCTTTCATCACCCATGTGAATTCTTATCTTTTGAGTAAGTCAAGAACTGGGGCCTTTTCCTTCCCCCTTTTAGGGTAACAGAAGGAGACAAGGTGGGGATGCAAACAGATACAAAAGTATCAACTAACTCCTTAATGAACTGCTCAAAGCTGAGCACTCCCAGTTGGGAGAGTATGGAGTCCTGGGATCACAGATGGTCGCAGCCCTTCTCCATGGACCTCACTGTTTCCTTGTGAAAAAGCCTGGGGGCAGGAAAGAGTGGAGAAAGCCTCCCACAGTTGGTGTGTTCCTGTTGCCCTGGGATGGCACTGCTGAGGGAGAAATCAATTCTTACCTGGATGCTTTCCCCAGTGGAATAATGTCTTAAGATGCTGAAAATAAAGGGCAGTAAATCCTGTCAATTTCAGGGGGTTGAAAACTCAGAGTTTGCTTAATGGAGACAGGCAGACATCCTCCTAGTTTCAGAAAATTAAAGATTTCTTTTTACCATGGAGGGCAGGGCAGGATCACCAAGGAAACTTGGCTCCAATGACTCAGAGACACGTGAGCTACCTAAGACTGATGCTAAATGAGGAAAATGTGGAAAGCCTCTTTGTTTCTCACCACCTGGAGTAACCAGGACCAAGAAACAAGCAACAGCAGACCAACCCCCAGCAGAGGGATAAGAGCACACAGGGACCAAGAGGCAGGGTCACAGGGAACATCTACAACTGAAGGTGGACCAAGCACATTCCAGAATAAAACTCAGTCTATCAGTCTAGCTCCCGCCCTAACCACAAGGTGACACTGAAGGAACCTGAGGTTGGCCATGCATGGCAGGTAATTTAAACTACCAGCAAAACAGAAACACAGCTCAGTTCCTCAATGAAAGCCTAACAGGAAAAGAGGTGTGCCTATTTCCAGCCTTAAACATTATTTACTTAGGCTTCTGACCCCCTACATGGAATATGTAGATTTCAACTAAAAGTTATGAGACCTATGAAATGGAAAGAAAAAAGAATCCACTGTTGAAAGATAAAAACAAATAATAGAAGTGAAAATCAGACAGGGAATATAAAATCACTATGATTAATACATCACACGCTCCAGTGAAAAGACATGAAGACATTCATGAATAGATGGGTCATTTCAGCAGAGAAATGGAAACAATAAGAAAATGTCAAAGAGCAGGCTAGGAATATGTTTAAACACATGCCCAGCAAAGGGAATGAAGAATGTCTTTGACAGGCTCATCAGTAGGCCTGACACATTCAAGGAAAGCCTTGGTGGACTTGAATATAGGTCAACAGACATTACTCAAATGAAAACAAAAGAGGAAATTCTTGGAAAATTTTAATAATTTAAATTTAAAAGAACAGAGTATCCAAGAGATGTAGGCCAATCAGTCTGAAATATATTTAATTGAAGTCCCAGAAGGAAAAAGAAAGTAAAAGAATGAGGGAAAAAAATTGCAAAATGAATGGTCAAGAATTTTCAACAAATAATGAATTAAAAAACAACCTAGAAATAAATTCATACTGCTAAAGGCCAAAGATGAAGGGAAGCATTAAACTCTGTCAGAGAAAATTACATGATCATCTTTAGTAAATGGGGTGTCTCCCAGGTGTTTGAGACCAGGTGGAACCAGAATAAAGTTATCAACGTGCCTAAAAAAATGATGTATAATTTAGAGGAGTGAATGATCCGCCAAAGGGGTTAAGAGAAATCAGAGAAGGGAGGTAACAAGGTCAGTTATCCTGTGTAAAGTATGCTTTTCCTGGCTAGAATTTGGATCACCCAGTCATATATAGTGTACAAATCAATGAATCAATTAATTAACTGTATGAACATATATAAATAACTAATAAAGACAATTTAAAATTATATTCTGATGCTATTATATATTCAAATGATAAAACAAAATATGTCTCGGTATTTGTACTCAAATAATATACATTTCTGATGTTTTTTTTTAATGTAAGTATAGTCAGTTTACAATGTATCAATTTCTGGTGTACAGCATAATATTTCAATCAGACATATACATACATATATCCCTTTTCATATTCTTTATTACAGGTCACTGAAAAATACTGAACATTGTTCCCTGTGCTAAACAGTATAAGCTTGTTGTTTATCTATCTTATACATAGTAGTGTCAGCAAATCTCAAACTCCCAATTTATTCCTTCCCACTCCCTTTTGATTTGCTTTTCAATAGAATTTGCTTCTTTCTTTCAATGTAATTTCAATAATTACCTTTCCAATATCTCAGGTTGATTTTAATATTCTACTAAGTTGAGCTTAATATTCATTGACAGATATTTTAAATTTCATAGATTCAACTGACAAATAATACTATGCAAAATGCACCCAACTTTACTACTGTGAATCATGTCTTGAATCAGAAGAGCTCTGGGACCCTGAAGAAAGCAAGCACATCAGTCAAGCACTAATCCAGAGGCAGGAACCATGTGGTACCTTGAATGTGGACATTTTAATTAAAAGTATTAACTATAACAGGGAAACATCTACTAGAATGTAAAGGGTCCTATAGAAAATCTAGAAATAACAGATAAAATAACAACCAGATCTCCTAGAGATGAGATCATGAACCACAGGGAGAGACTCATTTCCTGAAGTGTGGAGAACACCCAGACCTCTTTTTAGAGGGTGGGTATATCTATGGCTCATGAGAGAGTGGAGAAGTTCACAGAGGCCACAAGCCTCCCAGGGAGTACAGGAAGAAATTTTTAATAGGAGGTACCCTGCTGGAAAATCCCCACTAAGAAGCCACTGTGGAGTTGGTGGAGAAATCTACCCCCCAGGAATATCCTGAGCTGCTTATAAGTCAGGTACTTCTGGAGTCAAGGGACTGGAGGAGCTATGCCCTCTGCTGAGCTTGGAAGTTGACATGGTGCAGGAGCCTGCCTAGGAAAACACAGCAGACTTGGAAGGGAAACCCCTTTCTTACTCTAGTGTCTCTCTGGTACTCTCTACTAACAAAGCATGCCATCTGCCACAGGAGAAACATCTACAGGGTCCAAATATATTATTTCAGAGCAGTCATTTAAGGGTGGTTTGCAGCAGAGAGGCAATGCACTGATAACATGTATATTACATTTTAATGTCTCTCAAGAAAAATGCATCTGGAAAAAAAAACATGGTCAGCTATCTGGTCTAGTTTGAGCCACAAATTTTTCACTACACGCACTTGCTATTCTAAGTATTTGCCAATAATAAGGGGAAAGAAAGAGACAACACAGAGAAAACATTCAAAAGCATCCCAGAGCTGGTTATGTCAGTGTTTTCAATTTGTGAAATCTCATCAAGCTTTAAAGTTAAGTTTTATGCACTTGTCTTATCATTTATGTATTTCAATAAAGACTTTTAGAGTAAAGCATATATGTGGCAAGGTTTAGTTTTTGATTATCTAGCACTCCATAGAATTCATGTATTTAGCTCTATTGGCACATGGATTTCTTTATATTTCAATTGTCAATTCAACTGCAAGGACTCTGAATTGAACATAATTGTATTTCCAGGCTCTCAATAAAGATTTTTTTTTTAAATTGAAGTATGAGTGTATTTTGGAAGGAAAGACTTGTCAATCATGCAAAATATGTGTTTTCTTTGACTTCTTAGAGGTTCCTAGTTTGCCTCTAGCTGAAAGTTATAGTCATTATAAATGCCATCAGGAAGCTAGTAATTATTGTATGGTAATTATTTTATAGTAAAAAACCAAATGACCCTCATTTCATTCACTAAGTTCTTTTATTTTAAACTGAAGTATTTTTGACTTACAATATATTAGTTCTGGTGTACAGCATGGAAATTTTATATTTTTACAGATTATACTGCATACAAAGCTATTATAAAATAGTGACTATTTTCCTTATGTTATCCATTAGGTCTTTTTGTATCTTGTTTTATGCATAGTAGCTTGTATTCCATAATCCTCTATAATAGCTTTGCCCCACCCCACACCCCTCTCTCCTGACAACCAACAGTCCATTCTCTGTATCTGTGAGTCTGTTTCTGCTTTGCTATATCTGTTCTAATTATTATTATTATTATTATTATTATTATTATTATTATTATTATTAATTATTATTACTACTGTCTTCACCCTTCAATGGAGAATCAGTCCCTGTCTTAGAAGACAGGTCTTCAACAGTGTTATTAACAAGTGAATCACCTTTTGTGGTAGGCTAATTTCATTCATGGTCTCATTAATTCTTTTCTAAATCCTGTCATTTACTTTGTAATTTTCTGCTTTTCCCTTTGACAATGGACTTTTCTACATTGCAAGCTCTGGTCAAAGCAATGTTAACAATTGTGATATAAGCTGAAAATTAATTGAAGATAGAAGAGTGCACTTTTGATTGTCCTGTTCATGACATGACCTACTCTCTCTTGAATCCTCACCATCAACCTGAGAATGAGCTGAGACTAGCTTCCTGGCAGCTAAGAGACCCCATCAAGCTGGGTTAAGTCACCCCAGCTGAAGCCAGCCAAGTCTGGTCAGTTCACTACAGACTCATAAGTGTATTATACAGGAGAAAGAACCTTCAGCAATGTCAGTCCAACTCAATTCAGATTAGCAAGACCTCCAAACTGAGTCAAAACCTTGCAAAAAAATAACAGGTAGATGTGATTTTAAGTCACTATAATTTGATAAGTCATGGGAAAATATCTACATAGCAAAACTTTTCACTTCGGCAGAAGTTTTCTCTCTCACTCAATGTTTTAAAATTTAAAAACAATATTTTTTGTTCCTTAGGAAATATTATTCATAGCACTCCTCTCGAGTTTTATGCATTGACAGGGAATTAAGAACCAGAAAAAGCACTGATATTCTTATATGAGATGGTCATGTGAATTTATTATAGTTCAAAAACATTTTCTTCAACCCAGCAAGAGAAATTGTGAATCTAAATTTCACTATAACTAAGATATAAAATATTACATACTATGAACTTGTAGGGTTCCTTGGGAAGAGTTAAAAGTTTAAAGTTAAAATCTACAAGTGTTGAGTCCACCAAATGAGAGAATTGATTAGAAACTAAGAATGGTTTTTATTAATTATTTTTGGATCTAGAGATTATCATATTATCTGAAGTCAGAGAAAATCAAATATCATATTACTTACATGCTGAATCTAAAAATGATACAAATGGACATATTTACAAAACTAAACCAGACTTACAGACATAGAAAACAAACTATGGTTACAAAAGGGGAAAAGGCAGTGGAGGGATAAATTAGGAGTCTGGGATCAACAGACGCACAAGGTATAGCACAGGGAACTATATTCAATCTCTTGTAATAACCAATAATGGGAAGGAGTCTGAAAAATAATATATATATACTAAATCACTATGCTGTACAGCTGAAATTAACACAACATTGTAAATCAACTACACTTTAATTTAAAAAAATAAAATAAAGCCAGCAACTTCTTGGTGCTGGTCATTGTCAAAACAAAAACAAGCAAACAAAAATAAAACAAAAAAGACAATACTGGTGATCTGATTCCCTCATTAACAGATGTTGCAAGAGTTAAGTGAATTTCTTTTCAAAATTATTTAGAAAAATTTTACAATAAAAAAGTGATAATTGAATAAGTGTAGGCTTAATCATTGTTACACCAAGTGTGTGTGAACCCATAGGTTATTCAAAAAACAGGGCAAATTTAATGACTGAAAATCAGGCAATTATGAGAACAGCTGCCAAAACCAAACTGTCCCAAGTCCTGAATCATTGTGAAAACTCAGGGAAAGAACCTGTGACTTGACGAATAACCAATAAATATAATTTATGTGAGAAATGTATTACTATATTTTATGAAGATTTGTATGTGTGTCACTTGGTGATGCCATGTGTTGGGCTCAGCTGTGATTCATGAGTCAAGAGAGAATGGGGAGCGTTGCTCTGCTAATTGCACACACCACAGCTAAATCATACATCATATTCCAATACAATGACTCTTTTTTTTTTTATTACTTTTAAACTGTCTGTCTGTTTTGGAGACAAGAATAAACAAGAATTTTAAAAATGAAGAGCACTAAAAACATTCTGTAAGGCTATATTTTTGAGAAATGTTTATTGAGCACCTCATATTTACCAGCTAATATGAGTCACAGGCAAAGACTGCCTAACTCTCCTTTCAGAAGTTGAATGGGAAGAAATAATTTCCTTTTAACTAATCACAAAGGAAAAGATATAATTGATGTTGAGGACCTGAAAAAAGCCATCTGATTCTTATTCTACTTCTAATCTTAAATAATTTCAACTCTCCAATTTTATGTTTGCTTATATAGCTAAGAAGATACTTACAGTATTCTTGGATGATGATTATTTATCATCTCTAAATGTTTTTTCTTTTGACCTATCCTTTCTGCTTCTTTGAGCTACATTGGATGATATTATCTACCCACATATGTGCAATAATTTTCCCATGAAAATTAAGCTTCTTAGAGAAAATCTATTGTTGCTTGGGTTAACTTTACAGCCCTTCAGATCCAATTATTTATTTAGGCCATTAAGTGTTTGAAAAATGAAGACTTAGATTTGAAACCCAATTTGGTCACTGACTGGTTTCAAGAAATTGGAGAAAATTATTTCCTTTCTCTCTGTTTTGATTTCCATATGTACAAAATTGGAATTAAAACATTTGCTCACTTTATCTCACAGATAGGTGTAAGGAGAACATGAAATGCAGTTTCAGAAAGAACTTAGAAAATTACAATGAAATGTGAAGCATATTCTCTTAATGATAAGGAATTAAAAGTTCATAAATTGACATATTTGATTTCTCATGCACTGGAGATTTCTAAATGGGAGTAAACCTGTTAGGGTTGTAAGGATGAAAGTTTTATAATTACTTCTAGCCATTCATTCCAATATCACATCCCTGTATTCTTTGTGAGGTTGGTAAATTTAAGATGTTCTGGGTTCCCTTATAAGTGAAGCTGCATATTCTTGCTTTCTAAGGGAAGGACTACATTTCTAAGGGTCTCTTTCATTTTGGCTGTGAGGGATCAGACAGCTTCATTGTTCAGATGATAGTTTCAAATTCAGAGAAAAATAGGAAGGAAAAGAATAACTGGAAATCAAGCTATTTTCACAATTTGGAAAATTTATACACATTTCTAAAATCATGAAAAATCATACAGTAAAAAGTCATGACCATAAATCTTAAAAGAGCAATTCTAATGGGTTTCTAGACTGAATATATTATAATGCCTTTCTAGGAAATCATTAGTACATATCACTAAAAAATATTTCATATCTTAGGTTAACAGTTATAAGGGGGGAGACATATGGTACAATACAAGAAAATGTCATGAGTGTTTTTTTTTTTTTGAGAGTTTTAAATTTTATATCAGAAAAGAATATCTTATTGCCTCTCCAATTTTATCTCCTGCCATCAGACTTGGCCCAGGGAGGCCTCATTCAGACCATCCAGCAGCCCAGGATCCTTGGTACCTTGTGGTCCACATATTTGTCACCTGTGATACACTTTTCAGAATATCTCCTACATATCCTTGAGACATTAAGTCTCTTCTGGGATAACATAAATTAGGTTCCCTTTGTAAAATCTATCACTTGGCATGTTGTTAAATAATTAAAAAAAAAAAAGTCCTGTGTTTGTGGTGAACATGAAGTTGTAATATTCTGCTGAATACAATCCTGACTGGTATATTTTTATAGTTGTATAATGGGTATATTTTTGCTGAATATCTTTCAGGTTAAGAAATATTATGTTGCTTTAATTTCCTTAAATCAAACAACTTGTATATTAACACCTCTTCCTTATGTGGTGAGAAAAATTTATTTTTTCAGCCAAGTTACTCAATAGGGAGCTGTTTCCTCCTCCCTGGCATTTTTACATTTGACCCTTGGGGACTTTCACTGGATGGTAAGTTAGACAATGCTCTCCCCTACACACAGACTCCCTCCCTGACATGATCTATTCAGCACATCAATCTTAGGTCTCTGCTCTTTTTGAAAGCATCCAAACTAGTTGGCTAATGTCCTATCACTACTATCATTCACATAGACAGAATTGAGTTTGCCAGGCTCCAGGACAAAAGCCTATGTCTAATTTAAGTCCAACTATAGGCAATTGCAAAGGATTCACTTGAGGAAATTCACAGGGGAAAGCTGCTCAGCCCACCCAGACTCAGTGCCCAGCCAATGAATTGCAGTCTCAGAACCCAGGGACCCTAGTCATGCATGTCTTTATGCTTACCTCATTTCCTGGCCCAGGCCCTCCTCTTGGAGGCTTCATCATCAGTGTCTCACTGCAGAGGAGGCTCTCAGGCACCTCTGCCCTGATAACCTTATCAGGGACCCTTGAAAATATTTTTCTCTGTGGTATCCTAGCCCTTACCCTTTGGCTCCACACAGACCTCAGATCCAACATGACAGGAGCATTTGGTTTGAGGGCTCCCTGGAAAGTAAGACAAATATTTTCATTGATCCACCTGACCATTGTCTTGGGCAATATCCTGGGGGAAAGTGAACCACCATGGGTGCTGGCACTTTCTCCTGTTTAACCTCTAACTGTGTCATATCAACAAGTGATAGAAGGCTTGACTGTTACATTCATCTGGCCTTTTGTCTTGATCAACTACTTCAACATCTGACAGCTTATCTCTCTTTAGCTCAGCAGGCTCTGGGCAAGACCCAGAGATGGTGCACAGCAACAAATGCAGCATGTAGTAATAGAGCCAGAGCTTAGGAAAATACTCTATGAAAATCATCATTTGGGGCCATGCAGCTGTCTTTCAGTTATACTCTTTTTGCGTTTACACATTTTGGAATACTCTAATTCTAAAATTTGAATATTCAAATTAGTTTCTCACCATTGTCCGTTTAAGTCCAGAATAGCCACAATTCCCAGGACACAATGCTTCTCTGACTTTGAGGAGGAGGGTTACCTTGGTCTCTCACTCTTTGCTGTGTAGGATACAGTTGTAAGAATAAAACAGGAATTAACATGTATTAAACAATCCTGTCAAATCTGTGACAGGAAAATCTTCTTTCTGTGTTATCCTTCCAAGGCTTAATTTCTCCTGTATCTTAAGTCAATTGCTCTCTTTCTGGGTCACACCTGCTACATTGCTTCTGTTTCCTGTGTGTTAAATATTTATGCTAGTGGGTTTTTGACAGCATTCTCTCTTATGTTCTTCCCCTCCCCTCTACTCCTCTTCTCTTTCCTTATTTTTTGGGGTTTGTGTTTTACAATTGTACTTTGTTTGTTTGTTTGTTTGTTTATGCGTGTATGCTTTCTGATGGAAAGGATAGTTCACCAACTTCTGGCCACTCTGCACTGTTACATAGTGTGAGAACTTAATGACAATACAATGGGGAAATGGAGAATGTGCACACAATCAGAAAAGTGAATCTTGTATCACTCTTGTTGTCATGCTTTATTCCTTTTGACACTATATTTTTTTATTCTGGAATTTGCCATGCATCAGTGTTTCATGCAGATTGATTGGGTGGGAGCGGTGCAGGGAAAAAGACACCATTTGTACCCTTGACTCATACAACATGGTTCCTTGACTCTGTTGAGAAATTCCAGATCCTGTTTTAAATATAAACATTTTTCCCTAAGGGAAAAACTAGATTTTGAAAGGAATAAAATCAGAAGAATATATGTCCTATGGAAAAACATGATTGGCAGCTTCAGGTTTAAAACAAGAAAGAAAAGAAAATAGTAGAGCAAAATGTATGGTTATCCATATTTTTTTCTAAAACTGAGTTTCATACTTGTTTCTATTTATTTACAATCCCCAAGTTTGAAATGGAGAATATAACTAGTCTCTTAAAATATTAATTCTCAAACAGTATTTTAATATTTTAAAGAAGAAAATATTTTGAGTTTATTCCTTTAATAATCTTACAACAATTAATTTTTGAATGTCCTAAAAATAGCTTTAAATGCATCTGAAACTATATACATCAGATATGTTATTAGGATCTGATAGACAGCATAATATCAATAGATGAGAAAGATCATCTGCAACCCTTCTTGTCTTCCTTTATGAGTATGGAAATGAGATACTGTCAAATATCTCTTTTCAATTATCTATTTTCAAATATCCATTGTCAATTGCTCAAAGTTTTGACATTGTCTGGGGTTTTTTTGACTTGTAATAAATCACAATTGTCACAGATCCAAATTTTTAAAAAGCAACTTCCTTAGAAAAAAGTGTTCCCAAATTTGTATTATAACCAAATAAACTGACTTTTTTATTTTCTTTGATGTAGGGCAGCTCTCAGAGGGTATTATGCCCCTGTGGACAATTACTGAGGAACAACACTGATAGAAAGTGAATACTGTTTGGAAGAAATCTGTGAGAATCAGATTTGTAAGAGGACAATAAAACATGTTGTACTATTGCATTATTCAGTAACCGTTTGGTTAAAAGTGACATTGATTCAAACTACTTTAAGCCATAAAAAATTACTTATCAGTCCATACTTTGAGAAGGATAGATACTGTGATAAGTTAAATAAGAATTATCATGGTTCTTAGTGAACTGAAAAAAAATTAATGAGAGATAGAAAGTGTGATATAAGCAAGGTTTTTATTAGTAAAGTAAAAAGGTACTAAAAGAGAGTACACTCCTGAGAATCGGGAGCAGGCCAACCGAGGGGAAAAATGCTTATTTCAGGTGAGAATGGATTCCAGGCTTCAAATATGTAACTAGCAACCTGTATCATTTTCTGCATCTCATTTCTGACTTCTTTCTGAGACACCCTCTCTTCATCATTATGAATGCTGCTCAGAGTTCCAGTTTAACAAAGAACTTATTTTTCAGGACCTCACATGCAGAGATATCCTCCTTTCCAAATTCCACGTTGAAAACTCCACATATGTCTACTTCTACCACCCAGAAAAAAGAATCAATCAAGATAAATCAAATTAATCAAGCAATCAGGCAAGGAAGCAATCCCAATTCTGTCTTGCTTAGCTTAAACCACATAATCATCCTTAAACCAATTGCAATCTGTGGAAGATACATTCGAACTGAAATGTTGGTCTCTGTGTTTTGCAGTGACTGCTTCTTGACAAATTATCAAAACTTTTGTTGTGAAAATTCATTTTGCTGGTTGGTTCTGTGGGTCAGTGTTTCAGACAGGGAATGGAGGGGAAGCCTTGTCTGCTTCACTTGACATCTGCCAGGGCATCTCAGAGGCAGGGGTCTGAAGTAATCTGAAGTCTCTCATATGTCTGCAGATTGAAGTTAGAGGGAGTTGGACAGCTTAGGGACAGAATAGACAGGAATCCTATGGCATCTCTTCCTTACTCCATGTGGTCTCATCACCTGACCTCAGTATGAAGCTTAGGGTAATCAGGCTTTTAATGTGTCAGCTCAGAAGTTCCAGAACAAGAGATCCAGGTGGAAGGAAGTTGCGTTTCCTTTTTCTTTGAGTCACAAGTTATACAATGTAACTTCTGACACATTATATTTATTAGAAATGAGTCAATAAACCAGTCCATATTCCAAAGACTCATATGTCTTGTGAGAATTTGAGAACATGTTTGAAACAACCTCAATGTGCCTAATTTTGGGAATGGTAAATGACACATTTTGGTAGAAATTTCCACAAAGTAGAAGAATAGATAACCAAAAAAAGGGGGTGTATGTGTTTGTTACAACCATGTAAGAAATAAATACATAATAATCACAATCAGTTTTAGTTTTAAAGGTCCAATATGCTATAGATATTGTCTTATTAAATATAATTTGCTGTTACAGTTGTAATAAAGTTAACAATTATTTATATCATCTCTGAATTATCATTAAGCCTTGTTCATTTTTAGACATTTTAATCAATCTTTCTATTTAAGAGTATTAATTTTCCTTTTTCTATCAATTGGTTAAAATAGATCTTTATTTATTTATTTTTTTTAGGCAAAGTAAACAGGTTTAAATTATTCTTGATTCCTGTTTAATTTAAGTGGATTTTATCTTGAAAAGGAATATCTGATCATGAGCTTTTATTTTCAATATTAAACTATGGATGATGTTGTGAGTTTATTTTTTCTTCTATCATTTTGTGTTTCAAAAGAAAATGTGAGGAATATGAGTTTATTTGCTATTTTTAGTATGAAGCTTAACTTTATCTTTGACTTTTCTGTTATATATTTTATGGGATGAATTTCCTTCCTCTCTCCTCTGTGTTTACATGTAGGTGTCTTAAGAATTATATTACATGTAACATAGGGAGCATTTCATTGCACATGCAATGATTTTTAAACATTTTTATTTGTCTAGAAAACATATCCACACTACAATTTTGGCTACCACTTCTTCCCTTTCTGTTCTGTTCTATCAGTAATCACCAGTAATCTGCATTTTAGAATCACCAGTTTACAGCTTCTATAGATACTTGCATATTTTTTCTGTTAATTTTCATCTTGTCCTGTGAATTCAGGGAAACCTTTTCAAATTGTTCCCCATGTCACTTAATCAATAACATTCTTCTGAGAATTCAAAACAATTTCCCAAACATTTTCCAAATTATGGAACAGATCATTTTCAGAATTAATACCCTCCTTTAAGTGTTTTGTATTTTGTTCAATATATTTGATTCTGCACTATACTTTCATGGCTCACAAATTGTTAGTAACTATGTTTTTCTTTTAATATCATTTGAATTGTAATCCCTCCAACATTGTTTATCAAGAGGTGGGTTATGTTAACTTGATCTCTATCCTTCTGACAGTGCCACACCATCTTGAATAATGTAATTTATAGAAAGTTTTGAAATTGGGAAATGTGAGTCTTCTACCTTTGTTTTTCTTTTCCATTTTTGTGGTATCCTGGACCCTTGAATTTCCATATAAATTTTACAGTCAGCTTATCAATTTCTGTGAAAAAGTTAGGTAGAATTTCAATAGGGAATTCACTGAATCTAAATCAGTCTGGGAACTACTGATCCCCCCAAAATATTCTTTGCCAATGTATGAATACAAGATTCCTTTCCACTTATGTAAGTTTATCTTAATTTCTTTAAAAGAGGTTTTACAGTTTTCAGTGTACAAGTCTTATAGTTCTTTTGATAAATAGATTTTAAACATTTTATTCTTTTATATGCAAGATCATAAATGTATGAAATTTGTCCACTGCTATTGTATAGAATTACAACTAATATTTTATACTGATTTGATATCCAACAATCTTGCTAAACTCATTTGTTACTTGTAATTGTGTTTGAGTGTGTGTGAAATACTTTGTAATTTCTGTATCCACTCACATGTCATCTGTAAGTATATGGAAACATTTTTATTTTTAGCAAGGCATAACTCATGTTTTCCTTTAGTTCATTAAACATGATTTAATTTGATTCTTGGGAGATATTTGTAGAAGTTGATATAAAGTCTTTGTAAAGTGTATCCCACATCTAAGTTTTCTCAGGGACAGTTTCTGTACTCTTTTTTCCCTATTGTGTAGCATAGTTTCGTGATTCTTTGCATGTCTCATAAATTTGTTTGTTTGTTTTTTTTTGAAAACTGAACATTTAAAGTAATATAATGTGGCAATTGTGGAAATAAGATTTTTGTTCTTACTGCTTTTTTTTTTTTTTTGGTACATTTCCTGAACAAACCTGTAAAGTCTGTGTTCTATATCACTTGTCACCAGAACTACTTTTATTAGCTTAGCGGTCACCTAATAAGTGCACATATTTTACTTAAATGCGATGTTCCAATAAGTCTCCTGGATATTGCTGAGGGGTTTTATGTGCATGTTAGACACATCTTTAATGCTCCTTCAGTTTACACTATGCTTCATCTCTCACTTTGAAGTTTCAATATCAGCCAGAAGTGAGATATTAAGACCTTCTTAGTTCTTCCTGGGCTTAAAAACTGCCCTATACATGACCTTCCACATTCTCAGGAATATATCAGAGCTATTTAAAACCCCCTATGGATGTCCTATTTTCCAATTTTTCCTTTTAAGTCTTTTGGTCATCTTCCCATTTGCTCCAGGTGTTGTTATTGGCTCAAGCAGTTGTGGTACTAAACAATTATGGCTGATGGTTTTTAACACGTGTCCTGGGGTAAAAATTTCCACTCTACATGCTGACTCGTATCAAATAAAAAGCAGCTGTTGAATTTGGGTTTACAGGGGGCTTCCATGCCAAATAATAATAAAATATATCTGTAGGAATAAGGCTCTATGGGGTAGTCCAAATCTATTCTACCCTATTGGGACACCAACTTCAGGAAGTGCTTTATATTTGTTTATATTTAAATAGATACATAAAAGTACTTAAAGAATATTATCCTATTAATGCAATGAACAGAGGGTAGCTATTTTAAGATTGTAAGTGATATATAACTTTCTGTAAAAGTTAAATGTACTAGAAAAATTTATATGGGTTTTTATTGGTATTAGTTTCAGGTATGCAGCATAGTGATTCAGTATTTTTGCAGATTTTATTCCAGTATGTGTTATTATAAGATATTAGGTGTAATTCTCCATGTTATACAGTAAATCCTTATTGCTCATCTATTTTATATATTGTAATTTGCATTTGCTCATTCCATATTTTCTTAAGATTGACAATAAGACCAGGTCACCCACTATCACTACCCAAACCATCATAACTTCAGTGAAGTTTAAATTATAATTCCTGACAAATTATTTTTAGTAAATACTCAACATACATACACAAGAGCATCTATTTAATAATAGTTCAATCATTTCAAAAAAAAAAAAAAAAAGAACCTGGAAGACTTTTCCTACCTGAGAAGATGTCATATTTTAAAGAAACAAAACAATGTAGTATAAACATCACAGTAAACAAATCAGCTTCTTGGAATAAATTGGAAATTTTTAAAATAGAAATAAAACACATATGAATGAATCTATTCTGTGGTAAAAGTATCACAAAAATTGGACAAAGTGCAGCTTGTTTAAAGGAAGGTATTGGAAAAACTGAATCATGGAGAAGATTATAACTTTGGATCTCTACATATCAATATACACAAAGAACTATATGGGAATAGTAAAATTGTAAAGGTAATAGAATAAAACCAAGGAAACTATATTCACCATTGTGTTCAGTAAGGGATTTTAATAAAGCATTTGAAAGCACATATACAAGGCCAAAAATTAAAAATTCTGGTTCAGTATTGGTAAATTTAATATTGTTGTTCAATCAAAGGCACAACTGAAAAATAAGCTGAGATAATAGAGATATGAAGGTATTTGCAAAATTAGTATCTGAAAAATATTTCACATCTACACTATACAAGTTTATATCAACATAATAAAAAACAGTAGAGACCAAATGCGAAGAGGACAAAGCTCACTAATAAGCAAAGGAAAGAGGGGCCTCTGTACATGATAAGTCCTTTAGTGTATATTTTCAAGATGTTTATTACAGCATTCTATGTGGAAGCAAACAATTGGAACCATCCTTGTTACTGATTACTAAAAATAACAATGTAAATGTAGGATATGTGTAATAAATACGATGCCATAATAGGGAGCAAATGTAGGATATGTGTAATACATATGATGCCATAATAGGTAACAAATGTAGGATATGTGTAATACATATGATGCCATAATAGGTAGCAAAACAAATATGTATAAACTAGAGGCCCTCAGAGCATTTTGATGGATCTTAAAACATGAAGTTGAGCACAAACAAGAAGAAAAATAAAATGTCATTGTATTATCATTTCTCAATCACATTTATGCATGTAAACAATGAAGATATGCAAGAAAAATACATTATACTTAAAAGGATACATATATATTCAACATATGTGTGTAGACACATATATTCAATTATTCATGCCCAAAGCATTAGAATATCTCTGTTGGGGGAACTGGGGATATTGAAAGCATGTAGAAAGTAGAATGGGGAAATATGTACTTAATTCTTGTACTACAAGTCTGCAATAGTGAGAGGAAAAACAAAAATAGAGCTATTCTAACCTAATGGGTGAAACTTAAATCTTAACCTGTGATACACTGGTTTTATACTTTACCTCCTACAATCTCTTTTCACAATCAACCTATTATTTATATAATAAATAAATGTTAAGTTCCTGGATGCTGATGCCCAATATCTTGGATGTGTTTTCCTATAATATCAAGATAATACAGAAACCTAATTCATGGTGTTGTTTTAAAGATTACATGATTTAATATGTGAAAATATTTAGAACAATGTTTGAGACATATTAAATGCTCAGCAAAATTGCCTTCTTGAAATATTTGATTGTTTATATATATATAAAAAAATTTTAAAATAAATAAAAATATATGTATGCTATAATATGTACAATTTTTAGAATAAATGATATTGCAATGTTATTTCTTCATTATTAAGTGATTAGAAATCTGAATTCAGTATTGTTTCACTTACTTCTAAGGCTTATTGGTAGTCTCAATTTTGAACTTGGTCTTTGAAAAATTTAAGAGATTTATAGTTAAATATAACTATATACATAATATATTTAATATATGAAATATTTGTAAATAAATGTATATATACTCATTTAAATAAAAAGGTAACTGTTTAGATCACAGAGCAGAAAACTTAAAAAGAGCCCTGGATTCTTTTGAATGTTAATTTCCACATTCACACATCCTCAGAAATTTTGCTTTCTGTGTATTCTGTGATGTTTTGTGCATTTTTTTCCTTTGTGAGTCACTTTCACCATTAGGACAGCTCATCTGATGAGTAAAATATATATAGGAGTTCCTAAAATCCCTATGCTACTCCAACCAGTCCAATATTCTGTTGTTCTCAAGGAGTTAGACAAAGCTTCTTTCCTTACTGCCTTAGCTAAGTGTTCTCAATGTCACATGACACGGATTAGGTCCTGTGGTCATCTCAGAACTGAATTCTGTGGCTAGGAGAATAGGAGTCCTTCACAGAGCTTAAGATTAATCATTCCCATCGAACTCAAGGAGAGAGTGGAATGGGAATGCCATTTCACAAAAGAAAAACTGAGTGCTCTAGTTAGAATTCTAGGGAGTGAGTCTTAAGTAAAGAACCAACAAATAGAACCTTTAAAATGAATACACAGTAGTTCCATGCATTCCCTCTAGAGTCTTTTTTTTTCTTTTTTTTTCTTATTATAAAGGATTATTCAAGATGTGTGTCTCCATTTAATCTGTTTTCCTCATGTTTTTAAAGACTTTCCCAATATATCTAAGTTCTTGGCTTCTCCTTATGACAACATTTCAGATATTGACAAATCCATTGGTTTCATTTGTTCATATTGTTTGTGGAGTATTTAAAGGCTCTGCTGTAAAAGGCAAAAAAAGAAGAAGAAGCACATATATTTTCCTGAAAAAAAAATTGTCCTACAAAGATATTCAATGTTGTATTTCTTTGTTATTCTTTAGCTTTAGATGAACAAAACCAAGTGCGTATATTTTGATGAAGTCTAACTGAAATTATCATGGTCAAGCTAAAGGATATAGGTTGGTTGCATCATCTAACTACATATTCAGTTTTCCCTACAGTGCAAGCATAAAATCACAGATGCTGACAATCTGAAAAGGCCCATCAACATGATGCTGGAGATGTGCCTAGTGAGGGAGCCAGGAAAATTTCAGAGGATGCACTATGCTTTTCTTTAGAGACATGATATATATTTGAGAATGCTTTCAGAGAATGTGTATAAAGAAAGAAATGAGTGTAGGGCTTTTCTCTCTCACCTATAGGTGTCAGATTGCAGAAAAAACACAAGCAAAAAACCTCACATTTGGGGGATTGAAAGATTGTTTAGATAAAATAAAACATAACAACATAAATAACCATAATAAATTTATCTCTGACCACTGAATGGCAAGGATTATATTTTATCCAAGGAAACTTGGATTTTTTTTCATGATTAGTCTAAGCTGCAAGTGAATATTTTACTTGATGTTGCAACGTGTAACATGAAAATCACTAACTCAGCTTGTTTTGCTCCTTTCACTAAGTATTTAATAAATAAAGAAGGTACAAAAATTAGAGGAGCATTTCTCAGTACTGAAAATTTTGCTGTTTGAAAATAAAAGTTAGAATATATTAAGGTACAGATTTTAAGCCTTAGGCCATAGTTTATAAAATTCAAGTGTTAGATACAAACCTTCTATATCCCAGAAAGAACATTGTAAGGCAATAAAGTCCATCAGGAAATTTTCTAGAGAATCAAGCACAACAGGCTGGTACATATTGTTAGATTTCAAATAACAGAAGACTCCAAAACAACTTGCATTTAACTGTATGTATATTATTTGTATACAAGACATTTAGAGACAGGACATTATGAAACTGTATTTGTTGACATGCAGTGACATCAACAAAGACCCAGTTCTTCTCATCTTTCTTCTCTGCCTTTCTCAGAGTGTTTGATTTGTCCAGCCCTCAGATGAGGCTAATGGCTGATGAACAGGAAGGAAGTTGCTGCATACTGATGTAGCCAAGGTGGGTAAATTCATCCTGCAGTAAGAATTTCTTTTTCTGAAGACAAAGTCAATGAATTTATCTAGAACAAAGTCCACAAGCTGGGATTAATAGCCCAGTGGCCTGCATTATCAAAAACTCATGAAAATGATCCCATAGTGTATTTCACAGCCAAATAAGCATATGAAAGACTGGGCTAGACTAAGAATTTCAATGAGATTTGTGTCCTGAATGGATGAATTTTTTTTTCCCCAGCATGGATTCCTACAGAATTGAGAATTTTCTTAACAAATCTGAATAAGAATAATAAGCTTTCTCATCTAGTGTGATACTGGAGCCCATGAATGTGGTCATTCTTTGATTCTTATGTGTTCAATTCTGCTTTACAGATTTTTTGGTTGGCAAATTTTTGAAGCTGGCTTTACTTGTTTTTGTCTGGGAGTAATTTTTCAAATGTCAAATCTGTGAGTAAATTTTAATCTATTTTGCTGATAGAAAATTTTACTTATTTTATATGTCTTGATGATTTCATTAGAAATGTTGGAGACTAATCTTGTGGGGGGGAAACACATCCGATTTCAATATGTTTTAATCTTTACATGATACCATGTGAGCGTTTCTATTTTATGCATATGGACATTAATACATTAAAAATATTTTGCATCATTATGAACATTTTGATCAGCTGTTTTATCTTAAATTACTTTATAGAAAAAAATGAACTGTCATTGATGGCAGTACTATAGGATACGTAATTATTGCTATTCATATAATTCATTAACAGGAAAAGATAACAAATTAGTTTAATGAGTCTCCCAGACATAAATTTGTTTCAATCTACAAACTCATTTATGGTTTTGTGGTATATCCAAATTAAATTGTCACTCTCTGATATTCTCAGAATTGTTCTTTCTTTTAAAGTAATAAACATAGAACATAGATCAAAACAATTTCTTTACTCAAGTGTTATAGCACTTCCAGGAAATTATTAACACTTCTGGCAAACCTTCTACTTATGATTTTAAAAAACAATATCATTTTCCATTCAATATGGTAAACTCAGACATCACTATATGATTATGTGCAGTAGAACCATGAACAGCCACTTATCTAAAGAATCTTATTTAAAATATTTCTAAATTATTTTATCCAAACAATTGCAGCTATCACTACATAAATGTACAAATGTTTAAAATAGTAAACTCTAGAGTAAACTGCATGGATTGGAATTCTGGCTCAGGCATGTTCTAGATATAATCAAGTAACTTAAAGCCTTTATGCTTTAGTTTCCTTATCTGTAAAACTAAGGATTAAAATAGTACTTTCCAAATGAGTGATTATGGCAATTGATACTACAATATAAGTAAAATGCTCATTGAAGGCATATTATTTTAATTATTAAATATATTTTCTTATCTTGAATATATGAATATATGTGAAACATAGGATATATATTTGGTCTCTGCCACCAATTTCTGACACAGAGCTTCTAAATCTCTTGTAACTTCCTGGATGATGAGAATATCTTTTGTTCTAATGAGTAAATTCTTGGTGGGCTTTTGGATAGCTTCAGCATCAGAGCTGGTCACCAGACCAAGCCATTATCAGAAGTTTGGAACTTTCAGCCTCATCCCCTGTTCTCCAGGGAGGAGAGATAGGCCAAAAATTGAGTTAATAATCAGTAATTTCTACCTGTACCTCAGCACCTCCCTGTGTCTCAGGGCTGACAGCTTTTCCTTTTCTATGTGAAAAGAAGTGTTTCCTATGTTCTGTGCATTCTCTGAAAGGCAGAGAAGGGCTTCTTGTTTCCTTTTTTCTGGACCACTACTTATCATCTGCTTCTAAGCAAAGATAACTCATGCTATTTAAACTTGAAAAGATTCAATTCTACTATCTTTAAGATGTTAATAAGAAAGAAAAAAAAGAAAAAAGACAAAGATGGAGAGGACAAAAGAGAAATAAGCAAAGAGAAGAAAAGGAAGGAAAGGAAAGGAAAGGAAAGGAAGGAAGGAAGAATGATATATGGAAAATGATAGGCAACAAAAATAACATTTAACATTTTTTTGTTAGCTAAACTATAGAATATAGGATGCAACAGAAACATCAGAATTCTTTGATATGACCCTTTAACATCAGATGAGAAAACTGAAGAACTGCTGTGCTTGGTATCCTTGAGTTCATTCATCAGTGTTTATTTAGTGCTAATGAAAGTCAGGCTTTGGTCTAGATGCTAGAACACCGCAGTAAATAAAAGAAAGTCTGGGGATTTTCTTAGCAGAATTAAGGTTCTTGTTCTGATTTCCCAATTCCTAATTACTCTGCCTACCTCATTTCACCCATGCCCTAATGAAAGTGACCTCACTGATGCCATGAGCCTGGTGTGTATTTTTGGAAGAAGTGGCTACATTTAGCATTTTAACATGCTAAGAATCTCTGGTCCTAAAAGTAATTATTTAAAACACCAAATTATTAATTAGAAAATTATTTCCATAACATGTATTCTACTGAATGTGTGCTGGCCTCACTAAAAAAAGAATAAATGACTTGTGGTTGGTAGATAAAAACAGCAAAGGGATCATTCTTAGAACCTTACTTTATTCTTTGTTTATGTTTCCAGGCTTTTAGTGTGCCAGTTATTCTGGCAAACAAACAAGCAGCCCTTAAATATTGTTACAACACAGAAAACATGCTTAGGAAAAGATAAAGGCTATATTAGAGAGGATTTAAAAATACTTGGAAATATTGCATGTGCAAAACAGATAGAGGAGTTGCAGAAAATGCTACATTTTTACTTGTCTTGATTGGCATAGGTAGGGGAATGTAAATTGCTTGGGGTCCATCAAAACATGGCAGGTGACTCAAAATGCCCCATGTGACATTGTACAAGCTAGACAATTTGTCACTAGAAACCTCTTTTCATTTTTGGGTGTGTCTTTGTTTGGAATCATATTGTTGAGTTATCACATTTTATAGTGCATTCAGTATGCATTTATGTAAAAAATAAACATTATTCTGCAAAAAATGTTTTCTGAGAAGAGATAAAAAAATGTTTAAGAGCTTTGTAGCAGGAAAGCATAAACTGAACAGTCCTATGTCAGGGAGGTCTACAACCTTCTCCTGGTTTTACCTTCTTTTCTTCTTTATCAAAGTCTCTGCCTTTTCTTTTCATTTTTTACCCCCATGGGGAAATGTCTGTCTCTTTATCAAGGTCAAATTTAAATGTCAGCACATTGTGAGGCTGGTCTCACCTCCAATTCTGTCTTTCTTTTATCAATCTCTTCCTTTTCTTCCATTCTGAATCCTTCACATTTACTTCCTTTATAGTAGTTTAGAAAGATCAGTCCTGCATTGTTGATAGGATTAGAGTAATGAGATGAGGAGGCAGGAACACTAGTTAAAAATCTGATTGCATAATCCAAGTAAGAATTGATGCTGACCTGATATAAAATAATGTGGTGGAGATGAATGGAAAACAATAAGACAGGTATTAGGAAATATAAAATAAAAATATGAAATTAAACAAAGTAAAGCACAAAACCAAAAAACAAAATAAAAGCAAAAACAGAAAACCAGATGAAATAAACTAATAAAAAAAACCCCTTGATTCATCAGACTAAAGAAAAACAGTAGAATAATTTGGGTGAATGTATAATTTATCATCTGAATCAGGAAAGAGTTTAGGGTGAAAAGGAGCACTATTGATAATTAAATCAAACAAGAAACTTCTAACTAAAGCAGGCTGTGAAAACCTGGGCATCTGGTCACCCTGAGGATAATGGAATCATTGCTGAATTATACATTGAAATGTAATTAAATCCTAATCTTAATTAATCACTACTTTTCTGGGAAAATTTTTGAAAATTAGCTAAGTGATTTGATGGTTAGTTTTATCTTGCCAAAATTGGTCTAGATGTACTGAAAATTGTGGGTGAAAAGGACTGAAATCTAAGCATCTAGCTATTTTTCTAAGATTGTATGAAAACAAAGAGGATAAAAGCTCTCCTTCCTCTCCCTTCCTTCCCCACCCATCCTCCAACTACTGAACACAAATAAGCAAACCAGACCTCCTCTGAAGAAGCCAGGTGCTCACCATGGTCACATTGTCAACCCATAGGAAGATGTTACTCCTTGCTAACCAAACACACTCTTTAATCAAATCATTAATTTCCAAAGCTTCAACACCATGTTTTTACTGATGCTTTCAAAATGCGTATCTCCAATCTCAATATCTCTAATGAATGGAAGACAATATATTTAATGGGGTACTCACCTCAAATCTTTGAAAATTAGCATGTATTTTACACTTAAAAGATATCCCAATTCAGATACTAGATTTTCATCAATTACTTGATCTGTATTTGGATTTTATAAAATTTTCAATTCAGAAAGTAGAGTCACAAGCTAAGTTGATCCAAATACAAGGAAAATTTTTCAGTGAGTTGAGTAGCAGCTTTAAATTTAAGTTTAACTTCAGTAGATTAAATAAAATGTAAAATTTGGTCTCTGCTAAGTACCAGAGGCTACCATATAAAACAATGTAGGAAAAACAGGTGTCTCAAAGTTACAGATTCACAAATTGCATGTTTACCCTACCCTCAAATCTGCTTCTCTCCTAGGCTTCCTAACTACAGTACCTGGCACTGTCATTTGCCTGTGGGCTAAGGTCAAAAAACTTGAAGTCAGACTTAACTCTAGGCTATTTCCACCCCTCATATCCAGTGTCCAGGAAATTGTGATACAAATGTAAAAAAAAAAAAAAAACTGACCACCATTCACCACCTCTGCTGTTAAAGCTCAAATATTTATTGATTCTTCTTCTTTCACTTTTAGTGCCTATATGGTATTTCCCAGGCTAACTAATCCTTTTCATCTGAATGTGCTACTTAGTTGCTCAGAGTTCCTCAAAATGTTTTCATTAATCATAAAAAACATACTGCAATCAAAAGTCTGACATGATCTGGTCATTTCTCACTCTGTTGACTCATCCGCCATCTGCAGATCATCCAAGGTGTTTTCTTGATTATGCCCTGACCACAGGAAGCACATCCCACAGTAAGGCTTTACCTTTGCAGACCCCTTTGAAGTTCCTTCTCATCTAGTTACTTGGCTAACTCCCTTATCTTCTCATTGAGGCTCTCCTATTATTTTTTTATTTTATTTCATTTTTTTAATTGAAGTATAGTCAGTTACAATGTATCAGTTTCTGGTGTACAGCATCATGTCCCAGTCATGCATATATACATACCTATATTCATTTTCATATTCTTTTCCATTAAATGTTATTGCAAAATATTGACTATAGTTCCTTGTGCTATATAGAAGAAATTTGTTTTTAATCTATCTTTATATATAATTGTTAACATTTGCAAGTCTCAAACTTCCAAATATATCCCTTCCTAACCCATTTCCCCCAGTAATCATAAGATTGTTTACTATGTCTGAGAATCTGTTTCTGTTTTGTAGATGAGTCCATTAGTGCCCTCTTTTTCTTTTCTTTTCTTTTCTTTTTTTTTTTTTAGATTCCTCATATGAGTAATATCATATGGTATTTTTCTTTCTCTTTCTGGCTTACTTCACTTAGAATGACAACCTCCAGATCCATCCATGTTGCTGCAAATGGTATTATTTTATTCTTTTTTTTTTTAATCACTGAGTAGCATTCCATTGTGTAAATATACCACAACTTCTTTATCTAGTCATCTATCAAAGGACATTTAGGTTGCTTCCATGTCTTGGCTGTTGTATATATTGCTGCTATGTACATTGGGGTGCATGTATCTATTTCCTTAACTAAAAACTCTCATCTTTCACACATTCATGCTATTTTCTCTTAACAAGTTACACTCTAATTTGTTTTCAGAACTCTTCTTACATGGAGAACTGTCATAGCATAGTGATTAAGAGTACAGATTTTGGAGCCATATTTCCTCAGTTTTGCTTCTTAATAGTTATGTGACCTTGAGCAATTTTACCTACCACTCTGTGCTCTGGTTTCCATAACCCTAAAAATGAGGCTAATAATAGTACCTTGATAGTGATAATGTTACTTTATCTAAGGGGCTATAAACAGTGCCTGGCACATGGAAAATACCCAATGTTAGGTTATATATTTATTTGTTATTATTTATTTCTCACATTAGAGTGAAAGATACATGAGAAGGGGCAATTTGTCAGTTTATTTACACAATCTTCCTAGATCCTACAAAAAATGCCTGGCCTATACATGAATAGAAAGACCAGAGTTAAAAAATATACATACAGATGCAAGAAGATATCAACAAATAATTATAATTAAATAAGATAATGCCCAGAAGAAATATTCAAACAGGGGAATTGGGAGAAGAGAGGATTAAAAAGAAAATCTATCTGTACTGTTTTGAATTAAATTAAATTGTTCTTTTAGCTTCACTCTTGTTAGCTCATTTCTGAATCCATCATTCATTTAATATTTTACATAGGTAAGGCTAACTTGCCTTGGCTTATCAACAGGGCAAATCATGTGACATCCAAGATGCTCCATTTGAATGCATGCCATGTAATGCAATTAAGAGAGGACCATGTCAGTAAATAGGAACCTGGATTCATTTCTTGACTATACCACCACAAGGGATTGATACTGCTTTGTGTCTCTCATCTTAGTTTTATCATGAATGGAACTGGATTAAGTAGTTACTATTAACCTTCTAGCTTTCTAATTTGTTGCATTTTTGTGGTATGCTCTGACTTTTTCCTGAATGTTTTCTATCTTTGCCCTCTCTCTGTCCTCAATTGGATATCATGGTAAACAGAGCATAATTGCAAAGATAAAAATAAGGCACAAAATTATATGCTATACATGTGTACTCACTGATAGTTGAATGTTATGCTATTTGGATTAGCATGGGTAATAATTTCTTATCTTGCCCAACCAAATATGGTAATATGAATTGATGTCAATTGATAGGATAAAGCACATGAAAATGAAGCAGTAAAAGTAAGTGAAATAGAGAAAAGAAGGGTACCAGATAAAATTACAAGTGAACAAAATGAGGGCAAGCAGATTCTATAGCCATCATAATTTATATATTTCCTATGGCTTCAAATTCTTTCTGGTTTCACAAATTAACCAAAACTGCTTCCTAGTGGAATAAGAGAATGGAGAAAATCAACAAATATGTGTAATCCTGAATCTGATTTCCAAGTGGGCATCTGATTCAGTGAGGATGTGTTGTCTTCAAGTTGCAGAAAATCTGAATAATTTTGGCTTCTACTGTAGGCACTTGTGTGCTTTCCTTTAATAGAAATTCTAGACAAAGAGAATATCAAAAACGGTGTTCCAGTGATAGAATGATGGAATCCTTTTCAAGCATTCTGCTGAGTATTCGGGCTACTCCCCCATTCATCAGATGGTGCTGAGGTTTCAGTATCACATCCTCAGTTAACACATCTGAAAGCAGCAAGGAAGGAGTGTGTAGAGGAGATCTTTCTTACTACTCTCCCTTTTCATCAGGAAGAAATAATGTTCCCTGAAACACCAAGTATTTTCTCTTATGTTCTCTTTGAAGACAATCCCTGACAAACTAAGCCAATTGGGCTGAATATTGGTCATTTCCTGAGTTTAAGGTGTCATCTGAAAACACTGATAACCTTATTAAGTTTATTTGTGGTTTTTAACAGAGAAGTGGGAAGGAAAGACAGGCTTTTGGGATCAAAGGGTGTTTGTTTATCTGTAGTTGTTCTTGCTTTTCACACGTCCTTTAATAGGTAATAGTTCTAAACAAGGTCTATATTATTTTTGGCCTTGTATAAAGTTGTGCTACATTTCTTTACCTTTTATTTTAATATGATTGGCCCCTCAGGCTGAATATCCCCACCGCCTTCCCAGGAGCAGGAGGTGAAAAGATGGAGTCCTTCTTTGGAGTTTTGCTGTAGGCTTTTGTATAAGTAAAGCTGATAAACACACATGGGAACATTTCTGGACCTACTATGTGGTGGTGCACTTAATGCTTTTTAGATTTGTAAGTATCATAACTGCTGACTTCCATTGATCTTCACAAAATGAAAAATAGAAATAAGTTGTGAACAAATCACTCATAAACTCTTTAGCCACAGTTGAATCAGTCATTTCCTTGTGATGGCATTTTGGGAAAAGAGGGTTACCAATAAAGCAAAGTCCCTACTGGGAGAGTTTCAACCACCAAAACAACAAAACAAGTGTTAGATATGACACTTTCTTCTTAAGAAGGTGCCCTTAACATTGGCCAGTATATGATTTTTGTGTGTTAGTGTCAGTGTATGTGTGTCTGCATGCGTGTGTATGGACTAAATTATTAAACACCAGGGCTGCTGTTAATTCTTAGAATTATTTGTATTACTAGGAATAAAGAAGTATTCCATAAGGGCAAAACATTTGCCATAATTTTTTGTGTCCTTTATTATAGTATTTTAATAATTTGTCAGAAAACTATATACCTATATATTTTTATTAATTATATAATTTATTGTAACTTCATAAACAGTAACTATATAATTTATTACAATAATATTTATAATAACATTAGAACAGTTTAAGGTGCTCAAATGTTTTATTATTTTGATATATAACAGAAATATGTGAGAAATTATCATTTAATATATTAAAAAATCAAATAAGGATAAAAATTAAAATAAATTCTTAAATGCTAAGTAGTACACACATTTCATGTTGTCATGGCAACCTAAATATCAGCGATCAACTGGAGCATCAGACAGAATGGCAGGCAGCTTTAATGCATTTGTTTTAGAATCTTTGCCTCCTGTAGTGATAGTTTATGCATTTAACTACAATTTCATTCATGTATTATCATCTAATGAGTAGTATAAATGACTGTCAATGAACCAGATATGTTACTGTAGAAAATATATTTTTAAAAGACATGAAATCAAAGTGAATATTGTACAAGTACCATAAATGCAGACTTCCTTCTCATCACACATTAATTACAATATTATTATTAAAATTCTCTCAGTACAATGATTTTCAAACAGAATAACATATATTTAGCTCTTAAAATCATCTTTATATGAGTGTCCTGTTTTCCTGTGGAGTTTCAAGTTAAGTGACCATTTCTTCCTCTTTTGCTGTTGTCAATCAGCTGCATATTCAAAACATAGAGCTTACACAGTCATTCTCAAATGAAGGGCCAATCCGAAGGAAAATAAAGAAAAATAATTATCACGGACATCCTTTGAAAGCAGAATCTAAATAGCCAAAAGTAATGCCAAGTAAATGCAAGGGTTTTTTTTTTATTTTTTTTCTCTCTCTCATTACTGCTGTGTTTCCTCTGAGAGTAAAATTCTTTTTAAAACTGCTATATAATTTTAGTTTTATTGAAAAGTCTCCAATTGATTCTAAATACATGAGAATTTACATCAACCTATCTGAGACTGGCCTTTGGGGGTAGGAAAATGGATATTTCTGCCTCTTGAGGTCTTCAGGGTTTTTACGAGTGACAAGATGACAAATGCTAATGTCATTGTCCTGGATGAGCATATTAGTGACTTGATATATGACATTCTGTTTTGAACCACTTGTTTGGGATATTGAGGTTGAATGCTATTGCATCTTTGTGATTGAAATTTTATTAAACTTTATTCTCCACCCCCCATATTCACAATCAAATATCAGGGGAAGTATTAAATCCGTGGTTATAGACTATTTCATTATGTTTCATTGATGGATTTCAGACAAACACAGAATCCTGATACTTATCACAATTAAGTCTCGATAAATGCTCTATCTTTGGTCACACTTTGGGGAAAAAATATCGAATTATTTTGAGAGAAGTCCTTAGTGTTTATGAATACTAGCTTTACAATTGGTAGCCTCCACTCCAGTGTTTGTGTTTTGGTGCCAGTCTAGCAGTTGTACATTATTAAATAATGTCCTAGGATTTAAATTTCCTAATGTCCAAAATTACTAATTTTTTGGCTTCAATCACCAAATATGTACTGATGCATCTCTCATCTTTATTTCCAGATTAAAGAATCTTTGCATTCATCTTAATTTAATGTTAAAATAAATAGCAAGGTGAGTTTTTAGATTTACCAAATTCTCTGTAACTTACAGGTTACTATTTTAGTGGGTCATTTTAGGATAAAGAATAAGAGACTTTGTTCCATTCTAAAGAATGTGTTACTAACCCTTTAAAATAATAGAAAAAATTCAGTCTTTTCTCTTTAGAGCTTGAACTGAATGTAGGCATTAAGAAATAAAGAAATTGTGGTAACAATAGAAGTTACATATAGAAAAGTAAAGAAAATGATCACTTTTAATTCCTAATTTTAATGACTTTGATAATGATAATAACATAAAACTATAGTATAAAAGTCTAGATGTTCTAATAATTTAATGTATTTTATCCTTTAAAGCCTCCCCGATAATTCCATGAGCTAGGTTTCATTATTAATCCAATTTTACAAACAAGAAAACAGATATTAAGAATTTAAGTTACTTGTCCAAGATCACACTTCTTATAAATGACAAACAGTATTAGAGCCAAAGGAGACCCAGCTTTTTACACTAGGTTGATACTTCTTTCTCATAAATTTCAGACATCTTTGGTGTCCAAACATCACAAATTTCTCCCTGCTTCTTCTTAGTCTATACATTGCTTTTATTCTGCTACCTTTTGAATATATATGAACCAGAGTTTAGTTCTAAGATTTTATATTCTCATCTTGTACCTAGTTAACTTGTTAACGTAACTAGAGTAATTTACTTCACAAGGCAGCAATCTTTTGGAGATTAAGACATTTTTACTCCATATTATTCAGTGGCTGCTGGAGGCATATTGCCAATGATATTAAATCTTAAATGCGATTGAGCTCTGCAGTCATCACATAAGGTAATACAGGCAGACTTCCAAGTTTTCATGCTGTTGGGTGTAAGCCTCCTGGGAACCATGTGATAGCTCTGCCCTGTTTGCCATCAAGTAGAATCTCATACAAATCAAACCCTTCTTGCATTTCATCCAAGAAAATTTGCAAAGACTTGTATACAAAAATTCTTCCCTTTAATGCATCAAGCTTGTAAATATCTTGTGAACTTGTTTGATGGCAAGTTGTTTTCCAAGGCAGGGCAAACTTCTTCCATGAGGAAAATTCATTTTTCAAAAAAAAAAAAAAGCATAAAGCAATAAAAAAGATCAACTTATATCACCTTTAACAAATGGAACTAGGGGACTTAAAGTTTTTCCTGAATGTTTTTCCTTTGATGAATGTGGTTAAATTGTATGTCACATATCTAAGGACAAAATGATGAGTTATCATTCTTTGATTTACAAAGGCCTCTCATCTACTTCTGCTCTTCAACACACATGCCACTTTCCCCTTCATAGGACAGTAGGGAAGAGAGTTCTGGATTTAGAAATAAGAGATCATGGAGTAATAGTCCTATTTAAAAAAAAGATCAACAATCGCTTAGGCTCCTACATATGGATATGTGTAATGCAGTCTTTCTTATACGCATAATGTGTTTTAAAAATAAGATACCAAGTGCATAGTTCACACATAAAAAAGGAAGTCCTCTATATAAGTTTACAAATATATATAATGGATATTTTGTATGTTTGCTTGTGGGTGTGTGGATGTGAAACTAAGTAAATGTATTCATATACACATATATATATATATATACACATATATATACACATATACATATATATATTTATATATACACACATATACATATATATATTCAGTGCTGTTCCAGAAGGTAGATTATTACCTACATTTTTCAGACATACTGGAGGTACAAATACACTAATAAACATTTTTCAAAGACATTAATCCATGCATAAAGTCTCTACCAGTTTAGCTATTTGCTTAGTTTCATCATTTATATTATAGTGGGCCTCATGATGTTAGATATGAATGCAATATGGTCTATTATGTCAGGCCCCAGGTTGTTAAACACTCCCAGTGAGCTGGTAAACTTTTCAGAAAATTTCATTGTCATAATACTTGTCAACCACAAGCAAATATTAAGAACTTACTTCTTCATTGTGCATTGCTAATTGCAGGACAATTAATTGAAGGGTTTTGTGACTTACAGAAGCAAAGTCCGTGATCTCTCTGGTATCATAGACACAGTTACATAACAGCCTTAGGAAATAGAGATAGGAAATGTTAATTAAAAATGAATATTTGGATAAGTACTAGAACAATATAAAACAGACATCCAGGAAGCTTTTCATATAGAAACACCAGAGAAGAATGCCATAGAGGTTTGAAAGATTTGGAAAAAATATGTACAGTGAGCTGGAAATTAGACATATGTTTTTAAAGGAGGAAGGGATATTGATTTGGAATTGGATCAAACATCTACCTTCTTTATGTGATTTAAAGGACTTTTCAAACATTTCTTCTTCAATGATTTGATGAACTTAACAACCACAAAACAAATTTTCAGTAATTCCTGTTAATCCACTGAAGAACTTCATTCTAACTCAACTATCCACATATATATGAGTTTTATGTTGTTATTAGCTTGTACTAGCAACCATCACCCATAGCTGAATAAATAATTGTACAACTATTTTGATGTCACAATTTACAATATTCTCACTCTTACATTTGAACCTCAATATAATGTGAGTTAAGGAGGACATGGTGTATATTTTTTCAATTTTGCAGATGAGAAAAATGAGCATGGCATCTTGAATCAGATATACTTGATTTCAAATTCTGGCTTTATAACTTACCATCAATTTGCATTCCCATGCATTCTTCAGTATTTTTTAAATAAAATTGTTTTGAACAGTTAAATTAAATAGGGGAGGTAAAGCTGTTAGTACAGTCTAACAGATTAAGAAATGGTAGTTATTTTGTTTTAAATTTAAAGCGAACATTTTCTCACTCTGTCAAGTTGAATGCTAAATCTCAATCATTGAGGTATTTTAGAATTTTTGTATACTAGACAGTGTATTCATAAATATTCATGCAATTTAACTTTTAAACCCTGAGCTGTATGTTTTGGCACATATTCTATTCCCTATGTAATGACAAAGACATGCGAGTCCCAGTCATTAAGTGGAGATAGGTGAGGCAGAAAGGAGAAATGACACTGATAAATAATTCCAGGCCATTTCTGTGAACCACAGATGTTTACATCAAGCTGATTAATATTTTCATAATTCACAATAGATTAATTTATTGTGTGTTGCCACCTCCAGCTCTTTTATAAATCAAATTATTAAAATTGTATTTAATAAATCATTTTCATTTTCTAAAGATATGTAAAAAATTTATCTGTCATATTAACATATATTGTGAGTCCACAAAGGAAGATTTTTTGAACTCTAACTCTCATAATACAGAAAGAGATTTCATATATTGAAATACAGACAGCCTTTGAAAACATTTGAACATCATTATTAGATAATAAGTTTAAGGCAGGTGTCATCTTTCCATCTTTATCAATCGGATCAAGTTTGTCCAAATATTGGTCAAAAGAAGAATCTGAGTCTATAATCTTATTCCTGTCTCCTGTCCTGACAAAGTTTTAGTTTAGTTTCTTTAGAGACCTCTGTTGGAGGTACATATTTCTTGTTAACAACCTTCTTTCATCTCTCTATATATTTTCTTCTCTCACATTTTATGATTATAGTTTTCATATTATCTTTAAAATTATAAGCAGATTATTCAGAATGATTTTGTAATCAAGTAAGTTAATTATTCATACTTGACCCTAACTAGAAGCAAATCTATAAACTAAAAATGCTATTAAATAATTGATTTCCTGTCTTGTTTTAAGCGACCTGTTCAAACTGTGATTGTTAATTTTGCTGGAAATTTCAATTTAATCTCCTCTAAGATAGCATGAAGTTATTTTACTAGATTCTTCTCTCCCCATCATGTTTTTAAAACAATTTTCTAAATGTATTATTGATGAACTTTACCTACCTATCTATCCATCTATCCCTTCCCTTCCTCAGGATTTAACTCATTTCTCATCTCCACCCTTCTGCTTATCTGTTGTGGACTGAATTGTGTCTTTCTAAAATTCATATGATGTCATATGATGTCCTAACCCCCAATGTGATTGTGGCCATACATAGGACACTTATGAGGTAATTAGTTAAATTAAGTCATTAGGGTAGGACCCTAATCCCACAGGACTTCTGTCTTTATCAAAAGAGGAAAAGATACAGGTTCTCTCTCCATGTACATACAAAAAAGGGGACATATGAAGACACAGAGAGCAGATCATCATCTACAAGGCAGAAAGAGAGGTCTCCCAGAGACCAACCTGTTGGCAACTAGATATCAGACTGCCAGCCTCCAGAATGGTATGGAAATAAGTGTGCCTGTTGTTTAATCCACCCAGTCTGTGGTATCTTGTTATAGCAGCCTGAGCAGTCTCAACCTAAGCAACCAATTTCTACCACCCTTTCAGATTTCTGTGTAAATATTACCTTTTCCAAAGCCCTTTCTATCACATCCATTTTCATCAACACCACATTAATAGACTTGCTGCATTTTTATATGTTCTAGCTAATACTGTTTTGGATTTCTGTCACCTGTGACTGATTTAGAAGCTTCTTCAGTTTAGAGACTGTTTCCCACCAATTAAACATCCTTAAGACCTATCACAGTGAGTGGTGAATGTTAGGCTACAAGAAATATTTGTTGAAGTGCATTTTTGGAGACATATCAGTACCTGGAAGGCTAGCTATCATAAAGTTGTCAAACAATTGCACATGTTCAATTTAACTTGAATTGAAATTCTAAAGACCTTTTTTATGTGATAAAATCATGGGGTTCTTCCCTCCAGTGAAGTAAAATAGCTACCAACGAGAGTTTTAATTATATTATGCTATATCAACTCAATATACATTTAAGTGGCCTCTAAAAATAATGATTATGAACTCTGTGTAGCATTTTGGAAACATTATAATAAAATGTATATGAATTGCATGTAACATAAAAGAAACATTATAATAAAATGGAAAAGACAGGAGGTGAAATTGCTCATGAACTATGATTCCAAGTGTTAACAGATTGAAACATGAGAATATTTAGAGAATAATAGTTATAACATGGTGTCAACATGAATATTTTCTCCATTTTCCAAATTTCTGTGTTGTTTTCTATTTTCACCATTAAAATATTAAATTTAGTTAAAAATGCAAGGAAACATGTGAGTAGCATAGATAATACATATTAGAAGAATATGTGTTAAAAAGGTGAATTAGCATGGCAGCTGGACTCGTGGGCATGGGCAAACTGGATGGGGTTAAATCTCATATTTAATGCTTACTAGCTTGATGATCTTGAAGAAGTGATTTGCATGCTCTGAGACTTCATCTCCTTGTCCTTTGAATGAGAAATGATATTAACATAATGCCCACCAAAGAACTAAGACTGCTGGAGTATCAGGAGTGCTCTTAAACGCCAGCTAATAATTTCCAATATAGTGTAAACTCTGTGAGGCTAGGGACCTGTGAATTCACTACTATAGATTAGTGCCTGGCATTTGGTAATTTTATAATACAACTTTACTTATAGATAAATGAATAAAAGGGTGAATGTAATGAAGCTAAAATATATAGAAAAGACTTCATAGAAATTCTAGGAATTTTGACGAAAAGAAGAGCAGGACTTTATATACATATATGTGCATATATATCTATAATTTCATTATATGCCTGATGTCTAAGCAGATAACTAAATAAACAAACAATTTTTGCTTCCTGAAGAGAATTAATCCAATTTTCCCTTAAGTTGTTTCCTGAGTAAGATAGTTTTTTTCATAAACTGCTTTAACCCATACCTTGTGATAATTTACTGTGTCTCTGTTCAGAATGATTTTCTTGTGATAGGTTAACTCAGGTTCTAGTAGAATCAGCCATGGTAAATATGTAAAATAAAATTACTGTAAGAAAGATGAATAACATTGGTAAGATCATTTAATATTGTTGGAAGAGAAAAAAAGCAGAAACTGCCTAAAACTTAGAATGCCCCTAGGAACAAGCTGCATTCCCTGCTTTCAAAATCCTTCTTGCTACTTCTGCTCAGTGATGGCACTGAAATTCACTGATGCCTCTGCACACAGTTTTCTTTTTTCAACTTCAGGTCATATCACATTTACAGTTTACTGTCTTAAAAACACATCTGGAATGCACCCAGTGTATTGATTATCTCTCATATTTAAATTGAAAAATATAATGGACTTGGAAGGGAATAAACCAAGTGGTGGCCAGCTTTCTCTATCACTTTTTCTGTGTGTAGCACAGCAGATATATCTAAACATTTTCAGGATAAAAGGAGATTCAAGTGAGCCACTCAGTGATGTCATAATAAACTTCCTCCCCACGCACACATAGGAGTGTAACACTGACTTACATGTGTTCCAGGAGATAAACCACTCACCCATTTTTTAGGAAATAATTATGAATGGAGTAAGTCAAAGTGTGTCTCCCTGTCCCCTCTCCAGCCCTTATTAATATATTCATACATCTATTGATTCAAAAGGTTAGTCATTCAAATATATATACTATGTATTCATCACACATTTTCTCTATACTAAAGGGCTGTGGAATTTTTGTATTCCAAGAACTTACATTCTAACTGGGAGAGAGACACTGTAAATGAAAAAAAATAAGTAAAGTAATTTCAGAATGCAAAAAATAAAAATGTAAAGAAGAAATAAGGGGGCAGAGGTATAGAGTGAGGATGTTTTCATGGCTATTTTAGAGCTAGTGTTCTGAATGTCTTCTCTTAGGGAGTTACATTTCAAGCTGGGGTGTGACAAATGGACACTCAGCCACAACAGGATATTGGGAGAAGAGAATGTCAGGCTTAATTTCCAAGGAGGATAGTGGCTTGAGGTTTCCAAAGAATTGAAGAAGAAAGGGAAGGAAGGAAGAGGGAGAGAGAGAGAGAAAGAGAGAAAAAGATGAGAAAATGTTAGTGGGATTGAAGAAAACCATGACAAGTTTTATGGGGTGGATGTGAAGGAATAATATGGGCTCAATTTGGCCATGAAAAAGTCTTAGGTATTCTTCTAATTTCAATTGATCTTCAGTGGAGCATTTTCTCTAAGGCAGTGATATTATCTATTAGATAATTTCTTAAAAAATTTACACACACACACACACACACACACACACACACACACACACACACTACTCCAACATCTTTTGTCTTATGAAAAATTTGTCTAGACACAGAGATAGGACACCATGTACTGAAAGATGTCCAAAGGAATCAATGTGAGAACTGAATTGTGAAAGCTTTGAGTTCCAGTCCAGATAAACAAGAGGAAAAAAGCACTTTTTAAGTATTTAAGTATTGGTGAATCAACTTTACACTAACATTTTTTAAACCCTTGATTTTGTCAAAAAACATAAATATCAGCAAGATGCAACTGAAATTTCTTGACATCCCTAAAATTTTAAACAGTCTAGACGTGTTTGCTTAAAGGTTGAGCAAAGGTTGAGAGGTTGACTTCTCAAGTATCTGCATATATATTATTTTCTACAAATATAAAAATTGTATAACAGAAACAGAATATGTTGGTGTATATTTGTAAAATATCTACCATTTATTGGACTATTACACTGTTCTGCACATATTTTAATTTTTCAAGAATTCAGATTTGAGGAGGGGGTTAGAGTTCAGTGGTAGAGTGCATGCCTAGCATGCACGAGGTCCTACGTTCAATCCCGGACCTCCATTATACAAACAAACAAACAGACCAAATTGCCTTGGCCCCCACTCACCTCAAAAAAAGATTGTGTTAAAAAAAGTTCAAAATTTACATTGACACTAACAGGGAACTATTATCATGTTCAATTTCCTGTTGAAGAAAATGAGTTTCAGGGAGGCTTCCCCAGCTCATTTCAGATGGCAAATGTCAGGGTAGGACTAGATCTGAGCTCAGGTCCACCGAATTATTCTGCTGTCCCACACAGTTTAAACCATGGCTTCTTTCAAAGCATGCTTGAGTATTCAGCAGTAGAATGTGGGTTTCTTTTACTCTGTGGCTTACTCTGAAAACAGTAAAAGCACATAAAATTATGAAAAAGAGGAAAGAAAACATATACATTGCTTTTTTGTAATTTTTTTAAACTACTCTATATCATTCTCCTCCTCATCCTCTTTTCTATTGTCCTTTCTTACTTAATGGCTTCAAACTTTCTTATGTCCCTTCTTCATGTCCTTTTTTGTACTGTGCTTTCTCTGTGGCATAAGCCTTTATTCTTAGATCTACAGTCTTATAGTACATTTGTGAATATATCTTATCTTTTTAAGAGAAAAATATGTAATATATATATGATCATAGAATAGCAAACTTTATACGACTCCTAAATCTATAATTTTATACAAATATTTTTGTCATTTTTAAGCTTATAAGCAAAATCTCCATGTGAATAGTATGTTTGCAAATACACAGACACCAAATATAAAATGATATAATTTGGAATTTTTATATATTAAAAGCTATGGAAATAAGCCAGAAGCAAAGTGCTTATAATTGTTGTCATGGCAGAGAGAAATTTATGTAGTTTACATAGCCTCAGAGCATCTGATATCTGAATATGAACCAAAAACACTCTTTAAAAATCCTGGGCACATTAATGGAATCATGATTTCCCCTAAAAGTAAATAAACCTATAGATTAATATTACAGGAAACTGTGTAAGAGGATATAGTAAAATATTTATTCAATGTTATTTAAAAAAATACTACTTCTGTTCTACCACGTGAAGACATCCAATTATCAAGAATTTGAGTGGAAAGAACAAAGGAAGAAAAAGAAATAAGTAGAAAAAAGGCTTGCAGTCAATTTTCCTAGAAGCAGTACATTTTTCCTAGGCTTGGCACTTTATAAAATACAATTGTCTATGCCTGCTCTTCAAATAGAATCATTTATAAACATTGTGCAAATCTATATTATAAATTTCATAGCTCTTGCCAAAATTAAGGATATTTTTTTACTTTGAAAAACACCTCATTTAATTGTTTTAACTGCAAAATTAATGAAATTCAGAACATCTAAGAAAAATTACAAAACAAATGACTAACATATTTTATAGCACCTGCTATTCAAGAGATGGAATCTGCATCTCAGTTCTGTGAATCTGGGCTTGTCTATGACTTGCTTTGACCCAGAGAACCTGACAGAAGTAATGGTTATCTTTTTAAGTTGTTAAGTTTCCAGGTGTTTCTTTCATTCAACACAAAATAACTGATACAACACTGACCAACATGAATTGGACAAAATTATTTCAATAAATTTTCCCTGACAAATTAAATATCAAGTGATATCTAGATATTAAGTTCACTATTCATGCCCCCTGCCAAAATGTGGCTTTCTTCACCTGTTTAGAAATTCTAGAGACCCTGAGCTGCGGTTGCTTCTTTCTTAGAGAGGATGGATGAGAGTGGACTAGCCTGCTTATTGACCTTGTCCTCTGTCAGCCACATCTGAAGGTAGCTGCTCATCTAAAGGTGGGATTCTGCACTGTTCCTATTTATCATTTTCTCCAGAGCAGAAACTGTGGACCTATGGTTACATGTGATCACAGTCCATGGAAGGACACATCACCATGGTCTTTTAAATAGATATAAAATGTCAACAGGCCTGGCTTATTAACACATACAGGTCCTTAATACAGGCTTAGGTAAAGATTGATCTTTGAGCTTCAAGAAAGAAACAAAGAGCTATTGGAGGTCATCAATGAGAGGATGTGACTTCAGCTGACTCATGAGCTGGACCCACCAATCAGAGCTCCTTAACCCCTCCACTGCCCTTTCCATGTACCTTCTGACCACCTTTCCCACAGCTGGAGCTGTTTTCAAGGACACAGCCTTGAGAGAGCAATGTATGATGGAGACCATCTGGAAAGTACATGTGACTGAATCCAGTAAAGGCCTCCAAATAAACTTTTAAGATTCTGCTGAGCAGGTTCAGAAGTCTATTTGTCTCATAGCCACCAAAGACAAACCTCATATGTAAATTCCCATGCTTATTAAACCTGCCACATACCAGTCTGGAGTGGTTTGCCTCTTTCTTCAGTCTCTCTTTGCACTCTATGTATGGGGTCCGTTTTTGAACCAACAAGAGCAGCTTCATTTCTCTAATGTGGCTATTGGCAGAAACCATAGATTGAATAAAGCACATCTGGTTACTACCTCCATCTACCTTAGAGGGTGGAGGAAGAGGGTAAAGGATAAAGGGCTCCTGAGTTGAGTCCATGATGTTTGTAGAGAGGAGATTGCTCACTGCTTGGTAGTGAGTTCTTGAGTGCAGTATCTCAGCTTTACTACTTCAGACAAAGGCAGTGATTTTCGTAGAGAATGGGTGACAGCTGCAGCACTGATTCCACCAGGTTTCCAAGGAAGAGAGGCTGAAGGATTATGCTTTTAAGTGGCTAGGTGTGTTGCTCAGAGTTTTTTATGTATTTATTTATTTTTTTAAGCAGTAGGTCTCCACGTGGAGTAATTCTTCCCTGGGACATTTGGTAAGATCTGGAAAGATTTTTGATTGTCATTCTAGGAGTGCATTGTTATTGCAATCTTGTCTAAGATGCTGCTAAAGGTCATAAAATGTACAAGTCAGCATCCCTCCTCACTCCCCCCCTACCACAGACACACACATAAGCACAATCCTGTCCAAAATGGCAATAATGCCAAAGTCCAGAAACCCTGGTCTGGAGGAGCCAGGCCTTCCTTCCCAGATCAGGAGCACGCAGGTAGTTTTTGCTCTCAGTCTTTCAAATTTTGTAATTAAATCCCAATGACAGTACTATAATTGAAACAGAATGGTTGTGCTTAAATTTAACCTACTCTATTATAGCAAAATAATGTTATCCTATTTAAAATTTACAGGGAACAGATTTCAAATGATTTAGGGAAGAATCTGTTATTCAAAGGGAAACAATAGGCCCAGGTCCCCAGTGTGGGATTCCATGAAACAACTTACATAATACATTTACCATTTACTAAATGGTATTATTTATTATTATTATACAATTTTAGTTTTATAAAGAAGCTTTCATGTACCTTGTTATTAACAATAGCCCCAAATCACTGCTTAAAAAACTCACCTGTTACCCAAGTTGTAAATGAATCATTTCCTTGTGATGTCAGGGATCTTGGGGCCCATAAAAGGAATTTTTTTAGTGTCTATCAGAGTACACTACAAAACAAATATCATTAAGCATATGAAAAGCAATATAATGCCCTTATTTTTTGAGAAGACTTAAAAGAAAACACTTAATTAATGAGATCCTCACACTGAACATCATACAAAGATATGTGCAGCTTAATTAGGATTAAATTTAAGCCTTTTTTAAGTTGTAATTTAAATTATGCTTTTATGTTAACTTTTTAAAAATCTATTTACATGTATTTCTGAAATTTATTTGGATGGACATTTAGTTATATCATATTTACTCCTCTCATTCTTTCTAAAATAGAATCTAAAATAGGTTGAAGGTTGTTTATCATCTGAAAGTTAAAACTCAAACTATAGATGATTTTCAGCTCCTTACGCTGTTCATTATTTCCTCCATTGTGAACTGGCCAAATGCTGTAGTTATTTAGAAGTCTTTTCCATTGTCTCCTGGAGAGAGTGAAAAGAAAAAGAAATGTGATAGGAGAAATTAGCCTAATGCATTGACTTTAAGAAGAAATAAATGTGAAATCTGTTATTGTACACTTTTGCAGTTGGATAACTATTGTATGAAGTGACAGAAAACCAATTTTTATAGAAGTTTTATACCATTAAAAGTATACTCAATTTTTTTGAAATTCATGTTTTTGCCTTTGTTACTTACAGATCAAAATTTAAAATGAGTGCTTTTTGTTATTTTTTCTTCTCCATGAAAGTCATTTTGATAATTAGTCCGTTTATTAATGTGTTCCTTGATTTTAAGTTATTTCTGCTTCTTCATTATCTTGATTACATTATCTTATACAGTGACCCAAAAAACTGCTGTTAACCCTTTTATTTACTGATTGATAAGGCAGTGAATATAGTTAGCAGAAATTTTGTAAAAACTGAAGTGTCTGATGTATGTGGAAGAATTTAATTTTATTTTTCTTGAATCTATATCCTGACATTGATGTTGTCATTCAAAACTGCTTTAAGCATTACTTTCTAAATTCTTACATTTATTCAACAAATATTGAATACATATAACACATCAGAATATCCTTAGACAAAGGGATATAATGATTAAAACAAAATATGCTTGCCTCCACGAAGCTTGCATTATAGCATCCTCTATCCTTCTGATTATGGTGTTTCTCTTGATTCTTTCTCAGTCTATACATTCATCTTTTAAACAAATATTTATGGTGTTCTTATGTGCTTGGCTTTGTTCTACATGTTTGGTACATAATGGTGAGATGATTACTATCTTCGTGGTTTTTAAATTAGAATGGGGAAATGAATATTATATAATAAAGGCAGACATGAATACAAAATAATGAGAATTTAAGTACTAAGAAAGAGACAAATGCTCTGTAAGAAAACAATCTGGGTAGCAGATTCTTGTATAGAATATGCAGCCCAGTATTGTCCTTAAAGAAGTAAGTCAACATGAGAGCTGAGTGAAGAGAAGGAAATAGCCATGCCCAAGAATTCAAATTCATGCTTTTCTGATAGAATATCATCACATTTAAGTACTGAGATGGGTAAAAGTCACAGTCTTCAGTACACCAGAGTCCAGTGCAACTGAAATTCAGTGAATAAAAGGAAAGAAAGATATTAGAAGATGCTGGGTGGTGGCCATGATGCTGAAGATCAAGAAGGTGTATTTTGGAAATATAATTATAAGGAATTGGTGATATTTTTTATGTGAGGACTAAGGAATACAGAAGTATCAAGGATGACCCCTAAAATCTGAGCTTAAGCAGCAAAACAGGGGACATAGTTTATGGAAGGAGTGAGATGAGTTTGAAAAATGTGTTAGAGACGCCTTTTCTGGCACTAAAGCAGAGATGTCAGGTGGAAAGCTGAGTATAGGTCAAACTTCAGAGGAGGTGATCAGATTGAAGTTAGAGGTACAATGAGAGGTGTCTTGGGCTGCAATTACAAGTCATAAAAACAGGTTCCCCAAAGAGTGTCTAGAGAAGATACTTCCAGTATAGATTCAATAGTAAGGTTTGAGTAGAGGAATAAAATCTTGGAGCATGCACTAGGAAATGGAGATACAGAAAAAATGGAACAAAGCTTTGACTTCTAGGGGATTAAGGTCAAGCTGAAGAGATATACATGTATCTGAATAGTTATATGATAAAGATATGTACTAGCTACTAATGGAGCACAATGGAGGAAACATTTAATTCTACTGAGGGTAGTTCAGAGGAGAGTTACAGAAGGATAATATGGAGCAATTCTGAAAAATCTTCAAAATAAATAACAAACTAATAGGACACAGGGAAGAACATTCTGAGCAAAGGATTTGAGATTAAAAAATTCAAAGCATTTGAACAATTGTAAATAGTTCAGCTTAATTACACGGTTATAGCTTGTTTCACAATTCAAGATTTAGGTTAACCTTCACTGATGTACCTTTCCACCTTTATTTTACATTCCTGTAGTAATTAACAAATCATATTGCTTTTGCCCTCTCATTGTCTGCATTAACATTTTCTCTCCTGACTTGTCTTTAATCTGCACACTAAAAAGAGGAGCATAATTCCTTTTTATAAGCAAATGCTCATGCAGTTCTATGCAAAGAGCAGATGGTCTACAAATGTATCATTTTCTAAACAACTGTATTCTTGTCCCTTTGTCCTTGGTGGAGATGGAAGTAAAACTTTTAAATAGTGTGAAAACCAAAATAACAGTATCCAAAATATTACAACATATTCTATCCTATCTGTGATGCCCTGATGTAAGTAAAACAATTCAGTGATCTGAAATTAACCTGTAATTAAAGTGTTGAGAATCAATCAGTACAATTTAAGTTTCATTAAATTCAAACACACTCAAAATTGAATCAATTTATTAAGCTTACTTATTTCCCAGTCCCCAACAGACACAATAATACCAACATGTAACAAGTTCAGACATAAACAGCTTCACTGTTCCACTTACAGAAGTGAGACTACAACTTCCCAATTAGAATAAGGTACACTCTAAATACACATTAAAAGCAAGACAAGACACTCTAAATTGAAGATCTGCTTGCTGTTGGTGAGAATGCCTTGAAGTATTGTTCTTGATCTATATGCAAAAGTATAGGGACACACACTTCTCAAAAGAGAATACAAAGTTCCATCTAACCAATCCATCTTGTGCAGATTTTCCCTTCATTCAGTGCAAGTTTAGAATGTATAAATTATTTTGATCAGAATTCAGCAATAAAATCTTAACTCAAAAACAAAAACAACAGAAGTGTCTTGTTCACACAATGCCTGTGTGTCTTTGAAAAAAGAAAACTACCTGGAAGCAGTCCTTTCTGTAGCTTTCTGCGAATTTTGATTAACAGATTCCCTCATCTTGACTTGGAGCAACTCTCTTAGAATCATAAATTTTGAAAATGAATTGCACATTAAAGGTTCTGGCACCCAATAACCTTGAGTTTTCCAAATAATGTTTTTCAAGACATTTAACTAAATGTAACTATAGTGTAAGGAGAAGGTAGTTGTCAATATGAACACTTCAATAGAGTAGAAGTAGTCATGTAATTTTTTTGCATTCAATTATTCATTCTATGTTATGTGATAACACGTAATCTATCAATTATTTGTTGACTATCACAATTAAATTTGTCAGATTCTTTTGGTAAAACCACTACCAAAAATAGCAATGACTAAACATGCTTTTATAAGGATCAAGCAACCAATGCAGTTTAACACATGATCCATTAGAACCTCACATTTCAAAGCCTGGAGTTCTTTGACAGGTGGAAAAAATGTACACACTGTATACATTACAGAAGAGATCTTACAAACTTCTATCAATAAATATCCACAAAACTATTGCATGTCACTGCTAAAATTCAATTTCACAATTCTGTTGAAAAAATTCCATTGGTTACATATCTCATTTAAGTGTTGGAACGAATACTCAGTGACTTCTAAGAAATGATGGACAATCTGAATTAAATAGCTAATTAACTTAAAATCAAAACTATAATAAGTTACATATTTGATAAAAGTAATCTATATGTGTGCTTATCACACTAATATAATGTAGAATAAGATGGCTATAATTGTGGATGACTAGGTATACAGAGGTAGTAAAATGGTCCTGCTAGCTAGCAAATCTGAATATTAAAATCAGGACAGAATAAGAAGAAAGTAGGGAAGAGAGGGAGAGAGGAAGATGAGAGGGAGTGAAAGAGAAAAAGGTGGGAAGGAAGGAAGGATTTGTAGTCAAACTGTTACATGTCAGGCCCTAAAATAAATTATTTCTTTAATTCTCCAACACTGGTTCTGTTATCCCCAGAATTTAGTTTAGCTTTTTTTTTTTTTTTCCCAAGGTGAAAACATCAAGGTTTAGGAAGATTAAATAAACTTTCTGTGAACACATAAATAATGAAAGAAGAAACAGGATTTTAAACTATTGACTTTTTATTACATCTGGACAACACAATTTACTTAAACATAGACTGATTAAACAAATATTTACTACTATTTGTTTTTATCATTTATGTACTTTCCTATAACTGATAATCACCAGCAAAAACTCAGGATGTAATGTCTCTTTATTTCACCATTGTAACAGGAGAAATAGAAAACATATTTTCTGTACAAAACATTTGATTTTAAGATTTTTTTACTCAGCATGCTGAAGATAAATTCAATTAATGGTAGTTAAAATTAATCAGCAAGAAACTGAATGGGACAAAGGGCCTAATTGTTCCTTAAAACATTTATTTCACAGTCTTTTCTAGATGTCATTTTTTATGACATCTTGTTGGGACATCTCTTAATAATAAAAATAGTTACTTTTTTGAGATACACTTTTGAAAGCTTGTGATAATATAATACAAATAGAATAATACTGTTTTACTAAACTTGTGTAAATGCAAATTCCAAAACACAAGCATAAGTTCAGCTTTGTTTCTCAGTACAAAATTAAACTATACTAAATTAAACTATGCTAAAGGGAAGTGCTTGGCTAAGGGAGTTTGGCCATCTCAGTAAATAACCATAATTTATGCAGTTTGCTCATTTCCGTGCAATTCTTTTGCATGTTAAATAAAAATTGATATGAGTGAAAGGATATGAAATCTCTACTAACAAAGTATAAAGAAAAAATAACACACTAACTTAAAATATACTTCAGCTACCTGTCATGAGCAAATTTTAAAAAGCCTTTAATGAAAAGAAGTGCAGTACTTGGCAATATCAGTACTTGCTTCTATAGATGATTCAGCTTATTTGAGTCTTAAAAAGGACTCAGATATATTCGTGTCTTCATATCTGAATGCTATGTGGTTTTCCTGTGGGATAAGGTGAATTATTTCCATTTAATAACTTTAGAAACAAAAGATAGGATATTTCCATATTAAATTTTAGATGTTGATATTTAAAATAGCACCTTTGGCCATAGCTTGACCTCATATTTTGTTTCTCTTTATTTGATATTAATCTTGAGTCATCAATTGCAAAATTTTGTGCATCGTACTTCTTGTGAATAATTAAAATGGGTCAAACCAAGGAATTGTATTTGACTTCTTTAGGGCAGAAAACTGGGAGAAAAAAGTTAAGAAATTCTACTAATTTACCAGGGATTGCTCAGCAAGGCTGACTGCAGGAAACTTTCAACTGCTTACCCATGCAAGGGTTCATCAGTAAACTGGCAATTTCAACTGTCTGTATTTACAAGTTCCTGCTGTTCAACATCAATAAACTCACTGACTGAATTCATGCAATTCAGCCACACAGCCAAGCACTGACTGCAACTGCAAGGAATGCCTTTGAAAAATTGAGATCAATGATTGAATACTTGCACTTTTAAGTGTAGATCCATTCACATTCTTTATGACTCTTTAGGGAAGCACAGCAGTGGACAGTCATATAACTGCTATGCACTTACAGTTGGTGTTATTTGTTAAGAAAATGTATGGCAGTTTGAAGACCAGAAAAGGGATTGCCAAGATGACAGAGTAAAGGACACATAGCTCACCCTGTCCCATGAACACACCAAAAATTATATACAAATACAGAACAATTCACACAGAATAACTCCTGAAATTTGACATAATTTCTCTTACTTTGGAAATACAAGGAAAGCCCCACAAAACCAGGTAGAGGAAAAAAAGAAAGAAAAAGGAAATTGGTGCATGATATGCTTCACAGAGAGAGAGCAGCATAGAAAGAAAAGTGCCCTCACCCTGGGAAGCTCCCTCTCCAGCAAAGAGATCCACATGGACAGAACAGGAGCTTCAGAGGTTTAGAGGAGGCAGCAACAGCAGCTTAGCAGAAAGAACTAAGAGAAACCAGCAGTGAGAGTCACTGTGAACCCTAGCCTAAGATGCATGCCAGTGGGGACAGGCTGGGCTGAGCTGCTGGAACTCAGGCTTCCATGGATGAGCCTGGGGTGGGGACTGGGGTTGACTGCACACAGGCAGCCTCAGGAGCCTGGAGTGTGGTGCGGGCTGTGGCTAGAAGAGAGTGCAAATCAATCTGGGTCCCTCCATAGAAAGCACCATTGCATGTGGGATGAGGGGTGCATTGCAACCTTCATAGCTGCCATCTCCACTAGTGCACAGGGTATTGCTCTGCACCAATGTTGATGAGCATTCTTGTGAGAAGAGAGGTGGGGTTCAGTCACAGCCATCTTCTCAGCTTGCTCTGGAGGGGTACAACTGCTGGTGCTTGTCTTCTGGGCAGAGGAGGGGCTGAAACATGAACTGTTACCCAGGGGCCCTGCAACATCACAGGCAAGACTGTCATTCTAGTCCCAGGCAGAGGTGGTTGATTTGCTCTCCTGGTGCATTTGTGGACCTGTGCCTCTAAGACAAATGAGTGGAGATTTGGTGCACATTGGGGTTGGGTTTGGCATCAACCGTGGGTCTGTGTACCCTGCTTTTGATTTGTGGTTACCCTGTTTTTTAATTATGTTAGCCCATTAGTATATCTATTTCCTTTAGAATGGTAGTCATATAGGCTTTAACACATCCTATGACGAATGCAAAGAAAATTTACATTTGGTTTCACTGGGGAATTCTACCAAACATACAGAGAAGAACACATATTGATCCTTCTCAAACTCTTCCAAAAGATTGAAGAGGAGGTAATACTACCAAACTCATTCTACAAAGTCACCACCACCCCAATATCAAAACCAGGTAAATATACTACCAAAAAAGAAAACTATAGGCCAATATCATTGATAAACATAGATGCAAAAATCCCTCACAAAATATTAGCAAACAGACTCCAACAACACATAAAAAAGATCATACACAAAGATCAATTTGGATTCATCCCAGGGATGGTTCAATATACACAAATCAAACAATGTGATACACCACATCAACAAAAGAAAGGACAAAAATCACATGATCATCTCAATAGACGCAGACAAAGCATTTGATAAAATTCAAAACTCATTTATGATAAAAATTCTTACCTAAGTGGGCGTAGAAGGAACATATCTCAACATAATGAAAGCTATTTATAACAAACCCACAGCCAGCATAATACTCAACAGTGAAAAGGTGAAAACCTTCCCTCTAAAATCTGGAACAAGACAAAGATGCCCATTCTCATCACTTCTATTCAACAGAGTAGTGGAAGTCCTGGCCACAGCAATCAGACAAGAAAAAGAAATAAATGTAATCTAAATTCAAAGAGAAGAAGTAAAATTGTCACTAAATGTGGATTACATGATACTGTATATAGAAAACCTTAAAGGCTCCACACAAAAACTAATAAATCTGATAAAAAAAATTTGGCAAGATAGCAGGATACAAGATTAGAATTGACAATTCAGTTGCATTTCTTCACACTAACTATGAAATATCAGAAAAGGAAAGTAAAGAAACAATCTCTTTTAAAATCTCATCGAATTAAAAAAAAATTCTTAGGAATAAATCTGACCAAGGAGGAGAAAGATTTGTATCAGGAGGACTACAAAATATTAATTAAGGAAATTAAAGATAACTCAGAGAAATAGAAAGATATCCCATGGTCTTGGATTGGAGAAATTAATATTGTTAAAATGGCCACACTACCAAAAGCAATCATTAAAAAGTCCATGAATGATAAACGGAAGAGAGAGTGTGGAGAAAAGGGAGCCTTCACACACTGCTGGTGAGAATATAGATTGGTACAGCTCTTATGGAAAACAATATGGAGATTCCTTAACAGAAACTAAAAATAAAGTTACAATATGATTCAGCAATCCCACTCCTGGGCATATATCTGGAGATATCTCTAATTCAAAACGATACATGCACCCCAATATTCATAGCAGCACTATATACAATAGCCAAGATATGGAAGCAGCCTAAGTGTCCATTGACAGATGGCTGGATAAATAAACTGTGGAATATTTATACAATGGAATGCTACTCAGCCATAAAAAGAATAAAAGAATGTCATTTGCAGCAATATGGATGGACCTGGAGGTTATCATTCTAAGTGAAGTAAGCCAGAAAGAAAAAGAAAATTATATATGATATCACTCATATGTGGAATCTAAAACAAATTAAAAATAAAGACACAAATGAACTTCTTTACAAAGCAGAAATAGACTCACAGACATAGAAAAAAACTTATGTTTACTAGGGTGAAAGGAGGTGGGAATGAATAAATTAGGAGTTTGTAAATATATGTACTATTATATATTTAATATATAAGCAACAAGTTTCTTCTGTATAGCACAGGGAAGTATGTTCAGTATTTTGTAGTAACCTATAATGAAGAATAATATGAAAACAAATATATGTATGAATACATATATTACAGAAACATTATGCTGTGCACCAGAAATTGACACAACTTTGTAAACTGACTTTACTTCAATTGAAATATAGAAAGAAAGAAAGAAAGAAAGAAAGAAAGAAAGAAAGAAAGAAAGAAAGAAAGAAAGAAAGAAAGAAAGAAAAAAGAAAGAAAGAAACTAAAAAATTTAAAAGAAAAAAGAAGGCCAACAAAATTAATAAACAAAAAAAGGAAAATTGGATTGGATTGTTTCAAAGTACCCCTTTATCTTATTATTTATAATTTAGTCAGTCCTCTATTCAACCATATATCAGTTGGTTATTGCCCCTGACCATCACTGACCTACTTTCTGTCTCTATCGTCCTACTTATTCTAAACATTTCATATAAATTGTATCCAATATGTGGCTTTTTGTGTATGACTCCTTTCACTTAGCATAATCAGAACTACATTCTTTTTATGGCCAAATAATATTGTATTCTATGGATGTACCATATTTTATTTACAAAATTACTTGTTGATAGTCTTTGGCTTGTTTCCATTTTGGGGCTATCATGAATACTGATGCTGTGAATATTTGTGTACAAATTTTTGAATGTATTTTTAAAATTTTCTTGGGCATGACAGTGGAGTTGCTGGATCATATGATAATTCTTTCTTTAACTTTTTGAAGAACTAGCTGCCTTACAAATTGGCTTCACCATTTTACATCTCCCCTGACTACAAGCAATGTATGAATTTTCCAATTTCTTCACATTCTTTTCTGTTATTGCCTGTCTTTTTTTTTTTAATGATAGCCATCCTGGTAGGTGTGAAGTGGTACCTCAAATTGTATTAACTTTCTTAGCATTTACAAACTAAGTGATATATGTGTAGATATGAAAGTAGATTCATAGGGACATAATTAGATACATGATAGAAGGAGGTATACAGGCATATCTCAAAGATATTGCATGTTCAATTCCAGACAACTACGATAAAGCACATATCACAGTAAAATGAGCCACATAATGTTTTTGGTTTCCAAGTGCATATAAAATTTATGTTATACTACATTGTAGTCTATTTAGCTTGCAATACTATTATATCTAAAAAAGCAATTCACATACCTCAATTAAAAATACTTTAAAAACTGTTAGCCATCATCTGAGCCTTCAGTGAGTCATAATTTTTTTACTTGTGAAGGGTCTTGCCTCGATGCTGACAGATCAGGCTAGCAGTTGCTGAAATTTGAGATGTCTGGCAATTTCTTAAAATAACAATAAATAATAATTGATAGCAAAATATTGATTGATTCCTCTTTCACTTGAACACTTAGAGGCCATTGTAGGGTTATCAACTCATCTAATTTAAATATTATTGTGTCTCAGGGAATAGTGAGGCCCAAGGAAAGAAAGAGAGATGGGGGAACAGTCAAGTCAATGGAGCAGTCAGAACACACACAGCATCTGTGAATCTGGTTTTCATCTCATGTGAGTGGGGTTCATGGCACTCTGAAACAATTACAATAGTAACATCAAAGATCACAGGTCACCATAACAAATATAAAAATAATGAAAAAGTTTGAAATACTGGGAAAATTACCAAAGTGTGACAGAGAGATACAATGTGGAAAAATGGCAGTGATAGACTTGCCAGAGACCAGGTTGCCACAAACTTTCAATTTGTAAAGAAAAAACTCAGTATCTGCAAAGTACAGTTAAGTGAAGCACAATAAAATAAGATATACCTGCATATAGAAACTGCCAAACAAATTATGCAAATTCATGATTTTTTTTTTCTGAGAAAAAGCATACTCACAAGGTCAGATACACTTTTGTGAGAGGAATGACCCTTTTGAAGTCACTGGCATTGACTGGTTTTTGAAGGATGAACACTATTCACACAGAGTGAGAAGAGAGAGAAAACTCCTCAAATAGAATATTTAAAGTAACATTTGGGAAGGTAAAATGTACAGGGTATCATTGTGAAACATTGGGTAGATCTACTTTGCTTGAGCAGACAGTTTTACAAGAGAAGAAAATAAACCTGAAAAAATATATAACCATCACAACTAAAATAAGGCAACATAAATAATTAGAGTAATTACATACATTCAATATTTTGAAACAATGCAAGATGATGATAAGTTTAAGTGGCATCATGAGTGAAACATCATAATTAACATGATGTGCACTGAAATATTCATAAGAGTTTCAGAAAGGGATAGTATATGAATGGACATAGACACATCCCAGGTTGGTCCAATACAGAAGGAACTATTGAGAATTAGATAAGAGATGGGCAAAGCTGTGCCTGCTATTCATTTCTCCCCACAAGCCTTGTGCTGTACCATGATATCCCACTGAATCTGGGCTTTCTGAGGACCCTAGAGCTAAGGTTGCTTCTGATCTCCATTTATTTCCATTCTTTTGAACCCAATTTGGCTACTAGTTACATTATGTTTATATAAATGAAGTGTTTTATGTGAGGGTATTAATTAGCTATGTCAGCACTGGACTGCACCCTGCAGGTCTACAAGCCCTGTACTTGCCCAGCTTCAAGACCTGAGAAAGATCCCAGAGTCAGCAACAGAGATAATCAATAGTTTAATGATTAGGGTGATCTTACACATCTGAAGCAAAGTCCTGGAGCAACATCCTGCCATGTGTGGGAGCTGGAGGGCAGGACATGATGGCAGTCTTTGCTCCTGGTGGGGAAGAAGAGGTTACCAGTCATAGGGGAGTTGATGTCAGGTTGGCTCATTGGTTACGAGGGTAATCAGCACAGGGTCATGCCTCTCACCACCCCTTGGATAAGCATAGTGGTGAGTTCTGATCTAAATCTAGAACAGTCATTAGCTGGGGCCTGGGGTGAATATGAAGGAAGATCAGTCTTATGAGTTGTGTGTAGGTGAAGCAGGCACCAGTGAAGCAGGAGATGTATAGAGAGAAGCCATCTTGAGTTGCCTGACCATACAGCCATCATCAGAGGTACATGTTATTTATTGACTGAAAATAAAGAATCACGGAGTAGTGACATCAGAATTCCCATACTCTCTTAAGGTTATAATTGCTTGTTCTCTCTGTATGGGCAGAACCCTTGCCCCCAAGTTTCTGTTGAAACTCAGGTTTCAGGGAAGTGTCTTCCAGAATAATGTTCCTTGTATACAGGAGGTGGAACTGGAAATTAAGAGAATGGTTAGGATATCAGAAAACTAGACAAAATGATGACAAAGGGATGGATATCCATTCAGAGGAGAACATGAGAAAAGAGAGGGGAGAATGGCAATCTGATAGGGGACACTTAAAATAACCAACGTCAGAAAACAACCTTTGGGAGGACATTTTACTTTTCAACAGGAGGAGATCACCAAAAAGGAAATCATAAAGTTGGCTTGGAATGTGTGCCATCATCCTAAATAGTCTTAAGACGTGTGATGTGATATGTCGAGTTCTCTGGTGAGTGGAGTGATTAAGCTGTAATGACAGCTCCACAGGGCACAATGTCAGGAACCAGTCCCGATTGCTTTTCTGTTGAAGAGGGCAGTAGGGTGGAGGTGGTCTTCCATTTTCAAGTTCCTTCAATATGCTGGTCCTCAAGCCAGTGCATATGTATTTGGGCAGCTGAAAAGAAGAAGGATGAAGAAGGGCATTGAAACCCTTTAAAATTGTACTCAAAGAACAAGTGACACTTACTTTTATATGTGACTGACTACAATTTAGTCACTAAATCTAGCTACAAGTCATGCTGGGAAATGTTCCCAGATAAGTACAAGTATCATTTCTACCCAGGAAAGGAGCAGTGGACATTGAATGATAGATAACTGGCAGTCTGGCCCACATCTCCTTTAATAAAGAATCAGTGTAAATCCTCTTATAAACCTGTAGTTTTATGACTCTCAACCCTTGTCTCACAGAAAAGAAAAGTGAGTTTCAGAATCAAGATTAGGCATTTGTGTCCTGCCTTCCTCTGCTCTAACGTCACTTGCTCTCAGTAAGTCAGCTGCTCATTCAGAGGAGAAAATATTTCTCAGATGCCAAAAGCAAAATTGATCTATTGTGAAAGAGTTGAAGTGTGTTCTAAAGAAACTTTAGACACTGCTCAGTCCTCGACACTGAAGGCCTTCAGGATGTTTTGTGATTGTTATAATTATTTTTGGTTCCTTTAAGTTTGTGCTTAGAGCATGGGACAGGTAGCTGTATTTCATTTTAAATATATTTGGATGATGCTATTCATTGAGTAAATGTTGGTCGGACTTAATGCATATCAAGATCTGTGTTAGTCCTGATAAATCCTTTAGAAGAGAACAAAATATAGATAAAATTGTGATGTGTTACAGAACCCCAGACACTCATAGTACAATGAGAAGATGACAAGTATTTCAACAACCAGCATGAACAACTTTACCACACATACACATGCCACATATAGAATATGTTATGTTATACATGCTACAACATGTATGCTACATATTATATTATACTATAGTGTATTATACTATACACTTTACTGTAGAGGTGAGTAATACATTCTTCCCATTTTCCAGGAGATAAATCCTTAGTAATTTGCATTCAAAGAGAAAGTAGAAGAAGAAATGTTTCCACTTGTTTTGGGAAAGAGACAAGGTGTAAATATACTCAATCAATAGGACAAATTATTTGAGGGTACTTCCTTTTTTTATGTGTTCCTCAATACATGTACTTTCTTGAAGAAGTGTACTTGAGCATTTTGATCACTAACATATACATATCATGAAGACGCTGGGTGAAGATAAGTGTTTCAATAGGAAACTCCGTAGCATACTCAACTGGAGAATTCTGCCACTGGCTAGAATGACAGATTCAGTGTAAATGTCTAAGCACAGCACTAAGACGATTTAAGTTTCCCTTTTGTATGTGAAACACTGAGGTCATGCTTCTTACATGCAGCATGCTTGTGGGGTAATTGGAGTAGGTGATCAGGGCAATCACACTACCTGTGGATGGCTGGAGGGGATGGTGGGCACAGAATGCTCTGGAATATGACACGATAGATTACTACTCCTCTTACAATGTGTACCCCCCCAAAATAAGCTACTTTTTAGTATTATATATATAATATTATTATAGATATATATAATATATCTCCTTAGATATTTAGTTTAATTCAATTAAACTTTTGGACAAATTGTGCAGTGTTATAGTCTGTCAGAAAACCTGATGTTACAGGTAAATAGAATACAAATTTAACACATTTTAATTCCCTGTGTAGAAAAAGTAGAACACTTTAACATGAGAAAATTCACAATTTCAAAATTTTCATATCAATCTTTAAAGGCCACTATCTGCTTTTAGCTTGGGGAAGCAAACAATGAGGGCTTTTGTGATTGAAACAACGTGGTTTCCCATTTTCTCTATGACATATTGTCATTACTCAAATCTAATTTAATCAATCCATCTTATTAGTGTTTTCTGATATTAAAAAGTATATAAAATTACATTTTATTGAATTATAAGTGTGAGTAAAATAGCTATTAATATTTCCTGTGGGTTGATGTCCATGCACCAGAATGCAATTGTACTATTTTATTAAATTCAAAAATGTTTCTGTTTTTGCTGCCATTTGGTTTGCACATTCTGTGTCTTGAGTGATGTTCATAAAGTTTTCTTAAGATTTGTTTCTGCCATTGCCACAATACAACACATTTTTATAGTAATACATTCCTTTCGTAATTTAAGACAAAAAGATGTAGTATTTTGGAAATATGGTTATGTTTCTAACAATCCTTCCTATGCTCTGGCAATCAGAGGAAGTCAAATTCTGCATTTTCTAAATGTTTATAAAAGCTTTATAGCTACCACAAATAATTTTAATATGAGGGAACATAAGACAGAATAAAATGATGCTGACAATATAAAAAATAGTATACACATATAATATTTTGATAAAAAGTGCATTTAGACAACATAATAATATTTAATTTTCATAACATTCTGGTGCAGGAATGCTATTATCTACAATTGAAGAGAAGTGAGTCCGAGAGGTCAGTAAACATGTTCAAAGTTGCACAGTTTAGATTTCAGATTCAGAACCACACAGTGAATCTTGTGACTCCAAATCTCTTACTCGTTCTGCTAGACCATGTTACTTCCAGAAATAGATCCAGGCAGCCCAGATCTATCTCCACAGTTTACTTTCTCAAAAGAAATTTCAGGTAGGCCAAATTAAATAAAAAATTGAACATCTATTTTTTTTCTCATATTTAATTCAAGATCAAACTCCCTCTTCTATATGTGTCTTTATATTTGACCTTCACTTCAAATCCAAGTGCCTTTTTAAATGAGTTTAAATTTATTGTCTCTAGTTTATCTTTTAAACTAAGTAAATAATTTTCAACATCAGCCTCTACTACCAATTGAAACTGGTTAGTAAAAATGACTTTCCTTGTGGTCATATTTATTAAATTTTGTTTTGATGGGGAGGTATTTATCTATCTATCTATCTATCTATCTATCTATCTATCTATCTATCTATCTATCTATTTATTATTTGTTTGTTTGTTTGTTTATTTAAATGAAGATATTGGGGATTGAACCCAGGATCCTGTGTATACTAAGCATGCACTCTACCACTGAGCTAGTATTTTGTTATAGAATGAACTGTGTCCGTGTATAATTTGTATGCATGATGTCTAAAACTTGGCTGCCTCAGAATGTGACCTTATATGGAATAGAGCTGTTGAAGGTGTGATTAGTGAAGATGAAATCATGGTGGGCTAGTGTGGGTCTGTAACCTAATACGAACGGAGTCCCTGTGAAAAGGGAATATTAGAGCATGGATACACATGGACACAGGGAGAATGCCACGTGGAAATGAAGGTAGAGATCAGGGCAATGCTTCTTCACACCAAGGAACGCTAAGGACTGCCAGAAAAGTACCAGAAACTAGGGGAGAAACCCTAGAAGGAATCAGCCCCACTAACACCTAGATCTCAGACTTTTAGCATCCTAATCAATAAATCGCTGCTTAAGCCATCTAGTTTGTGGTATTATACAGGCCTCATCGGTTAATACATAGCCTTTTCTTTTCTTTATCAAATTCAGTATTCTTGTCAGGCTCTTTCATCTTTATTATGTCTCTAAAAAATTTGGATTTATCATCCCCTATAATGCCTAAAATGCTGGTCTTCTTAAGGATCGTCCTTTATATACAGTTTTGGAATAATATCAAAAGCTGTGGTTTAAACTAGTACTCATTTATATACCAAAATTGCATATGTCTTCTAAAATCAGGCACAGACTACCCAACATATCTAAAACTGAATTCAGTACACTTGGTGCATTTCCCTATCTTCTTATCTCTTCCCCACTCTCTATTGCTGTAAGTCACTCCTTTGACTCAGTTACTCCAGCAAGAATCTTGAATGAAGGTCAATCTATATTTGCCAACTTCATGTCCTACTTTTAAATAGTACATAAGCCCATCAATTCTATATCCTTAATAATTCTTGAATAAATCCACCTTTTTATAACCCTTTACATTCTCTCCTGGTCAACTTCAGTACTTTGCTAACTAGCCTTTCTGACTTCTGCCTTGTGTATTCCCCCAATTCATTGCTGTTCTGTTTAAAGACCCATTCTGTTCTGTAAGATATAATACAGTGTATTGTGACTTTTTAATTTTATTTTTCATTTAACTCAGGAATAATTGACAAATAAATTGAAATTGTGATTCTTTTTTTTTATTTATTTATTTTTTTATTTTTACCAGTGTTCAGCACAATTTTTCAGTTATTCATGGACATATACACAATCATTGTCACATTTTTTTCTCTGTGAGTTATCATAACATTTTGTGTATATTTCCCTGTGCTATACAGTGTTGTCTATTCTACAATTTTGAAATCCCAGTCTATCCCTTCCCACCCTCCACCCCCCTGGTAACCACAAGTCTGTATTCTCTGTCTGTGAGTCTATTTCTGTCCTTTACTTACGCTTTGTTTTTGTTTGTTTGTTTGTTTTTGTTTAAAGCATTACTGAAGAGAAAGAAAGAGGCTGGAGGAATAACTCTCCCAGACTTCAGACAATACTATAGAGCTACAGTCATCAAGACACATGGTATTGGTACCAAAACAGACATATAGACCAATGGAACACAATAGAGAGCCCAGAAATGAACCCACAAACTTTTGGTCAACTCATCTTTGACAAAGGAGGCAAGAATATACATTGGAATAACGACAGTCTCTTCAGCAAATGGTGTTGGGAAAACTGGACAGCAGCATGTAAAACAATGAAGCTAGAACACTCCCTTACACCATATACAAAAATCAACTCAAAATGGATTAAAGACTTAAACATAAGACAAGATACAATAAACCTCCTAGAGGAAAACATAGGCAAAATATTATCTGACATATGTTTAAAAAATTTTCTCCTAGAAGAAATAAAAGCAAGAATAAACAAATGGGACCTAATGAAACTTACAAGCTTCTGCACAGCAAAGGAAACCAAAAATAAAACAAGAAGAAAACCTATGGAATGGGAGAAAATTTTTGCAAGTGAAACCGACAAAGGCTTGATCTCCAGGATATATAAGCAGCTCATATGACTCAATAAGAAAAAAATAAACAACCCAATCCAAAAATGGGCAGAATACCTAGACAAGCAATTCTCGAAGGAAGACATACAAATGATCAATATGCACATGAAAAAATGCTCAATATCACTAATTATCAGAGAAATGCAAATCAAAACTACAATGAGGTATCACCTCACACCAGTCAGAATGGCCGTCATTCAGAAATTGTGATTCTTAATACACATTAATGAGAATAACAGTTTTTAGATGCAGTTCATTTATGCAACACATCTTTCTATTTTTAGCATCTAGGTTTCTTTAAACTTAATGCATTTTGATTTCCATTCTTTGTAATGATGAAACATTGCAGATTTAAATAAATTTACATCAGTGTTTTTATTATCTGTTAAGTTTAAAACACCATAAACAAAGCCTCTTTTTTCCCTGTCTACTTCACCTTCAAACCTCCTGCCCCTCCCCGAAAACATGCATACACACACACACACACACACACACACACACACACACAGAGTCATCACTCTCTCTTTTTTTCTCAATTGTGTCAGCAACATGCCATGGATATAGCAAACATATTTCTTGGTTGGTCTTTTTGTGAGTCTGAATGAGGTTCTTATGCATCTGTAAGTGATTGATTAAAAAGAAATTTTTGATTTCATAGAAAAAGTGGTAAAATGCTTTGGAAAGTCTTTCAAAATAGCATTTCTAAACTTGAAGTGGAATTTTGACATTTTGGCATTTAACATTTTAAGTTTTATCCATTTATTAAACAATTTAATCTGTTTTTGTCACCTGGCCTTTTCTGTCTTATTCATATATTTCCAGATGATACAAATTTCTTCCCCAAAGAAAGTTCATAATGGCAAGAATCTTAGTTATATTCTTGATTTTGTGTTCTGTAAGGTTTTATTGAACCATACAATTCTAATAGCATCTTTTTTCTTTTTTGGTGGAAATGGGAGAATAAAAAATCATTTGTATCAGTGTAAGTCTAATACTACTTTCTTTCAATAATTAAATATTTTAAGTAAACTGACTTATTAACAGTTTAACTTTTTAATTTTTTCTTGTTCATTTCCCGCCATGAAAATCCCTAATTTTTAGCACAGTAAGCAAAATTTCCTTGGGTGACTAGATCTTAGAAATTGGAAAATGCATTTTCTCAGGCAATAAGGGCTTTATTATATCAACATATTTCTGCCATGCTTATAAAATCATTAAGCTGATACCTTTGGGAAGATTTTAATTAATTACAAAATGTCAATTAATTGATGGAGTAAAATGAACAAAGGTAACATGGAACAGATTTAGCAGTATACGAAAGAGTTGGATATCTTCAGTCTATGCTTGATAGAAAGTTCTAATTTCCCTATCTTGAGAACAAAGGACACTGGACTTAGACATCTGTTTCCAATTTTGCTGTTAAGGAGATTTGGGCCCAGGTAGGTCACTTAACTGATGGACATCTCTTTTCTCATAAATGAAAGGACAGGATCAGAGTAGGTAATTTCTAAAATTCTTTCCAGCTCTAATATTTTAATTTTTTGGCAAAATCTATCAGCCTTAGTGATACATGTTGTCAAAGATTAGAGATATAGAGAATGATGATGATGATAATGATGATTTTGATAATGTCTAATATTATTGAGTGTTATATGCCTGCATTTGATTCCCTAATTGTTCTAATAGGGGAATATTACTGCCTTCCATTTTATTAATGAGAAAATTGAGGAAAATATAATTTAACTAATATGACCAATATCATAAAGCCCTATGCCAAAGTCAATTATTTCAAATATTAAGCTTTATGGAAAGAATATTATCAGTGTTCATCAGTATCCTTTCTGTGCACCAGCAAGACTACATTATTTATCCACTTGAAGATCATTAAGGTCATGTGATTAGCTTTGTCCAATGGCCATGAGTCAAATTTACATGTATAAGTTTTGGCACAAAGCATGGAAAAACCAGCAATGGCTCTGCAGGTGCCTCTTTTTCTGAGATGCCCATCAGGAGGCAGTAAGCTCCATATGATGTTGCTTCAAGATGGTGGTACTTTCCTTGTATTCTGAATCACTGAGTTGCTGGTTGTGGGACAGTTCATCTTGCTTCTTATCTGGATACAGACTTTTCTAGAGTAAATTCTAAATCTTTGTTGTTTAATAAACTGAAATTTGGATTAAATCCACACACACACATATATGAGGACATTTAGCCTATATACAATTCAGGACATTTTCATCTTCAATGAAAGTTAAGGGCATGAAGCTTTGAAACTTTTCCATGTTATCAATTATACCAGTATTTCCTGATATAATCAGCCACCTGGTAGTTAGCATTTGCTACCATGAAAACATTCTTAAGCATGAATCATTCTCTCCTGCTAGATTATCTCCTTTTTTCTCACTTCTATCTCTCTTGAAACCTCTTATTCCTTGCTCCCAACTTCATTTTTAGGAAATACATACCTTAACAACTCCTCTTTTTTTTTTTTTTGGAAATACTCTTTCTTTCAAGATTGAGAAATAGTATGAAATATTTGATTTTCAATACTGACGTTTTATAGCAGTGTGATCTCATCGAAGTTATGTCTCAGTCAGATTCAATCTGAAAATGAAAACAAATATGAGTATTATGTGAAAAGGGGTTAGATATGTGATAGCACTTCCCCAAATTGTGTGTATTGCTGGGGTCATAAATTTCTAAAAGGGAGAATTGGAGGCTCATGGAAAAGACAATAACTAACCCTTTGAAGTAAAGCAGTTTGGGCTGCCCAAGTGGGTCTGCAAAGGAGACCTGGTGCAAAAGATTATGGAAAGCTGCTGTCTCCACATATCTATTGGGTCTCAGTGGCTCTTGGTCAGCAAGATTTTCATTTGGGAAGATGATGTGGGTGTGGAGCCAAAGACAGCAAGAACTAGCTAGAATCCACATGTATCTCTTTGTTACTCGTACCTCTAAATTAACAGATTTCAGATGAGCTGCTTTATTTTCCCCTTCCAAAATTTGTAAAAAGAATTTCTTATTTGGGCCAGTTAACAAACTATCATACAGGATAGGGGATTCTTGTAAACTATTCTAGCTTAGCCAAGATGACAGTATAAAAAAAATTGCTGCAAGTCAATTAATTTTCCTGTCCTTTAATTTCTTTATTTCTAAAATGTTTGATTTTGCTTCAGCAACTCAGTGTCATAGTTGTTGGAATCACATGTGAATATACACTGAAAATTACAATAATGATAAAAATTATTGTTGTTTCAAAGTAATTGTGACAACATATTTTAAAATGATTTGCCTAAACACATCAATCTGTGAAAATAAATATTTCATACATTTTAAAAATAGAAGCCTCTTGAAACAGTGTGGGCTTAACTTGTCTTGTGTATATCTGCTTGTTCTATAGTATATGATTGTAGATTTCAAATTTTTACAGTGCAGTATGCACAATTTACATAAAAAATTCAATAATCATCTGTTAACTAAATCTTTACTTGTGACTAATAAGATAATACATTAATAATTTAAAGTTCATGACACATACAGACAAAGAGGTGGATAGCTTACAAATTCTATTACATGGAATTCTGAAGTTCTTGTACTACCAAGAAAATTATAAATATAGATTTGAATTTTATGTAACTGCTGCTCTGATAAAATTAGTTGGAAGGAAATTCAGTGCTTTGAGTTTTAAATAGTTATGATTTTTAATACTTATTTACTTCAATTTTAGCTAATGAACAGTGGAGACCAACACACATTTAAGCTGGTAATTTCTACTTCTGGCCAGAAACACATAGGAACTGTGTATAAATAAATGCAAATTCCATTAATGTATAGATTTTTAAAGTTCTACTATATTTTTCTTGGAAATGAAGAGAACTTTCAAAATTATCTTTCTTAATCCTATCATTTGATAGATAAAAAAAGAAAATTACCCAGATAAAGTAAGAAAAATTATATAGATCATAAATAAACTTTTTGTATAAGTTACTGAACTTTTCATGTGCCTGCTTTATTTTATTATTGCTTTTTGTAATACAACTGACTACTTACACCAACCACCAATTGGTATATATGTTACCAATTGTGCACATATTTCTATGATTCAGTCATACAAATGTTGATTATGGTTTGTTCCAAATTCATTTGGATTTGCAAACCTAATCATAACTAAAACAACTGAGGAATTAGAAATTCATTTTAAACAAAAATCAAAGGAGACCTTGCAAGATACTATCCCAATCAAACCTATGGCCCTATTGCAGAAAACAGATTTTAACAAATCTGGGCTAGGCCTTGTTATGTACATGGTATATAGACTGAGGTTCAAACCACAGTGCCTGATGTTGGGAGTATGTGGTCTTATTAATAGAGTGAAAGACATGTAGTCGTAGTTACAGAGCAGTGCAAGTATTTGACAATGACTGTTTCATAGGAGAGGCAGTGAAGAATTCATTTCTGTGTTTTCATCAGAGACATAGAGTTCAAAACAATGACTTTGGTCCTAAACTTAGGAGATTTTATACTACAATAAATAGTAGTAAGGAGGATGTGTGGATACATTGTGTTGTGCATGTGGGGGCACACACACACATGCCTGTTGTGGGCAAAGGTATGTGTTATTGGCAGGGTTAGCTCGTTTAGCCAATACTAAAAACAAGGGGTGGGACATAGATCCCAAGTGACTTTGTGATTTTTACTATTAATAATTCTAAAGAAAAACACTGGCAAAATAAGTAAATATTACAGAGTTTTTCTAGTTTTTAAATCCAAAATCTGTTTATTTTTTCAAGCTACTGTTATTCTTAGTGAAGGGGAATAACAGTTCCTGCCTTTTACAGTGAAGGAATAAAGAGTATTCATGATGTGACTTTTCATTAAAATATGAAATTTTCCATCCTAAGGTCCTCAAAAATGAGTTATTCTACCCTGATCAGAAATGGTCCTCTGGGCATTGGCTCATGTGGGATAATTTAATGGAATTTCACATTCTGTAATTGAGACTATATGTTCATCTAATGATGCCAAGCATATTTTAAAAACCCCTCAATGCTGAAGTTTCAGTCTCCTGCCATGATTGTTCATACCTCTCAGTTGATTAGTAATTCTAAATGACAATGCAAATCAAAGTGAATTTTCATATTGTGTTTACACCATTAGTGAAAATCTAATTAAATATCTAATAATTAATGCAACTCCTTCCAGGAGAGTTAATACATTAGAGAATGTCAATGGGGAATATCCAGTGGGAATATTACCTTCATTGTTGTGTTTCATATTGTGAATTGTGTGAATTATAGTGTATATTATACTTTATATGCATATTTTTTAAAAACTGTGTGGGCAAGACAATCCAGTTCTAGGTACAGTAATGTAACTTTCTTTTAGTTGGACATTATTATATTGATGTCTTACACCAGGTCACCCAGTCAGCTAGCCAGTAAACATTTAGAGAGTGCCTAATACGTGACCAGCACTGTGTTAAATGTTAGTGATATAGAAAGTGTTAATATAGAGACCTTTTTCTCAAAAGGATCTTTTCTTAAATTACTAACCATTATAATTAACTTAAGCTTCTAATTTTCAGTGGGGAACTTTTGAGTGGAATTCAGAGAAGGTTATGGTGTGTATTAGAATATCCTTTGGCATTCTATTTCCACATGAGGAGTATTTATCTTCTCCTACTTTTGGGCTTGAACTTGTAACTTGCTTTGGCCCGTAGGCTATCAGCAGATATGATGTGATGCAAGCCAAGGCTTGAAATGTGCTTATGCACTGGGCTTTCTGTCTTGTACTCTACCTCTACCATGAGGACATGCTGAGTAGACTGATTGGCCTCAAACAATTCAAAGGCACTTAAGATTAGACCTGAACTGAACCCATGTCCTGGAACTAAACCTAAGTGAGGGCATCAGAGTTCTCAGCAGAGCTGGCCCAGTGGGTCAGCAGTTTGAGGTAGAACCCCAGATGAACAATTAGTCAGTGCATAAGAATACTTAGCTTTATAAACCTCTAAGCTTTGGGATGTTTTGTTGCAGACCCATAGCTGACAGACACAAATGAATCTGTGGTTTATAGTGATTGCAATAACAGATCTGTTTTTCTTTTTAGATCTTGTATTTAAAAATATTTACAAGAGTATAAATATGTGTTCTCTGTTTTAAGGAAACAGAGGCTTCATCATTATTTAACTATAATTTAAGAACCAAGCAACAAAGGCAGAAACAGTGAAAACATCAATGGTGTAAATGTAATAATATGAATGATTCTATTCTGCCAAATGTATCCATGACAATTTCTTAAGTGATCATCAAAGTATAGGCAAATTATTCTCCTCGGAAGGCCCTGTAAGCTCCTTGTGTAGTTAACCAGTTTACATAAACATGGAAGACAGTGATGGAGTTGCTTCTTGATTTTAAAAAAAAGTTGTGTCAGCGTGTTTAGGTAATTTTTTAGAGTTGTGTTTGTGTTTCATCTGAGTTGGCTCAAAAAATGACAAATAGGCAACATAAATATAAAAATTCAAGGCCACTAAGAGAAAGAATTATGTGATAGACTTAAAGCCATTAATATGCAATTGTTAACTCCTTAAAATAAAGCACACACTTATTTTATATTATACACCTCTAGTCCTTAGAGCTATGTCTTTCATGATGTTGGTATATCATGTATGAGCAATAAATAGTATTATGTGACTCAAACAATGATCACACATAAATATATTACTAATGAAAAGTTAAATGTTTAGGGACCTTTGTATTGTTAGTCCTTGTATAAGTTACTAAATTTACTAAAACAACCTTTTCATGTACATATGTACATTAATAATAGAAAGTCATCTGGCATAAATTAACTGTATTTTCAGTGATTATAGTCACACCTCAAATCTCTGGAAGCAGTTATTTGGTACATTTTGACATGGACCTTTTAAAAACTAGATTAAATTATTAGTAACTGTAAAATCTCTGACAAGAAAATGCTTCTTTCAGGACGTTATATATAAATATAAAATTGAAAGAAGGACTTACCCTCCTGTGAGAAAAGCAAATGTAAATATCCAGTTGTGTGGATTAGGTGAAGCAAGGCCCTAGCGTTCACTCTACATACTTTTATAGTGGGCGTTTTTTCACCGTGACTCTTTCACCTCAGGTTGACTAAATGTGACTTGTTCACAACTCAAAATTTAAATAGTTTGAGCTCATGTACGCCTTATGAAAAAAGCGAGATTCAGCATTGCATATTTAACTCTTAAAGTGTAAACTGTCTCATATTTACTATCACACAAAATAACAGAACAAAAATAGGTAAATACAGTAGAAAAATATAAATCTGTAGGCAAAATTGACCTGTAAAAATAAATGGGATTATTCCAACAATGCAAATTAGTTTGCCTGTATACAATAAATTAATGTAGTATGGCACATTAATAGATTACAAAACTACAAGGGGAAAAGCAATTGATCATTTCAGAAGATGCAGAGAAAATACGTGATTAAAGTCCAATACTGGTCCTAATAAAAAGCTCTTAGAAAACAAAAAATGAAAGAACTTCTTTATTCTGACAAAGAATACCTGAAAAAAAAAAAAACAAAGTAAACTATTGTGATGAATACAAAAAAGGTAAAAACATTAACTTCAAAATTAGAAACAAGTTAACAATAACCTCTATGACCTCTTCCATTCATCATTGTAAGGGAGGTACTTAAGACCTTAGTAAGAAACAGAATCAAGTGTATTATTTACTAGAATCTGAATGAAGTAATCTAAACTGTTTATGTTAAAAAAAACCAAAAAGATAGGTATAAAAAGAGTAGTTTTCAGAGACTAAGTATCAGGTGTATTTCTATGCCTAGAAACAAAATGTTTGAAATGCAATAAACACATACAATTTTAACCACAGAAAAATATGAAGAAAAGAAATTCACCAAATAAAAGTCTTGCATGCCATCCGAAAAAAAAATATGACTGTGTGGAAATGCATTAAAGATACAAAAGTAACTGGATAAATATAGCTTCTTCATGAATATGGAAAGCCAATATCTTAACCATATAAAATCTTACCAAAGTGATTCAGATTTAATCTCTATGATTAAATTCTGGCAGAGGTTTTAATGGTACTCAACAAATTTACTCTAAAATTTATATGGAAAAAGACACAGCCAATAATAGTCAAGTTATTCTTGAAGAAAATTAGGTGAGTGTAAATTCCAGCCATAAATATTAGCCAGTAACACTTAGCAGAAAAGATAGAAAAACACACAAATGTGAAACTTTAAGTTTAAACTTTAAACTTTAAGTACAAGAGATGTGGTGTTGGGGCAAGGAATAGCGACTTTATTTGGAAAGCTGGCAGACCGAGAGGATGGCTGACTAATGTCTTGGAGAACCATCCAGATCCAGTCACAATACAGGCTTCTTTTATACAAAACAAAAACAAAAACAAAAACAAAAAACAAACAACAAAAACAAGGGAGGGTGTATGGTTGGTTGTTGCAAAATTCTTGCTGTAGAAATTCTTTGTTCTTACAGCTGTCCATGTGGGTCAGTTCATGGTGTCCCTGTAAACCTCCAACAAACAAGTGTTATTCTCTATTCTGCAGCTTCTTATCTTTATGTGAGTGCAGAGCTAGCAAGACTAAGCCTAGGAAACAGGGCACAGTGGTCAAAACTAAAGGAACAGATCTAATATAGAGTCAGATTTGTTCTCCTCTATTACATTAACTTCAGAAAATTATAATATCCTTATAAATTAAAGGTGTACACACACGAACTGCAGCAATTTTTTTCCTAAGTTACCTTCAACCTTCTGCATGTGTTCTGTGTTCACCAAGATAAATATACAAGTATGTTCATAACATCATTGCTTATAGTAATCAAACATTGTAAATAACTCAAATATCCACTTTTTGGAAAATGGATTAATGGAGTAATTTCTAAGTTGCATTCTAAAAATTTCAGTTTTATAAAAACTAATAATTCTAAATATAAAAATTGTAGTTAAGTGAATGTTTCGGGGGAAATTGAACAAAAATATACCATTTAATAAATATAAATGGCAACTTAAACTAAATGATATCATTTTATTGATATATATGTGTGTTCAAGAAATTATAAAGAAAAGCAGGAGAATGCATTTTAAAATCTCAGGATACCTCCATAGTGAAGAAAGAGAGGTAAATAGGATAAAAATAAAAGCACATTAGGGGCTTTAATAATAAAGTACATGCTTTAGTTAATTTCAAAAAGAAGGTTCATAAATTTCAGTTAGCCAAACAATTATCCACTTTTGTTGTTTAAATTTTATCTTATTTATTTTTGTGAAAATAGTACAACTTTAGCCTTATGAAATTTGTGGACACTTCCTTTCTGACTTACTACATAGTTATTTTTTGTCATTTTTATATGTACCTTTAAAAATATATATTCTGTGAGGTGTACAAATTGTTAGACAAAAGTTGGAAACTCTATAAGAAAATCCTCTATATACTTTTTTTGTCTAATTAATCTAGAAAGTTTCAAGGGATTTGTTTGTTTTTATTACTGTAAATCCTCTCACTTTAATTTTGAGTTTCTCAATATCCCGACATTCTTTTTTATCAGTCTACCCTATATCTACATATATGAGAGGACCAAGACCCTGATGCCACAATCATTCTTCCCAGAGGAAGCCCATGTCCTGGGATCTGTAGGACCCAGCAGCATATATAAATATATATTTATCTACACTGGCAAATTATAATCACTCATAATTACCTTTGGACTCACTTTTGGCGTTGAATACTCTATATGTCTGGACAAGTGTACAATGGTATTTATCCATTATTACAGTACCACACACAATTGTTTCACTGCCCTAAAAATCCTCTGTGCTTTACCTAATCAATCTTCCCTTTCTCATAACACTTAGCAATTTTTCATCTTTTTATTATCTCCATAGTATTGTTTTTTCCAGAATATCATGAGGTTGGAACCATATAATACATAGCCTTTGTAGATTGGCTTCTTTCACTTATCATTATACATTTAAGGATCTATATTATCTTTCTATGGCTTAATAGCTCATTTCTTTTCAGCACTGAATAATAATCCATTGTCTGATTGTACTATGGTTTATCCATTCTCCTACTGAAGGATATTTTTGTTGCTTCCATGTTTTGATAATTACAAACAAACCTGATGTAAATATCCTTGTGTAGGTTTTCATGTGGACATAGTTTTCAGCTCCTTTATGTAAACTGCAAAGAGTTGACTTGAAGGATTTTATGGTAAGAGCACATTTAGTTCTGTAAGAAACTGCCAAACTATCTTCCAAACTGTTTTAATCATTTTGTATTTCCATCAGCAATAAATAAGAGTTCCTGTTGCTCTACATCTTGGCAGGATGTTTGGTGTTGTCAGTGTTCTAGATTTGGTTAGTCTAATAGGTATGTAGTAGTAACTTCTTGTTTTAATTTGTAGTTTCCTAATGACATATAATGCTGAACATATTTTCATATGTTTGCTTGCTATCTGTTATCTTCTTTGGTGAGGTGTCTGCTCAGGTAAATTGCTCATTTTTTAAATCAGGTTGTTTAATGTTCTATTGTTGAGCTTTTTAGAATTCTTTGTATATTTTGGCTAATAGTCTTTTATCAGATATATTTTTTGCAAATACATCCTCCCAATCTGTGGCATGTCTTATCATCCTTTTGACAATGTCTTTTGCAAAGAAAACAAATTGTGATTTTTTTAAAAGTTCAGCTTTGAAATTATTCCTTTCGTTGATCATGCCTTTGGTGCTTTATCAAAAAGAAAAGTGAACAAAGTCAAAATATGGACTAGATAATCCTTTAAATAACAGAACCAAATTTCCAAAGATGGAGCAAAATACCATAATGTACCTATAATATAAAAACCAGTTAAAATGACTAGTTTCTTGATATAAAGTAGAAAATATATAAAAATATATAATCAGAAAAAATTTAACTACAGAATAATAACTATCAGGAAAAAACAACAAACAGGTTGTTTTTTATATAATATTGGCAAAACTGGATTAAAGAAGACAGCTTCTTGAAATTTATGTTTTGTAGAAAAGTCATCCTGAATTTTATATTCTAGAAATAGCCAAAATATTATACAAGTATGAAATAAATGAAGTTATCTTCAGTGATATAAAGAATGAGGGGTTTAATGCCTGAAAAACACATCTGAAGGAAAAACAAAAGAAAGTCACACAAAAAAATGAAAATAAATGAACAAAGTTTTATGAGGAAAACAAAATAGACAGTCATAAATAAATTAGTCAATAATACATATGGATAAGCCTAAATTGAGTCAATTTTCCTATTAAAAGACATTAAAATGCATAGATTCTCAGATATTTGGGGGGAATCTCTATGATATTTGCAAGAGGAACACTTAAACATGCTACAAAAATTATTGAAAATAAAATATGGAAAAAGAAACACCAGAAAGAAATACCTATTACTATAAAAAGTAGTTATATCAGTTTTAGATTTAAGCAACATAAAAGAGCAAGGGTAAATATATTGGAAATGTCATGTTTTATTTCTCAGTTTGGGTGGTAGAGTAATGGATATATATTTTATAATCATAACCTGTATGTATCAAATGTTTCATAATTTAGAAATGCAAATAAAAATATATAATCCAATCTTACTGTAATGTAACAAATAATTAAACTTTTTTTGCATGTAATTCCTGAGTATTAGTTATGTGTGTGTATGTTATATATATGAATGTTTTTGTGCTAGAATCAAATTATGCACACAATTTTGCTCTATGAACATTAGACATTCTATATTGAGAATCCCTTATGGTTTTAAAAGACTTTAAATATAATTAATAACAAAGTAAATTTTTATTTGTGAAAACCATAAGAAATATAATTACTCAGCTTTACTGATGCTGTTACATTGTTTTTAATGCTTCACACTGGCATTTTTCTATTAAAATAACCATTCTAATATCTCTTTATTTATGCATTTGAAACGACTTTAACTTTGTAATTAAATTCTCAAAAATCTTTAGTGAATAATATAGGTTATGAAATTTAGAGACAGAAAAAATATTACTCACAAGCCCATACTTAACTAAATTTAATCTTTGATATAGAGACTTCCAGAACGGAAGCATTAAAAATATACTCAATATTGTAATCATAAATTTTGCACAGAAATTTTAAAATGTTTTACATATCCAAGAAGTCATTAACTCTGTTTTCCTTTTCTTCTTTTTCCCCACTATTTATACCTGATATGGATCAGTCTTGAAGGGATCATCAAGAGGACATGACTGCTGGAATGTGTTTCACTTGCCTTCTCTGAAGAAGCCCCACCAAGTACTCAGCCTTGTGACAGTAATGTGCTTGTTGCCAAGACTACCTGGACAGTATTTTAAGGCTTCTATATAAACTTTTAAGATTCTGGTGGGGTTGCGAGGAGACTCTTGTGGCTGCTCAAGACAAGTCTCATAAGTAAGTTATCTTGCTGATAAGACCTGCCACCCACTAAATTGCAGTGCTCTGCTTCTTCCTATGGTCTCTCCTTCCCCTCTGTGTTGGACCAGTTCGTGGATCATCAAGCAGACTGGGCTGAAGTACATCCTCCAGCAATTCTCTCTGTGAAGATGTCTGGGTGTAAATTTTTTGGCATCCTTTTTATTTCTAGAAGTATATTTGGTTATCACTCTCACAACTGCTAATTTGTCCAGATGCATAGTTTTAAGCTTAGAGTGATTTATCTTCCATTCATCATGATGAAAATGTCTCTCCTTACGCAGATTCATTATCACGGTGGCCCAGTTTTTTTTTTTTATTTCAATTCGAAATTATATAGGCAGAGGTAACTTTTCATCAATTGTGACATCAATGTTTTGAACAATTTTAATATACATGCTGTTTACTGAAATAAAATTGTATAACGTAAGAGTTGTGGGTTAAGTTTTATTTGGGGCTAAATGAGGACTATAATCTAGGAGACAGCACCTCAGGTGGCTCTGAGGAACTTTTCTGAAGAGGCAGGGGGAAACTCAGTATTATATATGTAATTTTAGTGAAGGGGAGTATGTGCAGTCAAACACACATTGAGTTCTTTTGCCAGTTATGAGGAGCAGACATCACTGTTAATGAATTTAGTGCTCTTCTAGATATAAGGAGATGCAAGAATTGGGGCTCATAAAATTTTCTCCTGAAAACATCTATCTGAATCCCTATTTTGTCAGTTTTCCCACAGCACAAAGTGCCCCATTCCTAATCTCCACCGTGAACTTTCAGGGAGTGTTGGAGGTCAGCGGCTACAGTGGCTCGTGATTGGTTACAGTAGCAAGCAGAGGTAGATGGCAAATGGTATAAATGATTATTCTCCTTAACATTTTTATTTGAATTATTTTTGATTACTTTTTTCTCCATTATAATTTTATATTTTACTTGAAAATATAAAGACTTATGATTTATAAAAATTCACTGTTAAATCTTTTATTTGTAAATATTAGAAAAGAAAGTTATTTTTGCTATCTCAACATTTTTATACATTTTCTTTTAATTGTATCTGTGTTATTAACCATATAATAATCAATAATGCAAATTGATATAAAGTAACATGCATTTACAAAATCAAACAAGTTAGACTGAAATATCATTTTAAGAATTATTTTTATTTATTGGCATTTATTTTGAAATATTTTCAAAATAGACGTGATCCTCACTTTGTCTACCTGTAGATTCAACACCCTTTAACATAGCATTTATATAATCTTGTCTTACTTCTTACATTTTAAAAAATGTATCCTTTTCTTAGTACTTACTATTATTTTTTTAAGATAAATATATAGTTACCATTCCTTCTGATTCTTTGAATGTCTTAGTATTACTTTGGCTTAACTACAAACATAACAACCTTAGTGGTAACACAATTATAGAATTATAATATTTTCCTCAAAGCTTTATAGCTATTTCCATAATATATTGTGGCTAGTCAGTCTTTAATAGAAGAAGACAAGGCTATTCTTTGTTTTCTCTAGAGAAGTAATTTTGTTTATATTTTTTTCTGGTCCACTTTTAAATTTAACATTTTGAAATAGATATAGATAAATATCTATTTTGCATTATAATTAAGCTTTAAACATGGTATATTCTTTTACTTATGTTGATATGCCTATTTCCCTGCCCTGGGAACAGATCTGGGTATCCAACAGTTTGGCACATTTTCTTGGTTGTTCTCTGATTGCTAAGAGTCAGGTCATACCCATACTTTAGCAACTGCACTGGATGACTGAATTTCTAATGTTATTTCCTTCTTTTGAGCTGCAGTTTCATTAAATTTATGTATTATTTATTGTAGAAGCAAATAAAAGCTTATATTTATAGGTAAATGGCATAAGTTTTAGTGGAATGTGGAGGTCACAATACACATGTTTAGTTGATATAGATCTTTACTCTAAATAATGATGAAATTTTTTGATGTTAAATTGCCTTCCTGCTTTCCTTCCCTCTTCTTTTCTTTCTTTTTGATTGGTATTTTTTGCTCTAAAGTTTATTTTTTTGGCAAAATCTTATTTGAATTGATACAGAGATGAAGGATACACACACACACATAAATGTCTATATAAACTCTACTAAATAAATAATCATAAAATCCCTGTTTCTCAAATCAATTCAAAATATTTTAAGAATGCTGCTTTCCTTGAATTAAACTTAATTCTTCTCCTCACTTATTTATTAAGCAGCATTCCTTTGTCATGCAGTGACTATAGCCTTGTTTTCCTGTAAGTAATTGTGTTTTATAAATTTGTAAGCAACCAGAGTGATTTCAGAATTTGTTAAAGATTTACAAAAAATTGACATGATCTTAACCACATGCTGCTATTGCCAATATGCCCTTTAGAGTGATGTTTTTACTAAAAGCAATGTCTGACTCCTTCACATTCCTACAATAATGGCCTTATTATTATACTACAAAAGATGACATCTTCAAACAAAAAATGTCTAACTCTATAACAATATTCCGTGAATTCACTTATTACACAATATTAACAAACTGCTTAAAGAATGAATCAAAACCATATAAGATATTATTTCTCATGTATTGGAAAAAAATTATACGATGAAGTAAATTAAATCCAGTAGTGTGAAAACATTCTAAGCCTTTCTAATGATAAAAACTTTAAACATAAAATATTCTACTTCAAAAATGCTTTCAGAGATGTTATAAATGGTGAGAGGATGTATATATCATATATAGTTTTCTGTTTATGAATTTGATTATATTATAGCAATGGAACAGTGTAATATTAAATTTTAAAAAATGCATATCAATTGAAGATATAAATTAACCTCAAATTTGGGTTGTAAATAATTTTATATTTAGCTTTCAGTTTTCTTTATGTGTTTTTATATAATTTCAGGAAAATAATTATCATATATAAATGTACACATCTGAGTCTTTATCTAATATGTCTCAATCTCAAGAGTTCTAAAACCCCTCAATTTCCTTCTTTCCTTCCTTCCTCTTTCCTTCTTTCCTTTCTTCTTTTCTCCCTTCTTTCCTATTCCTTTATTGGTAATTTGGGGTATAAAAGTTAATTGTTGGCAATATTTTATCAGAAATTTTAATGTGAATGAAGGATGAGAGATATATACATATATACACACACACATATAGTGATGATCCAACTTGGAATAAATATTCCCATATTTCTATGAAAAATTATGAATGCATTTAACTATAGTATGTTATTCCTTAACATTTTTCATAATATACAGTATATGTACTTACAACTTTATACTGTGAACTTAATTGTTTAATATCTACCTTCATGCATGGAAGAGTTTTTATGTTATTATAACGTATACTTTAATAATGTGATAAAGGAGAATGACATGGTGTTAAGAAATTATGTTAATGTAATGGGCTTTATGAATTCACAAATTAGCTGAGCACTGAGAGTGATTGGAATTAGATAGGCAAATCTCTTGAGGGGAGTAGGGCATTGATGTGTAAAAGATTATTTCTGAGAGTGAGAATAGCATGTGTATGGCCCTGTAGCATGAGGGAACATAGTAAGTACGAGGATTGTAAGACGTATATCTATGGTAATGATCATGAAGGTGAACAAGGAGTGATTTGAGGCAACTAACAAGGGTAAGGCCAAATATATAACAGTCAGCATATTACAGCAGGCTGTCCGGCGAGCCGGCCCTCCGCCCGCGCCGCGGGGTGGGCTAGCGCCCCGCGGGGGTCTCGGGCTCCCAGCCCACTGCCCCGCCTCCCCGCCACCCGCTAGGCGTCGTCCGGGGACGCCCCTTGCCGAGAGAGACCCTCAATCACAAGTCACCCCGCCCTCCCCACCCTCCTCGCCGTGCCACGCAACCCCGCCCCCGAACCGCCCTCCCGATCTCCGTGCAGTACCCCTCGCCCCTCGCCGGGAAGAAGTGACTCCAGCAGCCGTGGCGGCTATTTGGGCCCAAGGGGCGGGCGCGGCAGCCATTGGCGGAGGCCGCTGCCTCCGGCTGTCAATCCCGCGGCCCGGCCCCGCCCCACCGGCGGAGCGTGGCAGGACGCAGGGCCGCGGGGGCTGTCGGGACGGCTCCAAGATGGCCGCGCGCTTGGGGTCCGCACCTGCTGGCGGCCTCGAGCCCCGTTAACTGCCACCGCTGCTGACCGGAGCCGCCAGTCGGCCTGGCGAATCCGTGGGCTGTCCCCGCGGGGCGGGAGGCCGCCATGGCGACCCTGGAAAAGCTGGCGAAGGCCTTCGAGTCCCTCAAGTCCTTCCAGCGGCCGCCGCCTCAGCCCCCTCAGCCGGCAATGCAGCCGCCGCCGCCTCACCCGGTACCGCAGCCGCCTCAGCCCCCTCAGCCGGTACCGCCGCAACCTCAGCCCCCTCAGCCGGCACCGCAGCCGCCGTCGCCTCAGCCGGCACCGCAGCCGCCGCCGCTTCAGCCCCCTCAGCCGGTACCGCCGCGGCCTCAGCCTCCTCATCCGGCACCGCAGCCGCCGCCTCAGCCGGTGCCGCCGCCGCTTCAGCCCCCTCAGCCAGCACCGCAGCCGCCGCCGCCGCCTCAACCCCCTCAGCGGGCACCGCAGCCGCCGCCGCTTCAGCCGGCACCGCAGCCGCCGCCGCCTCAGCCTGTACCGCCGCCGCCTCAGCCCCCTCAGCCGGCACCGCAGCCGCCGCCGCTTCAGCCGGCACCGCAGCCGCCGCCGCCTCAGCCTGTACCGCCGCCGCCTCAGCCCCCTCAGCCGGCACCGCAGCCGCCGCCGCCTCAGCCCCCTCAGCCGGCACCGCAGCCGCCGCCGCTTCAGCCGGCACCGCAGCTGCCGCCGCCTCAGCCCCCTCAGCCGGCACCGCAGCCTCAACCGCCGCCGCCGCCTCAGCCCCCTCAGCCGGCACCGCAGCCGCCGCCGCTTCAGCCGGCACCGCAGCCGCCGCCGCCTCAGCCTGTACCGCCGCCGCCTCAGCCCCCTCAGCCGGCACCGCAGCCGCCGCCGCCTCAGCCCCCTCAGCCGGCACCGCAGCCGCCGCCGCTTCAGCCGGCACCGCAGCTGCCGCCGCCTCAGCCCCCTCAGCCGGCACCGCAGCCTCAACCGCCACCGCCGCCCGTCCACCGTGGGTCAGGAGCCGCTGCACAGACGGTGAGTCCCTGCGGGCCCCTCCCCAGCCCTGCGCGGGTCTCCGTCCCTCCCTCGGCCTCCCCCGAAGGGCCCGAGGCGGTCCGGGCCCCAGGCCTCTGCTTTCCCGGCTGCGAAACTCGGGAAGGAACGGGGCTGTGTTGTGATCCGAGGCCGCGCGTCCCGTTCGGCTTCCTCTGGGCCACTCCCCACCCCTCTCCTTCTCCGGGCCAGGTGTAACATTTTGTCTTCCCTTTTCAACTGAGGGTTTAAAACAGTGTTTCAGATAACTGTCAAAACGCTATGCATGCAAAACCCTAGGTTAACTTAAGGGAAGGAGTAGGAGAGAAGAGGGGAAGGAGCGAAGTTCACTGGTCACTTCTGTGGGGGTGGGTTAGATGGTCACAGTGGTGAACGCTTAACTGCTACATGGCCCCGTGCGCTTACCAGCATAGTCGTTACTGTTACTAACCCCGGACAGCACTGGTGTTAAGGAGGCATGACCACGGACCGTGTGCTCATTGAGCTTAATTTTACACAAACTAAGATTTCCACAGAATCAAGACAGGCAGTAAACGCCAGCTGCAGAGGACAGCTTGTGCAGGGTTGGGGAACAGCATGGCATGATCAGAACTTTCGTTTGACTGGCTTGAAATGTAGAGGGAAAGGGAAAGTTCACACTGATGAATCAGAGAGGAGATAGCTGTTTTTATTAAACTAAAATGGTTAAATGAGCCTTGTTGGTTAATGATTTGCCTTAGCAATGTGAATTTGGATTCTGCAAGTATTGTATAAGTTCTGTAAGAAGCTTGTTTTAAAATTTCAAAACTCTTAAGATATTAGAAGTTCAGTTTTATTTTATAAGAATTTTTTAAAAAGTGTTTATTTAACTCAATTAGAACTGAGTTCCTTTAACATAGACTTTATTATCTCATGTATTAATACCCTCTAGAGGTACAGAATGAAAAATGTGATTTATAAACAGACACATACAGACACAAGGAAAACAGAGTATGTAGCTTCAGTAACAGTTTAAGAGAAAAGTCAGAAACAGAAATTTTCCCTGGTCAAAATATCAAAAAAAGCATCTGGGGCTTATATCCTTTAATTGATTTGAGCTCTAAATGGACAAATACACAATTTTTTTTTTTAATTGCTAAGAACAAGATTCTTTTTCACGTTGAATAATGATTTTGAAGTTTAAATAAATACCAACAATAGAGCTATGAGGGAGGAAAAATATAAAATACTGATTTTTTTTTTTAATCTCACCGTAAGGTGCATTCTTAAATACATAGGAGAGAACTGTCATGATTTGCGCAACTCGCTTGCAAATAGTTCAACAGTATTAACAATGATTGAATTTAGATGGTGGGCATATGGGAATTTATCATCCTATTAAACAGTTTTCTGTACTTCTGAGACTTAGAATAAAACATTGGAAGGAACCTGTTAGACATAATGCTCTATGTGAAGTAATTTGTTCCCTTTGTGAAATTCTAGGAAGGTTAAAATGCATGTTCATAACATCAAGAAAATCACAAGCATTTACGATGTAATCAGAACTACCTGAGGATCTGTGAAACTTGGTGAGTTGGTGAATTTTTTAAAATGTCTTAAAACATTTTGTTTTTACAAAGATTACAGGAGTAAGAGAAGATAAATTTTAATCAACTCTTAATATTTTTTTCCTGGTTGATGTGATATAATTAAATGTGGGGAAAAAAGGTAAATTCTAAAAGGAGACACTACCTTGATGGTTTTCTATGGAGGAAACTCAAGCAGGAGGAAGTTTAATTTAAAAACATAAATTACTGCTCTTTATAATACATTCTAAGTTGTCATTCTTTTGAATTCCTTCCTTTCCAAACAGGTGTGTTATTCTGGGAGATCATCAGGACTTCTGGGTATTTGGAGGTACTGACCTAACCAGTGGAACTGCTGATTTATAAGAAGTTGTCCAGAATTTTGGAAAACTGATTAGTAGAGGTAAATAATGTTTCCTTGGCAAGTGATGACAGAAAGAGACTTGAGTGAATTTTCCTTTGTTTTTAGGCAGATGTACCTAACCATGTATGTTAACAATGATTACAGGCTGGAGACCGAGAAGAACTACCATTTTTGCCAGCTGGGATGCAGAAAAATTTGGACTTCTGGGTTCCATAAATGGGCTGAGGTAACTAAGACAGAAAACGTATCTTCTTGGTCAACATGTATCTCAGGGTAATCACAGATGTGTTCCATTACCTGATATTGTTTTAATTTGGATAAATACTCAAGAAAATTTAAGAAATAGAGTTTGATTTTGCTTTTACATCAGTTTGGTAAAACAGAACAACCTCTTAATTACTCAGTACAAACCAAGTTTTTCATTATTTTTAATATATTTTAGTTTCTATTTGTATTTGTTTTGTGATAAGTAAGTAAAATCTGTAAGCTCAGAAAATAGTCAAACCTAGGAAGCTGCTTCTGACAAGTGAATTAGCTTATTGAAAATCTGATATAGATCCTTGACATTAATTTTCAAGTTTTTACAGTTTCCTTGGATTTCTTCTATCTAGGAAAACAACATGCTCTTTTAAGATGACTATACTCTGATTATAGTCTCTCCTTTATTGGTTCCGTACTAAATTGTAACCATAGGTATATTTTACCATTTACAAAAGTGCCTGATTGGGAAGTATAATACAATGATTTTGTAAATTGAATTACTCTAAAATTTCAAGGATTTATTTTTAATTCAATTATGATTAATTTTAATTTGTCACTGGCTCTTAATGCTTTATTTTAAAGTGTTTTTCATAGGCCCCCTTCTTTCATCTTCTTCCCTTAGGCTCTCTGTCCAGTAACTCTAAGTTCTTACATGTTCATGGTAGGCTTGTGTGTTTTTTTTAAAGGCAGGTGCACCAAAAAGCACTTTCCTGTGACTATCCTCTGTTTTGTTCATCATTTATGAGTCCAAATTTTATAGAATTGATTTGAAGAATGTCATATCTTTCTTATCATTGTGTCTGGTTTTTAAAATGCTTTCCTTCTGACTCATTTCTGCATACTTTAAAATAATAATATGAATCAAATAAGTATGGGAATAAAATCACAGTTACTTGTATCACATTTGATTCCATTTATATTGCAAAGTCTTATTATTATGTTGGTGTTATGAACATGCATTTCATAATACAGTTATTTACATGAATCAGATCTTATTCATTAAGGTTATTTACTTTTAGAAATATGTAATTTCTTGTGAATACATGTATATAGAAATACATGTGTCTTTCTATAATTTAAGCAGCTTAGAATACAGATAAAATAAATCCAAGATACAAGATAATATGCCTTGCATTAATTTAAATTCATGTGAGTTAAAAGACAATTTGAATATTGTTTCCCATTTTCTAGTAGCTTCTTGATCATATTCAGCAGCACATTTACCTTTACATGTATTTAAGGAATCTTTTTTATTTCTACTGTAGCTCTGTCATAATGGAAACTCTGCAGCAGAATCAGCTGTCATCTATCCCGTGTGGCCAAGTGCAGAGGTGAGAATTCTCATTTGTGGGATGACCACTCACAGCTTTAAATGTTTTTACTGTAACTGCTCTTATAAGGTAGCAAGCTAGAGAGAGAGAGAGAGAGAAACAGAGAGAAGAAAAGAGTTCTCTCTGCATATTCCCATGTGTGTGATGGCATTAGTCTTCTGCTGTATTTTTCTAGAATGTGTGTGCATGTATGTGTGAGAGAGAAATGTCTTGTCTTTGTCCTAATAGCCACTCTTCTCTCCCTCTAGTTTTTTCTCTATCCTCCCCTCCTTTCTTTTTCTTTTTCATCAATATCTTCTCTTTCAAAAAATTCTTGATAAATCAAATTTCCAACTTCCTCACTTTTAATATGGTAAAGTTACTTGGATCCCCAACGTCAAGGGATCTCATACTTTAATGTCTGTAAGGATTACCAGGGACACCTTTTAAAAGTACAGATTTCCAGGCCTTACTTTGAGCAGTTCTCTTCCAGTAGATCCAGGGTGAGGCTGAGCATCTCCGAGCCTTCCCCCTTCATATTATGGTGCAGGGGATCAGGGGCAGTTTTCCTCTGGGTCTCCGTGCTGTTGCTATGAAAAGTGGCTACAGCATCACTAATATTTTTCTTGTTTTAATTGCATTAATATTATGAAGCAGTTAATAGCATTTTCTTAAAATTATGGTCAAAGGCATAGGCGTTTGATTTATAATGGTATCTGCAAACCACTCTTTTACTGAATTAATTTGTTTGTTTTGCTTGTATTTCCACAATTGTAAATGCTGTGAGTTAAGTGACTGCTTTGCTTCAACTACAGGAGAATGTGAAAACACTCCAGGAGAGAGAGGTTGCATATATCAATGCAGACTCATACACAGAAGGTAAATTTTATTTCAGATTGTCATTAAATAGTATACCAGTATTTAAGTCTATCAACTCCAACTCATAAACTAGGATTATCCTCTTTCTATGAGATGCCTCAATAATACCTCCATTTCTCCATTTTACCAGAGAGAACATTATTATGATTCAAATGAATCAATATGATTCATAACTAAGCTATTGATCCTAATTTCTTTAGAATATTTACCATTTGCCTATCTTGGATTACTACTTAAAACTTTAGTACTTTTAACATTCTTCCTGTGGAGCTATTTTTAAAAGTTGGGGTAAAATATTTCATACAGAAATAGTTCCTGTATGTATTGGACCAACTCTGAAATAAGCACCCACTACAGACTTCCTTTTGACCCTGACATGTGGCATGTGCATCTGTAGGCTTTCATCATATTATGGTTATTTCTAGGTAAGTGTCACAGGACACATGTTAGTTACTGACATGCTCTAGTCTAAAGTCTTGATATTGAATTGAATGAATGAATAAAAACATGAACCTTATGGCCTTACCACTTCCTTTGCCAAAGACCCTTAGGTACTGCTGCCGTAATGAGCAATGGCCCTTACTGTTACTGCAGGAGCTGCGGCCTTAGCAGCAGAGTCCGCCTCTGCAGTCTCCTATCCCGAGTGTGTGCTGCAGCCTCTCTGGCTCCTGAAGAGTTATTTCCACCTTGTGTTTTAGTTTTAGCCAGACTGTTTGTCTGTCTGTCTATTTATCTACCTACCTATCTATCTATTCTAAAATCTTATTTATTTGTTTTTACTGAAGTACATTTGATTTATAATATTAGTTTCAGGTGTACAGCAAAGTTACACAGTTATATACATATACATATACATATACATATACATATACATATACATTTTTAGATTCTTTTCCATTATAGGTTATAATAAGATACTGAATATAATTCCCTGTGCTATACAGTAGGTCCTTGTTGTTTATCTGTTTCATATATAATAGTGTATATCTGTTAGTCCTGAACTCCTAACATCTCTCTTCCCTTCCCCCTTTCCCCTTGGGTAACTATAGTTTCTTTTCTATGTCGTGAATGTATTTCTGGTTTGTAAATAAGTTCATTTGTATCATTTTTTTCTTTGTTTACATTCCACATATAAGTGATATAATTTGATATTTGCCTTTCTCTGTCTGACATACTTCACTGAATATGATAATCTGTAAGGTCCACCCTATTTTTAATTCTCCAGGAATGATGCCTTCAATTTGAAATCTGTTATAACTTGTTTATAATTAGAAAATAAAGTTAGAATTAAATACAGGTTTGAAGTCCATTTGGAGGTATTAAAATACTCTCTTATTTATTTTGCAGGCAATTATACTCTCAGAGTTGACTGTACACCCCTTCTTTTCCAGTTGGTATATAAACTGACAAAAGATGTATGTAAGTAGATCTGTCATAATGTTTTTTGATGAGTGGATAAATCAATAACTTTTGTTTTCTAAATTACTAATATTTAAACTGGTGACAGACATAGCTGATTTGTATAAATAACAAATCAGAATGAGCTTTAATACACTACTTATGTGACATAACTATGAGAACAGTAGTGCTAGTCTCTGTTCTAATAATAGTTCCTAATAATTGTATACATTTGTTAAAATGTGCAGGGTCTATTGTTTCATGGGGCAGAGTCTCTTTGATATAACAGAAAGAATACTGAGCTGGGATGGGGAAGCCTTGGCTGTGAAGATTGCCTTGGCTATTCATTCATTCATTCATTCATTCATTCAGCAAGTATTTATTGTGTGGTTACTATGTATCAGGTCCTATGAAATGAATTCTAGCAGCTACAGTGATAAAAGCACAAGGTTTCTGAATCCAAATACTTTATAATCTAGAGAGGCCACAGACCTGTAAGTGAGGACTCATACTTCACTTGAATATTGGATACTATATACAGTGGAGGACAGTTGTGGAAGAGAGAAGTTAAAACCCTGGGGTAGCTGGTGAGGTTGGAAAGCACTAGAAGGTGTTCACAGAAGGATTAGTGGTTAGGCTGTAAAATGGAAGGATGTGAAAGTGGGGAGAAGGTTTCTCCTCAGAGGACACAGGACCTAATAAAGACATGGATGTGTGAAAGAACTTTTCCCGACCTCTGGGTAATGCAATATAACCTAAATGTAAGGTGTTGGTGAAAAAGCTGGCAAGAAATGGGGCCTGACACATAGGCCTAAATGTTCATAAATCTGGTGATGGAGAAATTAAAGAATCTTTAACAAGTTTGTACATTATCATTTTTATTCATTAGAAAAATTACTCTGTATCAGTGCAGTGAATAGGTTAAGCTCTAGTAAGTCTAAAAGCAAAATGGAAATAATTCCACATACTTATTTAGCACACAGGAATTTATAAATACTTGTTATTGATGTAAAAAGTACTCTGAAAATGTTAATGCACTCTAAATCTCTAAAAATTATGTGATCTACTCATTGAGAATATGTGTGCTTCATTTAAATAACCCCCCATTATAGAATTTAACTGTAGAAATGTTTCTTTCAAGTAGGTATCACTTAGATGACAGTGGGAAGTAGATGTCACATCTCTGTGGTCCTGTTTCCCAATCGCCCTTCATCTTGCCCTGTCCTTTTCACTGTTAGTGTCTTTAACATCTCATCCTCCAAAGTTAGGATCCTCCCATGCCCATCACAACTCCCACCATACTGGGAAGCTTAGGTCCTTGATCCTTTTATTTAAATGTCCCATAAAAACATCTTATCTAAAAACACGCTGTAAAGACAGCCCTTGTTGGGGAATCCTTCTCAGGAGATACATTTACACTCTGTCTTACAGAGGAGGCTCCTGCCTTTATAGGAGGGGTAGTAAAAATTTTAGGACCAAGAAGGAGAAGCTTAGGTCTATCCCCTTTGTACATTTATTTAATAAGTATTAAATGTGTAAGTGGTTACCATAATGACAGGATAAATCAAACAGAGATTCTGCTATTAGCGTGTTACCTGTGTAGCCAGGAGAGACTATGATCAAGAATTTTCAAATCCAAGATAGAGATTAAAATCACCAAAGTGAATACAGATAAAAGTGTGGGAAGCAAAAAATAAATATCTTAGTTTATTATTTTACATGTTGGAATTAAACAGCCTGCTTAATGGGAAATTGCAAATTTTTTTCCAATTTTAAAGCCTCTTTTATGTTAATTTGAATTTAATTTGCATGCCACTTGTATTAGATACAATATATTTGTCTTTCAGAGTTTTTGTTTTAGGTAGTTTTTTAACAGTTTAACTGGGAAATTAAAATGTATCTTTAGAAGTTACATTATCAGGATGAACTAATTAATTGTCCAGAAGAGAAGAGTGAGATTTTATAATCTTTTTTGATTTGATTGTCAGTGGAGGAATCAGACATCATTCATCTGGAGAAATGCTGTTGGTTGCTGAGGGCTCAATCCCGAACTGGATGATTTGACTTAGAGACATTTGGCCCATTGGCTTCACCACCAATTTGTCCATCTCTGAGTGAAGGTGGGAATCCTTCTATTTTCTACAAATGTTCTTTGGTAAACACGTGAGCCTTGTTCCACCTTTGGAGCCTTGTGTAAGTCGGTTTATCTTTCTGCACCTGAATATTCTCATATATAAAATCAGTTTGACCAAGACAATCATTATGAAACTGTGCTCCAGTGCGGTGCCTCAGCATCTGGTGCAAGGTCAGGGTGGTGGACACTGAATAGGCAAAGCTCTAGCTTCCACACGTGACCTCACCTCTTCCTCAGCTGAGTAGTGTCTATTGTATTTCTTTTATATAGAAGAAGGTTCCACTGCTGTATCCTTCCCCCACCCTTAAAAAATTAAGAAACCACTGGACTAGCCCATCTCTAAGGTCCCCACTTAGCTCTAAACTTTTCACTACTATATATATATATGTATTAAATGAGGTTTACAAGGAGTAGTTGTGGCTGATAATCACAAAAACTGTATTTGAAATCTGAAAGCTTGGGTTCTGCTTGTGATTCAGACCTTTTTAAAAAAATTTCTTACTTTTAGCAAGTCATTTAACTACTTCTTAGCTTCAATTTTCTGCTCTTTGAGGGCACAGAATTAGATTCTTGAAATAGACAGTCTGTATTCTTCAGGTTTCTAGTGTGTTTTAGTAATATTTGTTAGGGGAGCTAGAACAGACAGGGCTTCCACTTCAGCAGTGCAGTTATGTTTTTACCTTTTTAGAATTAGAGATTGAGAAATCATTTCATTTGAAAACAAAATGATTCCATTTATTTTTTATGAAAAGTTTAAAAACCACAAGATTAGATTATAAATTGCCCTTTATTTCTGAAATTTAATATATTTATTTATACAGATTAAGTGGTACAATGAAGACTGCAGTACAGAATTTCTTTCTCTTATAATATAGTGTGTTAGTTTTCTTTGCTTCATGAAGGAGTTGTATGAAGCTTGTTAATAACAACACAGTATATCTTTGATAGAGTTCAACTTTTCTTCTTCTTTTTTCTTTTTTCATCTTAGTCTTTCCAAATTAGGATAATTGTGGTCTCCGACATTTTTCCAGTTAAATTTTTAAAATATATTTTAATTTTTTACATTCTACAATCACTTTTAACTTTTGGAATTAATATAAGATAGAGACAGGTAGGCAGACAAAACCAAACACTAAATGATAGTATTTTCTTCTAGGAAGTTAAATTTTGGTTATAATTATTCCAGGGGGAAAAAAAAAACTTCCTAAGACAGTGGAAACTACTGATAACTTTTAAAAACTAAGTCAGTTTATGCGAGTCATGCCACCTTTCATAAGCATGTCATTATTAACAGGAAGTTTGTTGGCTGTGATTTATTCTGTGTTCCTATTTTACAGGTTTATTTAATGCTTTTGGTGAAAATCATGACAGCCACATAGATTTTAAGGAGATATCCTGTGGGTTATCAGCTTGTTGCAGAGGACCTCTGGCTGAAAGACAGAAATGTAAGTGTGTTAAACATCACAAAATTTGGAAGCTATACAGAGAAAAAAATTAGCATCCATTCATGTAAAAAATCATCTGATTAAGGCTTGAATTTTCATCCCTTTGGCAAATAGCAATCTCTTGCTGAGGTTTTACTGAGGTCAGTGTAAAGGTTCAATCATCTATTCTTTTTTACTGTGGAGTAATTTAAGATCTTTGTTATTAATAATGGTTGATTTTCCAGATGAATGTACAATTCATGATAAATGAACTACATCATTCATGATGTGTTTGAAAATGTTAAGCATATAGAAAATATTTTCTGGTAGTCTATATAGAAAATTTGTCTTGCTTAACTTGAATTCCAACTTATTTTCTAGCACTGTGTATATTGATATTAGCAAAATTAAGTTTATGATAAAACAATTTTATTAAATACTAAATTTATCTTTTAAACCTAGCTAAAATATTATAGCGTAATTTGTAAGCATATTACATTAATAAATGTTAACCATATTTGGTTAGGAAAATGCAGCAGTTTACATTTAATTGGAACCTAATTCTTATATATTCACTAGGGTCATTATCTCTGCATATTTCTAAAATACAGCTTCACAAATACTGCGTATTTTGGGTATGATACTTATTAGTTCAATATTCTTTAGTAATGTTGTACTGTGATGTACTCAGTTAATTTAATAGCATAATTAATACATAATTATTACACACACGGGTGTGTGAAGTAGATAATTATTTAATCTTAAAAATTTAGATTTCTTTTATCTTCCCTGATAGTATACCATTACTCTAACCTGGCTTTGTGATAGATTATTTGTTCACATTAAAGTTCTGGTATTAAAGAGGCTGAAGTCTTTGTTTCTCAATTGAGGTTAATTATTGTCTTAAATTTTTTTTTAATTTATTTTTTGCCAGTGGACTAGTGGAAGTTAACCAACTAGACTAACTAGCAATTTTGCTGATATTGATGTTAATTAGCAAAGTGCTGATATTTCGGATTTTTAGCTTGTTGTATATAAACTTCATTGAAGATTTGAGATTGTTCTTAGGCAAAAATATTGGGTGCACATTAATTACACTGGAGAGGCAAAATCTTTATACAGTCATCTCTCATTATCTGCTGAGGATTGGTTCTGAGACCCCCTCAGATACCAAATCCATGGATGCTCAAGTCCTTATGTAAAATGGCATAGTGTTTGCATATAACCTATGCACATCCTCCTGTATACTTTCAATCATCTCTAGGTTACTTGTAATACCTAATACAATGTAATTATTTGTAAATACAATGTAAATGATATGTAAATAGTTGTCAGTGAATAGCAAATTCAAGTTTTGCTTTTGAGAACTTTCTGGGAAAATTTATATATATATATTTATATAATTTTTGACCTATTGTTTATACCTGTGAATGCAGAACCAATGGATACAGGGGGCTGACTGTACCAGCTTTTTGTTGATTCTTAATGTAGATGGAATATTTTCAACATTGTAAGAATCAACTCTGAAGTGATCAGTTTTAAATATTAGAAATTAATTTAAAAGCTTGAATTACCTTCTCAAAATCTGTGAGATATTGTATAGTAACTTGGCCCTTCTTTTTCAGTTTGCAAGAAATTTAACTTTAGATTTAGGTGAAGGATAGAGTTCTCTAAGCTGGCTAATGATATGAGAGAGACTTGTGAAGTGTACAGGAATTCCTACAAGTTTAAAGGACTTTAATGACACAATCTCCTCCAAATAAGAACTTAATCCAGAATGTAATTGTTTGAGGAACTAAGTAATTTTACTAGGGCAGCTTGTAATAAAATGTATTATACTTCAGAATATGAAAGTAATTTCCCTCCATAAGAGTTTCTTTTCTTTAGTTTGCTTCAAGGTATTTGATGTTGACGGTGATGGAGTTCTCTCTAGGGTTGAACTGAGAGACACGTGGTTGCACATTTAGAGGTCTGGAAGGACAACTGCACCGATGATACCCTGGTAAAGTCTGATTGTATACATCTTCTTGAATGTAAACTTCCAACAGGAACATAGAGTGAAGAATTTTTTAAAACAGGTTGAGAAAAAGATTTCTTACTACTTCTAGGTTCTATATTATGCTACTCAAAATATTCATAGCCAAAGATGCAAAATTGGGAAGAGAATTTGCCTTAGAAAATTTAATAAGCTGAATGTATTATATTAAAAAAATGAAACCACTGGAAAATTGTCATAAATTTTTAAGGCAAACAAGCAATCTATTTCTGTAATTAAAAAAAGAAAAAAATAGTTGACCAAAAATACTTTATACTTCAGCTACTGGCTAATAAAAATGATACCTTCTCTATCCTAACTACTGATTTGGGTTTCTGGTTTTAAAGGAATTACATGTGGATGTATCCAACATTGTAGAAGACACATAGAATGCACGACACCACAAAGGTGAGTCTAGCAGAGACTAATTCTTTTCTAAAAATACATTATATTCTGAATTGCTATACATACCTTACGTATACATACTTGAATCTCTTCTACATCATCCCTGCTAAATGCTTATTTGGACCTGTGGTTACAATACCTCCAAGTTGTCCCTAAGGAAAGCCCATTCCACCTTTAAACAACTCCATTAAGTGTTATTTACATAAAAACATTATATTTTATAAGCTAGGCATTTTATAAAAATTAAGTAGAGACAGCCCTTGACATCTGTAGTTTATAATCTTTACTTCTCCCATTTTAATACATTATGGTAAGACAAAGCTTATATTGAGCAAAAGAAGCCACAGAATAAAAGAACACATTGTACAATTCAATTTATTTGAAGTTCTAGAACAGAGACAACTCATGTTAATAATTGTTACAATAGTGATTTTGGAGATGTGTCATTTAACTGGGAAGGACCATAGGATATCTGGGATGATGGAAATTATTTTTTAATCTCAATCTGGGTGGTGTATATAGTTTTAAAATTTTTTTTTTCAATACTATTGGTGAGGGTCTGTTCTAAGTTTTTAATAGCAGCCAGAATAAGTGTATAATAGCAGAAACAAGCATGTACTTTACAAAGAATAAAGCCTTGAATTTTTTTTAGTTTCACAACATTTATTAAAGATATTATAATAGGTTTGCCTTAATGTCTATGTATCCCTGTGAAACTGAAGATAATCCATATATGTGAGACACATATGAGTTAATTTGACCCTTTCTATTCAAATGTTGACATGTACCAAGTAGCAGATGGTAGGATGTAGACCATAGTGGTCTTATACAGGCTTAGAAAAATAAGTAACTTTTTTTTTCAATCACAAATCCAGAAGAAATCATCATAGTCTTATTAACTGACACTCAACAGAAATAAATAATAGAAATGAATTTTTCAGGGCTTGATCTTTGTTTGGCAACTCAGATAACCGTCTTCATTTACTTTTCTGCCCAAAACTAAGGTAGCCATTTCTATTTGGTATATATGAAAACAGAAACATAGGAAAGTTTCTGTTAGGAAATACCTTATGTAGAGATACAATTTCCATTGCCTTTTTTCTGGGTGTTTGATAAGTATGGAGGTTATCATCGCTGTCTATTTTTATGTAAGACCGTGTTTCTTCTTATGGCTGTACTTTTGAACATTAAAAAAAAAGATCATTTAGCTGCTCCATCTCCGTGTAACCATAATAATGAAATGGTAAAAATTTAGAATAGAATTTGGACCTTTCAACCAAACCTATTACCCATATTCACTGGTGAATAGACTGTGACAATATTACCCATTATTTTGTACCATTACATTGGTATTAATATACTTTTATGGAAGTTGCATCATGAAAGCCAATAATTACCATCATAGTGCTTTAAAATCTTTTCTTATAATACATGGTATTATATATTGAATGAATACATGAATATCATTAATAATAAATATTAAATATCATTAAATAATAAATCATTAGATAAAAATATAATTAAGTAATAAAAGCTAAGGACATTATTATTCATCTAGGATTGTTAAGGTGATTGTTCAAAACATGAAGTAAGAAGCATTTGGTTATATTTTTGCCTGCCAAGAAATATTGTCTACTGTATATAAATGTAATTTTTGGTACACTTTGACACCAAAAAAAAAAAAATACTGCTTTATTCAACTTGTGAAAGTAATGTTAAATTTTATTTTGAGGAAATGTTAATATAGATACTCATTTATTTTATATATTTAGTTTTTTTAAATCTCTTAAGAAGTCTAATAATATTCCCAGATGTTTTAAAGAAGATCTTAGAAAATTGTTATGGTCAAAGGGCATAATACAGAGAGTTTGGAAAGATGCTTTCAAAATTAGTAAATAGTCCTTTTTCTCTAACCAGAACCTTTAGTGGGTTCTGTTAGTAAACTTCACCTTGAACCAGAAGATACTGTGAGTTATTTCCCAGGTCTTACTGGAGGAAGAAGATTTTTGGTGATAAATTGCCCACGTTGTGACTGACTACTTCAGAGTTTGGTTACTTTTGAACTTATTCTTGCTGGCCTACTTTCAGATGAACACATAGCATCTACGTTAAATCATTATTTTTCTTTCAGACAAATGACCATTGCAAGTTTAATAAAACAGATTTTATTCAAATAATATAAGAAGATGAAGATTTAAGATATTCTTAAATATTGTTTCTCTTTCAGAATGGCCATCTTAACTCTAGAGGAATATCATATCTGGAGTGTGAAAAATGTTCTTGCCAATGAGTTTTTGAATCTACTTTTCCAGGTATGTTTAAGGTAAATGACAGAGACCGAGTGCAGTGGTACCAGTAGTTCTACATCTTTTCCATTATGTAGTAGTTAGACAACTAGACTACAAAACCATATACTGTCAAAAGAACTGCATTAACCTGTACACCACCTGCAGATGGTAAGTTAGAGCGTGCATGCTTCTCAGAGTCACAATGTGCATGATAGGAAAGTAGAGTATAGCTGATAATGTTTATCTTAATAACTCATGATAGAGCAGATTGTAGACACATAGAAAATAATTTAAAATGTAAAAGCCATTATAATTTGCTATTTTTCTTTACTTTTTTTTTTTTTTTTAAGACCCTTCCTAACAAGTAAGGCAGTGTGGACAGAGACAAAGATCATAAGTCGGCAGCTGTAAATTTTTCACAAAGTATACAATCTTTCCAGTTAGGAGGTTATTTTAGATGCAAATCTGTTTCTTAATTTTCTTTTATTCTTTCTTTCTTTCTTTTTTTTTTTCTTTTTTTTAATTTAATTCTTTAGAAGGTCCAAAAAAGATTGAAGGAGAAAGGAGGAAAAAAAGCTGTCAGGGGTGAACATGAAATCATAAAACTTGCCAGATTTTAACTATTTTCCAGTTAAAGTAGTTCTCTTTGCTCCAATTTAAAGAAACAACTTATAGGTTCCCATTTTTCATAGTTCTTCATAAATATATGTTGATTTAATAGTATTTTACAGGGTGTGAGTAGGGACAGACTGGAAGTTCAAGATTTGTAAATACAGGTATATATAGAATAGATAAACAAGTTTATACTGTATAGCACAGGGAAATATATTCAAAATTTTGTAGTAGCTCATGGGGAAAAAATATGAAAACAGATACACGTATATTCGTAAAGTACTGAAAAATTGTGCTGTACACCAGAAATTGACACAACATTGTAAACAGACTATAACTCAGTAAAAAAATAAAAACAAGATAAAACTGTTAGAACACTATAAAAAAAGTAGTATTTTAGATTTTTCTTATTTTATTCTCCTTTTCTTATAAAAGCACCCCTATGAAGATCAATAAGGCTTGATATCTTTATATCTATCATGATCCTCCATTGTAAATACAGAGTAACCTGCCTGTGACACAGCTATGTTAGAATAAATGAAAATTGAACTCTTCCTGACAGCTAATAATTAATGTATATTTAAAGCATATGAAATCTGATAAGTCTATGATACCCATTTAAATCAATCAGTTGCTCCACTGTCAGTTATCAGCCAGGATCTAAGTTGATGTCTTTATAAAATATAAATACATATAAAAATAATATAAACCTACTATAAACAGAAATGACTTGCTTAGTAATATGAAAATTGAGCAGCTATTTTTATCTCATTTAAAATGATGTCCTCAATTACTTTAAGTTATCATTAATTATATAAACATTTTGACCACTTAAGTTTGTGTCTGAGTCACCTTGAAGCTCTTACATAGCAAAGCATTTTGAACTTTTATATTGCCTTTCCTATTTTCTCATGTTATCAGGGACTTGCATAGGCACTATTTTTTCTAGGACTCTATAAACAGATGTATGCCTGAGATTTTCTTTTGTGTCTGTGTTTCTAGCATTATATTACTGACAGATTTTTTTGTTGGTTATCAATCTAATTTTTTTTCTTGGTATATATAGTACTTTCAGCCCTTTCAAATATATATATATGTAGTCAGTTTACAATGTGTCAATTTCTGGTGTACAGCACAATGCTTCAGTCATACATGAACATACATATATTAATTTTCATACTCTTTTTCACCATAAGTTACTACAAAACAGTATTGGATATAGTTCCTTGTGCTATACAGTATGAACTTGTTTATAAATTGGGAGTTTGAGATTTGCAGGTACTAAATATTAACATTACATTTTATGATGCTTACTTTATCCCATATTCAGACATGCTTTTAAAACTTAATTTTCACTAAATATATAAGTAATCAGACTTACTCTAAATTGTTTTATTTTCTGTCTGTTTCTAAAATAGAATTAGCTAGTAAATTCAGTGATATAAGCTTGAATTATACTTTTATTTTATTTGCCAAGATCCCACTCCTGGCTGACCATTTTGGGTATTTAAGTATAAAGTAAGTAAATGTCAGTAGAATTAGGAAACCATTCCTGTAGTAATATTATTTTCAGTCCTTTCAAATAAACTCAGTGCCCAATATTTTGCAGAGGAAGCATTCTAAACATGATCAGGATCTTCTATCTTGTACGTTTGTCAGAAAGCGTCAAATGTTAAACAGTTTGATAAACAGAATAGTGCACCACACTGACCCCTACCTATATCCATGCTCTAATCCTGAAATCTGTGAATATGTTATTTTACATGGCAAAGGGGATTTTGCAGATGTATCAGGTTAAGGACTCTGAGACAGGGAGATTAGCCTGGATTATCTACATGGGCCTAGTCTAACAACAGGAGTCCTTAAAAATTGAAAATCTTTCCCAGCTGTGGTCAGAAAGATAAGACTTTGGAAGAAGGATTAGAAAGCTGTAAAGCTGTTAGCTTTGAAGATAGAGGAAGGGCCATGGGTAAAGAAATGTGGGTGAACTCTAGAAGCTGGAAAAGACAAGGAAATATATTCTTCCTTTGACCTACAGGGCATACAGCCCTGCTGACATCTTGATTTTTAGCCAAATGATACCTGTTCCTGACTTGACCTACAGAACCATAAAATAATAAGTTTGTGTTGCTTTAAGCTGCAAAATTTGTGATAATTTGTTACAGCAGTGATAAAAATAAATATAGGGGAGGTAATCCAAATTTATGGATTGGAGGGCTCAGCATTTTAAAGATGTCAGTTCCCCTTCAACTGATTCAAAGATTTATATGTGCACATCAAAATCCCCAACAGTTAATTGTTGTAACTGTTTTTTTGTAGAACTTGACAAGCTGATTCTAAATACATAGAGAAGCGTGAAGGGCCAACAATAGCCAAGATGATATTAAAGAACAATGTTAAAGGACTTATAAAACAATATTAAGTCTATGTGATAACTACCTAAAGTTAGACATATAGACAAATGGAACAGCATTGAATTAAACCCTGTACCATACATGAACAGTAACTTTAGATAGATTATAAATCTAATATATTTGAAACATAAAGCAAAGCATCTGGGGGAGGGTAAAGCTCAGGTGGAATGTGTGCTTAACATGCATAAGGTCTTGGGTTCAACTCCCAGTACCTCCATTAAAATAAATAACCTAATCCCCCACCAAAATAAAGCATCTAGAAAATAGTGTAGGAGATATTTTAATGACTTTGAAGTGGCAAAGTGTTCTTAAACCGGACAAAGCATGAAACATAAAAGAAGAGTTTTAAGTTGGACTTCAGTAAAATTAAGAATTATTTTTATCAAGAGATACCATTAAGAAAGTGAAAAGCTAAGCCACACGGTGGGAAAATATATTTGCTATACCTATATCCAACAAAAGACTTGTATCTAGGGCATATAAAGAACAAAAACCAGTGGAGAAAAAGGCAGAACCTCAATATTAAAATATGCAAAATAATTGAAAAGGTGCTTCACACACACACAAAAAAATCCACATAAGCTATGAAAAGGGGCTGACCTCTTTAGTAATAATGGAAATACGTACTAAAACCACACTTGGAACACCATTAGACATCCAGTAGAATAGTTAGTTGTTAAGTGATATGAAGCATTGGTGAGGGCAACAAGCAATGGGGACTCTTACACATGGCCAGTGGGAATATAAATTCTTACAAATACTTTGGAAATAGGCTTTTTGAATGAAAGTTATATGTGTGTGTGTGTGTGTGTGTATATGTACACACATACACATACACACACACCCACACCCTATTACCAAGGGTAACCCATATGTGTACCCTTCAGAAACTTCTACATCTGAGCACCAAAGGACATCCAGAAAATTCCCATAATCACTATTTGTTATACCCCCAAATAGAAAATGACCCAAACACTTGTCAACAATAAATACATAACCATAAGTGGTGGCACATGCATACAAGTTGTATACTTTAAAGCAATAAAAAATATACTAGTTTACAGAAAACACTAGTGGATGAATCTTACATAATGTTGAGTGGAAAGTACGGGACCAAAAATTTCAAAAGCAAAAAAACCAATCCATGGTGGCTGAATTTAGGATGGTGAATCCATCAAAGGGGTGCCGTAGTAACTGGGAAGAAACCCAAATTGGAACAGCAATGTCCTGTTTCTTGACTGGATGAAGGTTACATAGATGTGTTTACTTTGTGAAAAATCATTGAGCTGTATACTTAAGATGTGTTCACATTTAAGCATGTATATTATATTTGCATTTTTTTAAAAAAAGTTTGCTTGCAAAAAAAGATATCCAAAGCCCAAGTATTTATCAGTAGGAGAATGGATAAAACAAATGATAGTATATTCAAACAATGGAATACTACTCAACAATAAAAAAGAATCAACTACTGATACAAGGATGAACCTCAAAAGCCTAATTTATACATTTCATTGTCAGGTAAATTTTAACTCAGAAGGTAAACAAAACTGTAAACAGTCATGTGCCCTGGGGGGAGGGGTGCTGTAGCCTTTGTCTCCTCAGACCTGTGCCATTACTGGCACATCTCGCAAGAAGAGAGGCAGGGCTCAGCCACAGCTACCATCTCCTCCTGTGCATAGTGCCTGGGCGGGGGTGGGGCTGAGGCCTGAATCTGCACGTGGGGGCTCCACAACCTCCTAGGCAGGACTGAGACTTGTTTATAGCCCGAGGCAGAGAGGATCTTTCTACCCTGACACCTCAGAGAACTTGTGCTGCCAAGAGAAACAAGGAGCTAAGATTTGGCACAGAGCATAGGTGGGGCTGTTCCGCAGTCTTCCCCGAGCCCACCTACAGACCGCCTACCCAAGGCAGAGCAGGCAGCTGCACAGAGCAGCAGAGTGACCAGCACGAGGAGAGGGCAGGTGGGCAGCCACCCACCTTCCTGGCAGGAACACAGCACCTGACCACGGTGCTGGGACTGGGTGTGATCTGCCCACCTGCCTCCCCCTGATCACAGCATCTGACTGTGGCATCAGGAGGGGGAGTGACCTGCCCGCCCACCGGGTAAGAGCTCAGCTCCTGACCTTGTGTTAGGAGGGGACACAATCTGCTAGCCAATAGCCACTGAGAGCAGCACAGATGAGGGCGCCAACAGAAGGCCTATGAAACAGCAAGCTGAGTTCGCGAAGCAGGGTGAAGATACAAAGACTTGTCGATTAAATCATTAAGGGCACACCATCTCCAGGTTAAGTAGGTAACTGATACTCCTTAAGCCACGGTGCCAGAGAGATATGAGCAATGTGAAGAAGCAGAGAAACCACTCCCAATTAAAGATCATGAGAAATCCCCTGAAAGCATGATCAAGGAAATAGACATTGATGGCCTACTAGATCAAGGTTTCAAAAAAAGAGTGATCAAAGTACTGAAGGAACTAAAAAAAATAGTGTTTAGGGATATAAAATATGTCAAAAATGAAATAGAAACTATAGAGAAGAACCAAGTAGAATTAGTAAACTCATTGTCTGAGATGAGAGCTGACCTAAAGGCTGTGCAAAGCAGACTAGAAAATACAGAAGAACAAGTATGTGATCTAGAAGACAGGACAACAGGAAGCACCCAATCAGAACAGCTGAGAGAAAAACAAATAAAAAACAATGAAAACAATATACAGGACCTATGGGGTAATATAAAGTGTGCCAATCTATGCATAATAGGAGTTCCAGAAGGGGAAAAAGAACAAAGGGGATTGAAAAGGTATGGGAAGGACTCATGACTGAAAACTTCCCAAACCTAAAGAAGGAATCATATCCAAGCACAGGAGGCTCAGAGGGTCCCAAACAGGAAGAACCCAAACAGACCCACACCAAGGCACATCCTAATCAAGATAGCCAGAGTCAAGGATAAAGAAATGATCCTAAAGGAAGCAAGAGAAAAACAGAGTGAGTTACAAGGGAACCCCCATAAGGTTTTCAGCTGATTTCTCTACACTATTTACAACAGCTAAGACATGGAAATGACCTAAAATGTCCATGAACAGATGACTGGATAAAGATGTGGGATATTTATATGATGGGATACTATTCAGCCACAAAAACTGACAACATAACGCCATTTGCAGAGACATGGATGCTCCTGGAGAATGTTATTCTAGGTGGAGCAGAACAGAAAGAGAAAGAGGAATACCATATGAGATCACTCATGTGTGGAATCTTAAATATATGCAATGTCTTGTGGTAACACAGCAAAAAAAAAAAAAGTGACGAATGTATGTACGTTCATGTATAAATGAAAAATTGTGCTCTACACTGGAATTTGTCATAACATTGTAAAATGACTATTACTCAATAAAAAATGTTTAAAAATAAGTAAAATAAAATATAACCTTTAAAATACTGTATAATGAGAGGTGTGATGTTCTAGTATCTGTTCTAAGAAGTACGTTAGACACACATAAGAATAACCAATGGTCAGAAAGATCACATGTTACCAGCTACCACCCCATGCAAATTAATGGCATTTAGGAGATATTCATATATGTGTGTACATATGTAAAATATGTATTAGTATATATGTAAATCAAATAAAATATTATATTCTAATGTAAAATCATATCAGCAAAAGCACTGTGCTGACATAAGTATCTTGGTGTAAATAGATTACAATTTTTTATTGAGTTGTCATAATGGGAATATTGTGAACCAAGTGGAAGTTGTAAAAAAAAGTCATCCAAAAAAAAAAAAAATCCTGACTACATGAAAAGATGCACAGTTACTATAAGGCCTCTCCCCTTATTTACTATCAGTGTGAGAAAGTCTCTTGGAATAAGTTAGGAGAATTAAAAACTCTTAACAAGACACAAAAATGCACTCTCTGTTAAAGAAAATAAACCAAAAGAAAAAACAAATGAATGGACAATTAAGATCCTACAGATAAAAATACCAATTTTTATGGGAAGTATAGCCTTAAAAAATGAGATTATATTCTAATTTCACCTTTTGAATAAAGATATACAAAATTTAGCTGAATACCTTCGTATTTTGCACTTACGAAGAAAAAATGTATTTGCAATGAAAAAACAGCCATTATCCTGCCTTTTGAGTATTCTAGTTTTAGGTTTGAATATATTTCATCTTAAATGGTCTTAAGCACTATGCAGTGGTTGGTTTTTTAAAAATACCACTGTGTGTGGAACTTCTAAAAGTGATTCAAAAAATTTATATTTTTGTAATAATTTAGTAATGGCCCGGATATTATTTTTAACAAGACTACTCACCATGGAATGGTGCAAGATTTTTTCGATGAGTTTATATTCACACATGTTGAAGATTGTCACTATATTATGAGAAAATGTCAACCATGGCAGTATTTTGACTTGAAAACGAGATAAGCTGAGAAGCATATTTTAAGTATAAAATAAATGATTGCATGCCTTTAAAGACAAGAAAATAAAAGCACGATAAACTCTTTGACACACTTAAAATATAAAAATTAACATAATGTGATTTACACACTTCTCTTTAACTCTTTCAGTACTTTCTCAGCCCCTTTCCCATTACACCTGCGTCCCCGCTCCTGACCCGCGGTGTACACACCCCCGATCACACGGGGGAGCGGGGACACTCACACCTGCATCCCCGCTCCTGACCCGCGGTGTACACACCCCTGATCACACGGGGGAGGTGGACCCGGGCGGTGAGGACCAGGGGCGCGGACACTCACCGGCTCCCTGCGGGCGAGGAGAATAGTCGAAGCGGGCCCGCCAGCGCACCCGTCCCCTCCTGCCCAGCCGGCCGCGGCCCCAGCTCGGTCAGGTCCACACACACCCCGGCAGGGAGCGGGCGCAGGCAGTGGGAAACCGGCGTAACTTCAGATAGCGGGCGGGGAGCGTCCTCCTCCCGCGGACACGCAGGCAGCGCTGTCCTGGAGCCTCCATGGCGCCGCCCGCTCAGTCCTGAGGAAAACAAGCTCCGCCCCCAGGGAAGATGCTGGCTGCTGACGCGGACTGCGTATGCGCACCGCCACCTAAGACACGCTGGCTTCGCGCGCCCCCTGCAGGTCCTCGAGGGAGGTGCAGTATACTCAGAACTCACTGTAGAACACATGACCCCTCCCAGCCAGGATGCTAAATCCCTGGAAATCTCAGTGCCCTGGCCTCTTTGTTGATGGCACTGGCGATGCGCTCATCCAGCCATGCCTGCTCTCTTGCCTGGCACATGCCTCAGTCTTTGGAATCCCGCCTGAATCAGATTCTGTTCTGGAGGAAGGACAGGTGCAGAAGAATCTCAAAATTCCAGACTTAGAAGGTGATCAGGAACACAAACTCAACTCTGTCAACTCCCTGGGGTCCCCTGAGGAGTCTGATTTTCTCAGAACCATCTGCCCTGTGTCAGGAGCAGACCAAGCCTCAGGTAGCTTAGAGAGGCTATCATGCAGCACATGCTTTGGACGGTTCTCAGTTCTGACCTGCATGATTTTGAGACCCTTTTGTAACTCCTAACACTGTTTTCTCATACCTATAGTGATGGTTATTGACGACTGAGTTAATCCTCTTAAAATGCTGAGGTGCTGTTGTTCCTTGGAAAACAGAATATTTTGAAGGGATCAACTTTTTATCACTTCCCCCTAATTAAGTATGTTTTTAAAATTAGAAATGTTTCAGGGAGCACTCAGGTCCTCCTCTTGCACCAGTTCCTGGTGTTGGCAGTTTCTGCTCTGAGCTCCAGATCCTGATCCTTCCGGTGGTCTATGGTGATGCCAGTGTGTGCATGCTCTTCCTTGTGCACCGGTGTGGAAAGGAGACAGCCCTTCCCCTACATGAGGCTGCAACATTCTGACACTCAAAGCAGGCACAATGAAGAATCAGCTAGAGCCCCCGGTACCAGCTGTCCCAGGTAGAAACATCACCTTCACCACAGTGTTCCTGTGCTCCTATCAGGCCTTCACTACTCCCAGCAGGCCATGCATGAGCAGTGTGACAGGTGACTGCCTGTCCCAGCACAGCATGGTGGTGATGATCCCACCTTATCTGTTTGTCTTTGGAGTGTCCCCACACCTCTCTGAGCTTCACTTTGCTCTTCTCACAGGCAGGGTTGTACAGGCATGAACCTCACAGTGTTATGATAGGTAGTCATGGTAGCTGCTCACCCAGTGGCAGGCTCTGCCGAGAAGGCTGCTGGGAGTGCTGTGTGTCTTCACACTTGTCCTTCACTCTCCCCAATGAAAACACTCTTGGCCTTATCCTTCCCTGGCCTGTGGCCTTTCTGTGTTTGCAAAAGAACATGGAAACAATCTGTTTGCAAAGAAGTTTTGAGGTTCTGTCCATCTGGTCCAGGAAATGCTGACTCTGCTAGATGTGCTGTTGGGTGGGCTCTCATGGGAGAGGCTTGGGCAGGACTTCCCTTGGCAATAAGCTGCCCCACCCAGGCCTTTCCATGATCCAGACTCCTGGGACCAGGGTGCAAATCCCCAGCTCCCCACTTGTCAACAATGTGACCTGGGCAACTTTCTCAAACCCAAGCTTTGTCCACCCAAGGTCATCAGAGATGGGGGATAACAGGATGTCCTGCACAGAGTGTCTGTGCAGATTAAGTGAGGTAGAACAGACAGAACAGTGGTGGGGCCTGGCCCATTGGTTGGCAGAAGGGAGCTCACCATGTGCAGCAATTTCCGCGAGTCACCCAGCAATCTGCCCAGAGGCTTAGCCACTCCATCACTATCATGTGTCTGAAGTCCACTTAACCACATGGGAGAGAAACAAACGCATATTCTGAGTGTAGCTGCCACAGGGAAAAGTGTATCTGAGCGGGGAGTAATACCAGAGGGTGATCAGGATGGTGGAAGATGCCCCCTGAGTTTGAGCAGACTGGAGCTGCCCTCCAGAGCCTGGGGTTAGTGAGGATGGGCTTGTAGAAATGCCTCTCTCCTTTACCCATCAATGCTAGGTCCTGCTGGTACTGAGTCCCACAATCGGTGTGCTGCTAGTGCCCTCAGCACAGAGAAAAACCCAGGGGTTCCCACAAGGCTTCGGCCACGTCCTCTGCTTCCTGAACTCCCATTCTGGTGACCCCACCTGGGATGCAGAGATGAGGTGAGGCAGGGGCTTGTGCTGTCAACACCACTACTCTACCCTGCGAATCTGACACACAGTAGGTGCTCGGTAAGTCATTGTTGAATGAACAGCAATACTGGGCCAAGTTTCTGTGGGTGTCTGTGCCCCCAGATCAGGGACCCCTCAGGGCCCACCTCACAAGTGACATGAAAATAATAATGCCACCAGGAGCAATAACAGTTCCTCAGAATAAGTGGGCTTTTCCAAGCACTCTCCACCTTTTGCAAAGGCCTCCCAGCAGGGAAGTGGGCTGTCAGGGGCAACATTGCACTCTCCACTGTAACAAGGAGAAAGCCAAGGGCCACAGAGAGGAGTGCCTTTCCAGTGTCACTGCTCACTTTCCCACCTTTTGGGAGACTGGGAGGCTTTTCTACTACATTCTGGCTCTGAAGCCCCAATACTGTTTGGACATGCCTCCCTCCCTGGAGCAGGGAACCACTAAGTGACCTGTCACTTGTCACCAAGCAGACAGGCTCATTTCAGCTCATTGTGCCACCTGCAGGTTGTACTAGTAGCAGGATCCTCCGGGAGACATCACACTCTCCCAACCTGAAAACAGGTGAACAGCTCACAGGTTTCCTGGAGAGGATGGTCACATGGCCTTGATCTGGCCAATCAGCATTTTCCATCCTCCCTGGCCACTGTGATTGGCTCAGGGCTGGGCACCAGCCCAACCAGGCTCCACGGAGGTCAGGCCTAGTTACTGGAATCCTGGGAGCAGAGAAGTTCTATTTCAGTTGGGAGTTGAGGGGTGATGATGTCAGCCTGTGGCAGTTGGTGACTATCTTGCTCTCATAAAGGCAGAGCCATGTGAAGATGACACCAGTGGCAGAGCCCAGAGGTGGGGAAGGATGACTTCTGCTGATGTCACTGAGCACCAGGTACAGCCCTGCCTGAAGCAATCTCCCTGTGGATGTCTCAGTTAGGTAAGTCATTCTCTCCTGCCCTGTTTGCTTCTTTAAGCCACTTTGGTATTCTGTCACTGGTTTTAAGAAAAAGTTTGACTATTCCTTCAAGCTGGCTAAATGGAGACCCTGGAACTGCAACAGTGTGGTGACAGGCAACAATGTGGCTAATAGACTCCAGAGGCCTCTGTTCAAACAGGGGATTGTAAATGACAAGGGAGAGTACACATGGCCTCAGTGAACAGATTTGCTAGTGGTAGCTCGCAGTTCCTGGATATTAGAGTGCATGCACTCAGCCAAGTCTCAGCTCTGCTCTCACACCTGCTAACTCATACATCTCCTCACCCACCTGCCCGGCCTAGGGGGGCTGGACACCCCCGGGCACCTGAAACAGCCCGGGGCTTTGTGTTTTAATTTACACAGGCTGCCCCCACTTCTGAGGGTGAGGGTGACTGGGTTCCAGTTTACAGAGAAAACAGACTAGACGGTCTCACTGGTGAGCTGTGGGGGTGGGATCCCAATCTACCATCTGACCTATGACTTCAGAGTGGACAGCCTCCCCACCCTCAGCAAGGATGCTTGCTAAGCCTATGGGCTCAGAAGTCCTGCTCCCTCCAGCACCCCTCCTGGAGGTGAGAGTGGGGGGTGGCTCTTCCCTATACAACATTCACCCCTGCAGGGGCACACGTGTGACCTCACAGTCTGTCATCCCTTCCTTATGACCTGGACCTCCTTGGCAGGGCATGAGAGGTGCCTTGATGTGTGAGAACTGCAGTTCATGGGTGCATACGTGGGCAGGTGCACCATGACTGAGAGGACAGCACCCCAATTTAAGCCCTCTCCATGCTAGATGATTACATCCTGGAATTGAGGGGTTCCCAGGGGTCAGGTGGCCAATTCTGGCCTTAGGGGCAAATTCTTATCACCCAGGGGGCTAATTTTTAAATTAAATTACACATTTACAATTCAATAGTCAAGCCCCCTTCTCAGCAGCCTTGTAGCCTCTCAGCTTTTACCCCTCGTTGTGACCATGTTCTTAGCTTCAAATTGAGTGCCATTATGGACATGAACATGTCCCTGTCATGTGTCACGTTCAGAGTAAGGGGCCACCCAAAACTCCCCTCCCTTCCCCTTGTCGATACCTCCACACAGGGAGTAGGGCCTTTTCGATGCAGTTATGCAAATGTCTGAGCTAAGGGTTTAGAATGACCAGGCTAGGAGGGGTCTGCCCCACATAGCAGGGCAGGTGGGTTGGCAGGGGGTGATGGTTCACTTGTAAAACTCAGCTGGTGTCAGGCAGCGACAACAGACTGGCAGCCAAGGGCTCAGCTGGTGCAGAGTAAGCGGATTAAATGTGTTCACCCAGACGCCTCGGGGATGGCAGCCCTAGAGTAAGACTACAAGTGAGGAAGGTGGAGGGTCCCCAGTGCCTGGACCTCCACCTTCTAAAAATCAGGACTGAGATGTGGCTTTGAAATCAGAACACTGGGGTTCAAAGCTTCCCCCACCACTTGGTCAATAATTCAAAGCAAATGAGCCTCAGTTTTCTCATGTGTAAAATCAAAACATTGAAGCCTCTCCCTCTGAGGGTGTGGAGGGAAGTAAATGCGGTGACAGCAGAGCACAGGAGCTGTCTGGGCTGAGCCTGCACACAGGCAGGCCGTTGTTGCTGCCATTACCACCGTCTTCCAGGGCAGGGTCTGCACACTCTCCCTGTGAAGGTCCAGACAGTAAACATTCTAGGCTTTGAGGGACCTACAGTCCCTGTCACAACTACCACCCTCTGCTGTTGGAGGACAAAGGCAGCTCCTGCAGTATGTAATCCAGGCTCGCACCCCCGCTTCCTGGGATAAGTATTCCTGAGATACAATTGTCACATAACTTTGTTGGCTTTAGGTGTGCAGCATAATGACTTGTTACATGTGCATATTGTGAAATGATCACTGCATTAAGTTTACTTGACGTCTGTCTTCAGTCTTCACCCATACTCACACACTATTTTCCTTGTGATCAGAAATTTTAAGAGGTACTCTCTTAACAACTATCAAATGCACAGCGCAGTATTGTTAACTACAGTCACCTTGCAGTACATTATGTCCCCAGGACTTGTTTATCTTCTAACTGGAAGTTTGTACATTTTGATTATCTTCCCGAATTTCAATCACCCCCTGACTCACCTCTGGCAACCACCAACCTGATCTCTGTTTCTATGGGTTTCGGTTTATTTTATAGATTCCACATATAAATGAGATCATAGGTATTTGTCTTTCTCTGTCTTATTTATTTCACTTAGCATAATACCCTGAAGGTCCATCCAAGTTGTCACAAATGGCAGGATTTCATTTTTTTAATGTCTGAATAAGATTCCATTATATATACATATATATGCGTCACGTTTTCTGTATCCATTCATCTGTTGATGGACACTTAGGTTGTTTACATATCTTGGTTATTGTAAATTATGATACAGTGAATGTGAGGGTGCAGTTGTCTCATTGACATAGTGATTTCATTTCCTTTGGATATATTCCCAGCAGAGGATTTGCTGGATCATACGGAAGTTCTAATTTTAAATTTTGGGGGAGTCTTCTTACTCTTTTCCAGAGTGATGGCACCAATTTACATTCCCACCAACATTGCAGAAGTTTCCCTTTTCTTCACATCACCACCATCACTTGTTATCTCTTGTATTTTGATGACACCCACCCTGACAGGTGGGAGGGGATATCTCATTGTGGTTTTGATTTGCATTTCCCTGATGGTGAGTGATGTTGAGCACCTTTTCATGTACCTGTTAGACATCTGTGTGTCTTCTTTGGAAAAATGTCTATTCAGTTCCTCTGCCCACTTTTTAAATCAGATTGCTTGTTTTTTTGCTGTTGAATTGTAAGAGTTATTTATATGTTTTGGGTGTTAACCCCTTATCAGATATATAGTATGAAAGTACTTTCTCCCCTTCTGTCTGTTACCCTAACCTCTGCTTTCTGGATGACAGGGGTCCAGGCACTTGGGAATCTCTGCTTCTCACATGTTTCCAATGGTGGGTGGGTGAGGGCTGTGTTGTGATAAAACTGTGCACAACCGTGGGTCACTACCCCTTCTTTTAGAAGGTGGGCTCTGAAGAGTGCAGTGTGGGCAGGGATGTTTCCCTGAAGTCATCATTTGGATGGTCATGTGCCCTGGAACTCACATCTTCTAGCCCGGATGTGATGGGGGAATTTGCAAAGGGAGGACCTTGCAGCTAAGAGACTTACCAGGTGCTCTTGTGTCTTGTTGGAAGGACCTGGAAACAAAGTTGTGTGGAACAGGGACTCCTCCAGGTCACAAGGCTCAGTTCAGACTTCTGGGATGCAGAGACCTGCTCTGAGCCACTGTCACTGAGGAGGGAAGGGCCTCAGGCAGGAGGGAGGGGTTGCTGGATTTCACTTGCCCTGTTTGTCAAGTATCAGCTCTGGTGATGTGTGGCACATGGGCTTAGCTTTGAGCATGTAAGAGGAGAGGTTCCTGGGGAAGGGCTGGCTTTTTCCTCTGATTGAGGTCCTACTGTGTGCCAAGCACAGTAGTCCTCTGAGTCAGAGCTGGAAAGCCAGGCACAGAGAGGTCAGGGAGTTTCCAGGTCACACAACATTAGGGGCATCATTAGGGTCTGATGCAGACCTGACGCCCAGCCTACATTCTCTCTCCTTTCCCAGGACCATCATGATCCCACATGACAGCATCACCCAGAGAGGCCCAGTTATGGGCACTGGGACCTTTCCTGCCTAACATGCCAGGAGCCTTAAGAGGGAGGACAAGACACTTCCTGAGTCCATGATGCCCAGAGGCTGCTCTCAGCAAGAGGCCCAGCACACACTCTTGGATGAATCCTAGCTCTGTCCTGAGTCACTCTGTCCTCCCTGCCTCAGTCCTTCTGCCCACATGGGGCTGGAAACAGCAGCCACTTCACAAAGGTCTAAGGAAACTCCAGGATCCTGGAAGCAGCCCCCTCACACAGGGAACACGGTGGGGTCAGCCTCCATTGTCTCCTTAACTTTTCCTCACCTCTTTGCTGGATGAGGAGTCCTAGCGGGGCCCTGGCTTGTCCCAATTCTCACCCCAGATCAGGGTCCAGCAGGGGGTGGTGTCCAGGTTGGACTCTGTCCTCTGCCCCTTCTGGGCACCCTCATTCCCTACACCTTGGCTGCCTGGACACTGTCTTCCAGGGGCCACTCTGTGCCTCCCACACCTACCTAGCATCCACCCACCCTGGGTTACTCCATCGCCCTCTGGCCCTTGGACACACACCTCCGTGTTGAGTGGAAATGAGGTGACGGACATGCTGGGCCTCCTGGACAGTCTGGGGGAGCCCGATATCCCCATCCTGCCCAAGGCCCCAAGAGCCCAAGTTGGGGAGAGGGTGTGTCTCCATTCATACTCTGATTTGCTCAGATTCTCAGCACCTACTTTGCTGGGTGGATATGGGGGCAGAGGGATGATGTAAAAGCAGGAGACCTGGACAGCAGAGCATGAGAAGGAGGCTAGCCCAGGCTGGTCTCATAACCCCCTTAGCCTTGGCTTTCTCATCTTTAAAGTGGGACAGACTATTGTGAGGTGAGCAGGATCCTGACCCATAGCCAGGCACTGTCCTACATGCATAAGAGATCACTGACTCCTCATGAAAATCTGTGGGTCAGGGACAGGCGTTATCACCCATTTCTGCAGAAGTAACTGAGGCACAGAGAGAACAGGGGAGGTGACCACCCCAGATTACAGAGCCCAGGCCATCTGTTTCCAGTGTCCAGGCTCATGGTCAGTGCCCACTCTGGGTTTCCTTCCTCCCTTCACCCTCCACTGGGACCCATAGCTGCAGCCTCATCTCAGTGTGATTGTTCATGGGGAGCAAGATGGGGGCTCTGAGGGCCCGTTTCTCTGAGCACTGCTTTCCCAGAAGGCTCAAGGGGTTGACTCTATTCACTACAGGACACCCAGGCCTGGGCCCAGGCCAGCCACACTGCAAGGCCTGAATCAATGATTGTTGAGTGAATACCTGAACCTCTGCATGTACCTGCATGTGGCTCCCATTTCCTCATCTCCACAGCTGGCTACCCGACCAACACCTCGTGTCATCAGGCCTCTGCCAGGGACAGTCAAGGGGACCAGAGCTGCTCATCTGGGGACAGGGAGCCTCAGGGGCCCTGTGTCTGTCCCAAGCATCTCCTGGGCCAATTCACAGGGAAGCCCAGCCAGCTTCCAGGAACAGCAATCAGGTCCCAATCCCAGGGGTGTAGAGTAGGTCTTGAGGGGTGTTTCCTGAGACTGACTTTGTGTATGAAGGGGTCCTGGGGGTCAGGCTGCTTTCAACTTCCATTCCAGGCCCAAACCCCTGCTGGTAGCATTGAGCTAGTAATAAAGGACACAGGCCGTGGGGCCAAGGCTATAGCAGGGCTCTGCTCCATCTCTGGGGCTCAGTGTCCTCATCTGTAACAGAGAACAAGTAACAGGGCCAAGGGAGGGCTCACTGAGACCCTCCTCTGTAGCTTTGGTTAGACACTGCCCTCTCTCTGCTCAGTGCCCTTCTCTGTAATAGAGAACTAGTAACATTTTTCTTAGCCCCTTTTGGCCCCATTTTTCTGAGTCTCTTTCCACATTGGGCCCAGGGCTTTCACAGAGATCACAGACTTGGGAGGTAATCAGAGTGTGGTCTCAGCCCTAGTGGTCCGAACTGAGGCCAGAGGAACTTCAGGAGGGGTGGGAATCCAGAAGTGCTTCATGGAGGAGGTGAGATCTGAGCTGTGTCCCCAAGGATGAGCTGTCATCCAGCTGAGGCCTGGCACTGAGCAGGACCCATGTACATGGTGAATGAGGGTGTGAATGAATGAATGGGCACCCCTCTAACAGAGAGTGAGGGGGGAAGTCCCCCAGGCCAAAGCAGGAAACACAGGGCACCCTGGGGGAACAGAGGGCGGGGCTGCAGTGTGATGCCTGCCTCACCCTTTATGGGTGTCTTGCCCCCACTTTAGCCTGTGTTCTGGTGGATTGGGAGCCCTTGCCTCTCCTCTGCTACAGTATCCTGCTCTTCATTCCCAGCAACACCCGCCTGTGTCACCTCAGTGTCCCCAAGTGGACCTGGACCTGTCTTGTGGGAGATTGTGAAGAGGGATTTGGTGTGCAGCCCAAGACTGAAGTGGGAGGGAGAGGATAATAGGGACCTCCAGAGGGGATCATGGGCTGGGGGAAATCGGAGGGTTGGGGAAGGCAGAGACTCAGGGCTGGAGGATCCTGCTTGTGGTGGCTCCTTCACAAGGGGCTTCACAGGGAGGAAGCATTCATGGGGTAAAGGCAGAGCTCAGTTTGGGGCTCGCTGACATGGAACAGCTCATCACAGAGACGTCCAGAGGAGCTGGATATAGGGAACAAAGGTGCCACTGATATCAGGGTCAGAGCCTGAGACCCAGATGAGGTGGGGTGGTGGTGCAGGAGAAGGGGCTTGAGGATGTCAAGATGTTCATTCATTGGGGTCCTCAGGGTGGGACCTTCATGTTCATTTCACAGCCACCTGGTGCCTGACAGAGCTAGGCTTAGGGAGGTCACTGAGTAGACACGTGCTGACAACCTAGATTCTCCTGTTTTCACATAAAGTCCCTGGTGTGAAGCCAGGTGGCACTCTTTAGAGTCATACACCCTCACCCCTGGGCTCTCTGTGTGCCTAGAGCCCAGTGGCACCTTACCTCCCACTCCCCACTGCAGGACCCTTTGCACACCTGCATTTCCACCAGCTATAAAACATCTTCTCTTGCTGTGTGTTTACCCTATGAAAACTCATTGCCCCAGGAAGAGAGGCCTCACATCCTGCCCTTATTAAAGTGGTAAAGCCTGTTGTTCAGAGAAGCCCCTGACAGATCTCACAACCAACCAGGTACCTGTGCATGAATTGATCATGCAGCCCCCTCCTCCTTGTGTGAACAGCACCCCCCCAATAACAGACCCCACACACTCAACCTTGGCACTCGTGTAGGCACCTCTTGCCTGTGTGGCCTGATGTTGCCTATAGCAGTGTCCCTATTAAACTTTCCTAGACCCTTCTCAGACGCTGGTAATTCTTTACCAACCCAAGTAACTAGCCCGCCATTGTGCCCACAACACCTGAAACAGAATTGGCTAAATTATGGAGATTGATGATGCAGTTTAATTTGCTTTAAAGGTGAAATCAAGGTTTACAAATAGAAGCAACATACGTACTCAAGGCAGGACTAAGAACTCACACGGATAACTAAGACCCTCCATGCACATCCCACTGTGGCCTCAGGGCCTTTGCACTGGCTGCTCTTTCAGCCAGGATCTCTCTCCGCCTGCTTCTTAAACACCTCCAGGAATCTGCTCAAATGTCCTCCCTGACCTTATTTTTCTCCATGGAACATATCACCTCCAGACATTGTGTATATTATACTTAATTTTCTCTGTGTCCCCCACCAGGCTGTCTGCTGCATGAGAATGGAGACCTGCCTGCTTCACTCCCTGCTGTGCCCGGTATATGGAACCCGCCCAACACACAGTAGGACCTCAGCGAATGTGTGACGGGTGTGTGATCACTGTAGGCCACAGAAAAAGGTCTTCCCAGCAGTGATGGTAAGAGTCATTCTTTCTCTACTTACTGAGCCCTACTGTGCACTGGATACTGACCTGGGTGGGAGGCATGCAGTGGATGAGACACAGTGAGCACACACAGCATGTTAGGAGAGACACGTGCTCTGGAGAGCACACAGGGCTGGGGGAGTGCAGGAGTGGAGGAGAAGAGGGCCAGGTGGAGACAGTGGTGGCAGAAGAGACAGAGAGGTGGGGCCCAGGTCGTGCAGGGCTTGATGGCTCCTGTGAGGGCTTTTCCTCAGGGCAGCAGAACCATGGCTGGGCGTGGAGCAGGGGCCCGTGTCCTGAATGCTATGCAGGAAATGGAGAAGGTGTCTGCTGGGGAGATGTGCGTGGAGGAGGCTGTCCCTGTAGACTGTGCAGGCAAGGAAGGCTCCTCTGAGGGGGTGACATCTGAGCTGAGCCCTTGTATGGACCATGTTTCCACCTTCTGTAGACTGGATGCTTTCGTCTGCCCTGCAGGCCTTTGCAGGACACACCCTGTTCTCAGTCACCTGGGCTGGGCCTCCTGCCTCCATTATGGGCCTTCCCACCCCAGAAGGAGTCCTTCTAGATCTAACGCACTACCCCTTCACTGGACTTGGACTCACACTGAGCCACTGTCCACCTGCCCATCTCACCCAGAGTCAAGTCCAGACACTTGGGGGAGCCCCTCCACCCCAGAGCCCATGAACTTACTCAAATGGCCAGTCCTCAGGCTGCTCACATGCCTCACCCTCCCCTCCTGCAGAAACTCTGTGACAGATCCTGTCCACAGCACCCTGCTCCTCCGATCCTGACCCCAGGCTTTCCCATGGAGTGTGACCCCGCATGGGGTGCAGTCCCCTCCTCCAGTCTGGTGAGTAGAAACTACCTTTTCTTTTTTCTTTTGTTAATATATTTATTTTTTAATTTTTATTTTATTGAGTTATAGTCAGTTTGCATTGTTGTGTCAATTTCCAGCATAGAGCATAATTTTGTCAATTGTGTTTACTCTTTCAAGAAACCATCTCTTGGCTTGATTTTTTCAAATGTTTCTAATATCTCTATTTTATTTATTTCCTCCCTGGTCTTTATTATTTCCTTCCTTCTGCTTACTTTTGTTATTTTTTGCTCTTCTTTTTCTAATTCTTTTAGGTGGTAAGTTTGATTGTTTATTGCAGTTTTTCCTCTTTTTTGAGGTAGACCTGATTCTCTCGCTATAAACTTCCCTCTAAGCACTGCCTTTTCTGGATCCCATAGGTTCTGTGTGGTTGTGTTTTCATCATCTTTTGTCTCACTGTGTTTTTTTATTTCTTCTTTGATTTCATCATCCACCCATTTTTTTTTTAAAGTAGTATGTTGTTTAATCTCCATGCTGTCATTTATTTCTCCTTTATTTTTCTGTAGTTAATTTCTACTTTTATGGTATTGTGTTCAGAAAAAGTTGCTTCAAATATTTTCTATCTTCTTCAAATTGTTAATGCTTCTTTTGTGCCAAAGTATATGATCTATCCTAGAAAATGTGGTACGTGCGCTTGGGAAGAATGTATATTCTATTTTAGGGAAATATAATGTTCTGAAAATATTAACCAAGACAAATTGTTCTATTTTATCATTTAATTTCTATGTTGTCTTATTAATTTTATGTAAGGAAGATCTGTCCAGTGATGTTAATGGATAGTTAAAGTCTTCTACCATGACTGTATTCCGATCAAATTTTCCCTTTTTATCTGTTATGTATTTAGGTGCTCCTATGTTGGGTTCATATATGTTAATGAGTGTAATATCTTCATCTATGACTCCTTTAATCATTATAAAATGTCCTTCTTAATCTTTCTTTATAATCTTTGTTTTAAAGTCTGTTTTATTTGAAATCACTGTTGATATTCCTGCTTTCTTGTCATTTCCATTTTTGTGGAATATCTTTTTCAATCCTCTCACTTTCAATCTATGTGTGTCCTTCTCCCTAACGTGGGTCTCTTGTATACAGTGTATTGTAGATACTTGCTTTATTATCCACTCTGCACTCTATATCCTTTGATTAAAGCATTTAGTCCATTGACATTTATAATAATTATTGATAGATATGTGTTTATTATATTTTGAACTTTGTTTTGCAGTTGATTTGGTATTTCCTCTTTGTTCCTTTCATTTTCTTTTTGTGGTTTGATAATTTTCCTTTTTATTATCTTGGTGTCTTCTTAGTTTTGTGACTCTATTGTAACTTTTTGGCTTGTGGTTACCCTACTTTGTACATATATTAACCCATTACTATATCTGTTTGTTTTAAACAGATAGTAATATAAGCTCAAACTCATCCTACCAAGAACAAAAGAGAGAGAGAGAGAGAGAGAAACCTGTACATTTTCTTGTTCGCCTCCCCCACCCTTAATGATTTAGATGTCCTCTTTTATGATTTCATGTTTATTCTGTTGTAATTCATTGTAGCAATCACCTTTCCAATCATGGTTTTCTCCTTTTTGTAGCATCCTGCTTCTTTTCTGTTTAGAGTAGGTCTTTCAATATTTCCTTTAGCATAGGTTTAGTGTTGCTAAATTCTTTTAGTTTTTGCTTGTCTGTGAAGTTCTTTATCTCTCCTTCTATTCTAAAGGATAGCCTTGCTGGATAAAGTATCCTAGGCTGCATCATTTTTTCATTCAGGACTTTGAATATTCCTTGCCCCTCCCTTCTGGCCTGTACTGTTTGTGTAGAGAAATCAGCTGAAAATCTTATGGGGGTTCCCTTGTATCTCATTCTTTGTTTTTCTCTTGCTGCCTTTAGAATCATTTCCTATTCTCAACCCTGGTCATCCTAAATGTAATATGTCTTGGTGTGGGTCTGTTTGGGACCTCCTTGTTTGGGACGCTCTGTGCTTCCTGTACTTGGATATCTGATTCCTTCTTTAGGTTTGGAAGTTTTCAGTCATGATTTCTTCAAATACCTTTTCAATCCCCTTTGTTCTTTCTTCTCCTTCTGGGACCCCCATTATGAGTAGGTTGGCATGCTTTATGTTATTCCATAGGTCCCTTATATTGCTTTCATTGGTTTTTATTTGTTTTCTCTCAGCTGTTCTGTTGTCCTGTCTTCTAAGTCACATATTCATTCCTCTCAATTATCTAGCCTACATTTTACAGCCTTTAGCTCAACTCTCATCTCAGCAAATGAGTTTTCCAATTTTCACTGGCTCCTCTTTAGAGTTTCAATTTCGTTTTTTGACATATTCTCTGTCTCTATAGACAATCTCTTTTAGTTTCTTCAGTACTTTGATCACTCCTTTCTTGAAATCATCTAGTAGACTATCAATGTCTATTTCATTGATTGTTCTTTCAGGGGATTTATCTTGTTCTTTTAATTGAGAGAGGTGGCTCTGCTTCTTCATCTTGCTTATATCTCTCTGGCACTATGGCTTATGGAGTATCAGTTATCTACTGTCGTCCTTTAGGAGTTTATTTATTTATATAAAGTGGATGCAGAAATAAAACTAAGCACAAAGAAATTAGTTTTAAAAGCAGTATAATCAATAACAGAAGAACATATTGAAACAAGATAACAATTGAGTTGGGATGAATTTTTAAAACATTAAAGGAAGAAAAATATTTGAGAACAGAGTATCATCATAACAGAAGAACAAAACAAAGATAAAAATGAAATTGGACAAATTGAAAGATAATAATATTAGTATTTTAAAAGAAAATTTTAAAAGGGATTAAAAATAGAAATATAAAAATTATTTAAGAAGTAACATTTAAAAAGTAAAAGAAAATGGAACAGAAAAAGAAGAGAGGATGTTCCCGTGGAGATTGTGTGCCCTTAATAATTTTATCAAGAGGTCTTTCTTAAATAAGTGTGGTTGCCAAGTCTTACTTCTGTGCCTTTTGTCTGTTATCCCTTTGGTTACGGATGTGGCCATTAACCTGTTAACCAGAGCCTACCCTGGCTATTGAATGGGGACTCCTATTTGTTTTGTGGTTGTCACAGCTCCTGCCCCTGCCTTGTTTCATGAACTCAGCTCATTGGTTCCAGAGACCCTCTGGTCACACCCTTGGTCTGTGCTGCTCCCAGTGCCTGGAGGTAGACATGTCACATCTCCTCCCAATGCTGCATCTTGGTGCTGCTCTCCTGCATGGTAGGTGGGCAGGGTGTGCCCCTTCCCAATGCCGTGTCCAGGTGCAGCAGTCCTGCACAGTAGTTGGGTTGGTTGCTCCCCTGTTCAGTGCTACTCCCCACTCCACATCTGTTCCACACTCTGTAGGTGGGCTTGAGGCAAATGGCCACACCAGCCCTAGTCCCTGCTCTTTGCCAGAACTCTGCTCCTTGTTCATTTGTCTTAGAGGTGCGAGTTCATAGACGCACCAGGACAGAACCTTCCTATATGTCTGGGGATGTAAACAAGTCTCAGTTCCACCTATGAGGCTGCAGAACTGCCAGGTACATATTCAGGTTTCAACCCTGCCTCTGCCTGGGTGGGTATGATGGCTGTGGCTGAGCCTCATCTCTCTTCTTCTGAGAAATCACCAGTTATGTTGCTGTGGGTCAGCAGAGACAAAGGACAAAACTCCCCTTCCCTCAGGCAAGCCAGCAATGTTGCTTTGCTTTATTTTTTTTTCTTATTTTATGGGGGGCCCAGGCTGTTCTGATCTGTATACAATCCAAGCAGTTGTCCACAGCACACTGTAGTCCCCCAGGGTTACCTCTGTACAGTCAACCAGAGTCTGCCTGGATCCAGCAGCCTGTCCCTTCCCATCCCTGATTCACTTCTAGGTTTGGGGGTTGTTGACACACTTTGTGCCCATGTAACTTAATTCTGTCAGTCAAGGGCGGTTCTGTACACATCTGAGCCTCAGAGGTTCCCTGTCCATCCTGCTGACCTCTCCGTTGGAAAGGGGGAGACCCAGTCAACCAGCACTATCCCTCCTTTGCTGCTCCCTCTTCAAAGGACCAACCCCAAGCCATTTTGCATTTTCTTCCTTCTTTTTTCCGTTTCTCCTACCAGATTGGTGGCACATTTTGTCTTTTGAAGATGGCAATGTTTTATCAAAGTTCATCAGATGTTCTGAGTGGATGGGTGTGTCTGTGAATGTCAGTCTTGGTGTATTTATTGGAGAGGATAAGATACAAGTATCCTTCTACTCCACTATCTTGGCCTTTCTCCAAGAATATGCACTCTTAATAATTTTGTCATAAGGTTATTTTTAATTATGGGTGGTTGCCAAGTCTTCCTTCCATGCCTTTTGCCTGTTATCCCCTTTGTTGGTGGTGTGGCTGGTGTTCTGGTGGCCTGAGTCTGCCCTGGCTATTGAGCAGGAGCTCCTGTTTTTCCTGTGGTTGTCACACTCCTGCCCATATCCTGCTGTGAAAACTCCACTTGCTGGTTCCATAGGCCCTCCAGTCGTGCTCCTGGTCTGTGTCCCAGCATCAGTTTGTGGGTGGTCTGCACCCCCACCAGATGCCTGGTCCCAGCACCACACTTGTGCAAGGTAGTTGGCAGGTAGCTCCCCTGCCGCATTAGGTCCATGCTTCATAGGTGGACTCAGAGAAAACAGCTGCACTAGCCGTCACCCCTGCTCTGTTCCAGAACACTGCTTCTTGTCCATTTGTCTTAGAAAAGCCAATTCAGAGAGGCATCGGTGTGTAATGGTCCCCTCTGCTTGGGACTGTAAACAAATCTCAGTCCCACCTATGAGGTTGTGGAGCCCCTAGGTAGGGATTCGGCTTTTGACCCCTCCTTCACCTGGGAACCATGAACCAGAAAATATGGTGGCTATGGCTGAGCCTTGACTCTCTTCTCCCAAGAAGTCTCCAATAATGGCACTGTGGGTCTGTGGACACAAAGGCTACGGATCCCCTTCCCCCCAGGGCACACCAGCAGTGTTGCTTTGCCTTTTTTTTTTTTTTTTTTTGGATTTTATGGGGGACCCAGGCTGTTCTAATCTGTATACTCTCCCAGCCATGGCACACAGAACATTGCAGTCCCCCAAGGTTTCCTCTGTACAGTCAGCCCGAATCCTCTGCTCGACTCAGACAGCCTGTCCCATCCCACCTCTGCTGGTTCACGTCTAGGGCTGGGGATCATTGGGACTCTTTGTGCCCAATTAACTTAGTTCTGTCAGTCAAAGGCTATTCTGTACAGATCCGAGCCGCAGATGTTCCCTCTCCATCTTGCTGAACTCGCCATTGGAGTTGGGTAGACCCAGTGTATTAATGCTATTACTCTTTTGCAGCTCCCTCCTCATTGGAATGGTCCTGAACTATTTTCCTTTTTCTTCTTTTCTCCTACCAGATTTGTGGAAAATTTTATCTTTTGAAGAAGGCAATATTCTGTCAAAGTTCAGCAGGTGTTCTGGGTGGTGGGTGTGTCTGTGGATGTCACTCTTGGTGAATTTGTGGGAGAGGGTGAGCTCTGAGCATCTTTTTTACTCCACCATCTTTCCTCCTCCTTCACTTTTTCTTTTGATTGGAACACTTAGTCCATTGACATTTATAGTAGTTATTTTATAGATGTGGTTTTATTGCCATTTTGAAATTTGTTTTCCAGTTGATTTGGTATTTCTTATTTGTTTCTTTCTTTTAATTTTTTTTTCATTTTTGTCATATGATAAATTTCTTTTCTATAAGCTTGGTTTCTTTTTGGGTTTTATGACTCTTTATATACTTCTGATTTGTGGTTATCTTGTCTTTCAAGTCTGGTAACCCCTTACTTCATCTGTTTGGTTTTAGTTGATAGTCATGTAGGCTCAAGTGCATCCTAAAAAGAAAGAAGACAAAAAGAAATAAGAAAAAAAAAGAAAGGGAACAAAATCTATATTCTCTTGCTCTCCTCTTTCACCTTTTATGATTTTGCTATTCTCTCTTTCTTTCTTGCTTTCTTTATTGACTTACTGACTTATTTATATCTTCATGTTTTCCCTTGCAATTCACTGTATTTATTGCATTTCCAATTATGGTTTCCTAATTTCTATAGCTTCCTGTTTATGTTTTATTTAGATTAGAACTTTCAATTTTTTTTAGCATAGATTTAGTACTGCTGAATTCTTTTAGTTTTGCTTGTCTGTGAAATTCTTTCTCTCTCTTTCTGTTCTAAAGGAGAGTCTTTCTAGATAGAATATCCTAGTTTGCAGCCTTTTCTCATTCAGGACTTTGAATATATCTTTCCACTCCCTTCTGGCCAGAAGTTTTTATGTAGAGAAATCTGCTGAATGCTTATGGGGCTACCTTGTAACTAACATTTTGTTTTTCTCTCACTGCCTTTAGAATATTTTCTTTATCTTTAACTTTAACCATTTCAAATATAATATGTCTTGGTGTAGGTCTGTTTGGTTTCTTCTTGTTTGGGACCCTCTGTGCCTCCTGTACTTGGATAATTCTTTCCTTCTTAAGGTTTGGAAAGTTTTCAGTCATGATTTCTTTAACTATATTTTCAATCCCCTTTTCTTTTTCTTCTCCTTCTGGGACCCACTATTATGCATAGGCTGGCGCACTTTATATTATCTTGCTTTAATTGGTTTTTATTGGCTTTTATGTCTGCTGTATTGGGTTATTTATTTTATCTTGTCTCCTAAGTCATTTATTCATTCCTCTGCATTATCTAGTCTGTTTTTGATTGCCTGTAGTTGAATTTTCTATTTTTAACTAGCTCTTCTTTATAGTTTAAATTTTCTTTTCAAAGTTTTCTGTCTCTATTGATAGTCTCTTTTAGTTCTTTCAGTGTGTTGATCATTCCCTTTTTGAAGTCTAGTAGACTATCAATCTATTTTACTGTTTGTTCTTTCAGGGGATTTCTCTTGTTCTTTTAATTGAAAGTGGTTCCTCAGCTTCTTTATTTACTTATATTTCTCTGGCTCTATGTATTTCTTCTAGACCCGTTTCTGAGCTGTGGTGTGTAGTAGGCAGGGTGGGAGCACTTCAGTTGTGAAGAAAAATAAGCAGGAGATTTCCACTGGGGAGTTCCCTCTGTGGTGTTGTCTGTCACTTGTTATGCAGACTTACAAAGTACTATTTGTTGATGTTGGCTTTATCCCTGCTTTAGCTATGGGAATGTCAGCCACCTACTCTGGTGCCCCTCAGGTTCTGAGCCCCAGGAAACATCAGTGCAGATCCAGCAGTGTCAGTCCCTTGGACCTGCCTTAGCAAGTGTGTAGTCACACACATGAATTTGTGGTCCACTACAGGTTCAGCTCAAACCCCAATCCCGCATCCACTTATGGAACCATACACCACCCTGTTGTAAATACCCTCACTGGCCACCCTTCTTGAGTCAGAACTCCACTCACTGCCTGTAAGTCCCAGAGGTGTGGATCCACAAAGTGACCAGAGAGAGCAAATCCACCCTCTCTGCCTGGGGCTGTAAACAAATCTCAGTCCCGCCTGTGAAGTTGCAATGGCACAGGATATGGATTCAACATTCAGCTCTGCCTTTGTGCAGCAGTGTTGGCTATGACCAAGCCCCATTTCTCTTCTCATGAGAACACACCAACAATGGAGCCAAGTGGAGAAAGTCACTTTGGCACAGCCATGCTTCATTCCTCCCCCATTATACCAACATTGGTGCTTTTTTATGAGAGTTTCAGTCTGTTCTGTTCCACACACACACACACAGCCAGAGCTCACACTGCCCTCTAGTTTCCTGATGCTGCCTCTCTGCAGTGTGACCCAGCCCTCTGCCTGGGCTCTTCACTGACTCCAGTAGCCAGTCCTGGCTCATCCCTGCTAGTTCATGTCTAGGGCTGGTCATCACAGGGACCCTCTGTGTCAGTATTCCCCAGTTCTGCCTGCCATGCAGTTGCCACTGTCTCCTCCAAACCTTGGAAGCTCTGCTTCTTTCCTAGCTGATCTCCCAGCTAGAGAGGTTGTGTCCCAGTGTGAGGGTGCCTTTCTTCCTATGCTACTTTTTCCCTGCAGGATAAGTCCTGCACTGAATTTGTCTTTCTTCTTTTTATTCCTTACCATATTTTGTGAGAATCTTCCTGTATTTCAAAATGAGAGACCCTGTGCCAGAGTTCAGGAGGTTTCTGTGCAATTCAATGTTTTTGTAGATGTAATTCTTTGTGTATTTGTGGGAGAGTTCAAGCTGTGAGTCTGTCTACTCTGTCACTTTGGCTCCTTCAAATTTTAAAATAGGGCTAGGTCTTTCTTAATTACTCTCAACAAGCTGTTGTAGTTTCCAGCGTACATGTCTTGTAATTTTTCTTTGCCTCTATTGGATGCTGATTCAGAACATACTCAACCTTCTAGAGAAACCTGTCCCACCCTGCCATTTGCTGCCAACTAGCTGGCCTGTGTCTGAGTCACCAAAAGGTTTTGTTCTTTATCTGATTCTTAATTCTTTAGAATTTATCATTTTACTCTCATAAATGCTGATTGTACTTGTAACAAATACTTTAAAATAAAAATAATAAACTTTACGCTGTGGATTCAATATGAATGAATCTCAAGTAACATATGCTTTAAATACCTTAGAATTAGTAAAGCAATATAGATACATTATGAACACTTGAAATGTTGCCTAAAGGAAAAGTGCAGAGATTTGCAAATCCCACCCCCAGAAGTGACCGTCATGAATGGCTTGGTGAACATCTCTCAGTCTCTATCTCTCTTATTCTCTCTGCCTCTGTCTCTCACACACCACAAGATTCATTTAAATCTATGATGATTTGACACATATGTGGTCATAGATGGCATCTGGGATGTAGATGATGGATTAACAAGCATCCAAACTGAGGGCTTCCTTGACATCAGGTGAAGACCTAGCAGTCATTTTTCCAGCTGCACAACAATCATTCCTCCATGTTAACCAGAACTGATGAATCCCACCCCCTCTCCATGAACATTAGTGTTGCTTCCAATCTCCTACTAGTTAAACCAGAACTGTGATGAACATCCTTGAAAAGACATCTTTGAAAAATTGTGCAAGAATTTTAGTATGATCAACACTATGCATCAGCACTACTCGTAAAGGGGTGAACTTGTGGAACTGTAATTCACCCTGCATACTGTTCTCCCAGAGAGGAGTGTCTGCTCACTCTTCCCTCCAGGGGATCTACTGTGGCCTCTGCCTCCTTATGTTGTCACTAGAGCTGGTTGTCACCAGGCTAAAGTCCTGCCAGTGTGATGGTGACCAATGCTGTCTCCAAAGTGTGTACATCTGTGTGCATCCTCACTTGAGAGGTCAAGCACCTCTAATATACACTGGCCACCTGCATTTCCTCTTGTTGGAATTGTATGTGTTTGTTCTGTTTCTGTTTAGAACACAGTGTTTCAAGAAGTTTTTGGACCACAGGGATGTGAAACATTTCTCTGACTTTAGGTTATGAAAAATGATTTTTCCAGGTTGTGGTTTGACTTTCATGGCTTTTGAATATTATTATTTTTTATTTTGTAGGTTATGTTTTGCCACAGGAAGAGCTAAGCATCTCCCTTCTGGCTCTGGTTTCACACATAGAATAGCAGTGCCTATCTCGAGATTATGCACATAGTTACTAAAAATTTTCATTTTGTACATCTCATGTTTAATCCACCTGGGTTTCCCTTTCAAATAACCAAAATGCTACTTCAAGTAAAAAAAAAAAAACAAAACACCAGTCCCTTGTTAAAATATGAGAGCAGACACAAACAGCCACCTTTTGTATGATTTCATTGATAGGGAACATCCAGGGTAGGGAAAGACACACAGAGAGAAAGAGGATTAGGGCTTGTCAGGGGCTAGGGGAGGGAGAAAAGAGAATGTGTGGTTTGGATACAGGGTTTTATTATGAGGAAAGAAACAGTCTGAAACTAGACAGTGATGATGGTTACACAGCATTTTGAATGCACTTAATACTCCTGAATTGCACAATTTAAAATGGAAAAACATCTAAATTTTATTATTGTAAACTTAAAACTTAAAAATAGATGATACTCTAAATGACATGAAAGAAAACAAGGAAATTACAGAAAAAAACAAACAAAAGTGATTCCAGGAGAAGGGAAGTAAAGTTCGAGTCTGGGAGTGGGTTGATTCTGAGAATTAGATGACAGTGTTGTTGTTTGCAGAGGCATCTCAGCCCGTAGGGGTGGTGATGCCTGAATTGGCTCTGGGTCTCATAGAAGTGTGTGTGTAGGTGCAGGAGGAGCTACAAGATCAGGCTCAGGGTCTCCCTGCAGGACTGGTAATGTAACCTGGCTCTAGGTCTCCTGTAGGGCTAGTCTTACAGTCTCCCTGCAGAGCTGGTGGGATGTGACACGGTTCTGTGTTTTTTGCAGGTGCAGGTTCGGGTTCCCCTGCAGGGTTGGTAGAATGGGACCCAGTCCTGTGTCTCCTGCAGGATCCAGCTCAGGATCTCATGCAAGACCAGGCTCAGGGTCTCCTTGTAAGGCTTGTGGAATGAGACCCCATCCTTTTTCTCCTGCAGCAGCAGATTCATGGTGTCCCTGCAAGGTTTTGCAATTTCACCCTACTCTGTATCACCTGCAGGAGCAGGCTCAGACTGTCCCTGCTGGGTTATTGGAATATGACCCATCTCTGATTCTCTTGCAGAACCAGGCTCAGGGTCCCTCTACAGGGCTAGTCAATTTTGTTCCAGTCCTAGGTCCCTTGCAGGTGCAGGATTGGGGTCTACTTTCAGGGCTGGTGAAATGTGACTCAGCTGTTGGTCTCCTGCATAAACAGGCAGACTTTCTCCCTGCAAGCCTTGTGGAATGAGACCCAGTGCTGGGTCTCCTACAGGAGCATGCTCGGGGTCTCTAGGCAGGGCTAGTGGAATTGGACCTGGCTAATGGTCTCCCTGCAGTGCTGTTGGAATTGGTCCAATTCTTGGGTGTCTTGAAGGTGCAGGCTCTAAGTCTCCCTGCATTGCTGGTGAAATGTGAGCCAGTTGTGGTTCTCCTGAAGGAACAGTCTCAGGGTTTCCCTGCAGGGCTGGTGGATGGGACATAGTCCAGTGTCTCCTGGAGGAGCAGGCTCTGGGTCATTCTAGAGCTGTTGCAATATGACCAATCTCAGGTTCTCCTGTAGGAGTAGGCTCGGGGCCTTCCTGCAGGGCTAGTGGAATTGGACACGGCTCATGGTCTCCATGCAGTGCCATTGGAATTGGTCCAAATCTTGGATCTTTTGAAGGTGTAGGTTCTAAGTTTCCCTGCATTGCTCATGGAATGTGACCTGGCTCTGGGTCTTCTGCAGGAGCAGGCTGATAAATTACCTGTAGGGCTGGTGGAATGTGACATGGCTCTTAGTCTCCTGCCAGAGCTTATTCAGGGTCTTTCCACAGGGCTGCTAGAATTGGTCCCAGGCCTGGGTCTCCTGCATGTGAAGGCTCAGGTATCCCTGCAGGGCTTGTGGAAAGTTAATGGGTTTCTGTTTCCTGCAGGGGAAGGTTCAGAGTCTCCTTGCAGTGTTGCTGGAATGGCACATGGCTCTGGGTTTCCTGTAACAGCAGTCTTATGTTCTTCCTACAGGGCTAGTGGAATATGACTCAGACCTTGGTCACTTGCAGGAGCAGGCTAGTTTTCTCCCTGCTGGGATGGTGGAATCAGACCCTGTCCTGGGTCTTCTGCAGAAGCAGGCTCCAGGTCTTCCTGCAGGGCTGTTGGAACATGACCCCATCACTTGTTCTGCTTCAGGAATAGGCACATGGTCTCCTTGCAAGGATAGTGTAATTGGACCCACCTCAGGGGTCACTACAGGGCTGATGGAATGTGACCTGGCTCTGTGGTTCCTGCAAGTGTAGGTTCTGTGTCTCCCTTCAGGGTTGGTTTAATGGGACCCATTCCTGGGTCTCCTGTAGAAGTAGGCTCAGAGTCTCCCTGCAGGGCTGGTGGAATGGGACCCGTCTCTGGGTCACCTGCCAGAACAGATTTGGACTCTAACTTCAGGCTGGAGGAATTGGGCCTGTTCTTGCATTTCCTGCAGGAACAGGCCTTGGGTCTTCCTGGAAGAATACTGTAATATGACCCATCTCTGGTTCTCTTGCAGGAGAGGCTCATGGTCTCCCTAGAAGGTTAGCAGAATTTGTCCCATTCCTTGGTCTAAGGCTCAGGGTATCCCTGCAAGTTTGGTGGAATGGGAACTAGTCCTGTGTCTCCTGCAGCAGCAGGTTCTGTTCTCTTTGCAGGGCTGGTGGAATGTGACTCCACTCTGTAGTATTTTTTGCAGATGCAGGCTTAGGGACCCCACCAGAACTGATGGCTCTTAGTCTCCTATGGGAGCAGGTGAGGGATTCCCTTCAGAGCTGGTGGAATTCGTCCCAGTCCTCGGTCTCTTGCAATTACAGACTCAGTGTCTCCCTGCAGGGTTTGTGGAATATGACTAGGCTGTGGGTATCCTGCAGGAGCAAGCTCAGTTTTTCCGTGCAGGGTTGGTGGAATGAGATCTAGTTCTGGCTCTCCTACAAGAGGAAGCTGGGATCCTCCCTGGAAAGGCTGATGGAATTGGACTGGGATGTCTGTCTCCTGCAGGAGCAAGCCTAGGTATTACCTGCAGAGCTGGTAGAATGTCACACAACTCTTGTTCTTCTGCAGGAGCTGGCTCATGTTCTTTGTGAAGGGCTTGGTCTCCCCCAGGAGCAGGTTTGTAGTCTCACTACAGGGCTGGTGTTATGTGACCCACTCTGTTTTCTGCAGATGCAGTCTCAGTGTTTGCAGGTTTGGTGGAATGGGACGAATTCCTGGGTTTCCTGGAGTAGCAGGCTTACAGTCTCCCTTCTGGGATATTGGAATGTGACCCAGTCATGTGTTTCCTGCTGAAGTGGCCTCAGGATATCCCTGCAGGGCTGTTGGAATTGTACCTCGCTCTGTATCACCTGCAGGATCAGGTTTGTGCTCTCCCAGCAAGGCTGGTGGATTTGGACCTATTCCTGGGTCTCCTGCAGGAGCAGGTTTTCAGTCTTCCTGCAGGGCTTCTGGAATATGACATATCTCTAATTTTCCTGCAGGATCAGGCTTGTGGGTCACCCAGCAAGGCTAGTGGAATTGGACCCACTTCAAGGTCTTAGTGCAGGGTTGATGGAATGGGACCCAGTCCTGGGTCTCCTGCAGGATTTGGCTCAGAGTCTCCCTGCAGGACTGGTGAAATTGGACCCATTCCTGAGTCTCCTGCAGGAGGAGGCCCTGCATCTTCCTGGAGGGATGTTGGAATATGACAGAGATCTGGTTCTCCTGCAGGAATAGGCTCAAGGTCTCCCTACAAGGCTTGTGGAATTGGACACATTCCTGGATCCATTGCAAGTGAAGGCTTGGGGTTCTTCCTACACAGCTGGTGGAATGTGATTTGGCTCTGAGTCTCCTGCAGGAGTAGGCTCAGGGCCTCCTTGAAAGATTGGTGAAATGGGACACAGTGCTGTGTCTCCTGCAGTAGCAGGCTCAGGTTCTCCCTACAGTGTTGGTAAAATTGGACCTGGCTCCAATTCAACTGCAGTAGCAGACTGAAGGTATACCTGCATGGCTGGTTTAGTGTGAAGGAACAGCAAGTCTTAATACATTGGCCCACTCCTGGGAAAAGTATAAACAGGGCTTTGTGCATGGTCTCTTGTATTGTCTGAAAAAGCCCCTTGAGATGTGTTGATTCTGATGACCTCTTCCAAGAACTTGAACACTTATAGAATCTCTGCCAACTCATCTTGTTTAGACTGAAGGAATCTGCCTTTCATCAGTTCTTGGAATAGAGATCAACACAAAATGAAAGAGGGAAGAAAAAATTACCAATCTATCTATTAAGAAATCAGCTGAAGACATTAGAAAGTTCTCTTGCAATGCACTTGTTTCTATTTTGGTGCATTTAGAATCATTTTTTATTATCAACTTTGGCCATTTAAATTAGAATATATATTGTTGTAGGCCTAATGGGATTCATTATGCTTGGACCCTCTGTGCTTCCTGTGTTAAGATAGCTGGTTCTATCTTTGGTTTAAGAAAATTTCAGTCTGATTTCTTCAAATATCTCTTCAAACCATTTGTCTTTCTTCTTTTCCATGTGGGATCCCTATGAGTCATAGACTGGTATGTTTTCTCTTATCCCAGGTTTCAGTTGCATTGCTTGCATTAGTTTTCACTTGCTTTTCTATGTCGTGTTCTGACTGAGTGATTGCAGTTATCCTGCTTTCGAAGTCACTTATTTGTTCCTCTGCATTATCTAGTCCGATTTGGACTGTCTTTAGCTTAGCTATTCTCACCGTTGAGTTTTCTGATTCTATTTGGCTCATCTAAAGTGTTTCTCTTTCCATTTATACTAGCCTGCATTTGTATTCATAGACTCAAGGTTTCCTTCAGTGTTTTTATGTCCTCCCTTTTCAAGTCATGTTCTAGTAAATTTTGGTGGTCTAATACATTGGATGTTCTTTCAGGAGACGCCTGTCTTTTGAAAATTTGGAATGGTTCTTTTAATTTTATTATATCTCTCTATCGCTATGGGTTAAGGATTATCAGTTATCTATTATAGACTTGAACAGCTTTTGTAAGTGAAATCATTTCTGTGCACATTTAGTATTAATGCTGTGAGGATTGTTTTTGGTATGTAATGATGCCATGCATTCCTTCTGTGTCTGTTGCCTGTTATATCTATGATTGCTAGTGTGGTTTTTGTTGTGGTGAATACAACCTATTCTAGTAAAGTTAGCAGAGTGTCATTTTGGTTAAATGCTTATCATAGCTCTGACAGTGCTGGGACTAGTAATTTTTGCTGGAATAGAGGCTTCCAAATGGTTTCTGGGCTGCCGGCTGGATATGTGGATAGGGAATGGTTCCAATACACTCTCATGAAAGTGCATTCATCCTTACTATTGCCACGGAAAAGTCAAAATTTTATAATGGGTTCCCTCAGGTTCTCTGCAAACAAAAACAAAAGTGGAAACAAATCTAATGATGTCACACATTAGAACCTGTTGAAGCATGCAGTGCCACAGTTGGGTCCTTAGTGTAGTACTGGGTCAGCACCACAACTATTGTTGCATTAGCATGTGGTAGTCAAGTCTGATGGAAAGGCTTCAAATTCACCTATTGTTCAGCAGATCTCTGCTCCAAGAACTCTTGCAATAAGGCATTGGAACTCAAAGGCAAGCATGGGGCATTTCAAAAACCTCTGCTTTGGACAATAAGAAATTTCAATCCTGCCTATGAAAGTTGCAGATCCTTGGGCTATAGAATCTGATTTCAACAATAAATTGCCCTGGATTCTAGAAACTAGATGAAGATGGCTCTGAATGAGACCCATTTCTCCTTTATGGAGAAAATGAGCAATTATACCGTGGATGTGGAAAGACTGTGACTAAGACCCTGGGTTACCAAGCTAATCCACAACACATATGCCAGCAGATTTAATATTAAGAGAGGACCCAGGCAGATCTGTTCTCTAGATAGTACCAACCACAGCCCAAAACAATCTCCAAACCCCTGGGAATAAATTTGTGACATCAGCCACAGCCCTAACACACAGATTCCACAGGCACTCCTAGCTCAAAATTAACAGGTGGAGTATTGGTCTGGGAATGAATTGCAGAGAAATTTTGTGATTATTGCTTTCAGATATGTCAACCAAACGTCCACTATGCACTCTTTTAACCCTCAGCACATTTTCTTCCATCTCAAATAACCTGTCCACTTTAGAGTGTGCATTCCAGTAAAACACAGTTTCCCCTTTACTGCTCCCTCACCAAAGGTCAGGTCCTGCACTGATTTCCATTCTCTAATTTGCCTTCTACTCTTTCCAGGTTATGTGAGAATTCTTTCTGACTTTTGAAGTAAGAGATGTTTGGGCATTATTCAGCAGGGTTCCTGAGCCAAGTGCTGGGAGAGTGTATGTTTATCTTGCTGTATACATGGGAGAGAGTGAGCAAAGTTTGCACTGGTACTCTGCCAGTTTGGCATGGATAAATTAACACAATTTAGTCATAACTCACAGACACTTGATTCTTGTTTAGCTATTTTTCTGTATATCAATTGTGGGAGGATGTGTCCGAAAACTCCAGGTCTGACAATGTGTTCATACCTCATTGCAGACTTTCAAATAATAAACAGAATTAAATTACATACATGGGAAATGTATCAAAATAAATACAGTTTTAGAAACATACTATATCTAACTATAAGACAGAGTTGCCAAATTTAGGTACCAGCTTGAAATATCCAAATAAGAAAAATGCACAGAAAATATAAATTAGCAGCCAAAAGTCATGAAGGAGGCAGGTCAACAGTTTTCTCTTGGTGCCTCCAGCACTAACAGAAACAATGAAATAATTCTTAGAACTATTAACAACCACAACCCTAGGTTTCCATTGTGCATGTGGTGCCCTTTCCTAATAATGACACATACTGGTCAATGTTGGCGATTCAAGGGGAAAAATTATTATTTAGGAAACCACAAAGAAACCCAAACAATGTATTTTTACATAGGCTTGGTTTCAATAGCACTTAAAGATATTATAGATATGAGAACACTGCCGCAGCTTTGCTAGGCTATTGACAATCATGTGCTCTTCTATCAAAGATGAGAATGTTTAATCGACTAATTATGTTGAGAAAAGCAATTTAACCCAAAAAATACAGCAATCACATTATATCCTGCTCCTGGGACTTGACAAAAGGGAAAAGACGGTCCACAAAAAAGTGTCACTACATATCTATCCCAACAATTACACTTCATTTCAATAACTGAATTATAATAGTTACAAATACTGTTTTGAAAAAATGAGGATAAATAAATATCCAAATTCAGGCAAAAAATTCACTCACTTACAAAACTCCCTTCACACCAAAGTAGATATAAGCCCAGCATTTGCTGAATCTAGGGGAAAATCATCATTTCAAGGTGTGAGCGAAGAATTCAATACCAATCTATTTTAGTCGAGAGTAGTTGACAATGGAGGAGTTCACTGTTGTGCACAGAATGTGAAGGAGGAGGAACTCTGATACAAGGAGGGGCTTGCTCAGCTCCTACTGGCTTCATTGCAACTCAAGTGCTGATTCTTTGAAATGGATACATGAGGGGAGGGGAGGGAAGAGCAAGTGCTTGGTACCAAGGGCCAACCCTGGGAAAAGGCTTACCTGTGCTTCGTGCTTGGTCGTCTGAGTGGTTTACAAATGCCCCTTGGGACGTGTGGATTCTCACGACCTCTTCCAAGAACATGAGCGCTTTTATCATCTCTGCCATCTCTTCTCTTTTAGACGTCAGTAATCTTGGACCCGTTCTTGGAGCAGAGAATTGAGTACCTTCCTAAAGTGCACGTTGACACTCCATATGTCTCTGCCAGTATCAGCGAGGTTCAATATGTCTCATGAATGTCTTTTGAGCCTGGTATTCTCTAGAGATGCCTCCATGCCAGTATTCTCCATTGTAGCAGAACAACTCTCATCAATGTGTTCGTATCTCACCTCAATTCGTGCAGCCAGCTTTTCTGCCAACTTCCTTCATGTCTCCTATAAAGTCAAATTCTAAAGGACAGGGCAAGTCTGAAAGTACCTCGGAGCCTCACCTGTAAGCTGATGACAGGCAGATCTTCCACTATCTGCCCTTTCAGATTCTGGAAACTGACCCGTGAACTCAGGCCATTGCGCAGCACGAGTATCTCGAACTTACACAGATTCCAGAAAAAGAGACTTAAGCCAAGCTCCATAGAGGGCGGTACCGCCTCCATGACACTGATCCACCCACAGAATTCTGCCCAGTTACATTGGATCCACCAGCCACAACAATCCTGGCGGAACACACCAAGATTCCACCTGGAATCCAACCGGTAACTGTCATCCCCAATGGTTGCTGAATCTTGTCAGTGTTGGGGGAGGGGCTGCATCAGACGAGAGGTTCCAAAGGTAAATGTGATTCTCTCCATTAGCGTCCCATGATCAGTTTTTTCTTCCCTCTATCCTTTTGTATAGATCTGTATACACAGTACAAACGGAGGGAATTCTGTCCATGTTAAGTTTATGGATTCACACCTATTTAAACTTTCTAACAGTTCACAGTACACAGAGACCCACTATAAGAATCTTTTGTTTGTGTAATATCCATTCACCCACAATGCATATCCGTCTGTTGCTTTTCTGCTGAAATACACACTCTCTCAGAACATGGATCCATTTGTTTCATGGGGGCTGAAATTCCTAGAAGTGAAACCAATCCCAGTGTGCACTTTCCTGTCTGTCTCTTTTGCTCTTAGTACAGTTTTGCAGAGCTACTTGTCTTTGTTATAGGTGTATGCCATTTATTCTCTACGTAGGGTTGAATATGCCATTCATTGATCCTGTTGGAAGACTTGTAATCCTATATCACGGACTATGACTCCATCTTATTCAAATTCGGCATTTGGGTTAGGTCACGATATGCTCTTTTGAATCAATATTTATGAATATTAATGCACGCGTCTGTGTTCTGAATACATGTGTGTTGATTACATGCAAGCCTCGATACTGGGTCAATGCAGGCTGAATTATCCTTGACATCACTTTGAGTAATTTATTTTGAATTATCATGTTTCCTTTGGATAGATGTCAGCCAACCGTACTCTTTTTGTGTTTATTTGTTTGATTGTTTGCTTGTTGTTTGTTTTGCAAACACATTATGCCATGAATCTCTCCGTTTGCTTCAGAGTTATGTAAGCTGATTTACTTAGTATAGTGCTGAAAATCACCTATGATTTCCTGCTCCCCACTTCCATCTTCAGGATTTTGATTTCCTCATTGCCTTCTTGTTTATTCTTTGCAACTCATTGCTATTCTTGCATTTCCAATAATGGTTTCCTTATTTACATTTCTACTTGCTACTTTTCGATTCAGGGTGGAATTCTCAATCTTCCTTTAAGGATAAGTTCCTAACTGCTGAATTCTTCTAAGTTTTGCCTGTCTGTGAAATGATCTAGATCTGCCTTTAATAGGAATGGCAGTCTTGTAGCATAGGCTACCATAGATTGCAGCTTTTTCTTATTCAGGATTTGGTCTATGTCCTGTCACTCCTTCTATCCTGCAATATTCCTCTCGAAATATAAGCTGAAACCCATCTGGAGGTAGTGTTGTGACTAAGTTGTTTTCCTCTAGATGCATTTAAAATCACTCGGTTGATCATGAACTTTGTTGATTTGAATAATACTGCTGAATGTAGGTGTATTGGGTTTCCAACTACTTTGGTATGTGTACTTTCTGATTTCGTATACCTCATTCTTTCTTGTGTTTCAGCAAGTTACAGTCTGATTTTTCTACAAATATCTTTTCAGACTTTTTTTGTTAATCTTGCTTTTCCATCTGGGACTCTTACGAATCATACTCTTTCATGCTTTGTCTTACCCCAGGCTTCAACAGCAATGTTTGCATTGGGTTGCACTTCTTTTTCTATGTCTTCTTCTCATCGAGGGATTTCTGTTCCCCTGTCTTCACAGTCTTTCACGAGTCCGTCTGCATTATCAAGTCTGCTTTGGACTGACTTTAGCACTGATATTATCTCATCCTTGAGTTTCCTGATATTATTTGGCTCTTTTTTAGAGTTTCTCTTCCCCTTTCCTGGATAACTACCTTTTGTGATTCTGAGACACTGTTGTACTTCATGTTTTCCTCACCTCCATTTTCAATACATGCTCTGGTAGCGTTTTGCAGTCTAGATGTTTGAAAGCTTATTTTTTGGGCCTTCAAACTCTTTGGAACTGAAAATGGTACTTCCTGTTTCTTTTACTATACTTCTTTATCTCTACTGATCAAGTAATATCAGGTATCTAATATAGATTTATAGGGCTTTGTTAAGTGAAAATTTTAGACCATTCGGTGTACAAAGTTCCATGATATTTCTGTGAGGACAATTTTCCCTAGGCATTGATGCCATGTCCTGTTCCTGTGTGTGTTGTCTGGTATAACTCTAATTGCTGGTGTTGCCTTTGTTGTGATGAACACACAATATTTTTTCAATTAGTAAAACTTTGTTTTATTGCACTTACTTCACAATTCTGAAAGTGCAGAGTAAACTTCCTGTTCTGGAAATGAAGCTTAAAGGTTTTCAGCTCGGCATTCTGCTGTATGTCATATTGGAGTCTTTCCAAAACAGCAAACTGAGAGTGCGCTTGTGCTTTCTATTGCCATGGGAATGTCCCAACGTTACCAGTTCTTCCCAGAGCTCCTCTATCTACAGAAACACCAGTGGAAACATATGTATGGATGTCATACATCAGGGCCTGCTGGAATGATCCCACAGAACGATCTTTGTGTCCTCTGGGCAGTACCATGTCAGTGCCATCCAAAATGTAGCATCTGCATTTGGGAGATAATGCTGAAGGAAATGCTTCAACTTCTCACGTTGTGGACTTTGACCACTCTTCCTTGATCCCTCATCCTTGGGTCATGGGTGCACGAATGCAACCACAGAGCTGTACTGAATTCTCTTCCTCAAACCAATCCATAATCCCTGTCCATGTTATGACTGTAGCAGATCCTAAAGCTTTTAATACTGATTTCAAACCCAAGGGCCACTGAATCCCTCAGACCAGATGCACGACATCTCTGATTGAGCCACACACGTGCTCTATTGGCAAAATGTCAAATTGATCCTGGGCCTGCAAGATGCAGTGGATGTGGCCATGGCACATATCGAAAAACTCAACCTCACACGCCAATGTGGTTGCTTTCTTAATGGGATAACAGGTCGGTTTGCTCTCTTGATAGAACCCACCACAACCCACAATGCACTCCAGATCCCTGAGACTCAGCGTGTGCCATTATCTGTAGCTCTATACCTCATTTTCCGCTGCCTCTGCTGGCTCAAATTTGGCAGATCGGATCTTTGTCTCAGAATCAATTGTGGGGATATTTTGTGCTGATTTCTAAGAGTTATGTCAGCCAAGCATCTGCTGTGCACTCTTCTAACACTCAGCGCATTATCTACAATCCCATGTGTGCTGTCCGCTTGAGAGTGTGCATCCAAGTAAAACAGAGTTTCACCTTTGCTGCTCCATCAGCAGAGGTCAGATCCTGCACAGATTTCCATTCTCTACTTTGCCTTCTCCTGCTTCCAGGTTTTCTGAGGCCTCATCCTGTCTTTGGAAGTAACAGACCACACTTCGGAAAGTGTCCTGTGCCAAGGGCTGGGTGAGTGGATGTTTACATTGCTGTGTACATGGGTGGGAGTGAGCGCAAGTTGCACTGGTTCTCTGCCAACTGGGCATCGATAAAACAACATTTTACATATATAATTCACAGAATTGTGATGTTTGTTTAGCTCTGTTTAATATGCAGCCATGGTGGGAGGGTTTGTCCTTAGCCTCCAATTTTCACATTGTGTTGATAACTCAGTTGCAGTTTTTAAGAAGGTTAATAGAATTGATTTACATGTTTTGGGATTTATAAGAAAATGAAGGTAGATTTTGAAACATACCAAATCCACCTAGATGCCAGACCTGTCAATTTTGTAACATTATGTCAACTATAAGAAAAATATAGACAGTTATAAAGTAAAATCGCTGTCCAATATGTTGAAGGTGATATGTCAACTCTTTACTGTTGAAGCCTCCAACACCAACCGGAACCATGAAGTACCTATTGGAACCACGAAATGACCGAGAACCTGGGTTTCCCTTGTGCATGTGGTTCCCTTTACTCACAATGACACATACTGGCCAATGTTGGCATTTCAAGGGGTAACATTCCTCTTTAGGAAAATACAAGAAAAACCAAACAAAATTATACATTTAGGCTTGATTCCAAAGCACCTAGAGGCATTTTAGCTCTGAGAACCCTGCTGCAGCTATGGTAGGCAATTGAGAACCAGGTGTTCTTCTATCATTGATGAGAACGCTTAATCATCTGATCATATTGGGTAAATAAATTTCACACAACCAAGTGTGCACCCCCATGATATCGTGCACCCGGGGCTTGTCTGAAGGGAAAGACGCCCCACATAACCTGTGTCTTTAATGTCTTTCACGACTTTTACAGTTCAGTTCACTATCTGACTTATAATATTTGACTATACTGTCTTGAAATACTGAGGCCTAATACATATTCAAGTTCAGTCAAAGATTCCCCTCACCTACCACACTCCCTTCACCCGAAAAAGACTTAACCACAGCATTTGCTGAATCTACGGGAAGGTCATCATTTCTTTGTGTGAGCTGAGTATTAAATTCCTATCTATTTTAGTTGAGAGTATTTGACCTTTAAGGAATTCACCATTCTTCACAGAGTGTGAAGTTGGAGGAACTCTGATTCTAGGAGGTGCTTGCTCTTCTCCTACTGGCTTCATTGCAGCTCAGGATCTGATTCTTTAAAATAGATGACTGAGTGGAGGGGTGGGAATTGCAAGTGCCTGATAGCTATGCCCAAACCTGGGAAAAGGCTTACCTGGGCTTGGTGCATTTTGGTCTGAATGGTTTGTAATTGCCCCTTGGGACCTGTAGATTCTCATGACCTCTTCCAAGAACATGAGCGCTTTTATCATCTCTGCCATCTCTTCTCTTATAGACGTCAGGAATCTTGGACCCGTTCTTGAAGCAGGGAATTGAGTAACTTTCTCAAGTGCACGTTGACACTCCTTATATTTCTACCAGTATCACCGAGGTTCAGTAGGTCTCATGAAAGAATTTCGAGCCTGGAATTCTCTAGAGAAGCCTCCATGCCGGTATTCTCCATTGTAGCAGAACAACTCTCATCAATATGTTCGCATCTCAGCTCAATCCATCCAGCCAGCTTTTCTGCCAGCTTCTCTTCACGTCTCCCATAAAGTCGACGTCAACAGGACTGGGCAAGTCTGGAAGTAACTCTGAGCCTCACCTGTAAGCTGATGACAGGCAGATCTTCCACTGTCTGCCCTTTCAGATTCTGGAAACTGACCTGTGAACTCAGGTCTTTGGGCAGCAGCAGTAACTCGAACTTGCACAGCTTCCCGAACAAAAGACCAAAGCCAAGCTCCACAGAGGGCGGCAGACCCTCCATCACACTGATCCACCCACAGAATTCTGCCCAGGTACCTTGGTTCCACCAGCCACAACAAGCCTCGCGGTACACAGCAACATTCCATCTGGAATTCCATCCGGTAACTGCCATCCCCAATGTTTGCTGCATTTTTTCAGTGTTAGGGAGGGGCTGCATTAGACTAGAGGTTCCTAAGGGAAATGTGATTCAATCCACTGGCGTCCAATCGTCCTTTTTTCTTCCCGCTTTCCTTTGGTCCAGACTGTATACACAGTACAAATGGAGGGAAGTGTGTCCATTTTTAGTTTATGTTTTCACACGTCTTGATAATTTCTAACAGTTCACGGTACACGGAGACCCACTAAATAAAGTCATGTTTGTGTAATGTCCATTCACCCAGAATACATATCCGTCTGTTGCTTTCTGCTGAAACATCCACACTCTCAGAACATGGATCCATTTGTTTCATGGGGGCTGAAATTCCTCGAAGTGAAACCAATCCCAATGTGCCCTTTCAAGTCTGTCTATTTTGCTCTTAGTACAGCTTGGCAGAGCTACTTTTCTTTGCTATAGGCTTATGCCATTTCTTCTCTATGTAGGGTAGAATATGACATTCGTTCATCCTGTTGGAAGACTTGTAAGTCTATATCACGTTCTATGAACCAATCATATTCAAAACCGTCATTTGGTTTGGGTCACGATATGCACTTATGAATCAATATTTATGAATATGAATGCACGCATCTGTTTTCTGAATACAAGTGTGTTGAGTACATGATAGCCGCCATACTGGGTCGATGTGTGCTGAATGATCCTTGACATCACTTTGAGTATTTTGTATCGAATAATCATGGTTCTTTGGTATATGTCAGCCAACTGTAACCTTTTGGTGTTTGTTTGTTTGTTTGATTGTTTGTTTGTTTTGCAAACACATTAGGCCATGCATCTCTCCTTTTGCTTCAGACAGACAACCATATAAGCTGATTCACTTAAGATAGTGCTTAAAATCAACTATGATTTCCAGCTACCCTCTCCCATCTTTAGGATTTTGATGTCCTCCTTGCCTTCTTCTTGTTTCTTCTTTGCAACTCATGCTCTTCTTGCATTTCCAATAGTGGTTTTCTTATTTCCATTTCATCTTGCTACTTTTCTACTCAGGGAAGGATTCTCAACTTGTGTTTTAGGATCAGATTCAAACTGCTGAATTCTTTTAAGATTTGCTGGTCAGTGAAATTCCCTAGCTCTGCCGTTCTTAGAAACGGCGGTCATTTGGCATTGGCTACCCTAGATTGCAGCTTTTTCTCATTGCAGGTACGGCCTATGTCCTGGCACTCCTCCCTGTCCTGCAAAATTTCTGCCGAGATATGAGCTGAAACCCCACTGGAGGTTCTATTGTGAATAAGTTGCTTTCCTCGGGGTGCATTTTAGATCACTGGGATGATCATCAACTTTGTTTATTTGAATTCTACAGCTGCTTGTTGGTGTATTGCGATTTCATCTCCTTTGGACGCTGTGTACTTCCTGAATTCGTATAGATGATCCTTTCTTGGCTTTCAGCATGTTTCATTGTGATTATTCTACAAACACCTTTTCAGAATTTTTTATTTTATTTCTTGCTTTTCATTTTGGGACTCTTATGAATCCTATTCTTTCATGCTTTGTCTTACACCAGGATTCAACAGTGATGTTTGCGTTGGTTTGCACTTGCTTTTCTATGTCTTTTTCTGATCAAGGGATTTCTTTTCCCGTGTCTTCACAGACATTCACGAGTCCCTCTGCATAATCTAGTCTGCTTAAGACTGACTTAAGCCCAGTTATTATCTCATCCATTGAGTTTTCTGATATTATTTAGTTCTTCTCTAGAGTTTCCCTTCCCCTTTTCTGGTATTCTGCCTTTTGTGATTCTGAGGCACTGTGGTTCATCAGTGTTTTTCTCACCTCTGTTTTCAATGCTTTCTCTGGTAGAGTTTTGCATCTAGTTGCTTGAAAGCTTATAGTTTGGGACTTCAATATCTTTGGAACTGAAATGGTACTTCCTGTTTCTTTTAATATACTTCTTTTTCTCTATTGGTCAAGTACAATCAGGTAACTAATATAGACTTATAAGGCTTGGTTAAGTGAAAACTTTAGACCCTTTGGTGTATGCAATTCCATGATATTTTTGTGAGGAAAACTTTCCCAAGACATTGATGCCATGTCCTGTTCCTGTGTGTGTTTTCTTGTATATCTCTAATTGATGGTGTTGCATTTGTTGTGATGAACACACCATACTGTTTCAGTTAGTAGAACCTCATTTTTATTACACTAATCTCACAATTCTGAAAGGGCACAGGGCACTTCCTCTAGTGCAAATGAAGCTTCTATAGGTTTTCAGCTCTGCATTCTTCTGTATGTCATTTTGAAGTGTCTCCAAAACAGCCAACATAGAGTGCGCTTGTACTTTCTACTGCCATGGGAATGTCCCAATGTTACCAGATTTTCCCAGAGATTCTCTGTCTACAGAAACACCAGTGGAAGCATATGTATGGATGTCATACTTCAGGGCCTGCTGGGATGATCCCGCAGACCGACTTATGTGTCCTCGGTGCAGTACCCTGTCAGTGCCGTCCAAAATGTAGCATCTTCATTTGGGTGATAATGCTGTAAGAAATGCTTCATCTTCTCATGCTGTGGACATTGACCACTCTTCCTAGTTCTCTCATTCTTGAGTAATGGGTTCACGAAGGCAACCACAAAGCTGTTCCGCATCCTCTGCTTCAAAACAGACTATAATCCCAATCCAGGTTAGGAATGTAGCAGATCCTAAATCTTTTCATACTGATTTCAAACCCAACAACCCCTGGAATTCACAGTCCAGATGCATGATACCTCTGATTGAGCCCCACACGTGCTCTATTGTCAAAATGTCAAATTGGACCCTGGTCCTGCAGATGCAGTGGATGTGGCAATAGGACATATCGATAAACTCAATCTCATGCGCCAGTGCGGTTGCTGTCTCACTGAGGACACAGTTCTCTTTGCTCTCTTGAAAGTACCCACCAAAACCCACAACGCACTCTAGAACCCTGACTTCTGCGAGAGCCATCATCCGTAGCCTTATCCTTCTTTTTCCGCTGCCTCTGCTAGCTCAGATTTGGCAGCTCGGATCTTGGTCTCAGATTCAATTGTGGGGATATTTTGAGCTGATTTCTTTGAGGTCTGTCAGCCAAGCATCTGCTGTGCACTCTGCTAACACTCAGCACATCACCTTCAATCCCATGCCTGCTGCCGGCTTGAGAGTGTGCTTCCAAGGAAAACAGACTTTCACCTTTGATGCTCCATTACCAGAGGTCAGATCCTGCACTGGTTTCCATACTCTACTTTGCCTTTTCTTGCTTCCGGTTTTTCTGAGGCCTCATCCTGTCTTTGGAAGTAACAGACCACTCTTAGGCAAGTGTCTTGTGCCAAGGGCTGGGTGAGTGTGTGTTTACAATGTTTTGTGTATGGTAGCTAGTGAGAGCAGATTGCACTGGTTCTCTTCCTACTGAGCATCGACAAATCAACACTTTTCACAAATTATTCACAGAAATTGAATATTTGTTTCACTCCATTTTCTTTACAGCCATGGTCGGAGGGATTGTCCGAAGACTCCAGCTTTGACATTATGTTGATAAGGCAGTTGCAGTCTTTAAGAAGGTTAATAGTATAGATTTACGTGTTTTGGGATTTATATGAAAGTGAAGTTAGATTTTGAAAGTTACCAAATCAACCTAGAAGCCAGACTTGACAATTTCTGTAAGATTTTGTCAGCTCTAAGGAAAAAACAGACAGTCTCAATGTAAAATAGCAGTCCAAAAGTTTGAAGGGGACATGCCAACTCTTTTCTCTTGAAGCCTCCAACAACAAAAGGAACCATGAAATACCTATTGGAACCATGATATAACCCCCATCCTGGGTTTCCCTTGTGCACCTGGTGCCCTTTATTCCCAATGACACATACTAGGCAATGTTGGCATTTCAAGGGGTAACATTCCTCTCTAGGAGTATACAAGAAAATCTAAACAGAATATATACATTTAGGCTTGATTCCAATAGCACCTAGAGGCATTTAACTATGAGAAACCTGCTGCAGATATGCTAGGCTTTTGAGAACCAGGTGCTCTTCTATCAGTGCTGAGAAGGCTTAATCATCCGATCATGTTGGGGAAAGCAATTTAACAACCAAATCTGCACCTCCAAGATATAGTGCACCTGGGGCTTGACTGAAGTGAATGACTGTCCACATAACCTGTGTCTTTAATGTGTTTGGCGAATTTTACAGTTCAGTTCACTATCTGACTTCTAATATTTTCCTGTACTGTCTTGAAAAACTGAGGCATAATACATATTCAAGTTCATTCAAAGATTCCCCTCACTTCCCACACTCTTTACAGCCAAAGAATACATAACCCCAACATTTCCTGAATCTAGGGGAAGGTCATCATTTCTTTGTGTGAGCTAAGTATTCAACTCCTATCTATTATAGTCGAGAGTATTTGACCTTTAAGGATTTCACGGTTGTTCACCGAGTGTGAAGGAGGAGGAACTCTGATTCTAGTAGGGGCTTGTTCTCCTCCTTCTGGATTCATTGCAGCTCAGGTTCTGATCCTTTGAAATGGATGCCTGAGTGGAGTGGAGGGAAGAGCATGTGATTGATAGCTAGGCACAAACGTGGGAAGAGGCTTACCTGGGCTTGGTGCATTTCGGTCTGAATGATTCGTTAATGCCCCTTGGGATGTGTGGATTCTCACGACCTCTTCCAAGAACATGAGTGCTTTTATCATCTCTGCCATTTCTTCTCTTTTAGACGTCAGGAATCTTGGACCCGTTCTTGGAGCAGAGAATCGAGTAACTTTCTCAAGGGCACGTGGACTCTCCGTATGTTTCTGCCAGTATCACCGAGGTTCAGTAGGTCTCATGAATGTCTTTTGAGCCTGGTATGCTCTAGAGATGTCTCCATGCCGATATTCTCCACTGTAGCAGAACAACTTTCATCAATGTGTTCGCACATCTCCTCAATTTATGCAGCCAGTTTTTCTGCCAGCTTCTCTTCGTGTCTCCCATAATGTCGACATCAACAGGACTGGGCAAGTCTGAAAATAACTCGGAGCCTCACCAGTAAGCTGATGACAGGCAGATCTTCCACTGTCGGCCCTTTCAGATTCTGGAAACTGACCCATGAACTCAGGTCTTTGGGCAGCAGCAGTATCTCGAACTTACTCAGGTTCCCGAACAAAAGACCTAAGCCCATCCCCACATAGGGCAGCAGAACCATCATCAAACTGATCCACCCACAGAATTCTGCCCAGTTACCTTTAATCCACCAGCCGCAACAAGCCTCGTGGTACACACCAACATTCCACTTGGAATCCAACCGGTAACTGTCATCCCCAGTGGTTGATGCATCAAGTCTGTGTTGTGGGTTATGCTGCATTAGATGACAGTTTCCTAAGGGAAATGTGATTCTATCCACAAGGGTCCCATGGTCCTTTTCTCTTCCCTCTTTCCGTTTGTTCAGATCTGTATACACAGTACAAATGGAGGGAATTGTGTCCATGATCAGTTTATGGATTCACACCTATTTAAACTTTCTAACAATTCACAGAACACAGAAACCCACTCAAGGAATCTCATGTTTGTGTAATATCCATTCACCCAGATTACATATCCATCTGTTCCTTTCTGCTGAAACACCCACACTCTCAGAAAATGGATCCATTTGTTTCATGGGTGCTGAAATTCCTAGAAATGAAACCAATCCCAACGTGCACTTTCCTGTCTGTCTCTTTTGCTCTTAGTACAGTTTTGCAGAGCTACTTGTCTTTGTTATAGGCTTATGCCATTACTTCTCTACGTAGGGTAGAATTAGGCATTCGTTCATCCTGTTGGAAGACTTGTAAGTCTATATACCGTTCTATAAAACACTCTTATTCAAAACCGTCATTTGGGTTGGCTCACGATATGCACTTCTGGATCAGTATCTATGAATAGTAATGCACGCGTCTGTTTTCTGAATACAAGTGTGTTGAGTACATGCTAACAGCGATAATAGGTCGATGCGTGCTGAATGATCCTTGACATCACTTTGAGTATTTTGTCTTGAATAATCATGGTTGTTTGGTATATGTCAGCCAACTGTAACCTTTTGGTGTTTGTTTGTCTGATTGTTTGTTTTGCAAACACATTAGGCCATGCATCTCTCCTTTTGCTTCTGACAGACAGTCATGTAAGCTGATTCACTTAAGATAGAGCTTAAAATCACCTATGATTTCCTGCTACCCTCTCCCATCTTTAGGATTTTGATGTCCTCCTTGCCTTCTTCTTCTTACTTCTTTGCAAGTCAGGCTCTTTTTGCATTTGCAATAATGGTTTTGTTTTTTAATTTCATCTTGCTACTTTTCTTCTCAGGGTAGGATTCTCAATTTTTGTTTTAAGATCAGTCTCAAATCGCTGAATTCTTTTCAGGTTTGCCGGTCAGTGAAATTCCCTAGCTCTGCCGTTGTTATAAATGGCGGGCATTTGGCATAGGCTACGCAAATTTCATTTTTTTCTCATTCATATTATGGTCTATGTCCGGGCACTCTTCCCCGTGCTGAAAATTTCTGACGAGATATCAGCTGAAACCCCTCTGGAGGTACTGTTGTGATTAAGTTGCTTTCCTCGAGGTGCATTTTACATCACTGGGATGATCATGAAATTTGTTTATTTGAATTCTAAAGCTGCTTGTTGGTCTTTTTGTTTTCCACCTCTTTTGGACACTGTGTACTTCCTGAATTCGTATAGATGATACTTTCTTGGCTCTCAGCAAGTTTCATTCTGATTTTTCTACAAATTCCTTTTAAGAATTTATTATTTTATCTCTTGCTTTTCCATTTGGGAATCCTATGAGTCCTATTCTTACCTGCTTTTTCTTAAAGAAGGATTCAAGAGTGATGTTAGCGTTGGTTTGCACTTGCTTTTCTGTGTCTTCTTCTGATGGAGGGATTTCTGTTCCCCTGTCCTCACAGTCATTCACGAGTCCCTCTGCATTATGTAGTCTGCTTAGGATTGACTTTAGCCCAGTTTTTATCTCATCCATTGAGTTTTCTGATACTATTGTGTTCTTCTTAAAGTTTCTCTTCCACTTTTCTGGTATTCTGCCTTTTGTGATTCTGAGGCACTGTGGTTCATCAGTGTTTTCCTCACCTCCATTTTCAGAGCTTGCTCTGGTATCGTTTTGGAGTCTAGTTGTTTGAAAGCTTATTTTTTGGGCCTTCAATCTCTTTGGAACTGAAAATGGTACTTCCTGTTTCTTTTTCTATACATCTTTTACTCTACAGTTCAGATACTATCATGTATCTAATATAGACATATAGGGCTTAGTTAAGTGCAAACTTTAGACTCTTTGGTGTACGCAATTCCAAGTTATTTCTGTGAAGACAATTTTCCCTAGACGTTGATGCCATGCCCTGTTCCTGTGTGTGTTGTCTGGTATATCTCTAAATCCTGGTGTTGCTTTTGTTGTGATGAACACACCATACTGTTTCAGTTAGTAGAACCTCATATTTATTACACTAATCTCACAATTCTGAAAGGGCACAGGGCACTTCCTCTAGTGGAAATGAAGCTTCTATAGGTTTTCAGCTCTGCATTCTTCTGTATGTCATTTTGAAGTGTCTCCAAAACATCCAACATAGAGTGTGCTTGTACTTTCTACTGCCATGGTAATGTCCCAATGTTACCAGTTCTTCCCAGAGCTTCTCTGTCTACAGAAACACCAGTGGAAGCATATGTATGGATGCCATACTTCAGGGCCTGCTGGGATGATCCCGCCAACCGACCTATGTGTCCCCGGTGCAGTACCCTGTCAGTGCCATCCAATATGCAGCATCTGCATTTGGGTGATAATGCTGTAAGAAATGCTTCATCTTCTCATGCTGTGGACATTGACCACTCTTCCTAGTTCTCTCATTCTTGAGTAATGGGTTCACGAAGGCAACCACAGAGGTGTTCCGCATCCTCTGCCTCAAACCAGACTGTAATCCCAATCCAGGTTATGAATGTAGCAGATCCTAAATCTTTTAATACTGATTTCAAACCCAACGCCCCCAGGAACCCTCAGTCCAGTTGCATGATACCTCTGATTGAGCCCCACACGTGCTCTAATCGCAAAATATCAAATTGGACACTGGTCCTGTAGATGCAGTGGATGTGGCCATAGGACATATCAATAAACTCAATCTCACGCGCCAGTGCAGTTGCTGTCTCACTGAGGTCACAGTTCTCTTTGCTCTATTGAAAGTACCCACCAAAACCAACAACGAACTCTAGATCCCTGAGTCCTGCGAGAGCCATCATCCGTAGCCCTACCCCTCTTTTCCGCTGCCTCTGCTAGCTCAGATTTGGCAGCTCGGATCTTGGTCTCAGATTCAATTTTGGGGATATTTTGAGCTGATTTCTTTGAGTTCTGTCAGCCAAGCATCTGCTGTTCTCTCTGCTAACTCTCAGCGCATCACCTTCAATCCCATGCTTGCTGCCGGCTTGAGAGTTTGCTTCCAAGGAAAACAGACTTTCACCTTTGATGCTCCATTACCAGAGGTCAGATCCTGCACTGGTTTCCATTCTCTAATTTGCATTTTCCTGCTACCAGGTTTTCTGAGGCCTCATCCTGTCTTTGGAAGTAACAGACGACTCTTAGGAAAGTGTCCTTGCCAAGGGCTGGGTGAGTGGGTGTTTACAATATTTTGTGTATGGTAGCTAGTGAGAGCAGTTTGCACTGGTTCTCTTCCTACTGGGCATTGATAAATCAACATTTTCCACATATAATTCACAGAAATTGGATATTTGATTCGCTCTGTTTTTTTACAGCCATCGTCGGAGTGTTTGTCCGAAGACTCCAGCTTTGACCTTATGTTGACAAGGCCGTTGCAGACTTTAGGAAAGTTAACAGTATCGATTTACGTGTTTTGGGATTTATATGAAAGTGAAGTTAGTTTTTGAAAATTACCAAATCAACCTAGAAGCAAGAGTTGTCAATTTCAGTAAGATTTTGTCAGCTGTAAAGAAAAAACAGACAGTCTCAATGTAAAATAGCAGTCCAAAACTTTGAAGGGGACATGCCAACCCTTTTCTCTTGAAGCCTCCAACAACAAAAGGATCCATGAAATACTTATTGGAACCATGAAATAACCCCCATCCTGGGTTTCCCTTGTGCACCTGGTGCCCTTTACTCCCAATGACACATACTAGGCAATGTTGGCATTTCAAGGTGTAACAATCCTCTCTAGGAATATACAAGAAAATCTAAACAGAATATATACTTTTAGGCTTGATTCCAAAAGCACCTAGAGGCATTTAACTATGAGAAACCTGCTGCAGCTATGCTAGGCTAATGAGAACCAGGTGCACTTCTATCAGTGCTGAGAAGGCTTAATCATCCGATCATGTTGGGGAAAGCAATTTAACAACCAAGTCTGCACCTCCAATATATTGTGCACCCGGGGCTTGACGGAAGTGAATGACTGTCCACATAAAGTGTGTCTTTAATGTGTTTGGCGAATTTTACTGTTCAGTTCACTATCTGACTTTTAATATTTTCCTGTATTGTCTTGTAAAACTGAGGCCTAATACATATTCTATTTCCTTCAAATATTTCCCTCACTTCCCACACTCCTTTCAGTCCAAAGAATACATAACCCCAAAATTTCCTGAATCTAGGGGAAAGTCATCATTTCATTGAGTGAGCTAAGTATTCAATTCCTATCTATTTTAGTCGAGAGTATTTGAACTTTAAGGAGTTCACTGCTGTTCACCGATTTTGAAGGAGTAGGAACTCTGATTCTAGTAGTGGCTTGCTATCCTCCTACTGGATTCCTTGCAGCTCAGGTTCTGATACTTTGAAATGGATGCCTGAGTGGAGTGGAGGGAAGAGCATGTGATTGATAGCTAGGCACAAACCTGGGAATAGGCTTACCTGGGCTTGGTGAATTTCGGTCTGAATGATTCGTAAATGCCCCTTGGGATGTGTGGATCCTCACGACGTCTTCCAAGAACATGAGCGCTTTTATCATCTCTGCCATCTCTTCTCTTTTAGACGTCAGGAATCTTGGACCCGTTCTTGGAGCGGGGAATCGAGTAACTTTCTCAATGGAACCTTGATTTTCCGTATGTTTCTGCCCGTTTCATCGAGGTTCAGTAGGTCCCATGAATGTCTTTCTAGCCTGGAATTCTCTTGAGATGTCTCCATGCCTTTATTCCCCACTGTAGCAGAACAACTCCCATCAATGTGTTCTCACATCTCCTCAATCCATGCAGCCAGTTTTTCTGCCAGCTTCTCTTCGTGTCTCCCATAAAGTCGACGTCAACAGGACTGGGCAAGTCCTAAAATACCTCGGAGCCTCACCAGTAAGCTGATGACAGGCAGATCTTCCACTGTCTGCCCTTTCAGATTCTTGAAACTGACCCGTGAACTCAGGTCTTTGGGCAGCAGCAGTATCTCGAAATTACTCAGGTTCCCGAACAAAAGACCTAAGCCAATCCCCACATAGGGCAGCAAACCCACCATCAAACTGATCCACCCTCAGAATTCTGCCCAGTTACCTTGGATCCACCAGCCGCAACAAGCCTCGTGGTGCACACCAACATTCCACCTGGAATCCAACCTGTAACTGCCATCCCCAGTGGTTGATGCATCAATTCCTTGTTGGGGGTGATGCTGCATTAGACGAGAGTTTCCTAAGGGAAATGTGATTCTATCCACAAGGGTCCCATGGTCCTTTTCTCTTCCCTCTTTCCTTTTGTTCAGATCTGTATACACAGTAAAAAACAGAGGGAAGTATGTCCATGTTCAGTTTATGGATTCACACTTATTTAAACTTTCTAACAGTTCACAGTACACAGAGACCCACTCAAGGAAACTCATGTTTGTGTAGTATCCATTCACCCAGATTACATATCCGTCTGTTGCTTTCTGCTGAAACACCCACACTTTCAGAAAATGGATCCATTTGTTTCATGGGTGCTGAAATCCCTAGAAATTAAACCAATCCCAACGTGCACTTTCCTGTCTGTCTCTTTTGCTCTTAGTACAGTTTTGCAGAGCTACTTGTCTTTGTTATAGGCTTATGCCATTTCTTCTCTACGTAGGGTAGAATAAGGCATTTGTTCATCCTGTTGGAAGACTTATAATACTATATCCCGTTCTATGACCCACTCTTATTCAAAACCGTCATTTGTGTTGGCTCATGATATGCACTTCTGTATCAGTGTCTATGAATAGTAATGCACGCGTCTGTTTTCTGAATACAAGTGTGTTGAGTACATGCTAACAGCGATAATAGGTTGCTGCGTGCTGAATGATCCTTGACATCACTTTGAGTATATTGTCTTGAATATTCATGGTTGTTTGGTATATGTCAGCAAACTGTAAACTTTTGGTGTTTGTTTGTTTGTCTGAATGTTTGTTTTGCAAACACATTAGGCAATGCATCTCTCCTTTTGCTTCAGACAGACAACAATGTAAGCTGATTCACTTAAGACACTGCTTAAAATCACCTATGATTTCCTGCTACCCTTTCCCATCTTTAGGATTTTGATGTCCTCCTTTCCTTCTTCTTCTTACTTCTTTGCAAATCAGGCTCTTTTTGCATTTGCAATAATGGTTTTGTTATTTCAATTTCATCTTGCTACTTTACTTCTCAGGGTAGGATTCTCAATTTTTGTTTTAGGATCAGTCTCAAACCGCTGAATTCTTTTCAGGTTTGCCGGTCAGTGAAATTCCCTAGCTCTGCCGTTGTTATAAATGGGGGGCATTTGGCATAGGGTACCCTAGATTTCATTTTTTTCTCATTCATATTATGGTCTATGTCCAGGCACTCTTCCCCGTGCTGAAAATTTCTGCCGAGATATCAGCTGAAACCCCTCTGGAGGTACTGTTGTGACTAAGTTGCTTTCCTCGAGGTGCATTTTACATCACTGGGATGATCATGAACTTTGTTTATTTGAATTCTACAGCTGCTTGTTGGTCTTTTTGTTTTCCACCTCTTTTGGACACTGTGTACTTCCTGAATTCGTATAGATGATACTTTCTTGGCTCTCAGCAAGTTTCATTCTGATTTTTCTACAAATTCCTTTTAAGAATTTATTATTTTATCTCTTGCTTTTCCATTTGGGAATGCTATGAATCCTATTCTTACCTGCTTTTTCTTAACGAAGTATTCAAGAGTGATGTTAGCGTTGGTTTGCACTTGCTTTTCTGTGTCTTCTTCTGATGAAGGGATTTCTGTTCCCCTGTCCTCACAGTCATTCACGAGTCCCTCTGCATTATGTAGTCTGCTTAGGATTGACTTTAGCCCAGTTTTTATCTCATCCATTGAGTTTTCTGATAATATTGGGTTTTTCTTTAGAGTTTCTCTTCCCCTTTTGTGGTATTCTGCCTTTTGTGATTCTGAGGCACTGTGGTTCATCAGTGTTTTCCTCACCTCCATTTTCAGAGCTTGCTCTGGTATCGTTTTGCCGTCTAGTTGTTTGAAAGCTTATTTTTTGGGCCTTCAATCTCTTTGGAACTGAAAATGGTACTTCCTGTTTCTTTTACTATACTTCTTTTACTCTAAAGTTCAGGTATTATCATGTATCAAATATAGACTTATAGGGCTTGGTTAAGTGCAAATTTAGACTCTTTGGTGTATGCAATTCCATGGTATTTCTGTGATTACAATTTTCCCTAGACCTTGATGCCATGCCCTGTTCCTGTGTGTGTTGTCTGGTATATCTCTATAATCCTGGTGTTGCCTTTGATGTGATGAACACACCATACTGTTTCAGTTAGTAGAACCTCATTTTTATTACACTAATCTCACAATTCTGAATGGGCACAGAGCACTTCCTCTAGTGGAAATGAAGCTTCTATAGGTTTTCAGCTCTGCATTCTTCTGTATGTCATTTTGTAGTGTCTCCAAAACAGCCAACATAGAGTGCGCTTGTACTTTCTACTACCATGGGAATGTCCCAAAGTTACCAGTTCTTCCCAGAGCTTCTCTGTCTACAGAAACACCAGTGGAAGCATATGTATGGGTGTCATACTTCAGGGCTTGCTGGGATTATCCCGCAGACCGACCTAAGTGTCCTCGGTGCAGTACACTGTCAGTGCCGTCCAAAATGTTGCATCTGCATTTGTGTGATAATGCTGTAAGTAATGCTTCATCTTCTCATGCTGTGGACTTTGACCACTCTTCCTAGTTCTCTCATTCTTGATTAATGGGTTCACAAATGCAACCACAGAGCTGTTCTTCATCCTCTGCCTCAAACCAGACTGTAATCCCAATCCAGGTTATGAATATAGCAGATCCTAAATCTTTTAATACTGATTTCAAACCCAACGCCCACTGGAAGCCTCAGTCCAGATGCATGATACCTCTGATTGAGCCCCACATGTGCTCTGTTGGCAAAATGTCAAATTGGACCCTGGTCCTCCAGATGCATTGGATGTGGCAATAGGACATATCGATAATCTCAACCTCATGCGCCAGTGCGTTTGCTATCTCACTGAGATTACAGTTCTCTTTGCTCTCATGAAAGTACCCACCAAAACCCACAACACACTCTAGATCCCTGAGTTCTGCGAGAGCCATCATCCGTAGCCATATCCCTCCCTTTCCGCTGCCTCTGCTAGCTCAGATTTGGCAGCTTGGATCTTGGTCTCAGATTCAATTGTGATGATATTTTGAGCTGATTTCTTTGAGTTCTGTCAGCCAAGCATCTGCTGTGCACTCTTCTAACACTCAGCGCAACACCTTCAATCCCATTCCTGCTGCCGGCTTGAGAGTGTGCTTCCAAGTAAAACAGAGTTTCACCTTTAATGCTCCAATTCCAGAGGTCAGATCCTGCACTGGTTTCCATTCTCTACTTTGCCTTTTCCTGCTTCCGGTTTTTCTGAGGCCTCATCCTGTCTTTGGAACTAACAGACCACTCTTAGGCAAGTGTCCTGTGCCAAGCGCTGGGTGAGTTTGTTTTTACAATATTTTGTGTATGGTAGCTAGTGAGAGCAGTTTACACTTGTTCTCTTCCTAATGGGCATCGACAAATCAACACTTTTCACAAATAATTCACAGAAAGTGGATAGTTGTTTCGCACCATTTTCTTTACAGCCGTGGTCGGAGGATTTGTCCGAAGACTCCAGCTTTGACATTATGTTGATAAGGCAGTTGCAGTCTTTAAGAAGTTTAATAGTATCTATTTACGTGTTTTGGCATTTATATGAGAGTGAAGTTAGTTTTTGAAAATTACCAAATCAACCTAAAAGCCAGACTTGACAATTTTTATAAGACTTTGTCAGCTCTAAGGAAAAAACAGACAGTCTCAATGTAAAATAGCAGTCCAAAAGTTTGAAGGGGACATGCCAACTCTTTTCTCTTGAAGCCTCCAACAACAAAAAGAACAATGAAATACCTATTGGAACCATGAAATAACGCCCATCCTTGGTTTCCCTAGTGCACTTGGTGCCCTTTATTCCCAATGACACATACTAGGCAATGTTGGCATTTCAAGGGGTAACATTCCTCTTTAGGAATATACAAGGAAATCTAAACAGAATATACACATTTAGGCTTGATTCCAAAAGCACCTAGAGGCATTTAACTATGAGAAACCTGCTGCAGCTATGCTAGGCTATTGAGAACCATGTGCTCTTCTATCAGTGCTGAGAAGGCTTAATCATCCGATCATGTTGGGGAAAGCAATTTAACAATCAAGTCTGCACCTCCAAGATATAGTGCACCTGGGGCTTGACGGAAGTGAATGACTGTCCACATAAAGTGTGTCTTTAATGTGTTTGGCGAATTTTACAGTTCAGTTCACTATCTGACTTCTAAGATTTTCCTGTACTCTCTTGAAAAACTGAGGCCTAATTCATATTCAAGTTCATTCAAAGATTCCCCTCACTTTCCACACTCCATTCAGCCCAAAGAATACATAAACCCAGCATGTCCTGAATCTAGGGGAAGGTCATCATTTCTTTGTGTGAGCTAAGTATTCAATTCCTATCTATTTTAGTCAAGAGTATTTGACCTTTAAGGAGTTCACTGTTGTTCACTGAGTGTGAAGTAGTAGGAACTCTGATTCTAGTAGGGGCTTGCCCTCCTCCTACTGGATTCATTGCAGCTCAGGTTCTGATACTTTGAAATGGATGCCTGAGTGGAGTGGAGGGAAGAGCATGTGATTGATAGCTAGGCACAAACGTAGGAATAGGCTTACTTGGGCTTGGTGCATTTCCAACTGAATGTTTCTTAAATGCCCCTTGAGATGTGTGGATTCTCACGACCACTTCCAAGAACATGAGCGCTGTTATCATCTCTGCCATCTCTTCTCTTTTAGACGTCAGGAAACTTGGACCCATTCCTGGAGAAGAGAATCGAGTAACATTCTCAAGGGAACCTTGACTCTCCGTATGTTTCTGCTCGTTTCAGCGAGGATCAGTAGGTCTCATGAATGTCTTTCGGGCCTGGTATGCTCTAGAGATGTCTCCATGCCGATATTCTCCGGTGCAGAAGAACAACTTTCATCAATGTGTTCGCACATCTCCTCAATCCATGCAGCCAGGTTTTCTGCCAGCTTCTCTTCGTGTCTCCCATAAAGTCGACATCAAAAGGACTGAGCAAGTCTGAAAATACATTGGAGCCGCACCAGTAAGCTGATGACAGGCAGATCTTCCACTGTCTGCACGTTCAGATTCTGGAAACTGACCCATGAACTCAGGACTCTGGGCAGCAGCAGTTTCTCGAACTTACTCAGCTTCCCCAACAAAAGACTTAAGCCAATCCCCACATAGGGCAGCAGAACCACCATCAAACTGATCCACCCACAGAATTCTGCCCAGTTACCTTGGATCCACCAGCCACAACATTCTTCGTGGTACACAACAACATTCCACCTGGAATCCAACAGGTAACTGCCATCCCCAGTGGTTGATGCTTCAAGTCCGTGTTGGGGGTGATGCTGCATTAGACGAGAGTTTCCTAAGGGAAATGTGATTCTATCCAGAAGGGTCCCATGGTCATTTTCTCTTCCCTCTTTCCTTTTGTTCAGATCTGTATACACAGTACAAACGGAAGAAAGAGTGTCCATGATCAGTTTATGGATTCACACCTATTTAATCTTTCTAACAGTTCAGAGTACACAGAGACCCACTCAAGGAAACTCATGTTTGTGTAATATCCATTCACCCAGAATACATATCCGTCTGTTGCTTTCTGCTGAAACACTCACACTCTCAGAACATGGATCCATTTGTTTCATGGGGGCTGAAATTCCTAGAAATGAAACCAATCCCAACGTGCACTTTCCTGTCTGACTCTTTTGCTGTTAGTACAATTTTGCAGACCCATTTGTCTTTGTTATAGTCTTATGCCATTTCTTCTCTACGTAGGCTAGTATAAGGCATTCGTTCATCCTTTGGAAGAATTCTAAGTCTATATCCCGTTCTATGACCCACTCTTATTCAAAACCGTAATTTGAGTTGGCTCATGATATGCACTTCTGGATCAGTGTCTATGAATATTAATGCACGCGTCTGTTTTCTGAATACAAGTGTGTTGAGTACATGCTCACAGCCATAATAGGTCGATGCGTGCTGAATGATCCTTGACATCACTTTGAGTAATTTGTCTTGAATATTCATGGTTTTTTGGTATATGTCAGCCAACTGTAACTTTTTCGTGTTTGTTTGTTTGTCTGATTGTTTGTTTTGCAAACACATTAGGGCATGCATCTATCCTTTTGCTTCAGACAGACAGTCATGTAAGCTGATTCACTTAAGATAGTGCTTAAAATCACCTATGATTTCCTGCTACCTTCTCCCATCTTTAGGATTTTGATGTCCTCCTTGCCTTCTTCTTCTTACTTCTTTGCAACTCAGGCTCTTCTTGCATTTGCAATAATGGTTTTGTTATTTCCATTTCATCTTGCTACTTTTCTTCTCAGGGTAGGATTCTCAATTTTTGTTTTAGGATCAGTCTCAAACTGCTGAATTCTTTTAAATTTTGCCAGACAGTGAAATACTCTAGCTCTGCCTTTGTTATAAACGGCAGTCATTTGTCATAGGCTACCCTAAATTGCAGCTTTTTCTCATTCAGGATATGGTCTATGTCCTGGCACTCCTCCCTGTGCTGCAAAACTTCTGCCGATATATCAGCTGAAACCCCTCTGGAGGTTCTGTTGTGACTTGGTTGCTTTCCTCGAGGTGCATTTTACATCACTGGGATGATCATGAAATTTGTTTATTTGAATTCTACAGCTGCTTGTTGTTCTATTGGTATTCCACCTCTTTTGGACGCTGTGTAATTCCTGAATTCGTATACACGATACTTTCTTGGCTTTCAGCAAGTTTCATTGTGATTATTCTACAAATTCCTTTTCAGAATTTATTATTTTATCTCTTGCTTTTCCATTTGGGAATCCTATGATTCTTATTCTTACCTGAATTTTCTTAACCCAGGATTCAAAAGTGATGTTAGCGTTGGTTTGCACTTGCTTTTCTGTGTCTTCTTCTGATGGAGGGATTTCTGTTCCCCTGTCCTCACAGTCATTCACGAGTCCCTCTGCATTATGTAGTCTGCTTAGGATTGACTTTAGCCCAGTTTGTATCTCATCCATTGAGTTTTCTGATACTATTGGGTTCTTCTTTAGAGTTTCTCTTTCCCTTTCCTGGTATTCTGCCTTTTGTGATTCTGAGGCACTGTGGTTCATCAGTGATTTCCTCACCTCCATTTTCAGAGCTTGCTCTGTTATGGTTTTGCCATGTAGTTGTTTGAAAGCTTATTTTTTGGGCCTTCAATCTCTTTGGAACTGACATGTTACTTCCTGTTTTTTTTAAAATACTTCTTTTTCTCTATTGGTCAAGTACAATCATGTAAATAATTTAGACTTATATGGCTTGGTTACATGCAAACATTAGACACTTTTGTGTACGCAATTCAATGTTATTTCTGTGAGGACAATTTTCCCTAGACCTTGATGCCATGCCCTCTTCCTGTGTGTGTTGTCTGGTATATCTCTAAATCCTGGTGTTGCATTTGTTGGGATGAACACACCATACTGTTTCAGTTAGTAGAACCTCATTTTTATTACACTAATCTCACAATTCTGAAAGGGCACAGGGCACTTCCTCTAGTGGAAATGAAGCTTCTATAGGTTTTCAGCTCTGCATTCTTCTGTATGTCATTTTGAAGTGTCTCCAAAACAGCCAACATAGAGTGCGCTTTTACTTTCTACTGCCATGGGAATGTCCCAATGTTACCAGTTCTTCCCAGAGCTTCTCTGTCTACAGAAACACCAGTGGAAGCATATATATGGATGTCATACTTCAGGACCTGCTGGGATGTTCCCGCAGACCGACCAATTTTTCCTCGGTGCAGTACAATGTCAGTGCCGTCCAAAATATAGCATCTGCAATTGAGTGATAATGCTGTAAGAAATGCTTCATCTTCTCATGCTGTGGACTTTGACCACTCTTCCTAGTTCTCTCATTCTTGAGTTATGGGTTCACGAATGCATCCACAGAGCTGTTCCTCATTCTCTGCCTCAAACCAGACACTTATCCCAAACCAGGTTATGAATGTAGCATATCCTAAAACTTTTAATACTGATTTCAAACCCAACTCCCCCTGGAACCCTCAGTCCAGATGCATGATACCTGTGATTGAGCCCCACACGTGCTCTATTGGCAAAATGTCAAATTGGACCCTGGTCCTGCAGATGCAGTTGATGTGGCCATAGGACATATCGATAAACTCAACCTCATGCGCCAGTGCGTTTGCTATCTCACTGAGATCACAGTTCTCTATGCTCTCTTGAAAGTACCCACCAAAACCCACAACGCACTCTAGATCCCTGAGTTCTGCGAGAGCCATTATCCGTAGCCCTATCCCGCTCTTTCCGCTGCCTCTGCTAGCTCAGATTTGGCAGCTTGGATCTTGGTCTCAGATTCAATTGTGGGGATATTTTGAGCTGATTTCTTTGAGTTCTGTCAGCCAAGCATCTGCTGTGCACTCTTCTAACACTCAGCGCATCACCTTGAAACCCGTGTCTGCTGCCCGCTTGAGAGTGTGCTTCCAAGGGAAACAGAGTTTCACCTTTGATGCTCCATTACCAGACGTCAGATCCTGCACTGGTTTCCATTCTCTACTTTGCCTTTTCCTGCTTCCGGTTTTTCTGAGGCCTCATCCTGTCTTTGGAATTAACAGACCACTCTTAGTCAAGTGTCCTGTGCCAAGGGCTAGGTGAGTTTGTTTTTACAATATTTTCTGTATGGTAGCTAGTGAGAGCAGTTTGCACTTGTTCTCTTCCTACTGGGCATAAATAAATCAACACTTTTCACAAATAATTCACAGAAATTGGGTATTTGTTTCACTCCTTATTCTTTACAGCCATGTTCGGAAAGTTTGTCCGAAGACTCCAGGTTTGACAGGTTGATAAGGCAGTTGTAGTCTTTAAGAAGGTTAATAGTATCGATTTACGTGTTTTGGGATTTATATGAAAGTGAAGTTAGATTTTGAAAATTACCAAAACAACCTAGAAGCCAGACTTGACAATTTGTGTAAGATTTTGTCAGCTGTAAGGAAAAAACCCACAGTCTCAATGTAAAATAGCAGTCCAAAAGTTTGAAGGGGACATGCCAACTCTTTTCTCTTAATGCCTCCAACAAAAAAGGAACAATGAAATACCTATTGGAACCATGATATAACCCCCAACCTGGGTTTCCTTTGTGCACCTGGTGCTCTTTATTCCCAATGACACATACTAGGCAATGTTGGCATTTCAAGTGGTAACATTCCCCTCTAGGAATATACAAGAAAATCTAAACAGAATATATACATTTTGGCTTGATTCCAAAAGCACCCAGAGTCATTTAACTATGAGAAACCTGCTGCAGCTATGCTAGTCTATTGAGAAACTTGTGCTCTTCTATCAGTGCTGAGAAGGCTTAATCATCCTATCATGTTGGGTAAAACTTTTTAACACAACCAAGTCTGCACTTGCAAGATGTACTGCACCCAGGGCTTGACGGAAGTTAATGACTGTCCACATAAACTGTGTCTTTAATGTGTTTGGCGACTTTTACAGTTCAGTTCACTATCTGACTTCTAATATTTTCCTGTACTGTGTTGAAAATCTGATGCCTAATACATAAAGTTCATTCAAGGTTTCCCCTCACATCCCACACTATTTTCAGCCCAAAGAATACATAACCCCAGCATTTCTTTAATCTAGGTGAAGGTCATCATTTCTTTGTGTGAGCTAATTATTCAAATCCTATCTAATTTAGTCGAGCGTATTTGAGCATTAAGGAGTTCACTGTTAACCGAGTGTGAAGGAGGAGGAACTCTGATTCTAGTAGGGGCTTGCTCTCCTCCTACTGGATACATTGCAGCTCAGGTTCTGATCCTTTGTAATGGATGACTGAGTGGAGTGGCGGGAAGAGCATGTGATTGATATCTAGGCACAAACGTGGGAATAGGCTTACCTGGGCTTGGTGCATTTCGGTCTGAATGATTCGTAAATGCCCCTTGGGATGTGTGGATTCTCATGACCTCTTCCAAAAACATGAGCGCTTTTATCATCTCTGCCATCTCTTCTCTTATAGACGTCAGGAATTTTGGACCCGTTCTTGGAGCAGAGAATCGAGTATCTTTCTAAAAGGCACGTTGACTCTCCGTATGTTTCTACCAGTATCAGCCAGGTTCAGTAGATCTCATGACTGTCTTTCGAGCCTGGTATGCTCTAGAGATGTCTCCATGCCGATATTCTCCACTGTAGCAGAACAACTTTCATCAATGTGTTCGCACATCTCCTCAATCCATGCAGCCAGTATTTCTGCCAGCTTCTCTTCGTGTCTCCAATAAAGTCGATGTCAACAGGACTGGGCATGTCTAAAAATACCTTGAAGCCTCACCAGTAAGCTGATGACAGGCAGATCTTCCACTGTCTGCACGTTCAGATTCTGGAAACTGACCCGTGAACTCAGGTCTTTGGGCAGCAGCAGTATCTTGAACTTACTCAGCTTCCCGAACAAAAGACCTAAGCCAATCTCCACATAGGGCAGCAGACCCACCATCAAACTGATCCACCCACAGAATTCTGCCCAGTTACCTTGGATCCACCAGCCGCAACAAGCCTCGTGGTGCACACCAACATTCCACCTGGAATCCAACCGGTAACTGCCAACCACAGTGGTTGATGCATCAAGACCGTGTTGGGGGTGATGCTGCATTAGACCAGAGTTTACTAAGGGAAATGTGATTCTATCCAGAAGGGTCCCATGGTCCTTTTCTCTTCCCTCTTTCCTTTTGTTCAGATCTGTATACACAGTTCAAATGGAGGGAAGTGTGTCCATGATCAGTTTATGGATTCACACCTATTTAAACTTTCTAACAGTTCACAGTACACAGAGACCCACTCAAGGAAACTCATGTTTGTGTAATATCCATTCACCCAGATTACATATCCGTCTGTTGCTTTCTGCTGAAACACCCACACTCTCAGAACATGGATCCATTTGTTTCATGGGGGCTGAAATTCCTAGAAATGAAACCAATCCCAACGTGCACTTTCCTGTCTGTCTCTTTTGCACTTAGTACAGTTTTGCAGAGCTACTTTTCTTTGTTATAGGCTTATGCCATTTCTTCACTACGTAGGGTATTATAAGGCATTCGTTCATCCTGTTGGAAGACTTGTAAGTCTATATCGCGTTCTATGACCCACTCTTATTCAAAACCGTCATTTTGGTTGGCTCACGATATGCACTTCTGTATCAGTATCTATGAATAGTAATGCACGCATCTGTTTTCTGAATACAAGTGTGTTGAGTACATGCTAACAGCCATAGTAGGTCGATGCATGCTGAATGATCCTTGACATCACTTTGAGTATTTTGTCTGGAATAATCATGGTTGTTTGGTATAAGTCAGCCAACTGTAACCTTTTGGTGTTTGTTTGTTTGTCTGATTGTTTTGCAAACACATTAGGCCATGCATTTCTCCTTTTGTTCAGACACTCATGTAAGCTGATTCACTTAAGATAGTGCTTAAAATCACCTATGATTTCCTGCTACCCTCTCCCATCTTTAGGAATTTGATGTCCTCCTTGCCTTCTTCTTCTTACTGCTTTGCAACTCAGGCTCTTCTTTCATTTGCAATAATGGTTTTGTTATTTCCATTTCATCTTGTTTCTTTTCTATTCAGGGTAGGATTCTCAATTTTTGTTTTAGGATCAGTCTCAAACTGCTGAATTCTTTTCAGGTTTGCTGGTCAGTGAAATTCCCTATCTCTGCCGTTGTTATAAACGGCGGTCATTTGGCATAGGCTAACTCTAAATTGCAGCTTTTTCTCATTCAGGATATGGTCTATGTTCTGGCACTCCTCCCCGTGCTGCAAAATTTCTGCCGAGATATCTGCTGATACACCTCTGGAGGTTCTGTTTTGACTAAGTTGCTTTCCTCGAGGTGCATTTTACATCACTTGGATGATCATGAAATTTGTTTATTTGAATTCTACAGCTGCTTGTTGGTCTATTGGTATTCCACCTCTTTTGGACCCTGTGTACTTCCTGAATACGTATAGATGATACTTTCTTGGCTTTCAGCAAGTTTCATTCTGATTTTTCTACAAATTCCTTTTCAGAATTTATTATCTTATCTCTTGCGTTTCCATTTGGAAATCCTATGATTCCTATTCTTACCTGCATTTTCTTAACCCAGGATTCAAAAGTGATGTTAGCGTTGGTTTGCACTTGCTTTTCTGTGTCTTCTTCTGATGGAGGGATTTCTGTTCCCCTGTCCTCACAGTCATTCACGAGTCCCTCTGCATTATGTAGTCTGCTTAGGATTGACTTTAGCCCAGTTTTTATCTCATCCATTGAGTTTTCTGATACTATTGGGTTCTTCTTTAGAGTTTCACTTCCCCTTTCCTGGTATACTGACTTTTGTGCTTCTGAGGAACTGTGGTTCAACAGTGTTTTCCTCACCTCCATTTTCAGAGCTTGCTCTGGTATCGTTCTGCAGTCGAGTTGTTTGAAAGCTTATTTTTTGGGCCTTCTGTCTCTTTGGAACTGAAAATGGTACTCCCTGTTTCTTTTACTATACTTCTTTTACTCTACATTTCAGGTACTATCATATATCTAATATACACTTATTGGGCTTGGTTAATTGCAAATTTTAGACTCTTTGGTGTACGCAATTCAATGTTATTTCTGTTAGAACAATTTTCCCTAGACCTTGATGCCATGCCCTGTTCCTGTGTTTGTTGTCTGGTATATCTCTAAATCCTGGTGTTGCCTTTGTTGTGATGAACACACCATACTGTTTCGGTTAGTAGAACCTCATTTTTATTACACTAATCTCACAATTCTGAAAGGGCACAGGGCACTTCCACTAGTGGAAATGAGGCTTCTATAAGTTTTCAGCTCTGCATTCCTCTGTAAGTCATTTTGAGGTGTCTCCAAAACAGCCAATTTAGAGTGTGCTTTTACTTTCTACTGCCATGGGAATGTCCCAATGTTACCAGTTCTTCCCAGAGCTTCTCTGTCTACAGAAACACCAGTGGAAGCTTATGTATGGATGTCATACTTCAGGGCTTGCTGGGATGATCCCGCAGACCGACCAATGTTTCCTCGGTGCAGTAACATGTCAGTGCCGTCCAAAATGTAGCATCTGCTTTTGGGTGATAATGCTGTAAGAAATGCTTCATCTTCTCATGCTGTGGACTTTGACCACTCTTCCTAGTTCTTTCATTCTTGATTAATGGGTTCACGAAGCAATCACAGAACTGTTCCGCATCGTCTGCCTCAAACCAGACTGTAATCCCAATCCAGGTTATGAATGTAGAATATCCTAAAACTTTTAATACTGATTTCATACCCAACTGCCAAAGGAACACTCAGTCCAGGTGCATGATACGTGTGATTGAGCCCCACATGTGCTCTGTTGGCAAAAAGTCAAATTGGACCCTGGTCCTGCAGATGCAGTGGATGTGGCAATTGGACATATCGATAAACTCAACCTAAAGCGCCAGTGCTGTTGCTGTCTCCCTGAGGTCACAGTTCTCTTTGCTCTCTTGAAAGTACCCACCAAAACCCACAACGCAGTCTAGATCCCTGAGTTCTGAGAGGGCCATCATCCGTAGCCCTATCCCACTTTTTCCGCTGCCTCTGCTAGCTCAGATTTGGCAGCTCGTATCTTGGTCTCAGATTCAATTGTGGGGATATTTTGAGCTGATTTCTTTGAGTTCTGTCAGCCAAGCATCTACTGTGCACTCTGCTAATACTCTGCGCATCACCTTCAATCCCATGCCTGCTGCCCGCTTGAGAGTGTGCTTCCAAGGAAAACAGAGTTTCACCTTTGATGCTCCATTACCAGAGGTCAGATCCTGCACTGGTTTCCATTCTCTACTTTGCCTTTTCCTGCTTCCGGTTTTTCTGAGGCCTCATCCTGTCTTTGGAAGTAACAGACCACTCTTAGGAAAGTGTCGTTGCCAAGGGCTGGGTGAGTGGGTGTTTACAATGTTTTGTGTATGGTAGCTAGTGAGAGCAGTTTGCACTTGTTCGCTTCCTACTGGGCATTGACAAATCAACACTATTCACAAATAATTCACAGAAATTGGATATTTGTTTCGCTCCGTTTTTTTACAGCCATGGTCGGATTATTTTTCCGAAGACTCCAGCATTGAATTTATGTTGACAAGGCAGTTGCAGACTTTAAGAAATTTAACAGTCTCGATTTACATGTTTTGGGATTTATATGAAAGTGAAGTTAGTTTTTGAAAATTACCAAATCAACCTAGAAGCCAGACTTGACAATTTCTGTAAGGTTTTGTCAGATCTAAGGAAAAAACAGACAGACTCAGTGTAAAATAGCAGTGCAAATATTTGAAGGGACATGCCAACTCTTTTCTCTTGAAGCCTCCAACAACAAAAGGAACAATGAAATAACTATTGGAACCATGAAATAACCCCCATCCTGGGTTTCCCTTCTGCACCTGGTGCTCTTTATTCCCAATGACACATACTAGGCAATGTTGGCATTTCAAGGGGTAACATTCCTCTCTAGGAATATACAAGAAAATCTAAACAGAGTATACACATTTAGGCTTGATTCCAAAAGCACCTAGAGGCATTTAACTATGAGAAATCTGCTGCAGCTATGCTAGGCTATTGAGAAACAGGTGCTCTTCTATCAGTGCTGAGAAGGCTTAATCATCCGATAATGTTGGTTAAAGCAATTCAACACAACCCAGTCTGCACCTCCATGATATAGTGCACCCCGGGCTTGACGGAAGTGAATGACTGTCCACATAAACTGTGTCTTTAATGTGTTTGGCGACTTTTACAGTTCAGTTCACTATCTGACTTCTAATATTTTCCTGTATTGTCTTGAAAATCTGAGGCCTAATACATATTCAGTTTCATTCAATTATTCCCCTCACTTCACACACTCCTTTCAGCCCAAAGAATATATAACCCCAGCATTTCCTGAATCTAGGGGAAGGTCATCATTTCTTTGTGTGATCTAAGTATTCAATTCCTATCTATTTCAGTCGAGAGTATTTGACCTTTAAGGACTTCACTGTTGTTCACCGAGTGTGAAGGAGAAGGAACTCTGATTCCAGTAGGGGCTTGCTCTCCTCCTACTGGATTCATTGCAGCTCAGGTTCTGATCCTTTGAAATGGATGCCTGAGTGGAGTGGAGGGAAGAGCATGTGATTGATAGCTAGGCACAAACGTGGGAATAGGCTTACCTGGGCTTGGTTCATTTCGGTCTGAATGATTCGTAAATGCCCCTTGGAATGTGTGGAGTCTCACGACCTCTTCCAAGAACATGAGCGCTTTTATCACCTCTGCCATCTCTTCTCTTTTAGACGTCAGGAATCTTGGACCCGTTCTTGGAGCTGAGAATCGTGTAACTTTCTCAAGGGCACGTTGACTCTCCGTATGTTTCTGCCAGTATCAGCGATGTTCAGTAGGTCTCATGAATGTCTTTCGAGCCTGGTATGCTCTAGAGATGTCTCCATGCCGATATTCTCCAATTTAGCGGAACAACTTTCATCAATGTGTTCGCACATCTCCTCAATCCATGCAGCCAGTTTTTTTGCCAGCTTATATTCGTGTCTCCCATAAAGTCGACGTCAATACCACTGGGCAAGTCTGAAAATTCCTCGGAGCCTCACCAGTAAGCTGAAGACAGGCAGTTCCTCCACTGTCTGCCCTTTCAGATTCTGGAAACTGACCCGTGAACACAGGTCTTTGGGCAGCAGCAGTATCTCGAACTTACTCAGCTTCCCGAACAAAAGACCTAAGCCAATCTCCACATAGGGCAGCAGACCCACCATCAAACTGATCCACCCACAGAATTCTGCCCAGATTCCTTGGATCCACCAGCTGCAACAAACCTCGTGGTACAGAGCAACATTCCACCAGGAATCCAACTGGTAACTGCCATCCCCAGTGGTTGATGCATCAAGTCCATGTTGGGGGTGATGCTGCATTAGACGAGAGTTTCCTTAGGGAAATGTGATTCTATCCAGAAGAGTCCCATGTTCCTTTTCTCTTCCCTGTTTCCTTTTGTTCAGATCTGTACACGCAGTAAAACGGAGGGAAGAGTGTCCATGATCCGTTTATGGATTCACACCTATTTAAACTTTCTAACAGTTCACAGAACACAGAGACCCACTCAAGGAAACTCATGTTTGTGTAATATCCATTCACCCAGATTACATATCCGTCTGTTGCTTTCTGCTGAAACACCCACACTCTCAGAACATGGATCCATTTGTTTCATGGGGCTGAAATTCCTAGAAATGTAACCAAACCCAACGTGCATTTTCCTGTCTGTCTCTTTTGCACTTAGTTCAGTTTTGCAGAGCTACTTGTCTTTGTTATAGGCTTATGCCAATTCTTCTCTACATAGGGTAGAATTAGGCATTCGTTCATCCTGTTGGAAGAATTGTAATTCTATATCCCGTTCTATGACCCACACTTTTTCAAAACCGTGATTAGGGTTGGCTCATGATAGTACTTCTGGATCAGTATCTATGAATATTAATGCACGCGTCTGTTTTCTGAATACAAGTGTGTTGAGTACATGCTAAAAGCGATACTGGGTCGATGCGTGCTGAATGATCCTTGACATCACTTTGAGTATTTTGTCTGGAATAATCATGGTTTTTTGGTATATGTCAGCCAACTGTAACCTTTTGGTGTTTGTTTGTTTGTCTGATTGTTTTGCAAACACATTAGGCCATGCATCAATACTTTTGCTTCAAGCAGACAGTCATGTAAGCTGATTCACATAAGATAGTGCTTAAAATCACCTATGATTTCCTGCTACCCTCTCCCTTCATTAGGATTTTGATGTCCTCCTTACCTTCTTCTTCTTACTTCTTTGCAAATCAGGCTCTTCTTGCATTTGCAATAATGGTTTTGTTAATTCCATTTCATCTTGCTACTTTTCTACTCAGGGTAGGATTCTCAATTTTTGTTTTAGGATCAGTCTCAAACTGCTGAATTCTTTTCAGGTTTGCCAGTCAGTGAATTTCCCTGTCTCTGCCGTTGTTATAAACGGCGGTCATTTGGCATAGGCTACCCTAGATTGCAGCTTTTTCTCATTCAGGTTATGGTCTATGTCCTGGTACTCCTCCTGGTGCTGCAAAATTTCTGCCGAGATATATGCTGAAACACTTCTGGAGGTTCTGTTGTGACTAAATTTCTTTCCTCAAGGTGCATTTTACATCACTGGGATGTTCATGAAATTTGTTTATTTGAATTCTACAGCTGCTTGTTGGTCTATTGGTATTCCACCGCTTTTGGACGCTGTGTACTTCCTGAATTCGTATAGATGATACTTTCTTGGCTCTCAGCAAGTTTTGTTCTGATTTTTCTACAAATTCCTTTTCAGAATTTATTATTTTATCTCTTGCTTTTCCATTTGGGAATCCTATGAGTCCTATTCTTACCTGCTTTTTCTTAACGAAGGATTCAACAGTGATGTTAACGTTGGTTTGCACTTGCTTTTCTGTGTCTTCTTCTGATGGAGGGATTTCTGTTCCCCTGTCCTCACAGTCATTCACGAGTCCCTCTGCATTATGTAGTCTGCTTAGGATTGAATTTAGCCCAGTTTTTATCTCATCCATTGAGTTTTCTGATACTATTGGGTTCTTCTTTAGAGTTTCTCTTCCCCTTTCCTGGTATTCTGCCTTATGTGATTCTGAGGCACTCTGGTTCATCATTGTTTCCCTCATCTCCATTTTCAGAGCTTGCTGTGGTAACATTTTGCCGTCGAGTTGTTTGAAAGGTTATTTTTTGGGCCTTCAATCTCTTTGGAACTGAAAATGTTACTTCCTGTTTCTTTTACTGTACTTCTTTTACTCTACAGTTCAGGTACTATCATGTATTTAATATAGACTTATAGGTCTTGGTTAAGTGCAAACTTTAGACTCTTTGGTGTACGCAATTCCAAGTTATTTTTGTGAAGACAATTTTCCCTAGACCTTGATGCCATGCCCTGTTCCTGTGTGTGTTGTCTGGTATATCTCTAAATCCTGGTGTTGCCTTTGTTTTGATGAACACACCATACTGTTTCAGTTAGTAGAACCTCATTTTTATTACACTAATCTCACAATTCTGAAAGGGCACAGGGCACTTCCTCTAGTGGAAATGAAGCTTCTATAGATTTTCAGCTCTGCATTCTTCTGTATGACATTTTGAAATGTCTCCAAAACAGCCAACATAGAGTGCGCTTGTACTTTCTACTGCCATGGGAATGTCCCAAAGTTACCAGTTCTTCCCAGAGCTTCTCTGTCTACAGAAACACCAGTTGAAGCATATGTAATAATGTCATACTTCAGGGCCTGCTGGGATGATCCCGAAAACCGACCTATGTTTCGTCGGTGCAGTACCCTGTCAGTGCCGTCCAAATTATAGCATCTGCATTTGGGTGATAATGCTGTAAGAAATGCTTCATCTTCTCATGCTGTGGACTTTGACCACTCTTCTTGGTTCTCTCATTCTTGATTAATGGGTTCACGAAGGCAAACGCAGAACTGTTCCACATCCTCTGCCTCAATCCAGACTGTAATCCCAATCCAGGTTTTGAATATATCCGATTATAAATCTTCTAATACAGATTTCAAACCCAATACCCCCTGGAACACTCAGTCTAGATGAATGATACCTCTGATTGAGCCCCACATGTGCTCTATTGGCAAAATATCAAATTGGACTCTGGTCCTGCAGATGCAGTGGATGTGGCCATAGGATATATCGATAAACTCATCCTAACGCGCCAGTGCTGTTGCTGTCTCCCTGAGGTCACAGTTCTCTTTGCTCTCTTGAAAGTACCCACCAAAACCCACAATGCACTCTAGATCCCTAAGTTCTGCGAGGGCCATCATCCGTAGCCCTTTCCCACTTTTTCCGCCTTCTTTGCTAGATCAGATTTGGCAGCTCGGATCTTGGTCTCAGATTCAATTGTGGGGATATTTTGGGCTGATTTCTTTGAGTTCTGTCAGCCTAGCATCTGCTGTGCACTCTTCTAACACTCAGCGCATCACCCTCAATCCCATGCCTGCTGCCCGCTTGAGAGTGTGCTTCCAAGGGAAACAGAGTTTCACCTTTGATGCTCCATTACCAGAGGTCAGATCCTGCACTGGTTTCCATTCTCTACTTTGCCTTTTCCTGCTTCCAGGATTTCTGTCGCCTCATCCCGTCTTTGGAAGTAACAGACCACTCTTCCGCAAGTGTCCTGTGCCAAGGGAAGGATGATTGAAAGTTTACAATGTTTTGTATATGGTAGCTAGTGAGAACTGTTTGCAATGGTTCTCTGCCTAATGGGCACCGATAAATCAACACTTTTCACAAATAATTCACAGAAATTGGATATTTGTATTGCTTCGTTTTCTTTACAGCCATGGTCGGAAAGTTTGTCCGAAGACATCAGCATTGAAATTATGTTGATAAGGCAGTTGCAGGCTTTAAGAAGATTAATAGTATCGATTTATGAGTTTTGGGATTTATATGAAATTGAAGTTAGTTTTTGAAAATTACCAAATCAACGTAGAAGCCAGACTTGACAATATCTGTTACATTTTGTCAGCTCTAAGGGAAAAACAGACAGATTCAATGTAAAATAGCAGTCCAAAAGTTTGAAGGGTACATGCCAACACTTTTCTCTTGAAGCCTCCAACAACAAAAGGAACAATGAAATAACTATTGGAACCATGAAATAACCCCCAACCTGGGTTTCCCTTGTGCATGTGGTTCCCTTTATTCCCAATGACACATACTAGGCAATGTTGGCATTTCAAGGGGTAACATTATTCTCTAGGATTATACAAGAATATCTAAATAGAATATACAAATTTAGGCTTGATTCCAAAAGCACCTAGAGGCATTTAACTATGAGAAACCTGCTGCAGCTATGCTAGGCTATTGAGAAACAGGTGTTCTTCTATCAGTGCTGAGAAGGCTTAATCATCCGATCATGTTGGGTAAAGCAATTTAACACAACCATGTCTGCACCTCCAAGTTATATTGAACACGGGGCTTGAAGGAAGGAAAGACGGTCCACAAAACTTGTGTCTTTAATGTGTTTGGCGATTTTACAGTTCAGTTCACTATCTGACTTCTAATATTTTCATGTACTGTCTTGAGAAACTGAGGCCTAATACATATACAAGTTCAGTCAAAGATTCCTCAAACTTCCCACACTCCTTTCAGCCCTAAGAATACATAAACCCAGGATTGGCTGGATCTAGGGGAAGGTAATCATTTCACTGTGTGAGCTAAGTATTCAATTCCTATCTATTTTAGTCGAGAGTATTTGACCTTTAATGAGTTCCCTGTTGTTCATCGAGTGTGAAGGAGGAGGAACTCTGATTCCAGTAGGGGCTTGCTCTCCTCCTACTGGATTCATTGCAGCTCAGGTTCTGATACTTTGAAATGGATGCCTGAGTGCAGTGGAGGGAAGAGCATGTGATTGATAGCTAGGTACAAACGTGGGAATATGCTTACCTGGGCTAGGTGCATTTCGGTCTGAATGATTCGTAAATGCCCCTTGGGATGTGTGGATTCTCACGACCTCTTCCAAGAACATGAGCGCTTTTATCATCTCTGCCATCTCTTCTCTTTTAGACGTCAGGAATCTTGGACCCGTTCTTGGAGCAGAGAATTGAGTGACTTTCTCAAGTGCACGTTGACACTCCGAATGGTTCTGCCAGTATCACAGAGGTTCAGTAGGTCTCATGAATGTCTTTCGAGCCTGGTATGCTCTAGAGATGTCTGCATGCAGATATTCTCCACTGTAGCAGAAGAACTCTCATCAATGTGTTCGCACATCTCCTCAATCCATGCAGCCATTTTTTCTGCCAGCTTCTCTTCGTGTCTCCCATAAAGTCGACGTCAACAGGACTGGGCAATTCTGAAAACACCTCGGAGCCTCAACAGTAAGCTGATGACAGGCAATTCTTCCACTGTCTGCCCTTTCAGATTCTGGAAACTGACCCGTGAACTCAGGTCTTTGGGCAGCAGCAGTATCTCGAACTTACTCAGCTACCCGAACAAAAGACCTAAGCCAATCTCCACATAGGGCAGCAGACCCACCATCAAACTGATCCACCCACAGAATTCTGCCCAGTTTCCTTGGATCCACCAGCCGCAATAAGCCTCGTGGTTCACACCAACATTCCACCTGGAATCCAACAGGTAACTGCCATCCCCAGGGTTTGATGCATCAAGTCCGTGTTGGGGGTGATGCTGCATTAGACGAGAGTTTCCTAAGGGAAATGTGATTCTATCCAGAAGGGTCCCATGGTCCTTTTCTCTTCCCTGTTTCCTTTTGTTCAGATCTGTATACACAGTACAAACGGAGGGAAGTGTGTCCATGTTCAGTTTATGGATTCACACCTCTTTAAACTTTCTAACAGTTCACAGTACACAGAGACCCACACAAGGAAACTCATGTTTGTGTAATATCCATTCACCCAGATTACATATCCGTCTGTTGCTTTCTGCTGAAACACCCACACTCTCAGAACATGGATCCATTTGTTTCATGGGGGCTGAAATTCCTAGAATTTTAACCAATCCCAACGTGCACTTTCCTGTCTGTCTCTTTTGCACTTAGTACAATTTCGCAGAGCTACTTATCTTTGTTAAAGGCTTATGCCATTTCTTCCCTATGAAGCGTAGAATATGTCATTCATTCATCCTGTTGGAAGACTTATAATACTATATCCCGTTCTATGACCCACACTTATTCAAAACCGTCATTTGTGTTGGGTCACGATATGCACTTCTGGATCAGTATCTATGAATAGTAATGCACGCGTCTGTTTTCTGAATACAAATATTTTGAATACATGCTAGCCGCGATACTGGGTCGATGCGTGCTGAATGATCGTTGACATCACTTTGAGTATATTGTTTTCAATATCCATGGTTATTTGGTATATGTCAGCCAACTGTAACCTTTTGGTTTTTGTTTGTTTGTCTGATTGTTTGTATGTTTTGCAAACACATTAGGCCATGCATCTCTCCTTTTGCTTCAGACAGACAGTCATTTAAGATGATTCACTTAAGATAGTGCTTAAAATCACCTATGATTTCTTGCTACCTTCTCCCATCTTTAGGATTTTGATGTCCTCCTTGCCTTCTTCTTCTTACTGCTTTGCAACTCAGGCTCTTCTTGCATTTGCAATAATGGTTTCGATATTTCAATTTCATCTTGCTACTTTTCTACTCAGGATAGGATTCTCAATTTTTGTTTTAGGATCAGTCACAAACTGCTGAATTCTTTTCAGCTTTGCTGGTCAGTGAAATTCCCTAGTTCTGCCGTTGTAATAAACGGCGGTCATTTGGCATAGGCTACCCTAGATTGCAGCTTTTTCTCATTCAGGATATCGTCTATGTCCTGGCACTCCTCCCAGTGCTGCAAAATTTCTGCCGTGATATCAGCTGAAACCCCTCTTGAGGTTCTGTTGTGACTAAGTTGCTTTCCTCGAGGTGCATTTTACATCACTGGGATGATCATGAACTTTTTTTATTTGAATTCTACAGCTGCTTATTGGTCTATTGGTATTCCACCTCTTTTGGACGCTGTTTACTTCCTGAATTCGTATAGATGATAATTTCTTGGCTTTCAGCAAGTTTCATTCTGATTTTTCTACATATTCCTTTTCAGAATTTTTTATTTTATCACTTGCTTTTCCATTTGGGAATCCTATGAGTCCTATTCTAATCCTGTTTCTCTTAACCTAGGATTCAACAGTGATGTTAGGTTTGGTTTGCACTTGCTGTTCTGTTCCTTCTTCTGGTCGAGGGATTTCTGTTCCCCTGTCCTCACAGTCATTCACGAGTCTCTCTGCATTATGTAGTCTGCTTAGGATTGACCTTAGCCCAGTTTTTATCGCATCCATTGCCTTTTCTTTTTTATTATTTTCTTCTTTAGACTTTCTCTTCCCCTTTTCTGGTATTCTGCCTTTTGTGATTCTGAGGCAATGTTGTTCATCAGTGTTTTCCTCACCTCTATTTTCAGAGCATGCTCTGGAAACGTTTTGCTGTCTAGTTGTGTGAAAGCTTATTTTTTGGGCCTTCAATCCCTTTGAAACTGAAAATGGTACATCCTGTTTATTTTACTATACTTGTTTTACTCTACATTTCAAGTAATTTCATGTATCTAATATAGACTTATAGGGCTTGGTTAAGTGCAAACTTTAGACTCTTTGGTGTATGCAAATCCATGGTATTTCTGTGAGGACAATTTTCCCTAGACCTTGAATCCCTGCCCTGTTCCTGTGTGTGTTGTCTGGTATATCTCTAAATCCTGGTGTTGCCTTTGTTGTGATGAATACACCATACTCTTTCAGTTAGTAGAACCTCATTTTTATTACACTAATCTCACAATTCTGAAAGGGCACAGTGAAATTCCTCTAGTGGAAATGAAGCTTCTATAAGTTTTCATCTCTGAATTCTTCTGTATGTCATTTTGAAATATCTCCAAAAGAGCCAACAGAGAGTGCACTTGTACTTTCTAATGCCATGGGAGTGTCCCAATGTTACCAGTTCTTCCCAGAGCTTCTCTGTCTACAGAAACACCAGTGGAAGCATATGTATGGATGTCACACTTCAGGGCCTGCTGGGATGATCCCACAGACCGACCTATGTGTCCTCGGTGCAGTACTCTGTCAGTGCCGTCCAAAATGTAGCTTCCGCATTTGGGTGATAATGCTGTAAGTAATGCTTCATCTTCTCATGCTGTGGACTTTGACCACTCTTCCTTGTTCTCTCATTCTTGAGTCATGGGTTCACGAAGGCAACCACAGAGCTGTTCCGCATCCTCTGCCTTAAACCAGACTGTTTTCTCAATCCAGGTTATGAATTTAGCAGATCCTAAATCTTTTAATACTGATTTCAAACCCAACGCCCCCTGGAACTCTCAGTCCAGATGCATGATTCCTCTGATTGAGCCCCACACGTTCTCTATTGGCAAAATGTCAAATTGGACCCTGGTCCTGCAGATACAGTGGATGTGGCCTTAAGATATATCGATAAACTCAACCTCACCCGCCAGTGCGGTTTCTGTCTCACTGAGATCACAGTTATGTTTGCTCTCTTGAAAGTACCCACCAATACCCACAACGCACTCTAAATCCCTGAGTTCTGCATGTGCCATCATCCGTAGCCCTATCCCTCTTTTACCGCTGCCTCTGCTAGGTCAGATTTGGCAGCTCGGATGTTGGTCTCAGATTCAATTGTGGGGATATTTTGAGCTGATTTCTTTGAGTTCTGTCAGCCAGGCATCTTCTGTGCACTCTGCTAATACTCAGCGCATCACCTTCAATCCCGTGCCTGCTGCCGGCTTGAGAGTGTGCTTCCAAGGAAAACAGAGTTTCACCTTTGATGCTCCATTACCAGAGTTCAGATCCTGCACTGGTTTCCATTCTCAAATTTGCCATTTCCTGCTTCCTTTTTTTTGAGGCCTCATCCTGTCTTTGGAATTAACAGACCACTCTTAGGCAATTGTCCTATGCCAAGGCCTGGGTGAGTGTATGTTTACAAAGTTTTGTGTATGGGAGCTAGTGAGAGCAGTTTGCACTGGTTCTCTGCCTACTGGACATCGATATATCAACCCTTTTCACAAATAATTCACAGGAATTGGGTATTTGTTTAGCTCCATTTTCTTTACAGCCATGGTCGTAGGGATTGTCCGATGACTCCAGCTTTGACATTATGTTGACAAGGCAGTTGCAGTCTTTAAGAAGGTTAATAGTATTAATTTACGTGTTTTGGGATTTATATGAAAGTGAAGTTATTTTTTGAAAATTACCTCATCAACCTAGAAGCCAGACTTTTCAATTTTTGTAACATTTTGTCAGCTCTAAGGAAAAACCAGGCAGACTCAATGTAAAATAGCAGTCCAAAAGTTTGAAGGGGACATGCCAACTCTTTTCTCTTTAAGAATCCAACAACAATAGGAACCATTAAATACCTATTGGAACTATGAAATAACCCCCAACCTGTGTTTCCCTTGTGCACCTGCTGCCCTTTACTCCCAATGACACATACTAGGCAATGTTAGCATTTCAAGGGGTAACATTCCTCTCTAGGAATATACAAGATAATCTGCACAGAATATATATATTTAGGCTTGATTCCAAAAGCACCTAGAGGCATTTAACTTTGAGAACCCTGCTGTAGCTATGCTATGCTATAGAGAACCAGGTGTTCTTCTATCAGTGCTGAGAACGCTTAATCATCTGATCATGTTGGATAAAGCAATTTAACACAACCAAGTCTGCACATCCAAGATATAGTGCACCCGGGGCTTGACGGAAGTGAAAGACGGTCCACATAACATGTGTCTTTAATGTGTTTGGCGAATTTTACAGTTCAGTTCACTATCTGACTTCTAATATTTTCCTGTACTGTCTTGAAAAACTGAGGCCTAATACATGTTCAAGTTCAGTCAAATATTCCACTCACTTAACACACTCCTTTCAGCCCAGAGAATACATAATCCCAGCATTTCCTGAATCTACGGCAAGGTCATCATTCCTTTGTGTGAGCTAAGTGTTCATTTCTTATCTATTTTAGTCGAGAGTATTTGACCTTTAAGGAGTTCACTGTTTACCGAGTGTGAAAGAGGAGGTACTCTGATTCTAGGAGGGGATTGCTCTCCTAATACTGGATTCATTGCAGCTCAGGTTCTGATCCTTTGAAATGGATGTCTGAGTGGAGTGGAGGGAAGAGCATGTGATTGATAGCTAGGCACAAACCTGGGAATCGGCTTACTTGGGCTTGGTGCATTTTGGTATGAATGATTCATAACTGCCCCTTGGGATGTGTGGATTCTCATGAACTTTTCCAATAACATGAGCGCTTTTATCATCTCTGCCATCTCTTCTCTTTTAGACATCAGTAATCATGGACCCGTTCTTGGAGCAGAGAATCGAGTAAATTTCTCAAGTACAAGTTCACACTCAGTATGTTTCTGCCAGTATCAGCGTGGTTCATTAGCTCTCATGAATTTCTTTCGACCCTGGTATACTCTAGAGATGTCTCCATGACTATATTCTTCACTGTAGCAGAACAACTCTCATCAATGTGTTCGCACATCTCCTCAATCCATGCAGCCAGCTTTTCTTCCAACTTCTCTTCTTGTCTCCCATAAAGTCGACGTCAACAAGAATGGGCAAGTCTGAACGTACCTCGGAGCCTCAGCATTAATCTGATGACAGGTAGTTCTTCCACTGTATGCCCTTTCAGATTCTGGAAACTGACCCGTGAACTCAGGTCTTTGGGCAGCAACAGTATCTCCAACTTACACAGCTTCCCGAACCAAAGAATTAAGCCAATCTCCACATAGGGCGGCAGCCCCTCCATCACACAGATCCACCAACAGAATTCTGCCCAGTTACATTGGATCCACCAGCCGCAACAAGCCTCATGGTACACACCAACATTCTACCTGGAATCCAACCGGTAAGTGAGATTCACAGTGGTTGATGCATTAAGTCAGTGTTGGGGGAGAGGCTGCATTAGACGAGAGGTTCCTTAGTGAAATGTGATTATATCAACAAGGGTCCCATGGTCTTTTCTCTTTCCTCTTTCCTTTTGTTCAGATCTGTATACACAGTAAAAACGGAGGGAAGTGTGTCCATGTTCAGTTTATCGATTAACAGCTCTATAAACTTTCTAACAGTTCACAGTACAAAGAGACCCACTCCAGGAAACTCATGCTTGTGTAATATCCATTCACCCAGAATACATATCCGTCTGTTGCTTTCTGCTGAAACACCCACACTCTCAGAACATGGATCCGTTTTTTTCATGGGGGCTGAAATTCCTAGAAATGTAACCAATCCCAATGTGCACTTTCCTGTATGTCTCTTTTGCTCTTAGTACAGTTTTGCAGAGCTACTTGTCTTTGCTATAGGCTTATGCCATTTCTTCTCTACCTAGGTTAGAATATGGCAGTCATTCATCCTGTTGGAATTCTTGAAAGTGTATATCCCTTTCTATGACCCACTGTTGTTGAAAACCGTCATTTGGTTTGGGTCAAGATATGCACTTCTGGATCAGTATCTATGAATACTAATGCACGCGTCTGTGTTCTGAATACAAGTGTTTTGAGTACATGCTAGCCGCGATACTGGGTCATTGCGTGCTGAATGATCCTTGACATCACTTTGAGTATTTTGTTTTTAATAATCATGGTTGGTTGGTATATGTCAGCCAACTGTAACATTTTGGTGTTTGTTTGTTTCTCTGATTGTTTGTTTATTTTGCAAACACATTAGGCCATGCATCTCTCCTTTTCCTTCAGACAGACAGTCATGTAAGCTGATTCACTTAAGATAGTGCTTAAAATCACCTATGATTTCCTGCTACCCTCTCCCATCTTTAGGATTTTGATGTCCTCCTTGCCTTCTTCTTCTTACTTCTTTGCAACTCAGGCTCTTCTTTCATTTGCAATAATGGTTTTGTTATTTCCATTTCATCATGCTACTTTGCTACTCGGGGAAGGATTCTCAATTTTTGTTTTAGGATCAGTCTCAAACTGCTGAATTCTTTTAAGGTTTGCCTGTCAGTGAAATTCCCTAGCTCTGCCGTTGTTATAAACGGCGGTCATTTGGCATAGGCTACCCTAGATTGCAGCTTTTTCTCATTCAGGATATGGTCTATGTCCTCGCACTTCTCCCCGTGCAGCAAAATTTCTGCCGAGATATCAGCTGAAACCCCTCTGGAGGTTCTGTTGTGACTAATTTGCTTTCCTCGAGGTGCATTTTACATCACTGGGATGATCATGAAATTTGTTTATTTGAATTCTACAGCTCCTTGTTGGTCTATAGGTATTCCACATCATTTGGACGCTGTGTACTTCCTGAATTCGTATAGATGATCCTTTCTTGGCTTTCAGCAAGTTTCATTCTGATTTTTGTACAAATTCCTTTTCAGAATTTTTATTTTTTCTCTTGCTTTTCCATTTGGGAATTCTATGAGTCCTATTCTTTCCTGCTTTGTCTTAACCCATGATTCAACAGCGATGTTTGCATTGGTTTGCACTTGCTTTTCTGTGTCTTCTTCTGATAGATTGATTTCTGTTCCCCTGTCATCACAGTCATTCACGAGTCCCTCTGCATTTTGTAGTCTGCTTAGGACTGACTTTAGCCAAGTTATTATCTCACCCATTGAGTTTTCTGTCATTATTGGGTTCTTCTTTAGACTTTCTCTTCCCCTTTTCTGGTATTCTGCCTTTTGTTATTCAGAGGCCCTGCTGTTCATCAGTGTTTTCCTCACTTCCATTTTCAGTGCTTTCTCTGGTAGCGTTTTGCCGTCTAGTTGTTTGAAAGCTTATTTTTTGGTCCTTCAATCACTTTGGAACAGAAAATGGCACTTCCTGTTGTTTTTTTCTATACTTCTTTTTCTCTACTCTTCAAGTACTAGCAGGTATATAGTATAGACTTATAGGGATAGGATTTATGAAAACTTTAGAGTATTTGGTGTAAGCAATTCCATGGCATTTCTGAGAGGACAATTTTCCCTAGACCTTGATGCCATGCCCTTTTCCTGTGTGTGTTGTCTGGTATATCTCAAATTGCTGGTGTTCCCTTTGTTGTGATGAACACACCATACTATTTCAGTTAGTAGAACCTCATTTTTATTACGCTAATCTCACAGTTCTGAAAGGGCACAAGGCACTTCCTCTACTGGAAATGAAGCTTCTATATGTTTTCAGGTCTGCATTCCTCTGTATGTCATTTTGGAGTGTCTCCAAAAGTGCCTACAGGGAGTGCGCTTGTACTTTCTACTGCCATGGGAATGTCCCAATGTTACCAGTTCTTCCCAGAGCTTCTCTGTCTACAGAAACACCAGTGGAAGCATATGTATGGATGTCATATTTCAGGGCCTGCTGGGATGATCCCGAAGACCGACCTATGTGTCCTCGGTGCAGTACACTGTCAGTGTCGTCCAAAATTTAGCATCTGCATTTGGGAGATAATGCTGTAAGAAATGCTTCATCTTCTCATGCTGTGGACTTTGACCACTCTTCCTTGTTCTCTCATCCTTGAGTCATGGGTTCACGAAAGCAAACACAGAGCTGTTCCGTATCCTCTGCCTCAAACCAGATCGTTATCCAAGTCTAGGTTACGAATATAGCAGATACTAAATCTTTTAATACTGATTTCAAACCCAACGCCCCCTGGAACCCTAAGACCAGATGCATGATATCTCTAATTGATCCCCACACGTTCTGTATTGGCAAAATATCAAATTGGTCCCTGGTCCTGCAGATGCAGTGGATGTGGCCATAGGACTTATCGATAAACTCAACCTCACGCGCCAGTGCGGTTGCTGTCTCACTGAGGTCACAGTTCTATTTGCTCTCTTGAATGTACCCACCAATACCCACAACGCACTCTAGATCCATGAGTTCTGCGTGGGCCATCATCCGTAGCCCTATCCCTTTTTTTCCGCTACCTCTGCTAGCTCAGATTTTGCAGCTCGGATCTTGGTCTCAGATTCAATTGTGGGGATATTTTGTGCTAATTTTTTGATTTCTGTCAGCCAAGCATCTGCTGTGCACTCTTCTAACACTCAGCACATCACCTTCATTCCCATGCTTGCTGCCTTCTTGAGAGTGTGCTTCCAAGATAAACAGTGTTTCACCTTTGATGCTCCATTACCAGAGGACAGATCTTGCACTGGTTTCCATTCTCTACTTTGCCTTCTCCTTCTTCCAGGTTTTCTGAGGCCTCATCCTGTCTTTGGAATAACAGACCACTCTTCGTCAAGTGTCCTGTGCCAAGGGCTGGGTGAGTGGATGTTTACAATGCTGTGTGTATGGGAGCGAGTGAGAGCAGTTTGCACTGGTTCTCTGCCTACTGGGCATCGGTAAATCAACACTTTCCACATATAATTCACAGAAATTGGATGTTTGTTTTGCTCCGTTTTCTATACAGCCATGGTCCGAGGTTTTGTCCGAAGACTCCTGCTTTGAGGCTAGGGGAGGCTGGGTCACACTTTTCCCTCCTTTCCCAGCTCAGCTGGAAGCCTGAAAGATGCCCAGGTCAGCCTGTGGCCCATTTTCAGCCCTGCTCCACCCTGGCCTGTCCAAATGCCATATGGCCCTGTCATACATCTGGCTGGCAAGCGTTCCTTGGGGTAGAGCATCTATCCCCGCTTCTCCGCGTTTGCCCCCTGCCTGGTGCCCCTCTATATCTGCCCTCCCGCTCTCCCGGCCTCTCAGCGCCATCTCCCCTCCTCCTCCCCATAGTGTCTCAGCGTTTTCCTTCCTTTGGTGAGATGGGGCCATTTCTCTCAAGGGTCGTTTTAAATATTCAGATTTTTAAATTTTTATTTTATGGAATTATAGTCAGTTTACAATTTTGTGTCAATTTCTGGTGTACAGCTCAATGCTTCAGTCATACAATAACATTCGTATATTCATTTTCATGTCCTTTCTCACCATGAGCTACTACAAGATTTTGACTATGGTTCCCTGTGCTGTGTGGTATAAACTTGTTGCTTTATTTTATATTTACCACTCACTGTCTGCAAATCTTGAACTCCCAGTCTATCCTTTCCCACCCTGTTCCCCTCTGATAACCATGAGTTTGTTTTCTAAGCCTGTTTAATTTTAGATTCCACATGAGTGTTGTCATATGGTGTTTTTCTTTCTTTCTGGCTTACTTCACTTAGAATGATGTTTTCCAGGGCCATCCATGTTGCTCCAAATGGCATGATATTATTTTTTATGGCTGAGTAGTATTCCATTGTATACATGACACGGCTTCTGTATCCAGTCATCTGTTGCTGGACATTTAAGCTGTCTCCATGTCTTGGCTATTGTAAATAGTGCTATGAACATTAGGGTGCTGGTATCGTTCTGTATTAATGCTTCCTTTGGATATATGCCCAGGATTGGGATTATTGTATCTTATAGTAAGTGTATTTTTAGTTTTTTGAGGACTCTCCATACCATTTTCCATAACTGCTGTACCAAACTACATTCCCACCGACAGTGTACAAGGGTTCACTGTTTTCCACACCCTCTCTAGCATTTACCATTTGAATATTCATGCTTTAATTATTTTATTGCAGCAGCAACATGTAAGAATGAAAAAGTGGCATCCTGGTGGCTGGGGGATGAGCCTGTGTGTGTGTCCCTGTGCATGTGTGTATGTTCCTGTATGTGTGTACATGTCCCTGTGTGTACATGTGTGCCCTCCATGCGCCTGCATGGGGGTGGGGAGTGGGGCTGGAGCCTGTGTGTGTGACTGACATCTCAGGCACGTGGGCCTGGAGGGGTGTGCGAGGCTGTGATGCTGGGCTGAGAGGCTGTGAACTGACCAAGGCCACACAGCCCATCTTGGGGCCCAGGGCCCCACCCTTGCTTCCAGGCCTGTCACCAATCAGGTGGGGTGTCCCTTGCCATGACACAGGGCTTGGAGTCCTGACCCTAAGGGCCCCACAACTTCCCTCAGGAGGAGGGGTCTCTGGGGCAGGAGGAGGTGGCTGGGCTTGGCATGGGGAGGGGGGAGCAGGGAATCCAAGGGGGTGAGCATGGCTCTGGAGTTTGTGGGTGACCATCAGCAGTGAGGTGAGGGGAGTAAGAAGGGCCTCCTCACCAGGACTGAGTTTGTCACCCCGGCCAAGGGAGCCACTCTTCTGCACAAGGGCCAATTTAGAAAAATGTGGAAAACCAAGTTTCAGGCTCCATGGTAGATAAGTCCCATTCCAGACCGAAATAGCAGGATGTGACCCCGTAAAAAGTGGTGAGCGCACATGAGCCATCGCCTCGCCCAGAAAGGAATTCCCCCGAGAGCCAGAGCTCACCCCACACCCACCCAGGGGAATGGGAGGACTGGAGTGATGGCCCTGCTGGGGTCCCACTACCCAGGAAGATGGGGAGAAGGGCCGCTGGTCATACAGTCGAGGCCCAAGGAGGGGAAGAGACCTGCCCAGGTCACCCAGCACAGGAGGGCAGTCGGGTGGGACCCAGGACTTCGGGCTTGTCACAGGCCCCCTTCTTAGGAAAGGGGCACAGGCCTGCCTGGGAAAGAAGCATCGGGTAAGTGAATAACCCTGCAGACAGGGCCAAGTTGGCTGGCTGGCCGAGCCTCAGTTTCCCCTCTGTGGAACAGGGGACGGGACGGCGCCTGCTCACAGGGTCTCTGTGAAGCTAGAGATGGTGCTGCTGTGGTGCTGGGGAGAGCCCTCCTGGTCCTCCTTACCTTGGAAGTGGCCAGAGGGCCCTTCCTGAGGGCCGATGGTGCCTGTCTAGCTGGGCAGGCTGCTGGTCCCTGCGGCCCTGACAGTGGCAGCTACACGGCTTAGTGAAGGATGGGCCAACTCCCCTTCCCAGGCACCCTGGCCCATCGTCCCCCACCATGCACCCTGGGCTGGCTCCCTCTTTCCTTCCTGCCTCCTCTTGTCTCTGCTTCCCCCCACCTGGTGTCCCTCTCTTGTCACCTCCTGTCCCTCTCTAGGACTTGAACCCCACCTTTCTCTCTCTCACTCACACACTGTGTCTCCCTGCGTGTGTCTTTCTCTGCCTCTCCCCCAGGCCCTCAGGCCCTGAGCTCAGGTCTAGCCCTGTCCAGGGCCACAGAGCCACAGGGCCACATCTCTCCCAGCACTCCCACCCTCACAGCGATGTTCCAGCCCCAGCTCTGCTCACAGTGGAGGAGCCCGGTTACAGAGCTGCTCCTGCTGGCATTTGCTGCTGCATCGCTGATCCCCCCCACTTCCTGGGCAGCACAGCAGTCTCACCTTGACCTGTTTGTGGCCCAGCCTGGACCCCAGAGCTGCTGCAGGGCTGGCTGCCTCCCCCACCTGGAAGGAGGGAGGGCCCCGTGGGCTCCAGGGACAGCTGGTGCAGAGTGGAGTGGACTCTTTTTATGCCCAACACCTTCTCCCTGGCAGTGGTGGCACCCCAACCACTGACCCTGCCCCTCCCACCTCAGAGTCGGGAGGCTGTGGGAGGATGAAGGGCTCTCATGGGGCCCACTGAGAGCACTACCGCCCTCAGCCCCCCTCAGGGTCTGCCTGGAGCCGGGGCTGCTGTGCAGCTGATGCAGGGCGGGGGCACGGGCCTGGTCAGTGCAGGGCCTCTCGCTGGATGCCCATGGCCTCCCTGCACCTCATCCGTTCCTCACCATGAGACACGGCCACTTCATTCTGGTCATCTAGCTCATGACCGGACACCCCTGTGACTGAAAGGCCCCACATGCCCAGTGAGTGTTTACCGACTGAAGCAGCACAGCCATCACTAGATCTAGACACAGGCTGTACCCACCACCCAGGAGGAGCCCCGGGGCCCCTGTGGTCACTGCTGCCCTGAAGGGGTAACCTTGCATCTGCCATGTCATCTTAGTTCCTGCTGGTTTGTGAGTTGTGTGCCCGTGAATCACTGCATGCCCTCAAGAGGGTGTGACCACTAGTCCTCCAGGAAGCAGACACTGACACAGAGAGAACTGTGACAATTTCATTAGGGGTGACAATAGGAGAGAACAGCAGAGGGGGCAGGTTGGAGCAGGGAAACATTCGGGCCGTAATGCACCTCTGACATCTTCTCTAAACACATAATTGCCACAGCTGAGGGGCCCCTTCAGTTGGCAAATGGACTGTGCTGTAAGGCAAAAGGAGTTATTTATTTTAATAGGATCTTATTTTTTCCTGATTTTGTCTTCTCTAATGTATGTATGGCCTCTGACAGACACTGTAGTCTGTGTGTGCATCTCCGTGTCTATACAGAATGAAAATAATTATTTTCACATCTCAGACACAGATCTCAAAATGTGCACATTCTCATTATTATATTTCCTTCTTTAACTAGTAAGACCTAATATTTAATAGAAGAAAGGGACCTTTTGCCTTATGTTTAAAGCAGAGAATGGTAAGCTCTGGGCCTGAGCTCTTATATCTTCAGTTTAATTTAATGTACTTCCTAAGGTCTCTTTTGATAATTCTGTGTGCAGACACTTTCTTTTAAACTATGAGAATGCTGAGTGAGAAATATGTCCCAGTCATTTTGCAAAACAATGTGTGTGCTTGACCCAACCCTCCTCACAATGATGTCAGGGACCAGCGTTACCCCCCGGCTCACAGAGAACAACACTGAGACCCTGTGGGGGCCCCACTGGGTCTTGGTGTTAGGGGATGAACTGAAAGAACTCAAAGAATCAGAAATTGGATCTTGTGATATAAATGTGGAGATGCCAAGCTGACAGTGGGCATGGTGACAGGAGGGAGCAGGGGTGTAGGGACAGGGGTCCTACAGGGTGTCTCCTGATCACCCCTGACTTCCCCCAAAGAACCTGCCTCATGCTGAAGGGCAAGGCACCTGCTCAGCTGATCTAAATCCTGCCTGCACTTTTCAAATCACTGGGGCAAAAGAAAACTTCAGCCACACAAATTACCCTGAAAAAAACAAGCTAAATTTCAGTTTCTCTGATATCCAGAGATTTCATCCAGACCCAGAACTTTCATAAACCCAAGAGAACAATCATCTTTATATGAGGTTGTGAACTGAGGGCCTTCTGAAGGCACTGGGTTCTGAAGGGGATACGTGCATGGCTGCACTGAGTCCCCTGCACACACAAGTGGCTCTGAGTGGACCTCACGCCGCATTCACACGGCCCGCCTGAGCTGCCCGCCCTGCCAGGAGTGACCTTCCAGCTCCATCTGAGTGAACCCAACAAATGCCCACTGGGCAGCCCTTCAATTTCTTTCTTCCCCTCCACACCCTCTTATTCACTCCTGTGTGGCTCACGTGTCCCTCTTCTGCACTCTGAGGCCCTGCACGGGCACATCTGCTATGGTGACAAGCTGTCTGCTGTGAATGTCTCTCTCCCTCACTCACTCCCTTACCCCTCAAGGCAACCCCATGAGCCCCTGAAGTTAGGGGTGTGCTTCACCCCTCACAGAGCACATCACATGGTCCATGCAAGAGGCACATCTGCCAAACTGGGACTTCAAATTCATTTGATATTCTGTCAAAAGTCTATTCTGTTCTATATAAGAGACATCTGCTTCCAAGGTCAGGATGGGGAAATGACACAGTCCATCAGATGTGTGTGCTGGGAAGCTAGACAGACGTCACAATGTCCCAAGTCAGATTTCCTCAGGCATCGCAAGGCCCTGGAGTGCCATCTCCCCTTCTGCAAAGACTCGACAAGGGAGCAGAAGCACATGCTCTCATCTTACCGAGTGCTGTAACCGGTGGTGGTGGGGGTGGCAGTGGGTGAGACCGCATAGGCCACAACAGAGGTGGGGGTGGTGGTGATGAATAGCCTCTGAGAAGTGACGCTGGGTGTCCCATCAGGTGAGGCACACCAAGTGGTCCTGCACAATTACCAGGACATCGGGAATCCACAGTGACCTGCAGAACAGAAGAGAGAGCTGTGTTGGATGACAGACAAAAGGAACAACACCTACAGAACCTGAAACCCAATGCAGCAGCTGTCAGCACCGGGCACCCTCCCCTCCACCGGGTGCCCAGACAGCAGCACAGGGCCACACACTCGACCTTGGGGATAAAACACTGTTGCCACATGGCACCACCGGTGTCTGTAAGTGGAGGAAGGTGAGAGTCCTGCCTGAGATGATGTACAGAGGTTCCAGCAAATTGATAAAGTAGGACCTCCCAAACTGGAAGCCTCTCTGTGCAGGACAACCCACCCTGACACCTTCCCCAGCTCCACAGAAGCATGGTCTGCATGAACCAGAAACACAGAAAAAGAAAGGAAGTGAAGGCCTGGTTTTCCACATAGAATAAGAGCCGCACCTGGGTACTTGCTCTATCTGCAGGACCCTGCCAGACCCTCTCTACTCCCAGATCACAAAGGGCCCTCCTCCGCCAGCAGGAGCTTCCCCTGGGTGCAATGAGCTCTGAGGAGCTGGGCATCCCGCAGTCCTGTGGGGGAGCTGGCAAAGTGATTCTGAGGGGACAAGGCTGTCCTCAGAAGGGAGTCAGTCTCCACTATAAACATCATTTTTCGAAGGGATGTCTGGATTTTAAGTTCGCTAGGAAAAGCACAATACGTTTGTCATATGGGAAAGGGAAGGGGGAAGTCTCAATCCTGCAAATAACACCAACAGGATTTTAGCTCAGGTGGAAAATCCCACGGTGTGTGATGAGACAGAGAAGAAGCTCTGACAGCTTCCAGGGCAGAACCGACACACCGCGGGATGGAGAACATGATGCCAGGACTGTTGTGCAAATTGGTCCTGCAGGGAAGTAGGCATTTTCATGGCGGGCACTTGCCCTTCTAGCCTCAATTCCCTACTACAAATGCACCATCTCTGAGAGTCAGGCTTTTCTGCCCAAGAGTACAAGTGGAGGCAGCGGGGAAGGCACCTTTACCTCCCCAGAAGAGACAGTGATGGCCTGTGATATTACCACCCACAGGAAGACTCAAAGTTGCACAAACACCACGGTGTAAGGCTGGAGGGGTGGCTTAGATCAGTTTTCAGTTACAAGGAATTGAATGGGCATTATACAAAGGAGAATCCCACAGTTTGAGACTGGAAACCATTCAAAGAATGACAACAGGAACCGGTCTCAGTGAAACAGGAGCAATCCCAAGAGAAGGAGGAAAAAAGGAATTAGCCGAGACAGGAGAAGTCAGTATGGAGCAAGGGCTCACCATTCTTATGCTATTTTAAGAAAAACAGAGTCAAAAATTGAGGTCTTCAGCCCTCATGCACTCCCTCGCTGATGGCTTCTGCAAGTAACACTCAAGGTGACAGGGGGAGAGGAAAAGCCAATGGAAACTGGGCAAGAGTTTGAATTTGAAAAAAAAAGACATGACAGACTCATAACAGAACACACAGTCTACAGACGAGGCCACAAGAGGCTGCTGAAAAAACAAAAAGAATAAATATCCCAGAAACACATCCACCGAAAAAGACCTCCCAATTTATCTAGGCCTCCGTGGTCACCAAAGGAGGGTGGGAGTTACCGGGGAACACAGGAGACACACGAGGTACTGAATCGGAAACAAACACAGAAAGGATGGAGGATTAGGCTAATCAGAGCAGACTATATTCAAGGAAAAAAAAATTTGAGCCTTCATTCCCATATGACAATCGCTCTCATATCACACCGAGTGGGAGACAGGTCTCAGGACCCTTGACTGAAGAGACCACAGGCCCCAGGTTCAGGTGTTCCTTCCATAACCGATCATCGGCTGTGGAAGGTCAGGGCTCCACTCGCTGCAGACAGTGACAGGGGCGGGCTTGTCCTCCAGGGAGACCGGAACATGGTGTCTGTTGAAGGCCCGTGTGCAGAAACGACACGTATGCCCTCCGTCAGAGGACCCTCTTTCCCTCTACAACAGACACCTCCCTCCCCAGGGCAGGACGGGGAAGACGCAGTCCATCAAGTGCGTCTGCTAAGGGACAAGAGGGACAAGGCCGTGAGCCCAGTCACGGCCGCCCGTGCACGGGGAATCCCCGGAGAGCGATCTGCCCTTCTTCTGCAGTGACTCAAGGAAGAAACAGGACTATGCTTTCCTCTCACCGAGCGGAGCAGCTGGTGGTGGGTGGCGAGGTTGCACAGGGAACCAAGGGGGACCAGGTGCAGGTGTCCAGCTGGGCGACGACGGGCCGCACCCGGGGCAGGACATAACGGCTGGTCCTTGGAAAGGTTGGGGCACTCCGGCCCACGGGGTGACCTGCAGGACAGAAGGGAGGGCTGGGTTGGATGACAGAAAAAAGCGCCAACACCGACAAGAGCCGAAACCCAAAGCAGCAGCCATCGGCACCGGGCACCCTCCCCTCCACCGGGTGCCCAGAAAGCAGCACGGTGACACACGATCCACCCAGGCCTCTGGGGCCTGCCTGCAGCCTGGGCCACACAGGGGGACACGGGGATACGACCCTGACGCCGCACGTCGCCGCCGCCGCTGTCTCCAAGTGGAGGAAGCCAAGGGTCCTCCTGCCCGAGAGGCTGCACACAGAGCTTCCAGCACACGGGCAAACTAGCGCCTTTCCAACAGCCAGCCGCTCTGGGCGGGACGGCCCTCCCCGCCACCTTCCACAGCTCCACGCAAGCTTGCCCAGCGCGGACCAGGAACACGGAGATGGGAAGGACGTGAAGAGCTCATTCTCCACACGAGCAAGCAGAGCCACACCAGGGTCACCGCTGTGCCTGCAGGACTCTGCCTGCAGGACCCTGCCAGGCCCTCTCTGACCCCTCCTCACAAAGGGCACTACTCCGCCCCGCAGGGGCTCCCCTGGGCTGAAAGAGCACTGGGGAGCTGGGCATCAAGGAGTCCTGCGGCGGAGCTGGCCAAGGGCTCCTGAGGGGACAAGGCTGTCCTCAGAAGGGACTCAGGCTCCACTACAATCATCCCTATCCTCAGGGACGTCTGGATTTTACGTTCGCTACGGAACGCACCCTACCTGCGTGCTACGGGAGAGTGAGGTGGGGAGTCTCAACCCCAAACCTGACACCAAAGGGACTGTACAACCTCGTGCGCAAAACCCCACGGTGTGCCATGAGACCGACGAGCAGCTCTGACAGCTTCCAGGGCAGGCCAGACCCGGCACAGGTTTGGGGAAAATACACAACGTACGCACTCTGGTGCGCATCGGAATTCCCCCCCATGGAAGGAGGCATTTTCACAGCGGGCTCTTTCCGTTCCAGCCTCTATTCCCTACTATAATCGCACCATCTCCGAGAGCCAGGCTTTTCTGCCCAGAGTACAACTGGAGGCAGCGGCCAAGACACACTTACCTCCCGAGAAAAGACAGTAACGGGCTGTGAAGTTTACCACACCCAGGAAGACCCAAAGTTGCACAAAGCACATCGTACAAAGCTGGAGGGAGGGCTTTGCCCCTTTTCAGGTTACCAGGATCTGAATGGACATTCTAAACAGTAGAATCACCTGGCCTGAGCCGGGAAACCCGTCAAAAGAAAGAGGAAACAGAAATCCGTCTCAGTGACCCAGGAGCAACCCCAGGTGCATGAGGTCAGGAAGGAGTCAGCCGAGCCAGGAGAAGTCAGTGTGGAGCGAGGGCTCACACTTCTCACGCTGTTTTGAGAAACCCACAGTCAAAGTCGGCGGGCCCCGGCTCCTAAGCACTCCCTCATGGCTCCTGCAGGCACCAGCCAAGGCGATGGGCTCCCGGGAGAAGCAGCCCACTGGCTCCTGGGCAAGAGTTTGAATCTGAAAAAGGCAGCGACACGCCACGCCAGACCCATCACAGGACACACAGTCTGCAGACGAGGCCAGGAAAGGCTGCCGGGAGAACGGGAAGATCACCTTTCTCAGGACGAGGTCCAACAGAGCATGACCACCCCACTTACATGGGCCTCCGGGGACGCCGCAGGTGGGCGGGCGCTGCCGGGCCAAACCGGAGCCGCGCCAGGTCCCGCGTCGGCTAAAAACCACAGAAAAGGATGGAGGATTAGGCTTTAATGCGAAGACACTGCTGAAGCGAAACAAAATCTTTGCGCCTTCCTTCCTTCCTTCCTTCCCCGTATCACACTCGTTTCTTGGAGGAACAGGATACTGACCCCGGGAACTTTTGCATGCTAAGACCGCATTCTCTCTACTGCTGAGCTACATATACCCTTCCCCCCAGAGCACACTAGTTTCTAGGCACAGAGAACAAGAAATGCCAGCCACGTTCACTAACTTACCCAGTGTATAATAAGCTCCATGTGCTCCACCAACAGAGCTCAGTGTTTTATGATCCGTCAGCTCCTGCGGAGCCACTTCTACAGTCCCAGTAGCATACTCCGGTTTTGTAATTTCGGGCTTAGTCGCCCCTTCCTAGGAACACAAAACAAGATAAATCAGGAACCGAAATTCAGATCATGTGCATACGCTTAGTCAGTCAGGTAGACAACAGTTATTTACCGAAGCTATCAGAACATAAGCCCTAGCCTGGGAGAAGCTGGCGGTAGAAGTAAAAGGCAGATTCTCCTCTCTGTTCTGCCAGAGGCACAGGATCCATGAAAATAAATCAGAACCGGAAAGTTTCAACAGCTATACAACTGAGGTGAACGGGTACAGTAACGCCACAAAGGACAGGAGAGTCCGCTGCACGTGGATAGCTCAGGGAATGCTGGGAAGACCGCACTGTTTCGTAACAGAGAGATTCAGCGCAGAGGGGGGATGTGGAGGGGCTTTGGGGAAGGGCAGCCTGAGTAAAAGGAGCAGGTGGGAAACAGCGTAAGGCATTAAGGGAACTAGACCACTGTTACTGGCGGTGGAATGGGAAGACAAAACATGCTGCCTTGAAAATGAAACATCACTTAATTAATTTCAAGTGAGGACGGCTAAAACAAGAACCAACTCCAAGTTACACCTAACTTTCCCAGGGATGAATTTCTTTTCAATATCCTCTAATAAAATGTAAGGGAAAGACCCTGAAAAAAAGAATGCCCACAGAGACACTGGTTTCATTAGGTGAGTCTGGAAAATGAACAAAAGTGCATTATCCAGTCCTGCGGCATTAAGCACAGAATCACATCCTAAACTGTAAGTTAAAAGCATAAGTCAAAAATTCTCATCAGCAGATGCAAACGTGAAAATGCACACTAACTACAAACCCCGGTTTATGTCTCAGAATCCCCTGGTACTTATATAGACCCACAAGGACATTAACAGCAAGAGACTGTACCTCATCCCAGGAAGATTCTCTTCCTCTCTCTTCTGTAAAGTGGCGCACTGACACACCATCTGTAAAATGTAGTTACAGGTACATTAATGAGAATATTCACGAATGTATATTAAAACCAACATGTGCGTCTATCTCCGTTCGTGGATGTGTCAAAACAAAAGTGGCAGAAAAGACTTTCAAAGAGTTAGAGCATTTTCTGAAAAAAAAGCTTAAGTCACGGTTGGGATATATGTCAAACCAAGTAGTAAGAGGAAAACATGTAAAAAGAATGGATATGGAATTTGGGTTTGCGCACTATGTATTTCTAACATTTGAAGTTTGCTCTTGTTTTTGTTTTTTCTTTTCTTCTGTTTTTAAATGGAGGTACCGGGAATGAGCACACGGAATTCGGCATGCTAAGCAAGCATTCTATTTACCACTAACCTATGTCCTTCCCCGAGTCAACTAGCTTCTCGGCATAGATAAAATAAAATACAAAACACTCTTTCACGGTTCACTGCCTTAGAAAACTTGTTAGTTTTCTGAAGCGCAAAAGATCTTTGAGGCCTTCTTCCCCGTATCACACTAAGTCTCACATCAGACCGAGTGGGAGACAGGTCTCAGGACTCTTGACTGAAGACACCACAGGCACCAGGTTCTTGTGTTTCTTCCATAACCGATCATCGGCTGTGGAAAGTCAGGGCTCCACTCGCTGCAGACAGTGACAGGGGCGGGCTTGTCCTCCAGGGAGCCAGGGACGTGGTGTCTGTTGAAGGCCCGTGTGCAGAACCGACACGTCTGCCCTCCATCAGAGGGCCCTCTTTCCCTCTACAACAGACACCTCCCTCCCCAGGGCAGGACGAGGAAGACGCGGTCCATAATTTGCGTCTGCTATGGGACCAAAGGGACACGGCCGTGAGCCCAGTCACGGGGCCCGTTCACGGGGAAGCCCCGGAGAGCGATCTGCCCTGCTTCTGCAGTGACTCAAGGAAGAAACAGAGGACTATGCTTTCCTGTTACCGAGCGGAGCAACTGGCTGTAGGGGGCGAGGTTGCAAAGGGCACCAAGGGGGACCAGGTGCAGGTGCCCAGCTGAGCGACGACGGGCCGCACCCGGGGCAGGCCTCGCAGGCTGGTCCTCGGAAAGGTTGGGGCCCTCTGGCCCACGGGGTGACCTGCAGGACAGAAGTGAGGGCTGGGTTGGATGACAGATAAAACGCCAACACCGACAAGAGACGAAACCCAACGCAGCAGCCGTCGGCACCGGGCATCCCACCCTCCACCGGGTGCCCAGAGAGCAGAACGGTGCCACACGCTCCGCCCAGCCCTCTGGGGCCTGCCTGCAGTCTGGGCCGCACAGGGGGACACGGGGATACGACCCTGAAGCTGCACGTCGCCGCCGCCGCTGTCTCCAATTGTAGGAAGCCAAGGGTCCTCCTGCCCGAGAGGCTGCACACAGAGCTTCCAGCACACGGGCAAACTAGCGCCTTCCCAACAGCCAGCCGCTCTGGGCGGAACGGCCCTCCCCGCCACCTTCCCCAGCTCCACGCAAGCTTGCCCGGCGCGGACCAGGAACACGGAGATGGGAAGGACGTGAAGAGCTCATTCTCCACACGAGCAAGCAGAGCCACACCAGGGTCACCACTGTGCCTGCAGGACTCTGCCTGCAGGACCCTGCCAGGCCCTCTCTGCCCCCTCCTCACAAAGGGCACTCCTCCGCCCCGCAGGGGCTCCCCTTGGCTCAAAGAGCACTGGGGAGCTGGGCATCCCGGAGTCCTGCGGCGGAGCTGGCCAAAGGCTCCTGAGGGGACAAGGCTGTCCTCAGAAGGGACTCAGGCTCCACTACAATCATCCCTATCCTCAGGGACGTCTGGATTTTACGTTCGCTGCGGAACGCACCCTACCTGCGTGCTACGGGAGAGTGAGGTGGGGAGTCTCAACCCCACACCTGACACCAAAGGGACTGTACAACCTCGTGCGCAAAACCGCACGATGTGCCATGAGACCGACGAACAGCTCTGACGGCTTCCAGGGCAGGCCAGACCCGGCACAGGTTTGGGGAAAATACACAACGTACGCACTCTGGTGCGCATCGGAATTCCCCCGCATGGAACGAGGCATTTTCACGGCGGGCTCTTTCCCTTCCAGCCTCTATTCCCTACTACAATTGCACCATCTCCGAGAGCCAGGCATTTCTGCCCAGAGTACAACTGGAGGCAGCGGCCAAGACACACTTACCTCCCGAGAAAAGACAGTAACGGGCTGTGAAGTTTACCACACCAAGGAAGACTCAAAGTTGCACAAAGCACACCATACAAAGCTGGAGGGAGGGCTTTTCCCCTTTTCAGGTTACCAGGATCTGAATGGACATTCTAAACAGGAGAATCACCTGGCCTGTGCCGGGAGACGCGTCAAAAGAAAGACGACACAGAAATCCGTCTCAGTGACCCAGGAGCAACCCCACGTGCATGAGGTCAGGAAGGAGTCAGCCGAGCCAGGAGAAGTCAGTGTGGAGCGAGGGCTCACACTTCTCACGCTGTTTCGAGAAACCCACAGTCAAAATCTGCGGGCCCCGGCTCCTAAGCACTCCCTCATGGCTCCTGAAGGCACCAGTCAAGGCGACGGGCTCCCGGGAGAAGCAGCCCACTGGCTCCTGGGCAAGAGTTTTGAATCTGAAAAAGGCAGCGACACGCCACGCCAGACCCATCACAGGACACACAGTCTGCAGACGAGGCCAGGAAAGGCTGCCGGGAGAACGGGAAGATCACCTTTCTCAGGACGAGGTCCAACAGAGCATGACCAGCCCACTTACATGGGCCTCCGGGGCCGCCGCAGGTGGGCGGGCGCTGTCGGGCCACACCGGAGCCGCGCCAGGTCCCGCGTCGGCTAAAAAACACAGAAAAGGATGGAGGATTAGGCTTTAATGCGAAGACACTGCTGAAGCGAAACAAAACCTTTGCGCCTTCCTTCCTTCCTTCCTTCCCCGTATCACACTCGTTTCTTGGAGGAACAGGATACTGACCCCAGGAACTTCTGCATGCTAAGACCGCATTCTCTCTACTGCTGAGCTACATATACCCTTCCCCCCAGAGCACACTAGTTTCTAGGCACAGAAAACAAGAAATGCCAGCCACGTTCACTAACTTACCCAGTGTATAATAAGCTCCGTGTGCTCCACCAACAGAGCTCAGTGTTTTATGATCCGTCAGCTCCTGCGGAGCCACTTCTACAGTCCCAGTAGCATACTCCGGTTTTGTAATTTCGGGCTTAGTCGCCCCTTCCTAGGAACACAAAACAAGATAAATCAGGAACCGAACTTCAGATCATGTGCATACGCTTAGTCAGTCAGGTAGACAACAGTTATTTACCGAAGCTATCAGAACATAAGCCCTATCCTGGGAGAACCTGGCGGTACAAGTAAAAGGCAGATTCTCCTCTCTGTTCTGCCAGAGGCACAGGATCCATGAAAATAAATCAGAACAGGAAAGTTTCAACAGCTCTACAACTGAGGTGAACGGGTACAGTAACGCCACAAAGGACAGGAGATTCCGCTGCACGTGGATAGCTCAGGGAATGCTGGGAAGACCGCACTGTTTCGTAACAGAGAGATCCAGCGCAGAGGGGGGATGTGGAGGGGCTTTGGGGAAGGGCAGCCTGAGTAAAAGGAGCAGGTGGGAAACAGCGTAAGGCATTAAGGGAACTAGACCACTGTTACTGGCGGTGGAATGGGAAGACAAAACATGCTGCCTTGAAAATGAAACATCACTTAATTAATTTCAAGTGAGGACGGCTAAAACAAGAACCAACTCCAAGTTACACCTAACTTTCCCAGAGATGAATTTCCTTTCAATATCCTCTAATAAAATGTAAGGGAAAGACCCTGAAAAAAAGAATGCCCACAGAGACACTGGTTTCATTAGGTGAGTCTGGAAAATGAACAAAAGTGCATTATCCAGTCCTACGGCATTAAGCACAGAATCACATCCTAAACTGTAAGTTAAAAGCATAAGTCAAAAATTCTCATCAGCAGATGCAAACGTGAAAATGCACACTAACTCCAAACCCTTGTTTATGTCTCAGAATCCCCTGGTACTTATATAGACCCACAAGGACATTAACAGCAAGAGAGTGTACCTCATCCCAGGAAGATTCTCTTCCTCTCTCTTCTGTAAAGTGGCGCACTGTCACACCATCTGTAAAATGTATTTACAGGTACATTAATGAGAATATTAACGAATGTATATTAAAACCACCATGTGCGTCTATCTCCGTTCGTGGATGTGTCAAAACAAAAGTGGCAGAAAAGACTTTCAAAGAGTTAGAGCATTTTCTGAAAAAAAATGCTTAAGTCACGGTTGGGATATATTTTAAACCAAGTAGTATGAGGAAAACACGTAAAAAGTATAGATATGGAAGTTGGGTTTGCGCACTATGTATTTCTAACATTTGAAGTTTGCTCTTGTTTTTGTTTTTTCTTTTCTTCTGTTTTTAAATATAGGTACCGGGAATGAGCACACGGAATTCGGCATTCTAAGCAAGCATTCTATTTACCACTAACCTATGTCCTTCCCTGAGTCAACTAGCTTATCGGCATAGATAAAATAATGTACAAAACACTCTTTCACGGTTCACTGCCTTACAAAACATGTTAGTTTGCTGAAGCGCCAAAGAAATTTGAGGCCTTCTTCCCCGTATCACACTAAGTCTCACATCAGACCGAGTGGGAGACAGGTCTCAGGACCCTTGACTGAAGAGACCACAGGCCCCGGGTTCGGGTGTTTCTTCCATAACCGATCATCGGCTGTGGAAGTTCAGGGCTCTACTCGCTGCAGACAGTGACAGGGGCGGGCTTGTCCTCCAGGGAGCCCGGAACGTGGTGTTTGTTGAAGGCCCGTGTGCAGAACCGACACGTCTGCCCTCTGTCAGAGGGCCCTCTATCCCTCTACAACAGACACCTCCCTCCCCAGGGCAGGACGGATAAGATGCGGTCCATGAAGTGCGTCTGCTAAGGGAACAGAGGTACACGGCAGTGAGCCCAGTCACGGCCGCCCGTGCACGGGGAAGCCCCGGAGAGCGATCTGCCCTTCTTCTGCAGTGAATCAAGGAAGAAACAGAGGACTATGCTTTCCTCTTACCGAGCGGAGCAGCTGGCGGTGGGTGGCGAGGTTGCACAGGGCACCTAGGAGGACCAGGTGCATGTGCCCAGCTGGGTGACGAAGGGCCGCACCCGGGGCAGGCCACGCAGGCTGGTCCTCGGAAAGGTTGGGGCCCTCCGGCCCACGGGGTGACCTGCAGGACAGAAGGGAGGGCTGGGTTGGATGACAGACAAAAGCGCCAACACCGACAAGAGCCGAAACCCAACGCAGCAGCCATCGGCACCGGGCACCCTCCACTACACCAGGTGCCCAGAGAGCAGCACGGTGCCACACGCTCCGCCCAGCCCTCTGGGGCCTGCCTGCAGCCTGGGCCGCACAGGGGTCACGGGGATACAACCCTGACGCCGCACGTCGCCGCCGCCGCTGTCTCCAAGTGGAGGAAGCCAAGGGTCCTCCTGCACGAGAGGCTGCACACAGAGATTCCAGCACACTGGCAAACTAGCTCCTTCCCAACAGCCAGCCGCTGTGGGCGGGACGGCCCTCCACGCCACCTTCCCCAGCTCCACGCAAGCTTGCACTGCGCGGACCAGGAAAACGGAGACAGAACGGACGTGAAGAGCTCATTCTCCACACGAGCAAGCAGAGCCGCACCAGGGTCACCGCTCTGCCTGCAGGGCTCTGCCTGCAGGACCCTGCCAGGCCCTCTCTGCCCCCTCCTCACAAAGGGCCCTCCTCGGCCCCGCAGGGTCTTCCCCTGTGTGCAAAGAGCCCTGGGGACCTGGGCATCCCGGGGTCTTGCGGCGGAGCTGGCCAAGGGCTCCTGAGGGGACAAGGCTGTCCTCAGAAGGGACTTAGGCTCCGCTACAATCATCCCTATCCTCAGGGACGTCTGGATTTTACGTTCGCTATGGAACGCCCCCTAACTGCGTGCTACGGGAGAGTGACGTGGGGAGTCTCAACCCCACAGCTGACACCAAAGGGACTGTACCAGCTCGTGCGCAAAACCCCACGGTGTGCCATGAGACCGACGAGCATCTCTGACAGCTTCCAGGGCAGGCCCGACTCGGCGCAGGGTAGGGGACAAACACAACTTACGCACTCTGGTGCGCATCGGATTTCCCCCCATGGAACGAGGCATTTTCACGGCGGGCTCTTTACCTTCCAGCCTCTATTCCCTACTACAAACGCACCATCTCCGAGAGCCAGGCTTTTCTCCCCAGAGTACAACTGGAGGCAGCGGCCAAGACACACTTGCCTCCCGAGAAAATACAGTGACGGGCTGTGACGTTTACCACACCCAGGAAGACTCAAAGTTGCACAAAGAACACCGTACAAAGCTGGAGGGAGGGCTTTTCCCCTTTTCAGGTTACCAGGATCTGAATGGACATTCTAAACAGGAGAATCACGTGGCCTGAGCCGGGAAACCCGTCAAAAGGTCGACGACACAGAAATCCATCTCAGTGACCCAGGAGCAACCGCAGGTGCAGGAGGTCAGGAAGGAGTCAGCCGAGTCATGAGAAGTCAGTGTGGAGCGAGGGCTCACCCTCCTCACGCTGTTTTGAGAAACCCACAGTCAAAGTCTGTGGGCCCCGGCTCCTAAGCACCCCCTCATGGCTCCTGCAGGCTCCAGCCAAGGCGACCAGATCCCAGGAGAAGCAGCCCACTGGCTCCTGGGCAAGAGTTTTGAGTCTGAAAATGGCAGCGACACGCCACGCCAGACCTGTCACAGGGCACAGAGTCTGCAGACGAGGCCAGGAAAGGCTGCCGGGAGAACGTGAATATCACCTTTCCCAGGACGAGGACAAACAGAGCATGACCACCCCACTTACCTGGGCCTCCGGGGCCGCCGCAGGTGGGCGGGCGCTGCCGTGCCACCCGGGAGCAGCGCCAGGTCCCGCGTCGGCTGAAAACCACAGAAAAGAATGGAGGATTAGGCTTTCCTGCGAAGACACTGCTGAAGCGAAACAAAACCTTTGTGCCTTCCTTCCTTCCTTCCTTCCACGTATCACACTCGTTTCTTGGAGGAACTGGATACTGACCCCAGGAACACCTGCATGCTAAGCCCGCATTCTCTCTACTGCTGAGCTACATATACCCTTCCCCCCAGAGCACACTAGTTTCTAGGCACAGAGGACAAGAAATGCCAGCCACGTTCACTAACATACCCAGTGTATAATAAGCTCCGTTTGCTCCACCAAAAGAGCTCAGTGTTTTATGATCCGTCAGCTCCTGCGGAGCCACTTCTACAGTCCCAGTAGCATACTCCGGTTTTGTAATTTCGGGCTTAGTCGCCCCTTCCTAGGAACACAAAACAAGATAAATCAGGAACCGAACTTCAGATCATGTGCATACGCTTAGTCAGTCAGTTAGACCAGAGTTATTTACCGAAGCTATCAGAACATAAGCCCTATCCTGGGAGAAGCTGGATGTAGAAGTAAAAGGCAGATTCTCCTCTCTGTACTGCCAGAGGCAAAGGATCCATGAAAACAAATCAGCACAGAAAAGTTTCAACAGCTCTACAACTGAGGTGAACGGGTACAGTAACGCCACAAAGGACAGGAGAGTCCGCTGCACGTGGATAGCTCAGTTAATGCTGGGAAGACCTCAGTGTTTCGTAAAAGAAAAATCCAGTGCAGAGGGGGCATGTGGAGGGGCTTTGGGGAAGGGCAGCCTGACTTAAAAGAGCAGGTGGGAAACAGCGTAAGACATTAAGGGAACTAGACCACTGTTACTGGCGGTGGAATGGGAAGACAAAACATGCTGCCTTGAAAATGAAACATCACTTATTTAATTTCAAGTGAGGACGGCTAAAACAAGAACCAACTCGAAGATACACCTAACTTTCCCAGGGATGAATTTTTTTTCAATATCCTCTAATAAACTCTAAGGGAAAGACCCTGAAAAAAAGAATGCCCACACAGAATCTGGTTTCAAAGGTGAGTCTGGAAAATGAACAAAAGTGCATTATCCAGTCCTACGGCATTAAGCACAGAATCACATCCTAAACTGTAAGTTAAAAGCATAAGTCAAAATTTCTCATCAGCAGATGCAAACGTGAAAATGCACACAAACACCAACCACCGGTTTATGTCTCAGAATCCCCTGGTACTTATATAGTCACACAAGGGCATTAACAACAAGAGACTGTACCACATCCCAGGAAGAATCTCTTCCTCCCTCTTATGTAAAGTGGCGCACTGACACACCATCTGTAAAATGTAGTTACAGGTACATTAATGAGAATATTAACGAATGTATATTAAAACCACCATGTGCGTCTATCTCCGTTCGTGGATGTGTCAAAACAAAAGTGGCAGAAAAGACTTTCAAAGAGTTAGAGCATTTTCTGGAAAAAAAATGCTTAAGTCACGGTTGGGATATATTTTAAACCAAGTAGTATGAGGAAAACACATAAAAAGTATAGATATGGAAGTTGGGTTTGCGCACTATGTATTTCTAACATTTGAAGTTTGCTCTTGTTTTTGTTTTTTCTTTTCTTCTGTTTTAAAATGTAGGTACCGGGAATGAGCACACGGAATTCGGCATTCAAAGCAAGCATTCTGTTTACCACTAACCTATGTCCTTCCCCGGGTCAACTAGCTTATCGGCATAGATAAAATAATGTACATAACACTCTTTCACGGTTCACTGCCTTACAAAACATGTTAGTTTGCTGAAGCGCCAAAGAAATTTGAGGCCTTCTTCTCCGTATCACACTAAGTCTCACATCAGACCGAGTGGGAGACAGGTCTCAGGACCCTTGACTGAAGAGACCACAGGCCCCGGGTTCGGGTGTTTCTTCCATAACCGATCATCGGCTGTGGAAGTTCAGGGCTCTACTCGCTGCAGACAGTGACAGGGGCGGGCTTGTCCTCCAGGGAGCCCGGAACGTGGTGTGTGTTGAAGGCCCGTGTGCAGAACCGACACGTCTGCCCTCTGTCAGAGGGCCCTCTATCCCTCTACAACAGACACCTCCCTCCCCAGGGCAGGACGGATAAGATGCGGTCCATAAAGTGCGTCTGCTAAGGGAACAGAGGTACACGGCAGTGAGCCCAGTCACGGCCGCCCGTGCACGGGGAAGCCCCGGAGAGCGATCTGCCCTCCTTCTGCAGTGAATCAAGGAAGAAACAGAGGACTATGCTTTCCTCTTACCGAGCGGAGCAGCTGGCGGTGGGTGGCGAGGTTGCACAGGGCACCTAGGAGGACCAGGTGCATGTGCCCAGCTGGGCGACGAAGGGCCGCACCCGGGGCAGGCCACGCAGGCTGGTCCTCGGAAAGGTTGGGGCCCTCCGGCCCACGGGGTGACCTGCAGGACAGAAGGGAGGGCTGGGTTGGATGACAGACAAAAGCGCCAACACCGACAAGAGCCGAAACCCAACGCAGCAGCCATCGGCACCGGGCACCCTCCACTAAACCAGGTGCCCAGAGAGCAGCACGGTGCCACACGCTCCGCCCAGCCCTCTGGGGCCTGCCTGCAGCCTGGGCCGCACAGGGGTCACGGGGATACAACCCTGACGCCGCACGTCGCCGCCGCCGCTGTCTCCAAGTGGAGGAAGCCAAGGGTCCTCCTGCACGAGAGGCTGCACACAGAGATTCCAGCACACTGGCAAACTAGCTCCTTCCCAACAGCCAGCCGCTGTGGGCGGGACGGCCCTCCACGCCACCTTCCCCAGCTCCACGCAAGCTTGCACTGCGCGGACCAGGAACGCGGAGGTGGGACGGACGTGAAGATCTCATTCTCCACACGAGCAAGCAGAGCCGCACCAGGGTCACCGCTCTGCCTGCAGGGCTCTGCCTGCAGGACCCTGCCAGGCCCTCTCGGCTCCCTCCTCACAAAGGGCCCTCCTCGGCCCCGCAGGGTCTTCCCCTGTGTGCAAAGAGCCCTTGGGACCTGGGCATCATGGAGTCCTCCGGCGGAGCTGGCCAAGGGCTCCTGAGGGGACAAGGCTGTCCTCAGAAAGGACTCAGGCTCCGATACAATCATCCCTATCCTCAGGGACGTCTGGATTTTACGTTCGCTACGGAATGCACCCTACCTGCGTGCTAATGGAGAGTGACGTGGGAAGTCTCATCCCCACACCTGAAACCAAAGGGACTGTACCAGCTCGTGCGCAAAACCCCACGGTGTGCCATGAGACTGACGAGCAGCTCTGACAGCTTCCAGGGCAGGCCCGACCCGGCGCAGGGTGGGGGACAAACACAACGTATGCACTCTGGTGCGCATCGGAATTCCCCCACAGGGAAGGAGGCATTTTCACGGCGGGCTCTTTCCCATCCAGCCTCTATTCCCTATTACAAACGCACCATCTCCTAGAGCCAGGCTTTGCTGCCCAGAGTACAACTGGAGGCAGCGGCCAAGACACACTTACTTACCGAGAAAAGACAGTGACGGGCTGTGACTTTTACCACAACCAGGAAGACTCAAAGTTGCACAAAGCACACCGTACAAAGCTGGAGGGTGAGATTTGCCCCTTTTCAGGTTACCAGGATCTGAATGGACATTCTAAACAGGAGAATCACCTGGCCTGAGCCGGGAAACCCGTCAAAAGAAAGACGACACAGTAATCGGTCTCAGTGTCCCAGGAGCAACCCCAGGTGCAGGAGGTCAGGAAGGAGTCAGCCGAGCCAGGAGAAGTCAGTGTGGAGCGAGGGCTCACCCTCCTCACGCTGTTTTGAGAAACCCACAGTCAAAGTCTGCGGCCCCGGTTCCTAAGCACTCCCTCATGGCTTCTGCAGGCACCAGCCAAAGCGACCGGCTCCCGGGAAAAGCAGCCCACTGGCTCCTGGGCAAGAGTTTTGAGTCTGAAAAAGGCAGCGACATGCCACGCCAGACCCGTAACAGGACACACATTCTGCAGACGAGGCCAGGAACGGCTGCCGGGAGAACGTGAAGATCACCTTTCCCAGGACGAGGACAAACAGAGCATGACCACCCCAATTACCTGGGCCTCCGGGGACACCGCAGGTGGGCGGGCGCTGCCGTGCCACCCCGGAGCAGCGCCTGGTCCCGCGTCGGCTGAAAACCACAGAAAAGGATGGAGGATTAGGCTTTCCTGCGAAGACACTGCTGAAGCGAAACAAAAACCTTGCGCCTTCCTTCTTTCCTTCCTTCCACGTATCACACACCTTTCTTGGAGGAACTGGATACTGACCCCAAGAAATCCTGCATGCTAAGCCCGCATTCTCTCTACTGCTGAGCTACATATACCATTTCCCCCAGAGCACACTAGTTTCTAGACACAGAGGACAAGGATTGCCAGCCACGTTCACTAACTTACCCAGTGTATAATAAGCTCCGTGTGCTCCACCAACAGAGCTCAGTGTTTTATGATCCGTCAGCTCCTGCGGAGCCACTTCTACAGTCCCAGTAGCATACTCCGGTTTTGTAATTTCGGGCTTAGTCGCCCCTTCCTAGGATCACAAAACATAATAAATCAGGAACCGAACTTCAGATCATGTGCATACGCTTAGTCAGTCAGGTAGACAACAGTTATTTACCGAAGCTATCAAAACATAAGCCCTAGCCTGGGAGAAGCTGGCAGTACAAGTAAAAGGCAGATTCTACTCTCTGTTCTGCCAGAGGCACAGGATCCATGAAAACAAATCAGCACAGAAAAGTTTCAACAGCTCTACAACTGAGGTGAACGGGTACAGTAACGCCACAAAGGACAGGAGCGTCCGCTGCACGTGGATAGCTCAGGGAATGCTGGGAAGACCGCACTGTTTCGTAAAAGACAGATCCAGCGCAGAGGGGTGATGTGGAGGGGCTTTCGGGAAGGGCAGCCTGACTTAAAGGAGCAGGTGGGAAACAGCGTAAGGCATTAAGGGAACTAGACCACTGTTACTGGCGGTGGAATGGGAAGACAATACATGTTGCCTTGAAAATGAAACATCACTTAATTAATTTCATGTGAGGACGGCTAAAACAAGAACCAACTCCAAGATACACCTAACTTTCCCAGGGATGAATTTCTTTTCAATATCCTCTAATAAACTGTAAGGGAATGACCCTGAAATAAAGAATGCCCACACAGACAGTGGTTTCACTAGGTGAGTCTGGAAAATGAACACAAGTGCATTATCCAGTCCTGCGGCATTAAGCACAGAATCACATCCTAAAATGTAAGTTAAAACCATAAGTCAAAAATTCTCATCAGCAGATGCAAACGTGAAAAAGCACACTCACACCAACCCCCGGTTTATGTCTCAGAATCCCCTGGTACTTATATAGTCACACAAGGACATTAACAACAAGAGACTGTACCTCATCCCAGGAAGATTCTCTTCCTCTCTCTTCTGTAAAGTGGCGCACTGACACACAATCTGTAAAATGTAGTTACAGGTACATTAATGAGAATATTCAGAAATGTATATTAAACAACCATGTGCGTCTATCTCTGTTCGTGGATGTGTCAAAACAAAAGTGGCAGAAAAGTCTTTCAAAGATTTAGAGCATTTTCTGAAAAAAAATGATTAAGTCACGGTTGGGATATATTTCAATCCAAGTAGTAAGAGGAAAACACGTAAAAAGGATGGATATGGAAGTTGGGTTTGCGCACTATGTATTTCTAACATTTGAAGTTTGCTCTTGTTTTTGTTTTATCTTTTCTTCTGTTTTTAAATGGAGGTACCGGGAATGAGCACACGGAATTCGGCATGCTAAGCAAGCATTCTAATTTCCACTAACCTATGTCCTTCCCCGAGTCAACTAGCTTCTCTGCATAGATAACATAAACTACAAAACACTTTTTCACTGTTCACTGCCTTACAAAACATGTTAGTTTGCTGAAGCGCAAAAGATCTTTGAGGCCTTCTTTCCCATAGCTCACGAAGTCTCACATCAGACCGAGTGGGAGACAGGTCTCAGGACCCTTGACTGAAGAGACCACAGGCCCCGGGTTCAGGTGTTTCTTCCATAACCAATATTCGGCTGTGGAAGGGCAGGGCTCCACTCGCTGCAGACAGTGACAGAGGCGGTCTTGTCTTCCAGGGAGCCCGGAACGTGGTGTCTGTTGAAGGCCCGTGTGCAGAACCGACACGTCTGCCCTCCGTCAGAGGACCCTCTTTCCCTCTACAACAGACACCTCCCTCCCCAGGGCAGGACGGGGAATTCGCTGTCCATCAAGTTCGTCTGCTTAGGGACCAGAGGCTCACGGCCGTGAGCACAGTCACGGCCGCCCGAGCACGGGGAAGCCCCGGAGAGCGATCTGCCCTTCTTCTGCAGTGACTCAAGGAAGAAACAGAGGACTATGCTTTCCTCATACCGAGCGGAGCAGCTGGCGGTGGGGGGCGAGGTTGCACAGGGCACCAATTGGGAACAGGTGCAGGTGCCCAGCTGGGCGACGAAGGGTCGCACCCGGGGCAGGCCACGCAGGCTGGTCCTCGGAAATGTTTGGGCACCCCGGCCCACGGGGTGACCTGCAGGACAGAAGGGAGGGCTGGGTTGGATGAAATACAAAAGCACCAACATCTACAAGAGACGGAACCCAATGCAGGAAGCGTCGAAACCGGGCACCCTCCCCTCCACCGGGTGCCCAGAGAGCAGCACGGTGCCACAGGCTCCGCCCAGCCCTATGGGTCCTGCCTGCAGCCTGAGCCGCACAGGGGGACACGGGGATACGACCCTGAAGCCGCACGTCGCCGCCGCCGCTGTCACCAATTGGAGGAAGCCAAGGGTCCTCCTGCCCGAGAGGCTGCAAACAGAGCTTCCAGCACACGTGTAAACTAGCTCCTACCCAACAGCCAGCCGCTCTGGGCGGGAAGGCCCTCCCCGACACCTTCCCCATCTCCACGCAAGCTTGCACGGCGTGGACCAGGAACACGGAGACGGGACGGACGTGAAGAGCTCATACTCCACACGAGCAAGCAGAGCCGCACAAGGGTCACCGCACTGCCTGCAGGGCTCTGCCTGCAGGACCCTGCCAGGCCCTCTCTGCCCCCTCCTCACAAAGGGCCCTCCCTCACCCCGCAGGGGCTGCCTCTGGGCGAACAGAGCCCTGAGGAGCTGGGCATCCCGGAGTCCTGCGGCGGAGCTGGCCAAAGGCTCCTGAGGGGACAAGGCTGTCCTCAGAAGGGACTCAGGCTCTGCTACAATCATCCCTAACCTCAGGGGCGTCTGGATTTTACGTTTGATACGAAACCCACCCTACCTGCGTGCTACGGGGGAGTGACGAGGGGAGTCTCAACACCACACCTGATACCAAAGGGAATGTACCAGCTCGTGCGCAAAACACCACGGTGTGCCATGAGACCGAAGAGCAGCTCTGACAGCTTCCAGGGCAGGCCCGACCCTGTGCAGGGTTGGGGACAAACACAACGTATGCACTCTGGTGCGCATCGGAATTCCCCCGAAGGGAAGGAGGCATTTTCACGGCGGGCTCTTTCCCTTCCAGCCTCTATTGCCTACTACAAACGCACAATCTCAGAGAGCCAGGCTTTTATGCCCAGAGTACAACTGAAGGCAGCGGCCAAGACACACTTACCTCCCGAGAAAAGACAGTGACGGGCTGTGACTTTTACCACACCCAGGAAGACTCAAAGTTGCACAAAGCACACCGTACAAAGCTGGAGGGAGGGCTTTGCCCCTTTTCAGGTTACCAGGATATGAATGGACATTCAAACAGGAGAATAACCTGGCCTGAGCCGGGAAACCAGTCAAAAGTACGACGACACAGAAATCCGTCTCAGTGACACAGGAGCAACCCGAGGTGCAGGAGGTCAGGAAGGAGTCAGCCGAGCCAGGAGGAGTCAGTGTGGAGCGAGGGCTCATACTCCTCATGCTGTTTCGAGAAACCCACAGTAAATGTCTGCGGGCCCCGGCTCCTAAGCACACCCTCATGGCTCCTACAGTCACCAGCCAAGGCGAAGGGCTCCCGGGAGAAGTAGCCCACTGGCTCCTGGGCAAGAGTTTTGAGTCTGAAAAAGGCAGCGACACGCCACGCCAGACCCGTCACAGGACACACATTCTGCAGACGAGTCCAGGAACGGCTGCCGGGAGAACTGGAAGATCTCCTTTCCCAGGACGAGGTCCAACAGAGCATGACCACCCCACTTACCTGGGCCTCCGGGGCCGCCGCAGGTGGTCGGGTGCTGCCGGGCCACACCGGTGCCACGCCAGGTCACGCGTTGGCTAAAAATCACAGAAAAGAATGGAGGATTAGGCTTTCCTGCGAAGACACTTCTGAAGCGAAACAAAAACTTTGCGCCTTCCTTCATTCCTTCCTTCCCCGTATCACACTCGTTTCTTGGAGGAACTGGATACTGACCCCAGGAACTCCTGCATGCTAAGCTCGCAATCTCTCTACTGCTGAGCTACATATACCATTTCCCCCAGAGCACACTAGTTTCTAGGCACAGAGGACAAGAAATACCAGCCACGTTCACTAACATACCCAGTGTATAATAAGCTCCGTGTGCTCCACCAACAGAGCTCAGAGTTTTATGATCCGTCAGCTCCTGCGGAGCCACTTCTACAGTCCCAGTAGCATACTCCGGTTTTGTAATTTCGGGCTTAGTCGCCCATTCCTAGGATCAAAAACAAAATAAATCAGGAACCGAAATTCAGATCATGTGCATACGCTTAGTCAGTCAGGTAGACAACAGTTATTTACCGAAGCTCTCAGAACATAAGCCCTAGCCTGAGAAAAGCTGGCGGTACAAGTAAAAGGCAGATTCTCCTCTCTGTTCGGCCAGAGGCACAGGATCCATGAAAACAAATCAGCACTGATATGTTTCAACAGCTCTACAACTGATGTGAACGGGTACAGTAACGCCACAAAGGACAGGAGAGTCCACTGCACGTGGATAGCTCAGGGAATGCTGGGAAGTACGCACTGTTTCGTAAAAGAGAGATCCAGCGCAGAGGGGTGATGTGGAGGGCCTTTGGGGAAGGGCAGCCTGAGTAAAAGGAGCAGGTGGGAAACAGCGTAAGGCATTAAGGGAACTAGACCACTGTTACTGGCGGTGGAATGGGAAGACAAAACATGCTGCCTTGAAAATGAAACATCACTTATTTAATTTCAAGTGAGGACGGCTAAAACAAGAACCATCTCCAAGATAAACCTAACTTTCCCAGGGATGAATTTCTTTTCAATATCCTCTAATAAACTCTAAGGGAAAGACCCTGAAAAAAAGAATGCCAACAAAGACACTGGTTTCAATAGGTGAGTCTGGAAAATGAACACAAGAGCATTATCCAGTCCTACGGCATTATGCACAGAATCACATCCTAAAATGTAAGTTAAAACCATAAGTCAAAATTTCTCATCAGCAGATGCAAACGTGAAAAAGCACACTCACACCAACCCACGGTTTATGTCTCAGAATCCCCTGGTACTTATATACACACACAAGGACATTAACAACAAGAGACTGTACCTCATCCCAGGAAGATTCTCTTCCTCTCTCTTCTGTAAAGTGGCGCACTGACACACCATCTGTAAAATGTAGTTACAGGTACATTAATGAGAATATTCACGAATGTATATTAAAACCACCATGTGCATCTATCTCCGTTCGTGGATGTGTCAAAACAAAAGTGGCAGAAAAGACTTTCAAAGAGTTAGAGCATTTTCTGAAAAAAAAGCTTAAGTCACGGTTGGGATATATGTCAAACCAAGTAGTAAGAGGAAAACATGTAAAAAGAATGGATATGGAATTTGGGTTTGCGCACTATGTATTTCTAACATTTGAAGTTTGCTCTTGTTTTTGTTTTTCCTTTTCTTCTGTTTTTAAATGGAGGTACCGGGAATGAGCACACGGAATTCGGCATGCTAAGCAAGCATTCTATTTACCACTAGCCTATGTCCTTCCCCGAGTCAACTAGCTTACCGGCATAGATAAAATAAAATACAAAACACTCTTTCACGGTTCACTGCCTTACAAAACATGTTAGTTTGCTGAAGCGCCAAAGAACTTTGAGGCCTTCTTCCCCGTATCACACTAAGTCTCACATCAGACCGAGTGGGAGACAGGTCTCAGGACCCTTGACTGAAGAGACCACAGGCCCCGGGTTCGGGTGATTCTTCCATAACCGATTATCGGCTGTGGAAGGTCAGGGCTCCTCTCACTGCAGACAGTGACAGGGGCGGGCTTGTCCTCCAGGGAGCCCGGAACTTGGTGTTGTTGAAGGCCCGTGTGCAGAACCGACACGTCTGCCCTCCGTCAGAGGACCCACTTTCCCTCTACAACAGACACCTCCCTCCCCAGGGCAGGACGGGGAAGACGCAGTCCATCAAGTGCGTCTGCTAAAGGACCAGAGGGACACGGCCGTGAGCCCAGTCACTGTCGCCCGTGCACGGGGAAGCCCCGGAGAGCGATCTGCCCTTCTTCTGCAGTGACTCAAGGAAGAAACAGAGGACTATGCTTTCCTCTTACCGAGCGGAGCAGCTGGCGGTGGGGGGCCAGATTGCACAGGGCAGCAAGTGGGACCAGGTGCAGGTGCCCAGCTGAGCGACGACGGGCCGCACCCGGGGCAGGCCACGCAGGCTGGTCCTCGGAAAGGTTGGGGCTCTCTGGCCCACGGGGTGACCTGCAGGACAGAAGGGAGGGCTGGGTTGGATGACAGACAAAAGCGCCAACATCGACAAGAGACGGAACCCAATGCAGCAACCGTCGGCACCGGGCACCCTCAACTCCACCGGGTGCCCAGAGAGCAGCACGGTGCCACAAGCTCCGCCCAGACCTCTGGGGCCTGCCTGCAGCCTGGGCCGCACAGGGGGACACGGGGATACGACCCTGAAGCCGCAAGTCGCCGCCGCCGCTGTCTCCAAGTGGAGGAAGCCAAGGGTCCTCCTTCCCGAGAGGCTGCACACAGAGCTTCCAGCACACGGGCAAACTAGCGCCTTCCCAACAGCCAGCCGCTCTGGGCGGGACGGCCCTCCCCGCCACCTTCCCCAGCTCCACGCAAGCTTGCCCGGCGCGGACCAGGAACACGGAGACGGGACGGATGTGAAGAGCTCATTCTCCACACGAGCAAGCAGAGCCGCACCACGGTCTCCGCTCTGCCTGCAGGGCTCTGCCTGCAGGACCCTGCCAGGCCCTCTCGGCCCCCTCCTCACAAAGGGCCCTCCTCCGCCCCGCAGGGGCTATCCCTGGGCGCAAAGAGTCCTGGGGAGCTGGGCATTCCGGAGTCCTGCGTTGGAGCTGGCCAAGTGCTCCTCAGGGGCAAGGCTGTCCTCAGAAGGGACTCAGGCTCCGCTACAATCATCCCTATCCTTAGGGACGTCTGGATTTTACGTTCGCTACGGAACGCACCTTACCTGCGTGCTACGGGAGAGTGACGTGGGGAGTCTCAACCCCACACCTGACACCAAAGGGACTGTACAAGCTGGTGCACAAAACCCCACGGTGTGCCATGAGACCGACGAGCAGCTCTGACAGCTTGCAGGGCAGGCACGACCCGGCGCAGGGTGGGGGACAAACACAACGTACGCACACTGGTGCGCATCGGAATTCCCCCGCAGTGAAGGAGGCATTTTCACGGCGGGCTCTTTCCCTTCCAGCCTCTATTCCCTACTACAAACGCACCATCTCCGAGAGCCAGGCTTTTCTGACCAGAGTACATCTAGAGGCAGCGGCCAAGACACAAGTACCTCCCGAGAAAAGACAGTGACCGGCTGTGACGTTTACCAAACCCAGGAAGACTCAAAGTTGCACAAAGCACACCGTACAAAGCTGGAGGGAGGGCTTTGCCCCTTTTCAGGTTACCAGGATCTGAATGGACATTCTAAACAGGAGAATCACCTGGCCTGAGCCGGGAAACCAGTCAAAAGAACGACGACACAGAAATCCGTCTCAGTGACCCAGGAGCAACCCCAGGTGCAGGAGGTCAGGAAGGAGTCAGCCGAGCCAGGAGAAGTCAGTGTGGAGCGAGGGCTCACGCTCCTCACGCTGTTTCGAGAAACCCACAGTAAAAGTCTGCGTGCCCCGTCTCTTAAGCACTCCCTCATGTCTACTGCAGGCACCAGCCATGGCGACGTGCTTCTGGGAGAAGCAGCCCACTGGCTCCTGGGCAAGAGTTTTGATTCTGAAAAAGGCAGCGAAACGCCACGCCAGACCCGTCACAGGACACACAGTCTGCAGACGAGGCCAGGAACGGCTGCCGGGAGAACAGGAAATTCACCTTTCCCAGGACGAGGTCCAACAGAGCATGACCACCCCACTTACCTGGGCCTCCGGGGCCGCCGCAGGTGGGCGGGTGCTGCCGGGCCATACCGGAGCCACGCCACGACCCGCGTCGGCTAAAAACCACAGAAAAGGATGGAGGATTAGGCTTTCCTGCGAAGACACTTCTTAAGCGAAACAAAATCATTGCGCGTTCCTTCCTTCCTTCCTTCCCCGTATCACACTCGTTTCTTGGAGGAACTGGATACTGACCCCAGGAACCCCTGCATGCTAAGCCCGCATTCTCTCTACTGCTGAGCTAAATATACCCTTCCCCCCAGAGCACACTTGTTTCTAGGCACAGAGGACAAGGAATGCCAGCCACGTTCACTAACTTACCCAGTGTATAATAAGCTCCGTGTGCTCCACCAACAGAGCTCAGTGTTTTATGATCCGTCAGCTCCTGCGGAGCCACTTCTACAGTCCCAGTAGCATACTCCGGTTTTGTAACTTCGGGCTTAGTCGCCCCTTCCTAGGAACAAAAAACAAGAAAAATCAGGAACCGAACTTCAGATCATGTGCATACGCTTAGTCAGTCAGGTAGACAACAGTTATTTACCGAAGCTATCAGAACATAAGCCCTATCCTGGGAGAAGCTGGCGGTACAAGTAAAAGGCAGATTCTCTTCTATGTTCTGCCAGAGGCACAGGATCCATGAAAACAAATCATCACAGAAAAGTTTCAACAGCTCTACAACGGAGGTGAACGGGTACAGTAACGCCACAAAAGACAGGAGAGTCCGCTGCACGTGGATAGCTCAGGGAATGCTGGGAAGACCTCACTGTTTCGTAAAAGAGAGATCCAGCACAGAGGGGGGATGTGGAGGGGCTTTGGGGAAGGGCAGTCTGAGTAAAAGGAGCAGGTGGGAAACAGCGTAAGGCATTAAGGGAACTAGACCACTGTTACTGGCGGTGGAATGGGAAGACAAAACATGCTGCCTTGAAAATGAAACATCACTTAATTAATTTCAGGTGAGGATGGCTAAAAGAAGAATCAACACCAAGATACACCTAACTTTCCCAGGGATGAATTTCCTTTCAATATCCTCTAATAAAATGTAAGGGAAAGACCCTGAAAAAAAGAATGCCCAATCAGACACTGGTTTCACTAGGTGAGTCTTGAAAATTAACACAAGTGCATTATACAGTCCTACGGCATTAAGCACAGAATCACATCCTAAACTGTAAGTCAAAAGCATAAGTCAAAAATTCTCATCAGAACATGCAAACGTGGAAATGCACACTCACACCAATCCCCGGTTATGTCTCAGAATCCCCTGGTACTTATATAGTCACACAAGTATATTAACAACAAAAGACTGTACCTCATCCCAGGAAGATTCTCTTCCTCTCTCTTCTGTAAAGTGGCGCACTGACACACCATCTGTAAAATGTAGTTACAGGTACATTAATGAGAATATTCACGATTGTATATTAAAACCACCATGTGCGTCTATCTCCGTTCGTGGATGTGTCAAAACAAAAGTGGCAGAAAAGACTTTCAAAGAGTTAGAGCATTTTCTGAAAAAACATGCTTAAGTCACGGTTGGGATATATTTCAAACCAAGTAGTAAGAGGAAAACACGTAAAAAGAATGGATATGGAAGTTGGGTTTGCGCACTATGTATTTCTAACATTTGAAGTTTGCTCTTGTTTTTGTTTTTCCTTTTCTTCTGTTTTTAAATGGAGGTACCGGGAATGAGCACACGGAATTCGGCATGCTAAGCAAGCATTCTATTTACCACTAACCTATGTCCTTCCCCGTGTCAACTAGCTTCTCGGCATAGATAAAATAAAATACAATACACTCTTTCACGGTTCACTGCCTTACAAAACATGTTAGTTTGCTGAAGCGCAAAAGACCTTTGAGGCATTGTTCCCCGTATCACACTAAGTCTCACATCAGACCGAGTGGGAGACAGGTCTCAGGACCCTTGACTGAAGAGACCACAGGCCCCGGGTTCGGGTATTTCTTCCATAACCGATCATCGGCTGTGGAAGTTCAGGGCTCCACTCGCTGCAGACTGTGACAGGGGTGGGCTTGTCCTCCAGGGAGCCCGGAACGTGGTGTCTGTTTTAAGGCCCGTGTACAGAACCGACACGTCTGCCCTCCATCAGAGGACCCACTTTCCCTCTACAACAGACACCTCCCTCCCCAGGGCAGGACGGGGAAGACGCGGTCCATCAAGTGCGTCTGCTACGGGACCAGAGGGACACGGCCGTGAGCACAGTCACGGCCGCCCGTGCACGGGGAAGCCCCGGAGAGCGATCTGCCCTTCTTCTGCAGTGACTCAAGGTAGAAACAGAGGACTATGCTTTCCTCTTACCGAGCGGAGCAGCTGGAGGTGGGGGGCGAGGTTGCACAGGGCACCAAGGGGGACCAGGTGCAGGTGCCCAGCTGGGCGACGACGGGCCGCACCCGGGGCAGGCCACGCAGGCTGGTCCTCGGAAAGGTTGGGGCCCTCCGGCCCACGGGGTGACCTGCAGGACAGAAGGGAGGGCTAGGTTGGGTGACAGACAAAAGCACCAACACCGACAAGAGACGAACCCCATTGCAGCAGCCGTCGGCACCGGGCACCCTCACCTCCACCGGGTGCCCAGAGAGCAGCAGGGTGCCACACGCTCCGCCCAGCCCTCTGGGGCCTGCCTGCAGCCTGGGCCGCACAGGGGGACACGGGGATGCTACCCTGACGCCGCACGTCGCCGCCACCGCTGTCTCCAGGTGGAGGAAGCCAAGGGTCCTCCTGCCCGAGAGGCTGCACACAGAGCTTCCAGCACACGGGCAAACTAGCACCTTCCCAACAGCCAGCCGCTCTGGGCGGGACGGCCCTCCCCGCCACCTTCCCCAGCTCCACGCCAGCTTGCCCGGCGCTGACCAGTAACACGGAGACGGGACGTATGTGAAGAGCTCATTCTCCACACGAGCAAGCAGAGCCGCACCAGGGTCACTGCTCTGCCTGCAGGGCTCTGCCTGCAGGACCCTGCCAGGCCCTCTCGGCCCCCTCCTCACAAAGGGCCCTCCTCAGCCCCGCAGGGGCTGCCCCTGGGCGCAAAGAGCCCTGGGGAGCTGGGCATCACGGAGTCCTGCAGCGGAGCTGGCCAAGGGTTCCTGAGGGGACAAGGCTGTCCTCAGAAGGGACTCAGGCTCCGCTACAATCATCCCTATGCTCAGGGACGTCTGGATTTTACGTTCGCTATGGAATGACCCCTAACTGCGTGCTACGGGAGAGTGACGTGGGGAGTCTCAACCCCACACGTGACACCAAAGGGATTGTACCAGCTCGTGCGCAAAATCCCACGGTGTGCCATGAGACCGACGAGCAGCTCTGACAGCTTCCAGGGCAGGCCCGACCCGGCGCAGGGTGGGGGACAAACACAATGTACGCACTCTGGTGCGCATCGGAATTCCCCCGAAGGGAAGGAGGCATTTTCACGGCGGGCTCTTTCCCTTCCAGCCTCTATTCCCTACTACAAAAGCACCATCTCCGAGAGCCAGGCTTTTCTGCCCAGAGTACAACTGAAGGCAGCAGCCAAGACACACTTACCTCCCGAGAAAAGACAGTGACGGGCTGTGATTTTACCACACCCAGGAAGACTCAAAGTTGCACAAAGCACACCGTACAAAGCTGGAGGGAGGGCTTTGCCCCTTTTCAGGTTACCAGGATATGAATGGACATTCTAAACAGGAGAATAACCTGGCCTGAGCCGGGAAACCAGTCAAAAGTACGACGACACAGAAATCCGTCTCAGTGACCCAGGAGCAACCCCAGGTGCAGGAGGTCAGGAAGGAGTCAGCCGAGCCAGGAGAAGTCAGTGTGGAGTGAGGGCTCACCCTCCTCACGCTGTTTCGAGAAACCCACAGTAAAATTCTGCGGGCCCCGTCTCCTAAGCACTCCCTCATGGCTCCTACAGGCACCAGCCAATGTGACGGGCTCCCGGGAGAAGCAGCCCACTGGCTCCTGGGCAAGAGTTTTGAGTCTGAAAAAGGCAGCGACACGCCACGCCAGACCCGTCACAGGACACACATTCTGCAGACGAGTCCAGGAACGGCTGCCGGGAGAACAGGAAGATCTCCTTTCCCAGGACGAGGTCCAACAGAGCATGACCACCCCACTTACCTGGGCCTCCGGGGCCGCCGCAGGTGGGCGGGCGCTGCCGGGCCACACCGGAGCCGCGCCAGGTCCCGCGTCGGCTAAAAACCACAGAAAAGAATGGAGGATTAGGCTTTCCTGCGAAGACACTGCTGAAGCGAAACAAAATCTTTGCGCCTTCCTTCATTCCTTCCTTCCCCGTATCACACTCGTTTCTTGGAGGAACAGGATACTGACCCCAGGAACCCCTGCATGCTAAGCCCGCATTCTCTCTACTGCTGAGCTACATATACCCTTTCCCCCAGAGTACACAATTTTCTAGGCACAGAAGACAAGAATTGCCAGCCACATTCACTAACTTACCCAGTGTATAATAAGCTCCGTGTGCTCCACCAACAGAGCTCAGTGTTTTATGATCCATCAGCTCCTGCGGAGCCAGTTCTACAGTCCCAGTAGCATACTCCGGTTTTGTAATTTCGGGCTTAGTCGCCCCTTCCTAGGAACACAAAACAAAATAAATCAGGAACCGAACTTCAGATCATGTGCATACGCTTAGTTAGTCAGGTAGACAACAGTAATTTACCGAAGCTATCAGAACATAAGCCCTAGCCTGGGAGAAGCTAGCGGTACAAGTATAAGGAAGATTCTCCTCTCTGTTCGGCCAGAGGCACAGGATCCATGAAAACAAATCAGCACTGAAATGTTTCAACAGCTCTACAAATGAGGTGAACTGGTACAGTAACGCCACAAAGGACAGGAGAGTCCGCTGCACGTGGATAGCTCAGGGAATGCTGGGAAGTCCGCACTGTTTCGTAAAAGAGAGATCCAGCGCAGAGTGGTGATGTGGAGGGGATTTGGGGAAGGGCAGCCTGATAAAAGGAGCAGGTGGGAAACAGCGTAAGGCATTAAGGGAACTAGACCACTGTTACTGGCGGTGGAATGGGAAGACAAAACATGTTGCCTTGTAAATGAAGCATCACTTAATTAATTTCAAGTGAGGACGGCTAAAACAAGAACCAACCCCAAGATACACCTAACTTTCCCAGGGATGAATTTCTTTTCAATATCCTCTAATAAACTCTAAGGGAAAGACCCTGAAAAAAAGAATGCCCACACAGAAACTGGTTTCTCTAGGTGAGTCTGGAAAATGAACACAAGTGCATAATCCAGTCCTACGGCATTAAGCACAGAATCACATCCTAAAATGTAAGTTAAAAACATAAGTCAAAAATTCTCATCAGCAGTTGCAAACGTGAAAAAGCCCACTCACACCAATCCCCGGGTTATGTCTCAGAATCCCCTGGTACTTATATAGTCACACAAGTATATTAACAACAAAGACTGTACCTCATCCCAGGAAGATTCTCTTCCTCTCTCTTCTGTAAAGTGGCGCACTGACACACCATCTGTAAAATGTAGTTGCAGGTACATTAATGAGAATATTCATGATTGTATATTAAAACCATCATGTGCGTCTATCTCCGTTCGTGGATGTGTCAAAACAAAAGTGGCAGAAAAGACTTTCAAAGAGTTAGAGCATTTTCTGTAAAAACATGCTTAAGTCACGGTTGGGATATATTTCAAACCAAGTAGTAAGAGGAAAACACGTAAAAAGAATGGATATGGAAGTTGGGTTTGCGCACTATGTATTTCTAACATTTGAAGTTTGCTCTTGTTTTTGTTTTTCCTTTTCTTCTGTTTTTAAATGGAGGTACCGGGAATGAGCACACGGAATTCGGCATGCTAAGCAAGCATTCTATTTACCACTAACCTATGTCCTTCCCCGTGTCAACTAGTTTCTCGGCATAGATAAAATAAAATACAATACACTGTTTCATGGTTCACTGCCTTACAAAACAAATTAGTTTGCTGAAGCGCAAAAGACTTTTGAGGCATTGTTCCCCGTATCACACTAAGTCTCACATCAGACCGAGTGGGAGACAGGTCTCAGGACCCTTGACTGAAGAGACCACAGGCCCCGGGTTCGGGTATTTCTTCCATAACCGATCATCGGCTGTGGAAGTTCAGGGCTCCACTCGCTGCAGACTGTGACAGGGGTGGGCTTGTCCTCCAGGGAGCCCGGAACGTGGTGTCTGTTTTAAGGCCCGTGTACAGAACCGACAAGTCTGCCCTCCATCAGAGGACCCACTTTCCCTCTACAACAGACACCTCCCTCCCCAGGGCAGGACGGGGAAGACGCGGTCCATCAAGTGCGTCTGCTACGGGACCAGAGGGACACGGCCGTGAGCACAGTCACGGCCGCCCGTGCATGGGGAAGCCCCGGAGAGCGATCTGCCCTTCTTCTGCAGTGAATCAAGGAAGAAACAGAGGACTATGCTTTCCTCTTACCGAGCGGAGCAGCTGGAGGTGGTGGGCGAAGTTGCACAGGGCACCAAGGGGGACCAGGTGCAGGTGCCCAGCTGGGCGACGACGGGCCGCACCCGGGGCAGGCCACGCAGGCTGGTCCTCGGAAAGGTTGGGGCCCTCCGGCCCACGGGGTGACCTGCAAGACAGAAGGGAGGGCTAGGTTGGGTGACAGACAAAAGCACCAACACCGACAAGAGATGAAACCCAACGCAGCAGCCGTCGGAACCGGGCACCCTCACCTCCACCGGGTGCCCAGAGAGCAGCAGGGTGCCACACGCTCCGCCCAGCCCTCTGGGGCCTGCCTGCAGCCTGGGCCGCACAGGGGGACACGGGGATACGACCCTGACGCCGCACGTCGCCGCCGCCGCTGTCTCCAAGTGGAGGAAGCCAAGGGTCCTCCTGCCCGAGAGGCTGCACACAGAGCTTCCAGCACACGGGCAAACTAGCGCCTTCCCAACAGCCAGCCGCTCTGGGCGGGACGGCCCTCCCCGCTACCTTCCCCAGCTCCACGCAAGCTTGCCCGGCGCGGACCAGTAACACGGAGATGGGACGGATGTGAAGAGCTCATTCTCCACACGAGCAAGCAGAGCCGCACCAGGGTCACTGCTCTGCCTGCAGGGCTCTGCCTGCAGGACCCTGCCAGGCCCTCTCGGCCCCCTCCTCACAAAGGGCCCTCCTCAGCCCCGCAGGGGCTGCCCCTGGGCGCAAAGAGCCCTGGGGAGCTGGGCATCACGGAGTCCTGCAGCGGAGCTGGCCAAGGGTTCCTGAGGGGACAAGGCTGTCCTCAGAAGGGACTCAGGCTCCGCTACAATCATCCCTATCCTCAGGGACGTCTGGATTTTACGTTCGCTATGGAACGCCCCCTAACTGCGTGCTACGGGAGAGTGACGTGGGGAGTCTCAACCCCACACGTGACACCAAAGGGATTGTACCAGCTCGTGCGCAAAATCCCACGGTGTGCCATGAGACCGACGAGCAGCTCTGACAGCTTCCAGGGCAGGCCCGACCCGGCGCAGGGTGGGGGACAAACACAATGTACGCACTCTGGTGCGCATCGGAATTCCCCCGAAGGGAAGGAGGCATTTTCACGGCGGGCTCTTTCCCTTCCAGCCTCTATTCCCTACTACAAAAGCACCATCTCCGAGAGCCAGGCTTTTCTGCCCAGAGTACAACTGAAGGCAGCAGCCAAGACACACTTACCTCCCGAGAAAAGACAGTGACGGGCTGTGATTTTACCACACCCAGGAAGACTCAAAGTTGCACAAAGCACACCGTACAAAGCTGGAGGGAGGGCTTTGCCCCTTTTCAGGTTACCAGGATATGAATGGACATTCTAAACAGGAGAATCACCTGGCCTGAGCCGGGAAACCCGTCAAAAGAACGATGACACAGAAATCCGTCTCAGTGACCCAGGATCAACCCCAGGTGCAGGATGTCAGGAAGGAGTCAGCCGAGCCAGGAGAAGTCAGTGTGGAGCGAGGGCTCACGCTCCTCACGATGTTTCGAGAAACCCACAGTCAACGTCTGCGGGCCCCGGCTCCTAAGCACTCCCTCATGGCTCCTGCAGGCACCAGCCAAGGCGACGGGCTCCCGGGAGAAGCAGCCCACTGGCTCCTGGGCAAGAGTTTTGAGTCTGAAAAAGGCTGTGACACGCCACGCCAGAACCGTCACAGGACACAGTTTGCAGACGAGGCCAGGAACGGCTGCCGGGAGAACGGGAAGATCACCTTTCCCAGGACGAGGTCCAACAGAGCATGACCACCCCAGTATCCTGGGCCTCCGGGGCCGCCGCAGTTGGGCGGGCGCTGCCGGGCCAAACCGGAGCCGCGCCAGGTCCCGCGTCGGCTAAAAACCACAGAAAAGAATGGAGGATTAGGCTTTCCTGCGAAGACACTTCTTAAGCGAAACAAAATCATTGCGCGTTCCTTCCTTCCTTCCTTCCCCGTATCACACTCGTTTCTTGGAGGAACTGGATACTGACCCCAGGAACCCCTGCATGCTAAGACCGCATTCTCTCTACTGCTGAGCTAAATATACCCTTCCCCCCAGAGCACACTTGTTTCTAGGCACAGAGGACAAGGAATGCCAGCCATGTTCACTAACTTACCCAGTGTATAATAAGCTCCGTGTGCTCCACCAAAAGAGCTCAGTGTTTTATGATCCGTCAGCTCCTGCGGAGCCACTTCTACAGTCCCAGTAGCATACTCCGGTTTTGTAACTTCGGGCTTAGTCGCCCCTTCCTAGGAACACAAAACAAGAAAAATCAGGAACCGAACTTCAGATCATGTGCATACGCTTAGTCAGTCAGGTAGACAACAGTTATTTACCGAAGCTATCAGAACATAAGCCCTATCCTGGGAGAAGCTGGCGGTACAAGTAAAAGGCAGATTCTCCTCTCTGTTCTGCCAGAGGCACAGGATCCATGAAAACAAATCATCACAGAAATGTTTCAACAGCTCTACAACGGAGGTGAAAGGGTACAGTAACGCCACAAAAGACAGGAGAGTCCGCTGCACGTGGATAGCTCAGGGAATGCTGGGAAGACCTCACTGTTTCGTAAAAGAGAGATCCAGCACAGAGGGGGGATGTGGAGGGGCTTTGGGGAAGGGCAGCCTGAGTAAAAGGAGCAGGTGGGAAACAGCGTAAGGCATTAAGGGAACTAGACCACTGTTACTGGCGGTGGAATGGGAAGACAAAACATGCTGCCTTGAAAATGAAACATCACTTAATTAATTTCAAGTGAGGACGGCTATAACAAGAACCAACTCCAAGATACACCTAACTTTCCCAGGGATGAATTTCTTTTCAATATCCTCTAATAAACTGTAAGGGAAAGACCCTGAAAACAGAATGCCCACACAGACACTGGTTTCACTAGGTGAGTCTGGAAAATGAACACAAGTGCATTATCCAGTCCTACGGCATTAAGCACAGAATCACATCCTAAACTGTAAGTTAAAAGCATAAGTCAAAATTTCTCATCAGAAGATGCAAACGTGAAAATGCACACTCACACCAACCCCCGGTTTATGTCTCAGAATCCCCTGGTACTTATATAGTCACACAAGGACATTAACAACAAGAGACTGTACCTCATCCCAGGAAGATTCTCTTCCTCTCTCTTCTGTAAAGTGTCGCACTGACACACCATCTGTAAAATGTAGTTACAGGTACATTAGAGAATATTTATGAATGTATATTAAAACCACCATGTGCTTCTATCTCCGTTCGTGGTTGGGTCAAAACAAAAGTGGCAGAAAACACTTTCAAAGAGTTAGAGCATATTCTGAAAAAAAAGCTTAAGTCACGGTTGGGATATATTTCAAACCAAGTATTAAGAGGAAAACACGTAAAAAGAATGGATATGGAAGTTGGGATTGCGCACTATGTATTTCTAACATTTGAAGTTTGCTCTTGTTTTTGTTTTTTCTTTTCTTCTGCATTTTAAATGGAGGTACCGGGAATGAGCACACGGAATTCGGCATGCTAAGCAAGCATTCTATTTAACACTAACCTATGTCCTTCCCCGAGTCAACTAGCTTCTCGGCATAGATAAAATGAAATACAAAACACTCTTTCACTGTTCACTGCCTTACAAAATATCTTAGTTTGCTGAAGCGCAAAAGATATTTGAGGCCTTCTTCCCCGTATCACACTAAGTCTCACATCAGACCGAGTGGGAGGCAGGACTCAGGACCCTTGACTGAAGAGACCACAGGCCCCGGGATCGGGTTTTTCTTCCATAACCGATCATCGGCTTTGGAAGGTCAGGGCTCCACTTGCTGCAGACAGTGACAGGGGCGGGTTTGTCCTCCAGGGAGCCCGGAATGTAGTGTCTGTTGAAGGCCCGTGTGCAGAACCGACACGTCTGCCCTCCGTCAGAGGACCATCTTTCCCTCTACAACAGACACCACCCTCCCCAGGGCAGGACGGGGAAGACGCGGTCCATCAAGTGCGTCTGCTAAGGGACCAGAGGGACACGGCCGTGAGCCCAGTCACGGACGCCAGTGCACGGGGAAGCCCCGGAGAGCGATCTGCCCTTCTTCTGCAGTGACTCAAGGAAGAAACAGAGGACTATGCTTTCCTCTTACCGAGCGGAGCAGCTGGAGGTGGGGGGCGAGGTTGCACAGGGCACCAAGGTGGACCAGGTGCAGGTGTCCAGCTGGGCGACAATGGGCCACAACCGGGGCAGGCCACGCAGGCTGGTCCTCGGAAAGGTTGGAGCCCTCCGGCCCACGGGGTGACCTGCAGGACAGAAGGGAGGGCTAGGTTGGGTGACAGACAAAAGCGCCAACACCGACAAGGGCCGAAACCCAACGCAGCAGCCGTCGGCACCGGGCACCGTCCCCTCCACCGGGTGCCCAGAGAGCAGCAGGGTGCCACACGCTCCGCCCAGCCCTCTGGGGCCTGCCTGCAGCCTGGGCCGCACAGGGGGACACGGGGATACGACCCTGATGCCGAACGTCGCCGCTGCCGCTGTCTCCAAGTGGAGGAAGCCAAGGGTCCTCCTGCCCGAGAGGCTGCACAAAGAGCTTCCAGCACACGGGCAAACTTGCGCCTTCCCAACAGTCAGCAGCTCTGGGCGGGACGGCCCTCCCCGCCTCCTTCCACAGCTCCACGCAAGCTTGCCCTGCGCGGACCAGGAACACGGAGACAGGACGGACGTGAAGAGCTCATTCTCCACACGAGCAATCAGAGCCGCACCAGGGTCACCTCTCTGCCTGCAGGGCTCTTCCTGCAGGACCCTGCCATGCCCTCTCTGCCCCTCCTCACAAAGGGCCCTCCTCCGCCCCGCAGGGGCTGCCCCTGGGCGCAAAGAGCACTGGGGAGCTGGGCATCACGGAGTCCTGTGGCGGAGCTGGCCAAGGTCTCCTTAGGGGACAAGGCTGTCCTCAGATGGGACTCAGGCTCTGCTACAATCATCCCTATCCTCAGGGACTTCTGGATTTTACGTTCGCTACGGAACGCACCCTAACTGTGTGCTACGGGAGAGTGACGTGGGGAGTCTCAACCCCACACCTGACTCCAAAGGCACTGTACCAGGTCGAGCGCAAAACCCCATGGTGTGCCATGAGACCGACGAGCAGCTCTGACAGCTTCCAGGGCAGGCTCGACCCGGCGCAGGGTGGGGTACAAACAAAACGTACGCACTCTGGTGCGCATCGGAATTCCCCCGAATGGAAGGAGTCATTTTCACGGCGGGCTCTTTCCCTTCCAGCCTCTATTCCCTACTACATACGCACCATCTCCGAGAGCCAGGCTTTTCTGACCAGAGTAAATCTGGAGGCAGCGGCCAATACACACTTACCTCCCGAGAAATGACAGTGACGGGCTGTGAGTTTTACCACAACCAGGAAGACTCAAAGTTGCACAAAGCACACCGTACAGAGCTGGAGGGAAGGCTTTGCCCCTTTTCCAGTTACCAGGATTTGAATGGACATTCTAAACAGGAGAATCACCTGGCCTGAGCCGGGAGACCCGTCAAAAGAACGACGACACAGAAATCCGTCTCAGTGACCCAGGAGCAACCCCAGGTGCAGGAGGTCAGGAAAGAGTCAGCCGAGCCATGAGAAGTCAGTGTGGAGTGAGGGCTCACCCTCCTCACGCAGTTTCGAGAAACCCACAGTCAAAATCTGCGGGCCCCGGCACCTAAGCACTCCCTCATGTCTCCTGTAGGCACCAGCCAAGGCGACGGGCTCCCGGGAGAAGCAGCCCACTGGCTCCTGGGCAAGAGTTTTGAGTCTGAAAAAGGCAGCGACACGCAACGCCAGACCCGTCACAGGACACACAGTCTGCAGACGAGGACAGGAATGGCTGCCGGGAAAACGGGAAGATCACCTTTCCCAGGACGAGGTCCAACAGAGCATGACCACCCCACTTACCTGGGCCTCCGGGGCCGCCGCAGGTGGGCGGGCGCTGCCGGGCCACACCTGAGCCGTGCCAGGTCCCGCGTCGGCTAAAAACCACAGAAAAGGATGGAGGATTATGCTTTCCTGCGAAGACACTGCTGAAGCGAAACAAAATCTTTGCGCCTTCCTTCCTTCCTTACTTCCCGGTATCACACTCGTTTCTAGGAGGTACTGGATACTGACCCCAGGAACTCCTGCATGCTAAGCCCGCATTCTCTCTACTGCTGAGCTACATATACCCTTCCCCCCAGAGCACACATGTTTCTAGGAACAGAGGACAAGGAATGCCAGCCACGTTCACTAACTTACCCAGTGTATAATAAGCTCCGTGTGCTCCACCAACAATGCTCAGTTTTTTATGATCCATCAGCTCCTGCGGAGCCACTTCTACAGTCCCAGTAGCATACTCCGGTTTTGTAATTTCGGGCTTAGTCGCCCCTTCCTAGGAACACAAAACAAGATAAATCAGGAACCGAACTTCAGATCATTTGCATACGCTTAATCAGTCAGGTAGATAACAGTTATTTACCGAAGCTATCAGAACATAAGACCTATCCTGTGAGAAGCTGGCGGTACAAGTAAAAGGCAGATTCTCCTCTCTGTTCTGCCAGAGGCACAGGATCCATGAAAACATATCAGCACGGAAAAGTTTCAACAGCTCTACAACTGAGGTGAACTGGTACAGTAACGCCACAAAGGACAGGAGAGTCCGCTGCACGTGGATAGCTCAGGGAATGCTGGGAAGACCGCAATGTTTCCTAAAAGAGAAATCCAGCGCAGAGGGGGGATGTGGAGGGGTTTTTGGGAAGGGCTGCCTGAGTAAAAGTAGCAGGTGGGAAACATCGTAAGGCATTAAGGGAACTAGACCACTGTTTCTGGCGGTGGAATGGGAAGACAAAACATGCTGCCTTGAAAATGAAACATCACTTAATTAATTTCAAGTGAGGACTGCTAAAACAAGAACCAACTCCAAGATACACTTAACTTTCCCAGGGATGAATTTCTTTTCAATATCCTCTTATAAACTGTAAGGGAAAGACCCTGAAAAGAAGAATGCCCACACAGACACTGGTTTCAAAAGGTGAGTCTGGAAAATGAACACAAGTGCATTATCCAGTCCTACGGCATTAAGCACAGAATCACATACTAAACTGTAAGTTAAAAACATAAGTCAAAATTTCTCATCAGCAGATGCAAACGTGAAAATGCACACTCACACCAACCCCCGGTTTATGTCTCAGAATCCCCTGGTACTTATATAGTCACACAAGAATATTAACAACAAGAGACTGTACCTCATCCCAGGAAGTTTCTCTTCCTCTCTCTTCTGTAAAGTGGCGCACTGACACACCATCTGTCAAATGTAGTTACAGGTACATTAATGAGAATATTCACGATTGTATATTAAAACCACCATGTGCGTCTATCTCCGTTCGTGGATGTGTCAAAACAAAAGTGGCAGAAAATACTTTCAAAGAGTTAGAGCATTTTCTGAAAAAACATGCTTAAGTCACGGTTGGGATATATTTTAAACCAAGTAGTAAGAGGAAAACACGTAAAAAGAATGGATATGGAAGTTGGGTTTGCGCACTATGTATTTCTAACATTTGAAGTTTGCTCTTGTTTTTGTTTTTTCTTTTCTTCTGTTTTTAAATGGAGGTACCGGGAATGAGCACATGGAATTCGGCATGCTAAGCAAGCATTCTATTTACCACTAACCTATGTCCTTCCCCGAGTAAACTTGCTTCTCGGCATAGATAAAATAAAATACAAAACACTCTTTCACGGTTCACTGCCTTACAAAACATGTTAGTTTGCTGAAGCGCAAAAGATCTTTGAGGCCTTCTTCCCCGTATCACACTAAGTCTCACATCAGACCGAGTGGGAGACAGGTCTCAGGACCCTTGACTGAAGAGACCACAGGCCCCGGGTTCGGGTGTTTCTTCCATAACCGATCATCGGCTTTGGAAGGTCAGGGCTCCACTCGCTGCAGACAGTGACAGGGGCGGGCTTGTCCTCCAGGGAGCCTGGAACGTGGTGTCTGTTGAAGGCCCGTGTGCAGAACCGACACGTCTGCCCTCAGTCAGAGGACCCTCTTTCCCTCTACAACAGACACCTCCCTCCCCAGGTCAGGACTGGGAAGAAGCGGTCCATCAATTGCGTCTGCTAAGGGACCAGAGGGACACGGCCGTGAGCCCAGTCACGGCCGCCAGTGCACGGGGAATCCCCGGAGAGCGATCTGCCCTTCTTCTGCAGTGACTCAAGGAAGAAACAGAGGACTATGCTTTCCTCTTACCGAGCGGAGCAGCTGGCGGTTGGGGGCAAGTTTGCACAGGGCACCAAGTGGGACCAGGTGCAGGTGCCCAGTTTGGCGATGATGGGCCGCACCCGGGGCAGGCCACGCAGGCTGGTCCTCGGAAATTGGGGCCCTCCGGCCCATGGGGTTACCTGCAGGACAGAAAGGAGGGCTTGGTTGAATGACAGACAAAATCGCCAACACCGACAATAGCCGAAAACCAACGCAGCATTCGTCGGCACCTTGTACCCTCCCCTGCACTTTGTGCCCAATTGGCAGCTACGCTGCATGCTCTCCTTCAGCCCTGGGCCTCCCTGCATCCTGGGGTGCTCAGTAAAGTTTGGCAATAAAATACTTTTACCAAACCTCACTGTGATAACTAGGCATACTTTCCCCCTAATTCCCAATCCACAGGCAAAGCCAGGAATTGTTTGTTCAAAAAGAAAATGCTAGTTCCAGAGATTATTCAATACAAAATGACCACCACAACACAACTGAGTAAAATTACTTACTTTGGTTTCCTCTGCCTCCTAAGCCGGAAAGGCGGTTCCATTCCTAACAGGGTTGCCATCCCTCTGTGAAGCTGTAAAGGGAGAACAGCGCTGAAGGCGTATTCTATTTGACAGATGCCGTGCGGGGGAAGCACGAGCCGAGCCCTCCGTGCCCTCCTCCAAGAGCTGTCACTTCCGCCCACGCCCTTGTCTCTTCACAGAGGCCGCAGGTCTCCTTCTCACCTCAGTTGTCCACGAGGACGAGGGGAGACTGGACCCCTGTCCCATGACGAGGACACCACAGGGCCTTGATTCAGGTGTTTTCATAGCTAATCACCCTGGATGTGGTCTCAGGGCCCAGATCCCTGTCAACCAACACTTACACAGTGGACTCACAGCACATTTCAGGGCAAATCAGTCTGTATACAGATTATACATTAAAGTAAGAAGGGTATTTTGTAGGAAGAGTATCAACAACCCCTGACTGTGAGCTCCACCTCTTCCTCCTCAGCCTGTTGGTAAACTGTTAAAAGCCTTCTCTCTGACAGCGCATGTCTTGTATAAGTGACCAGATGTCACGTAATCATTTATGAAAGAAGTAGCCTCAATGACTCATGTTGTAATAATCGGCAAAAGAATGGTGAGTTACATGGAGTAGCTGGTGGGAGACTTTAGAGTTACATGTTAACTCTGGGGGAGTGAGGCTACGTTGTCATGTCACTTACTAACTGGCTACTCTAGGTCACTGTGCAAGCTTTATTATAAGAACGAAGGGACCTGCAAAATTAGTGAAGAAATGCCTGCTGCCTTAAAGCAGATCTTGAATAGAATATTTATCCACCAAGGCAAATGAAGAAAAATGTTTTTCTCGTTATGACATACTGCCTTCATTCTAAAACGTCATCCATGTTATTTTCCTGAAATGAGAAGAAAATTCAGCCTTCAAAACCGTGTCCAGGCGGGAAGAGAGGGCTGACACTCATGTCTTCTAGTGCACAGAAACCAGCCATGCCAGCCACGCCAGGCAACCAAGAGACTGGGGGGCGGCCCGCAGTCCCTGGAGGGGCGTAAGCTCCACCGCTCACAGGGGACAGAGCCCTGCTGGCTGGTGACATTTAAAGAAAACAGCATCTTGTCACCCAGCTGTGAACCTGTTCCCCACAGTGAGTGTGTGGTGTGGTGTCCAGGAAACCCGACAACTACCCATGGGGACAAGCAGCCCACTGGGCTGCTCCTGCTGCAGAAATGGAGCTGCCGCACTTCACAGTGCGCTCCTTACCTCTCAGGGGAGGGTGCAGCCTGTACGGTCCTCCTGGAGTGGGATCCTGCCTCATGTATTCCTCTGCCTGCCTCCGTCTGCAGATTGCATCCAATCTTAAAGATAAAGAATGGCTTCAATACAAATTACACCACCAATTCCTCTACTAGGCACAAAACAACCAGTCCTTAAAAATCTCAAAACACCCGTAAAAATGTGTCAAAATTCTGTACCTCTGTTTCAGGTGGGCAACTTCCCTTCTCAGCTCAGAGGAGTTTTCCCTTCTCAGGTCAGTGTTTTCCCTTCTCAGGTCAGAGTTTTCCCTTCTCAATTCAGAGATTTCCCTCTCCAGCTCCTGAGCCCTGAGCTGTGGGAGAAAAACACATCCACGTTCAGTTGTGGCCGACTGTGCACAAAGGGAAGGAAGGAAACAAATTCTTACCGAGCTGTCTTGGGCCTTCTTCTCGGCAAGAGTGACCTGAAAAAGTCAACACATCAAGAAACACCCCATGGCTAGGGGTTCTCAGGGCCACAATAACTGTCTGCATCAGGTGCTGAAGACTCGGTGTGTCAGGAGGAAGGCAGGTTACCTGGTGTCTCCAAATGATCTCTGCTTCCCGCATTTGCCCGTGACATTCTTCAAGTCTTATCCTATGAGATACAAATTGTTCCATCAGAGAAGACACAATGCTGGGTATGCTGTTAAATAATCTGCCCCAGTCCATGTTATCTGCACTGCACACTCACACACATCATCTCACCGCTCAAGACACACTGCACACGGCTGCAGAAGCACAGCAGGTGCAAAGCTGTCGCTGCAGCCACTCCTTCCGTCACTGTTACTGAACGCCTGCCCGGTTCTGCGCTGACACAACTCCCCCTCCCGTTCTCAGCATTTCCCTCACATGTCCTGTGCTGAGCATCTTTCATCACAAAGCTTGATTCTTCCTTTCCTTACATTCTGACCCTACTTCTTACACCTGGGTCTCCCCAGCAGCACGGGAATTTTTATTGGTCCGACTGACGCTACACTAAACTGCTATCCTCAGGGTGAGAACGGTTTATAGCACCTTCAGAAACATCTCTGTGAACCGTCTCTCCTCTCAGTCTGGCCAGCACTGGGACCAGGAAATTCTTAGTAACTTAATACTTTTTAAAGTTAAACGTTTAACTTAACATATGTAAAACTTAACACTTTTCCTCCTGTGTGAAGCCATGTATACAAATGTCTTTTGTTTGGGTCAGTTTATGATATTGTGTCTAAACATTTTAGAAAAGTTTTCAAAAAATCCAACAGGTGTTTTCAGAGCCGCAGGTGCAGAGGAGCTGAACTCACTTGTACCATCTTGTCTCCTCTTCAGCCAATTTTGCCTCCTCCTTTGCTGCCAACAGCTGCTGCTTTCCCACCAGCTCACATCCGTTCATGTCCACCTTCCTGAGAGGGGAAAGAAACTCTGAAATTCTGCCAGTTTCCCTCCCAGAAACTGGAAGGGAAGAATTCCAGGTTCCTTTTGCCCTTCCCCATAAATGATCAGGCTGATAAATACACAGGAAAGAATTAAAGTACCCCCACTAATAAATATGAAAAAGCTACACTCAGGCCTCTGGCAAGTGTTTGGTATCTGGGCTTCCCTTCAGCGTCCCCACCCCTAATCATTTATGCATAAAGTAAACACACAGGAAAAGCCCACGTGAGGTGTGCTCTGCGCCCCCCCACCAGGCTCAGGTTCCTGTGCCTGGGACAGCACGAGCTCACTGTGTTTCAACGTGGGAATCAGGGTCTGACCAAGTCATCACAACCAAACACATTAGGGTAAAGCAAGCGTTCATGACTTGTTTGATTTCTCCCACAAAGAGCCCAGATTTCAGTCAAAACCTGGAGCAAAACCTGATCCTTTAGGAAATATAAGGAAATGTTTGTTTTTGAAAGTGGGTTAATGGGTGTGATGTCCATGACCTCTCCCTGAGAATGACAGGAAACTCTGGACAAATTATGAAATCCATGATCAAATGTACCAAATTGCTAACAAGCCAGAAAGGGACATGAGGCCAAGATGGAGAAGAAGAAAGCCCAGGACTGGGCCCACCTTCCCCGGGGGTCACCCGGTAACTGCAGAGGAAACCACTGAGTTGCAGAGCAGCCCGGCAGCCGGTGCCCCTACGCACAGGCACCGCAGTCAGGCAGCTGTAGCTCACTGTCCGTCAGCGAAGGTGATCCCTAGAGAGACCCACAGGACTTAGCTGGGATCCACAAGAGCTATATGCCAGAAACAAAGGTGGACAGGAGACACACGGGCCTCACGAAAGCTGGCTGCACTGACTGATCTCAGCTGCTAACCGGGTTAACAGGATGTAGCGCTGCTGGCGCCCTGACCACCTGCCAGCTGTAATGCCCACCTTCTCTGCAGCAAGTTAACCTCACACGAGGCCTCAAATATTCTCTATTTTCTACCCAATGTCTAGAGTTTATTAAAAATGATAGACACATGGCAGGTCATAACACTTTGATGTGGTTGAAACCTAAGGACAATAAAAATGGACCTAGGGGGATCCAGATAATGAAGTGACTAAATCTGGTCCAAGAACCCGCTAAAATCTCAAACTAAATACAAACAAGACTCTGGTAACCAGTTAGAATGAACAGAAGCAGCAGATTACAGAAATCAAGGTCGAAAAATAAATGCACATCTGTACTGATTGAATATGGTAAAGAAAATATGGTGGTAAGTATTCTGAAACGTATTACAATATCCACATAACTCCACACATTCATTCACACATTGTCATAATTAACACGGGAATATCTTACCCTTCAGTGTCCATAGATCTCTGTCCACTGATTTCATCAAGGACACTTACTTTCTTCACCTGCCTTTGGAAACCGTCTTCCTCACGTTCTTTCAGAGATCCCGATGCAGCATGGTGGTCTTGCATTTTCTTTTTACCCTCTATAAACATAAAACAACTGGCTTTGTGTGTGCACATGTGCACTCAAGAGCTTGGCTGTGCTGGGGAGTGGAGAAAGGAGAGAATTCTGAAGGCAGGAATCCCCTTTTTACCTTCCCAGTGCAAATTCATTGCTATTACAGGCATGTTTCATTTTATTGCCCTCCCTGGTAATGCATATTTTTAAACAATTGAAGATTTGTAACAACCCTGAGTACAGCAATTCCATTGGTGACATTTTTTTCTGGCAGCATTTGCTCATTTCTTATCTCTGTGTCACATTTTTGTAGTTTCTGAAATATTTGGTTCTTTATCATTTTAATTAAAACAGGCATGACATTCCTTTAAGGCAAAGCCTAATCCAGCGGAAGTCCCTAGTTCTCAGCAATTCTATAAACCCTGAGAGAGGTGAAGAGGCTTCAGAAGAAAAGTGTGAAGCCAGCAGGGGTTGGCCCATGAAGTTTAAGGCAAGATTCCATCTCCACTGCATACCTGTGCAAGGTAAGGCGGGAAGAGCTGACCCAGAGGCTGCTGCAAGTGCTCCAGGAGATGAAGCTAAGGCAGCTAATGAAGGTGGCTGCACTAAACAACAGGTTTTCAATGCAGAGAACTGCAAGGGGAGGCCACCCAGCACCATCACAGCTGGAGAAAAGTCAGCGCCTGGCATCAAGGCTTCAATGGACAGGCTGAATTTCCCGTTAGCGGCTAACGAAGCCAATATTCATTTAACATTATGAAAATCCTATGTCCCATGAGAATCAAGTGAAATCTACTCTGTGCTCTATAAATAGAACAAAGCCTGAATGACAGCACATCTATTTACAACATGAATATTTTAGCCCATTGTTGAGACCTACTGCTCAGAAAACAAAACAAAACACACAAAAAAAATTCTTTCAAAATATTACTGCTCATGGACAATGCACAAGTCATCCAGGAGCTCTGATGGAGATGCATGAGATGAATGCTGTTTCCATGCTTAACACGACATCTATTCTGCAGCCCATGAATCAGGAGTAATTATGACTTTCAAGTCTTATTATTTAAGAAATACATTTTGGAAGGCTTTAGCTGCCATAGACAGTGACACCAATGATGGGTCTGGGCAAATGAATGGAAAATTTTCTGGAAAGGATTCACCATTTTACATGCCATTAAGAACATTCGTGATTCATGGGAAGAAGTCAAAATATCAACATGAACTGGGGTTTGGAAGGAATTGATTCCAATCCTGATGTATGACTTTGAAGGGCTCAAGAATTCAGTGCAGGAAGGAGCTGCAGATGTGCTGAAAATAGCAGGAGAACTAGAGTTACAAGTGGAGCCTGAAGATATGACTGATTGGCTGCAACCTCATGATAAAATGTGCATGAATGAGGAGCTGCTTCTTATGGACAAGCAAAGAAATTGGTTTCTTGAGATGGAATCAACTGGTGAAGATGCTGTGAAGAAGGTTGAAATAACAAAGGACTTAGAAGAGCGTATGAACTTAGCTGATAAATTACCACAGGGTTTGAGAGGACTGACTCCAATTTGGAAAGAATTTCTACTGTGTGTAAAATCTGTCAAATTGCCTGTGACAGAGGACTTGTTCCTGAAAGGAAGAGAGAATACTGTCACAAACTTCATTGTGGTCTTATGTTAAGAAATTGCAAAAGCCACACCAATCTTCAGCAACTGCCACAATGACCAGTCAGCAGCCACCAATGTTAATTCAAGGCCATCCACCAAAATGACTGTAACTCAATAAAAAAAAGTTAAAAAAAAAAACCCATCCACCAACAAAAAGATTAAACCTCACTAAAGGCTCCAATGATGGCTAGCAGTTTTTAGTAATAGAGTATTTTCATTAAGTTATGAACATTGGGGTTTTTAGACACAGTGGTATTGCTCACTTAATAGACTGCAGTATAGTGTAAACTTAACTGTTCTTTGCACTGGAAAACCAAAAAAAAAAAAAAACCCCAAAAAATAAGTTATTTAACTCTCTTTATTATATTTATTTTATCCTAGGGGTCTAGAACTGAAGCCACAACATCTCCCAGGAATCCTGTATGTAAGGTTTTCTTCCCAACAAGCAACATACCTTCCAGGCTGCAGTCCCCTGTTGTCACAGCTCGCTGCATCGAATCCTCAGATCTGGTCTTCGAAACACCTGGCTGTAAGATAGATATGAGAAGACATTCAAGAAGTACTGATCCACAGCAATGTGCACATACTTAACATGAGAGGAATCATACGCTTGGAATCAGCTAAGATGGGCCATCTGCTTTCCGTGCGTTACAGCACAATTAAACACTGACACAGTGATGCTCGGTTCTCTGAGGTAAGCATCTCTGGGGGTGAGTAACAATCCTTACTCTCTTCTTGATGCTGAGCTGAACGTCCTCTTGCACATGCATTTCTTCAGATTTCACTGTGGCTTCACAGACATGAGATTTATCAAGAGCAATTTCAACTTAAAACATTCTCATTGGTGACTAAATTCCCAAGAAAAATAATTTGAGTAGATATCAACATTTAATCTTCTAAGACATGAGATTGTTGTTCCTTGTGAAAGCTAATGTGTACAGTGGAAATCCTGCTGCAACTGGAGGCATTTACCTCAAATTCCTGAAGTGTTCATTGAAACAGCACCTTTCAAGTTCTCTGGAGATGTTCCTTTTTCCAGTATCTTCACACAGGACAGAAATAAAGTATGTACTAAGATTTCAATGAAAACTCAGGGTGATATGTTTAAAAAGTGTAATTTTTTTTCCAGAAACAAAGTATTTTGTTAACTGCAAAACAAACCATAGAAAATAAATATATTAGCCCTGGTACATGTCCAAAGACTTTGGTGAGCATTCTCTCCAGAAGATATTAAGGCAGTGAAATGATTCTGAACATACAAATTTTATAAAGAAAGGAAAGCAAGTGTTATATGTTCCCTTACATATGCTTGAAAGCATCTGAGACTTTCCCTGAATTTCGGTTTGGGGCTGAAGACAGTGCTCCATTTGAGAGTTTACAGCAGACAGGGCCTCTTCCTTCAAGTTCTAGCAACGGGCATCCTAGCAGCTCATTCTGACCCTTTGCATCTTGCATTTCCTTCTTCAGCTGGTCCTCTTCCACTGCCAGCCGGCCAATCTCTTCCAGAAAGTCTTGGTTTGTTCTGATGGGCAGTTGCTTCTCTTCAACCCTTTTGGAATCCTGTCCCTTCTCAGCCAGTACACACAACTACGCCTAAGTTTCCTGTGATGGCAGCTGATACAGGCTGGGCCCAGGACAAATGTCAAGCCCATAAAGAAATGTGGAAAAAAGACCTCCAGGCACAGATTTTTCCTCACCTCCACAGGCTTCCTCCTCCCTGGACAATGGAGGGCACGACTGGAAGACAAGAGGAAGCAAGGGTGGGAAACTGCTCATGTCAAAGAGCTCACAAATGAGTGTTGCTGGTGAAATATAAACAAAGTTTACCCAAATTCACATGGAAAATTCTCTGTTTAACATCAACAGGGCAAGGAGCTGTGCACCTAGTCTAGTAACATCCTTAACCTCTCAGGTATTTCCTGGCATCTTCTGTGTATCTTGGAGGGCAGTGTGAGTGGTGAGAAAACTCTCTAGGTTGTGAAAATAAGACATATTTCCTAGTCTCTGAAATAGAAAAAGTCACAGAGGTTTTAGTCCATGAAATTCTGGGTCATTGTTCACAGGGAATTTCCGCTCCTGGGCTCTCACACTCTGTTGTGGTCAAAAGCAGGAGGAGCAGGTGCACACAGCTCTCCCAGGGCACAAAAAGCCTCAGAAGCCTGGCTATGGTCAAAGTGGCAGCTCTTACCAGGTGTGGGTTCTTGGCGTTCTGGTCCCTCACTGCCTGCAGCTTAGCTCAATCAATCTGAATGATGTCATTCAAATTTTCATTCACCTTCTCAATGGCTTTCAAGCTCTCATTCAATGAAACATTGAATTAGTAACAATTACTCATTACTTTCATTTCTATTTTCAGAATGTAATCTAACAAGAGGTTCGTACCTTAAACTTCAGTGCTTTCTCAGAGGGCAGCTTCTTTTGCCTGATTGCCTCCTCTAAGCATTTCTTTGTGTTGTTGGTCTATGCAAAAATGTAATGAAGGAAACAGAATTACAAATACTAATTACACTGCTAGCTGAACCTATCTTGTGTGTGACCCCTTCCACTAATACAGAAAGTGGTGCTTTACATCTACAACACTTGCTTTGTTTATTTTTTTACTGATATATAGTCAGTTACAATGTGTCAATTTTCTGGTGTACAGCATGTTTCAGTTACATATATATATACACCTATGTTTGTCTTCACATTCTTTTTCATTATAGATTACAAGATATCAAGTAGAGTTCCCTGTGCTCTACAGAAGAAATTTGTTTTTTGGTTTTTTTTTTTTTTTTTTATCTAGGACACTTGCTTTGAACCTAGACCTCTTATGGAACACATGGAACAGGACAGTAGGATGAAGGAAAAGAGAGCCAAATAACTGAACTGCCAGAGTGGGGAGGAACTGAAGGTAAAATCACAAAAAAAAAAAGCAAAAGGACAAGGATACCTTCTGCACCCAAGCAGATATATTTTCTGCAAGTTCTCTGTTTTCATTCTCCAAATTCTTGCTCTGCTCAGTCATCTGCTTTAAAGTAACTAAAAGGAGATGAAGCAATTTCTCATATTGGCAAGAAAACCCAGTAGAATAGAATTATCATGATTTATTAGCAGTAGAGACATATCTGGCTGGCACTATGAGTATAATTAACCTTTTAGCTTTTCTACTGTGCCTAAAGGAAGCAAATCTTAGTGGCATTCTAAATGTGAGATCATTGAGATTCCTAGTTTAATTTTTTTCAAAGATGCAGAAACACAATAAAAAGTCTTCCCCTAAATTCTCTCCCAGCTATAAGCACCATTCTTAGAAAATTCAATCATTCAAATACTTCTGACATCACCAGAGATGAAAAAGAAAAACCAAGCATCCTGTCCCCTTAACATTCTCTCCTCCAATTACTAAGGTAAGTAAACATGCCCCTGCTTAAAAAAATAGAACCCTTATCCCACGCAGGTTCACCCCACAGCCAGGCCCTATCTGCAACACCACAGAAGGCAAGTTCAAAACGTTGCCTGACTGGGCCTGCACTGGCCTCCAGTGTCTTCCTGCTGCCTGGAAGATCGTCTTTCATGAAAATCATGTTGGGGGCCCTGAAGGACAAGGTCGCTGGAATTAAACACTTTGGTACCATGTGGGCTTCCCCACCTAGTCACTGGAGGACCTGGATAACACACAGGCCCTAAATGACAAGCTTTTCTATCGCCAGGATGAGAATGTTACCATCACTGCTTCAGGAAAGCAGCACATGTAAAACAGCCAGTCACAGGCGACTCCAAGTGTGAAGCTCTAGAACGCAGCCCTCAGAACCAGACTCCTCTCTCAGGCATCTAAGTCCCTCATCTGACCACACAGTGCACACGCGTCTTCTGTCTGCCCAGTGGTGATGCTCTGATGCTGAGATCCCTCTTCTCAGCACCAGCCCTTCTGCATCAACTGTCACCAACAGCAGCCCTTGAGGGCCTACTGAGTGCCGGGCAGCCACCCTGCCCATCACGCACAGCCCCACTCGGTCAGCAGAGTGTGAAGCCTGCATAGAAAGCATCATCCTCAGGCTGAATCACTTCCATTACTTCCCCACTGCCATGAATGGCTCCTTTCACTTATGAGTCACAGCCCATGGATGCCCCTCTGCTGTGACACAAACCACCTGGCTACATCTGCATCCCTCCCTCAGCCTGGAGAGTCCTGACAGGCTCAAGTAGTGTTTCAGCATCTTTACTTTTCACCAAGAGCCAGCTCATATTAGGGACACACTCCGAACATTAGACTCTTCTCATCACCTGCTTCCTCAAGTTTGCTATGCAAAATTAAACTCATCCTAGTCTCCCTACACCTGTGACCCTCCTGGCCTCTTAGCTCAATAGATGTCAACTTCCTCTACGATGTCATTTAGACACCATTGCAGGAGTAAAATTTTCAAGAGTTGAGAAGTCAGTTAGACATCAGAAGTCATTGTGTTTACTCTTAGTTGAATTAAAATCCACATCAAATCCTGGTATTGAGAAAATATTACAAAGGAAACTAAACCCTAATACCTTACCTTGACACACTGGAGGCTTTACCTAGGAGAGGAAGAAACATTAAATTTGAAGTCAAAACATATAATTAGTAAATCTATAATTTCTAATATACTATCAAAACAGTAATCCATTGAAATCACAATTATCACTTTGGTACAGCATAACAATTAATATGATTAAAAATCAGGAAAAATCAGAATTTCCTACTTAAGGCATGATCTTTCACTCACCATTTCTGATAGCACAATGGTAAATAACATTTTAGAACAAAAGATCTGCTTACATTCTATTAAATAAACATCACTCTATTCAATTTTCATAACGCATATTCACATTTAACAACACTGAACTATATTATTTTCATGATATGTTGTTGTAATGCATCATTTATCTAATTTTTTTTGTCAAACCAAACATCCACACTTAAGTCCAGAACCTGGATAGTTGTGTAACCTTCAAAAGAGAGAGAGAGACAGAGAGGAGAAAACTAAAAGAAAAATAAAGGCAAAATCTTTATACTAAGATTAAGATACACCCCTTTCATTCAATGAAAGGTTTTCTGAAATCTTATACAGAGTTGACTGTTGAATTGATAAGCAATTGTAACATATGAGGTCGTAAGATTTGTCAAGACCACTAAAAACAAACGGACATCAGATGAGACATCAGACGAGAATGAAAGTGAGTAATGGCTGTAGTGAAACCACACACAGCAGCAGGATGGACAGCGACCATTTTCAAGAAGCGAACGTGCTTCTTGACTCAGATACAAGTCATCGTATGAGGAGTAATAGTCCAGAAAAACCCAGGCAGGACTCCACTGTAATACCATGTAAAGACACATTTCCCTGACCCTTAACACATATTTCTTCATTCAAAACTTTAAGTGATGATCAGAGACTGAGGCCAGCCCCTAACCTTGCCAAGGTATTGGAGAATCATCACAGTGTCGAAGATCCAGTGGCAATAATGTGGCAATAGAAGAATGCATCCATGGAGGGCAAACAGAAAACCACAGAAGTTCCCTTAACTTCACACTTGCTCAGGAACCCTGAGCTTCCCTGTCCCCTGTCACCCAACACACAGGCAGGGGCAGGTGGAGAGATAGATGGACTCGCCAAATACTTAACCTTCCTGTTTTGTTATTGAAGAGAAGAGTTTATAAATTGCCATTGTCTCATTGAGAATATACTGTTGTCTTGCTCAATGAGTTCTTACTATAAAGATTTTGCAACAAATTTCCATTTCAAAACTAATTTGTGTTCAAGTTAAAAATCTAAAAGGAAACAAAGAAAAGACTCCTGGATTCTGGCCCAGGCAGGCAAATAAAATGTCCAGTGACTATATAAATTCCTATTAGGTGTGATTAAAAGGACACTGTCAGGTACTTTAGTAATACTTACAGCAAGGACGGTCCTCCAGACGAACAAGAGAAAAATAGAAACTCCCCAGGAGGCAGCAAGAAGAATAAGCTTCCACAGAAGTTCATAAACATCAGACGCAGGATGGAAAAGGAGAATCAGAGTGTCGAGGATCTGAAAAGATATTAGATATAATGAGGAACCTCAAAGATATTCCCAGTGTATATGTCACAGAGAATCATCTTTAGAAACCCTCAACCACATCCTCAGATAGCTCCACAGAGAGGCGAGAAGGGACACTTGAGTTCAAAGGAGCTCTTGGGAGTGTGGGCATGTTTACTGCCTTGATTTGGTAATAGTTTCACTGCTGCACATATACGTCAAATACCTGATACACAAAATGTTAGAGATTTGACTTTGCTGACAGGCACATTGCAAATATTTTTAAAATAGTTAACAGAACTTAACTTATGAATGTAGAAACCAACTTGAAATTGAAAATAAGCAAACACAAACCTACAGGGCATGGGACGCCTCCATCTTCTATTGTATGTTCATGAAGTACCTGGACAAACCCCTATGAAATGTCTCCAAAAATACACCCAACATGTATGGGGAAAGAGCAATGAAGGTATGTGTTAAAATACAGAGAGATGTACAGAGATGTATTTCTACATTTATAGACTGGACATGAGTGAGAAAGCAGACCAGCTCTTAGAATAATGTCAAAATTACTATTCCAGCAAAAATTAATGATATATTTTAGCCCAACTATCTAAAAACCATGGAGGTTTTCTTCAATATTCACTTTGGTTCTGAACCAGAGCGTGTAATGTCAGACTTCTGAAATAAATAGGGATTTGTATAATAGAGTTTTAATCATATTATACAAGATTACACAAAGAATGAAGTTACATAAAAAGAGAACTCAAAATAATCAGTAAAAATAATTTACATGCATATTTCACAGTACTGCACCTACGTCCATTAACAGCCACCAAGAAAATTAATTTGTATTTCTGGAATGTTCAGTCACCAAAACAAAAGCCAAACACATAGTTTTGTAAAAACTAGATTTATAAGTATTATAGGAGGGAATAAATGCACAATGTAATTTGTAATTTATCTAGACACCAAGTTTCAGTCTTGTGCAAATAAAACCCCTCTAGAAAGCAGCCTCTGAAATCAGTAACACTGTCATTGTCAGCTCTCACAGTTGGGGTCAGTAAAATGTGTGCTGGTGGAAAACATGCACTGTCTTTGCATAGCTGCCATCTGAGAGAGCAGTGGATCTCAGCACAAAGGAGAGACATGCAGATAAAAGGCACAAAAACAAACACCATCTAGTCGCTAACTGGTAAAACCCCCTCCACCATGGGCATGCTTGTTACACACGGAACTGTCTGAGTGCTGACGTCAGCAGCTGCCTCCTACCTAAAGTCTATCCATCAGGGCCGATGGACTCAGGTTCTGTCAGCGGCCATGAGCAACGGTGGAGAAGGACAAGTTAGTTTATCCAAATGCTCAAAGATGTGGTAGGGAAAGAGTGCTGACTAACCTGTGAGAACTCAGCCTCATTCCCTTTGAGGGAAAAAATCCCAACAAAGATGACCTAGAAACACCCTCCTTAGTAGGCTCAAAAGAAACAGAACAGACTCTTCTTTGGGTGGAGTGTTCATGTGGCATTGATTCTGCTTCAGTGCAAAGATTGTTCCTGACACTCAGTTTTTCCAGGTCCGTAAGAATCTGGTGGAAGCGTATCAGAACACACCACTTAAATCCATGAGGTGTTCTCAGTCTTTCTTTTTTAGGGTGTGGAGGTGATTTATCCTGACACAGTAAAAATTTCACAGCATGTATCTGAATTTTCTTTATATTTAGACAATTCTAAAGACATGAACGACACTTTCTGCTTTGGGGAAATCAACATTCTTCACAAGGACACGTCAATAAAAAAAAAGACAACTCGTCCACCTCCTGGTCACATCCCTCCTGAGCATTTCCTCATTGTAAATATCACAGGAGGTTGCAGCCACTGATTTTCACATCAGCTCTGCTCTCAGGGCTCCCCCATCAACCTAGCTGGACACAGAGTCCCTGGGGGCAGCCTCCAAGATAAAAAGGAAAGGGATAACTAAGAATTTGCTAGAAGTCCAATAAAAATAAAAGCAAAAATAAACAAATGGGACCTAATTAAACTTGGAAGCTTTTGCATAGCAATGGAAACCATAAGCAAAACAAAAAGACAAGCTACAGAATGGGAGAAAATTTTTGCAAAACATGAAACTGACAAGGGCTTAATCGCCAGAATATAGAAACAAATCATACAACTAAATAAGAAAAAAAAAAAAAAACTCAATCCAAAAATGGGCAGAAGACCTAAACAAGCAATTGTCCAGTGAAGACATACAAATGGCTAACAGGCACATGAAAAAGTGCTCATTATCACTGATTATCAGAGAATTGCAAATCAAAACTACAATGAGGTATCACCTCACACAAGTCAGAATGGCCATCATTCAAAAGTCCATAAATGACAAATGTTGGAGAGGCTGTGGAGAAAAGGGAACTGTTCTACACCGCTGGTGGGAATGCAGGTTGGTGCAGCCACTGTGCAAAAGTTTGTAGATTCCTCAAAAGACTAAGAATAGACTTACCATATGACCTAATAATCCCACTCCTGGGCATATGTCCAGAAGGAACCCTACTTCAAAAATACACCTGCACCCCAATATTCATAGCAGCACTATTTACAATAGCCAAGACATGGAAACAGCCTAAATGTCCATCAACAGATGACTGGATAAAGAAGAGGTGGTATATTTATACAATGAAATACTATTTGGCCATAAAAAACCAATATGCCATTTGCAGCAACATGGATGTCCCTAGAGAATGTCATTCTAAGTGAAGTAAGCCAAAAAGAGAAAGAAAAATACCATATGAGTTTGCTCACATGTGGAATCCAAAAAAAATAAATAAAAAAGAGCATAAATACAAAACAGAAACAGACTCACAGACATAGAATACAAACTTGCGGTTGCCAAGGGGCTGAGGGGTGGGAAGGGACAGATTGGGAGTTTGAAATTTGTAGATACTGACAGGCATATGCAGAATAGATAATCAAGATTATACTGTATATCACAGGGAAATATATACAAGATCTTATGCTAGTTCACAGAGAAAAAAATTCTGACAATGAAAATATGTATGTTTATATATAACTGAAAAACTGTGCTCTACACTAGAATTTGACACACTATTGTAAAATGACTATAACTCAATAAAAATGTAAAAAAAAAAGCTGTGGTATATTTTACACAATAGACTACCACTCAGCCATAAAAATGATAAAATGATGCCATTTGCAGCAACAGGGAATGGATGGACCTGGAGAATGTCATTCTAAGTGAAGTAGTCATAAAGGAAAAGAAAAATACCATATGATATCACTTATATTTGGAATCAAAAAAAAAAAAGACAAACTTATTTACAAAACAGAAACAGACTTAGAGCATAGAAAACAAACTTATGGTTACCAGAGGGAAAGGGATTGGGAAGGGAAAAATTGGAAGTTTGAGATTCATGAATACTAATCTCTATAAAGTAGACAACAACTAGTTTACACTGTACAGCACAGGGAACTCTATTTAATATCTTGTAGTAATTTATGTTAAAAAAACAATATGAAAATGAATATATGTATTTTCCTATATGACTGAAGCATTCTGTTGTACATGAGAAATGGACAACATGGTAAACTGACTATACTTCAATAAAAATATTTTAAAATTTATAGGGCTATTGAATATTTTTGTTACATTAAAATTTCTGAAAAGAATACACTTCAAAGAAAAAACAAAGTTGCTGTAAGTTAACAAACCAGAAAGCACAGAGCAGAGATGACATTTCCCTGTTTAACAGACCAGCACCAACCCAGTGCTGAGACCCCACTGCTCCCAGGACTGCCAGACGTCACCACCAGGAAGGGTGCACACACAGGAGAGCACACCACACAGGGACAGAACCGGAACACGCACAACTTGAAGCAGGATCCTGACAAGCTTTCCGGGAGCCAGTCTCACTATGACTTCTACTAAATAGGAGTTTCTCGCTTTTTAAAAAACTGCTTTACTGAGATATAATTCACCCACTCCCCCATTTTAGGCATACAACTCAATGGCTTTTAGGATGTTCACACTTCCTTCTTTGATGCAATAAAGTAACTAATTCAGGTTTCATCCTGTCAACCTGCTGTTTGGTCCAAGAGGTCCTGATAGGACTCAGATCTTGAGGACGCCGGTGGCCAGAGCCACTCTAGGCTGGTCAAGAAACCTGTCCTGAGAGCCTCGGGCTTCACCAATGATGCATTCCCATCAAGGACCCTATGAGAAAGTATCTATTTAACCACAGTGTGAAAGAGCCCAGGAAAAAGGAGGACACCTGATGCCCGATGTTTACTCACAGTTGTATATTCATATCCAGTACACCCCAGCACGTGGGACCAGAACATCCCCATCACCTACATGTCCTGGTCCTCTCAGGTGGGGAGGGGACAGGGGAGGGGAGGGGAGGGTTGGGGAGGGGAGGGGAGGGGAGGGGTGGGGGATGGGGTGGGGAGGGAGTGTGACAGGAAGAGGTGTTGGGCACTTGGGAGGAGAAGGGGGTCACAGAAAGGATGAGGGCCAATCAAGCTCTTGAGGGGAGGAAGGAGGGTTCAGTCAGGTCAGGAGGTCAGCAGGTCAGGAAAACAAACAGCAGGCAAGCGGACTCTCAGGAGCAGCTGGAGGGGACCAGACGCCTCCCTCCAAGCCTACTCATGTCTGAACACTGCCTTAGCAACGCCCCATGCTTTATGTCCTCTCTCGACCAATCACCTGCCTTTGCCCCTGTGACCTCACAGTGGACATTCTGGGTGACGTCACTTTTAAAATGTGCCCCGCCTAACTGATCCCCCACCACCAACTGCCATCTAACCCTGGGTCCTCTCTGCAAACTTTTCTGACCTTATGCTTTCTGGTCCTGCCCAACTGATGTCCCCTGCCCCCTACTTCTTGGGTGCTCCCTCCTCCTTTTCCAAATTCCCAGGATTTCCCTTGGGCAGTGGCTGAAAAACATATTAGGTAGACAATGACAGAACCAGGAGGAATCAAATATACAGGCAAGGTGGGAGGTCCTCTCTCCCCTTCGCTCAGCACTGCACACAAAATGCAGAGAGAACGTCCACAAGACGGAGATCTTAACAGCACACCATCTTAATCACATCGCCACACCCATGTGGCTGTCCTTATCTGTAGTACACTTGTAGGTGACACATTAATTTTAAGAACGTATGTCACATGCATAAAAATAAGCCCTATGGTTTTTGCCAAAAATATATAAAATTATAAAAAATAATTATATATTGTCACACCCCCTACACTGCCCTTGGGTGATTCACTTACACCCAGGTTCAAGGAGGCAGGAACTACCTGGGTGGGACAGAAGCAAAGTTGTGCTTTGGGGCAGTACTGGCTGTGAGGGGGCCTGAGAAAACCTTTTGGGGTGGTGGGAAGACTTGGTGTCTAGATATGGGCGGTGGTTGTGTTCACTCAATCAAGAAATACTGAGCACATGGGGCCTGCCAGTCTCAGGAGTCAGAGAGACCCTCCTGCCCTGTGGGGAGTTGACCCCGACTGCTCACAGGCCCAGTGGGGCTGCGTTTCCAACCACACTGCTGGGCCTTCCTGCTCCCACAGCCGGGCTTCAGGCGCTGTGCTGGCTCCAGGATCCCCTGGCCTGGAGGGACTGAGTCCCATCCAGGGTGAGCAGGCTTCAGGGATCCTGGGTCTCCTCCTACTGTCAATCAGAATTCCTTCCAACCCTCAGGAATCGGGACACCCTGTAAATCACCAATTAGCATCAGGTCAAAGGTATTGAGGTCTCACACTAAGCAATAAACTGTGCCAACTGACCAAATTCAAAGTGCAGTGTTCCAAATACACAACATTCTCAATAACCCATTTTATGGATGAGAAGACAGAGGGGGTGTGAATCACCTAAGTGTCTTGGGGCGGTGAGTGCTGTAACTTTACCCTGAACTAAGATCTACCTTGGAAAGCGATTCCACCTGGAGCCCATCCTGTGACCTGCTCCCGGAGGTTCTGAGGAAGACCGTTGGCTTTTCCTTGGGAAATTCCTCTTGCAATGACATTAAGTCATGCATCAGTCAGGACAAACGGTGAGGATGTGTTCATTAGGGATCCTGACTCTTAACGACAAGTCAACTTTGTCTCAGGAAATGGGTCTTCTATTACCATTAATTCGGGCACCAAGGTAAATAAGAGTAACAACATAAAATCCATCATACATATAAGTACTTTTAATTTAAATTATAAATAACTTTATGAACTATAAATGGATGCATTGCATTGGTCCATGACAAACAGGACATTATGTACATTCATTACAAAGAAGTGCTGTCATGGGTGGGGATGTGGTGACAAGAGCAGGGTCATTTTTAGCAGGGAAGGATGTCCTACAGCTCTCAGTACAGGGTGGGTAAGTTCACAGTGCTTCTCCCCACGACCAAACTCTCACCACACACACACACACACACACACACACACAGGCAAATGTACATAGATGCTAAAATGACCATCTACCTTCTGATCAGAAAAAAGATAAAGATATGTGCTCACATCACCTAACAACACACTGACCACACACACAGTTCCCATAATAACTTCTTAATACTTCAGTTCTATGAGCCTCTGAAGTTCCCCTCACTTGCGCTCACCATCATCTAACAGAAAGAAGTCATAAACAATTCTTCAAGTTTGATTCATTACAGTTCCTCTAAGAACTTATATTATTGCAAGTGTCAGAAGAATATAAAATTCAATTTCAGATGGAGTTTTTGGCTCAGTAGTTTTCATGGTTAAAAGTTTCCACTGACTACACAAAATTATTGGCTCTACTTTTCTCGTTCTGTGCTTCCTGTCCCAACTAAAATTTCCCTATACTTCTCATTATTTTGGATTTCAGTCAGTGGCCTGATAGTGCATTTTGTAGATAGTTTGATTGTTCCTACAGATCTCTATCTATTGATGAGCATTTTATTCTTTTAGTATTAAATAGAACAAATGACTTCCAGTCTACAGCTTTTCCTGTAACTGGAGAAACAATAAAGCTTATACCGACATCACTCACCACTACACTACCAGACTCACAGCTTGTCCTGACTGCACTCTGACCTCCTCTAGTCAGTGTCCAGAAAAATCAAGCCCACACACGTATGGATGTGACTCTATAGGGCCAGCACGCCCACCTTCTCCATTTACTTACTCTCAGTCATCACTACTTTCCTATATTTGACCTAGAAGTTGCCCTCCTCCTACCCCTACCCTGAGCATTTCAGAAGAGTAACCTAAAAACTAAACTCTTCATGGCACAAACTGTAATCACATTACTAGTAGCCATAAAGTTAGCCTATGAATGAATTTAAAAGGATTAGAATGAATGTATGATAATTACTTTAAACAAAAACATTTTGACTAATAACACTGTAATTAACTTCATAATTATCAAATGGCATTAGTCTATTTTACTATCCTTTTTGCATTTACAGTACCCTATATGGATACTAATATATAAATCACACTTAACATCCCCAATTACTATGCTTAGATGGCACAATATCATCATTTTTCATTACAGCCGCTGTCACCACGCTCAGCACCCATTCTACGTGAGCTGGCATAACTCCTGCCATCAGTGCTCCCCGCCTGTGTGGCCGCACCGGGACCGTCACTAACAGCTGTGGGATCCAGCGCCTGCGGTACTGATTGTGTCCAAAATCTTAACCTTCTTCAAGGCTAAAACTCATTATTCCAAACATTATAGTAATACAATTAACACGATTACCAAAATTATATCCTCTGAATTAACACTAAACCTTATGGCCTAGTAACCAGCCTTATCAGCTTATTGCTCCTGAATCAACTGACACAGCCTCCACTTTTCACTAGCCTCCTTTCTGTTACTGCCTCCACTTGCATCAACAATGTCTCTTCTTCCACCAGCATACACAGCCAGCCGATTTCATCCATCCCAGCAATCATTAACCCCCAAAACTGTGTCATCACAAGTACCCTTACTACAAACATCCTTAGACTTTCACACTTCACAACTGACCACATTCTATAGTTTAATCAAAACAAAATTAGTCAAAACCCTAATTATTTACTACCCACTGAGAAAATCAGACAAGATGATTAAATTCAGGACTCTGTTTCTTACTGTATGTACTCCTTGGATCATTTTCACTTGTCACTGCATTAATTTTTACCCAGAATCTTGTAGGTTCCTTACATTTTATAATAATTCAACACTAAACTCAGGCAGCATCCATTTCTTAATCTGGTGTTTCCCTATGACTGGCATGAGTAAGAGCATTTAGAGTAAGCAGACTCCTTTAGGACCTGCTCCTTTGGTTCCCAAGGGCTTAACTGGAGTTTGCATTCCTGGACCCAGAGCACCTGCAGTCATGCTGCTCACACGAGGCAGCTGGGGCACATCACACATTATAATATTCAATCCCTTGGAAAACCAGATGGCATATCCTGTCCTTATACTATCTTTACAAAGAATGATCATAACGAGCCCCATCTGTCTGTGCCAGACAGATGTACAGCCACTCCCGCAGGGCTCCCCACCAGCCACAGACAGTAGGAACTGTGGGCATCGATGCTCAGACAGCATGATGTCACAGAGGTGCTCCAGCCCTGACAACAACCCACGCCTTATGTCCTGGTCTGAAGCACGTGTCAGGCACCCAGGCACGGGGTTCAGAACCAGGACGAGCAGTCCCCTCAGCTGGAGTGAAAACCAGCGAGCTTGCTGGGGCGCTGTAAGATGCGGAGCCACTGCTCTTGAACAGCCTGTGCAGAGGCCCGCTGACTCCCCGTCACGGCAGGGACACAGCAGGCTGAACACTGCCTGGGGCTCTGGCCGGCTGGCAGGGGTGGCTCAGGGGGACCCCCGGACTCCCCCAGGCTCCTGCTCCCTCCCTCCGTTTTCTGGTGCTGCTCCCCACTCAGATGGAGGCCTCCAATGCCAGTGAGAGTGCACACCGTGGGAGAAAGTGGCGCTGGAGTGGGTGTGGCCCTGTCTCTGAAAAGACGGCCGGCAGTCACGGCCAGCTAGTGTCCCCGCACACACTCTGCAGGGAACAGCACCAGCACCAGGGCAGGGCCTGCCATCACCAGAACTCACTTTCCTGTGCACGCCTGACGGGGTGGGGCCAGCTCAGTGGTGCAGCCCCAATTTCTCTGGCCCCAATCCACCCTCTAGCCAAGGTGTGCACACTGGGGAAAAAGTAAAACCAGTACAGAAGTGCTGCTGCAAGCCCTCAGGCCTCAGCCACATCCCAAACCAGAGACTGCCACCACACCCAGGAGAACCCCACTCCCACAGAGATCCTGCTCCAGCCCCACAGGACCCCGTGCCAACCCTGATAGGGCTGGAACAGTCACTGAGCAGAGGAGAAGCCTCTGCTTCAACCTGGAACTGGCTCCAGCCCCTCTGACTCCAGCCCTGCCGCCCCCATTGCAGCGGCTGCCAGCACGTCCCGGGGGAAGAGGGCAGCCCAGGATCACTTCAGGTCCAGCTGTTCCCAACAAACCCACTGGGCACAGAAGACTGCACAGGAATGCTCTCACACAAGGACACCTTTCATTCTGGGGCAGGCAACTGTTTCACCTAATTTCACAGAAATACAGAAAGTTAAAATGAGAAGACACAAGAACACATTTTAAATGAAAGAATAACAAAATAACCATAATGAAAAGAAACAAATACTTTACCTGACAAAGAGGTCAAAGCAATAGCAACAAGAATGATAACTGAACTGGGAAAAAGAAGAGATGAGCACCGGGAGAACTGTCAAAAGAACTAGAAAATATAAAAAAGACCAATCAGAGCAGAACTGCAAGTTGTACAGAAGATTAGGCAATGCAGATGATCCATTAGCAATCCGGAAGACAGAATGAAAAACACCCAATCAAAAAAGCAAGAAGAAAAGGCCTGCTACATGAGTTTAAAGCACTTCCGAGACAGCAGCAAGCATAGTAACACTCACATTACAGGAGTCCCTGCAGGGAGAGAGAAAAAGGCTGAGAAAACATTGGATAAAATTAAGGCTGAAAACTTCCCTAATCTGAAGAAAGAAGCGAGTATCAAGGCATAGGAATCAGAGAGTCTCAAACAGGATCAGCTGAGACAGACTCACATCAAGACATACCATCATTCAAAAAGCAAAATTTAAAGACAATGATAGAATTCTAAAGGCAGCAAGGAAAAAGGAAAGTGTCACAGAAAAGGAAATCCCTCATGAGTCTTTCAGCTGTCTTTACTGCACATATTTTTTAAACTTACATGTATGTACTGTTCATTGTCTCTAAGACTGTTTAGAGCTTTAGCTTTTTAAACTTATGTATTTATTAAAGGAATAAAACCAAACACAATAAAAATTCAAAAAGATACACGCATCCCACTATTAACAGCAACACTATTTACAATTGCCAAGACATGAAAGCATCCCAAGTACATATCAACAGATGAATGGATAAAGGAGATTCACCATATGTAGGTAATGGAATACAATTCACCCATAAGAGAGAAGTGTATTTTTCCTTTTTTGGCCTTCATTCATTTTTAACTTCAAAACCCAGAATTTTAGAACTGGCATAAACATTTCCATTGCATCAAAACCAACAAAATACCTAGAAATAAACTTAACCAAGGAGGTTACGTGTATTCTGAAAACTGTAAAACACTGATGAAGGAAATTGAGGATGATACAAAGAAATGCAAATATATCTTATGCTCTTGGGTTGGAAGCAACAACATTATCAAAATGGCCATCTACCCAAAGGAATCTACAGATACAATGTAACCCCTGTCAACACTCATGGCATTTATCTTTTTCTTTTTTTTTTTTAGCTTTTTTTATTGATTTATAATCATTTTACAATGTGTCAAATTCCAGTGTTCAGCACAATTTTTCGGTCATTCATCGACATATACACACTCATTGTCACATTTTTTTCTCTGTGAGTTATCATAACATTTTGTGTATATTTCCCTGTGCTATACAGTGTAATCTTGTTTATCTATTCTACAATTTTGAAATCCCAGGCTATCCCTTCCCACCCTACACCCCCCGTTAACCACAAGTCTGTATTCTCTGTCTCTGAGTCTATTTCTGTCCTTTATTTACGCTTTGTTTTTGTTTGTTTGTTTTTGTTTTTGTTTTTTAGATTCCACATATGAGCGATCTCATATGGTATTTTTCTTTCCCTTCCTGGCTTACTTCACTTAGAATGACATTCTCCAGGAGCATCCATGTTGCTGCAAATGGCATTATGTTGTCAGTTTTTATGGCTGAGTAGTATTCCATTGTATAAATATACCACCTCTTCTTTATCCAGTCACCTCTTGATGGACATTTAGGCTGTTTCCATGTTTTGGCTATTGTAAATAGTGCTGCTATGAACATTGGGGTGCAGGTGTCATCCTGAAGTAGATTTCCTTCTGGATACAAGCCCAGGAGTGGGATTCCTGGGTCATATAGTAAGTCTATTCCTAGTCTTTTGATGAATCTCCACACTGTTTCCCATAGTGGCTGCACCAAACTGCATTCCCACCAGCAGTGTAGGAGGGTTCCCCTTTCTCCACAGCCTCTCCAGCATTTGTCATTTGTGGATTTTTGAATGACGGCCATTCTGACTGGTGTGAGGTGATACCTCATTGTAGTTTTGATTTGCATTTCTCTGATAATTAGTGATATTGAGCATTTTTCATGTGCTTTTTGATGATTTGTATGTCTTCCTTGGAGAATTGCTTGTTTAGGTCTTCTGCCCATTTTTGGATTGGGTTGTTTATTTTTTTCTTATTGAGTCGTATGAGCTGCTTGTATATTCTGGAGATCAAGCCTTTGTCGGTTTCACTTGCAAAAATTTTCTCCCATTCCGTAGGTTTTCTTCTTGTTTTACTTCTGGTTTCCTTTGCTGTGCAGAAGCTTGTAAGTTTCATTAGGTCCCATTTGTTTATTCTTACTTTTATTTCTTCTAGGAGAAAATTTTTGAAATGCATGTCAGATAATGTTTTGCCTATGTTTTCCTCTAGGAGGTTTATTGTATCTTGTCTTATGTTTAAGTCTTTAATCCATTTTGAGTTTATTTTTGTGTATTGTGTAAGGGAGTGTTCTAGCTTCATTGTTTTACATGCTGCTGTCCAGTTTTCCCAACACCATTTGCTGAAGAGACTGTCTTTATTCCATTGTATATTCTTGCCTCCTTTCTCAAAGATGAGTTGACCAAAAGTTTGTGGGTTCATTTCTGGGCTATATGTCTGTTTTGGTACCAATACCATGCTGTCTTGACTGTAGCTCTATAGTACTGTCTGAAGTCTGGGAGAGTTATTCCTCCAGCCTCTTTCTTTCTCTTCAGTAATGCTTTGGCAATTCTAGGTCTTTGATGGTTCCATATAAATTTTATTATGATTTGTTCTAGTTCTGTGAAATATGTCCTGGGTTATTGGATAGGGATTGCATTAAATCTGTAGATTACCTTGGGCAGTTTGACCATTTTAACAATATTGATACTTCCAATCCAAGAGCATGAAATATCTTTCCATTTTTTAAAGTCTTCTTTAATTTCCTTCATCAATGCTTTATAGTTTTCTGTGTATAATTCTTTCACCTCCTTGGATAGATTTATTCCCAGATATTTTATTACTTTGGGTGATATTTTAAAGGGGATTGTTTCTTTACATTCTTCTTCTGTTGATTTATTGTTAGTGTAAAGAAATGCAACTGATTTTTGAACGTTAATTTTGTAAGCTGCTACCTTGCTGAATTCTTCAATCAGCTCTAGTAGATTTTGTGTGGACCTTTTAGGGTTTTCTATATATAGTAACATGTCATCAGCATATAATGACACTTTTACCTCTTCTTTTCCAATTTGGATCCCTTTTATTTCTTTCTCTTGCCTGACTGCTGTGGCTAGGACTTCCAGGACTATGTTGTATAGGAGTGGTGATAGTGGGCATCCTTGTCCCAGATTTTAGTGGGAAGCTTTTGAGTTTTTCACCGTTGAGTACTATGCTGGCTGTAGGTTTGTCATATATAGCTTTTATTATGTTGAGATATGTTCCCTCTATACCCACTTTGGCGAGAGTTTTTATCATAAATGGGTGTTGAATTTTATCAAATGCTTTTTCTGCATCGATTGAGATGATCATGTGGTTTTTGTCCTTTCTCTTGTTGATGTGATGTATTACACTGATTGATTTGCATATGTTGAACCAGCCTTGTGTCCCTGGGATGAACCCCACTTGGTCATGATGTATAATCTTTTTTATGTGTTGTTGGATTCTATTTGCTAGAATTTTGGTGAGGATTTTGGTGTCTATGTTCATCATCATCAGTGATATTGGCCTATAATTCTCTTTTTTTTGTAGTGTCTTTGCCTGGTTTTGGTATCAATGTGATGGTGGCTTCATAGAATGAGTTTGGGAGTATTCCCTCCTTTTCAATCGTCTGGAAGAGTTTGAGAAGGACTGGTATGAGTTCTTCTTTGTATGTTTGGTAGAATTCCCCGGTGAAGCCGTCCGGTCCTGGACTTTTATTTGTAGGGAGGTTTTTAATTGCTATTTCTATTTCCTTTCTAGTGATCGGATTGTTCAAGTGTTCAGATTCTTCTTGATTCAGTTTTGGTGGACAGTATGTTTCCAGAAACTTGTCCATCTCCTCTAGGTTATCCAGTTTGGTTCCATATAGTTTTTCATAATATTCTTGTTTGATATTCTGTAATTCTATTTTGTTTGTTGTAATTTCTCCATTTTCCTTTCTTATTTTGCTAATTTGTGCTCTCTCTTTTTTCTTCTTTGTGAGTTTGGCCAGAGGTTTGTTGATTTTATTTACTTTTTCAAAAAACCAGCTTTTGGTTTGGTTGATTTTTTCTATGGTCTTGTTCATCTCTATTGTATTTAATTCCCCTCTGATCTATATTATTTCCTTCCTTCTGCTGCTTTTTGGGGCTTTTTGTTCTTCTTTTTCTAATTCATTCAGGTGGTGGGTTAAATTGTTTATTTGAGACTGTTCTTCTTTTTGAGGAAGGCCTGTATCGCTATAAACTTCCCTCTTAGCACTGCCTTTGCTGTGTCCCATAGGTTTTGAGTGGTTGTGCTTTCATTATCATTTGTCTCAAGGTATTTTTTAATTTCAGCTTTGATTTCCTCATTGATCCATTGTTTTTTCAATAACATATTGTTTAATCTCCATGCTTTCCTTTTTTTCTCCTTTGTTTCTCTGTTGTTGATTTCCAGTTTCATGGCATTGTGGTCAGTAAAGATGCTTGAGATAATTTCTATCTTCTTAAAATTGTTGATGTTTCTTTTGTGCCCATGTACATGATGAATCCTGGAAAATGTTCCATGTGCACTTGAAAAGAATGTATATCCTATTTTGTTGGGGTCTAATGCTCTGAAATTATCCACCAAATCTAGTTTTTCTATTGTAGTATTTAATTTCTCTGTTGCCTTGTTTATTTTCTTTCTGGAAGATCTGTCTAGTGATGTTAATGCAGTGTTAAAATCTCCAACTATGATTGTATTCCCATCAATATCCCCCTTTATCTCTGTTAGTAGTTCTTGTATGTACTTAGGTGCTCCTATATTGTGTGCATATATATTAACAAGTGTAATATCCTCATCTTGTATCATTCCTTTAATCATTATAAAATGTCCTTCTTTATCTTTATGGCCTTTGTTTTAAAGTCTATTTTGTCTGAAATCAGTACTGCAACACCTGCTTTTATGGCTTTTCCATTTGCATGGAATATCTTTTCCTTCCTTTCACTCTCAATCTATATGTGTCCTTCTCCCTAAAGTGGGTCTCTTGTATGCAGCATATTGAAGTTTCTTGCTTTATTATCCAGTCTGCCTCTTTATGTCTTTTGACTGGAGCATTTAGTCCATTAACATTTATAGTAATTATTGATAGATGTGTGTTTATTGCCATTTTGAACTTATCTTTGCAGTTGAATTGGTATATCCTCTTTGTTCCTTTCTTCTTCCTTTTGTGGTTTGGTAATTTTCCTTTGTATTATCATGGATTTTATTTAATTTTTGTGACTCCCTTGTAAATTTTTGGCTTGTGGTTACCTTTTTTGTAAATCTATTAACCCATTACTATAACTGTATTTATTAAACTGATAGTAACATGATCTCAAACCCATCCTACTGTTAAAAAAAATTAAAAAAGAAAGAAAAAAATATTCTATATTTCCCTGCCTCCCTCTCCCACTCTCAGTGATTTGTATGTCTTCTTTTATAATTTCTTGTTTACTTTATTTGTAATTCATGAGTTATCACCTTTCCAGTTGTGAGTTTCTCTTTTCTGCAGCATCCTGCTGCTTTTCTATTTAGAATAGCCCTTTCAATATTTCTTTTAGCATGGGTTTAATGTTGCTAAACTCCTGCAGTTTTTTGTCTGTGAAACTATTTATTTCTCCTTCTATCCTAAAGGATAGCCTTGCTGGGTAAAATATCCTAGGCTGCATCTTTTTTTTTTTTTTCATTCAGGGCTTTGAATATATCTTGCCACTTCCTTCTGGCCTGTAGTGTTTGTGTAGAGAAATCAGCTGAGAGCCTTATGGGGGTTCCCATGTAACTTACTCTTTGCTTTCCTCTTGCTGCCTTTAGAATCCTTTCTTTATCCTTGACTCTGGCCATCTTGATTATGATATGTCTTGGTGTGGGTCTATTTGGGTTCTTCCTGTTTGGGACCCTCTGAGCTTTCTGTACTTGGATATCTGATTCCTTCTTTAAGTTTGGGAAGTTTTCAGTCATGATTTCTTCAAAAACCTTTTCAATCCCCTTTGATCTTTCTTCCCCTTCTGGGACCCCTATTATGCAAAGATTGGGATGCTTTATATTATCCCATAGGTCCCTTATGCTATTTTCAGTATATTTTATTTGCTTATCTTGTAGTTCTTCTGAATGGGTGCTTTCTATCACCCTGTCTTCTAGACCACTAATTCATTCCTCTGCATTATCTAGTTGACTCTGCACAGCTATTAGATCATTCTTCATCTCTGTCAATGAGTTTACCCATTCTACTTGGCTCTTCTTTATAGCTTCAATTTCATTTTTGACACATTTTATATCTCTAAACACTATCTCTTTTAATTCCTTCAGCAATTTGATCACTCCTTTTTTGAATTTTGATCTAGTAGGCTATCGATGTCTATTTCATTGATCTTTCTTTCAGGGGATTTCTCTTGTTCATTTAATTGGGAAACGTTTCTCTGCTTCATCTTGCTCATACCTCTCTGGCACTGTGGTTTATGGAGTATCAGTTGTCTATTATGGTCCTTAAGGTTTAATCTATCTAATGCCTATTTAGGAATAGATCTTAGGAAAAAAAGAAAAAAAAATAAGAGAGAGAGAGAAAGAATTTTAAAAGAAGGGAGAAAGAGGGTTTGAAAACATTGTATAATGAATAATAGAAGAGCGAGTTTAAGCAGAGTATTAATCGGGTGGAGACGTCCTTTTAAAACCTTAAAAAAAAGGGGGGAGATGAATAGATGTATTTGAAACCTCTGTCTAATCAATAACAGGACATCAAAACCCAAGAGAAATAGAAATGTATTAAGAGGTAAAAATTAAGAGAGTAATAGAAAATAGAACAGGTAAAAACAGATTTAAAAAAAGAAGAAAAAAAGGGGGGTTGTCAGTGTTCTCCTGGAGTCTGTGTGCTTTTAATATGAAGTCTTTCTGTCTTCGTCCTGTTTTGGAAGCTCAGCTTTCTGTTTTCAGAGGCCCTCCATTGGCGCCCTCTTCTCTGCTTCTCCCAGCACCTGTCGGCAAGCAGATCACGCCTCCTCCTAACACTGGGTCAGGTGCAGCTCTCTGCTGTGGGCGGGCGGGTCGCTGCCACTCTGGATGCCGCAGTCAGATGTTGCAGACTGGCCGGGTAGGAGGGTGGGTCGTGCCCACTCTCAGGACCTCGGTCAGGGGCTGTGTTCCTGCCCGAAAGGCATGGGGCCGCTCTCACTCTACCTGCGCCTCCGCTGGTAGCTCCGCTGCTCTGTGCGGCTGCGCGCTCGGCCCTGGTCGGCGCTTCGCAGGTGGGCTCGGGGAGGACCGAGGAACAGCCCTGTCCCTGCTCCGAGCCAGAACCCAGCTCCTTGTTTGTCTTTGTGGAGCAAGTTCTCTGAGGGACCAGGATGAAAGTATCCTATCTGCCCCGGGCTTTATGTAGGCCAGTCTCAGTCTGGCCTTTGAGGCTGCTAAGACCTTCAGTGCGGATGCAGGTTTTGCCCCCGCCCCCGCCTGGGTGCTAAGCGCCAGAGGATATGGCGATATGGCGGCTGTGCCTGAGCTCCGCCTCTCTTCCCCCGAAAACTTTCCAAAGGTTTTCAGAGATGGGGGTATGCACCCTTCCCCCGAGAGCACATCAACCTTGCTGTTTTATGGAGGGCCCAGGTTGTTCTGCCCTGTGCACCCACAGCCATGGCATGCAGCCCCTTGCGTTCCACTGGGGCTGCCTCCGTGCAGCCGCCCCCGTCCTCCGCCCGGCTTGTGCAGCCTGGCCCTGCCCGCCGCTGCCGGCCCGTCTCTGGCTGGGTGTCGAGGGGACGCTCTGTGCCCGTTTAACTTAGTTCTGTCAGTCAAGGGCTGCTCTGTACAGATCAGAGCCTCGGAGGCTCCCCCTCCATCCAGCTGGCCCCTCAGTTGGAGAGGGGAGACCCAGCGAGCGAGCGCCAGTCCTCCTTTGCCTTTCCCTCCCCACAGGACCCGTCCCACGCTGCTTTGCCTTTTGTTCTTTCTTTTTTTCCTTTTCTCCTACCAGATTTTTGGCGTCTTTATCTTTTGAAGAGGGCAATGTTCTGTCGGAGTTCCGCAGGTTCTCTGGTTGGCTGAGTGGGTCCATAGATGTAGGTCTTGTTGTATGTGTGGGAGAGGGTGAGCCACGAGCGTCCCTGTACTCCGCCATCTTCTCTGTCCTCCATCTCTTATTTTATAATTTAAGTGAAATCTAACATTTACTCCTGTTTAATGAAGAATTTGGTAGGTCTTTGGTCCCAGTTCCTGGATAGCAACCCCTAAAGCCTTGAAATTTCCCAAGATAGGAGTTTCTTTTCTATTCATGGTGGACCCTTGGATGGCTTGTGTTCATGAGATGACTCAGGATTGGGATTGGCCAGCCAGAGACACCAACCATGTAATTAGAGGAGTGGTGCTTTGAGCTTTGTGACAAATGAGTGACCACCAGGAGAGGAATGGGCTCAATGGTTAGGGCTAAGGAAAGGTTTGAGTTACAGTTAGGGTTTGGGTTAGCCATGTTGGTAGTGACCCAATAAATCATGTCTTTGTAATAAAGCCTCCAGAAAAGACTTGGGGCAATAAAGCTCAGAGCTCCTGTGAGCTTCCTGGTTGGTAACACTCTTGGAGGACTGTCACACTCAGATGCCATGAGGGCAACCCTGAGCCCTTCCCACTGGAGTGCTCTCTACAACAGCTCACCTGATGAGATCTAAGGGCTGCTTCTTGTCTATGCTTTGAGGAGGAGCCCATTCCCTGTACAGAAGGCCCGGTTTGCTGGGGCAGCTGAGGTCCTCTGATGGAGGCTGAAGTTGCACTGGGAAGCAGAAGCAAACAGGTGAGCATCACTGTCACCACGTTTTCACATGTTCTGTTGTTAAAATGTGGTGCTAACACTTCGTGGTCATTTGTAAATAAGGGGCCCTCACTTGCCAGGAGGGATGGAGGCACCATATACTTTTTCATAATTCTCACCCAGTATTAATACTAACCCCTTGAGGGTCATTTGCAATGGTGGGTGGAAAGGAACGCTTCGATGTTACAGTCCTGGGACCACCGTGGGTACCTGGTGAGAGCCTTGCAGATGCTTAATGTCCTACAAGCGGGCCAGTCTTCAAAAGCCAAAAAACTAGGCCACCCAAGTGCCCAAACTGCTACAGTGGAGGGACACCTGATGGTGCAGCCCCCTCCTTGGACCCCCAGAGGAACCTGGACTCTGGCTGGTTAAGGGCAGGGTCAATTCTAAAACCCAGGCTTTTTTGTCCCCACAATTCAGTAGATATTCGGTGACAGCACATGGAATATAAACAACAAAGAAACTTGACATGATGTTATATATTTAGCTTACTCAAGAAACAAAATTTAAATCCAGTCATTCTCCTTCCCACCTGACCTACGTTCCTTTCTCCTGTACTAGAACCAGATTATTACCCATCCAGCCTTAGCATGGGTCCTGACTCCACTTACCTCCCTCCCAAACACCACATGAGATGATTCCTCAGCCTGGATGTGGGACCAGCAAGTACAAGAGGCTTTAGTGGAAAAGAACTGGATGTGCGCAGACGCCAACTAAACACTGTAGGATCCTGGTGTCCCACATTATTAATCATGACAGCTGTATGCAAGTGTCCCCAAAGTTCATTTAAGACTCTCACTGCTAATTTTGCTGGGACATAAATATAAAACATGTGGACGGCTGGGCTGGACTGCTATGCTGGGTCTCTGATCCAGGAAGCTCAGTGTCTGCTCCCTGTACCCAGCTCCCTGTTCTGTTCATGCATGTGCATCAAGCAGCTGTTTAGTGTCCATTTTAATATCTTAAACAGTGCATTTCAGTATTGTCTTCATCCACAAATACGTGTACCACACAGTAGTAACGATCAATCTCAGTCTTTGCTTTCTTTGGTCTTAGAGAGTCAGATAAATGGATAGCAAAGATAACAAAGTCATAGAGCACTATAATACAGTATTTCCATTATTTCAATGACAGGATTTATTTAAAGAGCTTAGATATAACATCCTTGCATTTATGGCATCATTAAGCGTCTTAAGCTGTTACATTATAAAACTTCATTTCATGCGAGATGTTATCCGTTAGAGAAGTGCTCCTGAATTTGAGGGGTTGCTGTCATCTCAGACGGAGTCCCTAAAAAATGTCAACACTCTGCAGTATTGCCATCATGACAAGAACCCAGACAGATGAAATTTGGAAAGCCCTGTGGCTTCCTAGTGCACAGACAGAAAATGGTATTTCAGAGGGAAAAGCCTGAATTACAGAAAATGATAAATGAAGTGGTCTAAAATGCATTTCCCTTACAAAGAACTAATACTTATTTGGTTGATAATAACATCTGTCAATAATTATGAAAAGAGCTGACAGATGCATAGTATTTACTATTAGCCAGGGCTGTTCTAACATTGACACAGATTCATTAATCCCCATAGCAACTCTACGAGGTGGGTACTATTATTATCCCCATTTTATTGATGAGGAACTTGATAAACACAGTGGCTAAATGACTTTTACAAGGTCGACAGCGAGAAACCAGCACAGGTGTTCCAGCCTGACTCTGCGCTCTTGGCCACTTCTCTTTTTTTTTTTTTTTGTTGCTGGGAGATAATAAGGTAATTATGGTGGGGGGTGGGGAGGTAATTAGGGTTATTGGTTTATTTTAGAGGAGGTGTTGGGGGCTGAACCCAGGACCTTATGCGTGCTAAGCATGCACACCATCACTTAAGCTGTACCCTCCCCTCTCGAGTCTATGCTCTTAGCTGCTAATGCGCACTGCCCCACATGGTAACTCTGGGGGAACTACACTTCATCCATTCACTTGTTAAACTCAGCCTTCCCGGTGCCTGGGATTTAGCAGTGAACAAAACAACATGGTTCTTGCCCTAAGTGAGCGTCTCGCCTCCTGACATATTGTCTTCATTTTACCCAGGAAGAAACAAGGTCAAGAACATTAGACTTTTCCTGTTAACACCGGAGGATACATGACGTGCTTTATTTCATTTCTGCCATTTGACTTACACCATGGGGAGGGAAAGCTGCCTTACAGATCCCAGAGCTCACAAGCCTGTTAATCCCGAATTTTTTTTTAACACTATCCCTTAGTTGATACTTGATCTGAGAAAGGATGAAGTAAACCTAAAAAGATTCTAAGAGAGTGTGTGGTTTATACAGGGTAACTAACCAGCCACTGTTTATTATCCTAACAGGAATCTCTAGGCATATTTCTTTTCTTTCTCTTTTTTTCTTTTTATGGGCAGCTTTTAAAAACCAAACCAAACCAACCAAACCAAATCACTGATAATTCAACAGCAGGCTCTAAATCACCCCCAAGACAGCTGCTAAACTCGGTTTAGACTTACAATGCAGCTTCTGGTGGCTGGATTGAAGAATGTATCTCTATCCTGAATATAAAAGTCATTCACGCAGCTCTTCCCAAATAGGGAAATGAAAAACTCTTGCTCCAGCTTGATCATACTTTCATCCACTTGGGGGACTTTCAGATAACAGCTGAAATTATCAAAGGCTGAGGACCGGGTTTTCAGATCATTGGGCTTCAGAGGCAATTTTATGTGCAGTATCTCAACGTATGTACAGAGCACCTCCCACAGGGTGTGTACTTTTGCAAATACAAGCTTTTCATCCAAAACCTATATTGGGAGAATGAAAACACAAACCAGGAAACTAACTATTTTCACATTTTTAGTACAAAGGTTTTTCTTACGTTGCTGGTAGTTAAAGCACTTGTGCAAACACACACACATATGACACTGGTAAAAGTGAAGATATAATAAAAGTAGATTTGCAAACCATCATACATATTTGCCTTAAAGATAATTTCTTTTTTGAAATTACTGAAAAGTTATTTAAAATCCTTGCAGTTCATTCATAAAATAACCAATGTTTTAGATGAAGAAAAGCAAACTTCTTAATTTTTAGTCCAAATTAGTAACTAAAAATAGAAACACCAAAATATTCTTTGCAGTGGTATTGTAATGACAATTTTTTAAATTTCTGAAACCTAGGACTAATTACATATCTGTTCAATATAGTGTTAAACGGCAATTAAAAGGGATTTAAAAGAATTATATTTATTGATATGGAATATATAATAAAAGGAAAAAGCAAAAAAATATGAAATAATAATTTTCCTTCTTGGAAGGGAAAAATATCTACATTTGAATAAAAAAAGTTTAGAAGGATTTTAAGATTCTTAATGTATAATTAAGGTACAGATGATTTTTAATTCCACTGTTCTTTCATTTTCAATTTCTGGGGGTAAATTTTTATAATAAAAAAATCTTTAAAAAGGTTCTTGCATAATTAATAGATATATTTATGACTACATTCTCTGGCTATTAGAAAAGATCTCCTAGCTTTGGATCTGAAACATACATTCCATAATGCAGATTCTGACTTACTCGCCTCCCAGCCCACAGCAAAGGCACGGCTAGTGTGACATGTTTCAAATACCATTCCAGGTAATATGCATGCTCCCAACCAATGGCTGCAAAGGGACTGACACTGATCTGGTTGCTCCCAGCTGCAGACCATCATAGGTGATGTTGGATTCATAGGCTCATGTTTTCTCTGTCAAAAGAAACCAGAAAATGTTAGGCTTTTACTTTCACCAAGGGAACAAGTAGATGTTTGATTTTTTTATGCAAAAGTAACAACAAACCAATTTGAACCTGATGAAAAGACATTTGCTCAAACAGCACAGTAGCAATGAAGGTGCTCTGGCAGGCAGAGATTTGTTGGATTCCTGTGAGTGCTGGACTCCCACATGGAATTCCCTTGGCACTCCAGAAGGCCTGTGGTTGACCCCATGTGTTTGTGGCCATATGTGGAGCACAAAACTCTCTGGATTTGCCACAATTTCAAAGCCTTTTTTGGCTTTTGAAAAGTTTTGGACTCAAATGGAGTTTTCTTGAGTCCACTCACTGATGTCATTCACCAGAGTTATAGTCCAGATCTGAAATTCTAGACTCTTAAAATCTTGCAGACATTCAAATGGTTCAGGTTTGGATGTATTTACATCTGCAGGCCTGGACCAAATTCGATAAAGCCACCCGGACAAGTTCAGCAAAATGTAAAGAAATTTTTCTCTCTGCAAGTCTGAAATGTCTGTGAAGCTATAAAAACTTCTACATCTACAAAAATAGAGAACCAACTCATCAGTAACATATCTATCCATAATGCATGGCCATTTAAAAAAAATACTGTATTAACTGCTATTAAATTCTATCTGGCTTTTGCCAAATTGTGTCCTAAACTGTAAGGAAAGTATATAAATGTAGAGAATTTTTGACCTTTTAAGAGAAAAAGGAACCCTCCTACTCAGTTGGTGGGAATGTAAATTGGTGCAGCCACTATGGAGGACAGTATAGAGGTTCCTTAAGAAACTAAAAATAGATTTCCATGTCATCCAGCAATCCCATTCATGGGTATATGTCTGGAGAAGAATATAATTCAAAAAGACACATGCACCCCAATGTTCACAGCAGCACTATTTACAATAGCCAAGACACTGAAACAACCCAAATGTTCACTGAGAGATGACTGGATAATGAAGGTGTGGTATATTATATAAATATTTATATATACATATATATAAACACACATATATACCCACGCACACACACACACAATGGAATACTGCTCACCCATAAAAGATAAAATAATGCCATTTGCAATAACGGATGGACCTACAGGGTATTATGCTAAGTGAAATAAGTCAGAGAAAGAAAAACTATTATTCTATGTATTAACTTATATGTATATCTAAAAAATAAAACAAATTAATGACTATAATAAAACAGAAATATACTCACAGGTACACAGAACAGACTGGTGGTTACCAATGAGGAGAAGGAGGAGAGGGGAGGCAGGAAGGGAGTAGGGGATTGAGAGGTAAAAATTACTACGTATATAATGGATAGGTTACAGGGTTGCATCATACAGCACAGGGAAATATAGCCATTATTTTATGGTGACTTTAAATGGAATATAATCTATAAAAATGTTGAGCCTCTGTGTTGTACACCTGAAAATACTAGGATGTAAATCAACTACTCAATTACAAAATTTTTAATCAAAGTTTTCTTTTCATATTATTTGCAATAATTTACAAGCCAGCACTGTCAATAGAAACATAGTGCAAATCACAATTTCCAATAATCCCATTTGGAAAATAAAAAGGAACAAGTAAAATTAATTCCTGTAATAATTATATTTATCTCAAAATATCCAATATACTATCATTTAAAAAGTGTGATAAACACTTTTAAAACTTATTAAAAAATATTTTACATTATTTTTGTTGTATGAAGTCTTGAAAATCTATTACGTATTTTGCACTTATAAAACATCTCAATTCACAATAGCCACATGTGGTCGGTTGATACCATACTAGACAGAGCAGATTACACCATTTCCACTTCTGATAAATTACCTGCTCTTACTTATTTAAAAAACTTGCAGAAAAGGCTTTAGATATTCCCTATATCAAACAAAGCAACCTTGACGGGTGTGGAGTATCTTCATTATAAGGTGAAAAATAAAGGTAAGAGAGCCATGGTTACATGTATGTTAATTTAACAATAACTTCTTAATTCATTCAGGACTTTACAATCTTTCTTCATATGCCAAGGATTCACTGTCACTGTGCAATATTTTTCACTATTATCATCTTTGGAATTGAGAGGATTCTGATGACCCTGCTTTGTGCATCTGTACATAAAAGAAAATAACAAAACAGAGAAAAAGACCTTATTAAAGATAATTTAGGGGGGAGGGTATAGCGCAAGTGAAAGATCATATTCTTAGCATGCACAAGGGCCTGGGTTCAATCCCCAGTACTTCTTCTAAAAATAAAATGAATAAATAAAAAACTAATTACCACCCCCCTGCAAAAAATTAATTAACTAATTTTAATTAAAAGTTTAAAAATGATAATTTAGTGCAGGCTTATCAGGCTACAAGAGCTACAATGAATGCCCGTCCCCCCATTAATTTTGAAGAAGTCTCACAGTATTTCCCAACATAAAGGCTAAAATATAATTCAGAACACTTTCTGATGGTCAGCATGATTTTAACAGAAAAGTAGATAATTACCTCCCTGCTGTCAAAGCTCTGTCAGAGATGGGCACAGAAAATTTAGTAAAAATGATTTTGCAACTACCTTTGAAAGAAATGCTGAGAAATGATCTTTTCTGTTGGATATTAGCCTGCTTTTACATTCTGCAGTAAGCATACGTGTTTACAAACCAGGCAGGAACTAGATCATATTTTACACATACTTTAGAAACTGATTTGAATTTTGCTGTCTACCTGCAAGGCTATTTTTTAAGTACTAACATAAGCTGGCCACTATACTAAATTTTGTTTCTCTGTTTTCTTAATCCTCACAACTCTGTAAGCTGCTATTATTATCCCCATATAACAGATAAAAAGCTTGGGGCAGAAAATAATTTGGGTAACTTGGTTAATGGTGGAGCTGGGTAAGACTGCAGCCAGTGTGACACTCAAGTCCATTCTTCTCACCAATGTCTGATACTGCTACCTACATTCAGCAATGACTGCTGATTTCATATTTAAGTGTGTCATTTCTAAAAGTGCAAAGCTATATTAGTACTCCTGTGTAAATTATTCTTTTGAGATGTGATTGCCAAAAAAAAAAAAAGATATAATATCAGGGTACCACTGAGGGGAGGGCAAACTGCATATGGATGGAGACAAGGGGACATTTTGGGGACACAGTTGCACAACTCTAGAAATAGCTAAAATGGCTGACTTGAACAATTCTAATGTGTGAATTTTATGGCCTGTAAATTGAACCTTAATACAGCTATTAAATTAAGAAACTGGGATACCAAATTAAGACTAAAACACATATATATCACACAAAGAACAAGAGGCAAATATCATTATTTGCTGCACCATTTTCCTTCATGCAGCTTCCTTTCCTCACCCTTTCCTGAAAGGATGATTCAGTTTTAAAATAGTCTTTTAATTTATTCAGCAAATAATTTTTGACTGCCTACTATGTACCCAGGACTAGTCTAGGCACTTGGAATAGATCAATAAACAAAACAAAAGTCCTGTCCTCACGGAGCTTGGTAGGGGTTTAGCTGGGGTGGGGGTTGGAGATGACAATTCACACAACAGAGCAGCAGAGGAGGTGGCATGTTAGGAAAGAGGAACCATGGAAAAAAGAAAAAAGGGCAAGGTAAATAGGGTTGAGAGTATGGGATAAGGGTGATGCTGTATTAAATACCAGAGCAGGCCACACAGAGGACTGAGGTTAGGACTAGGACTAAGAGGTGAGAAGTCCCAGGTGGACTTAATAACCATCACCAAGGCCAGCACGCAACTCGCATTTTCCAGAATGGGGGCACAGCTGGAGCTGTGGAGAAGGGTCAGTGCAGATCCTGTACGGCCTTGGAGGATGTTGTAAGGACTGTGGCTTTTACCTGGAGTGAAATGGGGAGGTACTGCAGAAGGACGACACAATCTAACTTAGGTATTCAAGGCTCACTTGAGTGCCAGGTGAGAATAGTCAAAATGGTTCAGAGATTAAAAGAGGGAAGCCATTGAGAAGGGCTGTGCAGGAGAAGAGGACAGTGGCTCAGGGCAGGGAAGCAGCAGTGGAGGCAGGAGACATGGTGAGAAGTGGCTGGGTTCTGGAAATGTTTTAAAGGCAGTGTTAAACCAGATCTATAGACAGAATTCTAGTGGTATGTCAGTGAAAGTCAGAATAACTCCAAGATTTTTGACCCAAGCATCTGGAAGGATTAAGTTCCCACTAACTGAATAGGGGAGGCTGCAGAAAGAACCAGTTTGGGGTGGTAGGAGGACCAAGAGCTGTTTTAACACATGTTGGTCTTAAGATATTAGAGTTCCAAGTGAAGATGTCAAATCAGCAGAAGATTGTAAGAGTCCAGAGTTGGAGAGAAAAAGTCTAGCGGGAGACAGAAATGTGGGAATCATGGGTCAACAGGTGGTACAGGAAGACATGAAACCCAGGTACTCAAACATTAAGATAACCTGGCATTAACCATAGAAGTTATCCTTGAGGGCCTGCCTACTACGTGTGGATATCAGTCTTATTTCCCGACCACTCGAGTTTTAAAATGGAACTTACAAATGAATTCGTGCAAGACACTGCCTCCAGTGGGTGGGATCAGAGCTGGAGTTGGAGAATGGGATGTTGCACGCTACTCCCTACGGCAGAATATGTGTGTGTGTGTGTGTGTGTGTGTGTGTGTGTGTGTGTACAACGCATGTGTGTGTGTGCAGGGGGATGAGTTACACCTCGCTTAAGAAAAAGAGCTAGTAAGTCTAGAAACCGAAAGATGAAAGAACATCCAGATCTGATAAAGGGAACAGGGGAAACACTGTGTAGTATAAGACATATCCCCATAATATCATTTCCCACCATTCTTTCAAAAGGAACACAGTTGGAAAGGGGGGAATTATGTAGATACGTGTGATGTACACAAATTTTCTGACTTTGTAACACTGAATATCTACATATGTAGCAAGTTAATGATATTTATATCTGCTTCAAGTTTAATAACAAGTTCACAACAGAGGGAAAATAAAATATTGAGGACTGGTAGAAGTATCATAGAAGGCCTTTCAATGTTCAGAATGGAAGCAAAAGCAGCTTCACCGCACAAAGAATGTCATTAAGAGTCAAGAATGTTTATATTTGCTTAAGAAATTCAGAGTTACAACTTCCTGCTTTAAAGAATTAACTTTAAGACAGATACCATACTATAAGCAACGTCTATACTGGTACATTCTTAAAACTATTTTTAGTTCCTGCTTGTTCTGATGTACTCCAGAAATTCTGCAACGAAATCCTTCTATTCAAAGGCTTAAAGGAATAAAAAAAGAAATAACACTGCATTCTTTTAAGTGTTCTCTGTACCGAAAGTCACCTGCAAATGCAGCACCCTGCCACAGCTCCACATTTTTAACAATAAAGCCCTTAGCGCAATTTTTCAGTTGCTATGTGACTTTGTGTCAGTCTCTCACTCAGAAGCAGAATGCAGTACCAGAAAATGTCACGTCATGTCTAAAATTACAGATGTGGAAGATGAACGGACACCAGGACACAGCTAAGTGGGAGGGTGAAGTTTACCTTCTAAGTTACCGTAAGTGCAGTTACACCTGCTCCCTGCTTCCCCTGTGAAGTGAAGAACTAGTCTTTTCCAGAAAAGCTCTCATTCTGAGAACTGTCTTCTTTAAAATATTTGGAGATTCTTTTTTAAGGTTATTTCACTTTTAAGTCTTTCCCCAACTCTACATCCCATAACAAGTGTTAAAATTATCCAATAGCCTTTTGTTACAGAACATACTCTACAAAAGCTGAGGTTTCCCAGGGTTTGGATCCCAGAACTCTGCTACCAGATAATCCTAAAGCCTTCCTTCCATAACTGACTCTTCTGCCAATTCCCAGCTGCGGGCAAATTCGGCTTCTCAGACCAGGTAACTTTCTAACTCTGCCTACGAACACTCTACTGTCAGTAAAGGAAATCTCAGACAGGAAGCAAACAAAGCCCCTAGTGAGGTTTGCACCTTCAAACAATCAAGACGCCATCACCAAGCAAATATTTAAACCTACTGCAAAACTTCTGAAGACATCTTACAAAAAATGTAGTTTCTATAGATGCATACTATTTGCTCTGGAAGAGTGATTTCCAATGGAGGGAACATAGGACCCCATGACCCAAGCAATTTTTTAAAACTGCACATAACCGTCCCTCTTCACGTGAGGATTCAAGCAAGCCCGTCTCACAGGTCTAGGTGTAATAGAATGACAGCAACCCTAGGAGTGGGGTGAAAAACAGTGAGGTAGACTTTTAGTGAAAGGGGGTGATGTAACAGGCCCCACCGCCCACTTACCTCCCACCACAGGACAATCATCTCAGATCGAGGGCAAACATTTTGGGAAACAGAGGTTCTTTATGTTTTTATGGTTTTCTGGTGGAAATAATTCCCTGAGTCATGTGAAGTTGTGGCTGCAAAATTGAACAGGGGACCAGATATTTTCACATTCAAGACACAAATAGCCCCAGGGTGGCCACCATATCTTCTCTCCCCTTTGCCTGTTCACCCCAAAAGCTGCAGGACAATCCTACTTGCAAAGACACTCACCACTTCTCACAAATTCCTGCCAAGTCCACATCAGCAGCTGGTGGTGTCAAAGTCACCATTTGTACTGCTATGAAGTCCCTCCATTACTTTATATCCCTTCTATTTTCTCTGTTGTCTTCCTAGCTACACTTGCATTCAGGAGCTGGTTACTGCACTAACATTGCCTCTGTAACCAGTCCAGGATATAGGAAGTAGAGGTTCAACTGTAACCTGTCCCAGAATACTTGTCATGCCACTCTAGTTTTCCAACAAAATACACTGGTATCCCTCAGCTCACCCAAAGAACCACCGCATTACTTACAGATTGTAAAAGTAGAGGGCTTTCTCTACTGGAAAACACTGTGGTCTGTGGTAGAGATGTGATTTCAGTTTTTGCAACTACTTACAGGCAAAAAGACATGTTCCGCAAATTTTCTTCAAGTGTTTGGAATTTAAACTTTCATTAGATACAGAGCCGGCGGACTAACCGTAATCAATGAACATATGGTCATATTACCAAATAATGTTCATGTCTGCCTTACAGACATGTAAGAACTTGAATTACACCTGCAGCCTGTAGGTCTTTAGAATTGGATGTGAAGCATCCTGTGAGATAAAAAACCTCCTATCCAGTCACAGAACACCTTACAGACAACATCACATTAATGCCACTGAATACATTAGTAGAGTCCATGTATGGTTAAGTTACATCTCCAATTTCTCAGAGCTAGATAGGAGATGTCTAGAAAAGCTGGAAAAGCCCAATTACCAAAACAGCTCAAAAGTTAAAGCAGACTCCTTCACCTCCCAAAGCGGAGGGCAGAGAGGGCATTGCCCACCACCCTGTCCTCCCCCAGGATGTGGCATGTGGGGAAGCAGGCAGGAGTGGGTGGCTGGGACTCAGAGGTGGAAAGGTGATGAAAGGAATAGTGGAACTGCTCTGGTCCTAGAACAACAGAGCTGTAAAAAGCTCAGCTTCAGTTCAACCCACTCCCTCTCCCACTTTCCCTCCCACCTACGTGACAAACAGCACAGTCAGGCACTTTCTACCCATGACAGTGACTACTAGCAGGAAAGGGACCAGGATAAAAGCATGTCCTATAAAAAATCAGTCTGATTTTAAAGACTATGTCATAAACAATGAAGAGCACTGTCAGAGTAGGACACTTGTGAGGCGCTCAAACAGGGAGGAGGAGGTTGAGGATCCATTTCCAGCACTTCCATGTCTTTTATCACTCCTATTTCTGACCTTTCCTTTACCACTTTTTGTAGCACTGCCATCACTGGCAGGTAAAGGGACAGCAATGTGACTTGACCGTTTGGCTGATGGGGCTACATTTCCCAGCACTGGAATGAAAAGGCACTGGAAGAGGAGCAGCTGGAAGATGTGAACCGTGGTCCTGGTCTGTGCCAAACACTAACCAGGTGACCATGGGTTAGGCTGTTAGTCTCTCTGGGCTTCCGGCTGTTTACTTATAAAAGAAGGTTTTGTCTTTGCACAAATATATCCAATATGAAATGTAACACAAAAGTCAAACATAATGATATCTCACCTGCTTGCCTCAGGGAACCGTACAAGCACTGAACACTATGTGAATGTAAACACAGAGTTAAGGAAACTGTTGAGGTAAAGCACTAAACTGAACATGGAGATAAAGTTTTATGGATTTTCTTGGCTTTCTTTTTTAATTGCAACACTGAATTAATAGTTATTAGCTATAATCCACACCACCACCCCTGCAAATAAGTAAAGTTGGTAAGCACTGCCTGGATGCCTGCTATTGCCCGATGCTAAGCAGGGTGAGGGGTATAAAGGAGGCTGAACAAGGGAGTCTTCTCCAGTTACCAGCTAAGTGAGGAGATACATTGGAAACCACCCGGGAATGGTACCAAGTCAGTACTCAAAGCCAAGATTACAGGCTACCGATCATAAACACTGCAGGAATACAGAGAGGAGCTAGAAGTATTTGGAGTAAATAGGGAAGACTCTATGAAGTGGGTGGGGCTCCAACTAGTTCTCAGGGCAATTCTAAGCTGTTTTAACTGAGGACTGGATAGGAAAATGCTGGTGACTCCTGGTTTTTAATAAGGCACAGGTTACCCTAGGAGGCTAAGTCACATAATGATTGGAACACATAAGGTAAGTCTAAAATGATGGAGGGTCGAGACTACCTGGCTGAGATCTGATTGTGGTAAGTCTTTGACTTGACTCTAGATGTTGGAGTGTCAAAACTGTAGGTTGACTGAAAGGAGGGGAGAGAATATCCAAGAATTCAGCAGAAGGAAAAATTCATGTATCAGGGATGAAAGCTATTCATCAGAGTATCAGCAATCAGAATAGACACTTGAAACCAAAATCATATAGTTCCAGAAGCCGAAAATATGTGGAGGGTGGTGGGAGAAATATAAATCAAAGATCATTCCAAGCCTTTGGGTATTCAAGACCGGAAGAATGATTATCCCACTGAATAAGTGGAGATGCTGCAAGAAAAAAGATTATGAAATCAGCTTTAGACATGTTGAATCTGACATATAAGCTAAGAGTAGGTGTTCTCTAAGAAGCTCAAATTCAAAATTGAAGCACAGATCTAGAGTACAGGCTTAAGATGCAGATGGACAAGACATGATAAATCTCCTAAAAGAAAACATAGGCAAAACATTATCTGACATAAAACTTAGCAATGTTCTCCTAGGGCAATCTACCCAGGCAATGGAAATAAGAGAAAAAAATAAACAAATGGGACGTAATTAAACTCATAAATTTCATCACAGCAAAGGCAACCATAAGTAAAACAAAAGGAAACAACCACCTACGAATGGGAGAAAATATTTGCAAATGATAAGACTAAAAAAGCCTTAATTTTCAGAATATATAAACAGCTCATACAACTTAATAACAAAAAAAACCAAACAACTCAATCCAAAAATAGGTAGAAGACCTAAACAAGCATTTATCCAATGAAGACACAAATGGCCAATAGGCACATGAAAAAATGCTCAATATCACTAATAAACAGAGAAATTCAAATCAAAACTACAATGAGGTATCAGCTCACAGCAGTCAGAATGGCCATCGCTCAGATGTTCATGAATTATAAATGCTAGAGAGGCTGTAGAGGGAAGGGAAACCCTCTTACACTGCTGGTGGGAATCCAATTTGGTGTAGTCATTATGGAAAGCATGGAAATCCCTCAAAAAACTAAAAGTAGACTTACCCTATGACCCAGCAATATCACATCTGTGTATATAATTGGAAAGAACTCCAATGTGAAAAGATACCTGCACCCCAGTATTCATAGCACCACTGTATACAATAGCCGAGACATGGAGGCAAGCTAAATGTAGCAACAGATGACTGGATAAAGAAGTTGTGGCATATTTATACAGTGGAATACTACTGTACCATGAATAGGACAAAATAAATCCATTTGCAGCAACAAGGATGGAGCTAAAGATCGTCATTCTAAGTGAAAGCAGCCAGAAACAGAAAAATACCAAGTGCTCCCACTCATATGTGCAATCTAAAAAAAGAAAGAAAAAGACAGTGAACTCATCTACAAAACAGAAACAGACTTGCAGACTTAGTAAACAATCTTAAGGTTACCAGGGAAAGGTGATGGGAAGGGATAAATTTGGGAGTTTGAGATTTACAAATGTTAGCCACTATATAGAAAAGTATATTTTAAATAAAGTTTCTTCTGTATAACACAGAAACCTATGTTCATTATCCAGCAATAACCTATAATGGAAAAGCCGATACAGCCACCAACTGAGGAAGCAAGAGAAGAAAGGATTTAGTTATGCTGGGCTAGAGCCCACTTCTAAAATCCTTGTCAGCCACTGAGGCTGCCTTGAGTACACTGAGCCCTCCTCCCAGGGACAGGCTGACATGACATGTGTCCTGCAAACCTGGGGCAGCAGAGGCCGTCCCCAGGTCTGGCCCTGGGATAGATGGGAGCAAGTCCACCTGCTCCCCTTGGGGCAGCACCCCTACCCACAGCCCCCGCCACCTGACTGCACCGTGCCTGCCTCTCAGGAACCCACTGACTTGAAAACAAGTGATCCACGGACCTGGGGCAGCAGCATGGAGATGGGCGGAGACCTGGCAAGCTGGTCGACTTGTCCCATCTCCCCCACGGCCTGTCCAGGGCTCGTCCTCAGCTACTCCAGGCACGGTCCGCAGGTCAGCCTGCTTCTGGTAGGAGGGCACGGTGTGGTCGAAGGTATTGGCGAGGTTTGGGGTCTGCCATTGGGAGCCCGTGGATTTGCTACAAACTCCCCAGCGCATGGCCTGAGCTTGGCCTCTGCTGCCCCAGTTTTGTGGAACTCAGGTTACAGGTCAGCCTGCTCCTGGAAGATAGGTGCTGTGCTATCAGGGAAAGGCGGTGGCTGCGATGGCGGGATTGGGGCTGCCCTGTTGGAGCGCGGGGGTTGCGACCATTACCCGCTGCTTCTGCAGCCATCCCAGCACACTGATCGCACCGAGCCCACCTCCCAGCAGACTGACTTGTAACATGAGTCCCACAAACCTGGGGCTTTACAGGCCGCCCCCAAGGTCAGGCCGTGGGAAAGATGGGAGCAAATCCAGGGGCTCTCATGGGGCAGCCTCCATTCCATCCGAGGCCCCGCGACCGCACCGCACCCGCCTCCCAGGAGCAGGTCATGGTCTGAGGACCAGTCAGAGATGCTCCGGAGCCGTCCGGCGCCCTCCCACCTCCTGGGGCTGTACCTGCTCTCCTAAACCCGGGTATAAGCGGATGCAAAAACGCGGGGTTCAGGAACTACTAATAGCGGGGTTACCACAAGCCACAGCGGCGGCTGGGACCCGCCTAAGAGTCCTAATGGGACGCGCGGCCGGGACCTCACCTCCGCACCCCTCCCTGGGCGCCTCCTCAGCTGCACAGCGCACGCCTCACCCACCGGCTCCCCGAGCAGCGCGCCCCCACCAGCGCCCCCTTAACTGCCCGGCAGCGGCAGCCAAGCCACGGGCAAGCAGCGGCCCAGACCCGAGGCCGTGTTCCTCTTCCAGGAGCTGGTCCAGGAGCACCCGGCTCCCGCCAGCTTCCACGTGTTCTGGGCGGCTTCCAGCGTCTGCGCGTCTGTCCGTCGGCGCGTGTGCGCCCCTCCTCCTCCCGCCTGCAGCGCAAACCGCCCGGGTGGGTCTCCTGCTTTACCGGACCTGTCCACTGGGGCCGGGAGGGGCCAGGTGGGGCCCCTCCTGCTCTTCCCGCCGGGTCTCCATCCCCAGAGCCTTCACCCCGCCACTGACTGGGTCCTGGCACTGAACTAGAACCATGACTGTCCTGGGCCAGGCCACACCCCGCCAGCCCCACTTCCCCTGCTCACCTTCCCCTCCCTGTTACTACCCTCCCACCCCTGGCCAGGCCTAGTCTCCCACAAGACCTTGAAGACAGGGCTTCTTCTACTCACACTGAGGTCCGTGCCCTCACACTCCGTCCTGCTAGTTCCTAACCTAAGGCCCCTACACCCTCATGCCTCACCACAGGACCCCCAACATCCTGAAACAATCCCCCTCACTTCTCAGCCAGGTCAGTTCCACTCTGAGCGGGCCCCACGCTCCTCAACCTATACTCCCTAACCATGGGATCCCTTTCACTCTGACTGCAACCCTACCCTGAGCTGACTCCCTCACCCCTCACCCTGTGGTTGGGGTGAGGAAATCTGGGCTCCAGTAATGATGACTACTGCCACCAGTGGGGGATCCAGCCTAGTGTGCACGTTCATAGTTAATGTCTGAGGCTACAGGGCAAGGCAGGCTGGGCTGAAAGCGGTACCAATTCCCGCCCTGACACCCTGATCCCCACACCCTGTGTCTCATCTGACCCGATGGATCAGGGTGATCCCAGGCTGCCAGCCACTGGCCTGTGGGCCTTGGGTGGTTGATTGTCCTGATGGTGATCTGGACCCCTAGGGCAGAGGCACTGGGCACGTGGACCTTTGGGGTGGGGGAGTTCAGAGGGTTCACTTGAGCCCAGGGGTAGACAGCAGATGGTGGGCTGTGTGCATGGGGCTGTGTTTGTGGCCTGGCCTCAGTCCAGGTGGGTGCAGGGATCTTGTTCATTCACACCAAGCCAGAGGGAAGAGGGATGGGAGCATTTAAAGCATCAAAGTTAGGAAGCCAAGGCTGGAGAGCAATGTAGGCAGGTGCATTGGCCAGGCCACCTTGGGGCCCCCCTCGACGCTGGTCCCTTGCATCAGGGGAGACTGGCATTTGACTGGCCAATGAGACATCCCCTGCTGTGGTATAGTTTACAGGCAATTGAAGGGATTTTGACAGGTAATTTTAATCCAATAATTGTCACTTTCTCTGTGGGAGATCAGGTCCAAAGTCATGGGGAATCTGGCAGTGATCCTGCCTGAACTCCAGCCTGGGACAGTGGAGGACCCACCCAGGAATCATCATGTTAGCTCTCACCAAAAGTCACTGTAATAGAGAAGAACAAATCTGACTCCATATTGGATCTGTTCATTTTCCTTTAACCCTCTGCCGTGTTCTCTAGGCTTAGTCTAGCTAGCTCTGCTCCTTTTGTAAAACAATGTTGCCTTTAGCCTAAAATAAAGAGGAGAGCCTATTCTCAGGGCTCTGAACTTTAAGGATATTAACACTTTTTCACTCCTATAAAGATAACAATTTGCAGAATAGAAAAAGTTTGTTTTGTTGCAGGTTTTACAGGAACACCATGATCTGACCCACGTGGACAGCTGCAAAGGATTCCAAGAACAAAAAAATCCTACACCAACAAGTTTGCAACAACCAACCACAGCCCCTCCCCTTTTTAGTAGAAAAGGAGCCTGAAGTCTGACTTGGGGAAGATGGTTCTCCAAGTCTGCCATTATCTTGGTCTGCAGCTGTCTACGTAGACCAGGTCATAGTGCCTCTGTAAATCCTCTAACAAAACAAAAGTTATTTTCTTTTCTGCAACTTGTTGTCTTTATATAAGTGCAAAAGTGTTAATATCATTAAAGATCAGAGCCTTGAAAATAAGCTCTCCTGTATATTTCCGGCGAAAGGCAACATTGTTTTACAAAATGTGCAGAGCTAGTAAGATTAAGCCTAGAAAAGAGGGCACAGGGTTAAAGCCAAAAGAACAGATCGTCTATGGAGTCAGATTTTTTTCTTAACTATTATACTATATTCTATTTTTGTTTTAAGTTTATAAGAATAAAGTTTAGCCTTTTCCCATTTTAAATTGTGCAGTTTTCAGGAGCATGAAGTGCATTCACAATGCTGTGAGACCAACATCACTGGTTTCAGACTATTTCCTTCCTCAAAGTGAAAGCTTGTATACAAAGTGAACCCCACATCCTACCTCCCCCAGCCCTTGACAAGCCCTAATCCCCTTTCTCTCTCTATGTCTTTACCTATCCTGGAGGTTCCCTATCAATGAAATCATATAAAAGGTGGCTTTTTTAATATTTTTTTGTGTGCCCACATATCTTAAGTAGGGAAGGGTGAATTTTTGTTTGTTTGTTTTCACGTGAATTAGCATTTTTGTATTTGGAGAGGAAAACCAGCTGGATTAAAGATGAGACGTACCAAATGAATCCCTTTTAGTAACTGGCATAATCTCGGGGTAGGCACTGCTGTTCTAACTGTGAAACCAGAGCCAGAAGGGAGATGCTTAGCTCTTCTTGTGGCAAAATAAAAGCATACAAAAACAGAAAACAAAGGCCAAGAAAGACAGATTGAAAGGCAAACCACAACCTGGAAAAACCTTTCCTCGTGACCCAAGGTCGGAGAAAAGCTTCACATCCCTGTGTTCCAAAAACATCTTGAAGCCCAGTGTTCTGAAAAGAAACAAAACACACACAGGCATTTCCAACGAGAGGCAGTGCAGGTGGCCAGTGTCTGCTAGAGATGTTCGACCTCTCAGGTGAGGACACAGGCAGACGGACAGACTGCAGAGACAGCTTTGGCCACCATCATACTGGTAGGACTTTAGCCCGGTGACAATCAACCCTGGTGACAACGTGAGCAGGCAGAGGCCCCAGGAGGTCCCCTGGAGGGAAACCAAATGGACGCTCCTCTCTGGCAGAACAAGGTGCAGGATACATCAAGGCGCCAAAGGTGCATCCCTTCCCCAGCAGTGCTGGTCCTTAGAGGAGAACCCACCAAAGTTCTTGCACAATTTTCAAAGATAATTTTTCTTCAGTAACATGAATTCAAAATAATCAATATGTCATCAAAGGATTTTCAGAAGTGACCTGCCATGGGCCAGAAAAATACATACATAAATACACACATATGCACATAAATATATGTACACATACATACAGGAAAAGAGACAGACTGAAACACAGAAATGCAGGGGGAGACAGAGAAACAGAGAGCGAGACAAGACAGAGAGAGAGGCACTGAGAGGCAGAGACAGAGAGAAGGAACACTGGAGCTGGTAATGAGTGGAACTCACGCACATTTTCACAAGTCAGTCTACATGTCAGAACCTGGTCCCAAAGTCCATCCACCTTCCAGGGGAGGGTGTGGGGATCACAAAATGGCGTGGGAACAGAAGGCAAAAAATAGGAAACCATTGTGGGGCAGCCCACCACAGAGGCCTAGATGAGACACTGGACCTGTATGTCAACATGACAGAATGACCTAGGTGGCTGTATGCCAGAGCGGACGATGCCAGAGTTGTATTTAATTTCAGTCTCACGACTGGGAGCTGGGAAGCATGTAGCAAGGAAAGTGACTTTCTCCAGACCCCAGGGCAGACCCCGGCCGGTGTGGCATGTTCTCTGCGCTCCGCCAGCCCTCTGTGGGGTCCTTCCTTTGCTGAGTCTGTGCACGAGCTCCCTGTGATGCCAGCCCATGGGGGTGACAGATGCAGTAGGTGTTTCTAGGTCTAGAGACAGGATAGCTTCTCTAGGAATCAGGGGCCAGAATGATCCCCACTGTGCCGATGGGGGTTTGGGGAGACCCTGAGAGGTACGTGGCTTGTCCAGGGTGACAGCACTGCTGAGTGGGGGCAGCCAGGTCTGACCCCACGTGTCTTCAGAGCTGCGGCACTGGCTGCATCCAGGCCTCCCCAGGGCTATGGGGGAGGCTGAGTTGGTATCACTGTGTGTGAACATGGCAAGAAGTGAGAAATGAGAGATCGGCAGCCCAGAAAGGCCCTTGGGGAGCTTTGTGTCAGGAGGAAGCTTGGATAAGTGGACCCCAGTAAGTGACCTCACTTCCCTGGCAATAGAGCCCAACAGAACTTGGAACTGAAGTCACCAGGCACCCACTCTGTACAGAAGTCCCTACTCAGCTCACCTGGTTGGAGACAGAGGCATGTTCTGCTGCATCCCATTATCCCGAGGCCGCAGCTCCCGGAAAACCCGCAGCGAGGGGCTGTACCAACGCTACCGGCGCTGGGTCAGGTCTCACTCAAGGCTCCTCTGGCCTTTTGGCGAGAGACACCCAAAGGTAAAACAGGGAGGCCCAGGGCAGACCTGCCCAGGCCGGGCCACCACTCAGATCCCATCCAGGTAGAACCATGGCCCTTTCCTGGCTGGTGGAGGTGGAGCAGTCATGTTGGGGATGGGTTTCTGCCTCAAGCAAGAGCAGGTCAGAGGCCTAGGGGGCCGGTCACATCCCCAGCCCAGGTCAAAGCTGGTCAGTATGTGTCATTGGGTGGAAAGGGCACCACATGCACAAGGGAAACCAAGTGTGGGAGTAATTTCATGCTTACAATAATTATTTCATGGTTCCTGTTGGTGTTGGAGGCATCAAAATTAAAGAGGTTACCTGTCCCCTTCATCATATTCGAGTGTTATATTACACTTTATCTGTCTAGATTTCCCTTAGAGCTTACAAAATGGTACCTGAATTTGACAAGTGTGGATTGTAAGTAGATTTAGTATGTTTCAAAAACTAACTTCATTTTCATATAAATCCCAAAATATATAAATCAATTGTATTACACTATTGAAAGGCTGCAACTGAGGTATCAACTCAATGACAAAAATGTATTCTTCGGACAAACACATAACATCATGACTGTATAGAAAAAGAGATAAACAAGAATACAATTTCGGCGAGTTCTATATGGAAAATGTTGATTAATTGATGCCCAGGTGGCTGTGTACCAGTGCATCTTATGCTAACAAGCTCACAATTACACAGAATTTTAAACATCCACTCACCAAGCCATGGTTAATGAGACTTGCCAAAGAGTGTTCCCTTAATTCTAAAGACAGTATGATGCCTTAGAATACGTGGATGGAGGAGAAACAAAGTAGAGAATGGAAATCAGTGCAGTACCTGACCTCTGGTAATGGAGCAGCAAAGGTGAAAGTCTGTTTCATTTGGACACACACTCTTAAGTGGACCGGACACATGGGATTCATAGCGATGCGCTGAGTGTTAGAAGAGTGCACAGCAGATGCTAAGTTGACAGAACTGAAATAAATCAGCACAAATTGTCCCCAAAATTGTATCTGAGGCCAAGAAATGAGCAGCCTAATTTGAGCTAGCAGTGGCTGCGTAAAATGAGGTATAGGACTATGGATTATGACACATGCTTTGTCTCAGCGATCTGGAGTGTGATGTGGATTGAGTTTGGCCCTAAAAAAGAGATAAATGAACTTGAAACCCAAAGAGAAAGCTACAACCCCAGTGTACAAAGTTGACTTTGTCGAAATGTCCCATGGCCACATGCACTGCATCTGCATGACCAGGGAACAATTTGGCATTTTGCCAAAAGAGCACATGGGGGCTCAATCAGAGAAATCATGCATCTGGTCTGAGAATCCAGGGGGCCTTTGGATTGATATCAGTTTCCAAATCTTTGTATCAGCTAAAGACATATCCTGGACTGGGATTAGGGTTTGCTATGAGGCAGAGGATGCGGGATAGCTGGTTTCATTTCGTGGTCCCAAGCCACAAGGATGAGAGAACAAAGAGCATTTGTCTAGGTATGCAGCGTGAGAAGATGAAGCATTTCCTTCAGCGTTATCTCCCAAAAGCTGATGCTAAATTTTGGATGGCCTTGATATTGCAGAGCCCTGCGGACGCCTAGGCAGTGTGAGCAATAATGGCAGCAGGCCCTGATGCATGGCATCCAAAAATATGTTTCCACAGAATTTTCTGTGGATAGAGAAGCTCTGGGAAGTACTGGTAAGATTGGAACTTTCTTATGGAAGTAGAAAGGACAAGGGCACTCTCAATGTGCTCTTTTGAATACACTTCAAAATGACATACAAGAGCCTGCAAAGCTAAATATATTTAGATGCACCGTTTCCATAAGGGGAAGGGTCATCTGAACTTTCAGAAATGTGACATAAGTGTAATAACAATGATAGTGTTCTAAACGATGAGAGTATGATGCGTTAATCACATCAAATGCAACACCAGCAGTGAGAGATATACAGGACAACACACACAGGAAAACGACATGGAATCAATGTGCAGGAAAATTTGTCCTCAGAAAAATATCATGGAATTGCCTACACCAAAGAGACTAAAATTTTCACTTTATCAAGCTCTTATATTCTACATTAGATACCTGATAGTACTAGACCAGTAGAGATAAATAAGTATAGTATAATAAACAGAAAGTACCATTTTCTGTTTCAAAGAGATTGAAGGTCCAAGAAAAAGCTTTCAAACAACTAGATTATGAAACATTATCAGAGCATGTATTAAAAACTGAGGTGAGAGAAACACTGAAATAAACCAGTGTCTCAGAACCACAAAAGGCACAATACCAGAAATGGGGAAGAGAATCTTTGAGACGAGCCAAATAAAATCAGAATACTCAATGTATGAGATAATAGCTAGCAAAATTCAGTCCTAAGCAGACTACATAATGCAGAGGAACTCGTGAATATCCGTGAACACAAGGGAAAAGAAAACCCTGTATCAGAAGATGACATAGAAAAACAAGTGTAAACCAATGCATTATTTGTGTTGAAACCTGGGGTAAGGCAAAGCATGAAAGACTAGAAATCATAAGAGCCCCATTGGGAAAATCTCGATATAAAAATGAAACCCTGTATAGGTATTTGGAGAAAAATCAGACTGAAATTTGCTGAAAGCCAACAAACAATCTCCTATACGAAACCAGGAGCAAATAGCATGCAAATAATTTGGAATCCCAATAGGCTTACAAGCAGCTATCTTTTCATTCAAATCATCAAAGTCCATGATCAACTCTGTACTTTTCGATGTACGAAGAGTACAGCAACTCAGTGACAACAGAACACCCACAGGTGTTGCAGCTCATACCTAGAAAGAAATATCACAGTACAGGAAGCATTTCCAAATAAAAGACCAAATCATGAATGAGACAAAGCTGCATTATTCGGTAGCCTATGCCTCAAGACAGCCATTACCATTAACAACAGAGTTTGGCTTTTTCACAGATCGGCAAATTGTAAAATAATTCAGCATTTAAAAACTTATCCTAAAAGAAAGACTGAGAATTCTACCCTGAATAGAAAAGTAGTCACAACAGAAACTCCGGAAGTGTTTCAGCTGATAACTTGATATAAATATTTCAGGACAGGAAGGAGTTCCAGGACATACATTGAAACCTGAATGAGAAAAAGATTCATTCTTGAGTAGCCTATGCCACAAGAACGCCATATCTGATAACGGCACATCTAGACAATTTCACAGACTGGCAAACTTAATAAAATTCAACAGTTCAAAACTTATCTTTAAACAAAGAGAATTCTACCCTGAAGAGAAAAGTAGCAACATGAAATTGAAATAAGGAAAACATCAATGGAAATGCAAGAAGAGCCATGAGTTGTAGAGAGTAAACAAGTAGAAGGCAAGGAGGACAACAAATTCATAAATTTGGGAGTGGAAAGCAGGAAAATTTAGGAGATTTTCAGCACTATACTAACAGAATGATCTTATATGACTCTCTGTTTAATGCAAATTGTTTGATTCCTGACCTAATGTGTTTGCAAAACAAACAACAAACAAACAATCAAAATATCAAACAAAAACCAAAGAGTACTTTTCTGACATATATGCAAAGGAACCATGATAATTCAAAAGAAAATATTCAAAGGGGTGTCAAGTATCATTCAGCACGCACCAACCCTGTATTGCTCCTTGCATGTACTCAACACACATGTATTCAGAAAACAGATGCGAGCAAAAAGATTGAAAAATATTCATTCATAAGAGCATATCGTGACCAAACCCAAATCCCTATTTTGTATAAAATAGATTCACATTCCTTTATATACATTGAGTCTATTTCCAACAGAAAGAATGAATGTGATATCAATCCCTACATGGAGAATAAATGTCATACGCCCATAACAAAGACAAGTAGTTCTACAAAATTTTACTATGAACAAAAAAGACAGACAGAAATGCGTACATTGTGATGGGCTTCATTTCTAGAAATTTCAGACCCCATGAAACAAATGGATCCATGTCTTGAGAGTGTGGGCATTTCAGAAGAAAAGCAACAGACAGATAAGTATTCTGGGTGAATGGAAATTACACAAACATAAGATTCCTATAGTGGGGTCTTTGTGAACTGTTAACTGTTACAAAGGTTAAAGACGTGTGGAAATATAAACATAACATGAACACACTTCCATCTGTATTTTGTATAGACATCTGAACTAAAGGAAAGAGGGTCGGAAAGAAAGACCATGGGATGCTAATGGTGAGAGATACTTTTAACTTAGGAAACACTCGTCTAATGAAGTCCCTCCCCCAACACTGAAAAATGCTGCAACCTTTGTTGATGACAGATACCGGTTGAATTCCAGGTGGAATGCTGGTGTGTTCCACGAGGCTTGTTGTGGCTGCTGGATCCAAGGTAACTCGGCAGAGCTCTGTGGGTGGATCAGAGTCAGGTTGGGGCTGACATATTCCTTGGAGCTTGGCTTATGCCTATTGTATGGGGAGCTCTTTAAGTTCGAGATACTGTTGCAGCCCAATGACCTTAGATCACGGGTCAGTTTCTAGGAACTGAAAAGTCAGACAGTGGAAGATCTGCCCATCATCAGCATATTGGTGAGGCTCCGAGGAACTTTCAGACTTGATCAGTAATGTAGAAGTCAACTTTATGGGAGACACGAAGGGAAGCCTGCAGAAAAGCTGGCTGCACAGATTGAGGGGAGTTGCGAACACATTGATGAGGCTTGTTCTGCTACAATGGAGAATAATGGCATGGAGACTTCTTTTCAGAATACCAGGCCCAGAAGTCTTTCATGAGACATGTTGTACCTGGCTGACACTAGCAGAAACCTGTGGAGGGTCAACGTGAACTTGAAGAAGGTACCTTATTCTCTGCTCTAAGAAGTGGCCAAATATTCCTGACGTCTAAAAGAGAAGAGATGTCAGAGTTGATATAAACGCCCATGGTCTTGGAAGAAGTCGTGAGAATCCACATGTTCCAAGGGGCATTTAAAAATCACACAGACCACAGGGCATGAAATCCTGGTAAGCATTTACCCGGGGATGGGAATACCTATCAAGCACTTGCCCTTCCCTCCTATCCACTCAGGCATCCATTTCAGAGGATCAGAATTTGAGATGCAATGAAGCCAATAGGAGAAGAGCAAGCCCCTCCTAGAACCAGTTTTCCTACAACTTCACACTTTGTGCACAACACTGAAATCCTCAATGCTCAAATACTCTCGACTGTTATATATAGAAATTAAATAAATAGCTCACACAAAGAAATGATGACGTTACCCTAGATTCAGCAAATTCTGGGGTTACGTCTTCTTTGGGGTGAAGGGAATGTGGTAAGTGAGGGGATTCTTTGACTGAACTTGAATATGTATTAGGCCTCAAGTTTTCCACACAGTATAGGTAACTATTATAAGTCAGTTAGTGAAGTGAACAGTAAAAGTCGCCATAGACATGTAAGGACATTTTTTATGTGGACCGTCTTTTCCCTTCATTCATGCCCGGGTGCAGTATGTCATGTGGGTGCAGACTTGGTTGTGTTAAACTGCTTTACCCAACATTATTGGACGTTTAAGCGTTCTCATGATTGATAGAACCGCACCTGGTTCTCACTAGACTAGCAAAGCTGCAGAAGGTTTCTCATTTCTCTAGTGCCCCTAGTTCTTTTTGAACCAAGACTACATATAAATATCTTGTTTCAGATTCCTTGTGTTTTTCTGGAGAGAAATGTTACTGCTTGAAATGACAACATTGGTCAGTATGTGTCATTGGGTGGAAAGGGCACCACATGCACAAGGGAAACCAATTGTGGGGCTAATTTCATGCTTACAATAATTATTTCATGGTTCCTGTTGGTGTTGGAGGCATCAAAATTAAAGAGGTTACCTGTCCCCTTCATCATATTCGAGTGTTATATTACACTTTATCTGTCTAGTTTTTCCTTAGTGCTTACAAAATGGTACCTGCATTTGACAAGTGTGGATTGTAAGTAGATTTAGTATGTTTCAAAAACTAACTTCATTTTCATATAAATCCCAAAATATATAAATCAATTGTATTACACTATTGAAAGGCTGCAAATGAGGTATCAACTCAATGACAAAAATTTATTCTTCGGACAAACACATAATATCATGACTGTATAGAAAAGGAGATAAACAAGAATGCCATTTCGGCGAGTTATATATGGAAAATGTTGATTAATTGATGCCCAGGTGGCAGTGTACCAGTGCATCATACGCTAACTCGCTCACAATTACACAGAATTTTAAACATCCACTCACCAAGCCATGGTTAATGAGACTTGCCAAAGAGTGTTCCCTTAATTCTAAAGACAGTATGATGCCTTAGAATACGTGGATCTAGGAGAAACAAAGTAGAGAATGGAAATCAGTGCAGTACCTGACCTCTGGTAATGGAGCAGCAAAGGTGAAAGTCTGTTTCATTTGGACACACACTCTTAAGTGGACCGGACACATGGGATTCATAGTGATGCGCTGAGTGTTAGAAGAGTGCACAGCAGATGCTAAGTTGACAGAACTGAAATAAATCAGCACAAATTGTCCCCAAAATTGTTTCTGAGGCCAAGAAATGAGCAGCCTAATTTGAGCTAGCAGTGGCTGCGTAAAATGAGGTATAGGACTATGGATTATGACACATGCTTTGTCTCAGCGATCTGGAGTGTGATGTGGATTGAGTTTGGCCCTGAAAAGAGAGAAAAATGAACTTGAAACCCAAAGAGAAAGCTACAACCCCAGTGTACAAAGTTGACTTTGTCGAAATGTCGCATGGCCACATACACTGCATCTGCAGGACCAAGGAACAATTTGGCATTTTGCCAAAAAAGCACGTGGGGGCTCAATAAGAGAAATCATGCATCTGGTCTGAGAATCCAGGGGGCCTTTGGATTGATATCAGTTTCCAAATCTTTGGATCAGCTAAAGACATATCCTGGACTGGGATTAGGGTTTGCTATGAGGCAGAGGATGCGGGACAGCTGGTTTCCTTTCGTGGTCCCAAGCCACAAGGATGAGAGAACAAAGAGCATTTGTCTAGGTATGCAGCATGAGAAGATGAAGCATTTCCATCACCATTATCTCCCAAATGCAGATGCTAAATTTTGGATGGCCTTGATATTGCAGAGCCCTGTGGACACCTAGGCAGTGTGAGCAATAATGGCAGCAGGCCCTGATGCATGGCATCCAAAGATATGTTTCCACAGGATTTTCTGTGGATAGAGAAGCTCTTGGAAGAACTGGTAAGATTGGAACTTTCTTATGGAAGTAGAAAGGACAAGGGCACTCTCAATGAGCTCTTTTGAATACACTTCAAAATGACATACAACAGCCTGCAAAGCTTAATATATTTAGATGCTCCGTTTCCACAAGGGGAAGGGTCCTCTGAACTTTCAGAAATGTGACATAAGTGTAATTACAATGAGAGTGTTGTAAACGATGAGAGTATGTTGCGGTAATCACATCAAAAGCAACACCAGCAGTGAGAGATATACAGGACAACACACACAGGAAAACGACATGGAATCAATGTGCAGGAAAATTTGTCCTCACAGTAATATCATGGAATTGCCTACACCAAAGAGACTAAAATTTTCACTTTATCAAGCCCTACAATTCTACATTAGATACCTGATAGTACTAGACCAGTAGAGGTAAAGAAGTATAGTATAAGAAACAGGAAGTACAATTTTCTGTTTCAAAGAGATTGAAGGTCCAAGAAAAAGCTTTCAAACAACTAGATTATGAAACATTATCAGAGCATGTATTGAAAACCGAGGTGAGAGAAACACTGAAATAAACCAGTGTCTCAGAACCACAAAAGGCACAATACCAGAAATGGGGAAGAGAATCATTGAGACGAGCCAAATAAAATCAGAATACTCAATGTATGAGATAATAGCAGGGCAAAATTAAGTTCCAAGCAGACTACATAATGCAGAGGAACTCGTGAATATCCGTGAACACAAGGGAAATGAAATCCCTGTATCAGAAAGTGACATAGAAAACAAGTGTAAAGCAATGCAAATATTGCTGTTGAAACCTGGGGCAAGACAAAGCATGAAAGACTAGAAATCATAAGAGCCCCATAGGGAAAACCTCGATATAAAAATGAAACCCTGTATAGGTATTTGGAGAAAAATCTGACTGAAATTTGCTGAAAGCCAACAAACAATCTCCTATACGAAACCAGGAGCAAACAGCATCCAAATAATTTGGAATCCCAATAGGCTTACAAGCAGCTTTCTTTTCATTGATATCATCAAAGTCCATGATCAACTCTGTAATTTTCGATGCACGAAGAGTACAGCAACTCAGTGACAACAGAACCCCCACAGGTGTTGCAGCTCATACCTAGACAGAAATATCACAGTACAGGATGCATTTCCAAGACAAAGACCAAATCATGAATGAGACAAAGCTGCATTATACGGTAGCCTATGCCTCAAGACAGCCATTACCATTAACGACAGAGCTTGGCAAATTCACAGATCGGCAAAGTGTAAAATAATTCAGCATTTAAAAACTTATCCTAAAAGGAATACTGAGAATTCTACCCTGAATAGAAAAGTAGTCACAACAGAAACTCCGGAAGTATTTCAGCTGATAACTTGATATAAATATTTCAGGACAGGAAGGAGTTCCAAGAGATACATCAAAACCTGAATGAGAAAAAGATACATTATAGAGAAGCCTATGCCACAAGAACGCCATATCTGATAACGGCACATCTAGACAGTTTCACAGACTGGCAAAACTTAATAGAATTGAACAGTTCAAAACTTATCTTTAAACAAAGATTGAGAATACTACCCTGAAGAGAAAAGTAGCAAGATGAAATGGAAATAAGAAAAACATCAATGGAAATGCAAGAAGAGCCATGAGTTGTAGAGAGTAAACAAGTAGAAGGCAAGGAGGACAAAAAATCCTTAATGTTGGGAGAGGGAAGCAGGAAAACATAGGAGATTTTCAGCACTATACTAACAGAATCATCTTATGTGACTCTCTGTTTAATGCAAATGGAGAGATGCATGGCCTAATGTGTTTGCAAAACAAACAACAAGCAAAGAATCAAAATATCAAACAAAAAACAAAGAGTACATTTGGCTGACATATATGCAAAGGAACCATGATAATTCAAAAGAAAATACTCAAAGGGGTGTCAAGTATCATTCAGCACGCACCGACCCAGTATTGCTCCATGCACGTACTCAACACACATGTATTCAGAAAACAGATGAGAGCAAAAAGATTGAAAAATTTTCATTCTTAAGAGCATATCGTGACCAAACCCAAATGCCTAATTTGTATAAAATAGATTCATATTCCTTTATAATGATTGAGACTATTTCCAACAGAAAGAATGAATGTGATATTCATCCCTACATGGAGAATAAATGGCATACGCCCATAACAAAGACAAGTAGTTCTACAAAACTGTAATAAGAGCCAAAAAGTCACACTGTAATGCGTACATTGGGATGGGCTTCATTTCTAGGATTTTCAGCCCCCATGGAACAACTAGATCCATATCTTGAGAGTGGGGGTGTTTCAGCAGAAATGCAAAAGACGGATATGTATTCTGGGTGAATGGCTATTACACAAACATTAGATTTCTATAGTGCGGTCTTTGTGAACTGTTAAATGATAGAAAGGTTAAAGACGTGTGGAAATATAAACATAACATGCACACACTTCCCTCTGTATAGTGTATAGAGATTTTAACTAAAGAAAAAAGGGTCGAAAAAAAGGACCATGGGATGCTAATGGAGAGAATTACTTTTAAATTAGGAATCTCTCGTCTGATGCAGTCCCTCCCCCAGCACTGAAAAGATGCTGCAACCTTTGTGGATGGCAGTTATCGGTTGGATTCCAGGTGGAATGCTGGTGTGTACCAAGAGGCTTGTTGTGGCTGCTGGATCCAAGGTAACTCGGCAGAGCTCTGTGGGTTGATCAGAGTCATGTAGGGGCTGACACCATCCGTGGAGCTTGGATTAGGTCTATTTTATGGGGAGCTCTTTAAGTACGAGATACTGTTGCTGCCCAATGAGCTTAGATCACGGGTCAGATTCTAGGAACTGAAAAGTCAGACAGTGGAAGATCTGCCGGTCATCAGCATACTGGTGAGGCTCCGAGGAACTTTCAGACTTGCTCAGTAATGTATAAGTCGACTTTATGGGAGACACGAAGGGAAGCCTGCAGAAAAGCAGGCTGCACAGATTGAGGGGAGATGCGAACACATTGATGAGACTTGTTCTGCTACAATGGAGAATACTTGCATGGAGAATTCTTTACAGAATACCAGGCTCAGAAGACTTTCATGAGACATGTTGAGCCTGGCTTATACTAGAAGTAACCTGTGGATGGTCAACGTGAACTTGAAGAAGGTACTCTATTCTCTGCTCCAAGAAGTGGCCCAATATTCCTGACGTCAAAAAGAGAAGAGATGTCAGATTTGATAAAACCGCCCATGGTCTTGAAAGAGGTCATGAGAATCCACACGTCCCAAGGGGCATTTAAAATTCACACAGACCACAGGGCATGAAGTCCTTGTAAGCATTTACCCAGGGTTGGGAATACCTATCAAGCACATGCCCTTCCGTCCCATCCAGTCAGGCATCCATTTCAGATGATCCGAACTTGAGCTGCAATGAAGCCAATAGGAGAAGAGCAAACCACTCCTAGAACCAGTTTTTCTACAACTTCACACTCTGTGCACAACACTGAAATCCTCAATGGTCAAATACTCTCGACTATAATAGATAGAAATTAAATAAATATCTCACACAAAGAAATGATGACGTTCCCCTAGATTCAGGAAATTCTGGGGTTACGTCTTCTTTGGGGTGAAGGGAGTGTGGTAAGTGAGGGGATTCTTTGACTGAACTTGAATTTGTATTAGTCCTCCGGTTTTCTAGACAGTATAGCTAACTATTATAAGTCAGTTAGTGAAGTAAACAGTAAAAGTCGCCATAGACATGTAAGGACATTTTTTTATGTGGACCGTCTTTTCCCTTCATTCATGCCCGGGTGCAGTATGTCATGTGGGTGCAGACTTGGTTGTGTTAAACTGCTTTACCCAACATTATTGGACGTTTAAGCGTTCTCATGATTGATAGAACAACACCTGGTTCTCACTAGACTAGCAAAGCTGCAGAAGGTTTCTCATTTCTCTAGTGCCCCTAGTTCCTTTTTGAACCAAGACTACATATAACTATCTTGTTTCAGATTCCTTGTGTTTTTCTGGAGAGAAATGTTACTGTTTGAAATGACAACATTGGTCAGTATGTGTCATTGGGTGGAAAGGGCACCACATGCACAAGGGAAACCAATTGTGGGGCTAATTTCATGCTTACAATAATTATTTCATGGTTCCTGTTGGTGTTGGAGGCATCAAAATTAAAGAGGTTACCTGTCCCCTTCATCATATTCGAGTGTTATATTACACTTTATCTGTCTAGTTTTTCCTTAGAGCTTACAAAATGGTACCTGCATTTGACAAGTGTGGATTGTAAGTAGATTTAGTATGTTTCAAAAAATAACTTCATTTTCATATAAATCCCAAAATATATAAATCAATTGTATTACACTATTGAAAGGCTGCAACTGAGGTATCAACTCAATGACAAAAATTTATTCTTCGGACAAACACATAATATCATGACTGTATAGAAAAAGAGATAAACAAGAATACCATTTCGGCGAGTTATATATGGAAAATGTTGATTAATTGATGCCCAGGTGGCAGTGTACCAGTGCATCATACGCTAACTCGCTCACAATTACACAGAATTTTAAACATCCACTCACCAAGCCATGGTTAATGAGACTTGCCAAAGAGTGTTCCCTTAATTCTAAAGACAGTATGATGCCTTAGAATACGTGGATGGAGGAGAAACAAAGTAGAGAATGGAAATCAGTGCAGTACCTGACCTCTGGTAATGGAGCAGCAAAGGTGAAATTCTGTTTCATTTGGACACACACTCTTAAGTGGACCGGACACATGGGATTCATAGTGATGCGCTGAGTGTTAGAAGAGTGCACAGCAGATGCTAAGTTGACAGAACTGAAATAAATCAGCACAAATTGTCCCCAATATTGTTTCTGAGGCCAAGAAATGAGCAGCCTAATTTGAGCTAGCAGTGGCTGCGTAAAATGAGGTATAGGACTATGGATTATGACACATGCTTTGTCTCAGCGATCTGGAGTGTGATGTGGATTGAGTTTGGCCCTGAAAAGAGAGAAAAATGAACTTGAAACCCAAAGAGAAAGCTACAACCCCAGTGTACAAAGTTGACTTTGTCGAAATGTCGCATGGCCACATACACTGCATCTGCAGGACCAAGGAACAATTTGGCATTTTGCCAAAAAAGCACGTGGGGGCTCAATAAGAGAAATCATGCATCTGGTCTGAGAATCCAGGGGGCCTTTGGATTGATATCAGTTTCCAAATCTTTGGATCAGCTAAAGACATATCCTGGACTGGGATTAGGGTTTGCTATGAGGCAGAGGATGCGGGACAGCTGGTTTCCTTTCGTGGTCCCAAGCCACAAGGATGAGAGAACAAAGAGCATTTGTCTAGGTATGCAGCATGAGAAGATGAAGCATTTCCATCACCATTATCTCCCAAATGCAGATGCTAAATTTTGGATGGCCTTGATATTGCAGAGCCCTGTGGACACCTAGGCAGTGTGAGCAATAATGGCAGCAGGCCCTGATGCATGGCATCCAAAGATATGTTTCCACAGGATTTTCTGTGGATAGAGAAGCTCTTGGAAGAACTGGTAAGATTGGAACTTTCTTATGGAAGTAGAAAGGACAAGGGCACTCTCAATGAGCTCTTTTGAATACACTTCAAAATGACATACAACAGCCTGCAAAGCTTAATATATTTAGATGCTCCGTTTCCACAAGGGGAAGGGTCCTCTGAACTTTCAGAAATGTGACATAAGTGTAATTACAATGAGAGTGTTGTAAACGATGAGAGTATGTTGCGGTAATCACATCAAAAGCAACACCAGCAGTGAGAGATATACAGGACAACACACACAGGAAAACGACATGGAATCAATGTGCAGGAAAATTTGTCCTCACAGTAATATCATGGAATTGCCTACACCAAAGAGACTAAAATTTTCACTTTATCAAGCCCTACAATTCTACATTAGATACCTGATAGTACTAGACCAGTAGAGGTAAAGAAGTATAGTATAAGAAACAGGAAGTACAATTTTCTGTTTCAAAGAGATTGAAGGTCCAAGAAAAAGCTTTCAAACAACTAGATTATGAAACATTATCAGAGCATGTATTGAAAACCGAGGTGAGAGAAACACTGAAATAAACCAGTGTCTCAGAACCACAAAAGGCACAATACCAGAAATGGGGAAGAGAATCATTGAGACGAGCCAAATAAAATCAGAATACTCAATGTATGAGATAATAGCAGGGCAAAATTAAGTTCCAAGCAGACTACATAATGCAGAGGAACTCGTGAATATCCGTGAACACAAGGGAAATGAAATCCCTGTATCAGAAAGTGACATAGAAAACAAGTGTAAAGCAATGCAAATATTGCTGTTGAAACCTGGGGCAAGACAAAGCATGAAAGACTAGAAATCATAAGAGCCCCATAGGGAAAACCTCGATATAAAAATGAAACCCTGTATAGGTATTTGGAGAAAAATCTGACTGAAATTTGCTGAAAGCCAACAAACAATCTCCTATACGAAACCAGGAGCAAACAGCATCCAAATAATTTGGAATCCCAATAGGCTTACAAGCAGCTTTCTTTTCATTGATATCATCAAAGTCCATGATCAACTCTGTAATTTTCGATGCACGAAGAGTACAGCAACTCAGTGACAACAGAACCCCCACAGGTGTTGCAGCTCATACCTAGACAGAAATATCACAGTACAGGATGCATTTCCAAGACAAAGACCAAATCATGAATGAGACAAAGCTGCATTATACGGTAGCCTATGCCTCAAGACAGCCATTACCATTAACGACAGAGCTTGGCAAATTCACAGATCGGCAAAGTGTAAAATAATTCAGCATTTAAAAACTTATCCTAAAAGGAATACTGAGAATTCTACCCTGAATAGAAAAGTAGTCACAACAGAAACTCCGGAAGTATTTCAGCTGATAACTTGATATAAATATTTCAGGACAGGAAGGAGTTCCAAGAGATACATCAAAACCTGAATGAGAAAAAGATACATTATAGAGAAGCCTATGCCACAAGAACGCCATATCTGATAACGGCACATCTAGACAGTTTCACAGACTGGCAAAACTTAATAGAATTGAACAGTTCAAAACTTATCTTTAAACAAAGATTGAGAATACTACCCTGAAGAGAAAAGTAGCAAGATGAAATGGAAATAAGAAAAACATCAATGGAAATGCAAGAAGAGCCATGAGTTGTAGAGAGTAAACAAGTAGAAGGCAAGGAGGACAAAAAATCCTTAATGTTGGGAGAGGGAAGCAGGAAAACATAGGAGATTTTCAGCACTATACTAACAGAATCATCTTATGTGACTCTCTGTTTAATGCAAATGGAGAGATGCATGGCCTAATGTGTTTGCAAAACAAACAACAAGCAAAGAATCAAAATATCAAACAAAAAACAAAGAGTACATTTGGCTGACATATATGCAAAGGAACCATGATAATTCAAAAGAAAATACTCAAAGGGGTGTCAAGTATCATTCAGCACGCACCGACCCAGTATTGCTCCATGCACGTACTCAACACACATGTATTCAGAAAACAGATGAGAGCAAAAAGATTGAAAAATTTTCATTCTTAAGAGCATATCGTGACCAAACCCAAATGCCTAATTTGTATAAAATAGATTCATATTCCTTTATAATGATTGAGACTATTTCCAACAGAAAGAATGAATGTGATATTCATCCCTACATGGAGAATAAATGGCATACGCCCATAACAAAGACAAGTAGTTCTACAAAACTGTAATAAGAGCCAAAAAGTCACACTGTAATGCGTACATTGGGATGGGCTTCATTTCTAGGATTTTCAGCCCCCATGGAACAACTAGATCCATATCTTGAGAGTGGGGGTGTTTCAGCAGAAATGCAAAAGACGGATATGTATTCTGGGTGAATGGCTATTACACAAACATTAGATTTCTATAGTGCGGTCTTTGTGAACTGTTAAATGATAGAAAGGTTAAAGACGTGTGGAAATATAAACATAACATGCACACACTTCCCTCTGTATAGTGTATAGAGATTTTAACTAAAGAAAAAAGGGTCGAAAAAAAGGACCATGGGATGCTAATGGAGAGAATTACTTTTAAATTAGGAATCTCTCGTCTGATGCAGTCCCTCCCCCAGCACTGAAAAGATGCTGCAACCTTTGTGGATGGCAGTTATCGGTTGGATTCCAGGTGGAATGCTGGTGTGTACCAAGAGGCTTGTTGTGGCTGCTGGATCCAAGGTAACTCGGCAGAGCTCTGTGGGTTGATCAGAGTCATGTAGGGGCTGACACCATCCGTGGAGCTTGGATTAGGTCTATTTTATGGGGAGCTCTTTAAGTACGAGATACTGTTGCTGCCCAATGAGCTTAGATCACGGGTCAGATTCTAGGAACTGAAAAGTCAGACAGTGGAAGATCTGCCGGTCATCAGCATACTGGTGAGGCTCCGAGGAACTTTCAGACTTGCTCAGTAATGTATAAGTCGACTTTATGGGAGACACGAAGGGAAGCCTGCAGAAAAGCAGGCTGCACAGATTGAGGGGAGATGCGAACACATTGATGAGACTTGTTCTGCTACAATGGAGAATACTTGCATGGAGAATTCTTTACAGAATACCAGGCTCAGAAGACTTTCATGAGACATGTTGAGCCTGGCTTATACTAGAAGTAACCTGTGGATGGTCAACGTGAACTTGAAGAAGGTACTCTATTCTCTGCTCCAAGAAGTGGCCCAATATTCCTGACGTCAAAAAGAGAAGAGATGTCAGATTTGATAAAACCGCCCATGGTCTTGAAAGAGGTCATGAGAATCCACACGTCCCAAGGGGCATTTAAAATTCACACAGACCACAGGGCATGAAGTCCTTGTAAGCATTTACCCAGGGTTGGGAATACCTATCAAGCACATGCCCTTCCGTCCCATCCAGTCAGGCATCCATTTCAGATGATCCGAACTTGAGCTGCAATGAAGCCAATAGGAGAAGAGCAAACCACTCCTAGAACCAGTTTTTCTACAACTTCACACTCTGTGCACAACACTGAAATCCTCAATGGTCAAATACTCTCGACTATAATAGATAGAAATTAAATAAATATCTCACACAAAGAAATGATGACGTTCCCCTAGATTCAGGAAATTCTGGGGTTACGTCTTCTTTGGGGTGAAGGGAGTGTGGTAAGTGAGGGGATTCTTTGACTGAACTTGAATTTGTATTAGTCCTCCGGTTTTCTAGACAGTATAGCTAACTATTATAAGTCAGTTAGTGAAGTAAACAGTAAAAGTCGCCATAGACATGTAAGGACATTTTTTTTTTATGTGGACCGTCTTTTCCCTTCATTCAAGCCCGGGTGCTGTATGTCATGTGGGTGCAGACTTGGTTGTGTTAAACTGCTTTACCCAACATGATCGGATGTTTAAGCGTTCTCATGGTTGATAGAACAACACCTGGTTCTCACTAGACTAGCAAAGCTGCAGCAGGTTTCTCATTGCTCTAGTGCCCTTAGTTCCTTTTTGAACCAAGCCTACATATAACTATCTTGTTTCAGATTCCTTGTGTTTTCCTGGAGAGAAATGTTACTGCTTGAAATGACAACATTGGTCAATATGTGTCATTGGGTGGAAAGGGCACCACATGCACAAGGGAAACCAATTTTGGGGGTAAGTTCATGCTTACAATAATAATTTCATGGTTCCTGTTGGTGCTGGAGGCATCAAAAGTAAAGAGTTTACCTGTCCCCTTCATCATTTTCGAGTGGTATTTTACATTTTATCTGTCTAGTTTTTCCTTAGAGCTTACAAAATGGTACCTGAATTTGACAAGTGTGGATTGTAAGTAGATTTAGTATGTTTCAAAAACTAACTTCATTTTCATATAAATCCCAAAGTATGTAAATCAATTGTATTACACTATTGAAAGGCTGCAATGAGGTATCAACACAATGACAAAAATGTATTCTTCGGAAAAACACATAACATCATGACTGTATAGAAAAAAGAGATAAACAAGAATCCCATTTCGGCGAGGTATATATGGATAGTGTTGATTTATTGAGGCCCAGGTTGCAGTGTACCAGTGCATCATTCACTAACTCGCTCCCAAGTACACCGAATTTTGAAAATCAACTCATCAAGCCCTTGGTTCAGGAGACTTGCCAAAGAGTGGTCCCTTAATTCCAAAGACATTATGATGCCTTAGAGAAAGTGGACCGAGGAGAAGCAATGTATAGAATGGAAATCATTGCAGTACCTGACCTCTGGTAATGGAGCAGCAAACGTGAAACTCTGTTTCATTGGACGCACACTCTTATGAAGACTGGACACATGTGATTCAAAGCGATGCGCTGAGTGTTAGAAGAGTGCACAGCAGATGCTAAGTAGACAGAACTGAAATAAATCAGCACAAATTGTCCCCATAATTGATTCTGAGGCCAAGAATCAAGCAGCCGAATTTGAGCTAGAATTGGCTGTGTAATTCAGGTATAGGACAATGGATGATGTCACACGCTTTGTCTCAGTGATCTGGAGTGTGTTGTGGATTGTAGTTGGCCCTACCAAGAGAGAAAACTGCCCTTTAACCCCCAAAGAAAAATCAACCACTCCGGTGTGCAAAGTTGACATTATCGACATTTCCCATGGCCACATTCACTGCATCTGCAGGCCCAGGGACCAATTTGTCATTTTGCCAATAGAGCACATGGGGGCTAAATCAGAGAAATCATGCATCTGGTCTGAGGAATCCAGGGGGCCTTGGGATTGAAATCAGTTTCCAAACCTTTGGATCAGCTAAAGTCATAGCCTGGACAGGGATTAGAGTTTGGTATGAGGCAGAGGATGCTGGACAGCTGGTTTTCCTTTCATGGTCCCAAGCCACAAGGATGAGAGAACAAAGAACATTTGTCAAGGTCCGCAGCATGAGAAGATGAAGCATTTCCTTCACCGTTATCTCCCAAATGCAGATGCTATATTTTTGATGGCCTTGATATTGCACAGACCCGAGGACAGCAATGTGGGTTGAGCAAAATGGCAGCAGGCCCTGATTCATGACATCCATAGATATGTTTCCACAGGATTTTCTGTTGACAGAGAAGCTCTGGGAAGAACTGGTAAGATTGGAACATTCTTATAGAAGTAGAAAGGACAAGAGCACTGTCATTGTGCTCTTTAGAAAACACTTCAAAATGACATACAAAATCCTGCAAAGCTGAAAATATATAGATGCTCCGTTTCCACAAAGTGAAGGGTCCTCTGAACTTTCAGAAATGTGACATAAGCATAATGACAATGAGATTTTTCTAAACGATGAGAGTAAGGTCCGTTCATCACATCAAATGCAACACCAGCAGTTAGAGATATACAAGACAACACACACCCAAAAACAACATGGAATCAATGTGCAGGAAAATTTGTCCTCACAGAAGTATCATAGAATTGCCTACACCTAAGAGACTAAAATTTTCACTTTACCAAGCCCTACAATTCTACATTAGATACCTGAGAATACTAGACCAGTAGAGATAAAGACGTATAGTACAAGAAAAAGGAAGTACCATTTTCTTTTTCAAAGAGATTGAAGGTCCAAAAAAATGCTTTCAAACAACTAGATTATGAAACATTATCAGAGCATGTATTGAAAACCGAGGTGAGAGAAAAACTGAATTAAAACAGTGACTCAGAATAAAAAAGGCACAAGACCAGATATGGGGAAGAGAATCATTGAGACGAGCCAAATAAAATCAGAATACTCAAAATGTTAGATAATAGCAGGGCAAAATTCAGTCCTAAGCAGACTAGATAATACAGAGGACTCGTGAATGTCCGTGAAGACAGGGGAAATGAAATCCCTGTATCAGAAGATGACATAGAAAAGCAAGTGTAAACCAATGCAAATATTGCTGTTGAAACCTGGGGTAAGACAAAGCATGAAAGACTAGGATTCATAAGTGCCCCATAGGTAAAAGCTAGATATAAATATCAAACTCTGAATAGGTATTTGGAGAAAAAGCAGACTGAAAATTACTGAAATCCAAGAAACAATCATCTATATGAAATCAGGAGCAAACAGCATCCAAATAATTTGGAATCGCAATAGACTTACAAGCAGCTATATTTTCATTCAAATCATCAAAGATCATGATCAATTCTGTGATTTTCAATGCATGTAGTGTACAGCAACTCAGTCACAACAGAACCCCCACATGTGTTTAAGCTGATACCTAGACAGAAATATCGCAGTACAGGAAGGAGTGTCAAGACATAGAACAAATCATGAAAGAGAAAAAGCTGCATTATACGGTAGCCTATGCCACAAGACAGCCATTACCATTAACGACAGAGCTTGGCAATTTCACAGATCGGCAAAGTGTAAAGTAATTCAGCACTTAAAAACTTATCCTAAAAGAAAGATTGAGAATTCTACCCTGAATAGAAAAGTAGTCACAACAGAAACTCCGGAAGAGTTTCAGCTGATAACTCGACACAAATATTGCCGGATAGGAAGGAGTGCCAAGACATACACCAAAAGCTGAATTAGAAACAGCTGCATTCTAGAGAAGCCTAAGCCACAAGTATGCCATATCTGATAACGGCCAATCTAGACAATTTCACAGACTGGCATAACTGAAAAGAATTCAACAATTCAAACTTACCATTAAAGAAAGATTGAGAATTCTACCCTGAAGAGAAAAGTAGCAAGATGAAATTGAAATAAGAAAAACATCAATGGAAATGCATGAAGAGCCATGAGTTGTAGACAGTAAACAAGTAGAAGGCAAGGAGGACAACAAATCCCTAACGTTGGGAGAGGGAAGCAGGAAAACATAGGAGATTTTCAGCACTATACTAACTGAATCATCTTATGTGACTCTCTGTTTAATGTAAATGGAGAGATGCATGGCCTAATGTGTTTGCAAAACAAACAACAAGCAAACAATCAAAATATCAAACAAATACCAAAGAGTACTGTTGGCTGACATATATGCAAAGGAACTATGAAAATTCAAAAGAAAATACTCAAAGGGGTGTCAAGTATCATTCAGCACGCACCGACCCAGTATTGTTCTTTGCATGTAATCAACACACATGTATTCAGAAAACAGATGCGAGCAAAAAGATTGAAAAATGTTCATTCAAAAGAGCATATCGTGACCAAACCCAAAAGCCTATTTTGTATAAAATCGATTCATATTCCTTTATGTATATTGAGTCTACTTCCAACAGAAAGATTGAATGTGATACCCATCCCTACATGGAGAATAAACGGCATACGCCCATCACAAAGTAAAGTAGTTCTACAAAACTGTACTAAGAGCAAAAAAGACAGAAAGTAATGCGTACATTGGGAGGGGCTTCATTTCTAGGAATTTCATCCCCCATGAAACAACGGGATCCATGTCTTGGGAGTGTAAGTGTTTCAGCAGAAATGCAACAGACGGATATGTATTCTGGGTGAATGGCTATTACACAAACATAAGATTCCTATAGTGGGGTCTTTGTGAACTGTTAACTGTTAGAATGGTTAAATACCTGTGGAAAAATAAACATAACATGCACACACTTCCCTCTGTATTGTGTATAGAGATCTGAACTGAAGGAAAAAGGGTCGAAAAGAAGGACCATGGGATGCTAATGGAGAGAATCACTTTTAACTTAGGAAACTCTCGTCTGATGCAGTCCCTCCCCCAGCACTGAAAAGATGCTGCAACGTTTGTGGATGGCAGTTACCGGTCGGATTCCAGGTGGAATGCTGGTGTGTTCCACGAGGCTTGATGTGGCTGCTGGATCCAAGGTAACTCAGCAGAGCTCTGTGGGTGGATCAGAGTCATGTAGGGGCTAACACCCTCCGTGGAGCTTGGCTTAGGTCTATTGTATGGGGAGCTCTTTAAGTACGAGATACTGTTGCTGCCCAATGAACTTAGATCACGGGTCAGTTTCTAGGAAATGAAAAGTCAGACAGTGGAAGATCTGCCGGTCATCAGCATACTGGTGAGGCTCCGAGGAACTTCCAGACTTGCTCAGTAATGTAGAAGTCGACTTTATGGGAGACACGAAGAGAAGCCTGCTGAAAAGCTGGCTGCACAGATTGAGGGGAGATGCGAACACATTGATGAGACTTGTTCTGCTACAATGGAGAATACTTGCATGGAGAATTCTTTACAGAATACCAGGCTGTGAAGACATTCATGAGACATGTTGAGCCTGGCTGATACTAGCAGTAACCTGTGGAGGGTCAACGGGAACTTGAAGAAGGTACACTATTCTCTGCTCCAAGAAGTGGCCCAGTAATCCTGACGTCTAAAGAGAAGAGATGTCAGATTTGATAAAACCGCCCATGGTCTTGAAAGAGGTCGTGAGAATCCACACGTCCTAAGGGGCATTTAAAATTCACACAGACCACAGGGCATGAAGTCCTTGTAAGCATTTACCCGGGGTTGGGAATACCTATCAAGCACTTGCCATTCCCTCCTATCAACTCAGGCATCCATTTCAGATGATCCGAACTTGAGCTGCAATGAAGCCAATAGGAGAAGAGCAAACCACTCCTAGAACCAGTTTTTCTACAACTTCACACTCTGTGCACAACACTGAAATCCTCAATGGTCAAATACTCTCGACTATAATAGATAGAAATTAAATAAATATCTCACACAAAGAAATGATGACGTTCCCCTAGATTCAGGAAATTCTGGGGTTACGTCTTCTTTGGGGTGAAGGGAGTGTGGTAAGTGAGGGGATTCTTTGACTGAACTTGAATTTGTATTAGTCCTCCGGTTTTCTAGACAGTATAGCTAACTATTATAAGTCAGTTAGTGAAGTAAACAGTAAAAGTCGCCATAGACATGTAAGGACATTTTTTTTTTTTATGTGGACCGTCTTTTCCCTTCATTCAAGCCCGGGTGCTGTATGTCATGTGGGTGCAGACTTGGTTGTGTTAAACTGCTTTACCCAACATGATCGGATGTTTAAGCGTTCTCATGGTTGATAGAAGAGCACCTGTTTCTCAATAGATTAGCAAAGCTGCAGCAGATTTCTCATTGCTCTAGTGCCCCTAGTTCCTTTTTGAACCAAGCCTACATATAACTATCTTGTTTCAGATTCCTTGTGTTTTCCTGGAGAGAAATGTTACTGCTTGAAATGACAACATTGTTCAATATGTGTCATTGCATGGAAAGGGCACCACATTCACAATTGAAACCAAGTTTGGGGGTAATTTCATGCTTACAATAATTATTTCATGGTTCCTGTTGGTGTTGGAGTCATCAAAAGTAAAAAGTTTACCTGTCCCCTTCATCATTTTCGAGTGGTATTTTACATTTTATCTGTCTAGTTTTTCCTTAGAGCTTACAAAATGGTACCTGAATTTGACAAGTGTGGATTGTAAGTAGATTTAGTATGTTTCAAAAACTAACTTCATTTTCATATAAATCCCAAAGTATGTAAATCAATTTTATTACACTATTGAAAGGCTGCAAGTGAGGTATCAACACAATGACAGAAATGTATTCTTCGGACAAACACATAACATCATGACTGTATAGAAAAAAGAGATAAACAAGAATCCCATTTCGGCGAGGTATATATGGAATGTGTTGATTTATTGATGCCCAGGTGGCAGTGTACCAGTGCATCATACGCTAACTAGCTCCCAATTACACAGAATTTTGAAAATCCACTCACCAAGCCCTTGGTTCATGAGACTTGCCAAAGAGTGGTCCCTTAAATCCAAAGACAGTATTATGCCTCAGAAAACGTGGATGGAGGTGAAGCAAAGTAGAGAATGGAAATCAGTGCAGTACCTGACCTCTGGTAATGGAGCAGCAAATGTGAACTTCTGCTTAAATTGTATGCACAATTTTAAGTGTAAAAGACACATGTGATTCAAAGCGATGCGCTGAGTGTTAGAAGAGTGCACAGCAGATGCTAATCTGACAGAACTGAATTAAACCAGCAAAAATTGTCCCCAAAGTTGATTCTGAGGCCAAGAAACAAGCAACTGAATTTCAGCTAGGATTGGATGCGTAAAATCAGGTATAAGACAATGGATGATGTCACACGCTTTGTCTGAGTGATCTGGAGTGTGTTGTGGATTGTGGTTGGCCCTACCAAGAGAGAAAACTGCCCTTTAACCCCCAAAGTAAAATCAACCACTCCAGTGTGCAAAGTTGACATTATCGAAATGTCCCATGGCCACATTCACTGCATCTGCAGGCCCATGGACCAATTTGTCATTTTGCCAATAGAGCACGTGGGGGCTAAATCAGAGAAATCATGCATCTGGTCTGAGGAATCCAGGGGGCCTTGGGATTGAAATCAGTTTCCAAACCTTTGGATCAGCTAAAGTCATAGCCTGGACTGGGATTAGGTTTTGGTATGAGGTAGAGGATGCGGGACATCTGGGTTTCATTTCGAGGTCCCAAGCCACAAGGATGAGAGAACAAAGAGCATTTGTCTAGGTCCGCAGCGTGAGAAGATGAAGCATTTCCTTCACCATTATCTCCCAAAGGCAGATGCTAAATTTTGGATGGCCTTGATATTACACGGACCCGAGGACAACTATGTGGGTTGAGCAATAATGGCAGCAGGCCCTGATGCATGACATCCATAGATATGATTCCACAGGATTTTCTGTTGACAGAGAAGCTCTTGGAAGTACTGGTAAGATTGGAACATTCTTATGGAAGTAGAAGAGACAAGCACACTGTCAATGTGCTGTTTAGAAAACACTTCAAAATGACATGCAACACCCTGCAAATCTGAAAATATATAGATGCTCCATTTCCACAAGGGGAAGGGTCCTCTGAAGTTTAAGAAAAGTGACATAAGCGTAATAAAAATGAGATTGTTCTAAACGAAGGGTGTATGTTGTATTGATCACATCAAAGGCAACACCAGCATTTAGAGATATTCAAGACAACACACACAGTAAAAAGACATGGAATCAATGTGCAGGAAAATATGTCCTCACAGAAATATCATGGAATTGCCTACAACAAGAGACTTAAATTTTCACTTAAAAAAGACCTACAATTCTACATTAGATACCTGATAATAGTAGACCAGTAAAGATAAAGACGTTTAGTACAAGAAAAGGAAGTACCATTTTCTGTTTCAAAGAGATTGAAGGTCCAAAATAAGGCTTTCAAACACCTAGATTATGAAACATTATCAGAGCTTTTATTGAAAACCGAGGTGATAGAAACAATGAAGTAAAACCATATCTCAGAATCACAAAAGACACAATACCAGAAATGTGGAAGGGAAACATTCAGACGAGCCAAATAAAATCAGAATACTCAATCTATGATATAATAGCAAGGCAAAATTCAGTCCTAAGCAGACTAGATAATGCAGAGGGATTCGTGAATGTCCGTGAATACAAGAGAAAAGAAATCCCTGTATCAGAAGATGGCATAGAAATGCAAGTGTAAACCAATGCAAATATTGCTATTGAATCCTTGGGTAAGACAAAGCATGAAAGACTAGGATTCATAAGAGCCCCATAGGGAAAAGCTAGATATAAAAATCAAACTCTGAATAGGTATTTGGAGAAAAAGCAGACTGAAAATTACTGAAATCCAAGAAACAATCATCTATATGAAATCAGGAGCAAACAGCATCCAAATAATTTGGAATCGCAATAGACTTACAAGCAGCTATATTTTCATTCAAATCATCAAAGATCATGATAAGCTCTGTAATTTTCGATGCACCTAGATGACAGCAACTCAGTCACAACAGAACCCCCACATGTGTTTCAGCTGATACCTAGACAGAAATATCACAGTACAGGTAGGAGTGCCAAGACATACACCAAATCATGAATGAGACAAATCTCCAATTACGGTAGCCTATGCCTCAAGACAGCCATTAATATTAACGACAGAATTTGGCAATTTCACAGATCGGCAAAGTGTAAAATATTTCAGCATTTAAAAACTTATCCTAAAAGAAAGATTGAGAATTCTAACCTGAATAGAAAAGTAGTCACAACAGAAACTCCGGAAGTGTTTCAGCTGATAACTCGACACAAATATTGCAGGACAGGGAGGAGTGCCATGACATACACTGAAACCTGAATGAGAAAAAGCTGTAATCTAGAGTAGCCTATGCCACAAGAATGCCATATCTGATAACAGCAGATCTAGAAAATTTCACAGAGCGGCAAGCTGAATAGAATTCAGCAGTTCAATTCTTATACTTAGACAAAGATTGACAATTGTACCCTGAAGAGTAAAGTAGCAAGATGAAATTGAAATAAGAAACCATCATTGGAAATAAAGAAGAGCCATGAGTTGTAGAGAATTAACAAGAAGAAAGCAAGGAGGACATCAAAAGCCTACAGATGGGATAGGGAAGCAGGAAAACATAGGTGATTTTCAGCAATATACTAACTGAATCATTCTATACGTCTCTCTGTTTAATGCAAATGGAGAGATATATGGCCTAATGTGTTTGCAAAACAAACAACAAGCAAACAATCAAAATATCAAACAAACAAACACCAAAGAGTACTGTTGGCTGACATATATGCAAAGAACCATGAGAATTCAAAAGAAAATACTCAAAGTGTTGTCAAGTATCATTCAGCATGCACCGAACCAGTATCGCTGCTTGCATGTACTCAAAACACTTGTATTCAAAAAAGAGATGCGAGCAAAATGATTGAAAAATGTTCATTCAAAAGAGCATATCGTGACCAAACCCAAATGCCTTTTTTGAATAAAATGGATTCATATTCCATTATATAGATTGACTCTTCTTCCAACAGGAAGATTGAATGTGATATTCATCCCTAGTTAGAGAATTAATGGCATACGCCTCTAACAAAGACAAGTAGTTCTACAAACTGTACTAAGATCAAAAGAGATAGACAGAAAAGTGTATATTGGGATGGGCTTCATTTCTAGGAATTTCAGCCCCCATGAAACAAATGGATCCAGGTCTTGAGACTGTGGGAGTTTAAGCAGAAAAGCAACAGACGGATATGTATTCTGAGTGAATGGCTATTACACAAATATAAGATTCCTTTGGGTGGCCTTTGTGAATTTTAACTGTTAGAAAGGTTAAAGCCCTTGGAAATATACACTTAACATGCACACACTTCCCTGTCTTTGTAATATGTATTGAGAAATGAATTAAGGAAAGAGGGTTGGAAAAACAGGACCATGGGATGCTAATGGAGAGAATTACTTTTAACTTAGGAATCTCTCGTCTGATGCAGTCCCTCCCCCAGCACTGAAAAGATGCTGCAACCTTTGTGGATGGCAGTTACCGGTTGGATTCCAGGTGGAACGTTGGTGTGTTCCACGAGTCTTGTTGTGGCTTCAGGATCCAAGGTAACTCGGCAGAGCTCTGTGGGTGGATCAGAGTCATGTAGGGGCTGACACCCTCTGTGGAGCTTGGCTTAGGTCTATTTTATCGGGAGCTGTTTATGTTCATGATACTGCTGCTGCCCAATCACCTGAGATCACGGTTCAGTTTCTAGAAACTGAAAAGTCAGACATTGGAAGATATGCCCATCATCAGCATACTGGTGAGTCTCCGAGGTACTTTCAGACATGCCCAGTAATGTAGAGGTCGACTTTATGGGAGACACGAAAAGAAGCATGAAGAAAAGCTGGCTGCACAGATTGAGGAGAGATGCGAACACATTGATGAGAGTTGTTCTGCTACAATGGAGAATAATGGCATGGAGACTTCTTTCCAGAACACCACGCTCCAAAGACATTCATGAGACATGTCGAGCCTGGCTGATACAAGCAGAAACCTGTGGAGGGTCAACGTGAACTTGAAGAAGGTACTCAATGCTCTGCTCCAAGGAGTGGTCCAATATTCCTGACGTCTAAAAGAGAAGAGATGGCAGAGTCGATAAAATAGCTCATGTTTTTGAAAGAGGCCGTGAGAATCCACACTTCCCAAGGGGCATTTAAAAATCACACAGACCACAGAGCACGAAGTCCTGGTAAGTTATACCCGGATATGGTCTTACTTATAAAGCATTTGCCTTCCCTCCCATTCACTCACTCATCCATTCCAGAGGATCAGCCCTTGAGCTGCAATGAAGCCAATAGGAGAAGAGCAAACCCCTCCTAGAAACAGTTTTCCTGCAACTTCACACTCTGCGCACAACACTGAATTCCTCAATGGTCAAATACTCTCGGCTATCATAGATAGATATTAAATACTTAGCTCACACAAAAGAAATGATGATGTTCCCCTAGTTTCAGCAAATTCTGGGGTTACGTCTTCTTTCGGTTGAAGGGTGTGTGGTAAGTGAGGGGATTTTTTGACTGAAGTTGAATATGTATTAGGCTTCATTTTTTTCTAGAGAGCATAGGTAACTATTATAAATCAGTTAGTGAAACGAACTGTAAAAGTCGCCGTAGACATGTAAGGAAATACTTTTATGTTGACAGTCTGTTTTCTTCATTCAATCCCGGGTGCAGTATATCATGTGGGTGCAGACTTTGTTGTGTTCAGATGCTTTACCCAACATGTTTGGACGTTTAAGCATTCTCATGGTTGATAGAAGAGCACCTGGTTCTCAATAGACTAGCAAAGCTGCAGCAGGTTTCTCATTACTCTAATGCCCCTAGTTCCTTTTTGAACCAAGCCCACATATTAATATCTTGTTTAAGATTCCTTGTGTTTTCCTGGAGAGAAATGTTACTTCTTGAAATGACAACATTGGCCAGTATGTGTCATTGGGTGGAAAGGGCACCACATGCACAAGGGAAACCATGTGTGGGGGTAATTTCATGCTTACAATAATTATTTCATGGTTACTGTTGGTGTTGGAGGCATCAAAAGTAAAGAATTTACCTGTCCCCTTCATCATTTTCGAGTGGCAATTTACATTTTATCTGTCTAGTTTTTCCTTAGAGATGACAAAATGGTACCTGAATTTGAGAAGTGTGGATTGTAAGTAGATTTAGTATGTTTCAAAAACTAACTTCATTTTCATATAAATCCCAAAATATGTAAATCAATTGAATAAAACTTTTGAAAGTCTGCAACTGAGGTAGCAGCACAATGACAAAAATGGGGTTTTGGACAAACAGTAACATCATGAATCTATAGAAAAAGAGATAAACAAGAATCCCATTTCGGTGAGTTATATATGGAAAGTGATGATTTATTGATGCCCAGGTGGCAGTGTACTAGTGCATCATATGCTAACTTGCTCCCAATTACACAGAAATTTAAACATCCATTCACCAAGACCTTGTTTCAGAGACTTGCCATAGGGTGCTCTCTTACTTGCAAGGACATTATGATGCCTCAGAAAACGTGGATGAAGGAGAAGCAAAGTAGAGAATGGAAATCAGTGCAGTACCTTACCTCTGGTAATGGAGCAGTAAAGGTGAAACTCTGTTTCAATTGGACGCACACTCTTAAGCCGACCAGACACATGGGATTAAAAGCGATGTGCTGAGTGTTAGAAGAGTGCACAGCAGATGCTAAGCTGACAGAACTGAAATAAATCAGCACAAATTGTCCCCACAATTGATTCTGAGGCCAAGAAACGTGCAGCCGAATTTGAGCTAGCAGTGGCTGCATAAAATGAGGTATAGGACTATGGATTATGTCACACGGTTTGTCTCAGTGATCTGAAGTGTGTTGTGGATTGTGGTTGGCCCTATCAAGAGAGAAACCTGACCTTGAACCCCAATGAGAAATCAACCACTCCGGTGTGCAAAGTTGACTTTATTGAAATGTACCATGGCCACATGATCTGCATCTGCAGGCCCAGGTACCAATTTGGCATTTTGCCAATAAAGAACGTGGGGGCTCAATCAGAGAAATCATACATCTGGTCTGAGGAATCCAGGGGACCTTGTGGCTGAAAACAGTTTTCAAATCCTTTGGATCAGCTAAATTCCTTGCCTGGACAGGGATTAGGGTTTGGTATGAGGTAGAGGATGCGGGACAGCTGGGTTTCCTTTCGTGGTCCCAAGCCACAAGGATGAGAGAACAAAGAGCATTTGTATAGGTCCGCAGCGTGAGAAGATGAAGCATTTCCTTCACCATTATCTCCTAAATGCAAATGCTACATTTTGGATGGCGTTGAAATTGCACAGGCCCAAGGACACCTAGGCGGGTTTAGCAAAAATGGCAGCATGCCCTGATGCATGACATCCATAGATGTGTTTCCACAGGTTTTTCTGTGGACAGAGAAGCTCTGGGAAGAACTGGTAAGATTGGAACATTCTTATGGAAGTAGAAAGTACAAGCGCACTGTCAATGTGCTCTATTGAATACACTTCAAAATGACATACAACAGCCTGCAAAGCTGAGTATATTTAGATGCTCCGTTTCCACAAGGGGGAGGGTTTTCTGAACTTTCAAGAATTTGACATAAGCGTAATAAAAATGAGATTGTTCTAAACGATGAGAGTATGTTGCATTGATCACATCAAAGTCAACACCAGCCGTTAGAGATATACAAGGCAACACACACACAGGAAAACGACATGGAATCAATCTGCAGGAAAATTTGCCCTCACAGAAATATCATGGAATTGCCTACAAATAAGAGACTAAAATTTTCACTTTACAAATCCCTAAAATTCTACATTAGATACCTGATAGTAATAGACCAGTTGAGATAAAGAAGTATAGTACAAGAAACAGGAAGTACCATTTTCTGATTCAAAGAGTTTGAAGGTCCAAAAAAGCTTTCAAACATCTTGATTATGAAACATTATCTGAGCATATATTGAAAAACGAGGTGAGAGTAAAACTGAAGTAAAACAGTTTCTCAGAATCACAAAAGTCACAATACCAGAAATGTGGAAGAGGATCATTGAGACGAGCCAAATAAAATCAGAATACTCAAAATGTTAGATAATAGCAGGGCAAAATTCAGTCGTTGCAGAGTAGATAATGCAGAGGGACACGTGAATGTCCCTGAAAACAAGGGAAAAGATATCCCTGTATCAGAAGATGGCATAGAAAAGCAAGTGTAAACCAGTGCAAATATTGCTGTTGAATCCTTGGGTAGGACAAAGCATGAAAGACTAGGATTCATAAGAGCCCCATAGGGAAAAGCTAGATATAAAAATCAAACTCTGAATAGGTATTTGGAGAAAAAGCAGACTGAAAATTACTGAAAGCCAAGAAACAATCATCTATATGAAACCAGGAGCAAACAGCATCCAAAATAATGTGGAATCCCAATAGACCTACAAGCAGTTATAATTTCATTCAAATCATCAAAGATCATGATAAGCTCTGTGATTTTCGGTGCACCTAGAGAACAGCAACTCAGTCACAACAGAACCCCCACACGTATTTCAGCTTATACTTAGACCAAAATATCACAGTACAGGAAGGAATGCCAAGACATAGACAAAATCTTGAATGAGACAAAGCTGCATTATACGGTAGCCTATGCCACAAGACAGCCATTACCATTAATGACAGAACTTGGCAATTTCACAGATCGGCTAAGTGTAAAATAATTCAGCATTTAAATAATTATCCTAAAAGAAAGATTGAGAATTCTACCCTGAATAGAAAAGTAGTCACAACAGAAACTCCGGAAGTGTTTCAGCTGATAACTCGACACATATATTGCAGTACAGGAAGGAGTGCCAGACATACACCGAAACCTGAATGAGAAAAAGCTGCAATCTAGAGTAACCTATGCCACAAGAACGCCATATCTGATAACAGCAGATCTAGAAAATTTCACAGAGCGGCAAAACTGAATAGAATTCAGCAGTTCAATACTTATCCTTAGACAAAGATTGACAATTCTTCCCTGAAGAGAAAAGTAGTAAGATGAAATGGAAATAAGAAAACCATCATTGGAAATGCAAGAAGAGCCATGAGTTGCAGAGAATTAACAAGAAGAAGGCAAGGAGGACATCAAAAGCCTACAGATGGGAGAGGGAAGCAGGAAAACATAGGTGATATTCAGCAATATACTAATTGAATCATCCAATATGACTCTCTGTTTAATGCAAATGGAGAGATGCATGGCCTAATGTGTTTGCAAAACAAACAACAAGCAAACAATCAAAATATCAAACAAACAAACAAACACCAAAGAGTACTGTTGGCTGACATATATGCAAAGGAACCATGAGAATTCAAAGGAAATTACTCAAAGGGCTGTCAAGTATCATTCAGCACGCACCGACCCAGTATCGCTGCTTGCATGTACTCAACACACTTGTATTCAGAAAACAGATGCGAGCAATAAGTTTGAAAAATGTTAATTCATAACAGCAAATCGTGACCTAACCCAAATGCCTATTTTGTATAAATTTGATTCATATTACTTTATATAGATTGACTCTTCTTCCAACAGGAAGATTGAATGTGATATTCATCCCTAGTTAGAGAATAAATGCCATACGCCCATAACAAATACAAGTAGTTCTACAAAACAGTTCTAAGAGCAAAATAGAAAGACAGTAAAGTGTATATTGGGATGGGCTTCATTTCTAGGAATTTCAGCCCCCATGAAACAAATGGATCCATGTCTTGAGACTGTGGCCGTTTCAGCAGAAAAGCAACAGATGGATATGTTTTCTGAGTGAATGGCTATTACACAAACAAAAGATTCCTTTGGTGGTCTTTGTGAATATTTAACTGTTAGAAAGCTTAAAGTCGTGTGGAAATATAAACAATTTTCACACACTTCCCTCTCTTTGTAATGTGTATTTACATCTGAACTAAAGGAAAGAGGGTCAGAAAAACAGGACCATGGGATGCTAATGGAGAGAATTACTTTTAACTTAGGAATCTCTCGTCTGATGCAGTCCCTCCCCCAACACTGAAAAAATGCTGCAGCCTTTGTGGATGGCAGTTACCGGTTGGATTCCAGGTGGAACTTTGGTGTGTTCCAGGAGGCTTGTTGTGGCTGCTGGATCCACATTTCTTTAGCATGTGTTTAGTGTTGCTAAAGTCTTTTAGTTTTTGCTTCTCTGTGAAATTCTTTATCTCTCCTTCTATTCTAAAGGATAGCCTTGCTGGAGAAAGTATCTTTGGCTGCCCTTTTTTTTTTTTTTTTTTTTTTTTTCATTCTGGACTTTGAATATAACTTCCCTCTCCATTTGGGCCTGTTGTGTTTCTGTAGAGAAATCAGCTGAGAGTCTTCTCTTGTAACTCACTCTTTTTTTTTCTCTTGCTGCCTTTAAGCTCATTTCTTTATCCTTCAGTCTACCCATCTTGATTATCATATGTCTTGGTGTGGGTCTCTTTGGGCTCTTCATGTTTGGGAATCTCTGAGCCTCTTGTATTTGGGTGTCTGATTCCTTCTTTAGGTTTGGGAAGTTTTCAGTCATGATTTCTTTAAATACCTTTTCCATCCCCTTTGTTTTATCTTCCCCTTACGGAATCCATATTATGCATAGATTGGCATGCTTTATATTATCCCATATGTTCCTTATATTTTTTTCATTGTTTTTTATTTGTTTTTCTCTCATCTGTTATGATTGGGTGCTTTCTGTTGTCCTGTCTACTAGGTCACTTATTCGTTCATCTGCATTTTCTAGCCTGCTTTATATAAGCTTTAGGTCAGATCTCATTTCAGCCATTGAATTTACCAATTCTACTTGGCTCTTCTTTATAGATTCTATTTTGTTTTTGGCATATTTTATGTCTCTAAACACTATCTCTTTTAGTTCCTTCAGTAATTTGATACTTCTTTTTTGAAATCTTGATCTAGTAGGCCATCAATGCCTATTTTTTTGACCGTTCTTTCAGGGGATTTCTCTTGCTCTTTTAATTGGGAGTGCTTCCTCTGCTTCTTCATGCTGCTCATATCTCTCTGGCACTGTGGCTTAAGGAGTATCAGTTATCTATTGTGGTACATAAAGGAGTTTAGTTATTTATCTATCTAAAGCCTATGTGGGAATAAAACTTAAAAATGAGAGAGAGAGAGAGAGTTTTAAAAGAATGGAGGAAAAGAAGGTTTGAAAACAGTGTATCATAAATAATAGAAGAGAAAGTTGAAGCAGAATAGGAATCGAGTTGAGATGTCTTTTGAAAATGTTAATAAAAAGAAGAAAAAAACAAAACACAATATTTGAAACCTGTGGATAATAATAACAGATCAAAACCAAGAGAATTAAAAATGAAATGGGAACTGTAAACATATAGAAATGTTTAAAAAGTAAAGGTTAAAAAGGTAATAGAAAATAAAACAGATATAAAAAGATTTAAAAAACAAAGATGTGTTCTCCTAGAGACTGAGCTCTTAATGGTTTTATTGAAAGGTCTTTGTGTCTTTCCCTGTTTCACGAACTCAGCTTGCTCTGTTGATACCCTCGTCTTTGCTGCTCACAGTGTCTGTCGGCAAGAAGATCACGACCCTCCAGTACTGGATCAGATGCTGCTCCCCTTCGCGGTGGGCGGGTGGGTCACTCCCTCTCCAGATGCCGCAGTCAGTGCTGTGCCACTTGCTCCATAGGTGGGCTCAGCTTCAAGAATAACAACTTTATGGAGATATAATTCACATGCCATAAAATGCAACCTTTGAAAGTGTGCATTAGGGTTTTAAGTACATTTCAGGGTTGTGTAGCCATCACCCCCAAAAGGAAGCAGTACCTTTTGTAAGTCACCCCCTAACCTTCCTTTCTCTTAGCCCCCAGCAGCCACCACTCTACTTTCTGCCTCTATGGATTTGCCTGTTCTGGGCATTTCATATAAGTAGAACCATACAGTATGCTGCCTTTTTTGATTGTTGTCTTTCATTTAGTGTGACGTTGTCAAGGCTCATCCATGGTGTAGCATATATAAGTACCCAAATTCCTTTTTGTGTTCAAATAATTTGCCATTTTTATAAATACACCACATTGCTTATCCATCCATCTGTTGATGATGAATAATTCTGCTGTAAATGCTCATGGACAAGTTTTTGTGTGAACACATATTTTCAGTTCTCTTGAGGATATATCAAAAAATGGAATTGCTGGGATGTATTCTAGTTTTAACATTTTGAGGAATTGCTAAAGTACTTTTTAAAGTGACTGCACCATTTTATATTTCCAGTAGTAATGTATGAGGAGTCCAGTTTCTCCACTCCATCCTCATCAACACTTTTTATTACCGGGTTTATACATACATATTTATATATCATTTATCATATATCATATATATTTGTCACCCTAGTTGGTATGAAGTGGCATGACATTGTGCTTTTGATTTCTGTTTCCCTAATGCCGACTGATGTTGAACATCTTTTTATGTGCTTATTTCCCATTCGATTGTCTTCTTTGGAGAAACATCTATTCAAATTCTTTGCCCATTTTAATTGTATTTGTCTTTGTATTGTCACGTTTTAAGTCTTCTTTGTCTATTCTGGATAAATGTCCCTTATCATATTGGAAATATTTTCACCCATTCTGTGGATTGTCTTCTTACTTTCTTGATGAAGTCCTTTGAAGCACAGAAGTTTTTAATTTTACGGAAGTCCAGTTTACTTGATTTTTTTTCTTTTGTTGTTTGTGCTTTTGGTGTCATATCTTAGAAGTATTTGTAATCCAATGTCCTGAAGATTTTCTCATTGTTCATTTTGTAAAAGTTTATAATTTCAGGTCTGTGATTTATTTTGAGTTAATTATCATAAATGATGTTAAGATAAAAGATCAGTTTTCTTTCTTTCCAGGTGTATGTTCAGGTGTCCCAGCATCATTTTTGTAAAGATTATTTTTCCCCATTGGATTGTCATGGCACCTTTGTCAAAAATTAACTGGCTACGTGTAAGAGTTTGTTTATGGACTCTCAGTTCTTTTCTCTCAATCTATTTGTCTGTCCTTTATGCAAGTACCACACTGTATGGATTACAGTTTTGTTAGTGAGTTTTGAATGTGGAAAATTCAAAACTTTGTTCTTTTTCAAGATTTTTTTGACCATTCTGGGTATCTTGCATTTCCATATTAGTTTTAGGATCAGCTTGTTCATTTCTGCCAAAAAGCCAGAGTTGCATTGAATCTATAGGTCATTTTGAGGACATTTGCCATCCTAACAATAAGGCTTCTGATCCATGAACACAGAAGAGCTTTCCATTTATTTTAGGTCATTTTTAACTTCTATCAGTAGTATTTTACTTTTCAATATACAAGTTTCAGACATTTTCCTCAGTATTCCACATATTTTTCTTAATATTCCTAAGTATTTTATTCTTTTGGATGCTATTGTAAATGAAAATGTTTCCTTCATTTTATTTTTAGATCATTCACTGCTGTTGTATAGAAGTATGATTACTTTTTTATATATTGATTTGTGTCTTACAATTTTGGTCAGACTGGGTTATTAATTCTAATAAGTTTTTTTTTTCTTTTTTCTCTCTCTCTTTTTCTTTGTGGATTCCTTGGGATTTCAATATATAATATCATGTCATGTGGAATCGAAATAGTTTTATTTCTTTCTTTCTAATCCAGAGGCTTTATTTTCTTTGTCTGGTTGCTTTGACTAGAACCTCTAGTACAATGTTGATTTTGGGAGGAAATAATTCAGTCTTTCACCATTATGTATGATCTTTGCTCCAGGTTTTTCATAGATGTTGTCTGTCAATTTGAGGAAGTTGTCTTCTATTCCTAGTTTTTAACCATTATTCTATTAATATGGCATATTACATGAATTGACTTTTGTACGTTGAACTGCCTTTGCATACCTGGATACATCCCACTTAATTGTGGCCTATTTTATATGTTACTGGATTGGATTTGCTTGTATTCTGTTGAGGATTTTTGCCTTTATATTCATAAGAAACAGTCTTTAGTTTCTTGTGATGCCTTTGTCTGGTTTTGGTATCAGTGTGATACTAGTCTCATTGAATGAATTGGGAAGTGTGCCCACCTCTTTTTTTTAGACGAGTTTGTGAAGCATTGTTTATTTTTCTTTTTTTTTGGTTGTTTCTTTGTTTTTTCTTTAAGTAGTTGATGGAATTCACCATCAAAGCCATAGAGGCCTAGCATTTCCTCGTGGGAATGTTTTGGATTACTATTTCAGTCACTACTTATTGTAGGATTATTTGAGTTTTCTATTTCTCCTTGAATTAGCTTCAGTCATTTATGTCCTTCTAGGAATTTATCCATTTCATCTAGATTATCTCATTTATTGGCTGTATAATTAATCATGGTATTCCCTTATATTCCTTGTTATTTTTGTAAGGGCAGTAGTGACATCCTTCCTTTCATTTCTTTTTAGTAATTTGAATCTTCTCTCTTTTTTTCTTCAGTACTAGTTAAACTTTGTCAATTTTGTTGATCTTTTCAAAGAACCAACTTTTCTTCTTGTTGGTTATTCTCTGTTGTTCATCAATTCTCTATTCCATTTATTTCTGCCTTTAGTATTTTGATTAGAATGTTTAATTCATTTACATTAATGTAATTTCTTATCAGGTTGAAGTTACCTCTGCTATCTGCTTTCTATATGTCTTTTTTTTCCCCATTCCTCTATTACTACACTTTTTTGGTAAAAGGAGGCATTTTCCAGTGTGCCATTTTAATTTGTTGTTTTATCTTTTTCTTCTCTTTCTCCTCCTCCTACTCCTCCTCCTTCTCCTCCATTGCCCTGGAGATTATAATTAACATCTTGTTTTAAAGCAATCTAGTTCACATGAATGCCAACTTAATTTCAATAGTACACAAAAAATTGGCTTTGGTATCAATATTTTCCCTCCCCCTCCTCATGCTGTCACTGTCATACAAATTACACCTTTATGCATTTATAAGCACATTTATAGAGTTTCATAAGTATTGTTTTATGCAGTTGTCTTTTACATCAAATAGAAGAAAACACTTACATGTAATACTATATTTATACTGTGTTTTTTTTTTTTTTACTCATGTAGTTACCTCTAGTAGTGCTCTTTATTTTTCAGGTGAGTGTCCTTTCATTTACACCTGCTGGACTATCCTTAGTATTTCTTGTAGGGCAGGTCTGCTAGCAATGAATTCTTTCAGATTTTGTTTTTGTAGGAGGGTCTTAATTTCTCCTTTAATTTTTTTGAAGAATCACTTTGCTGGCTATAAAATACATGGTGACAGTCTTTTCCTTTTATCACTTTGACAATACCATCCCACTGCCTTCTGGTCTCCATGATTTTTGATGAGAAATCAACTGTCTTACTGAGGAGCCTTTGTATATGTTGAGCCACTTTTCTCTTTCTGCTGTCAAGGTTCTTTGTTCTTGTCTTTTGACACACTGAGTCTGATGTGCCTAATTTTGATGTCTCTATGTTTATACCACGTGGAGGTTGTTGAGCTGCTGGGATGTACAAATTAATGTTTTCATCAAATTTGGGAAGTTTACAGACATTATACTTTATATAATCTTTCCAACCCTTTTTTTCTCTCCTTCCTTCTGGCGCTCCCATTATGTGTTTATTGGTATTGTTGATGGTGTCCCACCTATCTCTGACACAGTGTTCTTTTTTTTTTTTATTCCTTTTTCTTTCTGCTCCACAGACTGGATAATCTCAGTAGTTTTAAGTTACCTGACTTTTTCTTCAACAAGTTCATATCTACAAAGAAATCTCATTGAATTTTTCATTTTAGTCATTATATTTGTATCTCTAGAATTTATAGTTGGTTTTTAATATAAATTTTACCTATTGATATTCTCTGTACAATGAGATGTTCACATAATTTAATTCTTTAGGCATGGTTCCTTTTAGCTCTTTGAATATATGTGTAATTGCTTATTTATGTCTTTGTCTAGTAAGTCCAGTGTCTGGGTTTCCTCAGGGAGTTTCTATTGACTACTTTTTCCCGTGTGTTATGGCCAAATTTTTCTGTTTCTTTGTACATCTTGTAATTTTCTGTTGAAAACTGGACATTTAAAATATTACAATGTGGCAGATCTGAAAGCCAGATTTTCCTCATCTCCAGGGTTTATCATTGCTTCCATTGTCATTGCTGCTGCAGCTATTTATTTAGTTACTTTTCTGAACAAATTCTGTAAAATCTGTATTCTTTATAATGCATGGCCATGAGATCAGTGTGTGTGCAGAAAGCCTAGTTGTCATCACTGTAATAATGATTGGACAGTGATTTCTTTCAATGCCTGGAGCCAATAGTTTGAGCTGTTGCCAGGTGGCTGTGTGTCTGCGTGCTGAGGGATGCCCTCAGCACCAGCAGGCAGTCTGCAGCTCTTCCAAAGCCTTTAGTTCTTGCTTATGCAGAACCTCAATTTCAGCCAGAATTGAAGGTTTAAGATTTTCTCAGATCTTTCCTTGCCATGTGCCACACATGTGTACGGCCTTCTACAATTCTCAGAAGTTTTTTGGAGATTTTTAACAGTACATCCACCCCCAGAATGTCTCATTACTAAATTTTGCCTTCTAAGTTTCCTAGTCAACATCTAGTTAGCCTCTACTGGTACCACTGCCTCAGGCAGTTGTAATGTTAAATACTCACTGCTGATTGATTTCCACACACACTCTGGGGACAGGCTGTTTGCACAGCATGAGTTTGAGATAGGTCAAATAGTGACAGCTCTCTGAGGACGGATTTTTTGGGTAACTACAAATGACTTCTGCCCCTACCTTGATTGAGAGACTGTTGCTTTTAAAGGCCACCATTTAGGTGAGGATACGGGGATGGGGGTAGATCAAATTACAATGCCACAAAACTCACTATCTTTATGGAGATTTAGCTGGTTTTTTTCCCTCAAATAAACACTCCCTGGACTGCTGGAAGCCTCTTTTTAATTTCCAGAGTTCCGCAGAGGTTAATTTTGACAAATTTTGCCATTGTCATTGCTTCATAGAGGAGTAAGTTTTCCAAGATTTTTACTCAGATATTCTAGAAGTGTATCCCATGTGCATTTGTTTTTAACTGAATTACTTGCAAGACTAACTAATTCTACAGCTCCAGCCCCATTCACATAAGAGTCCATCTTTATGGCTTTTCCTACAGGGAGCAGTGTGCAATCTGTTGTCAGTTTATTGTTTTGCTTATTAAAATGTAGAGTTTTTAAAATATGCTCATGAATAGCCCTTTGTCATTTTTACATGATAAAAAACTTCCACTAGTCTGTGGCTATTTTTTTCCGTCTCTTTTCGTTGCTTTAATGAAGTTCTCACTTTTAAGGATTTTCAGTATAGCAATATGTTAATGCTGATCACACGGGTGAGACATTTAACTACTGTCTAAACCTGTCTTTGCTCTGATTCACTGTCTAGAACATCTGAACACATCTACTAAATCCCGTACACCAATGGATGCTGAGAGCCCTAATTAAAAAAAATGCTTTTTAAGTAAAGCAAAAAATATTATCTTTGACCCTAGAAAAGACAAATCTCAAATTTGCTAGCTGATCTTGCTTTCTGTGATCATTAGCTACATCATGTTTATAGAGCCGACAGGCATATTGAGCTACTGATTTTATTTCATTGGATTTTAGAATGCAGAACACATTTCAGGCCCACTTATAGCACCATATGTGTATCTTTAAGGATATGTACATATGATGATGTCTTTATTTAAGTACCTTATTTTATTTTAAGTACCTACTGCTGTGAACCTCATTAAAGAAACCTTGGAACTGCAGAACTGAAATTTTTCATATCACTATCATCCCGTAGCATCTCTTTTGCAATTAGATGTTGTGTGGCAGAGTATTTTTCTGCTCCCTAGAAATGATCAATGTTGAAGGGGAAAAAAAACCACCTCTAATAAATATCATCCAAATCACAAACTTATCTGAAGAATGGCCACCATTTTAGTCCACACCAATCCATCTACTCATACTGACTCAGATTCCTCAACACAGACAATCCACCACTGAAGTCAGGGTCCTCAGCACACGTTCTATCCCCTCCCCATTCCTTGTTCTTTCTGAACTACTTTTGTCCAATGGGTCCTGCCAGGCCATTTGCAGCCTGACTGCAGTTTTTAATTTTTACCTTTGAGTTCCAGGCTGCGCCTAGTGACTTCCAGAGAAACGCCAAACACCTGGCTCATCAGGAGGGGTGGGGAGGATTTCAGGAAGCTGTTACCCTAACTCACTTGCAGATCAGTGAGTGGCTGTTGTGACCATTAATTCTATATCTCTGCCATGCCGGCTGCATCCAAACCCAGCAAAATAATGTAGCTCCTCCAACCACCTCTGCCTCTATTCATCTGGGTTTCTGCTTTTAGTGACACTCAGATGCTGCTGATGGGCATTATATATATATATATATTTTTTTTTAATTGAAGTATGGTCAGTTACAATGTGTCAATTTCTAATATATAGCACAATGTTCCAGTCATTCATATACACATATATATGTATGAATTCCTTTCCATATTCTTTTTCATTAAAGTTATTACAAGATATTAAATATAGTTCCTTGTGCTATACAGAAGAAATTTAGTTTTTTTAGCTATTTTTATATATAGTAGTTGATATTTTCAAATCTCAATCTCTGATGGGCATTTTTAAAGCCACATCTGGAACCCTTGCTGCAGAAGAGTCTGAGAAATATATTTTCAACCTCATAGCCTTTTGGTTAGGAAGTTGGAATAAAGACTGAGCTGGCTTACCTAAATTGTCTGCCTTTGTGAGTACAGAGGTCTGGAGTTTCAAGGCCCAATTAAATATCACAGCCCTTCAGTATCAAACTCTTAAAGAAACCAAAATGCTCCCATCTGCCAGAGCATGACTTGTCCTTAGATACTGCGGGCCATAACCACCAACGCTGTCTAAGGCATCGTCTTCATCTGGTGCACACTTTCTTTAGATGTCTAACATCCTGATTAACAGGGCAAGCTGGTTTGGATTCCCAAGGTCACAGGCAGCCTTCTGCCTGACTTTGGTGTATATATGTTCATTGAAGAGTCCTCTCTCAGATCAGCTAGAGCTGCCTGGTGTGTGATTTGCCAGAGAATGTGGGTGCAGTGCTCCCCACCAGAGTCCTACCAGTTGTTTTATTGCAGGAAGAGAGAGAGCAAAAGAGACAGAAGGGGAATTTCTTGTCCATCCTCAAAAACAGTCACCCCCGCCCAGGGCTCTTGCTCTGGGACACAAAGAAGTGCAAGTCAGCAGTGATGTGGCCCTGGTGTACTCCAAAACATGGTGTGGTTGTACTGGGCTATCTTTGTCTTTCATGGACCTTGCAAAGTTCTCGGCTTTGTGAAATGGGGAACTAAGGAACTCCCACCCATGCCTGTAACTCCCAGGTTCTGCACCCTTACGGGTTTTGAGGATTTGCTGGCAACTCATTCTTTTGCACCAGGTCATTTCTCGGTTACACGGCAGTCCTGTGACTTCCTTATCAGAAGTGCTCCTTAAGTTCGGGATTTAGTGAAAGATACCATTTTACCCTGTAAGTTCATGTTCAGGGAGGAGGAGGAAGACAGCACAGATCAGAATAGCTGTTTTGCTTTTTTTGTTGTTGTTTTCATAAGCCGTCTCCTGTTGTCGAATAGACACTGAGCAAATGAATGACTGTTACACTCCCATTTGAAGGATGAGGAAAATGACATTCATGGAGAGAAGGCAAATTTCCTGAGGTTCCAAAGACAAAAAGGGATGAGCACAGAATAAGATCCCTGCAAATTTCTTGGCTGTCATCAGCCTTTAGGTCAGTGACAGAGTGCCGTGTGTAGTAGTAAATTCGTAGCATGCTTTTAGAAGGGTGCAGATGTTCTTGTTTTTGTTGATACAATCACCCTGTTTTGTCTGGGACACTGAAAAAGGGAAATGGGTTAGAAAATTTTGGTTTCTCATCCTTGGTCCTTCCTCACCCTTACAGATATGGACCCTTCCATCTGTAGCAGGAATAAGACAGCCCCAGCCTTCCCATCTCATGAGATCAGTACTCATTCATTTCATTCCTGCCCACCAGTAGGTGGTAAAGCACAGCATGATTTTCATGTCCTGCTTCACTGATTCTTGTGAAATTAGGTGTTTGAAGATAGAAACTCATGAAAGGAAGCTGCTTTTTTTTTAATATAAAGTGCAGTAATTTTCTTAGCAGAGAAGGAAATTGAGGATTTTCTTCATTGAAAATCAATAGAGATTTCAAGAGCATCTGTATTTCTGATGTGTAGATGAAAATGACAAAATCTAGAGGGATTACAGAAACACAAGGAAGATACCAAAAGTGTCTTTAAAGAACTTTTCTAAGACTGGGCTTGTAAAGAGACTGTTAGTTGACAGAGACCCTCTTCTCACCCATAGCCCCTCTCCTTAGGTTGGAAAGGACCAGCGTTTCCCCTGTGTGCAGTCCTGGTGCTTCAAGTGATTTGTGGGGTAGGGCGGTGCACATGGTGCTTCCTTCAGTTTGTCCATCCTAAGTAACCACTAACAGGCAAGGGGTGAGTGTCTTGCAACCTCATGAACCAGCCGCCATGCTCTCTGGGGTGTGTGCTCATCTAAGCTCATCCCGGCTCAGGTGGTGGCAGAGTTGAGAGTGGTGGCAAGAGGTCAGCCATGAGTAGCCGGGAGCAACTGGAGTCAGCTGGGACCCAAGAGGCTAGAAGTTGCAGGTAGAATTCCCAGGACTTCCCACAGCTCATTCAATCAGTTAATACTTCTCCAGCACCTGTAATGTGCTTGTGCTTCCATTGTGAACAGAACCAAATCCCTGTCCTCATGAAGGTGACATTCTAGTGGACATGAGAATGATACATGCAGAAGCAGATCCAGGTCAGGACACATGAATGCTGTCTATTTTGGAGTGCACAATGTGAGCTCCTTTGGGAAGGAATGTATGATACAGGAAAATGGGGGGGAGAGGATGGCCGTATCCCAGGTCTTATTTGGATCCCTGGGATGCACCTTGCCAAGTGTGCGTCCTTGGTTTGCACAGGAATGAATTCAAGAGAGAGACACAGTTCAGTAAAAGTAGGTTTATTCAGAGAGATATATACTCCATAAACAGACTGGGCTGTTTCAGAAGGCAAGAGAAAGGCCATGAGGCGTGGGAGTTGGGTGCTCCAGTTTAAAGTAAAAGTAGATACACACTCCACAGACAGAGTGTGGGCTGTCTCCCTCAGCAGAGAGAGCAGCCACGAGGTGTGGGGTTAGTTATTATGCACTCAGTATCTTCATATGCTAATAAGTGGGAGGAATATTCCAACCGTTTTGGGGAAGGTGTTGGGATTCCCAGAAATTGGGCCACCACTGACCCTTTGAAATTTTATGGTCAGCCTTGAACCTGTCCTGGCACCTGTGCCATTTAGCATCCTGCTGTATTTCGGTGAGTGTGTGTTGAAGCTCAAAATCTACTGGGAGTTGACTTTTCCACCGTCTTGGTGCTAATGGCTGTGCCATTCTTTTAATGGCTCTGCCCAGCCCCCTTCCCTCCTGTCTCATGAAGGAGCTCTGGACTGATTGCACAATTGCAGAGCAGGGGACAGAGTGGAAAGAATTTCATAAGTGGAAGGTGAAGGCAGCATTGGCAGTAAAATTCTCAACTCAATTATAAAGTAAGGGTCTTCTTTTTGCTGGGGGTACCTGGTGTCAAATTAGGGAGCTGTGAGCCTTGGGGAATTCAGTGAGTTGGTGGCTCACTCTGTATACTGTGTTGCTTCTTAGGTGGCCCGAGGACAGTTGGCTGATACGTGACCCATTCACTCAAGCAGGGGTCTCTTTGGGGATTTTCTGCATGTGAGGCTAACATGGGTCACATTGGGAGAAGGACCAGCCAGTCACAGCTTGGTCCACAGTCACCTAGTGCCCTCAAGGCTTCCATCCCGTGGATGTGTCACCTCCCCCTGGATGGGGACAAGGGCACAAGTGGCGGGGCAGCTTCTCAGTGGTGGAGGCATTGCTCTCCAGACCCAACACTCAACAGCATGGACCCCTGGTTTTGGCCACAGTCTTGGCTAGATGAGGCTGTTGGGTAGCTGATCTCATGAGATGTGGGTGCCATGCTTCCATTCAAACTAAGAGCTCTACTTTTGAAGGTTCTGGTCAGAAAGCCACAAATACTCCCTAGCCCATAAACAAAGAACAGTCTCTTTCAATCGGGATAGAGCACATAGAAGGAGAACAGATCATCCCAAGAACAGGATAGGCCAAATCATTCCTGCCATCAGGGGTCTGAGAGATGAGCCAGCTCAGTTCCTCTTACTAGTTGTTTACTTGGAGGATCTGGGATATTTGGGTGACCTGCAGGTGTCAAGAAATAGTACACGAGGGCTTTGTAGATTTTCTGGTCCAGTGTTAACTCACCCCATTGTAGCTGTCATGCAAGGAAACAAAACTTGGTGGACAACATTCCATGGCCTCTGCTCTCTGGTGGAGCCAGGAGATTACAATGTTAAGTACAACTGTGGGGGCATCATTCCTATGTTGAGAGGCCAGATGGCCTTACATATCTCTCATGCTGGATGTCTAAGTTGCAGAGGGAACCTAGATTCCATCCAGCTCTCCAGCCAAAGAGGAGACCAGAATTGGCCTCCCCCACAAACTGTGAGCTCTTTTCCTCCACTGACAGCAGCATCTATAGCAAAAAGCTGGGCTGCCACCTGCGTTTCCATGTAAACATCCGAGTAGCCACAGCAATGGCCTTGTGAGGATTGGTGTGCCCAAGGATGTGCTGTGTGGTATGGAGGGGGGAGTGCCAGGATCAGACACCAGGCAGGCAGACAGGCAGTGACGACATCTGTGCAGCACAGGTGCCATGGAACTGAGCCAAAGGGAGGCGGGTTTTGGAACAGGGAGCCTGGGCAGTGATGTGTTGTTCATAAGAAGATCCTGGGCTCTGGATCCAAGAAGTCATTGGCTTGATTCCTGACCCCAACCCTCATCTTGGGCAAGTGTTTGAAGCTTTCTGTGCCTCTGTTTCTTGGTGTCCCAAATGGGGACAATAGTAGCAATTACCTCTGAGAGTCAGGAGGGCATTTATGGATGTCATTTCATTACTCTCACAGCAGCCCACAAGCACGGTTCTTGGTCCCCCATTTTACACGTGGCAGATGGGTAGCTTTTTAATCAGTAATCACACAGTTAAGAATGGTCAGAGCCGGCATTTGAATTTGATCCCTGTGTCCAGATTATTTCTATTCTCACTCAGTATTACTGGAAATCTAGTAAAGTCGGAACAAACACTGTTGGGAAGTGGGTGCTTGAAACATGTTTGTCGTCTTCGCCATTGGGAAGTGTTGAGTTCATGTTCCTCACAGCCCGTCCGAGGGTCCATGTGTCTCTGGCTGCCCCTGGTGGGGTCTGCAGGGATCTGGGCAGCTTCTCCTTGATCTCTACCCCAAGGTTCTCTGCTCTCTACAGGTTGAGTCTCAACCCTGACTGCTCAGTAGAGCTAATGTCTAAAAACAAAAAAAGGTGGGGAGTGTACAGCTCAGTGGTAGAGCCCGTGCTTAGCATGCAAGAGGTCCTGGGTTCAATTCCCAGTACCTCCATTAAAATAAATAAAACTAACTACCTCCCAAAAAAGGAAACACGTATTTAAAAAACAATAAACAGTACAAAGTCCCACTCCAGGCTGTGGCTCACTATTTTTTAAAGGCTCCCAGATGCTTCCCATGTGCAGGTGGGTGAGAGCTACCCCTCCACACCTCTTCTCTTGAGCTTGTCCACTCACACCCATTATCCTCTTGAAACAGGAAAACTACTTTGCTCAGCCTAGATCTTTCTCCTGATTTCTAGACTTTGATTTGCCTACTGGACATCTCTCCTGGAGCCCACAGGCACCCACCCAGAACTGAATCAGTTGTCTCCTCTCATGGCTTGCCCCTCTTCCTGCCCTTCTTATTTCAGGGAATGGCACTATAATTTAAGACACTGCCAAAGCAAGAAATCTGCCCGGCATCTTTGACCTCTTCCTTCCCTTCCATCACACCTGTGGCCAATCCGTCCACCTGCTTAAATGTTTTCTTCTCTCTCCTCCTGGCGGGGCCTCAGCAGGCCTTCACATGAACCTGCCAATAGGTCTCCCTGCCTCTATCTTGTCTCTTTCTTGATCACTTTGCATGTCTCCTCTACTTTGGAGGCACACAGATTCCTTTGTGATGTGCACCTGTGATCTCTCCACCTGGTTGCCTCACCTGCTTCCCACACCCTGTGCTCACTTCTAGACTATTTGGAGTTCCTGGAAGGGACCTGGCTCTCTTTGGCCTCCCACCTTTGCATGTGCAGCTCCCCAGGGAGTAATTGCCTAAACATTATACCTTCACCTGATCACTTCTAGGGCATCTCAGAACTCACCACAGTGGTTCCCTCCTCTGGGAAAGCCTTGGCTACAGTTCTGGCTCTCTGCCCCGAGCACCCTCTGCTGACTGTTATCCAAGACCTCTTAACACGCCTCCTCAGCCTTCATTTCATGATGACTTCTGTGCACCTAGGAGCTCCCAGAAGCAGGGACTGTGTCTCTTTTCTCTTTATTCTCAGGGCATGGTACAGACTCAGGTATAATGGTGGAGGGAACAGTGCTTATTCTGAAATTTCTCTGTATTTGGGGCCTAGGGGTAACAGTCTGGTTGGAAGAAGGGCTTAGGTGATTTACCCTGAAGCCACATTTTCAATTAACATTTCATGTTGTTTTTGTCTACTATTTGAAGTGTTGATTCTTAAAACAGAATGAGGATTTCTAAAAATTTCTTTACCGAAGATTGAGGAAAATGGCAGTTTTCCATATTTAAGAATATTATTTAAATTTTGTGTGACTGGGGTTGTGGAATAGAAATGCAGGGGCTACTAAAGAATTCTCATCCCCTTCCCTACCCTCAGGTCCTTCGGACAGAAGAGACAGAGTGATGTGAGGAGAAGACTTGGAGGGTGGACCATGCACTGCTTTTAAATTATGACAGTTACTTGTGCTTTATTTAACTTTTTTTGTAATGGAGGTACTGGTGTTTGAACCCAGGACCTTGTACATGCTAAGCACGTGCTCTACCACTGAGCTATACCCACCCTTCCCCCCGATATTTGTGTTTTTAGTGGGCATAATATGCTTGTAGCAGGTACTTTAGAATCAGACACAGTCACCTGCCTCTGACCATCACATTAATACCTTTCCCCTGAGCTAGAGAGCTAGATATTCTGTTTTCACAAGTTCAATAAATTATCTACATTTTCCTTTTTCTTAAAAGAAAGGCATTAACTTATGTTTCTCTTTAGTATCACCTATAAATAAAATGTGATTTTATTAATCATTTACCAAAGTGTTAAGTGTAATAAATATTAAGTACAGATTTCTGAAGCATCAGTCTTCACTGAAGATCCACATTCTGCTGTTCTCTTTCTGTGTTAGTCACCATACTTCTGGAGTTCTGGAAGTGGCGCCAGGCAGAACTTGAGTACAAATGGGACAGGTTTGAGCAGGAAGAACAAGTCTGGTCAGAATAGGAGGTGTGGTGTCCCCACGTGGAGATAGATGAGATTACCCAGGAAAAGCAGGCGCTGATTAGATGCACTTTAGTCTGTTTACTTTTGGAGTTGTCCGCCTTGGCTGCATGTTGGAATCACCAGGGGACCTTAAAAAATGTTGGTGCTTGGATTCCATCACTGCAAACTCCGATGGTACTTAGTGGCCTGGGGTGCATTCTGGCATAGGGAAGTTTTTAAAGCTCCTCTGGTTATTCTAATGTGCAGCCAAGGTGAAGGAGCACTGCCTGGAATGGTGGACACAGAAGAGAAGTGTGGTCCTTCCTTCATAATAACAGTAAAAAGGGGGAAAAGGAAAAGAATGGTAATTGTATAAGAAAAGAGGCATTGAATTGTATCCTTTCATAACACCAATAAAAAAATGCAAAATATAAATTAGCCGGTATGACATAGATGTAGAAAGAAAGACACATTGGCTTTATATTTGTCTCCCATTTTTTCACATGTGCCTTCATTATTGCGGCCTCCTTTTCATCATAGACTAGGTGCCCTTTTGCTTGAACTAAGTCCTGGTCACTGCTCCCCCTTCCGTTTGGGATGTGCACAAAGCAGTGTGGCTCTCATCCTAAAGTCAGAGAAAGGGTAGAAGAAGCAGGGAAACCTTTGTTGAGGTGCCATCAGTGTTTGTGCACTGAGCTAGGCATCTTATATAATTGGAAATGTAAATTTATTGCTGCCACTCCTGCTGCAAAATTAAAAAAAATAAAACTATATATCTTTGTATCAACCTTCCAGAGCTATGAAATGATGATTTTTTGAGTCATCTGTATTATTGCTTCTTTCCATCAGCTGAGATAAATTAGAGCTGATGGTACTTGCAGTCAGCAGCAGCAGGACAGAAGATTGTGAGCATGAATAACTCTTGGAAATAAAATGCTTTTACTAGGAGCATCTGAAAATGTCTCCAACTATAGATTTTATAAATTGAATCACAGATCTACAGAACGTTGGCACTGAAAAGGTCTGGAGGGAGCAGGTCAAACTCCTCTTTTTATAAATGGAAAAAAATGAGGTTCAGCTACCAATAGAAAGTGACATTTGCCTTTTAAAATGTAATAAGCTTCTAATAATCCCCATTATGTATAGTTCCCATTGATTACAACTGAAGATGGCGGTCAAAGCCTATGTTTGTGAAAGACTGTAAATTCAGAGATGAAAGCTGAAACTTAGAAAAATTTAGATGTTCATAATGTTTTTGAGTCCTGAAAAACAAAAACGTATCATATTGGCAGAATACAAAAAATACTGAAGAAAAGTTTTTTGGTCATTTAAACTGCCAATTTTAAATTTAAAATTGCCAACTAATAAGTTTAAATTTTCATTGGAACATGCTTGTTGAAAAATTGAAGATGAAGATTCATTTCACTTTATCATACTTCCTTATTTAAAAAAATTTTTAATTTTTTTTATTTTTTTAATTGAAGAGTTTTATTTTAATTGCAAATGCATGCTCCATTTTTTAGAGAGGCCAGCATTGTGGTAGTGAGACCTTGGGAATGAAGTTGCCTAAATTCATATTTGAGCACAGCAGCTTGCATCCTGAGTGATCTTGGACAACTTAACTTCTCTGTGCCATAGTTTCCTATAAAATAAGAATAGGAGATTTCCTCATGACTGTGGTAAGGATGGGTCGAATTAATGTAAAGAATCTACTTGGAAGACTTCCTGGCACAGAGGAGGGGCCATGTACTTAGTTACAGGTATTATTATACTCCTGCTGCTTTTATAATCCAGGTAAACCTTGAGTCTTACTGATATCATCTCTAAAAAACATCTAAATATAAACTCTAAAATGGAAACTCTCAAACTTCATAGTTGTAGCTAATTAACACACAAAGCCCAACCAAGAAACACACAGTGGAGACCAGTTAGCTGCAGACACCTGTGAAACTTTCTGTCCTGCATGGACTCTAAGCTGTCACTTCAGTCACTTCTGAAATCTAAGGCAAGCTCAGGAATAGAGCTTTACAGCTTGGCCTCGTCAGGTACCCAGAACCCTAAGCTCAGACCATGGCAGGGAAACAGTTTGCTGTTCACATGTGCATTTTCAAAATATAATATTAAAATGAACACTGTACGTATTTTGTTGTGTGTTTGACATCATTAACAGAAAAGAAAAGAAAAGAAAAAAAAAAGGAAAAAAACCCATGCAGTTAAAAAATAAGGAGGCTATGTCTGAAAATTATTTTTTTTTAAATTATGCTTAGGATTTAGTGACCAGTTAGGAGAAAAATCATTTCATTGGTGTAATCCCTTGATTGACTAAACATTTTTTTTAATTAGGAAGAAGATCGTGTTCCTAATACCACCTGGGGAAAGTGTATACATATAACCCTTTGTGCAAGTGCTCTTTTTCTGGGTAAGAATCTGCAACAGACTTCTTAAAATCTAATGTGAAATGCTGAGGAAACTGAAAGTCAAGATGGGGAATATGTAGTCTGATAGAGAAAACTGTTTCCAGAGAACACCTCAGCCAATGCAGGGCTCCAATCTGGAGGTTCCAGAGTCTCTTCTGATCACAGTGCTTCCCCCAGTTCTTTTCAACTCATTTGTTCAAATCAGATCAGTGCTTTAGGATTCTCCAGGTTCTGATTAAGAGACCAGATGGAGGCATTAAGAATTCTAAAATTTTCCAAGAGTAACAACCAAGGTAAAATGTCTAAGAATAGCCTAACAAAAGGATAGTAGGAAACGTCAAAAAAAAATGAAATAAATAAAAACTACTGAAAGACATAAAAGAAGCTTTAATCACATGATTCTAGATTAAAAGATCATATCTCCAAAATATCAGAAGTTATAAAATTGATTTGTGGTTTATTGTGAATAAAATCATATTACTAATATAATAATTAATAAGATAATGAGAGTTTTACTAGCTCAAGAATAGCCAGATTAGAAAATAGGACAGGAAGTCCAGATATGGTTTCTGATATCAATAATAATTTAATATATGAGATGGAAGGCATTACAAATCAGGGAGATAAATAAAGGTTATTCAATAAATGGAACATATGATAGCTACTTGAGGGGAAAAGAAAAGATTGAAATAAAACAGTGAACCATATATTGTGAGAAATTCCAGAAATATTTAAAAAAGTAACACAATTAGAAAAAATCTAGAAATAAATATGGATGAATATACAACCTCTAGATGAGCAGTAAGTTTCAGAGGAAAGTATATAAAGATTTCCATGCATCAGAAGCATCCTAATTTTAAACAAAACACCAGAGGATGTTTGTTTACAAATCCGACAAGGGGCTAATTCCTTCAATACACAGAGAGTTCAGATCACTTCAAACGTAACACCAAAAAATCTCAGGAGCGTAGAAGGCAGAGAACATGAACACATATTCACAAAGGAAAAAATAGATGTCACACTCCAATAGTAATTCAGTCAGTGCACATCAGAATGAAATAGTTTTCCACCTCTCAAGTGACACAGCTCTGTTTATGAGGATGAAGAGCCAGTGATCACCAATCCCATGCCTAGGCTACTGGATAGTTTTTGTGGAGTATGGTTGATTTACAATGCTGTGTTAGTTTCCGGTGTACTCCTCCAGCCTTCTTAGAGAGCAGTCTGGCAGTTCATATCAAGAGCCAAAAATATTCATATGCTTTAATCCACTAATTCAGCTTTGAAAAACTTTTAATAAGGAAGTATTTCAAAATGGCAGGGAAAAGTCAGTATGGATGAAAGTCACAGACATACTTTTATATGTATATATATATATAAAATCTCAGCCAAAATATTCTTCCAACACTTCACATAGTAGAATATTTTGCAGTCATGACAAAGTGTGTCCATGAATATATTTTATGACATGTCAAATGTTATGCTTATGATAGGCTTGAGAATAAAATTAATATATAAAATGATTTTTAATATACAAACAATGCACAGTTCTGAAGGAATTATGTCTATAGGTAGAAGCATTTTTCTTCTTTTATTTTTTATTCATTTTCAGAGTTGGAGTCTTTTGATTGTAGGGGACAAAATCAATCTCCAATGTGTTTAAACAACAACCAAAAAATGGGGATGCATGGGATTTATTGTTTCCTGTAAATGAAAACCTCAGGTCTGAGGTCTGGCTTCAGTCAAGGAGAGATACTGTAGCCCAGATGATGTCAAGGGCTGCTTTTGTCCTGTCTTCATCCTGTGTCCAAGGATGCCTCAGCATGCTGCTTCTAGGCACTCAGCATCACAAATCACACATCCATCCAAGCCAAGAGAGGTCTCTTTTGGCAGCTTCCTCTCTTGATAGAGGAAGCTCATCATTCACATGGGCACCAGCACGTATCGCCTCACATAACAGTGACTTTTACTGTGTTATTTGCCAATTCTCAAATCATGTGTGAGACCAATAGAATGAGGGGTATTATTTGTCTTAAACCAACTGAGATCTACCTCTGGTGCTTCAGAAAGAGTGTGTCAATCAAGCTTAAATCACAGGACTAAAGATAGAGGGAAGTTATTTATCCTAAAGCAAAATCTGGGTCCTCTTCTAAAACCGGGGACAGCTCCAGGACAGCAGTTCTGTCCACTACTGAGTACTTTCAAATTTTCATTAAAGAGCAAATATTAAAGTTATGATCAGAAAAGATGATAAGTAAGAAGAAACTTGAGGAAGGAGAATGGAAAGCTTTCCTGTTTCTTAAGAAATATTGAACCCATTAAATTCTTGGAAGAAAAATGGAAATGTGTCAAGTTTGTATAAGTTCTGAAATGAATTAGAATTGATTTCACAGTCCATGTAAGAGGCAGTGCTATACGGTTAGTGTGTCTTTGGGCTCTTTGATTATTTCAGTTCTTTCACTTAATATTTGTTTCATTTGGGGCAAATTGCATCATCTCCACGTGGATCTACTTCTTCATCTGTAAAAGAGATATAATATTACCTTTCCCATAGGGTGATTGTGAGGATTTAGAAAAATAGATCTGTGCTGAAGCAATAGTAAGCATTTAAAGAATTTAACTATTTTGATTAATTAATACATAATTAAAAAATTTATTATGCAGACTTTTTAAAAATGCATACTATTTAAATGGCCTATATGTGCTGTACAAGAGAGGAAGGCTTAATATACCTTCTATAATACATTTTTTTAGCCATAACTAATTTTCACATTTAATCACACACACACCAAAATGTTATTCCTTTCACAAGCATGAAGCCTTAACTGTGAAGAAAAGGATAATGAAAGAGAGTAGAGGAGGAAATAAAATGCTTTCTCTAAAAACTGATGGCTTAAAAACTAAGAAAAAAAACACCTTTTTAAGACTTTGGTCACCATATTCATAGCTAATAATTAGGTAGAGTTTTTCACATGCCTGTGATTAATGTTCTAATTGTTTTCACAATTAGTAAATCATTGACTCATCACAATAATCCTATAAATTGCTATTATTATCCCCCCATTATATGGGTGAGGAGATTGAAGCCCCTAGAGGTTAAGAAATTTGCACAAGGCCCCACAGCTAGCATCAGAGCTGGGATCCAGATGCAGGAGTGTGGCTCCAGGAGGGGCTTGTAAACACTCCCTCTGCTCTCTCCTGCAGGTGCAAGCCAGCCTCCCGCTATTACTGTAAATAACATGATGTGGTTTACTTAGTCTTGAAATTCACATTCTTTGGAGCTTTCTCTCTGGGGAAGCCATCAGGAGCAGCCAGGGACACTGAGACATGCTTCTGGACTATGACCAAGAAGATAGATGGAAGGAAAACAGTTTAAAAATGGGATCTTTAATGTGCATTCTTCAGTGGCCAGAAAAAAACCTGCCTAGTGAGGAACTGAAACCCTATCAGCCACGTGCAAATTATGCTTCACACCCCCGTTGCCCTTGGGTCCACACAGTCAGAACTACAATGGATCAGGGACATGAATCTTGTGCAAATGCAGGGAGTATGAATACCTGCCATTTTAAAATCTCAAGGAGTATGAAAAGCATGTGAAGCTTTCATCAACAGAGATCTGCTGTCACTTCCAGTGTTTCCCTCAGGACATGTCCACAGCTTCACTGGTCCTATTCAGAATGAAGACGACAGCTAGCACCTGCTGGCCCCTGAATCAGTGATAGGTTCTCCCTTTAGAGGAAGCATATCCCCTTCACGGGTTACAACTAGTTCATAACCTATGTAATTCTATAGATGTAGAAGGGATATTTTCATTGGTTCTGCTATCACAGACTTGTCTCCAAAAGAACATGTCACCAGTTACTCCATTTTCACCCATTTAAAGATATACTTAACAGGCTTCCTTCTTTAGTGCAGTTTTAGGTTTACAGAAAAATTCACAGAAAGTGGAGTTCCCATATATTCCCTATGCTCTGCACACAGCTGCTCCTGCTGCCAGCATGTTACATTAGTGGATGCACTCATTCTTTTTGACATCCTTCATTCCTCCTACCCTAAAGATTAACGTACCTGATATTCACATCTCTTGTGGCATTTATGTGTGATTTACATCACTTCTCACGTTTATTTGAGGTTTAGAGCACATGCATGTTGTCTGTTTAAGCGTGGGTTGGGGCAAGTTTTCTGTGTAAAAATATGATCATTAGTGAGTCTCATGCTGCTGGGTTTTTGGGTTGTCAGGTCCTGTTCACCATTGCTTCAGTTATTGGGATCATTGTCTACGGACTCTCAGTGTTCATTGTATTTTCTGCAAAACATCCCAAGAACCTGCATGGAAGAGACCCAATCCAGAAGTACCTGAGTGTGCAGATGGGCCACGCCTATCACTGCTTCTCTCATCAGTTTTATCATCATTGTGACCCTGAAGGCAGTATATGAGAAAGTGGCAATCATGAGGACTGACTCTGGTAAGCTCCTACTGCAGCTGAGGTCATTTCTACACCACTTTTAGAACCAGGTCAAAACAGAAACTGTATCTTTTGGGCACTTCAATTCCAGTACATTACAGTCTTTAGAAAACGTCAAGTGTAAACGTATTTTCTCTAGCCTATATGAGAAGTGAATTAGCTCCGGCTTTGCATTAGTTAAAGGGACAAAGCAAGCATTAGAATGTCCAAGCTCTGTGTAAAGAGGTCAGTGCTGAATAGTATTTTCAATTACATTAGATCATGTACCCTATTGTTGAAAGTAAATAGTCTCTTTATTGCAAATAAGTGGAAGAGGGTCATGGTTCCAGTGGCAGATTTGCTCATGTGTTACAGAGAGGACAAATAATCACAGTGTTATGTGTCTTTCCCCGATGCTGTTCCTGTTAGTGTAGCTCCATTCTCATCATCTATAGCTTCTATAATAAATGTTTCTTCTCTCTGGCTTTTATCCCAGCCAGCGGCTTAGCGGCCCAAGTGCTTCCCACAAGCTGCATGTGGCTGGGTCGTTCTCCCAGTGGTCTGCTCAGTAGTCATCTTCTGAAAACACTAAGACCAATTTAAATTCTAAACTAGGAGGATGACCTGTTTTATGTTCCCCAAATTCTTCTAGCAAGTTTCCCCGTGTTTGGTTTGTTTTCTTCAATAGTCCTACCTTCCTGCCGTTCAGGGAGACAAGAGAATATCATTTAGCAGGATGTTCAGAAGTAGTTTTCTATCAACTTACACCTGACAGAGGACAGTTCTTGCCCATTGGATACTGTTGTGCTTACAAATTTTAAGGAACAGCTGACTATTTTTTTTTTGCCTTGTGGGATATTGTGTTCATAGTGTGAGAAACTCTTACAACAGTGTGTACACTTGGAATTAACATAGTAGCTATGTTAAGGAATTCAAAACAGCTTAAATGAAAACAGTGTGAATTGTGTATATATATATATATTTTTACAGTGTTAACTCATGTATCCGTGGCTTTGATTAGTCTCAAAGCTGTTCACAGCTTTAGAGACTTAACTTTTCTTTATTCTAGCTGCAGAGCTCCCAAGGACCAGAATGACTATGAGAACAACCTAGCCATGGAGGTGTTCTTGCTCCAGTTTGTCAACTACTACTCTTCGTGTTTCTACATCACATTCTTTAAGGGCAGATTTGTGACTTATCCAGGAGATCCGATGTATTGGCTGTGAAAATACAGAAATGAAGTGCTGTGAATACAGCTTTGTGTTCTGACAGTCTAACCTGGTTCATGTTTTCCCCTAGTTGCTCAAAGAAGAGTGTCTTTACTGTCTGTTCCTTAGATTTTTTTAGCCATAAAATAGTGACTTTATTTCATGTTATAGCTATCTAAAATTTAAATGATATTTTCTTTCTAATATTCCAGTGTGACCCAGGTGGCTGTCTCCTTGAACTGATGACACAGCTGACAATAATCATGGGAGGACAGTCAATCTGGAATAACACACAAGAGGTGTTACTTCCGTGAATACTAAGTCATGTGATCTTGGGGTGAGAACGGCCCACCCATCCAAGTCATTTTCCTGCATGCCCATCTCTAAAACAGGGGAGACTCTGCTTATTAAAGGTCTCCAGATAAGAAGATCCATCCAGCAGTGTAAACGTACCTGGTGTTTAATAATTATGCTTAAATACCTTCTTTTTATGTTTAACTTAAATCCCCAAGTGCTATAATTTCTGCTTATTAGCCCATCACTGGGGGCTGACTGATCAGAGCCCTTTGAGAGATGGCCCTTGTTGGGGCCGTGAGCTAAGGTTTCCCACAACTTCCCACAACTTTCTCCTCCTTTTATACATGCATTTAAAAATCCATAACAGGAATTTGTTGAGTGCCTAGAATGTGCTAGTAACTGTATTAAGTGTTGTACATATGTGTGTGTGTGCGTGTGTGTGTATAATTTAATCACCCAAACAATCCTTATTCTTATCTCCCTTTTGCAAATGAAGATCCTGTGGCTTAAAGAGGGTAAGTGATTTGCCCAAGCTCTCATTGCCAATAAGAGACCACTGTGGGACTCAGATGTAAGACCCTATCTCTCTGAATCCATGTTCTTCTAATAACAGAGGCTCTCTTGGGGTCTTAAGGCACAGGGTTACATAATCTTTTAAGAGACACTTGTCTAAAATAATAACTACAGAGGTTTTGACTTACTGTTCTCTTCCTAAAAATGAGAAGAGCAGATATTAGCTAAGGTCACACTGTCCTTTAGATTTTCACAAAAGCCCAATCCCATATCAAGTTGGACAGTCCACTGTTATCAGCAATTTCTGCACAATTCAAGGAGCTTACTGTATTCACTTTCTGTTGCTGCTGTAACAAGTATCCCCAAGCGTCATTGTAGTAGGAAGATAAAAGAAAAAGTCTCCACTAAACAACACAAATTAAACCTCCTAGGGTTCTTGAATGCAGAAGCCTGCTGAAGTCAAGGTGTTGGCAGGGCTGTTTCTGAAGGCCCCAGGGGAACCTGTATCTTTGCCTCTTCTGGCTTCCAGAGGCCACCTGTGTCTCTTGGCCTGTGACCTATTTTCTCTCTCTCAAGGTCAGCACTGTGTGTGTGCCTCTGACTCTGATTCTGTGGTCATATCTCCTCTCCTCTCTATCCACTTCTGCCTCCCTCTTCCTCCTTTAATGACTCTGGCGATTACACTATGCCCAACTCTCTCTTAAAGTTGGCTGGTTAGCAACCTTAACTGCATCTGCAACCATAGTCCAACTTTGCCAGGGACCCTGACCTCTTCATATGTTCTGGGGGTTAGGACATGGACATCTTTTGGGGGGACCATTTTTCTGCCTAGCATGCTAACCTTTATAGGATAATGTTTGGCTTTCAGTTTCTGTTCTCACAAAACTGTTGATCTCTCTTCTGTCATGCCTTCCACAACAGCATTCTTCTCCTGGGCAACCTAACTGCAGAGCTCACCCCTCTCTGTGGTGTCCCCCAAAACCACTTACACAAGCAAGCCTTACTGATGTTTGGAGCATGGAGGAGAAACTCAAACAACTTGAATTTTGAAATAAAAAAATCCATCATTTTAAAATCTTCCATGCCACTATAAAAAATTTATTTTTTAACTTCTTTTTTAATTTTTAAACTATTTCAAACTTTGTTACTTTTTTAAAACTTTACTTTTTTTCTTATCATCCTTCATTGTAAGCTCCAGAAATCTGCTATTCTGCCCACCACATCCAACATCCCTTTCATTGTTTCTCCTCCCTTCCCTAAACCTTCCTTCTCTCTCCCTTATTACCAAGTTTCTGTCCATTCTCTTTATAGGGCAGTTAAATTATTTTTTCTTTCTTTCTTTCAGTTTTTGCAGAGTGAACAAATTGGGTGTCAGTGTGTCCTTCCACATTTCTTCACAAGGGCTTCATCTTTCAGGTTCAGTATGGATTACTGGGGCCGGTCTCTAAACAAAGGCATTTCCCTTGTCCCCCAGCTCACCACACCCCTCAAAAAAAGATTCTGATCTTTGCTGTGAAATGAACCTTTTTTTTCCCTACTGTGCAGTGCACAACTATTACACTGAGCCCACAGTCAGATTTTTCCAGAGGAGTAAATGTAGCTCATGTGCAAATAATACTATTTTTCTCTGTGAAAAGAAATAGATCAGATAGAGGAAATACTAAACTCAGGTTACTCAAAAGCATTTCCTTAAGAAATAGGTTAATTATTTAACACTAAATTTTGTTGAATCTGGTTGTCAGTGAGCTATTTTAACCAATCAAGGAGAAGGATATATTTCCTAAATTGGTACTGAGAAATTCATGTGAAATGAAACTTGCTCACATGAACTAGTTTAAAGTAAAGGATGCATTATAGTATCTGTGGTCTGTTTATTCTTTCGCTTAAGTAAGCTCATTGTTGTAGGTTCCAGTGAGCTGAACATTGCCTCCATGTATTTCTACTATGGGCTAAAATATTTAGGGAATATGTTTTGAATTATAATTCCCTTGTTTGAAAACCAGGAATGCTGAGTGGTAGCCAAGTTCGAGGGTGGCTTGTGTTTTCCTCACTGCCTCTTCTCTTTGCATAAGGTGCCAGTCTCCTTCTTACTTTTTCATATTAAATCCTAACATACCAAATATCTATCAGTAATTCTTGCTATGCCAAAACTACACCCATCATCAAAAATACATAGGAAGGGAAAAGAAAACTTATCAAAGTTAGCGACTATTTTCATGCTATTTAAATATGTCCAAAGGAACATAATGAAATGAAATAACTCACCTGCCTACACCCCCCAATTCCATGTGGGGCTCTTGAGTAGGATTCTGGGAGCAAATGAAGGACAGTGAAGCCATGATCCAGGCTCCCACTGGGGTCTCCCTAGCACTTGGATCAGCACCTGGTATATAGTAGGTCTCAGTCCAAGCCAGCTGATGAGTGAGTGACTCACAGGCATCGAATGCATAATATCAGTGAATTAACAGCATTATTTGTAGGACTCAGAGAATAAGCTGAGAGCCCTGTGGCCTTCCCAGCCTCACATACTATTTGATATTAGGATAATTTCTGGGAATGTTATTCTGTACTTGACAAAAGGCTAGTATGACTCCAGGGTTAAGCAACTTTCCCTGGATAAATTTTAGGATAAAATATTAAGAAAAATAGTTAAATGCCCAAAATGGCATAGCATTGTCCTTTGACATTTAGATAATGTATGGCTGTAATTTTCTTACTTTAAGTTTTCTACATTTTCCACCACGGGTATGCACTACTATATAATAAGAAAATCTCTCTTCTCCAGATATGATTTGGTTAGAGGATGAGGCAGAGACATATAATAAGAGAATCTTAAATACATGTGTCTGTAATTCACTCTTTAAATTCAGGAACAGGAAACTCAGGAATGAAATAGATTCAGAGAATCAAAGATACTTGTATTCAAGATTAGCAAGTGGGAGTGTCCTCAACAGAAATGGTGATTATCTATAATGCAGAGATTAAATGTGATAATGAAGGTACAAATACAACATGAAGTAGAAAGTGCCACGTGGCAAGCACTGAGTAAAGGGCAATTTACTATGATTATGCTAATCTGTGGTCAATTCCCAAACAAATGATTGTGTAACCCCTGCTAGAGGGAGAAAGCTTCCAGCCTTGGCCAGAGATGGGGGAGGATCCAATGCCTGTATTTTTTAAAATGTCTACAGGTGCTTCGCATGTGCAAATTGATATCCCTGCACAAGAACCATAACCCAACAGAAAACCCAAAAGACCGAGGACAATGATGGGTAGACGACAGCCCAAGATTTTCTGCGACAGATGAGTGGTTCCACTCAGGAAGACTGAGAAAGAGGGTCAGAGTATTAGCTAAGGACAAGCAAGTCGGGACTTCTAATATGACCTAATACCATCGGCGGGGGAGAGCATTTCTGCACAAGAAGTTATTGCCAGATGAGTTAGCATGGAAGTTTCATCCTGGATCCAAACCGTGATGGATTTAGGTCCTGGAGGGTAAAAGCCCTGTTTCCGTGGGACATGGACCGGATTCCACAAGAGGCTGAGACAGGAAGTATGAGGCAGAGAAAACTTCCCCCAAGAGACTCCCGAGTCTGGGTGCCAGGAAGGGTGATGGACGAGCGCGGTCCCAGCGCCACCCGCACCGCAGGGCTCCAAGTGGCTGTGGAGCTGCGTGCTCCTGGCCGAACCTCAGACCTGACTGCAGCACTCTGGGCTGCATACTGGGGAGCAGCTTCAGCAGCAGGCTGTCCCCATCATTCTCGTAGGTGCTGCAGTGACCCCCAACCCTGTGGCCACGGTGTCCCCAAACCAAGGGTCTAACTGACTTCAGCCTTATTTACAGGTGGCCACAGCCAGTTAGCCTGTGCTGCTCAAAAGGAAGATCCCGCATTTTGATGTGTTAGGGGGGTTGCTAATACCTGGCCTGCTCTGAATCGTTTCATCCTGACAGCAGCCTGGGCAGTGGAAGTTTCATCTCCCAATTTTATTTCAACTTTTTTTGTTGAAAGTATAGTTGGTTTACAATATTGTGTTAATTCTTGGTGTACAGCATAGTGATTCAGTTATACATACATATATATATATATTCCTTGTCATATTCTTTTTCACTATCGGCTATTAAAATTTTTTGAATGTAGTTCCCTGTGCTATACAGTAGGACCTTGTTGTTTGATGCAAAAATTACTAAACAAGGTATTTGCAGACTAAACCTAGCCATGTATATGACAGAGTTGAGTTTATCTCAGGGTTTAAATGTGGTTTTGATCTCCAGAATCTCTTTATCTTCTTATCATAATTAAAGAGCATGTGGACCACTTCTCAGAAAAAATGTTTTAAAATCTTAAGATTTAGAGAATAAAGAAGGAAGATAATTATACTGAAAAGCAGATATCAAAATATAGAAATGGACATTTGTGATACAGTAATATCTGAATTATTGGAAGAACGTGTTGAATAAGAGGATCCAGTGGTGGGTCTACTAACCGCAACTTTCTGCCATAGCAGTGAGTGTAAATCATCTTCTGAGATCTGCAACAATTGCATTTGAATGTAAATAAAGTTAAATAACAAATAAGCCATGAAGTGTGGATTCAGATTCAGGGGTATCTCGAGTCCATATCCCCACCACTTCCCAGAGCTCCCTGCTCTTCCCCTAATGTCATTGAAAGCAGTGGGGAAAGTTTGTGAAGCGAAGGGCATGTTCCATTGCAAAGAAATCTCATAGCAAACCTGGGAGCATGGCCAGGGAAAGGTTAATGCTGAGATCAGAGGCAGTGGGAAACCTAGCAGGGGCAGCTCTTTACAAGTCACATCACATACTCTGTGTGTGTCCGTGTGTGTGTGCATATAGACGTGTGTGCATGTACGGTGTATACACCGGCCTTTCGTGTGAAGCTGCCTCTCTGTCCAAATTTGAAATCCATCCAAAAGTGCAGTGCAGTCAGCCGAAGCTTTGCCAGATGCTAAGTTGTCTGTTATTGCTCTGTCTCTTCTCCTGAATTCCATGAGTAAGCCACGTGCCAGCTGTTGCTTTCAGGGACAACAGCTCTGTAGGCTACAGGCCCATGCCTTGTTTCACTGCCAACCCCGATTTCATTTCAGGACAAATTGCCATTTGAAATAGGGGGAAGCATTCAGTTGGCCCACAAGCCTCTGAGTGAGGAAAAAAGGTAACCTTAGAGACAGCTCTGTGGGACAGCATCCAGGAGGGGGCAGAGCACTGGGCTGTAAGTCGAGGCTGTGTTTCTTTTAAGCTCTGCACTGACTTTGAGGCGGCATGTCACTTCTCTGACCCTTGATTTATTCTGCTTAAATTAGGGCCTTGGACCTGTTTGATCCAAATTTAGAGTAACACTTTTCTGCTCGGTGACCCTCCATGGCTCTCCAATTCTTACAGAGGGAAAAATGCCCACATCCTCACTGTGGTCTCTTAGGCTCCACCCCCAAAACCACCACTGATTTCCTGTTTGCTCTGGCCCACACCAGTCTCCATGCTGTCTGTCCAGCGTGAGGGACCTCCAGGCCCATGATCACTGTTCTCTCTGCCCACCCCTTTGCCTCATCCTTTGCCTTATTCAAAGGTCACTGCACCATCCCCAATCCTCCCTACCACAAATTCCTCTTCCTCCTTTATTTTCCTCCACAGCACTTATCACCAGCTCACAGACCCTGTCTTTCTTTCTTTTACTTATTTTCTCTGATGATTTTCAGACTGGAAAGGCCATGGTGGATAATAGCAAAGAAATGGGGGAAAAAAGACAAATGAGGGAAGGTATCTTCTAAAAGCTAAAATGCCCAATTGAAAAGGAGGTAGGAGATAAATTAGCAGTCATTACAGTTTTGGTAAACACAGATACGTAGTCAGGACTAGTTTTCACAATGTTTGGTGGTAGGGTGGCAGCAATAAAAAGAAATTTATCCTGAAAACAAGAAATTAAATTCTTGGGAAGATGATGTGTTCAGCTTGAACTGTCAGTAATACTTTTATGACCTTGGTCTGATAATATCCTGCTTTATAATTGGATCTGTTTGGCATCTGGGTCATGAATCTAATGGTGCCGCAGTTTCAGAAGCAGAACAGACCACCCCACGATGGGAACGGTACTGCCATCTGCAGCCCATGGGCAAACTGGGGTTATTTTATGAATACCTTGAAATGAGTAAGTCATCAGTGGAGATTTCGGTGCTGTCAGTTATACTAGAGTATGTTTTGGGTCTCAGAAGCATCGGTTACTGAGCCAAACAATGACCATCATACCAAAACGGAGCCCGCTTTTCTCCATTAGATGCAATTATGCAGTCAGGCTTTCAAACACAGGGTGCCTCTGTGTATCTTTTTCAATATTTATGTTGTACAAAGCTGAAGATTTACTGCCAAGGAATGAAATGGAATATTCATGTAGCCCGTGTGGCACAGCTGTTGGCTGATATCCCTATAAACAGAGTCATGTGAGCCCGCCAGCCTGTGCAGAAAGCCCGCAAGAGCATCCTGCGTCATGGCAGCAAGGTTCACAGTGTCACCCCTTAAACATCTCACACCTGCCTTTCACATTGTTCCTTTTCACATTCTTCTGACCGATGGTTTCTGCCTGTTTCCCTGAGTGACCTCATGGCACATCACTGGCTTGAATTCAGGATGAACTTGCTGATCTCAAATATCGGTTAAGCACAGATCCCCTCCTTCTCCAGTGTCTTTGTCCATTTCTGTACATTTGCTTGGGCTCTGTTTCTCTTTGGTTGAGCTTGGTTTTGAGATCTCAGTTGCCTTTAAATGGTTGTATCTTAAAATAGATTTCCATAGGAAAAGCCATCTTTTCTATTATGCATGGGACACTTTTATCTACTAGAAAGCTGATGATGTGCACGTTTTCTATCTGAGCCCTTTCAGCTCACCACTGCCTTGAATTAGTTTTTTTTTTAAGCTTATGAGACAGAAAAGGATTTTGGCCAATAAGCTTTGCATTTATGCATGAGGGTTCATGTCTGCAAAGGCACCACTTTGTGCTTCCTGTTTATAAGTCTAGAGATAGAGGAAGGTTTTTTTTTTTCCTAAATCACATTCTATATATAAAATAATTGCTTTTAAAAATATACATTATACATGGAAACGCATCTGGTTCCCTCAGTGAGTGAAAGGTCATCTTGTGGCATCTTCAGTCAGTGATGCTTTGTGGCCTGGGGACTGATTTGAGTTACATTTTTGCTTTTGCTGTGTTTCATGACCAGGTTCCATTAAAGGTGCAGCTGCAGTCCCTGGTGTAGAAGTTATGTTCGTTTATTTTGCTTATTTTCAAAAGGACTATAAGACAATGACCTGTTATTCCAAAATGAGTCATAATTGTAAATATTTCTTATTGGAGCTATTATCGGCATTAATAATAACAACAACATTCTGGGGGCAGCATAGCATTTATTATTTTAACACACACAGAAAAAGCCTTGGAAAAAATTTATTGTTCTTGTTAAGTCAAATAAAGGGAATTGAAAGGAAAAGTTGTAGGCTTTCGGGAGAAATTGATAGGATTTTTAGAACTTTATAGTCTCATTAAAATACCAATTAAATAATTCAGCCTCCCCCTACCCTGCAAAACAGGATGGAGTAACATCAATTCTAGAGAGATTTTTCAGATTTATTAGTTTTCCTATTATCTAAATAATCCATAATGAATTAGAAAATTCAATCCATTTCTGAGAGTAGGCAGTCTGTTATTCTGTTTTCAACGCTGGAGTGAAACCTTCTTTTTGTTCTTTTGGTTCATGGGAGATAGAATTTCCAATTGCTTTTTAAATTATTTTTGTTCCTCTAAAATAAAGTGCCTTTGGTGATGATCTCCTGACCTCAGTTTCCTCCTCCCAGTTTTCCCCATGATCATTAATGACACCCCACCTGCCTTTTTAGTTATACCTCTTAGCTGCTGAAGGGGAACAGCTTCTGAGAGGTGATCCTGGAGCCCTCCACCTGTGCTTCATTAGGCCTCACACCCAGACATCAACCCTATTCTCCTTCTCCTGAAGTACCTTTCTCTGCTTTTCTACCTGGAAGGATTCTTGCCAAGCCTTGGCAGGAACCCCTCCACTTTTTAGAGATTTTCTGCTCTCCTCTCTAGGCATGAATTGCACTTGATTCTTCTCTTGATGGTGTGTGATTGTGTCCGTGTCCATTGTGCTCCTCGGCTGGACTGATCCTGTTGGAGGCAGTAGTAAGGCTTTGCATCTTCCTGACCATGTCCAGAGCACCACAGCCTGGACCCTGGTTCTCATACATGTTTAAGTGACTTGAGCTTGGAGTTTCAACACACTCACGTACAACTCTTAGATGAGTTGGCGGTAACATTGCCCTCAAGGCCACAAGATTCTATATGGCATATGATTTTTTGAGTGAAATTTCTCTTTTAGTTGTTTTAGTGAATTCCCTACCGTCCTTTGAGATTATTAGAGTAATCATGAGTTGTTAACCACAATAACTCTCCCCCCACCAGCAAATGATCCTGCTGTCTGAGAACTCAGACATGGGACATAAGAGAAATAATCTATCATTCTTAAAATCTGGAAGCCATAAGATACCTTTTTGTACTTAGAGCACCCACAACACAAACACCAGTCTGTCAAGAATTTGGTGATGCCTTCCCAGAGGGCAGGTGCCATAAGTGAAATGCAGTGAATGATGAAGTGAGACCTCTTTGTCTCTGTTACTGCATCTTCCACCTGTGCTGTGTTAACTTGATCTTCCCTTCATATAATATGTTCTCCTTTTAATTTACTACAGTTAATATCAGTTGTTCTTCAACATCTCCTTGCACCCGCCCCCTTCATTCCCTATCTCTCCAGTGCTATCCCATCCACACCTATTCTGCGCTCTCCAGGCCCAGGCCTGTCTCCCCCACGCCCTCACCTCTGCTCTGTCTGCCCACCACCTGCACTGAGATTTCCTTGTCTCTGCAGAATGAACTTTCCAAAATGGCAGCTGAGTAACTGGGGGGATTGTAGACCGCTCATCTCTTTACTCACTCATTCATTTATCCACCCAACAAACATTGAGCACCTGCTATGCCAAAAACTATCAACTGCTGGGGAGACCAAGACAGGTAAGACTTGGTGTCTGCACTCCCCAGGCCGGGTGAGGCATGGCGAGTAGTTGATGGATTACTAAGCAGGTGAACACAAATTGGACTTCCTAGACCTGGAGATATTTGAACTGAATTTTGAAAGATGAATGGAAGTTAGTTCTATAACATGTGGTAGAGAAAGTGGACACTTCATGCAGAGAGGTGGAGACATATAAGAGTACACGGGCATGAAGAAGCTTGGCCAGACTGAAGAACAAGTAGGGCTAGAACAAAGTATCCACAGGTGAGAATATCAGGTACACAAGGCCTCTGTCATGATGAGTATACTTTATGTATCCTTAAAGAAACAAGTATATATTGGAATATTTGTAAGCAAGAGAATTGCATAATGTTTATGTTGGAGAAGATCTGGTTATTCTGGCAGCAGAATGGAAGATACTATTTTGGGGGGAGGCCCATATTTGGGGGAAATGATACTTCAGGGGGCCACCCCAGGTAACCCTGACAACAAGTGGCACACGCCTGCAGAGAGGCCCTGGGCAGAGGGATAGTGACATGGGCGGCAGAAGTGGTAACTGCTGCAGAGGTGACTGCATGACGGCGGGGTACAGAGCTGCTGAGATGACCTTCCAGCCACCCATCCGGAGAGGGGATCTGCAGGAGGAGTGTAAGGGGAGGAGCTGGTTTCTAGGAGATGGTTCTGTGTGTGGCATTTTGAGTGTGAATTGTCTATGGGACATCTGAGGGGTGATGTCCGTTGTTAAGCTGGATTCACAAGTCAGGAGCTCAGGGGAGCTGTGGGTGAGTCCATCGGCATGATTCAGTCTTGCCAGGCAGAGGATTGAAGACGAGGCCCTGGGGAAAATGGCCATGTACATGGCAAATGGAAGAAGAGAAATCCACCAAGAGGAAGAAGAATAGCAGAGCAGTTGGGAGAAAACTTGTTGAAGCAACACAGGGAAGACTGTAACCTGGCTTAAGAGGGATTTGAACACTGACTAAAAGAAGCATAGTGAGAAAGGTGGGTGTGTGGGGCAAAAAAGCAAGAGCTAAAGCCGACCTTTAATTGCCAAGACTGGGGAAATGGAGGAGAACTATACTTAGGTAGCCTTTAAAAAACTGATCTGTGTATATCTGCCTGGGTTTTTAATTTTATTTAAGTAAAACAAAATTCAAGGGGAAAGAACATTCCACAGAGAGGAAAATATTTGTCCACAGCAAAAGCTACCTGGTAATCAAATAAACAGTTACTGAAAACGCCCACTGGTTTGGAACTCATAGCCACCGACAGTGCAACTCCTTCTCAGTGCCATGGTGAGGGCCGTGGGGGATGCAGGGCTCTGAGCCCTGGAGGAGTTATCAGCTCATGTACTTCCCCAAGAAACTGGAATTTAAAGGGAAGAATAAAGAGTATAAAGTATCAGAGAGCAATACAGGGCCGTGAGAGAAGGTCAGGTGAGGGTTAGTTTTGTTTTACAGTGGGCTTTTCTGGCCTTGCTAAGTTGCTAGGCCTTTGTTGTTGTTGGTCTTTGTTCCAAAAGCTTTTTAGAAAGTTCTTCTCGCTTGAATATCTGAACAGATTAAATCATGTTGGGGTTTTTTTTTCTGGTGTTCTAGTTTTTAATTAAAAAAAGCTATCTGGAATTTATTTTAATGTCAAAAGTGAGGACACTCTACCAGGACTTCCAATAATTTAGCTAATTACTCCAATAGTTGAATCCACTGATTTGAAGTGTCAGTTTTATAATATTACTGAAATCTCATAAATATCCACATCTGTTCTTGAAATGTATTCTATTTCATTCATAATCTCAGTGCAGTATTTCTAAACTGTTTCCAAGACCATAGATTAATACCTCCTAGAGTTGGTCCTACTTTATCCTTTTCCAGAAGGTCCCTAATATTACCAATTCAACCATCCCTCCTCATTATTTTACTTGTATATTTGTGTATTTTTCTGGAAGAAATTTAGCATCACCTTTCAGCTTTTTTTCTTAAATCCATTTGGGATTAATAACTAAATTTGCATTCAGATTCTAAATTTATTTTGGAGAAAAAGTGTGCTATGTCACCCAAATTTGAGTCTACCCAATGAAGAGTATGGTGCATTCTACTGTTCATTCAACCATCTTTATTTTTCTTTCTTTTTTTAACTCATTTATCAGAACCATCTTAACATTTTTCACTAATTTATTTCTAAATAGTCTGTGCCTTTGTTTTCATTATAAATGATTTCTGGGATTTGAACTGGGTTGATTTCTAATAAGGTCTTAATTTCTAGCTTCTCTTGAATGAAAAGGAGATCTGACAGTGTGGGGCCCACTTTCCAATATGGTGATTGTGAGCAGTGCATTTCATTAGGATATCCACTTGCCAATTTGCCAGTAAGTGCACCCACTCCACACATTTCTGTTACTTACCTGGCCCCTGTAGGCAGATGAGTTCATGTAGGGTTAGATGGGTTATGGACACAGATACTGACATCACTGCTGCCACGCTGCTGACTTTGTGGCATCACTAACTCTGGTTCTTGCCTCTCTGACCTCCCTGAATATGACAGCTCCTTCTGGGCTGTGGAGCTGCTGCATCTTTCCAACACTGTCTGCTTTTCTGCAACACACCCCTGCCTCTCAGGTCAGAAGCAAATGTCAGCTCCTCCTACCCATCCACCCCATCCACGGTCTTGCCGTTCCTGGCATGAGAGGTCCCTATCCCTTGACTGAGCAGTAACCCTATAGGGACCATAAATTTGCCTCTCATCCACTGTCTTAGTAGCATACCTGTGCTAGTTTACTTTAAAGGTCTGCCAGTTAGGAGGGGAAGGTCTAAAAGTCTTTTAGATCTCTGGACTTATCATTTCTAACTGCTCCCCCACCCCATGGAACAGCTTACCACAGGTCTCTGCTGCCCCATCTGTAACAACGCCATGTAATTTACAGACAAAGAGAAAAGAACTTCCAAGCTACCACCATAATTTTCACTTCCTGTGACCACACAGACCATAGAAATATCAATATAAACATTCCTGAAGAAGGATATTTTGCTTATGAAGACACTTTAATTGCATACCTTTCTGTGACTTGTAACAACTTCTTAGACTCTCTGGATGTGCTGCACTCACCTTCCCAGACTCAAGGGAGCTTGCTCACTTGCCTATTTGCAGCATATTTCCTCCAACATTCTTTATGCATAGCTTTCCCAAAGGTACATTTCTTATTTCTATTTAAATTGTTAGATAATTCCACAATATTCTTTTTTTAATCCTCAATTACAAATCATCTTCCAAGATTGTATTATTTCAACACTGAGAATGAATAATATGCTTCAAGATTCCCAAGTTTATTATCAGCAAATAACTATGGTTGGTTAAAGATTTTTAAGTATGTTATTCCTATTAAGGTTATATACATGAAAGAAAAAGGTTGTAATTAGTCGTCTTCCCAGAGATTTTATATTTGTCTTTTGTTGGGTTTCTTTCACTATTGAACATTATTATTACCATGACCGTCTTTTCTCTTTGGGATTTTGTTCACCATTTGCCTCCCTCTCTTTACAGGAGTAAAGGAATATATGTTGTCCTTCCATCCATCCACCACTCCATGATATGTGTCCATTCCTTCAACAGTTATTCAACTTGGATTCACCACCTTATTTGTGGCCTCTTTTCCACTGGCCCCTCTGTTAGTTCTGGGGAACAATATATTGGAAATCAGAGTGGACACGTGGAAACTTGACTAGCCAGTAGAGATGCATGGTGCCAGAAAAAGGCCAGGACATCAGATCGTGGCTGCCCATCATGCAAGGAACAGCAATTCTGGCTGTGGTGGACCAATGTGAGTAAAAAGGCTTCACACGGTGAAGACCTTGAAAAGTCCAAAAATGCATTAGCGGTCCTTCCTAAGGAATCCAGTGTTGGGTATTGTTTAATATGAGAGGGAGATGCTAACACTATCACCGTTAAAAATAACATAGTTGTTGTAACTGTAATTATTATTTTTAATATATTTTATTTATAATTATTATTTGTGACTTACAAGGGCTCTTACAGGGGCAGTTGTTAAGAAGTGGGACCATTATACTGTTGCTGGAGTGTTAATTCAGTAGAAGCATGATAATAATATTAATAAGTACTCACTCTTTTGATCCTAACATGAATATAAAGGTTACCCAGCAGTGCTTGTATAATGGAGATACAAATCTATCTGTTTAAGAGTTTGTAGAACCTAAAATAAGAGCAGTCATTCCACCGTATTTTACCATATAGTCCAGACTATCAGTTTAAAGTGGGAACTACCTGATGAGGCCATATAAACACTTTGTGCATCCCCAAACATTCATTACCTTCCTGGTCCCCTGGGGCACAGGTCCTTCCAGGGGGTGGTCCCATATCTCCTCCCCACCCCACTCTTGGCTTTACTACACACTGTTGTTCATTAGCTAAGCATCCTCATGCCCTGAATGTGTCTGAGCTGTGAGGGAACAGAACTCAGCTGTTTACAAACTCTATTGACTATGACCAGTCTGAAGAATCTCTCTCCTTCCCTGCCTCCACTCCCACAGGGCAACTGGGGGCTCACAACCACAGATTCCCATGCCAGCCCATCAGGGAACCTCCTTCCCTAGAAATACCCTTACAACCAGGGCTGTTTCCTCCCTTACTACACTGCCAATTTCACTCCCAAATTACAGTCCCCAACAAAAGGCTGTTGCAGTTTGAATTTCTTAATCAAGTCACACTGGCCCTGAGTCCCTGGCATTTTCCCATGAGCATTCATAGAAACAGAACAGGGCCTGGCAGTGGCTGTGGGCCAGGTTCCTGGGTTAGGGGACTTGCTGGGCACTGCAGGTTCTAGAGTCTGGCCCGAGCTCATCTCCCAGCATGGCAGATTCCCATCTGCATGATTTCGGGCCAGGCTTCAACTGTTCACAGCTTCATTTTATCATCTGTATACAGAATAATTCCCTGCCACATATTTTAAGACTGTTATGTACCACAAAGAGTGCTTAGGGAATTCAGTGAGTCAATGCATGGAAGTCACACAACCTGGTCCTCAGGGAACGTTAGTTATCTTCATTATGCACCATCGATAAAATTGGCTGCACAGACTTGGCCAGGTATCAAAGCTACAGGCACAAGAATTTGACAGTGTGTCACTGTCTGGATCATAGTCACAATTTTACACAGTAAAACAAGATTCCTGGGACCACTTAACTGTCAGCCCACCTGACTCCCCACCCCAAAAACACTCACTTTATCTGATTTGCTTGCTACCCCTACTTTTTGGAGAAAGTTGGCAAATCACACACAGACAATGACTGCTAGATTATGTCCATTTCCATTCACTCAAATTGCCCCATTTTCAGTATCCACTGTGCTGCAAAACATAGACTAATGTTCAGAAATATGACAGCGAGGCCTTTCCAGTTCCACATTCAGAGAAGTATGAATCTGTCATGTTTAATATGTCATATGACACTAAGCAAGGCAGGAAAGCGGGCTCCCGTGCTTTAAGGAAATTTTTAGCAATGACATTTGTAACTAAAAGTGTTTTTGTTTCACCTTCAGCTAACCAGAAATTTCAATTGACTCCTATTGCCCATTACTCAGGTGTCCTGGTTTGATTGTATTAGGCACTCTTTCCTCATCACCCTAGCATGGCTTTGCTCCATCAACACAGATGGATTGTCTCCAAGGCTGCTCCATGTGCATGGGCGTGTTTGTGTACACACGTGCACCCACTGATTGGTGCCACTGATCTATATCCAGTAGTTGTTCTGCCTTATAACTCAGGCATTGCTTTATTATACCCTAGAAAACTGCTTTTAGATCATTGATTGTACTATAGACCATCCTCTTGCCCACATTAGGAAATGACATCTTCCAAGACACAGGTCCTGTGTGCTTGTATATATGTATAAGTAAGAATTAAACATGTATGTCATCCCCTCACATATTTAATTTGTGCCTTCCCAATCAAATGTGCATAGTAAAGGCTAACTTCCCATAACAGTAGAACTTTAAGGAAGTAAGAAGAAGAAATTAGCCACCAGGGAGAAGACAGGGCATCAAGCAGGAGTTTGGTATCAAATAATTTATTCTAAAGCTGCTCTGGCTCAATAAATAAGTGAAACTGACATTATTGTATCATGCTAGAGCATCTGCTATTGAAGGCTGATTTTAATTTACTTTGATATAAGTGGAAAATTGTGTTGGAACAGCATGGGAAATGAAGCACACTTCATCTATCTGTACTCCCGCACTGTATTTCAGAGCTGCTCAGTTTTGAGGAAAAGTATCTTGTCAGGAGACAATAGAATTGTTTTCCTTGTTGGAATTTTTCTAGCTTCCAGAAGCACATCTGCAGGTGATTATGTAAAAGTCTAGAGTTGAATTAAATAACAGGAAATTTTAGCCTATTGAAATCTAGGAGAAGTGAAATATTTTTGCTTACCACCACCAACAACACCATCACCACCACCATCACCACCACAACCACCAGGCAAGCACGTGTACACCCAGAGAGATTTCACATCAGAGGAAATGACACAGCTGGTTCTGTTACCGAGGCCAAACTTGTTCTGCTCACTGCCCAACAGTGATAAATAAATAAATCAGGAGATGAGGTTTTGGGGCAAGGAATAGTAACTTTATTCAGAAAGCTGGCAGACCAAGAAGATGGGGGACAAATGTCCTGGAGAACCATCTTGCCTGTCAGAATTCAGGCTCCTTTTAAACTAAAAAGGAGAGGGGGTGTGGTTGATTGTGCAAACTTCTTGCTGCAGGTATTCTTTGTTCTTGTAGCCATCCATGTGGGTCAGGCTATGGTGTCCCTGTAAACCTCCAACAAAACAACGGTTATTCTCTATTTTGCAACTTGCCATCTCTGCCTAAGTGCAGAAGTGCTAACATCCTTAAAGGTCAGAGCCCCGAGAATAGGCTTTCCTGTAGGTTTTAGGCTAAAGGCAACGTTGTTTTACAAAAGATGCAGAGCCAGCAAGATTAAGCCTGGAAAACAGGGCACAGTGCTTCAAAGTAAAGGAACAGATCCAATATGGCGTCAGATTCGTTCTCCTCTATTACAGTTCTAGTTGGGGGAAATTTTGCAATAGAAAATCCCCTTAGTTGTTTTTCTTGATTTGCCTGAGATCTTGTTTGTTGGCTTGTGGTCTCATGGTGTCTAAACTTTATGTTAAGATGAATACTATTAAAATCATATGGTGCAGAAAACATATCTGTTCTGCTTCAAAAAATGACTGAAACATTTAGCTTTGTTTATTCCCATAGAATTTGGATTGAATCTATTTTCGACTTTCTTCTTCCTTCAAACCAGTTTTTTACTGGAGGGTTTAAAGCCCAAATTAAAGAATTTTGGAGAAAACTCATGTAATTCATAAAAGCTTTACATCCGAATTTAAGATTGACCCATATTTATACTTTTAATCAAGGAACATGTTAAATTTTGTTAGTTGATCACTTATGACTTTTTTAACTTTGTCCATGTAATCTTTTGGAAGTTGAGAGGCTTAGACACTTGATCTAACAAAACAGGTATCATTGCTTGACTCTGTGAATGCAAGAATCTCAGTATAGTTTCCTGCTAGTGCATTTTATTAAAAATAATAAAGAATTCTTGCTATCTAATAAAGCAACTGACAGAAGCAATACTGAGTGTTTAAAATAAATCAGATTGTGGGTTCAATTATCTAAACAAGTGAAGATAGTATAGGGAAAAATTATGAATTTGAAGGAAAATATATTTTATGCAATTAATATTATATTTTTAGAAGCAAATGATAAAAAAAATCAAATTTTTAACCATTTATCTACAAAGGAGTTATATAAAGCCAACTTATCTTCATAAGTGTTACAAATACAAAAGGGCTATCTAAATCTACATTATTAAAGAATAAATTATACCAAATTGATCTCCAAGGTTGATTGATGTTCATGATATTTCTAATTTTTGATAATATAACTTTCATATAACATATCCAAGTAGCTCTTGAGTTATCCACAGTACCTTAGTCTACAGTAATTCTTACTGTACTTAAAAAATGTAATAGGCAAGGATCAAGCCCTTGCTTTTGAAATGCCACTGGACTTCTGGATATTCCCTTAAGTTAAAGACCAAAAGCAAAGTAACTATTCTACTTTAAAGCAGTTGCTCAAAGATTTTAAGACATTCACTATCTATGTTCAGTTTACAGGAAAGAATTAAGTTTTCTGAATCTTAAAAAAAATCTACTGCTGAAAGTGAAATTCTGGTTTGCGTGCTGACCATAAATAAAAAGGCTCTAAATTAATGCTCCCTTTACTGTTTTCTTCCCAGCATAGGCCATGATCATCACTTTCACACCAGTCATGATCTCCTGTCTGGTGTATTACTGGTCATTCTCTGTACCACCATACGGGGACCACCTGCATGACACCATGGAGGGACAAAACAACAACACGCTCTGCTGGTTCAGCATCATGGACTTCAAAGCAGAAGCAAGGAAAATCCATACATTAGGCTTAGTAACCATACCTCATGCAGGTAAGTTCTGTTTACAGGTGTTTAAAAATGCATTTCATCTTTTGTAAGACTTTTGTTGTAATATAATTCTGTTTGATATCACAGCTGCTAGAGGGTTTTTTTTCTAATTTTCTATTCAGATAAACTTTAAAAAGGAAAAGATATAAAAGTTAATACAGACTAGGGTTAGAAACTTCAAACCAAACCATTAGGCAACATTTTAAAATGAGAGTTTCAAGTGAGTACAGGGAGATGGATCCAGGAGAAAACTCTTTTTTTTTTCTCTATTTTATATTTTAGTGCTTTATTTTGTATTAAAAAAGTTTCTTTTTTTTCTTCTTTTACTCTTTTTAAATTTTTTTTACTGAGTAATAGTCATTTTACAGTGTTGTGTCAAATTCCAGTTTAGAACACAAGTTTCAGTTATACATGAACATACATATATTCATTGTCACTTTTTTTTTCACTGTGCAGGAGAAAACTCTCATATGTTAGAAATGAAGAAACTCTTAAGAGTTCCAAAAAGTAAGATGATTCAATTATTATGAGTAATGTGTTATTTAAGCACACCCTGATGATCCTGAATGATGACAAAATAGCACAGTCACTTAACAAAGCAACACAAAGACAAACAATGTAACCTGGTAACCACTAGTTTGTTCTCTATAAGTCTGTTTCTTTTGTTATATTCACTAGTATATAATTTGTTGTATTTTTTAGATTCCACGTATAAGTGATATAATACAGTATTTGTCTTTCTCTGTCTGCCTCATTTCACCAACCATAATACCCTGCAAGTCCATCCATGTTGTTGTAAATGGCAAATATTCATTTTTTATGGCTGATTAGTATTCCATTGTATGTATGTGTGTGTGTATATATGTATCTATATATATACACCAAGGATCAAATGGTAGTTCCATTTTTAGCTTTTTGAGGAAACTCCATACTGTTTTCTACAATGGCTACACCAATTTACATTCTCACCAACAGCATATGAGGGATTACTTTTCTCCATATCCCTGCCAACATTTGTTATTTGGATTCTTTTAGATGACCATTCTGACAGGTGAAAGGTGATGCCTCATTGTGGGTTTGATTTGCATTTCTCTGATTATTAGTGGTGGTGAGCATCTTTTCATGTGCTTGTTGGCCATCTGTGTCTTATTTGGCAAAATGTCTATTCAGGTCTCCTGCCTATTTTTCAATTGAGTTGTTATACAAATATAATTTATAATGATATATGTAACAAACATAAAACCTCCTAAATATATGAAGAAAACATTGACAAAATTGCAGGGAGAAGTAGACAGCTCTACAATAATAGTAGGAGACATCAATAACACACTTTCAATAATAAGTAGAACAACAAGGCAGAAGGTCAGTAAGGAAATAGGTGGCTTGAACAACATTATAGATCAGTTGAATCTAAGAGATATATATATATATATATATATAGAAAACTTCACTTCACAAAACAACAAAACACATTGTTCACTAATACATATGGAATATTCTCCAGGTTACACTATATGTCAGGCCACAAAAATGTCTCAATAAATTTAAAAAGATTGAAACCATACAAATAATCTTTTAAATCAAAATGGAATGAAACTAGTTATCAGTAGCAGAAAAAAACTGGGAAGATCCACTAATGTGAGGAATTAACACCCTTAAACAACCCATGGGTCAGAGAAGGAACCATAAGAAAATTTAGGAAAACTGAGTCAAATGAAAATGAAAACTTTGCATACAGAACTTAGGGATTCTGCAAAAGTAGTACTAAGAAGGAAATTTATAACTACAAATGCTTATATTAAAAAAAGAACAATTCCCAAATCAACAATTTACAACTTAAAAACTAAAAAAGAACAAACTAAATGCAAAACTAGTGGCAGAAATTTAATAATAAAGATTCAAGCAGAGATACTCAAAATGAGAATAGAAAAGCTACAGAGAAAAATCAATAAAACCAAGAGTTGCTTTATTGAAAACATAAACAAAATTGACAAACTTTTTACTAGGTTGACTATGGAAAAAGGAAACAGACTCAAATAACTAAAATCATAAATGAAAGAAGGGATATTACAATAAATTTTACAGAAATAAAAAGTATTATAAAAGCATTATGAAAAATTGTACACCAAAAGTTGGATATCTCAGATGAAATGGACAAATTCCTAGAATCACAAAACCTACCAAGACTGAACCATAAAGAAATAGAAAATCTAAAAATCCAAAACTAGTTAGGAGATTGAATCAATCATCAAAAAACTTCCAACAAATAAAAGCTCAGGGCCAGAAGACTTCACTTGTGAAGTCTACCAAACATTTACAGAGGAATTAACACTAATTCTCCCCCAAACTCTTCCAAAAATTTGAAGAGGAGGGAGCATTTCCAGTCTCATTTTATGCTGTCAGCATTACACTGATACCAAATCCTGACAAGGACACTATAAAAATTGCAGACCAATATCCCTGATGAATATTCTGAAGAAAATATCAGCAGACAATTTAACAGCACGTTTGTAAGTATTATATACTGTGACCAAGTGGAAGTTATTCCTGGAATGCAAGAATGGTTCAACATACAATATTAATCAATTTAATATACCACAGTAGCAGAATAAAGATGAAGGGAACCCATGATAATCTCAATTTATGCAGAAAGAGCATTTGACAAAATTTAACACCTTTTAATTATGTAAACCCTTAACAAACTAGGAATAAAAGATAACTACCTCAACATAATAAATGATACATATGTAAAGCCCAAAGCTAATATACTCAATGGTGAGGCTGAGGGCTTTCCCTCTAAGAAAGCTTAATAAAGAGACTAAATTCTTCACAAGGAAATTCACAAAATACCATTAAATAGAATAATATTCAAGATTCTCTATATCTTCTTTATAGATCAAAAATAAAAAACAAACCCCAAAGCAAAAAACTTACACCAGGAACATAATGATAAGAGTCCCTGGTTGAGGACAGCAATGAACAGGAGACTACAGTAGACAGGCGACTAGATTGTATAGTAGGAAATATTTAGAACCATTACATAAAATTTATATTAGTCAATAGACACATAAGTCAATGGAACAGAATAGAAAACCCAGAAATAGCCCCCACCCAAGAACAGGAAACTGATTTTTGACAAAGATACAAAAAGCAACTTTTGAAAAGTCTTTTCAACCAAAGGTACTGGGACAATTGGATATGCATAGAAAAAAATGAACCTTGACCTAAGTCTTACACCTTATGTAAAAATAACTCAAAATGAATCATAGAACTTCATGTAAAACATAAATATATCTAGAAACACATACCTGATTTCTCAGCATGTTTCCTAGAGAAAGTTTCAAATTAAGGCAGTTTGTGCTGGAAAGTTGATTTGGAGTGATTGCTCCCCTTATGTACATAGGTAAGCATGTCATCCTAACAAAGAAAGTCTGTTTCCAACAAGGTAGTTGAAGGACAGCTTCCAACACATTCAGATCCCAGATTGGAACATGTGGAGAAGCGTTCATTCAGCTAGCCAGAATAGGCATGGTATATCTAGAAACAATTACCCTGAAATAAAAATCAAGTTCTGTAGAGATGGTTTGAAGCTAAAGGAGGTTTGAGCTGGAAAACCGAGTTAGATAGAGTGCCTCTCATTATGTATTTAGGAAGGCCTGTCAACATAACACAAAAAAATTTTGTTCCCAACATGGTAGGTGAATAACAGCTTGCACACACATTTGGATCAAAAAATGGAACATGTGGGAAAGCCTTCATTCAGCTAGACTGAAAGTGAAGGGTACAAGTATAAACAATGTGAATTCTCAGCAAGTTTCCAAGAGCTGGTTTCAAGGGAGAGGAAGTTTGTGCTGAAAAACCAAGATGGAGTGAGTGTCTCCCCTTATATATATAGGTAGGCCAGTGTCACTAACCCATAAACTAGGTGTTACCAACAGGGTAGTTGAAGGACGGCTTCCACAGACAATCAGATCCCAGAATGGAAAATGTGTAGAACCGATCATTCATCTAGCACAAAGGACAAGGGTATATCTAGAAACACTTACCCTGATTTCTCAGCATGTTTCCTAAAGACAGTTTCAAGGTAACGGCAGTTTGTGATTGAAAACCGTGTTGGAGCGAGTGACTCCACTTTTATATACAGGTAGGCCAGTGCACCTAACCCAGAAACTCTGTGTTCTCAACAAGGTAGGTGAAGGACAGCTTCCACACACATTAGGATCCCATAATGGAACATATGCAGGAGCATTCTGTAATTTAGCAGAAAGGGCAAAATTACATTGAGAACACTTGCCTTGATTTCTCAGCATGTTTCCTAGAGCAGGTTTCAAGGAAAAGGCAGTATGCCCTGGAAAACAGAGCTGGAATATGTCCTGCCATATATATATAGGCTTGTGTCCACAACCTAGGAACAGTGTGTTCCAAACAAGGTAGTTGAAGGACGGTTTCTAAACACATTCAGATCCCAGAATGGAACATATGCTGAAGAGTTTATTCATCTAGCACAAAGGGCAAGGATATATCTAGAAACACTTATCCTGATTTCTCAGCATGTTTCCTATTGATGGTTTCAGTGTAAAGGCAGTTTGTGCTCAAAAACCATGTTGGAGCAAGTGAATCTGCTTATATATATATAGGCAGGCAAGTGCCCCTAAACCAGAAATTCTGTGTTCCCAACAAGGTTGTTGAAGGACGGCTTCCACACACATTTGGATACCAGAATGGAACATGTGGAAACGTTCATTCATCTAGCACAAAAGACAAGGGTACATCTACAAACACTTACCCTGAATTCTCATTATGTTTCCTCAAGCCGTTTCAAGGTAAAGGCAGATTGCTCTGGAAAACTAAGTTGGAGCATGTGCCTCCCATTATATATAAAGTTAGGACAGACCCCCTAACCCAGAAACTCTGTTTTCCCAACATGGTAGTTACATGACAGCATCCACACACATTGGGATGTCGGAATGCAACATGTTGAGATGTGTTCATTTATCTAGCACAAAGAACAAGGGTTCATCTAGAAACACATACCCTGGTTTCTCTGCATGTTTCCTCCAGCTGATTTCAAAGTAAAGGCCGTTTGCTTTGGATAACAGTTGGAGAGAGTGCCTCCCTTATATGTACAGGTGGGCCAGTGCCACTAACCGAGAAACTTTGTGTTCATAAAAATGTAGTTGAAGGAAGGCTTCCATACACAGATGAATCTCAGAATGTTACATGTGAAGAAGCGTTCATTCACGTATCACAAAAGAAAAGGGTACATCTAGAAGCAATTACCCTCATTTCTCAGCATGTTTCCTGAAGCTGGTTTCAAAGTAAAGCCAGTTTGCTCTGTAAAGCCGAGTTGGAGCTAGTGACTCCCCTTTTATATATAGGCAGGCCAGTGCCACTAACCAAGAAATTCTGTGCTCAGAACAAGGTATGTGAATGAAGGATTCGACACACATTTGGATACCAGAATGAATCATGTAGGGAAGCGTTCATTCACCGAGCACAAAAGGCAAGATTACATCTAGAAACACTTACCCTTTCTCATCATGTTCCTTGAGCTGGTTTCAAGGTAAAGGCAGTTTGTGCTGGAATACCGAGTTGGAGTGTGTTCTTCACTTATATATAAAGTTTGGCTAGTTCCACTAACCCAGAAACTATTTTCACAAAAGTGTAGGTGAAAGACTGCTTCTACACACTTTCAGATCCCAGAATGGAACAAGTGGAGAAGCGTTCATTCTTGCAGCAGAAAGGGCGTGGACATATCTAGAAACACCCTGAATTCTCAACATGGTTCCTAGAGAGGGTTTCAAAGTAAACTCAATTTTGCTGGAAAACTAAGTTGGAGAGAGTCACTCCCCTTTTTACATACAGAGGTAGGCCAGTGCCTCTAAACCAGAAACTCTGTGTTCTGAACAAGGTAGGTGAAGGTTGCCTTACACACACACATTCGGATGCTAGAATGGAACATGTGGAGAAGCTTTCTTTCAGCTAGCACAAAGGGCAAATGTACATCTAGAAACAAGTACCTTGACTTCTCAGCATGCTTCCTAGAGTGGGTTTCAAGGTAAAGGCAGTTTGCTCTGGAAAACCAAGTTAGAGTGAGTGCCTCCCCTTCTATAAATAGGTAGGCCAATGCAACTAACTGAAAAACACTGCATTCAGAATAAAGTAGGTGAAAGGCTGCTTCCAAACACAGTCTGATCCCAGAACTAAAGATGTGCAGAAGTGTTCATTCATCAAGCAGAAAGTGCAAGAGTACCTCTAGAAACACCTACCCTGATTTTTCAGCATGATTTCTAGGGATGGTTTCAATGTAAACACAGTTTGTGCTGGAAAACCGAGTTGGAGTGATTCACTCCACTTTTATTACAGGTAGACCATTACCCCTAACCCAGAAACACTTTTTTCCCAACAAGGTAGGTGAAGGGTGGCTTACACATACATTTGGATCCCAGAATGTGACAGGTGGAGAAGCATTCATTGAGCTAGCACAAAGGGCAAGAGTACTTCTGAAAATACTAACCATGATTTCTCAGCATATTTCTTAGAGCAGGTTTCAAGGTAAAGGCTTTTGCACTGGAAAACCAAGTTGGAGCGATTGTCTCCCCTTACATATATAGGAAGGCCAGTGTCACTAACCGAAAAACTGTTTGCTACAAACAACACAGGTGAAGAATGACTTCCACACACATTTGGATCCCAAAATGGAACATTAGGTGAATTGTTCATTCATCTAGCACAAAGGGAAATGGTACATCTAGAAAGAGTTACCCTGATTTCTCAGCATGCTTTCTACACTCAGTTTCAAGGTACAGGCAGTTTGCAATGGAAAACTGAGTTGGAGTGAGTACCTCATATAATATACATAAGTTGGCCAGTGCCCCTAACCGAGAACCTCTGTGTTCCCAACAAGCTAAGTAAAGGACAGCTTCCACACACATTCAGTTCCCAGAATGGAACATGTGGAGAAGCATTCATTCATCTAGCACAAAGGGCAAGTGTACATCTGGAAACACTTACCCTCATTTCTAAGCATGTTGTCTAGAGTAGGTTTCAAGGTAAAGGCAGTTTGCACTGGAAAACTGAGTTGGAGCATGTGCCTCCCCTAATATATATAGGTAGGCCAGTGCCCCTAAACCAGGAACTCTGTTTTCGGATCAAGGTATGTGAATCACGGTTTCTGCACACATTAGGATCACAGAAGCATTCTTTCATTCTAGTAGAGTGGGCAAGGTTACACGTGGAAATACTTTGCCTGATTTCTCAGCATGTTTCATCGAGCCAGTTTCAAGGTAGGGGCTGTTTGCGCTGGAAAATTGAGTTGGAGTGAGTGCCTCCTCATATATATAAGTAGCCTAGTGCCCTTAATACAGAAACTCTGTGTTCTGAACAAGGTATGTGAGGAGGGCTTGCACACACATTCGAATGTCAGAATGGAAAATGTGGAGAAACATTCATTTATCTAGCACAGAGAGCAAGTGTACATCTAGAAACAATTACCCTGATTTCTCAGCATGTTTCCTATAGTCAGTTTCAAGGTAAAGGCAGTTTGTGCTAATAAATGACTTGGAGTGAGGCTCTCCCCTAATATATATAGGTAGGCCATTGACTCTAACCCAGTAACTCTGTGTTCACAACAAGGTTTGTGAAGGTTGGCTTACGCACACATTCGGATCCCAGAATGGAACATGACGAGAAGCATTGTCTAACGTAGCTCAAAATGGAAAGATATATCTTGAAATACATACCCTGCTTCTCAGAATGGTTCCTTGAGCCGGTTTCAATGTAAAGGCAGTTTGTGCCGGTAAGTCGAGTTGGATCAAGAGCCTTCCCTTATATATACAGTTTGGCCAGTGCCCCTATCCCAGAAACTCCATGTTAACAACAAGGTAGGTGAAGGACTGCTTCCACACAAATTAGAAACTTAAAATGGAACATGTGAAGAAGCGTTCATTCATCTAGCACAAGGGGCAGGTGTACATCTAGAAACCCTTATCCTGATTGCTCAGCATTTTTCCTGGAGCAGGTTTCAAGAGAAAGGCAATTTGTGCTGGAAAACCGATTTGGAGAGAGTGCATACTCATAGGTATGTAAGTAGAGCTTTTCCCCAACCACAGACAGTCTGTGTTCCCAACAAGCTAGGTGAAGGATGGCTTCCAAACACATTCGGATCCTAGAATGGATCATGTGAAGAGGTGTTCATTTGTCTTGAATACAGGGCATAGGTATAACTAGAAACACTTACTATGATTTCTCAGCATTTTGCCTAGTGACATTTCCAAGGGAAAGGCAGTTTGTGCTGGAAAACAGAGAAGGAATGAGTGACTCCAAACAGGTATGTAAGTAGTGTAGTTCCCCTATCACAGAAACTCTGTTCCCAACAAGCAAGTCGTAGATGGCATTCACACACATTCAAATTCCAGAGTGGAGCATGTGGAGATGCGTTCATTCATCTATCGTACAGGTAATGGTTATATCTAGAAAAACATACTCTGATTTCTCAATATGTTTCATAGAGCCGATATCAAAGGAATGCCCATTTGTCCTGGAAAACTGACTTCGGTCCAGTGCCTGCCCACATATATGTAAATGGCTTTGCTCTCCTTACCCAGAAACTCTGGGTTCCCAACAGGCTAGTTGAAAGATTGCTTCAAAACATTTTGGGAACTAACATTGGAGTATGTGGGTATGAGTTAATTCAACTAGCATACATGGCATGGGTATATCTAGAAACACTTATCTGATTTCTCAGCATCTTTCCTAGAGCCGTTTTCAAGGGAAAGGCAATTTGCACAGGAAAACCGAGTTGGAGTATGTGCATTCATATAGATTTGTAAGAAGTGTAAATCCCTGAACACAGAAATCTGTGTTCCCAACAATCCAGATGAAGGACGTCTTCCACAAACATTCAGATCCCAGAATGAACCATGTGGAGATGCCTTCATTCATCTAGCATACAGGGCATGAGTCCATGTAGAAACACTCTCTGAATTCTCAGCGTTTATCCTAAAGCCGGTATTAATGGAAAGACAGTTTGCACTGAAAAACCGAGTTGCAGCGTGTGCCTACCCATAAATATATAAGTAGTGTAATTCCCCTAAGACAGAAACTCCATGTCCCCAACAAGCTAGGTGAAGGACGGCTTCCACATACATTCGGATCCGAGTGGAGTATGTGGAGAGACACTCCTTCATCTAGCATACAGGGCATGAATATGTCTAGAAACACTTACTCTGATATCTCTGCAAGTTTCATACAGCCAGTTTCAAGCGAAATGTATTTTGTGCTGGAAAACACAGTTGGAGCCAGTTCCTTCCCATAGATATGTAGGTAGATTACTTCCCCTAGAAGAGAAACTGTGATCCCAGCAATCTAGGTGAAGGATGGCTTCCACACACATTCTGATCCCAGAAAGTAGTATTTGGAGAGGCGTTCATTCATCTAGCATACAGGGCATGGGTATATCTAGAAACACTCAGCATGTTCCCTAGAGCTGGGTTCAGGGGAAATGCAGTTTGCACTGGAAAACTGAGTTGTAGCGGGTGCCTCCACATAGGTATGTAAGTAGCACAGTTCCCCTAATACAGAATCTCTGTGTTACCAACAAGCTAGGTGAAGGACAGCTTCCAAATACATAGGGATCTAAGAATGGAATATGTGGGGAGGCATTCATTCAACTAGCATACATCACATGGATATATATAGGAACACTTACTCTCATTTCTCAGCATCTTTCATAGAGCCGTTTTAAAGGGAAAGGTGGTTTGCAATGGAAAACTGAGTGGAGCGAGTGCCTTTCCATACTAATATAAGTAGTGTAGATATCCTAACCAATAAACTATATGTTACCAACAATCTAGGTAAAGAAGTACTACCACACACTTTCGAATCCCAGAATGGAGCATGTGTAAAGGCTTTCATTCATCTAGCATACAGGGTATGAGTACATCTAGAAACACTTACTCTGATTTCTCAGCATGTTTCTTAGAGCCAGTTTCAAGGGAAAGATAGTTTGCACTGGAAAACCGAGTTGGAGTGAGTGCTTCCCCATAGATATGTAAGTAGCATGGTTTCCCTAAGCCAGAAACTCTGTGTTCCCAACAAGCTAGGTGAAGGATGGCTTCCAAATATATAGGGATCTAAGAATGAAGTATGTGGGGAGGCGTTTATTCAACTAGCATACATCACATGGGTATATCTAGAAACACTTACTCTCATTTCTCAGCATCCTTCATAGAGCCGTTTTCAAGGGAAAGGCAGTTTGCGATGGAAAACTGAGTGGAGGGAGTGCCTCTCCATAGGTATGTAAGTAGTGGAGTTCCCCTAAGACAGAAACTCTGTATTGCAAACAAGCTAAGTGAGGGATGGCTTCCACACACGTTCAGATCCCAGAATGGAGCATGTGGAAAGGCATTCATTTATGTAGCATTCAATGTATGAATATATCTAGAAACACTTACTCTGATTTACCAGCATGATTCCTAAACCCGATTTCAAAGGAAAGGCATTTTGCACTGGAAAACTGATGTGGAGCCAGTGCCTCTCCATAGGTATGAATATAGCTGAGTTCTCCTAACACAGAAATTCTGTGTTCCCAACAAGCTCAGTGAAGGAAGTCTTCCACAGCCATACAGATCCCAGAATGGAGCACGGCAAGATCAATTCATTCATCTAGCATACAGGTCATGGGGACATGTAGGAACACTTACTCTGACCGTTCATCATGTTTTCTAAAACAGGTTTCAAGGGAAAGGCTGTTTGCATTGGAAAACCTGGTTGGATCAAGTTCATGCCCATAGGTATATAAGTAGCCTAGTTCCCATAACACAGAATGTATATATTCATAACAAGCTAGGTGAAGGACAGCTTCCACACACATTCGGATCCCAAAATGGAGCATGTGGAGAAGCGTTCATTCATCTAGTATACAGGGCATGGGTACATCTAGAAACACTGATTTCTCAGCATGTTTCCAAGAGCCGGTTTCAAAGGAAAGGAAGTTTGCCCTGGAAAAGCGAGTTGGAGTAATTTTCTCCCCATTGATATGTAAGCAGAGTAGATCCCCTAACACAGGAACTTAGAGTTCTCAATAATTTAGATGAAGAACAGCTGCCACACATATTCAGATCCCAGAATGGAGCATATAGAGAGGTGTTCATTCGTCTATCATACATTTAATTGTAATATCTAGAAACACATACTCTGATAACTCAAGATGCTTTTTAGGGCCGATGTCAAAGGAAAGGCCGTTTGCCCTGGAATACTGAGTTCGAACGAGTTCCTGTCCACAGATATGTAAGTGGCGTTGTTACCCTAACACAGAAACTCTGTGTTCCCAACAAGTTAGGTGAAGGATTGTTTCCAAACCTATTGCAATCTAAGAATAGAGGATATGGGGAGGCATTCATTCAAATAGCATACATGGCATGGTTATATATAGAAACACTCTGATTTCTATGCATCTGTCCTAGAGCCGGTTTCAAGGGAAAGACACTTTGTGCTGGAAAACCGAGTTGAAGCAACTGCCTCCCTATAGATATGTAAGTAGCATAGTACCCCTAACACAGAAACTCTGTGTTACCAACAAGTTAGGTGAAGGATGGCTTCCACACACATTCAGATCGCAGAAGAGAGCATATGGAGAGACCTTCATTCATCTAGGATACAGGGCATGGGTACAAGTAGGAACAATTACCTTGAAATCTCAGTATGTTTCCTTGTGCTGGGTTAAGAGAAAGACAGTTTGTGCTGGGAAAAATAGTTGCGGGGTGCCTACACAATGGTATGTAAGTAGCGTAGTTCCCCTAACCCAGAATCTATGTTTTCCCAACAAGCTAGGTGAAGGATGGCTTCTTCAAATACTCGGATACCATAATGGAGCATGTGGAGAGGTGTTTATATGTGTTTCTAGGAAATATGTTGAGAGATCACAGTCATTCTTACTTGGTGTCACCCAGCCCTTAATGCTAGATGCAACAACGCCTCTGTCCTTGTTCCATTCTCAAATCTGAATGTGTATGGAAGCAGCCCTTCACCTACCTTGTTGGGAACATAGACATTCTGCTTGAGGTGAACTGCACTATTTACATATATATGGGGAGGCACTCGCTCCAACTCGGTTTTCCAGTGAAAACTGTCTTTCCTTGTAAACTGGCACTAGGAAACATGCTGAGAAATGACAGTCATTCTTTCTACATGTCCCACAGCCCTTGATGCTTGATGTAGCAATGCCTCTCTCCTTGTTCCATTCTCAGATCTGAATGTGTATGGAAGCCGTCCTTCATTTACCTTGTTGAGAACACAGAGTTTCTGCTTAAGGGGAACTATGCGACTTACATATCTCTTGGTAGGCACTCGCTCATACTCAGCTTTCCCATGCAAGTGGCCTTTCCTTGCAAAGGGGTTCTAGGAAGCATGCTGATATATCTGAGTCAATGTTTCTAGATGTCCCCCAATCCTTGATCTAGATGCAGCAACGCCTCTCGCCTTGTTCCATTCTCAGATCTGAATGTGTTGGAAGCCTTCCTTCACCTTCCTTGTTGGGAACACAGATTTTCAGTTTGCAGGAAACTATGTGACTTACATAGCTATTCAAAGGGACTCACTCCTACCTGGTTTTCCAGCGCAAAATACTTTCCTTGCAATCCAGATCCAGGATACATGCTGAGAGTCAAAGTCAGTGTTTCTTGCTGTCCTCCAGCACTTGATGTTAAATGCAGAAACACCTCTCTCCTTGTTCCATTCTCAGGTTTGAGTGTGTGAGGAAGACTTCCTTCAGCTACCTTGTAGGGAACAAAAGTTTCTGCTTGAGGGAAAATATGTGACTTAAATATCTATGGGGAAGCCATCACTGGAAATCGATTTTCAGTCCAAACTTCCTTTCCTTGTAAACTGGCTCTAAGAAACATGCTGATATATCAGAGTCAGTGTTTCTAGATGTCCCGCAGCCCTCGATGCTAGATGCAGCAACGCCTCTCTCATTGTTCCATTCTCAGATCTTAATGTGTGAGGAAGCCGTCCTTGACCTTCCTTGTTGAGAACACAAAGTTTCTGCTTGACACTACTACCATATTGATTGGGAGAGACTTGCTCCATCTGGCTTTCCATTGGAAATTACTTTTTCTTGCAAACCGGCTCCAGGAAACATGCTGAGAAATCACAGTCAGTGTTTCTATATGTTCCCCACCACATGATGCTAGATGCAGTAATGCCTGTCTCCTTGTTCGGGTCTCAGATTTGAATGTAAGTGGAAGCCGTCTTCACTAACTTGTCGGGAACACAGATTTTCTACTTGAGGGGAACTATGTGACTTACATATCTAGGGGGAGGCCCTCATTCCAACTCTCTTTTCCAGTGGAAACTGCCTTTCCTTGCAAAACGACTCTAGGAAACATGCTGGTATATCAAAGACAGTGTTTCTAGAAGTTCCCCAACCTTGATGCTCGATGCAGCAAAACCTCTCTCCTTGTTCCATTCTCAGATCTGAATGTGTGTGGAAGCACTCCTTCAAATAAATTGTTGGAACACAGAGTTTCTGCTTGAGGGGAACTATGTGACTTAAATCTCTATGGGCAAGCCCTTGCTGCAACTTGATTTTCCAGTGCAAAGAACCTTTCCTTGCAAACCAGCTCTAAGAAACATGCTGAGAGATCACAGTAAGTGTTTCTAGATGTCCTGCAACCCTCGATGCTAGATGTAGCATACCTCTCTTCTTATTCAATTTTCAAATCTAAATGTGTTTGGACGCCATCCTACAAATACCTTGTTGGGAATACAGACATTCTGCTTGAGGTGAACTATACTACTTACATATCAATTGGGAGGCACTCGCTCCTACTCAGTTTTCCCATGCAAACAGCATTTCCCTGCAAACCAACTCTACGAAACATGCTGAGATAACACAGTCAGTGTTTTTAGATGTCCCCAGTCATTGATGCTATATGCAGCAACACCACTTGCCTTATTAGATTCTCAGATCAGAATGTGTGTGGAAGCCATCTTTCACTACTTTGTGGCGAACACTGAGTTTCTTCTTGAGGGGAGCAATGCTATTTATATCTCTATGGGGAGGAGCTCACTCCAACATTCTTTTCCAGTGTGAAATGCCCTTCCTTGCAAACTGGCTCTAGGAAACATGCTGAGAAATCACAGACTTTATTTCTACATGTCCCCCAGCCCATGATGATAGATGCAGCAACGCCACTCTCCTTGTTCCATCTCAGATCTGAATGTGTGTGGAAGCTTTCCTTCACCTACCTTGTTGGGAACACTTAGTTTCTGCTTCAGGGGAACTACAAGACTTACATTTCTAGGGGTAGGCCCTCGCTCCAACATGCTTTTCCCATGGAAACTGCCTTTCCTTGCAAACCGGCTCTATGAAACATGCTGAGAGGTCGCAGTCAGTGTTTCTAGATGTTCCCCAGCCCTTGATGCTAGATGCAGCAGAGCCACTCTCCTTGTTCCATTCTCAGATCTGAATGTGTGTGGAAGCTGTCCTTCCCTTAAGTTGCTGTGAACACTGAGTTTCTGCTTGAGGGGAACTATGCTAGTTACATATGTGTGGGGAGGCACTTGATCAAATTCGCTTTTCTAGCTTATATTGCCTTTTCTTGGAACCCAGCATTAGGAAACAAATTGAGAAATCACAATCAGTGATTCTGGATATCCCCTAGCCCTTGATTCTACATGGAGTAACGCCTCTCTCCTTGTTCAATTCTGAGATCTGAATGTGTGTGAAAGCTGTCATTCACCTACCTTGTTGGGAATATAAACTTTCTTTTTGAGGTGAACCACACTACTTTCATATCTATGGGGAGTCACTCGCTCCAACTCAGTTTTCCATTGCAAACTGCCTTTCCTTGAAAACCAGGTGTAAGGAACATGCTGAGAAATTACAGTGTTTCTAGATGTCTCCCAGCCCTTGATTCTAGATGCAGCAATATCTCTCTCCTTGTTTCATTTTCAGCTCTGAATGTGATTGGAAGCTGTCTTTTACCTACCTTGTTGGGAACAGCGAGATTCTGCTTGAGGGGAACTATGCAACTTACAAATCTATTGGAAGATACTCGCTCCAACTCGGCTTTCCTTTGCAAATTGACTTTCCTTGCAAACAGGATCTAGGAAAAGTGCTGAGCATTCACAGTCATTGTTTCTTGGTGTCACCCAGCACTTAATGCTACATGCAGCATTGCTTCTCTCATTGTTCTATATTCAGATCAGAATGTGTGTGGAAGTTGTGCTTCCCCAACCTTGTTGGGAACACAGTTTCTGCTTGAGGTAATCTATGCTACTTACATATCAAAGGGGAGGCACTCTCTCCAACACCGATTTCAAGCAAACTGCCTTTCCTTTCAAGCCTGCTCTAGGAAACATGCTGAGATATCACAGTCAGTGTTTCTAAAGGTCCCCCAGCCCTTGCTAGATGCAGCAACGTCTCTCCCCTTGTTTCATTCTCAGATCTGAATGTATGTGGAAGCCGTCCTTCACCTACCTTGTTGGGAACACATAATTTCTGCTTAAGGGGAAATGCGCTACTTATATATCCATGGGTAGTCACTTGTTCCAACTCAGTTTTCCAGTGCAAACGGCCTTTCCTTGCAAACCGGCTGTAGGAAACATGCTGAGAAATCACAGTCAGTGTTTCTAGATGTCCCCTAGCCCTTGAACCAAGATGCAGCAATGCCTCTCTCCTTGTTCCATTCTCAGATCTCAATGTGTGTGGAAGCTGTTATTCAACTACCTTGTTGGGAGCAGTGAGTGCCTGCTTGAAGGGAACTAGGCTACTTACATATCTATGGAGAGGCAATCACTCCAAATCGTTTTTCCAGTGGAAACTGCCTTTCCTTCCAAACCAGCTCTAGTAAACATGATGAGAAATCAGTGAGTGTTTCCAGATGTCCCGCAGCCCTTCATGCTGGGTGGAGAAACACCTCTCTCCATTTTTAATTCTCAGATCAGAATGTGTGTTGAAGCAGTCCTTCACCTACCTTCTTGGGAACACAGAGTTTCTGCTTGAGGGGAACTACTCTACTTACATATGCATGGGGGGGCCCTCACTCCAACTCGGTTTTCCAGTGCAAACTGCCTTTGCTTACAATCCAGCTCTAGGAAACATGCTGAGAAATCACAATATGTGTGTCCAGATATTCCCCAGCCATTGATACTACATGCAGCAACGCCTCTCTTCTTGTTCCATTCTCAGATCTGAATATGTGTGGAAATCGTCCTTATCCTACCTTGTTGGGAACACATAACTTATGCTTGAGGGGAACAAAGCAACTTACATTTCTACGGGAAGCAGCTCCTCCTACTCATTTTCCCAGCACACACTGCCTTTCCTTCCAAAGTGACTCTAGGAAACATCTGAGAAATCACAGTCAGTGTTTATAGATGATGCCCAGCCCTTGATGCTAGGTGCAGCAATGCCTCTTTTCTTGTCCCATTCTCAGATCTGAATGTGTGTGGAAGCCATCCTTCACCTACCTTGTTTGGAAAACCGAGTTTTTGATGAGGGGTTACTATGCTACTTACATATCTATGGGGAGGCACTCCAGCTCGGCTTTCCAGTGCACACTGACTTTACTTGGAAACCGGCTGAAGGAAACATTTTATTAAATCAGTGTCATTGTTTCTACTTGTAGCCAGGTCCTTTATGCTGGATGAATATGCCATTCTCCACATGCTCATATCTGAGATCTGAATGTGTGTGGAAGCTGTCCTTCAGGTTGTTTATTTTTAACACAGTGTTCCTGGGTTAACTGAACTACGCTACATAAATATCTGTGAGTAGGCACTTGCTGGTACTCAATTTTCCAGTGCAAACTGCCTTTCCCTGCAAACCGACTCTAGGAAACATGAGGGTTCAGAGTAAGTATTACTAGATGTACACATGCCCTTTATGATAGAAGAAAGAACGACTCTCCACATGCTCCATTTTGGCATCTGAATGTGTGTGGAAGCCGTCCTTCAACTAATTTGTTGGGAACATAGGTATTCTGAGTTACGGGAATTACGCTACTTACCTATCTATTGGGAGGCACTCGCTCCAACTAGGTTTTCTAATGCAAATGGCCTATCCCTTGAAACAGCTGTAGGAAATATGCTGAGAAATCAGACTCTTTCTATATATACCCATGCCTTTTATGCTAGATGAAAGAATGGCATTCCACATGCTCCATTCTGGGATCCAAATGAGTGTGGAAGCCTTCCTTCATATAGCTTGTTGGGAACAGAGTTGATCGGTGTTCTGGGAACTGCACAACTTAAATATCTATGGGGAGGCATTTACTTCAACTCATATATCCAGAGCAAACAGCCATTCCCTTTAAAAAGGCTCTAGGAAACATGCTGAGAAATCACAGTAAGTTTTTCTAGATGTAACCATGCTCTTTATGCTAGATGAAATAGCGCCTCTCCACATGCTCCATTTGGGATCTGAATGTGTGTGGAAGCTGCTCTCAGAAGTTTGTTGGTCACACAGGTGTTCTGTGTTAAAGGAGTTATGCTACTTACCTATTTATGGGGAGTGACTTGCTCCAACTAGTTTTTCCTGCACAAGCTTCCTTTCCCTTGAAAACGGCCCTAGGAAACATGCTGAGAAATCAGAGTACGTGTTTCTAGATATACCCAGGCTCTTTATGCTAGATGAGAGAATGGCTATCCCCATGCTCCATTCTGGAATCCTAATGTGTGTGGAAGTCGTCCTTCATCCAGCTTTTTGGGAATACCAGGTTTTTATGTTAGGGGAAGTATTCTACTTAATTATCTATGGGGAGGCACTAGCTCCAATACTGTTTTCCATTGCAAACTGCCTTTCTGTTGAAACCTACTCTAGGAAACATGGTGAAATATCAGAGAAATTGTTTCTAGATGTACCCAAGCTCTTTATAGTAGATGAAAGAATGCCTCTCCACATTCTCCATTTGTGATCTAAATCTGCATGTATGTCCTGCTAAATTAGTTTGTTTGGAACACATGTGTCTTGTTTTATGGGAACTATACTACTTACCTATCTATGAGGAGTCACTTGCTCCAAGATGGTTTTCCAGGCAAACTACCTTTCACGTGGAACCAACTGTAGAAAAGATGCTGAGAAATAAGTGTAAGTATTTCTAGATGTAATCATGCCCTTTATGCTACATGAATGAACGCCTCTCCACATGTTCCTATCTGGGATCCGAGTGTGTGTGGAAGCTGTCCTTCACTTAGCTTGTTGGGAACACATATTTTCTGTGTTAGTGGAGCTTTACAACTTACAAGCATATGGGGAATCACACATTCCAACTTGCTTTTCCAGAGTAAACTGCCTTTCCTTTTAACCTGGCTCTGGGAAACATGCTGAGAAATCAGGGTAATTGTTTCTAGACGTACCCATGCCCTTTGAGCTAGACGAAAGAACTCTTCTCCACATGTTCCATTCTGTTATCTGAATATGTGTGGAACATATCTTTAACCAAGTTTGATGGGAACACATTGTTTCTGTGTTGGAGGAACTCGCTACCTACAGATTGATGGGAGGCACTCGCTCCAAAACTTTTTTCCTGCACAAACTACCTTTGTCTTGAAACAGGCCCTATGAAACATGCTAAGAATTCAGAGTCATTGTTTCTAAATGTACCAATCCTCTAAATGCTAGATGAACTTAATGCCTCTCTACATGTTTCATTCTGAGATCCAAATGTGTATGTAAGCTATTCTTCAACTTGTTTGTTGGGAACACAGAGTTTCTGTGTTAGGGGAATACTCTATTTACAAATCCATATGGAGGCACTCAGTCCAACTCGGTTTTCCAGTGGTATCTTCTTTCCCTTGAAACTGCTTCTAGGAAATATGTGGAGAATTAAGACTAACTGTATCTTTAGATACCTATGCCCTTTATGCTAGAAGAAAGAACGAATCTCCACATGCTCCATTCTGGGATCCTAATGTGTGTGAAAGCCATCCTTCATCTAGCTTGCTTTGAACACAGGGTTTCTGTGGCATGAGAACTACACTACTTACATATCCATGGGGAGGCACTTGCTTCTAATCAGTTTTCTGGAGCAAACTGCCTTTCCTTTGAAACCGGCTGTAGGAAACATGCTGAGAAATCAGAAAATTTATTGATAGATGTACCCATACTCTTTATGCTAAATGAAAGAACTCCTCTCCACATGCTTCATTGTGGGATCCGAATGTGTGTGGAAGTCGGCCTTAAACTAGCTTGTTTGGAACACAGGAATTCTGTGTTAGGGGAACTATGCAACTTACCTATCTTTCAGGAGGCAATCGCTCCAAATTGGATTTCCAGTGCAAAGTGACTTTCCCTTGAAACCAACTCTAGGAAACATGCTGAGAAAGCAGAGTAAGTGTTCATATAAGACATCCTTCCCCTAGCTAGTGGGTAACACAGGGTTTTGAGGTTAGCAGAACAATGCTACTTACATATCTTTTGGGAAGCACTGTCTCCAGCTCGGTTTTCCAGCACAAACTGCCGGTCCCTTGAAACCGCCTCTAAGAAACATGCTGAGAAAACAGAGTAAGTGTTTCTAGATGTACCCATGCCCTTTATGTTAGGTGAAAGAACTCCTCCCTACATGCTCCACTCTGGGATCCGAATGTGTCTGGAAGTCTTCCTTCAAATAGCTTGTTGGGAAAACAGGTGTTCTGTGTTAGAGGAACTATGCAACTGACCTATCTGGAGGCACTCGCTCCAAATCTGTTTTTCAGTGCGAACTGCCTTTCTCTTAAAATTGGCTCTAGGAAACATGCTGAGTTATCAGGTAAGTGTTTCTAGATGTACCTATGCCCTTTATGCTAGATGAAAGAGTGCCTCTCCACATGCTCCATATAGGGATCCGAATGTGTGTGGAAGCCGTCCTTCAAATAATTTGTTGGGAGAAGATGGTTTCTGGGTTAGCCAAAGTAATCTACATACGTATCTATGGGGTGGCAGCGGCTCCAAGTCTGTTTAACAGTTCAAACTGCCTTTACCTTGAAAACGGCTCTAGGAAACATGTTAAGAAAAGAGAGTAAGTTTTTGTTGATGTAACCTTACCTTTTACGCTAAATGAAAGAACTCCTCTCCACATGCTCCATTCTGGGATGTGAATGTGTGGATGGTGTCCTTCACCTAGCTTTAATGAATCACAGTGTTTCTGTGTTAGGAGAACTACACTACTTACATATCTATGAGGAGGCAATCGCTCCAACTCTGTTTTCCAGCAAAAACTCCTTTCCTTTGATATCAGATCTAGCAAACATTCTGAGAAATCAGAGTAAGTGTTTTTTAGATGTACCAATGCCGATTCTGCTAGAAGAAAGAATGTATCTCCAAATGCTCCATTCTGGGATCCGAATGTGTGTGAAGCCGTCCTTCAACTAGCTTGTTGGTAACACATTGTTACTGTGTTAGGGGAATAACACTACTTACATATCTATTGGTAGTCACAGGTTCCAACTCGGTTTTCCAGTGCAAACAGACTTTCCCTTTAAACCGGCTCTAGGCAACATGCTTAGAAATCTGAGTAAGTGTTTCTAGATGTAAAATTTCCATTTCTGGTAAATGAAAGAATGCCTTTCCACATACTCCATTCTGGGATGTGAATGTGTGTGAAAGCCATCCTTTACCGAGCTTGATGGGAACACTGGATTTCTGTGTTAAGGGAATTATGCTACCTACATATCTAAGGGGAGACACTCGCTCTAACACAATTTTTACAGGGCAAAGCTCTTTGCCCTTAAAACCAGCTCTAGGAAACATGCTGAGAAATCAGAATAATTGTTTCTAGATATACCAATGCAGGGACAGGGATGTTCCTCAGTCTTCCCTGAGCCCACCTGTGGAGCAGCGACCCAGGCGGAGAGCACAGCAGCAGAAAGTAGCAAAGCGACTGGCACCAGGAGAAGGAGGGTGGCCACTGACTTTTGGGCAGGAACGCAGCCCCTGACCACAGTGCTGGGAGGGGCAGTGACCCACCCTTCTACCTGGCCAGTCTGCAAAATCTGACTGTGGCATCGGGAGGGGCAGTGACATGCCCACCCATAGCAAAGGAGAGCTGCACCTGACTCAGTGTTGGGAGGAGGCACAATCTGCTTGCTGACAGGCACTGGGAGCAGCACAGACAAGGGTGCCAATGGAGGGCCTCTGGAAACAGCAAGCTGAGCTTCCAAAACAGGATAAAGACAGAAAGATCTCACATCAAAGTCTACAGGAGAACACTGAGCCCCTCCTTTTTTGTTTTTTTAAATCTGTTTTTACCTGTTCTATTTTCTATCATTCTTTTAATTTTTACTTCTTAATTCATTTTTATTTCTCTTGGCTTTGGTGTCCTGTTATTGATTACACACAGGTTTCAGATACATCTTTTCCACTTTTCTCCTTTTTTAAAGGTTTTTAAATGACATCTCAACCCGATTGCTATTCTGCTTCAACTTCCTCTTCTATCATTAATTATACACTCTTTTCAAACCTTTTTTTTATTCTTTTAAAATTCTTTCTCTCTTTTTTTTCTAAGTCTTATTCCTACATAGGCATTAGATATATAAACTCCTTAAGGACCACAATAGATAACTGATACTCCATAAAACACAGTGCCAGAGAGGCATGAGCATGATGAAGAAGCAGAGAAAGCATCCCCAATTAAAAGACCAAGAGAAATACCCTGAAAGAAAATCAATGAAATAGACATTGATAGCCTACTAGATCAACATTTCAAAAAAGGAGTGATCAAAATATTGAGGGAACTAAAAGAGATAGTGTTTAGAGAAATAAAATATGCCAAAAATGAAATTGAAGCTATAAAGAAGAGCCAAGTAGAATTGATAAACTCATTGACTTAGATGAGGAGTGATCTAATGGCTGAGCAAACCAGACTAGAAAATGCAGAGGAACGAATTAGTGACCTAGAAGACAGGACAATGAAAGCACCCAATGAGAAGAGCTACAAGATAAACAAATTAAAATAAATGAAAATGACATAAGGGACCTATGGGATAATATAAAGCATCCCAATCTTCCCATAATAGGGGTCCCAGAAGGGGGAGAAAGATCAAAGGGGATTGAAAAGGTTTTTGAAGAAATCATGACTGAAAACTTCCCAAACGTAAAGAAGGAATCAGATATCCAAGTATAGGAAGCTCAGAGGGTCCCAAACAGGAAGAACCCAAAAAGACCCACACCAACACATATCATAATCATGATGGCCAGAGTCAAGGATAAAGAAATGATCCTAAAGTCAGCAAGAGAAAAGCAAAGAGGGAGTTACAAGGGAACCGCCATAAGACTTTCAGCTGATTTCTCTACACAAACACTACAGGCCAGAAGGGAGTGGCAAAATATATTCAAAGCCCTGAATGAAAAAAAGATGCAGCCTAGTATACTTTATCCAGCAAGGCTATCCTTTAGGATAGAAGGAGAGACAAAGAATTTCACAGACAAGAAAAAACTACAGAGATTAGCAACACTAAGCCCATGCTAAAAGAAATATTGAAAGTTCTACTCTAAATAGAAAAGAAGCAGGATTCTACATAAATGAGAAACTCACAACTGGAAAGGTGATAACTCATGAATTACAAATAAAATAAACACAAAATTATAAAAGAAGGTATATAAATAATTGAGAGTGGGAGAGGGAGGCAGGAAAATACAGAATTTTTTTTTTAATTTCTTGTTCTCAGTAGAATGAGTTTGAGATCATGTTACTATCAGTTTAATAAAAACAGTTATAGTAATGGGTAAATAGACTTAAAAAAAGGGTAACCACGAGCCAAAAACTTACAAGGGAGTCACTAAAACTAAATAAAATTCATGATAATACAAAGGAAAATTACCAAACCACAAAAGGAAGAAGAAAGGAACAAAGAGGAAATACCAAATCAACTGCAAAGTTAAGTTCAAAATGGCAATAAACACTCATCTGTCATTAATTACTGTAAATGTTAATGGACTAATGCTCCAGTCTAAAGACACTGAGTGGCAGACTGGATAATAAAGCAAGAACCTTCAATATACTGCATACAAGAGACCCACTTCAGGGAGAAGGACACATATAGATTGAGAGTGAAAGGATGGAAAAGGATAATAAATGCAAATGGAAAAGCCAAAAAAGCAGGTGTTGCAGTACTGATTTCAGACAAAATAGACATTAAAACAAAGGCCATAAAGAAGGACGTTTTATAATGATTAAAGGAGTGATACAAGATGAGGATATTACACACATTAATATATATGCACCCACTATAGGAGCACCTAAGTACATAAGACCATTACTAACAGAGATAAAGGGGGATTTTGATGGGAATACAATCATAGTTGGAGATTTTAACACCACATTAACATCACTAGACAGATCTTCCAGAGGGAAATTAAATAATGCAACAGAGAAATTAAATAATACAATAGAAAAATTACATTTGGTGGATATTTTCAGAGAATTACACTCCCCAAAAATAGGATATACATTCTTTTCAAGAGCACATGGAACATTTTCCAGGATTGATCATGTACTTGGGCACAAAAGAAACCTCAACAATTTTAAGAAGATAGTAATTATCTCAAGCATCTTTACTGACAACAATGTCATGAAACTAGAAATCAACAACAGAGAAACAAAGAAGAAGAAAAGGAAAGCTTGGAGATTAAAAAAAATGTTATTAAAAAAACAATGGGTCAATGAGGAAGTGAAAGCTGAAATTAAAAAATACCTTGAGACAAATGACAATGAAAGCATAACCACACAAAATTTATGGGACACAGCAAAGGCAGTGCTAAGAGGGAAGTTTATAGTGATACAGCCCTTCCTCTAAAAAGAAGAAAAACCTCAAATAAACAATTTAACCCACCAGCTGAATGAACTAGAAAAAGAAGACCAAAAAACCCCAAAAGGCAGCAGAAGGAAGGAAATTATACAGATTAGGGAGGAAATAAAGAAAATAGAGATTAACAAGACCATAGGTAAAATCAACCAAACCAAAATCTGGTTTTTTGAAAAAGTAAATAAAATCGACAAACCTCTGGCCAAACTCACAAAGAAGAAAAAAGAGAGAGCACAAATTAGCAAAAAAAAGAAAAGAAATGGAGAAATTGCAACAAATAAAATAGAAATACAGAATGTCATTTGAGAATATTATGAAAAACTATATGTAACCAAACTGGATAACCTTGAGGAGATGGACAAGTTTCTGGAAACATGCTGTCCACCAAGACTGAATCAATAAAAACTGACCACTTGAACAAACCAATCACTAGTAATGAAACCAAATTTGCAATAAGAAACCTCCCTATAAATAAAAATCCAGGACTATAAATAAAAATCAAATACTTTTTCTGCATCTATTGAGATGATCATGTGGTTTTTGTCTTTTCTCTTGTTGATGTGATGTATTACATTGATTGATTTGCATATGTTGAACCACAATTGTGTCCCTGGGATGAACGCCACTTGGTCATGAAGTATAATCTTTTTTATGTGTTGTTAGATTCTATTTGCTAATATTTTGATGAGGATTTTGGCATCTATGTTCATCAGTGATATTGGCCTATAATTTTCTTTTTTGGTAGTGTCTTAGCCTGGTTGTGGTATCAGGATGATGGTGGCTTTATAGAATGAGTTTGGGAGCATTCCTTACTTTTCAATCTTCTGGAAGAGTTTGAGAAGGACTGGTATCGGTTCTTCTTTGCATGCTTTGTACAATTCCCCACTGAAGCTAGAACACTCCCTTACAACATACACAAAAATAAACTCAAAATGTATCAAAGACTTAAATATAAGACAAGATACAATAAGAGGGAAACATAGGCAAAACTTTATCTGACATACATATCAAAACATTTCTCCTAGTAGAAATAAAAGCAAGAATAAATAAATGGGACCTAATGAAACTTACAAGCTTCTGCACAGCAAAAGAAACCATAAGTAAAATAAAAAGACAACCTACGGAATGGGAGAAAAAATTTGCAAATGAAATCGATAAAGGCTTGATCTCCAGAATATATAAGCAGCTCATATGACTCAAAAAGAAAAAAATAAACGACACAATCCAAAAATGGGCAGAAGATCTAAACAAGCAATTCTCCAAGGAAGACATATAAATGATCAATAGACACATGAAAAAATGTTCAATATCACTAATTATCAGAAAAATGCAAATCAAAACTACAATGAGGTATCACCTCACACCAGTCAGAATGGCCATCGTTCAATAGTCCACAAATGACAAATGCTGGAGTGGCTGTGGAGAAAAGGGAACTCTCTTACACTGCTAGTGGGAATGCAGTTTGGTGCAGCCACTGTGGAAAACAGTATGGAGATTCCTCAAAAGACTAGGAATAGAGTTACCATATGATCCAGGAATCCCACTCCTGGGCATATATCCAGAAGGACCCCTACTTCAGGATGATACATGCACCCCAATGTTCATAGCAGCTTTACAATAGCCAAGACATGGTAACAGCCTAAATGTCCAACAGATGACTGGATAAAGAAGAAGTGGTATATTTATACAATGGAATAATATTCAGCCATAAAACCCAACAATATAATGCCATTTGCAGCAACATGGATGTTCCTGGAGAATGTCATTCTAAGTGAAGTAAGCCAGAAAGAGAAAAAAAATGCCATAAGAGATCACTCATATTTGGAATCAAAAAAATAAAAAAAAGCATAAATACAAAACAGAAACTGACTCATAGACATAGAATACAAACTTGTGGCTGCCAAGGGGACGGGGGGTGGGAAGAGATAGATCGGGATTTCAAAATTGTAGAATAGTTAAACAAGATTATACTGTATAGCACAGGGAAATATATACAAGATCTTATGGTAGCTTACAGAGAGAAAAATGTGAAATATATGTTCATGTATTACTGAAAAATTGTGCTCTAAATAGGAAATTGACACAACATTGTAAAATGACTATAAATCAATAAAAATTTTAAAAAATAAATCTCGGAACTGAATGTGTGTGGAAGCCATCCATCACCTACCTTTTTGCGAACACTGAATTTCATTGATTTGGACACAGTCATACCTATGTATATATATGGGGAGGCACTCTCTCCAAATCGATTTTCCATCACAAACGGCCTTTACCTTGAAACCGGCTCTAAGAAACGTGGTGAGAACTCAGGGTAAGTGATTCTATATTTACCCTTGCCCATTACGCTAGCTGAATGTATGCTTCTCCACATGTTCCATTCTGGGATCCAGGCCCTAACCTTGAACTCTGACCCTCACCATGAACACTTCTCCTATCCCTAAACCCTGTCACTGAACCTGACCCAGCCCCAGCTCTAACACTAACCTTGACCCAACCCCAACCGGAAACTTGTCCCTGACCCCTAACCTGAACACGAGCCTCACTCTCATCCTGATCCGCACCTTCATCCTCTCCCTCAACCTCACCCTCTCCCTCATACTAAACACGAACATGTACCCTAACTAACACCTGAGCCCGCATCCTACTTACCCGTGCCATAAACTTGTACCCTGACCCCTAGCCCTATACCCAGCACTACCCATGAAATTGACCCTGACACTGACCCTAGCCCTGACTCTGCCCAAGCCCTAACCCTGGCCCTGGCTCTAGTCCTAACCCTAGTCCTAACACTAGCCCAATCCGTAGCCATGACCCAGAAGCCCTGACCCCAACTGCTGACCCTGACCATAAACCCTGTACCTGAACATGACCCTGACTGATATTGACCCTGAACCTGTCCCTGAAACTTGTCCCCACACCAAAAACACTGACCTTAACACTGACCACTGACTCCTATCCAGACCCTAATGCTGACCCCTGAAATTGACCCTGACCCAGACTCTGACCCAGACCCAGATGCTGAACAGGACCTTACCTTAACCCTACCGTTAACACTAACCCTAACCTTACCTTAACCCTAACCTAACCCTAACCCTAAACCCTAACCTGAAACCAAGCCTTTACCCTAACCCTAGCCATAGACAGAGCCCTAGCCCTAACCCTGACCCTGAACCAAAACACTGACCCTGAACCTGAACCCTGACCCTAAGCCTGAATGCTGACCATAAGCCTGAACCCTGACCCTAACCTTAACCCTAACCTGATTCCAACCCCAGCCCCAACCCCGAATCAAACCCCAACCCAAGCTTGAACCCAAACCCGAACACTAAAACCCTGACTCTGACCCTAGACCCTAAACCCTAGACCCTGACCTAGACCATGACCCAGACCTTGACCTTTGCCCTGACCCTAGGCCATAATGCCTAACCCAGCTCTTACCCATAGACCCAACCACAGCCCATAAACATGACATAAACATCCAATACTTCCCCAGGCCCCTGTTCCCTAGCACTGACCCCTAACACACTTCACCTAACCCTTACCACTGACTATTTTAATTTCACCCTCTCTCTACCCCTCATCCCTTAATCCTATTTTCTTGGAATAACCTAAGACTATCTTGATGGAATAAAATCCCACAGAAACATCAGAAAAACAATCAACTTGCCAATTAAATTCGATTCCTCCACTTACCTAAAGTACTACTTACCTTAATTTAACCACACAATAAAAAGATTATGCACCTTAAGCAAATGTCTCCACAGAAGGTTTTATAATTTTTTAACATTTTAAACCAAACAATGTCATAAATTTTAACATAAAACTAAATGGTATAATAAACAACAATATTACAGCAGGAGAAATTACATAATCTGATTCAATTGATCACAAGAAACGTTAAAAAAACTCCACTCTTACTTCATGGAATAAACACTCTTGAAAATAGGGGTAGAAACAAATTATCTTAGTATGATACACAGCATTATAAGAAACAGTAAAAAAAATCTGGAATAAAGCCCAGAGGTTTCCTTTCAACACTTTTATTCACTATTTTCCTGGAACTTCCACAAAAAGCCAGGGTGAAAGACAGTAAGAGTATCAACAAATAAAATTGCTACACTAAAAACAAATCTATTCACCAATCAGATGACATCATATATATATATATATAAGTCTTGAAATCATGAACAATTCACTGAGTAGCTTAACTTTTAAGCTGTAAGCGACTCAAATACTTCAGCAAGTAGACAATACAAATTGTCAATGTATCAGAATTTCTTTCTTGTACACACTAACAATGAAAGCTATCAAGAATAATTTAACAGAATTTTATTTTACATAATATCAATATTACTAGAATACTTAAGAATCAACTTTATCAAGGTGTAAGACAAGTAAATTGAAACGGAAAAGACATTACCAAAAGAAATAAAATAAAACCTTATAAAAAGAAGACATCCCATGTTGATAACAAAACTAAACATGGAAGGAGTGCCCAAAGCGATCTAGAGAGAAATAGACTGAAGCCAGTTTACTAGAAGATTTATCTGCTGACTGAAACTTCCTGTAGTGGAAGCCCACCAATCTACTAAGTATTTTCCTTAATTAAAGTGTTTGATTGGCTTCAATTGATGTAGTACAAACTCTTGTAATCCATATTTTCAGAAAGGAAATTGTACTTCCTTAAACATTTGAAAACTGTTGGTGTGTATAACCTGAATCCATACTTAAGCACTGATACAGTTGATATTAAGGGCAGTAATCCTGTGACTGTTAGGATTAGTAATAATCAGAGTGTTGTTTTCTATGTTTAAAATCTCATTTTTTTCATAATTTATTGTTAAAAATATAGGTAGTGCTATGGAAGATTTTAGCCAGAAGTACAAATATATGTTGAAAAATGCTGCAAGGAATATTAATGTTTGTAGATTGATATTAATGAATTTTGTTATATCTTGAGTTATTACTCATTTGAGGAAAAACCCTTATGCTGGTGGCAGACCACCTTAGACAATATGATGATGGGGATAAAAATTATGATCAGAAGAGTTTTATTTTATGTGTGTGATAATGATACTGTTGCAGTCCATGCACAGGGCATAAATAGTAAGTTGACAGTGTTTTTGATACAAATTAGTGCATTTAGGGTTGTCATGATTGGATTACACATTGTAATAGCTTTTATTCATCTTATATGGACAGTTGATGAGCAGGCTATACATTTTGTATTGGGTTTTGTTAGTCTGTCTCAGCTTCTGATGATACTTCATAATACAGCTTTGAAGAATAGTATGTTTAGTGGGCAGTGAGATTTGGTGTAACACATAGGGGTGTAAATCTGTCACATTAATAAGATTGGCTCTATTGTATGATGTATGCCCTGTATAAATTCAATCACTCAGAAAAGAAATGGGGGAAGTTCAATTTTATATCTAGGGCTATTGTTAAAATGGTGGATGCTCTTAGATTAAAGAATTTTGTACTTGTTCATTGACTGGAGTATACTAGATTAATAATAATATCCAATATAAATAGTATTGATGTGGTGTTTATTGTTAGAAAAGACTTGTTGGATGCTTCTATAACTTGTGCATTTAATTTTCTTTTAGAATGGAAATACTAGTACCATGTGAGCTTTTTATTAAAATAATGATTCCTGAGATAATGGTCAGCAGAGTGACAGTAAAAATAGGGTTTACTAGTATACTAAAGATATAAAACAATACTCTTAGGGTATGTACCTGATATTTTATTTAACAGACTATATTCACCATAGAATGTGGCATAATGTGGTAGCATGAACATTTTAAAATTCTTAGGGGTAGGATCAATTCCTATGATTCTAGGAACTGATTAAACCTCTTTTATTTACTATTTTAAAAGAGCTCTTTTGGGGGAGGTTATAGCTCAGTGGTAGAGTGTATGCTTAGATGATGATGATGATGATGATGATAATAATAATAATAATAATAATAATATATTAAATATTTTAAATAACAACAACAACAATAATAATAATAATAATAATAATAATAAATTTAAACATGCATAAGTAAACCTACTTACTTCCCCCCTAAAAGCAGAGCAAAACAAACAAACAAAAACTCTTTGGTCAGACATAATTCTTATGTTTGTAGTGGGATGCCTGATGCACTGACAGGTACTGAAACATATACATAGAGCTAGTCTTTGTGTTAATTTTTTTCATAAATAAGAGATGTATAAAAAAGAAATCTAAAAAGAGAACATAAATCCAAAACAGAAATAGATTCATAGACATAGAATACAAACTTGTGGTTGCCAAGGGGGAGAGGGGTGGGAAGGGATAAACTGGGAGTTCAAAATTTGTAGATACTGACAGGCATATGCAGAATAGATAAACAAGATTGTACTGTATAGCACAGGGAAATATATACAAGATCTTGTGGTAGCTCACAGGGAAAAAAATGTAACAATATATATATATATATATATGTTCATGTATAACTGAAAAATTATGCTCTACACTGGAATTAGACACAACATTGGAAAATGACTATAACTCAATAAAAATGTTAAAAAGTAAGAGATGTATAAGATGATCATCTAAAAATTGTGTGTAGGATATTCAAATTCATAGAAAGGATATTGTTAGGATGCATGTTTGAATAATAACATTGGCTGTATGTAATTTGGCTGTATATAATTGTGTTATCCAGGGATTTTGAAATGCCCTTAAAAATAGAATAATTTTGAAACCATTTATTATAGTGATACTCACATATTCAGCTATAAAGATCAGAGAAAATAGACCTGCTACATATTCTACATGGAAGGTATAAGCAAGTTTTGATTCTCCTGTTAAATCAAAATGGGGTTCTGTTGATTTCTGCTACAATAGAGGTAAATATAAAAAAATATGGCTAGGGGTTGGGAGGGGAAAATTAATCATATGTATTCTTGTTTAATAAATGAGTGTATAAATGACCCATTTATCAGTGGGGATAATAAACCAATAATTGCTAGTTTACATTATTTGAGATTGTGCTCTTGCCCATAAAGCTCTGATTAGTGTGTATTTTTAATATTATACTCATCCAGATCAGAGCATGGAATAAGAAGCTAGGCTTCATACAGCCAGTATAAGAAGTGTGCCTAAGTTTACATCAGTGGATAGTGAATAAGTTATGTTAAGAGGAACTGCTAATGTGAAAGCCATGGTTAAGGCCAGCATTGGTGCAATAATATACATAAATTGATGATATTTGGGCCTCTCTAAATTTCCAGAACCTAGGAATTCCCTTTAATTAATGTGAAAAGTGACACAGTGAGCAAACCTGTAATACTTAGTAAAAGAATGTAGATTGTAAATCTGTTCTTAGGAAGAGGACTTAACCTTAAGGAAATAAAGATTTATGTTTGAAGCAATTGTGTTCTGCTACTGTAGCAAACCATGTTCTACACTAAGGTATATATAAATTATTAAAATTTTACTGTATCACCAATTAATTTGATGGTGCTTTTATAAAGTGACCCTTAATTCCTTTGTCCTCTCATACTGGGACAAGTGCATAATAGATACAAACTTACTGGGATCATTCCAGTCTGAACTCATATCTCACAGAACTTTAATCATTAAATGAAACATTTTCAGCAGTTACAACACTGGGATCTTCTGATCCAATTCTGAGGGTATAAAACCTATTGCTGAAATGAATTCTACTTTTGAATTGAGCTATTATTCTTAGAGTACTTTATTATGTTAATCAATGTATTGGATCAATATATGCTAGAGCATTTTGAAAAGCTGGTCTAAATTTTAATCACTTGAAGCTGGTTATATTCATTGGGGCCACCACAACCATAATTATTAACCCATTAAAAGCTATGCTATCCGTTAAGTTTCAGTTATTTATTTTATAGATTAAACACATAAAGCACCAAAGGAACTTCTCATTTTATATGGCTCCCACCTCTTATTGGGAAGGTCAATTTCACTGATGAAAAGAGATAGTAAAAACCTTGTGCCATTCTCCTAGCTGCTTATTTAGAAAACAAGTGATTATGCTACATTTTCAGTGTCAGGAAACCATGGCCATTAAATATGTCCTTTGTTAGGCAGTGCCTCTAAGATTAGAAGTGCTAGAGGTAACCTTCCTGGTAAACATGCAGGACATGTGATTACAAAGTTCCTTTTCCTTTTAGAAAGTCATTCCTTAAATGCAAACCTGTGTTGGACTAACAGTTTTTTATAATTAAGTATTGGTTAGGGTTTATTTTACTGTTAACCATCAGTAAGTGATTCATCCTGATATAAGCTTATGCAAGGATAAATATTTCTTGCTACCAATATGAATAGTATTGCTTTTACTAATAGATTAGTCCAGTATTAAAATATGAGGTTTATTATTTTGCTATTGATATTGAGATGAATGTGTTCTTAACCTTGAATACTTTCTTAATTGGTGGCTGCTTTTAAGCAAACTACAGCATTGTTTATGCTTATTCTCTAGAGAAACTTATATCCTGCATCTACAAACCTGTAACTTTTAAAATTACATTAAATTATATTAACAGTTTTGTTTTTAATTAATAATTAAAATTGAACTAAAATTCTTTTATGAACAACCTGCTATCATCAGACTTGTTGGGCTTATTACCTCTACTCATAAATCTTCTATTATACCATATAGATGAATTTGTTCCAGTAAACTGTTCATAAATACATCATCTGGTTTCAAGGTATTTAACTTATTTCATCTTTCCGTAATGGTACTTTATACTACTAGATTTAATTTTCTATCTTAAATATATTAAGTGTTAAACAAATCTCTAGTTTACTTATGATAGTTGAATATGGTAGGAAGCCTGGGCTGGCTTTAGTTCAAATTTTTCATGAATTATGGAATCTACTGGGTGTAAACCATGTGCTTTTCTTTCAACTACACTTTATTGCATCAAAGCACACTCTATGGTGTGCTCACCTTGTCATGAATCACCTCCTCATTAATGACTTGTACTTGCTAATGGGCTATAAAAATTTATCACTATTTGAGTAGGGTGATGGGATGAGTGTGCCTGCTTTGTTTCCTGATTGTATTTGTCACACTTCTTAATTTACAACTATGTTCTCCTTTGGTATTTCTTAACAATTTTGTATATATTATTTGTACTCAAGTTGGCCCTTGACTTGCCATCCAATAGTTTACACTTAGACCTGACATTTTTATATCTGATCATTATGATTATGACTACTCCTTTTGCGGGTATACTGAAGATGCTGTTACAGAGACAAACCACCAAAAAAAAAAAACTGATAAAATAAATGAGTTTAGAAAAGTTGTATGATAAAATATCAATACAGAAAAATCAATTCTAAAAATATACACAATATCACTAATTATCAGAGAAATGCAAACCAAAACTACAAAGAGGTATCACCTCACACCAGTCAGAAAGGCCATCATCCAAAAATCCACAAATGACAAATTCTGGAGAGGCTGTGGAGAAATGGAACTCTCCTACACTGTTGGTGGGAATGCAGTTTGGTGCAGCCACTGTGGAAAACTGTATGGAGATTCCTCAAAAGACTAGGAATAGACTTATCATATGACCCAGGAATCCCACTCCTGGGCCTCTGTCCAGATGGAACCCTACTTCAAAAAGACACTTGTGTCCCAATGTTTATAGCAGCAATATTTACAGTAGCCAAGACATGGAAACAGCCTAAATGTCCATCAACAGATGACTGGATAAATAAGAAGTGGTATAATTATTCAATTGAATAATATTCAGCAATATAAATCGACAACATAACGTCATTTGCGCAACATGGATGCTCCTGGAGATTGTCATTCTAAGTGGAGTAAGCCAGAAGGAGAAAGAAAAATACCATATGAGATCACTTATATGTGGAACCTAAAACAAACAAACAAACAAACAAACAGCATAAATACAAATCAGAAATAGACACATAGACATAGAATACAATCTTGTGGTTGCCAAGGGGGCAGACGGTGGGAAGGGATAGACTGGGATTTCAAAATTGTAGAATAGATAAACAAGATTATACAGTATAGCACAGGGAAATAAATACAAGATCTTATGGTAGCTCACAGAGAGAAAAATTTGACAATGAGTATATATATATATATATATATATATATATATATATATATATATATGTTCATGTGTAACTGAAAAATTGTGCTCTTCACTGGAATTTGACACATTGTAAAATGATTATAAAGCAATAAAAAATGTTAAAAAAAAGAAAAATGTGTTGACTTCCTATATACTAATAAGTTCCAGAAAGATAAATTACTAAAACAAACTTATTTCACAATTGTACCAAAAAATAACCAAAATGTCTAGAAATAAATTATAAAGGATGTGAAAGGCCTGCACATGGAAACTTATAAAACAGTGATAAAGAAATTGATACAGGACACACATCCACAAAATTTGTGCTCATACATTAGAAGAACATTGGTATAACATTCATCAAGCCAAAGCAGTGTACACATTAATTGCAAACTCTATCAAATTCAAATAGCTTTTTTTTATGGACACAAAAACCAAGAAATCCTAGAATTTGTGTAGAACAAAGAACCTGGAATAACCTAAATGATCGTAAGAAAGGAGAAAACAACTACAGGCATCTTTCTCACTGACTTCACAGAACATGATGAAGCTACAGTCACCTAAGCAGTGTGGTACTGGCACAAAAACAGGCACATGAACCAGAGTGATAGAATAGAGAGCACAGGAATAAACCCAGTTTATGTTGTCAGTTAATTCACAACAAAAGAGCTAAGGACACATAATGGGGAAAGACATTATCCTCAATAAATGGTGCCAAGAACACTGGAAACCATATCCCCCCAAAATGACACAAGACACTGTCAACATCACACACAAAATTAAGAGTAAACTCCACAAGTTTCCATATAAAGCCCCTTCTCTGCTGGATCCTCTGAAAATGGAATCCCTTGGCTGTAACCACATGGAGAAAGCTTCTGCCCACTTTTTCCACATCTTTTACTCTCATGATGTTGCCTCCTGTTGGTTCCTGAAGAAGTCTGGTTCCTGCCTGTGTGTATTTACCTGAGCATTGTCCTGAAGTTGAAACCACAACGGGTCCTGAAGAGGCCCAGCCTCCACTAGCTCCACAAGGAGCCAAGCCCCTCAGTGAGAAACGTGCACCTCAAGGGTCAGAGAGTGTGCATGGAGCCACCTTCTGACCAGCTGGGAACTGCAGGTGCAACCACTCAGTGTTTACCAAGTGTACTCTAAATTGTCCATACAATTATAAAAATGCACATCTATAAATATTCTAAAGGAAAACATGTAAGAAAATCTACATAACCTTGTCTAAGTGATGAACTTTAAAAAAAAAAAAAACCCAAATCTATCCACAAAAGTAAAATTTGTATCATGGAATTTAAAAAAAATAAAAATTTAAACATTGTTTATGATCTTATTCAGAAAACCTAAACACAAATCACACACTGAGAAAAATAAATCTACACAACACATAACTGATTAAGGATTTGGACACAATTACATAAAAAATTTTATAACAAACAACCCAAATAAAAACTGGCAAAGATCTTAACAAACACCTTTCCAAAGAAAATCATATACCATTAAGGAATTACAAACTAAAATGATGATATAGAAATGCACACTTATTAGAACCACTAAACTCCAAAGAAATGATATTACCTGTGATTTATAGAGAATGAAGGAAAACAGGAACTCTCCCTCACTGCTGGAGGAATCCATGTGTGGCTACTTTGAAAGACAGTTTGGCAGTTTTTTCCAAAGCTAGTCAAAGTTCACCTGAGGACCCAACAGTATGTCTCTAGTATTTAGACAACTGCTTTGAAAGTGTCCAAACAAAACCTAGCCTGCAATTTTGCACAACAACTCTTCTCATAAAGCCTAAAATCTTTAAAATATGAGGATATCCTTCCATGCATGAATACATAAGATAATTAGGGTATACCCATGTGAAGGATGGCAAATTACACTCTAACATAGATCCCTTTAGCTTGAAGATTACAATGGACAGATTTCTTAAAAAAGAACCATGAGATTCTCTGAAACCCAAGTCAATTTTGCCTTTTTGAGGCAATTTTATATTTATAATGGAAATCTCCATTTGAAAGGTTGTGTCCCCCTCTGTGCCAGGAATAGAAAAATGACTAAATCTCAAACAACAACAACAACAACAACAACAACAACAAAAAACACTGTTATTAATGGAGAAGGCTAAGATTTAAATCTGTACAATGAACATACCCTTCCTTTCTTTTGGTTTTAGATGAAGATGTTATTTCAAATGATGTCTTGGGCCATTTCAGGGAATTACTCAATTTTCTTGGTATCTCCCATGCTTAAAGGAGGTATGCATGTTACTAAGTTTGTTTATACAATTATCTATAGACAGCTAATACCACAAAAGTGTGTACTTAAAATGATTTAAATGTTATGATTTAAAATGATTTAAGTGTCATATTATGTATTTTTAATCACAATCAAAATAATCAGGAATGTAGTACTGATACAATGCATGATAGTAATACACACTAAAAAGACCCCTAGTGAAAAAAGCCATAAAGAAATGTTCTCCCAGATTAAGTGATTATCATGTATGTTTTAAACCCATCAAGGTTGTAAAAAGGAGAGAATCTCAGTAACAATTCTAGAAAAAGAAAAAAAAAAGAAAACAAGCAGTTAGACCTACTGGTGAAAGTTGAAGTGAGCCTACAGATTAAATAATAATGTGGAAAGCATATCACTTCCTCATTTGTACATTATATGGTGGTTCTTCAGGTGAGTGTCCCTGCTTTGGGGAAAGCAGACTACAGTATTTGGTGCAAAGTGCAAACTATGAGGACTTTTTATCATTACAAAAATTATTGGAAAGTCCAATATTTTCAAAGCAACCATATCAATACCATGGCAGAAAAGTGGATAAGACAGATATCAAACGTTGATATAGAGGCCAATACTTATCCAGACCAAGGTCATCTAAAGTTGTGTTGATAATTGCCCTTGTAGAAATCCACTTGCTATTAAGAGGTACTGTGGGAGGAGTATACAAGTAGCCATCAAGGTTAAACAGTATCTAAACATCCTTATTGTCTTGCATCAGAGGTGCAGATGTACTGCCATTCTGTCTAAGCATCATCCATGTGAGTTCCTGCCTGGGTCCCCAAGCCATGCATCCACATGTCTATGCAAGTAACTGTCTCACTCCCAACAACATAGCACTGCCAGTAGCTCCTAGACCAGACAAAGAGAAAAAGAACTCGATGGGATATAGTCAGTGGTAGTGGTATGGAAGTGGCTGGTTTGGCCATGTGGCATCTTCCTAGGTTTGCAGGCCTCAGTGAGTGAGCGAGGAAGCCTGATATCTGGGTACATATCAAGGTGAACTCAGCTGGGCTGAGAGTGTGGGGCATTGGTGAAGGTTATAACAGACTTTTCAGGGGTACTTCTGCCTACACTTGTGCAACATGGTCTGTTCATCCCCAGCACAGATTAGAGAACAACACAGTTCCCACGGGTGCTGCACAAGGCCAAACCTAAGGTGTAATGGCTTACTGACTCTGCCATCGTGTGGTAACACAAAACCATCATCCATCAAGTAATGTGTGAATTTTCCTGAGAAAAGTGCTTTACAGAATTCAATGTAAATTCAATGTAGATTTTATAGAAATTCAATTATAGTGAAGTAGAAATCCACATATACAAATATATCCCATGCATGCAATAATAATTTTGCCATCATATATTTCCTAACATAAACAGCTATAATGTAGTTTCTTTAAAGGTTAATTGAAATGAAGAGAGAAGTAGTAAGATCTTAAGCTCCTATAGAGAGACAATTTCACAGCAACAGATATTTGGATGTATGTGGCTTATTTGGGAAGTGATGACAGGAATCCAGAGATGTATAGAGAGCAAAAAGGGACAGTAAGACAGGGAAAATGGAAAAGTCAAGAAAGGCGAGTTATGGGACTGGTTCCACTTCTGGGAAATGAGGTCAATCCCAAAATGGATATTCTGAAGAACTACATAGAATGCACTTCAGAAGTATCCCTTTGAAGGGCAATGTGGAGATTTATCCAACAACTCACATTTCCCATTTATTGAGAGTTTTTGTAGATGTCTTTAACACCCCTAAACTTTCAGGCTGTGCTTGTGCAAAATGAGCTGCCTTTCAGTTTAAAGAAAATCCTGAGACAGAATAGATGAAAGGCACTCGAGGCAGGACATAGACGTAAGCTTACTGGTACCAGGAATGCTCTGCTACAGTACGTTTGAGAACAGAGGCAAGAGGATGATCAATGAGAATTGGAAATAGCTGAAGCCTAAGAATTGGGAAATAGAGTGACCAAATCTGAATAATAATTTCAGACAAAGCCTTGTACTGAAAATAATTTAAACTTCTGGATTAAGGAAATTTATCTTTTCAAAAGCAATAAAAATGTTAAACTAGTACTGAATGACATCATTAGGACAAATTTCAAGGGAAAGTGGGAACTCAGTGAGGTTAGTGGAGCATGAAAGCTGTTGTCAAACAAAGGAACGTGCCATCAATTTTGAAGGTGTGAGATAAGCAGCCAGTGTTCAAAAGCCAGAGCTCACCCAAAGAGTCTATGGGGATGCAATGTACTTAATGACCATAGTGAATAATACTGTATTATATATTTGAAAGTTGCTAAGAGAGTAGATATTAAACGTTCTCATCATAGGAAAATATATATATAGCTATTTGTGGCAATGGATGTTAACTAGACTTATTGTGATCATTTGTATCAAATACATAAATATGATATATATATATAATATATCTATTTCAAATCCATGATTTTGTGTACCTGAAATTAATATATGCAAGTTATATCTCAATTTAAAAATAATGTAAAAATGCATGTACTAAAATATCAAAGGAGAAAAGAAGAAAAATAAAGGTAAAGGACTTAGGTTTTAATAACATGATATTAACCAATTATGAGAAATAAAAGCAATATAAAATGGGATGTATAATTCTATATACTTGCCTCTCAAGAACACTGAAGATTAATGCAATGACAACAGTTCCATTCAACAAAAAAGGTGATGAAGCTTCAATGGCAAAGTGTCTTTATTAATGAAGAAATATGTTTTGCTTGAACATTAAAAATTCCAAGCTTGAAATTCCCATAGTAGAGCCGTAGTAATGAATTCTTGCTGCATTTTGAAGGGCTTAAACTTTCAATTCAAAAAATAAATTCAGATCAGAATGCTCCCTAAACTATATGAGGCAAATGAATAACTGTGCATTGTTTGTTTTTTTCAGCTTAAAGGGAATAGATGCTATCTCATCTCTCCTGAAAATTATCCACTATTTCACATATCATAGAGTCGTTAATTAGAATTCCAGCATTATTTGATAATAAAACTAGAATGGGTTTTATTATAAATAAAACTATATGTTATATTAGAAAATATAATAACAGTATAATATATATTAATCACTTATTGTATTCCTGGAACTGTGCTAAACTTACTCAATGTTAATATATTAAACGTGATCACTATACACCTTGTGTGATTCTCAATGTGATTGTGCTATTTGTCAATTCATTGACTTCCCAACTCCAAGTCTACTCTTTATTCTCTATTCTGAAAAAATAGAGCTTAACTCCTCAAGTATTTTTCCTTGGCAAAATGGCAAAGTTCAGCTTTGTCAGTAGAAGGTGTTAGGAGGACAGACACGGTCTAATGGGAGACCTCCTTTAAATATTGAAAGAATACACTAGTTATTCTTAACATTTTCTGTACATAAACATCAACAGGGATGCTCTTAAAAATTCTCACACTTGACCTTTGGACCATCACCAGAGTGTCTGATTTAACAGAGCTGGACTTGGAGCTAAGCATGAGTGTTATTTTAAGGCCTCCTTCCCAAGTGATTTTAATTGCAAGCCAAGGATGAAAACAACTGGAGTACACCTACAAAGAAAGTGTGAACTTGAAGGGAATCTGCCTTCCCTCACTCCCAATGCATTATATTCAATGTTGATTTGATACAGTATGGAAAGGAGAGAGAAGAGAAGCAAAAAAAAAAAAAAATTCATGGCTACCATATTTATTTGCAGCCAGCGGTCTGTTTTAAAGTGTATGTTTTGTTATTATTCAAATATGGTGAGGCCAACAGATAAGGAGATGATTGTCATGGAAAAGATGGTTTGTTATTCACAGCTCCCAAGAGGAGAGGGCATGCCATGACAATGTGGGGCAACACAAGAAAGTACCAGGGTCAGTAAGGAGCAGAGTGAGCAAGGTGAAACCTGGGCAAGAGCTTTATTGTGGCTGATGCTGGAAGGGGAAAGGGAAGGGGTGAAGCAAAGTAGTCAGGTTAAGATTGGTTAGTTTGAATAATTTCAGCAGGCTGTATGGTATGGGGGTGTCCATAGTTGACTGATATCTGATCCTCAGGTGATTAGAGCAGTTGGATAGTGGCCCAGAGTGTGAAGGCTGATAGAGGTGGTGGCTGGAATATAGCCTATTGATTGGTTGGTTTTTACAAAAGGCACACTTGCAAGGGAGTCCTTTACTGTTTCTAAGAATAGGCTAACCCCAGATTGATCAGTCTCTTCAGGGACTGCAAAGTCCCAAGATGCCAAACCATTAAATACAGAAGCTAGTAAATATAGTTACTACAGGGTTGCATCTCTTGGATGGTCCAGGAACTCAAGCCAAAATTTTGGTTTAGGATGACTCTGGACTGGTAATATCCACAGGCACCTTAAAGAATTAAATATGAATCCTTCAGAATGGAAGATAATTTTACCCTATTCATCCTACAATTCCAACAAGAAATTTTAAAAGAAATTAAATAGCAATAACAATTTAAAAATTGCCAAGCTCAAACGGAAACAATGAGCAAACACCCTTCCAAAAAAAAAAAAAGAATAAAGTGACTAACAAAATTTAAATGTTGAAAATTATTGAATACAGATTACAAACTCATAAGCTTTCTCTGTTTAAACAAATAAAAGACAAACTTTAAAATATTTGCAAGTAATAGAAAATTATAAAGTGACAGCAAATTTCAAAAGGAACGGAAAAGTCTTTAAATGAAAAATGGAATAGCTGAAATTAAAAACCAAAAATATATTATTAAAAGCAGATTAGAGACATCTGACAAGAGAACTGCTGTTCTGGGAGACAAATCAGAATACAATATCCTGAGTGCAGCACAGAAGAGGAAGTAGGAGGAGAAGGAGAAGAAGATATGGAAGAGAACTGAGGCATCTTAGAGGATAAGGCAAGAAAATCTAAACTATATGAAATGGGTGTTCCAGAATAAAATTGAGATTAATGCAGAATCAGTTTTAAAGAACTTTCAACAACCAGAAAGAAATTAACAAAATGGCAATAATTGCATACCTATCAATAATTACTCTAAATGTAGATGGACTAAAGTCTCCAAACAGAAGACATAGAGTGACTGAACATATGAAAAATAAGATCGATGTATATGTTGCCTACAAAAGCCTCACTTTGGATCAAGATACACACTAACTGAAAGTGAAGGATTGGCAAAATATATCCTATGCAAAGGGAGACAAAAAGAAAGGTGGGGTAGAAATACTTACATCAGACAAAATAGATTTAAAACAAAGACTGTAAAAAGAGACAAAGAAGAGCATTACATAATGATAAAGGGATCAATTTAACAAGAGGATATAACAATTTTATGGGGGGAAGGTATAGTTCAAGTGGTAGAGTTCTTGCTTAGCATGCATGAGGTCCTGGGTTCAATCCCCAGTAGCTCCTCTAAAAATAGACAAACCTAATTACCCTGCCCCCAAAATTAAATAATTAAATCATACAATAATAAATAAAATATTTTTTAAAAGAGTACACAAGACTTGTAAATATCTATGCATCCAACATAGGATTACCTAAATACACAAAGCAAATATTAACAGACACAAAGGGAGACAGTAAGATAATAATAGTAATGACAATATTACAATAATATTTGAGGACTTTAACACCTCACTTACATCAATGGCTAGATCACAGAAAAGCAGAAAGGAAACAATGACCTTAACAATACTTCAGACCAGATGAACATAATAGATAAACACAGAACATTCCACCCAGAAGCAGCAGATACATATTCCTTTCAATTGCACATAAAGTCTTATACAAGATAGATCACATGTGAGGCCACAAAACAAAACTCAATAAATTTAAGAAGAGTAAAATTATATTAAGCATCTTTTCTGACCAAAACGGTATAAAATTAGAAATCAATTATAATAAGAAAACTGGAAAAAAAAATAAAGGAACAAACACATGGAGGCTAAAGATCAAGGTTCTAAAAAAGTAAATGGGTCAACAAAGAAATCAAAGAAGAAATTAAAAAATACCTTGAAGCAAATTAAAATAGAAATACAGCATTCCAAAATCTATAGGACACAGCAAAAATCATTCTAAGACAAAAATGTATAGTAATAAAAGCCTATCTTGGGAAACAAGAAAGCAAATAAACAATCTAACCTTACACCAAATAAACTAAAGCAAACAAACAAATAAACAAAGAAAGCCCAAAGTGAGTAGAAGGAAGGAAATACTAGAACAGTATGAGGGGAGGAGGAGAGAGAGAGAAGGGACAGAAAGTTTATTACAAAGAAATAATGGTTGAAAATTTCCCAAATTTATGGATGGAAATAAATATCCATATTCATACAGCATAAAGAAGCCAAAGGGAATGGATTCAAAGTCGACACTGAGACACATTATAAGCAATTGTCAAATAAAAGATGAAGACAGACTTTACAAAGTGTCATTAAAAAAAATAACTTGTCACATACAAGAGAACCCATAACTATGAGAGAATTTCCTTTTTTTAATGTTTTTATTAATTTAAAATCACTTTACAATGTTGTGTCAAATTCTAGTGTAGAGCATAATTTTTCAGTTATACATGAAATTATATATATTCATTGTCACATATTTTTTTTCTGGGAGCTACCATAAGATCTTGTATATATTTCTCTGTGCTATACAGTATATTCTTGTTTATCAGTTCTACAATTTTGAAATCCCAGTCTATCCCTTCCCACCATCCACCCCCTTGGCAACCACAAGCTTGTATTCTATGTCTATAAGTCTATTTCTGTTTTGTATTTATGCTTTGTTTTTTTTTTGTTTGTTTGTTTTTATTTTTAGATTCCACATATGAGTGAACTCATATGGTATTTTTCTTTCTCTTTCTAGCTTACTTCACTTACCATGACATTCTCCAGGAACATCCATGTTGCTGCAAATGGCGTTATGTTGTTGGGTTTTATGGCTGAATAGTATTCCATTGTATAACTATACCACTTCTTCTTTATCCAGTCATCTGTTGATGGACATTTAGGCTGTTTCCATGTCTTGGCTATTGTAAATAGTGCTGCTATGAATATTGGGGTGAAGGTGTCATCCTGAATTAGGGTTCCTTCTCTATATATGCCCAGGAGTGGGATTCCTGGGTCATATATTAAGTCTGTTCCTAGTCTTTTGAGGAATCTCCATACTGTTTTCCACAGTGGCTGCACCAAACTGCATTCCCACCAGCAGTGATGGAGGGTCCCCTTTCCTCGACAGCCACTCCAGCACTTGTCATTTGTGGTTATTTAAATTATGGCCATTCTGACTGGTGTGAGGTGATACCTCATTGTAGTTTTGATTTGCATTTCTCTGATAATTAGTGATATTGAGCACTTTTTCATCTGCATTTGTATGTCTTCTTTGGAGAATTGTTGTTTAGCTCTTCTGCCCATTTTTGGATTGGGTTTTTTCTTTTATTAAGTCATATGAGCTGCTTATATATTCTGGAGATCAAGCCTTTGTCAGTTTCATTTGCAGAAATTTTCTCCCATTCCATAGGTTGTCTTTTTGTTTTACTTATGGTTTCCTCTGCTGTGCAGAAGCTTGTAAGTTTCATTAGGTCCCATTTATTTATTCTTGCTTTTACTTCTATTGCTTGAGTAGACTATTCTAGGAGAACATTCTTGAGATGTATGTCAGATAATATTTTGCCTATATTTTCTTCCAGGAGGTTTATTGTATCTTGTCTTATGTTTAAGTCTTTGATCCATTTTGAGTTTATATTTGTGTATGGTGTAAGGGAGTGTTCTAGCTTCATTGCTTTACATGTTCTGTCCAGTTTCCTCCATACCATTTGCTGAAGAGACTGTCTTTATTCCATTGTATACTCTTGCCTCCTTTGTTGAAGATGAGTTGACCAAAAGTTTGTGGGTTCACTCATACCAGTCATTCTCAAACTCTTCCAGAAGACTGAACAGGAGGGAATACTCCCAAACTCATTCTATGAAGCCATCATCATCCTGATACCAAAACCAGGCAAAGACACTACCAAAAAAGAAAATTATATGCCAATATCACTGATGAACATACATGCCAAAGTCCTCACCAAAATATTAGCAAATCGAATCCAACAACACATAAAAAAGATTATACATCATGACCAAGTGGCGTTCATCCCAGGGACACAAGGATGGTTCAACATATGCAAATCAATCAATGTAATACATCACATCAACAAGAGAAAGGACAAAAACCACATGCTCATCTCAATAGATGTGGAAAAAGCATTTGATAAAATTCAACACCCATTTGTGATAAAAATTCTTACCAAAGTGGATATAGATGGAACATATCTCAACATAATAAAAGCTATATATGACAAACCTACAGCCAGCATAGTACTCAATGGTGAAAAACCCAGCAGCTTCCCACTAAAATCTGGGAGAAGACAAGGATGCCCAATATCACCACTCATATTCAACATCGTCTTGGAAGTCCTAGACACAGCAATCAAGCAAGAGAGAGAAAAGGGATCCAAATTGGAAGAGAAGAGGTAAAAGTGTCACTATATGCCAACGACATGTTACTATATATAGAAGACCCTAAAAGGTCCACACAAAAACTACTAGATCTGTTTAAAGAATTCAGCAAGGTAGCAGGTCACAAGGTTAATGTTCAAAAATCAGTTGCATTCCTTTACACTAATGATGAATCAACAGAAAAAGAAAGTAAAGAAACAATCCCCTTTAAAATAGCACCCAAAATAATAAAATACCTAGGAATAAATCTAACCAAGGAGGTGAAAGAATTATACAGAATACTATAAAACACTGCTGAAGGAAATTAAAGAAGACTTTAAAAAATGGAAAGATATCCCATGTTCTTGGATTGGAAGAATCAATATTGTTAAAATGGTCACACTACCCAAGGCAGTGTACAAACTTCATGCAATCCCTATCAAATTACCCAGGACATATTTCAGAGAACTAGAACAAATCATTATAAAATTATATGGAACCATCAAAGACCTAGAATTACCAAAGCATTACTGAAGAGAAAGAAAGAGGCTGGAGAAATAACTCTCCCAGACTTCAGACAATACTACAGAGCTACAGTCATCAAGACAGCATTGTATTGGTACAAAAACAGACATATGGACCAATGGAACAGGATAGTGAGCCCAGAAATGAGAGAATTTCTCAGCATAAATCTTATAGGCTAGAAAGGAGTAAAATGATATACTCAAAATGCTGATAGAAGAAAAACTGTAAAATAAGACTACTATATCCCACAAAATTGGTATTCAAAAGTGAAGGAGAGATAAAGACATTCTCAGACAAACAAAAGCTGAAGGAGTTCATCACCAAGAAATATTAAAGGGAGTTATTCAAGTTGAAAAGAAAAGACACTAAATAGCAACAGGAAAGTATACCAAAGTATAAAACTCACTGATATATATAAATATATAAACAAATATGGAATATTGTACAGTGTGATAGTAGTGTGTAAATCACAGCTTATTTTGGTATAAGAGTTAAAACACAAAAGTGTTAAAAATAAACATATGTATAAAAAGTTATAAATGGATGCACAATATAAAAATATGTAAAATGTGACAACAAATATAAAGTTGAAGAAGTAAAAGAGTAGAGTATTTGTATGTGATTGAAGTCAAGTTATTGTCAGTTTAAAAAGAGACATAACTCTAAGATATTTTATGCAAGCCTCATGGTAACCACATGACATGAAAATACCAACAGAGAAGACAGAAGAAAAAGAGAAAACAATCAAAAAGTAACAAAAATCAACAAAACACAAAGGAAGACAGCAAGAAAGGAAAAGAGGAACAAAGAACTATAAGATAGACAAAGCTATAAACAGTTAATGTCCAGCAACAAATGAGTAGATTAAGAAAATGTGGTCTAATCATACAATGGAATATTACTCGGCTTTAAAAAGGTAAGGAATTCCCACCATTTAACACAACATGAATGAAACCGGAAGACGTTGTATAAGCGAATTAAGTTGGTCACAGAGGACAAATACTGCATGATTCTACTTACATGAGGTGCCTAAATATTGTCAAAGTCATAGATGTAGTGAATAAAATGCTGGTTGCTAGGAGCTATGAAGAGGATGAAAGGGAGTTTGGTTGCTCATTAGGTTGTCAGTTGCACAAGATGTGTATGTTCCAGAGAGCTGCAGTATGGTACTATGCCTACAGTTAACAATACTGCACTACACACTTAAAAACTTGTTAAGATATATAAAATAGATAAACAAGTTTATAATGTATAACACAGGAAACTATATTCAGTATCTTGTAGTAACATATAAAGAAAAAGATGAAAATGAATATATGTATGTGTTTATGACTGAAATATTATTCTGTGTATCAGAAATGGATGCAACATTGTAAACTGACTAAACTTTAATAAAAATTAAATTAAAAAGTGTGTGTGTATGTGTATACATATTATATATATATAAATATATATTATATATATATATATAGCAGTTTGGCCCACTAAAATGTTTTTGAAGCAACAGTACTGCAGAAATAATGAATAAATGCAACACCCAGATTTTTGTTTTCAAATTTTTGTTCACTTAAAAAAATGTAGCAAACAATGTTCCTTAGAGAAATCACACATTGATTGCAGGTGTAGGGGAAAAACACAACATGTGGCTATGAAATAGTTTGGTGCCAGAAAACAAAAGTACACTCAAAGATTAATGAGGTCATATCAAATAGGTCATATCAAATATGCCAAATGGACATATCATGGGCAAGTTTGGGATAATTTTAATATCAAAAAGACTCATGACTATAAGTGATTATATTCACATAACCTAAGCCGGTATCCAGATATAACTTCAGTAATAGGAAACATAGGGAAAGAAAAACAATATAAAGACACCATGAGAAAATAAACAGGTGGGATATTCTATATGAAAACTAGTTTCTTTTAAAATTCAATGCTGTTTTTAAAATGAATAACACATTAAAAACACAAAATGATACTTCTAGGTTTATATAAACAGATATAACAAATAAATATAGGACATGATACTTGGTTTGACCCTGATTCAAAGATATAAATAAATGATACAGCTAAAAAGGTATGTTAGACGCAATTGGGGAAATTCAAATATTGGCTATCAGGTTATATTAGAGAATTATAAATTACCATTCTTTCCCAGTTACACTAATAACAAATGTTTATTTAGGAAAAGATACTTATTCTTGGGAGATGCATGCTGAAATACTTAGGGGTATTGTGAATTGTCATGAAACAAGTTTTAAATGGTTCATCGAAAAAAGTATGTAGAGAGAGAAAGTAAACGTGACAAAATATTAACAAATTTTAAATCTTAATGGAAGGAATATGGGTGTTCATTGTACTATCTTTTCCACTTTTCTGTATGTTTAAAATGTATCAATTTAATGTTTGGAGAGAGAAAAGAACTGTCCAAGTGTAGAAAGGCATTCTTGCAATGCTGTTAAAAATATTATAACTCAGGGTACAATCTAAATGCACTGCAAAAATAAATCACTTAAACACATTTAGTACAGATGGTCCAGCCACAGTATGAATTCAGCCAATCAGTGAACAGTTACCACCCAGGCAAGTTCTTGGCATCAATACTACCCTGAGCCCTGAGGACAGAGTGATAAAGAAAATAGAGAAAGCTTCTGCTCTCAGGGGAGAGCCAAAAACAAGCCAACAAATAAATGAACAAATTCATTACCGATAGGACTGGTGCATGGCATGAAGGAAATAATAAATGACAGAGGAGTTTCCCTACATTGAGGGAGAGGGAAGGTTACATTGGGGTGGCAGTATTGGAGCTGAGGCTTGAGTGACAACAAGGAGCTGCCACGGGGGACACCTCTTAAATCTTCCCATCCTCACAAGTAATAGCAGAGTGTAATGACACTGATGTGAGCATGAGGACGGCTACACAGGTGAAAAAGATGAGCATGGCTGAGGAACATGTTTGCAATTATGGTGCTGTGTGAGAAGAGGGGTCTAGAACATCTTCTCTAATAGGATACAACTCTTCAAAGATACATGTACACACAGGATGATACAATGCAAACCACCAACAGCTTGTCACTGTGTTGACATCACAGGAGACCTTTCTCTTTCTCTCACTATCTGTTTTTCCCAAAGTACAAATGAACATGTGACTTTTATATAGATATAGATATAGATATAGACATACATATAGATATAGATATTTTAAATGCTTAGCACCCTTCTGGAGGGAAAAAAAAAACAGCACAAATAGCTCAGTAACTCCCTGGCACCCTGAATGAAGTTCAATGTGGACACTTGAGAAGGACCATTCTGATCCCACCTAGTCACAATCCAGGAGCTGTTTGCAGGGAACAGCTTCATACATTTGTGAAATGCTTTGCTTTCTTCCTTGACTCTAAACCTTGGGACTAGGACAGAAAATAGGGGAAACTTCTCGTAAGCTACCAACAACAGAAGACTAGCTGAGCCTAAACAAACAAACAAACAAACAAAGCAATTAATTAATTTTTTAACATTTTTTATTGATTTATAATCATTTTACAATGTTGTGTCAAATTCCAGTGTTCAGCACAATTTTTCAGTCATACATGGACATAAACACACTCATTGTCACATTTTTTTCTCTGTGAGCTACCATAACATTTTGTGTATATTACCCTGTGCTATACAGTATAATCTTGTTTATCTATTGTACAATTTTGAAATCCCAGTCTATCCCTTCCCAAACTCGGCCTCCCTGGTTAATCTTTTTAAAGTGTGGCTATGACTGATTCAGCATCCTGGTTACTGCCAAGGAGGAAAGCAACCTACCAGTTGCTCGTTAGTGGGAGCCTGATGATTGGCTGCTCAGCCACAGATATCCACAAGAGAGCAGCAGAGGAGTTTGCTTGCTCAAACACAATCCCAGATGCCCTATCCTCCAGGGCCTCCATTCTTCCCTCTTCACCCTCTCTTTTAGTTCCCCCCTCAAAATGATCTCCTGCTTTTCAGCTTACTGTGCAGAATAAATCTGTTGGATCTCCACCTTATGGAGATAATGCTCAAACCACTCATGCCACCTACTCCCAACCATAAACAAACTGAGAAAGTAGCATTTAAACCTTTGTCTTCAATTAAATTGCATGGCGAGTGATTTCTCCAAGTCCCAAAAGGAAAGAGGGAAACTATGCAAAAAGTCAAGAAGCCTTGGCTGCTTACTCTCTGAGATTCCCCAAACTTATATCAACTTATAAACTTTTTTGTGGTGATACTTTTCTTTGGTTTCAGAAAGCTAAATGGACCACTATCTTGGAAGACCTGGAGGGGTCTCAAATTACTGCTGAGTTCAGTCAGAAAATAAGAGTTAGAGAAAAAGGGTTAGAAGTCATTCCAAGTTTTATCTTGTTAAAATCGTTTGGTCCTGTGTTCAAAATTGTAAACAACTGAAGGATGAAATGTGGCAAATTAACACCAGCAATTAGAAACTATTTGGAAAGATCAGTCAAGGCTTGAACTGAATTACAAAAGTAGCCTTTGCTCTAGCCGCAGCTTTCTGAATGATATAAGACTTGAGCTTTATGACAGAAAAAAGTCTACTGTTAAAATGCTGAGATGCCTGAATTTCAGACATCAGCTCAGCATTGTGAGGGTAACATTTCTAAAAAATAGAAAATTCACTATCAAATCATATGGCTTTACAATTAAAACAATTACAAAAATCTGAACAAAGACAGGACCCCAAAATAAGGGCTTCCATTGAACAGAATACTTGCTGGCATTACAAAGAAAATTTCACTGGATTTTGGACTGTCTAGACTCCAAATAGAAAGAAAAGCCCCCAAAACTCACAGGAGGAATACTAACTTAGCTCTGAGGAAGCAAGCATTCTTTGACCACAGTTCCCACTACATTCACAGGGTGAGGTTACCTTTATGAGTTGAAGGGCACCCTAACACATTTCTCTTTAATTTTGGAGTGACATATTTCACTTTTAACACTGCTTCCTTTTCTGGCACCTTCTTCAATGTCACCAAACTGCCAGTGGTGGGTTTTGATAATTTCCCTCATAGTTTGCCTCCCAGTCCTTTAGTATATCTATAAGATCCCTTCTGTGTCAACCCAATTTTCCTCTTAGACCAACTACTCCAATAACTTCATGGATTGGGGTATTATACTTCATTGTGATACTGCAGGACTCCTTTCACAGGTCTCCTATTCATTTCTTCCACTTTTGTTACCTCTAATGGCTTTACCTGACTTCCTTAAACTTCTCTGTCCTCTTCAACCTAGTACCAATCTTACTGTGGACTTAAGTCAATTAGTGGACAGGAGTTCTCTTTTTTCTAGACAAGGAATTTAACTGAAATTGGGCATGTATGAGGTGGAGAACCCCATAATAGAATGCTATGGTAAGTAGAATTAGTTCTGTCCATGCCCACCCCCCCAAGATACCCCAATATAATATAACACAAGAGAAACTTGATGGGTGCTAATAGTTCAAGAATTATTAGATAAGGTACTCCTGGTTCCTACTTGTATCCCATGCAACACTTTCATTCTGGCTGTTTAAAAGCCAAATGGAAAGGATACTGGCTATTCCAAGACTGGAGATGCTAACATGTTCCCCTTCAAATCTAATAGAACTCTATCCTGAGGTCTATTTAAATGTTCCCATAACTATATACTTCAACCCTCAATCCACCCTTATCAGAATTTCCCCTTCCCACTCTAGCCTTAAACTCTCTATAATCACTCAACTTTAGGCTTCTTTTTCCCTTCTGTGGATTTTTGGAAATGTAGGGTCCCTAAAAGAAACTACCACATGTGGAAAAGACTAATTGAAAACAAGAGTGGATATTTTACCAACTCAAATGAATTTGAAAAATACCCAGATAGCTGCTTGGTGTCTTCCTAGTCCCCATTCCAAAATTGAGTTTACAGTCACCTTGACACTTATCCAGATGTCAGGCTTCCTCCCACACTCACAGAGGCCTGCAGACCTGGGCAGATGTCACACACCAAACCAGCCTGTTCCTCACTACCACTGAGTGTATTCCATCACGTTTTGTTTCTCTTTGGCTGATCTAGGAGTTACTGGCAGTGCTATGTTGTTGGGATTGAGACAGTTACTGGCATAGATGTGTGGATGCATGGCTTGGGGACCAGGCAGGAACCCATGTGGATGATGCATAGACACATGGACAGTACACAGATTCCTTTTCTGCATCTCTGCTCCAAGACAATGAGGATAGTTAGACACTGTTTAACCCAAATGGCACTAGAAGCAGACACTCAGCCTGAGATTCTGGACTTGGACAATTTTACTTGGCTTGTAAGACAATGATACATATATGAGCTGATGACAACCCCTGGTATATCGTAGCACCACATTTACTTAAACCAGGATGACTTCCCATTGTCCACCTTTGTAAACAATGTCTTACTGGAACATAGTTATGCCCATTTGTTTACCTATTGCATGGATGCTTTCACTGAATAGTTGTGACAGAGACCCTATATCTCAAAAAGCCTAAAATATTTACTATCTGGCCTTTTATGAAGAAGTAACCATAGACACGGAGAATGCTGAGGAAGGTGGAGAAGAGGAGGAAGGAGAACTACTCCCTATACCCTCACAGTCTGGCTTCCTTGGACATCTCCCTGCTGCACTTCTCACCTTTCCCTTATACGCTGCTCCATTTTCTTTCTCACAAATGTGTGCCCCCAGTCACTTTCTTATCTGACCAAATACATCCCTTTGGAACTGGTCCAATTGGCTAAATTCCTGTGGAAACAGGGTATCTATGTTAGGAGAGGGTCCATGTGTTAGGGAAGTACAGGCATGCTGAGCAAAATGCCAATAGTGAGCATCTCCAGATAATACAATGAAGGGTTGTTCATTTCCATCTTTAATCTTTATTTTCTAATTATGATAAAAGATTTTCATTTAACTAAACATATATATTAAGGAACAGATGTAAAATGTTAAAAGCCCTTTACTAACAAAAATACCCAGGAATCCCCGCCAAGAGGAAAATGCTTGAAATATACTTGTTGTATACAGCCTTGCTTACATTTGTGCCATGGATTTTCTATTTTTCTTGTTTGCTAAGGAAACTTAAGCCGCCTTTGGCAACTTTACACGGGGGGAGAGATGTATCAAGAAGGGGGGCTATGAAGGCCTTCCAGTGCAGGGCAGCCCACAGAAAGCGGTGGCATGTGTTAAGATGTGACTATTAAATAGCTTTTTCTAATCTCCTCTCACCATGAACTACACACCCATATTCGAAATGTAATCAGTGGATTTAGCATGACTCTGCTAACTGAAAAACAGCATGAAATACTTTTGCTTTCAGCTTCAGTTTTATTACCATCATACTAGATGGACCAAGAAAAGATGAACCTCCTCGCTCTTTTTTAGCTTTCATGAAGGAGAGTCAGACTGGTAGGAGGAGCTAGTGAGCAAGGTGTGAGAGGCACTGAGAACCGTTCTTTTATCCCCAGTGTGTGGAGCAGGTATGTCCTTTTCTTTTACATGCAGTGCAAAATTGATGTCTTTTCTGTTTTTATTGAAATAGAGTCGATTTACAATGCTGTGTTAGTTTCTTGTGTACAACACAGTGATTGATATATATATATTCTTTCTCATTATAGGTTATTACAAGATGCTGAATATAGTTCAATAGGACTTTGTTGCTTATCTATTCTGTATGTAGTAGTTAGCAAGATTGATTTCAGATGCAAAGTGACACCTGAGGAAGGGCAAGTGGCCTGCTGCCTGGCATGCAGGGGTCTGTGGCTGGCTTTAGTTCAAAGGAAGCTCAGCTTCTCTGTATGGACCAGTAGCAGCTGCAAAGTGACAGCCAGACACACTGTGTCCCCCTTGATGTTCTTCTCCTTGAGAGAGTCCTCCTGGGGGCCTGCCTGTCTTGCTCTGTCAAGCTCTATGGGCTGGCATTAGAATTCAGAGAATAAGACAGTCCCTGCCAAGGAGGTTATAGGGAACTGTCATCTATAGACATTGTTTCTTTTTAATGTTTCTATTTGTCAATTTAAGAAAGCTCACAGTGAGAGCTCTGTAAATCTCTATGTAGAGATAAATTTAGTCCCCTCACCCCTGATCTTTATTAGTTAAACATTACGATCACATCAAAACTATCTTTCTCTTTCTGTCTCTCTGGCTCCCTCTTCCTCCCACTTATTCTCTCTCTTCCCCTGTCCCCCAACCCCCGCCCCCGCATTTGTGGGTTTGTATTTCATAAGAACATTGGAATCATTTGTAGCATGTTTTATACATACACAACCTAGTTTTAACAATCCCTCTGGGTGATTTTTTTTTTCTGTAGATCACATTTTGAAAACCAACCTGGAACAGGATTGAATAGCTGCAGTTTGTTAATTTGATGTTAAAAATTATGTTACTTATTCACAGCTAAGAAATCACAGGTCTGTTTCTTTAAAACATTTTTTATTGAGTTATAGTCATTTTACAATGTTGTGTCAAATTCCACTGTAAAGCACAATTTTTAAATTATATATGAACATACATACATTCATTGTCACACATTTCACTGTGAGGTAACACAAGATCTTGTATATATTTCCCTGTGCTATACAGTATATTCTTGTTTATCTATTCTGCATATGCATGTCAGTATCTACAAGTTTTGAACTCCCAGTCTATCCATCCCCCCGCCCTGCCCCTTTGGCAACCACAAGTTTGTATTTTATGTCTATGAATCAGTTTCTGTTTTGTATTTATATTCATTTTAAAAATTTTTGAGATTCCACATATGAGAGATCTCATATGGTATTTTTCTTTCTCTTTCTGGCTTACTTCACTTAGAATAACATTCTCCAGGAGCATCCATATTGCTGCAAATGGCGTTATGTTGTCAGTTTTTATGGCTGAATAGTATTCCATTGTACAAATATACCACTTCTTCTTCATCAAGTCATCTGTTGATGGACATTTAGGCTGTTGACATCTCTTGGCTATTGTAAATAGTGCTGCTATGAACATTGGGGTTCAGATGTCTTTTTGAAGTAGAGTTCCTTCTTGATATATGCCCAGGAGTTGAATCACTGGGTCATATGTTATGTCTATTCCTAGTCTTTTGAGGAATCTCCATACTGTTTTCCTCTGTGGCTGCACCTAACTGCATTCCCACCAGCAGTGTAAGAGGGTTCCCTTTCCTCCACAGCCTCTCCATCATTTGTCATTTGTGGACATTTGAATGATGGCCATTCTGGCTGTTGTGAGGTGACACCTCACTGTAGTTTTGATTTGCATTTCTCTGATAATTAGTGATCTTGAGCATTTTTTCTTGTTCCTATTGATCATTTGTATGTCTTCCTTGGAGAATTGCTTGTTTAGATCTTCTGCCCATTTTTGAATTGGGCTGTTGGTTTTTTCTTATTATGTAGTATGAGCTACTTATATATTCTGGAGATCAAGCCTTTGTTGGTTTCATCATTTGCAAAAATTTTTTCCCATTCCTTATATTTTTGTTTTGTTTTACTTATGGTTTCCTTTGCTGAGCAGAAGCTTGTAAGCTTAGTTAGGCCCCATTTGTTTATTCTTGCTTTTATTTATACTGCTTGGGTAGACTGCCCTAGGAGAACATTTTTGAGCTGTATGTCAGATAATGTTTTACCTATGTTTTCTTCTAGGAGGTTTATTTTATCTTGTGTTATGTTTAAACATTTGATCCATTTTGAGTTTATTTTTGTGTATGGTGTAAGGGAATGTTCTAGCTTCATTGATTTACATGCTGCTGTCCAGTTTTCCCAAAATCATTTGCTGAATAGACTATCTTTATTCCATTGTATATTCTTGCCTCCTTTGTTGAAGATTAGTTGACCAAAAGCCTGTGGGATCATTTCTGGGCTTTCTATTCTATTCCGCAGACCTGGTTTTTGTAAAGTTGTTTCTCTCACATTTTCCTGCAGCTTCCTTTAAGTTTTCCATTTAAAGAGGGGGACTGGACAACTCTGGTCATTATAATGTAGCTGTTAGAGGATCCTGTTTACCTTTGTATTCTTTTCTCCCACAATGAAGAATCAGAAAAAAGGAGATGGTACAGGAGCAGTGTTTGAATTTTCTTGCTGCTTTGCTCTGAAAAAAAAAAACATTATAGACCTTGTTTCTTAGTAACCTGAAGTTTGCAGATTGTGTTCAAATATGTAACCCAATTTGTTTAGTGCAATTATTGTGGATAAATCTCCATCTAATTCAGTAAGCATGCACTGAAATCCCTTTTTGTGCTGCATTCTATGCTCATATATAAGCTTTTACTTATCTGATTTTATTATCAAAACATCCTCCAGACTGGACTTACCATTTTTTTCATATTACCCCTATAATTATTCTTAAAAACTTAGGTTTAGCTAGGTGAGGCTTCTTGTTTAAGGCCACACAAGTTGTAACTGATAAAGCTGGTATTTTTTAAAAATATTTTTGATAGTATTTGAGGCATCTTGAATACTTGACCTATAAATATGGAACTGAATAGTTTAGACATTTGAATATAATATCATGTTTATATAGTCTGATTATGAAATATGCATAGATATTATAGGGAACTTTTATTATAATGCCAATCAGAAATATGCCAGAAGAACCATGGTATAATTGTGTTTTTAGTACTTAATTTTTAAAATCAAATTTGCCTTGGAAAACAATTACAAGGGAATCTCATATCCTTTTCACCTAGATTTAACCACTGGTGGCATTTTCCTAGATTTGCTTCCTCTCTCTAAATATATGTATATGTCTCTCAATATAATATAAAACAATGTTTGCATTTTCATTCTTATTTTCATTTATGGGATTAAGTTGCAAAAGTCCTGACCCTTCTCAGCTAAGTAACTTGGCCTAAATCTCTCAAGATTCAGGACATCCTCCTGAAACAGAAGAAGAGTGGCAAGCTGGAGAAGGAGCAAGTGTGTGGGAACATTGACCTAAAGTGTGCAGTCTCCTTCTCAAAAAGGGGAGGCAGGAGGGTGGGAAAAGTCTTCAGTAGTTTACCTATGAGGATGATGTTACCTGTGCGTTTTTCCATACATAGACTTAATTATGTTCAGGTAGTTTATTTTTATTCTTAATTGTATTTTGTTTAGTTTTCACATATTTGTAGACTTTGCAGTTTTATTCCATCTATTAATTTCCAGTTTCATTTCATTGGGTTCAGAAAAGATACTTTGTATGAGTTTAACCTTTTAAAATTTGTTGACTTGTTTTGTGGCCTAAAATATGGTCTATCCTTGGAAATATTCCATGCCCATCTGGGAAAACGTGTTTTCTCTTGTTGTTGGATGAGAGTGTTCTGTATATGTCTGTTAGGTTCAATTAATTTATAGTGTTATTCAAGTACTCTGTTTTTTCTACCTATTATTGCAAGTAAGGTATTAAACTATTGTATTATTGTTAAGTGATCTGTTGCTCAATATTGTCAATGTTTATTTCACATATTTTGGAACTCTGAGGTTCAGGTATACATATTTAGAATTGTTTATCTTCTAGATAAACTTGACTCTTTTAACATAATGTCCTTCTTTGTCTCTTTTAATAGTGCTTGAAATAACTTTTTTATCTCATATAGATATAACCACAACAGTACTCTTTTTGTTGTTATTTGAATAGAAAATCTTCCTGGGGTGTACAGTAAGGTGGTAGTTGCTCAGGCTGACCTGTCTCCAACCTGTCTGGTGGCAAACCAGCACCCATTCACTCCTTCTAGTCTAGGCTTCTCCAGCCTTTCTATCTGTTTCAGTCTTTCTCCAAGTAGCCAAGGGGATTTGTCTCCTCTGTGCAGGACCCCAGGACTGGGATGCCAAGTCTGTGGATTGACCTACTCACTCCTCAGGGTTAGGGTCTATTTGCACAGTCTTCCTTTTCCTCTTAGTCCTTCCCTAGGTGCACAGGTCCCTACCTGAAGTTTTTACTCCTCCCTAATTATGTGGAAATATCTCTTGAAATCTTGTTTGTATAGGAGTTCTGCCAGTTTTCAGTCACTTTTCTGTGAGAAGTTACTATCCCTCATCTTGACCCCCCTCCTCTGGAAACAGTATTCTTCATTGGTAGGTTCCCCCCTACCCCATCACTCAGTTTTTAGCAATTTAAACATATCATTCCACTGCCTTCTGGCCTACAAATATTTTGTTGATAAATTGACTGACAGTCTTATTGGATGTGATGAGTTACTGCTTTTTGTCGCTTTCAAGATTCTCTCTTTGTCTTTTGACAGTTTGATTATAATATGCCTCAGCATTGGTCTCTGATTATTTATCCTACTGGAGTTTGTTGAATATCTTGCATTTGTAGATTTATATATTTCATTGCATTGGGAATTTTTTAGCCATTATTTCCTCAAATAATCTCTCTGCCCTGCCTCTCCCTTCTGCTTTAGGGACTTTCATAATGTATATACCTGTCTATGTGACAGTATTCCATAAGTTTGTTAGGCTGTATTCACTTTAAAAAAATTATTTCTTCCTTCTGCTCCTGAGACTTGATAATTTCAAAAGTCCTGTCTTCAAGTTTGCTGAGTCTTTTTGCCTGTGCAAGTCTAATCCCCTTTATATGTATTCAAATGCTCTTCCCCTGAGCTTTACCACCAAGGCTAATTCCCTGTAGAAAATGTGTAAATTCATTCATTGTATTTTCCAGCCTCAGAATTTCAGTTTGGTTCCTTTTTTAATTATTTTTATCTCCTTGTTCATTTTCTAATTTTGTTCATATATTGTTTTTCTGATTTTCTTTAGTTATTTTTCTGAGTTTTCCATTAGCTTTTTAAGCATATTTTTAAAAAGTTATTTTAAAGTCTTTGCCTAAAACATCTAATGCACATGTTTCCTCAGGGTTTTTTTTTTTTTTTTACCACTTTATATTCTTCCTTTGGAAGGGCCATATTTTCATTTATTTTGTATGCCTTGTGATTTTTGTTGTTGTTGTTGAAAAATTGGATATTTATTTATCTATTTATTTATTTTAAATGAAGGTACTCAGTACTTAACCCAGGATTTTGGACATGTTAATACATGCTTTACTACTGAGTTATTACCCTCCCACCCCCTGAAAATTGAGCATTTATGAAGCAGTCACCTTTCCCATTCTTTGCATACTGGCCTTTTGACAAGGAAGTCTATTCCTAAGCTGGCTCTTGATTTTGAAACTTGGGATTAAACTTAAGAGAAGTTCTAAAGTCTTTTTAGGCTTTTTTGAGCATGCATCTTCCCTGGGCCTGTGTTTTGCTTTTTCAGTTTTCCCATATATGTGCTCTTTTAAGTATATTAATTTCCCAAAGGATGCCTCCTTTGAACTTTTGATTGTCTATTGTGTGTCTCCAACCTGAAAAGAAAAAGAAAAATTCAGTTTCTCTTCTCAACTTTCTATTCTCTATACTTATTTCTGGTCACCACATACGTGAGCATTTTTTCACAATAAGCAATTCTGACCCTAACTTCCAAGAGTTTGTTTATACCCTACAGATTAAGGGCTCAGTCCCACAAGACTTCTCCTCAGTTCAGATGCAATTACAAATCCAGGTTGTCACCTGTGCTTCTGACTAACTGGCTGTACATTGGAGTTACCCATCTCTTCCCCAGGTTCAATGATTTGCTAGGATGGCTTAAGAACTCAGGAAGGATAGTTTGCTTACTAGATTACTGGTTTATTTTAAAAAAGGATACAGCCTATAAACAGCAAAATAGGAGATGCAAAGGGAAAGATATCAAGAAAAGCATGTGGAGCTTCCATCACTCCTTTGGATGTGCCACCTTCTAACAACATCCTCATATTCATCAAGCCAGAAACTCTCTGAACCGTTTCAGTTAGGTTTTATTTATTTTTTAATGGAGGACTTCTTAGATAGATATGGTTGAGTAAAGTATTGGTCATTGGTGATTAACTCAACTTTCATCTCTTCTCTGCTCCCCAGTGGTTGGAGCATCAGGCTAAATGTTGCAACTTTCTAATAACATTGTTTCCTCTAGCAAACAACTCCATTGAAGTGATCTAGGGGCTTTACAAAATCACCTCATTAACATAAACTCAGTTGTTGTTGAAAGGTTCTTGTTATAAATAACAAAAGACTCTCCTTTCGTCTTTATCAGTCTGGAGCTATTTTAGGAATTGAGGACAAAAGACCAAAAGTTACAAGAAAAATAATTTCATCTCTCTCATCACATAGGTGTTTAAGAGCTATATACCAGGAATAAGGACAATGATTAAATTTGTGTTTCTTATTATTCATCTCAATATCACACACCCATAATATCTTGTCATAGGTGTCTGCAGGTCATTCTCCCTGCAGCTTTCCCAAGCAATGCCCACTGCTTCTCCCTGCCTAAGATCCAAATAAGGGAAAAGATAACAGTCCTTCAGGCAGCCCATGAGATGTCAGAACATTGTAAATGCAGCCTGCTCTGCTCTGTTTATTTTGAAAAAGGGAATTGGAAACTCAATTGATGCCTTAGATAGTCTATTTTATATATTCACTGGTAACCTATTGCTCTAGGCATCTGTGGAGCTGTCTCTCCACATTTTTCCTTGAGAAATACCTGCTGCTTCTTTCCACCTGATATCCAAGTTTTACCACCACCTACCCCTCTGCCACCCTTCCCTGAGTTTCATGTGAGGTGAAACAGAGACCTGAAGAGGCAGCCCTGACAGGTTAGAACATTATAAAATTCCCTCTCTCTGAATCAGGGGAGGGAATTGGGAAATGATTTGCCACTTCCTTAAAGACCTTACCACAATGGGGACCGAGGGCAACAGAAAAACCACAGAATTTCCTACCATTTTGAATGAGGCTGTTTCTTGATTTGGTATTTGTTTGGTTGCTTTGGACCTTTGACTGTTTTATGGAACTACTGTAAGGTTATTCTAGCTAGTATTTTGGTTGTTGTTTATATCTCCTAGGGGAAACAAGAGCTTAGAGTTTGCTAGTCTGTCATTTTGCTCAAGTATGTAGATTTTCAATCCTTTCTCAATGACATTCACTCAGCCTTTGTGAGAGCCATTTACCTCATTTCCAAAGTAGATATGTTAATTTCTAACTTTCAGTCTCTTGTGAATATCAGTTTAGCTGGATATGTAAGTTATTATCAAAGGGCTTGGTATATTGTAGGCCTTCAGTGCATCATAACAATAACTTTAATTATATTATTATTTTGAAATAACAGTTTGGAGAGTGATATTATATTATTTCACTACCAATATCATGAGAGACTTGAGGGAATGATGAGGGAAAACCTCTGCAGTATGCTAATTCTAGGTTACATTTTGTCTCATGGAAAGCACAGAACTCTTACTTACCTTATCCTAAGTTGATAGATGCTTTGTATAAGTCTGAGTTAGAGAATGAATTTATAATCTGATTTCCACTAAGAAGCTCTTCTAGGTTGGCAGGTTGCCATGGCATCCAGACCCAAAATGATGGACCCCATTTGTCTGCTGGAAAGTGTCAAGGTGCTTTCAGTGAACCAAAAATCTCTGCAGATTCTTGGTGAGATTTCATTGCCAGTGCTGGTGGTGGCCATTGTAGGGCAGTATCATACAGGCAAATCATACTTTATGAACCATCTTGCAGGTCAGAATCATGGTGAGTGTTGTACTGGGTCAAGGACCAATTGCTTGATTCTAGCTAATACCTCAGCTTCTTAATTTTTGTCCTGATCTTGTGTAGGGAGAACCAAACTTCTCTTAACAAATCAACTTTCCACTCCTATTTCTCACTGCTAAACCACTGTCTTACTGTAATTCATTATCATATTGTATGTTTTATTCCTGTAAAGCAAAATTTCTCCTACCAATTCTCACAATCCTACCTTATTTTACATGCTTAAGCACTGGACTCTTGCAATTGTGTCTACTCGCTCTTGAAACACATTTTGCTTTTTTATGGACTATACTCATCAACATATAAATGTGTTCAAATGTCTATAATCTTAAAAATATTTCCTGTATTTCATATACTACTGTGGCTAACACCTCTCCCCACTTTTGAAAAATTTGTCTGACAAAAAATATAATCTTGGTATTTTTCCCACCTTTTTCTCTTCCCATGTCTGTCTTCAGTCCATTTCTCTCTGGCTTTGAACCTCACCATTCTTTCAAGATACTCTTGTTATGGTTATCAGTGACTTCCATTTTGTCTGATTCATGGATTCCCCTTTGCCTCTATGTTGAGCCCTTGTTTGGTATCTTTATCACAATTAATGTTCCTTCCTCCTTGAAACAGATGACACACAAATTAGGACATTCTTGAGGAAATGGAGAAAGCACCAACTCGTATGCTGGGATACTGACATTCCAATAGATCTGACTCTGTAGCCCCTTGGTTGTTTAGATTATCTGCTCTAACTGAATGCTGCTTTCTCCCCTCTCCTCACAGGGTTTCCTCTAGGCTCTACAGTGCAGTCTGAAACCAAGGGCATCTGGATGTGGTGTGTGCCTCACCCACGCAAGCCAAATTGTACTCTGGTGGTCCTTCTGGACACTTAGTGCCTGGGGGATGTGTGAATGGTAAAGCAGAAATTCACAATTAAATCCTTTTTATTCTGGATTTTCCCCTTATCTCTCCATGGTCCTAGAAATTTTACTGCTTTTATCTGTAAAATCTAGAAATCAATTATAGTAAATAAGGCAAACTATGTTTTGTTTGAATCTCACTTCTAGGTAAGTTATCATAGTGTCTTAGATAAATTCTTTTATTTCTTGGCACTGTTTGGATGACTTGATTACATTTCGTAAGTCATTATTGAACGGCTGAGTTCCAGGCCTTTGGACTTAGCATTGTAGATATCAGTGACCAAAGTATATGTCCTGCCCTAAAAGAGTCTTTAGTTCAAGTGACAAGACATTATCTGCAGTCAGATTTAATACCATGTAATTGGGAAAGAAGCAGGCTGGAGAGAAGAAGAAATTACATTGCATTGCAATCCCCAATTTCTTGGAATTTCATGGGAGCTCCATGGCTGGATTGGCTTTTTTGAGTTATCCTGATTTTGGGACAGGGGTGCTGATACATTTTTGAAGAGCTGCTCCAGAAGCCTTTCTAATTAAGAGGGCTGACACCTGAAGACTGTCTTCCACCAGCACTCCCAACAGCTGGGGGAATAAGTCCTTCAGTTTTGAAAGGCAATCCAGGCAGCACCTTACTGGTTTTGAGAACTTACAGTTAAGAATAACTAAGAAAGAGGAGAAGTATCAATCTGTGAGTGAGGAAAAATTTCTGATTCACCTTCTTAGCTACAAGGTGAAGAGTGTATTTGAGGGTTGGATTTAAGAGACGGGTTTACATTTTCTATGATGAAGTTCATCAACTACTCACAGAGTGTTCTGGAAATCTGTGAGACACCTCTGAATGTGCAAGTTCTATAAAAGTAAGTTTTTGTCCTACAAGAAACAATTTAAAATGGATTTTTGGTGTTTTAGCTTTCTGCTAATGGGTGAAATGAGCTATTCCTCCTTTCCCCGTTTTGAGATTTATTTGGAAATAGTACCTACATTTTTATAGCTCTCTTTTTTCTCAACAGGAGTTAGAAAGTCTGCTTATTTTTAAAGCCATATATCAAACAATGATATAATCTTGCTGTTGAAATAATTGTTTGTCATAAATGCTACTTCTTCTTATCCTAAATGATTATTTTTAAAAACTGGGTTTTGGGGAAATAAAGTAATGAATAGACCCTTATCCCCCCAAACTCCCATTTAGAATCTTCTGAACATAAACCACAGTTTTTGCATTTACACTGGGAGCAACTTTACATGCCATTTATAATAAAAAAAAAAAAAAACTATTTCCAGTTTATGCCATTATTTAGACAATGCTATGATTTATACAACTTAGCCTGGGCTTTAGGGCCCTTGATTAGGCTGCATGAAACTCACCTTAACTTCTCCACTTGCCCTCTGCCCTCAAATGACTCTGTTCTAACTACAAGACCCCTGTCTTCTCACATCTCTAATTTTGTTTCTCTGGGTTTTCCTGTCTATGGGATCACCTTCATTTCTTCAGTTCCACATTTACCAGTTCTTTAATATTCAGCTCAAGACATTGAGGAAGCTTTCAGATCACATATTCTTTCTCCAAATTTCATAGCTCTGTTCTTCCTTGATAGACTTCTAAATTTTAGTTTAGTGTTATAGCTATAGGTTTCACTGCTTATATACATTACTGAGAGTAAGCCTTTTACAGATACTTCTATCTTTGTTGCACTTACTGTTATGGATGTTTGTCCACTGTTTTGAAATAATCATGTTGAAAGAAATTTTCATTTTTAGCATTGCTTTTTTAAAATCTAAGAACAGTGGGGGATATTTAGTAGCTTCCTGCAATTATTTATTGATTGCATATAATTTAAATACCCAGTTATGCCAACTATGGTATATTTTATATGGACTCTGATTAATAAATATATGCAGAATGAATAAGTGCCCACACTCATCACTGAATTCCTAATTACACAACAGGTACTGTATTAGTTTTTCTGTATATGTTATTTTACTTTATCCAATTGAGGAAAAAGAAAGCACCTTGAACACTAGAATCCTTTTATATATGAAAAATTTGCAAACAGAAGAAATGTCTCTGTAATTGTCAAAGTTGATATCTGCATTTACATCTGTCTTCAATTTCTTTGCATGGTGAGTATGTTAGCTGAAATAATAAATGAAACCATGATTGAAGAAGTGTACAGATGAAGTTCTAATGTAGGGGTAAACTTCTAACTCTCTTGTTCTAATGTGCTTTCTAGGATGAGTCTAAGAAGGATTCATGGATCTTTGCCCTGGCCGTGGTTCTCTGCAGTAGCTTTGTCTAGAACAGCATGAGCAGCATCAACCACCAGGCCCTGGAGCATCTGCAGTATCCTTCCAGGTCCTGAACCACCATGTTTCACTGAATTCATGGGAATGAGGATAGAGTCAGTCTCTCCTTTCCTGTCATTTAGTTTTCTTGGGTGGAGCAGAGGGGACCCATGGCAAAAGAGTGTGTTTATAATATTTTTATACTAGAGAAATGTGGGAATTATTGGTAGTGAGTTTCTTTTCCCTAACCAAATGTTAGTTATGCGACAGAGCTTGCAAAACATCAGGGCAAAGTCCTCTCAAACACCTGATAGTGTAGAAGATTCCACAGAATTTGTGAATTTCTTTCCAGACTTTATCTGGACTGTATGGGATTTCACCCTGGAGCTGCAGTTATGTGGTCAGCCTATCACAGAAGATGAGTACTTGGAGAATGCCCTGAAGCTGATTCCAGGTATCAGAGTATGGCCTGGGCAGTGTACGGTCCAATAGAGTGTGGGATCTACTAAACAATATCCCTCATCTCTGTGATTGCATTTGTATTTGAGACTAAATCAAAGTCTGTGGAAATGGTGGCTGGAAAGTGGGTTGCAAAGATCTAGGGGCTACAGTTGAAGTTTACTCAAGAAAAGTTAAGTGTAAAGTGAAATTACTCAAAACCAATTTGTTTTTTATACATCTTTAAATTTAGCATCCAGATTTACATGGGTGATGAAACATTCTAAATACTGGACACTGTGTTTCCTGTTCCATCAATTTTTCTCTGTTGAAGAAAACAACTAATCAGCTAATTGTTAGACATGAAACTGCAGTGAAAAGCTTATCTAATGAACAAAATATAGATTTCACATATTATTCTTTTCAAAGAGGGCTAGAAAACTTTCTAATCCTGTATAATTATATCATCTACAAAATGACTGTATGTTCTAAATAAACCTGAAGAAGTGACTGTCTTTACAATCTATGCCTTTTCAATAATACTGACAATTATTAGAATATTCATTTTACCTTCCACATCATAGCTTTCTCCTAATTCCCACAAGTTTACCCATGAATTAATTACAAGGTAAAAAATTATTTTCATGGGTTACATTTCCAAGGATGTGTGTCTATTGAAACCTTGAGAGAAATATCAATCTCAATTTAGTCATTCTTCTTTTCACGTTTCTATTTATGATTTCTCAAAACAGCTATTAAGAAATTGGCTGGCAGTAGAGGACCAGATATAAACATTTACCTCAAAGATTTTATAGATTAGTGGTGATACCTTAAAATTAAATTTCAGGTACATTTATACTTCAGAGGTTTTTACTAATAAATACATAACACTGCATCAATTATTTTTAGCATCAAAACAGTTTTTCTTAAATAATGAGGATGTCATTCCTAATATTCCAATTACTGTCCATGATCCCTTGTTTGTAGCTCTCATTTTTGGTTCCACAGCTCAATTCCTACATGAGGTTGAGTTGAGCAGAAAGTTTCATGTGACCTTTCATCCTTTTAGCTGCTAGTTAAGCAAACACATCATAGACAACCACTCTACTATGCGCATGTCTGGAGAGACCAGCCATAGGTTTCCTTTACGGGATCAGATGTCTCCCTAAATTTCTCTGCAGTTATATCATTGGTATAAGTCTGATGTGCAAAGAAGTATTGAATGTCTATGTTAAAAGAGTTCTATGTGTAGAAATGGCAAAGACACACAAATCCCTGCCATGAACACCTGTAATCCCCTCGCCTCAAGTCTCTACACACTCTAATCCCTGTTTTTCTGTCCCTCAGGGAAGAATCCCAAAGCCCAAACATCCAATCTACCCAGAGACTGCATCAGGCATTTATTTCCAAGATGGAAGTGTTTTGTCTTTGACTGGCCAACATAGGAAAAAAAAATTCTAGCCAATATTGGGATGGTATCTGAAGACCAACTGGATCCTAAATTCCAGGAGCAAACAAAAAATTTCTGTTCTTACATCTTCACTGATGCAAGGACCAAGACCCTCACAGAAGGAATCATGGTCACTGGGAAAGGTGAGTCTCTTTTTCCCATTTCCATGGGGACTGCTATGTGTTGAATATTTTATATAATGTGCTTTCTAGTATTTTTGTTTGATTCTATAAAGGATTCTGATTTTACAGACTTTTATACTCCATGAAGAAACCTGTATACTTTATAATTATCTCACTTTGGGGGATTTACAAATTCCTTCCCCAAATTGCAACTTTTGTCAATGATATCGGTGACTCCCACTTATCTGAAAACATCCTCCACTTAGAATATAATCACTCTATTGGTGTAAAAACAGAATACTGCATGTTTTCAAAGGAAGTCCTATACAATAAGTGTTCTTCACAAGGAGAATTCAAAAGATATTTTGAGAATTTAGAGTGGTCCAAAAATAAATATTAGCCCATAAATCACTGAAAATACATTCAAAGCCTCAGAATTAGGAATAAATTAAACATGGTACACTTTGCCTCATCAGTCTATCTATGTAATCTATATTGCTTTCAATTTTTAAAATGAGAAACTGTATTTTCCAGATAGCCCCTAATATGTTAGATAGAAGTAGATATTAACTTTTTTAGTCCTGTGGCCTGGAAAACCATAAAAATGAAGAGTCAGTAAGAAAATGAAGGTGATAATAGTAGAAGGAGGTAGGGGTGCGTGTGTGTGTTTGTGTGTGTGCATGTCTATATGACCCTAGAAGCATAGTCTCAGAATCCTGGAGACATTGACTGATAACTTGATATTTAGCCCCTAAATTTCCTGGCTTCTTCAGGGCTGAGGACTCTGGTTGTGACCTACCTGGATACTATCAATAGTGGAGCAGTACCTCGCTTGGAGAACGCAGTGACAACTCTGACCCAGCTGGAGAACTCAGCTGCCATTCAGAAGGCAGACAACCACTACAGCGAGCAGATAGCCCAGCGAGTTAGCTTCCCCACAGACATGCTGCAGGAGCTGCTGGAAGCGCATGCTGCCTGTGAGAGGGAAGCCCCTGCAGTCTTCATGGAGCACTCCTTCAAGGAAGACAAGCAGGAGTTCAAGAGGAACCTTGTGGTAATCTGTCTTAGTATTTACTTTATGTCGCCTCCCTTTGAAGAATGAAGCCTAGAAGTGTTGTTACCGGTCCCATGGCTCATCTCTCACTCAAGGATAAAGTAGTCCATGTTCTCATGAGGGACAGAGTTTCAAAGGACTACATTTCCTTCTTTTTTGACTGCCAGAACTCAGGCAGTTTATCTGGAACTCCCTTTGACCTTCAATGAAAAATCAGTATAGATATCCTCTTGAAATAAATACTTCTGTGGATTCCAAGCCTGTCCAGAACACCCAAGACATTCTTTAGCTGGCTTCTTTTTCTGTGAACACACTCCTATGGCTGGGAACCAAAATTTCTCTTTTCAGATCCACATCTCAGGCCACTTTCAGCTTAGGTTGCTCCTTGTTGTATCTATCATTGAAGACAGAATCACTGAATGTGGCAGCTTCAAGGAACCAGAGAGATTAGGTAATGCAACTCCAACAGCTCAGATGAAATACCCAAAGGAGGTTAGGGAACTTCCCCATGGTCTTCCAGAGTTTTCAGAGCTGTGAATAAATCAAATCTTGTGACTGCTGTTTTATTACATGTCCTCCAACAGAATACTTTTCTCATGAGGAACACAGTTAGACCAATTCTTCTACCAGATCCTTTGGAAATTTACTTCCTCTGTTCCTTGCTTCTGGTGACAGCCCTCTATCTTTCTTCCCTCTAGGAAATCATAAAGAATAAGAAAGATGATTTCTTGATGCAGAATGAAGAGACATCAATCAAATATTGCCAGACTAAACTTGATCAGCTTTCAAAGACTCTAATAAAAAGTATCTCAGCAGGAACTTTCTCTGTTCCTGGAGGTCATGAACTCTACAGGAAAGCAAAGGAAATTATTGAAAAGGAATATTACCAAGTGCCCATGAAAGGAGTGAAGGTGAGGAATAAGGGAAACATGGGGAACCTACAGAATACTCAAAGGAGTCTCCTGAAAATCTGAGAGTGCAGCTCCATGCATGTATAAAGAGAGTGTATGGGGCCATTCAAACAGCTGTGGCTTTTAAGGTTCACTGCATGCTATTTATTCCTGAAGAGAGTACAAATGTCAACTCCCAAACATGAGTACAGATTTCTTAAATCCACAAGAGACAGAAAAGAAATTATTCATTTTTTTTTACTCAACAACATATTTGACGAGTTGAGCACTGATAATTTACAAGTCAGTCTTTGTACACAAGGATGATCACAAGTGAGACAGGAAGTCAACTACATAGGCAAGCTATAACACTCAGGAAAGAGCTACTTAAGTGTTAGAAACAAATATAATAATAATAATAATAATAATAATAATAATAATAATAATAATAATAATAATAATAATAATAATAATAATAAATTATGATAATAATGATAATGATAATAATGATAATAATAATAAACAATAATAATGCAACTAATATATATTGAACTGTTGTTTCCTATAGCCAAAATGTTAAGCTCTTTCCCTAGACTCTTTAACTTAATCTTTCAAATAGCATTAAGAAGCATCTACATTATCAACATTTTAAAGATCTCAACTGAGAAGCATAGGCAGGTTAAAATAAGTTGTCTAAATTTATAACCAGCTAGTGGCAGAGGAGAACATCAGCACAATTTTGAGGCACTATTTCACACTGGGAAAGCAGATATGTAAAAGCACCAGAGATTTGGGGTTTGTAGAACTGAACATGATTCTGATAGCCTGGATTCTAGAGTGGGGAGAAGGAAGTAGCACTGGGCAAGAGACTGGAGAGAGACAGGTCACTCTAAGGGCTTGGACTCATTGTAAGTAACCACTGTGGAACTTTAAACTTGAAGCAAAAGTTACATGGACTTAGTTGTCTTTGCATCACTAATTTCCCTATTGGAAATCTAATTTCTGTGCTTCTCCTTGGTTCCTCAGGCAAATGAGTTCCTCCAGAGGTTTCTGCAGTCCCAGATGGCACTAGAGAAATCCTGCAGGCAGATAAAGCCCTCACTGATGGGGAGAAGCCCAAAGCAGGTACAGGGTAGGGCTGGGCTCACAGTGGGATGTGTATGTTCTTGCAGTGCCCTCTGACAGGTGTGAGAGCAAAACTTTTCCAATACCGGAGCTTCCTTCCTTCCTGTGGAACAACCTTGCTGCATCTGGAAACAGCAAAGGGAACTGTGGTTGGACGCCAGACAGGCAGAGCCTTTTCTCTCACATTCTGAAGTGTGTTCTCAATGGTGTGGACATGGGGTTTTGGGGGAGGACTTCAGAGATTTCCTACCTCTCTCTTTAATTTGGTTTGGCCTCTGAGCTCAGGAGGGTGGAGGTCAATCCTTGCCTATTTTTTCCCTCTCTAATACCTTCCTGGGGCAGAAGACTGGACCTGGAAGGAGACAGCTGAGAAGGAACAGGAGCTGCTGAATCAGAAACTGCAGGAGCAGAAGCAGCAGGTGGAGGCTCAGAAGAGAAGTCTCCAGAAACACATAGTTCAGATGATGGAGAAGATGGTGAGAGAAAAAGAAAACCTGCTGAGAGAGCCAAACAAGATATTGGAGCATCAGCTGAAGGTGAATCAGGCTGTGGCAGTAGTAGAGCTTGATAGCTTTGCCCAGGTACCCCAGGAAGGGATGGGTGAAGGTTACAGCATGGTCATGCAGAGATCACAAGTGCATCTACTGCTTGTGATTTATTAAAACCCTGAAGCCTTTGAATCTTTCCAAAACCTGTAAACTTGGCTCTGTAAGTAGACTTTGGAGAGTTCAGGATGAGTATTCCCCCCTCTACTCCAAGCCCTCAGAGAATATAAATAGGGTTGAATAGCCATTTAGAGAATTTTAAAATGATCTCACAGGGCTTGATTGAACAGATATTCCAATTATTTGTGTTTAATATGAACAACAACTAGTACGCTCTACCAAAGTCACTACCTTTTACCAGGAGACCTGCTCAGCCCAAGGCCCTGAGGTAGATCTGTTCTGACATAAAACTACCAGAAATGTCCGGACTTAAAAACACATAGAAATGATAGATTTTACACTTGCTGCATTGCCTCCAGGTGTGGACAGATCCCCAAGCTATCATGTGGCTTGGAGGGATTTCTCTCATTGTTCATCTGAACATGATTTATAAGAGATTTCTATAATTTAGGGGCCATGTGTTTATAACAGATTTCTATAATATGGGTGACAGTGTCATCCTGAGTGGGACTGAGAATTAGTGCAGTCAGACCAAGGCTACCTCTCATTTGCATTTTTTGACTGGAAAATATTACATTTGTCCTCATGTCAGGCTTAGCCTCCTGGCAAAACCCTAAGGTATATGAATATTATTAAGGCTGTAAACTACACTTCTTAATATTTCGATCCAAACCAGGAAATATTCCTTGTTACAAGAGTCTCCTTTCATGATTAAGAGAGAACAATTTTAGGAATAAAACAAAGATAGTCTGACAAAGTTTCAAAGTTTGACAAAATGTAATCATTGAAAAAATGGGGGATTTAAAAAGTTTTACTTCCTTCCTCATTTTTTTTTTTTTAGGTCCAAGAAGATCTGTGTACTGAAGGATTTAGAAAGAAATGTGAGGAGTTGAGAACAGAGATAAATCATTTGGGAGAGAGAATTGTTGATACTAAAAATGATGATAGTTCCTTGCTTGCACAAGCCTTGGACAACCTTGGCAAAAGAATCGCTTCGTTATTGCCTGCCCCAGCTAACATTCTTGGTAATGTTATGAAAGTAGTGAGCTCACTATTTAAAAAGAAGTAGCTCTCCTTGTAAAGAAATCAGATATATAATATAATATACATGTATGTTCTCTGGCCTATTTCTGATATGCATGCTTTTCACTTTCATCCAGCAATGCTTTAAATATAAAAAGTGATTTCTAGAGAATACTGATGCCTGGCCCATATTAGATAGAATAAATGCATGGACACTTTTATATAGTGTGTTCAGTTTTAGGAAATATATATGTGTGCAAAATAATATATATGTGTATGTACATATATAAAAGAGTTTCACTGAGGCTTCACTTCTAATGGCAAAAGATTGGAAACCACTTAATGCTCAATTATGTAATTTGGTAATATATATTTTGCATGTATTTATACTAGAATTCTATGTTGCTAGTAAATAGATAGTGGAGCTCTATTTGTATAAATATAGAACAATCTGGAAGATAGAATGTAGAGTGAAAAAATGAGGCACAAAACAGTTTGTATAATGTGTTCACCGTAAAAAAAAAAAGGCAATTATTTTGGGCACTCATACACATGTATGTATAGTACATTTCTGGAAGATTCATTAGAAATTGGTATCATTGGTTCTTCCTGGAGAAGACATCTTGACATCAGGGATGGAAAGGACACATGCTTTTCATTATATACTCTATATTTTCAATTTTGCAAAGTTAGCTTGTGTTATTTCTCGAATAACAAAGAAAACAAACTACAATACTAATAATTAAAATAGTAAATGGAATGTGAATAAATGGAATTGCTCATTGCTTCCAGAAATGACATTAGCCTGCTTAATGAGGGGTCTAAGACTAAGATCAGAATACTAGAAAATAACGTTTGCATCTTAATCTTGTTTTTGCTTTGGCCTTGGTATTTAATCCCTTACATTTGCTTCAAAAAAAAGGTATGAACTTTCCTGTTACCCCTTGAAATCTCAACAACAGTAAACTTACTTCATAGGTTTCAATTACACTTTTACAGTGTTTAGAAACAAATTACTAAACACTAAGAATATTCACTGGTGAGAGGAATTCCCATCATCCTTAAGTTCAGTGATGGCTTCTTTGCTGAAGGCAAGTACAGAAGGGGTGATGCACCACTGCAGAAATGGATGCCTTGATAGTAATGGGGAATGAAAAACCCAGACACACAGAGGCCAGGTGTTGGCATTTAAACATCAGAATTCAAGTACATACAATAAGAGTAATGAGCATCGTGGTTTGTCTTAGCTCAGGCTGCTATAACAAATTACCATAGACTGTGTGGCATACAAAACAAACATTTATTTCTCCCAGTTCTGGAGGCTGTAAGTCCAAAAGCACTGTGCCAGCACTGTTATTTTCTTGGTAAGGGTCCTCTTACAGCTTTACAGATGACAAGGTTCTTACTGTGTCCTAGCATGTTGAAGAGAGAGAGACAGAGAGAGAGAGAGAGAGACAGAGAGAATGAATCTCATGATTCTTTGTTATACAGGCACTAATTAGATTCATGAAGGCCCCACACTCATTATCTAATCCCTCCCAAACCCCATTTCCAAGCACATTGGGACATTGGTATTTGGGGTTTCCTCAAATGGATTTTGAAGAACACATTCAAACATTCAGTCTATAATTTGGTTGGAGTGGCAGCCAGCAGACCTGACCAGAGGAAATTCTGAAGATGGCAAATAAAACAAGGTGTCTGTAGAGAAAAAAAGAATGGGGAGGAAACCATTGGAATCAAGGATATTTATAGGAAGCTGAGAGGTAACATTGATAAAAGGTTATAATCCATAGCCTTGGTCTAAACCAATTTCAGATGATGGAACTATCACCTGGAGGGGAGGGCAGGATCCCAGGAGAGAGGACCTTGCAACTCTGGGATGAGGATAAATGATAATGATTTTCACAGTGCCTCTCCTAGGGGACCTCTGGAAATGTACTTGGATCCATATGCTGGGAAATGAGAATGCCCAAATACTTCAAGGACTCTCAGAATCAGGATCCAAGCTAGGAGTGATGCTCAGATCCTGAAAAGACATCACAGTCTCCCTGTTAGAGGTACATGACATCCTGGTATGAACACAGTCTTGGCCCAGGTGCAACTAACTCAGTCTAGTATTTTTTTCAAATAAAAGTATAGTTCGTCTGAAGACAGACACCATTTTATATATATATATATTTTCTTTACATCTTCATAGTGTATGTTTAGGCACAGAGGGTACTTAGTAAGAAACTTCTGTAAAAACAAAAAGCTGACACATGTGTGATTGTTTTCAATTGCCAGAATTCCATGATCACACCAAACCTCTGAGATAATAGATTGTTTGGATTTTAGATATTAGATTAAGGTCTCTAATTTGACTTAAGGACCAGAGGAGCAGAAGAAACTCTTTCGGTACAGTTTCCCCCTCTGTGACCTTATTCACCACAGTCTCAGTATCTCTGCGAGGATGTTAACTCATCTCCACTGGAGAATTTAAATGACTCCGTCTAGTCGTGGCTTCAAGTGTTCAGAAGGAAGAATGAATGGCTTTGCCTTTTAAAGAAGAAACCATATAGTAATGAATATGTGACCAATGCATCATGGGGTTTAATGGAAAAGTAAACTATTCTACAGAAATATCTGTATATCTGTTCCCACTGAGAGCTTGACTTAAGCAGATGTTCTAATCCCTTGGACTAGACACACCCTGCATTGAAGAGCAAAGAGAAGCCTTGTCTTTTTTAGATTCGACAAACAAGTGATATCACACTGTACTTGTCTTTCTCTGACCTATCTCACTTAGCATAATGTGCTCAAGGTCCATTGATGTTGCAAATGGCAGGATATCCTCCTTCCTTGTGACTGAATAATATTCCCTTGTGTATATGTATATGTGCCACATCTTTTGTATCCATTCATGTGTTGGCATTTAGGTTGCTTTCATTTCTTGGCTACTGTGGTTAATGCTGCAATAAACTTGAGTGCAGATATCTCTTTGAAATACTGTTTCTATTTTCTTTCAATAAAAAATAATAAAACTGACAATGGTCACTTAGAAAAATAAAAAGGCTTTAAAAAGTAGTTAACAATTTTTTCACACATCTATTCTAATCCTCATTAAGGAATGCTTGGTTCTAATTATTTACATTGTTTGTTAAATTCTTATGTCCTCCCTGCCATTGTTCTGGATTATGTAAAGAGAGAAAAGCAAAGATCTTGTTCTCATGCAGCTTACACTGTGTATGGGCCTTACATAATGTTATTTAGGCAGAAATAAATATTGTAATTATAAACATGTATATATATATGTGTGTGTATATAGATGTGTGTGTGTATATAGATATGTGTATGTGTATTTATGTGTATGTGTGTGTGTATATATATAAATATTTTATGTGTAGTGATCAAGAATCTAAGTTGCAACCAAATAGTCATTTTTTAAGTTTGGTTTCAACCTAGTGCATCTTGCCTGGAGATATAATTGTGTATTATAGAGCCCTAAGGTCCAAATATGGTAACTTTAAAGTAAGGTAAACCTAGAGTGCATGGTGATTGAAACAATGAATAAATAGATTAATGTTTGGATGTATGAATAAGTGTGACATTTGTTTATTATTTCAAAGGGTAATAAATATCCCTCTTATTACCTATAGGCCAAAATGTAAAGGCTTTGGTTTAGAATTTTGTGTTTTTTGAACTCTATTCCTTTATCACCTGTACAAATTATTATGTTTAAACAAACTAAAGTGGATTCTGTTTCTATAACTGTACTAGGACTGATATGACAACTCTGGAATATTCTTCCTTGTGTCTCTTTTTCCATGGAAGTGTGGTTGTGCCACTCAACAGTGTTATTTGGATGGAATTCCTTTTACTTCAGATAATGTGATCTTATTCCTTAACCACTTTTCTGTGGACAGTGGTCCCAGGCTGCATTGAATATGGTGCTCACTCTTAGCCCAGGAAACAGTCCCTGGTAAAACATGAATAATGAATTCCTCCCCTGATATATTTGGTCTAAGGCCCCAATCTCTCTCTGCCCCTGCTGACTGTCCATTAATATAGAAAATGCAATCAAGTTCTATTTCCCTCTCACTTAAAGTACCTAATTATTTTATTTTGATGAAATATGCGCAACTATTTACTATTTTAACTACTTAAAGTGTACAATATAGTGGAATTAAGTATATTCACATAGATGTTACAATCATCATCACTATCTACCTCCAACCCATTGCATCATGCTCAGCTGAAACTCTGTATCCAATAAACAAGTCTCCATTTCCCTCTCCCCAAGCTCCTGGTAAGTGTGAGTAAACTTTCTGTTTCTATGAATTTAACTACCCTGGATACCTCATAAAAATGACATCATATAGTATTTTTCTTTTTGTGACTGTCTTATTTCAGTTAGCATAATGTCCTCAGGTTTATTTAGACTGTAACATGTGTTAGAATATCCTTCTTTTTAAGGCTGAAGAACATTCCATGGTAAGAATGTACTACACTCTATTTTATTTTTTTAATTTTTAATTATTATAGAACTTTTACATTTCCACTTAATTTGCAGTTATTACAAAATACTGGCTATGTTCCCTTTGTTGTGCAGTACATCTTTGTAGCCTGTCTTATACTCAATAGTGTGTTATTCCCACTCCTCCCACTCCTCCATACCTTTATTGCCCGCCCCACTTCCCACTGGTAACCACTGGTTTGTTCTCTATATTTGTGAGCCTGCCTCTTTTTTTGTTGTTGTTTTTGTTATATTCAATCGTTTGTTGTATTTTATACATTCTACATATAAGTGATATCATATAGTATTTGTCTTTCTCTGTCTGACTTATTTCACTTAGCATAATGCCATCCAAGTCCATCCATGTTGCTGTTAATGGCAAAATTTCATTTTTTATGGCTGAGTAGTATTCCATTGTGTGTGTGTGCGTGTTTGTGTGTGTGTAGTGTACAGTAAATATCTATACATACTATATCTATCTATATCTATCTATCTATCTGTGTGTGTGTGTATATCATATCTTCTTTATCCATTCACCTGTTCATGGACACTTAGGTTGCTTCCATACCTTGGCAATTGTACATAATGATGCTATGAACATTGACATGCATGTATCTTTTCAAATTAGTGTTTTTGGTTTTGGTTTTGGTTTTGCTTTTATATACCCAGGGGTGGAATCTGGGTCATATAGTAATTATATTTTGAGATTTTTGGAGAAATCTCCATACTATTTTCCACAGTGGCTGCATGAATTTACTTTCCTACCAAGAGCCCACCAAGGGTTTCTTTTATCCACATCATTGCCAATATTTGTTGCTTGTGTTCTTTTGATGACAGCCATTCTGACCAGCAAATACACTACAATTTATTTACCCATTCATACGTTAGTGGATAACTAGATTGTTTCCATTTTTTTGTACTGTTTTGAATAATGCTATTATAAACATTGGTGTACAACTATATATTTGAGTTCTTACTTTCAGTTCTTTTGAGATATATAACTAGAAGTTAAACTGTTGAATCAAATGGTAATTTTACGTTTAATTTTCTGAGGAATAGTTATACTGTTTTCTACATTAGCTGTTCAATTTGTTCCTACCAATGATGTACAGGATTCTCAATTTCTCTACATCCTTACCAAATTTGTTTTCTGTTTCTAAAGAAATGGCAACCATATTAATGTGTGTGAAATGTATCTTATTTCCTTAATGAATAATGATGATGAGCACCTTTTCAGGTACTTATTGGCCAATTATCTTGGTTATTTGGGGAAGGTGTCTTCAAGTCCTTGACTATTTTTGAAATGAGCTCTTTGTTTTTGTTTTTGTTGTTGTTGAGTTAAAGGGTTCTTTATATATTCTGTATATTAATTTCTTATCAAATGTATGATTTGTAAACATTTTCTCCCATCCTGTGAGTTACCCTTTATTCTTTTGATATTGTCCTTTGGTATGCACAAAAGTTTTAAATTTTTGTAAAAACCAATTTATCTATTTTTTCATTTGTTGTCTACAAACACCTTTGGTGTATAGCCAAGAAATCACTGCCAAACCCAATAGAATGAAGAGTTTCCCCTACGTTTTCTTCTAAGAGATTTTGTTTAGCTTTTACATTTAGATCTTTGTTCTATTTTGAGTAAATTTTTGAATATGGAGGAATGTAAGGGTATAACTTCATCTTTTGCATGTGAATATCGAATTTCCTCAGTATCACTTGTTGAAAATATTGTGCTTTTCCCACTGAATGGTCTTGACACCTTTACCAAATCATTTGACCGCATATGAGATTTATTTACTGTATTCGTCTATATGTCTATTTGGATTACAATAGATTGTACTAAGTTTTGAAATCAGGAAGTATGATATCTCCCACTTTGTTCTTCTGTTTCAAGATTTTTTATTTGTTTATTTGGAATCTCTTGAAATTCCCTATGAATTTTAGAACTTTTTATTTTCTGGAAAAAATATTGGAATGTTGATAAGAATTGCATGAGATCTGTAGAATCTGTTGAGTAGTACTGACAGCTTAACAATATTAAAACTTCCCACCTATGAACATGGATGTCTATTTCTTTATGTCTTATTTAATGTCTTTTGGCAATGTTTTCAGTATGAAAATCATTCTTCTTCTAGGCTAAATTTATTTTTAATTAATCAATTTGATCCTATTTTAAATGGGATTGCTTTCTTAATTTTTTGAATTGTCATGTTAGTGTATAGAAATGCAACTGATTTTTAATTGTTGATTTTGTATCCTCCAAATTTGCTGAATTTGTTTATTTTTTCTATTTTTTGGTGAAATCTTTGATATTTCTATATTTAATATCTTGTCGTGTGTTGAGAGAATTTATTTCTTCATTTCCAAATTTAAATCTCTTTATTTCTTTCCCTTGTTTTATTACACTGGCTAGTACCTCTAATATGTTAAATAGAGGAGGGAAAAATGGGCATTACTGTCTTTTTTGTTATCTTAGGGGAGAAGATTTCAGTCTTTCATCATTGAGTAGGATGTAGCTGTGGATTTTTCATGCATGGTTTTTATCATGTTGAGGAAGTTTTCTTCTATTCCTAAATTTTTAGTATTTTTTTAACAGAAAAATTATTAAATTTGATCAAAGGATTTTTGTGAATCAATTGGATGACCATTTTTTTCTTTGCTCTCTTAATGTGGTATATTATATTGATTGATTTTTCTATTTGGAATCTACAGGATATAATCAACATTTATAGAATACCAAAAACATCCGAATACATATTTTCCTCAAGCTAACATGAAACATTCACCAAGATAGACCTCATTATGTATCATTAAACACACCTTAAAAATTGAAAGGAATAGAAATGTTATAATGTATGTCTCAGACTAGAGTGAAATTAAACTAGAAATCAACAATGGAAAGATAGCTGGAAATTCCTAAAATACCTGGATAGTAAACAACACACTTCTACGTTATAAATAGGTCAAATAAGTCCCAAGAGGGGTTTTAAAATGTATTCAATGAAATAAAAAAAAAAATACAACTCATCAAAATTTGCAAAATGCAGTGAAAGTTGAAGGAGACTTGTAAGATATTTTGTCATGATATATAATCTTATGGAGACCATAAACTCAATTTTGGGAAGGGGAATAGGAAGACACAAAGCAGCAGTTCCCAGGAAGGGAAATGATCCTAAAATTAAATTCATAAATGGTTTCCAAGCAAAGAACAAATCCAGGGTGTTGCCAGAAAAGAAAAGAAAAAAGATGGAGGGGTCAAATATGAAATGAAGGACATGACTGAAGATTCTTTTCCTTAAACCTCAGAATCATTATGGTTGCATCCTTGGAGTATGACATAATCAGAAAAAGACTCTCTGAGGAGATACAGTATGTATCATAGATGCTCTCAAACAATTGGGCTTCTGGAAAGTTTAAGGGAGTTTTTCCTCAGCCTTCTCAGCAAAAACCCAACGTAGAAATAGGGCTACATTGAAAGGATTTGTGGGTTCAGCATTGTTGAGCCTTGATGAAGCTCACCTCAGAAGGCTTAGACCAAATTGGAGGGTATTTGTGCTAATGAAGAGCTACAGGGGAACCTGTTGATCCTGCCCTGGCACTCCCATGCATGACTATACTTTCATACATTTTTCCTTACCACTTTATTCTCTTATCTATTTTTACCCTTTGTTTTTCTTTCTTTTCTCATTTCTTCACCCCTTTTTGGACAGTTTTGTGTAAGTAATGGACAGAGGACAGGCCTTGGAATCAGAGAGCTTGCATCTGAGACTAAGCTCTAGAACCAAGCTAAGTGACCTAGAATATGTTAAGTCTAATCTCTTCACTTGCATTAATGTAGGAATAATATCTAATTTACTGTGTGATCATGAGGATTAGAGATAGTAAGTGTAATTCCTTAAAGGTAGAAAGTGTCCAATAAGAGTGGCTGTTATATTGTTTTTATTACTGTTGCTACAATTTTGTTTATGTGGTTGATTTGGGTTCTTGGAGCAGCTGTTAGTAAACTCTACACTGAGTTTCTTTACTCTACATACTCTTTAATATGATTATTTTTATGAGGTTGATTTTGATAGCTGATATTGAACTCTCTTAGTCTCTTTACAGCAGAGTATCCATCCCAAGATGCTTTGAGTGCAGGCTTCTAGAAATGCTTACATGATCTCCCTTGAGAAATGCCTGGGAACTTGCATCCTCCTATGTCTCCACTTCTATAAAGATTTCTTCTCAGAGGATTCAAGCAACAAATCATCTACAGGAATTGCCATCTTATGCTTTGCTTCTAACATACTAACATTAGAAAATTATTTTTTAATTTTTATTTTTAATACTACAAATATGTCTTAGGCCTTCCACTAGCAACCAAAGATACAGCAAGCCCTCAGTTAAAGAGAATGCTAATCTATACTGTATCAGTTTCCCCTTCCTGGCTCCACTTCTGGCACGATGGTGTGCAACTCAGAATCACTCCTCAAAAAAACTGATGAAAACTATTTTTAAAACACATTTAAAAATAGTTGGCCTTATGAGCATCCACAAATGGAAATGCCGCTACAGATATACAGCAAATGAAGACACATTTACTAAAGAATATTTACTAAAGCTCCATAAAATGATGAGTCTTTAGTTTTTGAAGATCCGCACTTTTCCCCTCTCCACTCATTGAGCTGGGAACTCCACCCAGACTTGTACAACCAAGAACACAAGTTTTTGACTCCCCCCAGGTCCTGGTTGGAGGGTTGTCTTCCTGGGAAGGACATGACATTAGCATTTCTCATACTGCCCCTAGATACTTGTTGCTGAGGCAAAGTTCTGTACTACTGCAGCCAACAGGTGGGGGCCCCATTCTTCCACCACATTTCCTCTCATGAGACAAAGGTTCTACCTTGGGCACGGTAGGACATTGAGGTCCCAATTGCTATTGACTCAGCTCATAAGACAGGGGATTGTGCCAAGGGAGACAAGCCAAGGACACCTGGGGCTCTTGCCCATATATCCATTGAGCACTTACTTCTTCAAACTGGGCTGTCACTTAGAATTGACCTATTGTTCCTTACTCCAGCACCAGAGTTGTGGCTCAGAGATTTTCCCTGGGAGGAAAGGCAGACCATAGAACAGAGAGCTCAAATTATCTCCCCAAAGGAGCCAACTTTATTTGCAACAGCATATGAAGTTCAAATCTAAGTGTGCTTTCAAAAACAGTAGAAGTGTTGGTGAGAGGCAATGGGGAGAAGACTGATAAATTCATTGAAGATACAGGCTAAATGATAAGCCAACTTGTTGCTGGAGAAAAATAAGAAACCAGCTGCAAGAACTAGAGTCTGAATAAATTTCAAACTTTGACCATCAGGAACTGTCCCTTCATAGCAGCCTGAATTTGACTGGATTAGGGTGTAAATAATTTATTCTCCAGGGCATTGTTATGAACAATAGAGCTTTTAACCAGCAGTTAGTGGAGTTTCATAAGTTAGTGTGGTCAGGTAACTAGACAAACACTGCCTAAGTCCTGCTAAAACCTTGTTATCCCAAAGTGGCTGGGCATGTCCAAGGATGAATCCCTGAGGAAAAACATCAGAGGCTTTACCCTGTGTCTGTTTAGGGGATAGAGGAGGAAGAGAAGGGAATGGACAACACTAAAATAATCCAGTTAGTCTTTAAACAAGTAAACAAGCTAACAACAATGACAAGCACTGAAAGAGGGGAGAGATGAAGCCAGTACCCAAAGTTGCTGCAATATCTAAAATGTTCATTTTCCAAAAAATATGAGACATGCAAAATAAGCAGGAAATTATGGCCTAGATACCAGAAGAATAGCAGGCAATAAAGCCACCTGCAGGAGAGACCAGATGTGAGAAAAGAAGCCATTATAAATATGTTCAAAGAAACAAAGAAAACCATGATTTTAGAAGTAAAGCATGATGACAGTGTCACATCACATAGAGAACATTAATAAAGACACAGAAATTATTAAAAATAACCAAATGGAAATTTTGGAACTGAAAGGAGCAATAACTGAAATTTAAAAATTCACTAGATGGAATCAATAATACACTTAAACGGGCAGAAAGTAAAAGTACTTAAGAATAGATCAATAGAAATTATGCAATCCAAGAACAGAGTGAAAAAAAGAATGAAGAAAAAATGAGCAAAGTCTCAGAGAAATGTGGGACACTAATGTATACCAACAGACATGTAAAGGCAGCACCAGAAGAACAGAGAAGGAAAGGAGCAGAAAAATATTTGAAAAATTAGTGGCTAAAAAATTCCCATTTCCTAAAAAATTTAAATCTACATATCCAGGAGGTTCAACAAACTGCAAGTAGGATAAACTCAAAAAGACCCATGAATAGACACATAGTAAAAATGCCAAAGAAAATCTTGAAGGCAGCAAGAGGAAAATGACATCTTGCTTAAGAAAACTCGTATAAGATTAACAGTTGACTTATCATCAGAAACAATAGAGGGCTGAAGGCAATAGGATAATCTATTCTCAGCCCTCAAATTTTAAAAGCTCTTAATCAAGAATCATATATCCAGCAAAATTATCATTTAAAAGTGAAGATGAAATAAAAAGACATTTGGAAAACAAAATCTGAAAGAATCTGCTGCCAGTAGACCTACCTTACAAGACATACTAAAGTTAGTTCTTCAGGCTGAAAGCAAGTGACCCAAGACAGTAATTTGAATACACACACACACAAAACAAAGAACACTGATAAAGGTAATTATGCAATTATAAAGGAGTATAATTGCCTATTTCTTATCCTTTCTTATCTTGTTTAAAAATCATAAGGCAGTATACATTTAATTGTATTTGTGGGCATATAACATAAAGAAATGTAATATATTTTCCAATAGCAGGGCAAAGAGGTTGGTGAGAACAAACCAACATTGGGTTAAGAATTGACTCCAGATGTTTCACTTGAATCCAAAGGAACAAATGCATAGAACCTGAAATGGAAAGAAGGCTAATATGAGAAAAATTATACATATAACATAAAAATTGTGTTCTACACTGGAAACTGACACAACACTGCAAACTGACTATAACTCAATTTAAAAAAAAGAAAAATTATACATATAAACTTGCTCTCTTTTCTCCTCTCAGCTTCTTTAAAAGACATAAAATTACATAAAGGAATAATAATTATAATGATGTACTGTCGGGCTTATAACATGCATAGAGATAATACTTATGACAAGAATACCACAGTAAGAAAGAAAAGAGAGTAGAGCTATATGGGAATGCTGTTTCTACATTCTCTGAAATTGCTGGTGTAATTGTGAAACTGTTTTTGATAAGACATATATGGTAAGGCCTAAAGCAATCACTAAGTAAAAACTAAAAATATATAGCAAGAAAATCATTAAAGAAGTTAAAAAGTAATATTAGAAAATATTCAATTAATGAAAAAGAAAACAGTAATGCCAAAAAAAGACTTGAGGTGTAGAGAAAATAATAACTTAAATGAGAAATGTAAATCCTATTGTTTTGCTTAGTTTTGTTTTTATGAACTCTGGATACAAGTCCCTTATCAGATATATTATTTGTGAATATTTTCTACCATTTTGTGGGTTGTCTTTTCATTTTCTTAACATTACTTTTTCAATTAATGCTATGTCTCTCTCTCTCTTTTTTTTTTTTTCCTCAAAATGAATCAGAGCAAACACAACATGTGTACAAATCTATAGATAAAGCTGCTCTGGAAAAAATGCATAAATACATGGCAAAGAAATGAGACTTGGCATTTTAATGCTGATCATGCCATCCTCAGTGCCATAACACCAAATCTGTGCTTGCAACACAGTAAAATATGTGTATCTGCTATACCCTACTTCTCAAATCCAGGACTTATGAACTCAAATCAGAATTTGCCATCAAAAACTCAAACTTGAATTCCTGTACTAGGAATGTCTCCAGTAGAGAGCACTAATGTTTTTTGAATATTCGGTGTAAGTAGCTTTAATTGAGATAAGGCCTAGGAAGGAGTTACAACCATTTCCCATTCCCATATATCTGGGTACACAAGACATAGGCATTTATTCCATATCTATTAACAGTTTACAGAGCACCCACTGTCCCCAGGCACCACATTAGGCCTTGGGATCCTGAGGAGGAAAAGATACACTCTTACCCTCAAGGAATTTGGCCTAGTGAAGAAGACTGTCTCAATCCCCTAATAACATCTCCTTGCATCAATCAAGGAAAGCATTTACTAATCATGCACTTTCCTGTCACAAACTACATACATATATGTAGAAAAGCACATGGACTGTAAGCATTTGAAAACAGTAGGTTCAGGAGGGCCTTAGAGAAAATCTAGTCAAAATCTCTCATTTTATACCTGGAAACTAAACCCAGAGTGGATAAGTGACTTACCCACGATCACGACAAGAACTAAGATTAATATGGCACTTCCTATACGCCTAGAACTGCTCTAACAGTATTGTTTATTTAATCCTCACCACAACTCATTTTTGAAATACAAAACTAAGGCACAGAGAAATTAATTAACAACAAAAATCAAACAGCTCACAAGGGCAAAGTCAGGATTTGAATCTAAGTAGTCTTGCTCCAGAATCCATACTTTTAGTCACCATGCTATATTTAAGTAGCTATGTCTAAAGGCAGTCATGATTTTCTGACTCATGTTTTTACACTGTCTTGTTATTTTATACTGTCAGGGTTTCCAGCATCTCTAGAACCCATTGGTCAAAAATTATCAAAATATCTCAAGATATTATGGTACTTCAAAGTCACAAGATCCTCGATTTGGGGAAAATGGCTCAATTCAACGTGGATGTCCATTTTACCAGAATGTGAAGATGAAGACATGCACAGACATGAGAAATATAATAAGTAATCTTGTAATAAGTATTCTTTTATCTTACTTTGACAAATGTTGCCACTTCTGTCTCATTTCCTTGTCTTCCTGAATCACTTCCATGTACTCCTTCTCACTTCCAAATCCCAGTCTTTAAGTGTGTTGATTCTTCAATCAAATAAGAACATGTTAATGTAGACAGAGCTAGGGATTAAATCTTGAGAGGACCCTGCACTATACAAGATAGAGAAAATGTGCATTTCAGAAGCCTCAGACTTCACTTCACCCATTCATTTATTATCTAACAAATATTTATTGGGTGCCTGCCATATGCACAACAATGCACTGGGTTCTGGGGATGTGCTAGTCTATGTGATGGATGTGACCTTTACTCTCCTGAGGTCCACAGTCTTACAGCATTCCTCCAGAGTAAGTTAGGGATCAATAGTTAAGCACTTGTCAATTCTCAACCCGTTGGGCCTCTGAATGATGCCTGAGCTACAGGAGGATGAACAGAATGACTCAGCAAGACTGGGGACTGCTAAGAGATGCTGTCACTTTCAGGTGTGCAGACTACAGAGGAGAGAGCATGTTATTTTGAAATGACAGTAATACACTGAGTGATATGCATGAACTATAAAATAGTTTATAAATAGAAATTATTTGCATTATGATTATGTTTTGTCAGAATGCACACATCTTTTTTTGTGTGTTTGTGTCCTTGAGGACCCTGAAGAACAAAATTTTGTATCTGATTATTGAATTGGTTAAGTAAATTAAGCAAATCCAGGCATTTTATTTGATAATCAAGTTCACTCAAAGATGAAGGTAAAATTATAAAATTTACACCCACTTACATATTTGTTTCATCCTTTAGTATGCTTCCCCCCCTCATTTTTACTTGCAATCAATCTGTCTGTAACTCCCCCAGTTACACAGAGGCCTTTACCAGACACAAAAAGCTATTCTGCTCACAAAAACAACAGGCTTCCTTAAGCCTTAAGTTTTTTTTTTTTAATTTGCCCTTTAGGTCTCAATTTCTGTGAAAAATGTGGGAAGTCCTCTCCACTTTAGCCCACTCTTTCATCTACCAATGTATGACCCAACTACATTTGCCCTTCAATTTTGTAATGAGATAAAGGACGCATGATTTATTATCATACTGCTCTTTTTCATAAGGTGACCTGGTTACATTCAGCTATTATAAAGCATATTTGAGTCATAGGCTCTGAACCATGTCAATATCCTGTACTAGGAGATTTTAATCAGCCCTGAATTTGCTCATATATCCAGCTACATATTGGCCTCTATTTTTTTTTAAACTATAAGTTTCTTGAGGGCACATGTTTATTTGTTTTTAAATCCTCCAAAAACAATTTGGTGGAGAGACTGAATTGGAGATAAAGAAGTTAAGAGAGATAAATTAGTAGAATAAGTGGATAACTGGAAGGTGTGCCTGCATTTGGATACATAGCATTCAGGAGACAAAGACAAAGAGAACTGTGGTGTAGGGACACACTGGGGTTTGTTTAGTTAGTCCCCACTGATTTATCATGTCCAGCCTAACGGTCCCTGGAGGAATGCTTGGAGACTTGTGGACCCCAGGAGGGCAAAGGCCACATCCATCAAATGGACCAATGTATCCTCAGAAACCAGTCCAGTGTTTTGCACACAGTAGGCATAGAATAAACATTTGTTGGATGATAAATGAGTGGTAAGATGAAACGAAGTCTGAGATATCTGGAACATGAAATATTCCTATCTTCTTTTCTGATATAGTCCAGGATAGTTACATTAAACACAGAAAACAGAAACTCCTGCCTAGACTGTTAGTGGCTTGCCCCAGATCTCACTGCCAGAAGAGCCACCAGCAGAAGCCAAGATACCAATTCTCATACACTTTCTGACTCATATCTTTTCCTCTATTTCTAAAATGTTCTGAATCTTGTTCTTTTACAATTTATATTGATTCTTAAAAATTCTTAACAAACTATATATATATGTGTGTATATATACATACATACACACACACATACACACATACATATGCATACATATTATGTCCTAGTCTTAGAGAATCAGTTAAGATTAGAATTGAAGTTCAGTATTAAATGTGTATTACAATTAACAGATAGCCTAATATTAGGCCAAGAAACACATATGCACAAATACATACACGCACAGTCATTGAGGAAAAAAAGATGGGAGGGGCATGGAATCAAGGCCTAGCTGGTATTAGACCTGGGTTACTTCAAATCAAAGAAATGAAAAAGTTGACTATGAGGAACCTCAGAAACCAGCTGTTTTCACTGTATCAGGAAAACTTTTGCCCAGATTTCAACATGGTCCAGGGAACACAGATTGAATTCTTACAGGGATCCCAGCAAGCACTGTCTCAGTCACTAGCAGAACCCATCAGGGCTTTTTTTATATCACTTCACAGGAGCTAAGGAGCACTAACTCTGCTTTAATTCTAAGCTTTCAGCCTGGCTTCACTTGCAAATATTTTCTTAGAAGTCTTCATTTTATGGATGGGAAAGAGACAATAGTCAATAACTGGCTGGCTCCTGTGTGGCAGATTCCAATATGGGACCCAGATGACAGTACATATTCTTTAAATGGGATGCATGGGAAACTTTCAAAGAAATATTTGGACATCTTCCCAGAAGACAGATTAGCTGGAGATGGCGGGCATCCTGCTGCAGGAAATCGTGTTTTTCCCTTGAAGGAGAGCCTGGAAGATCACCTTCCTAACACTTGTCATAAAAGGAAGGGATGTCATATAGTTAAGGCAGAGGGTCAATCAGCATAGTGGGCTGAGAACACAGAGTAATTGGTCATGAATATTTAAGACTGGGACCATGATAAGGGATCAGCTCACACAGAAGTGCACAGCTGGCCTTGCACAATTACAGTTTCTAGTCAAGCTACCTTATTCCAAAAACACTTGCAATGTCGACCTCATCCTGTCCTTGGACTTCTCATCACTGAGCTCATTCTCAGGGGTCATTCTCAGAATTTCTCCCAGGCCCGAGGAGAGCTCACATTAAAACTCTGCAAACAGGAGATTGAAAAGTTCAGGAAAACATGGTGAAGTCTTTGATCAAACATAAATAAAAATTCTTCATCAATGACAATATGCTCAATCATACACAGTTGAACCAGCAGGATGACTTTCTGAGAATGCAAAGCCATGAATGCCTACTCACTTTTGTTCTTTTCTTCTGACCTGATGTCTCAGTAGGACTAACAAACTTGAACCCTGGTGTTGAGAAAATATTGCAAAGTAATATTTCAATTGAGCACTGTAAAGCTAGCCAAACTTTCCCAGACCCATGTTCCTATGCTCCTCCTTCAACCCTGCATGGCCCACCAACCTCTCCTCCCCTTTCAGGTGCTGCATGCTTCCCCTGTAGATTACATACCTCTGAGAAAAGGAATAATGATTCCTGTTTACCTTCGTATTCTGCCTCACCTCTCCAGAACTCCAGTGCTTTCTTTTATACACTGTAGAATTTCAATGTTTTAATTAATTGAAAGAAATAGAGAATTTTCCATTATCAGAAATAATTTTATAATACAGAATTGGAAAATAACTGTTAATACTTGATAATATTCTGTCTTCCATTAATCATAAAAATTTTCTCATGACACAGAGAAATCTGAACTCTTATCAAGGCAGCCACATGGAGCAGAGATGATGACACTCAGAGTCTCTCTTTTTTAAATTTTTTTTTTTTATTTTTTGGTTTGGTTTGGGTTTTATTGTTTTGTTTTGTTTTTCAGGGAATCAACTCAGAAAGGCCCTGCCAAACCAGGAGTGAGTTGATTGCTCCATGTAGGTCATGCAGTTCAATAACACAATTTGTAGTGATCCTTTCATTTCTGTTATTTGTGACTCTGCTTGTGCCATTGGGCAGAGGAACCGGCCACATTGCTGCTCACAGTCATCTCCTTTATCATATGAATGTGAGGAGCCTACCACTAGATATGTCCCCAAACCAATGGGATGCTGTAGAAAACAGAGTATTTCTATGTCTTTTTCTTCTGGATTTTCTCAGGTTACCAGAAAGAGATTGACTGAGCCCTGAGGGTGGATTGGTCATTTTTAAGACAATATTTGGGGCAGATAAGGCAAACATATAGAATTTAGGTCTTTCTAAATTTTACTTCTCTTTCATGAGTCTCTTTCTTATTATTATCACCTGCACTGATCCATCTCTTCATGTAAGTAGTACTTGGTTGTTTTCTATGTGTTCACCTAAGTTCTGAGCTGCTTGAGGTCAGAAACCAATATTGATGCTTTTTGATATTGTTCTTGATATCTAGCATACTGATGGGCACAGAATGAGTGCTTAATAATTATGATGAGACTTCTAAACACAATTTTACACTTTGAAAAATTTGGCTGTGGAAATAGTGACTGAGTCTTTTAGAATTTTCTATGAACAGAATAATAAATGTATATAGGAAATTTATAAAATATAGATGGGAAATAAAATACAGCAGCATCTTTCAGAGACACAGCTTCTCTTTCCTTTCTCTTTCCAGATCCATGCAGGTGACAGATCTTTCTCTGTCCACCTCTGATGGAGACTATATTCTTTACTGTCCAGTAGCATATTCCCTTTGATTGTCTCTTAGGTATGCAGAATTGTGAGCATATTCGAACTTTCCTTCTTTCCTTCTGTCAAATTCTTTTCAGCAGTTTTACACACACACACACCCTTCCCGCACCACCAATTTTTTGCAGATTATAAACAGGAGTTCTTCAGGCTTCTGCCTAAGAGGGTGGACTTTGCAGACTGGTGGGCCTGGGTTTGAACCTTACATGATCACTTTGGATGTTTCTGGATTAGTTAAAATTAGCTGCCAGTTACAGAGACTGCAAAGAACAGTGGCATAAACAAAGTGATGTTTGTTTCTCTTTCACATTAAACAAATTTCTAGAGAGACAATCCAGAACTGGTATTATGATTTCACAAATCTCCTGAGGCTTAGGCTGGTTCCACTTTTTAAGTTTGCTAAACATCAGATGAGGTCCTCAATCTCATAGCCCTAGATGGAGCTTTATCCATCACATGCAATGTAGAAAGGAGGAAGGAAGGAAGGGAAGGAGACAGAGGAAGGCAAGCATCTATGTTCTCTTAAGGAAATTTCCCAGAGGCTGTCATACACTTCCTGTTACATTTCATTGACCAGAATTTACTATTGTGACCTCACTAACCTGGAATAGAGACTGGGGAATGTTGTCCTTATTCCAGACAATACTCAGCTGAAATGTGGGCGGTTCACATCCTTAGAAAGAAAGGGGGAAAGGAGCATCGGAGTAGCCAAATACCAGTTACTCTATACCACTTTTTTCTTGACTGTTATTATCCATCTCACAGGAGTCTTTGGATTAAAATAAATGTTACTATGAAAGCATCTAATACAGTATCTAGCATAAAACAAGCTTTCAGTTAATGTTAGTTAATATCCCTCCTTATTCCTTTTTTGTGAATTTTCTCATTTCCCTGATACCCCATCATTGGCATCCAAATTCTATTTTAAATACTTGCCCCAGTTGATGGTACTAAGCTGTAGTCTTGTACCTTTTCATAAGAGGGAGCAACAAATACATTATTATTCAATGTCAGCATTAATTTTTTAGCTTAAAGTTTGGCTAAGATTTAAGACATAGCTCTTGGAATCAAATAGACCTAGATGTGAATCCCGGCTCTGCCGCTTAGTCAGTGTCTAACCCCAGCCTCTTGCTCCCTCCATTTCCTCATCTGTGACCTGGGGTAAGATTCAGATATGAGGATTAAATGAAAATAATAGAGAGAGAGCACCTGACAAAGTAAGTGGTAGTTTTTCTTATCTTTTTAAATTTGGCCTAATCTGGGTGAACCTTTTTGAAAATGAACTCTTATTCCATTAAAAAAAAAAGTTTTAAAATTGGTCATCTCCATACATATACAAATGAGTGTTGTTAAATTGTTAGTCAAACCTTTTGATAATTGTCTCCAAAATCAGTTTAAACCCAAATAGCAGCAAAGTCTTTCTTGTGTTTTTTTTTAAAGAAAAAAACAGCATAGCTGAGCCTTAACCTTATTTAGCCTTGATTTGAATGATTTTTGGCAGATCCACTCTTAGAAGCAGAAACATTTCCACCAATGAGTATATTTCATAGCATCTTTCCCCCAGTGGCTAGTTGTTAAGCCTCTACTGTGTCCCAGAAGCTGTGCTAGTTTCTGGGGACATATTGGTAAGCAGAAATGCACATGGTCCTTGCTGCTGTGGAAGTCGCAGTTACTGAGGGAGACAGGTGAATGAATCACTGAAAATAAATGAAAAATTGCCATTATTAAAGTTGTTAGGAAGGAGACATACAGGTGCTGTGAAAGTATGTGCGAACATCTTATGATCCAAGGTTGAATGGTGATTTTAGGAACAAAAAATTGACCAGTCAGTTGAAGTAAAGAGATGTTATGAGCATATGGTTTGAAATGAGCTCAGACACAAGGTGAGCCTGCCCTTGGCATGGACCAAAACATGCCACAGTCTCCAGCACCACTCCAAAGAATGCATTTCATGGTTTGGGGCTGTATTTAAAATAAGTGCCCGTGATATATAACTTCTCAATGTGATACTCTGAAAGGGGCTACATAACTTAGGAATAATCTAATTATTTCATAATGTATTCATGCTATATTGATAAATATTAAATTCACATACTTTTTTTTTTGATACACCAAGCAGAGATATCTGAGAAAATTGGCTGTAAAGTAGGATCTTTTCAGAGAGGGTCAGAGTGTTGATCTGCATTTCCTGTAGTGAGAATGAATTTGAAGCCATTTGGCTGAATGGGGTGGCATAAGAAACACTGTTGGCAGAAGAATAGGTAGCCCACAAAGTAGCAGTGGAGGATGACCACAGGATGAGAGGTGTGAGCAGTGTGTTCCAGAGAGCAGGCAGGACTGTGCTTGGGATGGCCCATCTCAGAGCCAGCAGGCAGCACCAATGTCCCATCTCTCCAAGGCATTCCAGGTTCACATAGACAAGAACCCAGCTTGGCACCTTGGCAGTGGGGTACCATTTCTCCTTGTCCTGTCCAGCTGAGCTAACGGGGCATCCTTTGGGGAAAATGTTGCCTCTCTGGTCTCTTTTAGGGGTTTGGAAGTTGGCTGGGAGGCTCTGTTCCCATGTAACATGTTAGGGCATGACTGAGCCTCGGGGGAAGAGCTGCCTGACATTGGACTGTAGGTGGTTTCTTGTTCTGAGCTGATAAATTTAAGATGAATTCCATTCATCTAAAGATTTTTAAGTTCATCTTTGTAGGCAAACCTAAATGAGTTTTAGTTAAATGAGGTACCAAAATAGGCAACTGAGCAAGGGCTTGTCTTCCAAAAGCATTTGTGAGTCATGATGCAGTTTCTAGAGGCATAGTTTTGTGCACAGTGGGCAGGTTCCCAGCCCTCCCCAAGAGTATTTGTGCTAGGTATTTACCCAAAGGCGTCACAAGACTTTCACTTTCACCTTCCCAGGAATGCCATTGGAACTAGGAATTTCCCCAGCTCTTCAATTGCTCTGTAATTGGAATTCCTCCCTCAGGGTGCAGCAAACTTGTTTCGACCTCAGGGACATCTCAATTGCTGTTCTCTGCCTAGAAAATTCTTCCCCTAAGAATCTGAATGACTGCTTCCTTCTCAATGGAAGGTCAGCTCCAGAGTGACCTCAGGGATACTTTCCCTAATATCTAGATAAAGTACCACTGCCTGCTACCATCATAGTCCTTCAGACCTGGGTTCATTGCTTGCTGACTTGTTCATATTCTGTTCCCCCCAACACAAACACAAGAATATAAGTTCTGTGAAAGCATGGTTCTTGTCTCCCTTGTTTACCTGTTCTTAAGCCTGGTAGAGAGTAAACTTCCCAACTTGCTGCATGTGATAGTAGGCAAAAAGTTTACCCCTTTGGACATAAAATAGGGATAACACCACCTGTGCTTCCTGCCTCATAGAAAAACTGAGGACCTGGAGTTAGGGTGCCAAAGATACTTTCTCTCCCAGAAACGTGACTAATTTTTTGATTCCATATATATATATATATGCAAATATGAATACCATTTACCCAATTACATAACCCCAAAAGTCTTAGAACACATTTTGTGCTTGTCTTTGCTTTGCTCCCCACTAAACTACTCCTTAAACAATAGTAATCAGTTTGTCCAGAGGCCATATCCTTAAGGTCCCTCCATTCAGCACCCTTCCTTCACAGCTTCTTGATTGCCTTGAGTCTTTCCAGGACCACTGATAATTGTCTTCCAACCAGCAGTTCAGTTTGTATTCTTTCCCCTCTTCCACCTCCCAAATTTGTCATCCACACTGCAGGAAAATAATTGTTGTGGAAGGCAAATTCCACACCAATACTGCTTAGTTTAATAATCATGTAATGACTTGCTTTGCCACAGGATCATGTCCAAATACCTTGAAGAACCATGTAAGGCAGTCTTCCTCTGTGTGCTTCTGCAACTCTCCAGCTTCACCACTTGCCCTTCTGTCATTTCTAAATCATCAGTGCACACAACATGGACAGAATGTGCACAGTCAAGTGCCATATGCACCAACCATCCCAAACTGTTTGCAGTGCAGAGAGGAAGGATTCCAGGTGGCTTCACTCCCCTCTATCTGTGGTGTTCACATTGCCTTGTCAAACACCTGCCCATCTTTTAAGAGTCAGTTCAAGTGTACCTATTCTTAAAGAACATTCCAAACACTTGCCCTCTGCCCACCACTTCCAAGAGCTCCTCATTTCTTCCTCTGCACTGCCTCTGAGCCTTGTAGTATGCCTATTATAATACCCATGCCAGAGATCATCTCTGCCTCCTCCTCAGTGCTCCTTCATGGTCAAGTTATTTGATTCATCTCCTGAGCTTCCTGGGCCAGGCATTACACTTGGCATGTTAATCAGTATCTGGAAAAGAACAAAACAACCAAATTCAGTGTACTTATTATCTAGTAGAGGGCTTCATTCAATAACATACTTTTGACTGATATTTGAAAAATTGAAAGATCTCCTTGAAGGTTAGAGTTAGGAAGAAGGGATATTGTATTTATGCTGTTAATAGATATCAGTTGAATGGCCAAAATAATTTGTCAATGAGCTAGTGTTAACTGAACATTTACTGTGTTCAGAGTTCTGGATGTGGCCAATTGCAGGGGATGCTTGAAATAGCTTTTGGACATTTCTGAAATGACTCTGGCTTTATCATTTCACTGGGTCAAAATGTTAAATGGTCAGCACAGATTCTCAGCTTCCAGGCAGTTTAGAACATAGTGCCTGAATGTTTTTTCATCCACTACCCTCTTAAAGGATTTTGAAACACTGTGTCCTTTCCTCATCCATTTAAAAAGATAATATGTAAAAATTTTATATTGACTTTAAATCATTATAAAAGATGGTGCTTCTTACATTATAAATATTGATTTACAAAAACCACTCTTTTTAATGTACACAATGGAAGCTAAATTAATTACCAAAGTGATTTTGTATCTACCATGTCATCCATATAAAAAAAAAAAACACACATTATAAACAAACTGTTCTAGAAAAGCCAGGAATTTTACATAGTTGTTTCCCTTGCAGAACTCATTTCATTCCTCTTCTCCTATAAAACTTAATCCCCATATAACATTCTTGTGTTTGATATATTTTCTTGATTACAAGTGCATTCTTAGCTCACTCTCATCCATGTATACTCACCCCTTGGCTCAGGACACCTGCTGGACATTGGTTGAACATCAATTTCACCTTTTCTGTCTCTTACTTCAAGAGACAGAAAAGGTCCTCACAAAATTGGGAAGGAGGAAAAAGAAAAGTAGAAAAGGAAATCAGTGCAGGACCTGACTTTTGGTGAGGGAGCCAAAAAGGGGAAAACACTCTTTTACTGGGACACACACAGAGAGATCAGTTGGGATTGAAGGAGATCCAATGAGGGTGAGAGGAGTGCACAGCAGATGCCTGGCTGACAGAGCTGAAAGAAACCAGCACAAAATATCCCTGTAATGAATCCCCAGACCTTGACTTGAGCTGTTGATGCTGAGCTAGGAATGTCTGCTGAAGCTGAGGGAGAGGGCTGAGGCTGATGGCACAGACTGAGTCTCATGGGGTTGGAGTGTGTTGTTTTCTGTGATTGGTAGTGTCTATGGAACAGAACTGCCTGGGACCTGAATTCAAAAAGCAACATTGCTGATGCACATGGTGTGGATTATCTAGTTATCTCATGGACATATTCACTATTTCTGCAGGTCCAGGGCCCAATTTGACATTTTTGCAATAGAAGAGAAGCACGGTTCTATCAGAATCATCATAATTTTGGTCTGAGAGACCCAGGGGAAGTTCGGGTTGAAATCAGAATCCATGGCCAAAGAACCTGCATATTTCATTGGCACAACTGTGATTTTTATTGGGTCCAAGGCAGAGGGTGTGGATATGCTCTGTGGTTGTCTTGGTGGTCCCATGCCACAAGGAAGAGAGAGCCAAGAGCAGAGATCTGGGTGCACAGAAGGGGAAGTTGAAGCCTTTCCATCAGCCTTGTCTACTACATGAAAATGTGACAATAGGGATGGCAGTGACCTGATACTGCACTGAGGACCCAGCTGGGGGACTGAAGGATCATTACAGGAGGCCCTAGTTCATGACATCTTTAGATTTGTTTCCACTGGTGTTTCTGTGTAGAATTTGGACATTCCCATGGCAATAGAAAGGACAAAGGAACTGTTATGAGTGTGTATTGGAAACATTCCAACACCACATACCACAGCCTGCACCCCAGAAATGGTTTGGAAGTCTCAATTCCAATAAAAGGAGAAACCCTAGCCACTCTCCAATCTGTGATAAACACCTAATCAAAATGAGGCTCTGTTAAACAACAAAAGTACATTGTGTTCACCACAACAAAAACCACATTGACAATCATAGAAATAACAGGCAATGCACTCACAAGAATGACATGGCACCACACCATACCAAAAACAGATCTCACAGCAATATCATGGAAATGTGCGCAGCCAACACAGGAAATCTTCCACTTAATAAAAGCCCTTCAAGTCTACAACAGATAACTGACAATCTTTAACCCATAAAGATAGAGAGCTATAATAAAATGAAAAAGAAGAACCATTCCCAGACCCAACCTCCAACACACTTGGAAACTGAACAAAAAATAAATTAAAAAAAGGCAGCATGTGAACATCCTTATCTACAAAACAGACTGAAATAAAAATTAGATTATGACTACTTCTTAAAAAAAAGTTTTAGTTTTCTAAAATGTCTGAATTTTCAAAGCCACATTTTATATTCTCCACCACCTTTTTCTTGTCAATGAGCCTGAGTAAGGTGTTCACTCAGTGACCAAGAAGATCTCAGGTGTTGTCAGCAGGACCTAAAGCAAGCCTCCTCCTACTTGCTTCATCAAAAGAAAATCGACCTATAGTTCCTGCCACTGAGCCAAGAAAACAGGCAGTGAAAACACATTCAGTGTTGTTAATCATCAGAGAAATGCAAATTAAAACCACAGTGAGATATGACCTCGTGTCTACCAGGATGGCTATCATCAAAAAGACCACAAAACCACAAACATTCAGCAACAATGTGGAGAAAATTGAACCCATATACACTGTTGGTGTATAGTTTATACAGAGACTAGTGTGTGAGAGCTGAGTCCTGGAGGCCTGTGATTTATCCAGGAGGTCAAGTCATTGCAGGCAGCATGTGCTGCTTGAAGCCAGTTTTCAGCCCTGGCTGTCCATGCGCATCAGTCTCCTCAGGAGCTGAGTCCCCCAAAATCACAAACTCCCACCCAGAGATTCTGATATAATTGGCCCAGGCATCCTGATTTGAAAAGCTTCCCACTTGATTCAATGTGTAGTCACATTGAGAGACACTGTGAGCAACTAGTTCACTCTGGGTTTAGTCAGTATAATTTATACACCCAAACTAGGAAAAGAAGGAACAATAGAAATGCAAACTATTACAACCACAATGGAAAACAGGATGGTGGCTTCTCAAAAAACTAAAAATAGAACTAATATATGATCTAGCAATTCCACTTCTGGGTATTCATCCAACGAAAATGAAAACATTAACCTAAAAATATATATGAACCCCAATGTTCATGGTAACCTTATTTACAATTGCCAAGATATGGAAGCAAACTAAGTGTCCATCAACAGATGACTGGATAAAGAAGTTGTGGTATATATAAAATGGAATATTACTGAGCCATAAAAAAGAATGAAATGTTGCCATCTGCAACAATATAGATGGACTTGGGGAGTATTATGCTGAGTGAAATAAGTCAGACAGAAAAAACAAATACTGTAGAATATCACTTATATATGAACTCTGAAAAAGAAAACTAGTGAACATAACAACAACAACAACAACAACAAAAAACAGACTCACAGTTATGGAGAACAAACTAATGGGTATCCATGGAGACAGGGAAGAGGGGAGGGCAAGACTGGGATAGGGAATTAAGAGGTACAAACTACTACTTATACAATAAATAAGCTACAAGGATATGTTATACAGCACAGGGAATATAGCTGATATCATATAATAACTATAAATGGAGTATAACCTTTAAAAACTGCAACCTGGAACTTATATAATATTGTACATCAACCCTACCTCAATTAGAAAAACGTCGAAGACCAGTTTGCCCCATGTGACCGAGGTCCCTCCAGTTTTGCCTCCTTTTCCTATCTGTAGGGCTCAGTGTCATCATCTGTTAAATAAGGTACTCAGGCTAGAAGGCCAGCTCTACTTCAAGAATCCTGTAAATCTATTGAAAGCAAACTAAATGATCAAATGAGAAAACTCAATCCCAGCATGAGCAATCCTTACTGCTGGCAGAAGTTCCATCTCCACCATGATGAAATGAGGACTAGATAGTGCACACTTGTTCCTTGCTTTCATAGACAGTAAGACACAGCTGATGTTATGTGAGATTTAAGAAGTAGGGAGAACAAGCCACATACTGCACTAAACTTAATACTCTCATCTGCCTTTGCTTTCCCTTCCTTGCACACTTACTGGAGGTGAGATGTGTTTAATTAAGGTTATATACCAATAAAAACCAAATTATTATTTGCTTTTACCCATCAAATTTGTCTATATAGAAAATGTTTTCAAATAATAAAAATCACATTTATTAACCATAAAATTTCAAATAATTTTAAAACACAAAGAGTAGAAAGTAAGAGTTATCCATCTCTTGCCCAGATATATTTTATTTCCTTTAAGGAGTTTAACACATATCATTCAATACCTTTTCTTATATATATATATATATATATATACATAAAGTATATTTTAAATAAAATGTATTAATATTATGTGTAAATTTTACAACTTGCTTTTTCATTTGACAATATATACTGTAGACATCTTTTCACTTGAATTTACATTGCTTTACCTCATTCTTTTTAAAGGCTGAATAGTATTCTACTGTCCAGATGAAATAAACTGTATTAAGCCCTCCCTACTGAGCCTGGTCCTCTCCCCCCTAAGGTGCAGCCCCCTGCATCTGTGAAGGGGAGACGTGGTCTTGGGGGAAGAGCAGGATGTGCAGACAGAGGTGAGCAGGCAGGGAAGCAGGGCCAGCTGACTGCCACTTTCTGCCCCTCCCCTCTGGCTTTCAGCAACACTTCCTTCATCCTACAGTTACATGAACTGCCTTTTTCTCCTTTCAAGTTTCAAAATTCCCTGCACTCAAAGAATTTTGGAGAAACATTACATGAACATTTTCTGATTGTTCATTTCAGATTCCTCCTTCTCTCTGACAATAACACATCTGGCACTAATCTAAATACTCATGAAGCAAGACCAGCAAACTCACAGAAAGCAAGAGGGGAAGGACCCCCTTGATCTTTCAGTCAACATGGAGGGTTAAAATTGTCCAATTTAAAAATACAGCTGGGCAGATAAGAATAAGAGATACTAGAATATTTAAATCAAATACTTCTGGCTAACTGAGTTATATTGCCAAGCATTTAAGTCACCCTCACTCCAAGAAAAATATTTTACCAGGAATCAGGCCCTTAACAAATCCTATAAAACAGAAGTCAAATAGGACTATCTGCAGACTGATGGTAAGGGTCTATTATTCTCAGAATGCTGGGCCTTTAATTTCAGAATGAAATCCAAGCATGTTACCCAAGCAGCTTATACCTTATATAGCAGATGGTGGACATCAATGGGACAGTTCTGTGTTACTTTGTCAACAACATCTGAGATGGATTGCATAAAATCCAGGTTGGTGAACAGAATTTTGTACAGATATAAAAGAAACAATACACATTTCTCTCAACAACTTTTTTTAAAATGTAACTTTAACAAATACAGAATTCACTATGCCTTTTAAACCATCACATTGGAATGAATGTGTCAAATTAATCCAAGTGACTCTGTGCATGGAGTAATGGTGACATGTCCCTTCAAGAGATGAAATGTGTGGGTTTAGAGAGGGAAAAGAAATCAAACAGTAACAAAGACAGACCAGCCCTGCTTTAGAATACACAGTGACTCAAACTTTATATGAGATTGTAAAAAGCAAGTGCTCAGTGTATGTGGCATGTAATGAAAAATATTGTAGATAATGAGCATGTGATGTATAGACACTAATGTCATGAAAAAGTTAGCCAGGATATAAGAAAAAACCTAGTCAGTGACTCACACTGTAAATCTGAGCTAGAAGACTGGGAATGGGGGATGGTGGTGGCTTCTAGGTGAAACAATCAATATGGTAATAACCATGTTATTAACTAAAAAATCTTACATTCAATTCCATAAGTGAAATAAGCTAAAGTATAAGTAATTCAATTACAAAATTCTTAAAAATGCTTTAAAAATCATGAAAAGTGTCAATGTGCTCGAGGGAAGAAGAAGGGGCCATGCAGCTGTTCACTGGACTTTGCTGGTTTATGTCTATTTTAACTGAAGACTATCACGAGCGAATGAATGCCGTGATATCAGGTACTGTCAGACATACATTGTGTGCCATTTCCCTGAACAGTCATACACATCGAAGAACAGGCAGTGGTTTGTATTTACCTATTAAATGTAAACTGAATGAGGCAGAAAAATATACCAAAATACAAATAAAGTCCATTTTACTTAAACCTTAAAATATTGCCTCTTAGTTACTGCTTTTACAAAAGCAGTAATAATTCTTTGTGACTACTTGCTAAACTGATGATATCTTTAATTCTTCTTTCCAAGGCTGTCCTCAGACAGATGCTTTATCTAACTTGCAGCAGGGAACACAGCAGGACCAGCTGTACTGGGTTAAATCTTGGACTGCGGATGGATCGTCATGTGTGATGGGAAGGTTATATGTACGCTATCGTACTCTTATACAGAGGCAAATTCCAATCAATCCTCGAGATTAACTAGTTTTCATATCAGTAGGAGATGAATTTCAAATCCATTCTCTTCTATTGCTCTTACAGCTTCTTCCTAACCACTATTGGTTTAACCAACCATTAACTGTTTAACAGATAGCCAGACCCAAAATGGAGCATGATGAAACACCCAGTCAAGTGCGTGGACCATGCAGGAGCCAGAGCAGCCACTGAAGCTGCAGCCTACACTCCCAAGGTTCTCCCTGAAAGGTGGCCACCTCACTTGGGAGCCCAACGGGGAGCCACTCTTGCACACACAAGGTGACAGCATTGCTCCACACACGTCATTCTCTGCACACTCAGAAAGCAAACGTCTTACCTCTGGGTGAAAGAAAATTTCAGGGCCTGGGAAACTTTCCTAGCCAACATCGATAATGAATTTCTTCTGGCTTATGGCATTGTTCCCTGTTTGCTGTTTGATCCACTTCCGCTGATCCACGTCATACTTGGCAAACTTCTTGACTATATTGGGGCAAATGTGACAGTACTTCTCCTGCAGACACACACACAGAGATGTCACCAGGCATTAGCGGCCACCCAGTCTGCCCTCCGGCAAACACCCAGTAACTCCAGCACCACAAACCCCCGACATCAGTCCTGCCCAATGCCACAGCTCCAAGGGACATTTACTGGGCTCAGTGATCTCTAACAGCTATGCTCTGGCCACGTACTCTGCTTTCTTTCCAGCTCTGCTATTAGTCCCAGCCTCACTGTGTCACATGTTGCTGCCTACTATCTGAGATGATGTCTGACGGTGCCTATCAAGTCCCTAGTCTCCATCTCCTCTCTTCTTACTCCTTGTATGCCCCCACGTGGCACCTGCCCAGGCACTCGCTGCCACCTACTGGGACAAGCAGACCCGCATCGCAGCCCAACCCAGATCTGAAGGCAGCAGATCTGGCCCTGTGGTCACCACATCCGATTGGCAGGTGGTTAACCTGCTCTGTGGTCTGACACAGCACACTCAGTGGCTCCATGACAGAGAGTTAGTGAGTGCCTAGGCACGTGGGATGCACAAGTGAATAAAACACACACAAACCCCTGCCCACTGGCCCATACACTGGCTGAGATTCAGAGTAACAAGTGACAGTGATAAATAAGTAAATGGCAGAGCACTTTATAAGGTGCTGGGACCATGAACCAAAGGAAAGCCCGACTTTGACAGGATGGAGCTGCCACACATTGGGGCATGAGAACCCGCTCAGTGCCAGCCCCAGCCTGTGCTGTGCAAAGTGTTTCCTCAGCTGGTGATGCCTGACTGGGGGTCTCTGGGTTGATCATCTGTCCTTAGAGCTAACCTCACAAGAACAGCAGTTGGCCCCTGGGTACCGGATTCTGAAAGTCAGCTTCCTGTGGGCCAGGTGGGCTTTGTTCAATGCCTGCACTTTGTCAGGCCCAAAGCTGGTGCTCAGGAGGACCTCTGAAGGCATTTTCATGATACTAAGTTCAAAATTTCTTAGAATCCCTGAAATGAAACCTAATACCATCCTTGGTATACTCTGCACAACTGTAAGACTGATGGGCCAGACTTGCTACACACCCCTGTTCTCACTGATAACTGAGTGAGTGGGTCACCCCATACAACTTCAAATCTACCAGGCTGAGGGCAGAAACAGTAAGTTGTCCTAAGACACCAGGTCAATGTCTCGCAGCAACTCAGAGGCTTAACTGAAGGCAGGAAGTGCCTCCACAGTGTTGATGGTGTGCAGTGTGTCAGCCCCAAGTCCTGGACCACCACTCTCCGCACCAACAGAATCCATGCATCCACAGGCCCACTCCTGCCCACAGGGGCAACAAGACACAGGGTAACTCTGACCCACTCCCACAGAGGCAAGTGGGGCAAGAACTAACTGACAGCAGGGATGGGGTGGCTGACCTGCAGGGAACACAAGGAGCTCTTCCACTGCCTACCTTCATGGCTGAGTGATACATTGTCACTGCCCAAATGGGCCAAACCTGGTTCAGGGTCAGAGATGGACCCCAGAGAGCCAGTGAGGAAGGTAAAGCCCACCACGAGGACTAGGAGAGCAGCCTCTGTCACAGTCAGCATACTCAGGGCCCTTCTCACCTGCATTGCCACCCCGACAGTCAGGAGCCAGAGGCTGTGAGACATATTGGTAACAGGAATGGGGAGGTGAGGGAACTTGGGTCAACTATCCAAATTTATTTCCTTGAAGAAACACAAGGAAAGGACTAGGGGAAGTTCTAGGAAATATTTTAACATAAAAAGAAAGTCATGCTACTTCTGTAAACCTTCCTCCAGGGGGAAAGGATTGACTCCCATGGGCTGCCCAGGACCACACACCCAAGCTGTGAAGTGACCCATCCCTGGAAACTCTAGTCCTGGGCACACCCGGGCACCCAGCCACCCTACTCACACGGGCCCTGACTCGCACCTGTGCACCCTGTCCTAAAAATACCTCTCCGTCCACCAAGAGTGTCATGCAAAATGTGGGACACCCCCAGGCACTAACTTTCCTTCAACCAGCTTGTTACTGGGTGCAAAAGTGGGAGGGAAGGGAGGAGGCTAACCTCCCTTAAACTCCCCTGCAGCTCAGAAACTGTGTGTTCAAGGTCACATGTCACTTCCATGCTTAAATTTTTCTCCAAAAACAAAATCTTTGCTCTTTATATAATAATTATCCTTGTATTACTAAGAATCTCTTCATTTTGACTAAAACAAAACAAAAACAAAACAGTAATTTGTCCTGATTTTGCAACCTGAAGAGAAAATTGCTTTGAAAGGGGTCTGTCAACTGCTACCTTCATAGTGACACAAAGACCAAACCGATGGATCAGTCAAGTGGGCATTTTAAATAAGGACCAATGAGCCATTTTCCTCCGAATCTTACTGATTTAATTTTAGAGCTTCCTGTAACTCCTCCAGCATGGTAACAGAGTCTAGAAAACACAGGTGGACTCTGTTCAATGATTCACCCTAGAACAGCATCACTCTGAATGGTAATTCTCAGGGTACAGAACCACACACAGCAAGAGCTGGAAATGAGTTTGAATTCTGGCTGACTGCACAGGATTCCTCACAGTCACTGCTGCTGCTGTCTGCTCCTTACTCGGGAAATGAAGCCTGGAGGGAGAGGTGCAAGACACATTGGCTAATTGAAGGTTCTGTCTAATCAGGCTCCAATTAAATGACATCGTACTAGGCAGGATGCTCAATACCAGTTATCAAGCTGCTCTCATTTACAGCTGGAGAACTCCACAAGCATCCATGTTCAGAGAAGAGGCTAAGTTTTCAGCCCCTTAATTCAAGTGGTAAACAGATGGAGACCCACATTCATGGGGAGGGGAGGGAAGGCACAGTGGGAGCAGGGGTGGTGGCCACAAGGGGAAGTGTGCAAACACTATTTCTCTCTCACCACCAAACTGGCCCATTTCCCATCTGTTTTTACCTTAATGGCCTTTGTGGTCTCCAGTGGTTGCTCAGGAGGGATTCCCACCTCCCTCTCCCTTGGCAGCTGTTGAATGAAATACATATCTCTATCTGCAATAGGGATGTGTTTGATGCAGCTTCCAATTACCTAACCTTCCACCTGGGGAGACAGAGAGGCAAAACACCATGTGAGTAACTCCAGGAGGAAAGCCCTCCCTGGACTGTAAGTTAGACTCCTGCCCCCACCTGCCCTGGCAATGCAAGCATTTACTGAATCTCCACTCTGTGCAAAGCTCAGGACTGGGGGAGGGGGAATAAAATGACCATGCATGCAATTCCATTAGGAGAACCTGAGATGCTCTGTAAGAAAAGTGGCCTTTCAATTAGGAATGTGAAGAGAAAACCACAGAAGGCAGTTAATTTCCAAAATGCTGCTGTCTGTCCGAACAATGGGTCATTTTATTGTTCCTCTAACAAAAAGGAAAAAGTTTTAACTATTAATTTTATAAACATTTTTATTGAGTTATAGGCATTTTACAATGTTTTGTCAAATTCCAGTGTAGAGCACAATTTTTCAGTTATACATGAACATATATATATTCATTGTCACATTTTTTTTTTGCTGTTTAACTATTAATTTTTAAACCAACTACAAATTGGCTTGCACTTAAAAGTCAACCACCTGGTTAGCATGCAGGACTTAGAGTGTGACAACCTGGACTCAGATCCTGGTTCCACTTCTGTGGGCAGAGTAACCATGGCCACATCTGTTAACACATATGTTTCAGCCTTGGCACCTTCACCCATCATATGCGGTGAGTGGGTGCACAGAAGAGACCCAGTGACAGACAGCGGGTCAAGTACACAGCATGGTTTAGGCATGCATTAAAGACTCAATAACCGATCTGCTCACTCTAGTAAGAGCTGCACTTGGTAGGAAGGAACAGTCTGGCAGGTACCCCTCAACCCTATGCTATGTGAGATCCATGCTGGGGGGAGTTTGGATCCACTCACCCAGCTGCCCTCCCGGACCAGTGACCAGGCTGTCAGCCATCACCAGCAGGAGAGGGCCAGGAGCTGCTGTGTGGTCCCAGGTCCTCACCAGCCCCCTGGGGTGCCACTCAACATGCAGGCCACAGGCTGGGAAGGTCCAGCTCATGCTGGTGGGAGTAGCTGTGCAGAGTGGACAATGTCCCCACCTGCACCAGGTAGAGGAGGCACTCTGAGCTCCCTGATGGCACTGGCTGCTTGTCACACACTCATGGAGACAGAAGGCTGGAGCAAATCCTCATCCATCTGACAGATGGATCAGTTCCAATATGTACAAGCACAGTTACCACTGAAGTTGCAAGAACAGTGACTGAATTCCTCTTATGTCTTCTGAGGTGCCCAACTTCTAGAAGTGAGAGAGTGTGTAGCCTTTCTCAGGAGCCCAAGCCAATTGTAAAATATTTAAGATCAAGATAAAAGATATGTACACATTATTAAAATAAAAAAAATCATAAGAACAGTAGCTCTCACAAACAGAAACTATTCACAATTTCTATACTCAATACATTACATATAACATTTTCTAAAATTAATTCAACCCATGTTGAGTATCAGCTTCATCACAGATTAAATATATTAAAACAACGCACAGCCAATGGTAGGAAAACAAGTAAGTGAGTTGTGCTACACCCACATGATGGGCTGTCAGGTAGTTACTAAATATCTTTCCTCAGAGTATTTAACCATAAAGATACATCAGGGATAAGTCAATATGCAAAATACAACCTCAGGAGCACATTGTACAATTAGCACATGAAATCAGATGGAGGGTATCCCAACTGTGCTTAAAATGTGTGTTGTTTGTCTAAGAAAAAGAGCTCAGTAGACTATACCAAAAAAGTGTGGCACAGTCCTCTGGGCAGGTTTGTGGGTCATTCTATTTTCTTCTTTACATTTCTCCATTTTACCTAAATTTTGTACAGTAAATGTAATTTTTATAAATAGGGGGAAAAAACTGCATTAAGAAACAGAGAAAAATTTGAACAACAACTTTCTCTGTGGGCCTGCACGTAGTGTGAAACTTGTTTCAGATGCACAGGGGAGGCCAGGAAGCAGACCCACAGGCACAGGCCCTGACCTTGGCCTGCACTGACCTCTGAGGACGTGACCTCAGAGAGGAGCCAGGCAGGACCACACAGCAAGTGGCACCTAAACACCTCACACCCAGGAGGGGGCAGTGTTCTGAGACTGGATGAAGGGGCTGCGAGCACAGAGCATGCTCTGCAGGCCTCCTGCATCTCCTCACCCCCGGGCAAAGGGGACACTGGCAGGGTGCAATGACAGAGGGGAAAGATTTGGCTTTTTCCTCCTGACTGTAGACACATCAGCCTCCCCCTGCAGTGATTTCTGAACTTTGAGGTATTAAAGCACCAGCATATTAGTACATCATCTCTGCAATGTCCTGAAATAAAACAGTGACTATTTTTAAATGAAATAAATGAATTGTTTTTTAAAAAAAAACTAGTTTGCATTTTTTAAATTTGTCTTAGTTGATTTACAAAATTCTGTTAGTTTCCAGTGTATAGCATAGTGATTCATTTATTGCATTTTTAAATGGAGCTTAGCACATAAACACACAAACCTATATTTGCACAAAAGATACTTGTAATACACAAAATAACAAACATTAGTATCAGGGGTTGCCTCCAAGAAGGGACGTGGAGAAGGAAAGGCATGTCTGAATTCCCAATGTAACCCCCTCCAGATAGCTTCAATTTATTAAAAAAAAAAAACTTTAAATAATTCATTTAACTAGTCCATTGTACCAAATGTATATATATATATATATATATATATATATATATATATATAGTCTCTTGAAGCCTGAATTAGAAATCACTTCTGTTATATTTTGAAAATTAAAACCAAAAAGTGACATTGCAGAGCATCCTACAAGTCAAGGTGAACAATCTCTCCTTCTTGGCTCTTAAATAATTTTTAAAAAGCAAGAAACAATTCCTCTCCAGAGGATTGTCACAGAACACAAAATCATCCTCCAAATGTTCATGTGCCACACCCACTGATACCCAGATTACAGTTCAGAATGAAAGCCAGGAAAACCCTCCTGTCAAAGTGACACCGGGGCCAAGCAGAGCCCAGGGACATCAGACGACTGCTGACACCAGACTGCACAAATCTGCTACTGCAAATTTCCAACTGCCAGTGCCACAGACACTAGGCATCTTCCACTTTCTCACACAACTGTGTTTAAAGGCTCTTGTTACCTTTGCTAAGTACAGGTATGTCTTCAAAAGTGGTGCTTTAATTAACAGAAGGGTTTTTTCTTTCACTGCTTCCTTCACCTCAAATCAGGTTAGGCCCACAGACAGAGCAGAACTCGGTGCCCTGCTGACCATTGGGATAGTGTGAGTGACCCCATCCCTGCTGTCAATGATGATTCCTGTTAATGTGTGTTCACCAACTTGTCATGATGTCCACTACACAGCTAAGGCCAGCACTGCCTTCACAAATACCACAGAGACCATCAGCATGGGGACTTTCTCAAGTGTTCCACAAGCCTATCTTCAGGTTGGAGCAATAAGCCCTTTCTTTCTTACTGAGACTGAATGACCTTTCCCTTTCCCTACCTTCCATCTTCCTCCCAAATCCAAATTCCAAAGTGGACAACTAACATGTAAATTCTGTGCACTTAATCTGGAGGAGTCAACTTCTCTGTAAGATAAATCAAAGCTTTGCAAAGAAAAGCCAGAGAGAAAGGAATCTTATTGTGGAATCAGGAGGTTTTAATTTCTAATCCACTGGTTCCCAGTGTGGGTCCACAGATGGATTGCAATAAGACTACTTGTGGGGACTTTAGAAAGACAAAATACTGGGCCTGGCACCCAGAAATTCTCATCTGGCAGAACCAGGATAGTGGTTCTCAACCAGGGGCAATTTTGCCCCCAAGGAGCACCTGGCAATATCTGGTGCCATTTCTCGCTGTCACACTTGAGGGAGGGGAGGCTGGTGGTGGTGCTTCCCCTGGTGGGTCAAGACCAGAGATGCTGCTAGACATCCAACACACAGCTCAGTAACCTCCCCTCCCCTGAGGACTGCCCGATCCAAAATTTTGAGGCTGGAAACCCGTGGTCTGATATAAATTCTGAGAATGTGTATTTTGAAAAAAACACTTTTGAGGAGACCTTGCTGCATAGATCACTTTGAGAACCACTGGGCCAGTGTTTCCTGAAGTGTCTCCTACTCCATGGAACAGAAACAGCTTAGGGGTGGGGGAATATTTCTGGTTAAATTTGGAAGTGGTGGAATAAACAGAGTTTCCTAATGTAGGCATTTTCAGAGCCTTTAAGACATCACTGTCTACTGAGAATCACCACACAGAGGACACAGCATGTGGAATCTTCCAAGTTAAACATCTATGCAACTCCTACTCTTTTTTCCTACAAGTAAGGGAATAGAATACGCAGGAAGCATTTTGGAAAACAATTTTATCATTTATTCCCCCAAATTTCAGTCAATTCCCTTATATAGAGGCAGATACATTACACCTAAAAACAACAAACCCCCCCCACGAAGAACAAGCAGCTTCAGGGGAAGTTCTGCAAACTCATGGAACCACAGGAGCTCAGATCCACAAAGGGAAACCCTTGAAAGACATTTATTTTGTTTCATTTTGTTTTGTTTTAACAGATTCTATAGTATATTTTCTTTTTTAAGATCAGAAGTAAAAGAAGCCAAAGAACCACACCTACATATTGATCTTGTCTTCCTGAGGATACCTTAGATTCTAATGAATGTAAACAGACAAAAGCTGGACAAACTCTAAACCAGCAGTAAAAACATAAATCACAGAAATTGCTCTGTACAGTGTTTGAGCTCAGACCTGAATGGGATGAGTTCCTGTGCAGTTGAGTGCATGGGAAAGGAAACCACACGACACAATCTTACAGAGGCCTCTAGAATCACCATTTCTTCCACATTAGACAACTAAGGTCACTTGGGAATCATGAAAGTCACTTGTCCTTACCTGAACTGCAATGTAGAGTCCCGGTACATTAAATAATTTGAACATAATTTCTGCAAGATATTCTTTATTTTCTGGTGTATTCAGAGGAGGTTCTGTCTGTAAGGAAATATTCACTATATTTAGTGTTCACCCAAATTTCATGTAATTACATCAGAACAGCAAAATGTTAATCTAAAAGCATGTTCATTAAGATGCTGTACAACTCCTTAATTTGACAGACAGAGTACACCCAGAGTGATTGATTAAACATATTTTGGCTGTGAGGTTTAAAATCTTTGAGAGAGTAAAGCCTCTCTAAACACTTCTGCTCTTACTAATCCACCCCAAAACAAGAACAAGCTACAGAAAAGGAAACTCCACCTCGGATAACAGAACACCCAAACACCGTGAATCTGAAGAGACATGCACTGAGCTGCCAAGGGCAATAACAGCCCCACTGAGACCAGATGAGTGAGGACATAGAAAGAGAACACCAGTGACTTCAGATACCAGGCAATATCCAGTTCTCCAGAGAAGAGCAAAAGCAGAGAGCCCTTGCTTGGAGTCAGAGCAGTCTGAGCAGCACAGCTGCAGGAGCCTCGCTCCCCAGGCCCCTCCCCTCAGAGCACAGGTGGCAAGGTGAGAAGTTACACCTCCACCATCAGCTGTGAGAAAGACAAGCCTGGGACAGAATCTGCTTCAGCCAGACACTGCCCACCACCCAGCCTAAACCAGACACACAGCCAGTTCAGAAAGAGCTCCCCTCACTCAAAGATGAGGAAAGAACACAAAAAGACTAGCCAAACATCAAATAAAAACACTCATAGAAAAAGAGAGTGGAGAGAGAAAATAGGAAAAAACAAATGGCAGATAAAAAACATGTACCCAGAAAAATATAAAAATAAAGCAGATGAATATCATGACATAGATATCCGAGTTTTTTAAAATGTCTATTTAAAATAATAACTATTATCTAATAGGAGGAAATTAACAGGATTACAGAAAGATAAAAATAAATAAAACTGCTTTTTGTCATTCAGCAATATGTTGAACATTTTTCCATGTTAATAAATATGGATTTACATAACATATTTAAGCTAGGGAAAAAAAGAGAGAGAAAAGGAGAAAAAAAAAAAACAAAGAAAGGAAAAAAAATCTAGGCCTTTTGGCAAAAAAATAAATAAATAAAAATCCACATTACCCTTTGTTATATACTGAGCTGTGTGTCCCAAAACTCTTATGCTGAAGCTGCAACCCTCAGTTGACTGTGTTTGGAGATGAAGCCCCTAGAGGGGTAATGCAGGATCAGTGAGGTCACATGACAGCACTAACATCTCTGCAGGATAAGGCAGAGGGATCAGGGAGCTCTCTCTCACTCACACACAGAGGAAGAGCCACAAAAGGACCTGGTGAGAAGGAGGCCATCTACAAGCCAGGAAGAGAGATCTGATCATAAACCAACCATGATGGCACCTTGATCTCAGACCTAAAGCCCCCAGAGCTGTGAGAAAACAACTGTCTGTTGTTGAAGCCACTCAGCCTATGGTGTTTTGTTAGGCTTATTGAGCAGAGCAACATACTCTTAAAGCAGGAAAAGGGCAGCCTGTCTTGGCCATTGGCACAGCTGCATGCAGGACACTGGGACACACAGGGCCACATTTACAGACTTTTCTGGCAGGAAAATATGACCCCAGAATTCTATATCTGGCCACACTGCCAATCAAGTCTGTTGCAAAAACAAAATATCTTTAAACATAAAACAACTTGAGAGAATTTGGTTTCTATGAACCCTTCATGAATTAACCATCAGACAATAAGCTTTAGCCAAATAATAAGAATGCATAAAGTACAGCCAAAGACTTACAGTGAGCAAGTAGTCCATTTAAGATGTAGGGATAAATGCTTTTCTTTTCTGGGAAAATCTATAGCTATAGAACAGAATGTAAATATTATAAATTAAAACAACAGGAGTAGTATCAAGTTGACAGGCACAGATGGAAAGGAGGAAAATATAAAGACACTGATGCCCTTGTGTCATGGAATCAAAAGATATTGTTTTCTTGGTAGAGCAGCAGAGACACCAGTAAACATAAAGTCACAAACATAAATATCAGAGTAAGTTCACTAACATAAACAATCAAAAGCAGGTGATAGAAGAAAGGAGGAGGAGGTAAGAAATGTGGCCATGTACCAACGTGGTCACTAAGCACAGTAGGAAGTAATCATCCCTAAACAAATACAGGTAAATATCTTATACAAAAGTACAGTTATGTTAAAATATGTTTTACCAATTATCAGAACGAATATGCACCCAATAGAAACCAAAGAGAAAGCCAAGCCTGAGTTTTAAAATATCCATACATAAATAAAACACACTAAAACCAGAAAGCACAGCACCAGAAAAGCAGCTGTGACCACACACACCTGCCACACAGCCCAGGCCATTTCAGCACGGGCAACGGGAGAGCTCCAACTCCAATCAGCCCAGCTACACCCCACCTTCGATTTTACCAAGTTTGGAAAGTGATTTCCTCTCTCCATGCATAATTAGCACTGACTTCACAGGAGTCTAAACAAAGTGCTCATGGCAGCACCTGGCATGGGGAACGTACTCAGTGAAAGTGCATTATTATCACTAAAATCATCAGCATGTACCAGTGAGAAACTCACCTACTGAAGAGAAAGTCTCTGAACAAAGACTATGAGACAAAATCAAATTCCATTGTCAAGCCAAGGGACATCTAAAACAAGGTGCCTCAGAGAGGTGCACAGTTGTCACAGCTTCCAAGATCAGAAAAAACATAACTGCACATAACAAGGAACTGATTACACAGATTAGGTCACATCCATAAAATGTAACACTTTGCAGCAATTAAAAAGGATGGGCAGTGTGTCTGCAGATATGAAACAATATCTACTATAAATTTGCTACATGAAAAGAGGCCTCTCCATACATACACATTCTTAAATATACTTCTGTATCTACAACATTTTTTTTAAAAAGCAAGGTGTATGAGGGAGAGAAATGAGGAGCTGTTTATGGGCACAAAGTTTTGATCTTGCAAGATGGAAAAGTTCTAGAGTTCTGTTACATCACAATATCAATGTAGGTAATGTTACCAAATGATACATTTAAAACTGTGTTAAGTGGGTAAATTTCATATATTTCAAATTATAATTTCTAAAATTTTTAAAGTAAAAATCAAAATGTACCATAGTATGTCAATTTTGTTACCATTTTATGAATCAAGTTTATGTATAATCCATGTGCCTGCACATAATTATTGCTGGTTAAGCACCAGTAAAGTTGGTTTCCTCCAGGAAGGGGATCTGGAAGGCAACACAGAAGTGGGAAAGAGACACTCTTGCACTGGAAATCGTACTGCACCTTTTGAATTCTGTGCTGTGTGTATGCTAACTCTTCAAGCAAATAATCAAATCTGGCTATCAACTAGCTGGGGGCTTTAGTTTATACTCCTGTCTGATACAAAGCTCAAACATCATGCCCCAAGTAAGTTTTAATTACTCTGATTAGAATCAATACACTCCCTGAATGGGAGAGAGAAAGCAATCTTAAGACATAGACAAGAAATAATAAAGTCATCAAAAGCAGATTGTAAGTAAATGATCTAAACGTTATTCAACAACACATTACTTATTTTAATGTGCCTACCTCAAGGGGCTGAGATCAAATTAGTTAATACCTTAATGATCCCAGTACACATTTAGCACTGTGTTAGTGATTACTATATCAGATTTTTTTTTTAGTTTTCTTTCATTTAAAGCACATGAAGAATAGCTGTGGGTTCCAATATTTAGGTTATAATATATCTCCTTATGGCACTTCCTATCAACCTGAAAAACAGGCGTAATAACTACCTACCCCACAATTGTCTGTGGGATTAAATAAGTGAGTTAATTCATGCAAATGCTTGGTGGGGAGAGGGCTGGGCCTTTAGCAAGTGCTGAATATATCAACAATCAACTGTAATATCAAGAATATATCTCAGGCCAGAAGAAATTGAATGTATTAACTCCAGAGACCTAGAGTCTTCTCTTACCTTGAAGAGGAATCCAAGCACCTTAATAAGTTAATTTTATAAACATAACATTTAAACTGATTAGAGGGGGGAATAGGATGAAGAGAGGAAGGCTAGAAAGGTATGCAAAGTGGGAGCATAGTCATGCAATGTTTCCTTCCTGCCTGGTTTAAAAAAAAATGTGAGCCTATAGAAGGCATTCCAACAAGAAGTAGATTAACCCTGGCTCTGGATTCTTCCTGGGTTTAATTTCAGTGTCAAGTGATGTTCCAAATAAATCCCAGATGAATGAAAAATATATATAAACATCAAAGGAAAGTAGGTTTACTTACATAAAAATTTACAATTATAGATGTTCAAAAACATAACCTACAAAAAATCAAGTGAGAAAAAGTATCTGCTTATGACAAAAAATTCTTATCTGTTATATGAAAGAACTCACACCATAAACAGATTGTGGCCATACATACAACAGAATATTATTCAGCCCTAAAAAAGGAAGGAAATTCTGACACATGCTACAATGTGGCTGAACCCTGAAGACCTTATACCAAGTGAAATAAGCCAGTCATGAAAAGACTAATACTGGATGATTCCACTTATATGAGGACCCAGAATAGTTACAGTCATAGAGACAGAGGGGGGATGGTGGGGGCTAGGGCTGGGAGAGGGGGAAAGAGAGTTATTCTTTAATGTGGACAGAGTTTCAGTTTGGAAGATGAAGAAGTTCCTGAGATGGATGGTGGTGATGTTTGCACAACAATGTCAATGTACGCAACTCACCAAACTGTACATTCAGAAATGGTTAAAATGATAAATTTTATGGTATGTGCATTTTATCACAAAAGAAAATTTAAGTAGAATAAAGTTCAAAGAAATCATAGCAACAATAAAAGCAATAAAACACTGATATGTACAAAACCCAGGACATGAATAGGCAATTCACAAAGGAGAAAATACAACTAATAAATACATGAAAAACTGTTTAAGATCAAAGGTATTCAAACTGCAAATTAAAAAGTCAAATAATCAAAAATGATATTAATCAATCCTAAGAGTTCAAATAATCTGGCTTCTTGTACATTGAAGATTTCAGTGTGAAATGGTATACCAGAGATTCAAAATTATTAACACATCTGGACCTCCAAATTATATATATATATATATATATAATTTTTATATTCTTAATATAAAAATGCTCTAAATATAGAAAAAAATGTGCAAATATTAATTTATGTTATGTCTTACAAAACGAAGAAACTGGAAACAAAAGTAAACATCTAAAAATAGTGGGGCTGCTAAACAGACAGGAAACAACCACTGGATACATGATTGCATGACCATTAAAGCGAGGATTATGAAAACCATGCAAGAAAATGGGGGAGAGGGATGGAGGACACAATATTGAATGAAAAATCATATAAAAACATGAGTGAAAAGATTAAGTATAGCTATACTAAATGATAATATTTATGATAATGGGATAGGAGTGTGAAAAGCCCCACAAGAATCTTCCAAATTTTCTAAATCGCACTTATAGTTCTATAATAAGAAAAAAAAATTCATTACAAGAGTTGTGAAGCCCTGAGTTACAGCCTGTGTGCGAAGGCCACAGAAACTCCCAATACAACTTCCTGGTTTATTTCTCCACAGGCGGAGAAGCTAACAGAAGAAAGACTTCACCCCAGGGCAGAAGCCACAGCACATCCTGGTGTGGCTTTTCCCTAGCCTGTTGGCTCTGTAACGTGGAAAACACTTTCCATATCCAACCACAGTTGTGAAGACAGCTGAATTCTTGATCTGCCACTGTCTTCATACCTGTAGTCACATCATTATGGCAGGCACTGCAATTTCCCTACCCAGTATCTATTCTGCCTTCTGCCTTAATGACAGACCACTGATCAATCACAGGCCCAGAAAACAGCATTTCCCAGACTTCCTGGTGTACAGGGATGGCTAAGTAAGTTCTGGCCAATAAGAAGCAAAAGTTATTGGATGTGTCTTCTGGGAAAGCTCCTTACAAGGTTGAAGGTAGACTCATGTAGTAGGCCCACTTCTGCTCTTAACCCCTTCTTTCCTGGAATATGGAGGTGATGACTGGAGCTGCAGCAGCTAACTTGTGATCTAAGGCAATCTTAGAATGGAAGCCATATGCTAAATATACTAGAGCACACAGATCCCTAATGACACCAGAAACCTGACCTACAGCACTGCCCTCCCTGCTACAAATGACTTTAAGAAAAATAAAACCTTTAACTTGCTTAAATCACTGATTTTTACACTTTAGTACTTGCTGCCAAACAATTCACCATCTGTGAAGAACTAACATTAAAATCTATACACTTCCATTAAGAGAATGTTTACAATAAAATTAGGTTCTCCTGGCTCCTGAATCAAATTCAGCATTATTAAAGATACATTCTTCTGGGTTCTCAGAACCATAATCATAAATCTATGTTTTCCTCAATCCTCCTTTTCTCCTATGTTTACCACCAGTAATTGTTCCTTTAGAGGACTAATTTAAAAAAACCTTCCAAAAACCATTATTTATATATAACGAGATCTAAATTGGAGATATCAAGTTTTTCTTATTTTTTAAATACTGAAGTATATGATAAAAACTTCACATGAATGCAAGTTACATAAGCATTGTATTCATAATAATGGTAAAATATCATCAAGTATTAATTCAAAAATGAATAATTAGTCAGTACTATAAAAATCAATCCATATTTCTGGATAAAGAAAGCAAGCTGAACACATGCAACTAATATTGCTCCAGTCTCAAACCTCTCCATAACTGCAGTAAAGAAACATTTTTAAAAACATAAATCCTCAAGGAAGGGCAAGTAGGAGTGGAGATGACAATATACTGAAAATGGGAAGAACACGGGCCAGCAGTAACAGACTCAGCAGCGCCAAGGATGTCCAGCTCCACACCAGCCAGTGCTAGTGTACAGGACAGAGCAGGTCTGAGCCACCCTCATGAACCAGGAAGGGAGTTACTGCGGTAAGCCAGGACAAGCCACATGTCATGGTGATTATAATGTGTCATCTTGACTGGGCTAAGGGGTACCCCGAGAGCTGGTAAACGATTCTTTCTGGGGTGTGTCTGAGAGGGTGTCTCTGGAAGAGCTTAGCATGCAGCAGACTGAGTAAGGAGACCTGCCCTTGCCAATGTGGGTGGGCAGCACACAGGCTACTGAGGACTTGATTGGAAAAGGATGAAGGAAGGGTGATCCTCCATCCCTGAGCTGGGACACACATCTTTCCTGCTCTCAGGTGGATGGCAGAGCTCCTGGTTCCCAGCATCCTTGGGCAGCACTGCTGCTTGCTCTTCCTCCCCTGATTCATATTCAGAAAGGTTTGCAAATCTCCTCTACAGTTACAATTCAATTTCCCTTCAAGAGCACTGCAGTTCTTTAGAATATATGATTCTGTCTTGAACTCTGGGCAATTCAGTATTAGAGAAAAGAGTGTGGTTCCCATTTGCTATCTGTTTAGTCCACGTGACCAACATGAGTTGAGTCTCTGAAACTTCTTGAAAAACATGAGCCCTACTGAGCTCATTCCCAACATGAATGTGCAGATGTCTGTCATGGCAGTCAGAAGGGACAATTTCATAGGCTACTGAGGGAACTTTAATTTAAAACTTTTAGACTCTTTTACACCAAGAAGCCATTAGCTGATGTAGTGGTTCAGTAAATGTCTTCAATGAATTTCTGGACATGGCCACAAATCCCTGTACCTGCTTCACTCCCCTTCAATTATCCCATTAACTGATGAGGAAGGACATAAGCCTGAGATAAAACCACCCTTCTCATAACTTCCTCTGTCACATCATGCAGCAAACACACCTCCTAACTTCAAAGTACAATAAATGTAGCACAATATTTTCTTATGTTTAATGTAATAAACAATTATTTTTGAAAATTCTCTTCAGATACTCATTTTTGGCAAAGGACTTAAGCTTTTCCATATTCATATCAAACACCTCCAGTTCGTTCCCAGCAATTGGTTTTATTGTACTGCGGTGTATATGCCAGCTAGAGCAGAAAAATTCCTGGTAGGAAAAATTTCCTGTGGGCTGTGTCCTGGTGATTGCATTTGCTCCACGGGCCTAAGACTCAGACTCCCTCTGAGCAGAGCGGGATGGGGCAGGCAGGGAGAGGAAGCTGGGCCCCAGGCCCATGCCTGGAGTCCTATCAACAGGTAGTTATGTGACGTATGAGAGAAGGGAACATGCCAAGCATGGCAGGTGGGAGTCTGTAATTTGTTTTGGCTGTAAAGACAAAGCCACTCAGACATACTGTCAGTTTCCTGGCTCCATGTATTTTACATAAACCATCATAGATACACAGGAGAGAAAATACACAGTGGCCTGTAAAACACAGTACTTGGACGTGGCAATTCCTATTTGTGAAGATACAGCCAGGAAAAAGCTTAGAGCACTTTCAAGGACTTGATTTAATACACACAAAATATATAGATTCCACTAACTACCATAACAGCCTTGTACTTAACATATTTTAAGCCAGATAATTCTAAAGAATATTCCATATTTAACATTAGGAAGAATTATATAATTGGATCAGGGACCATTTGACAATGCACTAGCATGGAAAAAATGCAAAGCTAAATTATGTAGGTTTTAATGTGCAGCCTATGTTACATGCAATTGCTCTCCTTAAAGTAAGTGTTTTATACATGTAATTAATTTTAACTTAAAAAGAACATAAAACAATGAAAACAGGCTCCACAACCAAGAGACATTTCTCTTCATTTCTCTGTATTGTTTTATTTCATCTGAACAAGATCAATTACATCCACAATATCAGGGCCTGTAACTCAGCTCAGTGTTAGTGTGAGATTTAACCTTGGCAAAACAGCACCTTGACTCAGCTCCCTCTGCTGTAAGAAGCAAAGGTCAGAGCCAACCAGTTATTTCAGGAGGACACCTAACTACACAGGTGGTTTCCTACCCAAACCCATTCCTCCCTCCTCATTCCTTGCTGCTGGAGGCCGGTTTAGGTACTTACCTCTTGGGGCCAGGTGATGAGATGTGGTCCCCTCACCAGCAACAGGAGAGAATCTTGACTCATCAAAATGTACCAAAGTAATTTTGTTCCCCTCTAGGGCCCACACTGGGCACGGACAGACAGGGCAAATCTGCTAGGAAGGTTTCTGAGGATGAGAGTCTTAATTCTAAAACTCTGAAAGTAAATACACCAAAAGTCAGTACAGGAACTCGGGCAGCCACCCTGGGGCCTGAGGGGAACCAGCACAAGAGGCCAAACAGGTGAATTAGGCTGGGTTCTCACCTCCATCTCTGAGCTGCTCAAGTAACCAGTCCTGAGTGGCCTGACACTGGCATCCTGTTTTGTGGGATAATAAGCCCTCTTTGGTTTTGGACATTTTGGTTGAGCCTTCTGTTATTTGCCCAAATAGCACTCCAACTCATACAAAGAGCTTTAGTGGGAATTAAAAACTCCCCAGGGAAGAATATCCTGGGTTTAAAATCTAAGCAACCAAGAATCCACAGGGCTCTTCTCTCAGTCCCAGTTACTCACCATCAAAAAGTGATGGCCCTCAGGTTCAGCTCAGGGAAAATTAAAAATAACTTGTTCCATGAACCTCTCCATTAGATCTCAGTATTCAATTATTCCATGTCTTATTGGCCACTAAAGCAAGAGAAATCAAACTATGTCAAGCTTCAGTCCATGTCAGTAAGAGCAACAGTTTTAAAAACAATGGCCCAGAAGAGACTGAGTTATTAGAGAAAACAGGTCATTTGCACTGGGTGAATGTTAATTTATGTAAAGAAATAACAGGCACTTTACCAGAAATATTAAGTTATATTATCATTTATATTCTACTTCACATCTCTAAGTACAAAGTATCATCTTAACAGTGGAGTAATAGATGCAAAAGTACAGCTAATCCGCCATACCATTCCATTTGGAGTTTGGAGGTTTTTAGAACAAATACCTAGTTAAACAATTTTAGTGCTTCTTTTTAATTAATCAGTCTACAGCTCTTCTACATCGGACAGGTCAGTGAGTCAACCTGCAATTTTCCACAGAAGCAGATCTTGCTCTCACATGAAGCCCAGCATTCCCAGAGTCAATCCTGCATTCTGGGGTTTCTTAAATTCACTTGATTCCCCACATGAAAAATACCTTGTTCAACTAACACAACACTGTAAATCAACTATACTTCAATTTTGAAAAATACCCCATTCAAAACCATCAACAACAAAACCTCTTTTCCAACACAAGAATAAAATACACAGCTCACAAGTACAATTGCTATGAAATCTACCATTTTGCATGATTCATCCTACTCTCTGTTCTTGATGATACACTTACAGAAGCAAATCCCGGTGGGGAGTTTAACTTTGTGGCATACGTGGGTTTATCTATGGCTTCATCCCTTATGAAAAAGTCCAGGTCATCAACTCCCCTCAGCACCCTCCTTTGGGCTTGGTCAACCACTTTTGCTGACTCTCTGATGGAAATACCTTAGGGAGAACAACGCAAAGATTTCTGTCAACATCCATACTCATTTCAAGGGTCAAGGAAGCATAATATAACCCCTGTGTATGTACAAGTAAATTTTCAATGTCAGGGTCTCATTGGAGTTGAGAGTGTTCACAGAAAAGACGCTATCACAGAGCACATAAAGTAATACAGAAACCTTTCTTATGTTCTGGTATTATTTTTAGTGTGGCACAAAGGAGCCTAGCTGGTCTGCTTTTAATACTGACAAAAGATGAATTACTAAATTTTTCAGTTTCATCTGAAAAAACATCCCTCATGATAGTGAAGTGAAAAGCACATATCAATCGGTTCCAAATTTTAGAATACAATGTAGAAGGACACAAAATTAAAAATATAATGTGAAAGAAGAAAATAAACTGAAAAATGCTCATACACTCTCAAGTCATTTTAATAAAACTGTGTCACACAGATTTAAAATATATTTTTATTCTTGTTACAAAATCACTAAAAGAAAAAACTGAGGTTGCTGACTAATATCTCACAAGAAAAATTCAATAATCAAACAACTGTATTATGTAAAAATATTAATGGCTTTATGATATATTATTTTAATAAAAGTTTAACCACGATATTTAGGAATATACTTATAGTTAATAATCATATGAAACTTCACTGTAGAATTTAACATCTAATGAAATGTGGAAAGCTTCATGAAGATTCAATTTTCCACTTAAATTCCTAACCCCTGGTCACACTTTGCTTTCCCATAAACTCATCTTCATCAAATTTATTCCAAAACAAATGAGTAAACATATACAACCATTTTTAAAAGTAGAGTATTTGTAGTTCCCAATTTATTAGAAATGAAGAATAACAGCAAAGCTAAGGGAGTGAATTTTAAACCTTGCCCTCAGAAAGGCATCTTGAAATAATAGCTTGAAAAGGTAGGAAAAAGAAAAGAGGTACAGGACAGAAATCACTTTGCTCACCTCCTCTTCTGACTCCATCTCACTGCCGCACTTGGTCCAGAAGCTTTCAACTTACAGAAGGTGGCACAAATCCAAAGCGCAGGATTTCTGCAGGACTAAGGCAGCAGGCGTGACGTGGACGTGCTGGGGGCGGAGCCCAGAGGAAGCATCCGGGGCAGAAGCAGCGGGCGTGCCAGGACCACGAGGCCGAGAGTGGGGCTGGGGAGGTCTAGAGGGCCGGGAGGAACTGCGGCAACTGCAGCCACAAACACACCCGTTCCCGAACACAGACCCCGCCACGGGCGGCGCACTGACGGGCGGCGCACTGACGGGCACCGCGCAGCCACCTGTGCATACGCAGCACGTCAGAGGGCCCTGGCGGGACGGCCCGCAGCCGACCCCAAACGCCTCGCGCAGCCGCGGCGCTGCTGCAGGGCCGGCGGGAGCCCCTGAAGCCGTCTCCCCGCACCTCGCGCCCCGCTCCGCCCTGGGCGGCGGCAGCAGCTGCGGGAACCGGAGCGAGCGAGCGGCTGGCTCGGGGACTGACCGGCCGCGCCGCCCTGCGCCCCGACTCGCCCTCGCCCCCGCGCCCCGGCGGGGTGGCGGCCTCCGCAGGGGCCGCGGCAGCGAGAGCCCGCCTCTGCGATGAGGCCCAAGCCCCCCTAGGCCGCGGACCTAGGACAGCGAGGGCTTCAAGAAGCGGGCGGCGTCCCTGTCCTTCCGGAGCGAGCAGGAGGACGAGGTGCTGCAGGTGGGCAGGCTTCGGTCCCGGACCAGTGGACTGGCCCAGGAGGAGGACTGGAGCCCCAGGAGGAGCCTGCCAGTGCTGCCGTGAGGGAGGCTTACCAAGAGACTGGAGTCAAAGGAAAGTCAGGCAGACTCCTGGGCATATATGAGAACCAAGACAGAAAGCACAGGACATATGTCTATGTCCTTACTGTCACTGAAATATTAGAAGACTGGGAAGATCCTGTTAATACAGGAAGGAAGACAGAGTGGTTCAAAGTAAAGGATGCCATCAATTTCTCCAGTGTCATAAGCCTGTACATGCAGAGTATCTGGAAAAATTAAAGCTGGGTTGCTCGCCAACCAGTGGAAATTCCACAGTCCCTTCCCTTCCAGAAAGTAACACCTTGTTTGTAGCTGCTGCACAGAGAACCTCTGGGCTGCCATCCAGCATAAGATAGACAGGGTTGGAAGGACCTCTTCCACCATGTGCAATCTCATGGGCAGAGGTTTCTTTATTTTCCTTGACAAATATCTGAATGACGCTTACAAACTGAATTTGCCATGCGGGATTTTTTTAACAATCTGCTTGATTTTTAGGTGCTTTCAAATCTTCTTTAAAAAGAAAAAAGATAGTGTAAAATATTTTAATAAGCCAAAGCCATGTGGAATTTTTTTTTTTTAGATGCCTTAAATGTGCTCCCCACCCAGCCCACCCACCTTGTTATTTTATTTGGCATTTTCACTTTTTCCCCAGTATTTTTTTATCCATTTGATGTCAGTCTGTGGTTTTTGTCAGATCAACATACTTGTGGGTATATTATCCTGGTGAATTGTCTTCTCATTCACAATATTAACATATTCAATGAATCCATTTGTCAACTCATTTATCTCAATTTTCACAACTGGTACTATGTCACTAGCTACTTGATATGGCCAATTCCCCTTTAACTCAATAGTCCTTTAATACAGAGTTTAACTCTATAGAGCTGGTGAGTTTTAGGCAGTTACTGTAAGCAAAATGCATGTAGTAGATATCTTATCATGGAACCTGTATTCATGGAATTGAATTAGGGTGCTCAGTTGTCAATTCCCTTTATTCATAATCTCTCTTTACACAGAACACACAAAAACCATATTTCCCTCAATGTAAATTGCTGCTTTTAAATATATATTTTCAGTTTGAATTTAGTGACATCTCTTCAGTTAAACTTGCTGGTTACCAGTAAACACCTTAAATAGCAGTCAGTGGTGACTGCATCAGAATTGAGTAAAATGGCCTTCTTGTTCACCTGTTACAGACCTAGGTTTTTAGGTTGCCTCGGAATGTCTCATCTTTTATAGGTGGTCAGCAGGTAGGTACTATTTATCATGTAACTAATTACTGGGACACTGGAATGTACCTAAGAATTATTTTGTCTTATTTTTATATTCACATAAATCCAAGAATCCTATCTAAAACACATAAATACCTAATCTGAAATGCCTGTACTTCCTCAACCAAGTCAGAGATGAGATGGGGCAAGTAAAAGGTGGTTCTCTATGTAGATATTAGCTTTTTGTAAAGATCATAACTGTTGAGTATAAAGTAGGAAGAAGCATCGTTAGACATTTGTTGTACAAATTGTTAACCTTTAAAAATATAATTGCTGCTGAAAATAGTGCTGTTATAAGGAAAATCAGTGCCACCATTTTGAAACTGGGCTCTTGTGCCATAAAAGCAGCTGAGCTAAATACGAGTATTAGTTCACAAATTAAGGCTGCCAAAGGAATAAGACAGAAAAACTTTAAACCACTGACATTTCATTCTAAATTATGTAGTGTGATCAGACATGATCTTCCAGAATTTTTATATTTTTCTTTGTACAGAGGTTATGTTTTCTGGGTGTTTTTTTTTTTTAAAGGAAATACTTAAAAATCCCAGAGATTGACACTTGTTATCAATCTTCAGTGGACTAAGTTTTTCCTCAGTAATCTCTGAAGTTTCTTTAAATTATATACTTAACACAGAAGATAAATTGATTGTATTTGTACATAACACTGTGTCCACCTGAAATGTCACAATTACTGGGGGGCCTGGGTATGTTGTACATTGATATTCTTAAAGGTAATAATGCATGAATTTCTTTTATAAACTCTTGGACTATGTATTTGATATGTAAAATATGTACAGTATTAATGTCAACCATTTCTTAAAGGTGAGCCTATAAATATTGTTGTATAATTTTCTTTGGTCAGTAACATTTGGACCAAGTAGTGCCACTTGGGTCAGGATTTTCTTCAGTGCCATTTAGCAAAACATCTGTCTTTGGTCTATGCAACTAGCAAAATTTTGTATAATGCATCAGAATACTTCAGAGTTGTCACACTTTAAATTTCACATGAGGGGTTCTTCACTATTCTTGAACTCAGCCCACTGAAGCTAGAGGAAAGGCCCTGAGGATATTTATTTCTGTTAAGAGAAAAAAGCCTACATTTGCAGGCTCAACAATTGAATCTACTACAGATAAAAAATAGTGTCTACTCTCTCAGTCCCTCAAAGTTTACAGAGTGTTGGGACTTTCATTTGTGCTGCTTTCTGTTGGGTAGTTGGATAAAACTGGGCAGCTAAAATTTTCAGTCCCAAGTGCCTACTAAATTAAAAAAAAAAAAAGTTTGTAAATTGACTTGCAGACACAAAGTAGCAAGTATCCTACATGTTTGATTTTGAGTTTTCTTAATTTCTTCTTTTTTTTTTTTTTTGTAAACAGGTGAAATTTTCCAACTAGGCACATGCCATTCAATTTTCTGTCTATCCCATAGTTGTATAAAGTAGCAAAACTGAAGGGGGGAATGATTGTTGTATACACTTTAAAATTGCTTTGTATGGTCTCATTTGAGATAACTGGTGTAAGAATCTTGATGTTTTATATATTTGGAAATATCAAATTAAAAAATTGAAATTAAAAAAAAAATCCTTACACAGTCTGTCAGTGCAAGTTCCAGTCTATCAGTGCAAGTTCCAGACTCCATTCTCTGTGCAAGATCAAACTTAATTATGCATGGATTTAGCATTAAACTGCCAAGAGAACATGAAAGACTATCAAGAGACAAAGGCAAAAAGGTTCTTCAATTCATGACTTTACTCAAGTTCACCAAGAATTTGAGGGCAATATTTCTACTCAAAAGAAAAAAATCACCACCCTAAAGAAAAAGTGCTAATTTAGTGAGAATGAAACTACCATGCCCAAAAATTTAAATGATAACAAAATCAATCTCATCTTTCCCAAAAGGTAGATACAAGTACTCTGACCCCAAATCATAGTAGACCTGTGTTTTCATGCCCCTTAGAAATAACAACAACAAAGTGCATACATTCTGTTAACTGTTATGTGGAAGCACCTAAACCCATGAAAGTGAATAAGGGTATATAGAGCTTATACCCATAATCTTTTGTTGACACCTATGAAAAGCAAGCTGTGGACCAAAGAGCCCTTGTGAACATGATGGAGAACCAAGTCTAGGAAAGCAGCTGTAATGAGTATCTCCAAATACTTATGGAGTATACATATGACTTATCATAAAATGAAGACTTCAGTCACCAGCACCTGTCTCCAACACACTTCAGCTTACACAGGACCCTGACTCAGGTGTACACAGAAAACACAAGAAATGTGCAGAAGACACTAAGATGGAAGGGAAAATAAATATATCAGGTAACAGGACCAACACCTAAACAGTGCAAGTGGTTACATACACATGGCATCTCCATGCACTGGAACAGCATGAGGCCATGAAAAATGATAAAGAAGTTCTTGTATTAATCCAGAAGGTTCACTAAATTGCAGTGTTATGAGAAAAAAAACAGGATACAGTGTATGCAGTATGCCACCACCTGGGTAACAACGCATCTGTGTATGTCTGCTGGTATCTGTAAAGTTACCTCAGAAGGAAACACAGTAACCAGAAGCACTGTTGCCATCTAAGAGGGGAAGTGGGTGGGAGAAAGTTAATTTCACTGTAACTTCTTTTTATATCACTCAACTTGTATGTCACATGAATGTATTACCCATTCAAAGTTAATTAAATTTGGACTTCTGCTTCTGGAAAGATGGATAAACATACTTTTCCCTGCTCTTCCCACTAAGCATGGCTAGACTCCCTAGGCTTTATATTTGAAAGAAACAAAAACATGCTGAGAGGTGAAGAGAATTTGGCAGACTGGCCAGGGATCAGGACCTGAGGAACTACACAGTGGTGACTTCCTGAGTTTTCTTTTTGTCTCATGCATCCCACACTAGGTGCCAGGGAAGCCAACAACCCAGAAACGCCAATGGGAGCAAATAAAAAATGTCCCCAGAAAACCTGCTCTCTCCAGCCAAAGGAGATGAAGGGACAGTGGAAACACAGAAAACTTACACAGTTACTGCCTGACTCCAGCCAAACATTACAGGAAGACAAGCCCCCACCTGCAATGTAGACACCACATGCGGAACGAGGACCTCCAACCCCCTCACTGCCTCCATGTTTGGGTTATGACAGGAGGCCCAGTAGAACATCAGGAATTCCACCAATGACAGTAGGGCACCCCTTGCCATCCCAGAAAGAAGGTACCTGCAGAGGCCTTGGGGGGAAGCCCGAACTCTGGTCCACAATCAGCAGTAACATGGAGCCCCTCCCCAGATGAGTGTCAGCAAAGGCCAAGATTAAAATCTGAGCTTCAAATCCTAACTGGCATTATCCCCTTCTCCCTGCTGGAGCATTAACAGAAATGACTTACTAAAACATAATATTTAAATAAGATCTGGAACCTCATAATATAATACCCAAAATGCCCAGCACTGAATAACAAAAATTCTCTCAACATAGCAAGAACCAGGAACATCTCAAGTGAAAGGAGAAAAGATAATCAATAGATAAGAACACTGGCATGACACAGGTAACAGTTACCAAACAAGACTTTAAAAGCCATCACAGAATGCTTCAGTGAGCAACTACAAACACACCTGAAACAAATGAAAGACAAACAAACAAACAAAAAAGTCAGCAAAGAAACACAAAATCACAGCAAAGGTAAAAGGCCACATGGAAATTTATAACCAAATAACCTAATACCTGAAATAAAAATCTCAATACATGGACTCAACTGCAGAAAAGAACAGATGAATCACTGAACTTGAAGACACGACAATAGAAATTACCCAAACTGAAAAACAAAGAGAAAATAGACTGAAAAATGAACAGGGCCTCAGGGACAAATGGGCGCAATGTCAATGAATATGACATTTATGCATTCTCAGTCCCAGAGAGGATAAAGCAGTAGGGCTAGAAAAGTATTCAAAGAAATAATGGCTAAAATTTTGCCAAATTTGTCATGAATGAATGAATAAATAAATAAATATAAATAAATAAACAAACCTAAATATTTAAGGCTGAACAAATTCCAAACAGGATCTTAACCCAAAGAAATCCACTCTGACATATTATAGTTAAACACCTAAAATCTAAAGACCAAAGAAAAAATTCTGAATGCCTCCAGCAACTTTCTCATCAGAAATCAGGGAGCCCAAAAGGAAGTTACATATTTTTCTAGTGTTGAGAGAACTGCCCACTCAGAATTCTGTATTCTGCAAAAATAACCTTCAAAAATGAAGAGCAAATCAACTAACTATTATCTATAAAATAGATAAACAACAAGGTCCTCCTGTACAGCATGGGAATTCAGTACCTCATAATGGCCTATATATATAAAGTTGAATCACTCTGTGGTACACCAGAAAGTAACAACATTGTAGATGGACTGTACTTCAACAAAAGAAAATGTTTTTACTTTAAGTATGTATTTTTAACTGAAGTATAGTCAGCTTACAATGTTGTGTCAATAAAAAAAACTTTTTAAATAGCAAAATAAGGCATTCTCAGATGAACAAAACTAACAGAATTTGTCAACCAACATATCTACTCTAAAAGAATGAACAAAACAAAGAGAAAATGAAAAAAGAAGGAATCCTGGAACATCAGGAAGGAAGGAAGAGCAATAAAAATAGTAAAAATATGGACAATTACACTTTCTTACTCCTTTGTGTTTGCTAAATTTTGTTTGGTAGTTGAAGCAATAATTATAGTGCTGATGCACTTCTCAGTGTGTGAAGAGGAAACATACAAGACTATCATAACAAACTGGTAAGTGTTGACACCAGCAGACTAAGAAAAGTTATGTGTATATCATGTAATGGTTACAGTAACCACTTACAAAGATACACAAATAGCTGTAGCACAGGGAACTATATTCAATATCTTCTAGTAGCCTATAATGAAAAAGAATATGAAAATGAATAAATCTGTATGACTGAACTACTATGCTGTTCACCAGAAACTGACACAACATTGTAAACTGACTCAACTTCAATTTAAAAAAAAAAAATGATACACAAAGGGAAGCACTCAAAAACACCACAGATAATTCAAAATTAAGTTCTAAAACATTTTCAGGTAATCCACAAGAAATCACGTAAAGCAAAACAGAGAAGTGAAAAGCAGAACAAACAGAAAAAGGACCAATCAATAACCACAATAAATCTAAGTGGTCTAAACACACCAGTTAAATAACAGTCAATTTAAAAAAAATGACTGAGCTCTATGTTGTCTATAAGAAACACTTCAATTTAACAGTATAGAAACATACTTGTTTTACTACACTTCAGTTTATTGAGTTTTACAAATTGAAGGTTTGTGGCAATTCAGAATCAAGCAAGTCTATCAGCATCACTTTTCCAACAGCATTTGCTCACTTTGTGTCTCTGGGTCACCATTTGGTAATTCTCACACCACTTCAAACTGCTTTATTATTATTAATTTGTTTATGGAGATCTGTGATCAGAGGTCTTTGATGTAACTACCAAGACTCACTGAAGGCTCAGTTGATGGTTAGCATTTTTTAGCAATATTTTTATACTAAGGTACATACATTGTTGTTTTAGACATAATGCTATTGCACACTTAACAGACTACAGCACAGTATACACATAAGTTTTAAATGGACTGGGAAATCAAAATTTCATATGACTGGCTTTCTTGTGATATTTGCTTTATTACAGTGGTCTGGAACCCAAACCACCACATCTCCAAGGTATGCCTATATGTAGATTAAAACTAGACAGATGAAAAAAGATATTCCACATAAACATTAATCAAAGAAAGTATGAGTGGACACATTGCTATCAGAAAAAGTAAAATTTATAGCAAAGAAAATTACCACTAACAGAGAGGGATACTAAATAATGATCAAAAGTCAATCCATCAAGAAGACATAGCAATTCTAAATGTGCATGTACCAAAGAAGAGTGCTGCACGATACATGAAGCAAAAACCGAAAGGAGAAGTAGAAGAGTGCACAGTTACAGCTGCAGACTTCAATCCCTTCTCTCAGCAACTGATGGCACAAGTAGAAGGGAACTCAGCAAGGATACAGGACTCAGCAATACTATCAACATGCAGGGTCTAACCAACACGAAGAGAGTACTTCGTCCAGCAGGAGCAGAAAGCACATTGTTTTCAAGTGCACAGGGGACCAAAGTAAACTTAATACTGATCATAATACAAACCTCAAAACTTTAAAAGAACTGAAACCATACAGACAATGCTTTCTGACTACAATGGAATTAACCCAGAAATCAGCAAGAGATGGGTAACGAGAAAATACCCCCAAACACTTGGAAACTAAACAACATGGTTCTAAATAATCTATGGATCAAAGAGGAAGGCTCAGGGAAACTAAAAACTATATGAACAGGATGAAAATAGAAAATACAAAATATTAAAATGCGTGGAACATAACTAAAGCAGTGCCGAAAGGAAAAATTTTAGAAAAGAGAAAAAGTCTCAAATCAATAATCCATGTTCTCACCTTAATAACCTGGAAGAAGATAAAAGTAAACCCAAAGCAAGCAAATGAAAGGAAATAAAAAGAGGAAATTAATGAAATGCAAAACAAAAAATAGAGAAAAATCAATGAATCAAGAAGACAATTCATCAAAAGTTAAAACTTTTGCTCAGCAAATGACCCTGGGAACAAGGTGAAAAGGCAAGCTATGTGATAGGAGAAATTACACACATCTGACAAAGGACTCATATCTAGTATATACCAAGAATCCTCAAAATAACAAAATTAGAGAGATGGAAATAGATGAGTGGTTGTCAGAGGTCAGGAATGGTGGAGGGGAGGGGGAGTGTGTAATTATAAAGAAATAGCGTAGGAAAGATCTTTGCGATTATGAGACAGTTCTGTATCTTGACTGTAGTGGTGATTACAGAAATCCACACACGGGATGAAATAACGGAGAACTGCACTTACATTGTACGAATGTCAAACCTCTGGTTATGATGTTGTGTAAGATGTAACCTTTGGAGGAAACAGAAAGAAGAGTAAATAGAACTTTCTAAACTCTCTTTACAACTCCCTGTGGCTCTAAAATTGTTTCAAAATAAAATATTTTAAAGACAAAAAATAGTTTTAAATGATTTAAACAAATTAAAAATTAAAACACCTCAGTTAGCTGTAATGATGAATCAAAACTAATGAGATTAAACTCAATAAAGAACAATGTAAACATTTTGAAGATTTGTTTTTAAAAAATAGAATGTGTGTAACCAGAAAAGACATGCTATTCTCCAAGTGCTAAAAAGTCATCTGAGGGCAATCTAAAGAAGATTATTAGGGACCATATATCTAAGGAAGATTTCATCTAAAGATTTAGATATAAATTCTGGATCTTAAGAACACCTGCTACAGCAGTTGACAATAGTAATTTTTAAAATAAAAATATCCAATATGTTTCCCAAAAGAATGTCATATATTTTACTAAACCTTTACAGAATAAATAATTCCTATCTTATATAAACTGTTTCAAAGAATAGAAAAAGAAAGCTAAAAAATTAATTTTACAAAGCGAGTAAAATTCTGATATACAAACTGGATTAAACTAGTACAAGAAAGGAAAATTATCTCACTTTTGAATATTGATACAAAAATGCCAAATATATGCAAATACAATTTAGCATGTACTTGATATTTCATAACCAATTAGGGTTTACCTCAAGAATGAAATAAAAGACTGTTCAATATTTGAAAATGTATCAATGTAATTCACCATGTTAGGAGCTTAATTATAAAAGCCATATAATCATCTTTGCAGATATACAAAAAGCCTTAAATGTCAACATCTATTCATAATAAATTTTTTTTTAAAAAAACCTCTTGGTAAACTAGGAATGCAAAGGCACTGTATTAACCTCAAAAAGCATTTCTACAAAAACCTATAGTAATCACCAGTGAAACTCTAAAATCGTTATTTTTTAAGTCAGAAATACAAAAGGGCCTGCTACTCCCAAGTTCTAGCATGTGCCGCCAGGCAAAAAAAAAAAAAAAAAAAGTATTGGCATGAAAAGAGACACGATAACCATTATCTGCAGTACATCCTGGATGATTTTAATAGATATTGTTCAAAAAAAATTTACAGAGAGCACATAAAAAATAAGTACAGTAAAAAATGTCCAGCCTCATTAGTCATTAGGGAAATGAAAATAAAAATCACTATGAGATACAACTTCACACCTGCTAGGATGGCTAAAATGAAAAAAAAAAGGACAATAACAACTTTTGGAAGGATGTGGAAAAGTTGGAAACTTCAGCTTTGCTGGTGTGAATATTAAATGGTGTACCCACTCTAAATAACAGTTTGACAGTTCCTCAAAATTTAAACAAAGTGTTATTCTGTGTGTAACAATTGCATTCCTAGGCATATATCCAAAAGAATAAAAACATATGTCTACACACACACTATACACGAATGTTTATAGTAACCAAAAGTGAAAACAACTCAAAAAGCTATCAGTTGATGAATGGGCAAAAGCAAAATTGAATACCTATATACAATAGAATTTTTTTTTACCAATTAAAAGGAATAGAGTACTGATATATACTACAATATAAATGAATCTTGAAAACATTATAATGAAAACAGCCTCCAATTGTAGGGGTCAGTTTATATGAAAATGTCCAGAATGGCCTAATCTATTGAGACAGAAAATATGTTAGTCTTACCAGGAGCTGAGGGGGTGGGGTGCTAGAAATAACCACTAATAGCTATGGAATCCTATTATTCTAAAGTTTAATAGCTTTCATGACTGAATAATGTTGGGAATATACTAGGAACCACTAAATTGCACATTTATGGGGGTTAATTTTATCATATGAGAATTATATTTCAATAAAGTTGTTATTAAAAATAAGTTATGTATGGAGTACATAAAAATGAAAAATTAAGTTTATTAAAATAAAGCCATATATCACTTTGGCTAATGGAATCTTTACGAATTTTAAAAAATTAGAAATCTAGAAAGAATGATCAATATGTTTCTCTAAAGAAGAAACACTGAATTACAAAACACTGTAAGCTTGAAATATAATAACCCAAACTATGTATGCAAAATGAAAAAACAGATCATCAGTGCATTTGAATCCTACTTACATAGCAGCTATTATATGCCAGATAATCTAAGTAATCCATACATATTGACATATTTGATCTTATAACAAACCAATGACAAGAGACTACTACAATCCTCCCATTTTAGAGCGGGGGATACTGAGAAGTCAAGTCATCTTCTTAGTTTCACTTGGCCCCTAGCTAGCAGAGCTAGGCTCAGACACCAGTAAGTTTCCTCCAGAGGCCGGGCTTTTAAGCCCCTACACACACTGCTGACCTTGTCAATCATGAACTGAAATAGGAATAAAGACAGGAAAGGAGAACAAAGAAGCAAGCAGAGAGAAAAATGCCCAAATCAAAGGAGGTCAAATATCCTGATAGGGCTGAAGACGAGAGGCTAGAAATACAGTGGAAATGCATGGGTAAAGGGAAGAAAAGTTGACAGATCTCCTGAGGTCAGGAAACAACAACCTGTAAACTAGAGTCAAAAGTGGTGTCTTCACTGTCTCAGCAGCAGAGAATGAGGATGACCAGGAGGGGATGATGAACCTGTCTTCTTAAGCTGTGATTTGCACATTTTCAGAATCTCTTACTATAGGTGTTATTTAAAGGTTTTTGTTCATATATTTGTTAATGATTAGGATGTACCCTCTAAGAATTCTTTATTATCTTTTCCAGTTTTTAAGTATTGAGTTTACTATTTTTCATGTTTGTTCTTCAATTTTACTTTTAATGTATTACTCATCTTTTAATTTTTGTGTAGAACATTTTTGATTGGGATTTTTTTCATTCTTTATGTCAACTTTATGATTAGAAAACCCTTTTTCATTCTAATTTAATACATTTCCCAATACATTGCACTCATTCCCTTATTGTTGTAACAATTCCATCAAACCCTTTAACATTTCCTTTCAAATTTTTTTTAAGGAAGTAAGTATCCATCTTTACTTCTTTTTCTAAACTGTAACTAATTGTGTCAGCATCATTTGTTTAAGAAAACTTTCCCTCATCTGTTATTTTTTATCCCTGTATCTTTAAAATATTGTAGTATTCAGGGACTTAGCAATATCCACAAAACATGGCTCCAAAAATATTCTCTATTGTGTTTCTGAATTTACCTGTATTCACAACATGTGCATTTCTGTTAAAAATGGCTTCCCTCCAACTGATAGACACAGATTGATGTCAATCAAGGAAAAAAATTATTATGGGGCTGTTGAATCTAGGTCTCGAATGATGAAAATATTCTCTCCGTCAAGAAAGTCAAAGAGAGGGTGAAGAGGAGGAGGGGCTGAAGAGAAAGGGAAACATCCTGTGTGTTCTGGCTTCCGTATTATTTAGCTCAAGAAGAATACATTCTTAATAACTATCAAACAAAATAAAATTTCTCAATGTCATATTATAGAAGATTATGCATATCATGTTTCTGCAGCTCCCAGGGGGAGCTTTTGTGGACTTACAGGAAAAGCCTCATGACCTGGACAATGGGAGAAGATCTGGGGCTTAGACCCTAACAAAGACATCACCGTGTAACACTACTGTGTGATAACACCCCCAACACCACCGTAGGCTATCATGAAAAACAGGGTTCCTGGGCAAGCACTTAGGCAGTAGAACAGAGATTCCAAACAGAAAGGCCAGAGCCATCCCTCCAGTTAACACCAAGGCAGCTAGTGCACACATGGCTGGGTATCATAAGGAAGAGGTCAAACTTCTGCAGATACCAATTCAGGATGATTCAAGTTAAAAATATTTTGAAAAATCTCACAAGCCAAAAAGAATTCTCGATGACCTGAAGTGTAACAGTAAGAAAACCAGTGTGTGTAAGATAGACAAGCACACAGGGATGCAATTATGAGAAAGCTTTTTCACAAGCAGAACAGCTCAGGGGACCACATCAGAACAAAGATGAGCCCCTTTGCTGGATGGGAAATACTGAAAACGATCATCCAAACACAAAGTATATCTGATATTTGTAATTACATTTATATATTCTTTTATCCCAAACTGCATACATGTTTTTAAAGTCTATTTTCAAATAATCTTTTAAAAATAACCCTTAAAACCTGAAATAAATAAGTTTTCCACCGTTTTCCTATATGGCTATCTAGAAAGCACAGCCCTTCGCTATCTGCTATAATCAAGATCCCTTCACCCAGTGAAGTGAAAATTATCCAAGAATATAACCTTGAGAATGTTTATTAAAGTATCTTAATTTGCTATCTGTGTCATTCTGCAACAGGAAATCCCTTTAATTTAGATATTGTCTCAATCAGAATATTGTGTGATCACTTCTAACTTATATATCTTTCCATGTTTTTTCCTCTTTCTTCTAAGTGGAAGCAGAATCTTCCAGACTCAACTTTACAATCACCATTCCAGACAGCATTTCTGAATAAGTCATATTTTAATATTGCCTCCCGACTTTGAATAAAGCATGGATCTTTTCACTACACTTAAAGTAAAACTCGATAAAAATTTATTGATCACTTAAATATGTCAGGCACTGTGATTAATAATTTAAATAAATAAACCATCCTTTAAACTATCTTTTTAAAATGCACTACTATTAGCCCCATGTTATATACAAGAAAACTGAAATATACTGATGTTAAATTAAGTTTGGGGGTCATCGACCGCTATGGGCTGAATGTGTGCCCCACCCCACAGTTCATCCGTTGAAATCCTGGTGCCTGTGGGAGGTGATTAGGTTGTGAGGGTGAAGCCCCCTGGAATGGGTCAGTGCCCTTAGAAAAGAGGCCCCACAGAGATCTCTCACCCATTCCATCATTTGAGAACACAGGAGAAGACTGGCTATGAGCCATAAGGTGAGGCCCTCACCCAGGACATTAACGTGCTCATACCTTGATCTTGGACTTAGCCTCAGATCTGTGAGAAAGACATTTTTGTTGTTTATGTCACTAATGTGGTAGGATTTTGTCACAGCAGCCCAGCAGAATAAGACATACGTCAAAGCAATGGTCTAAGATTGGCATCCAACCAGTCAGACTCTAGAACTGACCTGCTCTTGTGATATTACAATTACTAACCCAACTTCCTCTTTCCCAATTCTCCACTACTTTAGCGAAACATCAAAATCATCTGTTGAGTTTTTCTTTAACACAGATACATCAGTTCTACTCTTTACCTCCATCCTGATTCAGCATTTCTGATCTTTTACTCTTTGATTTTCTTAGCATTCTCCCAATCTTAAACAGATGAAGTCAAATGTGTGATTGTGATGTTTAGTCACCAGGGAGAGCTACGGCCTTAGAATCGACACTTCTTATATTCAGGGACAAAATCTTGACTTATTCAGAACCCTTATTACGTCTGTATAGTCTTGCTGCTAATAGACACTCCATAAATATTTTCTCAGTGATTAAATCTTTATAGGCCTCAACACTATTAAACAGTTGCCTCAGGGTGCTAATATCTGGAAAGTCAATAGGAAATACCTAAAATAATGTATTATACTGAGTTGATTGCTAATTTTATTTTCAAGACAGCACAGAAGGGAACTGATGGGGGGGAAGAAAATTTGTAGTACATTTCTAAAATTTTGAAAATTGTATGGCTAGTGCTAATTGACTGTAATATATTGTGTGAGAATAATAATCACAAGGTTTGACAACCTGTAGGTGATGAGCACTTTTCAGTCAGAATGTACAAGGCAGTGAACATCAGGTGTGATTACACCGGACTCCAGCAGCTGAATTTCAGACCTGTATTTAACCATAGGCATTTGTTACGATGTAAAAGATAAATTCTGTCTGTTACAATGTGGTCAATTGTAAATTTAAGTTTATTTTCCCATTTCATATTAGGTTTGTACTCACGGTTCTAAATTACATGGTCTCCACATATTAGTACACTTTGAATGCAGTTTTCTATGTAACATACATTGCTTTCATATACAGTGACATTAAAGTCGTTTCCTTTCTAAGTTTGATTATGTCAGTATGCTTTTTACTTTGTAATATTGTGAAAACTATTTTCCTAGCTTTTAATGTGCACACAATATATGTTTATAAAATAGCAATAAAAGTAATTTAGGCAAGCTTCTAATTATTGAAGGTCACAGAAATACTATTATCTAAAAATTTATGTGATTTTCTAAAAATTATGGCAATTTCTTACTGGCCTATTTACTTAGATATTTAATCTTTCATCAATAAATAGCACAGTGAAATATAAATTAAATACATAAATTGAATTTGATAGATACATTACTCTTAACAACTTTCTTTCCTAAAGTAAAATATTTCATGTATCAATTCAAAGAAACACAGCAGAAAACGAAATGTACAGGAATAAAAATTCTTATTTCAAATTGGTAGCAAACAAAAAGTGAAGCAACTGCGTTATCTGGTAGAAAAGCTACCACCAGGCGGCGCAGCTGAGCCCCCAGCCAGGAGTGGCGGCGCGCTCCGGCTCGCGAGCGCCGCGCTGGGTGACTGGGAGCCGGACCTCTGCCCTCTGCGCCTGGGCTGGCCGCCGTGGGGCGCCAGCTACCGGCTGGGGTGGGGGCTGGTTTTCTCGCAGGCCATCGGGGAAGGCCGCTGGAGAGAGGGGAGGGAGGACAGGAGGTGGGAGCGGCGGGAGGGCAGCCGGAGAGCAGGGCGAGGAGGCGGTAAGGGGAGGGGAGGGGCCGCGCGAAGCTGGGGCCAGGCCGGGAGGGGTGCGGGGAGGGTTGGGACCGAGAGAGAAAGTAACTGCAGGACGAGACCGGAGCGTCTCGCGCCGCGGGCACAGGCGGCGTGGCTGCGCCCGAGACCGCTCCGCCGCTCCCGCTGCAACGTAAGCCCGGCGCGGGCGCCACCGTTCATCGATGCGCACCCCTGTCCCTAATGTGGCTGCGACGCCCAGAAAGTCGCCCAGCCGGGATTCGGACCTGGGCAGGGGCGGCGGGACACGCGGAGCGGGGACATCCAGCGTCAAGGCCTGGTGTGGAAGAGGGGACTGCCCACGTGGCCGGCCCTGGCCCCGGGTAGAACCTCTCCAGGCAGGTTGGGGGCTCAGGTCCTGCCACGCTGGCCTCAGTGCAGGGCTGGCGAGTATGCGGTGTCAAAGCCGGGCTCCCGAAGCTGGGGCTTTGGGCTGACTGGGCCCAGCTTGGTGTCCAAGTCAGAGAGAGAAAAGGTCTCCAGCGGGACAGATGTGCGTCCTCTGCCGCCCACCCGCGAGTCCGAATTGGAGCGGGAGGGGCTGGCGCGCTGCTGGTCGTGCCAAGCGCGTGGGATCTAGAGCCCCAGGGGGGCACCTGGGAGACATGATCGCCCCTCGGGAACCCCGCTGCCCGCGGGCATCCCCGGATCTGGACCGCGCACCGCATACACTCGCAAACAGCCCCCTCCCCCGGAGCTGGAGCGTGCTTCCCTCCCTCGTCCCCAACCCTTGACGGCAGAAAGATAAGCTTCAAATTTTCACTCCGTGTCTCATATGTGCCTGAAGGTATTTAACTGCACGAGTGAATAACAGCATTAGTTTCAATTTCTTTTTAATCCCTGCAACAATAAACTTTGAGAACAAAAACAAAAAAACTAAAACCAAAAGTATGAAAATTCTATGTGACAATATTATTTGATGGTACATTTATTTAGTTAGATTAATTTTATTTCACTTAAGGAAACAATACTGTAAAAAATTTCTATTAACATGCATAATAAAAATACATAAAAATATCAGTCACTTTTACAGAACTATTATTCAGTGTTTTACATATGCGGAGTCAGACTTGCCATGAAGCTGATGGAATTTGTTTCCGAGCACCTCATTTGTACAAACCTTTCCAGGGACCTGAAAACAGTCCTAGAATGTGTTTATATGGTCAGTTATTTTTGTTACATTTAGAAATATATTTATAATTGTGATTTTTTTTCTTATTGTAATTAATATTTTATTTTGTGACTGATAGTTATTTATAATTTGTCTTCTATTTCTTAAATAGAGCCGCTTCAAAATGGAGGGGCTTTAAAATTTAAAGGGTCATATAGCCTTGAGCTGTATTAGTTAGCTATATGAATCGACTGCATTAATTTGTTTAATTAATATGACAATATGCTTTACACACAAAGAAACAGGACAGGAAAATTAAGGAACTTCTATATGAAGGCTGTTAAGTTAATGATATAATATTCAAAACAAGGCCTTCTGGCTCTTGAGTCCCTGTTCTGAAAGTCCACACTTATAGACATAGATATTAACACAGATGGAACTCCAGACTCTGTCATACATGTATGAGGTATAGCTCAATTTATGTAAAATTCCAAACAGGCAAAAATAAATGGCATGTCTTACAGATACATACATTTACAGTAAAAATACAAAGACTAGCAAAGAACTGGTTAACATAGGACTCATGGTAGGAGTTACCTCTAGAGAAAAAGGAGAATTTAGTGGGGAGGAGCCTCCAAGGGCTTCAAGTGTCTTTGCCATTGTATATTTTTAAATGATTATTAATTCTACAGTTATCAGAGTATTATTTTACTTTAAGTCGTATGTAGCTTATAGATACCCTCATGTGTGCAATACGTATAAAAAATTCAATAAAAATTGTCACATATTTCAAAGTACATAGGTTCCCCTAAGTATACATAGAAAATCCCACATCTCTTTCTTATTGCTTTAAATAGACAGGAACTGTATTTTTTAATTTAATGGAATAAAAATAAAACATTTAGATTTTAAGCTATATTTTGGCATATTTCAAAGGAGAACACAACTTTATTTTGGTTTCATCATGAAATATTAATAACATAATAACCAAAAATACCTGGAATCTTGGTAACCATGAATAATTAGTGATTTAATCACATGTATTACAGAGACCTGATTCCATCTAAGGATAGACACATGGAAAGAGTGTCATACTTATCAAACCATAAGAAAAAGCTGGGAAATCTGCAAAATCACACTGCTGCTGAACCCATCAGAGTGCTGACTTTGAATGGTTACCATCAGGGTAAAATTTGAGGAATGCTGGCATGAGCCTCCAGACAGACAAGACACTGGCAATCCCTCACCTGTCCCAGAGCACTGAAAGTGTTAGGTAGTTAGATAAGTGGGGGCACCAGGCAGACAGGTGGAGGAGAGACAGGATGGTCTGGATGATGGTGTCATTCCTGCCTCCAGCATAAAGGGGCTTTACTTCTTCTAAGTGAGTGCCAGCAAGAAACTAGTTAGAACTAAAAGGCTGGAACTTCATGGTAGTGACAAGGACCTAACCGGACATGACACAGTGCTCATTGTAATATAATTAGCATTGAGGTTCTGGCCCCTCCATGGGTTTTTCTGTGTTCATCATGGATAAGGGCATTCACAAAAGGGGACAAACATGACTGAGCACTCCAGGGGCAAGAGCCATCAATCAATCAAAAGACCACCTCTAAGTGAGGGTACAAGAGGAAGGAGCAAAGACCATTGCTGTCTGCACTTGGATCAGCCTGCCTCCTGTTCTTGGAGGGGTACTTCACCTTTCCTAATAAAATCTTTCACTGCACAATGCTTTCATCTCCCATGTGAATTCTTATCTTTTGAGTAAGTCAAGAACTGGGGCCTTTTCCTTCCCCCTTTTAGGGTAACAGAAGGAGACAAGGTGGGGATGCAAACAGATACAAAAGTATCAACTAACTCCTTAATGAACTGCTCAAAGCTGAGCACTCCCAGTTGGGAGAGTATGGAGTCCTGGGATCACAGATGGTCGCAGCCCCTTCTCCATGGACCTCACTGTTTGCTTGTGAAAAAGCCTGGGGGCAGGAAAGAGTGGAGAAAGCCTCCCACAGTTGGTGTGTTCCTGTTGCCCTGGGATGGCACTGCTGAGGGAGAAATCAATTCTTACCTGGATGCTTTCCCCAGTGGAATAATGTCTTAAGATGCTGAAAATAAAGGGCAGTAAATCCTGTCAATTTCAGGGGGTTGAAAACTCAGAGTTTGCTTAATGGAGACAGGCAGACATCCTCCTAGTTTCAGAAAATTAAAGATTTCTTTTTACCATGGAGGGCAGGGCAGGATCACCAAGGAAACTTGGCTCCAATGACTCAGAGACACGTGAGCTACCTAAGACTGATGCTAAATGAGGAAAATGTGGAAAGCCTCTTTGTTTCTCACCACCTGGAGTAACCAGGACCAAGAAACAAGCAACAGAAGACCAACCCCCAGCAGAGGGATAAGAGCACACAGGGACCAAGATGCAGGGTCACAGAGAACATCTACAACTGAAGGTGGACCAAGCACATTCCAGAATAAAACTCAGATAGTCTATCAGTCTAGCTCCCACCCTAACCACAAGGTGACACTGAAGGAACCTGAGGTTGGCCATGCATGGCAGGTAATTGAAACTACCAGCAAAACAGAAACACAGCTCAGTTCCTCAATGAAAGACTAACAGGAAAAGAGGTGTGCCTATTTCCAGCCTTAAACATTATTTACTTAGGCTTCTGACCCCCTACATGGAATATGTAGATTTCAACTAAAAGTTATGAGACCTATGAAATGGAAAGAAAAAAGAATCCACTGTTGAAAGATAAAAACAAATAATAGAAGTGAAAATCAGACAGGGAATATAAAATCACTATGATTAATACATCACACGCTCCAGTGAAAAGACATGAAGACATTCATGAATAGATGGGTCATTTCAGCAGAGAAATGGAAACAATAAGAAAATGTCAAAGAGCAGGCTAGGAATAAGTTTAAACACATGCCCAGCAAAGGGAATGAAGAATGTCTTTGACAGGCTCATCAGTAGGCCTGACACATTCAAGGAAAGCCTTGGTGGACTTGAATATAGGTCAACAGACATTACTCAAATGAAAACAAAAGAGGAAATTCTTGGAAAATTTTAATAATTTAAATTTAAAAGAAAAGAGTATCCAAGAGATGTAGGCCAATCATTCTGAAATATATTTAATTGAAGTCCCAGAAGGAAAAAGAAAGTAAAAGAATGAGGGAAAAAAATTGCAAAATGAATGGTCAAGAATTTTCAACAAATAATGAATTAAAAAACAACCTAGAAATAAATTCATACTGCTAAAGGCCAAAGATGAAGGGAAGCATTAAACTCTGTCAGAGAAAATTACATGATCATCTTTAGGAAATGGGGTGTCTCCCAGGTGTTTGAGACCAGGTGGAACCAGAATAAAGTTATCAACGTGCCTAAAAAAATGATGTATAATTTAGAGGAGTGAATGATCCGCCAAAGGGGTTAAGAGAAATCAGAGAAGGGAGGTAACAAGGTCAGTTATCCTGTGTAAAGTATGCTTTTCCTGGCTAGAATTTGGATCACCCAGTCATATATAGTGTACAAATCAATGAATCAATTAATTAACTGTATGAACATATATAAATAACTAATAAAGACAATTTAAAATTATATTCTGATGCTATTATATATTCAAATGATAAAACAAAATATGTCTCGGTATTTGTACTCAAATAATATACATTTCTGATGTTTTTTTTTAATGTAAGTATAGTCAGTTTACAATGTATCAATTTCTGGTGTACAGCATAATATTTCAATCAGACATATACATACATATATCCCTTTTCATATTCTTTATTACAGGTCACTGAAAAATACTGAACATTGTTCCCTGTGCTAAACAGTATAAGCTTGTTGTTTATCTATCTTATACATAGTAGTGTCAGCAAATCTCAAACTCCCAATTTATTCCTTCCCACTCCCTTTTGATTTGCTTTTCAATAACATTTGCTTCTTTCTTTCAATGTAATTTCAATAATTACCTTTCCAATATCTCAGGTTGATTTTAATATTCTACTAAGTTGAGCTTAATATTCATTGACAGATATTTTAAATTTCATAGATTAAACTGACAAATAATACTATGCAAAATGCACCCAACTTTACTACTGTGAATCATGTCTTGAATCAGAAGAGCTCTGGGACCCTGAAGAAAGCAAGCACATCAGTCAAGCACTAATCCAGAGGCAGGAACCATGTGGTACCTTGAATGTGGACATTTTAATTAAAAGTATTAACTATAACAGGGAAACATCTACTAGAATGTAAAGGGTCCTATAGAAAATCTAGAAATAACAGATAAATTAACAACCAGATCTCCTAGAGATGAGATCATGAACCACAGGGAGAGACTCATTTCCTGAAGTGTGGAGAACACCCAGACCTCTTTTTAGAGGGTGGGTATATCTATGGCTCATGAGAGAGTGGAGAAGTTCACAGAGGCCACAAGCCTCCCAGGGAGTACAGGAAGAAATTTTTAATAGGAGGTACCCTGCTGGAAAATCCCCACTAAGAAGCCACTGTGGAGTTGGTGGAGAAATCTACCCCCCAGGAATATCCTGAGCTGCTTATAAGTCAGGTACTTCTGGAGTCAAGGGACTGGAGGAGCTATGCCCTCTGCTGAGCTTGGAAGTTCACATGGTGCAGGAGCCTGCCTAGGAAAACACAGCAGACTTGGAAGGGAAACCCCTTTCTTACTCTAGTGTCTCTCTGGTACTCTCTACTAACAAAGCATGCCATCTGCCACAGGAGAAACATCTACAGGGTCCAAATATATTATTTCAGAGCAGTCATTTAAGGGTGGTTTGCAGCAGAGAGGCAATGCACTGATAACAAGTATATTACATTTTAATGTCTCTCAAGAAAAATGCATCTGGAAAAAAAAACATGGTCAGCTATCTGGTCTAGTTTGAGCCACAAATTTTTCACTACACGCACTTGCTATTCTAAGTATTTGCCAATAATAAGGGGAAAGAAAGAGACAACACAGAGAAAAAATTCAAAAGCATCCCAGAGCTGGTTATGTCAGTGTTTTCAATTTGTGAATTCTCATCAAGCTTTAAAGTTGTTTTATGCACTTGTCTTATCATTTATGTATTTCAATAAAGACTTTATAGTAAAGCATATATGTGGCAAAGTTTAGTTTTTGATTATCTAGCACTCCATAGAATTCATGTATTTAGCTCTATTGGCACATGGATTTCTTTATATTTCAATTGTCAATTCAACTGCAAGGACTCTGAATTGAACATAATTGTATTTCCAGGCTCTCAATAAAGATTTTTTTTTAAATTGAAGTATGAGTGTATTTTGGAAGGAAAGACTTGTCAATCATGCAAAATATGTGTTTTCTTTGACTTCTTAGAGGTTCCTAGTTTGCCTCTAGCTGAAAGTTATAGTCATTATAAATGCCATCAGGAAGCTAGTAATTATTGTATGGTAATTATTTTATAGTAAAAAACCAAATGACCCTCATTTCATTCACTAAGTTCTTTTATTTTAAACTGAAGTATTTTTGACTTACAATATATTAGTTCTGGTGTACAGCATGGAAATTTTATATTTTTATAGATTATACTGCATACAAAGCTATTATAAAATAGTGACTATTTTCCTTGTGCTATCCATTAGGTCTTTTTGTATCTTGTTTTATGCATAGTAGCTTGTATTCCATAATCCTCTATAATAGCTTTGCCCCACCCCACACCCCTCTCTCCTGACAACCAACAGTCCATTCTCTGTATCTGTGAGTCTGTTTCTGCTTTGCTATATCTGTTCTAATTATTATTATTATTATTATTATTATTATTATTATTATTATTATTATTATTATTATTATTATTATTAATTATTATTACTACTGTTTTCACCCTTCAATGGAGAATCAGTCCCTGTCTTAGAAGACAGGTCTTCAACAGTGTTATTAACAAGTGAATCACCTTTTGTGGTAGGCTAATTTCATTCATGGTCTCATTAATTCTTTTCTAAATCCTGTCATTTACTTTGTAATTTTCTGCTTTTCCCTTTGACAATGGACTTTTCTACATTGCAAGCTCTGGTCAAAGCAATGTTAACAATTGTGATATAAGCTGAAAATTAATTGAAGATAGAAGAGTGCACTTTTGATTGTCCTGTTCATGACATGACCTACTCTCTCTTGAATCCTCACCATCAACCTGAGAATGAGCTGAGACTAGCTTCCTGGCAGCTAAGAGACCCCATCAAGCTGGGTTAAGTCACCCCAGCTGAAGCCAGCCAAGTCTGGTCAGTTCACTACAGACTCATAAGTGTATTATACAGGAGAAAGAACCTTCAGCAATGTCAGTCCAACTCAATTCAGATTAGCAAGACCTCCAAACTGAGTCAAAACCTTGCAAAAATATAACAGGTAGATGTGATTTTAAGTCACTATATTTTGATATGTCATGGGAAAATATCTACATAGCAAAACTTTTCACTTCTGGCAGAAGTTTTCTCTCTCACTCAATGTTTTAAAATTTAAAAACAATGTTTTTTGTTCCTTAGGAAATATTATTCATAGCACTCCTCTCGAGTTTTATGCATTGACAGGGAATTAAGAACCAGAAAAAGCACTGATATTCCTATATGAGATGGTCATGTGAATTTATTATAGTTCAAAAACATTTTCTTCAACCCAGCAAGAGAAATTGTGAATCTAAATTTCACTATAACTAAGATACAAATTATTACATACTATGAACTTGTAGGGTTCCTTGGGAAGAGTTAAAAGTTTAAAGTTAAAATCTACAAGTGTTGAGTCCACCAAATGAGAGAATTGATTAGAAACTAAGAATGGTTTTTATTAATTATTTTTGGATCTAGAGATTATCATATTATCTGAAGTCAGAGAAAATCAAATATCATATTACTTACATGCTGAATCTACAAATGATACAAATGGACATATTTACAAAACTAAACCAGACTTACAGACATAGAAAACAAACTATGGTTACAAAAGGGGAAAAGGCAGTGGAGGGATAAATTAGGAGTCTGGGATCAACAGACGCACAAGGTATAGCACAGGGAACTATATTCAATCTCTTGTAATAACCAATAATGGGAAGGAGTCTGAAAAATAATATATATATACTAAATCACTATGCTGTACAGCTGAAATTAACACAACATTGTAAATCAACTACACTTTAATTTAAAAAAATAAAATAAAGCCAGCAACTTCTTGGTGTTGGTCATTGTCAAAACAAAAACAAGCAAACAAAAATAAAACAAAAAAGACAATACTGGTGATCTGATTCCCTCATTAACAGATGTTGCAAGAGTTAAGTGAATTTCTTTTCAAAATTATTTAGAAAAATTTTACATTAAAAAAGTGATAATTGAATAAGTGTAGGCTTAATCATTGTTACACCAAGTGTGTGTGAACCCATAGGTTATTAAAAAAACAGGGCAAATTTAATGACTGAAAATCAGGCAATTATGAGAACAGCTGCCAAAACCAAACTGTCCCAAGTCCTGAATCATTGTGAAAACTCAGGGAAAGAACCTGTGACTTGACGAATAGCCAATAAATATAATTTATGTGAGAAATGTATTACTATATTTTATGAAGATTTGTATGTGTGTCACTTGGTGATGCCATGTGTTGGGCTCAGCTGTGATTCATGAGTCAAGAGAGAATGGGGAGCGTTGCTCTGCTAATTGCACACACCACAGCTAAAACATACATCATATTCCAATACAATGACTCTTTTTTTTTTATTACTTTTAAACTGTCTCTCTGTTTTGGAGACAAGAATAAACAAGAATTTTAAAAATGAAGAGCACTAAAAACATTCTGTAAGGCTATATTTTTGAGAAACGTTTATTGAGCACCTCATCTTTACCAGCTAATATGAGTCACAGGCAAAGACTGCCTAACTCTCCTTTCAGAAGGTGAATGGGAAGAAATAATTTCCTTTTAACTAATCACAAAGGAAAAGATATAATTGATGTTGAGGACCTGAAAAAAGCCATCTGATTCTTATTCTACTTCTAATCTTAAATAATTTCAACTCTCCAATTTTATGTTTGCTTATATAGCTAAGAAGATACTTACAGTATTCTTGGATGATGATTATTTATCATCTCTAAATGTTTTTTCTTTTGACCTATCCTTTCTGCTTCTTTGAGCTACATTGGATGATATTATCTACCCACATGTGTGCAATAATTTTCCCATGAAAATTAAGCTTCTTAGAGAAAATCTATTGTTGCTTGGGTTAACTTTACAGCCCTTCAGATCCAATTATTTATTTAGGCCATTAAGTGTTTGAAAAATGAACACTTAGATTTGAAACCCAATTTGGTCACTGACTGGTTTCAAGAAATTGGAGAATATTATTTCCTTTCTCTCTGTTTTGATTTCCATATGTACAAAATTGGAATTAAAACATTTGCTCACTTTATCTCACAGATAGGTGTAAGGAGAACATGAAATGCAGTTTCAGAAAGAACTTAGAAAATTACAATGAAATGTGAAGCATATTCTCTTAATGATGAGGAATTAAAAGTTCATAAATTGACATATTTGATTTCTCATGCACTGGAGATTTCTAAATGGGAGTAAACCTGTTAGGGTTATAAGGATGAAAGTTTTATAATTACTTCTAGCCATTAATTCCAATATCACATCCCTGTATTCTTTGTGAGGTTGGTAAATTTAAGATGTTCTGGGTTCCCTTATAAGTGAAGCTGCATATTCTTGCTTTCTAAGGGAAGGACTACATTTCTAAGGGTCTCTTTCATTTTGGCTGTGAGGGATCAGACAGCTTCATTGTTCAGATGATAGTTTCACATTCAGAGAAAAATAGGAAGGAAAAGAATAACTGGAAATCAAGCTATTTTCACAATTTGGAAAATTTATAAACATTTCTAAAATCATGAAAAATCATACAGTAAAAAGTCATGACCATAAATCTTAAAAGAGCAATTCTAATGGGTTTCTAGACTGAATATATTATAATGCCTTTCTAGGAAATCATTAGTACATATCACTAAAAAATATTTCATATCTTAGGTTAACAGTTATAAGGGGGGAGACATATGGTACAATAAAAGAAAATGTCATGAGTGTTTTTTTTTTTGAGAGTTTTAAATTTTATATCAGAAAAGAATATCTTATTGCCTCTCCAATTTTATCTCCTGCCATCAGACTTGGCCCAGGGAGGCCTCATTCAGACCATCCAGCAGCCCAGGATCCTTGGTACCTTGTGGTCCACATATTTGTCACCTGTGATACACTTTTCAGAATATCTCCTACATATCCTTGAGACATTAAGTCTCTTCTGGGATAACATAAATTAGGTTCCCTTTGTAAAATCTATCACTTGGCATGTTGTTAAATAATTTAAAAAAAAAAAAAAGTCCTGTGTTTCTGGTGAACATGAGGTTGTAACATTCTGCTGAATACAATCCTCACTGGTATATTTTTATAGTTGTATAATGGGTATATTTTTGCTGAATATCTTTCAGGTTAAGAAATATTATGTTGCTTTAATTTCCTTAAATCAAACCACTTGTATATTAACACCTCTTCCTTATGTGGTGAGAAATATTTATTTTTTCAGCCAAGTTACTCAATAGGGAGCTGTTTCCTCCTCACTGGCATTTTTACATTTGACCCTTGGGGACTTTCACTGGATGGTAAGTTAGACAATGCTCTCCCCTACACACAGACTCCCTCCCTGACATGATCTATTCAGCACATCAATCTTAGGTCTCTGCTCTTTGTGAAAGCATCCAAACTAGTTGGCTAATGTCCTATCACTACTATCATTCACATAGACAGAATTGAGTTTGCCAGGCTCCAGGACAAAAGCCTATGTCTAATTTAAGTCCAACTATAGGCAATTGCAAAGGATTCACTTGAGGAAATTCACAGGGGAAAGCTGCTCAGCCCACCCAGACTCAGTGCCCAGCCAATGAATTGCAGTCTCAGAACCCAGGGACCCTAGTCATGCATGTCTTTATGCTTACCTCATTTCCTGGCCCAGGCCCTCCTCTTGGAGGCTTCATCATCAGTGTCTCACTGCAGAGGAGGCTCTCAGGCACCTCTGCCCTGACAACCTTATCAGGGACCCTTGAAAATATTTTTCTCTGTGGTATCCTAGCCCTTACCCTTTGGCTCCCCACAGACCTCAGATCCAACATGACAGGAGCATTTGGTTTGAGGGCTCCCTGGAAAGTAAGACAAATATTTTCATTGATCCACCTGACCATTGTCTTGGGCAATATCCTGGGGGAAAGTGAACCACCATGGGTGCTGGCACTTTCTCCTGTTTAACCTCTAACTGTGTCATCTCAACAAGTGATAGAAGGCTTGACTGTTACATTCATCTGGCCTTTTGTCTTGATCAACTACTTCAACATCTGACAGCTTATCTCTCTTTAGCTCAGCAGGCTCTGGGCAAGACCCAGAGATGGTGCACAGCAACAAATGCAGCATGTAGTAATAGAGCCAGAGCTTAGGAAAATACTCTATGAAAATCATCATTTGGGGCCATGCAGCTGTCTTTCAGTTATACTCTTTTTGCGTTTACACATTTTGGAATACTCTAATTCTAAAATTTGAATATTCAAATTAGTTTCTCACCATTGTCCGTTTAAGTCCAGAATAGCCACAATTCCCAGGACACAATGCTTCTCTGACTTTGAGGAGGAGGGTTACCTTGGTCTCTCACTCTTTGCTGTGTAGGATACAGTTGTAAGAATAAAACAGGAATTAACATGTATTAAACAATCCTGTCAAATCTGTGACAGGAAAATCTTCTTTCTGTGTTATCCTTCCAAGGCTTAATTTCTCCTGTATCTTAAGTCAATTGCTCTCTTTCTGGGTCACACCTGCTACATTGCTTCTGTTTCCTGTGTGTTAAATATTTATGCTAGTGGGTTTTTGACAGCATTCTCTCTTATGATCTTCCCCTCCCCTCTACTCCTCTTCTCTTTCCTTATTTTTTGGGGTTTGTGTTTTACAATTGTACTTTGTTTGTTTGTTTGTTTATGCATGTATGCTTTCTGATGGAAAGGATAGTTCACCAACTTCTGGCCACTCTGCACTGTTACATAGTGTGAGAACTTAATGACAATACAATGGGGAAATGGAGAATGTGCACACAATCAGAAAAGTGAATCTTGTATCACTCTTGTTGTCATGCTTTATTCCTTTTGACACTATATTTTTTTATTCTGGAATTTGCCATGCATCAGTGTTTCATGCAGATTGATTGGGTGGGAGCGGTGCAGGGAAAAAGACACCATTTGTACCCTTGACTCATACAACATGGTTCCTTGACTCTGTTGAGAAATTCCAGATCCTGTTTTAAAATATAAACATTTTTCCCTAAGGGAAAAACTAGATTTTGAAAGGAATAAAATCAGAAGAATATATGTCCTATGGAAAAACATGATTGGCAGCTTCAGGTTTAAAACAAGAAAGAAAAGAAAATAGTAGAACAAAATGTATGGTTATCCATATTTTTTTCTAAAACTGAGTTTCATACTTGTTTCTATTTATTTACAATCCCCAAGTTTGAAATGGAGAATATAACTAGTCTCTTAAAATATTAATTCTCAAACAGTATTTTAATATTTTAAAGAAGAAAATATTTTGAGTTTATTCCTTTAATAATCTTACAACAATTAATTTTTGAATGTCCTAAAAATAGCTTTAAATGCATCTGAAACTATATACATCAGATATGTTATTAGGATCTGATAGACAGCATAATATCAATAGATGAGAAAGATCATCTGCAACCCTTCTTGTCTTCCTTTATGAGTATGGAAATGAGATACTGTCAAATATCTCTTTTCAATTATCTATTTTCAAATATCCATTGTCAATTGCTCAAAGTTTTGACATTGTCTGGGGTTTTTTTGACTTGTAATAAATCACAATTGTCACAGATCCAAATTTTTTAAAAGGCAACTTCCTTAGAAAAAAGTGTTCCCAAATTTGTATTATAACCAAATAAACTGACTTTTTTATTTTCTTTGATGTAGGGCAGCTCTCAGAGGGTATTATGCCCCTTTGGAGAATTACTGAGGAACAACACTGATAGAAAGTGAATACTGTTTGGAAGAAATCTGTGAGAATCAGATTTGTAAGAGGACAATAAAACATGTTGTACTATTGCATTATTCAGTAACCGTTTGGTTAAAAGTGACATTGATTCAAACTAGTTTAAGCCATAAAAAATTACTTATCAGTCCATACTTTGAGAAGGATAGATACTGTGATAAGGGAAATAAGAATTATCATGGTTCTTAGTGAACTGAAAAAAAATTAATGAGAGATAGAAAGTGTGATATAAGCAAGGTTTTTATTAGTAAAGTAAAAAGGTACTAAAAGAGAGTACACTCCTGAGAATCGGGAGCAGGCCAACCGAGGGGAAAAATGCTTATTTCAGGTGAGAATGGATTCCAGGCTTCAAATATGTAACTAGCAACCTGTATCATTTTCTGCATCTCATTTCTGACTTCTTTCTGAGACACCCTCTCTTCATCATTATGAATGCTGCTCAGAGTTCCAGTTTAACAAAGAACTTATTTTTCAGGACCTCACATGCAGAGATATCCTCCTTTCCAAATTCCACGTTGAAATCTCCACATATGTCTACTTCTACCACCCAGAAAAAAGAATCAATCAAGATAAATCAAATTAATCAAGCAATCAGGCAAGCAAGCAATCCCAATTCTGTCTTGCTTAGCTTAAACCACATAATCATCCTTAAACCAATTGCAATCTGTGGAAGATACATTCGAACTGAAATGTTGGTCTCTGTGTTTTGCAGTGACTGCTTCTTGACAAATTATCAAAACTTTTGTTGTGAAAATTCATTTTGCTGGTTGGTTCTGTGAGTCAGTGTTTCAGACAGGGAATGGAGGGGAAGCCTTGTCTGCTTCACTTGACATCTGCCAGGGCATCTCAGAGGCAGGGGTCTGAAGTAATCTGAAGTCTCTCTCATATGTCTGCAGGTTGAAGTTAGAGGGAGTTGGACAGCTTAGGGACAGAATAGACAGGAATCCTATGGCATCTCTTCCTTACTCCATGTGGTCTCATCACCTGACCTCAGTATGAAGCTTAGGGTAATCAGGCTTTTAATGTGTCAGCTCAGAAGTTCCAGAACAAGAGATCCAGGTGGAAGGAAGTTGCGTTTCCTTTTTCTTTGAGTCACAAGTTATACAATGTAACTTCTGACACATTATATTTATTAGAAATGAGTCAATAAACCAGTCCATATTCCAAAGACTCATATGTCTTGTGAGAATTTGAGAACATGTTTGAAACAACCTCAATGTGCCTAATTTTGGGAATGGTAAATGACACATTTTGGTAGAAATTTCCACAAAGTAGAAGAATAGATAACCAAAAAAAGGGGGTGTATGTGTTTGTTACAACCATGTAAGAAATAAATACATAATAATCACAATCAGTTTTAGTTTTAAAGGTCCAATATGCTATAGATATTGTCTTATTAATTATAATTTGCTGTTACAGTTGTAATAAAGTTAACAATTATTTATATCATCTCTGAATTATCATTAAGCCTTGTTCATTGTTAGACATTTTAATCAATCTTTCTATTTAAGAGTATTAATTTTCCTTTTTCTATCAATTGGTTAAAATAGATCTTTATTTATTTATTTATTTTTAGGCAAAGTAAACAGGTTTAAATTATTCTTGATTCCTGTTTAATTTAAGTGGATTTTATCTTGAAAAGGAATATCTGATCATGAGCTTTTATTTTCAATATTAAACTATGGATGATGCTGTGAGTTTATTTTTTCTTCTATCATTTTGTGTTTCAAAAGAAAATGTGAGGAATATGAGTTTATTTGCTATTTTTAGTATGAAGCTAACCTTTATCTTTGACTTTTCTGTTATATATTTTATGGGATGAATTTCCTTCCTCTCTCCTCTGTGTTTACATGTAGGTGTCTTAAGAATTATATTACATGTAACATAGGGAGCATTTCATTGCACATGCAATGATTTTTAAACATTTTTATTTGTCTAGAAAACATATCCACACTACAATTTTGGCTACCACTTCTTCCCTTTTTGTTCTGTTCTATCAGTAATCACCAGTAATCTGCATTTTAGAATCACCAGTTTACAGCTTCTATAGATACTTGCATATTTTTTCTGTTAATTTTCATCTTGTCCTGTGAATTCAGGGAAACCTTTTCAAATTGTTCCCCATGTCACTTAATCAATAACATTCTTCTGAGAATTCAAAACAATTTCCCAAACATTTTCCAAATTATGGAACAGATCATTTTCAGAATTAATACCCTCCTTTAAGTGTTTTGTATTTTGTTCAATATACTTGATTCTGCACTATACTTTCATGGCTCACAAGTTGTTAGTAACTATGTTTTTCTTTTAATATCATTTGAATTGTAATCCCTCCAACATTGTTTATCAAGAGGTGGGTTATGTTAACTTCATCTCTATCCTTCTGACAGTGCCACACCATCTTGAATAATGTAATTTATAGAAAGTTTTGAAATTGGGAAATGTGAGTCTTCTACCTTTGTTTTTCTTTTCCATTTTTGTGGTATCCTGGACCCTTGAATTTCCATATAAATTTTACAGTCAGCTTATCAATTTCTGTGAAAAAGTTAGGTAGAATTTCAATAGGGAATTCACTGAATCTAAATCAGTCTGGGAACTACTGATCCCCCCAAAATATTCTTTGCCAATTTATGAATACAAGATTCCTTTCCACTTATGTAAGTTTATCTTAATTTCTTTAAAAGAGGTTTTACAGTTTTCAGTGTACAAGTCTTATAGTTCTTTTGATAAATAGATTTTAAACATTTTATTCTTTTATATGCAAGATCATAAATGTATGAAATTTGTCCACTGCTATTGTATAGAATTACAACTAATATTTTATACTGATTTGATATCCAACAATCTTGCTAAACTCATTTGTTACTTGTAGTTGTGTTTGAGTGTGTGTGAAATACTTTGTAATTTCTGTATCCACTCACATGTCATCTGTAAGTATATGGAAACATTTTTATATTTAGCAAGGCATAACTCTTATGTTTTCCTTTAGTTCATTAAACATGATTTAATTTGATTCTTGGGAGATATTTGTAGAAGTTGATATAAAGTCTTTGTAAAGTGTATCCCACATCTAAGTTTTCTCAGGGACAGTTTCTTTACTCTTTTTTCCCTATTGTGTAGCATAGTTTCGTGATTCTTTGCATGTCTCATAAATTTGTATGTTTGTTTTTTTTTGAAAACTGAACATTTAAAGTAATATAATGTGGCAATTGTGGAAATAAGATTTTTGTTCTTACTCCTTTTTTTTTTTTTTGGTACATTTCCTGAACAAACCTGTAAAGTCTGTGTTCTATATCACTTGTCACCAGAACTACTTTTATTAGCTTAGCGGTCACCTAATAAGTGCACATATTTTACTTAAATGCGATGTTCCAATAAGTCTCCTGGATATTGCTGAGGGGTTTTATGTGCATGTTAGACACATCTTTAATGCTCCTTCAGTTTACACTATGCTTCATCTCTCACTTTGAAGTTTCAATATCAGCCAGAAGTGAGATATTAAGACCTTCTTAGTTCTTCCTGGGCTTAAAAACTGCCCTATACATGACCTTCCACATTCTCAGGAATATATCAGAGCTATTTAAAACCCCCTATGGATGTCCTATTTTCCAATTTTTCCTTTTAAGTCTTTTGGTCATCTTCCCATTTGCTCCAGGTGTTGTTATTGGCTCAAGCAGTTGTGGTACTAAACAATTATGGCTGATGGTTTTTAACACGTGTCCTGGGGTAAAAATTTCCACTCTACATGCTGACTCGTATCAAATAAAAAGCAGCTGTTGAATTTGGGTTTACAGGGGGCTGCCATGCCAAATAATAATAAAATATATCTGTAGGAATAAGGCTCTATGGGGTAGTCCAAATCTATTCTACCCTATTGGGACACCAACTTCAGGAAGTGCTTTATATTTGTTTATATTTAAATAGATACATAAAAGTACTTAAAGAATATTATCCTATTAAAGCAATGAACAGAGGGTAGCTATTTTAAGATTGTAAATGATATATAACTTTCTGTAAAAGTTAAATGTACTAGAAAAATTTATATGGGTTTTTTTGGTATTAGTTTCAGGTATGCAGCATAGTCATTCAGTATTTTTGCAGATTTTATTCCAGTATGTGTTATTATAAGATATTAGGTGTAATTCTCCATGTTATACAGTAAATCCTTATTGCTCATCTATTTTATATATTGTAATTTGCATTTGCTCATTCCATATTTTCTTAAGATTGACAATAAGACCAGGTCACCCACTATCACTACCCAAACCATCATAACTTCAGTGAAGTTTAAATTATAATTCCTGACAAATTATTTTTAGTAAATACTCAACGTACATACACAAGAGCATCTATTTAATAATAGTTCAATCATTTCAAAAAAAAAAAAAAAAAAAAAAGAACCTGGAAGACTTTTCCTACCTGAGAAGATGTCATATTTTAAAGAAACAAAACAATGTAGTATAAACATCACAGTAAACAAATCAGCTTCTTGGAATAAATTGGAAATTTTTAAAATAGAAATAAAACACATATGAATGAATCTATTCTGTGGTAAAAGTATCACAAAAATTGGACAAAGTGCAGCTTGTTTAAAGGAAGGTATTGGAAAAACTGAATCATGGAGAAGATTATAACTTTGGATCTCTACATATCAATATACACAAAGAACTATATGGGAATAGTAAAATTGTAAAGGTAATAGAATAAAACCAAGGAAACTATATTCACCATTGTGTTCAGTAAGGGATTTTAATAAAGCATTTGAAAGCACATATACAAGGCCAAAAATTAAAAATTCTGGTTCAGTATTGGTAAATTTAATATTGTTGTTCAATCAAAGGCACAACTGAAAAATAAGCTGAGATAATAGAGATATGAAGGTATTTGCAAAATTAGTATCTGAAAAATATTTCACATCTACACTATACAATTTTATATCAACATAATAAAAAACAGTAGAGACCAAATGCGAAGAGGACAAAGCTCACTAATAAGCAAAGGAAAGAGGGGCCTCTGTACATGATAAGTCCTTTAGTGTATATTTTCAAGATGTTTATTACAGCATTCTATGTGGAAGCAAACAATTGGAACCATCCTTGTTACTGATTACTAAAAATAACAATGTAAATATAGCATATGTGTAATACATACGATGCCATAATAGGTAGCAAATGTAGGATATGTGTAATACATACGATGCCATAATAGGTAACAAATGTAGGATATGTGTAATACATATGATGCCATAATAGGTAGCAAAACAAATATGTATAAACTAGAGGCCCTCAGAGCATTTTGATGGATCTTAAAACATGAAGTTGAGCACAAACAAGAAGAAAAATAAAATGTCATTGTATTATCATTTCTCAATCACATTTATGCATGTAAACAATGAAGATATGCAAGAAAAATACATTATACTTAAAAGGATACATATATATTCAACATATGTGTGTAGACACATATATTCAATTATTCATGCCCAAAGCATTAGAATATCTCTGTTGGGGGAACTGGGGATATTGAAAGCATGTAGAAAGTAGAATGGGGAAATATGTACTTAATTCTTGTACTACAAGTCTGCAATAGTGAGAGGAAAAACAAAAATAGAGCTATTCTAACCTAATGGGTGAAACTTAAATCTTAACCTGTGATACACTGGTTTTATACTTTACCTCCTACAATCTCTTTTCACAATCAACCTATTATTTATATAATAAATAAATGTTAATTTCCTGGATGCTGATGCCCAATATCTTGGATGTGTTTTCCTATAATATCAAGATAATACAGAAACCTAATTCATGGTGTTGTTTTAAAGATTACATGATTTAATATGTGAAAATATTTAGAACAATGTTTGAGACATATTAAATGCTCAGCAAAATTGCCTTCTTGAAATATTTGATTGTTTATATATATATAAAAAAATTTTAAAATAAATAAAAATATATGTATGCTATAATATGTACAATTTTTAGAATAAATGATATTGCAATGTTATTTCTTCATTATTAAGTGATTAGAAATCTGAATTCAGTATTGTTTCACTTACTTCTAAGGCTTATTGGTAGTCTCAGTTTTGAACATGGTCTTTGAAAAATTTAAGAGATTTATAGTTAAATATAACTATATACATAATATATTTAATATATGAAATATTTGTAAATAAATGTATATATACTCATTTAAATAAAAAGGTAACTGTTTAGATCACAGAGCAGAAAACTTAAAAAGAGCCCTGGATTCTTTTGAATGTTAATTTCCACATTCACACATCCTCAGAAATTTTGCTTTCTGTGTATTCTGTGATGTTTTGGGCATTTTTTTCCTCTGTGAGTCACTTTCACCATTAGGACAGCTCATCTGATGAGTAAAATATATATAGGAGTTCCTAAAATCCCTATGCTACTCCAACCAGTCCAATATTCTGTTGTTCTCAAGGAGTTAGACAAAGCTTCTTTCCTTACTGCCTTAGCTAAGTGTTCTCAATGTCACATGACATGGATTAGGTCCTGTGGTCATCTCAGAACTGAATTCTGTGGCTAGGAGAATAGGAGTCCTTCACAGAGCTTAAGATTAATCATTCCCATCGAACTCAAGGAGAGAGTGGAATGGGAATGCCATTTCACAAAAGAAAAACTGAGTGCTCTAGTTAGAATTCTAGGGAGTGAGTCTTAAGTAAAGAACCAACAAATAGAACCTTTAAAATGAATACACAGTAGTTCCATGCATTCCCTCTAGAGTCTTTTTTTTTCTTTTTTTTTTTCTTATTATAAAGGATTATTCAAGATGTGTGTTTCTGTTTTCCTCATGTTTTTAAAGACTTTCCCAATATATCTAAGTTCTTGGCTTCTATTTATGACAACATTTCAGATATTGACAAATCCATTGGTTTCATTTGTTCATATTGTTTGTGGAGTATTTAAAGGCTCTGCTGTAAAAGGCAAAAAAAGAAGAAGAAGAAGCACATATATTTTCCTGAAAAAAAAATTGTCCTACAAAGATATTCAATGTTGTATTTCTTTGTTATTCTTTAGCTTTAGATGAACAAAACCAAGTGCGTATATTTTGATGAAGTCTAACTGAAATTATCATGGTCAAGCTAAAGGATATAGGTTGGTTGCATCATCTAACTACATATTCAGTTTTCCCTACAGTGCAAGCATAAAATCACAGATGCTGACAATCTGAAAAGGCCCATCAACATGATGCTGGAGATGTGCCTAGTGAGGGAGCCAGGAAAATTTCAGAGGATGTACTATGCTTTTCTTTAGAGACATGATATATATTTGAGAATGCTTTCAGAGAATGTGTATAAAGAAAGAAATGAGTGTAGGGCTTTTCTCTCTCACCTATAGGTGTCAGATTGCAGAAAAAACACAAGCAAAAAACCTCACATTTGGGGGATTGAAAGATTGTTTAGATAAAATAAAACATAACAACATAAATAACCATAATAAATTTATCTCTGACCACTGAATGGCAAGGATTATATTTTATCCAAGGAAACTTGGATTTTTTTTCATGATTAGTCTAAGCTGCAAGTGAATATTTTACTTGATGTTGCAACGTGTAACATGAAAATCACTAACTCAGCTTGTTTTGCTCCTTTCACTAAGTATTTAATAAATAAAGAAGGTACAAAAATTAGAGGAGCATTTCTCAGTACTGAAAATTTTGCTGTTTGAAAATAAAAGTTAGAATATATTAAGGTACAGATTTTAAGCCTTAGGCCATAGTTTATAAAATTCAAGTGTTAGATACAAACCTTCTACATCCCAGAAACAACATTGTAAGGCAATAAAGTCCATCAGGAAATTTTCTAGAGAATCAAGCACAACAGGCTGGTACATATTGTTAGATTTCAAATAACTGAAGACTCCAAAACAACTTGCATTTAACTGTATGTATATTATTTGTATACAAGACATTTAGAGACAGGACATTATGAAACTGTATTTGATGACATGCAGTGACATCAACAAAGACCCAGTTCTTCTCATCATTCTTCTCTGCCATTCTCAGAGTGTTTGATTTGTCCAGCCCTCAGATGAGGCTAATGGCTGATGAACAGGAAGGAAGTTGCTGCATACTGATGTAGCCAAGGTGGGTAAATTCATCCTGCAGTAAGAATTTCTTTTTCTGAAGACAAAGTCAATGAATTTATCTAGAACAAAGTCCACAAGCTGGGATTAATAGCCCAGTGGCCTGCATTATCAAAAACTCATGAAAATGATCCCATAGTGCATTTCACAGCCAAATAAGCATATGAAAGACTGGGCTAGACTAAGGATTTCAATGAGATTTGTGTCCTGAATGGATGAATTTTTTTTTCCCCAGCATGGATTCCTACAGAATTGAGAATTTTCTTAACAAATCTGAATAAGAATAATAAGCTTTCTCATCTAGTGTGATACTGGAGGCCATGAATGTGGTCATTCTTTGATTCTTATGTGTTCAATTCTGCTTTACAGATTTTTTGGTTGGCAAATTTTTGAAGCTGGCTTTACTTGTTTTTGTCTGGGAGTAATTTTTCAAATGTCAAATCTGTGAGTAAATTTTAATCTATTTTGCTGATAGAAAATTTTACTTATTTTATATGTCTTGATGATTTCATTAGAAATGTTGGAGACTAATCTTGTGGGGGGGGAAACACATCCGATTTCAATATGTTTTAATCTTTACATGATACCATGTGAGCGTTTCTATTTTATGCATATGGACATTAATACATTAAAAATATTTTGCATCATTATGAACATTTTGATCAGCTGTTTCATCTTAAATTACTTTATAGAAAAAAATGAACTGTCATTGATGGCAGTACTATAGGATAGGTAATTATTGCTATTCATATAATTCATTAACAGGAAAAGATAACAAATTAGTTTAATGAGTCTCCCAGACATAAATTTGTTTCAATCTACAAACTCATTTATGGTTTTGTGGTATATCCAAATTAAATTGTCACTCTCTGATATTCTCAGAATTGTTCTTTCTTTTAAAGTAATAAACATAGAACATAGATCAAAACAATTTCTTTACTCAAGTGTTATAGCACTTCCAGGAATTTATTAACACTTCTGGCAAACCTTCTACTTATGATTTTAAAAAACAATATCATTTTCCATTCAATATGGTAAACTCAGACATCACTATATGATTATGTGCAGTAGAACCATGAACAGCCACTTATCTAAAGAATCTTATTTAAAATATTTCTAAATTATTTTATCCAAACAATTGCAGCTATCACTACATAAATGTACAAATGTTTAAAATAGTAAACTCTAGAGTAAACTGCATGGATTGGAATTCTGGCTCAGGCATGTTCTAGATATAATCAAGTAACTTAAAGCCTTTATGCTTTAGTTTCCTTATCTGTAAAACTAAGGATTAAAATAGTACTTTCCAAATGAGTGATTATGGCAATTGATACTACAATATAAGTAAAATGCTCATTGAAGGCATATTATTTTAATTATTAAATATATTTTCTTATCTTGAATATATGAATATATGTGAAACATAGGATATATATTTGGTCTCTGCCACCAATTTCTGACACAGAGCTTCTAAATCTCTTGTAACTTCCTGGATGATGAGAATATCTTTTGTTCTAATGAGTAAATTCTTGGTGGGCTTTTGGATAGCTTCAGCATCAGAGCTGGTCACCAGACCAAGCCATTATCAGAAGTTTGGAACTTTCAGCCTCATCCCCTGTTCTCCACGGAGGAGAGATAGGCCAAAAATTGAGTTAATAATCAGTAATTTCTACCTGTACCTCAGCACCTCCCTGTGTCTCAGGGCTGACAGCTTTTCCTTTTCTATGTGAAAAGAAGTGTTTCCTATGTTCTGTGCATTCTCTGAAAGGCAGAGAAGGGCTTCTTGTTTCCTTTTTTCTGGACCACTACTTATCATCTGCTTCTAAGCAAAGATAACTCATGCTATTTAAACTTGAAAAGATTCAGTTCTACTATCTTTAAGATGTTAATAAGAAAGAAAAAAAAGAAAAAAGACAAAGATGGAGAGGACAAAAGAGAAATAAGCAAAGAGAAGAAAAGGAAGGAAAGGAAAGGAAAGGAAGGAAGGAAGAATGATATATGGAAAATGATAGGCAACAAAAATAACATTTAACATTGTTTTGTTAGCTAAACTATAGAATATAGGATGCAACAGAAACATCAGAATTCTTTGATATGACCCTTTAACATCAGATGAGAAAACTGAAGATCTGCTGTGCTTGGTATCCTTGAGTTCATTCATCAGTGTTTATTTAGTGCTAATGAAATTCAGGCTTTGGTCTAGATGCTAGAACACCGCAGTAAATAAAAGAAAGTCTGGGGATTTTCTTAGCAGAATTAAGGTTCTTGTTCTGATTTCCCAATTCCTAATTACTCTGCCTACCTCATTTCACCCATGCCCTAATCAAAGTGACCTCACTGATGCCATGAGCCTGGTGTGTATTTTTGGAAGAAGTGGCTACATTTAGCATTTTAACATGCTAAGAATCTCTGGTCCTAAAAGTAATTATTTAAAACACCAAATTATTAATTAGAAAATTATTTCCATAACATGTATTCTACTGAATGTGTGCTGGCCTCACTAAAAAAAGAATAAATGACTTGTGGTTGGTAGATAAAAACAACAAAGGGATCATTCTTAGAAACTTACTTTATTCTTTGTTTATGTTTCCAGGCTTTTAGTGTGCCAGTTATTCTGGCAAACAAACAAGCAGCCCTTAAATATTGTTACAACACAGAAAACATGCTTAGGAAAAGATAAAGGCTATATTAGAGAGGATTTAAAAATACTTGGAAATATTGCATGTGCAAAACAGATAGAGGAGTTGCAGAAAATGCTACATTTTTACTTGTCTTGATTGGCATAGGTAGGGGAATGTAAATTGCTTGGGGTCCATCAAAACATGGCAGGTGACTCAAAATGCCCCATGTGACATTGTACAAGCTAGACAATTTGTCACTAGAAACCTCTTTTCATTTTTGGGTGTGTCTTTGTTTGGAATCATATTGTTGAGTTATCACATTTTATAGTGCATTCAGTATGCATTTATGTAAAAAATAAACATTATTCTGCAAAAAATGTTTTCTGAGAAGAGATAAAAAAAAGTTTAAGAGCTTTGTAGCAGGAAAGCATAAACTGAACATTCCTATGTCAGGGAGGTCTACAACCTTCTCCTGGTTTTACCTTCTTTTCTTCTTTATCAAAGTCTCTGCCTTTTCTTTTCATTTTTTACCCCCATGGGGAAATGTCTGTCTCTTTATCAAGGTCAAATTTAAATGTCAGCACATTGTGAGGCTGGTCTCACCTCCAATTCTGTCTTTCTTTTATCAATCTCTTCCTTTTCTGCCATTCTGAATCCTTCACATTTACTTCCTTTATAGTAGTTTAGAAAGATCAGTCCTGCATTGTTGATAGGATTAGAGTAATGAGATGAGGAGGCAGGAACACTAGTTAAAAATCTGATTGCATAATCCAAGTAAGAATTGATGCTGACCTGATATAAAATAATGTGGTGGAGATGAATGGAAAACAATAAGACAGGTATTAGGAAATATAAAATAAAAATATGAAATTAAACAAAGTTAAGCACAAAACCAAAAAACAAAATAAAAGCAAAAACAGAAAACCAGATGAAATAAACTAATAAAAAAAAACCCTTGATTCATCAGACTAAAGAAAAACAGTAGAATAATTTGGGTGAATATATAATTTATCATCTGAATCAGGAAAGAGTTTAGGGTGAAAAGGAGCACTATTGATAATTAAATCAAACAAGAAACTTCTAACTAAAGCAGGCTGTGAAAACCTGGGCATCTGGTCACCCTGAGGATAATGGAATCATTGCTGAATTATACATTGAAATGTAATTAAATCCTAATCTTAATTAATCACTACCTTTCTGGTAAAATTTTTGAAAATTAGCTAAGTGATTTGATGGTTAGTTTTATCTTGCCAAAATTGGTCTAGATGTACTGAAAATTGTGGGTGAAAAGGACTGAAATCTAAGCATCTAGCTATTTTTCTAAGATTGTATGAAAACAAAGAGGATAAAAGCTCTCCTTCCTCTCCCTTCCTTCCCCACCCATCCTCCAACTCCTGAACACAAATAAGCAAACCAGACCTCCTCTGAAGAAGCCAGGTGCTCACCATGGTCACATTGTCAACCCATAGGAAGATGTTACTCCTTGCTAACCAAACACACTCTTTAATCAAATCATTAATTTCCAAAGCTTCAACACCATGTTTTTACTGATGCTTTCAAAATGCGTATCTCCAATCTCAATATCTCTAATGAATGGAAGACAATATATTTAATGGGGTACTCACCTCAAATCTTTGAAAATTAGCATGTATTTTACACTTAAAAGATATCCCAATTCAGATACTAGATTTTCATCAATTACTTGATCTGTATTTGGATTTTATAAAATTTTCAATTCAGAAAGTAGAGTCACAAGCTAAGTTGATCCAAATACAAGGAAAATTTTTCAGTGAGTTGAGTAGCAGCTTTAAATTTAAGTTTAACTTCAGTAGATTAAATCAAATGTAAAATTTGGTCTCTGCTAAGTACAAGAGGCTACCATATAAAACAATGTAGGAAAAACAGGTGTCTCAAAGTTACAGATTCACAAATTGCATGTTTACCCTACCCTCAAATCTGCTTCTCTCCTAGGCTTCCGGACTACAGTACCTGGCACTGTCATTTGCCTGTGGGCTAAGGTCAAAAAACTTGAAGTCAGACTTAACTCTAGGCTATTTCCACCCCTCATATCCAGTGTCCAGGAAATTGTGATACAAATGTAAAAAAAAAAAAAAAAACTGACCACCATTCACCACCTCTGCTGTTAAAGCTCAAATATTTATTGATTCTTCTTCTTTCACTTTTAGTGCCTATATGGTATTTCCCAGGCTAACTAATCCTTTTCATCTGAATGTGCTACTTAGTTGCTCAGAGTTCCTCAAAATGTTTTCATTAATCATAAAAAACATACTGCAATCAAAAGTCTGACATGATCTGGTCATTTCTCACTCTGTTGACTCATCCGCCATCTGCAGATCATCCAAGGTGTTTTCTTGATTATGCCCTGACCACAGGAAGCACATCCCACAGTAAGGCTTTACCTTTGCAGACCCCTTTGAAGTTCCTTCTCATCTAGTTACTTGGCTAACTCCCTTATCTTCTCATTGAGGCTCTCCTATTATTTTTGTATTTTATTTCATTTTTTTAATTGAAGTATAGTCAGTTACAATGTATCAGTTTCTGGTGTACAGCATCATGTCCCAGTCATGCATATATACATACCTATATTCATTTTCATATTCTTTTCCATTAAAGGTTATTGCAAAATATTGACTATAGTTCCTTTTGCTATATAGAAGAAATTTGTTTTTAATCTATCTTTATATATAATTGTTAACATTTGCAAGTCTCAAACTTCCAAATATATCCCTTCCTAACCCATTTCCCCCAGTAATCATAAGATTGTTTACTATGTCTGAGAATCTGTTTCTGTTTTGTAGATGAGTCCATTAGTGCCCTCTTTTACTTTACTTTTCTTTTCTTTTTTTTTTTTTTAGATTCCTCATATGAGTAATATCATATGGTATTTTTCTTTCTCTTTCTGGCTTACTTCACTTAGAATGACAACCTCCAGATCCATCCATGTTGCTGCAAATGGTATTATTTTATTCTTTTTTTTTTTTAATCACTGAGTAGCATTCCATTGTGTAAATATACCACAACTTCTTTATCTAGTCATCTATCAAAGGACATTTAGGTTGCTTCCATGTCTTGGCTGTTGTATATATTGCTGCTATGTACATTGGGGTGCATGTATCTATTTCCTTAACTAAAAACTCTCTCATCTTTCACACATTCATGCTATTTTCTCTTAACAAGTTACACTCTAATTTGTTTTCAGAACTCTTCTTACATGGAGAACTGTCATAGCATAGTGATTAAGAGTACAGATTTTGGAGCCATATTTCCTCGGTTTTGCTTCTTAATAGTTATGTGACCTTGAGCAATTTTACCTACCACTCTGTGCTCTGGTTTCCATAACCCTAAAAATGAGGCTAATAATAGTACCTTGATAGTGATAATGTTACTTTATCTAAGGGGCTAAAAACAGTGCCTGGCACATGGAAAATACCCAATGTTAGGTTATATATTTATTTGTTATTATTTATTTCTCACATTAGAGTGAAAGATACATGAGAAGGGGCAATTTGTCAGTTTATTTACACAATCTTCCTAGATCCTAGAAAAAATGCCTGGCCTATACATGAATAGAAAGACCAGAGTTAAAAAATATACATACAGATGCAAGAAGATATCAACAAATAATTATAATTAAATAAGATAATGCCCAGAAGAAATATTCAAACAGGGGAATTGGGAGAAGAGAGGATTAAAAAGAAAATCTATCTGTACTCTTTTGAATTAAATTAAATTGTTCTTTTAGCTTCACTCTTGTTAGCTCATTTCTGAATCCATCCTTCATTTAATATTTTACATAGGTAAGGCTAACTTGCCTTGGCTTATCAACAGGGCAAATCATGTGACATCCAAGATGCTCCATTTGAATGCATGCCATGTAATGCAATTAAGAGAGGACCATGTCAGTAAATAGGAACCTGGATTCATTTCTTGACTATACCACCACAAGGGATTGATACTGCTTTGTGTCTCTCATCTTAGTTTTATCATGAATGGAACTGGATTAAGTAGTTACTATTAACCTTCTAGCTTTCTAATTTGTTGCATTTTTGTGGTATGCTCTGACTTTTTCCTGAATGTTTTCTATCTTTGCCCTCTCTCTGTCCTCAATTGGATATCATGGTAAACAGAGCATAATTGCAAAGATAAAAATAAGGCACAAAATTATATGCTATACATGTGTACTCACTGATAGTTGAATGTTATGCTATTTGGATTAGCATGGGTAATAATTTCTTATCTTGCCCAACCAAATATGGTAATATGAATTGATGTCAATTGATAGGATAAAGCACATGAAAATGAAGCAGTAAAAGTAAGTGAAATAGAGAAAAGAAGGGTACCAGATAAAATTACAAGTGAACAAAATGAGAGCAAGCAGATTCTATAGCCATCATAATTTATATATTTCCTATGGCTTCAAATTCTTTCTGGTTTCACAAATTAACCAAAACTGCTTCCTAGTGGAATAAGGAAATGGAGAAAATCAACAAATATGTGTAATCCTGAATCTGATTTCCAAGTGGGCATCTGATTCAGTGAGGATGTGTTGTCTTCAAGTTGCAGAAAATCTGAATAATTTTGGCTTCTACTGTAGGCACTTGTGTGCTTTCCTTTAATAGAAATTCTAGACAAAGAGAATATCAAAAACGGTGTTCCAGTGATAGAATGATGGAATCCTTTTCAAGCATTCTGCTGAGTATTCGGGCTACTCCCCCATTCATCAGATGGTGCTGAGGTTTCAGTATCACATCCTCAGTTAACACATCTGAAAGCAGCAAGGAAGGAGTGTGTAGAGGAGATCTTTCTTACTACTCTCCGTTTTCATCAGGAAGAAATAATGTTCCCTGAAACACCAAGTATTTTCCCTTATGTTCTCTTTGAAGACAATCCCTGACAAACTAAGCCAATTGGGCTGAATATTGGTCATTTCCTGAGTTTAAGGTGTCATCTGAAAACACTGATAACCTTATTAAGTTTATTTGTGGTTTTTAACAGAGAAGTGGGAAGGAAAGACAGGCTTTTGGGATCAAAGGGTGTTTGTTTATCTGTAGTTGTTCTTGCTTTTCACACGTCCTTTAATAGGTAATAGTTCTAAACAAGGTCTATATTATTTTTGGCCTTGTATAAGGTTGTGCTCCATTTCTATACCTTTTATTTTAATATGATTGGCCCCTCAGGCTGAATATCCCCACCGCCTTCCCAGGAGCAGGAGGTGAAAAGATGGAGTCCTTCTTTGGAGTTTTGCTGTAGGCTTTTGTATAAGTAAAGCTGATAAACACACATGGGAACATTCCTGGACCTACTATGTGGTGGTGCACTTAATGCTTTTTAGATTTGTAAGTATCATAACTGCTGACTTCCATTGATCTTCACAAAATGAAAAATAGAAATAAGTTGTGAACAAATCACTCATAAACTCTTTAGCCACAGTTGAATCAGTCATTTCCTTGTGATGGCATTTTGGGAAAAGAGGGTTACCAATAAAGCAAAGTCCCTACTGGGAGAGTTTCAACCACCAAAACAACAAAACAAGTGTTAGATATGACACTTTCTTCTTAAGAAGGTGCCCTTAACATTGGCCAGTATATGATTTTTGTGTGTTAGTGTCAGTGTATGTGTGTCTGCATGTGTGTGTATGGACTAAATTATTAAATATCAGGGCTGCTGTTAATTCTTAGAATTATTTGTATTACTAGGAATAAAGAAGTATTCCATAAGGGCAAAACATTTGCCATAATTTTTTGTGTCCTTTATTATAGTATTTTAATAATTTGTCAGAAAAATATATACCTATATATTTTTATTAATTATATAATTTATTGTAACTTCATAAACAGTAACTATATAATTTATTACAATAATATTTATAATAACATTAGAACAGTTTAAGGTGCTCAAATGTTTTATTATTTTGATATATAACAGAAATATGTGAGAAATTATCATTTAATATATTAAAAAATCAAATAAGGATAAAAATTAAAATAAATTCTTAAATGCTAAGTAGTACACACATTTCATGTTGTCATGGCAACCTAAATATCAGCGATCAACTGGAGCATCAGGCAGAATGGCAGACAGCTTTAATGCATTTGTTTTAGAATCTTTGCATCCTGTAGTGATAGTTTATGCATTTAACTAGAAATTCATTCATGTATTATCATCTAATGAGTAGTATAAATGACTGTCAATGAACCAGATATGTTACTGTAGAAAATATATTTTTAAAAGACATGAAATCAAAGTGAATATTGTACAAGTACCATAAATGCAGACTTCCTTCTCATCACACATTAATTACAATACTATTATTAAAATTCTCTCAGTACAATGATTTTCAAACAGAATAACATATATTTAGCTCTTAAAATCATCTTTATATGAGTGTCCTGTTTTCCTGTGGAGTTTCAAGTTAAGTGACCATTTCTTCTTCTTTTGCTGTTGTCAATCAGCTGCATATTCAAAACATAGAGCTTACACAGTCATTCTCAAATGAAGGGCCAATCCGAAGGAAAATAAAGAAAAATAATTATCACGGACATCCTTTGAAAGCAGAATCTAAATAGCCAAAACTAATGCCAAGTAAATGCAAGGGTTTTTTTTTTATTTTTTTTCTCTCTCTCATTACTGCTGTGTTTCCTCTGAGAGTAAAATTCTTTTTAAAACTGCTATATAATTTTAGTTTTATTGAAAAGTCTCCAATTGATTCTAAATACATGAGAATTTACATCAACATATCTGAGACTGGCCTTTGGGGGTAGGAAAATGGATATTTCTGCCTCTTGAGGTCTTCAGGGTTTTTACGAGTGACAAGATGACAAATGCTAATGTCATTGTCCTGGATGAGCATATTAGTGACTTGATATATGACATTCTGTTTTGAACCACTTGTTTGGGATATTGAGATTGAATGCTATTGCATCTATGTGATTGAAATTTTATTAAACTTTATTCTCCACCCCCCATATTCACAATCAAATAACAGGGGAAATATTAAATCCGTGGTTATAGACTATTTCATTATGTTTCATTGATGGATTTCAGACAAACACATAATCCTGATACTTATCACAATTAAGTCTCGATAAATGCTCTATCCTTGGTCACACTTTGGTGAAAAAATATCGAAGTATTTTGAGAGAAGTCCTTAGTGATTATGAATACTAGCTTTACAATTGGTAGCCTCCACTCCAGTGTTTGTGTTTTGGTGCCAGTCTAGCAGTTGTACATTCTTAAATAATGTCCTATGATTTAAATTTCCTAATGTCCAAAATTACTAATTTTTTGGCTTCAATCACCAAATATGTACTGATGCATCTCTCATCTTTATTTCCAGATTAAAGAATCTTTGCATTCATCTTAATTTAATGTTAAAATAAATAGCAAGGTGAGTTTTTAGATTTACCAAATTCTCTGTAACTTACAGGTTACTATTTTAGTGGGTCATTTTAGGATAAATAATAAGAGACTTTGTTCCATTCTAAAGAATGTGTTACTAACCCTTTAAAATAATAGAAAAAATTCAGTCTTTTCTCTTTAGAGCTTGAACTGAATGTAGGCATTAAGAAATAAAGAAATTGTGGTAACAATAGAAGTTACATATAGAAAAGTAAAGAAAATGATCACTTTTAATTCCTAATTTTAATGACTTTGATAATGATAATAACATAAAACTATAGTATAAAAGTCTAGATGTTCTAATAATTTAATGTATTTTATCCTTTAAAGCCTCCCCGATAATTCCATGAGCTAGGTTTCATTATTAATCCAATTTTACAAACAAGAAAACAGATATTAAGAATTTAAGTTACTTGTCCAAGATCACACTTCTTATAAATGACAAACAGTATTAGAGCCAAAGGAGACCCAGCTTTTTACACTAGGTTGATACTTCTTTCTCATAAATTTCAGACATCTTTGGTGTCCAAACATCACAAATTTCTCCCTGCTTCTTCTTAGTCTATACATTGCTTTTATTCTGCTACCTTTTGAATATATATGAACCAGAGTTTAGTTCTAAGATTTTATATTCTCATCTTGTACCTAGTTAACTTGTTAACGTAACTAGAGTAATTTACTTCACAAGGCAGCAATCTTTTGGAGATTAAGACATTTTTACTCCATATTATTCAGTGGCTGCTGGAGGCATATTGCCAATGATATTAAATCTTAAATGCGATTGAGCTCTGCAGTCATCACATAAGGTAATACAGGCAGACTTCCAAGTTTTCATGCTGTTGGGTGTAAGCCTCCTGGGAACCATGTGATAGCTCTGCCCTGTTTGCCATCAAGTAGAATCTCATACAAATCAAACCCTTCTTGCATTTCATCCAAGAAAATTTGCAAAGACTTGTATACAAAAATTCTTCCCTTTAATGCATCAAGCTTGTAAATATCTTGTGAACTTGTTTGATGGCAAGTTGTTTTCCAAGGCAGGGCAAACTTCTTCCATGAGGAAAATTCATTTTTCAAAAAAAAAAAAGCATAAAGCAATAAAAAAGATCAACTTATATCACCTTTAACAAATGGAACTAGGGGACTTAAAGTTTTTCCTGAATGTTTTTCCTTTGATGAATGTGGTTAAATTGTATGTCACATATCTAAGGACAAAATGATGAGTTATCATTCTTTGATTTACAAAGGCCTCTCATCTACTTCTGCTCTTCAACACACATGCCACTTTCCCCTTCATAGGACAGTAGGGAAGAGAGTTCTGGATTTAGAAATAAGAGATCATGGAGTAATAGTCCTATTTAAAAAAAAGATCAACAATCGCTTAGGCTCCTACATATGGATATGTGTAATGCAGTCTTTCTTATACGCATAATGTGTTTTAAAAATAAGATACCAAGTGCATAGTTCACACATAAAAAAGGAAGTCCTCTATATAAGTTTACAAATATATATAATGGATATTTTGTATGTTTGCTTGTGGGTGTGTGGATGTGAAACTAAGTAAATGTATTCATATACACATATATATATATATATACACATACATATATATACACATATACATATATATATTTATATACACACATATACATATATATATTCAGTGCTGTTCCAGAAGGTAGATTATTACCTACATTTTTCAGACATACTGGAGGTACAAATACACTAATAAACATTTTTCAAAGACATTAATCCATGCATAAAGTCTCTACCAGTTTAGCTATTTGCTTAGTTTCATCATTTATATTATAGTGGGCCTCATGATGTTAGATATGAATGCAATATGGTCTATTATGTCAGGCCCCAGGTTGTTAAACACTCCCAGTGAGCTGGTAACCTTTTCAGAAAATTGCATTGTCATAATACTTGTCAACCACAAGCAAATATTAAGAACTTACTTCTTCATTGTGCATTGCTAATTGCAGGACAATTAATTGAAGGGTTTTGTGACTTACAGAAGCAAAGTCCGTGATCTCTCTGGTATCATAGACACAGTTACATAACAGCCTTAGGAAATAGAGATAGGAAATGTTAATTAAAAATGAATATTTGGATAAGTACTAGAACAATATAAAACAGACATCCAGGAAGCTTTTCATATAGAAACACCAGAGAAGAATGCCATAGAGGTTTGAAAGATTTGGAAAAAATATGTACAGTGAGCTGGAAATTAGACATATGTTTTTAAAGGAGGAAGGGATATTGATTTGGAATTGGATCAAACATCTACCTTCTTTATGTGATTTAAAGGACTTTTCAAACATTTCTTCTTCAATGATTTGATGAACTTAACAACCACAAAACAAGTTTTCAGTAATTCCTGTTAATCCACTGAAGAACTTCATTCTAACTCAACTATCCACATATATATGAGTTTTATGTTGTTATTAGCTTGTACTAGCAACCATCACCCATAGCTGAATAAATAATTGTACAACTATTTTGATATCACAATTTACAATATTCTCACTCTTACATTTGAACCTGAATATAATGTGAGTTAAGGAGGACATGGTGTATATTTTTTCAATTTTGCAGATGAGAAAAATGAGCATGGCATCTTGAATCAGATATACTTGATTTCAAATTCTGGCTTTATAACTTACCATCAATTTGCATTCCCATGCATTCTTCAGTATTTTTTAAATAAAATTGTTTTGAACAGTTAAATTAAATAGGGGAGGTAAAGCTGTTAGTACAGTCTAACAGATTAAGAAATGGTAGTTATTTTGTTTTAAATTTAAAGCGAACATTTTCTCACTCTGTCAAGTTGAATGCTAAATCTCAATCATTGAGGTATTTTAGAATTTTTGTATACTAGACAGTGTATTCATAAATATTCATGCAATTTAACTTTTAAACCCTGAGCTGTATGTTTTGGCACATATTCTATTCCCTATGTAATGACAAAGACATGCGAGTCCCAGTCATTAAGTGGAGTTAGGTGAGGCAGAAAGGAGAAATGACACTGATAAATAATTCCAGGCCATTTCTGTGAACCACAGATGTTTACATCAATCTGATTAATATTTTCATAATTCACAATAGATTAATTTATTGTGGGTTGCCACCTCCAGCTCTTTTATAAATCAAATTATTAAAATTGTATTTAATAAATCATTTTCATTTTCTAAAAATATGTAAAAAATTTAGCTGTCATATTAACATATATTGTGAGTCCACAAAGGAAGATATTTTGAACTCTAACTCTCATAATAAAGAAAGAGATTTAATATATTGAAATACAGACAGCCTTTGAAAACATTTGAACATCATTATTATATAATAAGTTTAAGGCAGGTGTCATCTTTTCATCTTTATCAATCTGATCAAGTTTGTCCAAATATTGGTCAAAAGAAGAATCTGAGTCTATAATCTTATTCCTGTCTCCTGCCCTGACAAAGTTTTAGTTTAGTTTCTTTAGAGACCTCTGTTGGAGGTACATATTTCTTGTTAACAACCTTCTTTCATCTCTCTATATATTTTCTTCTCTCACATTTTATGATTATAGTTTTCATATTATCTTTAAAATTATAAGCAGATTATTCAGAATGGTTTTGTAATCAAGTAAGTTAATTATTCATACTTGACCCTAACTAGAAGCAAATCTATAAACTAAAAATGCTATTAAATAATTGATTTCCTGTCTTGTTTTAAGCGACCTGTTCAAACTGTGATTGTTAATTTTGCTGGAAATTTCAATTTAATCTCCTCTAAGATAGCATGAAGTTATTTTACTAGATTCTTCTCTCCCCATCATGTTTTTAAAACAATTTTCTAAATGTATTATTGATGAACTTTACCTACCTATCTATCCATCTATCCCTTCCCTTCCTCAGGATTTAACTCATTTCTCATCTCCACCCTTCTGCTTATCTGTTGTGGACTGAATTGTGTCTTTCTAAAATTCATATGATGTCATATGATGTCCTAACCCCCAATGTGATTGTGGCCATACATAGGACACTTATGAGGTAATTAGTTAAATTAAGTCATTAGGGTAGGACCCTAATCCCACAGGACTTCTGTCTTTATCAAAAGAGGAAAAGATACAGGTTCTCTCTCCATGTACATACAAAAAAGGGGACATATGAAGACACAGAGAGCAGATCATCATCTACAAGGCAGAAAGAGAGGTCTCCCAGAGACCAACCTGTTGGCAACTAGATATCAGACTGCCAGCCTCCAGAATGGTATGGAAATAAGTGTGCCTGTTGTTTAATCCACCCAGTCTGTGGTATCTTGTTATAGCAGCCTGAGCAGTCTCAACCTAAGCAACCAATTTCTACCACCCTTTCAGATTTCTGTGTAAATATTACCTTTTCCAAAGCCCTTTCTATCACATCCATTTTCATCAACACCACATTACTAGACTTGCTGCATTTTTATATGTTCTAGCTAATACTGTTTTGGATTTCTGTCACCTGTGAATGATTTAGAAGCTTCTTCAGTTTAGAGACTGTTTCCCACCAATTAAACATCCTTAAGACCTATCACAGTGAGTGGTGAATGTTAGGCTACAAGAAATATTTGTTGAAGTGCATTTTTGGAGACATATCAGTACCTGGAAGGCTAGCTATCATAAAGTTGTCAAACAATTGCACATGTTCAATTTAACTTGAATTGAAATTCTAAAGAACTTTTTTATGTGATAAAATCATGGGGTTCTTCCCTCCAGTGAAGTAAAATAGCTACCAACGAGAGTTTTAATTATATTATGCTATATCAACTCAATATACATTTAAGTGGCCTCTAAAATAATGATTATGAACTCTGTGTAGCATTTTGGAAACATTATAATAAAATGTATATGAATTGCATGTAACATAAAAGAAACATTATAATAAAATGGAAAAGACAGGAGGTGAAATTGCTCATGAACTATGATTCCAAGTGTTAACAGATTGAAACATGAGAATATTTAGAGAATAATAGTTATAACATGGTGTCAATATGAATATTTTCTCCATTTTCCAAATTTCTGTGTTGTTTTCTATTTTCACCATTAAAATATTAAATTTACTTAAAAATGCAAGGAAACATGTGAGTAGCATAGATAATACATATTAGAAGAATATGTGTTAAAAAGGTGAATTAGCATGGCAGCTGGACTCGTGGGCATGGGCAAACTGGATGGGGTTAAATCTCATATTTAATGCTTACTAGCTTGATGATCTTGAAGAAGTGATTTGCATGCTCTGAGACTTCATCTCCATGTCCTTTGAATGAGAAATGATATTAACATAATGCCCACCAAAGAACTAAGACTGCTGGAGTATCAGGAGTGCTCTTAAATGCCAGCTAATAATTTCCAATATAGTGTAAACTCTGTGAGGCTAGGGACCTGTGAATTCACTACTATAGATTAGTGCCTGGCATTTGGTAATTTTATAATACAACTTTACTTATAGATAAATGAATAAAAGGGTGAATGTAATGAAGCTAAAATATATAGAAAAGACTTCATAGAAAGTCTAGGAATTTTGAAGAAAAGAAGAGCAGGACTTTATATACATATACGTGCATATATATCTATAATTTCATTATATGCCTGATGTCTAAGCAGATAACTAAATAAACAAACACTTTTTGCTTCCTGAAGAGAATTAATCCAATTTTCCCTTAAGTTGTTTCCTGAGTAATATAGTTTTTTTCATAAACTGCTTTAACCCATACCTTGTGATAATTTACTGTGTCTCTGTTCAGAATGATTTTCTTGTGATAGGTTAACTCAGGTTCTAGTAGAATCAGCCATGGTAAATATGTAAAATAAAATTACTGTAAGAAAGATGAATAACATTGGTAAGATCATTTAATATTTTTGGAAGAGAAAAAAAGCAGAAACTGCCTAAAACTTAGAATGCCCCTAGGAACAAGCTGCATTCCCTGCTTTCAAAATCCTTCTTGCTACTTCTGCTCAGTGATGGCACTGAAATTCACTGATGCCTCTGCACACAGTTTTCTTTTTTCAACCTCAGGTCATATCACATTTACAGTTTACTGTCTTAAAAACACATCTGGAATGCACCCAGTGTATTGATTATCTCTCATATTTAAATTGAAAAATATAATGGACTTGGAAGGGAATAAACCAAGTGGTGGCCAGCTTTCTCTATCACTTTTTCTGTGTGTAGCACAGCAGATATATCTGAACATTTTCAGGATAAAAGGAGATTCAAGTGAGCCACTCAGTGATGTCATAATAAACTTCCTCCCCACGCACACATAGGAGTGTAACACTGACTTACATGTGTTCCAGGAGATAAACCACTCACCCATTTTTTAGGAAATAATTATGAATGGAGTAAGTCAAAGTGTGTCTCCCTGTCCCCTCTCCAGCCCTTATTAATATATTCATACATCTATTGATTCAAAAGGTTAGTCATTCAAATATATATACTATGTATTCATCACACATTTTCTCTATACTAAAGGGCTGTGGAATTTTTGCATTCCAAGAACTTACATTCTAACTGGGAGAGAGACACTGTAAATGAAAAAAAATAAGTAAAGTAATTTCAGAATGCAAAAAATAAAAATGTAAAGAAGAAATAAGGGGGCAGAGGTATAGAGTGAGGATGTTTTCATGGCTATTTTAGAGCTAGTGTTCTGAATGTCTTCTCTTAGGGAGTTACATTTCAAGCTGGGGTGTGACAAATGGACACTCAGCCACAACAGGATATTGGGAGAAGAGAATGTCAGGCTTAATTTCCAAGGAGGATAGTGGCTTGAGGTTTCCAAAGAATTGAAGAAGAAAGGGAAGGAAGGAAGAGGGAGAGAGAGAGAGAAAGAGAGAAAAAGATGAGAAAATGTTAGTGGGATTGAAGAAAACCATGACAAGTTTTATGGGGTGGATGTGAAGGAATAATATGGGCTCAATTTGGCCATGAAAAAGTCTTAGGTATTCTTCTAATTTCAATTGATCTTCAGTGGAGCATTTTCTCTAAGGCAGTGATATTATCTATTAGATAATTTCTTAAAAAATTTACACACACACACACACTACTCCAACATCTTTTGTCTTATGAAAAAGTTGTCTAGACACAGAGATAGGACACCATGTACTGAAAGATGTCCAAAGGAATCAATGTGAGAACTGAATTGTGAAAGCTTTGAGTTCCAGTCCAGATAAACAAGAGGAAAAAAGCACTTTTTAAATATTTAAGTATTGGTGAATCAACTTTACACTAACATTTTTTAAACCCTTGATTTTGTCAAAAAACATAAATATCAGCAAGATGCAACTGAAATTTTTTGACATCCCTAAAATTTTAAACAGTCTAGACGTGTTTGCTTAAAGGTTGAGCAAAGGTTGAGAGGTTGACTTCTCAAGTATCTGCATATATTTTATTTTCTACAAATATAAAAATTGTATAACAGAAACAGAATATGTTGGTGTATATTTGTAAAATATCTACCATTTATTGGACTATTACACTGTTCTGCACATATTTTAATTTTTCAAGAATTCAGATTTGAGGAGGGGGTTAGAGTTCAGTGGTAGAGTGCATGCCTAGCATGCACGAGGTCCTACGTTCAATCCCGGACCTCCATTATACAAACAAACAAACAGACCAAATTACCTTGGCCCCCACTCACCTCAAAAAAAGATTGTGTTAAAAAAAATTCAAAATTTACATTGACACTAACAGGGAACTATTATCATGTTCAATTTCCTGTTGAAGAAAATGAGTTTCAGGGAGGCTTCCCCAGCTCATTTCAGATGGCAAATGTCAGGGTAGGACTAGATCTGAGCTCAGGTCCACCGAATTATTCTGCTGTCCCACACAGTTTAAACCATGGCTTCTTTCAAAGCATGCTTGAGTATTCAGCAGTAGAATGTGGGTTTCTTTTACTGTGTGGCTTACTCTGAAAACAGTAAAAGCACATAAAATTATGAAAAAGAGGAAAGAAAATATATACATTGCTTTTTTGTAATTTTTTAAACTACTCTATATCATTCTTCTCCTCATCATCTTTTCTATTGTCCTTTCTTACTTAATGGCTTCAAACTTTCTTATGTCCTTTCTTCATGTCCTTTTTCGTACTGTGCTTTGTTTCTTTGTGGCATAAGCCTTTATTCTTAGATCTACAGTCTTATAGTACATTTGTGAATATATCTTATCTTTTTAAGAGAAAAATATGTAATATATATAAGATCATAGAATAGCAAACTTTATACGACTCCTAAATCTATAATTTTATACAAATATTTTTGTCATTTTTAAGCTTATAAGCAAAATCTCCATGTGAATAATATGTTTGCAAATACACAGACACCAAATATAAAATGATATAATTTAGAATTTTTATATATTAAAAGCTATGGAAATAAGCCAGAAGCAAAGTGCTTATAATTATTGTCATGGCAGAGAGAAAGTTATGTAGTTTACATAGCCTCAGAGCATCTGTTATCTGAATATGAACCAAAAACACTCTTTAAAAGATCCTGGGGACATTAATGGAATCATGATTTCCCCTAAAAGTAAATAAACCTATAGATTAATATTACAGGAAACTGTGTAAGAGGATATAGTAAAATATTTATTCAATGTTATTTAAAAAAAAATACTACTTCTGTTCTACCACGTGAGGACATCCAAGTATCAAGAATTTGAGTGGAAAGAACAAAGGAAGAAAAAGAAATAAGTAGAAAAAAGGCTTGCAGTCAATTTTCCTAGAAGCAGTACCTTTTTCCTGGGCTTGGCACTTTATAAAATACAATTGTCTATGCCTGCTCTTCAAATAGGATCATTTATAAACATTGTGCAAAACTATATTATAAATTTCATAGCTCCTGCCAAAATTAAGGATATTTTCTTACTTTGAAAAACACCTCATTTAATTGTTTTAACTGCAAAATTAATGAAATTCAGAACATCTAAGAAAAATTACAAAACAAATGACTAACATATTTTATAGCACCTCCTATTCAAGAGATGGAATCTGCATCTCAGTTCTGTGAATCTGGGCTTGTCTATGACTTGCTTTGACCCAGAGAACCTGACAGAAGTAATGGTTATCTTTTTTAGTTGTTAAGTTTCCAGGTGTTTCTTTCATTCATCACAAAATAACTGATACAACACTGACCAACAGGAATTGGACAAAATTATTTCAATAAATTTTCCCTGACAAATTAAATATCAAGTGATATCTAGATATTAATTTCACTATTTATGCCCCCTGCCGGAATGTGGCTTTCTTCACCTGTCTAGAAATTCTAGAGACCCTGAGCTGCAGTTGCTTCTTTCTTAGAGAGGATGGATGAGAGTGGACTAGCCTGCTTATTGACCTTGTCCTCTGTCAGCCACATCTGAAGGTAGCTGCTCATCTAAAGGTGGGATTCTGCACTGTTCCTATATATTATTTTCTCCAGAGCAGAAACTGTGGACCTATGGTTACATGTGATCACAGTCCATGGAAGGACACATCACCATGGTCTTTTAAATAGATATAAAATGTCAACAGGCCTGGCTTATTAACACATACAGGTCCTTAATAAAGGCTTAGGTAAAGATTGATCTTTGAGCTTCAAAAATGAAACAAAGAGCTATTGGAGGTCATCAATGAGAGGATATGACTTCAGCTGACTCATGAGCTGGACCCACCAATCAGATCTCCTCAACCCCTCCCCTGCCCTTTCCATGTACCTTCTGACCACCTTTCCCACAGCTGGAGCTGTTTTCAAGGACACAGCCTTGAGAGAGCAATGTATGATGCAGACCATCTGGAAAGTACATGTGACTGAATCCAGTAAAGGCCTCCAAATAAACTTTTAAGATTCTCGTGGGCAGGTTCAGAAGTCTATTTGTCTCACAGCCACCCAAGACAAACCTCATATGTAACTTCCCATGCTTATTAAACCTGCCACATACCAGTCTGGTGTGGTTTGCCTCTTTCTTCAGTCTCTCTTTGCACTTTATGTATGGGGTCCGTTTTTGAACCAACAAGATCAGCTTAATTTCTCTAATGTGGCTATTGGCAGAAACCATAGATTGAATAAAGCACATCTGGTTACTACCTACATCTACCTTAGAGGGTGGAGGAAGAGGGTAAAGGATAAAGGGCTCCTGAGTTGAGTCCATGATGTTTGTAGAGAGGAGATTGCTCACTGCTTGGTAGTGAGTTCTTGAGTGCAGTATCTCAGCTTTACTACTTCAGACAAAGGCAGTGATTTTCGTAGAGACTGGGTGACAGCTGCGGCACTGATTCCACCAGGTTTCCAAGGAAGAGAGGCTGAAGGATTATGCTTTTAAGTGGCTAGGTGGGTTGCTCAGAGTTTTTTATGTATTTATTTATTTTTTTAAGCAGTAGGTCTCCACCTGGAGTAATTCTTCCCTGGGACATTTGGTAAGATCTGCAAAGATGTTTGATTGTCATTCTAGGAGTGCATTGCTATTGCAATCTTGTCTAAGATGCTGCTAAATGTCATAAAATGTACAAGTCAGCATCCCTCCTCACTCCCCCCCTACCACAGACACACACATAAGCACAATCCTGTCCAAAATGGCAATAATGCCAAAGTCCAGAAACCCTGGTCTGGAGGAGATAGGCCTTCCTTCCCAGATCAGGAGCACGCAGGTAGTTTTTGCTCTCAGTCTTTCAAATTGTGTAATTAAATCCCAATGACACTACTATAATTGAAACAGAATGGTTGTGCTTAAATTTAAACTACTCTATTATAGCAAAATAATGTTATCCTATTTAAAATTTACAGGGAACAGATTTCAAATGATTTAGGGAAGAATCTGTTATTCAAAGGGAAACAATAGGCCCAGGTCCCCAGTGTGGGATTCCATGAAACAATTTACATAATACATTTACCATTTACTAAATGGTATTATTTATTATTATTATATAATTTTAGTTTTATAAAGAAGCTTTCATGTACCTTGTTATTAACAATAGCCCCAAATCACTGCTTAAAAAACTCACCTGTTACCCAAGTTGTAAATGAATCATTTCCTTGTGATGTCAGGGATCTTGGGGCCCATAAAAGGAATTTTTTTAGTGTCTATCAGAGTACACTACAAAACAGATATCATTAAGCATATGAAAAGCAATATAATGCCCTTATTTTTTGAGAAGACTTAAAAGAAAACACTTATTTAATGAGATCCTCACACTGAACAGTATACAAAGATATGTGCAGCTTAATTAGGATTAAATTAATCCTTTTTTAAGTTGTAATTTAAATTATGCTTTTATGTTAACTTTTTAAAAAATCTATTTACATGTATTTCTGAAATTTATTTGGATGGACATTTAGTTATATCATATTTACTCCTCTCATTCTTTCTAAAATAGAATCTAAAATAGGTTGAGGGTTGTTTATCATCTGAAAGTTAAAACTCAAACTATAGATGATTTTTAGCTCCTTACGCCATTCATTATTTCCTCCATTGTGAACTGGCCAAATGCTGTAGTTATTTAGAAGTCTTTTCCATTGTCTCCTGGAGAGAGTGAAAGAAAAAGAAATGGGATAGGAGAAATTAGCCTAACGCATTGACTTTAAGAAGAAATAAATGTGAAAGCTGTTATTGTACAGTTTTGCAGTTGGATAACTATTGTATGAAGTGACAGAAAACCAATTTTTATAGAAGTTTTATACCATTAAATGTATACTTAATTTTTTTGAAATTCTTGTTTTTGCCTTTGTTACTTACAGATCAAAATTTAAAATGAGTGCTTTTTGTTATTTTTTCTTCTCCATGAAAGTCATTTTGATAATTAGTCCGTTTATTACTGTGTTCCTTGATTTTAAGTTATTTCTGCTTCTTCATTATCTTGATTACATTATCTTATACAGTGACCCAAAAAACTGCTGTTAACCCTTTTATTTACTGATTGATAAGGCAGTGAATATAGTTAGCAGAAATTTTGTAAAAACTGAAGTGTCTCATGTATGTGGAAGAATTTAATTTTTTCTTGAATCTATATCCTGACATTGATGTTGTCATTCAAAACTGCTTTAAGCATTACTTTCTAAATTCTTACATTTGTTCAACAAATATAGAATACATATAACACATCAGAATATCCTTAGACAAAGGGATATAATGATTAAAACAAAATATGCTTGCCTCCACGAAGCTTGCATTATAGCATCCTCTATCCTTCTGATTATGGTGTTTCTCTTGATTCTTTCTCAATCTATACATTCATCTTTTTAACAAATATTTATGGTGTTCTTATGTGCTTGTCTTTGTTCTACATGTTTGGTACATAATGGTGAGATGATTACTATCTTCGTGGTTTTTAAATTAGAATGGGGAAATGAATATTATATAATAAAGGCAGACATGAATACAAAATAATGAGAATTTAAGTACTAAGAAAGAGACAAATGCTCTGTAAGAAAACAATCTGGGTAGCAGATTCTTGTATAGAATATGCAGCCCAGTATTGTCCTTAAAGAAGTAAGTCAACATGAGAGCTGAGTGAAGAGAAGGAAATAGCCATGCCCAAGAATTCAAATTCATGTTTTTCTGATAGAATATCGTCACATTTAAGTACTGAGATGGGTAAAAGTCACAGTCTTCAGTACACCAGAGTCCAGTGCAACTGAAATTCAGTGAATAAAAGGAAAGAAAGATATTAGAAGATGCTGGGTGGTGGCCATGATGCTGAAGATCAAGAAGTTGTATTTTGGAAATATAATTATAAGGAATTGGTGATATTTTTTATGTGAGGACTAAGGAATACAGAAGTATCAAGGATGACCCCTAAAATCTGAGCTTAAGCAGCAAAACAGGGGACATAGTTTATGGAAGGAGTGAGATGAGTTTGAAAAATGTGTTAGAGACACCTTTTCTGGCACTAAAGCAGAGATGTCAGGTGGAAAGCTGAGTATAGGTCAAACTTCAGAGGAGGTGATCAGATTGAAGTTAGAGGTACAATGAGAGGTGTCTTGGGCTGCAATTACAAGTCATAAAAACAGGTTCCCCAAAGAGTGTCTAGAGAAGATACTTCCAGTCTAGATTCAATAGTAAGGTTTGAGTAGAGGAATAAAATCTTGGAGCATGCACTAGGAAATGGAGATACAGAAAAAATGGAACAAAGCTTTGACTTCTAGGGGATTAAGGTCAAGCTGAAGAGATATACATGTATCTGAATAGTTATATGATAAAGATATGTACTAGCTACTAATGGAGCACAATGGAGGAAACAATAATTCTACTGAGGGTAGTTCAGAGGAGAGTTACAGAAGGATAATATGGAGCAATTCTGAAAAATCTTCAAAATAAATAACAAGCTAATAGGACACAGGGAAGAACATTCTGAGCAAAGGATTTGAGATTAAAAAATTCAAAGCATTTGAACAATTGTAAATAGTTCAGCTTAATTACACGGTTATAGCTTGTTTCACAATTCAAGATTTAGGTTAACCTTCACTGATGTACCTTTCCACCTGCATTTTACATTCCTGTAGTAATTAACAAATCATATTGCTTTTGCCCTCTCATTGTCTGCATTAACATTTTCTCTCCTGACTTGTCTTTAATCTGCACACTAAAAAGAGGAAGATAATTCCTTTTTATAAGCAAATGCTCATGCAGTTCTATGCAAAGAGCAGATGGTCTACAAATGTATCATTTTCTAAACAACTGTATTCTTGTCCCTTTGTGCTTGGTGGAGATGGAAGTAAAACTTTTAAATAGTGTGAAAACCAAAATAACAGTATCCAAAATATTACAACATATTCTATCCTATCTGTGATGCCCTGATGTAAGTAAAACAATTCAGTGATCTGAAATTAACCTGTAATTAAAGTGTTGAGAATCAATCAGTACAATTTAAGTTTCATTAAATTCAAACACACTCAAAATTGAATCAATTTATTAAGCTTACTTATTTCCCAGTCCCCAACAGACACAATAATACCAACATGTAACAAGTTCAGACATAAACAGCTTCACTGTTCCACTTACAGAAGTGAGACTACAACTTCCCAATTAGAATAAGGTACACTCTAAATACACATTAAAAGCAAGACAAGACACTCTAAATTGAAGATCTGCTTGCTGTTGGTGAGAATGCCTTGAAGTATTGTTCTTGATCTATATGCAAAAGTATAGGGACACACACTTCTCAAAAGAGAATACAAAGTTCCATCTAACCAATCCATCTTGTGCAGATTTTCCCTTCATTCAGTGCAAGTTTAGAATGTATAAATTATTTTGATCAGAATTCAGCAATAAAATCTTAACTCAAAAACAAAAACAACAGAAGTGTCTTGTTCACACAATGCCTGTGTGTCTTTGAAAAAAGAAAACTACCTGGAAGCAGTCCTTTCTGTAGCTTTCTGTGAATTTTGATTAACAGATTCCCTCATCTTGACTTGGAGCAACTCTCTTAGAATCATAAATTGTGAAAATTAATTGCACATTAAAGGTTCTGGCACCCAAGAAACTTGAGTTTTCCAAATAATGTTTTTCAAGACATTTAACTAAATGCAACTATAGTGGAAGGAGAAGGTAGTTGTCAATATGAACACTTCAATAGAGTAGAAGTAGTCATGCTGAATTTTTTGCATTCAATTATTCATTCTATGTTATGTGATAACACATAATCTATCAATTATTTGTTAACTATCACAATTAAATTTGTCAGATTCTTTTGGTAAAACCACTACCAAAAATAGCAATGACTAAACATGCTTTTATAAGGATCAAGCAACCAATGCAGTTTAACACATGATCCATTAGAACCTCACATTTCAAAGCCTGGAGTTCTTTGACAGGTGGAAAAAATGTACACACTGTATACATTACAGAAGAGATCTTACAAACTTCTATCAATAAATATCCACAAAACTATTGCATGTCACTGCTAAAATTCAATTTCACAATTCTGTTGAAAAAATTCCATTGGTTACATATCTCATTTAAGTGTTGGAACGAATAATCAGTGACTTCTAAGAAATGATGGACAATCTGAATTAAATAGCTAATTAAATTAAAATCAAAACTATAATAAGCTACATATTTGATAAAAGTAATCTATATGTGTGTTTATCACACTAATATAATGTAGAATAAGATGGCTATAATTGTGGATGACTAGATATACAGAGGTAGTAAAATGGTCCTGCTAGCTAGCAAATCTGATTATTAAAATCAGGACAGAATAAGAAGAAAGTAGGGAAGAGAGGGAGAGAGGAAGATGAGAGGGAGTGAAAGAGAAAAAGGAGGGAAGGAAGGAAGGATTTGTAGTCAAACTGTTACATGTCAGGCCCTAAAATAAATTATTTCCTTAATTCTCCAGCACTGGTTTTGTTATCCCCAGAATTTAGTTTAGCTTTTTTTTTTTTTTTTCCCAAGGTGAAAACATCAAGGTTTAGGAAGATTAAATAAACTTTCTGTGAACACATAAATAATGAAGGAAGAAACAGGATTTTAAACTATTGACTTTTTATTAAATCTGGACAACACAATTTACTTAAACAGAGACTGATTAAACAAATATTTACTACTATTTGTTTTTATCATTTATGTACTTTCCTATAACTGATAATCACCAGCAAAAACTTTGGATGTAATGTCTCTTTATTTCACCATTGTAACAGGAGAAATAGAAAACACATTTTCTTTACAAAACATTTGATTTTAAGATTTTTTTACTCAGCATGCTGAAGATAAATTCAATTAATGGTAGTTAAAATTAATCAGCAAGAAACTGAATGGGACAAAGGGCCTAATTGTTCCTTAAAACATTTATTTCACAGTCTGTTCTAGATGTCATTTTTTATGACATCTTGTTGGGACATCTCTTAATAATAAAAATAGTTACTTTTTTGAGATACACTTTTGAAAGGTTGTGATAATATAATACAAATAGAATAATACTGTTTTACTAAACTTGTGTAAATGCAAATTCCAAAACACAAGCATAAGTTCAGCTTTGTTTCTCAGTACAAAATTAAACTATACTAAATTAAACTATGCTAAAGGGAAGTGCTTGGCTAAGGGAGTTTGTCCATCTCAGTAAATAACCATCATTTATGCAGTTTGCTCATTTCCCTGCAATTCTTTTGCATGTTAAATAAAAATTGATATGAGTGAAAGGATATGAAATCTCTACTAACAAAGTATAAAGAAAAAATAACACACTAACTTAAAATATACTTCAGCTACCTGTCATGAGCAAATATTAAAAAGCCTTTAATGAAAAGAAGTGCAGTACTTGGCAATATCAGTACTTGCTTCTATAGATGATTCAGCTTATTTGAGTCTTAAAAAGGACTCAGATATATTCGTGTCTTCATATCTGAATGCTATGTGGTTTTCCTGTGGGATAAGGTGAATTATTTCCATTTAATAACTTTAGAAACAAAAGATAGGATATTTCCATATTAAATTTTAGATGTTGGTATTTAAAATAGCACCTTTGGCCATAGCTTGACCTCATATTTTGTTTCTCTTTATTTGATATTAATCTTGAGTCATCATTTGCAAAATTTTGTGCATCGTACTTCTTGTGAATAATTAAAATGGGTCAAACCAAGGAATTGTATTTGACTTCTTTAGGGCAGAAAACTGGGAGAAAAAAGTTAAGAAATTCTACCAATTTACCAGGGATTGCTCAGCAAGGCTGACTGCAGGAGACTTTCAACTGCTTACCCATGCAAGGGTTCATCAGTAAACTGGCAATTTCAACTGTCTGTATTTACAAGTTCCTGCTGTTCAACATCAATAAACTCACTGACTGAATTCATGCAATTCAACCACACAGCCAAGCACTGACTGCAACTGCAAGGAATGCCTTCGAAAAATTGAGATCAAAGATTGAATACTTGCACTTTTAAGTGTAGATCCATTCACATTCTTTATGACTCTTTAGGGAAGCACAGCAGTGGACAGTCATATAACTGCTATGCACTTACAGTTGGTGTTATTTGTTAAGAAAATGTATGGCAGTTTGAAGACAAGAAAAGGGATTGCCAAGATGACAGAGTAGAAGGACACATAGCTCACCCTGTCCCATGAACACACCAAAAATTATATACAAATACAGAACAATTCACACAGAATAACTCCTGAAATTTGACATAACTTCTCTTACTTTGGAAATACAAGGAAAGCCCCACAAAACCAGGTAGAGGAAAAAAAGAAAGAAAAAGGAAATTGGTGCATGATATGCTTCACAGAGAGAGAGCAGCATAGAAAGAAAAGTGCCCTCACCCTGGGAAGCTCCCTCTCCAGCAAAGAGATCCACAGGGACAGAACAGGAGCTTCAGAGGTTTAGAGGAGGCAGCAACAGCAGCTTAGCAGAAAGAACTAAGAGAAACCAGCAATGAGAGTCTCTGTGAACCCTAGCCTAAGATGCATGCCAGTGGGGACAGGCTGGGCTGAACTGCTGGAACTCAGGCTTCCATGGATGAGCCTGGGGAGGGGACTGGGGTTGACTGCACACAGGCAGCCTCAGGAGCCTGGAGTGTGGTGCGGGCTGTGGCTAGAAGAGAGTGCAAATCAATCTGGGTCCCTCCATAGAAAGCACCATTGCATGTGGGATGAGGGGTGCATTGCAACCTTCATAGCTGCCATCTCCACTAGTGCACAGGGTATTGCTCTGCACCAATGTTGATGAGCATTCTTGTGAGAAGAGAGGTGGGGTTCAGTCACAGCCATCTTCTCAGCTTGCTCTGGAGGGGTACAACTGCTGGTGCTTGTCTTCTGGGCAAAGGAGGGGCTGAAACATGAACTGTTACCCAGGGGCCCTGCAACATCACAGGCAAGACTGTCATTCTGGTCCCAGGCAGAGGTGGTTGATTTGCTCTTCTGGTGCATTTGTGGACCTGTGCCTCTAAGACAAATGAGTGGAGATTTGGTGCACATTGGGGATGGGTTTGGCATCAACCGTGGGTCTGTGTACCCTGCTTTTGATTTGTGGTTACCCTGTTTTTTAATTATGTTAGCCCATTAGTATATCTATTTCCTTTAGAATGGTAGTCATATAGGCTTTAACACATCCTATGACGAATGCAAAGAAAATTTACATTTGGTTTCACTGGGGAATTCTACCAAACATACAGAGAAGAACACATATTGATCCTTCTCAAACTCTTCCAAAAGATTGAAGAGGAGGAAATACTACCAAACTCATTCTACAAAGTCACCATCACCCCAATATCAAAACCAGGTAAATATACTACCAAAAAAGAAAACTATAGGCCAATATCATTGATAAACATAGATGCAAAAATCCCTCACAAAATATTAGCAAACAGACTCCAACAACACATAAAAAAGATCATACACAATGATCAATTTGGATTCATCCAAGGGATGGTTCAATATACACAAATCAAACAATGTGATACACCACATCAACAAAAGAAAGGACAAAAATCACATGATCATCTCAATAGATGCAGACAAAGCATTTGATAAAATTCAAAACTCATTTATGATAAAAATTCTTACCTAAGTGGGCATAGAAGGAACATATCTCAACATAATGAAAGCTATTTATAACAAACCCACAGCCAGCATAATACTCAACAGTGAAAAGGTGAAAACCTTCCCTCTAAAATCTGGAACAAGACAAAGATGCCCATTCTCATCACTTCTATTCAACAGAGTAGTGGAAGTCCTGGCCACAGCAATCAGACAAGAAAAAGAAATAAAAGGAATCTAAATTCAAAGAGAAGAAGTAAAATTGTCACTAAATGTGGATTACATGATACTATATATAGAAAACCTTAAAGGCTCCACACAAAACTAATAAATCTGATAAAAAAAATTTGGCAAGATAGCAGGATACAAGATTAGCATTGACAATTCAGTTGCATTTCTTCACACTAACAATGAAATATCAGAAAAGGAAAATAAAGAAACAATCTCTTAAAATCTCATCCAATTAAAAAAAAATTCTTAGGAATAAATCTGACCAAGGAGGAGAAAGATTTGTATCAGGAGGACTACAAAACATTAATTAAGGAAATTAAAGATAACTCAAAGAAATAGAAAGATATCCCATGGTCTTGGATTGGAGACGTTAATATTGTTAAAATGGCCACACTACCAAAAGCAATCATTAAAAAGTCCATGAATGATAAACGGAAGAGAGAGTGTGGAGAAAAGGGAGCCTTCACACACTGCTGGTGAGAATGTAGTTTGGTACAGCTATTATGGAAAACAATATGGAGATTCCTTAACAAAAACTAAAAATAAACTTACAATATTATCCAGCAATCCCACTCCTGGGCATATATCTGGAGATAACTCTAATTCAAAAAGATACATGCACCCCAATATTCATAGCAGCACTATATACAATAGCCAAGATATGGAAGCAGCCTAAGTGTCCATTGACAGATGGCTGGATAAAGAAACTGGAATATTTATACAATGGAATGCTACTCAGCCATAAAAAGAATAAAAGAATGTCATTTGCAGCAATATGGATGGACCTGGAGGTTATCATTTTAAGTGAAGTAAGCCAGAAAGAAAAAGAAAATTATATATGATATCACTCATATGTGGAATCTAAAACAAATTAAAAATAAAGACACAAATGAACTTCTTTACAAAGCAGAAATAGACTCACAGACATAGAAAAAACTTATGGTTACTAGGGTGAAAGGAGGTGGGAATGAATAAATTAGGAGTTTGTAGATATATGTACTATTATATATATAATATATAAGCAACAAGTTTCTTCTGTATAGCACAGGGAAGTATGTTCAGTATTTTGTAGTAACCTATAATGAAGAATAATATGAAAACAAATATATGTATGAATACATATATGACAGAAAAATTATGCTGTGCACCAGAAATTGACACAACTTTGTAAACTGACTTTACTTCAATTGAAAGATAAGAAAGAAAGAAAGAAAGAAAGAAAGAAAGAAAGAAAGAAAGAAAGAAAGAAAGAAAGAAAGAAAGGAACTAAAAAATTTAAAAAAGAAAAAGATGGCCAACAAATATAATAAACAAAAAGAGGAAAATTGGATTGGATTGTTTCAAAGTACCCCTTTATCTTATTATTTATAATTTAGTCAGTCCTCTATTCAACCATATATCAGTTGGTTATTGCCCCTGACATTCACTGACCTACTTTCTGTCTCTATCATCCTACTTATTCTAAACATTTCATATAAATTGTATCCAATATGTGGCTTTTTGTGTATGACTCCTTTCACTTAGCATAATCAGAACTACATTCTTTTTATGGCCAAATAATATTGTATTCTATGGATGTACCATATTTTATTTACACAATTACTTGTTGATAGACTTTGGCTTGTTTCCATTTTGGGGCTATCATGAATACTGATGCTGTGAAAATTTGTGTACAAATTTTTGAATGTATTTTTAAAATTTTCTTGGGCATGACAGTGGAGTTGCTGGATCATATGATAATTCTTTCTTTAACTTTTTGAAGAACTAGCTGCCTTACAAATTGGCTTCACCATTTTACATCTTCCCCGACTCCAAGCAATGTATGAATTTTCCAATTTCTTCACATTCTTTTCTGTTATTGCCTGTCTTTTTTTTTTTTTAATGATAGCCATCCTGGTAGGTGTGAAGTGGTACCTCAAATTGTATTAACTTTCTTAGCATTTACAAACTAAGTGATATATGTGTAGATATGAAAGTAGATTCATAGGGACATAATTAGATACATGATAGAAAGAGGTATACAGGCATATCTCAAAGATATTGCATGTTCAATTCCAGACAACTACGATAAAGCACATATCACAGTAAAATGAGCCACATAATGTTTTTGGTTTCCAAGTGCATATAAAATTTATGTTATACTACATTGTAGACTATTTAGCTTGCAATACTATTATATCTAAAAAAACAATACACATACCTCAATTAAAAATACTTTAAAAACTGTTAGCCATCATCTGAGCCTTCAGTGAGTCATAATTTTTTTACTTGTGAAGGGTCTTGCCTCGATGCTGACAGATCAGGCTAACAGTTGCTGAAAGTCGAGATGTCTGGCAATTTCTTAAAATAACAATAAATAATAATTGATAGCAAAATATTGATTGATTCCTCTTTCACTTGAACACTTAGAGGCCATTGTAGGGTTATCAACTCATCTAATTTAAATATTATTGTGTCTCAGGGAATAGTGAGGCCCAAGGAAAGAAAGAGAGATGGGGGAACAGTCAAGTCAATGGAGCAGTCAGAACACACACAGCATCTGTGAATCTGGTTTTCATCTCATGTGAGTGGGGTTCATGGCACTCTGAAACAATTACAATATTAACATCAAAGATCACAGGTCACCATAACAAATATAATAATAATGAAATAGTTTGAAATACTGGGAATATTACCAAAGTGTGACAGAGAGATACAATGTAAAAAAATGGCAGTGATAGACTTGCCAGAGACCAGGTTGCCACAAACTTTCAATTTGTAAAGAAAAAACTCAGTATCTGCAAAGTACAGTTAAGTGAAGCACAATAAAATAAGATATACCTGCATATAGAAACTGCCAAACAAATTATGCAAATTCATGATTCTTTTTTTCTGAGAAAAAGCATACTCACAAGGTCAGATACACTTTTGTGAGAGGAATGACCCTTTTGAAGTCACTGGCATTGACTGGTTTTTGAAGGATGAACACTATTCACACAGAGTGAGAAGAGAGAGAAAACTCTTCAAATAGAATATTTAAAGTGACATTTTGGGAAGGCAAAATGTACAGGGTATCATTGTGAAACATTGGGTAGATCTACTTTGCTTGAGCACAGTTTTACAAGAGAAGAAAATAAACCTGGAAAAATATATAACAATCACAACTAAAATAAGGCAACATAAATAATTAGAGTAATTACATACATTCAATATTTTGAAACAATGCAAGATGATGATAAGTTTAAGTGGCATCATGAGTGAAACATCATAATTAACATGATGTGCACTGAAATTTTCATAAGAGTTTCAGAAAGGGATAGTATTTGAATGGACATAGACACATCCCAGGTTGGTCCAATAGCAGAAGGAACTATTGAGAATTAGATAAGAGATGGGCAAAGCTGTGCCTGCTATTCATTTCTCCCCACAAGCCTTGTGCTGTACCATGATATCCCACTGAATCTGGGCTTTCTGAGGACCCTAGAGCTAAGGTTGCTTCTGATCTCCATGTATTTCCATTCTTTTGAACCCAATTTGGCTACTAGTTACATTATGTTTATATAAACAAAGTGTTTTATGTGAGGGTATTAATTAGCTATGTCAGCACTGGACTGCACCCTGCAGGTCTACAAGCCCTGTACTTGCCCAGCTTCAAGACCTGAGAAAGATCCCAGAGTCAGCAACAGAGATAATCAATAGTTTAATGATTAGGGTGATCTTACACATCTGAAGCAAAGTCCTGGAGCAACATCCTGCCATGTGTGGGAGCTGGAGGGCAGGACATGATGGCAGTCTTTGCTCCTGGTGGGGAAGAAGTGGTTACCAGTCATAGGGGAGTTGATGTCAGGTTGGCTCATTGGTTACGAGGGTAATCAGCACAGGGTCATGCCTCTCACCACCCCTTGGATAAGCATAGTGGTGAGTTCTGACCTAAATCTAGAACAGTCATTAGCTGGGGCCTGGGGTGAATATGAAGGAAGATCAGTCTTATGAGTTGTGTGTAGGTGAAGCAGGCACCAGTCAAGCAGGAGATGTATAGAGAGAAGCCATTTTGAGTTGCCTGACCATACAGCCATCATCAGAGGTGCATGTTATTTATTGACTGAAAATAAAGAATCACGGAGTAGTGACATCAGAATTCCCATACTCTCCTAAGGTTATAATTGCTTGTTCTCTCTGTATGGGCAGAACCCTTGCCCCCAAGTTTCTGTTGAAACTCAGGTTTCAGGGAAGTGTCTTCCAGAATAATTTTCCTTGTATACAGGAGGTGGAACTGGAAATTAAGAGAATGGTTAGGATATCAGAAAACTAGACAAAATGATGACAAAGGGATGGATATCCATTCAGAGGAGAACATGAGAAAAGAGAGGGGAGAATGGCAATCTGATAGGGGACACTTAAAATAACCAACGTCAGAAAACAACCTTTGGGAGGACATTTTACTTTTCAACAGGAGGAGATCACCAAAAAGGAAATCATAAAGTTGGCTTGGAATGTGTGCCATCATCCTAAATAGTCTTAAGACGTGTGATGTGATATGTCGAGTTCTCTGGTGAGTGGAGTGATTAAGCTGTAATGACAGCTCCACAGGGCACAATGTCAGGAACCAGTCCCATTGCTTTTCTGTTGAAGAGGGCAGTAGGGTGGAGGTGGTCTTCCATTTTCAAGTTCCTTCAATATGCTGGTCCTCAAGCCAGTGCATATGTATCTGGGGCAGCTGAAAAGAAGAAGGATGAAAAAGGGCTTTGAAACCCTTTAAAATTGTACTCAAAGAACAAGTGACACTTACTTTTATATGTGACTGACTACAATTTAGTCACTAAATCTAGCTACAAGTCATGCTGGGAAATGTTCCCAGATAAGTACAAGTATCATTTCTACCCAGGAAAGGAGCAGTGGACATTGAATGATAGATAACTGGCAGTCTGGCCCACATCTCCTTTAATAAAGAATCAGTGTAAATCCTCTTATAAACCTGTAGTTTTATGACTCTCAACCCTTGTCTCACAGAAAAGAAAAGTGAGTTTCAGAATCAAGAGTAAGCATTTGTGTCCTGCCTTCCTCTGCTCTAACGTCACTTGCTCTCAGTAAGTCAGCTGCTCATTCAGAGGAGAAAATATTTCTCAGATGCCAAAAGCAAAATTGATCTATTGTGAAAGAGTTGAAGTGTGTTCTAAAGAAACTTTAGACACTGCTCAGTCCTCGACACTGAAGGCCTTCAGGATGTTTTGTGATTGTTATAATTATTTTTGGTTCCTTTAAGTTTGTGCTTAGAGCATGGGACAGGTAGCTTTATTTCATTTTAAATATATTTGGATGATGCTATTCATTGAGTAAATGTTGGTCGGACTTAATGCATATCAAGATCTGTGTTAGTCCTGATAATTCCTTTAGAAGAGAACAAAATATAGATCAAATTGTGATGTGTTACAGACCCCCAGACACTCATAGTACAATGAGAAGATGACAAGTATTTCAACAACCAGCATTAACAACTTTACCACACATACACATGCCACATATAGAATATGTTATGTTATACATGCTACAACATGTATGCTACATATTATATTATACTATAGTGTATTATACTATACACTTTACTGTAGAGGTGAGTAATACTTTCTTCCCATTTTCCAGGAGATAAATCCTTAGTAATTTGCATTCAAAGGGAAAGTAGAAGAAGAAATGTTTCCACTTGTTTTGGGAAAGAGACAAGGTGTAAATATACTCAATCAATAAGACAAATGATTTGAGGGTACTTCCTTTTTTTATGTGTTCCTCAATACATGTACTTTCTTGCAGAAGTGTACTTGAGCATTTTGATCACTAACATATACATATCATGAAGATGCTGGGTGAAGATAAGTGTTTCAATAGGAAACTCCATAGCATACTCAACTGGAGAATTCTGCCACTGGCTAGAATGACAGATTCAGTGTAAATGTCTAAGCACAGCACTAAGACGATTTAAGTTTCCCTTTTGTATGTGAAACACTGAGGTCATGCTTCTTACATGCAGCATGCTTGCGAGGTAATTGGAGTAGGTGATCAGGGTAATCACACTACCTGTGGATGGCTGGAGGGGATGGTGGGCACAGAATGCTCTGGAATATGACACGATAGATTACTACTCCTCTTACAATGTGTACCCCCCCAAAATAAGCTACTTTTTAGTATTATATATATAATAGTATTATAGATATATATAATATATCTCCTTAGGTATTTAGTTTAATTCAATTAAACTTTTGGACAAATTATGCAGTGTTATACTCTGTCAGAAAACCTGATGTTACAGGTAAATAGAATACAAATTTAACACATTTTAATTCCCTGTGTAGAAAAAATAGAACACTTTAACATGAGAAAATTCACAATTTCAAAATTTTCATATCAATCTTTAAAGGCCACTATCTGCTTTTAGCTTGGGGAAGCAAACAATGAGGGCTTTTGTGATTGAAACAACGTGGTTTCCCATTTTCTCTATGACATATTGTCATTATTCAAATCTAATTTAATCAATCCATCTTATTAGTGTTTTCTGATATTAAAAAGTATATAAAATTACATTTTATTGAATTATAAATGTGAGTAAAATAGCTATTAATATTTCCTGTGGGTTGATGTCCATCCACCAGAATGCAATTGTACTATTTTATTAAATTCAAAAATGTTTCTGTTTCTGCTGCCATTTGGTTTGCACATTCTGTGTCTTGAGTGATGTTCATAAAGTTTTCTTAAGATTTGTTTCTGCCATTGCCACAATACAACACATTTTTATAGTAATACATTCCTTTCGTATTTTAAGACAAAAAGATGTAGTATTTTGGAAATATGGTTATGTTTCTAACAATCCTTCCTATGCTCTGGCAATCAGAGGAAGTCAAATTCTGCATTTTCTAAATGTTTATAAAAGCTTTATAGCTACCACAAATAATTTTAATATGAGGGAAAATAAGACAGAATAAAATGATGCTGACAATATAGAAAATAGTATACACATATAATATTTTGATAAAAAGTGCATTTAGACAACATAATAATATTTAATTTTCATAACATTCTGGTGCAGGAATGCTATTATCTATAATTGAAGAGAAGTGAGTCCGAGAGTTCAGTAAACATGTTCAAAGTTGCACATTTTAGATTTCAGATTCAGAACCACACAGTGAATCTTGTGACTCCAAATCTCTTACTCGTTCTGCTAGACCATGTTACTTCCAGAAATAGATCCAGGCAGCCCAGATCTATCTCCACAGTTTACTTTCTCAAAAGAAATTTCAGGTAGGCCAAATTAAATAAAAAATTGAACATCTATTTTTTTCTCATATTTAATTCAAGATCAAATTCCCTCTTCTAAATGTGTCTTTATATTTGACATTCACTTAAAATCCAAGTGCCTTTTTAAATGAGTTTAAATTTATTGTCTCTAGTTTATCTTTTAAACTAAGTAAATAATTTTCAACATCAGCCTCTACTACCAATTGAAACTGGTTAGTAAAAATGACTTTCCTTGTGGTCATATTTTTTAAATTTTGTTTTGATGGGGAGGTATCTATCTATCTATCTATCTATCTATCTATCTATCTATCTATTTATTATTTGTTTGTTTGTTTGTTTATTTAAATGAAGATACTGGGGATTGAACCCAGGATCCTCTGTATACTAAGCATGCACTCTACCACTGAGCTAGAATTTTGTTATAGAATGAACTGTGTCCCTGTATAATTTGTATGCTGAAGTCTAAAACTTGGCTGCCTCAGAATGTGACCTTATATGGAATAGAGCTGTTGAAGGTGTGATTAGTGAAGATGAAATCATGGTGGGCTAGTGTGGGTCTGTAACCTAATACGAACGGAGTCCCTGTGAAAAGGGAATATTAGAGCATGGATACACATGGACACAGGGAGAATGCCACGTGGAAATGAAGGTAGAGATCAGGGCAATGCTTCTTCACACCAAGGAACGCTAAGGACTGCCAGAAAAGCACCAGAAACTAGGGGAGAAACCCTAGAAGGAATCAGCCCCACTAACACCTAGATCTCAGACTTTTAGCATCCTAATCAATAAATCGCTGCTTAAGCCATCTAGTTTGTGGTATTATACAGGCCTCATCGTTTAATACATAGCCTTTTCCTTTCTTTATCAAATCCAGTATTCTTGTCAGGCTCTTTCATCTTTATTATGTCTCTAAAAAATTTGGATTTACCATCCCCTATAATGCCTAAAATGCTGGTCTTCTTAAGGATCGTCCTTTATATACAGTTTTGGAATAATATCAAAAGCTGTGGTTTAAACTAGTACTCATTTATATACCAAAATTGCATATGTCTTCTAAAATCAGGCACAGACTACCCAACATATCTAAAACTGAATTCAGTACACTTGGTGCATTTCCCTATCTTCTTATCTCTTCCCCACTCTCTATTGCTGTAAGTCACTCCTTTGACTCAGTTACTCCAGCAAGAATCTTGAATGAAGGTCAATCTATATTTGCCAACTTCATGTCCTACTTTTAAATAGTACATAAGCCCATCAATTCTATCTCCTTAATAATTCTTGAATAAATCCACCTTTTTATAACCCTTTACATTCTCTCCTGGTCAACTTCAGTACTTTCCTAGCTAGCCTTTCTGACTTCTGCTTGTGTATTCCCCCAATTCATTGCTGTTCTGTTTAAAGAACCATTCTGTTCTGTAAGATATAATACAGTGTATTGTGACTTTTTAATTTTATTTTTCATTTAACTCAGGAATAATTGACAAATAAATTGAAATTGTGATTCTTTTTTTTATTTATTTATTTTTTATTTTTACCAGTGTTCAGCAAAATTTTTCAGTTATTCATGGACATATACACACTCATTGTCACATTTTTTTCTCTGTGAGTTATCATAACATTTTGTGTATATTTCCCTGTGCTATACAGTGTTGTCTATTCTACAATTTTGAAATCCCAGTATATCCCTTCCCACCCTCCACCCCCCTGGTAACCACAAGTCTGTATTCTCTGTCTGTGAGTCTATTTCTGTCCTTTACTTACGCTTTGTTTTTGTTTGTTTGTTTGTTTTTGTTTAAAGCATTACTGAAGAGAAAGAAAGAGGCTGGAGGAATAACTCTCCCAGACTTCAGACAATACTATAGAGCTACAGTCATCAAGACACATGGTATTGGTACCAAAACAGACATATAGACCAATGGAACACAATAGAGAGCCCAGAAATGAACCCACAAACTTTTGGGCAACTCATCTTTGACAAAGGAGGCAAGAATATACATTGGAATAACGACAGTCTCTTCAGCAAATGGTGTTGGGAAAACTGGACAGCAGCATGTAAAACAATGAAGCTAGAACACTCCCTTACACCATATACAAAAATCAACTCAAAATGGATTAAAGACTTAAACATAAGACAAGATACAATAAACCTCCTAGAGGAAAACATAGGCAAAATATTATCTGACATACATTTAAAAAATTTTCTCCTAGAAGAAATCAAAGCAAGAATAAACAAATGGGACCTAATGAAACTTACAAGCTTCTGCACAGCAAAGGAAACCAAAAATAAAACAAGAAGAAAACCTATGGATTGGGAGAAAATTTTTGCAAGTGAAACCGACAAAGGCTTGATCTCCAGGATATATAAGCAGCTCATATGACTCAATAAGAAAAAAATAAACAACCCAATCCAAAAATGGGCAGAATACCTAGACAAGCAATTCTCGAAGGAAGACATACAAATGATCAATATGCACATGAAAAAATGCTCAATATCACTAATTATCAGAGAAATGCAAATCAAAACTACAATGAGGTATCACCTCACACCAGTCAGAATGGCCGTCATTCAGAAATTGTGATTCTTAATACACATTAATGAGAATAACAGTTTTTAGATGCAGTTCATTTATGCAACACATCTTTCTATTTTTAGCATCTAGGTTTCTTTAACCTTAAAGCATTTTGATTTCCATTCTTTGTAATGATGAAACATTGCAGATTTAAATAAATTTACATCAGTGTTTTTATTATCTGTTAAGTTTAAAACACCATAAACAAAGCCTCTTTTTTCCCTGTCTACTTCACCTTCAAACCTCCTGCCCCTCCCCAAAAACATGCATACACATACACACACACACACACACACACACACACAGAGTCATCACTCTCTCTTTTTTTCTCAATTGTGTCAGCAACATGCCATGGATATAGCAAACATATTTCTTGGTTGGTCTTTTTGTGAGTCTGAATGAGGTTCTTATGCATCTGTAAGTGATTGATTAAAAAGAAATTTTTGATTTCATAGAAAAAGTGGTAAAATGCTTTGGAAAGTCTTTCAAAATAGCATTCCTAAACTTGAAGTGGAATTTTGACATTTTGGCATTTAACATTTTAAGTTTTATCCATTTATTAAGCAATTTAATGTGTTTTTGTCACCTGGCCTTTTCTGTCTTATTCATATATTTCTAGATGGTACAAATTTCTTCCCCAAAGAAAGTTCATAATGGCAAGAATCTTAGTTATATTCTTGACTTTGTGTTCTGTAAGGTTTTATTGAACCATACAATTCTAATAGCATCTTTTTTCTTTTTTGGTGGAAATGGGAGAATAAAAAATCATTTGTATCATTATAAGTCAAATACTACTTTCTTTCAATAATTAAATATTTTAAGTAAACTGACCTATTAACAGTTTAACTTTTTAATTTTTTCTTGTTCATTTCCCACCATGAAAATCCCTAATTTTTAGCACAGTAAGCAAAATTTCCTTGGGTGACTAGATCTTAGAAATTGGAAAATGCATTTGCTCAGGCAATAAGGGCTTTATTATATCAACATATTTCTGCCATGCTTATAAAATCATTAAGCTGACACCTTTGGGAAGATTTTAATTAATTACAAAATGTCAATTAATTGATGGAGTAAAATGAACAAAGGTAACATGGAACAGATTTAGCAGTATACGAAAGAGTTGGATATCTTCAGTCTATGCTTGATAGAAAGTTCTAATTTCCCTATCTTGAGAACAAAGTACACTGGACTTAGACATCTGTTTCCAATTATGCTGTTAAGGAGATTTGGGCCCAGGTAGGTCACTTAACTGATGGACATCTCTTTTCTCATAAATGAAAGGACAGGATCAGAGTAGGTAATTTCTAAAATTATTTCCAGCTCTAATATTTTTTTTTGTCAAAATCTATTAGCCTCAGTGATACACGTTGTCAAAGACTAGAGATATAGAGAATGATGATGATGATAATGATGATTTTGATAATGTCTAATATTATTAAGTGTTATATGCCTGCATTTGATTCCCTAATTGTTCTAATAGGGGAATATTACTGCCTTCCATTTTATTAATGAGAAAATTGAGGAAAAGATAATTTAACTAATATGACCAATATCATAAAGCCCTATGCCAAAGTCAATTATTTCAAATATTAAACTTTATGGAAAGAATATTATCAGTGTTCATCAGTATCCTTTCTGTGCACCAGCAAGACTACATTATTTATCCACTTGAAGATCATTAAGGTCATGTGATTAGCTTTGTCCAATGGCCATGAGTCAAATTTACATGTATAAGTTTTGGCACAAAGCATGGAAAAACCAGCAATGGCTCTGCAGGTGCCTCTTTTTCTGAGATGCCCATCAGGAGGCAGTAAGCTCCATATGATGTTGCTTCAAGATGGTGGTACTTTCCTTTTATTCTGAATCACTGAGTTGCTGGTTTTGGGACAGTTCATCTTGCTTCTTATCTGGATACAGACTTTGCTAGAGTAAATTCTAAATCTTTGTTGTTTAATCCACTGAAATTTGGATTAAATCCACACACACACATATATGAGGACATTTAGCCTATATACAAAATCAGGACAGTTTCATCTTCAATGAAAGTTAAGGGCATGAAGCTTTGAAAGTTTTCCATGTTATCAATTATACCAGTATTTCCTGATATAACCAGCCACCTGGTAGTTAGCATTGGCTACCATGAAAATATTCTTAAGCATGAATCATTCTCTCCTGCTAGATTATCTCCTTTTTTCTCACTTCTATCTCTCTTGAAACCTCTTATTTCTTGCTCCCAACTTCTTTTTTCAGTAAATACATACCTTAACAACTCCTCTTTTTTTTTTTTTTTTGGAAATACTCTTTCTTTCAAGATTGAGAAATAGTATGAAATATTTGATTTTCAATACTGATGTTTAATAGCAGTGTGATCTCATCGAAGTTATGTCTCAGTCAGATTCAATCTGATAATGAAAACAAATATGAGTATTATGTGAAAAGGGGTTAGATATGTGATAGCACTTCCCCAAATTGTGTGTATTGCTGGGGTCATAAATTTCTAAAAGGGAGAATTGGAGGCTCATGGAAAAGACAATAACCAACCCTTTGAAATAAAGCAGTTTGGGCTGCCCAAGTGGGTCTGCAAAGGAGACCTGGTGCAAAAGATTATGGAAAGCTGCTGTCTCCACATATCTGTTGGGTCTCAGTGGCTCTTGGTCAGCAAGATTTTCATTTGGGAAGATGATGTGGGTGTGGAGCCAAAGACAGCAAGAACTAGCTAGAATCCACATGTATCTCTTTGTTACTCGTACCTCTAAATTAACAGATTTCAGATGAGCTGCTTTATTTTCCCCTTCCAAAATTTGTAAAAAGAATTTCATATTTGGGCCAGTTAACAAACTATCATACAGGATAGGGGATTCTTGTAAACTATTCTAGCTTAGCCAAGATGACAGTATAAAAAAATTGCTGCAAGTCAATTAATTTTCCTGTCCTTTAATTTCTTTATTTCTAAAATGTTTGATTTTGCTTCAGCAACTCAGTGTCATAGTTGTTGGAATCACATGTGAATATACACTGAAAATTACATTAATGATAAAAATTATTGTTGTTTCAAAGTAATTGTGACAACATATTTTAAAATGATTTGCCTAAACACATCAATCTGTGAAAATAAATATTTCATACATTTTAAAAATAGAAGCCTCTTGAAACAGTGTGGGCTTAAGTTGTCTTGTGTATATCTGCTTGTTCTATAGTCTATGATTGTAGATTTCAAATTTTTACAGTGCAGTATGCACAATTTACATAAAAAATTCAATAATCATCTGTTAACTAAATCCTTACTTGTGACTTATAAGATAATACATTAATAATTTAATGTTCATGACACATACAGACAAAGAGGTGGATAGCTTACAAAATCTATTACATGGAATTCTGAAGTTCTTGTACTACCAAGAAAATTATAAATATAGATTTGAATTTTATGTAACTGCTGCTCTGATAAAATTAGTTGGAAGGAAATTCAGTGCTTTGAGTTTTTAATAGTTATGATTTTTAATACTTATTTACTTCAATTTTAGCTAATGAAGAGTGGAGACCAACACACATTTAAGCTGGTAATTTCTACTTCTGACCAGAAACACATAGGAACTGTGTATAAATAAATGCAAATGCCATTAATGTATAGATTTTTAAAGTTCTACTATATTTTTCTTGGAAATGAAGAGAACTTTCAAAATTATCTTTCTTAATCCTATCATTTGATAGATAAAAAAAGAAAATTACCCAGATAAAGTAAGAAAAATTATATAGATCATAAATAAACTTTTTGTATAAGTTACTAAACTTTTCATGTGCCTGCTTTATTTTATTATTGCTTTTTGTAATACAACTGACTACTTACACCAACCACCAATTGGTATATATGTTACCAATTGTGCACATATTTCTATGATTCAGTCATACAAATGTTGATTATGGTTTGTTCCAAATTCATTTGGATTTGCAAACCTAATCATAACTAAAACAACTGAGGAATTAGAAATTCATTTTAAACAAAAATCAAAGGAGACCTTGCAAGATACTATCCCAATCAAACCTATGGCCCTATTGCAGAAAACAGATTTTAACAAATCTGGGCTAGGCCTTGTTATGTACATGGTATATAGACTGAGGTTCAAACCACAGTGCCTGATGTTGGGAGTATGTGGTCTTATTAAGATAGTGAAAGACATGTAGTCAGTAGTTACAGAGCAGTGCAAGTATTTGACAATGACTGTTTCATAGGAGAGGCAGTGAAGAATTCATTTCTGTGTTTTCATCAGAGACATAGAGTTCAAAACAATGACTTTGGTCCTAAACTTAGGAGATTTTATACTACAATAAATAGGAGTAAGGAGGATGTGTGGATACATTGTGTTGTGCATGTGGGGGCACACACACACATGCCTGTTGTGGGCAAAGGTATGTGTTATTGGCAGGGTTAGCTCGTTTAGCCAATACTAAAAACAAGGGGTGGGACATAGATCCCAAGTGACTTTGTGATTTTTACTATTAATAATTCTAAAGAAAAACACTGGCAAAATAAGTAAAAATTACAGAGTTTTCTAGTTTTTAAATCCAAAATCTGTTTATTTTTTCAAGCTACTGTTATTCTTAGTGAAGGGGAATGACAGTTCCTGCCTTTTACAGTGAAGGAATAAAGAGTATTCATGATGTGACTTTTCATTAAAATATGAAATTTTCCATCCTAAGGTCCTCAAAAATGAGTTATTCTACCCTGATCAGAAATGGTCCTCTGGGCATTGGCTCATATGGGATAATTTAATGGAATTTCACATTCTGTAATTGAGACTATATGTTCATCTAATGATGCCAAGCATATTTTAAAAACCCCTCAATGCTGAAGTTTCAGTCTCCTGCCATGATTTTTCATACCTCTCAGTTGATTAGTAATTCTAAATGACAATGCAAATCAAAGTGAATTTTCATATTGTGTTTACACCATTAGTGAAAATCTAATTAAATATCTAATAATTAATGCAACTCCTTCCAGGAGAGTTAATACATTAGAGAATGTCAATGGGGAATATCCAGTGGGAATATTACCTTCATTGTTGTGTTTCATATTGTGAATTGAGTGAATTATAGTGTATATTATATTTTATATGCATATTTTTTAAAAACTGTGTGGGCAAGACAATCTAGTTCTTGGTACAGTAATGTAATTTTCTTTTAGTTGGACATTATTATATTGATGTCTTACACCAGGTCACCCAGTCAGCTTAGCCAGTAAACATTTAGAGAGTGCCTAATATGTGACCAGCACTGTGTTAAATGTTAGTGATATAGAAAGTGTTAATATAGAGACCTTTTTCTCAAAAGGCTCTTTTCTTAAATTACTAACCATTATAATTAACTTAAGCTTCTAATTTTCAGTGGGGAATTTTTGAGTGGAATTCAGATAAGGTTATGGTGTGTATTAGAATATCCTTTGGCATTCTATTTCCACATGAGGAGTATTTATCTTCTCCTACTTTTGGGCTTGAACTTGTAACTTGCTTTGGCCCGTAGGCTATCAGCAGATATGATGTGATGCAAGCCAAGGCTTGAAATGTGCTTATGCACTGGGCTTTCTATCTTGTACTCTACCTCTACCATGAGGACATGCTGAGTAGACTGATTGGCCTCAAACAATTCAAAGGCACTTAAGATTAGACCTGAACTGAACCCATGTACTGGAAGTAAACCTAAGTGAGGGCATCAGAGTTCTCAGCAGAGCTGGCCCAGTGGGTCAGCAGTTTGAGGTAGAACCCCAGATGAACAATTAGTCAGTGCATAAGAATACTTAGCTTTATAAGCCTCTAAGCTTTGGGATGTTTTGTTGCAGACCCATAGCTGACAGACACAAATGAATCTGTGGTTTATAGTGATTGCAATAACAGATCTGTTTTTCTTTTTAGATCTTGTATTTAAAAATATTTACAAGAGTATAAATATGTGTTCTCTGTTTTAAGGAAACAGAGGCTTCATCATTATTTAACTACAATTTAAGAACCAAGCAACAAAGGCAGAAACAGTGAAAACATCAATGGTATAAATGTAATAATATGAATGATTCTATTCTGCCAAATGTATCCATGACAATTTCTTAAGTGATCATCAAAGTATAGGCAAATTATTCTCCTCAGAAGGCCCTGTAAGCTCCCTGTGTAGTTAACCAGCTTACATAATCATGGAAGACAGTGATGGAGTTGCTTCTTGATTTAAAAAAAAAGTTGTGTCAGCGTGTTTAGGTAATTTTTTAGAGTTGTGTTTGTGTTTCATCTGAGTTGGCTCAAAAAATGACAAATAGGCAACATAAATATAAAAATTCAAGGACACTAAGAGAAAGAAATATGTGCTAGACTTAAAGCCATTAATATGCAATTGTTAACACCTTAAAATAAAGCACACTCTTATTTTATATTATACACCTCTAGTCCTTAGAGCTATGTCTTTCATGATGTTGGTATATCATGTATGAGCAATAAATTGTATTATGTGACTCAATGATCACACATAAATATATTACTAATGAAAATTTAAATGTTTAGGGACCTTTGTATTGTTAGTCCTTGTATAAGTTACTAAATTTACTAAAACAACCTTTTCATGTACATATGTACATTAATAATAGAAAGTCATCTGGCATAAATTAACTGTATTTTCAGTGATTATAGTCACACCTCAAATCTCTGGAAGCAGTTATTTGGTACACTTTGACATGGACCTTTTAAAAACTAGATTAAATTATTAGTAGCTGTAAAATCTCTGACAAGAAAATGCTTCTTTCAGCACATTATATATAAATATAAAATTGAAAGAAGGACGTACCCTCCTGTGAGAAAAGCAAATGTAAATATCCAGTTGTGTGGATTAGGTGAAGCAAGGCCCTAGCGTTCACTCTACATACTTTTATAGTGGGCGTTTTTTCACCGTGACTCTTTCACCTCAGGTTGACTAAATGTGACTTGTTCACAACTCAAAATTTAAATAGTTTGAGCTCATGTACGCCTTATGAAAAAAGCGAGATTCAGCATTGCATATTTAACTCTTAAAGTGTAAACTGTCTCATATTTACTATCACACAAAATAACAGAACAAAAATAGGTAAATACAGTAGAAAAATATAAATCTGTAGGCAAAATTGACCTGTAAAAATAAATGGGATTATTCCAACAATGCAAATTAGTTTGCCTGTATACAATAAATTAATGTAGTATGGCACATTAATAGATTACAAAACTACAAGGGGAAAAGCAATTGATCATTTCAGAAGATGCAGAGAAAATACGTGATTAAAGTCCAATACTGGTCCTAATAAAAAGCTCTTAGAAAACAAGAAATGAAAGAACTTCTTTATTCTGACAAAGAATACCTGAAAAAAAAAAACAACAAAGTAAACTATTGTGATGAATACAAAAAAGGTAAAAATATTAACTTCAAAATTAGAAACAAGTTAACAATAACCTCTATGACCTCTTCCATTCATCATTGTAAGGGAGGTACTTAAGACCTTAGTAAGAAACAGAATCAAGTGTATTATTTACTAGAATCTGAATGAAGTAATCTAAACTGTTTATGTTAAAAAAACCAAAAAGATAGGTATAAAAAGAGTAGTTTTCAGAGACTAAGTATCAGGTGTATTTCTATGCCTAGAAACAAAATGTTAGAAATGCAATAAACACATACAATTTTAAACACAGAAAAATATGAAGAAAAGAAATTCACCAAATAAAAGTCTTGCATGCCATCCGAAAAAAAAAAATATGACTGTGTGGAAATGCATTAAAGATACAAAAGTAACTGGATAAATATAGCTTCTTCATGAATATGGAAAGCCAATATCTTAACCATATAAAATCTTACCAAAGTGATTCAGATTTAATCTCTATGATTAAATTCTGGCAGAGGTTTGAATGGTAATCAACAAACTTACTCTAAAATTTATATGGAAAAAGACACAGCCAATAATAGTCAAGTTATTCTTGAAGAAAATTAGGTGAGTGTAAATTCCAGCCATAAATATTAGCCAGTAACACAGCAGAAAAGATAGAAAAACATACAAATGTGAAACTTTAAGTTTAAACTTTAAACTTTAAGTACAAGAGATGTGGTGTTGGGGCAAGGAATAGCGACTTTATTTGGAAAGCTGGCAGACCGAGAGGATGGCTGACTAATGTCTTGGAGAACCATCCAGATCCAGTCACAATACAGGCTTCTTTTATACAAAACAAAAACAAAAACAAAAAACAAACAACAAAAACAAGGGAGGGTGTATGGTTGGTTGTTGCAAACTTCTTGCTGTAGAAATTCTTTGTTCTTACAGCTGTCCATGTGGGTCAGTTCATGGTGTCCCTGTAAACCTCCAACAAACAAGTGTTATTCTCTATTCTGCAGCTTCTTATCTTTATGTGAGTGCAGAGCTAGCAAGACTAAGCCTAGGAAACAGGGCACAGTGGTCAAAACTAAAGGAACAGATCTAATAAAGAGTCAGATTTGTTCTCCTCTATTACATTAACTTCAGAAAATTATAATATCCTTATAAATTAAAGGTGTACACACACGAACTGCAGCAATTTTTTTCCTAAGTTACCTTCAACCTTCTGCATGTGTTCTGTGTTCACCAAGATAAATATACAAGTATGTTCATAACATCATTGCTTATAGTAATCAAACATTGTAAATAACTCAAATATCCACTTTTTGGAAAATGGATTAATGGAGTAATTTCTAAGTTGCATTCTAAAAATTTCAGTTTTATAAAAACTAATAATTCTAAATATAAAAATTGTAGTAAAGTGAATGTTTCAGGGGAAATTGAACAAAAATATAACATTTAATAAATATAATTGGCAACTTAAACTAAATGATATCATTTTATTGATATATATGTGTGTTCAAGAAATTATAAAGAAAAGCAGGAGAATGCATTTTAAAATCTCAGGATACCTCCATAGTGAAGAAAGAGAGGTAAATAGGATAAAAATAAAAGCACATTAGGGGCTTTAATAATAAAGTACATGCTTTAGTTAATTTCAAAAAGAAGGTTCATAAATTTCAGTTAGCCAGACAATTATCCACTTTTGTTGTTTAAATTTTATCTTACTTATTTTTGTGAAAATAGTACAACTTTAGCCTTAGGAAATTTGTGGACACTTCCTTTCTGACTTACTACATAGTTACTTTTTGTCATTTTTATATGTACCTTTAAAAATATATATTCTGTGAGGTGTACAAATTGTTAGACAAAAGTTGGAAACTCTATAAGAAAATCCTCTCTATACTTTTTTTTGTCTAATTAATCTAGAAAGTTTCAAGGGATTTGTTTGTTTTTATTACTGTAAATCCTCTCACTTTAATTTTGAGTTTCTCAATATCCCGACATCCTTTTTTTTCAGTCTACCCTATATCTACATATATGAGAGGACCAAGACCCTGATGCCACAATCATTCTTCCCAGAGGAAGCCCATGTCCTGGGATCTATAGGACCCAGCAGCATATATAAATATATATTTATCTACACTGGCACATTATAATCACTCATAATTACCTTTGGACTCACTTTTGGTGTTGAATACTCTATATGTCTGGACAAGTGTACAATGGTATTTATCCATTATTACAGTACCACACACAATTGTTTCACTGCCCTAAAAATCCTCTGTGCTTTACCTAATCAATCTTCCCTTTCTCATAACACTTAGCAATTTTTCATCTTTTTATTATCTCCATAGTATTGTTTTTTTCCAGAATATCATGAGGTTGGAACCATATAATACATAGCCTTTGTAGATTGGCTTCTTTCACTTATCATTATACATTTAAGGATCTATATTATCTTTCTATGGCTTAATAGCTCATTTCTTTTCAGCACTGAATAATAATCCATTGTCTGATTGTACTATGGTTTATCCATTCTCCTACTGAAGGATATTTTTGTTGCTTCCATGTTTTGATAATTACAAACAAACCTGATGTAAATATCCTTGTGTAGGTTTTCATGTGGACATAGTTTTCAGCTCCTTTATGTAAACTGCAAAGAGTTGACTTGAAGGATTTTATGGTAAGAGCACATTTAGTTCTGTAAGAAACTGCCAAACTATCTTCCAAACTGTTTTAATCATTTTGTATTTCCATCAGCAATAAATAAGAGTTCCTGTTGCTCTACATCTTGGCAGGATGTTTGGTGTTGTCAGTGTTCTAGATTTGGTTAGTCTAATAGGTATGTAGTAGTTACTTCTTGTTTTAATTTGTAGTTTCCTAATGACATATAATGCTGAACATATTTTCATATGTTTGCTTGCTATCTGTTATCTTCTTTGGTGAGGTGTCTGCTCAGGTAAATTGCTCATTTTTTAAATCAGGTTGTTTAATGTTCTATTGTTGAGCTTTTTAGAATTCTTTGTATATTTTGGCTAATAGTCTTTTATCAGATATATTTTTTGCAAATACATCCTCCCAATCTGTGGCATGTCTTATCATCCTTTTGACAATGTCTTTTGCAAAGAAAACAAATTATGATTTTTTTAAAAGTTCAGCTTTGAAATTATTCCTTTCGTTGATCATGCCTTTGGTGCTTTATCAAAAAGAAAAGTGAACAAAGTCAAAATATGGACTAGATAATCCTTTAAATAACAGAACCAAATTTCCAAAGATGGAGCAAAATACCATAATGTACCTATAATATAAAAACCAGTTAAAATGACTAGTTTCTTGATATAAAGTAGAAAATATATAAAAATATATAATCAGAAAACATTTAACTACAGAATAATAACTATCAGGAAAAAACAACAAACAGGTTGTTTTTTATATAATATTGGCAAAACTGGATTAAAGAAGACAGCTTCTTGAAATTTATGTTTTGTAGAAAAGTCATCCTGAATTTTAAATTCTAGAAATAGCCAAAATATTATACAAGTATGAAATAAATGAAGTTATCTTCAGTGATATAAAGAATGAGGGGTTTAATGCCTGAAAAACACATCTGAAGGAAAAACAAAAGAAAGTCACACAAAAAAATGAAAATAAATGAACAAAGTTTTATGAGGAAAACAAAATAGACAGTCATAAATAAATTAGTCAATAATACATATGGATAAGCCTAAATTGAGTCAATTTTCCTATTAAAAGACATTAAAATGCATAGATTCTCAGATATTTGGGGGGAATCTCTATGATATTTGGAAGAGGAACACTTAAACATGCTACAAAAATTATTGAAAATAAAATATGGAAAAAGAAACACCAGAAAGAAATACCTATTACTATAAAAAGTAGTTATATCAGTTTTAGATTTAAGCAACATAAAAGAGCAAGGGTAAATATATTGGAAATGTCGTGTTTTATTTCTCAGTTTGGGTGGTAGAGTAATGGATATATATTTTATAATCATAACCTGTATGTATCAAATGTTTCATAATTTAGAAATGCAAATAAAAAAATATAATCAAATCTTACTGTAATGTAACAAATAATTAAACATTTTTTTGCATGTAATTCCTGGGTATTAGTTATGTGTGTGTATGTTATATATATGAATGTTTTTGTGCTAGAATCAAATTATGCACACAATTTTGCTCTATGAACATTAGACATTCTATATTGAGAATCCCTTATGGTTTTAAAAGACTTTAAATATAATTAATAACAAAGTAAATTTTTATTTGTGAAAACCATAAGAAATATAATTACTCAGCTTTACTGATGCTGTTACATTGTTTTTAATGCTTCACACTGGCATTTTTCTATTAAAATAACCATTCTAATATCTCTTTATTTATGCATTTGAAACGACTTTAACTTTGTAATTAAATTCTCAAAAATCTTTAGTGAATAATATAGGTTATGAAATTTAGAGACAGAAAAAATATTACTCACAAGCCCATAATTAACTAAATTTAATCTTTGATATAGAGACTTCCAGGACGGAATCATTAAAAATGTACTCAATATTGTAATCATAAATTTTGCACAGAAATTTTAAAATGTTTTACATATCCAAGAAGTCATTAACTCTGTTTTCCTTTTCTTCTTTTTCCCCACTACTTATACCTGATATGGATCAGTCTTGAAGGGATCATCAAGAGGACATGACTGCTGGAATGTGTTTCACTTGCCTTCTCTGAAGAAGCCCCACCAAGTACTCAGCCTTGTGACAGTAATGTGCTTGTTGCCAAGACTACCTGGACAGTATTTTAAGGCTTTTATATAAACTTTTAAGATTCTGGTGGGGTTGCGAGGAGACTCTTGTGGCTGCTCAAGACAAGTCTCATAAGTAAGTTATCTTGCTGAAAAGACCTGCCACCCACTAAACTGCAGTGCTCTGCTTCTTCCTATGGTCTCTCCTTCCCCTCTGTGTTGGACCAGTGCGTGGATCATCAAGCAGACTGGGCTGAAGTACATCCTCCAGCAATTCTCTCTGTGAAGATGTCTGGGTGTAAATTTTTTGGCATCCTTTTTATTTCTAGAAGTATATTTGGTTATCACTCTCACAACTGCTAATTTGTCCAGATGCATAGTTTTAAGCTTAGAGTGATTTATCTTCCATTCATCATGATGAAAATGTCTCTCCTTACACAGATTCATTATCACGGTGGCCCAGTTTTTTTTTCTTTATTTCAATTCGAAATTATATAGGCAGAGGTATCTTTTCATCAATTGTGGCATCAATGTTTTGAACAATTTTAATATACATGCTGTTTACTGAAATAAAATTGTATAACGTAAGAGTTGTGGGTTAAGTTTTATTTGGGGCTAAATGAGGACTATAATCTAGGAGACAGCACCTCAGGTGGCTCTGAGGAACTTTTCTGAAGAGGCAGGGGGAAACTCAGTATTATATATGTAATTTTAGTGAAGGGGAGTATGTGCAGTCAAACACACATTGAGTTCTTTTGCCAGTTATGAGGAGCAGACATCACTGTTAATGAATTTAGTGCTCTTCTAGATATAAGGAGATGCAAGAATTGGGGCTCATAAAATTTTCTCCTGAAAACATCTATCTGAATCTCTATTTTGTCAGTTTTCCCACAGCACAAAGTGCCCCATTCCTAATCTCCACCGTGAACTTTCAGGGAGTGTTGGAGGTCAGCGGCTACAGTGGCTCGTGATTGGTTACAGTACCAAGCAGAGGTAGATGGCAAATGGTATAAATGATTATTCTCCTTAACATTTTTATTTGAATTATTTTTTATTACTTTTTTCTCCATTATAATTTTATATTTTACTTGAAAATATAAAGACTTATGATTGATAAAAATTCACTGTTAAATCTTTTATTTGTAAATATTAGAAAAGAAAGTTATTTTTGCTATCTCAAGTTTTTTATACATTTTCTTTTAATTGTATCTGTGTTATTAACCATATAATAATCAATAATGCAAATTGATATAAAGTAACATGCATTTACAAAATCAAACAAGTTAGACTGAAATATCATTTTAAGAATTATTTTTATGTATTGGCATTTATTTTGAAATATTTTCAAAATAGACGTGATCCTCACTTTGTCTACCTGTAGATTCAATACCCTTTAACATAGCATTTATATAATCTTGTCTTACTTCTTACATTTTAAAAAATGTATCCTTTTCTTAGTACTTACTATTATTTTTTTAGGATAAATATATAGTTACCATTCCTTCTGATTCTTTGAATGTCTTAGTATTACTTTGGCTTAACTACAAACATAACAACCTTAGTGGTAACACAATTATAGAATTATAATATTTTCCTCAAAGCTTTATAGCTATTTCCATAATATATTGTGGCTAGTCAGTCTTTAATAGAAGAAGACAAGGCTATTCTTTGTTTTCTCTAGAGAAGTAATTTTGTTTATATTTTTTTCTGGTCCACTTTTAAATTTAACATTTTGAAATAGATATAGATAAATATCTATTTTGCATTATAATTAAGCTTTAAACATGGTATATTCTTTTACTTATGTTGATATGCCTATTTCCCTGCCCTGGGAACAGATCTGGGTATCCAACAGTTTGGCACATTTTCTTGGTTGTTCTCTGATTGCTAAGAGTCAGGTCATACCCATACTTTAGCAACTGCACTGGATGACTGAATTTCTAATGTTATTTCCTTCTTTTGAGCTGCAGTTTCATTAAATTTATGTATTATTTATTGTAGAAGCAAATAAAAGCTTATATTTATAGGTAAATGGCATAAGTTTTAGTGGAATGTGGAGGTCACAATACACATGTTTAGTTGATATAGATCTTTACTCTAAATAATGATGAAATTTTTTGATGTTAAATTGCCTTCCTGCTTTCCTTCCCTCTTCTTTTCTTTCTTTTTGATTGGTATTTTTTGCTCTAAAGTTTATTTTTTTTGGCAAAATCTTATTTGAATTGATACAGAGATGAAGGATACACACACACACATAAATGTCTATATAAACTCTACTAAATAAATAATCATAAAATCCCTGTTTCTCAAATCAATTCAAAATATTTTAAGAATGCTGCTTTCCTTGAATTAAACTTAATTCTTCTCCTCACTTATTTATTAAGCAGCATTCCTTTGTCATGCAGTGACTATAGCATTGTTCTTCCTGTAAGTAATTGTGTTTTATAAATTTGTAAGCAACCAGAATGATTTCAGAATTTGTTAAAGATTTACAAAAAATTGACATGATCTTAACCACATGCTGCTATTGCCAATATGCCCTTTAGAGTGATGTTTTTACTAAAAGCAATGTCTGACTCCTTCACATTCCTACAATAATGGCCTTATTATTATACTACAAAAGATGACATCTTCAAACAAAAAATGTCTAACTCTATAACAATATTCCATGAATTCACTTATTACACAATATTAACAAACTGCTTAAAGAATGAATCAAAACCATATAAGATATCATTTCTCATGTATTGGAAAAAAATTATACGATGAAGTAAATTAAATCTAGTAGTGTGAAAACATTCTAAGCCTTTCTAATGATAAAAATTTTAAACATAAAATATTCTACTTCAAAAATGCTTTCAGAGATGTTATAAATGGTGAGAAGATGTATATATCATATATAGTTTTCTGTTTATGAATTTGATTATATTATAGCAATGGAACAGTGTAATATTAAATTTTAAAAAATGCATATCAATTGAAGATATAAATTAACCTCAAATTTGGGTTGTAAATAATTTTATATTTAGCTTTCAGTTTTCTTTATGTGTTTTTATATAATTTCAGGAAAATAATTATCATATATAAATGTACACATCTGAGTCTGTATCTAATATGTCTCAATCTCAAGAGTTCTAAAACCCCTCAATTTCCTTCTTTCCTTCCTTCCTCTTTCCTTCTTTCCTTTCTTCTTTTCTCCCTTCTTTCCTATTCCTTTATTGGTAATTTGGGGTATAAAAGTTAATTGTTGGCAATATTTTATCAGAATTTTTAATGTGAATGAAGGATGAGAGATATATACATATATACACACACACATATAGTGATGATCCAACTTGGAATAAATATTCCCATATTTCTATGAAAAATTATGAATGCATTTAACTATAGTATGTTATTCCTTAACATTTTTCATAATATACAGTATATGTACTTACAACTTTATACTGTGAACTTAATTGTTTAATATCTACCTTCATGCATGGAAGAGTTTTTATGTTATTATAACGTATACTTTAATAATGTGATAAAGGAGAATGACATGGTGTTAAGAAATTATGTTAATGTAATGGGCTTTATGAATTCACAAATTAGCTGAGCACTGAGAGTGATTGGAATTAGATAGGCAAATCTCTTGAGGGGAGTAGGGCATTGATGTGTAAAAGATTATTTCTGAGAGTGAGAATAGCATGTGTATGGCCCTGTAGCATGAGGGAACATAGTAAGTACGAGGATTGTAAGACGTATATCTATGGTAATGATCATGAAGGTGAACAAGGAGTGATTTGAGGCAACTAACAAGGGTAAGGCCAAATATATAACAGTCAGCATATTACAGCAGGCTGTCCGGCGAGCCGGCCCTCCGCCCGCGCCGCGGGGTGGGCTAGCGCCCCGCGGGGGTCTCGGGCTCCCAGCCCACTGCCCCGCCTCCCCGCCACCCGCTAGGCGTCGTCCGGGGACGCCCCTTGCCGAGAGAGACCCTCAATCACAAGTCACCCCGCCCTCCCCACCCTCCTCGCCGTGCCACGCAACCCCGCCCCCGAACCGCCCTCCCGATCTCCGTGCAGTACCCCTCGCCCCTCGCCGGGAAGAAGTGACTCCAGCAGCCGTGGCGGCTCTTTGGGCCCAAGGGGCGGGCGCGGCAGCCATTGGCGGAGGCCGCTGCCTCCGGCTGTCAATCCCGCGGCCCGGCCCTGCCCCACCGGCGGAGCGTGGCAGGACGCAGGGCCGCGGGGGCTGTCGGGACGGCTCCAAGATGGCCGCGCGCTTGGGGTCCGCACCTGCTGGCGGCCTCGAGCCCCGTTAACTGCCACCGCTGCTGACCGGAGCCGCCAGTCGGCCTGGCGACTCCGTGGGCTGTCCCCGCGGGGCGGGAGGCCGCCATGGCGACCCTGGAAAAGCTGGCGAAGGCCTTCGAGTCCCTCAAGTCCTTCCAGCGGCCGCCGCATCAGCCCCCTCAGCCGGCACCGCAGCCGCCGCCGCCTCACCCGGTACCGCCGCCGCCTCACCCGGTACCGCCGACGCCTCAGCCCCGTCAGCCAGCACCACAGCCGCCGTCGCCTCAGCCGGCACCGCAGCCGCCGCCCCCTCAGCCGGCACCGCAGCCTCCACCGCCGCCGCCGCCGCCTCAGCCCCCTCAGCCGGCACCGCAGCTGCCGCCGCCTCACCCGGTTCCGCCGCAGCCTCAGCCCCCTCAGCCGGCACCGCAGCTGCCGCCGCCTCAGCTCTCTAAGCCGGCACCGCAGCCGCCGCCGCCTCAGCCCCCTCAGCCGGCACCGCAGCTGCCGCCGCCTCACCCGGTGCCGCCGCCGCCTCAGCCCCCTCAGCCAGCACCGCCGCCGCCGCCGCCTCAGCCGGCACCGCAGCCTCAACCACCGCCGCCGCCGCCGCCGCCGCCTCAGCCCCCTCTGCCAGCACCGCAGCCGCCGCCGCTTCAGCCCCCTCAGCCGGCACCGCAGCTGCCGCCGCCTCAGCCCCCTCAGCCGGCACCGCAGCCTCAACCGCCACCGCCGCCCGTCCACCGTGGGTCAGGAGCCGCTGCACAGACGGTGAGTCCCTGCGGGTCCCTCCCCAGCCCTGCGCGGGTCTCCGTCCCTCCCTCGGCCTCCCCCGAAGGCCCCGAGGCGGTCCGGGCACCAGGCCTCTGCTTTCCCGGCTGCGAAACTCGGGAAGGAACGGGGCTGTGTTGTGATCCGAGGCCGCGTGTCCCGTTCGGCTTCCTCTGGGCCACTCCCCACCCCTCTCCTTCTCAGGGCCAGGTGTAACATTTTGTCTTCCCTTTTCAACTGAGTGTTTAAAACAGTGTTTCAGATAACTGTCAAAACGCTATGCATGCAAAACCCTAGGTTAACTTAAGGGAAGGAGTAGGAGAGAAGAGGGGAAGGAGCGAAGTTCACTGGTCACTTCTGTGGGGGTGGGTTAGATGGTCACAGTGGTGAACGCTTAACTGCTACATGGCCCCGTGCGCTTACCAGCATAGTCGTTACTGTTACTAACCCCGGACAGCACTGGTGTTAAGGAGGCATGACCACGGACCGTGTGCTCATTGAGCTTAATTTTACACAAACTAAGATTTCCACAGAATCAAGACAGGCAGTAAACGCCAGCTGCAGAGGACAGCTTGTGCAGGGTTGGGGAACAGCATGGCATGATCAGAACTTTCGTTTGACTGGCTTGAAATGTAGAGGGAAAGGGAAATTTCACACTGATGAATCAGAGAGGAGATAGCTGTTTTTATTAAACTAAAATGGTTAAATGAGCCTTGTTGGTTAATGATTTGCCTTAGCAATGTGAATTTGGATTCTGCAAGTATTGTATAAGTTCTGTAAGAAGCTTGTTTTAAAATTTCAAAACTCTTAAGATATTAGAAGTTCAGTTTTATTTTATAAGAATTTTTTAAAAAGTGTTTATTTAACTCAATTAGAACTGAGTTCCTTTAACATAGACTTTATTATCTCATGTATTAATACCCTCTAGAGGTACAGAATGAAAAATGTGATTTATAAACAGACACATACAGACACAAGGAAAACAGAGTATGTAGCTTCAGTAACAGTTTAAGAGAAAAGTCAGAAACAGAAATTTTCCCTGGTCAAAATATCAAAAAAAGCATCTGGGGCTTATATCCTTTAATTGATTTGAGCTCTAAATGGACAAATACACAATTTTTTTTTTTAATTGCTAAGAACAAGATTCTTTTTCACGTTGAATAATGATTTTGGAGTTTAAATAAATACCAACAATAGAGCTATGAGGGAGGAAAAATATAAAATACTGATTTTTTTTTTTAATCTCACCGTAAGGTGCATTCTTAAATACCTAGGAGTGAACTGTCATGATTTGCGCAACTCGCTTGCAAATAGTTCAACAGTATTAACAATGATTGAATTTAGATGGTGGGCATATGGGAATTTATCATCCTATTAAACAGTTTTCTGTACTTCTGAGACTTAGAATAAAACATTGGAAGGAACCTGTTAGACATAATGCTCTATGAGAAGTAATTTGTTCCCTTTGTGAAATTCTAGGAAGGTTAAATTGCATGTTCATAACATCAAGAAAATCACAAGCATTTACGATGTAATCAGAACTACCTGAGGATCTGTGAAACTTGGTGAGTTGGTGGATTTTTTAAAATGTCTTAAAACATTTTGTTTTTACAAAGATTACAGGAGTAAGAGAAGATAAATTTTAATCAACTCTTAATATTTTTTCCTGGTTGATGTGATATAATTAAATGTGGGGAAAAAAAGGTAAATTCTAAAAGGAGACACTACCTTGATGGTTTTCTATGGAGGAAACTCAAGCAGGAGGAAGTTTAATTTAAAAACATAAATTACTGCTCTTTATAATACATTCTAAGTTGTCATTCTTTTGAATGCCTTCCTTTCCAAACAGGTGTGTTATTCTGGGAGATCATCAGGACTTCTGGGTATTTGGAGGTACTGAGCTAACCAGTGGAACTGCTGATTTATAAGAAGTTGTCCAGAATTTTGGAAAACTGATTAGTAGAGGTAAATAATATTTCCTTGGCAAGTGATGACAGAAAGTGACTTGAGTGAATTTTCCTTTGTTTTTAGGCAGATGTACCTAACCATGTATGTTAACAATGATTACAGGCTGGAGACCGAGAAGAACTACCATTTTTGCCAGCTGGGATGCAGAAAAATTTGGACTTCTGGGTTCCACAAATGGGCTGAGGTAACTAAGACAGAAAACGTATCTTCTTGGTCAACATGTATCTCAGGGTAATCACAGATGTGTTCCATTACCTGATATTGTTTTAATTTGGATAAATACTCAAGAAAATTTAAGAAATAGAGTTTGCTTTTGCTTTTACATCAGTTTGGTAAAACAGAACAACCTCTTAATTACTAAGTACAAACCAAGTTTTTCATTATTTTAAAAATATTTTAGTTTCTATTTGTATTTGTTTTGTGATAAGTAAGTAAAATCTGTAAGCTCAGAAAATAGTCAAACCTAGGAAGCTGCTTCTGACAAGTGAATTAGCTTATTGAAAATCTGATATAGATCCTTGGCATTAATTTTCAAGTTTTTACAGTTTCCTTGGATTTCTTCTATCTAGGAAAACAACATGCTCTTTTAAGATGACTATACTCTGATTATAGTCTCTCCTTTATGGATTCCGTACTAAATTGTAACCATAGGTATATTTTACCATTTACAAAATTGCCTGATTGGGAAGTATAATACAATCATTTTGTAAATTGAATTACTCTAAAATTTCAAGGATTTATTTTTAATTCAATTATGATTAATTTTCATTTGTCACTGGCTCTTAATGCTTTATTTTAAAGTGTCTTTCATAGGCCCCCTTCTTTCGTCTTCTTCCCTTAGGCTCTCTGTCCAGTAACTCTAAGTTCTTACATGTTCATGGTAGGCTTGTGTGTTTTTTTTAAAGGCAGGTGCACCAAAAAGCACTTTCCTGTGACTATCCTCTGTTTTGTTCATCATTTATGAGTCCAAATTTTATAGAATTGATTTGAAGGATGTCATATCTTTCTTATCATTGTGTCTGGTTTTTAAAATGCTTTCCTTCTGACTCATTTCTGCATACTTTAAAATAATAATATGAATCAAATAAGTATGGGAATAAAATCACAGTTACTTGTATCACATTTGATTCCATTTATATTGCAAAGTCTTATTATTATGTTGGTGTTATGAACATGCATTTCATAATACACTTATTTAGATGAATCAGATCTTATTCATTAAGGTCATTTACTTTTAGAAATATGTAATTTCTTGTGAATACATGTATATAGAAATACATGTGTCTTTCTATAATTTAAGCAGCTTAGAATACAGATAAAATAAATCCAAGATACAAGATAATATGCCTTGCATTAATTTAAATTCATGTGAGTTAAAAGACAATTTGAATATTGTTTCCCATTTTCTACTAGCTTCTTGATCATATTCAGCAGCACATTTACCTTTACATATAGTTAAGGAATCTTTTTTATTTCTATTGTAGCTCTGTTCATAATGGAAACTCTGCAGCAGAATCAGCTGTCATCTATCCCGTGTGGCCAAGTGCAGAGGTGAGAATTCTCATTTGTGGGATGACCACTCACAGCTTTAAATGTTTTTACTGTAACTGCTCTTATAAGGTAGCAAGCTAGAGAGAGAGAGAGAGAGAAACAGAGAGAAGAAAAGAGTTCTCTCTGCATATTCCCATGTGTGTGATGGCATTAGTCTTCTTCTGCTGTATTTTTCTAGAATGTGTGTGCGTGTGTGCATGTATGTGTGAGAGAGAAATGTCTTGTCTTTGTCCTAATAGCCACTCTTCTCTCCCTCTAGTTTTTTCTCTATCCTCCCCTCCTTTCTTTTTCTTTTTCATCAATATCTTCTCTTTCAAAAAATTCTTGATAAATCAAATTTCCAACTTCCTCACTTTTAATATGGTAAAGTTACTTGGATCCCCAATGTCAAGGGATCTCATACTTTAATGTCTGTAAGGATTGCCAGGGACACCTTTTAAAAGTACAGATTTCCAGGCCTTAATTTGAGCAGTTCTCTTCCAGTAGATCCAGGGTGAGGCTGAGCATCTCCGAGCCTTCCCCCTTCATATTATGGTGCAGGGGATCAGGGGCAGTTTTCCTCTGGGTCTCCGTGCTGTTGCTATGAAAAGTGGCTACAGCATCACTAATATTTTTCTTTCTTGTTTTAATTGCATTAATATTATGAAGCAGTTAATAGCATTTTCTTAAAATTATGGTCAAAGGCATAGGCGTTTGGTTTATAATGGTATCTGCAAACCACTCTTTTACTAAATTAATTTGTTTGTTTTGCTTGTATTTCCACAATTGTAAATGCTGTGAGTTAAGTGACTGCTTTGCTTCAACTACAGGAGAATGTGAAAACACTCCAGGAGAGAGAGGTTGCATATATCAATGCAGACTCATACACAGAAGGTAAATTTTATTTCAGATTGTCATTAAATAGTATACCAGTATTTAAGTCTATCAACTCCAACTCATAAACTAGGATTATCCTCTTTCTATGAGATGCCTCAATAATACCTCCATTTCTCCATTTTACCAGAGAGAACATTATTATGATTCAAATGAATCAATATGATTCATAACTAAGCTATTGATCCTAATTTCTTTAGAATATTTACCATTTGCCTATCTTGGATTACTACTTAAAACTTTAGTACTTTTGACATTCTTCCTGTGGAGCTATTTTTAAAAGTTGGGGTAAAATATTTCATACAGAAATAGTTCCTGTATGTATTGGACCAACTCTGAAATAAGCACCCACTACAGACTTCCTTTTGACCCTGACATGTGGCTCGTGCATCTGTAGGCTTTCATCATATTATGGTTATTTCTAGGTAAGTGTCACAGGACACATGTTAGTTACTGACATGCTCTAGTCTAAAGTCTTGATATTGAATTGAATGAATGAATAAAAACATGAACCTTATGGCCTTACCACTTCCTTTGCCAAAGACCCCTAGGTACTGCTGCCGTAATGAGCAATGGCCCTTACTGTTACTGCAGGAGCTGCGGCCTTAGCAGCAGAGTCCGCCTCTGCAGTCTCCTATCCCGAGTGTGTGCTGCAGCCTCTCTGGCTCCTGAAGAGTTATTTCCACCTTGTGTTTTAGTTTGAGCCAGACTGTTTGTCTGTCTGTCTATTTATCTACCTACCTATCTATCTATTCTAAAATCTTATTTATTTGTTTTTACTGAAGTACATTTGATTTATAATATTAGTTTCAGGTGTACAGCAAAGTTACACAGTTATATACATATACATATACATATACATATACATATACATATACATTTTTAGATTCTTTTCCATTATAGGTTATAATAAGATACTGAATATAATTCCCTGTGCTATACAGTAGGTCCTTGTTGTTTATCTGTTTCATATATAATAGTGTATATCTGTTAGTCCTGAACACCTAACATCTCTCTTCCCTTCCCCCTTTCTCCTTGGGTAACCATAGTTTCTTTTCTATGTCGTGAATCTATTTCTGGTTTGTAAATAAGTTCATTTGTATCATTTTTTTGTTTGTTTACATTCCACATATAAGTGATATAATTTGATATTTGCCTTTCTCTGTCTGACATACTTCACTGAATATGATAATCTGTAGGGTCCACCCTATTTTTAATTCTCCAGGAATGATGCCTTCAATTTGAAATCTGTTATATCTTGTTTATAATTAGAAAATAAAGTTAGAATTAAATACAGGTTTGAAGTCCATTTGGAGGTATTAAAATACTCTCTTATTTATTTTGCAGGCAATTATACCCTCAGAGTTGACTGTACACCTCTTCTTTTCCAGTTGGTATATAAACTGACAAAAGAGGTATGTAAATAGATCTGTCATAATGTTTTCTGATGAGTAGATAAGTCAATAACTTTTGTTTTCTAAATTACTAATATTTAAACTGGTGACAGACATAGCTGATTTGTATAAATAACAAATCAGAACGAGCTTTAATATACTTCTTATGTGACATAACTATGAGAACAGTAGTGCTAGTCTCTGTTCTAATAATAGTTCCTAATAATTGTATACATTTGTTAAAATGTGCAGGGTCTGTTGTTTCATGGGGCAGAGTCTCTTTGATGTAACAGAAAGAATACTGAGCTGGGATGGGGAAGCCTTGGCTGTGAAGATTGCCTTGGCTATTCATTCATTCATTCATTCAGCAAGTATTTATTGTGTGGTTACTATGCATCAGGTCCTATGAAATGAATTCTAGCAGCAACAGTGATAAAAGGACAAGGTTACTGAATCCAAATACTTTGTAATCTAGAGAGGCCACAGACCTGTAAATGAGGACTCATACTTCACTTGAATATTGGATACTATATACAGTGGAGGACAATTGCGGAAGAGAGAAGCTAAGACCCTGGGGTAGCTGGTGAGGTTGGAAAGCATTAGAAGGTGTTTACAGAAGGATTAGTGGTTAGGCTGTAAAATGGAAGGATGTGAAAGTGGGGAGAAGGTTTCTCCTCAGAGGATACAAGAGCTAATAAAGACATGGATGTGTGAAAGAACATTTCCTGACCTCTGGGTAATGCAATATAACCTAAATGTAAGGTGTTGGTGAAAAAGCTGGTAAGAAACGGGGCCTGACACATAGGCCTAAATGTTCATAAATCTGGTGATGGAGAAATTAAAGAATCTTTAACAAGTTTGTACATTATCATTTTTATTCATTAGAAAAATTACTCTGTATCAGTGCAGTGAATAGGTTAAGCTGTAGTAAGTCTAAAAGCAAAATGGAAATAATTCCACATACTTATTTAGCGCACAGGAATTTATAAATACTAGTTATTGATGTAAAAAGTACTCTGAAAATGCTAATGCACTCTGAATCTCTAAAGGTTATGTGATCTACTCTTTGAGAATATGTGTGCTTCATTTAAATAACCCCCCATTATAGAATTTAACTGTAGAAATATTTCTTTCAAGTAGGTATCACTTAGATGACAGTGGGAAGTATCTGTCACATCTCTGTGGTCCTGTTTCCCAATTGCCCTTCATCTTGCCCTGTCCTTTTCACTGTTAGTGTCTTTAACATCTCATCCCAAGTGAGCATCCTCCCATGCCCATCACAACTCCCACCATACTGGGAAGCTTAGGTCCTTGATCCTTTTATTGAAATGTCCCATAAAAACATCTTATCTAAAAGCACGCTGTAAAGACAGCCCTTGTTGGGGAATCCTTCTCAGGAGATACATTTACACTCTGTCCTACAGAGGAGGCTCCTGCCTTTATAGGAGGGGTAGTAAGAATTTTAGGACCAAGAAGGAGAAGCTTAGGTCTATCCCCTTTGTACATTTATTTAATAAGTATTAAATGTGTAAGTGGTTACCATAATGACAGGATAAATCAAACAGAGATTCTGCTATTAGTGTGTTACCTGTGTAGCCAGGAGAGACTATGATGAAGAATTTTCAAATCCAAGATAGAGATTAAAATCACCAAAGTGAATACAGATAAAAGTGTGGGAAGCAAAAAATAAATATCTTAGTTTATTATTTTACATGTTGGAATTAAACAGCCTGCTTAATGGGAAATTGCAAATTTTTTTCCAATTTTAAAGCCTCTTTTATGTTAATTTGAATTTAATTTGCATGCCACTTGTATTAGATACAATATATTTGTCTTTCAGAGTTTTTGTTTTAGGTAGTTTTTTAACAGTTTAACTGGGAAATTAAAATGTATCTTTAGAAGTTACATTATCAGGATGAACTAATTAATTGTCCAGAAGAGAAGAGTGAGATTTTATAATCTTTTTTGATTTGATTGTCAGTGGAGGAATCAGACATCATTCATCTGGAGAAATGCTGTTGGTTGCTGAGGGCTCAATCCCGAACTGGATGATTTGACTTAGAGACATTTGGCCCATTGGCTTCACCACCAATTTGTCCATCTCTGAGTGAAGGTGGGAATCCTTCTATTTTCTACAAATGTCCTTTGGTAAACATGTGAGCCTTGTTCCACCTTTGGAGCCTTGTGTAATTCGGTTTACCTTTCTGCACCTGAATATTCTCATATATAAAATCAGTTTGACCAAGACAATCATTATGAAACTGTGCTCCAGTGCGGTGCCTCAGCATCTGGTGCAAGGTCAGGGTGGTGGACACTGAATAGGCAAAGCTCTAGCTTCCACACGTGACCTCACCTCTTCCTCAGCTGAGTAGTGTCTATTGTATTTCTTTTATATAGAAGAAGGTTCCACTGCTGTATCCTTCCCCCACCCTTAAAAAATTAAGAAACCACTGGACTAGACCATCTCTAAGGTCCCCACTTAGCTCTAAACTTTTCACTACTATATATATATATATATATATATATATATATATATATATATTAAATGAGGTTTACAAGGAGTAGTTGTGGCTGATAATCACAAAAACTGTATTTGAAATCTGAAAGCTTGGGTTCTGCTTCTGATTCAGACCTTTTTAAAAAAATTTCTTACTTTTAGCAAGTCATTTAACTACTTCTTAGCTTCAATTTTCTGCTCTTTGAGGGCACAGAATTAGATTCTTGAAATAGACAGTCTGTATTCTTCAGGTTTCTAGTGTGTTTTAGTAATATTTGTTAGGGGAGCTAGAACAGACAGGGCTTCCACTTCAGCAGTGCAGTTATGTTTTTACCTTTTTAGAATTAGAGATTGAGAAATCATTTCATTTGAAAACAAAATGGTTCTATTTATTTTTTATGAAAAGTTTAAAAACCACAAGATTAGATTATAAATTACCCTTTATTTCTGAAATTTAATATATTTTATTTATACAGATTAAGTGGTACAATGAAGACTGCAGTACAGAATTTCTTTCTCTTATAATATAGTGTGTTAGTTTTCTTTGCTTCATGAAGGAGTTGTATGAAGCTTGTTAATAACAACACAGTATATCTTTGATAGAGTTCAACTTTTCTTCTTCTTTTTTCTTTTTTCTTCTTAGTCTTTCCAAATTAGGATAATTGTGGTCTCTGACTTTTTTCCAGTTAAATTTTTAAAATATATTTTAATTTTTTACATTCTACAATCACTTTTGACTTTTGGAATTAATATAAGATAGAGACAGGTAGGCAGACAAAACCAAACACTAAATGATAGTATTTTCTTCTAGGAAGTTAAATTTTGGTTATAATTATTCCAGGGGGAAAAAAAAAAACTTCCTAAGACAGTGGAAACTACTGATAACTTTTAAAAACTAAGTCAGTTTATGCGAGTCATGCCTCCTTTCATAAGCATGTCATTATTAACAGGAAGTTTGTTTGCTGTGATTTATTCTGTGTTCCTATTTTACAGGTTTATTTAATGCTTTTGGTGAAAATCATGACAGCCACATAGATTTTAAGGAGATATCCTGTGGGTTATCAGCTTGTTGCAGAGGACCTCTGGCTGAAAGACAGAAATGTAAGTGTGTTAAACATCACAAAATTTGGAAGCTATACAGAGAAAAAAATTAGCATCCATTCATGTAAAAAATCATCTGATTAAGGCTTGAATTTTCATCTCTTTGGCAAATAGCAATCTCTTGCTGAGGTTTTACTGAGGTCAGCGTAAAGGTTCAATCATCTATTCTTTTTTACTGTGGAGTAATTTAAGATCTTTGTTATTAATAATGGTTGATTTTCCAGATGAATGTACAATTCATGATAAATGAACTACATCATTCATGATGTGTTTGAAAATGTTAAGCATATAGAAAATATTTTCTGGTAGTCTATATAGAAAATTTGTCTTGCTTAACTTGAATTCCAACTTATTTTCTAGCACTGTGTATATTGATATTAGCAAAATTAAATTTATGATAAAACAATTTTATTAAATGCTAAATTTATCTTTTAAACCTAGCTAAAATATTATAGCGTAATTTATAAGCATATTACATTAATAAATCTTAACCATATTTGGTTAGGAAAATGCAGCAGTTTACATTTAATTGGAACCTAATTCTTATATATTCACTAGGGTCATTATCTCTGCATATTTCTAAAATACAGCTTCACAAATACTGCGTATTTTGGGTATGATACTTATTAGTTCAATATTCTTTAGTAATGTTGTACTGTGATGTACTCAGTTAATTTAATAGCATAATTAATACATAATTATTACACACACGGGTGTGTGAAGTAGATAATTATTTAATCTTAAAAATTTATATTTCTTTTATCTTCCCTGATAGTATACCATTATTCTAACCTGGCTTTGTGATAGATTATTTGTTCACATTAAAGTTCTGGTATTAAAGAGGCTGAAGTCTTTGTTTCTCAGTTGAGGTTAATTATTGTCTTAAATTTTTTTTTAATTTATTTTTTGCCAGTGGACTAGTGGAAGTTAACCAACTAGACTAACTAGCAATTTTGCTGATATTGATGTTAATTAGCAAAGTGCTGATATTTCGGATTTTTAGCTTGTTGTATATAAACTTCATTGAAGATTTGAGATTGTTCTTAGGCAAAAATATTGGGTGCACATTAATTACACTGGAGAGGCAAAATCTTTATACAGTCATCTCTCATTATCTGCTGAGGATTGGTTCTGAGACCCCCTCAGATACCAAATCCATGGATGCTCAAGTCCTTATGTAAAATGGCATAGTGTTTGCATATAACCTATGCACATCCTCCTGTATACTTTCAATCATCTCTAGGTTACTTGTAATACGTAATACAATGTAATTATTTGTAAATACAATGTAAATGATATGTAAATAGTTGTCAGTGAATAGGAAATTCAAGTTTTGCTTTTGAGAACTTTCTGGGAAAATTTATATATATATATATATATATATATATATATATAATTTTTGATCTATTGTTTATACCTGTGAATGCAGAACCAATGGATACAGGGGGCTGACTGTACCAGCTTTTTGTTGATTCTTAATGTAGATGGAATATTTTCAACATTGTAAGAATCAACTCTGAAGTGATCAGTTTTAAATATTAGAAATTAATTTAAAAGCTTGAATTACCTTCTCAAAATCTGTGAGATATTGTATAGTAACTTGGCCCTTCTTTTTCAGTTTGCAAGAAATTTAACTTTAGATTTAGGTGAAGGATAGAGTTCTCTAAGCTGGCTAATGATATAAGGAGAGAGACTTGTGAAGTGTACAGGAATTCCTACAAGTTCAAAGGACTTTAATGACACAATCTCCTCCAAATAAGAACTTAATCCAGAATGTAATTGTTTGAGGAACTAAGTAATTTTACTAGGGCGGCTTGTAATAAAATGTATTGTACTTCAGAATATGAAAGTAATTTCCCTCCATAAGAGTTTCTTTTCTTTAGTTTGCTTCAAGGTATTTGATGTTGACGGTGATGGAGTTCTCTCTAGGGTTGAACTGAGAGACACGTGGTTGCACATTTAGAGGTCTGGAAGGACAACTGCACCGATGATACCCTGGTAAAGTCTGATTGTATACATCTTCTTGAATGTAAACTTCCAACAGGAACATAGAGTGAAGAATTTTTTAAAACAGGTTGAGAAAAAGATTTCTTACTACTTCTAGGTTCTATATTATGCTACTCAAAATATTCATAGCCAAAGATGCAAAATTGGGAAGAGAATTTGCCTTAGAAAATTTAATAAGCTGAATGTATTATATTAAAAAAATGAAACCACTGGAAAATTGTCATAAATTTTTAAGGCAAACAAGCAATCTATTTCTGTAATTAAAAAAAGAAAAAAAAAGTTGACCGAAAATACTTTATACTTCAGCTACTGGCTAATAAAAATGATACCTTCTCTATCCTAACTACTGATTTGGGTTTCTGGTTTTAAAGGAATTACATGTGGATGTATCCAACATTGTAGAAGACACATAGAATGCACATGACACCACAAAGGTGAGTCTAGCAGAGACTAATTTATTCTTTTCTAAAAATACATTATATTCTGAATTGCTATACATACCTTACGTATACATACTTGAATCTCTTCTACATCATCCCTGCTAAATGCTTATTTGGACCTGTGGTTACAATACCTCCAAGTTGTCCCTAAGGAAAGCCCATTCCACCTTTAAAGAACTCCATTAAGTGTTATTTACATAAAAACATTATATTTTATAAGCTAGGCATTTTATAAAAATTAAGTAGAGACAGCCCTTGACATCTGTAGTTTATAATCTTTACTTCTCCCATTTTAATACATTATAGTAAAACAAAGCTTATATTGAGCAAAAGAAGCCACAGAATAAAAGAACACATTGTACAATTCAATTTATATGAAGTTCTAGAACAGAGACAACTCATGTTAATAATTGTTACAATAGTGATTTTGGAGATGCGTCATTTAACTGGGAAGGACCATAGGATATCTGGGATGATGGAAATTATTTTTTATCTCAATCTGGGTGGTGTATATAGTTTTAAAATTTTTTTTTTCAATAATATTGGTGAGGGTCTGCTCTAAGTTTTTTAATAGCAGCCAGAATAAGTGTATAATAGCAGAAACAAGCATGTACTTTACAAAGAATAAAGCCTTGAATTTTTTTTAGTTTCACAACATTTATTAAAGATATTATAATAGGTTTGCCTTAATGTCTATGTATCCCTGTGAAACTGAAGATAATCCATATATGTGAGACACATATGAGTTAATTTGACCCTTTGTATTCAAATGTTGACATGTACCAAGTAGCAGATGGTAGGATGTAGACCATAGTGGTCTTATACAGGCTTAGAAAAATAAGTAACTTTTTTTTTCAATCACAAATCCAGAAGAAATCATCATAGTCTTATTAACTGACACTCAACAGAAATAAATAATAGAAATGAATTTTTCAGGGCTTGATCTTTGGCAACTCAGATAACCATCTTCATTTACTTTTCTGCCCAAAACTAAGGTAGCCATTTCTATTTGGTATATATGAAAACAGAAACATAGGAAAGTTTCTGTTAGGAAATACCTTATGTAGAGATACAATTTCCATTGCCTTTTTTCTGGGTGTTTGATAAGTATGGAGGTTATCATCGCTGTCTATTTTTATGTAAGACCGTGTTTCTTCTTATGGCTGTACTTTTGAACATTAAAAAAAAAGATCATTTAGCTGCTCCATCTCCGTGTAACCATATAATGAAATGGTAAAAATTTAGAATAGAATTTGGACCTTTCAACCAAACCTATTACCCATATTCACTGGTGACTAGACTGTGACAGTATTACCCATTATTTTGTACCATTACATTGGTATTAATATACTTTTATGGAAGTTGCATCATGAAAGCCAATAATTACCATCATAGTGCTTTAAAATCTTTTCTTATAATACATGGTATTATATATTGAATGAATACATGAATATCATTAATAACAATTATTAAATATCATTAAATAATAAATCATTAGATAATAAAAATATAATTAAGTAATAAAAGCTAAGAACATTATTATTCATCTAGGATTGTTAAGGTGATTGTTCAAAACATGAAGTAAGAAGCATTTGGTTATATTTTTGCTTGCCAAGAAATATTGTCTACTGTATATAAATGTAATTTTTGGTACACTTTGACACCAAAAAAAAAAAAATACTGCTTTATTCAACTTGTGAAAGTAATGTTAAATTTTATTTTGAGGAAATGTTAATATAGATACTCATTTATTATATATATTTAGTTTTTTAAAATCTCTTAAGTAGTCTAATAATATTGCCAGATGTTTTAAAGAAGATCTTAGAAAATTGTTAGGGTCAAAGGGCATAATCCAGAGAGTTTGGAAAGATGCTTTCAAAGTTAGTAAATAGTCCTTTTTCTCTAACCAGAACCTTTTGTGGGTTCTGTTAGTAAACTTCACCTTGAACCAGAAGATACTGTGAGTTATTTCCCAGGTCTTACTGGAGGATGAAGATTTTTGGTGATAAATTGCCCACGTTGTGACTGACTACTTCAGAGTTTGGTTACTTTTGAACTTATTCTTGCTGGCCTACTTTCAGATGAACACATAGCATCTACGTTAAATCATTAGTTTTCTTTCAGACAAATGACCATTGCAAGTTTAATAAAACAGATTTTATTCAAATAATATAAGAAGATGAAGATTTAAGATATTCTTAAATATTGTTTCTCTTTCAGAATGGCCATCTTAACTCTAGAGGAATATCATATCTGGAGTGTGAAAAATGTTCTTGCCAATGAGTTTTTGAATCTACTTTTCCAGGTATGTTTAAGGTAAATGACAGAGACCGAGGGCAGTGGTACCAGTAGTTCTACATCTTTTCCATTATGTAGTAGTTAGACAACTAGACTACAAAACCATATATTGTCAAAAGAACTGCATTAACCTGTACACCACCTGCAGATGGTAAGTTAGAGCGTGCATGCTTCTCAGAGTCACAATGTGCATGATAGGAAAGTAGAGTATAGCTGATAATGTTTATCTTAATAACTCATGATAGAGCAGATTGTAGACACATAGAAAAGAATTTAAAATGTAAAACACATTATAATTTGCTATTTTTCTTTACCTTTTTTTTTTTTTTAAGACCCTTCCTAACAAGTAAGGCAGTGTGGACAGAGACATAGATCATAAGTCGGCAGCTGTAAATTTTTCACAAAGTATACAATCTTTCCAGTTAGGAGGTTATTTTAGATGCAAATCTGTTTCTTAATTTTCTTTTATTCTTTCTTTCTATCTTTTTTTTTTCTTTTTTTTAATTTAATTCTTTAGAAGGTCCAAAAAAGATTGAAGGAGAAAGGAGGAAAGAAAAGCTGTCAGGGGTGAACATGAAATCATAAAACTTGCCAGATTTTAACTATTTTCCAGTTAAAGTAGTTCTCTTTGCTCCAATTTAAAGAAACAACTTATAGTTTCCCATTTTTCATAGTTCTTCATAAATATATGTTGATTTAATAGTATTTTACAGGGTGTGAGTAGGGACAGACTGGAAGTTCAAGATTTGTAAATACTGACAGGTATATATAGAATAGATAAACAAGTTTATACTGTATAGCACAGGGAATTATATTCAAAATTTTGTAGTAGCTCATGGGAAAAAATATGAAAACAAATATACGTATATTCGTAAAGTACTGAAAAATTGTGCTGTACACCAGAAATTGACACAACATTGTAAACGGACTATAACTCAGTAAAAAAATAAAAATAAGATAAAACTGTTAGAACACTATAAAAAAAATAGTATTTTAGATTCTTCTTATTTTATTCTCCTTTTCTTATAAAAGCACCCCTATGAAGATCAATAAGACTTGATATCTTTATATCTATCATGATTCTCCATTGTAAATAGAGTAACCTGCCTGTGACACAGCTATGTTAGAATAAATGAAAATTGGACTCTTCCTGACAGCTAATAATTAATGTATATTTAAAGCATATGAAATCTGATAAGTCTATGATACCCATTTAAATCAATCAGTTGCTCCACTGTCAGTTATCAGCCAGGATCTAAGTTGATGTCTTTATAAAATATAAATACATATAAAAATAATATAAACCTACTATAAACAGAAATGACTTGCTTAGTAATATGAAAATTGAGCAGCTATTTTTATCTCATTTAAAATGATGTCCTCAATTACTTTGTTATCATTAATTATATAAACATTTTGACCACTTAAGTTTGTGTCTGAGTCACCTTGCAGCTCTTACATAGCAAAGCATTTTGAACTTTTATATTGCCTTTCCTATTTTCTCATGTTTATCAGGGACTTGCATAGGCACTATTTTTTCTAGGACTCTATAAACAGATGTATGCCTGAGATTTTCTTTTGTGTCTGTGTTTCTAGCATTATATTACTGACAGATTTTTTTGTTGGTTATCAATCTAATTTTTTTTGTTGGTATATATAGTCCTTTCAGCCCTTTCAAATATATATGTAGTCAGTTTACAATGTGTCAATTTCTGGTGTACAGCACAATGCTTCAGTCATACATGAACATATATATATTAATTTTCATACTCTTTTTCACCATAAGTTACTACAAAACAGTATTGGATATAGTTCCTTGTGCTATACAGTATGAACTTGTTTATAAATTGGGAGTTTGAGATTTGCAGGTACTAAATATTAACATTACATTTTATGATGCTTACTTTATCCCATATTCAGACATGCTTTTAAAACTTAATTTTCACTTAATATATAAGTAATCAGACTTACTCTAAATTGTTTTATTTTCTGTCTGTTTCTAAAATAGAATTAGCTAGTAAATTCAGTGATAAAAGCTTGAATTATACTTTTATTTTATTTGCCAAGATCCCACTCCTGGCTGACCATTTTGGGTATTTAAGTATAAAGTAAGTAGATGTCAGTAGAATTAGGAAACCATTCCTGTGGTAATATTATTTTCAGTCCTTTCAAATAAACTCAGTGCCCAATATTTTGCAGAGGAAGCATTCTAAACATGATCAGGATCTTCTATCTTGTATGTTTGTCAGAAAGCGTCAAATGTTAAACAGTTTGATAAACAGAATAGTGCACCACACTGACCCCTACCTATATCCATGCTCTAATCCTGAAATCTGTGAATATGTTATTTTACATGGCAAAGGGGATTTTGCAGATGTATCAGGTTAAGGACTCTGAGACAGGGAGATTAGCCTGGATTATCTACATGGGCCTAGTCTAACAACAGGAGTCCTTAAAAATTGAAAATCTTTCCCAGCTGTGGTCAGAAAGATATGACTTTGGAAGAAGGATTAGAAAGCTGTAAAGCTGTTAGCTTTGAAGATAGAGGAAGGGCCATGGGTAAAGAAATGTGGGTGAACTCTAGAAGCTGGAAAAGACAAGGAAATATATTCTTCCTTTGACCTACAGAAGGGCATACAGCCCTGCTGACATCTTGATTTTTAGCCAAATGATACCTGTTCCTGACTTGACCTACAGAACCATAAAATAATAAGTTTGTGTTGCTTTAAGCTGCAAAATTTGTGATAATTTGTTACAGCAGTGATAAAAATAAATATAGGGGAGGTAATCCAACTTTATGGATTGGAGGGCTCAGCATTTTAAAGATGTCAGTTCCCCTTCAACTGATTCAAAGATTTATATGTGCACATCAAAATCCCCAACAGTTAATTGTTGTTACTGTTTTTTTGTAGAACTTGACAAGCTGATTCTAAATACATAGAGAAGCGTGAAGGGCCAACAATAGCCAAGATGATATTAAAGAACAATGTTAAAGGACTTATAAAACAATATTAAGTCTATGTGATAACTACCTAAAGTTAGACATATAGACAAATGGAACAGCATTGAATTAAACCCTGTACCATACATGAACAGTAACTTTAGATAGGTTATAAATCTAATATATTTGAAACATAAAGCAAAGCATCTGGGGGAGGGTAAAGCTCAGGTGGAATGTGTGCTTAGCATGCATAAGGTCTTGGGTTCAACTCCCAGTACCTCCATTAAAATAAATAACCTAATCCCCCACCAAAATAAAGCATCTAGAAAATAGTGTAGGAGATATTTTAATGACTTTGAAGTGGCAAAGTGTTCTTAAACCGGACAAAGCATGAAACATAAAAGAAGAGTTTTAAGTTGGACTTCAGTAAAATTAAGAATTATTTTTATCAAGAGATACCATTAAGAAAGTGAAAAGCTAAGCCACACGGTGGGAAAATATATTTGCTATACCTATATCCAACATAAGACTTGTATCTAGGGCATATAAAGAACAAAAACCAGTGGAGAAAAAGGCAGAACCTCAATATTAAAATATGCAAAATAATTGAACAGGTGCTTCACACACACACAAAAAAATCCACATAAGCTATGAAAAGGGGCTGACCTCTTTAGTAATAATGGAAATACGTACTAAAACCACACTTGGAACACCATTAGACATCCACTAGAATAGTTAGTTGTTAAGTGATATGAAGCATTGGTGAGGGCAACAAGCAATGGGGACTCTTACACATGGCCAGTGGGAATATAAATTCTTACAAATACTTTGGAAATAGGCTTTTTGAATGAAAGTTATATATGTGTGTGTGTGTGTGTATATATGTACACACACACACATACACATACACACAGACCCACACCCTATTACCAAGGGTAAGCCATGTGTGTACCCTTCAGAAACTTCTACATCTGAGCACCAAAGGACATCCAGAAAATTCTCATAATCACTATTTGTTATACCCCCAAATAGAAAATGACCCAAACACTTGTCAACAATAAATACATAACCATAAGTGGTGGCACATGCATACAAGTTGTATACTTTAAAGCAATAAAAAATATACTAGTTTACAGAAAACACTAGTGGATGAATCTTACATAATGTTGAGTGGAAAGTACGGGACCAAAAATTTCAAAAGCAAAAAAACCAATCCATGGTGGCTGAATTTAGGATGGTGAGTCCATCAAAGGGGTGCCGTAGTAACTGGGAAGAAACCCAAAGTGGAACAGCAATGTCCTGTTTCTTGACTGGATGAAGGTTACATAGATGTGTTTACTTTGTGAAAAATCACTGAGCTGTATACTTAAGATGTGTTCACATTTAAGCATGTATACTATATTTGCATTTTTTAAAAAAAAGTTTGCTTGCAAAAAAAGATATCCAAAGCCCAAGTATTTATCAGTAGGAGAATGGATAAAACAAATGATAGTATATTCAAACAATGGAATACTACTCAACAATAAAAAAGAACCAACTACTGATTGAAGGATGAACCTCAAAAGGCTAATTTATACATTTCATTGTTAGGTAAATTTTAACTCAGAAGGTAAACAAAACTGTAAACAGGCATGTGCCCTGGGGGGAGGGGTGCTGTAGCCTTTGTCTCCTCAGACCTGTGCCATTACTGGCACATCTCGCAAGAAGAGAGGCAGGGCTCAGCCACAGCTACCATCTCCTCCTGTGCATAGTGCCTGGGTGGGGGCGGGGCTGAGGCCTGAATCTGCACGTGGGGGCTCCACAACCTCCTAGGCAGGACTGAGACTTGTTTATAGCCCGAGGCAGAGAGGATCTTTCTACCCTGACACCTCAGAGAACTTGTGCTGCCAAGAGAAACAAGGAGCTCAGATTTGGCACAGAGCATAGGTGGGGCTGTTCCGCAGTCTTCCCCGAGCCCACCTACAGACCGCCTACCCGAGGCAGAGCAGGCAGCTGCACAGAGCAGCAGAGTGACCAGCACGAGGAGAGAGCAGGTGGGCAGCCACCCACCTTCCTGGCAGGAACACAGCACCTGACCACGGTGCTGGGACGGTGTGTGATCTGCCCACCTGCCTCCCCCTGATCACAGCATCTGACTGTGGCATCAGGAGGGGGAGTGACCTGCCCGCCCACCGGGTAAGAGCTCAGCTCCTGACCTTGTGTTAGGAGGGGACACAATCTGCTAGCCAACAGCCACTGAGAGCAGCACAGATGAGGGCGCCAACAGAAGGCCTATGAAACAGCAAGCTGAGTTCGCGAAGCAGGGTGAAGATACAAAGACCTGTCGATCAAATCATTAAGGGCACACCATCTCCAGGTTAAGTAGGTAACTGATACTCCTTAAGCCACGGTGCCAGAGAGATATGAGCAATGTGAAGAAGCAGAGAAACCACTCCCAATTAAAAGATCATGAGAAATCCCCTGAAAGCATGATCAAGGAAATAGACATTGATGGCCTACTAGATCAAGGTTTCAAAAAAAGAGTGATCAAAGTACTGAAGGAACTAAAAAAAATAGTGTTTAGGGATATAAAATATGTCAAAAATGAAATAGAAACTATAGAGAAGAACCAAGTAGAATTAGTAAACTCATTGTCTGAGATGAGAGCTGACCTAAAGGCTGTGCAAAGCAGACTAGAAAATACAGAAGAACAAGTATGTGATCTAGAAGACAGGACAACAGGAAGCACCCAATCAGAACAGCTGAGAGAAAAACAAATAAGAAACAATGAAAACAATATACGGGACCTATGGGGTAATATAAAGTGTGCCAATCTATGCATAATAGGAGTTCCAGAAGGGGAAAAAGAACAAAGGGGATTGAAAAGGTATGGGAAGGACTCATGACTGAAAACTTCCCAAACCTAAAGAAGGAATCATATCCAAGCACAGGAGTCTCAGAGGGTCCCAAACAGGAAGAACCCAAACAGACCCACACCAAGGCACATCCTAATCAAGATAGCCAGAGTCAAGGATAAAGAAATGATCCTAAAGGAAACAAGAGAAAAACAGAGTGAGTTACAAGGGAACCCCCATAAGGTTTTTAGCTGATTTCTCTACACTATTTACAACAGCTAAGACATGGAAACGACCTAAAATGTCCATCAACAGATGACTGGATAAAGATGTGGGATATTTATATGATGGGATACTATTCAGCCACGAAAACTGACAACATAACGCCATTTGCAGAGACATGGATGCTCCTGGAGAATGTTATACTAGGTGGAGCAGAACAGAAAGAGAAAGAGGAATACCATATGAGATCACTCATGTGTGGAATCTTAAATATATGCAATGTCTTGTGGTAACTCACAGCAAAAAAAAAAAGTGACAATGAATGTATGTACGTTCATGTATAAATGAAAAATTGTGCTCTACACTGGAATTTGTCATAACATTGTAAAATGACTATTACTCAATAAAAAATGTTTAAAAATAAGTAAAATAAAATATAACCTTTAAAATACTGTATAATGAGAGGTGTGATGTTCTAGTATCTGTTCTAAGAAGTACGTTAGACACACATAAGAATAACCAATGGTCAGAAAGATCACATGTTACCAGCTACCACCCCATTCAAATTAATGGCATTTAGGAGATATTCATATATGTGTGTACATATGTAAAATATGTATTAGTATATATGTAAATCAAATAAAATATAATCTAATATAAAATCATATCAGCAAAAGCACTGTGCTGACATAAGTATCTTGGTGTAAATAGATTACAATTTTTTATTGAGTTGTCATAATGGGAATATTGTGAACCAAGGGGCAGTTGTAAAAAAAAAGTCATCCAAAAAAAAAAAAAATCCTGACTACATGAAAAGATGCACAGTTACTATAAGGCCTCTCCCCTTATTTACTATCAATGTGAGAAAGTCTCTTGGAATAAGTTAGGAGAATTAAAACTCTTAACAAGACACAAAAATGCACTCTCTGTTAAAGAAAATAAACCAAAAGAAAAAACAAATGAATGGACAATTAAGATCCTACAGATAAAAATACCAATTTTTATGGGAAATATAGCCTTAAAATAAAAAATGAGATTATATTCTAATTTCACCTTTTGAATAAAGATATACAAAATTTAGCTGAATACCTTCGTATTTTGCACTTACGAAGAAAAAATGTATTTGCAATGAAAAAACAGCCATTATCCTGCCTTTTGAGTATTCTAAAGTTTTAGGTTTGAATATATTTCATCTTAAATGGTCTTAAGCACTATGCACTGGTTGGTGTTTTAAAAATACCACTGTGTGTGGAACTTCTAAAAGTGATTAAAAAAATTTATATTTTTGTAATAATTTAGTAATGGCCCGGATATTATTTTTAACAAGACTACTCACCATGGAATGGTGCAAGATTTTTTCGATGAGTTTATATTCACACATGTTGAAGATTGTCACTATATTATGAGAAAATGTCAACCATGGCAGTACTTTGACTTGAAAACGAGATAAGCTGAGAAGCATATTTTAAGTATAAAATAAATGATTGCATGCCTTTAAAGACAAGAAAGTAAAAGCACGATAAAGTCTGACTTTGACACACTTAAAATATAAAAATTAACATAATGTGATTTACACACTTCTCTTTAACTCTTTCAGTACTTTCTCAGCCCCTTTCCCATTACACCTGCGTCCCTGCTCCTGACCCGCCCGGTGTACACACCCCTGTTCACACGGGGGAGGGGGACCCGGGCGGTGAGGACCAGGGACGCGGACACTCACCTGCTCCCTGCGGGCGAGAATAGTCGAAGCGGGCCCGCCGGCGCACCCGTCCCCTCCTGCCCAGCCGGCCGGGGCCCCAGCTCGGTCAGGTCCACAAACACCCCGGCAGGAAGCGGGCGCAGGCAGTGGGAAACCGGCGTAACTTCAGACAGCGGTCGGGGAGCGTCCTCCTCCCGCGGACACGCAGGCAGCGCTGTCCTGGATCCTCCATGGCGCCGCCCGCTCAGTCCTGAGGAAAACAAGCTCCGCCCCCAGGGAAGACGCTGGCTGCTTACGCGATCTGCGCATGCACACCGCCACCTAAGACACGCTGGCTTCGCGCGCCCCCTGCAGGTCCTCGAGGGCGGTGCAGGATACTCAGAACTCACTGTAGAACACATGACCCCTCCCAGCCAGGATGCTAAATCACTGGAAATCTCAGTGCCCTGGCCTCTTTGTTGATGGCACTGGCGATGCACTCATCCAGCCATGCCTGCTCTCTTGCCTGGCACATGCCTCAGTCTTTGAAATCCCGCCTGAATCAGATTCTGTTCTGGAGGAAGGACAGGTGCAGAAGAATCTCAAAATTCCAGAGTTAGAAGATGATCAGGAACCCAAACTCAACTCTGTCAATTCCCTGGGGTCCCCTGAGGAGTGTGGTTTTCTCAGAACCATCTGCCCTGTGTCAGGAGCAGACCAAGCCTCAGGTAGCTTAGAGAAGCTATCATGCAGCACATGCTTTGGACGGTTCTCAGTTCTGACCTGCATGATCTTGAGAACCTTTTGTAACTCCTAACACTGTTTTCTCATACCTATAGTGATGGTTATTGACGACTGAGTTAATCCTCTTACAGTGCTGAGGTGCTATTGTTCCTTGGAAAACAGAATATTTTGAAGGGATCAACTGTTTATCACTTCCCCCTAATTAAGTATGTTTTTAAAATTAGAAATGTTTCAGGGGGCACTCAGGTCCTCCTCTTGCACCAGTTCCTGGTGTTGGCAGTTTCTGCTCTGAGCTCCAGATCCTGATCCTGCCGGTGGTCTATGGTGATGCCAGTGTGTGCATGCTCTTCCTTGTGCACCGTTGTGGAAAGGAGACAGCCCTTCCCCTACATGAGGCTGCAACATTCTGACACTCAAAGCAGGCACAATGAAGAATCAGCTAGAGCCCCCGGTACCAGCTGTCCCAGGTAGAAACATCACCTTCACCACAGTGTTCCTGTGCTCCTATCAGGCCTTCACTACTCCCAGCAGGCCATGCATGAGTAGTGTGACAGGTGACTGCCTGTCCCAGCACAGCATGGTGGTGATGATCCCACCTTATCTGTTTGTCTTTGGAGTGTCCCACACCTCTCTGAGTTTCACTTTGCTCTTCTCACAGGCAGGGTTGTACAGGCATGAACCTCACAGTGTTATGATAGGTAGTCATGGTAGCTGCTCACCCAGTGGCAGGCTCTGCCGAGAAGGCTGCTGGGAGTGCTGTGTGTCTTCACACTTGTCCTTCACTCTCCCCAATGAAAACACTCTTGGCCTTATCCTTCCCTGGCCTGTGGCCTTTCTGTGTTTGCAAAAGAACATGGAAACAATCTGTTTGCAAAGAAGTTTTGAGGTTCTGTCCATCTGGTCCAGGAAATGCTGACTCTGCTAGATGTGCTGTTGGGTGGGCTCTCATGGGAGAGGCTTGGGCAGGACTTCCCTTGGCAATAAGCTGCCCCACCCAGGCCTTTCCATGATCCAGACTCCTGGGACCAGGGTGCAAATCCCCAGCTCCCCACTTGTCAACAATGTGACCTGGGCAACTTTCTCAGACCCAAGCTTTGTCCACCCAAGGTCATCAGAGATGGGGGATAACAGGATGTCCTGCACAGAGTGTCTGTGCAGATTAAGTGAGGTAGAACAGACAGAACAGTGGTGGGGCCTGGCCCATTGGTTGGCAGAAGGGAGCTCACCATGTGCAGCAATTTCCACGGGTCACCCAGCAATCTGCCCAGAGGTTTAGCCACTCCATCACTATCATGTGTCTGAAGTCCACTTAACCACATGGGAGAGAAACAAACACATATTCTGAGTGTAGCTGCCACAGGGAAAAGTGTATCTGAGCGGGGAGTAATACCAGAGGGTGATCAGGATGGTGGAAGATGCCCCCTGAGGTTGAGCAGACTGGAGCTGCCCTCCAGAGCCTGGGGTTAGTGAGGATGGGCTTGTAGAAATGCCTCTCTCCTTTACCCATCAATGCTAGGTCCTGCGGGTACTGAGTCCCACAATCGGTGTGCTGCTAGTGCCCTCAGCACAGAGAAAAACCCAGGGGTTCCCACAAGGCTTCGGCCATGTCCTCTGCTTCCTGAACTCCCATTCTGGTGACCCCACCTGGGATGCAGAGATGAGGTGAGGCAGGGGCTTGTGCTGTCAACACCACTGCTCTACCCTGGGAATCTGACACACAGTAGGTGCTCGGTAAGTCATTGTTGAATGAACAGCAATACTGGGCCAAGTTTCTGTGGGTGTCTGTGCCCCCAGATCAGGGACCCCTCAGGGCCCACCTCACAAGTGACATGAAAATAATAATGCCACCAGGAGCAATAACAGTTCCTCAGAATAAGTGGGCTATTCCAAGCACTCTCCCCCTTTTGCAAAGGCCTCCCAGCAGGGAAGTGGGCTGTCAGGGGCAACACTGCACTCTCCAGTGTAACAAGGAGAAAGCCAAGGGCCACAGAGAGGAGTGCCTTTCCAGTGTCACTGCTCACTTTCCCACCTTTTGGGAGACTGGGAGGCTTTTCTACTACATTCTGGCTCTGAAGCCCCAATACTGTTTGGACATGCCTCCCTCCCTGGAGCAGGGAACCACTAAGTGACCTGTCACTTGTCACCAAGCAGACAGTCTCATTTCAGCTCATTGTGCCACCTGCAGGTTGTACTAGTAGCAGGATCCTCTGGGAGACATCACACTCTCCCAACCTGAAAACAGGTGAACAGCTCACAGGTTTCCTGGAGAGGATGGTCACATGGCCTTGATCTGGCCAATCAGCATTTTCCATCCTCCCTGGCCACTGTGATTGGCTCAGGGCTGGGCACCAGTCCAATCAGGCTCCATGGAGGTCAGGCCTAGTTACTGGAATCCTGGGAGCAGAGAAGTTCTATTTCAGTTGGGAGTTGAGGGGTGATGATGTCAGCCTGTGGCAGTTGGTGACTATCTTGCTCTCATAAAGGCAGAGCCATGTGAAGATGACACCAGTGGCAGAGCCCAGAGGTGGGGAAGGATGACTTCTGCTGATGTCACTGAGCACCAGGTACAGCCCTGCCTGAAGCTATCTCCCTGTGGATGTCTCAGTTAGGCAAGTCATTCTCTCCTGCCCTGTTTGCTTCTTTAAGCCACTTTGGTTTTCTGTCACTGGTTTTAAGAAAAAGATTGACTATTCCTTCAAGCTGGCTAAATGGAGACCCTGGAACTGCAACAGTGTGGTGACAGGCAACAATGTGGCTAGTAGACTCCAGAGGCCTCTGTTCAAACAGGGGATTGTAAATGACAAGGGAGAGTACACATGGCCTCAGTGAACAGATTTGCTAGTGGTAGCTCGCAGTTCCTGGATATTAGAGTGCATGCACTCAGCCAAGTCTCAGCTCTGCTCTCACACCTGCTAACTCATACATCTCCTCTCCCACCTGCCCGGCCTAGGGGGGCTGAACACCCCCGGGCACCTGAAACAGCCCAGGGCTTTGTGTTTTAATTTACACAGGCTGCCCCCACTTCTGAGGGTGAGGGTGACTGGGTTCCAGTTTACAGAGAAAACAGACTAGACGGTCTCACTGGTGAGCTGTGGGGGTGGGACCCCAATCTACCATCTGACCTATGACTTCAGAGTGGACAGCCTCCCCACCCTCAGCCAGGATGCTTGCTAAGCCTAGGGGCTCAGGAGTCCTGCTCCCTCCAGCAACCCTCCTGGAGGTGAGAGTGGGGGGTGGCTCTTCCCTATACAACATTCACCACTGCAGGGGCACACGTGTGACCTCACAGTCTGTCATCCCTTCCTTATGACCTGGACCTCCTTGGCAGGGCATGAGAGGTGCCTTGATGTGTGAGAACTGCAGTTCATGGGTACATACGTTGGCAGGTGCACCATGACTGAGAGGACAGCACCCCAATTTAAGCCCCCTCCATGCTCAGATGATTACATCCTGGAATTGAGGGGTTCCCAGGTGTCAGGTGGCCAATTCTGGCCTTAGGGGCAAATTCTTATCACCCAGGGGGCTAATTTTTAAATTAAATTACACATTTACAATTCAATAGTCAAGCCCCTTTCTCAGCAGCCTTGTAGCCTCTCAGCTTTTACCCCTCGCTGTGACCATGTTCTTAGCTTCAAATTGAATGCCATTATGGACATGAATATGTCCCTGTCATGAGTCACCATCAGAGTAAGGGGCCACCCAAAACTCCACTCCCTTCCCCTTGTCAATACCTCCACACAGGGAGTAGGGTCCTTTCGATGCAGTTGTGCAAATGTGTGAGCTAAGGGTTTAGAATGACCAGGCTAGGAGTGGTCTGCCCCAAATGGCAGGGCAGGTGGGCTGGCAGGGGGTGATGGTTCACTTGTAAAACTCAGCTGGTGTCAGGCAGCGACAACAGACTGGCAGCCAAGGGCTCAGCTGGTGCAGAGTAAGCGGATTAAATGTGTTCACCCAGACACCTCGGGGATGGCAGCCCTAGAGTAAGACTACAAGTGAGGAAGGTGGAGGGTCCCCATGCCTGGACCTCCACCTTCTAAAAATCAGGACTGAGATGTGGCTTTGAAATCAGAACACTGGGGTTCAAAGCTTCCCCCACCACTTGGTCAATAATTCAAAGCAAATGAGCCTCAGTTTTCTCATGTGTAAAATCGGAACATTGAAGCCTCTCCCTCTGAGGGTGTGGAGGGAAGTAAATGCGGTGACAGCAGAGCACAGGAGCTGTCTGGGCTGAGCCTGCACACAGGCAGGCCGTTGTTGCTTCCATGACCACCGTCTTCCAGGGCAGGGTCTGCACACTCTCCCTGTGAAGGTCCAGACAGTAAACATTCTAGGCTTTGAGGGACCTACAGTCCCTGTCACAACTACCACCCTCTGCTGTTGGAGGGCAAAGGCATCTCCTGCAGTAGGTAATCCAGGCTCGCACCCCCACTTCCTGGGATAAGTATTCCTGAGATACAATTGTCACATAACTTTGTTGGCTTTAGGTGTGCAGCATAATGACTTGTTACATGTGCATATTGTGAAATGATCACTGCATTAAGTTTACTTGACGTCTGTCATCACCCATAGTCACACACTATTTTCCTTGTGATCAGAAATTTTAAGAGGTACTCTCTTAACAACTATCAAATGCACAGCGCAGTATTGTTAACTACAGTCACCTTGCAGTACATTATGTCCCCAGGACTTGTTTATCTTCTAACTGGAAGTTTGTACATTTTGATTATCTTCCCGAATTTCAATCACCCTCTGACTCACCTCTGGCAACCACCAACCTGATCTCTGTTTCTATGGGTTTTGGTTTATTTTGTAGATTCCACATATAAATAAGATCATAGGTATTTGTCTTTCTCTGTCTTATTTATTTCACTTAGCATAATACCCTGAAGGTCCATCCAAGTTGTCACAAATGGCAGGATTTCATTTTTTTAATGTCTGAATAAGATTCCATTATATATACATATATATGTGTCACGTTTTCTGTATCCATTCATCTGTTGATGGACACTTAGTTTGTTTACATATCTTGGTTATTGTAAATAATGATACAGTGAACGTGAGGGTGCAGTTGTCTCATTGACATAGTGATTTCATTTCCTTTGGATATATTCCCAGCAGTGGACTTGCTGGATCATACGGAAGTTCTAATTTTAAATTTTGGGGGAGTCTTCTTACTCTTTTCCAGAGTGATGGCACCAATTTACATTCCCACCAACATTGCAGAAGTTTCCCTTTTCTTCACACCACCACCATCACTTGTTATCTCTTGTATTTTGATGACACCCACCCTGACAGGTGTCAGGGGATATCTCATTGTGGTTTTGATTTGCATTTCCCTGATGGTGAGTGATGTTGAGCACCTTTTCATGTACCTGTTAGACATCTGTGTGTCTTCTTTGGAAAAATGTCTATTCAGTTCCTCTGCCCACTTTTTAAATCAGATTGCTTGTGTTTTTGCTGTTGAATTTTAAGAGTTATTTATATGTTTTTGGTGTTAACCCCTTATCAGATACATAGTATCAAAGTACTTTCTCCCCTTCTGTCTGTTACCCTAACCTCTGCTTTCTGGATGACAGGGGTCCAGGCACTTGGGAATCTCTGCTTCTCACATGTTTCCAATGGTGGGTGGGTGAGTGCTGTGTTGTGATAAAACTGCATAACCGTGGGTCACTACCCCTTCTTTTAGAAGGTGGGCTCTGAAGAGTGCAGTGTGGGCAGGGATGTTTCCCTGAAGTCATCATTTGGATGGTCATGTGCCCTGGAACTCACATCTTCTAGCCCGGATGTGATGGGGGAATTTGCAAAGGGAGGACCTTGCAGCTAAGGGACTTACCAGATGCTCTTGTGTCTTGTTGGAAGGACCTGGAAACAAAGTTGTGTGGAACAGGGACTCCTCCAGGTCACAAGGCTCAGTTCAGACTTCTGGGATGCAGAGACCTGCTCTGAGCCACTGTCACTGAGGAGGGAAGGGCCTCAGGCAGGAGGGAGGGGTTGCTGGATTTCACTTGCCCTGTTTGTCAAGTATCAGCTCTGGTGATGTGTGGCACATGGGCTTAGCTTTGGGCATGTAAGAGGAGAGGTTCCTGGGGAAGGGCTGGCTTTTTCCTCTGTTTGAGGTCCTACTGTGTGCCAAGCACAGCAGTCCTTTGAGTCAGAGCTGGAAAGCCAGGCACAGAGAGGTCAGGGAGTTTCCAGGTCACACAACATTAGGGGCATCATTAGGGTCTGATGCAGACCTGACGCCCAGCCTACATTCTCTCTCCTTTCCCAGGACCATCATGATCCCACATGTCAGCATCACCCAGAGAGGCACAGGTATGGGCACTGGGACCTTTCCTGCCTAACATGCCAGGAGCCTTAAGAGGGAGGACAAGACACTTCCTGAGTCCATGATGCCCAGAGGCTGCTCTCAGCGAGAGGCCCAGCACACACTCTTGGATGAATCCTAGCTCTGTCCTGAGTCACTCTGTCCTCCCTGCCTCAGTCCTTCTGCCCACATGGGGCTGGAAACAGCAGCCACTTCACAAAGGTCTAAGGAAACTCCAGGATCCTGGAAGCAGCGCCCTCACACAGGAAGCACGGTGGGGTCAGCCTCCATTGTCTCCTTAACTTTTCCTCACCTCTTTGCTGGATGAGGAGTCCTAGCGGGGCCCTGGCTTGTCCCAGTTCTCACCCCAGATCAGGGTCCAGCAGGGGGTGGTGTCCAGGCTGGACTCTGTCCTCTGCCCCTTCTGGGCACCCTCATTCCCTACACCTTGGCTGCCTGGACACTGTCTTCCAGGGGCCACTCTGTGCCTCCCACACCTACCTAGCATCCACCCACCCTGGGTTACTCCATCGCCCTCTGGCCCTTGGACACACACCTACTCCGTGTTGAGTGGAAATGAGGTGACAGACATGCTGGGCCTCCTGGACAGTCTGGGGGAGCCTGATATCCCCATCCTGCCCACCGCCCCAAGAGCCCAAGTTGGGGAGAGGGTGTGCCTCCATTCATACTCTGATTTGCTCAGATTCTCAGCACCTACCTTGCTGGGTGGATATGGGGGCAGAGGGATGATGTAAAAGCAGGAGACCTGGACAGCAGAGCATGAGAAGGGGGCTAGCCCAGGCTGGTCTCATAACCCCCTTAGCCTTGGCTTTCTCATCTTTAAAGTGGGACAGACTATTGTGAGGTGAGCAGGATCCTGACCCATAGCCAGGCACTGTCCTACACGCATAAGAGAAGATCACTGACTCCTCATGAAAATCTGTGGGGCAGGGACAGGCGTTATGAACCATTTCTGCAGAAGAAGTAACTGAGGCACAGAGAGAACAGGGGAGGTGACCACCCAAGATTACAGAGCCCAGGCCATCTGGTTCCAGTGTCCAGGCTCATGGTCAGTGCCCACTCTGGGTTTCCTTCCTCCCTTCACCCTCCACTGGGACCCATGGCTGCAGCCTCATCTCAGTGTGATTGTTCAAGGGGAGCAGGATGGGGGCACTGAGGGCCCGTTTCTCTGAGCACTGCTTTCCCAGAAGGCTCAAGGGGTTGACTGTATTCACTATTGGACACCCAGGCCTGGGCCCAGGCCAGCCACACAGCAAGGCCTGAATCAATGATTGTTGAGTGAATACCTGGACCTCTGCATGTACCTGCATGTTGCTCCCATTTCCTCATCTCCACAGCTGGCTACCCGGCCAACACCTTATGTCATCAGGCCTCTGCCAGGGACAGTCAAGGGGACCAGAGCTGTTCATCTGGGGACAGGGAGCCTCAGGGGCCCTGTGTCTGTCCCAAGCATCTCCTGGGCCAATTCACAGGGAAGCCCAGCCAGCTTCCAGGAACAGCAATCAGGTCCCAATCCCAGGGGTGTAGAGTAGGTCTTGAGGGGTGTTTCCTGAGACTGACTTTTTGTATGAAGTGGTCCTGGGGGTCAGGCTGCTTTCAACCTCCATTCCAGGCCCATACCCCTGCTGGCAGCATGGAGCTAGTCATAAAGGACACAGGCTGTGGGGCCAAGGCTATAGCAGGGCTCTGCTCCCTCTCTGTGGCTCAGTGTCCTCATTTGTAACAGATAACTAGTAACAGGGCAATGGGAGGGCTCACTGAGACCCTCCTCTGTGGCTTTGGTTGGACACTGCCCTCTCTCTGCTCAGTGCCCTTCTCTGTAATAGAGAACTAGTAACATTTTTCTTAGCCCCTTTTGGCCCCATTTTTCTGAGTCTCTTTCCACATTGAGCCCAGTGCTTTCACAGAGATCACAGACTTGGGAGTTAATCAGAGTGTGGTCTCAGCCCTAGTGGTCCCAACTGAGGCCAGAGGAACTTCAGGAGGGGTGGGAATCCAGAAGTGCTTCATGGAGGAAGTGAGATCTGAGCTGTGTCCCCAAGGATGAGCTGTCATCCAGCTGAGGCCTGGCACTGAGCAGGACCCATGTACATGGTGAATGAGGGTGTGAATGAATGAATGGGCACCCCTCTAACAGAGAGTGAGGGGGGAAGTCCCCCAGGCCAAAGCAGGAAACACAGGGCACCCTGGGGGAACAGAGGGCGGGGCTGCAGTGTGATGCCTGCCTCACCCTTTATGGGTGTCTTGCCCCCACTTTAGCCTGTGTTCTGGTGGATTGGGAGCCCTTGCCTCTCCTCTGCTTCAGGATCCTGCTCTTCATTCCCAGCAACACCCACCTGTGTCACCTCAGTGTCCCCAAGTGGACCTGGACCTGTCTTGTGGGAGATTGTGAAGAGGGATTTGGTGTGCAGCCCAAGACTGAAGTGGGAGGGAGAGGATAATAGGGACCTCCAGAGGGGATCATGGGCTGGGGGAAATTGGAGGGGTGGGGAAGGCAGAGACTCAGGGCTGAAGGATCCTGCTAGTGGTGGCTCCTTCTCAAGGGGCTTCACAGGGAGGAAGCATTCATGGGGTAAAGGCAGAGCTCAGTTTGGGGCTCGCTGACATGGAACAGCTCATCACAGAGACGTCCAGAGGAGCTGGATATAGGGAACAAAGGTGCCACTGATATCAGGGTCAGAGCCTGAGACCCAGATGAGGTGGGGCGGTGGTGCAGGGGAAGGGGCTTGAGGATGTCAAGATGTTAATTCATTGGGGTCCTCAGGGTGGGGACCTTCATGTTCATTTCACATGGTGCCTGACAGAGCTAGACTTAGGGAGCTCACTGAGTAGACACGTGCTGACAACCTAGAGTCTCCTGTTTCCACATAAAGTCCCTGGTGTGAAACCAGCTGTCACTCTTTAGAGTCATACACCCTCACCCCTGGGCTCTCTGTGTGCCTAGAGCCCAGTGGCACCTTACCTCCCACTCCCCACTGCAGGACCCTTTGCACACCTGCATTTCCACAAGCTATAAAACATCTTCTCTTGCTGTGTGTTTACCCTAAGAAAACTCATTGCCCTAGGAAGAGGCCTCACATCCTGCCCTTATTAAAGTGGTAAAGCCTGTTGTTCAGAGAAGCCCCTGTCAGATCTCACAACCAACCAGGTACCTGTGCAAGAATTGATCATGCAGCCCCCTCCTCCTTGTGTGCACAGCACCCCCCCAATAACAGACCCCACACACTCAACCTTGGCCCTCGTGTAGGCACCTCTTGCCTGTGTGGCCTGATGTTGCCTATAGCAGTGTCCCTATTAAACTTTCCTAAACCCTTCTCAGACGCTGGTAATTCTTTACCAACCCAAGTAACTAGCCCGCCATTGTGCCCACAACACCTGAAACAGAATTGGCTAAATTATGCAGATTGATGATGCAGGTTAATTTGCTATAAAGGTGAAATCAAGGTTTACAAATAAAAGCAACATACATACTCACGGCAGGACTAAGAACTCACACGGATAACTAAGACCCTCCATGCGCATCCCACTGTGGCCTCAGGGCCTTTGCGCTGGCTGCTCTTTCAGCCAGGATCTCTCTCTGCCTGCTTCTTAAACACCTCCAGGAATCTGCTCAAATGTCCTCCCTGACCATATTTTTCTCCATGGAACATATCACCTCCGGACACTGTGCATATTTTACTTAATTTTCTCTGTGTCCCCCACCAGGCTGTCTGCTGCATGAGAATGGAGACCTGCCTGCTTCACTACCTGCTGTGCCCGGTATCTGGAACCCGCCCAACACACAGTAGGACGTCAGCAAATGTGTGACGGGTGTGTGATCACTGTAAGCCACAGACAAAAGTCTTCCCAGCAGTGATGGTAAGAGTCATTCATTCTCAACTTACTGAGCCCTACTGTGCACTGGATACTGACCTGGGTGGGAGGCATGCAGTGGATGAGACACAGTGAGCACACACTGCATGTTAGGAGGGACACGTGCTCTGGAGAGCACACAGGGCTGGGGGAAGTCAGGAGTGCAGGAGTGGAGGAGAAGAGGGCCAGGTGGAGACAGTGGTGGCAGAAGAGACAGAGAGGTGGGGCCCAGGTCTTGCAGGGCTTGATGGCTCCTGTGAGGTCTTTTCCTCAGGGCAGCGGAACCATGGCTGGGCGTGGAGCAGGGGCCCGGTTCCTAAATGCTATGCAGGAAATGGAGAAGGTGTCTGCTGGGGAGATGTGCGTGGAGGAGGCTGTCCCTGTAGACTGTGCAGGCAGGGAAGGCTCCTCTGAGGGGGTGACATCTGAGCTGAGCCCTTGTATGGACCGTGTTTCCACCTTCTGTAGACTGGATGCTTTTGTCTGCCCTGCAGGCCTATGCAAGACACACCCTTTTCTCAGTCACCTGGACTTGGCCTCCTGCCTCCCTTGTGGGCCCTCCCACCCCAGAAGGAGTCCTTCTAGATCTAACGCACTACCTCCTCCACTGGACTTGGACTCACACTGAGCCACTGTCCACCTGCCCAACTCACCCAGAGTCAAGTCCAGACACTTGGGGGAGCCCCTCCACCCTAGAGCCCATGAACTTACTCAAATGGCCAGTCCTCAGCCTGCTCACATGCCTCACCCTCCCCTCCTGCAGAAACCCTGTGACAGATCCTGTCCACAGCACCCTGCTCCTCCAATCCTGACCCCAGGCTTTCCCATGGTGTGTGACCCTGCATGGGGTGCAGTCCCCTCCTCCAGTCTGGTGAGTAGAAACTAACTTTTCTTTTTTCTTTTGTTAATATATTTATTTTTTAATTTTTATTTTATTGAGTTATAGTCAGTTTGCATTGTTGTGTCAATTTCCAGCATAGAGCATAATTTTGTCAATTGTGTTCACTTTTTCAAGAAACCATCTCTTGGCTTGATTTTTTCAAATGTTTCTAATATCTCTATTTTATTTATTTCCTCCCTGATCTTTATTATTTCCTTCCTTCTGCTTACTTTTGTTATTTTTTGCTCTTCTTTTTCTAATTCTTTTAGGTGGTAAGTTTGATTGTTTATTGCAGTTTTTCCTCTTTTTTGAGGTAGACCTGATTCTCTCGCTATAAACTTCCCTCTAAGCACTGCCTTTTCTGGATCCCATAGGTTCTGTGTGGTTGTGTTTTCATCATCATTTGTCTCACTGTGTTTTTTTATTTCTTCTTTGATTTCATCATCCACCCATTTTTTTTTTAAAGTAGTATGTTGTTTAATCTCCATGCTGTCATTTATTTCTCCTTTATTTTTCTGTAGTTAATTTCTAGTTTTATGGTATTCTGTTCAGAAAAAGTTGCTTCAAATATTTTCTATCTTCTTCAAATTGTTAATGCTTCTTTTGTGCCAAAGTATATGATCTATCCTAGAAAATGTGGTACGTGCGCTTGGGAAGAATGTATATTCTATTTTAGGGAAATATAATGTTCTGAAAATATTAACCAAGACAAATTGTTCTATTTTATTATTTAATTTCTATGTTGTCTTATTAATTTTATGTATGGAAGATCTGTCCAGTGATGTTAATGGATAGTTAAAGTCTTCTACCATGACTGTATTCCGATCAAATTTTCCCCTTTTATCTGTTATGTATTTAGGTGCTCCTATGTTGGGTTCATATATGTTAATGAGTGTAATATCTTCATCTATGACTCCTTTAATCATTATAAAATGTCCTTCTTAATCTTTCTTTATAATCTTTGTTTTAAAGTCTGTTTCATTTGAAATCACTGTTGATATTCCTGCTTTCTTGTCATTTCCATTTTTGTGGAATATCTTTTTCAATCCTCTCACTTTCAATCTATGTGTGTCCTTCTCCCTAACGTGGGTCTCTTGTATACAGTGTATTGTAGATACTTGCTTTATTATCCACTCTACACTCTATATCCTTTGATTAAAGCATTTAGTCCATTGACATTTATAATAATTATTGATAGATATGTGTTTATTATATTTTGAACTTTGTTTTGCAGTTGATTTTGTATTTCCTCTTTGTTCCTTTCATTTTCTTTTTGTGGTTTGATAATTTTCCTTTTTATTATCTTGGTGTCTTCTTAGTTTTGTGACTCTATTGTAACTTTTTGGCTTGTGGTTACCCTACTTTGTACATATATTAACCCATTACTATATCTGTTTGTTTTAAACAGATAGTAATATAAGCTCAAACTCATCCTACCAAGAACAAAAGAGAGAGAAAGAGAGAGAAAGAAACCTGTACATTTTCTTGTTCGCCTCCCCCACCCTTAATGATTTAGATGTCCTCTTTTATGATTTCATGTTTATTCTGTTGTAATTCATTGTAGCAATCACCTTTCCAATCATGGTTTTCTCCTTTTTGTACCATCCTGCTTCTTTTCTGATTAGAGTAGGTCTTTAAATATTTCCTTTAGCATAGGTTTAGTGTTGCTAAATTCTTTTAGTTTTTGCTTGTCTGTGAAGTTCTTTATCTCTCCTTCTATTCTAAAGGATAGCCTTGCTGGATAAAGTATCGTAGGCTGCATCATTTTTTCATTCAGGACTTTGAATATTCCTTGCCCCTCCCTTCTGGCCTGTAATGTTTGTGTAGAGAAATCAGCTGAAAATCTTATGGGGGTTCCCTTGTATCTCATTCTTTGTTTTTCTCTTGCTGCCTTTAGAATCATTTCCTATTCTCAACCCTGGTCATCCTAAATGTAATATGTCTTGGTGTGGGTCTGTTTGGGACCTCCTTGTTTGGGACGCTCTGTGCTTCCTGTACTTGGATATCTGATTCCTTCTTTAGGTTTGGGAAGTTTTCAGTCATGATTTCTTCAAATACCTTTTCAATCCCCTTTGTTCTTTCTTCTCCTTCTGGGACCCCCATTATGAGTAGGTTGGCATGCTTTATGTTATTCCATAGGTCCCTTATATTGCTTTCATTGGTTTTTATTTGTTTTCTCTCAGCTGTTCTGTTGTCCTGTCTTCTAAGTCACATATTCATTCCTCTCAATTATCTAGCCTACATTTTACAGCCTTTAGCTCAACTCTCATCTCAGCAAATGAGTTTTCCAATTTTCACTGGCTCCTCTTTAGAGTTTCAATTTCGTTTTTTGACATATTCTCTGTCTCTATAGACAATCTCTTTTAGTTTCTTCAGTACTTTGATCACTCCTTTCTTGGAATCATCTAGTAGACTATCAATGTCTATTTCATTGATTGTTCTTTCAGGGGATTTATCTTGTTCTTTTAATTGAGAGAGGTGGCTCTGCTTCTTCATCTTGCTTATATCTCTCTGGCACTATGTCTTATGGAGTATCAGTTATCTACTGTCGTCCTTTAGGAGTTTATTTATTTATATAAAGTGGATGCAGAAATAAAACTAAGCACAAAGAAATTAGTTTTAAAAGCAGTATAATCAATAACAGAAGAACATATTGAAACAAGATAACAATTGAGTTGGGATGAATTTTTAAAACATTAAAGGAAGAAAAGTATTTGAGAACAGAGTATCATCATAACAGAAGAACAAAACAAAGATAAAAATGAAATTGGACAAATTGAAAGATAATAATATTAGTATTTTAAAAGAAAATTTTAAAAGGGATTAAAAATAGAAATATAAAAATTATTTAAGAAGTAACATTTAAAAAGTAAAAGAAAATGGAACAGAAAAAGAAGAGAGGATGTTCCCGTGGAGATTGTGTGCCCTTAGTAATTTTATCAAGAGGTCTTTCTTAAATAAGTGTGGTTGCCAAGTCTTACTTCTGTGCCTTCTGTCTGTTATCCCTTTGGTTATGGATGTGGCCGTTAACCTGTTAACCAGAGCCTACCCTGGCTATTGAATGGGGACTCCTATTTGTTTTGTGGTTGTCACAGCTCCTGCCCCTGCCTTGTTTCATGAACTCAGCTCATTGGTTCCAGAGACCCTCTGGTCACACCCTTGGTCTGTGCTGCTCCCAGTGCCTGGAGGTAGACATGTCACATCTCCTCCCAATGCTGCATCTTGGTGCTGCTCTCCTGCATGGTAGGTGGGCAGGGTGTGCCCCTTCCCAATGCCGTGTCCAGGTGCAGCAGTCCTGCACAGTAGTTGGGTTGGTTGCTCCCCTGTTCAGTGCTACTCCCCACTCCACATCTGTTCCACACTCTGTAGGTGGGCTTGAGGCAAATGGCCACACCAGCCCTAGTCCCTGCTCTTTGCCAGAACTCTGCTCCTTGTTCATTTGTCTTAGAGGTGGGAGTTCATAGACGCACCAGGACAGAACCTTCCTATATGTCTGGGGATGTAAACAAGTCTCAGTCCCACCTATGAGGCTGCAGAACTGCCAGGTACATATTCAGGTTTCAACCCTGCCTCTGCCTGGGTGGGTATGATGGCTGTGGCTGAGCCTCATCTCTCTTCTTCTGAGAAATCACCAGTTATGTTGCTGTGGGTCAGCAGAGACAAAGTACAAATCTCCCCTTCCCTCAGGCAAGCCAGCAGTGTTGCTTTGCTTTATTTTTTTTCTTAATTTATGGGGGGCCCAGGCTGTTCTGATCTGTATACAATCCAAGCAGTTGTCCACAGCACACTGTAGTCCCCCAGGGTTACCTCTGTACAGTCAACCAGAGTCTGCCTGGATCCAGCAGCCTGTCCCTTCCCATCCCTGATTCACTTCTAGGTTTGGGGGTTGTTGACACACTTTGTGCCCATGTAACTTAATTCTGTCAGTCAAGGGCGGTTCTGTACACATCTGAGCCTCAGAGGTTCCCTGTCCATCCTGCTGACCTCTCCGTTGGAAAGGGGGAGACCCAGTCAACCAGCACTATCCCTCCTTTGCTGCTCCCTCTTCAAAGGACCAACCCCAAGCCATTTTGCATTTCTTCCTTCTTTTTTCCGTTTCTCCTACCAGATTGGTGGCACATTTTGTCTCTTGAAAATGGCAATATTTTATCAAAGTTCAGCAGATGTTCTGAGTGAATGGGTGTGTCTGTGAATGTCAGTCTTGGTGTATTTATTGGAGAGGATAAGATACAAGTATCCTTCTACTCCACTATCTTGGCCTTTCTCCAAGAATATGCACTCTTAATAATTTTGTCATAAGGTTGTTTTTAATTATGGGTGGTTGCCAAGTCTTCCTTCCATGCCTTTTGCCTGTTATCCCCTTTGTTGGTGGTGTGGCTGGTGTTCTGGTGGCCTGAGTCTGCCCTGGCTATTGAGCAGGACCTCCTTTTTTTCCTGTGGTTGTCACACTCCTGCCCATATCCTGCTGTGAAAACTCCACTTGCTGGTTCCAGAGTCCCTCCAGTTGTGCTCCTGGTCTGTGTCCCAGCATCAGTTTGTGGGTGGTCTGCACCCCCACCAGATGCCTGGTCACAGCACCACACTTGTGCAAGGTAGTTGGCAGGTAGCTCCCCTGCCGCATTAGGTCCATGCTTCATAGGTGGACTCAGAGAAAACAGCTGCACTAGCCCTCACCCCTGCTCTGTTCCAGAACACTGCTTCTTGTCCATTTGTCTTAGAAAAGCCAATTCAGAGAGGCATCGGTGTGTAATGGTCCCCTCTGCTTGGGACTGTAAACAAATCTCAGTCCCACCTATGAGGTTGTGGAGCCCCTAGGTAGGGATTCGGCTTTTGACCCCTCCTTCACCTGGGAACCATGAACCAGAAAATATGGTGGCTATGGCTGAGCCTTGACACTCTTCTCCCAAGAAGTCTCCAATAATGGCACTGTGGGTCTGTGGACACAAAGGCTACGGATCCCCTTCCCCCCAGGGCACACCAGCAGTGTTGCTTTGCCTTTTTTTTTTTTTTGGATTTTATGGGGGACCCAGGCTGTTCTAATCTGTATACTCTCCCAGCCATGGCACACAGAACATTGCAGTCCCCCAAGGTTTCCTCTGTACAGTCAGCCCGAATCCTCTGCTCGACTCAGACAGCCTGTCCCATCCCTCCTCTGCTGGTTCACGTCTAGGCCTGGGGATCATTGGGACTCTTTGTGCCCAATTAACAGTTCTGTCAGTCAAAGGCTATTCTATACAGATCCGAGCCGCAGATGTTCCCTCTCCATCTTGCTGAACTCGACATTGGAGTTGAGTAGACCCAGTGAATTAATGCTATTACTCTTTTGCAGCACCCTCCTCATTGGAATGGTCCTGAACTATTTTCCTTTTTCTTCTTTTCTCCTACCAGATTTGTGGAAAATTTTATCTTTTGAAGAAGGCAATATTCTGTCAAAGTTCAGCAGGTGTTCTGGGTGGTGGGTGTGTCTGTGGATGTCACTCTTGGTGAATTTGTGGGAGAAGGTGAGCTCTGAGCATCTTTTTTACTCCACCATCTTTCCTCCTCCTTCACTTTTTCTTTTGATTGGAACACTTAGTCCATTGACATTTATAGTAGTTATTTTATAGATGTGGTTTTATTGCCATTTTGAAATTTGTTTTCCAGTTGATTTGGTATTTCTTATTTGTTTCTTTCTTTTAATTTTTTTTCATTTTTGTCATATGATAAATTTCTTTTCTATAACCTTGGTTTCTTTTTGGGTTTTATGACTCTTTATATACTTCTGATTTGTGGTTATCTTGTCTTTCAAGTCTGGTAACCCCTTACTTCATCTGTTTGGTTTTAGTTGATAGTCATGTAGGCTCAAGTGCATCCTAAAAAGAAAGAAGACAAAAAGAAAGAAGAAAAAAAAAAAGAAAGGGAACAAAATCTATATTCTCTTGCTCTCCTCTTTCACCTTTTATGATTTTGCTATTCTCTCTTTCTTTCTTGCTTTCTTTATTGACTTACTGACTTATTTATATCTTCATGTTTTCCCTTGCAATTCACTGTATTTATTGCATTTCCAATTATGGTTTCCTAATTTCTATAGCTTCCTGTTTATGTTTTATATAGATTAGAACTTTCAATTTTTTTTAGCATAGATTTAGTACTGCTGAATTCTTTTAGTTTTGCTTGTCTGTGAAATTCTTTCTCTCTCTTTCTGTTCTAAAGGAGAGTCTTTCTAGGTAGAATATCCTAGTTTGCAGCCTTTTCTCATTCAGGACTTTGAATATATCTTTCCACTCCCTTCTGGCCAGAAGTTTTTATGTAGAGAAATCTGCTGAATGCTTATGGGGCTCCCTTGTAACTAACATTTTGTTTTTCTCTCACTGCCTTTAGAATATTTTCTTTATCTTTAACTTTAACCATTTCAATTATAATATGTCTTGGTGTAGGTCTGTTTGGTTTCTTCTTGTTTGGGACCCTCTGTGCCTCCTGTACTTGGATAATTCTTTCCTTCTTAAGGTTTGGAAAGTTTTCAGTCATGATTTCTTTAACTATATTTTCAATCCCCTTTTCTCTTTCTTCTCCTTCTGGGACCCACTATTATGCATAGGCTGGCACACTTTATATTATCTTGCTTTAATTGGTTTTTATTGGCTTTTATGTCTGCTGTATTGGGTTATTTCTTTTATCTTGTCTCCTAAGTCATTTATTCATTCCTCTGCATTATCTAGTCTGTTTTTGATTGCCTGTAGTTGAATTTTCTATTTTTAACTAGCTCTTCTTTATAGTTTAAATTTTCTTTTCAAAGTTTTCTGTCTCTATTGATAGTCTCTTTTAGTTCTTTCAGTGTGTTGATCATTCCCTTTTTGAAGTCTAGTAGACTATCAGTCTATTTTACTGTTTGTTCTTTCAGGGGATTTCTCTTGTTCTTTTAATTGAAAGTGGTTCCTCGGCTTCTTTATTTACTCATATTTCTCTGGCTCTATGTATTTCTTCTAGACCCGTTTCTGAGCTGTGGTGTGTAGTAGGCAGGGTGGGAGCACTTCAGTTGTGAAGAAAAATAGGCAGGAGATTTCCACTGGGGAGTTCCCTCTGTGGTGTTGTCTGTCACTTGTTATGCAGACTTACAAAGTACTATTTGTTGATGTTGGCTTTATCCCTGCTTTAGCTTTGGGAATGTCAGCCACCTACTCTGGTGCCCCTCAGGTTCTGAGCCCCAGGAAACATCAGTGCAGATCCAGCAGTGTCAGTCCCTTGGACCTGCCTTAGCAAGTGTGTAGTCACACACATGAATTTGTGGTCCACTACAGGTTCAGCTCAAACCCCAATCCCGCATCCACATATGGAACCATACACCACCCCGTTGTAAATACCCTCACTGGCCACCCTTCTTGAGTCAGAACTCCACTCACTGCCTGTAAGTCCCAGAGGTGTGGATCCACAAAGTGACCAGAGAGAGCAAATCCACCCTCTCTGCCTGGGGCTGTAAACAAATCTCAGTCCCGCCTGTGAAGTTGCAATGGCACAGGATATGGATTCAACATTCAGCTCTGCCTTTGTGCAGCAGTGTTGGCTATGACCAAGCCCCATTTCTCTTCTCATGAGAACACACCAACAATGGAGCCAAGTGGAGAAAGTGACTTTGGCCCAGCCATGCGTCATTCCTCCCCCATTATACCAACATTGGTGCTTTTTTATGAGAGTTTCAGTCTGTTCTGTTCCACACACACACACACACACAGCCAGAGCTCACACTGACCTCTAGTTTCCTGATGCTGCCTCTCTGCAGTGTGACCCAGCCCTCTGCCTGGGCTTTTCACTGATTCCAGTAGCCAGTCCTGGCTCATCCCTGCTAGTTCATGTCTAGGGTTGGTCATCACAGGGACCCTCTGTGTCAGTATTCCCCAGTTCTGCCTGCCATGCAGTTGCCACTGTCTCCTCCAAACCTTGGAAGCTCTGCTTCTTTCCTAGCTGATCTCCCAGCTAGAGAGGTTGTGTCCCAGTGTGAGGGTGCCTTTCTTCCTATGCTACTTTTTCCCTGCAGGATCAGTCCTGCACTGAATTTGTCTTTCTCCTTTTTATTCCTTACCATATTTTGTGAGAATCTTCCTGTATTTCAAAATGAGAGACACTGTGCCAGAGTTCAGGAGGTTTCTGTGCAATTCAATGTTTTTGTAGATGTAATTCTTTGTGTATTTGTGGGAGAGGTCAAGCTGTGTGTCTGTCTACTCTGTCACTTTGGCTCCTTCAAATTTTAAAATAGGGCTAGGTCTTTCTTAATTACTCTCAACAAGCTGTTGTAGTTTCCAGTGTACATGTCTTGTAATTTTTCCTTGCCTCTATTGGATGCTGATTCAGAACATACACAACCTTCTAGAGAAACCTGTCCCACCCTGCCATTTGCTGCCAACTATCTGGCCTGTGTCTGAGTCACCAAAAGGTTTTGTTCTTTATCTGATTCTTAATTCTTTAGAATTTATCATTTTACTCTCATAAATGCTGATTGTACTTGTAACAAATACTTTAAAATAAAAATAATAAACTTTATGCTGTGGATTCAATATGAATGAATCTCAAGTAACATATGCTTTAAATACCTTAGAATTAGTAAAGCAATATAGATACATTATGAACACTTGAAATGTTGCCTAAAGGAAAAGTGCAGAGATTTGCAAATCCCACCCCCAGAAGTGACCGTCATGAATGGCTTGGTGAACATCTCTCAGTCTCTATCTCTCTTATTCTCTCTGCCTCTGTCTCTCACACACCACAAGATTCATTTACATCTATGATGATTTGACACATATGTGGTCATAGATGGCATCTGGGATGTAGATGATGGATTAACAAGCATCCAAACTGAGGGCTTCCTTGACATCAGGTAAAGACCTAGCAGTCATTTTTCCAGCTGCACAACAATCATTCCTCCATGTGAACCAGAACTGATGAATCCCACCCCGTCTCCATGAACATTAGTGTTGCTTCCAGTCTCCTACTAGTTAAACCAGAACTGTGATCAACATCCTTGAAAAGACGTCTTTGAATAATTGTGCAAGAATTTTAGTATGATCAACACTAAGCATCAGCACTACTCGGAAAGGGGTGAACTTGTGGAACTGTAATTCATCCTGCATACTGTTCTCCCAGAGAGGAGTGTCTGCTCACTCTTCCCTCCAGGGGATCTACTGTGGCCTCTGCCTCCTCATGTTGTCACTAGAGCTGGTTGTCACCAGGCTAAAGTCCTGCCAGTGTGATGGTGACCAATGCTGTCTCCAAAGTGTGTACATCTGTGTGCATCCTCACTTGAGAGGTCAAGCAACTCTAATATACACTGGCCACCTGCATTGCCTCTTGTTGGAATTGCATGTGTTTGTTCTGTTTCTGTTTAGAACACAGTGTTTCAAGAAGTTTTTGGACCACAGGGATGTGAAACATTTCTCTGACTTTAGGTTATGAAAAATGATTTTTCCAGGTTGTGGTTTGTCTTTCATGGCTTTTGAATATTATTATTTTTTATTTTGTAGGTTATGTTTTGCCACAGGAAGAGCTAAGCATCTCCCTTCTGGCTCTGGTTTCACATATAGAATAGCAGTTCCTATCTCGAGATTATGCACATAGTTACTAAAAATTTTCATTTTGTACATCTCATGTTTAATCCACCTGGGTTTCCCTTTCAAATAACCAAAATGCTACTTCAAGTAAAAAAAGAAAAAAACCAGTCCCTTGTTAAAATATGAGAGCAGACACAAACAGCCACCTTTTGTATGATTTCATTGATAGGGAACATCCAGGGTAGGGAAAGACACACAGAAAGAAATAGGATTAGGGCTTGTCAGGGGCTGGGGGAGGGAGAAAAGAGAATGTGTGCTTTGGATACAGGGTTTTATTATGAGGAAAGAAACAGTCTGAAACTACACAGTGATGATGGTTACACAGCATTGTGAATGCACTTAATGTTCCTGAATTGCACAATTTAAAATGGAAAAACATCTAAATTTTATTATTGTAAACTTAAAACATAAAAATAGATGATACTCTAAATGACATGAAAGAAAACAAGGAAATTACAGAAAAAACAAACAAAAATGATGCCAGGAGAAGGGAAGTAAAGTTTGGGTCTGGGAGTGGGTTGATTCTGAGAATTAGATGACAGTGTTGGTGTTTGCAGAGGCATCTCAGCCCGTAGGGGTGGTGATGCCTGAATTGGCTCTGGGTCTCATAGAAGTGTGTGTGTAGGTGCAGGAGGAGCTACAAGATCAGGCTCAGGGTCTCCCTGCAGGACTGGTAAAGTAACCTGTCTCTAGGTCTCCTGTAGGGCTAGTCTTACAGTCTCCCTGCAGAGCTGGTGGGATGTGACACGGTTCTGTGTTTTTTGCAGGTGCAGGTTCGGGTTCCCCTGCAGAGTTGGTAGAATGGGACCCAGTCCTGTGTCTCATGCAGGATCCAGCTCAGGATCTCATGCAAGACCAGGCTCAGGGTCTCCTTGTAAGGCTTGTGGAATGAGACCCCATTCTTTTTCTCCTGCAGCAGCAGATTCATGGTGTCCCTGCAAGGTTTTGCAATTTCACCCTACTCAGTATCACCTGCAGGAACAGGCTCAGACTGTCCCTGCTGGGTTGATGGAATATGACAAATCTCTGATTCTCTTGCAGAAGCAGGCTCAGGGTCCCTCTACAGGGCTAGTCAATTTTGTTCCAGTCCTAGGTCCCTTGCAGGTGCAGGATTGGGGTCTTCTTTCAGGGTTGGTGAAATGTGACTCAGCTGTTGGTCTCCTGCAGAAACAGGCAGAGTTACTCCCTGCAAGCCTTGTGGAATGAGACCCAGTGCTGGGTCTCCTACAGGAGCATGCTCGGGGTCTCTATGCAGGTCTAGTGGAATTGGACCTGGCTAATGGTCTCCCTGCAGTGCTGTTGGAATTGGTCCAATCCTTGGGTGTCTTGAAGGTGCAGGCTCTAAGTCTCCCTGCATTGCTGGTGAAATGTGAGCCAGTTGTGGTTCTCCTGAAGGAACAGTCTCAGGGTTTCCCTGCAGGGCTGGTGGATGGGACTTAGTCCTGGGTCTCCTGGAGGAGCAGGCTCTGGGTCATTTTAGAGCTGTTGCAATATGACCAATCTCAGGTTCTCCTGCAGGAGTAGGCTTGGGGCCTTCCTGCAGGGCTAGTGGAATTGGACACGGCTCATGGTCTCCCTGCAGTGCCATTGGAATTGGTCCAATTCTTGGGTCTTTTGAAGGTGTAGGTTCTAAGTCTCCCTGCATTCCTCATGGAATGTGACCTGGCTCTGGGTCTTCTGCAGGAGCAGGCTGATAAATTACCTTTAGGGCTGGTGGAATGTGACATGGCTCTTAGTCTCCTGCCAGAGCTGATTCAGTGTCTTTCCACAGGGCTGGTAGAATTGGCCCCAGGCCTGGGTCTCCTGCATGTGCAGGCTCAGGTATCCCTGCAGGGCTTGTGGAATGTGACTGGGTTTCTGTTTCCTTCAGGGGCAGGCTCAGACTCTCCTTGCAGTGTTGCTGGAATGGCACATGGCTCTGAGTTTCCTGTAACAGCAGTCTTATGTTCTTCCTACAGGGCTAGTGGAATATGACTCAGACCTTGGTCACTTGCAGGAGAAGGCTAGTTTTCTCCCTGCTGGGATGGTGGAATCAGACCCTGTCCTGGGTCTTCTGCAGAAGCAGGCTCCAGGTCTTCCTGCAGGGCTGTTGGAACATGACCCCATCACTTGTTCTGCTTCAGGAATAGGCACAGGGTCTTCTTGCAAGGATAGTGTAATTGGACCCAGCTCAGGGGTCACTACAGTGCTGATGGAATGTGACCTGGCTCTGTGGTTCCTGCAAGTGTAGGTTCTGTGTCTCCCTTCAGGGTTGGTTTAATGGGACCCATTCCTGGGTCTCCTGTTGAAGTAGGCTCAGAGTCTCCCTGCAGGGCTGATGGAATGGGACCCATCTCTGGGTCACCTGCCAGAACAGATTTGGACTCTACCTTCAGGCTGGAGGAATTGGGCCTGTTCTTGCATTTCCTGCAGGAACAGGCCTTGGGTCTTCCTGGAAGAATACTGTAATATGACCCATCTCTGGTTCTCTTGCAGGAGAGGCTCATGGTCTCCCTAGAAGGTTAGCAGAATTTGTCCCATTCCTTGGTCCAAGGCTCAGGGTATCCCTGCAAGGTTGGTGGAATGGGACCTAGTCCTGTGTCTCCTGCAGCAGCAGGTTCTGTTCTCTTTGCAGGGCTGGTGGAATGTGACTCCACTCTGTAGTATTTTTTGCAGATGCAGGCTTAGGGACCCCACCAGAACTGATGGCTCTTAGTCTCCTATGGGAGCAGGTGAGGGATTCCCTGCAGAGCTGGTGGAATTCGTCCCAGTCCTCAGTCTCTTGCAATTGCAGGGTCAGTGTCTCCCTGCAGGTTTTGTGGAATATGACTTGGCTGTGGGTATCCTGCAGGAGCAAGCTCAGTGTTTCCCTGCAGGGTTGGTGGAATGAGATCTATTTCTGGCTCTTCTACAGGAGGAAGCTGGGGTTCTCCCTGGAAAGGCTGATGGAATTGGACTGGGATGTCTGTCTCCTGCAGGAGCAAGCCTAGGGATTACCTGCAGAGCTGGTAGAATGTCACACAACTCTTGTTCTTCTGCAGGAGCTGGCTCATGTTCTCTGTGAAGGGCTTGGTCTCCCCCAGGAGCAGGTTTGTAGTCTCACTACAGGGCTGGTGTTATGTGACCCGCTCTGTGTTTTCTGCAGATGCAGTCTCAGTGTTTGACTGCAGGTTTGGTGGAATGGGACGAAGTCCTGGGTTTCCTGGAGTAGCAGGCTCACAGTCTCCCTTCTGGGGTATTGGAATGTGACCCAGTCATATGTTTCCTGCTGAAGTGGCCTCAGGATATCCCTGCAGGGCTGTTGGAATTGTACCTTGCTCTGTATCACCTGCAGGATCAGGTTTGTGCTCTCCCAGCAAGGCTGGTGGATTTGGACCTATTCCTGGGTCTCCTGCAGGAGCAGGTTTTCAGTCTTCCTGCAGGGCTTCTGGAATATGACATATCTCTAATTTTCCTGCAGGGTCAGGCTTGTGGGTCACCCAGCAAGGCTAGTGGAATTGGACCCACTTCAAGGTCTTAGTGCATGGTTGATGGAATGGGACCCAGTCCGGGGTCTCCTGCAGGAATTGGCTCAGAGTCTCCCTGCAGGACTGGTGAAATTGGACCCATTCCTGAGTCTCCTGCAGGAGGAGGCCCTGCATCTTCCTGGAGGGATGGTGGAATATGACAGAGATCTGGTTCACCTGCAGGAATAGGCTCAAGGTCTCCCTACAAGGCTAGTGGAATTGGACACATTCCTGGATCCATTGCAAGTGAAGGCTTTGGGGTCTTCCTACACAGCTGGTGGAATGTGATTTGGCTCTGAGTCTCCTGCAGGAATAGGCTCAGGGTCTCCTTGAAAGATTGGTGAAATGGGACACAGTGCTGTGTCTCTTGCAGTAGCAGGCTCAGGTTCTCCCTACAGTGTTGGTAAAATTGGACCTGGCTCTAATTCAACTGCAGTAGCAGACTGAGGGTATACCTGCATGGCTGGTTTAGTGTGAAGGAACAGCAAGTCTTAATACATTGGCCCACTCCTGGGAAAAGTATAAACAGGGCTTGGTGCATGGTCTCTTGTATTGTCTGAAAAAGCCCCTTGAGATGTGTTGATTCTGATGACCTCTTCCAAGAACTTGAACACTTTTAGAATCTCTGCCAACTCATCTTGTTTAGACTGAAGGAATCTGCCTTTCATCAGTTCTTGGAATAGAGATCAACACAAAATGAAAGAGGGAAGAAAAAATTACCAATCTATCTATTGAGAAATCAGCTGAAGACATTAGAAAGTTCTCTTGCAATGCACTTGTTTCTATTTTGGTGCATTTAGAATCATTTCTTTATTATCAACTTTGGCCATTTAAATTAGAATATATATTGTTGTAGGCCTACTGGGGTTCATTATGCTTGAACCCTCTGTGCTTCCTGTGTTGAGATAGCTGGTTCTATCTTTGGTTTAAGAAAATTTCAGTCTGATTTCTTCAAATATCTTTTCAAACCATTTGTCTTTCTTCTTTTCCATGTGGGATCCCTATGAGTCATAGACTGGTATGTTTTCTCTTATCCCAGGTTTCAGTTGCATTGCTTACATTGGTTTTCACTTGCTTTTCTATGTCGTGTTCTGACTGAGTGATTGCGGTTATCCTGCTTTCGAAGTCACTTATTTGTTCCTCTGCATTATCTAGTCCGATTTGGACTGTCTTTAGCTTAGCTATTCTCACCGTTGAGTTTTCTGATTCTATTTGGCTCATCTAAAGTGTTTCTCTTTCCATTTATACTAGCCTGCATTTGTATTCATAGACTCAAGATTTCCTTCAGTGTTTTTATGTCCTCCCTTTTCAAGTCATGTTCTAGTAAATTTTGGTGGTCTAATACATTGGATGTTCTTTCAGGAGACTCCTGTCTTTTGAAAATTTGCAATGGTTCTTTTAACTTTATTATATCTCTCTATTGCTATGGGTTAAGGATTATCAGTTATCTATTATAGACTTGAACAGCTTTTGTAAGTGAAATCATTTCTGTGCACATTTAGTATTAATGCTGTGAGGATTGTTTTTGGTATGTAATGATGCCATGCATTCCTTCTGTGTCTGTTGCCTGTTATATCTATGATTGCTAGTGTGGTTTTTGTTGTGGTGAATACAACCTATTCTAGTAAAGTTAGCAGAGTGTCATTTTGGTTAAATGCTTATCATAGCTCTGACAGTGCAGGGACTAGTAATTTTTGCTGGAATAGAGGCTTCCAAATGGTTTCTGGGCTGCCGGCTGGATATGTGGATAGGGAATGGTTCCAATACACTCTCATGGAAGTGCATTCATACTTACTATTGCCACGGAAAAGTCAAAATTTTATAATGGGTTCCCTCAGGTTCTCTGCAAACAAAAACAAAAGTGGAAACAAATCTAATGATGTCACACATTAGAACCTGTTGAAGCATGCAGTGCCACAGTTGGGTCCTTAGTGTAGTACTGGGTCAGCACCACAACTATTTTTGCATTAGCATGTGGTAGTCAAGGCTGATGGAAAGGCTTCAAATTCACCTATTGTTCAGCAGATCTCTGCTCCAAGAACTCTTGCAATAAGGCATTGGAACTCAAAGGCAAGCATGAGGCATTTCAAAAACCTCTGCTTTGGACAATAAGAAATTTCAATCCTGCCTATGAAAGTTGCAGATCCTTGGGCTATAGAATCTGATTTCAACAATAAATTGCCCTGGATTCTAGAAACTAGATGAAGATGGCTCTGAATGAGACCCATTTCTCCTTTATGGAGAAAATGAGCAATTATACCGTGGATGTGGAAAGACTGTGACTAAGGCCGTGGGTTACTAAGATAATCCACAACACATATGCCAGCAGATTTAATATTAAGAGAGGACCCAGGCAGATCTGTTCTCTAGATAGTACCAACCACAGCCCAAAATAATCTCCAAACCCCTGGGAATAAATTTGTGACATCAGCCACAGCCCTAACACACAGATTCCACAGGCAGTCCTAGCTCAAAATTAACAGGTGGAGTATTGGTCTGGGAATGAATTGCAGAGAAATTTTGTGATTATTGCTTTCAGATATGTCAACCAAACGTCCACTATGCACTCTTTTAACCCTCAGCACATTGTTTTCCATCTCAAATGGCCTGTCCACTTTAGAGTGTGCATTCCAGTAAAACACAGTTTCCCCTAAACTTTAGCGTATCCTAAAGCTTTTAATACTGATTTCAAACCCAAGGGCCACTGAATCCCTCAGACCAGATGCACGGCTTCTCTAGTTGAGCCCCACACGTGCTCTATTGGCAAAATGCCAAATTGATCCTGGGCCTGCAAGATGCATTGGATGTGGCCATGGCACATATCGAAAAACTCAAACTCACACGCCAATGTGGTTGCTTTTTACTGGGGTAACAGGTCGGTTTGCTCTCTTGATGGAACCCACCACAACCCACAACACACTCCAGATCCCTGAGACTCAGCGTGTGCCATTATCTGTAGCTCTATACCTCATTTTCCGCTGCCTCTGCTAGCTCAAATTTGGCAGATCGGATCTTGGTCTCAGAATCAATTGTGGGATATTTTGTGCTGATTTCTAGGAGTTATGTCAGCCAAGCATCTGCTGTGCACTCTTCTAACACTCAGCGCATTACCTACAGTCCCATGTGTGCTGTCCGCTTGAGAGTGTGCGTCCAAGTAAAACAGAGTTTCACCTTTGATGCTCCATCAGCAGAGGTCAGATCCTGCACAGATTTCCATTCTCTACTTTGCCTTCTCTTGCTTCCAGGTTTTCTGAGGCCTCAGCCTGTCTTTGGAAGTAACAGACCACTCTTCAGAAAGTGTCCTGTGCCAAGGGCTGGTTGAGTGGAAGTTTACATTGCTGTGTATATGGGAGGGAGTGAGCGCAGGTTGCACTGGTTCTCTGCCAACTGGGCATCGATAAATCAACACTTTCCAGAAGTAATTCACAGAAATGTGATGTTTGTTTAGCTCTGTTTTCTATAAAGCCATGGTTGGAGGGATTGTCCGAAGACTCCAATTTTGACATTGTGTTGATAACACAGTTGCAGTTTTTAAGAAGGTCAATAGAATTGATTTACATGTTTTGGGATGTATATGAAAATGAAGTTAGTGTTTGAAACGTACTAAATTTACCTAGAAGTCCGACTTGTCAATTTTTGTAACATTATGTCAGCTCTAAGAAAAATGTAGACAGATAGAAAGTAAAATCGCAGTCCAAAATGTTGAAGGGGACATGTCAACTCTTTAATGTTGAAGCCTCCAACACCAACAGGAACCATGAAGTACCTATTGAAACCGTGAAATAACCGAGAACCTGGGTTTCCATTGTGCATGTGGTGCCCTATAATCCCAATGACACATACTGGCCAATGTTGGCAATTCAAGGGGTAACATTCCTCTCTAGGAAAGTACAAGAAACACCAAACAAAATATATAAATTTAGGCTTGATTCCAAAAGCACATACAGGCATTTAGCTATCAGAACCCTGCTGCAGCTATGCTAGGCTATTGAAAAGCAGGTGTTCTTCTATCAGTGATGAGAATGCTTAATCATCAGATCATGTTGGGTAAAGCAAATTAACACAACCAAGTCTGCACCCCCAATATATCGTGCACCCGGTGCTTGGCTGAAGAGAAAGACGGACCACCAAAACTTTGTCTTTAAAGGCTTTCACGACTTTTACAGTTCAGGTCACTATCTGACATAATATTTACCAATACTGTCTTGAAACACTGAGGCCTAGTACATATTCAAGTTCAGTTAAAGATTCCTCTCACTTACCACACTCCCTTCACCCCAGACAAGACATAAACCCAGCATTGGCTGAATCTAGGGGAAGGTCATCATTTCTTGGTGTGAGCTAAGTATTCAATTCCCAACTATTTTAGGCGAGAGTGTTTGACCTTTCAGGAGTACACTGTTGTTCACAGAGTGTGAAAATGGAGGAACTCTGATTCTAGGAGGGGCTTGCTCTTCTCCTACTGGCTTCATTGCAGCTCAGGTTCTGATCCTTTAAAATGGATGCCTGAGTGGAAGGGAGGGAAGAGCATGTGCTTGATAGCAAGGCCCAAACCTGGGAAAAGGCTTACCTGGGCTTGTTGCATTTTGGTCTGAATGGTTTGTAAATGCCCCTTGGGACCTGTGGATTCTAATGACCTCTTCCAAGAACATGAGCGCTTTTATCATCTCTGCCATCTCTTCTCTTTTAGACGTCAGGAATCTTGGAGCCGTTCTTGGAGCAGAGAATTGAGTGACTTCTCAAGTGCATGTTTACACTCCGAATGGTTCTGCCAGTATCACAGAGGTTCAGTAGTTCTCATGAATGTCTTTCGAGCCTGGTATTCTCTAGAGATGTCTCCATGCTGGTATTCTCCATTGTAGAGGAACAACTCTCACCAATATGTTCGCATCTCTCCTCAATCCGTGCAGCCAGATTTTCTGCCAGCTTCTCTTCGTGTCTCCCATAAAGTCGACTTCAACAGGACTGGGCAAGTCTGAAAGTACCTCGGAGCATCACCAGTAAGATGATGACAGGCAGATCTTCCACTGTCTGCCCTCTCAGGTTCTGGAAACTTACCCGTGAACTTAGGTCTTTGGGCAGCAGCATTATCTCGAACTTACAATGCGTCCCGAACAAAAGACCTAAGCCAATCTCCACAAAGAGTGGCAGCCCCTCCATCAAACTGATCCACCCACAGAATTCTGCCCAGTTACCTTGGATCCACCAGCCACAATAAGCCTCGCGGTACACACCAAGATTCCACCTAGAATCCAAACGGTAACTGCCATAACCAATGGTTGCTGAATATTGTCAGTGTTGGGGGAGGGGCTGCATCAAACGAGAGGTTCCTAAGTTACATGTGATTCTATCCACTGGCGTGCCACTCTCTTTTTATCTTCCCTCTTCCCTTTGGTTCAGATCTGTATATACAGTACAAACGGAGGGAAGTGTGTCCATTTTTAGTTTATGGTTTCACACGTCTTGAAACTTTGTAACAGCTCACAGTACACAGAGACCCCACTAAAGGAAACTCATGTTTGTGTAATATCCATTCATTCAGAATACTTATCCGTCTGTTGCTTTCTGCTGAAACACCCACGCTCTCAGAAAATGGATCCAATTGTTTCATGGGGGCTGAAATTCCGAGAAATGGAACCAATCCCAATGTGCACTTTACTGTCTGTCTCGTTAGCTCTTACTACAATTTTGCAGAGCTACTTGTCTTTATTATAGGCTTATGCCATTTCTTCTCTACTTAGGGTAGAATATGGCATTCATTCTTGCTTTTGGAAGAATTGTAAGTCTATATCACGGACTATGACCAAATCTTATTCAAAATCGGCATTTGGGTTAGGTCACGATATGCTCTTTTGAATCAATATTTATGAATATTAATGCACGCGTCTGTGTTCTGAATACACGTGTGTTGAGTACATTTAAGCTGCGATACTGGGTCGGTGCGTGCTGAATGATCCTTGACATCACTTTGAGTATTTTGTTTTGAATACTCATGGTTTCTTTGGTATATGTCAGCCAACCGTACCCTTTTGGTGTCTGTTTGTTTGTTTGATTGTTTGTTTGCTTGTTGTTGGTTTTGCAAACACTTTAGGCCATGCATCACTCCGTTTGCTTCAATCAGAGAGTCATATATATGAATCACTTAAGATAGTGCTTAAAATCAACTATGATTTCCTGCTACCCTCTCCCATTTTATGGCTTTGATGTCCCCCTTGACTTCTTCTGGTTTCTTGTTTGTAACTCACGCTCTTCTTGCATTTCCAGTAATGGTTTTTCTTATTTCCATTTCATCTTGCTACTTTTCTATTCAGGGTAGAATTCTCAATATTTCTTTTAGGATAAGTTTTGAAGTGCTGAATCCTTTAAACTTTGCTGGTCTGTGAATTTCCCTAGCTCTGCCGTTATTAGAAATGGCAGTCTTGTGGCATAGGCTACTTTGGTTACAGCTTTTTCTCTTCCAGGATATGGCCTATGTCATTGCACTCCTCCCTGTTCTGCAATATTTCTGCCAAGATATGAGCTGAAACCCCTCTGGAGGTTCTGTTGTGACTAAATTGCTTTCCTCTAGATGCATTTTAAATCACTGGGGTGATCATGAACTTTGTTGATGTGAATTATAGAGCTGCAAGTAGGTCTATTGGGATTCCACCTCCTTTGGACGCTGTTTAGTTCCTGAATTCGTATGGATGATTCTTTCTTGCCTTTCAGAAAGTTTCAGTATGACTTTTCTACAAATATCTTTTCAGGCTTTATTTGTTAATCTTGCTTTTCCATCTGGGACTCTTACGAATCATAGTATTTCATGTTTGTCTTACCCCTGGCTTCAACAGCAATGTTTGCATTGGTTTGCACTTCTTTTTCTATGTCTTCTTCTGATCGAGGGATTTCTGTTCCCCTGTCTTCACAGTATTTCACGAGTCCGTCTGCATTATCAAGTCTGCTTTGGACTGACTTTAGCCCTGGTATTGTCTCATCCTTGGGTTTTCTGCTATTATTTGGCTCGTTTTTAGAGTTTTTCTTCCCCTTTCCCGGTATACTGCCTTTTGTGATACTGAGACACTTTTGTACTTCATGTTTTCTTCACCTCAGTTTTCAATTCTTGCTCTGGTAGCGTATTACAGTCTAGATAAATGAAAGCTTATTTTTCAGACCCTCAAACTCTTTGGAAGTGAAAATGGTACTTCCTGTTTCTTTTACTATACTTCTTTACATCTACTGTTCAAGTAATATCAGGTATAAAATATAGATTTCTTGGGCTTTGTTAAGTGAAAATTTTAGACCATTGTGTGTACAAAGTTCCATGATATTTCTGTGAGGACAATTTTCCCTAGGTATTGATGCCATCTCCTGATCCTGTGTGTGTTGTCTGGTACATCTCTAATTGCTGGTGTTGCCTTTGTTGTGATGAGCACACGATATTATTTCAATTAGTAAAACTTCGTTTTATTGCAATTACCTCACAATTCTGAAAGTGCAGAGAACACTTAATCTTCTGGAAATGAAGCTTAAAGCTTTTCAGCTCGGCATTCTGCTGTACGTCATCTTGGAGTCTTTCCAAAACAGCAAACTGAGAGTGCGCTTGTGCTTTCTATTGCCATGGGAATGTCCCAATGTTACCAGTTCTTCCCAAAGATTCTCTGTCTACAGAAACAGCAGTGGAAACCTATGTATGGATGTCATACATCAGGGCCTGCTGGAATGATCCCGCAGACCGATCTTTGTGTCCTCTGGGCAGTACCATGTCAGTGCCATCGAAAATGTAGCATCTGCATTTGGGAGATAATGCTGAATGAAATGCTTCAACTTCTCACGTTGTGGACTTTGACCACTCTTCCGTGATCCCTCATCCTTGGGTCATGGGTGCACGAATGCAACCACAGAGCTGTACCGAATTCTCCTCCTCAAACCAATCCGTAATCCCTGTCCAGGTTATGACTGTAGCAGATCCTAAAGCTTTTAATACTGATTTCAAACCCAAGGGCCACTGAATCCCTCAGACCAGATGCACGGCATCACTGGTTGAGCCCCACACGTGCTCTATTGGCAAAATGCCAAATTGATCCTGGGCCTGCAAGATGCAGTGGATGTGGCCATGGCACATATCGAAAATCTCAACCTCACACGCCAATGTGTTAGCTTTCTTACTGGGGTAACAGGTCGGTTTGCTCTCTTGATAGAACCCACCACAACCCACAACGCACTCCAGATCCCTGAGACTCAGCGTGTGCCATTATCTGTAGCTCTATACCTCTTTTTCTGCTGCCTCTGCTAGCTCAAATTTTGCAGATCGGATCTTGGTCTCAGAATCAATTGTGGGATATTTTGTGCTAATTTCTAGGAGTTATGTCAGCCAAGAATCTGCTGTGCACTCTTCTAACACTCAGCGCATTACCTACAGTCCCATGTGTGCTGTCCGCTTGAGAGTGTGCGTCCAAGTAAAATAGAGTTTCACCTTTGCTGCTCCATCAGCAGAGGTCAGATCCTGCACAGATTTCCATTCTCTACTTTGCCTTCTCCTGCTTCCATGTTTTCTGAGGCCTCAGCCTTTCTGACCGCTCTTCAGAAAGTGTCCTGTGCCAAGGGCTGGGTGAGTGGAAGTTTACATTGCTTTGAACATGGGAGGGAGTGAGCGCAGGTTGCACTGGTTCTCTGCCAACTGGGCATCGATAAATCAACACTTTCCAGATGTAATTCACAGAAATGTGATGTTTGTTTAGCTCTGTTTTCTATAAAGCCATGGTTGGAGGGATTGTCCGAAGACTCCAATTTTGACATTGTGTTGATAACACAGTTGTAGTTTTTAAGAAGGTCAATAGAAATGATTTACATGTTTTGGGATGTATATGAAAATGAAGTTAGTGTTTGAAACGTAGTAAATTTACCTAGAATCCGACTTGTCAATTTTTGTAACATTATGTCAGCTCTAAGAAAAACGTAGACAGATAGAAAGTAAAATTGCAGTCCAAAATGTTGAAGGGGACATGTCAACTCTTTACTATTGAAGCCTCAAACACCAACAGGAACTATGAAGAACCAATTGAAACCATGAAATAACTGAGAACCTGGGTTTCCGTTGTGCATTTGGTGCCCTATACTCCCAATGACACATACTGGCCAATGTTGGCATTTCAAGGGGTAACATTCCTCTCTAGGAAAGTACAAGAAAAACCAAACAAAATATATACATTTAAGCTTGATTCCAAAAGCACATACAGGCATTTTACCTGTGAGAACCCTGCTGCAGCTATGCTAGGTAATTGAAAATCAGGTGTTCTTCTATCAGTGATGAGAACGCTTAAACATCCGATCATGTTGGGTAAAGCAATTTAACACAACCAAGTCTGCACCCCCAATATATCGTGCACCCAATGGTTGGCTGAAGAGAAACATTGTCCAACAAATCTGTGTCTTTAAAGTCTTTTACGACTTTTACAGTTCAGGTCACTATCTGACATAATATTTACCTATACTGTCTTGAAACACTGAGGCCTAGTACATATTCAAGTTCAGTCAAGATTCCTCTCACTTACCACACTCCCTTCACCCCAGAGTAGACATAAACCCAGCATTTGCTGAATCTAGGGGAAGGTCATCATTTCTTTGTGTGAGCTAAGTATTCAAATCCCAACTATTTTAGGCGAGAGTATTTGAACTTTCAGGAGTTCACTGTTGTTCACAGAGAGTGAATTTGGAGGAACTCTGATTCTAGGAGGGGCTTGCTCTTCTCCTACTGGCTTCATTGCAGCTCAGGTTCTGATCCTTTAAAATGGATGCCTGAGTGGAGGGGAGGGAAGAGCAAGTGCTTGACAGCAAGGCCCAAACCTGTGAAAAGGCTTACCTGGGCTTGGTGCATTTTGGTCTGAATGGTTTGTAAATGCCCCTTGGGACCTGTGGATTCTCATGACCTCTTCCAAGAACATGAGCACTTTTATCATCTCTGCCATCTCTTCTCTTTTAGACGTCAGGAATCTTGGAGCCGTTCTTGGAGCAGAGAATTGAGTGACTTTCTCAAGTGCACGTTGACACTCCGAATGGTTCTGCCAGTATCACAGAAGTTCAGTAGGTCTCATGAATGTCTTTCGAGCCTGGTATTCTCTAGAGATGTCTCCATGCCGGTATTCTCCATTGTAGCGGAACAACTCTCATCAATATGTTCGCATCTCTCCTCAATCCGTGCAGCCAGCTTTTCTGACAGCTTCTCTTCGTATCTCCCATAAAGTCGACTTCAACAGGACTGGGCAAGTCTGAAAGTACCTCGGAGCCTCACCAGTAAGCTGATGACAGGCAGATCTTTCACTGTCTGCCCTCTCAGTTTCTGGAAACTTACCCGTGAACTTAGGCCTTTGGGCAGCAGCATTATCTCGAACTTACACAGCGTCCCGAACAAAAGAACTAAGCCAATCTCCACAAAGGGCGGCAGCCCATCCATCACACTGATCCACCCACAGAATTCTGCCCAGTTACCTTGGATCCACCAGCCACAACAAGCCTCGCGGTACACACCAAAATTCCACCTAGAATCCAACAGGTAACTTCCATCCCCCATGGTTGCTGAATATTGTCAGTTTTGGGGGAGGGGCTGCATCAAACGAGAGGTTCCTAAGTTAAATGTGATTCTATCCACTAGCGTGCCACTCTCCTTTTATCTTCCCTCTTCCCTTTGGTTCATATCTGTATATACAGTACAAACGGTGGAAAGTGTGTCCATTTTTAGTTTATGGTTTCACACGTCTTGAAACTTTCTAACATCTCAAAGTACACAGAGACCCCACTAAAGGAAACTCATGTTTCTGTAATATCCATTCACTCAGAATACATATCCGTCTGTTGCTTTCTGCTGAAACACCCACGCTCTCAGAAAATGGATCCACTTTTTTCATGGGGGCTGAAATTCCGAGAAATGAAACCAATCCCAATGTGTAATTTACTGTCTGTCTCGTTTGCAGTTAGTACACTTTTGCAGAGCTACTTGACTTTGTTATAGGCTTATGCCGTTTCTTCTCTACTTAGTGTAGTATATGGCATTCATTCTTGCTGTTGGAAGAATTGTAATTCTATATCACGGACTATGACCAAATCTTTTTCAAATTCGACATTTGGGTTAGATCACGATATGCTCTTTTGAATTAATATTTATGAATATTAATGCACGCGTCTGTGTTCTGAATACAAGTGTGTTGAGTACATTTAAGCTGCGATACCGGATCGTTGCTTGCTGAATAATCCTTGATATCACTTTGAGTATTTTGTTTTGAATACTCATGGTTTCTTTGGTATATGTCAGCCAACCGTACCCTTTTGGTGTCTGTTTGTTTGTTTGATTCTTTGTTTGCTTGTTGTTGGTTTTGCAAACACTTTAGTCCATGCATCACTCCGTTTGCTTCAATCAGAGAGTCATATATGTGAATCACTTAAGATAGTGCTTGAAATCACCTATGATTTCCTTCTACCCTCTCCCATCTTATGGCTTTGATGTCCTCCTTGCATTCTTCTTGTTTCTTGTTTGTAACTCACGCTCTTCTTTCATTTCCAATAATGGTTTTTCTTATTTCCATTTCATCTTGCTACTTTTCTATTCAGGGTAGAATTCTCAATATTTCTTTTAGGATAAGTTTTGAACTGCTGAATTATTTTAAGCTTTGCTGGTCTGTGAATTTCCCTAGCTCTGCCGTTATTAGAAATGGCAGTCATGTGGCATAGGCTACCCATGATTACAGCTTTTTCTCATTCAGGATATGGCCTATGTCCTTGCACTCCTCCCTGTTCTGCAACATTTCTGCCGAGATATGAGCTGAAACCACTCTGGAGGTTCTGTTGTGACTAAATTGCTTTCCTCTGGATGCATTTTAAATCACTGGGGTGATCATGAACTTTGTTGATTTGAATTATACAGCTGCAAGTAGGTCTATTGGGATTCCACCTCTTTTGGACGCTGTGTAGTTCCTGAATTCGTATAGATGATTCTTTCTTGTCTTTCAGCAAGTTTCAGTCTGACTTTTCTACAATTATCTTTTCAGGCTTTTTTTGTTAATCTTGCTTTTCCATCTGGGAATCTTACGAATCATACTCTTTCATGCTTCGCCTTACCCCAGGCTTCAACAGCAATGTTTGTATTGGTTTGCACTTCTTTTTCTATGTCTTCTTCCGATCGAGGGATTTCTGTTCCCCTGTCTTCACAGTCTTTCACGTGTCTGTCTGCATTATCAAGTCTGTTTGGACTGACTTTAGCCCTGGTATTGTCTCATCCTTGGGTTTTCTGATATTTTTTGTCTCGTTTTTAGAATTTCTCTTCCCCTTTCCTGGTATACTGCCTTTTGTGTTTCTGAGACAATGTTGTACTTCATGTTTTCCTCACCTCAGGTTTCAATACTTGCTCTGGTAGCGTTTTGCAGTCTAGATGTTTGAAAGCTTAATTTTTGGGGCTTCAAACTCTTTGGAACTGAAAATGGTGCTTCCTGTTTCTTTTACTATACTTCTTTACCTCTACTGGTCAAGTAATATCAGGTATCTAATATAGATTTATAGGGCTTTGTTAAGTGAAAATTTTAGACCATTGTGTGTACAAAGTTCCATGATATTTCTGTGAGGACAATTTTCCCTAGGCATTGATGCCATGTCCTGTTCCTGTGTGTTTTTTCAGGTATATCTCTAATTGCTGGTGTTGCCTTTGTTGTGATGAGCACACCATATTATTTCAATTAATAAAACTTCGTTTTTTTGCACTTACCTCACAATTCTGAAAGTGCAGAGAACACTTCTTCTTCTGGAAATGAAACTTAAAAGTTTTCAGCTCGGCATTCGGCTGTAGGTCATATTGGAGTCTTTCCAAAACAGCAAACTGAGAGTGTGCTTGTGCTTTCTATTGCCATGTGAATGTCCCAATGTTACCAGTTCTTCCCAGAGGTTCTCTGTCTACAGAAACACCATTGGAAACATATGTATGGATTTCATACATCAGGGCCTGCTGGAATGATCCCGCAGACCGATCTTTGTGTCCTCTGGGCAGTACCATGTCAGTGCCATCCAAAATGTAGCATCTGCATTTGGGAGATAATGCTGAAGGAAATGCTTGAACTTCTCACGTTGTGGACTTTGACCACTCTTCCGTGATCCCTCATCCTTGGGTCATGGGTGCACGAATGCAACCACAGAGCTGTACCAAATTCTCTTCCTCAAACCAATCCGTAATCCCTGTCCAGGTTACGACTGTAGCAAATCCTGAATCTTTTAATACTGATTAAAACCCAAGGGCCACTGAATCCCTCAGACCAGATGCACGACTTCTCTATTTGAGCCTCACACGTGCTCTATTGGCAAAATGCCCAATTGATCCTGGGCCTGCAAGATGCATTGGATGTGGCCATGGCACATATCGAAAATCTCAACCTCACACGCCAATGTTTTTGCTTTCTTACTGGGGTAACAGGTCGGTTTGCTCTCTTGATAGAACCCACCACAACACACAACGCACTCCAGATCCCTGAGACTCAGCGTGTGCCATTATCTGTAGCTCTATACCTCATTTTCCGCTGCCTTTGCTAGCTCAAATATGGCGGATCGGATATTGGTCTCAGAATCAATTGTGGGGATATTTTGTGCTGATTTCTAGGAGTTATGTCAGCCAAGCATCTGCTGTGCACTCTTCTAACACTCAGCACATTATCTACAGTCCCATGTGTGCTGTCTGATTGAGAGTGTGCGTCCCAAGTAAAACAGAATTTCACCTTTGCTGCTCCATCAGCAGAGGTCAGATCCTGCACAGATTTCCATTTTCTACTTTGCCTTCTCCTGCTTCCAGGTTTCCTGAGGCCTCAGCCTGTCTTTGTAAGTAACAGACCACTCTTCAGAAAGTGTCCTGTGCCAAGGGCTGGGTGAGTGGAAGTTTACATTGCTTTGTACATGGGAGGGAGTGAGCACAGGTTTCACTGGTTCTCTGCCAAATGGGCATCGATAAATCAACACTTTCCAGTTGTAATTCACAGAAATGTGATGTTTGTTTAGCTCTGTTTTCTATAAAGCCATGGTTGGAGGGATTGTCCGAAGACTCCAATTTTGACCTTGTGTTAATAACACAGTTGCAGTTTTTAAGAAGGTTAATAGAATGGATTTACATGTTTTGGGATTTATATGAAAATGTAGTTAGTGTTTGAAACGTACTAAATTTACCTAGAAGTCCGACTTGTCAATTTTTGTAACATTATGTCAGCTCGAAGAAAAATGTAGACAGATAGAAAGTAAGATCGCAGTCCAAAATGTTGAAGGGGACATGTCAACTCCTTATTGTTGAAGCCTCCAACACCAACAGGAACCATGAAGTACCTATTGATACCTTGAAATAACCGAGAACCTGGGTTTCCGTTGTGCATGTGGTGCCCTATACTCCCAATGACACATACTGGCCAATGTTGGCATTTCAAGGGGTAACATTCCTCTCTAGGAAAGTAGAAGATAAACCAAACAAAATATATACATTTAGGCTTGATTCCAAAAGCACATACAGGCATTTTAGCTATGAGAAACCTGCTGCCGATATGCTAGGCTATTGAAAAGCAAGTGTTCTTCTATCAGTGATGAGAACGCTTAATCAGCCGATCATGTTGGGTAAAGCAATTTAACACAACCAAGTCTGCACCCCCAATATATCGTGAACCCTGTGCTTGACTGAAGATAAAGACGGTCCACAATACCTGTGTCTTTAAAGGCTTTCACGACTTTTACAGATCAGTTCAATATCTGACATAATATTTACCTATATATACTGTCTTGAAAATCTGAGGCCTAGTACATATTCAAGTTCAGTCAAAGATTCCTCTCGCTTACCACACTCCCTTCACCCCAGACAGGACATAAACCCAGCATTTGCTGAATCTAGGGGAAGATCATCATTCCTTGGTGTGAGATAAGTATTCAATTCCCAACTATTTTAGGCGAGAGTATTTGACCTTTCAGGAGTTCACTGTTGTTCACAGAGTGTGAAGATGGAGGAACTCTGATTCTAGGAGGGGCTTGCTCTTCTCCTACTGGCTTCATTGCAGCTCAGGTTCTGATCCTTTAAAATGGATGCCTGTGTGGAGGGGAGGGAAGAGAATGTGCTTGATAGCAAGGCCCAAACCTGGGAAATGGCTTACCTGGGCTTGGTGCATTTCGGTCTGAATGGTTTGTAAATGCCCATTGGGACCTGTGGATTCTCATGACCTCTTCCAAGAACATGAGCACTTTTATCATCTCTGCCATCTCTTCTCTTTTAGACGTCAGGAATCTTGTAGCCGTTCTTGGAGCAGAGAATGGAGTTACTTTCTCAAGTGCACGTTGACACTCCGAATGTTTCTGCCAGTATCACAGAAGTTCAGTAGGTCTCATGTATGTCTTTCGAGCCTGGTATTTTCTAGATATGTCTCCATGCCGGTATTCTCCATTGTAGCGGAACAACTCTCATCAATATGTTCGCATCTTTCCTCAATCCATGCAGCCAGCTTTTCTGCCAGCTTCTCTTCGTGTCTCCCATAAAGTCGACTTCAACAGGACTGGGCAATTCTGAAAGTACCTCGGAGCCTCACCAGTAAGCTGATGACAGGCAGATCTTCCACTGTCTGCCCTCTCAGGTTCTGGAAACTTACCCGTGAACTTAGGTTTTTGGGCAGCAGCATTACCTCGAACTTACACAGCGTCCCGAACAAAAGACCTAAGCCAATCTCCACAGAGGGCGGCAGCCCCTCCATCACACTGATCCACAAACAGAATTCTGCCCAGTTACCTTGGATCCACCAGCCACAACAAGCCTCGCGGTACACACCAAGATTCCACCTAGAATCCAACCGGTAAATGCCATCCCCCATGGTTGCTGAATATTGTCAGTGTTGGGGGAGGGGCTGCATCAAACGAGAGGTTCCTAAGTTAAATGTGATTCTATCCACTAGCGTGCCACTGTCATTTTGTCTTCCCTCTTTCCTTTGGTTCAGATCTGTGTATACAGTACAAACGGTGGGAAGTGTGTCCATTTTTAGTTTATGGTTTCACACGTCTTGAAACTTTCTAACAGCTCACAGTACACAGAGACCCCACTAAAGGAAAGTCATGTTTGTGTAATATCCATTCACTCAGAATACATATCCGTCTGTTGCTTTCTGCTGAAACACCCACGCTGTCAGTAAATGGATCCACTTGTTTCATGGGGGCTGAAATTCCGAGAAATGAAACCAATCCCAATGTGCACTTTAATGTCTGTCTCGTTTGCTCTTAGTACAGTTTTGCAGATCTACTTTTATTTGTTATAGGCTTATGCCGTTTCTTCTCTACTTAGGGTAGAATTTGGCATTCATTCTTGCTGTTGGAAGAATTGTAATTCTATATCACGGACTATGACCAAATCTTATTCAAAATCGGCATTTGGGTTAGGTCACGATATGCTCTTTTGAATCAATATTTATAAATATTAATGCATGCGTCTGTGTTCTGAATACAAGTGTGTTGAGTACATTTAAGCTGCGATACTGGGTCGGTGCGTGCTGAATGATCTTTGACGTCAATTTGAGTATTTTGTTTTGAATACTCATGGTTTCTTTGGTATATGTCAGCCAACCATACCCTTTTGATGTCTCTCTGTTTGTTTGATTTTTTGTTTGTTTGCTTGTTGTTGGGTTTGCAAACACTTTATGTCATGCATCACTCCGTTTGCTTCAATCAGAGAGTCATATAAGTGAATCTCTTAAGATAGGGCTTAAAATCACCTATGATTTCCTGCTACCCTCTCCCATCTTATGGCTTTGATATCCTCCTTGCCTTCTTCTTGTTTCTTGTTTGTATCTCACCCTCTTCTTGCATTTCCAATAATGGTTTTTCTTATTTCCATTTCATCTTGCTACTTTTCTATTCAGGGTAGAATTCTCAATCTTTCTTTTAGGATAAGTTTTGAACTGCTGAATTCTTTTAAGCTTTGCTGGTCTGTGAATTTCCCTAGCTCTGCCGTTATTAGAAATGGCAGTCATGTGGCATAGGCTACCCATGATTACAGCTTTTTCTCATTCAGGATATGGCCTATGTCCTTGCCCTCCTCCCTTTTCTGCAATATTTCGGCTGAGATATGAGCTGAAACCGCTCTGGAGGTTCTGTTGTGACTAAATTGCTTTCCTCTGGATGCATTTTAAATCACTGGGGTGATCATGAACTTTGTTGATGTGAATTATACAGCTGCAAGTAGGTCTATTGGGATTCCAACTCCTTTGGACGCTGTGTAGATACTGAATTCGTATATATGATACTTTCTTGTCTTTCAGAAAGTATCAGTCTGAATGTTCTACAATTTTCATTTCAGGCTTTTTTTTAATCTTGCTTTTCCATCTGGGTCTCTTACGAATCATACTCTTTCATGCTTTGTCTTACCCCAGGCTTCAACAGCATTGTTTGCATAGGTTTGTAATTCATTTTCCTATATCTTCTTCTGATCGAGGAATTTCTGTTCCCCTGTCTTCACAGACTTTCATGAGTCCATCTGCATTATCAACTCTGCTTTGGACTGACTTTAGCCATGGTATTGTCTCATCCTTGGGTTTTCTGATGTTGTTTGGCTCGTTTTTAGAGTTTCTCTTCCCTTTCCAGGTATACTGCTTTTTGTGATTCTGAGACACTGTTGTACTTCATGTTTTCCTCACCTCAGGTTTCAATACTTGCTCTGGTAGCGTTTTGCAGCCTAGATATTTGAAAGCTTATTTTTCAGGCCTTCAAACTCTTTGGAACTGAAAATGGTACTTCCTGTTTCTTTTACAATACTTCTTTATCTCTTCTGGTCAAGTAATATCAGGTATCTAATATAGAATTATAGGGCTTTGATAAGTGAAAATTTTAGACAATTGGGTGTACAAAGTTCCATGATATTTCTGTGAGGACAATTTTCCCTAGGCATTGATGCCATGTCCTGTTCCTGTGTGTGTTGTCTGGTATATCTCTAATTGCTGGTGTTGCCTTTGTTGTGATGAGCACACCATATTATTTCAATTAGTAAAACTTCGTTTTATTGCACTTACCTCACAATTCTGAAAGTGCAGGGTACACTTCCTCTTCTGGAAATGAAGCTTAAAGGTTTTCAGCTCAGCGTTCTGCTTTACATAATATTGGAGTCTTTCCAAAACAGCAAACTGAGAGTGCGCTTGTGCTTTCTATTGCCATGGGAATGTCCCAAAGTTACTAGTTCTTCCCAGAGATTCTCGGTCTACAGAAACACCAGTGGAAACTTATGTATGGATGTCATATATCAGGGCCTGCTGGAATGATGCCGCAGACCGATCTTTGTGTCCTCTGGGCAGTACCATGTCAGTGCCATCCAAAATGTAGCATCTGCATTTGGGAGATAATGCTGAAGGAAATGCTTCAACTTCTCACGTTGTGGGCTTTGACCACTCTTCCTTGATCCCTCATCCTTGGGTCATGGGTTCACGAATGCAACAGCAGAGATGCCCCGAATTCTCTTCCTCAAACCAATCCGTAATCCCTGTCCAGGTTACGACTGTAGAAGATCCTGAAGGTTTTAGTACTGATTTCAAACCCAAGGGCCACTGAATCCCTCAAACCAGATGCACGGCTTCTGTAGTTGAGCCCCACACGTGCTCTATTGGCAAAATGCCAAATTGATCCTGGGCCTGCAAGATGCAGTGAATGTGGCCATGGCACATATCAAAAAACTCAAACTCACACGCCAATGTGGTTGCTTACTTACTGGGGTAAAATGTCTGTTTGCTCTCTTGATAGAACCCACCACAATCCACAACGCACTCCAGATCCCTGAGACTCTGCGTGTGCCATTATCTGAAGCTCTATAACTCATTTTCCGCTGCCTCTGCTAGCTCAAATTTGGCAGAACGTATCTTGGTCTCAGAATCAATTGTGGGGATATTTTTTGCTGATTTCTATGAGTTATGTCAGCCAAGCATCTGCTGTGCACTCTTCTAACACTCAGCGCATTACCTACATTCCCATGTGTGGTGTTCGCTTCAGAGTGTGCGTCCAAGTAAAACAGAGTTTCACCTTAGCTTCTCCATCAGCAGATGTCAGATCCTGCACAGATTTCCATTCTCTACTTTGCCTTCTCCTGCTTCCAGGTTTCCTGAGGCCTCAGCCTGTCTTTGGAAGTAACAAACCACTCTTCAGAAAGTGTCCTGTGCCAAGGGCTGGGTGAGTGGAAGTTTACATTTCTGTGTACATGTGAAGGAGTGAGCGCAGTTTGCACTGGTTCTCTGCCAACTGGGCATCGATAAATCAACACTTTCCAGAAGTAATTCACAGAAATGTGATCTTTGTTTAGCTCTGTTTTCTATAAAGCCATGGTTGGAGGGATTGTCCGAAGACTCCAATTTTGACATTGTTTTGATAAGAAAGTTGCAGTTTTTAAGAATGTTAATAGAATTCATTTACATGTTTTGGGATTTATATGAAAATGAAGTTAGTGTTTGAAACGTAGTAAATTTACCTAGAATCCGACTTGTCAATTTTTGTAACATTATGTCAACTCTAAGAATAATGTAGACAGATAGAAAGTAAAATCGCAGTACAAAATATTGAAGGGGACATGTCAACTTTTTACTTTTGAAGCCTCCAACACCAACAGGAACCATGAAGTACCTATTGAAACCATGAAATTACCGAGAACCTGGGTTTCCGTTGTGCATGTGGTGCGCTATAATCCCAATGACACATACTGGCCAATGTTGGCATTTCAAGGGGTAACATTCCTCTCTAGGAAAGTACAAGAAAAACCAAACAGAATATATACATTTAGGCTTGATTCCAAAAGCACATAAAGGCATTTTAGCTATGAGAACCCTGCTGCAGCTATGCTAGGCTATTTAAAAGCTGGTGTTCTTCTATCAGTGATGAGAACGCTTAATCATCCGATCATGTTGGTTAAAGCAATTTAACACAACCAAGTCTGCACCCCCAAAATATCGTGCACCCGGTGCTTGACTGAAGAGAAAGACGGTCCACAAAACCTGTGTCTTTAAAGGCCTTCATGATTTTACAGTTCAGGTCACAATCTGACATAATATTTACCTATATATACTGTCTTGAAAAACTGAGGCCTAGTACATATTCAAGTTCAGTCAAAGATTCCTCTCACTTACCACACTCCCTTCACCCCAGACAAGACATAAACCCAGCATTTGCTGAATCTAGGGGAAGGTCATCATTTCTTGGTGTGAGCTAAGTATTCAATACCCAACTATTTTAGGCGAGAGTATTTAACCTTTCTGGAGTTCACTGTTGTTCACAGAGTGTGAAGATGGAGGAACTCTGATTCTAGGAGGGGCTTGCTCTTCTCCTACTGGCTTCATTGCAGCTCAGGTTCTGATCCTTTAAAATGGATGACTGAGTGGAGGGGAGGGAAGATCATGTGTATGATAGCAAGGCCCAAACCTGAGAAAAGGCTTACCTAGGCTTGGTGCATTTTGGTCTGAATGGTTTGTAAATGCCCCTTGGGACCTGTGGATTCTCATGACCTCTTCCAAGAACATGAGCACTTTTATCATCTCTGCCATCTCTTCTCTTTTAGACGTCAGGAATCTTGGAGCCGTTCTTGGAGCAGAGAATGGAGTTACTTTCTCAAGTGCACGTTGACACTCCGAATGTTTCTGCCAGTATCACAGTGGTTCAGTAGGTCTCATGAAAGACTTTCGAGCCTGGTATTCTCTAGAGATGTCTCCCTGCCGGTATTCTCCATTGTAGCGGAACAACTCTCATCAATATGTTCGCATCTCTCCTCAATCAGTGCAGCCAGCATTTTTGCCAGCTTCTCTTCGTGTCTCCCATAAAGTCGACTTCAACAGGACTGGGCAAGTCTGAAAGTACCTCGGAGCCTCACCAGTAAGCTGATGACAGGCAGATCTTCCACTGTCTGCCCTCTCAGTTTCTGGAAAATTACTCGTGAAATTAGCCCTTTGGGCAGCATCATTATCTCGAAATTACACAGCATCCTGAACAAAAGGCCTAAGCCAATTTCCACAAAGGGTGGCAGCCCCTCCATCACACTGATCCACCCACAGAATTCTGCCCAGTTACCTTGGATCCACCAGCCACAACAAGCCTCGTGGTACACACCAAGGTTCCACCTAAAATCCAACCGGTAACTGCCTTCCCAATGGTTGCTGAATATTGTCAGTGTTGGGGGAGGGGCTGCATCAAACGAGAGGTTCTTAAGTTAAATATGATTCTATCCACTAGCGTGCCATTGTCCTTTTATCTTCCCTCTTTCCTTTGGTCCAGATCTGTGTATAGAGTACAAACGGTGGGAAGTGTGTCCATTTATAATTTATGGTTTCACACGTCTTGAAACTTTCTAACAGCTCACAGTACACAGAGACGCCACTAAAGGAAACTCATGATTGTGTAATATCCATTCACCCAGAATACATATCCGTCTGTTGCTTTCTGCTGAAACACCCACGCTCTCAGAAAATGGATCCATTTGTTTCATGGGGGCTGAAATTCCGAGAAATGAAACCAATCCCAATGTGCACTTTACTGTCTGTCTCGTTTGCTCTTACTACAGTTTTGCAGAGCTACTTGTCTTTGTTACATGCTTATGCCGTTTCTTCTCTACTAACGTAGAATATGGCATTCATTCTTGCAGTTGGAAGAATTGTAAGTCTATATCACGTACTTTGACCAAATCTTATTCAAAATCGGCATTTGGGTTAGGTCACGATATGCTCTTTTGAATCAATAATTATGAATATTAATGCACGCTTCTGTGTTCTGAATACAAGTGTGTTGAGTACATTTAAGCTGCGATACTGGGTCAGTGCTTGCTGAATTAAACTTGACATCACTTTGAGTATTTTGTTTTGAATACTCATGGTTTCTTTGGTATATGTCAGCCAACCGTACCCTTTTGGTGTCTCTCTGTTTGTTTGATTGTTTGTTTGTTTGCTTGTTGTTGGTTTTGCAAACACATTAGGCCGTGCATCACTCCGTTTTCTTCAATCAGAGAGTCATATATGTGAATCACTTAAGATAGTGCTTAAAATCACCTATGATTTCCTGCTACCCTCTCCCATCTTATGGCTTTGATGTCCTCCTAGCCTTCTTCTTGTTTCTTGTTTGTAACTCACGCTCTTCTTGCATTTCCAATAATGGTTTCCCTTATTTCCATTTCATCTTGCTACTTTTCTATTCAGGGTAGAATTCTCAATCTTTCTTTTAGGATAACTTTTGAACTGTTGAATTCTTTTAAGGTTGCTGGTGTGTGAATTTCCCTAGCTCTGCCGTTATTAGAAATGGCAGTCATGTGGCATAGGCTACCCATGATTACAGCTTTTTCTCATTCAGGATATGGCCTATGTCCTTGCACTCCTCCCTTTTCTGCAATATTTCTGCCGAGATATGAGCTGAAACGCCTCTGGAGGTTCTGTTGTGACTAAATTACTTTCCTCTAGATGCATTTTAAATCACTGGTTTGATCATGAACTTTGTTGATTTGAATTATACAGCTGCAAGTAGTTCTATTGTGATTCCACCTCTTTTGGACGCTGTGTAGATCCTGAATTCGTATAGATGATTCTTTCTTTTCTTTCAGCGAGTTTCAGTCTGATGTTTCTACCATTATCTTTTCAGGCTTTTTTTTGTTAATCTTGCTTTTCCATCTGGGACTCTTACGAATCATACTCTTTCATGCTTTGTCTTACCCCAGGCTTCAACAGCAATGTCTGCATTGTTTTTCACTTCTTTTTCTATGTCTTCTTCTGATCGAGGGATTTCTGTTCCCCTGTCTTCACAGTATTTCAAGAGTCCGTCTGCATTATCAAGTCTGCTTTGGTCTAACTTTTGCCCTTGTATTGTCTCATCATTGGGTTTTCTGCTATTATTTGGCTCGTTTTTAGGGTTTCTCTACCCCTTTCCTGGTATACTGCCTTTTGTGATTCTGAGACACTGTTGTACTTCATGTTTTCCTCACCTCAGTTTTCAATACTTCTCTGGTAGCGTTTTGCATTCTAGATGTTAGAAAGCTTATTTTTTTGGGCCTTCAAACTCTTTGGAACTGAAAATAGTACTTCCTGTTTCTTTTACTATACTTCTTTATCTCTACTGGTCAAGTAATATCAGGTATCTAATATAGAATTATAGGGCTTTGATAAGTGAAAATTTTAGACAATTGTGTGTACAGATTTCCATGATATTTCTGTGAGGACAATTATCCCTAGGCATTGATACCATGTCTTGTTCCTGTGTGTGTTGTCTGATATACATCTAATTGCAGGTGTTGCATTTGTTGTGATGAGCACACCATATTATTTCAATTAGTAAAACTTCGATTTATTGCACTTACCTCACAATTCTGAAAATGCAGTGTACACTTCCTCTTCTGGAAATGAAGCTTAAAGATTTTCAGCTCGGCATTCTGCTGTACGTCATCTTGGAGTCTTTCCAAAACAGCAAACTGAGAGTGCGCTTGTGCTTTCTATTGCCATGGGAATGTCCAAATGTTACCAGTTCTTCCCAGAGCTTCTCTGTCTACAGAAACAACAGTGGAAACATATGTATGGATGTCATATATCAGGGCCTGCTGGAATGATCCCGCAGACCGATCTTTGTGTCCTCTGGGCAGTACCACGTCAGTGCCATCCAAATTGTAGCATCTGCATTTGGGAGATAATGCTGAAGGAAATGCTTCAACTTCTCACGTTGTGGACTTTGACCACTCTTCCTTGATCCCTCATCTTTGGGTCATGGGTGCATGTATGCAACCACAGAGCTGTACCGAATTCTCTTCCTCAAACCAATCCGTAATCCCTGTCCAGATTACGACTGTAGCAGATCCTGAAGCTTTTAATACTGATTTCAAACACAAGGGCCACTGAATCCCTCAGACCAGATGCACGGCTTCTCTAGTTGAGACCCACACGTGCTCTATTGGCAAAATACCAAATTGATCCAGGGCCGGAAAGATGCACTGGATGTGGCCATGGCACATATCGAAAAACTCAACCTCACATGCAAATGTGGTTGCTTTCTTACTGGGATAACAGGTCGGTTTGCTCTCTTGATAGAACCCACCAGAACCCACAACACACTCCAGAGCCCTGAGACTCAGCGTGTGCCATTATCTGTAGATCTATACCTCATTTTCCGCTGCCTCTGCTAGCTAAACTTTGCAGGTCGGATCTTGGTCTCAGAATCATTTGTGGGGATATTTTGTGCTGATTTCTATGAGTTATGTTAGCCAAGCATCTGCTGTGCACTCTTCTAACACTCAGCGCATTACCTACAGTCCCATGTGTGCTGTCCGCTTGAGAGTGTGCGTCCAAGTAAAACAGAGTTTCACCTTTGCTACTACATCAGCAGAGGTCAGATCCTGCACAGATTTCCATTCTCTACTTTGCCTTCCCTGATTCCAGGTTTCCTGAAGCCTCATCCTGTCCTTGGAAATAACAGGCCACTCTTCATATAGTGTCATGTGTCATGGGCTGGGTGACTGGAAGTTTACATTGCTGTGTACATGCGAGGGAGTGAGCGCAGGTTGCACTGGTTCTCTGCCAACTGGGCATCGATAAATCAACACTTTCCAGAAGTAATTCACAGAAATGTGATGTTTGTTTAGCTCTGTTTTCTATAAATCCATGGTTGGAGGGATTGTCCGAAGACTCCAATTTTGACATTGTGTTGATAACACAGTTGCAGTTTTTAAGAAGGTTAATAGAATTGATTTACATGTTTTGGGATTTATATGAAAATGAAGTTAGTGTTTAAAACGTACTAAATTTACCGAGAAGTCCGACTTGTCAATTTTTGTAACAATATTTCAGCTCTAAGAATAATGTAGACAGTTAGAAAGTAAGATCGCACTCCAAAATGTTGAAGGGGACATGTCAACTCCTTACTGTCGAAGCCTCCAACACCAACAGGAACCATGAAGTACCTATTGAAACCATGAAATAACCGAGAACCTGGTTTTCCGTTGTGCATGTGGTGCCCTATACTCCCAATGACACATACTGGCCAATGTTGGCATTTCAAGGGATAACATTCCTCTCTAGGAAAGTACAAGATAAACCAAACAAAATATATACATTTAGGCTTGATTCCAAAAGCACATACAGGCATTTTAGCTATGAGAACCCTGCTGCAGCTATGCTAGGCTATTGAAAACAGGTGTTCTTCTATCAGGGATGAGAACGCTTAATCATCCGGTCATGTTGAGTAAAGCAATTTAACACACCCGTGTGCACTCCCAAGATTTCGTGTACCCGGGGCTTGATTGAAAATAAGATGTTCCAAATAACATGAGTCTTTAATGTCTTTCACTACTTTTACAGTTGAGTTCACTATCTGACATATAATATTTGAGTATACTGTCTTGAAATACTGAGGCATAATACATATTCAAGTTCAGTAAAAGAGTCCCCTCACTTACAACACTCCCTTCACCCCAAAGAAGACATAAACAAAGCATTTGCTCAGTCTAGGGAAAGGTCATCATTTCTTTGTGTGAGATGATTACTCAATTCCTATCTATCTTAGTCAAAAATATTTGACCTTTCAGGAGTTCACTGTAGTTCACAGAGTGTGAAGATGGAGGAACTCTGATTCTTGGAGGGGCTTGCTCTTCTCCTACTGTCTTCATTGCAGCTCAGGATCTGATCATTTAAAATGGATGCCTGAGTGGAGGGGAGGGAAGAGCAAGTGCTTGATAGCAAGGCCCAAACCTGGGAAAAGGCTTACCTGGTCTTGGTGCATTTTGGTCTGAATGGTTTGTAAATGCCCCTTGGGACCTGTGGATTCTCATGACCTCTTCCAAGAACATGAGCCGTTTATCATGTCTGCCATCTCTTCTCTTTTAGAAGTCAGGAATCTTGGAGCCGTTCTTGGAGCAGAGAATGGAGTGACATTCTCAAGTGCACGTTGACACTCCGAATGTTTCTGCCAGTATCACAGAAGTTCAGAAGGTCTCATGAATGTCTTTCGAGCCTGGTATTCTCTAGAGATGTCTCCATGCCGGTATTCTCCATTGTAGCGGAACAACTCTCATCAATATGTTCGCATCTCTCCTCAATCCGTGCAGCCAGCTTTTCTGCCAGCTTCTCTTCGTGTCTCCCATAAAGTCGACTTCAACAGGACTGGGCAAGACTGAAAGTACCTCGGAGCCTCACCAGTAAGCTGATGAAAGGCAGTTCTTCCACTCTCTGCCCTTTCAGCTTCTGGAAACTTACCCGTGAACTTAGGTCTTTGGGCAGCAGCATTATCTCGAACTTACACAGCTTCCTGATCAAAAGACCAAAGCCAATCTCCACAAAGGGCGGCAGCACCCCCATCACACTTATCCACCCACAGAATTCTGCCCAGTTACCTTGGATCCACCCGCCACAAGAATCCTCGCTGTACACACCAAGATTCCACCTGGAATCCAACCTGTAACTGCCATCCCCAATGGTTGCTGAATAGTGTCAGTGTTGGGGGAGGGGCTGCATCAAACGAGAGGTTCCTAATTTAAATGTGATTCTATCCACTAGCATGCCATTGTCCTTTTTACTTCCCTCTTTCCTTTGGTACAGATCTGTATATACAGTACAAACGGAGGGAATTGTGCCCATTTTTAGTTTATGGTTTAACACGTCTTGAAACTTTCTAACAGTTCACAGTTCACAGAGACCCCACTAAAGAAACTCATGTTTGTGTAATATCCATTCACCCAGAATACATATCCGTCTGTTGCTTTCTGCTGAAACACCCACGCTCTCAGAAAATGGATCCATTTGTTTCATGGGGGCTGAAATTCCGAGAAATGAAACCAGTCCCATTGTGCACTTTATTGTCTGTCTCGTTTGCTCTTAGTACAGTTTTGAAGAGCTATTTGCTTTGTTGTAGGCTTATGCCGTTTCTTCTCTACGTAGGGTAGAATATGGCATTCATTCTTGCAGTTGGAAAAATTGTAAGTCTATATCACGGACTATGACCTAATCTTATTCAAAATCGCATTTGGGTTAGGTCACTATATGCCCTTTTGAATCAATATTTATGAATATTAATGCACACGTCTGTGTTCTGAATACAAGTGTGTTGAGTACATTTAAGCTGCGATACTGGGTCGATGTGTGCTGAAAGATCCTTGACACCCTTTTTAGTATTTTGTTTTGAATACTCATGGTTTCTTTGGTATATGTCAGCCAACCGTACCCTTTTGGTGTCTCTCTGTTTGTTTGATTGTTTGTTTGTTTGCTTGTTGTTGGTTTTGCAAACACATTAGGCCATGCATCACTCCGTTTGCTTCAATCAGAGATTCATATATGTGAATCACTTAAGATAGTTCTTAAAATCACCTATGATTTCCTGCTACCCTCTCCCATCTTATGGCTTTGATGTCCTCCTAGCCTTCTTCTTGTTTCTTGTTTGTAACTCACGCTCTTCTTGCATTTCCAATAATGGTTTTTCTTATTTCCATTTCATCTTGCTACTTTTCTATTCAGGGTATAATTCTCAATCTTTCTTTTAGGATATGTTTGGAACTGCTGAATTCTTTTAAGATTTGCTGGTGTGTGAATTTCCCTAGCTCTGCCGTTATTAGAAATGGCAGTCATGTGGCATAGGCTACCCATGATTACAGCTTTTTCTCATTCAGGATATGGCCTATGTCCTTGCACTCCTCCCTGTTCTGCAATATTTCGGCCGAAATATGAGCTGAAACCCCTCTGGAGGTTCTGTTGTGGCTAAATTACTTTCCTCTAGATGCATTTTAAATCACTGGGGTGATCATGAACTTTGTTGATTTGTATTATACAGCTGCAAATAGGTGTATTGGGATTCCAACTCCTTTGGATGCTGTGTAGTTCCTGAAATCGTATAGATGAACCTTTCTTGGCTTTCAGCATGTTTCATTGTGATTTTTCTTCAAATACCTTTTCAGAATTTTTTTTTTATCTCTTGCTTTTCCATTTATGACACTTGTGAATACTATTCTTTCATTCTTTTTCTTACCCCAGGATTCAACCTCGATGTTTGCATTGGTTTGCACTTGCTTTTCTATGTCTTCTTCTGATCGAGGGATTTCTGTTCCCCTGTCTTCACAGTCATTCACGAGTCCCTCTGCATTATCTAGTCTGCTTAGGACTGACTTTAGCCCAGTTATTATCTCATCCATTGAGTTTTCTTATATTATTTGGTTCTTCTTTAGAGTTTCCCTTCCCCTTTTCATGTATTCTGCCTTTTGTGATTCTGAGACACTGTTGTTCTTCAGTGTTTTCCTCACCTCCGTTTTCAATGCTTGCTCTGGTAGCATTTTTCCGTCTAGTTGCTTGGAACTTATTGTTTTGGCCTTCAAACTCTCTGGAACTGAAATAGTACTTCTGGTTTCTTTTCCTATACTTCTTTTTCTCTACATGTCAAGTACTATGTGTTAACTAATATACACTTACAAAGCTTGGTTAAGTGAAAACTTTAGACTTTGGTGTACGCAATTCCATGATATTTATGTGAAGACAATTTTCCCTAGACATTGATGCCATGTCCTGTTCCTGTGTGTGTTGTCTGGTATATCTCTAATAGCTGGTGATGCCTTTGTTGTGATGAACACAGCATAATATTTCAATTAGTATATCCTCATTTGTATTATGCTAATCTCACATCTGAAAGTGCACAGGGCACTTCCTCTATTGGAAATGAAGCTTCTGGAGGGTTTCAGCTCTGCATTCTTCTGTATGTCATATTGGTGTGTTTCAAACCCAGCCAACAGACAGTGTGCTTGTAATTTTTATTTTCATGGGATTGTCCCAATGTTACCAGTTCTTCCCAGAGCTTCCCTGTCTTCAGAAAAACAAGTGGAAACATATGTATGGATGTCATACTTCAGGGCCTGCTGCAATGATCCCGCAGACTGACCTATGTGCCCTCTGTGCAGTAACATATCAGTGCCATCCAAAATGTAGCTTCTTCATTTGGTAGATAATGCTGAAGGATATGCTTCATCTTCTCACTCTGTGGAATTAGACCACTCTTCCTTGTTCTCTCATCCTTGTGTCATGGGTTCACGAAGGCAACCACAGAGCTTTTCCACATACTCTGCCTCAAACCAGACCATAATCCCAGTCCAGGTTACGAATGTAGCATATCCTAAATCTTTTAACAGTGATTTCAACCCCAACGCCTCTGTAAACCTCAGACTAGATGCATGATAACGCTGATTGAGCTGCACACGTTCTCTATTTGAAAAATGCCAAATTGGTCCCTTATACTGTGGATGCAGTGGATGAGGCTATAGGACATATTGATAAACTCAAACTCACACGCCAGTGTGGTTGATTTCTCACTGAGGTCACAGTTCTGTTTGCTGTCTTGATAGGACCCACCATAACCCACAACGCACTCTAGATCCCTGAGTTCTCCGTGTGAAGTCATCCATAGCCCTATCCCCCTTTTTCCGCTGCGTCTGCTAGCTCAAATTTGGCAGTTCGGATCTTGGTCTCAGATTCAATTGTGGGGATATATTGTGCTGATTGCTTTGAGTTCTGTCAGCCAAGCATCTGCTGTGCACTCTTCTAACACTCAGCGCATCACCTTCAATCCCATGTGTGCTGCCCGCTTGAGAGTGTGCGTCCAAGTAAAACAAAGTTTCACCACTGATGCTCCATTACCAGAGGTCAGATCCTGCACTGGTTTCCATTCTCTACATTGCCTTTTCCTGCTTCCAGGTTTTCTGAGGCTTCATCCTGTCTTTCGATATAACAGACCATCCTTCGGCAAGTTTCCTGTGCCAAGGGCTGGGTGAGTGAATGTTTACATTTCTGTGTACATGGGAGGGAGTGAGCACAGGTTACACTTGTTCTCTGCTAACTGAGCATTGATAAATCAACACATTCCTGATATAATTCAAAGAAATGTGATGTTTGATTAGCTCTGTTTTCTTTACAGCCATGGTGGGTGGGTTTGTTCGTAGACTTCAATTTTGACAAGTGTTGATAACTCAGTTGCTGTTTTTAAGAATGTTAATAGAATTGATTTACATGTTTTGGGATTTATAAGAAAATGAAGTTAGAATTTGAAACATACTAAATCCACCTAGATGCCAGACATGTCAATTTTGTAAGATTATGTCAACTCTAAGAAAAATATAGAAAGATATAAAGTAAAAATGCTGTCCAATATGTTGAAGGGGATATGTCAACTCTTTACTGTTGAAGCCTCCAACACCAACCGGAACCATGAAGTATCTATTGGAACCATGAAATAACCGAGAACCTGGGTTTCCCTTGTGCATGTGGTTCCCTATACTCCCAATGACACATACTGGCCAATGTTGGAATTTCAAGGGTAACATTATTCTTTAGGAAAATACAACAAAAACCAAACAATATATATACATTTAGGCTTGATTCCAAAAGCACCTACAGGCATTTTAGCTATGAGAATCCTGATGCACCTATGCTAGGCAATTGAGAACCAGGTGTTCTTGTATCATTGATGAGAACGTTTAAACATCCCATCATATTGCGTACAACAATTTAACTAGACCAAGTGTGGACCCCCATGATATCGTGCACCCGGGTCTTGACAGAAGTCTAAGACGCTCTACAATAGCTGTGTCTTTAATGTCTTTCAAAACTTTTACAATTCAGTTCACTATCTGTCTTATAATATTCCTCTATACTTTATAAAAACATGAGGCCGAATACATATTCAAGTTCAGTCAAAGTTTCCCCTCACTTACCACACTCCCTTCACCCCAAAGAATACATAACCCCAGCATTTGCTGAATCTAGGGGAAGGTCATCATTTCTTTGTGTGAGCTAAGTATTCAATTCCTATCTATTTAATCGAGAGTATTTGACCTTTAAGGAGTTCACCGTTGTTCAAAGAGTGTGAATTTGGAGGAACTCTGATTCTAGGAGGGGCTTGCTCTTCTCCTAATGGCTTCATTGCAGCTCAGGTTCTGATCCTTTAAAATGGATGCCTGAGTGGAGGGGAGGGAAGAGCAAGTGCTTGATAGCAAGGCCCAAACCTGGGAAATGGCTTACCTGGGCTTGGTGCATTTTGGTCTGAATGGTTTGTAAATGCCCCTTGGGACCTGTGGATTCTCATGAGCTCTTCCAAGAACATGAGTGCTTTTATCATCTCTACTATCTCTTCTCTTTTAGACTTCAGGAATCTTGGACCCGTTCTTGGAGCAGGGAATTGAATAAATTTCTCTAGTGCACGTTGACACTCCGTACATTTCTACCAGTATCACTGAGGTTCAGTAGGTCTCATGAAAGGCTTTCGAGCCTGTATTCTCTAGAGATGTCTCCATGCCGGTATTCTCCATTGTAGCAGAACAACTCTCATCAATATGTTCGCATCTCAGCTCAATCCGTCCAGCCAGCTTTTCTGCCAGGTTCTCTTCGTGTCTTCCATAAAGTTGACTTCAACAGGACTGGGAAGTCTGAAAGTAACTCGGAGCCTCACCAGTAATCTGATGATAGGCAGATCTTTCACTGTCTGCCCTTTCAGTTTCTGGAAACTTACCCTTGAACTCCGGTCTTAGGGCAGCAGCAGTAACTCGAACTAACACAGATTCCTGAGAAAAAGACAAAAGCCAATCTCCACAGAGGGCAGCAACCCATCCATCACACTGATCCACCGACCGAATGCTGCCCAGTTACCTTGGATCCACCAGCCACAAAAAGCCTCGCTGTACACACCAACATTCCATCTGGAATTCCATCCGATAAATGCCTTCCCCAATGTTTGCTGCACATTTACAGTGATGGGGGAGGGGCTGCATTAAAATAGAGGTTCCTAAGTGATATGTGATTCAATCCACTAGCGTCCCATGGTCCTTTTTTCTTCCCTCTTTCCTTTGTCCCAATCTTTTTACTCTGTACAAACTGAAGGAATTGTGTTCATTTACAGTTTACGGTTTCACACATCTTGAAACATTCTAACAGTTCACAGTACAAAGAGACCCACTAAAGAAAACTCATGTTTGTGTAAAATCCACTCACCCAGAATACATATCCTTCTGTTGCTTTCTGCTGAAACACCCACACTCTCAGAACATGGATCCATTTTTTTCATGGGTGTGAAATTCCAAGAAGTGAAACCAATCCCAATGTGCACTTTACTGTCTGTCTCGTTTGCTCTTAGTACAGTTTTGCAGAGCTACTTGTCTTTGCTATACTCTTATGCCATTTCTTCTTTAAGTAGGGTAGAATATGGCCTTCGTTCATTCTGTTGGAAGACTTGTAAGCCTTTATCATGTTCTATGACCCAATATTATTCAAAACCGTCATTTGATTTGGGTCATGATGTGCACTTATGAATCAATATTTATGAATATTAATACACGCATCTGTTTTTGAATACAAGTGTGTTGAGTACATGCTAGCCGCCATACTGGGTTGATGCATGCTGAATGATCCTTGACATCACTTTGAGTATTTTGTATTGAATATCTATGGTTATTTGGTATATGTCAGCAAACTTTAACCTTTTGGTGTTTGTTTGTTTGTTTGATTGTTTGTTTTGCAAACACATTAGGCCATGTATCTCTCCTTTTGCTTCAGACAGTCATATAAGATGATTCACTTAAGATAGTGCTTAAAATCACCTATGATTTCCTGCTAAAATCTCCCATGTTTAGGATTGTGATGTCCTCTTTGCCTTCTTCCTGTATCTTCTTTGCAACTCATGCTCTTCTTGCGTTTCCAATAATGGTTTTCTTATTTCCATTTCATCTTGCTACTTTTTTTTTCAGGGAAGGATTCTCAACTAGTTTTTTAGGATCAGTTTCAAACTGCTGAATTCTTTTAAGGTTTGCCAGTCAGTGAAATTCCCTAGCTCTGCCGTTCTTAGTAATGGCGATCATTTGGCATTGGCTACCCTAGATTGCAGCTTTTTCTCATTCAGGATATGGCCTATGTCCTGGCACTCCTCCCTGTTTTGCAAAATTTCTGCCGAGATATGAGCTGAAATGCCTCTGGTGGTTCTGTTGTGACTAAGTTGCTTTCCTCAAGGTGCATTTTAGATCACTGGGATGATCATGAACTTTGTTTATTTGAATTCTACAGCTGATTGTTTGTGTATTGCTATTTCACCTACTTTGGATAATTTGTAATTCCTGAATTCGTATAGATGATCCTTTCTTGGCTTTCAGCATGTTTCATTGTGATTTTTGTACAAATACCTTTTCAGAATTTTTTATTTCATCTATTTCTTTTCCACTTGGGACTCTTATGAATCCTATTCTTCCATTCATTTTCTTACCCCAGGATTCAACAGCGATGTTAGCGTTGTTTTGCACTTGGTTTTCTATGCCTTCTTCTGATCGAAGGAATTCTTTTCCCCTGTCTTCACAGTCATTCACGAGTCCCTCTGCATTATCTAGTCTGCTTAGGACTGACTTTAGCCCAGTTATTATCTCATCCATTGAGTTTTCTGATATTATTTGGTTCTTCTTTAGAGTTTCCCTTCCCCTTTTCGTGTATTCTGCCTTTTGTGATTCTGAGACACAGTTTTTTCTACTGTGTTTTCCTCACCTCCATTTTCAATGCTTGATCTGGTAGCATTTTGCCATCCAGATGCTTGAAAGCTTATTGTTTGGGCCTTCAGTCTCTTTGGAACTGAAATTGTACTTCCTGTTTCTTTTACTATACTTCTATTTCTCTACTGGTCAAGTACTATCAGGTATCTAATATAGACTTAAAAGGCTTGGATAAGTGAAAACTTTAGACTCTTTGGTGTACACAATTCCATGATATTTCTGTGAGGACAATTTTCCCTAGATATTGATGCCATGTCCTATTCCTCTGTGTGTTGTCTGGTATATCTCTAATTCCTGGTGTTGCATTTGTTGTGATGAACACACCATACTATTTCAATTAGTATAACCTCTGTTTTATTATGCTAATCTCACAGTTCAGAAAGTGCACATGGCACTTCCTCTAGTGGAAATGAAGCTTCTAAAGAGTTTCAGCTCTGCATTCTTCTGTATGTCATATTGGTGTGTTTCCAAAACAGCCAACAGACATTGCGCTTGTAAGTTTTATTTCCATGGGAATGTCCCAATGTTACCAGTTCTTCCCAGAGCTTCCCTGTCTTCAGAAACACCAGTGGAAACATATGTATGGATGTCATACTTCAGGGCCTGCTGGAATGATCCCACAGACCGACCTATGTTTCCTCTGTGCAGTACCATGTCAGTGCCATCCAAAATGTAGCTTCTGCATTTGGGAGATAATGCTGAAGGAAATGCTTCATCTTCTCACTCTGTGGAATTTGAACACACTTCCTTGTTCTCTCATCCTTGTGTCTTGGGTTCTCGAAGGCAACCACAGAGCTGTTCAGCATCGTCTGCCTGAAACCAGAACGTAATCCCAGTCCACGTTACGAATGTAGCTTATCCTAAATTATTTAATACTGATTTCAGTCCCAACGCCCCCTGGAACACTCAGATCAGATGCATGATATCTCTGATTGATCCCCACATGTGCTCTATTTGCAAAATGCAAAATTGGTCCCTGGTCATGCAGATGCAGTGGATGAGGCAATAGGACATATTGATAAACTCAACCTCATACGCCAGTGTGGTTGATTTGTCACTGAGGTCATAGTTCTGTTTGCTCTTTTTATAGGACCCACCATAAACCACAGTGCACTCTAGATCCCTGAGTTCTGCGTGTGCCATCATCCGTAGCCCTATCCCTCTTTTTCTGCTGCCTCTGCTAGCTCAAATTTGGCAGCTCGAATCTTGGTCTCAGATTCAATTGTGGGGATATTTTGTGTTGATTTCTTTGAGTTCTGTCAGCCAAGCATCTGCTGTGCACGCTTCTAACACTCAGGGCATCACCTTCAATCCCAAGTTTGCTGCCGGCTTGAGAGTGTGAGTCCGAGTAATACTGAGTATCACCTTTTATGGTCCATTACCAGAGGTCAGATCCTGCACTGGTTTGCATTCTCTACTTTGCCGTCTCCTGCTTCAATGTTTTCTCAGGCCTCATCCTGTCTTTGGATGTAACAGACCAATCTTCGGCAAGTTTCCTGTGCCAAGGAATTGGTGAGTGGATGTTTACATTGCTGTGTACATGGGAGTGAGAGTGCACAGGTTACACTGGTACTCTGCCAAATGAGCATTGATAAATCAACACATTCCTGATATAATTCACAGAAATGTGATGTTTGTTTAGCTCTGTTTCCTATACACCCATCATGGGAGGGTTTGTCCGTAGACCCCAGTTTTGATATTGTGTTGATAACTCAGTTGCAGTTTTTAAGAAGGTTAATAGAATTGATTTACATGTTTTGGGATTTATAAGAAAGTGAAGTTAGTTTTTGTAACATACTAAATCCACCTAGATTCCAGACTTGTCAATTTGTAACATTTTGTCAACTCTAAGAAAAATATAGACAGTTAGAAAGTAAAATCGCAGTCCAAAATGTTGAAGGGGAAATGTCAACTCTTTACTGTTGAAACCTCCAACACCAACAGGAACCATGAAGTTCCTATAGGAACCATGAAATAGCCGAGAACCTGTGTTTCCCTTGTGCATGTTGTTCCCTTTATTCCCAATGACACATACTGGCCAACGTTGGCATTTCAAGGGGTAACATACCTCTTTAGGAAAATACAAGTAAAACCAACAAAATATACAAATTTAGGCTTGATTCCAAAAGCACATACAGGCATTTTAGCTATGAGAACCCTGATGCAGCTATGCTAGGCAATTGAGAACCAGGTGTTCTTCTATCATTGATGAGAATGCTTAATCATCCGATCATATTGGGTAAAGCAATTTCACACAACCAAGTGTGCACCCCCATGATATCGTGCACCCGGGGATTGACAGAAGCATAAGACTCTCTATATAACCTGTGTCTTTAAAGTATTTCATGAATTTTACAGTTCAGTTCACTATCTGACTTATAATATTTGACTATACTGTCGTGAAAAACTGAAGGCCGAATACATATTCAAGTTCAGTCAAAGATTCCCCTCACTTATCACACTCCCTTCACCCCAAACTAGACATAACCCCAGCATTTGCTGAATCTAGGGGAAGGTCATCATTTCTTTGTGTGAGATAAGTATTCAATTCCTATCTATTTTAGTCGACAGTATTTGACTTTAAGGAGTTCTCCGTTGTTCACACAGTGTGAATTTGGAGGAACTCTGATTCTAGGAGGGTCTTGCTCTTCTCCTACTGGCTTCATTGCATCTCAGGTTCTGATCCTTTAAAATAGATGACTGAGTGGAGGGGAGGGAAGAGCAAGCGCTTGATAGCTATGCACAAAACTGGGAAAAGGCTTACCTGGGCTTGGTGCATTTTGGTCTGAATGGTTTGTAAATGCCCCTTGGGACCTGTGGATTCTCATGACCTCTTCCAAGAACATGAGTGCTTTTCTCATCTCTGCCGTCTCTTCTCTTTTAGACTTCAGGAATCTTGGACCCGTTCTTGGAGCAGGGAATTGAGTAAATTTCTCCAGTGCACGTTGACACTCTGTATATTTCTACCAGTATCACCGAGGTTTAGTAGGTCTCATGAAAGAATTTCGAGCCTGGTATCCTCTAGAGATGTCTCCATGCCGGTATTCTCCATTGTAGAAGAACAACTCTCATCAATATGTTCGCATCTCTGCTAAATCCATGCAGCCAGCTTTTCGGCCAAGTTCTCTTCGTGTCTCCCATAAAGTCGACTTCAACAAGACTGGGAAGTCTGAATGTACCTCGGAGCCTCACCAGTAATCTGATGACAGGCAGATCTTCCACTGTCTGCCCTTTCAGATTCTGGAAACTTACACTTGAACTCAGGTCTTAGGGCAGCATCAGTAACTCGAACTTATAAAGCTTCCCGAGCAAAAGACAAAAGCCAGTCTCCACAGAGTGTGGCAGCCCCTCCATCATACGGATCCACCCAGAGAATTCTGCCCAGTTACCTTGGATCCACCAGCCACAAGAAGCCTTATGGTACACACAAACTTTCCATCTGGAATTCCATCCGGTACCTGCCGTCCCCAATGTTTGCTGCATTATTTCATTGATGGGGGGGTCTGCATTAAAACAGAGGTTCCTAAGGGAAATATGATTCAATCCACTAGCGTCCCATGGTCCTTTTTTCTTCCCTCTCTCCTTTGGTCCAGTTCTTTATACATAGAAGAAACGGAGGGAACTGTGTCCATTTTTAGTTTACGGTTTCACACGTCTTGAAACTTTCTAACATTTCACAGTACACAGAGACCCACTAAATGAAACTCATGTTTGTGTAATATCCACTCACCCAGAATACATATCCTTCTGTTGCTTTCTGCTGAAACACCCACACTCTCAAAACATGCATCCATTTGTTTCATGGGGGTGAAAATCCAAGAAGTGAAACCAATCCCATTGTGCAGTTTCCTGTCTGTCTCTTTTTCTCTTAGTATAGTTTTGCAGAGCTACTTGTCTTTGCTATATTCTTATGCCGTTTCTTCTCTATGTAGGGCAGAGTATGGCATTCGTTCATCCTGTTGGAAGGCTTGTAAGTCTATATCACGTTCTATGACCCAATCTTATTTAAAACCGTCATTTGTTTTGGGTCACAATATGCACTTATTAATCAATATTTATGAATATTAATGCATGCATCTGTTTTCTGAATACAAGTGTGTTGGGTACATGCTAGCCGCCATACTGGGTAGATGCGTGCTGAATGATCCTTGACATCACTTTGAGTATGTTGTATTGAATAAACATGTTTCTTTGGTATATGTCAGCCAACTGTAACTTTTTCGTGTTTGTTTGTTTGATTGTTTGTTTTGCAAACACATTAGGCCATACTTCTCTCCCTTTGCTTCAGACAGAGAGTCATATAAGCTGATTCACTTAAGATAGTGCTTAAAATCTCCTATGATTTCCTGCTACCCTCTCCCATCTTAAGATTTTGATGTCCTCCTTTCCCTCTTCCTTTTTCTTCTTTGCAACTCATGCTCTTCTTGCATTTCCAATAATGGTTTTCTTATTTCCATTTCATCTAGCTACTTTTCTATTCAGGGAAGGATTCTCAACTTGTGTTTTAGGATCAGTTTCAAACTGCTGAATTCTTTTAAGATTTGCCGGTCAGTGAAATTCCCTAGCTCTGCCATTCTTAGAAATGGCAGACATTTGGCATTGGCTACCCTAGATTGCAGCTTTTTCTCATTCAGGATATGGCCTATGTCCTGGCACTCCTCCCCGTTTTGCAAAATTTCTGCCGAGATATGAGCTTAAACCACTCTGGAGGTTCTGTTGTGACTAAGTTGCTATCCTCGAGGTGCATTTTAGAACCCTGGGATGTTCATGAACTTTGTTTATTTGAATTCTACAGCTGCTTGTTGTTCTATTGGATTTTCATCTACTTTGGATGCTGTGTACTTACTGAATTCGTATAGATGATTCTTTCTTGGCTTTCAACATTTTACATTGTGATTTTTCTACAAATACCTTTTCAGAATTTTTTATTTTATCTCTTGCTTTTCCATTTGGGACAATTATGATTCCTATTCTTTCATGCTTTGTCTTACCCCAGGATTCAACAACAATGATTGCGTTGGTTTGCACTTGCTTTTCTATGTCTTCTTCTGATCGAAGGATTTCTGTTCCCCTTTCTTCACATTCATTCACGAGTCCCTCTGCATTATTTAGTCTGCTTAGGACTGACTTTAGTCCAGTTATTATCTCATCCATTGAGTTTTCTGATATTATTTGATTCTTCTTTAGATTTTCCATTCCTCTTTTCTGGTATTCTGCGTTTTGTGTATCTGAGACACTGTTGTTCTTCAGAGATTTCCTCACCTCCGTTTTCAATGCCTGCTCTGGTAGCATTTTGCCATCTAGTTGCTTGAAAGCTTATTGTTTGGACCTTCAATCTCTCTGGAACTGAATTGGTACTTCCTGTTTCTTTTACTATACTGCTTTTTCTCTGCTTGTTAAGTACTATCAGGCAACTAATCTAGACTTATAAGGCTTGGTTTATTGAAAATTTTAGACTCTTTGGTGTACGCAATTCCATGACATTTCTGTGAGGACAATTTTCCCTAGACATTGATGCCATGTCCTGTTCCTGTGTGTGTTGTCTGGTATATCTCTACTTGCTGGTGTTGCCTTTGTTGTGATGAACACACCATAATATTTCAATTAGTATAACCTCATTTTTATTATTCTAATCTCACAATTCTGAAAGTGCACAGGGCATCTCATCTAGTGGAAATGATGCTTCTAAAGTTTTTCAGCTCTGCATTCTTCTGTATGTCATATTGGTGTGTTTACAACACAGACAACAGACAGTGAGCTTGTAAGTTTTATTTCCATGGGAATGTCCCAATGTTACCAGTTCTTCCCAGAGCTTCCCTGTCTTCAGAAACACCAGTGGAAACCTATGTATGGATGTCATACTTCAGGGCCTGCTGGAATGATCCCACAGACCGACCTATGTTTCCTCTGTGCAGTACCATGTCATTGCCATCCAAAATGTAGCTTCTACATTTGGGAGATAATGCTGAAGGAAATGCTTCATCTTCTTACACTGTGGAATTTGAACACACTTCCTTGTTCTCTCATCCTTGTGTCATGTTTTCACGAAGGCAACCACAGAGGTGTTCCGCATCCTCGGCCACAAAAAAGACAGTAATCCCAGTCCAGGTTACGAATGTAGCACAACCTAAAACTTTTAATGCTGATTTCATCCCCAACGCCCCTTGAACCCTCGGACCAGATGCATGATGTCTCAGATTGATCCCCACATGTGTTCTATTTGCAAAATACCAAATTGGTCCCTGGCGTGCAGATGCAGTGGATGTGGCCATAGGACATATCGATAAACTCAACAACACACGCCAGTGTGGTTGCTTTCTCACTGAGGTCACAGTTCTGTTTTCTCTCTTGATATGACTCACCACAACCCAGAATGCACTCTAGATCCCTGAGTTCTGCGTGTGCCATCATCAGTAGTCCTATCCCTATTTTTCCTCTGCCTCTGCTAGCTCAAATTTAGCAGCTTGGATCTTGTTCACCGATTCAATTGTGGGGATATTTTGTGCTGATTTCTTTGAGTTCTGTCAGCCAAGCATCTGCTGTGCCCTCTTCTAACACTCAGCACATCACCTTCAATCCCATGTGTGCAGTCAGCTTGAGAGTGTGCGTCCAAGTAAAGCAGAGTTTCACCTTTGCTGCTCCATTACCAGAGGTCAGATCCTGTAGTGGTTTCCATTCTCTACACTGCCTTCTCCCCTTTCCTGGTTTCTGAGGCCTCATCCTGTCTTTGGAAGTAACAGACCACTCTTCGGCAAGTGTCCTTTGCCAAGGGCTGGGTGAGTGGATGTTTACATTACTGTGTAAATGGGAGCAAGTGAGCGCATGTTGCACTGTTTCTCTGTCAACTGGGCATTGATAAATCATCACTTTACAGATATAATTCACAGAAATATGATGTTTACTTTGCTCTATTTTTTATACAGCCATGGTGGGAGTGTTGTCCGATGGCTCCAGTTTTGACATTGTGTTAATAACTCACATGCAGGTTTTAAATAGGTTAATAGAATAGATTTACATGTTTTGGGATCTTTATGAAAATGAAGTTAGTTTTTGAAACATACTAAATCTACCTAGAACCCGATTTGTCTATTTTTGTAACATTTTGTCAGCTCTAAGGAAATAATAGAGAAATAGAATATAAAATAGCTGTCCAAATTTTAAACGGGACATGTCAACTCTTTACTCTTGAAGCCTCCAAAAGCAACAGGAACCAGGAAATACCTATTGGAACCGTGAAATTACCCGCAACATGGGTTTTCGTTTTGAAAGTGTTACCCTTTATTTCCAATGTCTCATACTGGCCAATGTTGGCATTTAAAGATGTAACATTACTCTCTACTAAAATACAAGAAAATCCAAACAAAATATATACATTTAGGCTTGATTCCTAAAGCACCTAGAGGCATAATAGGTATGAGAATCCTGCTGCAGCTATGCTAGGCTGTTGAGAACCAGGTGTTTTTCTATCAGTGATGAGAATGCTTAATCTTCCGATCATGATGGGTAAAGCAATTTAACAAATCCAAGTCTGCACCCCCATGATAGAGTGCACCCGGGGCTTGACTGAAGGGAAAGACGGTCCACATAACCTGTGTCCTTAATGTCTTTGGCGACTTTTACAGTTCAGTTCACTATTTGACTTCTAATATTTGACTATACTGTCTTGTGAAACTGAGGCCTAATACCTATTCAAGTTCAGTCAAAGATTCCCCTCACTTACCACACTCCCTTCACCCCAAAGAAGACATAACCCCCTGCATTTGCTGAATCTAGGGGAATGTCATCATTTCTTTCTGTTAGCTAAGTATTCAATTCATATATATTTTAGTCTAGAGTATTTGATCTTTGAGGATTTCACTGTTGTTCTCAGAGTTTGAATCTGTTGGAACCCTGATTCTAGGAGGGGCTTGCACTTCTCCTACAGGCTTCATTTCACCTCAGGTGCTGATCTTTAAAATGGATGCCTGAGTCGAGGGTAGGTTAGTGCAAGGGCTTCATAACAAGGGCGATAATGGGAAAAGTCTTACCTGGTCTTGGTGCATTTTGGTCTGAATTGTTTGTAAATGCCCATTGGGACGTGTGGATTCTAATGACCTCTTCCAAGAACATGAGCACTTTTATCATCTCTGCCATCTCTTCTCTAGTAGACGTCAGGAATCTTGGACCCGTTCTTGGAGCAGGGAATTGAGTAACTTCTTCAGGTGCACGTTGGCACTCCATATATTTCTGCCAGTATCAGCGAGGTTCAATATGTCTCATGAAGGTCTTTGGGCCTGGTATTCTCTAGAGATGTCTCCATGCCAGTATTTTCCATTGTAGCAGAACAACTCTCATGAATGTGTTCGCATCTCTCCTCAATCAGTACAGCCAGCTTTTCTGCCAGCTTCTCTTTGTGTCTCCCATAAAGTCGACTTCAAGAGGAATTGGCCATTTTTTAAGGACATTGGAGCCTCACCAGTAAGTTGATGAAAGACAGATCTTCCACTGTCTGCCCTTTCACGTTCTGGAAACTTACCCGAAATCTCATGTTTTTGGGCAGCAGCAGTATCTCGAACTTACACAGCTTCCCGAAAAAAAGACCTAAGACAAACTCCACAGAGGGCGGCAGCCCCTCCCTCACACTGATCCATCCACAGAATTCTGCCCAGTTTCCTTGGATCCACCAGCCACAACAAGCCTCGATGTACCCATCAGCTTTCCACCTGGAATCCAACAGGTAACTGCCATCTACAATGGTTGATACATCTTGTTATTGTTGTGGGAGGGGCTGCATCAGACGACAGATTCCTAAGTTTAATGTGATTCTATCCACTAGCGTCCCATGGTCCTTTTTTCTTCCCACTTTCCTTTGGTTCAGATCCGTATACACAGTACAAATGGAGGGAAATGTGTCCAGTTTTAGTTTATGGTTTCACACGACTTTAAACTTTCTAAAAGTACACAGTTCACAGAGACACACTAAAGAAATTATGTTTGTGTAATATCCATTTACCCAGAACACATATCCGTTTGTTGCTTTCTGCTGAAACACCCACACTTTCAGAGTATATATCTAATTGTTTATTGGGGGCTGAAATTCCAAGAAATGAAACCAACCCCTATGTGCACTTTACTGTCTTTCTCTTTAGCTCTTTGTATAGTTTTGCAGAGCTACTTGTCTTTGTTATAGGCTTATGCCATTTCGTCTCTACCTAGGGTAGTATAGGGCATTCATTCATCCTGTTGCAAACAATGTAAGTCTATATCATGGTCTATGAAAACATTTTATTCAAACTCGTCATTAGATTTGTGTTACGATGTACTCTTATGAATCAATACTTATGAATATTTATGCATGCATCATTTTTCTGAATACAAGTGTGTTGAGTACATGCAAGCACCGATACTGGGTCGATGCGTGCTGAATGATCCTTGACATCACTTTGAGTATTTTCTTTTGAATATTCATGGTTTCTTTGGTATATGTCAGCCAACCGTACCCTTTTTGTGTTTGATTGATTGATTGTTTGTTTGCTTGTTGTTTGTTTTGCAAATACATTAGGCCATGCATCTCTCCGGTTGCTTCAGAGAGTCATAGGAGCTGATTCAGTTAAGACACTGCTTAAAATCACCTATGATTTAATGCTTCCCTCTCCCATCTCTAGGGTTTTGCTGTCCTACTTGCCTTCTTCTTTTTTATTCTTTGAATCTCAAGCTCTTCCTGCATTTCCAGTAATGGTTTTCTTATACCAATTACAACTTGCTACTGTCTATTCAGGGTAGAATTCTCAATTTTTCTTTTAGGGTTAGTTTCAAACTGCTGATTTCTTTTAAGTTTTGCCGGTCTGTGAAATTCTCTTGCTCTGCCATTATTATTAATGGCGGACATGTGGCATAGGCTAACCTAGATTGCAGCTTTATCTCATTCAGTTTATGGTCTATGTCCTGGCACTCCTCCCTGTCCTGCAATATTTCTGTCGAGATATCAGCTGAAACCCCTCTGGAGGTTCTGTTGTGACTAAGTTGCTTTCGTCTAGGGGCATTTTAAATCAATGGGATAATCGTGAACTTTGTAGATATGAATTATACAGCTGCTTGTATGTCTATTGGGATTCCACCTCCTTTGGACGCTGTGCACTTCCTGAAATCTTATAGATGATTCTTTCTTGGCTTTCAGAAATTTTCAGTCTGATTTTTCTACAAATAAATTTTCAGGCTTCTTTTTTGTTTTTAATCTCTTGCATTCCTATCTGGGGCTCTTATGTATCATATTCTTTCATGCTTTGTCTTACCCCGTGATTCAACAGCAATGTTTGCATTGGTTTACACTTGCTTTTCTCTGTCTTCTTCTGATCGTGGGATTTCTGTTCCCCTGTCTTCACAGTCATTCACGAGTCCCTCTGCATTATCTAGTCTGCTTAGGACTGACTTTAGCCCTGTTATTATCTCCTCATTTGAGTTTTCTGATATTATTTGGCTCATCTTTAGATATTCTCTTCCCCTTTTCTGGTATTCTGCCTTTTGTGAATCTGAGACTCTCTTTTTCTTCAGTGATTTCCTCTCCTCCATTTTCAATGCTTGCTCTGGTAGCATTATGCGGTTCCAAATCTGACCCAAAACCAACGAGTCTTTTCTTTTTTTAAGAACTTCACCATGGACAAAAGATGTCACTAAAGAAGGTGAGAAAAGAGCAGGTCCCCATCATTCAGAATCCCTTCCAAAGGGCCCACAGAAGTAAAGAGGAGATGAACGAGAGAAAAGGTTTATTTATACACATGCAGGAGCCAACCAGAAAAGTAACTACCATGTTAAATGGTGAAAGTTAAAGGCTTTTTATCAACCTAACTTAATAGGGCAAAGGGAGAGGAGAGAATTGGCTTCCATGACAGGTTTTATTCTACATCTGTTGAATCTCAGGTATCTTCAGCTTAAAGTGCTTTTGTATTAACCGTGGGTTCCATCTGACTTTCCTTTCCTCGAACTTTGTTCTTTTTCAAAATTCACTCATGTATTCTGAGCCCCTGGATTTTCCACGTGAATTTTAGATTGATTGTCAGTTCCTGCAAAACAGAAACTGGGATTTGGGTAGGCATTCTTTGAATCCTTAGATCTATTTGTGGACTATTGTCATCTTAGTAGAATGAAGCCTTCTGCTCCATGAATATGGGATTATTTTCTGTGAATGTAGGTCTTAATTTCTCTCAACAGAATCTCTCATCTATTGTAGTCTTCAGTGCCCAAGTTTGATACTTCTTCCTCACCTCTATTGGACGCTGATTCAGAAAAGACATGACCTCCTGGAGAACCTCTGCTGCCACGGAGCTGACATGGAACTGAGTCCTGAGGAGGCTTTAAATACTTTTAAAAACAGGATTAGTGTACTTTAATTACTCCATAGATGAGTAATGAATGGGTCACATTAACATAGGATTTTAATCCTTTTAGAATTAGTAGAGTAATAAAGACACATTACAAAAAATTGAAATATTGCCTAAAAGAGAAGAGATTTGTAATTCCCACCCACAGAGGTGACCGTCATGAATGATTTGTTGCTTATGTCTCAGTCTCTGTGTCTCTCAGTATGTCTCTTTCGATCTCTGCCTCTCACACACTCACAATCAGATCAATTTACATCTATATTGATTTCACACATATGTGGTAGTGCAGATGGGACCCTGGATGCAGACAGTGGGTCTGCATACTTCCATCCTGAGGCCTCCCTTGACATTGGATTGAGACCAGGCACCCACTTTTCCAACTGCACAGCATTCATTCATTCACATCAACCAGAACGAATGGACCCAATCCCCTCTCCATCAACATTAGTGTTGCCTTAATTCCTACTGTTTCAACCAGTGCTGTGATGAACACCCTTGAAAAGGCATCTTTGAATAGGTGTGTAAGGATTTTAGTGGGATGAACTGTAAGGATCAGAATTTCTGGGGAAGAGATGCATCTGTGGCCCTTTGATGCGTCCTGCACCCTGTTCTCCTGAAGAGGAGCGTCCCTTCACTCTTCCCTCCAGGGGATCTGCTGGAGACTCTGCCTGCTTACATTGTCGCCAGGGCTGGTTGTCACCTGACTAAAGACCCGCCAGTGTGATGGTGACCGGTGCTGTCTCTGCAGTGTTTCCGTCTGCCTGAGTTCTCAGCTGAGAGGTCAAGCCTCTCTAACACACACTGGCCACCTGCATTGCCTCTCATTGGAACTGCCCATTTCTGTTCTATTTCTGTTTAGAACACTGGGTTTTGAAAGGTTTTTGGACTACAGGGGTGGGAAACCCTTTGCCAACCTTGGGTTATGAAGAATGCTTTTTCCAGGTTGTGGTTTGTCTTTCCAGCAGTTTTTCTGGGCTTTTGCAAATTTTTTTTATTTGTTTGGTATTGTTTTTGCCACAGGAAGAGCTAAGCATCTCCCTTATGTCTTCTGGCTGTGGTGTCTCAGGGGGAACAGCAGTGTCTACCCTGAGATTATGCACAGAGTTACTAAAAGGGCTTCAATTTGTACATCACATCTTTAATCCCCCTGGATATCCCCTTTAAATAATAAAAATGCTGTTTCAAGTGAAAACAAAAAAAAATCACCAGCCCCAGCTTAAAACATGTGGGCAGGGACAAAAAAAAAACACCTTTTTTAAAGTTTCATTGACCGGGAACACCCAGGAGAGGTAAAGACACGCAGAGAGAAAGAGGACTTGGGGTTGTCAGGGGCTGGGTGAGGAGGGAGGGGAGTGCACGCTCTGGATCCATGGTTTCACTTTGAGGAAAGAAATAGTGTGAAACTAGATGGTAGTGATGGTCGCACAACATTGTGAATGCCCCTGATGCTCCTGAATTGCACAATTTAAAAGAGGAAATGTCTATATTTTATTACATGAAACTCTAAAAAGAAAAATAAAGGATGCCATAAATGATGAGAAACAAACAAAGAAAACTAAAGAAAACCAAACAAAAACATCTCCAGCGGAAGGGAAGTCATTTGGGAGGGGAAGGGGACTGGCGGTGGGATTTTGGAGAACATTTTGGAGAAGAAGGTGTGGGTGGGTGCAGAGGGGGCTCTGCCCCAGGGGGTGGTGATGCCTGAACTGTTTCTCCATTGTCCAGCAGTCCAGCTGCAGATGCAGGTTCAGGAGGAGCTGCAGGAGATGCAGGGGGGAGCTCGGGGTCTACTGCTGGATCCAGATCATCCTTTTTTGGTCTCTGACATCTTCCTCTGCCCCTGCCTCCTGTGTAACTATTGGATGTGGAGAGAGTTTTAAGTCTTGTGGAAGTGCTCATGCTGTGAGAGAGGAAAAATTGACCCACCTGCCTCCCTTTCCATGTGCCTCTTCAAGGACAGAAACCTTACCAGAGCTTTCCAGACAGCTCCCACCCAGAAAGTGCCCACAGGATGTGTTCTGTGACAGAATTTTTCCAGACAGGTGGTCTGCCATTCTTTGCTCTGGTCAAAACAGTAGCCTCTGGGGACACCTCCCTGTGTGGCCCAGCCCTTGCCCCTCCCTCACCTACACACATGCAACACACCTGCCTTTCTGACCTTCGGGCTCTGCTTCGGCGACCCCTGGTCCTCCACCTGACTTGCAGCGAGGTGGGCACGGTGCTCCATGTCAGAGCCGGGTGTGCTGAGCTACCCATCAGCCCCGGACAGGTCCCTGGGGAGAGCCCTGGGTGATGTATGGGTCGGAGGCCTGCCCCACTGATTTCTGGGCCATGGTGGTGGGTACCCCTCCATATCCAGACCCACCTGGAGCCTGCGCTGGCCCTCAGAATAGTGGCACACCAGCCCTTCAATTGGGGAGGGGGCGTTGGTGTTCTTATTCATCAGCTTCTGTTCAGTATGTGGTATCTGGCTCTGCAATGACAGTGACCAGCGGCTGACTCGGCCTGGAAGTCTCAGAGCCCTGCCCGGCCAGGAACACTCCTGATTCTGTCCACTCGACCCTCTGCTGCCAGGTCAGACTGGGACCTTGTTCAGCTCAGACACCCAGGAGGGAAAAGACATACCCAGAGAGCATGGGCTCCACCTCGGGCAGCAGGACTGTTCCCCGGCTCTCCACATCCCAGCCAGCCAGCTTTGACCTGGGCTGGGGATGTGACCGGCCCCCTAGGCCTCTGACCTGCTCTTGCTTGAGGCAGAAACCCATCCCCAACATGACTGCTCCATCTCCACCAGCCAGGAAAGGGCCATGGTTCTACCTGGGTGGGATCTGAGTGGTGGCCCGGCCTGGGCGGGCCTGCCCTGGGCCTCCCTGTTTTACCTTTGGGTGTCTCTCGCCAAAAGGCAAGAGGAGCCTTGAGTGAGACCTGACCCAGCGCCGGTAGTGTTGGTACAGCCCCTCGCTGTGGGCTTTCCGTGAGCTGCGGCCTCGGGATAATGGGATGCAGCAGAACATGCCTCTGTCTCCAACCAGGTGAGCTGAGTTGGGACTTCTCTACAGAGTGGGTGCCTGGTGACTTCGGTTCCAAGTTCTATTGGGCTCTATTGCCAGGGAAGTGAGGTCACTTACTGGGGTCCACTTATCCAAGCTTCCTCCTGACACAAAGCTCCCCAAGGGCCTTTCTGGGCTGCCGATCTCTCATTTCTCACTTCTTGCCATGTTCACACACAGTGATACCAACTCAGCCTCCCCCATAGCCCTGGGGAGTCCTGGATGCAGCCAGTGCCGCAGCTCTGAGGACACCTTGGGTCAGACCTGGCTCCCCCCACTCAGCAGTGCTGTCACCCTGGACAAGCCACGTGCCTCTCAGGGTCTCCCCAAACCCCCATCGGCACAGTGGGGATCATTCTGGCCCCTGCTTCCTAGAGAAGCCATCCTGTCTCTAGACCTAGAAACACCTACTGCATCTGTCACCCCCATGGGCTGGCATCACAGGGAGCTCGTGCACAGACTCAGCAAAGGAAGGACCCCACAGAGGGCTGGCGGAGCACAGAGAACATGCCACACCGGCCGGCGTCTGCCCTGGGGTCTGGAGAAAGTCACTTTCCTTGCTACATGCTTCCCAGCTCCCAGTCGTGAGACTGAAATTAAATACAACTCTGACATCATCCGCTCTGGCATACAGCCACCTAGGTCATTCTGTCATGTCGACATACAGATCCAGTGTCTCATCTCGGCCTCTGTGGTGGGCTGCCCCACAATGGTTTCCTATTTTTTGCCTTCTGTTCCCACGCCATTGTGTGATCCCCACACCCTCCCCTGGAAGGTGGATGGACTTTGGGACCAGGTTCTGACATGTAGACTGACTTGTGAAAATGTGCGTGAGTTCCACTCATTACCAGCTCCAGTGTTCCTTCTCTCTGTCTCTGCCTCTCCGTGCCTCTCTCTCTGTCTTGTCTCTCTCTCTGTTTCTCTGTCTCCCCCTGCATTTCTGTGTTTCAGTCTGTCTCTTTTCCTGTATGTATGTGTATATATATTTATGTGCATATGTGTGTATTTATGTATGTATTTTTCTGGCCCACGGCAGGTCACTTCTGAAAATCCTTTGATGACATATTGATTATTTTGAATTCATGTTACTGAAGAAAAATTATCTTTGAAAATTGTGCAAGAACTTTAGTGGGTTCTCCTCTAAGGACCAGCACTGCTGGGGAAGGGATGCACCTTTGGCGCCTTGATGTATCCTGCACCTTGTTCTGCCGGAGAGGACGTCCATTTGCTTTTCCCTCCAGGGGACCTCCTGGGGCCTCTGCCTGCTCACATTGTCACCAGGGTTGGTTGTCACCGGGCTAAAGTCCTACCAGTATGATGGTGGCCAAAGCTGTCTCTGCAGTCTGTCCGTCTGCCTGTGTCCTCACCTGAGAGGTCGAACATCTCTAGCAGACACTGGCCACCTGCACTGCCTCTCGTTGGAAATGCCTGTGTGTGTTTTGTTTCTTTTCAGAACACTGGGCTTCAAGAGGTTTTTGGACCACAGGGATGTGAAGCTTTTCTCCGACCTTGGGTCATGAGGAAAGGTTTTTCCAGGTTGTGGTTTGCCTTTCAATCTGTCTTTCTTGGCCTTTGTTTTCTCTTTTTGTATGCTTTTATTTTGCCACAAGAAGAGCTAAGCATCTCCCTTCTGGCTCTGGTTTCACAGTTAGAACAGCAGTGCCTACCCCGAGATTATGCCAGTTACTAAAAGAGATTCATTTGGTACGTCTCATCTTTAATCCAGCTGGTTTTCCTCTCCAAATACAAAAATGCTAATTCATGTGAAAACAAACAAACAAAAATTCACCCTTCCCTACTTAAGATATGTGGGCAGACAAAAAAATATTTAAAAAGCCACCTTTTATATGATTTCATTGATAGGGAACCTCCAGATAGGTAAAGACATAGAGAGAGAAAGGGGATTAGGGCTTGTCAAGGGCTGGGGGAGGTAGGATGTGGGGTTCGCTTTGTATACAAGCTTTCACTTTGAGGAAGGAAATAGTCTGAAACCAGTGGTGTTGTTCTCACAGCATTGTGAATGCACTTCATGCTCCTGAAAACTGCACAATTTAAAATGGGAAAAGGCTAAACTTTATTCTTATAAACTTAAAACAAAAATAGAATATAGTATAATAGAAAAGAAAAAAATCTGACTACATAGATGATCTGTTCTTTTGGCTTTAACCCTGTGCCCTCTTTTCTAGGCTTAATCTTACTAGCTCTGCACATTTTGTAAAACAATGTTGTCTTTAGCCAGAAATATACAGGAGAGCTTATTTTCAAGGCTCTGATCTTTAATGATATTAACACTTTTGCACTTATATAAAGACAACAAGTTGCAGAAAATAAAATAACTTTTGTTTTGTTAGAGGATTTACAGAGGCACTATGACCTGGTCTACGTAGACAGCTGCAGACCAAGATAATGGCAGACTTGGAGAACCATCTTCCCCAAGTCAGACTTCAGGCTCCTTTTCTACTAAAAAGGGGAGGGGCTGTGGTTGGTTGTTGCAAACTTGTTGGTGTAGGATTTCTTTGTTCTTGGAATCCTTTGCAGCTGTCCACGTGGGTCAGATCATGGTGTTCCTGTAAAACCTGCAACAAAACAAACTTTTTCTATTCTGCAAATTGTTATCTTTATAGGAGTGCAAAAGTGTTAATATCCTTAAAGTTCAGAGCCCTGAGAATAGGCTCTCCTCTTTATTTTAGGCTAAAGGCAACATTGTTTTACAAAAGAAGCAGAGCTAGCTAGACTAAGCCTAGAGAACACGGCAGAGGGTTAAAGGAAAATGAACAGATCCAATATGGAGTCAGATTTGTTCTTCTCTATTACTGTGACTTTTGGTGAGAGCTAACATGATGATTCCTGGGTGGGTCCTCCACTGTCCCAGGCTGGAGGTCAGGCAGGATCACTGCCAGATTCCCCATGACTTTGGACCCGATCTCCCACAGAGAAAGTGACAATTATTGGATTAAAATTACCTGTCAAAATCCCTTCAATTGCCTGTAAACTATACCACAGCAGAGGATGTCTCATTGGCCAGTCAACTGCCAGTCTCCCCTGATGCAAGGGACCAGCGTCGAGGGGGGCCCCAAGGTGGCCTGGCCAATGCACCTGCCTACATTGCTCTCCAGCCTTGGCTTCCTAACTTTGATGCTTTAAAAGCTCCCGTCCCTCTTCCCTCTGGCCTGGTGTGAATGAACAAGATCCCTGCACCCACCTGGGCTGAGGCCAGGCCACACACACAGCCCCATGCACACAGCCCACCATCTGCTGTCTACCCCTGGGCTCAAGTGCACCCTCTGAACTCCCCCACCCCAAAGGTCCACGTGCCCAATGCCTCTGCCCTAGGGGTCCAGATCACCATCAGGACCATCAACCACCCAAGGCCCACAGGCCAGTGGCTGGCAGCCTGGGATCACCCTGATCCATCGGGTCAGATGAGACACAGGGTGCGGGGATCAGGGTGCCAGGGCGGGAATTGGAATCGCTTTCAGCCCAGCCTGCCTCGCCCTGTAGCCTCAGACATTAACTATGAACGTGCACACTAGGCTGGATCCCCCACTGGTGGCAGTAGTCATCATTACTGGAGCCCGGATTTCCCCACCCCAACCACAGGGTGAGGGGTGAGGGATTCATCTCAGGGTAGGGTTGCAGTCAGAGTGAAAGGGATCCCATGGTGAGGGAGTATAGGTTGAGGAGCGTGGGGCCCGCTCAGAGTGGAACTGACCTGGCTGAGAGGTGAGGGGGATTGTTTCAGGATGTTGGGGGTCCTGTGGTTAGGCATGAGGGTGTAGGGGCCTTAGGTTAGGACCTAGCAGGACGGAGTGTCAGGGCACGGACCTCAGTGTGAGAAGAAGAAGCCCTGTCTTCAAGGTCTTGTGGGAGACTAGGCCTGGCCAGGGGTGGGAGGGTAGTAATAGGGAGGGGAGGGTGAGCAGGGGAAGTGGGGCTGGCGGGGTGTGGCCTGGCCCAGGACAGTCGTGGTTCTAGTTCAGTGCCAGGACCCAGTCAGTGGCGGGGTGAAGGCTCTGGGGATGGAGACCCGGCGGGAAGAGCAGGAGGGGCTCCACCTGGCCCCTCCCGGCCCCAGTGGCCAGGTCCGGTAAAGCAGGAGAAACACCCGGGCGGTTTGCGCTGCAGGCGGGAGGAGGAGGGGCGTGCACGTGCCGACGGACAGACTCGCAGACGCCAGAAGCGGCCCAGAACACGTGGAAGCTGGCGGGAGGCGGGTGCTCCTGGACCAGCTCCTGGAAGAGGAACACGGCCTGGGGTCTGGGCCGCTGCTTGCTCGCGGCTCGGCTGCCGCTGCCGGGCAGTTAAGGGGGCGCTGGTGGGGGCGCGCTGCTCGGGGAGCCGGTGGGTGAGGCGTGCGCTGTGCAGCTGAGGAGGCGCCCAGGGAGGGGTGCGGAGGTGAGGTCCCGGCCGTGCATCCCGTTAGGACTCTTAGGCGGGACCCAGCCGCCGCTGTGGTTTGTGGTAACCCTGCTATTAGTAGTTCCTGAACCCCGCGTTTTTGCCGCCGCTTATACCCGGGTTTAGGAGAGCAGGTACAGCCCCAGGAGGTTGGAGGGCGCTGGACGGCTCCGGAGCATCTCTGACTGGTCCTCAGACCATGGCCTGCTCCTGGGAGGCGGGTGCGGTGTGGTCGCGGGGCCTCGGATGGAATGGAGGCTGCCCCATGAGAGCCCCTGGATTTGCTCCCATCTTTCCCATGGCCTGACCTTGGGGGTGGCCTGTAAAGCCCCATTTGTGGGACTCATGTTACAAGTCAGTCTGCTCCTGGGAGGTGGCCTCGGTGTGATCAGTGTGCTGGGATGGCTGCAGAAGCAGTGGGAAATGGTCACAACCCCCGCGCTCCATCAGGGCAGCCCCAATCCTGCCATTGCAGCCGCCGCCTTTCCCTGACAGCACAGCACCTGCCTTCCAGGAGCAGGCTGACCTGTAACCTGAGTTCCACAAAACTGGGGCAGCAGAGGCCAAGCTCAGGCCATGCGCTGGGGAGTTTGTAGCAAATCCACGGGCTCCCAATGGAAGACCCCAAACCTCGCCAATAACTTCGACCACACCGTGCCCTCCTACCAGAAGCAGGCTGACCTGCAGACCGTGCCTGGAGTAGCTGAGGACGAGCCCTGGACAGGCCGTGGGGGAGATGGGGATAAGTCGACCAGCTTGCCAGCTCTCTGCCCATCTCCCTGCCGCTGCCCCAGGTTCGTGGATCACTTATTTTCAAGTCAGTGGGTTCCTGAGAGGCAGGCGCGGTGCAGTCAGGTGGCGGGGGCTTTGGGTAGGGGTGCTGCCCCAAGGGGAGCAGGTGGACTTGCTCCCATCTATCTCAGGGCCAGACCTGGGGACGGCCTCTGCTGCCCCAGGTTTGCAGGACACATGTCATGTCAGCCTGTCCATGGGAGGAGGGCTCAGTGTAATCGAGGCAGCCTCAGTGGCTGACAAGGATTTTAGAAGTGGGCTCTAGCCCAGCATAACTAAATCCTTTCTTCTCTTGCTTCCTCAGTTGGTGGCTGTATCGGCTTTTCCATTATAGGTTATTGCTGGATAATGAACATAGGTTTCTGGGCTATACAGAAGAAACTTTATTTAAAATCTACTTTTCTATATAGTGGCTAACATTTGTAAATCTCAAACTCCCAAATTTATCCCTTCCCATCGCCTTTCCCTGGTAACCTTAAGATTGTTTACTAAGTCTGCAAGTCTGTTTCTGTTTTGTAGATGAGTTCACTGTCTTTTTCTTTCTTTTTTTAGATTGCACATATGAGTGGTAGCACTTGGTATTTTTCTGTTTCTGGCTGCTTTCACTTAGAATGACGATCTCTAGCTCCATCCATGTTGCTGCAAATGGTTTTATTTTGTCCTATTCATGGTACAGTAGTATTCCACTGTATAAATATGCCACAACTTCTTTATCCAGTCATCTGTTGCTACATTTAGCTTGCCTCCATGTCTCGGCTATTGTATACAGTGGTGCTATGAATACTGGGGTGCAGGTATCTTTTCACATTGGAGTTCTTTCCAATTATATACCCAGATGTGATATTGCTGGGTCATAGGGTAAGTCTACTTTTAGTTTTTTGAGGGATTTCCATGCTTTCCATAATGACTACACCAAATTGGATTCCCACCAGCAGTGTAAGAGGGTTCCCTTCCCTCTACAGCCTCTCTAGCATTTATCATTCATGAACTTCTGAGCGATGGCCATTCTGACAGGTGTGAGCTGATACCTCATTGTAGTTTTGATTTGAATTTCTCTGTTTATTAGTGATATCGAGCATTTTTTCATGTGCCTATTGGCCATTTGTGTCTTCATTGGAGAAATTCTTGTTTAGGTCTTCTACCTATTTTTGGATTGAGTTGTTTGTTTTTTTGTTATTAAGTTGTATGAGCTGTTTATATATTCTGAAAATTAAGGCTTTTTTAGTCGTATCATTTGCAAATATTTTCTCCCATTCGTAGGTTGTTGTTTCCTTTAGTTTTACTTATGGTTGCCTTTGCTGTGATGAAATTTATGAGTTTAATTACGTCCCATTTGTTTATTTTTTTCTCTTATTTCCATTGCCTGGGTAGATTGCCCTAGGAGAACATTGCTAAGTTTTATGTCAGATAATGTTTTGCCTATGTTTTCTTTTAGGAGATTTATCATGTCTTGTCCATCTGCATCTTAAGCCTGTACTCTAGATCTGTGCTTCAATTTTGAATTTGAGCTTCTTAGAGAACACCTACTCTTAGCTTATATGTCAGATTCAACATGTCTAAAGCTGATTTCATAATCTTTTTTCTTGCAGCATCTCCACTTATTCAGTGGGATAATCATTTTTCCGGTCTTGAATACCCAAAGGCTTGGAATGACCTTTGATTTATATTTCTCCCACCACTCTCCACATATTTTCGGCTTCTGGAACTGTATGATTTTGGTTTCAAGTGTCTATTCTGATTGCTGATACTCTGATGAAGAGCTTTCATCCCTGATACATGAATTTTTCCTTCTGCTGAATTCTTGGATATTCTCTCCCCCCCTTTCATTCAACCTACAGTTTTGAAACTCCAACATCTAGAGTCAAGTCAAAGACTTACCACAACCAAATGTCAGCCAGGTAGTCTCGACCCTCCATCATTTTAGACTTACCTTATGTGTTCCAATCATTATGTGACTTAGCCTCCTAGGGTAACCTGTGCCTTATTAAAAACCAGGAGTCACCAGCATTTTCCTATCCAGTCCTCAGTTAAAACAGCTTAGAATTGCCATGAGAACTAGTTGGAGCCCCACCCACTTCATAGAGTCTTCCCTATTTACTCCAAATACTTCTAGCTCCTCTCTGTATTCCTGCAGTGTTTATGATCTGTAGCCTGTAATCTTGGCTTTGAGTACTGACTTGGTACCATTCCCGGGTGGTTTCCAATGTATCTCCTCACTTAGCTGGTAACTGGAGAAGACTCCCTTGTTCAGACTCCTTTATACCCCTCACCCTGATTAGCATCGGGCAATAGCAGGCATCCAGGCAGTGCTTACCAACTTTACTTATTTGCAGGGGTGGTGGTGTGGATTATAGCTAATAACTATTAATTCAGTGTTGCAATTAAAAAAGAAAGCCAAGAAAATCCATAAAACTTTATCTCCATGTTCAGTTTAGTGCTTTACCTCAACAGTTTCCTTAACTCTGTGTTTACATTCACATAGTGTTCAGTGCTTGTACGGTTCCCTGAGGCAAGCAGGTGAGATATCATTATGTTTGACTTTCGCATTACATTTCATATTGGATATATTTGTGCAATGACAAAACCTTCTTTTATAAGTAAACAGCCGGAAGCCCAGAGAGACTAACAGCCTAACCAGGGTCACCTGGTTAGTGTTTGGCACAGACCAGGACCACGGTTCACATCTTCCAGCTTCTCCTCTTCCAGTGCCTTTTCATTCCAGTGCTGGGAAATGTAGCCCCATCAGCCAAACGTTCAAGTCACATTGCTGCCCCTTTACCTGCCAGTGATGGCAGTGCTACAAAAAGTGGTAAAGGAAAGGTCAGAAATAGGAGTGATAAAAGACATGGAAGTGCTGGAAATGGATCCTCAACCTCCTCCTCCCTATTTGAGTGCCTCACAAGTGTCCTACTCTGACAGTGCTGTTCATTGTTTATGACATAGTCTTTAAAATCAGACTGATTTTTTATAGGACATGCTTTTATCCTGGTCCCTTTCCTGCTAGTAGTCACTGTCATGGGTAGAAAGTGCCTGACTGTGCTGTTTGTCACGTAGGTGGGAGGGAAATTGGGAGAGGGAGCAGGTTGAACTGAAGCCGAGCTTTTTACAGCTCTGTTGTTCTAGGACCAGAGCAGTTCCACTCTTCCTTTCATCACCTTTCCACCTCCGAGTCCCAGCCACCCACTCCTGCCTGCTTCCCCACATGCCACATCCTGGGGGAGGACAGGGTGGTGGGCAATGCCCTCTCTGCCCTCCGCTTTGGGAGGTGAAGGAGTCTGCTTTAACTTTTGAGCTGTTTTGGTAATTGGGCTTTTCCAGCTTTTCTAGACATCTCCTATCTAGCTCTGAGAAATTGGAGATGTAACTTAACCATACATGGACTCTACTAATGTATTCAGTGACATTAATGTGATGTTGTCTGTAAGGTGTTCTGTGACTGGATAGGAGGTTTTTTATCTCACAGGATGCTTCACATCCAATTCTAAAGACCAACAGGCTGCAGGTGTAATTCAAGTTCTTACATGTCTGTAAGGCAGACATGAACATTATTTGGTAATATGACCATATGTTCATTGATTACGGTTAGTCCACCGGCTCTGTATCTAATAAAAGTTTAAATTCCAAACGCTTGAAGAAAATTTGCGGAACATGTCTTTTTGCCTGTAAGTAGTTGCAAAAACTGAAATCACATCTCTACCACAGGCCACAGTGTTTTCCAGTAGAGAAAGCCCTCTACTTTTACAATCTGTAAGTAATGCAGTGGTTCTTTGGGTGAGCTGAGTGATACCAGAGTATTTTGTTGGAAAACTAGAGTGGCATGACAAGTGTTCTCGGACTGGTTACAGTTGAACCTCTACTTCCTATATCCTGGACTGATTACAGAGGCAATGTTAGTGCAGTAACCAGCTCCTGAATGCAAGTGTAGCTAGGAAGACAACAGAGAAATTACAAGGGATATAAAGTAATGGAGGGACTTCATAGCAGTACAAATGGTGACTTTGACACCACCAGCTGCTGACGTGGACTTGGCAGGAATTTGTGAGAAGTGGTGAGTGTCTTTGCAAGCAGGATTGTCCTGCATGTCCTGCAGCTTTTGGGGTGAACAGGCAAAGGGGAGAGCAGATATGGTGGCCACCCTGGGGCTACTTGTGTCTTGAATGTGAAAATATCTGGTCCCTTGTTCAATTTTGCAGCCACAACTTCACATGACTCAGGGCATAATTTCCACCAGAAAACCATAAAAACATAAAGAACCTCTGTTTCCCAAAGTGTTTGTCCTCGATCTGAGATGATTGTCCTGTGGTGGGAGGTAAGTGGGCAGTGGGGCCTGTTACATCACCCCCTTTCACTAAAAGTCTACCTCACTGTTTTTCACCCCACTCCTAGTGTTGCTGTCATTCTATTACACCTAGACCTGTGAGACGGGCTTGCTTGAATCCTCACGTGAAGAGGGACGGTTATGTGCAGTTTTAAAAAATTGCTTGGGTCATGGGGTCCTTTGTTCTCTCCATTGGAAATCACTCTTCCAGAGCAAATAGTATGCATCTATAGAAACTACATTTTTTGTAAGATGACTTCAGAAGTTTTGCAGTAGGTTTAAATATTTGCTTGGTGATGGCGTCTTGATTGTTTGAAGGTGCAACCCTCACTATGGGCTTTGTTTGCTTCCTGTCTGAGATTTCCTTTACTGACAGTAGAGTGTTCGTAGGCAGAGTTAGAAAGTTACCTGGTCTGAGAAGCCGAATTTGCCCACAGCTGGGAATTGGCAGAAGAGTCAGTTATGGAAGGAAGGCTTTAGGATTATCTGGTAACAGAGTTCTGGGATCCAAACCCTGGGAAACCTCAGCTTTTGTAGAGTATGTTCTGTAACAAAAGGCTATTGGATAATTTTAACACTTGTTATGGGATGTAGAGTTGGGGAAAGACTTAAAAGTGAAATAACCTTAAAAGAGAATCTCCAAATATTTTAAAGAAGACAGTTCTCAGAATGAGAGCTTTTCTGGAAAAGACTAGTTCTTCACTTCACAGGGGAAGCAGGGAGCAGGTGTAACTGCACTTACGGTAACTTAGAAGGTAAACTTCACCCTCCCACTTAGCTGTGTCCTGGTGTCTGTTCATCTTCCACATCTGTAGTTTTAGACATGAAGTGACATTTTCTGGTACTGCATTCTGCTTCTGAGTGAGAGACTGACACAAAGTCACATAGCAACTGAAAAATTGCGCTAAGGGCTTTATTGTTAAAAATGTGGACCTGTGGCAGGGTGCTGCATTTGCAGGTGACTTTTGCAGAGAACACTTAAAATAATGCAGTGTTATTTCTTTTTTTATTCCTTTAAGCCTTTGAATAGAAGGTTTTCTTTGCAGAATTTCTGGAGTACATCAGAACAAGCAGGAACTAAAAATAGCTTTAAGAATGTACCAGTATAGACGTTGCTTATAGTATGGCATCTGTCTTAAAGTTAATTCTTTAAAGCAGGAAGTTGTAACTCTGAATTTCTTAAGCAAATATAAACATTCTTGACTCTTAATGACATTCTTTGTGCGGTGAAGCTGCTTTTGCTTCCATTCTGAACATTGAAAGGCCTTCTATGATACTTCTACCAGTCCTCAATATTTTATTTTCCCTCTGTTGTGAACTTGTTATTAAACTTGAAGCAGATATAAATACCATTAACTTGCTACATATGTAGATATTCAGTGTTACATAGTCAGAAAGTTTGTGTACATCACACGTATCTACATAATTCCCCCCTTTCCAACTGTGTTCCTTATGAAAGGATGGTGGGAAATGGCATTATGGGGATATGTCTTACACTACACAGTGTTTCCCCTGTTCCCTTTATCAGATCTGGATGTTCTTTCATCTTTCAGTTTCTAGACGTACTAGCTCTTTTTCTTAAGCGAGGTGTAACTCATCCCCCTGCACACACACACATGCGTGTACACACACACACACACACACATATTCTGCCGTAGGGAGTAGCGTGCACCATCCCATTCTCCCACTCCAGCTCTGATCCCACCCACTGGAGGCAGTGTCTTGCACGAATTCATTTGTAAGTTCCATTTTAAAACTCGAGTGGTCGGGAAATAGGACTGATATCCACACCTAGTAGGCAGGCCCTCAAGGATAACTTCTATGGTTAATGCCAGGTTATCTTAATGTTTGAGTACCTGGGTTTCATGTCTTCCTGTACCACCTGTTGACCCATGATTCCCACATTTCTGTCTCCCGCTAGACTTTTTCTCTCCAACTCTGGACTCTTGCAATCTTCTGTTGATTTGACATTTTCACTTGGAACTCTAATATCTTAAGACCAACATGTGTTAAAACAGCTCTTGGTCCTCCTACCCCCCAAACTGGTTCTTTCTGCAGCCTCCCCTATTCAGTCAGTGGGAACTTAATCCTTCCAGATGCTTGGGTCAAAAATCTTGGAGTTATTCTGACTTTCACTGACATACCACTAGAATTCTGTCTATAGATCTGGTTTAACACTGCCTTTAAAACATACCCAGAGCCCAGCCACTTCTCACCATGGCTCCTGCCTCCACTGCTGCTTCCCTGCCCTGAGCCACTATCCTCTTCTCCTGCACAGCCCTTCTCAATGGCTTCCCTCTTTTAATCTCTGAACAATTTCGACTATTCTCACCTGGCACTCAAGTGAGCCTTGAATACCTAAGTTAGATTGTGTCGTCCTTCTGCAGTGCCTCCCCATTTCACTCCAGGTAAAAGCCACAGTCCTTACAACGTCCTCCAAGGCCGTACAGGATCTGCACTGACCCTTCTCCGCAGCTCCAGCTGTGCCCCCATTCTGGAACATGCAAGGTGCGTGCTGGCCTTGGTGATGGTTATGAAGTCCACCTGGGACTTCTCACCTCCTAGTCCTAGTCCTAACCTCAGTCCTCTGTGTGGCCTGCTCTGGTATTTAATACAGCATCACCCTTATCCCATACCCTCAACCCTATTTACCTTGCCCTTTTTTCTTTTTTCCATGGTTCCTCTTTCCTAACATGCCACTTCCTCTGCTGCTCTGTTGTGTGAATTGTCATCTCCAACCCCCACCCCAGCTAAACCCCAACCAAGCTCCATGAGGACAGGACTTTTGTTTTGTTTATTGATCTATTCCAAGTGCCTAGACTAGTCCTGGGTACATAGTAGGCAGTCAAAAATTATTTGCTGAATAAATTAAAAGACTATTTTAAAACTGAATCATCCTTTCAGGAAAGGGTGAGGAAAGGAAGCTGCATGAAGGAAAATGGCGCAGTAAATAATGATATTTGCCTCTTGTTCTTTGTGTGATATATATGTGTTTTAGTCTTAATTTGGTATCCCAGTTTCTTAATTTAATAGCTGTATTAAGGTGCAATTTACAGGCCATAAAATTCACACATTATAATTGTTCAAGTCAGCCATTTTAGCTATTTCTAGAGTTGTACAAATGTGTCCCCAAAATGTCCCCTTGTGTCCATCCATATGCAGTTCGCCCTCCCCTCAGTGGTACCCTGATATTATATCTTTTTGTTTTTTTGGCAATCACATCTCAAAAGAATAATTTACACAGGAGTACTAATATAGCTTTGCACTTTTAGAAATAACACACTTAAATATGAAATCAGCAGTCATTGCTGAATGTAGGTAGCAGTATCAGACGTTGGTGAGAAGAATGGACTTGAGTGTCACACTGGCTGCAGTCTTACCCAGCTCCACCATTTACCAAGTTACCCAAATTATTTTCTGCCCCAAGCTTTTTATCTGTTATATGGGGGTATTAATAGCAGCTTACAGAGTTGTGAGGATTAAGAAAACAGGGAAACAAAATTTAGTATAGTGGCCAGCTTATGTTAGTACTTAAAAAATAGCCTTGCAGGTAGACAGCAAAATTCAAATCAGTTTCTAAAGTATGTGTAAAATATGATCTAGTTCCTACCTGGTTTGTAAACACGTATGCTTACTGCAGAATGTAAAAGCAGGCTAATATCCAACAGAAAAGATCATTTCTCAGCATTTCTTTCAAAGGTAGTTGCAAAATCATTTTTACTAAATTTTCTGTGCCCATCTCTGACAGAGCTTTGACAGCAGGGAGGTAATTATCTACTTTTCTGTTAAAATCATGCTGACCATCAGAAAGTGTTCTGAATTATATTTTAGCCTTTATGTTGGGAAATACTGTGAGACTTCTTCAAAATTAATGGGGGGACGGGCATTCATTGTAGCTCTTGTAGTCTGATAAGCCTGCACTAAATTATCATTTTTAAACTTTTAATTAAAATTAGTTAATTAATTTTTTGCAGGGGGGTTGTAATTAGATTTTTATTTATTCATTTTATTTTTAGAAGAAGTACTGGGGATTGAACCCAGGCCCTTGTGCACGCTAAGAATTGTGCACGCTAAGAATATGATCTTTCACTTGAGCTATACCCTCCCCCCTAAATTATCTTTAATAAGGTCTTTTTCTTGTGCACGCTAAGAATATGATCTTTCACTTGAGCTATACCCTCCCCCCTAAATTATCTTTAATAAGGTCTTTTTCTCTGTTTTGTTATTTTCTTTTATGTACAGATGCACAAAGCAGGGTCATCAGAATCCTCTCAATTCCAAAGATGATAATAGTGAAAAATATTGCACAGTGACATTGAATCCTTGGCATATGAAGAAAGATTGTAAAGTCCTGAATGAATTAAGAAGTTATTGTTAAATTAACATACATGTAACCATGGCTCTCTTACCTTTATTTTTCACCTTATAATGAAGATACTCCACACCCGTCAAGGTTGCTTTGTTTGATACAGGGAATATCTAAAGCCTTTTCTGCAAGTTTTTTAAATAAGTAAGAGCAGGTAATTTATCAGAAGTGGAAATGGTGTAATCTGCTCTGTCTAGTACGGTAGCCACCGACCACATGTGGCTATTGTGAATTGAGATGTTTTATAAGTGCAAAATATGTAATAGATTTTCAAGACTTCATACAACAAAAATAATGTAAAATATTTTTTAATAAGTTTTAAAAGTGTTTATCACACTTTTTAAATGATAGTATATTGGATATTTTGAGATAAATATAATTATTACTGGAATTAATTTCACTTGTTCCTTTTTATTTTCTAAATGGGATTATTGGAAATTGTGATTTGCACTATGTTTCTATTGACAGTGCTGGCTTGTAAATTATTGCAAATAATATGAAAAGAAAACTTTGATTAAAAATTTTGTAATTGAGTAGTTGATTTACATCCTAGTATTTTCAGGTGTACAACACAGAGGCTCAACATTTTTATAGATTATATTCCATTTAAAGTCACCATAAAATAATGGCTATATTTCCCTGTGCTGTATGATGCAGCCCTGTAACCTATCCATTATATACGTAGTAATTTTTACCTCTCAATCCCCTACTCCCTTCCTGCCTCCCCTCTCCTCCTTCTCCCCATTGGTAACCACCATTCTGTTCTGTGTACCTGTGAGTCTATTTCTGTTTTATTATGTCATTAATTTGTTTTATTTTTTAGATATACATATAAGTTAATACATAGAATAATTGTTTTTCTTTCTCTGACTTATTTCACTTAGCATAATACCCTGTAGGTCCATCCATGTTATTGCAAATGGCATTATTTTATCTATTATGGGTGAGCAGTATTCCATTGTGTGTGTGTGTGTGCGTGTGTATATATGTGTGTTTATATATATGTATATATACATATTTATATAATATACCACACCTTCATTATCCAGTCATCTGTCAGTGAACATTTGGGTTGTTTCAGTGTCTTGGCTATTGTAAATAGTGCTGCTGTGAACATTGGGGTGCATGTGTCTTTTTGAATTATATTCTTCTCCAGACATATACCCATGAATGGGATTGCTGGATGACATGGAAATCTATTTTTAGTTTCTTAAGGAACCTCTATACTGTCCTCCATAGTGGCTGCACCAATTTACATTCCCACCAACTGAGTAGGAGGGTTCCTTTTTCTCTTAAAAGGTCAAAAATTCTCTAAATTTATATACTTTCCTTACAGTTTAGGACACAATTTGGCAAAAGCCAGATAGAATTTAATAGCAGTTAATACAGTATTTTTTTTTAAATGGCCATGCATTATGGATAGATATGTTACTGATGAGTTGGTTCTCTATTTTTGTAGATGCAGAAGTTTTTATAGCTTCACAGACATTTCAGACTTGCAGAGAGAAAAATTTCTTTACATTTTGCTGAACTTGTCCGGGTGGCTTTATCGAATTTGGTCCAGGACTGCAGAGGTAAATACATCCAAACCTGAACCATTTGAATGTCTGCAAGATTTTAAGAGTCTAGAATGTCAGATCTGGTCTATAACTCTGGTGAATGACATCAGTGAGTGGACTCAAGAAAACTCCATTTGAGTCCAAAACTTTTCAAAAGCCAAAAAAGGCTTTGAAATTGTGGCAAAGCCAGAGAGTTTTGTGCTCCACATATGGCCACAAACACATGGGGACAACCACAGGCCTTCTGGAGTGCCAAGGGAATTCCATGTGGGAGTCCAGCACTCACAATAATCCAACAAATCTCTGCCTGCCAGAGCACCTTCATTGCTACTGTGCTGTTTTGAGCAAATGTCTTTTCATCAGGTTCAAATTGGTTTGTTGTTATTTTTGCATAAAAAAATCAAACAACTTCTTGTTCCCTTGGTGAAAGTAAAAGCCTAATATTTTCTGGTTTCTTTTGACAGAGAAAACATGAGCCTATGAATCCAACATCATCTATGATGGTCTGCAGCTGGGAACAACCAGATCAGTGTCAGTCCCTTTGCAGCCATTGGTTGGGAGCATGCATATTACCTGGAATGGTATTTGAAACATGTCACACTAGCCGTGCCTTTGCTGTGGGCTGGGAGGCGAGTAAGTCAGAATCTGCATTATGGAATGTATGTTTCTGATCCAAAGCTAGGAGATCTTTTCTAATAGCCAGAGAATGTAGTCATAAATATATCTATTAATTATGCAAGAACCTTTTTAAAGATTTTTTTATTATAAAAATTTACCCCCAGAAATTGAAAATGAAAGAACAGTGGAATTAAAAATCATCTGTACCTTAATTATACATTAAGAATCTTAAAATCCTTCTAAACTTTTTTTATTCAAATGTAGGTATTTTTCCCTTCCAAGAAGGAAAATTATTATTTCATATTTTTTTTGCTTTTTCCTTTTATTATATATTCCATATCAATAAATATAATTCTTTTAAATCCCTTTTAATGGCCATTTAACACTATATTGAACAGATATGTATTTAGTCCTAGGTCTCAGAAATTTAAAAAATTGTCATTACAATACCACTGCAAAGAATATTTTGGTGTTTCTATTTTTAGTTACTAATTTGGACTAAAAATTAAGAAGTTTGCTTTTCTTCATCTAAAACATTGGTTATTTTATGAATGAACTGGAAGGATTTTAAATAACTTTTCAGTAATTTCAACAAAGAAATTATCTTTAAGGCAAATATGTATGATTGTTTGCAAATCTACTTTTATTATATCTTCACTTTTACCAGTGTCATATGTGTGTGTGCTTGCACAAGTGCTTTAACTACCAGCAACGTAAGAAAAATCTGTGTACTAAAAATGTGAAAATAGTTTCCTGCTTTGTGTTTTCATTCTCCCAATATAGGTTTTGGATGACAAGCTTGTATTTGCAAAAGTACACACCCTGTGGGAGGTGCTCTGCACATACGTTGAGATACTGCACATAAAATTGCCTCTGAAGCCCAATGATCTGAAAACCCGGTCCTCAGCCTTTGATAATTTCAGCTGTTATCTGAAAGTCCCCCAAGTGGATGAAAGTATCATCAAGCTGGAGCAAGAGTTTTTCATTTCCCTATTTGAGAAGAGCTGCGTGAATGACTTTTATATTCAGGATAGAGATACATTCTTCAATCCAGCCACCAGAAGCTGCATTGTAAGTCTAAACCGAGTTTAGCAGCTGTCTTGGGGGTGATTTATAGCCTGCTGTTGAATTATCAGTGATTTGGTTTGGTTGGTTTGGTTTGGTTTTTAAAAGCTGCCCATAAAAAGAAAAAAAGAGAAAGAAAAGAAATATGCCTAGAGATTCCTGTTAGGATAATAAACAGTGGCTGGTTAGTTACCCTGTATAAACCACACACTCTCTTAGAATCTTTTTAGGTTTACTTCATCCTTTCTCAGATCAAGTACCAACTAAGGGATAGTGTTAAAAAAAATTCGGGATTAACAGGCTTGTGAGCTCTGGGATCTGCAAGGCAGCTTTCCCTCCCCATGGTGTAAGTCAAATGGCAGAAATGAAATAAAGCACGTCATGTATCCTCCGGTGTTAACAGGAAAAGGCTAATATTCTTGACCTTGTTTCTTCCTGGGTAAAATGAAGACAATATGTCAGGAGGCGAACAGTCGAGCGCTGCGTAAGAACCATGTTGTTTTGTTCATTGCTAAATCCCAGGCACCGGGAAGGCTGAGTTTAATAAGTGAATGGATGAAGTGTAGTTCCCCCAGAGTTACCATGTGGGGCAGTGCGGATTAGCAGCTAAGAGCATAGACTCGAGAGGGGAGGGTACAGCTCAAGTGATGGTGTGCATGCTTAGCACGCATAAGGTCCTGGGTTCAGTCCCCAACACCTCCTCTAAAATAAACCAATAACCCTAATTACCTCCCCACCCCCCACTATAATTACCTTATTATCTCCCCGCCCCCCCCAAAAAAAAAAAAGAGAAGTGGCCAAGAGCGCAGAGTCAGGCTGGAACACCTGTGCTGGTTTCTCGCTGTCGACCTTGTAAAAGTCATTTAGCCACTGTGTTTATCAAGTTCCTCATCAATAAAATGGGGCTAATAATAGTGCCCACCTCGTAGAGTTGCTTTGGTGATTAATGAATCTGTGTCAATGTTAGAACAGCCCTGGCTAATAGTAAATACTATGCATCTGTCAGCTCTTTTCATAATTATTGACAGATGTTATTATCAACCAAATAAGTATTAGTTCTTTGTAAGGGAAATGCATTTTAGACCATTTCATTTATCATTTTCTGTAATTCAGGCTTTTCCCTCTGAAATACCATTTTCTGTCTGTGCACTAGGAAGCCACAGGGCTTTCCAAATTTCATCTGTCTGGGTTCTTGTCATGATGGCAATACTGCAGAGTGTTGACATTTTTTAGGGACTCCGTCTGAGATGACAGCAACCCCTCAAATTCAGGAGCACTTCTCTAATGGATAACATCTCGCATGAAATGAAGTTTTTAAAATGTAACAGCTTCAGACGCTTAATGATGCCATAAATGCAAGGATGTTATATCTAAGCTCTTTAAATAAATCCTGTCATTGAAATAATGGAAATACTGTATTATAGTGCTCTATGACTTTGTTATCTTTGCTATCCATTTATCTGACTCTCTAAGACCAAAGAAAGCAAAGACTGAGATTGATCGTTACTACTGTGTGGTACACGTATTTGTGGATGAAGACAATACTGAAATGCACTGTTTAAGATATTAAAATGGACACTAAACAGCTGCTGATGCATATGCATGAACAGAACAGGGAGTTGGGTACAGGGAGCAGACACTGAGCTTCCTGGATCAGAGACCCAGCATAGCAGTCCAGCCCAGCCGTCCACATGTTTTATATTTATGTCCCAGCAAAATTAGCAGTGAGAGTCTTAAATGAACTTTGGGGACACTTGCAAACAGCTGTCATGATTACTAATGTGGGACACCAGGATCCTACAGTGTTTAGTTGGCGTCTGCGCACAGCCAGTTCTTTTCCACTAAAACCTCTTGTACTTGCTGGTCCCACATCCAGGCTGAGGAATCATCTCATGTGGTGTTTGGGAGGGAGGTAAGTGGAGTCAGGACTCATGCTAAGGCTGGGTGGGTAATAATCTGGTTCTAGTACAGGAGAAAGGAACGTAGGTCAGGTGGGAAGGAGAATGACTGGATTTAAATTTTGTTTCTTGAGTAAGCTAAATATATAACATCATGTCAAGTTTCTTTGTTGTTTATATTCCATGTGCTGTCACCGAATATCTACTGAATTGTGGGGACAAAAAAGCCTGGGTTTTAGAATTGACCCTGCCCCTAACCAGCCAGAGTCCAGGTTCCTCTGGGGGTCCAAGAGGGGGCTGAACCATCAGGTGTCCCTCCACTGCAGCAGTTTGGGCACTTGGGTGGCCTAGTTTTTTGGCTTTTGAAGACTGGCCCGCTTGTAGGACATTAAGCATCTGCAAGGCTCTCACCAGGTATCCACCGTGGTCCCAGGACTGTAACATCCAAGCATTCCTTTCCACCCACCATTGCAAATGACCCTCAAGGGGTTAGTATTAATACTGGGTGAGAATTATGAAAAAGTATATGGTGCCTCCATCCCTCCTGGCAAGTGAGGGCCCCTTATTTACAAATGACCACGAAGTGTTAGCACCACATTTTAACAACAGAACATGTGAAAACGTGGTGACAGTGATGCTCACCTCTTTGCTTCTGCTTCCCAGTGCAACTTCAGCCTCCATCAGAGGACCTCAGCTGCCCCAGGAAACCGGGCCTTCTCTACAGGGAATGGGCTCCTCCTCAAAGCATAGACAAGAAGCAGCCCTTAGATCTCATCAGGTGAGCTGTTGTAGAGAGCACTCCAGTGGGAAGGGCTCAGGATTGCCCTCATGGCATCTGAGTGTGACAGTCCTCCAAGAGTGTTACCAACCAGGAAGCTCACAGGAGCTCTGAGCTTTATTGCCCCAAGTCTTTTCTGGAGGCTTTATTACAAAGACATGATTTATTGGGTCACTACCGACATGGCTAAACCAAACCCTAACTGTAACTCAAACCTTTCCTTAGCCCTAACCATTGAGCCCATTCCTCTCCTGGTGGTCACTCATTTGTCACAAAGCTCAAAGCGCCACTCCTCTAATTACATGGTTGGTCTCTCTGGCTGGCCAGTCCCAATCCTGAGTCATCTCATGAACACAAGCCATCCAAGGGTCCACCATGAATAGAAAAGACACTCCTATCTTGGGAAATTTCAAGGCTTTAGGGGTTGCCATCCAGGAACTGGAACCAAAGACCTACCAAATTCTTCATTAAACAGGAGTAAATGTTAGATTTCACTTAAATTATAAAATAAGAGACGGAGGACGGAGAAGATGGCGGAGTACAGGGACGCTCGTGGCTCACCCTCTCCCACACATACAACAAGACCTACATCTATGGACCCACTCAGCCAACCAGAGAACCTGCGGAACTCCGACAGAACATTGCCCTCTTCAAAATATAAAGACGCCAAAAATCTGGTAGGAGAAAAGGAAAAAAAGAAAGAACAAAAGGCAAAGCAGCGTGGGACGGGTCCTGTGGGAAGGGAAAGGCAAAGGAGGACTGGCGCTCGCTCGCTGGGTCTCCCCTCTCCAACTGAGAGGCCAGCTGGATGGAGGGGGAGCCTCCGAGGCTCTGATCTGTACAGAGCAGCCCTTGACTGACAGAACTAAGTTAAACGGGCACAGAGCATCCCCTCGACACCCAGCCAGAGACAGGCCGGCAGCGGCGGGCAGGGCCAGGCTGCACAAGCCGGGCGGAGGACGGGGGCGGCTGCACGGAGGCAGCCCCAGTGGAACGCAAGGGGCTGCATGCCATGGCTGTGGGTGCACAGGGCAGAACAACCTGGGCCCTCCATAAAACAGCAAGGTTGATGTGCTCTCGGGGGAAGGGTGCATACCCCCATCTCTGAAAACCTTTGGAAAGTTTTCGGGGGAAGAGAGGCGGGGCTCAGGCACAGCCGCCACATCGCCATATCCTCTGGCGCTTAGCACCCAGGCGGGGGCGGGGGCGAAACCTGCATCCGCACCGAAGGGCTTAGCAGCCTCAAAGGCCAGACTTAGACTGGCCTACATAAAGCCCGGGGCAGATAGGATCCTTTCATCCTGGTCCCTCAGAGAACTTGCTCCACAAAGACAAACAAGGAGCTGGGTTCTGGCTCGGAGCAGGGACAGGGCTGTTCCTCGGTCCTCCCCGAGCCCACCTGCGAAGCGCCGACCAGGGCGGAGCGCGCAGCCGCACAGAGCAGCGGAGCTACCAGCGGAGGCGCAGGTAGAGTGAGAGCGGCCCCCAGCCATTCGGGCAGGAACACAGCCCATGACCGAGGTCCTGGGAGTGGGCATGACCCACCCTCCTACCCGGCCAGTCTGCAACATCTGACTGCGGCATCCAGAGGGGCAGCGACCCGCCCGCCCACAGCAGAGAGCTGCACCTGACCCAGTGTTAGGAGGAGGAGTGATCTGCTTGCCGACAGGTGCTGGGAGCAGCACAGAAGAGGGCGCCAATGGAGGGCCTCTGAAAACAGCAAGCTGAGCTTCCAAAACAGGACGAAGACAGAAAGACTTCATATTAAAAGCACACAGACTCCAGGAGAACACCGACAACCCCCCTTTTTTTCTTCTTTTTTAAATCTGTTTTTACCTGTTCTATTTTCTATTACTCTCTTAATTTTTACCTCTTAATACATTTCTATTTCTCTTGGGTTTGATGTCCTGTTATTAATTAGACAGAGGTTTCAAATACATCTATTCATCTCCCCCCTTTTTTTTTAAGGTTTTAAAAGGACGTCTCCACCCGATTAATACTCTGCTTCAACTCGCTCTTCTATTATTCATTATACAATGTTTTCAAACCCTCTTTCTCCCTTCTTTTAAAATTCTTTCTCTCTCTCTCTTATTTTTTTTCTTTTTTCCTAAGATCTATTCCTAAATAGGCATTAGATAGATTAAACCTTAAGGACCATAATAGACAACTGATACTCCATAAACCACAGTGCCAGAGAGGTATGAGCAAGATGAAGCAGAGAAACGTTTCCCAATTAAAAGAACAAGAGAAATCCCTGAAAGAAATATCAATGAAATAGACATCGATAGCCTACTAGATCAAAATTTCAAAAAGGAGTGATCAAATTGCTGAAGGAATTAAAAGAGATAGTGTTTAGAGATATAAAATGTGTCAAAAATGAAATTGAAGCTATAAAGAAGAGCCAAGTAGAATGGGTAAACTCATTGACAGAGATGAGGAATGATCTAATAGCTGTGCAAAGTCAACTAGATAATGCAGAGGAATGAATTAGTGGTCTAGAAGACAGGGTGATAGAAAGCACCCATTCAGAAGAACTACAAGATAAGCAAATAAAAAATACTGAAAATAGCATAAGGGACCAATGGGATAATATAAAGCATCCCAATCTTCGCATAATAGGGGTCCCAGAAGGGAAGAAAGATCAAAGGGGATTGAAAAGGTTTTTGAAGAAATCATGACTGAAAACTTCCCAAACTTAAAGAAGGAATCAGATATCCAAGTACAGAAAGCTCAGAGGGTCCAAACAGGAAGAACCCAAATAGACTCACACCAAGACATATCATAATCAAGATGGCCAGAGTCAAGGATAAAGAAAGGATTCTAAAGGCAGCAAGAGGAAAGTAAAGTGTAAGTTACATGGGAACCCCCATAAGGCTCTCAGCTGATTTCTCTACACAAACACTACAGGCCAGAAGGAAGTGGCAAGATATATTCAAAGCCCTGAATGAAAAAAAAAAAATGATGCAGCCTAGGATATTTTATCCAGCAAGGCTATCCTTTAGGATAGAAGGAGAAATAAATAGTTTCACAGACAAAAAAAATGCAGGAGTTTAGCAACATTAAACCCATGCTAAAAGAAATATTGAAAGGGCTATTCTAAATAGAAAAGCAGCAGGATGCTGCAGAAAAGAGAAACTCACAACTGAAAAGGTGATAACTCATGAATTACAAATAAAGTAAACATGAAATTATAAAAGAAGACATACAAATCACTGAGAGTGGGAGAGGGAGGCAGGGAAATATAGAATATTTTTTTTCTTTTTTCTTTTTTTTTAACAGTAGGATGGGTTTGAGATCATGTTACTATCAGTTTAATAAATACAGTTATAGTAATGGGTTAATAGATTTACAAAAAAGGGTAACCACAAGCCAAAAATTTACAAGGGAGTCACAAAAATTAAATAAAATCCATGATAATACAAAGGAAAATTACCAAACCACAAAAGGAAGAAGAAAGGAACAAAGAGGATATACCAATTCAACTGCAAAGGTAAGTTCAAAATGGCAATAAACACACATCTAACAATAATTACTATAAATGTTAATGGACTAAATGCTCCAGTCAAAAGACACAGAGTGGCAGACTGGATAATAAAGCAAGAACCTTCAACATGCTGCATACAAGAGACCCACTTTAGGGAGAAGGACACATATAGATTGAGAGTGAAAGGAAGGAAAAGATATTCCATGCAAACGGAAAAGCCAAAAAAGCAGGTGTTGCAGTACTGATTTCAGACAAAATAGATTTTAAAACAATGGCCATAAAGATAAAGAAGGACATTTTATAATGATTAAAGGAATGATACAAGATGAGGATATTACACTTGTTAATATATATGCACCCAATATAGGAGCACCTAAGTACATACAAGAACTACAAATAGAGATAAAGGGGGATATTGATGGGAATACAATCATAGTTGGAGATTTTAACACTGCATTAACATCACTAGACAGATCTTCCAGACAGAAAATAAACAAGGCAACAGAGAAATTAAATACTACAATAGAAAAACTAGATTTGGTGGATATTTTCAGAGCATTAGACCCCCCCAAAATAGGATATACATTCTTTTCAAGTGCACATGGAACATTTTCCAGGATTCATCATGTACTTGGGCACAAAAGAAACATCAACAATTTTAAGAAGATAGAAATTATCCCAAGCATCTTTACTGACCACAATGCCATGAAACTGGAAATCAACAACAGAGAAACAAAGGAGAAAAAAAGGAAAGCATGGAGATTAAACAATATGTTATTGGAAAAACAATGGATCAATGAGGAAATCAAAGCTGAAATTAAAAAATACCTTGAGACAAATGATAATGAAAGCACAACCACTCAAAACCCATGGGACACAGCAAAGGCAGTGCTAAGAGGGAAGTTTATAGCGATACAGGCCTTCCTCAAAAAAGAAGAACAGTCTCAAATAAACAATTTAACCCACCACCTGAATGAATTAGAAAAAGAAGAACAAAAAGCCCCAAAAAGCAGCAGAAGGAAGGAAATAATATAGATCAGAGGGGAATTAAATACAATAGAGATTAACAAGACCATAGAAAAAATCAACCAAACCAAAAGCTGGTATTTTGAAAAAGTAAATAAAATCGACAAACCTCTGGCCAAACTCACAAAGAAGAAAAAAGAGAGAGCACAAATTAGCAAAATAAGAAAGGAAAATGGAGAAATTACAACAAACAAAAGAGAAATACAGAATATCAAACAAGAAAATTATGAAAAACTATATGGAACCAAACTGGATAACCTAGAGGAGATGGACAAGTTTCTGGAAACATACTGTCCACCAAAGCTGAATCAAGAAGAATCTGAACACTTGAACAATCCGATCACTAGAAAGGAAATAGAAATAGCAATTAAAAACCTCCCTACAAATAAAAGTCCAGGACCGGACAGCTTCACCGGGGAATTCTACCAAACATACAAAGAAGAACTCATACCAGTCCTTCTCAAACTCTTCCAGACGATAGAAAAGGAGGGAATACTCCCAAACTCATTCTATGAAGCCACCATCACCCTGATACCAAAACCAGGAAAAGACACTAAAAAAAAAAGAGAATTATAGGCCAATATCACTGATGATGATGAACATAGACACCAAAATCCTCACCAAAATTCTAGCAAATAGAATCCAACAACACATAAAAAAGATTATACATCATGACCAAGTGGGGTTCATCCCAGGGACACAAGGCTGGTTCAACATATGCAAATCAATCAGTGTAATACATCACATCAACAAGAGAAAGGACAAAAACCACATGATCATCTCAATCGATGCAGAAAAAGCATTTGATAAAATTCAACACCTATTTATGATAAAAAATCTCACCAAAGTGGGTATAGAGGGAACATATCTCAACATAATAAAAGCTATATATGACAAACCGACAGCCAGCATAGTACTCAACAGTGAAAAGCTCAAAAGCTTCCCACTAAAATCTGGGACAAGGATGCCCACTATCACCACTCCTATACAACATAGTCCTGGAAGTCCTAGCCACAGCAGTCAGGCAAGAGAAAGAAATAAAAGGGATCCAAATTGGAAAAGAAGAGGTAAAAGTGTCATTATATGCTGATGACATGTTACTCTATATAGAAAACCCTAAAAGGTCCACACAAAAGCTACTAGAGCTGATTGAAGAATTCAGCAAGGTAGCAGGTTACAAAATTAAAGTTCAAAAATCAGTTGCATTTCTTTACACTGACAATAAATCAACAGAAGAAGAAAGTAAAGAAACAATCCCCTTTCAAATATCACCCAAAGTAATAAAATATCTGGGAATAAATCTATCCAAGGAGGTGAAAGAATTATACACAGAAAACTATAAAGCATTGATGAAGGAAATTAAAGAAGACTTTAAAAATGGAAAGATATTCCATGCTCTTGGATTGGAAGAATCAATATTGTTAAAATGGTCAAACTGCCCAAGGTAATCTACAGATTTAATGCAATCTCTATCCAATAACCCAGGACATATTTCACAGAACTAGAACAAATCATAATAAAATTTATATGGAACCATCAAAGACCTAGAATTGCCAAAGCAATACTGAAGAGAAAGAAAGAGGCTGGAGGAATAACTCTCCCAGACTTCAGACAGTACTATAGAGCTACAGTCAAGACAGCATGGTATTGGTACCAAAACAGACATATAGCCCAGAAATGAACACACAAACTTTTGGTCAACTCATCTTTGAGAAAGGAGGCAAGAATATACAATGGAATAAAGACAGTCTCTTCAGCAAATGGTGTTGGGAAAACTGGACAGCAGCATGTAAAACAATGAAGCTAGAACACTCCCTTACACCATATACAAAATCAACTCAAAATGGATTAAAGACTTAAACATAAGACAAGATACAATAAACCTCCTAGAGGAAAACATAGGCAAAACATTATCTGACATGCATTTCAAAAATTTTCTCCTAGAAGTAATAAAAGCAAGAATAAACAAATGGGACCTAATGAAACTTACAAGCTTCTGCACAGCAAAGGAAACCAGAAGTAAAACAAGAAGAAAACCTACGGAATGGGAGAAAATTTTTGCAAGTGAAACCGACAAAGGCTTGATCTCCAGAATATATAAGCAGCTCATACGACTCAATAAGAAAAAAATAAACAACCCAATCCAAAATTGGGCAGAAGACCTAAACAAGCAATTCTCCAAGGAAGACATACAAATGATCAAAAAGCACATGAAAAAATGCTCAATATCACTAATTATCAGAGAAATGCAAATCAAAACTACAATGAGGTATCACCTCACACCAGTCAGAATGGCCGTCATTCAAAAATCCACAAATGACAAATGCTGGAGAGGCTGTGGAGAAAGGGGAACCCTCCTACACTGCTGGTGGGAATGCAGTTTGGAGCAGCCACTATGGAAAACAGTGTGGAGATTCATCAAAAGACTAGGAATAGACTTACCATATGACCCAGGAATCCCACTCCTGGGCTTGTATCCAGAAGGAAATCTACTTCAGGATGACACCTGCACCCCAATGTTCATAGCAGCACTATTTACAATAGCCAAAACATGGAAACAGCCTAAATGTCCATTAACAGGTGACTGGATAAAGAAGAGGTGGTATATTTATACAATGGAATACTACTCAGCCATAAAAACTGACAACATAATGCCATTTGCAGCAACATGGATGCTCCTGGAGAATGTCATTCTAAGTGAAGTAAGCCAGAAAGGGAAAGAAAAATACCATATGAGATCGCTCATATGTGGAATCTAAAAAACAAAAACAAACAAACAAAAACAAAGAGTAAATAAAGGACAGAAATAGACTCAGAGACAGAGAATACAGATTTGTGGTTAACGGGGGGTGGAAGGTGGGAAGGGATAGCCTGGGATTTCAAAATTGTAGAATAGATAAACAAGATTACACTGTATAGCACAGGGAAATATACACAAAATGTTATGATAACTCACAGAGAAAAAAATGTGACAATGAGTGTGTATATGTCGATGAATGACCGAAAAATTGTGCTGAACACTGGAATTTGACACATTGTAAAATGATTATAAATCAATAAAAAAAGCTAAAAAAAAAAAAAGAAAAAGAAAAATGCCATGAGTGTTGACAGGGGTTACATTGTATCTGTAGATTCCTTTGGGTAGATGGCCATTTTGATAATGTTGTTGCTTCCAACCCAAGAGCATAAGATATATTTCCATTTCTTTGTATCATCCTCAATTTCCTTCATCAGTGTTTTACAGTTTTCAGAATACACATAACCTCCTTGGTTAAGTTTATTTCTAGGTATTTTGTTGGTTTTGATGCAATGGAAATGTTTATGCCAGTTCTAAAATTCTGGGTTTTGAAGTTAAAAATGAATGAAGGCCAAAAAAGGAAAAATACACTTCTCTCTTATGGGTGAATTGTATTCCATTACCTACATATGGTGAATCTCCTTTATCCATTCATCTGTTGATATGTACTTGGGATGCTTTCATGTCTTGGCAATTGTAAATAGTGTTGCTGTTAATAGTGGGATGCGTGTATCTTTTTGAATTTTTATTGTGTTTGGTTTTATTCCTTTAATAACTACATAAGTTTAAAAAGCTAAAGCTCTAAACAGTCTTAGAGACAATGAACAGTACATACATGTAAATTTAAAAAATATGTGCAGTAAAGACAGCTGATAGACTCATGAGGGATTTCCTTTTCTGTGACACTTTCCTTTTTCCTTGCTGCCTTTAGAATTCTATCATTGTCTTTAAATTTTGCTTTCTGAATGATGGTATGTCTTGATGTGAGTCTGTCTTAGCTGATCCTGTTTGAGACTCTCTGATTCCTATGCCTTGATACTCGTTTCTTTCTTCAGATTAGGGAAGTTTTCAGCCTTAATTTTATCCAATGTTTTCTTAGCCTTTTTCTCTCTCCCTGCAGGGACTCCTGTAATGTGAGTGTTACTATGCTTGCTGCTGTCTCGGAAGTGCTTTAAACTCATGTAGCAGGCCTTTTCTTCTTGCTTTTTTGATTGGGTGTTTTTCATTCTGTCTTCCGGATTGCTAATGGATCATCTGCATTGCCTAATCTTCTGTACAACTTGCAGTTCTGCTCTGATTGGTCTTTTTTTTATTTTCTAGTTCTTTTGACAGTTCTCCCGGTGCTCATCTCTTCTTTTTCCCAGTTCAGTTATCATTCTTGTTGCTATTGCTTTGAACTCTTTTTCAGGTAAAGTATTTATTTCTTTTCATTATGGTTATTTTGTTATTCTTTCATTTAAAATGTGTTCTTGTGTCTTCTCATTTTAACTTTCTGTATTTCTGTGAAATTAGGTGAAACAGTTGCCTGCCCCAGAATGAAAGGTGTCCTTGTGTGAGAGCATACCTGTGCAGTCTTCTGTGCCCAGTGGGTTTGTTGGGAACAGCTGGACCTGAAGTGATCCTGGGCTGCCCTCTTCCCCTGGGACGTGCTGGCAGCCACTGCAATGGGGGCGGCAGGGCTGGAGTCAGAGGGGCTGGAGCCAGTTCCAGGTTGAAGCAGAGGCTTCTCCTCTGCTCAGTGACTGTTCCAGCCCTATCAGGGTTGGCACGGGGTCCTGTGGGGCTGGAGCAGGATCTCTGTGGGAGTGGGGTTCTCCTGGGTGTGGTGGCAGTCTCTGGTTTGGGATGTGGCTGAGGCCTGAGGGCTTGCAGCAGCACTTCTGTACTGGTTTTACTTTTTCCCCAGTGTGCACACCTTGGCTAGAGGGTGGATTGGGGCCAGAGAAATTGGGGCTGCACCACTGAGTTGGCCCCACCCCATCAGGCGTGCACAGGAAAGTGAGTTCTGGTGATGGCAGGCCCTGCCCTGGTGCTGGTGCTGTTCCCTGCAGAGTGTGTTCGGGGACACTAGCTGGCCGTGACTGCCGGCCGTCTTTTCAGAGACAGGGCCACACCCACTCCAGCACCACTTTCTCCCACGGTGTGCACTCTCACTGGCAGTGGAGGCCTCCACCTGAGTGGGGAGCAGCACCAGAACACGGAGGGAGGGAGCAGGAGCCTGGGGGAGTCCGGGGGTCCCCCTGAGCCACCCCTGCCAGCCGGCCGGAGCCCCAGGCAGTGTTCAGCCTGCTTTGTCCCTGCCGTGACGGGGAGTCAGCGGATCTCTGCACAGGCTGTTCAAGAGCAGTGGCTCCGCATCTTACAGCGCCCCAGCAAGCTCGCTGGTTTTCACTCCAGCTGAGGGGACTGCTCGTCCTGGTGCTGAACCCCGTGCCTGGGTGCCTGACACGTGCTTCAGACCAGGACATAAGGCGTGGGTTGTTGTCAGGGCTGGAGCACCTCTGTGACATCATGCTGTCTGAGCACGGATGCCCACAGCTCCTACTGTCTGTGGCTGGTGGGGAGCCCTGTGGGAGTGGCTGTACATCTGGCACAGACAGATGGGGCTCGTTATGATCATTCTTTGTAAAGATAATATAAGGACAGGATATGCCATCTGGTTTTCCAAGGGATTGAATATTATAATGTGTGATGTGCCCCAGCTGCCTCGTGTGAGCAGCATGACTGCAGGTGCTCTGGGTCCAGGAATGCAAACTCCAGTTAAGCCCTTGGGAACCAATGGAGCAGGTCCTAAAGGAGTCTGCTTACTCTAAATGCTCTTACTCATGCCAGTCATAGGGAAACACCAGATTAAGAAATGGATGCTGCCTGAGTTTAGTGTTGAATTATTATAAAATGTAAGGAACCTACAAGATTCTGGGTAAAAATTAATGCAGTGACAAGTGAAAATGATCCAAGGAGTACATACAGTAAGAAACAGAGTCCTGAATTTAATCATCTTGTCTGATTTTCTCAGTGGGTAGTAAATAATTAGGGTTTTGACTAATTTTGTTTTGATTAAACTATAGAATGTGGTCAGTTGTGAAGTGTGAAAGTCTAAGGATGTTTGTAGTAAGGGTACTTGTGATGACACAATTTTGGGGGTTAATGATTGCTGGGATGGATGAAATCGGCTGGCTGTGTATGCTGGTGGAAGAAGAGACATTGTTGATGCAAGTGGAGGCACTAACAGAAAGGAGACTAGTGAAAAGTGGAGGCTGTGTCAGTTGATTCAGGAGCAATAAGCTGATAAGGCTGGTTACTAGGCCATAAGGTTTAGTGTTAATTCAGAGGATATAATTTTGGTAATCGTGTTAATTGTATTACTATAATGTTTGGAATAATGAGTTTTAGCCTTGAAGAAGGTTAAGATTTTGGACACAATCAGTACCGCAGGCGCTGGGTCCCACAGCTGTTATTGACGGTCCCGGTGCGGCCACACAGGTGGGGAGCACTGATGGCAGGTGTTATGCCAGCTCACGTAGAATGGGTGCTGAGCATGGTGACAGCGGCTGTAATGAAAAATGATGATATTGTGCCATCTAAGCATAGTAATTGTGGATGTTAAGTGTGATTTATATATTAGTATCCATATAGGGTACTGTAAATGCAAAAAGGATAGTAAAATAGACTAATGCCATTTGATAATTATGAAGTTAACTACAGTTTTATTAGTCAAAATGTTTTTGTTTAAAGTAATTATCATACATTCATTCTAATCCTTTTAAATTCATTCATAGGCTAACTTTATGGCTACTAGTAATGTGATTACAGTTTGTGCCATGAAGAGTTTAGTTTTTAGGTTACTCTTCTGAAATGCTCAGGGTAGGGGTAGGAGGAGGGCAACTTCTAGGTCAAATATAGGAAAGTAGTGACGACTGAGAGTAAGTAAATGAAGAAGGTGGGCGTGCTGGCCCTATAGAGTCACATCCACACGTGTGTGGGCTTGATTTTTCTGGACACTGACTAGAGGAGGTCAGAGTACGGTCAGGACAAGCTGTGAGTCTGGTAGTGTAGTGGTCAGAGATGTCGGTATAAGCTTTATTGTTTCTCCAGTTACAGGAAAAGCTGTAGACTGGAAGTCATTTGTTCTATTTAATACTAAAAGAATAAAATGCTCATCAATAGATAGCGATCTGTAGGAACAATCAAACTATCTACAAAATGCACTATCAGACCACTGACTGAAATCCAAAATAACGAGATGTATAGGGAAATTTTAGTTGGGACAGGAAGCACAGAACGAGAAAAGTAGAGCCAATAATTTTGTGTAGTCAGTGGAAACTTTTAACCATGAAAACTACTGAGCCAAAAACTCCATCTGAAATTGAATTTTATATTCTTCTGACACTTGCAATAATATAAGTTCTTAGAGGAACTGTAATGAATCAAACTTGAAGAATTGTTTATGACTTCTTTCTGTTAGATGATGGTGAGCGCAAGTGAGGGGAACTTCAGAGGCTCATAGAACTGAAGTATTAAGAAGTTATTATGGGAACTGTGTGTGTGGTCAGTGTGTTGTTAGGTGATGTGAGCACATATCTTTATCTTTTTTCTGATCAGAAGGTAGATGGTCATTTTAGGATCTATGTACATTTGCCTGTGTGTGTGTGTGTGTGTGTGTGGTGAGAGTTTGGTCGTGGGGAGAAGCACTGTGAACTTACCCACCCTGTACTGAGAGCTGTAGGACATCCTTCCCTGCTAAAAATGACCCTGCTCTTGTCACCACATCCCCACCCATGACAGCACTTCTTTGTAATGAATGTACGTAATGTCCTGTTTGTCATGGACGAATGCAATGCATCCATTTATAGTTCATAAAGTTATTTATATTTTAAATTAAAAGTACTTATATGTATGATGGATTTTATGTTGTTACTCTTATTTACCTTGGTGCCCGAATTAATGGTAATAGAAGACCCATTTCCTGAGACAAAGTTGACTTGCCGTTAAGAGTCAGGATCCCTCACGAACACATCCTCACCGTTTGTCCTGACTGATGCATGACTTAATGTCATTGCAAGAGGAATTTCCCAAGGAAAAGCCAACGGTCTTCCTCAGAACCTCAGGGAGCAGGTCACAGGATGGGCTCCAGGTGGAATCGCTTTCCAAGGTAGATCTTAGTTCAGGGTAAAGTTACAGCTCTCGCCGCCCCAAGACCCTTAGGTGATTCACACCCCCTCTGTCTTCTCATCCATAAAATGGGTTATTGAGAATGTTGTGTAGTTGGAACACTGCACTTTGAATTTGGTCAGTTGGCACAGTTTATTGCTTAGTGTGAGACCTCAATACCTTTGTCCTGATGCTAATTGGTGATTTACAGGGTGTCCCGATTCCTGAGGGTTGGAAGGAATTCTGATTGACAGTAGGAGGAGACCCAGGATCCCTGAAGCCTGCTCACCCTTGATGGGACTCAGTCCCTCCAGGCCAGGGGATCCTGGAGCCAGCACAGCACCTGAAGCCCGGCTGTGGGACCAGGAAGGCCCAGCAGTGTGGTTGGAAACGCAGCCCCACTGGGCCTGTGAGCAGTCGGGGTCAACTCCCCACAGGGCAGGAGTGTCTCTCTGACTCCTGAGACTGGCAGGCCCCATGTGCTCAGTATTTCTTGATTGAGTGAACACAACCACCCCCCATATCTAGACACCAAGTCTTCCCACCACCCCAAAAGGGTTTCTCAGGCCCCCTCATTGCCAGTACTGCCCCAAAGCACAATTTTGCTTCTGTCCCACCCAGGTAGTTTCTGCCTCCTTGAACCTGGGTGTAAGTGAATCACCCAAGGGCAGTGTAGGGGGTGTGACAATATATAATTATTTTTTATAATTTTATATATTTTTGGCAAAAACCATAGGGCTTATTTTTATGCATGTGACATACGTATTTAAAATTAATGTGTCACCTACAGGTGTACTACAGATAAGCACAGCCACATGGGTGTGGCGACGTGATTAAGATGGTGTGCTGTTAAGATCTCCGTCTTGTGGACGTTCTCTCTGCATTTTGTGTGCAGTGCTGAGCGAAGGGGAGAGAGGACCTCCCACCCTGCCGGTATATTTGATTCCTCCTGGTTCTGTCATTGTCTACCTAATATGATTTTCAGCCACTGCCCAAGGGAAATCCTGGGAATTTGGAAAAGGAGGAGGGAGCACCCAAGAAGTAGGGGGCAGGGGACATCAGTTGGGCAGGACCAGAAAGCATAAGGTCAGAAAAGTTTGCAGAGAGGACCCAGGGTTAGATGGCAGTTGGTGGTGGGGGATCAGTTAGGCGGGGCACATTGTAAAAGTGACGTCACCCTGAATGTCCACTGTGAGGTGCCAGGGGCAAAGGCAGGTGATTGGTCGAGAGAGGTCATAAAGCATGGGGCGTTGCTAAGCAGCGTTCAGACAGGAGAAGGCTTGGAGGGAGGTGTCTGGTCCCCTCCAGCTGCTCCTGAGAGTCCGCTTGCCTGCTGTTTGTTTTCCTGACCTGCTGACCTCCTGACCTGACTGAACCCTCCTTCCTCCCCTCAAGAGCTTGATTGGCCCTCATCCTTTCTGTGACCCCCTTCTCCTCCCAAGTGCCCAACCCCTCTTCCTGTCACACTCCCTCCCCACCCCATCCCCCACCCCTCCCCTCCCCTCCCCTCCCCTCCCCTGACCCCTCCCCTGTCCCCTCCCCACCTGAGAGGACCAGGACATGTAGGTGATGGGGATGTTCTGGTCCCACGTGCTGGGGTGTACTGGATATGAATATACAACTGTGAGTAAATATCGGGCATCAGGTGTCCTCCTTTTTCCTGGGCTCTTTCACACTGTGGTTAAATAGATACTTTCTCATAGGGTCCTTGATGGGAACACATCGTTGGTGAAGCCCTAGGCTCTCAGGACAGGTTTCTTGACCAGCCTAGAGTGGCTCTGGCCACCGGCGTCCTCAAGATCTGAGTCCTATCAGGACCTCTTGGACCAAACAGCAGGTTGACAGGATGAAACCTGAATTAGTTACTTTATTGCATCAAAGAAGGAAGTGTGAACATCCTAAAAGCCATTGAGTTGTATGCCTAAAATGGGGGAGTGGGTGAATTATATCTCAGTAAAGCAGTTTTTTAAAAAGCGAGAAACTCCTATTTACTAGAAGTCATAGTGAGACTGGCTCCCGGAAAGCTTGTCAGGATCCTGCTTCAAGTTGTACGTGTTCCGGTTCTGTCCCTGTGCGGTGTGCTCTCCTGTGTTTGCACCCTTCCTGGTGGTGACGTCTGGCAGTCCTGGGAGCAGTGGGGTCTCAGCACTGGGTTGGTGCTGGTCTGTCAAACAGGGAAATGTCATCTCTGCTCTGTGCTTTCTGGTTTGTTAACTTACAGCAACTTTGTTTTTTCTTTGAAGTGTATTCTTTTCAGAAATTTTAATGTAACAAAAATATTAAATAGCCCTATAAATTTTAAAATATTTTTATTGAAGTATAGTCAGTTTACCATGTTGTCCATTTCTCATGTACAACAGAATGCTTCAGTCATATAGGAAAATACATATATTCATTTTCATATTCTTTTTTTTACCATAAATTACTACAAGATATTAAATAGAGTTCCCTGTGCTGTACAGTGTAAACTAGTTGTTGTCTACTTTATAGAGATTAGTATTCATGAATCTCAAACTTCCAATTTTTCCCTTCCCACTCCCTTTCCCTCTGGTAACCATAGTTTGTTTTCTATGCTCTAAGTCTGTTTCTGTTTTGTAAATAAGTTTGTCTTTTTTTTTTTTTGATTCCAAATATAAGTGATATCATATGGTATTTTTCTTTTCCTTTATGACTACTTCACTTAGAATGACATTCTCCAGGTCCATCCATTCCCTGTTGCTGCAAATGGCATCATTTTATCATTTTTATGGCTGAGTAGTAGTCTATTGTGTAAAATATACCACAGCTTCTTTTTTTTTTTTTTACATTTTTATTGAGTTATAGTCATTTTACAATAGTGTGTCAAATTCTAGTGTAGAGCACAGTTTTTCAGTTATATATGAACATACATATTTTCATTGTCAGAATTTTTTTCTCTGTGAACTAGCATAAGATCTTGTATATATTTCCCTGTGATATACAGTATAATCTTGATTATCTATTCTGCATATGCCTGTCAGTATCTACAAATTTCAAACTCCCAATCTGTCCCTTCCCACCCCTCAGCACCTTGGCAACCGCAAGTTTGTATTCTATGTCTGTGAGTCTGTTTCTGTTTTGTATTTATGCTCTTTTTTATTTATTTTTTTTTGGATTCCACATGTGAGCAAACTCATATGGTATTTTTCTTTCTCTTTTTGGCTTACTTCACTTAGAATGACATTCTCTAGGGACATCCATGTTGCTGCAAATGGCATATTGGTTTTTTATGGCCAAATAGTATTTCATTGTATAAATATACCACCTCTTCTTTATCCAGTCATCTGTTGATGGACATTTAGGCTGTTTCCATGTCTTGGCTATTGTAAATAGTGCTGCTATGAACATTGGGGTGCAGGTGTCTTTTTGAAGTAGGGTTCCTTCTGGACATATGCCCAGGAGTGGGATTATTAGGTCATATGGTAAGTCTATTCTTAGTCTTTCGAGGAATCTACAAACTTTTGCACAGTGGCTGCACCAACCTGCATTCCCACCAGCAGTGTAGGAGAGTTCCCTTTTCTCCACAGCCTCTCCAACATTTGTCATTTGTGGACTTTTGAATGATGGCCATTCTGACTTGTGTGAGGTGATACCTCATTGTAGTTTTGATTTGCAATTCTCTGATAATCAGTGATAATGAGCACTTTTTCATGTGCCTGTTAGCCATTTGTATGTCTTCACTGGACAATTGCTTGTTTAGGTCTTCTGCCCATTTTTGGATTGAGTTTTTTTTTTTTTTTCTTATTTAGTTGTATGATTTGTTTCTATATTCTGGCGATTAAGCCCTTGTCAGTTTCATGTTTTGCAAAAATTTTCTCCCATTCTGTAGGTTGTATTTTTGTTTGCTTATGGTTTCCATTGCTATGCAAAAGCTTCCAAGTTTAATTAGGTCCCATTTGTTTATTTTTGCTTTTATTTTTATTGGACTTCTAGCAAATTCTTAGTTATCCCTTTCCTTTTTATCTTGGAGGCTGCCCCCAGGGACTCTGTGTCCAGCTAGGTTGGTGGGGGAGCCCTGAGAGCCGAGCTAATGTGAAAATCAGTGGCTGCAAACTGCTGTGATGTTTACAGTGAGGAAATGCTCAGGAGGAATGTGACCAGGAGGTGGACGAGTTGTCTTTTTTTTTAGTGACGTGTCCTTGTGAAGAATGTTGATTTCCCCAAAGCAGAAAGTGTCCTTCATATCTTTAGAATTGTCTAAATATAAAGAAAATTCAGATACATGCTGTGAAATTTTTACTGTGTCAGGATAAATCACCTCCACACCCTAAAAAAGAAAGACTGAGAACACCTCATGGATTTAAGTGGTTTGTTCTGATAGGCTTCCACCAGATTCTTACGGACCTGGAAAAACCGAGTGTCAGGAACAATCTTTGCACTGAAGCAGAATCAATGCCACATGAACACTCCACCCAAAGAAGAGTCTGTTCTGTTTCTTTTGAGCCTACTAAGGAGGGTGTATCTAGGTCATCTTTGTTGGGATTTTTTCCCTCAAAGGGAATGAGGCTGAGTTCTCACAGGTTAGTCAGCCCTCTTTCCCTACCACATCTTTGAGCATTTGGATAAACTAACTTGTCCTTCTCCACCGTTGCTCATGGCTGCTGACAGAACCTGAGTCCATCGGCCCTGATGGATAGACTTTAGGTAGGAGGCAGCTGCTGACATCAGCACTCAGACAGTGCCCTGTGTAACAAGCATGCCCATGGTGGAGGGGGTTTTACCAGTTAGCGACTAGATGGTGTTTGTTTTTGTGCATTTTATCTGCATGTGTCTCCTTTGTGCTGAGATCCACTGCTCTCTCAGATGGCAGCTATGCAAAGATAGTGCATGTTTTCCACCTGCACACATTTTACTGACCCCAACTGTGAGAGCTGACAATGACAGTGTTACTGATTTCAGAGGCTGCTTTCAAGAGGGGTTTTATTTGCACAAGACTGAAACTTGGTGTCTAGATAAAGTACAAATTACATTGTTCATTTATTCCCTCCTATAATACTTATAAATCTAGTTTTTACAAAACTATGTGTTTGGCTTTTGTTTTGTTGACTGTACATTCCAGAAATACAAATTAATTTTCTTGGTGGCTGTTAATGGACGTAGGTGCAGTACTGTGAAATATGCATGTAAATTATTTGTACTGATTATTTTGAGTTCTCTTTTTATGTAAACTCATTCTTTGAGTAATCTTGTATAATGTGATTAAAACTCTATTATACAAATCCCTATTTATTTCAGAAGTCTGATATTACATGCTCTGGTTCAGAACCAAAGTGAATATTGAAGAAAACCTCCATGGTTTTTAGATAGTTGGGCTAAAATATATCATTAATTTTTGCTGGAATAGTAATTTTGACATTATTCTAAGAGCTGGTCTGCTTTCTTACTCATGTCCAGTCTATAAATGTAGAAATACATCTCTGTACATCTCTCTGTATTTTAACACATACCTTCATTGCTCTTTCCCCATACATGTTGGGTGTATTTTTGGAGACATTTCATAGGGGTTTGTCCAGGTACTTCATGAACATACAATAGAAGATGGAGGCATCCCATGCCCTGTAGGTTTGTGTTTGCTTATTTTCAATTTCAAGTTGGCTTCTACATTCATAAGTTAAGTTCTGTTAACTATTTTAAAAATATTTGCAATGTGCCTGTCAGCAAAGTCAAATCTCTAACATTTTGTGTATCAGGTATTTGACGTATGTGTGCAGCAGTGAAACTATTACCAAATCAAGGCAGAAAACATGCCCACACTCCCAAGAGCTCCTTTGAACTCAAGTGTCCCTTCTCGCCTCTCTGTGGTGCTATCTGAGGATGTGGCTGACGGTTTCTAAAGATGATTCTCTGTGACATATACACTGGGAATGTCTTTGAGGTTCCTCATTATATCTAATATCTTTTCAGATCCTTGACACTCTGATTCTCCTTTTCCATCTTGCGTCTGATGTTTATGAACTTCTGTGGAAGCTTATTCTTCTTGCTGCCTCCTGGGGAGTTTCTATTTTTCTCTTGTTCGTCTGGAGGACCGTCCTTGCTGTGAGTATTACTAAAGTACCTGACAGTGTCCTTTTAATCACACCTAATAGGAATTTTTATAGTCACTGGACATTTTATTTGCCTGCCTGGGCCAGAATCCAGGAGTCTTTTCTTTGTTTCCTTTTAGATTATTAACTTGAACACAAATTAGTTTTGAAATGGAAATTTGTTGCAAAATCTTTATAGTAAGAACTCATTGAGCAAGACAACAGTATATTCTCAATGAGACAATGGCAATTTATAAACTCTTCTCTTCAATAACAAAACAGGAAGGTTAAGTATTTGGTGAGTCCATCTATCTCTCCACCTGCCCCTGCCTGTGTGTTGGGTGACAGGGGACAGGGAAGCTCAGGGTTCCTGAGCAAGTGTGAAGTTAAGGGAACATCTGTGGTTTTCTGTTTGCCCTCCATGGATGCATTCTTCTATTGCCTCATTATTGCCACTGGATCTTCGACACTGTGATGATTCTCCAATATCTTGGCAAGGTTAGGGGCTGGCCTCAGTCTCTGATCATCACTTAAAGTTTTGAATGAAGAAATATGTGTTAAGGGTCAGGGAAATGTGTCTTTACATGGTATTACAGTGGAGTCCTGCCTGGGTTTTACTGAACTATTACTCTTCATACGATGACTTGTATCTGAGTCAAGAAGCACGTTCGCTTCTTGAAAATGGTCGCTGTCCGTCCTGCTGCTGTGTGGGCTTTTACTACAGCCATTACTCACTTTCATTCTCGTCTGATGTCTCATCTGATGTCCGTTTGTTTTTAGTGGTCTTGACAAATCTTACGACCTCATATGTTACAATTGCTTATCAATTCAACAGTCAACTCTGTATAAGATTTCAGAAAACCTTTCATTGAATGAAAGGGGTGCATCTTAATCTTAGTATAAAGATTTTGCCTTTATTTTTCTTTTAGTTTTCTCCTCTCTGTCTCTCTCTCTCTTTTGAAGGTTACACAACTATCCAGGTTCTGGACTTAAGTGTGGATGTTTGGTTTGACAAAAAAATTAGATAAATGATGCATTGCAACAACATATCATGAAAATAATATAGTTCAGTGTTGTTAAATATGAATATGCGTTATGAAAATTGAATAGAGTGATGTTTATTTAATAGAATGTAAGCAGATCTTTTGTTCTAAAATAAGTTATTTACCATTGTGTTATCAGAAATGGTGAGTGAAAGATCATGCCTTAAGTAGGAAATTCTGATTTTTCCTGATTTTTAATCATATTAATTGTTATGCTGAACCAAAGTGATAATTGTGATTTCAATGGATTACTGTTTTGATAGTTTATTAGAAATTATAGATTTACTAATTATATGTTTTGACTTCAAATTTAATGTTTCTTCCTCTCCTAGGTAAAGCCTCCAGTGTGTCAAGGTAAGGTATTAGGGTTTAGTTTCCTTTGTAATATTTTCTCAATACCAGGATTTGATGTGGATTTTAATTCAACTAAGAGTAAACACAATGACTTCTGATGTCTAACTGACTTCTCAACTCTTGAAAATTTTACTCCTGCAATGGTGTCTAAATGACATCGTAGAGGAAGTTGACATCTATTGAGCTAAGAGGCCAGGAGGGTCACAGGAGTAGGGAGACTAGGATGAGTTTAATTTTGCATAGCAACCTTGAGGAAGCAGGTGATGAGAAGAGTCTAATGTTCGGAGTGTGTCCCTAATATGAGCTGGCTCTTGGTGAAAATTAAAGATGCTGAAACACTACTTGAGCCTGTCAGGACTCTCCAGGCTGAGGGAGGGATGCAGATGTAGCCAGGCAGTGTGTGTCACAGCAGAGGGGAATCCATGGGCTGTGACTCATAAGTGAAAGGAGCCATTCATGGCAGTGGGGACTTAATGGAAGTGATTCAGCTTGAGGATGATGCTTTCTATGCAGGCTTCACACTCTGCTGACCGAGTGGGGCTGTGCGTGATGGGCAGGGTGGCTGCCCAGCGCTCAGTAGGCCCTCAAGGGCTGCTGTTGGTGACAGTTGATGCAGAAGGGCTGGTGCTGAGAAGAGGGATCTCAGCATCAGAGCATCCCCACTGGGCAGACAGAAGACGTGTGTGCACTGTGTGGTCAGATGAGGGACTTAGATGCCTGAGAGAGGAGTCTGGTTCTGAGGGCTGCGTTCTAGAGCTTCACACGTGGAGTTGCCTGTGACTGGCTGTTTTACATGTGCTGCTATCCTGAAGCAGTGATGGTAACATTCTCATCCTGGCGATAGAAAAGCTTGTCATTTAGGGCCTGTGTGTTATCCAGGTCCTCCAGTGACTAGGTGGGGAAGCCCACATGGTACCAAAGTGTTTAATTCCAGCGACCTTGTCCTTCAGGGCCCCCAACATGGTTTTCATGAAAGACGATCTTCCAGGCAGCAGGAAGACACTGGAGGCCTGTGCAGGCCCAGTCAGGCAACGTTTTGAACTTGCCTTCTGTGGTGTTGCAGATAGGGCCTGGCTGTGGGGTGAACCTGCATGGAATAAGGGTTCTATTTTTTTAAGCAGGGGCATGTTTACTTACCTTAGTAATTGGAGGAGAGAATGTTAAGGGGACAGGATGCTTGGTTTTTCTTTTTCATCTCTGGTGATGTCAGAAGTATTTGAATGATTGAATTTTCTAAGAATGGTGCTTATAGCTGGGAGAGAATTTAGGGGAAGACTTTTTATTGTGTTTCTGCATCTTTGAAAAAAATTAAACTAGGAATCTCAATGATCTCACATTTAGAATGCCACTAAGATTTTCTTCCTTTAGGCACAGTAGAAAAGCTAAAAGGCTAATTATACTCGTAGTGCCAGCCAGATATGTCTCTACTGCTAATAAATCATGATAATTCTATTCTACTGGGTTTTCTTGTCAGTATGAGAAACTGCTTCATCTCCTTTTAGTTACTTTAAAGCAGATGACTGAGCAGAGCAAGAATTTGGAGAATGAAAACAGAGAACTTGCAGAAAATATATCTGCTTGGGTGCAGAAGGTATCCTTGTCCTTTTGCTTTTTTTTTTTTTTTTGTGATTTTACCTTCAGTTCCTCCCCACTCTGGCAGTTCAGTTATTTGGCTCTCTTTTCCTTCATCCTACTGTCCTGTTCCATGTGTTCCATAAGAGGTCTAGGTTCAAAGCAAGTGTCCTAGATAAAAAAAAAAAACAAAAAAACCCAAAAAACAAATTTCTTCTGTAGAGCACAGGGAAAACTACTTGATATCTTGTAATCTATAATGAAAAAGAATGTGAAGACAAACATAGGTGTATATATGTATGTGACTGAAACATGCTGTACACCAGAAAATTGACACATTGTAACTGACTATATATCAGTAAAAAAATAAACAAAACAAGTGTTGTAGATGTAAAGCACCACTTTCTGTATTAGTGGAAGGGGTCACACACAAGATAGGTTCAGCTAGCAGTGTAATTAGTATTTGTAATTCTGTTTCCTTCATTACATTTTTGCATAGACCAACAACACAAAGAAATGCTTAGAGGAGGCCATCAGGCAAAAGAAGCTGCCCTCTGAGAAAGCACTGAAGTTTAAGGTACGAACCTCTTGTTAGATTACATTCTGAAAATAGAAATGAAAGTAATGAGTAATTGTTACTAATTCAATGTTTCATTGAATGAGAGCTTGAAAGCCATTGAGAAGGTGAATGAAAATTTGAATGACATCATTCAGATTGTTCGAGCTAAGCTGCAGGCAGTGAGGGACCAGAACGCCAAGAGCCCACACCTGGTAAGAGCTGCCACGTTGACCATAGCAGGGCTTCTGAGGCTTTTTGTGCCCTGGGCGAGCTGCGTGCACCTGCTCCTCCTGCTTTTGACCACAGCAGAGTGTGAGAGCCCAGGAGCAGAAACTCCCTGTGAACAATGACCCAGAATTTCATGGACTAAAACCTCTGTGACTTTTTCTATTTCAGAGACTAGGAAATATGTATTATTTTCACAACCTAGAGAGTTTTCTCACCACTCACACTGCCCTCCAAGATACACAGAAGATGCCAGGAAATACCTGAGATGTTAAGGAAGTTACTAGACTAGGTGCACAGTTCCTTGCCCTGTTGATGTTAAACAGAGAATTTTCCATGTGAATTTGGGTAAACTTTGTTTATATTTCACCAGCAACACTCATTTGTGAGCTCTTTGACATGAGCAGTTTCCCACCCTTGCTTCCTCTTGTCGTCCAGTCGTGCCCTCCATTGTCCAGGGAGGAGGAAGCCTGTGGAGGTGAGGAAAAATCTGTGCCTGGAGGTCTTTTTTCCACATTTCTTTATGGACTTGACATTTGTCCTGGGCCCAGCCTGTATCAGCTGCCATCACAGGAAACTTAGGGGTAGTTGTGGGTACTGGCTGAGAAGGGACAGGATTCCAAAAGGGTTGAAGAGAAGCAACTGCCCATCAGAACAAACCAAGACTTTCTGGAAGAGATTGGCCGGCTGGCAGTTGAAGAGGACCAGCTGAAGAAGGAAATGCAAGATGCAAAGGGTCAGAATGAGCTGCTAGGATGCCCGGAGCTAGAACTTGAAGGAAGAGGCCCTGTCTGCTGTAAACTCTCAAATGGAGCACTGTCTTCAGCCCCAAACCGAAATTCAGGGAAAGTCTCAGATGCTTTCAAGCATATGTAAGGGAACATATAACACTTGCTTTCCTTTCTTTATAAAATTTGTATGTTCAGAATCATTTCACTGCCTTAATATCTTCTGGAGAGAATGCTCACCAAAGTCTTTGGACATGTACCAGGGCTAATATATTTATTTTCTAAGGTTTGTTTTGCAGTTAACAAAATACTTTGTTTCTGGGAAAAAAAATTACACTTTTTAAACATATCACCCTGAGTTTTCATTGAAATCTTAGTACATACATTATTTCTGTCCTGTGTGAAGATACTGGAAAAAGGAACATCTCCAGAGAACTTGAAAGGTGCTGTTTCAATGAACACTTCAGGAATTTGAGGTAAATGCCACCAGTTGCAGCAGGATTTCCACTGTACACATTAGCTTTCACAAGGAACAACAATCTCATGTCTTAGAAGATTAAATGTTGATATCTACTCAAATTATTTTTCTTGGGAATTTAGTCACCAATGAGAATGTTTTAAGTTGAAATTGCTCTTAATAAATCTCATGTCTGTGAAGCCACAGTGAAATCTGAAGAAATGCATGTGCAGGAGGACGTTCAGCTCAGCAGCAAGAAGAGAGTAAGGATTGTTACTCACCCCCAGAGATGCTTACCTCAGAAAACCGAGCATCACTGTGTCAGTGTTTAATTGTGCTGTAACGCACGGAAAGCAGATGGCCCATCTTAGCTGATTCCAAGCGTATGATTCCTCTCATGTTAAGTATGTGCACATTGCTGTGGATCAGTACTTCTTGAATGTCTTCTCATATCTATCTTACAGCCAGGTGTTTCAAAGACCAGATCTGAGGATTCGATGCAGCGAGCTGTGACAAGAGGGGACTGCAGCCTGCAAGGTATGTTGCTTGTTGGGAAGAAAACCTTACACACAGGATTCCTGGGAGATGTTGTGGCTTCAGGTCTAGACCCCTAGAATAAAATAAATATAATAAAGAGAGTCAAATAACTTATTTTTTTGGGTTTTTATTTTTGGTTTTCCAGTGCAAAGAACAGTTAAGTTTACACTATACTGTAGTCTATTAAGTGAGCAATACCACTGTGTCTAAAAACCCCAATGTTCATAACTTAATGAAAATACTCTTTATTACTAAAAACTGCTAGCCATCATTGGAGCCTTTAGTGAGGTTTAATCTTTTTGTTGGTGGATGGTCTTTTTTTTTTAACTTTTTTTTTATTGAGTTACAGTCATTTTGGTGGATGGTCTTGAATTAACATTGGTGGATGCTGACTGGTCACTGTGGCAGTTGCTGAAGATCAGTGTGGCTTTTGCAATTTCTTAACATAAGACCACAATGAAGTTTGTGACAGGATTCTCTCTTCCTTTCAGGAACAAGTCCTCTTTCACAGGCAATTTGACACATTTTACACACAGTAGAAATTCTTTCCAAATTGGAGTCATTCCTCTCAAACCCTGTGGTAATTTATCAGCTAAGTTCATACGCTCTTCTAAGTCCTTTGTTATTTCAACCTTCTTCATAGCATCTTCACCAGTAGATTCCATCTCAAGAAACCAATTTCTTTGCTTGTCCATAAGAAGCAGCTCCTCATTCATGCACATTTTATCATGAGGTTGCAGCCAATCAATCATATCTTCAGGCTCCACTTGTAACTCTAGTTCTCCTGCTATTTTCAGCACATCTGCAGCTCCTTCCTGCACTGAATTCTTGAGCCCCTCAAAGTCACACATCAGGATTGGAATCAATTCCTTCCAAACCCCAGTTCATGTTGATATTTTGACTTCTTCCCATGAATCACGAATGTTCTTAATGGCATGTAAAATGGTGAATCCTTTCCAGAAAATTTTCCATTCATTTGCCCAGACCCATCATTGGTGTCACTGTCTATGGCAGCTAAAGCCTTCCAAAATGTATTTCTTAAATAATAAGACTTGAAAGTCATAATTACTCCTGATTCATGGGCTGCAGAATAGATGTCATGTTAAGCATGGAAACAGCATTCATCTCATGCATCTCCATCAGAGCTCCTGGATGACTTGTGCATTGTCCATGAGCAGTAATATTTTGAAAGAATTTTTTTTGTGTGTTTTGTTTTGTTTTCTGAGCAGTAGGTCTCAACAATGGGCTAAAATATTCATGTTGTAAATAGATGTGCTGTCATTCAGGCTTTGTTCTATTTATAGAGCACAGAGTAGATTTCACTTGATTCTCATGGGACATAGGATTTTCATAATGTTAAATGAATATTGGCTTCGTTAGCCGCTAATGGGAAAATCAGCCTGTCCATTGAAGCCTTGATGCCAGGCACTGACTTCTCTCCAGCTGTGATGGTGCTGGGTGGCCTCCCCTTGCAGTTCTCTGCATTGAAAACCTGTTGTTTAGTGCAGCCACCTTCATTAGCTGCCTTAGCTTCATCTCCTGGAGCACTTGCAGCAGCCTCTGGGTCAGCTCTTCCCGCCTTACCTTGCACAGGTATGCAGTGGAGATGGAATCTTGCCTTAAACTTCATGGGCCAACCCCTGCTGGCTTCACACTTTTCTTCTGAAGCCTCTTCACCTCTCTCAGGGTTTATAGAATTGCTGAGAACTAGGGACTTCCGCTGGATTAGGCTTTGCCTTAAAGGAATGTCATGCCTGTTTTAATTAAAATGATAAAGAACCAAATATTTCAGAAACTACAAAAATGTGACACAGAGATAAGAAATGAGCAAATGCTGCCAGAAAAAAATGTCACCAATGGAATTGCTGTACTCAGGGTTGTTACAAATCTTCAAATGTTTAAAAATATGCATTACCAGGGAGGGCAATAAAATGAAACATGCCTGTAATAGCAATGAATTTGCACTGGGAAGGTAAAAAGGGGATTCCTGCCTTCAGAATTCTCTCCTTTCTCCACTCCCCAGCACAGCCAAGCTCTTGAGTGCACATGTGCACACACAAAGCCAGTCGTTTTATGTTTATAGAGGGTAAAAAGAAAATGCAAGACCACCATGCTGCATCGGGATCTCTGAAAGAACGTGAGGAAGACGGTTTCCAAAGGCAGGTGAAGAAAGTAAGCGTCCTTGATGAAATCAGTGGACAGAGATCTATGGACACTGAAGGGTAAGACATTCCCGTGTTAATTATGACAATGTGTGAATGAATGTGTGGAGTTATGTGGATATTGTAATACGTTTCAGAATACTTACCACCATATTTTCTTTACCATATTCAATCAGTACAGATGTGCATTTATTTTTCGACCTTGATTTCTGTAATCTGCTGCTTCTGTTCATTCTAACTGGTTACCAGAGTCTTGTTTGTATTTAGTTTGAGATTTTAGCGGGTTCTTGGACCAGATTTAGTCACTTCATTATCTGGATCCCCCTAGGTCCATTTTTATTGTCCTTAGGTTTCAACCACATCAAAGTGTCATGACCTGCCATGTGTCTATCATTTTTAATAAACTCTAGACATTGGGTAGAAAATAGAGAAAATTTGAGGCCTCGTGTGAGGTTAACTTGCTGCAGAGAAGGTGGGCATTACAGCTGGCAGGTGGTCAGGGCGCCAGCAGCGCTACATCCTGTTAACCCGGTTAGCAGCTGAGATCAGTCAGTGCAGCCAGCTTTCGTGAGGCCCGTGTGTCTCCTGTCCACCTTTGTTTCTGGCATGTAGCTCTCATGGATCCCAGCTAAGTCCTGTGGGTCTCTCTAGGGATCACCTTCGCTGACGGACAGTGAGCTCCAGCTGCCTGACTGTGGTGCCTGTGCGTAGGGGGCACCGGCTGCCGGGCTGCTCTGCATCTCAGTGGTTTCCTCTGCAGTTACCGGATGACCCCCGGGGAAGGTGGGCCCAGTCCTGGGCTTTCTTCTTCTCCATCTTGGCCTCATGTCCCTTTCTGGCTTGTTAGCAATTTGGTACATTTGATCATGGATTTCATAATTTGTCCAGAGTTTCCTGTCATTCTCAGGGAGAGGTCATGGACATCACACCCATTAACCCGCTTTCAAAAACATTTCCTTATATTTCCTAAAGGATCAGGTTTTGCTCCAGGTTTTGACTGAAATCTGGGCTCTCTGTGGGAGAAATCAAAAAGTCATGAACGCTTGCTTTACCCTAATGTGTTTGGTTGTGATGACTTGGTCAGACCCTGATTCCCATGTTGAAACACAGTGAGCTCGCGCTGTCCCAGGCACAGGAGCCTAAGCCTGGTGGGGGGGGCGCAGAGCACACATCACGTGGGCTTTTCCTGTGTGTTTATGCATAAATGATTAGGGGTGGGGACGCTGAAGGGAAGCCCAGATACCAAACACTTGCCAGAGGCCTGAGTGTAGCTTTTTCATATTTATTAGTGGGGGTACTTTAATTCTTTCCTGTGTATTTATCAGCCTGAGCATTTATGGGGCAGGGCGAAAGGAACATGGAATTCTTCCCTTCCAGTTCCTGGGAGGGAAACTGGCAGAATTTCAGAGTTTCTTTCCCCTCTCAGGAAGGTGGACATGAATGGATGTGAGCTGGTGGGAAAGCAGCAGCTGTTGGCAGCAAAGGAGGAGGCAAAATTGGCTGAAGAGGAGACAAGATGGTACAAGTGAGTTCAGCTCCTCTGCACCTGCGGCTCTGAAAACACCTGTTGGATTTTTTGAAAACTTTTCTAAAATGTTTAGACACAATATCATAAACTGACCCAAACAAAAGACATTTGTATACATGGCTTCACACAGGAGGAAAAGTGTTAAGTTTTACATATGTTAAGTTAAACGTTTAACTTTAAAAAGTATTAAGTTACTAAGAATTTCCTGGTCCCAGTGCTGGCCAGACTGAGAGGAGAGACGGTTCACAGAGATGTTTCTGAAGGTACTATAAACCGTTCTCACCCTGAGGATAGCAGTTTAGTGTAGCGTCAGTCGGACCAATACACATTCCCGTGCTGCTGGGGAGACCCAGGTGTAAGAAGTAGGGTCAGGATGTAAGGAAAGGAAGAATCAAGCTTTGAGATGAAAGATGCTCAGCACAGGACACGTGAGGGAAATGCTGAGAACGGGAGGGGGAAATGTGTCAGCGCAGAACCGGGCAGGCGTTCAGTAACAGTGACGGAAGGAGTGGCTGCAGCGACAGCTTTGCAACTGCTGTGCTTCTGCAGCCGTGTGCAGTGTGTCTTGAGTGGTGAGATGATGTGTGTGAGTGTGCAATGCAGATAACATGGACTGGGGCAGATTATTTAACAGCATACCCAGCATTGTGTCTTCTCTGATGGAACAATTTGTAACTCATAGGATAAGACTTGAAGAATGTCACGGGCAAATGCGGGAAGCAGAGATCATTTGGAGACACCAGGTAACCTGCCTTCCTCCTGACACACCGAGTCCTCAGCACCTGATGCAGACAGTTATTGTGGCCCTGAGAACCCCTAGCCATGGGGTGTTTCTTGATGTGTTGACTTTTTCAGGTCACTCTTGCCGAGAAGAAGGCCCAAGACAGCTCGGTAAGAATTTGTTTCCTTCCTTCCCTTTGTGCACAGTCGGCCACAACTGAACGTGGATGTGTTTTTCTCCCACAGCTCAGGGCTCAGGAGCTGGAGAGGGAAATCTCTGAATTGAGAAGGGAAAACTCTGACCTGAGAAGGGAAAACTCTGACCTGAGAAGGGAAAAATCTTCTGAGCTGAGAAGGGAAGTTGCCCACCTGAAACAGAGGTACAGAATTTTGACACATTTTTACGGGTGTTTTGAGATTTTTAAGGACTGGTTGTTTTGTGCCTAGTAGAGGAATTGGTGGTGTAATTTGTATTGAAGCCATTCTTTATCTTTAAGATTGGATGCAATCTGCAGATGGAGGCAGGCAGAGGAATACATGAGGCAGGAGCCCACCCCAGGAGGACCGTACAGGCTGCAACCTCCCCTGAGAGGTAAGGAGCGCACTGTGAAGTGCGGCAGCTCCATTTCTGCAGCAGGAGCTGCCCAGTGGGCTGCTTTTCCCCATGGGTAGTTGTCGGGTTTCCTGGACACCACACCACACACTCACTGTGGGGAACAGTTTCACAGCTGGGTGACAAGATGCTGTTTTCTTTACATGCCATCAGCCAGCAGGGCTCTGTCCCCTGTGAGCGGCGGAGCTCATGCCCCTCCAGGGACTGCGGGCCGCCCCCCAGTCTCTTGGTTGCCTGGCGTGGCTGGCATGGCTGGTTTCTATGCACTAGAAGACATGAGCATCAGCCCTCTCTTCCCGCCTGGACACGGTTTTGAAGGCTGAATTTTCTTCTTATTTCAGGAAAATAACATGGATGACGTTTTAGAATGAAGGCAGTATGTCATAACGAGAAAAATATTTTTCTTCATTTGCCTTGGTGGATAAATATTCTATTCAAGATCTGCTTTAAGGCAGCAGGCATTTCTTCACTAATTTTGCAGGTCCCTTCGTTCTTATAAAAAAGCTTGCACAGTGACCTAGAGTAGCCAGTTAGTAAGTGACATGACTACATATCCTCCTTCTCCCAGAGTTAAAGTGTAACTCTAAACTCTCCCACCAGCTACTCCATGTAACTCACCATTCTTTTGCCGATTATTACAACATGAGTCATTGAGGCTTCTTTCATAAATGTTTACGTGACATCTGGTCAATTATACAAGACATGCGCTGTCAGAGAGAAGTCTTTTAACAGTTTACAAACAGGCTGAAGAGGAAGAGGTGGAGCTCACAGTCAGGGGTTGTTGATACTCTTCCTATGAAAGACCCTTCTTACTTTAATGTATAATCTGTATACAGACTGATTTGCCCTGAAGTGTGATGTGAGTCCACTGTGTAAGTGTTGGTTGACAGGGATCTGGGCACTGAGACCACATCCAGGGTGATTAGCTATGAAAACACCTGAATCAAGGCCCTGTGGTGTCCTCGTCATGGGACAGGGGTCCAGTCTCCCCTCGTCCTCGTGGACAACTGAGGTGAGAAGGAGACCTGCGGCCTCTGTGAAGAGACAAGGGCGTGGGCGGAAGTGAGAGCTCTTGGAGGAGGGCACGGAGGGCTCGGCTCGTGCTTCCCCCGCATGGCATCTGTCAGATAGAATACGCCTTCAGCACTGTTCTCCCTTTACAGCTTCACAGAGGGATGGCAACCCTGTTAAGAATGGAACCGCCTTTCCGGCTTAGGAGGCAGAGGAAACCAAAGTAAGTAATTTTACTCAGTTGTGTTGTGGTGGTCATTTTGTATTGAATAATCTCTGGAACTAGCATTTTCTTTTTGAACAAACAATTCCTGGCTTTGCCTGTGGATTGGGAATTAGGGGAAAAGTATGCCAAGTCATCACAGAGAAGTTTGGTAAAAGTATATTATCGCCAAATTTTACTGAGCAACCCAGGATGCAGGGAGGCCCAGGGCTGAAGGAGAGCATGCAGCGTAGCTGCCAATTGGGCACAAAGTGCAGGGGAGGGTGCAAGGTGCCGATGAATGCTGCGTTGGGTTTCGGCTCTTGTCGGTGTTGGCGCTTTTGTCTGTCATTCAACCAAGCCTTCCCTTCTGTCCTGCAGGTAACCCCATGGGCCGGAGGGCCCCAAATTTCCGAGGACCAGCCTGCGTGGCCTGCCCCGGGTGCGGCCCATCGTCGCCAAACTGGGCACCTGCACCTGGTCCCACATGGTGCCCTGTGCAACCTTGCCCCCCACCGCCAGCTGCTCCGCTCGGTAAGAGGAAAGCATAGTACTCTGTTTCTTCCTTGAGTCACTGCAGAAGAAGGGCAGATCGCACTCCGGGGATTCCCCATGCACGGGCGGCCGTGACTGGGCTCACGGCCGTGTCCCTCTGGTCCCTTAGCAGAAGCACTTGATGGACCGCGTCTTCCCCGTCCTGCCCTGGGGAGGGAGGTGTCTGTTGTAGAGGGAAAGAGGGTCCTCTGACGGAGGACAGACGTGTCGGTTCTGCACACGGGCCTTCAACAGACACCACGTTCCGGGCTCCCTGGAGGACAAGCCCGCCCCTGTCACTGTCTGCAGCGAGTGGAGCCCTGAACTTCCACAGCCGATGATCGGTTATGGAAGAAACACCCGAACCCGGGGCCTGTGGTCTCTTCAGTCAAGGGTCCTGAGACCTGTCTCTCACTCGTTCTGATGTGAGACTTAGTGTGATACGGGGAAGAAGGCCTCAAAGATCTTATGCGCTTCAGCAAACTAACATGTTTTGTAAGGCAGTGAACCGTGAAAGAGTGTTTTGTATTTTATTTTATCTATGCCGAGAAGCTAGTTGACTCGGGGAAGGACATAGGTTAGTGGTAAATAGAATGCTTGCTTAGCATGCCGAATTCCGTGTGCTCATTCCCCGTACCTCCATTTAAAAACAGAAGAAAAGAAAAAAAAAAAACAAGAGCAAATTTCAAATGTTAGAAATACAGAGTGCGCAAACCCAACTTCCATATCCATTCTTTTTACATGTTTTCCTCTTACTACTTGGTTTGAAATATATCCCAACCGTGACTTAAGCATGTTTTTTCAGAAAATGCTCTAACTCTTTGAAAGTCTTTTCTGCCACTTTGTTTTGACACATCCACGAACGGAGATATACGCACATGGTGGTTTTAATATACATTCGTGAATATTCTCATTAATGTACCTGTAACTACATTTTACAGATGGTGTGTCAGTGCGCCACTTTACAGAAGAGAGAGGAAGAGAATCTTCCTGGGATGAGGTACAGTCTCTTGTTGTTAATGTCCTTGTGTGACTATATAAGTACCAGGGGATTCTGAGACATAAACCGGGGGTTGGTGTGAGTGTGCATTTTCACGTTTGCATCTGCTGATGAGAAATTTTGACTTATGCTTTTAACTTACAGTTTAGGATGTGATTCTGTGCTTAATGCCGTAGGACTGGATAATGCACTTTTGTTCATTTTCCAGACTCACCTAGTGAAACCAGTGTCTGTGTGGGCATTCTTCTTTTCAGGGTCTTTCCCTTACAGTTTATAAGAGGATATTGAAAAGAAATTCATCCCTGGGAAAGTTAGGTGTATCTTGGCGTTGGTTCTTGTTTTAGCCGTCCTCACTTGAAATTAATTAAGTGATGTTTCATTTTCAAGGCAGCATGTTTTGTCTTCCCATTCCACCGCCAGTAACAGTGGTCTAGTTCCCTAAATGCCTTACGCTGTTTCCCACCTGCTCCTTTTACTCAGGCTGCCCTTCCCCAAAACCCCTCCACATCCCCCCTCTGTGCTGGATCTCTCTTTTACGAAACATTGTGGTCTTCCCAGCATTCCCTGAGCTATCCACGTGCAGCGGACTCTCATGTCCTTTGTGGCTTTACTGTACCCATTCACCTCAGTTGTAGAGCTGTTGAAACTTTTCTGTGCTGATTTGTTTTCATGGATCCTGTGCCTCTGGCAGAACAGAGAGGAGAATCTGCCTTTTACTTGTACCGCCAGCTTCTCCCAGGATAGGCCTTATGTTCTGATAGCTTCGGTAAATAACTGTTATCTACCTGACTGACTAAGCGTATGCACATGATCTGAAGTTCGGTTCCTGATTTATCTTGATTTGTGTTCCTAGGAAGGGGCGACTAAGCCCGAAATTACAAAACCGGAGTATGCTACTGGGACTGTAGAAGTGGCTCCGCAGGAGCTGACGGATCATAAAACACTGAGCTCTGTTGGTGGAGCACACGGAGCTTATTATACACTGGGTAAGTTAGTGAACGTGGCTGGCATACTTTTTCCTCTGTGCCTAGAAATTAGTGTGCTCTGGGGGGAAGGGTATATGTAGCTCAGCAGTAGAGAGAATGCGGGCTTAGCATGCAGGAGTTCCTGGGGTCAGTATCCAGTTCCTCCAAGAAACGAGTGTGATACCGGGAAGGAAGGAAAGAAGGAAGGCACAAAGGTTTTGTTTCGCTTCAGCAGTGTCTTCGCAGGAAAGCCTAATCCTCCATTCTTTTCTGTGGTTTTTAGCCGACGCGGGACGTGGCGCGGCTCCGGGTTTGCCCGGCAGCGCCCGCCTACCTGCGGCGGCCCCGGAGGCCCAGGTAAGTGGGGTGGTCTTGCTCTGTTGGACCTCGTCCTGGGAAAGGTGATCTTCCCGTTCTCCCGGCAGCCATTCCTGGCCTCGTCTGCAGACTTTGTGTCCTCTGACGGGTCTGGCGTTGAGTGTCGCTGCCTTTTTCAGACTCAAAACTCTTGCCCAGGAGACAGTGGGCTGCTTCTCCCAGGAGCACGTCGCCTTGGCTGGTGCCTGCAGGAGCCATGAGAGAGTGCTTAGGAGCCGGGGCCCGCAGACTTTGACTGTGGGTTTCTCGAAACTGCGTGAGGAGGTTGAGCCCTCGCTCCACACTGACTTCTCCTGGCTCGGCTGACTCCTTCCTGACCTCCTGCACCTGGGGTTGCTCCTGGGTCACTGAGACGGATTTCTGTGTCGTCGTTCTTTTGACGGGTCTCCCGGCTCAGGCCAGGTGATTCTCCTGTTTAGAATGTCCATTCAGATCCTGGTAACCGGAAAAGGGGCAAAGCCCTCCCTCCAGCTTTGTACGGTGGGCTTTGTGCAACTTTGAGTCTTCCTGGGTGTGGTAAAGTCACAGCCCGTCACTGTCTTTTCTCGGGAGGTAAGTGTGTCTTGGCCGCTGCCTCCAGTTGTACTCTGGGCAGAAAAGCCTGGCTCTCAGAGATGGTGCGTTTGTAGTAGGGAATAGAGGCTGGAATGGAAAGAGCCCGCCGTGAAAATGCCTCCTTCCTTGCGGGGGAATTCCGATGCGCACCAGAGTGCGTACGTTGTGTTTGTCCCCCACCCTGCGCCGGGTCGGGCTTGCCCTGGAAGCTGTCAGAGCTGCTCGTCGGTATCATGGCACACAGTGGGGTTTTTTCGCTCAACCTGGTACAGTGCCTTTGGTGTCAGGTGTGGGGTTGAGACTCCCCACGTCACTCTCCCGTAGCACACAGTTAGGGTGCGTTCCGTAGCGAACGTAAAATCCAGACGTCCCTGAGGATAGGGATGATTGTAGCGGAGCCTGAGTCCAATCTGAGGACAGCCTTGCTCCCTCAGGATTCCTTGGCCAGCTCCGCCATAGGACTCCGGGATGCCCAGCTCCCCAGGGCTCTTTGTGCCTAGGGGCAGCCCCTGCGGGTCGGAGGAGGGCCCTTTGTGAGGAGTGGGCAGAGAGGGCATGGCAGGGTCCTGCAGGCCGAGCCCTGCAGGCAGAGCGGTGAACCTGCTGCGGCTCTGCTTGCCCGTGTGGAGAATGAGCTCTTCACTTCCGTCCAGTATCCGTGTTCCTGGTCTGCGTCGGGCAAGCTTGCGTGGAGCTGGGAAAGGTGGCGGGGAGGGCCTTCCCGCCCAGAGCGGCTGACTGTTGGGAAGGCGCTAGTTTGCCCGTGTGCTGCATGCTCTGTGTGCAGCCTCTCGGGCAGGAGGACCCTAGGCTTCCTCCAATTGGAGACAGCTGCGGCGGCGACGTGCGGCGTCAGGGTCATATCCCCGTGTCCCCCTGTGCGGCCCAGGCTGCAGGAAGGCCCCAGAGGGCTGGGCGGAGCGTGTGGCACTTTGCTGCTCTCTGGGCACCCGGTGGAGGGGACGGTGCCCGGTGCCGAAGGTTGCTGCATTGGGTTTCGGCTCTTGTCGGTGTTGGCGCTTTTGTCTGTCATCCAACACAGCCTTCCCTTCTATCCTGCAGGTCACCCCGTGGGCCGGAGGGCCCCAAACTTTCCGAGGACGAGCCTGCGTTGCCTGCCCCGGTTGCGGCCCGTTGTCGCCCAGCTGGGCACCTGCACCTGGTCCCTCTTGGTGCCCTATGCAAACTCGCACCCCACCTCCAGCTGCTCCGCTCGGTAAGAGGAAATCATAGTCCTCTGTTTCTTCCTTGAGTCACTGCAGAAGAAGGGCAGATCGCTCTCCGGGTCTTCCCCGTGCACGGGTGGCCGTGACTGTGCTCACGGCCGTGTCCCTCTGGTCCCTTAGCAGAAGCACTTGATGGACCGCGTCTTCCCCGTCCTGCCCTGGGGAGGGAGGTGTCTGTTGTAGAGGGAAAGAGGGTCCTCTGACGGAGGGCAGACGTGTCGGTTCTGCACACGGGCCTTCAACAGACACCACGTTCCGGGCTCCCTGGAGGACAAGCCCGCCCCTGTCACTGTCTGCAGCGAGTGGAGCCCTGACCTTCCAAATCCGATGATCGGTTATGGAAGAAACACCCGAACCCGGGGCCTGTGGTCTCTTCAGTCAAGGGTCCTGAGACCTGCTTCCCACTCGGTCTGATGTGAGATTTAGTGTGATACGGGGAAGAAGGCCTCAAAGATCTTTTGCGCTTCAGCAAACTAAGATGATTTGTAAGGCAGTGAACAGTGAAAGAGTGTATTGTATTTTATTTTATCTATGCCGAAAAGCTAGTTGACTCGGGGAAGGACATAGGTTAGTGGTAAATAGAATGCTTGCTTAGCATGCCGAATTCCGTGTGCTCATTCCCGTTACCTCCATTTAAAAACAGAAGAAAAAGAAAAACAAAAACAAGAGCAAACTTCAAATGTTAGAAATAAATAGTGCGCAAACCCAACTTCCATATCCAAACTTTTTACGTGTTTTCCTCTTACTACTTGGTTTGAAATATATCCCAACCGTGACTTAAGCATTTTTTTTCAGAAAATACTCTAACTCTTTGAAAGTCTTTTCTGCCACTTTTGTTTTGACACATCCACGAACGGAGATAGATGCACATGGTTGTTTTAATATACATTCGTGAATATTCTCATTAATGTACCAGTAACTACATTTTACATATCGTGTGTCAGTGCGCCACTTTACAGAAGAGAGAAGAAGAGAATCTTCCTGGGATGAGGTACAGTTTCTTGATGTTAATGTCCTTGTGTGACTATATAAGTACCAGGGGATTCTGAGATATAAACCGGGGGTTGGTGTGAGTGTGCATTTTCACGTTTGCATCTGCTGATGAGAATTTTTGACTTATGCTTTTAACTTACAGTTTAGGATGTGATTCTGTGCTTAATGCCGTAGGACTGGATAAAGCACTTGTGTTCATTTTCCAGACTCACCTAATGAAACCAGTGTCTGTGTGGGCATTCTTTGTTTCAGGGTCTTTCCCTTACAGTTTATTAGAGGATATTGAAAAGAAATTCATCCCTGGGAAAGTTCGGTGTATCTTGGAGTTGGTTCTTGTTTTAGCCGTCCTCACTTGAAATTAATTAAGTGATGTTTCATTTTCAAGGCAGCATGTTTTGTCTTCCCATTCCACCGCCATTAACAGTGGTCTAGTTTCCTTAATGCCTTACGCTGTTTCCAAACTGCTCCTTTTACTCAGGCTGCCCTTCCCCAAAGCCCCTCCACATCCCCCCTCTGCGCTGGATCTCTCTTTTACGAAACAGTGCGGTCTTCCCAGCATTCCCTGAGCTATCCACGTGCAGCGGACTCTCCTGTCCTTTGTGGCGTTACTGTACCCGTTCACCTCAGTTGTAGAGCTGTTGAAACTTTTCTGTGCTGATTTGTTTTCATGGACCCTGTGCCTCTGGCAGAACAGAGAGGAGAATCTGCCTTTTACTTGTACCGCCAGCTTCTCCCAGGATAGGGCTTATGTTCTGATAGCTTCGGTATATAACTGTTGTCTACCTGACTGACTAAGCGTATGCACATGATCTGAAGTTCGGTTCCTGATTTATCTTATTTTTTGTTCCTAGGAAGGGGCGACTAAGCCCGAAATTACAAAACCGGAGTATGCTACTGGGACTGTAGAAGTGGCTCCGCAGGAGCTGACGGATCATAAAACACTGAGCTCTGTTGGTGGAGCACACGGAGCTTATTATACACTGGGTAAGTTTGTGAACGTGGCTGGCATTCCTTCTCCTCTGTGCCTAGAAATTAGTGTGCCCTGGGGGAAGGGTATATGTAGCTCAGCAATAGAGAGAATGCTTGCTTAGCATGCAGGAGTTCCTGGGGTCAGTATCCAGTTTCTCCAAGAAACGAGTGTGATACGGGGAAGGAAGGAAGGAAGGAAGGCGCAAAGGTTTTGTTTCGCTTCAGCAGTGTCTTCGCAGGAAAGCATAATCCTCCATTCTTTTCTGTGGTTTTTAGCCGACGCAGGACCTGGCGCGGCTCCGGTTTGGCCCGGCAGCGCCCGCCAACCTGCGGCGGCCCCGGAGGCTTATGTAAGTGGGGTGGTCATGCTCTGTTGGACCTCGTCCTGGGAAAGGTGATCTTCTGGTTCTCCCGGCAGCCGTTCCTGGCCTCGTCTGCAGAATGTGTGTCCTGTGACGGGTCTGGCGTGGCGTGTCGCTGCCTTTTTCAGACTCAAAATTCTTGCCCAGGAGCCAGTGGGCTGCTTCTCCCGGGAGCCCGTCGTCTTGGCAATTGCCTTCAGGAGCAATGAGGGAGTGCTTTGGAGCCGGGGCCCGCAGACTTTGACTGTGGGTTTCTCGAAACAGCGTGAGGAGGGTGAGCCCTCGCTCCACACTGACTTCTCCTGGCTCACCTGACTCCTTCATGACCTCCTGCACCTGGGGTTGCTCCTGGGTCACTGAGACAGATTTCTGTGTCGTCGTTCTTTTGACTGGTTTCCCGGCTCAGGCCAGGTGATTCTCCTGTTTAGAATGTCCATTCAGATCCTGGTAACTGCAAAAGGGGCAAAGCCCTCCATCCAGCTTTGTACGGTGTGCTTTGTGCAACTTTGAGTCTTCCTGGGTGTGGTAAACGTCAGAGCCGTTCACTGTCTTTTCTCGGGAGGTAAGTGTGTCTTGGGCGCTGCCTCCAGTTGTACTCTGGGCAGAAAAGCCTGGCTCTCGGAGATGGTGCGTTTGTAGTAGGGAATAGAGGCTGGAAGGGAAAGAGCCCGCCATGAAAATGCCTCCTTCCCTGCGGGGGAATTCCGATGCGCACCAGAGTGCGTACGTTGTGATTGTCCCCCAACCTGCGCCAGGTCGGGCCTGCCCTGGAAGCTGTCAGAGCTGCTCGTCGGTCTCATGGCACACTGTGGGGTTTTGCGCATGAGCTGGTACAGTGCCTTTGGTGTCAGGTGTGGGGTTGAGACTCCCCACATCACCATCCCGTAGCACGCAGGTAGGGTGCGTTCCGTAGCGTACGTAAAATCCAGACGTCCCTGAGGATAGGGATGATTGTAGCGGAGCCTGAGTCCCTTCTGAGGACAGCCTTGTCCCCTCAGGAGCCCCTGGCCAGCTCCGCCGCAGGACTCCGGGATGCCCAGCTCCCCAGGGCTCTTTTCGCCCAGGGGCAGCCCCTGAGGGGCGGAGGAGGGCCCTTTGTGAGGAGGGGGCAGAGAGGGCCTATCAGGGTCCTGCAGGCAGAGCCCTGCAGGCAGAGCGGTGACCCTGGTGCGGCTCTGCTTGCTCGTGTGGAGAATGAGCTCTTCACGTCCGTCCCGTCTCCGTGTTCCTGGTCCGCGCCGGGCAAGCTTGCGTGGAGTTGGGGAAGGTGGCGTGGAGGGCCGTCCCGCCCAGAGCGGCTGGCTGTTGGGAAGGCGCTAGTTTGCCCGTGTGCTGGAAGCTCTTTTTGCAGCCTCTCGGGCAGGAGGACCCTTGGCTTCCTCCACTTGGAGACAGCGGCTGCGGCGACGTGCGGCATTAGGGTCGTATCCCCGTGTCCCTCTGTGCGGCCCAGGCTGCAGGCAGGCCCCAGAGGACTGGGCGGAGCGTGTGGCACCGTGCTGCTCTCTGGGCACCCGGTGGAGGTGAGGGTGCCTGGTGCCGAAGGCTGCTGCGTTGGGTTTCGGCTCTTTTCGGTGTTGGCGTTTTGTCTGTCATCCAACCCAGCCCTCCCTTCTGTCCTGCAGGTCACCCCGTGGCCCGGAGGGCCACAAACATTCCAAGGACCAGCCTGCGTGGCCTGCCCCGGGTTCGGCCCGTCGTCGCCCATGTGGGCACGTGCACCTGGTCCCACTTGGTGCCCTGTGCAAACTCGCCCCCCACCGCCAGCTGCTCCACTCGGTAAGAGGAAAGCATAGTCCTCTGTTTCTTCCTTGAGTCACTGCAGAAGAAGGGCTGATCGCTCTCCGGGGCTTCCCCGTGCACGGGCGGCCGTGACTGTGCTCACGGCCGTGTCCCTCTGTTCCCTTAGCAGACGCATTGATGGACCGTGTCTTCCCCGTCCTGCCCTGGGGAGGGAGGTGTCTGTTGTAGAGGGAAAGAGGGTCCTCTGACGGAGGGCAGAACTGTCGGTTCTGCACACGGGCCTTCAACAGACACCACGTTCCGGGCTCCCTGTAGGACATGCCCGCCCCTGCCTCTGTCTGCAGCTAGTGGAGCCCTGAACTTCCACAGCCGATGATTGGTTATGGAAGAAACACTCGAACCCGGGGCCTGTGGTCTCTTCAGTCAAGGGTCCTGAGGCCTGACTCCCACTCGGTCTGACGTGAGACTTAGTGTGATACGGGGAAGAAGGCCTCAAAGATCTTTTGCGCTTCAGCAAACTAGCATGCTTTGTAAGGCAGTGAACCGTGAAAGAGTGTTTTGTATATTATTTTATCTATGCCGAGAAGCTAGTTGACTCGGGGAAGGACATAGGTTAGTGGTAAATAGAATGCTTGCTTAGCATGCCGAATTCCGTGTGCTCATTCCCCGTACCTCCATTTAAAAACAGAAGAAAAGAAAAACAAAAACAAGAGCAAAATTCAAATGTTAGAAATACATAGTGCGCAAACCCAACTTCCATATCCATTCTTTTTACGTGTTTTCCTCTTACTAATTGGTTTGAAATATATCCCAACCGTGACTTAAGCATGTTTTTTCAGAAAATGCTCTAACTCTTTGAAATTATTTTCTGCCACTTTTGTTTTGACACATCCACGAACGGAGATAGACGCACATGGAGGTTTTAATATACATTCGTGAATATTCTCATTAATGTACCAGTAACTACATTTTACAGATCGTGTGTCAGTGCGCCATTTTACAGAAGAGAGAGGAAGAGAAACTTCCTGGGATGAGGTACAGTCTCTTGTTGTAAATATCCTTGTGTGACTATATAAGTACCAGGGGATTCTGAGACATAAACCGGGGGTTGGCGTGAGTGTGCATTTTCACGTTTGCATCTGCTGATGAGAATTTTTGACTTATGCTTTTAACTTACAGTTTAGGTTGTGATTCTGTGCTTAATGCCGTAGGACTGGAAAATGCACTTCTATTCATTTTCCAGACTCACCTAGTGAAACCAGTGTCTGTGTGGGCATTCTTTTTTTCAGGGACTTTCCCTTACTGTTTATTAGAGGATATTGAAAAGAAATTCATCCCTGGGAAAGTTAGGTGTATCTTGGAGTTGGTTCTTGTTTTAGCCGTCCTCACTTGAAATTAATTAAGTGATGTTTCATTTTCAAGGCAGCATGTTTTGTCTTCCTATTCCACCGCCAGTAACAGTGGTCTAGTTTCCTAAATGCCTTACGCTGTTTCCAAACTGCTCCTTTTACTCAGGCTGCCCTTCCCCAAAGCCCCTCCACATCCCCCCTCTGCGCTGGATCTCTCTTTTACGAAACAGTGCGGTCTTCCCAGCATTCCCTGAGCTATCCACGTGCAGCGGACTCTCCTGTCCTTTGTGGCGTTACTGTACCCGTTCACCTCAGTTGTAGAGCTGTTGAAACTTTTCTGTGCTGATTTGTTTTCATGGATCCTGTGCCTCTGGCAGAACAGAGAGGAGAATCTGCCTTTTACTTGTACCGCCAGCTTCTCCCAGGATAGGGCTTATGTTCTGATAGCTTTGGTAAATAACTGTTGTCTACCTGACTGACTAAGCGTATGCACATGATCTGAAGTTCGGTTCCTGATTAATCTTGATTTGTGTTCCTAGGAAGGGGCAACTAAGCCCGAAATTACAAAACCGGAGTATGCTACTGGGACTGTAGAAGTGGCTCCGCAGGAGCTGACGGATCATAAAACACTGAGCTCTGTTGGTGGAGCACACGGAGCTTATTATACACTGGGTAAGTTAGTGAATGTGGCTGGCATTTCTTGTCCCCTGTGCCTAGAAATTAGTGTGCTCTTGGGGGAAGGGTATATGTAGCTCAGCAGTAGAGAGGATGCGGGCTTAGCATGTAGGAGTTCCTGGGGTCAGTATCCAGTTCCTCCAAGAAACGAGTGTGATACGGGGAAGGAAGGAAGGAAGGAAGGCGCAAAGGTTTTGTTTCGCTTCAGCAGTGTCTTCGCAGGAAAGCCTATTCCTCCATTCTTTTCTGTGGTTTTTAGCCGATGCGGGACGTGGCGCGGCTCCGGTGTGACCCGGCAGCGCCCGCCCACCCGCGGCGGCCCCGGAGGCCCAGGTAAGTGGGGTGGTCATGCTCTGTTGGACCTCGTCCTGGGAAAGGTGATCTTCCCGTTCTCCCGGCAGCCGTTCCTGGCCTCATCTGCAGACTGTGTGTCCTGTGACGGGTCTGGCGTGGCGTGTCGCTACCTTTATCAGACTCAAAACTCTTGCCCAGGAGCCAGTGGGCTGCTTCTCCCGGGAGCCCGTCGCCTTGGCTGGTGCCTGTAGGAGCCATGAAGAAGAGCTTAGGAGACGGGGCCCGCAGACGTTGACTGTGGGTTTCTCGAAACAGCGTGAGGAGGGTGAGCCCTCGCTCCACACTGACTTCTCCTGGCTTGGCTGACTCCTCCATGACCTCCTGCACCTGGGGTTGCTCCTGGGTCACTGAGACGGATTTCTGTGTCGTCGTTCTTTAGACTGGTTTCCCGGCTCAGGCCAGGTGATTCTCCTGTTTAGAATGTCCATTCAGATCCTGGTAACTGGAAAAGTGGCAAAGCCCTCCCTCCAGCTTTGTACGGTGTGCTTTGTGTAACTTTGAGTCTTTCTGGGTGTGGTAAACATCACAACCTTTCACTGTTTTTCTCGGGAGGTAAGTGTGTCTTGGCCGCTGCCTCCAGTTTTACTCTGGGCAGAAAAGCCTGGCTCTCGGAGATGGTGCATTTGTAGTAGGGAATAGAGGCTGGAAGGGAAAGAGCCCGCAGGGAAAATGCCTCCTTCCCTGCGGGGGAATTCTGATGCGCACCAGAGTGCGTAAGTTGTGTTTGTCCCCAACCCTGCGCCGGGTCGGGCCTGCCCTGGAAGCTGTCAGAGCTGCTCGTCGGTCTCATGGCACACAGTGGGGTTTTGCGCACGAGCTTGTACAGTGCCTTTGGTGTCAGGTGTGGGGTTGAGACTCCCCACGTCACTCTCCCGTAGCACGCAGGTAGGGTGCGTTCCGTAGCGAACGTAAAATCCAGACGTCCCTGAGGAAAGGGATGATTGTAGCGGAGCCTGAGTCCCTTCTGAGGACAGCCTTGTCCCCTCAGGAACCCTTGGCCAGCTCCGCCGCAGGACTCCGGGATGCCCAGCTCCCCAGTGCTCTTTGAGCCCAGGGGCAGTCCCTGCGGGGAGGAGGAGGGCCCTTTGTGAGGAGGGGGCAGAGAGGGCCTGGCAGGGTCCTGCAGGCAGAGCCCTGCAGGCAGAGCGGTGACCCTGGTGCGGCTCTGCTTGCTCGTGTGGAGAATGAGCTCTTCACGTCCGCCCGTGTCCGTGTTCCTGGTCCGCGCCGGGCAAGCTTGCGTGGAGCTGGGGAAGGTGGCGGGGAGGGCCGTCCCGCCCAGAGCGGCTGGCTGTTGGGAAGGCGCTAGTTTGCCCGTGTGCTGGAAGCTCTTTGTGCAGCCTCTCGGGCAGGAGGACCCTTGGCTTCCTCCACTTGGAGACAGCGGCTGCGGCGACGTGCGGCATTAGGGTCGTAACCCCGTGTCCCCCTGTGCGGCCCAGGCTGCAGGCAGGCCCCAGAGGCCTGGGCGGAGCGTGTGGCACCGTGCTGCTCTCTGGGCACCCTGTGGAAGTGAGGGTGCCCGGTGCCGAAAACTGCTGCGTTGTGTTTCGGCTCTTGTCGGTGTTGGCGTTTTGTCTGTCATCCAACCCAGCCCTGCCTTCTGTCCTGCAGGTCACCCCGTGGGCCGGAGGGCCCCAAAATTTCCGAGGACCAGCCTGCGTGGCCTGCCCCGGTTGCGGCCCTTCGTCGCGCAGCTGAGCACCTTCACCTGGTCCCCCTTGGTGCCCTGTGCAACCTCGCCCCCCACCGCCAGCTGCTCCGCTCGGTAAGAGGAAAGCATAGTCCTCTGTTTCTTCCTTGAGTCACTGCAGAAGAAGGGCAGATCGCTCTCCGGGGATTCCCCGTGCACGGGCGGCCGTGACTGGGCTCACGGCCGTGTCCCTCTTGTCCCATATCAGACGCACTTGTTGGACCGCGTCTTCCCCGTCCTGCGCTGGGGAGGGAGATGTCTGTTGTAGAGGGATAGAGGGTCCTCTGACGGAGGGCAGACGTGTCGGTTCTGCACACGGGCCTTCAACATACACCACGTTCCGGGCTCCCTGGAGGACAAGCCCGCCCTTGTCACTGCAGCGAGTGGATCCCTGAACTTCCACAGCCGATGATCGGTTATGGAAGAAACACCCGAACCCGGGGCCTGTGGTCTCTTCAGTCAAGGGTCCTGAGTCCTGTCTCCCACTCGGTCTGATATGAGACTTATTGTGATACGGGGAAGGAGGCCTCAAAGATCTTTTGCGCTTCAGCAAACTAACATGTTTTGTAAGGCAGTGAACCGTGAAAGAGTGTTTTGTATACTATTTTATCTATGCCGAGAAGCTAATTGACTCGGGGAAGGACATAGGTTAGTGGTAAATAGAATGCTTGCTTAGCATGCCGAATTCCGTGTGCTCATTCCCGGTACCTCCATTTAAAAACAGAAGAAAAGGAAAAACAAAAACAAGAGCAAACTTCAAATGTTAGAAATACATATGCGCAAACCCAAATTTCATATCCAAACTTTTTACGTGTTTTCCTCTTACTACTTGGTTTGAAATATATCCCAACCGTGACTTAAGCATGTTTTTTCAGAAAATGCTGTAAGGCTTTTGAAGTCTTTCTGCCACTTTTGTTTTGACACATCCACGAACGGAGATAGACGCACATGGTGGTTTTAATATACATTCGTGAATATTCTCATTAATGTACCTGTAACTACATTTTACAGATCGTGTGTCAGTGCGCCACTTTACAGGAGAGAGAAGAAGAGAATCTACCTGGGATGAGGTACATTCTCTTGTTGTTAATGTCCTTGTGTGACTATATAAATACCAGGGGATTCTGAGACATAAACCGGGGGTTGGTGTGAGTGTGCATTTTCACGTTTGCATCTGCTGATGAGAATTTTTGACTTATGCTTTTAGCTTACAGTTTAGGATGTGATTCTGTGCTTAATGCCGTAGGACTGGGTAATGCACTTGTGTTCATTTTCCAGACTCACCTAGTGAAACCAGTGTCTGTGTGGGCATACATTTTTTCAGGGTATTTCCCTTACTGTTTATTAGAGGATATTGAAAAGAAATTCATCCCTGGGAAAGTTAGGTGTATCTTGGAGTTGGTTCTTGTTTTAGCCGTCCTCACTTGAAATTAATTAAGTGATGTTTCATTTTCAAGGCAGCATGTTTTGTCTTCCCATTCCACCGCCAGTAACAGTGGTCTAGTTTCCTTAATGCCTTACGCTGTTTCCAACCTGCTCCTTTTACTCAGGCTGCCCTTCCCCAAAGCCCCTCCACATCCCCCCTCTGCGCTGGATCTCTCTTTTACGAAACAGTGCGGTCTTCCCAGCATTCCCTGAGCTATCCACGTGCAGCGGACTCTCCTGTCCTTTGTGGCGTTACTGTACCCGTTCACCTCAGTAGTAGAGCTGTTGAAACTTTTCTGTGCTGATTTGTTTTCATGGATCCTGTGCCTCTGGCAGAACAGAGAGGAGAATTTGCCTTATACTTGTATCGCCAGCTTATCCCAGGATAGGGCTTATGTTCTGATAGCTTCGGTAAATTACTGTTGTCTACCTGACTGACTAAGCGTATGCACATGATCTGAAGTTCGGTTCCTGATTTATCTTGTTTTGTGTTCCTAGGAAGGGGCGACTAAGCCCGAAATTACAAAACCGGAGTATGCTACTGGGACTGTAGAAGTGGCTCCGCAGGAGCTGACGGATCATAAAACACTGAGCTCTGTTGGTGGAGCACACGGAGCTTATTATACACTGGGGAAGTTAGTGAACGTGGCTGGCATTTCTTGTCCTCTGTGCCTAGAAATTAGTGTGCTCTGTTGGGAAGGGTATATGTAGCTCAGCATTAGAGAGAATGCGGGCTTAGCATGTAGGAGTTCCTGGGGTCAGTATCCAGTTCCTCCAAGAAACGAGTGTTATACCGGGAAGGAAGGAAGGAAGGAAGGCGCAAAGTTTTTGTTTCGCTTCAGCAGTGTCTTCGCAGGAAAGCATAATCCTCCATCCTTTTCTGTGGTTTTTAGCTGACGCGGGACGTGGCGCGGCTCCGGTGTGGCCCGGCAGCGCCCGCCAACCTGCAGCGGCCCCGGAGGCCCAGGTAAGTGGGGTGGTCATGCTCTGTTGGACCTCGTCCTGGGAAAGGTGATCTTCCCGTTCTCCCGGCAGCCGTTCCTGGCCTCGTCTGCAGACTGTGTGTCCTGTGACGGGTCTGGCGTGGTGTGTCGCTGCCTTTTTCAGACTCAAAACTCCTGCCCAGGAGACAGTGGGCTGCTTATCCCGGGAGACCTTCGCTTTGGCTGGTGCCTGCAGGAGCCATAAGGGAGTGCTTAGGAGCAGGTGCCCGCAGTCTTTGACTGTGGGTTTCTCGAAACAGCGTGAGGAGGGTGAGCCCTCGCTCCACACTGACTTCTCCTGGCTCGGCTGACTCCTTCCTGACCTCCTGCACCTGGGGTTGTTCCTGGGTCACTGAGACGGATTTCTGTGTCGTCGTTCTTTTGACTGGTTTCCCGGCTCAGGCAAGGTGATTCTCCTGTTTAGAATGTCCATTCAGATCCTGGTAACTGGAAAAGGGCAAAGCCCTACCTCCAGCTTTGTACGGTGTGCTTTGTGCAACTTTGAGTCTTCCTGGGTGTGTTAAACGTCACAGCCCGTCACTGTCTTTTCTCGGGAGGTAAGTGTGTCTTGGCCGCTGCCTCCAGTTGTACTCTGGGCAGAAAAGCCTGGCTCTCGGAGATGGTGCGTTTGTAGTAGGGAAAAGAAGCTGGAAGGGAAAGAGCTCGCCGTGAAAATGCCTCCTTACCTGCGGGGGAATTCCGATGCCCACCAGAGTGCATACGTTGTGTTTTTCCCCCACCCTGCACCGGGTCGAGCCTGCCCTGGAAGCTGTCAGAGCTGCTCGTCGGTCTCATGGCACACCGTGAGGTTTTGCGCACGAGCTGGTACAGTCCCTTTGGTGTCAGGTGTGGGGTTGAGACTCCCCACGTCACTCTCCCGTAGCACGCAGGTAGGGTGCGTTCCGTAGCGAACGTAAAATCCAGACGTCCCTGAGGATAGGGATGATTGTAGCGGAGCCTGAGTCCCTTCTGAGGACAGCCTTGTCCCCTCAGGAGCCCTTGGCCAGCTCCGCCGCAGGACTCCGTGATGCCCAGCACCCCATGGCTCTTTGCGCCCAGGGGCAGCCCCTGCGGGGAGGAGGAGGGCCCTTTGTGAAGAGGGGGCAGAGAGGGCCTGGCAGGGCCCTGCAGGCAGAGCCCTGCAGGCAGAGCGGTGACCCTGGTGCGGCTCTGCTTGCACGTGTGGACAAGTGCTCTTCCCGTCCGTCTCGTCTCCGTATTCCTGGTCCGCGCCGGGCAAGCTTGCGTGGAGCTGGGTTAGGTGGCGTGGAGGGCCGTCCCGCCCAGAGCGGCTGGCTTTTGGGAAGGCGCTAGTTTGCCCGTGTGCTGGAAGCTCTTTGTGCAGCCTCTCGGGCAGGAGGACCCTTGGCTTCCTCCACTTGGAGACAGCGGTTACGGCGACGTGCGGCATTAGGGTCGTATCCCCGTGTCCCCCTGTTTGGCCCAGGCTGCAGGCAGGCGCCAGAGGGCTGGGAGGAGCGTGTGGCACCGTGCTGCTCTCTGGGCACACGGTGGAGGGGAGGGTGCCCGGTGCCGACGGCTGCTGCTTTGGGTTTCGTCTCTTGTCGGTGTTGGCGTTTTGTCTGTCAACCAACCCAGCCCTCCCTTCTGTCCTGCAGGTCACCCCGTGGGCCGGAGGGCCCCAACCTTTCCGAGGAACAGCCTGCGTGGCTTGCCCCGGGTGCGGCCAGTCGTCGCCCAGCAGGGAAACTGCACATGGTCCCCCTTGGTGCCCTGTGCAACCTCGCCACCCACCGCCAGCTGCTCCGCTCGGTAAGAGGAAAGCATTGTCCTCTGTTTCTTCCTTGAGTCACTGCAGAAGAAGGGCAGATCGCTCTCCGGGGATTCCCCGTGCACGGGCGGCCGTGACTGGGCTCACGGCCGTGTACCTCTGGTCCCTTAGCAGACGCACTTGATGGACCGCGTCTTCCCCGTCCTGCTCTGGGGAGGGAGATGTCTGTTGTAGAGGGATAGAGGGTCCTCTGACGGAGGGCAGACGTGTCGGTTCTGCACACGGGCCCTCAACAGACACCACGTTCCGGGCTCCCTGGAGGACAAGCCCGCCCCTGTCACTGTCTGCAGCGAGTGGAGCCCTGATCTTCCACAGCCGATGATCGGTTATGGAAGAAACACCCGAACCCGGGGCCTGTGGTCTCTTCAGTCAAGGGTCCTGAGACCTGTCTCCCACTCGGTCTGATGTGAGACTTAGTGTGATACGGGGAAGAAGGCCTCAAATATCTTTTGCGCTTCAGCAAACTAACATGTTTTGTTAGGCAGTGAACCGTGAAAGGGTGATTTGTATTTTATTTTACCTATGCCGAGAAGCTAGTTGACTCGGGGAAGGACATAGGTTAGTGGTAAATAGAATCCTTGCTTAGCATGCCGAATTCCGTGTGCTCATTCCCGGTACCTCCATTTAAAAACAGAAGAAAAGAAAAAACAAAAACAAGAGCAAACTTCAAATGTTAGAAATACATAGTGCGCAAACACAACTTCCATATCCATTCTTTTTACGTGTTTTCCTCTTACTACTGGGTTTGAAATATATCCCAACCGTGACTTAAGCATGTTTTTCCAGAAAATGCTCTAACTCTTTGAAAGTCTTTTCTGCCACTTTTGTTTTGACACATCCACGAACGGAGATAGACGCACATGGTTGTTTTAATATACATTCGTGAATATTCTCATTAATGTACCTGTAACTACATTTTACAGATGGTGTGTCAGTGCGCCACTTTACAGAAGAGAGAGGAAGAGAATCTTCCTGGGATGAGGTACAGTCTCTTGTTGTTAATGTCCTTGTGTGACTATATAAGTACCAGGGGATTCTGAGACATAAACCGGGGATTGGTGTGAGTGTGCATTTTCACGTTTGCATCTGCTGATGATAATTTTTGACTTATGCTTTTAGCTTACAGTTTAGGATGTGATTCTGTGCTTAATGCCGTAGGACTGGATAATGCACTTGTGTTCAATTTCCAGACTCACCTAGTGAAACCAGTGTCTGTGTGGGCATTCTTTTTTTCAGGGTCTTTCCCTTACAGTTTATTAGAGGATATTGAAAAGAAATTCATCCCTGGGAAAGTTAGGTGTATCTTGGAGTTGATTCTTCTTTTAGCCGTCCTCACTTGAAATTAATAAAGTGATGTTTCATTTTCAAGGCAGCATGTTTTGTCTTCCCATTCCACCGCCAGTAACAGTGGTCTAGTTCCCTTAATGCCTTACGCTATTTCCCACCTGCTCCTTTTACTCAGGCTGCCCTTCCCCAAAGCCCCTCCACATCCCCCCTCTGCGCTGGATCTCTTTTTTATGAAACAGTGCGTTCTTCCCAGCATTCCCTGAGCTATCCACGTGCAGCGGACTCTCTTGTCCTTTGTGGCGTTACTGTACCCGTTCACCTCAGTTGTAGAGCTGTTGAAACTTTTCTGTGCTGATTTGTTTTCATGGACCCTGTGCCTCTGGCAGAACAGAGAGGAGAATCTGCCTTTTACTTGTACCGCCAGCTTCTCCCAGGATAGGGCTTATGTTCTGATAGCTTCGGTAAATAACTGTTGTCTTCCTGACTGACTAAACGTATGCACATGATCTGAAGTTCGGTTCCTGATTTATCTTGTTTTGTGTTCATAGGAAGGGGCGACTCAGCCCGAAATTACAAAACCGGAGTATGCTACTGGGACTGTAGAAGTGGCTCCGCAGGAGCTGACGGATCATAAAACACTGAGCTCTGTTGGTGGAGCACACGGAGCTTATTATACACTGGGGAAGTTAGTGAACGTGGCTGGCATTTCTTGTCCTCTGTGCCTAGAAAATAGTGAGCTCTGGGGGGAAGGGTATATGTAGCTCAGCAATAGAGAGAATGCGGGCTTAGCATGCAGGAGTTCCTGGTGTCTGTATCCAGTTCTTCCAAGAAACGAGTGTGATACGGGGAAGGAAGGAAGGAAGGAAGGCGCAAAGGTTTTGTTTCGCTTCAGCAGTGTCTTCGCAGGAAAGCCTATTCCTCCATTCTTTTCTGTGATTTTTCGCCGACGCGAGATCTGGCGCAGCTCAGGTGTGGCCCGGCAGCGCCCGCCCATATGAGGTGGCCCCGGAGGCCCAGGTAAGTGGGGTGGTCATGCTCTGTTGGACCTCGTCCTGGGAAAGGTGATGTTCCCGTTCTCCCAGCAGCCGTTCCTGGCCTCGTCTGCAGACTGTGTGTCCTGTGACGGGTCTGGCGTGGCGTGTCGCTGCCTTTTTCAGACTCAAAACTCTTGCCCAGGAGCCAGTGGGCTGCTTCTCCCGGGAGCCCATCGCCTTGGCTGTTGCCTGCAGAAGACTTGAGGAAGTGCTTAGGAGCCGGGGCCCGCAGACTTTGAATGTGGGTTTCTCAAAACAGCGTGAGGAGGGTGAGCCCTCGCTCCACACTGACTTCTCCTGGCTCGGCTGACTCCTTCCTGACCTCCTGCACCTGGGGTTGCTCCTGGGTCACTGAGACGGTTTTCAGTGTCTTCGTTCTTTTGACTGGTATCCCGGCTCAGGCCAGGTGATTCTCCTGTTTAGAATGTCCATTCAGATCCTGGTAACTGGAAAAGGGGCAAAGCCCTCCCTCCAGCTTTGTACGGTGTGCTTTGTGCAACTTTGAGTCTTCCTGGTTGTGGTAAACTTCACAGCCGGTCACTGTCTTTTCTCGGGAGTTAATTGTGTCTTTGCCGCTGCCTCCAGTTGTACTCTGGGCAGAAAAGCCTGGCTCTCGGAGATGGTGCGTTTGTAGTAGGGAATAGAGGCTGGAAGGGAAAGAGCTCGCCGTGAAAATGCGTCCTTCACTGCGGGGGAATTCCGATGCGCACCAGAGTGCGTACGTTGTGTTTGGCCCCCACCCTGCGCCGGTTCGGGCCTGCCCCGGAAGCTGTCAGAGCTGCTCGTCGGTCTCATGGCACACCGTGGGGTTTTGCGCACGAGCTGGTACAGTGCCTTTGGTGTCAGGTGTGGGGTTGAGACTCCCCACATCACCATCCCGTAGCACGAAGGTAGGGTGCGTTCCGTAGCGTACGTAAAATCCAGACGTCCCTGAGGATAGGGATGATTGTAGCGGAGCCTGAGTCCCTTCTGAGGACAGCCTTGTCCCCTCAGGTGCCCTTGGCCAGATCCGCCGCAGGACTCCGGGGTGCCCAGCTCCCCAGGGCTATTTGCGCCCAGGGGCAGCCCCTGCGTGGCGGAGGAGGGCCCTTTGTGAGGAGGGGGCAGAGAGGGCCTGGCAGGGTCCTGCAGGCAGAGCCCTGCAGGCAGAGCGGTGACCCTGGTGCGGCTCTGCTTGATCGTGTGGAGAATGAGCTCTTCACTTCCGTCCCGTCTCCGTGTTACTGGTCCGCGCCGGGCAAGCTTGCGTGGAGCTGGGGAAGGTGGCGTGGAGGGCCGTCCCGCACAGAGCGGCTGGCTGTTGGGAAGGTGCTAGTTTGCCCGTGTGCTGGAAGCTCTGTGTGCAGCCTCTCGGGCAGGAGGACCCTTGGCTTCCTCCACTTGAAGACAGCGGCGGCTGCTACGTGCGGCTTCAGGGTCGTATCCCCGTGTCCCCCTGTGCGGCCCAGGCTGCAGGCAGGCCCCAGAGGCCTGGGCGGAGCGTGTGGCACCGTGCTACTCTTTGGGCACCCGGTGGAGGGGAGGGTGCCATGTGCCGAAGGCTGCTGCGTTGGGTTTCGGCTCTTGTCGGTGTTGGCGCTTTTGTCTGTCATCCAACCCAGCCCTCCCTTCTGTCCTGCAGGTCACCCCGTGGGCCGGAGGGCCCCAAACTTTCCGAGGACCAGCCTGCGTGGCCTGCCCCGGGTGCGGCCCGTCTTCGCCCATGTGGGCACCTGCACCTGGTCCCCCTTGGTGCCCTGTGCAAACTCGCCCCCCAACGCCAGCTGCTCCGCTCGGTAAGAGGAAAGCATAGTCCTCTGTTTCTTCCTTGAGTCACTGCAGAAGAAGGGCAGATCGCTCTCTTGGGCATTCCCGTGCACGGGCGGCCGTGACTGTGCTCACGGCCGTGTACCTCTGGTCCCTTAGCAGACGCACTTGATGGACCGCGTCTTCCCCGTCCTGCACTGGGGAGGGAGGTGTCTGTTGTAGAGGGAAAGAGGGCCCCCTGACGGAGGGCAGACGTGTCGGTTATGAACACGGGCCTTCAACAGACACCACGTTCCGGGCTCCCTAGGAGACAAGCCCGCCCCTGTCACTGTCTGCAGCGAGTGGAGCCCTGAACTTCCACAGCCGATGATCGGTTATGGAAGAAACACCCGAACCCGGGGCCTGTGGTCTCTTCAGTCAAGGGTCCTGAGACCTGTCTCCCACTCGGTCTGATGTGAGACTTAGTGTGATACGGGGAATAAGGCCTCAAGGATCTTTTGCGCTTCAGCAAACTAACATGTTTTGTAAGGCAGTGAAACGTGGAAGAGTGTTTTGTATACTATTTTATCTATGCCGAGAAGCTAGTTGACTCGGGGAAGGACATAGGTTAGTGGTAAATAGAATGCTTGCTTAGCATGCCGAATTCCGTGTGCTCATTCCCGGTACCTCCATTTAAAAACAGAAGAAAAGAAAAAACAAAAACAAGAGCAAACTTCAAATGTTAGAAATACATAGTGCGCAAACCCAAATTCCATATCCATTCTTTTTACGTGTTTTCCTCTTACTACTTGGTTTGAAATATATCCCAACCGTGACTTAAGCATGTTTTTTCAGAAAATGCTCTAAGTCTTTGAAAGTCTTTTCTGCCACTTTTGTTTTGACACATCCACGAACGGAGATAGACGCACATGGTGGTATTAATATACATTCGTGAATATTCTCATTAATGTAACTGTAACTACATTTTACAGATCGTGTGTCAGTGCGCCACTTTACAGGAGAGAGAGGAAGAGAATCTTCCTGGGATGAGGTATATTCTCTTGTTGTTAATGTCCTTGTGTGACTATATAAATACCAGGGGATTCTGAGACATAAACCGGGGGTTGGTGTGAGTGTGCATTTTCAAGTTTGCATCTGCTGATGAGAATTTTTGACTTATGCTTTTAGCTTACAGTTTAGGATGTGATTCTGTGCTTAATGCCGTAGGACTGGGTAATGCACTTGTGTTCATTTTCCAGACTCACCTAGTGAAACCAGTGTCTGTGTGGGCATACATTTTTTCAGGGTATTTCCCTTACTGTTTATTAGAGGATATTGAAAAGAAATTCATCCCTGGGAAAGTTAGGTGTATCTTGGAGTTGGTTCTTGTTTTAGCCGTCCTCACTTGAAATTAATTAAGTGATGTTTCATTTTCAAGGCAGCATGTTTTGTCTTCCCATTCCACCGCCAGTAACAGTGGTCTAGTTTCCTTAATGCCTTACGCTGTTTCCAACCTGCTCCTTTTACTCAGGCTGCCCTTCCCCAAAGCCCCTCCACATCCCCCCTCTGCGCTGGATCTCCCTTTTACGAAACAGTGCGGTCTTCCCAGCATTCCCTGAGCTATCCACGTGCAGCGGACTCTCCTGTCCTTTGTGGCGTTACTGTACCCGTTCATCTCAGTAGTAGAGCTGTTGAAACTTTTCTGTGCTGATTTGTTTTCATGGATCTTGTGCCTCTGGCAGAACAGAGAGGAGAATTTGCCTTATACTTGTACCGCCAGCTTATCCCAGGATAGGGCTTATGTTCTGATAGCTTCGGTAAATTACTGTTGTCTACCTGAGTGATTAAGCGTATGCACATGATCTGAAGTTCGGTTCCTGATTTATCTTGTTTTGTGTTCCTAGGAAGGGGCGACTAAGCCCGAAATTACAAAACCGGAGTATGCTACTGGGACTGTAGAAGTGGCTCCGCAGGAGCTGATGGATCATAAAACACTGAGCTCTGTTGTTGGAGCACACGGAGCTTATTATACACAGGGGAAGTTAGTGAACGTGGCTGGCATTTCTTGTCCTCTGTGCCTAGAAATTAGTGTGCTCTGTTGGGAAGGGTATATGTAGCTCAGCATTAGAGAGAATGCGGGCTTAGCATGTAGGAGTTCCTGGGGTCAGTATCCAGTTCCTCCAAGAAACGAGTGTGATACCGGGAAGGAAGGAAGGAAGGAAGGCGCAAAGTTTTTGTTTCGCTTCAGCAGTGTCTTCGCAGGAAAGCATAATCCTCCATCCTTTTCTGTGGTTTTTAGCTGACGCGGGACGTGGCGCGGCTCCGGTGTGGCCCGGCAGCGCCCGCCAACCTGCGGCGGCCCCGGCGGCCCAGGTAAGTGTGGTGGTCATGCTCTGTTGGACCTCGTCCTGGGAAAGGTGATCTTCCCGTTCTCCCGGCAGCCGTTCCTGGCCTCGTCTGCAGACTGTGTGTCCTGTGACGGGTCTGGCGTGGTGTGTCGCTGCCTTTTTCAGACTCAAAACTCCTGCCCAGGAGACAGTGGGCTGCTTATCCCGGGAGACCTTCGCTTTGGCTGGTGCCTGCAGGAGCCATAAGGGAGTGCTTAGGAGCAGGGGCCCGCAGTCTTTGACTGTGGGTTTCTCGAAACAGCATGAGGAGGGTGAGCCCTCGCTCCACACTGAGTTCTCCTGGCTCGGCTGACTCCTTCCTGACCTCCTGCAACTGGGGTTGTTCCTGGGTCACTGAGACGGATTTCTGTGTCGTCGTTCTTTTGACTGGTTTCCCGGCTCAGGCCAGGTGATTCTCCTGTTTAGAATGTCCATTCAGATCCTGGTAACTGGAAAAGGGCAAAGCCCTCCCTCCAGCTTTGTACGGTGTGCTTTGTGCAACTTTGAGTCTTCCTGGGTGTGTTAAACGTCACAGCCCGTCACTGTCTTTTCTCGGGAGGTAAGTGTGTCTTGGCCGCTGCCTCCAGTTGTACTCTGGGCAGAAAAGACTGGCTCTCGGAGATGGTGCGTATGTAGTAGTGAAAAGAGGCTGGAAGGGAAAGAGCTCGCCGTGAAAATGCCTCCTTACCTGCGGGGGAATTCCGATGCCCACCAGAGTGCATACGTTGTGTTTGTCCCCCACCCTGCAATGGGTCGAGCCTGCCCTGGAAGCTGTCAGAGCTGCTCGTCGGTCTCATGGCACACCGTGAGGTTTTGCGCACGAGCTGGTACAGTCCCTTTGGTGTCAGGTGTGGGGTTGAGACTCCCCACGTCACTCTCCCGTAGCACGCAGATAGGGTGCGTTCCGTAGCGAACGTAAAATCCAGACGTCCCTGAGGATAGGGATGATTGTAGCGGAGCCTGAGTCCCTTCTGAGGACAGCCTTGTCCCCTCAGGAGCCCGTGGCCAGCTCCGCCGCAGGACTCCGTGATGCCCAGCACCCCAGGGCTCTTTGCGCCCAGGGGCAGCCCCTGCGGGGCGGAGGAGGGCCCTTTGTGAGGAGGGGGCAGAGAGGGCCTGGCAGGGCCCTGCAGGCAGAGCCCTGCAGGCAGAGCAGTGACCCTGGTGCGGCTCTGCTTGCACGTGTGGACATGTGCTCTTCACGACCGTCTCGTCTCCGTGTTCCTGTTCCGCGCCGGGCAAGTTTGCGTGGAGCTGGTTTAGGTGGCGTGGAGGGCCGTCCCGCCGAGAGCGGCTGGCTGTTGGGAAGGCGCTAGTTTGCCCGTGTGTTGGAAGCTCTTTGTGCAGCCTCTCGGGCAGGAGGACCCTTGGCTTCCTCCACTTGGAGACAGCGGTTACGTTGACGTGTGGCATTAGGGTCGTATCCCCGTGTCCCCCTGTGTGGCCCAGGCTGCAGGCAGGCGCCAGAGGGCTGGGAGGAGCGTGTGGCACCGTGCTGCTCTCTGGGCACACGGTGGAGGGGAGGGTGCCCGGTGCCGACGGCTGCTGCTTTGGGTTTCGTCTCTTGTCGGTGTTGGCGTTTTGTCTGTCATTCAACCCAGCCCTCCCTTCTGTCCTGCAGGTCACCCCGTGGGCCGGAGGGCCCCAACCTTTCCGAGGAACAGCCTGCGTGGCCTGCCCCGGGTGCGGCCAGTCGTCGCCCAGCAGGGAAACTGCACCTGGTCCCCCTTGGTGCCCTGTGCAACCTCGCCACCCACCGCCAGCTGCTCCGCTCTGTAAGAGGAAAGCATAGTCCTCTGTTTCTTCCTTGAGTCACTGCAGAAGAAGGGCAGATCGCTCTCCGGGGATTCCCCGTGCACGGGCGGCCATGACTGGGCTCACGGCCGTGTACGTCTGGTCCCTTAGCAGACGCACTTGATGGACCGCGTCTTCCCCGTCCTGCTCTGGGGAGGGAGATGTCTGTTGTTGAGGGATAGAGGGTCCTCTGACGGAGGGCAGACGTGTCGGTTCTGCACACGGGCCTTCAACAGACACCACGTTCCGGGCTCCCTGGAGGACAAGCCCGCCCCTGTCACTGTCTGCAGCGAGTGGAGCCCTGAACTTCCACAGCCGATGATCGGTTATGGAAGAAACACCCGAATCCGGGGCCTGTGGTCTCTTCAGTCAAGGGTCCTGAGACCTGTCTCCCACTCGGTCTGATGTGAGACTTAGTGTGTTACGGGGAAAAAGGCCTCAAATATCTTTTGCGCTTCAGCAAACTAACATGTTTTGTTAGGCAGTGAACCGTGAAAGGGTGATTTGTATTTTATTTTACCTATGCCGAGAAGCTAGTTGACTCGGGGAAGGACATAGGTTAGTGGTAAATAGAATGCTTGCTTAGCATGCCGAATTCCGTGTGCTCATTCCCGGTACCTCCATTTAAAAACAGAAGAAAAGAAAAAACAAAAACAAGAGCAAACTTCAAATGTTAGAAATACATAGTGCGCAAACACAACTTCCATATCCATTCTTTTTACGTGTTTTCCTCTTACTACTGGGTTTGAAATATATCCCAACCGTGACTTAAGCATGTTTTTCCAGAAAATGCTCTAACTCTTTGAAAGTCTTTTCTGCCACTTTTGTTTTGACACATCCACGAACGGAGAGAGACGCACATGGTTGTTTTAATATACATTCGTGAATATTCTCATTAATGTACCTGTAACTACATTTTACAGATGGTGTGTCAGTGCGCCACTTTAGAGAAGAGAGAGGAAGAGAATCTTCCTGGGATGAGGTACAGTCCCTTGTTGTTAATGTCCTTGTGTGACTATATAAGTACCAGGGGTTTCTGAGACATAAACCGGGGGTTGGTGTGAGTGTGCATTTTCACGTTTGCATCTGCTGATGATAATTTTTGACTTATGCTTTTAGCTTACAGTTTAGGATGTGATTCTGTGCTTAATGCCGTAGGACTGGGTAATGCACTTGTGTTCAATTTCCAGACTCACCTAGTGAAACCAGTGTCTGTGTGGGCATTCTTTATTTCAGGGTCTATCCCTTACAGTTTATTAGAGGATATTGAAAAGAAATTCATCCCTGGGAAAGTTAGGTGTATCTTGGAGTTGATTCTTCTTTTAGCCGTCCTCACTTGAAATTAATTAAGTGATGTTTCATTTTCAAGGCAGCATGTTTTGTCTTCCCATTCCACCGCCAGTAACAGTGGTCTAGTTCCCTTAATGCCTTACGCTATTTCCCACCTGCTCCTTTTACTCAGGCTGCCCTTCCCCAAAGCCCCTCCACATCCCCCCTCTGCGCTGGATCTCTCTTTTACGAAACAGTGCGTTCTTCCCAGCATTCCCTGAGCTATCCACGTGCAGCGGACTCTCTTGTCCTTTGTGGCGTTACTGTACCCGTTCACATCAGTTGGAGAGCTGTTGAAACTTTTCTGTGCTGATTTGTTTTCATGGACCCTGTGCCTCTGGCAGAACAGAGAGGAGAATCTGCTTTTTACTTGTACCGCCAGCTTCTCCCAGGATAGGGCTTATGTTCTGATAGCTTCGGTAAATAACTGTTGTCTACCTGAGTGACTAAACGTATGCACATGATCTGAAGTTCGGTTCCTGATTTATCTTGTTTTGTGTTCCTAGGAAGGGGCGACTCAGCCCGAAATTACAAAACCGGAGTATGCTACTGGGACTGTAGAAGTGGCTCCGCAGGAGCTGACGGATCATAAAACACTGAGCTCTGTTGGTGGAGCACACGGAGCTTATTATACACTGGGGAAGTTAGTGAACGTGGCTGGCATTTCTTGTCCTCTGTGCCTAGAAACTAGTGAGCTCTGTAGGGAAGGGTATATGTAGCTCAGCAATAGAGAGAATGCGGGCTTAGCATGCAGGAGTTCCTGGGGTCTGTATCCAGTTCCTCCAAGAAACGAGTGTGATACGGGGAAGGAAGGAAGGAAGGAAGGCACAAAGGTTTTGTTTCACTTCAGCAGTGTCTTCGCAGGAAAGCCTATTCCTCCATTCTTTTCTGTGATTTTTCGCCGACGCGAGAACTGGCGCAGCTCAGGTGTGGCCCGGCAGCGCCCGCCCATATGCGGTGGCCCCGGAGGCCCAGGTAAGTGGGGTGGTCATGCTCTGTTGGACCTCGTCCTGGGAAAGGTGATGTTCCCGTTCTCCCGGCAGCCGTTCCTGGCCTCGTCTGCAGACTGTGTGTCCTGTGACGGGTCTGGCGTGGCGTGTCGCTGCCTTTTTCAGACTCAAAACTCTTGCCCAGGAACCAGTGGGCTGCTTCTCCCGGGAGCCCATCGCCTTGGCTCTTGCCTGCAGGAGCCATGAGGAAGTGCTTAGGAGCCGGGGCCCGCAGACTTTGAATGTGGGTTTCTCAAAACAGCGTGAGGAGGGTGAGCCCTCGCTCCACACTGACTTCTCCTGGCTCGGCTGACTCCTTCCTGACCTCCTGCACCTGGGGTTGCTCCTGGGTCACTGAGACATATTTCTGTGTCGTCGTTCTTTTGACTGGTATCCCGGCTCAGGCCAGGTGATTCTCCTGTTTAGAATGTCCATTCAGATCCTGGTAACTGGAAAAGGGGCAAAGCCCTCCCTCCAGCTTTGTACAGTGTGCTTTGTGCAACTTTGAGTCTTCCTGGGTGTGGTAAACTTCACAGCCGGTCACTGTCTTTTCTCGGGAGTTAATTGTGTCTTTGCCGCTGCCTCCAGTTGTACTCTGGGCAGAAAAGCCTGGCTCTCGGAGATGGTGCGTTTGTAGTAGGGAATAGAGGCTGGAAGGGAAAGTGCCCGCCGTGAAAATGCGTCCTTCACTGCGGGGGAATTCCGATGCGCACCAGAGTGCGTACGTTGTGTTTGTCCCCCACCCTGCGCCGGGTCGGGCCTGCCCTGGAAGCTGTCAGAGCTGCTCGTCGGTCTCATGGCACACCGTGGGGTTTTGCGCACTAGCTGGTACAGTGCCTTTGGTGTCAGGTGTGGGGTTGAGACTCCCCACGTCACTCTCCCGTAGCAAGCAGGTAGGGTGCATTCTGTAGCGAATGTAAAATCCAGACGTCCCTGAGGATAGGGATGATTGTAGCGGAGCCTGAGTCCCTTCTGAGGACAGCCTTGTCCCCTCAGGTGCCCTTGGCCAGATCCGCCGCAGGACTCCGGGATGCCCAGCTCCCCAGGGCTATTTGCGCCCAGGGGCAGCCCCTGCGTGGCGGAGGAGGGCCCTTTTTGTGGAGGGGCAGAGATGGCCTGGCAGGGTCCTGCAGGCAGAGCCCTGCAGGCAGAGCGGTGACCCTGGTGCGGCTCTGCTTGATCGTGTGGAGAATGAGCTCTTCACGTCCTTCCCGTCTCCATGTTCCTGGTCCGCGCCAGGCAAGCTTGCTTGGAGCTGGGGAAGGTGGCGTGGAGGGCCGTCCCGCACAGAGCGGCTGGCTGTTGGGAAGGTGCTAGTTTGCCCGTGTGCTGGAAGCTCTGTGTGCAGCCTCTCGGGCAGGAGGTCCCTTGGCTTCCTCCACTTGAAGACAGCGGCGGCTGCTACGTGCGGCTTCAGGGTCGTATCCCCATGTCCGCCTGTGCGGCCCAGGCTGCAGGCAGGCCCCAGAGGCCTGGGCGGAGCGTGTGGCACCGTGCTGCTCTCTGGGCACCCGGTTGAGGGGAGTGTGCTCGGTGCCGACGGCTGCTGCGTTGGGTTTCGGCTATTGTCGGTGTTGGCGCTTTTGACTGTCATCCAACCCAGCCCTCCCTTCTGTCCTGCAGGTCACCCGTGGGCCGGAGGTCCCCAACCTTTCCGAGGACCGGCCTGCGTGGCCTGCCCAGTGTGCGGCCCGTCTTCGCCCAGCTGGGCACATGCATCTGGTCCCCCTTGGTGCCCTGTGCAACCTCGCACCCCAAAGCCAGCTGCTCCGCTCGGTAACAGGAAAGCCTAGTCCTCTGTTTCTTCCTTGAGTCACTGCAGAAGAAGGGCAGATCGCTCTCCGGGGCTTCCCCGTGCAAGTGCGGCCGTGTCTGGGCTCACGGCCGTGTCCCTCTGGTCCCTTAGCAGACGCACTTGATGGACCGCGTCTTCCCCGTCCTGCCCTGGGGAGGGAGGTGTCTGTTGTAGAGGGAAAGAGGGCCCTCTGACGGAGGGCAGACGTGTCGGTTCTGCACACGGGCCTTCAACAGACACCACGTTCCGGGCTCCCTGTAGGACAAGCCCGCCCCTGTCACTGTCTGCAGCGAGTGGAGCCCTGACCTTCCACAGCCGATGATCGGTTATGGAAGAAGCACCCGAATCCGGGGCCTGTGGTCTCTTCAGTCAAGGGCCCTGAGACCTGTCTCCCACTCTGTCTGACGTGAGACTTATTGTGAAACGGGGAAGAAGGCCTCAAAAATCTTTGGCGCTTCAGCAAACTAACATGTTTTGTAAGGCAGTGAACCGTGAAAGAGTGTTTTGTATTTTATTTTATCTATACCGAGAAGCTAGTTGACTCGGGGAAGGACATAGGTTAGTGGTAAATAGAATGCTTGCTTAGCATGCCGAATTCCGTGTGCTCATTCCCGGTACCTCCATTTCAAAACTTAAGAAAAGAAAAAACAAAAACAAGAGCAAACTTCAAATGTTAGAAATACATAGTGCGCAAACCCAACTTCCATATCCATTCTTTTTACGTGTTTTCCTCTTACTACTTGGTTTGAAATATATCCCAACCGTGACTTAAGCATGTTTTTTCAGAAAATGCTCTAACTCTTTGAAAGTCTTTTCTGCCACTTTTGTTTTGACACATCCATGAACGGAGATAGACTCACATGATTGTTTTAATATACATTCGTGAATATTCTCATTAATGTACCTGTAACTATATTTTACAGATGGTGTGTCAGTGCGCCACTTTACAGAAGAGAGAGGAAGAGAATCTTCCTGGGATGAGGTACAGTCTCTTGTTGTTAATGTCCTTGTGTGACTATATAAGTACCAGGGGATTCTGAGAAATAAACCGGGGGTTGGTGTGAGTGTGCATTTTCACGTTTGCATCTGCTGATGAGAAATTTTGACTTATGCTTTTAACTTACAGTTTAGGATGTGATTCTGTGCTTAATGCCGTAGGACTGGATAATGCACTTGTGTTCATTTTCCAGACTCACCTAGTGAAACCAGTGTCTGTGTGGGCATTCTTTTTTTCAGGGTCTTTCCCTTACAGTTTATTAGAGGATATTGAAAAGAAATTCATCCCTGGGAAATTTAGGTGTATCTTGGAGTTGGTTCTTGTTTTAGCCGTCCTCACTTGAAATTAATTAAGTGATGTTTCATTTTCAAGGCAGCATGTTTTGTCTTCCCATTCCACCGCCAGTAACAGTGGTCTAGTTCCCTTAATGCCTTACGCTGTTTCCCACCTGCTCCTTTTACTCAGGCTGCCCTTCCCCAAAGCCCCTCCACATTCCCCCTCTGCGCTGGATCACTCTTTTATGAAACAGTGCGGTCTTCCCAGCATTCCCTGAGCTATCCAAGTGCAGCGGACTCTCCTGTCCTTTGTGGCGTTACTGTACCCGTTCACCTCAGTTGTAGAGCTGTTGAAACTTTTCTGTGCTGATTTGTTTTCATGGATCCTGTGCCTCTGGCAGAACAGAGAGGAGAATCTGCCTTTTACTTGTACCGCCAGCTTCTCCCAGGATAGGGCTTATGTTCTGATAGCTTCGGTAAATTACTGTTGTCTACCTGACTGACTAAGCGTATGCACATGATCTGAAGTTCGGTTCCTGATTTATCTTGTTTTGTGTTCCTAGGAAGGGGCGACTAATCCCGAAATTTCAAAACCGGAGTATGCTACTGGGACTGTAGAAGTGGCTCCGCAGGAGCTGACGGATCATAAAACACTGAGCTCTGTTGGTGGAGCACACGGAGCTTATTATTCACTGGGTAAGTTAGTGAACGTGGCTGGCATTCCTTGTCCTCTCTGCCTAGAAACTAGTGTGCTCTGGGGGGAAGGGTATATGTAGCTCAGCAGTAGAGAGAATGCTTGCTTAGCATGCAGGAGTTCCTGGGGTCAGTATCCAGTTCCTCCAAGAAACGAGTGTGATACGTGGAAGGAAGGAAGGAAGGAAGGCGCAAAGGTTTTGTTTCGCTTCAGCAGTGTCTTCGCAGGAAAGCCTAATCCTCCATCCTTTTCTGTGGTTTTTAGCCGACGCGGGACCTGGCACGGCTCCGGTGTGGCCTGGCAGCGCCCGCCCAGTTGCGGCGGACCCGGAGGCCCAGGTAAGTGGGGTGGTCATGCTCTGTTGGTCCTCGTCCTGGGAAAGGTGATCTTCCCGTTCTCCCGGCAGCCGTTCCTGGCCTCGTCTGCAGAATGTGTGTCCTGTGACGGGTCTGGCGTGGCATGTCGCTGCCTTTTTCAGACTCAAAACTCTTGCCCAGGAGCCAGTGGGCTGCTTCTCCCGGGAGATCGTCGCCTTGGCTGGTGCCTGCAGGAGCCGTGAGGAAGTGCTTAGGAGCCGGGGCCCGCAGACTTTGACTGTGGGTTTCTCGAAACAGCGTGAGGAGTTTGAGCCCTCGCTCCACACTGACTTCTCCTGGCTCGGCTGACTCCTTCCTGACCTCCTGCACCTGGGGTTGCTCCTGGGTCACTGAGACATATTTCTGTGTCGTCGTTCTTTTGACGGGTTTCCCGACTCAGGCCAGGTGATTCTCCTGTTTATAATGTCCATTCAAATCCTGGTATCTGGAAAAGGGCAAAGCTCACCCTCCAGCTTTGTACGGTGTGCTTTGTGCAACTTTGAGTCTTCCTGGGTGTGGTAAACGTCACAGCACGTCACTGTATTTTCTCGGGAGGTAAGTGTGTCTTGGCCGCAGCCTCCAGTTGTACTCTGGGCAGAAAAGCCTGGCTCTCGGAGATGGTGCGTTTGTAGTAGGGTATAGAGGCTGGAAGGGAAAGAGCCCGCCGTGAAAATGCCTCCTTCACTGCGGGGGAATTCTGATGCACACCAGAGTGCGTACGTTGTGTTTATCCCCCACCCTGCGCCGGGTCGGGCCTGCCCTGGAAGCTGTCAGAGCTGCTCTTCGGTCTCATGGCACACCGTGGGGTTTTGAGCACGAGGTGCTACAGACACTTTGGTGTCAGGTGTGGGGTTGAGACTCCCCACGTCACTCTCCCGTAGCACGCAGGTAGGGTGCGTTCCGTAGCGAACGTAAAATCCAGACGTCCCTGAGGATAGGGATGATTGTAGCGGAGCCTGAGTCCCTTCTGAGGACAGCCTTGTCCCCTCAGGATCCCTTGGCCAGTTCCGCCACAGGACTCAGGGATGCCCAGGTCCCCAGGAATCTTTGCTCCCAGGGTCAGCCCCTGCGGGGTTGAGGAGGGCCCTTTGTGAGGAGGGGGCAGAGAGGGCCTGGCAGGGTCCTGCAGGCAGAGCCCTGCATGCAGAGCGGTGACCCTGGTGCGGCTCAGCTTGCTCGTGTGGAGAATGAGCTCTTCACCTCCGTCCCATCTCCGTGTTCCTGGTCCGCGCTGGGCAAGCTTGCGTGGAGCTGGGGAAGGTGGCGGGGAGTGCCTTTCCGCCCAGAGCGGCTGGCTGTTGGGAAGGCGCTAATTTGCCCGTGTGCTGGAAGCTCTGTGTGCAGCCTCTCGGGCAGGAGGACCCTTGGATTCCTCCAATTGCAGACAGTGGCGGCGGCGACGTGCGGCTTCAGGGTCGTATCCCCGTGTCCCCCTGTGCGGCCCAGGCTGCAGGCAGGCCCCAGAGGGCTGGGCGGAGCGTGTGGCACCGTGCTGCTCTCTGGGAACCCGGTGGAGGGGGGGGGTGCCCGGTGCTGACGGCTACTGCGTTGGGTTTCGTGTCTTGTCGGTGTTGGCGCTTTTATCTGTCATCCAACCCAGCCCTCCGTTCTGTCCTGCAGGTCACCCTGTGGGCCGGAAGGCCCCAAACTTTCCGAGGACCAGCCTGCTTGGCCAGCCCCGGGTGCGGCCCGTTTTCGCCCAGCTGGGCACCTGCACCTGGTCCCCCATGGTGCCCTGTGCAAACTCGCCCCCCAACGCCAGCTGCTCCGCTCGGTAAGAGGAAAGCATAGTCCTCTGTTTCTTCCTTGAGTCACTGCAGAAGAAGGGCAGATCGCTCTCTGGGGCATTCCCGTGCACGGGCGGCCGTGACTGTGCTCACGGCCGTGTACCTCTGGTCCCTTAGCAGACGCACTTGATGGACCGCATCTTCCCCGTCCTGCACTGGGGAGGGAGGTGTCTGTTGTAGAGGGAAAGAGGGCCCCCTGACGGAGGGCAGACGTGTCGGTTATGAACACGGGCCTTCAACAGACACCACGTTCCGGGCTCCCTAGGAGACAAGCCCGCCCCTGTCACGGTCTGCAGCGAGTGGAGCCCTGAAATTCCACAGCCGATGATCGGTTATGGAAGAAACACCCGAACCCGGGGCCTGTGGTCTCTTCAGTCAAGGGTCCTGAGACCTGTCTCCCACTCGGTCTGATGTGAGACTTAGTGTGATACGGGGAATAAGGCCTCAAACATCTTTGGCGCTTCAGCAAACTAACATGTTTTGTAAGGCAGTGAACCGTGAAAGAGTGTTTTGTATTTTATTTTATCTATGCCGAGAAGCTAGTTGACTCGGGGAAGGACATAGGTTAGTGGTAAATAGAATGCTTGCTTACCATGCCGAATTCCGTGTGCTCATTCCCGGTACCTCCATTTAAAAACAGAAGAAAAGGAAAAACAAAAAGAAGAGCAAACTTCAAATGTTAGAAATACATAGTGCGCAAACCCAACTTCCATATCCATTCTTTTTACGTGTTTTCCTCTTACTACTTGGTTTGAAATATATCCCAACCGTGACTTAAGCATTTTTTTTCAGAAAATGCTCTAACTCTTTGAAAGTCTTTTCTGCCACTTTTGTTTTGACACATCCACGAACGGAGATAAACGCACATGGTTGTTTTAATATACATTCGTGAATATTCTCATTATTGTACCTGTAACTACATTTTACAGATGGTGTGTCAGTGCGCCACTTTACAGAAGAGAGAGGAAGAGAATCTTCCTGGGATGAGGTACAGTCTCTTGTTGTTAATGTCCTTGTGTGACTATATAAATACCAGGGGATTCTGAGAAATAAACCGGGGGTTGGTGTGAGTGTGCATTTTCACGTTTTCATCTGCTGATGAGAAATTTTGACTTATGCTTTTAACTTACAGTTTAGGATGTGATTCTGTGCTTAATGCCGTAGGACTGGATAATGCACTTGTGTTCATTTTCCAGACTCACCTAGTGAAACCAGTGTCTGTGTGGGCATTCTTTTTTTCAGGGTCTTTCCCTTACAGTTTATTAGAGGATATTGAAAAGAAATTCATCCCTGGGAAATTTAGGTGTATCTTGGAGTTGGTTCTTGTTTTAGCCGTCCTCGCTTGAAATTAATTAAGTGATGTTTCATTTTCAAGGCAGCATGTTTTGTCTTCCCATTCCACCGCCAGTAACAGTGGTCTAGTTCCCTTAATGCCTTACGCTGTTTCCCACCTGCTCCTTTTACTCAGGCTGCCCTTCCCCAAAGCCCCTCCACATTCCCCCTCTGCGCTGGAACTCTCTTTTACGAAACAGTGCGGTCTTCCCAGCATTCCCTGAGCTATCCAAGTGCAGCGGACTCTCCTGTCCTTTGTGGCGTTACTGTACCCGTTCACCTCAGTTGTAGAGCTGTTGAAACTTTTCTGTGCTGATTTGTTTTCATGGATCCTGTGCCTCTGGCAGAACAGAGAGGAGAATCTGCCTTTTACTTGTACCGCCAGCTTCTCCCAGGATAGGGCTTATGTTTTGATAGCTTCGGTAAATTACTCTTGTCTACCTGACTGACTAAGCGTATGCACATGATCTGAAGTTCGGTTCTTGAATTATCTTGTTTTGTGTTCCTAGGAAGGGGCGACTAATCCCGAAATTACAAAACCGGAGTATGCTACTGGGACTGTAGAAGTGGCTCCGCAGGAGATGACGGATCATAAAACACTGAGCTCTGTTGGTGGAGCACACGGAGCTTATTATACACTGGGTAAGTTAGTGAACGTGGCTGGCATTCCTTGTCCTCTCTGCCTAGAAACTAGTGTGCTCTGGTGGGAAGGGTATATGTAGCTCAGCAGTAGAGAGAATGCTTGCTTAGCATGCAGGAGTTCCTGGGGTCAGTATCCAGTTCCTCCAAGAAACGAGTGTGATACGTGGAAGGAAGGAAGGAAGGAAGGCGCAAAGGTTTTGTTTCGCTTCAGCAGTGTCTTCGCAGGAAAGCCTAATCCTCCATCCTTTTCTGTGGTTTTTAGCCGACGCGGGACCTGGCACGGCTCCGGTGTGGCCTGGCAGCGCCCGCCCAGTTGCGGCGGACCCGGAGGCCCAGGTAAGTGGGGTGGTCATGCTCTGTTGGTCCTCGTCCTGGGAAAGGTGATCTTCCCGTTCTCCCGGCAGCCGTTCCTGGCCTCGTCTGCAGAATGTGTGTCCTGTGACGGGTCTGGCGTGGCATGTCGCTGCCTTTTTCAGACTCAAAACTCTTGCCCAGGAGCCAGTGGGCTGCTTCTCCCGGGAGATCGTCGCCTTGGCTGGTGCCTGCAGGAGCCGTGAGGGAGTGCTTAGGAGCCGGGGCCCGCAGACTTTGACTGTGGGTTTCTCGAAACAGCGTGAGGAGTTTGAGCCCTCGCTCCACACTGACTTCTCCTGGCTCGGCTGACTCCTTCCTGACCTCCTGCACCTGGGGTTGCTCCTGGGTCACTGAGACATATTTCTGTGTCGTCGTTCTTTTGACGGGTTTCCCGACTCAGGCCAGGTGATTCTCCTGTTTATAATGTCCATTCAAATCCTGGTATCTGGAAAAGGGCAAAGCTCACCCTCCAGCTTTGTACGGTGTGCTTTGTGCAACTTTGAGTCTTCCTGGGTGTGGTAAACGTCACAGCACGTCACTGTATTTTCTCGGGAGGTAAGTGTGTCTTGGCCGCAGCCTCCAGTTGTACTCTGGGCAGAAAAGCCTGGCTCTCGGAGATGGTGCGTTTGTAGTAGGGTATAGAGGCTGGAAGGGAAAGAGCCCGCCGTGAAAATGCCTCCTTCACTGCGGGGGAATTCTGATGCACACCAGAGTGCGTACGTTGTGTTTATCCCCCACCCTGCGCCGGGTCGGGCCTGCCCTGGAAGCTGTCAGAGCTGCTCTTCGGTCTCATGGCACACCGTGGGGTTTTGAGCACGAGGTGCTACAGACACTTTGGTGTCAGGTGTGGGGTTGAGACTCCCCACGTCACTCTCCCGTAGCACGCAGGTAGGGTGCGTTCCGTAGCGAACGTAAAATCCAGACGTCCCTGAGGATAGGGATGATTGTAGCGGAGCCTGAGTCCCTTCTGAGGACAGCCTTGTCCCCTCAGGATCCCTTGGCCAGTTCCGCCACAGGACTCAGGGATGCCCAGGTCCCCAGGAATCTTTGCTCCCAGGGTCAGCCCCTGCGGGGTTGAGGAGGGCCCTTTGTGAGGAGGGGGCAGAGAGGGCCTGGCAGGGTCCTGCAGGCAGAGCCCTGCATGCAGAGCGGTGACCCTGGTGCGGCTCAGCTTGCTCGTGTGGAGAATGAGCTCTTCACCTCCGTCCCATCTCCGTGTTCCTGGTCCGCGCTGGGCAAGCTTGCGTGGAGCTGGGGAAGGTGGCGGGGAGTGCCTTTCCGCCCAGAGCGGCTGGCTGTTGGGAAGGCGCTAATTTGCCCGTGTGCTGGAAGCTCTGTGTGCAGCCTCTCGGGCAGGAGGACCCTTGGATTCCTCCAATTGCAGACAGTGGCGGCGGCGACGTGCGGCTTCAGGGTCGTATCCCCGTGTCCCCCTGTGCGGCCCAGGCTGCAGGCAGGCCCCAGAGGGCTGGGCGGAGCGTGTGGCACCGTGCTGCTCTCTGGGAACCCGGTGGAGGGGGGGGTGCCCGGTGCTGACGGCTACTGCGTTGGGTTTCGTGTCTTGTCGGTGTTGGCGCTTTTATCTGTCATCCAACCCAGCCCTCCGTTCTGTCCTGCAGGTCACCCTGTGGGCCGGAAGGCCCCAAACTTTCCGAGGACCAGCCTGCTTGGCCAGCCCCGGGTGCGGCCCGTTTTCGCCCAGCTGGGCACCTGCACCTGGTCCCCCATGGTGCCCTGTGCAAACTCGCCCCCCAACGCCAGCTGCTCCGCTCGGTAAGAGGAAAGCATAGTCCTCTGTTTCTTCCTTGAGTCACTGCAGAAGAAGGGCAGATCGCTCTCTGGGGCATTCCCGTGCACGGGCGGCCGTGACTGTGCTCACGGCCGTGTACCTCTGGTCCCTTAGCAGACGCACTTGATGGACCGCATCTTCCCCGTCCTGCACTGGGGAGGGAGGTGTCTGTTGTAGAGGGAAAGAGGGCCCCCTGACGGAGGGCAGACGTGTCGGTTATGAACACGGGCCTTCAACAGACACCACGTTCCGGGCTCCCTAGGAGACAAGCCCGCCCCTGTCACGGTCTGCAGCGAGTGGAGCCCTGAAATTCCACAGCCGATGATCGGTTATGGAAGAAACACCCGAACCCGGGGCCTGTGGTCTCTTCAGTCAAGGGTCCTGAGACCTGTCTCCCACTCGGTCTGATGTGAGACTTAGTGTGATACGGGGAATAAGGCCTCAAAAATCTTTGGCGCTTCAGCAAACTAACATGTTTTGTAAGGCAGTGAACCGTGAAAGAGTGTTTTGTATTTTATTTTATCTATGCCGAGAAGCTAGTTGACTCGGGGAAGGACATAGGTTAGTGGTAAATAGAATGCTTGCTTACCATGCCGAATTCCGTGTGCTCATTCCCGGTACCTCCATTTAAAAACAGAAGAAAAGGAAAAACAAAAAGAAGAGCAAACTTCAAATGTTAGAAATACATAGTGCGCAAACCCAACTTCCATATCCATTCTTTTTACGTGTTTTCCTCTTACTACTTGGTTTGAAATATATCCCAACCGTGACTTAAGCATTTTTTTTCAGAAAATGCTCTAACTCTTTGAAAGTCTTTTCTGCCACTTTTGTTTTGACACATCCACGAACGGAGATAAACGCACATGGTTGTTTTAATATACATTCGTGAATATTCTCATTATTGTACCTGTAACTACATTTTACAGATGGTGTGTCAGTGCGCCACTTTACAGAAGAGAGAGGAAGATAATCTTCCTGGGATGAGGTACAGTCTCTTGTTGTTAATGTCCTTGTGTGACTATATAAATACCAGGGGATTCTGAGAAATAAACCGGGGGTTGGTGTGAGTGTGCATTTTCACGTTTGCATCTGCTGATGAGAAATTTTGACTTATGCTTTTAACTTACAGTTTAGGATGTGATTCTGTGCTTAATGCCGTAGGACTGGATAATGCACTTGTGTTCATTTTCCAGACTCACCTAGTGAAACCAGTGTCTGTGTGGGCATTCTTTTTTTCAGGGTCTTTCCCTTACAGTTTATTAGAGGATATTGAAAAGAAATTCATCCCTGGGAAATTTAGGTGTATCTTGGAGTTGGTTCTTGTTTTAGCCGTCCTCGCTTGAAATTAATTAAGTGATGTTTCATTTTCAAGGCAGCATGTTTTGTCTTCCCATTCCACCGCCAGTAACAGTGGTCTAGTTCCCTTAATGCCTTACGCTGTTTCCCACCTGCTCCTTTTACTCAGGCTGCCCTTCCCCAAAGCCCCTCCACATTCCCCCTCTGTGCTGGATCTCTCTTTTACGAAACAGTGCGGTCTTCCCAGCATTCCCTGAGCTATCCAAGTGCAGCGGACTCTCCTGTCCTTTGTGGCGTTACTGTACCCGTTCACCTCAGTTGTAGAGCTGTTGAAACTTTTCTGTGCTGATTTGTTTTCATGGATCCTGTGCCTCTGGCAGAACAGAGAGGAGAATCTGCCTTTTACTTGTACCGCCAGCTTCTCCCAGGATAGGGCTTATGTTTTGATAGCTTCGGTAAATTACTCTTGTCTACCTGACTGACTAAGCGTATGCACATGATCTGAAGTTCGGTTCTTGAATTATCTTGTTTTGTGTTCCTAGGAAGGGGCGACTAATCCCGAAATTACAAAACCGGAGTATGCTACTGGGACTGTAGAAGTGGCTCCGCAGGAGATGACGGATCATAAAACACTGAGCTCTGTTGGTGGAGCACACGGAGCTTATTATACACTGGGTAAGTTAGTGAACGTGGCTGGCATTCCTTGTCCTCTCTGCCTAGAAACTAGTGTGCTCTGGTGGGAAGGGTATATGTAGCTCAGCAGTAGAGAGAATGCTTGCTTAGCATGCAGGAGTTCCTGGGGTCAGTATCCAGTTCCTCCAAGAAACGAGTGTGATACGTGGAAGGAAGGAAGGAAGGAAGGCGCAAAGGTTTTGTTTCGCTTCAGCAGTGTCTTCGCAGGAAAGCCTAATCCTCCATCCTTTTCTGTGGTTTTTAGCCGACGCGGGACCTGGCACGGCTCCGGTGTGGCCTGGCAGCGCCCGCCCACATGCGGCGGCCCCGGAGGCCCAGGTAAGTGGGGTGGTCATGCTCTGTTGGTCCTCGTCCTGGGAAAGGTGATCTTCCCGTTCTCCCGGCAGCCGTTCCTGGCCTCGTCTGCAGAATGTGTGTCCTGTGACGGGTCTGGCGTGGCATGTCGCTGCCTTTTTCAGACTCAAAACTCTTGCCCAGGAGCCAGTGGGCTGCTTCTCCCGGGAGATCGTCGCCTTGGCTGGTGCCTTCAGGAGCCATGAGGGAGAGCTTAGGAGCCGGGGCCCGCAGACTTTGACTGTGGGTTTCTCGAAACAGCGTGAGAAGTGTGAGCCCTCGCTCCACACTGACTTCTCCTGGCTCGGCTGACTCCTTCCTGACCTCATGCACCTGGGATTGCTCCTGGGTCACTGAGACGGATTTCTGTGTCGTCTTTCTTTTGACGGGATTCCCGGCTCAGGCCAGGTGATTCTCCTGTTTAGAATGTCCATTCAGATCCTGGTAACCTGAAAAGGGGCAAAGCCCTCCCTCCAGCTTTGTACGGTGTGCTTTGTGCAACTTTGTGTCTTCCTGGGTGTGGTAAACGTCACAGCCCGTCACTGTCTTTTCTCGGGAGGTAAGTGTGTCTTGGCCGCTGCCTCCAGTTGTACTCTGGGCAGAAAAGCCTGGCTCTCGGAGATGGTGCGATTGTAGTAGGGAATAGAGGCTGGAAGGGAAAGAGCCCGCCGTGAAAATGCCTCCTTCCATGCGGGGGAATTCCGATGCGCACCAGAGTGCATAAGTTTTTTATTTTCCCCAAACTTGTGCCGGGTCGGGCCTGCCGTGGAAGCTGTCAGAGCTGCTCGTCGGTCTCATGGCACACCGTGGGATTTTGCGTACGAGGTTGTCCAGTCCCTTTGGTGTCATGTGTGGGGTTGAGTCTCCCCAAGTCTCTGTCCCGTAGCACGCAGGTAGGGTACGTTCCGTAGCGAACGTAAAATCCAGACGTCCCTGAGGATTGGGATGATTGTAGTGGAGCCTGAGTCCCTTCTGAGGACAGCCTTGTCCCCTCAGGAGCCCTTGGCCAGCTCCGCCGCAGGACTCCGGGATGCCCAGCTCCCCAGTGCTCTTTGAGCCCAGGGGAGCCCCTGCGGGGAGGAGGAGGGCCCTTTGTGTGGAGGGGGCAGAGAGGGCCTGGCAGGGTCCTGCAGGCAGAATCCTGCAGGCAGAGCGGTGACATTGGTGCGGCTCTGCTTGCTCGTGTGTAGAATGAGCTCTTCACGTCCGTCCCGTCTCCGTGTTCCTGGTCCGCGCCGGGCAAGCTTGCGTGGAGCTGGGGAAGGTGGCGGGGAGGGCCGTCCCGCCCAGAGCGGCTGGCTGTTGGGAAATCGCTAGTTTGCCCGTGTGCTGGAATCTCTGTGTGCAGCCTCTCGGGCAGGAGGACCCTTGGCTTCCTCCACTTGGAGACAGCGGCGGCGGCGACGTGCGGCGTCAGGTTCGTATCCCCGTGTCCCCCTGTGCGGCCCAGGCTGCAGGCAGGCCCCAGAGGGCTGGGTGGAGCGTGTTTCACCGTGCTGCTTTCTGGGCACCCGGTGGAGGGGAGGGTGCCCGGTGCCGACAGCTGCTGCTTTGGTTTTCGGCTCTTGTCGGTGTTGGCGCTTTTTTCTGTCATCCAACCCAGCCCTCCCTTCTGTCCTGCAGGTCACCCCGTGGGCCGGAGTGCCCCAACCTTTCCAAGGACCAGCCGTTATTTCCTGCCCCGGGTGCGGCCCGTCGTCGCCCAGCTGGGCACCTGCACCTGGTCCCCCTTGGTGCCCTGTGCATCCTCGCCCCCCACCGCCAGCTGCTCCGCTCGGTAAGAGGAAAGCATAGTCCTGTTTCTTCCTTGAGTCACTGCAGAAGAAGGGCAGATCGCTCTCCGGGGCTTCCCCGTGCACGGGCGGCCATGACTGGGCTCACGGCCGTGTCCCTCTGATCCCTTAGCAGACGCACTTGTTGGACCGCTTCTTCCCCGTCCTGCCCTGGGGAGGGAGGTGTCTGTTGTAGTAGGAAAGAGGGTCCTCTGACGGAGGGCAGACGTGTCGGTTCTGCACACGGGCCTTCAACAGACACCAAGTTCCGGGCTCCCTGGGAGACAAGCCCGCCCCTGTCACATTCCTGCAGCGAGTGGAGCCCTGACCTTCCACAACCGATGATCGGTTATGGAAGGAACACCTGAACCTGGGGCCTGTGGTCTCTTCAGTCAAGGGTCCTGAGACCTGTCTCCCACTCGGTGTGTTATGAGAGCGATTGTCATATGGGAAACAAGGCTCAAATTTTTTTTTCCTTGAATATAGTCTGCTCTGATTAGCCTAATCCTCCATCCTTTCTGTGTTTTTTTCCGATTCAGTACCTCGTGTGTCTCCTGTGTTCCCCGGTATCTCCCACCCTCCTTAGGTGACCACGGAGGCCTAGATAAATTGGGAGGTCTTTTTCGGTGGATGTGTTTCTTTGATATTTATTCTTTTTGTTTTTTCAGCAGCCTCTTGTGGCCTCGTCTGTAGACTGTGTGTTCTGTTATGAGTCTGTCATGTCTTTTTTTTTCAAATTCAAACTCTTGCCCAGTTTCCATTGGCTTTTCCTCTCCCCCTGTCACCTTGAGTGTTACTTGCAGAAGCCATCAGCGAGGGAGTGCATGAGGGCTGAAGACCTCAATTTTTGACTCTGTTTTTCTTAAAATAGCATAAGAATGGTGAGCCCTTGCTCCATACTGACTTCTCCTGGCTCGGCTAATTCCTTTTTTCCTCCTTCTCTTGGGATTGCTCCTGTTTCACTGAGACCGGTTCCTGTTGTCATTCTTTGAATGGTTTCCAGTCTCAAACTGTGGGATTCTCCTTTGTATAATGCCCATTCAATTCCTTGTAACTGAAAACTGATCTAAGCCACCCCTCCAGCCTTACACCGTGGTGTTTGTGCAACTTTGAGTCTTCCTGTGTGTGGTAATATCACAGGCCATCACTGTCTCTTCTGGGGAGGTAAAGGTGCCTTCCCCGCTGCCTCCAGTTGTACTCTTGGGCAGAAAAGCCTGACTCTCAGAGATGGTGCATTTGTAGTAGGGAATTGAGGCTAGAAGGGCAAGTGCCCACCATGAAAATGCCTACTTCCCTGCAGGACCAATTTGCACAACAGTCCTGGCATCATGTTCTCCATCCCGCGGTGGGTCGGTTCTGCCCTGGAAGCTGTCAGAGCTTCTTCTCTGTCTCATCACACACCGTGGAATTTTCCACCTGAGCTAAAATCCTGTTGGTGTTATTTGCAGGATTGAGACTTCCCCCTTCCCTTTCCCATATGACAAACGTATTGTGCTTTTCCTAGTGAACTTAAAATCCAGACATCCCTTCGAATAAGGATGTTTGTAGTGGAGACTGACTCCCTTCTGAGGACAGCCTTGTCCCCTCAGAATCACTTTGCCAGCTCCCCCACAGGACTGCGGGATGCCCAGCTCCTCAGAGCTCATTGCACCCAGGGGAAGCTCCTGCTGGTGGAGGAGGGCCCTTTGTGATCAGGGAGTAGAGAGGGTCTGGCAGGGTCCTGCAGATAGAGCAAGTACCCAGGTGCGGCTCTGATTCTATGTGGAAAACCAGGCCTTCACTTCCTTTCTTTCTCTGTGTTTCTGGTTCATGCAGACCATGCTTCTGTGGAGCTGGGGAAGGTGTCAGGGTGGGTTGTCCTGCACAGAGAGGCTTCCAGTTTGGGAGGTCCTACTTTATCAATTTGCTGGAACCTCTGTACATCATCTCAGGCAGGACTCTCAACTTCCTCCACTTACAGACACCGGTGGTGTCATGTGGCAACAGTGTTTTATCCCCAAGGTCGAGTGTGTGGCCCTGTGCTGCTGTCTGGGCACCCGGTGGAGGGGAGGGTGCCCGGTGCTGACAGCTGCTGCATTGGGTTTCAGGTTCTGTAGGTGTTGTTCCTTTTGTCTGTCATCCAACACAGCTCTCTCTTCTGTTCTGCAGGTCACTGTGGATTCCCGATGTCCTGGTAATTGTGCAGGACCACTTGGTGTGCCTCACCTGATGGGACACCCAGCGTCACTTCTCAGAGGCTATTCATCACCACCACCCCCAACTCTGTTGTGGCCTATGCGGTCTCACCCACTGCCACCCCCACCATCACTGGTTACAGCACTCGGTAAGATGAGAGCATGTGCTTCTGCTCCCTTGTCGAGTCTTTGCAGAAGGGGAGATGGCACTCCAGGGCCTTGCGATGCCTGAGGAAATCTGACTTGGGACATTGTGACGTCTGTCTAGCTTCCCAGCACACACATCTGATGGACTGTGTCATTTCCCCATCCTGACCTGGGAAGCAGATGTCTCTTGTATAGAACAGAATAGACTTTTGACAGAATATCAAATGAATTTGAAGTCCCAGTTTGGCAGATGTGCCTCTTGCATGGACCATGTGATGTGCTCTGTGAGGGGTGAAGCACACCCCTAACTTCAGGGGCTCATGGGGTTGCCTTGAGGGGTAAGGGAGCGAGTGAGGGAGAGAGACATTCACAGCAGACAGCTTGTCACCATAGCAGATGTGCCCGTGCAGGGCCTCAGAGTGCAGAAGAGGGACACGTGAGCCACACAGGAGTGAATAAGAGGGTGTGGAGGGGAAGAAAGAAATTGAAGGGCTGCCCAGTGGGCATTTGTTGGGTTCACTCAGATGGAGCTGGAAGGTCACTCCTGGCAGGGCGGGCAGCTCAGGCGGGCCGTGTGAATGCGGCGTGAGGTCCACTCAGAGCCACTTGTGTGTGCAGGGGACTCAGTGCAGCCATGCACGTATCCCCTTCAGAACCCAGTGCTTTCAGAAGGCCCTCAGTTCACAACCTCATATAAAGATGATTGTTCTCTTGGGTTTATGAAAGTTCTGGGTCTGGATGAAATCTCTGGATATCAGAGAAACTGAAATTTAGCTTGTTTTTTTCAGGGTAATTTGTGTGGCTGAAGTTTTCTTTTGCCCCAGTGATTTGAAAAGTGCAGGCAGGATTTAGATCAGCTGAGCAGGTGCCTTGCCCTTCAGTATGAGGCAGGTTCTTTGGGGGAAGTCAGGGGTGATCAGGAGACACCCTGTAGGACCCCTGTCCCTACACCCCTGCTCCCTCCTTTCACCATGCCCACTGTCAGCTTGGCATCTCCACATTTATATCACAAGATCCAATTTCTGATTCTTTGAGTTCTTTCAGTTCATCCCCTAACACCAAGACTCAGTGGGGCCCCCACAGGGTCTCAGTGTTGTTCTCTGTGAGCCGGGGGGTAACGCTGGTCCCTGACATCATTGTGAGGAGGGTTGGGTCAAGCACACACATTGTTTTGCAAAATGACTGGGACATATTTCTCACTCAGCATTCTCATAGTTTAAAAGAAAGTGTCTGCACACAGAATTATCAAAAGAGACCTTAGGAAGTACATTAAATTAAACTGAAGATATAAGAGCTCAGGCCCAGAGCTTACCATTCTCTGCTTTAAACATAAGGCAAAAGGTCCCTTTCTTCTATTAAATATTAGGTCTTACTAGTTAAAGAAGGAAATATAATAATGAGAATGTGCACATTTTGAGATCTGTGTCTGAGATGTGAAAATAATTATTTTCATTCTGTATAGACACGGAGATGCACACACAGAGTACAGTGTCTGTCAGAGGCCATACATACATTAGAGAAGACAAAATCAGGAAAAAATAAGATCCTATTAAAATAAATAACTCCTTTTGCCTTACAGCACAGTCCATTTGCCAACTGAAGGGGCCCCTCAGCTGTGGCAATTATGTGTTTAGAGAAGATGTCAGAGGTGCATTACGGCCCGAATGTTTCCCTGCTCCAACCTGCCCCCTCTGCTGTTCTCTCCTATTGTCACCCCTAATGAAATTGTCACAGTTCTCTCTGTGTCAGTGTCTGCTTCCTGGAGGACTAGTGGTCACACCCACTTGAGGGCATGCAGTGATTCACGGGCACACAACTCACAAACCAGCAGGAACTAAGATGATAGGGCAGATGCAAGGTTACCCCTTCAAGGCAGCAGTGACCACAGGGGCCCCGGGGCTCCTCCTGGGTGGTGGGTACAGCCTGTGTCTAGATCTAGTGATGGCTGTGCTGCTTCAGTCGGTAAACACTCACTGGGCATGTGGGGCCTGTCAGTCACAGGGGTGTCCGGTCATGAGCTAGATGACCAGAATGAAGTGGCCGTGTCTCATGGTGAGGAACGGATGAGGTGCAGGGAGGCCATGGGCATCCAGCGAGAGGCCCTGCACTGACCAGGCCCGTGCCCCCGCCCTGCGTCAGCTGCACAGCAGCCCCGGCTCCAGGCAGACCCTGAGGGGGGCTGAGGGTGGTAGTGCTCTCAGTGGGCCCCATGAGAGCCCTTCATCCTCCCACAGCCTCCCGACTCTGAGGTGGGAGGGGCAGGGTCAGTGGTTGGGGTGCCACCACTGCCAGGGAGAAGGTGTTGGGCATAAAAAGAGTCCACTCCACTCTGCACCAGCTGTCCCTGGAGCCCACGGGGCCCTCCCTCCTTCCAGGTGGGGGAGGCAGTCAGCCCTGCAGCAGCTCTGGGGTCCAGGCTGGGCCACAAACAGGTCAAGGTGAGACTGCTGCGCTGCCCGGGAAGTGGGGGGGATCAGCGATGCAGCAGCAAATGCCAGCAGGAGCAGCTCTGTAACCGGGCTCCTCCACTGTGAGCAGAGCTGGGGCTGGAACATCGCTGTGAGGGTGGGAGTGCTGGGAGAGATGTGGCCCTGTGGCTCTGTGGCCCTGGACAGGGCTAGACCTGAGCTCAGGGCCTGAGGGCCTGGGGGAGAGGCAGAGAAAGACACACGCAGGGAGAGACAGTGTGTGAGTGAGAGAGAGAAAGGTGGGGGTCAAGTCCTAGAGAGGGACAGGAGGTGACAAGAGAGGGACACCAGTTGGGGGGAAGCAGAGACAAGAGGAGGCAGGAAGGAAAGAGGGAGCCAGCCCAGGGTGCATGGTGGGGGACGATGGGCCAGGGTGCCTGGGAAGGGGAGTTGGCCCATCCTTCACTAAGCCGTGTAGCTGCCACTGTCAGGGCCGCAGGGACCAGCAGCCCGCCCAGCTAGACAGGCACCATCGGCCCTCAGGAAGGGCCCTCCGGCCACTTCCAAGGTAAGGAGGACCAGGAGGGCTCTCCCCAGCACCACAGCAGCACCATCTCTAGCTTCACAGAGACCCTGTGAGCAGGCGCCGTCCCGTCCCCTGTTCCACAGAGGGGAAACTGAGGCTCGGCCAGCCAGCCAACTTGGCCCTGTCTGCAGGGTTATTCACTTACCCGATGCTTCTTTCCCAGGCAGGCCTGTGCCCCTTTCCTAAGAAGGGGGCCTGTGATAAGCCCGAAGTCCTGGGTCCCACCTGACTGCCCTCCTGTGCTGGGTGACCTGGGCAGGTCTCTTCCCCTCCTTGGGCCTCGACTGTATGACCAGCGGCCCTTCTCCCCATCTTCCTGGGTAGTGGGACCCCAGCAGGGCCATCACTCCAGGCCTCCCAGGCCCCTGGGTGGGTGTGGGGTGAGCTCTGGCTCTCGGGGGAATTCCTTTCTGGGCGAGGCGATGGCTCATGTGCGCTCACCACTTTTTACGGGGTCACATCCTGCTATTTTGGTCTGGAATGGGACTTATCTACCATGGAGCCTGAAACTTGGTTTTCCACATTTTTCTAAATTGGCCCTTGTGCAGAAGAGTGGCTCCCTTGGCCGGGGTGACAAACTCAGTCCTGGTGAGGAGGCCCTTCTTACTCCCCTCACGTCACTGCTGATGGTCACCCACAAACTCCAGAGCCATGCTCACCCCCTTGGATTCCCTGCTCCCCCCTCCCCATGCCAAGCCCAGCCACCTCCTCCTGCCCCAGAGACCCCTCCTCCTGAGGGAAGTTGTGGGGCCCTTAGGGTCAGGACTCCAAGCCCTGTGTCATGGCAAGGGACACCCCAGCTGATTGGTGACAGGCCTGGAAGCAAGGGTGGGGCCCTGGGCCCCAAGATGGGCTGTGTGGCCTTGGTCAGTTCACAGCCTCTCAGCCCAGCATCACAGACTCGCACACCCCTCCAGGCCCACCTGCCTGAGATGTCAGTCACACACACAGGCTCCAGCCCCACTCCCCACCCCCATGCAGGCGCATGGAGGGCACACATGTACACACAGGGACATGTACACACATACAGGAACATACACACATGCACAGGAACACACACACAGGCTCATCCCCCAGCCACCAGGATGCCACTTTTTCATTCTTACATGTTGCTGCTGCAATAAAATAATTAAACATGAATATTCAAATGGTAAATGCTAGAGAGGGTGTGGAAAACAGTGAACCCTTGTACACTGTCGGTGGGAATGTAGTTTGGTATAGCAGTTATGGAAAATGGTATGGAGAGTCCTCAAAAAACTAAAAATACACTTACTATAAGATACAATAATCCCAATCCTGGGCATATATCCAAAGGAAGCATTAATACAGAAAGATACCAGCACCCTAATGTTCATAGCACTATTTACAATAGCCAAGACATGGAGACAGCTTAAATGTCCAGCAACAGATGACTGGATACAGAAGCCGTGTCATGTATACAATGGAATACTACTCAGCCATAAAAAATAATATCATGCCATTTGGAGCAACATGGATGGCCCTGGAAAACATCATTCTAAGTGAAGTAAGCCAGAAAGAAAGAAAAACACCATATGACAACACTCATGTGGAATCTGAAATTAAACAGGCTTAGAAAACAAACTCATGGTTATCAGAGGGGAACAGGGTGGGAAAGGATAGACTGGGAGTTCAAGATTTGCAGACAGTGAGTGGTAAATATAAAATAAAGCAACAAGTTTATACCACACAGCACAGGGAACCATAGTCAAAATCTTGTAGTAGCTCATGGTGAGAAAGGACATGAAAATGAATATACGAATGTTATTGTATGACTGAAGCATTGAGCTGTACACCAGAAATTGACACAAAATTGTAAACTGACTATAATTCCATAAAATAAAAATTTAAAAATCTGAATATTTAAAACGACCCTTGAGAGAAATGGCCCCATCTCACCAAAGGAAGGAAAACGCTGAGACACTATGGGGAGGAGGAGGGGAGATGGCGCTGAGAGGCCGGGAGAGCGGGAGGGCAGATATAGAGGGGCACCAGGCAGGGGGCAAACGCGGAGAAGAGGGGATAGATGCTCTACCCCAAGGAACGCTTGCCAGCCAGATGTATGACAGGGCCATATGGCATTTGGACAGGCCAGGGTGGAGCAGGGCTGAAAATGGGCCACAGGCTGACCTGGGCATCTTTCAGGCTTCCAGCTGAGCTGGGAAAGGAGGGAAAAGTGTGACCCAGCCTCCCCTAGCCTCAAAGCAGGAGTCTTCGGACAAAACCTCGGACCATGGCTGTATAGAAAACGGAGCAAAACAAACATCCAATTTCTGTGAATTATATGTGGAAAGTGTTGATTTACCGATGCCCAGTAGGCAGAGAACCAGTGCAAAATGCTCTCACTCGCTCCCATACACACAGCATTGTAAACATCCACTCACCCAGCCCTTGGCACAGGACACTTGACGAAGAGTGGTCTGTTATTCCAAAGACAGGATGAGGCCTCAGAAAACCTGGGAGAAGGAGAAGGCAAAGTAGAGAATGGAAACCAGTGCAAGATCTGTCCTCTGGTAATGGAGCATCAAAGGTGAAACACTGTTTATCTTGGAAGCACACTCTCAAGAAGGCAGCAAGCATGGGAATGAAGGTGATGTGCTGAGTGTTAGAATAGTGCACCGCAGATGCTTGGCTGACAGAAATCAAAAAATTAGCACAAAATATCCCCACAATTGAATCTGAGACCAAGAACCGAGCTGCAAAATCTGAGCTAGCAGAGGCAGCGGAAAAAAAGGGATAGGGCTACGGATGATGGCCCACGCAGAACTCAGGGATCTAGAGTGCGTTGTGGGTTTTGGTGGGTACATTCAAGAGAGCAAATAGAACTGTGACCTCAGTGAGACAGCAACCGCACTGGCGCGTGAGGTTGAGTTTATCGATATGTCCTATGGCCACATCCACTGCATCTGCAGGACCAGGGACCAATTTGATATTTTGCCAATACACAACGTGTGGGGATCAATTAGAGATATCATGCATCTGGTCTTAGGGTTCCAGGGGGCGTTGGGTTTGAAATCAGTATTAAAAGATTTAGGATCTGCTATATTCGTAACCTAGACTTGGATAACGATCTGGTTTGAGGCAGAGGATACGGAACAGCTCTGTGTTTGCTTTCGTGAACCCATGACTCAAGGATGAGAGAACAAGGAAGAGTGGTCAAAGTCCACAGCATGAGAAGATGAAGCATTTCTTACAGCATTATCTCCCAAATGCAGATGCTAAATTTTGTACGACACTGACAGGGTACTGCACCGAGGACACATAGGTCGGTCGGCGGGATCATCCCAGCAGGCCCTGAAGTATGACATCCATACATATGCTTCCACTGGTGTTTCTGTAGACAGAGAAGCTCTGGGAAGAACTGGTAACATTGGGACATTCCCATGGCAGTAGAAAGTACAAGCGCACTCTCTGTAGGCACTTTGGATACACTCCAAAATGACATACAGAGGAATGCAGACCTGAAAACATATAGAAGCTTCATTTCCAGTAGAGGAAGTGCCTTGTGCCCTTTCAGAACTGTGAGATTAGCGTAATAAAAATGAGGTTCTACTAACTGAAATAGTATGGTGTGTTCATCACAACAAAGGGAACACCAGCAATTTGAGATATACCAGACAACACACACAGGAACAGGGCATGGCATCAAGGTCTAGGGAAAATTGTCCTCTCAGAAATGCCATGGAATTGCTTACACAAAATACACTAAAGTTTTCATAATTCCTATCCCTATAAGTCTATACTACATACCTGCTAGTACTTGAAGTGTAGAGAAAAAAAGTATAGAAAAAAACAACAGGAAGTGCCATTTTCTGTTCCAAAGTGATTGAAGGCCCAAAAAATAAGCTTTCAAACAACTAGACGGCAAAACGCTACCAGAGAAAGCACTGAAAATGGAAGTGAGGAAAACACTGATGAACAGCAGGGCCTCTGAATAACAAAAGGCAGAATACCAGAAAAGGGGAAGAGAAAGTCTAAAGAAGAACCCAATAATGACAGAAAACTCAATGGGTGAGATAATAACTTGGCTAAAGTCAGTCCTAAGCAGACTACAAATGCAGAGGGACTCGTGAATGACTGTGATGACAGGGGAACAGAAATCAATCTATCAGAAGAAGACACAGAAAAGCAAGTGCAAACCAATGCAAACATCGCTGTTGAATCATGGGTTAAGACAAAGCAGGAAAGAATAGGACTCATAGAATTCCCAAATGGAAAAGCAAGAGAAAAAATAAAAATTCTGAAAAGGAATTTGTACAAAAATCAGAATGAAACTTGCTGAAAGCCAAGAAAGGATCATCTATACGAATTCAGGAAGTACACAGCGTCCAAATGATGTGGAATACCTATAGACCAACAAGGAGCTGTAGAATTCAAATAAACAAATTTCATGATCATCCCAGTGATGTAAAATGCACCTCGAGGAAAGCAAGTTAGTCACAACAGAACCTCCAGAGGGGTTTCAGCTGATATCTCGGCAGAAATTTTGCTGCACGGGGAGAAGTGCGAGGACATAGACCATATCCTGAATGAGAAAAAGCTGCAATCTAGGGTAGCCTATGCCAAATGACCGCCGTTTATAACAACGGCAGAGCTAGGGAATTTCACTGACCGTCAAACCTTAAAATAATTCAGCAGTTTGAGACTGATCCTAAAACAAAAATTGAGAATCCTTCCCCGAGTAGAAAAGTAGCATGATGAAATGGAAATAACAAAACCATTATTGCAAATGAAAGAAGAGCCTGAGTTGCAAAGAAGTAAGAAGAAGAAGGCAAGGAGGACATCAAAATCCTAAAAATGGGAGAGGGTAGCAGGAAATCATAGGTGATTTTAAGCACTATCTTAAGTGAATCAGCTTACATGACTGTCTGTCTGAAGCAAAAGGAGAGATGCATGGCCTAATGTGTTTGCAAAATAAACAAACAATCAGACAAACAAACATACACCAAAATGTTACACTTGGCTGACATATACCAAACAACCATGATTATTAAAAACAAAATACTCAAAGTGATGTCAAGGATCATTCAGCACGCAATGACCCAGTATCGCGGCTAGCATGTACTCAACACACTTGTATTCAGAACACAGACGCGTGCATTAGTATTCATAGATACTGATCGAGAAGTGCATATCTTGACCCAAACCAAATGACGGTTTTCAACAACAGTGGGTCATAGAAAGGGATATAGACTTTCAAGAATTCCAACAGGATGAATGACTGCCCTATTCTAACCTGGGTAGAGAAGAAAAGGCATAAGCCTATAGCAAAGACAAGTAGCTCTGCAAAACTGTACTAAGAGCAAAAGAGACATACAGGAAAGTGCACGTTGGGATTGGTTTCATTTCTAGGAATTTCAGCCCCCATGAAAAAAACGGATCCATGTTCTGAGAGTGTGGGTGTTTCAGCAGAAAGCAACAGACGGATATGTATTCTGGGTGAATGGATATTACACAAGCATGAGTTTCCTGGAGTGGGTATCTTTGTACTGTGAACTGTTAGAAAGTTTATAGAGCTGTCAATCGATAAACTGAACATGGACACACTTCCCTCCGTTTTTACTGTGTATACAGATCTGAACAAAAGGAAAGAGGGAAGAGCAAAGACCATGGGACCCTTGTTGATATAATCACATTTCACTAAGGAACCTCTCGTCTAATGCAGCCTCTCCCCCAACACTGACTTAATGCATCAACCACTGTGAATCTCACTTACCGGTTGGATTCCAGGTAGAATGTTGGTGTGTACCATGAGGCTTGTTGGGGCTGGTGGATCCAATGTAACTGGGCAGAATTCTGTTGGTGGATCTGTGTGATGGAGGGGCTGCCGCCCTATGTGGAGATTGGCTTAAGTCTTTGGTTCGGGAAGCTGTGTAAGTTGGAGATACTGTTGCTGCCCAAAGACCTGAGTTCACGGGTCAGTTTCCAGAATCTGAAAGGGCATACAGTGGAAGAACTACTTGTCATCAGATTAATGCTGAGGCTCCGAGGTATGTTCAGACTTGCCCATTCTTGTTGACGTCGACTTTATGGGAGACAAGAAGAGAAGTTGGAAGAAAAGCTGGCTGCATGGATTGAGGAGATGTGCGAACACATTGATGAGAGTTGTTCTGCTACAGTGAAGAATATAGTCATGGAGACATCTCTAGAGTATACCAGGGTCGAAAGAAATTCATGAGAGCTAATGAACCACGCTGGTACTGGCAGAAACATACTGAGTGTGAACTTGTACTTGAGAAATTTACTCGATTCTCTGCTCCAAGAAAGGGTCCATGATTACTGATGTCTAAAAGAGAAGAGATGGCAGAGATGATAAAAGCGCTCATGTTATTGGAAAAGTTCATGAGAATCCACACATCCCAAGGGGCAGTTATGAATCATTCATACCAAAATGCACCAAGCCCAAGTAAGCCGATTCCCAGGTTTGTGCCTAGCTATCAATCACATGCTCTTCCCTCCACTCCACTCAGTCATCCATTTCAAAGGATCAGAACCTGAGCTGCAATGAATCCAGTATTAGGAGAGCAATCCCCTCCTAGAATCAGAGTACCTCCTCTTTCACACTCGGTAAACAGTGAACTCCTTAAAGGTCAAATACTCTCGACTAAAATAGATAAGAAATGAACACTTAGCTCACACAAAGTAATGATGACCTTGCCGTAGATTCAGGAAATGCTGGGATTATGTATTCTCTGGGCTGAAATGAGTGTGGTAAGTGAGTGGAATATTTGACTGAACTTGAACATGTATTAGGCCTCAGTTTTTCAAGACAGTACAGGAAAATATTAGAAGTCAGATAGTGAACTGAACTGTAAAATTCGCCAAACACATTAAAGACACATGTTATGTGGACCGTCTTTCACTTCCGTCAAGCCCCGGGTGCACTATATCTTGGATGTGCAGACTTGGTTGTGTTAAATTGCTTTATCCAACATGATCAGATGATTAAGCATTCTCAGCACTGATAGAAGAACACCTGGTTCTCTATAGCATAGCATAGCTACAGCAGGGTTCTCAAAGTTAAATGCCTCTAGGTGCTTTTGGAATCAAGCCTAAATATATATATTCTGTTTAGATTTTCTTGTATATTCCTAGAGAGGAATGTTACCCCTTGAAATGCTAACATTGCCTAGTATGTGTCATTGGGAGTAAAGGGCAGCAGGTGCACAAGGGAAACACAGGTTGGGGGTTATTTCATAGTTCCAATAGGTATTTAATGGTTTCTATTGTTGTTGGATGCTTAAAGAGAAAAGAGTTGGCATGTCCCCTTCAAACTTTTGGACTGCTATTTTACATTGAGTCTGCCTGGTTTTTCCTTAGAGCTGACAAAATGTTACAAAAATTGAAAAGTCTGGCTTCTAGGTTGATGAGGTAATTTTCAAAAAATAACTTCACTTTCATATAAATCCCAAAACACGTAAATTAATACTATTAACCTTCTTAAAGACTGCAACTGCCTTGTCAACATAATGTCAAAGCTGGAGTCATCGGACAATCCATACGACCATGGCTGTAAAGAAAATGGAGCTAAAGAAATACCCAATTTCTGTGAATTATTTGTGAAAAGTGTTGATATATCGATGTCCAGTAGGCAGAGAACCAGTGCAAACTGCTCTCACTAGCTCCCATACACAAAACTTTGTAAACATACACTCACCCAGGCCTTGGCATAGGACAATTGCCTAAGAGTGGTCTGTTAATTCCAAAGACAGGATGAGGCCTCAAAAAAAAGGAAGCAGGAAATGGCAAATTTGAGAATGGAAACCAGTGCAGGATCTGAACTCTGGTAATGGAGCATCAAAGGTGAAACTCTGTTTTCCTTGGAAGCACACTCTCAAGCGGGCAGCAGGCACGGGATTGAAGGTGATGCGCTGAGAATTAGCAGAGTGCACAGAAGATGCTTGGCTGACAGAACTCAAAGAAATCAGCTCAAAATATCCCCACAATTGAATCTGAGACCAACATCCGAGCTGCCAAATCTGACCTAGCAGAGGCAGCGGTAAAAGAGGGATAGGGCTACGGATGATGGCACACGCAGAACTCAGGGATTTAGAGTGTGTTGTGGGTATTGGTGGGTACTTTCAAGAGAGCAAACATAACTGTGATCTCAGTGAGACAGAAATCGCACTGGCGGGTGAGGTTGAGTTTATCGATATATCCTATGGCCACATCCACTGTATCTGCAGGACCAGGGTCCAATTTGACATTTTGCCAATAGAGAACGTGTGGGGCTCAATCTGAGGAATCATGCATCTGGACTGAGAGTTCCAGGGGGCGTTGGGTTTGAAATCAGTATTAAAAGATTTAGGATCTGCTAAATTCATAACCTGGATTGGGAATACAGTCTGGTTTGAGGCAGAGGATGCGGAACAGCTCTGTGGTTGCCTTCGTGAACCCATGACTCAAGAATGAGGGAACAAGGAAGAGTGGTCAAAGTCCACGGCATGAGAAGATGAAGCATTACTTACAGCATTATCACCCAAATGCGGAAGCTACATTTTGGACGGCACTGACAGAGTACTGCACCGAGGACACATAGGTCGGTCTGCGGGATCATCCCAGCAGGCCCTGAAGTGTGACATCCATACATATGCTTCCACTGGTGTTTCTGTAGACAGAGAAGCTCTGGGAAGAACTGGTAACATTGGGACATTCCCATGGCAGTAGAAAGTACAAGCGCACTCTATGTTGGCTGTTTTGGAGACACTTCAAAATGACATACAGAAGAATGCAGAGCTGAAAACTTATAGAAGCTTCATTTCCACTAGAGGAATATCACTGTGCCCTTTCAGAATTGTGAGATTAGTGTAATAAAAATGAGGTTCTACTAACTGAAAGAGTATGGTGTATTCATCACAACAAAGGCAACACCAGGATTTAGAGATATACCAGACAACACACACAGGAACAGGGCAGGGCATCAAGGTCTAGGGAAAATTGTCCTCACAGAAATACCATGGATTTGCATACACCAAAGAGTCTAAAGTTTGCACTTAACCAAGCCCTATAAGTCTATATTAGATACATGAAATTACTTGAAATGTAGAGTAAAACAAGTATAGTAAAATAAACAGGATGTACCATTTTCAGTTCCAAAGAGATTGAAGGCCCAAAAAATAAGCTTTCACACAACTAGACTGCAAAACGTTTCCAGAGCATGCTCTGAAAATAGAGGTGAGGAAAACACTGATGAACAACATTGCCTCAGAATCACAAAAGGCAGAATACCAGAAAAGTGGAAGAGAAAGTCTAAAGAAGAAAATAATAAAAACAGAAAAGGCAATGGATGCGATAAAAACTGGGCTAAGGTGAATCCTAAGCAGACTACATAATGCAGAGGGACTCGTGAATGACTGTGAGGACAGGGGAACAGAAATCCCTTGACCAGAAGAAGGAACAGAACAGCAAGTGCAAACCAAACCTAACATCACTGTTGAATCCTGGGTTAAGAGAAACAGGATTAGAATAGGACTCATAGGATTCCCAAATGGAAAAGCAAGTGATAAAATAAAAAATTCTGAAAAGGAATATGTAGAAAAATCAGAATGAAACTTGCTGAAAGCCAAGAAATTATCATCTATACGAATTCAGGAAGTACACAGCGTCCAAAAGAGGTGGAATACCAATAGACCAATAAGCAGCTGTAGAATTCAAATAAAAAAAGTTCATGATCATCCCAGTGATGTAAAATGCACCTCGAGGAAAGCAACTTAGTCACAACAGAACCTCCAGAGGGGTTTCAGCTGATATCACGGCAGAAATTTTGCAGCACTGGGAGGAGGGCCAGGACATAGACCATATCCTGAATGAGAAAAAGCTGCAATCTAGGGTAGCCTATGCCAAATGACCGCCGTTTATTACAACGGCAGAGCTAGAGAATTTCACTGACCAGCAAAGCTGAAAAGAATTCAGCAGTTTGTGACTGATCCTAAAACAAAACTTGAGAATCCTACCCTGAGTAGAAAAGTAGCAAGATGAAATTGAAATATCGAAACCATTATTGCAAATGCAAGAAGAGCCTGAGTTGCAAAGAAGTAAGAAGAAGAAGGCAAGGAGGACATCAAAATCCTAAAGATGGGAGAAAGTAGCAAGAAATCATAGGTGATTTTAAGCACTATCTTAAGTGAATCATCTTACATGACTGTCTGTCTGAAGCAAAAGGAGAGATGCATGGCCTAATGTGTTTGCAAAACATACAAACAATCAGACAAACACACAAAAACCAAAATGTTACACTTGGCTGACATATACCAAAAAACCATGGATATTGAAAACAATATACTCAAAGTGATGTCAACGATCATTCAGCAGGCATCGACCCAGTATCGCGGCTAGCATGTACTCAAAATATTTGTATTCAGAAAACAGACGCGTGCATTAGTATTCATAGATACTGATCCAGAAGTGCATATCGTGACCCAACACAAATGACGGTTTTGAATAAGTGTGGGTCATAGAACGGGATATAGTATTATAAGTCTTCCAAAAGGATGAATGAATGACATATTCTACGCTTCGTAGGGAAGAAATGGCATAAGCCTTTAACAAAGATAAGTAGCTCTGCGAAATTGTACTAAGTGCAAAAGAGACAGACAGGAAAGTGCACGTTGGGATTGGTTAAAATTCTAGGAATTTCAGCCCCCATGAAACAAATGGATCCATGTTCTGAGAGTGTGGGTGTTTCAGCAGAAAGCAACAGACGGACATGTAATCTGGGTGAATGGATATTACACAAACATGAGTTTCCTTGAGTGGGTCTCTGTGTACTGTGAACTGTTAGAAAGTTTAAAGAGGTGTGAATCCATAAACTGAACATGGACACACTTCCCTCCGTTTGTACTGTGAATACAGGTCTGAACAAAAGGAAACAGGGAAGAGAAAAGGACCATGGGACCCTTCTGGATAGAATCACATTTCCCTTAGGAAACTCTGGTCTAATGCAGCATCACCCCCAACACGGACTTGATGCATCAACCACTGGGGATGGCAGTTACCTGTTGGATTCCAGGTGGAATGTTGGTGTGAACCACGAGGCTTATTGCGGCTGGTGGATCCAAGGAAACTGGGCAGAATTCTGTGGGTGGATCAGTTTGATGGTGGGTCTGCTGCCCTATGTGGAGATTGGCTTAGGTCTTTTGTTGGGGTAGCTGAGTAAGTTCAAGATACTGCTGCTGCCCAAATACCTGAGTTCACGGGTCAGTTTCCAGAATCTGAAAGGGCAGACAGTGGAAAAACTGCCTGTCATCAGCTTACTGTTGAGGCTCCGAGGTCTTTTCAGAATTGCCCAGTCCTGTTGACGTCGACTTTATGGGAGACACGAAGAGAAGCTGGCAGAAAAAATGGCTGCATGGATTGAGGAGATGTGCGAAAACATTGATGAGAGTTCTTCTGCTACAGTGGAGAATATCGGCATGCAGACATCTCTAGAGCATACCAGGCTCGAAACACCTTCATGAGAGCTACTGAACCTCGGTGATACTGGCAGAACCATTCAGAGTGTCAACGTGCACTTGAGAAAGTCACTCAATTCTCTGCTCCAAGAACGGGTCCAAGATTCCTGACGTCTAAATGAGAAGAGATGGCAGAGATGATAAAAGCGCTCATGTTCTTGGAAGAGGTCGTGAGAATCCACACATCCCAAGGGGCATTTACGAATCATTCATTCCTAAATGCACCTAGCCCAGGTAAGCATATTCCCACGTTTGTGCCTAGCTATCAATCACATGCTCTTCCCTCCACTGCACTCAGGCATCCATTTCAAAGTATCAGAACCTGAGCTGCAATGAATCCAGTAGGAGGAGAGCAAGCCCCTACTAGAATCAGAGTTCCTCCTCCTTCACACTCGGTGAACAACAGGGAACTCATTAAAGGTCAAATACTCTCGACTAAAATAGATAGGAATTGAATACATAACTCACACAATGAAATGATTACCTTCCCCTAGATTCAGCCAATCCTGGGTTTATGTATTCTTAGGGCTGAAACGAGTGTGGGAAGTTTGAGGAATCTTTGACTGAACTTGTATATGTATTAGGCCTCAGTTTCTCAAGACAGTACATGAAAATATTAGAAGTCAGATAGTGAACTGAACTGTAAAAGTCGCCAAACACATTAAAGACACAAGTTTTGTGGACCGTCTTTCCCTTCCTTCAAGCCCCGTGTTCAATATAACTTGGAGGTGCAGACATGGTTGTGTTAAATTGCTTTCCCCAACATGATCGGATGATTAAGCCTTCTCAGCACTGATAGAAGAACACCTGGTTCTCAATAGCCTAGCATAGCTGCAGCAGGTTTCCCATAGTTAAATGCCTCTAGGTGCTTTTGGAATCAAGCCTAAATTTGTATATTCTATTTAGATATTCTTGTATAATCCTAGAGAATAATGTTACCCCTTGAAATGCCAACATTGCCTAGTATGTGTCATTGGGAATAAAGGGAACCAAATGCACAAGGGAAACCAAGGTTGGGGGTTATTTCATGGTTCCAATAGTTATTTCATTGTTCCTTTTGTTGTTGGAGGCTTCAAGAGAAAAGTGTTGGCATGTCCCCTTCAAACTTTTGGACTGCTATTTTACATTGAATCTGTCTGTTTTTCCCTTAGAGCTGACAAAATGTAACAGATATTGTCAAGTCTGGCTTCTACGTTGATTTGGTAATTTTCAAAAACTAACTTCAATTTCATATAAATCCCAAAACTCATAAATCGATACTATTAATCTTCTTAAAGCCTGCAACTGCCTTATCAACATAATGTCAATGCTGGTGTCTTCGGACAAACTTTCCGACCAAGGCTGTAAAGAAAACGAAGCAATACAAATATCCAATTTCTGTGAATTATTTGTGAAAAGTGTTGATTTATCGGTGCCCATTAGGCAGAGAACCATTGCAAACAGTTCTCACTAGCTACCATATACAAAACATTGTAAACATTCAATCATCCTTCCCTTGGCACAGGACACTTGCGGAAGAGTGGTCTGTTACTTCCAAAGACGGGATGAGGCGACAGAAATCCTGGAAGCAGGAAAAGGCAAAGTAGAGAATGGAAACCAGTGCAGGATCTGACCTCTGGTAATGGAGCATCAAAGGTGAAACTCTGTTTTACTTGGAAGCACACTCTCAAGCGGGCAGCAGGCATGGGATTGAAGGTGATGCCCTGAGTGTTAGAAGAGTGCACAGCAGATGCTAGGCTGACAGAACTCAAAGAAATCAGCTCAAAATATCCCCACAATTGAATCTGAGACCAAGATCCGAGCTGCCAAATCTGATCTAGCAAAGACAGCGGAAAAAGTGGGATAGGGCTACGGATGATGGCCCTCGCAGAACTTAGGGATCTAGAGTGCATTTTGGGTTTTGGTGGGTACTTTCAAGAGAGCAAAGAGAACTGTGACCTCAGGGAGACAGCAACAGCACTGGCGCGTTAGGTTGAGTTTATCGATATGTCCTATGGCCACATCCACTCCATCTGCAGGTCCAGAGTCCAATTTGATATTTTGCCAATAGAGCACATGTGGGGCTCAATCAGAGGTATCATTCATCTAGACTGAGTGTTCCAGGGGGTATTGGGTTTGAAATCTGTATTAGAAGATTTAAAATCGGATATATTCAAAACCTGGATTGGGATTACAGTCTGGATTGAGGCAGAGGATGTGGAACAGTTCTGCGTTTGCCTTCGTGAACCCATTAATCAAGAATGAGAGAACCAAGAAGAGTGGTCAAAGTCCACAGCATGAGAAGATGAAGCATTTCTTACAGCATTATCACCCAAATGCAGATGCTAAATTTTGGACGGCACTGACAGGGTACTGCACCGATGACACATAGGTCGGTTTTCGGGATCATCCCAGCAGGCCCTGAAGTATGACATTAATACATATGCTTCAACTGGTGTTTCTGTAGACAGAGAAGCTCTGGGAAGAACTGGTAACTTTGAGACATTAACATGGCAGTAGAAAGTACAAGCGCACTCTATGTTGGCTGTTTTGGAGACATTACAAAATGTCATACAGAAGAATGCAGAGCTGAAAACCTATAGAAGCTTCATTTCCACTAGAGGAAGTGCCCTGTGCCCTTTCAGAATTGTGAGATTAGTGTAATAAAAATGAGGTTCTACTAACTGAAACAGTATGGTGTGTTCATCACAAGAAGGCAAAACCAGGATTTAGAGATACACCAGACAACACACACAGGAACAGGGCATGGCATCAAGGTCTAGGGAAAATTGTCTTCACAAAAATAACTTGGAATTGCGTACACCAAAGAGTCTAAAGTTTGCACTTAACCAAGCCCTATAAGTCTATATTAGATACATGATAGTACCTGAACTGTAGAATAAAAGAAGTATAGTAAAAGAAACAGGAAGTACCATTTTCAGTTCCAAAGAGATTGAAGGCCCAAAAAATAAGCTTTCAAACAACTCGACGTCAAAATGTTACCACAGCAAGCTCTGAAAATGGAGATGAGGAAAACAGTGATGAACCACAGTGCCTCAGAATCACAAAAGGCAGAATACCAGGAAAGGGGAAGAGAAACTCTAAAAAAGAACCCAATAGTATCAGAAAACTCAATGCATGAGATAAAAACTGGGCTAAAGTCAATCCTAAGCAGACTACATAATGCAGAGGGACTCGTGAATGACTGTGAGGACAGGGGAACAGAAAACCCTAAATCAGAATAAGACACAGAAAAGCAAGTGCAAACCAACGCTAACATCACTGTTGAATCCTTCGTTAAGAAAAAGCAGATAAGAATAGGAATCATAGGATTCCCAAATGGAAAAGCAAGAGATAAAATAATAATTTCTGAAAAGGGATTTGTAGAAAAATCAGAATAAACTTGCTGAGAGCCAAGAAAGTATCATCTATACGAATTCAGGAAGTACACAGCGTCCAAAAGCGGTGGAATACCAATAGACAAACAAGCAGCTGTAGAATTCAAATAAACAAAATTCATGATCATCCCAGTGATGTAAAATGCACCTTGAGGAAAGAAATTTAGTCACAACAGAACCTCCAGAGGTGTTTCAGCAGATATCTCGGCAGAAATTTTGCAGCACGGGGAGGAGTACCAGGACATAGACCATAACCTGAATGAGAAAAAGCTGCAATCTAGGGTAGTCTATGCCAAATGACCGCCGTTTATAACAACGGCAGAGACAGGGAATTTCACTGACTGGCAAACCTGAAAAGAATTCAGCAGTTTGAGACTGATCCTAAAACAAAAATTGAGAATCCTACCCTGAGTAGAAAAGTAGCAAGATGAAATGGAAATAACAAAACCATTATTGCAAATGCAAGAAGAGCCTGATTTGCAAAGAAGTAAGAAGAAGAAGGTAAGGAGGACATCAAAATCCTAAAGATGGGAGAGGGTAGCAGGAAATCATAGGTGATTTTAAGCACTATCTTATGTGAATCAGCTTACATGACTGTCTGCTTGAAGCAAAAGTATTGATGCATGGCCTAATGTGTTTGCAAAACAATCAGACAAACAAACAAACACCAAAAGGTTACAGTTGGCTGACATATACCAAAAAACCATGATTATTCCAGACAAAATACTCAAAGTGATGTCAAGGATCATTCAGCACGCATCGACCCAGTATCGCTTTTAGCATGTACTCAACACACTTGTATTCAGAAAACAGACACGTGCATTAATATTCATAGATACTGATCCAGAAGTACATATCGTGAGCCAACCCTAATGACGGTTTTGAAAAAGTGTGGGTCATAGAACGGGATATAGAATTACAAGTCTTCCAACAGGATGAACGAATGCCTAATTCTACCCTATGTAGAGAAGAATTGGCATAAGCCTATAACAAAGACAAGTAGCTCTGCAAAACTGAACTAAGTGCAAAAGAGACAGACAGGAAATTGCACGTTGCGTTTGGTTCCATTTCTAGGAATTTCAGCCCCATGAAACAAATGGATCCATGTTCTGAGAGTGTGGGTGTTTCAGCAGAAAACAACAGACGGATATGTAATCTGGGTGAATGGATATTACACAAACATGAGTTTCCTTGAGTGGGTCTCTGTGTTCTGTGAACTGTTAGAAAGTTTAAATAGGTGTGAATCCATAAACTGATCATGGACACTCTTCCCTCCATTTTTACTGTGTGTACAGATCTGAACAAAAGGAAAGAGGGAAGAGAAAAGGAACATGGGACCCTTCTGGATAGAATCACATTTCCCTAAGGAAACTCTCGTCTAATGCAGCATCACCCCCAACATGGACTTGATGCATCAACCACTGGGGATGGCAGTTACCAGTTGGATTCCTGTTGGAATGTTGCTCTGTACCACGAGGCTTGTTGCGGCTGGTGGATCCAAGGAAACTGGGCAGAATTCTGTGGGTGGATCAGTTTGATGGTGGGTCTTCTGCCCTATGTGGAGATTGGCTTAGGTCTTTTGTTCGGGAAGCTGATTAAGTTCGAGATACTGCTGCTGCCCAAAGACCTGTGTTCACGGGTCAGTTTCCAGAATCTGAAAGGGCAGACAGTGGAGGAACTGCCTGTCTTCAGCTTACTGGTGAGGCTCCAAGGTATTTTCAGACTTGCCCAGTGCTATTGACGTCGACTTTATGGGAGACACGAATATAAGCTGGCAAAAAAACTGGCTGCATGGATTGAGGAGATGTGCGAACACATTGATGAAAGTTGTTCTGCTAAAGTGGAGAATATCGGCATGGAGACATCTCTAGAGCATACCAGGCTAGAAAGACATTCATGAGACCTACTGAACCTCGCTGATACTGGCAGAAACATACGGAGAGTCAACGTGCCCTTGAGAAAGTTACACGATTCTCAGCTCCAAGAACGGGTCCAAGATTCCTGACGTCTAAAAGAGAAGAGATGGCAGAGATGATAAAAGCGCTCATGTTCTTGGAAGAGGTCGTGAGACTCCACACATTCCAAGGGGCATTTACGAATCATTCAGACCGAAATGAACCAAGCCCAGGTAAGCCTATTCCCACGTTTGTGCCTAGCTATCAATCACATGCTCTTCCCTCCACTCCACTCAGGCATCCATTTCAAAGGATCAGAACCTGAGCTGCAATGAATCCAGTAGGAGGAGGGCAAGCCCCTACTAGAATCAGAGTTCCTCCTCCTTCACACTCGGTGAACAACAGTGAAGTCCTTAAAGGTCAAATACTCTCGACTGAAATAGATAGGAATTGAATACTTAGCTCACACAAAGAAATGATGACCTTCCCCTAGATTCAGGAAATGCTGGGGTTATTTATTCTTTGGGCTGAAAGGAGTGTGGGAAGTGAGGGGAATATTTGAATGAAATTGAATATGTATTAGGCCTCAGATTTTCAAGACAATACAGGAAAATATTAGAAGTCAGATAGTGAACTGAACTGTAAAAGTCGCCAAACACATTAAAGACACAGTTTATGTGGACAGTCATTCACTTCCGTCAAGCCCCGGGTGCACTATATCATGGAGGGGCAGACTGGGTTGTGTTGAATTGCTTTAACCAACATTATCGAATGATTAAGCCTTCTCAGCACTGAAAGAAGAGCACCTGGTTCTCAATAGCCTAGCATAGCTGCAGCAGGTTTCTCATAGTTAAATGCCTCTAGGTGCTTTTGGAATCAAGCCTAAATGTGTATATTCTGTTTAGATTTTCTTGTATATTCCTAGAGAGGAATGTTACCCCTTGAAATGCCAACATTGCCTAGTATGTGTCATTGGGAATAAAGGGCACCAGGTGCAAAAGGGAAACCCAGGATGGGGGTAATTTCATGGTTCCAATAGTTATTTCATTGTTCCTTTTGTTGTTGGAGGCTTCAAGAGAAAAGAGTTGGCATGTCCCTTCAAATTTTTGCACTGCTATTTTACATTGAGTCTGTCTGTTTTTTCCTTAAAATTGACAAAATCTTACAGAAATTGTCAAGTCTGGCTTCTAGGTTGATTTGGTAATTTTCAAAAACTAACTTCACTTTCATATAAATCCCAAAACATTTAAATCGATACTGTTAAATTTCTTAAAGACTGCAACTGCCTTGTTAACATAAATTCAATGCTGGGGTCTTCGGAAAAATAATCCGACCATGGATGTAAAAAAACGGAGCGAAACAAATATCCAATTTCTGTGAATTATTTGTGAAAAGTGTTGATTTGTCAATGCCCAGTAGGAAGAGAACAAGTGCAAACTGCTCTCACTAGCTACCATACACAAAATATTGTAAACACCCACTCACCCAGCCCTTGGCAATGACAATTTCCTAAGAGTCGTCTGTTACTTCCAAAGACAGGATGAGGCCTCAGAAAAACCGGAAGCAGGAAAAGGCAAAGTAGAGAATGGAAACCAGTGCAGGATCTGACCTCTGGTAATGGAGCATCAAAGGTGAATCTCTGTTACCCTTGGAAGCACACTCTCAAGCGGGCAGCAGGCATGGGATTGAAGGTGATGCGCAGAGTATTAGCAGAGTGCACAGAAGATGCTTGGCTGACAGAACTCAAAGAAATCAGCTCAAAATATCCCCACAATTGAATCTGAGACCAAGATCCGAGCTGCCAAATCTGAGCTAGCAGAGGCAGCGGAAAAAGTGGGATACAGCTACAGATGATGGCCCTCTCAGAACCTAGGGATCTAGACTGCATTGTGGGTTTTGGTGGGTACTTTCAAGAGAGCAAAGAGAACTGTGACCTCAGGGAGACAGCAACAGCACTGGCGCTTTAGGTTGAGTTTATCGATATGTCCAATTGCCACATCCACTGCATCTGCAGGACCAGGGACCAATTTGACATTTTGCCAACAGAGCACATGTGGGGCTCAATCACAGGTATCATGCACCTGGACTGAGGGTTCCTTTGGCAGTTGGGTTTGAAATCAGTATTAAAAGTTTTAGGATATGCTACATTCATAACCTGGATTGGGATTACAGTCTGGTCTGAGGCAGACGATGCGGAACAGTTCTGTGATTGCCTTCGTGAACCCATTAATCAAGAATGAAAGAACTAGGAAGAGTGGTCAAAGTCCACAGCATGAGAAGATGAAGCATTTCTTACAGCATTATCACCCAAAAGCAGATGCTATATTTTGGACGGCACTGACATGTTACTGCACCGAGGAAACATTGGTCGGTCTGCGGGATCATCCCAGCAAGCCCTGAAGTATGACATCCATACATAAGCTTCCACTGGTGATTCTGTAGACAGAGAAGCTCTGGGAAGAACTGGTAACTTTGGGACATTCCCATGGCTGTAGAAAGTAAAAGCGCACTCTAACTTGGCTGTTTTGGAGACATCTCAAAATGACATACAGAAGAATGCAGAGCTGAAAACCTATAGAAGCCTCATTTCCACTAGAGGAAGTGCCCTGTGCCCTTTCAGAATTGTGAGATTAGTGTAATAAAAATGAGGTTCTACTAACTGAAACAGTATGGTGGGTTCATCACAAGAAGGCAACACCAGGATTTAGAGATATACCAGACAACACACACAGGAACAGGGCATGGCATCAAGGTCTAGGAAAAATTGTTCTAACAGAAATAACATTGAATTGCGTACACCAAAGAGTATAAAATTTGCAATTAACCAAGCCCAATAAGTGTATATTAGATACATGAGAGTACCTGAACTGTAGAGTAAAAGAAGTATAGTAAAAGAAACAGGGAGTACCATTTTCAGTTCCAAAGAGATTGAAGGCCCAAAAAATAAGCTTTCAAACAACTCGACTGCAAAACGATACCAGAGCAAGCTCTGAAAATGGAGGTGAGGAAAACACTGATTAACCACAGTTCCTCAGAAGCACAAAAGTCAGTATACCAGAAAAGGGGAAGTGAAACTCTAAAGAAGAACCCAATAGTATCAGAAAACTCAATGGATGAGATAAAAACTGGGCTAAAGTCATTCCTAAGCAGACTACATAATGCAGAGGGACTCGTGAATGACTGTGAGGACAGGGGAACAGAAATCCCTCCATCAGAAGAAGACACAGAAAAGCAAGTGCAAACCAACGCTAACATCACTTTTGAATCCTGGGTTAAGAAAATGCAGGTAAGAATAGGAATCATAGGATTTCCAAATGGAAATGCAAGAGATAAAATAATAAATTCTGAAAAGGAATTTGTAGAAAAATCAGTATGAAACTTGCTGAAAGCCAAGAAAGTATCATCTATACGTATTCAGGAAGTACACAGCGTCCAAAAGCGGTGGAATACCAATAGACCAACAAGCAGCTGTAGAATTCAAATAAACAAATTTCATGATCATCCCAGTGATGTAAAATGCACCTCGAGGAAAGCAACTTAGTCAAAACAGAACCTCCAGAGGTGTTTCAGCAGATATCTCGGCAGAAATTTTGCAGCACGGGGAGGAGTGCCAGGACATAGAACATATCCTGAATGAGAAAAAGCTGCAATTTAGAGTTAGCCTATGCCAAATGACCGCCGTTTATAACAACGGCAGAGATAGGGAATTTCACTGACCAGCAAACCTGAAAAGAATTCAGCAGTTTGAGACTGATCCTAAAACAAAAATTGAGAATCGTACCCTGAGAAGGAAAGAAACAAGATGAAATGGAAATAACAAAACCATTATTGCAAATGAAAGAAGAGCCTGAGTTGCAAAGCAGTAAGAAGAAGAAGTCAAGGAGGACATCAAATTCCTAAAGATGGGAGAGGGTAGCAGGAAATCATAGGTGATTTTAAGCACTATCTTAAGTGAATCAGCTTACATGAGTGTCTGAACAAAAGGAGAGATGCATGGCCTAATGTGTTTGCAAAACAATCATACAAACAAACAAACACCAATAGGTTACAGTTGGCTGACTTATACCAAACAACCATGATTATTCCAGACAAAATACTCAAAGTGATGTCAAGGATCATTCAGCACGCATTGACCTATTATGACTGTTAGCATGTACTCAACACACTTGTATTCAGAAAACAGACACGTGCATTACTATTCATAGATACTGATACAGAAGTGCATATCGTGAGCCAACAAAAATGACGGTTTTGAATAAGAGTGGGTCATAGAACGGGATATAGACTTACAAGTCATCCAACAGGATGAACGAATGCCTTATAATACCCTACGTAGTGAAGAAATGGCATAAGCCTATAACAAAGAAAAGTAGCTCTGCAAAACTGTACTAAATGCAAAAGAGACAGACAGGAAAGTGCACGTTGGGATTGGTTTCATTTCTAGGAATTTCAGCCCCCATGAAACAAATGGATTCATGTTCTGAGAGTGTGGGTGTTTCAGCAGAAAGCAACAGACGGATATGTAATCTGGGTGAATGGATATTACACAAACATGATTTTCCTTGAGTGGGTCTCTGTGTACTGTGAACTGTTAGAAAGTTTAAATAGGTGTGAATCCATAAACTGATCATGGACACTCTTCCCTCCATTTGTACTGTGTATACAGATCTGAACAAAAGGAAAGAGGGAAGAGAAAAGGACCATGGGACCCTTGTTGATAGAATCACATTTCCCTTAGTAAACTCTGGTCTAATGCAGCATCACCCCCAACACGGTCTTGATGCATCAACCACTGTGGTTGGCAGTTACCGGTTGGATTCCAGGTGGAATGTTGGTGTGCACCACGAGGCTTGTTGCGGCTGGTGGATCCAAGGTAACTGGGCAGAATTCGGTGGGTAGATCAGTTTGATGGTGGGTATGCTGCCCTATGTGGAGATTGGCTTAGGTCTTTTGTTCGGGAAGCTGAGTAAGTTCAAGAAACTGCGGCTGCCCAAAGACCTGAGTTCACGGGTCAGTTTCCAGAATCTGAAAGGGCAGACAGTGGAAGATCTGCCTGTCATCAGCTTACTGGTGAGGCTTCGAGGTATTTTTAGACATGCCCAGTCCTGTTGACATCGACTTTATGGGAGACACGAAGAGAAGCTGGCAGAAAGACTGGCTGCATAGATTGAGGAGATGTGCGAACACATTGATGAAAGTTGTTCTGCTACAGTGGAGAATATCGGCATGGAGATATCTCTAGAGCATACCAGGCTCGAAAGACAGTCATGAGATCTACTGAACCTGGCTGATACTGGTAGAAACGTACGGAGAGTCAACGTGCCTTTTAGAAAGATACTCGATTCTCTGCTCCAAGAACGGGTCCAAAATTCCTGACGTCTAAAAGAGAAGAGACGGCAGAGATGATAAATGCGCTCACGTTTTTGGAAGAGGTCATGAGAATCCACACATCCCAAGGGGCATTTACGAATCATTCAGACCGAAATGCACCAAGCCCAGGTAAGCCTATTCCCACGTTTGTGCCTAGATATCAATCACATGCTCTTCCCGCCACTCCACTCAGTCATCCATTACAAAGGATCAGAACCTGAGCTGCAATGTATCCAGTAGGAGGAGAGCAAGCCCCTACTAGAATCAGAGTTCCTCCTTCTTCACACTCGGTTAACAATGAACTCCTTAAAGGTCAAATACTCTCGACTAAATTAGATAGGATTTGAATAATTAGCTCACACAAAGAAATGATGACCTTCACCTAGATTAAGGAAATGCTGGGGTTATGTATTCTTTGGGCTGAAAATAGTGTGGGATGTGAGGGGAATCCTTGAATGAACTTTATGTATTAGGCATCAGATTTTCAAGACAGTACAGGAAAATATTAGAAGTCAGATAGTGAACTGAACTGTAAAATTCGCCAAACACATTAAAGACACAGTTTATGTGGACAGTCATTAACTTCCGTCAAGCCCTGGGTGCAGTATATCTTGCAAGTGCAGACTTGGTTGTGTTAAAAAGCTTTACCCAACATGATAGGATGATTAAGCCTTCTCAGCACTGATAGAAGAGCACAAGGTTCTCAATAGACTAGCATAACTGCAGCAGGTTTCTCATAGTTAAATGACTCTAGGTGCTTTTGGAATCAAGCCAAAATGTATATATTCTGTTTAGATTTTCTTGTATATTCCTAGAGGGGAATGTTACCCCTTGAAATGCCAACATTGCCTAGTAAGTGTCATTGGGAATAAAGAGCACCAGGTGCACAAGGGAAACCCAGGTTGGGGGTTATATCATGGTTCCAATAGTTATTTCATTGTTCCTTTTTTGTTGGAGGCATTATGAGAAAAGAGTTGGCATGTCCCCTTCAAACTTTTGGACTGCTATTTTACATTGAGAATGTGTGTTTTTTCCTTACAGCTGACAAAATCTTACACAAATTGTCAAGTCTGGATTTTAGGTTGTTTTGGTAATTTTCAAAATCTAACTTCACTTTCATATAAATCCCAAAACACGTAAATCGATACTATTAACCTTCTTAAAGACTACAACTGCCTTATCAACCTGTCAAACCTGGAGTCTTCGGACAAACCTTCCGAACATGGCTGTAAAGAATAAGGAGCGAAACAAATATCCAATTTGTGTGAATTATTTGTGAAAAGTGTTGATTTATTTATGCCCAGTAGGAAGAGAACAAGTGCAAACTGCTCTCACTAGCTACCATAAACAAAATATTGTAAAAACAAACTCACACAGCCCTTGGCACAGGACACTTGACTAAGAGTGGTCTGTTAATTCCAAAGACAGGATGAGGCCTCAGAAAAACCGGAAGCAGGAAAAGGCAAAGTAGAGAATGGAAACCAGTGCAGGATCTGACTTCTGGTATTGTAGCATCAAAGGTGAAACTCTGTTTCCCTTGGAAGCACACTCTCAAGAGGGCAGCAGACACGGGTTTCAAGGTGATGCGCTGAGTGTTAGAAGAGTGCACAGCAGATGCTTGGCTGACAGAACTCAAAGAAATCAGCTCAAAATATCCCCACAATTGAATCTGAGACCAAGATCCAAGCTGCCAAATCTGAGCTAGCAGAGGCAGCGGAAAGAGCGGGATAGGGCTACGGATAATGGCTCTCGCAGAACTCAGGGATCTAGAGTGCATTGTGGGTTTTGGTGGGTACTTTCAAGAGAGCATAGAGAACTGTGATCTCAGTGAGATAGCAAACGCACTGGCGCATGAGGTTGAGTTTATCGATATGTCCTATGGCCACATCAACTGCATCTGCAGGACCAGGGTCCAATTTGACATTTTGCCATTAGAGCACGTGTGGGGCTCAATCAGAGGTATCATGCATCTGGACTGAGGGTTCCAGGGGGAGTTGGGTTTGAAATCAGTATTAAAAGTTTTAGGATATGCTACATTCATAACCTGGATTGGGATTACAGTCTGGTTTGAGGCAGAGGATGTGGAACAGCTCTGTGGTTGCATTCGTGAACCCATAACTCAAGAATGAGAGAACTATGAAGAGTGGTCAAAGTCCACAGCATGAGAAGATGAAGCATTTCTTACAGCATTATCACCCAATTGCAGATGCTATATTTTGGACGGCACTGACATTGTACTGCACCGAGGAAATATTGGTCGGTCTGCGGGATCATCCCAGCAGGTCCTGAAGTATGACATCCATATATATGCTTCCACTGGTGTTTCTGTAGACAGAGAAGCTCTGGGAAGAACTGGTAACATTGGGACATTCCCATGGCAGTAGAAAGTACAAGCGCACTCTATGTTGGCTGTTTTGGAGACACTTCAAAATGACATACAGAAGAATGCAGAGCTGAAAACCTATAGAAGCTTCATTTCCACTAGAGGAAGTGCCCTGTGCCCTTTCAGAATTGTGAGATTAGTGTAATAAAAATGAGGTTCTACTAACTGAAACAGTATGGTGTGTTCATCCCAACAAAGGCAACACCAGGATTTAGAGATATACCAGACAACACACACAGGAAGAGGGCATGGCATCAAGGTCTAGGGAAAATTGTCCTCACAGAAATAACATTGAATTGCGTACACAAAAGTGTCTAATGTTTGCATGTAACCAAGCCATATAAGTCTAAATTAGTTACATGATTGTACTTGACCAATAGAGAAAAAGAAGTATAGTAAAAGAAACAGGAAGTACCATGTCAGTTCCAAAGATATTGAAGGCCCAAAAAATAAGCTTTCCAACAACTAGACGGCAAAACCATAACAGAGCAAGCTCTGAAAATGGAGGTGAGGAAATCACTGATGAACAACAGTGCCTCAGAATCACAAAAGGCAGAATACCAGGAAAGGGAAAGAGAAACTCTAAAGAAGAACACAATAGTATCTGAAAACTCAATGGATGAGATAAAAACTGGGCTAAAGTCAATCCTAAGCAGACTGCATAATGCAGAGGGACTCGTGAATGACTGTGAGGACAGGGGAACAGAAATCCCTCCATCAGAAGAAGACACAGAAAAGCAAGTGCAAACCAACGCTAACATCACTTTTGAATCCTGGGTTAAGAAAATGCAGGTAAGAATAGGAATCATAGGATTCCCAAATGGAAAAGCAAGAGATAAAATAATAAATTCTGAAAAGGAATTTGTAGAATAATCACAATGAATCTTGCTGAAAGCCAAGAAAGTATCGTCTATACGAATTCAGGAAGTACACAGCGTCCAAAATTGGTGGAATACCAATAGAAAAACAAGCAGCTGTAGAATTCAAATAAACAAATTTCATGAGCATCCCAGTGATGTAAAATGCACCTCGAGGAAAGCAACCAAGTCACAACAGAACCTCCAGAGGGGTTTCAGCTGATATATCGACAGAAGTTTTGCAGCACAGGGAGGAGTGCCAGGACATAGACCATATCCTGAATGAGAAAAAGCTGCAATTTAGGGTAGCCTATGCCAAATGACTGCCGTTTATAACAACGGCAGAGCTAGAGTATTACACTGTCCGGCAAAATTTAAAAGAATTCAGCAGTTTGAGACTGATCCTAAAACAAAAATTGAGAATCCTACCCTGAGAAGAAAAGTAGCAAGATGAAATGGAAATAACAAAACCATTATTGCAAATGCAAGAAGAGCCTGAGTTGCAAAGAAGTAAGAAGAAGAAGTCAAGGAGGACATCAAAATCCTAAAGATGGGAGAAGTTAGCAGGAAATAATAGGTGATTTTAAGCACTATCTTAAGTGAATCAGCTTACATGACTGTCTGTCTGAAGCAAAAGGAGAGATGCATGCCCTAATGTGTTTGCAAAACAAACAATCAGACAAACAAACAAACACCAAAAAGTTACAGTTGGCTGACATATACCAAACAAACATGAATATTCAAGACAAAATACTCAAAGTGATGTCAAGGATCATTCAGCACGCATCGACCTATTATGGCTGTTAGCATGTACTCAACACACTTGTATTCAGAAAACAGACGCGTGCATTAATATTCATAGATACTGATCCAGAAGTGCATATCATGAGCCAACTCAAATTACGGTTTTGAATAAGAGTGGGTCATAGAACGGGATATAGACTTAGAATTCTTCCAAAGGATGAACGAATGCCTTATACTATCCTACGTAGAGAAGAAATGGCATAAGACTATAACAAAGAAAATAGGTCTGCAAAATTGTACTAAGAGCAAAAGAGTCAGACAGGAAAGTGCACGTTGGGATTGGTTTCATTTCTAGGAATTTCAGCCCCCATGAAACAAATGGATCCATGTTCTGAGAGTGTGGGTGTTTCAGCAGAAAGCAAAAGACGGATATGTAATCTGGGTGAATGGATATTACACAAACATGAGTTTCCTTGAGAGGGTCACTGTGTACTCTGAACTGTTAGAAAGATTAAATAGGTGTGAATCCATAAACTAATCATGGACACTTTTTCTTCCGTTTGTACTGTGTATACAGATCTCAACAAAAGGAAAGAGGGAAGAGAAAAGGACCATGGGACCCTTCTGGATAGAATCATATTTCCCTTAGGAAACTCTCGTCTAATGCAGCATCACCCCCAACACGGACTTGAAGCATCAACCACTGGGGATGGCAGTTACCTGTTGGATTCCATGTGGAATGTTGTTGTGTACCACGAGGAATGTTGTGGCTGGTGGATCCAAGGTAACAGGGCAGAATTCTGTGGGTGGATCAGTTTGATGGTGGTTCTGCTGCCCTATGTGGGTATTGGCTTAAGTCTTTTGTAGGGAAGCTGAGTAAGTTCGAGAAACTGCTGCTGCCAGAGTCCTGAGTTCATGGGTCAGTTTCCAGAATCTGAAAGGGCAGACAGAGGAAGATCTGCCTGTCATCAGCTTACTGGTGCGGCTCCAAGGTATTTTCAGACTTGCCCAGTCCTTTAGATGTCGACTTTATGGGAGACACGAAGAGAAGCTGGCAGAAAACCTGGCTGCATCGATTGAGGAGATGTGCCAACACATTGATGAATGTTGTTCTCCTACACTGTAGAATATCGGCATGGAGACATCTCTAGAGCATACCAGGCTCGAAAGACATTCATGAGACCTACTGAACCTCGCTGAAACGAGCAGAAATATACGGACAGTCAAGGTTCCCTTGAGAAAGTTACTCGATTCTCTGCTCCAGGAACGGGTCCAAGTTTCCTGACGTCTAAATGAGAAGAGATGGCAGAGATGATAAAAGCGCTCATGTTCATGGAAGAGGTCGTGAGAATCCACACATCCCAAGGGGCATTTAAGAAACATTCAGATGGAAATGCACCAAGCCCAAGTAAGCCTATTCCCACGTTTGTGCCTAGCTATCAATCACATGCTCTTCCCTCCACTCCACTCAGGCATCCATTTCAAAGTATCAGAACCTGAGCTGCAATGAATCCAGTAGGAGGAGGGCAAGCCCCTACTAGAATCAGAGTTCCTCCTCCTTCACACTCAGTGAACAACAGTGAATTCCTTAAAGTTCAAATACTCTTGACTAAAATAGATAGGAATTGAATACTTAGCTCACACAAAGAAATGATGACCTTCCCCTAGATTCAGGACATGCTGGGTTTATGTATTCTTTGGGCTGAATGGAGTGTGGAAATTGAGGGGATTCTTTGAATGAACTTGAATATGAATTAGGCCTCAGTTTTTCAAGGCAGTACAGGAAAATCTTAGAAGTCAGATAGTGAACTGAACTGTAAAATTCGCCAAACACATTAAAGACACATTTTATGTGGACAGTCATTCACTTCCGTCAAGCCCCGGGTGCACTATATCATGGAGGTGCAGACTTGGTTGTTAAATTGCTTTCCCCAACATGATCGGATGATTAAGCCTTCTCAGCACTGATAGAAGAGCACCTGGTTCTCAATAGCCTAGCATAGCTGCAGCAGGTTTCTCATAGTTAAATGCCTCAAGGTGCTTTTGGAATCAACCCTAAATGTGTATACTCTGTTTAGATTTCCTTGTATATTCCTAGAGAGGAATGTTACCCCTTGAAATGCCAACATTGCCTAGTATGTGTCATTGGGAATAAATGGCACCAAGTACACTAGGGAAACCAAGGATGGGCGTTATTTCATGGTTCCAATAGGTATTTCATTGTTCTTTTTGTTGTTGGAGGCTTCAAGAGAAAAGAGTTGGCATGTCCCCTTCAAACTTTTGGACTGCTATTTTACATTGAGACTGTCTGTTTTTTCCTTAGTGCTGACAAAGTCTTATAGAAATTGTCAAGTCTGGCTTTTAGGCTAATTTGGTAATTTTCAAAAACTAACTTCACTCTCATATAAATGCCAAAACACGTAAATAGATACTATTAACCTTCTTAAAGACTGCAACTGCCTTATCAACATAATGTCAAAGCTGGAGTCTTCGGACAAATCCTCCGACCATGGCTGTATAGAAAATGGTGCGAAACAAATATCCAATTTCTGTGAATGATTTGTGAAAAGTGTTGATTTGTCGATGCTCATTAGGAAGAGAACAAGTGCAAACTGCTCTCACTAGCTACCATACACAAAATATTGTAAAAACACACTCACCCAGCCCTTGGCACAGGACACTTGCCTAAGAGTGGTCTGTTAGTTCCAAAGACAGGATGAGGCCTCAGAAAAACCGGAAGCAGGAAAAGGCAAAGTAGAGAATGGAAACCAGTGCAGGATCTGACCTCTGGAATTGGAGCATTAAAGGTGAAACTCTGTTTTACTTGGAAGCACACTCTCAAGCCGGCAGCAGGAATGGGATTGAAGGTGATGCGCTGAGTGTTAGAAGAGTGCACAGCAGATGCTTGGCTGACAGAACTCAAAGAAATCAGCTCAAAATATCCCCACAATTGAATCTGAGACCAAGATCCAAGGTGCCAAATCTGAGCTAGCAGAGGCAGCCTAAATAGAGGGATATGGCTACGGATGATGGCTCTCGCAGAACTCAGGGATCTAGAGTGCGTTGTGGGTTTTGGTGGGTACTTTCAAGAGAGCAAAGAGAACTGTGATCTCAGTGAGATAGCAAACGCACTGGCGCATGAGGTTTAGTTTAACGATATGTCCTATTGCCACATCCATTGCATCTGCAGGACCAGGGTCCAATTTGATATTTTGCCAACAGAGCACATGTGTGGCTCAATCACAGGTATCATGCATCTGGACTGAGGGTTCCAGTGGGCGTTGGGTTTGAAATCAGTATTAAAAGTTTTAGGATCTGCTACAATCAAAACCTGGATTGGGATTACAGTCTGGTTTGAGGCAGAGGATGAAGAACAGCTCTGTGGTTGCCTTTGTGAACCCATTAATCAAGAATGAGAGAACTAGGAAGAGTGGTCAAATTCCACAGCATGAGAAGATGAAGCATTACTTACAGCATTATCACACAAATGCAGATGCAACATTTTGGACGGCACTGACAGGGTACTGCACCGAGGACACATAGGACTGTCTGCGGGATCATCCCAGCAGGCCCTGAAGTATGACACCCATACATATGCTTCCACTGGTGTTTCTGTAGACAGAGAAGCTCTGGGAAGAACTGGTAACATTGGCACATTCCCATGGTAGTAGAAAGTACAAGCGCACTCTATGTTGGCTGTTTTGGAGACACTTCAAAATGACACAAAGAAGAATGCAGAGCTGAAAACCTATAGAAGCTTCATTTCCACTAGAGGAAGTGCCCTGTGCCCTTTCAGAATTGTGAGATTAGTGTAATAAAAATGAGGTCCTACTAACTGAAATAGTATGGTGTGTTCATCACATCAAAGGCAACACCAGGATTTAGAGATATACCAGACAACACACACAGGAAAAGGGCATGGCATCAAGGTCTAGGGAAAATTGTAATCACAGAAATACCATGGAATTGCATACACAAAAGAGTCTAAATTTGCACTTAACCAAGCCCTATAAGTCTATATTAGATACATGATAGTACCTGAAATGTAGAGTAAAAGAAGTATAGTAAAAGAAACAGGAAGTACCATTTTCAGTTCCAAAGAGATTGAAGGCCCAAAAAATAAGCTATCAAACAACTAGACGGCAAAACGATACCAGAGCAAGCTCTGAAAATGGAAGTGTGGAAAACAATGATGAACCACAGTGCCTCAGAATCACAAAAGTCTGAATACCAGAAAAAGGGGAAGAGAAACAATAAAGAACAACACAATATTATCAGAAAACTCAATGGATGAGATAAAAACTGGGCTAAAGTCAATCCTAAGCAGACTACATAATGCAGAGGGACTCGTGAATGTCTGTGAGGACAGGGGAACAGAAATCCCTCCATCAGAAAAAGACACAGAAAAGCAAGTGCAAAACAACGCTAACATCACTCTTGAATCCTACGTTAAGAAAAAGCAGATAAGAATAGGATTCATAGCATTCCCAAATGGAAAACAAGAGATAAAATAATAAATTCTTAAAAGGAATTTGTAGAAAAATCAGAATGAATCTTGCTGAGAGCCAAGAAAGTATCATCTATACGAATTCAGGAATTACACAGTGTCCAAAAGAGTTGGAATACCAATAGACCAACAAGCAGCTGTAGAATTCAAATAAATAAAGTTCATGATCATCCCAGTGATGTAAAATGCACCTCGAGGAAAGCAACTTAGTCACAACAGTACCTCCAGACGGGTTTCAGCTGATATCTCGGCAGAAATTTTCAGCACGGGGAAGAGTGCCCGGACATAGCCCATAACATGAATGAGAAAAAAATGAAATCTAGGGTAGCCTATGCCAAATGCCCGCCGTTCATAACAACGGCAGATCTAGGGAATTTCACTGACCGGCAAACCTGAAAAGAATTCAGCGGTTTGAGACTGATCCTAAAACAAAAATTGAGAATCCTACCCTGAGAAGAAAAGTAGCAAGATGAAATTGAAATAACAAAACCATTATTGCAAATGCAAAAAGAGCCTGATTTGCAAAGAAGTAAGAAGAAGAAGGCAAGGAGGACATCAAAATCCTAAAGATGGGAGAGGGTAGCAGGTAATCATAGGTGATTTTAAGCAGTGTCTTAAGTGAATCAGCTTACATTGTTGTCTGTCTGAAGCAAAAGGAGAGATGCATTGCCTAATGTGTTTGCAAAACAAACAATCAGACAAACAAACAAACACCAAAAGTTTACAGTTTGCTGACATATACCAAACAACCATGAATATTCAAGACAATATACTCAAAGTGATGTCAAGGATCATTCAGCACGCAGCAACCTATTATCGCTGTTAGCATGTACTCAACACACTTGTATTCAGAAAACAGACGCGTGCATTACTATTCATAGACACTGATCCAGAAGTGCATATCATGAGCCAACACAAATGACGGTTTTGAATAACAGTGGGTCATAGAACGGGATATAGTATTATAAGGCTTCCAACAGGATGAACAAATGCCTTATTCTACCCTACGTAGAGAAGAAATGGAATAAGCCTATAACAAAGACAAGAAGCTCTGCAAAACTGTACTAAGTGCAAAAGAGTCAGACAGGAAAGTGCACGTTGGGATTGGTTTCATTTCTAGGGATTTCAGCACCCATGAAACAAATGGATCCATTTTCTGAAAGTGTGGGTGTTTCAGCAGAAAGCAACAGACGGATATGTAATCTGGGTGAATGGATACTACACAAACATGAGTTTCCTTGAGTGGGTCTCTGTGTACTGTGAACTGTTAGAAAGTTTAAATAAGTGTGAATCCATAAACTGAACATGGACATACTTCCCTCTGTTTTTTACTGTGTATACAGATCTGAACAAAAGGAAAGAGGGAAGAGAAAAGGACCATGGGACCCTTGTGGATAGAATCACATTTCCCTTAGGAAACTCTCGTCTAATGCAGCATCACCCCCAACAAGGTATTGATGCATCAACCACTGGGGATGGCAGTTACCGGTTGGATTCCAGGTGGAATGTTGGTGTGCACCACGAGGCTTGTTGCGGCTGGTGGATCCAAGGTAACAGGGCAGAATTCTGTGGGTGGATCAGTTTGATGGTGGGTCTGCTGCCCTATGTGGGGATTGGCTTAGGTCTTTTGTTCGGGAACCTGAGTAAGTTCGAGATACTGCTGCTGCCCAAAGACCTGAGTTCACGGGTCAGTTTCCAGAATCTGAAAGGGCAGATAGTGGAAGATCTGCCTGTCATCAGCTTACTGGTTAGGCTCCGAGGTATTTTCAGACTTGCCCAGTCCTGTTGACTTCGACTTTATGGGAGACACGAAGAGAAGCTGGCAGAAAAACTGGCTGCATGGATTGAGGAGATGTGCGAACACATTGATGGGAGTTGTTCTGCTACAGTGGGGAATAAATGCATGGAGACATCTCTAGAGAATACCAGGCTAGAAAGACATTCATGAGACCTACTGAATCTCGCTGAAATGGGCAGAAACATACGGAAAGTCAAGGTTCCCTTGAGAAATTTACTCGATTCCCTGCTCCAAGAACGGGTCCAAGATTCCTGACGTCTAAAAGAGAAGAGATGGCAGAGATGATAAAAGCGCTCATGTTCTTGGAAGAGGTCGTGAGAATCCACACATCCCAAGGGACATTTACGAATAATTCAGACCAAAATTCACCAAGCCCAGGTAAGCCTATTCCCACGTTTGTGCCCAGCTATCAATCACATGCTCTTCCCTCCACTCCAGTCAGGCATCCATTTCAAAGTATCAGAACCTGAGCTGCAATGAATCCAGTAAGAGGACAGCAAGCCCTTACTAGAATCAGAGTTCCTACTCCTTCACAATCGGTGAACAGCAGTGAAATCCTTAAAGTTCATATACTCTCGAATAAAATAAATAGGAATTGAATACTTAGCTCACTCAATGAAATGATGACTTTCCCCTAGATTCAGGAAATTTTGGTGTTATGTATTCTTTGGACTGAAAGGAGTGTGGGAAGTGAGGGAAATATTTGAAGGAAATTGAATATGTATTAGGCCTCAGTTTATCAAGACAGTACAGGAAAATATTAAAAGTCAAATAGTGAACTGAACTGTAAAATTCGCCAAACACATTAAAGACACACTTTATGTGGACAGTCATTCACTTCCGTCAAGCCCCGGGTGCACTATATCTTGGAGGTGCAGACTTGGTTGTTAAATTGCTTTCCCCAACATGATCGGATGATTAAGCCTTCTCAGCACTGATAGAAGAGCACCTGGTTCTCAATAGCCTAGCATAGCTGCAGCAGGTTTCTCATAGTTAAATGCCTCTAGGTGCTTTTGGAATCAAGCCTAAAAGTATATATTCCGTTTAGATTTTCTTGTATATTCCTAGAGAGGATTGTTACACCTTGAAATGCCAACATTGCCTAGTATGTGTCATTGGGAGTAAAGGGCACCAGGTGCACAAGGGAAACCCAGGATGGGGGTTATTTCATGGTTCCAATAAGTATTTCATTGTTCCTTTTGTTGTTGGAGGCTTCAAGAGAAAAGGGTTGGCATGTCCCCTTCAAAGTTTTGGACTGCTATTTTACATTGAGACTGTCTGTTTTTTCCTTAGAGCTGACAAAATCTTACTGAAATTGACAACTCTTGCTTCTAGGTTGATTTGGTAATTTTCAAAAACTAACTTCACTTTCATATAAATCCCAAAACACGTAAATCGATACTGTTAACTTTCCGAAAGTCTGCAACTGCCTTGTCAACATAAGGTCAAAGCTGGAGTCTTCGGACAAACACTCCGACGATGGCTGTAAAAAAACAGAGCGAATCAAATATCCAATTTCTGTGAATTATATGTGGAAAATGTTGATTTATCAATGCCCAGTAGGAAGAGAACCAGTGCAAACTGCTCTCACTAGCTACCATACACAAAATATTGTAAACACCCACTCACCCAGCCCTTGGCAAGGACACTTTCCTAAGAGTGGTCTGTTACTTCCAAAGACAGGATGAGGCCTCAGAAAACCTGGTAGCAGGAAAATGCAAATTAGAGAATGGAAACCAGTGCAGGATCTGACCTCTGGTAATGGAGCATCAAAGGTGAAAATCTGTTTTCCTTGGAAGCACACTCTCAAGCCGGCAGCAGGCATGGGATTGAAGGTGATGCGCTGAGTGTTAGCAGAGAGAACAGCAGATGCTTGGCTGACAGAACTCAAAGAAATCAGCTCAAAATATCCCCAAAATTGAATCTGAGACCAAGATCCGAGCTGCCAAATCTGAGCTAGCAGAGGCAGCGGAAAAGAGGGGTAGGGCTACGGATGATGGCTCTCGCAGGACTCAGGGATCTAGAGTGCGTTGTGGGTTTTGGTGGGTACTTTCAAGAGAGCAAAGAGAACTGTGACCTCAGTGAGACAGCAACCGCACTGGCGCGTGAGATTGAGTTTATTGATATGTCCTATGGCCACATCCACTGCATCTTCAGGACCAGGGTCCAATTTGACATTTTGCCATTAGAGCACGTGTGGGGCTCAATCAGAGGTATCATGCAACTGGACTGAGGGTTCCTGGGGGCGTTGGGTTTGAAATCAGTATTAAAAGATTTAGGATCTGCTACATTCATAACCTGGATTGGGATTACAGTCTGGTTTGAGGCAGAGGATGCGGAACACCTCTGTGGTTGCCTTCGTGAACCCATTACTCAAGAATGAGAGAACTAGGAAGAGTGGTCAATGTCCACAGCAGGAGAAGATGAAGCATTTCTTACAGCATTATCACCCAAATGCAGATGCTACATATTGGATGGCACTGACAGGGTACTGCACCGAGGACACATAGGTCGGTCGGCGGGATCATCCCAGCAGGCGCTGAAGTATGACATCCATACATATGCTTCCACTGGTGTTTCTGTAGACAGAGAAGCTCTGGGAAGAACTGGTAACATTGGGACATTCCCATGGCAGTAGAAAGTACAAGCACACTCTATGTTGGCTGTTTTGGAGACACTACAAAATGACATACAGAAGAATGCAGAGCTGAAAACCTATAGAAGCTTCATTTCCACTAGAGGAAGTGCCCTGTGCCCTTTCAGAATTGTGAGATTAGTGTAATAAAAATGAGGTTCTACTAACTGAAACAGTATGTTGTGTTCATCCCAACAAAGGCAACACCAGGATTTAGAGATATACCAGACAACACACACAGGAACATGGCATGGCATCAACGTCTAGGGAAAATTGTCTTCACAGAAATAACTTGGAATTGCGTACACCAAAGAGTCTAAAGTTTTCACTTAACTAAGCCCTATAAGTCTATATTAGATACATGATAGTACCTGAACTGTAGAGTAAAAGAAGTATAGAAAAAGAAACAGGAAGTACCATTTTCAGTTCCAAAGAGATTGAAGGCCCAAAAAATAAGCTTTCAAACAACTAGACGGCAAAACGATACCAGAGCAAGCTCTGAAAATGGAGGTGAGGAAAACACTGATGAACCACAGTGCCTCAGAATCACAAAAGGCAGAATACCAGAAAAGGGGAAGAGAAACTCTAAAGAAGAACACAATAGTATCAGAAAACTCAATGGATGAGATAAAAACTGGGCTAAAGTCAATCCTAAGCAGACTACATAATGCAGAGGGACTCGTGAATGACTGTGAGGACAGGGGAACAGAAATCCCTCCATCAGAAAAAGACACAGAAAAGCAAGTGCAAACCAACGCTAACATCACTGTTGAATCCTTCGTTAAGAAAAAGCAGGTAAGAATAGGAATCATAGGATTCCCAAATGGAAAAGCAAGAGATAAAATAATAAATTCTTAAAAGGAATTTGTAGAAAAATCAGAATGAAACTTGCTGAGAGCCAAGAAAGTATCATCTATACGAATTCAGGAAGTACACAGTGTCCAAAAGAGGTGGAAAACAAAAAGACCAACAAGCAGCTGTAGAATTCAAATAAACAAAGTTCATGATCATCCCAGTGATGTAAAATGCATCTCGAGGAAAGCAACTTAGTCACAACAGTACCTCCAGACGGGTTTCAGCTGATATCTCGGCAGAAATTTTCAGCACGGGGAAGAGTGCCCGGACATAGCCCATAACATGAATGAGAAGAAAATGAAATCTAGGGTAGCCTATGCCAAATGCCCGCCGTTCATAACAACGGCAGATCTAGGGAATTTCACTGACCGGCAAACCTGAAAAGAATTCAGCGGTTTGAGACTGATCCTAAAACAAAAATTGAGAATCCTACCCTGAGAAGAAAAGTAGCAAGATGAAATTGAAATAACAAAACCATTATTGCAAATGCAAAAAGAGCCTGATTTGCAAAGAAGTAAGAAGAAGAAGGCAAGGAGGACATCAAAATCCTAAAGATGGGAGAGGGTAGCAGGTAATCATAGGTGATTTTAAGCAGTGTCTTAAGTGAATCAGCTTACATTGTTGTCTGTCTGAAGCAAAAGGAGAGATGCATTGCCTAATGTGTTTGCAAAACAAACAATCAGACAAACAAACAAACACCAAAAGTTTACAGTTTGCTGACATATACCAAACAACCATGAATATTCAAGACAATATACTCAAAGTGATGTCAAGGATCATTCAGCACGCAGCAACCTATTATCGCTGTTAGCATGTACTCAACACACTTGTATTCAGAAAACAGACGCGTGCATTACTATTCATAGACACTGATCCAGAAGTGCATATCATGAGCCAACACAAATGACGGTTTTGAATAAGAGTGGGTCATAGAACGAGATATAGTATTATAAGTCTTCCAACAGGATGAACAAATGCCTTATTCTACCCTACGTAGAGAAGAAATGGCATAAGCCTATAACAAAGACAATTAGCTCTGCAAAACGGTACTAAAAGCAAAAGAGACAGACAGGAAAGTGCACGTTGGGATTGGTTTCATTTCTAGGGATTTCAGCACCCATGAAACAAATGGATCCATTTTCTGAAAGTGTGGGTGTTTCAGCAGAAAGCAACAGACGGATATGTAATCTGGGTGAATGGATACTACACAAACATGAGTTTCCTTGAGTGGGTCTCTGTGTACTGTGAACTGTTAGAAAGTTTAAATAAGTGTGAATCCATAAACTGATCATGGACACACTTCCCTCCATTTGTACTGTGTATACAGATCTGAACAAAAGGAAAGAGGGAAGAGAAAAGGACCATGGGACCCTTGTGGATAGAATCACATTTCCCTTAGGAAACTGTCGTCTAATGCAGCATAACCCACAACACAGACTTGATGCATCAACCACTGTGGATGACAGTTACTGGTTGGATTCCAAGTGGAATGTTGGTGTGTACCACGAGGCTTCTTGCGGCTGGTGGATTAAAGGTAACTGGGCAGAATTCTGTGGGTGGATCTGTTTGATGGTGGTTCTGCTGCCCTATGTGGAGATTGGCTTAGGTCTTTTTTTCGGGAACCTGATTAAGTTCGAGATACTGCTGCTGCCCAAAGACCTGAGTTCACGGGTCAGTTTCCAGAATCTGAAAGGGCCGACAGTGGAAGATCTGCCTGTCATCAGCTTACTGGTGAGGCTCCGAGTTATTTTCAGACTTGCCCTGTCCTGTTGATGTCAACATTATGGGAGACACGAAGAGAAGCTGGCAGAAAAACTGGCTGCATAGATTGAGGAGATGTGCGAACACATTGATGAAAGTTGTTCTGCTACAGTTGAGAATATCGGCATGGAGACATCTCTAGAGCATACCAGGCTGAAAAGACATTCATGAGACCTACTGAACCTCGCTGAAACGGGCAGAAACATACGGAGAGTCAACGTGCCCTTGAGAAAGTTACTCGATTCACTGCTCCAAGAACGGGTCCAAGATTCCTGACGTCTAAAAGAGAAGAAATGGCAGAGATGATTAAAGCACTCATGTTCTTGGAAGAGGTCGTGAGAATCCACACATCCCAAGGGGTATTTACGAATCATTCAGACCGAAATGCACCAAGCCCTGGTAAGCCTATTCCCACGTTTGTGCCTAGCTATCAATCACATGCTCTTCCCTCCACTCCACTCAGGCATCCATTTCAAAGGATCAGAACCTGAGCTGCAATGAATCCAGAAGGAGGAGAACAAGCCCCTACTAGAATCAGAGTTCCTCCTCCTTCACACTCGGTGAACAACAGTGAAATCCTTAAAGGTCAAATACTCTCGACTATAATAGATAGGAGTTGAATACTTAGCTCACACAAAGAAATGATGACCTTCCCCTAGATTCAGGAAATGTTGGGGTTATATATTCTTTGGCTGTAAGGATTGTGGGAAGTGAGGGGAATCTTTGAATGAACTTGAATATTTATTAGGCCTCAGTTTTTCAAGACAGTACAGGAAAATATTCGAAGTCAGATAGTAAACTGAACTGTAAAATTCGCCAAACACATTAAAGACACAGGTTATGTGGACAGTCATTCACTTCCGTCAAGCCCAGGTGCACTATATCTTGGAGGTGCAGACTTGGTTGTTAAATTGCTTTCCCCAACATGATCGGATGATTAAGCCTTCTCAGCACTTATAGAAGAGCACCTGGTTCTCAGAAGCCTAGCATAGCTGCAGCAGGTTTCTCATAGTTAAATGCCTCTAGGTGCTTTTGGAATCAAGCCTAAATGTATATATTCTGTTTAGATTTTCTTGTATACTCCTAGAGAGGAATGTTACCCCTTGAAATGCCAACATTGCCTAGTATGTGTCATTGAGAATAAAGGGCACCAGGTGCACAAGGGAAACCCAGGATGGGGGTTATATCATGGTTCCAATAGGTATTTCATGGTTCCTTTTTTTGTTGGAGTCTTCAAGAGAAAAGAGTTGGCATGTCCCCTTCAAACTTTTGGACTGCTATTTTACATTGAGACTGTCTGTTTTTTCCTTAGAGCTGACAAAATCTTACAGAAATTGTCAAGTCTGGTTTCTAGGTTGATTTGGTAGTTTTCAAAATCTAACTTCACTTTCATATAAATCCCAAAACACGTAAATCGATACTATTAACCTTCTTAAAGACTGCAACTGCCTTATCAACATAATGTCAAAGCTGGAGTCTTCGGACAATCCCTCCGACCATGGCTGTAAAGAAAATGGAGTGAAACAAATATTCAATTTCTGTGAATTATTTGTGAAAAGTGTTGATTTGTCGATGCCCAGTAGGAAGAAAACCAGTGCAATCTGCTCTCACTAGCTACCATACACAAAATATTGTAAACACACACTCACCCAGCCCTTGGCACAAGACACTTGCCTAAGAGTGGTCTGTTACTTCCAAAGACAGGATGAGGCCTCAGAAAACCTGGTAGCAGGAAAAGGCAAAGTAGAGAATGGAAACCAGTGCAGGATCTGACCTCTGGTAATGGAGCATCAATGGTGAAAGTCTGTTTTCCTTGGAAGCACACTCTCAAGCCGGCAGCAGGCATGGGATTGAAGGTGATGTGCTGAGTGTTAGCAGAGTGCACAGCAGATGCTTGGCTGACAGACCTCAAAGAAATCAGCTCAAAATATCCCCACAATTTAATCTGAGACCAAGATCCGAGCTGCCAAATCTGAGCTAGCAGAGGCAGCGGAAAAGAGGGGTAGGGCTACGGATGATGGCTCTCGCAGGACTCAGGGATCTAGAGTGCGTTGTGGGTTTTGGTGGGTACTTTCAAGAGAGCAAAGAGAACTGTGACCTCAGTGAGACAGCAACCGCACTGGCGCGTGAGATTGAGTTTATTGATATGTCCTATGGCCACATCCACTGCATCTTCAGGACCAGGGTCCAATTTGACATTTTGCCATTAGAGCACGTGTGGGGCTCAATCAGAGGTATCATGCAACTGGACTGAGGGTTCCTGGGGGCGTTGGGTTTGAAATCAGTATTAAAAGATTTAGGATCTGCTACATTCATAACCTGGATTGGGATTACAGTCTGGTTTGAGGCAGAGGATGCGGAACACCTCTGTGGTTGCCTTCGTGAACCCATTACTCAAGAATGAGAGAACTAGGAAGAGTGGTCAATGTCCACAGCATGAGAAGATGAAGCATTTCTTACAGCATTATCACCCAAATGCAGATGCTACATATTGGATGGCACTGACAGGGTACTGCACCGAGGACACATAGGTCGGTCGGCGGGATCATCCCAGCAGGCGCTGAAGTATGACATCCATACATATGCTTCCACTGGTGTTTCTGTAGACAGAGAAGCTCTGGGAAGAACTGGTAACATTGGGACATTCCCATGGCAGTAGAAAGTACAAGCACACTCTATGTTGGCTGTTTTGGAGACACTTCAAAATGACATACAGAAGAATGCAGAGCTGAAAACCTATAGAAGCTTCATTTCCACTAGAGGAAGTGCCCTGTGCCCTTTCAGAATTGTGAGATTAGTGTAATAAAAATGAGGTTCTACTAACTGAAACAGTATGTTGTGTTCATCCCAACAAAGGCAACACCAGGATTTAGAGATATACCAGACAACACACACAGGAACATGGCATGGCATCAACGTCTAGGGAAAATTGTCTTCACAGAAATAACTTGGAATTGCGTACACCAAAGAGTCTAAAGTTTTCACTTAACTAAGCCCTATAAGTCTATATTAGATACATGATAGTACCTGAACTGTAGAGTAAAAGAAGTATAGAAAAAGAAACAGGAAGTACCATTTTCAGTTCCAAAGAGATTGAAGGCCCAAAAAATAAGCTTTCAAACAACTAGACGGCAAAACGATACCAGAGCAAGCTCTGAAAATGGAGGTGAGGAAAACACTGATGAACCACAGTGCCTCAGAATCACAAAAGGCAGAATACCAGAAAAGGGGAAGAGAAACTCTAAAGAAGAACACAATAGTATCAGAAAACTCAATGGATGAGATAAAAACTGGGCTAAAGTCAATCCTAAGCAGACTACATAATGCAGAGGGACTCGTGAATGACTGTGAGGACAGGGGAACAGAAATCCCTCCATCAGAAAAAGACACAGAAAAGCAAGTGCAAACCAACGCTAACATCACTGTTGAATCCTTCGTTAAGAAAAAGCAGGTAAGAATAGGAATCATAGGATTCCCAAATGGAAAAGCAAGAGATAAAATAATAAATTCTTAAAAGGAATTTGTAGAAAAATCAGAATGAAACTTGCTGAGAGCCAAGAAAGTATCATCTATACGAATTCAGGAAGTACACAGTGTCCAAAAGAGGTGGAAAACAAAAAGACCAACAAGCAGCTGTAGAATTCAAATAAACAAAGTTCATGATCATCCCAGTGATGTAAAATGCATCTCGAGGAAAGCAACTTAGTCACAACAGTACCTCCAGACGGGTTTCAGCTGATATCTCGGCAGAAATTTTCAGCACGGGGAAGAGTGCCCGGACATAGCCCATAACATGAATGAGAAGAAAATGAAATCTAGGGTAGCCTATGCCAAATGCCCGCCGTTCATAACAACGGCAGATCTAGGGAATTTCACTGACAGGCCAACCTTAAAAGAATTCAGCAGTTTGAGACTGATCCTAAAACAAAAATTGAGAATCCTACCCTGAGTAGAAAAGTAGCAAGATGAAATGGAAATAACAAAACCATTATTGCAAATGAAAGAAGAGCCTGATTTGCAAAGAAGTAAGAAGAAGAAGGCAAGGAGGACATCAAAATCCTAAAGATGGGAGAGGGTAGCAGGAAATCATAGGTAATTTTAATCACTATCTTAAGTGAATAAGCTTACATGACTGTCTGTCATAAGCAAAAGGAGAGATGCATGGCCTAATGTGTTTGCAAAACAAACAATCAGACAAACAAACACCAAAAGGTTACAGTTGGCTGACATATACCAAACAACCATGATTATTCAAGACAAAATACTCAAAGTGATGTCAAGGATCATTCAGCACGCATCGACCTATTATCGCTGTTAGCATGCACTCAACAAACTTGTATTCAGAAAACAGACGCGTGCATTACTATTCATAGATACTGATCCAGAAGTGCATATCGTGAGCCAACCCAAATGACGGTTTTGAATAAGAGTGTTTTATAGAACGGTATATAGTCTTACAAGTCTTCCAACAGGATGAACGAATGCCTAATTCTACCCTACGTAGAGAAGAAATGGCATAAGCCTATAGCAAAGACAAGTAGCTCTGCAAAACTGTACTAAGAGCAAAAGAGACAGACAGGAACGTGCACGTTGGGATTTGTTTCATTTCTAGGAATTTCAGCACCCGTGAAACAAATGGATCCATGTACTGAGAGTGTGGGTGTTTCAGCAGAAAGCAACAGATGGATATGTAATCTGGGTGAATGGATATTACACAAACATGAGTTTCCTTGAGTGGGTTTCTGTTTTCTGTGAATTGTTAGAAAGTTTAAATAGTTGTGAATCCATAAACTGATCATGGACACACTTCCCTCCATTTGTACTGTGTATACAGATCTGAACAAAAGGAAAGAGGGAAGAGAAAAGGACCATGGGACCCTTGTGGATAGAATCACATTTCCCTTAGGAAACTGTCGTCTAATGCAGCATAACCCACAACACAGACTTGATGCATCAACCACTGTGGATGACAGTTACTGGTTGGATTCCAAGTGGAATGTTGGTGTGTACCACGAGGCTTCTTGCGGCTGGTGGATTAAAGGTAACTGGGCAGAATTCTGTGGGTGGATCTGTTTGATGGTGGTTCTGCTGCCCTATGTGGAGATTGGCTTAGGTCTTTTTTTCGGGAACCTGATTAAGTTCGAGATACTGCTGCTGCCCAAAGACCTGAGTTCACGGGTCAGTTTCCAGAATCTGAAAGGGCCGACAGTGGAAGATCTGCCTGTCATCAGCTTACTGGTGAGGCTCCGAGTTATTTTCAGACTTGCCCTGTCCTGTTGATGTCAACATTATGGGAGACACGAAGAGAAGCTGGCAGAAAAACTGGCTGCATAGATTGAGGAGATGTGCGAACACATTGATGAAAGTTGTTCTGCTACAGTTGAGAATATCGGCATGGAGACATCTCTAGAGCATACCAGGCTGAAAAGACATTCATGAGACCTACTGAACCTCGCTGAAACGGGCAGAAACATACGGAGAGTCAACGTGCCCTTGAGAAAGTTACTCGATTCACTGCTCCAAGAACGGGTCCAAGATTCCTGACGTCTAAAAGAGAAGAAATGGCAGAGATGATTAAAGCACTCATGTTCTTGGAAGAGGTCGTGAGAATCCACACATCCCAAGGGGTATTTACGAATCATTCAGACCGAAATGCACCAAGCCCTGGTAAGCCTATTCCCACGTTTGTGCCTAGCTATCAATCACATGCTCTTCCCTCCACTCCACTCAGGCATCCATTTCAAAGGATCAGAACCTGAGCTGCAATGAATCCAGAAGGAGGAGAACAAGCCCCTACTAGAATCAGAGTTCCTCCTCCTTCACACTCGGTGAACAACAGTGAAATCCTTAAAGGTCAAATACTCTCGACTATAATAGATAGGAGTTGAATACTTAGCTCACACAAAGAAATGATGACCTTCCCCTAGATTCAGGAAATGTTGGGGTTATATATTCTTTGGCTGTAAGGATTGTGGGAAGTGAGGGGAATCTTTGAATGAACTTGAATATTTATTAGGCCTCAGTTTTTCAAGACAGTACAGGAAAATATTCGAAGTCAGATAGTAAACTGAACTGTAAAATTCGCCAAACACATTAAAGACACAGGTTATGTGGACAGTCATTCACTTCCGTCAAGCCCAGGTGCACTATATCTTGGAGGTGCAGACTTGGTTGTTAAATTGCTTTCCCCAACATGATCGGATGATTAAGCCTTTTCAGCACTTATAGAAGAGCACCTGGTTCTCAGAAGCCTAGCATAGCTGCAGCAGGTTTCTCATAGTTAAATGCCTCTAGGTGCTTTTGGAATCAAGCCTAAATGTATATATTCTGTTTAGATTTTCTTGTATACTCCTAGAGAGGAATGTTACCCCTTGAAATGCCAACATTGCCTAGTATGTGTCATTGAGAATAAAGGGCACCAGGTGCACAAGGGAAACCCAGGATGGGGGTTATATCATGGTTCCAATAGGTATTTCATGGTTCCTTTTTTTGTTGGAGTCTTCAAGAGAAAAGAGTTGGCATGTCCCCTTCAAACTTTTGGACTGCTATTTTACATTGAGACTGTCTGTTTTTTCCTTAGAGCTGACAAAATCTTACAGAAATTGTCAAGTCTGGTTTCTAGGTTGATTTGGTAGTTTTCAAAATCTAACTTCACTTTCATATAAATCCCAAAACACGTAAATCGATACTATTAACCTTCTTAAAGACTGCAACTGCCTTATCAACATAATGTCAAAGCTGGAGTCTTCGGACAATCCCTCCGACCATGGCTGTAAAGAAAATGGAGTGAAACAAATATTCAATTTCTGTGAATTATTTGTGAAAAGTGTTGATTTGTCGATGCCCAGTAGGAAGAAAACCAGTGCAATCTGCTCTCACTAGCTACCATACACAAAATATTGTAAACACACACTCACCCAGCCCTTGGCACAAGACACTTGCCTAAGAGTGGTCTGTTACTTCCAAAGACAGGATGAGGCCTCAGAAAACCTGGTAGCAGGAAAAGGCAAAGTAGAGAATGGAAACCAGTGCAGGATCTGACCTCTGGTAATGGAGCATCAAAGGTGAAAGTCTGTTTTCCTTTGAAGCACACTCTCAAGCCGGCAGCAGGCATGGGATTGAAGGTGATGTGCTGAGTGTTAGCAGAGTGCACAGCAGATGCTTGGCTGACAGACCTCAAAGAAATCAGCTCAAAATATCCCCACAATTTAATCTGAGACCAAGATCCGAGCTGCCAAATCTGAGCTAGCAGAGGCAGCGGAAAAAGAAGGATAAGGCTACGGATGATGGCTCTTGCAGAAGTCAGGGTTCTAGAGTGTGTTGTGGGTTTTGGTGGGTACTTTCAAGAGAGCAAAGAGAACTGTGTCCTCAGTGAGACAGCAACCGCACTGGCGCATGTGATTGAGTTTATCAATATGTCCTATTGCCACATCCACTGCATCTGCAGGACCAGGCTCCAATTTGACATTTTGACAATAGAGCACGTGTGGGGCTCAATCAGAGGTATCATGCATCTGGACTGTGTTTTCCAGGGGTTGTTGGGTTTGAAATCAGTATTAAAAGATTTAGGATCTGCTACATTCATAACCTGGATTGGGATTATAGTCTGTATTGAAGCAGAGGATGCGGAACAGCTTTGTGGTTGCCTTCATGAACACATTACTCAAGAATGAGAGAACTAGGAAGAGTGGTCAAAGTCCACAGCATGAGAAGATGAAGCATTTCTTACAGCATTATCACCCAAATGAAGATGCTACATTTTGGACGGCACTGACAGGGTACTGCACCGAGGACACATAAGTCGGTCTGCGGGATCATCCCAGCAGGCCCTGAAGTATGACATCCATACATATGCTTCCACTGGTGTTTCTGTAGACAGAGAATCTCTGGGAAAAACTGGTAACATTGGGACATTCCCATGGCAGTAGAAAGTACAAGCGCACTCTATGTTGGCTGTTTTGGAGACACTTCAAAATGACATACAGAAGAATGCAGAGCTGAAAACCTATAGAAGCTTCATTTCCACTAGAGGAAGTGCCCTGTGCCCTTTCAGAATTGTGAGATTAGTGTAATAAAAATGAGGTTCTACTAAGTGAAACAGTATGGTGTGTTCATCACAACAAATGCAACACCATCAATTAGAGATATACAAGAAAACACACACAGGAAGAGGGCATGGCATCAATGTCTTGGGAAAATTGTCCTCACAGAAATATCATGGAATTGCATACACCAAAGGGTCTAAAATTTTCACTTAACCAAGCCTTATAAGTCTATATTAGATACCTGATTGTACTTGACCAATAGAGAAAAAGAAGTATATTAAAAGAAACAGGAAGTACCATTTCAGTTCCAAAGATATTGAAGTCCCAAACTATAAGCTTTCAAGCAACTAGATGCAAAACTCTACCAGAGCAAGCATTGAAAACGGAGGTGAGAAAAACACTGTAGAACAACAGAGTCTCAGAATCACAAAACTCAGAATACCAGAAAAGGGGAAGGGAAACTCTAGAGAAGAACCAAATAATATCAGAAAACTCAATGGATGAGATAATAACTGGGCTTAAGTCAGTCCTAAGCAGACTAGATTATGCAGAGGGACTCGTGAATGTCTGTGAAGACACGGGTTAAGAAATCCCTTGATCAGAAAAAGACATAGAAAACAAGTGCAAACCAACGCAAACATCACTGTTGAATCCTGGTGTAAGACAAAGCATGAAAGAATAGGATTCATAAGAGTCCCAAAATGAAAAGCAAGAAATAAAATAAAAAATTCTGAAAAGGTGTTTGTAGAATAATCACAATGAAACATGCTGAAAGCCAAGAAAGGATCATCTATACCAATTCAGGAAGTACACACCGTCCAAAGGAGGTGAAATCGCAATACACCAACAAGCAGCTGTAAAATTCAAATAAACAAAGTTGATGATCATCCCAGTGATCTAAAATGCACCCCGAGGAAAGCAACTTATTCACAATAGAACTTCCAGTGGGGTTTCAGCTCATATCTCGGCAGAAATTTTGCAGGACAGGGAGGAGTGCCAGGACATAGGCCGTACCTGCAATGAGAAAAAGCTGCAATCTAGGGTAGCCAATGCCAAATGACCGCCGTTTCTAAGAACGGCAGAGCTAGGGAATTTCACTTACCAGCAAATCTTAAAAGAATTCAGCAGTTTGAATCTGATCCTAAAACACAAGTTGAGAATCCTTCCCTGAGTAGAAAAGTAGCAAGATGAAATGGAAATAAGAAAACCACCATTGAAAATGCAAGAAGAGCATGAGTTGCAAAGAAGAAACAAGAAGAAGGCAAGGAGGACATCAAAATCCTAAAGATGGGAGAGGGTAGCTGGAAATCATAGTTGATTTTAAGCACTATCTTAAGTGAATCAGCTTATATGGTTGTCTGTCTGAAGCAAAAGGAGAGATGCATGGCCTAATGTGTTTGCAAAACAAACAAACAATCAAACAAACAAACAAACACCAAAAGGTTACAGTTGGCTGACATATACCAAAGAACCATGATTATTCGATACAAAATACTCAAAGTGATGTCAAGGATCATTCAGCACGCATCGACCCAGTATGGCGGCTATCATGTACTCAACACACTTGTATTCAGAAAACAGATGCGTGCATTCATATTCATAAATATTGATTCATAAGTGCATATCGTGACCCAAACCAAATGACGGTTTTGAATATGATTGGTTCATAGAACGTGATATAGACTTACAAGTCTTCCAACAGGATGAACGAATGTCATATTCTACCCTACGTAGAGAAGAAACGGCATAAGCCTATAGCAAAGAAAAGTAGGTCTGCCAAGCTGTACTAAGAGCAAAATAGACAGACTTGAAAGGGCACATTGGGATTGGTTTCACTTCGAGGAATTTCAGCCCCCATGAAACAAATGGATCCATGTTCTGAGAGTGTGGATGTTTCAGCAGAAAGCAACAGACGGATATGTATTCTGGGTGAATGGACATTACACAAACATGACTTTATTTAGTGGGTCTCCGTGTACCGTGAACTGTTAGAAATTATCAAGACGTGTGAAAACATAAACTAAAAATGGACACACTTCCCTCCGTTTGTACTGTGTATACAGTCTGGACCAAAGGAAAGCGGGAAGAAAAAAGGACGATTGGACGCCAGTGGATTGAATCACATTTCCCTTAGGAACCTCTAGTCTAATGCAGCCCCTCCCCAACACTGAAAAAATGCAGCAAACATTGGGGATGGCAGTTACCGGATGGAATTCCAGATGGAATGTTGCTGTGTACCGCGAGGCTTGTTGTGGCTGGTGGAACCAAGGTACCTGGGCAGAATTCTGTGGGTGGATCAGTGTGATGGAGGGTCTGCCGCCCTCTGTGGAGCTTGCCTTTGGTCTTTTGCTCGGGAAGCTGTGCAAGTTCGAGTTACTGCTGCTGCCCAAAGACCTGAGTTCACGGGTCAGTTTCCAGAATTTGAAAGGGCAGACAGTGGAAGATCTGCCTGTCATCAGCTTACAGGTGAGGCTCAGAGTTACTTCCAGACTTGCCCAGTCCTGTTGACGTCGACTTTATGGGAGACACGAAGAGAAGCTGGCAGAAAAGCTGGCTGGACGGATTGAGCTGAGATGCGAACATATTGATGAGAGTTGTTCTGCTACAATGGAGAATACCGGCATGGAGGCTTCTCTAGAGAATTCCAGGCTTGAAATTCTTTCATGAGACCTACTGGACCTCGGTGATACTGGTAGAAATATAAGGAGTGTCAACGTGCACTTGAGAAAGTTACTCAATTCCCTGCTTCAAGAACGGGTCCAAGATTCCTGACGTCTATAAGAGAAGAGATGGCAGAGATGATAAAAGCGCTCATGTTCTTGGAAGAGGTCATGAGAATCCACAGGTCCCAAGGGGCATTTACAAACCATTCAGACCAAAATGCACCAAGCCCAGGTAAGCCTTTTCCCAGGTTTGGGCATAGCTATCAGGCACTTGCAATTCCCACCCCTCCACTCAGTCATCTATTTTAAAGAATCAGATCCTGAGCTGCAATGAAGCCAGTAGGAGAAGAGCAAGCCCCTCCTAGAATCAGAGTTCCTCCAACTTCACACTCTGTGAAGAATGGTGAATTCCTTAAAGGTCAAATACTCTCAACTAAAATAGATAGGAATTTAATACTCAGCTCACACAAAGAAATGATGACCTTCCCGTAGATTCAGCAAATGCTGTGATTAAGTCTTTTTCGGGTGAAGGGAGTGTGGTAGGTGAGGGGAATCTTTGACTGAACTTGAATATGTATTAGGCCTCAGTATTTCAAGACAGTATAGTCAAATATTATAAGTCAGATAGTGAAATGAACTGTAAAAGTCGTGAAAGACATTAAAGACACAGGTTATGTGGGGCGTCTTTCCCTACAGACAAGCCCCGGGTGCACGATGTCATGGGGGTGCACACTTGGTTGTGTGAAAATTATTTACCCAATATGATCAGATGATTAAGCGTTCTCATCAATGATAGAAGAACACCTGGTTCTCAATTGCCTAGCATAGCTGCAGCAGGGTTCTCATAGCTAAAATGCCTCTAGGTGCTTTGGAATCAAGCCTAAATGTATAATTTTGTTTGGTTTTTCTTGTATTTTCCTAAAGAGGAATGTTACCCCTTGAAATGCCAACATTGGCCAGTATGTGTCATTGTGAGTAAAGGGAACCACATGCACAAGGGAAACCCAGGTTCTCGGTTATTTCGTGGTTCCAATAGGTACTTCATGGTTCCGGTTGGTGTTGGAGGCTTCAACAGTAAAGAGTTGACATATCACCTTCAACATTTTGGACAGCGATTTTACTTTATAACTGTCTATATTTTTCTTATAGTTGACATAATGTTACAAAATTGACAGGTCTGGCATCTAGGTGGATTTGGTATGTTTCAAAATCTACCTTCATTTTCTTATAAATCCCAAAACATGTAAATCAATTCTATTAACCTTCTTAAAAACTGCAACTGAGTTATCAACACAATGTGAAAATTGGAGGCTAAGGACAAACCCTCCCACCATGGCTGCATATTAAACAGAGCTAAACAAACATCACAATTCTGTGAATTATATCTGTAAAATGTTGTTTTATCGATGCCCAGTTGGCAGAGAACCAGTGCAAACTGCGCTCACTCCCACCCATGTACACAGCAATGTAAACATCCACTCACCCAGCCCTTGGCACAGGACACTTTCCGAAGTGTGGTCTGTTACTTCCAAAGACAGGATGAGGCCTCAGAAAACCTGGAAGCAGGAGAAGGCAAAGTAGAGAATGGAAATCTGTGCAGGATCTGACCTCTGCTGATGGAGCAGCAAAGGTGAAACTCTGTTTTACTTGGATGCACACTCTCAAGCGGACAGCACACATGGGATTGTAGATAATGCGCTGAGTGTTAGAAGAGTGCACAGCAGATGCTTGGCTGACATAACTCATAGAAATCAGCACAAAATATCCCCACAATTGATTCTGAGACAAAGATCCGATCTGCCAAATTTGAGCCAGCAGAGGCAGCGGAAAATGAGGTATAGAGCTACAGATAATGGCACACGCTGAGTCTCAGGGATCTGGAGTGCATTGTGGGTTGTGGTGGGTTCTATCAAGAGAGCAAACCGACCTGTTATCCCATTAAGAAAGCAACCACATTGGCGTGTGAGGTTGAGTTTTTCGATATGTGCCATGGCCACATCCACTGCATCTTGCAGGCCCAGGATCAATTTGGCATTTTGCCAATAGAGCACGTGTGTGGCTCAATCAGAGATGTCGTGCATCTGGTCTGAGGGATTCAGTGGCCCTTGGGTTTGAAATCAGTATTAAAAGCTTTAGGATCTGCTACAGTCATAACATGGACAGGGATTATGGATTGGTTTGAGGAAGAGAATTCAGTACAGCTCTGTGGTTGCATTCGTGCACCCATGACCCAAGGATGAGGGATCAAGGAAGAGTGGTCAAAGTCCACAACGTGAGAAATTGAAGCATTTCCTTCAGCATTATCTCCCAAATGCAGATGCTACATTTTGGATGGCACTGACATGGTACTGCCCAGAGGACACAAAGATCGGTCTGCGGGATCATTCCAGCAGGCCCTGATGTATGACATCCATACATATGTTTCCACTGGTGTTTCTGTAGATAGAGGAGCTCTGGGAAGAACTGGTAACGTTGGGACATTCCCATGGCAATAGAAAGCACAAGCGCACTCTCAGTTTGCTGTTTTGGAAAGACTCCAATATGACATACAGCAGAATGCCGAGCTGAAAACCTTTAAGCTTCATTTCCACAACAGGAAGTTTACTCTGCACTTTCAGAATTGTGAAGTAAGTGCAATAAAACAAAGTTTTACTAATTGAAAAAATATTGTGTGTTCATCACAACAAAGGCAACACCAGCAATTAGAGGTATACCAGACAACACACACAGGAACAGGACATGCCATCAATGCCTAGGGAAAATTGTCCTCACAGAAATATCATGGAACTTTGTACACCGAATGGTCTAAAATTTTCACTTAACAAAGCCCTATAAATCTATATTAGATACCTGATATTACTTGACCAGTAGAGATAAAGAAGTATAGTAAAAGAAACAGGAAGTACCATTTTCAGTTCCAAAGAGTATGAAGGCCCAAAAAATAAGCTTTCAAACATCTAGACTGCAAAACGCTACCAGAGCATGTATTGAAAATGGAGGTGAGGAAAACATGAAGTACAACAGTGTCTTAGAATCACAAAAGGTAGTTATCCAGGAAAGGGGAAGAGAAACTCTAAAAAAGAGCCAAATAATATCAGGAAACTCAAGGATGAGATAATATCAGTGCTAAAATCAGTCCAAAGCAGACTTGATAATGCAGACGGACTCGTGAAAGACTGTGAAGACAGGGGAACAGAAATCCCTCGATGAGAAGAAGACATAGAAAAAGAAGTGCAACCCAATGCAAACATTGCTGTTGAAGCCTGGGGTAAGACAAAGAATGAAAGAGTATGATTCGTAAGAGTCCCAGATGGAAAAGCAAGATTAACAAAAAAAGTCTGAAAAAATATTTGTAGAAAAATCAGACTGTAACTTGCTGAAACACAAGAAAGAATGAGGTATACGAAATCAGAAAGTACACATACCAAAGTAGTTGGAAACCCAATACACCTACATTCAGCAGTATTATTCAAATCAACAAAGTTCATGATCAACCGAGTGATTTTAAATGCATCTAGAGGAAAACAACTTAGTCACAACACTACCTCCAGAGGGGTTTCAGCTTATATTTCGAGAGGAATATTGCAGGATAGAAGGAGTGACAGGACATAGACCAAATCCTGAATAAGAAAAAGCTGCAATCTATGGTAGCCTATGCTACAAGACTGCCATTCCTATTAAAGGCAGATCTAGATCATTTCACAGACAGGCAAAACTTAGAAGAATTCAGCAGTTAGGAACTTATCCTTAAAGGAAGATTGAGAATTCCACCCTGAATCGAAAAGTAGCAAGTAGAAATGTAAATAAGGAAACCATTATTGGAAATGCAAGAAGAGCAATGAGTTGCAAAGAATAAACAAGAAGGCAATGAGGAAATCAAAATCCTGAAGATGGAAGTGGGGAGCAGGAAATCATAGGTGATTTTCAGCACTATACTAAGTAAATCAGCTTACATAACTCTGAAGCAAACGGAGAGATTCATGGCATAATGTGTTTGCAAAACAAACAACAAGCAAACAATCAAACAAATAAACACAAAAAGAGTACGGTTGGCTGACATCTATCCAAAGGAAACATGATAATTCAAAATAAATTACTCAAAGTGATGTCAAGGATAATTCAGCCTGCATTGACCCAGTATCGAGGCTTGCATGTAATCAACACACATGTATTCAGAACACAGACGCGTGCATTAATATTCATAAATATTGATTCAAAAGAGCATATCGTGACCAAACCCAAATGCCGAATTTGAATAAGATGGAGTCATAGTCCGTGATATAGGATTACAAGTCTTCCAACAGGATCAATGAATGGCATATTCAACCCTACGTAGAGAATAAATGGCATACACCTATAACAAAGACAAGTAGCTCTGCAAAACTGTACTAAGAGCAAAAGAGACAGACAGGAAAGTGCACACTGGGATTGGTGTCACTTCTAGGAATTTCAGCCCCCATGAAACAAATGGATCCATCTTCTGAGAGAGTGTGTATTTCAGCAGAAAAGCAACAGACGGATATGCATTGTGGGTGAATGGATATTACACAAACAAAAGATTCTTATAGTGGGTCTCTGTGTACTGTGAACTGTTAGAAAGTTTAAATAGGTGTGAATCCATAAACTTAACATGGACAGAATTCCCTCCGTTTGTACTGTGTATACAGATCTATACAAAAGGATAGAGGGAAGAAAAAACTGATCATGGGACGCTAATGGAGAGAATCACATTTACCTTTGGAACCTCTCGTCTGATGCAGCCCCTCCCCCAACACTGACAAGATGCAGCAACCATTGGGGATGACAGTTACCGGTTGGATTCCAGGTGGAATCTTGGTGTGTTCCGCCAGGATTGTTGTGGCTGGTGGATCCAATGTAACTGGGCAGAATTCTGTGGGTGGATCAGTGTCATGGAGGCGGTACCGCCCTCTATGGAGCTTGGCTTAAGTCTCTTTTTCTGGAATCTGTGTAAGTTCGAGATACTCGTGCTGCGCAATGGCCTGAGTTCACGGGTCAGTTTCCAGAATCTGAAAGGGCAGATAGTGGAAGATCTGCCTGTCATCAGCTTACAGGTGAGGCTCCGAGGTACTTTCAGACTTGCCCTGTCCTTTAGAATTTGACTTTATAGGAGACATGAAGGAAGCTGGCAGAAAAGCTGGCTGCACAAATTGAGGTGAGATGCGAACACATTGATGAGAGTTGTTCTGCTACAATGGAGAATACTGGCATGGAGGCATCTCTAGAGAATACCAGGCTCAAAAGACATTCATGAGACATATTGAACCTCGCTGATACTGGCAGAAACATATGGAGTGTCAACGTGCACTTTAGGAAGGTACTCAATTCTCTGCTCCAAGAACGGGTCCAAGATTACTGACGTCTAAAAGAGAAGAGATGGCAGAGATGATAAAAGTGCTCATGTTCTTGGAAGAGGTCGTGAGAATCCACACGTCCCAAGGGGCATTTGTAAACCACTCAGACGACCAAGCACGAAGCACAGGTAAGCCTTTTCCCAGGGTTGGCCCTTGGTACCAAGCACTTGCTCTTCCCTCCCCTCCCCTCATGTATCCATTTCAAAGAATCAGCACTTGAGTTGCAATGAAGCCAGTAGGAGCTGAGCAAGCCCCTCCTTGTATCAGAGTTCCTCCTCCTTCACATTCTGTGCACAACAGTGAACTCCTCCATTGTCAACTACTCTCGACTAAAATAGATTGGCATTGAATTCTTCGCTCACACCTTGAAATGATGATTTTCCCCTAGATTCAGCAAATGCTGGGCTTATATCTACTTTGGTGTGAAGGGAGTTTTGTAAGTGAGTGAATTTTTTGCCTGAATTTGGATATTTATTTATCCTCATTTTTTCAAAACAGTATTTGTAACTATTATAATTCAGTTATTGAAATGAAGTGTAATTGTTGGGATAGATATGTAGTGACACTTCTTTTGTGGACCGTCTTTTCCCTTTTGTCAAGTCCCAGGAGCAGGATATAATGTGATTGCTGTATTTTTTGGGTTAAATTGCTTTTCTCAACATAATTAGTCGATTAAACATTCTCATCTTTGATAGAAGAGCACATGATTGTCAATAGCCTAGCAAAGCTGCGGCAGTGTTCTCATATCTATAATATCTCTAAGTGCTATTGAAACCAAGCCTATGTAAAAATACATTGTTTGGGTTTCTTTGTGGTTTCCTAAATAATAATTTTTCCCCTTGAATCGCCAACATTGACCAGTATGTGTCATTATTAGGAAAGGGCACCACATGCACAATGGAAACCTAGGGTTGTGGTTGTTAATGGTTCTAAGAATTATTTCATTGTTTCTGTTAGTGCTGGAGGCACCAAGAGAAAACTGTTGACCTGCCTCCTTCATGACTTTTGGCTGCTAATTTATATTTTCTGTGCATTTTTCTTATTTGTATATTTCAAGCTGGTACCTAAATTTGGCAACTCTGTCTTATAGTTAGATATAGTATGTTTCTAAAACTGTATTTATTTTGATACATTTCCCATGTATGTAATTTAATTCTGTTTATTATTTGAAAGTCTGCAATGAGGTATGAACACATTGTCAGACCTGGAGTTTTCGGACACATCCTCCCACAATTGATATACAGAAAAATAGCTAAACAAGAATCAAGTGTCTGTGAGTTATGACTAAATTGTGTTAATTTATCCATGCCAAACTGGCAGAGTACCAGTGCAAACTTTGCTCACTCTCTCCCATGTATACAGCAAGATAAACATACACTCTCCCAGCCCTTGTCTCAGGAACCCTGCTGAATAATGCCCAAACATCTCTTACTTCAAAAGTCAGAAAGAATTCTCACATAACCTGGAAAGAGTAGAAGGCAAATTAGAGAATGGAAATCAGTGCAGGACCTGACCTTTGGTGAGGGAGCAGTAAAGGGGAAACTGTGTTTTACTGGAATGCACACTCTAAAGTGGACAGGTCATTTGAGATGGAAGAAAATGTGCTGAGGGTTAAAAGAGTGCATAGTGGACGTTTGGTTGACATATCTGAAAGCAATAATCACAAAATTTCTCTGCAATTCATTCCCAGACCAATACTCCACCTGTTAATTTTGAGCTAGGACTGCCTGTGGAATCTGTGTGTTAGGGCTGTGGCTGATGTCACAAATTTTTTCCCAGGGGTTTGGAGATTGTTTTGGGCTGTGGTTGGTACTATCTAGAGAACAGATCTGCCTGGGTCCTCTCTTAATATTAAATCTGCTGGCATATGTGTTGTGGATTAGCTTAGTAACCCAGGGCCTTAGTCACAGTCTTTCCACATCCACGGTATAATTGCTCATTTTCTCCATAAAGGAGAAATGGGTCTCATTCAGAGCCATCTTCATCTAGTTTCTAGAATCCAGGGCAATTTATTGTTGAAATCAGATTCTATAGCCCAAGGATCTGCAACTTTCATAGGCAGGATTGAAATTTCTTATTGTCCAAAGCAGAGGTTTTTGAAATGCCCCATGCTTGCCTTTGAGTTCCAATGCCTTATTGCAAGAGATCTTGGAGCAGAAATCTGCTGAACAATAGGTGAATTTGAAGCCTTTCCATCAGACTTGACTACCACATGCTAATGCAACAATAGTTGTGGTGCTGACCCAGTACTACACTAAGGACCCAACTGTGGCACTGCACGCTTCAACAGGTTCTAATGTGTGACATCATTAGATTTGTTTCCACTTTTGTTTTTGTTTGCAGAGAACCTGAGGGAACCCATTATAAAATTTTGACTTTTCCGTGGCAATAGTAAGGATGAATGCACTTTCATGAGAGTGTATTGGAACCATTCCCTATCCACATATCCAGCCGGCAGCCCAGAAACCATTTGGAAGCCTCTATTCCAGCAAAAATTACTAGTCCCAGCACTGTCAGAGCTATGATAAGCATTTAACCAAAATGACACTCTGCTAACTTTACTAGAATAGGTTGTATTCACCACAACAAAAACCACACTAGCAATCATAGATATAACAGGCAACAGACACAGAAGGAATGCATGGCATCATTACATACCAAAAACAATCCTCACAGCATTAATACTAAATGTGCACAGAAATGATTTCACTTACAAAAGCTGTTCAAGTCTATAATAGATAACTGATAATCCTTAACCCATAGCGATAGAGAGATATAATAAAATTAAAAGAACCATTCCAAATTTTCAAAAGACAGGCGTCTCCTGAAAGAACATCCAATGTATTAGACCACCAAAATTTACTAGAACATGACTTGAAAAGGGAGGACATAAAAACACTGAAGGAAATCTTGAGTCTATGAATACAAATGCAGGCTAGTATAAATGGAAAGAGAAACACTTTAGATGAGCCAAATAGAATCAGAAATCTCAACGGTGAGAATAGCTAAGCTAAAGACAGTCCAAATCGGACTAGATAATGCAGAGGAACAAATAAGTGACTTCGAAAACAGGATAACCGCAACCACTCAGTCAGAACACGACATAGAAAAGCAAGTGAAAACTAATGTAAGCAATGCAACTGAAACCTGGGATAAGAGAAAACATACCAGTCTATGACTCATAGGGATCCCACATGGAAAAGAAGAAAGACAAATGGTTTGAAGAGATATTTGAAGAAATCAGACTGAAATTTTCTTAAACCAAAGATAGAACCAGCTATCTTAACACAGGAAGCACAGAGGGTCCAAGCATAATGAACCCCAGTAGGCCTACAACAATATATATTCTAATTTAAATGGCCAAAGTTGATAATAAAAAATGATTCTAAATGCACCAAAATAGAAACAAGTGCATTGCAAGAGAACTTTCTAATGTCTTCAGCTGATTTCTTAATAGATAGATTGGTAATTTTTTCTTCCCTCTTTCATTTTGTGTTGATCTCTATTCCAAGAACTGATGAAAGGCAGATTCCTTCAGTCTAAACAAGATGAGTTGGCAGAGATTCTATAAGTGTTCAAGTTCTTGGAAGAGGTCATCAGAATCAACACATCTCAAGGGGCTTTTTCAGACAATACAAGAGACCATGCACAAAGCCCTGTTTATACTTTTCCCAGGAGTGGGCCAATGTATTAAGACTTGCTGTTCCTTCACACTAAACCAGCCATGCAGGTATACCTTCAGTCTGCTACTGCAGTTGAATTGGAGCCAGGTCCAATTTTACCAACACTGTAGGGAGAACCTGAGCCTGCTACTGCAGGAGACACAGCACTGTGTCCCATTTCACCAATCTTTCAAGGAGGCCCTGAGCCTACTCCTGCAGGAGACTCAGAGCCAAATCACATTCCACCAGCTGTGTAGGAAGAATCCCAAGCCTTCACTTGCAATGGATCCAGGAATGTGTCCAATTCCACAAGCCTTGTAGGGAGACCTTGAGCCTATTCCTGCAGGAGAACCAGATCTCTGTCATATTCCACCATCCCTCCAGGAAGATGCAGGGCCTCCTCCTGCAGGAGACTCTGGAATGTGTCCAATTTTACCAGTCCTGCAGGGAGACTCTGAGCCAATTCCTGCAGGAGACCCAGGACTGGGTCCCATTCCATCAACCCTGCACTAAGACCTTGAAGTGGGTCCAATTCCACTAGCCTTGCTGGGTGACCCACAAGCCTGATCCTGCAGGAAAATTAGAGATATGTCATATTCCAGAAGCCCTGCAGGAAGACTGAAAACCTGCTCCTGCAGGAGACACAGGAATAGGTCCAAATCCACCAGCCTTGCTGGGAGAGCACAAACCTGATCCTGCAGGTGATACAGAGTGAGGTACAATTCCAACAGCCCTGCAGGGATATCCTGAGGCCACTTCAGCAGGAAACACATGACTGGGTCACATTCCAATATCCCAGAAGGGAGACTGTAAGCCTGCTACTCCAGGAAACCCAGGACTTCGTCCCATTCCAACAAACCTGCAAACACTGAGACTGCATCTGCAGAAAACAGAGTGGGTCACATAACACCAGCCCTGTAGTGAGACTACAAACCTGCACCTGTGGGAGACCAAGCCCTTCACAAAGAACATGAGCCAGCTCCTGCAGAAGAACAAGAGTTGTGTGACATTCTACCAGCTCTGCAGGTAATCCCTAGGCTTGCTCCTGCAGGAGACAGACATCCCAGTCCAATTCCATCAGCCTTTCCAGGGAGAATCCCAGCTTCCTCTTGTAGGAGAGCCAGAACTAGATCTCATTCCACCAACCCTGCACGGATATACTGAGCTTGCTCCTGCAGGATACCCACAGCCTAGTCATATTCCACAAACCCTGCAGGGAGACACTGAGCCTGCAATTGAAAGAGACCGAGGACTGGGAAGAATTCCACCAGCTCTGCAGGGAATCCCTCACCTGCTCCCATAGGAGACTAAGAGCCATCAGTTCTGGTGGGGTCCCTAAGACTGCATCTGCAAAAAGTACTACAGAGTGGAGTCACATTCCACCAGCCCTGCAAAGAGAACAGAACCTGCTGCTGCAGGAGACACAGGACTAGGTCCCATTCCACCAAACTTGCAGGGATACCCTGAGCCTTAGACCAAGGAATGGGACAAATTCTGCTAAGCTTCTAGGGAGACCATGAGCCTCTCCTGCAAGAGAACCAGAGATGGGTCATATTACAGTATTCTTCCAGGAAGACCCAAGGCCTGTTCCTGCAGGAAATGCAAGAACAGGCCCAATTCCTCCAGCCTGAATGTAGAGTCCAAATCTGTTCTGGCAGGTGACCCAGAGATGGGTCCCATTCCACCAGCCCTGCAGGGAGACTCTGAGCCTACTTCTACAGGAGATCCAGGAATGGGTCCCATTAAACCAACCCTGAAGGGAGACACAGAACCTACACTTGCAGGAACCACAGAGCCAGGTCATATTCCATCAGCCCTGTAGTGACCCCTGAGCTGGGTCCAATTACACTATCCTTGCAAGGAGACCATGTGCCTATTCCTGAAGCAGAACAAGTGATGGGGTCATGTTCCAACAGCCCTGCAGGAAGACCTGGAGCCTGCTTCTGCAGAAGACCCAGGACAGGGTCTGATTCCACCATCCCAGCAGGGAGAAAATTAGCCTGCTCCTGCAAGTGACCAAGGTCTGAGTCATATTCCACTAGCCCTGTAGGAAGAACATAAGACTGCTGTTACAGGAAACTCAGAGCCATGTGCCATTCCAGCAACACTGCAAGGAGACTCTGAACCTGCCCCTGCAGGAAACAGAAACCCAGTCACTTTCCACAAGCCCTGCAGGGATACCTGAGCCTTCACATGCAGGAGACCCAGGCCTGGGACCAATTCTAGCAGCCCTGTGGAAAGACCCTGAATAAGCTCTGGCAGGATACTAAGAGCCATGTCACATTCCACCAGCCCTACAGGTAATATATCAGCCTGCTCCTGCAGAAGACCCAGAGCCAGGTCACATTCCATGAGCAATGCAGGGAAACTTAGAACCTACACCTTCAAAAGATCCAAGATTTGGACCAATTCCAATGGCACTGCACGGAGACCATGAGCCGTGTCCAATTCCACTAGCCCTGCAGGAAGGCCCCGAGCCTACTCCTACAGGAGAACCTGAGATTGGTCATATTGCAACAGCTCTAGAATGACCCAGAGCCTGCTCCTCCAGGAGACACTGGACTATGTCCCATCCACCAGCCCTGCAGGGAAACCCTGAGACTGTTCCTTCAGGAGAACCACAACTGGCTCACATTTCACCAGCAATGCAGGGAGACTTAGAGCCTGCACCTTCAAGACACCCAAGAATTGGACCAATTCCAACAGCACTGCAGGGAGACCATTAGCCAGGTCCAATTCCACTAGCCCTGCCTAGAGACCCCGAGCATGCTCCTGTAGGAGACCCAGCACTGGGTCTCATTCCACAAGGCTTGCAGGGAGAAAGTCTGCCTGTTTATGCAGGAGACCAACAGCTGAGTCACATTTCACCAGCCCTGAAAGTAGACCCCAATCCTGCACCTGCAAGGGACCTAGGACTGGAACAAAATTGACTAGCCCTGTAGAGGGACCCTGAGCCTGGTTCTGCAAGAGAATCAGAGATGGGTCATATTCCAATAACCCAGCAGGGACAGTCTGAGCCTGCTCCTGCAGGTGATACAAAGTAGGGTGAAATTGCAAAACCTTGCAGGGACACCATGAATCTGCTGCTGCAGGAGAAAAAGGATGGGGTCTCATTCCACAAGCCTTACAAGGAGACCCTGAGCCTGGTCTTGCATGAGATCCTGAGCTGGATCCTGCAGGAGACACAGGACTGCGTCCCATTCTACCAACCCTGCAGGGGAACCCGAACCTGCACCTGCAAAAAACACAGAACCGTGTCACATCCCACCAGCTCTGCAGGGAGACTGTTAGACTAGCCCTACAGGAGACCTAGAGCCAGGTTACATTACCAGTCCTGCAGGGAGACCCTGAGCCTGATCTTGTAGCTCCTCCTGCACCTACACACACACTTCTATGAGACCCAGAGCCAATTCAGGCATCACCACCCCTACGGGCTGAGATGCCTCTGCAAACACCAACACTGTCATCTAATTCTCAGAATCAACCCACTCCCAGACTCGAACTTTACTTCCCTTCTCCTGGAATCATTTTTGTTTGTTTTTTTCTGTAATTTCCTTGTTTTCTTTCATGTCATTTAGAGTATCATCTATTTTTAAGTTTTAAGTTTACAATAATAAAATTTAGATGTTTTTCCATTTTAAATTGTGCAATTCAGGAGTATTAAGTGCATTCACAATGCTGTGTAACCATCATCACTGTCTAGTTTCAGACTGTTTCTTTCCTCATAATAAAACCCTGTATCCAAACCACACATTCTCTTTTCCCCCTCCCCTAGCCCCTGACAAGCCCTAATCCTATTTCTCTCTGTGTGTCTTTCCCTACCCTGGATGTTCCCTATCAATGAAATCATACAAAAGGTGGCTGTTTGTGTCTGCTCTCATATTTTAACAAGGGACTGGTGTTTTGTTTTTTTTTTTTACTTGAAGTAGCATTTTGGTTATTTGAAAGGGAAACCCAGGTGGATTAAACATGAGATGTACAAAATGAAAATTTTTAGTAACTATGTGCATAATCTCGAGATAGGCACTGCTATTCTATGTGTGAAGCCAGAGCCAGAATGGAGATGCTTAGCTCTTCCTGTGGCAAAACATAACCTACAAAATAAAAAATAATAATATTCAAAAGCCATGAAAGTCAAACCACAACCTGGAAAAATCATTTTTCAAAACCTAAAGTCAGAGAAATGTTTCACATCCCTGTGGTCCAAAAACTTCTTGAAACACTGTGTTCTAAACAGAAACAGAACAAACACATACAATTCCAACAAGAGGAAATGCAGGTGGCCAGTGTATATTAGAGGTGCTTGACCTCTCAAGTGAGGATGCACACAGATGTACACACTTTGGAGACAGCATTGGTCACCATCACACTGGCAGGACTTTAGCCTGGTGACAACCAGCTCTAGTGACAACATGAGGAGGCAGAGGCCACAGTAGATCCCCTGGAGGGAAGAGTGAGCAGACACTCCTCTCTGGGAGAACAGTATGCAGGGTGAATTACAGTTCCACAAGTTCACCCCTTTCCGAGTAGTGCTGATGCTTAGTGTTGATCATACTAAAATTCTTGCACAATTTTTCAAAGATGTCTTTTCAAGGATGTTCATCACAGTTCTGGTTTAACTAGTAGGAGATTGGAAGCAACACTAATGTTCATGGAGAGGGGGTGGGATTCATCAGTTCTGGTTCACATGGAGGAATGATTGTTGTGCAGCTGGAAAAATGACTGCTAGGTCTTCACCTGATGTCAAGGAAGCCCTCAGTTTGGATGCTTGTTAATCCATCATCTACATCCCAGATGCCATCTATGACCACATATGTGTCAAATCATCATAGATTTAAATGAATCTTGTGGTGTGTGAGAGACAGAGGCAGAGAGAATAAGAGAGATAGAGACTGAGAGATGTTCACCAAGCCATTCATGACGGTCACTTCTGGGGGTGGGATTTGCAAATCTCTGCACTTTTCCTTTAGGCAACATTTCAAGTGTTCATAATGTATCTATATTGCTTTACTAATTCTAAGGTATTTAAAGCATATGTTACTTGAGATTCATTCATATTGAATCCACAGCATAAAGTTTATTATTTTTATTTTAAAGTATTTGTTACAAGTACAATCAGCATTTATGAGAGTAAAATGATAAATTCTAAAGAATGAAGAATCAGATAAAGAACAAAACCTTTTGGTGACTCAGACACAGGCCAGCTAGTTGGCAGCAAATGGCAGGGTGGGACAGGTTTCTCTAGAAGGTTGTGTATGTTCTGAATCAGCATCCAATAGAGGCAAAGAAAAATTACAAGACATGTACGCTGGAAACTACAACAGCTTGTTGAGAGTAATTAAGAAAGACCTAGCCCTATTTTAAAATTTGAAGGAGCCAAAGTGACAGAGTAGACAGACTCACAGCTTGAACTCTCCCACAAATACACAAAGAATTACATCTACAAAAACATTGAATTGCACAGAAACCTCCTGAACTCTGGCACAGTGTCTCTCATTTTGAAATACAGGAAGATTCTCACAAAATATGGTAAGGAATAAAAAGAAGAAAGACAAATTCAGTGCAGGACTGATCCTGAAGGGAATAAGTAGCATAGGAAGAAAGGCACCCTCACACTGGGACACAACCTCTCTAGCTGGGAGATCAGCTAGGAAAGAAGCAGAGCTTCCAAGGTTTGGAGGAGACAGTGGCAACTGCATGGCAGGCAGAACTGGGGAATACTGACACAGAGGGTCCCTGTGATGACCAGCCCTAGACATGAACTAGCAGGGATGAGCCAGGACTGGCTACTGGAGTCAGTGAAGAGCCCAGGCAGAGGGCTGGGTCACACTGCAGAGAGGCAGCATCAGGAAACTAGAGGGCAGTGTGAGCTCTGGCTGTGTGTGTGTGTGTGTGTGGAACAGAACAGACTGAAACTCTCATAAAAAAGCACCAATGTTGGTATAATGGGGGAGGAATGATGCATGGCTGTGCCAAAGTCACTTTCTCCACTTGGCTCCATTGTTGGTGTGTTCTCATGAGAAGAGAAATGGGGCTTGGTCATAGCCAACACTGCTGCACAAAGGCAGAGCTGAATGTTGAATCCATATCCTGTGCCATTGCAACTTCACAGGCGGGACTGAGATTTGTTTACAGCCCCAGGCAGAGAGGGTGGATTTGCTCTCTCTGGTCACTTTGTGGATCCACACCTCTGGGACTTACAGGCAGTGAGTGGAGTTCTGACTCAAGAAGGGTGACCAGTGAGGGTATTTACAACAGGGTGGTGTATGGTTCCATAAGTGGATGCGGGATTGGGGTTTGAGCTGAACCTGTAGTGGACCACAAATTCATGTGTGTGACTACACACTTGCTAAGGCAGGTCCAAGGGACTGACACTGCTGGATCTGCACTGATGTTTCCTGGGGCTCAGAACCTGTGGGGCACCAGAGTAGGTGGCTGACATTCCCATAGCTAAAGCAGGGATAAAGCCAACATCAACAAATAGTACTTTGTAAGTCTGCATAACAAGTGACAGACAACACCACAGAGGGAACTCCCCAGTGGAAATCTCCTGCTTATTTTTCTTCACAACTGAAGTGCTCCCACCCTGCCTACTACACACCACAGCTCAGAAACGGGTCTAGAAGAAATACATAGAGCCAGAGAAATATAAGTAAATAAAGAAGCCGAGGAACCACTTTCAATTAAAAGAACAAGAGAAATCCCCTGAAAGAACAAACAGTAAAATAGACTGATAGTCTACTAGACTTCAAAAAGGGAATGATCAACACACTGAAAGAACTAAAAGAGACTATCAATAGAGACAGAAAACTTTGAAAAGAAAATTTAAACTATAAAGAAGAGCTAGTTAAAAATAGAAAATTCAACTACAGGCAATCAAAAACAGACTAGATAATGCAGAGGAATGAATAAATGACTTAGGAGACAAGATAAAAGAAATAACCCAATACAGCAGACATAAAAGCCAATAAAAACCAATTAAAGCAAGATAATATAAAGTGCGCCAGCCTATGCATAATAGTGGGTCCCAGAAGGAGAAGAAAGAGAAAAGGGGATTGAAAATATAGTTAAAGAAATCATGACTGAAAACTTTCCAAACCTTAAGAAGGAAAGAATTATCTAAGTACAGGAGGCACAGAGGGTCCCAAACAAGAAGAAACCAAACAGACCTACACCAAGACATATTATATTTGAAATGGTTAAAGTTAAAGATAAAGAAAATATTCTAAAGGCAGTGAGAGAAAAACAAAATGTTACTTACAAGGGAGCCCCATAAGCATTCAGCAGATTTCTCTACATAAAAACTTCTGGCCAGAAGGGAGTGGCAAGATATATTCAAAGTCCTGAATGAGAAAAGGCTGCAAACTAGGATATTCTATCTAGAAAGACTCTCCTTTAGAACAGAAAGAGAGAGAAAGAATTTCACAGACAAGCAAAACTAAAAGAATTCAGCAGTACTAAATCTATGCTAAAAAAAATTGAAAGTTCTAATCTAAATAAAACATAAACAGGAAGCTATAGAAATTAGGAAACCATAATTGGAAATGCAATAAATACAGTGAATTGCAAGGGAAAACATGAAGATATAAATAAGTCAGTAAGTCAATAAAGAAAGCAAGAAAGAAAGAAAGAATAGCAAAATCATAAAAGGTGAAAGAGGAGAGCAAGAGAATATAGATTTTGTTCCCTTTCTTTTTTTTTTCTTCTTTCTTTTTGTCTTCTTTCTTTTTAGGATGCACTTGAGCCTACATGACTATCAACTAAAACCAAACAGATGAAGTAAGGGGTTACCATACTTGAAAGACAAGATAACCACAAATCAGAAGTATATAAAGAGTCATAAAACCCAAAAAGAAATCAAGCTTATAGAAAAGAAATTTATCATATGACAAAAATGAAAAAAAAAATTAAAAGAAAGAAACAAATAAGAAATACCAAATCAACTGGAAAACAAATTTCAAAATGGCAATAAAACCACATCTATAAAATAACTACTATAAATGTCAATGGACTAAGTGTTCCAATCAAAAGAAAAAGTGAAGGAGGAGGAAAGATGGTGGAGTAAAAAGATGCTCAGAGCTCACCCTCTCCCACAAATTCACCAAGAGTGACATCCACAGACACACCCACCACCCAGAACACCTGTTGAACTTTGACAGAATATTGCCTTCTTCAAAAGATAAAATTTTCCACAAATCTGGTAGGAGAAAAGAAGAAAAAGGAAAATAGTTCAGGACCATTCCAATGAGGAGGGAGCTGCAAAGGAGTAATAGCATTAATACACTGGGTCTACCCGACTCCAATGTCGAGTTCAGCAAGATGGAGAGGGAACATCTGCGGCTCGGATCTGTACAGAATAGCCTTTGACTGACAGAACTAAGTTAATTGGGCACAAAGAGTCCCAATGATCCCCAGCCGTAGACGTGAACCAGCAGAGGTGGGATGGGACAGGCTGTCTGAGTCGAGCAGAGGATTCGGGCTGACTGTACAGAGGAAACCTTGGGGGACTACAATGTTCTGTGTGCCATGGCTGGGAGAGTATACAGATTAGAACAGCCTGGGTCCCCCATAAAATCCAAAAAAAAAAAAAAAAAGGCAAAGCAACACTGCTGGTGTGCCCTGGGGGGAAGGGGATCCGTAGCCTTTGTGTCCACAGACCCACAGTGCCATTATTGGAGACTTCTTGGGAGAAGAGAGTCAAGGCTCAGCCATAGCCACCATATTTTCTGGTTCATGGTTCCCAGGTGAAGGAGGGGTCAAAAGCCGAATCCCTGCCTAGGGGCTCCACAACCTCATAGGTGGGACTGAGATTTGTTTACAGTCCCAAGCAGAGGGGACCATTACACACCGATGCCTCTCTGAATTGGCTTTTCTAAGACAAATGGACAAGAAACAGTGTTCCGGAACAGAGCAGGGGTGACGGCTAGTGCAGCTGTTTTCTCTGAGTCCACCTATGAAGCATGGACCTAATGCGGCAGGGGAGCTACCTGCCAACTACCTTGCACAAGTGTGGTGCTGGGACCAGGCATCTGGTGGGGGTGCAGACCACCCACAAACTGATGCTGGGACACAGACCAGGAGCACGACTGGAGGGCCTCTGGAACCAGCAAGTGGAGTTTTCACAGCAGGATATGGGCAGGAGTGTGACAACCACAGGAAAAAAAAGAGCTCCTGCTCAATAGCCAGGGCAGACTCAGGCCACCAGAACACCAGCCACACCACCAACAAAGGGGATAACAGGCAAAAGGCATGGAAGGAAGACTTGGAAACCACCCATAATTAAAAACAACCTTATGACAAAATTATTAAGAGTGCATATTCTTGGAGAAAGGCCAAGATAGTGGAGTAGAAGGATACTTGTATCTTATCCTCTCCAATAAATACACCAAGACTGACATTCACAGACACACCCATCCACTCAGAACATCTGCTGAACTTTGATAAAACATTGCCATCTTCAAAAGACAAAATGTGCCACCAATCTGGTAGGAGAAACGGAAAAAAGAAGGAAGAAAATGCAAAATGGCTTGGGGTTGGTCCTTTGAAGAGGGAGCAGCAAAGGAGGGATAGTGCTGGTTGACTGGGTCCCCCCTTTCCAATGGAGGGGTCAGCAGGATGGACAGGGAACCTCTGAGGCTCAGATGTGTACAGAACCGCCCTTGACTGACAGAATTAAGTTATATGGGCACAAAGTGTGTCAACAACCCCCAAACCTAGAAGTGAATCAGGGATGGGAAGGGACAGGCTGCTGGATCCAGGCAGACTCTGGTTGACTGTACAGAGGTAACCCTGGGGGACTACAGTGTGCTGTGGACAACTGCTTGTATTGTATACAGATCAGAACAGCCTGGGCCCCCCATAAAATAAGAAAAAATAAATAAAGCAAAGCAACATTGCTGGCTTGCCTGAGGGAAGGGGAGTTTTGTCCTTTGTCTCTGCTGACCCACAGCAACATAACTGGTGATTTCTCAGAAGAAGAGAGATGAGGCTCAGCCACAGCCATCATACCCACCCAGGCAGAGGCAGGGTTGAAACCTGAATATGTACCTGGCAGTTCTGCAGCCTTATAGGTGGGACTGAGAGTTGTTTACATCCCCAGATATATAGGAAGGTTCTGTCCTGGTGCGTCTATGAACTCGCACCTCTAAGACAAATGAACAAGGAGCAGAGTTCTGGCAAAGAGCAGGGACTAGGGCTGGTGTGGCCATTTGCCTCAAGCCCACCTACAGAGTGTGGAACAGATGTGGAGTGGGGAGTAGCACTGAACAGGGGAGCAACCAACCCAACTACTGTGCAGGACTGCTGCACCTGGACACGGCATTGGGAAGGGGCACACCCTGCCCACCTACCATGCAGGAGAGCAGCACCAAGATGCAGCATTGGGAGGAGATGTGACATGTCTACCTCCAGGCACTGGGAGCAGCACAGACCAAGGGTGTGACCAGAGGGTCTCTGGAACCAATGAGCTGAGTTCATGAAACAAGGCAGGGGCAGGAGCTGTGACAACCACAAAACAAATAGGAGTCCCCATTCAATAGCCAGGGTAGGCTCTGGTTAACAGGTTAATGGCCACATCCGTAACCAAAGGGATAACAGACAAAAGGCACAGAAGTAAGACTTGGCAACCACACTTATTTAAGAAAGACCTCTTGATAAAATTATTAAGGGCACACAATCTCCACGGGAACATCCTCTCTTCTTTTTCTGTTCCATTTTCTTTTACTTTTTAAATGTTACTTCTTAAATAATTTTTATATTTCTATTTTTAATCCCTTTTAAAATTTTCTTTTAAAATACTAATATTATTATCTTTCAATTTGTCCAATTTCATTTTTATCTTTGTTTTGTTCTTCTGTTATGATGATACTCTGTTCTCAAATATTTTTCTTCCTTTAATGTTTTAAAAATTCATCCCAACTCAATTGTTATCTTGTTTCAATATGTTCTTCTGTTATTGATTATACTGCTTTTAAAACTAATTTCTTTGTGCTTAGTTTTATTTCTGCATCCACTTTATATAAATAAATAAACTCCTAAAGGACGATAGTAGATAACTGATACTCCATAAGCCATAGTGCCAGAGAGATATAAGCAAGATGAAGAAGCAGAGCCACCTCTCTCAATTAAAAGAACAAGATAAATCCCCTGAAAGAACAATCAATGAAATAGACATTGATAGTCTACTAGATGATTTCAAGAAAGGAGTGATCAAAGTACTGAAGAAACTAAAAGAGATTGTCTATAGAGACAGAGAATATGTCAAAAAACGAAATTGAAACTCTAAAGAGGAGCCAGTGAAAATTGGAAAACTCATTTGCTGAGATGAGAGTTGAGCTAAAGGCTGTAAAATGTAGGCTAGATAATTGAGAGGAATGAATATGTGACTTAGAAGACAGGACAACAGAACAGCTGAGAGAAAACAAATAAAAACCAATGAAAGCAATATAAGGGACCTATGGAATAACATAAAGCATGCCAACCTACTCATAATGGGGGTCCCAGAAGGAGAAGAAAGAACAAAGGGGATTGAAAAGGTATTTGAAGAAATCATGACTGAAAACTTCCCAAACCTAAAGAAGGAATCAGATATCCAAGTACAGGAAGCACAGAGCGTCCCAAACAAGGAGGTCCCAAACAGACCCACACCAAGACATATTACATTTAGGATGACCAGGGTTGAGAATAGGAAATGATTCTAAAGGCAGCAAGAGAAAAACAAAGAATGAGATACAAGGGAACCCCCATAAGATTTTCAGCTGATTTCTCTACACAAACAGTACAGGCCAGAAGGGAGGGGCAAGGAATATTCAAAGTCCTGAATGAAAAAATGATGCAGCCTACGATACTTTATCCAGCAAGGCTATCCTTTAGAATAGAAGGAGAGATAAAGAACTTCACAGACAAGCAAAAACTAAAAGAATTTAGCAACACTAAACCTATGCTAAAGGAAATATTGAAAGACCTACTCTAAACAGAAAAGAAGCAGGATGCTACAAAAAGGAGAAAACCATGATTGGAAAGGTGATTGCTACAATGAATTACAACAGAATAAACATGAAATCATAAAAGAGGACATCTAAATCATTAAGGGTGGGGGAGGCAAACAAGAAAATGTACAGGTTTCTCTCTCTCTCTCTTTTGTTCTTGGTAGGATGAGTTTGAGCTTATATTACTATCTGTTTAAAACAAACAGATATAGTAATGGGTTAATATATGTACAAAGTAGGGTAACCACAAGCCAAAAAGTTACAATAGAGTCACAAAACTAAGAAGACACCAAGATAATAAAAAGGAAAATTATCAAACCACAAAAAGAAAATGAAAGGAACAAAGAGGAAATACCAAATCAACTGCAAAACAAAGTTCAAAATATAATAAACACATATGTATCAATAATTATTATAAATGTCAATGGACTAAATGCTTTAATCAAAGGATATAGAGTGCAGAGTGGGTAATAAAGCAAGTATCTACAATACACTGTATACAAGAGACCCACGTTAGGGAGAAGGACACACATAGATTGAAAGTGAGAGGATTGAAAAAGATATTCCACAAAAATGGAAATGACAAGAAAGCAGGAATATCAACAGTGATTTCAAATAAAACAGACTTTAAAACAAAGATTATAAAGAAAGATTAAGAAGGACATTTTATAATGATTAAAGGAGTCATAGATGAAGATATTACACTCATTAACATATATGAACCCAACATAGGAGCACCTAAATACATAACAGATAAAAAGGGAAAATTTGATCGGAATACAGTCATGGTAGAAGACTTTAACTATCCATTAACTTCACTGGACAGATCTTCCTTACATAAAATTAATAAGACAACATAGAAATTAAATGATAAAATAGAACAATTTGTCTTGGTTAATATTTTCAGAACATTATATTTCCCTAAAATAGAATATACATTCTTCCCAAGCGCACGTACCACATTTTCTAGGATAGATCATATACTTTGGCACAAAAGAAGCATTAACAATTTGAAGAAGATAGAAAATATTTGAAGCAACTTTTTCTGAACACAATACCATAAAAGTAGAAATTAACTACAGAAAAATAAAGGAGAAATAAATGACAGCATGGAGATTAAACAACATACTACTTTAAAAAAAAAATGGGTGGATGATGAAATCAAAGAAGAAATAAAAAAACACAGTGAGACAAAAGATGATGAAAACACAACCACACAGAACCTATGGGATCCAGAAAAGGCAGTGCTTAGAGGGAAGTTTATAGCGAGAGAATCAGGTCTACCTCAAAAAAGAGGAAAAACTGCAATAAACAATCAAACTTACCACCTAAAAGAATTAGAAAAAGAAGAGCAAAAAATAACAAAAGTAAGCAGAAGGAAGGAAATAATAAAGATCAGGGAGGAAATAAATAAAATAGAGATATTAGAAACATTTGAAAAAATCAAGCCAAGAGATGGTTTCTTGAAAGAGTAAACACAATTGACAAAATTATGCTCTATGCTGGAAATTGACACAACAATGCAAACTGACTATAACTCAATAAAATAAAAATTAAAAAATAAATATATTAACAAAAGAAAAAAGAAAAGGTAGTTTCTACTCACCAGACTGGAGGAGGGGACTGCAACCCATGCGGGGTCACACTCCATGGGAAAGCCTGTGGTCAGGATCGGAGGAGCAGGGTGCTGTGGACAGGATCTGTCAGAGTTTCTGCAGGAGGGGAGGGTGAGGCATGTGAGCAGCCTGAGGACAGGCCATTTGAGTAAGTTCATGGGCTCTGGGGTGGAGGGGCTCCCCCAAGTGTCTGGACTTGACTCTGGGTGAGTTGGGCAGGTGGACAGTGGCTCAGTGTGAGTCCAAGTCCAGTGAAGGGGTAGTGCGTTAGATCTAGAAGGACTCCTTCTGGGGTGGGAAGGCCCATAATGGAGGCAGGAGGCCCAGCCCAGGTGACTGAGAACAGGGTGTGTCCTGCATAGGCCTGCAGGGCAGACAAAAGCATCCAGTCTACAGAAGGTGGAAACATGGTCCATACAAGGGCTCAGCTCAGATGTCACCCCCTCAGAGGAGCCTTCCTTGCCTGCACAGTCTACAGGGACAGCCTCCTCCACGCACATCTCCAAAGCAGACACCTGCTCCATCTCCTGCTTAGCATTCAGGACCCGGGCCCCTGCTCCACGCCCAGCCATGGTTCTGCTGCCCTGAGGAAAAGCCCTCACAGGAGCCATCAAGCCCTGCACGACCTGGGCCCCACCTCTCTGTCCCTTCTGCCACCACTGTCTCCACCTGGCCCTCTTCTCCTCCACTCCTGCACTCCCCCAGCCCTGTGTGCTCTCCAGAGCACGTGTCTCTCCTAACATGCTGTGTGTGCTCACTGTGTCTCATCCACTGCATGCCTCCCACCCAGGTCAGTATCCAGTGCACAGTAGGGCTCAGTAAGTAGAGAATGAATGACTCTTACCATCACTGCTGGGAAGACCTTTTTCTGTGGCCTACAGTGATCACACAACCGTCACACATTCGCTGAGGTCCTACTGTGTGTTGGGCGGGTTCCATATACCGGGCACAGCAGGGAGTGAAGCAGGCAGGTCTCCATTCTCATGCAGCAGACAGCCTGGTGGGGGACACAGAGAAAATTAAGTATAATATACACAATGTCCGGAGGTGATATGTTCCATGGAGAAAAATAAGGTCAGGGAGGACATTTGAGCAGATTCCTGGAGGTGTTTAAGAAGCAGGCGGAGAGAGATCCTGGCTGAAAGAGCAGCCAGTGCAAAGGCCCTGAGGCCACAGTGGGATGTGCATGGAGGATCTTAGCTATCCGTGTGAGTTCTTAGTCCTGCCTTGAGTACGTATGTTGCTTTTATTTGTAAACCTTGATTTCACCTTTAAAGCAAATTAAACTGCATCATCAATCTGCATAATTTAGCCAATTCTGTTTCAGGTGTTGTGGGCACAATGGCGGGCTAGTTACTTGGGTTGGTAAAGAATTACCAGCGTCTGAGAAGGGTCTAGGAAAGTTTAATAGGGACACTGCTATAGGCAACATCAGGCCACACATGCAAGAGGTGCCTACACGAGTGCCAAGGTTGAGTGTGTGGGGTCTGTTACTGGGGGGGTGCTGTTCACACAAGGAGGAGGGGGCTGCATGATCAATTCATGCACAGGTACCTGGTTGGTTGTGAGATCTGTCAGGGGCTTCTCTGAACAACAGGCTTTACCACTTTAATAAGGGCAGGATGTGAGGCCTCTCTTCCTGGGGCAATGAGTTTTCATAGGGTAAACACACAGCAAGAGAAGATGTTTTATAGCTTGTGGAAATGCAGGTGTGCAAAGGGTCCTGCAGTGGGGAGTGGGAGGTAAGGTGCCACTGGGCTCTAGGCACACAGAGAGCATAGGGGTGAGGGTGTATGACTCTAAAGAGTGCCACCTGGCTTCACACCAGGGACTTTATGTGAAAACAGGAGAATCTAGGTTGTCAGCACGTGTCTACTCAGTGACCTCCCTAAGCCTAGCTCTGTCAGGCACCAGGTGGCTGTGAAATGAACATGAAGGTCCCACCCTGAGGACCCCAATGAATGAACATCTTGACATCCTCAAGCCCCTTCCCCTGCACCACCACCCCACCTCATCTGGGTCTCAGGCTCTGACCCTGATATCAGTGGCACCTTTGTTCCCTATATCCAGCTCCTCTGGACGTCTCTGTGATGAGCTGTTCCATGTCAGCGAGCCCCAAACTGAGCTCTGCCATTACCCCATGAATGCTTCCTCCTTGTGAAGCCCCTTGTGAAGGAGCCACCACAAGCAGGATCCTTCAGCCCTGAGTCTCTGCCTTCTCCAACCCTCCGATTTCCCGCAGCCCATGATCCCCTCTGGAGGTCCCTATTATCCTCTCCCTCCCACTTCAGTCTTGGGCTGCACACCAAATCCCTCTTCACAATCTCCCACAAGACAGGTCCAGGTCCACTTGGGGACACTGAGGTGACACAGGCGGGTGTTGCTGGGAATGAAGAGCAGGATACTGTAGCAGAGGAGAGGCAAGGGCTCCCAATCCACCAGAACACAGGCTAAAGTGGGGGCAAGACACCCATAAAGGGTGAGGCAGGCATCACACTGCAGCCCCGCCCTCTGTTCCCCCAGGGTGCCCTGTGTTTCCTGCTTTGGCCTGGGGGACTTCCCCCCTCACTCTCTGTTAGAGGGGTGCCCATTCATTCATTCACACCCTCATTCACCATGTACATGGGTCCTGCTCAGTGCCAGGCCTCAGCTGGATGACAGCTCATCCTTGGGGACACAGCTCAGATCTCACCTCCTCCATGAAGCACTTCTGGATTCCCACCCCTCCTGAAGTTCCTCTGGCCTCAGTTCGGACCACTAGGGCTGAGACCACACTCTGATTACCTCCCAAGTCTGTGATCTCTGTGAAAGCCCTGGGCCCAATGTGGAAAGAGACTCAGAAAAATGGGGCCAAAAGGGGCTAAGAAAAATGTTACTAGTTCTCTATTACAGAGAAGGGCACTGAGCAGAGAGAGGGCAGTGTCTAACCAAAGCTAAAGAGGAGGGTCTCAGTGAGCCCTCCCTTGGCCCTGTTACTTGTTCTCTGTTACAGATGAGGACACTGAGCCACAGAGATGGAGCAGAGCCCTGCTATAGCCTTGGCCCCACGGCCTGTGTCCTTTATTACTAGCTCAATGCTGCCAGCAGGGGTGTGGGCCTGGAATGGAGGTTGAAAGCAGCCTGACCCCCAGGACCCCTTCATACACAAAGTCAGTCTCAGGAAACACCCCTCAAGACCTACTCTACATCCCTGGGATTGGGACCTGATTGCTGTTCCTGGAAGCTGGCTGGGCTTCCCTGTGAATTGGCCCAGGAGATGCTTGGGACAGACACAGGGCCCCTGAGGCTCCCTGTCCCCAAATGAGCAGCTCTGGTCCCCTTGACTGTCCCTGGCAGAGGCCTGATGACACGAGGTGTTGGTCGGGTAGCCAGCTGTGGAGATGAGGAAATGGGAGCCACATGCAGGTACATGCAGAGGTTCAGGTATTCACTCAACAATCATTGATTCAGGCCTTGCAGTGTGGCTGGCCTGGGCCCAGGCCTGGGTGTCCTGTAGTGAATACAGTCAACCCATTGAGCCTTCTGGGAAAGCAGTGCTCAGAGAAACGGGCCCTCAGAGCCCCCATCGTGCTCCCCATGAACAATCACACTGAGATGAGGCTGCAGCCATGGGTCCCAGTGGAGGGTGAAGGGAGGAAAGAAACCCAGAGTGGGCACTGACCATGAGCCTGGACACTGGAAACAGATGGCCTGGGCTCTGTAATCTGGGGTGGTCACCTCCCCTGTTCTCTCTGTGCCTCAGTTACTTCTGCAGAAATGGGTGATAACGCCTGTCCCTGCCCCACAGATTTTCATGAGGAGTCAGTGACCTCTTATGCGTGTAGGACAGTGCCTGGCTATGGGTCAGGATCCTGCTCACCTCACAATAGTCTGTCCCACTTTAAAGATGAGAAAGCCAAGGCTAAGGGGGTTATGAGACCAGCCTGGGCTAGCCCCCTTCTCATGCTCTGCTGTCCAGGTCTCCTGCTTTTACATCATCCCTCTGCCCCCATATCCACCCAGCAAAGTAGGTGCTGAGAATCTGAGCAAATCAGAGTATGAATGGAGACACACCCTCTCCCCAATTTGGGCTCTTGGGGCGGTGGGCAGGATGGGGATACCGGGCTCCCCCAGACTGTCCAGGAGGCCCAGCATGTCTGTCACCTCATTTCCACTCAACACGGAGGTGTGTGTCTAAGGGCCAGAGGGCGATGGAGTAACCCAGGGTGGGTGGATGCTAGGTAGGTGTGGGAGGCACAGAGTGGCCCCTGGAAGACAGTGTCCAGGCAGCCAATGTGTGGGGAATGAGAGTGCCCAGAAGGGGCAGAGGACAGAGTCCAGCCTGGACACCACCCCCTGCTGGACCCTGATCTGGGGTGAGAATTGGAACAAGCCAGGGCCCCACTAGGACTCCTCATCCAGCAAAGAGGTGAGGAAAAGTTAAGGAGACAATGGAGGCTGACCCCACCATGCTCCCTGTGTGAAGGCGCTGCTTCCAGGATCCTGGAGTTTCCTTAGACCTTTGTGAAGTGGCTGCTGTTTCCAGCCCCATGTGGGCAGAAGGACTGAGGCAGGGAGGACAGAGTGACTCAGGACAGAGCTAGGATTCATCCAAGAGTGTGTGCTGGGCCTCTCGCTGAGAGCAGCCTCTGGGCACCATGGACTCAGGAAGTGTCTTGTCCTCCCTCTTAAGGCTCCTGGCATGTTAGGCAAGAAAGGTCCCAGCGCCCATACCTGGGCCTCTCTGGGTGATGCTGACATGTGGGATCATGATGGTCCTGGGAAAGGAGAGAGAATGTAGGCTGGGCGTCAGGTCTGCATCAGACCCTAATGATGCCCCTAATGTTGTGTGAACTGGAAACTCCCTGACCTCTCTGTGCTTGGCTTTCCAGCTCTGACTCAGAGGACTGGTGTGCTTGGCACACAGTAGGACCTCAATCAGAGGAAAAAGCCAGCCCTTCCCCAGGAACCTCTCCTCTTACATGCCCAAAGCTAAGCCCATGTGCCACACATCACCAGAGCTGATACTTGACAAACAGGGCAAGTGAAATCCAGCAACCCCTCCCTCCTGCCTGAGGCCCTTCCCTCCTCAGTGAGTGGCTCAGAGCAGGTCTCTGCATCCCAGAAGCCTGAACTGAGCCTTGTGACCTGGAGGAGTCCCTGTTCCACACAACTTTTTTTCCAGGTGCTTCCAACAAGACACAAGAACACCTGGTCAGTCTCTTAGCTGCAAGGTCCTCCCTTTGCAAATTCCCCCATCACATCCGGGCTAGAAGATGTGAGTTCCAGGGCACATGACCATCCAAATGATGACTTCAGGGAAACATCCCTGCCCACACTGCACTCTTCAGAGCCCACCTTCTAAAAGAAGGGGTAGTGACCCACGGTTGTGCACAGTTTTATCACAACACAGCCCTCACCCACCCACCATTGGAAACATGTGAGAAGCAGAGATTATCAAGTGCCTGGACCCCTGTCATCCAGAAAGCAGAGGTTAGGGTAACAGACAGAAGGGGAGAAAGTACTTTCATACTATGTATCTGATAAGGGGTTAACACCCAAAACATATAAATAACTCTTACAATTCAACAGCAAAAAAGCAAGCAATCTGATTTAAAAAGTGGGCAGAGGAACTGAATAGACATTTTTCCAAAGAAGGCACACAGATGTCTAACAGGTACATGAAAAGGTGCTCAACATCACTCACCATCAGGGAAATGCAAATCAAAACCACAATGAGATATCCCCTCACACCTGTCAGGGTGGGTGTCATCAAAATACAAGAGATAACAAGTGATGGTGGTGGTGTGAAGAAAAGGGAAACTTCTGCAATGTTGGTGGGAATGTAAATTGGTGCCATCACTCTGGAAAAGAGTAAGAAGACTCCCCCAAAATTTAAAATTAGAACTTCCGTATGATCCAGCAAGTCCACTGCTGGGAATATATCCAAAGGAAATGAAATCACTATGTCAATGAGACAACTGCACCCTCACGTTCACTGTATCATTATTTACAATAACCAAGATATGTAAACAACCTAAGTGTCCATCAACAGATGAATGGATACAGAAAACGTGACGCATATATATGTATATATAATGGAATCTTATTCAGACATTAAAAAAATGAAATCCTGCCATTTGTGACAACTTGGATGGACCTTCAGGGTATTATGCTAAGTGAAATAAATAAGACAGAGAAAGACAAATACCTATGATCTCATTTATATGTGGAATCTACAAAATAAACCGAAACCCATAGAAACAGAGATCAGGTTGGTGGTTGCCAGAGGTGAGTCAGGGGGTGATTGAAATTCGGGAAGATAATCAAAATGTACAAACTTCCAGTTAGAAGATTAACAAGTCCAGGGGACATAATGTACTGCAAGGTGACTGTAGTTAACAATACTGTGCTGTGCATTTGACAGTTGTTAAGAGAGTACCTCTTAAAATTTCTGATCACAAGGAAAATAGTGTGTGACTATGGGTGAAGACTGAAGACAGACGTCAAGTAAACTTAATGCAGTGATCATTTCACAATATGCACATGTAACAAGTCATTATGCTGCACACCTAAAGCCAACAAAGTTATGTGACAATTGTATCTCAGGAATACTTATCCCAGGAAGCGGGGGTGCGAGCCTGGATTACATACTGCAGGAGCTGCCTTTGTCCTCCAACAGCAGAGGGTGGTAGTTGTGACAGGGACTGTAGGTCCCTCAAAGCCTAGAATGTTTACTGTCTGGACCTTCACAGGGAGAGTGTGCAGACCCTGCCCTGGAAGACGGTGTTCATGGCAGCAACAACGGCCTGCCTGTGTGCAGGCTCAGCCCAGACATCTCCTGTGCTCTGCTGTCACCGCATTTACTTCCCTCCACACCCTCAGAGGGAGAGGCTTCAATGTTCTGATTTTACACATGAGAAAACTGAGGCTCATTTGCTTTGAATTATTGACCAAGTGGTTGGGGAAGCTTTGAACCCCAGTGTTCTGATTTCAAAGCCACATCTCAGTCCTGATTTTTAGAAGGTGGAGGTCCAGGCACTGGGGACCCTCCACCTTCCTCACTTGTAGTCTTACTCTAGGGCTGCCATCCCCGAGGCGTCTGGGTGAACACATTTAATCCGCTTACTCTGCACCAGCTGAGCCCTTGGCTGCCAGTCTGTTGTCGCTGCCTGACACCAGCTGAGTTTTACAAGTGAACCATCACCCCCTGCCAACCCACCTGCCCTGCTATGTGGGGCAGACCCCTCCTAGCCTGGTCATTCTAAACCCTTAGCTCACACATTTGCACAACTGCATCGAAAGGGCCCTACTCCCTGTGTGGAGGTATCGACAAGGGGAAGGGAGGGGAGTTTTGGGTGGCCCCTTACTCTGAACGTGACACATGACAGGGACATGTTCATGTCCATAATGGCACTCAATTTGAAGCTAAGAACATGGTCACAACGAGGGGTAAAAGCTGAGAGGCTACAAGGCTGCTGAGAAGGGGGCTTGACTATTGAATTGTAAATGTGTAATTTAATTTAAAAATTAGCCCCCTGGGTGATAAGAATTTGCCCCTAAGGCCAGAATTGGCCACCTGACCCCTGGGAACCCCTCAATTCCAGGATGTAATCATCTAGCATGGAGAGGGCTTAAATTGGGGTGCTGTCCTCTCAGTCATGGTGCACCTGCCCACGTATGCACCTATGAACTGCAGTTCTCACACATCAAGGCACCTCTCATGCCCTGCCAAGGAGGTCCAGGTCATAAGGAAGGGATGACAGACTGTGAGGTCACACGTGTGCCCCTGCAGGGGTGAATGTTGTATAGGGAAGAGCCACCCCCCACTCTCACCTCCAGGAGGGGTGCTGGAGGGAGCAGGACTCCTGAGCCCCTAGGCTTAGCAAGCATCCTTGCTGAGGGTGGGGAGGCTGTCCACTCTGAAGTCATAGGTCAGATGGTAGATTGGGGTCCCACCCCCACAGCTCACAAGTGAGACCGTCTAGTCTGTTTTCTCTGTAAACTGGAACCCAGTCACCCTCACCCTCAGAAGTGGGGGCAGCCTGTGTAAATTAAAACACAAAGCCCGGGGCTGTTTCAGGTGCCCGGGGGTGTCCAGCCCCCCTAGGCGGGGAAGGTGGGAGAAGAGATGTATGAGTTAGCAGGTGTGAGAGCAGAGCTGAGACTTGGCTGAGTGCATGCACTCTAATATCCAGGAACTGCGAGCTACCACTAGCAAATCTGTTCACTGAGGCCATGTGTAATCTCCCTTGTCATTTACAATCCCCTGTTTGAACAGAGGCCTCTGGAGTCTATTAGCCACATTGTTGCCTGTCACCACACTGTTGCAGTTCCAGGGTCTCCATTTAGCCAGCTTGAAGGAATAGTCAAACTTTTTCTTAAAACCAGTGACAGAAAACCAAAGTGGCTTAAAGAAGCAAACAGGGCAGGAGAGAATGACTTACCTAACTGAGACATCCACAGGGAGATTGCTTCAGGCAGGGCTGTACCTGGTGCTCAGTGACATCAGCAGAAGTCATCCTTCCCCACCTCTGGGCTCTGCCACTGGTGTCATCTTCACATGGCTCTGCCTTTATGAGAGCAAGATAGTCACCAACTGCCACAGGCTGACATCATCACCCCTCAACTCCCAACTGAAATAGAACTTCTCTGCTCCCAGGATTCCAGTAACTAGGCCTGACCTCCGTGGAGCCTGATTGGGCTGGTGCCCAGCCCTGAGCCAATCACAGTGGCCAGGGAGGATGGAAAATGCTGATTGGCCAGATCAAGGCCATGTGACCATCCTGTACAGGAAACCTGTGAGCTGTTCACCTGTTTTCAGGTTGGGAGAGTGTGATGTCTCCCAGAGGATCCTGCTACTAGTACAACCTGCAGGTGCACAATGAGCTGAAATGAGCCTGTCTGCTTGGTGACAAGTGACAGGTCACTTAGTGGTTCCCTGCTCCAGGGAGGGAGGCATGTCCAAACAGCATTGGGGCTTCAGAGCCAGAATGTAGTAGAAAAGCCTCCCAGTCTCCCAAAAGGTGGGAAAGTGAGCAGTGACACTGGAAAGGCACTCCTCTCTGTGGCCCTTGGCTTTCTCCTTGTTACAGTGGAGAGTGCAATGTTGCCCCTGACAGCCCACTTCCCTGCTGGGAGGCCTTTGCAAAAGGTGGAGAGTGCTTGGAATAGCCCACTTATTCTGAGGAACTGTTATTGCTCCTGGTGGCATTATTATTTTCATGTCACTTGTGAGGTGGGCCCTGAGGGGTCCCTGATCTGGGGGCACAGACACCCACAGAAACTTGGCCCAGTATTGCTGTTCATTCAACAATGACTTACCGAGCACCTACTGTGTGTCAGATTCGCAGGGTAGAGTAGTGGTGTTGACAGCACAAGCCCCTGCCTCACCTCATCTCTGCATCCCAGGTGGGGTCACCTGAATGGGAGTTCAGGAAGCAGAGGACGTGGCCGAAGCCTTGTGGGAACCCCTGGGTTTTTCTCTGTGCTGAGGGCACTAGCAGCACACCGATTGTGGGACTCAGTACCAGCAGGACCTAGCATTGATGGGTAAAGGAGAGAGGCATTTCTACAAGCCCATCCTCACTAACCCCAGGCTCTGGAGGGCACCTCCAGTCTGCTCAACCTCAGGGGGCATCTTCCACCATCCTGATCACCCTCTGGTATTACTCCCCGCTCAGATACATTTTTCCCTGTGGCAGCTACACTCAGAATATGTGTTTGTTTCTCTCCCATGTGGTTAAGTGGACTTCAGACACATGATAGTGATGGAGTGGCTAAGCCTCTGGGCAGATTGCTGGGTGACCCGCGGAAATTGCTGCACATGGTGAGCTCCCTTCTGCCAACCAATGGGATAGGCCCCACCACTGTTCTGTCTGTTCTACCTCACTTAATCTGCACAGACACTCTGTGCAGGACATCCTGTTATCCCCCATCTCTGATGACCTTGGGTGGACAAAGCTTGGGTTTGAGAAAGTTGCCCAGGTCACATTGTTGACAAGTGGGGAGCTGGGGATTTGCACCCTGGTCCCAGGAGTCTGGATCATGGAAAGGCCTGGGTGGGGCAGCTTATTGCCAAGGGAAGTCCTGCCCAAGCCTCTCCCATGAGAGCCCACCCAACAGCACATCTAGCAGAGTCAGCATTTCCTGGACCAGATGGACAGAACCTCAAAACTTCTTTGCAAACAGATTGTTTCCATGTTCTTTTGCAAACACAGAAAGGCCACAGGCCAGGGAAGGATAAGGCCAAGAGTGTTTTCATTGGGGAGAGTGAAGGACAAGTGTGAAGACACACAGCACTCCCAGCAGCCTTCTCGGCAGAGCCTGCCACTGGGTGAGCAGCTACCATGACTACCTATCATAACACTGTGAGGTTCATGCCTGTACAACCCTGCCTGTGAGAAGAGCAAAGTGAAGCTCAGAGAGGTGTGGGGACAGTCCAAAGACAAACAGATAAGGTGGGATCATCACCACCATGCTGTGCTGGGACAGGCAGTCACCTGTCACACTACTCATGCATGGCCTGCTGGGAGTAGTGAAGGCCTGATAGGAGCACAGGAACACTGTGGTGAAGGTGATGATTCTACCTGGGACAGCTGGTACCGGGGGCTCTAGCTGATTCTTCATTGTGCCTGCTTTGAGTGTCAGAATGTTGCAGCCTCATGTAGGGGAAGGGCTGTCTCCTTTCCACACCGGTGCACAAGGAAGAGCATGCACACACTGGCATCACCATAGACCACCGGAAGGATCAGGATCTGGAGCTCAGAGCAGAAACTGCCAACACCAGGAACTGGTGCAAGAGGAGGACCTGAGTGCTCCCTGAAACATTTCTAATTTTAAAAACATACTTAATTAGGGGGAAGTGATAAAAAGTTGATCCCTTCAAAATATTCTGTTTTCCAAGGAACAACAGCACCTCAGCATTGTAAGAGGATTAACTCAGTCGTCAATAACCATCACTATAGGTATGAGAAAACAGTGTTAGGAGTTACAAAAGGGTCTCAAAATCATGCAGGTCAGAACTGAGAACCGTCCAAAGCTTGTGCTGCATGATAGCCTCTCTAAGCTACCTGAGGCTTGGTCTGCTCCTGACACAGGGCAGATGGTTCTGAGAAAACCAGACTCCTCAGGGGACCCCAGGGAGTTGACAGAGTTGAGTTTGGGTTCCTGATCACCTTCTAAGTCTGGAATTTTGAGATTCTTCTGCACCTGTCCTTCCTCCAGAACAGAATCTGATTCAGGCGGGATTCCAAAGACTGAGGCATGTGCCAGGCAAGAGAGCAGGCATGGCTGGATGAGCGCATCGCCAGTGCCATCAACAAAGAGGCCAGGGCACTGAGATTTCCAGTGATTTAGCATCCTGGCTGGGAGGGGTCATGTGTTCTACAGTGAGTTCTGAGTATCCTGCACCGCCCTCGAGGACCTGCAGGGGTAGCGCGAAGCCAGCGTGTCTTAGGTGGCGGTGAGCATACGCAGTCCGCGTCAGCAGCCAGCATCTTCCCTGGGGGCGGAGCTTGTTTTCCTCAGGACTGAGCGGGCGGCGCCATGGAGGCTCCAGGACAGCGCTGCCTGCGTGTCCGCGGGAGGAGGACGCTCCCCGCCCGCTGTCTGAAGTTACGCCGTTTTCCCACTGCCTGCGCCCGCTCCCTGCCGGGGTGTGTGTGGACCTGACCGAGCTGGGGCCCCGGCCGGCTGGGCAGGAGGGGACTGGTGCGCTGGCGGGCCCGCTTCGACTATTCTCCTCGCCCGCAGGGAGCCGGTGAGTGTCCGCGCCCCTGGTCCTCACCGCCCGGGTCCACCTCCCCCGTGTGATCAGGGGTGTGTACACCGCAGGTCAGGAGCGGGGATGCAGGTGTAATGGGAAAGGGGCTGAGAAAGTACTGAAAGAGTTAAAGAGAAGTGTGTAAATCACATTATGTTAATTTTTATATTTTAAGTGTGTCAAAGTCAGAGTTTATCGTGCTTTTATTTTCTTGTCTTTAAAGGCATGCAATCATTTATTTTATACTTAAAATATGCTTCTCAGCTTATCTCGTTTTCAAGTCAAAATACTGCCATGGTTGACATTTTCTCATAATATAGTGACAATCTTCAACATGTGTGAATATAAACTCATCGAAAAAATCTTGCACCATTCCATGGTGAGTAGTCTTGTTAAAAATAATATCCGGGCCATTACTAAATTATTACAAAAATATAAATTTTTTGAATCACTTTTAGAAGTTCCACACACAGTGGTATTTTTAAAAAACCAACCACTGCATAGTGCTTAAGACCATTTAAGATGAATTATATTCAAACCTAAAACTTTAGAATACTCAAAAGGCAGGATAATGGCTGTTTTTTCATTGCAAATACATTTTTTCTTCGTAAGTGCAAAATACGAAGGTATTCAGCTAAATTTTGTATATCTTTATTCAAAAGGTGAAATTAGAATATAATCTCATTTTTTAAGGCTATACTTCCCATAAAAATTGGTATTTTTATCTGTAGGATCTTAATTGTCCATTCATTTGTTTTTTCTTTTGGTTTATTTTCTTTAACAGAGAGTGCATTTTTGTGTCTTGTTAAGAGTTTTTAATTCTCCTAACTTATTCCAAGAGACTTTCTCACACTGATAGTAAATAAGGGGAGAGGCCTTATAGTAACTGTGCATCTTTTCATGTAGTCAGGATTTTTTTTTTTTTTGGATGACTTTTTTTTACAACTTCCACTTGGTTCACAATATTCCCATTATGACAACTCAATAAAAAATTGTAATCTATTTACACCAAGATACTTATGTCAGCACAGTGCTTTTGCTGATATGATTTTACATTAGATTATAAAATTTTATTTGATTTACATATATACTAATACATATTTTACATATGTACACACATATATGAATATCTCCTAAATGCCATTAATTTGCATGGGGTGGTAGCTGGTAACATGTGATCTTTCTGACCATTGGTTATTCTTATGTGTGTCTAACGTACTTCTTAGAACAGATACTAGAACATCACACCTCTCATTATACAGTATTTTAAAGGTTATATTTTATTTTACTTATTTTTAAACATTTTTTATTGAGTAATAGTCATTTTACAATGTTATGACAAATTCCAGTGTAGAGCACAATTTTTCATTTATACATGAACGTACATACATTCGTCACTTTTTTTTTTTTTTTGCTGTGTTACCACAAGACATTGCATATATTTAAGATTCCACACATGAGTGATCTCATATGGTATTCCTCTTTCTCTTTCTGTTCTGCTCCACCTAGAATAACATTCTCCAGGAGCATCCATGTCTCTGCAAATGGCGTTATGTTGTCAGTTTTTGTGGCTGAATAGTATCCCATCATATAAATATCCCACATCTTTATCCAGTCATCTGTTCATGGACATTTTAGGTCATTTCCATGTCTTAGCTGTTGTAAATAGTGTAGAGAAATCAGCTGAAAACCTTATGGGGGTTCCCTTGTAACTCACTCTGTTTTTCTCTTGCTTCCTTTAGGATCATTTCTTTATCCTTGACTCTGGCTATCTTGATTAGGATGTGCCTTGGTGTGGGTCTGTTTGGGTTCTTCCTGTTTGGGACCCTCTGAGCCTCCTGTGCTTGGATATGATTCCTTCTTTAGGTTTGGGAAGTTTTCAGTCATGAGTCCTTCCCATACCTTTTCAATCCCCTTTGTTCTTTTTCCCCTTCTGGAACTCCTATTATGCATAGATTGGCACACTTTATATTACCCCATAGGTCCTGTATATTGTTTTCATTGTTTTTTATTTGTTTTTCTCTCAGCTGTTCTGATTGGGTGCTTCCTGTTGTCCTGTCTTCTAGATCACATATTTGTTCTTCTGTATTTTCTAGTCTGCTTTGCACAGACTTTAGGTCAGCTCTCATCTCAGCCAATGAGTTTACTAATTCTACTTGGTTCTTCTCTATAGTTTCTATTTCATTTTTGACATATTTTATATCCCTAAACCCTATTTCTTTTAGTTCCTTCAGTATTTTGATCACTCTTTTCTTGAAATATTGATCTAGTAGGCCATCAATGTCTATTTCCTTGATCATGCTTTCAGGGGATTTCTCTTGATCTTTTAATTGGGAGTGGTTTCTCTGCTTCTTCACATTGCTCATATCTCTCTGGCACCGTGGCTTAAGGAGTATCAGTTACCTACTTAACCTGGAGATGGTGTGCCCTTAATGATTTGATCGAGAGGTCTTTGTGTCTTCGTCCTGCTTCGCGAACTCAGCTTGCTGTTTCATAGGCCTTCTGTTGGCGCCCTCATCTGTGCTGCTCTCAGTGGCTGTTGGCTAGCAGATTGTGCCCCCTCCTAACACTAGGTCAGGAGCTGAGCTCTTACCCAGTGGGCGGGCAGGTCACTCCCCCTCCTGATGCCACAGTCAGATGCTGTGCTCAGGGGGAGGCAGGTGGGCAGATCACACCCAGTCCCAGCACCGTGGTCAGGTGCTGTGTTCCTGCCAGGAAGGTGGGTGGCTGCCCACCTGCCCTCTCCTCGTGCTGGTCACTCTGCTGCTCTGTGCAGCTGCCTGCTCTGCCTTGGGTAGGCGGTCTGTAGGTGGGCTCGGGGAAGACTGCGGAACAGCCCCACCTATGCTCTGTGCCAAATCTTAGCTCCTTGTTTCTCTTGGCAGCACAAGTTCTCTGAGGTGTCAGGGTAGAAAGATCCTCTCTGCCTCGGGCTATAAACAAGTCTCAGTCCTGCCTAGGAGGTTGTGGAGCCCCCACGTGCAGATTCAGGCCTCAGCCCCACCCCCGCCCAGGCACTATGCACAGTAGGAGATGGTAGCTGTGGCTGAGCCCTGCCTCTCTTCTTGCGAGATGTGCCAGTAATGGCACAGGTCTGAGGAGACAAAGGCTACAGCACCCCTCCCCCCAGGGCACATGACTGTTTACAGTTTTGTTTACCTTCTGAGTTAAAATTTACCTGACAATGAAATGTATAAATTAGGCTTTTGAGGTTCATCCTTGTATCAGTAGTTGATTCTTTTTTATTGTTGAGTAGTATTCCATTGTTTGAATATACTATCATTTGTTTTATCCATTCTCCTACTGATAAATACTTGGGCTTTGGATATCTTGTTTTTGCAAGCAAACTTTTTTTAAAAAAATGCAAATATAATATACATGCTTAAATGTGAACACATCTTAAGTATACAGCTCAATGATTTTTCACAAAGTAAACACATCTATGTAACCTTCATCCAGTCAAGAAACAGGAAATTGCTGTTCCAATTTGGGTTTCTTCCCAGTTACTACGGCACCCCTTTGATGGTTTCACCATCCTAAATTCAGCCACCATGGATTGGTTTTTTTGCTTTTGAAATTTTTGGTCCCGTACTTTCCACTCAACATTATGTAAGATTCATCCACTAGTGTTTTCTGTAAACTAGTATATTTTTTATTGCTTTAAAGTATACAACTTGTATGCATGTGCCACCACTTATGGTTATGTATTTATTGTTGACAAGTGTTTGGGTCATTTTCTATTTGGAGGTATAACAAATAGTGATTATGGGAATTTTCTGGATGTCCTTTGGTGCTCAGATGTAGAAGTTTCTGAAGGGTACACATATGGGTTACCCTTGGTAATAGGGTGTGGGTGTGTGTGTATGTGTATGTGTGTACATATACACACACACACACACACACACACATATAACTTTCATTCAAAAAGCCTATTTCCAAAGTATTTGTAAGAATTTATATTCCCACTGGCCATGTGTAAGAGTCCCCATTGCTTGTTGCCCTCACCAATGCTTCATATCACTTAACAACTAACTATTCTAGTGGATGTCTAATGGTGTTCCAAGTGTGGTTTTAGTACGTATTTCCATTATTACTAAAGAGGTCAGCCCCTTTTCATAGCTTATGTGGATTTTTTTGTGTGTGTGTGAAGCACCTGTTCAATTATTTTGCATATTTTAATATTGAGGTTCTGCCTTTTTCTCCACTGGTTTTTGTTCTTTATATGCCCTAGATACAAGTCTTTTGTTGGATATAGGTATAGCAAATATATTTTCCCACCGTGTGGCTTAGATTTTCACTTTCTTAATGGTATCTCTTGATAAAAATAATTCTTAATTTTACTGAAGTCCAACTTAAAACTCTTCTTTTATGTTTCATGCTTTGTCCGGTTTAAGAACACTTTGCCACTTCAAAGTCATTAAAATATCTCCTACACTATTTTCTAGATGCTTTATTTTGGTGGGGGATTAGGTTATTTATTTTAATGGAGGTACTGGGAGTTGAACCCAAGAACTTATGCATGTTAAGCACACATTCCACCTGAGCTTTACCCTCCCCCAGATGCTTTGCTTTATGTTTCAAATATATTAGATTTATAATCTATCTAAAGTTACTGTTCATGTATGGTACAGGGTTTAATTCAATGCTGTTCCATTTGTCTATATGTCTAACTTTAGGTAGTTATCACATAGACTTAATATTGTTTTATAAGTCCTTTAACATTGTTCTTTAATATCATCTTGGCTATTGTTGGCCCTTCACGCTTCTCTATATATTTAGAATCAGCTTGTCAAGTTCTACAAAAAAACAGTTACAACAATTAACTGTTGGGGATTTTGATGTGCACATATAAATCTTTGAATCAGTTGAAGGGGAACTGACATCTTTAAAATGCTGAGCCCTCCAATCCATAAATTTGGATTACCTCCCCTATATTTATTTTTATCACTGCTGTAACAAATTATCACAAATTTTGCAGCTTAAAGCAACACAAACTTATTATTTTATGGTTCTCTAGGTCAAGTCAGGAACAGGTATCATTTGGCTAAAAATCAAGATGTCAGCAGGGCTGTATGCCCTGTAGGTCAAAGGAAGAATATATTTCCTTGTCTTTTCCAGCTTCTAGAGTTCACCCACATTTCTTTACCCATGGCCCTTCCTCTATCTTCAAAGCTAACAGCTTTACAGCTTTCTAATCCTTCTTCCAAAGTCTTATCTTTCTGACCACAGCTGGGAAAGATTTTCAATTTTTAAGGACTCCTGTTGTTAGACTAGGCCCATGTAGATAATCCAGGCTAATCTCCCTGTCTCAGAGTCCTTAACCTGATACATCTGCAAAATCCCCTTTGCCATGTAAAATAACATATTCACAGATTTCAGGATTAGAGCATGGATATAGGTAGGGGTCAGTGTGGTGCACTATTCTGTTTATCAAACTGTTTAACATTTGACGCTTTCTGACAAACGTACAAGATAGAAGATCCTGATCATGTTTAGAATGCTTCCTCTGCAAAATATTGGGCACTGAGTTTATTTGAAAGGACTGAAAATAATATTACCACAGGAATGGTTTCCTAATTCTACTGACATTTACTTACTTTATACTTAAATACCCAAAATGGTCAGCCAGGAGTGGGATCTTGGCAAATAAAATAAAAGTATAATTCAAGCTTTTATCACTGAATTTACTAGCTAATTCTATTTTAGAAACAGACAGAAAATAAAACAATTTAGAGTAAGTCTGATTACTTATATATTTAGTGAAAATTAAGTTTTAAAAGCATGTCTGAATATGGGATAAAGTAAGCATCATAAAATGTAATGTTAATATTTAGTACCTGCAAATCTCAAACTCCCAATTTATAAACAAGTTCATACTGTATAGCACAGGGAACTATATCCAATACTGTTTTGTAGTAACTTATGGTGAAAAAGAGTATGAAAATTAATATATGTATGTTCATGTATGACTGAAGCATTGTGCTGTACACCAGAAATTGACACATTGTAAACTGACTACATATATATATATTTGAAAGGGCTGAAAGGACTATATATACCAAGAAAAAAAATTAGATTGATAACCAACAAAAAAATCTGTCAGTAATATAATGCTAGAAACACAGACACAAAAGAAAATCTCAGGCATACATCTGTTTATAGAGTCCTAGAAAAAATAGTGCCTATGCAATTCCCTGATAACATGAGAAAATAGGAAAGGCAATATAAAAGTTCAAAATGCTTTGCTATGTAAGAGCTGCAAGGTGACTCAGACACAAACTTAAGTGGTCAAAATGTTTATATAATTAATGATAACTTAAAGTAATTGAGGACATCATTTTAAATGAGATAAAAATAGCTGCTCAATTTTCATATTACTAAGCAAGTCATTTCTGTTTATAATAGGTTTATATTATTTTTATATGTATTTATATTTTATAAAGACATCAACTTAGATCCTGGCTGATAACTGACAGTGGAGCAACTGATTGATTTAAATGGGTATCATAGACTTATCAGATTTCATAAGCTTTAAATATACATTAATTATTAGCTGTCAGGAAGAGTTCAATTTTCATTTATTCTAACATAGCTGTGTCACAGGCAGGTTATTCTGTATTTACAATGGAGGATCATGATAGATATAAAGATATCAAGCCTTATTGATCTTCATAGGGGTGCTTTTATAAGAAAAGGAGAATAAAATAAGAAAAATCTAAAATACTACTTTTTTTATAGTGTTCTAACAGTTTTATCTTGTTTTTATTTTTTTACTGAGTTATAGTCTGTTTACAATGTTGTGTCAATTTATGGTGTACAGCACAATTTTTCAGTACTTTACGAATATACGTGTATCTGTTTTCATATTTTTTACCCATGAGCTACTACAAAATTTTGAATATATTTCCCTGTGCTATACACTATAAACTTGTTTATCTATTCTATATATACCTGTCAGTATTTACAAATCTTGAACTTCCAGTCTGTCCCTACTCACACCCTGTAAAATACTATTAAATCAACATATATTTATGAAGAACTATGAAAAATGGGAACCTATAAGTTGTTTCTTTAAAGTGGAGCAAAGAGAACTACTTTAACTGGAAAATAGTTAAAATCTGGCAAGTTTTATGATTTCATGTTCACCCCTGACAGCTTTTTTTCCTCCTTTCTCCTTCAATCTTTTTTGGACCTTCTAAAGAATTAAATCAAAAAAAAGAAAAAAAAAGAAAGAAAGAAAGAATAAAAGAAAATTAAGAAACAGATTTGCATCTAAAATAACCTCCTAACTGGAAAGATTGTATACTTTGTGAAAAATTTACAGCTGCCGACTTATGATCTTTGTCTCTGTCCACACTGCCTTACTTGTTAGGAAGGGTCTTAAAAAAAAAAAAAAAGTAAAGAAAAATAGCAAATTATAATGGCTTTTACATTTTAAATTATTTTCTATGTGTCTACAATCTGCTCTATCATGAGTTATTAAGATAAACATTATCAGCTATACTCTACTTTCCTATCATGCACATTGTGACTCTGAGAAGCATGCACGCTCTAACTTACCATCTGCAGGTGGTGTACAGGTTAATGCAGTTCTTTTGACAATATATGGTTTTGTAGTCTAGTTGTCTAACTACTACATAATGGAAAAGATGTAGAACTACTGGTACCACTGCCCTCGGTCTCTGTCATTTACCTTAAACATACCTGGAAAAGTAGATTCAAAAACTCATTGGCAAGAACATTTTTCACACTCCAGATATGATATTCCTCTAGAGTTAAGATGGCCATTCTGAAAGAGAAACAATATTTAAGAATATCTTAAATCTTCATCTTCTTATATTATTTGAATAAAATCTGTTTTATTAAACTTGCAATGGTCATTTGTCTGAAAGAAAACTAATGAATTAACGTAGATGCTATGTGTTCATCTGAAAGTAGGCCAGCAAGAATAAGTTCAAAAGTAACCAAACTCTGAAGTAGTCAGTCACAACGTGGGCAATTTATCACCAAAAATCTTCTTCCTCCAGTAAGACCTGGGAAATAACTCACAGTATCTTCTGGTTCAAGGTGAAGTTTACTAACAGAACCCACAAAAGGTTCTGGTTAGAGAAAAAGGACTATTTACTAACTTTGAAAGCATCTTTCCAAACTCTCTGGATTATGCCCTTTGACCCTAACAATTTTCAAAGATCTTCTTTAAAACATCTGGGAATATTATTAGACTTCATAAGAGATTTAAAAAACTAAATATATAAAATAAATGAGTATCTATATTAACATTTCCTCAAAATAAAATTTAACATTACTTTCACAAGTTGAATAAAGCAGTATTTTTTTTTTTTTGGTGTCAAAGTGTACCAAAAATTACATTTATATACAGTAGACAATATTTCTTGGCAGGCAAAAATATAACCAAATGCTTCTTACTTCATGTTTTGAACAATCACCTTAACAATCCTAGATGAATAATAATGTCCTTAGCTTTTATTACTTAATTATATTTTTATTATCTAATGATTTATTATTTAATGATATTTAATAATTATTATTAATGATATTCATGTATTCATTCAATATATAATACCATGTATTATAAGAAAAGATTTTAAAGCACTATGATGGTAATTATTGGCTTTCATGATGCAACTTCCATAAAAGTATATTAATACCAATGTAATGGTACAAAATAATGGGTAATATTGTCACAGTCTATTCACCAGTGAATATGGGTAATAGGTTTGGATGAAAGGTCCAAATTCTATTCTAAATTTTTACCATTTCATTATTATGGTTACACGGAGATGGAGCAGCTAAATGATCTTTTTTTTTAATGTTCAAAAGTACAGCCATAAGAAGAAACACGGTCTTACATAAAAATAGACAGCGATGATAACCTCCATACTTATCAAACACCCAGAAAAAAGGCAATGGAAATTGTATCTCTACATAAGGTATTTCCTAACAGAAACTTTCCTATGTTTCTGTTTTCATATATACCAAATAGAAATGGCTACCTTAGTTTTGGGCAGAAAAGTAAATGAAGACGGTTATCTGAGTTGCCAAACAAAGATCAAGCCCTGAAAAATTCATTTCTATTATTTATTTCTGTTGAGTGTCAGTTAATAAGACTATGATGATTTCTTCTGGATTTGTGATTGAAAAAAAAAGTTACTTATTTTTCTAAGCCTGTATAAGACCACTATGGTCTACATCCTACCATCTGCTACTTGGTACATGTCAACATTTGAATAGAAAGGGTCAAATTAACTCATATGTGTCTCACATATATGGATTATCTTCAGTTTCACAGGGATACATAGACATTACGGCAAACCTATTATAATATCTTTAATAAATGTTGTGAAACTAAAAAAAATTCAAGGCTTTATTCTTTGTAAAGTACATGCTTGTTTCTGCTATTATACACTTATTCTGGCTGCTATTAAAAAACTTAGAACAGACCCTCACCAATAGTATTGAAAAAAAAAATTTTAAAACTATATACACCACCCAGATTGAGATTAAAAAATAATTTCCATCATCCCAGATATCCTATGGTCCTTCCCAGTTAAATGACCCATCTCCAAAATCACTATTGTAACAATTATTAACATGAGTTGTCTCTGTTCTAGAACTTCAAATAAATTGAATTGTACAATGTGTTCTTTTATTCTGTGGCTTCTTTTGCTCAATATAAGCTTTGTCTTACCATAATGTATTAAAATGGGAGAAGTAAAGATTATAAACTACAGATGTCAAGGGCTGTCTCTACTTAATTTTTATAAAATGCCTAGCTTATAAAATATAATGTTTTTATGTAAATAACACTTAATGGAGTTGTTTAAATGTGGAATGGGCTTTCCTTAGGGACAACTTGGAGGTATTGTAACCACAGGTCCAAATAAGCATTTAGCAGGGATGATGTAGAAGAGATTCAAGTATGTATACGTAAGGTATGTATAGCAATTCAGAATATAATGTATTTTTAGAAAAGAATTAGTCTCTGCTAGACTCACCTTTGTGGTGTCGTGCATTCTATGTGTCTTCTACAATGTTGGATACATCCACATGTAATTCCTTTAAAACCAGAAACCCAAATCAGTAGTTAGGATAGAGAAGGTATCATTTTTATTAGCCAGTAGCTGAAGTATAAAGTATTTTCGGTCAACTTTTTTTTTCTTTTTTTAATTACAGAAATAGATTGCTTGTTTGCCTTAAAAATTTATGACAATTTTCCAGTGGTTTCATTTTTTTAATATAATACATTCAGCTTATTAAATTTTCTAAGGCAAATTCTCTTCCCAATTTTGCATCTTTGGCTATGAATATTTTGAGTAGCATAATATAGAACCTAGAAGTAGTAAGAAATCTTTTTCTCAACCTGTTTTAAAAAATTCTTCACTCTATGTTCCTGTTGGAAGTTTACATTCAAGAAGATGTATACAATCAGACTTTACCAGGGTATCATCGGTGCAGTTGTCCTTCCAGACCTCTAAATGTGCAACCACGTGTCTCTCAGTTCAACCCTAGAGAGAACTCCATCACCGTCAACATCAAATACCTTGAAGCAAACTAAAGAAAAGAAACTCTTATGGAGGGAAATTACTTTCATATTCTGAAGTATAATACATTTTATTACAAGCTGCCCTAGTAAAATTACTTAGTTCCTCAAACAATTACATTTTGGATTAAGTTCTTATTTGGAGGAGATTGTGTCATTAAAGTCCTTTGAACTTGTAGGAATTCCTGTACACTTCACAAGTCTCTCTCCTTATATCATTAGCCAGCTTAGAGAACTCTATCCTTCACCTAAATCTAAAGTTAAATTTCTTGCAAACTGAAAAAGAAGGGCCAAGTTACTATACAATATCTCACAGATTTTGAGAAGGTAATTCAAGCTTTTAAATTAATTTCTAATATTTAAAACTGATCACTTCAGAGTTGATTCTTACAATGTTGAAAATATTCCATCTACATTAAGAATCAACAAAAAGCTGGTACAGTCAGCCCCCTGTATCCATTGGTTCTGCATTCACAGGTATAAACAATAGGTCAAAAATTATATAAATATATATATATAAATTTTCCCAGAAAGTTCTCAAAAGCAAAACTTGTATTTGCTATTCACTGACAACTATTTACATATCATTTACATTGTATTTACAAATAATTACATTGTATTAGGTATTACAAGTAACCTAGAGATGATTGAAAGTATACAGGAGGATGTGCATAGGTTATATGCAAACACTATGCCATTTTACATAAGGACTTGAGCATCCATGGATTTGGTATCTGAGGGGGTCTCAGAACCAATCCTCAGCAGATAATGAGAGATGACTGTATAAAGATTTTGCCTCTCCAGTGTAATTAATGTGCACCCAATATTTTTGCCTAAGAACAATCTCAAATCTTCAATGAAGTTTATATACAACAAGCTAAAAATCCGAAATATCAGCACTTTGCTAATTAACATCAATATCAGCAAAATTGCTAGTTAGTCTAGTTGGTTAACTTCCACTAGTCCACTGGCAAAAAATAAATTAAAAAAAAATTTAAGACAATAATTAACCTCAATTGAGAAACAAAGACTTCAGCCTCTTTAATACCAGAACTTTAATGTGAACAAATAATCTATCACAAAGCCAGGTTAGAGTAATGGTATACTATCAGGGAAGATAAAAGAAATCTAAATTTTTAAGATTAAATAATTATCTACTTCACACACCCGTGTGTGTAATAATTATGTATTAATTATGCTATTAAATTAACTGAGTACATCACAGTACAACATTACTAAAGAATATTGAACTAATAAGTATCATACCCAAAATACGCAGTATTTGTGAAGCTGTATTTTAGAAATATGCAGAGATAATGACCCTAGTGAATATATAAGAATTAGGTTCCAATTAAATGTAAACTGCTGCATTTTCCTAACCAAATATGGTTAAGATTTATTAATGTAATATGCTTATAAATTACGCTATAATATTTTAGCTAGGTTTAAAAGATAAATTTAGTATTAAATAAAATTGTTTTATCATAAATTTAATTTTGCTATTATCAATATACACAGTGCTAGAAAATAAGTTGGAATTCAAGTTAAGCAAGACAAATTTTCTATATAGACTACCAGAAAATATTTTCTATATGCTTAACATTTTCAAACACATCATGAATGATGTAGTTCATTTATCATGAATTGTACATTCATCTGGAAAATCAACCATTATTAATAACAAAGATCTTAAATTACTCCACAGTAAAAAATAATAGATGATTGAACCTTTACACTGACCTCAGTAAAACCTCAGCAAGAGATTGCTATTTGCCAAAGGGATGAAAATTCAAGCCTTAATCAGATGATTTTTTACATGAATGGATGCTAATTTTTTTCTCTGTATAGCTTCCAAATTTTGTGATGTTTAACACACTTACATTTCTGTCTTTCAGCCAGAGGTCCTCTGCAACAAGCTGATAACCCACAGGATATCTCCTCAAAATCTATGTGGCTGTCATGATTTTCACCAAAAGCATTAAATAAACCTGTAAAATAGGAACACAGAATAAATCACAGCCAACAAACTTCCTGTTAATAATGACATGCTTATGAAAGGTGGCATGACTCGCATAAACTGACTTAGTTTTTAAAAGTTATCAGTAGTTTCCACTGTCTTAGGAAGTTTTTTTTTTCCCCCTGGAATAATTATAACCAAAATTTAACTTCCTAGAAGAAAATACTATCATTTAGTGTTTGGTTTTGTCTGCCTACCTGTCTCTATCTTATATTAGTTCCAAAAGTCAAAAGTGATTGTACAATGTAAAAAATTAAAATATATTTTAAAAATTTAACTGGAAAAAAGTCGGAGACCACAATTATCCTAATTTGGAAAGACTAAGAAGAAAAAAGAAAAAAGAAGAAGAAAAGTTGAACTCTATCAAAGATATACTGTGTTGTTATTAACAAGCTTCATACAACTCCTTCATGAAGCAAAGAAAACTAACACACTGTATTATAAGAGAAAGAAATTCTGTACTGCAGTCTTCATTGTACCACTTAATCTGTATAAATAAATATATTAAATTTCAGAAATAAAGGGCAATTTATAATCTAATCTTGTGGTTTTTAAACGTTTCATAAAAAATAAATAGAACCATTTTGTTTTCAAATGAAATGATTTCTCAATCTCTAATTCTAAAAAGGTAAAAACATAACTGCACTGCTGAAGTGGAAGCCCTGTCTGTTCTAGCTCCCCTAACAAATATTACTAAAACACACTAGAAACCTGAAGAATACAGACTGTCTATTTCAAGAATCTAATTCTGTGCCCTCAAAGAGCAGAAAATTGAAGCTAAGAAGTAGTTAAATGACTTGCTAAAAGTAAGAAATTTTTTTAAAAAGGTCTGAATCACAAGCAGAACCCAAGCTTTCAGATTTCAAATACAGTTTTTGTGATTATCAGCCACAACTACTCCTTGTAAACCTCATTTAATATATATATATATATATATATAGTAGTGAAAAGTTTAGAGCTAATTGGGGACCTTAGAGATGGTCTAGTCCAGTGGTTTCTTAATTTTTTAAGGGTGGGGGAAGGATACAGCAGTGGAACCTTCTTCTATATAAAAGAAATACAATAGACACTACTCAGCTGAGGAAGAGGTGAGGTCACGTGTGGAAGCTAGAGCTTTGCCTATTCAGTGTCCACCACCCTGACCTTGCACCAGATGCTGAGGCACCGCACTGGAGCACAGTTTCATAATGATTGTCTTGGTCAAACTGATTTTATATATGAGAATATTCAGGTGCAGAAAGGTAAACCGAATTACACAAGGCTCCAAAGGTGGAACAAGGCTCACGTGTTTACCAAAGGACATTTGTAGAAAATAGAAGGATTCCCACCTTCACTCAGAGATGGACAAATTGGTGGTGAAGCCAATGGGCCAAATGTCTCTAAGTCAAATCATCCAGTTCGGGATTGAGCCCTCAGCAACCAACAGCATTTCTCCAGATGAATGATGTCTGATTCCTCCACTGACAATCAAATCAAAAAAGATTATAAAATCTCACTCTTCTCTTCTGGACAATTAATTAGTTCATCCTGATAATGTAACTTCTAAAGATACATTTTAATTTCCCAGTTAAACTGTTAAAAAACTACCTAAAACAAAAACTCTGAAAGACAAATATATTGTATCTAATACAAGTGGCATGCAAATTAAATTCAAATTAACATAAAAGAGGCTTTAAAATTGGAAAAAAATTTGCAATTTCCCATTAAGCAGGCTGTTTAATTCCAACATGTAAAATAATAAACTAAGATATTTATTTTTTGCTTCCCACACTTTTATCTGTATTCACTTTGGTGATTTTAATCTCTATCTTGAATTTGAAAATTCTTCATCATAGTCTCTCCTGGCTACACAGGTAACACACTAATAGCAGAATCTCTGTTTGATTTATCCTGTCATTATGGTAACCACTTACACATTTAATACTTATTAAATAAATGTACAAAGGGGATAGACCTAAGCTTCTCCTTCTTGGTCCTAAAATTCTTACTACCCCTCCTATAAAGGCAGGAGCCTCCTCTGTAGGACAGAGTGTAAATGTATCTCCTGAGAAGGATTCCCCAACAAGGGCTGTCTTTACAGCGTGCTTTTAGATAAGATGTTTTTATGGGACATTTCAATAAAAGGATCAAGGACCTAAGCTTCCCAGTATGGTGGGAGTTGTGATGGGCATGGGAGGATGCTCACTTGGGATGAGATGTTAAAGACACTAACAGTGAAAAGGACAGGGCAAGATGAAGGGCAATTGGGAAACAGGACCACAGAGATGTGACAGATACTTCCCACTGTCATCTAAGTGATACCTACTTGAAAGAAATATTTCTACAGTTAAATTCTATAATGGGGGGTTATTTAAATGAAGCACACATATTCTCAAAGAGTAGATCACATAACCTTTAGAGATTCAGAGTGCATTAGCATTTTCAGAGTACTTTTTACATCAATAACTAGTATTTATAAATTCCTGTGCGCTAAATAAGTATGTGGAATTATTTCCATTTTGCTTTTAGACTTACTACAGCTTAACCTATTCACTGCACTGATACAGAGTAATTTTTCTAATGAATAAAAATGATAATGTACAAACTTGTTAAAGATTCTTTAATTTCTCCATCACCAGATTTATGAACATTTAGGCCTATGTGTCAGGCCCCGTTTCTTACCAGCTTTTTCACCAACACCTTACATTTAGGTTATATTGCATTACCCAGAGGTCAGGAAATGTTCTTTCACACATCCATGTCTTTATTAGGTCCTGTGTCCTCTGAGGAGAAACCTTCTCCCCACTTTCACATCCTTCCATTTTACAGCCTAACCACTAATCCTTCTGTAAACACCTTCTAATGCTTTCCAACCTCACCAGCTACCCCAGGGTTTTAACTTCTCTCTTCCACAACTGTCCTCCACTGTGTATAGTATCCAATATTCAAGTGAAGTATGAGTCCTCATTTACAGGTCTGTGGCCTCTCTAGATTATAAAGTATTTGGATTCAGAAACCTTGTGCTTTTATCACTGTAGCTGCTAGAATTCATTTCATAGGACCTGATACATAGTAACCACACAATAAATACTTGCTGAATGAATGAATGAATGAATGAATGAATAGCCAAGGCAATCTTCACAGCCAAGGCTTCCCCATCCCAGCTCAGTATTCTTTCTGTTACATCAAAGAGACTCTGCCCCATGAAACAATAGACCCTGCACATTTTAACAAATGTATACAATTATTAGGAACTATTATTAGAACAGAGACTATCACTACTGTTCTCATAGTTATGTCACATAAGTAGTGTATTAAAGCTCATTCTGATTTGTTATTTATACAAATCAGCTATGTCTGTCACCAGTTTAAATATTAGTAATTTAGAAAACAAAAGTTATTGATTTATCCACTCATCTAAAAACATTATGACAGATCTACTTACATACCTCTTTTGTCAGTTTATATACCAACTGGAAAAGAAGGGGTGTACAGTAAACTCTGAGAGTATAATTGCCTGCAAAATAAATAAGAGAGTATTTTAATACCTCCAAATGGACTTCAAACCTGTATTTAATTCTAACTTTATTTTTTAATTATAAACAAGTTATAACAGATTTCAAATTGAAGGCATCATTCCTGCAGAATTAAAAATAGGGTGGACCCTACAGATTATCATATTCAGTGAAGTATGTCAGACAGAGAAAGGCAAATATCAAATTATATCACTTATATGTGGAATGTAAACAAACAAAAAAATGATACAAATGAACTTATTTACAAACCAGAAATACATTCACGACATAGAAAAGAAACTATAGTTACCCAAGGGGAAAGGGGGAAGGGAAGAGAGATGTTAGGAGTTCAGGACTAACAGATATACACTATTATATATGAAACAGATAAACAACAAGGACCTACTGTATAGCACAGGGAATTATATTCAGTATCTTATTATAACCTATAATGGAAAAGAATCTAAAAATGTATATGTATATGTATATGTATATGTATATGTATATAACTGTGTAACTTTGCTGTACACCTGAAACTAATATTATAAATCAAATGTACTTCAGTAAAAACAAATAAATAAGATTTTAGAATAGATAGATAGGTAGGTAGATAAACAGACAGACAGACAAACCGTCTGGCTAAAACTAAAACACAAGGTGGAAATAACTCTTCAGGAGCCAGAGAGGCTGCAGCACACACTCGGGATAGGAGACTGCAGAGGCGGACTCTGCTGCTAAGGCCGCAGCTCCTGCAGTAACAGTAAGGGCCATTGCTCATTACGGCAGCAGTACCTAGGGGTCTTTGGCAAAGGAAGTGGTAAGGCCATAAGGTTCATGTTTTTATTCATTCATTCAATTCAATATCAAGACTTTAGACTAGAGCATGTCAGTAACTAACATGTGTCCTGTGACACTTACCTAGAAATAACCATAATATGATGAAAGCCTACAGATGCACATGCCACATGTCAGGGTCAAAAGGAAGTCTGTAGTGGGTGCTTATTTCAGAGTTGGTCCAATACATACAGGAACTATTTCTGTATGAAATATTTTACCCCAACTTTTAAAAATAGCTCCACAGGAAGAATGTCAAAAGTACTAAAGTTTTAAGTAGTAATCCAAGATAGGCAAATGGTAAATATTCTAAAGAAATTAGGATCAATAGCTTAGTTATGAATCATATTGATTCATTTGAATCATAATAATGTTCTCTCTGGTAAAATGGAGAAATGGAGGTATTATTGAGGCATCTCAGAGAAAGAGGATAATCCTAGTTTATGAGTTGGAGTTGATAGACTTAAATACTGGTATACTATTTAATGACAATCTGAAATAAAATTTACCTTCTGTGTATGAGTCTGCATTGATATATGCAACCTCTCTCTCCTGGAGTGTTTTCACATTCTCCTGTAGTTGAAGCAAAGCAGTCACTTAACTCACAGCATTTACAATTGTGGAAATACAAGCAAAACAAACAAATTAATTCAGTAAAAGAGTGGTTTGCAGATACCATTATAAATCAAATGCCTATGCCTTTGACCATAATTTTAAGAAAATGCTATTAACTGCTTCATAATATTAATGCAATTAAAACAAGAAAGAAAAATATTAGTGATGCTGTAGCCACTTTTCATAGCAACAGCACGGAGACCCAGAGGAAAACTGCCCCTGATCCCCTGCACCATAATATGAAGGGGGAAGGCTCAGAGATGCTCAGCCTCACCCTGGATCTACTGGAAGAGAACTGCTCAAAGTAAGGCCTGGAAATCTGTACTTTTAAAAGGTGTCCCTGGTAATCCTTACAGACATTAAAGAGATCCCTTGACGTTGGGGATCCAAGTAACTTTACCATATTAAAAGTGAGGAAGTTGGAAATTTGATTTATCAAGAATTTTTTGAAAGAGAAGATATTGATGAAAAAGAAAAAGAAAGGAGGGGAGGATAGAGAAAAAACTAGAGGGAGAGAAGAGTGGCTATTAGGACAAAGACAAGACATTTCTCTCTCACACATACATGCACACACGCACACACATTCTAGAAAAATACAGCAGAAGAAGACTAATGCCATCACACACATGGGAATATGCAGAGAGAACTCTTTTCTTCTCTCTGTTTCTCTCTCTCTCTCTCTCTAGCTTGCTACCTTATAAGAGCAGTTACAGTAAAAACATTTAAAGCTGTGAGTGGTCATCCCACAAATGAGAATACTCACCTCTGCACTTGGCCACACGGGATAGATGACAGCTGATTCTGCTGCAGAGTTTCCATTATGACAGAGCTACAGTAGAAATAAAAAAGATTCCTTAAATACACGTAAAGGTAAATGTGCTGCTGAATATGATCAAGAAGCTACTAGAAAATGGGAAACAATATTCAAATTGTCTTTTAACTCACATGAATTTAAATTAATGTAAGGCATATTATCTTGTATCTTGGATTTATTTTATCTGTATTCTAAGCTGCTTAAATTATAGAAAGACACATATATTTCTATATACATGTATTCACAAGAAATTACATATTTCTAAAAGTAAATGACCTTAATGAATAAGATCTGATTCATGTAAATAACTGTATTATGAAATGCATGTTCATAACACCAACATAATAATAAGAATTTGCAATATACATGGAATCAAATGTGATACAAGTAACTGTGATTTTATTCCCATACTTATTTGATTCATATTATTATTTTAAAGTATGCAGAAATGAGTCAGAAGGAAAGCATTTTAAAAACCAGACACAATTATAAGAAAGATATGACATTCTTCAAATCAATTCTATAAAATTTGGACTCATAAATGATGAACAAAACAGAGGATAGTCACAGGAAAGTGCTTTTTGGTGCACCTGCCTTTAAAAAAAACACACAAGCCTACCATGAACATGTAAGAACTTAGAGTTACTGGACAGAGAGCCTAAGGGAAGAAGATGAAAGAAGGGGGCCTATGAAAGACACTTTAAAATAAAGCATTAAGAGCCAGTGACAAATGAAAATTAATCATAATTGAATTAAAAATAAATCCTTGAAATTTTAGAGTAATTCAATTTACAAAATCATTGTATTATACTTCCCAATCAGGCACTTTTGTAAATGGTAAAATATACCTATGGTTACAATTTAGTACGGAATCCATAAAGGAGAGACTATAATCAGAGTATAGTCGTCTTAAAAGAGCATGTTGTTTTCCTAGATAGAAGAAATCCAAGGAAACTGTAAAAACTTGAAAATTAATGCCAAGGATCTATATCAGATTTTCAATAAGCTAATTCACTTGTCAGAAGCAGCTTCCTAGGTTTGACTATTTTCTGAGCTTACAGATTTTACTTACTTATCACAAAACAAATACAAATAGAAACTAAAATATATTAAAAATAATGAAAAACTTGGTTTGTACTTAGTAATTAAGAGGTTGTTCTGTTTTACCAAACTGATGTAAAAGCAAAAGCAAACTCTATTTCTTAAATTTTCTTGAGTATTTATCCAAATTAAAACAATATCAGGTAATGGAACACATCTGTGATTACCCTGAGATACATGTTGACCAAGAAGATACGTTTTCTGTCTTAGTTACCTCAGCCCATTTATGGAACCCAGAAGTCCAAATTTTTCTGCATCCCAGCTGGCAAAAATGGTAGTTCTTCTCGGTCTCCAGCCTGTAATCATTGTTAACATACATGGTTAGGTACATCTGCCTAAAAACAAAGGAAAATTCACTCAAGTCTCTTTCTGTCATCACTTGCCAAGGAAACATTATTTACCTCTACTAATCAGTTTTCCAAAATTCTGGACAACTTCTTATAAATCAGCAGTTCCACTGGTTAGGTCAGTACCTCCAAATACACAGAAGTCCTGATGATCTCCCAGAATAACACACCTGTTTGGAAAGGAAGGAATTCAAAAGAATGACAACTTAGAATGTATAATAAAGAGCAGTAATTTATGTTTTTAAATTAAACTTCCTCCTGCTTGAGTTTCCTCCATAGAAAACCATCAAGGTAGTGTCTCCTTTTAGAATTTACCTTTTTTCCCCACATTTAATTATATCACATCAACCAGGAAAAAAATATTAAGAGTTGATTAAAATTTATCTTCTCTTACTCCTGTAATCTTTGTAAAAACAAAATGTTTTAAGACATTTTAAAAAATTCACCAACTCACCAAGTTTCACAGATCCTCAGGTAGTTCTGATTACATCGTAAATGCTTGTGATGTTCTTGATGTTATGAACATGCATTTTAACCTTCCTAGAATTTCACAAAGGGAACAAATTACTTCACATAGAGCATTATGTCTAACAGGTTCCTTCCAATGTTTTATTCTAAGTCTCAGAAGTACAGAAAACAGTTTAATAGGATGATAAATTCCCATATGCCCACCATCTAAATTCAATCATTGTTAACACTGTTGAACTATTTGCAAGCGAGTTGCGCAAATCATGACAGTTCTCTCCTATGTATTTAAAAATGCACCTTACGGTGAGATTAAAAAAAAAAATCAGTATTTTATATTTTTCCTCCCTCATAGCTCTATTGTTGGTATTTATTTAAACTTCAAAATCATTATTCAACGTGAAAAAGAATCTTGTTCTTAGCAATTAAAAAAAAAATTGTGTATTTGTCCATTTAGATCTCAAATCAATTAAAGGATATAAGCCCCAGATGCTTTTTTTGATATTTTGACCAGGGAAAATTTCTGTTTCTGACTTTTCTCTTAAACTGTTACTGAAGCTACATACTCTGTTTTCCTTGTGTCTGTATGTGTCTGTTTATAAATCACATTTTTCATTCTGTACCTCTAGAGGGTATTAATACATGAGATAATAAAGTCTATGTTAAAGGAACTCAGTTCTAATTGAGTTAAATAAACACTTTTTAAAAAATTCTTATAAAATAAAACTGAACTTCTAATATCTTAAGAGTTTTGAAATTTTAAAACAAGCTTCTTACAGAACTTATACAATACTTGCAGAATCCAAATTCACATTGCTAAGGCAAATCATTAACCAACAAGGCTCATTTAACCATTTTAGTTTAATAAAAACAGCTATCTCCTCTCTGATTCATCAGTGTGAAGTTTCCCTTTCCCTCTACATTTCAAGCCAGTCAAACGAAAGTTCTGATCATGCCATGCTGTTCCCCAACCCTGCACAAGCTGTCCTCTGCAGCTGGCGTTTACTGCCTGTCTTGATTCTGTGGAAATCTTAGTTTGTGTAAAATTAAGCTCAATGAGCACACGGTCCGTGGTCATGCCTCCTTAACACCAGTGCTGTCCGGGGTTAGTAACAGTAACGACTATGCTGGTAAGCGCACGGGGCCATGTAGCAGTTAAGCGTTCACCACTGTGACCATCTAACCCACCCCCACAGAAGTGACCAGTGAACTTCGCTCCTTCCCCTCTTCTCTCCTACTCCTTCCCTTAAGTTAACCTAGGGTTTTGCATGCATAGCGTTTTGACAGTTATCTGAAACACTGTTTTAAACCCTCAGTTGAAAAGGGAAGACAAAATGTTACACCTGGCCCGGAGAAGGAGAGGGGTGGGGAGTGGCCCAGAGGAAGCCGAACGGGACGCGCGGCCTCAGATCACAACACAGCCCCGTTCCTTCCCGAGTTTCGCAGCCGGGAAAGCAGAGGCCTGGGGCCCGGACCGCCTCGGGGCCTTCGGGGGAGGCCGAGGGAGGGACGGAGACCCGCGCAGGGCTGGGGAGGGACCCGCAGGGACTCACCGTCTGTGCAGCGGCTCCTGACCCACGGCTGGGCGGGCGGAGGTGGCGGTTGAGGGTGCGGTGCCGGCTGAGGCTGCGGTGCCGGCTGAGGGGTCTGAGGCGGCGGCGGTACAGGCTGAGGCGGCGGCGGCTGCGGTGCCGGCTGAAGCGGCGGCGGCTGCGGTGCCGGCTGAGGGGGCTGAGGCGGCGGCGGCGGTTGAGGCTGCGGTGCCGGCTGAGGCGGCGACGGCGGCGGCGGCGGCTGCGGTGCTGGCTGAGGGGGCTGAAGCGGCGGCGGCTGCGGTGCCCGCTGAGGGGGTTGAGGCGGCGGCGGCGGCTGCGGTGCTGGCTGAGGGGGCTGAAGCGGCGGCGGTGCCGGCTGAGGGGGCTGAAGCGGCGGCGGCACCGGCTGAGGCGGCGGCTGCGGTGCCGGATGAGGAGGCTGAGGCCGCGGCGGTACCGGCTGAGGGGGCTGAAGCGGCGGCGGCTGCGGTGCCGGCTGAGGGGGCTGAGGCGGCGGCGGTACCGGCTGAGGGGGCTGAGGCGGCGGCGGTACCGGGTGAGGCGGCGGCGGCTGCATTGCCGGCTGAGGGGGCTGAGGCGGCGGCGGCTGGAAGGACTTGAGGGACTCGAAGGCCTTCGCCAGCTTTTCCAGGGTCGCCATGGCGGCCTCCCGCCCCGCGGGGACAGCCCACGGAGTCGCCAGGCCGACTGGCGGCTCCGGTCAGCAGCGGTGGCAGTTAACGGGGCTCGAGGCCGCCAGCAGGTGCGGACCCCAAGCGCGCGGCCATCTTGGAGCCGTCCCGACAGCCCCCGCGGCCCTGCGTCCTGCCACGCTCCGCCGGTGGGGCGGGGCCGGGCCGCGGGATTGACAGCCGGAGGCAGCGGCCTCCGCCAATGGCTGCCGCGCCCGCCCCTTGGGCCCAAAGAGCCGCCACGGCTGCTGGAGTCACTTCTTCCCGGCGAGGGGCGAGGGGTACTGCACGGAGATCGGGAGGGCGGTTCGGGGGCGGGGTTGCGTGGCACGGCGAGGAGGGTGGGGAGGGCGGGGTGAGCTGTGATTGAGGGTCTCTCTCGGCAAGGGGCGTCCCCGGACGACGCCTAGCGGGTGGCGGGGAGGCGGGGCAGTGGGCTGGGAGCCCGAGACCCCCGCGGGGCGCTAGCCCACCCCGCGGCGCGGGCGGAGGGCCGGCTCGCCGGACAGCCTGCTGTAATATGCTGACTGTTATATATTTGGCCTTACCCTTGTTAGTTGCCTCAAATCACTCCTTGTTCACCTTCATGATCATTACCATAGATATACGTCTTACAATCCTCGTACTTACCATGTTCCCTCATACTACAGGGCCATACACATGCTATTCTCACTCTCAGAAATAATCTTTTACACATCAATGCCCTACTCCCCTCAAGAGATTTGCCTATCTAATTCCAATCACTCTCAGTGCTCAGCTAATTTGTGAATTCATAAAGCCCATTACATTAACATAATTTCTTAACACCATGTCATTCTCCTTTATCACATTATTAAAGTATACGTTATAATAACATAAAAACTCTTCCATGCATGAAGGTAGATATTAAACAATTAAGTTCACAGTATAAAGTTGTAAGTACATATACTGTATATTATGAAAAATGTTAAGGAATAACATACTATAGTTAAATGCATTCATAATTTTTCATAGAAATATGGGAATATTTATTCCAAGTTGGATCATCACTATATGTGTGTGTGTATATATGTATATATCTCTCATCCTTCATTCACATTAAAAGTTCTGATAAAATATTGCCAACAATTAACTTTTATACCCCAAATTACCAATAAAGGAATAGGAAAGAAGGGAGAAAAGAAGAAAGGAAAGAAGGAAAGAGGAAGGAAGGAAAGAAGGAAATTGAGGGGTTTTAGAACTCTTGAGATTGAGACATATTAGATAAAGACTCAGATGTGTACATTTATATATGATAATTATTTTCCTGAAATTATATAAAAACACATAAAGAAAACTGAAAGCTAAATATAAAATTATTTACAACCCAAATTTGAGGTTAATTTATATCTTCAATTGATATGCATTTTTTAAAATTTAATATTACACTGTTCCATTGCTATAATATAATCAAATTCATAAACAGAAAACTATATATGATATATACATCCTCTCACCATTTATAACATCTCTGAAAGCATTTTTGAAGTAGAATATTTTATGTTTAAAGTTTTTATCATTAGAAAGGCTAAGAATGTTTTCACACTACTAGATTTAATTTACTTCATCGTATAATTTTTTTCCAATACATGAGAAATAATATCTTATATAGTTTTGATTCATTCTTTAAGCAGTTTGTTAATATTGTGTAATAAGTGAATTCATGGAATATTGTTATAGAGTTAGACATTTTTTGTTTGAAGATGTCATCTTTTGTATTATAATAATAAGGCCATTATTGTAGGAATGTGAAGGAGTCAGACATTGCTTTTAGTAAAAACATCACTCTAAAGGGCATATTGGCAATAGCAGCATGTGGTTAAGATCATGTCAATTTTTTGTAAATCTTTAACAAATTCTGAAATCACTCTGGTTGCTTACAAATTTATAGAACACAATTACTTACAGGAAGAACAAGGCTATAGTCACTGCATGACAAAGGAATGCTGCTTAATAAATAAGTGAGGAGAAGAATTAAGTTTAATTCAAGGAAAGCAGCATTCTTAAAATATTTTGAATTGATTTGAGAAACAGGGATTTTATGATTATTTATTTAGTAGAGTTTATATAGACATTTATGTGTGTGTGTGTGTATCCTTCATCTCTGTATCAATTCAAATAAGATTTTGCCAAAAAAATAAACTTTAGAGCAAAAAATACCAATCAAAAAGAAAGAAAAGAAGAGGGAAGGAAAGCAGGAAGGCAATTTAACATCAAAAAATTTCATCATTATTTAGAGTAAAGATCTATATCAACTAAACATGTGTATTGTGACCTCCACATTCCACTAAAACTTATGCCATTTACCTATAAATATAAGCTTTTATTTGCTTCTACAATAAATAATACATAAATTTAATGAAACTGCAGCTCAAAAGAAGGAAATAACATTAGAAATTCAGTCATCCAGTGCAGTTGCTAAAGTATGGGTATGACCTGACTCTTAGCAATCAGAGAACAACCAAGAAAATGTGCCAAACTGTTGGATACCCAGATCTGTTCCCAGGGCAGGGAAATAGGCATATCAACATAAGTAAAAGAATATACCATGTTTAAAGCTTAATTATAATGCAAAATAGATATTTATCTATATCTATTTCAAAATGTTAAATTTAAAAGTGGACCAGAAAAAAATATAAACAAAATTACTTCTCTAGAGAAAACAAAGAATAGCCTTGTCTTCTTCTATTAAAGACTGACTAGCCACAATATATTATGGAAATAGCTATAAAGCTTTGAGGAAAATATTATAATTCTATAATTGTGTTACCACTAAGGTTGTTATGTTTGTAGTTAAGCCAAAGTAATACTAAGACATTCAAAGAATCAGAAGGAATGGTAACTATATATTTATCCTAAAAAAATAATAGTAAGTACTAAGAAAAGGATACATTTTTTAAAATGTAAGAAGTAAGACAAGATTATATAAATGCTATGTTAAAGGGTATTGAATCTACAGGTAGACAAAGTGAGGATCACGTCTATTTTGAAAATATTTCAAAATAAATGCCAATAAATAAAAATAATTCTTAAAATGATATTTCAGTCTAACTTGTTTGATTTTGTAAATGCATGTTACTTTATATCAATTTGCATTATTGATTATTATATGGTTAATAACACAGATACAATTAAAAGAAAATGTATAAAAATGTTGAGATAGCAAAAATAACTTTCTTTTCTAATATTTACAAATAAAAGATTTAACAGTGAATTTTTATAAATCATAAGTCTTTATATTTTCAAGTAAAATATAAAATTATAATGGAGAAAAAAGTAATCAAAAATAATTCAAATAAAAATGTTAAGGAGAATAATCATTTATACCATTTGCCATCTACCTCTGCTTGCTACTGTAACCAATCACGAGCCACTGTAGCCGCTGACCTCCAACACTCCCTGAAAGTTCACGGTGGAGATTAGGAATGGGGCACTTTGTGCTGTGGGAAAACTGACAAAATAGAGATTCAGATAGATGTTTTCAGGAGAAAATTTTATGAGCCCCAATTCTTGCATCTCCTTATATCTAGAAGAGCACTAAATTCATTAACAGTGATGTCTGCTCCTCATAACTGGCAAAAGAACTCAATGTGTGTTTGACTGCACATACTCCCCTTTACTAAAATTACATATATAATACTGAGTTTCCCCCTGCCTCTTCAGAAAAGTTCCTCAGAGCCACCTGAGGTGCTGTCTCCTAGATTATAGTCCTCATTTAGCCCCAAATAAAACTTAACCCACAACTCTTACGTTATACAATTTTATTTCAGTAAACAGCATGTATATTAAAATTGTTCAAAACATTGATGTCACAATTGATGAAAAGTTACCTCTGCCTATATAATTTCGAATTGAAATAAAAAAAAAAACTGGGCCACCGTGATAATGAATCTGCGTAAGGAGAGACATTTTCATCATGATGAATGGAAGATAAATCACTCTAAGCTTAAAACTATGCATCTGGACAAATTAGCAGTTGTGAGAGTGATAACCAAATATACTTCTAGAAATAAAAAGGATGCCAAAAAATTTACACCCAGACATCTTCACAGAGAGAATTGCTGGAGGATGTACTTCAGCCCAGTCTGCTTGATGATCCACGAACTGGTCCAACACAGAGGGGAAGGAGAGACCATAGGAAGAAGCAGAGCACTGCAATTTAGTGGGTGGCAGGTCTTATCAGCAAGATAACTTACTTATGAGACTTGTCTTGAGCAGCCACAAGAGTCTCCTCGCAACCCCACCAGAATCTTAAAAGTTTATATAGAAGCCTTAAAATACTGTCCAGGTAGTCTTGGCAACAAGCACATTACTGTCACAAGGCTGAGTACTTGGTGGGGCTTCTTCAGAGAAGGCAAGTGAAACACATTCCAGCAGTCATGTCCTCTTGATGATCCCTTCAAGACTGATCCATATCAGGTATAAATAGTGGGGAAAAAGAAGAAAAGGAAAACAGAGTTAATGACTTCTTGGATATGTAAAACATTTTAAAATTTCTGTGCAAAATTTATGATTACAATATTGAGTATATTTTTAATGATTCCGTTCTGGAAGTCTCTATATCAAAGATTAAATTTAGTTAATTATGGGCTTGTGAGTAATATTTTTTCTGTCTCTAAATTTCATAACCTATATTATTCACTAAAGATTTTTGAGAATTTAATTACAAAGTTAAAGTCGTTTCAAATGCATAAATAAAGAGATATTAGAATGGTTATTTTAATAGAAAAATGCCAGTGTGAAGCATTAAAAACAATGTAACAGCATCAGTAAAGCTGAGTAATTATATTTCTTATGGTTTTCACAAATAAAAATTTACTTTGTTATTAATTATATTTAAAGTCTTTTAAAACCATAAGGGATTCTCAATATAGAATGTCTAATGTTCATAGAGCAAAATTGTGTGCATAATTTGATTCTAGCACAAAAACATTCATATATATAACATACACACACATAACTAATACCCAGGAATTACATGCAAAAAAAGTTTAATTATTTGTTACATTACAGTAAGATTTGATTATATTTTTTTATTTGCATTTCTAAATTATGAAACATTTGATACATACAGGTTATGATTATAAAATATATATCCATTACTCTACCACCCAAACTGAGAAATAAAACATGACATTTCCAATATATTTACCCTTGCTCTTTTATGTTGCTTAAATCTAAAACTGATATAACTACTTTTTATAGTAATAGGTATTTCTTTCTGGTGTTTCTTTTTCCATATTTTATTTTCAATAATTTTTGTAGCATGTTTAAGTGTTCCTCTTGCAAATATCATAGAGATTCCCCCCAAATATCTGAGAATCTATGCATTTTAATGTCTTTTAATAGGAAAATTGACTCAATTTAGGCTTATCCATATGTATTATTGACTAATTTATTTATGACTGTCTATTTTGTTTTCTACATAAAACTTTGTTCATTTATTTTCATTTTTTTGTGTGACTTTCTTTTGTTTTTCCTTCAGATGTGTTTTTCAGGCATTAAACCCCTCATTCTTTATATCACTGAAGATAACTTCATTTATTTCATACTTGTATAATATTTTGGCTATTTCTAGAATATAAAATTCAGGATGACTTTTCTACAAAACATAAATTTCAAGAAGCTGTCTTCTTTAATCCAGTTTTGCCAATATTATATAAAAAACAACCTGTTTGTTGTTTTTTCCTGATAGTTATTATTCTGTAGTTAAATTTTTTCTAATTATATATTTTTATATATTTTCTACTTTATATCAAGAAACTAGTCATTTTAACTGGTTTTTATATTATAGGTACATTATGGTATTTTGCTCCATCTTTGGAAATTTGGTTCTGTTATTTAAAGGATTATCTAGTCCATATTTTGACTTTGTTCACTTTTCTTTTTGATAAAGCACCAAAGGCATGATCAACGAAAGGAGTAATTTCAAAGCTGAACATTTAAAAAAATTACAATTTGTTTTCTTTGCAAAAGACATTGTCAAAAGGATGATAAGACATGCCACAGATTGGGAGGATATATTTGCAAAAAATATATCTGATAAAAGACTATTAGCCAAAATATACAAAGAATTCTAAAAAGCTCAACAATAGAACATTAAACAACCTGATTTAAAAAATGAGCAATTTACCTGAGCAGGCACCTCACCAAAGAAGATAACAGATAGCAAGCAAACATATGAAAATATGTTCAGCATTATATGTCATTAGGAAACTACAAATTAAAACAAAAAGTTACTACTACATACCTATTAGACTAACCAAATCTAGAACACTGACAACACCAAACATCCTGCCAAGATGTAGAGCAACAGGAACTCTTATTTATTGCTGATGGAAATACAAAATGATTAAAACAGTTTGGAAGATAGTTTGGCAGTTTCTTACAGAACTAAATGTGCTCTTACCATAAAATCCTTCAAGTCAACTCTTTGCAGTTTACATAAAGGAGCTGAAAACTATGTCCACATGAAAACCTACACAAGGATATTTACATCAGGTTTGTTTGTAATTATCAAAACATGGAAGCAACAAAAATATCCTTCAGTAGGAGAATGGATAAACCATAGTACAATCAGACAATGGATTATTATTCAGTGCTGAAAAGAAATGAGCTATTAAGCCATAGAAAGATAATATAGATCCTTAAATGTATAATGATAAGTGAAAGAAGCCAATCTACAAAGGCTATATATTATATGGTTCCAACCTCATGATATTCTGGAAAAAAACAATACTATGGAGATAATAAAAAGATGAAAAATTGCTAAGTGTTATGAGAAAGGGAAGATTGATTAGGTAAAGCACAGAGGATTTTTAGGGCAGTGAAACAATTGTGTGTGGTACTGTAATAATGGATAAATACCATTGTACACTTGTCCAGACATATAGAGTATTCAACACCAAAAGTGAGTCCAAAGGTAATTATGAGTGATTATAATGTGCCAGTGTAGATAAATATATATTTATATATGCTGCTGGGTCCTATAGATCCCAGGACATGGGCTTCCTCTGGGAAGAATGATTGTGGCATCAGGGTCTTTGTCCTCTCATATATGTAGATATAGGGTAGACTGATAAAAAAAGAATGTCGGGATATTGAGAAACTCAAAATTAAAGTGAGAGGATTTACAGTAATAAAAACAAACAAACCCCTTGAAACTTTCTAGATTAATTTGACAAAAAAAGTATAGAGAGGATTTTCTTATAGAGTTTCCAACTTTTGTCTAACAATTTGTACACCTCACAGAATATATATTTTTAAAGGTACATATAAAAATGACAAAAAGTAACTATGTAGTAAGTCAGAAAGGAAGTGTCCACAAATTTCATAAGGCTAAAGTTGTACTGTTTTCACAAAAATAACTAAAATAAAATTTAAACAACAAAAGTGGATAATTGTCTGGCTAACTGAAATTTATGAACCTTCTTTTTGAAATTAACTAAAGCATGTACTTTATTATTAAAGCCCCTAATGTGCTTTTATTTTTATCCTATTTACCTCTCTTTCTTCACTATGGAGGTATCCTGAGATTTTAAAATGCATTCTCCTGCTTTTCTTTATAATTTCTTGAACACACATATATATCAATAAAATGATATCATTTAGTTTAAGTTGCCATTTATATTTATTAAATGTTATATTTTTGTTCAATTTCCACTGAAACATTCACTTTACTACAATTTTTATATTTAGAATTATTAGTTTTTATAAAACTGAAATTTTTAGAATGCAACTTAGAAATTACTCCATTAATCCATTTTCCAAAAAGTGGATATTTGAGTTATTTACAATGTTTGATTACTATAAGCAATGATGTTATGAACATACTTGTATATTTATCTTGGTGAACACAGAACACATGCAGAAGGTTGAAGGTAACTTAGGAAAAAAATTGCTGCAGTTCGTGTGTGTATACCTTTAATTTATAAGGATATTATAATTTTCTGAAGTTAATGTAATAGAGGAGAACAAATCTGACTCTATATTAGATCTGTTCCTTTAGTTTTGACCACTGTGCCCTGTTTCCTAGGCTTAGTCTTGCTAGCTCTGCACTCACATAAAGATAAGAAGCTGCAGAATAGAGAATAACACTTGTTTGTTGGAGGTTTACAGGGACACCATGAACTGACCCACATGGACAGCTGTAAGAACAAAGAATTTCTACAGCAAGAAGTTTGCAACAACCAACCATACACCCTCCCTTGTTTTTGTTGTTTGTTTTTTGTTTTTGTTTTTGTTTTTGTTTTGTATAAAAGAAGCCTGTATTGTGACTGGATCTGGATGGTTCTCCAAGACATTAGTCAGCCATCCTCTCGGTCTGCCAGCTTTCCAAATAAAGTCGCTATTCCTTGCCCCAACACCACATCTCTTGTACTTAAAGTTTAAAGTTTAAACTTAAAGTTTCACATTTGTGTGTTTTTCTATCTTTTCTGCTAAGTGTTACTGGCTAATATTTATGGCTGGAATTTACACTCACCTAATTTTCTTCAAGAATAACTTGACTATTATTGGCTGTGTCTTTTTCCATATAAATTTTAGAGTAAATTTGTTGAGTACCATTAAAACCTCTGCCAGAATTTAATCATAGAGATTAAATCTGAATCACTTTGGTAAGATTTTATATGGTTAAGATATTGGCTTTCCATATTCATGAAGAAGCTATATTTATCCAGTTACTTTTGTAACTTTAATGCATTTCCACACAGTCATATTTTTTTTTCGGATGGCATGCAAGACTTTTATTTGGTGAATTTCTTTTCTTCATATTTTTCTGTGGTTAAAATTGTATGTGTTTATTGCATTTCAAACATTTTGTTTCTAGGCATAGAAATACACCTGATACTTAGTCTCTGAAAACTACTCTTTTTATACCTATCTTTTTGGTTTTTTTTAACATAAACAGTTTAGATTACTTCATTCAGATTCTAGTAAATAATACACTTGATTCTGTTTCTTACTAAGGTCTTAAGTACCTCCCTTACAATGATGAATGGAAGAGGTCATAGAGATTATTGTTAACTTGTTTCTAATTTTGAAGTTAATGTTTTTACCTTTTTTGTATTCATCACAATAGTTTACTTTGTTGTTGTTTTTTTTTCAGGTATTCTTTGTCAGAATAAAGAAGTTCTTTCATTTTTTGTTTTCTAAGAACTTTTTATTAGGACCAGTATTGGACTTTAATCACGTATTTTCTCTGCATCTTCTGAAATGATCAATTGCTTTTCCCCTTGTAGTTTTGTAATCTATTAATGTGCCATACTACATTAATTTATTGTATACAGGCAAACTAATTTGCATTGTTGGAATAATCCCATTTATTTTTACAGGTCAATTTTGCCTACAGATTTATATTTTTCTTCTGTATTTACCTATTTTTGTTCTGTTATTTTGTGTGATAGTAAATATGAGACAGTTTACACTTTAAGAGTTAAATATGCAATGCTGAATCTCGCTTTTTTCATAAGGCGTACATGAGCTCAAACTATTTAAATTTTGAGTTGTGAACAAGTCACATTTAGTCAACCTGAGGTGAAAGAGTCACGGTGAAAAAACGCCCACTATAAAAGTATGTAGAGTGAACGCTAGGGCCTTGCTTCACCTAATCCACACAACTGGATATTTACATTTGCTTTTCTCACAGGAGGGTACGTCCTTCTTTCAATTTTATATTTATATATAACGTCCTGAAAGAAGCATTTTCTTGTCAGAGATTTTACAGTTACTAATAATTTAATCTAGTTTTTAAAAGGTCCATGTCAAAGTGTACCAAATAACTGCTTCCAGAGATTTGAGGTGTGACTATAATCACTGAAAATACAGTTAATTTATGCCAGATGACTTTCTATTATTAATGTACATATGTACATGAAAAGGTTGTTTTAGTAAATTTAGTAACTTATACAAGGACTAACAATACAAAGGTCCCTAAACATTTAACTTTTCATTAGTAATATATTTATGTGTGATCATTGTTTGAGTCACATAATACTATTTATTGCTCATACATGATATACCAACATCATGAAAGACATAGCTCTAAGGACTAGAGGTGTATAATATAAAATAAGTGTGTGCTTCATTTTAAGGAGTTAACAATTGCATATTAATGGCTTTAAGTCTAGCACAAAATTCTTTCTCTTAGTGGCCTTGAATTTTTATATTTATGTTGCCTATTTGTCATTTTTTGAGCCAACTCAGATGAAACACAAACACAACTCTAAAAATTTACCTAAACACGCTGACACAACTTTTTTTTTAAAATCAAGAAGCAACTCCATCACTGTCTTCCATGTTTATGTAAACTGGTTAACTACACAAGGAGCTTACAGGGCCTTCCGAGGAGAATAATTTGCCTATACTTTGATGATCACTTAAGAAATTGTCATGGATACATTTGGCAGAATAGAATCATTCATATTATTACATTTACACCATTGATGTTTTCACTGTTTCTGCCTTTGTTGCTTGGTTCTTAAATTATAGTTAAATAATGATGAAGCCTCTGTTTCCTTAAAACAGAGAACACATATTTATACTCTTGTAAATATTTTTAAATACAAGATCTAAAAAGAAAAACAGATCTGTTATTGCAATCACTATAAACCACAGATTCATTTGTGTCTGTCAGCTATGGGTCTGCAACAAAACATCCCAAAGCTTAGAGGTTTATAAAGCTAAGTATTCTTATGCACTGACTAATTGTTCATCTGGGGTTCTACCTCAAACTGCTGACCCACTGGGCCAGCTCTGCTGAGAACTCTGATGCCCTCACTTAGGTTTAGTTCCAGGACATGGGTTCAGTTCAGGTCTAATCTTAAGTGCCTTTGAATTGTTTGAGGCCAATCAGTCTACTCAGCATGTCCTCATGGTAGAGGTAGAGTACAAGACAGAAAGCCCAGTGCATAAGCACATTTCAAGCCTTGGCTTGCATCACATCATATCTGCTGATAGCCTACGGGCCAAAGCAAGTTACAAGTTCAAGCCCAAAAGTAGGAGAAGATAAATACTCCTCATGTGGAAATAGAATGCCAAAGGATATTCTAATACACACCATAACCTTCTCTGAATTCCACTCAAAAGTTCCCCACTGAAAATTAGAAGCTTAAGTTAATTATAATGGTTAGTAATTTAAGAAAAGGCCCTTTTGAGAAAAAGGTCTCTATATTAACACTTTCTATATCACTAACATTTAACACAGTGCTGGTCACGAATTAGGCACTCTCTAAATGTTTACTGGCTAGCTGACTGGGTGACCTGGTGTAAGACATCAATATAATAATGTCCAACTAAAAGAAAGTTACATTACTGTACCAAGAACTAGATTGTCTTGCCCACACAGTTTTTAAAAAATATGCATATAAAGTATAATATACACTATAATTCACACAATTCACAATATGAAACACAACAATGAAGGTAATATTCCCACTGGATATTCCCCATTGACATTCTCTAATGTATTAACTCTCCTGGAAGGAGTTGCATTAATTATTAGATATTTAATTAGATTTTCACTAATGGTGTAAACACAATATGAAAATTCACTTTGATTTGCATTGTCATTTAGAATTACTAATCAACTGAGAGGTATGAACAATCATGGCAGGAGACTGAAACTTCAGCATTGAGGAGTTTTTAAAATATGATTGGCATCATTAGATGAACATATAGTCTCAATTACAGAATGTGAAATTCCATTAAATTATCCCACATGAGCCAATGCCCAGAGGACCATTTCTGATCAGTGTAGAATAACTCATTTTTGAGGACCTTAGGATGGAAAATTTCATATTTTAATGAAAAGTCACATCATGAATACTCTTTATTCCTTCACTGTAAAAGGCAGGAACTGTTATTCCCCTTCACTAAGAATAACAGTAGCTTGAAAAAATAAACAGATTTTGGGTTTAAAAACTACAAAAACTCTGTAATTTTTACTTATTTTGCCAGTGTTTTTCTTTAGAATTATTAATAGTAAAAATCACAAAGTCACTTGGGATCTATGTCCCACCCCTTGTTTTTAGTATTGGCTAAACGAGCTAACCCTGCCAATAACACATACCTTTGCCCACAACAGGCATGTGTGTGTGTGCCCCCACATGCACAACACAATGTATCCACACATCCTCCTTACTACTATTTATTGTAGTATAAAATCTCCTAAGTTTAGGACCAAAGTCATTGTTTTGAACTCTATGTCTCTGATGAAAACACAGAAATGAATTCTTCACTGCCTCTCCTATGAAACAGTCATTGTCAAATACTTGCACTGCTCTGTAACTACTGACTACATGTCTTTCACTATCTTAATAAGACCACATACTCCCAACATCAGGCACTGTGGTTTGAACCTCAGTCTATATACCATGTACATAACAAGGCCTAGCCCAGATTTGTTAAAATCTGTTTTCTGCAATAGGGCCACAGGTTTGATTGGGATAGTATCTTGCAAGGTCTCCTTTGATTTTTGTTTAAAATGAATTTCTAAATCCTCAGTTGTTTTAGTTATGATTAGGTTTGCAAATCCAAATGAATTTGGAACAAACCATAATCAACATTTGTATGACTGAATCATAGAAATATGTGCACAATTGGTAACATATATACCAATTGGTGGTTGGTGTAAGTAGTCAGTTGTATTACAAAAAGCAATAATAAAATAAAGCAGGCACATGAAAAGTTCAGTAACTTATACAAAAAGTTTATTTATGATCTATATAATTTTTCTTACTTTATCTGGGTAATTTTCTTTTTTTATCTATCAAATGATAGGATTAAGAAAGATAATTTTGAAAGTTCTCTTCATTTCCAAGAAAAATATAGTAGAACTTTAAAAATCTATACATTAATGGCATTTGCATTTATTTATACACAGTTCCTATGTGTTTCTGGCCAGAAGTAGAAATTACCAGCTTAAATGTGTGTTGGTCTCCACTGTTCATTAGCTAAAATTGAAGTAAATAAGTATTAAATATCATAACTATTAAAAAATCAAAGCACTGAATTTCCTTCCAACTAATTTTATCAGAGCAGCAGTTACATAAAATTCAAATTTATATTTATAATTTTCTTGGTAGTACAAGAACTTCAGAATTCCATGTAATAGATTTTGTAAGCTATCCACCTCTTTGTCTGTATGTGTCATGAACTTTAAATTATTAATGTATTATCTTATTAGTCACAAGTAAAGATTTACTTAACAGATGATTATTGAATTTTTTATGTAAATTGTGCATACTGCACTGTAAAAATTTGAAATCTACAATCATATACTATAGAACAAGCAGATATACACAAGACAAGTTAAGCCCACACTGTTTCAAGAGGCTTCTATTTTTAAAATATATGAAATATTTATTTTCACAGATTGATGTGTTTAGGCAAATCATTTTAAAATATGTTGTCACAATTACTTTGAAACAACAATAATTTTTATCATTATTGTAATTTTCAGTGTATATTCACATGTGATTCCAACAACTATGACACTGAGTTGCTGAAGCAAAATCAAACATTTTAGAAATAAAGAAATTAAAGGACAGGAAAATTAATTGACTTGCAGCAATTTTTTTATACTGTCATCTTGGCTAAGCTAGAATAGTTTACAAGAATCCCCTATCCTGTATGATAGTTTGTTAACTGGCCCAAATAAGAAATTCTTTTTACAAATTTTGGAAGGGGAAAATAAAGCAGCTCATCTGAAATCTGTTAATTTAGAGGTACGAGTAACAAAGAGATACATGTGGATTCTAGCTAGTTCTTGCTGTCTTTGGCTCCACACCCACATCATCTTCCCAAGTGAAAATCTTGCTGACCAAGAGCCACTGAGACCCAACAGATATGTGGAGACAGCAGCTTTCCATAATCTTTTGCACCAGGTCTCCTTTGCAGACCCACTTGGGCAGCCCAAACTGCTTTACTTCAAAGGGTTGGTTATTGTCTTTTCCATGAGCCTCCAATTCTCCCTTTTAGAAATTTATGACCCCAGCAATACACACAATTTGGGGAAGTGCTATCACATATCTAACCCCTTTTCACATAATACTCATATTTGTTTTCATTTTCAGATTGAATCTGACTGAGACATAACTTCGATGAGATCACACTGCTATAAAACGTCAGTATTGAAAATCAAATATTTCATACTATTTCTCAATCTTGAAAGAAAGAGTATTTCCAAAAAAAAAAAAAAAGAGGAGTTGTTAAGGTATGTATTTCCTAAAAATGAAGTTGGGAGCAAGGAATAAGAGGTTTCAAGAGAGATAGAAGTGAGAAAAAAGGAGATAATCTAGCAGGAGAGAATGATTCATGCTTAAGAATGTTTTCATGGTAGCCAATGCTAACTACCAGGTGGCTGATTATATCAGGAAATACTGGTATAATTGATAACATGGAAAAGTTTCAAAGCTTCATGCCCTTAACTTTCATTGAAGATGAAAATGTCCTGAATTGTATATAGGCTAAATGTCCTCATATATGTGTGTGTGTGGATTTAATCCAAATTTCAGTTTATTAAACAACAAAGATTTAGAATTTACTCTAGAAAAGTCTGTATCCAGATAAGAAGCAAGATGAACTGTCCCACAACCAGCAACTCAGTGATTCAGAATACAAGGAAAGTACCACCATCTTGAAGCAACATCATATGGAGCTTACTGCCTCCTGATGGGCATCTCAGAAAAAGAGGCACCTGCAGAGCCATTGCTGGTTTTTCCATGCTTTGTGCCAAAACTTATACATGTAAATTTGACTCATGGCCATTGGACAAAGCTAATCACATGACCTTAATGATCTTCAAGTGAATAAATAATGTAGTCTTGCTGGTGCACAGAAAGGATACTGATGAACACTGATAATATTCTTTCCATAAAGCTTAATATTTGAAATAATTGACTTTGGCATAGGGCTTTATGATATTGGTCATATTAGTTAAATTATATTTTCCTCAATTTTCTCATTAATAAAATGGAAGGCAGTAATATTCCCCTATTAGAACAATTAGGGAATCAAATGCAGGCATATAACACTCAATAATATTAGACATTATCAAAATCATCATTATCATCATCATCATTCTCTATATCTCTAGTCTTTGACAACAAGTATCACTAAGGCTGATAGATTTTGACAAAAAAAATAAAATATTAGAGCTGGAAAGAATTTTAGAAATTACCTACTCTGATCCTGTCCTTTCATTTATGAGAAAAGAGATGTCCATCAGTTAAGTGACCTACCTGGGCCCAAATCTCCTTAACAGCAAAATTGGAAACAGATGTCTAAGTCCAGTGTCCTTTGTTCTCAAGATAGGGAAATTAGAACTTTCTATCAAGCATAGACTGAAGATATCCAAATCTTTCGTATACTGCTAAATCTGTTCCATGTTACCTTTGTTCATTTTACTCCATCAATTAATTGACATTTTGTAATTAATTAAAATCTTCCCAAAGGTATCAGCTTAATGATTTTATAAGCATGGCAGAAATATGTTGATATAATAAAGCCCTTATTGCCTGAGCAAATGCATTTTCCAATTTCTAAGATCTAGTCACCCAAGGAAATTTTGCTTATTGTGCTAAAAATTAGGGATTTTCATGGCGGGAAATGAACAAGAAAAAATTAAAAAGTTAAACTGTTAATAGGTCAGTTTACTTAAAATATTTAATTATTGAAAGAAAGTAGTATTTGACTTACACTGATACAAATGATTTTTTATTCTCCCATTTCCACCAAAAAAGAAAAAAGATGCTATTAGAATTGTATGGTTCAATAAAACCTTACAGAACACAAAATCAAGAATATAACTAAGATTCTTGCCATTATGAACTTTCTTTGGGGAAGAAATTTGTATCATCTGGAAATATATGAATAAGACAGAAAAGGCCAGGTGACAAAAACACATTAAATTGCTTAATAAATGGATAAAACTTAAAATGTTAAATGCCAAAATGTCAAAATTCCACTTCAAGTTTAGAAATGCTATTTTGAAAGACTTTCCAAAGCATTTTACCACTTTTTCTATGAAATCAAAAATTTCTTTTTAATCAATCACTTACAGATGCATAAGAACCTCATTCAGACTCACAAAAAGACCAACCAAGAAATATGTTTGCTATATCCATGGCATGTTGCTGACACAATTGAGAAAAAAAGAGAGAGTGATGACTCTATGTGTGTGTGTGTGTGTGTGTGTGTGTGTGTGTGTGCATGTTTTCGGGGAGGGGCAGGAGGTTTGAAGGTGAAGTAGACAGGGAAAAAAGAGGCTTTGTTTATGGTGTTTTAAACTTAACAGATAATAAAAACACTGATGTAAATTTATTTAAATCTGCAATGTTTCATCATTACAAAGAATGGAAATCAAAATGCATTAAGGTTAAAGAAACCTAGATGCTAAAAATAGAAAGATGTGTTGCATAAATGAACTGCATCTAAAAACTGTTATTCTCATTAATGTGTATTAAGAATCACAATTTCTGAATGACGGCCATTCTGACTGGTGTGAGGTGATACCTCATTGTAGTTTTGATTTGCATTTCTCTGATAATTAGTGATATTGAGCATTTTTTCATGTGCATATTGATCATTTGTATGTCTTCCTTCGAGAATTGCTTGTCTAGGTATTCTGCCCATTTTTGGATTGGGTTGTTTATTTTTTTCTTATTGAGTCATATGAGCTGCTTATATATCCTGGAGATCAAGCCTTTGTCGGTTTCACTTGCAAAAATTTTCTCCCAATCCATAGGTTTTCTTCTTGTTTTATTTTTGGTTTCCTTTGCTGTGCAGAAGCTTGTAAGTTTCATTAGGTCCCATTTGTTTATTCTTGCTTTGATTTCTTCTAGGAGAAAATTTTTTAAATGTATGTCAGATAATATTTTGCCTATGTTTTCCTCTAGGAGGTTTATTGTATCTTGTCTTATGTTTAAGTCTTTAATCCATTTTGAGTTGATTTTTGTATATGGTGTAAGGGAGTGTTCTAGCTTCATTGTTTTACATGCTGCTGTCCAGTTTTCCCAACACCATTTGCTGAAGAGACTGTCGTTATTCCAATGTATATTCTTGCCTCCTTTGTCAAAGATGAGTTGCCCAAAAGTTTGTGGGTTCATTTCTGGGCTCTCTATTGTGTTCCATTGGTCTATATGTCTGTTTTGGTACCAATACCATGTGTCTTGATGACTGTAGCTCTATAGTATTGTCTGAAGTCTGGGAGAGTTATTCCTCCAGCCTCTTTCTTTCTCTTCAGTAATGCTTTAAACAAAAACAAACAAACAAACAAAAACAAAGCGTAAGTAAAGGACAGAAATAGACTCACAGACAGAGAATACAGACTTGTGGTTACCAGGGGGGTGGAGGGTGGGAAGGGATATACTGGGATTTCAAAATTGTAGAATAGACAACACTGTATAGCACAGGGAAATATACACAAAATGTTATGATAACTCACAGAGAAAAAAATGTGACAATGAGTGTGTATATGTCCATGAATAACTGAAAAATTTTGCTGAACACTGGTAAAAATAAAAAATAAATAAATAAAAAAAAGAATCACAATTTCAATTTATTTGTCAATTATTCCTGAGTTAAATGAAAAATAAAATTAAAAAGTCACAATACACTGTATTATATCTTACAGAACAGAATGGTTCTTTAAACAGAACAGCAATGAATTGGGGGAATACACAAGCAGAAGTCAGAAAGGCTAGCTAGGAAAGTACTGAAGTTGACCAGGAGAGAATGTAAAGGGTTATAAAAAGGTGGATTTATTCAAGAATTATTAAGGAGATAGAATTGATGGGCTTATGTACTATTTAAAAGTAGGACATGAAGTTGGCAAATATAGATTGACCTTCATTCAAGATTCTTGCTGGAGTAACTGAGTCAAAGGAGTGACTTACAGCAATAGAGAGTGGGGAAGAGATAAGAAGATAGGGAAATGCACCAAGTGTACTGAATTCAGTTTTAGATATGTTGGGTAGTCTGTGCCTGATTTTAGAAGACATATGCAATTTTGGTATATAAATGAGTACTAGTTTAAACCACAGCTTTTGATATTATTCCAAAACTGTATATAAAGGACGATCCTTAAGAAGACCAGCATTTTAGGCATTATAGGGGATGGTAAATCCAAATTTTTTAGAGACATAATAAAGATGAAAGAGCCTGACAAGAATACTGGATTTGATAAAGAAAGGAAAAGGCTATGTATTAAACGATGAGGCCTGTATAATACCACAAACTAGATGGCTTAAGCAGCGATTTATTGATTAGGATGCTAAAAGTCTGAGATCTAGGTGTTAGTGGGGCTGATTCCTTCTAGGGTTTCTCCCCTAGTTTCTGGTGCTTTTCTGGCAGTCCTTAGCGTTCCTTGGTGTGAAGAAGCATTGCCCTGATCTCTACCTTCATTTCCACGTGGCATTCTCCCTGTGTCCATGTGTATCCATGCTCTAATATTCCCTTTTCACAGGGACTCCGTTCGTATTAGGTTACAGACCCACACTAGCCCACCATGATTTCATCTTCACTAATCACACCTTCAACAGCTCTATTCCATATAAGGTCACATTCTGAGGCAGCCAAGTTTTAGACTTCAGCATACAAATTATACAGGGACACAGTTCATTCTATAACAAAATTCTAGCTCAGTGGTAGAGTGCATGCTTAGTATACAGAGGATCCTGGGTTCAATCCCCAGTATCTTCATTTAAATAAACAAACAAACAAACAAATAATAAATAGATAGATAGATAGATAGATAGATAGATAGATAGATAGATAGATAGATACCTCCCCATCAAAACAAAATTTAAAAAATATGACCACAAGGAAAGTCATTTTTACTAACCAGTTTCAATTGGTAGTAGAGGCTGATGTTGAAAATTATTTACTTAGTTTAAAAGATAAACTAGAGACAATAAATTTAAACTCATTTAAAAAGGCACTTGGATTTTAAGTGAATGTCAAATATAAAGACACATTTAGAAGAGGGAATTTGATCTTGAATTAAATATGAGAAAAAAATAGATGTTCAATTTTTTATTTAATTTGGCCTACCTGAAATTTCTTTTGAGAAAGTAAACTGTGGAGATAGATCTGGGCTGCCTGGATCTATTTCTGGAAGTAACATGGTCTAGCAGAACGAGTAAGAGATTTGGAGTCACAAGATTCACTGTGTGGTTCTGAATCTGAAATCTAAAATGTGCAACTTTGAACATGTTTACTGAACTCTCGGACTCACTTCTCTTCAATTATAGATAATAGCATTCCTGCACCAGAATGTTATGAAAATTAAATATTATTATGTTGTCTAAATGCACTTTTTATCAAAATATTATATGTGTATACTATTTTCTATATTGTCAGCATCATTTTATTCTGTCTTATTTTCCCTCATATTAAAATTATTTGTGGTAGCTATAAAGCTTTTATAAACATTTAGAAAATGCAGAATTTGACTTCCTCTGATTGCCAGAGCATAGGAAGGATTGTTAGAAACATAACCATATTTCCAAAATACTACATCTTTTTGTCTTAAAATACGAAAGGAATGTATTACTATAAAAATGTGTTGTATTGTGGCAATGGCAGAAACAAATCTTAAGAAAACTTTATGAACATCACTCAAGACACAGAATGTGCAAACCAAATGGCAGCAGAAACAGAAACATTTTTGAATTTAATAAAATAGTACAATTGCATTCTGGTGGATGGACATCAACCCACAGGAAATATTAATAGCTATTTTACTCACATTTATAATTCAATAAAATGTAATTTTATATACTTTTTAATATCAGAAAACACTAATAAGATGGATTGATTAAATTAGATTTGAATAATGACAATATGTCATAGAGAAAATGGGAAACCACGTTGTTTCAATCACAAAAGCCCTCATTGTTTGCTTCCCCAAGCTAAAAGCAGATAGTGGCCTTTAAAGATTGATATGAAAATTTTGAAATTGTGAATTTTCTCATGTTAAAGTGTTATATTTTTTCTACACAGGGAATTAAAATGTGTTAAATTTGTATTCTATTTACCTGTAACATCAGGTTTTCTGACAGAGTATAACACTGCATAATTTGTCCAAAAGTTTAATTGAATTAAACTAAATACCTAAGGAGATATATTATATATATCTATAATACTATTATATATATAATACTAAAAAGTAGCTTATTTTGGGGGGGTACACATTGTAAGAGGAGTAGTAATCTATCGTGTCATATTCCAGAGCATTCTGTGCCCACCATCCCCTCCAGCCATCCACAGGTAGTGTGATTACCCTGATCACCTACTCCAATTACCTCGCAAGCATGCTGCATGTAAGAAGCATGACCTCAGTGTTTCACATACAAAAGGGAAACTTAAATCGTCTTAGTGCTGTGCTTAGACATTTACACTGAATCTGTCATTCTAGCCAGTGGCAGAATTCTCCAGTTGAGTATGCTATGGAGTTTCCTATTGAAACACTTATCTTCACCCAGCATCTTCATGATATGTATATGTTAGTGATCAAAATGCTCAAGTACACTTCTGCAAGAAAGTACATGTATTGAGGAACACATAAAAAAAGGAAGTACCCTCAAATCATTTGTCTTATTGATTGAGTATATTTACACCTTGTCTCTTTCCCAAAACAAGTGGAAACATTTCTTCTTCTACTTTCCCTTTGAATGCAAATTACTAAGGATTTATCTCCTGGAAAATGGGAAGAATGTATTACTCACCTCTACAGTAAAGTGTATAGTATAATACACTATAGTATAATATAATATGTAGCATACATGTTGTAGCATGTATAACATAACATATTCTATATGTGGCATGTGTATGTGTGGTAAAGTTGTTAATGCTGGTTGTTGAAATACTTGTCATCTTCTCATTGTACTATGAGTGTCTGGGGGTCTGTAACACATCACAATTTGATCTATATTTTGTTCTCTTCTAAAGGAATTATCAGGACTAACACAGATCTTGATATGCATTAAGTCCGACCAACATTTACTCAATGAATAGCATCATCCAAATATATTTAAAATGAAATAAAGCTACCTGTCCCATGCTCTAAGCACAAACTTAAAGGAACCAAAAATAATTATAACAATCACAAAACATCCTGAAGGCCTTCAGTGTCGAGGACTGAGCAGTGTCTAAAGTTTCTTTAGAACACACTTCAACTCTTTCACAATAGATCAATTTTGCTTTTGGCATCTGAGAAATATTTTCTCCTCTGAATGAGCAGCTGACTTACTGAGAGCAAGTGACGTTAGAGCAGAGGAAGGCAGGACACAAATGCTTACTCTTGATTCTGAAACTCACTTTTCTTTTCTGTGAGACAAGGGTTGAGAGTCATAAAACTACAGGTTTATAAGAGGATTTACACTGATTCTTTATTAAAGGAGATGTGGGCCAGACTGCCAGTTATCTATCATTCAATGTCCACTGCTCCTTTCCTGGGTAGAAATGATACTTGTACTTATCTGGGAACATTTCCCAGCATGACTTGTAGCTAGATTTAGTGACTAAATTGTAGTCAGTCACATATAAAAGTAAGTGTCACTTGTTCTTTGAGTACAATTTTAAAGGGTTTCAAAGCCCTTTTTCATCCTTCTTCTTTTCAGCTGCCCCAGATACATATGCACTGGCTTGAGGACCAGCATATTGAAGGAACTTGAAAATGGAAGACCACCTCCACCCTACTGCCCTCTTCAACAGAAAAGCAATGGGACTGGTTCCTGACATTGTGCCCTGTGGAGCTGTCATTACAGCTTAATCACTCCACTCACCAGAGAACTCGACATATCACATCACACGTCTTAAGACTATTTAGGATGATGGCACACATTCCAAGCCAACTTTATGATTTCCTTTTTGGTGATCTCCTCCTGTTGAAAAGTAAAATGTCCTCCCAAAGGTTGTTTTCTGACGTTGGTTATTTTAAGTGTCCCCTATCAGATTGCCATTCTCCCCTCTCTTTTCTCATGTTCTCCTCTGAATGGATATCCATCCCTTTGTCATCATTTTGTCTAGTTTTCTGATATCCTAACCATTCTCTTAATTTCCAGTTCCACCTCCTGTATACAAGGAAAATTATTCTGGAAGACACTTCCCTGAAACCTGAGTTTCAACAGAAACTTGGGGGCAAGGGTTCTGCCCATACAGAGAGAACAAGCAATTATAACCTTAAGAGAGTATGGGAATTCTGATGTCACTACTCCGTGATTCTTTATTTTCAGTCAATAAATAACATGTACCTCTGATGATGGCTGTATGGTCAGGCAACTCAAAATGGCTTCTCTCTATACATCTCCTGCTTGACTGGTGCCTGCTTCACCTACACACAACTCATAAGACTGATCTTCCTTCATATTCACCCCAGGCCCCAGCTAATGACTGTTCTAGATTTAGGTCAGAACTCACCACTATGCTTATCCAAGGGGTGGTGAGAGGCATGACCCTGTGCTGATTACCCTCGTAACCAATGAGCCAACCTGACATCAACTCCCCTATGACTGGTAACCACTTCTTCCCCACCAGGAGCAAAGACTGCCATCATGTCCTGCCCTCCAGCTCCCACACATGGCAGGATGTTGCTCCAGGACTTTGCTTCAGATGTGTAAGATCACCCTAATCATTAAACTATTGATTATCTCTGTTGCTGACTCTGGGATCTTTCTCAGGTCTTGAAGCTGGGCAAGTACAGGGCTTGTAGACCTGCAGGGTGCAGTCCAGTGCTGACATAGCTAATTAATACCCTCACATAAAACACTTTGTTTATATAAACATAATGTAACTAGTAGCCAAATTGGGTTCAAAAGAATGGAAATACATGGAGATCAGAAGCAACCTTAGCTCTAGGGTCCTCAGAAAGCCCAGATTCAGTGGGATATCATGGTACAGCACAAGGCTTGTGGGGAGAAATGAATAGCAGGCACAGCTTTGCCCATCTCTTATCTAATTCTCAATAGTTCCTTCTGCTATTGGACCAACCTGGGATGTGTCTATGTCCATTCAAATACTATCCCTTTCTGAAACTCTTATGAAAATTTCAGTGCACATCATGTTAATTATGATGTTTCACTCATGATGCCACTTAAACTTATCATCATCTTGCATTGTTTCAAAATATTGAATGTATGTAATTACTCTAATTATTTATGTTGCCTTATTTTAGTTGTGATTGTTATATATTTTTCCAGGTTTATTTTCTTCTCTTGTAAAACTGTGCTCAAGCAAAGTAGATCTACCCAATGTTTCACAATGATACCCTGTACATTTTGCCTTCCCAAAATGTCACTTTAAATATTCTATTTGAAGAGTTTTCTCTCTCTTCTCACTCTGTGTGAATAGTGTTCATCCTTCAAAAACCAGTCAATGCCAGTGACTTCAAAAGGGTCATTCCTCTCACAAAAGTGTATCTGACCTTGTGAGTATGCTTTTTCTCAGAAAAAAAGAATCATGAATTTGCATAATTTGTTTGGCAGTTTCTATATGCAGGTATATCTTATTTTATTGTGCTTCACTTAACTGTACTTTGCAGATACTGAGTTTTTTCTTTACAAATTGAAAGTTTGTGGCAACCTGGTCTCTGGCAAGTCTATCACTGCCATTTTTTTACATTGTATCTCTCTGTCACACTTTGGTAATATTCCCAGTATTTCAAACTATTTCATTATTATTATATTTGTTATGGTGACCTGTGATCTTTGATGTTAATATTGTAATTGTTTCAGAGTGCCATGAACCCCACTCACATGAGATGAAAACCAGATTCACAGATGCTGTGTGTGTTCTGACTGCTCCATTGACTTGACTGTTCCCCCATCTCTCTTTCTTTCCTTGGGCCTCACTATTCCCTGAGACACAATAATATTTAAATTAGATGAGTTGATAACCCTACAATGGCCTCTAAGTGTTCAAGTGAAAGAGGAATCAATCAATATTTTGCTATCAATTATTATTTATTGTTATTTTAAGAAATTGCCAGACATCTCGACTTTCAGCAACTGTTAGCCTGATCTGTCAGCATCGAGGCAAGACCCTTCACAAGTAAAAAAATTATGACTCACTGAAGGCTCAGATGATGGCTAACAGTTTTTAAAGTATTTTTAATTGAGGTATGTGTATTGTTTTTTTAGATATAATAGTATTGCAAGCTAAATAGTCTACAATGTAGTATAACATAAATTTTATATGCACTTGGAAACCAAAAACATTATGTGGCTCATTTTACTGTGATATGTGCTTTATCGTAGTTGTCTGGAATTGAACATGCAATATCTTTGAGATATGCCTGTATACCTCTTTCTATCATGTATCTAATTATGTCCCTATGAATCTACTTTCATATCTACACATATATCACTTAGTTTGTAAATGCTAAGAAAGTTAATACAATTTGAGGTACCACTTCACACCTACCAGGATGGCTATCATTAAAAAAAAAAAAAAGACAGGCAATAACAGAAAAGAATGTGAAGAAATTGGAAAATTCATACATTGCTTGGAGTCGGGGAAGATGTAAAATGGTGAAGCCAATTTGTAAGGCAGCTAGTTCTTCAAAAAGTTAAAGAAAGAATTATCATATGATCCAGCAACTCCACTGTCATGCCCAAGAAAATTTTAAAAATACATTCAAAAATTTGTACACAAATTTTCACAGCATCAGTATTCATGATAGCCCCAAAATGGAAACAAGCCAAAGTCTATCAACAAGTAATTGTGTAAATAAAATATGGTACATCCATAGAATACAATATTATTTGGCCATAAAAAGAATGTAGTTCTGATTATGCTAAGTGAAAGGAGTCATACACAAAAAGCCACATATTGGATACAATTTATATGAAATGTTTAGAATAAGTAGGATGATAGAGACAGAAAGTAGGTCAGTGAATGTCAGGGGCAATAACCAACTGATATATGGTTGAATAGAGGACTGACTAAATTATAAATAATAAGATAAAGGGGTACTTTGAAACAATCCAATCCAATTTTCCTCTTTTTGTTTATTATATTTGTTGGCCATCTTTTTCTTTTTTAAATTTTTTAGTTTCTTTCTTTCTTTCTTTCTTTCTTTCTTTCTTTCTTTCTTTCTTTCTTTCTTTCTTTCTTATCTTTCAATTGAAGTAAAGTCAGTTTACAAAGTTGTGTCAATTTCTGGTGCACAGCATAATTTTTCTGTCATATATGTATTCATACATATATTTGTTTTCATATTATTCTTCATTATAGGTTACTACAAAATACTGAACATACTTCCCTGTGCTATACAGAAGAAACTTGTTGCTTATATATTATATATATAATAGTACATATATCTACAAACTCCTAATTTATTCATTCCCACCTCCTTTCACCCTAGTAACCATAAGTTTTTTCTATGTCTGTGAGTCTATTTCTGCTTTGTAAAGAAGTTCATTTGTGTCTTTATTTTTAATTTGTTTTAGATTCCACATATGAGTGATATCATATATAATTTTCTTTTTCTTTCTGGCTTACTTCACTTAAAATGATAACCTCCAGGTCCATCCATATTGCTGCAAATGACATTCTTTTATTCTTTTTATGGCTGAGTAGCATTCCATTGTATAAATATTCCAGTTTCTTTATCCAGCCATCTGTCAATGGACACTTAGGCTGCTTCCATATCTTGGCTATTGTATATAGTGCTGCTATGAATATTGGGGTGCATGTATCTTTTTGAATTAGAGTTATCTCCAGATATATGCCCAGGAGTGGGATTGCTGGATAATATTGTAAGTTTATTTTTAGTTTTTGTTAAGGAATCTCCATATTGTTTTCCATAATAGCTGTACCAAACTACATTCTCACCAGCAGTGTGTGAAGGCTCCCTTTTCTCCACACTCTCTCTTCCGTTTATCATTCATGGACTTTTTAATGATTGCTTTTGGTAGTGTGGCCATTTTAACAATATTAACGTCTCCAATCCAAGACCATGGGATATCTTTCTATTTCTTTGAGTTATCTTTAATTTCCTTAATTAATGTTTTGTAGTCCTCCTGATACAAATCTTTCTCCTCCTTGGTCAGATTTATTCCTAAGAATTTTTTTTTAATTGGATGAGATTTTAAGAGATTGTTTCTTTATTTTCCTTTTCTGATATTTCATTGTTAGTGTGAAGAAATGCAACTGAATTGTCAATGCTAATCTTGTATCCTGCTATCTTGCCAAATTTTTTTTATCAGATTTATTAGTTTTGTGTGGAGCCTTTAAGGTTTTCTATATATAGTATCATGTAATCCACATTTAGTGACAATTTTACTTCTTCTCTTTGAATTTAGATTCCTTTTATTTCTTTTTCTTGTCTGATTGCTGTGGCCAGGACTTCCACTACTCTGTTGAATAGAAGTGATGAGAATGGGCATCTTTGTCTTGTTCCAGATTTTAGAGGGAAGGTTTTCACCTTTTCACTGTTGAGTATTATGCTGGCTGTGGGTTTGTTATAAATAGCTTTCATTATGTTGAGATATGTTCCTTCTATGCCCACTTAGGTAAGAATTTTTATCATAAATGAGTTTTGAATTTTATCAAATGCTTTGTCTGCATCTATTGAGATGATCATGTGATTTTTGTCCTTTCTTTTGTTGATGTGGTGTATCACATTGTTTGATTTGTGTATATTGAACCATCCCTTGGATGAATCCAAATTGATCATTGTGTATGATCTTTTTTATGTGTTGTTGGAGTCTGTTTGCTAATATTTTGTGAGGGATTTTTGCATCTATGTTTATCAATGATATTGGCCTATAGTTTTCTTTTTTGGTAGTATATTTACCTGGTTTTGATATTGGGGTGATGGTGACTTTGTAGAATGAGTTTGGTAGTATTTCCTCCTCTTCAATCTTTTGGAAGAGTTTGAGAAGGATCAATATGTGTTCTTCTCTGTATGTTTGGTAGAATTCCCCAGTGAAACCAAATGTAAATTTTCTTTGCATTCGTCATAGGATGTGTTAAAGCCTATATGACTACCATTCTAAAGGAAATAGATATACTAATGGGCTAACATAATTAAAAAACAGGGTAACCACAAATCAAAAGCAGGGTACACAGACCCACGGTTGATGCCAAACCCATCCCCAATGTGCACCAAATCTCCACTCATTTGTCTTAGAGGCACAGGTCCACAAATGCACCAGAAGAGCAAATCAACCACCTCTGCCTGGGACCAGAATGACAGTCTTGCCTGTGATGTTGCAGGGCCCCTGGGTAACAGTTCATGTTTCAGCCCCTCCTTTGCCCAGAAGACAAGCACCAGCAGTTGTACCCCTCCAGAGCAAGCTGAGAAGATGGCTGTGACTGAACCCCACCTCTCTTCTCACAAGAATGCTCATCAACATTGGTGCAGAGCAATACCCTGTGCACTAGTGGAGATGGCAGCTATGAAGGTTGCAATGCACCCCTCATCCCACATGCAATGGTGCTTTCTATGGAGGGACCCAGATTGATTTGCACTCTCTTCTAGCCACAGCCCGCACCACACTCCAGGCTCCTGAGGCTGCCTGTGTGCAGTCAACCCCAGTCCCCTCCCCAGGCTCATCCATGGAAGCCTGAGTTCCAGCAGTTCAGCCCAGCCTGTCCCCACTGGCATGCATCTTAGGCTAGGGTTCACAGAGACTCTCATTGCTGGTTTCTCTTAGTTCTTTCTGCTAAGCTGCTGTTGCTGCCTCCTCTAAACCTCTGAAGCTCCTGTTCTGTCCCTGTGGATCTCTTTGCTGGAGAGGGAGCTTCCCAGGGTGAGGGCACTTTTCTTTCTATGCTGCTCTCTCTCTGTGAAGCATATCATGCACCAATTTCCTTTTTCTTTCTTTTTTTCCTCTACCTGGTTTTGTGGGGCTTTCCTTGTATTTCCAAAGTAAGAGAAGTTATGTCAAATTTCAGGAGTTATTCTGTGTGAATTGTTCTGTATTTGTATATAATTTTTGGTGTGTTCATGGGACAGGGTGAGCTATGTGTCCTTCTACTCTGTCATCTTGGCAATCCCTTTTCTTGTCTTCAAACTGCCATACATTTTCTTAACAAATAACACCAACTGTAAGTGCATAGCAGTTATATGACTGTCCACTGCTGTGCTTCCCTAAAGAGTCATAAAGAATGTGAATGGATCTACACTTAAAAGTGCAAGTATTCAATCTTTGATCTCAATTTTTCGAAGGCATTCCTTGCAGTTGCAGTCAGTGCTTGGCTGTGTGGCTGAATTGCATGAATTCAGTCAGTGAGTTTATTGATGTTGAACAGCAGGAACTTGTAAATACAGACAGTTGAAATTGCCAGTTTACTGATGAACCCTTGCATGGGTAAGCAGTTGAAAGTCTCCTGCAGTCAGCCTTGCTGAGCAATCCCTGGTAAATTGGTAGAATTTCTTAACTTTTTTCTCCCAGTTTTCTGCCCTAAAGAAGTCAAATACAATTCCTTGGTTTGACCCATTTTAATTATTCACAAGAAGTACGATGCACAAAATTTTGCAAATGATGACTCAAGATTAATATCAAATAAAGAGAAACAAAATATGAGGTCAAGCTATGGCCAAAGGTGCTATTTTAAATACCAACATCTAAAATTTAATATGGAAATATCCTATCTTTTGTTTCTAAAGTTATTAAATGGAAATAATTCACCTTATCCCACAGGAAAACCACATAGCATTCAGATATGAAGACACGAATATATCTGAGTCCTTTTTAAGACTCAAATAAGCTGAATCATCTATAGAAGCAAGTACTGATATTGCCAAGTACTGCACTTCTTTTCATTAAAGGCTTTTTAATATTTGCTCATGACAGGTAGCTGAAGTATATTTTAAGTTAGTGTGTTATTTTTTCTTTATACTTTGTTAGTAGAGATTTCATATCCTTTCACTCATATCAATTTTTATTTAACATGCAAAAGAATTGCAGGGAAATGAGCAAACTGCATAAATGATGGTTATTTACTGAGATGGACAGACTCCCTTAGCCAAGCACTTCCCTTTAGCATAGTTTAATTTAGTATAGTTTAATTTTGTACTGAGAAACAAAGCTGAACTTATGCTTGTGTTTTGGAATTTGCATTTACACAAGTTTAGTAAAACAGTATTATTCTATTTGTATTATATTATCACAACCTTTCAAAAGTGTATCTCAAAAAAGTAACTATTTTTATTATTAAGAGATGTCCCAACAAGATGTCATAAAAAATGACATCTAGAACAGACTGTGAAATAAATGTTTTAAGGAACAATTAGGCCCTTTGTCCCATTCAGTTTCTTGCTGATTAATTTTAACTACCATTAATTGAATTTATCTTCAGCATGCTGAGTAAAAAAATCTTAAAATCAAATGTTTTGTAAAGAAAATGTGTTTTCTATTTCTCCTGTTACAATGGTGAAATAAAGAGACATTACATCCAAAGTTTTTGCTGGTGATTATCAGTTATAGGAAAGTACATAAATGATAAAAACAAATAGTAGTAAATATTTGTTTAATCAGTCTCTGTTTAAGTAAATTGTGTTGTCCAGATTTAATAAAAAGTCAATAGTTTAAAATCCTGTTTCTTCCTTCATTATTTATGTGTTCACAGAAAGTTTATTTAATCTTCCTAAACCTTGATGTTTTCACCTTGGGAAAAAAAAAAAAAAGCTAAACTAAATTCTGGGGATAACAAAACCAGTGCTGGAGAATTAAGGAAATAATTTATTTTAGGGCCTGACATGTAACAGTTTGACTACAAATCCTTCCTTCCTTCCCTCCTTTTTCTCTTTCACTCCCTCTCATCTTCCTCTCTCCCTCTCTTCCCTACTTTCTTCTTATTCTGTCCTGATTTTAATAATCAGATTTGCTAGCTAGCAGGACCATTTTACTACCTCTGTATATCTAGTCATCCACAATTATAGCCATCTTATTCTACATTATATTAGTGTGATAAACACACATATAGATTACTTTTATCAAATATGTAGCTTATTATAGTTTTGATTTTAATTTAATTAGCTATTTAATTCAGATTGTCCATCATTTCTTAGAAGTCACTGATTATTCGTTCCAACACTTAAATGAGATATGTAACCAATGGAATTTTTTCAACAGAATTGTGAAATTGAATTTTAGCAGTGACATGCAATAGTTTTGTGGATATTTATTGATAGAAGTTTGTAAGATCTCTTCTGTAATGTATACAGTGTGTACATTTTTTCCACCTGTCAAAGAACTCCAGGCTTTGAAATGTGAGGTTCTAATGGATCATGTGTTAAACTGCATTGGTTGCTTGATCCTTATAAAAGCATGTTTAGTCATTGCTATTTTTGGTAGTGGTTTTACCAAAAGAATCTGACAAATTTAATTGTGATAGTTAACAAATAATTGATAGATTATGTGTTATCACATAACATAGAATGAATAATTGAATGCAAAAAATTCAGCATGACTACTTCTACTCTATTGAAGTGTTCATATTGACAACTACCTTCTCCTTCCACTATAGTTGCATTTAGTTAAATGTCTTGAAAAACATTATTTGGAAAACTCAAGTTTCTTGGGTGCCAGAACCTTTAATGTGCAATTAATTTTCACAATTTATGATTCTAAGAGAGTTGCTCCAAGTCAAGATGAGGGAATCTGTTAATCAAAATTCACAGAAAGCTACAGAAAGGACTGCTTCCAGGTAGTTTTCTTTTTTCAAAGACACACAGGCATTGTGTGAACAAGACACTTCTGTTGTTTTTGTTTTTGAGTTAAGATTTTATTGCTGAATTCTGATCAAAATAATTTATACATTCTAAACTTGCACTGAATGAAGGGAAAATCTGCACAAGATGGATTGGTTAGATGGAACTTTGTATTCTCTTTTGAGAAGTGTGTGTCCCTATACTTTTGCATATAGATCAAGAACAATACTTCAAGGCATTCTCACCAACAGCAAGCAGATCTTCAATTTAGAGTGTCTTGTCTTGCTTTTAATGTGTATTTAGAGTGTACCTTATTCTAATTGGGAAGTTGTAGTCTCACTTCTGTAAGTGGAACAGTGAAGCTGTTTATGTCTGAACTTGTTACATGTTGGTATTATTGTGTCTGTTGGGGACTGGGAAATAAGTAAGCTTAATAAATTGATTCAATTTTGAGTGTGTTTGAATTTAATGAAACTTAAATTGTACTGATTGATTCTCAACACTTTAATTACAGGTTAATTTCAGATCACTGAATTGTTTTACTTACATCAGGGCATCACAGATAGGATAGAATATGTTGTAATATTTTGGATACTGTTATTTTGGTTTTCACACTATTTAAAAGTTTTACTTCCATCTCCACCAAGCACAAAGGGACAAGAATACAGTTGTTTAGAAAATGATACATTTGTAGACCATCTGCTCTTTGCATAGAACTGCATGAGCATTTGCTTATAAAAAGGAATTATCTTCCTCTTTTTAGTGTGCAGATTAAAGACAAGTCAGGAGAGAAAATGTTAATGCAGACAATGAGAGGGCAAAAGCAATATGATTTGTTAATTACTACAGGAATGTAAAATGCAGGTGGAAAGGTACATCAGTGAAGGTTAACCTAAATCTTGAATTGTGAAACAAGCTATAACCGTGTAATTAAGCTGAACTATTTACAATTGTTCAAATGCTTTGAATTTTTTAATCTCAAATCCTTTGCTCAGAATGTTCTTCCCTGTGTCCTATTAGCTTGTTATTTATTTTGAAGATTTTTCAGAATTGCTCCATATTATCCTTCTGTAACTCTCCTCTGAACTACCCTCAGTAGAATTATTGTTTCCTCCATTGTGCTCCATTAGTAGCTAGTACATATCTTTATCATATAACTATTCAGATACATGTATATCTCTTCAGCTTGACCTTAATCCCCTAGAAGTCAAAGATTTGTTCCATTTTTTCTGTATCTCCATTTCCTAGTGCATGCTCCAAGATTTTATTCCTCTACTCAAACCTTACTATTGAATCTAGACTGGAAGTATCTTCTCTAGACACTCTTTGGGGAACCTGTTTTTATGACTTGTAATTGCAGCCCAAGACACCTCTCATTGTACCTCTAACTTCAATCTGATCACCTCCTCTGAAGTTTGACCTATACTCAGCTTTCCACCTGACATCTCTGCTTTAGTGCCAGAAAAGGTGTCTCTAACACATTTTTCAAACTCATCTCACTCCTTCCATAAACTATGTCCCCTGTTTTGCTGCTTAAGCTCAGATTTTAGGGGTCATCCTTGATACTTCTGTATTCCTTAGTCCTCACATAAAAAATATCACCAATTCCTTATAATTATATTTCCAAAATACAACTTCTTGATCTTCAGCATCATGGCCACCACCCAGCATCTTCTAATATCTTTCTTTCCTTTTATTCACTGAATTTCAGTTGCACTGGACTCTGGTGTACTGAAGACTGTGACTTTTACCCATCTCAGTACTTAAATGTGATGATATTCTATCAGAAAAACATGAATTTGAATTCTTGGGCATGGCTATTTCCTTCTCTTCACTCAGCTCTCATGTTGACTTACTTCTTTAAGGACAATACTGGGCTGCATATTCTATACAAGAATCTGCTACCCAGATTGTTTTCTTACAGAGCATTTGTCTCTTTCTTAGTACTTAAATTCTCATTATTTTGTATTCATGTCTGCCTTTATTATATAATATTCATTTCCCCATTCTAATTTAAAAACCACGAAGATAGTAATCATCTCACCATTATGTACCAAACATGTAGAACAAAGACAAGCACATAAGAACACCATAAATATTTGTTAAAAAGATGAATGTATAGATTGAGAAAGAATCAAGAGAAACACCATAATCAGAAGGATAGAGGATGCTATAATGCAAGCTTCGTGGAGGCAAGCATATTTTGTTTTAATCATTATATCCCTTTGTCTAAGGATATTCTGATGTGTTATATGTATTCTATATTTGTTGAACAAATGTAAGAATTTAGAAAGTAATGCTTAAAGCAGTTTTGAATGACAACATCAATGTCAGGATATAGATTCAAGAAAAAATTAAATTCTTCCACATACATGAGACACTTCAGTTTTTACAAAATTTCTGCTAACTATATTCACTGCCTTATCAATCAGTAAATAAAAGGGTTAACAGCAGTTTTTTGGGTCACTGTATAAGATAATGTAATCAAGATAATGAAGAAGCAGAAATAACTTAAAATCAAGGAACACAGTAATAAACGGACTAATTATCAAAATGACTTTCATGGAGAAGAAAAAATAACAAAAAGCACTCATTTTAAATTTTGATCTGTAAGTAACAAAGGCAAAAACAAGAATTTCAAAAAAATTAAGTATACATTTAATGGTATAAAACTTCTATAAAAATTGGTTTTCTGTCACTTCATACAATAGTTATCCAACTGCAAAACTGTACAATAACAGCTTTCACATTTATTTCTTCTTAAAGTCAATGCGTTAGGCTAATTTCTCCTATCCCATTTCTTTTTCTTTCACTCTCTCCAGGAGACAATGGAAAAGACTTCTAAATAACTACAGCATTTGGCCAGTTCACAATGGAGGAAATAATGAATGGCGTAAGGAGCTAAAAATCATCTATAGTTTGAGTTTTAACTTTCAGATGATAAACAACCCTCAACCTATTTTAGATTCTATTTTAGAAAGAATGAGAGGAGTAAATATGATATAACTAAATGTCCATCCAAATAAATTTCAGAAATACATGTAAATAGATTTTTTAAAAAGTTAACATAAAAGCATAATTTAAATTACAACTTAAAAAAGGATTAATTTAATCCTAATTAAGCTGCACATATCTTTGTATACTGTTCAGTGTGAGGATCTCATTAAATAAGTGTTTTCTTTTAAGTCTTCTCAAAAAATAAGGGCATTATATTGCTTTTCATATGCTTAATGATATCTGTTTTGTAGTGTACTCTGATAGACACTAAAAAAATTCCTTTTATGGGCCCCAAGATCCCTGACATCACAAGGAAATGATTCATTTACAACTTGGGTAACAGGTGAGTTTTTTAAGCAGTGATTTGGGGCTATTGTTAATAACAAGGTACATGAAAGCTTCTTTATAAAACTAAAATTATATAATAATAATAAATAATACCATTTAGTAAATGGTAAATGTATTATGTAAATTGTTTCATGGAATCCCACACTGGGGACCTGGGCCTATTGTTTCCCTTTGAATAACAGATTCTTCCCTAAATCATTTGAAATCTGTTCCCTGTAAATTTTAAATAGGATAACATTATTTTGCTATAATAGAGTAGTTTAAATTTAAGCACAACCATTCTGTTTCAATTATAGTAGTGTCATTGGGATTTAATTACACAATTTGAAAGACTGAGAGCAAAAACTACCTGCGTGCTCCTGATCTGGGAAGGAAGGCCTATCTCCTCCAGACCAGGGTTTCTGGACTTTGGCATTATTGCCATTTTGGACAGGATTGTGCTTATGTGTGTGTCTGTGGTAGGGGGGGAGTGAGGAGGGATGCTGACTTGTACATTTTATGACATTTAGCAGCATCTTAGACAAGATTGCAATAGCAATGCACTCCTAGAATGACAATCAAACATCTTTGCAGATCTTACCAAATGTCCCAGGGAAGAATTACTCCAGGTGGAGACCTACTGCTTAAAAAAATAAATAAATACATAAAAAACTCTGAGCAACCCACCTAGCCACTTAAAAGCATAATCCTTCAGCCTCTCTTCCTTGGAAACCTGGTGGAATCAGTGCCGCAGCTGTCACCCAGTCTCTACGAAAATCACTGCCTTTGTCTGAAGTAGTAAAGCTGAGATACTGCACTCAAGAACTCACTACCAAGCAGTGAGCAATCTCCTCTCTACAAACATCATGGACTCAACTCAGGAGCCCTTTATCCTTTACCCTCTTCCTCCACCCTCTAAGGTAGATGTAGGTAGTAACCAGATGTGCTTTATTCAATCTATGGTTTCTGCCAATAGCCACATTAGAGAAATTAAGCTGATCTTGTTGGTTCAAAAACGGACCCCATACATAGAGTGCAAAGAGAGACTGAAGAAAGAGGCAAACCACACCAGACTGGTATGTGGCAGGTTTAATAAGCATGGGAAGTTACATATGAGGTTTGTCTTGGGTGGCTGTGAGACAAATAGACTTCTGAACCTGCCCACGAGAATCTTAAAAGTTTATTTGGAGGCCTTTACTGGATTCAGTCACATGTACTTTCCAGATGGTCTGCATCATACATTGCTCTCTCAAGGCTGTGTCCTTGAAAACAGCTCCAGCTGTGGGAAAGGTGGTCAGAAGGTACATGGAAAGGGCAGGGGAGGGGTTGAGGAGATCTGATTGGTGGGTCCAGCTCATGAGTCAGCTGAAGTCATATCCTCTCATTGATGACCTCCAATAGCTCTTTGTTTCATTTTTGAAGCTCAAAGATCAATCTTTACCTAAGCCTTTATTAAGGACCTGTATGTGTTAATAAGCCAGGCCTGTTGACATTTTATATCTATTTAAAAGACCATGGTGATGTGTCCTTCCATGGACTGTGATCACATGTAACCATAGGTCCACAGTTTCTGCTCTGGAGAAAATAATATATAGGAACAGTGCAGAATCCCACCTTTAGATGAGCAGCTACCTTCAGATGTGGCTGACAGAGGACAAGGTCAATAAGCAGGCTAGTCCACTCTCATCCATCCTCTCTAAGAAAGAAGCAACTGCAGCTCAGGGTCTCTAGAATTTCTAGACAGGTGAAGAAAGCCACATTCCGGCAGGGGGCATAAATAGTGAACTTAATATCTAGATATCACTTGATATTTAATTTGTCAGGGAAAATTTATTGAAATAATTTTGTCCAATTCCTGTTGGTCAGTGTTGTATCAGTTATTTTGTGATGAATGAAAGAAACACCTGGAAACTTAACAACTTAAAAAGATAACCATTACTTCTGTCAGGTTCTCTGGGTCAAAGCAAGTCATAGACAAGCCCAGATTCACAGAACTGAGATGCAGATTCCATCTCTTGAATAGGAGGTGCTATAAAATATGTTAGTCATTTGTTTTGTAATTTTTCTTAGATGTTCTGAATTTCATTAATTTTGCAGTTAAAACAATTAAATGAGGTGTTTTTCAAAGTAAGAAAATATCCTTAATTTTGGCAGGAGCTATGAAATTTATAATATAGTTTTGCACAATGTTTATAAATGATCCTATTTGAAGAGCAGGCATAGACAATTGTATTTTATAAAGTGCCAAGCCCAGGAAAAAGGTACTGCTTCTAGGAAAATTGACTGCAAGCCTTTTTTCTACTTATTTCTTTTTCTTCCTTTGTTCTTTCCACTCAAATTCTTGATACTTGGATGTCCTCACGTGGTAGAACAGAAGTAGTATTTTTTTTTAAATAACATTGAATAAATATTTTACTATATCCTCTTACACAGTTTCCTGTAATATTAATCTATAGGTTTATTTACTTTTAGGGGAAATCATGATTCCATTAATGTGCCCAGGATCTTTTAAAGAGTGTTTTTGGTTCATATTCAGATAACAGATGCTCTGAGGCTATGTAAACTACATAACTTTCTCTCTGCCATGACAATAATTATAAGCACTTTGCTTCTGGCTTATTTCCATAGCTTTTAATATATAAAAATTCTAAATTATATCATTTTATATTTGGTGTCTGTGTATTTGCAAACATACTATTCACATGGAGATTTTGCTTATAAGCTTAAAAATGACAAAAATATTTGTATAAAATTATAGATTTAGGAGTCGTATAAAGTTTGCTATTCTATGATCTTATATATATTACATATTTTTCTCTTAAAAAGATAAGATATATTCACAAATGTACTATAAGACTGTAGATCTAAGAATAAAGGCTTATGCCACAAAGAAACAAAGCACAGTACGAAAAAGGACATGAAGAAAGGACATAAGAAAGTTTGAAGCCATTAAGTAAGAAAGGACAATAGAAAAGAGGATGAGGAGAAGAATGATATAGAGTAGTTTAAAAAATTACAAAAAAGCAATGTATATATTTTCTTTCCTCTTTTTCATAATTTTATGTGCTTTTACTGTTTTCAGAGTAAGCCACACAGTAAAAGAAACCCACATTCTACTGCTGAATACTCAAGCATGCTTTGAAAGAAGCCATGGTTTAAACTGTGTGGGACAGCAGAATAATTCGGTGGACCTGAGCTCAGATCTAGTCCTACCCTGACATTTGCCATCTGAAATGAGCTGGGGAAGCCTCCCTGAAACTCATTTTCTTCAACAGGCAATTGAACATGATAATAGTTCCCTGTTAGTGTCAATGTAAATTTTGAATTTTTTTTTAACACAATCTTTTTTTGAGGTGAATGGGGACCAAGGTAATTTGGTCTGTTTGTTTGTATAATGGAGGTCCGGGATTGAATGTAGGACCTCGTGCATGCTAGGCATGCACTCTACCACTGAACTCTACCCTCCTCCTCAAATCTGAATTCTTGAAAAATAAAAATATGTGCAGAACAGTGTAATAGTCCAATAAATGGTAGACATTTTACAAATATACACCAACATATTTTTGAGGAACCACTTTCTATTCTGCTTCTGTTATACAAGATATTTTCATATTTGTAGTAAATAAAATATATGCAGATACTTGAGAAGTCAACCTCTCAACCTTTGCTCAACCTTTAAGCAAACACGTCTAGACTGTTTAAAACTTCAGGGATGTCAAAAAATTTCAGTTGCATCTTGCTGATATTTATGTTTTTTGACAAAATCAAGGGTTTAAAAAATGTTAGTGTAAAGTTGATTCACCAATACTTAAATATTTAAAAAGTGCTTTTTTCCTCTTGTTCATCTGGACTGGAACTCAAAGCTTTCACAATTCAGTTCTCACATTATTCCTTTGGACATCTTTCAGTACATGGTGTCCTATCTCTGTGTCTAGACAACTTTTTCATAAGACAAAAGATGTTGGAGTAGTGTGTGTGTGTGTGTGTGTGTGTGTGTGTGTAATTTTTTAAGAAATTATCTAATAGAGAATATCACTGCCTTAGAGAAAATGCTCCACTGAAGATCAATTGAAATTAGAAGAATACCTAAGACTTTTTCATGGCCAAATTGAACCCATATTATTCCTTCACATCCACCCCATAAAACTTGCCATGGTTTTCTTCAATCCCACTAACATTTTCTCATCTTTTTCTCTCTTTCTCTCTCTCTCTCCCTCTTCCTTCCTTCCCTTTTTTCTTCAATTCTTTGGAAACCTCAAGCCACTATCCTCTTTGGAAATTAAGCCTGACATTCTCTTCTCCCAATATCCTGTTGTGGCTGAGTGTCCATTTGTCACACCCCAGCTTGAAATGTAACTCCCTAAGAGAAGACATTCAGAACACTAGCTCTAAAATAGCCATGAAAACATCCTCACTCTATACCTCTGCCCCTTATTTCTTCTTTAATTTTTTTTTTGCATTCTGAAATTACTTTACTTATTTTTTTTCATTTACAGTGTCTCTCTCCCAGTTAGAATGTAAGTTCTTGGAATGCAAAAATTCCACAGCCCTTTAGTATAGAGAAAATGTGTGATGAATACATAGTATATATATTTGAATGACTAACCTTTTGAATCAATAGATGTATGAATATATTATTAAGGGCTGGAGAGGGGACAGGGAGACACACTTTGACTTACTCCATTCATAATTATTTCCTAAAGAATGGGTGAGTGGTTTATCTCCTGGAACACATGTAAGTCACTGTTACACTCCTATGTGTGCGTGGGGAGGAAGTTTATTATGGCATCACTGAGTGGCTCACTCGAATCTCCTTTTATCCTGAAAACGTTTAGATATATCTGCTGTGCTACACACAGAAAAAGTGATAGAGAAAGCTGCCCACCACTTGGTTTATTCCCTTCCAAGTCCATTATATTTTTCAATTTAAATATGAGAGATAATCAATACACTGGGTGCATTCCAGATGTGTTTTTAAGACAGTAAACTGTAATTGTGATATGACCTGAGGTTGAAAAAAGAAAACTGTGTGCAGAGGCATCAGTGAATTTCAGTGCCATCACTGAGCAGAAGTAGCAAGAAGGATTTTGAAAGCAGGGAATGCAGCTTGTTCCTAGGGGCATTCTAAGTTTTAGGCAGTTTCTGCTTTTTTTCTCTTCCAAAAATATTAAATGACCTTACCAATGTTATTCATCTTTCTTACAGTAATTTTATTTTACATATTAACCATGGCTGATTCTACTAGAACCTGAGTTAACCTATCACAAGGAAATCATTCTGAACAGAGACACAGTAAATTATCACAATTTATGGGTTAAAGCAGTTTATGAAAAAAACTATCTTACTCAGGAAACAACTTAAAGGAAAATTGGATTAATTCTCTTCTGGAAGCAGAAAGTGTTTGTTTATTTAGTTATCTGCTTAGACATCAGGCATATAATGAAATTATAGATAGATATGCACGTATATGTATATAAAGTCCTGCTCTTCTTTTCTTCAAAATTCCTAGACTTTCTATGAAGTCTTTTCTATTAGCTTCATTACATTCACCCTTTTATTCATTTATCTATAAGTAAAGTTGTATTATAAAATTACCAAATGCCAGGCACTAATCTATAGTAGTGAATTCACAGGTCCCTAGCCTCACAGAGTTTACACTGTATTGGAAATTATTAGCTGGCATTTAAGAGCACTCCTGATACTCCAGCATTCTTAGTTCTGTGGCGGGCATTATGTTAATATCATTTCTTATTGAAAGGACAAGGAGATGAAGTCTCAGAGCATGCAAATCACTTCTTCAAGATCATCAAGCTAGTAAGCATTAAATATGAGATTTAACTCCATCCAGTTTGCCCATGCCCACGAGTCCAGCTGCCATGCTATTTCACCTTTTTAACACATGTTCTTCTAATACGTATTATCTATGCTACTCACATGTTTCCTTGCATTTTTAAGTAAATTTAATATTTTAATGGTGAAAATAGAAAACAACACAGAAATTTGGAAAATGGAGAAAATATTCATATTGACAACATGTTATAACTATTATTCTCTAAATATTCTCATGTTTCAATCTGTTAACCCTTGGAATCATAGTTCATGAGCAATTTCACCTCCTGTTTTTTCCATTTTATTATAATGTTTTTATTATGTTACATGCAATTCACATAAAGATTATTATAATATTTCCACAATGCTACACAGAGTTCATAATCATTATTTTTAGAGGCCACTTAAATGTATATTGAGTTGATATAGCATAATATAATTAATACTCTCATTGGTAGCTATTTTACTTCACTGGAGAGAAGAACCCCATGATTTTATCACATAAAAAAGGTCTTTAGAATTTCAGTTCAAATTAAATTGAACATGTGCAATTGTTTGACAACTTTATGATAGCTAGCCTTCCAGGTACTGATATGTCTCCAAAAATGCACTTCAACAAATATTTCTTGTAGCCTAACATTCACCACTCACTGTGATAGGTCTTAAGGATGTTTAATTGGTGGGAAACGGTCTCTAAACTGAAGAAGCTTCTAAATCAGTCACAGGTGACAGAAATCCAAAACAGTATTAGCTAGAGCATATAAAAATTCAGCAAGTCTAGTAATGTGGTGTTGATGAAAATGGATGTGATAGAAAGGGCTTTGGAAAAGGTGATATTTACACAGAAATCTGAAAGGGTGTTAGAAATTGGTTGCTTAGGTTGAGACTGCTCAGGCTGCTATAACAAGATACCACAGACTGGGTGGATTAAACAACAGGCACACTTATTTCCATACCATTCTGGAGGCTGGCAGTCTGATATCTAGTTGCCAACAGGTTGGTCTCTGGGAGACCTCTCTTTCTGCCTTGTAGATGATGATCTGCTCTCTGTGTCTTCATATGTCCCCTTTTCTGTATGTACATGGAGAGAGAACCGGTATCTTTTCCTCTTTTGATAAAGACAGATCTCCTGTGGGATTAGGGCCCTACCCTAATGACTTAATATAACTAATTACCTCATAAGTGTCCTATGTATGGCCACAATCACATTGGGGGTTAGGACATCATATGACATCATATGAATTTTAGAAAGACACAATTCAGTCCACAACAGATAAGCAGAAGGGTGGAAATGAGAAATGAGTTAAATCCTGAGGAAGGGAAGGGATAGGTGGATAGATAGGTAGGTAAAGTTCATCAATAATACATTTAGAAAATTGTTTTAAAAACTTATGATGGGGAGAGAAGAAACTAGTAAAATAACTGCATACTATCTTAGAGGAGAATAAATTGAAATTTCCAGCAAAATTAACAATCACAGTTTGAACAGGTCTCTTAAAACAAGACAGGAAATCAATTATTTAATAGCATTTATAGTTTATAGATTTGCTTCTAGTTAGGGTCAAGTATGAATAATTAACTTACTTGATTACAAAATCATTCTGAATAATCTGCTCATATTTTTAAAGATAATATGAAAACTATAATCATAAAATGTGAGAGAAGAAAATATATAGAGAGATGAAAGAAGGTTGTTAACAAGAAATATGTACCTCCAACAGAGGTCTCTAAAGAAACTAAACTAAAACTTTGTCAGGGCAGGAGACAGGAATAAGATTATAGACTCAGATTCTTCTTTTGACCAATATTTGGACAAACTTGATCAGATTGATAAAGATGAAGAGATGACACCTGCCTTAAACTTATTATCTAATAATGATGTACAAATGTTTTCAAAGGCTGTCTGTATTTCAATATATGAAATCTCTTTCTGTATTATGGGAGTTAGAGTTCAAAAAATCTTCCTTTGTGGACTCACAATATATGTTAATATGACAGCTAAATTTTTTACATATTTTTAGAAAATGAAAATGATTTATTAAATACAATTTTAATAATTTGATTTATAAAAGAGCTGGAGGTGGCAACCCACAATAAATTAATCTGTTGTGAATTATGAAAATATTAATCAGCTTGATGTAAACATCTGTGGTTCACAGAAATGGCCTGGAATTATTTATCAGTGTCATTTCTCCTTTCTGCCTCACCTAACTCCACATAATGACTGGGACTCGCATGTCTTTGTCATTACATAGGGAATAGAATATGTGCCAAATCATACAGCTCAGGGTTTAAAAGTTAAATTGCATGAATATTTATGAATACACTGTCTAGAATACAAAAATTCTAAAATACCTCAATGATTGAGATTTAGCATTCAACTTGACAGAGTGAGAAAATGTTCACTTTAAATTTAAAACAAAATAACTACCATTTCTTAATCTGTTAGACTGTACTAACAGCTTTACCTCCCCTATTTAATTTAACTGTTCAAAACAATTTTATTTAAAAAATACTGAAGAATGCATGGGAATGCAAATTGATGGTAAGTTATAAAGCCAGAATTTGAAATCAAGTATATCTGATTCAAGATGCCATGCTCATTTTTCTCATCTGCAAAATTGAAAAAATATATACCATGTCCTCCTTAACTCACATTATACTGAGGTTCAAATGTAAGAGTGAGAATATTGTAAATTGTGACATCAAAATAGTTGTACAATTATTTATTCAGCTATGGGTGATGGTTGCTAGTACAAGCTAATAACAACATAAAACTCATATATATGTGGATAGTTGAGTTAGAATGAAGTTCTTCAGTGGATTAACAGGAATTACTGAAAACTTGTCTTGTGGTTGTTAAGTTCATCAAATCATTGAAGAAGAAATGTTTGAAAAGTCCTTTAAATCACATAAAGAAGGTAGATGTTTGATCCAATTCCAAATCAATATCCCTTCCTTCTTTAAAAATATATGTCAAATTTCCAGCTCACTTTACAAATTTTTCCAAATCTTTCAAACCTCTATGGCATTCTTCTCTGGTGTTTCTATATGAAAAGCTTCCTGGATGTCTGCTTTATATTGTTCTAGCACTTATCCAAATATTCATTTTTAATTAACATTTCCTATCTCTATTTCCTAAGGCTGTTATGTAACTGTGTCTATGATACCAGAGAGATCACGGACTTTGCTTCTGTAAGTCACAATACCCTTCAACTAATTATCCTGCAATTAGCAATGCACAATGAAGAAGTAAGTTCTTAATATTTGCTTGTGGTTGACAAGTATTATGACAATGCAATTTTCTGAAAAGGTTACCAGCTCACTGGGAGTGTTTAACAACCTGGGGCCTGACATAATAGACCATATTGCATTCATATCTAACATCCTGAGGCCCACTATAATATAAATGATGAAACTAAGCAAATAGCTAAACTGGTAGAGACTTTATGCATGGATTAATGTCTTTGAAAAATGTTTATTAGTGTATTTGTGCCTCCAGTATGTCTGAAAAATGTAGGTAATAATCTACCTTCTGGAACAGCACTGAATATATATATGTTTATGTGTGTATATAAATATATATATGTATATGTGTATATATATGTATGTGTATATATATATATATGTGTGTGTATATGAATATATTTACTTAGTTTCACATCCACACACCCACAACAAACATACAAAATATCCATTATATATATTTGTAAACCTAATAGAGGACTTCCTTTTTTATGTGTGAACTATGCACGTGGTATCTTATTTTTAAAACACATTATGCGTATAAGAAAGACTGCATTACACATATCCATATGTAGGAACCTAAGCGATTGTTGATCTTTTTTTTTAAATAGGACTATTACTCCATGATCTCTTATTTCTAAATCCAGAAATCTCTTCCCTACTGTCCTATGAAGGGGAAAGTGGCATGTGTGTTGAAGAGCAGAAGTAGATGAGAGGCCTTTGTAAATCAAAGAATGAAAACTCATCATTTTGTCCTTAGATATGTGACATACAATTTAACCACATTCATCAAAGGAAAAACATTCAGGAAAAACTTTAAGTCCCCTAGTTCCATTTGTTAAAGGTGATATAAGTTGATCTTTTTTTATTGCTTTATGCTTTTTTTTTTTTTTTGAAAAATGAATTTTCCTCATGGAAGAAGTTTGCCCTGCCTCGGAAAACAGTTTGCCATCAAACATGTTCACAAGATATTTGCAAGCTTGATGCATTAAAGGGAAGAATTTTTGTATACAATTCTTTGCAATTTTTCTTGGATGAAATGCAAGAAGGGTTTGATTTGTATGAGATTCTACCTGATGGCAAACAGGGCAGAGCTATCACATGGTTCCCAGGAGGCTTACACCCAACAGCATGAAAACTTGGAAGTCTGCCTGTATTACCTTATGTGATGACTGCAGAGCTCAATCGCATTTAAGATTTAATATCATTGGCAAGATGCCTCCAGCAGCCACTGAATAATATGGAGTAAAAATGTCTTAATCTCCAAAAGATTGCTGCCTTGTGAAATAAATTACTCTAGTTACATTAACAAGTTAACTAGGTACAAGGTGAGAATATAAAATCTTAGAACTAAACTCTGGTTCATATATATTCAAAAGGTAGCAGGATAAAAGCAATGTATAGACTAAGAAGAAGCAGGGAGAAATTTGTGATGCTTGGACACCAAAGATGTCTGAAATTTAAGAGAAAGAAGTATCAACCTAGTGTAAAAAGCTGGGTCTCCTTTGGCTCTAATACTAAGTTTGTCATTTCTAAGTAGTGTGATCTTGGACAAGTAACTTAAATTCTTAATATCTGTTTTCTTGATTGTAAAATTGGATTAATAATGAAACCTAGCTCATGGAATTATCAGGGAGGCTTTAAAGGATAAAATACATTAAATTATTAGAACATCTAGACTTTTATACTATTGTTTTATGTTATTATCATTATCAAAGTCATTAAAATTAGGAATTAAAAGTGATCATTTTCTTTACTTTTCTATATGTAACTTCTATTGTTACCACAATTTCTTTATTTCTTAATGCCTACATTCAGTTCAAGCTCTAAAGAGAAAAGACTGAAATTTTTCTATTATTTTAAAGGGTTAGTTACACATTCTTTAGAATGGAACAAAGTCTCTTATTCTTTATCCTAAAATGACCCACTAAAATAGTAACCTGTAAGTTACAGAGAATTTGGTAAATCTAAAAACTCACCTTGCTATTTATTTTAACAACATTAAATTAAGATGAATGCAAAGATTCTTTAATCTGGAAATAAAGATGAGAGATGCATCAGTACATATTTGGTGATTGAAGCCAAAAAATTAGTAATTTTGGACATTAGGATATTTAAATCCTAGGACATTATTTAAGAATGTACAACTGCTAGACTGGCACTAAAGCACAAACACTGGAGTGGAGGCTACCAATTGTAAAGCTAGTATTCATAAACACTAAGGACTTCTCTCACAATACTTTGGTATTTTTTCCCCAAAGTGTGACCAAGGATAGAGCATTTATCGAGACTTAATTGTGATAAGTATCAGGATTATGTGTTTGTCTGAAATCCATCAATGAAACATAATGAAATAGTCTATAACCACGGATTTAATATTTCCCCTGATATTTGATTGTGAATATGGGGGGTGGAGAATAAAGCTTAATAATATTTCAATCACATAGATGCAATAGCATTCAATCACAATATCCCAAACAAGTGGTTCAAAACAGAATGTCATATATCAAATCACTAATATGCTCATCCAGGACAATGACATTAGCATTTGTCATCTTGTCACTCGTAAAAACCCTGAAGACCTCAAGAGGCAGAAATATCCATTTTCCTACCCCCAAAGGCCAGTCTCAGATAGGTTGATGTAAATTCTCATGTATTTAGAATCAATTGGAGACTTTTCAATAAAACTAAAATTATATAGTAGTTTTAAAAAGAATTTTACTCTCAGAGGAAACACAGCAGTAATGAGAGAGAGAAAAAAAATAAAAAAAAAAAAACCCTTGCATTTACTTGGCATTAGTTTTGGCTATGTAGATTCTGCTTTCAAAGGATGTCCATGATAATTATTTTTCTTTATTTTCCTTCGGATTGGCCCTTCAATTGACAATGACTGTGTAAGCTCTATGTTTTGAATATGCGCCTGATTGACGACAGCAAAAGAGGAAGAAATGGTCACTTAACTTGAAACTCCACAGGAAAACAGGACACTCATATAAAGATGATTTTAAGAGCTGAATATATGTTATTCTGTTTGAAAATCATTGTACTGAGAGAATTTTAATAATAATATTTTAATTAATGTGTGATGAGAAGGAAGTCTGCATTTATGGTACTTGTACAATATTCACTTTGATTTCATGACTTTTAAAAATATATTTTCTACAGTAACATATCTGGTTCATTGAGAGTCATTTATACTACTCATTAGATGATAATACATGAATGAAATTGTAGTTAAATGCATAAAATATCACTACATGAGGCAAAAATTCTAAAACAAACGCATTAAAGCTGCCTGCCATTCTGTCTGATGCTCCAGTTGATAGCTGATATTTAGGTTACCATGACAACATGAAATTTGTGTACTACTTAGCATTTAAGAATTTATTTTAATGTTTATCCTTATTTGATTTTTTAATATATTAATTTCTCACATATTTCTGTTATATATCAAAATAATAAAACATTTGAGCACCTTAAAATGTTCTAATAAGTTATGATAAATATTATTGTAATAAATTATATAGTTACTCTTTATGAAGTTACAATAAATTATATAATTAATAAAAATATATAGGTATATAGTTTTCTGACAAATTATTAAAATACTATAATAAAGGACACAAAAAATTATGGCAAATGCTTTGCCCTTATGGAATACTTCTTTATTCCTAATAATACAAATAATTCTAAGAATTAACAGCAGCCCTGATATTTAATAATTTACTCCATACACACACATGCAGACACACATACACTCACACACTAACACAAAAATTCTTATACTGGCCAATGTTAAGGGCTCCTTCTTAAGAAGACAGTGTCATATCTAACACTTGTTTTGTTGTTTTGGTGGTTGAAACTCTCCCAGTAGGGACTTTGCTTTATTGGTAACCCTCTTTTCCCAAAATGCCATCACAAGGAAATGATTGATTCAACTGTGGCTAAAGAGTTTATGAGTGATTTGTTCACAACTTATTTCTATTTTTCATTTTGTGAAGATCAATGGAAGTCAGCAGTTATGATACTTAAAAATCTAAAAAGCATTAAGTGCACCACCACATAGTAGGTCCAGAAATGTTCCCATGTGTGTTTATCAGCTTTACTTATACAAAAACCTACAGCAAAACTCCAAAGAAGGACTCCATCTTTTCACCTCCTGCTCCTGGGAAGGCGGTGGGGATATTCAGCCTGAGGGGCCAATCATATTAAAATAAAAGGTAAAGAAATGGAGCACAATCTATACAAGGCCAAAAATAATATAGACCTTCTTTAGAACTATTACCTATTAAAGGACGTGTGAAAAGCAAGAACAACTACAAATACACAAACACACTTTGATCCCAACAGCCTGTCTTTCCTTCCCACTTCTGTGTTAAAAACCACAAATAAACTTAATAAGGTTATCAGTGTTTTCAGATGACACCTTAAACTCAGGAAATGACCAATATTCAGCCCAATTGGCTTAGTTTGCCAGGGATTGTCTTCAAAGAGAACATAAGAGAAAATACTTGGTGTTTCAGGGAACATTATTTCTTCCTGATGAAAAGGGAGAGTAGTAAGAAAGATCTCCTCTACACACTCCTTCCTTGCTGCTTTCAGATGTTGTTAACTGAGGATGTGATACTGAAACCCCAGCACCATCTGATGAATGGAGGAATAGCCTGAATATTCAGCAGAATGCTTGAAAAGGATTCCATCATTCCATCACTGGAGCACCCTTTGTGAGATTCTCTTTTTCTAGAATCTCTATTAAAGGAAAGCATACATGTGCCTACAGTAGAAGCCAAAATTATTCAGATTTTCTGCAACTTGAAGACAACACATCCTCACTGAATCAGATGCCCATTTGGAAATCAGATTCAGGACTACACATATTTGTTGATTTTCTCCATTCTCTTATTCCACTAGGAAGCAGTTTTGGTTAATTTGTGAAACCAGAAAGAATTTGAAGCCATAGGAAATATATAAATTATGATGGCTATAGTATCTGCTTGCCCTCATTTTGTCCACTTGTAATTTTATCTGGTACCCTTCTTTTCTCTATTTCACTTACTTTTACTGCTTCATTTTCATGTGCTTTATCCTATCAATTAACATCAATTCATATTACCATATTTGGTTGGGCAAGATAAGAAATATTACCCATGCTAATCCAAATATCATAACATTCAACTATCAGTGAGTACACATGTATAGCATATAATTTTGTGCCTTATGTTTATCTTTGCAATTATGCTCTGTTTACCATGATATTAAAATTACTTTGATGCCTTCTACTGGTGCCAATTGAGGACAGAAAGAGGAAAAAGATAGAAAACATTCAGGAAAAAGTCAGAGCATACCACAAAAGTGCAACAAATTAGAAAGCTAGAAGGTTAATAGTAACTACTTAATCCAGTTCCATTAATAAGAAAACTAAGATGAGAGACACAAAGCAGTATCAATCCCTTGTGGTGGTATTGTCAAGAAATGAATCCGGGTTCCTATTTACTGACATGGTCCTCTCTTAATTGCATTACATGGCATGCTTTCAAATGGAGCATCTTGGATGTCACATGATTTGCCCTGTTGATAAGCCAAGGCAAGGTAGCCTTACCTATGTAAAATATTAAATGAAGGATGGATGCAGAAATGAGCTAACAAAAGAATGAGGCTAAAAGAACAATTTAATTTAATTCAAAAGAGTACAGATAGATTTTCTTTTTAATCCTCTCTTCTCCCAATTCCCTGTTTGAAAATTTCTTCTGGACATTATCTTATTTAATTATAATTATTTGTTGATGTCTTCTTGCATCTGTATGTATATTTTTTAACTCTGGTCTTTCTATTCATGTATAGGCCAGGCATTTTTTCTAGGATCTAGGAAGATTGTGTAAATAAACTGACAAATTACCCCTTCTCATGTATCTTTCACTCTAATGTGAGAAATAAATAATAACAAATAAATATATAACCTAACATTGGGTAATTTCCATGTGCCAGGCACTGTTTTAAGCCCCTTAGATAAAGTAACATTATCACTATCAAGGCACTAATATTAGCCTCATTTTTAGGGTTATGGAAACCAGAGCACAGAGTGGTAAGGTAAAATTGCTCAAGGTCACATAACTACTAAGAAGTAAAACCCAGAAAATATGGCTCCAAAAAGTCTGTAATCCTAACCACTATGCTATGACAGTTCTCCATTTAAGAAGAGTTCTGAAAACAAATTAGAGTGTAACTTGTTAAGAGAAAATAGAATTAATGTGTGAAAGGTGATAGAGTTTTTATTTAAGGAAGTAGATGCATGCACCCCAATGTTCATAGCAGCAATATATACAACAGCCAAGACATGGAAGCAACCTAAATGTCCATTGATAGATGACTGGGTAAAGAAGTTGTGGTATATTTATACAATTGAATGCTACTCAGTCATTAAAAAAAAAAAGAATAAAATAATACCATTTGCAGCAACATGGATGGATATGGAGATTGTCATTCTAAGTAAAGTAAGCCAGAAAGAGAAAGAAAAATACCATATGATATTACTCTTATGAGGAATCTAAAAAAAAAAAAAAAGAAAAGAAAAGAAAAGAAAAGAAAAAAGAAAAGAAAAAGGAAAAAGAGGGCACTAATGGACTCATCTACAAAATAGAAACAGATTCTCAGACATAGTAAACAATCTTATGATTACTGGGGGAAATGGGTTAGGAAGGGATAAATTTGGAAGTTTGAGATTTGCAAATGTTAACAATTATATATAAAAATAGATTAAAACATATTTCTTTTATATAGCACAAGGAACTCTATTCAATATTTTGCAATAACATTTAATGGAAAAGAATATGAAAATGAATATAGGTATATATATATGCATGACTGGTACATGATGCTTTACACCAGAAACTGATACATTGTAACTGACTATACTTCAATTAAAAAAATGAAATAAAATAAAAAAAAATGGGAGAGCCTCAATGAGAAGATAAGGGAGTTAGCCAAGTAACTAGATGAGAAAGAACTTCAAAGGGGTCTGCAAAGGTAAAGCCTTACTGTGGGAAGTGCTTCCTGTGTTCAGGGCATAATCAAGAAAACACCTTGGATGATCTGCAGATGGCGGATGAGTCAACAGAGCGAGAAAAGACCAGATCATGTCAGGCTTTTGATTGCAGTATGTTTTTTTATGAGTAATGAAAATATTTTGAGGAACTCTGAGCAACTAAGTAGCACATTCAGATGAAAAGGATTAGTTAGCCTGGGAAATACCATATAGGCACTAAAAGTGAAAGAAGAATCAATAAATATTTGAGCTTTAACAGCAGAGGTGGTGAATGGTGGTCAGTATTTTTTTTTTTTTTTACATTTGTATCACAATTTCCTGGACACTGGATATGAGGGGTGGAAATAGCCTAGAGTTAAGTCTGACTTCAAGTTTTTTGACCTTAGCGCACAGGCAAATGACAGTGCCAGGTACTGTAGTCGGGAAGCCTAGGAGAGAAGCAGAATTGAGGGTAGGGTAAACATGCAATTTGTGAATCTGTAACTTTGAGACACCTGTTTTTCCTACATTGTTTTGTGTGGTAGCCTCTGGTACTTAGCAGAGACCAAATTTTACATTTTATTTAATCTACTGAAGTTAAACTTAAATTTAAAGCTGCTACTCAACTCACTGAAAAATTTTCCTTGTATTTGGATCAACTTACGTTGTGACTGTACTTTCTGAACTGCAAATTTTATAAAATTCAAATACAGATCAAGTAATTGATGAAAATCTAGTATCTGAATTGGGATCTTTTAAGTGTAAAATACATGCTAGTTTTCAAAAATTTGAGGTAAGTACCCCATAAAATATATTGTCTTCCATTCGTTGGAGACATTGAGATTGGAGATACATATTTTGAAAGCATCAGTAAAAACACAGTGTTGAAGCTTTGGAACTTAATCATTTGATTAAAGAGTGTGGTTAGCAAGGAGTAACATCTTCCCATGGGTTGACAATGTGATCATGGTGAGCACCTGGCTTCTTCAGAGGAGGTCTGGTTTGCTTATTTGTGTTCAGGAGTTGGAGGATGGTGGGAAAGGAAGGGAGAGGAAGGAGAGCTTTTATCCTCTTTGTTTTCATACAATCTTAGAAAAATAGCTAGATGCTTAGATTTCAGTCCTTTTCACCCACCATTTTCAGTACATCTAGACCAATTTTGGCAAGATAAAACTAACCCTCAAATCATTTAGCTAATTTTCAAAAATTTTCCCAGAAAATTAGTGATTAATTAAGATTAGGATTTAAATACATTTCAATGTATAATTCAGCAATGATGCCATTATCCTCAGGGTGACCAGATGTCCAGGTTTTCACAAGCCTGCTCTAGTTAGAAGCTTCTTGTTTGATTTAATTATCAACAGTGTTCCTTTTCACCCTAAACTGTTTCCTGATTCAGATGATATATTATATATTCACCCAAATTATTCTACTGTTTTTCTTTAGTCTGATGAATCAAGGGTTTTTTGTTAGTTTAGTTCACCTGGTTTTCTGTTTTTGCCTTTATTTTGTTTTTTGGTTTTGTGCTTTACTTTGTTTAATTTCATATTTTTATTTTATATTTCCTAATACCTGTATTGTTTTCTGTTCATCTCCACCACATTACTTTATATCAGGTCAGCATCAATTCTTACTTGGATCATGCAATCAGACTCTTAACTAGTGTTCCTGCCTCCTCATCTCATTAATCTAATCCTATCAACACTGCAGGAATGATCTTTCTAAACTACTATAAAGGAAGTAAATATGAAGGATTCAGAATGGCAGAAAAGGAAGAGATTGATAAAAGAAAGACAGAATTGGAGGTGAGACCAGCCTCACAATGTGCTGACATTTAAATTTGACCTTGATAAAGAGACAGACATTTCCCCATGGGGGTAAAAAATGAAAAGAAAAGGCAGAGACTCTGATAAGAAGAAAAGAAGGTAAAACCAGGAGAAGGTTGTAGACCTCCCTGACATAGGACCGTTCAGTTTATGCTTTCCTGCTACAAAGCTCTTAAACATTTTTTTAATCTCTTCTCAGAAAACATTTTTTGCAGAATAATGTTTATTTTTTACATAAATGCATACTGAATGCACTATAAAATGTGATAATTCAACAATATGATTCCAAACAAAGACACACTCAAAAATGGAGAGGTTTCTAGTGACAAATTGTCTAGCTTGTACAATGTCACATTGGGCATCTTTGAGTCACCTGCCATGTTTTGATGGACGCCAAGCAATTTACATTCCCCTACCTCTGCCAATCAAGACAAGTAAAAATGTAGCATTTTCTGCAACTCCTCTATCAGTTTTGCATATGCAATATTTCCAAGTATTTTAAAATCCTCTCTAATATAGACTTTATCTTTTCCTAAGCAAGTTTTCTGTGTTGTAACAGTATTTAAGGGCTGCTTGTTTGTTTGCCAGAATAAGTGGCACACTAAAAGACTGGAAACATAAACAAAGAATAATGTAACTTTCTAAGAATGATCCCTTTGCTGCTTTTATCTACCAACCACAAGTCATTTATTCTTTTTTTAGTGAGGCCAGCACACATTCAGTAGAATACATGTTATGGAAATAATTTTCTAATTAATAATTTGGTGTTTTAAATAATTACTTTTAGGACCAGAGATTCCTAGCATGTTAAAATGCTAAATGTAGCCACTTCTTCCAAAAATACACACCAGGCTCATGGCATCAGTGAGGTCACTTTCACTAGGGCATGAGTGTAATGAGGTAGGCAGAGTAATTGGGAATTGGGAAATCAGAACAAGAATTTTAATTCTGCTAAGAAGATCACCAGAATAGGGACTTTCTTTTATTTACTGCTGTGTTCTAGCATCTAGACCAAAGCCTGACTTTCATTAGCACTAAATAAACACTGATGAATGAACTCAAGGATACAAGCACAGCAGTTCTTCAGTTTTCTCATCTGATGTTAAAGGGTCATATAAAAGAATTCTGATGTTTCTGTTGCATCCTATATTCTATAGTTTAGCTAACAAAACAATGTTAAGTGTTATTTTTGTTGCCTATTATTTTCCCTATATCATTCTTCCTTCCTTCCTTTCCTTTCCTTCCTTTTATTCTCTTTGCTTATTTCTCTTTTGTCCTCTCCATCTTTGTCTTTTTTCTTTTTTTTTCTTTCTTATTAACACCTTAAAGATAGTGGCACTGAATCTTTTCAAGTTTAAATAGCATGAGTGATCTTCGCTTAGAAGCAGAAAATATGTAGTGGTCCAGAAAAAAGGAAACAAGGAGCCCTTCTCTGCCTTTCAGAGAATGCACAGAACATAGGAAACACTTCTTTTCACATAGAAAAGGAAAAGCTGTCAGCCCTGAGACACAGGGAGTTGCTGAGATACAGGTAGAAATGACTGATTATTAACTCAATTTTGGCCTATCTCTCCTCCCTGGAGAACAGGGGATGAGGCTGAAAGTTCCAAACTTCTGATAATGGCTTGTTCTTTCTCATGACCAGCTCTGATGCTGAAGCTATCCAAAAGCCCACCAAGAATTTACCCATTAGAACAAAAGATATTCTCATCATCCAGGAAGTTACAAGAGACTTAGAAGCTCTGTGTCAGAAATTGGCAGCAAAGACCAAATATATATCCTATGTTTCACATATATTCATATATTCAAGATAAGGAAATATATTTAATAATTAAAATAATATGCCTTAAATGAGCATTTTACCTATATTGTAATATCAATTGCCATTATCACTCACTTGGAAAGTACTATTTTAATCCTTAGTTTTACAGATAAGGAAACTAAAGCATAAAGGCTTTAAGTTACTTGATTTTATCTAGAACATACCTGAGCCAGAATTCCAATCCACGCAGTTTACTCTAGAGTTTACTAGTTTAAACATTTGTACATTTATGTAGTGATAGCTGCAATTGTTTGGGTAAAATAATTATGAAATATTTTAAATAAGACTCTTTAGATAAGTGGCTTTTCATGGTTCTACTGCACATCATCATAAAGTGATGTCTGAGTTTACCATATTGAATGGAAACTAATAATATTGTTTTTTAAAATCATAAGTAGAAGGCTTGCCTGAAGTGTTAATAATTTCCTGAAAGTGCTATAACACTTGAGTAAAGAAATTGTTTTGATCTATGTGCTATATTTATTACTTTATAAGAAAGAACAATTCTGAGAATATCAGAGAGTGACTATTTAACTTGGATATACCACAAAAACATAAGTGAGTTTGTAGATTGAAACAAATTTATGTCTGGGAGACTCATTAAAATAATTTGTTATCGATTCCTCTTAATGAATTATATGAATAGCAGTAATTACATATCCTATAGTACTACCATCAATGACAGTTCTTTTTTTCTATAAAGTAATTTAAGATAAAACAGCTGATCAAAATGTTCATATTGATGCAAAATATTTTTAATGTATTAATGTCCATATGCATAAAATAGAAACGCTCACATGGTATAATGTAAAGAGTAAAACAAATTGAAATTGGATTTTTCCCCCCACAAGATTAGTCTCCTACATTTCGAATGAAATCATCAAGACATATAAAATAATTAAAATTTTCTATCAGCAAAATAGATTAAAATTTACTCACAGATTTGACATTTGAAAAATTATTCCCAGACAAAAACAAATAAAGCCAGCTTCAAAAATTTGCCAAGCAAAAAATCTGTAAAGCAGAATTGAACAAATAGGGATCAAAGAATGACCACATTCCTGGCCTCCAGTATCACACTAGATGAGAAAGCTTATTATTCTTATTCAGATTTATTAAGAAAATTCTCACTTCTGTAGGAATCCCTGCTGGGTGCAGAAAAAAAATACATCCATTCAGGACACAAATCTCATTGAAATTGTTAGTCTAGCCCAGTCATTCATATGCTTATTTGGCTGTGCAAGGCAGTATGGGATCATTTTCATGAGTTTTTGATAATGCAGGCCACTGGGCTATTAATCCCAGCTTGTGGACTTTGTTCTAGATACATTCAATGACTTTGTCTTCAGAAAAAGAAATTTTTACAGCAGGATGAATTTACCCACCTTGGCTACATCAGTATGCATCAACTTCCTTCCTGTTCATCAGCCATTAGCCTCATCTGAGGGCTGGACAAATCAAACACCCTCAGGATGGCAGAGAAGAATGATGAGAAGAACTGGGTCTTTGTTGATGTCACTGCATGTCAACAAATACAGTTTCATGATGTCCTGCCTCTAAATGTCTTGTATTCAAACAATATACATACAGTTAAATGCAAATTGTTTTGGAGTCTTCTGTTATTTGAAATCTAACAATATGTACTGGCCTGTTGTGCTTGATTCTCTAGAAAATTTCCTGATGGACTTTATTGCCTTACAACATTGTTTCTGGGATGTAGAAGGTTTGTATCTAACACTTGAATTTTATAAACTATGGCCTAAGGCTTAAAATCTGTACCTTAATATATTCTAACTTTTATTTTCAAACAGCAAAATTTTCAGTACTGAGAAATGCTCCTCTAATTTTTGTACCTTCTTTATTTATTAAATACTTAGTGAAAGGAGCAAAACAAGCTGAATTAGTGATTTTCATGCTACACGTTGCAACATCAAGTAAAATATTCACTTGCAGCTTAGACTAATCATGAAAAAAAATCCAAGTTTCTTGGATAAAATATAATCCTTGCCATTCAGTGGTCAGAGATAAATTTATTATGGTTATTTATGTTGTTATGTTTTATTTTATCTAAACAATCTTTCAATCCCCCAAATGTGAGGTCTTTTGCTTGTGTTTTTTCTGCAATCTGACACCTATAGGTGAGAGAGAAAAGCCCTACACCCATTTCTTTCTTTATACATATTCTCTGAAAGCATTCTCAAATATATATCATGCCTCTAAAGAAAAGCATAATACATCCTCTGAAATTATCCTGGTTCCCTCACCAGACACATCTTCAGCATCATGTTGATGGGCCTTTTCAGAGTGTCAGCATCTGTGATTTTATGCTTGCACTGTAGGGAAAACTGAATATGTAGTTAGATGATGCAACCAACCTATATTCTTTAGCTTGACCATGATAATTTCAGTTAGACTTCATCAAACTATATGCACTTGGTTTTTTTCGTCTAAAGCTAAAGAATAACAAAGAAATACAACATTGAATATCTTTGTAGGACAATTTTTTTTTCAGGAAAATATATGTGCTGCTTCTTCTTTTTTTGCGTTTTACAGCAGAGCCTCTAAATACTCCACAAACAATATGAACAAATGAAACCAATGGATTTGTCAATATCTGAAATGTTGTCATAAGGAGAAGCCAAGAACTTAGATATATTGGGAAAGTCTTTAAAAACATGAGGAAAACAGATTAAATGGAGACACACATCTTGAATAATCCTTTATAATAAGAAAAAAAAAAAGACTCTAGAGGGAATGCATGGAACTATTGTGTATTCATTTTAAAGGTTCTATTTTTTGGTTCTTTGCTTAAGGCTCACTCCCTAGAATTCTAACTAGAGCACTCAGTTTTTCTTTTGTGAAATGCCATTCCCATTCCACTCTCTCCTTGAGTTCGATGGGAATGATTAATCTTAAGCTCCGTGAAGGACTCCTATTCTCCTAGCCACAGAATTCACTTCTGAGATGACCACAAGACCTAATCCAGGTCATGTGACATTGAGAACACTTAGCTAAGGCAGTAAGGAAAGAAGCTTTGTCTAACTCCTTGAGAACAACAGAATATTGTACTGGTTGGAGTAGCATAGGGATTTTAGGAACTCCTATATATATTTTACTCATCAGACAAGCTGTCCTAATGGTGAAAGTGGCTCACAAAGGAGAAAAATGCCCAAAACATCACAGAATACACAGAAATAAAGCAAAATTTCTGAGGATGTGTGAATGTGGAAATTAACATTCAAAAGAATCCAGGGCTCTTTTAAGCTTTTCTGCTCTGTGATCTAAACAGTTACCTTTTTATTTAAATGAGTATATATACATTTACAAATATTTCATATATTAAATATATTATGTATATAGTTATATTTAACTATAAAACTCAAATTTTTCAAAGACCAAGTTCAAAATTGAGACTACCAATAAGCCTTAGAAGTAAGTGAAACAATACTGAATTCAGATTTCTAATCACTTAATAATGAAGAAATAACATTGCAATGTCATTTATTCTAAAAATTGTACATATTATAGCATACATATATTTTCATTTATTTTAAAATTTTGTTTATATATATATAAACAATCAAATATTTCAAGAAGGCAATTTTGCTGAGCGTTTAATATGTCTCAAACATTGTTCTAAATATTTTCACATATTAAATCATGTAATCTTTAAAACAACACCATGAATTATGTTTCTTTATTATCTTGATATTATAGGAAAACACATCCAAGATATTGGGCATCAGCATCCAGGAATATTAACGTTTATTTATTATATAAATAATAGGTTGATTGTGAAAAGAGATTGTAGGAGGTAAAGTATAAAACCAGTGTATCACAGGTTAAGATTTAAGTTTTAACCATTAGGTTAGAATAGCTCTATTTTTGTTTTTCCTCTCACTATTGCAGACTTGTAGTACAAGAATTAAGTACATATTTCCCCATTCTACTTTATACATGCTTTCAATAACCCCAGTTCCCCCAACAGAGATATTCTAATGCTTTGGGCATGAAAAATTGAATATATGTGTCTACACACATATGTTGAATATATATGTATGCTTTTAAGTATAATGTATTTTTCTTGCATATCTTCATTGTTTACATGCATAAATGTGATTGAGAAATGATAATACAATGACATTTTATTTTTATTCTTGTTTGTGCTCAACTTCATGTTTTAAGATCCATCAAAATGCTCTGAGGGCCTCTAGTTTATACATATTTGTTTTGCTACCTATTATGGCATCGTATGAATTACACATATCCTATATTTACATTGTTATTTTTAGTAATCAGTAACAAGGATGGTTCCAATTGTTTGCTTCCACATAGAATGCTGTAATAAACATCTTGAAAATATACACTAAAGGACATATCATGTACAGAGGCCCCTCTTTCCTTTGCTTATTAGTGAGCTTTGTCCTCTTAGCATTTGGTCTCTACTGTTTTTTATTATGTTGATATAAACTTGTATAGTGTAGATGTGAAATATTTTTCAGATACTAATTTTGCAAATACCTTCATATCTCTATTATCTCAGCTTATTTTTCAGTTGTGCCTTTGATTGAACAACAATATTAAATTTGCCAATACTGAACCAGAATTTTTAATTTTTGGCCTTGTATATGTGCTTTCAAATGCTTTATTAAAATCCCTTACTTAACACAATGGTGAATATAGTTTCCTTGGTTTTATTCTATTACCTTTACAATTTTACTATTCCCATATAGTTCTTTGTGTATATTGATATGTAGAGATCCAAAGTTATAATATTCTCCATGATTCAGTTTTTCCAATACCTTCCTTTAAACAAGCTGCACTTTGTCCAATTTTTGTGATAATTTTATCACAGAATAGATTCATTCATATGTGTTTTATTTCTATTTTAAAAATTTCCATTTTATTCCAAGAAGCTGATTTGTTTACTGTGATGTTTATACTACATTGTTTTGTTTCTTTAAAATATGACATCTTATTGGGTAGGAAAAGTCTTCCAGGTTCTTTTTTTTTTTTTTTGAAATGATTGAACTATTATTAAATAGATGCTCTTGTGTATGTATGCTGAGTATTTACTAAAAATAATTTGTCAGGAATTATAATTTAAACTTCACTGAAGTTATGATGGTTTGGGTAGTGATAGTGGGTGATCTGGTCTTATTGTCAATCTTAAGAAAATATGGAATGAGCAAATGCAAATTATAATATATAAAATAGATAAGCAGTAAGGATTTACTGTATAACATGGGGAATTATACCTAATATCTTGTAATAACATATACTGGAATAAAATCTGCAAAAATACTGAATCACTATGCTGCATACCTGAAACTAATACCAAAAAAACCCATATAAAATTTTCTAGTACATTTAACTTTTACAGAAAGCTATATATCATTTACAATCTTAAAATAGCTACCCTCTGTTCATTGCATTAATAGGATAATATTTTTAAGTACTTTTATGTATCTATTTAAATATAAACAAATATAAAGCACTTCCTGAAGTTGGTGTCCCAATAGGGTAGAATAGATTTGGACTACCCCATAGAGCCTTATTCCTACAGATATCTTTTATTATTATTTGGCATGGCAGCCCCCTGTAAACCCAAATTCAACAGCTGCTTTTTATTTGATATGAGTCAGCATGTAAAGTGGAAATGTTTACCCCAGGACACATGTTAAAGACCTTCAGCCATAATTGTTTAGTACCACAACTGCTTGAGCCAATAACAACACCTGGAGCAAATGGGAAGATGACCAAAAGACTTTAAAGGAAAAATTGGAAAATAGGACATCCATAGGGGGTTTTAAATAGCTCTGATATATTCCTGAGAATGTGGAAGGTCATGTATAGTGCAGTTTTTAAGCCCAGGAGGAACTAAGAAGATCTTAATATGTCACTTCTGGCTGATATTGAAACTTCAAAGTGAGAGATGAAGCATAGTGTAAACTGAAGGAGCATTAAAGATGTGTCTAACATGCACATAAAACCCCTCAGCAATATCCAGGAGACTTATTGGAACATTGCATTTAAGTAAAATGTGTGCACTTATTAGGTGACCGCTAAGCTAATAAAAGAGGTAGTTCTGGTGACAAGTGATATTGAACACAGACTTTACAGATTTGTTCAGGAAATGTACCAAAAAAAAAAAAAAGCAGTAAGAAAAAAATCTTATTTCCACAATTGCCACATTATATTACTTTAAATATTCAGTTTTCAAAAAAAAAAAAAACAAACAAATTTATGAGACATGCAAAGAATCACGAAACAATGCTACACAATAGGGAAAAAAGAGTAAAGAAACTGTCCCTGAGAAAACTTAGATGTGGGATACACTTTACAAAGACTTTATATCAACTTCTACAAATATCTCCCAAGAATCAAATTAAATCATGTTTAATGAACTAAAGGAAAACATAAGAGTTATGCCTTGCCAAATATAAAAATGTTTCCATATACTTACAGATGACATGTGAGTGGATACAGAAATTACAAAGTATTTCACACACACTCAAACACAATTACAAGTAACAAATGAGTTTAGCAAGATTGTTGGATATCAAATCAGTATAAAATATTAGTTGTAATTCTATACAATAGCAGTGGACAAATTTCACACACTTATGATCTTGCATATAAAAGAATAAAATGTTTAAAATCTATTTATCAAAAGAACTATAAGACTTGTACACTGAAAACTGTAAAACCTCTTTTAAAGAAATTAAGATAAACTTACATAAGTGGAAAGGAATCTTGTATTCATACATTGGCAAAGAATATTTTGGGGGGATCAGTAGTTCCCAGACTGATTTAGATTCAGTGAATTCCCTATTGAAATTCTACCTAACTTTTTCACAGAAATTGATAAGCTGACTGTAAAATTTATATGGAAATTCAAGGGTCCAGGATATCACAAAAATGGAAAAGAAAAACAAAGGTAGAAGACTCACATTTCCGAATTTCAAAACTTTCTATAAATTACATTATTCAAGATGGTGTGGCACTGTCAGAAGGATAGAGATCAAGTTAACATAACCCACCTCTTGATAAACAATGTTGGAGGGATTACAATTCAAATGATATTAAAAGAAAAACATAGTTACTAACAACTTGTGAGCCATGAAAGTATAGTGCAGAATCAAATATATTGAACAAAATACAAAACACTTAAAGGAGGGTATTAATTCTGAAAATGATCTGTTCCATAATTTGGAAAATGTTTGGGAAATTGTTTTGAATTCTCAGAAGAATGTTATTGATTAAGTGACATGGGGAACAATTTGAAAAGGTTTCCCTGAATTCACAGGACAAGAACAAATATGCAAGTATCTATAGAAGCTGTAAACTGTTGATTCTAAAATGCAGATTACTGGTGATTACTGATAGAACAGAACAAAAAGGGAAGAAGTGGTAGCCAAAATTGTAGTGTGGATATGTTTTCTAGACAAATAAAAATGTTTAAAAATCATTGCATGTGTAATCAAATGCTCACTATGGTACATGTAATATAATTCTTAAGACACCTACATGTAAACACAGAGGAGAGAGGAAGGAAATTCATCCCATAAAATATATAACAGAAAATTCAAAGATAAAGGTTAGCTTCATACTAAAAATAGCAAATAAACAAAGTCATATTCCTCACATTTTCTTTTGAAACACAAAATGATAGAAGAAAAAATGAACTCACAACATCATCCATAGTTTAATATTGAAAATAAAAGCTCATGATCAGATCCTTTTCAAGATAAAATCCACTTAAAGTAAACAGGACTCAAGAAGAATTTAAACCTGTTTACTTTGCGTAAAAAAAAAAAATCTATTTTAACCAATTGATAGAAAAAGGAAAATTAATACTCTTAAATAGAAAGATTGAATAAATGTCTAAAAATGAACAATGCTTAGTGATAATTCAGAGATGATATAAATAATTGTTAACTTTATTACAACTGTAATAGCAAATTATAATTAATAAGATAATATCTATAGCATATTGGACCTTTAAAACTAAAATTGATTGTGATTATTATGTATTTATTTCTTACATGGTTGTAACAAACACATACACCCCATTTTTTTGGATATCTTTTCTTCTACTTTGTGGAAATTTCTACCAAAATGTGTCATTTACCATTCCCAAAATTAGGCACATTGAGGTTTTTTCAAACATGTTCTCAAATTCTCACAAGACATATGAGTCTTTGGAATATGGACTGGTTTATTGACTCATTTCTAATGAATATAATGTGTCAGAAGTTACATTGTATAACTTCTGACTCTAAGAAAAAGGAAATGCAACTTCCTTCCACCTGAATCTCTTGTTCTGGAACTTTTGAGCTGACACATTAAATTCCTGATTACCCTAAGCTTCATACTGATGTCAGGTTATGAGACCACATGGAGTAAGGAAGAGATGCCATAGGATTCCTGTCTATTCTGCCCCTAAGCTGTCCAACTCCCTCTAACTTCAACCTGCAGACATATGAGTGAGAGAGACTTCAGATTACTTCAGAACCCTGCCTCTGAGATGCCCTGGCAGATGTCAAGTGAAGCAGACAAGGCTTCCCCACCATTCCCTGTCTGAAGCACTGACCCACAGAACCAACAAGCAAAATGAATTTTCACAACAAAAGTTTTGATAATTTGTCAAGAAGCATTCACTGCAAAACACAGAGTCCAACATTTCAGTTAGAATGTATCTTCCACAGATTGCAATTGGTTTAAGGATGATTATGTGGTTTAAGCTATGCAAGACAGAATTGGGATTGCTTGTTTGCCTGATTGCTTGATTAATTTGATTTATCTTGATTGATTCTTTTTTCTGGGTGGTAGAAGTAGACATATGTGGAGTTTTCAACGTGGAATTTGGAAAGGAGGATATCTCTGCATGTGAGGTCCTGAGAAATAAGTTCTTTGTTAAACTGGAACTCTGAGCAGCATTCATAATGATGAAGAGAGGGTGTCTCAGAAAGAAGTCAGAAATGAGGTGCAGAAAATGATACAGGTTGCTAGTTACATATTTGAGGCCTGGAATCCATTCTTACCTGAAATGAGCATTTTTCCCCTCGGTTGCCTTGCTCCCGATTCTCAGGAGTGTACTCTCTTTTAGTACCTTTTTACTTTACTAATAAAAACCTTGCTTATATCACACTTTCTGTCTCTCATTAATTTTTTTTTCAGTTCACTAAGAACCATAATAATTCTTATTTCCCTTATCACAGTATCTATCCTTCTCAATGTATGGACTGATAAGTAATTTTTTATGGCTTAAACTAGTTTGAATCAATGTCACTGTAAACCAAACGGTTACTGAATAATACAGTAGTAAAACATGTTTTATTGTCCTCTTACAAATCTGATTCTCACAGATTTCTTCCAAACAGTATTCACTTTCTATCAGTGTTGTTCCTCAGTAATTCTCCAAAGGGACATAATACCCTCTGAGAGCTACCCTACATCAAAGAAAATAAAAAAGTCAGTTTAATTTATTTGGTTATTATACAAATTTGGGAACACTTTTTTCTAAGGAATTTGCTTTTTAAAAAATTTGGATCTGTTACAATTGTGATTTATTATAAGTCAAAAAAAAACCAGGAAAATATGAAAATTTTGAGCAATTGACAATGGATATTTGAAAATAGATAATTGAAAAGAGATATTTGACAGTATCTCATTTCCATACTCATAAAGGGAGACAAGAAGGGTTGCAGATGATCTTTCTCATCTATTGATATTATGCTGTCTATCAGATCCTAATAACACATCTGATATATATAGTTTCAGATGCATTTAAAAGCTATTTTTAGGACATTCAAAAATTAACTGTTGTAAGATTATTAAAGGAATAAACTCAAAATGTTTTCTTCTTTAAAATATTAAAATACTGTTTGAGAATTAATATTTTAAGAGACTAGTTATATTCTCCATTTCAAACTTGGGGATTGTAAATAAATAGAAGCAAGTATGAAACTCAGTTTTAGAAAAAAAAATATGGATAACCATACATTTTGTTCTACCATTTTCTTTTCTTTCTTGTTTTAAACCTGAAGCTGCCAATCATGTTTTTCCATAGGACATATATTCTTCTGCTTTTATTCCTTTCAAAATCTAGTTTTTCCCTTAGGGAAAAATGTTTATATTTTAAAACAGGATCTGGAATTTCTCAACAGAGTCAAGGAACCATGCTGTATGAGTCAAGGGTACAAATGGTGTCTTTTTCCCTGCACCACTCCCACCCAATCAATCTACATGAAACACTGATGCATGGCAAATTCCAGAATAAAAAAATATAGTGTCAAAAGGAATAAAGCATGACAACAAGAGTGATACAAGATTCACTTTTCTGATTGTGTGCACATTCTCCATTTCCCCATTGTATTGTCATTAAGTTCTCACACTATGTAACAGTGCAGGATGGCCAGAAGTTGGTGAACTATCCTTTCCATCAGAAAGCATACATGCATAAACAAACAAACAAGTACAATTGTAAAACACAAACCCCAAAAAATAAGGAAAGAGAAGAGGAGTAGAGGGGAGGGGAAGATCATAAGAGAGAATGCTGTCAAAAACCCATTAGCATAAATATTAAACACACAGGAAACAGAAGCAATGTAGCAGGTGTGACCCAGAAAGAGAGCAATTGACTTAAGATACAGGAGAAATTAAGCCTTGGAAGGATAACACAGAAAGAAGATTTTCCTGTCACAGATTTGACAGGATTGTTTAATACATGTTAATTCCTGTTTTATTCTTACAACTGTATCCTACACAGCAAAGAGTGAGAGACCATGTTAACCCTTCTCCTCAAAGTCAGAGAAGCATTGTGTCCTGGGAATTGTGGCTATTCTGGGCTTAAATGGATAATGGTGAGAAACTAATTTGAATATTCAAATTTTAGAATTAGAGTATTCCAAAATGTGTAAACGCAAAAAGAGTATAACTGAAAGACAGCTGCATGGCCCCAAATGATGATTTTTATAGAGTATTTTCCTTAAGCTCTGGCTCTATTACTACATGCTGCATTTGTTGCTGTGCACCGTCTCTGTGTCTTGCCCAGAGCCTGCTGAGCTAAAGAGAGATAAGCTGTCAGATGTTGAAGTAGTTGATCAAGACAAAAGGCCAGATGAATGTAACAGTCAAGCCTTCTATCACTTGTTGAGATGACACAGTTAGAGGTTAAACAGGAGAAAGTGCCAGCTCCCATGGTGGTTCACATTCCCCCAGGATATTGCCCAAGACAATGGTCAGTTGGATCAATGAAAAATTTGTCTTACTTTCCCAGGAGGCTCCAAACCAAATGCTCCTGTCATGTTGGATCTGAGGTCTGTGGGGAGCCAAAGGGTAAGGGCTAGGATAGCACAGAGAAAAATAGTTTCAAGGGTCCCTGATAAGGTTTTCTGGGCAGAGGTAACTGAGAGCCTCCTCTGCAGTGAGACACTGATGATGATGCCTCCAAGAGGAGGGCCTGGGCCAGGAAATCAGGTAAGTGTAAAGACATGCATGACTAGGGGCCCTGGGTTCTGAGACTGCAATTCATTGGCTGGGCACTGAGTCTGGGTGGGCTGAGCAGCTTTCCCCTGTGAATTTCCTCAAGTAAATCCTTTGCAATTGCCTATGGTTGGACTTAAATTAGACATAGGCTTTTGGCCTGGAGCCTGACAAACTCAATTCTGTCTATGTGACTGATAGTAGTGATAGGACATTAGCCAACTAGTTTGGATGCTTTCAAAAAGAGCAGAGACCTAAGATTGATGTGCTGAATAGATCATGTCAGGGAGGGAGTCTGTGTATAGGGGAGTGCATTGTCTAACATACCAGCCAGTGAAAGTCCCAAAGGGTCAAATATAAAAATGCCAGTGAGGAGGAAACAGCTCCCTATTGTAACTTGGCTGAATAGAATAAATATTTCTCACCACATAAGGAAGAGTTGTTAATATACAAGTGATTTGATTTAAGGAAATTAAAGCAACATAATATTTCTTAACCTGAAAGATATTCAGCAAAAATATACCCATTATACAACTATAAAAATATACCAGTGAAGATTGTATTCAGCAGAATGTTACAACCTCATGTTCACCACAAACACAGGACTTTTTTTTTTAATTATTTAACAACATGCCAAGTGATAGATTTTACAAAGGTAACCTAATTTATGTTATCCCAGAAGAGACTTAATGTCTCAAGGATATGTAGGAGATATTCTGAAAAGTGTATCCCAGGTGAAAAATATGTGGACCACAAGGTACCAAGGATCCTGGGCTGCTGGAGGGTCTGGATGAGGCCTCCCTGGGCCAAGTCTGATGGCAGGAGATAAAATTGGAGAGGCAATAAGATATTCTTTATGATATAAAATTTAAAACTCTCAGAAAAAAAACCACTCATGACATTTTCTTTTATTGTACCATATGTCTCCCCCCTTATAACTGTTAACCTAAGATATGAAATATTTTTTAGTGATATGTACTAATGATTTCCTAGAAAGGCATTATAATATATTCAGTCTAGAAACCCATTAGAATTGCTCTTTTAAGATTTATAGTCATGACTTTTTATTGTATGGTTTTTCATGATTTTAGAAATGTGTCTAAATTTTCCAAATTGTGAAAATAGCTTGATTTCCAGTTATTCTTTTCCTTCCTATTTTTCTCTGAATGTGAAGCTATCATCTGAACAATGAAGCTGTCTGATCCCTCACAGCCAAAATGAAAGAGACCCTTAGAAAAGTAGTCCTTCCCTGAGAAAGCAAAAATATGCAGCTTCACTTATAAGGGAACCCAGAACATCTTAAATTTACCAACCTCACAAAGAATACAGGGATGTGATATTGGAATGAATGGCTAGAAGTAATTATAAAACTTTCATCCTTACAACCCTAACAGGTTTACTCCCATTTAGAAATCTCCAGTGCATGAGAAATCAAATATGTCAATTTATGAACTTTTAATTCCTTATCATTAAGAGAATATGCTTCACGTTTCACTGTAATTTACTAAGTTCTGTCTGAAACTGCATTTCATGTTCTCCTTACACCTATCTGTGAGATAAAGTGAGCAAATGTTTTAATTCCAATTTTGTACATATGGAAATCAAAACAGAGAGAAAGGAAATAATTTTCTCCAATTTCTTGAAACCAGTCAGTGACCAAATTGGGTTTCAAATCTAAGTCTTCATTTTTCAAACACTTAATGGCCTAAATAAATAATTGGATCTGAAGTGCTGTAAAGTTAACCCAAGCAACAATAGATTTCCTCTAAGAAGCTTAATTTTCATGGGAAAATTATTGCACTCATGTGGGTAGATAATATCATCCAATGTAGCTCAAAGAAGCAGAAAGGATAGGTCAAAAGAAAAAAACATTTAGAGATGATAAATAATCATCATCCAAGAATACTGTAAGTATCTTCTTAGCTATATAAACAAACATAAAATTGGAGAGTTGAAATTATTTAAGATTAGAAGTAGAATAAGAATCAGATGGCTTTTTTCAGGTCCTCAACATCAATTATATCTTTTTCTTTGTGATTAGTTAAAAGGAAACTATTTCTTCCCATTCAACTTCTGAAAGGAGAGTTAGGCAGTCTTTGCCTGTGACTCATAGTAGCTGGTAAAGATGAGGTGCTCAATAAACATTTCTCAAAAAAATAGTCTTACAGAATGTTTTTAGTGCTCTTCATTTTTAAAATTCTTGTTTATTCTTGTCTCCAAAACAGATAGACAACATAAAAATAATAAAAAAAAAAGAGTCATTGTTTTGGAATATGATGTATGTTTTAGCTGTGGTGTGTGCAATTAGCAGAACAACGCTCCCCATTCTCTCTTGACTCATGAATCACAGCTGAGACCAAACGTGGCATCACCTAGTGACACACACACAAATCTTCATAAAATATAGCAATACATTTCTCACATAAATTATATTTATTGGCTATTCGTCAAGTCACAGGTTCTTTCCCTTAGTTTTCACAATGATTCAGGACTTGGGACAGTTTGGTTTTGGCAGCTGTACTCATAATTGCCTGATTGTCAGTCATTAAATTTGCCCTGTTTTTTTTAATAACTTTTGGGTTCACACACACTTGGTGTAACAATGATTAAGCCTACACTTATTCAATTATCACTTTTTTATTGTAAAATATTTCTAAATAATTTTGAAAAGAAATTCACTTAACTCTTGCAACATCTCTTAATGAGGGAATGAGATCACCAGTATTGTTTTTTTTGTTTTATTTTTGTTTGTTTGTTTTTGTTTTGCCAATGACTAGCACCAAGAGGTTGCTGGCTTTATTTTATTTTCTTAAATTAAAGTATACTTGATTTACAATGTTGTGTTAATTTCAGCTGTACAGCATAGTGATTTAGTATATATATATTATTTTTCAGACTCTTTCCCATTATTGGTTATTACAAGAGATTGAATATAGTTCCCTGTGCTATACCTTGTGTGTCTGTTGATCCCAGACTCCTAATTTATCCCTCCACTTCCTCTTCCCCTTTTGTAACCATAGTTTGTTTTCTATGTCTGTAAGTCTGGTTTAGTTTTGTAAATATGTCCATTTGTATCATTTGTAGATTCAGCATGTAAGTAATATGATATTTGATTTTCTCTGACTTCAGATAATATGATAATCTCTAGATCCAAAAATAATTAATAAAAACCATTCTTAGTTTCTAATCAATTCTCTCATTTGGTGGACTCAACACTTGTAGATTTTAACTTTAAACTTTTAACTCTTCCCAAGGAACCCTACAAGTTCATAGTATGTAATATTTTGTATCTTAGTTATAGTGAAATTTAGATTCATAATTTCTCTTGCTGAGATGAAGAAAAATGTTTTCGAACTATAATAAATTCACATGACCATCTCATATAAGAATATCAGTGCTTTTTCTGGTTCTTAATTCCTTGTCAATGCATAAAACTCGAGAGGAGTGCTATGAATAATATTTCCTAAGGAAACAAAAAACATTGTTTTTAAATTTTAAAACATTGAGTGAGAGAGAAAACCTCTGCCAGAAGTGAAAAGTTATGCTATGTAGATATTTTCCCATGACATATCAAAATATAGTGACTTAAAATCACATCTACCTGTTTTTTTTTTTTTTGCAAGGTTTTGACTCAGTTTGGAGGTCTTGCTAATCTGAATTGAGTTGGACTGACATTGCTGAAGGTTCTTTCTCCTGTATAATAAGCTTATGAGTCAGTAGTGAACTGACCAGACTTGGCTGGCTTCAGCTGGGGTGACTTAACCCTGCTTGATGGGGTCTCTTAGCTGCCAGGAAGCTAGTCTCAGCTCATTCTCAGGTTGATGGTGAGGATTCAAGAGAGAGTAGGTCATGTCATGAACAGGACAATCAAAAGTGCACTCTTCAATCTTCAATTAATTTTCAGCTTATATCACAATTGTTAACATTGCTTTGACCAGAGCTTGCAACATAGAAAAGTCCATTGTCAAAGGGAAGAGCAGAAAATTACAAAGTAAATGACAGGATTTAGAAAAGAATTAATGAGACCATGAATGAAATTAGCCTACCACAAAAGGTGATTCGCTTGTTAATAACACAGTTGAAGACCTGTCTTCTAAGACAGGGACTGATTCTCCATTAAAGGGTGAAGACAGTAATAATAATAATAATAATAATAATAATAATAATAATAATAATAATAATAATAATAATAATAATAATAATAATTAGAACAGATACAATAAAGCAGAAACAGACTCACAGATACAGAGAATGGACTGTTGGTTGTCAGGAGAGAGGGGTGTGGGGTGGGGCAAATCTATTATAGAGGATTATGGAATACAAGCTACTATGCATAAAACAAGATACAAAAAGACCTAATGGATAGCACAAGGAAAATAGTCACTATTTTATAATAGCTTTGTATGCAGTATAATCTATAAAAATATAAAATTTCCATGCTGTACACCAGAACTAATATATTGTAAGTCAAAAATACTTCAGTTTAAAAAAAAAAGAACTTAGTGAATGAAATAAGGGTCATTAGGCTTTTTACTATAAAATAATTACCATACAATAATTACTAGCTTCCTGATGGCATTTATAATGACTATAACATTCAGTTAGAGGCAAACTAGGAGCCTCTAAGAAGTCAAAGAAAATACATATTTTGCATGATTGATAAGTCTTTCCTTCCAAAATACACTCATACTTCAATTTAAAAAAAAAAATCTTTATTGAGAGCCTGGAAATACAATTATGTTCAATTCAGAGTCCTTGCAATTGAATTGGCAATTGAAATATAAAGAAATCCATGTGCCAATAGAGCTAAATACATGAATTCTATGGAGTGCTACATAATCAAAAACTAAACTTTGCCACATATATGCTTTACTCTAAAAGTCTTTATTGAAATATATAAATGATAAGACAAGTGCATAAAACTTAACTTTATAGCTTGATGAGATTTCACAAATTGAAAACACTGACATAACCAGCTCTGGGATGCTTTTGAATGTTTTCTCTGTGTTGTCTATTTCTTTCCCCTTATTATTGGCAAATACTTAGAATAGCAAGTGCGTGTATTGCAAAATGTGTGGCTCACACTAGACCAGATAGCTGACCATGTTTTTTTTTCCAGATGCATTTTTCTTGAGAGACATTAAAATGTAATATACTTGTTATCAGTACATTGCCTCTCTGCTGCAAACCACCCTTAAATGACTGCTCTGAAATAATATATTTGGACCCTGTAGATGTTTCTCCTGTGGCAGATGGCATGCTTTGTTAGTAGAGTAACAGAGAGACACTAGAGTAAGAAAGGGGTTTCTCTTCAAAGTCTGCTGTGTTTTCCTAGGCTGGCTCCTGCACCATGTCAACTTCCAAGCTCAGCAGAGGGCATAGCTCCTCCAGTCCCTTGACTCCAGAAGTACCTGAATTATAAGCAGCTCAGGATTGTCCTGGGGGGTAGATTTCTCCACCAACTCCACAGTGGCTTCTTAGTGGGGATTTTCCAGCAGGGTACCTCCTATTAAAAATTTCTTCCTGTACTCCCTGGGAGGCTTGTGGCCTCGGTGAACTTCTCCACTCTCTCATGAGCCATAGATATACCCACCCTCTAAAAAGAAGTCTGGGTGTTCTCCACACTTCAGGAAATGAGTCTCTCCCTGTGGTTCATGATCTCATCTCTAGCAGATCTTGTTGTTATTTTATCTGTTATTTCTAGATTTTTTATAGGACCCTTTACATTTTAGTAGATGTTTCCCTGTTATAGTTAATACTTTTAATTAAAATGTCCACATTCAAGGTACCACATGATTCCTGCCTCTGGATTAGTGCTTGACTGATGTGCTTGCTTCCTTCAGGGTACCAGAGCTCTTCTGATTCAAGACATGATTCACAGTAGTAAAGTTGAGTGCATTTTGCATAGTATTATTTGTCAGTTTAATCTATGAAATTTAAAATATCTGTCAATGAATATTAAGCTCAACTTAGTAGAATATTAAAATCAACTTGAGATATTGGAAAAGTAATTATTGAAATTACATTGAAAGAAAGAAGCAAATGTTATTGAAAAGCAAATCAAAAGGGAGTGGGAAGGAATAAATTGGGAGTTTGTGATTTGCTGACACTACTATGTATAAGATAGATAAACAACAAGCTTATACTGTTTAGCACAGGGAACTACGTTCAATATTTTTCAGTGACCTATAATAAAAAGAATATGAAAAGGGATATATGTATGTATATGTCTGATTGAAATATTATGCTGTACACCAGAAATTGATACATTGTAAACTGACTATACTTACATTAAAAAAAATCATCAGAAATGTATATTATTTGAGTACAAATACCGAGACATATTTTTTTTATCATTTGAATATATAATAGCATCAGAATATAATTTTAAATTGTCTTTATTCATTATTTATATATGTTCATACAGTTAATTAATTGATTCATTGATTTGTACACTATATATGACTGGGTGATCCAAATTCTAGCCAGGAAAAGCATACTTTACATGGGATAACTGACCTTGTCACCTCCCTTCTCTGATTTCTCTTAACCCCTTTAGCGGATCATTCACTCCTCTAAATTATATATCATTTTTTTAGGCACGTTGATAACTTTATTCTGGTTCCACCTGGTCTCAAACACCTGGGAGACACCCCATTTCCTAAAGATGATCCTATACTTTTCTCTGACAGAGTTTAATGCTTCCCTTCATCTTTGGCCTTTAGCATTATGAATTTATTTCTAGGTTGTTTTTTAATTCATTATTTGTTGAAAATTCTTGACCATTCATTTTGCAATATTTTTTCCTCATTCTTTTACTTTCTTTTCCTTCTGGGACTTCAATTAAATATATTTCAGACTGATTGGCCTACATTTCTTGGATACTCTGTTCTTTTAAATTTAAATTATTAAAATTTTCCAAGAATTTCCTCTTTTGTTTTCATTTGAGTAATGTCTGTTGACTTATATTCAAGTCCACCAAGGCTTTCCTTGAATTTGTCAGGCCTACTGATGAGCCTGTCAAAGACATTCTTCATCCCCTTTGCTGGGCATGTGTTTAAATTTATTCCTAGCCTGCTCTTTGACATTTTCTTATTGTTTCCATTTCTCTGCTGAAATGACCCATCTATTCATGAATGTCTTCAAGTCTTTTCACTGGAGCGTGTGATGTATTAATCATAGTGATTTTATATCCCCTGTCTGATTTTCACTTCTATTATTTGTTTTATCTCTCAACAGTGGATTCTTTTTTCTTTCCATTTCAACTTTTAGTTGAAATCTACATATTCCATGTAGGGGGTCAGAAGCCTAAGTAAATAATATTTAAGGCTGGAAATAGGCATGCCTCTTTTCCTGCTAGGCTTTCATTGAGGAGCTGAGCTGTGTTTCTGTTTTGCTGGTAGTTTCAATTACCTGCCATATGTGGCCAACCTCAGGTTCCTTCAGTGTCACCTTGTGGTTAGGGTGGGAGCTAGAATGATAGACTATCTGAGTTTTATTCTGGAATGTGCTTGGTCCACCTTCAGTTGTAGATGTTCCCTGTGACCCAGTATCTTGGTCCCTGTGTGCTCTTATCCCTCTGCTGGGGGTTGGTCTTCTGTTGCTTTTTCTTGGTCCTGGTTACTCCAGGTGGTGAGGAACAAAGAGGCTTTCCACATTTTCCTCATTTAGCATCAGTCTTAGGTATCTCACGTGTCTCTGAGTTTTTGGATCCAAGTTTCCTTGGTGATCCTGCCCTGCCCTCCATGGTAAAAAGAAATCTTTAATTTTCTGAAACTAGGAGGATTTCTGCCTGTCTCCATTAACCAAACTCTGAGTTTTCAACCGCTGAAAGTGACAGGATATACTGCCCTTTATTTTCAACATCTTAAGACATTATTCCACTGGGGAAAGCATCCAGGTAAGAATTGTTTTCTCCCTCAGCAGTGCCATCCCAGGGCAACAGGAACACACCAACTGTGGGAGGCTTTCTCAACTCTTTCCTGCCCCCAGGCTTTTTCATAAGCAAAAAGTGAGGTCCATGGAGAAGGGGCTGCGACCATCTGTGATCCCAGGACTCCATACTCTCCCAACTGGGAGTGCTCAGCTTTGAGCAGTTCATTAAGTAGTTAGTTGATACTTTTGTATCTGTTTGCATCCCCACCTTGTCTCCTTCTGTTACCCTAAAAGGAGGAAGGAAAAGGCCACTGTTCTTGACTTACTCAAAAGATAAGAATTCACATGGGAGATGAAAGCATTGTGCAGTGAAAGATTTTATTAGGAAAGGTGAAGTACCCCTCCAAGAACAGGAGGCAGGCTGATCCAAGTGCAGACAGCAATGGTCTTTGCTCCTTCCTCTTGTACCCTCACTTAGAGGTGGTCTTTTGATTGATTGATGGCTCTTGACCCCTGGAGTGCTCAGTCATGTTTGTCCCCTTTTGTGAATGCCCTTATCCATGATGAACACAGAATAACCCATGGAGGGGCCAGAACCTCAATGCTAATTATATTAAAATGAGAACTGGGTCATGTCCGGTTAGGTCCTTGTCACTACCATGAAGTTCCAGCCTTTTAGTTCTAACTGGTTTCTTGCTGGCACTCACATAAAAGAAGTAAAGCCCCTTTATGCTGGTGGCAGGCATGCCACCATCATACACACCATCCTCTCTCTCCTCCACCTGTCTGCCTGGTGCCCCCCTTATCTAACTACCTAACACTTCCAGTGCTCTGGGACAGGTGAGGGATTGCCAGTGTCTTGTCTGTCTGTAGGCTCATGCCAGCGTTCCTCAAATTTTACCCTGATGGTAGCCGTTCAAAGTCAGCACTCTGATGGGTTCAGCAGCAGTGTGATTTTGCAGATTTCGCAGCTTTTTCTTATGGTTTGATAAGTATGACACTCTTTCCATGTGTCTATCCTTAGATGGAACCAGGTCTCTGTAATACATGTGATTAAATCACTAATTATTCATGGTTACCAAGATTCCAGGTATTTTTGGTTATTATGTTATTAATATTTCATGATGAAACCAAAATAAAGATGTGTTCTCCTTTGAAATATGCCAAAATATAGCTTAAAATCTAAATGTTTTCTTTTTATTCCATTAAATTAAAAAATACAGTTCCTGTCTATTTAAAGCAATAAGAAAGAGATTTGGGATTTTCTACGTATACTTAGGGGAACCTATGTACTTTGAAATATGTGACAATTTTTATTGATTTTTTATACGTATTGCACACATGAGGGTATCTATAAGCTACATACGACTTAAAGTAAAATAATACTCTGATAACTGTAGAATTAAAAATCATTTAAAAATATACGATGTCATTTGTGGATTTTTGAATGACAGCCATTCTGACTGGTGTGAGGTGATACCTCATTGTAGTTTTGATTTGCATTTCTCTGATAATTACCGATATTGAACATTTTTTCATGTGCTTTTTGATCATTTGTATGTCTTACTTGGAGAATTGCTTGTTTAGATCTTCTGCCCATTTTTGGATTGGGTTGTTTATTTTTTCCTATTGAGTCGTATGAGCTGCTTACATATTCTGGAGATCAAGCCTTTTTCGGTTTCACTTGCAAAAATTTTCTCCCATTCCATAGGTTTTCTTCTTGTTTTATTTCTGGTTTCCTTTGCTGTGCAGAAGCTTGTAAGTTTCATTAGGTCCCATTTGTTTATTCTTGCTTTGATTTCTTCTAGGAGAAAGTTTTTAAATGTATATCAGATAATGTTTTCCCTATGTTTTCCTCTAGGAGGTTTATTGTATCTTGTTTCACGATTAAGTCTTTAATCCATTTTGAGTTGATTTTTGTATATGGTGTAAGGGAGTGTTCTAGCTTCATTGTTTTACATGCTGCTGTCCAGTTTTCCCAACACCATTTGCTGAAGAGACTGTCTTTATTCCAATGTATATTCTTGCCTCCTTTGTCAAAGATGAGTTGACCAAAAGTTTGTGGGTTCATTTCTGGGCTCTCTATTGTGTTCCATTGGTCTATATGTCTGTTTTGGTACCAATACCATGTGTCTTGATGACTGTAGCTCTATAGTATTGTCTGAAGTCTGGGAGAGTTATTCCTCCAGCCTCTTTCTTTCTCTTCAGTAATGCTTTGGCAATTCTAGGTCTTTGATGGTTCCATATGAATTTTATGATGATTTTTTCTAGTTCTGTGAAATATGCCCTGGGTAATTGGATAGGGATTGCATTAAATCTGTAGATTGCCTTGGGCAGTGTGACCATTTTAACAATATTGACTCTTCCAATCCAAGAGCATGGAATATCTTTCCATTTTTTAAAGTGTTCTTTAATTTCCTTCATCAATGGTTTATAGTTTTCTGTGTATAATTCTTTCACCTCCTTGGTTAGATTTATTCCCAGATATTTTATTACTTTGGGTGCTATTTTAAAGGGGATTGTTTCTTTACTTTCTTCTTCTGTTGATTTATCGTTAGTGCAAAGAAATGCAACTGATTTTTGAATGTTAATTTTGTAACCTGCTACCTTGCTGAATTCTTCAATCAGCTCTAGTAGCTTTTGTGGGGACCTTTTAGGGTTTTCTATATATAGTAACATGTCATCAGCATATAATGACACTTTTACCTCTTCTTTTCCAATTTGGATCCTTTTTATTTCTTTCTCTTGCCTGACTGCTGTGGCTAGGACTTCCAGGACTATGTTGAATAGGAGTGGTGATAGTGGGCATCCTTGTCTTGTCCCAGATTTTAGTGGGAAGCTTTTGAGTTTTTCACCGTTGAGTACTAAGCTGGCTGTAGGTTTGTCATATATAGCTTTTATTATGTTGAGATACGTTCCCTCTATACCCACTTTGGCGAGAGCTTTTATGATAAATGGGTGTTGAATGTTATCAAATGCTTTTTCTGCATCGATTGCGATGATCATGTGGTTTTTGCCCTTTCTCTTGTTGATGTGATGTATTACACTGATTGATTTGTGTATGTTGAACCAGCCTTGTGTCCCTGGGATGAACCCCACTTGGTCATGATGTATAATCCTTTTTATGTGTTGTTGGATTCTATTTGCTAAAATTTTGGTGAGGATTTTGGCGTCTATGTTCATCAGTGATATTGGGCTATAATTCTCTTTTTTTTGTAGTGTCTTTGCCTGGTTTTGGTATCAGGGTGATTTTGGCTTCATAGAATGAGTTTGGGAGTATTCCCTCCTTTTCAATCGTCTGGAAGAGTTTGAGAAGGACTGGTATGAGTTCTTTGTATGTTTGGTAGAATTCCCCGGTGAAGCCGTCCAGTCCTGGACTTTTATTTGTAGGGAGGTTTTTAATTGCTGTTTCTATTTCCTTTCTAGTGATTGGATTGTTCAAGTGTTCAGATTCTTCTTGATTCAGTTTTGGTGGACAGTATGTTTCCAGAAACTTGTCCATCTCCTCTAGGTTATCCAGTTTGGTTCCATATAGTTTTTCATAATATTCTCATATGATATTCTGTAATTCTATTTTGTTTGTTGTAATTTCTCCATTTTCCTTTCTTATTTTGCTAATTTGTGCTCTCTCTTTTTTCTTCTTTGTGACTTTGGCCAGAGTTTTGTCGATTTTATTTACTTTTTCAAAAAACCAGCTTTTGGTTTGGTTGATTTTTTCTATGGTCTTGTTAATCTCTATTGTATTTAATTCCTCTTTGATCTTTATTATTTCCTTCCTTCTGCTGCTTTTTGGGGCTTTTTGTCCTTCTTTTTCTATTTCATTCAGGTGGTGGGTTAAATTGTTTATTTGAGAATGTTGTTCTTTTTTGAGGAAGGCCTATATCGCTATAAACTTCCCTCTTAGCACTGCCTTCGCTGTGTCCCATAGGTTTTGAGTGGTTGTGCTTTCATTATCATTTGTCTCAAGGTATTTTTTAGTTTCAGCTTTGATTTCCTCATTGATCCATTGTTTTTTCAATAACATATTGTTTAATCTCCATGCTTTCCTTTTTTTCTCCTTTGTTTCTCTGTTGTTGATTTCCAGTTTCATGGCACTGTGGTCAGTAAAGATGCTAGAGATAATTTCTATCTTCTTATAATTGTTGAGGTTTCTTTTGTGCCCAAGTACATGATGAATCCTGGAAAATGTTCCATGTGCATTTGAAAAGAATGTATATCCTATTTTTGGGGGGTGTAATGCTCTGAAAATATCCACCAAATCTAGTTTTTCTATTGTAGTATTTAATTTCTCTGTTGACTTGTTTATTTTCTGTCTGGAAGTTCTGTCTAGTGATGTTAATGCAGTGTTAAAATCTCCAACTATGATTGTATTCCCATCAATACCCCCCTTTATATCTGTTAGTAGTTCTTGTATGTACTTAGGTGCTCATATATTGGGTGCATATATATTAACGAGTGTAATATCCTCATCTTGTATCACTCCTTTAATCATTATAAAATGTCCTTCTTTATCTTTCTTTATGGCCTTTGTTTTAAAGTCTATTTTGTCTGAAATCAGTACTGCAACACTTGCTTTTTTGGCTTTTCCATTTGCATGCAATATTATTTTCCATCCTTTCACTCTCAATCTATATGTGTCCTTATCCCTAAAGTGGGTCTCTTGTATGCAGCATGTTGAAGGTTCTTGCTTTATTATCCAGTCTGCCACTCTGTGTCTTTTGACTGGAGCATTTAGTCCATTAACATTTACAGTAATTAATGACATATGTGTGTTTATTGCCATTTTGAACTTATCTTTGCAGTTGAATTGTTATATCCTCTTTGTTGCTTTCTTCTTCCTTTTGTTGTTTGGTAATTTTCCTTTGTATTATCATGGATTTTATTTAATTTTTGTGACTCCTTTGTAAATTTTTGGCTTGTGGTTACCCTATTTTGTAAATCTATCAACCCATTACTATAACTGTTTTTATTAAACTGATAGTAACATGATCTCAAACCCATCCTACTGTTAAAAAATTTTAAAAAAGAAAGAAAAAATATTCTATATTTCCCTGCCTCCCTCTCCCACTCTCAGTGATTTGTATGTCTTCTTTTATAATTTCATGTTTACTTTATTTGTAATTCATGAGTTATCACCTTTCCAGTTGTGTGTTTCTCATTTCTGTAGCATCCTGCTGCTTTTCTATTTAGAATAGCCCTTTCAATATTTCTTTTAGCATGGGTTTAGTGTTGCTAAACTCCTGCAGCTTTTTTTTTTTGTCTGTGAAACTCTTTATTTCTCCTTCTATCCTCAAGGATAGCCTTGCTGGATAAAGGATCCTAGGATGCATCATTTTTTCATTCAGGGCTTTGAATATATCTTGCCACTCCCTTCTGGCCTGTAGTGTTTGTGTAGAGAAATCAGCTGAGAGCCTTATGGGGGTTCCCTTGTAACTTACTGTTTGCTTTTCTCTTGCTGCCTTTAGAATCATTTCTTTATCCTTGACTCTGGCCATCTTGCTTATGATATGACTTGGTGTGGGTCTATTTGGGTTCTTCCTGTTTGGGACCCTCTGAGCTTCCTGTACTTGGATATCTGATTCCTTCTTTAAGTTTGGGAAGTTTTCAGTCATGATTTCTTCAAAAACCTTTTCAATCCACTTTGATCTTTCTCCCCCTTCTGGGACCCCTATTATGCGAAGATTGGGATGCTTTATATTATCCCATAGGTCCCTTATGCTATTTTCATTATTTTTTATTTGCTTCTCTTGTAGTTCTTCTGAATGGGTGCTTTCTATTGCCCTGTCTTCTAGATCACTAATTTGTTCCTCTGTATTATCTAGTCGGCTTTGCACAGCTATTAGATCATTCCTCATCTCTGTCAATGAGTTTACCCATTCTACTTGGCTCTTCTTTATAGCTTCAATTTCATTTTTGACATATTTTATGTCTCTAAACACTATCTCTTTTAATTCATTCAGCAATTCGATCACTCCTTTTTTGAAATCTTGATCTAGTAGGCTATCGATGTCTATTTTGTTGATCTTTCTTTCAGGGGATTTCTCTTGTTCTTTTAATTGGGAAAGGTGTTTCTGCTTCTTCGTCTTGCTCATACCTCCTTGGCACTGTTGTTTATGGAGTATCAGTTGTTTATTTTGGTCCTTAAGGATTTTATCTATCTGATGCTTATTTAGGAATAGAACTTAGGAAAAAAAAATAAGAGAGAGAAAGAAAGAATTTTAAAAGAATGGAGAAAGAGGGTTTGAAAACAGTGTATAATGAAAGAAGATTGAGTTGAAGCAGAGTATTAATCAGGTTGAGACGTCCTTTTAAAGCCTTTACAAAAAAAGGGGGGGAGATGAATAGATGTATTTGAAACCTGTGTCTAATCAATAGCAGGACATCAAAACCCAAGAGAAATAAAAATGAATTAAGAAGTAAAGATTAAGAGAGTAATAGAAAATAGAACAGGTAAAAACAGATTTAAAAAAAAAAGGGGGGGTTGTCGGTGTTCTCCTGGAGTCTGCGTGCTTTTAATGTGGAATCTTTCTGTCTTGGTCCTGTTTTGGAATCTCAGCTTGCTATTTTCAGAGGCCCTCTGTTGGCGCCCTCTTCTGTGCTGCTCCCAGCACCTGTCGGCAAGCAGATCGTGCCTCCTCCTAACACTGGGTCAGGTGCAGCTCTCTGCTTTGGGCAAGCGGGTCTCTGCCCCTCCGGATGCTGCAGTCAGATGTTGCAGACTGGCCAGGTAGGAGGGCGGGTAGTGCCCCCTCCCAGCACATCAGTCAGGGGCTGTGTTCCTGCCCTAAAGGCGGGGGGGGGGCTGCTCTCCCTCTACCTGCACCGCTGGTAGTTCCGCTCTCTGTGCGGCTGCACACTCTGCCCTGGTCGTTGCTCCGCCCTGGTCAGCGCTCCGCTGGTGGGCTCGGGGAAGACCGAGGGACTGCTCTGTCCCTGCTCCAAGGCAAAACCCAGCTCCTTGTTTGTCTTTGTGGAGCAAGTTCTCTGAGGGACCAGGATGGAAGGATCCTATCTGCCCCGGGCGGCAGGCCAGTCTCAGTCTGGCCTTTGAGGCTGCTAAGCCCTTCAGTGCGGATGCAGGTTTTGCCCTTACCCCCGCCTGAGTGCTCAGCACGGAGGATATGGTGGCTGTGCCTGAGCCCCACATCTCTTCCCCCGAAAACTTTCCGCAGGTTTTCAGAGATAGGGGTGTGCACCCTTACCCTGAGAGCACATCAACCTTGCTGTTTTATCGAGGGCCCAGGTTGTTCTGCCCTGTGCACCCAAAGCCATGGCGTGCAGCCCCTTGCATTCCCCCGGGGCTGCCTCCGTGCAGCCACTTCCATCCTCCGCCTGGCTTGTGCAGCCTGGCCCTGCCCACGGCTGCCGGCCCGCGTCTCAGGCTGGGTGTCTGGGGGACGCTCTGTGCCCGTTTAACTTAGTTCTGTTAGTCAAGGGCTGCTCTGTACAGATCCGAGCCTCGGAGGCTCCCCCTCCATCCCGCTGGCCTCTCAGTTGGAGAGCGGAGACCCAGCAAGTGAGCGCCAGACCTCCTTTGCCGCTCCCTCCCCGTGGGACACATCCCCTGCTGCTTTGCCTTTTGTTCTTTCTTTTTTCCTTTTCTCCTACCAGATTTTTGGCGTCTTTATCTTTTGAAGAGGGCGATGTTCTGTCGGATTTCCACAGGTGCTCTGGTCGGCTGAGTGGGTCTGTAGAAGTGGGTCTTGGTGTATTTGTGGGAGAAGGTGACCTGCGAGCATCCTTCTACTCCTCCATCTTCTCCGTCTCCTAGAAATATTTTTTAATGTGAAAGAGAAACAAACATCACTTTGTTTATGCCACTGTTCTTTGCGGTCTCTGTAACTGGCAGCTAATTTTAACTAATCCAGAAACTTATCCAAAGTGATCATGTAAGGTTCAAACCCAGGCCCACCAGTCTGCAAAGTCCACACTCTTAGGCAGAAGCCTGAAGAACTCCTACTTATAATCTGCAAAAGGTTGGTGGTGGGGGAAGTGTGTGTGTTTGTGTGTGTGTGTGTGTGTAAAACTGCTGACAAGAATTTGACAGAAGGAAAGAAGGAAAGTTCGAATATGCTCACAATTATGCATACCTAAGAGACAATCAAAGGGTATATGCTACTGGACAGTAAAGAATGTAGTCTCCATCAGAGGTGGACAGAGAAAGATCTGTCACCTGCATGGATCTGGAAAGAGAAAGGAAACAGAAGCTGTGTCTCTGAAATATGCTGCTGTATTTTATTTCCCATCTATATTTTATAAATTTCCTATATGCATTTATTATTCTGTTCATAGAAAATTCTAAAAGGCTCAGTCACTATTTCCACAGCCAAATTTGTCAAAGTGTAAAATTGTGTTTAGAAGTCTCATCATAAATATTAAGCATTCATTTTGTGCCCATCAGTATGCTAGATATCAAGCACAATATCAAAAAAGCATCAATCTTGATTTCTGACCTCAAGCAGCTCAGAATTTAGGTGAACACATAGAAAACAACCAAGTACTACTTACATGAAGAGATGGATCAGTGCAGGTGATAATAATCAGAAAGAGACTCATGAAAGAGAAGTAAAATTTAGAAAGACCTAAATTCTATATGTTTGCCTTATCTGCCCCAAATATTGTCTTAAAATGACCAATCCACACTCAGGGCTCAGTCAATCTCTTTCTGGTAACCTGAGAATATCCAGAAGAAAAAGACATAGAAATACTCTGTTTTCTACAGCATCCCATTGGTTTGGGGAAATATCTAGTGGTAGGCTCCTCACATTCATATGATAAAGGAGATGACTGTGAGCAGCAATGTGGCCGGTTCCTCTGCCCAATGGCACAAGCAGAGTCACAAATAACAGAAATGAAAGGATCACTAGAAATTGTGTTATTGAACTGCATGACCTACATGGAACAATCAACTCACTCCTAGGTTTGGCAGGGCCTTTCTGAGTTGATTCCCTGAAAAACAAAACAAAACAATAAAACCCAAACCAAACCAAAAAATAAAAAATTAAAAAAAAATTTAAAAAATGAGAGACTCTGAGTGTCATCAGCTTTGCCCCATGTGGCTGCCTTGATAAGAGTTCAGTTTTCTCTGTGTCTTGAGAAAATTTTTATGATTAATGGAAGACAGAATATTATCCAGTATTAAAAGTTATTTTCCAATTCTGTATTATAAAATTATTTCTGATAATAAAAAATTCTCTATTTCTTTAAATTAATTAAAACATTGAAAGTCTACAGTGTATAAAAGAAAGCATTGGAGTTCTGGAGAGGTGAGGCAGAATACGAAGGTAAACAGGAATCGTTATTCCTTTTCTGAGAGGTATGTAATCTACAGGGGAAGCAGGCAGCACCTGAAAGGGGAGGAGAGGTTGGTGGGCCACGCAGGGTTGAAGGAGGAGCATAGGAACATGGGTCTGGGAAAGTTTGGCTAGCTTTACAGTGCTTAATTGAAATACTACTTTGCAATATTTTCTCAACACCAGGGTTCAAGTTTGTTAGTCCTACTGAGACATCAGGTCAGAAGAAAAGAACAAAAGTGAGAAGGCATTCATGGCTTTGCATTCTCAGAAAGTCATCCTGCTGGTTCAACTCTGTATGATTGAGCATATTGTCATTGATGAAGAATTTTTATTTATTTTTGATCAAAGACTTCACCATGTTTTCCTGAACTTTTCAATCTCCTGGTTGCAGAGTTTTAACGTGAGCTCTCCTAGGGCCTGGGAGAATTTCTGAGAATGACCCCTGAGAATGAGCTCAGTGGTGAGAAGTCCAAGGACAGGATGAGGTCGACATTGCAAGTGTTTTTGGAATAAGGTAGGTTGACTAGAAACTGTAATTGTGCAAGGCCAGCTGTGCACTTCTGTGTGAGCTGATCCCTTATCATGGTCCCAGTCTTAAATATTCACGACCAATTACTCTGTGTTCTCACCCCACTGTGCTGATTGACCCTCTCCCTTAACTATATGACATCCCTTCTTTTTATGACAAGTGTTAGGTAGGTGATCTTCCAGGCTCTTCTTCAAAGGAAAAACACGATTTCCTGCAGCAGGATGCCCGCCATCTCCAGCTAATCTGTCTTCTTGGAAGATGTCCAAATATTTCTTTGAAAGTTTCCCATGCATCCCATTTAAAGAATATGTACTGTCATCTGGGTCCCATATTGGAATCTGCCACACAGGAGCCAGCCAGTTATTGACTATTTTCTCTTTCCCATCCATAAAATGAAGACTTCTAAGAAAATATTTGCAAGTGAAGCCAGGCTGAAAGCTTAGAATTAAAGCAGAGTTGGTGCTCCTTAGCTCCTGTGAATTGATATAAAAAACACCCTGATGAGTTCTGCTAGTGACTGAGATAGTGCTTGCTGGGATCCCTGTAAGAATTCAATCTGTTCCCTGGACCATGTTTAAATCTGGGCAAAAGTTTTCCTGATACAGTGAAAGCAGCTGGTTTCTGAGGTTCCTCATAGTCAAATTTTTCATTTCTTTGATTTGAAGTAACCCAGGTCTAATACCAGCTAGGCCTTGATTCCATGCACCTCCCATCTTTTCTTCCTCAATGACTGTGTGTGTATGTATTTGTGCATATGTGTTTCTTGGCCTAATATTAGGATATCTGTTAATTGTAATACACATTTAATACTGAACTTCAATTCTAACCTTAACTGATTCTCTAAGACTAGGACATAATATGTATGCACATATATGTGTGTGTGTGTGTGTGTGTGTGTGTATGTATGTATGTATATATATATAATATATATAATTTTTTAAGAATTTTTAAGAATCAATATAAATTGTAAAAGAACAAGATTCAGAACATTTTAGAAATAGAGAAAAAGAGATATGACTCAGAAAGCGTATGAGAATTGGTATCTTGTGTTCTGCTTGTGGCTCTTCTGTCAGTGAGATCTGGGGCAAGCCACTAACAGTCTAGGCAGGAGTTTCTGTTTACTATGTGTTTAATGTAGCTATCCTGGACTATATCAGAAAAGAAGATAGGAATATTTCATGTTCCAGATATCTCAGACTTCGTTTCATTTTACCACTCATTTATCATCCAACAAATATTTATTCTATGCCTACTGTGTGCAAAACACTGGACTGGTTTCTGAGGATACATTGGTCCATTTGATGGATGTGGCCTTTGCCCTCCCGGGTTCCACAAGTTTCCAAGCATTCCTCCAGGGACCATTAGGCTGGACATGATAAATCAGTGAGGACTAACTAACCAAACCCCAGTGTGTCCCCACACCACAGTTCTCTTTGGCTTTGTCTCCTGAATCCTATGTATCCAAATGCAGGCACACCTTCCAATTATCCACTTATTCTACTAATTTATCTTTGCTAACTTCTTTATCTCCAATTCAGTCTCTCCACCAAATTGTTTTTGGAGGATATAAAAACAAATAAACATGTGCCCTCAAGAAACTTAGAGTTTAAAAAAAAATAGAGGCAAATATGTAGCTGGATATATGAGCAAATTCAGGGCTGAGTAAAATCTCCTAGTACAGGATATTGACATGGTTCAGAGCCTATGACTCAAATATGCTTTATAATAGCTGAATGTAACCAGGTCACCTTATGAAAAACAGCAGTATGATAATAAATCAGGCGTCCTTTATCTCATTACAAAATTGAAGGGCAATAGTATTTGGGTCTTACATTGGTAGATGAAAGAGTGGGCTAAAGTGGAGAGGACTTCCCAGATTTCTCACAGAAATTGAGACCTAAAGGGCAAATTAAAAAAAAAAAAAACTACATAAGGCTTAAGGAAGCCTGTTGTTTTTGTGAGCAGAATAGCTTTTGGTGTCTGGTAAAGGCCTCTGTGTACCTGGGGTAGTTAAAGACAGATTGATTACAAGTAAAAATGAGGGGGGGAAGCATACTAAAGAATGAAACAAATATGTAAGTGGGTGTAAATTTTATAATTTTACCTTCATCTTTGAGTGAACTTAATTATCAAATAAAATGCCTGGATTTGCTTAATTTACTTAACCAATTCAATAATCAGATATAAAATTTTGTTCTTCAGGGTCCTCAAGGACACACACACACAAAAATGATGTATGCATTCTGACAAAACATAATCATAATGCAAATAATTTCTATTTATAAACTATTTTATAGTTCATGCATATCACTCAAACAGTGTATTACTGTCATTTCAAAATAACATTCTGTCTCCTCTGTAGTTGGCACACCTGAGAGTGACAGCATCTCTTAGCAGTCCCCAGTCTTGCTGAGTCATTCTGTTCATCCTCCTGTAGCTCAGGCATCATTCAGAGGCCAAACAGGTTGAGAATTGACAAGTGCTTAACTATGGATCCCTAACTTACTCTGGAGGAATGCTGTAAGACTGTGAACCTCAGGAGAGTAAAGGTCACATCCATCACATAAACTAGCACATCCTCAGAACTCAGTGCATTGTTGTGCATATGGCAGGCACCCAATAAATATTTGTTAGATAATAAATGAATGGGTGAAATGAAGTCTGAGGCTTCTGAAATGCACATCTTCTCTATCTTGTATAGTGCAGGGTCCTCTCAAGATTTAATCCCTAGCTCTGTCTACATTAACATGTTCTTATTTGATTGAAGAATCAACACACTTAAAGACTGGGATTTGGAAGTGAGAAGGAGTACATGGAAGTGATTAAGGAAAACAAGGAAATGAGACACAAGTGGCAACATTTGTCAAAGTAAGATAAAAGAATACTTATTACAAGATTACTTATTATATTTCTCATGTCTGTGCATGTCTTCATCTTCACCTTCTGGTAACATATACATCCACGTTGAATTGAGCCATTTTCCCCAAATCGAGGATCTTGTGACTTTGAAGTACCATAATATCTTGAGATTTCTTTGATAATTTTTGACCAATGGGTTCTAGAGATGCTGGAAACCCTGACAGTATAAAATAACAAGACAGTGTAAAAACATGAGTCAGAAACTCATGACTGCCTTTAGACATAGCTACTTAAATATAGCATGGTGACTAAAAGTATGGATTCTGGAGCAAGACTACTTAGATTCAAATCCTGACTTTGCCCTTGTGAGCTGTTTGATTTTTGTTGTTAATTAATTTCTCTGTGCCTTAGTTTTGTATTTCAAAAATGAGTTGTGGTGAGGATTAAATAAACAATACTGTTAGAGCAGTTCTAGGTGTATAGGAAGTGCCATATTAATCTTAGTTCTTGTCGTGATCCTGGGTAAATCACTTATCCACTCTGGTTTAGTTTCCAGGTATAAAATGAGAGATTTTTACTAGATTTTCTCTAAGGCCCTCCTGAACCTACTGTTTTCAAATGCTTACAGTCCATGTGCTTTTCTACATATATGTATGTAGTTTGTGATAGGAAAGTGCATGATTAGTTAGTAAATGCTTTCCTTGATTGATGGAAGGAGATGTCATTAGGGGATTGAGACAGTCTTCTTCACTAGGCCAAATTCCTTGAGGGTAAGAGTGTATCTTTTCCTTCTCAGGATCCCAAGGCCTAATGTGGTGCCTGGGGACAGTGGGTGCTCTGTAAACTGTTAATGGATATGGAATAAATGCCTATGTCTTGTGTACCCAGATATATGGGAATGGGAAAGGGTTGTAAGTCCTTCCTAAGCCTTATCTCAATTAAAGCTACTTACACCGAATATTCAAAAAACATTAGTTCTCTCTACTGGAGACATTCCTAGTACAGGAATTCAAGTTTGAGTTTTTGATGGCAAATTCTGATTTGAGATCATAAGTCCTGGATTTGAGAAGTAGGGTATAGTAGATACACATAGTTTACTGTGTTGCAAGCACAGATTTGGTGTTATGGCACTGAGGATGGCATGATCAGCATTAAAATGCCAAGTCTCATTTCTTTCCCATGTATTTATGCGTTTTTTTCCAGAGCAGCTTTATCTATAGATACGCACACATGTTGCGTTTGCTTTGATTCATTTTAAGTAAAAAAAAAAAAAAAAATAGAGACAGAGAGACATAGCATTAATTAAAAAAGTAATGTTAAGAAAATGAAAAGACAACCCACAAAATGGTAGAAAATATTCACAAATAATATATCTGATAAGGGACTTGTATCCAGAGTTCATAAAAACAAAACTAAGCAAAACAATAGGATTTACATTTCTCATTTAAGTTATTATTTTCTCTAAACCTCAAGTCTTTTTTGGCATTACTGTTTTCTTTTTCATTAATTGAATATTTTCTAATATTACTTTTTATCTTCTTTAATGATTTTCTTGCTATATATTTTTAGTTATTTACTTAGTGATTGCTTTAGGCCTTACCATATATGTCTTATCAAAAACAGTTTCACAATTACACCAGCAATTTCAGAGAATGTAGAAACAGCATTCCCATATAATTCTACTCTCTTTTGTTTCTTACTGTGGTATTCTTGTCATAGGTATTATCTCTATGCATGTTATAAGCCCAGCAGTACATCATTATAATTATTATTCCTTTATGTAATTTTATGTCTTTTAAAGAAGCTGAGAGGAGAAAAGAGAGCAAGTTTATACGTATAACTTTTTTCTTTTTTTTTAATTGAGTTATAGTCAGTTTATAATGTTGTGTCAGTTTCCAGTGTAGAACACAATTTTTATGTTATATGTATAATTTTTCTCATATTAGCCTTCTTTCCATTTCAGGTTCTATGCATTTGTTCCTTTGGATTCAAGTGAAACATCTGGAGTCAATTCTTAACCCAATGTTGGTTTGTTGTCACCAACCTCTTTGCCCTGTTATTGGTAAATATATTACATTTCTGTATGTTATATGCCCACAAATACAATTAAAAGTATACTGCTTTATGATTTTTAAACAAGATAAGAAAGGATAATAGGCAATTATACTCCTTTATAATTGCATAATTACCTTTATCAGTGTTCTTTGTTTTGTGTGTGTGTGTATTAAAAATACTGTCTTGGGTCACTTGCTTTAAGCCTGAAGAACTAACTTTAGTATGTCTTGTAAGGTAGGTCTACTGGCAGCAGACTCTTTCAGATTTTGTTTTCCAAATATCTTTTTATTTCATCTTCATTTTTAAATGATAATTTTGCTGGATATATGATTCTTGATTAAGAGTTTTTAAAATTTGAGGGCTGAAAATATGTTATCCTATTGCTTCAGCCCTCTATTGTTTCTGATGATAAGTCAACTGTTAATCTTATAGGAGTTTCCTTAAGCAAGGAGTCATTTTCCTCTTGCTGCCTTCAAGATTTTCTTTGGCATGTTTACTATGTGTCTATTCATGGGTCTTTTTGAGTTTATCCTACTTGCAGTTTGTTGAACTTCCTGGATATGTAGATTTAAATTTTTTAGGAAATGGGAATTTTTTAGCCACTAATTTTTCAAATATTTTTCTGCTCCTTTCCTTCTCTGTTCTTCTGGTGCTGCCTTTACATGTCTGTTGGTATACATTAGTGTCCCACATTTCTCTGAGGCTTTGCTCATTTTTTCTTCATTCATTTTTCACTCTGTTATTGGATTGCATAATTTCTATTGATCTATTCTTAAGTACTTTTAGTTTCTGCCCGTTTAAGTGTATTATTGATTCCATCTAGTGAATTTTTAAATTTCAGTTATTGCTCTTTTCAGCTCCAAAATTTCCATTTGGTTATTTTTAATAATTTCTGTCTCTTTATTAATGTTCTCTATGTGATGTGACACTGTCATCATGCTTTACTTCTAAAATCATGGTTTACTTTGTTTCTTTGAACATATTTATAATGGCTTCTTTTCTCACATCAGGTCTCTCCTGCAGGTGGCTTTATTGACTGCTATTCTTCTGGTATCTAGGCCATAATTTCCTGCTTATTTTGCATGTCTCATATTTTTTGGAAAATGAACATTTTAGATATTGCAGCAACTTTGGGTACTGGCTTCATCTCTCCCCTCTTTCAGTGCTTGTCATTGTTGTTAGATTGTTTACTTGTTTAAAGACTAACTGGATTATTTTAGTGATGTACAGTCCCTTCTCTTCCTCCTCTATCCCATAAACAGACACAGGGTAAAGCCTCTGATGTTTTTCCTCGGGGATTCATCCTTGGACATGCCCAGAAACTCTGGGATAACAAGGTTTTAGCAGGACTTTGGTGGTGTTAGTCTAGTTACCTGACCACACTAACCTATGAAATTCCACTAACTGCTGGTTAAAAGCTCTATTGTTCATAACAATGCCCTGGAGAATAAACTATTTACACCCGAATCCAGTCAAATTCAGGCTGCTATGAAGGGACAGTTCCTGATGGTCAATGTTTGAAATTTATTCAGACTCTAGTTCTTGCAGCTGGTTTCTTATTTTCTCCAGCAACAAGTTGGCTTATCATTTAGCCTGTATCTTCAATGAATTTATCAGTCTCCTCCCCATTGCCTCTTACCAACACTTCTAATGCTTTTGAAAGCACCCTTAGATTTGAACTTCATATGCTGTTGCAAATAATGTTGGCTCCTTTGGGGAGATAATTTGAGCTCTCTCTTCTATGGTCTGCCTTTCCTCCAAGGGAAAATCTCTGAGCCACAACTCTGGTGCAGGAGTAAGGAACAATAGGTCAATTCTAAGTGACAGCCCAGTTTGAAGAAGTAAGTGCTCAGTGGATATATGGGCAAGAGCCCCAGGTGTCCTTGGCTTGTCTCCATCGGCACAATCCCCTGTCCTACGAGCTGAGTCAATAGCAATTGGGACCTCAATGTCCTACCATGCCGAAGGTAGAACCTTTGTCTCATGAAAGGAAATGTGGTGGAAGAATGGGGCCCCCACCTGTTGGCTGCAGTAGTACAGATCTTTGCCTCAGCAACAAGTATCTAGGGGCAGTATGAGAAATGCTAATGTCATGTCCTTCCCAGGAAGACAACCCTCCAACCAGGACCTGGGGGGAGTCAAAAACTTGTGTTCTTGGTTGTACAAGTCTGGGTGGAGTTCCCAGCTCAATAAGTGGAGAGGGGAAAAATACGGATTTTCAAATACTAAAGACTCATCATTTTATGGAGCTTTAGTAAATATTCTTGAGTAAATGTGTCCTCATTTGCTGTATATCTGTAGTGGCATTTCCATTTGTGTATGCTCATAAGGCCAACTATTTTTAAATGTGTTTTAAAAATAATTTTCATCAGTTTTTTTGAGGAGTGATTCTGAGTTGCACACCATCGTGCCAGAAGTGGAGCCAGGAAGGGGAAACTGATACAGTATAGATTAGCATTCTCTTCAACTGAGGGCTTGCTGTATCTTTGGTTGCTAGTGGAAGGCCTAATATATATTTGTAGTATTAAAAATAAAAATTAAAAAAATAATTTTCTAATGTTAGTATGTTAGAAGCAAAGCATAAGATGGCAATTCCTGTAGATGATTTGTTGCTTGAATCCTCTGAGAAGAAATCTTTAGAGAAGTGGAGACATAGGAGGATGCAAGTTCCCAGGCATTTCTCAAGGGAGATCATGTGAGCCTTTCTAGCAGCCAGCACTCAAAGCATCTTGGGATGGATACTCTGCTGTAAAGAGACTAAGAGAGTTCAATATCAGCTATCAAAATCAACCTCATAAAAATAATCATAATAAAGAGTATGTAGAGTAAAGAAATTCAGTGTAGAGTTTACTAACAGCTGCTCCAAGAACCCAAATCAACCACATAAACAAAATTGTAGCAACAGTAATAAAAACAATATAACAGCCACTCTTATTGGACACTTTCTACCCTTAAAGAAGTACACTTACTATCTCTAATCCTCATGATCACACAGTAAATAAGATATTATTCCTACATTTATGCAAGTGAAGAGATTAGACTTAACATCTTCTAGGTCACATAACTTGGTTCTAGAGCTTAGTCTCAGATGCAAGCTCTCTGATTCCAAGGCCTGTCCTCTGTCCATTACTTACACAAAACTGTCCAAAAAGAGGTGAAGAAATGAGAAAAGAAAGAAAAACATAGGGTAAAAACAGATAAGAGAATAAAATGGTAAGGAAAAATGTATAAAAGTATAGTCATGCATGGGAGTGCCAGGGCAGGATCAACAGGTTCCCCTGTAGCTCTTCATTAGCACAAATACCCTCCAATTTGGTCTAAGCCTTCTGAGGTGAGCTTCATCAAGGCTCAACAATGCTGAACCCACAAATCCTTTCAATGTAGCCCTATCTCTACCTTGAGTTTTTGCTGAGAAGGCTGAGGAAAAACTCCCTTAAACTTTCCAGAAGCCCAATTGTTTGAAAGCATCTATGATACATACTGTATCTCCTCAGAAAGTCTTTTTCTGATTATGTCATACTCCAAGGATGCAACCATAATGATTCTGAGGTTTAAGCAAAAGACTCTTCAGTCACGTCCTTCGTTTCATATTTGACCCCTCCATCTTTTTTCTTTTGTTTTCTGGCAACACCCTGGATTTGTTCTTTGCTTGGAAACCATTTACGAATTTAATTTTAGGATCATTTCCCTTCCTGGGAACTGCTGCTTTGTGTCTTCCTATTCCCCTTCCCAAAATTGAGTTTATGGTCTCCATAAGATTATATATCATGACAAAAGTATCTTACAAGTCTCCTTCAACTTTCACTGCATTTTGCAAATTTTGATGAGTTGTATTTTTATTTTTATTTCATTGAATACATTTTAAAATCCCTCTTGAGACTTATTTGACCTATGTATAATGTAGAAGTGTGTTGTTTACTATCCAGGTATTTTAGGACTTTCCAGCTATCTTTCCATTGTTGATTTCTAGTTTAATTTCACTCTAGTCTGAGACATACATTATAACATTTCTGTTCCTTTCAATTTTTAAGGTGTGTTTAATGATACATAATGAGGTCTATCTTGGTGAATGTTTCATGTTAGCTTGAGGAAAATATGTATTCTGATGTTTTTGGTATTCTATAAATGTTGATTACATCCTGTAGATTCCAAATAGAAAAATCAATCAATATAATATACCACATTAAGAGAGCAAAGAAAAAAATGGTCATCCAATTGATTCACAAAAATCCTTTGATAAAATTTAATAATTTTTCTGTTAAAAAAATACTCAAAAAGTAGGAATAGAAGAAAACTTCCTCAACATGATAAAAACCATGCATGTAAAATCCACAGCTGCATCCTACTCAATGATGAAAGACTGAAATCTTCTCCCCTAAGATAACAAAAAAGACAGTAATGCCCACTTTTCCCTCCTCTATTTAACATAGAATTAGGGGTACTAGCCAGTGTAATAAAACAAGGGAAAGAAATAAAGAGATTTAAAATTGGAAATGAAGAAATAAATTCTCTCTTAACACACGACATGATATTAAATATAGAAATATCAAAGATTTCACCAAAAAAATAGAAAAAATAAACGAATTCAGCAAATTTGGAGGATACAAAATCAACAATTAAAAATCAGTTGCATTTCTATACACTAACATGACAATTCAAAAAATTAAGAAAGCAATCCCATTTAAAATAGGATCAAAGTGATTAATTAAAAATAAATTTAGCCTAGAAGAAGAAAGATTTGCATACTGAAAACATTGCCAATAGACATTAAATAAGACATAAAGAAATAGACATCCATGTTCATAGGTGGGAAGTTTTAATATTGTTAAGCTGTCCGTACTACTCAACAGATTCTACAGATCTCATGCAATTTTTATCAACATTCCAATATTTTTCCAGAAAATAAAAAGTTCTAAAATTCATAGGGAATTTCAAGAGATCCCAAATAAACAAATAAAAAATCTTGAAACAGAAGAACAAATTGTGAGATATCATACTTCCTGATTTCAAAACTTAGTACAAACTATTGTAATCCAAATAGACATATAGACGAATACAGTAAATAAATCTTCTCATATGTGGTCAAATGATTTGGTAAAGGTGTCAAGACCATTCAGTGGGAAAAGCACAATATTTTCAACAAGTGATACTGAAGAAATTCGATATTCACATGCAAAAGAATGAAGTTATACCCTTACCTTCCTCCATATTCAAAAATTTACTCAAAATAGAACAAAGATCTAAATGTAAAAGCTAAATAAAATCTCTTAGAAGAAAACGTAGGGGAAACTATTCATTCTATTGGGTTTGGCAATGATTTCTTGGATATACACCAAAGGTGTGTGTAGACAACAAATGAAAAAATAGATAAATTGGTTTTTACAAAAATTATAATTTTGTGCATATCAAAGGACAACATCAAAAGAATAAAGGGTAACTCACAGGATGGGAGAAAATGTTTACAAATCATACATTTGATAAGAAATTAATATTCAGAATATATAAAGAACCCTTTAACTCAGCAACAACAAAAACAAAAACAAAGAGCTCATTTCAAAAATAGTCAAGGACTTGAAGACACCTTCCCCAAATAACAGATAAATGGCCAATAAGTACCTGAAAAGGTGCTCATCATCATTATTCATTAAGGAAATGAGATACATTTCACACACATTAATATGGTTGCCATTTCTTTAGAAACAGAAAACAAATTTTGCTGAGGATGTAGAGAAATTGAGAATCCTGTACATCATTGGTAGGAACAAATTGAACAGCTAATGTAGAAAACAGTATAACTATTCCTCAGAAAATTAAACATAAAATTACCATTTGATTCAACAGTTCAACTTCTAGTTATATATCTCAAAATAACTGAAAGTAAGAACTCAAATATATAGTTGTACACCAATGTTTATAATTGCATTATTCAAAACAATACAAAAAAATGGAAACAATCTAGTTATCCACTAACATATGAATGGGTAAATAAATTGTAGTGTATTTGCTGGTTAGAATGGCTGTCATCAAAAGAACACAAGCAACAAATATTGGCAATGATGTGGATAAAAGAAACCCTTGGTGGGCTCTTGGTAGGAAAGTAAATTCATGCAGCCACTGTGGAAAATAGTATGGAGATTTCTCCAAAAATCTCAAAATATAATTACTATATGACCCAGAAATTCCACCCCTGGGTATATAAAACCAAAACCAAAACCAAAACCAAAAACACTAATTTGAAAAGATACATGCATGTCAATGTTCATAGCATCATTATCTACAATTGCCAAGGTATGGAAGCAACCTAAGTGTCCATGAACAGATGAATGGATAAAGAATATATGATATACACACACACAGAGATAGATATAGATAGATATAGTATGTATAGATATTTATTTTATACTACACACACACACACACACACACAATAGAATACTACTCAGCCATAAAAAATGAAATTTTGCCATTAACAGCAACATGGATGGACTTGGATGGCATTGTGCAAAGTGAAATAAGTCAGACAGAGAAAGACAAATACTATATGATATCACTTATATGTGGAATGTATAAAATACAACAAACTATTGAATATAACAAAAACAACAATAAAAAAAGAAGCAGGCTCACAGATATAGAGAACAAACCAGTGGTTACCAGTGGGAAGTGGGGTGAGCAATAAAGGTGTGGAGGAGTGGGAGGAGTGGGAGTAACACACTATTGAGTATAAGACAGGCTACAAAGATGTACTGCACAACACAGGGAACATAGCCAGTATTTTGTAATAACTGCAAATTAAGTGGAAATGTAAAAGTTGTATAATAATTAAAAATTAAAAAAATAAAATAGAGTGTAGTACATTCTTACCATGGAATGTTATTCAGCCTTAAAAAGAAGGATATTCTAACACATGTTACAGTCTAAATAAACCTGAGGACATTATGCTAACTGAAATAAGACAGTCACAAAAAGAAAAATACTATATGATGTCATTTTTATGAGGTATCCAGGGTAGTTAAATTCATAGAAACAGAAAGTTTACTCACACTTACCAGGATCTTGGGGAGAGGGAAATGAAGACTTGTTTATTAGATACAGAGTTTCAGCTGAGCATGATGCAAAGGGTTGGAGGTAGATAGTGATGATGATTGTAACATCTATGTGAATATACTTAATTCCACTATATTGTACACTTTAAATAGTTAAAATAGTAAATACATGTGTATATTTCATCAAAATAAAATAATTAGGTACTTTAAGTGGGAGGGAAATAGAACTTGATTGTCTGCATTTTCTATATTAGTGGACAGTCAGCAGGGGCAGAGAGAGATTGGGGCCTTAGACTAAATATATCAGGGGAGGAATTCATTACTCATGTTTTATCAGGGACCGTTTCCTGGTCTAAGGGTGGGCACCATATTCAATGCAGCCTGGGACCACTGTCCACAAAACAGTGGTCAGGGAATAAGATCACATTATCTGAAGTAAAAGGAATTCCATCCAAATAACACTGTTGAGTGGCACAACCACACTTCCATGGAAAAAGAGACACAAGGAAGAATATTCCAGAGTTGTCGTATCAGTCCTATTACAGTTATAGAAACAGAATCCACTTTAGTTTGTTTAAACATAATACATTTGTACAGGTGATAAAGGAATAGAGATCAAAAAACACAAAATTCTTCACCAAAGCCTTTACTTTTTTGCCTATAGGTAATGAGAGGGATATTTATTACCCTTTGAAATAATAAACAAATGTCACACTTATTCATACATCCAACCATTAATCTATTTATTCATTGTTTCAATCACCATGCACTCTAGGTTTTACCTTACTTTAAAGTTACCATATTTGGTCCTTAGGGCTCTATAATACACAATTATATCTCCAGGCAAGATGCACTATGTTGAAACCAAACTTAAAAAATGACTATTTGGTTGCTACTTAGATTGTTGATCACTACACATAAAATAATTATATATATACACACACATACACATACATACACATATCTATATACACACACACACATCTATACACACACACACACACACACACATATATATATACATGTATATAATTACAATATTTATTTCTGCCTAAATAACATTATGTAAGGCCCATACACAGTGTAAGCTGCATATTGAAGACTAGATCTTTACATTTCTCTCTTTACATAATCCAGAACAACGGCAGGGAGGACATAAGAATTTAACAATGAAAATAATTAGAACCAAGCATTCCTTAATGAGGATAAGAATAGATGTGTGAATAAATTGTTATCTACTTTTTAAAGCCTTTTTATTTTTCTAAGTGACCATAGTCAGTTTTATTATTTTTTATTGAAAGAAAATAGAAACAGTATTTCAAAGAGATATCTGCACTCATGTTTATTGCAGCATTAACCACAATAGCCAAGCAATGAAAGCAACCTAAATGCCCAACACATGAGTGGATACAAAAGATGTGGCACATATATATATACACAAGGGAATATTATTCAGTCACAAGGAAGGAGGATATCCTGCCATTTGCAGCATCAATGGACCTTGAGCACATTATACTTAGTGAGATAGGTCAGAGAAAGACAAGTAGTGTGATATCACTTACATGTCGAATCTAAAAAAGGCAAAGCTTCTCTTTGCTCTTCAATGCAGGGTGTGTCTAGTCCAAGGGATTAGAACATCTGCTTAAGTCAAGCTCTCAGTGGGAACAGATATACAGATATTTCTGTAGAATCATTTACTTTTGCATTAAACCCCATGATACATTGTTCACATATTCATTACTATATGGTTTCTTCTTTAAAAGGCAAAGCCATTCATTCTTCCTTCTGAACACTTGAAGCCACAGCTAGATGGAGTCATTTAAAGTCTCCAGTGGAAATGAGTTAACATCTTTGCAGAGATACAGAGACTGTGGTGTATTAGGTCACAGAGGGGGGGACTGTACCAAAAGTGTTTCTTCTGCTCCTCTGGCCCTTAAGTCAACTTAGAGACATTAATCTAATATCTAAAATACAAACAATCTATTATCTCAGAGGTTTGGAGTGATCATGGAATTCTGGCAATTGAAAACAATCACACATGTGTCAGATTTTGTTTTTACAGAAGTTTCTTACTAAGTACCCTCTGTGCCTAAACATACACTATGAAGATGTACAGAAAAAAATATATATAATGGTGTCTGTCTTCCAATGAACTTTACTTTTATTTGAAAACAAATACTAGACCAAGTTAGTTGCACTTGGGCCAAGAGTGTGTTTATACCATGTACCTCTAACAGGGAGACTGTGATGTCTTTTCAGGATATGAGCATCACTCCTAGCTTGGATCCTGATTCTGAGAGTCCTTGAAGTGTTTGGGCATTCTCATTTCCCAGCATATGGATCCAAGTACATTTCCAGAGGTCCCCTAGGAGAGGCACTGTGAAAATCATTATCATTTATCCTCATCCCAGAGTTGCAAGGTCCTCTTTCCTGGGATCCTGCCCTCCCCTCCAGGTGATACTTCCATCATCTGAAATTGGTTTAGACCAAGGCTAGGGATTATAACCTTTTATCAATGTTACCTCTCAGCTTCCTATAAATATCCTTGATTCTAATTGTATCCTCCCCATTCTTTTTTTCTCTACAGACACCTTGTTCTATTTGCCATCTTCAGAATTTTCTCTGGTCAGGTCTGCTAGCTGCCACTCCAACCAAATTATAGACTGAATGTTTGAATGTGTTCCCCAAAATCCATTTGAGGAAACTCCAACTACCAATGTCCCAATGTGCTTGGAAATGGGGTTTGGGAGGGATTAGATAATGAGTGTGGGGCCTTCATGAATCTAATTAGTGCCTGTATAACAAAAAATCATGAGATTCCCTCTCTCTCTCTCTCTCTCCCTCTCTCTCTGTCTCTCTCTCTTCAACATGCTAGGACACAGTAAGAACCTTGTCATCTGTAAAGCTGTAAGAGGACCCTTACCAAGAAAATAACAATGCTGGCACAGTTCTTTTGGACTTTCAGCCTCCAGAACTGGGAGAAATAAATGTTTGTTTTGTAAGCCACACAGTCTATGGTAATTTGTTATAGCAGCCTGAGCTAAGGCAAACCACGATGCTCATTACTCTCATTGTATGTACTTGAATTCTGATGTTTAAATGCCAACACCTGGCCTCTGTGTGTCTGGGTTTTTCATTCCCCATTACTATCAAGGCATCCATTTCTGCAGTGGTAGATCACAACTTCTGTACTTGCCTACAGCAGAGATGCCACCACTGAACTTAAGGATGATGGGAATTCCTCTCACCAGTGAATATTCTTAGTGTTTAGTAATTTGTTTCTAAACACTGTAAAAGTGTAATTGAAACCTATGAAGTAAAGGTTACTGTTGTTGAGATTTCAAGGGGTAACATGAAAGTTCATACCTTATTTTTGAAGCAAATATAAGGGATTAAAAACCAAGGCCAAAGCAAAAACAAGATTAGGATGCAAACGTTATTTTCTAGTATTCTGATCTTAGTCTTAGACCCCTTATTGAGCAGGCTAATGTCATTTCTAGAAACAATGAGCAATTCCATTTATTCACATTCCATTTACTATTTTAATTATTAGTATTATACTTTGTTTTCTTTGTTATTCGAGAAATGATAACACAAGGTATCTTTGCAAATTTGAAAAGATAGAGTATATAATGAAAAGCATGTGTCCTTTCCATCCCTGATGCCAAGCTGTCCTCTTCAGGAAGAACCAATGATACCAATTTCTAATGAATCTTCCGGAAATGTGCTATATATACATGTGTATGAGTGCCCATAATAATTGCATTTTTTTTACAGTGAACACATTATACAAACTGTTTTGTGCCTCATTTTTTCACTCTACAATCTATCTTCCAGATTGTTCTATATTTATACAAATAGAGCTCCACTATCTATTTACTAGCAATCTAGTATTCTAGTATGTGTGCATGCAAAATATATATTACCAAATTACTTAAATGAGCATTAAGTGGTTTCCAATCTTTTGCCATTAGAAGTGAAGCCTCAGTGAAACTCTTGTATGTATGTACATACACATATATATGATTTTGCACACATATATATTTCCTAAAAGTGAACACACTAAATCAAAGTGTCCATGCATTTATTCTATCTAATGTGGGCCAGGCATCAATATCCTTTAGAAATCACTTTTTATACTTAAAGCATTGCTGAATGAAAGTGAAAAGCATGCACATCAGAAATAGGCCAGAGAATATACATGTATAATATATTATATATCTAATTTCTTTACAAGGAAAGCTACATCTTTTTAAATAGTGAGCCCAATACTTTCATAACATTACCAAGAATGTTAGCTGGGGCAGGCAATAATGAAGTGATTATTTTGCCAAGGTTGACCAAGGCTTGTGCAAGCAAGGAACGATCATCATTTTTAGTGTCAACAATTCTCTTTCTCAAATGATTTATCTCTGTTTTCATCTTCTCACATTTCTTTATAAATCCTTCAGTACACAGATCTTCTTGGACCTAAAAAAAAAAAAGTGAGGAAGGAAGTAAAACTTTTTAAATCCCCCATTTTTTCAAGGATTACATTTTGTCAAACTTTAAAACTTTGTCAGACTATCTTTGTTTTATTCCTAAAATTGTTGTCTCTTAATCATGAAAGGAGACTCTTGTAACAAGGAATATTTCCTGGTTTGGACCTAAATATTAAGAGAAAGTGTAGTTTACAGCCTTAATAATATTCATATACCTTAGGGTTTTGCCAGGAGGCTAAGCCTGGCATGAGGACAAATGTAATATTTTCCAGTCAAAAAATGCAAATGAGAGGTAGCCTTGGTCTGACTGCACTAATTCTCAGTCCCACTCAGGATGGTACTGTCACCCATATTATAGAAATCTGTTATAAACACATGGTCCACAAATTATAGAAATCTCTTATAAATCATGTTCAGATGAACAATGAGAGAAATCCCTCCAAGCCACATGATAGCTTGGGGATCTATACAAACCTGGAGGCAATGCAGCAAGTGTAAAAGCTGCCACTTCCCTGTATTTTTAATTCTGGACATTTCTGGTAGTTTTATATCAGCAGAGACCTACCTCAGGGCCTTGGGCTGAGCAGGGCTCCTGGTAAAATGTAGTGATCTTGGTAAACCATACTATTTGTTGTTCATATTAAACACACATAGTTGGAATATCTGTTCAATCAAGCCCTGTGAGATCATTTTAAATTTCTCTAAGTGGCTATTCAACCCTATTTATATTCTCTGAGGGCTTGGAGTAGGGGGGCATACTCATCCTGAACACTCCAAAGTCTACTTACAGAGCCGAATTTAAAGGTTTTGGAAGGATTCAAAGGCTTCAGGGTTTTAATAAATCACAAGCAGTAGATGCACTTCTGATCTCTGCATGATCTTGCTGTAACCTTCACCCATCTCTTCCTGAGGTACCAGGGCAAAGCTATCAAGCTCTACTACTGCCACAGCCTGATTCACCTTCAGCTGATGCTCCAATATCTTGTTTGGCTCTCTCAGCAGGTTTTCTCTTTCCCCCACCAGCTTCTCCATCATTTGGACTATGTGTTTCTGGAGACTTCTCTTCTGAGCCTCCACCTGCTGCTGCTGCTCCTGCAGTTTCTGTTTCAGCAGCTACTGTTCCTTATCAGCTCTCTCATTCCTGGTCCACTCCTCTGCCCCAGGGAGGCATTAGAGAGGGAAAAAATAGGCAACGATTGACCTCCACCCTCTTGAGCTCAGAGGCCAAACCGAATTGAAGAGAGGGGTAGGAAATCTCCGAAGTCTTCCCCCCCACCCCGTGTCCATACCATCAAGACCACACTTCAGAATGTGAGAGAAAAGGCTCTGTCTGTCTGGCATCCAACCACAGTTCCCTTTGCTGTTTCCAGACGCAGCAGGGTTGTTCCACAGAAAGGAAGGAAGCTCCTGTATTGGGAAGGTTTTTCTCTCACACCTGTCAGAGGGCACTGCAAGAACCTACCCATCCCACTGTGAGACCAGCCCTACCCTGTACCTGCTATGGGCTTCTCCCCATCAGTGAGGGCTTTATCTGCCTGCAGGATTTCTCTATTGCATTCTGGGACTGCAGAAATCTCTGGAGGAACTCATTTCCCTGAGGAACCAAGAAGGAGCACAGAAATTAGATTTCGAATAAGTAAATTAGTGCTGCAAAGACAACTAATTCCATGTAACTTTTGCTTCATGTTTAAAGTTCCATAGTGGTTCCTTACAATGAGTCCAAGCTCCTTAGACTGACCTGTCTCCCTCCAGTCACTTGCCCAGTGCTACTTCCTTCTCCCCACTCTAGATTCCAGCCAGTCAGAACCATGTTAAGTTCTACAAATCCAAATCTCTGGTGCTTGTACATATCTGTTTTCCCAGTGTGAAATAGTGCCTCTAAATTGTGCTGCTGTTCTCCTCTGCCACTAGCTGGTTATAACTTTAGACAACTTATTTTAACCTGCCTATGCTTCTCAGTTCAGATCTTTAAAGTGTTGATAATGTAGATGCTTCTTAATGTTATTTGAAAGATTAAACTAAAGAGTCTAGGGAAAGAGTTTAACATTTTGGCTATAGGAAACAACTGTTCAATATATATTAGTTGCATTAGTATTGTTGATTTTTAATTATGATGATGATGATGATGATGATGATGATGATGATGATGTTTGTTTCTAACACCTAAGTAGCTCTTTCCTGAGTGTTATAACTTGTCTATGTAGTTGACTTCCTGTCTCAATTGTGATCATCCTTGTGTACAAAGACTGACTTGTAAATTGTCAGTGCTCAACACGTCAAATATGTTGTTGAGTAAAAAAAAATGAATAATTTATGTTCTGTCTCTGGATTTAAGAAATCTGTACTCATGGTTGGGAGTTGACATTTGTACTCTCTTCAGGAATAAATAGCATGCAGTGAACCTTAAGAGCCAAAGCTGTTTGAATGGCCCCATACTCTCTCTTTATGCATGCATGGAGCTGTTCTCTCAGATTTTCAGTATAGCCCTTTGACTATTCTGTAGGTTCCCCCATGTTTCCCTTATTCCTCACCTTCACTCCTTTCATGGGCACTTGGTGATATTACTTTTCAATAATTTCCTTTGCTTTCCTGTAGAGTTCATGACCTCCAGGAACAGAGAAAGTTCCTTCTGGGATACTTTATATTAGTGTCTTTGAAAGCTGATCAAGTTTAGTCTGGCAACATTTGATTGATGTCTCTTCATTCTGCATCAAGAAATCATCTTTCTTATTCTTTATGATTTCCTAGAGGGAAGAAAGATAGAGGGCTGTCACCAGAAGCAAGGAACAGAGGAAGTAAATTTCCAAAGGATCTGGTAGAAGAATTGGTCTAACTGTGTTCCTCATGAGAAAAGTATTCTGTTGGAGGACATGTAATAAAACAGCAGTCACAAGATTTGATTTATTCACAGCTCTGAAAACTCTGGAAGACCATGGGGAAGTTCCCTAACCTCCTTTGGGTATTTCATCTGAGCTGTTGGAGTTGCATTACCTAATTTCTCTGGTTCCTTGAAGCTGCCACATTCAGTGATTCTGTCTGTATTCAATGATAGATACAACAAGGAGCAACCTAAGCTGAAAGTGGCCTGAGATGTGGATCTGAAAAGAGAAATTTCGGTTCCCAGCCATAGGAGTGTGTTCACAGAAAAAGAAGCCAGCTAAAGAATATCTTGGGTGTTCTGGACAGGCTTGGAATCCACAGAAGTATTTATTTCAAGAGGATATCTATACTGATTTTTCATTGAAGGTCAAAAGGAGTTCCAGATAAACTGCCTGAGTTCTGGCAGTCAAAAAAGAAGGAAATGTAGTCCTTTGAAACTCTGTCCCTCATGAGAACATGGACTACTTTATCCTTGAGTGAGAGATGAGCCGTGGGACCGGTAAAAACACTTCTAGTCTTCATTCTTCAAGGGTAGGCGACAAAAGGTAAATACTAAGACAGATTATGACAAGGTTACTCTGGAACTCCTGCTTGTCTTCCTTGAAGGAGTGCTCCATGAAGACTGCAGGGGCTTCCCACTCACAGGCAGCGTGCGCCTCCAGCAGCTCCTGCAGCATGTCTGTGGGGAAGCTCACTCGCTGGGCTATCTGCTCGCTGTAGTGGTTGTCTGCCTTCTGAATGGCAGCTGAGTTCTCCAGCTGGGCCAGAGTTGTCACTGCGTTCTCCAAGCGAGGTACTGCTCCGCTATTGATAGTATCCACATAGGTCACAACCAGAGTCCTCAGCCCTGAAGAAGCCAGGAAATTTAGGGGCTAAATATCAAGTTATCAGTCAATGGCTCCAGGATTCTGAGACTATGCTTCTAGGGTCATATACACATGCACACACACAAACACACACACGCACCCCTACCTCCCACTACTATTATCACCTTCATTTTCCTACTGACTCTTCATTTTTATGGTTTTCCAGGCCACAGGACTAAAAAAGTTAATATCTACTTCTATCTAACATACTAGGTGCTACCTGGAAAATACAGTTTCTCATTTTAAAAATTGAAAGCAATATAGATTACATAGATAGACAGATGAGGCAAAGTGTACCATGTTTAATTTATTCCTAATTCTGAGGCTTTGAATGAATTTTCAGTGATTTATGGGCTAATATTTATTTTTGGACCACTCTAAATTCTCAAAATATCTTTTGAATTCTCCTTGTGAAGAACACTTATTGTATAGGACTTCCTTTGAAAACATGCAGTATTCTGTTTTTACACCAAAAGGGTGATTATATTCTAAATGGAGAATGTTTTCAGATAAGTGGGAGCCACCGATATCATTGACAAAAATTGCAACTTGAGGAAGGAATTTGTAAATCCCCCAAAGTGAGATAATTATAAAGTATACAGATTTATTCATGGAGTATAAATGTCTGTAAAATCAGAATTCTTTTAGAATCAAACAAAAATACTAGAAAGCACATTATATAAAATATTCAACATATACCAGTCGCCATGGAAATGGGAAAAAGAGACTCACCTTTCCCAGTGACCATGATTCCTTCTTTGAGGGTCTTGGTCCTTGCATCAATGAAGGTGTAAGAACAGAAATTTTTTGTTTGCTCCTGGAATTTAGGATCCAGTTGGTCTTCAGATACCATCCCAAAATTGGCTAGAATTTTTTTTTCCTATGTTGGCCAGTCAAAGACAAAACACTTCCATCTTGGAAATAAATGCCTGATGCAGTCTCTGGGTAGATTGGATGTTTGGGCTTTGGGATTTTTCCCTGAGGGACAGAAAAACAGGGATTAGAGTGTGTAGAGTCTTGAGGTGAGGGGATTACAGGTGTTCATGGCAGGGATTTGTGTGTCTTTGCCATTTCTACACATAGAACTCTTTTAACATAGACATTCAATACTTCTTTGCACATCAGACTTTTACCAATTATATAACTGCAGAGAAATTTAGGGAGACATCTGATCCAGTAAAGGAAACCTATGGCTGGTCTCTCCAGACATGCACATAGTAGAGTGGTTGTCTATGATGTGTTTGCTTAACTAGCAGCTAAAAGAATGAAAGGTCACATGAAACTTTCTGCTCAACTCAACCTCATGTAAGAAATGAGCTGTGGAACCAAAAAGGAGAGCTACAAACAAGGGATCATGGACAGTAATTGGAATATTAGGAATAACATCCTCATTATTTAAGAAAAACTGTTTTAATGCTAAAAATAATTGATGCAGTTTTATCTATTTTTTAGTAAAACCTCTGAAGTATAAATGTACCTGAAATGTAATTTTAAGGTATCACCAATAATCTATATACTCTTTGAGGTAAATGATTATATCTGGTCCTCTCCTGCCAGCCAATTTCTTAATAGCTGTTTTGAGAAATCATAAATAGAAACGTGAAAAGAAGAATGAATAAATTGGGATTGATATTTCTCTCAAGGTTTCAATAGACACACATCCTTGGAAATGTAACCCATGAAAATAATTTATTACCTTGTAATTAAATCATGGGTAAACATGTGGGAATTAGAAGAAAGCTATGATGTGGAAGGTAAAATGAATGTTCTAATAATTGTCAGTATTATTGAAAAGGCATAGATTGTAAAGACAGTCACTTCTTCCGGTTTATTTAGAACATACAATCATTTTGTAGATGATAAATTTATACAGGATTAGAAAGTTTTATATCCCTCTTTGATAAGAATAATATGTGAAATCTACATTTTGTTCTTTAGATAAGCTTTTCACTGCAGTTTCATGTCTAACAATTAGCTGATTAGTTGTTTTCTTCAACAGAGACAAATTGAAGGAATAGGAAACACAGCATCCAGTCTTTAGAATGTTTCATCACCCATGTAAATCTGGATGCTAAATTTAAAGATGTATAAAAAACAAATTGGTTTTGAGTAATTTCACTTTACTTTTCTTGAATAAACTTCAACTGTAGCCCCTAGATCTTTGCAACCCACTTTCCTGCCACCATTTCCACAGACTTTGATTTAGTCTCAATTACAAATGCAATCACAGAGATGAGGGATATTGTTTAGTAGATCCCACACTCTATTGGACCGTACACTGCCCAGGCCATACTCTGATACCTGGAATCAGCTTCAGGGCATTCTCCAAGTACTCATCTTCTGTGATAGGCTGACCACATAACTGCAGCTCGAGGGTGAAATCCCATACAGTCCAGATAAATTCTGGAAAGAAATTCACAAATTCTGTGGAATCTTCTACTCTATCAGGTGTTTGAGAGGACTTTGCCCTGATGTTTTGCAAGCTCTGTCACATAACTAAGATTTGGTTAGGGAAAAGAAACTCACTACCAACAATTCCCACATTTCTCTAGTATAAAAATATTATAAACACACTCTTTTGCCATGGGTCCCCTCTGTTCCCCCCAAGAAAACTAAATGACAGGAAAGGAGAGACTTACTCTATCCTCATCCAATGAATTCAGTGAAACATGGTGGTTCAGGACCTGGAAGGATACTGCAGATGCTCCCGGGCCTGGTGGTTGATGGTGCTCATGCTTTTCTAGACAAAGCTACTGCAGAGAACCACGGCCAGGGCAAAGATCCATGAATCCTTCTTAGACTCATCCTAGAAAGCACATTAGAACAAGAGAGTTAGAAGTTTACCCCTACATTAGAAATTCATCTGTACACTTCTTCAATCATGGTTTCATTTATTATTTCAGCTAACATACTCACCATGCAAAGAAATTGAAGACGGATGTAAATGCAGATATCAACTTTGACAAGTACAGAGACATTTCTTGTGTTTGCAAATTTTTCATATATAAAAGGATTCTAATGTTCACAGTACTTTCTTTTTCCTCAATTGGATAAAGTAAAATAACATATACAGAAAAACTAATACAGTACCTGTTGTGTAATTAGGAATTCAGTGATGAGTGTGGGCACTTATTCATTCTGCATATATTTATTAATCAGAGTCCATATAAAATACACCATAGTTGGCATAACTGGGTATTTAAATTATATCCAATCAATAAATAATTGCAGGAAGCTACTAAATATCCCCCATTGTTCTTAGATTTTAAAAAAGCAATGCTAAAAATGAAAATTATTTCTTTCAACATGACTATTTCAAAGCAGTGGACAAACATCCATAACAGTATTGCAACAAAGATAGAAGTATCTGTAAAAGGCTTACTCTCAGTAATGTATATAAGCAGTGAAACCTATAGCTATAACACTAAACTAAAATTTAGAAGTCTATCAATGAAGAACAGATTTATGAAATTTGGAGAAAGAATTTATAATCTGAAAGCTTCCTCAAAGTCTTGAGCTGAATATTAAAGAACTGGTAAATGTGGAACTGAAGAAATGAAGGTGATCCCATAGACAGGAAAACCCAGAGAAACAAAATTAGAGATGGGAGAAGACAGGGGTCTTGTAGTTAGAGTCATTTCAGGGCAGAGGGCAAGTGGAGAAGATAAGGTGAGCTTTCATGCAGCCTAATCAAGGGCCTTAAAGCCCAGGCTAATTTGTATAAATCATAGCATTGTCTAAATAATGGCATAAACTGGAAATTTTTTTTTATTATAAATGGCATGTAAAGTTGCTCCCAGTGCAAATGCAAAAACTGTGGTTTATGTTGAGAAGATTCTAAATGGGAGTTTGGGGGGATAAGAGTCTATTCATTACTTTCTTTCCCCAAAACCCACTTTTTAAAAATAATCAATTAGGATAAGAAGCAGTAGCAGTTATGACAAACAATTATTTCAACAAGAAGATTGTATCATTATTTGATATATGGCTTTAAAAATAAGCACACACTTTCTAACTCCCATTGAGGAAAAAAAAAAGAGCTATAAAAATGTAGGTATTATTTCCAAATAAATCTCAAAAGGGGGAAAGGAGGGATAGTTCATTTCACCCAATAGCAGAAAGCTAAAACCCCGAAAATCCATTTTAAAATGTTTCTTGTAGGACAAAAAATTACTTTTATAGAAGTTGCACATTCAGAGATGTCTCACAGATTTCCAGATCACTCTGTGAGTAGTTGATGAACTACATCATGGAAAATGTAAACCCGTCCCTTAAATCCAACCCTCAAATACATTCTTCACCTTGTAGCTAAGAAGGTGAATCAGAAATTTTTCCTCACTCACAGATTGATACTTCTCCTCTTTCTTAGTTATGCTTAACTGTAAGCTCTCAAAACCAGTCAGGTGCTGCCTGGATTGCCTTTCAAAACTGAAGGACTTATTCCCCCAGCTGTTGGGAGTGCTGGTGGAAGACAGTCTTCAGGTGTCAGCCCTCTTAATTAGAAAGGCTTCTGGAGCAGCTCTTCAAAAATGTATCAGCACCCCTCTCCCAAACTCAGGATAACTCAAAAAAGCCATTCCAGCCATGGAGCTCCCATGAAATTCCCAGAAATTGGGGATTGCAATGCAATGTAATTTCTACTTCCATCCAGCCTGCTTCTTTCCCAATTACATGGTACTAAATCTGACTGCAGATAATGTGGTCTTATCAATTGAACTAAAGACTCTTTTAGGGCAGGACCTTTACTTTGGTCACTGATATCTACAATTCTAAATCCAAAGGCCTGTAACTCAGCTGTTCAATAATGACTTACTAAATGTAATCAAGTCATCCACACAGTGCCAAGAAATAAAAGAATTTATCTAAGACACCATGATATCTTACCTAGAAGTGAGATTCAAACAAATCATAGTTTGCCTTATTTACTATAATTGATTTCTAGATTTTACAGATTAAAGCAGTAAAATTTCTAGGACCATGGAGAGATAAGGGGAAAATCCAGAAAAAAAGTATTTAACTGTGAATTTCTGCTTTACCATTCACTTATCCCCAAGGCACTAAGTGTCCAGAAGGACCACCAGAGTGCGATTTGGCTTGCGTGGGTGAGGCACACACCACATCCAGATGCCCTTGGTTTCAGATTGCACTGTAGAGCCTAGAGGAAAGCCTGTGAGGAGAGGGGAGAAAGCAGCATTCAGTTAGAGCAGATAATCTAAACAACCAAGGGGCTAAAGAGTCAGATCTATTGGAATGTCAGTATCCCAGCATACGAGTTGGTGCTTTCTCCATTTCCTCAAGAATGTCCTACTTTGTGTGTCATCTGTTTCAAGGAGGAAGGAATATTAATTGTGATAAAGATACCAAGCAAGGGATCAACATAGAGGCAAAGGGGAATCCATGAATCAGACAAAATGGAAGTCACTGATAACCATAAAAAGAGTATCTTGAAAGAATGGTGAGGTTCAAAGCCAGAGAGAAATGGACTGAAGACAGACATGGGAAGAGAAAAAGGTGGAAAAAAATCAAGATTATATTTTTTGTCAGAGAAATTTTTCAAAAGTGGGGAGAAGTGTTAGCCACAGTAGTATATGACATACAGGAAATATTTTTAAGATTATAGACATTTGAACACATTTATATGTAGATGAGAATAGTCCATAAAAACGCAAAATGTGTTTCAAGAGCGAGTAGACACAATTGCAAGAGTCCAGTGCTTAAGCATGAAAAATAAGGTAGGATTGTGAGAATTGGTAGGAGAAATTTTGCTTTACAGGAATAAAACATACAATATGATAATGAATTACAGTAAGACAGTGGTTTAGCAGTGAGAAATAGGAGTGGAAAGTTGATTTCTTAAGAGAAGTTTGGTTCTCCCTACACATGATCAGGACAAAAATTAAGAAGCTGAGGTATTAGCTAGAATGAAGCAATTAGTTCTTGACCCAGTACAACACTCACCATGATTCTGACCTGCAAGATGGCTCATCAAGTAGGATTTGCCTGTATGATACGGCCCTACAATGGCCACCACCAGCACTGGCAAAGAAATCTCACCAAGAATCTGCAGAGATTTTTGGTTCACTGAAAGCACCTTGACACTTTCCAGCAGACAAATGGGGTCCATCATTTTGGGTCTGGATGCCATGGCAACCTGCCAACCTAGAAGAGCTTCTTAGTGGAAATCAGATTATAAAGTCATTCTCAAACTCAGACTTATACAAAGCATCAATCAACTTAAGATAAGGTAAGTAAGAGTTCTGTGCTTTCCATGAGACAAAATGTAACCTAGAATTAGCATACTGTAGAGGTTTTCCCCCATCATTCCCTCAAGTCTCTCATGGTATTGGTAGTGAAATAATATAATATCACTCTCCAAAGTGTTATTTCAAAATAATAATATAATTAAAGTTATTGTTATGATGCACTGAAGGCCTACAATATACCAAGCCCTTTGATAATAACTTACATATCAAGCTAAACTGATATTCACAAGGGACTGAAAGTTAGAAATTAATATAACTACTTTGGAAATGAGGTAAGTGGTTCTCACAAAGGCTGAGTGAATGTCATTGAGAAAGGATTGAAAATCTACATACTTGAGTAAAATGACAGACTAGCAAACTCTAAGCTCTTGTTTCCCCACGGAGATATAAACAACAACCAAAATACTGGCTAGAATAACCTTACAGTAGTTCCATAAAACAGTCAAAGATCCAAAGCAACCAACCAAATACCAAATCAAGAAACAGCCTCATTCAAAATGGTAGGAAATTCTGTGGTTTTTCTGTTGCCCTCGGTCCCCATTGTGGTAAGGTCTTTAAGGAAGTGGCAAATCATTTCCCAATTCCCTCCCCTGATTCAGAGAGAGGGAATTTTATAATGTTCTAACCTGTCAGGGCTGCCTCTTCAGGTCTCTGTTTCACCTCACATGAAACTCAGGGAATGGTGGCAGAGGGGTAGGTGGTGGTAAAACTTGGATATCAGGTGGAAAGAAGCAGCAGGTATTTCTCAAGGATAAATGTGGAGAGACAGCTCCACAGATGCCTAGAGCAAGAGGTTACCAGTGAATATATAAAATAGACTATCTAAGGCATCAGTTGAGTTTCCAATTCCCTTTTTTAAAATAAACAGAGCAGAGCAGACTGCATTTACAATGTTCTGACATCTCATGGGCTGCCTGAAGGACTGTTATCTTTTCCCTTATTTGGATCTTAGGCAGGGAGAAGCAGTGGGCATTGCTTGGGAAAGCTGCAGGGAGAATGACCTGCAGACACCTATGACAAGATATTATGGGTGTGTGATATTGAGATGTATAATAAGAAATACAAATTTGATCATTGTCCTTATTCCTGGTATATAGCTCTTAAAACCCTATGTGATGAGAGAGATGAAATTATTTTTCTTGAAACTTTTGGTCTTTTGTCCTCAATTCCTAAAATAGCTCCAGACTGATAAAGATGAAAGGAGAGTCTTTTGTTATTTATAACAAGAACCTTTCAACAACAACTGAGTTTATGTTAATGAGGTGATTTTTTAAAGCCCCTAGATCACTACAATGGAGTTGGTTCCTAGAGGAATCAATGTTATTAGAAAGTTGCAACATTTAGACTGATGCTCCAACCACTGGGGAGCAGAGAAGAGTTGAAAGTTGAGTTAATCACCAATGACCAATAGTTTACTCAACCATATCTACCTAAGAAGTCCTCCATTAAAAAAATAAATAAAACCTAACTGAAATGGTTCAGAGAGTTTCTGGCTTGATGAATATGTGGATGTTGTTAGAAGGTGGCACATCCAAAGGGGTCATGGATGCTCCACATGCTTTTCTTGATATCTTTCCCTTTGCATCTCCTATTTTGCTGTTTATAGGCTGTATCCTTTTTTAAAGTAAACCAGTAATCTAGTAAGCAAATTATCCTTCCTGAGTTCTTAAGCCATCCTAGCAAATCATTGAACCTGGGGAAGAGATGGGAAACCCCAATGTACAGCCAGTTAGTCAGAAGCACAGGTGACAACCTGGATTTGTAACTGCATCTGAACTGAGGAGAAGTCTTGTGGGACTGAGCCCTTAATATGTAGGGTATAAAGTAACCCTTGGAAGTTAGTGTCAGAATTGCTTATTGTGAAAAAATGCTCACGTAAGTGGTGACCAGAAATAAGTATAGAGAATAGAAAGTTGAGAAGAGAAACTGAATTTTTCTTTTTCTTTTCAGGGTGGAGACACACAATAGACAATCAAAAGTTCAAAGGAGACATCATTTGGGAAATTAATATACTTAAAAGGAGCACATATATGGAAAAACTGAAAAAGCAAAACACAGGCCCAGGGAAGATGCATGCTCAAAAAAGCCTAAAAAGACTTTACAACTTCTCTTAAGCTTAATCCCAAGTTTCAAAATCAAGAGCCAGCTTAGGAAAAGACTCCCTTGTCAAAAGGCAGTATGCAAAGAATGGGAAAGGTGACTGCTTTCATAAATGCTCAATTTTCAGGGGGTGGGAGTGTAATAACACAGTAGTAGAGCATGTACTTAACATGTCCAAGATTCTGGGTTAAATACTGAGTACCTTCATTTAAAATAAATAAATAAATAGATAAATAAATATCCAATTTTTCAACAACAACAACAAAAATCACAAGGCATACAAAATAAATGAAAATATGGCCCTTCCAAAGGAAGAATATAAAGTGGTAAAAAAAAAAAAAAAACCCTGAGGAAACATGTGCATTAGATGTTTTAGGCAAAGACTTTAAAATAACTTTTTTAAAATATGCTTAAAAAGCTAAAGGAAAACTCAGAAAAATAACCAAAGAAAATCAGAAAAACAATATATGAACAAAATTAGAAAATGAACAAGGAGATAAAAATAATTTAAAAAGGAACCAAACTGAAATTCTGAGGCTGGAAAATACAATGAATGAATTTACACATTTTCTACAGGGAATTAGACTTGGTGTTAAAGCTCAGGGGAAGAGCATTTGAATACATATAAAGGGGATTAGACTTGCACAGGCAAAAAGACTCAGCAAACTTGAAGACAGGACATTTGAACTTATCAAGTCTCAGGAGCAGAAGGAAGAAATAATTTTTTTAAAGTGAATACAGCCTAAGAAACTTATGGAATACTGTCACATAGACAGGTATATACATTATGAAAGTCCCTAAAGCAGAAGGGAGAGGCAGGGCAGAGAGATTATTTGAGGAAATAATGGCTAAAAAATTCCCAATGCAATGAAATATATAAATCTACAAATGCAAGATATTCAACAAACTCCAGTAGGATAAATAATCAGAGACCAATGCTGAGGCATATTATAATCAAACTGTCAAAAGACAAAGAGAGAATCTTGAAAGCGACAAAAAGCAGTAACTCATCACATCCAATAAGATTGTCAGTCAATTTATCAACAAAATATTTGTAGGCCAGAAGGCAGTGGAATGATATGTTTAAATTGCTAAAAACTGAGTGATGGGGTAGGGGGGAAACTACCAATGAAGAATACTGTTTCCAGAGGAGGGGGGTCAAGATGAGGGATAATAACTTCTCACAGAAAAGTGACTGAAAACTGGCAGAACTCCTATACAAACAAGATTTCAAGAGATATTTCCACATAATTAGGGAGGAGTAAAAACTTCAGGTTGGGACCTGTGCACCTTGGGAAGGACTAAGAGGAAAAGGAAGACTGTGCAAAGAGACCCTAACCCTGAGGAGTGAGTAGGTCAATCCACAGACTTGGCATCCCAGTCCTCGGGTCCGGCACAGAGGAGACAAATCCCCTTGGCTACTTGGAGAAAGACTGAAACAGATAGAAAGGCTGGAGAAGCCTAGACTAGAAGGAGTGAATGGGTGCTGGTTTGCCACCAGACAGGTTGGAGACAGGTCAGCCTGAGCAACTACCACCTTACTGTACATCCCAGGAAGATTTTCTATTCAAATAACAACAAAAAGGGTACTGTTGTGGTTATATCTATATGAGATAAAAAAGTTATTTCAAGCACTGTTAAAAGAGACAAAGAAGGACATTATGTTAAGAGAGTCAAGTTTATCTAGAAGATAAACAATTCTAAATATGTATACCTGAACCTCAGAGTTCCAAAATATGTGAAATAAACATTGACAATATTGAGCAACAGATCACTTAACAATAATACAATAGTTTAATACCTTACTTGCAATAATAGGTAGGAAAAACAGAGTACTTGAATAACACTATAAATTAATTGAACCTAACAGACATATACAGAACACTCTCATCCAACAACAAGAGAAAACACGTTTTCCCAGATGGGCATGGAATATTTCCAAGGATAGACCATATTTTAGGCCACAAAACAAGTCAACAAATTTTAAAAGGTTAAACTCATACAAAGTATCTTTTCTGAACCCAATGAAATGAAACTGGAAATTAATAGATGGAATAAAACTGCAAAGTCTACAAATATGTGAAAACTAAACAAAATACAATTAAGAATAAAAATAAACTACCTGAACATAATGAAGTCTATGTATGGAAAAACGCACAGGTAACATCATCCTCATAGGTAAACTACTGAAGACTTTTCCCACCCTCCTGCCTCCCCTTTTTGAGAAGGAGACTGCACACTTTAGGTCAATGTTCCCACACACTTGCTCCTTCTCCCGCTTGCCACTCTTCTTCTGTTTCAGGAGGATGTCCTGAATCTTGAGAGATTTAGGCCAAGGTACTTAGCTGAGAAGGGTCAGGATTTTTGCAACTTAATCTCATAAATGAAAATAAGAATGAAAATGCAAATATTGTTTTATATTATATTGAGAGATATATACATATATTTAGAGAGAGGAAGCAAATCTAGGAAAATGCCACCAGTGGGTAAATCTAGGTGAAAAGGATATGAGATTCCCTTGTAATTGTTTTCCAAGGCAAATTTGATTTTAAAAATTAAGTATTAAAAACAATTGTACCATGGTTCTTCTGGCATATTTCTGATTGGCATTATATTAAAATTTCCCTATAATATCTATGCATATTTCATAATCAGACTATATAAACATGATATTATATTCAAATGTCTCAACTATTCACTTCCATATTTATAGGTCAAGTATTCAAGATGCCTCAAATACTATCAAAAATATTTTTAAAAAATACCAGCTTTATCAGTTACTACTTGTGTGGCCTTAAACAAGAAGCCTCACCTAGCTAAACCTAAGTTTTTAAGAATAATTATAGGGGTAATATGAAAAAAATGGTAAGTCCAGTCTGGAGGATGTTTTGATAATAAAATCAGATAAGTAAAAGCTTATATATGAGCATAGAATGCAGCACAAAAAGGGATTTCAGTGCATGCTTACTGAATTAGATGGAGATTTATCCACAAAAATTGCACTAAAAAAATTGTGTTACATATATGAATACAATCTGCAAACTTCAGGTTACTAAGAAACAAGGTCTATAATTTTTTTTTTCAGAGCAAAGCAGCAAGAAAATTCAAACACTGCTCCTGTACCATCTCCTTTTTTCTGATTCTTCATTGTGGGAGAAAAGAATACAAAGGTAAAACAGGATCCTCTAACAGCTACATTATAATGACCAGAGTTGTCCAGTCCCCCTCTTTGAATGGAAAACTTAAAGGAAGCTGCAGGAAAATGTGAGAGAAACAACTTTATAAAAACCAGGTCTGCGGAATAGAATAGAAAGCCCAGAAATGATCCCACAGGCTTTTGGTCAACTAATCTTCAACAAAGGAGGCAAGAATATACAATGGAATAAAGATAGTCTATTCAGCAAATGATTTTGGGAAAACTAGACAGCAGCATGTAAATCAATGAAGCTAGAACATTCCCTTACACCATACACAAAAATAAACTCAAAATGGATCAAATGTTTAAACATAACACAAGATACAATAAACCTCCTAGAAGAAAACATAGGTAAAACATTATCTGACATACAGCTCAAAAATGTTCTCCTAGGGCAGTCTACCCAAGCAGTATAAATAAAAGCAAGAATAAACAAATGGGGCCTAACTAAGCTTACAAGCTTCTGCTCAGCAAAGGAAACCATAAGTAAAACAAAACAAAAATATAAGGAATGGGAAAAAATTTTTGCAAATGATGAAACCAACAAAGGCTTGATCTCCAGAATATATAAGTAGATCATACTACATAATAAGAAAAAACCAACAGCCCAATTCAAAAATGGGCAGAAGATCTAAACAAGCAATTCTCCAAGGAAGACATACAAATGATCAATAGGAACAAGAAAAAATGCTCAAGATCACTAATTATCAGAGAAATGCAAATCAAAACTACAATGAGGTATCACCTCACAACAGCCAGAATGGCCATCATTCAAATGTCCACAAATGACAAATGCTGGAGAGGCTGTGGAGAAAAGGGAACCCTCTTACACTGGCTGGTGGGAATGCAGTTTGGTGCAGCCACTGTGGAAAACAGTATGGAGATTCCCCAAAAGACTAGGAATAGACATAATATATGACACAGTGATCCCACTCCTGGGCATATATCAAAAAGGAACTCTACTTCAAAAAGACACCTGCACCCCAATATTCATAGCAGCACTATTTACAATACCCAAGAGATGTCAACAGCCTAAATGTCCATCAACAGATGACTTGATGAAGAAGAAGTGGTATATTTGTACAATGGAATACTATTCAGCCATAAAAACTGACAACATAACGCCATTTGCAGCAATATGGATGCTCCTGGAGAATGTCATTCTAAGTGAAGTAAGCCAGAAAGAGAAAGAAAAATACCATATGAGATATCTCATATGTGGAATCTCAAAAAATTTTAAAATGAATATAAATACAAAACAGAAACTGACTCATAGACATAGAATACAAACTTGTGGTGGCCAAGGGGACAGGGCGGGGGGAGGGATAGACTGGGAGTTCAAAACTTGTAGATACTGACAGGCATATGCAGAATAGATAAACAAGATTATACTGTATAGCACAGGGAAATATATACAAGATCTTGTGGTACCTCACAGTGAAATGTGTGACAATGAATATATGTATGTTCATGTATAACTGAAAAATTGTGCTTTACAGTGGAATTTGACACAATATTGTTAAATGACTATAACTCAATAAAAAATGTTTTAAAGAAACAGACCTGTGATTTCTTAGCTGTGAATAAGCCACATAATTTTTAACATCAAATTAACAAACTGCAGCTATTCAATCCTGTTCCAGGTTGGTTTTCAAAATGTGATCTACAAAAAAAAAAATCACCCAGAGGGATTGTTAAACCTAGGTTGTGTATGTATAAAACATGCTACAAATGATTCCAATGTTCTTATGAAAAACAACCCACAAATGTGGGGGTGGGGTTTGGGGGACAGGGGAAGAGAGAGAATAAGAGGGAGAAAGAGGGAGCCAGAGAGACAGAAAGAGAAAGATAGATTTGATGTGATCGTAATGTTTAACTAATAAAGGTCAGGGGTGAGGGGACTAAATTTATCTCTACATAGAGATTTACAGAGCTCTCACTGTAAGCTTTCTTAAATTGACTAATAGAAACATTAAAAAGAAACAATTTCTATAGATGACAGTTCCCTATAACCTCCTTGCCAGGGACGGTCTTATTCTCTGAATTCTAACGCCAGCCCATAGAGCTTGACAGAGCAAGACAGGCAGGCCCCCAGGAGGACTCTCTCAAGGAGAAGAACATCCAGGGGGACACAGTGTGTCTGGCTGTCACTTTGCAGCTGCTACTGGTCCATACAGAGAAGCTGAGCTTCCTTTGAACTAAAGCCAGCCACAGACCACTGCATGCCAGACAGCAGGCCACTTGCCCTTCCTCAGGTGTCACTTTGAATCTGAAATCAATCTTGCTAACTACTACATACAGAATAGATAAGCAACAAAGTCCTATTGAACTATATTCAGCATCTTGTAGTAACCTATAATGAGAAAGAATATATATATATATCAATCACTGTTTTGTACACAAGAAACTAACACAGCATTGTAAATCGACTATTTCAATAAAAACAGAAAAGACATCAATATTGCACTGCATGTAAAAGACAAGGACATACCTGCTCCACACACTGGGGATAAAAGAACTGTTCTCAGTGCCTCTCACACCTTGCTCACTAGCTCCTCCTACCAGTCTGACTCTCCTTCATGAAAGCTAAAAAAGAGCGAGGAGATTCATCTTTTCTTGGTCCATCTAGTATGATGGTAATAAAACTGAAGCTGAAAGCAAAAGTCACTCATGCTTTTTTTCAGTTAGCAGAGTCATGCTAGATCCACTGATTACATTTCGAATATGGGTGTGTAGTTCATGGTGAGAGGAGATTAGAAAAAGCTATTTAATAGTCACATCTTAACACATGCCACTGCTTTCTGTGGGCTGCCCTGCACTGGAAGGCCTTCATAGCCCCCCTTTTTGATACATCTCTCCCCCCGTGTAAAGTTGCCAAAGGCAGCTTAAGTTTCCTTAGCAAACAAGAAAAATAGAAAATCCATGGCACAAATGTAAGCAAGGCTGTATACAACAAGTATATTTCAAGCATTTTCCTCTTGGCGGGGATTCCTGGGTATTTTTGTTAGTAAAGGGCTTTTAACATTTTACATCTGTTCCTTAATATATATGTTTAGTTAAATGAAAATCTTTTATCATAATTAGAAAATAAAGATTAAAGATGGAAATGAACAACCCTTCATTGTATTATCTGGAGATGCTCACTATTGGCATTTTGCTCAGCATGCCTGTACTTCCCTAACACATGGACCTTCTCCTAACATAGATACCCTCTTTCCACAGGAATTTAGCCAATTGGACCAGTTCCAAAGGGATGTATTTGGTCAGATAAGAAAGTGACTGGGGGCACACATTTGTGAGAAAGAAAATGGAGCAGGGTATAAGGGAAAGATGAGAAGTGTAACAGTGAGATGTCCAAGGAAGCCAGACAGTGAGGGTGTAGGGAGTACTTCTCCTTCCTCCTCTTCTCCACCTTCCTCAGCATTCTCCGTGTCTATGGGAACTTCTTCATAAAAGGCCAGATAGTAATATTTTAGGCTTTTAGAGATATAGGGTCTCTGTCACAACTATTCAGTGAAAGCATCCATGCAATAGGTAAACAAATGGGCATAACTATGTTCCAGTAAGACATTGTTTACAAAGGTGGACAATGGGAAGTCATCCTGGTTTAAGTAAATGAGGTGCTACAATATACCAGGGGTTGTCATCAGCTCATATATGTATAATTGTCTTACAAGCCAAGTAAAATGGTCCAAGTCCAGAATCTCAGGCTGAGTGTCTGCTTCTAGTGCCATTTGGGTTAAACAGTGTCTAACTAACCTCATTGTCTTGGAGCAGAGATGCAGAAAAAGAATCTGTGTACTGTCCATGTGTCTATGCATCATCCACATGGGTTCCTGCCTGGTCCACAAGCCATGCATCCACACGTCTATGCCAGTAACTGTATCACTCCCAACAACATAGCACTGCCAGTAGCTCCTAGATCAGCCAAAGAGAAATAAAACGTGATGGAATACACTCAGTGATAGTGAGGAAGAGGCTGGTTTGGTGTGTGACATCTGCCCAGGTCTGCAGGCCTCTGTGAGTGTGGGAGGAAGCCTGACATCTGGATAAGTGTCAAGGTGACTGTAAACTCAATTTTGGAATGGGGAATAGGAAGACACCAAGCAGCTATCTGGGTATTTTTCAAATTCATTTGAGATGGTAAAATATCCACTCTGTTTTCAATTAGTCTTTTCCACATGTGGTAGTTGCTTTTAGGGCCCCTACATTTCCAAAAAACCACAGAAGGGCAAAAGAAGCCTAAAGCTGAGTGATTATAGAGAGTTTAAGGGCTAGAGAGGGAAGGGGAAATTCTGATAAGGGTGAATTGAGGGTTGAAATATATAGTTATGGGAACATTTAAATAGACCTCAGGATAGAGTTCTATTAGATTTGAAGGGGAATATGGTAGTATCTCCAGTCTTGGAATAGCCAGTATCCTTTCCATTTGGCTTTTAAACAGCCAGATTGAAAGTGTTGCATGGGATACAGGTAGGAACCAGGAGTAACTTATCTAATAATTCTTGAACTATTAGCACCCATCAAGTTTCTCTTGTGTTATATTATATTGGGGGATATTGGGGGGGTGGGCATGGACAGAACTACTTCTACTTACCATAGCATTCTATTATGGGGTTCTCCACCTCATACATGCCCAATTTCAGTTAAATTCCTTGTCTAGAAAGAAGAGAACTCCTGTCCACTAATTGACTTAAGTCCACAGTAAGATTGGTACTAGGTTGAAGAGGACAGAGAAGCTTAAGGAAGTCAGGTAAAGCCATTAGAGGTAACAAAAGGGAAAGAAATGAATAGGAGACCTGTGAAAGTAGTCCTGCAGTATCACAATGAAGTATAATACCCCAATCCATGAAGTTATTGGAGTAGTTGTTCTAAGAAGAAAATTGTGTTGACACAGAAGGGATCTTATAGATATACTGAGGGACTGGGAAGCAAACTATGAGGGAAATTATCAAAACCCACCACTGGTAGTTTGGTGACTTTGAAAAAGGTGCCAGAAAAGGAAGCAGTGTTAAAAGTGAAATATGTCACTCCAAAATTAAAGAGAAATGTGTTAGGGTGCCCTTCAACTCATAAGGGTAACCTCACCCTGTGAATTTAGTGGGAACTGTGGTCAAAGAATGCTTGCTTCCTCAGAGCTAAGTTAGTATTCCTCCTGTGTGTTTTTGGGGCTTTTCTTTCTATTTGGAGTCTAAACAGTCCAAAATCCAGTGAACTTTTCTTTGTAATGCCAACAAGTATTCTGTTCAATGGAAGCCCATATTTTGTGGTCCTGTCTTTGTTCAGATTTTTGTAATTGTTTTAATTGTAAAGCCATGTGATTTGATAGTGAATTTTCTATTTTTTAGAAGTGTTACCCTCACAATGCTGAGCTGATGTCTGAAATTCAGGCATCTCAGCCTTTTAACAGTAGACTTTTTTCTGTCATAAATCTCAAGTCTTATATCATTCAGAAAGCTGCGGCTAGAGCAAAGGCTACTTTTGTAATTCAGTTCAAGCCTTGACTGATCTTTCCAAATAGTTTCTAATTGCTGGTGTTAATTTGCCACATTTCATCCTTCAGTTGTTTACAATTTTGAACACAGGACCAAACGATTTTAACAAGATAAAACTTAGAATGGCTTCTAACCCTTTTTCTCTAACTCTTACTTTCTGACTGAACTCAGCAGTAATTTGAGACCCCTCTAGGTCTTCCAAGATAGTGGTCCAGTTAGCTTTCTGAAACCAAAGAAAAGTATCACCACAAATAAGTTTATAAGTTGATATAAGTTTGGGGAATCTCAGAGAGTAAGCAGCCAAGGCTTCTTGACTTTTTGCATAGTTTCCCTCTTTCCTTTTGGGACTTGGGGAAATCATTCGCCATGCAATTTAATTGAAGACAAAGGTTTAAATGCTACATTCTCAGTTTGTTTATGGTTGGGAGTAGGTAGCAGGAGTGGTTTGAGCTTTGTCTACATAAGGTGGAGATCCAACAGATTTATTCTCCACAGTAAGCTGAAAAGCAGGAGATCATTTTGAGGGGGGAACTAAAAGAGAGGGTGAAGAGGGAAGAATGGAGGCCCTGGAGGATAGGGCATATGGGATTGTGTTTGAGCAAGCAAACTCCTCTGCTGCCCTCTTGTGGGTATCTGTGGCTGAGCAGCCAATCATCAGGCTCCCACTAACGAACAACTGGTAGGTTGCTTTCCTCCTTGGCAGTAACCAGGATGCTGAATCAGTCATGGCCACACTTTAAAAAGATTAACCAGGGAGGCCGAGTGTGGGAAGGGATAGACTGGGATTTCAAATTTGTACAATAGATAAACAAGATTATACTGTATAGCACAGGGTAATATACACAAAATATTATGGTAGCTCACAGAGAAAAAAATGTGACAATGAGTGTGTGTATGTTCATGTATGACTGAAAAATTGTGCTGAACAATGGAATTTGACACAACATTGTAAAATGATTATAAATCAATAAAAAATGTTAAAAAATTAATTAATTGCTTTGTTTGTTTGTTTGTTTAGGCTCAGCTAGTCTTCTGTTTTTGGTAGCTTATGAGAAGTTTCCCCTATTTTCTGTCCTAGTCCCAAGGTTTAGAGTCAAGGAGGAAAGCAAAGCATTTCACAAATGTATGAAGCTGTTCCCTGCAAAGAGCTCCTGGATTGTGACTAGGTGGGATCAGAATGGTCCTTCTTAAGTGTCCAGATTGAACTTCATTCAGGGTGCCAGGGAGTTACTGAGCTATTTCTGCTTTTTTTTTTCCCTCCAGGAGGGCGCTAAGCATTTAAAATATCTATATCTATATCTATGTCTATATCTATATATATATCTATATAAAAGTCATATGTTCATTTGTACTTTGGGAAAAACAGATAGTGAGAGAAAGAGAAAGGCCTCCTGTGATGTCAACACAGTGACAAGCTGTTGGTGGTTTGCATTGTATCATCCTGTGTGTACATGTATCTTTGAAGAGTTGTATCCTATTAGAGAAGATGTTCTAGACCCCTCTTCTCACACAGCACCATAATTGCAAACATGTTCCTCAGCCATGCTCATCTTTTTCACCTGTGTAGCCGTCCTCATGCTCACATCAGTGCCTTTACACTCTGCTATCACTTGTGAGGATGGGAAGATTTAAGAGGTGTCCCCCGTGGCAGCTCCTTGTTGTCACTCAAGCCTCAGCTCCAATACAGCCACCCCAATGTAACCTTCCCTCTCCCTCAATCTAGGGAAACTCCTCTGTCATTTATTATTTCCTTCATGCCATGCACCAGTCCTATCGGTAATGAATTTGTTCATTTATTTGCTGGCTTGTTTTTGGCTCTCCCCTGAGAGCAGAAGCCTTCCCTATTTTCTTTATCACTCTGTCCTCAGGGCTTAGGTAGTATTGATGCCAAGATTTGCCTGGGTGGTAACTGTTCACTGATTGGCTGAATTCATTCTATGGCTGGACCAAATGTACTAAATGTGTTTAAGTGATTTATTTTTGCAGTGCATTTAGGTTGTACCCTGAGTTATAATATTTTTAACAGCATTGCAAGAATGCCTTTCTACACTTGGACAGTTCTTTTCTCTCTCCAAACATTAAATTGATACATTTTAAACATACAGTAAATTAGAAAAGATAGTACAATGAACACCCATATACCTTCCATTAAGATTTAAAATTTGTTAATATTTTGTCAAGTTTACTTTCTCTCTCTACATCCTTTTTTCGATGAACCATTTAAAACTTGTTTCATGACAATTCACAATACCCTTAAGTATTTCAGCATGCATCTCCCAAGAATAAGTATCTTTTCCTAAATAAACATTTGTTATTAGTGTAACTGGGAAAGAATGGTAATTAATAATTCTCTAATGTAACCTGATAGCCAATATTTGATTTTCCCCAATTGAGTCTAACATACTTTTTTAGCTGTATCATTTATTTATATCTTTGAATCAGGGTCAAACGAAGTATCATGTCCTATATTTATTTGTTATATCGGTTTATATAAACCTAGAAGTATCATTTTGTGTTTTTAATGTGTTATTCATTTTAAAAACAGCGTTGAATTTTAAAAGAAACTAGTTTTCATATAGAATATCCCACCTGTTTATTTTCTCATGGTGTCTTTTATCTTGTTTTTCTTTCCCTATGTTTCCTATTACTGAAGTTATATCTGGATACCGGCTTAGGTTATGTGAATATAATCACTTATAGTCATGAGTCTTTTTGATATTAAAATTATCCCAAACTTGCCCATGATATGTCCATTTGGCATATTTGATATGACCTATTTGATATGACCTCATTAATCTTTGATTGTACTTTTGTTTTCTGGCACCAAACTATATCATAGCCACATGTTGTGTTTTTCCCCTACACCTGCAATCAATGTGTGATTTCTCTAAGGAACATTGTTTGCTACATTTTTTTAAGTGAACAAAAATTTGAAAACAAAAATCTGGGTGTTGCATTTATTCATTATTTCTGCAGTACTGTTGCTTCAAAAACATTTTAGTGGGCCAAACTGCTATATATATATATTATATATATTTATATATATATAATATGCATAAACACACACTTTTTAATTTAATTTTTATTAAAGTTTAGTCAGTTTACAATGTTGCATCCATTTCTGATACACAGAATAATGTTTCAGTCATATAAACATACATATATTCATTTTCATATCTTTTTCTTTATGTTACTACAAGATACTGAATATAGTTTCCTCTGTTATACAGTATAAACTTGTTTATCTATTTTATATATCTTAACAAGTTTTTAAGTGTGTAGTGCAGTATTGTTAACTGTAGGCATAGTACCATACTGCAGCTCTCTAGAACATACACATCTTGTGCAACTGAAAACCTAATGAGCTACCAATCTCCCTTTCATCCTCTTCATAGCTCCTGGCAACCAGCATTTTATTCACTACATCTATGACTTTGACAATATTTAGGCACCTCATGTAAGTAGAATCATGCAGTATTTGTCCTCTGTGACCAACTTAATTCGCTTATACAACGTCTTCCGGTTTCATTCATGTTGTGTTAAATGGTGGGAATTCCTTACCTTTTTAAAGCCGAGTAATATTCCATTGTATGATTAGACCATATTTTCTTAATCTACTCATTTGTTGCTGGACATTAACTGTTTATAGCTTTGTCTATCTTATAGTACTTTGTTCCTCTTTTCCTTTCTTGCTGTCTTCCTTTGTGTTTTGTTGATTTTTGCTACTTTTTGATTGTTTTCTCTTTTTCTTTTTTCTTCTCTGTTGGTATATTCATGTCATGTGGTTACCATGAGGCTTGCATAAAATATCTTAGAGTTATGTCTCTTTTTAAACTGACAATAACTTGACTTCAATCACATACAAAAACTCTACTCTTTTACTTCTCCAACTTTATATTTGTTGTCACATTTTACATATTTTTATATTGTGCATCCATTCATAACTTTTTATACTTATGTTTATTTTTAACACTTTTGTCTTTTAACTCTTATACCAAAATAAGCTGTGATTTACACACTACTATCACAGTGTACAATATTCCATATTTGTTTATATATTTGTATTTATCAGTGAGTTTTATACTTTGGTATACTTTCCTGTTGCTATTTAGTGTCTTTTCTTTTCAACTTGAATAACTCCCTTTAATATTTCTTGGTGATGAACTCCTTCAGCTTTTGTTTGTCTGAGAATGTCTTTATCTCTCCTTCACTTTTGAATACAAATTTTGTGGGATATAGTAGTCTTATTTTACAGTTTTTCTTCTATCAGCATTTTGAGTATATCATTCTACTCCTTTCTAGCCTATAAGATTTATGCTGAGAAATTCTCTCATTTCTGGGCTCACTCTCCTGTTCCATTGGTCCATATGTCTGTTTTTGTACCAATACAATGCTGTCTTGATGACTGTAGCTCTGTAGTATTGTCTGAAGTCTGGGAGAGTTATTTCTCCAGCCTCTTTCTTTCTCTTCAGTAATGCTTTGGTAATTCTAGGTCTTTGATGGTTCCATATAATTTTATAATGATTTGTTCTAGTTCTGTTAAATATGTCCTGGGTAATTTGATAGGGATTGCACGAAATCTGTACACTGCCTTGGGTAGTGTGACCATTTTAACAATATTGATTCTTCCAATCCAAGAACATGGGATATCTTTCCATTTTTTAAAGTCTTCTTTAATTTCCTTCAGCAGTGTTTTATAGTTTTCTGTATAATTCTTTCACCTCCTTGGTTAGATTTATTCCTAGGTATTTTATTATTTTGGGTGCTATTTTAAAGGGGATTTTTTCTTTACTTTCTTTTTCTGTTGATTCATCATTAGTGTAAAGGAATGCAACTGATTTTTGAACATTAACTTTGTGACCTGCTACCTTGCTGAATTCTTTAAACAGATCTGGTAGTTTTTGTGTGGACCTTTTAGGGTCTTCTATATATAGTAACATGTCGTTGGCATATAGTGACACTTTTACCTCTTCTCTTCCAATTTGGATCCCTTTTCTCTCTCTTGCTTGATTGCTGTGTCTAGGACTTCCAAGACGATGTTGAATATGAGTGGTGATATTGGGCATCCTTGTCTTCTCCCAGATTTTAGTGGGAAGCTGCTGAGTTTTTCACCATTGAGTACTATGCTGGCTGTAGGTTTGTCATATATAGCTTTTATTATGTTGAGATATGTTCCATCTATATCCACTTTGGTAAGAATTTTTATCACAAATGGGTGTTGAATTTTATCAAATGTTTTTCCACATCTATTGAGATGAGCATGTGGTTTTTGTCCTTTCTCTTGTTGTTGTGATGTATTACATTGATTGATTTGCTTATGTTGAACCATCCTTGTGTCCCTGGGATGAACGCCACTTGGTCATGATGTGTAATCATTTTTATGTTTTGTTGGATTCTATTTGCTAATATTTTGGTGAGGACTTTGGCATGTATGTTCATCAATGATACTGGCATATAATTTTCTTTTTTGGTAGTGTCTTTGCCTGGTTTTGGTATCAGGATGATGATGGCTTCATAGAATGAGTTTGGGAGTATTCCCTCCTGTTCAGTCTTCTGGAAGAGTTTGAGAATGACTGGTATGAGTGAACCCACAAACTTTTGGTCAACTCATCTTCAACAAAGGAGGCAAAAGTATACAATGGAATAAAGACAGTCTCTTCAGCAAATGGTATGGAGGAAACTGGACAGAACATGTAAAGCAATGAAGCTAGAACACTCCCTTAGACCATACACAAAAATAAACTCAAAATGGATCAAAGACTTAAACATAAGACAAGATACAATAAACCTCCTGGAAGAAAATATAGGCAAAATATTATCTGACATACATCTCAAGAATGTTCTCCTAGAATAGTCTACTCAAGCAATAGAAGTAAAGGCAAGAATAAATAAATGGGACCTAATGAAACTTACAAGCTTCTGCACAGCAGAGGAAACCATAAGTAAAACAAAAAGACAACCTATGGAATGGGAGAAAATGTTTGTAAATGAAACTGACAAAGGCTTGATCTCCAGAATATATAAGGAGCTCATATGACTTAATAAAAGAAAAAACCCAATCCAAAAATGGGCAGAAGAGCTAAACAAGCAATTCTCCAAGGAAGACATACAAATGATCAATAGGCAGATGAAAAAATACTCAATATCACTAATTATCAGAGAAATGCAAATCAAAACTACAATGAGGTTTCACCTCACATCAGTCAGAATGGCCATAATTTAAAAATCCACAAATGACAAGTGCTGGAGAGGCTGTCAAGAAAAGGGAACCCTCCTTCACAGCTGGTGGGAATGCAGTTTGGTGCAGCCACTGTGGAAAACAGTATGGAGATTTCTCAAAAGACTAGGAACAGACTTAATATATGACCCAGGAACCCCACTCCTGGGCATATATAGAGAAGGAGCCCTACTTCAGAATGACACCTTCACCCCAATGTTCATAGCAGCACTATTTACAATAGCCAAGACATGGAAACAGACTAAATGTCCATCAACAGATGACTGGATAAATAAGAAGTGGTATAGATATACAATGGAATACTCTTCAGCCATAAAAACCAACAACATAATGCCATTTGCAGCAACATGTATGTTCCTGGAGAATGTCATTCTAAGTGAAGTAAGCTAGAAAGAGAAAGAAAAATACCCTATGAGTTCGCTCATATGTGGAATCTAAAAATAAAAACTAACAAAAAAAAGCATAAATACAAAACAGAAATAGACTTATAGACATAGAATACAAGCTTGTGGTTGCCAAGGGGGTGGAGGGTGGGAAGGGATAGACTGGGATTTCAAAATTGTAGAACTGATAAACTAGATTATACTGTATAGCACGGAGAATTAAATACAAGGTCTTATGGTAGCTCACAGAAAAATATATGTGACAATGAATATATATATGTTCATGTATAACTGAAAAATTATGCTCTACACTAGAATTTGACGCAACATTGTAAAGTGATTATAAATTAATAAAAACGTTAATAAAAGGAAATTCTCTTATAATTATGGGTTCTCTTGTATGTGACAAGTTATTTTTTTTAATGACTCTTTGTAAAGTCTGTCTTCATCTTTGATTTGACAATTGCTTATGATGTGTCTCAGTGTCGAGTTTAAAACCATTCCCTTTGGATTATGCTGTATGAATATGGATATTTATTTCCCTCCATAAATTTGGGAAGATTTCAACCATTATTTCTTTCTAATAAACTTTCTGTCCCTTCTCTCTCTCTCCTCCTCCCCTCATATTGTTCTAGTATTTCCTTCCTTCTACTCACTTTGGGGTTTCTTTGTTTATTTGTTTGTTTGCTTTAGTTTCTTTTGGTGTAAGGTTAGATTGTTTATTTGCTTTCTTGTTTCCCAAGATAGGCCTTTATAACTATACATTTTTGTCTTAGAATGATTTTTGCTGTGTCCTACAGATTTTGGAATGCTCTATTTCTATTTTAATTTGTTTTGAGTTATTTTTTAATTTCCTCTTTGATTTCTTTGTTGACCCATTTACTTTTTTAGAACCTTGATCTTTAGCCTCCATGTGTTTGTGGCTTTTTTTTTTTTCCAGTTTTCTTATTATAATTGATTCCTAATTTTATACCGTTTTGGTCAGAAAAGAAGCTTAATATAATTTCACTCTTCTTAAATTTATTGAGTTTTGTTTTGTGGCCTCACATATGATCTATCTTGTATAATGCTTTATGTGCATTTGAAAGGAATATGTATCTGCTGCTTCTGGGTGGAATGTTCTGTGTTTATCTATTATGTTCATCTGGTCTAAATTACTGTTTAAGGTCATTGTTTCCTTTCTGCTTTTCTGTGATCTAGCCATTGATGTAAGTGAGGTGTTAAAGTCCTCAAATATTATTGTATTATTGTCATTACTATTATTATCTTACTGTCTCCCTTTGTGTCTGTTAATATTTGCTTTGTGTATTTAGGTATTCCTATGTAGGATGCATAGATATTTTCAAGTCTTGTGTACTCTTTTAAAAAATATTTTATTTATTATTGTATGATTTAATTATTTAATCTTGGGGGCAAGGTAATTGGGTTTGTCTATTTTTAGAGGAGCTACTAGGGATTGAACACAGGACCTCATGCATGCTAAGCAAGAACTCTACCACTTGAACTATACCTTTCCCCCATAAAATTGTTATATCCTCTTGTTAAATTGATCCCTTTATCATTATGTAATGCTCTTCTTTGTCTCTTTTTACAGTCTCTGTTTTAAATCTATTTTGTTTGATGTAAGTATTGCTACCCCAGCTTTCTTTTTGTCTCCCTTTGCATAGGATATATTTTGCCATTCCTTCACTTTCAGTCAGTGTGTATCTTGATCCAAAGTGAGGCTTTTGTAGGCAACATATATATCGATCTTGTTTTTCATATGTTCAGTCACTCTATGTCTTCTGTTTGGAGACTTTAGTCCATCTACATTTAGAGTAATTATTGATAGGTATGCAATTATTGCCATTTTGTTAATTTCTTTCTGGTTGTTGATATTTCTTTAAAACTTCTTCTGCATTAATCTCAATTTGGTTCTGGAACACCCATTTCATATAGTTAAGATTTTCTTGCCTTATCCTCTAAGATGCCTCAGTTCTCTTCCATATCTTCTTCTTCTCCTCCTACTTCCTCTTCTGTGTTGCACTCAGGATATTTTATTCTGATTTGTCTCCCAGAACAGCAGTTCTCTTGTCAGATGTCTCTAATCTGCTTTTAATAATATATTTTGGGTTTTTAATTTCAGCTATTCCATTTTTCATTTAAAGACTTTTCCATTCCTTTTGAAATTTGCTGTCAGTATATAATTTTCTATTACTTGCAAATATTTTAAAGTTTGTCTTTTATTTGTTTAAACAGAGAAAGCTTATGAGTTTGTAATCTGTATTCAATAATTTTCAACATTTAAATTTTTTTAGTCACTTTATAAATGTTTTTTTTTTTTTTGGAAGGGTGTTTGCTCATTGTTTCCTTTTGAGTTTGGCAATTTTTAAATTGTTATTGCTATTTAATTTCTTTTAAAATTTCTTGTTGGAATTGTAAGATGAATAGGGTAAAATTATCTTCCATTGTGAAGGATTCATATTTAATTCTTTAAGGTGCCTGTGGATATTACCAGTCCAGAGTCATCCTAAACCAAAATTTTGGCTTGAGTTCCTGGACCATCCAAGAGATGCAACCCTGTAGTAACTATATTTACTAGCTTCTGTATTTAATGGTTTGGCATCTTGGGACTTTGCATTCCCTGAAGAGACTGATCAATCTGGGGTTAGCCAATTCTTAGAAATAGTAAAGGACTCCATTGCAAGTGTGCCTTTTGTAAAAAACCAACCAATCAATAGGCTATATTCCAGCCACCTCCTCTATCAGCCTTCACACTCTGGGCCACTATCCAACTGCTCTAATCACCTGAGGATCAGATATCAGTCAACTATGAACACCCCCATACCATACAGCCTGCTGAAGTTATTCAAACTAATCAATCTTAACCTGACTACTTTGCTTCACCCCTTCCCTTTCCCCTTCCAGCAGCAGCCACAATAAAGCTCTTGCCCAGGTTTCACCTTGCTCACTCTGCTCCTTACTGACCCTGGTACTTTCTTGTGTTGCCCCACATTGTCATGGCATGCCCTCTCCTCTTGGGAGCTGTGAATAACAAACCATCTTTTCCATGACAGTCATCTCCTTATCTGTTGGCCTCACCATATTTGAATAATAACAAAACATACACTTAAAAACAAACCCCTGGCTGCAAATAAATATGATAGCCATGAATCTTTTTTTTGCTACTCTTCTCTCTCCTTTCCATACTGTATCAAATCAATATTGAATATAATGCATTGGGAGTGAGGGAAGGCAGATTCCCTTCAAGTTCACACTTTCTTTGTAGGTGTATTCCAGTTGTTTTCATCCTTGGCTTGCAATTAAAATCACTTGGGGAGGAGGCCTTAAAAAACACTCATGCTTAGCTCCAAGTCCAGCTCTGTTAAATCAGACACTCTGGTGATGGTCCAAAGGTCAAGTGTGAGCATTTTTAAGAGCATCCCTGTTGATGCTTATGTACAGAAAATGTTAAGAATAACTAGTTTATTCTTTCAATATCTAAAGGAGGTCTCCCACTAGACTGTGTCTGTCCTCCTAACACCTTCTACTGACAAAGCTGAACTTTGCCATTTTGCCAAGGAAAAATACTTGAGGAGTTAAGCTCTATTTTTTCAGAATAGAGAATAAAGAGTAGACTTGGAGTTGGGAAGTCAATGAATTGACAAATAGCACAATCACATTGAGAATCACACAAGGTGTATAGTGATCACATTTAATTTATTAACATTGAGCAAGTTTAGCACAGTTCCAGGAATAAAATAAGTGATTAATATATATTATACTGTTATTATATTTTCTAATATAACATATAGTTTTATGTATAATAAAACCCATTCTAGTTTTATTATCAAATAATGCTGGAATTATAATTAACGACTCTAGGAGGTGTGAAATAATGGATAATTTTCAGGAGAGATGAGATAGCATCTATTCCCTTTAAGCTGAAAAAACCAAACAATGCACAGTTATTCATTTGCCTCATATAGTTTAGGGAGTATTCCGATCTGAAGTTATTTTTTGAAGTGAAAGTTTAAGCCCCTCAAACTGCAGCAAGAATGCTTTACTAGGGCTCTACTATGGGAATTTCAAGCTTGGAATTTTTAATGTTCAAGCAAAACATATTTCTTCATTAATAAAAACACTTTGCCATTGAAGCTTCATCACATTTTGTGTTGAAAGGAACTGTGTTGTCATTGCATTAATCTTCAGTGTTCTTGAGAGGCAAGACTATAGAATTATACATCCCATTTTATATTGCTTTTATTTCCAATAATTGGTTAATATCATGTTATTAAAACCTAAGTCCTTTACCTTTCTTTTTCTCCTTTTCTCCTTTGATATTTTAGTTCATGCATTTTTACATTATTTTTAAATTGAGATATAACTGGCATATAATATTATATTACTTTCAGGTGCACAAAATCATGGATTTGAAATAGATGTATTATATATATATATATCATATTTATGTATTTGATACAAATGATCACAATAAGTCTAGTTAACATCCATTGCCACAAATAGCTATATATATTTTTTCCTATGATGAGAACGTTTAATATCTACTCTCTTAGCAACTTTCAAATATATGATACAGTATTATTAACTATAGTCATCAAGTACAATGCATCCCCATAGACTCTTTGGGTGAGCTCTGGCTTTGAACTCTGTCCCCTTATCTCACACCTTCAAAATTGATGGCACATTCCTTTGTTTGACAACAGCTTCCATGCTCCACTTACCTCACTGAGTTCCCACTTTCCCTTGAAATTTGGCCTAATGATGTCATTCAGTACTAGTTTAACATTTTTATTGCTTTTGAAAAGATACATTTCCTTAATCCAGAAGCTTAAATTATTTTCAGTACAAGGCTTTGTCTGAAAGTATTATTCAGATTCGGTCACTCTATTTCCCAATTCTTAGGCTTCAGTTATTTCCAATTCTCATTGCTCATCCTCTTGCCTCTTTTCTCAATGTACTGTAGCAGAGCATTCCTGGTACCAGTAAGCTTACGTCTATGTCCTGCCTCGAGTGCCTTTCATCTATTCTGTCTCAGGCTTTTCTTTAAACTGTGAAAGGCAGCTCATTTTGCACAAGCACAGCCTGAAAGTTTAGGGGTGTTAAAGACATCAACAAAAACTCTCAATCAATGGGAAATGTGAGTTGTTGGATAAATCTCCACATTGCCCTTCAAAGGGATACTTCTGAAGTGCATTCTATGTAGTTCTTCAGAATATCCATTTTGGGATTGACCTCATTTCCCAGAAGTGGAACCAGTCCCATAACTCGCCTTTCTTGACTTTTCCATTTTCCCTGTCTTACTGTCCCTTTTTGCCATCTACACCTCTCTGGATTCCTGTCATCACTTCCCAAATAAGCCACATACATCCAAATATTTTTGCTGTGAAATTGTCTCTCTATAGGAGCTTAAGATCTTACTACTTCTCTCTTCATTTCAATTAACCTTTAAAGAAACTACATTATAGCTGTTTATGTTAGGAAACATATGATGGCAAAATTATTATTGCATGCATGGGATATATTTGTATATGTGGATTTCTACTTCACTATAACTGAATTTCTATAAAATCTATATTGAATTTATATTGAATTGTGTAAAGCAATTTTCTCAGGGAAAATTAACACATTATTGGATGGATGATGGTTTTGAGTTACCACATGATGGCAGGGTAAGTAAGCCATTACACCTTAGGTTTGGCCTTGTGCAGCACCCGTGGGAACTGTGTTGTTCTCTAATCTGTGCTGGGGATGAACAGACCATGTTGCACAAGTGTAGGCAGAAGTACCCCTGAAAAGTCTGTTATAATCTTCACCAATGCCCCACACTCTCAGCCCAGCTGAGATCACCTTGACATGTACCCAGATATCAGGCTTCCTCACTCACTCACAGAGGCCTGCAAACCTAGGAAGATGACACACGGCCAAACCAGCCTCTTCCAAACCACTACCACTGACTATATCACATCACTTTCTGTTTCTCTTTGACTGGTCTAGGAGCTACTGGCAGTGCTATGTTGTTGGGAGTGAGACAGTTACTTGCATAGACATGTGGATGCATGGCTTGGGGACCCAGGCAGGAACTCACATGGATGATGCTTAGACAGAATGACAGTACATCTGCACCTCTGATGCAAGACAATAAGGATATTTAGATACTGTTTAACCTTGATGGCTACTTGTATACTCCTCCCACAGTACCTCTTAATAGCAAGTGGATTTCTACAAGGGCAATTATCATCACAACTTTAGATGACCTTGGTCTGGATAAGTATTGGCCTCTATATCAACATTTAATATCTGTCTTATCCATTTTTCTGCCATGGTATTGATATGGTTGCTTTGAAAATATTGGACTTTCCAATAATTTTTTTAATGATAAAAAGTCCTCATAGTTGGCACTTTGCACCAAATAATGTAGTCTGCTTTCCCCAAAGCAGGGACACTCTCCTGAAGAACCGCCATATAATGTGCAAATGAGGAAGTGATATGCTTTCCACATTATTATTTAATCCGTAGGCTCACTTCAACTTTCACCAGTAGGTCTAACTGCTTGTTTTCTTTTTTTTTTTCTTTTTCTAGAATTGTTACTGAGATTCTCTCCTTTTTACAACCTTGATGGGTTTAAAACATACATGATAATCACTTAATCTGGGAGAATTTTCTTTATGGTTTTTTTCACTAGGGATCTTTTTAGTGTGTATTACTATCATGCATTGTATCAGTACTACATTCCTGATTATTTTGATTGTGATTAAAAATACATAATATGACACTTAAATCATTTTAAATCATAACATTTAAATCATTTTAAGTACACACTTTTGTGGTATTAGCTGTCTATAGATAAATGTATAAACAAAATTAGTAACATGCGTACCTCCTTTAAGCATGGGAGATACCAAGAAAATTGAGTAATTCCCTGAAATGGCCCAAGACATCACTTGAAATAACATCTTCATCTAAAACCAAAAGAAACGAAGGGTATGTTCATTGTACAGATTTAAATCTTAGCCTTCTCCATTAATAAAAGTTTTTTGTTGTTGTTGTTGTTGTTGTTGTTGTTGTTGTTGTTGTTTGAGATTTAGTCATTTTTCTATTCCTGGCACAGAGGGGGACACAACCTTTCAAATGGAGATTTCCATTATAAATATAAAATTGCCTCAAAAAGGCAAAATTGACTTGGGTTTCAGAGAATCTCATGGTTCTTTTTTAAGAAATCTGTCCATTGTAATCTTCAAGCTAAAGAGATCTATGTTAGAGTGTAATTTGCCATCCTTCACAAGGGTATACCCTAATTATCTTATGTATTCATGCATGGAAGGATATCCTCATATTTTAAAGATTTTAGGCATTATGAGTAGAGTTGTTGTGCATAATTGCAGGCTAGGTTTTGTTTAGACACTTTCAAAGCAGTTGTCTAAATACTAAAGACACACTGTTGGGTCCTCAGGGGAACTTTGAATAGCTTTGGAAAAAACTGCCAAACTGTCTTTCAAAGTAGCCACACATGGATTCCTCCAGCAGTGAGGGAGAGTTCCTGTTTTTCTTCATTCTCTATCAATCACAGGTAATGTCATTTCTTTGGAGTTTAGTGGTTCTAATAAGTGTGCATTTCTATATCATCATTTTAGTTTGTAATTCCTTAATGGTATATGATTTTCTTTGGAAAGGTGTTTGTTAAGATCTTTGCCAGTTTTTATTTGGGTTGTTTGTTATAAAATTTTTGATGTAATTGTGTCCAAATCCTTAATCAGTTATGTGTTGTCTAGATTTATTTTTCTCAGTGTGTGGTTTGTCTTTAGGTTTTCTGAATAAGATCATAAACAATGTTTAAATTTTTAATTTTTTTAATTCCATGATACAAATTTTACTTTTGTGGATAGATTTGGTGATTTTTTTTAAAAAGTTCATCACTTAGACAAGGTTATGTAGATTTTCTTACATGTTTTCCTTTAGAATATTTATAGATGTGCATTTATATAATTGTATGGACAATTTAGAGTACACTTGGTAAACACTGAGTGGTTGCACCTGCAGTTCCCAGCTGGTCAGAAGGTGGATCCATGCCCACTCTCTGACCCTTGAGGTGCACGTTTCTCACTGAGGGGTTTGGCTCCTTTTGGAGCTAGTGGAGGCTGGACCTCTTCAGGACCCGTCGTGGTTTCAACTTCAGGACAATGCTCAGGTAAGTACACACAGGCAGGAGCCAGACTTCTTCAGGAACCAACAGGAGGCAACATCATGAGAGTAAAAGATGTGGAAAAAGTGGGCAGAAGCTTTCTCCAAGTGGTTACAGCCAAGGGTTTCCATTTTCAGAGGATCCAGCAGAGAAGGGGCTTTATATGGGAACTTGTGGAGTTTACTCTTAATTTTGTGTGTGATGTTGACAGTGTCTAGTGTCATTTTGGGGGGATATGGTTTCCGGTGTTCTTGGCACCATTTATTGAGGATAATGTCTTTCCCCATTGTGTGTCCTTAGCTCTTTTGTTGTGAATTAACTGACAACATAAACTGGGTTTATTCCTGTGCTCTCTATTCTATCACTCTGGTTCATGTGCCTGTTTTTGTGCCAGTACCACACTGCTTAGGTGACTGTAGCTTCATCATGTTCTGTGAAGTCTGTGAGAAATTTGCCTCTAGCTGTTTTCTCCTTTCTTAGGATCATTTAGGTTATTCCGGGTTCTTTGTTCTACACAAATGCTAGGATTTCTTGGTTTTTGTGTCCATGAAAAAAAAGCTATTTGAATTTGATAGAGTTTGCAATTAATGTGTACACTGCTTTTGCTTGATGAATGTTATACCAATGTTCTTCTAATGTATGAGCACAAATTTTGTGGATGTGTGTCCTGTATCAATTTCTTTATCACTGTTTTATAAGTTTCCATGTGCAGGCCTTTCATATACTTTATAATTTATTTCTAGGCATTTTGGTTATTTTTTGGTACAATTGTGAAATAATTTGTTAATAATTTATCTTTCTGGAACTTATTAGCATATAGAAAGTCAACTCATTTTTCTTTTTTTAATATTTTTATTGCTTTATAATCATTTTACAATGTGTCAAATTCCAGTGAATAGCACAATTTTTCAGTTACACATGAACATATATATATATATACTCATTGTCAAATTTTTCTCTCTGTGAGCTACCATAAGATCTTGTATTTATTTCCCTGTGCTATACAGTATAATCTTGTTTATCTATTCTACAATTTTGAAATCCCAGTCTATCCCTTCCCACCGTCTGCCCCCTTGGCAACCAGAAGATTGTATTCTATGTCTATGTGTCTATTTCTGATTTGTATTTATGCTGTTTGTTTGTTTGTTTGTTTGTTTTAGGTTCCACATATAAGTGATCTCATATGGTATTTTTCTTTCTTCTTCTGGTTTACTCCACTTAGAATGACATTCTCCAGGAGCATCCATGATGCGCAAATGACGTTATGTTTTTCGATTTATATGGCTGAATAGTATTCAATTGTATAATTATACCACTTCTTATTTATCCAGTCATCTGTTGATGGACATTTAGGCTGTTTCCATGTCTTGGCTACTGTAAATATTGCTGCTATAAACATTGGGACACAAGTGTCTTTTTGAAGTAGGGTTCCTTCTGGACAGAGCCCCAGGAGTGGGATTCCTGGGTCATATGATAAGTCTATTCCTAGTCTTTTGAGGAATCTCCATACTATTTTCCACAGTGGCTGCACCAAGCTGCATTCCCACCAACAGTGTAGGAGAGTTCCATTTCTCCACAGCCTCTCCAGCATTTGTCATTTGTAGATTTTTGGATGATGGCCATTCTGACTGGTGTGAGGTGATACCTCATTGTAGTTTTGGTTTGCATTTCTCTGATAATTAGTGATATTGTGTATATTTAAAAATTGATTTTTCTGTATTGATATTTTATCATACAACTTTTCTAAACTCATTTATTTTATCAGTTTTTTTTTTGGTGGTTTGTCTCTGTAACAGCATCTTCAGAATACCCACAAAAGGAGCAGTCATAATCATAATGATTAGATATAAAAATGTCAGGTCTAAGTGTAAACTATTGGATGGCAAGTCAAGGGAAAACTTGAGTACAAAATAATATATACAAAATTGTTAAGAATTACCAAAGGAGAACATAGTTGTAAATTAAGAAGTGTGACAAATACAATCAGGACGTGAAGCAGGCACACTCATGCCATCACTCTACTCTAATAGTGATAACTTTTTATAGCCCATTAACAAGTACAAGTAATTAACGAGGAGGTGATTCATGACAAGGAGAGCACACCAGAGAGTGTGCTTTGATGCATTAAAGTGTAGTTGAAAGAAAAGCACCTGGTTTACACCCAGTAGATTCCATACATCATGAAAAATTTGAACTAAAGCCAGCCCAGGCTTCCTACCATATTCAACTATCATAAGTAAATTAGAGATTTGTTTAACACTTAATTTATTGAAGATAGAAAATTAAATCTAGTAGTATAAAGTACCATTAGGGAAAGATAAAATAAGTTAAATACCTTGAAACCAGAGGATGTATTTATGAACAGTTTACTGGAACAAATTCATCTATATGGTATAATAGAAGATTTATGAGTAGAGGTAATAAGCCCAACAAGTCTGATGATAACAGGTTGTTCAGAAAATAATTTTAGTTCAATTTTAATTATTAATTAAAAACAAAACTGTTAATACAATTTAGTATAATTTTAAAAGGTACAGGTATGTAGATGCAGGATATAAGCTTCTCTAGAGAATAAGCATAAACAATGCTGTAGTTTGCTTAAAAGCAGCCACCAATTAAGAAAGTATTCAAGGTTAAGAACACATTCATCTCAATATCAATAGCAAAATAATAAACCTCATAATTTAATACTAGACTAATCTATTAGTTAGTAAAAGCAATACTATTCATATTGGTAGCAAGAAATATTTATCCTTGCATAAGCTTATATCAGTATGAATCACTTACTGATGTTTAACAGCAAAATAAACCCTAAGCAATTCTTAATTATTTTTAAAAACTGTTAGTCCAACACAGGTTTGCATTTAAGGAATGACTTTGTAAAAGGAAAAGGAACTTTGTAATCACATGTCCTGCATGTTTACCAGGAAGTTTACCTCTAGCACTTCTAATCTTAGAGGCACTGCCTAACAGAGGACATATTTAATGGCCATGGTTTCCTGACACTGAAAATGGAGAATAATCACTTGTTTTCTAAATAAGCAGCTGGGAGAATGGCATAAGGTTTTTACTATCTCTTTTCATCAGTGAAATTGACCTTCCCAATAAGAGGTGGGAGCCATATAAAATGAGAAGATCCTTTGGTGCTTTATGTGTTTAATCTATAAAATAAGTAACTGAATCTTAACGGATAGCATAGCATTTAATGGGTTAATAATTTTGGTTGTGGTGGCCCCAATGAATATAACAAGCTCCAAGTGATTAAAATTTAGACCAGCTTTTCAAAATGCTGTAGCATGTATTGATCCAATACATTGATTTACAGAAAAAAGTACTCTAAGAATAATAGCTCAATTCAAATTTAGAATTCATTTCAGCAATAGATTTTATACCCTCAGAATTGGATCAGAAGATCCCAGTGTTGTAACTGCTGAAAATGCTTCATTTAATGATTAAAGTTCTGTGAGATATGAGTTCAGACTGGATTGATCCCAATAAGTTTGTATGTATTACACACTTGTCCCAGTATGAGAGGACAAGAGAATTAAGGTTCACTTTATAAAAGCACCATCAAATTAATTGGTGATACAGTAAAATTTTAATAATTTATACATACCCTAGTGTAGAACATAGTTTGCTACGGTAGCAGAACACAACAATTGCATCAAACATAAATCTTTATTTCCTCAAGGTTAAGTCCTCTTCCTATGAACAGATTTATAATCTACATTCTTTTACTAATATTACATGTTTGCTCACTGTGTCACTTTTCACATTAATTAAAGGGAATTCCTAGGTTTTGGAAATTTAGAGAGGCCCAAATATCATCAATTTATGTATATTATTGCACCAATGCTGGCCTTAACCATGGCTTTCACATTAGCAGTTCCTCTTAACATAACTTATCCACTATCCACTGATGTAAACTTAGGCACACTTCTTTTACTGGCTGTATGAAGCCTAGCTTCTTATTCCATGCTCTGATCTGGATGAGCATAATATTAAAAATACACACTAATCAGAGCTTTATGAGCAAGAGCACAATCTCAAATAAAGTAAACTAGCAATTATTGGTTTATCATTCCTACTGATTAATGGATCATTTATACTCTCAGTTATTAAACAAGAATACCTATGATTAATTTTCCCCTCCCAAACCCTAGCTAGATTTTTTTTTATATTTACCTCTACTGTAGCAGAAATCAACAGAGCCCCATTATGATTTAACAGGAGAATCAAAACTTGTATATACCTTCCATGTAGAATATGTAGCAGGTCTATTTTCTCTGATCTTTATAGCTGAATATGTCAGTATCACTATAATAAATGGTTTCAAAATTATTCTATTTTTAAGGGCATTTCAAAATCCCTAGATAACAGAATTATATACAGCCAAATTACATACAGCCAATGTTATTATTCAAACATGTCTCCTAACAATATCCTTTCTATGAATTTGAATATCCTACACACAATTTTGAGATGATCATCTTATACGTCTCTTATTTTTTAACATTTTTATTGAGTTATAGTAATTTTACAATGTTGTGTCAAATTCCAGTGTAGAGCAAAATTTTTCAGACATACATGAATATATATATATTCATTGTTACATCATATTCCCTGTGAGCTACCACAATATCTTGTATATATTTCCCTGTGCTATACAGTACAATCTTGTTTATCTATTCTGCATATGCCTGTCAGTATCTACAAATTTTGAACTCCCAGTTTATCCCTTCCCATCCCTCTCTCCCTTGGTAACCACAAGTTTGTATTCTATGTCTATGAATCTATTTCTGTTTTGGATTTATGTTCTCTTTTTAGATTTCTATTTTATACATCCCTTATTTATGAAAAAAATTAACACAAAGACTAGCTCTATGTATATGTTTCAGTACCTGTCAGTGCATCAGGCATCCCACTACAAACATAAGAATTATGTCTGACCAAAGAGTTTTTGTTTGTTTGTTTTGCTCTGCTTTTAGGGGGGAAGTAAGTAGGTTTATTTATGTATGTTTAAATTTATTATTATTATTATTATTATAATCATTTAAAATATTTAATATATTATTATTATTATTATCATCATCATCTAAGCATACAATTTACCACTGATCTATACCCTCCCCCAAAATAGTTCTTTTAAAATAGTAAATAAAAGAGGTCAAATCAGTTCCTAGAATCATAGGAATTGATCCTACCCCTAAGAATTTTAAAATGTTCATGCTACCACATTATACCACATTCTATGGTGAATATAGTCTGTTAAATAAACTATCAGGCACATAGCCTAAGAGTATTGTTTTATATGTTTAGTAGACTAGTAAACCCTATTTTTACTGTCATTCTACTGAACATTATCTCAGGAATCATTATTTTAATAAAAAGCTCACATGGTACTAGTATTTCCATTCTAAAAGAAAATTAAATGCACAAGTTATAGAAGCAACCAACAAGTATTTTCTAACAAAAAACACCACATCAATACTGTTTATATTGGATATTATTATTAATCTAGTATACTCCAGTCAATGAACAAGTACAAAGTTCTTTAATCTAAGAGCATCCACCATTTTAACAATAGCCCTAGACATAAAATTGAACTTCCCCCATTTCTTTTCTGAGTGATTGAATTTATACAGGGCATACGTCATACAATAGAGCCAATCTTATTAATGTGACAAATGTACACCCCTATGTGTTACACCAAATCTCACTGCCCACTAAACATACTATTCATCAAAGCTGTATTATGAAGTATCATCAGCAGCTGAGACAGACTAACAAAACCCACTACAAAATGTATAGCCTGCTCATCAACTGTCCATATAAGATGAATAAAAGCTATTGCAATGTGTAATCCAATCATGACAACCCTAAATGCACTAATTTGTATCAAAAACTCTGTCAACTTACTATATATGCCCTGTGCATGGACTGCAACAGTGTCATTATCACACACATAAAATAAAACTCTTCTGATCACAATTTTTATCCCCATCATCATATTGTCTTAGGTGGTCTGCCACCAGTATAAGGGTTTTTCCTCAAATGAGTAATAACTCAAGATATAACAAAATTCATTAACATCAACCTACAAACATTAATATTCCTTGCAGCATTATTCAACATATATTTGTACTTCTGGCTAAAATCCTCCAAGGCACTACCTATATTTTTATCAATAAATTATAAAAAAAATGAGATTTTAAACATAGAAAACAACACTCTGATTATTACTAATCCTAACAGTCACAGGATTACTGCCTTAATATCAACGGTATCAGTGCTTAAGCATGGATTCAGGTTGTACACACCAACAGTTTTCAAATGTTTAAGGAAGTACAATTTCATTTCTGAAAATACAGATTACAAGAGTTTGCACTACATCAATTGAAGCCAATCAAACACTTTAATTAAGGAAAATACTTAGTAGATTGGTGGGCTTCCACTACAGGAAGTTTCAGTCAGCAGATAAATCTTCTAGTAAACTGGCTTCAGTCTATTTCTCTCTAGATTGCTTTGGGCACTCCTTCCATGTTTAGTTTTGTTATCAACATGGGATGTCTTCTTTTTTTAAGGTTTTATTTTATTTCTTTTGGTAATGTCTTTTCCATTTCAATTTACTAGTCTTACACGTTGATAAAATTGATTCTTAAGTATTCTAGTAATATTGATATTATGTAAAATATAATTCTGTTAAATTATTCTTGACATTATTCATTGTTACTGTGTACAAGAAAGAAATTCTGATACATTGACAATTTGTATTGTCTACTTGCTGAAGTATTTGAGTTGCTTACAGCTTAAAAGTTGAGCTACTTAATGAATTGTTCATGATTTCAAGATTTATATATATATATATATGATGATGTCATCTGATTGGTGAATAGATTTGTTTTTAGTGTAACAATTTTATTTGTTGATACTTTTACTGTCTTTCACCCTGGCTTTTTGTGGAAGTTCCAGGAAAATAGTGAATAAAAGTGTTGAAAGGAAACCTCTGGGCTTTATTCCAGATTTTTATTTACTGTTTCTTATAATGCTGTGTATCATACTAAGATAATTTGTTTCTACCCCTATTTTCAAGAGTGTTTATAACATGAAGTAAGAGTGGAGTTTTTTAAAGTTTCTTGTGATCAATTGAATCAGATTATGTGATTTCTCCTGCTGTAATATTGTTGTTTATTATACCATTTAGTTTTATGTTAAAATTTAAGACATTGTTTAGTTTAAAATGTTAAAAAATTATAAAATCTTCTGTGGAGACATTTGCTTAAGGTCCATAATCTTTTTATTGTGTGGTTAAATTAAGGTAAGTAGTATTTTAGGTAAGTGGAGGAATCGAATTTAATAGGCAAATTGATTGTTTTTGTGATGTTTCTGTGGGATTTTATTCCATCAAGATAGTCTTAGTTTATTCCAAGAAAATAGGATTAAGGGATGAGGGGTAGAGACAGGGTGAAAGTAAAATAGTCAGTGGTAAGTGTTAGGCAAAGGGTGTTAGGGGTCAGTGCTAGGGAACAGGGGTCTGGGGAAATAGTGGATGTTTATGTCATGAGTATGGGCTGTGGTTGGGTCTATGGGCAAGAGCTGGGTTAGGCATTATGGGTCAGGGCAAAGGTCAAGGTCTGGGTCATGGTCTAGGTCAGGGTCTAGGGTTTAGGGTCTAAGGTCAGAGTCAGGGTCAGGGTTTTAGGGTTCAGGTTAGGGTGTGAGGGTTCAGGTTCGGGTTCAGGCTTGAGTTGGGGTTTGATTCGGGGTCGGGGTTGGTGTTGTAATCAGGTTAGGGTTAAGGTTAGGGTCAGGGTTCAGGCTTATGGTCAGTGTTCAGGCTTAGGGTCAGGGTTCAGGTTCAGGGTCAGTGTTTTGGTTCAGGGTCAGGGTTAGGGCTAGGGCTCTGTCTATGGCTAGGGTTATGGTAAAGGCTTGGTTTCAGGTTAGGGTTTAGGTTTAGGGTTAGGGTAGGGTTAAGGTAGGATTAGGGTTAGTGTTAAGGGTAGGGTTATGGTAAGGTCCAGTTCAGCATCTGGGTCTGGGTCAGAGTCTGGGTCAGGGTCAAGTTCAGGGGTCAGCATTAGGGTCTGGATAGGAGGCAGTGGTCAGTGTTAAGGTCAGTATTTTTGGTGTGAGGACAAGGTTCAGGGACAGGTCCAGGGTCAATGTTGGTCAGGGTCATGTTCAGGTACAGTGTTTATGGTCAGGGTCAGCAGATGGGGTCAGGGCTTCTGGGTCAGGGCTTGGATAGGACTAGTGTTAGGACCAGGGCTAGGACTAAAACCAGGGCCAGGGTTAGGGTTTGGGCCAGAGTCAGGGCTAGGGTCAGGGTCAGTCAAGTTCAGGGCTAGTGCTGTGATAGGGCTAGGGCTCAGGGTACAAGTTTAGGGCACAGGTAAGTAGGATGCTGGCCTAGGTGATGGTTAGGGTACATGTTCATGTTTAGTATGAGGTTGAGGGAGAGGGTGAGGTTGAGGGAGAGGATAAGGGTGAGGGTCAGGATGAGAGTGAGGTTCGGGGTCAGGTTAGAGGTCCGGGACAAATTTGTGGTTGGGGTTGGGTTTGTGTTTGTGTTTGGGGTTGGGGTTAGGGTTAGGGTTAGGGTTAGGGTTAGGATTGAGTTTAGGGTTAGGGTTTGGGTTGGGGTTAGGTTTGGGATTGTGGTTGGGGTTGGGGCAAGGTTAGGGTTGGAGCTGGGGCTGGGGCTGGGGCAGGTTCAGGGTCAGGGTTGAGGGATAGGAGAAGTGTTCATGGTTAGGGTCAGGGTTCAAGGTTAGGGTCTGGATCCCAGAATGGAACATGTGGAGAAGCATACATTCAGCTAGCCTAAAGGGCAAGGATAAATATAGAATCACTTACCCTGTGTTCTCACCATGTTTCCTAGAGCCGGTTTCAAGGTAAAGGCAGTTTGCGATGGAAAATCGAGTTGGAGAGAGTGCCTCCCCATATATACACATAGGTATGACTGTGTCCAAATCAATGAAACTCAGTGTTCGCAAAAAGGTAAGTGATGGATGGCTTCCACACACATTCAGTTCCGAGATTTATTTTTTAACATTTTTTATTGATTTATAGTCATTTTACAATGTTGTGTCAATTTCCTATTTAGAGCACAATTTTTCAGTTATACATGAACATATATTTCACATTTTTCTCTCTGTGAGCTACCATAAGATCTTGTATATATTTCCCTGTGCTATACAGTATAATCTTGTTTAACTATTCTACAATTTTGAAATCCCAATCTATCTCTTCCCACCCCCCTCCCCCTTGGCAGCCACAAGTTTGTATTCTGTGTCTCTGAGTCTATTTCGGTTTTGAATTTATGCTTTTTTTTTTTTTTGTTTCCACATATGAGTGATCTCTTATGGCATTTTTCTTTCTCTTTCTGTCTTACTTCACTTAGAATGACATTCTCCAGGAACATCCATGTTACTGCAAATGGCGTTATGTTGTCGGGTTTTATGGCTGAATATTATTCCATTGTATAAATATACCACTTCTTCTTTAACCAGTCATCTGTTGGACATTTAGGCTGTTACCATGTCTTGGCTATTGTAAAGCTGCTATGAACATTGGGGTGCATGTGTCATCCTGAAGTAGGGGTCCTTCTGGATATATGCCCAGGAGTGGGATTCCTGGGTCATATGGTAAGTCTATTCCTAGTCTTTTGAGGAATCTCCATACTGTTTTCCACAGTGGCTGCACCAAACTGCATTCCTACTAGCAGTGTAGGAGAGTTCCATTTTCTCCACAGCCTATCCAGCATTTGTCATTTGTGGACTTTTGAATGATGGCCATTCTGACTTGTGTGCGGTGATACATCATTGTAGTTTTGATTTGCATTTTTCTGATAATTAATGATATTGAACATTTTATCATGTGTCTATTGATCATTTGTATGTCTTCCTTGGAGAATTGCTTGTTTAGATCTTCTGCCCATTTTTGGATTGTGTCATTTATTTTTTTCTTTTTGAGTCATATGAGCTGCTTATATATTCTGGGGATCAAGCCTTTATCGATTTCATTTGCAAAATTTTCTCCCATTCCGTAGGTTGTCTTTTTATTTTACTTATGGTTTCCTTTGCTGTGCAGAATCTTGTAAATTTCATTAGGTCCCATTTATTTATTCTTGCTTTTACTTCTACTAGGAGAAAAATTTTATATGTATGTCAGATAATGTTTTGCCTATGTTTCCCTCTTATTGTATCTTGTCTTATATTTAAGTCTTTGATACATTTTGAGTTTATTTTTGTGCATGTTGTTAAGGGAGTGTTCTAGCTTCATTGTTTTACATGCTGCTGTCCAGTTTTCCCAATACCATTTGCTGAAGAGTCAGTCTTTATTCCATTGTATATTCTTGCTTCCTTCATCAAAGATTAGTTGACCAAAAGCTTGTGGGTTCGTTTCTGGGTTCTCTTTTCTGTTCCATTGGTCTATATGTCTGTTTTTGTACCAATACCCTGCTGTCTTAATAACTGTAGCTCTATAGTATTGTCTGAAGTGTTGGAGAATGATTCCTCCAGCCTCTTTCTTTCTCTTCAGTAATGCTTTGGTAATTCTAGGTCTTTGATGGTTCCATATAAATTTTATTATGATTTATTCTAGTTCTGCAAAATATGTCCTGGGTAATTTGATAGGGATTGCATTAAATATGTCAATTGTCTTGTGCAGTGTGACCATTTTAACAATATTGATTCTTCCAATCCAAGAGCATGGGATATCTTTCCAATTTTTAAAGTCTTCTTTAATTTCCTTCATCAATGTTTTTTTTAAATTTTTTATTGATTTATAATCATTTTACAATGTTGTGTCAATTTCCAGTGTAGAGCACAATTTTTTCAGTTATACATGAACATATATATATTGATTGTCACATTTTTTCTCTGTGAGCTACCATAAGATCTTGTATATATTTCCCTGTGCTGTACAGTGTAATCTTGTTTATCTATTCTAAAACTCTGAAATCCCAGTCTATCTCTTCCCACCCCCTGCCCCCTTGACAACCACAAGTTTGTATTCTATGTCTATGAGTCTACTTCTGTTTGTATTTATGATTTGTTTTTTTTTTTGTTTTGTTTTTTGGGTTTTTTGTTTGTTGGTTTTGTTTTGTTTTGTTTTTTTAGTTTCCACAGATGAGCAATCTCATATGGTATTTTTCTTTCTCTTTCTGGCTTACTTCACTTTAATGACATTCTCCACGAACATCCATGTTGCTGCAAATGGCATTATATTGTCAGCCTGTGTTGCTGAGTAGTATTCCATAGTTTATATATACCACTTCTTCTTTATCCAGTCATTTGTTAATGGACATTTAGGCTGTAGGTGACACCTGCACCCCAATGTTCATAGCAGCATTACCTACAATAGTCAAGACATGGAAACATCCTTCATCATTGGTTCATAGTTTTCTGTGTATAATTCTTTCACCTCCTTGGTTAGATTTGTTCCTTGTTATTTTATTACATTGGGTGCTATTTTAAAGGGGATTGTTTCCTTACTTTCTATTTCTGTTGATTCATAAACAGTGTAAAGAAATGCAACAGATATTTGAACGTTAATCTTGTAACCTGCTAACTTGCTGAATTCTTTGATTAGCTCTAGTAGTTTTTGTGTGGACCTTTTAGGGTTTTCTATATACAGTAACTTGTTGTCGGCATATAGTGACACTTTTATCACTTCTTTTCCAACTTGGATCCTTTTATTTCTCTCTCTTGTCTGATTGCTGTGGCTAGGACTTCCAACACTGTGTTGAATAGGAGTGGTGATAGTGGGCATCCTTTTCCCAGATTTTAGTGGGAAGCTTTTGAGTTTTTCACCATTTTGTACTATTGTGGCTGTAGGTTTCTCATATATAGCTTTTATATGTTGATATGTTCCTTCTATACATACTTTGGTGACAGTTTTTATCATAAATTGGTGTTGAATTTTATCAAATGCTTTTTCTGCATCTATTGAGATGATCATGTGGTTTTTGTCTTTTCTCTTGTTGATGTGATGTATTACATTGATTGATTTGCATATGTTGAAACACCCTTGTGTCCCTGGGATGAACACCACTTGGTCATGAAGTATAATCTTTTTTATGTGTTGTTGGATTGTATTTGCTAATATTTTGATGAAGATTTTGGCATCTATGTTCATCAGTGATATTGGCCTATAATTTTATTTTTTGGTAGTGTCTTTGCCTGGTTGTAGTATCAGGGTGATGTTGGCTTTATAGAATGATTTTGGGAGCATTCCCTAGTTTTCAATCTTCTGGAAGAGTTTGAGAAGGACTGGTATCAGTTCTTCTTTGCATGCTTTGTACAATTCCCCGGTGAAGCCATCAGGTCCTGGATTTTTATTTATAGGGAGGTTTCCTATTGCAAATTAGATTTCATTTCTAGTGATCAGTTTGTTCAAGTGGTCAGTTTTTATTGATTCAGTCTTGGTGGACAGAATGTTTCCAGAAACTTGTGCATCTCCTGTAGGTTATCCAGTTTTGTTACATACAGTTTTTCATAATATGCTCAAATGGTAGTCTGTATTTCTATTTTGTTTGTTGCAATTTCTCCATTTCCATTCTTTTTTTGGCTAATTTGTGCTCTCTCTTTTTTCTTCTTTGTGAGTTTGGCCAGAGTTTTGTCGACTTTATTTACTTTTTCAAACAACCAGATTTTGGTTTGGTTGATTTTACCTATGGTCTTGTTAATCTCTATTTTCTTTATTTCCTCCCTAATCTTTATAATTTCCTTCCTTCTGCTGCCTTTTGGGGTTTTTTGGTCTTCTTTTTCTAGTTTATTCAGCTGGTGGGTTAAATTGTTTATTTGAGGTTTTTCTTCTTTTTAGAGGAAGGGCTGTATTGCTATAAACTTCCCTCTTAGCACTGCCTTTGCTGTGTCCCATAAATTTTGTGTGGTTATGCTTTCATTGTCATTTGTCTCAAGGTATTTTTTAATTTCAGCTTTCACTTCCTCATTGACTCATTGTTTTTTTTAATAACATTTTGTTTAATCTCCAAGCTTTCCTTTTCTTCTTCTTTGTTTCTCTGTTGTTGATTTCTGGTTTCATGGCATTGTTGTCAGTATAGATGCTTGAGATAATTTCTATCTTCTTAAAATTGTTGAGGTTTCTTTTGTGCCCAAGTACATGTTCTACTGAGAACAAGAAATTTAAAAAAGAAAAAAATTCTATATTTTCCTTCCTCCCTCTCCCACTCTCAATGATTTATATGCCTTCTTTTATAATTTTGTGTTTATTTTATTTGTAATTCATGAGTTATCACCTTTCCAGTTGTGAGTTTCTCATTTATGTAGCATCCTGCTGCTTTTCTATTTAGAATAGACTTTTCAATATTTCTTTTAGCATGGGTTTAGTGTTGCTAAACTCTTGTAGTTTTTTCTTGTCTGTGAAATTCTTTGTCTCTCCTTCTATCCTAAAGGATAGCCTTGTTGGATAAAGTATACTAGGCTGCATCTTTTTTTCATTCAGGGCTTTGAAAATATTTTGCCACTCCCTTCTGGCCTGTAGTGTTTGTGTAGAGAAATCAGCTGAAAGTCTTATGGTGGTTCCCTTGTAACTCCCTCTTTGCTTTTCTCTTGCTGACTTTAGGATCATTTCTTTATCCTTGACTCTGGCCATCATGATTATGATATGTGTTGTTGTGGGTCTTTTTGGGTTCTTCCTGTTTGGGACCCTCTGAGCTTCCTATACTTGGATATCTGATTCCTTCTTTAGTTTGGGAAGTTTTCAGTCATGATTTCTTCAAAAACCTTTTCAATCCCCTTTGATCTTTCTCCCCCTTCTGGGACCCCTATTATGCAAAGATTGGGATGCTTTATATTATCCCATAGGTCCCTTATGTCATTTTCATTTATTTTAATTTGTTTATCTTGTAGCTCTTCTCATTGGGTGCTTTCTATTGTCCTGTCTTGTAGGTCACTAATTCGTTCCTCTGCATTTTCTAGTCTGGTTTGCTCAGCCATTAGATCACTCCTCATCTAAGTCAATGAGTTTATCAATTCTACTTGGCTCTTCTTTATAGCTTCAATTTCATTTTTGGCATATTTTATTTCTCTAAACACTATCTCTTTTAGTTCCCTCAATACTTTGATCACTCCTTTTTTGAAATGTTGATCTAGTAGGCTATCAATGTCTATTTCATTGATTTTCTTTCAGGGTATTTCTCTTGGTCTTTTAATTGGGGATGCTTTCTCTGCTTCTTCATCATGCTCATGCCTCTCTGGCACTGTGGTTTATGGAGTTTCAGTTATCTATTTTTCTCCTTAAGAAATGTATCTATCTAATGCCTATGTAGGAATAAGACTTAGAAAAAAAAAGAGAGAAAGAATTTTAAAAGAATGGAGAAAAAAAGGTTTGAAAAGAGTGTATAATGAATGATAGAAGAGCAAGTTGAAGCAGAACAGCAATCCGGTTGAGATGTCATTTAAAAACCTTTAAAAAAGGAGAAAAGTGGAAAAGATGTATCTGAAACTTGTGTGTAATCAATAACAGGACATCAAAGCCAAGAGAAATAAAAATGAATTAAGAAGTAAAAATTAAAAGTGTGATAGAAAATATAACAGGTAAAAACAGATTTATAAAAACAAAAAAGGAGGGGCTCAGTGTTCTCCTGTAGACTGTGTGCTTTTGATGTGAGATCTTTCTGTGTTTATCCTGTTTTGGAAGCTCAGCTTGCTGTTTCCAGAGGCCGTCCATTGGCACCCTTGTCTGTGCTGCTCCCAGTGCCTGTCAGCAAGCAGATTGTGCCTCCTCCCAACACTGAGTCGGGTGCAGCTCTCCTTTGCTATGGGCGGGCATGTCACTGCCCCTCCCGATGCCACAGTCAGATTTTGCAGACTGGCCAGGTAGAAGGGTGGGTCACTCCCCCTCCCAGCACTGTGGTCAGGGGCTGCATTCCTGCCCAAAAATCTGGGGCCACCCTCCTTCTCCTGGTGCCAGTCGCTTTGCTGCTTTGTGCTGCTTTGCTCTCTGCCTGGGTCCATGCACCACAGGTGGTCTCAGGGAAGACTGAGGAACATCCCTGTCACTGCCGAAGGCCAAAACCAAGCTCCTTGTTTGTCTTGGCAGAGTAAGTTTTCTGAGGGACCAGGACGGAAAGATCCTATCTGCCTCAGGCTGTTGTCAAGTCTCTGCTTGGCCCTTGAGTCTAAGTCCTTAGGTGCAGATGCAGGTTTTGCCCCCAACCCCACTTGGGTGCTAAGCACCAGAGGATATGGTGGCTGTGCCTGAGGCCAGCCTCTCTTCACCTGAAAACTTTCCATGGATTTTCATATATGAGGGTATGCATCCTTCCCCCAGGGCATGTCAACCAGTTGTTTTATGGAGGGCCCAGGTTTTTCTGCCCTGTGCACCCACACCCATGTTGCACAGCCCTCTGCAGCCCCCTGGGGCTGCCTCAGTGCAGCTGCCCCCATCCTCCACCTGCCTTGGGCAGTCTGGTCCTGGCCCTGGCTGCTGGCCCGTGTCTCTGGCTGGGTGTTGCAGGGAGCCCCTGTGCCTGTTTAACTTAGTTCTGTTGGTCAAGGGCTGCTCTGTACAGATCCGAGCCTCAGAGGCTCCCCCTCTCTCCTGCCAGTCTCTCAGTTGGAGAGGGGAGACCCACCAAACTAGCACCAGTCCTTCTTTTCTGCTCCCTCCCCCAGGACCCGTCCCACTCTGCTTTGCCTTTTCTTCTTTCTTTTTTCCTTTTCTCCTACTAGATTTTTGGAGTCTCTATCTTTTGAAGAGGACAATATTCTGTTGGAGTTCTGCAGGTGCTCTGCTTGGCTGAGTGGGACTGTGGATGTGAGTCTTGGTGCATTTGTGGGAGAGGGTGAGCTATGAGTATCCTTCTACTCCACCATCTTGGCTTCCTCAGTTCCAAGATTTTAATATGTGAAGAGGCATACATTCAACTAGCCTAAAGGGCAAAGGTACATCTACAAACAGTTACTCTCATTTCTAACCATGTTTCTTGGGGCCTATTTCAAGGTAAAGGAAGTTTGCAATAGAAAACGGAGTTGGAGCAAGTGCCACCCCTTATATATATAGGTAAGCCTGTCTCCATAAAACAGAATCTCTCTGCACACAAGGTAGGTGAAGGAAGGTTTCCACACACATTCAAATCCCAGAATAGAACATGTTGAGAAACATTCCTTGAGCTAGCCTAAAGTACAAGGGTACATGTAGAAACACGGACCCAGATTTTTCAGCATGTTTATAGGTCCAGTTTCAATTAAAGGTAGCTTGCATTGGAAAACCGAGTTGGAGCTAGTGCTTCCCCTTATATATATGGGTAGGCCTGTCTCCCTAATACAGAATCTGTGTTCCCTACAAGTTAGATGAAGGACGGAGTGCACACACATTGGATCCCAGAATGGATATGTGGAGAAGAATTCATTCAGGTAGCCTAAAGGGCAAGTGTTTCTAACACTTACCCATATTTCTCAGCTTTTTTTCCTATAGCCACACACATTCGGATCCCTATATGGAGCATGTGGAGAGGCACTCTTTCATCTAGCATAAAAGGCATAGGTACATCTAGAAACACTTATCTGATAACTCAGCATGTTTCCTAGAGCCAATTTTAAGAGAAAGGCAGTTCGCACTGAAAAACAGATTTGGAGTGAGTGCCTCCAGATAGGTCACTTGCATAGTTCCTCTAACACAGGACACCTGTGTTCCCAACAAGCTATTTGAAGGAAGACTTCCAGACACATACAGATCCCAGAATGGAGCATGCAGAGAGGCATTCTTTCACCTAACATAAAGGACATGGGTACATCTAGAAACACTTACTCTGTTTTCTCAGCATGTTTCCTAGAGGCGGTTTCAAGGCACAGGCAGTTTGTGCTGGAAAACCGAGCTGGAAACAGTGCTTTCCCAAAGATATGTAAGTAGCATTGTTCTGCTAACCCAAAAACCCCGTGTTACCCACTAGCTAGGGGAAGGATATCTTATATGAACACTTACTCTGCTTTCTCAGCATGTTTCCTAGAGTTGGTTTCAAGGGAAAGTCACTTTGCACTGGAAATCCAATTTGGAGCAATTGCCTCCTGAAAGATAGGTAAGTTGCATAGTTCCCCTAACACAGAATTCCTGTGTTCCAAACAAGCTAGTTTAAGGCCAACTTCCACACACATTCGTATCCCACAATGAAGCATGTGGAGAGGAGTTCTTTCATTTAGCATAAAGAGTATGGGTACATCTAGCAATAAATTCTCTGATTTCTCAGCATGTTTCCGACAGCCGGTTTCAAAGGAAAGGCAGTTTGCTCCAGAAAACTGATTAGAAGCAAGCACCTCTTGATGGATATGTAAATAGCATAGTTCTCATCAAACAGAAACCCTGTGTCCAAAGCAAGCTAGATGAAGGACAGCTTGCATATACATTAGAATCCCAAATGTACAATGTGGGGAGGTGTTCTTTCATGGAGCATAAAGGGCATGGGTACATCTAGAAAAACTTTCTGTGATTTCTCAGCATGTTTCCTAGAGCCGGTTTCAAGGGACTGGCACTTTGCCCTGGAAAATTGTGTTAGAGTGATTGCATCCCCTTAGATATGTAACTAGAATAATTCCCCTAACACAGAAACCCAGTGTTCCCAAAACTCTGAGGGATGGCTTCCACACACATTTGGATCCCAGAATGGAGCATGGGGACAGGTGATCTTTCAGCTTGCATAAAGGGAATGAGTACATCTAGAAATAATTCTTCTGATCTCTCAGCATGTTTACTACAGCCAGTTTCAAGGGAAAGGCAGTTTGCACTGGAAAACCGAGTAGGAACAAGTGCCTCCCCATGGATATGTAAGTAGTGTAGTTCTCATGCCACAGAAACCCTGTGTTCAAAGCAAGCTAGATGAAGGATAGCTTTCACACACATTAGGATCCCAGAATGGAGCATGTGGAGATTCGTTCTTTCTTCTAGCATAAAGGGCATAGGTATCTAAAGATACAGTTAGTCTTAACTCTCCACATGTTTCCTCGAAGCAGTTTCAAGGGAAAGAAGACAGCGCTGGAAAACTGAGTTGGACTGAGTGCCTCCGTATTGATTTGTAAATAGAGTATTCCTCTAACACAGAAACTCAGTGTTCCCAACAAACTAGTTGAAGAATAGCTTACATACACATTTGGATCTCAGAATGGAACATGTAGAGAGGCATAAAGTTCATCTAGCATTTAGAGGATTGGTACATTTAGAAACAATGACTCTGAATTCTTAGCATGTTTCATAGGGCCTGTTTCAAGACAAAGGTACTTTGAGCAGGAAAACTATTTTGGAGCGAGTGCCTCCTATCAATCTGTAGGTAGAGAGTTCCTCCAACACAGAAACAATGTGTTCCCATCAAGCTTGGTTAAAGAAGTCTTCCACACATATTCAGATACCAGAATGGAACATGTGGAGAAGAGTTCTTTCTTCTAGCTCAAATGGCATGGGTACGGCTAGAAACAATTACTCTGATTTCTCAGCGTGTTTCCCAGAGCTGGGTTAAAAGGACAGGCAGTTTACTCTGGAAAACCAAGCTGGAATGTGTGATTCCCCATACGTTTGTAAGTTGCAAAGCTCCACTAACACAGAAAATATGTTTTCCCAACAAGCTAAGTGAAGGACAGCTTCCACACACACTGGGATCCCAGATAGAAACATGTGGAGAGGCGTTCATTCATGTAGCTTAAAGGGCATGATTAGATTTAAAAACCATTATTCTGATTTCCCAGCATGTTTCCTTGAGCCGGTTTCAAGGGAAAGGAATTTTGACCTGGAAAACTATGTAGGAGTGATTGCCTCCCAATTGGTCTCTAAGTAACATTGTTCCCTTAATACAGTAACTATGGTTTTCCAACAAGCTAGATTAAGGAAGTTTTCCCAACATTCGGTTCCCAGAATGGAACATGTGGAGAAGCGTTCATTCATCTAGCTGAAAGGCATATGTACATTTAGAAACACTCTGAATTCTCAGCATGTTTCCTGGAGCCGGTTTCAAGGGAAAGGCAGTTTTTCCTGGAAAACCGAGTTGGAGCTATTGCCTCCCCATACGTATATAACTTGTGTAGTTCCCCTAACTCAGAATCTCTGTGTTCCCAACCAGATAGTTGATGGACAGCTTCCACAGACATTCGTATTCCAGAATGGAACATGTGGTGAGGCGTTAATTCATCTAGCAGAAAGGGAATGTATACATCTAGAAACACTTTTATTTCTCAGCATGTTTCCTAGAGCAGGTTTCGAGGGAAAGGCAGTTTGCCTGGAAAACAGAGTTGGAGCAAGTGCCTCCATATAGGTTTGTAAGTAGAGTAGTTCCCACAACACAGGAACTATGTGTTCATAACAAGCTGGGTGAAGGAGGCCTTACACCCACATTTGGATCCCAGAATAGAACTTGTGGAGAAGTGTTCATTCATCTTGCACAAAGGGCTTGGGTACATCTAACACAAACACTCAGATTTCTCAGCAAGTTTCCTAGAGCAGGGTTCAATGGAACAGCAGTGTGTGCTGGAAAACAGTTGGAGCTCCTGCATCCCCATATGTATTAATGTAATGTAGTTACTTTAACACAGAAACTATGTGTTCTGAACAAGCTATGTGAAGGATGGCTTGCACACATATTCCGAACCAAATAAGGAACTTGTAGACTGGCATTCTTTCATCTAGCACAAAGGACATCTGTACAGCTATATACACTCTGAATTCTCAGCCTGTTTCCTAGAACCAGTTTTAAAGGAAAGGCAGTTTGCACTTGAAAACCGAGTTGGAGTGATTGCCACGGCATACATATGTAAGTAGCGTAGTTCGGCAAACTTCAAAACACTGTGTTCGCAACAAACTATTTGAAGGAAGGCTTCCACACATATTCATATCCCAGAATGGAGATGTGGAGAAGCATTCTTTCATCTAGCATAAAAGGCATGGGTATATCTACAAACACTTACTCTGATTTCTCAGCATGTTTCTCACAGCCGGTCTCAAGGGAAAGGCAGTTTGCAATTCAAAACCGAGTTGGAGCGAGTGTCTCCCAATAGATATGTAAGTAGCTTAGTTCCCCTAACACAGAACACCTGTTTTTCCAACAAGCTAGTTGAAGGGTGGCTTCCACACACATTCGGATCCCAGTATGGAGCAAATGGAGAGGCTTTCTTTCATCTAGCATAAAGGGCATAGTTACATCTAGAAATACTTACACTTATTTCTCAGCATCTTTCCTACAGTTGGTTCCACGGGAAAGGCAGTTTGCCTGGAAAACCGTCTTGGAGCAAGTGCCTCCTCATCGATAGGTAAGTAGCGTAGTTCCCATAAAACAAAACACATGTGTTCCAAACAAACTAATTTAGCAGGACATCCACGCAGATTCAGATCGCAGAATGGAGAATGTGGAGAGGCATTCTTTCATCCACTATAAAGCACTTGGGTACATCTAGAAACAAATTCTCTGATATTTCATCATGTTTCCTAGAGTCAGTTTCAACGGAAAGGCAGTTGGCAATGGAAAACAATATTGGAGCTAGTGCCTCCCCATAGATAATTAAGTAGAATACTTCCCGTAACATAAAAACCTGGTATTCCCAAAAAGCTGGATGAAGGACGACTTCCACACACATTAGGATTCGAGAATGGAGCATGGGGATATCCATTCTCTCATCTAGCATAAAAAGCATGGGTATATCTAGAAAAACGTACTCTGATTTCTCAGCATGTTTCCTAGGGCTGTTTTCAAGGGAAAGGAAGCTTGCACAGGAAAAACTAGTTGGAGCAAGTCCCTCCCCATAAATAAGTAAGTAGCATAGTTCCTTTAACACAGAACACCTGTGTGACCAACAATCTTTTGAGAGCAGCTTCCACACACATTCAGATCCCAAATGGTGCATGTGGAGAGGCGCTATTTCATCTAGCATAAAGAGCATGGTTACATCTAGAAAAACTTACTGTGATTTCTCAGCGTGTTTCCTAGAACCTTTTTAAAGGGAATGGCTGTTTGCTCTGGATATAAGTATTAAAATAAATGCCTCCCCATAGATATTTAAGTTGTGCAGTTCCCAGAACACAGAACAACTCTGTTCCCAACAAGCTATATGAAGGAAGGCTTCCACACTCATTTGGATCCCAGAATGGAGCATGTGGAATGCCGTTCTTTCATCTAGCATAAAAGGCATGGGTATACTAGAAACAGTCTGATTTCTCAGCATATTTCCTACAGCTGTTTCAAGGGATAGGCCATTTGCATTAGAAAACCTAGTTGGAGCGAGTGCCTCCCAATATATAGGTAAGTAGTGTAATTCCCCTAACACAGAACACCTATGTTCCAAACAAAGTAGTTGAAGGAAGGCTTCCACACATATTCAGATGCCAAAATGGAGCATGTGGAGAGACTTTCTTTCTTCTATCATAAAGGGCATGTGTACATCTAGTAATAGTTACTCTGATCCCTCAACATGTTTCCTAGAGTTGGTTTGCAGGGAAAGGCAGTTTGTGCTGGAAAACTGAGTACCAGCAAGTGCCTACTCACAGATATTTATGTAGCGTAGTTCAGTTAACCCAGGAACACTGTGTTAAAAATAAACAACCTGAAGGACAGCTTCCACACACATTGAGATCTCAGATATGAGAATGTGGAGAGTGGCATATTCATTCAGCATAAAGGACCTGGGTACAAGTAGAAACAATGACACTGATTTAATAAAGTGTTTCCTTCAGCCGGTTTCCAAGTAAAGTCAGTGTGCACTGGAAAGTCGAGCTGGAGTGCCTCCCTATAGATATGTAAGTAGCATAGTTCCCTCTCATCAAAAATTCGGTATTACAAACAAGGTAGGTGAAGGATTGCTTCCACACACATTCAGATCTGAGAATGGAACAAGAACAGAGGCATTGCTGCACCTAGCATCAAGGGCTGGGCATCATCTATAAACAGTGACTGTGATTTCTCAGATGTTTCTTAGAGTCACTTTGCAAGGAAAGGCAGTTTGTGCTGGGAAAACAAGTAGGAGGAGCTTCTTCCTGTAGAAATGTAAGTTGCTTTGTTCCCCTCAAGCAGAAACTATGTGTTCCCAACAAGGTAGGATAAGGACGATTTCCACACATATTCAGATCTGAGAATGGAACAAGAAGAGAGGCATTGCTGCATGTAGTATCAATGGCTGGGGAATATCTAGTCACACATACTGTGATTTCTCAGCATGTTTCCTAGAGCTGTATTGTAAGGAAAGGCAGTTTGCACTGGAAAACCGAGTTGGAGTGAGGGCCCCCCCTTGCATATGTAAGTAGCGTAGTTCCCCTCAAGTAGAAACTCTGTGTTCCCAAGAAGGTAGGTGAAGGACTGCTTCAACACACATTCTGATCTGAGAATTAAACAAGGAGCGAGGTGTTGCTCCATCCAGCATCAAGGGCTGCGGGTCATCTGGAAACACTCACTGTGATTTCTCATCATGTTTACTAGAGCTGGTTTGGAAGGAAAGGCAGTTTGTGCTAAAAAACTAAGTTGAAGCGAGGGCCTCCCCATAGATATGTAAACCATGTTCTTCCACTCAAACAGAAACTCTGTGTTCCCAACAAGTTAGATGAAGGATGGCTTCCTCACACACTCAAATCTGAGAATGGAACAGTGAGAGAGGCTTTGCTGCATTTTGCACAAAGGGCTGGAGGTCATCTAGAAACACTGACTGTGATCTATCAGCATGTTTCCTTGAGCCTGTTTCCAAGAAAAGGCAGTTTGTGCAAGAAAACTAAGTTGGAGCTAGAACCTCCCTATAAACATGTAAGTAGCATACTTCCCCTCAGGTAGAAACTCTGTGTTCCAAACAAGGTAGGTGAAGGACGGTTTCCACACACAATCATATCTGATAATGGAACAAGGAGAGAGACGTTGTTACATCTAACATCAGGGATGGGGGATATCTAGAAATAATAACTGTGATTTCTCAGCATGTATCCTTGAGCTGGATTGCAAGGAAAGGCATTTTGTGCTGGAAAAAAGAGTAGACGTGAATCCATTTGAGTAGATATGTAAGTAGAATAGTTCCACGCAAGCCAAAACACAATGTTCCCTACAAGGAAGGTGAAGGACGACTTCCACACACACAGATCTGAGAATGGAACATTGAAAGAGGCATTGCTCCATCTAGCATCAAGTGTGAGCAGATATTCAGAATCACTGACTGTGATTTCTAAATATGTTTCCTAATGCCGGTTCCCAAGGAAAGGCAGTATATGCCAGAACAACGAGTTTGAGCAAGTGCCTGCCCATACATATGTAAGTAGCATAGATCCCCTCAAGCAGAAGCTCAGTATTCGAAACAAGGTAAGGGAAGGACGTCTTCCACACAAATTCAGATCTGAGAATCTAATAAGGAGAGTGGTGTTGCTGCATCTAGCATCAAGGTCTTAGGGACATCTAGAAACACTGTCTGATATATCACCATGTTTCCTAGAGCCGGTTTGCAAGGAAAGGCAGTTTGCAGTGAAAAATCAAGTTGCAGCAAGGGCTTCCCCATAGATATGTAAGTCACGTAGTTCCCCTTAAACAGAACCTCTGTGTTCCCAACAAAGTATGGAAAGGCCAGCTTCCACACACATACCGATCTGAGAATGATAAAAGAAAAGAGCTGTTGCTGCGTCAAGCATCAAGGGCTGGCAGATAGCTAGAAACAGTGGCTGTGATCTCTGCATATTTCCTTGAGCTGGTTTGTAAAGAAAGGCAGTTTGCAATGACAACTAAGTAGGAGTGAGTGTCTTCCCATATATATGCAAGAATTCTAGTGCCCCTAAAGCAGAAAATCTTTGTTCCCAACAAGGTAGGTGAAGGACGACTTCCACACACATTGAGATCTGAGAATGGAACAAGGAGGGAGGTGTTACTGCATCTAGCACCAAGTGCTAGGGGACATCTGGAACTCTGATTGTGATATCTCTACATGTTTCCTTGAGCCAGTTACCAAGGAAAGGCAGTTTGCACTTGAAATCTAACTTGGAGAGAGTGCTTCACCATTGATATGTAAGTAGCATTGCTCCACTCAAGCAAACATTCAGTGATCCCAACAAGGTAGTTGGTCGATGGCTTTCACATATATTTATCTCTAACAATGGAAAAAGGAGGGAAGCGTTGCTGTATCTTGCTTCAAGGGCTAGGGGGCATCTAGAAACACTGACTGTAATTTCTCTGCATGTTTTCTAGAGACGGTTTTCAAAGAAAGGCAGTTTGCATTGGAAAAACGAGCTGGAGTGAGTGACTCCCCATAGATATGTACTTAGCATACTTCCCCTCATGCAGAAACTCTGTGTTCCAAAGAAGGTAGGTGAAGGATGGCTTCCACACACACTGTGATCTGAGAATGGAACAAGGAGAGAGGCATTGCTGCATCTAGCATCAAGGGCTTGGGGACATCTAGAAACACTGACTGTGATATCTCAGCATGTTTCCTAGAGCCAGCTTGCAAGGAAAGGCAGTTTGCTTGAAAACGGTGTTGGAGAGATTGCCTCCCTTTTGATACATAAGTAGCGCAGATTACCTCAATCAGAAACTCTGTGTTCCCAACAAGGTAGGGGAAGAACGACTTCCACACACATTCTGATCTGAAAATAGAACAAGGAGAGAGGCATTGCTGCATGTAGCATTAAGTGCTTGGTGACACCAAGAAACAATGTCTGTGAATGCTCAGCAATTTTCCTAGAGCCTGTTTGCAAGGAAAGGCAGTTTGCAATGGAAAGCAGAGTTGGAGCGAGTGTCTTCCAATAGATTTGTAAGTAGAATAGTACCCCTCAGGCAGAATCTCGCTGTTCCCAACAAGGTAGGTGAAGGAAGGACTCCAATCACACTCAGAGCTGAAAATGGAACAAGGAGAGAGGCATTGCTGCATCTAGAATCAAGGACTGGGAGACATCTAGAAACACTGACTGTGATTTCTCAGCATGTTACTTAAACCTGGTTTTCAAGAAAAGGCAGTTTGCAATGGAAAACTGAGTTGGAGCGAGTGCCTCCCCATAGATATTAAAGTAGTGTAGTTCACTTCAAAAAGAAAGTTGATATTCCCAACAAGGTAGGTGAAGGACGGCTTCCACACACATTCAGATCTCAGAATTGAACAAGGAGAGAGGCTTTGCTCCATCTAACATCAAGGGCGAGTGGATATCCAGAATCACTGATTGTGATTTCTCAATTTGTTTCCTAATGCCGGTTGCCAATTAAAGGCAGTATACACTAGAAGAGCGAGTTTGAGCAAGTGCCTACCCATACGTATGTAAGTAGCATAGTTCCCCTCAAACAGAAACTCAGTGTTCACAAAAGGTAAGGGAAGGACGGCTCCCACACACATTCAGATCTGAGAATGGAACAAGGAGAGAGGCAATGCTGCATCTAGCATCAAGGGCTGAAAGACATCTAGAAACACTGATTGTGATCTTTCTGCATGTTTCCTAGAGCCTGTTTCCAAGAAAGGCAGTTTGCACAAGAAAACAAAGTTGCAGCCAGAACCTCACAACAAATATTTAAGTGGAGTACTTCCCCTCTTGCAGAAACTCTGTGTTCCAAAAAAGGTAGGTGAAGGACAGCTTCCGCACACATTCAGATCTGAGAATGGAACAAGGAGGGAGGCATTGCAGCATCTAGCATCAAGGGCTGAGGGACATGTAGAAACACTGACTGCGATCTCTCAGGATGTTTCCTAGAGCCAGTTTGGAAGGAAAGGCAGTTTCCGTTGGAAATGCAAGTTTGAGCGAAGGTCTCCCTCTAGATATGTATGTCATGTAGTCCCCCTCAAGTAGAAACTCTGTGTTCCCAACTAGATAGCTGAAGGACAGCTACAAAACACATTCAGGTCAGAGAATGGAACAGAGAGAGGTGTTGCTGCATCTAGCATCAAGGGCTTAGGGACATCTAGAAACATTATCTGTGATCTATCATGTTTCCTAGAGCTGGTTTAAGAGGAAAGGCAGTTTTCAGTGAAAAATCGAGTTGCAGTGAGGGCTTCCCAATAGGTATGTAAGTCACGTAGTACCCCTGGAGCAGAAACTCTGTGTTCCCACAAAGTATGTGAAGGCTGGCTTCCACACACATTCAGATCTGAGAATGGAACAAGAAAACAGGCGTTGCTGCATCTAGCTTCGAGGGCTGCGGGACATCTAGAAACACTGACTCTGATATATCAGCATGTTTCTTAGAGCCAGTTTGCAAGGAAAGGTAGTTTGGACTGAAAATCGATTTCCAGTGATGGCTTCCCCATAGATAATTAAGTCACATATTTTCCCTAAAGCAGAAAATTTTGTTTCCTACAAGGTAGCTGAAGGAATTCTACCTCACACACTCAAACCCGAGAATGAACTAGAAGAGAGGTGTTTCTGCATTTAACATCAAGGGCTGGAGGACAGCAAGAAATACTGACTTTGACTCTCAGCATGTATCCTGGATCTGGATTGCAAGGAAAGTATTTTGCGCTGGAAAACCAGGTAGGAGTGAGTCCCTTTGAATAGTTACGTAAGTCACATAGTTTCCTGCAAACCGAAAATCTGCATTCCCAACAAGGAAGGTGAAGGAAGGCTTCCAACACATTCAGATCTGAGAATGGAACAAGGAGAGAGGCGTTGCTGCATCTAGACCAAGGATTGGGGGACATCTAGAAACATTGACTCAGATATATCAGCATGTTTCCTAGAGCCGGTTTGCAAGGAAAGGCAGTTTGCTGGAAAACTGTGTTGGATAGAGTGCCTCCCCAAAGCTATGTAAGTAGTGTAGTTCCTCTCAAGCAGAAACTCTCTGTTTCCAACAAGTATGTGAAAGATGACTTCCACACACATTCTGATCTGAGAATGCAACAAGGAGAGAGACGTTGCTGCATCTAGCATCAAGGGATTGGGAACATCTAGAAACACTGACTGTGATCTTCTAGCATTTTTCCTAGATCCGCTTTACAAGGAAAGGCCACTTGCATGGGAAAGCCGAGTATGAGCGAGTGCCTATCAAGAGATATGTAAGTTGCATAGTTCCCCTTAAGCAGAAACTCTGTGTTCCCAACAAGGTAAGTGAAGGACGGCTTCCATACACATTCAGATCTGAGAATGGAACAAGGAGAGAGGCATTGCTGCATCAAGCATCAAGGGCTGTGGGACATGTAGGAAGAATGACTGTAATTTCTCAGCATGTTTCCTAGTGCCAGTTTACAAGGAAAGACAGTTTTCACTGGAAAACCGAGTTGGAGCGAGTGCCTCCCCATATATATGTAAATAGTGTAGTTCACCTTAAGCAAAATATCTATGTTCCCAACAAGATAGGTGAAGGACGGCTTCCACACACATTCAGATGTGAGAATGGAACAAGCAGAGAGTCTTTGCTGCATCTAGAATCAAGGGTTGGGGAACATCTAGAAACAATGTATGTGATCTACCAGCATGTATCCTACAGCTGGCTTGTAAGGAAAGGAAGTTTCTACTGGAAACATGAGTTGGAGCGAGGGCCTCCCCATAGATATGTAAGTAGCATAGCTCACCTGAAGCAGAATGTCTATGTTCCCAACAAGGTAGGTGAAGGGCTGCTTCCATACACATTCAGATTTGAGAATGGAACAAGGACAGAGGCGTTGTTGCATCTAGCATTAAGGGCTGGGTGACACCAAGTAAGAATGACTGTGATCTCTCAACATTTTTCCTAGAACATGTTGGCAACAAAAGGCAGTTTGCAATGGAAAGCCGAGTTGGAGCGAATGCCTCCCAATAGATATGTAATTAGCATGTTTCCTCTCAAACAGTAAGTCTGTGTTCCCAACAAGCTAGTTGAAGGACAGCTGCAACACACATTCATATCTGAGAATGGAACAGGGAGAGTGGCATTGCTGCATCTAGAATTAAGGGCTGGGGGACATCTAGAAACACTGACTGTGATCTCTCAGCATGTTTCATAGAGCTGGTTTGCAAGAAAAGGCAGTTTCTGCTGTAAAAGCAGTTAGAGCATGTATCCCCCAATACACATGGAAGTAGTGTACTTCCCCGCAAACAGAAACTCTGTGTTCCCAACAAGGAAGGTCAAGGACGGCTTCCTCACACATTCAGATCTGAGAATGGAACAAGGATAGAGGCGTTGCTGCATCTAGCATCAGGGGCTGGGTACATCTCACAACACTTACTTTGATTTCTCCACATGTTACCAAGAGCCAGTTTGCAAGGAAATGCATTTTGCATTAGAAAACCGAGTTGGAGAGAGTGCCTCCCAATAGATATGGAAGTAGTGTTATATCCCTGAAGGAGAAATTGTGTTCCCAACAAGTATTTGAAGAAAGGCTTCCACACACATTCAGATCTGAGAATGGAAGAAGTAGAGAGGCTTTGCTGCATCTATATGCATCTGTAAGCTAGATGAATCAATGCCTCTCCACATGCTTTATTTTAGAGTCTGCATGTTTGTGGAAGCCATCCTTCTCTTAGCTTGTTGGCAACATGGAGATTCCGGTTATGAAAACTATGCTACTTATATATCTATAGGCATGCACTGACCAATCTCAGTTTTACAGCCAAAGTGCCTTTCCCTTATAACCTGTTCTAGAAAACATACTGAAAATTCATTGTAAGTGATTCTACATGTACCCATGCTGTTTATGCTAGATGATTCAATGGCTCTCCCCATGCTCCATTCTGGGATGTGTATGAATGTGGAAGACCTCCTTCACCTAGCTTGTTGGGGACACAGAGTTTCTGTGTTAGGAGAACTAAGCTACATTCCTATCAATGATGAGGCACTGACACCAAGTCTGTTTTCCAGCATAAAACTCCTTTCTTGGAAATCGGGCCTAGGAAACATGCGGAGAAATCAGAGTAATTGTTTCTAGAAATACTCGTGCCCTGTATGCTAGATGTAAGAACGCATTTCCACATGCTCCGTAATGGGACACAAATGTGTTTGGAAGCCATAGTTCACCTAGCTTTTTGAGAACAAAGATTTTCTGTGTTACAGGAAAAATGCCACATAAATATCTATGGGGAAGCACTTGCTTGAACTCAGTTTTCCAGGGCAAACTGCCTGTCCTTTAAGAAAGGCACTAGGAAACATGCGGAGAAATCAGTTTATATGTTTCTAGATATACCCAAGAAATGTATGCTTAATGAATGAATGCCTCTCTGCATGTTTCTTTCTGCAATCCGAATGTGTGTAGAAGCCATTCTTCACCTTTCTTGTAGGGAACAGAGAGTTTCTGTGTTAGGGGACTGAACTACTTACATATATATGGGGAGGCACTCACTCTAACTCGGTATTCCTGCACAAACTGCCTTAAACTTGAAAACTGCTCTAGGAAACATGCTGAGAAATCAGAGTATGTGTTTTAGAGATAACCATTTCCTGTAGGTTAGATTAATGAACGCCTGTCCACATGCTCCATTCTGGGATCTGAAAGTGTGTGGACGCCATCTTTCACTTAGCTTGTTGGGAACACAGAGTTACTGGGCTAGGGCATCTATGCTACTTACACACCTATGGGCATGCACTCACTCCAGCTTGGTTTTCCAATTGAAATTGCCTTTCCCTTGAAACTGGCTCCAGGAAACATGCTGAGAAATCAGAGTAAGGGTTTCTGGATTTGCCCATGCCCTGTATGCTAGATGTAAGAACACATCTCCACATGCTCCATTGTGGGATCTGAATGTGTGTGGATGCTGTCCTCCACCTAGATTGTTGGTAACACAGAGTTTCTGGGCTAGGTTATCTACACTACTTGCATACCTATGGGTATTCACTCGCCCCAACTTGGTGTTCCAGCACAAAATGCTTTTCTCTTAAAACTGACACTAGGGAACATGCTGAGAAGTCATAGTAAGTGTTTCTAGATGTACACATTCTCTATACACTGGATGAATGAACACCTCTCCACATGCTCCATTATGGTATCCGAGTATTTGAAGAAGCCATCCTTCACCTAGCTTGTTGGGAAAACATAGATTCTGGGTTAGGGGAACTACGCTACTTACATACCATTGTTTAGGCACCCCGCAACTATTTTTCCCAGCGCAAACTGTCTTTCTCTTAACCCAGCATAAGGAAACATGCTGAGATTTCAAGGTAATTGTTCCTACTTGTACCCATGCCCTGTATCCTAGATGAATGAAGGTCTCTCCACATGCTCTCTTCTGCGATCTGAATGTGTGTGGAAGCCATCCTTCACATAACTTGTTGGTAACACAGAGTTTCTGTGTAAGGGGTACTACGCTACTTACATACCTATAGAGAGGCAGTTGCTTCAACTCGGTTTTCCAGCACAAAGTGTCTTTCCCTTGAAACTGGCTCTAGGACAGATGCACAGAAATCAGAGTAATTGTTTGTATATATAACTATGCCATGTATGCTATTTGAATGAATGCCTCCCCACATCCTCTATTCTTAGATTGCAATATGTTTGGAAACAACCCTGCACCTAACTTGTTGGGAACACAGAGTTTCTGTGTTAGGGTAACAACGCCACTTACATATCTGTGGGTAGGAACTCGTTCGAACTCAGTTTTCCAGGGCAAACGACCTTTCCTTTGACATCGGCTCTAAGAAGCATCTTGAGTTATCAGAGTATGTGTTTCTAGATATAACAATTAAATGTATGATAGATGAATGAACGCCTCTCTACATGCTCCATTCTGGGATCCGAATATGTGTGGCAGCTGTTCTTCATCTAAATTATTGAGAACTCTAAGTTCCTGTGTTAGGGGATCTACACTGCTTTCATATCAATGAGGAGAAAATTATCCAACTCGTTTTTCCAGGGCAAACTTCCCTTCCTTTTAAACCGGCTCTTGGAAACATGCTGAGAAATCAGTGTTTCTAGATGTACCCATGCCATGTATACTAGATGAATGAACGCTTCTCCACATGCTCCATTTTGGGATCCGAATGTGTGTGGAAGCTGTCCTTCACCTAGCTTGTTGTGAACATATACATTCTGTGTTATGGGAACTAGGCTACTTATATACCTATGGGCATGCACTTGATCCAACCAGGTTTTCCAATGCAAACAGCCTTTCCCTTGAAACCTGTTTTAGAAAACATGATGAACGGTCAGAGTAAGTATTCCTACATGTCCCCATGACCTGTATGCTAGATGAATGAATTGATCTTGCCGTGCTCCATTCTGGGATCTGTATGGCTGTGGAAGATTTCCTTCACTGAGCTTGTTGGGAACACAGAGTTTCTGTGTTAGGAGAACTCAGCTATATTCATACCTATGGGGAGGCACTGGCTCCACATCAGTTTTCCAGTGCAAAATGCCTTTCCTTTGAAATCGGGTTTAGGAATCATGCTGGTAAATCAGAGTAAGTGTTTCTAGATATATTCATACTTTGAAAGCTACATAAATGAATGCCTTTCCACATGCTCCATTCTGGGATCTGAACGTGTGTGGAAGCCATCCTTCACCTAGCTTGTTTGCAATACAGAGTTTCTATCTTAGGGGAACTCCACTACTTACATACCTATGGAGAGGCACTCCCTCCACTCAGTTTTCCATCACAAACTGCCTTTCCCTGAAAACGGCTCTATGAAGGATGCTGAGAAATGAGAGTAAGTGTTTCTAGTTATACCCATGTGATGTATGCTAGTTGAATAAACGCCTCCCCACATACTTCATTCTTAGTTCCCTATATATTTGGAAGCCATCCTTCACCTTTCTTGTTGGGAACACAGAGTTTCTGGCTTAGGGAAACTATGCTACTTACATATCTATGGGGAAGCACTCACTCCAACTCGGTTTTCCAGTGCAAACTATCTTTCCCTTGAAACTGGCTCTAAGAAACATGCTGAGAATTCAGAGTAAGTGTTTCTAGATGTACTCATACCCTGTATGCTACATGAATGAATGCCTTTCCACATGCTCCATTCTGGGATTCGAAAGTGTGTGGTAGTAGTTCTTTACCTAGATTGTTGGTAACATATAGTTTATTGGTTAGGATATCTACACTACTTATATTAGTATGGAAAGGCACTCGCTCCACTCAGTTTTCCATTGCAAACCACCTTTCCCTTGAAAACGGCTCTATGAAAGATGCTGAGAAATGAGAGTAAGTGTTTCTAGATATACCCATGTGATGTATGCTAGTTGAATGAATGCCTCCCCACATATTCCATTCTTAGATCCCTATGTATTTGGAAGCTGTCCTTCACCTAGCTTGTTGGTAACACAGAGATTCTGTATTAGGGGAACTGTGCTACTTACATACCTATGTGGAGGCACCCGCTACAACTCAGTTTTCCAGTGCAAACTGCATTTCCCCTGAACCCAGCTCTAGGGAACATGCTGAGTGTTTCTAGATATACCCATGCCCTGTATGCTAGATGAATGAACGCCTCTCCAAATACTACTTTCTGGGATCAGAATGTGTGTGGAAGCCATCCTTCACCTAGATTGCTGGGATCACAGTTTCTCTTCTAGGGGAAGTAATCTACCTACATATCTATGGGAAGGAACTGGCTCCAACTGTGTTTTCCAGCACAAAATACATTTCACTTGAAACTGGCTGTATGAAACTTGCAGAGATATCAGAGTAAGTGTTTCTAGACATATTCATGCCCTGTATGCTAGATGAAGGAGTGTCTCTCCACATACTCCACTCGGATCCGAATGTATGTGGAAGCCGTCCTTCACCTAGCTTGTTGGGGACATGGAGTTTCTGTCTTAGGGGAATTACACTACTTATATATTTATGGGTAGGCACACGCTGCAACTCGGTTTTTCAGTGCAAACTGTCTTTCCATTAATACTGGCTTTAGGATAAACGCTGAGAATTCAGAGAGTGTTTCTACATGGACTCATGCCCTGTATGCTAGATGAATGAAGGCATCTCCACATGGTTCATTCTGGGATCTGAATGTTTGTGGAAGACGTCCTTCATCTGGATTGTTGGGAACACAGATTTCTGTGTTCAGGGATTTACACTTCTTACAAATCTATATGAATGCACATACTCCAACTCGGTTTTCCTGTGCAAATTGCCTTTCCCTTGAAAACGGCTCTAGGAAAGATGCTGAGAAATCAGATAAGTGTTTCTAGATATACCCATGCCATGTATGCTAGTTGAATTAACTCATACCCACATACTCCAATGTTAGTTCCCAACATGTTTTGAAGCAATCTTTCAACTAGCCTGTTGGGAACCCAGAGTTTCTGGGTAAGGAGAGCAAAGCCATTTACATATATGTGGGCAGGCACTGGACCGAAGTCAGTTTTCCAGGACAAATGGGCATTCCTTTGATATCGGCTCTATGAAACATATTGAGAAATCAGAGTATGTTTTTCTAGATATAACCATTACCTGTACGATAGATGAATGAACGCATCTCCACATGCTCCACTCTGGAATTTGAATGTGTGTGAATGCCATCTACGACTTGCTTGTTGGGAACAGAGTTTCTGTGATAGGGGAACTACACTACTTACATACCTGTTTGGAGTCACTCATTCCTTCTCTGTTTTCCAGCACAAACTGCCTTTCCCTTGGAAATGTCACTAGGCAAAATGCTGAGAAATCATAGTAAGTGTTTCTAGTTATACCTATGCCCTGTATTCAAGACAAATGAACACCTCTTCACATGATCCATTCTAGGATCCGAATGTGTTTGGAAGCCATCCTTCACCTAGCTTGTTGGGAACACAGACTGTCTGTGGTTGGGGAAAAGCTCTACTTACATACCTATGAGTATGCACTCTCTCCAAATCGGTTTTCCAGCACAAATTGCCTTTCTCTTGAAACCTGCTCCAGGAAAAATGCTGAGCAATCAGGATAAGGGTTTCTAGATGTACACCTGCCCCTTGTGCTAGATGAATGAACGCTTCTTCACATGTTCCATTTTAAGTTTCTAATTTGTGTGGAAGCAGTCCTTCACCTACCTTGTTGTTAACATGGAGTTTCTGGGATAGGGGCACTGGCCAAACTGTATATATAAGGGAAGGCTCTTGATCCAACTCGACTTACCGGCACAAACTGCCTTTACATTGAAACCGGCTCAAGGAACCATTCTGAGAAGCAGGGTATGTATTTCAAGATATATCTTTCCATTTTGAGCTACGTTAGACAATGCTTCTCGTCATGTTCCATTCTGGGATCCGAATGTGTGCGTAAGCCAACCTTCACAAACCTTGTTGTGAACACAGAGTTACTGGGTTAGAGTCAATGGCCTACCTATATATATTAGGGGAGAGCCTCACTCCAAGTCATTTATTAGCACAAACTGCCTTTACCTTGAAACTGACTATAGGAAACATGCTGAGAAATCAGGGTAATTGTTTCTAGATGTACACTTGCTCTCTGTGCTAGATAAATGAATGTTTCTCCACATTTTCCATTCTGACATTCGAATGTGTGTGCAAGCCCTCCTCACATACCTTGTTCAGAACACAGAGTTTCTGTATTAAGGGCACTAGGCTACTTATATATATGAGGAGGCACTCACTCCAACTCAATTTTCCAGCGCAAACAGCCCCTACCTTGAAACTGGCTCGATGAAACATGCTGAGAAATCAGGCAAAGTATTTCCACGTGTAACCTTGCCCACTCTACTAGAATGAAAGAATGCTTCTGTGATCCTAATGTGTGCAGAAACCGTGATTCACATACCTTGATCCGAAAACAGAGTTCCTGGTTTAGGGGCACTGGCCTACCTATATATATTAGGGGAGGCACATGCTCCAACTCAGTTTTCCAGTGCAAACTGCCTTTACCTTGAAACCTACTCTAGACAACATGCTTAGAAATGAGGGTAAGTGTTTCCAGATGTACACTTGCCCTTTGTGCTAGATGAATGAATGCTTCTCCACATGTTCCATTCTGGGAACTGAATGTGTGTGGAAGCTGTCCTTTACTTAGCTTGTTGGGAACACAGAGGTTCTCGGTTAGGGGCACTGGCCAACTTATGTATATTATATGAGGTACTCACTCCAACTCAGTTTTCCATTGCAAACTGCCTGTACCTTGAAACTGAGTGTAGAAAGCATGCTGAGAAATCAGGGTAACTCTTTCTAGATGTACCATTTCCCTTTGTGCTAGATGAATGAACAATTCACCTAATGTTCCATTTTGGGATCCAAATGTGTGTGGAAGTCATTCTTCACCTGTGTTGTTTGTAGCAAACAGTTTTTCGGTTAGTGACACTGGCCTACCTATATATGTAAGGGGAGACAATCGCTCCAACTTGGTTTTCCAGTGCAAAAGCCTTTACCTTGAAACCTGCTCTAAGAAATATGCTGAGAAATCATGGTTAGTATTTTCAGAAGTACTCTTGCCCTTTGTGCTAGCTCAATGAATGCTTCTCCACCTGTCACATTCTGGGATCCAAATGTATGTGTAAGCCACCCTTCACCTACCTTGTTGGGAAAAAAGGGTTTCTGGGTTAGGGGTAATGGTCTACCTGTAATAAAAGTGGAGTGAATCACTCCAACTCGGTTTTCCAGCACAAACTGTGTTTACATTGAAACCATCCCTAGAAAACATGCTGAAAAATCAGGGTAGGGGTTTCTAGAGGTACTCTTGCACTTTCTGCTTGATGAATGAACACTTCTGCACATCTTTAGTTCTGGGATCAGACTGTGTTTGGAAGCAGCCTTTCACCTACTTTATTCTGAATGCAGTGTTTTTCAGTTAGTTGCATTGGCCTACCTATTTATAGAAGGGGAGGCACTCACTCTAACTTGGTTTTCCAGAGCAAACTGCCTTTACCTTGAAACCCACTCTAGGAAGCATGCTGAGAAGTCAAGGTACTTGTTTCTAGATGTACATTTGCCCTTTGTGCTAGCTGAAAGAAAGCTTCTCCACATGTTCCATTCTAGCATCCGAATGTGTGTGTGTAAGGCAACCTTCACCTACCTTGTTCAGAACACAGAGTTTCTGGTTTAGAGGCACTGGCCTACCTCTGTATGTAAAAAGGGGAGTGACTCTCTCCAACTTAGTTTTCCAGCAAAATTGCGTTTACTTTGAAACCCTCTCTAGGAACCATGTTGAGAATTCAGGGTGTTTCTAGATATGTCCACGCCCTTTCTGCTGCAAGAATGAACGCTTCTCCACTTGTTCCATTCTGGGATCTGAAAGTGTGTAGAAGCAGTCTTTCACCTACACTTTTGTGAAAATAGTTTCTGGGTTAGTGGAACTAGCCAAACTTTATATATAAGTGAAGAACACACTCCAACTCGGTATTCCAGCACAAACTGCCTTTACCTTGAAACCAGCTCAAGGAACATGATGAGAAAGGGTAAGTGTTTCTAGATGTAATCTTGCCTTTTGTGCTCGGTGAATGAACGCTTCCCTACATGATTCATTCTGGTATCCAAATGTGTGTCGAATCCTTCATTCACATACCTTGTTCTGAGCACAGAATTTCTTGGTTAGTGGCACTGGCCTGCCTATATATAAAAGGGGAGTCACTAGCTCCAACTCGGCTTTACAGAGCAAACTGGCTTTACTTTGAAACCAGCTTCAGGAAACATGCTGAGAAATGAGGGTAATTGCTTCTAGATGTACCCTTTTCTTTTGTGATACGTGAATGAACGCTTCTTCACATGTAATATTCTGAGATTCATCTGTGTATGGAAGCCTTCCTTCAACTGCATTTTTATGAACACAAAGTTTCTCGGTTAGTGGCACTGGCCCACCTGTACATATAAGGGAGGCACTCTCTCCAACTGTTATCCAAAGCAAACGGCTTTTACTTTGAAATCAGCTGGAGGAAACATGCAGAGAAACCAGGGTATGTGTTTCTAGATGAACCCTTGTTCTTTGTGCTAGATAAATGAACACAACTCAACATGTTGCATTCCGACATCCCAATGTGTGTGGATGCTGTCATGTAATTACCATGTTGGGAAAACAGAGTTTCTGGGTTAGGGGGTCTGTCCTAACTTTATATATAATGGGAGGCACATGCTCCAACTTAGTTTTCCAGAGCAATCTGCCTTTACCTTGAAACGGCTTGAGGAAACATAATGAGAATTCAGGGTAAGTGTTTGTAGATGTACCCTTGTCTTTTGTGCTAGATGAATGAACGTTTCCACATGTTCCATTCTGGTATCCAAATGTGTGTGGAAGCCGTCCTTCAACAACCTTGTTGGGAACACAGAATTTCTGGTTTAGGGGCACTTGCCTGCCTATATATATATAAGCAGATTCACTTGCTCCAACATGGTTTTTGAGCACAAACTGCCTTTACACTGAAACCATCAATAGGAAACATGCTGAGAAATCAGGATAAGTGTTTCTAGATATATCCTTGCCCTTTGTGCTAGATGAATAAACTCTTTAGCATATGTTCCATTCTGGGATCTGAATGTGTTTAGAAACCGTCCTTCAACTACCTTGTTTGGAACACACTGTTCCTAGGTTGTGGACACAAGCCTATATATATATGGCAGGACATATTCCAGCTCTGTTTTCCAGGGCATACTGCCTTTTCCTTGAAACCTGCTCTAGGAAACATGCTGAGAAATCAAGGCAAGTGTTCTCAATGTAATTTTGCCCTTTCTGCTAAATTACAGAATGCTCCTGCATATGTTCCATTATGGGATCCTAATGTGTGTGGAAGCTGTCCTTCACCTACCTTGTTGAGAACACAGAGTTTCTGGGTTAGGTGCACTGGCCTACCTGTATATAAAAGTGGAGTCACTCGCTCCAACACGGTTTTCAATCACAAACTGCCGTTACCTTGAAACTGTCTTCAGGAAACATGCTGAGAAATCAGGGTAAGTGTTTCTAGATATACCCTTGTCCTTTGTGCTAGATGAATGATCGGTTCTACACATTTTCCATTCTGGGATCTGATTGTCTGTGGAAGCCGTCCTTCAACTACCCTGTTGGTAACACCTAGTTTATGGGTTAGTGACACTGGCCTACCTATATATATAAGGGGAGACACTCACTCCATCTTGGTTTTTCAGCACAAACTTCCTCTCCCTTGAAACCAGCTCTTGGAAACTTGCTGAGAATTCACATTGTTTATACTTGTACCCTTCACTTTCAGTCTAGCTGAATGAAGGCTTTCCCACATGTTCCATTTTTTGATCCAAATGTGTGTGCAAGCTGTTATTCACCTACCATGTTGGGAACAAAATTTTTTTGTGTTATGTTGACAGGCCTTCCTAAATACATAATGAGAGGCACTCTATCTAACTCGGTTTTCCAGCTCAAACCTCCTTTAGCTTCAAACCATCTCTACAGAACTTGATTTTTATTTCAGGGTAATTGTTTCTAGATATACCATGCCTATTCTGGCTAGCTGAATGAACGCTTCTCCACATGTTCCAATCTGGGATCTGAATGTGTTGGAAGCTGTCCTTCAACTACCTTGTTGGAAACAGACTTTCTTTGTTAGGATGACAGGCTTACCTATGTACATAAGGGGAGCAATCACTCCAAATCAACTTTCCAGCACAAACTGTCTTAATTTGAAACTTTCTCTAGGAAACATGCTGAGAAATCAGAGTATGTGTTTCTAGATATATTTATGTTTTACATGAAGTTCTATGATTCATTTTGAGTTATTTTTACATAAGGTGTAAGACTTAGGTCAAGGTTCATTTTTTTCTATGCATATCCAATTGTCCCAGTACCTTTGGTTGAAAAGACTTTTCAAAAGTTGCTTTTTGTATCTTTGTCAAAAATCAGTTTCCTGTTCTTGGGTGGGGGCTATTTCTGGGTTTTCTATTCTGTTCCATTGACTTATGTGTCTATTGACTAATATAAATTTTATGTAATGGTTCTAAATATTTCCTACTATACAATCTAGTCGCCTGTCTACTGTAGTCTCCTGTTCATTGCTGTCCTCAACCAGGGACTCTTATCATTATGTTCCTGGTGTAAGTTTTTTGCTTTGGGGTTTGTTTTTTATTTTTGATCTATAAAGAAGATATAGAGAATCTTGAATATTATTCTATTTAATGGTATTTTGTGAATTTCCTTGTGAAGAATTTAGTCTCTTTATTAAGCTTTCTTAGAGGGAAAGCCCTCAGCCTCACCATTGAGTATATTAGCTTTGGGCTTTACATATGTATCATTTATTATGTTGAGGTAGTTATCTTTTATTCCTAGTTTGTTAAGGGTTTACATAATTAAAAGGTGTTAAATTTTGTCAAATGCTCTTTCTGCATAAATTGAGATTATCATGGGTTCCCTTCATCTTTATTCTGCTACTGCGGTATATTAAATTGATTAATATTGTATGTTGAACCATTCTTGCATTCCAGGAATAACTTCCACTTGGTCACAGTATATAATACTTACAAACGTGCTGTTAAATTGTCTGCTGATATTTTCTTCAGAATTTTCATCAGGGATATTGGTCTGCAATTTTTATAGTGTCCTTGTCAGGATTTGGTATCAGTGTAATGCTGACAGCATAAAATGAGTCTGGAAATGCTCCCTCCTCTTCAAATTTTTGGAAGAGTTTGGGGGAGAATTAGTGTTAATTCCTCTGTAAATGTTTGGTAGACTTCACAAGTGAAGTCTTCTGGCCCTGAGCTTTTATTTGTTGGAAGTTTTTTGATGATTGATTCAATCTCCTAACTAGTTTTGGATTTTTAGATTTTCTATTTCTTTATGGTTCAGTCTTGGTAGGTTTTGTGATTCTAGGAATTTGTCCATTTCATCTGAGATATCCAACTTTTGGTGTACAATTTTTCATAATGCTTTTATAATACTTTTTATTTCTGTAAAATTTATTGTAATATCCCTTCTTTCATTTATGATTTTAGTTATTTGAGTCTGTTTCCTTTTTCCATAGTCAACCTAGTAAAAAGTTTGTCAATTTTGTTTATGTTTTCAATAAAGCAACTCTTGGTTTTATTGATTTTTCTCTGTAGCTTTTCTATTCTCATTTTGAGTATCTCTGCTTGAATCTTTATTATTAAATTTCTGCCACTAGTTTTGCATTTAGTTTGTTCTTTTTTAGTTTTTAAGTTGTAAATTGTTGATTTGGGAATTGTTCTTTTTTTAATATAAGCATTTGTAGTTATAAATTTCCTTCTTAGTACTACTTTTGCAGAATCCCTAAGTTCTGTATGCAAAGTTTTCATTTTCATTTGACTCAGTTTTCCTAAATTTTCTTATGGTTCCTTCTCTGACCCATGGGTTGTTTAAGGGTGTTAATTCCTCACATTAGTGGATCTTCCCAGTTTTTTTCTGCTACTGATAACTAGTTTCATTCCATTTTGATTTAAAAGATTATTTGTATGGTTTCAATCTTTTTAAATTTATTGAGACATTTTTGTGGCCTGACATATAGTGTAACCTGGAGAATATTCCATATGTATTAGTGAACAATGTGTTTTGTTGTTTTGTGAAGTGAAGTTTTCTATATATATATATATATATATATCTCTTAGATTCAACTGATCTATAATGTTGTTCAAGCCACCTATTTCCTTACTGACCTTCTGCCTTGTTGTTCTACTTATTATTGAAAGTGTGTTATTGATGTCTCCTACTATTATTGTAGAGCTGTCTACTTCTCCCTGCAATTTTGTCAATGTTTTCTTCATATATTTAGGAGGTTTTATGTTTGTTACATATATCATTATAAATTATATTTGTATAACAACTCAATTGAAAAATAGGCAGGAGACCTGAATAGACATTTTGCCAAATAAGACACAGATGGCCAACAAGCACATGAAAAGATGCTCACCACCACTAATAATCAGAGAAATGCAAATCAAACCCACAATGAGGCATCACCTTTCACCTGTCAGAATGGTCATCTAAAAGAATCCAAATAACAAATGTTGGCAGGGATATGGAGAAAAGTAATCCCTCATATGCTGTTGGTGAGAATGTAAATTGGTGTAGCCATTGTAGAAAACAGTATGGAGTTTCCTCAAAAAGCTAAAAATGAAACTACCATTTGATCCTTGGTGTATATATATAGATACATATATACACACACACATACATACAATGGAATACTAATCAGCCATAAAAAATGAATATTTGCCATTTACAACAACATGGATGGACTTGCAGGGTATTATGGTTGGTGAAATGAGGCAGACAGAGAAAGACAAATACTGTATTATATCACTTATACGTGGAATCTAAAAAATACAACAAATTATATACTAGTGAATATAACAAAAGAAACAGACTTATAGAGAACAAACTAGTGGTTACCAGGTTACATTGTTTGTCTTTGTGTTGCTTTGTTAAGTGACTGTGCTATTTTGTCATCATTCAGGATCATCAGGGTGTGCTTAAATAACACATTACTCATAATAATTGAATCATCTTACTTTTTGGAACTCTTAAGAGTTTCTTCATTTCTAACATATGAGAGTTTTCTCCTGCACAGTGAAAAAAAAAGTGACAATGAATATATGTATGTTCATGTATAACTGAAACTTGTGTTCTAAACTGGAATTTGACACAACACTGTAAAATGACTATTACTCAGTAAAAAAAATTTAAAAAGAGTAAAAGAAGAAAAAAAGAAACTTTTTTAATACAAAATAAAGCACTAAAATATAAAATAGAGAAAAAAAAAGAGTTTTCTCCTGGATCCATCTCCCTGTACTCACTTGAAACTCTCATTTTAAAATGTTGCCTAATGGTTTGGTTTGAAGTTTCTAACCCTAGTCTGTATTAACTTTTATATCTTTTCCTTTTTAAAGTTTATCTGAATAGAAAATTAGAAAAAAAACCCTCTAGCAGCTGTGATATCAAACAGAATTATATTACAACAAAAGTCTTACAAAAGATGAAATGCATTTTTAAACACCTGTAAACAGAACTTACCTGCATGAGGTATGGTTACTAAGCCTAATGTATGGATTTTCCTTGCTTCTGCTTTGAAGTCCATGATGCTGAACCAGCAGAGCGTGTTGTTGTTTTGTCCCTCCATGGTGTCATGCAGGTGGTCCCCGTATGGTGGTACAGAGAATGACCAGTAATACACCAGACAGGAGATCATGACTGGTGTGAAAGTGATGATCATGGCCTATGCTGGGAAGAAAACAGTAAAGGGAGCATTAATTTAGAGCCTTTTTATTTATGGTCAGCACGCAAACCAGAATTTCACTTTCAGCAGTAGATTTTTTTTAAGATTCAGAAAACTTAATTCTTTCCTGTAAACTGAACATAGATAGTGAATGTCTTAAAATCTTTGAGCAACTGCTTTAAAGTAGAATAGTTACTTTGCTTTTGGTCTTTAACTTAAGGGAATATCCAGAAGTCCAGTGGCATTTCAAAAGCAAGGGCTTGATCCTTGCCTATTACATTTTTTAAGTACAGTAAGAATTACTGTAGACTAAGGTACTGTGGATAACTCAAGAGCTACTTGGATATGTTATATGAAAGTTATATTATCAAAAATTAGAAATATCATGAACATCAATCAACCTTGGAGATCAATTTGGTATAATTTATTTTTTAATAATGTAGATTTAGATAGCCCTTTTGTATATGTAACACTTATGAAGATAAGTTGGCTTTATATAACTCCTTTGTAGATAAACGATTAAAAATTTGATTTTTTTATCATTTGCTTCTTAAAAATAGAATATTAATTGCATAAAATATATTTTCCTTCAAATTCATAATTTTCCCTATACTATCTCCACTTGTTTAGATAATTGAACCCACAATCTGATTTATTTTAAACACTCAGTATTGCTTCTGTCAGTTGCTTTATTAGATAGCAAGAATTCTTTATTATTTTTAATAAAATGCACTAGCAGGAAACTATACTGGGATTCTTCCATTCACAGAGTCAAGCAATGATACATGTTTTGTTAGATCAAGTGTCTAAGCCTCTCAACTTCCAAAAGATTACATGGACAAAGTTAAAAAGGTCATAAGTGATCAACTAACAAAATTTAACATGTTCCTTGATTAAAAGTATAAATATGGGTCAATCTTAAATTCGGATGTAAAGCTTTTATGAATTACATGAGTTTTCTCCAAAATTCTTTAATTTGGGCTTTAAACCCTCCAGTAAAAAACTGGTTTGAAGGAAGAAGAAACTCGAAAATAGATTCAATCCAAATTCTATGGGAATAAACAAAGCTAAATATTTCAGTCATTTTTTGAAGCAGAACAGATATGTTTTCTGCACCATATGATTTTAATAGTATTCATCTTAACATACAGTTTAGACACCATGAGACCACAAGCCAACAAACAAGACCTCAGGCAAATCAAGAAAAACAACTAAGGGGATTTTCTATTGCAAAATTTCCCCCAACTAGAACTGTAATAGAGGAGAATGAATCTGACGCCATATTGGATCTGTTCCTTTACTTTGAAGCACTGTGTCCTGTTTTCCAGGCTTAATCTTGCTGGCTCTGCATCTTTCATTAAACAACGTTGCCTTTAGCCTAAAACCTACAGGAAAGCCTATTCTCGGGGCTCTGACCTTTAAGGATGTTAGCATTTCTGCACTTAGGCAGAGATGGGAAGTTGCAAAATAGAGAATAACCGTTGTTTTGTTGGAGGTTTACAGGGACACCATAGCCTGACCCACATGGATGGCTACAAGAACAAAGAATGCCTGCAGCAAGAAGTTTGCACAATCAACCACACCCCCTCTCCTTTTTAGTTTAAAAGGAGCCTGAATTCTGACGGGCAAGATGGTTCTTCAGGACATTTGTCCCCCATCTTCTTGGTCTGCCAGCTTTCTGAATAAAGTTATTATTCCTTGCCCCAAAACCTCATCTCCTGATTTATTTATTTATCACTGTTGGGCAGTGAGCAGAACAAGTTTGGCCTCGGTAACAGAAACAGCTTTGTCATTTCCTCTGATGTGAAATCTCTCTGGGTGTACACGTGCTTGCCTGGTGGTTGTGGTGGTGGTGGTGATGGTGTTGGTGGTGGTGGTAAGCAAAAATATTTCACTTCTCCTAGATTTCAATAGGCTAAAATTTCCTGTTATTTAATTCAACTCTAGACTTTTACATAATCACCTGCAGATGTGCTTCTGGAAGCTACAAAATTCCAACAAGGAAAACAATTCTATTGTCTCCTGACAAGATACTTTTCCTCAAAACTGAGCAGCTCTGAAATACACTGCGGGAGTACAGATAGATGAAGTGTGCTTCATTTCCCATGCTGTTCCAACACAATTTTCCACTTATATCAAAGTAAATTAAAATCAGCCTTCAATAGCAGATGCTCTAGCATGATACAATAATGTCAATTTCACTTATATATTGAGCCAGAGCAGCTTTAGAATAAATTATTTGATACCAAACTCCTGCTTGATGCCCTGTCTTCTCCCTGGTGGCTAATTTCTTCTTCTTACTTCCTTAAAGTTCTACTGTTATGGGAAGTTAGCCTTTACTATGCACATTTGATTGGGAAGGCACAAATTAAATATGTGAGGGGATGACATACATGTTTAATTCTTACTTATACATATATACAAGCACACAGGACCTGTGTCTTGGAAGATGTAATTTCCTAATGTGGGCAAGAGGATGGTCTATAGTACAATCAATGATCTAAAAGCAGTTTTCTAGGGTATAATAAAGCAATGCCTGAGTTATAAGGCCGAAAAACTACTGGATATGGATCAGTGGCACCAATCAGTGGGTGCACGTGAGTACACAAACACGCCCATGCACATGGAGCAGCCTTGGAGACAATCCATCTGTGTTGATGTAGCAAAGCCATGCTAGGGTGATAAGGAAAGAGTGCCTAATACAATCAAACCAGGACACCTGAGTAATGGGTAATAGGAGTCAATTGAATTTTCTGGTTAGCTGAAGGTCAAATAAAAACACTTTTAATTTCAAAAGCCATAGCTAAAAATTTTCTTAAAGCACAGGGGCCCGCTTTCCTGCCTTGCTTAGTGTCATATGACATATTAAACATGACAGATTCATACTTCTCTGAATGTGGAACTGGAAAGGCCTCGCTGTCATATTTCTGAACATTAGTCTATGTTTTGCAGCACAGTGGATACTGAAAATGGGGCAATTTGAGTGAATGGAAATGGACATAAACTAGCAGTCATTATCTGTGTGTGATTTGCCAACTTTCTCCAAAAAGTAGGGGTAGCAAGCCAATCAGATAAATTGAGTGTTCTTGGGGTGGGGAGTCAGGTGGGCTGACTGTTCAGTGGCCCCAGGAATCTTGTTTTACTGTGTAAAATTGTGACTATGATCCAGACAGTGACACATTGTCAAATCCTTGTGCCTGTAGCTTTGATACCTGGCCAAGTCTGTGCAGCCAATTTTATCAATGGTGCATAATGAAGATAACTAACATTCCCTGAGGACCAGGTTGTGTGACTTCCATGCATTGACTCACTGAATTCCCTAAGCACTCTTTTTGGTACGTAACAGTCTTAAAATATGAGGCAGGGTATTATTCTGTTTACAGATGATAAAATGAAGCTGTGAACAGTTGAAGCCTGGCCCGAAATCATGCAGATGGGAATCTGCCATGCTGGGAGCTGAGCTCGGGCCAGACTCTAAAACCTGAAGTGCCCAGCAAGTCCCCTAACCCAAGAACCTGGCCCACAGCCACTGCCAGGCCCTGTTCTGTTTCTATGAATGCTCATGGGAAAATGCCAGTGACTCAGGGCCAGTGTGACTTGATTAAGAAATTCAAACTGCAACAGCCTTTTGTTGGGGACTGTAATTTGGGAGTGAAATTGGCAGTGTAGTAAAGGAGGAAACAGCCCTGGTTGTAAGGGTATTTCTAGGGAAGGAGGTTCCCTGATGGGCTGGCATGGGAATCTGTGGTTATGAGCCCCCAGTTGCCCTGTGGGAGTGGAGGCAGGGAAGGAGAGAGATTCTTCAGACTGGCCATAGTCAATAAAGTTTGTAAACAGCTGAGTTCTGTTCCCTCAGAGCTCAGACACATTCAGGGCATGAGGATGCTTAGCTAATGAACAACAGTCGGTAGTAAAGGCCAAGAGTGGGGTGGGGAGGAGATATGTGACCACCCCCTGGAAGAACCTCTGCCTCAGGGGACCAGGAAGGTAATGAATGTTTGGGGATGCACAAAGTGTTTATATGGCCTCATCAGGTAGTTCCCACTTTAAACTGATAGTCTGGACTATATGGTAAATTACAGTGGAATGACTGCTCTTATTTTAGGTTCTACAATCTCTTAAACCGATAGATTTGTATCTCCATTATACAAGCACTGCTGGGTAAACTTTATATTCATGTTAGGATCAAAAGAGTGAGTACTTATTAATATTATTATCATGCTTCTACTGAATTAACACTCCAGCAACAGTATAATGGTCCCACTTCTTAAGAACTGCCTCTGTAAGAGCCCTTGTAAGTCACAAATAATAATTATAAAGAAAATATATTAAAAATAATAATTACAGTTACAACAACTATGCTATTTTTAACGATGATAGTGTTAGCATCTCCCTCTCATATTAAACAATACCCAACACTGGATTCCTTAGGAAGGACCGCTAATGCATTTTTGGACTTTTCAAGGTCTTCACCGTGTGAAGCCTTTTTACTCACAGTGGTCCACCACAGCCAGAATTGCTGTTCCTTGCATGATGGGCAGCCACGATCTGATGTCCTGGCCTTTTTCTGGCACCATGCATCTCTACTGGGTAGACAAGTTTCCACGTGTCCACTCTGATTTCCAATATATTGTTCCCCAGAGCCAACAGAGGGGCCAGTGGAAAAGAGGCCACAAATAAGGTGGTGAATCCAAGTTGAATAACTGTTGAAGGAATGGACACACATCATGGAGTGGTGGATGGATGGAAGGACAACATATATTCCTTTACTCCTGTAAAGAGTGGGAGGCATATGGTGAACAAAATCCCAAAGAGAAAAGACAGTAATGGTAATAATAATGTTCAATAGTGAAAGAATCCAATCAAAAGACAAATATAAAATCTCTGGGAAGAAGACTAATTACAACCTGTTTCTTTCACGTACATAACCTTAATAGGAATAACATACATAAAAACTTTAACCGACCATAGTTATTTGCTGATAATAAACTTGGGAATCTTGAAGCATATTATTCATTCTCAGTGTTGAAATAATACAATCTTGGAAGATGATTTGTAATTGAGGATTAAAAAAAGAATATTGTGGAAGTATCTAACAATTTAAATAGAAATAAGAAATGTACTTTTGGGAAAGCTATGCATAGAGAATGTTGGAGGAAATATGCTGCAAATAGGCAAGTGAGAAAGCTCCCTTGAGTCTGGGAAGGTGAGTGCAGCACATCCAGAGAGTCTATGAAGTTGTTACAAGTCACAGAAAGGTATGCAAATAAAGTGTCTTCATAAGCAAAATATCCTTCTTCAGGAATTTTTATATTGATATTTCTATGGTCTGTGTGGTCACAGGAAGTGAAAATTATGTTGGTGGCTTGGAAATTCTTTTCTCTTTGTCTGTAATTTACACAGCGTTGTTACAGATGGGGCAACAGAGACCAGTGGTAAGCTGTTCCATGGGGTGGGGGAGCAGTTAGAAATGATAAGGCCAGAGATCTAAAAGACTTTTAGACCCTCCCCTCCTAACTGGCAGACCTTTAAAGTAAACTAGCACAGGTATGTAACTAAGACAGTGGATGAGAGGCAAATTTATGGTCCCTTTAGGGTTACTGCTCAGTCAAGGGATAGGGACCTCTCGTGCCAGGAACAACAAGACCGTGGATGGGGTGGATGGGTAGGAGGAGCTGACATTTGCTTCTGACCTGAGATGCAGGGGTGGGTTGCAGAAAAGCAGACAGTGTTGGAAAGATGCAGCAGCTCCATAGCCCAGAAGGAGCTGTCATATTCAGGGAGGTCAGAGAGGCAAGAACCAGATTTAGTGATGCCACAAAGTCAGCAGCGTGGCAGCAGTGATGTCAGTATCTGTGTCCATAACCCACCTAAACCTACATGAACTCATCTGCCTACAGGGGCCAGGTAAGTAACAGAAATGTGTGAAGTGGGTGCAGTTACTGGCAAATTGGCAAGTGGATATCTTAATGAAATGCACTGATCACAATCACCATATTGGAAAGTAGGCCCCACACTGTCAGAACTCTTTCTCATTCAAGAGAAGCTAGAAATTAAGACTTTATTAGAAATCAACCCAGTTCAAATCCCAGAAATCATTTATAATGAAAACAAAGGCACAGAGTATTTAGAAATAAATTAGTGAAAAAAGATAAGATGGTTCTGATAAATGAGTTAAAAAAAAAGAAAAGAAAAGATGATTGAATGAACAGTAGAATACACCATACTCTTCATTGGGCAGACTCAAATTTGGGGGACATAGCACACTTTTTCTCCAAAATAAATTTAGAATCTGAATGTAAATTTAGTTAACAATCCCAAATGGATTTAAGATAAAAAGCTGAAAGGTGATCCTAAAATACTTCCAGAAAAATACACAAGTATACAAGTAAAATAATGAGGAGTGATGTTTGAATTGGTAATATTAGGGACCTTCTGGAAAAGGATAAAGTAGGACCAAATCTAGGAGGTATTAATCTATGGTCATGGATACAGTTTAGAAATAGTGCACTGAGATTATGAATGAAATAGAATACATTTCAAGAACAGATGTGGATATTTATGAGATTTCAGTAATATTATAAAACTGACACTTCAAATCAGTGGATTCAACTATTGGAGTAATTAGCTAAATCATTGGAAGTCCTGGTAGACTGTCCTCACTTTTGACATTAAAATAAATTCCAGATAACTTTTTTTACTTAAAAAATTAAACACCAGAAAAAAAACCCCAATATGATTTAATCTGTTCAGATATTCAAGCAAGAAGAAATTTCTAAAAAGCTTTTGGAACAAAGACCAACAACTACAAAGGCCTAGCAACTCAGCAAGGCCAGTACAGCCCACTGTAAAACAAAACTAACCCTCACCTGACCTTCTCTCACGGCCCTGTATTGCTCTCTGATACTTTATACACTTTATTCTTCCCTTTAAATTCCAGTTTCTTGGGGAAGTACATGTGCTGATAACTCCTCCAGGGCTCAGACCCCTGCATCCCCCACGGCCCTCACCACGGCACTGAGAAGGAGTTGCACTGTCGGTGGCTGTGAGTTCCAAACCAGTGGGCGTTTTCAGTAACTGTTTATTTGATTACCAGGTAGCTTTTGCTGTGGACAAATATTTTCCTCTCTGTGGAATGTTCTTTCCCCTTGATTTTTGTTTTACTTAAATAAAATTAAAAAGCCCAGGCAGATATACACAGATCTGTTTTTTAAAGGCTACCTAAGTATACTTCTCCTCCATTTCCCCAGTCTTGGCAATTAAAGGTGGGCTTTATCTCTTGCTTTTTTGCCCCACACACCAACCTTTCTCACTATGCTTCTTTTAGTCAGTGTTCAAATCCCTCTTAAGCCAGGTTACAGTCTTCCCTGTGTTGCTTCAACAAGTTTTCTCCCAACTGCTCTGCTATTCTTCTTTCTCTTGGTGGATTTCTCTTCTCCCATTTGCCATGTACATGGCCATTTTCCCCAGGGCCTCGTCTTCAATCCTCTGCCTGGGAGGACTGAATCACCCCCATGGCCTCACCCACAGCACCTCTGAGATCCTGACTGGTGAATCCAGCTTAACAATGGACATCACCCCTCAGATGTCCCATAGACAATTCACACCCAAAATGCCACACACAGAACCACCTCCTCAAAACCAGCTTCTCCTCTTGTACTCCCCCTGCAGACCCACTCTCCGGATGGGTCGCTGGAAAGTCATCTCAGCAGCTCTGTGCCACGCCGCCATGCAGTCACCTCTACAGCAGTTACCACTTCTGCCGCCCATGTCACTATCACTCTGCCCAGGGCCTCTCTGCACGTGTGTGCCACTTGTTGACAGGGTTACCTGTGGTGGCCCCCTGAAGTATCATTTCCCCTAAATATTGGCCTCCCCCCAAAATAGTATCTTCCATTCTGCTGCCAGAATAACCAGATCTTCTCTAACATAAAAATTATGCAATTCTCTTGCTTACAAATATTCCAATTTATACTTGTTTCTTTAAGGATACATAAGGTATACTCATCATGACAGAGGCCTTGTGTACCTTATATTCCCACCTGTGGATACTTTGTTCTAGCCCTACTTGTTCTTCAGTCTGGCCAAGCTGCTTCATGCCCGTGTACTCTTATATGTCTCCACCTCTCTGCATGAAGTGTCCACTTTCTCTACCACATGTTAGGGAACTAACTTCCATTCATCTTTCAAAATTCAGTTCAAATATCTCCAGGTCTAGGAAGTCCAATTTGCATTCACCTGCTTAGTGAATGCAACTACTACATCAACTACTCGACAAGCCTCACCTGGCCTGGGGAGTGCAGACACCAAGTTTTACCTGTCTTGGTCTCCCCAGCAGTTGATACAGTTTTTGGGATAGCAGGTGCTCAATGTTTGTTGGGTGGATAAATGAATGAGTGAGTAAAGAGTTGAGCAGTCTACATTCCCCCCAGTTACTCAGCTGCCATTTTGGAAAGTTCATTCTGCAGAGACAAGGAAATCTCAGTGCAGGTGGTGGGCAGACAGAGCAGAGGTGAGGGCGTGGGGGAGACAGGCCTGGTCCTGGAGGGCGCAGAAGAGGTGTGGATGGGATAGCACTGGAGAGAGGGGGAATGAAGGGGGTGGGTGCAAGGAGATGTTGAAGAACAACTGATATTAACTGTAGTAAATTAAAAGGAGAACATATTATATGAAGGGAAGATCAAGTTAACACAGCACAGGTGGAAGAGGCAGTAACAGAGACAAAGAGGTCTCACTTCATCATTCACTGCATTTCACTTATGGCACCTGCCCTCTGGGAAGGCATAACCACATTCTTGACAGACTGGTGTTTGTGTTGTGGGTGCTATAATTACAAAAAGGTATCTTATGGCTTCCAGATTTTAAGAATGATAGATTATTTCTCTTATGTCCCATGTCTGAGTTCTCAGACAGCAGGATCATTTGCTGGTGGGGGGAGAGGTATTGTGGTTAACAACTCATGGTTATTCTAATAATCTCAAAGGATAGTACGGAATTCACTAAAACAACTAAAAGAGAAATTTCACTCAGAAAAAAACATATGCCATATAGAATTTGTGGGGGCCTTGAGGGCAATGTTACCACCAACTCATCTAAGAGTTGTACATGAGTGTGTTGAAATTCCAAGCTCAAGTCACTTAAACACGTATGAGAACCAGGGTCCAGGCTGTGGTGCTCTGGACATGGACAGGAAGATACAAAGCCTGACTACTGCCTCCAACAGGATCAGTCCAGCCGAGGAGCACAATGGACACGTACACAATCACACACCATCAGGAGAAGAATCAAGTGCAATTCATGCCTAGAGAGGAGAGAAGAAAATCTCTAAAAGTGGAGGGGTTCCTGCCAAGGCTTGGCAAGAATCCTTCCAGGCAGAAAAGCAGAGAAAGGTACTTCAGGCGAAGGAGAATAGGGTTGGTGTCTGGGTGCGAGGCCTAATGAAGCACAGGTGGAGGGCTCCAGGATCACCTCTCAGAAGCTGTTCGCCTTCAGCAGCTAAGAGGTATAACTAAAAAGGCAGGTGGGGTGTCATTAATGATCATGGGGAAAACTGGGAGGAGGAAACTGAGGTCAGGAGATCATCACCAAAGGCACTTTATTTTAGAGGAACAAAAATAATTCAAAAAGCAATTGGAAATTCTATCTCCCATGAACCAAAAGAACAAAAAATAGGTTTCAATCCAGCGTTGAATACAGAATAACAGACTGCCTACTCTCAGAAATGGATTGAATTTTCTAATTCATTAGGGATTATTTAGATAATAGGAAAACTAATAAATCTGAAAAATCTCTCTATAATTGATGTTACTCCATCCTGTTTTGCAGGGTAGGGGGAGGCTGAATTATTTAATTGGTATTTTAATGAGACTATAAAGTTCTAAAAATCCTATCAATTTCTCCCAAAAGCCTACAACTTTTCCTTTCAATTCCCTTTATTTGAATTAACTAGAACAATAAATTTTTTCCAAGGTTTTTTCTGTGTGCATTAAAATAATAAATGCTATGCTGCCCCCAGAATGTTGTTGTTATTATTAATGCTGATAATAGCTCCAATAAGAAATATTTACATTTATGACTCATTTTGGAATAACAGGTCATTGTCTTATAGTCCTTTTGAAAATAAGCAAATAAACGAACATAACTTCTACACCAGGGACTGCAGCTGCACCTTTAATGGAACCTGGTCATGAAACACAGCAAAAGCAAAAATGTAACTCAAATCAGACCCCAGGCCACAAAGCATCACTGACTGAAGATGCCACAAGATGACCTTTCACTCACTGAGGGAACCAGATGCGTTTCCATGTATAATGTGTATTTTTAAAAGCAATTATTTTATATATAGAATGTGATTTAGAAAAAAAAAACCTTCCTCTATCTCTAGACTTATAAACAGGAAGCACAAAGGGGTGCCTTTGCTGACATGAACCCTCATGCATAAATGCAAAGCCTATTGGCCAAAATCCTTTTCTGTCTCCTAAGCTTAAAAAAAAAAAACTAATTCAAGGCAGTGGTGAGCTGAAAGGGCTCAGATAGAAAACGTGCACATCATCAGATTTCTAGTAGATAAAAGTGTCCCATGCATAATAGAAAAGATGGCTTTTCCTATGGAAATCTATTTTAAGATACAACCATTTAAAGGCAACTGAGATCTCAAAACCAAGCTCAACCAAAGAGAAACAGAGCCCAAGCAAATGTACAGAAATGGACAAAGACATTGGAGAAGGAGGGGATCTGTGCTTAACCGATATTTGAGATCAGCAAGTTCATCCTGAATTCAAGCCAGTGATGTGCCATGAGGTCACTCAAGGAACCAGGCAGAAACCATCGGTCAGAAGAATGTGAAAAGGAACAATGTGAAAGGCAGGTGTGAGATGTTTAAGGGGTGACACTGTGAACCTTGCTGCCATGACGCAGGATGCTCTTGCAGGCTTTCTGCACAGGCTGGCGGGCTCACATGACTCTGTTTAGAAGGATATCAGCCAACAGCTGTGCCACACGGGCTACATGAATATTCCATTTCATTCCTTGGCAGTAAATCTTCAGCTTTGTACAACATAAATTTTGACAAAGATACACGGAGGCACCCTATTTGAAAGCCTGACTGCATAATTGCATCTAATGGAGAAAAGCGGGCTCCGTTTCGGTATGATGGTCATTGTTTGGCTCAGTAACCGATGCTTCTGAGACCCAAAACATACTCTAGTATAACTGACAGCACTGAAATCTCCACTGATGACTTACTCATTTCAAGGTATTCATAAAATAACCCCAGTTTGCCCATGGGCTGCAGATGGCAGTACCATTCCCATCGTGGGGTGGTCTGTTCTGCTTCCGAAACTGCGGCACCATTAGATTCATGACCCAGATGCCAAACAGATCAAATTATAAAGCAGGATATTATCAGACCAAGGTAATAAAAGTATTACTGACAGTTCAAGCTGAACACATCATCTTCCGAAGAATTTAATTTCTTGTTTTCAGGATAAATTTCTTTTTATTGCTGCCACCCTACCCCCAAACATTGTGAAAACTAGTCCTGACTACGTATCTGTGTTTACCAAAACTGTAATGACTGCTAATTTATCTCCTACCTCCTTTTCAGGTGGGCATTTTAGCTTTTAGAAGATACCTTCCCTCATTTGTTTTTTTCCCCCATTTCTCTGCTATTATCCACCATGGCCTTTCCAGTCTGAAAATCATCAGAGAAAATAAGTAAAAGAAAGGAAGACAGGGTCTGTGAGCTGGTGATAAGTGCTGTGGAGGAAAATAAAGGAGGACGAGGAATTTGTGGTAGGGAGGAGTGGGGATGGTGCAGTGACCTTTGAATAAGGCAAAGAAGGAGGCAAAGGTGTGGGCAGAGAGAACAGTGATCACAGGCCTGGAGGTCCCTCATGCTGGACAGACAGCATGGAGACTGGTGTGGGCCAGAGCAAACAGGAAATCAGTGGTGGTTTTGGGGGTGGAGCCTAAGAGACCACAGTGAGGATGTGGGCATTTTTCCCTCTGTAGGAGTTGGAGAGCCATGGAAGGTCACCGAGAAGAAAAAGTGTTACTCTAACTTTGGATCAAACAGGTCCAAGGCCCTAATTTAAGCAGAATAAATCAAGGGTCAGAGAAGTGACATGCCGCCTCAAAGTCAGTGCAGAGCTTAAAAGAAACACAGCCTCGACTTACAGCCCAGTGCTCTGCCCCCTCCTGGTTTCTGTCCCACAGAGCTGTCTCTAAGGTTACCTTTTTTCCTCACTCAGAGGCTTGTGGGCCAACTGAATGCTTCCCCCTATTTCAAATGGCAATTTGTCCTGAAATGAAATCGGGGTTGGCAGTGAAACAAGGCATGGGCCTGTAGCCTACAGAGCTGTTGTCCCTGAAAGCAACAGCTGGCACGTGGCTTACTCGTGGAGTTCAAGAGAAGAGACAGAGCAACAACAGACAACTTAGCGTCTGGCAAAGCTTCGGCTGACTGCACTGCACGTTTGGATGGATTTCAAATTTGGACAGAGAGGCAGCTTCACACGAAAGGCCGGTGTATACACCGTACATGCCCACACGTCTATATGCACACACACACGGAAACACACATAGTATGTGATGTGACTTGTAAGGAGCTGCCCCTGCTAGGTTTCCCACTGCCTCTGATCTCAGTGTTAACCTTTCCCTGGCCATGCTCCCAGGTTTGCTACGAGATTTCTTTGCAATGGAACATGCCCTTCGCTTCACAAACTTTCCCCACTGCTTTGAATGACATTAGGGGAAGAGCAGGGAGCTCTGGGAAGTGGTGGGGATATGGACTGAAGATACCCCTGAATCTGAATTCACACTTCATGGCTTATTTGTTATTTAACTTTATTTACATTCAAATGCAATTGTTGCAGATCTCAGAAGATGATTTACACTCACTGCTATGGCAGAAAGTTGCGGTTAGTAGACCCACCACTGGATCCTCTTATTCAACACGTTCTTCCAATAATTCAGATATTACTGTATCAAAAATGTCCATTTCTATATTTTGATATCTGCTTTTCAGTATAATTTTCTTCCTTCTTTATTCTCTAAATGATAAGATTTTAAAACATTTTTCTGAGAAGTGGTCCACAGGCTCTTTAATTATGATAAGTAGATAAAGAGATCTTGGAGATCAAAACCACATTTAAATCCTGAGATAAACTCAACTCTGTCATATACATGGCTAGGTTTAGTCTGCAAATACCTTGTTTAGTAATTTTTGCATCAAACAACAAGGTCCTACTGTATAGCACAGGGAACTACATTCAAAAAATTTTAATACCCGATAGTGAAAAAGAATATGACAAGGAATATATATATATATGTATGTATAACTGAATCACTATGCTGTACACCAAGAATTAACACAATATTGTAAACCAACTATACTTTCAACAAAAAAAGTTGAAATAAAATTGGGAGATGAAACTTCCACTGCCCAGGCTGCTGTCAGGATGAAATGATTCAGAGCAGGCCAGGTATTAGCAACCCCCTTAACACATCAAAATGTGGGATCTTCCTTTTGAGCAGCACAGGTTAACTGGCTGTGGCCACCTGTAAATAAGGCTGAAGTCACTTAGACCCATGGTTTGGGGACACCGTGGCCACAGGGTTGGGGGTCACTGCAGCACCTATGAGAATGACGGGGACAGCCTGCTGCTGAAGCTGCTCCCCAGGATGCAGCCCAGAGTGCTGCAGTCAGGTCTGAGGTTCGGCCGGGAGCACGCAGCTCCACAGCCACTTGGAGCCCTGCAGTGCGGGTGGCGCTGGGACCGCCCTCGTCCATCACCCTTCCTGGCACCCAGACTCGGGAGTCTCTTGGGGGAAGTATTCTCTGCCTCATACTTCCTGTCTCAGCCTCTTGTGGAATCCGGTCCATGTCCCACGGAAACAGGGCTTTTACCCTCCAGGACCTAAATCCATCACGGTTTGGATCCAGGATGAAACTTCCATGCTAAATCATCTGGCAATACCTTCTTGTGCTGAAATGCTCTCCCCCGCCGATGGTATTAGGTCATATTAGAAGTCCCGACTTGCTTGTCCTTAGCTAAGACTCTGACCCTCTTTCTCAGTCTTCCTGAGTGGAACCACTCATCTGTCGCAGAAAATCTTGGGCTGTCGTCTACCCATCATTGTCCTCAGTCTTTTGGGTTTTCTGTTGGGTTATGGTTCTTGTGCAGGGATATCAATTTGCACATGCGAAACACCTGTAGACATTTTAAAAAATACAGGCACTGGATCCTCCCCCCTCTCTGGCCAAGGCTGGAAGCTTTCTCCGTCTAGCAGGGGTTACACAATCATTTGCTTGGGAATTGACCACAGATTAGCATAATCATAGTAAATTGCCTTTTACTCAGTGCTTGCAACGTGGCAATTTCTACTTCATGTTGTCTTTGTACCTTCATTATCACATTTAATCTCTGCATTATAGATAATCACCATTTCTGTTGAGGACACTCCCACTTGCTAATCTTGAATACAAGTATCTTTGATTCTCTGAATCTATTTCATTCCTGAGTTTCCTGTTCCTGAATTTAAAGAGTGAATTACAGACACATGTATTTAAGATTCTCTTATTAAATGTCTCTGCCTCATCCTCTAACCAAATCATATCTGGAGAAGAGAGATTTTCTTATTATATAGTAGTGCATACCCACGGTGGAAAATGTAGAAAACATAATGTAAGAAAATTACAGCCATACATTATCTAAACATCAAAGGACAATGCTATGTCATTTTGGGCATTTAACTATTTTTCTTAATATTTTATCCTAAAATTTCTCCAGGGCAAGTTGCTTAACCCTGGAGTCATACTAGCCTTTTGTCAAGTACAGAATAACATTCCCAGAAATGATCCCAATATCAAAATAGTATGTGAGGCTGGGAAGGCCACAGGGCTCTCAGCTTATTCTCTGAGTCCTACAAATAATGCTGTTAATTCACTGATGTTATGCATTCGATGCCTGTGAGTCACTCACTCGTCAGCTGGCTTGGACTGAGACCTACTATATACCAGGTGCTGATCCAAGTGCTGGGGAGACCCCAGAGGGAGCCTGGATCATGGCTTCACTGTCCTTCTTCATTTGCTCCCAGAATCCTACTCAAGAGCCCCACATGGAATTGGGGGGTGTAGGCAGGTGAGTTATTTCATTTCATTATGTTCCTTTGGACATATTTAAATAGCATGAAAATAGTCGCTAACTTTGATAAGTTTTCTTTTCCCTTCCTATGTATGTTTGATGATGGGTGCAGTTTTGGCATAGCAAGAATTACTGATAGATATTTGGTATGTTAGGATTTAATATGAAAAAGTAAGAAGGAAACTGGCACCTTATACAAAGAGAAGAGGCAGTGAGGAAAACACAAGCCACCCTCGAACTTGGCTACAACTCAGCATTCCTGGTTTTCAAACAAGGGAATTATAATTCAAAACATATTCCCTAAATATTTTAGCCCATAGTAGAAATACATGGAGGCAAAGTTCAGCTCACTGGAACCTACAAAAATGAGCTTACTTAAGCGAAAGAATAAACAGACCACAGATACTATAATGCATCCTTTACTTTAAACTAGTTCATGTGAGCAAGTTTCATTTCACATGAATTTCTCAGTACCAATTTAGGAAATATATCCTTCTCCTTGATTGGTTAAAATAGCTCACTGACAACCAGATTCAACAAAATTTAGTGTTAAATAATTAACCTATTTCCTTTAGGAAATGCTTTTGAGTAACCTGAGTTTAGTATTTCCTCTATCTGATCTATTTCTTTTCACAGAGAAAAATAGTATTATTTGCACATGAGCTACATTTACTCCTCTGGAAAAATCTGACTGTGGGCTCAGTGTAAGAGTTGTGCACTGCACAGTAGGGAAAAAAAAGATTCATTTCACAGCAAAGATCAGAATCTTTTTTTTGAGGGGTGTGGAGAGCTGGGGGACAAGGGAAATGCCTTTGTTTAGAGACAGGCCCCAGTAATCCATACTGAACCTGAAAGATGAAGCCCTTGTGAAGAAATGTGGAAGGACACACTGACACCCAAAGGTGTTCACTCTGCAAAAACAGAAAGAAAGAAAGAAAAAATAATTTAACTGCCCTATAAAGAGAATGGACAGAAACTTGGTAATAAGGGAGAGAGAAGGAAGGTTTAGGGAAGGGAGGAGAAACAATGAAATGGAAGTTGGATGTGGTGGGCAGAATAGCAGGTCTCTGGAGCTTACAATGAAGGATGATAAGAAAAAAAAGTAAAGTTTTAAAAAAGTAACAAAGTTTAAAATAGTTTAAAAATTAAAAAAAGAAGTTAAAAATAAATTTTTTATAGTGGCATGGAAGATTTTAAAATGATGGATGGTTTTTATTTCAAAATTCAAGTTGTTTGAGTTTCTCCTCCATGCTCCAAACATCAGGAAGGCTTGCTTGTGTAAGTGGTTTTGGGGGACACCACAGAGAGGGGTGAGCTCTGCAGTTAGGTTGGCCAGGAGAAGAATGCTGGTGTGAAAGGCAAGACAGAAGAGAGATCAACAGTTTTGTGAGAACAGAAACTGAAAGCCAAACATTATCCTAAAAAGGTTAGCATGGTAGGCAGAAAAATGGTCCCCCCCAAAGATGTCCATGTCCTAATCCCCAGAACATATGAAGAGGTCAGGGTCCCTGGCAAAGGGGGACTATGGTTGCAGATGCAGTTAAGGTTGCTAACCAGCCAACTCTAAGAGAGAGGTGGGCCCAGTGTAATCACCAGGGTCATTAAAGGAGGAAGAGGGAGGCAGAAGAGGGGAGAGAGGAGAGGAGATATGACCACAGAATCAGATTCAGAGACACACCGTGCTGACCTTGAGAGAGAGAAAATAGGTCACAGGCCAAGAGACACAGGTGGCCTCTGGAAGCCAGAAGAGGCAAAGATATAGGTTCCCCTGGGGCCTTCAGAAACAGCCCTGCCAACACCTTGACTTCAGCAGGCTTCTGCATTCAAGAACCCTAGGAGGTTTAATTTGTGTTGTTTAGTGGAGACTTTTTTTCTTTTTTCTTCCTACTACCATGACGCTTGGGGATACTTGTTACAGCAGCAACAGAAAGTGAATACAGTAAGCTCCTTGAATTGTGCAGAAATTGCAGATAACACTGGACTGTCCACCTTGATATGGGATTGGGCTTATGTGAAAATCTAAAGGACAGTGTGACCTTAGCTAATATCTGATTTTCTCATTTTTAGGAAGAGAACAGTAAGTCAAAACCTCTGTAGTTATTATTTTAGACAAGTGTCTCTTAAAACATTATGTAACCTTGTGCCTTAGGACCCCAAGAGAGCCTCTGTTCTTAGAAGAACATGGATTCAGAGAGATAGGGTCTTACATCTGAGTCCCACAGTGGTCTCTTATTGGCAATGAGAGCTTGGGCAAATCACTTACCTTCTTTAAGCCACAGGATCTTCATTTGCAAAAGGGAGATAAGAATAAGGATTGTTTGGGTGATTAAATTATACACACAAACGCACACACACATATATGTACAACACTTAATACAGTGACTAGCACATACTAGGCACTCAACAAATTCCTGTTATGGATTTTTAAGTGCATGTATAAAAGGAGGAGAAAGTTGTGGGAAGTTGTGGGAAATCTTAGCTCACGGCCCCAACAAGGGCCATCTCTCAAAGGGCTCTGATCAGTCAGCCCCCAGTGATGGGCTAATAAGCAGAAATTATAGCACTTGGGGATTTAAGTTAAACATAAAAAGAAGGTATTTAAGCATAATTATTAAACAGCAGGTACGTTTACACTGTTGGATGGATCATCTTATCTGGAGACCTTTAATAAGGAGAGTCTCCCCTGTTTTAGAGATGGGCATGCAGGAAAATGACTTGGATGGGTGGGCCGTTCTCACCCCAAGATCACATGACTTAGTATTCACGGAAGTAACACCTCTTGTGTGTTATTCCAGATTGACTGTCCTCCCATGATTATTGTCAGCTGTGTCATCAGTTCAAGGAGACAGCCACCTGGGTCACACTGGAATATTAGAAAGAAAATATCATTTAAATTTTAGATAGCTATAACATGAAATAAAGTCATTATTTTATGGCTAAAAAAATCTAAGGAACAGACAGTAAAGACACTCTTCTTTGAGCAACTAGGGGAAAACTTGAACCAGGTTAGACTGTCAGAACACAAAGCTGTATTCACAGCACTTCATTTCTGTATTTTCACAGCCAATACATCGGATCTCCTGGATAAGTCACAAATCTGCCCTTAAAGAATGTGATGTAGAAACACGAAGAGTAGTAGTTGACAAACTGGAACAAGAACACCTCCATGGCTAGGTTGTTCTCATAGTCATTCTGGTCCTTGGGAGCTCTGCAGCTAGAATAAAGAAAAGTTAAGTCTCTAAAGCTGTGAACAGCTTTGAGACTAATCAAAGCCACGGATACATGAGTTAACACGGTAAATATATATATATATACACACAATTCACACTGTTTTCATTTAAGCTGTTTTGAATTCCTTAACATAGCTACTATGTTAATTCCAAGTGTACACACTGTTGTAAGAATTTCTCACACTATGAACACAATATCCCACAAGGCAAAAAAAATAGTCAGCTGTTCCTTAAAATTTGTAAGCACAACAGTATCAAATGGGCAAGAACTGTCCTCTGTCAGGTATAAGTTTATAGAAAACTACTTCTGAACATCCTGCTAAATGATATTCTCTTGTCTCCCTGAACGGCAGGAAGGTAGGACTATTGAATAAAACAAACAAAACACGGGGAAACTTGCTAGAAGAATTTGGGGAACATAAAACAGGTCACCCTCCTAGTTTAGAATTTAAATTGGTCTTAGTGTTTTCAGAAGATGACTACTGAGCAGACCACTGGGAGAACGACCCAGCCACATGCAGCTTGTGGGAAGCACTTGGGCCGCTAAGCCGCTGGCTGGGATAAAAGCCAGAGAGAAGAAACATTTATTATAGAAGCTATAGATGATGAGAATGGAGCTACACTAACAGGAACAGCATCAGGGAAAGACACATAACACTGTGATTACTTGTCCTCTCCGTAACACACGAGCAAATCTGCCACTGGAACCATGACTCTCTTCCACTTATTTGCAATAAAGAGACTATTTACTTTCAACAATAGGGTACATGATCTAATGTAATTGAAAATACTATTCAGCACTGACCTCTTTACACAGAGCTTGGACATTCTAATGCTTGCTTTGTCCCTTTAACTAATGCAAAGCCGGAGCTAATTCACTTCTCATATAGGCTAGAGAAAATACGTTTACACTTGACGTTTTCTAAAGACTGTAAAGTTCTGGAATTGAAGTGCCCAAAAGATACAGTTTCTGTTTTGACCTGGTTCTAAAAGTGGTGTAGAAATGACCTCAGCTACAGTAGGAGCTTACCAGAGTCAGTCCTCATGATTGCCACTTTCTCATATACTGCCTTCAGGGTCACAATGATGATAAAACTGATGAGAGAAGCAGTGATGGGCGTGGCCCATCTGCACACTCAGGTACTTCTGGATTGGGTCTCTTCCATGCAGGTTCTTGGGAAGTTTTGCAGAAAATACAATGAACACTGAGAGTCCGTAGACAATGATCCCAATAACTGAAGCAATGGTGAACAGGACCTGACAACCCAAAAACCCAGCAGCATGAGACTCACTAATGATCATATTTTTACACAGAAAACTTGCCCCAACCCACGCTTAAACAGACAACATGCATGTGCTCTAAACCTCACATACACATGAGAAGTGATGTAAATCGCACATAAATGCCACAAGAGACGTGAATATCAGGTATGTTAATTTTTAGGGTAGGAGGAAAGAAGGATGTCAAAAAGAATGAGTGCATCCACTAATGTAACATGCTGGCAGCAGGAGCAGCTGTGTGCAGGGCATAGGGAATATATGGGAACTCCACTTTCTGTGAATTTTTCTGTAAACCTAAAACTGCACTAAAGAAGGAAGCCTGTTAACTATATCTTTAAATGGGTGAAAATGGAGTAACTGGTGACATGTTCTTTTGGAGACAAGTCTGTGATAGCAGAACCAATGAAAATATCTCTTCTACATCTATAGAATTACGTAGGTTATGAACTAGTTGTAACCCATGAAGGGGATATGCTTCCTTTAAAGGGAGAACCTATCACTGATTCAGGGGCCAGCAGGTGCTAGCTGTCGTCTTCATTCTGAATAGGACCAGTGAAGCTGTGGACATGTCCTGAGGGAAACACTGGAAGTGACAGCAGATCTCTGTTGATGAAAGCTTCACATGCTTTTCATACTCCTTGAGATTTTAAAATGGCAGGTATTCATACTCCCTGCATTTGCACAAGATTCATGTCCGTGATCCATTGTAGTTCTGACTGTGTGGACCCAAGGGCAACGGGGGTGTGAAGCATAATTTGCACGTGGCTGATAGGGTTTCAGTTCCTCACTAGGCAGGTTTTTTTCTGGTCACTGAAGAATGCACATTAAAGATCCCATTTTTAAACTGTTTTCCTTCCATCTATCTTCTTGGTCATAGTCCAGAAGCATGTCTCAGTGTCCCTGGCTGCTCCTGATGGCTTCCCCAGAGAGAAAGCTCCAAAGAATGTGAATTTCAAGACTAAGTAAACCACATCATGTTATTTACAGTAATAGCGGGAGGCTGGCTTGCACCTACAGGGGAGAGCAGAGGGAGTGTTTACAAGCCCCTCCTGGAGCCACACTCCTGCATCTGGATCCCAGCTCTGATGCTAGCTGTGGGGCCTTGTGCAAATTTCTTAAACTCTAGGGGCTTCAATCTCCTCACCCATATAATGGGGGGATAATAATAGCAATTTATAGGATTATTGTGATGAGTCAATGATTTACTAATTGTGAAAACAATTAGAACATTAATCACAGGCATGTGAAAAACTCTACCTAATTATTAGCTATGAATATGGTGACCAAAATCTTAAAAAGGTGTTTTTTTCCTTAGTTTTTAAGCCATCAGTTTGTAGAGAAAGCATTTTATTTCCTCCTCTACTCTCTTTCATTAGCCTTTTCTTCACAGTTAAGGCTTCATGCTTGTGAAAGGAATAACATTTTGGTGTGTGTGTGTGATTAAATGTGAAAATTATTTAAGGCTGAGAAAAATGTATTATAGAAGGTATATTAAGCTTTCCTCTCTTGTACAACACATATAGGCCATTTAAATAGTATGCATTTTTAAAAAGTCTGCATAATAATTTTTTTAATTATGTATTAAGTAATCAAAATAGTTAAGATTCTTTAAATGCTTACTATTGCTTCAGCACAGATCTATTTTTCTAAATCCTCACAATCACCCTGTGGGAAAGGTAATATTATATCTCTTTTACAGATGAGGAAATAGATCCACGTGGAGATGATGCAATTTGCCCCAAATGAAACAACTATTAAGTGAAAGAACTGAAATACTCAAAGAGCCCAAAGACACACTAACCGTATAGCACTGCCTCCTACATGGTCTGTGAAATCAATTCTAATTCATTTCAGAACTTATACAAACTTGACACATTTCCATTTTCTTCCAAGAACTTAATGGGTTCAATATTTCTTAAGAAACAGGAAAGCTTTCCATTCTCCTTCCTCAAGTTTCTTCTTACTTATCATCTTTTCTGATCATAACTTTAATATTTGCTCATTAATGAAAATTTGAAAGTACTCAGTAGTGGACAGAACTGCTGTCCTGGAGCTGTCCCCAGTCTTAGAAGAGGACCCAGATTTTGCCTTAGGATAAATAACTTCCCTTCTATCTTTAGTCCTGTGATTTAAGCTTGATTGACACACTCTTTCTGAAGCACCAGAGGTAGATCTCAGTTGGTTTAAGACAAATAATACCCCTCATTCTATTGGTCTCACTCATGATTTGAGAATTGGCAAATAACACAGTAAAAGTCACTGTTATGTGAGGAGATACGTGCTGGTGCCCATGTGAATGATGAGCTTCCTCTATCAAGAGAGGAAGCTTCCAAGAGAGACCTCTCTTGGCTTGGATGGATGTGTGATCTGTGATGCTGAGTGCCTAGAAGCAGCATGCTGAGACATCCTTGGACACAGAATGAAGACAGGACAAAAGCTGCCCTTGACATCATCTGGGCTACAGTATCTCTCCTTGACTGAAGCCAGACCTCAGACCTGAGGTTTTCATTTACAGGAACCAATAAATCCCATGCATCCCCATTTTTTGGTTGTTGTTTAAACACATTGGAGATTGATTTTGTCACCTACAATCAAAAGACTCCAACTCTGAAAATGAATAAAAAATAAAATAAGAAAAATGCTTCTACCTATAGACATAATTCCTTCAGAACTGTGCATTGTTTGTATATTAAAAATCATTTTATATATTAATTTTATTCTCAAGCCTATCATAAGCATAACACTTTGACATGTCATAAAATATATTCATGGACACACTTTTTCATGACTGCAAAATATTCTACTATGTGAAGTGTTGGAAGAATATTTTGGCTGAGATTTTATATATATATACATATAAAAGTATGTCTGTGACTTTCATCCATACTGACTTTTCCCTGCCATTGTGAAATACTTCCTTATTAAAAGTTTTTCAAAGCTGAATTAGTGGATTAAAGCATATGAATATTTTTGACTCTTGATATGAACTGCCAGACTGCTCTCTAAGAAGCCTGGAGGAGTACACCGGAAACTAACACAGCATTGTAAATCAACCATACTTCACAAAAACTATCCAGTAGCCTAGGCATGGGATTGGTGATCACTGGCTCTTCATCCTCATAAACAGAGCTGTGTCACTTGAGAGGTGGAAAACTATTTCATTCTGATGTGCACTGACTGAATTACTATTGGAGTGTGACATCTATTTTTTCCTTTGTGAATATGTGTTCATCTTCTCTGCCTTCTACGCTCCTGAGATTTTTTGGTGTTACGTTTGAAGTGAGCTGAACTCTCTGTGTATTGAAGGAATTAGCCCCTTGTCAGATTTGTAAACAACATCCTCTAGTGTTTTGTTTAAAATTAGGATGCTTCTGATGCATGGAAATCTTTATATATTTTCCTCTGAAACTTACTGCTCATCTAGAGGTTGTATATTCATCCATATTTATTTCTAGTTTTTTCCTAATTGTGTTACTTTTTTAAATATTTCTGGAATTTCTCACAATATATGGTTCACTGTTTTATTTCAATCTTTTCTTTTCCCCTCAAGTAGCTATCATATGTTCCATTTATTGAATAACCTTTATTTATCTCCCTGATTTGTAATGCCTTCCATCTCATATATTAAATTATTATTGATATCAGAAACCATATCTGGACTTCCTGTCCTATTTTCTAATCTGGCTATTCTTTAGCTAGTAAAACTCTCATTGTCTTATTAATTATTATATTAGTAATATGATTTTATTCACAATAAACCACAAATCAATTTTATAACTTCTGATATTTTGGAGATATGATCTTTTAATCTAGAATCATGTGATTAAAGCTTCTTTTATGTCTTTCAGTAGTTTTTATTTATTTAATTTTTTTGACAGTTCCTACTATCCTTTTGTTAGGCTATTCTTAGACATTTTACCTTGGTTGATACTCTTGGAAAATTTTAGAATTCTTAATGCCTCCATCTGGTCTCAATCAGAACCTGGAGAATCCTAAAGCACGGATCTGATTTGAACAAATGAGTTGAAAAGAACTGGGGGAAGCACTGTGAGCAGAAGAGACTCTGGAACCTCCAGATTGGAGCCCTGCATTGGCTGAGGTGTTCTCTGGAAACAGTTTTCCCTATGAGACTACATATTCCCCAGCTTGACTTTCAGTTTCCTCAGCATTTCACATTAGATTTTAAGAAGTCTGTGGCAGATTCTTACCCAGAAAAAGAGCACTTGCACAAAGGGTTATATGTATACACTTTCCCCAGGTGGTAAAAGGAACACACTCTTCTTCCTAAATAAAAAGATCTTTAGTCAATCAAGGGATTACACCAATGAAATGATTTTTCTCTTAACTGGTCACTAAATCCTAAGCATAATTTAAAAAAAAAATAATTTTCAGACATAGCCTCCTTATTTTTTAACTGCATGGGTTTTTTTCCTTTTTTTTTTTCTTTTCTTTTCTGTTAATGATGTCAAACACACAACAAAATACGTACAGTGTTCATTTTAATATTATTTTTAAAAAATGCACATATGAACAGCAAACTGTTTCCCTGCCATGGTTTGAGCTTAGGGTTCTGGGTACCTGACGAGGCCAAGCTGTAAAGCTCTATTCCTGAGCTTGCCTTAGATTTCAGAAGTGACGGAAGTGACAGCTTAGGGTCCATGCAGGACAGAAAGTTTCACAGGTGTCTGCAGCTAACTGGTCTCCACTGTGTGTTTCTTGGTTGGGCTTTATGTGTTAATTAGCTACAACTATGAAGTTTTAGGGTTTCCATTTTAGAGTTTATATTTAGATGTTTTTTAGAGATGATATCAGTAAGACTCAAGGTTTACCTGGATTATAAAAGCAGCAGGAGTATAATAATACCTGTAACTAAGTACATGGCCCCTCCTCTGTGCCAGGAAGTCTTCCAAGTAGATTCTGTACATTAATTCGACCCGTCCTTACCACAGTCATGAGGAACTCTCCTATTTTTATTTTATAGGAAACTATGGCACAGAGAATTTAAATTGTCCAAGATCACTCAGGAAGCAAGCTGCTGTGCTCAAATATGAATTTAGGCAACTTCATTCCCAAGGTCTCACTACCACAATGCTGGCCTCTCTAAAAAATGGAGCATGCATTCGCAATTAAAATAAAACACTTCAATTAAAAAACTAAAAAAATATATAAAAAATTTTTAAATAAGGAAGAATGATAAAGTGAAATTAATCTTCATCTTCAATTTTTCAACAAGCATGTTCCAATGAATATTTAAACTTATTAGTTGACAATTTAAAATTTAAAATTGGCAGTTTAAATGACCAAAAAACTTTTCTTCAGTATTTTTTGTATTCTGCCAATATGATACGTTTTTGTTTTTCAGGACTCAAAAACATTATGAACATCTAATTTTGTCTAAGTTTCAGCTTTCATCTCTGAATGTACAGTCTTTCACCAACATATGCTTTGACCGCCATCTTCAGTTGTAAACAATGGGAACTATTCATAATGGGGATTATTAGAAGCTTATTACATTTTAAAAGGCAAATGTCACTTTCTATTGGTAGCTGAACCTCATTTTTTTCCATTTATAAAAAGAGGAGTTTGACCTGCTCCCTCCAGATATTTTCAGTGCCAACGTTCTGTAGATCTGTGATTCAATTTATAAAATCTATAGTTGGAGACATTTTCAGATGCTCCTAGTAAAAGCATTTTATTTCCAAGAGTTATTCATGCTCACAATCTGCCGTCCTGCTGCTGCTGACTGCAAGTACCATCAGCTCTAAATTATCTCAGCTGATGGAAAGAAGCAATAATACAGATGACTCAAAAAATCATCTTTTCATAGCTCTGGAAGGTTGATACAAAGATATATAGTTTTATTTTTTTAAATTTTGCAGCAGGAGTGGCAGCAATAAATTTACATTTCCAATTATATAAAATGCCTAGCTCAGTGCACAAACACTGATGGCACCTCAACAAAGGTTTCCCTGCTTCTTCTACCCTTTCTCTGACTTTAGAATGAGAGCCACGCTGCTTTGTGCACATCCCAAAAGGAAGGGGGAGCAGTGACCAGGACTTAGTTCAAGAAAAAAGGGCACCTAGTCTTTGATGAAAAGGAGGCCGCAATAATGAATGCACATTTGAAAAAATGGGAGTCAACTATAAAACCAATGTGTCTTTCTTTCTACATCTATGTCATAGCGGCTAATTTATATTTTGCATTTTTTTATTGGTGTTATGAAAGGATACAATTCAATGCCTCTTTTCTTATATAATTACCAGCCTTTTCATTTTCCCCCTTTTTACTGTTATTATGAAGGAAGGACCACACTTCTCTTCTGTGTCCACCATTCCAGGCAGTGCTCCTACACCTTGGCTGCACATTAGAATAACCAGAGGAGCTTTAAAAACTTCCCTATGCCAGAATGCACCACAGGCCACTAAGTACCATCGGAGTTTGCAGTGATGGAATCCAAGCCCCAACATTTTTTAAGGTCCCCTGGTGATTCCATCATGCAGCCAAGGCGGACAACTCCAAAAGTAAACAGACTAAAGTGCATCTAATCAGCGCCTGCTTTTCCTGGGTAATCTCATCTATCTCCACGTGGGGACACCACACCTCCTATTCTGACCAGACATGTTCTTCCTGCTCAACCCTGTCCCATTTGTACTCAAGTTCTGCCTGGCGCCGCTTCCAGAACTCCAGAAGTATGGTGACTAACACAGAGAGAGAACAGCAGAATGTGGATCTTCAGTGAAGACTGATGCTTCAGAAATCTGTACTTAATATTTATTACCCTTAACACTTTGGTAAATGATTAATAAAATCACATTTTATTTATAGGCGATACTAAAGAGAAACATGAGTTAATGCCTTTCTTTTAAGAAAAAGGAAAATGTAGATAATTTATTGAACTTGTGAAAACAGAATATCTAGCTCTCTAGCTCAGGGGAAACGTATTAACATGATGGTCAGAGGCAGGTGACTGTGTCTGATGCTAAAGTACCTGCTACAAGCACATTATGCCCACTAAAAACACAAATATCGGGGGGAAGGGTGGGTTTAGCTCAGTGGTAGAGCACGTGCTTAGCATGTACAAGGTCCTGGGTTCAAACCCCAGTACCTCCATTACAAAAGAAAGTTAAAAAAAAGCACAAGTAACTGTCATAATTTAAAAGCAGTGCATGGTCCACCCTCCAAGTCTTCTCCTCACATCCCTCTGTCTCTTCTGTCCGAAGGACCTGAGGGTAGGGAAGGGGATGAGAATGCTCTAGTAGCCCCTGCATTTCTATTCCACAACCCCAGTCACACAAAATTTAAATAATACTCTTAAATATGGAAAACTGCCATTTTCCTCAATCTTTGGTAAAGTAATTTTTAGAAATCGTCATTCTGTTTTAAGACTCAACACTTCAAATAGTAGACAAAAACAACATGAAATGTTAATTGAAACTGTGGCTTCAGGGTAAATCACCTAAGCCCTTCTTCCAACCAGACTGTTACCCCTAGGCCCCAACTACAGAGAAATTTCAGAATAACCACTGTTCCCTCCACCATTATACCTGAGTCTCTACCATGCCCTGAGAATAAAGAGAAAAGAGACACAGTCCCTGCTTCCGGGAGCTCCTAGGTGCACAGAAGTCATCATGAAATGAAGGCTGAGGAGGCGTGTTAAGAGGGCTTGGATAAGAGTCAGCAGAGGGTGCTCAGGACAGAGAGCCAGAACTGTAGCCAAGGCTTTCCCAGAGGAGGGAACCACTGTGGTGAGTTCTGAGATGCCCTAGAAGTGATCAGGTGAAGGTATAATGTTAAGGCAATTTCTCCCTGGGGAGCTGCACATGCAAAGGTGGGAGGCCAAAGAGAGCCAGGTCCCTTCCAGGAACTCCAAATAGTCTAGAAGTGAGCACAGGGTGTGGGAAGCAGGTGAGGCAACCAGGTGGAGAGATCACAGGTGCACATCACAAAGGACTCTGTGTGCCTCCAAAGTAGAGGAGACATGCAAAGTGATCAAGAAAGAGACAAGATAGAGGCAGGGAGACCTATTGGCAGGTTCATGTGAAGGCCTGCTGAGGCCCCGCCAGGAGGAGAGAGACGAAAACATTTAAGCAGGTGGACGGATTGGCCACAGGTGTGATGGAAGGGAAGGAAGAGGTCAAAGATGCCGGGCAGCTTTCTGGCTTTGGCAGTGTCTTAAATTATAGTGCCATTCCCTGAAATAAGAAGGGCAGGAAGAGGGGCAAGCCATGAGAGGAGACAACTGATTCAGTTCTGGGTGGGTGCCTGTGGGCTCCAGGAGAGATGTCCAGTAGGCAAATCAAAGTCTAGAAATCAGGAGAAAGTTCTAGGCTGAGACAAGTAGTTTTCCTGTTTCAAGAGGATAATGGGTGTGAGTGGACAAGCTCAAGAGAAGAGGTGTGGAGGGGTAGCTCTCACCCTCCTGCACATGGGAAGCATCTGGGAGCCTTTAAAAAATAGTGTGCCCCAGCCTGGAGTGGGGACTTTGTACTGTTTATTGTTTTTTAAATAATTCTTTCCTTTTTTGGGGGGTAGTTAGTTTTATTTATTTTAATGGAGGTACTGGGAATTGAACCCAGGACCTCTTGCATGCTAAGCACGGGCTCTACCACTGAGCTGTACCCTCCCCACCTTTTTTTGTTTTTAGATATTAGCTCTACTGAGCAGTCAGGGTTGAGACTCAACCTGTAGAGAGCAGAGAACCTTGGGGTAGAGATCAAGAAGAAGCTGCCCAGATCCCTGCAGACCCCACCAGGGGCAGCCAGAGACACAGGGAGCCTCAGATGGGCTGTGAGGAACGTGAACTCAACACTTCCCAATGGCGAAGACGACAAACATGTTTCAAGCACCCACTTCCCAGCAGTGTTTGTTCCGACTTTACTAGATTTCCAGTAATACTGAGTGAGAATAGAAATAATCTGGACACAGGGATCAAATTCAAATGCCGGCTCTGACCATTCTTAACTGCGTGAATACTGATTAAGAAGCTACCCATCTGCCACGTGTAAAATGGGGGACCTAGAACCGTGCTTGTGGGCTGCTGTGAGCGTAATGAAATGACATCTATAAATGCCCTCCTGACTCTCAGAGGTAATTGCTATTATTGTCCCCATTTGGGACACCTAGAAACAGAGGCACAGAAAGCTTCAAACACTTGCCCAAGATGAGGGTTGGGGTCAGGAATCAAGCCAATGACTTCTTGGATACAGAGCCCAGGATCTTCTTATGAACAACACATCACTGCCCAGGCTCCCTGCTCCAAAACCCGCCTCCCTTTGGCTCAGTTCCATGGCACCTGCACTGCACAGATGTCACTGCTGGCCTGCCTGCCTGGTGTCTGATCTCGGCACTCCTCCCTCCATCCCACACACTGCTTCATTGGGCACACCAACTCTCACGAGGCCATTGCTGTGGCTACTCGGATGTTTACACGGAAACGCAGGTGGCAGCCCAGCTTTTTGCTATAGATGCTGCTGTCAGTGGAGGCAAAGAGCTCACAGTTTGTGGGGGAGGCCAATTCTGGTCTCCTCTTTGGCTGGAGAGCTGGATGGAATCTAGTTTCCCTCTGCAACTTAGACATCCAGCATGAGAGATATGTAAGGCCATCTGGCCTCTCAACATAGAAATGATGCCCCCACAGTTGTACTTAACATTGTAATCTCCTGGCTCCACCAGAGAGCAGAGGCCATGGCCTGTTGTCCACCAAGTTTTGTTTCCTTGCATGACAGCTACAATGGGGTGAGTTAACACTGGACCAGAAAATCTACAAAGCCCTCGTGTACTATTTCCTGACACCTGCAGGTCACCCAAATATCCGAGATCCTCCAAGTAAACAACTAGTAAGAGGAATTGAGCTGGCTTGTTTGTCAGACCCCTGATGGCAGGACTGATTTGGCCTCTCCTGCTCGTGGGATGATCTGTTCTCCTCCTATGTGCCCTTCCTTGAGTGAAAGAGACTGTTCTTTGTTTATGGGCTAGGGAGTATTTGTGGCTCTCTGACCAGAACCTTCAAAAGTAGAGCTCTTGGTGAGAATGGAAGCATGGCACCCACATCTCATGAGATCAGCTACCCAACAGCCTCATCTAGCCAAGACTGTGGCCAAAACCAGAGGTCCATGCTGTTGAGTGTTGGGTCTGGAGAGCAATGCCTCCACCACTGAGAAGCTGCCCCACCACTTGTGCCCTTGTCCCCATCCAGGGGGAGGTGATGCATCCATGTGATGAAAGCCTTGAGGGCACTAGGTGACTGTGGAACAAGCTGTGACTCGCTGGTCCTTCTCCCAATGTGACCCATGTTAGCCTCACATGCAGAAAATCCCCAAAGAGACCCCTGCTTGAGTGAATGGGTCACCTATAAGCCAACTGTCCTCGGGCCACCTAAGAAGCAACACAGTATACACAGTGAGCCAACGACACACTGATGTCCCCAAGGCTCACATCTCCCTAATTTCACACCAGGTACCCCCAGCAAAAAGAAGACCCTTACTTTATAATTGACTTTAGAATTCTACTGCCAATGCTGCCTTCATCTTCCACTTATGAAGTTCTTTCCAGTATTTCCCCTGCTCTGCAATTGTGCAATCAGTCCAGAGCTCCTTCATGAGACAGGAGGGAAGGGGGCTGGGCAGAGCCATTAAAAGAATGGCACAGCCATTAGCACCAAGACGGTGGAAAAGAACTCCCAGTAGATTTTGAGCTTCAACACACACTCACCAAAATACAGCAGGATGCTAAATGGCACTCCCACAGGTGCCAGGACAGGTTCATGGCTGACCATAAAATGTCAAAGGGTGAGTGGTGGCCCAATTTCTGGGAATCCCAACACCTTCTCCAAAGCGGTTGGAATATTCCTCCCACTTATTAGCATATGAAGATACTGAGTGCATAAAAACTAACCCCACACCTCGTGGCTGCTTACTCTGCTGAGGGAGACAGCCCACACTCTGTCTGTGGAGTGTGTATCTACTTTTACTTTAAACTGGAGCACCCAACTCCCACGCTTCATGGCCTTTCTCTTGCCTTCTGAAACAGCCAAGTCTGTCTATGGAGTATATATGTCTCTGAATAAATCTACTTTTACTGAACTGTGTCTCTCTCTTGAATTCGTTCTTGTGCAAACCAAGGACCCACACTTGGCAAGGTGCATTCCAGGGATCCAAATAAGACCTGGGATACGGCCATCCTCTCCCCCCCATTTTCCTGTATCATACATTCCTTCCCAAAGGATCTCACATTGTGCACTCCAAAATAGACAGCACTCATGTGTCCTGACCTGGATCTGCTTCTGCATGTATCATTCTCATGTCCACTAGAATGTCACCTTCATGAGGACAGGGAGTTGGTTCTGTTCAAAATGGAAGCACCAGCACATCACAGGCGCTGGAGAAGTATTAACTGATTGAATGAGCTGTGGGAAGTCCTGGGAATTCCACCTGCAACTCCTAGCCTCTTGGGTTTCAGCTGACTCCAGTTGCTCCCGGCTACTCATGGCTGACCTCTTGCCACCACTCTCAACTCTGCCACCACCTGAGCCGGGATGAGCTTAGATGAGCACACACCCCAGAGAGCATGGCGGCTGGTTCATGAGGTTGCAACACACTCGCCCCTTGACTGCTAGGGGTTACTTAGGATGGACAAACTGAAGGAAGCACCATGTGCACCGCCCTACCCCACAAATCACTTGAAGCACCAGGACTGCACACAGGGGAAACGCTGGCCCTTTCCAACCTAAGGAGAGGAACTATGGGTGAGAAGAGGTTCTCTGTCAACTAACAGACTCTTTACAAGCCCAGTCTTAGAAAAGCTCTTTAAAGACACTTTTGGTATCTTCCTTGTGTTTCTGTAATCCCTCTAGATTTTGTCATTCTCATCTACACATCAGAAATACAGATGCTCTTGAAATCTCTATTGATTTTCAATGAAGAAAATCCTCAATTTCCTTCTCTGCCAAGAAAATTACTGCACTTTATATTAAAAAAAAGCAGCTTCCTTTCATGAGTTTCTATCTTCAAACAACTAATTTCACAAGAATCAGTGAAGCAGGACATGAAAATCATGCTGTGTTTACCACCTACTGGTGGGCAGGATTGAAATGAATGAGTACTGATCTCATGAGACGGGAAGGCTGGGGCTGTCTTATTCCTGCTACAGATGGAAGGGTCCATATCTGTAAGGGTGAGGAAGGACCAAGGATGAGAAACCAAAATTTTCTAACCCATTTCCCTTTTTCAGATTCCCAGACAAACAGTGTGATTGTATCAACAAAAACAAGAACATCTGCACCCTTCTAAAAGCATGCTACGAAATTACTACTACACACAGCACTCTGTCACTGACTTAAAGGCTGATGACAGCCAAGAAATTTGCAGGGATCTTATTCTGTGCTCATCCCTTTTTGTCTTTGGAACCTCAGGAAATTTGCCTCCTCTCCATGAATGTCATTTTCCTCATCCTTCAAATGGGAGTGTAACAGTCATTCATTTGCTCAGTGTCTATTCGACAACAGGAGACGGCTTATGAAAACAACAACAAAAAAAAGCAAAACAGCTATTCTGATCTGTGCTGTCTTCCTCCTCCTCCCTGAACATGAACTTACAGGGTAAAATGGTATCATTCACTAAATCCAGAACTTAAGGAGCACTTCTGATAAGGAAGTCAAAGGACTGCCATGTAACCGAGAAATGACCTGGTGAAAAAGAATGAGTTGCCAGCAAATCCTCAAAACCCGTAAGGGTGCAAACCCTGGGAGTTACAGGCATGGGTGGGAGTTCCTTAGTTCCCCACTTCACAAACCCGAGAACTTTGCAGGGTCCATGAAAGACAAAGATAGCCCAGTACAGCCACACCATGTTTTGGAGTACACTGGTACCACATCACTGCTGACCTGTACTTCTTTGTGTCCCAGAGCAAGAGCCCTTGGTGGGGGTGACTGTGATTGAGGATGGACAAGAAATTCCTGTTCTGTCTCTTTTGCTCTCTCTCTTCCTGCAGTAAAACAACTGGTAGGACTCTGGTGGGGAGCACTGCACCCACATTCTCCAGCAAACCACACACCAGGCAGCTCTAGCTGATCTGAGAGGACTCTTCAATGAACATATATACACCAAAGTCAGGCAGAAGGCTGCCTGTGACCTTGGGAATCCAAACCAGCTTGTCCTGTTAATCAGGATGTTAGACATCTAAAGAAAGTGTGCACCAGGTGAAGACGATGCCTTAGACAGCATTGGTGGTTATGTTCAGCAGTGTCTAAGGGCAAGTCATGCTCTGGTAGATGGGAGCATTTTGGTTGCTTTAAGAGTTTGCTACTGAAGGGCTGGGATATTTAATTGGGCCTTGAAACTCCAGACCTCTTTACTCACAAAGGCAGACAAGTTAGGTAAGCCAGCTCAGTCTTTATTCCAACTTCCTAACCAAAAGTCTAAGAGGTTGAAAATATATTTCTCAGACTCTTCTGCAGCAAGGGTTCCAGATGTGGCTTTAAAAATGCCCATCAGAGATTGAGATTTGAAAATATTAACTACTATATATAAAAATAGCTAAAAAAACTAAATTTCTTCTGTATAGCACAAGGAACTATATTTAATATCTTGTAATAACTTTAATGAAAAAGAATATGAAAAGGAATTCATACATATATATGTGTATATGAATGACTGGAACATTGTGTTGTATATTAGAAATTGACACATTGTAAATGACTATACTTCAATTAAAAATATATATATATATATAATGCCAATCAGCAGGATCTGAGTGTCACTAAAAGCAGAAACCCAGATAAATAGAGGCAGAGGTGGTTGGAGGAGCTACATTATTTTGCTGGGGTGGCTGCAGCCGGCATGTCAGAGATTTAGAAGTAATGGTCACAACAGCCACACACTTATCTGCAAGTGAGTTAGGGTAACAGCTTCCTGAAATCCTCCCCGCCACTCCTGATGAGCCAGGTGTTTGGCGTTTCTCTGGAAGTCACTAGGCGCAGCCTGGAACTCAAAGGTAAAAATTGAAAACTGCAGTCAGGCTGCAAAGGGACTGGCAGGACATGTTGGACAAAAGTAGGTCAGAAAGAACAAGGAATGGGGAGGGGATAGAACGTGTGCTGAGGACCCTGACTTCAGTGGTGGATTGTCTGTGTTGAGGAATCTGAGTCAGTATTAGTAGATGGATTGGTGTGGACTAAAATGGTGGCCATTCAGATAAGTGATTGATTCGGACGATATTTATTAGAGGAGGGTTTTTTTTTCCCCCTTCAACATTGATCATTTCTCAGGAGCAGAAAAATACTCTGCCACACAACATCTAATTGCAAAAGAGATGCTACGGGTTGATAGTGATATGAAAAATTTCAGTTCTGCAGTTCCAAGGTTTCTTTAATGAGGTTCACAGCAGTAGGTTCTTAAAATAAAATAAGGTACATAAAATAAAGACATCATCATATGTACGTATCCTTAAAGATACACATATGGTGCTATAAGTAGGCCTGAAATGTGTTCTGCATTCTAAAATCCAATGAAATAAATCAGTAGCTCATTATGCCTGTCGGCTCTATAAACATGATGTAGCTAATGATCACAGAAAGCAAGATCAGCTAGGAAACATGAGATTTGTCTTTTCTAGTGTCAAAGATAATATTTTTTGCTTTAGTTAAAAAGCATTTTTTTAATTAGGGTTCTCAGCATCCATTGGTGTAAGGGGTTTAGTAGATGTGTTCAGATGTTCTAGACAGTGAATCAGAGCAAAGACTGAGGTTTAGACAGTAGTTAAATGTCTCACCCGTGTGATCTGCATCCACATATTGCTACATTGAAAACCCTTAAAATTGAGAACTTCATTAAAGAAACGAAAAGAGACGGAAAAAAATAGCCACAGACTAGTGGAAGTTTTTTGTCGTGTAAAAATGACAAAGGGCTATTCATGAGCATATTTTTAAAAACTACACTTTAATAAGAAAAACAAAAAAGTGACAACAGATTGCACACTGCTCCATGTAGGAGAAGCCATGCAGAAGGATTCTTATGTGAATGGGGCTGGAGCTGTAGAATTAGTTAGTCTTGCAAGTAATTCAGTTAAAAACAAATGCACATGGGATACACTTCTAGAATATCTGAGTAAAAATCTTGGAAAACTTACTCCTCTATGAAGCAATGACAATGGCAAAATTTGTCAAAATTAACCTCTGCAGAACTCTGGAAATTAAACAAAGGCTTCCAGCAGTCCAGGGAGTGTTTATTTGAGGGAAAATTACCAGCTAAATCTCCATAAAGATAGTGAGTTTTGTGGCATTGTAACTTGATCTACCCCCATCCCCGTATCCTCACCTAAATGGTGGCCTTTAAAAGCAACAGTCTCACAATCAAGGTAGGGGCAGAAGTGATTTGAAGTTACCCAAAAAATCCGTCCCCAGAGAGCTGTCACTATTTGACCTATCTCAAACTCATGCTGTGCAAACAGCCTGTCCCCAGAGTGTGTGTGGAAAACAATCAGCAGTGAGTATTTAACATTACAACTGCCTGAGGCAGTGGTACCAGTAGAGGCTAACTAGATGCTGACTAGGAAACTTAGAAGGCAAAATTGAGTAATGAGACATTCTGGGGGTGGAGGTACTGTTAAAAATCTCCAAAAAAAAATCTGAGAATTGTAGAAGGCCGTACACATATGTGGCACTTGGCAAGGAAAGTTCTGAGAAAATCTTAAGCCTTCAACTCTGGCTGAAATTGAGGTTCTGCATAAGCAAGAACTAAAGGCTATGGAAGAGCTGCAGACTGCCTGCTGGTGCTGAGGGCATCCCTCAGCACGCAGACACATGGCCACCTGGCAAAAGCTCAAACTATTGGCTCCAGGCATTGAAAGAAATCACTGTCCAATCATTATTACAGTGATGACAACTAGGCTTTCTGCACACACACTGATCTCATGGCCATGCATGATAAAGAATACAGACTTTACAGAATTTGTTCAGGAAATTAACTAAATAAATAGCTGCAGCAGCAATGACAATGGAAGCAACGATAAACCCTGGAGATGAGGAAAATCTGGCTATCAGATCTGGCACATTGTAATATTTTAAATGTCCAGTTTTCAACAGAAAATTACAAGATGTACAAAGAAACAGAAAAATTTAGCCATAACACAGGGGAAAAAGTAGTCAATAGAAACTCCCTGAGGAAGCCCAGACACTGGACTTACTAGACAAAGACATAAATAAGCAATTACACATATATTCAAAGAGCTAACAGAAACCATGCCTAAAGAATTAAATTATGTGAACATCTCATTGTACAGAGAATATCAATAGGTAAAAATTTATATTAAAAACCAACTAGAAATTCTAGAGATACAAATATAATGACTAAAATGAAAAATTCAATAAAAGATTTCTCTGTAGATATGAACTTGTTGAAGAAAATGTCAGTTAACTTAAAAATACTGAGATTATTCAGTCTGTGGAACAGAAAGGAAAAGGAATGAAAAAAAAAAAGAACACTGTGTCAGAGATAGGTGGGACACCATCAACAATACCAATAAACATATAATGGGGGCGCCAGAAGGAAGGAGAGAAAAAAAGGGTTAGAAAGATTATATAAAGAAATAATGGCTATAAACTTCCCAAATTTGATGAAAACATTAATTTGTACATCCCAGCAGCTCAACAAACTCCACGTGGTATAAACATAGAGACATCTAAAATAGGCACATCAGACTCAGTGTGTCAAAAGACAAGAACAAAGAACCTTGACATCAGAAAGAGAAAAGTGGCTCAACATATATAAAGGCTCCTCAGAAAGACAGTTGATTTCTCATCAAAAACCATGGAGACCAGAAGGCAGTGGGATGGTATTGTCAAAGTGATAAAAGGAAAAGACTGTCACCAAGTATTTTATAGCCAGCAAAGTGATTCTTCAAAAAAATTAAAGGAGAAATTAAGACCCTCCTACAAAAACAAAATCTGAAAGAATTCATTGCTAGCAGGCCTGCCCTACAAGAAATACTAAGGATAGTCCAGCAGGTGTAAATGAAAGGATACTCACCTGAAAAATAAAGAGCACTAGTAGAGGCAACTACATGAGTAAAAAAAAAAAAAAAAAACACAGTATAAATATAGTATTACATGTAAGTGTTTTCTTCTATTTGATGTAAAAGACAACTGCATAAAACAATACTTATGAAACTGTATAAATGTGCTTATAAATGCATAAAGGTGTAATTTGTATGACAGTGACAGCATGAGGAGGGGGAGGGAAAAGATTGATACCAAAGCCAAATTTTTGTGTACTATTGAATTTAAGTTGGCATTCATGTGAACTAGATTGCTTTAAAACAAGATGTTAATTATAATCTCCAGGGCAATGGAGGAGAAGGAGGAGGAGTAGGAGGAGGAGAAGGAGAAGAAAAAGATAAAACAACAAATTAAAATGGCACACTGGAAATTGCCTACTTTGTACCAAAAATGTGTAGTAATAGAGGAATGGGGAGAAAAAGACATATAGAAAGCAGATAGCATAGGTAACTTCAACCTGATAAGAAATTACATTAATGTAAATGAATTAAACTTTCTAATCAAAATCCTAAAGGCAGAAATAAATGGAATAGAGAATTGATGAACAACAGAGAATAACCAACAAGAAGAAAAGTTGGTTCTTTGAAAAGATCAACAAAATTGACAAAGTTTAACTAGTACTGAAGAAAAAAAGAGAGGAGATTCAAATTACTAAAAAGAAATGAAAGGAAGGATGTCACTACTGCCCTTACAAAAATAACAAGGAATATAAGGGAATACCATGAATAATTATATAGCCAATAAATGAGATAATCTAGATGAAATGGATAAATTCCTAGAAGGACATAAATGACTGAAGCTAATTAAATGAGAAATAGAAAACTCAAGTATTCCTACAATAATTAGTGACTGAAATAGTAATCCAAAACATTCCCAAGAGGAAATGCTAGGCCCCTATGGCTTTGCTGGTGAATTCCATCAACTACTTAAAGAAAAAACAAACAAACAAACAAAAAAAACAAACAAAAATAAATAATGCTTCACAAACTCGTCTAAAAAAAAGAGGTGGGCTCACTTCCCAATTCATTCAATGAGACTAGTATCACACTGATACCAAAACCAGACAAAGGCATCACAAGAAAACTAAAGACTGTCTCTTATGAATATAAAGGCAAAATTCCTCAACAGAATACAAGCAAATCCAATCCAGTAACATATAAAATAGGCCACAATTAAGTGGGATGTATCCAGGTATGCAAAGGCAGTTCAACGTACAAAAGTCAATTCATGTAATATGCCATATTAATAGAATAATGGATAAAAACTAGGAATAGAAGAGAACTTCCTCAACTTGACAGACAACATCTATGAAAAACCTGGAGCAAAGATCATACATAATGGTGAAAGACTGAATTATTTCCTCCCAAAATCAACATTGTACTAGAGGTTCTAGTCAAAGCAACCAGACAAAGAAAATAAAGCCTCTAGATTAGAAACAAAGAAATAAAACTATTTCGATTCCACATGACATGATATTATATATTGAAATCCCAAGGAATCCACAAAGAAAAAGAGAGAGAGAGAAAAGAAAAAAAAACTTATTAGAATTAATAACCCAGTCTGACCAAAATTGTAAGACACAAATCAATATATAAAAAGTAATTATATTTCTATACAACAGCAGTGAATAATCTAAAAATAAAATGAGGGAAACATTTTCATTTACAATAGCATCCAAAAGAATAAAATACTTAGGAATATTAAGAAAAATATTTGGAATACTGAGAAAAATGTCTGAAACTTGTATATTGAAAAGTAAAATACTACTGATAGAAGTTAAAAATGACCTAAAATAAATGGAAAGCTCTTCTGTGTTCATGGATCAGAAGCCTTATTGTTAGGATGGCAATTGTCCTCAAAATGACCTTTAGATTCAATGCAACTCTGGCTTTTTGGCAGAAATGACCAAGCTGATCCTAAAACTAATATGGAAATGCAAGATACCCAGAATGGTCAAAACAATCTTGAAAAAGAACAAAGTTTTGAATTTTCCACATTCAAAACTCACTAACAAAACTGTAATCCATACAGTGTGGTACTTGCATAAAGGATAAACAAATAGATTGAGAGAAAAGAACTGAGAGTCCATAAACAAACTCTTACACGTAGCCAGTTAATTTTTGACAAAGGTGCCATGACAATCCAATGGGGAAAAATAATCTTTACAAAACTGATGCTGGGACACCTGAACATACACCTGGAAAGAAAGAAAACTGAACTTTTATCTTAACACCATTTATGAAAATTAACTCAAAATAAATCACAGAAATGATACTATAAAACTTTTACAAAATGAACAATGAGAAAATCTTCAGGACATTGGATTACAAATACTTCTAAGATATGACACCAAAAGCACAAAAAACAAAAGAAAAAAATCAAGTAAACTGGACTTCTGTAAAATTGAAAACTTCTGTGCTTCAAAGGACTTCATCAAGAAAGTAAGAAGGCAATCCACAGAATGGGTGAAAATATTTCCAATATGATAAGGGACATTTATCCAGAATAGACCAAGAAGACTTAAAACGTGACAATACAAAGACAAATACAATTAAAATGGGCAAAGAATTTGAATAGATGTTTCTCCAAAGAAGACAATCGAATGGGAAATAAGCACATAAAAAGATGTTCAATATCAGTAGGCATTAGGGAAACAGAAATCAAAAGCACAATGTCATGCCACTTCATACCAACTAGGGTGACAAATATATATGATATATGATATATAAATATGTATGTATAAACCCGGTAATAAAAAGTGTTGATGAGGATGTGGAGAAACTGGACTCCTCATACGTTACTACTGGAAATATAAAATGGTGCAGTCACTTTAAAAACTACTTTAGCAATTCCTCAAAATGTTAAAAGTAGAATACATTCCAGCAATTCCATTTTTTGATATATACTCAAGAGAACTGAAAATATGTGTTCACACAAAAACTTGTCCATGAGCATTTACAGCAGAATTATTCATCATCAAAAGATGGATGGATAAGCAATGTGGTGTATTTATAAAAATGGCATATTATTTGAACACAAAAAGGAATTTGGGTACTGATATATGCTACACCATGGATGAGCCTTGACAACGTCACACTAAATGAAAGACAACAATCAAAAAAGGCAGCATACTGTATGGTTCTACTTATATGAAATGCCCAGAACAGGCAAATCCATAGAGGCAGAAAGTAGAGTGGTGGCTGCTGGGGGCTAAAAGAAAGGAAGGTTAGGAAGTGACTTACTAAAGGGTACTGCTTCCTTTTGGGGGTGATGGCTACACAAACCTGAAATGTACTTAAAACCCTAATGCACACTTTCAAAGGCTGCATTTTAAGGCATGTGAATTATATCTCCATAAAGTTGTTATTCTTGAAGCTGAGCCCACCTATGGAGCAACTGGCACAGCACTGACTGCGGCATCTGGAGGGGGAGTGACCCACCCGCCCACCGTGAAGGAGAGCAGCATCTGATCCAGTGCTGGAGGGGTGCGATCTTCTTGCCGACAGACACTGTGAGCAGCACAGACGAGGGTATCAACAGAGCAAGCTGAGTTCGTGAAACAGGGCAAAGACACAAAGACCTCTCAATAAAACCATTAAGAGCGCAGTCTCTAGGAGAACACATCTTTGTTTTTTAAATCTTTTTATATCTGTTTTATTTTCTATTACCTTTTTAACCTTTACTTTTTAAACATTTCTATATGTTTACAGTTCTCATTTCATTTTTAATTCTCTTGGTTTTGATCTGTTATTGATTATTCACAGGTTTCAAATATTGTGTTTTGATTTTTTCTTCTTTTTATTAACATTTATAAAAGACATCTCAACTCGATTCCTATTCTGCTTCAACTTGCTCTTCTATTATTGATTATACACTGTTTTCAAACCTTCTTTTCCTCCATTCTTTTAAAATTCTCTCTCTCTCTCTCGTTTTTAAGTTTTATTCCCGCATAGGCTTTAGATAGATAAATAAATAAACATCCTTTAAGGACCACAATAGATAACTGATACTCCTTAAGCCACAGTGCCAGAGAGATATGAGCAGCATGAAGAAGCAGAGGAAGCACTCCCAATTAAAAGAGCAAGAGAAATCCCCTGAAAGAACGGTCAAAAAAATAGGCATTGATGGCCTACTAGATCAAGATTTCAAAAAAGAAGTATCAAATTACTGAAGGAACTAAAAGAGATAGTGTTTAGAGACATAAAATATGCCAAAAACAAAATAGAAGCTATAAAGAAGAGCCAAGTAGAATTGGTAAATTCATTGGCTGAAATGAGATCTGACCTAAAGCTTATATAAAGCAGGCTAGATAATGCAGAGGAACGAATAAGTGACCTAGTAGACAGGACAACAGAAAGCACCCAATAAGAACTGATGAGAGAAAAACAAATAAAAAACAATGAAAACAATATAAGGAACCTATGGGATAATATATATCATGCCAATCTATGCATAATATGGATTCTGTAAGGGGAAGAAAAAACAAAGGGGATGGAAAAGGTATTTAAAGAAATCATGACTGAAAAATTCCCAAATCTAAAGAAGGAATCAGACACCCAAATACAGGAGACTCAGAGGTTCCCAAACAGGAAGAGCCCAAAGATACCCACACGAAGACATATCATAATCAAGATGGGCAGACTGAAAGATAAAGAAATGAGCCTAAAGGCAGCAAGAGAAAAAAAAAAAGAGTGAATTACAAGAGAAGACTCTCAGCTGATTTCTCTACAGAAACACAACCGGCCAGAATGGAGAGAATAGATATATTCAAAGTCCAGAATGGAAAAAAAAAAAAAAAAAAAGCAGCCTAGGATACTTTCTCCAGCAAGGCTACACTTTAGAATAGAAGGAGAGATAAAGAATTTCACAGAGAAGCAAAAACTAAAAGACTTTAGCAACACTAAACATGCTAAAAGAAATGTGGATCCAGCAGCCACAACAAGCCTCGTGGAACAAACAAAAGTTCCACCTGTGATCCAACCGGTAACTGCCATCCAAAAAGATTGCAGCATTTTTTCAGTGTTGGGGGAGGGAATGCATCAGACGAGAGTTTCCTAAGTAAAAAGTAATTCTCTCCATTAGCATTCAATGGTCCTGTTTTTCAGACCCTCTTTCCTTTAGTTCAGATCTCAATACACATTACAAAGAGAGGGAAGTGTGTGCATGTTAAGTTTATATTTCCAACGACTTTAACCTTTCTAAAAGTTAACAATTCACAAAGACCACCCAAAGGAATCTTATGTTTGTGTAATAGCCATTCACTCAGAATACATATCCGTCTGTTGCTTTTCTGCTGAAACACCCACAGTCTCAAGACAAGGATCCATTTGTTTTATGGGGGCTGAAATTCCTAGAAATGAAGCCCATTCCAATGTACACTTTACTGTCTGTCTCTTTTACACTTAGTACTGTTTTGTAGAACTACTTGTCTTTGTTAGAGGTGTATGCCATTAATTCTCTAATTAGGGATGAATATCACATTCAATCTTCCTGTTGGAAGAAGAGTCAAAATATATACGGAATATGAATCGAATTTATACAAAATAGGCATTTGGGTTAGGTCACGATATGCTCTTATGAATGAACATATTTCAATCATTTTGCTCGCATCTGGTTTCTGAATACAAGTTTGTTGATTACATGCAAGCAGCAATACTGGTTCGGTGCGTGCTGAATGATACTTGACAGCCCTTTGAGTATTTTCTTTTGAATTCTCATGGTTCCTTTGCATATATGTCAGCCAACAGTACTCTTTGGTGTTTGTTGTTTGTTTGTTTTATATTTTGATTGCTTGTTTGTTGTTTGTTTTGCAAACACATTAGGCCATGCATCTCTCCATTTGCATTAAACAGAGAGCCATATAGGATGATTCAGTTAGTATATTGCTGAAAATCACCTATGTTTTCCTGCTACCCTCTCCCATTTGTAGGTTTTGATGTCCTCCTTGCTTTCTTCTTGTTAATTCTCTGCATCTCATGGCGCTTCTTGCATTTCTAATGATGGTTTTCTTATTTCCATTTCATCTTACTACTTTTTTCTTCAGGGAAGAATTGTCAATCTTTGTCTAAGGATAAGTTTTAAACTGCTGAATTCTATTCAGATTTGCCGCTCTGAGAAATTTTCTAGATCTGCTGTTAGCAGATATGGCGTTCTTGTGGCATAGGCTACTCTAGACTGCAGCTTTTTCTCATTCAGGTTTCAGTGTATGTCTGGCACTCCTTCCTATACTGCAATATATGTGTCGACTTATCAGCTGAAACACTTCCAGAGATACTGTTGTGACTACTTTTCTATTCAGGGTAGAATTCTCAATATTTCTTTTAGGATAAGAATTTAACTGCTGAATTATTTTACACTTTGCCGATCTGTGAAATTGCCAAAATCTGTCGTTAATGGTAAAGGCTGTCTTGTGGCATAGGCTACCGTATAATGCAGCTTTGTCTCATTCATGATTTGGTGTATGTCTTGGCACTAATTCCTGTACTGTGATATTTCTGTCTAAGTATCAGCTGAAACACCTGTGGGGGTTCTGTTGTGACTGAGTTGCTGTCCTCTAGGTACATCGAAAATCACAGAGCTTATCATGATATTGATGATTTGAATGAAAATAAAGCTGCTTCTAGGTCTATTGGGATTCAACATAATTTGGATGCTGTTTGCACCTGGTATCATATAGATGATTGTTTCTTGGCTTTCAGTAAGTTTCAGTCTGCTTTATCTCCAAATACCTATTGAGAGTTTGATTTTTATATCTAGCTTTTCCCTATGGGGCTCTTATGAATCCTAGTCTTTCATGCTTTGTCTTACCCAAGGATTCAACAGCAATATTTGCATTGGTTTACACTTGCTTTTCTATGCCATCTTCTGATACAGGGATTTTTTTCCCTTGTGATCACGGACATTCACAAGTCCCTCTGCATTATCTAGTCTGCTTAGGAATGAATTTGGCCCTGCTATTATCTCATAAATTGAGTATTCTGATTTTATTAGGCTCGTCTCAATGATTCTCTTCCACAATTCTGGTATTGTGCCTTTTGTGATTCTGAGACATGGTTTTACTTCAGTGTTTCTCTCACCTAGGTTTTCAATACATGATCTGATAATGTTTCATAATCTAGGTATATGAAACCTTTTTTTGGACCTTCAATCTCTTTGAAACAGAAAATGGTACTTCCTATTTCCTGTACTATACGTCTTTATCTCTACTTCTCTAGTACTCTCAGGTATCTAATGTAGAATTGTAGGGTTTTGTAAAGTGAAAATTTTAGTCACTTACGTGTAGGCAATTCCATGATATTTCTATGAGGACAAATTTTCATGCACATTGATTCCATGTCATTTTCCTGTGTGTGTTGTCTTGTATATCTCTAACTGCTGGTGTTGCCTTTGATGTGATGAACGCACCATACTCTCATCGTATAGAACAATCTCATTTTTATTATGCTTATATCACATTCCTGAAAGTTCAGAGTACCCTTCCCCTTGTGGAAACGGAGCATCTATATATTTTCAGTTTTGCAGGCTATTGTATGTCATTTTGAAGTGTTTTCTAAAGAGCACATTGACAGTGCGCTTGTCCTTTCTACTTCCATAAGAAAGTTCCAATCTTAACAGTTATTCCCAGAGCTTCTCTGTCAACATAAAAACCTGTGGAAACATATCTATGGATGTCATGCATCAGGGCCTGCTGCCATTACTGCTCACCCCGCATTGGTGTCCTCGGGTCTGTGCAATGTCAAGGCCATTCAAAATGTAGCATCAGCATTTGGGAGATAATGGTGATGGAAATGCTTCTTCTTCTCACGCTGCAGACATTGACAAATGCTCTTTGTTCTCTCATCTTGTGGCTTGGGACCATGAAAGGAAACCAAGCTGTCCCGCATCCTCAGCCTCATACCAAACCCTAATCCCAGTCCAGGCTAGGAGTTTAGCTGATCCAAAGGCTTTGGGAACTGATTTCAACCACAAGGCCCCCTGGATTCGGCAGACCAGATGCATGATTTCTCTGATTGTGCCCCCACATTCTCTATTGGCAAAATGCCAAATTGATCCCTTTGCCTGCAGATGCAGTGCATGTGGCCATGAGACATTTCGATAAAGTCAACTTTGCACACCGGAGTGGTTGATTTCTCATTGGGGTTCAAGGTCAGTTTTCTCTCTTCGTAGGGCCAACCACAATCCACAACACACTCCAGATACCTGATACAAAGCATGTGACATAATCCATAGTCCTATAACTCATTTTACGCAGGCACTGCTAGCTCAAATTTGGCTGATAATTTCTTGGCCTCAGAAACAATTGTGGGGACAATTTGTGCTGATTTATTTCAGTTCCGTCAGCTTAGAATCTGCTGTGCACTCTTATAACACTCAGCGCATCGCTTTGAATCCCATGTGTCCGGTCCGTTTAAGAGTGTGCGAACAACTGAAACAGAGTTTCACATTTGCTGCTCCATTACCAGAGGTCAGGTACTGCACTGATTTCCATACTCTACTTTGCTTCTCCTACATCCACGTTTTCTGAGGCATCATACTGTCTTTGCAAGTAAGGGAGCACTCTTTGTCAAGTCTCCTGAACCAAGGGTTTGGTGAGTGGATGTTAAATTTCTGTGTAATTTGGAGCGAGTTTACGTATGATGCACTGGTACACTGCCACGTGGGCATCAATAAATCAACACTTTCCATATATAACTCATCGAAATGGGATTCTTGTATATATCTTTTTTCTATACAGACATGATGTTAGTGTTTGTCCGAAGAATCCATTTTTGTCATTGTGTTGATACCTCAGTTGCAGCCTTTCAAAAGTTTAATACAATTGATTTACATATTTTTGGATTTATATGAAAATGAAGTTAGTTTTTGAAACATACTAATTATACTCACAATCCAAACTTGTCAAATTCAGGTACCAATTTGTCAGCTCTAAGGAAAATCTAGACAGATAAAATGTAAAATACCACTCGAAATTGATGATGGGGACAGGTAAACTCTTTACTTTTGATGCCTCCAACACCAACAGGAACCATGAAATAATTATTGTAAGCATGAAATTACCCCCACACTTGGTTTCCCTTGTGAATGTGGTGCCTTATCCACCCAAAGACACATACTGGATAATGTTGTCATTTCAAGCAGTAAGATTTCTCTCCAGGAAAACACAAGGTATCTGAAACAAGATTTTAATATGTAGGTTTGGTTCAAAAAGGAACTAGGGGCATTAGAGTAACTAGAAACCTGCTGCAGCTTTGCTAGTCTATTGAGAACCAGGTGCTCTTCTATCAACAGTGAGAACACTTAAAAGTCCGAATATGTTGGGTAAAGCATCTTAACACAACCAAGTCTGCACCCACATGATATACTGCACCCGGTCTTGAATGAAGGGAAAAGACGGTCCACATAATAATATTTCCATACATGTCTATGGCGACTTTTAAAGTTCACTTCAATAACTGATTTATAATAGTAACCTATACTGTCTAGAAAAACTAAGGCTTAATATATATTCAAGTTCAGTCAAAGAATCCTCTCACTTACCACACTCAATTCACCCCAAAGAAGACTTAACCCCAGAATTTGCTGAAACTATTGGAACATCATCATTTCTTTGTTTGAGCTAATTATTTAATTTCTATCTATGATACCCGAGACTATTTGACATTTGAGGAATTCAGTGTTGTGCGCAGAGTGTGAAGTTGTAGGAAAAGTGGTTCTAGGAGGGGCTAGCTCTTCTCTATTGGCTTCATTGCAGCTCAAGTGCTGATCCTCTGGAATGGATGAGTGAGTGAATGGGAGGGAAGGGCAAGTTCTTGATATGTATGACAAACCCGCGTAAAACTTAACAGGACTTCGTGCTCTGTGGTCTGTGTGATTTTTAAATGCCCCTTGGGACGTGTGGATTCTCACGGCCTCTTTCAAGAACATGAGCTATTTTATCAAGTCTGCCATCTCTTCTATTTTAGACGTCAGGAATATTGGACCTCTCCTTGGAGCAGAGAATAGAGTACCTTCTTCAAGTTCACGTTGACCCTCCACAGCTTTCTGCTAGTATCAGCCAGGCTCAACATGTCTCATGAATTTCTTTGGAGTGTGGTGTTCTGGAAAGAAGTCTCCATGCCATTATTCTCCATTGTAGAAGAACAACTCTCATCAATGTGTTCACATCTCTCCTCAATCTGTGCAGCCAGATTTTCTGCATGCTTCTCTTCGTGTCTCCCATGAAGTCGACTTCTACAGTACTGGGCAAGTCTGGAAGTACCTCGGAGACTCACCAGTATGCTGATGATGAGCAGATCTTCCACTGTCTGACTTTTCAGTTTCTAGAAACTGACCCGTGATCTCAGGTGATTGGGCAGCAGCAGTATCACGTACAGAAACAGCTCCCCATATAATAGACCTAAGCCAAGATCCACAGAGGGTGTCAGCCCCTACATGACTCTGATCCACCCACAGAGCTCTGCCAAGTTACCTTGGATCCGGAAGCCACAACAAGCCTCGTGGAACACACCAACGTTCCACCTGGAATCCAACTGGTAACTGCCATCCACAAAGGTTGCAGCATCTTTTCAGTGTTGGGGGAGGGACTGCATCAGACGAGAGATTCCTAAGTTAAAAGTAATTCTCTCCATTAGCATCCCATGGTCCTGTTTTTCCAACCCTCTTTCCTTTATTTCAGATCTCAATACACATTAAAAAGAGAGGGAAGTGTGTGCATGTTAAGTGTATAATTCCAAGGTCTTTAAACTTTCTAAAATTTAACAAATCACAAAGACCACCCAAAGGAATCTTATGGTTGTGTAATAGCCATTCACTCAGAATACATATCAGTCTGTTGATTTTCTGCTGAAACACCCACAGTCTCAAGGCATGGATTCATTTGTTTCATGGGGGTTGAAATTCCTAGAAATGAAGCCCATCCCAATGTACACTTTACTGTCTGTCTCTTTTGCTCTTAGTAGAGTTTTGTAGAACTACTTGTCTTTGTTAGAGTCGTATGCCATTAGTTCTCTAACTAGGGATGAATATCACATTCAATCTTCCTGTTGGAAGAAGAGTCAATCTATATAACGGAATTTGAATCGATTTTATACAAAATAGGCATTTAGGTTTAGTCACGATATACACTTATGAATGAACATTTTTCAATCTTATTGCTCGCATCTGCTTTCTGAATACAAGTGTGTTGAGTACACGCAAGCAGCGATACTGGTTTGGTGTGTGCTGAATGATACTTGACACCCCTTTGAGTACTTTCTTTTGAAATCTCATGTTTCCTTTGCATATATGTCATGCAACAGTACTCTTTGTTGTTTGTTTTTTGTTTGATATTTTGATTGTTTGCTTGTTGTTTGTTTTGCAAACACATTAGGCCATGCATCTCTCCATTTGCATTAAACAGAGAGCCATATAGGATGATTCAGTTAGTATAGTGCTGAAAATCACCTATGTGTTCCTGCTTCCCTCTCCCATCTGTAGGGATTTGATATCCTCCTTGCCTTCTACTTATTAATTCTCTACAACTCATGGCTCTTCTTGCATTTCCAATGAATTCTTTCTTATTTCAATTTCATTTTGCTACTTTTCTCTTCAGGGTAGTATTGACAGTCTTTGTCTAAAGATAAATTTTGAAGTGCTGAATTCTATTCAGTTTTGCCTTGCTGTAAAATTGTTTAGATCTGCTGTTATCAGATATGGCGTTCTTGTGTCATAGGCTACTCTAGACTGCAGGTTTTTCTCATTCAGGTTTTGGTTTATGTCCTGGCACTCCTTCCTGTCCTGCAATATTTGTGTCGAGTTATCAGCTGAAACACTTCAGGAGTTTCTGTTGTGACTACTTTTCTATTCAGGGTAGAATTCTCAATCTTTCTTTTAGGATAAGTATTTAATTGCTGAAATATTTTACACTTTGCCGATCTGTGAAATTGCTAAAATCTGTCATTAATGGTAATGGCTGTCTTGTGGCATAGGCTACCATATAATGCAGCTTTGTCTCATTCATGATTTGGTGTATGTCTTGGCACTCATTTCTATACTGTGATATTTCTGTCTAGGTATCAGCTGAAACACATGTGGGGATTCTGTTGTGACTGAGTTGCTGTCCTCTAGGTACATCGAATATCACAGAGCTTATCATGATCTTTGATGATTTGAATGAAAATATAGCTGCTTGTAGGTCTATTGGGATTCCACATTATTTGGATGCTGTTTGTTCCTAGATTCATATAGATGCTAGTTTCTTGTCTTTCAGTAAGTTTCAGTCTTCTTTTTCACCAAATACCTATTCAGAGTTTGATTTTTATATCTAACTTTTCCCTATGGGGCTCTTATGAATCCTAGTCTTTCATGCTTTCTCTTACCCAAGGATTCAACAGCAATATTTGCATTGGTTTACACTTGCTTTTTATGCCATCTTCTGATACATGGATTTCTTTTCCCTTGTGTTCACGGACATTCCCGAGTCCCTCTGCATTATCTAGTCTGCTTAGGACTGAATTTGGCCCTGCTATTATCTCATTCATTGAGTATTCTGATTTTATTTGGCTCGTCTCAATGATTCTCTTCCACAATTCTGGTATTGTGCCTTTTGTGATTCTGAGACACGGTTTTAGTTCAGTGTTTCTCTCACCTAGGTTTTCAATACATGCTCTGATAATGTTTCATATTCTAGGTGTTTGAAAGCTTTATTTTGGACCTTCAATCTCTTTGAAATAAAAATGGTACTTCCTATTTCTTGTACTATACGTCTTTATCTCTATTGGTCTAGTACTATCAGGTATCTAATGTAGAATTGTAGGGCTTGGTAAAGTGAAAATTTTAGTCTCTTAGGTGAAGGCAATTCCATGATATTTCTGTGAGGACAAACTTTCCTGCACATTGATTCCATGTCGTTTTCGTGTGTGTGTTGTCTTGTATATCTCTAAGTGCTGGTGTTGCCTTAGATGTGATGAACACACCATACTCTCATCATATAGAACAATCTCATTTTTATTATGCTTATGTCACATTTCTGAAAGTTCAGAGGACACTTCCCCTTGTGGAAACGGAGCATGTATATATTTTCAGCTTTGCAGGTTATTGTATGTCATTTTGAAGTGTTTTCTAAAGAGCACATTGAGAGTGCACTTGTCCTTTCTACTTCCATAAGAATGTTCCAATCTTACCAGTTCTTCCCAGATATTCTCTGTCAACAGAAAAACCTGTGGAAACATATCTATGGATGTCATGCATCAGGGCCTGCTGCCATTATTGCTCAACCCACATAGTTGTCCTCGGGTCTGTGCAATATCAAAGCCATCCAAAATATAGCATCGGCATTTGGGAGATAATGGTGAAGGATAAGCTTCATCTTCTCACGCTGCGGACCAAGACAAATGCTCTTTGATCTCTCATCCTTGTGGCTTGGAACCATGAAAGGAAACCAAGCTGTCCCACATCCTCTGCCTCATACCAAACCCTAATCCCAGTCCAGGCTAGGAGTTTAGCCGATCCAATGGCATTGGAAACTGGTTTAAACAAAAAGGCCCCCTGGATTCCGCAGACCAGATGCATGAGTCCTCTGATTGAGCCCCCACGTGCTCTATTGGCAAAATGCCAAATTGTTCCCTGGGCCTGCAGATGCAGAGAATGTGGCCATGGTATATTTCGATAAATTCAACTTTGCACACCGGAGTGTTTGCTTTCTCTTTGGGGGATAAAGGCCAGGTTTATCTCTTGGTAGGGCCAACCAGAATCCACAACACACTCCAGAACTCTGAGACAAAGCGTGTGACATCATCCTTAGTCCTATATCTCATTTTACGCAGCCAATTCTATCTCAAACTCGGCTGCTAGTTCTTGGCCTCAGAATCAATTGTGGGGACAATTTGTGCTGATTTATTTCAGTTCTGTCAGCTTAGCACCTGCTGTGAAATCTTCTAACACTCAGCGCATCACATTGAATCCCATGTGTCCGGTCCACTTAAGAGTGTGCGTCCAATTGAAACAGAGTTTCACCTTTGCTGCTCCATTACCAGAGGTCAGGTACTGCACTGATTTCCATTCTCTACTTTGCTTCTCCTCCATCCACGTTTTCTGAGGCATCATACAGTCTTTGCAATAAGGGAGCACTCTTTGTCAAGTCTCCTGAACCAAGGGCTTTGTGAGTGGATGTTTAAAATTCTGTGTAATTGGGAGCGAGTTAGCCTATGATGCGCTGGTACACTGCCACCTGGGCAACAATAAATCTACACTATCCATATATAACTCGCCGAAATGGGATTCTTGTTTATCTCTTTTTTCTATACAGTCATGATGTTATGTGTTTGTACGAAGACTCCATTTTTGTCATTGTGTTGATACCTCAGTTGCAGCCTTTCAATAGTGTAATACAATTGTTTTATATATTTTGGGATTTATATGAAAATGAAGTTAGTTTTTTAACATACTGAATCTACTTACAATCCAAAATTGTCAAATTCAGGTACCATTTTGTCAGCTCTAAGGAAAAACTAGACAGATAAAATGTAAAATACCATTCGAAATGATGAAAGGGACAGGTAAACTCTTTACTTTTGATGCCTCCAACACCAACAGGAACCATGAAATAATTATTGTAAGCATGAAATTACCGCCACACTTGGTTTCCTTTGTGCACGTGGTGCCCTTTCCACCCAATGACACATACTGGCCAATGTTGTCATTTCAAGCAGTAACATTTCTCTCCAGGAAAACACAAGGAATCTTAAACAAGTTATTAATATGTGGTCTTGGTTCAAAAAGGGACTAGGGGCATTAGAGCAATAAGAAGCCTGCTGCAGCTTTGCTAGTCTATTGAGAACCAGGTGCTCTTCTATCAACCATGAGAATGCTTAAAAGTCCGAACATGTTGGGGAAAGCATCTTAACACAACCAAGTCTGCACCCACATGATATACTGCACCCGGTCTTGAATGAAGGGAAAAGACGGTCCACATAATAATATTTCCTTACATGTCAATGGCGACTTTTACAGTTCACTTCACTAACTGCTTTATAATAGTTACCTATACTGTCTAGAAAAACTAAGTCCTAATATATATTCAAGTTCAGTCAAAGAATCCACTCTCTTACCACACTCCATTCACCCCAAAGAAGACTTAACCCCAGAATTTGCTGAAAATATTGGAACATCATCATTTCTTTGTGTGAGCAAAATTATTTAATTTCTATCTATGATACCCGAGACTATTTGACCATTGAGGAATACAGTGTTGTGCGCAGAGTGTGAAGTTGTAGGAAAAGTGGTTCTAGGAGGGCTAGCTCTTCTCTATTGGCTTCATTGCAGCTCAAGTGCTGATCCTCTGGAATGGATGAGTGAGTGAATGGGAGGGAAGGGCAAGTGCTTGATATGTATGACCAAACCCGCGTAAAACTTAACAGGACTTCGTGCTCTGTGGTCTGTTTGATTTTTAAATGCTCCTTGGGACGTGTGGATTCTCACGGCCTCTTTCAAGAACATGAGCTATTTTATCAAGTCTGCCATCTCTTCTATTTTAGAAGTCAGGAATATTGGACCTCTCCTTGGAGCAGAGAATAGAGCACCTTCTTCAAGTTCACGTTGACCCTCCACAGCTTTCTGCTAGTATCAGCCAGGCTCAACATGTCTCATGAATTTCTTTGGAGTGTGGTGTTCTGGAAAGAAGTCTCCATGCCATTATTCTCCATTGTAGAAGAACAACTCTCATCAATGTGTTCACATCTCTCCTCAATCTGTGCAGCCAGATTTTCTGCATGCTTCTCTTCGTGTCTCCCATGAAGTCGACTTCTACAGTACTGGGCAAGTCTGGAAGTACCTCGGAGACTCACCAGTATGCTGATGATGAGCAGATCTTCCACTGTCTGACTTTTCAGTTTCTAGAAACTGACCCGTGATCTCAGGTGATTGGGCAGCAGCAGTATCACGTACAGAAACAGCTCCCCATATAATAGACCTAAGCCAAGATCCACAGAGGGTGTCAGCCCCTACATGACTCTGATCCACCCACAGAGCTCTGCCAAGTTACCTTGGATCCGGAAGCCACAACAAGCCTCGTGGAACACACCAACGTTCCACCTGGAATCCAACTGGTAACTGCCATCCACAAAGGTTGCAGCATCTTTTCAGTGTTGGGGGAGGGACTGCATCAGACGAGAGATTCCTAAGTTAAAAGTAATTCTCTCCATTAGCATCCCATGGTCCTGTTTTTCCAACCCTCTTTCCTTTATTTCAGATCTCAATACACATTAAAAAGAGAGGGAAGTGTGTGCATGTTAAGTGTATAATTCCAAGGTCTTTAAACTTTCTAAAATTTAACAAATCACAAAGACCACCCAAAGGAATCTTATGGTTGTGTAATAGCCATTCACTCAGAATAAATATCAGTCTGTTGATTTTCTGCTGAAACACCCACAGTCTCAAGGCATGGATTCATTTGTTTCATGGGGGTTGAAATTCCTAGAAATGAAGCCCATCCCAATGTACACTTTACTGTCTGTCTCTTTTGCTCTTAGTAGAGTTTTGTAGAACTACTTGTCTTTGTTAGAGTCGTATGCCATTAGTTCTCTAACTAGGGATGAATATCACATTCAATCTTCCTGTTGGAAGAAGAGTCAATCTATATAACGGAATTTGAATCGATTTTATACAAAATAGGCATTTAGGTTTAGTCACGATATACACTTATGAATGAACATTTTTCAATCTTATTGCTCGCATCTGCTTTCTGAATACAAGTGTGTTGAGTACACGCAAGCAGCGATACTGGTTTGGTGTGTGCTGAATGATACTTGACACCCCTTTGAGTACTTTCTTTTGAAATCTCATGTTTCCTTTGCATATATGTCATGCAACAGTACTCTTTGTTGTTTGTTTTTTGTTTGATATTTTGATTGTTTGCTTGTTGTTTGTTTTGCAAACACATTAGGCCATGCATCTCTCCATTTGCATTAAACAGAGAGCCATATAGGATGATTCAGTTAGTATAGTGCTGAAAATCACCTATGTGTTCCTGCTTCCCTCTCCCATCTGTAGGGATTTGATATCCTCCTTGCCTTCTACTTGTTAATTCTCTACAACTCATGGCTCTTCTTGCATTTCCAATGAATTCTTTCTTATTTCAATTTCATTTTGCTACTTTTCTCTTCAGGGTAGTATTGACAGTCTTTGTCTAAAGATAAATTTTGAAGTGCTGAATTCTATTCAGTTTTGCCTTGCTGTAAAATTGTTTAGATCTGCTGTTATCAGATATGGCGTTCTTGTGTCATAGGCTACTCTAGACTGCAGGTTTTTCTCATTCAGGTTTTGGTTTATGTCCTGGCACTCCTTCCTGTCCTGCAATATTTGTGTCGAGTTATCAGCTGAAACACTTCAGGAGTTTCTGTTGTGACTACTTTTCTATTCAGGGTAGAATTCTCAATCTTTCTTTTAGGATAAGTATTTAATTGCTGAAATATTTTACACTTTGCCGATCTGTGAAATTGCTAAAATCTGTCATTAATGGTAATGGCTGTCTTGTGGCATAGGCTACCATATAATGCAGCTTTGTCTCATTCATGATTTGGTGTATGTCTTGGCACTCATTTCTATACTGTGATATTTCTGTCTAGGTATCAGCTGAAACACATGTGGGGATTCTGTTGTGACTGAGTTGCTGTCCTCTAGGTACATCGAATATCACAGAGCTTATCATGATCTTTGATGATTTGAATGAAAATATAGCTGCTTGTAGGTCTATTGGGATTCCACATTATTTGGATGCTGTTTGTTCCTAGATTCATATAGATGCTAGTTTCTTGTCTTTCAGTAAGTTTCAGTCTTCTTTTTCACCAAATACCTATTCAGAGTTTGATTTTTATATCTAACTTTTCCCTATGGGGCTCTTATGAATCCTAGTCTTTCATGCTTTCTCTTACCCAAGGATTCAACAGCAATATTTGCATTGGTTTACACTTGCTTTTTATGCCATCTTCTGATACATGGATTTCTTTTCCCTTGTGTTCACGGACATTCCCGAGTCCCTCTGCATTATCTAGTCTGCTTAGGACTGAATTTGGCCCTGCTATTATCTCATTCATTGAGTATTCTGATTTTATTTGGCTCGTCTCAATGATTCTCTTCCACAATTCTGGTATTGTGCCTTTTGTGATTCTGAGACACGGTTTTAGTTCAGTGTTTCTCTCACCTAGGTTTTCAATACATGCTCTGATAATGTTTCATATTCTAGGTGTTTGAAAGCTTTATTTTGGACCTTCAATCTCTTTGAAATAAAAATGGTACTTCCTATTTCTTGTACTATACGTCTTTATCTCTATTGGTCTAGTACTATCAGGTATCTAATGTAGAATTGTAGGGCTTGGTAAAGTGAAAATTTTAGTCTCTTAGGTGAAGGCAATTCCATGATATTTCTGTGAGGACAAACTTTCCTGCACATTGATTCCATGTCGTTTTCGTGTGTGTGTTGTCTTGTATATCTCTAAGTGCTGGTGTTGCCTTAGATGTGATGAACACACCATACTCTCATCATATAGAACAATCTCATTTTTATTATGCTTATGTCACATTTCTGAAAGTTCAGAGGACACTTCCCCTTGTGGAAACGGAGCATGTATATATTTTCAGCTTTGCAGGTTATTGTATGTCATTTTGAAGTGTTTTCTAAAGAGCACATTGAGAGTGCACTTGTCCTTTCTACTTCCATAAGAATGTTCCAATCTTACCAGTTCTTCCCAGATATTCTCTGTCAACAGAAAAACCTGTGGAAACATATCTATGGATGTCATGCATCAGGGCCTGCTGCCATTATTGCTCAACCCACATAGTTGTCCTCGGGTCTGTGCAATATCAAAGCCATCCAAAATATAGCATCGGCATTTGGGAGATAATGGTGAAGGATAAGCTTCATCTTCTCACGCTGCGGACCAAGACAAATGCTCTTTGATCTCTCATCCTTGTGGCTTGGAACCATGAAAGGAAACCAAGCTGTCCCACATCCTCTGCCTCATACCAAACCCTAATCCCAGTCCAGGCTAGGAGTTTAGCCGATCCAATGGCATTGGAAACTGGTTTAAACAAAAAGGCCCCCTGGATTCCGCAGACCAGATGCATGAGTCCTCTGATTGAGCCCCCACGTGCTCTATTGGCAAAATGCCAAATTGTTCCCTGGGCCTGCAGATGCAGAGAATGTGGCCATGGTATATTTCGATAAATTCAACTTTGCACACCGGAGTGTTTGCTTTCTCTTTGGGGGATAAAGGCCAGGTTTATCTCTTGGTAGGGCCAACCAGAATCCACAACACACTCCAGAACTCTGAGACAAAGCGTGTGACATCATCCTTAGTCCTATATCTCATTTTACGCAGCCAATTCTATCTCAAACTCGGCTGCTAGTTCTTGGCCTCAGAATCAATTGTGGGGACAATTTGTGCTGATTTATTTCAGTTCTGTCAGCTTAGCACCTGCTGTGAAATCTTCTAACACTCAGCGCATCACATTGAATCCCATGTGTCCGGTCCACTTAAGAGTGTGCGTCCAATTGAAACAGAGTTTCACCTTTGCTGCTCCATTACCAGAGGTCAGGTACTGCACTGATTTCCATTCTCTACTTTGCTTCTCCTCCATCCACGTTTTCTGAGGCATCATACAGTCTTTGCAATAAGGGAGCACTCTTTGTCAAGTCTCCTGAACCAAGGGCTTTGTGAGTGGATGTTTAAAATTCTGTGTAATTGGGAGCGAGTTAGCCTATGATGCGCTGGTACACTGCCACCTGGGCAACAATAAATCTACACTATCCATATATAACTCGCCGAAATGGGATTCTTGTTTATCTCTTTTTTCTATACAGTCATGATGTTATGTGTTTGTACGAAGACTCCATTTTTGTCATTGTGTTGATACCTCAGTTGCAGCCTTTCAATAGTGTAATACAATTGTTTTATATATTTTGGGATTTATATGAAAATGAAGTTAGTTTTTTAACATACTGAATCTACTTACAATCCAAAATTGTCAAATTCAGGTACCATTTTGTCAGCTCTAAGGAAAAACTAGACAGATAAAATGTAAAATACCATTCGAAATGATGAAAGGGACAGGTAAACTCTTTACTTTTGATGCCTCCAACACCAACAGGAACCATGAAATAATTATTGTAAGCATGAAATTACCGCCACACTTGGTTTCCTTTGTGCACGTGGTGCCCTTTCCACCCAATGACACATACTGGCCAATGTTGTCATTTCAAGCAGTAACATTTCTCTCCAGGAAAACACAAGGAATCTTAAACAAGTTATTAATATGTGGTCTTGGTTCAAAAAGGGACTAGGGGCATTAGAGCAATAAGAAGCCTGCTGCAGCTTTGCTAGTCTATTGAGAACCAGGTGCTCTTCTATCAACCATGAGAATGCTTAAAAGTCCGAACATGTTGGGGAAAGCATCTTAACACAACCAAGTCTGCACCCACATGATATACTGCACCCGGTCTTGAATGAAGGGAAAAGACGGTCCACATAATAATATTTCCTTACATGTCAATGGCGACTTTTACAGTTCACTTCACTAACTGCTTTATAATAGTTACCTATACTGTCTAGAAAAACTAAGTCCTAATATATATTCAAGTTCAGTCAAAGAATCCACTCTCTTACCACACTCCATTCACCCCAAAGAAGACTTAACCCCAGAATTTGCTGAAAATATTGGAACATCATCATTTCTTTGTGTGAGCAAAATTATTTAATTTCTATCTATGATACCCGAGACTATTTGACCATTGAGGAATACAGTGTTGTGCGCAGAGTGTGAAGTTGTAGGAAAAGTGGTTCTAGGAGGGCTAGCTCTTCTCTATTGGCTTCATTGCAGCTCAAGTGCTGATCTTCTGGAATGGATGAGTGAGTGAATGGGAGGGAAGGGCAAGTGCTTGATATGTATGACCAAACCCGCGTAAAACTTAACAGGACTTCGTGCTCTGTGGTCTGTTTGATTTTTAAATGCTCCTTGGGACGTGTGGATTCTCACGGCCTCTTTCAAGAACATGAGCTATTTTATCAAGTCTGCCATCTCTTCTATTTTAGAAGTCAGGAATATTGGACCTCTCCTTGGAGCAGAGAATAGAGCACCTTCTTCAAGTTCACGTTGACCCTCCACAGCTTTCTGCTAGTATCAGCCAGGCTCAACATGTCTCATGAATTTCTTTGGAGTGTGGTGTTCTGGAAAGAAGTCTCCATGCCATTATTCTCCATTGTAGAAGAACAACTCTCATCAATGTGTTCACATCTCTCCTCAATCTGTGCAGCCAGAATTTCTGCATGCTTCTCTTCGTGTCTCCCATAAAGTCGACTTCTACAGTATTGGGCAAGTCTGAAAGTACCTCGGAGACTCACCAGTATGCTGATGACGGGCAGATATTCCACTGTCTGACTTTTCAGTTTTTAGAAACTGACCCGTGATCTCAGGTGATTGGGCAGCAGCAGTATCACGTACAGAAACAGCTCCCAATATAATAGACCTAAGCCAAGCTCCACAGAGGTTGTCAGCCCCTACATGACTCTGATCCACCCACAGAGCTCTGCCAAGTTACCTTGGATCCGGAAGCCACAACAAGCCTCGTGGAACACACCAACGTTCCACCTGGAATCCAACTGGTAACTGCCATCCACAAAGGTTGCAGCATCTTTTCAGTGTTGGGGGAGGGACTGCATCAGACGAGAGATTCCTATGTTAAAAGTAATTCTCTCCATTAGCAACCCATGGTCCTGTTTTTCCAACCCTCTTTCCTTTATTTCAGATCTCAATACACATTACAAAGAGAAGGAAGTGTGTGCATGTTAAGTGTATATTTCCAAGGGCTTTATACTTTCTAAAATTTAACAAATCACAAAGACCACCCAAGGGACTCTTATGGTTGTGTAATAGCCATTCACTCAGAATACATATCAGTCTGTTGATTTTCTGCTGAAACACCCACAGTCTCAAGACATGGATCCACTTGTTTCATGGAGGCTGAAATTCCTAGAAATGAAGCCCATCCCAATATACACTTTACTGTCTGTCTCTTTTGCTCTTAGTAGAGTTTTGTAGAACTACTTGTCTTTGTTAGAGTCGTATGCCATTAGTTTTCTAAGTAGGGATGAATATCACATTCAATCTTCCTGTTGGAAGAAGAGTCAATCTATATAAAGGAATTTGAATCGATTTTAGACAAAATAGGCTTTTGGGTTTAGTCACGATATGCTCTTATGAATGAACATTTCTCAATCTTATTGCTCGCATCTGGTTTCTGAAATCAAGTGTCTTGGGTACACGCAAGCAGCGATACTGTTTGGTGTGTGCTGAATGATACTTGACACCCCTTTGAGTACTTTCTTTTGAAATCTCATGGTTCCTTTGCATATATGTCAGGCAACAGTACTCTTTGTGTTTGTTTGTTTGATATTTTGATTGTTTGCTTGTTGTTTGTTTTGCAAACACATTAGTCCATGGATCTCTCCATTTGATAAAACAGAGAGCCATATACGATGATTCAGTTAGTATAGTGCTGAAAATCACCTATGTGTTCCTGCTTCCCTCTCCCATCTGTAGGGATTTGATGTCCTCCTTGCCTTCTAATTGTTAATTCTCTGCAACTCATGGCTCTTCTTGCATTTCCAATGAATGTTTTCTTAATTCAATTTCATTTTGCTACTTTTCTCTTCAGGATAGTATTGTCAGTCTTTGTCTAAAGATAAATTTTTAACTGCTGAATACTTTTCAGATTTGCCGGTATGTAAATTTGTCTAGATCTGCTGTTATCAGATATGGCGTTCTTGTGGCATAGGCTACTCTAGACTGCAGCTTTTTCTCATTCAGGTTTTGGTTTATGTCCTGGCACTCCTTCCTGTCCTGCAATATTTGTGTCGAGTTATAAGCTGGAACACTTCCGGAGTTTCTGTTGCGACTACTTTTCTATTCAGGGTAGAATTCTCAATCTTTCTTTTAGGATAAGTATTTAACTGCTGAAATATTTTACACTTTGCCGATCTGTGAAATTGCCAAAATCTGTCATTAATGGTAATGGCTGTCTTGTGGCATAGGCTACCATATAATGCAGCTTTGTCTCATTCATGATTTGGTGTATGTCTTGGCACTCATTTCTATACTGTGATATTTCTGTCTAGGTATAACCTGAAACACATGTGGGGGTTCTGTTGTGACTGAGTTGCTGTCCTCTAGGTACATCGAATATCACAGAGCTTATCATGATCTTTGATGATTTGAATGAAAATATAGCTTCTTGTAGGTCTATTGGGATTCCACATTATTTGGATGCTGTTTGTTCCTGGTTTCATATAGATGCTATTTTCTTGTCTTTCAGTAAGTTTCAGTCTTCTTTTTCACCAAATACCTATTCAGAGTTTGATATTTATATCTAGCATTTCCCTATGGGGCTCTTATGAATCCTAGTCTTTCATGCTTTGTCTTACCCAAGGATTCAACAGCAATATTTGCATTGGTTTACACTTGCTTTTCTATGCCATCTTCTGATACAGGAATTTCTTTTCCCTTGTGTTCACGGATATTAACGAGTCCCTCTGCATTATCTAGTCTGCTTAGGACTGAATTTGGCCCTGCTATTATCTCATACATTCAGTATTCTGAATTTATTTGTCTCGTCTGAATGATTCTCTTCCTCATTTCTGGTATTGTGCCTTTTGTTATTCTGAGACACTTTTACTACAGTGTTTCTCTCACCTCAGTTTTCAATACATGCTCTGATAATGTTTCATATTCTAGATGTTTGAAAGCTTTATTTTGGACCTTCAATCTCTTTGAAATAGAAAATTGTACTTCCTGTTTCTTGTACTATACTTCTTTATCTCTACTGGTCTAGTAATTTCAGGTATCAAATGTAGAATTGTAGGGCTTGGTAAAGTGAAAATTTTAGTCTCTTAGGTGAAGGCAATTCCATGATATTTCTGTGAGGACAAATTTTCCTGCACATTGATTCCATGTCGTTTTCGTGTGTGTGTTGTCTTGTATATCTCTAAGTGCTGGTGTTAACTTTGATGTGATGAATTCACCATACACTCATCGTATAGAACAATCTCTTTATTATGCTTACGTCACATTTCTGAAATTTCAGAGGACCCTTCCCCTTGTGGAAACGGAGCATGTATATATTTTCAGCTTTGCAGGGTCTTGTATGTCATTTTGAAGTGTTTTCTAAAGAGCACATTGAGAGTGCGCTTGTCCTTTCTACTTCCATAAGAATGTTCCAATCTTACCATTACTTCCCAGAGCTTCTCTGTCAACAGAAAAACCTGTGGAAACATATCTATGGATGTCATGCATCAGGGCCTGCTGCCATTATTGCTCAACCCACATAGTTGTCGGCGGGTCTGTGCAATATCAAGGCCATCCAAAATATAGCATCTGCATTTGGGAGATTATGGTGAAGGATAAGCTTCATCTTCTCACGCTGCGGACCAAGACAAATGCTCTTTGATCTCTCATCTTGTGGCTTGGGACCATGAAAGGAAACCCAGCTGTCCCGCATCCTCTGCCTCATACCAAACCCTAATCCCAGTCCAGGCTAGGAGTTTAGGCGATCCAATGGCTTTGGAAACTGGTTTAAACCCAAAGGCCCCCTGGATTCCGCAGACCAGATGCATGATTTCTCTGATTGATCCCCCACGTGCTCTATTGGCAAAATGCCAAATTGTTCCCTGGGCCTGCAGATGCAGAGAATGTGGCCATGGTATATTTCGATAAATTCAACTTTGCACACCGGAGTTTTTGCTTTCTCTTTGGTGGTTAAAGACCAGTTTTATCTCTTGGTAGGGCCAACCATAATCCACAACACACTCCAGATGACTGAGACAAAGCGTGTGACATCATCCATAGTCCTATATCTGATTTTACGCATCCAAAGCTAGCTCAAATTTGGCTGCTAATTTCTTGGCCTCAGAATCTATTGTGGGGACAATTTGTGCTGATTTATTTCAGTTCTGTCGGCTTAGCATCTGCTGTGCACTCTTCTAACACTCAGCGCATCGCTATGAATCCCATGTGTCCGGTCCCCTTAAGAGTGTGCGTCCAATTGAAACAGAGTTTCACATTTGCTGCTCCATTACCAGAGGTCAGGTACTGCACTGATTTCCATTCTCTACTTTGCTTCTCCACCATCCACGTTTTTTGTGGCATTATACTGTCTTTGGAATTAAGGGACCACTCTTTGGCAAGTCTCCTGAACCAAGGGCTTGGTGATTGGGTGTTTAAAATTCTGAGTAATTGGAAGCGAGGTAGCGTATGATGCACTTGTACACTGCCACCTGGGCATCAATAAATCAACACTTTCCATATATAACTCGCCGAAATGGGAATCTTGTTTATCTCTTTTTCCTATACAGTCATGATGTTATGTGTTTGTCCGAAGACTCCATTTTTGTCATTGTGTTGATGCCTCAGTTGCAGCCTTTCAATATTGTAATACAATTGATTTGCATATATTGGGATTTATATGAAAATGAAGTTAGTTTTTGAAACGTAATAAATCTACTTACAATCCACACTTGTCAATTTCAGGTACCATTTTGTCAGCTCTACGGGAAAACTAGACAGATAAAATGTAAAATACCACTCGAAAATGATGAAGGGGATAGGTAAACTCTTTAATTTTGATGCCTCCAACACCATCAGGAACCATGAAATAATTATTGTAAGCATGAAATTACCGCCACACTTGGTTTTCCTTGTGCATATGGTGCGCTATCCACCCAATGACACATACTGGCCAATTCTGTCATTTTAAGCAGAAACATTTCTCTCCAGGAAAACACAAGTAACCTTAAATAATATATTAATATGTAGGCTTGTTTCAAAAAGGAACTAGGGGCATTAGAGCAATAAGAAGCCTGCTGCAGTTTGCTAGTCTATTGAGAACCAGGTGCTCTTCTATCAACCATGTGAACGATTAATCGTCCGATCATGTTGGGTAAACAGTTTAACACAACCAAGTTTGCACCCACATGACATACAGCACGCAGGCTTGAATGAAGGGAAGGACGGTCCACATAAAAAAAAATGTCCTTACATGTCTACAGCGAATTTTACTGTTCACTTCACTAACTGACTTATAATAGTTACCTATACTGTCTGGAAAACCGGAGGCCTAATACATATTCAAGTTCAGTCAAAAAACCCCCTCACTTACCACACTCCCTTCAACCCAAAGATGACTTAACCCCAGAATTTGCTGAATCTAGGGGAACGTCATCATTTCTTTATGTGAGCTATTTATTTAATTTCTATCTATTATAGTCGAGGTATTTGACCATTGAGGATATCAGTGTTGTGCACCGAGTGTGTAGTTGGAGGAAAACTGGTTCTAGGAGGGGCTTGCTCTTCTCCTATTGGCTTCATTGCAACTCAAGTTCTGATCCTCTGAAATGGATGCCTGAGTGGATAGGAGGGAATGGCAAGTGCTTGATAGGTATTCCCAACCCCGGGTAAATGCTTACCAGGACTTCATGCCCTGTGGACTGTGTGATTTTTAAAATCCCTTTGGGACGTGTGGATTCTCACGACCTCTTTCAAGACCATGGGCAGTTTTACCAACTCTGACATCTCTTCTCTTTTAGACGTCACTAATATTGGGCCACTTCTTGGAGCAGAGAATAGAGTAACTTCTTCAAGTTCACGTTCACCCTCCACAGGTTTCTGCTAGTATCAGCCAGGCTCAACATGTCTCATGACTGTCTTCTGAGCCTGGTATTCTGTAAAGAAGTCTCCATGCCAGTATTCTCTATTGTAGCAGAACAAGTCTCATCAATGTGTTCGCATCTCCCCTCAATCTGTGCAGCCAGCTTTTCTGCAGGCTTCTCTTCGTGTCTCCCATAAAGTCGACTTCTACATTCCTGAGCAAGTCTGGAAGTTCCTCGGAGCATCACCAGGATGCTGATGATGGCCAGATCTTCCAAAGACTGACTTTTCTGTTCCTAGAAACTGACCCGTGATCTAAGGTCATTGGGCAGCAACAGTATCTCGAACTTAAAGAGCTCCCCATACAATAGACCTAAGCCAAGCTCCTTGGAGGGTGTCAGCCCCTACATGACTCGGATCCACCCACAGAGCTCTGCCGAGTTACCTTGGATCCATCAGCCACAACAAGCCTCGTGGAACACAACAAATTTCCACCTGGTATCCAACCAGTAACTGCCATCCACAAATGTTGCAGCATCTTTTCAGTTTCGGGGGTGGGACTGCATTAAACGAGAGTTTCAGAATTTAAAAGTGATTCTCTCCATTAGCATCCCATGGTCCTTTTTTTCGACCCAATTTCCTTTAGTTCAGATCTCTATACCTAATACAGAGGGAAGTGTGTGCATGTTATGTTTATTTTTCCACACGTCTTTAACCTTTCTAACAGTTAACAGTTCACAAAGACCCCACTATAGGAATCTTATGTTTGTGTAATAGCCATTCACCCAGAATACATATCCGTCTGTTGCTTCTCTGCTGAAACACCCACACTCTCATGACATGGATCCATTTGTTTCATGGGGGCTGAAATTCCTAGAAATGAAGCCCATAACAATGAACGCATTACTGTCTGACTTTTTTGCTCTTAGTATAGTTTTGTAGAACTACTTGTCTTTGTTATGGGCGTATACCATTTATTCTCCATGTAGGGATGTATATAACATTCATTCTTTCTGTTGGAATTAGACTCAATCTTTATAAATAATATGAATCGATTTTATACAAAATAGGCATTTGTGTTTGGTCACGATATGCTCTTTTGAATGAATATTTTTCAATCTTTTTGCTCGCATCTGTTTTCTGAATACATGTGTGTTCAGTACATGCAAGTAGCAATACTGGGTAGGTGTGTGCTGAATGATACTTGACACCCCTTTGAGTATTTTCTTTGAAATCTCATGGTTCTTTGCATATATGTCAGCCAACAGTACTCTTTGGTGTTTTATTTTTTGTTTGATTTTTTGATTGTTTTCTTGTTGTTTGTTTTGCAAACACATTAGGCCATGCATCACTCCATTTGCATTAAACAGAGAGCCATATAGGATGATTCAGTTAGTATATTGCTAAAAATCACCTATGTTTTCCTGCTACCCTCTCCCATCTGTAGGATTTTGATATCCTCCTTGCCTTCTTCTTGTTAATTCTCTGCATCTCATGGCTCTTCTTGCATTTCCAAATGATGTTTTCTTAATTCAATTTCATGTTGCTACTTTTCTCTTCAGGGTAGTATTGTCAGTCTTTGTCTAATGATAAATTTTGAAGTGCTGAATTCTATTCAGTTTTGCCACTCCTTGAAATTGTCTAGATCTGCAGTTATCAGATATGGCGTTCTTGTGGCGTAGGCTTCTCTAGATTGCAGCTTTTTCTCACTCTGCTTTTGGTGTATGTCCTGGCACTCCTTCCTGTCCTGCAATATTTGTGTATAGTTATCAGCTGAAACACTTCCGGAGATTCTGTTGTGACTACTTATCTATTCAGGGTAGAATTCTCAATCTTTCTTTTAGGATAAGTATTTAACTGCTGAATAATTTTACACTTTGCCGATCTGTGAAATTGCCAAGTTCTGTCATTAATGGTAATTGCTGTCTTGTGGCATAGGCTACCATATAATGAAGCTTTGTCTCATTCATGATTTGGTGTATGTCTTGGCACTCTTTTTCTACTGTGATATTTCTGTCTAAGTATCAGCTGAAACACATGTGGGGGTTCTGTTGTGACTGAGTTGCTGTCCTCTAGGTGCATCGAAAATCACAGAGCTTATCATGATCTTTGATGATTTGAATGAAAATATAGCTGCTTGTATGTCTAATGGGATTCTAATTATTTGGATGCTGTTTGCTCCTGGTTTCATATAGATGATTGTTTCTTGGCTTTCAGTAAGTTTCAGTCTGCTTTTTCTCCAAATACCTATTCAGAGTTTGATTTTTATATCTAGCTTTTCCCTATGGGGCTCTTAAGAATCCTAGTCTTTTATGCTTTGTCTTACCCATGGATTCAACAGCAATATTTGCATTGGTTTACACTTGCTTTTCTATGCCATCTTCTGATACAGGGATTTCTTTTCCCTTGTTTTCACGGACATTCACGCGTCCCTCTGCATTATCTAGTCTGCTTAGGACTGAATTTTGCCCTGCTATTATCTCATACATTGAGTATTCTGATTTTATTTGTCTCGTCTGAATGATTCTCTTCCCCATTTCTGGTATTGTGACTTTTGTGATTCTGAGAAACTGTTTTACTTCAGTGTTCCTTTCACCTCGTTTTTCAATATATGCTCTGTTAATGTTTCATAATCAAGAGGTTTGAAAGCTTTTTTTGGAGCTTCAATCTCTTTGAAATAGAAAATGGTACTTCCTGTTTCTGTACTATACTTCTTTATCTCTACTGGTCTATTTCTATCAGGTATCTAATGTAGAATTTTAGGGATTTGTAAAGTGAAAATTTTAGTCTCTTATTTGTAGGCAATTCCATGATATTGCTGTGAGGACAAATTTTCCTGCACATTGATTCCATGTCGTTTTCCTGTGTGTGTTGTCTTGTATATCTCTAAATGCTAGTGTTGCCTTTGATGTGATCAACGCAACATACTCTCATCGTTTAGAACAATCTTATTTTTATTACGCTTATGTCACTTTTCTGAAAGTTCAAAAAACCATTCCCCTTGTGGAAACGGGTCATCATATATATTCAGCTTTGCAGGCTGTTGTATGTCATTTTGAAGTGTATTCAATAGAGCACATTGACAGTTTGCTTGTCCTTTCTACTTCCATAAGAATGTTCCAATCTTACCAGTTCTTCCCAGAGCTTCTCTGTCAACAGAAAAACCTGTGGAAACATATCTTTGTATGTAATGCATCAGGGTCTGCTGCCATTTTTGCTCACCCCGCCTAGGTGTCCTCGGGGATGTGCAATTTCAACGCCGTCCAAAATGTAGCATCTGCATTTGGGAGATAATGGTGATGGAAATGCTTCTTCTCACTCTGCGGACCTAGACAAATGCTCTTTGTTCTCTCATCCTTGTTGCTTGGGACCATGAAAGTAAACCCAGCTGTGCCGCATCCTCAGCCTCATACCAAACCCTTATCCCAGTCCAGGCTAGGAGTTTATCTGATCCAAAGGCTTTGGAAACTGATTTCAAACCAAAGGCCCCCTGGATTCCGCAGACCAGATGCATGATCTCTCTGATTGATCCCCCAGGTTCTTTATTGGCAAAATGCCAAATTGCTCCCTGGGCCTGCAGATGCAGTGCATGTGGCCATGGTACATTTCAATAAAGTCAACTTTGCACACCGGAGTGGTTCCTTTCTCATTGGGGTTCAAGGTCAGTTTTCTCTATTGGTAGGGCCAACCACAATCCACAACACACTCCAGATCACTGAGAAAAAGCGTGTGACATCATCCATAGTCATATACCTCATTTTAAGCAGCCAATTCTATCTCAAATTCTGCTGCTAGTTTCTTGGCCTCAGAATCAATTGTGGGGAAAATTTGTGCTGATTTATTTCAGTTCTGTCAGCTTAGCACCTGCTGTGAACTCTTCTAACACTCAGCACATTGCTTTGAATCCCATGTGTCCGCTCCACTTGAGTGTGCGTTCAATTGAAGCAGAGTTTCACATTTGCTGCTCCATTACCAGATGTCAGGTAGTGCACTGATTTCCATTCTCTACTTTGCTTCTACTCCATCCACGTTTTCTGAGGCATCATACTGTCTTTGGAATTAAGGGACCACTCTTTGGCAATTCTCCTGAACCAAGGGCTTGGTGAGTGGATATTTAAATTTCTGTGTAATTGGGAGTGAGTTAGCGTACGATGCACTGGTACACTGCCACCTAGGCATCAATAAATCAACACTTTCCATATATAACTCACCAAAATGGGATTCTTGTTTATCTCTTTTTTCTTTACAGTCATAATGTTAGTGTTTGTCCGAAGATTCCATTTTTGTCATTGTATTGATACCTCAGTTGCAGCCTTTCAAAAGTTTAATACAATTGATTTACATACATTGGGATTTATATGAAAATGAAGTTAGTTTTTGAAACATACTAAATCTACATACAATCCAAAATTGTCAAATTCAGGTACCATTTTGTCAGCTATAAGGAAAAAATAGACAGATAAAATGTAAAATACCACTCGAAAATGATGAAGGGGACAGGTAAACTCTTTATTTTGATGCCTCCAACACCAACAGGAACGATGAAATTATTATTGTAAGCATGAAATTACCCCCACACTTGGTTTCCCTTGTGCATATGTTGCCCTAACAACACAAAGACACATACTCGCCAATGTTGTCATTTCAAGCAGTAACATTTCTCTCCAGGAAAACACAAGGAATCTAAAACAAGTTATTAATATTTAGGCTTGTTTCAAAAAGGAACTAGGGGCACTAGAGCAATGAGAAACCTGCTTCAGCTTTGCTAGTCTATTGAGAACCTGGTGCTCTTCTATCAACCATGAGAATGCTTAAACTTCTGATTATGTTGGGTAAAGCAGTTTAAAACAACCAAGTCTGCACCCACATGATATACTGCACCCGGGTTTGAATGAAGGGAAAAGATCGTCCACATAAAAAAATTTCCTTACATGTCACCGAATTCTTTTACAGTTCACTTCACTAACTGATTTATAATATTTACCTATACTGTCTAGAAAACCTGAGGCCTAATCCATATTCAAGTTCAGTCAAAGAATCCCCTCACTTACCACACTCCCTTCACCCCAAAGAAGAGTTAACCCCAGAATTTGCTGAAACTAGGGGAACGTCATCATTTCTTTGTGTGAGCAAAGTATTTAATTTCTATCTATGAGAGCCGAGACTATTTGACCATTGAGGAATTCAGTGTTTTGCGCAGAGTGTGAAGTTGTAGGAAAACTGGTTCTAGGAGGGGCTTGCTCTTCTCTATTGGCTTCATTGCAGCTCAAGTGCTGATCCTCTGGAATGGATGAGTGAGTGAATGGGAGGGAAGGGCAAGTGCTTAATATGTATGACCAAACCCGCGTAAAACTTACCAGGACTTAGTGCTCTATTGTCTGTGTGATTTTTAAATGCCCCTTGGGACGTGTGGATTCTCACGGCCTCTTTCAAAAACATGAGCTATTTTATCAACTCTGCCATCTCTTCTTTTTTAGACGTCAGGAATATTGGACCACTCCTTGGAGCAGAGCATTTAGTACCTTCTTCAAGTTCACGTTGACCCTCCACAGCTTTCTGCTAGTATCAGCCAGGCTCGACATGTCTCATGAATGTCTTTGGAGTGTGGTGTTCTGGAAAGAAGTCTCCATGCCATTATTCTCCACTGTAGAAGAACAACTATCATCAATGTGTTCGCATCTCTCCTCAATCTGTGCAGCCAGCTTTTCTGAATGCTTCTCTTCGTGTCTCCCATAAATTCAACTTCTACAGTACTGGGCAAGTCTTAAAGTACCTCGGAGCCTCACCAGTATGCTGATGACGGGCAGATTTTCCACTGTCTGACTTTTCAGTTTCTGCAATCTGACCTGTGATCTCAGGTGATTGGGCAGCAGCAGTATCACGAACATATACAGCTCCCCATATAATAGACCTAAGCCAAGCTCCACAGAGGGTGTCAGCCCCTACATGACTCGGATCCACCCACAGAGCTCTGCCGAGTTACCTTGGATCCGGAAGCCACAGCAAGCCTCGTGGAACACACCAAAGTTCCACCTGGAATCCAACTTGTACCTGCCATCCACAAAGGTTGCAGCATCTTTTAAGTGTTGGGGGATGGACTGTATTAGACGAGAGATTCCTAAGTTAAAAGTAATTCTCTCCATTAGAATCCCGTGGTCCTGTTTTTCCGACCCTCTTTCCTTTAGTTCAGATCTCAATGCACATTATAAACTGAGGGAAGTGTGTGCATGTTAAGTTTGTATTTCCAAGGGCTTTAACCTTTCTAACAGATAACAAATCACAAAGACCACCCAAAGGATTCTTATGTTTGTGTAATAGCCATTCACTCAGAATACATATCAGTCTGTTGCTTTTCTGCTGAAACACCCACACTCTCAGGACATGGATCCATTTGTTTCATGGGGGCTGAAATTCTTATAAATGAAGCCCATCCCATTGTACAATTTACTGTCTGTCTTTTTGCTCTTAGTACTCTGTTATAGAACTACTTGTCTTTGTTAGAGGCGTATGCCACTAGTTCTCTAACTAGGGATGAATATCACATTCATTCTTCCTGTTGGAAGAAGAGTCAATCTATATACCGGAATTTGAATCGATTTTATACAAAATTGGCATTTGGGTTTAGTCACGATATGCTCTTATGAATGAACATTTTTCAATCATTTTGCTCTCATCTGATTTCTGAATACAAGTGTGTTGATTACATGCAAGCAGCAATACTGTTTCGGTGCGTGCTGAATGATATTTGACACCCCTTTGAGTATTTTCTTTGAAATCTCCTGGTTCCTTTGCATATATGTCAGCCAACAGTACTCTTTGGTGTTTTATTTTTTGTTTGATTTTTTGATTGTTTTCTTGTTGTTTGTTTTGCAAACACATTAGGCCATGCATCTCTCCATTTGCATTAAACAGAGAGCCATATAGGATGATTCAGTTTGTATATTGCTGAAAATCACCTATGTTTTCCTGCTACCCTCTCCCATCTGTAGGTTTTTGATGTCCTCCTTGCCTTCTTCTTGTTAATTCTCTGCATCTCATGGCTCTTCTTGCATTTCCAATTGATGTTTTCTTATTTCCAATTAATCTTACTACTTTTCTCTTCAGGGAAGAATTGTCAATCTTTGTCTAAAGATAAGTTTTGAACTGCTGAATTCTATTCAGTTTTGCCATTCTGTGAAATTTTGTGATCTGCTGTTATCAGATATGGCGTTCTTGTGGCATAGGCTACACTAGATTGCAGCTTTTTCTCATTCAGGTATCGGTGTATGTATGGCACTCCTTCCTGTACTGTAATATATGTGTCGAGTTATCAGCTGAAACACTTCTGGGGATTCTGTTGTGACTACTTTTCTATTCAGGGTAGAATTCTCAATCTTTCTTTTAGGATAAGTATTTAACTCCTGAATTATTTTACACTTTGCAGATTTGTGAAATTGCCAAGTTCTGTCATTAATGGTAATGGCTGTCTTGTGGCATAGGCTACCGTATAATGCAGCTTTGTCTCATTCATGATTTGGTGTATGTCTTGGCACTCCTTACTGTTCTGTGATATTTCTGTCTAAGTATCAGCTGAAACACCTGTGGGGGTTCTGTTGTGACTGAGTTGCTGTCCTCTAGGTGCATCGAAAATCACAGAGCTTATCATGATCTTTGATGATTTGAATGAAAATATAGCTGTTTGTAGGTCTATTGGGATTCCAATTATTTGGATGCTGTTTGCTCCTGGTTTCATATAGATGATTGTTTCTTGGCTTTCAGTAAGTTTCAGTCTTCTTTTTCTCCAAATACCTATTCAGAGTTTGATTTTTATATCTAGCTTTTCCCTATGGGGCTCTTATGTATCATAGTCTTTCATGCTTTGTCTTACCCAAGGATTCAACAGCAATATTTGCATTGGTTTACACTTGCTTTTCTATGCCATCTTCTGATACAGGGATTTCTTTTCCCTTGTTTTCACGGACATTCACGCGTCCCTCTGCATTATCTAGTCTGCTTAGGACTGAATTTTGCCCTGCTATTATCTCATACATTGAGTATTCTGATTTTATTTGTCTCGTCTCAATGATTCTCTTCCCCATTTCTGGTATTGTGACTTTTGTGATTCTGAGAAACTGTTTTACTTCAGTGTTATTTTCACCTCGTTTTTCAATATATGCTCTGTTAATGTTTCATAATCAAGATGTTTGAAAGCTTTTATTGGACCTTCAATCTCTTTGAAACAGAAAATGGTACTTCCTGTTTCTTGTGCTATACTTCTTTATCTCTACTGGTCTATTACTATCAGGTATCTAATGAAGAATTGTAGGGTTTTGTAAAGTGAAAATTTTAGTCACTTAGGTGTATTAATTCCATGATATTTCTATGAGGACCTATTTTCCTGCACATTGATTCCATGTCATTTTCCTGTGTGTGTTGTCTTGTATATCTCTAACTGCTGGTGTTGCGTTTGATTTGATGAACGCACCATGCTCTCATCGTATAGAACAATCTCATTTTTATTATGGTTATGTCAAATTTCTGAAAGTTCAGAGGACCCTTCCACTTGTGGAAACTGAGCATCTATATATTTTCAGTTTTGCAGGCTGTTGTATGTCATTTTGAAGTGTTTTGTAAAGAGCACATTGACAGTGCGCTTGTCCTTTCTATTTCCATAAGAAAGTTACAATCTTACCAGTTCTTCCCAGAGATTCTCTGTCAAAAGAAAAACCTGTGGAAACATATCTATGGATGTCATGCATCAGGGCCTGCTGCCATTATTGCTCAACCCACATAGTTGTCCTCGGGTCTGTGCAATATCAAGGCCATCCAAAATATAGCATCTGCATTTGGGAGATAATGGTGAAAGAAATGCTTCATCTTCTCATGCTGCGGACCTTATACAAATACTCTTTGTTCTCTCATCCTTGTGGCTTGGGACCACGAAAGGAAACCCAGCTGTCCCGCATAATCTGCCTCAAACCAAACACTAAACCCAGTCCAGGCTAGGAGTTTAGCTGATCCAAAGGCTTTGGAAACTGATTTCAACACCAAGGCCCCCTGGATTCCTCAGAACAGATGCATGAATTCTCTGATTGAGCCCCCACTTGCTCTATTGACAAAATGCCAAATTTGTCCCCAGTTCTGCAGATGAAGTGAATGAGGCCATGGGACAATTTGATAATTTCAACTTTGCACACCGGAGTGTTTGCTTTCTCTTTGGGGGTTAAAGGCCAGTTTTCTCTCTTGGTAGGGCCAACCACAATCCACAACACACTCCAGATCACTGAGACAAAGCGTGTGACACCATCCATAGTCCTGTACCTCATTTTATGCAGCCAATTCTATCTCAAATTCGGCTGGTAGTTTCTTGGCCTCAGAATCAATTGTGGGGACAATTTGTGCTGATTTATTTCAGTTCTTTCAGCTTAGCATCTGCTGTGCACTCTTCTATCACTCAGCGCATCGCTTTGAATCCCATGTGTCCGCTCCACTTAAGAGTGTGCGTCCAATTGAAACAGAGTTTCACCTTTGCTGCTCCATTACCAGAGGCCCGGTACTGCACTGATTTCCATTCTCTACTTTGCTTCTCCTCCATCCACGTTTTCTGAGGCATCATACTGTCTTTGGAATTAAGGGACCACTCTTTGGCAAGTCTCCTGAACCAAGGGCTTGGTGAGAGGATGTTTAAAATTCTGTGTAATTGGGAGCGAGTTAGCATATGATGCACTGGTACACTGCCACCTGGGCATCAATAAATCAACACTTTCCATATATAACTCCCCAAAATGGGATTCTTGTTTATCTCTTTTTTCTTTACAGTCATAATGTTATGTGTTTGTCCGAAGACTCCATTTTTGTCATTGTGTTGATACCTCAGTTGCAGCCTTTCAATAGTGTAATAAAATTGATTTACATATTTTGGGATTTATATGAAAATGAAGTTAGTTTTTGAAACATACTAAATCTACTTACAATCAACACTTGTCAAATTCAGGTACCATTTTGTCAGCTCTAAGGGAAAACTACAGAGAATAAATGTAAAATACCACTCGAAAATGATGAAGGGGATAGGTAAACTCTTTAATTTTGATGCCTCCAACGCCAACAGGAACCATGAAATAATTATTGTAAGCATGAAATTACGCCCACACTTGGTTCCCCTTGTGCATGTGGTGCCCTTTCCACCCAATGACACATACTGGTAAATGTTGTCATTTTAAGCAGTAACATTTCTCTCCAGGAAAACACAAGGAATCTTAAATAAGATATTAATATGTAGGCTTGATTCAAAAAGGAACTAGGGGCATTAGAGCAATAAGAACCCTGCAGCAGCATTGCAAGTCTATTGAGAAACAGGTGCTCTTCTATCAACCATGAGAACGCTTAAACGTCCGATCATGTTGGGAAAAGCAGTTTAACACAACCAAGTCTGCACCCATATGACATACAGCACCCGGGCTTGAATGAAGGGAAAGGATGGTCCACATAAGAAAAAAATGTCCTTTCATATCTACGGTGACTTTTACTGTTCACTTCACTAACTGACTTATAATACTTACCTATACTGTCTGGAAAACCGGAGGACTAATACATATTCAAGTTCAGTCAAAGAATCCCCTCACTTACCACACTCCCTTCAACCCAAAGATGACGTAACCCCAGAATTTGCTGAATATAGGGGAACATCATCATTTCTTTGTGTGTGCTATCTATTTAAATTCTATCTATTATAGTCGAGAGTATTTGACCTTTGAGGATTTCAGTGTTGTGCACAGAGTGTGAAGTTGTAGGAAAACTGGTTTTAGGAGGGGCTTGCCCTTCTCCTATTGGCTTCATTGCAACTCAAGTTCTAATCCTCTGAAATGGATGCCTGAGTGGATAGGAGGGAATGGCAAGTGCTTGATAGGTATTCCCAACAGCGGGTAAATGCTTACCAGGACTTCATGCCCTGTGGTCTGTGTGATTTTTAAAATCCCCTTGGGACGTGTGGATTCTCACGACCTCTTTCAAGACCATGGGCAGATTTATCAACTCTGACAACTCTTCTCTTTTAGACGTCAGGAATATTGGGCCAGAGAATAGAGTATATTCTTCAATTTCACGTTGACCCTCCACAGGTTTCTGCTAGTATCAGCCAGGCTCAACATGTCTCATGACTGTCTTCTGAGCCTGGTATTCTGTAAAGAAGTCTCCATGCCAGTGTTCTCTATTGTAGCAGAACAAGTCTCATCAATGTGTTCACATCTCCCCTCAATCTGTGCAGCCAGCTTTTCTGCAGGCTTCTCTTCGTGTCTCCCATAAAGTCTACTTCTACATTGCTGAGCAAGTCTGGAAGTTCCTCAGAGCATCACCAGGATGCTGATGATGGCCAGATCTTCCAATGTCTGACATTTCAGTTCCTAGAATCTGACCCGTGATCTAAGGTCATTGGGCAGCAACAGTATCTCGAACTTAAAGAGCTCCCCATACAATAGATCTAAGCCAAGCTCCACGGAGGGTGTCAGCCCCTACATGACCCTGATCCACCCCCAGAGCTCTGCCGAGTTACCTTGGATCCAGCAGCCACAACAAGGCTCATGGAACACACGAAATTTCCACCTGGAATCCAACCAGTAACTGCCACCCACAAAGGTTGCAGCATCATTTCAGTGCTGGGGGAGGGACTGCATCAGACGAGAGTTTCCTAAGTTAAAAGTGATTTTCTCCATTAGCATCCCATGTTCCTTTTTTTCGACCCTCGTTCCTTTAGTTCTGATCTCTATACCCAATACAGAGGGAAGTGTGTTCATGTTATGTTTATTTTTCCACACGTCTTTAACCTTTCTAACAGTTAACAGTTCACAAAGACCCCATTATAGGAATCTTATGTTTGTGTAATAGCCATTCACCCAGAATACATATCCGTCTGTTGCTTTTCTGCTGAAACACCCACACTCTCAAGACATGGATTCATTTGTTTCATGGGGGCTGAAATTCCTAGAAATGAAGCCCATCCCAATGTACGCATTACTGTCTGTCTTTTTTGCTCTTAGTATAGTTTTGTAGAACTACTTGTCTTTGTTATGGGCGTATGCCATTTATTCTCCATGTAGGGATGTTTATCACATTCATTCTTTCTTTTGGAAGTAGACTCAATCTTTATAAAGGAATATGAATCGATTTTATACAAAATAGGAATTTGTGTTTGGTCACGATATGCTCTTTTGAATGAATATTTTTCAATCATTTTGCTCGCATCTGTTTTCTGAATACATGTGTGTTGGTTACACGCAAGGAGCAATAATGGGTCGGTGTTTGCTGAATGATACTTGACACCCCTTTGAGTATTTTCTTTTGAATTATCATGGTTCCTTTGCATATATGTCAGCCAACAATACTCTTTGGTTTTTGTTTGATATTTTGATTGTTTGCTTGTTTTTTGTTATGCAAACACATTAGGCCATGCATCACTCCATTTGCATTAAACAGAGAGTCATATAAGATGATTCAGTTAGTATAGTGCTGAAAATCACCTATGTGTTCCTGCTTCCCTCTCCCATCTGTAGGGATTTGATGTCCTCCTTGCCTTCTAATTGTTAATTCTCTGCAACTCATGGCTCTTCTTGCATTTCCAATGAATATTTTCTTATTTCAATATCATTTTGCTACTTTTCTCTTCAGGGTAGAATTGTCAGTATTTGTCTAAAGATAAATTTTGAACTGCTGAATTCTATTCAATTTTGCCAGTATGTAAATATGTCTAGATCTGCTGTTATCAGATATGGCGTTCTTGTGGCATAGGCTACTCTAGACTGCAGCTTTTTCTCATTCAGGTTTTGGTTTATATCCTGGCACTCCTTCCTGTCCTGCAATATTTGTGTCGAGTTATCAGCTGAAACACTTCCGGAGTTTCTGTTGTGACTACTTTTCTATTCAGGGTAGAATTCTCAATCTTTCTTTTAGGTTAAGTATTTAAATGCTGAATTATTTTACACTTTGCCTATCTGTGAAATTGCCAAAATCTGTCGTTAATATTAATGGCTGTCTTGTGGCATAGGCTACCGTATAATGCAGCTTTGTCTCATTCATGATTTGGTGTATGTCTTGGCACTCATTCCTATACTGTGATATTTCTGTCTAGGTATCAGCTGAAACGCCTGTGGGGGTTTTGTTGTGACTGAGTTGCTGTCCTCTAGTTACATCGAAAATCACAGATCTTATCATGATTTTGATGATTTGAATGAAAATATAGCTGCTTGTAGGTCTAATGGGATTCCACATTATTTGGATGCTGTTTTTTCCTGGTTTCATATAGATGCTTGTTTCTTGGCTTTCAGTAAGTTTCAGTCTTCTTTTTCACCAAATACCTATTCAGAGTATGATTTTTATACCAGATTTTCCCTATGGGGCTCTTATGAATTTTAGTCTTTCATGCTTTGTCTTACCCAAGGATTCAACAGCAATATTTGCATTGGTTTACACTTGCTTTTCTATGCCATCTTCTGATACAGGGATTTCTTTTCCCTTGTGTTCACGGACATTCACGAGTCCCTCTGCATTATCTAGTCTGCTTAGGATTGAATTTGGCCCTGCTATTATCTCATACATTCAGTATTCTGAATTTATTTGGCTCGTCTGAATGATTCTCTTCCCCATTTCTGGTATTGTGCCTTTTGTTATTCTGAGACACTTTTACTACAGTGTTTCTCTCACCTCGGTTTTCAATATATGCTCTGATAATGCTTCATATTCTAGGTGTTTGAAAGCTTTATTTTGGACCTTCAATCCCTTTGAAATAGAAAATGGTACTTCCTGTTTCTTGTACTATATTTCTTTATCTCTACTGGTCTAGTACTATCAGGTATCAAATGTAGAATTGTAGGGATTGGTAAAGTGAAAATTTTAGTTTCTTATGTTAAGGCAATTCCATGATATTTCTGTGAGGACAAATTTTCCTGCACATTGATTCCATGTCATTTTCGTGTGTGTGTTGTCTTGTATATCTCTAACTGCTGGTGTTGCCTTAGATGTGATGAACACACCATACTCTCATCGTATATAACAATCTCAATTTTATTATGCTTACGTCACATTTCTAGAAAGTTCAGAGGACCCTTCCACTTGTGGAAACGGAGCATCTATATATTTTCAGCTTTGCAGGCTATTGTATGTCATTTTGAAGTGTTTTCTAAAGAGCACATTGACAGTGCGCTTGTCCTTTCTACTTCCATAAAAATGTTCCAATCTTACCAGTTCTTCCCAGAGCTTCTCTGTCAACATAAAAACCTGTGGAAACATATCTATGGATGTCATGCATCAGGGCCTGCAGCCATTATTGCTCAACCCACATAGTTGTCCTCGGGTCTGTGCAATATCATGGCCATCCAAAATATAGCATCTGCATTTGGGAGATAATGGTGAAGGATAAGCTTCATCTTCTCACGCTGTAGAAAAGACAAATTCTCTTTGTTCTCTCATTTTGTGGCTTGGGACCATGAAAGGAAACCCAGCTGTCCCGCATCATCTGCCTCAAACCAAACCCTAATCCCAGTCCAGGCTAAGATTTTAGATGATCCAATGGATTTGGAAACTGGTTTCAGCCCCAAGGCCCCCTGGATTCCTCAGACCAGATCCATGATTTCTCTGATTGAGCCCCCACGTGCTCTATTTGCAAAATGCCAAATTGTTCCCTGAGCCAGCAGATGCAGTGAATGTGGGCATGGGACATTTCGATAAATTCACCTTTGCACACTGGAGTTTTTGCTTTCCCTTTCGGGGTTAAAGGCCAGTTTTCTTTCTTGGTAGGGCCAACCACAATCCACAACACACTCCAGATCACTGAGACAAAGCGTGTGACATCATCCTTATTCCTATACCTGATTTTACGCATCCACTGCTAGCTCAAATTTGGCAGCTAGTTTCTTGGCCTCAGAATCAATTGTGGGGACAATTTGTGCTGATTTATTTCAGTTCTGTCAGCTTAGCATCTGCTGTGCTCTCTTCTAACACTCAGCGCATCGCTTTGAATCCCCTTAAGAGTGTGCGTCCAATTGAAGCAGAGTATCACCTTTGCTGATCCATTACCAGTGTTCAGGTACTGCACTGATTTCCATTCTCTACTTTGCTTCTCCTCCATCCACGTTTTCTGCGGCATCATACTGTCTTTGGAATTAAGGGACCACTCTTTGGCAAGTCTCCATATCCAAGGGCTTTGTGAGAGAATGTTTAAATTTCTGTGTAATTGGGAGCAAGTTAGCGTATGACGCACTGGTACACTGCCACCTGGGCATCAATAAATCAACACTTTCCATATATAACTCGCCAAAATGGGATCCTTGTTTATCTCTTTTTTCTATACAGTCATGATGTTATGTGTTTCTCTGAAGACTACATTTTTGTCATTGTGTTGATACCTCAGTGGCAGCCTTTCAATAGTTTAATACAATTGATTTACATATATTGGGATTTACAGGAAAATGAAGTTAGTTTTTGAAACATAATAAATCTACTTACTATCCACACTTGTCAAATTCAGGTACCATTTTGTCAGCTATAAGGAAAAAATAGACAGATAAAATGTAAAATACCACTCGTAATTGATGAAAGGGATAGGTAAACTCTTTACATTTGATGCTTCCAACACCAACAGGAACCATAAAATAATTATTGTAAGCATGAAATTACCCCCACACTTGGTTTCCCTTGTGCATGTGGTGCCCTTTCCACCCAATGACAGATACTGACCTATGTTGTCATTTCAAGCAGTAACATTTCTCTCCAGGAAAACACAAGGAATCTGAAACAAGATTTTTAAAGGTAGGCTTGGTTCAAAAATGAACTAGGGGCAGTAGAACAATGAGAAACCTGCTGCAGCTTTGCTAGTCTATTGAGAACCATGTGCTCTTCTATCAACCATGAGAACGCTTAAACTTCCGATCATGTTGAGTAAAGCAGTTTTACACAACGAAGTCTGAACCCAAATGATTTACAGCACCGGGCTTGAATGAACGGAAAAGACGGTCCACATAAAAAAAAAATGTCCTTACATGTCTATGGCGACTTTTAATCTTCACTTCACTAACTGACATAAAATAGTTACCTATACTGTCGAGAAAACCGGAGGCCTAATATATATTAAAGTTCAGTCAAAGAATCCCCTCCCTTACCACACTCCCTTCACCCCAAAGTTGACGTAACCCCAGAATTTGCTGAATCTAGGGGAACATCATCATTTCTTAGTGTGTGCTATCTATTTAAATTCTATCTATTATAGTCGAGAGTATTTGACCATTGAGGATATCAGTGTTGTGCACAGAGTGTGAAGTTGTAGGAAATCTGGTTCTAGGAGGGGCTTGCTCTTCTCCTATTGGCTTCATTGCAGCTCAAGTTCTGATCCTCTGAAATGGATGCCTGACTGGATGGGAGGGAAGGGCAAATGCTTGATAGGTATTCCCAACCCTGGGTAAATGTTTACCATGACTTCATTCCCTGTGGTCTGTGTGATTTTTAAATGCCCCTTGGGACATGTGGATTCTCATGACCTCTTTCAAGACCATGGGCGGTTTTATCAAGTCTGACATCTCTTCTCTTTTAGACGTCAGGAATTTTGGGCCACTTCTTGGAGCAGAGAATTTAGTACCTTCTTCAATTTCACGTTGACCCTCCACAGGTTTCTGCTAGTATCAGCCAGGCTCAACATGTCTCATGAATGTCTTCTGAGCCTGGTATTCTGTAAAGAATTCTCCATGCCAGTATTCTCCATTGTAGCAGAACAAGTCTCATCAATGTGTTCGCATCTCCCCTCAATCAGTGCAGCCGTATTTTCTGCAGGCTTCACTTCTTGTCCCCATAAAGTCGACTTCTACATTACTGAGCATGTCTGGAAGTCCCTCGAAGACACACCAAGATGCTGATGACGGCCAGATATTCCAATGTCTGACTTTTCAGCTCCTAGAAACTGACCCGTGATCTAAGTTCATTGAGTAGCAACATTATCTCGAACTTAAAGATCTCCCCATACAATACACCTAAGCCAAGCTCCATGGAGGGTGTCAGCCCCTACATGACTCTGATCCACCCACAGAGCTCTGCCGAGTTACCTTGGATCCAGCAGCCACAACAAGCCTCGTGGAACACATCAATATTCCTCCTGGAATCCAACCGGTAACTGCCATCCACAAAGGTTGCAGCATATTTTCAGTGTTGGGGGAGGGACTGCATCAGACGAGAGTTTCCTACTTTAAAAGTGATTCTCTCCATTAGCATCCCATGGTCCTTTTTTTGGACCCTCTTTCCTTTAATTCCGATGTCTATACACAATACAGAGGGAAGTGTGTGCATGTTATGTTTATTTTTCACACGTCTTTAACCTTTCTAACAGTTAACAGTTCACAAAGACCCCACTATAGAAATCTAATGTTTGTGTAATAGCCATTCACCCAGAATACATATCCGTCTGTTGCTTTTCTGCTGAAACACCCACACTCTCAAGACATGGATCCAATTTTTTCATGGGGGCTGAAATTCCTAGAAATGAAGCCCATCCCTATGTACGAATTACTGTCTGTCTTTTTTGCTGTTAGTACAGTTTTGTAGCACTACTTGTCTTTGTTATGGGCGTATGCCATTTATTCTCCATGTAGGGATGTATATCACATTCATTCTTTCTTTTGGAAGTAGACTCAATCTATATAAAGGAATATGAATCGATTTTATACAAAATAGGCATTTGGGTTTGGTCACGATATGCTCTTATGAATGAACATTTTTCAATCTTTTTGCTCGCATCTGTTTTCTGAATACATTTGTATTGTATACATGCAAGGAGCAATATTGTGTCGGTGCGTGCTGAATGATACTTGACACTCCTTTGAGTATTTTCTTTTGAATTTTCATGGTTCCTTTGCATATATGTCAGCCAACAGTACTCTTTGGTTTTTGTTTGGTATTTTGATTGTTTGCTTCTTGTTTGATTTGCAAACACATTATTCCATGAATCTCTCCATTTGCTTTAACCAGAGAGTCACATAAGAGTATTCTGTTAGTTTAGTGCTGAAATTCACCTATGTTTTCCTGCTTCCATCTCCCAACTTTAGGGATTTGTTGTCCTGCTTTCCTTCTATTTGTTTGCTATCTTCAACTCATGGCTCTTCTTGTATTTCCATTGATGTTTTTCTTATTTCCATTTCATGTTGCTACTTTTCTCTTAAGGGTAGAATTCTTACTCTTTGTTTAAGGATAAGTTTTGAACTGTTGAATTCTATTCAGTTTTGCCAGTCTGTGAAATTGTCTAGATGTGCCGTTATCAGATATGGCGTTCTTGTGGCATAGGCTTCTCTAGAATGCAGCTGTTTCTAATTCAGCTTTTGTGTATGTCCTGGCACTCCTTCCTGTCCTGCAATATTTGTGTCGAGTTATCAGCTGAAACACTTCTGGAGTTTCTTTTGTGACTACTTTTCTATTCAGAGTAGAATTCTCAATCTTTCTTTTAGGATAAGTATTTAACTGCTGAATTATTTTACACTTTGCCAATCTGTGAAATTGCCAGGCTCTGTCGTTAATGGTAATGGATGACTTGAGGCGTAGGTTACCGTATAATGCAGCTTTGTCTCATTCATGATTTGGTCTATGTCTTGGAAATGCTTCCTGTACTTTGTTATTTCTGTCTAGGTATCAGCTGCAACACCTCTGTGGGTTCAGTAGTCAATGAGTTGCTGTACTCTAAGTGCATCGAAAATTACAGAGTTGATCATGGACTTTGATGATTTGAATGAAAATAAAGCTGCTTGTAAGCCTATTGGGATTCCAAATTATTTGGATTCTGTTTGCTCCTGGTTTCATATTGGAGATGGTTTGTTGGCTTTCAGCAATTTTCAGTCTGATTTTTCTCCAAATACCTAAGCATGGTTTGATTTTTATATCGAGTTTTTCACTATGGGGCTCTTATTATTTCTAGTCTTTCATGCTTTGCCTTACCCCAGGTTTCAACAGCAATATTTGTATTGGTTTACACTTGTTTTTCTATGTCATCTTCTGATACAGGGATTTCTTTTCCCTTGTGTTCATGGAAATTCACGAGTCCCTCTGCATTATCTAGTCTGCTTAGGACTGAATTTTGCCCTGCTATTATCTCATACATTGAGTTTTCTAATTTTATTTGGCTCGTCTCAATTTTTCTCTTCCCCATTTCTGGTATTGTGCCTTGTGTTGTTTTGAGAGACTAGTTTTTTCATTGTTTCTCCCACCTCGGTTTTCAATACATGTTCTGATAATGTTTCATAATCTAGTTGTTTGAAATCTTTTTTTTGGACCTTCAATCTCTTTGAAAAAGAAAATGGCACTACCTGTTTCTTGTACTATACTTCTTTATCTATACTGGTCTAGAATTATCTGGTATCTAATGTAGAATTGTAGGGATTTCTAAAGTGAAAATTTTTGTCTCTTTCTTGTAGGCAATTCCATGATATTCCTTTGAGGACAAATTTTCCTGCACATTGATTCCATGTCATTTTCCTGTGTGTGTTGTCTTGTATAACTCTAAATTCTGGTGTTGCCTGTGATGTGATGAACGCAACATGCTCTCATCGTTTAGAGCAATCTTATTTTAATTACACTTATGTCACATTTCTGAAAGTTCAGAGGAACCTTCCCCTTGTGGAAATGGAGCATCTAAACATATTCAGCTTTGCAGGCTGTTGTATGTCATTTTGAAGTGTATTCAAAAGAGCACAATGACAGTGTGCTTATCCTTTCTACTTCAATAAGAAAGTTCCAATATTACCAGTTCTTCCCAGAGCTTTTCTGTCCACGGAAAAACCTGTGGAAACATATCTATGCATGTCATGCATCAGGGCCTGCTGCCTTTATTTCTCAACCCACCTAGATGTCCTCGGGGTTTTGCAGTATCAAGGCCATCCAAAATGTAGCATCTGCATTTGGGAGATAATGGTGAAGGAAATGCTTCATCTGCTCACGTTGCGGACGTAGACAAATGCTCTTTGTTCTCTCATTCTTGTGGCTTGGGACCACGAATGGAAACCAAGCTGTCCTGCATTCTCTGCCTCATACCAAACCCTAATCCCAGTCCAGGCTAGGACTTTAGCTTATCCAAAGGCTTTTGAAATTGATTTCAACCCCAAGGCCCCCTGGATTCCTCAGACCAGATGCATGATTTCTCTGATTGAGCCCCCAAGTGCTCTATTGGCAAAATGCCAAATTGGTCCCTGGGCCTGCAGATGCAGTGCATGTGGCCATGGGACAATTCGATAAATTCAACTTGGCACACCGGAGTGGTGCATTCTCTTTGTGGTTCAAGGTCAGTTTTCTCTCTTTTTAGGGCAAACCACAATCCACAGCACACTCCAGATCACTGAGACAATGCATGTTACATCATCCATAGTCCTGTACCACATTTTACGCAGCCACTGTTGGTCAAATTCGCCTGCTCGTTTCTTGGCCTCAGAATCAATGGTGGGGAAAATTTTTGCTGATTTATTTTAATTCTGTCAGCTTAGCATCTGCTGTGGATTCTTCTAACACTCAGCGCATCGTTTTGAAACCCATGTGTCTGGTCCTCTTAAGAGTGTGCGTCCAATTGAAACAGAGTTTCACCTTTGCTGCTCCATTACCAGAGGTCAGGTACTGCACTGATTTCCATTCTCTACTTTGCTCCTCCTCCGTCCACGTCTTCTGAGGCATCATACTGTCTTTGGAACTAAGGGACCAGGCTTCGGCAAGTCTCCTGAACCAAGGGCTTGTTGAGTGGATGTTTAAATTTCTGTGTAATTGGGAGTGAGTTAGCATATGATGCACTGGTACACTACAACCTGGGCATCAAAAAGTCAACACTTTCCATATTTAACTCGCCAAAATTGATTCTTGTTTATCCCTTTTTCTATACAGTCATGATTTTAGTGTTTGTCCGAAGATTAATTTTTTGTCATTTTGTTGATACCTCAATTGAAGCCTTTCAATAATATAATAAAATTGATTTACATATTCTGGGATTTATATGAAAATGAAGTTAGTATTTGAAACATACTAAATCTACTTACAATCCACACTTGTCAAATTCAGGTACCATGTTGTCAGCATTAAGGAAAAAATTGAAACATAAAATGCAAAATACCACTAGAAAATGATGAAGGGGACAGGTAACTCTTTACTTTTGATGTCTCCAACACCAACAGGTACAATGAAATAATTATTGTAAGCATGAAATTACCCCCACAATTGGTTTCCCTTGTGCATGTGGTGCCTTTCCACCCAATGACACATACTGAACAATGTTGTCATTTCAAGCAGTAACATTTCTCTCCAGGAAAACACAAGGAATCAGAAACATGATATTTATATGTAGGCTTGGTTCAAAAAGGAACTAAGGGCTTTAGAGCAATGAGAATCCTGCTGCAGGTTTACTAGTCTATTGAGAACCAGGTGCTCTTCTATCAACCATGAGAACTCTTAAACGTCCGAACATTTGGGTAAAGCTGTTTAACACAACCAAGTCTGCACCCACATGATATACTGCACCCGGGCTTGAATGAAGGGAAAAGACGGTCCACATTAAAAAAAAGTCCTTACATGTCTATGGCGACTTTTACTCTTCACTTCACTAACTGACTTCTAATTGTTACCTAAAGTGTCTAGAAAAGCAGAGGCCTAATATATATTCAAGTTCAGTCAAAGAATCCCCTCACTTACCACACTCCCTTCACCCCAAAGATGACATAACCCCAGAATTTGCTGAATATAGGAGAACGCCATCATTTCTTTGTGTGATCTAACTATTTAATTTCTATCTATTATACTAGAGAGTATTTGACCATCGAGGATTTCAATGTTGTGCACATAGTGTGAAGTTGTAGGAAATCTGGTTCTAGGAGGGGCTTGCTCTTCTCCTATTGGCTTCATTGCAGCTCAAGTTCTGATCCTCTGAAATGGATGCCTGACTGGATGGGAGGGAAGGGCAAATGCTTGATAGGTATTCCCAACCCTGGGTAAATGTTTACCAGGACTTCATTCCCTGTGGTCTGTGTGATTTTTAAATGCCCCTTGGGACATGTGGATTCTCATGACCTCTTTCAAGACCATGGGCGGTTTTATCAAGTCTGACATCTCTTCTCTTTTAGACGTCAGGAATTTTGGGCCACTTCTTGGAGCAGAGAATTTAGTACCTTCTTCAATTTCACGTTGACCCTCCACAGGTTTCTGCTAGTATCAGCCAGGCTCAACATGTCTTATGAATGTTTTCTGAGCCTGGAATTATGTAAAGAAATATCCATGCCAGTATTCTCCATTGTAGCAGAACAAGTCTCATCAATGTGTTCGCATCTCCCCTCAATCTGTGCAGCCAGGTTTTCTGCAGGCTTCTCTTCGTGTCTCCCATAAAGTCGACTTCTACAGTACTGAGGAAGTCTGAAAGTTCCTCGGAGCCTCACCAGTATGCTGATGACGGGCAGATTTTCCAATGTCTGACTTTTCATTTCCTAGAAACTGACCCATGATCTAAACTCTTTGGGCAGCAACAGTATCTCGAACTTATAGAGCTCCCCATACAATAGACCTTAGCCAAGCTCCTTGGAAGGTGTCAGCCCCTACGTGACTCTGATCGACCCGCAGAGCTCTGCTGAGTTACCTTGGATCCAGCAGCCACAACAAGCCTCGTGGAACACACCAACTTTCCACCTGGTATCCAAACGGTAACTGACATCCACAAAGGTTGCAGCATCATTTCAGTGTTGGGGGAGGGAATGCATCAGATGAGAGTTTCCTAAGTTAAAAGTGATTCTCTCAATTAGCATCCCATGGTCCTTTTTTTCCGACCCTCTTTCCTTTAGTTCAGATGTCTATACACAAAACAGAGGGAAGTGTGTGCATGTTATGTTTATTTTTCCACACGTCTTTAAACTTTCTAAGAGTTAACAGTTCACAAAGACCCCACTATACGAATCTTATGTTTGTGTAATAGCCATTCCCCCAGAATTCATATCCGTCTGTTGCTTTTCTGCTGAAACACCCACACTCTCAGGACATGGATCCATTTGTTTCATGGGGGCTGAAATTCCTAGAAATGAAGCCCATCCCATTGTTTGCATTACAGTCTGTCTTTTTTGCTCTTAGTACAGTTTTGTAGCACTACTTGTCTTTGTTATGGGCATATGCCATTAATTCTCCATGTAGGGATGGATATCACATTCATTCTTTCTGTTGGAAGTAGACTCAATCTATATAAAGGAATATGAATCGATTTTATACAAAATAGGCATTTGGGTTTGGTCACGATATGCTCTTATGAATGAACATTTTTCAATCTTTTTGCTCGCATCTGTTTTCTGAATACATGTGTGTTGAGTACATACAAGTAGCACTATTGGGTCGGTGCGTGCTGAATGATACTTGACAGCCCTTTGAGTATTTTCTTTTGAATTTTCATGCTTCCTTTGCATATATGTCAGCCAACAGTACTCTTTGGTTTTTGTTTGATATTTTGATTGTTTGCTTGTTGTTTGTTTTGCAAACACATTATTCCATGCATCTCTCCATTTGCATTAAACAGAGAGTCATATAAGATGATTCAGTTAGTATACTGCTGATAATTTCCTATGTTTTCCTGCTTCCCTCTCCCAACTTTAGGGATTTGTTGTCCTGCTTGCCTTCTACTTGTTTACTCTCTACAACTCATGGCTCTTCATGCATTTCCATTGATGTTTTTCTTATTTCCATTTCATGTTGCTACTTTTCTCTTCAGGGTAGAATTCTCAATCTTTGTTTAAGGATAAGTTTGAACTGTTGAATTCTATTCACTTTTGCCAGTCTGTGAAATTGTCTAGATGTGCCGTTATCATATATGGCGTTCTTGTGGTATAGGCTTCTCTAGAATGCAGCTTTTTCTAATTCAGCTTTTGGTGTATGTCTTGGCACTCCTTCCTGTCCTGCAATATTCGTGTCGAGTTATCAGCTGAAACACTTCTGGAGTTTCTGTTGTGACTACTTTTCTTTTCAGAGTAGAATTCTCAATCTTTCTTTTAGGATAAATTTTAACTGCGGAATTATTTTACAATTTGCCGATCTGTGAATTTGCCAAGCTCTGTCGTTAATGGTAATGGCTGTCTTGTGGCATAGGCTACCGTATAATGCAGCTTTGTCTCATTCATGATTTGGTCTATGTCTTGGTACTCCTTCCTGTACTGCAATATTTCTGTCTAGTTATCAGCTGAAACACCTGTGGGGGTTCTGTTGTGACTGAGTTGCTGTACTCTACGTGCATCGCAAATCACAGAGTTGATCATGAAAATTGATGATTTGAATGAAAGTATAGCTGCTTGTATATGTATTGGGATTCCATATTATGTGGATGCTGTTTGATCCTGGTTTCGTATAGGAGATTGTTTGTTGGCTTTCAGCAAGTTTCAGTCTTATTTTTCTCCAAATACCTATTCAGAGTTTGATATTTATATCTAGCTTTTCCCTATGGGGCTCTTATGAATCCTAGTCTTTCATGCTTTGCCTTACCCCAGGTTTCAACAGCAATATTTGCATTGCTTTACACTTGCTTTTCTATGCCATCTTCTGATACAGGGATTTCTTTTCCCTTGGGTTCACGGACATTCACAAGTCCCTCTGCATTATCTAGTCTGCTTAGGACTGAATTTGCCCTGCTGTTATCTCAGACATTGAGTATTCTGATTTTATTTTTCTCGTCAAAATAATTCTCTTCCCCATTTATGGTATTGTGCCTTTTGTGATTCTTAGACACTGTTTTACTTCAGTGTTTCTCTCACCTCGATTTTCAATAAATGCTCTGATAATGTTTCATAATCTCGTTGTTTGAAAGCATTTTTTTGGACCTTCAAACTCTTTGAAACAGAAAATTTTACTTCCTGTTCCTTGTACTATAATTTTTTATGCATACTGGTCTAGTATTCTCAGGTATCTAGTGTAGAATTGTATGGCTTTGTAAAGTGATAATTTTACTCTCTTAGGTGTAGGCAATTCCATGATATTTCTGTGAGGACAGATTTTCCTGCACATTGATTCCATGTCGTTTTCCTGTGTGTGTTGTCTTGTATATCTCTATCTGCTGGTGTTGCCTTTGATGTGATGAATGCACCATGCACTCATCGTTTAGAACAATCTCATTTTTATTATGCTTATGTCAATTTTCTGAAAGTTCAGAGTACCCTTCCCCTTGTGGAAACGGAGCATCTTAATATTTTCAGCTTTGCAGGCTCTTGTATGTCATTTTGAAGTGTTTTCTAAAGAGCACATTGACAGTGTGCTTGTCCTTTCTAATTCCATAAGAATGTTCCAATCTTACCAGTACTTCCCAGAGCTTCTCTGTCCACGGAAAAACCTGTGGAAACATATCTATGCATGTCATGCATCAGGGCCTGCTGCCTTTATTGCTCAACCCACCTAGATGTCCTCGGGGTTTTGCAATATCAAGGCCATCCAAAATGTAGCATCTGCATTTGGGAGATAATGGTGAAAGAAATGCTTCATCATCTCACGTTGTGGACGTAGACAAATGCTCTTTGTTCTCTCATCCTTGTGGCATGGGACCACGAATGGAAACCCAGCTGTCCTGCATTTTCTGCCTCATACCAAACCCTAATCCCAGTCCAGGCTAGGACTTTAGCTTTTCCAAAGGCTTTTGAAATTGTTTTCAACCCCAAGGCCCCCTGGATACCTCAGACCAGATGCATGATTTCTCTGATTGAGCCCCCAAGTGCTCTATTGGCAAAATGCCAAATTGGTCCCTGGGCCTGCAGATGCAGTGCATGTGGCCATGGGACAATTCGATAAATTCAACTTGGCACACCGGAGTGGTGCATTCTCTTTGTGGTTCAAGGTCAGATTTCTCTCTTTTTAGGGCCAACCACAATCCACAGCACACTCCAGATCACTAAGACAATGCATGTTACGTCATCCATAGTCCTATACCACATTTCACGAAGCCACTGTTGGTCAAATTGGCCTGCTCGATTCTTGGCCTCAGAATCAATGGTGCGGAAAATTTGTGCTGATTTATTTTAGTTCTATCAGCTTAGCATCTGCTGTGGATTCTTCTAACACTCAGCGCATCGCTTTGAATCCCATGTGTCTGGTCCTCTTTAGAGTGTGCGTCCAATTGAAACAGAGTTTCACCTTTGCTGCTCCATTACCAGAGGTCAGGTACTGCACTGATTTCCATTCTCTACTTTGCTACTCCTCCGTCCACGTTTTCTGAGGCATCATACTGTCTTTGGAACTAAGGGACCAGGCTTCGGCTAGTCTCCAGAACCAAGGGCATGGTGAGTGGATGTTTAAATTTCTGTGTAATTGGGAGTGAGTTAGCATACGATGCACTGGTACACTACCACCTGGGCATCAAAAAGTCAAAACTTTCCATATTTAACTCGCCAAAATGGATTCTTGTTTATCTCTTATTTCTATAGAGACATGATTTTAGTGTTTTTCCGAAGACTAATTTTTTGTCATTTTGTTTATACCTCAGTTGCAGCCTTTCAATAATTTAATAAAATTGATTTATATATTTTGGGATTTATATGAAAATGAAGTTAGTTTTTGAAACATACTAAATCTACATACAATCCACACTTGTCAAATTCAGGTACCATGTTGTCAGCATTAAGGAAAATATTGAAACATAAAATGTAAAATACCACTAGAAAATGATGAAGGGGACAGGTAACTCTTTATTTTGATGCCTCCAACACCAACAGGTACAATGAAATAATTATTGTAAGCATGAAATTACCCCCAGACTTGGTTTCCCTTATGCATGTGGTACCCTTACCACCCAATGACACATACTGAACAATGTTGTCATTTCAAGCAGTAACATTTCTCTCCAGGAAAACACAAGGAATCAGAAACAAGATATTTATATGTAGGCTTGGTTCAAAAAGGAACTAGGGGCTTTAGAGCAATGAGAATCCTGCTGCAGATTTACTAGTCTATTGAGAACCAGGTGCTCTTCTATCAACCATGAGAACTCTTAAACGTCCGAACATTTGGGTAAAGCTGTTTAACACAACCAAGTCTGCACCCACATGATATACTGCACCCGGGCTTGAATGAAGGGAAAAGACGGTCCACATTAAAAAAAAGTCCTTACATGTCTATGGCGACTTTTACACTTCACTTCACTTACTGACTTATAATAGTTTCCTAAAGTGTTTAGAAAATTGGAGGCCTAATATATATTCAAGTTCAGTCAAAGTATCCCCTCACTTACCACACTCCCTTCACCCCAAAGTTGACGTAACCCCAGAATTTGCTGAATATAGGAGAACGCCATCATTTCTTTGTGTGATCTAACTATTTAATTTCTATCTATTGTAGTAGAGAATATTTGACCATCGAGGATTTCAATGTTGTGCACATAGTGTGAAGTTGTAAGAAATCTTTTTCTAGGAGGGGCTTGCTCTTCTCCTATTGGCTTCATTGCAGCTCAAGTTCAGATCCTCTGAAATGGATGCCTGACTGGATGGGAGGGAAGGGCAAATGCTTGATAGGTATTCCCAACCCTGGGTAAATGTTTACCAGGACTTCATTCCCTGTGGTCTGTGTGATTTTTAAATGCCCCTTGGGACATGTGGATTCTCATGACCTCTTTCAAGACCATGGGCGGTTTTATCAAGTCTGACATCTCTTCTCTTTTAGACGTCAGGAATTTTGGGCCACTTCTTGGAGCAGAGAATTTAGTACCTTCTTCAATTTCACGTTGACCCTCCACAGGTTTCTGCTAGTATCAGCCAGGCTCAACATGTCTTATGAATGTTTTCTGAGCCTGGAATTATGTAAAGAAATATCCATGCCAGTATTCTCCATTGTAGCAGAACAAGTCTCATCAATGTGTTCGCATCTCCCCTCAATCTGTGCAGCCAGGTTTTCTGCAGGCTTCTCTTCGTGTCTCCCATAAAGTCGACTTCTACAGTACTGAGGAAGTCTGAAAGTTCCTCGGAGCTTCACCAATATGCTGATGACGGGCAGATTTTCCAATGTCTGACTTTTCATTTCCTAGAAACTGACCCATGATCTAAACTCTTTGGGCAGCAACAGTATCTCGAACTTATAGAGCTCCCCATACAATAGACCTTAGCCAAGCTCCTTGGAGGGTGTCAGCCCCTACGTGACTCTGATCGACCCGCAGAGCTCTGCTGAGTTACCTTGGATCCAGCAGCCACAACAAGCCTCGTGGAACACACCAACTTTCCACCTGGTATCCAAACGGTAACTGACATCCACAAAGATTGCAGCATCATTTCAGTGTTGAGGGAGGGACTGCATCAGATGAGAGTTTCCTAAGTTAAAAGTGATTCTCTCAATTAGCATCCCATGGTCCTTTTTTTCCGACCCTCTTTCCTTTAGTTCAGATGTCTATACACAAAACAGAGGGAAGTGTGTGCATGTTATGTTTATTTTTCCACACGTCTTTAAACTTTCTAAGAGTTAACAGTTCACAAAGACCCCACTATACGAATCTTATGTTTGTGTAATAGGCATTCCCCCAGAATTCATATCCGTCTGTTGCTTTTCTGCTGAAACACCCACACTCTCAGGACATGGATCCATTTGTTTAATGGGGGCTGAAATACCTAGAAATGAAGCCCATCCCTATGTATGCATTACAGTCTGTCTTTTTTGCTCTTAATACAGTTTTGTAGCACTACTTGTCTTTGTTATGGGCGTATGCCATTAATTCTCCATGTAGGGATGTATATCACATTCATTCTTTCTGTTGGAAGTAGACTCAATCTATATAAAGGAATATGAATCGATTTTATACAAAATAGGCATTTGGGTTTGGTCACGATATGCTCTTATGAATGAACATTTTTCAATCTTTTTGCTCGCATCTGTTTTCTGAATACATGTGTGTTGAGTACATACAAGGAGCACTATTGGGTCGGTGCGTACTGAATGATACTTGACAGCCCTTTGAGTATTTTCTTTTGAATTTTCTTGCTTCCTTTGCACATATGTCAGCCAACAGTACTCTTTGGTTTTTGTTTGATATTTTGATTGTTTGCTTGTTGTTTCTTTTGCAAACACATTATTCCTTGCATCTCTCCATTTGCATTAAACAGAGAGTCATATAAGATGATTCAGTTAGTATTGTGCTGATAATCTCCTATGTTTTCCTGCTTCCCTCTCCCAACTTTAGGGATTTGTTGTCCTGCTTGCCTTCTACTTGTTTACTCTCTACAACTCATGGCTCTTCATGCATTTCCATTGATGTTTTTCTTATTTCCATTTCATGTTGCTACTTTTCTCTTCAGGGTAGAATTCTCAATCTTTGTTTAAGGATAAGTTTGAACTGTTGAATTCTATTCAGTTATGCCAGTCTGTGAAATTGTCTAGATGTGCCGTTATCATATATGGCGTTCTTGTTGCATAGGCTTCTCTAGGATGCAGCTTTTTCTAATTCATCTTTTGGTGTATGTCTTGGCACTCCTTCCTGTCCTGCAATATTCGTGTCGAGTTATCAGCTGAAACACTTCTGGAGATTCTGTTGTGACTACTTTTCTTTTCAGAGTAGAATTCTCAATCTTTCTTTTAGGATAAATTTTAACTGCGGAATTATTTTACACTTTGCCGATCTGTGAATTTGCCAAGCTCTGTCGTTAATGGTAATGGCTGTCTTGTGGCATAGGCTACCGTATAATGCAGCTTTGTCTCATTCATGATTTGGTCTATGTCTTGGTACTCCTTCCTGTACTGCAATATTTCTGTCTAGTTATCAGCTGAAACACCTGTGGGGGTTCTGTTGTGACTGAGTTGCTGTACTCTACGTGCATCGCAAATCACAGAGTTGATCATGAAAATTGATGATTTGAATGAAAGTATAGCTGCTTGTATATCTATTGGGATTCCAAATTATGTGGATGCTGTTTGATCCTGATTTCGTATAGGAGATTGTTTGTTGGCTTTCAGCAAATTTCAGTCTGATTTTTCTCCAAATACCTATTCAGAGTTTGATATTTATATCTAGCTTTTCCCTATGGGGCTCTTATGAATCCTAGTCTTTCATGCTTTGCCTTACCCCAGGTTTCAACAGCAATATTTGCATTGCTTTACACTTGCTTTTCTATGCCATCTTCTGATACAGGGATTTCTTTTCCCTTGTGTTCACGGACATTCACAAGTCCCTCCGCATTATCTAGTCTGCTTTGGACTGAATTTGCCCTGCTGTTATCTCAGACATTGAGTATTCTGATTTTATTTTTCTCGTCAAAATAATTCTCTTCCCCATTTATGGTATTGTGCCTTTTGTGATTCTGAGACACTGTTTTACTTCAGTGTTTCTCTCACCTCGATTTTCAATAAATGCTCTGATAATGTTTCATAATCTCGTTGTTTGAAAGCATTTTTTGGTACCTTCAATCTCTATGAAACAGAAAATTGTACTTCCTGTTCCTTGCACTATACATTTTTATGCATACTTGTCTAGTACTCTCAGGTATCTAGTGTAGAATTTTAGGGCTTGGTAAAGTGATAATTTTAGTCTCTTAAGTGTAGGCAATTCCATGATATTTCTGTGAGGACAGATTTTCCAGCACATTGATTCCATGTCGTTTTCCTGTGTGTGTTGTCTTGTATATCTCTATCTGTGGTGTTGCCTTTGATGTGATGAATGCAACATACACTCATCGTTTAGAACAATCTCATTTTTATTATGCTTATGTCAATTTTCTGAAAGTTCAGAGGACCCTTCCCCTTGTGGAAACGGAGCATCTAAATATTTTCAGCTTTGCAGGCTCTTGTATGTCATTATGAAGTGTTTTCTAAAGAGCACATTGATAGTGCGCTTGTCCTTTCTACTTCCATAAGAATGTTCCCATCTTACCAGTACTTCCCAGAGCTTCTCTGTCCACGGAAAAACCTGTGGAAACATATCTATGCATGTCATGCATCAGGGCCTGCTGCCTTTATTGCTCAACCCACCTAGATGTCCTCGGGGTTTTGCAATATCAAGGCCATCCAAAATGTAGCATCTGCATTTTGAGATAATGGTGAAGGAAATGCTTCATCTTCTCACGTTGCGGACGTAGACAAATGCTCTTTGTTCTCTCATCCTTGTGGCTTGGGACCACGAATGGAAACCCAGCTGTCCTGCATCCTCTGCTTCATACCAAAACCTAATCCCAGTCCAGGCTAGGACTTTAGCTTATCCAAAGGCTTTTGAAACTGATTTCAACACCAAGGCCCTCTGGATGCCTCAGACCAGATGCATGATTTCTCTGATTGAGCCCCCACGTGCTCTATTGGCAAAATGCCAAATTGGTCACTGGGCCTGCAGATGCAGTGCATGTGGCCATGGGACATTTCGATAAAGTCAAATTTGCACTCCGGAATGGTGCATTCTCTTTGTGGTTCAAGGTCAGTTTTCTCTCTTTTTAGGGCCAACCACAATCCACAGCACACTCCAGATCACTAAGACAATGCATGTTACATCATCCATAGTCCTATACCAAATTTTACGCAGCCACTGTTGGTCAAATTGGCCTGCTCGTTTCTTGGCCTCAGAATCAATGGTGGGGAAAATTTGTGCTGATTTATTTTAGTTCTGTGAGCTTAGCATCTGCTGTGGATTCTTCTAACACTCAGCGCAACGCTTTGAATCCTATGTGTCTGGTCTTCTTAAGAGTGTGCGTCCAATTGAAACAGAGTTTCACCTTTGCTGCTCCATTACCAGAGGTCAGGTACTGCACTGATTTCCATTCTCTACTTTGCTCCTCCTCCGTCCACGTTTTCTGAGGCATCATACTGTCTTTGGAACTAAGGGACAAGGCTTCGGCAAGTCTCCTGAACCAAGGGCTTGGTGAGTGGATGTTTAAATTTCTGTGTAATTGGGAGTGAGTTAGCATACGATGCACTGGTACACTACCACCTGGGCATCAAAAAGTCAACACTTTCCATATTTAACTCCCCAAAATGGATTCTTGTTTATCTATTATTTCTATACAGTCATGATTTTAGTGTTTGTCCAAAGACAACTTTTTTGTCATTTTGTTGATACCTCAGTTGCAGCCTTTCACTAATTTAATAAAATTGATTTACATATTTTGGGATTTAAATGAAAATGAAGTTAGTTTTTGAAACATATTAAATCTACTTACAATCCACACTTGTCAAATTCAGGTACCATGTTGTCAGCATTAAGGAAATAATTTAAAAATAAAATGTAAAATACCACTGGAAAATGATGAAGGGGACAGGTAACTCTTTACTTTTGATGCCTCCAACACCAACAGGTACAATGAAATAATTATTGTAAGCATGAAATTACCCCCACAATTGGTTTCCCTTGTGCATGTGGTGCCCTTTCCACCCAATAACACATACTGAACAATGTTGTCATTTCAAGCAGTAACATTTCTCTCCAGGAAAACACAAGGAATCAGAAACAAGATATTTATATGTAGGCTTGGTTCAAAAAGGAACTAGGGGCTTTAGAGCAATGAGAATCCTGCTGCAGGTTTACTAGTCTATTGAGAACCAGGTGCTCTTCTATCAACCATGAGAACTCTTAAACGTCCGAACATTTGGGTAAAGCTGTTTAACACAACCAAGTCTGCACCCACATGATATACTGCACCCGGGCTTGAATGAAGGGAAAAGACGGTCCACATTAAAAAAAAGTCCTTACATGTCTATGGCGACTTTTACTCTTCACTTCACTAACTGACTTATAATAGTTACCTAAAGTGTCTAGAAAAGCAGAGGCCTAATATATATTCAAGTTCAGTCAAAGAATCCCCTCACTTACCACACTCCCTTCACCCCAAAGATGACGTAACCCCAGAATTTGCTGAATATAGGAGAACGCTATCATTTCTTTGTGTGATCTAAGTATTTAATTTCTATCTATTGTAGTAGAGAATATTTGACCATCGAGGATTTCAATGTTGTGCACATAGTGTGAAGTTGTAGGAAATCTGGTTCTAGGAGGGACTTGCTCTTCTCCTATTGGCTTCATTGCAGCTCAAGTTCTGATCCTCTGAAATGGATGCCTGACTGGATGGGAGGGAAGGGCAAATGCTTGATAGGTATTCCCAACCCTGGGTAAATGTTTACCAGGACTTCATTCCCTGTGGTCTGTGTGATTTTTAAATGCCCCTTGGGACATGTGGATACTCACGACCTCTTTCAAGACCATGGGCGGTTTTATCAAGTCTGACATCTCTTCTCTTTTAGACGTCAGGGATTTTGGGCCACATCTTGGAGCAGAGAATTTAGTACCTTCTTCAATTTCACGTTGACCCTCCACAGGTTTCTGCTAGTATCAGCCAGGCTCAACATGTCTTATGAATGTTTTCTGAGCCTGGAATTATGTAAAGAATTATCCATGCCAGTATTCTCCATTGTAGCAGAACAAGTCTCATCAATGTGTTCGCATCTCCCCTCAATCTGTGCAGCCAGCTTTTCTGCAGGCTTCTCTTCGTGTCTCCCATAAAGTCGACTTCTACAGTACTGAGGAAGTCTGAAAGTTCCTTGGAGCCTCAAGTATGCTGATGACGGGCAGATCTTCCACGGTCTGCCTTTTCAGTTCCTAGAAACTGACCCATGATCTAAACTCTTTGGGCAGCAACAGTATCTCGAACTTATAGAGCTCCCCATAAAATAGACCTTAGCCAAGCTCCTTGGAGGGTGTCAGCCCCTACGTGACTCTGATCGACCCACAGAACTCTGCCGAGTTACCTTGGATCCAGCAGCCACAACAAGCCTCATGGAACACACCAACATTCCACCTGGTATCCAAACGGTAACTGCCATCCACAAAGGTTGCAGCGTCTTTTCAGTGTTGGGGGAGGGACAGCATCAGATGAGAGTTTCCTAAGTTAAAAGTGATTCTCTCCATTAGCATCCCATGGTCCTTTTTTTTCGACCCTCTTTCCTTTAGTTCAGATGTCTATACACAAAACAGAGGGAAGTGTGTGCATGTTATGTTTATTTTTCCACACGTCTTTAATCTTTCTTAGAGTTAACAGTTCACAAAGACCCCAACATAGGCATCTAATGTTTGTGGAATAGCCATTCCCCCAGAATTCATATCCGTCTGTTGCTTTTCTGCTGAAACACCCACACTCTCAGGACATGGATCCATTTGTTTCATGGGGGCTGAAGTTCCTAGAAATGAAGCCCATCCCATTGTTTGCATTACAGTCTGTCTTTTTTGCTCTTAGTACAGTTTTGTAGCACTACTTGTCTTTGTTATGGGCGTATGCCATTTATTCTCCATGTAGGGATGTATATCACATTCATTCTTTCTGTTGGAAGTAGACTCAATCTATATAAAGTTATATGAATCGATTTTATACAAAATAGGCATTTGGGTTTGGTCACGATATGCTCTTATGAATGAACATTTTTCAATCTTTTTGCTCGCATCTGTTTTCTGAATACATGTGTGTTGAGTACATACAAGGAGCACTATTGGGTCGGTGCGTGCTGAATGATACTTGACACCCCTTTGAGTATTTTCTTTTGAATTTTCATGGTTCCTTTCCATATATGTCAGCCAACAATACTCTTTGGTTTTTGTTTGATATTTTGATTGTTTGCTTGTTGTTTGTTTGCAAACACATTATTCCATGCATCTCTCCATTTTCATTATCAGAGAATCATATAAGATGATTCAGTTAGTATAGTGCTGATAACCTCCTATGTTTTCCTGCTTCCCTCTCACAACTTTAGGGATTTGTTGTCCTGCTTGCCTTCTACTTGTTTACTCTCTACAACTCATGGCTCTTCATGCATTTCCATTGATGTTTTTCTTATTTCCATTTCATGTTGCTACTTTTCTCTTCAGGGTAGAATTCTCAATCTTTGTTTAAGGATAAGTTTGAACTGTTGAATTCTATTCAGTTATGCCAGTCTGTGAAATTGTCTAGATGTGCCGTTATCATATATGGCGTTCTTGTGGCATAGGCTTCTCTAGAATGCAGCTTTTTCTAATTCAGCTTTTGGTGTATGTCTTGGCACTCCTTCCTGTCCTGCAATATGCCTGTCGAGTTATCAGCTGAAACACTTCCGGAGATTCTGTTGTGACTACTTTCCTATTCGGAGTAGAATTCTCAATCTTTCTTTTAGGATAAATTTTAACTGCGGAATTATTTTACACTTTGCCGATCTGTGAATTTGCCAAGCTCTGTCGTTAATGGTAATGGCTGTCTTGTGGCATAGGCTACCGTATAATGCAGCTTTGTCTCATTCATGATTTGGTCTATGTCTTGGTACTCCTTCCTGTACTGCAATATTTCTGTCTAGTTATCAGCTGAAACACCAGTGGGGGTTCTGTTGTGACTGAGTTGCTGTACTCTACGTGCATCGCAAATCACAGAGTTGATCATGAAAATTGATGATTTGAATGAAAGTATAGCTGCTTGTATATCTATTGGGATTCCACATTATGTGGATTCTGTTTGATCCTGATTTCATATAGGAGATTGTTTGTTGGCTTTCAGCAAGTTTCAGTCTGATTTTTCTCCAAATACCTATTCAGAGTTTGATATTTATATCTAGCTTTTCCCTATGGGGCTCTTATGAATCCTAGTCTTTCATGCTTTGCCTTACCCCAGGTTTCAACAGCAATATTTGCATTGCTTTACACTTGCTTTTCTATGCCATCTTCTGATACAGGGATTTCTTTTCCCTTGTGTTCACGGATATTCACAATTCCCTCTGCATTATCTAGTCTGCTTAGGACTGAATTTGCCCTGCTATTATCTCAGACATTGAGTATTCTGATTTTATTTTTCTCGTCAAAATAATTCTCTTCCCCATTTATGGTATTGTGCCTTTTGTGATTCTGAGACACTGTTTTACTTCAGTGTTTCTCTCACCTCGATTTTCAATAAATGCTCTGATAATGTTTCATAATCTCGTTGTTTGAAAGCATTTTTTTGGACCTTCAATCACTTTGAAACAGAAAATTGTACTTCCTGTTCCTTGTACTATACTTTTTATGCATACTTGTCTAGTATTCTCAGGTATCTAGTGTAGAATTGTAGGGCTTGATAAAGTGATAATTTAAGTCTCTTAGGTGTAGGCAATTCCATGATATTTCTGTGAGGACAGATTTTCCTGCACATTGATTCCATGTCGTTTTCCTGTGTGTGTTGTCTTGTATATCTCTATCTGCTGGTGTTGCCTTTGATGTGATGAACGCACCATACACTCATCGTTTAGAACAATCTCATTTTTATTATGCTTATGTCAATTTTCTGAAAGTTCAGAGGACCCTTCCCCTTGTGGAAACGGAGCATCTAAATATTTTCAGCTTTGCAGGCTCTTGTATGTCATTTTGAAGTGTTTTCTAAAGAGCACATTGACAGTGCGCTTGTCCTTTCTACTTCCATAAGAATGTTCCAATGTTACCTATACTTCCCAGAGCTTCTCTGTCCACGGAAAAACCTGTGGAAACATATCTATGCATGTCATGCATCAGGGCCAGCTGCATTTATTGCTCAACCCACCTAGATGTCCTCGGGGCTTTGCAATATCAAGGCCATCCAAAATGTAGCATCTGCATTTGGGAGATAATGGTGAAGGAAATGCTTCATCTTCTCACGTTGCGGACGTAGACAAATGCTCTTTGTTCTCTCATCCTTGTGGCATGGGACCACGAATGGAAACCCAGCTGTCCTGCATTTTCTGCCTCATACCAAACCCTAATCCCAGTCCAGGCTCGGACTTTAGCTTATCCAAAGGCTTTTGAAATTGATTTCAACCCCAAGGCCCCCTGGATACCTCAGACCAGATGCATGATTTCTCTGATTGAGCCCCCACGTGCTCTATTGGCAAAATGCCAAATTGGTCCCTGGGCCTGCAGATGCAGTGCATGTGGCCATGGGACATTTCGATAAAGTCAACTTTGCACACCGGAGTGGTGCATTCTCTTTGTGGTTCAAGGTCAGTTTTCTCTCTTTTTAGGGCCAACCACAATCCACAGCACACTCCAGATCACTAAGACAATGCATGTTACATCATCCATAGTCCTATACCTCATTTTACGCAGCCACTGTTGGTCAAATTCGCCTGCTCGATTCTTGGCCTCAGAATCAATGGTGGGGAAAATTTGTGCTGATTTATTTTAGTTCTATCAGCTTAGCATCTGCTGTGGATTCTTCTAACACTCAGCGCATCGCTTTGAATCCCATGTGTCTGGTCCTCTTAAGAGTGTGCGTCCAATTGAAACAGAGTTTCACCTTTGCTGCTCCATTACCAGAGGTCAGGTACTGCACTGATTTCCATTCTCTACTTTGCTCCTCCTCCATCCACGTTTTCTGAGGCATTATACTGTCTTTGGAACTAAGGGACCAGGCTTAGGCAAGTCTCCAGAACCAAGGGCTTGGTGAGTGGATGTTTAAATTTCTGTGTAATTGGGAGTGAGTTAGCATACGATGCACTGGTACACTAACACCTGGGCATCAAAAAGTCAACACTTTCCATATTTAACTCGCCAAAATGGATTCTTGTTTATCTCTTATTTCTATAGAGACATGATTTTAGTGTTTGTCCGAAGACTAATTTTTTGTCATTTTGTTTATACCTCAGTTGCAGCCTTTCAATAATTTAATAAAATTGATTTATATATTTTGGGATTTATATGAAAATGAAGTTAGTTTTTGAAACATACTAAATCTACTTAAAATCCACACTTGTCAAATTCAGGTACCATGTTGTCAGCATTAAGGAAAATATTGAAACATAAAATGTAAAATACCACTAGAAAATGATGAAGGGGACAGGTAACTCTTTACTTTTGATGCCTCCAACACCAACAGGTACAATGAAATAATTATTGTAAGCATGAAATTACCCCCACACTTGGTTTCCCTTGTGCATGTGGTGCCCTTTCCACCCAATGACACATACTGACCAATGTTGTCATTTCAAGCAGTAACATTTCTCTCCAGGAAAACACAAGGAATCAGAAACAAGATATTTATATGTAGGCTTGGTTCAAAAAGGAACTAGGGGCTTTAGAGCAATGAGAATCCTGCTGCAGTTTTACTAGTCTATTGAGAACCAGGTGCTCTTCTATCAACCATGAGAACTCTTAAACGTCTGAACATTTGGGTAAAGCTGTTTAACACAACCAAGTCTGCACCCACATGATATACTGCACCCGGGCTTGAATGAAGGGAAAAGACGGTCCACATTAAAAAAAAGTCCTTACATGTCTATGGCGACTTTTACACTTCACTTCACTTACTGACTTATAATAGTTACCAAAAGTGTCTAGAAAAGTAGAGGCCTAATATATATTCAAGTTCAGTCAAAGTATCCCCTCACTTACCACACTCCCTTCACCCCAAAGGTGACGTAAACCCAGAATTTGCTGAATATAGGAGAACGCCATCATTTCTTTGTGTGATATAACTATTTAATTTCTATCTATTGTAGTAGAGAGTATTTGACCATCGAGGATTTCAATGTTGTGCACATAGTGTGAAGTTGTAGGAAATCTGGTTCTAGGAGGTGCTTGCTCTTCTCCTATTGGCTTCATTGCAGCTCAAGTTCTGATCCTCTGAAATGGATGCCTGACTGGATGGGAGTGAAGGGCAAATGCTTGATAGGTATTCCCAACCCTGGGTAAATGTTTACCAGGACTTCATTCCCTGTGGTCTGTGTGATTTTTAAATGCCCCTTGGGACTTGTGGATTCTCACGACCTCTTTCAAGACCATGGGCGGTTTTATCAAGTCTGACATCTCTTCTCTTTTAGACGTCAGGAATTTTGGGCCACTTCTTGGAGCAGAGAATTTAGTACCTTCTTCAATTTCACGTTGACCCTCCACAGGTTTCTGCTAGTATCAGCCAGGCTCAACATGTCTTATGAATGTTTTCTGAGCCTGGAATTATGTAAAGAATTATCCATGCCAGTATTCTCCATTGTAGCAGAACAAGTCTCATCAATGTGTTCGCATCTCCCCTCAATCTGTGCAGCCAGCTTTTCTGCAGGCTTCTCTTCGTGTCTCCCATAAAGTCGACTTCTACAGTACTGAGGAAGTCTGAAAGTTCCTCGGAGCCTCACCAGTATGCTGATGACGGGCTGATCTTCCAATGTCTGACTTTTCATTTCCTAGAAACTGACCCATGATCTAAACTCTTTGGGCAGCAACAGTATCTCGAACTTATAGAGCTCCCCATAAAATAGACCTTAGCCAAGCTCCTTGGAGGGTGTCAGCCCCTACGTGACTCTGATCGACCCACAGAGCTCTGCCGAGTTACCTTGGATTCAGCAGCCACAACAAGCCTCGTGGAACACACCAACATTCCACCTGGTATCCAAACGGTAACTGCCATCCACAAAGGTTACAGCATCTTTTCAGTGTTGGGGGAGGGACAGCATCAGATGAGAGTTTCCTAAGTTAAAAGTGATTCTCTCCATTAGCATCCCATGGTCCTTTTTTTTCGACCCTCTTTCCTTTAGTTCAGATGTCTATACACAAAACAGAGGGAAGTGTGTGCATGTTATGTTTATTTTTCCACACGTCTTTAATCTTTCTTAGAGTTAACAGTTCACAAAGACCCCAACATAGGCATCTAATGTTTGTGGAATAGCCATTCCCCCAGAATTCATATCCGTCTGTTGCTTTTCTGCTGAAACACCCACACTCTCAGGACATGGATCCATTTGTTTCATGGGGGCTGAAGTTCCTAGAAATGAAGCCCATCCCATTGTTTGCATTACAGTCTGTCTTTTTTGCTCTTAGTACAGTTTTGTAGCACTACTTGTCTTTGTTATGGGCGTATGCCATTTATTCTCCATGTAGGGATGTATATCACATTCATTCTTTCTGTTGGAAGTAGACTCAATCTATATAAAGTTATATGAATCGATTTTATACAAAATAGGCATTTGGGTTTGGTCACGATATGCTCTTATGAATGAACATTTTTCAATCTTTTTGCTCGCATCTGTTTTCTGAATACATGTGTGTTGAGTACATACAAGGAGCACTATTGGGTCGGTGCGTGCTGAATGATACTTGACACCCCTTTGAGTATTTTCTTTTGAATTTTCATGGTTCCTTTCCATATATGTCAGCCAACAATACTCTTTGGTTTTTGTTTGATATTTTGATTGTTTGCTTGTTGTTTGTTTGCAAACACATTATTCCATGCATCTCTCCATTTTCATTATCAGAGAATCATATAAGATGATTCAGTTAGTATAGTGCTGATAACCTCCTATGTTTTCCTGCTTCCCTCTCACAACTTTAGGGATTTGTTGTCCTGCTTGCCTTCTACTTGTTTACTCTCTACAACTCATGGCTCTTCATGCATTTCCATTGATGTTTTTCTTATTTCCATTTCATGTTGCTACTTTTCTCTTCAGGGTAGAATTCTCAATCTTTGTTTAAGGATAAGTTTGAACTGTTGAATTCTATTCAGTTATGCCAGTCTGTGAAATTGTCTAGATGTGCCGTTATCATATATGGCGTTCTTGTGGCATAGGCTTCTCTAGAATGCAGCTTTTTCTAATTCAGCTTTTGGTGTATGTCTTGGCACTCCTTCCTGTCCTGCAATATGCCTGTCGAGTTATCAGCTGAAACACTTCCGGAGATTCTGTTGTGACTACTTTCCTATTCGGAGTAGAATTCTCAATCTTTCTTTTAGGATAAATTTTAACTGCGGAATTATTTTACACTTTGCCGATCTGTGAATTTGCCAAGCTCTGTCGTTAATGGTAATGGCTGTCTTGTGGCATAGGCTACCGTATAATGCAGCTTTGTCTCATTCATGATTTGGTCTATGTCTTGGTACTCCTTCCTGTACTGCAATATTTCTGTCTAGTTATCAGCTGAAACACCAGTGGGGGTTCTGTTGTGACTGAGTTGCTGTACTCTACGTGCATCGCAAATCACAGAGTTGATCATGAAAATTGATGATTTGAATGAAAGTATAGCTGCTTGTATATCTATTGGGATTCCACATTATGTGGATTCTGTTTGATCCTGATTTCATATAGGAGATTGTTTGTTGGCTTTCAGCAAGTTTCAGTCTGATTTTTCTCCAAATACCTATTCAGAGTTTGATATTTATATCTAGCTTTTCCCTATGGGGCTCTTATGAATCCTAGTCTTTCATGCTTTGCCTTACCCCAGGTTTCAACAGCAATATTTGCATTGCTTTACACTTGCTTTTCTATGCCATCTTCTGATACAGGGATTTCTTTTCCCTTGTGTTCACGGATATTCACAATTCCCTCTGCATTATCTAGTCTGCTTAGGACTGAATTTGCCCTGCTATTATCTCAGACATTGAGTATTCTGATTTTATTTTTCTCGTCAAAATAATTCTCTTCCCCATTTATGGTATTGTGCCTTTTGTGATTCTGAGACACTGTTTTACTTCAGTGTTTCTCTCACCTCGATTTTCAATAAATGCTCTGATAATGTTTCATAATCTCGTTGTTTGAAAGCATTTTTTTGGACCTTCAATCACTTTGAAACAGAAAATTGTACTTCCTGTTCCTTGTACTATACTTTTTATGCATACTTGTCTAGTATTCTCAGGTATCTAGTGTAGAATTGTAGGGCTTGATAAAGTGATAATTTAAGTCTCTTAGGTGTAGGCAATTCCATGATATTTCTGTGAGGACAGATTTTCCTGCACATTGATTCCATGTCGTTTTCCTGTGTGTGTTGTCTTGTATATCTCTATCTGCTGGTGTTGCCTTTGATGTGATGAACGCACCATACACTCATCGTTTAGAACAATCTCATTTTTATTATGCTTATGTCAATTTTCTGAAAGTTCAGAGGACCCTTCCCCTTGTGGAAACGGAGCATCTAAATATTTTCAGCTTTGCAGGCTCTTGTATGTCATTTTGAAGTGTTTTCTAAAGAGCACATTGACAGTGCGCTTGTCCTTTCTACTTCCATAAGAATGTTCCAATGATACCAGTACTTCCCAGAGCTTCTCTGTCCACGGAAAAACCTGTGGAAACATATCTATGCATGTCATGCATCAGGGCCAGCTGCATTTATTGCTCAACCCACCTAGATGTCCTCGGGGTTTTGCAATATCAAGGCCATCCAAAATATAGCATCTGCATTTGGGAGATAATGGTGAAGGAAATGCTTCATCTTCTCACGTTGCGGACGTAGACAAATGCTCTTTGTTCTCTCATCCTTGTGGCATGGGACCACGAATGGAAACCCAGCTGTCCTGCATCCTCTGCCTCATACCAAACCCTAATCCCAGTCCAGGCTAGGACTTTAGCTTATCCAAAGGCTTTTGAAATTGATTTCAACCCCAAGGCCCCCTGGACACCTCAGACCAGATGCATGATTTCTCTGATTGAGCCCCCAAGTGCTCTATTGGTAAAATGCCAAATTGGTCCCTGGGCCTGCAGATGCAGTGCATGTGGCCATGGGACATTTCGATAAAGTCAACTTTGCACACCGGATTGGTGCATTCTCTTTGTGTTTCAAGGTCAGTTTTCTCTCTTTTTAGGGCCAACTGCAATCCACAGCACACTCCAGATCACTGAGACAATGCATGTTACATCATCCATAGTACTATACCACATTTTACGCAGCCACTGTTGGTCAAATTCGTCTGCTCGTTTCTTGGCCTCAGAATCAATGGTGGGGAAAATTTGTGCTGATTTATTTTAGTTCTGTCAGCTTAGCATCTGCTGTGGATTCTTCTAACACTCAGCGCATCGCTTTGAATCCCATGTGTCTGGTCCTCTTAAGAGTGTGCGTCCAATTGAAACAGAGTTTCACCTTTGCTGCTCCATTACCAGAGGTCAGGTACTGCACTGATTTCCATTCTCTACTTTGCTCCTCCTCCGTCCACGTTTTCTAAGGCATCATACTGTCTTTGGAACTAAGGGACCAGGCTTCGGCAAGTCTCCTGAACCAAGGGCTTGGTGAGTGGATGTTTAAATTTCTGTGTAATTGGGTGTGAGTTAGCATACGATGCACTGGTACACTACCACCTGGGCATCAAAAAGTCAACACTTTACATATTTAACTCGGCAAAATGGATTCTTGTTTATCAATATTTTCTATACAGTCATGATTTTAGTGTTTGTCCGAAGACTACTTTTTTGTCATTTTGTTGATACCTCAATTGCAGCGTTTCAAAAATTTAAAAAATTGATTTACATATTTTGGGATTTATATGAAAATGAAGTTAGTTTTTGAAACATACTAAATCTACTTACAATCCACACTTGTCAAATTCAGGTACCATGTTGTCAGCATTAAGGAAAAAATTGAAACATAAAATGTAAAATACCACTGGAAAATGATGAAGGGGACAGGAAACTCTTTACTTTTGATGCCTCCAACACCAACAGGTACAATGAAATAATTATTGTAAGCATGAAATTACCCCCACACTTGGTTTCCCTTGTGCATGTGGTGCCATTTCCACCCAATGACACATACTGACCAATGTTGTCATTTCAAGCAGTAACATTTCTCTCCAGGAAAACACAAGGAATCAGAAATAAGATATTTATATGTAGGCTTGGTTCAAAAAGGAACTAGGGGCTTTAGAGCAATGAGAATCCTGCTGCAGTTTTACTAGTCTATTGAGGACCAGGTGCTCTTCTATCAACCATGAGAACTCTTAAACGTCCGAACATTTGGGTAAAGCTGTTTAACACAACCAAGTCTGCACCCACATGATATACTGCACCCGGGCTTGAATGAAGGGAAAAGACGGTCCACATTAAATAAAATTCCTTACATGTCTATGGCGACTTTTACTCTTCACTTCACTAACTGACTTATAGTAGTTACCTAAAGTGTGTAGAAAAGCAGAGGCCTAATATATATTCAAGTTCAGTCATAGAATCCCCTCACTTACCACACTCCCTTCACCCTAAAGATGACATAACCCCAGAATTTGCTGAATATAGGAGAACGCCATCATTTCTTTGTGTGAGGTAACTATTAAATTTCTATCTATTATAGAAGAGAGTATTTGAACATCGAGGATTTCAATGTTGTGCACATAGTGTGAAGTTGTAGGAAATCTGGTTCTAGGAGGTGCTTGCTCTTCTCCTATTGGCTTCATTGCAGCTCAAGTTCTGATCCTCTGAAATGGATGCCTGACTGGATGGGAGTGAAGGGCAAATGCTTGATAGGTATTCCCAACCCTGGGTAAATGTTTACCAGGACTTCATTCCCTGTGGTCTGTGTGATTTTTAAATGCCCCTTGGGACTTGTGGATTCTCACGACCTCTTTCAAGACCATGGGCGGTTTTATCAAGTCTGACATCTCTTCTCTTTTAGACGTCAGGAATTTTGGGCCACTTCTTGGAGCAGAGAATTTAGTACCTTCTTCAATTTCACGTTGACCCTCCACAGGTTTCTGCTAGTATCAGCCAGGCTCAACATGTCTTTTGAATGTTTTCTGAGCCTGGAATTATGTAAAGAAATATCCATGCCAGTATTCTCCATTGTAGCAGAACAAGTCTCATCAATGTGTTCGCATCTCCCCTCAATCTGTGCAGCCAACTTTTCTGCAGGCTTCTCTTCGTGTCTCCCATAAAGTCGACTTCTACAGTACTGAGGAAGTCTGAAAGTTCCTCGGAGCCTCACCAGTATGCTGATGACGGGCAGATCTTCCACACTCTGTCTTTTCAGTTCCTAGAAACTGACCCATGATCTAAACTCTTTGGGCAGCAACAGTATCTCGAACTTATAGAGCTCCCCATACAATAGACCTTAGCCAAGCTCCTTGGAGGGTGTCAGCCCCTACGTGACTCTGATCCACCCATAGAGCTCTGCCGAGTTACCTTGGATCCAGCAGCCACAACAAGCCTCGTGGAACACACAAACTTTCCACCTGGTATCAAAACGGTAACTGCCATCCACAAATGTTGCAGCATCTTTTCATTGTTGGGGAGGGACAGCATCAGATGAGAGTTTCCTAAGTTAAAAGTGATTCTCTCCATTAGCATCCCATGGTCCTTTTTTTCCGACCCTCTTTCCTTTATTTCATATATCTATACACAAAACAGAGGGAAGTGTGTGCATGTTATGTTTATTTTTCCACACGTCTTTAACCTTTCTAAGAGTTAACAGTTCACAAAGACCCCACTATAGGAATCTTATGTTTGTGTAATAGCCATTCCCCCAGAATTCATATCCGTCTGTTGCTTTTCTGCTGAAACACCCACACTCTCAAGACATGGATCCATTTGTTTCATGGGGGCTGAAATTCCTAGATATGAAGCCCATCCCTATGTATGCATTACAGTCTGTCTTTCTTGCTCTTAGTACAGTTTTGTAGAACTACTTGTCTTTGTTATGGGCGTATGCCATTTATTCTCCATGTAGGGATGGATATCACATTCATTCTTTCTGTTGGAAATAGAGTCAAACTATAGAACGGAATATGGATCTATTTTATACAATATAGGCATTTGGGTTTGGTCACGATATGCTCTTTTGAATGAACATTTTTCAATCTTTTTGCTCGCATCTTTTTTCTGAATACATGTGTGTTGATTATATGCAAGCAGCTATACTGTGCATGCTGAAATATACTTGACACCCCTTTGAGTATTTTATTTTGAATTATCATGTTTCCTTTGCATATATGTCAGCCAACAGTACACTTTTGTGTTTGTTTGTTTGTTTGTTTGATATTTTGATTGTTTGCTTTTGTTTGTTTTTGAAACACATTAGGCCATACATCTCTCCATTTTCTTTAAACAGAGATTCATGTAAGATTATTCAGTTAGTATAGTGCTGAAAATCACCTATGTTTTCCTACTTCCCTCTCCCATCTTTAGGGGTCTGATGTCCTCCTTGCCTTCTTCTTGTTTATTCTCTGCAACTCATGACTCTTCTTGCCTTTCTAATGACGGTTTTCTTATTTCTATTTCATCTTGCTACTTTACTATTCAGGGTAGAATTCTAAATATTTCTTTTAGGATTAGTTTTGAACTCCTGAATTCTTTTACATTTTGCTGATCTGGGAAATTGCCTAGTTCTTCTGTTTTTAGAGATGGCTGTCTTGTGGCTTATGCTGCCCTAAATTGCAGCTTTTTCTCATTCAGATTTTGGACTATGTACTGGCACTCTTTCCTTTCCTGCTATAGTCCTGTCAAAATATCAGCTGATACCCGTCTGTAGATTCTGTTGTGACTAAGTTGCTTTCCTTTAGGTTCATTTAAAATATCTGGGTTGATCATGAACTTTAATTATTTGAATGATATAACAGCTTCTTGTATGTCTATTGGTATTCCAAATAATTTAGATGCTGTTTGCTCCTGGTTTCTTATAGATGATTGTTTCTTGGCTTTTAGTAATTTTCTGACTGGTTTTTCTACAAATTAATTTCCAGAATTTTTTTTTTTTTATATATCTTGCTTTACACTCTGGGACTCTTATGAGTCCTAGTCTTTCATGCTTTGTCTTACCCCAGGGTTCAACAGCAATATTTGCATTGGTTTTCACTTGCTTTTCTATGTCATCTTCTTATAGATGTATTTCTGTTCCCCTGTGTTCACAGTCATTCACGAGTCCCTCTGCATTATTTAGTCTGCTTAGGAATGACTTTAGCCCTGCTATTATCCCATCCATTGAGTTTTCTGATTTTATTTGGCTCCTCTTTAGAGGTTCTCCTCCCCTTTTCTGTATTCTTCCTTTTGTGATTCTGAGACACTGTTGTTCTTCAGTATTTCCCTCACCTCCGTTTTCAATAATTGCTCTGGTAGTGTTTCACAGTCTAGATGTTTGAAAGTTTTTTTGGGGGCCTTCAATTTCTTTTTAACTGAAAATGGTACTTCCTGTTTATTTTACTATACTTCTTTATCTCTACTGGTCAAGTACTGTCAGGTATCTATGTAGACTTCTAGGGCTTTGTTAAGTGAAAATTTCAGTCTCTTTGTTGTATGCAATTCCATGATATTTCTTTGAGGACAATTTTTCCTAGACTTTGATGCCATGTAGTTTTCCTTGTGTAATATCTGGTATATATGTAATTGCTGGTGATGCCTTCGTTGTGATGAACACACCATACTCTCATCGTTCAGTATAACCTCATTTTTATTATGCTTATATCACTGTTCTGAAAGTCTACAGGACCTTTGCTCTAGTGGAAACATAGCATCTAAATGTTTTCAGCTCTGCAGGCTGTTGTATGTCATTTTGGAGTGTTTCCAAAACACCATCGTGTCAGTGTACTTGTCCTTTCTATTTCCATAGGAATGTCCCAATGTTAACAATTCTTCCCAGAGCTTCTCTCTCTGCAGATAAACCTGTGGAAACATATCTAAGGATGTCATGCATCAGGGCCTTCTGCCATTATCACGCAGCCCCACCTAGTCTTCCTCGGTGCCGTATAATGTCATGCCATTCAAAATGTGGTTTCTGCTTTTGGGAGATAATGGTGAAGGAAATGCTTCATCTTCTCACACTGTGGAATAGACCACTATTCTTTGTTCACTCATCCTTGTGGCTTTGGACCATGAAGGGAACCACAGAGCTGTCCCACATCCTCTGCCTCATACCAAATTCTAATCCCAGACCAGGCTATGAATGTAGCTGATCCTAAGGCTTTTGAAACTGATTTCATCCCCAAGGCCCCCTGGATATCTCAGACAAGATGCATGATTTCTCTGATTGATCCCCACATGTGCTTTATTGGCAAATTGCCAAATTGGTCCCTGGGCCTGCAGATGCAGTGGATGTGGCCATGGGATATTTCAAAAAACTCAACTTTGCCCACCAGTGTGGTTGCATTCTTATTGGGGTCTAAGGTCAGTTTCCTCTCTTGATAGGGCCAACCACCATCCAAAACACACTCCAGATCGCTGACACTCAGTGTGTGCCATGATCCATAGACCAATATCTCATTTTCCACAGCCACTGCTAGCTCAAATTTGGCAGCTCAGATCTTGGTCTCAGAATCAATTGTGGGGATAATTTGTGCTGTTTATTTCAGTTCTGTCAACCAAACATGTGCTGTGCACTCTACTAACACTCAGAGCATCCCTTTCAACCCCATGTGTGCTGTCAACTTCAGAGTGTGCATCCAAGTAAAACAGAGTTTCACCTTTGCTGCTCCATCATGAGTTCAGGTCCTGCACTGATTTTTCTTCTCTACTTTCCCTTCTCCTCCTTCCAGGTTTTCTGAGGCCTCATTCTGTCTTTGGTTGTTAGAGACCACTCTTCAGCATTTGGCCTGGACCACGGGCTGGGTGAGTGGATGCTTATATTGCTGTGTTCATTGGGAGCGAGTGAGCATATGTTGCACTGGTACTCTGCCAACTGGGCTTTGATAAATCGACACATTCCATATATAACTCACAAAAATTTGATTCTTGTTTATCTCTTTGTTCTATACTGCCCTGGTGGGAGGGATTGCCCGAAGACACCAGCTTTGATATTGTGTTGATTCCTCAGTTGCAGTCTTTCAAAAGCTTAATAGAATTTATTTACATATTTTGGGATTTATATGAAAATGAAGTTAGGTTTTGAAACATACTAAATCTACTTACAAGCCAGACTTGTCAAATTCAGGTACCATTTTGTCAGCCCTAAGGGAAAAATAGACAGATAGAATGTACTATAGCAGTCTAAAATGATGAAGGGGACAGGTCAACTTTTTACTGTTGATGCCCCAACACCAACAGGAACCATGAAATATGTATTGGAACCATGAATTAACACCCACCCTGGGTTTCCCTTGAGAATGTGGTGCCCTTTCTCCCCAGTGATACATAAAGGCAATTGTTGCCAATTCAAGGGGTAACATTTCTCTCAAGGAAATCTCAAGGAAATAAAAACAGCATATTTAAATGTAGGCTTGGTGCCAAAAGCAACTAGAGACATATCTATGAGAAAACTGCTGAAGATTTTCTAGGCTATTGAGAATCATGTGCTCTTCTATCAACAATGAGAACACTTAATCTTCCAATCATGTTGGGTAAAGCAACTTAACCCAACCAAGTCTGCACACCCCATGATATACTGCACCCGGGGCTTCAATCAAGGGAAAAGTCGGTCCACATAACATGTGTCTTTACATGTTTATGGCGACTTATACTGATATCTTCACAAACTGCCTTACAATAGTTACCTATAATGTCTTAAAAAACTGAGGCCTAATATATATTCAAGTTCAGTCAAATATTCCCCTCATTTACCACACTCCCTTCACACCAAAGAAGACATAACCCCAGCATTTGCTAAATCTAGGGGAAGGTCATCATTTCTTTGTGTGGGCTAAGTATTCCATTCCTATCTATTTTAGTCGAGACTATTTGACCCTAGAGGATTTCACTGTTGTGCACAGTGTGTGAAGGAGGAGGAACTCTGATTCTAGTAGGGGCTTGCCCTTGTTCTACTTCCTTCATTGCAGCTCAGGTGCTGATCATTTGAAATGGATGCCTGAGTGGAGGGGAGGGAAGAGCAAGTGCTTGATAGCAAGGCCCAAACCTGGGAAAAGGCTTACCAGGCCTTGGTGCTTTGTGGTCTGAATGGTTTGTAAATGCCCCTTGGGACGTGTGGATCCTCACGACTTCTTCCAAGAACATGAGTGGTTTGAACATCTCTGCCATCTCTTCTGTTTTATACATCAGGAATCTTGGACCCGTTCTTGCAGCAGTGAATTGAGTACCTTCCTCAAGTGCATGTTGACCCTCCACAGGTTTCTTACAGTATCAGCAACGCTCAATATGTCTCATGAAAGCCTTTCAAGCCTGATTATCTACAGAAGTCTCCATGTCAGTATTCTCCATTGTAGCAGAACAACTCTCATCAATGTGTTCACATCTCACCTCAGTCTGTTCAGCCAGCTTTTCTGCTGGCTTCTCTTCGTGTCTTCCATAAAGTCGACTTCTACAGGATGGGGCAGTCCTGAAATTACCTCAGAGCCTCAACAGTAAGCTGATGACTGGCAGATCTCCCACTGTCTGCCCTTTCAGGTATGGAAACTGACCCATGAACTCAGGCCATGGTCAGAAGCAGTATCTCTAACTTACACAGCTTCCCTTACAGGAGACCTAAGCCAAGCTCCACAGAGGTCGGCAGCCCCTCCATGACACTGATCCACCCACAGAGCTCTGCCCAGTTACCTTGGCTCCACCAGCCACAACAAGCCTCGTGGAACACACCAACATTCCACCTGGAATCCAACCGGTAACTGCCATCCCCAATGTTGGCTGCATCTTGTCAGTGTTGGGGAAGGGGCTGCATCAGTCGAGAGGTTCCTAAGGTTAATGTGATTCTCTTCATTAGTGTCCGATTGTCCATTTTTTCCTTCCCTCTTTCCTTTTGTACAGATCTCTATACAAATTACAAACGGAGGGTTATGAGTCCATGTTAGTTTTATGGTTTCTCACTTCTTTAATCTTTCTAACAGTTAATAGTACACAGAGACCCACTATAGTAATCTTATGTTTGTGTAATATCCATTCACCCAGAATACATATCCGTCTTCTGCTTTTCTGCTGAAACACCCACACTCTCAGAACATGGATCCATTTGTTTCATGGTGGCTGAATTTCCTAGATATGAGGCTAATCCCAGTGTACACTTTTCTTCCTGTCTCTTTTGCTCTTAGTACAGTTTTCTAGAGCTATTTGTCTTTGTTATACGCGTATGCCATTTATTCTCTACATAGGTTTGAATAAGACATTCATTCATCCTTTTGGAAGACCCGTAAGCCTATATCACGGACTATGAAACCATTTTATTTAAAGTAAGCATTTGGGTTAAGTCACTCTGTGCTCTTATGAATCAATATTTATGAATATTAAGGCACACATCTGTTTTCTGATTACAAGTGTGTTGAGTACATGCAAGCAGCGATACTGTGTTGATGCGTGCTTAATGATCCTTGACATCACTTTGAGTATTTTCTTTTGAATTATCATGGTTCCTTTGGATATATGTCAGCCAATCGTACTCTTTGGTGTTTGTTTTTTTGTTTGATTGTTTGTTTGTTTCTTTAATTTCTTTTTCCTTTGATTCATCATTTGTGTAAAAAAATGCAAGTGATTTTTAACATTAATCTTTTAACCTGCTACCTTGCTAAATTCTTCAATCAGCTCTAGTCTTTTTGTGTGGACCATTTATGGTTTTCTATATATAGTATCATGTCATCTGCATATAGTGACACTTTTACCTCTTCTTTTCCAATTTAGACCCCTTTTACTTCTCTTTCTTGCCTGATTGCTGTGGCCAGGGTTTCCAAGACTATGTTGAATTTGAGTGGTGTTAGTGGGCATCCTTGTCCTGTCCCAGATTTTAGTGGGAAGGTTTTGAGTTTTTCACTGTTGAGTGCTTTGCTGGCTGTAGGTTTGTCATATATAGCTTTTATGATGTTGAAATATTTTCCCTTAATACCCACTTTGGTGAGAATTTTTATCATAAATTGGTGTTGAATTTTATCAAAATCTTTTCTCCATCTATTGAGGTGATCATATGGTTTTTGTCCTTTCTCTTGTTGATGTGAAGTATTACATTGATTTATTTGCATATGTTGAACCACCCTTGTGTCCCTGGGATGAACCCCTCTTGGGCATGTTGTATAATCTTTTTTATGTGCTGTTGGAGTCTATTTGCTAGTATTTTGTTAAGGACTTTTTCATCTGTGTTCATCAGTGATATTGGTCTGTAATTCTCTTTTTTGGTGGTGTCTTTGCCTGCTTTTGTTATAAGGGTGATGGTGGCTTCATAGAATGAGTTTGGGAATATTCCTTCTTTTCAAACTTCTGGAAGAGTTTGAGAAGGACTTGTATGAGTTCTTCTTTGTATGTGTGGTAGAATTCCCTGGTGAAGCTGTCCAGTCCTGGACTTTTATTTGTAGGGAGGTTTTTTTATTGTTAATTCGATTTCATTCCTTGTGATCGGTTTGTTCAAGTGGTCAGTTTCTTCTTGATTCAGTCTTGGTGGACTGTATGTTTCCAGAAACTTGTCCATCTCCTCTAGGTTATCCATTATTTTCCATGTAGTTTTTCATGATATTCTCATATGATATTCTGTATTTCTTTGTTATTTGTTGTAATTTCTCCATTTTCCTTTCTTATTTTGCTTATTTGTGCTCTCTCTTTTTTCTTCTTTGTGAGTTTGGCCAGAGGTTTGTCGATTTTATTTACTCTTTCAAAAAACTAGCTTTTGGTTTGACTGATTATTTTCTTTATTTTTTTTAATCTCTATTTTATTTATTTCCTCCCTGATCTTTATTATTTCCTTCCTTCTGCTGACTTTTGGGTGTTTTTGCTCTTCTGTTTCTAGCTCTTTTAGCTGGTGGGTTAGATTGTTTGTTTGATATTGTTCTTCTTTTTTGAGGAAGGCCTGTATCACCCTAAACTTTCCTCTTAGCACTGCTTTTGCTGCATCCCATAAGATTTGTGTGTTTGTGTTTTCATTTTCATTTTTCTCAAGGTATTCTTTAATTTCAACTTTGATTTCATCATTGACCCATTGGTTTTTTAATAGCATGTTGTTTAATCTCTATGCTTTCCTTTTTTCTCCTTTGTTTCTCTGTAGTTGATTTCTAGTTTCAATGGCATTATGGTCAGTAAAGATGCTTGAGATAATTTCTATCTTCTTAAAATTTTTGAGGCTTCTTTTGTGACCAAGTGCATGATCAATCCTAGAAAATGTTCCACGCACACTTGAAAAGAATGTATATCCTATTTTGAGGGGTTGTAATGTTCTGAAAATATCCACTAAATCTAATTTTTCTATTGTATCATTTAATTTCTCTGTTGCCTTATTTATTTTCTGTCTGGAAGATCTATCTAGTGATCTTAATGTGTTGTTAAAATTTCTGACAATGATTGTATTCCCATCAATTTCCCCCTTTATCTCTGTTAGTAGTTGTTTTATGTACTTAGGTGCTCATGTTTGGTGCATATATATTAATGATTGTAATATCCTCATCTTGTATTGCTCCTTTAATCATTATAAAATGTCTTTATTTATCTTTCTTTATGGCCCTTGTTTTAAAGTCTATTTTGACTGAAATCAGTACTGTTACACCTGCTTTCCTGGCATTTCCATTTGCATGGAATATCTTTTTCCCTCCATTCACTCTCAATCTATATGTGTCCTTCATCCTAAAGTGTGTCGCTTGTATGCAGTGTACTGAAGTTTCTTGCTTTATTATCCAGTCTGCCACTCTGTCTTTTGACTGGAGCATTTAGTCCATTAACATTTACAGTAATTAATGATAGATGAGTGTTTATTGCTATTTTGAACTTATTTTTGCGGTTGATTTGGTATTTCTTCTTTGTTCCTTTCTTCATCCTTTTGTGGTATGGTAATTTTCCTTTGCATTATCTTGGATTGTATTTAGTTTTTGTGACTCACTTGTAAGTTTTTGGCTTGTGGTTTCCCTTTTTTTAAGTCTGTTAACCAATTACTGTAACTGTGTGTACTAAACAGATAGTAATGTAATCTCAAACCCATCCTACCGAGAACAAAACATTTAAAAAAAAAAAGAAGAAAGAAAAAAATACTCTATATTTTCTTGTTTCCCTCTCCCACTCAATGGTTTACATGTCTTCTTTTACAATTTCATGGTTATTCTATTTGTAATTCATGGTAGTTATCACCTTTCCATTTATGAGTTCTCATTTCTGTGGCATTCTGCTTCTTTTCTATTTGGAGTAAACATTTCATTATTTCTTTTAGCATGGCTTTAGTGTTGCTAAAGTCTTTTAGTTTTTGCTTCTCTGTGAAATTCTTTATCTCTCCTTTTTTCTAAAGGATACCCTTGCTGGAGAAAGTATCCGTAGTTGCTTTTTTTTTTTTTTTTTTTTCATTCTGGACTTTGAATATATCTTGCCACTACCTTCTGGCCTGTAGTGTTTCTGTAGAGAAATCAGCTGAGAGTCTTCTCTTGTAACTCACTCTTTTTTTTTCTCTTGCTGCCTTTAGGATCATTTGTTTATCTTTCAGTCTGCCCATCTTGATTATGATATGTCTTGGTGTGGGTCTCTTTGGGCTCTTCCTGTTTGGGAACCTCTGAGCCTCCTGTACTTGTGTGTCTGATTCCTTCTTTAGGTTTGAGAAGTTTTCAGTCATGATTTCTTTAAATACCTTTCCCATCCCCTTTGTTTTTTCTTCCCCTTCTGGAACCCATATTATGCATAGATTGGCATGCTTTATATTATCCCATAGGTTCCTTATATTGTTTTCATTGTTTTTTATTTGTTTATCTCTCATCTGTTCTGATTGGGTGCTTTCTGTTGTCCTGTCTTCTAGGTCACTTATTCGTTCCTCTGCATTATCTAGCCTGCTTTGTATAGACTTTAGGTGAGATCTCATTTCAGCCAATGAATTTACCAATTCTACTTGGCTCTTCTTTATAGCTTCTATTTTGTTTTTGGCATATTTTATGTCTCTAAACACTATCTCTTTTAGTTCCTTCAGTAATTTGATACTTCTTTTTTTGAAAACTTGATCTAGTAGGAAATAAATGCCTATTTTATTGACCATTATTTCAGGGGATTTCTCTTGCTCTTTTAATTGGGAGTGCTTCCTCTGCTTCTTCATGCTGCTCATATCTCTCTGGCACTGTGGCTTAAGGAGTATCAGTTATCTATTGTGGCCCTTAAAAGGATGTTTATTTATTTATCTATCTAAAGCCTATGTGGGAATAAAACTTAAAAACGAGAGAGAGAGAGAGAATTTTAAAAGAATGGAGGAAAAGAAGGTTTGAAAACAGTGTATAATCAATAATAGAAGAGCAAGTTGAAGCAGAATAGGAATCGAGTTGAGATGTCTTTTATAAATGTTAATAAAAAGAAGAAAAAATCAAAACACAATATTTGAAACCTGTGAATAATCAATAACAGATCAAAACCAAGAGAATTAAAAATGAAATGAGAACTGTAAACATATAGAAATGTTTAAAAAGTAAAGGTTAAAAAGGTAATAGAAAATAAAACAGATATAAAAAGATTTAAAAAACAAAGATGTGTTCTCCTAGAGACTGCGCTCTTAATGGTTTTATTGAGAGGTCTTTGTGTCTTTGCCCTGTTTCACGAACTCAGCTTGCTCTGTTGATACCCTCGTCTGTGCTGCTCACAGTGTCTGTCGGCAAGAAGATCGCACCCCTCCAGCACTGGATCAGATGCTGCTCTCCTTCGCGGTGGGCGAGTGGGTCACTCCCCCTCCAGATGCCGCAGTCAGTGCTGTGCCAGTTGCTCCATAGGTGGGCTCAGCTTCAAGAATAACAACTATATGGAGATATAATTCACATGCATTAAAATGCAGCCTTTGAAAGTGTGCATTAGGTTTTTAAGTACATTTCAGGTTTGTGTAGCCATCACCCCCAAAAGGAAGCAGTACCCTTTAGTAAGTCACTTCCTAACCTTCCTTTCTCTTAGCCCCCAGCAGCCACCACTCTACTTTCTGCCTCTATGGATTTGCCTGTTCTGGGCATTTCATATAAGTAGAACCATACAGTATGCTGCCTTTTTTGATTGTTGTCTTTCATTTAGTGTGACGTTGTCAAGGCTCATCCATGGTGTAGCATATATCAGTACCCAAATTCCTTTTTGTGTTCAAATAATATGCCATTTTTATAAATACACCACATTGCTTATCCATCCATCTTTTGATGATGATAATTCTGCTGTAAATGCTCATGGACAAGTTTTTGTGTGAACACATATTTTCAGTTCTCTTGAGTATATATCAAAAAATGGAATTGCTGGGATGTATTCTACTTTTAACATTTTGAGGAATTGCTAAAGTAGTTTTTAAAGTGACTGCACCATTTTATATTTCCAGTAGTAACGTATGAGGAGTCCAGATTCTCCACATCCTCATCAACACTTTTTATTACCGGGTTTATACATACATATTTATATATCATATATCATATATATTTGTCACCCTTGTTGGTATGAAGTGGCATGACATTGTGCTTTTGATTTCTGTTTCCCTAATGCCTACTGATGTTGAACATCTTTTTATGTGCTTATTTCCCATTCGATTGTCTTCTTTGGAGAAACATCTATTCAAATTCTTTGCCCATTTTAATTGTATTTGTCTTTGTATTGTCACGTTTTAAGTCTTCTTGGTCTATTCTGGATAAATGTCCCTTATCATATTGGAAATATTTTCACCCATTCTGTGGATTGTCTTCTTACTTTCTTGATGAAGTCCTTTGAAGCACAGAAGTTTTTAATTTTACAGAAGTCCAGTTTACTTGATTTTTTTTCTTTTGTTTTTTGTGCTTTTGGTGTCATATCTTAGAAGTATTTTTAATCCAATGTCCTGAAGATTTTCTCATTGTTCATTTTGTAAAAGTTTTATAGTATCATTTCTGTGATTTATTTTGAGTTAATTTTCATAAATGGTGTTAAGATAAAAGTTCAGTTTTCTTTCTTTCCAGGTGTATGTTCAGGTGTCCCAGCATCAGTTTTGTAAAGATTATTTTTCCCCATTGGATTGTCATGGCACCTTTGTCAAAAATTAACTGGCTACGTGTAAGAGTTTGTTTATGGACTCTCAGTTTTTTCTCTCAATCTGTTTGTCTATCCTTTATGCAAGTACCACACTGTATGGATTACAGTTTTGTTAGTGAGTTTTGAATGTGGAAAATTCAAAACTTTGTTCTTTTTCAAGATTGTTTTGACCATTCTGGGTATCTTGCATTTCCATATTAGTTTTAGGATCAGCTTGTTCATTTCTGCCAAAAAGCCAGAGTTGCATTGAATCTATAGGTCATTTTGAGGACAATTGCCATCCTAACAATAAGGCTTCTGATCCATGAACACAGAAGAGCTTTCCATTTATTTTAGGTCATTTTTAACTTCTATCAGTAGTATTTTACTTTTCAATATACAAGTTTCAGACATTTTTCTCAGTATTCCACATATTTTTCTTAATATTCCTAAGTATTTTATTCTTTTGGATGCTATTGTAAATGAAAATGTTTCCCTCATTTTATTTTTAGATTATTCACTGCTGTTGTATAGAAATATAATTACATTTTATATATTGATTTGTGTCTTACAATTTTGGTCAGACTGGGTTATTAATTCTAATAGGTTTTTTTTTCTTTTCTCTCTCTCTCTTTTTCTTTGTGGATTCCTTGGGATTTCAATATATAATATCATGTCATGTGGAATCGAAATAGTTTTATTTCTTTGTTTCTTATCTAGAGGCTTTATTTTCTTTGTCTGGTTGCTTTGACTAGAACCTCTAGTACAATGTTGATTTTGGGAGAAAATTATTCAGTCTTTCACCATTATGTATGATCTTTGCTCCAGGTTTTTCATAGATGTTGTCTGTCAAGTTGAGGAAGTTCTCTTCTATTCCTAGTTTTTATCCATTATTCTATTAATATGGCATATTACATGAATTGACTTTTGTACGTTGAACTGCCTTTGCATACCTGGATACATCCCACTTAATTGTGGCCTATTTTATATGTTACTGGATTGGATTTGCTTGTATTCTGTTGAGGAATTTTGCCTTTATATTCATAAGAGACAGTCTTTAGTTTTCTTGTGATGCCTTTGTCTGGTTTTGGTATCAGTGTGATACTAGTGTCATTGAATGAATTGGGAAGTGTGCCCACCTCTTTTTTTTAGACGAGTTTGTGAAGCATTTTTTATTTTTGTTTGTTTTTGTTTGTTTGTTTGTTTGTTTTTTCTTTAAGTAGTTGATGGAATTCACCAGCAAAGCCATAGGGGCCTAGCATTTCCTCATGGGAAAGTTTTGGATTACTATTTCAGTCACTACTTATTGTAGGATTATTTGAGTTTTTTATTTCTCCTTGAATTAGCTTCAGTCATTTATGTCCTTCTAGGAATTTATCCATTTCATCTAGATTATCTCATTTATTGGCTATATAATTATTCATGGTATTCCCTTATATTCCTTGTTATTTTTGTAAGGGCAGTAGTGACATCCTTCCTTTCATTTCTTTTTAGTAATTTGAATCTCCTCTCTTTTTTTCTTCAGGACTAGTTAAACTTTGTCAATTTTGTTGATCTTTTCAAAGAACCAACTTTTCTTCTTGTTGGTTATTCTCTATTGTTCATCAATTCTCTATTCCATTTATTTCTGCCTTTAGGATTTTGATTAGAAAGTTTAATTCATTTACATTAATGTAATTTCTTATCAGGTTGAAGTTACCTCTGCTATCTGCTTTCTATATGTCTTTTTCTCCCCATTACTCTATTACTACACATTTTTGGTACAAAGTAGGCAATTTCCAGTGTGCCATTTTAATTTGTTGTTTTATCTTTTTCTTCTCCTTCTCCTCCTCCTACTCCTCCTCCTTCTCCTCCATTGCCCTGGAGATTATAATTAACATCTTGTTTTAAAGCAATCTAGTTCACATGAATGCCAACTTAATTTCAATAGTACACAAAAACTTGACTTTTGTATCAATCTTTTCCCTCCCCCTCCTCATGCTGTCACTGTCATACAAATTACACCTTTATGCATTTATAAGCACATTTATACAGTTTCATAAGTATTCTTTTATGCAGTTGTCTTTTACATCAAATAGAAGAAAACACTTACATGTAATACTATATTTATACTGTGTTTTGTTTTTTTTTTTTACTCATGTAGTTGCCTCTACTAGTGCTCTATATTTTTCAGGTGAGTGTCCTTTCATTGACACCTGCTGGACTATCCTTAGTATTTCTTGTAGGGTAGGCCTGCTAGCAATGAATTCTTTCAGATTTTGTTTTTGTAGGAGGGTCTTAATTTCTCCTTTAATTTTTTTGAAGAATCACTTTGCTGGCTGTAAAATACTTGGTGACAGTCTTTTCCTTTTATCACTTTGACAATACCATCCCACTGCCTTCTGGTCTCCATGGTTTTTGATGAGAAATCAACTGTCTTACTGAGGAGCCTTTGTATATGTTGAGCCACTTTTCTCTTTCTGATGTCAAGGTTCTTTGTTCTTGTCTTTTGACACACTGAGTCTGATGTGCCTATTTTAGATGTCTCTATGTTTATACCACGTGGAGTTTGTTGAGCTGCTGGGATGTACAAATTAATGTTTTCATCAAATTTGGGAAGTTTACAGCCATTATTTCTTTATAAAATCTTTCTAACCCTTTTTTTCTCTCCTTCCTTCTGGCGCCCCCATTATATGTTTATTGGTATTGTTGATGGTGTCCCAACTATCTCTGACACAGTGTTCTTTATTTTTTTTCATTCCTTTTTCTTTCTGTTCCACAGACTGAATAATCTCAGTATTTTTAAGTTAACTGACTTTTTCTTCAACAAGTTCATATCTACAGAAAAATCTTTTATTGAATTTTTCATTTTAGTCATTATATTTGTATCTCTAGAATTTCTAGTTGGTTTTTAATATAAATTTTTACCTATTGATATTCTCTGTACAATGAGATGTTCACATAATTTAATTCTTTAGGCATGGTTTCTGTTAGCTCTTTGAATATATGTGTAATAGCTTATTTATGTCTTTGTCTAGTAAGTCCAGTGTCTGGGCTTCCTCAGGGAGTTTCTATTGACTACTTTTTCCCCTGTGTTATGGCTAAATTTTTCTGTTTCTTTGTACATCTTGTAATTTTCTGTTGAAAACTGGACATTTAAAATATTACAATGTGCCAGATCTGATAGCCAGATTTTCCTCATCTCCAGGGTTTATCGTTGCTTCCATTGTCATTGCTGCTGCAGCTATTTATTTAGTTAATTTCCTGAACAAATTCTGTAAAGTCTGTATTCTTTATCATGCATGGCCATGAGATCAGTGTGTGTGCAGAAAGCCTAGTTGTCATCACTGTAATAATGATTGGACAGTGATTTCTTTCAATGCCTGGAGCCAATAGTTTGAGCTTTTGCCAGGTGGCTGTGTGTCTGCGTGCTGAGGGATGCCCTCAGCACCAGCAGGCAGTCTGCAGCTCTTCCATAGCCTTTAGTTCTTGCTTATGCAGAACCTCAATTTCAGCCAGAGTTGAATGCTTAAGATTTTCTCAGATCTTTCCTTGCCAAGTGCCACATATGTGTACGGCCTTCTACAATTCTCAGATTTTTTTTTGGAGATTTTTAACAGTACCTCCACCCCCAGAATGTCTCATTACTCAATTTTGCCTTCTAAGTTTCCTAGTCAGCATCTAGTTAGCCTCTACTGTTACCACTGCTTCAGGCAGTTGTAATGTTAAATACTCACTGCTGATTGTTTTCCACACACACTCTGGGGACAGGCTGTTTGCACAGCATGAGTTTGAGATAGGTCAAATAGTGACAGCTCTCTGGGGACGGATTTTTTGGGTAACTTCAAATCACTTCTGCCCCTACCTTGATTGTGAGACTGTTGCTTTTAAAGGCCACCATTTAGGTGAGGATACGGGGATGGGGGTAGATCAAGTTACAATGCCACAAAACTCACTATCTTTATGGAGATTTAGCTGGTAATTTTCCCTCAAATAAACACTCCCTGGACTGCTGGAAGCCTTTGTTTAATTTCCAGAGTTCTGCAGAGGTTAATTTTGACAAATTTTGCCATTGTCATTGCTTCATAGAGGAGTAAGTTTTCCAAGATTTTTACTCAGATATTCTAGAAGTGTATCCCATGTGCATTTGTTTTTAACTGAATTACTTGCAAGACTAACTAATTCTACAGCTCCAGCCCCATTCACATAAGAGTCCTTCTGCATGGCTTCTCCTACATGGAGCAGTGTGCAATCTGTTGTCAGTTTTTTGTTTTTCTTATTAAAGTGTAGTTTTTAAAAATATGCTCATGAATAGCCCTTTGTGATTTTTACACGATAAAAAACTTCCACTAGTCTGTGGCTATTTTCTTCCATCTCTTTTCATTGCTTTAATGAAGTTCTCACTTTTAATTGTTTTCAGTGTAGCAATATGTGGATGCTGATCACACAGGTGAGACATTTAACTACTGTCTAAACCTCAGTCTTTGCTCTGATTCACTGTCTAGAACATCTGAACACATCTAATAAACCCCGTACACCAATGGATGCTGAGAGCCCTAATTAAAAAAATGCTTTTTAACTAAAGCAAAAAATATTATCTTTGACACTAGAAAAGACAAATCTCATGTTTCCCAGCTGATCTTGCTTTCTATGATCATTAGCTACATCATGTTTATAGAGCCGACAGGCATATTGAGCTACTGATTTTATTTCATTGGATTTTAGAATGCAGAACACATTTCAGGCCCACTTATAGCACCATATGTGTATCTTTAAGGATATGTACATATGATGATGCCTTTATTTTACTTACCTTATTTTATTTTAAGTACCTACTTCTGTGAACCTCATTAAAGAAACCTTGGAACTGCAAAACTGAAATTTTTCATATCACTATCAACCCGTAGCATCTCTTTTGCAATTAGATGTTGTGTGGCAGAGTATTATTCTGCTCCTGAGAAATGATCAATGTTGAAGGGGGAAAAAATAACCCTCCTCTAATAAATATCGTCCAAATCACACACTTATCTGAAGAATGGCCACCATTTTAGTCCACACCAATCCATCTACTAATACTGACTCAGATTCCTCAACACAGACAATCCACCACTGAAGTCAGGTTCCTCAGCACACGTTCTATCCCCTCCCCATTCCTTGTTCTTTCTGACCTACTTTTGTCCAACGTGTCCTGCCAGTCCCTTTGCAGCATGACTGCAGTTTTTAATTTTTACCTTTGAGTTCTAGGCTGCGCCTAGTGACTTCCAGAGAAACATCAAACACCTGGCTCATCAGGAGTGGCGGGGAGGATTTCAGGTAGCTGTTACCATAACTCACTTGCAGATCAGTGTGTGGCTATTGTGACCATTACTTCTATATCACTGACATGCTGGCTGCATCCACCCCAGCAAAATAATGTAGCTCCTCCAACCACCTCTGCCTCTATTCATCTGAGTTTCTGCTTTTAGTGACACTCAGATGCTGCTGATGGGCATTATATATATATATATTTTTAATTGAAGTATAGTCAGTTACAATGTGTCAATTTCTAATATACAGCACAATGTTCCAGTCATTCATATACACATATATATGTATGAATTCCTTTTCATATTCTTTTTCATTAAAGTTATTACAAGATATTAAATATAGTTCCTTGTGCTATACAGAAGAAATTTAGTTTTTTTAGCTATTTTTATATATAGTAGTTAATATTTTCAAATCTCAATCTCTGATGGGCATTTTTAAAACCACATCTGGAACCCTTGCTGCAGAAGAGTCTGAGAAATATATTTTCAACCTCATAGCCTTTTAGTTAGGAAGTTGGAATAAAGACTGAGCTGGCTTACCTAACTTGTCTGCCTTTGTGAGTAAAGAGGTCTGGAGTTTCAAGGCCCAATTAAATATCCCAGCCCTTCAGTAGCAAACTCTTAAAGCAACCAAAATGCTCCCATCTACCAGAGCATGACTTGCCCTTAGACACTGCTGAACATAACCACCAATGCTGTCTAAGGCATCGTCTTCACCTGGTGCACACTTTCTTTAGATGTCTAACATCCTGATTAACAGGACAAGCTGGTTTGGATTCCCAAGGTCACAGGCAGCCTTCTGCCTGACTTTGGTGTATATATGTTCATTGAAGAGTCCTCTCAGATCAGCTAGAGCTGCCTGGTGTGTGGTTTGCTGGAGAATGTGGGTGCAGTGCTCCCCACCAGAGTCCTACCAGTTGTTTTACTGCAGGAAGAGAGAGAGCAAAAGAGACAGAACAGGAATTTCTTGTCCATCCTCAATCACAGTCACCCCCACCAAGGGCTCTTGCTCTGGGACACAAAGAAGTACAGGTCAGCAGTGATGTGGTACCAGTGTACTCCAAAACATGGTGTGGCTGTACTGGGCTATCTTTGTCTTTCATGGACCCTGCAAAGTTCTCGGCTTTGTGAAGTGGGGAACTAAGGAACTCCCACCCATGCCTGTAACTCCCAGGGTTTGCACCCTTACGGGTTTTGAGGATTTGCTGGCAACTCATTCTTTTTCACCAGGTCATTTCTCGGTTACATGGCAGTCCTTTGACTTCCTTATCAGAAGTGCTCCTTAAGTTCTGGATTTAGTGAATGATACCATTTTACCCTGTAAGTTCATGTTCAGGGAGGAGGAGGAAGACAGCACAGATCAGAATAGCTGTTTTGCTTTTTTTTGTTGTTGTTTTCATAAGCCGTCTCCTGTTGTCGAATAGACACTGAGCAAATGAATGACTGTTACACTCCCATTTGAAGGATGAGGAAAATGACATTCATGGAGAGGAGGCAAATTTCCTGAGGTTCCAAAGACAAAAAGGGATGAGCACAGAATAAGATCCCTGCAAATTTCTTGGCTGTCATCAGCCTTTAAGTCAGTGACAGAGTGCTGTGTGTAGTAGTAATTTCGTAGCATGCTTTTAGAAGGGTGCAGATGTTCTTGTTTTTGTTGATACAATCACACTGTTTGTCTGGGAATCTGAAAAAGGGAAATGGGTTAGAAAATTTTGGTTTCTCATCCTTGGTCCTTCCTCACCCTTACAGATATGGACCCTTCCATCTGTAGCAGGAATAAGACAGCCCCAGCCTTCCCGTCTCATGAGATCAGTACTCATTCATTTCAATCCTGCCCACCAGTAGGTGGTAAAGCACAGCATGATTTTCATGTCCTGCTTCACTGATTCTTGTGAAATTAGGTGTTTGAAGATAGAAACTCATGAAAGGAAGCTGCTTTTTTTTAATATAAATTGCAGTAATTTTCTTAGCAGAGAAGGAAATTGAGGATTTTCTTCATTGAAAATCAATAGAGATTTCAAGAGCATCTGTATTTCTGATGTGTAGATGAGAATGACAAAATCTAGAGGGATTACAGAAACACAAGGAAGATACCAAAAGTGTCTTTAAAGAGCTTTTCTAAGACTGGGCTTGTAAAGAGACTGTTAGTTGACAGAGAACCTCTTCTCACCCATAGTCCCTCTCCTTAGGTTGGAAAGGGCCAGCGTTTCCCCTGTGTGCAGTCCTGGTGCTTCAAGTGATTTGTGGGGTAGGGCGGTGCACATGGTGCTTCCTTCAGTTTGTCCATCCTAAGTAACCCCTAGCAGTCAAGGGGCGAGTGTGTTGCAACCTCATGGACCAGCCGCCATGCTCTCTGGGGTGTGTGCTCATCTAAGCTCATCTCGGCTCAGGTGGTGGCAGAGTTGAGAGTGGTGGCAAGAGGTCAGCCATGAGTAGCCGGGAGCAACTGGAGTCAGCTGGAACCCAAGAGGCTAGGAGTTGCAGGTGGAATTCCCAGGACTTCCCACAGCTCATTCAATCAGTTAATACTTCTCCAGCACCTGTGATGTGCTGGTGCTTCCATTGTGAACAGAACCAAATCCCTGTCCTCATGAAGGTGACATTCTAGTGGACATGAGAATGATACATGCAGAAGCAGATCCAGGTCAGGACACATGAGAGCTGTCTATTTTGGAGTGCACAATGTGAGATCCTTTGGGAAGGAATGTACGATACAGGAAAATGGGGGGGAGAGGATGGCCGTATCCCAGGTCTTATTTGGATCCCGGGGATGCACCTTGCCAAGTGTGGGTCCTTGGTTTGCACAGGAACGAATTCAAGAGAGAGACACAGTTCAGTAAAAGTAGATTTATTCAGAGAGTTATATACTCCATAGACAGACTGGGCTGTTTCAGAAGGCAAGAGAAAGGCCATGAAGCGTGGGAGTTGGGTGCTCCAGTTTAAAGTAAAATAGATACACACTCCACAGACAGACTGTGGGCTGTCTCCCTCAGCAGAGAAAGCAGCCACGAGGTGTGGGGTTAGTTTTTATGCACTCAGTATCTTCATATGCTAATAAGTGGGAGGAATATTCCAACCGCTTTGGAGAAGGTGTTGGGATTCCCAGAAATTGGGCCACCACTCACCCTTTGACCTTTTATGGTCAGCCTTGAACCTGTCCTGGCACCTGTGGGAGTGCCATTTAGCATCCTGCTGTATTTTGGTGAGTGTGTGTTGAAGCTCAAAATCTACTGGGAGTTCTTTTCCACCGTCTTGGTGCTAATGGCTGTGCCATTCTTTTAATGGCTCTGCCAAGCCCCCTTCCCTCCTGTCTCATGAAGGAGCTCTGGACTGATTGCACAATTGCAGAGCAGGGGAAAGACTGGAAAGAACTTCATAAGTGGAAGGTGAAGGCAGCATTGGCAGTAGAATTCTCAAGTCAATTATAAAGTAAGGGTCTTCTTTTTGCTGGGGGTACCTGGTGTCACATTAGGGAGATGTGAGCCTTGGGGACGTAAGTGTGTCAGTGGTTCACTGTGTATACTGTGTTGCTTCTTAGGTGGCCCGAGGACAGTTGGCTTATAGGTGACCCATTCACTCAAGCAGGGGTCTCTTTGGGGATTTTCTGCATGTGAGGCTAACATGGGTCACATTGGGAGAAGGACCAGCGAGTCACAGCTTGTTCCACAGTCACCTAGTGTCCTCAAGTCTTTCATCACATGGATGCATCACCTCCCCCTGGATGGGGACAAGGGCACAAGTGGTGGGGCAGCTTCTCATTGGTGGAGGAATTGCTCTCCAGACCCAACACTCAACAGCATGGACCCCTGGTTTTGGCCACAGTCTTGGCTAGATGAGGCTGTTGGGTAGCTGATCTCATGAGATGTGGGTGCCATGCTTCCATTCTCACCAAGAGCTCTACTTTTGAAGGTTCTGGTCAGAGAGCCACAAATACTCCCTAGCCCATAAACAAAGAACAGTCTCTTTCACTCAGGGAAGGGCACATAGAAGGAGAACAGATCATCCCAAGAGCAGGAGAGGCCAAATCAGTCCTGCCATCAGGGGTCTGACAAACAAGCCAGCTCAGTTCCTCTTACTAGTTGTTTACTTGGAGGATCTCGGATATTTGGGTGACCTGCAGGTGTCAGGAAATAGTACATGAGGGCTTTGTAGATTTTCTGGTCCAGTGTTAACTCACCCCATTGTAGCTGTCATGCAAGGAAACAAAACTTGGTGGACAACAGGCCATGGCCTCTGCTCTCTGGTGGAGCCAGGAGATTACAATGTTAAGTACAACTGTGGGGGCATCATTTCTATGTTGAGAGGCCAGATGGCCTTACATATCTCTCATGCTGGATGTCTAAGTTGCAGAGGGAAACTAGATTCCATCCAGCTCTCCAGCCAAAGAGGAGACCAGAATTGGCCTCCCCCACAAACTGTGAGCTCTTTGCCTCCATTGACAGCAGCATCTATAGCAAAAAGCTGGGCTGCCACCTGCGTTTCCATGTAAACATCCGAGTAGCCACAGCAATGGCCTCGTGAGAGTTGGTGTGCCCAATGAAGCAGTGTGTGGGATGGAGGGAGGAGTGCCGAGTTCAGACACCAGGCAGGCAGGCAGGCAGTGACATCTGTGCAGCACAGGTGCCATGGAACTGAGCCAAAGGGAGGCGGGTTTTGGAGCAGGGAGCCTGGGCAGTGATGTGTTGTTCATAAGAAGATCCTGGGCTCTGTATCCAAGAAGTCATTGGCTTGATTCCTGACCCCAACCCTCATCTTGGGCAAGTGTTTGAAGCTTTCTGTGCCTCTGTTTCTTGGTGTCCCAAATGGGGACAATAATAGCAATTACCTCTGAGAGTCAGGAGGGCATTTATAGATGTCATTTCATTACGCTCACAGCAGCCCACAAGCACGGTTCTAGGTCCCCCATTTTACACGTGGCAGATGGGTAGCTTCTTAATCAGTATTCACGCAGTTAAGAATGGTCAGAGCCGGCATTTGAATTTGATCCCTGTGTCCAGATTATTTCTATTCTCACTCAGTATTACTGGAAATCTAGTAAAGTCGGAACAAACACTGCTGGGAAGTGGGTGCTTGAAACATGTTTGTCGTCTTCGCCATTGGGAAGTGTTGAGTTCACGTTCCTCACAGCCCATCTGAGGCTCCCTGTGTCTCTGGCTGCCCCTGGTGGGGTCTGCAGGGATCTGGGCAGCTTCTTCTTGATCTCTACCCCAAGGTTCTCTGCTCTCTACAGGTTGAGTCTCAACCCTGACTGCTCAGTAGAGCTAATATCTAAAAACAAAAAATGGTGGGGAGTGTACAGCTCAATGGTAGAGCCCGTGCTTAGCATGCAAGAGGTCCTGGGTTCAATTCCCAGTACCTCCATTAAAATAAATAAAACTAACTACCCCCCAAAAAAGGAAAGAATTATTTAAAAAACAATAAACAGTACAAAGTCCCCACTCCAGGCTGGGGCACACTATTTTTTAAAGGCTCCCAGATGCTTCCCATGTGCAGGAGGGTGAGAGCTACCCCTCCACACCTCTTCTCTTGAGCTTGTCCACTCACACCCATTATCCTCTTGAAACAGGAAAACTACTTGTCTCAGCCTAGAACTTTCTCCTGATTTCTAGACTTTGATTTGCCTACTGGACATCTCTCCTGGAGCCCACAGGCACCCACCCAGAACTGAATCAGTTGTCTCCTCTCATGGCTTGCCCCTCTTCCTGCCCTTCTTATTTCAGGGAATGGCACTATAATTTAAGACACTGCCAAAGCCAGAAAGCTGCCCGGCATCTTTGACCTCTTCCTTCCCTTCCATCACACCTGTGGCCAATCCGTCCACCTGCTTAAATGTTTTCGTCTCTCTCCTCCTGGCGGGGCCTCAGCAGGCCTTCACATGAACCTGCCAATAGGTCTCCCTGCCTCTATCTTGTCTCTTTCTTGATCACTTTGCATGTCTCCTCTACTTTGGAGGCACACAGAGTCCTTTGTGATGTGCACCTGTGATCTCTCCACCTGGTTGCCTCACCTGCTTCCCACACCCTGTGCTCACTTCTAGACTATTTGGAGTTCCTGGAAGGGACCTGGCTCTCTTTGGCCTCCCACCTTTGCATGTGCAGCTCCCCAGGGAGAAATTGCCTTAACATTATACCTTCACCTGATCACTTCTAGGGCATCTCAGAACTCACCACAGTGGTTCCCTCCTCTGGGAAAGCCTTGGCTACAGTTCTGGCTCTCTGTCCTGAGCACCCTCTGCTGACTCTTATCCAAGCCCTCTTAACACGCCTCCTCAGCCTTCATTTCATGATGACTTCTGTGCACCTAGGAGCTCCCGGAATCAGGGACTGTGTCTCTTTTCTCTTTATTCTCAGGGCATGGTAGAGACTCAGGTATAATGGTGGAGGGAACAGTGGTTATTCTGAAATTTCTCTGTAGTTGGGGCCTAGGGGTAACAGTCTGGTTGGAAGAAGGGCTTAGGTGATTTACCCTGAAGCCACAGTTTCAATTAACATTTCATGTTGTTTTTGTCTACTATTTGAAGTGTTGAGTCTTAAAACAGAATGACGATTTCTAAAAATTACTTTACCAAAGATTGAGGAAAATGGCAGTTTTCCATATTTAAGAGTATTATTTAAATTTTGTGTGACTGGGGTTGTGGAATAGAAATGCAGGGGCTACTAGAGCATTCTCATCCCCTTCCCTACCCTCAGGTCCTTCGGACAGAAGAGACAGAGGGATGTGAGGAGAAGACTTGGAGGGTGGACCATGCACTGCTTTTAAATTATGACAGTTACTTGTGCTTTATTTAACTTTCTTTTGTAATGGAGGTACTGGGGTTTGAACCCAGGACCTTGTACATGCTAAGCACGTGCTCTACCACTGAGCTAAACCCACCCTTCCCCCCGATATTTGTGTTTTTAGTGGGCATAATGTGCTTGTAGCAGGTACTTTAGCATCAGACACAGTCACCTGCCTCTGACCATCATGTTAATACGTTTCCCCTGAGCTAGAGAGCTAGATATTCTGTTTTCACAAGTTCAATAAATTATCTACATTTTCCTTTTTCTTAAAAGAAAGGCATTAACTCATGTTTCTCTTTAGTATCGCCTATAAATAAAATGTGATTTTATTAATCATTTACCAAAGTGTTAAGGGTAATAAATATTAAGTACAGATTTCTGAAGCATCAGTCTTCACTGAAGATCCACATTCTGCTGTTCTCTCTCTGTGTTAGTCACCATACTTCTGGAGTTCTGGAAGCGGCGCCAGGCAGAACTTGAGTACAAATGGGACAGGGTTGAGCAGGAAGAACATGTCTGGTCAGAATAGGAGGTGTGGTGTCCCCACGTGGAGATAGATGAGATTACCCAGGAAAAGCAGGCGCTGATTAGATGCACTTTAGTCTGTTTACTTTTGGAGTTGTCCGCCTTGGCTGCATGATGGAATCACCAGGGGACCTTAAAAAATGTTGGTGCTTGGATTCCATCACTGCAAACTCCGATGGTACTTAGTGGCCTGTGGTGCATTCTGGCATAGGGAAGTTTTTAAAGCTCCTCTGGTTATTCTAATGTGCAGCCAAGGTGAAGGAGCACTGCCTGGAATGGTGGACACAGAAGAGAAGTGTGGTCCTTCCTTCATAATAACAGTAAAAAGGGGGAAAAGGAAAAGGCTGGTAATTATATAAGAAAAGAGGCATTGAATTGTATCCTTTCATAACACCAATAAAAAAATGCAAAATATAAATTAGCCGCTATGACATAGATGTAGAAAGAAAGACACATTGGTTTTATAGTTGACTCCCATTTTTTCACATGTGCATTCATTATTGCGGCCTCCTTTTCATCATAGACTAGGTGCCCTTTTTTCTTGAACTAAGTCCTGGTCACTGCTCCCCCTTCCTTTTGGGATGTGCACAAAGCAGTGTGGCTCTCTTCCTAAAGTCAGAGAAAGGGTAGAAGAAGCAGGGAAACCTTTGTTGAGGTGCCATCAGTGTTTGTGCACTGAGCTAGGCATTTTATATAATTGGAAATGTTAATTTATTGCTGCCACTCCTGCTGCAAAATTTAAAAAAATAAAACTATATTTCTTTGTATCAACCTTCCAGAGCTATGAAAAGATGATTTTTTGAGTCATCTGTATTATTGCTTCTTTCCATCAGCTGAGATAATTTAGAGCTGATGGTACTTGCAGTCAGCAGCAGCAGGACAGCAGGTTGTGAGCATGAATAACTCTTGGAAATAAAATGCTTTTACTAGGAGCATCTGATAATGTCTCCAACTATAGATTTTATAAATTGAATCACAGATCTACAGAACGTTGGCACTGAAAATGTCTGGAGGGAGCAGGTCAAACTCCTCTTTTTATAAATGGAAAAAAATGAGGTTCAGCTACCAATAGAAAGTGACATTTGCCTTTTAAAATGTAATAAGCTTCTAATAATCCCCATTATGAATAGTTCCCATTGTTTAAAACTGAAGATGGCGGTCAAAGCATATGTTGGTGAAAGACTGTACATTCAGAGATGAAAGCTGAAACTAAGACAAAATTAGATGTTCATAATGTTTTTGAGTCCTGAAAAACAAAAACGTATCATATTGGCAGAATACAAAAAATACTGAAGAAAAGTTTTTTGGTCATTTAAACTGCCAATTTTAAATTTAAAATTGTCAACTAATAAGTTTAAATTTTCATTGGAACATGCTTGTTGAAAAATTGAAGATGAAGATTAATTTCACTTTATCATTCTTCCTTATTTAAAAATTTTTTATATATTTTTTTAGTTTTTTAATTGAAGAGTTTTATTTTAATTGCGAATGCATGCTCCATTTTTTAGAGAGGCCAGCATTGTGTTAGTGAGACCTTGGGAATGAATTTGCCTAAATTCATATTTGAGCACAGCAGATTGCTTCCTGAGTGATCTTGGACAACTTAACTTCTCTGTGCCATAGTTTCCTATAAAATAAGAATAGGAGAATTCCTCATGACTGTGGTAAGGACGGGTCGAATTAATGTACAGAATCTACTTGGAAGACTTCCTGGCACAGAGGAGGGGCCATGTACTTAGTTACAGGTATTATTATACTCCTGCTGCTTTTATAATCCAGGTAAACCTTGAGTCTTACTGATATCATCTCTAAAAAACATCTAAATATAAACTCTAAAATGGAAACTCTAAAAATTCATAGTTGTAGCTAATTAACACATAAAGCCCAACCAAGAAACACACAGTGGAGACCAGTTAGCTGCAGACACCTGTGAAACTTTCTGTCCTGCATGGACTCTAAGCTGTCACTTCCGTCACTTCTGAAATCTAAGGCAAGCTCAGGAATAGAGCTTTATAACTTGGCCTCATCAGGTACCCAGACCCCTAAGCTCAGACCATGGCAGGGAAACAGTTTGCTGTTCACATTTGCATTTTTAAAAAATAATATTAAAATGAACACTGTACGTATTTTTTTGTGAGTTTGACATCATTAACAGAAAAGAAAAGAAAAAAAAAAAAAGGAAAAAAACCCATGCAGTTAAAATATAAGGAGGCTATGTCTGAAAATTATTTTTTTTTTAAATTATGCTTAGGATTTAGTGACCAGTTAGGAGAAAATTCATTTCATTGGTGTAATCCCTTGATTGACTAAACATTTTTTTAATTAGGAAGAAGAGCGTGTTCCTTTTACCACCTGGGGAAAGTGTATACATATAACCCTTTGTGCAAGTGCTCTTTTTCTGGGTAAGAATCTGCCACAGACTTCTTAAAATCTAATGTGAAATGCTGAGGAAACTGAAAGTCAAGCTGGGGAATATGTAGTCTCATAGGGAAAACTGTTTCCAGAGAACACCTCAGCCAATGCAAGGCTCCAATCTGGAGGTTCCAGAGTCTCTTCTGCTCACAGTGCTTCCCCCAGTTCTTTTCAACTCATTTGTTCAAATCAGATCCGTGCTTTAGGATTCTCCAGGTTCTGATTGAGACCAGATGGAGGCATTAAGAATTCTAAAATTTTCCAAGAGTAACAACCAAGGTAAAATGTCTAAGAATAGCCTAACAAAAGGATAGTAGGAACTGTCAAAAAAATTAACTAAATAAAAACTACTGAAAGACATAAAAGAAGCTTTAATCACATGATTCTAGATTAAAAGATCATATCTCCAAAATATCAGAAGTTATAAAATTGATTTGTGGTTTATTGTGAATAAAATCATATTACTAATATAATAATTAATAAGACAATGAGAGTTTTACTAGCTAAAGAATAGCCAGATTAGAAAATAGGACAGGAAGTCCAGATATGGTTTCTGATATCAATAATAATTTAATATATGAGATGGAAGGCATTACAAATCAGGGAGATAAATAAAGGTTATTTAATAAATGGAACATATGATAGCTACTTGAGGGGAAAAGAAAAGATTGAAATAAAACAGTGAACCATATATTGTGAGAAATTCCAGAAATATTTAAAAAAGTAACACAATTAGGAAAAAACTAGAAATAAATATGGATGAATATACAACCTCTAGATGAGCAGTAAGTTTCAGAGGAAAATATATAAAGATTTCCATGCATCAGAAGCATCCTAATTTTAAACAAAACACTAGAGGATGTTGTTTACAAATCTGACAAGGGGCTAATTCCTTCAATACACAGAGAGTTCAGCTCACTTCAAACGTAACACCAAAAAATCTCAGGAGCGTAGAAGGCAGAGAAGATGAACACATATTCACAAAGGAAAAAATAGATGTCACACTCCAATAGTAATTCAGTCAGTGCACATCAGAATGAAATAGTTTTCCACCTCTCAAGTGACACAGCTCTGTTTATGAGGATGAAGAGCCAGTGATCACCAATCCCATGCCTAGGCTACTGGATAGTTTTTGTGAAGTATGGTTGATTTACAATGCTGTGTTAGTTTCCGGTGTACTCCTCCAGTCTTCTTAGAGAGCAGTCTGGCAGTTCATATCAAGAGTCAAAAATATTCGTATGCTTTAATCCACTAATTCAGCTTTGAAAAACTTTTAATAAGGAAGTATTTCAAAATGGCAGGGAAAAGTCAGTATGGATGAAAGTCACAGACATACTTTTATATGTATATATATATAAAATCTCAGCCAAAATATTCTTCCAACACTTCACATAGTAGAATATTTTGCAGTCATGAAAAAGTGTGTCCATGAATATATTTTATGACATGTCAAAGTGTTATGCTTATGATAGGCTTGAGAATAAAATTAATATATAAAATGATTTTTAATATACAAACAATGCACAGTTCTGAAGGAATTATGTCTATAGGTAGAAGCATTTTTCTTATTTTATTTTTTATTCATTTTCAGAGTTGGAGTCTTTTGATTGTAGGTGACAAAATCAATCTCCAATGTGTTTAAACAACAACCAAAAAATGGGGATGCATGGGATTTATTGGTTCCTGTAAATGAAAACCTCAGGTCTGAGGTCTGGCTTCAGTCAAGGAGAGATACTGTAGCCCAGATGATGTCAAGGGCAGCTTTTGTCCTGTCTTCATTCTGTGTCCAAGGATGTCTCAGCATGCTGCTTCTAGGCACTCAGCATCACAGATCACACATCCATCCAAGCCAAGAGAGGTCTCTTTTGGAAGCTTCCTCTCTTGATAGAGGAAGCTCATCATTCACATGGGCACCAGCACGTATCTCCTCACATAACAGTGACTTTTACTGTGTTATTTGCCAATTCTCAAATCATGAGTGAGACCAATAGAATGAGGGGTATTATTTGTCTTAAACCAACTGAGATCTACCTCTGGTGCTTCAGAAAGAGTGTGTCAATCAAGCTTAAATCACAGGAATAAAGATAGAAGGGAAGTTATTTATCCTAAAGCAAAATCTGGGTCCTCTTCTAAGACTGGGGCAGCTCCAGGACAGCAGTTCTGTCCACTACTGAGTACTTTCAAATTTTCATTAATGAGCAAATATTAAAGTTATGATCAGAAAAGATGATAAGTAAGAAGAAACTTGAGGAAGCAGAATGGAAAGCTTTCCTGTTTCTTAAGATATATTGAACCCATTAAGTTCTTGGAAGAAAAATGGAAATGTGTCAAGTTTGTATAAGTTCTGAAATGAATTAGAATTGATTTCACAGACCATGTAGGAGGCAGTGCTATACGGTTAGTGTGTCTTTGGGCTCTTTGAGTATTTCAGTTCTTTCACTTAATAGTTGTTTCATTTGGGGCAAATTGCATCATCTCCACGTGGATCTATTTCCTCATCTGTAAAAGAGATATAATATTACCTTTCCCACAGGGTGATTGTGAGGATTTAGAAAAATAGATCTGTGCTGAAGCAATAGTAAGCATTTAAAGAATCTTAACTATTTTGATTACTTAATACATAATTAAAAAAATTATTATGCAGACTTTTTAAAAATGCATACTATTTAAATGGCCTATATGTGTTGTACAAGAGAGGAAGGCTTAATATACCTTCTATAATACATTTTTCTCAGCCTTAACTAATTTTCACATTTAATCACACACACACACCAAAATGTTATTCCTTTCACAGGCATGAAGCCTTAACTGAGAAGAAAAGGATAATGAAAGAGAGTAGAGGAGGAAATAAAATGCTTTCTCTACAAACTGATGGCTTACAAACTAAGGAAAAAAACACCTTTTTAAGACTTTGGTCACCATATTCATAGCTAATAATTAGGTAGAGTTTTTCACATGCCTGTGATTAATGTTCTAATTGTTTTCACAATTAGTAAATCATTGACTCATCACAATAATCCTATAAATTGCTATTATTATCCCCCATTATATGGGTGAGGAGATTGAAGCCCCTAGATGTTAAGAAATTTGCACAAGGCCCCACAGCTAGCATCAGAGCTGGGATCCAGATGCAGGAGTGTGGCTCCAGGAGGGGCTTGTAAACACTCCCTCTGCTCTCCCCTGTAGGTGCAAGCCAGCCTCCCGCTATTACTGTAAATAACATGATGTGGTTTACTTAGTCTTGAAATTCACATTCTTTGGAGCTTTCTCTCTGGGGAAGCCATCAGGAGCAGCCAGGGACACTGAGACATGCTTCTGGACTATGACCAAGAAGATAGATGGAAGGAAAACAGTTTAAAAATGGGATCTTTAATGTGCATTCTTCAGTGACCAGAAAAAAACCTGCCTAGTGAGGAACTGAAACCCTATCAGCCACGTGCAAATTATGCTTCACACCCCCGTTGCCCTTGGGTCCACACAGTCAGAACTACAATGGATCACGGACATGAATCTTGTGCAAATGCAGGGAGTATGAATACCTGCCATTTTAAAATCTCAAGGAGTATGAAAAGCATGTGAAGCTTTCATCAACAGAGATCTGCTGTCACTTCCAGTGTTTCCCTCAGGACATGTCCACAGCTTCACTGGTCCTATTCAGAATGAAGACGACAGCTAGCACCTGCTGGCCCCTGAATCAGTGATAGGTTCTCCCTTTAAAGGAAGCATATCCCCTTCACGGGTTACAACTAGTTCATAACCTACGTAATTCTATAGATGTAGAAGGGATATTTTCATTGGTTCTGCTATCACAGACTTGTCTCCAAAAGAACATGTCACCAGTTACTCCATTTTCACCCATTTAAAGATATAGTTAACAGGCTTCCTTCTTTAGTGCAGTTTTAGGTTTACAGAAAAATTCACAGAAAGTGGAGTTCCCATATATTCCCTATGCCCTGCACACAGCTGCTCCTGCTGCCAGCATGTTACATTAGTGGATGCACTCATTCTTTTTGACATCCTTCATTCCTCCTACCCTAAAAATTAACATACCTGATATTCACGTCTCTTGTGGCATTTATGTGCGATTTACATCACTTCTCACGTGTATGTGAGGTTTAGAGCACATGCATGTTGTCTGTTTAAGCGTGGGTTGGGGCAAGTTTTCTGTGTAAAAATATGATCATTAGTGAGTCTCATGCTGCTGGGTTTTTGGGTTGTCAGGTCCTGTTCACCATTGCTTCAGTTATTGGGATCATTGTCTACGGACTCTCAGTGTTCATTGTATTTTCTGCAAAACTTCCCAAGAACCTGCATGGAAGAGACCCAATCCAGAAGTACCTGAGTGTGCAGATGGGCCACGCCCATCACTGCTTCTCTCATCAGTTTTATCATCATTGTGACCCTGAAGGCAGTATATGAGAAAGTGGCAATCATGAGGACTGACTCTGGTAAGCTCCTACTGTAGCTGAGGTCATTTCTACACCACTTTTAGAACCAGGTCAAAACAGAAACTGTATCTTTTGGGCACTTCAATTCCAGAACTTTACAGTCTTTAGAAAACGTCAAGTGTAAACGTATTTTCTCTAGCCTATATGAGAAGTGAATTAGCTCCGGCTTTGCATTAGTTAAAGGGACAAAGCAAGCATTAGAATGTCCAAGCTCTGTGTAAAGAGGTCAGTGCTGAATAGTATTTTCAATTACATTAGATCATGTACCCTATTGTTGAAAGTAAATAGTCTCTTTATTGCAAATAAGTGGAAGAGAGTCATGGTTCCAGTGGCAGATTTGCTCGTGTGTTACGGAGAGGACAAGTAATCACAGTGTTATGTGTCTTTCCCCGATGCTGTTCCTGTTAGTGTAGCTCCATTCTCATCATCTATAGCTTCTATAATAAATGTTTCTTCTCTCTGGCTTTTATCCCAGCCAGCGGCTTAGCGGCCCAAGTGCTTCCCACAAGCTGCATGTGGCTGGGTCGTTCTCCCAGTGGTCTGCTCAGTAGTCATCTTCTGAAAACACTAAGACCAATTTAAATTCTAAACTAGGAGGGTGACCTGTTTTATGTTCCCCAAATTCTTCTAGCAAGTTTCCCCGTGTTTTGTTTGTTTTATTCAATAGTCCTACCTTCCTGCCGTTCAGGGAGACAAGAGAATATCATTTAGCAGGATGTTCAGAAGTAGTTTTCTATAAACTTATACCTGACAGAGGACAGTTCTTGCCCATTTGATACTGTTGTGCTTACAAATTTTAAGGAACAGCTGACTATTTTTTTTGCCTTGTGGGATATTGTGTTCATAGTGTGAGAAATTCTTACAACAGTGTGTACACTTGGAATTAACATAGTAGCTATGTTAAGGAATTCAAAACAGCTTAAATGAAAACAGTGTGAATTGTGTGTATATATATATATATTTACCGTGTTAACTCATGTATCCGTGGCTTTGATTAGTCTCAAAGCTGTTCACAGCTTTAGAGACTTAACTTTTCTTTATTCTAGCTGCAGAGCTCCCAAGGACCAGAATGACTATGAGAACAACCTAGCCATGGAGGTGTTCTTGTTCCAGTTTGTCAACTACTACTCTTCGTGTTTCTACATCACATTCTTTAAGGGCAGATTTGTGACTTATCCAGGAGATCCGATGTATTGGCTGTGAAAATACAGAAATGAAGTGCTGTGAATACAGCTTTGTGTTCTGACAGTCTAACCTGGTTCAAGTTTTCCCCTAGTTGCTCAAAGAAGAGTGTCTTTACTGTCTGTTCCTTAGATTTTTTTAGCCATAAAATAATGACTTTATTTCATGTTATAGCTATCTAAAATTTAAATGATATTTTCTTTCTAATATTCCAGTGTGACCCAGGTGGCTGTCTCCTTGAACTGATGACACAGCTGACAATAATCATGGGAGGACAGTCAATCTGGAATAACACACAAGAAGTGTTACTTCCGTGAATACTAAGTCATGTGATCTTGGGGTGAGAACGGCCCACCCATCCAAGTCATTTTCCTGCATGCCCATCTCTAAAACAGGGGAGACTCTGCTTATTAAAGGTCTCCAGATAAGATGATCCATCCGACAGTGTAAACGTACCTGCTGTTTAATAATTATGCTTAAATACCTTCTTTTTATGTTTAACTTAAATCCCCAAGTGCTATAATTTCTGCTTATTAGCCCATCACTGGGGGCTGACTGATCAGAGCCCTTTGAGAGATGGCCCTTGTTGGGGCCGTGAGCTAAGATTTCCCACAACTTCCCACAACTTTCTCCTCCTTTTATACATGCACTTAAAAATCCATAACAGGAATTTGTTGAGTGCCTAGTATGTGCTAGTCACTGTATTAAGTGTTGTACATATATGTGTGTGTGCGTTTGTGTGTATAATTTAATCACCCAAACAATCCTTATTCTTATCTCCCTTTTGCAAATGAAGATCCTGTGGCTTAAAGAGGGTAAGTGATTTGCCCAAGCTCTCATTGCCAATAAGAGACCACTGTGGGACTCAGATGTAAGACCCTATCTCTCTGAATCCATGTTCTTCTAAGAACAGAGGCTCTCTTGGGGTCCTAAGGCACAAGGTTACATAATGTTTTAAGAGACACTTGTCTAAAATAATAACTACAGAGGTTTTGACTTACTGTTCTCTTCCTAAAAATGAGAAAATCAGATATTAGCTAAGGTCACACTGTCCTTTAGATTTTCACATAAGCCCAATCCCATATCAAGGTGGACAGTCCAGTGTTATCTGCAATTTCTGCACAATTCAAGGAGCTTACTGTATTCACTTTCTGTTGCTGCTGTAACAAGTATCCCCAAGCGTCATGGTAGTAGGAAGAAAAAAGAAAAAAAGTCTCCACTAAACAACACAAATTAAACCTCCTAGGGTTCTTGAATGCAAAAGCCTGCTGAAGTCAAGGTGTTGGCAGGGCTGTTTCTGAAGGCCCCAGGGGAACCTGTATCTTTGCCTCTTCTGGCTTCCAGAGGCCACCTGTGTCTCTTGGCCTGTGACCTATTTTCTCTCTCTCAAGGTCAGCACGGTGTGCCTCTGACTCTGATTCTGTGGTCATATCTCCTCTCCTCTCTCCCCTCTTCTGCCTCCCTCTTCCTCCTTTAATGACCCTGGTGATTACACTGGGCCCACCTCTCTCTTAGAGTTGGCTGGTTAGCAACCTTAACTGCATCTGCAACCATAGTCCCCCTTTGCCAGGGACCCTGACCTCTTCATATGTTCTGGGGATTAGGACATGGACATCTTTGGGGGGGACCATTTTTCTGCCTACCATGCTAACCTTTTTAGGATAATGTTTGGCTTTCAGTTTCTGTTCTCACAAAACTGTTGATCTCTCTTCTGTCTTGCCTTTCACACCAGCATTCTTCTCCTGGCCAACCTAACTGCAGAGCTCACCCCTCTCTGTGGTGTCCCCCAAAACCACTTACACAAGCAAGCCTTCCTGATGTTTGGAGCATGGAGGAGAAACTCAAACAACTTGAATTTTGAAATAAAAACCATCCATCATTTTAAAATCTTCCATGCCACTATAAAAAATTTATTTTTAACTTCTTTTTTTAATTTTTAAACTATTTTAAACTTTGTTACTTTTTTAAAACTTTACTTTTTTTCTTATCATCCTTCATTTTAAGCTCCAGAGACCTGCTATTCTGCCCACCACATCCAACTTCCATTTCATTGTTTCTCCTCCCTTCCCTAAACCTTCCTTCTCTCTCCCTTATTACCAAGTTTCTGTCCATTCTCTTTATAGGGCAGTTAAATTATTTTTTCTTTCTTTCTTTCTGTTTTTGCAGAGTGAACACCTTTGGGTGTCAGTGTGTCCTTCCACATTTCTTCACAAGGGCTTCATCTTTCAGGTTCAGTATGGATTACTGGGGCCTGTCTCTAAACAAAGGCATTTCCCTTGTCCCCCAGCTCTCCACACCCCTCAAAAAAAAGATTCTGATCTTTGCTGTGAAATGAATCTTTTTTTTCCCTACTGTGCAGTGCACAACTCTTACACTGAGCCCACAGTCAGATTTTTCCAGAGGAGTAAATGTAGCTCATGTGCAAATAATACTATTTTTCTCTGTGAAAAGAAATAGATCAGATAGAGGAAATACTAAACTCAGGTTACTCAAAAGCATTTCCTAAAGGAAATAGGTTAATTATTTAACACTAAATTTTATTGAATCTGGTTGTCAGTGAGCTATTTTTACCAATCAAGGAGAAGGATATATTTCCTAAATTGGTACTGAGAAATTCATGTGAAATGAAACTTGCTCACATGAACTAGTTTAAAGTAAAGGATGCATTATAGTATCTGTGGTCTGTTTATTCTTTCGCTTAAGTAAGCTCATTTTTGTAGGTTCCAGTGAGCTGAACTTTGCCTCCATGTATTTCTACTATGGGCTAAAATATTTAGGGAATATGTTTTGAATTATAATTCCCTTGTTTGAAAACCAGGAATGTTGAGTGGTAGCCAAGTTCGAGGGTGGCTTGTGTTTTCCTCACTGCCTCTTCTCTTTGTATAAGGTGCCAGTTTCCTTCTTACTTTTTCATATTAAATCCTAACATACCAAATATCTATCAGTAATTCTTGCTATGCCAAAACTGCACCCATCATCAAACATACATAGGAAGGGAAAAGAAAACTTATCAAAGTTAGCGACTATTTTCATGCTATTTAAATATGTCCAAAGGAACATAATGAAATGAAATAACTCACCTGCCTACACCCCCCAATTCCATGTGGGGCTCTTGAGTAGGATTCTGGGAGCAAATGAAGAAGGACAGTGAAGCCATAATCCAGGCTCCCTCTGGGGTCTCCCCAGCACTTGGATCAGCACCTGGTATATAGTAGGTCTCAGTCCAAGCCAGCTGACGAGTGAGTGACTCACAGGCATCGAATGCATAACATCAGTGAATTAACAGCATTATTTGTAGGACTCAGAGAATAAGCTGAGAGCCCTGTGGCCTTCCCAGCCTCACATACTATTTTGATATTGGGATCATTTCTGGGAATGTTATTCTGTACTTGACAAAAGGCTAGTATGACTCCAGGGTTAAGCAACTTACCCTGGAGAAATTTTAGGATAAAATATTAAGAAAAATAGTTAAATGCCCAAAATGACATAGCATTGTCCTTTGATGTTTAGATAATGTATGGCTGTAATTTTCTTACTTTATGTTTTCTACATTTTCCACCGTGGGTATGCACTACTATATAATAAGAAAATCTCTCTTCTCCAGATATGATTTGGTTAGAGGATGAGGCAGAGACATTTAATAAGAGAATCTTAAATACATGTGTCTGTAATTCACTCTTTAAATTCAGGAACAGGAAACTCAGGAATGAAATAGATTCAGAGAATCAAAGATACTTGTATTCAAGATTAGCAAGTGGGAGTGTCCTCAACAGAAATGGTGATTATCTATAATGCAGAGATTAAATGTGATAATGAAGGTACAAAGACAACATGAAGTAGAAATTGCCACGTGGCAAGCACTGAGTAAAAGGCAATTTACTATGATTATGCTAATCTGTGGTCAATTCCCAAGCAAATGATTGTGTAACCCCTGCTAGATGGAGAAAGCTTCCAGCCTTGGCCAGAGAGGGGGGAGGATCCAGTGCCTGTATTTTTTAAAATGTCTACAGGTGTTTCGCATGTGCAAATTGATATCCCTGCACAAGAACCATAACCCAACAGAAAACCCAAAAGACTGAGGACAATGATGGGTAGACGACAGCCCAAGATTTTCTGCGACAGATGAGTGGTTCCACTCAGGAAGACTGAGAAAGAGGGTCAGAGTCTTAGCTAAGGACAAGCAAGTTGGGACTTCTAATATGACCTAATACCATCGGCGGGGGAGAGCATTTCAGCACAAGAAGGTATTGCCAGATGATTTAGCATGGAAGTTTCATCCTGGATCCAAACCGTGATGGATTTAGGTCCTGGAGGGTAAAAGCCCTGTTTCCGTGGGACATGGACCGGATTCCACAAGAGGCTGAGACAGGAAGTATGAGGCAGAGAAAAATTCCCCCAAGAGACTCCCGAGTCTGGGTGCCAGGAAGGGTGATGGACGAGGGCGGTCCCAGCGCCACCCGCACTGCAGGGCTCCAAGTGGCTGTGGAGCTGCGTGCTCCCGGCCGAACCTCAGACCTGACTGCAGCACTCTGGGCTGCATCCTGGGGAGCAGCTTCAGCAGCAGGCTGTCCCCGTCATTCTCATAGGTGCTGCAGTGACCCCCAACCCTGTGGCCATGGTGTCCCCAAACCATGGGTCTAAGTGACTTCAGCCTTATTTACAGGTGGCCACAGCCAGTTAACCTGTGCTGCTCAAAAGGAAGATCCCACATTTTGATGTGTTAAGGGGGTTGCTAATACCTGGCCTGCTCTGAATCGTTTCATCCTGACAGCAGCCTGGGCAGTGGAAGTTTCATCTCCCAATTTTATTTCAACTTTTTTTGTTGAAAGTATAGTTGGTTTACAATATTGTGTTAATTCTTGGTGTACAGCATAGTGATTCAGTTATACATACATATATATATATATTCCTTGTCATATTCTTTTTCACTATCGGCTATTAAAATTTTTTGAATGTAGTTCCCTGTGCTATACAGTAGGACCTTGTTGTTTGATGCAAAAATTACTAAACAAGTTATTTGCAGACTAAACCTAGCCATGTATATGACAGAGTTGAGTTTATCTCAGGATTTAAATGTGGTTTTGATCTCCAAGATCTCTTTATCTACTTATCATAATTAAAGAGCCTGTGGACCACTTCTCAGAAAAATGTTTTAAAATCTTATCATTTAGAGAATAAAGAAGGAAGATAATTATACTGAAAAGCAGATATCAAAATATAGAAATGGACATTTGTGATACAGTAATATCTGAATTATTGGAAGAACGTGTTGAATAAGAGGATCCAGTGGTGGGTCTACTAACCGCAACTTTCTGCCATAGCAGTGAGTGTAAATCATCTTCTGAGATCTGCAACAATTGCATTTGAATGTAAATAAAGTTAAATAACAAATAAGCCATGAAGTGTGAATTCAGATTCAGGGGTATCTTCAGTCCATATCCCCACCACTTCCCAGAGCTCCCTGCTCTTCCCCTAATGTCATTGAAAGCAGTGGGGAAAGTTTGTGAAGCGAAGGGCATGTTCCATTGCAAAGAAATCTCGTAGCAAACCTGGGAGCATGGCCAGGGAAAGGTTAACGCTGAGATCAGAGGCAGTGGGAAACCTAGCAGGGGCAGCTCCTTACAAGTCACATCACATACTATGTGTGTGTCCGTGTGTGTGTGCATATAGACGTGTGGGCATGTACGGTGTATACACCGGCCTTTCGTGTGAAGCTGCCCCTCTGTCCAAATTTGAAATCCATCCAAACGTGCACTGCAGTCAGCCGAAGCTTTGCCAGATGCTAAGTTGTCTGTTGTTGCTCTGTCTCTTCTCTTGAACTCCACGAGTAAGCCACGTGCCAGCTGTTGCTTTCAGAGACAACAGCTCTGTAGGCTTCAGGCCCATGACTTGTTTCACTGCCAACCCCGATTTCATTTCAGGACAAATTGCCATTTGAAATAGGGGGAAGCATTCAGTTGGCCCACAAGCCTCTGAGTGAGGAAAAAAGGTAACCTTAGAGACAGCTCTGTGGGACAGCATCCAGGAGGGGGCAGAGCACTGGGCTGTAAGTCGAGGCTGTGTTTCTTTTAAGCTCTGCACTGACTTTGAGGCGGCATGTCACTTCTCTGACCCTTGATTTATTCTGCTTAAATTAGGGCCTTGGACCTGTTTGATCCAAAGTTAGAGTAACACTTTTTCTTCTCGGTGACCCTCCATGGCTCTCCAACTCCTACAGAGGGAAAAATGCCCACATCCTCACTGTGGTCTCTTAGGCTCCACCCCCAAAACCACCACTGATTTCCTGTTTGCTCTGGCCCACACCATTCTCCATGCTGTCTGTCCAGCGTGAGGGACCTCCAGGCCTGTGATCACTGTTCTCTCTGCCCACCCCTTTGCCTCCTTCTTTGCCTTATTGAAAGGTCACTGCACCATCCCCACTCCTCCCTACCACAAATTCCTCGTCCTCCTTTATTTTCCTCCACAGCACTTATCACCAGCTCACAGACTCTGTCTTCCTTTCTTTTACTTATTTTCTCTGATGATTTTCAGACTGGAAAGGCCATGGTGGATAATAGCAGAGAAATGGGGGAAAAAAAAAATGAGGGAAGGTATCTTCTAAAAGCTAAAATGCCCACCTGAAAAGGAAGTAGGAGATAAATTAGCAGTCATTACAGTTTTGGTAAACACAGATACGTAGTCAGGACTAGTTTTCACAATGTTTGGGGGTAGGGTGGCAGCAATAAAAAGAAATTTATCCTGAAAACAAGAAATTAAATTCTTCGGAAGATGATGTGTTCAGCTTGAACTGTCAGTAATACTTTTATTACCTTGGTCTGATAATATCCTGCTTTATAATTTGATCTGTTTGGCATCTGGGTCATGAATCTAATGGTGCCGCAGTTTCGGAAGCAGAACAGACTACCCCACGATGGGAATGGTACTGCCATCTGCAGCCCATGGGCAAACTGGGGTTATTTTATGAATACCTTGAAATGAGTAAGTCATCAGTGGAGATTTCGGTGCTGTCAGTTATACTAGAGTATGTTTTGGGTCTCAGAAGCATCGGTTACTGAGCCAAACAATGACCATCATACCGAAACGGAGCCCGCTTTTCTCCATTAGATGCAATTATGCAGTCAGGCTTTCAAATAGGGTGCCTCCGTGTATCTTTGTCAAAATTTATGTTGTACAAAGCTGAAGATTTACTGCCAAGGAATGAAATGGAATATTCATGTAGCCCGTGTGGCACAGCTGTTGGCTGATATCCTTCTAAACAGAGTCATGTGAGCCCGCCAGCCTGTGCAGAAAGCCTGCAAGAGCATCCTGCGTCATGGCAGCAAGGTTCACAGTGTCACCCCTTAAACATCTCACACCTGCCTTTCACATTGTTCCTTTTCACATTCTTCTGACCGATGGTTTCTGCCTGGTTCCTTGAGTGACCTCATGGCACATCACTGGCTTGAATTCAGGATGAACTTGCTGATCTCAAATATCGGTTAAGCACAGATCCCCTCCTTCTCCAATGTCTTTGTCCATTTCTGTACATTTGCTTGGGCTCTGTTTCTCTTTGGTTGAGCTTGGTTTTGAGATCTCAGTTGCCTTTAAATGGTTGTATCTTAAAATAGATTTCCATAGGAAAAGCCATCTTTTCTATTATGCTTGGGACACTTTTATCTACTAGAAAGCTGATGATGTGCACGTTTTCTATCTGAGCCCTTTCAGCTCACCACTGCCTTGAATTAGTTTTTTTTTTAAGCTTAGGAGACAGAAAAGGATTTTGGCCAATAGGCTTTGCATTTATGCATGAGGGTTCATGTCAGCAAAGGCACCAATTTGTGCTTCCTGTTTATAAGTCTAGAGATAGAGGAAGGTTTTTTTTTCCTAAATCACATTCTATATATAAAATAATTGCTTTTAAAAATATACATTATACATGGAAATGCATCTGGTTCCCTCAGTGAGTGAAAGGTCATCATGTGGCATCTTCATTCAGTGATGCTTTGTGGCCTGGGGTCTGATTTGAGTTACATTTTTTCTTTTGCTGTGTTTCATGACCAGGTTCCATTAAAGGTGCAGCTGCAGTCCCTGGTGTAGAAGTTATGTTCATTTATTTTGCTTATTTTCAAAAGGACTATAAGACATTGACCTGTTATTTCAAAATGAGTCATAATTGTAAATATTTCTTATTGGAGCTATTATCAGCATTAATAATAACAACAACATTCTGGGGCAGCATAGCATTTATTATTTTAATGCACACAGAAAAAGCCTTGGAAAAAATTTATTGTTCTAGTTAAGTCAAATAAAGGGAATTGAAAGGAAAAGTTGTAGGCTTTTGGGAGAAATTGATAGGATTTTTAGAACTTTATAGTCTCATTAAAATACCAATTAAATAATTCAGCCTCCCCCTACCCTGCAAAACAGGATGGAGTAACATCAATTCTAGAGAGATTTTTCAGATTTATTAGTTTTCCTATTATCTAAATAATCCCTAATGAATTAGAAAATTCAATCCATTTCTGAGAGTAGGCAGTCTGTTATTCTGTATTCAACGCTGGATTGAAACCTATTTTTTGTTCTTTTGGTTCATGGGAGATAGAATTTCCAATTGCTTTTTGAATTATTTTTGTTCCTCTAAAATAAAGTGCCTTTGGTGATGATCTCCTGACCTCAGTTTCCTCCTCCCAGTTTTCCCCATGATCATTAATGACACCCCACCTGCCTTTTTAGTTATACCTCTTAGCTGCTGAAGGCGAACAGCTTCTGAGAGGTGATCCTGGATCCCCCCACCCATGCTTCATTAGGCCTCGCACCCAGACACCAACCCTATTCTCCTTCGCCTGAAGTATCTTTCTCAGCTTTTCTGCCTGGAAGGATTCTTGCCAAGCCTTGGCAGGAACCCCTCCACTTTTTAGAGATTTTCTGCTCTCCTCTCTAGGCATGAATTGCACTTGATTCTTCTCCTGATGTTGTGTGATTGTGTCCATGTCCATTGTGCTCCTCGGCTGGACTGATCCTGTTGGAGGCTGTAGTCATGCTTTGCATCTTCCTGTCCATGTCCAGAGCACCACAGCCTGGACCATGGTTCTCATACGTGTTTAAGTGACTTGAGCTTGGAGTTTCAACACACTCATGTACAACTCTTAGATGAGTTGGTGGTAACATTGCCCTCAAGGCCCCCACAAGATTCTATATGGCATATGTTTTTTTCTGAGTGAAATTTCTCTTTTAGTTGTTTTAGTGAATTCCCTACCATCCTTTGAGATTATTAGAGTAACCATGAGTTGTTAACCACAATAGCTCTCCCCCCACCAGCAAATGATCCTGCTGTCTGAGAACTCAGACATGGGACATAAGAGAAATAATCTATCATTCTTAAAATCTGGAAGCCATAAGATACATTTTTGTACTTAGAGCACCCACAACACAAACACCAGTCTGTCAAGAATTTGGTGATGCCTTCCCAGAGGGCAGGTGCCATAAGTGAAATGCAGTGAATGATGAAGTGAGACCTCTTTGTCTCTGTTACTGCCTCTTCCACCTGTGCTGTGTTAACTTGATCTTCCCTTCATATAATATGTTCTCCTTTTAATTTACTACAGTTAATATCAGTTGTTCTTCAACATCTCGCACCCACCCCCTTCATTCCCCCTCTCTCCAGTGCTATCCCATCCACACCTCTTCTGCACCCTCCAGGACCAGGCCTGTCTCCCCCACGCCCTCACCTCTGCTCTGTCTGCCCACCACCTGCACTGAGATTTCCTTGTCTCTGCAGAATGAACTTTCCAAAATGGCAGCTGAGTAACTGGGGGGAATGTAGACCGCTCATCTCTTTACTCACTCATTCATTTATCCACCCAACAAACATTGAGCACCTGCTATGCCAAAAACTGTATCAACTGCTGGGGAGACCAAGACAGGTAAAACTTGGTGTCTGCACTCCCCAGGCCAGGTGAGGCTTGTCGAGTAGTTGATGTATTACTAAGCAGGTGAATGCAAATTGGACTTCCTAGACCTGGAGATATTTGAACTGAATTTTGAAAGATGAATGGAAGTTAGTTCTCTAACATGTGGTAGAGAAAGTGGACACTTCATGCAGAGAGGTGGAGACATATAAGAGTACACGGGCATGAAGAAGCTTGGCCAGACTGAAGAACAAGTAGGGCTAGAACAAAGTATCCACAGGTGGGAATATAAGGTACACAAGGCCTCTGTCATGATGAGTATACCTTATGTATCCTTAAAGAAACAAGTATAAATTGGAATATTTGTAAGCAAGAGAATTGCATAATGTTTTTGTTAGAGAAGATCTGGTTATTCTGGCAGCAGAATGGAAGATACTATTTTGGGGGGAGGCCAATATTTAGGGGAAATGATACTTCAGGGGGCCACCACAGGTAACCCTGTCAACAAGTGGCACACACGTGCAGAGAGCCCCTGGGCAGAGTGATAGTGACATGGGCGGCAGAAGTGGTAACTGCTGTAGAGGTGACTGCATGGCGGCGTGGCACAGAGCTGCTGAGATGACTTTCCAGCGACCCATCCGGAGAGTGGGTCTGCAGGGGGAGTACAAGAGGAGAAGCTGGTTTTGAGGAGGTGGTTCTGTGTGTGGCATTTTGGGTGTGAATTGTCTATGGGACATCTGAGGGGTGATGTCCATTGTTAAGCTGGATTCACCAGTCAGGATCTCAGAGGTGCTGTGGGTGAGGCCATGGGGGTGATTCAGTCCTCCCAGGCAGAGGATTGAAGACGAGGCCCTGGGGAAAATGGCCATGTACATGGCAAATGGGAGAAGAGAAATCCACCAAGAGAAAGAAGAATAGCAGAGCAGTTGGGAGAAAACTTGTTGAAGCAACACAGGGAAGACTGTAACCTGGCTTAAGAGGGATTTGAACACTGACTAAAAGAAGCATAGTGAGAAAGGTGGGTGTGTGGGGCAAAAAAGCAAGAGATAAAGCCCACCTTTAATTGCCAAGACTGGGGAAATGGAGGAGAAGTATACTTAGGTAGCCTTTAAAAAACAGATCTGTGTATATCTGCCTGGGCTTTTTAATTTTATTTAAGTAAAACAAAATTCAAGGGGAAAGAACATTCCACAGAGAGGAAAATATTTGTCCACAGCAAAAGCTACCTGGTAATCAAATAAAGAGTTACTGAAAACGCCCACTGGTTTGGAACTCACAGCCACCGACAGTGCAACTCCTTCTCAGTGCCGTGGTGAGGGCCGTGGGGGATGCAGGGGTCTGAGCCCTGGAGGAGTTATCAGCACATGTACTTCCCCAAGAAACTGGAATTTAAAGGGAAGAATAAAGTGTATAAATTATCAGAGAGCAATACAGGGCCGTGAGAGAAGGTCAGGTGAGGGTTAGTTTTGTTTTACAGTGGGCTTTTCTGGCCTTGCTGAGTTGCTAGGCCTTTGTTGTTGTTGGTCTTTGTTCCAAAAGCTTTTTAGAAATTTCTTCTTGCTTGAATATCTGAACAGATTAAATCATGTTGGGGTTTTTTTTCTGGTGTTTAATTTTTTAATTAAAAAAAAGTTATCTGGAATTAATTTTAATGTCAAAAGTGAGGACAGTCTACCAGGACTTCCAATGATTTAGCTAATTACTCCAATAGTTGAATCCACTGATATGAAGTGTCAGTTTTATAATATTACTGAAATCTCAAAAATATCCACATCTGTTCTTGAAATGTATTCTGTTTCATTCATAATCTCAGTGCACTATTTCTAAACTGTTTCCATAACCATAGATTAATACCTCCTAGATTTGGTCCTACTTTATCCTTTTCCAGAAGGTCCCTAATATTACCAATTCAAACATCCCTCCTCATTATTTTACTTGTATATATGTGTATTTTTCTGGAAGAACTTTAGGATCACCTTTCAGCTTTTTTTCTTAAATCGATTTGGGATTATTAACTAAATTTGCATTCAGATACTAAATTTATTTTGGAGAAAAAGTGTGCTATGTCTCCCAAATTTGAGTCTGCTCAATGAAGAGTATGGAGAATTCTACTGTTAATTCAATCATCTTTTTTTCTTTTTTTTTTAAATCATTTATCAGAACCATCTTAACATTTTTCACTAATTTATTTCTAAATACTCTGTGCCTTTGTTTTCATTATAAATGATTTCTGGGATTTGAACTGGGTTGATTTCTAATAAAGTCTTAATTTCTAGCTTCTCTTGAATGAGAAAGAGATCTGACAGTGTGGGGCCCACTTTCCAATATGGTGATTGTGAGCAGTGCATTTCATTAGGATATCCACTTGCCAATTTGCCAGTAACTGCACCCACTTCACACATTTCTGTTACTTACCTGGCCCCTGTAGGCAGATGAGTTCATGTAGGGTTAGGTGGGTTATGGACACAGATACTGACATCACTGCTGCCACGCTGCTGACTTTGTGGCATCACTAACTCTGGTTCTTGCCTCTCTGACCTCCCTGAATATGACAGCTCCTTCTGGGCTATGGAGCTGCTGCATCTTTCCAACACTGTCTTCTTTTCTGCAACCCACCCCTGCCTCTCAGGTCAGAAGCAAATGTCAGCTCCTCCTACCCATCCACCCCATCCACGGTCTTGCCGTTCCTGGCATGAGAGGTCCCTATCCCTTGACTGAGCAGTAACCCTAAAGGGACCATACATTTGCCTCTCATCCACTGTCTTAGTTACATACCTGTGCTAGTTTACTTTAAAGGTCTGCCAGTTAGGAGGGGAGGGTCTAAAAGTCTTTTAGATCTCTGGCCTTATCATTTCTAACTGCTCCCCCACCCCATGGAACAGCTTACCACAGGTCTCTGTTGCCCCATCTGTAACAACGCCGTGTAAATTACAGACAAAGAGAAAAGAACTTCCAAGCCACCAACATAATTTTCACTTCCTGTGACCACACAGACCATAGAAATATCAATATAAAAATTCCTGAAGAAGGATATTTTGCTTATGAAGACACTTTAATTGCATACCTTTCTGTGACTTGTAACAACTTCATAGACTCTCTGGATGTGCTGCACTCACCTTCCCAGACTCAAGGGAGCTTGCTCACTTGCCTATTTGCAGCATATTTCCTCCAACATTCTCTATGCATAGCTTTCCCAAAAGTACATTTCTTATTTCTATTTAAATTGTTAGATACTTCCACAATATTCTTTTATTAATCCTCAATTACAAATCATCTTCCAAGATTGTATTATTTCAACACTGAGAATGAATAATATGCTTCAAGATTCCCAAGTTTATTATCAGCAAATAACTATGGTTGGTTAAAGATTTTTAAGTATGTTATTCCTATTAAGGTTATATACGTGAAAGAAACAGGTTGTAATTCGTCTTCTTCCCAGAGATTTTATATTTGTCTTTTGATTGGATTCTTTCACTATTGAACATTATTATTACCATTACTGTCTTTTCTCTTTGGGATTTTGTTCACCATATGCCTCCCTCTCTTTACAGGAGTAAAGGAATATATGTTGTCCTTCCATCCATCCACCACTCCATGATGTGTGTCCATTCCTTCAACAGTTATTCAACTTGGATTCACCACCTTATTTGTGGCCTCTTTTCCACTGGCCCCTCTGTTGGCTCTGGGGAACAATATATTGGAAATCAGAGTGGACACGTGGAAACTTGACTACCCAGTAGAGATGCATGGTGCCAGAAAAAGGCCAGGACATCAGATCGTGGCTGCCCATCATGCAAGGAACAGCAATTCTGGCTGTGGTGGACCACTGTGAGTAAAAAGGCTTCACACGGTGAAGACCTTGAAAAGTCCAAAAATGCATTTGCGGTCCTTCCTAAGGAATCCAGTGTTGGGTATTGTTTAATATGAGAGGGAGATGCTTACACTATCATCGTTAAAAATAACATAGTTGTTGTAACTGTAATTATTATTTTTAATATATTTTCTTTATAATTATTATTTGTGACTTACAAGGGCTCTTACAGAGGCAGTTGTTAAGAAGTGGGACCATTATACTGTTGCTGGAGTGTTAATTCAGTAGAAGCATGATAATAATATTAATAAGTACTCACTCTTTCGATCCTAACATGAATATAAAGTTTACCCAGCAGTGCTTGTATAATGGAGATACAAATCTATCGGTTTAAGAGATTGTAGAACCTAAAATAAGAGCAGTCATTCCACCGTAATTTACCATATAGTCCAGATTATCAGTTTAAAGTGGGAACTACCTGATGAGGCCATATAAACACTTTGTGCATCCCCAAACATTCATTATCTTCCTAGTCCCCTGGGGCAGATTTTCTTCCAGGGGGTGGTCACATATCTCCTCCCCACCACACTCTTGGCCTTTACTACCCACTGTTGTTCATTAGCTAAGCATCCTCATGCCCTGAATGTGTCTGAGCTCTGAGGGAACAGAACTCAGCTGTTTACAAACTGTATTGACTATGGCCAGTCTGAAGAATCTCTCTCCTTCCCTGCCTCCACTCCCACAGGGCAACTGGGGGCTCATAACCACAGATTCCCATGCCAGCCCATCAGGGAACCTCCTTCCCTAGAAATACCCTTACAACCAGGGCTGTTTCCTCCCTTACTACACTGCCGATTTCACTCCCAGATTACAGTCCCCAACAAAACGCTGTTGCAGTTTGAATTTCTTAATCAAGTCACACTGGCCCTGAGTCCCTGGCATTTTCCCATGAGCATTCATAGAAACAGAACAGGGCCTGGCAGTGGCTGTGGGCCAGGTTCCTGGGTTAGGGGACTTGCTGGGCACTTCAGGTTTTAGAGTCTGGCCCGAGCTCAGCTCCCAGCATGGCAGATTCCCATCTGCATGATTTCAGGCCAGGCTTCAACTGTTCACAGCTTCATTTTATCATCTGTAAAAAGAATAATTCCCTGCCTCATATTTTAAGACTGTTACGTACCACAAAGAGTGCTTAGGAATTCAGTGAGTCAATGCATGGAAGTCACACAACCTGGTCCTCAGGGAATGTTAGTTATCTTCATTATGCACCATCGATAAAATTGGCTGCACAGACTTGGCCAGGTATCAAAGCTACAGGCACAAGGATTTGACAATGTGTCACTGTCTGGATCATAGTCACAATTTTACACAGTAAAACAAGATTCCTGGGGCCACTGAACAGTCAGCCCACCTGACTCCCCACCCCAAGAACACTCAATTTATCTGATTGGCTTGCTACCCCTACTTTTTGGAGAAAGTTGGCAAATCACACACAGATAATGACTGCTAGTTTATGTCCATTTCCATTCACTCAAATTGCCCCATTTTCAGTATCCACTGTGCTGCAAAACATAGACTAATGTTCAGAAATATGACAGCGAGGCCTTTCCAGTTCCACATTCAGAGAAGTATGAATCTGTCATGTTTAATATGTCATATGACACTAAGCAAGGCAGGAAAGCGGGCTCCTGTGCTTTAAGAAAATTTTTAGCAATGGCTTTTAAAATTAAAAGTGTTTTTGTTTGACCTTCAGCTAACCAGAAAATTCAATTGACTCCTAATACCCATTACTCAGGTGTCCTGGTTTGATTGTATTAGGCACTTTTTCCTCATCACCCTAGCATGGCTTTGCTCCATCAACACAGATGGATTGTCTCCAAGGCTGCTCCATGTGCATGGGCGTGTTTGTGTACTCACGTGCACCCACTGATTGGTGCCACTGATCCATATCCAGTAGTTTTTCTGCCTTATAACTCAGGCATTGCTTTATTATACCCTAGAAAACTGCTTTTAGATCATTGATTGTACTATAGACCATCCTCTTGCCCACATTAGGAAATGACATCTTCCAAGACACAGGTCCTGTGTGCTTGTATATATGTATAAGTAAGAATTAAACATGTATGTCATCCCCTCACATATTTAATTTGTGCCTTCCCAATCAAATGTGCTTAGTAAAGGCTAACTTCCCATAATAGTAGAACTTTAAGGAAGTAAGAAGAAATTAGCCACCAGGGAGAAGACAGGGCATCAAGCAGGGGTTTGGTATCAAATAATTTATTCTAAAGCTGCTCTGGCTCAATAAATAAGTGAAATTGACATTATTGTATCATGCTAGATCATCTGCTATTGAAGGCTGATTTTAATTTACTTTGATATAAGTGGAAAATTGTGTTGGAACAGCATGGGAAATGAAGCACACTTCATCTATCTGTACTCCCGCAGTGTATTTCAGAGCTGCTCAGTTTTGAGGAAAAGTATCTTGTCAGGAGACAATAGAATTGTTTTCCTTGTTGGAATTTTTGTAGCTTCCAGAAGCACATCTGCAGGTGATTATGTAAAAGTCTAGAGTTGAATTAAATAACAGGAAATTTTAGCCTATTGAAATCTAGGAGAAGTGAAATATTTTTGCTTACCACCACCACCAACACCATCACCACCACCACCACAACCACCAGGCAAGCACGTGTACACCCAGAGAGATTTCACATCAGAGGAAATGACAAAGCTGTTTCTGTTACCGAGGCCAAACTTGTTCTGCTCACTGCCCAACAGTGATAAATAAATAAATCAGGAGATGAGGTTTTGGGGCAAGGAATAGTAACTTTATTCAGAAAGCTGGCAGACCAAGAAGATGGGGGACAAATGTCCTGGAGAACCATCTTGCCCGTCAGAATTCAGGCTCCTTTTAAACTAAAAAGGAGAGGGGGTGTGGTTGATTGTGCAAATTTCTTGCTGCAGGCATTCTTTGTTCTTGTAGCCATCCATGTGGGTCAGGCTATGGTGTCCCTGTAATCCTCCAACAAAACAACGGTTATTCTCTATTTTGCAACTTCCCATCTCTGCCTAAGTGCAGAAATGCTAACATCCTTAAAGGTCAGAGCCCCGAGAATAGGCTTTCCTGTAGGTTTTAGGCTAAAGGCAACGTTGTTTTATGAAAGATGCAGAGCCAGCAAGATTAAGCCTGGAAAACAAGACACAGTGCTTCAAAGTAAAGGAACAGATCCAATATGGCGTCAGATTCATTCTCCTCTATTACAGTTCTAGTTGGGGGAAATTTTGCAATAGAAAATCCCCTTAGTTGTTTTTCTTGATTTGTCTAGATCTTGTTTGTTGGCTTGTGGTCTCATGGTGTCTAAACTGTATGTTAAGATGAATACTATTAAAATCATATGGTGCAGAAAACATATCTGTTCTGCTTCAAAAAATGACTGAAATATTTAGCTTTGTTTATTCCCATAGAATTTGGTTTGAATCTATTTTCGAGTTTCTTCTTCCTTCAAACCAGTTTTTTACTGGAGGGTTTAAAGCCCAAATTAAAGAATTTTGGAGAAAACTCATGTAATTCATAAAAGCTTTACATCCGAATTTAAGATTGACCCATATTTATACTTTTAATCAAGGAACATGTTAAATTTTGTTAGTTGATCACTTATGACATTTTTAACTTTGTCCATGTAATCTTTTGGAAGTTGAGAGGCTTAGACACTTGATCTAACAAAACAGGTATCATTGCTTGACTCTGTGAATGGAAGAATCCCAGTATAGTTTCCTGCTAGTGCATTTTATTAAAAATAATAAAAAATTCTTGCTATCTAATAAAGCAACTGACAGAAGCAATACTGAGTGTTTAAAATAAATCAGATTGTGGGTTCAATTATCTAAACAAGTGGAGATAGTATAGGGAAAAATTATGAATTTGAAGGAAAATATATTTTATGCAATTAATATTCTATTTTTAAGAAGCAAATGATAAAAAAATCAAATTTTTAATCGTTTATCTACAAAGGAGTTATATAAAGCCAACTTATCTTCATAAGTGTTACATATACAAAAGGGCTATCTAAATCTACATTATTAAAGAATAAATTATACCAAATTGATCTCCAAGGTTGATTGATGTTCATGATATTTCTAATTTTTGATAATATAACTTTCATATAACATATTCAAGTAGCTGTTGAGTTTTCCACAGTACCTTAGTCTACAGTAATTCTTACTGTACTTAAAAAATGTAATAGGCAAGGATCAAGCCCTTGCTTTTGTAATGCCACTGGACTTCTGGATATTCCTTTAAGTTAAAGACCAAAAGCAAAGTAACTATTCTACTTTAAAGCAGTTGCTCAAAGATTTTAAGACATTCACTATCTATATTCAGTTTACAGGAAAGAATTAAGTTTTCTTAATCTTAAAAAAATCTACTGCTGAAAGTGAAATTCTGGTTTGCCTGTTGACCATAAATAAAAAGGCTCTAAATTATATGCTCCCTTTACTGTTTTCTTCCCAGCATAGGCCATGATCATCACTTTCACACCAGACGCGATCTCCTGTCTGGTGTATTACTGGTCATTCTCTGTACCACCATAGGGGGACCACCTGCATGACACCATGGAGGGACAAAACAACAACACCCTCTGCTGGTTCAGCATCATGGACTTCAAAGCAGAAGCAAGGAAAATCCATATATTAGGCTTAGTAACCATACCTCATGCAGGTAAGTTCTGTTTACAGGTGTTTAAAAATGCATTTCATCTTTTGTAAGACTTTTATTGTAATATAATTCTGTTTGATATCACAGCTGCAAGAGGGTTTTTTTTTTCTAATTTTCTTTTCAGATAAACTTTAAAAAGGAAAAGATATAAAAGTTAATACAGACTAGGGTTAGAAACTTCAAACCAAACCATAAAGCAATATTTTAAAATTAGAGTTTCAAGTGAGTACAGGGAGATGGATCCAGGAGAAAACTCTTTTTTTTTCTCTATTTTATATTTTAGTGCTTTATTTTGTATTAAAAAAGTTTCTTTTTTTCTTCTTTTTCTCTTTTTAAATTTTTTTTACTGAGTAATAGTCATTTTACAGTGTTGTGTCAAATTCCAGTTTAGAACACAAGTTTCAGTTATACATGAACATACATATATTCATTGTCAATTTTTTTCACTGTGCAGGAGAAAACTCTCATATGTTAGAAATGAAGAAACTCTTAAGAGTTCCAAAAAGTAAGATGATTCAATTATTATGAGTAATGTGTTATTTAAGCACACCCTGATGATCCTGAATGATGACAAAATAGCACAGTCACTTAACAAAGCAACACAAAGACAAACAATGTAACCTGGTAACCACTAGTTTGTTCTCTATAAGTCTGTTTCTTTTGTTATATTCACTAGTTTATAATTTGTTGTATTTTTTAGATTCCACGTATAAGTGATATCATACAGTATTTGTCTTTCTCTGTCTGCCTAATTTCAACAAGCATATTACCCTGCAAGTCCATCCATGTTGTTGTAAACGGCAAATTTTCATTTTTTATTGCTGATTAGTATTCCATTGTATGTATGTGTGTGTGTATATATGTATCTATATATATACACCAAGGATCAAATGGTAGTTCCATTTTTAGCTTTTTGAGGAAACTCCATACTGTTTTCTACAATGGCTACACCAATTTACATTCTCACCAACAGCATATGAGGGATTACTTTTCTCCATATCCCTGCCAACATTTGTTATTTGGGTTCTTTTAGATGACCATTCTGACAGGTGAAAGGTGATGCCTCATTGTGGGTTTGATTTGCATTTCTCTGATTATTAGTGGTGGTGAGCATCTTTTCATGTGCTTGTTGGCCATCTGTATGTCTTATTTGGTAAAATGTCTATTCAGGTCTCCTGCCTATTTTTCAATTGAGTTGTTATACAAATATAATTTATAATGATATATGTAACAAACATAAAACCTCCTAAATATATGAAGAAAACATTGACAAAATTGCAGGGAGAAGTAGACAGCTCTACAATAATAGTAGGAGACATCAATAACACACTTTCAATAATAGGCAGAACAACAAGGCAGAAGGTCAATAAGGAAATAGGTGGCTTGAACAACATTATAGATCAGTTGAATCTAAGATATATATATATATATAGAAAACTTCACTTCACAAAACAACAAAACACATTGTACACTAACACATATGGAATATTCTCCAGGTTACACTATATGTCAGGCCACAAAAATGTCTCAATAAATTTAAAAAGATTGAAACCATACAAATAATCTTTTAAATCAAAATGGAATGAAACTAGTTATCAGTAGCAGAAAAAAACTGGGAAGATCCACTAATGTGAGGAATTAACACCCTTAAACAACCCATGGGTCAGAGAAGGAACCATAAGAAAATTTAGGAAAACTGAGTCAAATGAAAATGAAAACTTTGCATACAGAACTTAGGGATTCTGCAAAAGTAGTACTAAGAAGGAAATTTATACCTGCAAATGCTTATATTAAAAAAAGAACAATTCCCAAATCAACAATTTACAACTTAAAAACTAAAAAAGAACAAACTAAATGCAAAACTAGTGGCAGAAATTTAATAATAAAGATTCAAGCAGAGATACTCAAAATGAGAATAGAAAAGCTACAGAGAAAAATCAATAAAACCAAGAGTTGCTTTATTGAAAACATAAACAAAATTGACAAACTTTTTACTAGGTTGACTATGGAAAAAGGAAACAGACTCAAATAACTAAAATCATAAATGAAAGAAGGGATATTACAATAAATTTTACAGAAATAAAAAGTATTATAAAAGCATTATGAAAAATTGTACACCAAAAGTTGGATATCTCAGATAAAATGGACAAATTCCTAGAATCACAAAACCTACCAAGACTGAACCATAAAGAAATAGAAAATCTAAACATCCAAAACTAGTTAGGAGATTGAATCAATCATCAAAAATCTTCCAACAAATAAAAGCTCAGGGCCAGAAGACTTCACTTGTGAAGTCTACAAAACATTTACAGAGGAATTAACACTAATTCTCCCCCAAACTCTTCCAAAAATTTGAAGAGGAGGGAGCATTTCCAGACTCATTTTATGCTGTCAGCATTACACTGATACCAAATCCTGACAAGGACACTATAAAAATTGCAGACCAATATCCCTGATGAAAATTTTCAAGAAAATATCAGCAGACAATTTAACAGCACGTTTGTAAGTATTATACACTGTGACCAAGTGGAATTTATTCCTGGAATGCAAGAATGGTTCAACATACAAATATTAATCAATTTAATATACCACAGTAGCAGAATAAAGATGAAGGGAACCCATGATAATCTCAATTTATGCAGAAAGAGCATTTGACAAAATTTAACACCTTTTAATTATGTAAACCCTTAACAAACTAGGAATAAAAGATAACTACCTCAACATAATAAATGATATATCTGAATAGCCAACAGCTAATATACTCAATGGTGAGGCTGAGGGCTTTCCCTCTAAGAAAGCTTAATAAAGCGACTAAGTTCTTATCAAGGAAATTCACAAAATACCATTAAATAGAATAATATTCAAGATTCTCTATATCTTCTTTATAGATCAAAAATAAAAAACAAACCCCAAAGCAAAAAACTTACACCAGGAACATAATGATAAGAGTCCCTGGTTGAGGACAGCAATGAACAGGAGACTACAGTAGACAGGCGACTAGATTGTATAGTAGGAAATATTTAGAACCATTACATAAAATTTATATTAGTCAATAGACACATAAGTCAATGGAACAGAATAGAAAACCCAGAAATAGCCCCCACCCAAGAACAGGAAACTGATTTTTGACAAAGATACAAAAAGCAACTTTTGAAAAGTCTTTTCAACCAAAGGTACTGGGACAATTGGATATGCATAGAAAAAATGAACCTTGACCTAAGTCTTACACCTTATGTAAAAATAACTCAAAATGAATCATAGAACTTCATGTAAAACATAAATATATCTAGAAACACATACTCTGATTTCTCAGCATGTTTCCTAGAGAAAGTTTCAAATTAAGGCAGTTTGTGCTGGAAAGTTGATTTGGAGTGATTGCTCCCCTTATGTACATAGGTAAGCCTGTCATCCTAACAAAGAAAGTCTGTTTCCAACAAGGTAGTTGAAGGACAGCTTCCAACACATTCAGATCCCAGATTGGAACATGTGGAGAAGCGTTTATTCAGCTAGCCAGAATAGGCATGGTATGTCTAGAAACAATTACCCTGAAATAAAAATCAAGTTCCGTAGAGATGGTTTGAAGCTAAAGGAGGTTTGAGCTGGAAAACCGAGTTAGATAGAGTGCCTCTCATTATGTATTTAGGAAGGCCTGTCAACATAACACAAAAAAATTTTTTTCCCAACATGGTAGGTGAATAACAGCTTGCACACACATTTGGATCAAAAAATGGAACATGTGGGAAAGCCTTCATTCAGCTAGACTGAAAGTGAAGGGTACAAGTATAAACAATGTGAATTCTCAGCAAGTTTCCAAGAGCTGGTTTCAAGGGAGAGGAAGTTTGTGCTGAAAAACCAAGATGGAGTGAGTGTCTCCCCTTATATATATAGGTAGGCCAGTGTCACAAACCCATAAACTAGGTGTTACCAACAGGGTAGTTGAAGGACGGCTTCCACAGACAATCAGATCCCAGAATGGAAAATGTGTAGAACCGATCATTCATCTAGCACAAAGGACAAGGGTACATCTAGAAACACTTACCCTGATTTCTCAGCATGTTTCCTAAAGACAGTTTCAAGGTAATGGCAGTTTGTTCTTGAAAACCGTGTTGGAGCGAGTGACTCCACTTTTATATACAGGTAGGCCAGTGCACCTAACCCAGAAACTCTGTGTTCTCAACAAGGTAGGTGAAGGACAGCTTCCACACACATTAGGATCCCATAATGGAACATATGCAGGAGCATTATGTAATCTAGCAGAAAGGGCAAAATTACATTGAGAACACTTGCCTTGATTTCTCAGCATGTTTCCTAGAGCAGGTTTCAAGGAAAAGGCAGTATGCCCTGGAAAACAGAGCTGGAATATGTCCTGCCATATATATATATGCTTGTGTCCACAACCTAGGAACAGTGTGTTCCAAACAAGGTAGTTGAAGGACGGTTTCTAAACACATTCAGATCCCAGAATGGAACATATGCTGAAGAGTTTATTCATCTAGCACAAAGGGCAAGGATATATCTAGAAACACTTATCCTGATTTCTCAGCATGTTTCCTATTGATGGTTTCAGTGTAAAGGCAGTTTGTGCTCAAAAACCATGTTGGAGCAAGTGAATCTGCTTATATATATATATAAGCAGGCAAGTGCCCCTAAACCAGAAAATCTGTGTTCCCAACAAGGTTGTTGAAGGACGGCTTCCACACACATTTGGATACCAGAATGGAACATGTGGAAACGTTCATTCATCTAGCACAAAGGACAAGGGTATATCTACAAACACTTACCCTGAATTCTCATCATGTTTCCTCAAGCCGTTTCAAGGTAAAGGCAGATTGCTCTGGAAAACTAAGTTGGAGCATGTGCCTCCCATTATATATAAAGTTAGGACAGACCCCCTAACCCAGAAACTCTGTTTTCCCAACATGGTAGTTACATGACAGCATCCACACACATTGGGATGTCGGAATGCAACATGTTGAGATGTGTTCATTTATCTAGCACAAAGGACAAGGGTTCATCTAGAAACACATACCCTGGTTTCTCTGCATGTTTCCTCCAGCCGATTTCAAAGTAAAGGCCGTTTGCTTTGGATAACAGTTGGAGAGAGTGCCTCCCTTATATGTACAGGTGGGCCAGTGCCACTAACCGAGAAACTTTGTGTTCATAAAAATGTAGTTGAAGGAAGGCTTCCACACACAGATGAATCTCAGAATGTTACATGTGAAGAAGCGTTCATTCACGTAGCACAAAAGAAAAGGGTACATCTAGAAGCAATTACCCTCATTTCTCAGCATGTTTCCTGAAGCTGGTTTCAAAGTAAAGCCAGTTTGCTCTGTAAAGCCGAGTTGGAGCTAGTGACTCCCCTTTTATATATAGGCAGGCCAGTGCCACTAACCGAGAAAATCTGTGTTCAGAACAAGGTATGTGAATGAAGGATTCGAAACACATTTGGATACCAGAATGAATCACGTAGGGAAGCGTTCATTCACCGAGCACAAAAGGCAAGATTACATCTAGAAACACTTACCCTTTCTCATCATGTTCCTTGAGCTGGTTTCAAGGTAAAGGCAGTTTGTGCTGGAATACCGAGTTGGAGTGTGTTCTTCACTTATATATAAAGTTTGGCTAGTTCCACTAACCCAGAAACTATTTTCACAAAAGTGTAGGTGAAAGACTGCTTCTACACACTTTCAGATCCCAGAATGGAACAAGTGGAGAAGCGTTCATTCTTGCAGCAGAAAGGGCGTGGACATATCTAGAAACACCCTGAATTCTCAACATGGTTCCTAGAGAGGGTTTCAAAGTAAACGCAATTTTGCTGGAAAACTAAGTTGGAGAGAGTCACTCCCCTTTTTACATACAGAGGTAGGCCAGTGCCTCTAAACCAGAAACTCTGTGTTCTGAACAAGGTAGGTGAAGGTTGCCTTACACACACACATTCGGATGCTAGAATGGAACATGTGGAGAAGCTTTCTTTCAGCTAGCACAAAGGGCAAATGTACATCTAGAAACAAGTACCTTGACTTCTCAGCATGCTTCCTAGAGTGGGTTTCAAGGTAAAGGCAGTTTGCTCTGGAAAACCAAGTTAGAGTGAGTGCCTCCCCTTCTATAAATAGGTAGGCCAATGCAACTAACTGAAAAACACTGCATTCAGAATAAAGTAGGTGAAAGGCTGCTTCCAAACACAGTCTGATCCCAGAACTAAAGATGTGCAGAAGTGTTCATTCATCAAGCAGAAAGTGCAAGAGTACCTCTAGAAACACCTACCCTGATTTTTCAGCATGATTTCTAGGGATGGTTTCAAGGTAAACACAGTTTGTGCTGGAAAACGGAGTTGGAGTGATTCACTCCACTTTTATTACAGGTAGACCATTACCCCTAACCCAGAAACCCTTTTTTCCCAACAAGGTAGGTGAAGGGTGGCTTACACATACATTTGGATCCCAGAATGTGACAGGTGGAGAAGCATTCATTGAGCTAGCACAAAGGGCAAGAGTACTTCTGAAAATACTAACCATGATTTCTCAGCATATTTCCTAGAGCAGGTTTCAAGGTAAAGGCTTTTGCACTGGAAAACCAAGTTGGAGCGATTGTCTCCCCTTACATATATAGGTAGGCCAGTGTCACTAACCGAAAAACTGTTTGCTACAAACAACACAGGTGAAGAATGACTTCCACACACATTTGGATCCCAAAATGGAACATTAGGTGAATCGTTCATTCATCTAGCCCAAAGGGAAATGGTACATCTAGAAAGAGTTACCCTGATTTCTCAGCATGCTTTCTACACTCAGTTTCAAGGTACAGGCAGTTTGCAATGGAAAACTGAGTTGGAGTGAGTACCTCATATAATATACATAGGTTGGCCAGTGCCCCTAACCGAGAACCTCTGTGTTCCCAACAAGCTAGGTAAAGGACAGCTTCCACACACATTCAGTTCCCAGAATGGAACATGTGGAGAAGCATTCATTCATCTAGCACAAAGGGCAAGTGTACATCTGGAAACACTTACCCTCATTTCTAAGCATGTTGTCTAGAGTAGGTTTCAAGGTAAAGGCAGTTTGCACTGGAAAACTGAGTTGGAGCATGTGCCTCCCCTAATATATATAGGTAGGCCAGTGCCCCTAAACCAGGAACTCTGTGTTCGGATCAAGGTATGTGAATCACGGTTTCTGCACACATTAGGATCACAGAAGCATTCTTTCATTCTAGTAGAGTGGGCAAGGTTACACGTGGAAATACTTTGCCTGATTTCTCAGCATGTTTCATCGAGCCAGTTTCAAGGTAGGGGCTGTTTGCGCTGGAAAATTGAGTTGGAGTGAGTGCCTCCTCATATATATAAGTAGCCTAGTGCCCTTAATACAGAAACTCTGTGTTCTGAACAAGGTATGTGAGGAGGGCTTGCACACACATTCGAATGTCAGAATGGAAAATGTGGAGAAACATTCATTTATCTAGCACAGAGAGCAAGTGTACATCTAGAAACAATTACCCTGATTTCTCAGCATGTTTCCTATAGTCAGTTTCAAGGTAAAGGCAGTTTGTGCTAATAAATGTCTTGGAGTGAGGCTCTCCCCTATTATATATAGGTAGGCCATTGACTCTAACCCAGTAACTCTGTGTTCACAACAAGGTTTGTGAAGGTTGGCTTACGCACACATTCGGATCCCAGAATGGAACATGACGAGAAGCATTGTCTAACGTAGCTCAAAATGGAAAGATATATCTTGAAATACATACCCTGCTTCTCGGAATGGTTCCTTGAGCCGGTTTCAATGTAAAGGCAGTTTGTGCTGGTAAGTCGAGTTGGATCGAGAGCCTTCCCTTATATATACAGTTTGGCCAGTGCCCCTATCCCAGAAACTCCATGTTAAATACAAGGTAGGTGAAGGACTGCTTCCACACAGATTAGAAACTCAAAATGGAACATGTGAAGAAGCGTTCATTCATCTAGCACAAGGGGCAGGTGTACATCTAGAAAACCTTATCCTGATTGCTCAGCATGTTTCCTGGAGCAGGTTTCAAGAGAAAGGCAATTTGTGCTGGAAAACCGATTTGGAGAGAGTGCATACTCATAGGTATGTAAGTAGAGCTTTTCCCCAACCACAGACAGTCTGTGTTCCCAACAAGCTAGGTGAAGGATGGCTTCCAAACACATTCGGATCCTAGAATGGATCATGTGAAGGGGTGTACATTTGTCTTGAATACAGGGCATAGGTATAACTAGAAACACTTACTATGATTTCTCAGCATTTTGACTAGTGACATTTCCAAGGGAAAGGCAGTTTGTGCTGGAAAACAGAGAAGGAATGAGTGACTCCAAACAGGTATGTAAGTAGTGTAGTTCCCCTATCACAGAAACTCTGTTCCCAACAAGCAAGTCGTAGATGGCATTCACACACATTCAAATTCCAGAGTGGAGCATGTGGAGATGCGTTCATTCATCTATCGTACAGGTAATGGTTATATCTAGAAAAACATACTCTGATTTCTCAATATGTTTCATAGAGCCGATATCAAAGGAATGCCCATTTGTCCTGGAAAACTGACTTCGGTCCAGTGCCTGCCCACATATATGTAAATGGCTTTGCTCTCCTTACCCAGAAACTCTGGGTTCCCAACAGGCTAGTTGAAAGATTGCTTCAAACATGTTGGGAACTAACATTGGAGTATGTGGGTATGAGTTAATTCAACTAGCATACATGGCATGGGTATATCTAGAAACACTTATCTGATTTCTCAGCATCTTTCCTAGAGCCGTTTTCAAGGGAAAGGCAATTTGCACAGGAAAACCGAGTTGGAGTATGTGCATTCATATAGATTTGTAAGAAGTGTAAATCCCTGAACACAGAAATCTGTGTTCCCAACAATCCAGATGAAGGACGTCTTCCACAAACATTCAGATCCCAGAATGAACCATGTGGAGATGCCTTCATTCATCTAGCATACAGGGCATGAGTCCATGTAGAAACACTCTCTGAATTCTCAGCGTTTATCCTAAAGCCGGTATTAATGGAAAGACAGTTTGCACTGAAAAACCGAGTTGCAGCGTGTGCCTACCCATAAATGTATAAGTAGTGTAATTCCCCTAAGACAGAAACTTCATGTCCCCAACAAGCTAGGTGAAGGACGGCTTCCACATACATTCGGATCCGAGTGGAGTATGTGGAGAGACACTCCTTCATCTAGCATACAGGGCATGAATATGTCTAGAAACACTTACTCTGATATCTCTGCAAGTTTCATACAGCCAGTTTCAAGCGAAATGTATTTTGTGCTGGAAAACACAGTTGGAGCCAGTTCCTTCCCATAGATATGTAGGTAGATTACTTCCCCTAGAAGAGAAACTGTGATCCCAGCAATCTAGGTGAAGGATGGCTTCCACAAACATTCTGATCCCAGAAAGTAGTATTTGGAGAGGCGTTCATTCATCTAGCATACAGGGCATGGGTATATCTAGAAACACTCAGCATGTTCCCTAGAGCTGGGTTCAGGGGAAATGCAGTTTGCACTGGAAAACTGAGTTGTAGCGGGTGCCTCCACATAGGTATGTAAGTAGCACAGTTCCCCTAATACAGAATCTCTGTGTTACCAACAAGCTAGGTGAAGGACAGCTTCCAAATACATAGGGATCTAAGAATGGAATATGTGGGGAGGCATTCATTCAACTAGCATACATCACATGGGTATATCTAGAAACACTTACTCTCATTTCTCAGCATCTTTCATAGAGCCGTTTTCAAGGGAAAGGTGGTTTGCAATGGAAAACTGAGTGGAGCGAGTGCCTTTCCATACTAATATAAGTAGTGTAGATATCCTAACCAATAAACTATATGTTACCAACAATCTAGGTAAAGAACTACTACCACACACTTTCGAATCCCAGAATGGAGCATGTGGAAAGGCATTCATTCATCTAGCATACAGGGTATGAGTACATCTAGAAACACTTACTCTGATTTCTCAGCATGTTTCTTAGAGCCAGTTTCAAGGGAAAGATAGTTTGCACTGGAAAACCGAGTTGGAGTGAGTGCTTCCCCATAGATATGTAAGTAGCATAGTTTCCCTAAGCCAGAAACTCTGTGTTCCCAACAAGAAAGGTGAAGGATGGCTTCCAAATATATAGGGATCTAAGAATGAAGTATGTGGGGAGGCGTTTATTCATCTAGCATACATCACATGGGTATAACTAGAAACACTTACTCTCATTTCTCAGCATCCTTCATAGAGCCGTTTTCAAGGGAAAGGCAGTTTGTGATGGAAAACTGAGTGGAGGGAGTGCCTCTCCATAGGTATGTAAGTAGTGGAGTTCCCCTAAGATAGAAACTCTGTATTGCAAACAAGCTAGGTGAAGGATGGCTTCCACACACGTTCAGATCCCAGAATGGAGCATGTGGAAAGGCATTCATTTATGTAGCTTTCAAAGTATGAATATATCTAGAAACACTTACTCTGATTTACCAGCATGATTCCTAAACCCGATTTCAAAGGAAAGGCATTTTGCACTGGAAAACTGATGTGGAGCCAGTGCCTCCCCATAGGTATGAATATAGCTGAGTTCTCCTAACACAGAAACTCTGTGTTCCCAACAAGCTCAGTGAAGGAAATCTTCCACAGCCATACAGATCCCAGAATGGAGCACGGCAAGATCAATTCATTCATCTAGCATACAGGTCATGGGGACATGTAGGAATACTTACTCTGACCGTTCATCATGTTTTCTAAAACAGGTTTCAAGGGAAAGGCTGTTTTCATTGGAAAACCTGGTTGGATCAAGTGCATGCCCATAGGTATATAAGTAGCCTAGTTCCCATAACACAGAATGTATATGTTCACAACAAGCTAGGTGAAGGGCAGCTTCCACACACATTCGGATCCCAAAATGGAGCATGTGGAGAAGCGTTCATTCATCTAGTATACAGGGCATGGGTACATCTAGAAACACTGATTTCTCAGCATGTTTCCAAGAGCCGGTTTAAAAGGAAGGGAAGTTTGCCCTGGAAAAACGAGTTGGATAATTTTCTCCTCATTGATATGAAAGCAGTGTAGATCCCCTAACACAGGAACTTAGAGTTCTCAATAATTTAGATGAAGAACAGCTGCCACACATATTCGGATCCCAGAATGGAGCATGTAGAGAGGCGTTCATTCATCTATCATACATTTAATTGTTATATCTAGAAACACATACTCTGATAACTCAAGATGCTTCTTAGAGCCGATGTCAAAGGAAAGGTCGTTTGCCCTGGAAAACTGAGTTCGAACGAGTTCCTACCCACAGATATGTAAGTGGCGTTGTTACCCTAACACAGAAACTCTGTGTTCCCAACAAGTTAGGTGCAGGGTTGTTTCCAAACATATTGCAATCTAAGAATAGAGGATGTGGGGAGGCATTCATTCAAATAGCATACATGGCATAGTTATATATACAAACAATTACTCTGATTTCTGTGCATCTGTCCTAGAGCCAGTTTCAAGGGAAAGACACTTTGTGCTGGAAAACCGAGTTGAAGCAACTGCCTCTCTATAGGTATGTAAGTAGCGTAGTACCCCTTACACAGAAACTCTGTGTTACCAACAAGTTAGGTGAAGGATGGCTTCCACACACATTCAGATCGCAGAAGAGAGCATGTGGAGAGACCTTCATTCATCTAGGATACAGGGCATGGGTACAAGTAGGAACAATTACCTTGAAATCTCAGCATGTTTCCTTATGCTGGGTTAAGAGAAAGACAGTTTGCGCTGGGAAAAATAGTTGCGGGGTGCCTAAACAATGGTATGTAAGTAGCGTAGTTCCCCTAACCCAGAATCTATGTTTTCCCAACAAGCTAGGTGAAGGATGGCTTCTTCAAATACTCGGATACCATAATGGAGCATGTGGAGAGGTGTTCATTCATCCAGTGTATAGAGAATGTGTACATCTAGAAACACTTACTATGACTTCTCAGCATGTTCCCTAGTGTCAGTTTTAAGAGAAAAGCATTTTGTGCTGGAACACCAAGTTGGGGCGAGTGAATACCCATAGGTATGCAAGTAGTGTAGATAACCTAGCCCAGAAACTCTGTGTTACCAACAATCTAGGTGGAGGACAGCATCCACACACATTCAGATCCCACAATGGAGCATGTGGAGATGTGTTCTTACATCTAGCATACAGGGCATGGGCAAATCCAGAAACCCTTACTCTGATTTCTCAGCATGTTTCCTGGAGCCAGTTTCAAGGGAAAGGCAATTTCAATTGGAAAACCAAGCTGGAGTGAGTGCATGCCCATAGGTGTGTAAGTAGCATAGATGCCCTAGCCCAGTAACTCTGTGTTCCCAACAAGCTAAGTGAAAGATGGCGTCCACACACTTTCAGATCCCAGAATGGAGCATGTGGACAGGCGTTCATTAATCTAACCTACAGGAAATGGTTATCTCTAAAACACATACTCTAATTTCTCAGCATGTTTCCTAGAGCAGTTTTCAAGTTTAAGGCAGTTTGTGCAGGGATACCGAGTTAGAGTGAGTGCCTCCCCATATATATGTAAGTAGTTCAGTCCCCTAACACAGAAACTCTCTGTTCCCTACAAGAAAGGTGAAGAATGGCTTCTACACACATTCGGATTGCAGAAAGAAACATGCAGAGAGGCATTCATTCATTAAGCATACATTTCTTGGGTATATCTAGAAACATATACACTGATTTCTCCGCATGTTTCCTAGTGCCTTTCTTAAAGGACAGGCAGTTTGCCCTGGAAAACTGAGTTCGAGCAAGTGCTTCCCCATAGATATTTATGTGGCATTTTTCCTGTAACACAGAAAATCTTTGTTCTCAAAAAGCTAGGTGAACTATGGCTTCCAAACACATTTGTGTCCCATTACGGAGCATGTGGAAATGCGTTCTTACATCTAGCATACAGGGCACGAGTATTTCTAGAAACAATTACTCTGATTTCTCCGCATGTTTCCTAGGCCCGATTTCCAAGAAAGGAGTTTTATGCTGGAAAACAGACTTGGTGTCAGTGCCTCATCATTGATAGGAATGTAGCTTAGTTCTCCTAACACAGAAACTCTGTGTTCCCAACAAGCTAGGTGAAGGAGGTCTTCCACATTCATACACATCCCAGAATGGAGCATGGGGAGAGCCATTGAATCATCTAGCATAAACAGCATGGGTACATGTAGAATCACTTACAATGAATTTTCAGTATGTTTTCTAGAACAGGTTATAAGGGAAAGGCACTTTGGCTGTAAAACTTAGATTGGTCAGTGCATGCCTATAGATATATAAGTAGCATAGTTTTCATAACCGGAATCTCCATGTTGCCAACAAGCTAAGAGAAGGATGGCTTCCACAAACATGCAGATTCTAAAATAAAGCATGTGGAGAGGCATTGTTTCATCTAGCTTACAGATGCATATAGATGCAGCAAATCCTCTCTACTTCTTCCATTCTCAGATCTGAATGTGTGTGGAAGCCTTTCTTCAAATACTTGTTGGGAACACAATTTCTCCTTCAGGGATATAACACTACTTCCATATCTATTGGGAGGCACTCTCTCCAACTCGGTTTTCTAATGCAAAATGCATTTCCTTGCAAACTGGCTCTTGGTAATATGTGGAGAAATCAAAGTAAGTGTTGTGAGATGTACCCAGCCCCTGATGCTAGATGCAGCAACGCCTCTATCCTTGTTCCATTCTCAGATCTGAATGTGTGAGGAAGCCGTCCTTGACCTTCCTTGTTGGGAACACAGAGTTTCTGTTTGCGGGGAAGTACACTACTTCCATGTGTATTGGGGGATACATGCTCTAACTGCTTTTACAGCAGAAACTGCCTTTTCTTGCAAACCAGCTCTATGAAACATGCTGAGAGATCACAGTCAGTGTTTCTAGATGTCCCCCAGCCCTTAATTCTAGATGCAGCAATGCCACTCTCCCTGTTCCATTCTCAGATATGAATGTGTGTTGCAGCTGTCCTTCAACTAGCTTGTTGGGAACACAGACTTACTGTTTGAGAGGAAACATGCTAATAACATATCTATTGGGAGGCATTCGCTCCAACTCGGCTTTCCATTGCAAACTGCCTTTTGTTGCCAACATGTTCTAGGAAAAATGTTGAGAGTTCACAGTCGTTCTTACTTGGTGTCACCCAGCCCTTAATGCTAGATGCAACAACGCCTCTGTCCTTGTTCCATTCTCAAATCTGAATGTGTATGGAAGCAGCCCTTCACCTACCTTGTTGGGAACATAGACATTCTGCTTCAGGTGAGCTATGCTACTTACATATCTATGGGGAGGCCCTCGCTCCAACTCATGTTTCCAGTAGAAACTTCCTTTCCTTACAAACCAGCTGTAGGATACATGCTGGTAGATCACATACATTGTTTCTAGATGTTCCCCAACCCTTGATTCTAGATGCAGCAAAGACTCTCTGCTTGTTCCATTCTCACATCTGAATGTGTGTGGAAGCCGTCCTTCACCTATCTTGTTGGGAACATAGATATTTTGCTTAAGGTGAACTACACTATTTACATATATATGGGGAGGCACTCGCTCCAACTCGGTTTTCCAGTGAAAACTGTCTTTCCTTGTAAACTGGCACTAGGAAACATGCTGAGAAATGACAGTCATTCTTCCTACATGTCCCACAGCCCTTGATGCTTGATGCAGCAATGCCTCTCTCCTTGTTCCATTCTCAGATCTGAATGTGTATGGAAGCCGTCCTTCACTTACCTTGTTGGGAACACAGAGTTTCTGCTTAAGGGGAACTATGCAACTTACATATCTCTTGATAGGCACTCGCTCATACTCGGATTTCCCATGCAAGTGGCCTTTCCTTGTAAAGCGGATCTAGGAAAAATGCTAGAAGATCACAGTCAGTGTTTCTAGATGTTCCCAATCCCTTGATGCTAGATGCAGCAACGTCTCTCTCCTTGTTGCATTCTCAGATCTGAATGTGTGTGGAAGTCATCTTTCACATACTTGTTGGAAACAGAGAGTTTCTGCTTGAGAGGAACTACACTACTTACATAGCTATGGGGAGGCACTCTATCCAACACAGTTTTCCAGCAAACTGCCTTTCCTTGCAAACCGGCTCTAGGAAACATGCTGATATATCTGAGTCAATGTTTCTAGATGTCCCCCAATCCTTGGTCTAGATGCAGCAACGCCTCTCTCCTTGTTCCATTCTCAGATCTGAATGTGTTGGAAGCCTTCCTTCACCTTCCTTGTTGGGAATGCAGATTTTCGGTTTGCAGGAAACTATGTGACTTACGTAACTATTCAAAGGGACTCACTCCTACCTGGTTTTCCAGCGCAAAATACTTTCCTTGCAATCCAGATCCAGGATACATGCTGAGAGTCAAAGTCAGTATTTCTTGCTGTCCTCCAGCCCTTGATGTTAAATGCAGAAACACCTCTCTTCTTGTTCATTCTCGGGTTTGAGTGTGTGAGGAAGCCTTCCTTCAGCTACCTTGTAGGGAGCAAAAGTTTCTGCTTTAGGGAAAATATGTGACTTAATTATCTATGGGGAAGCCATCACTGGAAATCGATTTTCAGTCCAAACTACCTTTCCTTGCAAACTGGCTCTAAGAAACATACTGATATATCAGAGTCAGTGTTTCTAGATGTCCCGCAGCCCTCGAAGCTAGATGCAGCAACGCCTGTTTTCTTGTTCCATTCTCAGATCTGAATGTGTGTGGAAGCCAGCCTTCACATACTTTGTGGGAACACAGAGTTTCTGCTCCAGGGGTACTACGTGACTTACATACCTATTGGGAAGCCCTCACTGCAACTCGATTTTTCACTGAAAACTGCCTTTCCTCTTAAACCAGCTCTAGGAAACATGATAGATCACAGATAATGTTTCTAGATGTCCCTAAGCCCTTGATGCTAGATGCAGCAACACCTCTCTCTGTTCCATTCTCTGACCTGAATGTGTTTTGTAGCTGTCCTTCAGCTATCTAGTTGGGAACACAGTTTCTACTTGAGGGGGACTACATGACATACATATCTAGAGGGAGACCTTCGCTCAAACTTGCATTTCCAACGGAAAATGCCTTTCCTTCCAAACCGGCTCTAGGAAACATGCTGAGAGATCGCAGTCAGTGTTTCTACATGTCCCTCAGCCCTTGATGCTAGATGCTGCAATGCCTCCCTCCTTGTTCCATTCTCAGATCTGAATGTGTGCGGAAGCTGTCCTTCACCTACCTTTTTTGGAACACAGAGTTTCTGCAAGAGGGGAAGTACTCCACTTAAATATTTGTTGTGAGGTTCTGGCTGCAACTTTGTTTTCTTGTGCAAAATGCCTTTCTTGGAAACAGGCTCTAGGAAACATGCAGAAAGATCACAATCAGTGTTTCTATATGTCTTTCAGCCCTTGATGCTAGATGCAGCATTGCCTCTCTCCTTGTTCCATTCTCAGATCTGAATGTGTGTGGGAGCCGTCCTTCCCTTACCTTTTGTGAACACTGAGTTTCTGTTTGAGGGGAACTATGCTACTTACATACGTATGGGTAGGCACTTGCTCAAACTCGCTCTTCTAGTGTATACTGCCTTTAATTGGCAACCGGCATTAGGAAACAAATTGAGAAATCACAATCAGTGATTCTGGATATCCACTCGCCCTTGATGTTAGATGGAGCAAAGCCTCTCTCCTTGTTCAATTCTGAGATCTGAATGTGTGTGGAAGCCGTCCTTCACCTACCTTGTTGGGAATATCAACTTTCTTTTTGAGGTGAACTACACTACTTTAATATCTATGGGGAGGCACTCGCTCCAACTCAGTTTTCCATTGCAAACTGCCTTTTCTTGAAAACCAGGTTTAAGTAACATGCTGAGAAATCACAGTCAGTGTTTCTAGATGTCTCCCAGTCCTTGATTCTAGATGCAGCAATGCCTCTCTCCTTGTTCCATTTTCAGCTCTGAGTGTGATTGGAGTCCTTCCTTCACCTACCTAGTTGGGAACAGCGAGATTCTGCCTGAGGGGTACTATTCTACTTACAAATCTATTGGAAGACACTCGCTCCAACTCTGCTTTCCATTGCAAACTGCCTTTCCTTGCAAACAGGCTCTAGGAAAATTGCTGAGCATTCACAGTCATTGTTTCTTGGTGTCACCAAGCACTTAATGCTACATGCAGCAATGCCTCTCTCCTTGTTCTATTTTCAGATCAGAATGTGTGTGGAAGACGTTCTTCCCCTACCTTGTTGGGAACACAGAGTTTCTGATTGAGGTAATCTGCACTACTTATGTATCAAAAGGGAGGCAATCTCTCCAACACCGTTTTCAAGCAAACTGCCTTTCCTTGCAAGCTGGCTCTAGGAAACATGCTGAGATATCACAGTCAGTGTTTCTAGATGTCCCCAAGCCCTTGATGCTAGATGCAGCAATGCCTCTCTCCTTGTTCCATTCTCAGATCACAGTGTGTGTGGAAGCCATCCTTCACCTACCTTCTTTGGAACACAGAGTTTCTGCATGAGGGGAAGTATGCTAAGTACATATCTATGGGGAGTCACTCACTCCAGCTCGTTTTTCCAATGCAAACTGCCTTTCTTTGAAAACCGTCTCTAGAAAACATGCAGAGAAATTACAGTCAGTGTTTCTAGATGCCCCCTAGCCCTTGAAGCAAGATACAGCAACGCTTCCCTCCTTTTTCCATTGTTAGAGATAAATATATGTGAAAGCCATCGACCAACTACCTTGTTGGGATCACTGAATGTTTGCTTGAGTGGAGCAATGCTACTTACATATCAATGGTGAAGCACTCTCTCCAAGTTAGATTTCAAGTGCAAACTGCCTTTCCTTGGTAACTGGCTCAAGGAAACATGTAGAGATATCACAATCAGAGTTCCAGATGTCCCCTAGCACTTGGTGCTAGATGCAGTAACACCTCCCTCCTTGTTCCATTCTCAGATCTCAATGTGTGTGGAAGTCGTCCTTCACCTACCTTGTTGGGAACAAAGATTTTCTGCTTTAGGGGCACTAGAATTCTTGCATATATATGGGAAGACACTCACTCCAACTTAGTTGTCATTGCAAACTGCCTTTCTTTACAAACCAGCTCAAGGAAATATGCAGAGATCACAGCCACTGTTTTTAGCTATCTGCCAGCCCTTGATGCTTGACGCAGCAACAGCTCTTTTCTTTTATCATTCTCAGATCGGTATGTGTGTGGAAGCTGGCCTTTCCATACTTTGTTGGGAACACAGAGGTTCTGTTTAAGGGGAACTACGTGACTTACATATCTATGGGGAAGCCCTTGCTGCAACTTGATTTTTCACTGCAAACTGCCTTTCCTTGAAAACCGGCTCTAGGAAACATGGTGATATATCAGACAGTGTTTCTAGATGTCCCTAAGACCTTGATGCTAGATGCAGCAACACCACTCTCCTTATTAGATTCTCAGATCTGAATTTGTGTGGAAGACGTCCTTCCCTTACCTTGTTTCGAACACTGAGCTTCTGCTCGAGGGGATCTATGCTACTTACATATGTACGGGCAGGCACTTGCTCAAACTCGTTGTTCTGGCATATACTGCCTTTCCTTGGGAACCGGCATTAGGAAACATATTTAGAAATCACAGTCAGTGATTCTGAATATCTGCTCGCACTTGATGCTAGATGGAGCAATGCCTCTTTCAATGTTCCATTCTCAGATCTGTGTGTGTGGAAGTCGTCCTTCACCTTCCTTGTAGGGAACATTATGTTTTGGCTTGCGTGGAACTATTCTACTTACATATCTACTCAAATGGATTCACGTCTACTCTTTTTTCCAGCACAAAATGCCTTTCCTTGCAATCCAGCTCAAGGATACATGCTGAGAAATCACAGTCATTATTTCTAGATATCCCCCATCCCTGATGTTAGATGTAACAACGTCTCTCTCCTTGTTCCATTATCAGATCTGATTGTGTGTGGAAACCGTCCTTCACCTACCTTGTTTGGAACACAGAGTTTCTACCTGAGGGGAAGTATGCTAATTACATGTTTATAGGGAGGTTCTAGCTCCAACTTAGTTTTCTTGCACAAACTGCCTTTTCTTGGAAACAGGCTCAAGGAAACATGCTGATAGATCACAGTCAGTGTTTCTAGATGACCTCCAGGCCTTGGTGCTAAATGCAGCAAAGCCTCTCTCACTGTTCCATTCTCAGATTTGAGTGTGTGAGGAAGCCATCCTTCATCTAACTTGTTGGGAAAACAGAGTTTCTGTTTGAGTGGAAGAACATGGTTTACATATCTATGGGGAGGCCCTCGCTTCAACTTAGTTTTTTAGCACAAACTGCCTTTCCTTCCAAACCAGCTCTAGTAAACATGATGAGAAATCACAGTGAGTGTTTCCAGATGTCCCGCAGCCCTTGATGCTGGATGGAGCAACACCTCGCTCCTTGTTTAATTCTCAGATCAGAATGTGTGTTGAAGCAGTCCTTCACCTACCTTCTTGGGAACACAGAGTTTCTGCTTGAGGGGAACTATGCTAGTTACATATCCATGGGGAGGCCCTCACTCCAACTCGGTTTTCCAGTGCAAACTGCCTTTCCTTACAATCCAGCTCTAGGAAACATGCTGAGAAATCACAGTATGTGTGTCCAGATATTCCCCAGCCATTGATACTACATGCAGCAATGCCTCTCTTCTTGTTCCATTCTCAGATCTGAATATGTGTGGAAATCGTCCTTATCCTACCTTGTTGGGAACACATAGTTTCTGCTTGAGGGGAACAAAGCAACTTACATTTCTACAGGAAGAAGCTCCTCCTACTTGTTTTCCCAGCACAAACTGCCTTTCCTTGCAAAGTGACTCTAAGAAACATCTGAGAAATCACAGTCAGTGTTTATAGATGATGCCCAGCCCTTGATGCTAGGTGCAGCAATGCCTCTGTTCTTGTTCCATTCTCAGATCTGAAGGTGTGTGGAAGCCATCCTTCACCTACCTTGTTTGTAATACCGAATTTTTGATGAGAGGGAACTATGCTACTTACATATCTATAGGGAGGCACTCCAGCTCGGCTTTCCAGTGCACACTGACTTTACTTGGAAACCGGCTGAAGGAAACACTTTATTAAATCAGTGTCATTGTTTCTACTTGTACCCAGGTCCTTTATGCTGAATGAATATGCCACTCTCCACATTCTCATATCTGAGATCTCAATGTGTGTGGAAGCTGTCCTTCAGGTTGTTTATTTTTAACACAGTGTTCCTGGGTTAACTGAACTACGCTACATAAATATCTGTGAGTAGGCACTTGCTGGTACTCAGTTTTCCAGCACAAACTGCCTTTCCCTGCAAACCAACTCTAGGAAAAATGTTGAGGGATCAGAGTAACTATTACTAGATGTACACATGCCCTTTATGATAGAAGAAAGAAAGACTCTCCACATGCTCCATTTTGGCATCTGAATATGTGTGGAAGCCATCCTTCAACTACTTTGTTGGGAACATAGGTTTTCTGAGTTAGGGGAATTACACTACTTACCTATATATTGGGAGGCACTCGCTCCAACTAGGTTTTCTAATGCAAATGGCCTATCCCTTGAAACAGCTGTAGGAAATATGCTGAGAAATCAGACTAAGTGTTTCTAGTATACCCATGCCTTTTATGCTAGATGAAAGAACGGCATTCCACATGATCCATTCTGGGATCCAAATGAGTGTGGAAGCCTTCCTTCATATAGCTTGTTGGGAACAGAGTTGTTCTGTGTTCTGGGAACTGCACAACTTAAATATCTATGGGGAGGCATTTATTTTAACTCTTATATCCAGAGAAAACAGCCATTCCCTTTAAAAAGGTTCTAGGAAACATGCTGAGAAATCACAGTAAGTTTTTCTAGATGTAACCATGCTCTTTATGCTAGATGAAATAGCGCCTCTCCACATGCACCATTTGGGATCTGAATGTGTGTGGAAGCTGCTCTCAAAAGATTGTTGGTCACACAGGTGTTCTGTGTTAAAGGAACTATGCTACTTACTTATTTATGGGGAGGGACTTGCTCCAACTAGTTTTTCCTGCGCAAGCTTCCTTTCCCTTGAAAACAGCCCTAGGAAACATGCTGAGAAATCAGAGTACGTTTTTCTAGATATACCCATGCTTTTTATGCTAGATGAGAGAATGGATATCCCCATGCTCCATTCTCGAATCCTAATGTGTGTGGAAGTCGTCCTTCATCCAGCTTTTTGGGAATACCAGGTTTTTATGTTACGGGAAGTATTCTACTTAATTATCTATGGGGAGGCACTAGCTCCAATATTGTTTTCCATTGCCAACTGCCTTTCCGTTGAAACTGACTCTAGGAAACATGATGAAATATCAGAGAATTTGTTTCTAGATGTACCCAAGTGCTTTATAGTAGATGAAAGAATGCCTCTCCACATTCTCCATTCTGCGATCTGAATCTGCGTGGATGTCCTGCTAAATTAGTTTGTTTGGAACACATGTGTTTTGTTTTATGGGAACTACGCTACTTACCTATCGATGAGGAGGCACTTGCTCCAAGACGGTTTTCCAGGCAAACTGCCTTTCCCGTGGAACCAACTGTAGGAAAGATGCTGAGAAATAAGTGTAAGTATTTCTAGATGTAACTATGCCCTTTATGCTAGATGAAAGAAAGCCTCTCCATTTGCTCCATACTGGGGTCCGAATGTGTGTGGAAGCCACCCTTCAACTAGCTTGTTGGAAAAACAGGTGTTCTGTGTTAGGGGAACTAAGCTACTTACATATCTATTGGGAGACACTCGCTCCAACTCGGTTTTGAATTGCAAACTGCCTTTCCCTTGAGACCGGCTGTGAGAAACATGCTGAGAAATCAGAGTAAGTGTTTGTAGATATACCCATGCCTTTTATGCTAGATGAAAGAATGCTTCTCCACATCTCCATTCTGGGATATGAATATGTGTGGAAGCCTTCCTTCAAATAGTTTGTTGCGAACACAGTGTTTTGAAGTTTGCCGAACTACGCTACTTACATATGTATGCCGTGGCAATCACTCCAACTCGGTTTTCAAGTGCAAACTGCCTTTCCTTTAAAACTGGTTCTAGGAAACAGGCTGAGAATTCAGAGTGTATATAGCTGTACAGATGTCCTTTGTGCTAGATGAAAGAATGCCAGTCTACAAGTTCCTTATTTGGTTCGGAATATGTGTGCAAGCCATCCTTCACATAGCTTGTTCAGAACACATAGTTTCTGTGTTAAAGTAACTACATTACATTAATACATATGGGGATGCAGGAGCTCCAACTGTTTTCCAGCACACACTGCTGTTCCATTGAACCCTGCTCTAGGAAACTTGCTGAGAAATCTGAGTGTTTGTGTTAGATGTACCCAAGCCCTTTGTGCAAGATGAATGAACACTTCTCCACAAGTTCTATTCTGGGATCCAAATGTGGGTGTAAGGCCTCCTTCACCCAGCTTGTTATGAACACATAGTTCCTGTGTTGTGGGAACTACTCTACTTACAAACCTATATGGAGGCACTTGCTCCAACTCTGTTTTCCAGGCAAACTGCCTTTCCCTCGAAACCTGCTCTAGGAAACATGCTGAGAAATAAAAGTGTTTCTAGATGTATACATTCCCTTTCTGCTAGATGAATTAACGCCTCACCACATGTTCCATTCTGGAATACGAATGTCTGTGGAAGCTGTCCATCAACTATCTGGTTGGGAACACAGAGATTCTGAGTTAGGGGAACTACACAAGTTATATACGTATGGGGAGGCAATAGCTCCAACTCGGTTTTCCAGGAAAAACTGCCTTTCCCTTGAAACCGGCTCCAGGAAACATGCTGAGAATTCAGAGTGTTTCTAAATGTACATATGCCTTTCAGCTAGATGAATGAACGCTTCTCCACATGTTCCATTCTGGGAACCGAATGTTGGGAAAACTTCCTTAATCTAGCTTGTTGGAAAACCATAGTTACTGTATTAAGGGAACAATGTTACTTAGAGACCAATTGGGAGGCAATCACTCCTACATAGTTTTCCAGGTCAAAATTCCTTTCCCTTGAAACCGGCTCAAGGAAACATGCTGGGAAATCAGAATAATGGTTTTTAAATCTAATCATGCCCTTTAAGCTACATGAATGAACGCCTCTCCACATGTTCCTATCTGGGATCCCAGTGTGTGTGGAAGCTGTCCTTCACTTAGCTTGTTGGGAAAACATATTTTCTGTGTTAGTGGAGCTTCGCAACTTACAAACGTATGGGGAATCACACATTCCAGCTTGGTTTTCCAGAGTAAACTGCCTGTCCTTTTAACCCAGCTCTGGGAAACACGCTGAGAAATCAGAGTAATTGTTTCTAGCCGTACCCATGCCATTTGAGCTAGAAGAAAGAACTCTTCTCCACATGTTCCATTCTGGTATCTGAATATGTGTGGAAGACTTCTTTAACCAAGCTTGATGGGAACACATTGTTTCTGTGTTGGAGGAACTCTCTACCTACAGATTGATAGGAGGCACTCGCTCCAAAATAGTTTTCCTGCTCAAAATACCTTTGTCTTGAAACAGGCCCTATGAAACATGCTAAGAATTCAGAGTCATTGTTTCTAAATGTACCAATCCTCTAAATGCTAGATGAACTTAATGCCTCTCTACATGTTCCATTCTGAGATCCAAATGTGTATGTAAGCTATTCTTCAACTAGTTTGTTGGGAACACTGAGTTTCTGTGTTAGAGGAATACTCTATTTACAAATCAATACGGAGGCACTCAGTCCAACTCAGTTTTCCAGCGCTGTCTTCTTTCCCTTGAAACAGCTTCGAGGAAACATGTGGAGAGTTAAGACTAACTGTATCTTTAGATACCTATGCCCTTTATGCTAGAAGAAAGAACGAATCTCCACATGCTCCATTCTGGGATCCTAATGTGTGTGAAAGCGATCCTTCATCTAGCTTGCTTTGAACACAGGGTTTCTGTGGCATGAGAACTACACTACTTACATATCCATGGGGAGGCACTTGTTCCTACTCGGTTTTCCAGTGCAAACTGCCTTTCCCTTGAAACTGGCTGTAGTAAACATGCTGAGAGATCAGAAGAATTATTTCTAGATGTACTCATTCCCTTTATGCAAGCTGAAAGATCACCTGTCCCCATGCTCCATTCTGGGATCCAAATGTGTGTGGAAGCCATCCCTCAGAGTTTTGGGAACACTGGGTTTCTGTGTTAGGGGAATTATTCTAGTTACATATCTATGGGGATGCAATCACTCTAACAAAATTTTCCAGGGCAAAGTGCCAGTCCCTTGAAACCGGCTCTAGGAAACATGCTGAGAAATCACAGAAAGTTTTTCTAGATGTACCCATGCCCTTTATGCTCCATGAAAGAACACCTCCCCACATTGTACATTTGGGATTCTAATGTATATGCAAGCTGTCCTTCATCTAGCTTGCTTTGGACACAGGGTTTCTGTTTGATGAGAACTATGCTATTTACATATCCATCAAGAGGTGCTTGCTTCTAATCAGTTTTCTGGAGCAAACTGCCTTTCCTTTGAAACCGGCTGTCGGAAACATGCTGAGAAATCAGAGAATTTATTGCTAGATGTACCCATACTCTTTATGCTAAATGAAAGAACTCCTCTCCACATGCTTCATTGTGGGATACGAATGTGTGTGGAAGTTGGCCTTAAACTAGCTTGTTTGGAACACAGGAATTCTGTGTTAGGGGAACTATGCAACTTACCTATCTTTCGGGAGGCAATTGCTCCAAATTGGATTTCCAGTGCAAAGTGACTTTCCCTTGAAACCAACTCTAGGAAACATGCTGAGAAAGCAGAGTAAGTGTTCATATAAGATATCCTTCCCCTAGCTAGTGGGTAACACGGGGTTTTTGGGTTAGCAGAACAATGCTACTTACATATCTTTGGGGAAGCACTGTTTCCAGCTCGGTTTTCCAGCACAAACTGCCTGTGCCTTGAAACCGCCTCTAGGAAACATGCTGAGAAAACAGAGTAAGTGTTTCTAGATGTACCCATGTCCTTTATGTTAGGTGAAAGAATGCCTCTCTGCATGCTCCATTCTGGGATCTGAATGTGTCTGGAAGTCTTCCTTCAAATAGCTTGTTGGGAACACAGGTGTCCTGTGTTAGAGGAACTATGCAAGTGACCTATCTGGAGGCACTCACTCCAAATCTGTTTTTCAGTGCGAACTGCCTTTCTCTTAAAATTGGCTCTAGGAAACATGCTGAGTTATCAGATAAGTGTTTCTAGATGTACCTATGCCTTTTATGCTAGATGAAAGAGTGCCTCTCCACATGCTCCATATAGGGATCCGAATGTGTGTGGCTATAGGAAAAAAAGCTGAGAAATATGGGTAAGTGTTAGAAACACTTGCCCTTTAGGCTACCTGAATGAATTCTTCTCCACATATCCATTCTGGGATCCAATGTGTGTGCACTCCGTCCTTCGTCTAACTTGTAGGGAACACAGATTCTGTATTAGGGAGACAGGCCTACCCATATATATAAGGGGAAGCACTAGCTCCAACTCGGTTTTCCAATGCAAGCTACCTTTAATTGAAACTGGACCTATAAACATGCTGAAAAATCTGGGTCCGTGTTTCTACATGTACCCTTGTACTTTAGGCTAGCTCAAGGAATGTTTCTCAACATGTTCTATTCTGGGATTTGAATGTGTGTGGAAACCTTCCTTCACCTACCTTGTGTGCAGAGAGATTCTGTTTTATGGAGACAGGCTTACCTATATATATAAGGGGTGGCACTTGCTCCAAATCCGTTTTCTATTGCAAACTTCTTTACCTTGAAATAGGCCCCAAGAAACATGGTTAGAAATGAGAGTAACTGTTTGTAGATGTACCTTTGCCCTTTAGGCTAGTTGAATGTATGCCTCTTCACATATTAAAATCTTGGAACTGAGGAAGCCAAGATGGTGGAGTAGAAGGATACTCATAGCTCACCCTCTCCCACAAATGCACCAAGACTCACATCCACAGTCCCACTCAGCCAAGCAGAGCACCTGCAGAACTCCAACAGAATATTGTCCTCTTCAAAAGATAGAGACTCCAAAAATCTAGTAGGAGAAAAGGAAAAAAGAAAGAAGAAAAGGCAAAGCAGAGTGGGATGGGTCCTGGGGGAGGGAGCAGAAAAGAAGGACTGGTGCTAGTTTGGTGGGTCTCCCCTCTCCAACTGAGAGACTGGCAGGAGAGAGGGGGAGCCTCTGAGGCTCGGATCTGTACAGAGCAGCCCTTGACCAACAGAACTAAGTTAAACAGGCACAGGGGCTCCCTGCAACACCCAGCCAGAGACACGGGCCAGCAGCCAGGGCCAGGACCAGACTGCCCAAGGCAGGTGGAGGATGGGGGCAGCTGCACTGAGGCAGCCCCAGGGGGCTGCAGAGGGCTGTGCAACATGGGTGTGGGTGCACAGGGCAGAAAAACCTGGGCCCTCCATAAAACAACTGGTTGACATGCCCTGGGGGAAGGATGCATACCCTCATATATGAAAATCCATGGAAAGTTTTCAGGTGAAGAGAGGCTGGCCTCAAGCACAGCCACCATATCCTCTGGTGCTTAGCACCCAAGTGGGGTTGGGGGCAAAACCTGCATCTGCACCTAAGGACTTAGACTCAAGGGCCAAGCAGAGACTTGACAACAGCCTGAGGCAGATAGGATCTTTCCGTCCTGGTCCCTCAGAAAACTTACTCTGCCAAGACAAACAAGGAGATTGGTTTTGGCCTTCGGCAGTGACAGGGATGTTCCTCAGTCTTCCCTGAGACCACCTGTGGTGCATGGACCCAGGCAGAGAGCAAAGCAGCACAAAGCAGCAAAGCGACTGGCACCAGGAGAAGGAGGGTGGCCCCAGATTTTTGGGCAGGAATGCAGCCCCTGACCACAGTGCTGGGAGGGGGAGTGACCCACCCTTCTACCTGGCCAGTCTGCAAAATCTGACTGTGGCATCGGGAGGGGCAGTGACATGCCCGCCCATAGCAAAGGAGAGCTGCACCTGACTCAGTGTTGGGAGGAGGCACAATCTGCTTGCTGAAAGGCACTGGGAGCAGCACAGACAAGGGTGCCAATGGACGGCCTCTGGAAACAGCAAGCTGAGCTTCCAAAACAGGATAAACACAGAAAGATCTCACATCAAAAGCACACAGTCTACAGGAGAACACTGAGCCCCTCCTTTTTTGTTTTTATAAATCTGTTTTTACCTGTTATATTTTCTATCACACTTTTAATTTTTACTTCTTAATTCATTTTTATTTCTCTTGGCTTTGATGTCCTGTTATTGATTACACACAAGTTTCAGATACATCTTTTCCACTTTTTTCCTTTTTTAAAGGTTTTTAAATGACATCTCAACCGGATTGCTGTTCTGCTTCAACTTGCTCTTCTATCATTCATTATACACTCTTTTCAAACCTTTTTTTCTCCATTCTTTTAAAATTCTTTCTCTCTTTTTTTTTCTAAGTCTTATTCCTACATAGGCATTAGATAGATACATTTCTTAAGGAGAAAAATAGATAACTGAAACTCCATAAACCACAGTGCCAGAGAGGCATGAGCATGATGAAGAAGCAGAGAAAGCATCCCCAATTAAAAGACCAAGAGAAATACCCTGAAAGAAAATCAATGAAATAGACATTGATAGCCTACTAGATCAACATTTCAAAAAAGGAGTGATCAAAGTATTGAGGGAACTAAAAGAGATAGTGTTTAGAGAAATAAAATATGCCAAAAATGAAATTGAAGCTATAAAGAAGAGCCAAGTAGAATTGATAAACTCATTGACTTAGATGAGGAGTGATCTAATGGCTGAGCAAACCAGACTAGAAAATGCAGAGGAACGAATTAGTGACCTACAAGACAGGACAATAGAAAGCACCCAATGAGAAGAGCTACAAGATAAACAAATTAAAATAAATGAAAATGACATAAGGGACCTATGGGATAATATAAAGCATCCCAATCTTTGCATAATAGGGGTCCCAGAAGGGGGAGAAAGATCAAAGGGGATTGAAAAGGTTTTTGAAGAAATCATGACTGAAAACTTCCCAAACTAAAGAAGGAATCAGATATCCAAGTATAGGAAGCTCAGAGGGTCCCAAACAGGAAGAACCCAAAAAGACCCACAACAACACATATCATAATCATGATGGCCAGAGTCAAGGATAAAGAAATGATCCTAAAGTCAGCAAGAGAAAAGCAAAGAGGGAGTTACAAGGGAACCGCCATAAGACTTTCAGCTGATTTCTCTACACAAACACTACAGGCCAGAAGGGAGTGGCAAAATATATTCAAAGCCCTGAATGAAAAAAAGATGCAGCCTAGTATACTTTATCCAGCAAGGCTATCCTTTAGGATAGAAGGAGAGACAAAGAATTTCACAGACAAGAAAAAACTACAAGAGTTTAGCAACACTAAACCCATGCTAAAAGAAATATTGAAAAGTCTATTCTAAATAGAAAAGCAGCAGGATGCTACATAAATGAGAAACTCACAACTGGAAAGGTGATAACTCATGAATTACAAATAAAATAAACACAAAATTATAAAAGAAGGCATATAAATCATTGAGAGTGGGAGAGGGAGGAAGGAAAATATAGAATTTTTTTCTTTTTTAAATTTCTTGTTCTCAGTAGAACATGTACTTGGGCACAAAAGAAACCTCAACAATTTTAAGAAGATAGAAATTATCTCAAGCATCTATACTGACAACAATGCCATGAAACTAGAAATCAACAACAGAGAAACAAAGAAGAAGAAAAGGAAAGCTTGGAGATTAAACAAAATGTTATTAAAAAAAAAACAATGAGTCAATGAGGAAGTGAAAGCTGAAATTAAAAAATACCTTGAGACAAATGACAATGAAAGCATAACCACACAAAATTTATGGGACACAGCAAAGGCAGTGCTAAGAGGGAAGTTTATAGCAATACAGCCCTTCCTCTAAAAAGAAGAAAAACCTCAAATAAACAATTTAACCCACCAGCTGAATGAACTAGAAAAAGAAGACCAAAAAACCCAAAAGGCAGCAGAAGGAAGGAAATTATAAAGATTAGGGAGGAAATAAAGAAAATAGAGATTAACAAGACCATAGGTAAAATCAACCAAACCAAAATCTGGTTGTTTGAAAAAGTAAATAAAATCGACATAACTCTGGCCAAACTCACAAAGAAGAAAAAAGAGAGAGCACAAATTAGCCAAAAAAAAGAAAGGAAATGGAGAAATTGCAACAAACAAAATAGAAATACAGACTACCATTTGAGCATATTATGAAAAACTATATGTAACAAAACTGGATAACCTACAGGAGATGGACAAGTTTCTGGAAACATTCTGTCCACCAAGACTGAATCAATAAAAACTGACCACTTGAACAAACTGATCACTAGAAATGAAATCTAATTTGCAATAGGAAACCTCCCTATAAATAAAAATCCAGGACCTGATGGCTTCACCGGGGAATTGTACAAAGCATGCAAAGAAGAACTGATACCAGTCCTTCTCAAACTCTTCCAGAAGATTGAAAAGTAGGGAATGCTCCCAAACTCATTCTATAAAGCCACCATCACCCTGATACCACAACCAGGCAAAGACACTACCAAAAAATAAAATTATAGGCCAATATCACTGATGAACATAGATGCCAAAATCTTCATCAAAATATTAGCAAATACAATCCAACAACACATAAAAAAGATTATACTTCATGACCAAGTGGTGTTCATCCCAGGGACACAAGGGTGTTTCAACATATGCAAATCAATCAATGTAATACATCACATCAACAAGAGAAAAGACAAAACCACATGATCATCTCAATAGATGCAGAAAAAGCATTTGATAAAATTCAACACCAATTTACGATAAAAACTGTCACCAAAGTATGTATAGAAGGAACATATCAACATATAAAAGCTATATATGAGAAACCTACAGCCACAATAGTACAAAATGGTGAAAAACTCAAAAGCTTCCCACTAAAATCTGGGACAAGGATGCCCACTATCTCCACTCCTATTCAACACAGTGTTGGAAGTCCTAGCCACAGCAATCAGACAAGAGAGAGAAATAAAAGGATCCAAGTTGGAAAAGAAGTGATAAAAGTGTCACTATATGCCGACAACAAGTTCCTATATATACAAAACCCTAAAAGGTCCACAGAAAAACTACTAGAGCTGATCAAAGAATTCAGCAAGTTAGCAGGTTACAAGATTAACGTTCAAATATCTGTTGCATTTCTTTACACTGATTATGAATAAACAGAAATAGAAAGTAAGGAAACAATCCCCTTTAAAATAGCACCCAAAGTAATAAAATAACAAGGAACAAATCTAACCAAGGAGGTGAAAGAATTATACACAGAAAACTATGAACCAATGATGAAGGATGTTTCCATGTCTTGACTATTGTAGGTAATGCTGCTATGAACATTGGGGTGCAGGTGTCACCTACAGCCTAAATGTCCATTAACAAATGACTGGATAAAGAAGAAGTGGTATATATAAACTATGGAATACTACTCAGCAACACAGGCTGACAATATAATGCCATTTGCAGCAACATGGATGTTCGTGGAGAATGTCATTAAAGTGAAGTAAGCCAGAAAGAGAAAGAAAAATACCATATGAGATTGCTCATCTGTGGAATCTAAAAAAACAAAACAAAACAAAACCAACAAACAAAAAACCCAAAAAACAAACCAAAAAAAAAACAAATCATAAATACAAACAGAAGTAGACTCATAGACATAGAATACAAACTTGTGGTTGTCAAGGGGGCAGGGGGTGGGAAGTGATAGTCTGGAATTTCAGAGTTTTAGAATAGATAAACAAGATTACACTGTACAGCACAGGGAAATATATACAAGATCTTATGGTAGCTTACAGAGAAAAAAATGTGACAATCAATATATATATGTTCATGTATAACTGAAAAAATTGTGCTCTACACTGGAAATTGACACAACATTGTAAAATGATTATAAATCAATAAAAAATTTAAAAGAAACATTGATGAAGGAAATTAAAGAAGACTTTAAAAATTGGAAAGATATCCCATGCTCTTGGATTGGAAGAATCAATATTGTTAAAATGGTCACACTGCACAAGACAATTGACATATTTAATGCAATCCCTATCAAATTACCCAGGACATATTTTGCAGAACTAGAATAAATCATAATAAAATTTATATGGAACCATCAATGACCTAGAATTAACAAAGCATTACTGAAGAGAAAGAAAGAGGCTGGAGTAATCATTCTCCAACACTTCAGACAATACTATAGAGCTACAGTTATTAAGACAGCAGGGTATTGGTACAAAAACAGACATATAGACCAATGGAACAGAAAAGAGAACCCAGAAACGAACCCACAAGCTTTTGGTCAACTAATCTTTGATGAAGGAAGCAAGAATATACAATGGAATAAAGACTGACTCTTCAGCAAATGGTATTGGGAAAACTGGACAGCAGCATGTAAAACAATGAAGCTAGAACACTCCCTTAACAACATACACAAAAATAAACTCAAAATGTATCAAAGACTTAAATATAAGACAAGATACAATAAGAGGCAAACATAGGCAAAACATTATCTGACATACATATCAAAATTTTTCTCCTAGTAGAAGTAAAAGCAAGAATAAATAAATGGGACCTAATGAAATTTACAAGATTCTGCACAGCAAAGGAAACCATAAGTAAAATAAAAAGACAACCTACGGAATGGGAGAAAATTTTGCAAATGAAATCGATAAAGGCTTGAACTCCAGAATATATAAGCAGCTCATATGACTCAAAAAGAAAAAAATAAATGACACAATCCAAAAATGGGCAGAAGATCTAAACAAGCAATTCTCCAAGGAAGACATACAAATGATCAATAGACACATGAAAAAATGTTCAATATCACTAATTATCAGAAAAATGCAAATCAAAACTACAATGATGTATCACCTCACACCAGTCAGAATGGCCATCATTCAAAAGTCCACAAATGACAAATGCTGGAGAGGCTGTGGAGAAAAGGGAACTCTCCTACACTGCTGGTAGGAATGCAGTTTGGTGCAGCCACTGTGGAAAACAGTATGGAGATTCCTCAAAAGACTAGGAATAGACTTACCATATGACCCAGGAATCCCACTCCTGGGCATATATCCAGAAGGACCCCTACTTCAGGATGACACAGGCACCCCAATGTTCATAGCAGCTTTACAATAGCCAAGACATGGTAACAGCCTAAATGTCCAACAGATGACTGGTTAAAGAAGAAGAGGTATATTTATACAATGGAATAATATTCAGCCATAAAACCCGACAACATAACGCCATTTGCAGTAACATGGATGTTCCTGGAGAATGTCATTCTAAGTGAAGTAAGACAGAAAGAGAAAGAAAAATGCCATAAGAGATCACTTATATGTGGAATCAAAAAAAAAAAAAATAAAAGCATAAATACAAAACCGAAGTAGACTCAGAGACACAGAATACAAACTTGTGGCTGCCAAGGGGGAGGGGGGTGGGAAGAGATAGATTGGGATTTCAAAATTGTAGAATAGTTAAACAAGATTATATTGTATAGCACAGGGAAATATATACAAGATCTTATGGTAGCTCACAGAGAGAAAAATGTGAAATATATGTTCATATATAACTGAAAAATTGTGCTCTAAATAGGAAATTGACACAACATTGTAAAATGACTATAAATCAATAAAAAATGTTAAAAAATAAATCTCGGAACTGAATGTGTGTGGAAGCCATCCATCACTTACCTTTTTGCGAACACTGAGTTTCATTGATTTGGACACAGTCATACCTATGTGTATATATGAGGAGGCACTCTCTCCAACTCGATTTTCCATCGCAAACTGCCTTTACCTTGAAACCGGCTCTAGGAAACACGGTGAGAACACAGGGTAAGTGATTCTATATTTATCCTTGCCCTTTAGGCTAGCTGAATGTATGCTTCTCCACATGTTCCATTCTGGGATCCAGACCCTAACCTTGAACCCTGACCCTAACCATGAACACTTCTCCTATCCCTCAACCCTGACCCTGAACCTGCCCCAGCCCCAGACCCAGCTCCAACCCTAACCTTGACCCAACCCCAACCACAATCCCAAACCTAACCCAACCCAAACCCTAACCCTAAACTCAATCCTAAACCTAACCCCAATCACAACCACAAACACAAACACAAACCCAAACCCAACCCCAACCACAAACTTGTCCCAGACCTCTAACCTGACCCCGAACCTCACCCTCATCCTGACCCTCACCCTTATCCTCTCCCTCAACCTCACCCTCTCCCTCAACCTCATACTAAACATGAACATGTACCCTAACCATCACCTGAGCCAGCATCCTATTTACCTGTGCCCTAAACTTGTACCCTGAGCCCTAGCCCTATCACAGCACTAGCCCTGAACTTGACCCTGACCCTGACCCTAGCCCTGACTCTGGCCCAAACCCTAACCCTGGCCCTGGTTTTAGTCCTAGCCCTGGTCCTAACACTAGTCCTATCCAAGCCCTGACCCAGAAGCCCTGACCCCATCTGCTGACCCTGACCATAAACACTGTACCTGAACATGACCCTGACCAACATTGACTCTAGACCTGTCCCTGAACATTGTCCCCACACCAAAAATACTGACCTTAACACTGACCACTGCCTCCTATCCAGACCCTAATGCTGAACCCTGAACTTGACCCTGACCCAGACTCTGACCCAGACCCAGATGCTGAACTGGACCTTACCTTAACCCTACACTTAACACTAACCCTAATCCTACCTTAACCCTACCCTAACCCTAAACCTAAACCCTAACCTGAAACCAAGCCTTTACCATAACCCTAGCCATAGACAGAGCCCTAGCCCTAACCCTGACCCTGAACCAAAACACTGACCCTGAACCTGAACCCTGACCCTAAGCCTGAACACTGACCATAAGCCTGAACCCTGACCTTAACCTTAACCCTAACCTGATTACAACACCAACCCCGACCCCGAATCAAACCCCAACTCAAGCCTGAACCCGAACCTGAACCCTCACACCCTAACCTGAACCCTAAAACCCTGACCCTGACTCTGACCTTAGACCCTAAACCCTAGACCCTGACCTAGACCATGACCCAGACCTTCACCTTTGCCCTGACCCATAATGCCTAACCCAGCTCTTGCCCATAGACCCAACCACAGCCCATACTCATGACATAAACATCCACTATTTCCCCAGACCCCTGTTCCCTAGCACTGACCCCTAACACCCTTTGCCTAACCCTTACCACTTACTATTTTACTTTCACCCTGTCTCTACCCCTCATCCCTTAATCCTATTTTCTTGGAATAAACTAAGACTATCTTGATGGAATAAAATCCCACAGAAACATCACAAAAACAATCAATTTGCCTATTAAATTCGATTCCTCCACTTACCTAAAGTACTACTTACCTTAATTTAACCACACAATAAAAAGATTATGGACCTTAAGCAAATGTCTCCACAGAAGATTTTATAATTTTTTAACATTTTAAACCAAACAATGTCTTAAATTTTAACATAAAACTAAATGGTATAATAAACAACAATATTACAGCAGGAGAAATCACATAATCTGATTCAATTGATCACAAGAAACTTTAAAAAACTCCACTCTTACTTCATGGTATAAACACTCTTGAAAATAGGGGTAGAAACAAATTATCTTAGTATGATACACAGCATTATAAGAAACAGTAAATAAAAATCTGGAATAAAGCCCAGAGGTTTCCTTTCAACACTTTTATTCACTATTTTCCTGGAACTTCCACAAAAAGCCAGGGTGAAAGACAGTAAAAGTATCAACAAATAAAATTGTTACACTAAAAACAAATCTATTCACCAATCAGATGACATCATCATATATATATATATATAAATCTTGAAATCATGAACAATTCATTAAGTAGCTCAACTTTTAAGCTGTAAGCAACTCAAATACTTCAGCAAGTAGACAATACAAATTGTCAATGTATCAGAATTTCTTTCTTGTACACAGTAACAATGAATAATGTCAAGAATAATTTAACAGAATTATATTTTACATAATATCAATATTACTAGAATACTTAAGAATCAATTTTATCAAGGTGTAAGACTAGTAAATTGAAATGGAAAAGACATTACCAAAAGAAATAAAATAAAACCTTAAAAAAAGAAGACATCCCATGTTGATAACAAAACTAAACATGGAAGGAGTGCCCAAAGCAATCTAGAGAGAAATAGACTGAAGCCAGTTTACTAGAAGATTTATCTGCTGACTGAAACTTCCTGTAGTGGAAGCCCACCAATCTACTAAGTATTTTCCTTAATTAAAGTGTTTGATTGGCTTCAATTGATGTAGTGCAAACTCTTGTAATCTGTATTTTCAGAAATGAAATTGTACTTCCTTAAACATTTGAAAACTCTTGGTGTGTACAACCTGAATCCATGCTTAAGCACTGATACCGTTGATATTAAGGCAGTAATCCTGTGACTGTTAGGATTAGTAATAATCAGAGTGTTGTTTTCTATGTTTAAAATCTCATTTTTTTTATAATTTATTGATAAAATTATAGGTAGTGCCTTGGAGGATTTTAGCCAGAAGTACAAATATATGTTGAATAATGCTGCAAGGAATATTAATATTTGTAGGTTGATGTTAATGAATTTTGTTATATCTTGAGTTATTACTCATTTGAGGAAAAACCCTTATACTGGTGGCAGACCACCTAAGACAATATGATGATGGGGATAAAAATTGTGATCAGAAGAGTTTTATTTTATGTGTGTGATAATGATACTGTTGCAGTCCATGCACAGGGCATAAATATTAAGTTGACAGAGTTTTTGATACAAATTAGTGCATTTAGGGTTGTCATGATTGGATTACACATTGTAATAGCTTTTATTCATCTTATATGGACAGTTGATGAGTAGGCTATACATTTTGTAGTGGGTTTTGTTAGTCTGTCTCAGCTGCTGATGATACTTCATAATACAGCTTTGATGAATAGTATGTTTAGTGGGCAGTGAGATTTGGTGTAACACATAGGGGTGTACATTTGTCACATTAATAAGATTGGCTCTATTGTATGACGTATGCCCTGTATAAATTCAATCACTCAGAAAAGAAATGGGGGAAGTTCAATTTTATGTCTAGGGCTATTGTTAAAATGGTGGATGCTCTTAGATTAAAGAACTTTGTACTTGTTCATTGACTGGAGTATACTAGATTAATAATAATATCCAATATAAACAGTATTGATGTGGTGTTTTTTGTTAGAAAATACTTGTTGGTTGCTTCTATAACTTGTGCATTTAATTTTCTTTTAGAATGGAAATACTAGTACCATGTGAGCTTTTTATTAAAATAATGATTCCTGAGATAATGTTCAGTAGAATGACAGTAAAAATAGGGTTTACTAGTCTACTAAACATATAAAACAATACTCTTAGGCTATGTGCCTGATAGTTTATTTAACAGACTATATTCACCATAGAATGTGGTATAATGTGGTAGCATGAACATTTTAAAATTCTTAGGGGTAGGATCAATTCCTATGATTCTAGGAACTGATTAGACCTGTTTTATTTACTATTTTAAAAGAACTATTTTGGGGGAGGGTATAGATCAGTGGTAAATTGTATGCTTAGATGATGATGATAATAATAATAATAATATATTAAATATTTTAAATGATTATAATAATAATAATAATAAATTTAAACATACATAAATAAACCTACTTACTTCCCCCTTAAAAGCAGAGCAAAACAAACAAAAACTCTTTGCTCAGACATAATTCTTATGTTTGTAGTGGGATGCCTGATGCACTGACAGGTACTGAAACATATACATAGAGCTAGTCTTTGTGTTAATTTTTTTCATAAATAAGGGATGTATAAAAAGAAATCTAAAAAGAGAACATAAATCCAAAACAGAAATAGATTCATAGACATAGAATACAAACTTGTGGTTACCAAGGGAGAGAGGGATGGGAAGGGATAAACTGGGAGTTCAAAATTTGTAGATACTGACAGGCATATGCAGAATAGATAAACAAGATTGTACTGTATAGCACAGGGAAATATATACAAGATACTGTGGTAGCTCACAGGGAAAATAATGTAACAATATATATATATATATATATGTTCATGTATGTCTGAAAAATTTTGCTCTACACTGGAATTTGACACAACATTGTAAAATTACTATAACTCAATAAAAATGTTAAAAAATAAGAGATGTATAAGATGATCATCTCAAAATTGTGTGTAGGATATTCAAATTCATAGAAAGGATATTGTTAGGAGACATGTTTGAATAATAACATTGGCTGTATGTAATTTGGCTGTATATAATTCTGTTATCTAGGGATTTTGAAATGCCCTTAAAAATAGAATAATTTTGAAACCATTTATTATAGTGATACTGACATATTCAGCTATAAAGATCAGAGAAAATAGACCTGATACATATTCTACATGGAAGGTATATACAAGTTTTGATTCTCCTGTTAAATCAAAATGGGGCTCTGTTGATTTCTGCTACAGTAGAGGTAAATATAATAAAAATCTAGCTAGGGTTTGGGAGGGGAAAATTAATCATAGGTATTCTTGTTTAATAACTGAGAGTATAAATGATCCATTAATCAGTAGGAATGATAAACCAATAATTGCTAGTTTACTTTATTTGAGATTGTGCTCTTGCCCATAAAGCTCTGATTAGTGTGTATTTTTAATATTATACTCATCCAGATCAGAGCATGGAATAAGAAGCTAGGCTTCATACAGCCAGTATAAGAAGTGTGCCTAAGTTTACGTCAGTGGATAGTGGATAAGTTATGTTAAGAGGAACTGCTAATGTGAAAGCCATGGTTAAGGCCAGCATTGGTGCAATAATATACATAAATTGATGATATTTGGGCCTCTCTAAATTTCCAGAACCTAGGAATTCCCTTTAATTAATGTGAAAAGTGACACAGTGAGCAAACCTGTAATACTTAGTAAAAGAATGTAGATTATAAACCTGTTCTTAGGAAGAGGACTTAACCTTGAGGAAATAAAGATTTATGTTTGATGCAATTGTTGTGTTCTGCTACCGTAGCAAACTATGTTCTACAATAGGGTATGTATAAATTATTAAAATTTTACTGTATCACCAATTAATTTGATGGTGCTTTTATAAAGTGACCCTTAATTCTCTTGTCCTCTCATACTGGGACAAGTGTGTAATACATACAAACTTATTGGGATCAATCCAGTCTGAACTCATATCTCACAGAACTTTAATCATTAAACGAAGCATTTTCAGCAGTTACAACACTGGGATCTTCTGATCCAATTCTGAGGGTATAAAATCTATTGCTGAAATGAATTCTAAATTTGAATTGAGCTATTATTCTTAGAGTACTTTTTTCTGTTAATCAATGTATTGGATCAATACATGCTACAGCATTTTGAAAAGCTGGTCTAAATTTTAATCACTTGGAGCTTGTTATATTCATTGGGGCCACCACAACCAAAATTATTAACCCATTAAAAGCTATGCTATCCGTTAAGATTCAGTTATTTATTTTATAGATTAAACACATAAAGCACCAAAGGATCTTCTCATTTTATATGGCTCCCACCTCTTATTGGGAAGGTCAATTTCACTGATGAAAAGAGATAGTAAAAACCTTATGCCATTCTCCCAGCTGCTTATTTAGAAAACAAGTGATTATTCTCCATTTTCAGTGTCAGGAAACCATGGCCATTAAATATGTCCTTTGTTAGGCAGTGCCTCTAAGATTAGAAGTGCTAGAGGTAATCTTCCTGGTAAACATGCAGGACATGTGATTACAAAGTTCCTTTTCCTTTTACAAAGTAATTCCTTAAATGCAAACCTGTGTTGGACTAACAGTTTTTTAAAAATAATTAAGTATTGCTTAGGGTTTATTTTGCTGTTAACCATCAGTAAGTGATTCATCCTGATATAAGCTTATGCAAGGATAAATATTTCTTGCTACCAATATGAATAGTATTGCTTTTACTAACTAATAGATTAGTCCAGTATTAAATTATGAGGTTTATTATTTTGCTATTGATATTGAGATGAATGTGTTCTTAACCTTGAATACTTTCTTAATTGGTGGCTGCTTTTAAGCAAACTACAGCATTGTTTATGCTTATTCTCTAGAGAAACTTATATCCTGCATCTACATACCTGTACATTTTAAAATTATACTAAATTGTATTAACAGTTTTGTTTTTAATTAATAATTAAAATTGAACTAAAATTATTTTCTGAACAACCTGTTATCATCAGACTTGTTGGGCTTATTACCTCTACTCATAAATCTTCTATTATACCATATAGATGAATTTGTTCCAGTAAACTGTTCATAAATACATCCTCTGGTTTCAAGGTATTTAACTTATTACATCTTTCCCTAATGGTACTTTATACTACTAGATTTAATTTTCTATCTTCAATATATTAAGTGTTAAACAAATCTCTAATTTACTTATGATAGTTGAATATGGTCGGAAACATGGGCTGGCTTTAGTTCAAATTTTTCATGAGGTATGGAATCTACTGGGTGTAAACCAGGTGCTTTTCTTTCAACTACACTTTAATGCATCAAAGCACACTCTCTGGTGTGCTCACCTTGTCATGAATCACCTCCTCATTAATTACTTGTACTTGCTAATGGGCTATAAAAAGTTATCACTATTAGAGTAGAGTGATGGCATGAGTGTGCCTGCTTCATGTCCTGATTGTATTTGTCACACTTCTTAATTTACAACTATGTTCTCCTTTGGTATTTCTTAACAATTTTGTATATATTATTTTGTACTCAAGTTTTCCCTTTACTTGCCATCCAATAGTTTACACTTAGACCTGACATTTTTATATCTAATCATTATGATTATGACTGCTCCTTTTGTGGGTATTCTGAAGATGCTGTTACAGAGACAAACCACCAAAAAAAAAAAACTGATAAAATAAATGAGTTTAGAAAAGTTGTATGATAAAATATCAATACAGAAAAATCAATTCTTAAAATATACACAATATCACTAATTATCAGAGAAATGCAAACCAAAACTACAATGAGGTATCACCTCACACCAGTCAGAATGGCCATCATCCAAAAATCCACAAATGACAAATGCTGGAGAGGCTGTGGAGAAATGGATCTCTCATACACTGTTGGTGGGAATGCAGCTTGGTGCAGCCACTGTGGAAAATAGTATGGAGATTCCTCAAAAGACTAGGAATAGACTTATCATATGACCCAGGAATCCCACTCCTGGGGCTCTGTCCAGAAGGAACCCTACTTCAAAAAGACACTTGTGTCCCAATGTTTATAGCAGCAATATTTACAGTAGCCAAGACATGGAAACAGCCTAAATGTCTATCAACAGATGACTGGATAAATAAGAAGTGGTATATTTATACAATTGAATATTATTCAGCCATATAAATTGACAAAATAAAGTCATTTGCAACAACATGGATGCTCCTGGAGAATGTCATTCTAAGTGGAGTAAGCCAGAAAGAGAAAGAAAAATACAATATGAGATCACTTATATGTGGAACCTAAAAGAAACAAACAAACAAACAAACAGCATAAATACAAATCAGAAATAGACACATAGACATAGAATACAAACTTGTGGTTGCCAAGGGGTCGGAGGGTGGGAAGGGAAAGACTGGGATTTCAAAATTGTAGAATAGATAAACAAGATTATACTGTATAGCACAGGGAAATAAATACAAGATCTTATGGTAGCTCACAGAGAGAAAAATTTGACAATGAATATATATATATATATATATATATATATATATATGTACATGTATAACTGAAAATTTGTGCCCTTAACTGGAATTTGACACAAAATTGTAAAATGATTATAAAGCAATAAAAAATGTTTAAAAAAGAAAAATGAGTTGACTTTCTATATGCTAATAAAGAAGTTCCAGAAAGATAAATTACTAAAATGACCTTATTTCACAATTGTACCAAAAAATAACCAAAATATCTAGAATTAAATTATAAAGGATGTGAAAGGCCTGCACATGGAAACTTATAAAACACTGATAAAGAAATTGATACAGGACACACATCCACAAAATTTGTGCTCATACATTTGAAGAACATTGGTATAACATTCATCAAGCCAAAGCAGTGTACACATTAATTGCAAACTCTATCAAATTCAAATAGCTTTTTTTTTCATGGACACAAAAACCAAGAAATCCTAGCATTTGTGTAGAACAAAGAACCCGGAATAACCTAAATGATCCTAAGAAAGGAGAAAACAGCTAGAGGCATCTTTCTCACTGACTTCACAGTACATGATGAAGCTACAGTCACCTAAACAGTGTGGTAGTGGCACAAAAACTGGCACATGAACCAGAGTGATAGAATAGAGAGCACAGGAATAAACCCAGTTTATGTTGTCAGTTAATTCATTACAAAAGAGCTAAGGACACACAATGGGGAAAGACAGTATCCTCAATAAATGGTGCCAAGAACACCGGAAACCATATCCCCCCAAAATGACACTAGACACTGTCAACATCACACACAAAATTAAGAGTAAACTCCACAAGTTCCCATATAAAGCCCCTTCTCTGCTGGATCCTCTGAAAATGGAAACCCTTAACTGTAACCACATGGAGAAAGCTTCTGCCCACTTTTTCCACATCTTTTACTCTCATGATGTTGCCTCCTGTTGGTTCCTGAAGAAGTCTGGCTCCTGCCTGTGTGTACTTACCTGAGCATTGTCCTGAAGTTGAAACCATGACAGGTCATGAAGAGGCCCAGCCTCCACTAGCTCCATGAGGAGCCAAGTCCCTCAGTGATAAACGTGCACCTCAAGGGTCAGAGAGTGGGCATGGAGCCACCTTCTGACCAGCTGGGAACTGCAGGTGCAACCACTCAATGTTTACCAAGTGTACTCTAAATTGTCCATACAATTATAAAAATGCACATCTATAAATATTCTAAAGGAAAACATGTAAGAAAATCTACATAACCTTGTCTAAGTGATGAACTTTTTTAAAAAAAATCCCCAAATCTATCCACAAAAGTAAAATTTATATCATGGAATTTAAAAAAAATAAAAATTTAAACATTGTTTACAAACTTATTCAGAAAACCTAAAGACAAACCACACACTGAGAAAAATAAATCTACACAACACATACCTGATTAAGGATTTGGACTCAAATTACATCAAGAATTTTATAACAAACAACCCAAATAAAAACTGGCAAAGATCTTAACAAACACCTTTCCAAAGAAAATCATATACCATTAAGGAATTACAAACCAAAATGATGATATAAAAATGCACACGTATTAGAACCACTAAACTCCAAAGAAATGACATTACCTGTGATTGATAGAGAATGAAGAAAAACAGGAACTCTCCCTCACTGCTGGAGGAATCCATGTGTGGCTACTTTGAAAGACAGTTTGGCAGTTTTTTCCAAAGCTAGTCAAAGTACACCTGAGGACCCAACAGTGTGTCTCTAGTATTTAGACAACTGCTTTGAAAGTGTCCAAACAAAACCTAGCCTGCAATTATGCACAACAACTCTACTCATAATGCCTAGAATCTTTAAAATATGAGGATATCCTTCCATGCATGAATACATAAGAAAATTGGGGTATACCCATGTGAAGGATGGCAAATTACACTCTAAAATACATCTCTTTAGCTTGAAGACTACAATGGACAGATTTGTTAAAAAGGAACCATGAGATTCTATGAAACCCAAGTCAATTTTGCCTTTTTGAGGCAATTTTATATTTATAATGGAAATCTCCATTTGAAAGGTTGTGTCCCCCTCTGTACCAGGAATAGAAAAATGACTAAATCTCAAACAACAACAACAACAACAGTAACAACAACAACAACAACAACAACAACAACAACAACAACAAAACCCTCTTATTAATGGAGAAGGCTAAGATTTAAATCTGTACAATGAACATACCCTTCCTTTCTTTTGGTTTCAGATGAAGATGGTATTTCATGTGATGTCTTGGGCCATTTCAGGGAATTACTCAATTTTTTGGGTATCTCCCATGCTTAAAGGACATACGCATGTTACTAAGCTTGTTTATATAATTATGTATAGACAGCTAATACCACAAATGTGTGTACATAAAATGATTTAAATGTTATGATTTAAAATGATTTAAGTGTCATATTATATATTTTTAATCACAATCAAAATAATCAGGAATGTAGTACTGATACAATGCATGATAGTAATACACACTAAAAAGATCCCTAGTGAAAAAAGCCATAAAGAAAAGTTCTCCCAGATGAAGTGATTATCGTGTATGCTTTGAACCCATCAAGGTTGTCAAAATGAGAGAATCTCAGTAACAATTCTAGAAAGAGAAAACAAGCAGTTAGACCTACTGGTGAAAGTCAAAGTGAGCCTATGGATTAAATAATAATGTGGAAAGCATATCACTTCCTCATTTGCACATTATATGGTGGTTCTTCAGGAGAGTGTCCCTGCTTTGGGGAAAGCAGACTACAGTATTTGGTGCAAAGTGCCAACTATGAGGACTTTTTATCATTAAAAAAATTATTGGAAAGTCCAATATTTTCAAAGGAACCATATCAATACCATGGCAGAAAAGTGGATAAGACAGATATCAAATGTTGATATAGAGGCCAATACTTATCCAGACCAAGGTCATCTAAAGTTGTGAAGATAATTGCCCTTGTAGAACTCCACTTGCTATTAAGAGGCAGGGTGGGAGGAGTATACAAGTAGCCATCAAGGTTAAACAATATCTAAATATCCTTATTGTCTTGCATCAGAGGTGCAGATGTACTGTCCTTCTGTCTAAGCATCATCCATGTGAGTTTCTGCCTTGGTCCCCAAGCCATGCATCCACATGTCTATGTAAGTAACTGTCTCATTCCCAACAACATAGCACTGCCAGTAGCTCCTAGACCGGCCAAAGAGAAAAAGAACTTGATGGGATATAGTCAGTGGTAGTGGTTTGGAAGAGGCTGGTTTGGCCATGTGGCATCTTCCTAGGTTTGCAGGCCTCTGTGAGTGAGTGAGGAAGCCTGATATCTGGGTACATGTCAAGGTGACCTCAGCTTGGCTGAGAGGGTGGGTCATTGGTGAAGGTTATAACAGACTTTTCAGGGGTACTTCTGCCTACACTTGTGCAAAATGGTCTGTTCATCCCCAGCACAGATTAGAGAACAACACAGTTCCCACGGGTGCTGCACAAGGCCAAACCTAAAGTGTAATGGCTTACTGACCCTGCCATCGTGTGGTAACTCAAAACCATCATCCATCCAGTAATGTGTGAATTTTCCTGAGAAAAGTGCTTTACAGAATTCAATATAAATTCAATGTAGATTTTATAGAAATTCAATTATAGTGAAGTAGAAATCCACATATGCAAATATATCCCATGCATGCAATAATAATTTTGCCATCATATGTTTCCTAACATAAACAGCTATAATGTAGTTTCTTTAAAGGTTAATTGAAATGAAGAGAGAAGTAGTAAGATCTTAAGCTCCTATAGAGAGACAATTTCACAGCAACAGATATTTGGATGTATGTGGCTTATTTGGGGAGTGATGACAGGAATCCAGAGAGGTGTAGATAGCAAAAAGGGACAGTAAGTCAGGGAAAATGGAAAAGTCAAGAAAGGCGAGTTATGGGACTGGTTCCCCTTCTGGGAAATGAGGTCAATCCCAAAATGGATATTCTGAAGAACTACATAGAATGCACTTCAGAAGTATCCCTTTGAAGGGCAATGTGGAGATTTATCCAACAACTCACATTTCCCATTGATTGAGAGTTTTTGTAGATGTCTTTAACACCCCTAAACTTTCAGGCTGTGCTTGTGCAAAATGAGCTGCCTTTCACAGTTTAAAGAAAATCCGGAGACAGAATAGATGAAAGGCACTCGAGGCAGGACATAGACGTAAGCTTACTGGTACCAGGAATGCTCTGCTACAGTATGTTTGAGAACAGAGGCAAGAGGATGATCAATGAGAATTGGAAATAATTGAAGCCTAAGAATTTGGAAATAGAGTGACCGAATCTGAATAATCCTTTCAGACAAAGCCTTGTACTGAAAATAATTTAAACTTCTGGATTAAGGAAATGTATCTTTTCAAAAGCAATAAAAATGTTAAACTAGTACTGAATGACATCATTAGGCCAAATTTCAAGGGAAAGTGGGAACTCAGTGAGGTAAGTGGAGCATGTAAGCTGTTGTCAAACAAAGGAATGTGCCATCAATTTTGAAGGTATGAGATAAGGGGACATAGTTCAAAAGCCAGAGCTCACCCAAAGAGTCTATGGGGATGAAATGTACTTGATGACCATAGTGAATAATACTGTAGTATATATTTGAAAGTTGCTAAGAGAGTAGATATTAAACTTTCTCATAATAGGAAAAAATATATATAGCTATTTGTGGCAATGGATTTTAACTAGACTTATTGTGATCATTTGTATCAAATACATAAATATGATATATATATATATAATATATCTATTTCAAATCCATGATTTTGTGTACCTGAAATTAATATATGCCAGTTATATCTCAATTTAAAAATAATGTAAATATGCATGTACTAAAATATCAAAGGAGAAAAGAAGAAAAATAAAGGTAAAGGACTTAGGTTTTAATAACATGATATTAACCAATTATGAGAAATAAAAGCAATGTAAAATGGGATGTATAATTCTATATTCTTGCCTCTCAAGAACACTGAAGATTAATGCAATGACAACAGTTCCATTCAACACAAAATGTGATGAAGCTTCAATGGCAAAGTGTCTTTATTAATGAAGAAATATGTTTTGCTTGAACGTTAAAAATTCCAAGCTTGAAATTCCCATAGTAGAGCCCTAGTAAAGCATTCTTGCTGCAGTTTGAGGGGCTAAAACTTTCACTTCAAAAAATAACTTCAGATAAGAATACTCCCTAAATTATATGAGGCAAATGAATAACTGTGCATTGTTTGTTTTTTTCAGCTTAAAGGGAATAGATGCTATCTCATCTCTCCTGAAAATTATCGACTATTTCACACATCATAGAGTCATTAATTATAATTCCAGCATTATTTGATAATAAAACTAGAATGGGTTTTATTATACATAAAAGTATATGTTATATTAGAAAATATAATAACAGTATAATATATATTAATCACTTATTGTATTCCTGGAACTGTGCTAAACTTGCTCAATGTTAATATATTAAATGTGATCACTATACACCTTGTGTGATTCTCAATGTGATTGTGATATTTGTCAATTCATTGACTTCCCAACTCCAAGTCTACTCTTTATTTTCTATTCTGAAAAATTAGAGCTTAACTCCTCAAGTATTTTTCCTTGGCAAAATGGCAAAGTTAAGCTTTGTCCGTAGAAGGTGTTAGGAGGACAGACACGGTCTAGTGGGAGACCTCCTTTAGATATTGAAAGACTAAACTAGTTATTCTTAACATTTTCTGTACATAAACATCAACAGGGATGCTCTTAAAAATGCTCACACTTGACCTTTGGACCATCACCAGAGTGTCTGATTTAACAGAGCTGGACATGGAGCTAAGCATGAGTGTTTTTTTAAGGCCTCCTTCCCAAGTGATTTTAATTGCAAGCCAAGGATGAAAACAATTGGAGTACATCTACAAAGAAAGTGTGAACTTGAAGGGAATCTGCCTTCCCTCACTCCCAATGCATTATATACAATGTTGATTTGATACAGTATGGAAAGGAGAGAGAAGAGAAGCAAAAAAAAAAAAAAGATTCATGGCTATCATATTTATTTGCAGCCAGGGGTTTGTTTGTAAGTGTATGTTTTTTTATTATTCAAATATGGTGAGGCCAACAGATAAGGAGATGATTGTCATGGAAAAGATGGTTTGTTATTCACAGCTCCCAAGAGGAGAGGGCATGCCATGACAATGTGGGGCAACACAAGAAAGTACCAGGGTCAGTAAGGAGCAGAGTGAGCAAGGTGAAACCTGGGCAAGAGCTTTATTGTGGCTGCTGCTGGAAGGGGAAAGGGAAGGGGTGAAGCAAAGTAGTCAGGTTAAGATTAGTTAGTTTGAATAATTTCAGCAGGCTGTATGGTATGGGGGTGTCCATAGTTGACTGATATCTGATCCTCAGGTGATTAGAGCAATTGGATAGTGGCCCAGAGTGTGAAGGCTGATAGAGGAGGTGGCTGGAATATAGCCTATTGATTGGTTGGTTTTTTACAAAAGGCACACTTGCAAGGGAGTCCTTTACTATTTCTAAGAATTGGCTAACCCCAGATTGATCAGTCTCTTCAGGGACTGCAAAGTCCCAAGATGCCAAACCATTAAATACAGAAGCTAGTAAATATAGTTACTACAGGGTTGCATCTCTTGGATGGTCCAGGAACTCAAGCCAAAATTTTGGTTTAGGATGACTCTGGACTGGTAATATCCACAGGCACCTTAAAGAATTAAATATGAATCCTTCAAAATGGAAGATAATTTTACCCTATTCATCTTACAATTCCAACAAGAAATTTTAAAAGAAATTAAATAGCAATAACAATTTAAAAATTGCCAAGCTCAAAAGGAAACAATGAGCAAACACCCTTCCAAAAAAAAAAAAAAACATTAATAAAGTGGCTAAAAAAATTTAAATGTTGAAAATTATTGAATACAGATTACAAACTCATAAGCTTTCTCTGTTTAAACAAATAAAAGACAAACTTTAAAATATTTGCAAGTAATAGAAAATTATATAGTGACAGCAAATTTCAAAAGGAATGGAAAAGTCTTTAAATGAAAAACGGAATAGCTGAAATTAAAAACTCAAAATATATTATTAAAAGCAGATTAGAGACATCTGACAAGAGAACTGCTGTTCTGGGAGACAAATCAGAATAAAATATCCTGAGTGCAAAACAGAAGAGGACGTAGGAGGAGAAGGAGAAGAAGACATGGAAGAGAACTGAGGCATCTTAGAGGATAAGGCAAGAAAATCTAAACTATATGAAATGGGTGTTCCAGAACCAAATTGAGATTAATGCAGAATCAGTTTTAAAGAACTATCAAAAACCAGAAAGAAATTAACAAAATGGCAATAATTGCATACCTATCAATAATTACTCTAAATGTAGATGGACTAAAGTCTCCAAACAGAAGACACAGAGTGACTGAACATATGAAAAACAAGATCGATGTATATGTTGCCTACAAAAGACTCACTTTGGATCAAGATACACACTAACTGAAAGTGAAGGAATGGCAAAATATATCCTATGCAAAGGGAGACAAAAATAAAGGTGGGGTAGAAATACATCAGACAAAATAGATTTAAAACAAAGACTGTAAAAAGAGACAAAGAAGAGCATTACATAATGATAAAGGGATCAATGTAACAAGAGGATATAACAATTTTATGGGGGAAGGTATAGTTCAAGTGGTAGAGTTCTTGTTTAGCATGCATGAGGTCCTGGGTTCAATCCCCAGTAGCTCCTCTAAAAATAGACAAACCTAATTACCCTGCCCCCAAAATTAAATAATTAAATCATACAATAATAAATAAAATATTTTTAAAAGAGTACACAAGACTTGTAAATATCTATTCATCCAACATAGGATTACCTAAATACACAAAGCAAATATTAACAGACACAAAGGGAGACAGTAAGATAATAATAGTAATGACAATAATACAATAATATTTGAGGACTTTAACACCTCACTTACATCAATGGCTAGATCACAGAAAAGCAGAAAAGAAACAATGACCTTAAACAGTACTTTAGACCAGATGAACATAATAGATAAACACAGAACATTCCACCCAGAAGCAGCAGATACATATTCCTTTCAAATGCACATAAAGCATTATACTAGATAGATCACATGTGAGGCCACAAAGCAAAACTCAGTAAATTTAAGAAGAGTGAAATTATATTAAGCATATTTTCTGACCAAAATGGTATAAAATTAGAAATCAATTATAATAAGAAAACTGGAAAAAAAAAGCCACAAACACATGGAGGCTAAAGATCAAGGTTCTAAAAAAGTAAATGGGTCAACAAAGAAATCAAAGAGGAAATTAAAAAATACCTTGAAACAAATTAAAATAGAAATACAGCATTCCAAATTTTATAGGACACAGCAAAAATCATTCTAAGACAAAAATGTATAGTTATAAAGGCCTATCTTGGGAAACAAAAAAGCAAATAAACAATCTAACCTTACACCAAAAGAAACTAAAGCAAACAAACAAATAAACAAAGAAAGCCCAAAGTGAGTAGAAGGAAGGAAATACTAGAACAGTATGAGGGGAGGAGGAGAGAGAGAGAAGGGACAGAAAGTTTATTAGAAAGAAATAATGGTTGAAAACTTCCCAAATTTATGGAGGGAAATAAATATCCATATTCATACAGCATAAAGAAGCCAAAGGGAATGGATTCAAAGTCGACACTGAGACACATTATTAGCAATTGTCAAATAAAAGATGAAGACAGACTTTACAAAGTGTCATTAAAAAAAATAACTTGTCACATACAAGAGAACCCATAACTATGAGAGAATTTCCTTTTTTTAAATGTTTTTACTTATTTAAAATCACTTTACAATGTTGTGTCAAATTCTAGTTTAGAGCATAATTTTTCAGTTATACATGAACATATATATATTCATTGTCACATATTTTTTTCTGGGAGCTACCATAAGATCTTGTATATATTTCTCTGTGCTATACAGTATACTCTTGTTTATCAGTTCTACAATTTTGAAATCCCAGTCTATCCCTTCCCACCCTCCACCCCCTTGGCAACCACAAGCTTGTATTCTGTGTCTATAAGTCTATTTCTGTTTTGTATTTATGCTTTGTTTTTGTTTGTTTGTTTGTTTTTATTTTTAGCTTCCACATATGAGTGAACTCATATGGTATTTTTCTTTCTCTTTCTAGCTTACTTCACTTACTATGACATTCTCCAGGAACATCCATGTTGCTGCAAATGGCATTATGTTGTTGGGTTTTATGGCTGAATAGTATTCCATTGTATAACTATACCAATTCTTCTTTATCCAGTCATCTATTGATGGACATTTAGGCTGTTTCCATGTCTTGGCTATTGTAAATAGTGCTGCTTTGAACATTGGGGTGCATGTGTCATCCTGAAGTAGATATCCTTCTCTATATATGCCCAGGAGTTTGATTCCTGGGTCATATATTAAGTCTGTTCCTAGTCTTTTGAGGAATCTCCATACTGTTTTCCACAGTGGCTGCACCAAACTGCATTCCCACCAGCAGTGAAGGAGGGTTCCCTTTTCTCATCAGCCTCTCCAGCACTTGTCATTTGTGGATTATTGAATGACGGCCATTCTGACTGGTTTGAGGTGATACCTCATTGCAGTTTTGATTTGCATTTCTCTGATAATTAGTAATATTGAGCACTTTTTCATCTGCCTATTGCTCATTTGTATGACTTCCTTGGAGAATTGCTTGTTTAGCTTTTCTGCCCATTTTTGGATTGGGTTTTTTCTTTTATTAAGTCATATGAGCTGCTTATATATTCTGGAGATCAAGCCTTTGTCAGTTTCATTTGCAGAAATTTTCTCCCATTCCATAGGTTGTCTTTTTGTTTTACTTATGGTTTCCTCTGCTGTGCAGAAGCTTGTAAATTTCATTAGGTCCCATTTATTTATTCTTGCTTTTACTTCTATTACTTGAGTAGACTATTCTAGGAGAACATTCTTGAGATGTATGTCAGATAATATTTTGCCTATATTTTCTTCCAGGAGGTTTATTTTATCTCTTCTTATGTTTAAGTTTTTGATCAATTTTGAGTTTATTTTTGTGTATGGTTTAAGGGAGTGTTCTAGCTTCATTGCTTTACATGTTCTGTCCAGTTTCCTCCATACCATTTGCTGAAGAGACTGTCTTTATTCCATTGCCTCCTTTGTTGAAGATGAGTTGACCAAAATTTTGTGGGTTCACTCATACCAGTCATTCTCAAACTCTTCCAGAAGACTGAAAAGGAGGGAATACTCCCAAACTCATTCAATGAAGCCATCAACATCCTTATACCAAAACAAGGCAATGGCACTACCAAAAAAGAAAATTATATGCCAGTATCACTGATGAACATACATGCCAAAATCCTCACCAAAATATTAGCAAATAGAATCCAACAACACATAAAATAATTATACATCATGACCAAGTGGCGTTCATCCCAGGGACACAAAGATGTTTCAACATATGCAAATCAATCAATGTAATACATCACATCAACAAGAGAAAAGACAAAAACCACATGCTCATCTCAATAGATGCAGAAAAAGCATTTGATAAAATTCAACACCCATTTGTGATAAAAATTCTTACCAAAGTGGATATAGATGGAACATATCTCAACATAATAAAAGCTATATATGACAAACCTACAGCCAGCATAGTACTCAATGGTGAAAAACTCAGCAGCTTCCCACTAAAATCTGGGAGAAGACAAGGATGCCCAATATCATCACTCATATTCAACATCGTCTTGGAGTCCTAGACACAGCAATCAAGTGCAAGAGAGAAAAGGGATCCAAATTGGAAGAGGAGAGGTAAAAGTTTCACTATATGCCAACAACATGTTACTATATATAGAAGACCCTAAAAGGTCCACACAAAATTACTAGATCTGTTTAAAGAATTTAGCAAGGTAGCAGGTCACAAGGTTAACATTCAAAATCAGTTGCATTCCTTTACACTAATGATGAATCAACAGAAAAAGAAAGTAAAGAAACCATCCCCTTTAAAATAGCACCCAAAATAATAAAATACCTTGGAATAAATCTAACCAAGGAGGTGAAAAAATTATACAGAAAACTATAAAACACTGCTGAAGGAAATTAAAGAAGACTTTAAAAAATGGAAAGATATCCCATGTTCTTGGATTGGAAGAATCAATATTGTTAAAATGGTCACACTACCCAAGGCAGTGTACAGATTTCATGCAATCCCTATCAAATTACCCAGGACATATTTAACAGAACTAGAACAAATCATTATAAAATTATATGGAACCATCAAAGACCTAGAATTACCAAAGCATTACTGAAGAGAAAGAAAGAGGCTGGAGAAGTAACTCTCCCAGACTTCAGACAATACTACAGAGCTACAGTCATCAAGACAGCATTGTATTGGTACAAAAACAGACATATGGACCAATGGAACAGGATAGTGAGCCCAGAAATGAGAGAATTTCTCAGCATAAATCTTATAGGCTAGAAAGGTGTAGAATGATATACTCAAAATGCTGATAGAAGAAAAACTGTAAAATAAGACTACTATATCCCACAAAATTTGTATTCAAAAGTGAAGGAGAGATAAAGACATTCTCAGACAAACAAAAGCTGAAGGAGTTCATCACCAAGAAATATTAAAGGGAGTTATTCAAGTTGAAAAGAAAAGACACTAAATAGCAACAGGAAAGTATAACAAAGTATAAAACTGACTGATAAATATAAATATATAAACAAATATGGAATATTGTACACTGTGATAGTAGTGTGTAAATCACAGCTTATTTTGGTATAAGAGTAAAAAGACAAAAGTGTTAAAAACAAACATAAGTATAAAAAGTTATGAATGGATGCACAATATAAAAATATGTAAAATGTGACAACAAATATAAAGTTGGAGAAGTAAAAGGGTAGAGTTTTTGTATGTGATTGAAGTGAAGTTATTGTCAGTTTAAAAAGAGACATAACCTCTTCAGCAACTGGTGTTGGGAAAACTGGACAGCAGCATGTAAAACAATGAAGCTAGAACACTCCCTTACACCATATACAAAAATCAACTCAAAATGGATTAAAGAATTAAACATAAGGCAAGATACAATAAACCTCCTAGAGGAAAACAGGCAAAACATTATCTGACATACATTTAAAAAATTTTCTCCTAGAAGAAATAAAAGCAAGAATTAACAAATGGGACCTAATGAAACTTACAAGCTTCTGCACAGCAAAGGAAACCTGAAATAAAACAAGAAGAAAACCTACGGAATGGGAGAAAATTTTTGCAAGTGAAACCGACAAAGGCTTGATCTCCAGAATATATAAGCAGCTCATACGACACAATAAGAAAAAAATAAACAACCCAATCCAAAAATGGGCAGAAGACCTAAACAAGCAATTCTCCAAGGAAGACATACAAATGATCAAAAAGCACATGAAAAAATGCTCAATATCACTAATTATCAGAGAAATGCAAATCAAAACTACAATGAGGTATCACCTCACACCAGTCAGAATGGCCGTCGTTCAAAAATCCACAAATGACAAGTGCTGGAGAGGCTGACGAGAAAGGGGAACCCTCCTACACTGCTGGTGGGAATGCAGTTTGGTGCAGCCACTATGGAAAACAGTGTGGAAAACAGTCCTCAAAAGACTAGGAATAGACTTACCATATGACCCAGGAATCCCACTCCTGGGCTTTTACCCAGAAGGAAATCTACTTCAGGATGACACCTTCACCCCAATGTTCATAGCAGCACTATTTACAATAGCCAAAACATGGAAACATCCTAAATGTCCATCAACAGGTGACTGGATAAAGAAGAGGTGGTATATTTATACAATGGAATACTACTCAGCCATAAAAACTGACAACATAATGCCATTTGCAGCAACATGGATGCTCCTGGAAAATGTCATTCTAAGTGAAGTAAGCCAGAAAGGGAAAGAAAAATACCATATGAGATCGCTCATAGGTGGAATCTAAAAAACAAAAACAAACAAACAAATAAAAACAAAGCGTAAATAAAGGACAGAAATAGACTCACAGACAGAGAATACAAACTTGTGGTTACCAGGGGGGTGGAGGGTGGGAAGGGATAGAGTGGGATTTCAAAATTGTAGAATAGACTACACTGTATAGCACAGGGAAATATACACAAATTTTTATGATAACTCACAGAGAAAAAAGTGTGACAATGAGTGTGTATATGTCCAAGAATAACTGAAAAATTGTGCTGAACACTGGAATTTGACACAACATTGTAAAATGATTATAAATCAATAAAAAATGAAAAAAAAGCAAGGGGATATAAATAAATATCCATAAGATGCCAAATTTGATATGTGAACATAAATCAAATATATCTTTTACTTATGAGTTAAATATTGTACCTTTTAATACATCGTGATCTGATAAAATCCAATAAAAGTAATGACTCAAAAAAAAAAAAAGAGACATAACTCTAAGTTATTTTATGCAAGCCTCATGGTAACCACATGACATGGAAATACCAACAGAGAAGAAAAAAGAAAAAGAGAAAACAAAGAGTAACAAAAATCAACAAAACACAAAGGAAGACAGCAAGAAAGGAAAAGAGGAACAAAGAACTATAAGATAGACAAAGCTATAAACAGTTAATGTCCAGCAACAAATGAGTAGATTAAGAAAATGTGGTCTAAACATACAATGGAATATTACTCGGCTTTAAAAAGGTAAGGAATTCCCACCATTTAACACAACATGAATGAAACCGGAAGACGTTATATAAGCGAATTAAGTTGGTCACAGTGGACAAATACTGCATGATTCTACTTACATGAGGTGCCTAAATATTGTCAAAGTCATAGATGTAGTGAATAAAATGCTGATTGCCAGGAGCTATGAAGAGGTTGTAAGGGAGATTGGTTGTTCATTAGGTTGTCAGTTGCACAAGATGTGTATGTTCTAGAGAGCTGCAGTATGGTACTATGCCTACAGTTAACAATACTGCACTACACACTTAAAAACTTGTTAAGATATGTAAATTAGATAAACAAGTTTATACTGTATAACACAGGAAACTATATTCAGTATCTTGTAGTAACATATAAAGAAAAAGATATGAAAATGAATATATGTATGTACATATGACTGAAACATTATTCTGTGTATCAGAAATGGATGCAACATTGTAAACTGACTAAACTTTAATAAAAATTAAATTAAAAAGTGTGTGTGTATGTGTATACATATTATATGTAAATATATATCTGCAGAAGTAATGAACAAATATAACACCCAGATTTTTGTTTTCAAATTATTGTTCACTTAAAAAAATGTAGCAAACAATGTTCCTTAGAGAAATCACAGATTGATTGCAGGTGTAGGGGAAAAACACAACATGTGGCTATGATATAGTTTGGTGCCAGAAAACAAAAGTACACTCAAAGATTAATGAGGTCATATCAAATAGGTCATATCAAATATGCCAAATGGACATATCATGGGCAAGTTTGGGATAATTTTAACATCAAAAAGACTCATGACTATAAGTGATTATAATCACATAACCTAAGCCGGTATCCAGATATAACTTCAGTAATAGGAAACATAGGGAAAGAAAAACAAGATAAAAGACACCATGAGAAAATAAACAGGTGGAATATTCTACATAAAAACTAGTTTCTTTTAAAATTCAACACTGTTTTTAAAATGAATAACACATTAAAAACACAAAATGATACTTCTAGGTTTATATAAACCGATATAACAAATAAATATAGGACATGATACTTGGTTTGACCCTGATTTAAAGATATAAATAAATGATAGAGCTAAAAAAGTATGTTAGACACAATTGGGGAAATTCAAATATTGGCTATCAGGTTATATTAGAGAATTATTAATTACCATTCTTTCCCAGTTACACTAATAACAAATGTTTATTTAGGAAAAGATACTTATTCTTGGGAGATGCATGCTGAAATACTTAGGGGTATTGTGAAGTGTCATGAAACAAGTTTTAAATGGTTCATCGAAAAAAGTATGTAGAGAGAGAAAGTAAACGTGACAAAATATTAACAAATTTTAAATCTTAATGGAAGGTATATGGGTGTTCATTGTACTATCTTTTCCACTTTTCTGTATGTTTAAAATGTATCAATTTAACGTTTGGAGAGAGAAAAGAACTGTCCAAGTGTAGAAAGGCATTCTTGCAATGCTGTTAAAAATATTATAACTCAGGGTACAACCTAAATGCACTGCAAAAATAAATCACTTAAACACATTTAGTACAGTTGGTCCAGCCACAGAATGAATTCAGCCAATCAGTGAACAGTTACCACCCAGGCAAATTCTTGGCATCAATACTACCCTAAGCCCTGAGGACAGAGTGATAAAGAAAATAGAGAAGGCTTCTGCTCTCAGGGGAGAGCCAAAAATAAGCCAACAAATAAATGAACAAATTCATTACCAATAGGACTGGTGCATAGCATGAAGAAAATAATAAATGACAGAGGAGTTTCCTTAGATTGAGGGAGAGGGAAGGTTACATTGGGGTGGCAGTATTTGAGCTGAGGCTTGAGTGACAACAAGGAGCTTCCACGGGGGACACCTTTTAAATCTTCCCATCCTCACAATTGATAGCAGAGTGTAAAGGCACTGATGTGAGCATGAGGACGGCTACACAGGTGAAAAAGATGAGCATGGCTGAGGAACATGTTTGCAATTATGGTGCTGTGTGAGAAGAGGGGTCTAGAACATCTTCTCTAATAGGATACAACTCTTCAAAGATACATGTACACACAGGATGATAGAATGCAAACCACCAACAGCTTGTCACTGTGTTGACATCACAGGAGGCCTTTCTCTTTCTCTCACTATCTGTTGTTCCCAATGTACAAATGAACATGTGACTTTTATATAGATATAGAGATATAGACATAGATATAGATATAGACATAGATATAGATATAGATATAGATATAGATAGATATAGATATAGATATTTTAAAGGCTTATGCACCCTCCTGGAGGGAAAAAAAGAGCAGCAGAAATAGCTCAGTAACTCCCTAGCACTCTGAATGCAGTTCAATCTGGACACTTGAGAAGGACCATTCTGATCCCAACTAGTCACAAACCAGGAGCTGCACACTGCCTGTCCAAAGGCATCCACTCTTTGCAGGGAACAGCTTCATACATTTGTGAAATGCTTTGCTTTCTTCCTTGACTCTAAACCTTGGGACTAGGACAGAAAATAGGGGAAACTTCTCATAAGCTACCAACAACAGAACACTAGCTGAGCCTAAACAAACAAACAAAGCAATTAATTAATTTTTTAACATTTTTATTGATTTATAATCATTTTAAAATGTTGTATCAAATTCCAGTGTTCAGCACAATTTTTCAGTCATACGTGGACATACACACACTCATTGTCACATTTTTTTCTCTGTGAGCTACCATAACATTTTGTGTACATTTCCCTGTGCTATACAGTATAATCTTGTTTATCTATTGTACAATTTTGAAATCCCAGTCTATCCCTTCCCACCCTCCGCCTTCCTGGTTAATCTTTCTGAAGTGAGGCTATGACTGATTCAGCATCCTGGTTACTGCCAAGGAGGAAAGCAACCTACCAGTTGCTCGTTAGTGGGAGCCTGATGATTGGCTGCTCAGCCACAGATATCCACAAGAGGGCAGCAGAGGAGTTTGCTTGCTCAAACACAATCCCGTATGCCTTATCCTCCAGGGCCTCCATTCTTCCCTCTTCACCCTCTCTTTTAGATCCCCCCTCAAAATGATCTCCTGCTTTTCAGCTTACTGTGGAGAATAAATCTGTTGGATCTCCACCTTCTGTAGACAATGCTCAAACCACTCCTGCGACCTACTCCCAACCATAAACAAACTGAGAAAGTAGCATTTAAACCTTTGTCTTCAATTAAATTGCATGGCGAATGATTTCCGCAAGTCCCAAAAGGAAAGAGGGAAACTATGCAAAAAGTCAAGAAGCCTTGGCTGCTTACTCTCTGAGATTCCCCCAACTTATATCAACTTATCCACTTATTTGTGGTAATACTTTTCTTTGGTTTTAGAAAGCTAAATGGACCACTATCTTGGAAGACCTGGAGGGGTCTCAAATTACTGCTGAGTTCAATCAGAAAGTAAGAGTTAGAGAAAAAGGGTTAGAAGCCATTCTAAGTTTTATCTTGTTAAAATCGTTTGGTCCTTTGTTCAAAACTGTAAACAACTGAAGGATGAAATGTGGCAAATTAACACCAGCAATTAGAAACTATTTGGAAAGATCAGTCAAGGCTTGAACTGAATTACAAAAGTAGCCTTTGCTCTAGCTGCAGCTTTCTGAATGATATAAGACTTGAGCTTTATGACAGAAAAAAGTCTACTGTTAAAATGCTGAGATGCCTGAATTTCAGACATCAGCTCAGCATTGTGAGGGTAACGTTTCCAAAAAATAGAAAATTCACTATTAAATCACGTGGCTTTACAACTAAAACAATTACAAAAATCTGAACAAAGACAGGACCCCAAATTAAGGGCTTCAATTGAACAGAAAATTTGCTGGCATTACAAAGAAAAAGTTCACTGGATTTTGGACTGTCTAGACACCAAATAGAAAGAAAAGCCTCCAAAACACACAGGAGGAATACTAACTTAGCTCTGAGGAAGCAAGCATTCTTTGACCACAGTTCCCACTAAATTCACAGGGTGAGGTTACCCTTATGAGTTGAAGGGCACCCTAACACATTTCTCTTTAATTTTGGAGTGACATATTTCACTTTTAACACTGCTTCCTTTTCTGGCACCTTCTTCAAAGTCACTAAACTGCTAGTTGTGGGTTTTGATAATTTCCCTCATAGTTTGCCTCCCAGTCCCTCAGTATATCTATAAGATCCCTTCTGTGTCAACACAAATTTCCTCTTAGACCAACTACTCCAATAACTTCATGGATTGGGGTCTTATACTTCATTGTGATACTGCAGGACTTCTTTCACAGCTCTCCTATTCATTTCATTCACTTTTGTTTCCTCTAATGGCTTTACCAGACTTCCTTAAGCTTCTCTGTCCTCTTCAACCTAGTACCAATCATACTGTGGACTTAAGTCAATTAGTGGACAGGACTTCTCTTCTTTATAGACAAGGAATTTAACTGAAATTGGGCATGTATGAAGTGGAGAACCCCATAATAGAATGCTATGATAAGGAGAAGTTGTTCTGTCCATGCTCACCCCCCCCAAGATCCCCCAATATAACATAACACAAGAGAAATTTGATGGGTGCTTTCTAATAGTTCAAGAATTATTAGATAAGGTACTCCTGGTTCCTACTTCTACCCCATGCAGCACTTTCATTCTGGCTATTTAAAAGCCGAATGGAAAGGATACTGGCTATTACAAGACTGGAGATACTACCATATTCCCCTTCAAATCTAATAGAACTCTATCCTGAGGTCTATTTAAATGTTCCCATAACTGTATACTTCAACCCTCAATCCACCCTTATCAGACTTTCCCCTTCCCACTCTAGCCCTTAAACTCTCTATAATCACTCAGCTTTAGGCTTCTTTTGCCCTTCTGGGGCTCTTTGGAAATGTAGGGGCCCTAAAAGCAACTACCACATGTGGAAAAGTCTAATTGGAAACAGAGTGGATATTTTATCCACTCAGATGAATTTGAAAAATACCCAGATAGCTGCTTGGTGTCTTCCTATTCCCCATTCCAAAATTGAGTTTACAGTCACCTTGACACGTATCCAGATGTCAGGCTTCCTCCCTCACTCACAGAGGCCTGCAGACGTGGGCAGATGTCACACAACAAACCAGCCTCTTCCTCACTACCACTGAGTGTATTCCATCACGTTTTATTTCTCTTTGGCTGATCTAGGAGCTACTGGCAGTGCTATGTTGTTGGGAGTGAGACAGTTACTGGCATAGACGTGTGGATGCATGGCTTGGGGACCAGGCAGGAACCCATGTGGATGATGCATAGACACATGGACAGTACACAGATTCCTTTTCTGCATCTCTGCTCCAAGACAATGAGGTTAGTTAGACACTGTTTAACCCAAATGGCACTAGAAGCAGACACTCAGCTTGAGATTCTGGACTTGGACAATTTTACTTGGCTTGTAAGACAATGATACATATATGAGCTGATGACAACCCCTGGTATATCGTAGCACCACATTTACCTAAACCAGGATGACTTCCCATTGTCCACCTTTGTAAACAATGTCTTACTGGAACATAGTTATGCCCATTTGTTTACCTATTGCAGGGATGCTTTCACTGAATAGTAGTGACAGAGACCCTAAATCTCAAAAAGCCTAAAATATTTACTATCTGGCCTTTTATGAAGAAGTTCCCATAGACAAAGAGAATGCTGAGGAAGGTGGAGAAGAGGAGGAAGGAAGAGTACTCCCTATACCCTCACAGTCTGGCTTCCTTGGACATCTCCCTGCTGCACTTCTCATCTTTCCCTTATACGCTGCTCCATTTTCTTTCTCACAAATGTGTGCACCCAGTCACTTTCTTATCTGGCCAAATACATCCCTTTGGAACTGGTCCAATTGGCTAAATTCCTGTGGAAAGATGGTATCTATGTAGGGAGAGAGCCCATGTGTTAGGGAAGTACAGGAATGCTGAGCAAAATGCCAATAGTGAGCATCTCCAGATAATACAATGAAGGGTTGTTCATTTCCATCTTTAATCTTTATTTTCTAATTATGATAAAAGATTTTCATTTAACTAAACATATATATTAAGGAACAGATGTAAAATGTTAAAAGCCCCTTACTAACAAAAATACCCAGGAATCCCCGCCAAGAGGAAAATGCTTGAAATATACTTGTTGTATACAGCCTTGCTTACATTTGTGCCATGGATTTTCTATTTTTCTTGTTTGCTAAGGAAACTTAAGCCGCCTTTGGCAACTTTACACGGGGGGAGAGATGTATCAAGAAGGGGGGCTATGAAGGCCTTCCAGTGCAGGGCAGCCCACAGAAAGTGGTGGCATGTGTTAAGATGTGACTATTAAGTAGCTTTTTCTAATCTCCTCTCACCATGAACTACACACCCATATTCGAAAGGTAATCAGTGGATCTAGCATGACTCTGCTAACTGAAAAACAGCATGAATTACTTTTGGTTTCAGCTTCAGTTTTATTACCATCATACTAGATGGACCAAGAAAAGATGAACCTCCTCACTCTTTTTTAGCTTTCGTGAAGGAGAGTCAGACTGGTAGGAGGAGCTAGTGAGCAAGGTGTGAGAGGCACTGAGAACCGTTCTCGTATCCCCAGTGTGTGGAGCAGGTATGTCCTTGTCTTTTACATGCAGTGTAAAATTGATTTCTTTTCTGTTTTTATTGAAATAGAGTCGATTTACAATGCTGTGTTAGTTTCTTGTGTACAACACAGTGATATACATATATATATATAATATATATATGTAATATATATATTACAAGATGCTGAATATAGTTCAATAGGACTTTGTTGCTTATCTATTCTGTATGTAGTAGTTAGCAAGATTGATTTCAGATTCAAAGTGACACCTGAGGAAGGGCAAGTGGCCTGCTGTCTGGCATGCAGGGGTCTGTGGCTGGCTTTAGTTCAAAGGAAGCTCAGCTTCTCTGTATGGACCAGTAGCACCTGCAAAGTGACAGCAAGACACATTGTGTTCACCTCGATGTGCTGCTCCTTGAGAGAGTCCTCCTGGGAGTCTGCCTGTCTTGCTCTGTCAAGGTCTGTGGGCTGGCGATAGAATTCAGAGAATAAGGCAATCTCTGGCAAGGAGGATATAGGGAACTTTCATCTATAGAAATTGTTCCTTTTTAATGTTTCTATTAGTCAATTTAAGAAAGCTCACAGTGAGAGCTCTGTAAATCTCTATGTAGAGATAAATTTAGTCCCCTCACTCCTGATCTTTATTAATTAAACATTACGATCACATCAAAACTATCTTTCTCTTTCTGTCTCTCTGGCTCCCTCTTCCTTCCTCTTATTCTCTCTCTTCCCCTGTCCCCCAATCCCCGCCACCGCATTTTATGGGTTTGTTTTTCATAAGAACATTGGAATCATTTGTAGCATGTTTTATACATACACTACCTAGGTTTAACAATCCCTCTGGGCGATTTTTTTTCTGTAGATCACATTTTGAAAACCAACCTGGAACAGGATTGAATAGCTGCAGTTTGTTAATTTGATGTTAAAAATTATGTGACTTATTCACAGCTAAGAAATCACAGGTCTGTTTCTTTAAAACATTTTTTATTGAGTTATTGTCATTTTACAATATTGCGTCAAATTCCACTGTAAAGCACAATTTTTCAATTATATATGAACATACATACATTCATTGTCACACATTTCACTGTGAGGAACCACAAGATCTTGTATATATTTCCCTGTGCTATACAGTATAATCTTGGTTATCTATTCTGCATATGCCAGTCAGTATCTACAAGTTTTGAACAACCAGTCTGTCCCTCCCCCCGCCCTGCCCCCTTGGCAACCACAAGTTTGTATTCTATGTCTATGAGTCAGTTTCTGTTTTGTATTTATATTCATTTTAAAATTTTTTGAGATTCCACATATGAGAGATCTCATATGGTATTTTTCTTTCTCTTTCTGGCTTACTTCACTTAGAATGACATTCCCCAGGAGCATCCATATTGCTGCAAATGGCATTATGTTGTCAGTTTTTATGGCTGAATAGTATTCCATTGTACAAATATACCACTTCTTCTTCATCAAGTCATCTGTTGATGGACATTTAGGCTGTTGACATCTCTTGGCTGTTGTAAATAGTGCTGCTATGAACATTGGGGTGCAGGTGTCTTTTTGAAGTAGAGTTCCTTCTTGATATATGCCCAGGAGTGGGATCACTGGGTCATATGTTATGTCTATTACTAGTCTTTTGAGGAATCTCCATACTGTTTTCCACAGTGGCTGCACCTAACTGCATTCCCACCAGCAGTGTAAGAGGGTTCCATTTTCTCCACAGCCTCTCCAGCATTTGTCATTTGTGGACATTTGAATGATGGCCATTCTGGCTGTTGTGAGGTGATAACTCACTGTAGTTTTGATTTGCATTTCTCTGATAATTAGAGATATTGAGCATTTTTTCTTGTTCCTATTGATCATTTGTATGTCTTCCTTGGAGAATTGCTTGTTTAGATCTTCTGCCCATTTTTGAATTGGGCTGTTGGTTTTTTCTTATTATGTAGTATGAGCTACTTATATATTCTGGAGATCAAGCCTTTGTTGGTTTCATCATTTGCAAAAATTTTTTCCCATTCCTTATATTTTTGTTTTGTTTTACTTATGGTTTCCTAGGCTGTGCAGAAGCTTGTAAGCTTAGTTAGGTCCTATTTGTTTATTCTTGCTTTTATTTATACTGCTTGTGTAGACTGCCCTAGGAGAACATTTTTGAGATGTATGTCAGATAATGTTTTACCTATGTTTTCTTCTAGGAGGTTTATTCTATCTTGTGTTATGTTTAAACATTTGATCCATTTTGAGTTTATTTTTGTGTATGGTATAAGGGAATGTTCTAGCTTCATTGATTTACATGCTGCTGTCCAGTTTTCCCAACATCATTTGCTGAATAGACTATCTTTATTCCATTGTATATTCTTGCCTCCTTTGTTGAAGATTAGTTGACCAAAAGCCTGTGGGTTCATTTCTGGGCTTTCTATTCTATTCCGCAGACCTGGTTTTTATAAAGTTGTTTCTCTCACATTTTCCTGCAGCTTCCTTTAAGTTTTCCATTTAAAGAGGGGGACTGGACAACTCTGGTCATTATAATGTAGCTGTTAGAGGATCCTGTTTTACATTTGTATTCTTTTCTCCCACAATGAAGAATCAGAAAAAAGGAGATGGTACAGGAGCAGTGTTAGAATTTTCTTGCTGCTTTGCTCTGAAAAAAAAAAAATTATAGACCTTGTTTCTTAGTAACCTGAAGTTTGCAAATTGTGTTCAAATATGTAACCCAATTTGTTTAGTGCAATTATTGTGGATAAATCTCCATCGAATTCAGTAAGCATGCACTGAAATCCCATTTTGTGCTGCATTCTATGCTCATATATAAGCTTTTACTTATCTGATTTTATTATCAAAACATCCTCCAGACTGGACTTACAATTTTTTTCATATTACCCCTATAATTATTCTTAAAAACTTAGGTTTAGCTAGGTGAGGCTTCTTGTTTAAGGCCACACAAGTAGTAACTGTTAGAGCTGGTATTTTTTAAAAATATTTTTGATAGTATTTGAGGCATCTTGAATACTTGACGTATAAATATGGAACTGAATAGTTGAGACATTTGAATATAATATCATGTTTATATAGTCTGATTATGAAATATGCATAGATATTATAGGGAACTTTTAATATAATGCCAATCAGAAATATGCCAGAAGAAACATGGTACATTTGTTTTAAATACTTAATTTTTAAAATCAAATTTGCCTTGGAAAACAATTACAAGGGAATCTCATATCCTTTTCACCTAGATTTACCCACTGGTAGCATTTTCCTAGATTTGCTTCCTCTCTCTAAATATATGTATATGTCTCTCAATATAATATAAAGCAATATTTGCATTTTCATTTTTATTTTCATTTATGGGATTAAGTTGCAAAACTCCTGACCCTACTCAGCTAAGTACCTTGGCTTAAATCTCTCAAGATTCAGGACATCCTCCTGAAACAGAAGAAGAGTGGCAAGTGGAAGAAGGAGCAACTGTGTGGGAACATTGACCTAAAGTGTGCAGTCTCCTTCTCAAAAAGGGGAGGCAGGAGGGTGGGAAAAGTCTTCAGTAGTTTACCTATGAGGATGATGTTACCTGTGCATTTTTCCATACATAGACTTCATTATGTTCAGGGAGTTTATTTTTATTCTTAATTGTATTTTGTTTAGTTTTCACATATTTGTAGACTTTGCAGTTTTATTCCATCTATTAATTTCCAGTTTCATTTCATTGGGTTCAGAAAAGATACTTTGTATGAGTTTAACCTTTTAAAATTTGTTGGCTTGTTTTGTGGCCTAAAATAGGGTCTATCCTTGGAAATATTCCATGCCCATCTGGGAAAACGTGTTTTCTCTTGTTGTTGGATGAGAGTGTTCTGTATATGTCTGTTAGGTTCAATTAATTTATAGTGTTATTCAAGTACTCTGTTTTTTCTACCTATTATTGCAAGTAAGGTATTAAACTATTGTATTATTGTTAAGTGATCTGTTGCTCAATATTGTCAATGTTTATTTCACATATTTTGGAACTCTGAGGTTCAGGTATACATATTTAGAATTGTTTTTTTCTAGATAAACTTGACTCTTTTAACATAATGTCCTTCTTTTTCTCTTTTAACAGTGCTTGAAATAACTTTTTTATCTCATATAGATATAACCACAACAGTACTCTTTTTGTTGTTATTTGAATAGAAAATCTTCCTGGGGTGTACAGTAAGGTGGTAGTTGCTCAGGCTGACCTGTCTCCAACCTGTCTGGTGGCAAACCAGCACCCATTGACTCCTTCTAGTCTAGGCTTCTCCAGCCTTTCTATCTGTTTCAGTCTTTCTCCAAGTAGCCAAGGGGATTTGTCTCCTCTGTGCAGGACCCCAGGACTGGGATGCCAAGTCCGTGGATTGACCTACTCACTCCTCCGGGTTAGGGTCTATTTGCACAGTCTTCCTTTTCCTCTTAGTCCTTCCCTAGGTGCACAGGTCCCAATCTGAAGTTTTTACTCCTCCCTAATTATGTGGAAATATCTCTTGAAATCTTGTTTGTATAGGAGTTCTGCCAGTTTTCAGTCACTTTTCTGTGAGAAGTTATTATCCCTCATCTTGACCCCCCTCCTCTGGAAACAGTATTCTTCATTGGTAGGTTCCCCCCTACCCCATCACTCAGTTTTTAGCAATTTAAACATATCATTCCACTGCCTTCTGGCCTACAAATATTTTGTTGATAAATTGACTGACAGTCTTATTGGATGTGATGAGTTACTGCTTTTTGTCGCTATCAAGATTCTCTCTTTGTCTTTTGACAGTTTGATTATAATATGCCTCAGCATTGGTCTCTGATAATTTATCCTACTGGAGTTTGTTGAATATCTTGCATTTGTAGATTTATATATTTCATTGCTTTGGGAATTTTTTAGACATTATTTCCTCAAATAATCTCTCTGCCCTGCCTCTCCCTTCTGCTTCAGGGACTTTCATAATGTATATACCTGTCTATATGACAGTATTGCATAAGTTTGTTAGGCTGTATTCACTTTAAAAAAATTATTTCTTCCTTCTGCTCCTGAGACTTGATAATTTCAAATGTCCTGTCTTCAAGTTTGCTGAGTCTTTTTGCCTGTGCAAGTCTAATCCCCTTTATATGTATTCAAATGCTCTTCCCCTGAGCTTTACCCCCAAGGCTAATTCCCTGTAGAAAATGTGTAAATTCATTCATTGTATTTTCCAGCCTCAGAATTTCAGTTTGGTTCCTTTTTTAATTATTTTTATCTCCTTGTTCATTTTCTAATTTTGTTCATATATTGTTTTTCTGATTTCCTTTAGTTATTTTTCTGAGTTTTCCTTTAGCTTTTTAAGCATATTTTTAAAAAGTTATTTTAAAGTCTTTGCCTAAAACATCTAATGCACATGTCTCCTCAGGGTCTTTTTTTTTTTTTTTTTTTACCACTTTATATTCTTCCTCTGGAAGGGCCATATTTTCATTTATTTTGTATGCCTTGTGATTTTTGTTGTTGTTGTTGAAAAATTGGATATTTATTTATCTATTTATTTATTTTAAATGAAGGTACTCAGTACTTAACCCAGGATTTTGGACATGTTAAGTACATGCTTTACTACTGAGTTATTACCCTCCCATCCCCTGAAAATTGAGCATTTATGAAAGCAGTCACCTTTCCGATTCTTTGCATACTGGCCTTTTGACAAGGAAGTTTTTCCTAAGGTGGCTCTTGATTTTGAAACTTGGGATTAAACTTAAGAGAAGTTCTAAAGTCTTTTTAGGCTTTTTTGAGCATGCATCTTCCCTGGGCCTGTGTTTTGCTTTTTCAGTTTTCCCATGTATGTGCTCCTTTTAAGTATATTAATTTCCCAAAGGATGCCTCCTTTGAACTTTTGATTGTCTATTGTGTGTCTCCACCCTGAAAAGAGAAAGAAAAATTCAGTTTCTTTTCTCAACTTTCTATTCTCTATACTTATTTCTGGTCACCACATACGTGAGCATTTTTTCACAATAAGCAATTCTGACACTAACTTCCAAGAGTTAGTTTATACCCTACAGATTAAGGGCTCAGTCCCACAAGACTTCTCCTCAGTTCAGATGCAATTAAAAATCCAGGTTGTCACCTGTGCTTCTGACTAACTGGCTGTACATTGGAGTTACCCATCTCTTCCCCAGGTTCAATGATTTGCTAGGATGGCTTAAGAACTCAGGAAGGATAGTTTGCTTACTAGATTACTGGTTTATTTTAAAAAAGGATACAGCCTATAAACAGCAAAATAGGAGATGCAAAGGGAAAGATATCAAGAAAAGCATGTGGAGCTTCCATGACCCCTTTGGATGTGCCACCTTCTAACAACATCCACATATTCATCAAGCCAGAAACTCTCTGAACCATTTCAGTTAGGTTTTATTTATTTTTTAATGGAGGACTTCTTAGATAGATATGGTTGAGTAAACTATTGGTCATTGGTGATTAACTCAACTTTCATCTCTTCTCTGCTCCCCAGTGGTTGGAGCATCAGGCTAAATGTTGCAACTTTCTAATAACATTGATTCCTCTAGCAAACAACTCCATTGTAGTGATCTAAGGGCTTTACAAAATCACCTCATTAACATAAACTCAGTTGTTGTTGAAAGGTGCTTGTTATAAATATCAAAAGACTCTCCTTTCATCTTTATCAGTCTGGAGCTATTTTAGGAATTGAGGACAAAAGACCAAAAGTTACAAGAAAAATAATTTCATCTCTCTCATCACATAGGGTTTTAAGAGCTATATACCAGGAATAAGGAAAATGATCAAATTTGTGTTTCTTATTATACATCTCAATATCACACACCCATAATATCTTGTCATAGGTGTCTGCAGGTCATTCTCCCTGCAGCTTTCCCAAGCAATGCCCACTGCTTCTCCCTGCCTAAGATCCAAATAAGGGAAAAGATAACAGTCCTTCAGGCAGCCCATGAGATTTCAGAACATTGTAAATGCAGTCTGCTCTGCTCTGTTTATTTTGAAAAAGGGATTTGGAAACTCAATTGATGCCTTAGATAGTCTATTTTATATATTCACTGGTAACCTCTTGCTCTAGGCATCTGTGGAGCTGTCTCTCCACATTTTTCCTTGAGTAATACCTGCTGCTTCTTGCCACCTGATATCCAAGTTTTACCACCACCAACCCCTCTGCCACCCTTCCCTGAGTTTCATGTGAAGTGAAACAGAGACCTGAATAGGCAGCCCTGACAGGTTAGAACATTATAAAATTCCCTCTCACTGAATCAGGGGAGGGAATTGGGAAATGATTTGCCACTTCCTTAAAGACCTTACCACAATGGGGACCGAGGGCAACAGAAAAACCACAGAATTTCCTACCATTTTGAATGAGGCTGTTTCTTGATTTGGTATTTGGTTGGTTGCTTTGGATCTTCGACTGTTTTATGGAACTACTGTAAGGTTATTCTAGCTAGTATTTTGGTTGTTGTTTATATCTCCTTGGGGAAACAAGAGCTTAGAGTTTGCTAGTCTGTCATTTTGCTCAAGTATGTAGATTTTCAATCCTTTCTCAATGACATTCATTCAGCCTTTGTGAGAACCATTTACCTCATTTCCAAAGTAGTTATGTTAATTTCTAACTTTCAGTCTCTTGTGAATATCAGTTTAGCTGGATATGTAAGTTATTATCAAAGGGCTTGGTATATTGTAGGCCTTCAGTGCATCATAACAATAACTTTAATTATATTATTATTTTGAAATAACACTTTGGAGAGTGATATTATATTATTTCACTACCAATATCATGAGAGAATTGAGGGAATGTTGGGGGAAAACCTCTGCAGTATGCTAATTCTAGGTTACATTTTGTCTAATGGAAAGCACAGAACTCTTACTTACCTTATCCTAAGTTGATAGATGCTTTGTATAAGTCTGAGTTAGAGAATGACTTTATAATCTGATTTCCACTAAGAAGCTCTTCTAAGTTGGCAGGTTGCCATGGCATCCAGACCCAAAATAATGGACCCCATTTGTCTGATGGAAAGTGTCAAGGTGCTTTCAGTGAACCAAAAATCTCTGCAGATTCTTGGTGAGATTTCTTTGCCAGTGCTGGTGGTGGCCATTGTAGGGCCGTATCATACAGGCAAATCCTACTTGATGAACCATCTTGCAGGTCAGAATCATGGTGAGTGTTGTACTGGGTCAAGGACCAATTGCTTGATTCTAGCTAAAACCTCAGCTTCTTAAGTTTTGTCCTGATCATGTGTAGGGAGAACCAAACTTCTCTTAACAAATCAACTTTCCACTCCTATTTCTCACTGCTAAACCACTGTCTTACTGTAATTCATTATCATATTGTATGTTTTATTCCTGTAAAGCAAAATTTCTCCTACCAATTCTCACAATCCTACCTTATTTTACATGCTTAAGCACTGGACTCTTGCAATTGTGTCTACTCGCTCTTGAAACACATTTTGCTTTTTTATGGACTATACTCATCAACATATAAATGTGTTCAAATGTCTATAATCTTAAAAATATTTCCTGTATGTCATATACTACTGTGGCTAACACCTCTCCCCACTTTTGAAAAATTTGTCTGACAAAAAATATAATCTTGATTTTTTCCCAACTTTTTCTCTTCCCATGTCTGTCTTCAGTCCATTTCTCTCTGGCTTTGAACCTCACCATTGTTTCAAGGTACTCTTTTTATGGTTATCAGTGACTTCCATTTTGTCTGATTCATGGATTCCCCTTTGCCTCTATGTTGAGCCCTTGCTTGGTATCTTTATCACAATTAGTGTTCCTTCCTCCTTGAAACAGATGACACACAAAGTAGGACATTCTTGAGGAAATGGAGAAAGCACCAACTCGTATGCTGGGATACTGACATTCCAATAGATCTGACTCTGTAGCCCCTTGGTTGTTTAGATTATCTGCTCTAACTGAATGCTGCTTTCTCCCCTCTCCTCACAGGCTTTCCTCTAGGCTCTACAGTGCAGTCTGAAACCAAGGGCATCTGGATGTTGTGTGTGCCTCACCCACGCAAGCCCAATCATACTCTGGTGGTCCTTCTGCACAATTAGAGCCTGGGGGAAGTGTGAATGGTAAAGCAGAAATTCACAATTAAATCCTTTTTATTCTGGATTTTCCCCTTATCTCTCCAAGGTCCTAGAAATTTTACTGCTTTAATCTGTAAAATCAAGAAATCAATTATAGTAAATAAGGCAAACTATATTTTGTTTGAATCTCACTTCTAGGTAAGTTATCATAGTGTCTTAGAAAAATTCTTTTATTTCTTGGCACTGTGTGGATGACTTGATTTCATTTAGTAAGTCATTATTGAACAGCTGAGTTACAGGCCTTTGGACTTAGAATTGTAGATATCAGTGACCAAAGTAAATGTCCTGCCCTAAAAGAGTCTTCAGTTCAATTGACAAGACATTATCTGCAGTCAGATTTAATGCCATGTAATTGGGAAAGAAGCAGGCTGGAGAGAAGAAGAAATTACATTGCATTTCAATCCCCAATTTCTGGGAATTTCATGGGAGCTCCATGGCTGGATTGGCTTTTTTGAGTTATCCTGATTTTGGGACAGGGGTGCTGATACATTTTTGAAGAGCTGCTCCAGAAGCCTTTCTAATTAAGAGGGCTGACAACTGAAGACTGTCTTCCACCAGCACTCCCAACAGCTGGGGGAATAAGTCCTTCAGTTTTGAAAGGCAATCTAGGCAGCACCTTACTGGTTTTGAGAACTTACAGTTAAGCATAACTAAGAAAGAGGATAAGTATCAATCTGTGAGTGAGGAAAAATTTCTGATTCACCTTCTTAGCTACAAGGTGAAGAGTGTATTTGAGGGTTGGATTTAAGAGACGGGTTTACATTTTCTATGATGAAGTTCATCAACTACTCACAGAGTGTTCTGGAAATCTGTGAGACACCACTGAATGTGCAAGTTCTATAAAAGTAAGTTTTTGTCCTACAAGAAACATTTCAAAATTGATTTTTGGTGTTTTAGCTTTCTGCTAATGGGTGAAATGAACTATCCCTCCTTTCCCCGTTTTGAGATTTATTTGGAAATATTACCTACATTTTTATAGCTCTGTCTTTTTTCTCAACAGGAGTTAGAAAGTCTGCTTATTTTTAAAGCCATATATCAAACAATGATATAATCTTGCTGTTGAAATAATTGTTTGTCATAAATGCTACTTCTTCTTATCCTAATTGATTATTTTTAAAAACTGGGTTTTGGGGAAAGAAAGTAATGAATAGACTCTTATCCCCCCAAACTCCCATTTAGAATCTTCTCAACTTAAACCACAGTTTTTGCATTTACAATGGGAGCAACTTTACATGCCATTTATAATAAAAAAAAAAAACTATTTCCAGTTTATGCCATCATTTAGACAATGCTATGATTTATACAACTTAGCCTGGGCTTTAGGGCCCTTGATTAGGCTGCATGAAACTCACCTTAACTTCTCCACTTGCCCTCTGCCCTCAAATGACTCTGTTCTAACTACAAGACCCCTGTCTTCTCCCATCTCTAATTTTGTTTCTCTGGGTTTTCCTGTCTATGGGATCACCTTCATTTCTTCAGTTCCACATTTACCAGTTCTTTAATATTCAGCTCAAGACATTGAGGGAGCTTTCAGATCACATATTCTTTCTCCAAATTTCATAGCTCTGTTCTTCCTTGATAGACTTATAAATTTTATTTTAGTGTTATAGCTATAGGTTTCACTGCTTATATACATTACTGAGAGTAAGCCTTTTACAGATACTTCTATCTTTGTTGCACTTACTGTTATGGATGTTTGTCCACTGCTTTGAAATAATCATGTTGAAAGAAAATTTTCATTTTTAGCATTGCTTTTTTAAAATCTAAGAACAGTGGGGGATATTTAGTAGCTTCCTGCAAGTATTTATTGATTGCATATAATTTAAATACCCACTTACGCCAACTATGGTGTATTTTATATGGACACTGAGTAATAAATATATGCAGAATGAATAAGTGCCCACACTCATCACTGAATTCCTAATTACACAACAGGTACTGTATTAGTTTTTCTGTATATGTTATTTTACTTTATCCAATTGAGGAAAAGGAAGCACTGTGAACACTAGAATCCTTTTATATATGAAAAATTTGCAAACACAAGAAATGTCTCTGTAATTGTCAAAGTTGATATCTGCATTTACATCTGTCTTCAATTTCTTTGCATGGTGAGTATGTTAGCTGAAATAATAAATGAAACCATGATTGAAGAAGTGTACAGATGAATTTCTAATGTAGGGGTAAACTTCTAACTCTCTTGTTCTAATGTGCTTTCTAGGATGAGTCTAAGAAGGATTCATGGATCTTTGCCCTGGCCGTGGTTCTCTGCAGTACCTTTGTCTAGAAGAGCATGAGCACCATCATCCACCAGGCCCTGGAGAAGCTGCAGTATCCTTCCAGTTCCTGAACCAAAATGTTTCACTGAATTCATTGGATGAGGATAGAGTAAGTCTCTCTTTCCTGTCAGTTAGTTTTCTTGGGTGGAGCAGAGGGGACCCATGGCAAAAGAGTGTGTTTATAATATTTTTATACTAGAGAAATGTGGGAATTGTTGGTAGTGAGTTTCTTTTCCCTAACCAAATGTTAGTTATGCGACAGAGCTTGCAAAACATCAGGGCAAAGTCCTCTCAAACACCTGATAGAGTAGAAGATTCCACAGAATTTGTGAATTACTTTCCAGACTTTATCTGGACTGTATGGGATTTCACCCTGGAGCTGCAGTTATGTGGTCAGCCTATCACAGAAGATGAGTACTTGGATAATGCCCTGAAGCTGATTCCAGGTATCAGAGTATGGCCTGGGCAGTGTACGGTCCAATAGAGTGTGGGATCTACTAAACAATATCCCTCATCTCTGTGATTGCATTTGTATTTGAGACTAAATCAAAGTCTGTGGAAATGGTGGCTGGAAAGTGGGTTGCAAAGATCTAGGGGCTACAGTTGAAGTTTACTCAAGAAAAGTAAAGTGTAAAGTGAAATTACTCAAAACCAATTTGTTTTTTATACATCTTTAAATTTAGCATCCAGATTTACATGGGTGATGAAACATTCTAAAGACTGGACACTGTGTTTCCTGTTCCTTCAATTTTTCTCTGTTGAAGAAAACAACTAATCAGCTAATTGTTAGACATGAAACTGCAGTGAAAAGCTTATCTAATGAACAAAATATAGATTTCACGTATTATTCTTTTCAAAGAGGGCTAGAAAACTTTCTAATCCTGTATAATTATATCATCTACAAAATGACTGTATGTTCTAAATAAACCTGAAGAAGTGACTGTCTTTACAATCTATGCCTTTTCAATAATACTGACAACTATTGGAATATTCATTTTACCTTCCACATCATAGCTTTCTCCTAATTCCCACATGTTTACCCATGAATTAATTACAAGGTAAAAAATTATTTTCATGGGTTACATTTCCAAGGATGTGTGTCTATTGGAACCTTGAGAGAAATATCAATCCCAATTTAGTCATTCTTCCTTTCATGTTTCTATTTATGATTTCTCAAAACAGCTATTAAGAAATTGGCTGGCAGGAGAGGACCAGATATAAACATTTACCTCAAAGAATTTATAGATTAGTGGTGATACCTTAAAATTATATTTCAGGTACATTTATACTTCAAAGGTTTTTACTAATAAATACATAACACTGCATCAATTATTTTTAGCATCAAAACAGTTTTTCTTAAATAATGAGGATGTCATTCCTAATATTCCAATTACTGTCCATGATCCCTTGTTTGTAGCTCTCCTTTTTGGTTCCACAGCTCAATTCCTACATGAGGTTGAGTTGAGCAGAAAGTTTCATGTGACCTTTCATCCTTTTAGCTGCTAGTTAAGCAAACACATCATAGACAACCACTCTACTATGTGCATGTCTGGAGAGACCAGCCATAGGTTTCCTTTACTGGATCAGATGTCTCCCTAAATTTCTCTGCAGTTATATCATTGGTATAAGTCTGATGTGCAAAGAAGTATTGAATGTCTATGTTAAAAGAGTTCTATGTGTAGAAATGGCAAAGACACACAAATCCCTGCCATGAAAACCTGTAATCCCCTCGCCTCAAGACTCTACACACTCTAACCCCTGTTTTTCTGTCCCTCAGGGAAGAATCCCAAAGCCCAAACATCCAATCTACCCAGAGACTGCATCAGGCATTTATTTCCAACATGGAAGTGTTTTGTGTTTGACTGGCCAACATAGGAAAAAAAATTCTAGCCAATATTAGGATGGTATCTGAAGACCAACTGGATCCTAAATTCCAGGAGCAAACAAAAAATTTCTGTTCTTACATCTTCACTGATGCAAGGACCAAGACCCTCACTGAAGGAATCATGGTCACTGGGAAAGGTGAGTCTCTTTTTCCCATTTCCCTGGGGACTGCTATGTGTTGAATATTTTATATAATGTGCTTTCTAGTATTTTTGTTTGATTCTATAAAGGATTCTGATTTTACAGACTTTTATACTCCATGAAGAAATCTGTATACTTTATAATTATCTCACTTTGGGGGATTTACAAATTCCTTCCCCAAATTGCAACTTTTGTCAATGATATCGGTGACTCACACTTATCTGAAAACATCCTCCAATTAGAATATAATCACTCTCGGTGTAAAAACAGAATACTGCATGTTTTCAAAGGAAGTCCTATAAAATAAGTGTTTTTCACAAGGAGAATCAAAAGATATTTTGAGAATTTAGAGTGGTCCAAAAATAAATATTAGCCCATAAATCACTGAAAATCCATTCAAAGCCTCAGAATTAGGAATAAATTAAACATGGTACACTTTGCCTCATCTGTCTATCTATGTAATCTATATTGCTTTCAATTTTTAAAATGAGAAACTGTATTTTCCAGGTAGCCCCTAGTATGTTAGATAGAAGTAGATATTAACTTTTTTAGTCCTGTGGCCTGGAAAACCATAAAAATGAAGAGTCAGTAGGAAAATGAAGGTGATAATAGTAGAAGGAGGTAGGGGTGCGTGTGTGTGTTTGTGTGTGTGCATGTGTATATGACCCTAGAAGCATAGTCTCAGAATCCTGGAGCCATTGACTGATAACTTGATATTTAGCCCCTAAATTTCCTGGCTTCTTCAAGGCTGAGGACTCTGGTTGTGACCTACCTGTATACTATCAATAGCGGAGCAGTACCTCGCTTGGAGAATGCAGTGACAACTCTGGCCCAGCTGGAGAACTCAGCTGCCATTCAGAAGGCAGACAACCACTACAGCGAGCAGATAGCCCAGCGAGTGAGCTTCCCCACAGACATGCTGCAGGAGCTGCTGGAGGCGCATGCTGCCTGTGAGAGGGAAGCCCCTGCAGTCTTCATGGAGTACTCCTTCAAGGAAGACAAGCAGGAGTTCCAGAGGAACCTTGTGGTAATCTGTCTTAGTATTTACTTTATGTCGCCTCCCCTTGAAGAATGAAGCCTAGAAGTGTTGTTACCGGTCCCATGGCTCATCTCTCACTCAAGGATAAAGTAGTCCATGTTCTCATGAGGGACAGAGTTTCAAAGGACTACATTTCCTTCTTTTTTGACTGCCAGAACTCAGGCAGTTTATCTGGAACTCCCTTTGACCTTCAATGAAAAATCAGTATAGATATCCGCTTGAAATAAATACTTCTGTGGATTCCAAGCCTGTCCAGAACACCCAAGACATTCTTTAGCTGGCTTCTTTTTCTGTGAACACACTCCTATGGCTGGGAACCAAAATTTCTCTTTTCAGATCCACATCTCAGGCCACTTTCAGCTTAGGTTGCTCCTTGTTGTATCTATCATTGAAGACAGAATCACTGAATGTGGCAGCTTCAAGGAACCAGAGAGATTAGGTAATGCAATTCCAACAGCTCAGATGAAATACCCAAAGGAGGTTAGGGAACTTCCCCATGGTCTTCCAGAGTTTTCAGAGCTGTGAATAAATCAAATCTTGTGACTGCTGTTTTATTACATGTCCTCCAACAGATTACTTTTCTCATGAGGAACACAGTTAGACCAATTCTTCTACCAGATCCTTTGGAAATTTACTTCCTCTGTTCCTTGCTTCTGGTGACAGCCCTCTATCTTTCTTCCCTCTAGGAAATCATAAAGAATAATAAAGATGATTTCTTGATGCAGAATGAAGAGACATCAATCAAATATTGCCAGACTAAACTTGATCAGCTTTCAAAGACACTAATAAAAATTATCTCAGCAGGAACTTTCTCTGTTCCTGGAGGTCATGAACTCTACAGGAAAGCAAAGGAAATTATTGAAAAGGAATATTACCAAGTGCCCATGAAAGAAGTGAAGGTGAGGAATAAGGGAAACATGGGGAACCTACAGAATACTCAAAGGGGTCTCCTGAAAATCTGAGAGTGCAGCTTCATGCATGCATAAAGAGAGTGTATGTGGCCATTCAAACAGCTGTGGCTTTTAAGGTTCACTGCATGCTATTTATTCCTGAAAAGAGTACAAATGTCAACTCCCAACCATGAGTACAGATTTCTTAAATCCACAAGAGACAGAACAGAAATTATTCATTTTTTTTTACTCAACAACATATTTGACGTGTTGAGCACTGATAATTTACACGTCAGTCTTTGTACCCAAGGATGATCACAAGTGAGACAGGAAGTCAACTACATAGGCAAGCTATAACACTCAAGAAAGAGCTACTTAGGTGTTAGAAACAAATATAATAATAATAATAATAATAATAATAATAATAATAATAATAATAATAATAATAATAATAATAATAATAATGATAATAATGATAATAATAATAAACAATAATAATGCAACTAATATATATTGAACTGTTGTTTCCTATAGCCAAAATGTTAAGCTCTTTCCCTAGACTCTTTAACTTAATCTTTCAAATAGCATTAAGAAGCATCTACATTATCAACATTTTAAAGATCTCAACTGAGAAACATAGGCAGGTTAAAATAAGATGTCTAAAGTTATAACCAGCTAGTGGCAGAGGAGAACAGCAGCACAATTTAGAGGCACTATTTCACACTGGTAAAGCAGATATGTAAAAGCACCAGAGATTTGGGGTTTGTAGAACTGAACATGATTCTGATTGGCTGGATTCTAGAGTGGGGAGAAGGAATTAGCACTGGGCAAGAGACTGGAGAGAGACAGGTCACTCTAAGGAGCTTGGACTCATTGTAAGGAACCACTGTGTAACTTTAAACTTGAAGCAAAAGTTACATGGACTTAGTTGTCTTTGCATCAATAATTTCCCTATTGGAAATCTAATTTCTCTGCTCCTCCTTGGTTCCTCAGGCAAATGAGTTCCTCCAGAGGTTTCTGCAGTCCCAGATGGCACTAGAGAAATCCTGCAGGCAGATAAATCCCTCACTGATGGGGAGAAGCCCATAGCAGGTACAGGGTAGGGCTGGGCTCACAGTGGGATGTGTATGTTCTTGCAGTGCCCTCTGACAGGTGTGAGAGCAAAACCTTCCCAATACCGGAGCTCCCTTCCTTTCTGTGGAACAAACCTGCTGCATCTGGAAACAGCAAATGGAACTGTGGTTGGACACCAGACAGGCAGAGCCTTTTCTCTCACATTCTGAAGTGTGTTCTCAATGGTGTGGACGTGGGGTTTTGGGGGAGGACTTCATAGATTTCCTACCTCTCTCTTTAATTTGGTTTGGCCTCTGAGCTCAGGAGGGTGGAGGTCAATCCTTGCCTATTTTTTCCCTCTCTAATACCTTCCTGGGGCAGAAGAGTGGACCTGGAAGGAGAAAGCTGAGAAGGAACAGGAGCTGCTGAAACAGAAACTGCAGGAGCAGCAGCAGCAGGTGGAGGCTCAGAAGAGAAGTCTCCAGAAACACATAGTTCAGATGATGGAGAAGATGGTGAGAGAAAAAGAAAACCTGCTGAGAGAGCCAAACAAGATATTGGAGCATCAGCTGAAGGTGAATCAGGCTGTGGCAGTAGTAGAGCTTGATAGTTTTGCCCTGGTACCCCAGGAAGGGATGGGTGAATGTTACAGCATGGTCATGCAGAGATCACAAGTGCATCTACTGCTTGTGATTTATTAAAACCCTGAAGCCTTTGAATCCTTCCAAAACCTTTAAATTTGGCTCTGTAAGTAGACTTTGGAGAGTTCAGGATGAGTATTCCCCCCTCTACTCCAAGCCCTCAGAGAATATAAATAGGGTTGAATAGCCATTTAGAGAATTTTAAAATGATCTCACAGGGCTTGATTTAACAGATATTCCAATTATGTGTGTTTAATATGAACAACAACTAGTACGCTCTACCAAAGTCACTACCTTTTACCAGGAGACCTGCTCAGCCAAAAGCCCTGAGGTAGATCTGTTCTGACATAAAACTACCAGAAATGTCCAGACTTAAAAACACATAGAAATGATAGATTTTACACTTGCTGCATTGCCTCCAGGTGTGGACAGATCCCCAAGCTATCATGTGGCTTGGAGGGATTTCTCTCATTGTTCATCTGAACATGATTTATAAGAGATTTCTATAATTTAGGGGCCATGTGTTTATAACAGATTTCTATAATATGGGTGACAGTGTCATCCTGAGTGGGACTGAGAATTAGTGCAGTCAGACCAAGGCTACCTCTCATTTGCATTTTTTGACTGGAAAATATTACATTTGTCCTCATGCCAGGCTTAGCCTCCTGGCAAAACCCTAAGTTATATGAATATTATTAAGGCTGTAAACTACACTTCTTCTTAATATTTCGATCCAAACCAGGAAATATTCCTTGTTACAAGAGTCTCCTTTCATGATTAAGAGAGAACAATTTTAGGAATAAAACATAGATAGTCTGACAAAGTTTCAAAGTTTGACAAAATGTAATCATTGAAAAAATGGGGGATTTAAAAAGTTTTACTTCCTTCCTCATTTTTTTTTTTTAGGTCCAAGAAGATCTGTGTACTGAAGGATTTAGAAAGAAATGTGAGGAGATGAGTACAGAGATAAATCATTTGGGAGAGAGAATTGTTGATACTAAAAATGATGATAGTTCCTTGCTTGCACAAGCCTTGGACAACCTTGGCAAAAGAATCGCTTCGTTATTGCCTGCCCCAGCTAACATTCTTGGTAATGTTATGAAAGTAGTGAGCTCACTATTTAAAAAGAAGTAGCTCTCCTTGTAAAGAAATCAGATATATAATATAATATACATGTATGTTCTCTGGCCTATTTCTGATATGCATGCTTTTCACTTTCATCCAGCAATGCTTTAAATATAAAAAGTGATTTCTAGAGAATACTGATGCCTGGCCCACATTAGATAGAATAAATGCATGGACACTTTGATATAGTGTGTTCAGTTTTAGGAAATATATATGTGTGCAAAATCATATATATGTGTATGAACATATATACAAGAGTTTCACTGAGGCTTCACTTCTAATGGCAAAAGATTGGAAACCACTTAATGCTCATTTATGTAATTTGGTAATATATATTTTGCATGTATTTATACTAGAATACTATGTTGCTAGTAAATAGATAGTGGAGCTCTATTTGTATAAATATAGAACAATCTGGAAGATGGAATGTAGAATGAAAAAATGAGGCACAAAACAGTTTGTATAATGTGTTCACCGTAAAAAAAAAAAGAAGGCAATTATTTTGGGCACTCATACACATGTATGTATAGTACATTTCTGGAAGATTCATTAGATATTGGTATCATTGGTTCTTCCTGGAGAAGACAGCTTGGCATCAGGGATGGAAAGGACACATGCTTTTCATTATATACTCTATATTTTCAATTTTGCAAAGTTAGCTTGTGTTATTTCTCGAATAACAAAGAAAACAAACTACAATACTAATAATTAAAATAGTAAATGGAATGTGAATAAATGGAATTGCTCATTGCTTCCAGAAATGACATTAGCCTGCTTAATGAGGGGTATAAGACTAAGATCAGAATACTAGAAAATAAAGTTTGCATCCTAATCTTGTTTTTGCTTTGGCCTTGGTTTTTAATCCCTTATATTTGCTTCAAAAATAAGGTATGAACTTTCCTGTTACCCCTTGAAATATCAACAACAGTAACCTTTACTTCATAGGTTTCAATTACACTTTTACAGTGTTTAGAAACAAATTACTAAACACTAAGAATATTCACTGGTGAGAGGAATTCCCATCATCCATAAGTTCAGTGGTGGCGTCTCTGCTGTAGGCAAGTACAGAAGGGGTGATGCACCACTGCAGAAATGGTTGCCTTGATAGTAATGGGGAATGAAAAACTCAGACACACAGAGGCCAGGTGTTGGCATTTAAACATCAGAATTCAAGTACATACAATAAGAGTAATGAGCATTGTGGTTTGTCTTAGCTCAGGCTGCTATAACAAATTACCATAGACTGTGTGGCATACAAAACAAACATTTATTTCTCCCAGTTCTGGAGGCTGTAAGTCCAAAAGCACTGTGCCAGCACTGTTATTTTCTTGGTAAGGGTCCTCTTACAGCTTTACAGATGACAAGGTTCTTACTGTGTCCTAGCATGTTGAAGAGAGAGAGACAGAGAGAGAGAGAGACAGAGAGAATGAATCTCATGATTCTTTGTTATACAGGCACTAATTAGATTCATGAAGGCCCCACACTCATTATCTAATCCCTCCCAAACCCCATTTCCAAGCACATTGGGACATTGGTATTTGGGGTTTCCTCAAATGGATTTTGGAGAACACATTCAAACATTCAGTCTATAATTTGGTTGGAGTGGCAGCCAGCAGACCTGACCAGAGGAAATTCTGAAGATGGCAAATAAAACAAGGTGTCTGTAGAGAAAAAAAGAATGGGGAGGAAACCATTGGAATCAAGGATATTTATAGGAAGCTGAGAGGTAACATTGATAAAAGGTTATAATCCGTAGCCTTGGTCTAAACCAATTTCAGATGATGGAAGTATCACCTGGAGGGGAGGGCAGGATCCCAAGAGAGAGGACCTTGCAACTCTGGGATGAGGATAAATGATAATGATTTTCACAGTGCCTCTCCTAGGGGACCTCTGGAAATGTACTTGGATCCATATGCTGGGAAATGAGAATGCCCAAACACTTCAAGGACTCTCAGAATCAGGATCCAAGCTAGGAGTGATGCTCAGATCCTGAAAAGACATCACAGTCTCCCTGTTAGAGGTACATGACATCCTGATATGAACACAGTCTTGGCCCAGGTGCAACTAACTTGGTCTAGTATTTTTTTCAAATAAAAGTATAGTTCGTCTGAAGACAGACACCATTTTATATATATATATATTTTTTCTTTACATCTTCATAGTGTATGTTTAGGCACAGAGGGTACTTAGTAAGAAACTTCTGTAAAAACAAACAGCTGACACATGTGTGATTGTTTTCAATTGCCAGAATTCCATGATCACACCAAACCTCTGAGATAATAGATTGTTTGGATTTTAGATATTAGATTAAGGTCTCTAAGTTGACTTAAGGACCAGAGGAGCAGAAGAAACTCTTTCGGTACAGTTTCCCCCTCTGTGACCTTATTCACCACAGTCTCAGTATCTCTGCGAGGATGTTAACTCATCTCCACTGGAGAATTTAAATGACTCCGTCTAGTCGTGGCTTCAAGTGTTCAGAAGGAAGAATGAACGGCTTTGCCTTTTAAAGAAGAAACCATATAGTAATGAATATGTGACCAATGTATCATGGGGTTTAATGGAAAATTAAACTATTCTACAGAAATATCTGTATATCTGTTCCCACTGAGAGCTTGACTTAAGCAGATGTTCTAATCCCTTGGACTAGACACACCCTGCATTGAAGAGCAAAGAGAAGCCTTGTCTTTTTTAGATTCGACATACAAGTGATATCACACTGTACTTGTCTTTCTCTGACCTATCTCACTTAGCATAATGTGCTCAAGGTCCATTGATGTTGCAAATGGCAGGATATCCTCCTTCCTTGTGACTGAATAATATTCCCTTGTGTATATGTATATGTGCCACATCTTTTGTATCCATTCATGTGTTGGCATTTAGGTTGCTTTCATTTCTTGGCTACTGTGGTTAATGCTGCAATAAACTTGAGTGCAGATATCTCTTTGAAATACTGTTTCTATTTTCTTTCAATAAAAAATAATAAAACTGACAATGGTCACTTAGAAAAATAAAAAGGCTTTAAAAAGTAGTTAACAATTTATTCACACATCTATTCTAATCCTCATTAAGGAATGCTTGGTTCTAATTATTTACATTGTTTGTTAAATTCTTATGTCCTCCCTGCCATTGTTGTGGATTATGTAAAGAGAGAAAAGCAAAGATCTTGACCTCATGCAGCTTACACTCTGTATGGGCCTTACATAATGTTATTTAGGCAGAAATAAATATTGTAATTATATACATGTATATATATATATATATGTGTGTGTATATAGATGTGTGTGTGTATATAGATATGTGTATGTGTATGTATGTGTATGTGTGTGTGTATATATATGAATATTTTATGTGTAGTGATCAAGAATCTAAGTTGCAACCAAATAGTCATTTTTTAAGTTTGGTTTCAACCTAGTGCATCTTGCCTGGAGATATAATTGTGTATTATAGAGCCCTAAGGACCAAATATGGTAACTTTAAAGTAAGGTAAAACCTAGAGTGCATGGTGATTGAAACAATGAATAAATAGATTAATGTTTGGATGTATGAATAAGTGTGACATTTGTTTATTATTTCAAAGGGTGATAAATATCCCTCTTATTACCTATAGGCCAAAAAGTAAAGGCTTTGGTTTAGAATTTTGTGTTTTTTGATCTCTATTCCTTTATCACCTGTACAAATTATTATGTTTAAACAAACCAAAGTGGATTCTGTTTCTATGACTGTACTAGGACTTATATGACAACTCTGGAATATTCTTCCTTGTGTCTCTTTTTCCATGGAAGTGTGGTTGTGCCACTCAGCAGTGTTATTTGGATGGAATTCCTTTTACTTCAGGTAATGTGATCTTATTCCTTAACCACTGTTCTGTGGACAGTGGTCCCAGGCTGCATTGAATATGGTGCTCACTCTTAGCCCAGGAAACAGTCCCTGATAAAACATGAGTAATGAATTCCTCCCCTGATATATTTGGTCTAAGGCCCCAATCTCTCTCTGCCCCTGCTGACTGTCCATTAATATAGAAAATGCAGACAATCAAGTTCTATTTCTCTCCCACTTAAAGTACCTAATTATTTTATTTTGATGAAATATGCACAACTATTTACTATTTTAACTATTTAAAGTGTACAATATAGTGGAATTAAGTATATTCACATAGATGTTACAATCATCATCACTATCTACCTCCAACCCATTGCATCAGGCTCAGCTGAAACTCTGTATCCAATAAACAAGTCTCCATTTCCCTCTCCCCAAGCTCCTGGTAAGTGTGAGTAAACTTTCTGTTTCTATGAATTTAACTACCCTGGATACCTCATAAAAATGACATCATATAGTATTTTTCTTTTTGTGACTGTCTTATTTCAGTTAGCATAATGTCCTCAGGTTTATTTAGACTGTAACATGTGTTAGAATATCCTTCTTTTTAAGGCTGAATAACATTCCATGGTAAGAATGTACTACACTCTATTTTATTTTTTTAATTTTTAATTATTATAGAACTTTTACATTTCCACTTAATTTGCAGTTATTACAAAATACTGGCTATGTTCCCTGTGTTGTGCAGTACATCTTTGTAGCCTGTCTTATACTCAATAGTGTGTTACTCCCACTCCTCCCACTCCTCCATACCTTTATTGCCCGCCCCACTTCCCACTGGTAACCACTGGTTTGTTCTCTATATTTGTGAGCCTGCTTCTTTTTTTGTTGTTGTTTTTGTTATATTCAATAGTTTGTTGTATTTTATACATTCTACATATAAATGATATCATATAGTATTTGTCTTTCTCTGTCTGACTTATTTCAATTAGCATAATGCCATCCAAGTCCATCCATGTTGCTGTTAATGGCAAAATTTCATTTTTCATGGCTGAGTAGTATTCCATTGTGTGTGTGTGTGTGTGTGTGTGTGTGTGTGTGTGTGTGTGTGTGTGTGTATGTGTAGTGTACAATAAATATCTATACATACTATATCTATCTATATCTATCTATCTGTGTGTGTGTGTATATCATATCTTCTTTATCCATTCACCTGTTCATGGACACTTAGGTTGCTTCCATACCTTGGCAATTGTACATAATGATGCTATGAACATTGACATGCATGTATATTTTCAAATTAGTGTTTTTGGTTTTGGTTTTGGTTTTGCTTTTATATACCCAGGAGTGGAATCTGGGTCATATAGTAATTATATTTTGAGATTTTTGGAGAAATCTCCATACTATTTTCCACAGTGGCTGCATGAATTTACTTTCCTACCAAGAGCCCACCAAGGGTTTCTTTTATCCACATCATTGCCAATATTTGTTGCTTGTGTTCTTTTGATGACAGCCATTCTGACCAGCAAATACACTACAATTTATTTACCCATTCATACGTTAGTGGATAACTAGATTGTTTCCATTTTTTTGTATTGTTTTGAATAATGCTATTATAAACATTGGTGTACAACTATATATTTGAGTCCTTACTTTCAGTTCTTTTGAGATATATAACTAGAAGTTGAACTGTTGAATCAAATGGTAATTTTATGTTTAATTTTCTGAGGAATAGTTATACTGTTTTCTACATTAGCTGTTCAATTTGTTCCTACCAATAATGTACAGGATTCTCAATTTCTCTACATACTTACCAAAATTTGTTTTCTGTTTCTAAAGAAATGGCAACCATATTAATGTGTGTGAAATGTATCTCATTTCCTTAATGAATAATGATGATGAGCACCTTTTCAGGTACTTATTGGCCATTTATCTTTGTTATTTGGGGAAGGTGTCTTCAAGTCCTTGACTATTTTTGAAATGAGCTCTTTGTTTTTGTTTTTGTTGTTGCTGAGTTAAAGGGTTCTTTATATATTCTGTATATTAATTTCTTATCAAATGTATGATTTGTAAACATTTTCTCCCATCCTGTGAGTTACCCTTTATTCTTTTGATATTGTCCTTTGATATGCACAAAAGTTTTAAATTTTTGTAAAAACCAATTTATCTATTTTTTCATTTGTTGTCTACAAACACCTTTGGTGTATATCCAAGAAATCACTGCCAAACCCAATAGAATGAAGAGTTACCCCTACGTTTTCTTCTAAGAGATTTTGTTTAGCTTTTACATTTAGATCTTTGTTCTATTTTGAGTAAATTTTTGAATATGGAGGAAGGTAAGGGTATAACTTCATCCTTTTGCATGTGAATATCGAATTTCCTCAGTATCACTTGTTGAAAATATTGTGCTTTTCCCAATGAATGGTCTTGACACCTTTACCAAATCATTTGACCGCATATGAGAAGATTTATTTACTGTATTCGTCTATATGTCTATTTGGATTACAATAGTTTGTACTAAGTTTTGAAATCAGGAAGTATGATATCTCCCACTTTGTTCTTCTGTTTCAAGATTTTTTATTTGTTTATTTGGAATCTCTTCAAATTCCCTAAGAATTTTAGAACTTTTTATTTTCTGGAAAAAATATTGGAAAGTTGATAAGAATTGCATGAGATCTGTAAAATCTGTTGAGTAATACCTACAGCTTAACAATATTAAAACTTCCCACCTACGAACATGGATGTCTATTTTTTTATGTTTTATTTAATGTCTTTTGGCAATGTTTTCAGTATGCAAATCTTTCTTCTTCTAGGCTAAATTTATTATTAATTAATCACTTTGATCCTATTTTAAATGGGATTGCTTTCTTAATTTTTTGAATTGTCATGTTAGTGTATAGAAGTGCAACTGATTCTTAATTGTTGATTTTGTATCCTCCAGATTTGCTGATTTCATTTATTTTTTCTATTTTTTGGTGAAATCTTTGATATTTCTATATTTAATATCTTGTCGTGTGTTGAGAGAATTTATTTCTTCATTTCCAAATTTAAATCTCTTTATTTCTTTCCCTTGTTTTATTACACTGGCTAGTACCTCTAATACTATGTTAAATAGAGGAGGGAAAAATGGTCATTACTGTCTTTTTTGTTATCTTAGGGGAGAAGATTTCAGTCTTTCATCATTGAGTAGGATGTAGCTGTGGATTTTTCATGCATGGTTTTTATCAATTGAGGAAGTTTTCTTCTATTCCTATTTTTTTAGTATTTTTTTAACAGAAAAATTATTAAATTTGATCAAAGGATTTTTGTGAATCAATTGGATGACCATTTTTTTTCTTTGCTCTCTTAATGTGGTATATTATATTGATTGATTTTTCTATTTGGAATCTACAGGATGTAATCAACATTTATAGAATACCAAAAACATCAGAATACATATTTTCCTCAAGCTAACATGAAACATTCACCAAGATAGACCTCATTATGTATTATTAAACACACCTTAAAAATTGAAAGGAAAAGAAATGTTATAATGTATGTCTCAGACTAGAGTGAAATTAAACTAGAAATCAACAATGGAAAGATAGCTGGAAAGTCCTAAAATACCTGGATAGTAAACAACACCCTTCTACGTTATACATAGGTCAAATAAGTCTCAAGAGGGATTTTAAAATATATTCAATGAAATAAAAATAAAAATACAACTCATCAAAATTTGCAAAATGCAGTGAAAGTTGAAGGAGACTTGTAAGATACTTTTGTCATGATATATAATCTTATGGAGACCATAAACTCAATTTTGGGAAGGGGAATAGGAAGACACAAAGCAGCAGTTCCCAGGAAGGGAAATGATCCTAAAATTAAATTCATAAATGGTTTCCAAGCAAAGAACAAATCCAGGGTGTTGCCAGAAAACAAAAGAAAAATGATGGAGGGGTCAAATATGAAACGAAGGACGTGACTGAAGAGTCTTTTGCTTAAACCTCAGAATCATTATGGTTGCATCCTTGGAGTATGACATAATCAGAAAAAGACTCTCTAAGGAGATACAGTATGTATCATAGATGCTCTCAAACAATTGGGCTTCTGGAAAGTTTAAGGGAGTTTTTCCTCAGACTTCTCAGCAAAAAACCAATGTAGAAATAAGGCTACATTGAAAAGATTTGTGGGTTCAACATTGTTGAGCCTTGATGAAGCTCACCTCAGAAGGCTTAGACCAAATCAGAGGGTATTTGTGCTAATGAAGAGCTACAGGGGAACCTGTTGATCCTGACCTGGCACTCCCATGCATGACTATACTTTCATACATTTTTCCTTACCACTTTATTCTCTTATCTATTTTTACCCTTTGTTTTTCTTTCTTTTCTCATTTCTTCACCCCTTTTTGGACAGTTTTGTGTAAGTAATGGACAGAGGACAGGCCTTGGAGTCAGAGAGCTTGCATCTGAGACTAAGATCTAGAACCAAGCTAAGTGACCTAGAATATGTTAAGTCTAATCTCTTCACTTGCATAAATGTAGGAATAATATCTAATTTACTGTGTGATCATGAGGATTAGAGATAGTAAGTGTACTTCCTTAAAGATAGGAAGTGTCCAATAAGAGTGACTGTTATATTGTTTTTATTACTGTTGCTACAATTTTGTTTATGTGGTTGATTTGGGTTCTTGGAGCAGCTGTTAGTAAACTCTACACTGAGTTTCTTTACTCTACATACTCTTTAATATGATTATTTTTATGAGGTTGAGTTTGATAGCTGATATTGAACTCTCTTAGTCTCTTTACAGCAGAGTATCCATCCCAAGATGCTTTGAGTGCTGGCTTCTAGAAATGCTTACATGATCTCCCTTGAGAAATGCCTGGGAACTTGCATCCTCCTATGTCTCCACTTCTCTAAAGATTTCTTCTCAGAGGATTCAAGCAACAAATCATCTACAGGAATTGCCAACTTATGCTTTGCTTCTAACATACTAACATTAGAAAATTATTTTTTAATTTTTATTTTTAATACTACAAATATATCTTAGGCCTTCCACTAGCAACCAAAGATACAGCAAGCCCTCAGTTAAAGAGAATGCTAATCTATACTGTATCAGTTTCCCCTTCCTGGCTCCACTTCTGGCACGATGGTGTACAACTCAGAATCACTCCTCAAAAAAACTGATGAAAACTATTTTTAAAACACATTTAAAAATAGTTGGCCTTATGAGCATACACAAATGGAAATGCCGCTACAGATATACAGCAAATGAAGACACATTTACTCAAGAATATTTACTAAAGCTCCAGAAAATGATGAGTTTTTAGTATTTGAAGATCCTCACTTTTCCCCTCTCCACTCATTGGGCTGGGAACTCCACCCAGACTTGTACAACCAAGAACACAAGTTTTTGTCTCCCCCCAGGTCCTGGTTGGAGGGTTGTCTTCCTGGGAAGGACATGACATTAGCATTTCTCATACTGCCCCTAGATACTTGTTGCTGAGGCAAAGTTCTGTACTACTGCAGCCAACAGGTGGGGGCCCCATTCTTCCACCATGTTTCCTCTCATGAGACAAAGGTTCTACCTTGGGCATGGTAGGACATTGAGGTCCCAATTGCTATTGACTCAGCTCATAGGACAGGGGCTTGTGCCAATGGAGACAAGCCAAGGACACCTGGGGCTCTTGCCCATATATCCACTGAGCACTTACTTCTTCAAACTGGGCTGTCACTTAGAATTGACCTATTGTTCCTTACTCCAGCACCAGAGTTGTGGCTCAGAGATTTTCCCTGGGAGGAAAGGCAGACCATAGAACAGAGAGCTCAAATTATCTCCCCAAAGGAGCCAACTTTATTTGCAACAGCATATGAAGATCAAATCTAAGTTTGCTTTCAAAAACAGTAGAAGTGTTGGTGAGAGGCAATGGGGAGGAGACTGATAAATTCATTGAAGATACAGGCTAAATGATAAGCCAACTAGTTGCTGGAGAAAAATAAGAAACCAGCTGCAAGAACTAGAGTCTGAATAAATTTCTAACTTTGACCATCAGGAACTGTCCCTTCATAGCAGCCTGAATTTGACTGGATTAGGGTGTAAATAATTTATTCTCCAGGGCATTGTTATGAACAATAGAGCTTTTAACCAGCAGTTAGTGGAGTTTCATAGGTTAGTGTGGTCAGGTAACTAGACAAACACTGCCTAAGTCCTGCTAAAACCTTGTTATCCCAAAGTGGCTGGGCATGTCCAAGGATGAATCCCTGAGGAAAAACATCAGAGGCTTTACCCTGTGTCTGTTTAGGGGATAGAGGAGGAAGAGAAGGGAATGGAAAACACTAAAATAATCCAGTTAGTCTTTAAACAAGTAAACAAGCTAACAACAATGACAAGCACTGAAAGAGGGGAGAGATGAAGCCAGTACCCAAAGTTGCTGCAATATCTAAAATGTTCATTTTCCAAAAAATATGAGACATGCAAAATAAGCAGGAAATTATGGCCTAGATACCAGAAGAATAGCAGGCAATAAAGCCACCTGCAGGAGAGACCAGATGTGAGAAAAGAAGCCACTATAAATATGTTCAAAGAAACAAAGAAAACCATGATTTTAGAAGTAAAGCATGATGACAGTGTCACATCACATAGAGAACATTAATAAAGAGACAGAAATTATTAAAAATAACCAAATGGAAATTTTGGAACTGAAAGGAGCAATAACTGAAATTTAAAAATTCACTAGATGGAATCAATAATACACTTAAACGGGCAGAAAGTAAAAGTACTTAAGAATAGATCAATAGAAATTATGCAATCCAAGAACAGAGTGAAAAAAAAATGAAGAAAAAATGAGCAAAGTCTCAGAGAAATGTGGGACACTAATGTATACCAACAGACATTTAAAGGCAGCACCAGAAGAACAGAGAAGGAAAGGAGCAGAAAAATATTTGAAAAATTAGTGGCTAAAAAATTCCCATTTCCTAAAAAATTTAAATCTACATATCCAGGAGGTTCAACAAACTGCAAGAAGGATAAACTCAAAAAGACCCGTGAATAGACAGATAGTAAACATGCCAAAGAAAATCTTGAAGGCAGCAAGAGGAAAATGACTCCTTGCTTAAGGAAACTCCTATAAGATTAACCATTGACTTATCATCAGAAACAATAGAGGGCTGAAGGCAATAGGATAACCTATTCTCAGCCCTCAAATTTTAAAAACTCTTAATCAAGAATCATATATCCAGCAAAATTATCATTTAAAAGTGAAGATGAAATAAAAAGACATTTGGAAAACAAAATCTGAAAGAATCTGCTGCCAGTAGACCTACCTTACAAGACATACTAAAGTTAGTTCTTCAGGCTGAAAGCAAGTGACCCAAGACAGTAATTTGAATACACACACACACAAAACAAAGAACACTGATAAAGGTAATTATGCAATTATAAAGGAGTATAATTGCCTATTTCTTATCCTTTCTTATCTTGTTTAAAAATCATAAAGCAGTATACATTTAATTGTATTTGTGGGCATATAACATACAGAAATGTAATATATTTTCCAATAGCAGGGCAAAGAGATTGGTGAGAACAAACCAACATTGGGTTAAGAATTGACTCCAGATCTTTCACTTGAATCCAAAGGAACAAATGCATAGAACCTGAAATGGAAAGAAGGCTAATATGAGAAAAATTATACATATAACATAAAAATTGTGTTCTACACTGGAAACTGACACAACACTGGAAACTGACTATAACTCAATTAAAAAAAAAGAAAAATTATACGTATAAACTTGCTCTCTTTTCTCCTCTCAGCTTCTTTAAAAGACATAAAATTACATAAAGGAATAATAATTATAATGATGTACTGTTGGGCTTATAACATGCATAGAGATAATACCTATGACAAGAATACCACAGTAAGAAAGAAAAGAGAGTAGAGCTATATGGGAATGCTGTTTCTACATTCTCTGAAATTGCTGGTGTAATTGTGAAACTGTTTTTGATAAGACATATATGGTAAGGCCTAAAGCAATCACTAAGTAAATAACTAAAAATATATAGCAAGAAAATCATTAAAGAAGTTAAAAAGTAATATTAGAAAATATTCAATTAATGAAAAAGAAAACAGTAATGCCAAAAAAGACTTGTGGTGTAGAGAAAATAATAACTTAAATGAGAAATGTAAATCCTATTGTTTTGCTTAGTTTTGTTTCTATGAACTCTGGATACAAGTCCCTTATCAGATATATTATTTGTGAATATTTTCTACCATTTTGTGGGTTGTCTTTTCATTTTCTTAACATTACTTTTTCAATTAATGCTATGTCTCTCTCTCTCTTTTTTTTTTTTAATTAAATTGAATCAGAGCAAACACAACATGTGTACAAATCTATAGATAAAGCTGCTCTGGAAAAAAATGCATAAATACATGGCAAAGAAATGAGACTTGGCATTTTAATGCTGATCATGCCATCCTCAGTGCCATAACACCAAATCTGTGCTTGCAACACAGTAAACTATGTGTATCTGCTATACCCTACTTCTCAAATCCAGGACTTATGAACTCAAATCAGAATTTGCCATCAAAAACTCAAACTTGAATTCCTGTACTAGGAATGTCTCCAGTAGAGAGCACTAATGTTTTTTGAATATTCGGTGTAAGTAGCTTTAATTGAGATAAGGCCTAGGAAGGAGTTACAACCATTTCCCATTCCCATATATCTGGGTACACATGACATAGGCATTTATTCCATACCTATTAACAGTTTACAGAGCACCCACTGTCCCCAAGCACCACATTAGGCCTTGGGATCCTGAGGAGGAAAAGATACACTCTTACCCTCAAGGAATTTGGCCTAGTGAAGAAGACTGTCTCAATCCCCTAATAACATCTCCTTGCATCAATCAAGGAAAGCATTTACTAATCATGCACTTTCCAATCACAAACTACATACATATATGTAGAAAAGCACATGGACTGTAAGCATTTGAAAACAGTAGGTTCAGGAGGGCCTTAGAGAAAGTCTAGTCAAAATCTCTCATTTTATACCTGGAAATTTTAAACCCAGAGTGGATAAGTGACTTACCCACGATCACGATAAGAGCTAAGATTAATATGGCACTTCCTATACGCCTAGAACTGCTCTAACAGTATTGTTTATTTAATCCTCACCACAACTCATTTTTGAAATACAAAACTAAGGCACAGAGAAATTAATTAACAACAAAAATCAAACAGCTCACAAGGGCAAAGTGAGGATTTGAATCTAAGTAGTCTTGCTCCAGAATCCATACTTTTAGTCACCATGCTATATTTAAGTAGCTATGTCTTAAGGCAGTCATGATTTTCTGACTCATGTTTTTACACTGTCTTGTTATTTTATACTGTCAGGGTTTCCAGCATCTCTAGAACCCATTGGTCAAAAATTATCAAATAAATCTCAAGATATTATGGTACTTCAAAGTCACAAGATCCTTGAATTGGGGAAAATGGCTCAATTCAACGTGGATGTATATGTTACCAGAAGGTGAAGATGAAGACATGCACAGACATGAGAAATATAATAAGTAATCTTGTAATAAGTATTCTTTTATCTTACTTTGACAAATGTTGCCACTTGTGTCTCATTTCCTTGTCTTCCTGAATCACTTCCATGTACTCCTTCTCACTTCCAAATCCCAGTCTTTAAGTGTGTTGATTCTTCAATCAAATAAGAACATGTTAATGTAGACAGAGCTAGGGATTAAATCTTGAGAGGACCCTGCACTATACAAGATAGAGAAAATGTGCATTTCAGAAGCCTCAGACTTAACTTCACCCATTCATTTATTATCTAACAAATATTTATTGGGTGCCTGCCATATGCACAACAATGCACTGGGTTCTGGGGATGTGCTAGTCTATGTGATGGATGTGACCTTTACTCTCCTGAGGTCCACAGTCTTACAGCATTCCTCCAGAGTAAGTTAGGCATCCATAGTTAAGCACTTGTCAATTCTCAACCTGTTGGGCCTCTGAATGATGGCTGAGCTACAGGAGGATGAACAGAATGACTCAGCAAGCCTGGGGACTGCTAAGAGATGCTGTCATTCTCAGGTGTGCAGACTACAGAGGAGAGAGCATGTTATTTTGAAATGACAGTAATACACTGTTTGAGTGATATGCCTGAACTATAAAATAGTTTATAAATAGAAATTATTTGCATTATGATTATGTTTTGTCAGAATGCACACATCTTTTTTTGTGTGTTTGTGTCCTTGAGGACCCTGAAGAACAAAATTTTGTATCTGATTATTGAATTGGTTAAGTAAATTAAGCAAATCCAGGCATTTTATTTGATAATCAAGTTCACTCAAAGATGAAGGTAAAATTATAAAATTTACACCCACTTACATATTTGTTTCATCCTTTAGTATGCTTCCCCCCTCATTTTTACTTGTAATCAATCTGTCTGTAACTCACCCAGTTACACAGAGGCCTGTACCAGACACAAAAAGCTATTCTGCTCAGAAAAACAACAGGCTTCCTTAAGCCTTAAGTTTTTTTTTTTTTTTTAATTTGCCCTTTAGGTCTCAATTTCTCTGAGAAATCTGGGAAGTCCTCTCCACTTTAGCCCACTCTTTCATCTACCAATGTAAGACCCAAATACTATTGCCCTTCAATTTTGTAATGAGACAAAGGACGCCTGATTTATTATCATACTGCTGTTTTTCATAAGGTGACCTGGTTACATTCAGCTATTATAAAGCATATTCGAGTCATAGGCTCTGAACCATGTCAATATCCTGTACTAGGAGATTTTACTCAGCCCTGAATTTGCTCATATATCCAGCTACATATTTGCCTCTATTTTTTTTTAAACTATAAGTTTCTTGAGGGCACATGTTTATTTGTTTTTAAATCCTCCAAAAACAATTTGGTGGAGAGACTGAATTGGAGATAAAGAAGTTAGCAGAGATAAATTAGTAGAATAAGTGGATAATTGGAAGGTGTGCCTGCATTTGGATACATAGGATTCAGGAGACAAAGACAAAGAGAACTGTGGTGTGGGGACACACTGGGGTTTGGTTAGTTAGTCCCCACTGATTTATCATGTCCAGCCTAATGGTCCCTGGAGGAATGCTTGGAGACTTGTGGACCCCAGGAGGGCAAAGGCCACATCCATCAAATGGACCAATGTATCCTCAGAAACCAGTCCAGTGTTTTGCACACAGTAGGCATAGAATAAATATTTGTTGGATGATAAATGAGTGGTAAGATGAAACGAAGTCTGAGATATCTGGAACATGAAATATTCCTATCTTCTTTTCTGGTATAGTCCAGGATAGTTACATTAAACACATAGAAAACAGAAACTCCTGCCTAGACTGTTAGTGGCTTGCCCCAGATCTCACTGCCAGAAGAGCCACAAGCAGAAGCCAAGATACCAATTCTCATACACTTTCTGACTCATATCTCTTTTTCTCTATTAATAAAATGTTCTGAATCTTGTTCTTTTACAATTTATATTGATTCTTAAAAATTCTTAACAAACTATATATATGTGTGTATATATACATACATACACACACACACACACACACATACATGTGCATACATATTATGTCCTAGTCTTAGAGAATCAGTTAAGGTTAGAATTGAAGTTCAGTATAAATGTGTATTACAATTAACAGATAGCCTAATATTAGGCCAAGAAACACATATGCACAAATACATACACACACAGTCATTGAGGAAAAAAAGATGGGAGGGCATGGAATCAAGGCCTAGCTGGTATTAGACCTGGGTTACTTCAAATCAAAGAAATGAAAAAGTTGAATATGAGGAACCTCAGAAACCAGCTGTTTTCACAGTATCAGGAAAACTTTTGCCCAGATTTCAACATGGTCCGGGGAACACAGATTGAATTCTTACAGGGATCCCAGCAAGCACTCTCTCAGTCACTAGCAGAACCCATCAGGGCTTTTTTTATATCACTTCACAGGAGCTAAGGAGCACTAACTCTGCTTTAATTCTAAGCTTTCAGCCTGGCTTCACTTGCAAATATTTTCTTAGAAGTCTTCATTTTATGGATGGGAAAGAGACAATAGTCAATAACTGGCTGGCTCCTGTGTGGCAGATTCCAATATGGGACCCAGATGACAGTACATATTCTTTAAATGGGATGCATGGGAAACTTTCAAAGAAATATTTGGACATCTTCCAAGAAGACAGATTAGCTGGAGATGGCGGATATCCTGCTGCAGGAAATCGTGTTTTTCCCTTGAAGGAGAGCCTGGAAGATCACCTTCCTAACACTTGTCATAAAAGGAAGGGATGTCATATAGTTAAGGCAGAGGGTCAATCAGCATAGTGGGCTGAGAACACAGAGTAATTGGTCATGAATATTTAAGACTGGGACCATGATAAGGGATCAGCTCACACAGAAGTGCACAGCTGGCCTTGCACAATTACAGTTTCTAGTCAAGCTACCTTATTCCAAAAACACTTGCAATGTCGACCTCATCCTGTCCTTGGACTTCTCACCACTGAGCTCATTCTCAGGGGTCATTCTCAGAATTTCTCCCAGGCCCGAGGAGAGCTCATGTTAAAACTCTGCAACCAGGAGATTGAAAAGTTCAGGAAAACATGGTGAAGTCTTTGATCAAAAATAAATAAAAATTCTTCATCAATGACAATATGCTCAATCATACACAGTTGAACCAGCAGGATGACTTTCTGAGAATGCAAAGCCATGAATGCCTTCTCACTTTTGTTCTTTTCTTCTGACCTGATGTCTCAGTAGGACTAACAAACTTGAACCCTGGTGTTGAGAAAATATTGCAAAGTAGTATTTCAATTAAGCACTGTAAAGCTAGCCAAACTTTCCCAGACCCATGTTCCTATGCTCCTCCTTCAACCCTGCATGGCCCACCAACCTCTCCTCCCCTTTCAGGTGCTGCATGCTTCCCCTGTAGATTACATACCTCTGAGAAAAGGAATAATGATTCCTGTTTACCTTCGTATTCTGCCTCACCTCTCCAGAACTCCAGTGCTTTCTTTTATACACTGTAGAATTTAAATGTTTTAATTAATTGAAAGAAATAGAGAATTTTCCATTATCAGAAATAATTTTATAATACAGAATTGGAAAATAACTGTTAATACTTGATAATATTCTGTCTTCCATTAATCATAAAAATTTTCTCTTGACACAGAGAAATCTGAACTCTTATCAAGGCAGCCACATGGAGCAGAGATGATGACACTCAGAGTCTCTGTTTTTTTAATTTTTTTTTTTTATTTTTTGGTTTGGTTTGGGTTTTATTGTTTTGTTTTGTTTTTCAGGGAATCAACTCAGAAAGGCCCTGCCAAACCTAGGAGTGAGTTGATTGCTCCATGTAGGTCATGCAGTTCAATAACACAATTTGTAGTGATCCTTTCATTTCTGTTACTTGTGACTCTGCTTGTGCCATTGGGCAGAGGAACCGGCCACATTGCTGCTCACAGTCATCTCCTTTATCATATGAATGTGAGGAGCCTACCACTAGATATGTCCCCAAACCAATTTGATGCTGTAGAAAACAGAGTATTTCTATGTCATTTTCTTCTGGATTTTCTCAGGTTACCAGAAAGAGATTGACTGAGCCCTGAGGGTGGATTGGTCATTTTAAGACAATATTTGGGGCAGATAACGCAAACATATAGAATTTAGGTCTTTCTAAATTTTACTTCTCTTTCATGAGTCTCTTTCTGATTATTATCACCTGCACTGATCCATCTCTTCATGTAAGTAGTACTTGGTTGTTTTCTATGTGTTCACCTAAGTTCTGAGCTGCTTGAGGTCAGAAACCAATATTGATGCTTTTTGATATTGTTCTTGATATCTAGCATACTGATGGGCACAGAATGAGTGCTTAATATTTATGATGAGACTTCTAAACACAATTTTACACTTTGACAAATTTGGCTGTGGAAATAGTGACTGAGTCTTTTAGAATTTTCTATGAACAGAATAATAAATGTATATAGGAAATTTATGAAATATAGATGGGAAATAAAATACAGCAGCATCTTTCAGAGACACAGCTTCTCTTTCCTTTCTCTTTCCAGATCCATGCAGGTGACAGATCTTTCTCTGTCCACCTCTGATGGAGACTATATTCTTTACTGTCCAGTAGCATATTCCCTTTGATTGTCTCTTAGGTATGCAGAATTGCGAGCATATTCGATCTTTTCTTCTTTCCTTCTGTCAAATTCTTGTCAGCAGTTTTACACACACACACACACTCTTCCCCCACCACCAATCTTTTGCAGATTATAATCAGGAGTTCTTCAGGCTTCTGCCTAAGAGGGTGGACTTTGCAGACTGGTGGGCCTGGGTTTGAACCTTACATGATCACTTTGGATAAGTTTCTGGATTAGTTAAAATTAGCTGCCAGTTACAGAGACTGCAAAGAACAGTGGCATAAACAAAGTGATGTTTGTTTCTCTTTCACATTAAAAAAATTTCTAGAGAGACAATCCAGAAATGGTATTATGATTTCACAAATCTCCTGAGGCTTAGGCTGGTTCCACTTTTTAGGTTTGCTAAACATCAGATGAGGTCCTCAAACTCATAGCCCTAGTTGGAGCTTTATCCATCACATGCAATGTAGAAAGGAGGAAGGAAGGAAGGGAAGGAGACAGAGGAAGGCAAGCATCTATGATCTCTTAAGGAAATTTCCCAGAGGCTGTCATACATTTCCTGTTACATTTCATTGACCAGAATTTAGTATTGTGACCTCACTAAGCTGGAATAGAGACTGGGGAATATTGTCCTTATTCCAGACAATACTCAGCTGAAATGTGGGTGGTTCACATCCTTAGAAAGAAAGGGGGAAAGGAGCATTGGAGTAGCCAAATACCAGTTACTCTATACCACTTTTTTCTTGACTGTTATTACCCATCTCACAGGAGTCTTAGTATTAAAATAAATGTTACTATGAAAGCATCTAATACAGTATCTAGCATAAAACAAGCTTTCGGTTAATGTTAGTTAATATCCCTCCTTATTCCTTTTTTGTGAATTTTCTCATTTCCCTGATACCCCATCATTGGCATCCAAATTCTATTTTAAATACTTGCCCCAGTTGATGGTACTAAGCTGTAGTCTTGTACCTTTTCATAAGAGGGAGCAACAAATACATTATTATTCAATGTCAGCATTAATTTTTTAGCTTAAAGTTTGGCTTAGATTTAAGACATAGCTCTTGGAATCAAATAGACCTAGATGTGAATCCTGGCTCTGCCACTTAGTCAGTGTCTAACCCCAGCCTCTTGCTCCCTCCATTTCCTCATCTGTGACCTGGGGTAAGATTCAGATATGAGGATTAAATGAAAATAATAGAGAGAGAGCGCCTGACAAAGTAAGTGGTAGTTTTTCTTATCTTTTTAAATTTGGCCTAATCTGGGTGAACCTTTTTGAAAATGAACTCTTATTCCATTAAAAAAAAAAAAAGTTTTAAAATTGGTCATCTCCATACATATACAAATGAGTGTTGTTAAATTGTTAGTCAAACCTTTTGATAATTGTCTCCAAAATCAGTTTAAACCCAAATAGCAGCAAAGTCTTTCTTGTATTTTTTTTAAAGAAAAAAACAGCATAGCTGAGCCTTAACCTTATTTAGCCTTGATTTGAATGATTTTTGGCAGATCCACTCTTAGAAGCAGAAACATTTCCACCAATGAGCATATTTCATAGCATCTTTCCCCCAGTGGCTAGTTGTTAAGCCCCTACTGTGTCCCAGAAGCTGTGCTAGTTTCTGGGGACATATTGGTAAGCAGAAATGCACATGGTCCCTGTTGCTGTGGAAGTCGCAGTTACTGAGGGAGACAGGTGAATCAATCACTGAAAATAAATGAAAAATTGCCATTATTAAAGTTGTTAAGAAGGAGACATACCGGTGCTGTGAAAGTATGTGTGAACATCTTATGATCCAAGGTTGAATGGTGATTTTAGGAACAAAAAATTGACCAGTCAGTTGAAGTAAAGAGATGTTATGAGCATATGGTTTGAAATGAGCTCAGACACAAGGTGAATCTACCCTTGGCATGGACCAAAACATGCCACAGTCTCCAGCACCACTCCAAAGAATGCATTTCATGGTTTGGGGCTGTATTTAAAATAAGTGCCCGTGATATATAACTTCTCAATTTTATACTCTGAAAGGGGCTACATAACTTAGGAATAATCTAATTATTTCATAATGTATTCATGCTATATTGATAAATATTAAATTCATATACTTTTTTTTTTGATACACCAAGCAGAGATATCTGATAAAATTGGCTGTAAAGTAGGATCTTTTCAGAGAGGGTCAGAGTGTTGATCTGCATTACCTGTAGTGAGAATTTGAATTTGAAGCCATTTGGCTGAATGGGGTGGCATAAGAAACACTGTTGGCAGAAGAATAGGTAGCCCACAAAGTAGCAGTGGAGGATGACCACAGGATGAGAGGTGTGAGCAGTGTGTTCCAGAGAGCAGGCAGGACTGTGCTTGGGATGGCCCATCTCAGAGCCAGCAGGCAGCCCCAATGTCCCATCTCTCCAAGGCATTCCAGGTTCACATAGACAAGAACCCATCTTGGCACCTTGGCAGTGGGGTACCATTTCTCCTTGTCCTGTCCAGCTGAGCTAACGGGGCATCCTTTGGGGAAAATGTTGCCTCTCTGGTCTCTTTTAGGGGTTTGGAAGTTGGCTGGGAGGCTCTGTTCCCATGTAACATGTTAGGGCATGACTGAGCCTCGGGGGAAGAGCTGCCTGCCATCGGACTGTAGGTGGTTTCTTGTTCTGAGCTGATAAATTTAAGATGAATTCCATTCATCTAAAGATTTTTAAGTTCATCTCTGTAGGCAAACCTAAATGAGTTTTAGTTAAATGAGGTACCAATATAGGCAACTGAGCAAGGGCTTGTCTTCCAAAAGCATTTGTGAGTCATGATGCAGTTTCTAGAGGCATAGTGTTGTGCACGGTGGGCAGGTTCCCAGCCCTCCCCAAGAGTATTTGTGCTAGGTATTTACCCTAAGGCGTCACAAGCCTTTCACTTTCACCTTCCCAGGAATGCCATTGGAACTAGGAATTTCCCCAGCTCTTCAATTGCTCTGTAATTGGAATTCCTCCCTCAGGGTGCAGCAAACTTGTTTCGACCTCAGGGACTTCTCAATTGCTGTTCTCTGCCTAGAAAATTCTTCCCCTAAGAATCTGAATGACTGCTTCCTTCTCAATGGAAGGTCAGCTCCAGAGTGACCTCAGGGATACTTTCCCTAATATCTAGATAAAGTACCACTGCCTGCTACCATCATAGTCCTTCAGACCTGGGTTCATTGCATGCTGACTTGTTCATATTCTGTTCCCCCCAACACAAACACAAGAATATAAGTTCTGTGAAAGCATGGTTCTTGTCTCCTTTGTTTACCTGTTCTTAAGCTTGGTAGAGAGTAAACTTCCCAACCTGCTGCATGTGATAGTAGGCAAAAAGTTTACCCCTTTGGACATAAAATAGGGATAACATCACCTGTGCTTCCTGCCTCATAGAAAAACTGGGGACCTGGAGTTAGGGTGCCGAAGATACTTTCTCTCCCAGAAACTTGTGACTAATTTTTTGATTCCATATATATATATATATATATATATATATATATATATATATATATATATATATATATTGCAAATATCAATACCATTTACCCAATTACATAACCCCAAAAGTCTTAGAACACATTTTGTGCTTGTCTTTGCTTTGCTCCCCACTAAACTACTCCTTAAACAATAGTAATCAGTTTGTCCAGAGGCCATATCCTTAAGGTCCCTCCCTTCAGCACCCTTCCTTCACAGCTCCTTGATTGCCTTGAGTCTTTCCAGGACCACTGATAATTGTCTTCCAACCAGCAGTTCAGTTTGTATTCTTTCCCCTCTTCCACCTCCCAAATTTGTCATCCACACTGCAGGAAAATAATTGTTGTGGAAGGCAAATTCCACACCAATACTGCTTAGTTTAATAATCATGTAATGACTTGCTTTGCCACAGGATCATGTACAAATACCTTGAAGAACCATGTAAGGCAGTCTTCCTCTGTGTGCTTCTGCAACTCTCCAGCTTCACCACTTGCCCTTCTGTCATTTCTAAATCATCAGTGCACACAACATGGACAGAATGTGCACAGTCACGTGCCATATGCACCAACCATCCCAAACTGTTTGCAGTGCAGAGAGGAAGAATTCCAGGTGGCTTCACTCCCCTCTATCTGTGGTGTTCACATTGACTTGTCAAACACCTGCCCATCTTTTAAGAGTCAGTTCAAGTGTACCTATTCTTAAAGAACATTCCAAACACTTGCCCTCTGCCCACCACTTCCAAGAGCTCCTCATTTCTTCCTCTGCAATGCCTCTGAGCCTTGTAGTATGCCTATTATAATACCCATGCCAGAGATCATCTCTGCCTCCTCCTCAGTGCTCCTTCATGGTCAAGTTATTTGATTCATCTCCTGAGTTTCCTGGGCCAGGCATTATACTTGGCATGTTAATCAGTATCTGGAAAAGAACAAAACAACCAAATTCAGTGTACTTATTATCTAGTAGAGGGCTTCATTCAATAACATACTTTTGACTGATATTTGAAAAATTGAAAGATCTCCTTGAAGGTTAGAGTTAGGAAGAAGGGATATTGTATTTATGCTGTTAATAGATATCAGTTGAATGGCCAAAATATTTTGTCAATGAGCTAGTGTTAACTGAACATTTACTGTGTTCAGAGTTCTGGATGTGGCCAATTGCAGGGGATGCTTGAAATAGCTTTTGGACATTTCTGAAATGACTCTGGCTTTATCATTTCACTGGGTCAAAATGTTAAATGGTCAGCACAGGTTCTCAGCTTCCAGGCAGTTTAGAACATAGTGCCTGAATGTTTTTTCATCCACTACCCTCTTAAAGGATTTTGAAACACTGTGACCTTTCCTCATCCATTTAAAAAGATAATATGTAAAAATTTTATCTTGACTTTAAATCATTATAAAAGATGGTGCTTCTTACATTATAAATATTGATTTACAAAAACCACTCTTTTTAATGTACACAATGGAAGCTAAATTAAATACCAAAGTGATTTTGTATCTACCATGTCATCCATATAAAAAAAAAACACACATTATAAACAAACTGTTCTAGAAAAGCCAGGAATTTTACATAGTTCTTTCCCTTGCAGAACTCATTTCATTCCTCTTCTCCTATAAAATTTAATCCCCATATAACATTCTTGTGTTTGATATATTTTCTTGATTACAAGTGCATTCTTAGCTCACTCTCATCCATGTACACCCACCCCTTGGCTCAGGACACCTGCTGGACATTGGTTGAACATCAATTTCACCTTTTCTGTCTCTTACTTCAAGAGACAGAAAAGGTCCTCACAAAATTGGGAAGGAGGAAAAAGAAAAGTAGAAAAGGAAATCAGTGCAGGACCTGACTTTTGGTGAGGGAGCCAAAAAGGGGAAAACACTCTTTTACTGGGACACACACAGAGAGATCAGTTGGGATTGAAGGAGATCCAATGAGGGTGAGAGGAGTGCACAGCAGATGCCTGGCTGACAGAAATGAAAGAAACCAGCACAAAATGTCCCTGTAGTCAATCCCCAGACCTTGTCTTGAGCTGTTGATGCTGAGCTAGAAAAGTCTGCTGAAGCTGAGGGAGAGAGCTGAGGCTGATGGCACAGACTGAGTCTCATGGGGTTGGAGTGTGTTGTTTTCTGTGATTGGTAGTGTCTATGGAACAGAACTGCCTGGGACCTGAATTCAAAAAGCAACATTGCTGATGCACATGGTGTGGATTATCTAGGTATCTCATGGACATATTCACTATCTCTGCAGGTCCAGGGCCCAATTTGGCATTTTTGCAATAGAAGAGAAGCACGGTTCTATCAGAATCATCATAATTTTGGTCTGAGAGACCCAGGGGAAGTTCGGGTTGAAATCAGAATCCATGGCCAAAGAACCTGCATATTTCATAGGCACAACTGTGATTTTTATTGGGTCCAAGGCAGAGGGTGTGGATATGCTCTGTGGTTGTCTTGGTGGTCCCATGCCACAAGGAAGAGAGAGCCAAGAGCAGAGATCTGGGTGCACAGAAGGGGAAGTTGAAGCCTTTCCATCAGCCTTGTCTACTGCATGAAAATGTGACAATAGGGATGGCACTGACCTGATACTGCACTGAGGACCCAGCTGGGGGACTGAAGGATCATTACAGGAGGCCCTAGTGCATGACATCTTTAGATTTGTTTCCACTGGTGTTTCTGTGTAGAACTTGGACATTCCCATGGCAATAGAAAGGGCAAAGGAACTGTTATGAGTGTGTATTGGAAACATTCCAACACCACATACCACAGCCTGCACCCCAGAAATGGTTTGGAAGTCTCAATTCCAATAAAAGGAGAAGCCCTAGCCACTCTCCAATCTGTGATAAACACCTAATCAAAATGAGGCTCTGTTAAACAACAAAAGTAGATTGTGTTCACCACAACAAAAACCACATTGGCAATCATAGAAATAACAGGCAATGCACTCACAAGAATGACATGGCACCTCACCATACCAAAAACAGATCTCACAGCAATATCATGGAAATGTGTGCAGCCAACATAGGAAATCTTCCACTTAAAAAAAGCCCTTCAAGTCTACAACAGATAACTGACAATCTTTAACCCATAAAGATAGAGAGCTATAATAAAATGAAAAAGAAGAACCATTCCCAGACCCAACCTCCAACACACTTGGAAACTGAACAAAAAATAAATTAAAAAAAGGCAGCATGTGAACACCCTTATCTACAGAACAGACTGAAATAAAAATTAGATTATGACTACTTCTTAAAAAAAGTTTTAATCTTCTAAAATGTCTGAATTTTCAAAGTCACATTTTATATTCTCCACCACCTTTTTCTTGTCAATGAGCCTGAGTTAGGTGTTCACTCAGTGACCAAGAAGATCTCAGGTGTTGTCAGCAGGACCTAAAGCAAGCCTCCTTCTACTTGCTTCATCAAAAGAAAATCGACCTATAGTTCCTGCCACTGAGCCAAGAAAACAGGCAGTGAAAAGACATTCAGTGTTGTTAATCATCAGAGAAATGCAAATTAAAACCACAGTGAGATATTACCTCGTGTCTACCAGGATGGCTATCATCAAAAAGACCACAAAACCACAAACATTCAGCAACAATGTGGAGAAAATTGAACCCATATACACTGTTGGTGTATAGTTTATACAGAGACTAGTGTGTGAGAGCTGAGTCCTGGAGGCCTGTGATTTATCCAGGAGGTCAAGTCATTGCAGGCAGCATGTGCTGCTTGAAGCCAGGTTTCAGCCCTGGCTGTCCATGTGCATCAGTCTCCTCAGGAGCTGAGTCCCCCAAAATCACAAACCCCCACCCAGAGATTCTGATATAATTGGCCCAGGCATCCTGATTTGAAAAGCTTCCCACTTGATTCAATGTGTAGTCACATTGAGAGACACTGTGAGCAACTAGTTCACTCTGGGTTTAGTCAGTATAATTTATACACCCAAACTAGGAAAAGAAGGAACAATAGAAATGCAAACTGTTACAACCACAATGGAAAACAGGATGGTGGCTTCTCAAAAAACTAAAAATAGAACTAATATATGATCTAGCAATTCCACTTCTGGGTATTCATCCAAAGAAAATGAAAACATTAACCTAAAAATATATATGAACCCCAATGTTCATGGTAACCTTATTTACAATTGCCAAGATATGGAAGCAAACTAAGTGTCCATCAACAGATGACTGGATAAAGAAGTTGTGGTATATATAAAATGGAATATTACTGAGCCATAAAAAAGAATGAGATGTTGCCATCTGCAACAATATAGATGGACTTGGGGAGTATTATGCTGAGTGAAATAAGTCAGACAGAAAAAACAAATACTGTAGAATATCACTTATATATGAACTCTGAAAAAGAAAACTAGTGAACATAACAACAACAACAACAACAACAAAAAACAGACTCACAGGTATGGAGAACAAACTAATGGGTATCCATGGAGACATGGAAGAGGGGAGGGCAAGACTGGGATAGGGAATTAAGAGGTACAAACTACTACTTATACAATAAATAAGCTACAAGGATATGTTATACAGCACAGGGAATATAGCTGATATCTTATAATAACTATAAATGGAGTATAACCTTTAAAAACTGCAACCTGGAACTTATATAATATTGTACATCAACCCTACCTCAATTAGAAAAACGTCAAAGACCAGTTTGCCCCATGTGACCCAGGTCCCTCCAGTTTTGCCTCCTTTTCCTATCTGTAGGGCTCAGTGTCATCATCTGTTAAATAAGGTACTCAGGCTAGAAGGCCAGCTCTACTTCAATAATCCTGTAAATCTATTGAAAGCAACCTAAATGATCAAATGAGAAAACTCAACCCCAGCATGAGCAATCCTTACTGCTGGCAGAAGTTCCATCTCCACCATGATGAAATGAGGACTAGATAGTGCACACTTGTTCCTTGCTTTCATGGACAGGAAGACACAGCTGATGTTATGTGAGATTTAAGAAATAGGGAGAACAAGCCACATACTGCACTAAACTTAATACTCTCATCTGCCTTTGCTTTCCCTTCCTTGCACATTTACTGGAAGTGAGATGTGTTTAATTAAGGTTATATACCAATAAAAACCAAATTATTATTTGCTTTTACCCATCAAATTTGTCTATATAGAAAATGTTTTCCAATAATAAAAATAACATTTATTAACCATAAAATTTCAAATAATTTTAAAACACAAAGAGTAGAAAGTAAGAGTTATCCATCTCTTGCCCAGATATATTTTATTTCCTTTAAGGAGTTTAACACATATCATTCAATACCTTTTCTTATATATATATATACATAAAGTATATTTTAAATAAAATGAATTAATACTATGTGTAAATTTTACAACTTGCTTTTTCATTTGACAATATATACTGTAGACATCTTTTCATTTGAATTTACATTGCTTTACCTCATTCTTTTTAAAGGCTGAATAGTATTCTACTGTCCAGATGAAATAAACTGTATTAAGCCCTCCCTACTGAGGCTGGTCCTCTCCCCCCTAAGGTGCAGGCCCCTGTATCTGTGAAGGGAAGATGTGGTCTTGGGGGAAGAGCAGGATGTGCAGACAGAGGTGAGCAGGCAGGGAAGCAGGGCCAGCTGACTGCCACTTTCTGCCCCTTCCCTCTGGCTTTCAGCAACACTTCCTTCATCCTACAGTTACATGAACTGCCTTTTTCTCCTTTCAAGTTTCAAAATTCCCTGCACTCAAAGAATTTTGGAGAAACATTACATGAGCATTTTCTGATTGTTCATTTCAGATTCCTCCTTCTCTCTGACAACAACACATCTGGCACTAATCTAAATACTCATGAAGCAAGACCAGCAAACTCACAGAAAGCAAGAGGGGAAGGACCCCCTTGATCTTTCAGTCAACATGGAGGGTTAAAATTGTCCAATTTAAAAATACAGCTGGGCAGATAAGAATAAGAGATACTAGAATATTTAAATCAAATACTTCTGGCTAACTGAGTTATATTGCCAAGCATTTAAGTCACCCTCACTCCAAGAAAAATATTTTACCAGGAATCAGGCCCTTAACAAATCCTATAAAACAGAAGTCAAATAGGACTATCTGCAGACTGATGGTAAGGGTCTATTATTCTCAGAATGCTGGGCCTTTAATTTCAGAATGAAATCCAAGCATGTTACCCAAGCAGCTTATACCTTATATAGCAGATGGTGGACATCAATGGGACAGTTCTGTGTTACTTTGTCAACAACATCTGAGATGGATTGCATAAAATCCAGGTTGGTGAACAGAATTTTGTACAGATATAAAAGAAACAATACACATTTCTCTCAACAAACTTTTTTAAAATGTAACTTTAACAAATACAGAATTCACTATGCCTTTTAAACCATCACATTGGAATGAATGTGTCAAATTAATCCAAGTGACTCTGTGCATGGAGTGATGGTGACATGTCCCTTCAAGAGATGAAATGTGTGGGTTTAGAGAGGGAAAAGAAATCAAACAGTAACAAGGACAGACCAGCCCTGCGTTAGAATACACAGTGACTCAAACTTTATATGAGATTGTAAAAAGCAAGAGCTCAGTGTATGTGGCATGTAATGAAAAATATTGTAGATAATGAGCATGTGATGTATAGACACTAATGTCATGAAAAAGTTAGCCAGGATATAAGAAAAAACCTAGTCAGTGACTCACACTGTAAATCTGAGCTAGAAGACTGGGAATGGGGAATGGTGGTGGCTTCTAAGTGAAACAATCAATATGGTAATAACCATGTTATTAACTAAAAAATCTTACATTCAATTCCATAAGTGAAATAAGCTAAAGTATAAGTAATTCAATTACAAAATTCTTAAAAACGCTTTAAAAATCATGAAAAGTGTCAATGTGCTCGAGGGAAGAAGAAGGCGCCATGCAGCTGTTCACTGGACTTTGCTGGTTTATGTCTATTTTAACTGAAGACTATCACGAGCGAATGAGTGCCGTGATATCGGGTACTGTCAGACATACATTGTGTGCCATTTCCCTGAACAGTCATACACATCGAAGAACAGGCAGTGGTTTGTATTTACCTATTAAATGTAAACTGAATGAGGCAGAAAAATATACCAAAATACAAATAAAGTCCATTTTACTTAAACCTTAAAATATTGCCTCTTAGTTACTGCTTTTACAAACGCAGTAATAATTCTTTGTGACTACTTGCTAAACTGATGATATCTTTAATTCTTCTTTCCAAGGCTGTCCTCAGACAGAAGCTTTATCTAACTTGCAGCAGGGAACACAGCAGGACCAGCTGTACTGGGTTAAATGTTGGACTGGGGATGGATCGTCATGTGTGATGGGAAGGTTATATGTACGCTATCGTACTCTTATACAGAGGCAAATTCCAATCAATCCTCGAGATTAACTAGTTTTCATATCAGTAGGAGATGAATTTCAAATCCATTCTCTTCTATTGCTCTTAAAGCTTCTTCCTAACCACTCTTGGTTTAACCAACCATTAACTGTTTAACAGATAGCCAGACCCAAAGAGGAGCATGATGAAACACCCAGTCAAGTGCGTGGACCATGCAGGAGCCAGAGCAGCCACTGAAGCTGCAGCCTACACTCCCAAGGTCCTCCCTGAAAGGTGGCCACCTCACTTGGGAGCCCAACGGGGAGCCACTCTTGCACACATGAGGTGACAGCATTGCTCCAAACACGTCATTCTCTGCACACTCAGAAAGCAAACGTCTTACCTCTGGGTGAAAGAAAATTTCAGAGCCTGGGAAACTTTCCTAGCCAACATCGATAATGAATTTCTTCTGGCTGATGGCATTGTTCCCTGTTTGCTGTTTGATCCACTTCCGCTGATCCACGTCATACTTGGCAAACTTCTTGACTATATTAGGGCAAATGTGACAGTACTTCTCCTGCAGACACACACACAGAGATGTCACCAGGCATTAGCGGCCACCCAGTCTGCCCTCCGGCAAACACCCAGTAACTCCAGCACCACAAACCCCCGACATCAGTCCTGCCCAATGCCACAGCTCCAAGGGACACTTACTGGGCTCAGTGATGTCTAACAGCTATGCTCTGGCCACGTACTCTGCTTTCTTTCCAGCTCTGCTATTAGTCCCAGCCTCACTGAGTCACATGTTGCTGCCTACTATCTGAGATGATGTCTGACGGTGCCTATCAAGTCCCTAGTCTCCATCTGCTCTCTTCTTACTCCTTGTATGCCCCCACGTGGCACCTGCCCAGGCACTCGCTGCCACCCACTAGGACAAGTAGACCCGCTTCGCAGCCCAACCCAGATCTGAAGGCAGCAGATCTGGCCTTGTGGTCGCCACATCCGATTGGCAGGTGGTTAACCTGCTCTGCGGTCTGACACAGCACACTCAGTGGCTCCATGACAGAGAGTTAGTGAGTGCCTAGGCACGTGGGATGCACAAGTGAATAAAACACACACAGACCCCTGCCCACTGGCCCATACACTGGCTGAGAGTCAGAGTAACAAGTGAAAGTGATAAATAAGTAAATGGCACAGCACTTTATAAGGTGCTGGGACCATGAACCAAAGGAAAGCCCGACTTTGAGAGGATGGAGCTGCCACACATTGGGGCATGAGAACCCGCTCAGTGCCAGCCCCAGCCTGTGCTGTGCAAAGTGTTTCCTCAGCTGGTGATGCCTGACTGGGGGCCTCTGGGTTGATCATCTGTCCTTAGAGCTAACCTCACAAGAACAGCAGTTGGCCCCTGGGTACCGGATTCTGATAGTGAGCTTCCTGTTGGCCAGGTGGGCTTTGTTCAATGCCTGCACTTTGTCAGGCCCAAAGCTGGTGCTCAGGAGGACCTCTGAAGGCATTTTCATGATGCTAAGTTCAAAATTTCTTAGAATCCCTAAAATGAAACCTAATACCATCCTTGGTATACTCTGCACAACTGTAAGACTGATGGGCCAGACTTGCTACACACCCCTGTGCTCACTGATAACTGAGTGAGTGGGTCACCCCATACAACTTCAAATCTACCAGGCTGAGGGCAGAAACAGTAAGTTGTCCTAAGACACCAGGTCAATGTCTCGCAGCAACTCAGAGGCTTAACTGAAGGCAGGAAGTGCCTCCACAGTGTTGATGGTGTGCAGTGTGTCAGCCCCAAGTCCTGGACCACCACTGTCCCCACCAACAGAATCCACGCATCCACAGGCCCACTCCTGCCCACAGGGGCAACAAGACACAGGGTAACTCTGACCCACTCCCACAGAGGGAAGTGGGGCAAGAACTAACTGACAGCAGGGATGGGGTGGCTGACCTGCAGGGAACACAAGGAGCTCTTCCACTGCCTACCTTCATGGCTGAGTGATACATTGTCACTGCCCAAATGGGCCAAACCTGGTTCAGGGTCAGAGATGGACCCCAGAGAGCCAGTGAGGAAGGTAAAGCCCACCACGAGGACTAGGAGAGCAGCCTCTGTCACAGTCAGCATACTCAGGGCCCTTCTCACCTGCATGGCCACCCCGACAGTCAGGAGCCAGAGGCTGTGAGACATATTGGTAACAGGAATGGGGAGGTGAGGGAACTTGGGTCAACTATCCAAATTTATTTCCTTGAAGAAACACAAGGAAAGGACTAGGGGAAGTTCTAGGAAATATTTTAACATAAAAAGAAAGTCTTATGCTACTTCTGTAAACCTTCCCCCAGGGGGAAAGGATTGACTCCCATGGGCTGCCCAGGACCACACACCCAAGCTGTGAAGTGACCCATCCCTGGAAACTCTAGTCCTGGGCACACCAGGGCACCCAGCCACCCTACTCACACGGGCCCTGACTCGCACCTGTGCACCCTGTCCTAAAAATACCTCTCCGTCCACCAAGAGTGTCAGGCAAAATGTGGGACTCCCCCCAGGCACTAGCTTTCCTTCAACCAGCTTGTTACTGGGTGCAAAAGTGGGAGGGAAGGGGGGAGGCTAACCTCCCTTAAACTCCCCTGCAGCTCAGAAACTGTGTGTTCAAGGTCACATGTCACTTCCATGCTTAAATTTTTCTCCAAAAACAAAATCTTTGCTCTTTATATAATAATTATCCTTGTATTACTAAGAATCTCTTCATTTTGACTAAAACAAAACAAAAACAAAACAGTAATTTGTCCTGATTTTGCAACCTGAAGAGAAAATTGCTTTGAAAGGGGTCTGTCAACTGCTACCTACAGAGTGACACAAAGACCATACCGATGGATCAGTCAAGTGGGCATTTTAAATAAGGACCAATGAGCCATTTTCCTCCGAATCTTACTGATTTAATTTTAGAGCTTCCTGTAACTCCTCCAGCATGGTAACGGAGTCTAGAAAACACAGGTGGACTCTGTTCAATGATTCACCCTAGAACAGCATCACTCTGAATGGTAATTCTCAGGGTACAGAATCACACACAGCAAGAGCTGGAAATGAGTTTGAATTCTGGCTGACTGCAAAGGATTCCTCACAGTCACTGCTGCTGCTGTCTGCTCCTTACTCGGGAAATGAAGCCTGGAGGGAGAGGTGCAAGACACATTGGCTAATTGAAGGTTCTGTCTAATCAGGCTCCAATTAAATGACATCGTACTAGGCAGGATGCTCAATACCAGTTATCAAGCTGCTCTCATTTACAGCTGGAGAACTCCACAAGCATCCATGTTCAGAGAAGAGGCTAAGTTTTCAGCCACTTAATTCAAGTGGTAAACAGATGGAGACCCACATTCATGGGGAGGGGAGGGAAGGCACAGTGGGAGCAGGGGTGGTGGCCACAAGGGGAAGTGTGCAAACACTATTTCTCTCTCACCACCAAACTGGCCCATTTCCCATCTGTTTTTACCTTAATGGCCTTTGTGGTCTCCAGTGGTTGCTCAGGAGGGATTCCCACCTCCCTCTCACTTGGCAGCTGTTGAATGAAATACATATCTCTACCTGCAATAGGGATGTGTTTGATGCAGCTTCCAATTACCTAACCTTCCACCTGGGGAGACAGAGAGGCAAAACACCATGTGAGTAACTCCAGGAGGAAAGCCCTCCCTGGACTGTAAGTTAGACTCCTGCCCCCACCTGCCCTGGCAATGCAAGCATTTACTGAATCTCCACTCTGTGCAAAGCTCAGGACTGGGGGAGGGGGAATAAAATGACCATGCATGCAATTCCATTAGGAGAACCTGAGATGCTCTGTAAGCAAACAAAGTGGCCTTTCCATTAGGAATGTGAAGAGAAAACAACAGAAGTCAGTTAATTTCCAAAATGCTGCTGTCTGTCCGAACAATGGGTCATTTTATTGTTCCTCTAACAAAAAGGAAAAAGTTTTAACTATTAATTTTATAAACATTTTTATTGAGTTATAGGCATTTTACAATGTTTTGTCAAATTCCAGTGTAGAGCACAATTTTTCAGTTATACATGAACATATATATATTCATTGTCACATTTTTTTTTTTTTGCTGTTTAACTATTAATTTTTAAACCAACTACAAATTGGCTTGCATTTAAAAGTCAACCACCTGGTTAGCATGCAGGACTTAGAGTGTGACAACCTGGACTCAGATCCTGGTTCCACATCTGTGGGCAGAGTAACCATGGCCACATCTGTTAACACATATGTTTCAGCCTTGGCACCTTCACCCATCATATGCGGTGAGTGGGTGCACAGAAGAGACCCAGTGACAGGCAGCGGGTCAAGTACACAGCATGGTTTAGGCATACATTTAAGACTCAATAACCGATCTGCTCACTCTAGTAAGAGCTGCACTTGGTAGGAAGGAACAGTCTGGCAGGTTCCCCTCAACCCTATGCTATGTGAGATCCATGCTGGGGGGAGTTTGGATCCGCTCACCCAGCTGCCCTCCCGGACCAGTGACCAGGCTGTCAGCCATCACCAGCAGGAGAGGGCCAGGAGCTGCTGTGTGGTCCCAGGTCCTCACCAGCCCCCTGGGGTGCCACTCAACATGCAGGCCACAGGCTGGGAAGGTCCAGCTCATGCTGGTGGGAGTAGATGTGCAGAGTGGACAATGTCCCCACCTGCACCAGGTAGAGGAGGCACTCTGAGCTCCCTGATGGCACTGGCTGCTTGTCACACACTCATGGAGACAGAAGGCTGGAGCAAATCCTCATCCATCTGACAGATGGATCAGTTCCACTATGTACAAGCACAGTTACCACTGAAGTTGCAAGAACAGGTGACTGAATTCCTGTTATGTCTTCTGAGGTGCCCAACTTCTAGAAGTGAGAGAGTGTGTAGCCTTTCTCAGGAGCCCAAGCCAATTGTAAAATATTTAAGATCAAGATAAAAGATATGTACATATTATTAAAATAAAAAAATCATAAGAACAGTAGCTCTCACAAACAGAAACTATTCACAATTTCTATACTCAATACATTACATATAAAATTTTCTAAAATTAATTCAAACCATGTTGAGTATCAGCTTCATCACAGATTAAATATATTAAAACAAACCACAGCCAAAGGTAGGAAAACATGTAAGTGATTTGTGCTACACCCACATGATGGGCTGTCAGGTAGTTACTAAATATCTTTCCACAGAGTATTTAACCATAAAGATACATCAGGGATAAGTCAATATGCAAAATACAACCTCAGGAGCACATTGTACAATTAGAATATGAAATCAGATGGAGGGTATCCCAACTGTGCTTAAAATGTGTGTTGTTTGTCTAAGAAAAGGAGCTCAGTAGACTATACCAAAAAAGTGTGGCACAGTCCTCTGGGCAGGTTTGTGGGTCATTCTATTTTCTTCTTTACATTTCTCCATTTTACCTAAATTTTGTACAGTAAATGTAATTTTTATAAATAGGGGGAAAAAACTGCATTAAGAAACAGAGAAAAATTTGAACAACAACTTTCTCTGTGGGCCTGCACGTAGTGTGAAACTTGTTTCAGATGCACAGGGGAGGCCAGGAAGCAGACCCACAGGCACAGGACCTGACCTTGCCCTGCACTGACCTCTGAGGACGTGACCTCAGAGAGGAGCCAGGCAGGACCACACAGCAAGTGGCACCTAAACACCTCACACCCAGGAGGGGGCAGTGTTCCGAGACTGGATGAAGGGGCTGCGAGCACAGAGCATGCTCTGAAGGCCTCCTGCCTCTCCTCACCCCCGGGCAAAGGGGACACTGGCAGGGTGCAATGACAGATGGGAAAGATTTGGCTTTTTCCTCCTGACTGTAGACACATCAGCCTCCCCCTGCAGTGATTTCTGAACTTTGAGGTATTAAAGCACCAGCATATTAGTACATCATCTCTGCAACGTCCTGAAATAAAACAGTGACTATTTTTAAATGAAATAAATGAATTGTTTTTTAAAATAAAACTAGTTTGCATTTTTTAAATTTGTCTTAGTTGATTTACAAAATTCTGTTAGTTTCCAGTGTATAGCATAGTGATTCATTTATTGCATTTTTAAAAGGAGCTTAGCACATAAACACACAAACCTATATTTGCACAAAAGATACTTGTAATACACAAAATAACAAACATTATTATCAGGGGTTGCCTCCAAGAAGGGACGTGGAGAAGGAAAGGCAGGTCTGAATTCCCAATGTAACCCCCTCCAGATAGCTTCAATTTATTAAAAAAAAAAACCTTTAAATAATTCATTTAACTAGTCCATTGTACCAAATATATATGTGTGTGTATATATATATATATATATATATATATATATAGTCTCTTGAAGCCTGAATTAGAAATCACTTCTGTTATATTTTGAAAATTAAAACCAAAAAGTGACATTGCAGAGCATCCTACAAGTCAAGGTGAACAATCTCTCCTTCTTGGCTCTTAAAAATTTTTTAAAAAGCAAGAAACAAATCCTCTCCAGAGGATTGTCACAGAACACAAAATCATCCTCCAAATGTTCATGTGCCGCACCCACTGATATCCAGATTACAGTTCAGAATGAAAGTCAGGAAAACCCTCCTGGCAAAGTGACACCGGGGCCAAGCAGAGCCCAGGGACATCAGACAACTGCTGACACCAGACTGCACAAATCTGCTACTGCAAATTTCCAACTGCCAGTGCCACAGACACTAGGCATCTTCCACTTTCTCACACAACTGTGTTTAAAGGCTCTTGTTACCTTTGCTAAGAACAGGTATGTCTTCAAAAGTGGTGCTTTAATTAACAGAAGGGTTTTTTCTTTCACTGCTTCCTTCACCTCAAATCAGGTTAGGCACACAGACAGAGCAGAACTCGGTGCCCTGCTGACCATTGGGATAGTGTGAGTGACCCCATCCCTGCTGTCAATGATGATTCCTGTTAATGTGTGTTCACCAACTTGTCATGATGTCCACTACACAGCTAAGGCCAGCACTCCCTTCACAAATACCACAGAGACCATCAGCATGGGGATTTCTCAAGTGTTCCACAAGCCTATCTTCAGGTTGGAGCAATAAGCCCTTTCTTTCTTACTGAGTCTGAATGACCTTTCCCTTCCCTACCTTCCATCTTCCTCCCAAATCCAAATTCCAAAGTGGACAACTAACATGTAAATTCTGTGCACTTAATCTGGAGGAGTCAACTTCTCTGTAAGATAAATCAAAGCTTTGCAAAGAAAAGCCAGAGAGAAAGGAATTTTATTGTGGAATCAGGAGGTTTTAATTTCTAATCCACTGGTTCCCAGTGTGGGTCCACAGATGGATTGCAATATGACTACTTGCGGGGACTTTAGAAAGACAAAATACTGGGCCTGGCACCCAGAAATTCTCATCTGGCAGAACCAGGATAGTGGTTCTCAACCAGGGGCAATTTTGCCCCCAAGGAGCACCTGGCAATACCTGGTGCCATTTCTCGCTGTCACACTTGAGGGAGGGGAAGCTGGTTGTGGTGCTTCCCCTGGTGGGTCAAGACCAGAGATGCTGCTAGACATCCAACACACAGCTCAGTACCCTCCCCTCCCCTGAGGACTGCCCAATCCAAAATTTTGAGGCTGGAAACCCGTGGTCTGATATAAATTCTGAGAATGTGTATTTTGAAAAAAACACTTTTGAGGAGACCTTGCTGCATAGATCACTTTGAGAACCACTGGGCCAGTGTTTCCTGAAGTGTCTCCTACTCCATGGAACAGAAGCAGCTTAGGGGTGGGGGAATATTTCTGGTTAAATTTGGAAGTGGTGGAATAATCAGAGTTTTCTAGTGTAGGCATTTTCAGAGCCTTTAAGACATCACTGTCTACTGAGAATCACCACACAGAGGACACAGCATGTGGAATCTTCCAAGTTAAACATCTATGCAACTCCTCCTCTTTTTTCCTACAAGTAAGGGAATAGAATATGCAGGAAGCATTTTGGAAAACAATTTTATCATTTATTCCCCCAAATTTCAGTCAATTCCCTTATATAGAGGCAGATACATTACACCTAAAAACAACAAACCTCCCCACGAAGAACAAGCAGCTTCAGGGGAAGTTCTGCAAACTCATGGAACCACAGGAGCTCAGATCCACAAAGGGAAACCCTTGAAAGACATTTATTTTGTTTCATTTTGTTTTGTTTTAACAGATTCTATAGTATATTTTCTTTTTTATGATCAGAATTAAAAAAAGCCAAAGAACCACACCTACATCTTGATCTTGTCTTCCTGAGGATACCTTAGATTTTAATGAATGTAAACAGACAAAAGCTGGACAAACTCTACACCAGCAGTAAAAACATAAATCACAGAAATTGCTCTGTATAGTGTTTGAGCTCAGACCTGAATGGGATGAGTTCATGTGCACTTGAGTGCATGGGAAAGGAAACCACACCACACAATCTTACAGAGGCCTCTAGAATCACCATTTCTTCCACATTAGACAACTAAGGTCACTTGGGAATCATGAAAGTCACTTGTCCTTACCTGAACTGCAATGTAGAGTCCTGGTACATTAAATAATTTTAACATAATTTCTGCAAGATATTCTTTATTTTCTGGTGTATTCAGAGGAGGTTCTGTCTGTAAGGAAGTATTCACTATATTTAGTGTTCACCCAAATTTCATGTAATTACATCAGAACAGCAAAATGTTAATCTAAAAGCATGTTCATTAAGATGCTGTACAACTCCTTAATTTGACAGACAGAGTACACCCAGAGTGATTGATTAAACATATTTTGGCTGTGAGGTTTAAAATCTTTGAGAGAGTAAAGCCTCTCTAAACACTTCTGCTCTGACTAATCCACCCCAAAACAAGAACAAGCTACAGAAAAGGAAACTCCACCTCGGATAACAGAACACCCAAACACCGTGAATCTGAAGAGACGTGCACTGAGCTGCCAAGGGCAATAACAGCCCCACTGAGACCAGATGAGTGAGGACATGGAAAGAGAACACAAGTGACTTCAGATACCAGGCAATATCCAGTTCTCCAGAGAAGAGCAAAAGCAGAGAGCCCTTGCTTGGAGTCAGAGCAGTCTGAGCAGCACAGCTGCAGGAGCCTCGCTCCCCAGGCCCCTCCCCTCAGAGCACAGGCGGCAAGGTGAGAAGTTACACCTTCACCATCTGCTGTGAGAAAGACAAGCCTGGGACAGAAGCTGCTTCAGCCAGAAACTGCCCACCACCCAGCCTAAACCACACAGCCAGTTCAGAAAGAGCTCCCCTCACTCAAAGATGAGGAAAGAACACAAAAAGACTAGCCAAACATCAAATAAAAACACTCATAGAAAAAGAGATTGGAGAGAGAAAATAGGAAAAAACAAATGGCAGATAAAAAACATGTACCCAGAAAGATATAAAAATAAAGCAGATGAATATCATGACATAGATATCCGAGTTTTTTAAAATGTCTATTTAAAATAATAACTATTATCTAATAGGAGGAAATTAACAGGATTACAGAAAGATAAAAATAAATAAAACTGCTTTTTGTCATTCAGCAATATGTTGAACATTTTTCCATGTTAATAAATATGGATTTACATCACATATTTAAGCTAGGGGAAAAAAGAGAGAGAAAAGGAGAAGAAAAAAAAAAACAAAGAAAGGAAAAAAAATCTAGGCCTTTTGGCAAAAAAATAAATAAATAAAAATCCACATTACCCTTTGTTATATACTGAGCTGTGTGTCCCAAAACTCTTATGCTGAAGCTGCAACCCTCAGGTGACTGTGTTTGGAGATGAAGCCCCTAGAGGGGTAATGCAGGATCAGTGAGGTCACAGGACAGCACTAACATTTCTGCAGGATAAGGCAGAGGGATCAGGGAGCTCTCTCTCACTCACACACAGAGGAAGAGCCACACAAGGACCTGGTGAGAAGGAGGCCATCTTCAAGCCAGGAAGAGAGATCTGATCATAAACCAACCATGATGGCACCTTGATCTCAGACCTAAAGCCCCCAGAGCTGTGAGAAAACAACTGTCTGTTGTTGAAGCCACTCAGCCTATGGTGTTTTGTTAGGCTTATTGAGCAGAGCAACATACTCTTAAAGCAGGAAAAGGGCAGCCTGTCTTGGCCATTGGCACAGCTGCATGCAGGACACTGGGACACACAGGGCCACATTTACAGAGTTTTCTGGCAGGAAAATATGACCCCAGAATTCTATATCTGGCCACACTGCCAATCAAGTCTGTTGCAAAAACAAAATATCTTTAAACATACAACAACTTGAGAGAATTTGGTTTCTATGAACCCTTCATGAATTAACCATCAGACAATAAGCTTTAGCCAAATAATAAGAATGCATAAAGTACAGCCAAAGACTTACAGTGAGCAAGTAGTCCATTTAAGATGTAGGGATAAATGCTTTTCTTTTCTGGGAGAATCTATAGCTATAGAACAGAATGTAAATATTATAAATTAAAACAACAGGAGTAGTATCAAGTTGACAGGCACAGATGGAAAGGAGGAAAATATAAAGACACTGATGCCCTTGTGTCATGGAATCAAAAGATATTGTTTTCTTGGTAGAGCAGCAGAGACACCAGTAAACATAAAGTCACAAACATAAATATCAGAGTAAGTTCACTAACATAAACAATCAAAAGCAGGTGATAGAAGAAAGGAGGAGGAGGTAAGAAATGTGGCCATGTACCAACGTGGTCACTAAGCACAGTAGGAAGTAATCATCCCTAAACAAATACAGGTAAATATCTTATACAAAAGTACAGTTATGTTAAAATATGTTTTACCAATTATCAGAACGTATATGCACCCAATAGAAACCAAAGAGAAAGCCAAGCCTGAGTTTTAAAATATCCGTACATAAATAAAACACACTAAAACCAGAAAGCACAGCACCAGAAAAGCAGCTGTGACCACACACACCTGCCACACAGCCCAGGCCATTTCAGCACGGGCAACGGGAGAGCTCCAACTCCAATCAGCCCAGCTACACCCCACCTTCGATTTTACCAAGTTTGGAAAGTGATTTCCTCTCTCCATGCATAATTAGCACTGACTTCACAGGAGTCTAAACAAAGTGCTCATGGCAGCACCTGGCATGGGGAACGTACTCAGTGAAAGTGCATTATTATCACTAAAATCATCAGCATGTACCAGTGAGAAACTCACCTACTGAAGAGAAAGTCTCTGAACAAAGACTATGAGACAAAATCAAATTCCATTGTCAAGCCAAGGGACATCTAAAACAAGGTGCCTCAGAGAGGTGCACAGTTGTCACAGCTTCCAAGATCAGAAAAAACATAACTGCACATAACAAGGAACTGATTACACAGATTAGGTCACGTCCATAAAATGTAACACTTTGCAGCAATTAAAAAGGATGGGCAGTGTGTCTGCAGATATGAAACAATATCTACTATAAATTTGCTACATGAAAATAGGCCTCTCCATACATACACATTCTTAAATATACTTCTGTATCTACAACATTTTTTTAAAAAAGCAAGGTGTATGAGGGAGGGAAATGAGGAGCAGTTTATGGGCACAAAGTTTTGATCTTGCAAGATGGAAAAGTTCTAGAGTTCTGTTACATCACAATATCAATGTAGGTAACGTTACCAAATGATACATTTAAAACTGTGTTAAGTGGGTAAATTTCATATATTTCAAATTATAATTTCTCAAATTTTTAAAGTAAAAATCAAATTGTACCATAGTATGTCAATTTTGTTACCATTTTATGAATCAAGTTTATGTATAATCCATGTGACTGCACATAATTATTGCTGGTTAAGCACCAGTAAAGTTGGTTTCCTCCAGGAAGGGGATCTGGAAGGCAACACAGAAGTGGGAAAGAGACACTCTTGCACTGGAAATCGTACTGCACCTTTTGAATTCTGTGCTGTGTGTATGCTAACTCTTCAAGCAAATAATCAAATCTGGCTATCAACTAGCTGGGGGCTTTAGTTTATACTCCTGTCTGATACAAAGCTCAAACATCATGCCCCAAGTAAGTTTTAATTACTCTGATTAGAATCAATACACTCCCTGAATGGGAGAGAGAAAGCAATCTTAAGACATAGACAAGAAATAATAAAGTCATCAAAAGCAGATTGTAAGTAAATGATCTAAACGTTATTCAACAACACATTACTTATTTTAATGTGCCTACCTCAAGGGGCTGAGATCAAATTAGTTAATACCTTAATGTTCCCAGTACACATTTAGCACTGTGTTAGTGTTTACTATATCAGATTTTTTTTTAGTTTTCTTTCATTTAAAGCACATGAAGAAAAGCTGTGGATTCCAATATTTAGGTTACAGTATATCTCCTTATGGCACCTCCTATCAACCTGAAAAACAGGCCTAATAACTACCTACCCAAAATTGTCTGTGGGATTAAATAAGTGAGTTAATTCATGCAAATGCTTGGTGGGGAGAGGGCTGGACCTTTAGCAAGTGCTGAATATATCAACAATCAACTGTAATATCAAGAATATATCTCAGGCCAGAAGAAATTGAATGTATTAACTCCAGAGACCTAGAGTCTTCTCTTACCTTGAAGAGGAATCCAAGCACCTTAATAAGTTAATTTTATAAACATAACATTTAAACTGATTAGAGGGGGGAAAAGGATGAAGAGAGGAAGGCTAGAAAGGTATGCAAAGTGGGAGCATAGTCATGCAATGTTTCCTTCCTGCCTGGTTTAAAAAAAAGTGAGCCTATAGAAGGCATTCCAACAAGAAGTAGATTAACCCTGGCTCTGGATTCTTCCTGGGTTTAATTTCAGTGTCAAGTAATGTTCCAAATAAATCCCAGATGAATGAAAAATATATATAAATATCAAAGGAAAGTAGGTTTATTTACATAAAAATTTACAACTATAGATGTTCAAAAACATAACCTACAAAAAATCAAGTGAGAAAAAGTATCTGCTTATGACAAAAAATTCTTATCTGTTATATGAAAGAGTTCACACCATAAACAGATTGTGGCCATACATACAACAGAATATAATTCAACCCTAAAAAAGGAAGGAAATTCTGACACATGCTACAATGTGGCTGAACCCTGAAGACCTTATACCAAGTGAAATAAGCCAGTCATGAAAGGACTAATACTGGATGATTCCACTTATATGAGGACCCAGAATAGTTACAGTCATAGAGACAGAGGGGGGATGGTGGGGGCTAGGGCTGGGAGAGGGGGAAAGAGAGTTATTCTTTAATGTGGACAGAGTTTCAGTTTGGAAGATGAAGAAGTTCCTGAGATGGATGGTGGTGATGGATGCACAACAATGTCAATGTACGCAACTCACCAAACTGTACATTCAGAAATGGTTAAAATGATAAATTTTATGGTATGTGCATTTTATCACAAAAGAAAAATTTAAGTAGAATAAAGTTCAAAGAAATCATAGCAACAATAAAAGCAATAAAACACTGATATGTACAAAACCCAGGACATGAATAGTCAATTCACAAAGGAGAAAATACAACTAATAAATACATGAAAAACTGTTTAAGATCAAAGGTATTGAAACTGCAAATTAAAAAGTCAAATAATCAAAAATGATATTAATCAATCCTAAGAGTTCAAATAATGTGGCTTCTTGTACATTGAAGATTTCAGTGTGAAATGGTATACCAGAGATTCAAAATTATTAACACATCTGGACTTCCAAATTATATATATATATATAATTTTTATATTCTTAATATAAAAATACTCTAAATATAGAAAAAAATGTGCAAATATTAATTTATGTTATGTCTTACAAAACCAAGAAACTGGAAACAAAAGTAAACATCTAAAAATAGTGGGGCTGCTAAACAGACAGGAAACAACCACTGGATACATGATTGCACGACCATTAAAGCGAGGATTATGAAAACCGTGCAAGAAAATGGGGGAGAGGGATGGAGGACACAATATTGAATGCAAAATCATATAAAAACATGAGTGAAAAGATTAAGTATAGCTATACTAAATGTTAATGTTTATGATAATGGGATAGGAGTGTGAAAAGCTCCACAAGAATCTTCCAAATTTTCTAAATCGCACTTATAGTTCTATAATAAGAAAAAAAAATTCATTACAAGAGTTGTGAAACCCTGAGTTACAGCCTGTGTGCGAAGGCCACAGAAACTCCCAATACAACTTCCTGGTTTATTTCTCCACAGGCGGAGAAGCTAACAGAAGAAAGACTTCACCCCAGGGCAGAAGCCACAGCACATCCTGGTGTGGCTTTTCCCTAGCCTGTTGGCTCTGTAACGTGGAAAACACTTTCCATATCCAACCACAGTTGTGAAGACAGCTGAATTCTTGATCTGCCAGTCTTCATACCTGTAGTCACATCATTATGGCAGGCACTGCAATTTCCCTACCCAGTATCTATTCTGCCTTCTGCCTTAATGACAGACCACTGATCAATCACAGGCCCAGAAAACAGCATTTCCCAGACTTCCTGGTGTACAGGGATGGCTAAGTAAGTTCTGGCCAATAAGAAGCAAAAGTTATTGGATGTGTCTTCTGGGAAAGCGCCTTACAAGGTTGAAGGTAGACTCATGTAGTAGGCCCAATTCTGCTCTTAACCCCTTCTTTCCTGGAATATGGAGGTGATGACTGGAGCTGCAGCAGCTAACTTGTGATCTAAGGCAATCTTAGAATGGAAGCCGTATGCTAAATATACTAGAGCACACAGATCCCTAATGACACCAGAAACCTGACCTACCAGCACTGCCCTCCCTGCTACAAATGACTTTAAGAAAAATAAAACCTTTAACTTGCTTAAATCACTGATTTTTACACTTTAGTACTTGCTGCCAAACAATTCACCATCTGTGAAGAACTAAAATTAAAATCTATACACTTCCATTAAGAGAATGTTTACAATAAAATTAGGTTCTCCTGGCTCCTGAATCAAATTCAGCATTATTAAAGACACATTCTTCTGGGTTCTCAGAACCATAATCATAAATCTATGTTTTCCTCAATCCTCCTTTTCTCCTATATTTACCACCAGTAATTGTTCCTTTAGAGGACTAATTTAAATAAAACCTTCCAAAAACCATTATTTATATATAATGAGATCTAAATTGGAGATATCAAGTTTTTCTTATTTTTTAAATACTGAAGTATATGATTAAAATTTCACATGAATGCAAGTTACATAAGCATTTTATTCATAATAATGGTAAAATATCATCAAGTATTAATTCAAAAATGAATAATTAGTCAGTACTATAAAAATCAATCCATATTTCTGGATAAAGAAAGCAAGCTGAACACATGCAACTAATATTGCTCCAGTCCCAAACCTCTCCATAACTGCAGTAAAGAAACATTTTTAAAAACATAAATCCTCAAGGAAGGGCAAGTAGGAGTGGAGATGACAATATACTGAAAATGGGAAGAACACGGGCCAGCAGTAACAGACTCAGCAGCGCCAAGGATGTCCAGCTCCACACCGGCCAGTGCTAGTGTACAGGACAGAGCAGGTCTGAGCCACCCTCATGAACCAGGAAGGGAGTTACTGCGGTAAGCCAGGACAAGCCACATGTCATGGTGATTATTATGTGTCAGCTTGACTGGGCTAAGGGGTACCCCGAGATCTGGTAAACCATTCTTTCTGGGGTGTGTCTGAGAGGGTGTCTCTGGAAGAGCTTAGCATGCAGCAGACTGAGTAAGGAGACCTGCCCTTGCCAATGTGGGTGGGCAGCACACAGGCTACTGAGGACTTGATTGGAACAAAAGGATGAAGGAAGGGTGAACTTCCATCCCTGAGCTGGGACACACATCTTTCCTGCTCTCAGGTGGATGGCAGAGCTCCTGGTTCCCAGCATCCTTGGGCAGCACTGCTGCTTGCTCTTCCTCCCCTGATTCATATTCAAAAAGGTTTGCAAATCTCCTCTACAGTTACAATTCAATTTCCCTTCAAGAGCACTGCAGTTCTTTAGAATATATGATTCTGTCTTGAACTCTGGGCAATTCAGTATTAGAGAAAAGAGTGTGGTTCCCATTTGCTATCTGTTTAGTCCACGTGACCAACATGAGTTGAGTCTCTGAAACTTCTTGAAAAACATGAGCCCTACTGAGCTCATTCCCACCATGGATGTGCAGATGTCTGTCATGGCAGTCAGAAGGGACAATTTCATAGGCTACTGAGGGAACTTTAATTTAAAACTTTTAGACTCTTTTACACCAAGAAGCCATTAGCTGATGTAGTGGTTCAGTAAATGTCTTCAATGAATTTCTGGACATGGCCACAAATCCCTGTACCTGCTTCACTCCCCTTCAATTATCCCATTAACTGATGAGGAAGGACATAAGCCTGAGATAAAACCACCCTTCTCATAACTTCCTCTGTCACATCATGCAGCAAACACACCTCCTAACTTCAAAGTACAATAAACGTAACACAATATTTTCTTATGTTTAATGTAATAAACAATTATTTTTGAAAATTCTCTTCAGATACTCATTTTTGGCAAAGGACTTAAGCTTTTCCATATTCATACCAAACACCTCCAGTTCGTTCCCAGCAATTGGTTTTATTGACTGCGGTGTATATGCCAGCTAGAGCAAAAAAATTCCTGGTAGGAAAAATTTCCTGTGGGCTGTGTCCTGGTGATTGCATTTGCTCCACGGGCCTAAGACTCAGACTCCCTCTGAGCAGAGCGGGATGGGGCAGGCAGGGAGAGGAAGCTGGGCCCCAGGCCCATGCCTGGAGTCCTATCAACAGGTAGTTATGTGACGTATGAGAGAAGGGAACATGCCAAGCATGGCAGGTGGGAGTCTGTAATTTTTTTTTGGCTGTAAAGACAAAGCCACTCAGACATACTGTCAGTTTCCTGGCTCCATGTATTTTACATAAACCATCGTAGATACACAGGTGAGAAAATACACAGTGGCCTGTAAAACACAGTACTTGGACGTGGCAATTCCTATTTGTGAAGATACAGCCAGGAAAAAGCTTAGAGCACTTTCAAGGACTTGATTTAATAGACACAAAATATATAGATTCCACTAACTACCATAACAGCCTTGTACTTAACATATTTTAAGCCAGATAATTCTAAAGAATATTCCATATTTAACATTAGGAAGAATTATATAATTGGATCAGGGACCATTTGAAAATGCACTAGCATGGAAAAAATGCAAAGTTAATTATGTAGGTTTTAATGTGCAGCTTATGTTACATGCAATTGCTCTCCTTAAAGTAAGTGTTTTATACATGTAATTAATTTTAACTTAAAAAGAACATAAAACAATGAAAACAGGCTCCACAACCAAGAGACACTTCTCTTCATTTCTCTGTATTGTTTTATTTCATCTGAACAAGATCAATTACATCCACAATATCAGGGCCTGTAACTCAGCTCAGTGTTAGTGTGAGATTTAACCTTGGCAAAACAGCACCTTGACTCAGCTCCCTCTGCTGTGAGAAGCAAAGGTCAGAGCCAACCAGTTATTTCAGGAGGACACCTAACTACACAGGTGGTTTCCTACCCAAACCCATTCCTCCCTCCTCATTCCTTGCTGCTGGAGGCCGGTTTAGGTACTTACCTCTTGGGGCCAGGTGATGAGATGTGGTCCCCTCACCAGCAACAGGAGAGAATCTTGACTCATCAAAATGTACCAAAGTAATTTTGTTCCCCTCTAGGGCCCACACTGGTCACGGACAGACAGGGCAAATCTGCTAGGAAGGTTTCTGAGGATGAGAGTCTTAATTCTAAAACTCTGAAAGTAAATACACCAAGAGTCAGTACAGGAACTCGGGCAGCCACCCTGGGGCCTGAGGGGAACCAGCACAAGAGGCCAAACAGGTGAATTAGGCTGGTTTCTCACCTCCATCTCTGAGCTGCTCAAGTAACCAGTCCTGAGTGGCCTGACACTGGCATCCTGTTTTGTGGGATAATAAGCCCTCTTTGGTTTTGGACATTTTGGTTGAGCCTTCTGTTATTTGCCCAAAAAGCACTCCAACTCATACAAAGAGCTTTAGTGGGAATTAAAAACTCCCCAGGGAAGAATATCCTGGGTTTAAAATCTAAGCAACCAAGAATCCACAGGGCTCTTCTCTCAGTCCCAGTTACTCACCATCAAAAAGTGATGGCCCTCAGGTTCAGCTCAGGGAAAATTAAAAATAACTTGTTCCATGAACCTCTCCATTAGATCTCAGTCTTCAATTATTCCATGTCTTATTGGCCACTAAAGCAAGAGAAATCAAACTATGTCAAGCTTCAGTCCATGTCAGTAAGAGCAGCAGTTTTAAAAACACTGGCCCAGAAGAGACTGAGTTATTAGAGAAAACAGGTCCTTTGCACTGGGTGAATGTTAATTTATGTAAAGAAATAACAGGCACTTTACCAGATATATTAAGTTATATTATCATTTATATTCTACTTCACATCTCTAAGTACAAAGTATCATTTTAACAGTGGAGTAATAGATGCAAAAGTACAGCTAATCCGCCATACCATTCCATTTGGAGTATGGAGGTTTTTAGAACAAATACCTAGTTAAACAATTTTAGTGCTTCTTTTTAATTAATCAGTCTACAGCTCTTCTACTTCTGACAGGTCAGTGAGTCAACCTGCAATTTTACACAGAAGCAGATCTTGCTCTCACATGAAGCCCAGCATTCCCAGAGTCAATCCTGCATTCTGGGGTTTCTTAAATTCACTTGATTCCCCACATGAAAAATACCTTGTTCAACTAACACAACACTGTAAATCAACTATACTTCAATTTTGAAAAATACCCCATTCAAAACCAACAACAACAAAACCTCTTTTCCAACACAAGAATAAAATACACAGCTCACAAGTACAATTGCTATGAAATCTACCATTTTGCATGATTCATCCTACTCTCTGTTCTTGGTGATACACTTACAGAAGCAAATCCCGGTGGGGAGTTTACCTTTGTGTCATACGTGGGTTTATCTATGGCTTCATCCCCTATGAAAAAGTCCAGGTCATCAACTCCCCTCAGCACCCTCCTTTGGGCTTGGTCAACCACTTTTGCTGACTCTCTGATGGCAATACCTTAGGGAGAACAAAGCAAAGATTTCTGTCTGCATCCATACTCATTTCAAGGGTCAAGGAAGCATAATATAACCCCTGTGTATGTACAAGTAAATTTTCAATGTCAGGGTCTTATTTGGAATTGAGAGTGTTCACAGAAAAGACGCTATCACAGAGCACATAAAGTAATACAGAAACCTTTCTTATGTTCTGGTATTTTTAGTGCAGCACAAAGGAGCCTAGCTGGTCTGCTTTTAATACTGACAAAAGATGAATTACTAAATTTTTCAGTTTCATTTGAAAAAACATCCCTCATGATAGTGAAGTGAAAAGCACATTTCAATCGGTTCCAAATTTTAGAATACAATGTAGAAGGACACAAAATTAAAAATATAATGTGAAAGAAGAAAATAAACTGAAAAATGCTCATACACTCTCAAGTCATTTTAATAAAACTGTGTCACACAGATTTAAAATATATTTTTATTCTTGTTACAAAATCACTAAAAGAAAAAACTGAGGTTGCTGACTAATATCTCACAAGAAAAATTCAATAATCAAACAACTGTATTATGTAAAATTATTAATGGCTTTATGATATATTATTTTAATAACAGTTTAACCACGATATTCAGGAATATACTTATAGTTAATAATCATATGAAACTTCACTGTAGAATTTAACATCTAATGAAATGTGGAAAGCTTCATGAAGATTCAATTTTCCACTTAAATTCCTAACCCCTGGTCACACTTTGCTTTCCCATAAACTCATCTTCATCAAATTTATTCCAAAATAAATGAGTAAACATATACAACCATTTTTAAAAGTAGAGTATTTGTAGTTCCCAATTTATTAGAAATGAAGAATAACAGCAAAGCTAAGGGAGTGAATTTTAAACCTTGCCCTCAGAAAGGCATCTTGAAATAATAGCTTGAAAAGGTAGGGAAAAAAAAAGAGGTACAGGACAGAAATCACTTTGCTCACCTCCTCTTCTGACTCCATCTCACTGCCGCACTTGGTCCAGAAGCTTTCAACTTACAGAAGGTGGCACAAATCCAAAGCGCAGGATTTCTGCAGGACTAAGGCAGCAGGCGTGACGTGGACGTGCTGGGGGCGGAGCCCAGAGGAAGCATCCGGGGCAGAAGCAGCGGGCATGCCAGGACCACGAGGCCGAGTGTGGGGCTGGGGAGGTCAGGAGGGCCGGGACGAACTGCGGCAACTGCAGCCACAAACACACCCGTCCCCGAGCACAGACCCCGCCACGGGCGGCGCACTGACGGGCACCGCGCAGCCACCTGTGCACACGCAGCACGTCAGAGGGCCCTGACGTGACGGCCCGCAGCCGACACCAAATGCCTCGCGCGGCCGCGGCGCTGCTGCCGGGCCGGCGGGAGCCCCTGCAGCCGTCTCCCCGCACCTCGCGCCCCGCTCCGCCCTGGGCGGCGGCGGCAGCGGCGGGAACCGGGGCGAGCGGGCGGCGGGCTCCGGGGAAAGCCACAGACGCCCGGGCGGAGGCCGCGCTCCCTCCGCGGCGCCCGCGCTGCAGGGACCAGCGCTCGCGCCCCGCCCCACGTCGGAGCGGCCGCCGGCTACGGGACTGACCGGCTGCTTCGCCCTGGGCCCCGACTCGCCCTCGCCCTCGCCCCCGCGCCCCGGCGGGTTGGCGGCCTCCGCAGGGGCCGCGGCAGCGAGAGCCCGCCTCTGCGATGAGGTCCAAGCCCCCCTAGTCCGCGGACCTAGGACCGCGAGGGCTTCAAGAAGCGGGCGGCTTCCCTGTGCTTCCGGAGCGAGCAGGAGGACGAGGTGCTGCAGGTGGGCAGGCTTCGGTCCCGGACCAGTGGACTGGCCCAGGAGGAGGACTGGAGCCCCAGGAGGAGCCTGCAGGTGCTGCCGTGAGGGAGGCTTACCAAGAGGCTGGAGTCAAAGGAAAGTCAGGCAGACTCCTGGGCATATTTGAGAACCAAGACAGAAAGCACAGGGCATATGTCTATGTCTTTACTGTCACTGAAATATTAGAAGACTGGGAAGATTCTGTTAATACAGGAAGGAAGACAGAGTGGTTCAAAGTAAAGGATGCCATCAAAGTTCTCCAGTGTCATAAGCCTGTACATGCAGAGTATCTGGAAAAATTAAAGCTGGGTTGCTCGCCAAACAGTGGAAATTCCACAGTCCCTTCCCTTCCAGAGAGTAACTCCTTGTTTGTAGCTGCTGCACAGCGAACCTCTGGGCTGCCATCCAGCATAAGATAGACAGGGTTGGAAGGACCTCTTCCACCATGTGCAATCTCATGGGCAGAGGCTTCTTTATTTTCCTTGACAAATATCTGAATGACGCTTACAAACTGAATTTGCCATGCGGGATTTTTTTAACAATCTGCTTGATTTTTAGGTGCTTTCAAATCTTCTTTTAAAAGAAAAAACATAGTGTAAAATATTTTAATAAGCCAAAGCCATGTGGAATTTTTTTTTAGATGCCTTAAATGTGCTCTCCCACCCAGCCCACCCACCTTGTTATTTTGGTTGGCATTTTCACTTTTTCCCCAGTATTTTTTATCCATTTGATGTCAGTCTGTGGTTTTTGTCAGATCAACATACATGTGGGTATATTATCCTGGTGAATTGTCTTCTCATTCACAATATTAACATATTCAATGAATCCATTTGTCAACTCATTTATCTCAATTTTCACAACTGGTACTATGTCACTAGCTACCTGATATGGCCAATTCCCCTGTAACTCAATAGTCCTTTAATACAGAGTTTAACTCTATATAGCTGGTGAGTTTTAGGCAGTTACTGTAAGCAAAATGCATGTAGTAGATATCTTATCATGGAACCTGTATTCATGGAATTGAATTAGGGTGCTCAGTTGCCAATTCCCTTTATTCATAATCTCTCTTTACACAGAACACACAAGAACCATATTTCCCTCAATGTAAATTGCTGCCTTTAAATATATATTTTCAGTTTGAATTTAGTGACATCTCTTCAGTTAAACTTGCTGGTTACCAGTAAACACCTTAAATACCAGTCAGTGGTGACTGCATCAGAATTGAGTAAAATGGCCTTCTTGTTCACCTGTTACTGACCTAGGTTTTTAGGGTGCCTCGGAATGTCTCATCTTTTATAGGTGGTCAGCAGGTAGGTACTATTTATCATGTAACTAATTACTGGGACACTGGAATGTACCTAAGAATTATTTTGTCTTATTTTTATATTCACATAAATCCAAGAATCCCATCTAAAACACATAAATACCTAATCTGAAATGCCTGTACTTCCTCAACCAAGTCAGAGATGAGATGGGGCAAGTAAAAGGTGGTTCTCTATGTAGATATTAGCTTTTTGTAAAGATCATAACTGTTGAGTATAAAGTAGGAAGAAGCATAGTTAGAAATTTGCTGTACAAATTGTTAACCTTTAAAAATATAATTGCTGCTGAAAATAGTGCTGTTATAAGGAAAATCAGTGCCACCATTTTGAAACTGGGCTCTTGTGCCATAAAAGCAGCTGAGCTAAATACGAGTATTATTTCACAAATTAAGGCTTCCAAAGGAATAAGACAGAAAAACTTTAAACCACTGACATTTCATTCTAAATTATGTAGTGTGATAAGACATGATCTTCAAGAATTTTTATATTTTTCTTTGTACAGAGGTTATGTTTTCTGGGTGTTTTTTTTTTTTTAAAGGAAATACTTAAAAATCCCACAGATTGACACTTGTTATCAATCTTCAGTGGACTAAGTTTTTTCCTCAGTAATCTCTGAAATTTCTTTAAATTATATACTTAACACAGAAGATAAATTGAATTGTTTTTGTACATAACACTGTGTCCACCTGAAATGTCACATTACTGGGGGGCCTGGGTATGTTGTACATTGATATTCTTAAAGGTAATAATGCATGAATTTCTTTTATAAACTCTTGGACTATGTATTTGATGTGTAAAATATGTACAGTATTAATGTCAACCATTTCTTAAAGGTGAGCCTATAAATATTTTTGTATCATTTTCTTTGGTCAGTAACATTTGGACCAAGTAGTGCCACTTGGGTCAGGATTTTCTTCAGTGCCATTTAGCAAAACATCTGTCTTTGGTCTATGCAACTAGCAAAATTTTGTATAATGCATCAGAATACTTCAGAGTTGTCACACTTTAAATTTCACATGACGGGTTCTTCACTATTCTTGAACTCAGCCCACTGAAGCTAGAGGAAAGGCCCTGAGGATATTTATTTCTGTTAAGAGAAAAAAGCCTACATTTGCAGGCTCAACAATTGAATCTACTACAGATAAAAAATAGTGTCTACTCTCTCAGTCCCTCAAAGTTTACAGAGTGTTGGGACTTTCATTTGTGCTGCTTTCTGTTGGGTAGTTGGATAAAACTGGGCAGCTAAAATTTTCAGTCCCAAGTGCCTACTAAATTAAAAAAAATGTTTGTAAATTGACTTGCAGACACAAATTAGCAAGTATCCTACATGTTTGATTTTGAGTTTTCTTAATTTCTTCCTTTTTTTTTTTGTAAACAGGTGAAATTTTCCAACTAGGCACATGCCATTCAATTTTCTGTCTATCCCATAGTTGTATAAAGTAGCAAAACTGAAGGGGGGAATGATTGTTGTATACACTTTAAAATTGCTTTGTATGGTCTCATTTGAGATAACTGGTGTAAGAATCTTGATGTTTTATATATTTGGAAATATCAAATTAAAAAATTGAAATTAAAAAAAAATCCTCACACAGTCTGTCAGTGCAAGTTCCAGTCTATCAGTGCAAGTTCCAGACTCCATCCTCTGTGCAAGATCAAACTTAATTATGCATGGATTTAGCATTAAACTGCCAAGAGAACATGAAAGACTATCAAGAGACAAAGGCAAAAAGGTTCTTCAATTCATGACTTTACTCAAGTTCACCAAGAATTTGAGGGCAATATTTCTACTCAAAAGAAAAAAATCACCACCCTAAAGAAAAAGTGCTAATTTAGTGAGAATGAAACTACCATGCTCAAAAATTTAAATGATAACAAAATCAATCTCATCTTTCCCAAAAGGTAGATACAAGTACTCTGACCCCAAATCATAGTAGACCTGTGTTTTCATGCCCCTTAGAAATAACAACAACAAAGCGCATACATTCTGTTAACTGTTATGTGGAAGCACCTAAAGCCATGAAAGTGAATAAGGGTATATAGAGCTTATACCCTAAATCTTTTGTTGACACCTATGAAAAGCAAGCTGTGGACCAAAGAGCCCTTGTGAACATGATGGAGAACCAAGTCTAGGAAAGCAGCTGTAATGAGTATCTCCAAATACTTATGGATTATACATATGACTTGTCATAAAATGAAGACTTCAGTCACCAGCACCTTTCTCCAACACACTTCAGCTTACACAGGACCCTGACTCAGGTGTACACAGAAAACACAAGAAATGTGCAGAAGACACTAAGATGGAAGGGAAAATAAATATATCAGGTAACAGGACCAACACCTAAACAGTGCAAGTGGTTACATACACATGGCATCTCCATGCACTGGAACAGCATGAGTCCATGAAAAATGGTAAAGAATTTCTTCTTGTATGAATCCAGAAGGTTCACTAAATTGCAGTGTTATGAGAAAAAAAACAGGATAAGGTGTATGCAGTATGCCACCACCTGGGTAACAACGCATCTGTGTATGTCTGCTGGTATCTGTAAAGTTACCTCAGAAGGAAGCACAGTAACCAGAAGCACTGTTGCCATCTAAGAGGGGAAGTGGGTGGGAGAAAGTTAATTTCACTGTAACTTCTTTTTATATCACTCAACTTGTATGTCACATGAATGTAATACCCATTCAAAGTTAATTAAATTTGGACTTCTGCTTCTGGAAAGATGGATAAACATACTTTTCCCTGCTCTTCCCACTAAGCATGGCTAGACTCCCTAGGCTTTATATTTGAAAGAAACAAAAACATGCTGAGAGGTGAAGAGAATGTGGCAGACTGGCCAGGGATCAGGACCTGAGGAACTACACAGTGGTGACTTCCTGAGTTTTCTTTTTGTCTCATGCATCCCACTCTAGGTGCCAGGGAAGCCAACAACCCAGAAACGCCAATGGGAGCAAATAAAAAATGTCCCCAGAAAGCCTGCTCTCTCCAGCCAAAGGAGATGAAGGGACAGTGGAAACACAGAAAACTTACACAGTTACTGCCTGACTCCAGCCAAATATTACAGGAAGACAAGCCCCCACCTGCAATGTAGACACCACATGCGGAACGAGGACCTCCATCCCCCTCACTGCCTCCATGTTTGGGTTATGACAGGAGGCCCAGTGGAACATCAGGAATTCCACCAATGACAGTAGGGCACCCCTTGCCATCCCAGAAAGAAGGTACCTGCAGAGGCCTTGGGGGGAAGCCCGAACTCTGGTCCACAATCAGCAGTAACATGGAGCCCCTCCCCAGATGAGTGTCAGCAAAGGCCAAGATTAAAATCTGAGCTTCAAATCCTAACTGGCATTATCCCCTTCTCCCTGCTGGAGCATTAACAGAAATGACTTACTAAAACATAATATTTAAATAAGATCTGGAACCTCATAATATAATACCCAAAATGTCCAGCACTGAATAACAAAAATTCTCTCAACATAGCAAGAACCAGGAACATCTCAAGTGAAAGGAGAAAAGATAATCAATAGATAAGAACACTGGCATGACACAGGTAACAGTTACCAAACAAGACTTTAAAAGCCATCACAGAATGCTTCAGTGAGCAACTACAAACACAACTGAAACAAATGAAAGACAAACAAACAAACAAAAAAGTCAGCAAAGGAACACAAAATCACAGCAAAGGTAAAAGGCCACATGGAAATTTAGAACCAAATAACCTAATACCTGAAATAAAAATCTCAATATATGGACTCAACAGCAGAAAAGAACAGATGAATCACTGAACTTGAAGACACGACAATAGAAATTACCCAAACTGAAAAACAAAGAGAAAATAGACTGAAAAATGAACAGGGCCTCAGGGACAGATGGGCGCAATATCAATGAATATGACATTTATGCATTCTGAGTCCCAGAGAGGATAAAGCAGTAGGGCTAGAAAAGTATTCAAAGAAATAATGGCTAAAATTTTGCCAAATTTGTCATGAATGAATGAATGAATGAATGAATAAATAAATAAATAAATATAAATAAATAAACAAACCTAAATATTTAAGACTGAACAAATTCCAAACAGGATCTTAACCCAAAGAAATCCACTCTGACATATTATAGTTAAACACCTAAAATCTAAAGACCAAAGAAAAAATTCTGAATGCCTCCAGCAAATTTCTCATCAGAAATCAGGGAGCCCAAAAGGAAGTTACGTATTTTTCAAGTGTTGAGAGAACTGCCCACTCAGAATTCTGTATTCTGCAAAAATAACCTTCAAAAATGAAGAGCAAATCAACTAACTATTATCTATAAAATAGATAAACAACAAGGTCCTCCTGTACAGCATGGTAATTCAGTACCTCATAATGGCCTATATATATAAAGTTGAATCACTCTGTGGTACACCAGAAAGTAACAACATTGTAGATGGACTGTACTTCAACAAAAGAAAATGTTTTTACTTTAAGTATGTATTTTTAACTGAAGTAAAGTCAGCTTACAATGTTGTGTCAATAAAAAAAACTTTTTAAATACAAAATAAGGCATTCTCAGATGAACAAAACTAACAGAATTTGTCAACCAACATATCTACTCTAAAAGAATGAACAAAACAAAGAGAAAATGAAAAAAGAAGGAATCCTGGAACATCAGGAAGGAAGGAAGAACAATAAAAATAGTACAAATATGGACAATTACACTTTCTTACTCCTTTGTGTTTGCTAAATTTTGTTTGGTAGTTGAAGCAAAAATTATAATGCTGATGCACTTCTCAGTGTGTGAAGAGGAAACATACAAGACTATCATAACAAACTGGTAAGTGTTGACACCAGCAGACTAAGAAAAGTTGTGTGTATATGATGTAATGTTTACAGTAACCACTTAAAAAGATACACAAAGAGCTGTAGCACAGGGAACTATATTCAATATCTTGTAGTAGCCTATAATGAAAAAGAATATGAAAATGAATAAATCTGTATGACTGAACTACTATGCTGTTCACCAGAAACTAACACAACATTGTAAACTGACTCAACTTCAATTTAAAAAAAAAAAGATACACAAAGAGAAGCACTCAAAAAAACCACAGATAAGTCAAAATTAAGTTCTAAAACATTTTCAGGTAATCCACAAGAAGTCACGTAAAGCAAAACAGAGAAGTGAAAAGCAGAACAAACAGAAAAAGGACCAATCAATAACCACAATAAATCTAAGTGGTCTAAACACACCAGTTAAATAACAGTCATTTAAAAAATATGACTGAGCTCTATGTTGTCTATAAGAAACACTTCAATTTAACAGTATAGAAACATACTTGTTTTACTACACTTCAGTTTATTGAGTTTTACAAATTGAAGGTTTGTGGCAATTCAGAATCAAGCAAGTCTATCAGCATCACTTTTCCAACAGCATTTGCTCACTTTGTGTCTCTGGGTCACCATTTGGTAATTCTCACACCACTTCAAACTGGTTTATTATTATTAATTTGTTTATGGAGATCTGTGATCAGAGATCTTTGATGTAACTACCACGACTCACTGAAGGCTCAGGTGATGGTTAGCATTTTTTAGCAATAAAATATTTTTAAACTAAGGTACATACATTGTTGTTTTAGACATAATGCTATTGCACACTTAACAGACTACAGCACAGTATACACATAACTTTTAAATGGACTGGGAAACCAAAATTTCATATGACTTACTTTCTTGTGATATTTGCTTTATTACAGTGGTCTGGAACCAAAACCACCACATCTCCAAGGTATGCCTATATGTAGGTTAAAACTAGACAGATGAAAAAAGATATTCCACATAAACATTAATCAAAGAAAGTATGAGTGGACACATTGCTATCAGAAAAAGTAAAATTTATAGCAAAGAAAATTACCACTAACAGAGAGAGATACTAAATAATGATCAAAAGTCAATCCATCAAGAAGACATAGCAATTCTAAATGTGCATGTACCAAAGAAGAGTGCTGCACGATACATGAAGCAAAAACCGAAAGGAGAAGTAGAAGAGTGCACAGTTACAGCTGCAGACTTCAATCCCTTCTCTCAGCAACAGATGGCACAAGTAGACGGGAACTCAGCAAGGATACAGGACTCAACAATACTATCAACCTGCAGGGTCTAACCAACACGAAGAGAGTACTCCGCCCAGCAGGAGCAAAACGCACATTGTTTTCAAGTGCACAGGGGACCAAAGTAAACTTAATACTGATCATAATACAAACCTCAAAACTTTAAAAGAACTGAAACCATACAGATAATGCTTTCTGACTACAATGGAATTAACCCAGAAATCAGCAAGAGATGGGTAACGAGAAAATACCCCCAAACACTTGGAAACTAAACAACATGGTTCTAAATAATCTATGGATCAAAGAGGAAGGCTCAGGGAAACTAAAAACTATATGAACAGGATGAAAATAGAAAATACAAAATATTAAAATGCGTGGAACATAACTAAAGCAGTGCCAAAAGGAAAAATTTTAGAAAAGAGAAAAAGTCTCAAATCAATAATCTAAGTTCTCACCTTAATAACCTAGAAGAAGATAAAAGTAAACCCAAAGCAAGCAAATGAAAGGAAATAAAAAGAGGAAATTAATGAAATGCAAAACAAAAAATAGAGAAAAATCAATGAATCAAGAAGACAATTCATCAAAAGTTAAAACTTTTGCTCAGCAAATGACCCTGGGAAGAAGGTGAAAAGGCAAGCTATGTGATAGGAGAAATTACACACATCTGACAAAGGACTCATATCTAGTATATACCAAGAATCCTCAAAATAACAAAATTAGAGAGATGGAAACAGATGAGTGGTTGTCAGAGGTCAGGAATGGTGGAGGGGAGGGGGAGTGTGTAATTATAAAGAAATAGCGTAGGAAAGATCTTTGCGATTATGAGACAGTTCTGTATCTTGACTGTAGTGGTGATTACAGAAATCCACACACGGGATGAAATAACGGAGAACTGCACTTACATTGTACCAATGTCAAACCTCTGGTTATGATGTTGTACTATAGTTGTGTAAGATGTAACCTTTGGAGGAAACAGAAAGAAGAGTAAATAGAACTTTCTAAACTCTCTTTACAACTCCCTGTGGCTCTAAAATTGTTTCAAAATAAAATATTTTAAAGACAAAAAATAGTTTTAAATGATTTAAACAAATTAAAAATTAAAACACCACAGTTAGCTGTAATGATGAATCAAAACTAATGAGATTAAACTCAATAAAGAACAATGTAAACATTTTGAAGATTTTTTTTTAAAAAATAGAATGTGTGTAACCAGAAAAGACATGCTATTCTCCAAGTGCTAAAAAGTCATCTGAGGGCAATCTAAAGAATATTATTAGGGACCATATATCTAAGGAAGATTTCATCTAAAGATTTAGATATAAATTCTGGATCTTAAGAACACCTGCTACAGCAGTTGACAATAGTAATTTTTAAAATAAAAATATCCAATATGTTTCCCAAAAGAATGTCTTATATTTTACTAAACCTTTACAGAATAAATAATTCCTATCTTATATAAACTGTTTCAAAGAATAGAAAAAGAAAGCTAAAAAATTAATTTTACAAAGCCAGTAAAATTCTGATATACAAACTGGATTAAACTAGTACAAGAAAGGAAAATTATCTCACTTTTGAATATTGATACAAAAATGCCAAATATATGCAAATACAATTTAGCATGTACTTGATATTTCATAACCAATTAGGGTTTACCTCAAGAATGAAATAAAAGACTGTTCAATATTTGAAAATGTATCAATGTAATTCACCATGTTAGGAGATTAATTATAAAAGCTATATAATCATCTTTGCAGATATACAAAAAGCCTTAAATGTCAACATCTATTCATAATAAATTTTTTTTTAAAAAAACCTCTTGGTAAACTAGGAATGTAAAGGCACTGTATTAACCTGAAAAAGCATTTCTACAAAAACCTATAGTAATCACCAGTGAAACACTAAAATCATTATTTTTTAAGTCAGAAATACAAAAGGGCCTGCTACTCCCAAGTTCTAGCAAGTGCCGCCAGGCAAAAAAAAAAAAAAAAAAAAGTATTGGCATGAAAAGAGATACGATAACCATTATCTGCAGTACATCTTGGATGATATTAATAGATATTGTTCAAAAAAAATTTACAGAGAGCACATAAAAAATAAGTACAGTAAAAAATGTCCAGCCTCATTAGTCATTAGGGAAATGAAAATAAAAATCACTATGAGATATAACTTCACACCTGCTAGGATGGCTAAAATGAAAAAAAAAGGAAAATAACAACTTTTGGAAGGATGTGGAAAAGTTGGAACCTTCAGCTTTGCTGGTGTGAGTATTAAATGGTGTACCCACTCTAAATAACAGTTTGACAGTTCCTCAAAATTTAAACAAAGAGCTATTCTGTGTGTAACAATTGCATTCCTAGGCATATATCCAAAAGAATAAAAACATATGTCTACACACACACTATACACGAATGTTTATAGTAAGCAAAAGTGAACACAAATCATAAAGCTATCAGTTGATGAATGGGCAAAAGCAAAATTGAATACCTATATACAATAGAATTTTTTTTTACCAATTAAAAGGAATAGAGTACTGATATATACTACAATATAAATGAATCTTGAAAACATTATGATAATGAAAACAGCCTCCAATTGTAGGGGTCAGTTTATATGAAAACGTCCAGAATGGCCTAATCTATTGAGACAGAAAATATGTTAGTCTTACCAGGAGCTGAGGGGGTGGGGTGCTAGAAATAACCACTAATAGCTATGGAATCCTATTATTCTAAAGTTTAATAGCTTTCATGACTGAATAATGTTGGGAATATACTAGGAACCACTAAATTGCACATTTATGGGGGTTAATTTTATCATATGAGAATTATATTTCAATAAAGTTGTTATTAAAAATAAGTTATATATGGAGTACATAAAAATGAAAAATTAAGTTTATTAAAATAAAGCCATATATCACTTTGGCTAATGGAATCTTTATGAATTTTAAAAAATTAGAAATCTAGAAAGAATGATCAATATGTTTCTCTAAAGAAGAAACACTGAATTACAAAACACTGTAAGCTTGAAATATAATAACCCAACTATGTATGCAAAATGAAAAAACAGATCATCAGTGCATTTGAATCCTACTTACATAGCAGCTATTATATGCCAGATACTTAATCTAAGTAATCCATACATATTGACATACTTGATCTTATAACAAACCAATGACAAGAGACTACTACAATCCTCCCATTTTAGAGCGGGGGATACTGAGAAGTCAAGTCATCTTCTTAGTTTCACTTGGCCCCTAGTTAGCAGAGCTAGGCTCAGACACCAGTAAGTTTCCTCCAGAGGCCGGGCTTTTAAGCCCCTACACACACTGCTGACCTTGTCAATCATGAACTGAAATAGGAATAAAGACAGGAAAGGAGAACAAAGAAGCAAGCAGAGAGAAAAATGCCGAAATCAAAGGAGGTCAAATATCCTGATAGGGCTGAAGACGAGAGGCTAGAAATACAGTGGAAATGCATGGGTAAAGGGAAGAAAAGTTGACAGATCTCCTGAGGTCAGGAAACAACAACCTGTAAACTAGAGTCAAAAGTGGTGTCTTCACTGTCTCAGCAGCAGAGAATGAGGATGACCAGGAGGGGATGATGCACCTGTCTTCTTAAGCTGTGATTTGCACATTTTCAGAATCTCTTACTATAGGTGTTATTTAAAGGTTTTTGTTCATATATTTGTTAATGATTAGGATGTACCCTCTAAGAATTCTTTATTATCTTTTCCAGTTTTTAAGTATTGAGTTTACTATTTTTCATGTTTGTTCTTCAATTTTACTTTTAATGTATTACTCATCTTTTAATTTTTGTGTAGAACATTTTTGATTGGGATTTTTTTCATTCTTTATGTCAACTTTATGATTAGAAAACCCTTTTTCATTCTAATTTAATACATTTCCCAATGCATTTCACTCATTCCCTTATTGTTGTAACAATTCCATCAAACCCTTTAACATTTCCTTTCAAATTTTTTTTAAGGAAGTAAGTATCCATCTTTACTTCTTTTTCTAAACTGTAACTAATTGTGTCAGCATCATTTGTTTAAGAAAACTTTCCCTCATCTGTTATTTTTCATCACTGTATCTTTAAAATATTGTAGTATTCAGGGACTTAGCAATATCCACAAAGCATGGCTCCAAAAATCTTCTCTATTGTGTTTCTGTATTTACCTGTATTCACAACATGTGCATTTCTGTTAAAAATGGCTTCCCTCCAACTGATAGACACAGATTCATGGCAATCAAGGAAAAAAATTATTATGGGGCTGTTGAATCTAGGTCTCGAATGATGAAAATATTCTCTCCATCAAGAAAGTCAAAGAGAGGGTGAAGAGGAGGGGCTGAAGAGAAAGGGAAACATCCTGTGTGTTCTGGCTTCCGTATTATTTAGCTCAAGAAGAATACATTCTTAATAACTATCAAACAAAATAAAATTTCTCAATGTCATATTATAGAAGATTATGCATATCATGTTTCTGCAGCTCCCAGGGGGAGCTTTTGTGGACTTACAGGAAAAGCCTCATGACCTGGACAATGGGAGAAGATCTGGGGCTTAGACCCTAACAAAGACATCGCCGTGTAACACTACTGTGTGATAACACCCCCAACACCACCGTAGGCTATCATGAAAAACAGGGTTCCTGGGCGAGCACTTAGGCAGTAGAACAGAGATTCCAAACAGAAAGGCCAGAGCCATCCCTCCAGTTAACACCAAGACAGGTAGTGGACACATGGCTGGGTATCATAAGGAAGAGGTCAAACTTCTGCAGATACCAATTCAGGATGATTCAAGTTAAAAATATTTTGAAAAATCTCACAAGCCAAAAAGAATTCTCGATGACCTGAAGTGTAACAGTAAGATAACCAGTGTGTGTAAGATAGACAAGCACACAGGGATGCAAGTATGAGAAAGCTTTTTCACAAGCAGAACAGCTCAGGAGACCACATCAGAAGAAAGATGAGCCCCTTTGCTGGATGAGAATAACTGGAAACGATCATCCAAACACAAAGTATACCTGATATTTGTAATTACATTTATATATTCTTTTATCCCAAACTGCATACATGTTTTTAAAGTCTATTTTCAAATAATCTTTTAAAAATAACAGTTAAAACCTGAAATAAACAAGTTTTCCACCGTTTTCCTATATGGCTATCTAGAAAGCACAGCCCTTCGCTATCTGCTATAATCAAGATCCCTTCACCCAGTGAAGTGAAAATTATCCAAGAATATAACCTTGAGAATGTTTATTAAAGTATCTTAATTTGCTATCTGTGTCATTCTGCAACAGGAAATCCCTTTAATTTAGATATTGTCTCAATCAGAATATTGTGTGATCACTTCTAACTTATATAACTTTCCATGTTTTTTCCTCTTTCTTCTAAGTGAAAGCAGAATCTTCCAGACTCAACTTTACAATCACCATTCCAGACAGCATTTCTGAATAAGTGATATTTTAATATTGCCTCCCCACTTTGAATAAAGCATGGATCTTTTCACTACACTTAAAGTAAAACTCGATAAATATTTATTGATCACTTAAATATGTCAGGCACTGTGATTAAGAATTTAAATAAATAAACTTCATCCTTTAAACTATCTTTTTAAAATGCACTACTATTAGCCCCATGTTATATACAAGAAAACTGAAATATACTGATGTTAAATTAAGTTTGGGGGTCATCGACCGCTATGGGCTGAATGTGTGCCCCACCCCACAGTTCATCCGTTGAAATCCTGGTGCCTGTGGGAGGTGATTAGGTTGTGAGGGTGAAGCCCCCAGGAATGGGTCAGTGCCCTTAGACAAGAGACCCCACAGAGATCTCTCACCCATTCCATCATTTGAGAACTCAGGAGAAGACTGGCTATGAGCCATAAGTTGAGGCCCTCACCCAGGACATTAACGTGCTCATACCTTGATCTTGGACTTAGCCTCAGATCTGTGAGAAAGACATTTTTGTTGTTTATGTCACTAATGTGGTAGGATTTTGTCACAGCAGCCCAGCAGAATAAGACATACGTCAAAGCAATGGTCTAAGATTGGCATCCAACCAGACTCTAGAACTGACCTGCTCTTGTGATATTACAATTACTAACCCATCTTCCTCTTTCCCAATTCTCCACTACTTTAGCGAAACATCAAAATCATCTGTTGAGTTTTTCTTTAACACAGATACATCAGTTCTACTCTTTACCTCCATCCTGATTCAGCATTTCTGATCTTTTACTCTTTGATTTTCTCAGCATTCTCCCAATCTTAAACAGATGAAGTCAAATGTGTGATTGTGATGTTTAGTCACCAGGGAGAGCTACGGCCTTAGAACCGACACTTCTTATATTCAGGGACAAAATCTTGACTTATTCAGAACCCTTATTACGTCTCTATAGTCTTGCTGCTAATAGACACTCCATAAATATTTTCTCAGTGATTAAATTTTTATAGGCCTCAACACTATTAAACAGTTGCCTCAGGGTGCTAATATCTGGAAAGTCAATAGGAAATACCTAAAATAATGTATTATACTGAGTTGATTGCTAATTTTATTTTCAAGACAGCACAGAAGGGAACTGGTGGGGGGGGAAAGAAAATTTGTAGTACATTTCTAAAATTTTGAAAATTGTATGGCTAGTGCTAATTGACTGTAATATATTGTGTGAGAATAATAATCACAAGGTTTGACAACCTGTAGGTGATGAGCACTTTTCAGTCAGAATGTACAAGGCAGTGAACATCAGGTGTGATTACACCGGACTCCAGCAGCTGAATTTCAGACATGTATTTAACCATAGGCATTTGTTACGATGTAAAAGATAAATTCTGTCTGTTACAATGTGGTCAATTGTAAATTTAAGTTTATTTTCCCATTTCATATTAGATTTGTACTCACGGTTCTAAATTACATGGTCTCCACATATTAGTACACTTTAAATGCAGTTTTCTATGTAACATACATTGCCTTCATATACAGTGACATTAAAGTCGTTTCCTTTCTAAGTTTGATTATGTCAGTATGCTTTTTACTTTGTAATATTGTGAAAACTATTTTCCTAGCTTTTAATGTGCACACAATATATGTTTATAAAATAGCAATAAAAGTAATTTAGGCAAGCTTCTAATTATTGAAGGTCAAGGAAATACTATTATCTAAAAATTTATGTGATTTTCTAAAAATTATGGCAATTTCTTACTGGCCTATTTACTTAGATATTTAATCTTTCATCAATAAATAGCACAGTGAAATATAAATTAAATACATAAATTGAATTTGATAGATACATTACTCTTAACAACTTTCTTTCCTAAAGTAAAAAATTTCATGTATCAATTCAAAGAAACACAGCAGAAAACGAAATGTACAGGAATTAAAATTCTTATTTCAAATTGGTAGCAAACAAAAAGTGAAGCAACTGCGTTATCTGTTAGAAAAGCTACCACCAGGCGGCGCAGCTGAGCCCCCAGCCAGGAGTGGCGGCGCGCTCCCGCTCGCGCGCGCCACGCTGGGTGACTGGGAGCCGGACCGCTGCCCTTTGCGCCTGGGCTGGCCGCCGTGGGGCGCCAGCTACCGGCTGGGGTGGGGGCTGGTTTTCTCGCCGGCCATCGGGGAAGGCCGCTGGAGAGAGGGGAGGGAGGACAGGGGGTGGGAGCTGCGGGAGGGCAGCTGGAGAGCAGGGCGAGGAGGCGGTAAGGGGAGGGGAGGGGCCGCGCGAAGCTGGGGCCAGGCCGGGAGGGGTGCGGGGAGGGTTGGGACCGAGAGAGAAAGTAACTCCAGGACGAGACCGGAGCGTCTCGCGCCGCGGGCACAGGCGGCGTGGCTGCGCCCGAGACCGCTCCGCCGCTCCCGCTCCAACGTAAGCCCGGCTCGGGCGCCACCGTTCATCGATGCGCACCCCTGTCCCTAACGTGGCTGCGACGCCCAGAAAGTCGCCCAGCCGTGATTCGGACCTGGGCAGGGGCGGCGGGACACGCGGAGCGGGGACGTCCAGCGTCAAGGCCTGGTGTGGAAGAGGGGACTGCCCACGTGGCCGGCCCTGGCCCCGGGTAGAACCTCTCCAGGCAGGTTGGGGGCTCAGGTCCTGGCACGCTGGCCTCAGTGCAGGGCTGGCGAGTATGCGGTGTCAAAGCCGGGCTCCCGGAGCTGGGGCTTTGGGCTGACTGGGCCCAGCTTGGTGTCCAAGTCAGAGAGAGAAAAGGTCTCCAGCGGGACAGATGTGCGTCCTCTGCCGCCCACCCGCGAGTCCGAATTGGAGCGGGAGGGGCTGGCGCGCTGCTGGTCGTGCCAAGCGCGCGGGATCTAGAGCCCCAGGGGGGCACCTGGGAGACATGATGGCCCCTCTGGAACCCCGCTGCCCGCGGGCATCCCCGGATCTGGACCGCGCACCACATACACTCGCAAACAGCCCCCTCCCCCGGAGCTGGAGCGTGCTTCCCTCCCTCGTCCCCAACCCCTGACTGCAGAAAGATAAGCTTCAAATTTTCACTCCGTGTCTCATAAGTGCCTGAAGGTATTTAACTGCACGAGTGAATAACAGCATTAGTTTCAATTTCTTTTTAATCCCTGCAACAATAAACTTTGAGAACAACAACAAAAGAAAACTAAAACCAAAAGTATGAAAATTCTATGTGACAATATTATTTGATGGTACATTTAATTAGTTAGATTAATTTTATTTCACTTAAGGAAACAATACTGTAAAAAATTTCTATTAACATGCATAATAAAAATACATAAAACTATCAGTCACTTTTACAGAACTATTATTCAGTGTTTTACATATGCGGAGTCAGACTTGCCATGAAGCTGATGGAATTTGTTTCCGAGCACCTCATTTATACAAACCTTTCCAGGGACCTGAAAACAGTCCTAGAATGTGTTTATATGGTCAGTTATTTTTGTTACATTTAGAAATATATTTATAATTGTGATTTTTTTCTTATTGTAATTAATATTTTATTTTGTGACTGATAGTTATTTATAAGTTGTCTTCTATTTCTTAAATAGAGCCGCTTCAAAATGGAGGGGCTTTAAAAGTTAAAGGGTCATATAGCCTTGAGCTGTATTAGTTAGCTATATGAATCGACTGCATTAATTTGTTTAATTAATATGACAATATGCTTTACACACAAAGAAACAGGACAGGAAAATTAAGGAACTTCTATATGAAGGCTGTTAAGTTAATGATATAATATTCAAAACAAGGCCTTCTGGCTCTTGAGTCCCTGTTCTGAAAGTCCACACTTATAGACATAGATATTAACACAGATGGAACTCCAGACTCTGTCATACATGTATGAGGTATGGCTCAATTTATGTAAAATTCCAAACAGGCAAAAATAAATGGCATGTTTTACAGATACATACATTTACAGTAAAAATACAAAGACTAGCAAAGAACTGGTTAACTTAGGACTCATGGTAGGAGTTACCTCTAGAGAAAAAGGAGAATTTAATGGGGAGGAGCCTCCAAGGGCTTCAAGTGTCTTTGCCATTGTATATTTTTAAATGATTATTAATTCTACAGTTATCAGAGTATTATTTTACTTTAAGTCGTATGTAGCTTATAGATACCCTCATGTGTGCAATACGTATAAAAAAATTCAATAAAAATTGTCACATATTTCAAAGTACATAGGTTCCCCTAAGTATACATAGAAAATCCCACATCTCTTTCTTATTGCTTTAAATAGACAGGAACTGTATTTTTTAATTTAATGGAATAAAAATAAAACATTAGATTTTAAGCTATATTTTGGCATATTTCAAAGGAGAAAACATCTTTATTTTGGCTTCATCATGAAATATTAATAACATAATAACCAAAAATACCTGGAATCTTGGTAACCATGAATAATTAGTGATTTAATCACATGTATTACAGAGACCTGGTTCCATCTAAGGATAGACACATGGAAAGAGTGTCATACTTATCAAACCATAAGAAGAAGCTTGGAAATCTGCAAAATCACACTGCTGCTGAACCCATCAGAGTGCTGACTTTGAATGGTTACCATCAGGGTAAAATTTGAGGAACTCTGGCATGAGCCTTCAGACAGACAAGACACTGGCAATCCGTCACCTGTCCCAGAGCACTGAAAGTGTTAGGTAGTTAGATAAGTGGGGGCACCAGGCAGACAGGTGGAGGAGAGAGAGGATGGTCTGGATGATGGTGGCATGCCTGCCTCCAGCATAAAGGGGCTTTACTTCTTCTAAGTGAGTGCCAGCAAGAAACCAGTTAGAACTAAAAGGCTGGAGCTTCATGGTAGTGACAAGGACCTAACCGGACATGACACAGTGCTCATTGTAATATAATTAGCATTGAGGTTCTGGCCCCTCCATGGGTTTTTCTGTGTTCATCATGGATAAGGGCATTCACAAAAGGGGACAAACATGACTGAGCACTCCAGGGGCAAGAGCCATCAATCAATCAAAAGACCACCTCTAAGTGAGGGTACAAGAGGAAGGAGCAAAGACCATTGCTGTCTGCACTTGGATCAGCCTGCCTCCTGTTCTTGGAGGGGTACTTAACCTTTCCTAATAAAATCTTTCACTGCACAATGCTTTCATCTCCCATGTGAATTCTTATCTTTTGAGTAAGTCAAGAACTGGGGCCTTTTCCTTCCCCCTTTTATGGTAACAGAAGGAGACAAGGTGGGGATGCAAACAGATACAAAAGTATCAACTAACTCCTTAATGAACTGCTCAAAGCTGAGCACTCCCAGTTGGGAGAGTATGGAGTCCTGGGAGCACAGATGGTCGCAGCCCCTTCTCCATGGACCTCACTGTTTGCTTGTGAAAAAGCCTGGGGGCAGGAAAGAGTGGAGAAAGCCTCCCACAGTTGGTGTGTTCCTGTTGCCCTGGGATGGCACTGCTGAGGGAGAAAACAATTCTTACCTGGATGCTTTCCCCAGTGGAATAATGTCTTAAGATGCTGAAAATAAAGGGCAGTAAATCCTGTCAATTTCAGGGGGTTGAAAACTCAGAGTTTGGTTAATGGAGACAGGCAGACATCCTCCAAGTTTCAGAAAATTAAAGATTTCTTTTTACCATGGAGGGCAGGGCAGGATCACCAAGGAAACTTGGCTCCAATGACTCAGAGACACGTGAGCTACCTAAGACTGATGCTAAATGAGGAAAATGTGGAAAGCCTCATTGTTTCTCACCACCTGGAGTAACCAGGACCAAGAAACAAGCAACAGCAGACCAACCCCCAGCAGAGGGATAAGAGCACACAGGGACCAAGATGCAGGGTCACAGGGAACATCTACAACTGAAGGTGGACCAAGCACATTCCAGAATAAAACTCAGATAGTCTATCAGTCTAGCTCCCACCCTAACCACAAGGTGACACTGAAGGAACCTGAGGTTGGCCATGCATGGCAGGTAATTGAAACTACCAGCAAAACAGAAACACAGCTCAGCTCCTCAATGAAAGCCTAGCAGGAAAAGAGGCGTGCCTATTTCCAGCCTTAAACATTATTTACTTAGGCTTCTGACCCCCTACATGGAATATGTAGATTTCAACTAAAAGTTATGAGACCTATGAAATGGAAAGAAAAAAGAATCCACTGTTGAAAGATAAAACAAATAATAGAAGTGAAAATCAGACAGGGAATATAAAATCACTATGATTAATACATCACACGCTCCAGTGAAAAGACTTGAAGACATTCATGAATAGATGGGTCATTTCAGCAGAGAAATGGAAACAATAAGAAAATGTCAAAGAGCAGGCTAGGAATAAATTTAAACACATGCCCAGCAAAGGGAATGAAGAATGTCTTTGACAGGCTCATCAGTAGGCCTGACACATTCAAGGAAAGCCTTGGTGGACTTGAATATAGGTCAACAGACATTACTCAAATGAAAACAAAAGAGGAAATTCTTGGAAAATTTTAATAATTTAAATTTAAAAGAACAGTGTATCCAAGAGATGTAGGCCAATCAGTCTGAAATATATTTAATTGAAGTCCCAGAAGGAAAAAGAAAGTAAAAGAATGAGGGAAAAAAATTGCAAAATGAATGGTCAAGAATTTTCAACAAATAATGAATTAAAAAACAACCTAGAAATAAATTCATACTGCTAAAGGCCAAAGATGAAGGGAAGCATTAAACTCTGTTAGAGAAAATTACATGATCATCTTTAGGAAATGGGGTGTCTCCCAGGTGTTTGAGACCAGGTGGAACCAGAATAAAGTTATCAACGTGCCTAAAAAATTGATGTATAATTTAGAGGAGTGAATGATCCGCCAAAGGGGTTAAGAGAAATCAGAGAAGGGAGGTAGCAAGGTCAGTTATCCTGTGTAAAGTATGCTTTTCCTGGCTAGAAGTTGGATCACCCAGTCATATATAGTGTACAAATCAATGAATCAATTAATTAACTGTATGAACATATATAAATAACTAATAAAGACAATTTAAAATTATATTCTGATGCTATTATATATTCAAATAATAAAACAAAATATGTCTCGGTATTTGTACTCAAATAATATACATTTCTGATGTTTTTTTTTAATGTAAGTATAGTCAGTTTACAATGTATCAATTTCTGGTGTACAGCATAATATTTCAATCAGACATATACATACATATATACCTTTTCATATTCTTTATTACAGGTCACTGAAAAATACTGAACATTGTTCCCTGTGCTAAACAGTATAAGCTTGTTGTTTATCTATCTTATACATAGTAGTGTCAGCAAATCTCAAACTCCCAATTTATTCCTTCCCACTCCCTTTTGATTTGCTTTTCAATAACATTTGCTTCTTTCTTTCAATGTAATTTCAATAATTACCTTTCCAATATCTCAGGTTGATTTTAATATTCTACTAAGTTGAGCTTAATATACATTGACAGATATTTTAAATTTCATAGATTCAACTGACAAATAATACTATGCAAAATGCACCCAACTTTACTACTGTGAATCATGTCTTGAATCAGAAGAGCTCTGGGACCCTGAAGAAAGCAAGCACATCAGTCAAGCACTAATCCAGAGGCAGGAACCATGTGGTACCTTGAATGTGGACATTTTAATTAAAAGTATTAACTATAACAGGGAAACATCTACTAGAATGTAAAGGGTCCTATAGAAAATCTAGAAATAACAGATAAAATAACAACCAGATCTCCTAGAGATGAGATCATGAACCACAGGGAGAGACTCATTTCCTGAAGTGTGGAGAACACCCAGACTTCTTTTTAGAGGGTGGGTATATCTATGGCTCATGAGAGAGTGGAGAAGTTCACCGAGGCCACAAGCCTCCCAGGGAGTACAGGAAGAAATTTTTAATAGGAGGTACCCTGCTGGAAAATCCCCACTAAAAAGCCACTGTGGAGTTGGTGGAGAAATCTACCCCTCAGGAATATCCTGAGCTGCTTATAAGTCAGGTACTTCTGGAGTCAAGGGACTGGAGGAGCTATGCCCTCTGCTGAGCTTGGAAGTTGACATGGTGCAGGAGCCTGCCTAGGAAAACACAGCAGACTTGGAAGAGAAACCCCTTTCTTACTCTAGTGTCTCTCTGGTACTCTCTACTAACAAAGCATGCCATCTGCCACAGGAGAAACATCTACAGGGTCCAAATATATTATTTCAGAGCAGTCATTTAAGGGTGGTTTGCAGCAGAGAGGCAATGCACTGATAACAAGTATATTACATTTTAATGTCTCTCAAGAAAAATGCATCTGGAAAAAAAACATGGTCAGCTATCTGGTCTAGTTTGAGCCACAAATTTTTCACTACACGCACTTGCTATTCTAAGTATTTGCCAATAATAAGGGGAAAGAAAGAGACAACACAGAGAAAACATTCAAAAGCATCCCAGATCTGGTTATGTCAGTGTTTTCAATTTGTGAAATCTCATCAAGCTTTAAAGTTAAGTTTTATGCACTTGTCTTATCATTTATGTATTTCAATAAAGACTTTTAGAGTAAAGCATATATGTGGCAAAGTTTAGTTTTTGATTATGTAGCACTCCATAGAATTCATGTATTTAGCTCTATTGGCACATGGATTTCTTTATATTTCAATTGTCAATTCAACTGCAAGGACTCTGAATTGAACATAACTGTATTTCCAGGCTCTTAATAAAGATTTTTTTTAAAATTGAAGTATGAGTGTATTTTGGAAGGAAAGACTTGTCAATCATGCAAAATATGTGTTTTCTTTGACTTCTTAGAGGTTCCTAGTTTGCCTCTAGCTGAAAGTTATAGTCATTATAAATGCCATCAGGAAGCTAGTAATTATTGTATGGTAATTATTTTATAGTAAAAAACCAAATGACCCTCATTTCATTCACTAAGTTCTTTTATTTTAAACTGAAGTATTTTTGACTTACAATATATTAGTTCTGGTGTACAGCATGGAAATTTTATATTTTTATAGATTATACTGCATACAAACTATTATAAAATAGTGACTATTTTCCTTGTGCTATCCATTAGGTCTTTTTGTATCTTGTTTAATGCATAGTAGCTTGTATTCCATAATCCTCTATAATAGCTTTGCCCCACCCCACACCCCTCTCTCCTGACAACCAACAGTCCATTCTCTGTATCTGTGAGTCTGTTTCTGCTTTGCTATATCTGTTCTAATTATTATTATTATTATTATTATTATTATTATTATTATTATTATTATTATTATTATTAATTATTATGACTACTGTCTTCAACCTTCAATGGAGAATCAGTCCCTGTCTTAGAAGACAGGTCTTCAACAGTGTTATTAACAAGTGAATCACCTTTTGTGGTAGGCTAATTTCATTCATGGTCTCATTAATTCTTTTCTAAATCCTGTCATTTACTTTGTAATTTTCTGCTCTTCCCTTTGACAATGGACTTTTCTATGTTGCAAGCTCTGGTCAAAGCAATGTTAACAATTGTGATATAAGCTGAAAATTAATTGAAGATAGAAGAGTGCACTTTTGATTGTCCTGTTCATGACATGACCTACTCTCTCTTGAATCCTCACCATCAACCTGAGAATGAGCTGAGACTAGCTTCCTGGCAGCTAAGAGACCCCATCAAGCTGGGTTAAGTCACCCCAGCTGAAGCCAGCCAAGTCTGGTCAGTTCACTACTGACTCATAAGTGTATTATACAGGAGAAAGAACCTTCAGCAATGTCAGTCCAACTCAATTCAGATTAACAAGACCTCCAAACTGAGTCAAAACCTTGCAAAAAAATAACAGGTAGATGTGATTTTAAGTCACTATATTTTGATATGTCATGGGAAAATATCTACATAGCAAAACTTTTCACTTCTGGCAGAAGTTTTCTCTCTCACTCAATGTTTTAAAATTTAAAAACAATGTTTTTTGTTCCTTAGGAAATATTATTCATAGCACTCCTCTCGAGTTTTATGCATTGACAGGGAATTAAGAACCAGAAAAAGCACTGATATTCTTATATGAGATGGTCATGTGAATTTATTATAGTTCAAAAACATTTTTCTTCAACCCAGCAGGAGAAATTGTGAATCTAAATTTCACTATAACTAAGATACAAAATATTACATACTATGAACTTGTAGGGTTCCTTGGGAAGAGTTAAAAGTTTAAAGTTAAATTCTACAAGTGTTGAGTCCACCAAATGAGAGAATTGATTAGAAACTAAGAATGGTTTTTATTAATTATTTTTGGATCTAGAGATTATCATATTATCTGAAGTCAGAGAAAATCAAATATCATATTACTTACATGCTGAATCTAAAAATGATACAAATGGACATATTTACAAAACTAAACCAGACTTACAGACATAGAAAACAAACTATGGTTACAAAAGGGGAAAAGGCAGTGGAGGGATAAATTAGGAGTCTGGGATCAACAGACGCACAAGGTATAGCACAGGGAACTATATTCAATCTCTTGTAATAACCAATAATGGGAAGGAGTCTTAAAAATAATATATATATACTAAATCACTATGCTGTACAGCTGAAATTAACACAACATTGTAAAGCAACTACACTTTAATTTAAAAAAATAAAATAAAGCCAGCAACCTCTTGGTGCTGGTCATTGTCAAAACAAAAACAAGCAAACAAAAATAAAACAAAAAAGACAATACTGGTGATCTGATTCCCTCATTAACAGATGTTGCAAGAGTTAAGTGAATTTCTTTTCACTATTATTTAGAAATATTTTACAATAAAAAAGTGATAATTGAATAAGTGTAGGCTTAATCATTGTTACACCAAGTGTGTGTGAACCCATAGGTTATTAAAAAAACAGGGCAAATTTAATGACTGACAATCAGGCAATTATGAGAACAGCTGCCAAAACCAAACTGTCCCAAGTCCTGAATCATTGTGAAAACTCAGGGAAAGAACCTGTGACTTGACGAATAGCCAATAAATATAATTTATGTGAGAAATGTATTACTATATTTTATGAAGATTTGTATGTGTGTCACTTGGTGATGCCATGTGTTGGGCTCAGCTGTGATTCATGAGTCAAGAGAGAATGGGGAGCGTTGCTCTGCTAATTGCACACACCACAGCTAAAACATACATCATATTCCAAAACAATGACTCTTTTTTTTTTTATTATTACTTTTAAACTGTCTGTCTGTTTTGGAGACAAGAATAAACAAGAATTTTAAAAATGAAGAGCACTAAAAACATTCTGTAAGACTATATTTTTGAGAAATGTTTATTGAGCACCTCATCTTTACCAGCTAATATGAGTCACAGGCAAAGACTGCCTAACTCTCCTTTCAGAAGTTGAATGGGAAGAAATAATTTCCTTTTAACTAATCACAAAGGAAAAGATATAATTGATGTTGAGGACCTGAAAAAAGCCATCTGATTCTTATTCTACTTCTAATCTTAAATAATTTCAACTCTCCAATTTTATGTTTGCTTATATAGCTAAGAAGATACTTACAGTATTCTTGGATGATGATTATTTATCATCTCTAAATGTTTTTTCTTTTGACCTATCCTTTCTGCTTCTTTGAGCTACATTGGATGATATTATCTACCCACATGTGTGCAATAATTTTCCCATGAAAATTAAGCTTCTTAGAGAAAATCTATTGTTGCTTGGGTTAACTTTACAGCCCTTCAGAACCAATTAATTATTTAGGCCATTAAGTGTTTGAAAAATGAAGACTTAGATTTGAAACCCAATTTGGTCACTGACTGGTTTCAAGAAATTGGAGAAAATTATTTCCTTTCTCTCTGTTTTGATTTCCATATGTACAAAATTGGAATTAAAACATTTGCTCACTTTATCTCACAGATAGGTGTAAGGAGAACATGAAATGCAGTTTCAGAAAGAACTTAGAAAATTACAATGAAATGTGAAGCATATTCTCTTAATGATAAGGAATTAAAAGTTCATAAATTGACATATTTGATTTCTCATGCATTGGAGATTTCTAAATGGGAGTAAACCTGTTTGGTTGTAAGGATGAAAGTTTTATAATTACTTCTAGCCATTCATTCCAATATCACATCCCTGTATTCTTTGTGAGGTTGATAAATTTAAGATGTTCTGGGTTCCCTTATAAGTGAAGCTGCATATTCTTGCTTTCTCAGGGAAGGACTACATTTCTAAGGGTCTCTTTCATTTTGGCTGTGAGGGATCAGACAGCTTCATTGTTCAGATGATAGCTTCACATTCAGAGAAAAATAGGAAGGAAAAGAATAACTGGAAATCAAGCTATTTTCACAATTTGGAAAATTTATACACATTTCTAAAATCATGAAAAATCATACAGTAAAAAGTCATGACCATAAATCTTAAAAGAGCAATTCTAATGGGTTTCTAGACTGAATATATTATAATGCCTTTCTAGGAAATCATTAGTACATATCACTAAAAAATATTTCATATCTTAGGTTAACAGTTATAAGGGGGGAGACATATGGTACAATAAAAGAAAATGTCATGAGTGGTTTTTTTTTGAGAGTTTTAAATTTTATATCAGAAAAGAATATCTTATTGCCTCTCCAATTTTATCTCCTGCCATCAGACTTGGCCCAGGGAGGCCTCATTCAGACCCTCCAGCAGCCCAGGATCCTTGGTACCTTCTGGTCCACATATTTGTCACCTGGGATACACTTTTCAGAATATCTCCTACATATCCTTGAGACATTAAGTCTCTTCTGGGATAACATAAATTAGGTTCCCTTTGTAAAATCTATCACTTGGCATGTTGTTAAATAATTTTAAAAAAAAAAGTCCTGTGTTTGTGGTGAACATGAGGTTGTAATATTCTGCTGAATACAATCCTCACTGGTATATTTTTATAGTTGTATAATGGGTATATTTTTGCTGAGTATCTTTCAGGTTAAGAAATAGTATGTTGCTTTAATTTCCTTAAATCAAACCACTTGTATATTAACACCTCTTCCTTATGTGGTGAGAAATATTTATTCTATTCAGCCAAGTTATTCAATAGGGAGCTGTTTCCTCCTCACTGGCATTTTTACATTGGACCCTTGGGGACTTTCACTGGCTGGTAAGTTAGACAATGCTCTCCCCTACACACAGACTCCCTCCCTGACATGATCTATTCAGCACATCAATCTTAGGTCTCTGCTCTTTTTGAAAGCATCCAAACTAGTTGGCTAATGTCCTATCACTACTATCATTCACATAGACAGAATTGAGTTTGCCAGACTAAAGGACAAAAGCCTATGTCTAATTTAAGTCCAACTATAGGCAATTGCAAAGGATTCACTTGAGGAAATTCACAGGGGAATGCTGCTCAGCCCACCCAGACTCAGTGCCCAGCCAATGAATTGCAGTCTCAGAACCCAGGGACCCTAGTAATGCATGTCTTTATGCTTACCTCATTTCCTGGCCCAGGCCCTCCTCTTGGAGGCTTCATCATCAGTGTCTCACTGCAGAGGAGGCTCTCAGGCACCTCTGCCCTGATAACCTTATCAGGGACCCTTGAAAATATTTTTCTCTGTGGTATCCTAGCCCTTACCCTTTGGCTCCCCACAGACCTCAGATCCAACATGACAGGAGCATTTGGTTTGAGGGCTCCCTGGAAAGTAAGACAAATATTTTCATTGATCCACCTGACCATTGTCTTGGGCAATATCCTGGGGGAAAGTGAACCACCATGGGTGCTGGCACTTTCTCCTGTTTAACCTCTAACTGTGTCATCTCAACAAGTTATAGAAGGCTTGACTGTTACATTCATCTGGCCTTTTGTCTTGATCAACTACTTCAACATCTGACAGCTTATCTCTCTTTAGCTCAGCAGGCTCTGGGCAAGACCCAGAGATGGTGCACAGCAACAAATGCAGCATGTAGTAATAGAGCCAGAGCTTAGGAAAATACTCTATGAAAATCATCATTTGGGGCCATGCAGCTGTCTTTCAGTTATACTCTTTTTGCGTTTACACATTTTGGAATACTCTAATTCTAAAATTTGAATATTCAAATTAGTTTCTCACCATTGTCTGTTTACAGTCGAGCGCTGCGTAATTCCCAGGACACAATGCTTCTCTGACTTTGAGGAGGAGGGTTACCTTGGTCTCTCACTCTTTGCTGTGTAGGATACAGTTGTAAGAATAAAACAGGAATTAACATGTATTAAACAATCCTGTCAAATCTGTGACAGGAAAATCTTCTTTCTGTGTTATCCTTCCAAGGCTTAATTTCTCCTGTATCTTAAGTCAATTGCTCTCTTTCTGGGTCACACCTGCTACATTGCTTCTGTTTCCTGTGTGTTAAATATTTATGCTAGTGGGTTTTTGACAGCATTCTCTCTTATGATCTTCCCCTCCCCTCTACTCCTCTTCTCTTTCCTTATTTTTTGGGGTTTGTGTTTTACAATTGTACTTTGTTTGTTTGTTTGTTTGTTTGTTTATGCATGTATGCTTTCTGATGGAAAAGATAGTTCACCAACTTCTGGCCACTCTGCACTGTTACATAGTGTGAGAACTTAATGACAATACAATGGGGAAATGGAGAATGTGCACACAATCAGAAAAGTGAAACTTGTATCACTCTTGTTGTCATGCTTTATTCCTCTTGACACTATATTTTTTTATTCTGGAATTTGCCATGCATCAGTGTTTCATGCAGATTGATTGGGTGGGAGCGGTGCAGGGAAAAAGACACCATTTGTACCCTTGACTCATACAACATGGTTCCTTGACTCTGTTGAGAAATTCCAGATCATTTTTTAAAATATAAACAATTTTCCCTAAGGGAAAAACTAGATTTTGAAAGGAATAAAATCAGAAGAATATATGTCCTATGGAAAAACATGATTGGCAGATTCAGGTTTAAAACAAGAAAGAAAAGAAAATAGTAGAACAAAATGTATGGTTATCCATATTTTTTTCTAAAACTGAGTTTCATACTGGTTTCTATTTATTTACAATCCCCAAGTTTGAAATGGAGAATATAACTAGTCTCTTAAAATATTAATTCTCAAACAGTATTTTAATATTTTAAAGAAGAAAATATTTTGAGTTTATTCCTTTAATAGTCTTACAACAATTAATTTTTGAATGTCCTAAAAATAGCTTTAAATGCATCTGAAACTATATACATCAGATATGTTATTAGGATCTGATAGACAGCATAATATCAATAGATGAGAAAGATCATCTGCAACCCTTCTTGTCTTCCTTTATGAGTATGGAAATGAGATACTGTCAAATATCTCTTTTCAATTATCTATTTTCAAATATCCATTGTCAATTGCTCAAAGTTTTGACATTGTCTGGGGTTTTTTTGACTTGTAATAAATCACAATTGTCACAGATCCAAATTTTTTAAAAAGCAACTTCCTTAGAAAAAAGTGTTCCCAAATTTGTATTATAACCAAATAAACTGACTTTTTAATTTTCTTTGATGTAGGGCAGCTCTCAGAGGGTATTATGCCCCTTTGGAGAATTACTGAGGAACAACACTGATAGAAAGTGAATACTGTTTGGAAGAAATCTGTGAGAATCAGATTTGTAAGAGGACAATAAAACATGTTTTACTATTGCATTATTCAGTAACCGTTTGGTTAAAAGTGACATTGATTCAAACTAGTTTAAGACATAAAAAATTACTTATCAGTCCATACTTTGAGAAGGATAGATACTGTGATAAGGGAAATAAGAATTATCATGGTTCTTAGTGAACTGAAAAAAAATTAATGAGAGATAGAAAGTGTGATATAAGCAAGGTTTTTATTAGTAAAGTAAAAAGGTACTAAAAGAGAGTACACTCCTGAGAATCGGGAGCAGGCCAACCGAGGGGAAAAATGCTTATTTCAGGTGAGAATGCATTCCAGGCTTCAAATATGTAACTAGCAACCTGTATCATTTTCTGCATCTCATTTCTGACTTCTTTCTGAGACACCCTCTCTTCATCATTATGAATGCTGCTCAGAGTTCCAGTTTAACAAGGAACTTATTTTTCAGGACCTCACATGCAGAGATATCCTCCTTTCCAAATTCCACGTTGAAAACTGCACATATGTCTACTTCTACCACCCAGAAAAAAGAATCAATCAAGATAAATCAAATTAATCAAGCAATCAGGCAAGCAAGTAATCCCAATTCTGTCTTGCTTAGCTTAAACCAGATAATCATCCTTAAACCAATTGCAATCTGTGGAAGATACATTCGAACTGAAATGTTGGTCTCCGTGTTTTGCAGTGACTGCTTCTTGACAAATTATCGAAACTTTTTTTGTGAAAATTCATTTTGCTTGTTGGTTCTGTGGGTCAGTGCTTCAGACAGTGAATGGAGGGGAAGCCTTGTCTGCTTCACTTGACATCTGCCAGGGCATCTCAGAGGCAGGGGTCTGAAGTAATCTGAAGTCTCTCTCACTCATATGTCTGCAGGTTGAAGTTAGAGGGAGTTGGACAGCTTAGGGACAGAATAGACAGGAATCCTATGGCATCTCTTCCTTACTCCATGTGGTCTCATCACCTGACCTCAGTATGAATCTTAGGGTAATCAGGCTTTTAATGTGTCAGCTCAGAAGTTCCAGAACAAGAGATCCAGGTGGAAGGAAGTTGCGTTTCCTTTTTCTTTGAGTCACAAGTTATACAATGTAACTTCTGACACATTATATTCATTAGAAATGAGTCAATAAACCAGTCCATATTCCAAAGACTCATATATCTTGTGAGAATTTGAGAACATGTTTGAAACAACCTCAATGTGCCTAATTTTGGGAATGGTAAATGACACATTTTGGTAGAAATTTCCACAAAGTAGAAGAATAGATAACCAAAAAAAGGGGGTGTATGTGTTTGTTACAACCATGTAAGAAATAAATACATAATAATCACAATCAGTTTTAGTTTTAAAGGTCCAATATGCTATAGATATTTTCTTATTAATTATAATTTGCTGTTACAATAGTAATAAAGTTAACAATTATTTATATCATCTCTGAATTATCATTAAGCCTTGTTCATTGTTAGACATTTTAATCAATCTTTCTATTTCAGAGTATTAATTTTCCTTTTTCTATCAATTGGTTAAAATAGATCTTTATTTACTTATTTTTTTTTTAGGCAAAGTAAACAGGTTTAAATTATTCTTGATTCCTGTTTAATTTAAGTGGATTTTATCTTGAAAAGGAATATCTGATCATGAGCTTTTATTTTCAATATTAAACTATGGATGATGCTGTGAGTTTATTTTTTCTTCTATCATTTTGTGTTTCAAAAGAAAATGTGAGGAATATGAGTTTGTTTATTTGCTATTTTTAGTATGAAGCTAACCTTTATCTTTGACTTTTCTGTTATATATTTTATGGGATGAATTTCCTTCCTCTCTCCTCTGTGTTTACATGTAGGTGTCTTAAGAATTATATTACATGTAACATAGGGAGCATTTCATTGCACATGCAATGATTTTTAAACATTTTTATTTGTCTAGAAAACATATCCACACTACAATTTTGGCTACCACTTCTTCCCTTTTTGTTCTGTTCTATCAGTAATCACCAGTAATCTGCATTTTAGAATCACCAGTTTACAGCTTCTATAGATACTTGCATATTTTTTCTGTTAATTTTCATCTTGTCCTATGAATTCAGGGAAACCTTTTCAAATTGTTCCCCATGTCACTTAATCAATAACATTCTTCTGAGAAATCAAAACAATTTCCCAAACATTTTCCAAATTATGGAACAGATCATTTTCAGAATTAATACCCTCCTTAAAGTGTTTTGTATTTTGTTCAATATATTTGATTCTGCACTATACTTTCATGGCTCACAAGTTGTTAGTAACTATGTTTTTCTTTTAATATCATTTGAATTGTAATCCCTCCAACATTGTTTATCAAGAGGTGGGTTATGTTAACTTGATCTCTATCCTTCTGACAGTGCCACACCATCTTGAATAATGTAATTTATAGAAAGTTTTGAAATTGGGAAATGTGAGTCTTCTACCTTTGTTTTTCTTTTCCATTTTTGTGGTATCCTGGACCCTTGAATTTCCATATAAATTTTACAGTCAGCTTATCAATTTCTGTGAAAAAGTTAGGTAGAATTTCAATAGGGAATTCACTGAATCTAAATCAGTCTGGGAACTACTGATCCCCCCAAAATATTGTTTGCCAATATATGAATACAAGATTCCTTTCCACTTATGTAAGTTTATCTTAATTTCTTTAAAAGAGGTTTTACAGTTTTCAGTGTACAAGTCTTATAGTTCTTTTGATAAATAGATTTTAAACATTTTATTCTTTTATATGCAAGATCATAAATGTATGAAATTTGTCTACTGCTATTGTATAGAATTACAACTAATATTTTATACTGATCTGATATCCAACAATCTTGCTAAATTCATTTGTTACTTGTAATTGTGTTTGAGTGTGTGTGAAATACTTTGTAATTTCTGTATCCACTCACATGTCATCTGTAAGTATATGGAAACATTTTTATATTTAGCAAGGCATAACTCTTATGTTTTCCTTTAGTTCATTAAACATGATTTAATTTGATTCTTGGGAGATATTTGTAGAAGTTGATATAAAGTCTTTGTAAAGTGTATCCCACATCTAAGTTTTCTCAGGGACAGTTTCTTTACTCTTTTTTCCCTATTGTGTAGCATAGTTTCGTGATTCTTTGTATGTCTCATAAATTTGTTTGTTTTGTTTTTTTTTTTTGAAAACTGAACATTTAAAATAATATAATGTGGCAATTGTGGAAATAAGATTTTTGTTCTTACTGCTTTTTTTTTTTTTGGTACATTTCCTGAACAAACCTGTAAAGTCTGTGTTCTATATCACTTATCACCAGAACTACTTTTATTAGCTTAGCGGTCACCTGATAAGTGCACATATTTTACTTAAATGCGATGTTCCAATAAGTCTCCTGGATATTGCTGAGGGGTTTTATGTGCATGTTAGACACATCTTTAATGCTCCTTCAGTTTACACTATGCTTCATCTCTCACATTGAAGTTTCAATATCAGCCAGAAGTGACATATTAAGACCTTCTTAGTTCCTCCTGGGCTTAAAAACTGCCCTATACATGACCTTCCACATTCTCAGGAATATATCAGAGCTATTTAAAACCCCCTATGGATGTCCTATTTTCCAATTTTTCCTTTTAAGTCTTTTGGTCATCTTCCCATTTGCTCCAGGTGTTGATATTGGCTCAAGCAGTTGTGGTACTAAACAATTATGGCTGATGGATTTTAACACGTGTCCTGGGGTAAAAATTTCCACTCTTCATGCTGACTCGTATCAAATAAAAAGCAGCTGTTGAATTTGGGTTTACAGGGGGCTGCCATGCCAAATAATAATAAAAGATATCTGTAGGAATAAGGCTCTATGGGGTAGTCCAAATCTATTCTACCCTATTGGGACACCAACTTCAGGAAGTGCTTTATATTTGTTTATATTTAAATAGATACATAAAAGTACTTAAAGAATATTATCCTATTAATGCAATGAACAGAGGGTAGCTATTTTAAGATTGTAAATGATATATAACTTTCTGTAAAAGTTAAATGTACTAGAAAAATTTATATGGGTTTTTTTGGTATTAGTTTCAGGTATGCAGCATAGTGATTCAGTATTTTTGCAGATTTTATTCCAGTATGTGTTATTATAAGATATTAGGTGTAATTCTCCATGTTATACAGTAAATCCTTATTGCTCATCTATTTTATATATTGTAATTTGCATTTGCTCATTCCATATTTTCTTAAGATTGACAATAAGACCAGGTCACCCACTATCACTACCTAAACCATCATAACTTCAGTGAAGTTTAAATTATAATTCCTGACAAATTATTTTTAGTAAATACTCAACATACATACACAAGAGCATCTATTTAATAATAGTTCAATCATTTCAAAAAAAAAAAAAAAGAACCTGGAAGAGGACCTGGAAGACTTTTCCTACCTGAGAAGATGTCATATTTTAAAGAAACAAAACAATGTAGTATAAACATCACAGTAAACAAATCAGCTTCTTGGAATAAATTGGAAATTTTTAAAATAGAAATAAAACACATATGAATGAATCTATTCTGTGGTAAAAGTATCACAAAAATTGGACAAAATGCAGCTTGTTTAAAGGAAGGTATTGGAAAAACTGAATCATGGAGAAGATTATAACTTTGGATCTCTACATATCAATATACACAAAGAACTATATGGGAATAGTAAAATTGTAAAGGTAATAGAATAAAACCAAGGAAACTATATTCACCATTGTGTTCAGTAAGGGATTTTAATAAAGCATTTGAAAGCACATATACAAGGCCAAAAATTAAATATTCTGGTTCAGTATTGGTAAATTTAATATTGTTGTTCAATCAAAGGCACAACTGAAAAATAAGCTGAGATAATAGAGATATGAAGGTATTTGCAAAATTAGTATCTGAAAAATATTTCACATCTACACTATACAAGTTTATATCAACATAATAAAAAACAGTAGAGACCAAATGCGAAGAGGACAAAGCTCACTAATAAGCAAAGGAAAGAGGGGCCTCTGTACATGATAAGTCCTTTAGTGTATATTTTCAAGATGTTTATTACAGCATTCTATGTGGAAGCAAACAATTGGAACCATCCTTGTTACTGATTACTAAAAATAACAATGTAAATGTAGGATATGTGTAATACATACGATGCCATAATAGGTAGCAAATGTAGGATATGTGTAATACATACGATGCCATAATAGGTAGCAAATGTAGGATATGTGTAATACATATGATGCCATAATAGGTAGCAAAACAAATATGTATAAACTAGAGGCCCTCAGAGCATTTTGATGGATCTTAAAACATGAAGTTGAGCACAAACAAGAAGAAAAATAAAATGTCATTGTATTATCATTTCTCAATCACATTTATGCATGTAAACAATGAAGATATGCAAGAAAAATGCATTATACTTAAAAGGATACATATATATACAACATATGTGTGTAGACATATATATTCAATTATTCATGCCCAAAGCATTAGAATATCTCTGTTGGGGGAACTGGGGATGTTGAAAGCATGTAGAAAGTAAAATGGGGAAATATGTACTTAATTCTTGTACTACAAGTCTGCAATAGTGAGAGGAAAAACAAAAATAGAGCTATTCTAACCTAATGGGTGAAACTTAAATCTTAACCTGTGATACACTGGTTTTATACATTATCTCCTACAATCTCTTTTCACAATCAACCTATTATTTATATAATAAATAAATGTTAAGTTCCTGGATGCTGATGCCCAATATCTTGGATGTGTTTTCCTATAATATCAAGATAATACAGAAACCTAATTCATGGTGTTGTTTTAAAGATTACATGATTTAATATGTGAAAATATTTAGAACAATGTTTGAAACATATTAAATGCTCAGCAAAATTGCCTTCTTGAAATATTTGATTGTTTATATATATATAAAAAAGTATTAAAATAAATAAAATTATATGTATGCTATAATATGTACAATTTTTAGAATAAATGATATTGCAATGTTATTTCTTCATTATTAAGTGATTAGAAATCTGAATTCAGCATTGTTTCACTTACTTCTAAAGCTTATTGGTAGTCTCAATTTTGAACTTGGTCTTTGAAAAATTTAAGAGTTTTATAGTTAAATATAACTATATACATAATATATTTAATATATGAAATATTTTTAAATAAATGTATATATCCTCATTTAAATAAAAAGGTAACTGTTTAGATCACAGAGCAGAAAACTTAAAAAGAGCCCTGGATTCTTTTGAATGTTAATTTCCACATTCACACATCCTCAGAAATTTTGCTTTATTTCTGTGTATTCTGTGATGTTTTGGGCATTTTTTTCCTCTGTGAGTCACTTTCACCATTAGGACAGCTCATCTGATGAGTAAAATATATATAGGAGTTCCTAAAATCCCTATGCTACTCCAACCAGTCCAATATTCTGTTGTTCTCAAGGAGTTAGACAAAGCTTCTTTCCTTACTGCCTTAGCTAAGTGTTCTCAATGTCACATGACACGGATTATGTCTTGTGGTCATCTCAGAACTGAATTCTGTGGCTAGGAGAATAGGAGTCCTTCACGGAGCTTAAGATTAATCATTCCCATCGAACTCAAGGAGAGAGTGGAATGGGAATGCCATTTCACAAAAGAAAAACTGAGTGCTCTAGTTAGAATTCTAGGGAGTGAGTCTTAAGTAAAGAACCAACAAATAGAACCTTTAAAATGAATACACAGTAGTTCCATGCATTCCCTCTAGAGTCTTTTTTTTTCTTATTATAAAGGATTATTCAAGATGTGTGTCTCCATTTAATCTGTTTTCCTCATGTTTTTAAAGACTTTCCCAATATATCTAAGTTCTTGGATTCTCCTTATGACAACATTTCAGATATTGACAAATCCATTGGTTTCATTTGTTCATATTGTTTGTGGAGTATTTAAAGGCTCTGCTGTAAAAGGCAAAAAAAGAAGAAGAAGCACATATATTTTCCTGAAAAAAAAATTGTCCTACAAAGATATTCAATGTTGTATTTCTTTGTTAATCTTTAGCTTTAGATGAACAAAACCAAGTGCGTATATTTTGATGAAGTCTAACTGAAATTATCATGGTCAAGCTAAAGGATATAGGTTGGTTGCATCATCTAACTACATATTCAGTTTTCCCTACAGTGCAAGCATAAAATCACAGATGCTGACAATCTGAAAAGGCCCATCAACATGATGCTGGAGATGTGCCTAGTGAGGAAGCAAGGAAAATTTCAGAGGATGTACTATGCTTTTCTTTAGAGACATGATATATATTTGAGAATGCTTTCAGAGAATGTGTATAAAGAAAGAAATGAGTGTAGGGCTTTTCTCTCTCACCTATAGGTGTCAGATCGCAGGAAAAACACAAGCAAAAAACCTCACATTTGGGGGATTGAAAGATTGTTTAGATAAAATAAAACATAACAACATAAATAACCATAATAAATTTATCTCTGACCACTGAATGGCAAGGATTATATTTTATCCAAGGAAACTTGGATTTTTTTTCATGATTAGTCTAAGCTGCAAGTGAATATTTTACTTGATGTTGCAACGTGTAACATGAAAATCACTAACTCAGCTTGATTTGCTCCTTTCACTAAGTATTTAATAAATAAAGAAGGTACAAAAATTAGAGGAGCATTTCTCAGTACTGAAAATTTTGCTGTTTGAAAATAAAAGTTAGAATATATTAAGGTACAGATTTTAAGACTTAGGCCATAGTTTATAAAATTCAAGTGTTAGATACAAACCTTCTACATCCCAGAAACAACATTGTAAGGCAATAAAGTCCATCAGGAAATTTTCTAGAGAATCAAGCACAACAGGCTGGTACATATTGTTAGATTTCAAATAACAGAAGACTCCAAAACAACTTGCATTTAACTGTATGTATATTATTTGTATACAAGACATTTAGAGACAGGACATTATGAAACTGTATTTGTTGACATGCAGTGACATCAACAAAGACCCAGTTCTTCTCATCTTTCTTCTCTGCCATTCTCAGAGTGTTTGATTTGTCCAGCCCTCAGATGAGGCTAATGGTTGATGAACGGGAAGGAAGTTGCTGCATACTGATGTAGCCAAGGTGGGTAAATTCATCCTGCAGTAAGAATTTCTTTTTCTGAAGACAAAGTCAATGAATTTATCTAGAACAAAGTCCACAAGCTGGGATTAATAGCCCAGTGGCCTGCATTATCAAAAACTCATGAAAATGATTCCATAGTGCATTTCACAGCCAAATAAGCATATGAAAGACTGGGCTAGACTAAGAATTTCAATGAGATTTGTGTCCTGAATGGATGAATTTTTTTTTCCCCAGCATGGATTCCTACAGAATTGAGAATTTTCTTAACAAATCTGAATAAGAATAATAAGCTTTCTCATCTAGTGTGATACTGGAGGCCATGAATGTGGTCATTCTTTGATTCTTATGTTTTCAATTCTGCTTTACAGATTTTTTGGTTGGCAAATTTTTGAAGCTGGCTTTACTTGTTTTTGTCTGGGAGTAATTTTTCAAATGTCAGATCTGTGAGTAAATTTTAATCTATTTTGCTGATAGAAAATTTTACTTATTTTATATGTCTTGATGATTTCATTAGAAATGTTGGAGACTAATCTTGTGGGGGGGGAAACACATCCGATTTCAATATGTTTTAATCTTTACATGATACCATGTGAGCGTTTCTATTTTATGCATATGGACATTAATACATTAAAAATATTTTGCATCATTATGAACATTTGGATAAGCTGTTTTATCTTAAATTACTTTATAGAAAAAATGAACTGTCATTGATGGCAGTACTATAGGATAGGTAATTATTGCTATTCATATAATTCATTAACAGGAAAAGATAACAAATTAGTTTAATGAGTCTCCCAGACATAAATTTGTTTCAATCTACAAACTCATTTATGGTTTTGTGGTATATCCAAATTAAATTGTCACTCTCTGATATTCTCAGAATTGTTCTTTCTTGTAAAGTAATAAACATAGAACATAGATCAAAACAATTTCTTTACTCAAGTGTTATAGCACTTCCAGGAAATTATTAACACTTCTGGCAAACCTTCTACTTATGATTTTAAAAAACAATATCATTTTCCATTCAATATGGTAAACTCAGACATCACTATATGATTATGTGCAGTAGAACCATGGACAGCCACTTATCTAAAGAATCTTATTTAAAATATTTCTAAATTATTTTTTCCAAACAATTGCAGCTATCACTATATAAATGTACAAATGTTTAAAATAGTAAACTCTAGAGTAAACTGCGTGGATTGGAATTCTGGCTCAGGCATGTTCTAGATATAATCAAGTAACTTAAAGCCTTTATGCTTTAGTTTCCTTATCTGTAAAACTAAGGATTAAAATAGTACTTTCCAAATGAGTGATTATGGCAATTGATACTACAATATAAGTAAAATGCTCATTGAAGGCATATTATTTTAATTATTAAATATATTTTCTTATCTTGAATATATGAATATATGTGAAACATAGGATATATATTTGGTCTCTGCCACCAATTTCTGACACAGAGCTTCTAAATCTCTTGTAACTTCCTGGATGATGAGAATATCTTTTGTTCTAATGAGTAAATTCTTGGTGGGCTTTGGATAGCTTCAGCATCAGAGCTGGTCACCAGACCAAGCCATTATCAGAAGTTTGGAACTTTCAGCCTCATCCCCTGTTCTCCAGGGAGGAGAGATAGGCCAAAAATTGAGTTAATAATCAGTGATTTCTACCTGTAACTCAGCACCTCCCTGTGTCTCAGGGCTGACAGCTTTTCCTTTTCTATGTGAAAAGAAGTGTTTCCTATGTTCTGTGCATTCTCTGAAAGGCAGAGAAGGGCTTCTTGTTTCCTTTTTTCTGGACCACTACTTATCATCTGCTTCTAAGCAAAGATAACTCATGCTATTTAAACTTGAAAAGATTCAGTTCTACTATCTTTAAGGTGTTAATAAGAAAGAAAAAAAAGAAAAAAGACAAAGATGGAGAGGACAAAATAGAAATAAGCAAAGAGAAGTAAAGGAAGGAAAGGAAAGGAAAGGAAAGGAAGGAAGGAAGAATGATATATGGAAAATGATAGGCAACAAAAATAACATTTAACATTGTTTTGTTAGCTAAACTATAGAATATAGGATGCAACAGAAACATCAGAATTCTTTGATATGACCCTTTAACATCAGATGAGAAAACTGAAGAACTGCTGTGCTTGGTATCCTTGAGTTCATTCATCAGTGTTTATTTAGTGCTAATGAAAGTCAGGCTTTGGTCTAGATGCTAGAACACCGCAGTAAATAAAAGAAAGTCTGGGGATTTTCTTAGCAGAATTAAGGTTCTTGTTCTGATTTCCCAATTCCTAATTACTCTGCCTACCTCATTTCACCCATGCCCTAATGAAAGTGACCTCACTGATGCCATGAGCCTGGTGTGTATTTTTGGAAGAAGTGGCTACATTTAGCATTTTAACATGCTAAGAATCTCTGGTCCGAAAAGTAATTATTTAAAACACCAAATTATTAATTAGAAAATTATTTCCATAACATGTATTCTACTGAATGTGTGCTGGCCTCACTAAAAAAAGTATAAATGACTTGTGGTTGGTAGATAAAAACAGCAAAGGGGTCATTCTTAGAAAGTTACTTTATTCTTTGTTTATGTTTCCAGGCTTTTAGTGTGCCAGTTATTCTGGCAAACAAACAAGCAGCCCTTAAATATTGTTACAACACAGATAACATGCTTAGGAAAAGATAAAGGCTATATTAGAGAGGATTTAAAAATACTTGGAAATATTGCATGTGCAAAACAGATAGAGGAGTTGCAGAAAATGCTACATTTTTACTTGTCTTGATTGGCATAGGTAGGGGAATGTAAATTGCTTGGGGTCCATCAAAACATGGCAGGTGACTCAAAATGCCCCATGTGACATTGTACAAGCTAGACAATTTGTCACTAGAAACCTCTTTTCATTTTTGGGTGTGTCTTTGCTTGGAATCATATTGTTGAGTTATCACATTTTATAGTGCATTCAGTATGCATTTATGTAAAAAATAAACATTATTCTGCAAAAAATGTTTTCTGAGAAGAGATAAAAAAATGTTTAAGAGCTTTGTAGCAGGAAAGCATAAACTCAACAGTCCTATGTCAGGGAGGTCTACAACCTTCTCCTGGTTTTACCTTCTTTTCTTCCTTATCAAAGTCTCTGCCTTTTCTTTTCATTTTTTACCTCCATGGGGAAATGTCTGTCTCTTTATCAAGGTCAAATTTAAATGTCAGCACATTGTGAGGCTGGTCTCACCTCCAGTTCTGTCTTTCTTTTATGAATCTCTTCCTTTTCTGCCATTCTGAATCCTTCACATTTACTTCCTTTATAGTAGTTTAGAAAGATCAGTCCTGCATTGTTGATAGGATTAGAGTAATGAGATGAGGAGGCAGGAACACTAGTTAAAAATCTGATTGCATAATCCAAGTAAGAATTGATGCTGACCTGATATAAAATAATGTGGTGGAGATGAATGGAAAACAATAAGACAGGTATTAGGAAATATAAAATAAAAATATGAAATTAAACAAAGTAAAGCACAAAACCAAAAAACAAAATAAAAGCAAAAACAGAAAACCAGATGAAATAAACTAATAAAAAAAAACCCTTGATTCATCAGACTAAAGAAAAACAGTAGAATAATTTGGGTGAATATATAATTTATCATCTGAATCAGGAAAGAGTTTAGGGTGAAAAGGAGCACTATTGATAATTAAATCAAACAAGAAACTTCTAACTAAAGCAGGCTGTGAAACCTGGGCATCTGGTCACCCTGAGGATAATGGAATCATTGCTGAATTATACATTGAAATGTATTTAAATCCTAATCTTAATTAATCACTACTTTTCTGGGAAAATTTTTGAAAATTAGCTAAATGATTTGATGGTTAGTTTTATCTTGCCAAAATTGGTCTAGATGTACTGAAGATTGTGGGTGAAAAGGACTGAAATCTAAGCATCTAGCTATTTTTCTAAGATTGTATGAAAACAAAGAGGATAAAAGCTCTCCTTCCTCTCCCTTCCTTCCCCACCCATCCTCCAACTCCTGAACACAAATAAGCAAACCAGACCTCCTCTGAAGAAGCCAGGTGCTCACCATGGTCACATTGTCAACCCATAGGAAGATGTTACTCCTTGCTAACCAAACACACTCTTTAATCAAATCATTAATTTCCAAAGCTTCAACACCATGTTTTTTACTGATGCTTTCAAAATGCGTATCTCCAATCTCAATATCTCTAATGAATGGAAGACAATATATTTAATGGGGTACTCACCTCAAATCTTCGAAAATTAGCATGTATTTTACACTTAAAATATATCCCAATTCAGATACTAGATTTTCATCAATTACTTGATCTGTATTTGGATTTTATAAAATTTTCAATTCAGAAAGTAGAGTCACAAGCTAAGTTGATCCAAATACAAGGAAAATTTTTCAGTGAGTTGAGTAGCAGCTTTAAATTTAAGTTTAACTTCAGTAGATTAAATAAAATGTAAAATTTGGTCTCTGCTAAGTACCAGAGGCTACCATATAAAACAATGTAGGAAAAACAGGTGTCTCAAAGTTACAGATTCACAAATTGCATGTTTACCTTACCCTCAAATCTGCTTCTCTCCTAGGCTTCCTGACTACAGTACCTGGCACTGTCATTTGCCTGTGGGCTAAGGCCAAAAAACTTGAAGTCAGACTTAACTCTAGGCTATTTCCACCCCTCATATCCAGTGTCCAGGAAATTGTGATACAAATGTAAAAAAAAAAAAAAAAAAACTGACCACCATTCACCACCTCTGCTGTTAAAGCTCAAATATTTATTGATTCTTCTTCTTTCACTTTTAGTGCCTATATGCTATTTCCCAGGCTAACTAATCCTTTTCATCTGAATGTGCTACTTAGTTGCTCAGAGTTCCTCAAAATGTTTTCATTACTCATAAAAAACATACTGCAATCAAAAGTCTGACATGATCTGGTCATTTCTCACTCTGTTGACTCATCCGCCATCTGCAGATCATCCAAGGTGTTTTCTTGATTATGCCCTGACCACAGGAAGCACATCCCACAGTAAGGCTTTACCTTTGCAGACCCCTTTGAAGTTCCTTCTCATCTAGTTACTTGGCTAACTCCCTTATCTTCTCATTGAGGCTCTCTTATTATTTTTTTATTTTATTTCATTTTTTTAATTGAAGTATAGTCAGTTACAATGTATCAGTTTCTGGTGTACAGCATCATGTCCCAGTCATGCATATATACATACCTATATTCATTTACATATTCTTTTCCATTAAAGGTTATTGCAAAATATTGACTATAGTTCCTTGTGCTATATAGAAGAAATTTGTTTTTAATCTATCTTTATATATAATTGTTAACATTTGCAAGTCTCAAACTTCCAAATATATCCCTTCCTAACCCATTTCCCCCAGTAATCATAAGATTGTTTACTATGTCTGAGAATCTGTTTCTGTTTTGTAGATGAGTCCATTAGTGCCCTCTTTTTCTTTTCTTTTCTTTTCTTTTTTTTTTAGATTCCTCATATGAGTAATATCATATGGTATTTTTCTTTATCTTTCTGGCTTACTTCACTTAGAATGACAACCTCCAGATCCATCCATGTTGCTGCAAATGGTATTATTTTATTCTTTTTTTTTTAATCAATGAGTAGCATTCCATTGTGTAAATATACCACAACTTCTTTATCTAGTCATCTATCAATGGACATTTAGGTTGCTTCCATGTCTTGGCTGTTGTATATATTGCTGCTATGTACATTGGGGTGCATGTATCTATTTCCTTAACTAAAAACTCTCTCATCTTTCACACATTCATGCTATTTTCTCTTAACAAATTACACTCTAATTTGTTTTCAGAACTCTTCTTACATGGAGAACTGTCATAGCATAGTGATTAAGAGTACAGATTTTGGAGCCATATTTCCTCGGTTTTACTTCTTAGTAGTTATGTGACCTTGAGCAATTTTACCTACCACTCTGTGCTGTGGTTTCCATAACCCTAAAAATGAGGCTAATAATAGTACCTTGATAGTGATAATGTTACTTTATCTAAGGGGCTAAAAACAGTGCCTGGCACATGGAAAATACCCAATGTTAGGTTATATATTTATTTGTTATTATTTATTTCTCACATTAGAGTGAAAGATACATGAGAAGGGGCAATTTGTCAGTTTATTTACACAATCTTCCTAGATCCTAGAAAAAATGCCTGGCCTATACATGAATAGAAAGACCAGAGTTAAAAAATATACATACAGATGCAAGAAGACATCAACAAATAATTATAATTAAATAAGATAATGCCCAGAAGAAATATTCAAACAGGGGAATTGGGAGAAGAGAGGATTAAAAAGAAAATCTATCTGTACTCTTTTGAATTAAATTAAATTTTTCTTTTAGCTTCACTCTTGTTAGCTCATTTCTGCATTCATCCTTCATTTAATATTTTACATAGGTAAGGCTAACTTGCCTTGGCTTATCAACAGGGCAAATCATGTGACATCCAAGATGCTCCATTTGAAAGCATGCCATGTAATGCAATTAAGAGAGGACCATGTCAGTAAATAGGAACCTGGATTCATTTCTTGACTATACCACCACAGGGATTGATACTGCTTTGTGTCTCTCATCTTAGTTTTATCATGAATGGAACTGGATTAAGTAGTTACTATTAACCTTCTAGCTTTCTAATTTGTTGCATTTTTGTGGTATGCTCTGACTTTTTCCTGAATGTTTTCTATCTTTGCCCTCTCTCTGTCCTCAATTGGATATCATGGTAAACAGAGCATAATTGCAAAGATAAAAATAAGGCACAAAATTATATGCTATACATGTGTACTCACTGATAGTTGAATGTTATGCTATTTGGATTAGCATGGGTAATAATTTCTTATCTTGCCCAACCAAATATGGTAATATGAATTGATGTCAATTGATAGGATAAAGCACATGAAAATGAAGCAGTAAAAGTAAGTGAAATAGAGAAAAGAAGGGTACCAGATAAAATTACAAGTGAACAAAATGAGGGCAAGCAGATTTTATAGCCATCATAATTTATATATTTCCTATGGCTTCAAATTCTTTCTGGTTTCACAAATTAACCAAAACTGCTTCCTAGTGGAATAAGAGAATGGAGAAAATCAACAAATATGTGTAATCCTGAATCTGATTTACAAGTGGGCATCTGATTCAGTGAGGATGTGTTGTCTTCATGTTGCAGAAAATCTGAATAATTTTGGCTTCTACTGTAGGCACTTGTGTGCTTTCCTTTAATAGAAATTCTAGAAAAAGAGAATATCAAAAACGGTGTTCAAATGATGGAATGATGGAATCCTTTTCAAGCATTCTGCTGAGTATTCGGGCTACTCCCCCATTCATCAGATGGTGCTGAGGTTTCAGTATCACATCCTCAGTTAACAACATCTGAAAGCAGCAAGGAAGAAGTGTGTGGAGGAGATCTTTCTTACTACTCTCCCTTTTCATCAGGAAGAAATAATGTTCCCTGAAACACCAAGTATTTTCTCTTATGTTCTCTTTGAAGACAATCCCTGACAAACTAAGCCAATTGGGCTGAATATTGGTCATTTCCTGAGTTTAAGGTGTCATCTGAAAACACTGATAAGCTTATTAAGTTTATTTGTGGTTTTTAACAGAGAAGTGGGAAGGAAAGACAGGCTTTTGGGACAAAAGGGTGTTTGTTTATCTGTAGTTGTTCTTGCTTTTCACACGTCCTTTAATAGGTAATAGTTCTAAACAAGGTCTATATTATTTTTGGCCTTGTATAAGGTTGTGCTCCATTTCTTTAACTTTTATTTTAATATGATTTTCCCCTCAGGCTGAATTTCCCCACCGCCTTCCCAGGAGCAGGAGGTGAAAAGATGGAGTCCTTCTTTGGAGTTTTGCTGTAGGCTTTTGTATAAGTAAAGCTGATAAACACACATGGGAACATTCCTGGACCTACTATGTGGTGGTGCAGTTAATGCTTTTTAGATTTGTAAGTATCATAACTGCTGACTTCCATTGATCTTCACAAAATGAAAAATAGAAATAAGTTGTGAACAAATCACTCATAAACTCTTTAGCCACAGTTGAATCAGTCATTTCCTTGTGATCGCTTTTTGGGAAGAGAGGGTTACCAATAAAGCAAAGTCCCGACTGGGAGAGTTTCAACCACCAAAACAACAAAACAAGTGTTAGATATGACACTTTCTTCTTAAGAAGGTGCCCTTAACATTTGCCAGTATATGATTTTTCTGTGTTAGTGTCAGTGTATGTGTGTCTGCATGTGTGTGTATGGACTAAATTATTAAATATCAGGGCTGCTGTTAATTCTTAGAATTATTTGTATTACTAGGAATAAAGAAGTATTCCATAAGGGCAAAACATTTGTCATAATTTTTTGTGTCCTTTATTATAGTATTTTAATAATTTGTCAGAAAACTATATACCTATATATTTTTATTAATTATATAATTTATTGTAACTTCATAAATAGTAACTATATAATTTATTACAATAATGTTTATAATAACATTAGAACAGTTTAAGGTGCTCAAATGTTTTAATATTTTGATATATAACAGAAATATGTGAGAAATTATCATTTAATATATTAAAAAATCAAATAAGGATAAAAATTAAAATAAATTCTTAAATGCTAAGTAGTACACACATTTCATGTTGTCATGGCAACCTAAATATCAGCGATCAACTGGAGCATCAGGCAGAATGGCAGACAGCTTTAATGCATTTGTTTTAGAATCTTTGCCTCCTGTAGTGATAGTTTATGCATTTAACTACAATTTCATTCATGTATTATCATCTAATGAGTAGTATAAATGACTGTCAATGAACCAGATATGTTACTGTAGAAAATATATTTTTAAAAGACATGAAATCAAAGTGAATATTGTACAAGTACCATAAATGCAGACTTCCTTCTCATCACACATTAATTAAAATATTATTATTAAAATTCTCTCAGTACAATGATTTTCAAACAGAATAACATATATTCAGCTCTTAAAATCATCTTTATATGAGTGTCCTGTTTTCCTGTGGAGTTTCAAGTTAAGTGACCATTTCTTCCTCTTTTGCTGTTGTCAATCAGCCGCATATTCAAAACATAGAGCTTACACAGTCATTGTCAAATGAAGGGCCAATCCGAAGGAAAATAAAGAAAAATAATTATCACAGACATCCTTTGAAAGCAGAATCTAAATAGCCAAAACTAATGCCAAGTAAATGCAAGGGTTTTTTTTTTAATTTTTTTTCTCTCTCTCATTACTGCTGTGTTTCCTCTGAGAGTAAATTCTTTTTAAAACTGCTATATAATTTTAGTTTTATTGAAAAGTATCCAATTGATTCTATATACATGAGAATTTACATCAACCTATCTGAGACTGGCCTTTGGGGGCAGGAAAATGGATATTTCAGCCTCTTGAGGTCTTCAGGGTTTTTACGAATGACAAGATGACAAATGCTAATGTCATTGTCCTGGATGAGCATATCAGTGATTTGATATATGACATTCTGTTTTGAACCACTTGTTTGGGATATTGAGATTGAATGCTATTGCATCTATGTGATTGAAATTTTATTAAAATTTATTCTCCACCCCCCATATTCACAATCAAATAACAGGTGAAATATTAAATCCGTGGTTATAGACTATTTCATTATGTTTCATTGATGGATTTCAGACAAACACATAATCCTGATACTTATCACAATTAAGTCTCGATAAATGCTCTATCCTTGGTCACACTTTGGGGAAAAAATATCAAAGTATTTTGAGAGAAGTCCTTAGTGTTTATGAATACTAGCTTTACAATTGGTAGCCTCCACTCCAGTGTTTGTGTTTTGGTGCCAGTCTAGCAGTTGTACATTCTTAAATAATGTCCTAGGATTTAAATTTCCTAATGTCCAAAATTACTAATTTTTTGGCTTCAATCACCAAATATGTACTGATGCATCTCTCATCTTTATTTCCAGATTAAAGAATCTTTGCATTCATCTTAATTTAATGTTAAAATAAATAGCAAGGTGAGTTTTTAGATTTGCCAAATTCTCTGTAACTTACAGGTTACTATTTTAGTGGGTCATTTTAGGATAAAGAATAAGAGACTTTGTTCCATTCTAAAGAATGTGTTACTAACCCTTTAAAATAATAGAAAAATTTCAGTCTTTTCTCTTTAGAGCTTGAACTGAATGTAGGCATCAAGAAATAAAGAAATTGTGGTAACAATAGAAGTTACATATAGAAAAGTGAAGAAAATGATCACTTTTAATTCCTAATTTTAATGACTTTGATAATGATAATAACATAAAACTATAGTATAAAAGTCTAGATGTTCTAATAATTTAATGTATTTTATCCTTTAAAGCCTCCCCGATAATTCCATGAGCTAGGTTTCATTATTAATCCAATTTTACAATCAAGAAAACAGATATTAAGAATTTAAGTTACTTGTCCAAGATCACACTACTTATAAATGACAAACTTAGTATTAGAGCCATAGGAGACCCAGCTTTTTACACTAGTTTGATACTTCTTTCTCATAAATTTCAGACATCTTTGGTGTCCAAAAATCACAAATTTCTCCCTGCTTCTTCTTAGTCTATACATTGCTTTTATCCTGCTACCTTTTGAATATATATGAACCAGAGTTTAGTTCTAAGATTTTATATTCTCACCTTGTACCTAGTTAACTTGTTAATGTAACTAGAGTAATTTACTTCACAAGGCAGCAATCTTTTGGAGATTAAGACATTTTTACTCCATATTATTCAGTGGCTGCTGGAGGCATATTTCCAATGATATTAAATCTTAAATGCGATTGAGCTCTGCAGTCATCACATAAGGTAATACAGGCAGACTTCCAAGTTTTCATGCTGTTGGGTGTAAGCCTCCTGGGAACCATGTGATAGCTCTGCCCTGTTTGCCATCAAGTAGAATCTCATACAAATCAAACCCTTCTTGCATTTCATCCAAGAAAATTTGCAAAGACTTTTATACAAAAATTCTTCCCTTTAATGCATCAAGCTTGTAAATATCTTGTGAACTTGTTTGATGGCAAGTTGTTTTCCAAGGCAGGGCAAACTTCTTCAATGAGGAAAATTCATTTTTCAAAAAAAAAAAAGCATAAAGCAATAAAAAAGATCAACTTATATCACCTTTAACAAATGGAACTAGGGGACTTAAAATTTTTCCTGAATGTTTTTCCTTTGATGAATGTGGTTAAACTGTATGTCACATATCTAAGGACAAAATGATGAGTTTTCATTCTTTGATTTACAAAGGCCTCTCATCTACTTCTGCTCTTCAACACACATGCCACTTTCCCCTTCATAGGACAGTAGGGAAGAGAGTACTGGATTTAGAAATAAGAGATCATGGAGTAATAGTCCTATTTAAAAAAAAGATCAACAATCGCTTAGGCTCCTACATATGGATATGTGTAATGCAGTCTTTCTTATACGCATAATGTGTTTTAAAAATAAGATACCAAGTGCATAGTTCACACATAAAAAAGGAAGTCCTCTATATAAGTTTACAAATATATATAATGGGTATTTTGTAAGTTTGCTTGTGGGTGTGTGGATGTGAAACTAAGTAAATGTATTCATATACACTTATATATATATACACATACATATATATACACATATACATATATATATTTATATACACACATATACATATATATATTCAGTGCTGTTCCAGAAGGTAGATTATTACCTACATTTTTCAGACATACTGGAGGTACAAATACACTAATAAACATTTTTCAAAGACATTAATCCATGCATAAAGTCTCTACCAGTTTAGCTATTTGCTTAGTTTCATCATTTATATTATAGTGGGCCTCATGATGTTAGATATGAATGCAATATGGTCTATTATGTCAGGCCCCAGGTTGTTAAACACTCCCAGTGAGCTGGTAACCTTTTCAGAAAATTGCATTGTCATAATACTTGTCAACCACAAGCAAATATTAAGAACTTACTTTTTCATTGTGCATTGCTAATTGCAGGACAATTAATTGAAGGGATTTGTGACTTACAGAAGCAAAGTCCGTGATCTCTCTGGTATCATAGACACAGTTACATAACAGCCTTAGGAAATAGAGATAGGAAATGTTAATTAAAAATGAATATTTGGATAAGTAATAGAACAATATAAAACAGACATCCAGGAAGCTTTTCATATAGAAACACCAGAGAAGAATGCCATAGAGGTTTGAAAGATTTGGAAAAAATTTGTACAGTGAGCTGGAAATTAGACATATGTTTTTAAAGGAGGAAGGGATATTGATTTGGAATTGGATCAAACATCTACCTTCTTTATGTGATTTAAAGGACTTTTCAAACATTTCTTCTTCAATGATTTGATGAACTTAACAACCACAAAACAAGTTTTCAGTAATTCCTGTTAATCCACTGAAGAACTTCATTCTAACTCAACTATCCACATATATATGAGTTTTATGTTGTTATTAGCTTGTACTAGCAACCATCACCCATAGCTGAATAAATAATTGTACAACTATTTTGATGTCACAATTTACAATATTCTCACTCTTACATTTGAACCTCAATATAATGTGAGTTAAGGAGGACATGGTATATATTTTTTCAATTTTGCAGATGAGAAAAATGAGCATGGCATCTTGAATCAGTTATACTTGATTTCAAATTCTGGCTTTATAACTTACCATCAATTTGCATTCCCATGCATTCTTCAGTATTTTTTAAATAAAATTGTTTTGAACAGTTAAATTAAATAGGGGAGGTAAAGCTGTTAGTACAGTCTAACAGATTAAGAAATGGTAGTTATTTTGTTTTAAATTTAAAGCGAACATTTTCTCACTCTGTCAAGTTGAATGCTAAATCTCAATCATTGAGGTATTTTAGAATTTTTGTATACTAGACAGCGTATTCATAAATATTCATGCAATTTAACTTTTAAACCCTGAGCTGTATGTTTTGGCACATATTCTATTCCCTATGTAATGACAAAGACATGCGAGTCCCAGTCATTAAGTGGAGTTAGGTGAGGCAGAAAGGAGAAATGACACTGATAAATAATTCCAGGCCATTTCTGTGAACCACAGATGTTTACATCAAGCTGATTAATATTTTCATAATTCACAATAGATTAATTTATTGTGGGTTGCCACCTCCAGCTCTTTTATAAATCAAATTATTAAAATTGTATTTAATAAATCATTTTCATTTTCTAAAAATATGTAAAAAATTTAGCTGTCATATTAACATATATTGTGAGTCCACAAAGGAAGATTTTTTGAACTCTAACTCTCATAATACAGAAAGAGATTTAATATATTGAAATACAGACAGCCTTTGAAAACATTTGAACATCATTATTAGATAATAAGTTTAAGGCAGGTGTCATCTTTTCATCTTTATCAATCGGATCAAGTTTGTCCAAATATTGGTCAAAAGAAGAATCTGAGTCTATAATCTTATTCCTGTCTCCTGCCCTGACAAAGTTTTAGTTTAGTTTCTTTAGAGACCTCTGTTGGAGGTACATATTTCTTGTTAACAACCTTCTTTCATCTCTCTATATATTTTCTTCTCTCACATTTTATGATTATAGTTTTCATATTATCTTTAAAATTATAAGCAGATAATTCCGAATGATTTTGTAATCAAGTAAGTTAATTATTCATACTTGACCCTAACTAGAAGCAAATCTATAAACTAAAAATGCTATTAAATAATTGATTTCCTGTCTTGTTTTAAGCGACCTGTTCAAACTGTGATTGTTAATTTTGCTGGAAATTTCAATTTAATCTCCTCTAAGATAGCATGAAGTTATTTTACTAGTTTCTTCTCTCCCCATCATGTTTTTAAAACAATTTTCTAAATGTATTATTGATGAACTTTACCTACCTATCTATCCATCTATCCCTTCCCTTCCTCAGGATTTAACTCATTTCTCATCTCCACCCTTCTGCTTATCTGTTGTGGACTGAATTGTGTCTTTCTAAAATTCATATGATGTCATATGATGTCCTAACCCCCAATGTGATTGTGGCCATACATAGGACACTTATGAGGTAATTAGTTAAATTAAGTCATTAGGGTAGGACCCTAACCCCACAGGACTTCTGTCTTTATCAAAAGAGGAAAAGATACAGGTTCTCTCTCCATGTACATACAAAAAAGGGGACATATGAAGACACAGAGAGCAGATCATCATCTACAAGGCAGAAAGAGAGGTCTCCCAGAGACCAACCTGTTGGCAACTATATATCAGACTGCCATCCTCCAGAATGGTTTGGAAATAAGTGTGCCTGTTGTTTAATCCACCCAGTCTGTGGTATCTTGTTATAGCAGCCTGAGCAGTCTCAACCTAAGCAACCAATTTCTAACACCCTTTCAGATTTCTGTGTAAATATTAACTTTTCCAAAGCCCTTTCTATCACATCCATTTTCATCAACACCACATTACTAGACTTGCTGCATTTTTATATGTTCTAGCTAATACTGTTTTGGATTTCTGTCACCTGTGACTGATTTAGAAGCTTCTTCAGTTTAGAGACTGTTTCCCACCAATTAAACATCCTTAAGACCTATCACAGTGAGTGGCGAATGTTAGGCTACAAGAAATATTTGTTGAAGTGCATTTTTGGAGACATATCAGTACCTGGAAGGCTACCTATCATAAAGTTGTCAAACAATTGCACATGTTCAATTTAACTTGAATTGAAATTCTAAAGACCTTTTTTATGTGATAAAATCATGGGGTTCTTCCCTCCAGTGAAGTAAAATAGCTACCAACGAGAGTATTAATTATATTATGCTATATCAACACAATATACATTTAAGTGGCCTCTAAAAATAATGATTATGAACTCTGTGTAGCATTGTGGAAACATTATAATAAAATGTATGTGAATTGCATGTAACATAATAGAAACATTATAATAAAATGGAAAAGACAGGAGGTGAAATTGCTCATGAACTATGATTCCAAGTGTTAACAGATTGAAACATGAGAATATTTAGAGAATAATAGTTATAACATGGTGTCAATATGAAAATTTTCTCCATTTTCCAAATTTCTGTGTTGTTTTCTATTTTCACCATTAAAATATTAAATTTACTTAAAAACGCAAGGAAACATGTGAGTAGCATAGATAATACGTATTAGAAGAATATGTGTTAAAAAGGTGAATTAGCATGGCAGCTGGACTCGTGGGCATGGGCAAACTGGATGGGGTTAAATCTCATATTTAATGCTTACTAGCTTGATGATCTTGAAGAAGTGATTTGCATGCTCTGAGACTTCATCTCCTTGTCCTTTGAATGAGAAATTATATTAACATAATGCCCACCAAAGAACAAAGACTGCTGGAGTATCAGGAGTGCTCTTAAACGCCAGCTAATAATTTCCAATATAGTGTAAACTCTGTGAGGCTAGGGACCTGTGAATTCACTACTATAGATTAGTGCCTGGCATTTGGTAATTTTATAATACAACTTTACTTATAGATAAATGAATAAAAGGGTGAATGTAATGAAGCTAATAGAAAAGACTTCATAGAAAGTCTAGGAATTTTGAAGAAAAGAAGGGCAGGACTTTATATACATATACGTGCATATATATCTATAATTTCATTATATGCCTGATGTCTAAGCAGATAACTAAATAAACAAACACTTTTTGCTTCCTGAAGAGAATTAATCCAATTTTCCTTTAAGTTGTTTCCTGAGTAAGATAGTTTTTTTCATAAACTGCTTTAACCCATACCTTGTGATAATTTACTGTGTCTCTGTTCAGAATGATTTTCTTGTGATAGGTTAACTCAGGTTCTAGTAGAATCAGCCATGGTAAATATGTAAAATAAAATTACTGTAAGAAAGATGAATAATATTGGTAAGATCATTTAATATTTTTGGAAGAGAAAAAAAGCAGAAACTGCCTAAATCTTAGAATGCCCCTAGGAACAAGCTTCATTCCCTGCTTTCAAAATCCTTCTTGCTACTTCTGCTCAGTGATGGCACTGAAATTCACTGATGCCTCTGCACACAGTTTTCTTTTTTCAACCTCAGGTCATATCACATTTACAGTTTACTGTCTTAAAAACACATCTGGAATGCACCCAGTGTATTGATTATCTCTCATATTTAAATTGAAAAATATAATGGACTTGGAAGGGAATAAACCAAGTGGTGACCAGCTTTCTCTATCACTTTTTCTGTGTGTAGCACAGCAGATATATCTAAACATTTTCAGGATAAAAGGAGATTCAAGTGAGCCACTCAGTGATGTCATAATAAACTTCCTCCCCACGCACACATAGGAGTGTAACACTGACTTACATGTGTTCCAGGAGATAATACACTCACCCATTCTTTAGGAAATAATTATGAATGGAGTAAGTCAAAGTGTGTCTCCCTGTCCCCTCTCCAGCCCTTATTAATATATTCATACATCTATTGATTCAAAAGGTTAGTCATTCAAATATATATACTATGTATTCATCACACATTTTCTCTATACTAAAGGGCTGTGGAATTTTTGCATTCCAAGAACTTACATTCTAACTGGGAGAGAGACACTGTAAATGAAGAAAAATAAGTAAAGTAATTTCAGAATGCAAAAAATAAAAATGTAAAGAAGAAATAAGGGGGCAGAGGTATAGAGTGAGGATGTTTTCATGGCTATTTTAGAGCTAGTGTTCTGAATGTCTTCTCTTAGGGAGTTACATTTCAAGCTGGGGTGTGACAAATGGACACTGAGCCACAACAGGATATTGGGAGAAGAGAATGTCAGGCTTAATTTCCAAGGAGGATAGTGGCTTGAGGTTTCCAAAGAATTGAAGAAGAAAGGGAAGGAAGGAAGAGGGAGAGAGAGAGAGAAAGAGAGAAAAAGATGAGAAAATGTTAGTGGGATTGAAGAAAACCATGACAAGTTTTATGGGGTGGATGTGAAGGAATAATATGGGCTCAATTTGGCCATGAAAAAGTCTTAGGTATTCTTCTAATTTCAATTGATCTTCAGTGGAGCATTTTCTCTAAGGCAGTGATATTATCTATTAGATAATTTCTTAAAAAATTTACACACACACACACACACACACACACTACTCCAACATCTTTTGTCTTATGAAAAAGTTGTCTAGACACAGAGATAGGACACCGTGTACTGAAAGATGTCCAAAGGAATCAATGTGAGAACTGAATTGTGAAAGCTTTGGGTTCCAGTCCAGATGAACAAGAGGAAAAATGCACTTTTTAAGTATTTAAGTATTGGTGAATCAACTTTACACTAACATTTTGTAAACCCTTGATTTTGTCAAAAAACATAAATATCAGCAAGATGCAACTGAAATTTTTTGACATCCCTAAAATTTTAAACAGTCTAGACGTGTTTGCTTAAAGGTTGAGCAAAGGTTGAGAGGTTGACTTCTCAAGTATCTGCATATATTTTATTTTCTACAAATATAAAAATTGTATAACAGAAACAGAATAGAAAGTGTTTCCTCAAAAATATGTTGGTGTATATTTGTAAAATATCTACCATTTATTGGACTATTACACTGTTCTGCACATATTTTAATTTTTCAAGAATTCAGATTTGAGGAGGAGGTTAGAGTTCAGTGGTAGAGTGCATGCCTAGCATGCACGAGGTCCTACGTTCAATCCCGGACCTCCATTATACAAACAAACAAACAGACCAAATTACCTTGGCCCCCACTCACCCCAAAAAAAGATTGTGTTAAAAAAAATTCAAAATTTACATTGACACTAACAGGGAACTATTATCATGTTCAATTTCCTGTTGAAGAAAATGAGTTTCAGGGAGGCTTCCCCAGCTCAATTCAGATGGCAAATGTCAGGGTAGGACTAGATCTGAGCTCAGGTCCACCGAATTATTCTGCTGTCCCACACAGTTTAAACCATGGCTTCTTTCAAAGCATGCTTGAGTATTCAGCAGTAGAATGTGGGTTTCTTTTACTGTGTGGCTTACTCTGAAAACAGTAAAAGCACATAAAATTATGAAAAAGAGGAAAGAAAACATATACATTGCTTTTTTGTAATTTTTTTAAACTACTCTATATCATTGTCCTCCTCATCCTCTTTTCTATTGTCCTTTCTTACTTAATGGCTTCAAACTTTCTTATGTCCCTTCTTCATGTCCATTTTTGTACTGTGCTTTCTTTGTGGCATAAGCCTTTATTCTTAGATCTACAGTCTTATAGTACATTTGTGAATATATCTTATCTTTTTAAGAGATAAGATATTACATTTAAATATGTAATATATATATGATCATAGAATAGCAAACTTTATACGACTCCTAAATCTATAATTTTATACAAATATTTTTGTCATTTTTAAGCTTATAAGCAAAATCTCCATGTGAATAGTATGTTTGCAAATACACAGACACCAAATATAAAATGATATAATTTGGAATTTTTATATATTAAAAGCTATGGAAATAAGCCAGAAGCAAAGTGCTTATAATTGTTGTCATGGCAGAGAGAAAGTTATGTAGTTTACATAGCCTCAGAGCATCTGTTATCTGAATATGAACCAAAAACACTCTTTAAAAGATCCTGGGCACATTAATGGAATCATGACTTCCCCTAAAAGTAAATAAACCTATAGATTAATATTACAGGAAACTGTGTAAGAGGATATAGTAAAATATTTATTCAATGTTATTTAAAAAAATACTACTTCTGTTCTACCACGTGAAGACATCCAAGTATCAAGAATTTGAGTGGAAAGAACAAAGGAAGAAAAAGAAATAAGTAGAAAAAAGGCTTGCAGTCAATTTTCCTAGAAGCAGTACATTTTTCCTGGGCTTGGCACTTTATAAAATACAATTGTCTATGCCTGCTCTTCAAATAGAATCATTTATAAACATTGTGCAAATCTATATTATAAATTTCATAGCTCCTGCCAAAATTAAGGATATTTTCTTACTTTGAAAAACACCTCATTTAATTGTTTTAACTGCAAAATTAATGGAATTCAGAACATCTAAGAAAAATTACAAAACAAATGACTAACATATTTTATAGCACCTCCTATTCAAGAGATGGAATCTGCATCTCAGTTCTGTGAATCTGGGCTTGTCTATGACTTGCTTTGACCCAGAGAACCTGACAGAAGTAATGGTTATCTTTTTTAGTTGTTAAGTTTCCAGGTGTTTCTTTCATTCAACACAAAATAACTGATACAACACTGACCAACAGGAATTGGACAAAATTATTTCAATAAATTTTCCCTGACAAATTAAATATCAAGTGATATCTAGATATTAAGTTCACTATTCATGCCCCCTGCCAGAATGTGGCTTTCTTCACCTGTCTAGAAATTCTAGAGACCCTGAGCTGTGGTTGCTTCTTTCTTAGAAAGGATGGATGAGAGTGGACTAGCCTGCTTATTGGCCTTGTCCTCTGTCAGCCACATCTGAAGGTAGCTGCTCATCTAAAGGTGGGATTCTGCACTGTTCCTATTTATTATTTTCTCCAGAGCAGAAACTGTGGACCTATGGTTACATGTGATCACAATCCATGGAAGGACACATCACCATGGTCTTTTAAATAGATATAAAATGTCAACAGGCCTGGCTTATTAACACATACATGTCCTTAATAAAGGCTTAGGTAAAGATTGATCTTTGAGCTTCAAAAATGAAACAAAGAGCTATTGGCGGTCATCAATGAGAGGATGTGACTTCAGCTGACTCATGAGCTGGACCCACCAATCAGAGGCTCCTCAACCCCTCCCCTGCCCTTGCCATGTAACTTCTGACCACCTTTCCCACAGCTGGAGCTGTTTTCAAGGACACAGCCTTGAGAAAGCAATGTATGATGCAGACCATCTGGAAAGTACATGTGACTGAATCCAGTAAAGGCCTCCAAATAAACTTTTAAGATTCTGGTGGGCAGGTTCAGAAGTCTATTTGTCCCACAGCCACCCAAGACAAACCTCATATGTAACTTCCCATGCTTATTAAACCTGCCACCTACCATTCTGGAGTGGTTTACCTCTTTCTTCAGGCTCTCTTTGCCCTCCATGCATGGGGTCAGTTTTTAAACCAACAAAAGCAGCTTCATTTCTCTAATGTGGCTATTAGCAGAAACCATAGTTTGAATAAAGCACATCTGGTTACTACCTCCATCTACCTTAGAGGGTGGAGGAAGAGGGTAAAGGATAAAGGGCTCCTGACTTGAGTCCATGATGTTTGTAGAGAGGAGATTGCTCACTGCTTGGTAGTGAGTTCTTGAGTGCAGTATCTCAGCTTTACTACTTCAGACAAAGGCAGTGATTTTCGTAGGGAATGGGTGACAGCTGCGGCACTGATTCCACCAGGTATCCAAGGAAGAGAGGCTGAAGGATTATGCTTTTTAGTGGCCAGGTGTGTTGCTCAGAGTTATTTATTTATTTATTTATTTTTTTAAGCAGTAGGTCTCCACCTGGAGTAATTCTTCCCTGGGACATTTGGTAAGATCTGCAAAGATTTTTGATTGTCATACTAGGAGTGCAATGCTATTGCGATCTCATCTAAGATGCTGCTAAATGTCATAAAATGTACAAGTCAGCATCCCTCCTCACTCCCCCCTACCACAGACACACACACAAGCACAATCCCGTCCAATATGGCAATAATGCCAAAGTCCAGAAACCCTGGTCTAGAGGAGCCAGGCCTTCCTTCCCAGATCAGGAGCACACAGGTAGTTTTTGCTCTCAGTCTTTCAAATTGTGTAATTAAATCCCAATGACACTTCTATAATTGAAACAGAATGGTTGTGCTTAAATTTAAACTACTCTATTATAACGAAATAATGTTATCCTATTTAAAATTTACAGGGAACAGATTTCAAATGATTTAGGGAAGAATCTGTTATTCAAAGGGAAACAATAGGCCCAGGTCCCCAGTGTGGGATTCCATGAAACAATTTACATAATACATTTACCATTTACTAAATGGTATTATTTATTATTATTATACAATTTTAGTTTTATAAAGAAGCTTTCATGTACCTTGTTATTAACAATAGCCCCAAATCACTGCTTAAAAAACTCATCTGTTACCGAAGTTGTAAATGAATCATTTCCTTGTGATGTCAGGGATCTTGGGGCCCATAAAAGGAATTTTTTTAGTGTCTATCAGAGTACACTACAAAACAGATATCATTAAGTATATGAAAAGCAATATAATGCCCTTGCTTTTTGAGAAGACTTAGAAGAAAACACTTATTTAATCAGATCCTCACACTGAACATTATACAAAGAAATGTGCAGCTTAATTAGGATTAAATTTAAGCCTTGTTTAAGTTGTAATTTAAATTATGCTTTTATGTTAACTTTTTTAAAAATCTATTTATGTGTATTTCTGAAATTTATTTGGATGGATATTTAGTTATATCATATTTACTCCTCTCATTCTTTCTAAAATAGAATCTAAAATAGATTGAGGGTTGTTTATCATCTGAAAGTTAACACTCAAACTATAGATGATTTTTAGCTCCTTACGCCGTTCATTTTTCCCTCCATTGGGAACTGGCCAAATGCAGTAGTTATTTAGAAGTCTTTTCCATTGTCTCCTGGAGAGAGTGAAAAGAAACAGAAATGGGATAGGAGAAATTAGCCTAATGCATTGACTTTAGAAGAAATAAATGTGAAAGCTGTTATTGTACAGTTTTGCAGTTGGATAACTATTGTATAAAGTGACAGAAAACCAATTTTTATACAAGTTTTATACAAATTTATATATTAAATGTATACTTAACTTTTTTTTGAAATTCTTGTTTTTCCCTTTGTTACTTACAGATCAAAATTTATAATGAGTGCTTTTTGTTATTTTTTCTTCTCCATGAAAGTCATTTTGATAATTAGTCAGTTTATTACTGTGTTCCTTGATTTTAAGTTATTTCTGCTTCTTCATTACCTTGATTACATTATCTTATACAGTGACCCAAAAAACTGCTGTTACCCCTTTTATTTACTGATTGATAAGGCAGTGAATATAGTTAGCAGAAATTTTGTAAAAACTGAAGTGTGTCATGCATGTGGAAGAATTTAATTTTATTTTTCTTGAATCTATATCCTGACATTGATGTTGTCATTCAAAACTGCTTTAAGCATTGCTTTCTAAATTCTTACATTTATTCAACAAATATTGAATACATATAACACATCAGAATGTCCTTAGACAAAGGGATATAATGATTAAAACATAATATGCCTGCCTCCACGAAACTTGCATTATAGCATCCTCTATCCTTCTGATTATGGTGTTTCTCTTGATTCTTTCTCAATCTATGCATTCATATTTTTAACAAATATTTATGGTGTTCTTATGTGCTTGGCTTTGTTCTACATGTTTGGTACATAATGGTGAGATGATTACTATCTTCGTGGTTTTTAAATTAGAATGGGGAAATGAATATTATATAATAAAGGCAGACATGAATACAAAATAATGACATTTTAAGTACTAAGAAAGAGACAAGTGCTTTGTAAGAAAACAATCTGGGTAGCAGATTCTTGTATAGAATATGCAGCCCAATATTGTCCTTAAAGAAGTAAATCAACCTGAGAGCTGAGTGAAGAGAACGAAATAGCCATGCCCAAGAATTCAAATTCATGTTTTTCTGATAGAATATCATCACATTTAAGTACTGAGATGGGTAAAAGTCACAGTCTTCAGTACACCACAGTCCAGTGCAACTGAAATTCAGTGAATAAAAGGAGAGAAAGATATTAGAAGATGCTGGGTGGTGGCCCTGATGCTGAAGATCAAGAAGGTGTTTTTTGGAAATATAATTATCAGGAATTGGTGATTTTTTGTATGTGAGGACTAAGGAATACAGAAGTATCAAGGATGGCCCCTAAAATCTGAGCTTAAGCAGCAAAATAGGGGACATAGTTTATGGAAGGAATGAGATGAGTTTGCAAAATGTGTTAGAGACACCCTTTCTGGCACTAAAGCAGAGATGTCAGGTGGAAAGCTGAGTATAGGTCAAACTTCAGAGGAGGTGATCAGATTGAAGTTAGAGGTATAATGAGAGATATCTTGGGCTGCAATTATAAGTCATAAAAACAGGTTCCCCAAAGATTGTCTAGAGAAGATACTTCCAGTATAGATTCAATAGTAAGGTTTGAGTAGAGGAATAAAATCTGGGAGCATGCACTAGGAAATGGAGATACAGAAAAAATAGAACAAAGCTTTGACTTCTAGGGGATTAAGGTCAAGCTGAAGAGATATACAAGTATCTGAATAGTTATATGATAAAGGTATGTACTAGCTACTAATGGAGCACAATGGAGGAAACATTTAATTCTACTGAGGGTAGTTCAGAGGAGAGTCACAGAAGGATAATATGGAGCAATTCTGAAAAATCTTCAAAATAAATAACAAGCTAATAGGACACAGGGAAGAACATTCTGAGCAAAGGATTTGAGATTAAAAAATTCAAAGCATTTGAACAATTGTAAATAGTTCAGCTTAATTACACGGTTATAGCTTGTTGCACAATTCAAGATTTAGGTTAACCTTCACTGATGTACCTTTCCACCTGCATTTTACATTCCTGTAGTAATTAACAAATCATATTGCTTTTGCCCTCTCATTGTCTGCATTAATATTTTCTCTCCTGGCTTGTCTTTAATCTGCACACTAAAAAGAGGAGCGTAATTCCTTTTTATAAGCAAGTGCTCATGCAGTTCTATGCAAAGAGCAGATGGCCTACAAATGTATCATTTTCTAAACAACTGTATTCTTGTCCCTTTGTCCTTGGTGGAGATGGAGGTAAAACTTTTAATTAGTGTGAAAACCAAAATAACTGTATCCAAAATATTACAACATATCATTCTATCCTATCTGTGATGCCCTGATGTAAATAAAACAATTCAGTGATCTGAAATTAACCTGTAATTAAAGTGTTGAGAATCAATCAGTACAATTTAAGTTTCATTAAATTCAAACACACTCAAAATTGAATCAATTTATTAAGCTTACTTATTTCCCAGCCCCCAACAGACACAATAATACCAACATGTAACAAGTTCACATATAAACAGCTTCACTATTCCACTTACAGAAGTGAGACTACAACTTCCCAACTAGAATAAGGTACACTCTAAATGCAAATTAAAAGCAAGACAAGACACTCTAAATTGGAGATCTGCTTGCTGTTGGTGAGAATGCCTTGAAGTATTGTTTTTGATCTATATGCAAAACTATAGGGACACACACTTGTCAAAAGAGAATACAAAGTTCAATGTAACTGATCCATATTGTGCAGATTTTCCCTTCATTCAGTGCAAATTTAAAATGTATAAATTATTTTGATCAGAATTCAGCAATAAAATCTTAACTCAAAAACAAAAACAACAGAAATGTCTTGTTCACACAATGCCTGTGTGTCTTTGAAAAAAGAAAACTACCTGGAAGCAATCGTCTCTGTACCTCTCTGCCAATTTTGATTAACAGATTCCCTCTTCTTGACTTGGAGCAACTCTCTTAGAATCATAAATTGTGAAAATGAATTGCACATTAAAGGTTCTGGCACCCGAGGACCTTGAGTTTTCCAAATTATGTATTTCAAGACATTTAACTAAATGCAACTATTGTGTAAGGAGACGGTAGTTGTCAATATGAACACTTCAATAGAGTAGAAGTAGTCATGTTGAATTTTTTGCATTCAATTATTCATTCTATTTTATGTGATAACACATAATCTATGAATTATTTGTTAACTATCACAATTAAATTTGTCAGTTTTTTTTTTTGGTAAAACCACTACCAAAAACAGCAATGACTAAACATGCTTTTATAAGGATCAATCAACCAATGCAGTTTAACACATGATCCATTAGAACCTCTCTTTTCAAAGCCTGGAGTTCTTTGAGAGGTGGAAAAAATGTACATACTGTATACATTACAGAAGAGATCTTACAAAATTCTATCAATAAATATCCACAAAACTATTGCATGTCACTGCTAAAATTCAGTTTCACTATTCTGTTGAAAAAATTCCATTGGTTACATATCTCATTTAAGTGTTGGAAAGAATACTCCATGACTTCTAAGAAATGATGGACAATCTGAATTAAATAGCTAACTAACTTAAAATCAAAACTATAAGTTACATATTTGATAAAAGTAATATATATGTGTGCTTATCACACTAATATAATGTAGAATAAGATGGCTATAATTGTGGAAGACTAGATCTACAGAGGTAGTAAAATGGTCCTGCTAGCTAGTAAATCTGATTATTAAAATCAGGAAGGAATAAGAAGAAAGTAGGGAAGAGAGGGAGAGAGGAAGATGAGAGGGAGTGAAAGAGAAAAAGGAGGGAAGGAAGGAAGGAAGGATTTGTAGTCAAACTGTTACATGTCAGGCCCTAAAATAAATTCTTTCCTTAATTCCATGAATTCACTTATTACACAATATTAACAAATTACTTAAAGAATGAATCAAAACCATATAAGATATTATTTATCATGTAATGGAAAAAATAATACGATGAAGCAAATTAAATCTAATAGTGTTAAAATATTCAAAGCCTTTCTAATGATAAAAACTTTAAATATAAAATATTCTACTTCAAAAATGCTTTCAGAGATGTTATCAATGGTGAGAGGATGTATATATCATATATAGTTTTCTGTTTATGAATTTAAATATATTATAGCAATGGAACAGTTTAATATTAAATTTAAAAAATGCATATCAATTGAAGATATAAATTAACCTCAAATTTGGGTTGTAAATAATTTTATATTTAGCTTTCAGTTTTCTTTATGTTTTTATATAATTTTAGGAAAATAATTATCATACATAAATGTACAGATCTGAGTCTTTATCTAATATGTCTCAATCTCAAGAGTTCTAAAACCCCTCAATTTCCTTCTTTCCTTTCTTCTTTTCTCCCTTCTTTCCTATTTCTTTATTGGTAATTTGGGGTATAAAAGTTAATTGTTGGCAATATTTTATCAGAACTTATAATGTGAATGAAGGATGAAAGATATATACATATATACACACACACATATAGTGATGATCCAACTTGGAATAAATATTTCCATATTTCTATGAAAAATTGTGAATGAAGTTAACGATAGTATGTTATTCCTTAACATTTTTCATAATATACAGTATATGTACTTACAACTTTATACTGTGAACTTAATTGTTTAATATCTACCTTCATGCATGGAAGAGTTTTTATGTTATTATAAAGCATACTTTAATAATGTGATAAAGGAGAATTACATGGTGTTAAGAAATTATGTTAATGTAATGGGCTTTATGAATTCACAAATTAGCTGAGCACTGAGAGTGATTGGAATTAGATAGGCAAATCTCTTGAGGGGAGTAGGGCATTGATGTGTAAAAGATTATTTCTGAGAGTGAGAATAGCATGTGTATGGCCCTGTAGCATGAGGGAACATAGTAAGTACGAGGATTGTAAGACGTATATCTATGGTAATGATCATGAAGGTGAACAAGGAGTGATTTGAGGCAACTAACAAGGGTAAGGCCAAATATATAACAGTCAGCATATTACAGCAGGCTGTCCGGCGAGCCGGCCCTCCGCCCGCGCCGCGGGGTGGGCTAGCGCCCCGCGGGGTTCTCGGGCTCCCAGCCCACTGCCCCGCCTCCCCGCCACCCGCTAGGCGTCGTCCGGGGACGCCCCTCGCCGAGAGAGACCCTCAATCACAAGTCACCCCGCCCTCCCCACCCTCCTCGCCGTGCCACGCAACCCCGCCCCCGAACCGCCCTCCCGATCTCCCTGCAGTACCCCTCGCCCCTCGCCGTGAAGAAGTGACTCCAGCAGCCGTGGCGGCTCTTTGGGCCCAAGGGGCGGGCGCGGCAGCCATTAGCGGAGACCGCTGATTCCGGCTGTCAATCCCGCGGCCCGGCCTCGCCCCACCGGCGGAGCGTGGCAGGACGCAGGGCCGCGGGGGCTGTCGGGACGGCTCCAAGATGGCCGCGCGCTTGGGGTCCGCACCTGCTGGCGGCCTCGAGCCCCGTTAACTGCCACCGCTGCTGACCGGAGCCGCCAGTCGTCCTGGCGACTCCGGGGGCTGTACCCGCGGGGCGGGAGGCCGCCATGGCGACCCTGGAAAAGCTGGCGAAGGCCTTCGAGTCCCTCAAGTCCTTCCAGCGGCCGCCGCCTCAGCCACCTCAGCCGGTACCGCCGCCGCCTCAGCCCCGTCAGCCAGCACCGCAGCCGCCGTCGCCTCAGCCGGCACCGCCGCCGCCGCCGCTTCAGCCCCCTCAGCCGGTACCGCCGCCGCCTCAGCCCCCTCAGCCGGCACCGCAGCCGCCGTCGCCTCAGCCGGCACCGCAGCCGCCGCCGCTTCAGCCCCCTCAGCCGGTACCGCCGCGGCCTCAGCCTCCTCATCCGGCACCGCAGCCGCCGCCTCACCCGGTACCTCCGCCGCCTCAGCCCCCTCAGCCGGCACCGCAGCCGCCGCCGCTTCAGCCCCCTCAGCCGGTACCGCCGCCGCTTCAGCCTCCTCAGCCGGCACCGCAGCCGCCGCCGCCTCACCCGGTGCCGCCGCCGCCTCAGCCCCCTCAGCCGGCACCGCAGCCGCCGCCGCCTCAGCCCCCTCAGCCAGCACCGCAGCCTCAACCGCCGCCGCCGCCTCAGCCCCCTCAGCCGGCACCGCAGCCGCCGCCGCCTCAGCCCCCTCAGCCAGCACCTCAGCCGCTGTCGCCTCAGCCGGCACCGCAGCCGCTTCAGCCCCTCAGCCGGTACCGCCGCCGCTTCAGCCCCCTCAGCCAGCACCGCAGCCGCCGCCGCCTCAGCCGGTACCGCCGCCGCCACAGCCCCCTCAGCCGGCACCGCAGCTGCCGCCGCCTCAGCCCCCTCAGCCGGCACCGCAGGCTCAACCGCCACCGCCGCCCGTCCACCGTGGGTCAGGAGCCGCTGCACAGACGGTGAGTCCCTGCGGGCCCCTCCCCAGCCCTGCGCGGGTCTCCGTCCCTCCCTCGGCCTCCCCCGAAGGCCCCGAGGCGGTCCGGGCCCCAGGCCTCTGCTTTCCCGGCTGCGAAACTCGGGAAGGAACGGGGCTGTGTTGTGATCCGAGGCAGCGCGTCCCGTTCGGCTTCCTCTGGGCCACTCCCCACCCGTCTCCTTCTCCGGGCCAGGTGTAACATTTTGTCTTCCCTTTTCAACTGAGGGTTTAAAACAGTGTTTCAGATAACTGTCAAAACGCTATGCATCCAAAACCCTAGGTTAACTTAAGGGAAGGAGTAGGAGAGAAGAGGGGAAGGAGCGAAGTTCACTGGTCACTTCTGTGGGGGTGGGTTAGATGGTCACAGTGGTGAACGCTTAACTGCTACATGGCCCCGTGCGCTTACCAGCATAGTCGTTACTGTTACTAACCCCGGACAGCACTGGTGTTAAGGAGGCATGACCACGGACCGTGTGCTCATTGAGCTTAATTTTACACAAACTAAGATTTCCACAGAATCAAGACAGGCAGTAAACGCCAGCTGCAGAGGACAGCTTGTGCAGGGTTGGGGAACAGCATGGCATGATCAGAACTTTAGTTTGACTGGCTTGAAATGTAGAGGGAAAGGGAAACTTCACACTGATGAATCAGAGAGGAGATAGCTGTTTTTATTAAACTAAAATGGTTAAATGAGCCTTGTTGGTTAATGATTTGCCTTAGCAATGTGAATTTGGATTCTGCAAGTATTTTATAAGTTCTGTAAGAAGCTTGTTTTAAAATTTCAAAACTCTTAAGATACTAGAAATTCAGTTTTATTTTATAAGAATTTTTTAAAAAGTGTTTATTTAACTCAATTAGAACTGAGTTCCTTTAACATAGACTTTATTATCTCATGTATTAATACCCTCTAGAGGTACACAATGAAAAATGTGATTTATAAACAGACACATACAGACACAAGGAAAACAGAGTATGTAGCTTCAGTAACAGTTTAAGAGAAAAGTCAGAAACAAATTTTCCCTGGTCAAAATATCAAAAAAAGCACCTGGGGCTTATAACCTTTAATTGATTTGAGCTCTAAATGGACAAATACACAATTTTTTTTTTAAATTGCTAAGAACAAGATTCTTTTTCACGTTGAATAATGATTTTGAAGTTTAAATAAATACCAACAATAGAGCTATGAGGGAGGAAAAGTATAAAATACTGATTTTTTTTTTTAATCTCACCGTAAGGTGCATTCTTAAATACATAGGAGAGAACTGTCATGATTTGCGCAACTCGCTTGCAAATAGTTCAACAGTATTAACAATGATTGAATTTAGATGGTGGGCATATGGGAATTTATCATCCTATTAAACAGTTTTCTGTACTTCTGAGACTTAGAATAAAACATTGGAAGGAACCTGTTAGACATAATGCTCTATGTGAAGTAATTTGTTCCCTTTGTGAAATTCTAGGAAGGTTAAAATGCATGTTCATAACATCAAGAAAATCACAAGCATTTACGATGTAATCAGAACTACCTGAGGATCTGTGAAACTTGGTGAGTTGGTGGATTTTTAAAAATGTCTTAAAACATTTTGTTTTTACAAAGATTACAGGAGTAAGAGAAGATAAATTTTAATCAACTCTTAATATTTTTTTTCCTGGTTGATGTGATATAATTAAATGTGGGGATAAAAGGTAAATTCTAAAAGGAGACACTACCTTGATGGTTTTCTATGGAGGAAACTCAAGCAGGAGGAAGTTTAATTTAAAAACATGAATTACTGCTCTTTATAATACATTCTAAGTTGTCATTCTTTTGAATGCCTTCCTTTCCAAACAGGTGTGTTATTCTGGGAGATCATCAGGACTTCTGGGTATTTGGAGGTACTGACCTAACCAGTAGAACTGCTGATTTATAAGAAGTTGTCCAGAATTTTGGAAAACTGATTAGTAGAGGTAAATAATGTTTCCTTGGCAAGTGATGACAGAAAGTGACTTGAGTGAATTTTCCTTTGTTTTTAGGCAGATGTACCTAACCATGTATGTTAACAATGATTACAGGCTGGAGACCGAGAACTACCATTTTTGCCAGCTGGGATGCAGAAAAGTCTGGACTTCTGGGTTCCACAAATGGGCTGAGGTAACTAAGACAGAAAACGTATCTTCTTGGTCAACATGTATCTCAGGGTAATCACAGATGTGTTCCATCACCTGATATTGTTTTAATTTGGATAAATACTCAAGAAAATTTAAGAAATAGAGTTTGCTTTTGCTTTTACATCAGTTTGGTAAAACAGAACAACCTCTTAATTACTAAGTACAAACCAAGTTTTTCATTATTTTTAAAATATTTTAGTTTCTATTTGTATTTGTTTTGTGATAAGTAAGTAAAATCTGTAAGCTCAGAAAATAGTCAAACCTAGGAAGCTGCTTCTGACAAGTGAATTAGCTTATTGAAAATCTGATATAGATCCTTGGCATTAATTTTCAAGTTTTTACAGTTTCCTTGGATTTCTTCTATCTAGGAAAACAACATGCTCTTGTAAGATAACTATACTCTGATTATAGTCTCTCCTTTATGGATTCCGTACTAAATTGTAACCATAGGTATATTTTACCATTTACAAAAGTGCCTGATTGGGAAGTATAATACAATGATTTTGTAAATTGAATTACTCTAAAATTTCAAGGATTTATTTTTAATTCAATTATGATTAATTTTCATTTGTCACTGGCTCTTAATGCTTTATTTTAAAGTGTCTTTCATAGGCCCCCTTCTTTCGTCTTCTTCCCTTAGGCTCTCTGTCCAGTAACTCTAAGTTCTTACATGTTCATGGTAGGCTTGTGTGTTTTTTTTAAAGGCAGGTGCACCAAAAAGCACTTTCCTGTGACTATCCTCTGTTTTGTTCATCATTTATGAGTCCAAATTTTATAGAATTGATTTGAAGAATGTCATATCTTTCTTATCATTGTATCTGGTTTTTAAAATGCTTTCCTTCTGACTCATTTCTGCATACTTTAAAATAATAATATGAATCAAATAAGTATGGGAATAAAATCACAGTTACTTGTATCACATTTGATTCCATGTATATTGCAAAGTCTTATTATTATGTTGGTGTTATGAACATGCATTTCATAATACACTTATTTAGATGAATCAGATCTTATTCATTAAGGTCATTTACTTTTAGAAATATGTAATTTCTTGTGAATACATGTATATAGAAATACATGTGTCTTTCTATAATTTAAGCAGCTTAGAATACAGATAAAATAAATCCAAGATACAAGATAATATGCCTTACATTAATTTAAATTCATGTGAGTTAAAAGACAATTTGAATATTGTTTCCCATTTTCTACTAGCTTCTTGATCATATTCAGCAGCACATTTACCTTTACATATATTTAAGGAATCTTTTTTATTTCTACTGTAGCTCTGTCATAATGGAAATTCTGCAGCAGAATCAGCTGTCATCTATCCCGTGTGGCCAAGTGCAGAGGTGAGAATTCTCATTTGTGGGATGACCACTCACAGCTTTAAATGTTTTTACTGTAAGTGCTCTTATAAGGTAGCAAGCTAGAGAGAGAGAGAGAAACAGAGAGAAGAAAAGAGTTCTCTCTGCATATTCCCATGTGTGTGATGGCATTAGTCTTCTTCTGCTGTATTTTTCTAGAATGTGTGTGCGTGTGAGCATGTATGTGTGAGAGAGAAATGTCTTGTCTTTGTCCTAATACCCACTCTTCTCTCCCTCTAGTTTTTTCTCTATCCTCCCCTCCTTTCTTTTTCTTTTTCATCAATATCTTCTCTTTCAAAAAATTCTTGATAAATCAAGTTTCCAACTTCCTCACTTTTAATATGGTAAAGTTACTTGGATCCCCAACGTCAAGGGATCTCATACTTTAATGTCTGTAAGGATTGCCAGGGACACCTTTTAAAAGTACAGATTTCCAGGCCTTACTTTGAGCAGTTCTCTTCCAGTAGATCCAGGGTGAGGCTGAGCATCTCCGAGCCTTCCCCCTTCATATTATGGTGCAGGGGATCAGGGGCAGTTTTCCTCTGGGTCTCCGTGCTGTTGCTATGAAAAGTGGCTACAGCATCACTAATATTTTTCTTTCTTGTTTTAATTGCATTAATATTATCAAGCAGTTAATAGCATTTTCTTAAAATTATGGTCAAAGGCATAGGCATTTGATTTATAATGGTATCTGCAAACCACTCTTTTACTGAATTAATTTGTTTTGCTTGTATTTCCACAATTGTAAATGCCGTGAGTTAAGTGACTGCTTTGCTTCAACTACAGGAGAATGTGAAAACACTCCAGGAGAGAGAGGTTGCATATATCAATGCAGACTCATACACAGAAGGTAAATTTTATTTCAGATTGTCATTAAATAGTATACCAGTATTTAAGTCTGTCAACTCCAACTCATAAACTAGGATTATCCTCTTTCTATGAGATGCCTCAATAATACCTCCATTTCTCCATTTTACCAGAGAGAACATTATTATGATTCAAATGAATCAATATGATTCATAACTAAGCTATTGATCCTAATTTCTTTAGTATATTTACCATTGGCCTATCTTGGATTACTACTTAAAACTTTAGTACTTTTGACATTCTTCCTGTGGAGCTATTTTTAAAAGTTGGGCTAAAGTATTTCATACAGAAATAGTTCCTGTATGTATTGGACCAACTCTGAAATAAGCACCCACTACAGACTTCCTTTTGACCCTGACATGTGGCATGTGCATCTGTAGGCTTTCATCGTGTTATGGTCATTTCTAGGTAAGTGTCACAGGACACATGTTAGTTACTGACATGCTCTAGTCTAACGTCTTGATATTGAATTGAATGAATGAATAAAAACGTGAACATTATGGCCTTACCACTTCCTTTGCCAAAAACCCCTAGGTACTGCTGCCATAATTAGCAATGGCCCTTACTGTTACTGCAGGAGCTGCGGCCTTAGCAGCAGAGTCTGCCTCTGCAGTCTCCTATCCTGAGTGTGTGCTGCAGCCTCTCTGGCTCCTGAAGAGTTATTTCCACCTTGTGTTTTAGTTTTAGCCAGACTGTCTGTCTGTCTATTTATCTACCTACCTATCTATCTATTCTAAAATTTTATTTATTTGTTTTTACTGAAGTACATTTGATTTGTAATATTAGTTTCAGGTGTACAGCGAAGTTACACAGTTATATACATATACATATACATATACATATACATATACATATACATTGTTTTTAGATTCTTTTCCATTATAAGTTATTATAAGATACTGAATATAATTCCCTGTGCTATACAGTAGGTCCTTGTTGTTTATCTGTTTCATATATAATAGTGTATATCTGTTAGTCCTGAACTCCTAACATCTCTCTTCCCTTCCCCCTTTCCCCTTGGGTAACCATAGTTTCTTTTCTATGTCGTGAATGTATTTCTGGTTTGTAAATAAGTTCATTTGTATCATTTTTTTGTTTGTTTACATTCCACATATAAGTGATACAATTTGATATTTGCCTTTCTCTGTCTGACATACTTCACTGAATATGATAATCTGTAGGGTCCACCCTATTTTTAATTCTCCAGGAATGATGCCTTCAATTTGAAATCTGTTATATCTTGTTTATAATTAGAAAATAAAGTTAGAATTAAATACAGGTTTGAGGTCCATTTGGAGGTATTAAAATACTCTCTATTTTATTTTGCAGGCAATTATACTCTCAGAGTTGACTGTACACCCCTTCTTTTCCAGTTGGTATATAAACTGACAAAAGAGGTATGTAAGTTGATCTGTCATAATGTTTTTTGATGAGTGGATAAATCAATAACTTTTGTTTTCTAAATTACTAATATTTAAACTGGTGACAGACATAGCTGATTTGTATAAATAACAAATCAGAATGAGCTTTAATACACTACTTATGTGACATAACTATGAGAACAGTAGTGCTAGTCTCTGTTCTAATAATAGTTCCTAATAATTGTATACATTTGTTAAAATGTGCAGGGTCTATTGTTTCATGGGGCAGAGTCTCTTTGATATAACAGAAAGAATACTGAGCTGGGATGGGGAAGCCTTGGCTGTGAAGATTGCCTTGGCTATTCATTCATTCATTCATTCATTCATTCATTCATTCATTCAGCAAGTATTTATTGTGTGGTTACTATGTATCAGGTCCTATGAAATGAATTCTAGCAGCTACAGTGATAAAAGCACAAGGTTTCTGAATCCAAATACTTTATAATCTAGAGAGGCCACAGACCTGTAAATGAGGACTCATACTTCACTTGAATATTGGATACTATATACAGTGGAGGACAGTTGTGGAAGAGAGAAGTTAAAACCCTGGGGTAGCTGGTGAGGTTGGAAAGCACTAGAAGGTGTTCACAGAAGGATTAGTGGTTAGGCTGTAAAATGGAAGGATGTGAAAGTGGGGAGAAGGTTTCTCCTCAGAGGACACAGGACCTAATAAAGACATGGATGTGTGAAAGAACTTTTCCCGACCTCTGGGTAATGCAATATAACCTAAATGTAAGGTGTTGGTGAAAAAGCTGGCAAGAAATGGGGCCTGACACATAGGCCTAAGTGCTCATAAATCTGGTGATGGAGAAATTAAAGAATCTTTAACAAGGTTGTATATTATCATTTTTATTCATTAGAAAAATTACTCTGTATCAGTGCATTGAATAGGTTAAGCTGTAGTAAGTCTAAAAGCAAAATGGAAATAATTCCACATAATTATTTAGCGCACAGGAATTTATAAATACTAGTTATTGATGTAAAAAGTACTCTGAAAATGCTAATGCACTCTGAATCTCTAAAAATTATGTGATCTGCTCATTGAGTATATGTGTGCTTCATTTAAATAAGCCCCCATGATAGAATTTAACTGTAAAAATATTTCTTTCAAGTAGGTATCACTTAGATGACAGTGGGAAGTAGATGTCACATCTCTGTGGTCCTGTTTCCCAATCGCCCTTCATCTTGCCCTGTCCTTTTCACTGTTAGTGTCTTTAACATCTCATCCTCCCAAGTGAGCATCCTCCCATGCCCATCACAACTCCCACCATACTGGGAAGCTTAGGTCCTTGATCCTTTTATTGAAATGTCCCATAAAAACATCTTATCTAAAAGCATGCTGTAATGAAAGCCCTTGTTGGGGAATCCTTCTCAGGAGATACATTTACACTCTGTCCTACAGAGGAGGCTCCTGCCTTTATAGGAGGGGTAGTAAGAATTTTAGGGCCAAGAAGGAGAAGCTTAGGTCTATCCCCTTTGTACATTTATTTAATAAGTATTAAAAGTGTAAATGGTTACCATAGTGACAGGATAACTCAAACATAGATTCTGCTATTAGTGTGTTACCTGTGTAGCCAGGAGAGACTATGATCAGGAATTTTCAAATCCAAGATAGAGATTAAAATCACCAAAGTGAATACAGATAAAAGTGTGGGAAGCAAAAAATAAATATCTTAGTTTATTATTTTACATGTTGGAATTAAACAGCCTGCTTAATGGGAAATTGCAAGTTTTTTTCCCATTTTAAAGCCTCTTTTATGTTAATTTGAATTTAATTTTCATGCCACTTTATATACAATATATTTGTCTTTCAGAGTTTTTGTTTTAGGTAGTTTTTTAACAGTTTAACTGGAAAATTAAAATGTATCTTTAGAAGTTACATTATCAGGATGAACTAATTAATTGTCCAGAAGAGAAGAGTGAGATTTTATAATCTTGTTTGATTTGTTAGTGGAAGAATCAGACATCATTCATCTGGAGAAATGCTATTGGTTGCTGAGGGCTCAATCCTGAACTGGATGACTTGATTTAGAGACATTTGGCCCATTGGCTTCACCACCAATTTGTCCATCTCTGAGTGAAGGTGGGAATCCTATTTTCTACAAATATTCTTTGCTAAACACATGAGCCTTGTTCCACCTTTGGAGCCTTGTGTAAGTTGGTTTACCTTTCTGCACCTGAATATTCTCATATATAAAATTGGTTTGACCAAGAAAATCATTATGAAACTGTGTTCCAGTGCGGTGCCTCAGCATCTGGTGCAAGGTCAGGGTGGTGGACACTGAATAGGCAAAGCTCTAGCTTCCACACGTGACCTCACCTCTTCCTCAGCTGAGTAGTGTCTATTGTATTTCTTTTATATAGAAGAAGGTTCCACTGCTGTATCCTTCCCCCACCCTTAAAAAATTAAGAAACCACTGGACTAGACCATCTTTAAGGTCCCCACTTAGCTCTAAAATTTTCACTACTATATATATATATATTAAATGAGGTTTACAAGGAGTAGTTGTGGCTGATAATCACAAAAACTGTATTTGAAATCTGAAAGCTTGGGTTCTGCTTCTGATTCAGACCTTTTTAAAAAAAATTTCTTACTTTTAGCAAGTCATTTAACTACTTCTTAGCTTCAGTTTTCTGCTCTTTGAGGGCACAGAATTAGATTCTTGAAATAGTTTGTATTCTTCAGGTTTCTAGTGTGTTTTATTAATATTTGTTAGGGGAGCTAGAACAGACAGGGCTTCCACTTCAGCAGTGCAGTTATGTTTTTACCTTTTTAGAATTAGAGATTGAGAAATCATTTCATTTGAAAACAAAATGATTCCATTTATTTTTTATGAAAAGTTTAAAAACCACAAGATTAGATTATAAATTGCCCTTTATTTCTGAAATTTAATATATTTATTTATACAGATTAAGTGGTACAATGAAGACGGCAGTACAGAATTTCTTTCCCTTATAATATAGTGTGTTAGTTTTCTTTGCTTCATGAAGGAGTTGTATGAAGCTTGTTAATAACAACACAGTATATCTTTGATAGAGTTCAACTTTTCTTCTTCTTTTTTCTTTTTTCTTCTTAGTCTTTCCAAATTAGGATAATTGTGGTCTCTGACTTTTTTCCAGTTAAATTTTTAAAATATATTTTAATTTTTTACATTGTACAATCACTTTTGACTTTTGGAATTAATATAAGATAGAGACAGGTAGGCAGACAAAACCAAACACTAAATGATAGTATTTTCTTCTAGGAAGTTAAATTTTGGTTATAATTATTCCAGGGGGGAAAAAAAAAACTTCCTAAGACAGTGGAAACTACTGATAACTTTTAAAAACTAAGTCAGTTTATGCGAGTCATGCCTCCTTTCATAAGCATGTCATTATTAACAGGAAGTTTGTTGGCTGTGATTTATTCTGTGTTCCTATTTTACAGGTTTATTTAAGCTTTTGGTGAAAATCATGACAGCCACATAGATTTTAAGGAGATATCCTGTGGGTTATCAGCTTGTTGCAGAGGACCTCTGGCTGAAAGACAGAAATGTAAGTGTGTTAAACATCACAAAATTTGGAAGCTATACAGAGAAAAAAATTAGCATCCATTCATGTAAAAAATCATCTGATTAAGGCTTGAATTTTCATCCCTTTGGCAAATAGCAATCTCTTGCTGAGGTTTTACTGAGGTCAGTGTAAGGGTTCAATCATCTATTTTTTACTGTGGAGTAATTTAAGATCTTTGTTATTAATAATGGTTGATTTTCCAGATGAATGTACAATTCATGATAAATGAACTACATCATTCATGATGTGTTTGAAAATGTTAAGCATATAGAAAATATTTTCTGGTAGTCTATATAGAAAATTTGTCTTGCTTAACTTGAATTCCAACTTATTTTCTAGCACTGTGTATATTGATATTAGCAAAATTAAATTTATGATAAAACAATTTTATTAAATACTAAATTTATCTTTTAAACCTAGCTAAAATATTATAGCGTAATTTATAAGCATATTACATTAATAAATCTTAACCATATTTGGTTAGGAAAATGCAGCAGTTTACATTTAATTGGAACCTAATTCTTATATATTCACTAGGGTCATTATCTCTGCATATTTCTAAAATACAGCTTCACAAATACTGCGTATTTTGGGTATGATACTTATTAGTTCAATATTCTTTAGTAATGTACTGTGATGTACTCAGTTAATTTAATAGCATAATTAATACATAATTATTACACACACGGGTGTGTGAAGTAGATAATTATTTAATCTTAAAAATTCAGATTTCTTTTATCTTCCCTGATAGTATACCATTACTCTAACCTGGCTTTGTGATAGATTATTTGTTCACATTAAAGTTCTGGTATTAAAGAGGCTGAAGTCTTTGTTTCTCAATTGAGGTTAATTATTGTCTTAAATTTTTTTTTAATTTATTTTTTGCCAGTGGACTAGTGGAAGTTAACCAACTAGACTAACTAGCAATTTTGCTGATATTGATGTTAATTAGCAAAGTGCTGATATTTCCGATTTTTAGCTTGTTGTATATAAACTTCATTGAAGATTTGAGATTGTTCTTAGGCAAAAATATTGGGTGCACATTAATTACACTGGAGAGGCAAAATCTTTATACAGCCATCTCTCATTATCTGCTGAGGATTGGTTCTGAGACCCCCTCAGATACCAAATCCATGGATGCTCAAGTCCTTATGTAAAATGGCATAGTATTTGCATATAACCTATGCACATCCTCCTGTATACTTTCAATCATCTCTAGGTTACTTGTAATACCTAATACAATGTAATTATTTGTAAATACAATGTAAATGATATGTAAATAGTTGTCAGTGAATAGCAAATTCAAGTTTTGCTTTTGAGAACTTTCTGGGAAAATTTATATATATATATTTATATAATTTTTGACCTATTGTTTATACCTGTGAATGCAGAACCAATGGATACAGGGGGCTGACTGTACCAGCTTTTTGTTGATTCTTAATGTAGATGGAATATTTTCAACATTGTAAGAATCAATTCTGAAGTGATCAGTTTTAAATATTAGAAATTAATTTAAAAGCTTGAATTACCTTCTCAAAATCTGTGAGATATTGTATAGTAACTTGGCCCTTCTTTTTCAGTTTGCAAGAAATTTAACTTTAGATTTAGGTGAAGGATAGAGTTCTCTAAGCTGGCTAATGATATAAGGAGAGAGACTTGTGAAGTGTACAGGAATTCCTACAAGTTCAAAGGACTTTAATGACACAATCTCCTCCAAATAAGAACTTAATCCAGAATGTAATTGTTTGAGGAACTAAGTAATTTTACTAGGGCAGCTTGTAATAAAATGTATTATACTTCAGAATATGAAAGTAATTTCCCTCCATAAGAGTTTTTTTTTTTTAGTTTGCTTCAAGGTATTTGATGTTCACGGTGATGGAGTTGTCTCTAGGGTTGAACTGAGAGACACGTGGTTGCACATTTAGAGGTCTGGAAGGACAACTGCACCGATGATACCCTGGTAAAGTCTGATTGTATACATCTTCTTGAATGTAAACTTCCAACAGGAACATAGAGTGAAGAATTTTTTAAAACAGGTTGAGAAAAAGATTTCTTACTACTTCTAGGTTCTATATTATGCTACTCAAAATATTCATAGCCAAAGATGCAAAATTGGGAAGAGAATTTGCCTTAGAAAATTTAATAAGCTGAATGTATTATATTAAAAAAATGAAACCACTGGAAAATTGTCATAAATTTTTAAGGCAAACAAGCAATCTATTTCTGTAATTAAAAAAAGAAAAAAAAAGTTGACCGAAAATACTTTATACTTCAGCTACTGGCTAATAAAAATGATACCTTCTCTATCCTAACTACTGATTTGGGTTTCTGGTTTTAAAGGAATTACATGTGGATGTATCCAACATTGTAGAAGACACATAGAATGCACATGACACCACAAAGGTGAGTCTAGCAGAGACTAATTTATTCTTTTCTAAAAATACATTATATTCTGAATTGCTATACATACCTTACGTATACATACTTGAATCTCTTCTACATCATCCCTGCTAAATGCTTATTTGGACCTGTGGTTACAATACCTCCAAGTTGTCCCTAAGGAAAGCCCATTCCACCTTTAAAGAACTCCATTAAGTGTTATTTACATAAAAACATTATATTTTATAAGCTAGGCATTTTATAAAAATTAAGTAGAGACAGCCCTTGACATCTGTAGTTTATAATCTTTACTTCTCCCATTTTAATACATTATGGTAAGACAAAGCTTATATTGAGCAAAAGAAGCCACAGAATAAAAGAACACATTGTACAATTCAATTTATATGAAGTTCTAGAACAGAGACAACTCATGTTAATAATTGTTACAATAGTGATTTTGGAGATGGGTCATTTAACTGGGAAGGACCATAGGATATCTGGGATGATGGAAATTATTTTTTATCTCAATCTGGTTGGTGTATATAGTTTTAAAATTTTTTTTTTTAATAATATTGGTGAGGGTCTGTTCTAAGTTTTTTTATAGCAGCCAGAATAAGTGTATAATAGCAGAAACAAGCATGTACTTTACAAAGAATAAAGCCTTGAATTTTTTTTAGTTTCACAATATTTATTAAAGATATTATAATAGGTTTGCCTTAATGTCTATGTATCCCTGTGAAACTGAAGATAATCCATATATGTGAGACACATATGAGTTAATTTGACCCTTTCTATTCAAATGTTGACATGTACCAAGTAGCAGATGGTAGGATGTAGAACATAGTGGTCTTATACAGGCTTAGAAAAATAAGTAACTTTTTTTTTTCAATCACAAATCCAGAAGAAATCATCATAGTCTTATTAACTGACACTCAATAGAAATAAATAATAGAAATGAATTTTTCAGGACTTGATCTTTGTTTGGCAACTCAGATAACCATCTTCATTTACTTTTCTGCCCAAAACTAAGGTAGCCATTTCTATTTGGTATATATGAAAACAGAAACATAGGAAAGTTTCTGTTAGGAAATACCTTATGTAGAGATACAATTTCCATTGCCTTTTTTCTGGGTGTTTGATAAGTATGGAGGTTATCATCACTGTCTATTTTTATGTAAGACCGTGTTTCTTCTTATGGCTGTACTTTTGAACATTAAAAAAAAAGATCATTTAGCTGCTCCATCTCCGTGTAACCATAATAATGAAATGGTAAAAATTTAGAATAGAATTTGGACCTTTCACACAAACCTATTACCCATATTCACTGGTGAGTAGACTGTGACAATATTACCCATTATTTTGTACCATTACATTGGTATTAATATACTTTTATGGAAGTTGCATCATGAAAGCCAATAATTACCATCATAGTGCTTTAAAATCTTTTCTTATAATACATGGTATTATATATTGAATGAATACATGAATATCATTAATAATAAATATTAAATATCATTAAATAATAAATCATTAGATAATAAAAATATAATTAAGTAATAAAAGCTAAGAACATTATAATTCATCTAGTGTTGTTAAGGTGATTGTTCAAAACATGAAGTAAGAAGCATTTGGTTATATTTTTGCCTGCCAAGAAATATTGTCTACTGTATATAAATGTAATTTTTGGTACACTTTGACACCAAAAAAAAAAATACTGCTTTATTCAACTTGTGAAAGTAATGTTAAATTTTATTTTGAGGAAATGTTAATATAGATACTCATTTATTATATATATTTAGTTTTTTTAAATCTCTTAAGAAGTCTAATAATATTGCCAGATGTTTTAAAGAAGATCTTAGAAAATTGTTAGGGTCAAAGGGCATAATCCAGAGTTTGGAAAGATGCTTTCAAAGTTAGTAAATAGTCCTTTTTCTCTAACCAGAACCTTTTGTGGGTTCTGTTAGTAAACTTCACCTTGAACCAGAAGATACTGTGAGTTATTTCCCAGGTCTTACTGGAGGATGAAGATTTTTGGTGATAAAATGCCCACGTTGTGACTGACTACTTCAGAGTTTGGTTACTTTTGAACTTATTCTTGCTGGCCTACTTTCAGATGAACACATACCATCTACGTTAAATCATTAGTTTTCTTTCAGACAAATGACCATTGCAAGTTTAATAAAACAGATTTTATTCAAATAATATAAGAAGATGAAGATTTAAGATATTCTTAAATATTGTTTCTCTTTCAGAATGGCCATCTTAACTCTAGAGGAATATCATATCTGGAGTGTGAAAAATGTTCTTGCCAATGAGTTTTTGAATCTACTTTTCCAGGTATGTTTAAGGTAAATGACAGAGACCGAGGGCAGTGGTACCAGTAGTTCTACATCTTTTCCATTATGTAGTAGTTAGACAACTAGACTACAAAACCATATATTGTCAAAAGAACTGCATTAACCTGTACACCACCTGCAGATGGTAAGTTAGAGCGTGCATGCTTCTCAGAGTCACAAGGTGCATGATAGGAAAGTAGAGTATAGCTGATAATGTTTATCTTAATAACTCATGATAGAGCAGATTGTAGACACATAGAAAAGAATTTAAAATGTAAAAGCCATTATAATTTGCTATTTTTCTTTACCTTTTTTTTTTTTTTAAGACCCTTCCTAACAAGTAAGGCAGTGTGGACAGAGACATAGATCATAAGTCGGCAGCTGTAAATTTTTCACAAAGTATACAATCTTTCCAGTTAGGAGGTTATTTTAGATGCAAATCTGTTTCTTAATTTTCTTTTATTCTTTCTTTCTTTCTTTTTTTTTTCTTTTTTTTTAATTTAATTCTTTAGAAGGTCCAAAAAAGATTGAAGGAGAAAGGAGGAAAAAAAGATGTCAGGGGTGAGCATGAAATCATAAAACTTGCCAGATTGTAACTATTTTCCAGTTAAAGTAGTTCTCTTTGCTCCAATTTAAAGTAACAACTTATAGTTTCCCATTTTTCATAGTTCTTCATAAATATATGTTGATTTAATAGTATTTTGCAGGGTGTGAGTAGGGACAGACTGGAAGTTCAAGATTTGTAAATACTGACAGGTATCTATAGAATAGATAAACAAGTTTATACTGTATAGCACAGGGAAATATATTCAAAATTTTGTAGTAGCTCATGGGGAAAAATATGAAAACAAATATATGTATATTCGTAAAGTACTGAAAAATTGTGCTGTACACCAGAAATTGACACAACATTGTAAACGGACTATAACTCAGTAAAAAAATAAAAAGAAGATAAAACTGTTAGAACATTATAAAAAAATAGTATTTTAGATTTTTCTTATTTTATTTTCCTTTTCTTATAAAAGCACCCCTATGAAGATCAATAAGACTTGATATCTTTATATCTATCATGATTCTCCATTGTAAATACAGAGTAACCTGCCTGTGACACAGCTATGTTAGAATAAATGAAAATTGGACTCTTCCTGACAGCTAATAATTAATGTATATTTAAAGCATATGAAATCTGATAAGTCTATGATACCCATTTAAATCAATCAGTTGCTCCACTGTCAGTTATCAGCCAGGATCTAAGTTGATGTCTTTATAAAATATAAATACATATAAAAATAATATAAACCTACTATAAACAGAAATGACTTGCTTAGTAATATGAAAATTGAGCAGCTATTTTTATCTCATTTAAAATGATGTCCTCAATTACTTTGTTATCATTAATTATATAAACATTTTGACCGCTTAAGTTTGTGTCTGAGTCACCTTGCAGCTCTTACATAGCAAAGCATTTTGAACTTTTATATTGCCTTTCCTATTTTCTCATGTTTATCAGGGACTTGCATAGGCACTATTTTTTCTAGGACTCTATAAACAGATGTATGCCTGAGATTTTCTTTTGTGTCTGTGTTTCTAGCATTATAATACTGACAGATTTTTTTGTTGGTTATCAATCTAATTTTTTTTCTTGGTATATATAGTCCTTTCAGCCCTTTCAAATATATATATATATGTAGTCAGTTTACAATGTGTCAATTTCTGGTGTACAGCACAATGCTTCAGTCATACATGAACATACATATATTAATTTTCATACTCTTTTTCACCATAAGTTACTACAAAACAGTATTGGATATAGTTCCTTGTGCTATACAGTATGAACTTGTTTATAAATTGGGAGTTTGAGATTTGCAGGTACTAAATATTAACATTACATTTTATGATGCTTACTTTATCCCATATTCAGACATGCTTTTAAAACTTAAATTTCACTTAATATATAAGTAATCAGACTTACTCTAAATTGTTTTATTTTCTGTCTGTTTCTAAAATAGAATTAGCTAGTAAATTCAGTGATAAAAGCTTGAATTATACTTTTATTTTATTTGCCAAGATCCCACTCCTGGCTGACCATTTTGGGTATTTAAGTATAAAGTAAGTAAATGTCAGTAGAATTAGGAAACCATTCCTGTGGTAATATTATTTTCAGTCCTTTCAAATAAACTCAGTGCCCAATATTTTGCAGAGGAAGCATTCTAAACATGATCAGGATCTTCTATCTTGTATGTTTGTCAGAAAGCGTCAAATGTTAAACAGTTTGATAAACAGAATAGTGCAGCACACTGACCCCTACCTATATCCATGCTCTAATCCTGAAATCTGTGAATATGTTATTTTACATGGCAAAGGGGATTTTGCAGATGTATCAGGTTAAGGACTCTGAGACAGGGAGATTAGCCTGGATTATCTACATGGGCCTAGTCTAACAACAGGAGTCCTTAAAAATTGAAAATCTTTCCCAGCTGTGGTCAGAAAGATATGACTTTGGAAGAAGGATTAGAAAGCTGTAAAGCTGTTAGCTTTGAAGATAGAGGAAGGGCCATGGGTAAAGAAATGTGGGTGAACTCTAGAAGCTGGAAAAGACAAGGAAATATATTATTCCTTTGACCTACAGAAGGGCATACAGCCCTGCTGACATCTTGATTTTTAGCCAAATGATACCTGTTTCTGACTTGACCTACAGAACCATAAAATAATAAGTTTGTGTTGCTTTAAGCTGCAAAATTTGTGATAAATTGTTACAGCAGTGATAAAAATAAATATAGGGGAGGTAATCCAACTTTATGGATTGGAGGGCTCAGCATTTTAAAGATGTCAGTTCCCCTTCAACTGATTCAAAGATTAATATGTGCACATCAAAATCCCCAACAGTTAATTGTTGTTACTTTTTTTTGTAGAAGTTGACAAGCTGATTCTAAATACATAGAGAAGCGTGAAGGGCCAACAATAGCCAAGATGATATTAAAGAACAATGTTAAAGGACTTATAAAACAATATTAAGTCTATGTGATAACTACCTAAAGTTAGACATATAGAGCAATGGAACAGCATTGAATAAAACCCTGTACCATACATGAACAGTAACTTTAGATAGATTATAAATCTAATATATTTGAAACATAAAGCAAAGCATCTGGGGGAGGGTAAAGCTCAGGTGGAATGTGTGCTTAGCATGCATAAGGTCTTGGGTTCAACTCCCAGTACCTCCATTAAAATAAATAACCTAATCCCCCACCAAAATAAAGCATCTAGAAAATAGTGTAGGAGATACTTTAATGACTTTGAAGTGGCAAAGAGTTCTTAAACCGGACAAAGCATGAAACATAAAAGAAGAGTTGTAAGTTGGACTTCAGTAAAATTAAGAATTATTTTTATCAAGAGATACCATTAAGAAAGTGAAAAGCTAAGCCACACGGTGGGAAAATATATTTGCTATACCTATATCCAACAAAAGACTTGTATCTAGGGCATATAAAGAACAAAAACCAGTGGAGAAAAAGGCAGAACCTCAATATTAAAATATGCAAAATAATTGAACAGGTGCTTCACACACACACAAAAAAATCCACATAAGCTATGAAAAGGGGCTGACCTCTTTAGTAATAATGGAAATACGTACTAAAACCACACTTGGAACACCATTAGACATCCACTAGAATAGTTAGTTGTTAAGTGACATGAGGCATTGGTGAGGGCAACAAGCAATGGGGACTCTTACACATGGCCAGTGGGAATATAAATTCTTACAAATACTTTGGAAATAGGCTTTTTGAATGAAAGTTATATATGTGTGTGTGTGTATATATGTACACACACACACATACACATACACACACACACACCCTATTACCAAGGGTAAGCCATGTGTGTACCCTTCAGAAACTTCTACATCTGAGCACCAAAGGACATCCAGAAAATTCTCATAATCACTATTTGTTATACCCCCAAATAGAAAATGACCCAAACACATGTCAACAATAAATACATAACCATAAGTGGTGGCACATGCATACAAGTTGTATACTTTAAAGCAATAAAAAATATACTAGTTTACAGAAAACACTAGTGGATGAATCTTACATAATGTTGAGTGGAAAGTACGGGACCAAAAATTTCAAAAGCAAAAAAACCAATCCATGGTGGCTGAATTTAGGATGGTGAGTCCATCAAAGGGGTGCCGTAGTAACTGGGAAGAAACCCAAAGTGGAACAGCAATGTCCTGTTTCTTGACTGGATGAAGGTTACATAGATGTGTTTACTTTGTGAAAAATCACTGAGCTGTAAACTTAAGATGTGTTCACATTTAAGCATGTATACTATATTTGCATTTTTTAAAAAAAAGTTTGCTTGCAAAAAAAGATATCCAAAGCCCAAGTATTTATCAGTAGGAGAATGGATAAAACAAATGATAGTATATTCAAACAATGGAATACTACTCAACAATAAAAAAGAACCAACTACTGATACAAGGATGAACCTCAAAAGCCTAATTTATACATTTCATTGTCAGGTAAATTTTAACTCAGAAGGTAAACAAAACTGTAAACAGGCATGTGCCCTGGGGGGAGGGGTGCTGTAGCCTTTGTCTCCTCAGACCTGTGCCATTACTGGCACATCTCGCAAGAAGAGAGGCAGGGCTCAGCCACAGCTACCATCTCCTCCTGTGCATAGTGCGCGGGTGGGGGCGGGGCTGAGGCCTGAATCTGCACGTGGGGGCTCCACAACCTCCTAGGCAGGACTGAGACTTGTTTATAGCCTAAGGCAGGGAGGATCTTTCTACCTGACACCTCAGAGAACTTGTGCTGCCAAGAGAAACAAGGAGCTCAGATTTGGCACAGAGCGTAGGCGGGGCTGTTCCGCGGTCTTCCCCGAGCCCACCTACAGACCGCCTACCCGAGGCAGAGCAGGCAGCTGCACAGAGCAGCGGAGTGACCAGCACCAGGAGAGGGCACAGCACCTGACCACGGTGCTGGGATGGGGTGTGATCTGCCCACCTGCCTCCCCCTGAGCACAGCATCTGACTGTGGCATCAGGAGGGGGAGTGACCTGCCTGCCCACTGGGTAAGAGCTCAGCTCCTGACCTAGTGTTAGGAGGGGGCACAATCTGCTAAGCAACAGCCACTGAGAGCAGCACAGATGAGGGCGCCAACAGAAGGCCTATGAAACAGCAAGCTGAGTTCGCGAAGCAGGGCGAAGACACAAAGACCTCTCGATCAAATCATTAAGGGCACACCATCTCCAGGTTAAGTAGGTAACTGATACTCCTTAAGCCATGGTGCCAGAGAGATATGAGCAATGTGAAGAAGCAGAGAAACCACTCCCAGTTAAAAGATCAAGAGAAATCCCCTGAAAGCATGATCAAGGAAATAGACATTGATGGCCTACTAGATCAAGATTTCAAGAAAAGAGTGATCAAAGTACTGAAGGAACTAAAAGAAATAGGGTTTAGGGATATAAAATATGTCAAAAATGAAATAGAAACTATAGAGAAGAACCAAGTAGAATTAGTAAACTCATTGGCTGAGATGAGAGCTGACCTAAAGGCTGTGCAAAGCAGACTAGAAAATACAGAAGAACAAATATGTGATGTAGAAGACAGGACAACAGGAAGCACCCAATCAGAACAGCTGAGAGAAAATCAAATAAAAAACAATGAAAACAATATATGGGACCTATGGGGTAATATAAAGTGTGCCAATCTATGCATAATAGGAGTTCCAGAAGGGGAAAAAGAACAAAGGGGATTGAAAAGGTATGGGAAGGACTCATGACTGAAAACTTCCCAAACCTAAAGAAGGAATCATATGCAAGCACAGGAGGCTCAGAGGGTCCCAAACAGGAAGAACCCAAACAGACCCACACCAAGGCACATCCTAATCAAGATAGCCAGAGTCAAGGATAAAGAAATGATCCTAAAGGAAGCAAGAGAAAAACAGAGTGAGTTACAAGGGAACCCCCATAAGGTTTTCAGCTGATTTCTCTACACTGTTTACAACAGCTAAGACATGGAAACAGCCTAAAATGTCCATCAACAGATGACTGGATAAAGATGTGGGATATTTATATGATGGGATACTATTCAGCCACAAAAACTGACAACATAACGCCATTTGCAGAGACATGGATGCTCTTGGAGAATGTTATTCTAGGTGGAGCAGAACAGAAAGAGAAAGAGGAATACCATATGAGATCACTCATGTGTGGAATCTTAAATATATGCAAGATCTTGTGGTAACTCACAGCAAAAGAAAAAAGTGACAATGAATATATGTACTTTCATGTATAACTGAAAAATTGTTCTCTACACTGGAATTTGTCATAACATTGTAAAATGTCTATTACTCAATAAAGAATGTTTAAAAATAAGTAAAATAAAATATAACCTTTAAAATACTGTATAATGAGAGGTGTGATGTTCTAGTATCTGTTCTAAGAAGTACGTTAGACACACATAAGAATAGCCAATGGTCAGAAAGATCACATGTTATCAGCTACCACCCCATGCAAATTAATGGCATTTAGTAGATATTCATATATGTGTGTACATATATAAAATGTGTATTAGTATATATGTAAATCAAATAAAATAATTATATTATAATCTAATGTAAAATCATATCAGCAAGCACACTGTGCTGACATAAGTGTCTTGGTGTAAACAGATTACAATTTTTCATTGAGTTTTCATAATGGGATAATATTGTGAACCAAGTGGAAATTGTAAAAAAATGTTATCCAAAAAAAAAAAAAAATCCTGACTACATGAAAAGATGCACAGTTACTATAAGGGCTCTCCCCTTATTTACTATCAGTGTCAGAAAGTCTCTTGGAATAAGTTAGCAGAATTAAAAACTCTAAAAAGACACAAGAATGCACTCTCTGTTAAAGAAACCAAAAGAAAAACAAATGAATGGACAATTAAGATCCTACAGATAAAAATACCAATTTTTATGGGAAATAGCCTTAATATAAAAAATAAGGAGATTATATTCTAATTTCACTTTTTGAATAAAGATATACAAAATTTAGCTGAATACTTTCGTATTTTGCACTTATGAAGAAAAAATGTATTTGCAATGAAAAAGCAGCCATTATCCTGCCTTTTGAGTATTCTAAAGTTTTAGGTTTGAATATATTTCATCTTAAATGGTCTTAAGCACTATGCACTGGTTGGTGTTTTAAAAATACCACTGTGTGTGGAACTTCTAAAAGTGATTCAAAAAAATTTATATTTTTGTAATAATTTAGTAATGGCAAGGATATTATTTTTAACAAGACTACTCACCATGGAATGCTGCAAGATTTTTTCAATGAGTTTATATTCACACATGTTGAAGATTGTCACTATATTATGAGAAAATGTCAACCATGGCAGTATTTTGACTTGAAAACGAGATAAGATGAGAAGCATATTTTAAGTATAAAATAAATGATTGCATGCCTTTAAAGACAAGAATGTAAAAGCATGATAAACTCTGACTTTGACACACTAAAAATATAAAAATTAACATAATGTGATTTTACACACTTCTCTTTAACTCTTTCAGTACTTTCTCAGCCCCTTTCCCATTACACCTGCGTCCCCGCTCCTGACCCGCGCGGTGTACACACCTCCAATCACACGGGGGAAGGGGGACCCGGGCGGTGAGAACCAGGGGCGTGGACACTCACACCCGCATCCCGGCTCCTGACCCTTAGTGTACACACCCCCGATCACACGGGGGAGCGGGGACCCGGGCAGTGAGGACCAGGGGCACGGACACTCCAGCGGCCCGGATGGACGCGGACACTCACCCGCTCCCGGCGGGCAAGGAGAATAGTCGAAGCGGGCCCGCCAGCGCACCCGTCCCCTCCTGCCCAGCCGGCCGGGGCCCCAGCTCGGTCAGGTCCACACACACCCCGGCAGGAAGCGGGCTCAGGCCGTGGGAAACCGGCGTAACTTCACACAGCGGGTGGGGAGCGTCCTCCTCCCGCGGACACGCAGGCAGCGCTGTCCCGGAGCTTCCATGGCGCCGCCCGCTCAGTCCTGAGGAAAACAAGCTCCGCCCCCAGGGAAGACGCTGGCTGCTTACGCGAACTGCGCATGCGCACCGCCACCTAAGACACGCTGGCTTCGCGCGCCCCCTGCAGGTCCTCGAGGGCGGTGCAGGATACTCAGAACTCACTGTAGAACACATGACCCCTCCCAGCCAGGATGCTAAATCACTGGAAATCTCAGTGCCCTGGCCTCTTTGTTGATGGCACTGGCGATGCTCTCATCCAGCCATGCCTGCTCTCTTGCCTGACACATGCCTCAGTCCTTGGAATCCCGCCTGAATCAGATTCTGTTCTGGAGGAAGGACAGGTGCAGAAGAATCTCAAAATTCCAAACTTAGAAGATGATCAGGAACCCAAACTCAACTCTGTCAACTCCCTGGGGTCCCCTGAGGAGTGTGGTTTTCTCAGACCATCTGCCCTGTGTCAGGAGCAGACCAAGCCTCAGGTAGCTTAGAGAGACTATCATGCAGCACATGCTTTGGACGGCTCTCAGTTCTGACCTGCATGATCTTGAGACCCTTTTGTAACTCCTAACACTGTTTTCTCATACCTATAGTGATGGTTATTGATGACTGAGTTAATCGTCTTACAATGCTGAGGTGCTGTTGTTCCTTGGATAACCGAATATTTTGAAGGGATCAACTGTTTATCACTTCCCCCTAATTAAGTATGTTTTTAAAACTAGAAATGTTTCAGGGGGCACTCAGGTCCTCCTCTTGCACCAGTTCCTGGTGTTGGCAGTTTCTGCTCTGAGCTCCAGATCCTGATCCTACCGGTGGTCTATGGTGATGCCAGTGTGTGCATGCTCTTCCTTGTGCACTGGTGTGGAAAGGAGGCAGCCCTTCCCCTACATGAGGCTGCAACATGCTGACACTCAAAGCAGGCACAATGAAGAATCAGCTAGAGTTCCCGGTACCAGCTGTCCCAGGTAGAATCATCACCTTCACCACAGTGTTCCTGTGCTCCTATCAGGCCTTCACTACTCCCAGCAGGCCATGCATGAGCAGTGTGACAGGTGACTGCCTGTCCCAGCACAGCATGGTGGTGATGATCCCACCTTATCTGTTTGTCTTTGGAGTGTCCCCACACCTCTCTGAGCTTCACTTTGCTCTTCTCACAGGCAGGCTTGTACAGGCATGAACCTCACAGGATTATGGTAGGTAGTCATGGTAGCTGCTCTCCCAGTGGCAGGCTCTGCCGAGAGGGCTGCTGGGAGTGCTGTGTGTCTTCACACTTGTCCTTCACTCTCCCCAATGAAAACACTCTTGGCCTTATCCTTCCCTGGCCTGTGGCCTTTCTGTGTTTGCAAAAGAACATGGAAACAATCTGCAATGAAGTTTTGAGGTTCTGTCCATCTGGTCCAGGAAATGCTGACTCTGCTAGATGTGCTGTTGGGTGGGCTCTCATGGGAGAGGCTTGGGCAGGACTTCCCTTGGCAATAAGCTGCCCCACCCAGGCCTTTCCATGATCCAGACTCCTGGGACCAGGGTGCAAATCCCCAGCTCCCCACTTGTCAACAATGTGACCTGGGCAACTTTCTCAAACCCAAGCTTTGTCCACCCAAGTTCAGCAGAGATGGGGGATGACAGGATGTCCTGCACAGAGTGTTTGTGCAGATTAAGTGAGGTAGAACAGACAGAAGTGGTGGGGCCTGGCCCATTGGTTGGCAGAAGGGAGCTCACCATGTGCAGCTATTTTCGCGGGTCACCCAGCAATCTGCCCAGAGGCTTAGCCACTCCATCACTATCATGTATCTGAAGTCCACTTAACCACATGGGAGAGAAACAAACACATATTCTGAGTGTAGCTGCCACAGGAAAAAGTGCATCTGAGCGGGGAGTAATACCAGAGTGTGATCAGGATGGTGGAAGATGCCCCCTGGGGTTGAGCGTAGTGGAGCTGCCCTCTGGAGCCTGGGGTTAGTGAGGATGGGCTTGTAGAAATGCCCCTCTCCTTTACCCATCAATGCTGGTTCCTGCGGTTACTGAGTCCCACAATCCGTGTGCTGCTAGTGCCCTCAGCACAGAGAAAAACCCAGGGGTTCCCACAAGGCTTCGGCCACGTCCTCTGCTTCCTGAACTCCCATTCTGGTGACCCCACCTGGGCTGCAGAGATGAGGTGAGGCAGGGGCTTGTGCTGACAACACCACTGCTCTACCCTGGGTATCTGACACACAGTAGGTGCTCGGTAAGTCATTGTTGAATGAACAGCAATACTGGGTCAAGTTTCTGTGGGTGTCTGTGCCCCCAGATCAGGGACCCCTCAGGGCCCACCTCACAAGTGAGATGAAAATAATAATGCCACCAGGAGCAATAACAGTTCCTCAGAATAAGTGGGCTTTTCCAAGCACTCTCCACCTGTTGCAAAGGCCTCCCAGCAGGGAAGTGGGCTGTCAGGGGCAACACTGCACTCTCCACTGTAACAAGGAGAAAGCCAAGGGCCACAGAGAGGAGTGCCTTTCCAGTGTCACTGCTCACTTTCCCACCTTTTGGGAGACTGGGAGGCTTTTCTAATACATTCTGGCTCTGAAGCCCCAGTATTGTTTGGACATGCCTCCCTCCCTGGAGCAGGGAACCAATAAGTTACCTGTCACTTTTCACCAAGCAGACAGGCTCATTTCAGCTCATTGTGCCACCTGCACTTTGTGCTAGTAGCAGGATCCTCTGGGAGACATCACACTCTCCCAACCTGAAAACAGGTGAAAAGCTCACAGGTTTCCTGGAGAGGATGGTCACATGGCCTTGATCTGGCCAATCAGCATTTTCCATCCTCCCTGGCCACTGTGATTGGCTCAGGGCTGGGCACCAGCCCAATCAGGCTCCACGGAGGTCAGGCCTAGTTGCTGGAATCCTGGGAGCAGAGAAGTTCTATTTCAGTTGGGAGTTGAGGGGTGGTGATGTCAGCCTGTGGCAGTTGGTGACTATCTTGCTCTCGTAAAGGCAGAGCCATGTGAAGATGACACCAGTGGCAGAGCCCAGAGGTGGGGAAGGATGAATTCTGCTGATGTCACTGAGCACCAGGTACAGCCCTGCCTGAAGCTATCTCCCTGTGGATGTCTCAGTTAGGTAAGTCATTCTCTCCTGCCCTGTTTGCTTCTTTAAGCCACTTTTGTTTTCTGTCACTGGTTTTAAGAAAAAGTTTGACTATTCCTTCAAGCTGGCTAAATGGAGACCCTGGAACTGCAACAGTGTGGTGACAGGCAACAATGTGGCTAATAGACTCCAGAGGCCTCTGTTCAAACAGGGGATTGTAAATGACAAGGGAGAGTACACATGGCCTCAGTGAACAGATTTGCTAGTGGTAGCTCGCAGTTCCTGGATATTAGAGTGCATGCACTCAGCCAAGTCTCAGCCCTGCTCTCACACCTGCTAACTCATACATCTCCTCTCCCAGCTGCCCGGCCTAGGGGGGCTGGAAACCCCCGGGCACCTGAAACAGCCCAGGGCTTTGTGTTGTAATTTACACAGGCTGCCCCCACTTCTGAGGGTGAGGGTGACTGGGTTACAGTTTACAGAGAAAACAGACTAGACGGTCTCACTGGTGAGCTGTGGGGGTGGGACCCCAATCTACCATCTGACCTATGACTTCAAAGTGGACAGCCTCCCCACCCTCAGCCTGGATGCTTGCTAAGCCTAGGTTCTCAGGAGTCCTGCTCCCTCCAGCACCCCTCCTGGAGGTGAGAGTGGGGGGGCTCTGCCCTATACAAAATTCACCCCTGCAGGGGCACACGTGTGACCTCACAGTCTGTCATCCCTTCCTTATGACCTGGACCTCCTTGGCAGGGCATGAGAGGTGCCTTGATGTGTGAGAACTGCTGTTCATGGGTGCACATGTGGGCAGGTGCACCATGACTGAGAGGACAGCACCCCAATTTAAGCCCCCTCCATGCTCAGATGATTACATCCTGGAATTGAGGGGTTCCCAGGGGTCAGGTGGCCAATTCTGGCCTTAGGGGCAAATTCTTATCACCCAGGAGGCTAATTTTTAAATTAAATTACACATTTACAATTCAGTAGTCAAGCCCCTTTCTCAGCAGCCTTGTAGCCTCTCAGCTTTTACCCCTCGCTGTGACCATGTTCTTAGCTTCAAATTGAGTGCCATTATGGACATGAATATGTCCCTGTCATGTGTCACCTTCAGAGTAAGGGGCCACCCAAAACTCCCCTCCCTTCCCCTTGTCGATACCTCCACACAGGGAGTAGGGCCCTTTCGATGCAGTTGTGCAAATGTGTGAGCTAAGGGTTTAGAATGACCAGGCTAGGAGGGGTCTGCCCCACATGGCAGGGCAGGTGGGCTGGCAGGGGGTGATGGTTCACTTGTAAAACTCAGCTGGTGTCAGGCAGCGACAACAGACTGGCAGCCAAGGGCTCAGCTGGTGCAGAGTAAGCGGATTAAATGTGTTCACCCAGACGCCTCGGGGATGGCAGCCCTGGAGTACGACTACAAGTGAGAAAGGTGGAGGGTCCCCAGTGCCTGGACCTCCACCTTCAAAAAATCAGGACTGAGATGTGGCTTTGAAATCAGAACACTGGAGTTCAAAGCTTCCCCCACCAGTTGGTCAATTATTCAGAGCAAATGAGCCTCAGTTTTCTCATGTGTAAAATCGGAACATTGAAACCTCTCCCTCTGAGGGTGTGGAGGGAAGTAAATGCGGTGACAGCAGAGCACAGGAGCTGTCTGGGCTGAGCCTGCTCACAGGCAGGCCGTTGTTGCTGCCATGACCACCGTCTTCCAGGGCATGGTCTGCACACTCTCCCTGTGAAGGTCCAGACAGTAAACATTCTAGGCTTTGAGGGACCTACAGTCCCTGTCACAACTACCACCCTCTGCTGTTGGAGGACAAAGGCAGCTCCTGCAGTAGGTAGTCCAGGCTCGCACCCCCGCTTCCTGGGATAAGTATTCCTGAGATACAATTGTCACATAACTTTGTTGGCTTTAGGTGTGCAGCATAATGACTTGTTACATGTGCATATTGTGAAATGATCACTGCATTAAGTTTACTTGACGTCTGTCATCACCCATAGTCACACACTATTTTCCTTGTGATCAGAAATTTTAAGGGGTACTCTCTTAACAACTATCAAATGCACAGTGCAGTGTTGTTAACTACAGTCAGCTTGCAGTACATTATGTCCCCAGGACTTGTTTATCTTCTAACTGGAAGTTTGTACATTTTGATTATCTTCCCGAATTTCAATCACCCCCTGACTCACCTCTGGCAACCACCAACCTGATCTCTGTTTCTATGGGTTTCGGTTTATTTTGTAGATTCCACATATAAATGAGATCATAGGTATTTGTCTTTCTCTGTCTTATTTATTTCACTTAGCATAATACCCTGAAGGTCCATCCAAGTTGTCACAAATGGCAGGATTTCATTTTTTTAATGTCTGAATAAGATTCCATTATATATACATATATATGCGTCACGTTTTCTGTATCCATTCATCTGTTGATGGACACTTAGGTTGTTTACATATCTTGGTTATTGTAAATAATGATACAGTGAACGTGAGGGTGCAGTTGTCTCATTGACATAGTGATTTCATTTCCTTTGGATATATTCCCAGCAGTGGACTTGCTGGATCATATGGAAGTTCTAAGTTTAAATTTTGGGGGAGTCTTCTTACTCTTTTCCAGAGTGATGGCACCAATTTATATTCCCACCAACATTGCAGAAGTTTCCCTTTTCTTCACACCACCACCATCACTTGTTATCTCTTGTATTTTGATGACACCCACCCTGACAGGTGTGAGGGGATATCTCATTGTGGTTTTGATTTGCATTTCCCTGATGGTGAGTGATGTTGAGCACCTTTTCATGTACCTGTTAGACATCTGTGTGCCTTCTTTGGAAAAATGTCTATTCAGTTCCTCTGCCCACTTTTTAAATCAGATTGCTTGTTTTTTTGCTGTTGAATTGTAAGAGTTATTTATATGTTTTGGGTGTTAACCCCTTATCAGATACATAGTATGAAAGTACTTTCTCCCCTTCTGTCTGTTACCCTAACCTCTGCTTTCTGGATGACAGGGGTCCAGGCACTTGGGAATCTCTGCTTCTCACATGTTTCCAATGGTGGGTGGGTGAGGGCTGTGTTCTGATAAAACTGTGCACAACCGTGGGTCACTACCCCTTCTTTTAGAAGGTGGGCTCTGAAGAGTGCAGTGTGGGCAGGGATGTTTCCCTGAAGTCATCATTTGGATGGTCATGTGCCCTGGAACTCACATCTTCTAGCCCGGATGTGATGGGGGAATTTGCAAAGGGAGGACCTTGCAGCTAAGAGACTGACCAGGTGTTCTTGTGTCTTGTTGGAAGCACCTGGAAAAAAAGTTTTGTGGAACAGGGACTCCTCCAGGTCACAAGGCTCAGTTCAGGCTTCTGGGATGCATAGACCTGCTATGAGCCACTCACTGAGGAGGGAAGGGCCTCAGGCAGGAGGGAGGGGTTGCTGGATTTCACTTGCCTGTTTGTCAAGTATCAACTCTGGTGATGTGTGGCACATGGGCTTAGCTTTGGGCATGTAAGAGGAGAGGTTCCTGGGGAAGGGCTGGCTTTTTCCTCTGATTGAGGTCCTACTGTGTGCCAAGCACAGCAGTCTTCTGAGTCAGAGCTGGAAAGCCAGGCACAGAGAGGTCAGGGAGTTTCCAGGTCACACAACATTACGGGCATCATTAGGGTCTGATGCAGACCTGACGCCCAGCCTACATTCTCTCTCCTTTCCCAGGACCATCATGATCCCACATGTCAGCATCACCCAGAGAGGCCCAGGTATGGGCACTGGGACCTTTCCTGCCTAACATGCCAGGAGCCTTAAGAGGGAGGACAAGACACTTCCTGAGTCCATGATGCCCAGAGGCTGCTCTCAGCGAGAGGCGCACACACTCTTGGATGAATCCTAGCTCTGTCCTGAGTCACTCTGTCCTCCCTGCCTCAGTTCTTCTTCCCACATGGGGCTGGAAACAGCAGCCACTTCACAAGGGTCTAAGGAACCTCCAGGATCCTGGAAGCAGCACCCTCACACAGGGAGCATGGTGGGGTCAGCCTCCATTGTCTCCTTAACTTTTCCTCACCTCTTTGCTGGATGAGGAGCCCTAGCGGGGCCCTGGCTTGTCCCAATTCTCACCCCAGATCAGAGTCCAGGAGGGGGTGGTGTCCAGGCTGGACTCTGTCCTCTGCCCCTTCTGGGCACCCTCATTCCCCACACCTTGGCTGCCTGGACACTGTCTTCCAGGGGCCACTCTGTGCCTCCCACACCTACCTAGCATCCACCCACCCTGGGTTACTCCATCGCCCTCTGGCCCTTGGACATACACCTCCGTGTTGAGTGGAAATGAGGTGACGGACATGCTGGGCCTCCTGGACAGTCTGGGGGAGCCCGACATCCCCATCCTGCCCACCGCCACAAGAGCCCAAGTTGGGGAGAGGGTGTGCCTCCATTCATACTCTGATTTGCTCAGATTCTCAGCACCTACTTTGCTGGCTGGATATGGGGCAGAGGGATGATGTAAAAGCAGGAGACCTGGACAGCAGAGCATGAGAAGGGGGCTAGCCCAGGCTGGTCTCAAAGCCCCCTTAGCCTTGGCTTTCTCATCTTTAAAGTGGGACAGAATATTGTGAGGTGAGCAGGATCCTGACCCAGAGCCAGGCACTGTCCTACATGCATAAGAGATCACTGACTCCTCATGAAAATCTGTGGGGCAGGGACAGGCGTTATCACCCATTTCTGCAGAAGTAACTGAGGCACAGAGAGAACAGGGGAGGTGACCACCCCAGATTACAGAGCCCAGGCCATCTGGTTCCAGTGTCCAGGCTCATGGTCAGTGCCCACTCTGGGTTTCCTTCCTCCCTTCACCCTCCACTGGGAACCATGGCTGCAGCCTCATCTCAGTGTGATTGTTCATAGGGAGCAGGATGGGGGCCCTGAGGGCCCGTTTCTCCGAGCACTGCTTTCCCAGAAGGCTCAAGTGGTTGACTGTATTCACTACTGGACACCCAGGCCTGAGCCCAGGCAAGCCACACTGCAAGGCCTGAATCAATGATTGTTGAGTGAATACCTGAACCTCTGCATGTACCTGCATGTTGCTCCCATTCCCTCATCTCCACAGCTGGCTACCCGACCAACACCTCGTGTCATCAGGCCTCTGCCAGGGACAGTCAAGGGGACCAGATCTGCTCATCTGGGGACAGGGAGCCTCAGGGGCCCTGTGTCTGTCCCAAGCATCTCCTGGGCCAATTCACAGGGAAGCCCAGCCAGCTTCCAGGAACAGCAATCAGGTCCCAATGCCAGGGGTGTAGAGTAGGTCTTGAGGGGTGTTTCCTGAGACTGACTTTGTGTATGAAGGGGTCCTGGGGGTCAGGCTGCTTTCAACCTCCATTCCAGGCCCACACCCCTGCTGGCAGAATTGAGCTAGTAATAAAGGACACAGGCCGTCGGGCCAAGGCTATAGCAGGGCTCTGCTCCCTCTCTGTGGCTCAGTGTCCTCATCTGTAACAGAGAACTAGTAACAGGGCCAAGGGAGGGCTCACTGAGACCCTCCTCTGTAGCTTTGGTTGGACACTGCCCTCTCTCTGCTCAGTGCCCTTCTCTGTAATAGAGAACTAGTAATATTTTTCTTAGCCCCTTTTGGCCCCATTTTTGTGAGTCTCTTTCCACATTGGGCCCAGCTTTCACAGAGATCACAGACTTGGGAGGTAATCAGAGTGTGGTCTCAGCCCTAGTGGTCCCAACTGAGGACAGAGGAACTTCAGGAGGGGTGGGAATCCAGAAGTGCTTCATGGAGGAGGTGAGATCTGAGCTGTGTCCCCAAGGATGAGCTGTCATCCAGCTGAGGCCTGGCACTGTGCATGACCCATGTACATGGTGAATGAGGGTGTGAATGAATGAATGTGCACCCCTCTAACAGAGAGTGAGGGGGGAAGTCCCCCAGGCCAAAGCAGGAAACACAGGGCACCCTGGGGGAGCAGAGGGCTGGGCTGCAGTGTGATGCCTGCCTCACCCTTTATGGGTGTCTTGCCCCCACTTTAGCCTGTGTTCTGGTGGATTGGGAGCCCTTGCCTCTCCTCTGCTACAGTATCCTGCTCTTCATTCCCAGCAACACCCGCTTGTGTCACCTCAGTGTCCCCAAGTGGACCTGGACCTGTCTTGTGGGAGATTGTGAAGAGGGATTTGGTGTGCAGCCCAAGACTGAAGTGGGAGTGAGAGGATAATAGGGACCTCCAGAGGGGATCATGGGCTGTGGGAAATCGGAGGGGTGGGGAAGGCAGAGACTCAGGGCTGAAGGATCCTGCTAGTGGTGGCTCCTTCACAAGGGGCTTCACAGGGAGGAAGCATTCATGGGGTAAAGGCAGAGCTCAGTTTGGGGCTCACTGACATGGAACAGCTCATCACAGAGACGTCCAGAGGAGCTGGATATAGGGAACAAATGTGCCACTGATATCAGGGTCAGAGCCTGAGACCCAGATGAGGTGAGGTGGTGGTGCAGGGGAAGGGGCTTGAGGATGTCAAGATGTTCATTCATTGGGGTCCTCAGGGTGGGGACCTTCATGTTCATTTCACAGCCACCTGGTGCCTGACAGAGCTAGGCTTAGGGAGGTCACTGAGTAGACACGTGCTGACAACCTAGATTCTCCTGTTTTCACATAAAGTCCCTGGTGTGAAGCCAGGTGGCAGTCTTTAGAGTCATACACCCTCACCCCTGGGCTCTCTGTGTGCCTAGAGCCCAGTGGCACCTTACCTCCCACTCCCCACTGCAGGACCCTTTGCACACCTGCATTTCCACAAGCTATAAAACATCTTCTCTTGCTGTGTGTTTACCCTATGAAAACTCATTGCCCCAGGAAGAGAGGCCTCACATCTTGCCCTTATTAATGTGGTAAAGCCTGTTGTTCAGAGAAGCCCCTGACAGATCTCACAACCAACCAGGTACCTGTGCATGAATTGATCATGCAGCCCCCTCCTCCTTGTGTGAACAGCACCCCCCCAATAACAGACCCCACACACTCAACCTTGGCGCTCGTGTAGGCACCTCTTGCCTGTGTGGCCTGATGTTGCCTATAGCAGTGTCCCTATTAAACTTTCCTAGACCCTTCTCAGACGCTGGTAATTCTTTACCAACCCAAGTAACTAGCCCACCATTGTGCCCACAACACCTGAAACAGAATTGGCTAAATTATGCAGATTGATGATGCAGTTTAATTTGCTTTAAAGGTGAAATCAAGGTTTACAAATAAAAGCAACATACGTACCCAAGGCAGGACTAAGAACTCACACGGATAACTAAGACCCTCCACGCGCATCCCACTGTGGCCTCAGGGCCTTTGCGCTGGCTGCTCTTTCAGCCAGGATCTCTCTCCGCCTGCTTCTTGAACACCTCCAGGAATCTGCTCAAATGTCCTCCCTTACCTTATTTTTCTCCATGGAACATATCACCTCCGGATATTGTGTATATTTTACTTAATTTTCTCTGTGTCCCCCACCAGGCTGTCTGCTGCATGAGAATGGAGACCTGCCTGCTTCACTCCCTGCTGTGCCCGGTATATGGATCCCGCCCAACACACAGTAGGACCTCAGTGAGTGTGTGACGTGTGTGTGATCACTGTAGGCCACAGACAAAGGTCTTCCCAGCAGTGATGGTAAGAGTCATTCATTCTCTACTTACTGAGCCCTACTGTGCACTGGATACTGACCTGGGTGGGAGGCATGCAGTGGATGAGACACAGTGAGCACACACAGCATGTTAGGAGGGACACGTGCTCTGGAGAGCACACAGGGCTGGGGGAGTGCAGGAGTGGAGGAGAATAGGGCCAGGTGGAGACAGTGGTGGCAGAAGGGACAGAGAGGTGGGGCCCAGGTCGTGCAGGGCTTGATGGCTCCTGTGAGGGCTTTTCCTCAGGGCAGCGGAACCATGGCTGGGTGTGGAGCAGGGGCCCTATTCCTGAGTGCTATGCAGGAGATGGAGCAGCTGTCTGCTTTGGAGATGTGCGTGGAGGAGGCTGTCCCTGTAGACTGTGCAGGCAAGGAAGGCTCCTCTGAGGGGGTGACATGTGAGCTGAGCCCTTGTATGGACCATGTTTCCACCTTCTGTAGACTGGATGCTTTCTTCTGCCCTGCAGGTCTATGCAGGACACACCCTGTTCTCAGTCACCTGGGCTTGGCCTCCTGCCTCCATTGTGGGCCTTCCCATCCCAGAAGGAGTCCTTCTAGATCTAACGCACTACCCCCTCCACTGGACTTGGACTCACACTGAGCCACTGTCCACCTGCCCAACTCACCCAGAGTCAAGTCCAGACACTTGGGGGAGCCCCTCCACCCCAGAGCCCATGAACTTACTCAAATGGCCAGCCCTCAGCCTGCTCACATGCCTCACCCTCCCCTCCTGCAGAAACCCTGTGACAGATCCTGTCCACAGCACCCTGCTCCTCCGATCCTGACCCCAGGCTTTCCCATGGGGTGTGACCCCGCATGGGGTGCAGTCCCCTCCTCCAGTCTGGTGAGTAGAAACTACCTTTTCTTTTTTCTTTTGTTAATATATTTATTTTTTAATTTTTATTTTATTGAGTTATAGTCAGTTTGCATTGTTGTGTCAATTTGCAGCATAGAGCATAATTTTGTCAATTGTGTTTACCCTTTCAAGAAACCATCTCTTGGCTTGATTTTTTCAAATGTTTCTAATATATCTACTTTATTTATTTCCTCCCTGATCTTTATTATTTCCTTCCTTCTGCTTACTTTTGTTATTTTTTGCTCTTCTTTTTCTAATTCTTTTAGGTGGTAAGTTTGATTGTTTATTGCAGTTTTTCCTCTTTTTTGAGGTAGACCTGATTCTCTCGCTATAAACTTCACTCTAAGCACTGCCTTTTCTGGATCCCATAGGTTCTGTGTGGTTGTGTTTTCATCATCATTTGTCTCACTGTGTTTTTTTTTTTTTATTTCTTCTTTGATTTCATCATCCACCCATTTTTTTTTTAAGTAATATGTTGTTTAATCTCCATGCTGTCATTTATTTCTCCTTTATTTTTCTGTAGTTAATTTCTACTTTTATGGTATTGTGTTCAGAAAACGTTGCTTCAAATATTTTCTATCTTCTTCAAATTGTTAATGCTTCTTTTGTGCCAAAGTATATGATCTATCCTAGAAAATGTGGTTCGTGCACTTGGGAAGAATGTATATTCTATTTTAGGGAAATATAATGTTCTGAAAATATTAACCAAGACAAATTGTTCTATTTTATCATTTAATTTCTACATTGTCTTATTAATTTTATGTATGGAAGATCTGTCCAGTGATGTTAATGGATAGTTAAAGTCTTCTACCATGACTGTATTCTGATCAAATTTTCCCTTTTTATCTGTTATGTATTTAGGTGCTCCTATATTGGGTTCATATATGTTAATGAGTGTAATATCTTCATCTATGACTCCTTTAATCATTATAAAATGTCCTTCTTAATCTTTCTTTATAATCTTTGTTTTAAAGTCTATTTTATTTGAATTCACTGTTGATATTCCTGCTTTCTTGTCATTTCCATTTTTGTGGAATATCTTTTTCAATCCTCTCACTTTCAATCTATGTGTGTCCTTCTCCCTAACGTGGGTCTTTTGTATACAGTGTATTGTAGATACTTGCTTTTTTATCCACTCTGCACTCTATGTCCTTTGATTAAAGCATTTAGTCCATTGACATTTATAATAATTATTGATAGATATGTGTTTATTATATATTGAACTTTGTTTTGCAGTTGATTTTGTATTTCCTCTTTGTTCCTTTCTTTTTCTTTTTGTGGTCTGATAATTTTCCTTCTTATTATCTTAGTGTCTTTTTAGTTTTGTGACTCTATTGTAACTTTTTGGCTTGTGGTTACCCTACTTTGTTCATATATTAACCCATTACTATATCTGTTTGTTTTAAACAGATAGTAATATAAGCTCAAACTCATCCTACCAAGAAGAAAAGAGAGAGAGAGAGAGAGAGAGAGAGAGAGAGAAACCTGTACATTTTCTTGCTCGCCTCCCCCACCCTTAATGATTTAGATGTCCTCTTTTATGATTTCATGTTTATTCTGTTGTAATTCATTGTAGCAATCACCTTTCCAATCATGGTTTTCTCCTTTTTGTAGCATCCTGATTCTTTTCTGTTTAGAGTAGGTCTTTCAATATTTCCTTTAGCATAGGTTTTGTGTTGCTAAATTCTTTTAGTTTCTGCTTGTCTGTGAAGTTCTTTATCTCTCCTATTCTAAAGGATAGCCTTGCTGGATAAAGTATCGTAAGCTGCATCATATTTTCATTCAGGACTTTGAAAATTCCTTGCCCCTCCCTTCTGGTCTGTACTGTTTGTGTAGAGAAATCAGCTGAAAATATTATGGGGTTCCCTTGTATCTCATCCTTTGTTTTTCTCTTGCTGCCCTTAGAATCATTTCCTATTCTCAACCCTGGTCATCCTAATTGTAATATGTCTTGGTGTGGGTGTCTTGGGTCCTCCTTGTTTGGGACGCTCTGTGCTTCCTGCACTTGGATATCTGATTCCTTCTTTAGATTTGGGAAGTTTTCAGTCATGATTTCTTCAAATACCTTTTCAATCCCCTTTGTTCTTTCTTCTCCTTCTGGGACCCCCATTATGAGTAGGTTGGCATGCTTTATGTTATTCCATAGGTCCCTTATATTGCTTTCATTGGTTTTTATTTGTTTTCTCTGAGCTGTTATGTTGTCCTGTCTTCTAAGTCACATATTCATTCCTCTCAATTATCTAGCCTACATTTTTACAGCCTTTAGCTCAACTCTCATCTCAGCAAATGAGTTTTCCAATTTTCACTGGCTCCTCTTTAGAGTTTCAATTTCATTTTTTGACATATTCTCTGTCTCTATAGACAATCTCTTTTAGTTTCTTCAGTACTTTGATCACTCTTTCCTTGAAATCATCTAGTTGACTATCAATGTCTATTTCATTGATTGTTCTTTCAGGGGATTTATCTTGTTCTTTTAATTGAGAGAGGTGGCTCTGCTTCTTCATCTTGCTTATATCTCTCTGGCACTATGGCTTATGGAGTATCAGTTATCTACTGTCGTCCTTTAGGAGTTTATTTATTTATATAAAGTGGATGCAGAAATAAAACTAAGCACAAAGAAATTAGTTTTAAAAGCAGTATAATCAATAACAGAAGAACATATTGAAACAAGGTAACACTTGAGTTGGGATGAATTTTTAAAACATTAAAGGAAGAAAAATATTTGAGAACAGAGTATCATCATAACAGAAGAACAAAACAAAGATAAAAATGAAATTGGACAAATTGAAAGATAATAATATTAGTATTTTAAAAGAAAATTTTAAAAGGGATTAAAAATAGAAATATAAAAATTATTTAAGAAGTAACATTTAAAAAGTAAAAGAAAATGGAACAGAAAAAGAAGAGAGGATGTTCCCGTGGAGATTGTGTGCCCTTAATAATTTTATCAAGAGGTCTTTCTTAAATAAGTGTGGTTGCCAAGTCTTACTTCTGTGCCTTTTGTCTGTTATCCATTTGGTTACGGATGTGGCCGTTAACCTGTTAACCAGAGCCTACCCTGGCTATTGAATGGGGACTCCTATTTGTTTTGTGGTTGTCACAGCTCCTGCCCCTGCCTTGTTTCATGAACTCAGCTCATTGGTTCCAGAGACCCTCTGGTCACACCCTTGGTCTGTGCTACTCCCAGTGCCTGTAGGTAGACATGTCACATCTCCTCCCAATGCTGCATCTTGGTGCTGCTCTCCTGCATGGTAGGTGGGCAGGGTGTGCCCCTTCCCAATTCCGTGTCCAGGTGCAGCAGTCCTGCACAGTAGTTGGGTTGGTTGCTCCCCTGTTCAGTGCTACTCCCCACTCCACATCTGTTCCACACTCTGTAGGTGGGCTTGAGGCAAATGGCCACACCAGCCCTAGTCCCTGCTCTTTGCCAGAACTCTGCTCCTTGTTCATTTGTCTTAGAGGTGCGAGTTCATAGACGCACCAGGACACAACCTTCCTATATGTCTGGAGATGTAAACAAGTCTCAGTCCCACCTATGAGGCTGCAGAACTGCCAGGTACATATTCAGGTTTCAACCCTGCCTCTGCCTGGGTGGGTATGATGGCTGTGGCAGAGCCTCATCTCTCTTCTTCTGAGAAATCACCAGTTATGTTGCTGTGGGTCAGCAGAGACAAAGGACAAAACTCCCCTTCCCTCAGGCAAGCCAGCAATGTTGCTTTGCTTTATTTTTTTTCTTATTTTATGGGGGGCCCAGGCTGTTCTGATCTGTATACAATCCAAGCAGTTGTCCACAGCACACTGTAGTCCCCCAGGGTTACCTCTGTACAGTCAACCAGAGTCTGCCTGGATCCAGCAGCCTGTTCCTTCCCATCCCTGATTCACTTCTAGGTTTGGGGGTTGTTGACACACTTTGTGCCCATATAACATAATTCTGTCAGTCAAGGGCGGTTCTGTACACATCTGAGCCTCAGAGGTTCCCTGTCCATCCTGCTGACCTCTCCGTTGGAAAGGGGGAGACCAAGACAACCAGCACTATCCCTCCTTTGCTGCTCCCTCTTCAAAGGACCAACCTCAAGCCATTTTGCATTTTCTTCCTTCTTTTTTCCGTTTCTCCTACCAGATTGGTGGCACATTTTGTCTTTTGAAGATGGCAATGTTTTATCAAAGTTCAGCAGATGTTCTGAGTGGATGGGTGTGTCTGTGAATGTCAGTCTTGGTGTATTTATTGGAGAGGATAAGATACAAGTATCCTTCTACTCCACTATCTTGGCCTTTCTCCAAGAATATGCACTCTTAATAATTTTGTCATAAGGTTGTTTTTAATTATGGGTGGTTGCCAAGTCTTCCTTCCATGCCTTTTGCCTGTTATCCCCTTTGTTGGTGGTGTGGCTGGTGTTCTGGTGGCCTGAGTCTGCCCTGGCTATTGAGCAGGAGCTCCTTTTTTTCCTGTGGTTGTCACACTCCTGCCCATATCCTGCTGTGAAAACTCCACTTGCTGGTTCCAGAGGCCCTCCAGTCGTGCTCCTGGTCTGTGTCCCAGCATCAGTTTGTGGGTGGTCTGCACCCCCACCAGATGCCTGGTCCCAGCACCACACTTGTGCAAGGTAGTTGGCAGGTAGCTCCCCTGCCGCATTAGGTCCATCATTCATAGGTGGACTCAGAGAAAACAGCTGCACTAGCCGTCACCCCTGCTCTGTTCCAGAACACTGCTTCTTGTCCATTTGTCTTAGAAAAGCCAATTCAGAGAGGCATCGCTGTGTAATGGTCCCCTCTGCTTTGGACTGTAAACAAATCTCAGTCCCACCTATGAGGTTGTGGAGCCCCTAGGTAGGGATTCGGCTTTTGACCCCTCCTTCACCTGGGAACCATGAACCAGAAAATATGGTGGCTATGGCTGAGCCTTGACTCTCTTCTCCCAAGAAGTCTCCAATAATGGCACTGTGGGTCTGTGGACACAAAGGCTACGGATCCCCTTCCCCCCAGGGCACACTAGCAGTGTTGCTTTGCCTTTTTTTTTTTTTTTTTTGGATTTTATGGGGGACCCAGGCTATTCTAATCTGTATACTCTCCCAGCCATGGCACACAGAACATTGCAGTCCCCCAAGGTTTCCTCTGTACAGTCAGCCAGAATCCTCTGCTCGACTCAGACAGCCTGTCCCATCCCACCTCTGCTGGTTCACGTCTAGGGCTGGGGATCATTGGGACTCTTTGTGCCCAATTAACTTAGTTCTGTCAGTCAAAGGCTATTCTGTACAGATCCGAGCCGCAGATGTTCCCTCTCCATCTTGCTGAACTCGCCATTGGAGTTGGGTAGACCCAGTGTATTAATGCTATTACTCCTTTGCAGCTCCCTCCTCATTGGAATGGTCATGAACTATTTTCCTTTTTCTTCTTTTCTCCTTTTCTCCTACCAGATTTGTGGAAAATTTTATCTTTTGAAGAAGGCAATATTCTGTCAACGTTCAGCAGGTGTTCTGGGTGGTGGGTGTGTCTGTGGATGTCACTTTTGGTGAATTTGTGGGAGAGGGGTGTGCTCTGAGCATCTTTTTTACTCCACCATCTTTCCTCCTCCTTCACTTTTTCTTTTGATTGGAACACTTAGTCCATTGACATTTATAGTAGTTATTTTATAGATGTGGTTTTATTGCCATTTTGAAATTTGTTTTCCAGTTGATTTGGTATTTCTTATTTGTTTCTTTCTTTTATTTTTTTTTTATTTTTGTCATTTGATAAATTTCTTTTCTATAAGCTTGGTTTCTTTTTGGGTTTTATGACTCTTTATATACTTCTGATTTGTGGTTATCTTGTCTTTCAAGTATGGTAACCCCTTACTTCACCTGTTTGGTTTTAGTTGATAGTCATGTAGGCCCAAGTGCATCCTAAAAAGAAAGAAGACAAAAAGAAAGAAAAAAAAAAAAAGAAAGGGAACAAAATCTATATTCTCTTGCTCTCCTCTTTCACCTTTTATGATTTTGCTATTCTCTCTTTCTTTCTTGCTTTCTTTATTGACTTACTGACTTATTTATATCTTCATGTTTTCCCTTGCAATTCACTGTATTTATTGCATTTCCAATTATGGTTTCCTAATTTCTATAGCTTCCTGTTTATGTTTTATTTAGATTAGAACTTTCAATTTTTTTTTTAGCATAGATTTAGTACTGCTGAATTCTTTTAGTTTTGCTTGTCTGTGAAATTCTTTCTCTCTCTTTCTGTTCTAAAGGAGAGTCTTTCTAGATAGAATATCCTAGTTTGCAGCCTTTTCTCATTCAGGACGTTGAATATATTTTGCCACTCCCTTCTGTCCAGAAGTTTTTATGTAGAGAAATCTGCTGAATGCTTATGGGGCTCCCTTGTAACTAACATTTTGTTTTTCTCTCACTGCCTTTAGAATATTTTCTTTATCTTTAACTTTAACCATTTCAATTATAATATGTCTTGGTGTAGGTCTGTTTGGTTTCTTCTTGTTTGGGACCCTCTGTGCCTCCTGTACTTGGATAATTCTTTCCTTCTTAAGGTTTGGAAAGTTTTCAGTCATGATTACTTTAACCATATTTTCAATCCCCTTTTCTCTTTCTTCTCCTTCTGGGACCCACTATTATGCATAGGCTGGCACACTGTATATTATCTTGCTTTAATTGGTTTTTATTGGCTTTTCTGTCTGCTGTATTGGGTTATTTCTTTTATCTTGTCTCCTAAGTCATTTATTCATTCCTCTGCATTATCTAGTCTGCTTTTGATTGCCTGTAGTTGAATTTTCTATTTTTAACTAGCTCTTCTTTATAGTTTAAATTTTCTTTTCAAAGTTTTCTGTCTCTATTGATAGTCTCTTTTAGTTCTTTCAGTGTGTTGTTCATTCCCTTTTTGAAGTCTAGTAGACTATCAGTCTATTTTACTGATTGTACTTTCAGGGGATTTCTCTTGTTCTTTTAATTGAAAGTGGTTCCTCGGCTTCTTTATTTACTTATATTTCTCTGGCTCTATGTATTTCTTCTAGACCCGTTTCTGAGCTGTGGTGTGTAGTAGGCAGTGTGGGAGCACTTCAATTGTGAAGAAAAATAGGCAGATGTCCACTGGGGAGTTCCCTCTGTGGTGTTGTCTGTCACTTGTTATGCAGACTTACAAAGTACTATTTGTTGATGTTGGCTTTATCCCTGCCTTAGCTATGGGAATGTCAGCCACCTACTCTGGTGCCCCTCAGGTTCTGAGCCCCAGGAAACATCAGTGCAGATCCAGCAGTGTCAGTCCCTTGGACCTGCCTTAGCAAGTGTGTAGTCACACACATGAATTTGTGGTCCACTACAGGTTCAGCTCAAACCCCAATCCCGCATCCACATATGGAACCATACACCACCCTGTTGTAAATACCCTCACTGGCCACCCTTCTTGAGTCAGAACTCCACTCACTGCCTGTAAGTCCCAGAGGTGTGGATCCACAAAGTGACCAGAGAGAGCAAATCCACCCTCTCTGCCTGGGGCTGTAAACAAATCTCAGCCCCACCTGTGAAGTTGCAATGGCACAGGATATGGATTCAACATTCAGGTCTGCCTTTGTGCAGCAGTGTTGGCTATGACCAAGCCCCATTTCTCTTCTCATGAGAACACACCAACAATGGAGCCAAGTGGAGAAAGTGACTTTGGCACAGCCGTGCATCATTCCTCCCCCATTATACCAGCATTGGTGCTTTTTTATGAGAGTTTCAGTCTGTTCTGTTCCACACACACACACACACACACACAGCCAGAGCTCACACTGCCCTCTAGTTTCCTGATGCTGCCTCTCTGCAGTGTGACCCAGCCCTCTGCCTGGGCTCTTCACTGACTCCAGTAGCCAGTCCTGGCTCATCCCTGCTAGCTCATGTCTAGTGCTGGTCATCACAGGGACCCTCTGTGTCAGTTCCCCAGTTCTGCCTGCCATGCAGTTGCCACTGTCTCCTCCAAACCTTGGAAGCTCTGCTTCTTTCCTAGCTGATCTCCCAGCTAGAGAGGTTGTGTCCCAGTCTGAGGGTGCCTTTCTTCCTATGCTACTCTTTCCCTGCAGGATCAGTCCTGCACTGAATTTTTCTTTTTTCTTTTTATTCCTTACCATATTTTGTGAGAATCTTCCTGTATTTCAAAATGAGAGACAGTCTGCCAGAATTTAGGAGGCTTCTGTGCAATTCAGTGTTTTTGTAGATGTAATTCTTTGTGTATTTGTGGGAGAGGTCAAGCTGTGAGTCTGTCTACTCTGTCATTTTGGCTCCTTCAAATTTTAAAATAGGGCTAGGTCTTTCTTAATTACTGTCAACAAGCTGATGTAGTTTCCAGTGTACATGTCTTGTAATTTTTCCTTGCCTCTATTGGATGCTGATTCAGAACATACACAACCTTCTGGAAAAACATGTCCCACCCTGCCATTTGCTGCCAACTAGCTGGCCTGTGTCTGAGTCACCAAAAGGTTTTGTTCTTTATCTGATTCTTAATTCTTTAGAATTTATCATTTTACTCTCATAAATGCTGATTGTACTTGTAACAAATACTTTAAAATAAAAATAATAAACTTTATGCTGTGGATGCAATATGAATGAATCTCAAGTAACATATGCTTTAAATACCTTAGAATTAGTAAAGCAATATAGATACATTATGAACACTTGAAATGTTGCCTAAAGGAAAAGTGCAGAGATTTGCAAATCCCACCCCTAGAAGTGACCGTCATGAATGGCTTGGTGAACATCTCTCAGTCTCTATCTCTCTTATTCTCTCTGCCTCTGTCTCTCACACACCACAAGATTCATTTAAATCTATGATGATTTGACACATATGTGGTCATAGATGGCATCTGGGATGTAGATGATGGATTAACAAGCATCCAAACTGAGGGCTTCCTTGACATCAGGTAAAGACCTAGCAGTCATTTTTCCAGCTGCACAACAATCATTCCTCCATGTGAACCAGAACTGATGAATCCCACCCCCTCTCCATGAACATTAGTGTTGCTTCCAATCTCCTACTAGTTAAACCAGAACTGTGATGAACATCCTTGAAAAGACATCTTTGAAAAATTGTGCAAGAATTTTAGTATGATCAACACTAAGCATCAGCACTACTCGGAAAGGGGTGGACTTGTGGAACTGTAATTCATCCTGCATACTGTTCTCCCAGAGAGGAGTGTCTGCTCACTCTTCCCTCCAGGGGATCTACTGTGGCCTCTGCCTCCTCATGTTGTCACTAGAGCTGATTGTCACCAGGCTAAAGTCCAGCCAGTGTGATGGTGACCAATGCTGTCTCCAAAGTGTGTACATCTTTGTGCATCCTCACTTGAGAGGTCAAGCACCTCTAATATACACTGGCCACCTGCATTGCCTTTTGTTGGAATTGCATGTGTTTGTTCTGTTTCTGTTTAGAACACAGTGTTTCAAGAAGTTTTTGGACCACAGGGATGTGAAACCTTTCTCTGACTTTAGGTTATGAAAAATGATTTTTCCAGGTTGTGGTTTGACTTTCATGGCTGTTGAATATTTTTATTTTTTATTTTGTAGGTTATGTTTTGCCACAGGAAGAGCTAAGCATCTCCCTTCTGGCTCTGGTTTCACACATAGAATAGCAGTGCCTATCTCGAGATTATGCACATAGTTACTAAAAATTTTCATTTTGTACATCTCATGTTTAATCCACCTGGGTTTCCCTTTCAAATAACCAAAATGCTACTTCAAGTAAAAAAAAAAAAAAAAAAAACCAGTCCCTTGTTAAAATATGAGAGCAGACACAAACAGCCACCTTTTGTATGATTTCATTGATAGGGAACATCCAGGGTAGGGAAAGACACAAAGAAATAGGATTAGGGCTTGTCAGGGGCTGGGGGAGGGAGAAAAGAGAATGTGTGCTTTGGATACAGGGTTTTATTATGAGGAAAGAAACAGTCTGAAACTAGACAGTGATGATGGTTACACAGCATTGTGAATGCACTTAATGTTCCTGAATTGCACAATTTAAAATGGAAAAACATCTAAATTTTATTATTGTAAACTTAAAACATAAAAATAGATGATACTCTAAATGACATGAAAGAAAACAAGGAAATTACAGAAAAAACAAACAAAAATGATGCCAGGAGAAAGGAAGTAAAGTTTGGGTCTGGGAGTGGGTTGATTCTGAGAATTAGATGAGAGTGTTGGTGTTTGCAGAGGCATCTCAGCCCGTAGGGGTGGTGATGCCTGAATTGGCTCTGGGTCTCATAGAAGTGTGTGTGTAGGTGCAGGAGGAGCTACAAGATCAGGCTCAGGGTCTCCCTGCAGGACTGGTAAAGTAACCTGTCTCTAGGTCTCCTGTAGGGCTAGTATTACAGTCTCCCTGCAGAGCTGGTGGGATGTGACACGGTTCTGTGTTTTTTGCAGGTGCAGGTTCGGGTTCCCCTGCAGGGTTGGTAGAATGGGACCCAGTCCTGTGTCTCCTGCAGGATCCAGCTCAGGATCTCATGCAAGACCAGGCTCAGGGTCTCCTTGTAAGGCTTGTGGAATGAGACCCCATCCTTTTTCTCCTGCAGCAGCAGATTCATGGTGTCCCTGCAAGGTTTTGCAATTTCACCCTACTCTGTATCACCTGCAGGAGCAGGCTCAGACTGTCCCTGCTGGGTTGATGGAATATGACCCATCTCTGATTCTCTTGCAGAAGCAGGCTCAGGGTCCCTCTACAGGGCTAGTCAATTTTGTTCCAGTCCTAGGTCCCTTGCAGGTGCAGGATTGGAGTCTTGTTTCAGGGCTGGTGAAATGTGACTCAGCTGTTGGTCTCCTGCAGAAACAGGCAGAGTTTCTCCCTGCAAGCCTTGTGGAATGAGACCCAGTGCTGGGTCTCCTACAGGAGCATGCTCGGGGTCTCTATGCAGGGCTAGTGGAATTGGACCTGGCTAATGGTCTCCCTGCAGTGCTGTTGGAACTGGTCCAATTCTTGGGTGTCTTGAAGGTGCAGGCTCTAAGTCTCCCTGCATTGCTGGTGAAATGTGAGCCAGTTGTGGTTCTCCTGAAGGAACAGTCTCAGGGTTTCCCTGCAGGGCTGGTGGATGGGACATAGTCCTGGGTCTCCTGGAGGAACAGGCTCTGGGTCATTTTAGAGCTGTTGCAATATGACCAATCTCAGGTTCTCCTGCAGGAGTAGGCTCGGGTCCTTCCTGCAGGGCTAGTGGAATTGGACATGGCTCATGGTCTCCCTGCAGTGCCATTGGAATTGGTCCAATTCTTGGGTCTTTTGAAGGTGTAGGTTCTAAGTCTCCCTGCATTGCTCATGGAATGTGACCTGGCTCTGGTTCTTCTGCAGGAGCAGGCTGATAAATTACCTGTAGGGCTGGTGGAATGTGACATGGCTCTTAGTCTCCTGCCAGAGCTGATTCAGGGTCTTTCCACAGGGCTGGTAGAATTGGTCCCAGCCCTGGGTCTCCTGCATGTGCAGGCTCAGGTATCCCTGCAGGGCTTGTGGAATGTGACTGGGTTTCTGTTTCCTTCAGGGGTAGGCTCAGACTCTCCTTGCAGTGTTGCTGGAATGGCACATGGCTCTGAGTTTCCTGTAACAGCAGTCTTATGTTCTTCCTACAGGGCTAGTGGAATATGACTCAGACCTTGGTCACTTGCAGGAGCAGGCTAGTTTTCTCCCTGCTGGGATGGTGGAATCAGACCCTGTCCTGGGTCTTCTGCAGAAGCAGGCTCCAGGTCTTCCGGCAGGGCTGTTGGAACATGACCCCATCACTGGTTCTGCTTCAGGAGTAGGCACAGGGTCTCCTTGCAAGGATAGTGTAATTGGACCCAGCTCAGGGGTCACTACAGGGCTGATGGAATGTGACCTAGCTCTGTGGTTCCTGCAAGTGTAGGTTCTGTGTCTCACTTCAGGGTTGGTTTAATGGGACCCATTCCTGGGTCTCCTGTAGAAGTAGGCTCAGAGTCTCCCTGCAGGGCTGATGGAATGGGTCCCATCTCTGGGTCACCTGCCAGAACAGATTTGGACTCTACCTTCAGGCTGGAGGAATTGGGCCTGTTCTTGCATTTCCTGCAGGAACAGGCCTTGGGTCTTCCTGGAAGAATACTGTAATATGACCCATCTCTGGTTCTCTTGCAGGAGAGGCTCCTGGTCTTCCTAGAAGGTTAGCAGAATTTGTCCCATTCCTTGGTCCAAGGCTCAGGGTATCCCTGCAAGGTTGGTGGAATGGGACCTAGTCCTGTGTCTCCTGCAGCAGCAGGTTCTGTTCTCTTTGCAGGGCTGGTGGAATGTGACTCCACACTGTAGTATTTTTTGCAGATGCAGGCTTAGGGACCCCACCAGAACTGTTGGCTCTTAGTCTCCTATGGGAGCAGGTGAGTGATTCCATGCAGAGCTGGTGGAATTCGTCCCAGTCCTCGGTCTCTTGCAATTGCAGGCTCAGTGTCTCCCTGCAGGGTTTGTGGAATATGACTTGGCTGTTTGTATCCTGCAGGAGCAAGCCTAGGGATTACCTGCAGAGCTGGTAGAATGTCACACAACTCTTGTTCTTCTGCGGGAGCTGGCTCATATTCTCTGTGAAGGGCTTGGTCTCCCCCAGGAGCAGGTTTGTAGTCTCACTACAGGGCTGGTGTTATGTGACCCGCTCTGTGTTTTCTGCAGATGCAGTCTCAGTGTTTGACTGCAGGTTTGTTGGAATGGGACGAAGTCCTGGTTTTCCTGGAGTAGCAGGCTAACAGTCTCCCTTCTGGGATATTGGAATGTGACCCAGTCATGTGTTTCCTGCTGAAGTGGCCTCAGGATATCCCTGCAGGGCTGTTGGAATTGTACCTTGCTCTGTATCACCTGCAGGATCAGGTTTGTGCTCTCCCAGCAAGTCTGGTGGATTTGGACCTATTCCTGGGTCTCCTGCAGGAGCAGGTTTTCAGTCTTCCTGCAGGGCTTCTGGAATATGACATATCTCTAACTTTCCTGCAGGATCAGGCTTGTGGGTCACCCAGCAAGGCTAGTGGGATTGGACCCACTTCAAGGTCTTAGTGCATGGCTGATGGAATGGGACCCAGTCCTGGGTCTCCTGCAGGAATTGGCTCAGAGTCTCCCTGCAGGACTGGTGAAATTGGACCCATTCCTGAGTCTCCTGCAGGAGGAGGCCCTGCATCTTCCTGGAGGGATGGTGGAATATGACAGAGATCTGGTTCTCCTGCAGGAATAGGCTCAAGGTCTCCCTACAAGGCTAGTGGAATTGGACATATTCCTGGATCCATTTCAAGTGAAGGCTTGGGGGTCTTCCTACACAGCTGGTGGAATGTGATTGGGCTCTGAGTCTTCTGCAGGAATAGGCTCAGGGTATCCTTGAAAGATTGGTGAAATGGGACACAGTGCTGTGTCTCTTGCAGTAGCAGGCTCAGGTTCTCCCTACATTGTTGGTAAAATTGGACCTGGCTCTAATTCAACTGCAGTAGCAGACTGTGGGTATACCTGCATGGCTGGTTTAGTGTGAAGGAACAGCAAGTCTTAATACATTGGCCCACTCCTGGGAAAAGTATAAACAGGGCTTGGTGCATGGTCTCTTGTATTGTCTGAAAAAGCCCCTTGAGATGTGTTGATTCTGATGACCTCTTCCAAGAACTTGAACACTTTTAGAATCTCTGCCAACTCATCTTGTTTAGACTGAAGGAATCTGCCTTTCATCAGTTCTTGGAATAGAGATCAACACAAAATGAAAGAGGGAAGAAAAAATTACCAATCTATCTATTGAGAAATCAGCTGGACATTAGAAAGTTATCTTGCAATGCACTTGTTTCTATTTTGGTGCATTTAGAATCATTTCTTTATTATCAATTTTGGCCATTTAAATTAGAATATATATTGTTGTAGGCCTACTGGGGTTCATTATGCTTGGACCCTCTGTGCTTCCTGTGTTGAGATAGCTGGTTCTATCTTTGGTTTAAGAAAATTTCAGTCTGATTTCTTCAAATATCTTTTCAAACCATTTGTCTTTCTTCTTTTCCATGTGGGATCCCTATGAGCCATAGACTGGTATGTTTTCTCTTACCCCAGGTTTCAGTTGCATTGCTTGCATTGGTTTTCACTTGCTTTTCTATGTCGTGTTCTGACTGAGTGATTGTGGTTATCCTGCTTTCGAAGTCACTTATTTGTTCCTCTGCATTATCTAGTCCGATTTGGACTGTCTTTAGCTTAGCTATTCTCACCGTTGAGCTTTCTGATTATATTTGGCTCATCTAAAGTGTTTCTCTTTCCATTTATACTAGCCTGCATTTGTATTCATAAACTCAAGATTTCCTTCAGTGTTTTTATGTCCTCCCTTTTCAAGTCATGTTCTAGTAAATTTTGGTGGTCTAATACATTGGATGTTCTTTCAGGAGACTCCTGTCCTTTGAAAATTTGGAATGGTTCTTTTAAATTTATTATATCTCTCTATCGCTATGGGTTAAGGATTATCAGTTATCTATTATAGACTTGAACAGCTTTTGTAAGTGAAATCATTTCTGTGCACATTTAGTATTAATACTGTGAGGATTGTTTTTGGTTTTTAATGATGCCATGCATTCCTTTTGTGTCTGTTGCCTGTTATACCTATGATTGCTAGTGTGGTTTTTGTTGTGGTGAATACAACCTATTCTAGTAAAGTTAGCAGAGTGTCATTTTGGTTAAATGCTTATCATAGCTCTGACAGTGCTGGGACTAGTAATTTTTGCTAGAATAGAGGCTTCCAAATGGTTTCTGGGCTGCCAGCTGGATATGTGGATGGGGAATGTTTCCAATACACTCTCATGAAAGTGCATTCGTCCTTACTATTGCCACGGAAAAGTCAAAATTTTATAATGGGTTCCCTCAGGTTCTCTGCAAACAAAAACAAAAGTGGAAACAAATCTAATGATGTCACACATTAGAACCTGTTGAAGCATGCAGTGCCACAGTTGGGTCCTTAGTGTAGTACTGGGTCAGCACCACAACTATTGTTGCATTAGCATGTGGTAGTCAAGGCTGATGGAAAGGCTTCAAATTCACCTATTTTTCAGCAGATCTCTGCTCCAAGAACTCTTGCAATAAGGCATTGGAACTCAAAGGCAAGCATGAGGCATTTCAAAAACCTCTGCTTTGGACAATAAGAAATTTCAATCCTGCCTATGAAAGTTGCAGATCCTTGGGCTATAGAATCTGATTTCAACAATAAATTGCCCGGGATTCTACAAACTAGATGAAGACGGCTCTGAATGAGACCCATTTCTCCTTTATGGAGAAAATGAGCAATTATACCATGGATGTGGAAAGACTGTGACTAAGGCCCTGGGTTACTAAGCTAATCCACAACACATATGCCAGCAGATTTAATATTAAGAGAGGACCAAGGCAGGTCTGTTCTCTAGATAGTACCAACCACAGCCCAAAACAATCTCCAAACCCCTGGGAATAAATTTGTGACATCAGCCACAGCCCTAACACACAGATTCCACAGGCACACCTAGCTCAAAATTAACAGGTGGAGTATTGGTCTGGGAATGAATTGCAGAGAAATTTTGTGATTATTGCTTTCAGATATGTCAACCAAACGTCCACTATGCACTCTTTTAACCCTCAGCACATTGTCTTCCATCTCAAATGACCTGTCCACTTTAGAGTGTGCATTCCAGTAAAACACAGTTTCCCCTTTACTGCTCCCTCACCAAAGGCCAGGTCCTGCACTGATTTCCATTCTCTAATTTGCCTTCTACTCTTTCCAGGTTATGTGAGAGTTTTCTGACTTTTGAAGTAAGAGATGTTTGGGCATTTTTCAGCAGGGTTCCTGAGCCAAGGGCTGGGAGAGTGTATGTTTATCTTGCTGTATACATGGGAGAGATTGAGCGAAGTTTGCACTGGTACTCTGCCAGTTTGGCATGGATAAATTAACACAATTTAGTCATAAATCACAGACACTTGATTCTTGTTTAGCTATTTTTCTGTATATCAATTGTGGGAGGATGTGTCCGAAAACTCCAGGTCTGACAATGTGTTCATACCTCAGTTGCAGACTTTCAAATAATAAACAGAATTGAATTACATACATGGGAAATGTATCATAATAAAGACAGTTTTAGAAACATACTAAATCTAACTATAAGACAGTGTTGCCAAATTTACGTACCAGCTTGAAATATCCAAATAAGAAAAATGCACAGAAAATATAAATTAGCAGCCAAAATTCATGAAGGAGGCAGGTCAACAGTTTTCTCTTGGTGCCTCCAGCACTAACAGAAACAATGAAATAATTCTTAGAACCATTAACAACCACAACCCTAGGTTTCCATTGTGCATATGGTTCCCTTTCCTAATAATGACACTTACTGGTCAATGTTGGCGATTCAAGGGGAAAAATTATTATTTAGGAAACCACAAAGAAACCCAAACAATGTATTTTTACATAGGCTTGGTTTCAATAGCACTTAGAGATATTATAGATATGAGAACACTGCCGCAGCTTTGCTAGGCTATTGAGAATCATGTGCTCGTCTATCAAAGATGAGAATGTTTAATCGACTAATTATGTTGAGAAAAGCAATTTAACCCAAAAAATACAGCAATCACATTATATCCTGCTCCTAGGACTTGACAAAACTGAAAAGATGGTCCACAAAAAAAGTGTCACTACATATTTATCCCAACAATTACACTTCATTTCAATAACTGAATTATAATAGTTACAAATACTGTTTTGAATAAATTAGGATAAATAAATATCCAAATTCAGGCAAAAAAATTCACTCACTTACAAAACTCTCTTCACACCAAAGTAGACATAAGCCCAGCATTTGCTGAATCTAGGGGAAGATCATCATTTCAAGTTGTGAGTGAAGAATTCAATACCAATCTATTTTAGTCGAGAGTAGTTGACAAAGGAGGAGTTCACTGTTGTGCACAGAATGTGAAGGAGGAGGAACTCTGATACTAGGAGGGGCTTGCTCAGCTCCTACTGGCTTCTTTGCAACTCAAGTGCTGATTCTTTGAAATAGATACATGAGGGGAGGTGAGGGAAGAGCAAGTGATTGATACCAAGGGCCAACCCTGGGAAAAGGCTTACCTGTGTCTTGTGCTTGGTCGTCTGAGTGGTGTATAAATGCCCCTTGGGATGTGTGGATTCTCACGACCTCTTCCAAGAACATGAGCACTTTTATCATCTCTGCCATCTCTTCTCTTTTAGACGTCAGTAATCTTGGACCCGTTCTTGGAGCAGAGAATTGAGTGACTTTCTCAAGTGCACGTTGACACTCCATATGTTTCTGCCAGTATCAGCGAGGTTCAATATGTCTCATGAATGCCTTTCGAGCCTGGTATTCTCAACAGAATTCTCCATGCCAGTATTCTCCACTGTAGCAGAACAACTCTCATCAATGTGTTTGCATCTCACCTCAATCCATGCAGCCAGCTTTCCTGCCAGCTTCCTTCATGTCTCCTATAAAGTCAAATTCTAAAGGACAGGGCAAGTCTGAAAGTACCTCGGAGCCTCACCTGTAAGCTGATGACAGGCAGATCTTCCACTGTATGCCCTTTCAGTTTCTGGAAACTGACCCGTGAACTCAGGCCATTGCGCAGCATGAGTATCTCGAACTTACACAGATTCCCGAAAAAGAGACTTAAGCCAAGCTCCATAGAGGGCGGTACCGCCTCCATGACACTGATCCACCCACAGAATTCTACCCAGTTACCTTGGATCCACCAGCCACAACAATCCTGGTGGAACACACCAAGATTCCACCTGGAATCCAACCGGTAACTACCATCCCCAATGGTTGCTGCACCTTGTCAGTGTTGGGGGAGGGTCTGCATCAGACGAGAGGTTCCAAAGTTAAATGTGATTCTCTCCATTAGCGTCCCATGATCCGTTTTTTCTTCCCTCTATCCTTTTGTACAGATCTGTATACACAGTACAAATGGAGGGAATTCTGTCCATGTTAAGTTTATGGTTTCACACGTCTTTAAACTTTCTAATAGTTAACATTACACAAAGACCTACTATAAGAATCTTTTGTTTGTGTAATATCCATTCACCCACAATGCATATCCGTCTGTTGCTTTTCTGCTGAAATACACACACTCTCAGAACATGGATCCATTTTTTTCATGGGGGCTGAAATTCCTAGAAGTGAAACCAATCCCAATGTGCACTTTCCTGTCTGTCTCTTTTGCTCTTAGTACAGTTTTGCAGAGCTACTTGTCTTTGTTATAGGTGTATGCCATTTATTCTCTACGTAGGTTTGAATATGCCATTCATTGATCCTGTTGGAAGACATGTAATACTATATCACGGACTATGACTCCATCTTATTCAAAATCGGCATTTGGGTTAGGTCACGATATGATCTTATGAATCAATATTTATGAAAATTAATTCATGCATCTGTTTTCTGAATACATGTGTGTTGATTACATGCAAGCCTCGATACTGGGTCAATGCAGGCTGAATAATCCTTGACATCACTTTGAGTAATTTATTTTGAATTATCATGTTTCATTTGGATAGATGTCAGCCAACTGTACACTTTTTGTGTTTATTTGTTTGATTGTTTGTTTGCTTGTTGTCTGTTTTGCAAACACATTACGCCATGCATCTCTCCGTTTGCTTCAGAGAGTCATGTAAGCTGATTTACTTAGTATAGTGCTGAAAATCACCTGATTTCCTGCTCCCCACACCCATCTTCAGGATTTTGATTTCCTCATTGCCTTCTTGTTTATTCTTTGCAACTCATTGCTCTTCTAGCATTTCCAATAATTGTGTTCTTATTTATATTTCTACTTGCTACTTTTAGATTCAGGGTGGAATTCTCAATCTTCCTTTAAGGATAAGTTCCTAACTACTGAATTCTTCTAAGGTTTGCCAGTCTGAGAAATTATCTAGCTCTGCCTTTAATAGGAATGGCACTCTTGTAGCATAGGCTACCATAGATTGCAGCTTTTTCTTATTCAGGATTTGGTCTAAGTCCTGTCACTCCTTCCTATCCTGCAATATTCCTCTCGATATATAAGATGAAACAAATCTGGAGGTAGTGTTGTGACTAAGTTACCTTCTTCTAGGTGCATTTAAAATCACTCGGTTGATCATGAACTTTGTTGATTTGAATAATACTGCTGAATGTAGATGTATTGGGTTTCCAACTCCTTTGGTATGTGTACTTTCTGATTTCGTATACCTCATTATTTCTTGTCTTTCAGCAAGTTTCAGTCTGACTTTTCTACAATTATCTTTTCAGGCTTATTTTGTTAATCTTGCTTTTCCATCTGGGACTCTTACCAATCATACTCTTTCATGCTTTGTCTTATCCCAGGCTTCAATAGCAATGTTTGCATTGGTTTGCACTTCTTTCTCTATGTCTTCTTCTGATCGAGGGATTTCTGTTCCCCTGTCTTCACAGTCTTTCACGAATCCGTCTGCATTATCAAGTCTGCATTGGACTGACTTTAGCCCTGGTATTGTCTCATCCTTGGGTTTTCTGATATTGTTTGGCTCGTTTTTAGAGTTTCTCTTCCCCTTTCCCGGTATTCTGCCTTTTGTGATTCTGAGACACTGTTGTACTTCATGTTTTCCTCACCTCAGTTTTCAATACATACTCTGGTATCGTTTTGCAGTCTAGATGTTTGAAAGCTTATTTTTTGGGCCTTCAAATTCTTTGGAACTGAAAATCGCACGTCCTGTTTCTTTTACTATACTTCTTTAAATCTACTGGTCAAGTAATATCAGGTATATAATAAAGATTTATAGGGCTTTGTTAAGCGAAAATTTTAGACCATTGGGTGTAAAAAGTTCCATGATATTACTGTGAGGAAAATTTTCCCTAGGCATTGATGCCATGTCCTGTTCCTGTGTGTGTTGTCTGGTATAACTCTAATTGCTGGTGTTGCCTTTATTGTGATGAGCACACCATATTATTTCAATTAGTAAAACTTCATTTTATTGCACTTACCTCACAATTCTGAAAGTGCAGAGTACACTTCCTCTTCTGGAAATGAAGCTTAAAGGTTGTAAGCTCGGCATTCTGCTGTACGTCATATTGGAGTCTTTCCAAAACAGCAAACTGAGAGTGCGCTTGTGCTTTCTATTGCCATGGGAATGTCCCAATGTTACCAGTTCTTCCCAGAGCTTCTCTGTCTACAGAAACACCAGTGGAAACATATGTATGGATGTCATACATCAGGGCCTGCTGGAATGATCCCGCAGACCGATCTTTGTGTCCTCTGGGCAGTACCATGTCAGTGCCAACCAAAATGTAGCATCTGCATTTGGGAGATAATGCTGAAGGAAATCCTTCAACTTCACACGTTGTGGACTTTGACCACTCTTCCTTGATCCCTCATCCTTGGGTCATGGGTGCACGAATGCAACCACAGAGCTGTACCGATTACTGTCCCTCAAACCAATCCGTAATCCCTGTCCAGGTTATGACTGTAGCAGATCCTGAAGCTTTTAATACTGATTTCAAACACAAGGGCCACTGAATCCCTCAGACCAGATGCACGGCTTCTCTAGTTGAGCCCCACACATGCTCTATTGGCAAAATGCAAAATTGATTCTGGGCCTGCAAGATGCAGTGGATGTGGCCATGGCACATATCGAAAAACTCAACCTCACACGCCAATGTGGTTGCTTTCTTACTGGGGTAACAGTTCGGTTTGCTCTCTTGATAGAACCCACCACAACCCACAACACACTCCAGATCCCTGAGACTGAGCGTGTGCCATTATCTGTAGCTCTATACCTCATTTTCCGCTGCCTCTGCTAGCTCAAATTTGGCAGATCGAATCTTGGTCTCAGAATCAATTGTGGGGATATTTTGTGCTGATTTCTATGAGTTATGTCAGCCAAGAATCTGCTGTGCACTCTTCTAACACTCAGCGCATTACCTACAGTCCCATGTGTGCTGTCCGCTTGAGAGTGTGCATCCAACTAAAACAGAGTTTCACCTTTGCTGCTCCATCAGCAGAGGTCAGATCCTGCACAGGTTTCCATTCTGTACTTTGCCTTCTCCTGCTTCCAGGTTTCCTGAGGCCTCATCCTGTCTTTGAAAGAAACAGACCACTCTTCGGAAAGTGTCCTGTACCAAGGGCTGGGTCAGTGGAAGTTTACATTGCTGTGTACATGGGAGGGAGTGAGCGCAGGTTGCACTGGTTCTCTGCCAACTGGGCATCGATAAATCAACACTTTCCAGATGTAATTCACAGCAATGTGATGTTTGTTTAGCTCTGTTTTCTATAAAGCCATGGTTGGAGGGATTGTCCGAAGACTCCAATTTTCACATTGTGTTGATAACACAGTTGCAGTTTTTAAGAAGGTTAATAGAATTGATTTACATGTTTTGGGATTTATATGAAAATGAAGTTAGTGTTTGAAGCGTACAAAATTTACCTAGAAGTCAGACTTGTCAATTTTTGTAACATTATGTCAGCTCTAAGAAAAATGTAGACAGATAGAAAGTAAAATCGCAGTCCAAAATGTTGAAGGGGACATGTCAACTCTTTAATGTTGAAGCCTCCAACAGAAACAGGAACCATGAAGTACCTATTGAAACCATGAAATAACCGAGAACCTGGGTTTCCGTTGTGTATGTGGCGCCCTATACTCCCAATGACACATACTGGCCAATGTTGGCATTTCAAGGTGTAACATTCCTCTCTAGGAAAGTACAAGAAAAACCAAACAAAATATACACATTTAGGCTTGATTCCAAAAGCACATACAGGCATTTTAGCTATGAGAACCCTGCTGCAGCTATGCTAGGCTATTGAAAAACATGTGTTCTTCTATCAGTGATGAGAACGCTTAATCATCCGATCATGTTGGGTAAAGCAATTTAACACAACCAAGTCTGCACCCCCAATATATCGTGCACCCGGTGCTTGACTGAAGAGAAAGACGGCCCACAAAACCTGTGTCTTTAAAGGCTTTCACGAATTTTACAGTTCAGGTCACTATCTGACATAATATTTACCTATATATACTGTCTTGAAAAACTGAGGCTTAGTACATATTCAAGTTCAGTCAAAGATTCCTCTCACTTACCACACTCCTTTCACCCCAGACAAGACATGAACCCAGCATTTGCTGAATCTAGGGGAAGGTCATCATTTCTTTGTGTGAGCTAAGTATTCAATTCCTAACTATTTTAGGCGAGAGTATTTGACCTTTAAGGAGTTCACTGTTGTTCACAGAGTGTGAAGATGGAGGGACTCTGATTCTAGGAGGGGCTTGCTCTTCTCCTACTGGTTTCATTGCAGCTCAGGTTCTGATCCTTTAAAATGGATGCCTGAGTGGAGGGAAGGGAAGAGCAAGTGCTTGATAGCAAGGCCCAAACCTGGGAAAAGGCTTACCTGGGCTTGGTGCATTTTGGTCTGAATGGTTTGTAAATGCCCCTTGGGACCTGTGGATTCTCACGACTTCTTCCAAGAACATGAGCGCTTTTATCATCTCTGCCATCTCTTCTCTTTTAGACGTCAGGAATCTTGGAGCCGTTCTTGGAGCAGAGAATGGGGTGACTTTCTCAAGTGCACGTTGACACTCCGAATGTTTCTGCCAGTATCACAGAGGTTCAGTAGGTCTCATGAATGTATTTCGAGCCTGATATTCTCTAGAGATGTCTCCATGCCGGTATTCTCCATTGTAGCAGAACAACTCTCATCAATATGTTCGCATCTCTCCTCAATCCGTGCAGCCAGCTTTTCTGCCAGCTTCTCTTCGTGTCTCCCATAAAGTCGACTTCAACAGGACTGGGCAAGTCTGAAAGTACCTCGGAGCCTCACCAGTAAGCTGATGACAGGTAGTTCTTCCACTGTCTGCCCTCTCAGTTTCTGGAAACTTACCCATGAACTTAGGTCTTTGGGCAGCAGCATTATCTCGAACTTACACAGCGTCCCGAAAAAAGACCTAAGCCACACTCCACAAAGGGCGGCAGCCCCTCCATCACACTGATCCACCCACAGAATTCTGCCCAGTTACCTTGGATCCACCAGCCACAACAAGCCTCACGGTACACACCAATATTCCACCTAGAAAGCAATCGGTAACTGCCATCCCCAATTGTTGCTGATTATTGTCAGTGTTGGTGGAGGGGCTGCATCAAATGAGAGGTTCTTAAGTTAAATGAGACTCTATCCACTAACATTGCATTGTCCTTTTATCTTCCCTCTTTCCTTTGGTTCAGATCTGTATATTCAGTACAAACGGAGGGAAGTGTGTCCATTTTTATTTTATGGTTTCTCACGTCTTGAGACTTTGTAACAGCTCAGAGTACACAGAGACCTCACTAAAGGAATCTCATGTTTGTGTAATATCCATTCACCCAGAATACATATCCTTCTGTTGCTTTCTGCTGAAACACCCACGCTCTCAGAAAATGGATCCATTTGTTTCATGGGGGCTGAAATTCCGAGAAATGAAACCAATCCCAATGTGCACTTTACTGTCTGTCTCGTTTGCTCTTAGTACAGTTTTTCAGAGCTACTTGTCTTTGTTATAGGCTTATGCCATTTCTTCTCTACTTAGGGTAGTATATGGCATTCATTCTTGCTGTTGGAAGTATTGTAAGTCTATATCACGGACTATGACCAAATCTTATTCAAAATCGGCATTTGGGTTAGGTCACAATATGCTCTTATGAATCAATATTTATGAAGATTAATGCACGCGTCTGTGTTCTGAATACAAGTGTGTTGAATACATTTAAGCTGCGATACTCTGTTGATGCGTGCTGAATGATCCTTGACATCAATTTGAGTATTTTGTTTTGAATACTCATGGTTTCTTTGGTATATGTCAGCCAACCGTACCCTTTTGGTGTCTGTCTGTTTGTTTGATTGTTTGTTTGTTTGCTTGTTGTTGGTTTTGCAAACACATTAGGCCATGCATCACTCCATTTGCTTCAATCAGAGAGTCATATATGTGAATCACTTAAGATAGTGCTTAAAATCACCTATGATTTCCTGCTACCCTCTCCCATCTTATGGCTTTGATGTCCTCCTTGCCTTCTTCTTGTTGTTGGTTGTAACTCACGCTCTTCTTGCATTTCCAGTAATGGTTTTTCTTATTTCCATTTCATCTTGCTACTTTTCCATTCAGGGTAGAATTCTCAATCTTTCTTTTAGGATAAGTTTTGAACTGCTGAATTCTTTTAAGCTTTGCTGGTCTGTGAATTTCGCTAGCTCTGCCGTTATTAGAAATGGCAGTCATGTGGCATAGGCTACCCATGATTACAGCTTGTTCTCATTCAGGTTATGGCCTATGTAATTTCACTCCTCCCTGTTCTGCAATATTTCGGCCGAGTTATGAACTGAAACCACTCTGGAGGTTCTGTTGTGACTAAATTGTTTTCCTCTAGATGCATTTTAAATCACTGGGGTGATCATGAACTTTGTTGATTTGAATTATACAGCTGCAATTACGTCTATTGGGATTCCACCTCCTTTGGACACTGTGTAGTTCCTGAATTCGTATAGATGATTCTTTCTTGTCTTTCAGCAAGTTTCAGTCTGACTTTTCTACAAATATCTTTTCAGGGTTTTTTTTGTTAATCTTGCTTTTCCATCTGGGACTCTTACCAATCATACTCTTTCATGATTTGTCTTACCCCAGGCTTCAAAAGCAATGTTTGCATTGGTTTGCACTTCTTTTTCTATGTCTTCTTCTGATCGAGGGATTTCTGTTCCCCTGTCTTCACAGTGTTTCCCGAGTCCATCTGCATTATCAAATCTGCTTTGGACTGACTTTAGCCCTGATATTGTCCCATCCTTTTGTTTTCTGATATTGTTTGGCTCGTTTTTAGAGTTTCTCTTCCCCGTTCCTGGTATACTGCCTTTTGTGATTCTGAGACACTGTTGTACTTCATGTTTTCCTCACCTCAATTTTCAATACTTGCTCTGGTAGTGTTTTGCAGTCTAGATGTTTGAAAGCTTATTTTTTGGGCCTTCAAACTCTTTGGAACTGAAAATTGTACTTCCTGTTTCTTTTACTATACTTCTTTATCTCTACTGGTCAAGTAATATCAGGTATTTACTATTGATTTATAGGGCTTTTTTAAGTGAAAATTTTAGACCATTGGGTGTACAGAGTTCCATGATATTTCTGTGAGGACAATTTTCCCTAGGCATTGATGCCATGTCCTGTTCCTGTGTGTGTTGTCTGGTATATCTCTAATTGATGCTGTTGCCTTTGTTGTGATGTGCACACCATATTATTTCAATTAGTAAAACGTCGTTTTATTTCACTTACCTCACAAATCTGAAAGTGCAGAGTACACTTCCTCTTCTATAAATGAACCTTAAGGTTTTCAGCTCGGCATTCGGCTGTACGTCATATTGGAGTCTTTCCAAAACAGCAAACTGAGGGTGCGCTTGTGCTTTCTATTGCCATGGGAATATCCCAATGTTATCAGTTCTTCCCAGAGCTTCTCTGTCTACAGAAACACCAGTGGAAACATATGTATGGATGTCATACATCAGGGCCTGCTGGAATGATCCCGCAGACCAAACTTTGTGTCCTCTGGGCAGTACCATTTCTGTGCCATCAAAAATGTAGCATCTGCATTTGGGAGATAATGCTGAAGGATATGTTTCAACTTCTCACATTGTGGACTTTGACCACTCTTCCTTGATCCCTCATCCTTGGGTCATGGGTGCACGAATGCAACCACAGAGCTGTACCGAATACTCTCCCTCAAACCAATACATAATCCCTGTCCAGGTTATGACTGTAGCAGATCCTTAAGCTTTTAATACTGATTTCAAACCCAAGGGCCACTGAATCCCTCAGACCAGATGCACGGCTTCTCTAGATGAGCCCCACACGTGCTCTATTGGCAAAATGCCAAATTGATCCTGGGCCTGCAAGATGCAGTGGATGTGGCCATGGCACATATCGAAAAACTCAACCTCACACGCCAATGTGGTTGCTTTCTTACTGGGGTAACATGTCGGTTTGCTCTCTTGATAGAACCCACCACAACCCACAACACACTCCAGATCCCTGAGACTGAGCGTGTGCCATTATCTGTAGTTCTATACCTCATTTTCCGCTGCCTCTGCTAGCTCAAATTTGGCAGATCGGATCTTGGTCTCAGAATCAATTGTGGGGATATTTTGTGCTGATTTCTATGAGTTATGTCAGCCAAACATCTGCTGTGCACTCTTCTAACACTCAGCACATTACCTACAGTCCCATGTGTGCTGTCCGCTTGAGAGTGTGCGTCCAACTAAAACAGAGTTTCACCTTTGCTGCTCCATCAGCCGAGGTAGGATCCTGCACAGATTTCCATTTTCTACTTTGCCTTCTCCTGCTTCCAGGTTTCCTGAGGCCTCATCCTGTCTTTGGAAGTAACAGACCACTCTTCGGAAAGTGTCCTGTACCAAGGGCTGGGTGAGTGGAAGTTTACATTGCTGTGTACATGGGAGGGAGTGAGCGCAGGTTGCACTGGTTCTCTGCCAACTGGGCATCGATAAATCAACATTTTCCAGTTGTAATTCACAGCAATATGATGTTTGTTTAGCTCTGTTTTCTATAAAGCCATGGTTGGAGGGATTGTCCGAAGACTTCAATTTTCACATTGTGTTGATAACACAGTTGCAGTTTTTAAGGTTAATAGAATTGATTTACATGTTTTGGGATTTATATGAAAATGAAGTTAGTGTTTGAAGCGTACTAAATTTACCTAGAAGTCAGACTTGTCAATTTTTGTAACATTATGTCAGCTCTAAGAAAAATGTAGACAGATAGAAAGTAAAATCGCAGTCCAAAATGTTGAAGGGGACATGTCAACTCTTTACTGTTGAAGCCTCCAACACCAACAGGAACCATGAAGTACCTATTGAAACCATGAAATAACCGAGAACCTGGGTTTCCGTTGTGCATGTGGTGCCCTATACTCCCAATGACACATACTGGCCAATGTTGGCATTTCAAGGGGTAACATTCCTCTCTAGGAAAGTACAAGAAAAACCAAACAAAATATACACATTTAGGCTTGATTCCAAAAGCAAATACAGGCATTTTAGCTATGAGAACCCTGCTGCAGCTATGCTAGGCTATTGAAAAACATGTGTTTTTCTATCAGTGATGAGAACGCTTAATCATCCGATCATGTTGGGTAAAGCAATTTAACACAACCAAGTCTGCACCCCCAATATATCGTGCACCCTGTGCTTGACTGAAGAGAAAGACGGTCCACCAAACCTGTGTCTTTAAAGTCTTTCAGGACTTTTACAGTTCAGGTCAGTCTCTGACATAATATTTACGTATATATACTGTCTTGAAAAACTGAGGCCTAGTACATATTCAAGTTCAGTCAAAGATTCCTCTCAGTTACCACACTCCCTTCACCCCAGACAAGACATAAACCCAGCATTTGCCGAATCTAGGGGAAGGTCATCATTTCTTGTTGTGAGCTAAGTATTCAATTCCTAACTATTTTAGGCGAGAGTATTTGACCTTTAAGGAGTTCACTGTTGTTCACAGAGTGTGAAGATGGAGGGACTCTGATTCTAGGAGGGGCTTGCTCTTCTCCTACTGGCTTCATTGCAGCTCAGGTTCTGATCCTTTAAAATGGATGCCTGAGTGGAGGGGAGGGAAGAGCAAATGCTTGATAGCAAGGCCCAAACCTGGGAAAAAGCTTACCTGGGCTTGTTGCATTTAGGTCTGAATGGTTTGTAAATGCCCCTTGGGACCTGTGGATTCTCATGACCTCTTCCAAGAACATGAGCGCTTTTATCATCTCTGCCATCTCTTCTCTTTTAGACGTCAGGAATCTTGGAGCCGTTCTTGGAGCAGAGAATGGGGTGAGTTTCTCAAGTGCACGTTGACACTCCGAATGTTTCTGCCTGTATCACAGAGGTTCAGTAGGTCTCATGAATGTCTTTCGAGCCTGTTATTCTCTAGAGATGTCTCCATGCCGGTATTCTCCATTGTAGCGGAACAACTCTCATCAATATGTTCGCATCTCTCCTCAATCCGTGCAGCCAGCTTTTCTGCCAGCTTCTCTTCGTGTCTCCCATAAAGTCGACTTCAACAGGACTGGGCAAGACTGAAAGTACCTCGGAGCATCACCAGTAAGGTGATGACAGGCAGTTCTTCCACTGTCTGCCCTCTCAGGTTCTGGAATCTTACCCGAGAACTTAGGTCTTTGGGCAGCAGCATTATCTCGAACTTACAGAGCGTCCCGAATAAAGACCTAAGCCAATCTCCACAAAGGGCGGCAGCCCCTCCATTACACTGATCCACCCACAGAATTCTGCCCAGTTACCTTGGATCCACCAGCCACAACAAGCCTCGCGGTACACACCAAGTTTCCACCTAGAAAGCAATCGGTAACTGCCATCCCCAATGGTTGCTGAATATTGTCAGTGTTGGGGGAGGGGCTGCATCAAACGAGAGGTTCCTAAGTTAAATGTGACTCTATCCACTAGCGTGCCATTGGCCTTTTATCTTCCCCCTTTCCTTTGGTTCAGATCTGTATATTCAGTACAAACGGAGGGAATTCTGTCCATTTTTAGTTTATGGTTTCACACGTCTTGAAACTTTCTAACAGCTCACAGTACACAGAGACCCCACTAAAGGAAACACATGTTTGTGTAATATCCATTCACCCAGAATACATATCCGTCTGTTGCTTTCTGCTGAAACACCCACGCTCTCAGAAAATGGATCCATTTGTTTCATGGGGGCTGAAATTCCGAGAAATGAAACCAATCCCAATGTGCACTTTACTGTCTGTCTCGTTTGCTCTTAGTACAGTTTTTCAGAGCTACTTGTCTTTGTTATAGGCTTATGCCGTTTCTTCTCTACTTAGGGTAGAATATGGCATTCATTCTTGCTGTTGGAAGAATTGTAAGTCTATATCACGGATTATGACCAAATCTTATTCAAAATCGGCATTTGGTTTAGGTCACGATTTGCTCTTTTGAATCAATATTTATGAAGATTAATGCATGTGTCTGTGTTCTGAATACAAGTGTGTTGAGTACATTTAATCTGCGATACTGGGTCGATGCGTGCTGAATGATCCTTGACATCAATTTGAGTATTTTGTTTTGAATACTCATGGTTTCTTTGGTATATGTCAGCCAACCGTACCCTTTTGGTGTCTGTCTGTTTGTTTGATTGTTTGTTTGTTTGCTTGTTGTTGGTTTTGCAAACACATTAGGCCATGCATCACTCCGTTTGCTTCAATCAGAGAGTCATATATGTGAATCACTTAAGATGGTGCTTAAAATCACCTATGATTTCCTGCTACCCTCTCCCATCTTATGGCTTTGATGTCCTCCTTGCCTTTTTCTTGTTTCTTGTTTGTAACTCATGCTCTTCTTGCATTTCCAGTAATGGTTTTTCTTATTTCCATTTCATCTTGCTACTATTCTATTCAGGGTAGAATTCTCAATCTTTCTTTTAGGATAAGTTTTGAACTGCTGAATTCTTTTAAGTTTGCTGGTCTGTGAATTTCCATAGCTCTGCCGTTATTAGAAATGTCAGGCATGTGGCATAGGCTACCCATGATTACAGCTTGTTCTCATTCAGGATATGGCCTATGTCCTGGCACTCCTCCCTGTTCTGCAATATTTCGGCCGAGATATGAGCTGAAACCCCTCTGGAGGTTCTGTTGTGACTAAATTGCTTTCCTCTAGATGCATTTCAAATCACTGGGGTGATCATGAACTTTGTTGATTTGAATTATATAGCTGCAAGTAGGTCTATTGGATTCCACCTCCTTTGGACGCTGTGTAGTTACTTAATTCGTATAGATGATTCTTTCTTGTCTTTCAGCAAGTTTCAGTCTGACTTTTCTACAATTACCTTTTCAGGCTTTTTTTTGTTAATCTTCCTTTTCCATCTGGGACTCTTACCAATCATACTCTTTCATGATTTGTCTTACCCCAGGCTTCAACAGCAATGTTTGCATTGGTTTGCACTTCTTTTTCTATGTCTTCTTCTGATCGAGGGATTTCGGTTCCCCTGTTTTCACAGTGTTTCACGAGTCCGTCTGCATTATCAAGTTTGCTTTGGACTGACTTTAGCCCTGGTATTGTCTCATCCTTGGGTTTTCTGAAATTGTTTGGCTCGTTTTAAGAGTTTCTCTTCCCCTTTCCTTGTATACTGCCTTTTGTGATTCTGAGACACTGTTGTATTTCATGTTTTCCTCACCTCAATTTTCAATACTTGCTCTGGTAGTGTTTTGCAGTCTAGATGTTTGAAACCTTATTTTTTGGGCCTTCAAACTCTTTGGAACAGAAAATGGTACTTCCTGATTCTTTTACTATACTTCTTTATCTCTACTGGTCAAGTAATATCAGGTATCTTATATAGATTTATAGGGCTTTGTTAAGTGAAAATTTTAGACCATTGGGTGTACAGAGTTCCATGATATTTCTGTGAGGACAATTTTCCCTAGGCATTGATGCCATGTCCTGTTCCTGTGTGTGTTGTCTGGTATATCTCTAATTGATGCTATTGCCTTTGTTGTGATGTGCACACCATATTATTTCAATTAGTAAAATGTCGTTTTATTTCACTTACCTCACAAATCTGAAAGTGCAGAGTACACTTCCTCTTCTGAAAATGAAGCTTAAAGGTTTTCAGCTCAGCATTCTTCTGTACGTCATATTGGAGTCTTTCCAAAACAGCAAACTGAGGGTGCGCTTGTGCTTTCTATTGCCATGGGAATGTCCCAATGTTACCAGTTCTTCTCAGAGCTTCTCTGTTTACAGAAACACCAGTGGAAACATATGTATGGATGTCATACATCAGGGCCTGCTGGAATGATCCCGCAGACCGATCTTTGTGTCCTCTGGGCAATACCATGTCAGTGCCATCCAAAATGTAGCATCTGCATTTGGGAGATAATGCTGAAGGATATGTTTCAACTTCTCACGTTGTGGACTTTGACCACTCTTCCTTGATCCCTCATCCTTGGGTCATGGGTGCACGAATGCAACCACAGAGCTCTACCGAATTCTCTCCCTCAAACAAATCCGTAATCCCTGTCCAGGTTATGACTGTAGCAGATCCTTAAGCTTTTAATACTAATTTCAAACCCAAAGGCCACTGAATCCCTCAGACCAGATACACGGCTTCTCTAGTTGAGCCCCACACGTGCCCTATTGGCAAAATGCCAATTTGCTCCTGGGCCTGCTAGATGCAGTGGATGTGGTCATGGCACATATCGAAAAACTCAACCTCACACGCCAGTGTGGTTGCTTTCTTACTGGGGTAACATGTCGGTTTGCTCTCTTGATAGAACCCACCGCAACCCACAACACACTCCAGATCCCTGAGACTGAGCGTGTGCCATTATCTGTAGCTCTATACCTCATTTTCCGCTGCCTCTGCTAGCTCAAATTTGGCAGATCGGATCTTGGTCTCAGAATCAATTGTGGGGATATTTTGTGCTGATTTCTATGAGTTATGTCAGCCAAGCATCTGCTGTGCACTCTTCTAACACTCAGCGCATTACCTACAGTCCCATGTGTGCTGTCCGCTTGAGAGTGTGCGTCCAACTAAAACAGAGTTTCACCTTTGCTGCTCCATCAGCAGAGGTCAGATCCTGCACAGGTTTCCATTCTGTACTTTGCCTTCTCCTGCTTCCAGGTTTCCTGAGGCCTCATCCTGTCTTTGGAATAACAGACCACTCTTCGGAAAGTGTCCTGTGCCAAGGGCTGGGTGAGTGGAAGTTTACATTGCTGTGTACATGGGAGGGAGTGAGCGCAGGTTGCACTGGTTCTCTGCCAACTGGGCATCGATAAATCAACACTTTCCAGATGTAATTCAAAGAAATGTGATGTTTGTTTAGCTCTGTTTTATATAAAGCTGTGGTTGGAGGTTTTGTCCTAAGACTCCCATTTTGACATTGTGTTGATAACACAGTTGCAGTTTTTAAGAAGGTTAATAGAATTGATTTACATGTTTTGGGATTTCTATGAAAATGAAGTTAGAGTTTGAAACGTACTAAATTTACCTAGAAGTCAGATGTGTCAATTTTTGTAACATTATGTCAGCTCTAAGAAAAATGTAGACAGATTGAAAGTAAAATCGCAGTCCAAAATGTTGAAGGGGACATGTCAACTCTTTACTGTTGAAGCCTCCAACACCAACAGGAACCATGAAGTACCTATTGAAACCATGAAATAACCGAGAACCTGGGTTTCCGTTGTTCATGTGGTGTCCTATACTCCCAATGACACATACTGGCCAATGTTGGCATTTCAAGGGGTAACATTCCTCTCTAGGAAAGTACAAGAGAAAGCAAACAAAATATATACATTTAGGCTTGATTCCAAAAGCACATAAAGGCATTTTAGCTATGAGAACCCTGCTGCAGCTATGCTAGGCTATTGAAAAGCAGGTGTTCTTCTATCAGTGATGAGAACGCTTAATCATCCGATCATGTTGGGTAAAGCAATTTAACACAACCAAGTCTGCACCCCCAATATATCGTGCACCCTGTGCTTGACTGAAGAGAAAGACGGTCCACCAAACCTGTGTCTTTAAAGACTTTCACGACTTTTACAGTTCAGGTCACTATCTGACATAATATTTACCTATATATACTGTCTTGAAAAACTGAAGCCTACTATATATTCAAGTTCAGTCAAAGATTCCTCTCACTTACCACACTCCCTTCACCCCAGACAAGACATAAACCCAGCATTTGCTGAATCTAGGGGAAGGTCATCATTTCTTTGTGTGAGCTAAGTATTCAATTCCTAACTATTTTAGGCGAGAGTATTTGACCTTTAAGGAGTTCACAGTTGTTCACAGAGTGTGAAGATGGAGGGACTCTGATTCTAGGAGGGGCTTGCTCTTCTCCTAATGGCTTCATTGCAGCTCAGGTTCTGATCCTTTAAAATGGATGCCTGAGTGGAGGGGAGGGAAGAGCAAGTGCTTGATAGCAAGGCCCAAACCTGGGAAAAGGCTTACCTGGCCTTGGTGCATTGTGGTCTGAATGGTTTTTAAATGCCCCTTGGGACCTGTGGATTCTCATGACCTCTTCCAAGAACATGAGGGCTTTTATCATCTCTGCCATCTCTTCTCTTTTAGACGTCAGGAATCTTGGAGCCGTTCTTGGAGCAGAGAATGGGGTGACTTTCTCAAGTGCACGTTGACACTCCGAATGTTTCTGCCAGTATCACAGAAGTTCAGTAGGTCTCATGAATGCCTTTCGAGCCTGGTATTCTCTAGAGATGTCTCCATGCCGGTATTCTCCTTTGTAGCGGAACAACTCTCATCAATATGTTCGCATCTCTCCTCAGTCCGTGCAGCCAGCTTTTCTGCCAGCTTCTCTTCGTGTCTCCCATAAAGTCGACTTCAACAGGACTGGGCAAGTCTGAAAGTACCTCGGAGCCTCACCAGTAAGCTGATGACAGGCAGTTCTTCCACTGTCTGCCCTCTCAGGTTCTGGAAACTTACCCATGAACTTAGGTCTTTGGGCAGCAGCATTATCTCGAACTTACACAGCGTCCCGAACAAAAGACCTAAGCCAATCTCCACAAAGGGCGGCAGCCCCTCCATCACATTTATCCACCGACAGTATTCTTCCCAGTTACCTTGGATCCACCAGCCACAACAAGCCTTGTGGTACACATCAACATTCCATCTGGAATTCCATCCGATAAATGCCTTCCCCAATGTTTGCTGCATATTTTCACTGATGGGGTAGGGGCTTCATTAAAAAGGAAGTTCCTAAGGGAAATGTGATTCAATCCACTAGCGTCCCATGGTCCTTTTTTCTTCCCTCTTTCCTTTGTTCCATAAGTTTTTACTCTGTACAAACTGAAGGAATTGTGTTCATTTACAGTTTACTTTTTCACACATCATGAAACATTCTAACATTTCACAGTACAAAGTGACCCAATAAAGAAAACTCATGTTTGTGTAAAATCCATTCACCCAGAATACATATCCTTCTGTTGCTTTCTGCTGAAACACCCACACTCTCAGAACATGGATCCAGTTTTTTCATGGGTGTGAAATTCCAAGAAGTGAAACCAATCCCATTGTGCACTTTACTGTCTGTCTCGTTTGCTCTTAGTACTGTTTTGCCGAGCTACTTGTCTTTGCTATATTCTTATGCCATTTCTTCTCTAAGTAGGGTAGAATATGGCATTCGTTCATTCTGTTAGAAAACTTGTAAGCCTTTATCATGTTCTATGACCTAATATTATTCCAAACCGTCAATTGATTTGGGTCACGATGTGCACTTATGTATCAATATTTATGAATATTAATGCACGCATCAGTTTTCTGAATACAAGTGTTTTGAGTACATGCTAGCCGCCATAATGGGTTGATGCATGCTGAATGATCCTTGACATCACTTTGAGTATTTTGTATTGAGTATCTATGGTTATTTGGTATATGTCAGCAAACTTAACCTTTTTTGTTTGTTTGTTTGATTGTTTGTTTTGCAAACACATTAGGCCATGCATCTCTCCTTTTGCTTCAGACAGACAGTCATATAAGCTGATTCACTTAAGATAGTGCTTAAAATCACCTATGATTTCCTGCTAAAATCTCCCATGTTTAGGATTGTGATGTCCTCTTTGCCTTCTTCCTGTATCTTTTTGCAACTCATGCTCTTCTTGCGTTTCCAATAATGGTTTTCTTATTTCCATTTCATCTTGCTACTTTTCTTTTCAGGGAAGGATTCTCAACTTGTGTTTTAGGATCAGTTTCAAACTGCTGAATTCTTTTAAAATTTGCCTCTCAGTGAAATTCACTTGCTCTGCCGTTCTTAGTAATGGCGGTCTTTTGGCATTGGCTACCCTAGATTGCAGCTTTTTCTCATTCAGGATATGGCCTATGTCCTGGCACTCCTCCCTGTTTTGCAAAATTTATGCCGAGATATGAGCTGAAATGCCTCTGGAAGTTCTGTTGTGACTAAGTTGCTTTCCTCAAGGTGCATTTTAGATCACTGGAATGATCATGAACTTTGTTTATTTGAATTCTACAGCTGCTTGTTTGTCTATTGTTATTTCACCTGCTTTGGATACTTTGTAATTCCTGAATTCGTATAGATAATCCTTTCTTGGCTTTCAGCATGTTTCATTGTGATTTTTGTACAAATACTTTTCAGAATTTTTTATTTTATCTATTTCTTTTCCACTTGGGACTCTTATGAATCCTATTCTTTCATTCATTGTCTTACCCCAGGATTCAACAGCGATGTTTGCGTTGGTTTGCACTTGGTTTTCTATGTCTTCTTCTGATCGAGGGATTTCTATTTCCCTGTCTTCACAGACATTCACGAGTCCCTCTGCATTATCTAGTCTGTTTAGGACTGACTTTAGCCCAGTTACTATCTCATCCATTGTGTTTTCTGATATTATTTGCTTCTTCTTTAGAGTTTCCCTTCCCCTTTTCGTGTATTCTGCCTTTTGTGATTCTGAGACACAATTTTTTCTACTGTGTTTTCCTCACCTCCATTTTCAATGCTTGCTCTGGTAGCATTTTGCCATCCAGATGCTTAAAAGCTTATTGTTTGGGCCTTCAGTCTCTTTGGAACTGAAATTGTACTTCCTGATTCTTTTACTATACTTCTATTTGTCTACTGGTCAAGTACTATCAGGTATCTAATGTAGACTTAAAAAGCTTGGATAAGTGAAAATTTTAGACTCTTTGGTGTACACAATTCCATGATATTTCTGTGAGGACAATTTTCCCTAGACATTGATGCCATGTCCTGTTCCTCTGTGTGTTGTCTGGTATATCTCTAATTGCTGGTGTTGCATTTGTTGTGATGAACACACCATACTATTTCAATTAGTATAACCTCTGTTTTATTATGCTAATCTCACAGTTCAGAAAGTGCACAGGGCACTTCCTCTAGTGGAAATGAAACTTCTAAAGAGTTTCAGCTCTGCATTCTTCTGTATGTCATATTGGTGTGTTTCCAACACAGGCAACAGACAGTGCGCTTGTAAGTTTTATTTCCATGGGAATGTCCCAATGTTACCAGTTCTTCCCAGAGCTTCCCTGTCTTCAGAAACACCAGTGGAAACATATGTATGGATGTCATACTTCAGGCCCTGCTGGAATGATCCCACCGTCCGACCTATTTGTCCTTGGTGCACTACAATTTCTGTGCCATCCAAAATATAGCTTCTGCATTTGGGATATTATTCTTAAGGAAATGCTTCATCTTCACACTCTGTGGAATTTGACCACTCTTCCTTGTTCTCTCATCCTTGTGTCATGTGTTAACAAATGAAACCACAGGGTTGTTCTGCATCGTCTGCCTGAAACCAGACTGTAATCCCAGTTCAGGTTATGAATTTAGCATATCCTAAAACTTTTTATACTGATTTCTACCTAGACGCCCACTGGAAATCTCAGACAAGATGCATGATATCCCTCATTGATCCCCACACGTGTTCTATTTACAAAATGTGAAATTGGTCCCTGGTCCTGCAGATGCAGTGGATGTGGACATAAGACATATTGATAAACTCAACCTCACACGCCAGTGTGTTTGCTTTCTCACTGAGGTCACAGTTGTTTTTGCTGTCTTGATAGGACTCACCATAACACACATCCCACTGTAGATCCCTGAGTTCTGCGTGTGCCGTCATCTGTAGCCCTATCCCTCTTTTTCCGCTGCCTCTGCTAGCTCAAATTTGGCAGCTCGAATCTTGGTCTCAGATTCAATTGGGATATCTTGTGCTGATTTCTTTGAGTTCTCTCAGCCAACCATCTGTTGTGCCCTCTTCTAACACTCAGCACAGCACCTTCAAACCCATGTGTGCTGCCCGCTTGAGAGGGTGCGTCCAAGTAAAACAGAGTTTCACCTTTGATGCTCCACTACCAGAGGTCATATCCTGCACTTGTTTCCATTCTGTATTTTGCCGTCTACTTCTTCCAGGTTTTCTGAGGCCTCATCCTGTCTTTGGATGTAACAGACAACTCTTCGGCAAGTTTCCTGTTCCAAGGGCTGGGTGAGAGTGGAAGTTTACATTGCTGTGTACATGGGAGGTAGTGAGCACAGGTTACACTTGTTCTCTGCCAACTAAGCATTGATAAATCAACACTTTCCAGATATAATTCACAGAAATGTGATGTTTGTTTAGCTGTGTTTTTTATAAAGGCAAGGTGTGAGGGTTTGTCCGTAGACTCCAGTTTTGACATTGTGTTGATAACTCAGTTGCAGTTTTTAAGAATGTTAATAGAATTGATTTACATGTTTTGGGATTTATAAGAAAATGAAGTTAGATTTTGACACATACTAAATCCACTTAGATCCCAGACTTGTCAATTTTGTAACATTTTGTCAACACTAAGAAAATTATAGACAGTTAGAAAGTAAAATATCTGTCCAATATGTTGAAGGGGATATGTCAACTCTTTACTGTTGAAGCCTCCAACACTAACCGGAACAATGAAGTACCTATGGGAACCATGAAATAACCATGAACCTGGGTTAACCTTGTGCATGTGGTTCCCTTTACTCCCAATGACACATACTGGCCAACGTTGGCATTTCAAGGGGAAACATTCCTCTTTAGGAATATACAAGAGAAACGAAAAAAAATATATACATTTAGGCTTGATTGCATAATCACCTACAGACATTTTAGCTATGAGAAACCTGATGCAGCTATGCAAGGTAATTGAGAACCAGTTGTTCTTCTATCATTGATGAGAACGATTAATCATCTGATCATATTGGGTAAAGCAATTTAACACAACCAAGTGTGCACCCCCTTGATATTGTGCACCCGGGGTTTGTCTGAATGGAAAGATGCTCCACATAACCTGTGTTTTTTATGTCTTTCACGATTTTACAGTTCAGTTCACTATCTGACTTATAATATTTGACTTTACTGTCTTGAAAAACTGAGGAATAATACATATTTAAGTTCAGTCAAATATTCCCCTCACTTACCACACTCCCTTCACCCCAAAGAATTCATAACCCCAGCATTTACTTAATCTAGGGGAAGGTCATCATTTCTTTGTGTGAGTTAAATATTCAATTCCTATCTATTTTAATCGAGAGTATTTGACCTTTAAGGATTTCACGGTTGTTAACAAATTGTGAAGTTGGGGGAACTCTGATTCTAGGAGGGGCTTGCTCTTCTCGTACTGGCTTCATTGCAGCTCAGTATCTGATCCTTTAAAATAGATGACTGAGTGCAGGGGAGGGAAGAGCAAGTGCTTGATAGCAAGGCCCAAACCTGGAAAATGCTTCCCTGGGCTTGGTGCATTTTGGTCTGAATGGTTAGTAAATGCCCCTTGGGACCTGTAGATTCTCATGACCTCTTCCAAGAACATGAGCGCTTTTATCATCTCTGCCATCTCTTCTCTTTTAGACGTCAGGAATCTTTGACCCATTCTTGAAGCAGTGATTTCAGTAACTTTCTCTAGTGCACGTTGATACTCCGTATATTTCTACCAGTATCACCGAGATTTAGTATGTCTCATGAAAGACTTTCGAGCCTGGTATTCCCTAGAGGTGTCTCCATGCCGGTATTCTCCACTGTAGCAGAACAACTCTCATCAAAATATTCGCATTTCTCCTCAATCTGTGCAGCCAGCTTTTCTGCCAGGTTCTCTTAGTGTCTCCCTTAAAGTCAAATTCAACAGGCCTGGGCAAGTCTGAATGTACCTCGGAGTCTCACCAGTAATCTGATGACAGGCCGATCCTCCACTTTCTGCCTTTTCAGATTCTGGAAACTTACCCTTGAACTGAGGTCTTTGGGCAGCAGCAGTAACTCGAACTTACACAGCTTCCCGAGCCAAAGACCAAAGCTAATCTCCGCAGAAGATGGCAGCCCCTACATCACACTGATCCACCCACAGAATTCTGCCCAGTTACCTTGGATCAACCAGCCACAACAAGCCTTGTGGTACACACCAAGTTTCCACCTGGAATTCCATTCTGTAACTGCCATCCCCAAAGTTTGCTGCATTATTTCAGTGAAGGGTGAGGGGCTGCATTAGACTAGAGGTTCCTAAGGGAAATGTGATTCAATCCACTAGCGCCCCATGGTCCTTTTTTCTTCCCTCTTTCCTTTGGTCCAATTCTGTATACACAGATCAAACAGAGGGAAGTGTGTCAATTTTTAGTTTACGTATTCACACGTCTTAAAACTTTCTAAAATTTCACATTACTCTGAAACCCACTAAAGGAAACTCACGTTTGTGTAATATGCATTCGCCCAGAATACATATCCGTCTGTTGCTTTCTACTGAAACATTCACACTCTCAGAAAATGGATCCATTTTTTTCATGGTGGCTGAATTTCCTAGAAGTGAATCAATCCCAATGTGCACATTCCTGTCTGTCTCTTTTGCTCTTAGTACAGTTTTGCAGAGCTACTTGTCTTTGCTATAGGCTTATGCCATTTATTCTCTACGTAGGGTAGTATATGGCATTCGTTCATCCTGTTGGAATACTTCGAAGTCTATATCAAGTTCTATGACACAGCCTTATTCAAAACCGTCATTTGGTTTGGGTCACGATATGCACTTATGAATCAAAATTTATGAATATTAATGCACGCATCTGTTTTCTGAATACAAATGTGTTGAGTACATGCTAGCCGCCATAATGGGTCGATGCGTGCTGAATGATCCTAGACATCACTTTGAGTATCTTGTATTGAATAAACATGATTATTTGGTATATGTCAGCCTACTGTAACCTTTTGGTGTTTGTTTGTTTGATTGTTTGTTTGTTTTGCAAACATATTAGGCCATGCATCTCTCCTTTTGCTTCAGACAGTCATATAAGCTGATTCACTTAAGATAGTGCTTAAAATCACCTATGATTTCCTGCTGCCCTCTCCCATCTTTAGGATTTTGAAGTCCTCCTTGCCTTCTTCCTGTTTCTTCTTTGCAACTCATGCTCTTCTTGTATTTCCAATAATGGTTTTCTTATTTCCAGTTCATCTTGCTACTTTTCTATTCAGGGAAGTATTCTCAACTTGTGTTTTAGGATCAGTTTCAAACTGCTGAATTCTTTTAAGATTTGCCGGTCAGTGAAATTCCCTAGCTCTGCCATTCTTAGAAATGGCAGACATTTGGCATTGGCTACCCTAGATTGCAGCTTTTTCTCATTCAGGATATGGCCTATGCCCTGGCACTCCTCCCTGTTTTGCAAAATTTCTGCCGAGATATGAGCTTAAACCCCTCTGGAGGTTCTGTTGTGACTAACTTGCTATCCTCGAGGTGCATTTTAGAACCCTGGGATGTTCATGAACTTTGTTTATTTTAATTCTACAGCTGCTTGTTGTTCTATTGGATTTTCATCTACTTTGGATGCTGTTACATCCTGAATTCATATAGATGATCCTTTCTTGGCTTTCAACATTTTGCATTGTGATTTTTCTACAAATACCTTTTCAGAATTTTTTATTTTATCTCTTGCTTTTCCATTTGGGACAATTATGAATCCTATTCTTTCATGCTTTGTCTTACCCCAGGATTCAACAGCAATGTTTGCGTTGGTTTGCACTTGCTTTTCTATGTCTTCTTCTGATCGAAGGATTTCTGTTCCCCTTTCTTCACAGTCATTCACGAGTCCCTCTGAATTATTTAGTCTGCTTAGGACTGACTTTAGCCCAGTTATTATCTCATCCGTTGAGTTTTCTGATATTATTTGATTCTTCTTTAGATTTTCCATTCCTCTTTTCTGGTATTCTGCGTTTTGTGTATCTGAGACACTGTTGTTCTTCAGAGTTTTCCTCACCTCCATTTTCAATGCCTGCTCTGGTAGCATTTTGCCATCTAGTTGCTTGAAAGCTTATTGTTTGGGCCTTCAATCTCTCTGGAACTGAATTGGTACTTCCTGTTTCTTTTACTATACTGCTTTTTTTCTGCTTGTTAAGTACTATCAGGCAACTAATCTAGACTTATAAGGCTTGGTTTATTGAAAATTTTAGACTCTTTGGTGTACGCAATTCCATGACATTTCTTTGAGGACAATTTTCCATAGACATTGATGCCATGTCCTGTTCCTGTGTGTGTTGTCTGGTATATGTCTACTTGCTGGTGTTGCCTTTGTTGTGATGAACACACCATAATATTTCAATTAGTATAACCTCATTTTTATTATTCTAATCTCACAATTCTGGAAGTGCACAGGGCATCTCCTCTAGTGGAAATGATGCTTCTAAAGTTTTTCAGCTCTGCATTCTTCTGTATGTCATATTGGTGTGTTTCCAACACAGCCAACAGACAGTGTGCTTGTAAGTTTTATTTCCATGAGAAAGTCCCAATGTTACCAGTTCTTCCCAGAGCTTCCCTGTCTTCAGAAACACCAGTGGAAACATATGTATGGATGTCATACTTCAGGGCCTGCTGGAATGATCCCACAGACCGACCTATGTTTCCTCTGTGCAGTACCATGTCATTGCCATCCAAAATGTAGCTTCTACATTTGGGAGATAATGCTGAAGGAAATGCTTCATCTTCTTACACTGTGGACTTTGAACACACTTCCTTGTTCTCTCATCCTTGTGTCATGGTTTCACGAAGGCAACCACAGAGGTGTTCCGCATCCTCGGCCTCAAACAAGACAGTAATCCCAGTCCAGGTTATGAATGTAGAACAACCTAAAACTTTTAATGCTGATTTCATCCCCAACGCCCCTTGAACCCTCAGACCATATGCATGATATCTCAGATTGATCCCCACACGTGCTCTATTTGCAAAATACCAAATTGGTCCCTGGTCCTGCAGATGCAGTGGATGTGGCCATAGGACATATCGATAAACTCAACATCACACGCCATTGTGGTTGCTTTCTCACTGAGGTCACAGTTCTGTTTGCTCTCTTGATATGACTCACCACAACCCAGAATGCACTCTAGATCCCTGAGTTCTGCGTGTGCCGTCATCAGTAGTCCTATCCTTATTTTTCCTCTGCCTCTGCTAGCTCAAATTTAGCAGCTCGGATCTTGTTCACCTATTCAATTGTGGGGATATTTTGTGCTGATTTCTTTGAGTTCTGTCAGCCAAGCATCTGCTGTGCCCTCTTCTAACACACAGCGCATCACCTTCAATCCCATGTGTGCAGTCAGCTTGAGAGTGTGCATCCAAGTAAAGCAGAGTTTCACCTTTGCTGCTCCATTACCAGATGTCAGATCCTGTAGTGGTTTCCATTCTCTACACTGCCTTCTCCCCTTTCCTGGTTTCTTAGGCCTCATCCTGTCTTTGGAAGTAACAGACCACTCTTCGGCAAGTGTCCTTTGCCAAGGGCTGGGTGAGTGGAGGTTTACATTACTGTGTAAACGGGAGCAAGTGAGCGCATGTTGCACTGTTTCTCTGTCAACTGGGCATTGATAAATCATCACTTTACAGATATAATTCACAGAAATATGATGTTTACTTTGCTCTATTTTTTATACAGCCATGGTGGGAGTGTTGTCCAATGACTCCAGTTTGACATTGTGTTAATAACTCACATGCAGGTTTTAAATAGGTTAATAGAATTGATTTACATATTTTGGGATCTTTATGAAAATGAAGTTAGTTTTTGAAACATACTAAATCTACCTAGAACCCGATTTGTCTATTTTTGTAACATTTTGTCAGCTCTAAGAAAATAATAGAGAAATCGAATATAAAATAGCTGTCCAAATTTTAAACGGGACATGTCAACTCTTTACTCTTGAAGCCTCCAACAGCAACAGGAACCAGGAAATACCTATTGGAACCGTGAAATTACCCGCAACATGGGTTTTCATTTTGAAAGTGTTACCCTTTATTTCCAATGTCTCATACTGGCCAATGTTGGCATTTAAAGATGTAACATTACTCTCTACTAAAATACAAGAAAATCCAAACAAAATATATACATTTAGGCTTGATTCCTAAAGCACCTAGAGGCATAATAGGTATGAGAATCCTGCTGCAGCTATGCTAGGCTGTTGAGAACCAGGTGTTTTTCTATCAGTGATGAGAATGCTTAATCTTGCGATCATGATGGGTAAAGCAATTTAACAAATCCAAGTCTGCACCCCCATGATATAGTGCACCCGGGGCCTGACTGAAGGGAAAGACGGTCCACATAACCTGTGTCTTTAATGTCTTCGGCGACTTTTACAGTTCAGTTCACTATCTGACTTATAATATTTGACTATACTGTCTTGTGAAACTGAGGCCTAATACCTATTCAAGTTCAGTCAAAGATTCCCCTCACTTACCACACTCCCTTCACCCCAAAGAAGACATAACCCCAGCATTTGCTGAATCTAGGGGAATGTCATCATTTCTTTCTGTTAGCTAAGTATTCAATTCATATCTATTTTAGTCGAGAGTATTTGATCTTTGAGGATTTCATTGTTGTTCTCACAGTGTGAATCTGTTGGAACCCTGATTCTAGGAGGGGCTTGCACTTCTCCTACAGGCTTCATTTCACCTCAGGTGCTGATCTTTAAAATGGATGCCTGAGTCGAGGGTAGGTTAGTGCAAGGGCTTCATAGCAAGGGCGATAATGGGAAAAGTCTTACCTGGTCTTGGTGCATTTTGGTCTGAATTGTTTGTAAATGACCATTGGGACGTTTGGATTCTAATGACCTCTTCCAAGAACATGAGCACTATTATCATCTCTGCCATCTCTTCTCTTGTAGACGTCAGGAATCTTGGACCCATTCTTGGAGCAGGGAATTGAGTAACTTCTTCAAGGGCACGTTGACACTCCATATATTTCTGCCAGTATCAGCGAGGTTCAATATGTCTCATGAAGGTCTTTGGGCCTGGTATTCTCTAGAGATGTCTCCATGCCAGTATTTTCCATTGTAGCAGAACAACTCTCATGAATGTGTTCACATCTCTCCTCAATCAGTGCAGCCAGCATTTCTGCCAGCTTCTCTTTGTGTCTCCCATAAAGTCGACTTGAAGAGGAATTGGCCATTTTTTAAGGACCTCAGAGACTCACCAGTAAGTTGATGACAGACAGATCTTCCACTGTCTGCCCTTTCACGTTCTGGAAACTTACCCGAAATCTCATGTTTTTGGGCAGCAGCAGTATCTCGAACTTACACAGCTTCCCGAAAAAAAGACCTAAGACAAACTCCACAGAGGGTGGCAGCCACTCCCTCACACTGATCCATCCACAGAATTCTGCCCAGTTTCCTTGGATCCACCAGCGACAACAAGCCTCGAGGTACCCATCAGCTTTCCACCTGGAATCCAACAGGTAACTGCCATCTACAATGGTTGATACATCTTGTTATTGTTGTGGGAGGGGCTGCATCAGACGACAGATTCCTAAGGTTAATGTGATTCTATCCACTAGCATCCCATGGTCCTTTTTTCTTCCCACTTTCCTTTGGTTCAGATCCATATACACAGTACAAACGGAGGGAAATGTGTCCAGTTTTAGTTTATGGTTTCACACGAGTTTAAACTTTCTAAAAGTACACAGTTCACAGAGACACACTAAAGAAATTATGTTTGTGTAATATCCATTCACCCAGAACACATATCCGTTTGTTGCTTTCTCCTGAAACACCCACACTCTCAGAATATATATCTAATTATTTATTGGGGGCTGAAATTCCAAGAAATGAAACCAACCCCTATGTGCACTTTACTGTCTTTCTCTTTAGCTCTTTGTGTAGTTTTGCAGAGCTACTTGTCTTTGTTATAGGCTTATGTCATTTCGTCTCTACCTAGGGTAGTATAGGGCATTCATTCATCCTGTTGCAAACAATGTAAGTCTATATCATGGTCTATGAATACATTTTATTCAAACTCATCATTAGATTTGGGTCACGATGTACTCTTACGAATCAATACTTATGAATATTTATGCATGCATCATTTTTCTGAATACAAGTGTGTTGAGTACATGCAAGCACCGAAACTGGGTCGATGCGTGCTGAATGATCCTTGACATCACTTTGAGTATTTTCTTTTGAATATTCATGGTTTCTTTGGTATATGTCAGCCAACCGTACCCTTTTTGTGTTTGTTTGATTGATTGTTTGTTTGCTTGTTGTTTGTTTTGCAAACACATTAGGCCATGCATCTCTCCGGTTGCTTCAAACAGAGAGTCATAGGAGCTGATTCAGTTAAGACAGTGCTTAAAATCACCTATGATTTAATGCTTCCCTCTCCCATCTCTAGGGTTTTGCTGTCCTACTTGCCTTCTTCTTTTTTATTCTTTGAATCTCAAGCTCTTCCTGCATTTCCAGTAATGGTTTTCTTATACCCATTACAACTTGCTACTGTGTATTCAGGGTAGAATTCTCAATTTTTCTTTTAGGGTTAGTTTCAAACTGCTGATTTCTTTTAAGTTTTGCCGGTCTGTGAAATTCTCTAGCTCTGCCATTATTATTAATGGCGGACATGTGGCATAGGCTAACCTAGATTGCAGGTTTATCTCATTCAGTTTATGGTCTATGTCCTGGCACTCCTCCCTGTCCTGCAATATTTCTGTCGAGATATCAGCTGAAACCCCTCTGGAGGTTCTGTTGTGACTAAGTTGCTTTCGTCTAGGGGCATTTTAAATCAATGGGATGATCGTGAACTTTGTAGATTTGAATTATACAGCTGCTTGTATGTCTATTGGGTTTCCACCTCCTTTGGATGCTGTGCACTTCCTGAAATCTTATAGATGATTCTTTCTTGGCTTTCAGAAATTTTCAGTCTGATTTTTCTACAAATAAATTTTCAGGCTTCTTTTTTGTTTTTAATCTCTTGCATTCCTTTCTGGGGCTCTTATGTATCATATTCTTTCATGCTTTGTCTTACCCCGTGATTCAACAGCAATGTTTGCATTGGTTTACACTTGCTTTTCTATGTCTTCTTCTGATCGAAGGATTTCTGTTCCCCTTTCTTCACAGTCATTCACGAGTCCCTCTGCATTATTTAGTCTGCTTAGGACTGACTTTAGCCCAGTTATTATCTCATCCATTGAGTTTTCTGATATTATTTGATTCTTCTTTAGATTTTCCCTTCCCCTTTTCTGGTATTCTGCATTTTGTGAATCTGAGACTCTCTTTTTCTTCAGTGATTTCCTCTCCTCCATTTTCAATGCTTGCTCTGGTAGCATTATGCAGTCTAGTCATTTGAAAGCTTATTTTTTGGGCCTTCAATCTCTTTGGAACTGAAGATGTTACTTCCTGTTTCTTTTCCTATTCGTCTTTATCTCTACTGGTCAAGTACTATCACGTATCTAATGTAGAATTATAGGGCTTAGTTAAGTTAATATTATAGACTCTTTGGTGTACACAATTCCACGATATTTCTGTGAGGGCAATTTTTTCTAGACATCGATTCTATGTCCAGTTCTTGTGTGTGTTGTGTGGTATAACTCTAATTGCTGGTGTTGCTTTGTTGTGATGAACACACCATAATATTTCGATTAGTATAACCTCATTTTTATTACGCTTATCTCAGAATCCTGAAAGTGCACAGGACACTTCCAGTTGTGCAAATGAAGCTTCTAAATATTTTCAGCTCTGCATTCTGCTGTATGTGATTTTGGAGCATTTACAAAACAGGAAACTGACAGTGAGCTTGTGCTTTCTATTGCCATGGGAATGTCCCAATATTACCAGTTCTTCCCAGAGATTCTCTGTCTACAGAAACACCAGTGGAAACATACCTATGCGTGTCATAAAACAGGGCCTGCTGGAATGATCCCGCAGACTGATGTATGTGTCCTCGGTGCAGTACCATGTCAGTGCCATCCAAAATGTAGCATCTGCTTTTGGGAGATAATGCTGAAGGTAATTCTTCATCTTCTCATGCTGTGGACTTTGACCACTATTCCTTGTTCACTCATCCTTGTGTCATGGGTTCATGAAGGCAACCAGAGAGCTCTTCCACATCCTCTGCCTCAAACGAAACCGTAATCCTACTCCAGGTTATGAAGGTAGCAGATCCCAAAGCTTTTAATTCTGATTTCAATCCCAAGGCCCCCTGGATCGCTCAGACCTGATGCACAATAACTCTGAATGAGCCCCACACATGCTCTATTGGCAAAATGCCAAATTGGTCCTCGGGTATGCTGATGCAGTGGATGTGGCCATGGGACATATTGATAAACTCAAACTCGCTCGCTAGTGTGGTTGCTTTCTCATTGGGGTCACAAGTCAGTTTGCTCTCTTGTTAGGACCCACCACAACCCACAACGCAATCCAGACCCCTGAGACTAAGCGTGTGCCATCATCCGTAGCCCTATCCCTCATTTTCTGCTGCCTCTGCTAGCTCAAATTTGGCACCTCGGGTCTTGGTCTCAGAATCAATTTTGGGGATATTTTGTGCTGATTTCTTTGAGTCCTGTCAGCAAAGCATCTGCTGTGCACTCTTCTAACGCTCAGTGCATCACCTTCAATCCCATGTGTGCAGTCAGCTTGAGAGAGTGCGTCCAAGTAAAGCAGAGTTTCACCTTTGCTGCTCCATTACCAGAGGTCAGATCCTTTATTGGTTTCCATTCTGTACATTACCTTATTCTCCTTCAATGTTTCTGAGGCCTCATGTTGTCTTTGGAAATAACAGACAACCCTTCAGCAAGTGTATTTTGCCAAGGTCTGGGTGAGTGGATGTTTATATTACTGAGTAAATAGGAGCAAGTGAGGGCAATTTGCACTGGTTCTCTGCCAACTGGTCATTGATAAATCATCAGTTTCCAGATACAATTCACAGAAATATGATGTTTATTTTGCTCTATATTTTATACAGACTTGTTTTGAGTGTTTCTCGTAGACTCCAGGTTTGACATTGTGTTGATAACACAGTTGCAGTTTTTAAATATAATAGAATTGATTTACATGTTTTGGGATTTATATGAAAATGAAGTTATTTTTTGAAACATACTAAATCTACCTAGAAGTCAGACTTGTCTATTTTTGTAACATTTTGTCAGCTCTAAGGAAATAATAGACAGATAGAATGCAAATAGCAGTCCAAATTTTTAACGGGTCATGTCAAGTCTTTACTCTTGAAGCCTCCAACACCAACAGGAACCAGGAAATAACTATTGGAGCCATGAAATATTCCCCAACCTTGGTTTCCCTTGTGCAAGTTTTGTCCTTTACTTCCAATGACACATACTGGCCAATGTTAGCATTTCAAGGTGTAACATTCCTCTCTACTAAAATACAAGAAATTCCAAACAAAATATATACATTAGGCTTGATTCCTAAAATGACTAGGGGCATTATAGCTATGAGAAACCTGCTGCAGCTATGCTAGGCTTTTAAGAACCTGGTGTTTTTCTATCAGTGATGAGAACGCTTAATCTTCCAATCATGATGGGTAAAGCAAGTTAACAAATCCAAGTCTGCACCCCCATGATATAGTTCACCCGGGGCTTGACTGAAGGGAAAGACTGTCCACATGTCCTGTGTCTTTAATGTCTTTGGTGACTTTTACAGTTCAGTTCACTATCTGACTTATAATATTTGACTATACTTTCTTGTGAAACTGAGGCCTAATAACTATTCTAGTTCAGTCAAAGATTCACCTCAGTTAAACACTCCATTCACCCCAAAGGAGACATTACCCCAGCATTTGCTTAATCTACGGGAAGGTCATCATTTCTTTTTGTGAGCTAATTATTCAATACCTATATATTTTTGTCGAGAGTAATTGATCTTTAAACATTTCACTATTGTTCACAGGGAATGAAGGTTTTTGAGCCCTGATTCTAGGAAGGGCTTGCTAATATCCTATTGGCTTCATTTCACCTCAGGTGCTGATCCTTTAAAATGGATGCCTGAGTAGAGGGGAGGGTAGAGCAAGTGCTTGATAGCTAGGCCCAAACCTGGGAAATGTCTTACCTGGGCTTGGTGCATTGAGGTCTGAATGGTTTGTAAATGCCCCTTTGGGACGAGTGGATTCTTATGACCCCTTACAAGAACAGGAGCACATTAATCATCTCTGCCAACTCTTCTCTTTTAGACATCGGGGATCTTGGACTCGTTCTTGGAGCAGGGAATTGAATAACTTCTTCAAGGGCAGGTTGACACTCCTTATATTTCGGCCAGTATCAGCGAGGTTCAATACGTCTCATGAATGCCTTCCAAACCCGGTATTCTCTACAGATGTCTCCATGCCAGTATTCTCCATTGTAGCAGAACAAGTCTCATCAATCTTTTCTCATTACTCCTCAATCCGTGCAGCCAGATTTTCTGCCAGCTTCTCTTCGTGTCTCCCATAAAGTCGACTTCAACAGGACTGGGCAATTCTGAAAGGACCTAGGAGCCTCACCAGTAAGTTGATGACAGGCAGATCTTCCACTGTCTGCCCTTTCAGGTTCTGAAAACTGACCCGTGATCTCAGGTCTTTGGGCATTATCTTGATCTGACAGTACTTCCCTAACAAATGAACTATGACAAGCTCCACAGATGGCGGCAGCCCCTCCATCACACTGATCCACCCACAGAATTCTGCCCAGTTTCCTTGGATCCACCAGCCACAACAAGCCTCGTGGTACCCACCATCATTACACCTGGGATCCAACCGGTAACTGCCATCTCCAATGGTTGCTACATCTTGTTATTGTTGGGGGAGGGGCTGCATCAGATGACAGATTCCTAAGATTAATGTGATTCTATCCACTAACGTCCAATGGTCCTTTTTCCTTCCCTCTTTCCTTTTGTTCAGATCCGTATACACAGTACAAACCAAGGGAATTGTGTCCATTTTTAGTTTATGGTTTCACACGACTTTAAACTTTCTAACAGTTCACAGTACACAGAGACACACTAAAGGAAATTATATTTGTGTAATATCCATTAACCCAGAATATATATCCGTTTGTTGATTTCTGCTGAAACACCCACACTCTCAGAAAATGAATCCAATTGTTTCACGGGGGCTGAAATTCCAAGAAATGAAACCAATCCCAATGTGCACTTTCCTGTCTGTCTCTTTTGCTCTTAGTACATTTTTGCAGAGCTACTTGTCTTTGTTATAGGCTTTTGCCATTTCGTCTCTACCTAGGGTAGAATATGGCATTGATTCATCTTGTTGTAAAAGTTTTAAGTCAATATCACGGAATATGAATCCATTTATTCAAACTCGGCATTTGATTTGGGTCACCATATACTTGTATGAATCAATATTTATGAATATTTATGCACGCATCATTTTCCTGAATACAAGCTTTTCGAGTACATGCAAGCAGCAATACTGGGTCAATGCTTGCTGAATGTTACTTGACATCACTTTGAGTATTTTCTTTTGAATAATCATGGTTAGTTTGGTAAATGTCAGCCAACCATATCCTTTTTGTGTTTGTTTGATTGATTGTTTGTTTGCTTGTTGTTTGTTTTGCAAACACATTAGGCCATGCATCCCTCCGTTTGCTTCAAACAGAGAGTCATAGAAGCTGAATCACTTAAGATAGTGCTTAAAATCACCTATGATTTCCTGCTTCCCTCTCCCATCTCTAGGCTTTTGCTGTCCTCCTTGCTTTCTTCCTTTTTATTCTTTGCAACTCATGTTCTTCTTGCATTTCCAATAATGGTTTTGTTATATCCATTACATCTTGCTTCATTACTATTCAGGGATGAATTCTCAATCTTTGTTTTATGGTATGTTTCGAACTGCTAAATTCTTTTAAGTTTTGCCAGTCTGTGAATTTCTATAGATCTGCCGTTATTATTAATGGCAGACATGTGGCATAGGCTACCCTAGATTGCAGCATTTTCTCATTCAGTTTAAAATCTATGTCTTCGCGCTCCTCCCTGTCCTGCAATATTTCTGTCGAGATATCAGCTGAAACCTCTCTGGAGGTTCTGTTGTGACTAAGTTGAATTCGTCTAGGTGCATTTTAACTCAATGGGATGATCATGAACCTGGTTGATTTGAATTATACAGCTGCTTGTATGTCTATTTGGATTCCACCTCCTTTGGATGCTGTGTACATCCTGAAATCGTATAGATGTTTCTTTCTTACCTTTCAGAAAGTTTCATTCTGATTTTTCTACAAATAACTTTTAAGAATTTTTTTTTTAATCTCTTGCATTCCCATCTGGGAATCTCATGAATCATAGTCCTTCATTCTTTGTCTTCCCCTGCGATTCAACAGCAATGTTTGCTTTGGTTTACACTTGACTTTCTATGTCTTCTTCTGATCGAGGGATTTCGGTTCCCCTGTCTTCACAGTCATTCACGAGTCCCTCTGCATTATCTAGTCTGCTTAGGACTGACTGTAGCCCTGTTATTATCTCATCCATTGAGTTTTCTGATATTATTTGGCTCCTCTATAGAGTTTCTCTTCCCCTTTTCTGGTATTCTGCCTTCTGTGATTCTGACAAAATGTTGTTCATCAGCGTTTTCCTCACCTCCATTTTCAGTACATGCTCTGGTAACTTTTTGCCATCTAGTTGTTTGGAAGCATATTTTTTGGGCCTTCAATCTCTTTGGAACTGAAAATTGTACTTCCTGTTTCTTTACCTATGCTGCTTTATCTCTACTTTCAAATACTATCAGGTATCTAATTAAGACTTATAGGGCTTTGTTAAGTGAATATTATAGACTCTTTTGTGTATTCAATTCCATGATATTTCTGTGAGAACAATTTTCCAAAACATTGATTCCATGTACTGTTCTTGTTTGTGTTGTCTGGTATATCTCTAATTGCTGGTGTTGTCTTTGTTGTGATGATAACACCATACTATTTCGATTAGTATAACCTCATTTTTATTACACTTATCTCAGAATTCTGTAACTGCACAGGACAATTACTCTTGTGGAAATGAAGCTTCTAAAATTTTTCAGTTCTGCATTCTGCTCTATGTCATTTTGGAGTGTTTCCAAAACAGCAAACTGACAGTGAGCTTGTTCTTTCTATTACCATGGGTATCTCCCAATATTACCAGTTCTTCACAGAGATTCTCTGTCTAAAGAAACACCAGTGTAAACATATCTATGGATGTCATACAACAGGGCCTGCTGGAATGATCCCGCAGACCGACTTATGTGTACTCAGTGCAATATCATGTCAGTGCCATTCAAAATGTAGCATCTGGTTTTGGGAGATAATGCTGAAGGAAATTCTTCATCTTCTCACGCTGTGGACTTTGACCACTCTTCCTTGTTCTCTCATCCTTGTGTTATGGTTTCCCGAAGGCAACCACAGAGCTGTTCCACATCCTGTGCACCAAACCAAACCGTAATCCCACTCCAGGTTATGAATGTAGCAGATCCTAAAACTTTTAATACTGATTTCAAACCCAAGGCCCCCTGGATCCCTCAGGCCTGATGCACAGTATCTCTGAGCCCCACATGTGCTCTATTGGCAAAATGCCAAATTGGTCCCTGGTCCTGCAGATGCAGTGGATTTGGCCATGGGACATATCGATAAACTCAAACTCGCACGCTAGTGTGGTTGTTTCTCATTGGGGTCACAAGTCGGTTTGCTCTCTTGATAGAACCCACCACAACCCACAACGCAATCCAGATCCCTGAGACTCAGCATGTGACATCATCCTTAGCCCTATCCCTCATTTTCTGCTGCCTCTGCCAGCTCAAATTTGGCAGCTCGGGTCTTGGTCTTAGATTCAATTGTGGGGATATTTGGTGCTGATTTCTTTGAGTCCTGTCAGCCAAGCATCTGCTGTTCCCTCTTCTAACACTCAGCGCATCACCTTCAATCCCATGTGTGCTGTGTGCTAGAGAGTGTGAGTCCAGGTAAAGCATAGTTTCACCTTTGCTTCTCCATTACCAGAGGTCAGATCCTGTAGTGTTTTCCGTTCTCTACATTGTCTTCTTCTCCTTCCAGGTTTCTGAGGCATCATCCTGTCTTTGGAATTAACAGACCACTCTTCGGCAAGTGTCCTTTGCCAAGGGCTGGTTGAGTGGATGTTTACATTGCTGTGTACATAGGAGTGAGTGAGCACATGTTGCACTTGTTCTCTGACATATGGGCAGTGATAAATCATCACTTTCCAGATATAATTCACAGAAATATGATGTTTACTTAGCTCTATTTTATATACAGCCATGGTGGAAGGGTTTGTCCGAACACACCAGTTTTGACATTGTGTTGATAACTCAGTTGCAGTCTTTAAAAAGGTTAGAAGAATTGATTTACATGTTTGGAATTTATATGAAAATGAAGTTAGTTTTTGAAACATACTAAATCTGCCTAGAAGCCAGACTTGTCAATTTTTGTTACATTTTGTCAGGTCTAAGGAAAAAATAAACAGATAGAATGTAAAATAGCAGTCCTAAATGTTGAAGGGGACATGTCAACTGTTAACTGTTGAAGCCTCCAACATGAACAGGAACCATGAAATACGTATTGGAACCATGAAATAACCCCCAAACTGGGTTTTCCTTTTGCAGGTGTTGCCCTTTCCTCCCAATGACACATACTGCCCGAAGTTGGCATTTCAAGGGGTAACATTCCTCTCTAGTAAAACACAAGACAAACCAAACAAAATATATACATGCATGCTTGGTTCCAAAAGAACCTAGAGACATTATAGCTATGAGAAAACTGTTGCAGCTTTTCTAGGCTATTGGGAACTAGGTGTTCTTCTATCAGTGGTGAGAATGCTTAATTGTCTGATCATGTTGGGTAAAGCAATTATCAAAACCAAGTCTGCACCCCCATGATATAGTGCTTGACTGATGGGAAAAGACCATTCACATAACATGTGTCCTTTAGTGTCTATGGCGAATTTTACAGTTCAGTTCACTAAATGACTTATAATATTTACCTGTACGGTCTTGAAAATCTGAGGCCTAATACATTTCAAGTTCAGTCAAATATTCCCCTCACTTACCACACTCCTTCACCCCAAAGAAGACATAACCCAAGCATTTGCTGAATGTAGGGGAAGGTCATCATTCCTTTCTGTGAGCTAATTATTCAATTCCTACCTATTTCATTCGAGAGTATTTGACCTTTGAGGACTTCACTGTTGTGCACAGAGTGTGAAGTTGGAAGAACTCTGATTCTAGGAGGGGCTTGCTCTTCTCCTACTGGCTTCATTGCAGCTCATGTGGTGATCCTTTGAAATGGATGCCTGAGTGGAGGGGAGGGAAGAGAAAATGCTTCATAGCTAAGCCCAACCTTGGGAAAAGGCTTACCTGGGCTTGGTGCATTGTGGTCTGAATGGTTTGTAAATTCCCCTTGGGACATGTGGATTCTCATGACTTATTCCACCAACATGAGCGATTTTACCATCTCTGCCTTCTCTTCTCTTTTAGACATCAGGAATCTTGGACCCATTCTTGGAGCAGAGAATTGAGTACCTTCCTCAAGTGCACGTAGGTGTTCCACAGGTTTCTGCCATTATCAGCGAGGCTCAATATATCTCGTGATTGTCTTTCTTGCCTGGGATTCTCTGCAGAAGTCTCCATGCCAGTATTCTCCATTCTAGGAGAACAACCATCATCAATTTGTTCGCATCTCTCCTCAATCCATGCAGCCAAATTTTCTGCCAGCTTCTCTTTGTGTGTCCCATAATGTCGACTTCTACAGGACTGGGCATGTCTAAAAGTACCTCGGAGCCTCACCAGTAAGCTGATGACAGGCAGATCTTCCACTGTCTGACTTTTCAATTTCTAGAAACTGACCCATGATCTCAGGCCACTGGGCAGCAACAGTATCTCGAACTTACAGAGCTTCCTAAACAATAGACTTAAGCCAAGCTCCACAGAGTGTGGCAACCCCACCATGACACTGATCCACCCACCGAGCTCTGCCAAGTTACCTTGGATCCGCCAGCTCATAACAAGCCTCGTGGAACAAACCAACATTCCTCCTGGAATCCAACCGGTAATTGCCATCCTCAATTTTTGCTGCATTTTTACAGTGTTGGTGAAGGGGCTGCATCAGACGACAGGTACTTAAGGTAAAAGTGATTCTGTCCATTAGTGTCCCATGATCCTTTTTTTCCTACCCTCTTTCCTTTAGTTCAGTTCTCTAAACACAGTACAAATGGAGGGAACTGTGTCCATGATAAGTTTATTGTTTCATCCATCTTAAAACTTTCTAACAGTTAACAGTACAAAAAGACCCACTAAAGGAAACATATGTTTGTGTAATATCCATTCACCCATAATATATATCCGTCTGTTGATTTTCCTCTGAAAGACCCACAGTCTCAGAACATGGATCCATTTGTTTCATGGGGGCTGAAAATCCAAGAAATGAAACCATTCCCAAAGTACACTTTACTGTCTGTCTCTCTTATTCTTAGAACAGTTTTATAGAGCTGCTTTTCTTTGTTATAGACATATGCCATTTAATCTCTTCGTAGTGTGGAATATGCCATTCATTCTTCATGTTGGAAGACTTTTAAGAATATATCACGGAGTATGAATCCATTATATTCAAAATAGGCATTTGGGTTAGGTCACGATGTGCTTTTATGAATCAATATTTATGAATATTAATGCATGCATCTGTTTTCTGAATACAAGTATGTTGAGTACATGCAAGCACTGATACTAGGTCAATGCGTGCTGAATGATCCTTGACATCACTTTGCATATTTTCTTTTGAATTATCTCGGTTCCTGTGGATATTATCAGCCACAGGTGTTTGTTTGTTTGCTTGCTTGTTTGTTTGTTTGATTGCTTGTTCCTAGATTTGCAAACACATTCGGCCTTGCATCTCTCTGTTTGCTTTAAACAGAGAGTCATATAAGATGATTCACTTATTATAGGGCTGAAAATCCCCTATGTTTTCCTGCTTCCCTCTCCCATCTTTAGGGTTTTGATGTCCTCCTTGCCTTCTTCTTGTTTATTGTCTGCAACTCATGGCTCTTCTTGCATTTCCAATGATGGTTTTCTTATTTCCATTTCATCTAGCTTCTTTTCTATTCAGGGTAGTTTTCTGAATCTTTCTTTTAGGAAAAGTTTCAAACTGCTGAATTCTTTAACGTTTCCAGGTATCTGAAATTCTCTAGCTCTGCCGTTATTAGAAATGGTGGTCTTTTTGCATAAGCTACCCTAGATTGCAGCTGTTTCTCATTCATGATTTCATCTAAGTCCTGGCACTCCTTCTTATCCTGCAATATTTCTGCCGAGATATAAGCTGAAACCCCTCTGGAGGTTCTGTTGTGACATAGTTGCTTCCTTCTAGGTGCATTGGTAATCACTGTGTTGATCATGAACTTTGTTGATTTGAATGATAATACAGCTGCTTGTAGGTCTATTGGGATTCCACATAATTTGGATGCTGTTTGCTTATTTTTTTGTATAGATGATTGCTCCTTCGTTTTCAGCAATTTTCTGTCTGATTTTTTTCCAAATATCTTTTCAGACTGAATAATCTTTTCTTGCTTTTAACTCTGGGACTCTTATGAATCCTATTTTTTCATGCTTTGTCTTAACCCAGGATTCAACAGCAATGTTTGAGTTGGTTTTCCTTTGCTTTTCTATGTCATTTTCTGATCGAGGGATTTCAGTTCCCCTGTGTTCACAGTCATTCACGAGTCCCTCTGCATTATCTAGTCTGCTTAGGACTGACTTTAGCCCTGCTATTATCTCATCCATTGAGTTTGCTGATTTTATTTTGCTCGTCTTTAGAGGGTCTCTTCCCCTTTTCTGGAATTCTGATTTTTGTGATTCTGAGACACTGTTGTTCTTCAGTGTTTCTATCACCTCCATTTTAAATAAATGTCTGATAGTGTTTCACAGTCTAGTTGTTTGAAAGCTTTTTTTTTTGAGCTTTCCACCTCTTTGGAAATAAAAATGTTACTTCCTGTTTCTTTTACTATACTTCTTTATCTCTACTGGTCAGTTAATTTCAAGTATCTAATGTAGACTTGTAGGGCTTTTTAAGTGAAAGTTTAAGTCTCTTGTGTGTACAAAGTTCCATGATATTTGTGTGAGGACAATTTTTCCTACACATTGATGCCATGTCATTTTCCTATGTGTGTTGTCTTGTATTTATCTAAATGCTGGTGATGCCTTTGCTGTGATGAACACAGCATACACTTTTCTTTTCGTATAACCTCAATTTACTACGCTTATGTCACTGTACTGAAAGTGCACAGGACTGTTTCTCTTGTGGAAATGAAGCATGTAAAGCTTTTCAGCTCTGCAAGCTGTTGAATGTCATTTTGGAGTGTTTCAAAAACAGCGTCATGACTGTGAGCTTGTCCTTTCTATTTCTATGGGAATGTACCAATGTTACGAGTTCGTTCCAGAGCTTCTCTGTCTACAGAAAAACCTGTGGAAACATATCTAAAGATGTCATGCATCAGGACCTGCAGTCATTATCACAGTGCCTCAGCTAGGTATCCTCCCTGAAGTACACTGTCAGTACCATTCAAAATGTAGCATTAACATTTGGTAGATAATGGTGAAGGAAATGCTTCATCTTCTCACGTTGTGAACCTAGACCACTGTTCTTTGTTCTCTCATCCTTGTGGCTTTGGACCATGAAGGTAACCACAGTGCTGTCCCACATCATTTGCCTCATAACAAACCATAATCCCAGTCCAGTCTATCAATGTAGCAGATCCTGAGGCTTTGGAAACTGATTTCTACACCAAGGCCCCCTGGATCCCTCAGACCTGATGCTTGATGTCTCCAATTAGACCCCACACATGCTCTATTGGCAAAATTCCAAATTGGACCCTGGGCCTGCAGATGCAGTGGATGTTGCCATGGGACCTTTCGAGAAACTCAACCTCATGCGCCTGGTTTGTTGCTTTTTCACTGAGGTCCCAGGTCTGTTTCCTCTCTGGATAAGGCCAACCACAATCCACAACACACTCCAGTTCCCTGATACTCAGCGTGTGCCATCACCCATAGCCCTATCCCTCATTGTTCATAGCCAAAGCGAGCCTAAATTTGGCAGCACTGATGTTGGTCTCAGAATCAATTGTGGGGATATTTTGTGCTGATTTCTTTGAGTTCTGTCAGCCAAGCATCTGCTGTGCACTCTACTAACACTCAGCGCATCGCTTTCAATCCCATGCGTCCTGTCCGCTTGAGAGTGTGCGTCCAACTAAAACAGGGTTTCACCTTTGCTGCTCCACCAGCAGAGGTCAGGTCCTGCACTGATTTCCATTCTCTACAAAGCCTTTTTATCTTTCCAGGTTTTCTGAGGCCTCATTGTGTCTTTGGAAGTAAGAGACCACTCTTTGGCAAGTGTCCTGGACCACGGGCTGGGTGAGTGGATGTTTATCTTGCTGTGTAGATGGGAGCGAGTGAGCGTATGTTGCACTGGTACCCTGACAACTGGGCATTGATAAATCAACACTTTCCATATATAACTCACAGAAATGTTATTCTTGATATCTCTTTTTGCTATACGGCCATGGTGGGAGGGTTTGTCCGAAGACTCCAGTTTTGACACTGTGTTGATACCTCAGTTGCAGTCTTTCAAAAAGTTAGTAGAATTGATTTACATACTTGGGGATTTACATGAATAGAAAGATAGATTTTGAAACATACTAAATCTGCCTACAGGTCAGACTTGGCAAGTTAAGGTATCATTTTTTCAGCTCTAAGGGAAAAGAAGACAGATAGAATGAAAAAAGCAGTCCAAAATAATGAAGGGGACAAGTCAACGGTTAAATGTTGATGCCTCCAACAAAAACAGGAAGAATGAAATAAATGTTGGTCCCATGAAAAAACCCCACAAAATGTTTCCCAATTGCATGTATTGCCCTTTCCTCCCAATGACTCACACTGGCAAATGTTGTCAATTCAAGTGGTAACATTTCTCTGTAGGAAGACAGAAGGTGACCCAAACCACATATTTATATATAGGCTTGGATCCAAAAGTACCTAGAGGCATTATAGCAATGAGAAAACTGCTGCAGCTTTGATAGGCTATTGAGAACCAGGTGCCCTATTATCAACGATGAGAACGCTTAAACTTCCGATCATGTTGGGTAAAGTAATTAAACACAACCATGTCTGCACCTATATGATATACTGCACAAGGGGCTTCAATGAAGGAAAAGACCGTCCACATATCATTTGTCCTTACATGTCTATGGCGAATTTTACACTTCAGTTCACTAACTGACTTATAATATTTACCTGTACGGTCTTGAAAATCTGAGGCCTAATACATTTCAAGTTCAGTCAAATATTCCCCTCACTTACCACACTCCTTCACCCCAAAGAAGACATAACCCAAGCATTTGCTGAATGTAGGGGAAGGTCATCATTCCTTTCTGTGAGCTAATTATTCAATTCCTACCTATTTCATTCGAGAGTATTTGACCTTTGAGGACTTCACTGTTGTGCACAGAGTGTGAAGTTGGAAGAACTCTGATTCTAGGATGGGCTTGCTCTTCTCCTACTGGCTTCATTGCAGCTCATGTGGTGATCCTTTGAAATGGATGCCTGAGTGGAGGGGAGGGAAGAGAAAATGCTTCATAGCTAAGCCCAACCTTGGGAAAAGGCTTACCTGGGCTTGGTGCATTGTGGTCTGAATGGTTTGTAAATTCCCCTTGGGACATGTGGATTCTCATGACTTATTCCACCAACATGAGCGATTTTACCATCTCTGCCTTCTCTTCTCTTTTAGACATCAGGAATCTTGGACCCATTCTTGGAGCAGAGAATTGAGTACCTTCCTCAAGTGCACGTAGGTGTTCCACAGGTTTCTGCCATTATCAGCGAGGCTCAATATATCTCGTGATTGTCTTTCTTGCCTGGGATTCTCTGCAGAAGTCTCCATGCCAGTATTCTCCATTCTAGGAGAACAACCATCATCAATTTGTTCGCATCTCTCCTCAATCCATGCAGCCAAATTTTCTGCCAGCTTCTCTTTGTGTGTCCCATAATGTCGACTTCTACAGGACTGGGCATGTCTAAAAGTACCTCGGAGCCTCACCAGTAAGCTGATGACAGGCAGATCTTCCACTGTCTGACTTTTCAATTTCTAGAAACTGACCCATGATCTCAGGCCACTGGGCAGCAACAGTATCTCGAACTTACAGAGCTTCCTAAACAATAGACTTAAGCCAAGCTCCACAGAGTGTGGCAACCCCACCATGACACTGATCCACCCACCGAGCTCTGCCAAGTTACCTTGGATCCGCCAGCTCATAACAAGCCTCGTGGAACAAACCAACATTCCTCCTGGAATCCAACCGGTAATTGCCATCCTCAATTTTTGCTGCATTTTTACAGTGTTGGTGAAGGGGCTGCATCAGACGACAGGTACTTAAGGTAAAAGTGATTCTGTCCATTAGTGTCCCATGATCCTTTTTTTCCTACCCTCTTTCCTTTAGTTCAGTTCTCTAAACACAGTACAAATGGAGGGAACTGTGTCCATGATAAGTTTATTGTTTCATCCATCTTAAAACTTTCTAACAGTTAACAGTACAAAAAGACCCACTAAAGGAAACATATGTTTGTGTAATATCCATTCACCCATAATATATATCCGTCTGTTGATTTTCCTCTGAAAGACCCACAGTCTCAGAACATGGATCCATTTGTTTCATGGGGGCTGAAAATCCAAGAAATGAAACCATTCCCAAAGTACACTTTACTGTCTGTCTCTCTTATTCTTAGAACAGTTTTATAGAGCTGTTTTCTTTGTTATAGACATATGCCATTTAATCTCTTCGTAGTGTGGAATATGCCATTCATTCTTCATGTTGGAAGACTTTTAAGAATATATCACGGAGTATGAATCCATTATATTCAAAATAGGCATTTGGGTTAGGTCACGATGTGCTTTTATGAATCAATATTTATGAATATTAATGCATGCATCTGTTTTCTGAATACAAGTATGTTGAGTACATGCAAGCACTGATACTAGGTCAATGCGTGCTGAATGATCCTTGACATCACTTTGCATATTTTCTTTTGAATTATCTCGGTTCCTGTGGATATTATCAGCCACAGGTGTTTGTTTGTTTGCTTGCTTGTTTGTTTGTTTGATTGCTTGTTCCTAGATTTGCAAACACATTCGGCCTTGCATCTCTCTGTTTGCTTTAAACAGAGAGTCATATAAGATGATTCACTTATTATAGGGCTGAAAATCCCCTATGTTTTCCTGCTTCCCTCTCCCATCTTTAGGGTTTTGATGTCCTCCTTGCCTTCTTCTTGTTTATTGTCTGCAACTCATGGCTCTTCTTGCATTTCCAATGATGGTTTTCTTATTTCCATTTCATCTAGCTTCTTTTCTATTCAGGGTAGTTTTCTGAATCTTTCTTTTAGGAAAAGTTTCAAACTGCTGAATTCTTTAACGTTTCCAGGTATCTGAAATTCTCTAGCTCTGCCGTTATTAGAAATGGTGGTCTTTTTGCATAAGCTACCCTAGATTGCAGCTGTTTCTCATTCATGATTTCATCTAAGTCCTGGCACTCCTTCTTATCCTGCAATATTTCTGCCGAGATATAAGCTGAAACCCCTCTGGAGGTTCTGTTGTGACATAGTTGCTTCCTTCTAGGTGCATTGGTAATCACTGTGTTGATCATGAACTTTGTTGATTTGAATGATAATACAGCTGCTTGTAGGTCTATTGGGATTCCACATAATTTGGATGCTGTTTGCTTATTTTTTTGTATAGATGATTGCTCCTTCGTTTTCAGCAATTTTCTGTCTGATTTTTTTCCAAATATCTTTTCAGACTGAATAATCTTTTCTTGCTTTTAACTCTGGGACTCTTATGAATCCTATTTTTTCATGCTTTGTCTTAACCCAGGATTCAACAGCAATGTTTGAGTTGGTTTTCCTTTGCTTTTCTATGTCATTTTCTGATCGAGGGATTTCAGTTCCCCTGTGTTCACAGTCATTCACGAGTCCCTCTGCATTATCTAGTCTGCTTAGGACTGACTTTAGCCCTGCTATTATCTCATCCATTGAGTTTGCTGATTTTATTTTGCTCGTCTTTAGAGGGTCTCTTCCCCTTTTCTGGAATTCTGATTTTTGTGATTCTGAGACACTGTTGTTCTTCAGTGTTTCTATCACCTCCATTTTAAATAAATGTCTGATAGTGTTTCACAGTCTAGTTGTTTGAAAGCTTTTTTTTTTTGAGCTTTCCACCTCTTTGGAAATAAAAATGTTACTTCCTGTTTCTTTTACTATACTTCTTTATCTCTACTGGTCAGTTAATTTCAAGTATCTAATGTAGACTTGTAGGGCTTTTTAAGTGAAAGTTTAAGTCTCTTGTGTGTACAAAGTTCCATGATATTTGTGTGAGGACAATTTTTCCTACACATTGATGCCATGTCATTTTCCTATGTGTGTTGTCTTGTATTTATCTAAATGCTGGTGATGCCTTTGCTGTGATGAACACAGCATACACTTTTCTTTTCGTATAACCTCAATTTACTACGCTTATGTCACTGTACTGAAAGTGCACAGGACTGTTTCTCTTGTGGAAATGAAGCATGTAAAGCTTTTCAGCTCTGCAAGCTGTTGAATGTCATTTTGGAGTGTTTCAAAAACAGCGTCATGACTGTGAGCTTGTCCTTTCTATTTCTATGGGAATGTACCAATGTTACGAGTTCGTTCCAGAGCTTCTCTGTCTACAGAAAAACCTGTGGAAACATATCTAAAGATGTCATGCATCAGGACCTGCAGTCATTATCACAGTGCCTCAGCTAGGTATCCTCCCTGAAGTACACTGTCAGTACCATTCAAAATGTAGCATTAACATTTGGTAGATAATGGTGAAGGAAATGCTTCATCTTCTCACGTTGTGAACCTAGACCACTGTTCTTTGTTCTCTCATCCTTGTGGCTTTGGACCATGAAGGTAACCACAGTGCTGTCCCACATCATTTGCCTCATAACAAACCATAATCCCAGTCCAGTCTATCAATGTAGCAGATCCTGAGGCTTTGGAAACTGATTTCTACACCAAGGCCCCCTGGATCCCTCAGACCTGATGCTTGATGTCTCCAATTAGACCCCACACATGCTCTATTGGCAAAATTCCAAATTGGACCCTGGGCCTGCAGATGCAGTGGATGTTGCCATGGGACCTTTCGAGAAACTCAACCTCATGCGCCTGGTTTGTTGCTTTTTCACTGAGGTCCCAGGTCTGTTTCCTCTCTGGATAAGGCCAACCACAATCCACAACACACTCCAGTTCCCTGATACTCAGCGTGTGCCATCACCCATAGCCCTATCCCTCATTGTTCATAGCCAAAGCGAGCCTAAATTTGGCAGCACTGATGTTGGTCTCAGAATCAATTGTGGGGATATTTTGTGCTGATTTCTTTGAGTTCTGTCAGCCAAGCATCTGCTGTGCACTCTACTAACACTCAGCGCATCGCTTTCAATCCCATGCGTCCTGTCCGCTTGAGAGTGTGCGTCCAACTAAAACAGGGTTTCACCTTTGCTGCTCCACCAGCAGAGGTCAGGTCCTGCACTGATTTCCATTCTCTACAAAGCCTTTTTATCTTTCCAGGTTTTCTGAGGCCTCATTGTGTCTTTGGAAGTAAGAGACCACTCTTTGGCAAGTGTCCTGGACCACGGGCTGGGTGAGTGGATGTTTATCTTGCTGTGTAGATGGGAGCGAGTGAGCGTATGTTGCACTGGTACCCTGACAACTGGGCATTGATAAATCAACACTTTCCATATATAACTCACAGAAATGTTATTCTTGATATCTCTTTTTGCTATACGGCCATGGTGGGAGGGTTTGTCCGAAGACTCCAGTTTTGACACTGTGTTGATACCTCAGTTGCAGTCTTTCAAAAAGTTAGTAGAATTGATTTACATACTTGGGGATTTACATGAATAGAAAGATAGATTTTGAAACATACTAAATCTGCCTACAGGTCAGACTTGGCAAGTTAAGGTATCATTTTTTCAGCTCTAAGGGAAAAGAAGACAGATAGAATGAAAAAAGCAGTCCAAAATAATGAAGGGGACAAGTCAACGGTTAAATGTTGATGCCTCCAACAAAAACAGGAAGAATGAAATAAATGTTGGTCCCATGAAAAAACCCCACAAAATGTTTCCCAATTGCATGTATTGCCCTTTCCTCCCAATGACTCACACTGGCAAATGTTGTCAATTCAAGTGGTAACATTTCTCTGTAGGAAGACAGAAGGTGACCCAAACCACATATTTATATATAGGCTTGGATCCAAAAGTACCTAGAGGCATTATAGCAATGAGAAAACTGCTGCAGCTTTGATAGGCTATTGAGAACCAGGTGCCCTATTATCAACGATGAGAACGCTTAAACTTCCGATCATGTTGGGTAAAGTAATTAAACACAACCATGTCTGCACCCATATGATATACTGCACAAGGGGCTTCAATGAAGGAAAAGACCGTCCACATATCATTTGTCCTTACATGTCTATGGCGAATTTTACACTTCAGTTCACTAACTGACTTATAATATTACATATACTGTATTGAAAAACTGAGGACACATACATATACAAGTTCACTCAAAGATTCCCCTCACTTACCACACTCACTTCACCAAAAAGAAGATGTAACCCTAATATTTGCTGAATCTAGGGGAAGCTCATCATTTCTTTGTGTGAGTTAATATTCAATTCCTATCTATATTAGTTTGGAGTATTTGAACATTGAGGTGTACAGTGTTGTGCACAGAGAGTAAAGTTGGAGGAACACTGATTCTAGGAGGGGCTTGCTATAATCCTACTGGCTTCAAAGCAACTCAGGTGCTGATCCTTTGAAGTGGATTCCTGAGTGTAGGGGAGGGAAGAGCAAGTGCTTGATAGCTAGGCCCAACCCTGGGAAAAGGCTTAACAGGGATTCATGCTCTGAGGTCTGAGTGATTTGTAAATGCCCCTTGGGACGTGTGGATTCTCATGACCACTTAAAAGAACAAGAGGCGTTTTATCAACTCTCCCATCTCTTCTCTATTAGACGTCAGGATTCTTGGACCAGTTCTTGTAGCAGAGAATTGAGTATCTTCAACAAGTTCACGTTGACCCTCCACAGGTTTCTGCCAGAATCAGCGAGGCTCAATATGTCTCATGAATGTCTTTTGAGCCTGGTATCCTCTACAGAAGTCTGCATGCCAGTATTCTCCATTGTAGCAGAAGAACACTCATCAATGTGTTCACATCTCTCCTCAATCCGTGCACTCATCCTTCTGACAGCTTCTCTTGGTGTCTCCCATGAAGTCGACTTCTGCAGGACTGGGCAAGTCTGAAAGTCCCTCGGAGTGTCACCAGTAAGCTGATGACAGGCAGATCTTCCACTGTCTGCCGTTTCAGTTTCTAGAAACTGACCAGTGATCTCAGGTCATTGGGCAGCATCAGTATCTCGAAATTACACAGCTTCCTGAAAAATAGACCTAAGCCAAGCTCCACATAGGGTGGCAGCCCCTCCATGACACTGATCCACCCACAGAGCTCTTCCCAGCTAACTTGGATCCACCAGCTACACCAAGACTCATGGAACACACTGACATTCCACCTGGAATCCAACAGGTAACTGCCATCCCCAAAGGTTGCTGCATCTTGTCAGTGTTGTGGGAGGGACTGCATCAGAAGAGAGTTTCCGAAGGTAAATGTGATTCTCTCCATTAGCATCCCATGGTCCTGTTTTTCCTACACTCTTTCCTTTAGTTCAGATCTCTAAACACAGTACAAACGGAGAGAAGTGTGTCAATTTTAAGTATTTTATTTTACCCTACTTTAACCTTTCTAACAGTTAACACTACAAAAAGAACCACTATAGGAATCATATGTTTGTGTAATATCCATTCACCCAGAATACATATCCATCTGTTGATTTTCTGCTTAAAGTCCCACAATATCACAACATGGATCCATTTGTTTCTTGGGGGCTGAAATTCCTTGAAATGAAACCAATCCCAAAGTACACTTTACTGCCTGTCTCTTTTATTCTTAGTACTGTTTTGTAGAGCTACTTTTTTTGTCATAAGCGTATGCCAATTATTTTCTACGTAGGTTTGAATATGCCATTCATTCATTCTGTTGGAAAACTTGTAAGTCTATATCAACGAATATGAATCCAATTAATTCAAAATGGGCATTTGGGTTATGTCACGATGTGTTCTTAAGAATCAATATGTATGAATATTAATGCACGCATCTCTTTTCTGAAAACAAGGGTGTTGTGTACATGCAAGCAGTGAAACTGGGTCGATGCGTACTGAATGATACTTGACATCACTTTGTGTACTTTCTTTTGAATTATCATGGTTCCTTTGGATATATGTCAGCCAACCTTACTCTTTCGCTGTTTGTTTGTTTGTTTGATTGTTTGTTTGTTTGCTTCTTCTTTTTTTTTGCACACATATTAGGCCATGCGTCTCTCCATTTCCTTCAATCAGAGAGCCATATAAGCTGATTCACTTAGTATAGTGCTGAAAATCACCTATGTTTTCCTCCTTCCCTCTCCCATCTTTAGTGTTTTGATGTCCTCCTAGCCTTCTTCTTGTTTATTCTTTGCAACTCATTGCTCTTCTTGCATTTCCAATGATGGTTTTCTTATTTCCATTGCATCTTGCTTCTTTGGTATTCAGGGTAGAATTCTCAATCTTTCTTTAGGATAAGTTTCCAACTGCTGAATTATTTTAAGTTTTGCTAGGTTATGAAATTCTCTAGCTCTGCCATTATTAGAAATGGCGGTCTTGTGCCATAGTCTACCTTAGATTGCAGCTTTTTCTCATTCAGGATTTTGTCTAAGTCCTGGCACTCCTTCCTGTCCTTCAAAATATCTGCCGAGTTATAAGCTAAACCTGTCTTAAGGTTCTGTAGTGACTTAGTTGTGTTCCTCTAGGTGCATTGAAAATCACTGGGACAATCATGAACTTTGATGATTTGAATGATAATACAGCTGCTTATCGGTCTATTGGGATTCCGCATAATTTGGATGCTGTTTGCTTTCTGGTTTCTTGTAGATGATTGTTTCTTGGCTTTCAGAAAGTTTCAGTCTGATTTTTCTCCAAGTACCTTTTCAGACTTTTTTTTTAATCTTGCTTTTCCCTTTGGTTCTCATATGAATCCTATTCTTTCATGCTTTGTCTTACCCCAGGATTCAACAGCAATATTTGTATTGGTTTTCACTTGCTTTTCTATGTCATATTCTGATCAATGGATTTCAGTTCCCCTGTGTTCACATTGATTCACGAGTCCCTCTACATTATCTAGTCTGCTTAGGACTGACTTTAGCCCTGCTATTATCTCATCCATTGAGTTTCCTGATTTTATTTTACTCGTCTTTAGAGGGTCTCTTCCCCTTTTCTGGAATTCTGCCTTTTGTGATTCTGAGACACTGTTTTACTTCTGTGTTTCCCTCACCTTCATTTTCAATAATTGTTCTAATAGTTTTTCACAGTCTAGTTGTTTGAAAGCTTTTCTTTGGGCCTTCAATCCCTTTGGAACTGAAAATGTTACTTCCTGTTTCTTTTACTATACTTCTTTATCCCTATTGGTCAAGTAATATCAGGTATATAATGTAGAAATATAGGGCTTCTTAAGTGTAAGTTTAGTCTGTTCTGTACGCAATTTCATGATATTTGTGTGAGGACAATTTTTCCTACACATTGATGCCATGTCGTTTTCCTGTGTGTGTTGTCATGTATATCTCTAATTGCTGGTGATGCCTTTGTTGTGATGAACACACCATACTCTTCTCGTTTAGTATAATGTCATTTTTACTACTCTTATATCACTGTTCTGAAAGTGCACAGGACCCTTCCTCCTGTGGAAATGAAGCATGTCAAGGATTTGAGCTTTGCAGGCTCTTTAATGTCATTTTTTTGTTTCAAAAACAACATCGTGACAGGGAGCTTGTCCTTCCTATTTCCATGGGAATTTCCCAATGTAATGAGTTCTTTCCAGAGCTTCTCTGTCTACAGAAAAAACTGTGGAAACATATCTAAGGATGTCATGCATCAGGGCCTGCTGCCATTTTCACGCAGCCCCAGCTAGGTGTCCTCGGTGCCGTAACCTTTCAGTGCCATTCAAAATGTAGTATCTGCATTTGGGAGATAATGATGAAGGAAATACTTCATCTACACACGCTGTGGACCTAGACCACTGTTCTTTTTTCTCTCATCTTTGTGGCTTGGGACCACAAATGCAACCACAGAACTGTGCCGCATAATCTGCCTCATACCAAAAGTAATCTCAGTCCAGGCTATGAATGTAGCAGACCCTAAGCCTTTGGAAAATGATTTCAACCACAAGGCCCCCTGGATCACTCAGACCATATGCATGATGTCTCTGATTGAGCCCCACATGTGCTCTATTGGCAAAATGCCAAGTTGGTCCCTGGGCTTACAGATGCAGTGTATGTGGCCATGGGACATTTCGAGAAACTCCACCTCATGCGCCAGGTTTGTAGCTTTCTCATTGGTGTCCCAAGTCAGCTTCCATTCTGGATAGGGTGAACCACAATCCACAATACACTCCAGATCCCTGAGGTTTAGCGTGTGCCACCACTCATTGCCCTATTTCTCATTGTTTGCAGCCATTGCGAGCCCAAATATGGCAGCACCGATCTTGGTCTCAGAATCAATTATGGTGATGTTTTGTGCTGATTTCTTTGAGTTCTTTCAGCCAAGCATCTGCTGTGCACTCTTCTAACACTGAGCACATCGCTTTCAATCCCATGCATTCTGTCCGCTTGAGAGTGTGCTTCCAAGTAAAACAGGGATTCACCTTTGCTTCTCCATTAACAGAGGTCAGGTCCTGCACTGATTTCCTTTCTCTAATTTGATTTCTCCCCTTCCATTTATTCTGAGGCCTCATTCTGTCTTTGGAAATAAGAGACCACTGTTCGGCAAGTGTTGTGGACCACGGGCTGGGTGAGTGAATATTTATCTTGCTGTGGATATGGAAGTGAGTGAGCGTAGGTTGCACTGGTACCCTGACAACTGGGCATCGATAAATCAACACTTTGCATATATAACTCACAGAAATGTGATTCTTTTTTATCTCCATTTTCTATACAGCCATGGTGGGAGGGTTTGTCCGAAGACTACAGTTTTGAAATTGCGTTGATACCTCAGTTGAAGTCTTTCAAAAATTTAGTAGAATTGATTTACATTTTTGGGGATTTATATGAATATGAAGATAGATTTTGAAACATACTAAATCTGCCTACAAGCCAGACTTGTCACATTGAGGTACCATTTTGCCAGCTCTAAGGGAAAAGAAGACAGAATGTAAAAAAGCAGTCCAAAATGATGAAGGGGACAGGTCAAATGTTAAATGTTGATGCCTCCAACACAAACAGGAACCATGAAATAAATATTGGTCCCATGAAATTACCCTCACAAAATGTTTCCCATTTGCATGTATTGCCCTTTTCACCCAGTGAATTGTACTGGCCAATGTTGTCATTTCTATGGGTAACATTTCACTGTAGGAAGACACAAGGTAACCCAAACTACTTATTTATATATACGCTTGGATCCAAAAGCAACTACAGGCATTAAAACTATGAGAAAACTGCTGCAGCTTTGATAGGCTATTGAGAACCGGGTGCCCTTTTATCAAAGATGAGAACGCTTAATCTTCCAATTATGTTGTGTAAAGTAATTAAACACAACCATGTCTGCGCCCATATGATATACTGCACCAGGGGCTTCAGTGAAGGAAAAGACTATCAACATATCATGTGTCCTTACATGTCTATGGCGAATTTTACAATTCAGTTCACTAACTGACTTATACTTGTTACCTAGACTGTATTGAAAAACTGAGGACACATACATATACAAGTTCAGTCAAAGATTCCCCTCACTTACCACTCTCACTTCACCCCAAAGAAGATGTAACCACAGTATTTGCTGAATCTAGGGGAAGGTCATCATTTCTTTGTGTGAGTTAATATTCAATTCCTACCTATTTCAGTCGGGAGTATTTGACCATTGAGGAGTACAGTGTTGTGCACAGAGAGTAAAGTTGGAGGAACACTGATTCTAGGAGGGGCTTCCTATACTCCTACTGGCTTCAATGCAGCTCAGGTGCTGATCCTTTGAAATGGATGCCTGAGTGGAGGGGAGGGAAGAGCAAGTGCTTGATAGCAAGGCCCAAACCTGGGAAAAGGCTTACCAGGGATTCGTGCCCTGAGGTCTGAGTGATTTATAAATGCCCCTTGGGACGTGTAGATTCTCATGACCTCTTAAAAGAACGAGGGGTTTTATCAACTCTGCCATCTCTTCTCTATTAGACGTCAGGATTCTTGGACCAGTTCTTGTAGCAGAGAATTGAGTACCTTCCACAAGTGCACGTTGACCCTCCACAGGTTTCTGTCAGTATCAGCAAGGCTCAATATTTCTCATGAATGTCTTTTGAGCCTGGTATTCTCTACAGAAGTCTGCATGCCAGTATTCTCCATTGTAGCAGAACACTCATCAATGTGTTCACATCTCTCCTCAATCCGTGCACTCATCCTTTTGACAGCTTCTCTTGGTGTCTCCCATGAAGTCGACTTCTACAGGACTGGGCAAGTCTGAAAGTCCCTCGAAGCGTCACCAGTAAGCTGATGCCAGGCAGATCTTCCACTGTCTGCTGTTTCAATTTCTAGAAACTGACCCGTGATCTCAAGTCTTTGGGTAGCATCAGTATATCGAAATTACACAGCTTCCTGAAAAATAGACCTAAGCCATGCTCCACATAGGGCGGCAGCCCCTCCATGACCCTGATCCACTCACAGAGCTCTGCCCAGTTACCTTGGATCCACCAGCTACACCAAGACTCGCAGAACACACTGACATTCCACCTGGAATCAAACCGGTACCTGCAATCCACAATATTTGCTACATCTTGTCAGTGTTGGGGGAGTGGCTGCATCAGACGAGAGTTTCCTAAGGTAAATGTGATTCTCTCCATTAGCATCCCATGGTCCTTTTTTCCCTACCCTCTTTGCTTTAGTTCAGATCTCTATACACAGTACAAACCGAGGGAAGTGTGTCCATGTTGTTTATGGTTCCACACGTCTTTAAACTTTCTAAAAGTTAACAGTTCATAAAGACCCCACTATAGGAATCTTAAGTTTGTGTAATAGCCATTCACCCAGAATACATATCTGTCTCTTGCTTTTTGGCTGAAACTCTCACACTCTCAGATCATGGATTCATTTGATTCATGGGGGCTGAAATTCCTAGAAATGAAGCCCATCCTAATGTACACTTTAATGTTTGTCTCTTTTGCTCTTAGTACAGTTTTGTATAGCTACTTTTCTTTGTTATAGGCATATGCCATTTATTCTTACATAGGGTTGAATAGGCGATTCATTCATCCTGTAGGATGTCTAGTAAATCTATATAATGAAATACGAATCAATGTTATTCAAAATAGGCATTTGGCTTAGGTCACGATATGCTCTAATGAATCAACATTTTTGAATATTAATGCACGCATCTGTTTTCTGAATACAAGTGTTTTGAGTACATGCCAGCAGCGATAATGTATCGATGCATGCTGAATGATTCTTGACACCCGTTTGAGTATTTTCTTTTGAATTATCATGGTTTCTTTGGGTATATGTCAGCCAACCATAGTATTTGGTTTTTGTTTGTTTGTTTGATTTTTTGTTTGTTTGCTTGTTCTTTGTTTTGCAAACACATTAGGCCATGCTTCTCTCCGTTTGCAGCAGAGAGTCATATAAGCTGATTAACTTTGTATAGTGCTGAAAATCACCTATGTTTACCTGCATCCCTCTCCCATCTTTAGGGTTTTAATGTCCTCCTTCCCTTCTTCTTGTTTATTCTCTGCAACTCTTTGCTCTTCTTGCATTTCCAATGATGGTTTTCTTATTTCAATTTCATTTTGCTACTTTTCTATTAAGGGTAGAATTCTCAATCTTTGTTTAATGATAAAGTTCGAGCTGCTGAATTCTTTTACGTTTTGCCGGTCTATGAAATTTTCTAGATCTGCCGTTATCAGAAATGGCAGTCTTGTGGCATAGGCTACCCTAGAATTCAGATTTTTCTCATTCAGGTTTTGGTCTATGTCCTGGCACTCCTTCCTGTCCTGCAATATTTCTGTCGAGGTATAAGCTGAAACCCCTCTGGTCTTTCTGTTGTAACTAAGTTGCTTTCCTCTAGGTGCATATAAAATCACTGGGTTGATCATGAAATTTGATGATTTGAATAATACAGCTGCTTGTAGGTTTATAGGGATTCCACATAATTTGGATGCTGTTTGCTCCTGGTTCGTATAGATGATTGTTTCTTGGCTTTCAGCAAATTTCAGTCAGATTTTTCTCCAAATATCTTTTCAGAGGTTTTTTTTTTTTTTTTTTCCCAGCTTTTCCTTCTGAGACTCTTATGAATCCTAGTCTTTCATGCTTTGTCTTACCCCAGGATTCAACAGCAATATTTGCATTGGTTTACACTAGCTTTTCTGTGTCATCTTCTGATAGAGGGATTTCTGTTCCCCTTTGTTCACAGACATTCACGAGTCGCTCTGCATTATCTAGACTGCTCAGGACTGACTTTTAACCTGCTATTATCTTATACATTGAGTTTACTTATTTTATTTGGCTCATCTTAGAGGTTCTCTTCCCCTTTTCTGATATTCTGCCTTTTGTGATTCTGAGACACTGTTGTTCTTTATTGTTTCTCTCACCTCCGTTTTCAATAATTTCTCTAGTAATGTTTCAAAATCTAGTTGTTTGAAATTTTTTTTTGGCCTTCAATCTCTTTGGAACTGAAATTGTTACTTCCTGTTTCTTTTACTATATCTTTATCTCTATTGGTCAAGTACTATCAGGTATCTAATGCAGACTTATAAGGCTTGGTTAAGTGAAACTTTTAGTCTATTTGGTGTACCCAATCCCATGATATTTCCCTGAAGACAAATTTTCCTTGACATTGAAGCCATTTCATCTTCCTGTGTGTGTTGTCTGGTATACTTCTATTTACTGGTGATACCTTTGTTGTGATGAAAACACCATACGTGCATCATTTAGAATAATCTCCTTTTATTATGCTTATGTCACTTTTCTGAAAGTGCACAGGACCCTTCCTCTTGCGGAAATGGAGCATCTAAATGTTTTCAGCTCTGTAGGCTGTTGTTTGTCATTTTGGAGTGTTTTCAAAACAGAATATTGTTAGTGCACTTGTCCTTTCTAGTTCTATGGGAATGTCCCAATTTTACCAGTTCTTCCCAGAGCTTCTCTGTCTACAGAAAAACCTGTGGAAACATATCTAAGGATGTCATGCATCAGGGCCTGCTGCCATTATCCCACAGCCCCACCAAGTTGTCCTCGGTGCCGTACAATTTCAGTACTATCCAAAATGTAGCATCTGCATTTGGGAGGTAATGGTGAATGAAATGCTTCATCTTCTCATGCTGCTGACCTAGACAACTAACCTTTGTTCTCTCATCCTTGTGGCTTGGGACCACGAAGGCAAACACAGCGATGTCCCTCATCCTCTGCCTCATACCAAAACTTAATCCCAGTCCAGGCTAGGAAACTAGCTGATCCTAACCCTTTGCAATCTGATTTCAACCCCAAGGACCCCTGGATCCCTCAGACCAGATGCATGATTTCTCTAATTGAGCCCCACTCATGCTCTATTGGCAAAATATCAAATTGTTCCCTTGGCCTGCAGATGCAGTGAATGTGGCCATAGGACATTTCGATAAACTCAACTTTGTGCACAGGGTGGTTGCTTTCACATTGGGGTCTAAGTTCAGTTTCCTCTCTTGGTAGGGCAAACCACAATCCACAACACACTCCGGATCCCTGAGACACAGCGTGTGACATCATCCATAGCCTTATACCTCATTTTCCACAGCCAATGCTAGCTCAAATTTGGCAGCTCGAATCTTGGTCTCAGAATCAATTGTGGGGATATTTTGTGCCGATTTCCTTGAGTTCTGTCAGCCAAGAGTTTTCTGTGCATGCTTCTAACACTCAGCGCATCGCTTTCAATCCCATGTGTCCTTTCCGCTTGAGATTGTGTGTCCAAGTAAAACAGAGTTTCACCTTTGCTGTTCCATCACCAGACGTCAGGTACTGCACTGATTTCCATTGTCTACTTTGCCTTCTCCTCCTCCCAGGTTTTCTGAGGCCTCATTCTCTTTTGGAACTAAGGGACCACTCTTCAGCATGTGTCCTGAACCAAGGGCTTCGTGAGTGGATGTTTATCTTGCTGTGTACATGGGAACGAGTGAGCATAGTTGGCACTAATACCCTGCCAACTGGGCATTGAGAAATCAACACATTCTATATATAACACACAGAAATGTGATTCTTGCTTATCTCTGTTTTCTATACAGCCATGGTGGGAGGGTTTGTCCGAAGACTACAGTTTTGACATTGTGTTAATACCTCAGTTGCAGTCTTTCAAAAGGTTAATAGAATTGATTTACATATTTTGGGATTTATATGAAAATGAAGTTAGATTTTGAAACATACTAAATCTAATTACAAGCCAGACTTGTGAAGTTCTTTTACAATTTTGTCAGGTCTAAGGGAAAAATAGAAAGATAGAATGTACAGTAGCAGTCCAAAATGATGAAGGGGACAGGTCAAATCTTTACTGTTGATACCTACAACACCAACAGGAACCATGAAATAATTATTGGAACCATGAAATAACCCCCATCCTGGGTTTCCCTTCTGCATGTGCTGCACTTTCCTCCCAATGACACATACTGGCCAATGTTGTCATTTCAAGGGGGAACATTTCTCTCTAGGGAAACCCAATTAAACTAAAACACCATATTTATGTGTATTCTTGGTTCCGAAACTCCTAGAGGCGTTATAGCTATGAGAAAACTGCTGCAGTTTTGCTCTGCTATTGAGAACCAAGTGCTCTTCTATCAACCATGAGAACAATCGGTTGATCATGTTGGGTAAAGCAGTTTAACCCAACAAATTATGCACCAACATGATATACTGCACCTGGGGCTTCAATGAAGTGAAAAGATGGTCCACATATCATGTGTCCTTACATGTCTATGGCGACTTTTACAGTTCACTTCACTAACTGACTTATAACTGTTACCTATACTGTCTAGAAAAACTGAGGCCTAATATATATCAAGTTCAGTCAAAGATTCCCCTCACTTACCACACTCCCTTCACCCCAAGGTAGACGTAACCCCAGCATTTGCTGAAACTAGGCTAAGTTCATCATTTCTTTGTGTGAGCTATGTATTCTATTCCTATCTATTATAGCCGACAGTATTTGATCTTTGAGGAATTAAGTGTTGTGCACAAAGTGTGAAGTTGGAGGAACACTGTACGTAGGAGTGGCTTGCTTTTCTCCTACTGGCTTCATTGCAGCTCAAGTGCTGATCCTTTGAAATGGATGCCTGAGTGGAGGGGAGGAAAGAGCAATTTCTTGATATCTAGGCCCAACCCCGGGAAAAGCTTACCAGGGCCTCATGCTCTGTGGTCTGTGTGATTTTTAAATGCCCCTTGGGATATGTGGATTCTCACAAACCCTTCCAAGAACATGAGCGGTTTTATCATCCTTGCCATTTCTTCTCTTTTAGACTTCAGGAATCTTGGACCAATTCTTGGAGCAGAGAATTGAGTACCTTCCTCAAGTAAACGTTGACCCTCCACAGGTATCTGCTAGTATCAGTGAGGCTCAACATGACTCATGAAAGTCTTTCAAGCCTGGTATTCTCTAAAGAAGTCTTCATGCCAGTATTCTCCATTGTAGCAGAACAACTCTCATCAATGTGTTCGCACGTCTCCTCAATCTGTGCAGCCAGGTTTTCTGCCAGCTTCTCTTCGTGTCTCCATTAAAGTCGACTTCTACAGCACTGGGCAAGTCTGAAATTACCTCACAGCCTCACTGGTATGCTGATGATGGGCAGATCTTCCACAGTCTGTCTTTTCAGTTTCTTGAAACTGACCCGTGATCTCAGGCCATTGGGAAGCAGCAGTATCTCGAACTTACAAATCTTTCCTAAATTAGACCTAAGCCAAGCTCCACAGAGGGTGGCAGTCCCTTCATGACACTGATCCACCCACAGAGCTCTGTCCAGATAACTTGGATCCACCAGCCACAACAAGCCTGGTTGAACACACCAATATTCCATCTGGAATGCAACCGGTAACTGCCATCTCTAATATTTGCTGCATCTTTCCAGTGTTGGGGGAGGGGCTGCATCAGACGAGAGATTCCTAAGATAAAAGTGATTCTCTCCAATAGCGTCCCATGGTCCTTTTTTTCCTACCCTCTTTCCTTTAGTTCAGAACTCTATACATAGTACAAAATAGGGAAGTGTGTTCATGTTAATTTTATGGTTCCACACATCTTTAACTTTTCTCACAGTTAAAAGTACAAAAAGACCCCACTATAGGAATCTTATGTTTGTGTAATAGCCTTTCACCCAGAATACACATCCGTCTGTTGCTTTTTGGCTGAAACACACACACTCCCAGAAAATGGATCCATTTGATTCATGGCAGCTGAAATTCCTAGAAATTAATCCAATCACAATGTACACTTTACTGTCTGTCTCTTTTGCTCTTAGTGCAGTTTTGTAGAGCTACTTGTCTTTGTTAATGGCATATGCCATTTATTCTCTATGTAGGGTCGAATAGGCCATTCATTCTTCCTATTGGAAGACTAGTAAATCTATATCATGGAATACGAATCGATTTTATTCAAAATAGGCATTTGGTTTAGGTCACGATGTCCTCTTATGAATCAGTATTTTTGAATATTATTGCACGCATCTGTTTTCTGAATACAAGTCTGTTGAGTACATGCAAGCAGCAATACTGCATCGATGCTTGCTGAAAGCTCTTTGACATCCCTTTGAGTATTTTCTTTTGAAATATCATGGTTCTTTGGATATATATCATCCAACCGTACTGTTTTGGTGTTTGTTTGTTTGATTGTCTGTTTGCTTGTTCTTTGTTTTTCAAACACATTAGGCCATGCATCTCTCCGTTTGCTTCAAACAGAGGGTCATATAAGCTGATTCACTTAGTGTAATGCTGAATCTCACCAATGATTTCCTGCTACCCTATCCCATCTTTAGGGTTTTGATGTCCTCCTTGCCTTCTTTTTGTTTATTCTCTGCAAGTCATAGCTCTTCTTGCATTTCCAATGACGGTTTTCTTATTTCCATTTCGTCTTGCTTCTTTTCTATTCAGGGTAGAAATCTCAATCTTTCTTTTAGGATAAGGTTAGAACTGCTGAATTGTTTTAAGTTTTGCTGGTCTGTGAATTTCTCTACTTCTGCCATTATTTTAAAGCGTGGTCTTGTGGCATAGGCTACGCTAGTTTGCAGCTTTTTCTCATTCAGGATTTGTTCTATTTCTTGGCACTCCTTCCTGTCCTTCAATATTTCTGTCGGGATATCAGCTGAAACCCCTCTGGAGGTTCTGTTGTGACTAAGTTGCTTTACTCTAGGTGTATTTAAAATCATTGGGTTGATCATGAACTTTGATCATTTCAATGACAATACAGCTGCTTGTAAGTCTATTGGGATTCCGCCTGCTTTGGAAGCTGTTTGCTTCCTGATTTCGTATAGATGATTGTTTCTTGGCTTTCAGCAAATTTCAGTCTGATATTTTTCGAATAAATTTTCAGCCCTTTTTTTTGTTTTTTTTTTCTTATTTTATAATCTTTCTTTTTCATCTGGGAATCCTATATGTCCTAACCTTGCATTCTTTGTCTTTTCCCATGTTTCAACAGCAATGTTTGCATTGGTTTACGCTTGAATTTATATGTCATCTTTTTACTGACAGTTTTGTGTCCTCATGTCTTCTCAAACACTTTTAAGTCCCTCTTCATTATCTAGTCTGCCAATTCCTATCTTTAGCCATGCTATTATCTCATCCACTAAATTTTCTTTTTGTTTTTAACTGTTTATTGATTCATAATCATTTTACAATTTTGTTTCAAATTCCAGTGTAGAGCACCATTTTTCTCTTATGCATGTGCATATATACATTCATTGACATTTCTCTTCTTTTTTAGCCAACACAAAATCTTGTATATATTTCCCTGTGCTACACAGTACTGTCTTGTTTATATTTTCTACATTTTGATATCCCAGTCCTTTCCCACCCCCATTCCCCTTTGATCAGAAGTTTTTATTCTATGTCTATGAGTCTGTCTCTGTTATATATATATATATACATATATTTCCACATATAAGTGATCTCATATGGTATTTTTCTTTTTCTTTCTGGCTTAATCCGCTCAGAATAGTATTCTCCAGTAACATCCATGTTGCTTCAATTGGTATTATTTTGTCAGATTTTATGTCTGAATAGTTTTCCATTTTATAAATATACCACATCTGCTTTATCCAGTCATCTGTTGATGGACGTTTAGGCTCTTCCTGTGTCTTGGCTATTGTAAATAGTTCTGCTATGAACATTGGGGTGCAAGTGTCATTTTGAAGTAGGGTTCCTTCTGTATATATGCCCAAGTGTGGTACCCTGGGTCATATGTTGTCTAATCCTAATCTTTTTAGGAATCTCCATACTGTTTTCCACAGTGGCTGCACCAAACTGCATTCTCTCCAGCAGTGTAGGAGGGTTCCCTTTTATCCACAGCCTTTCCAGCATTTGTCATTTGTGAACTTTTGAATGATGGCCATTCCGACTTGTTTGGGGTGATACCTCATTTTAGTTTTAATTTGCATTTCTCTGATAATTTGTGATATTGAGCTTTTTTTCATGTGCCTATTGATCATTTGCATGCCTTCCTTGGAGAATTGCTTATTTGGGTCTCCTATCCATTTTGGATTGGGTTGTTTGTTTTTATTCATATTAAATTGTGTGAGATGCTTATATATTCTGGAGAACAAGCATTTGTCAATTTCATTTGCAAAATTTTTTTCCCATTCACTAGGTTGTCATTTTGTTTTACTTATGGTTTCTTTTGCTGTGCAGAAGCTTGTAAATTTTATTAGGTCCCATTTGTTTATTCTTTCATTTATGCCTATTGCTTGGGTTGACTGTTCTAGGAGAATATTTTTGAGATGTATGTCAGATAATGTTTTGCCTATATTTTCCTCTAGGAGGTTTATTGTATCATGTCATATGTTTAAGTCTTTGATTCATTTTGAGTTTATTTTTTTGTATGATGTAAGGGAGTGTTCTAGCTTCATTGCTTTACATGCTGCTGTCCAGTTTTAACAACCCCATTTGCTGAAGAGTCTCTCTTGACTCCACTGAGTATTCTTGCCTCCTTTGTTGAAGATTAGTAGACCAAAATTTTGTGGGTTCATTTCAGGGCTCTCTATTCTGTTCCAATATTCCATATGTCTGTTTTTGTACCAATACCATAATATCTTGATTAGTGTAGCTTTGCAGTATTGTCTGAAGTCTCAGAGAGTTATTCCTCCAGCCTCTTTTCTTTTTCTTCAGCAATTCTTTGGCAATTCTAGGTCTTTTATGGTTCCATATAATTTCTTATTTGAATTTAATAGATGCAGAAAAAGCATTTGATAAAATTCAATGCCAATTTATGATAAAAATTCTCACCAAAGTGGGCTTATAGGGAGCATATCTCAAGATGATAAAAGCTATTTATGACAAACCTACAGCCAGCCTAGAACTCAATTGTGAAATGCTGAAAACCTTCCTACTAAAATCTGGGAAAAGTCAAAGTTGTCCACTCTCCCCATTTCTATTCAACTTAATCTTGGAAGGCCTAGCCACTGCACTCAGGCAAGAAAAAGAAATAAAAGAGATCCAAATTGGAAAAGAAGCAGAAGGAGATAAAGATCCCTGTGCTATATGGAAGAAATTTGTTTTTTTCAATCCAGTTTTTATATATTGTGGCCCACATTTGCAAATCACAAACTCAAAAATTTATCCCTTCCCACTCGCTTTCCCCCAGTAACCATAAGTATATTTACTTTGCTTGCAAGTCTGTTTCTACTTTGTAGATGAGTTCATTACTGTGTTCCTTTTCTTTCATTTCTTAGATTTCACATATATGTGATACCATATATATTCTTTCTCTTTCTGACTTCCTTCACTTAAGAATGATGATCTCTATATCCATCCATGTTATTATATTATTCTTTTTTATGGCTGAATAGTATTCCATTGTATAAATATAACACTGCTTCTTTATAGTGTCATATGTCAATGGACATTTAGGATGTTTCCACATCTTGGCTATTGTATATTTTGCTGCTATGGACATTGGGGTGCAAATATCTTTTCAATTTAGAGTTCCCTCTGGATATATACCCAGGAGTGGGATTGCTAGATCATATGCTTGGTACAGCCATTATGGAAAACATTATGGATATGTCTCAAAAAACTAAAAATAGACTTACCGCATGATCCACTCCTGGGCATATCTATTTCTGAATGATCTGAGTATAATTTATAGAAATCGTGTCTCAAATTCAGTGACTATTTTCTAAGATATAGATTTCTCTTATGCAATCACAATATATTTATCAAAATCAGGGTACTTAATACTGATTCAGTATTATTATGTATGCCACAGTTCATATTCAAATTGTACCAGCTGTTCTAATCATGTTCTTCTTAATAATTTTTTTTCTTTTGGTCCAACTGCAGTCCAGATATTTGTGGGAAAGTTTTCAGTTTTCCACCATTGAGTATTGTGCTGGCTGTAGGTTTGTCAAAAATAGCTTTTATTAAACAACGTTATGTAAATTTTATTATGATTTGTTCTACTTCTGTGAAATATGTCCTGGGTAAATTGATAAGGATCACCTTAAATCTGTAGATTGCCTTGGGCATATGACCATTTCAACAATATTGATTCTTCCAATCCAGGAGCATGGGATATCTTTCCATTTTTTTGTCTTATTTAATTTCCTTCATCAGTATTTTATAGTTTTCTGTGTAGAAGTCTTTCACTGCCTTGGTTAGATTTACTCCTAGGTATTTTATTATTTTGGGGGCTATTTTAAAGGGGATTGATTCTTTACATTCTTCTTCTGTTGATTCATCATTAGTGTAAAGAAATGAAATTTATTTTTGAATGCTAATCTTGTAACCTGCTACCTTGCTGAATTCTGCGATAATTTCTAGTAGTTTTTGGGTTTTCTATATATAATATCATGTCATCTGCATATAGTGACAATTTTACCTCTTCTTTTCCAATTTAGATCCCTTTTATTTCTCTCTCTTGCCTGATTGCTGTGGCTAGGACTTTCAAGACTATGTTGAATAGGAGTGGTGATAGTGGGTAACCATGTCTTGTTCCAGATTTTAGTGGGAAGATTTTGAGTTTTTCACCATTGAGTACTATGCTGGCTGTAGGATGTGTAGACGTATTTTTGATTTTGCATTCCCTTTGTACAATTGCCCAGGAGTGGGATTGCTGCATCATAAGTTATTTGTATTTTTAGTCTTTTTAGGAATCTCCATACTGTTTTCCACAATGGCTGCACCAAACTGCATTGACACCAACAGTGTATTAGGGTGCCCTTTCTCCACACCCCCTCCAGCATTTTTCATTTGTAGACTTTAGAATGATGGCCATTCTGACTAGTGTGAGATAATATCTCATTGTAGTTTTGATTTACATTTCTCTGATAATTAGTTATTTTAAGCATTTTTTTATGAGCCTATTGGGCATTTATATGTCTTCATTGGAGAATTGCTTGTTTAGGTCTTCTGCTCATTTTGGGATTGAGTTGTTTGTTTTTCTTATTAAGTCATATGAGCTGTTTATATATTCTGGAGACCAAGCCATTCAGTTTCATCTTTTGCAAATATTTTCTCCCATTCCATAGGTTGCCGATTTGTTTTGTTTATGGTTTTCTTTGCTGTGCAAAAGCTTGTAAGTTTAATTATATCCCACTTGCTTAGTTTTGCTTTTATTTCTATTGTTTGGGTAGACTGCCCTAGTAGAACATTGTTGAGATGCATGTGAGATAATATTTTGCCTATGATTACTTCTAGGAAATTTATTGCGTCTTGTCTTATGTTTTAGTCTTTAATCCATTTTGCATTTATTTTTGTGTATGGTGTAAGGGAGTATTCTAACTTCATTGATTTAAATGCTGCTCTCCAGTTTCTCCAACACCATTTGCTGAAAAGACTCTGTTTATTCCATTGTATGTTCTTGCCACCTTTGTTGAAGATTAATTGACCAAAATTTTCTGGGTTTATTTCTGGGCTTTCTATCCTGTTCCATTGATCCATATTTCTGTTTTTGTACTAATACTATGCTGTTTTGATTACTGTAGCTTGTAGTATTTTCTGAAATCTGGGAGGATAATTTCTCCAGCCTTATTCTTTTTCTTCAACTATGCTTTGGCAATTTTGTGTCTTTTGTGATTCCATATAAAATTTAATATGATTTGTTCTATTTCTGTGCAGTATGTCCTAGTTAATTTAATACAGGTTGCATTAAATCTGTAAATTGCCTTGGGCAGTATGAGCATTTTAACAATATTTTTCTTCCAATCCAGGTGCATGGGATATCTTTCCATTTTTTCAGGTTTTCTTTAATCTCCTTAATCAAAGTTTCATTGTCCTTCATTTATAAAACTTTCACCTCCTTGATTAAATTTATTATTAGATATTTTATTACTTTGGGTGCTATTTTAAAAGGGAATGTTTCTTTAAATTCTTTGCCTGATGATTCATTATTATTATAAAGAAATGCAACCAATTCTTGTCCATTAAGATTGTATCTGTTACCTTGCCAAATTCTTTTATTAGTTTTAGAAGTTTTGTGTGAAACTTTCAAATTTTTCTGTATAAAGTATCATGTCATCTGCAAATAGTCACAATTTTACCTCTTCCTTTTCCTATTTGGATCCCTTTTATTTCTTTCTTCTTACCTGATTGCTGTGGCTAGGGCTTCCAAGACTATATTGAATACAAGTGGTGAGAGTGACAACCTTGTCCTTTATGAAGATTACACTATATAGCACAGGAAAATATATACAAGATCTTGTGGAAGCTCACAGCAAAAAACAATGTGACAATGAATATATGTATGTTCATGTACAACTGAAAAATTGTGCTCTAAACTGGAATGTGACACAACATTGTAAAATGACTATAACAATTTTAAAAAGTTTAAAAAAAACTTTTATTATGTTGAGATGTGTTCCCTCTATAACCACTTTGGTAATGTGTTTTATCATAAATTAGTGTTGAATTTTATCAAATGATTTTTCTGCATCTATTGAGATGATTGTGTGTGTGTGGTTTTTTCTTTCTCTTGTTGAGATGCATTACATTGATTGATTCATGTATGCTGCAGCATCCTTGTGTTCCTGGGATGAATCCAAATTGATCATGGTGTATGATCTCTTTTATGTGCTGTTGGACTCTGCTAATATTTTGTTGAGGAGTTTTGCATCTATGATCACCAGTGATATTAGTACATAATGTTGTTTTTGGTAGTACCTTTGTTTTTGGTATCAGGGTAATAGTGGCTTCATAGAATGAGTTTGGGGGTACTCTCTCTTTTTCAGTCTACTGGAAGTGTTCAAGAAGGACTGTTATGAGTTCTCTGTATGTTTGGTAGAATTCCTCAGTGAAGCCTTCTGGTCCTGGACTTTTGTTTCTAGGTAAGCCTTTTATTTCTAATTCAATTTGATTTCTCCTGATTGGTTTGTTCAAGTGGTCAATTTCTTCTTCATTCAGTCTTGGTGGACTCTATGGTTCCAGAAACTTGTCCATTTCTTCTAGGTTATCCATTTTATTTCCTCATAGTTGTTCATAGTATTCTCATATGACATTTTGTATTTTGTGGTATTTTTTGTAATTTCTCCATTTTCCTCTCTTATTTTGTTTATTTCTGCTCCCTCTTTTCTCTTCTTCATGAGCTTGGCCAGAGATGTGTCAATTTTGTTTACTCTTTCAGAAAACCAGCTCTTGGTATATTGATTTTTTCCATTGTTTTTTAATCTTTATTTATTTCCTCCATGATCTTTCTTATTTTCCTTCTTCTGCTGACTTGCTTTTGTTTGCTCTTGGTTTTTCTGATTCTTTTAGCTAGTAGGTTAGAATGTTTATTTGAGATTGTTCTTCTTTTTTGAGGAAGTCCTGTATTAGTATGAGCTTCCCTCCTAGGACTCCTTTTCCTGTAAAGCGTATATTCTCTGTGGTTATGACTAGTAAAACTTTAAATACATGTTTTCCAAGAGCAGTTTTACATTCACATCAAAACTGAGAGGAAGGTACAGAGATTGCCCATATGCCCTGTCCCCATACTTGCACAACCTTCCCTATTAGGCCACTCTGGTGGGGGACGTTTCTATCTGTTACTGTTGATGAACCGATAATGACACATCTTTATCACTTGAAGCTCATGGTTTTTATTAAGTTTCACTCTTGGTGTGCGTTCTGTGGATTTGGACAAATTTGTAATGACATACATGCATTATTATAGTATCAAATGGTGTATTTTCACCAGCTTCAAAATCTTCATTGCTTGCTGATTCAGCTCTCCCATCCAAAATCCCTGGCAACCATCAGTCTTTTTACTGTCCATATGGTTTTGGCTTTTCTAAGATATCACATAGTTGAAATCATACAATATGTAGCCTTTTCCAATTGGTTTCTTTCACTTAGTAATAGCCATTCAAAAAAAAAAAACAAAACAAAGGCATTCAAATTTCTTCCATGTATTTTCATACCTTGATGGCTCATTTGTTTTTAGCATAGAATATTGTTCTGTTTTCCAGCTGTACCACACTTTGTTTACGCATTACCTAATGAAGAGCATCTTGGTTGCTTCCAAGATTTGGATATGATGGATAAAGCTGCTCTAAACATCTATATATTGTTTTTTGTGTGGACATAAGTTTTCAACTCCTTCTGGTAAATACCAAGGAGTGCAACTGCTGGATTATATTGTGCATGTGTGTTTAGCTTTTTAAGAAGATGCCAAACTGTCTTCCACAGATTCCCTACCATCTTGCATTCCCATCAGCAGTGAATAAGAAGTGCTATAGATCCACATCCTCACCAGGATTTGGTGTTGTCAGTGTCCTGAATTTCGGGTGTTCTAATATGTTTGTTTCCTTTTTCCTAATGACATATGATGTGGAACATTTTTTGATATGTTTATTTGCCCTCTGTGTATTTTCTTTGTTGAGATGTCTGTTAATGACTTTTGGCTACATTTAATCAGGTATTTTTGTTTCACTGTTGAGTTTTAAGTGTTTTGTGTATATTGAAGATAACAGTCTTTTATTAGATGTGCCTTTTGAAAAGATTTTCTCCAAATGTCTTCTCTGTCATTCTCTTGACATTATCATTTCTCTGGCAAATTTTTAAATTCAGTTATACTTTTCAACTTCAGGTTTTCCATTCCTTTTTTTTTAAAGTAAGTTCTTTCTTATTTTTTTCTATTGGATGAGACATTTGCATATCTTCCTTTAAAATTTTAATCATGACTTTTTGTTCTTATAGGAGTTATAATGTCTAATATTATATCTATAATATCTAATATCTGTGCTCAGATATTGAAAAATAGTATTCATTTGATTTGTACTTTTATTCTCCTTTAGTATGGAACAATTTTCAGCATTTCCTTTCTTTCCTGATTTTATGATTTTTGAAGAACACATGTCACTAATTTTATAGTGTCCATTTTATAGTTTTCTGATATTGCCTGATGACTAGTTCCATGTCATGTATTGTTAGCAGGAGCACAACAGGCATCAGTGATGCTATGTTCTTCCCAAAGTGTTACTTTAGATAGCACAAGATGTCAGTTTTTCCACTTATGGGTGATGCTAAGTTCATCACTGCATTAGGTGGTGTCTATTAGGTTTCTTCCCTATAAAGTTCTTTTTTCCTTTCTGACTAACCAGTAACTTGAGATTATGTAAATATTCTGTTCTTCATCAAAATTTCACCCACTATTTTTAAGCATCTATTAATTTGAGATTATGTAAATATTCTGAGTTTATGTAAATATTCTGTTCTTTTTTAATACTTATTCAATTTCATTTCTAGTGATCGGTTTGTTCTAGTGGTCAATTTCTTCTTGATTCAGTCATGTGGACTGTATGTTTCCAGAAACTTGTCCATTTCTTCAAGGTTATTCATTTATTTTCCATAAAGTTGTTCACAGTATTCTCATATGATATTTTGAATTTCTGTGGTATTGGTTGTAATTTCTCCATTTTCCTTTCTTATTTTGATAATTTGTGCTCTGTCTTTTCTCTTCTTTGTGAGCTAAGCCTGAGGTTTGTCAATTTTATTTACTCTTTCAAAAAACCATCTCTTTGTTTGATTGACTTTTTCTATTTTTTTAGATCTCTATTTTATTTCCTCCCTGATCTTTATTGTTTTCTTCCTTCTGCTGACTTTAGGTTTTGTTTGCTCTTCTTTTTCTAATTCTTTTAGTTGGTTGGTTAGGTTGCTTATTTCAGATTGTTTATCTTTTTTGAAGAAGGCCTTTATTGCAATGAACTTTCTTCTTAGGACTGCTTTTGCTGCATCCCATAGATTTTGTGTGGTTGTGATTTTTGTCATTTTTCTCAAAGTATTTTTTAATTTCTTCTTTGATTTTATCATTGACCCATTGGTTTCTTAGTATCATGTTGTTTAATCATCATGCTGTTGTTTTTTTCTCCTTTGTTTTGCTGTAGTTGATTTCTAGTTTCATGGCATTGTGTTCAGAAAAAAATGCTTAAAATAATTACTATCTTCTTAAAATTGTTGAGTCTTCTTTTGTGCCCAAGTGCAAGGTCCATCATAGAAAGTGTTCCATGTGCACTGGAAAGAATGTATATTGTAATTTCAGGGGATGTGATATTCTGAAAATATCAACCAAGTCTAATTGTTCCATTGTATCATTTAGTTGCTGTGTTGCCTTTATCTTTCTGTCAGAAGAACCTGTCAAGTGATGTGAATGGGGTGTTATAATCTCCTACCATGATTGTATTCCCATAGATTTCTCTCTTTATATTTGTTAGTATTCACTTTATGTATTTAGGTTCTCTTATGTTTTGTTCTTCTATGTTAACATGTATACTATCCTCATCTTGTATTTTGCCTTCAATCATTATATAGTGCCCTGTTTATCTTTATTTATGGCTTTAGTTTTTAAGTTATTTTGTCTGTAATCAGTATTGCTACTCCTACTTTGTTTTTTTTTTTCCATTTGCATGGAATATCATTTTCAATCCTCTCATTCTCACTCTATGTCTCTTCTTCTCCCTAAAGTGTGTCTCTTGTATACAGCATATGGTATGTTGTTGTTTTATTTTCCAATATACCACTCTGTCTTTTTATTGGAGCATTTAGTCCATTGACATTTACAGTAATCATTGATAGACTTGTATTTATTGCCATTTTGAACTTGGTTTTGCAGTTGATTTGGTATTTCCTCTTTGTTTCTTTCTTTTTCTTTTTGTGGTTTGATAATTTTCCTTGTATTATCTCTGTTTTATTTTGTGTGTGTCTCCGTTGTAAGTGTTTGTCATGTGGTTACTCTGGTTTTTACATATACTAACCCATTATTATGACTGTTTGTTTTAAACAGATAGTGATATAAGTTCAAACCATCCTGCCAAAAAGAAAAAGAAAAAGAAAAAAAGAAAAATACTCTTAATTTTCTTGCTTCTCTCTCCCATTCTTAATGATTTAGACGTCTCTCTTACAATTTCATGTTTATCCTGTTGTTATTCATTGTAGTTATCACCTTTCCAATTACTTATTTTTCCTTTCAGTAGAAAACTGATTATAATATGTTTTGGTGTGGTTATGTTTGGTTTCTTCTTGTTTTGGACCTTCTGTGCTTCCTGTACTTGGATATCTGATTGCTTCTTTAGGTTTGGGGAATTTTCAGTTATTTTTTCTTTAAATGCCTTTTCAATCCCTTTTGCTCTTTCTTCTCCTTCTGGGACCCCAATTATGCATAGATTGACACACTTTATATTATACCATAGGTCACTTATATCATTTACATTGTTTTTTTCTCTCTCTCTGCTGTTCTGATTATTTGATTTTGTTTTCCTGTCTTCTAAGTCTCTTATTTGTTCCTCTGCATTATCTAGCCCACTAGCTCTCATTTCAATAAATGGGTTTTCCAATTTTATGTGGCTCTTTTTTATAGTGTTAATTTCTTTTTTTGACATAATCTCTGTCTCTATGCACAATTTGTTTTAGTTCCTTTAGTACTGTGATCAGTCGTTTTTTGAAATAATGATGTAGCAGACTATCAAAGTCTGTTTTATTGATTATTCTTTCAGGGAATTTCTCTTGTTCTTTTAATTGGGAGTGAATCTTTTCTTCTTTATCTTGCTTATCTTTCTTTGGCACTATGGATTATGAAGTATCAGTTATCTACTCTGGTCCTGAAAGGTTTTATTTATTCATTTATTTATCTGAAGTGGATGCAGAAATAAAACTATGAAAAAGAAATGCAAAATAAAACATTGAAAACAGTGTATAATCAATAACAGAAGAACAAAACAAATAAAAATGAAATTGAAATCAATTTTAAAACTTAATAAAAATATTTTAAAGAAAAATTTTGTTAATGAATAAAATATAAATAAATTAAAGTAAAAATTAAAGAAAATATGGATATATTTCTCTATAGAATGTGTGCCCTTATAATATTGTTGAGAGTTCTTTCTTACTTATGGGTAGTTGCCAAGTCTTCCTTCATTCCCTTTTGCCTGTTATCACTTTGGTTGCGGTTGTGGCCAGCGTTCTGGTGGCAAGAGCATGCCCTGGCTATTTACTGGGCCCTCCGTTTTGTTCTGTTGTTGTCACCGACCCTATCCTCACCCTGCTGCCTGAATTCCACTCACTGGTTCTAGAGGCCCAACAGTCATGTCCCTGGATCAGGGAAAATGGCCTCACTAGCACTTGCCCCTGCTCTGTGCCAAATTTATGCTTCTTATTCATTTCTCTTAGAAGCATGAGTCCACAGAGGCACCTTTGCAGAAAGTTTCCCTCTGTCTGGGGCTGTAAACAAATCTCACTCTCACCTATGAGGTTGCCAAACCCTAGGTATAGCTTCAGGTTTCAACCCCACTTTCACTTGGGAGCTGCACACTGGAGAATATGGTGGTTGTCATTAAGCCCTGCCTCTCTTCTCCCAAGGATACAACAATAATGGTTCCATGGGTCTGCAGAGACAAATGCTACAGTGCCCCTCTCCCTAGGGCACACCTGCAGTGTTGCTTTGTGTGTGTGTGTGTGTGTGTGTGTGTGTATTTTATGAGGGACCCAGGCTTTTCTGATCTGTATATCCCCCTAGCTATGGTACATAGCTCACTGAAGTCCCCCAAGCTTGCCTCTGTAGAGTTGGCCCATGTCCTTTTCCTGGCTCGGGCAGCCTGTCCTGTCCCAACCCTGCTGGTTGATGTCTATGCCTGGGGATTACAGGGATCCTTTTTGCCCACTTAACTTAGTCAAAGCTTAGTTCATAGTTCTGTCAGTCAAAGCCCATTCCATCCAGATCCAAACCTTGGAAGTTCCCCCTCCATCCCACTGACCTCTTCTTTGGAGTGAAGGAGACCTAGCAAATGAATGCTATTTCTCTTTTTTCACTCTCTCCCTGCAGGACTGGTTCCCCACTATTTTCCTTTCTCTTCCTTTTTTTTTTTCTTTTCTCCTACTCAATTTGCAATGTATTTTGTCTTTTGATGAAGGCAATGTTCTGTCAAAGTTCAGCAATTGTTCTGATTGGATGGGTGGGTTCATGGATATCAGTCTTGGTGTATTTGTGGGAGAGGGTGAGCTACAAGTGTCCTTCTACTCCACCATCTTTGCCCTTGTCCTCTGCTTATTTTCTATTTAGAGTAAACCTTTCATTATTTCCTTTAGCATAGGTTTAGTATTGCTGAATTCTTTTAGTTTCTGCTTGTCTGTGAAATTCTTTCTCTTTCTAGTCTAAAGTACAGCCTTACTGCATAAATTATCCTAGGTTGCAGCTTTCTCTCATTCAGAAGTTTTAATATATATTGCCACTCCCTTCTGGCTGGCAGTGTTGGTGAAGAGAAACCAACAGATTGCCTTATGGGGTTTTCCTTATAACTAACAATTCATTTTTCTCTTGCTACCTTTAGTATAATTTCTTTATCTTTAAATTTCACCATCTTAATTTTAATATGTCTTGGTGTAGGTCTATTTGGGTTCTTCTTCTTGAGTACTATCTGTGCTTCCTGTACTTGGATATTTGATTGCTTCTTTAGGTTTGGGATATTTTCAGTCATGATTTCTTCAAATACTTTTTCAATCCCTTTTGTTTTTCTTCTCCTTCTGTGACCCCTATTATGCATAGGTTGGAATGTAATATATTATCCCATAGATCTCTTATATTGCTTTCATTGTTTTTTTTTTTTTTCTTTTTTTCTCTTGCTTTTCTGTCTGCTGTTCTGATTGGGTGAATTCTCTTATCATGTCTTCTAAGTCACTTATTCATTCTTCTGCATTGTCTAGTCTGTTTTTGACTCTCTATCTCTTGGCTCTTTTCATAGCCATTGAGTATTATGTTTTTAATTATCTCCTCTTTATACTTTCAATTTCCTTTTCATAATGTTCTCTCTCTCTATTTATAGTCTCTTTTATTTCTTTCAGTGCTTTCATCACTCCAGTTTTGAAGTCATGATCTAGTAGACTATTGAGATGTATTTCATTGACTGTTCTTTCTGGGGATTTCTATTGTTCTTTTAATTGAGAATCATTCCCCTCCTTCTTCATTTTACTTATATCTCTCTGGCACTATGGATTATGAAGTATCAGTTATCTTCTCTGACTTTCAAGGGATTTTTTTCTTGAAGAGTATGTGTTCCTGTGTAGACTGTGCACACCTAATAATTTTTTCGCTATATCTGTTTTTAGTATGGATGGTAGCCACGTCTTTCTTCTATGTGTGTTGTCTGTTATCCTTTTGATTAGGGATGTGGCTGGTGTTGTGGTGACCAGAGCCTTCTCTGGTTTTTCAGTGTGGTTTCCTTTTTGTTCTTTGGTTGTCACAGCTCTGTCAAGGACTGGGTCTGTTTCCATTTTGTTGGGAGTGAGGCTTCCAGACCTGATTCTGAGCTCTGGTGCATAGTAGGTGGGGTTGGAGCAGTTTAAGTAGTTTTCTTGACTCTGCCCTTGTCCTAGCTTTAGTTACAGGAATGTCAGTGTCACACACTTGGTTGGTGATGCACTAACAGGTCAGTGACATCACCAGCAGCAAACACTGCACCTGCACTTGCCCTGATACACAAACTCTGCTCACCTGTCTTAGATGCCTACACCAGTAGGGCTTCCAGCACTCAGTGACTGAATTCATGCTACCAGATCAGCACCATGCCAAGTGCCAAATGCTGCCCCTTCAATCAACCCACTTTGCAAATTCTGCTCACTCTTCCCAGAGGCCCACAGGCCATGCTACTTGGTCAGAACTACTCTCAGTGCTGCATCCACTCAGGGTAGGTGGGCTCACAGAAAATGGCCACACCAGCACTCACCCTCACTCTGTGCCAGAACTCTAGTCCTTGCCCTTTTGTCTTAGAGGTGTGGGTCCACAAAGACACCTGCATAGCAAAATGGTCCCCTTTGCTTGGCGTTGTAAACAAATTTCAGTCCTACCTGTGAAGTTGTGGACCCTCTGGGTATGAATTCGTGTTTCAAATCCACCTCTGCCTGGGAGCTGAACACTAAGGGATATGGTGGTTGTGCTGGAGCCCTGCCTCTCTTCTAAGAACACATCAGCAATGGTGCCACAGGCCTGGGTAGACAAAGGCTATGGCCCAGCTGCATTGTGCTCCTCCCTACAATGCACAACAGCAGTATTGTTTTCTTTTTTTAAATTTTATGGAGAACTTAGGCTGTTTTGTTCTTTATAACCTCCCAGACATAGTTCATAGCATACTCCAGCCCCCTGAGATTGCCTCTGTGCAGTTGGCCCCAGTCCACCATGTGGCTCTGGCAGCCATCACCAGCCCACCCCCTGCTGGTTTGTGTCTAGGGCTGAGGTCACAGGGAAATTTAGTGTTCATTTTACTTATTGTTTTGTGGGTCAAGGGCTACTTTGCACAGATACAAGACTTGGAGTCCTCCGTCCCCCCCAGTTTAAGAGTGTGAATCCTTATTTGTCTCTCCCACACTGTGGGATCCATCCCACGCTATTTTCCTTTTACTTTTTTCCTACCAGATTTGTGGTGAATTTTGTCTTTTGAAGAAGGTGATGTTCTGTCAATGTTCAGTAGGTGTTCTGAGTGAATGGGTGGGTCCTGGGGTGTTTCTCTTGGTGTATTTGTGGGAAAGGGTGAGCTACTAGTGTCTTTCTACTCCACCACCTTGGCTGCTCCTGACTCCTCTTTCTTAGATTTGATACTGAAATTACTAATAATTGGCCAGAAATCTCAAAGAATGTTTCCATGATTTATTCAGACAGATATTGTATACCTGTCTGAAAATTAACATGACATTTCTTATTTTTAAAAAAATAGCACATTCTGCAGGGAAGAAGTAAATATAAGTGTAATCCTATGAATCTTCAATAAAAGGATGAACTAATGGGAAGTCTGGTAGCCATGTACAGTCAATATCAGTTATCTTTGTTCTACCTTCCTTGATAATGCCTTTTTCTGTGGTACTAATTTCTTCTCTTCCCTCTACTGATCAAAACTTCTCCATTCGAAGGCATTGGTGGTATAATGGTGAGCTTAGCTGCCTTTCAAAACTTCTCCACTCTCCACTGTGAACAAAAATTAAAACTAAAATGTCTTAGCCAGACATCCAAAGTCAAACATAGTTTTATCTTAATTCCATTCCCCCACAATCCGTATAATTCTAGGAAATAAAGGTGAACATGTCAGTCTAATACTGGAAGACACTGCACTTCTTTTGAATGTCTATTGGTGGATGTCTAATATCAGTTTTAGATTTTTTTCCTCTTGGGCAAAATCTAATTTCCCAAAAGTAAATATTTAAGTATTTTCTTTGCTGGGTTTAAGTCTTACAAGTTATTTATTAATTATAGACTAGAATCATCCTTATATTATGGATAATGAAATACAAAATACATTTCAAATTGCTTCTCCACTCACTCTCCTCTTTCTTTTAGAGAATAAAACTTTATTGTTGAATTTTAATGCATAATTAAAATATATCTATATATTTATTTATATTTATTTATTGAAGTATAGTCAATTTACAATTTTATGTCAATTTCTGGTGTACAGGATAATGCTTCAGTCATACATTAACATACATATATTCTTTTTTATATTCCTTTTCACCATAAGTTAGCATAAGATATTCAATATAGTTCTCTGTGCTATACAATTTGGAATTGTTTTTTATATATTATATATATATTATTATCTGCAAATCTCAAGCTCTCAATTTAGCCCTTCCCACTCTCTTCTCCCTCTGGAAACCATAAGTTTGTTTTCTGTCTGTGAGTCTTTTTTTAATAATTTCATCTACTTTTTAGATACTACATATAAGTGATATCATATGGCATTTTACTTTCTCTTTCTGAGTTCACTTAGAATGATATTTCCCAGGTCCATTCATGTTGCTTTAAATGGCATTATTTTATTATTTTTTATGGATGTACATTATTCCATTGTATAAATATACAACTTCTTTATCCAGTCATCTGTCCTCTTCTTAATCTTACTGGAGAGGCCAAATCTTACTGGAGAGACCAATGCTCACTGCCTAGGTCACAAGTGGAATAGTCAATTTGTTTTGGCTTGCTTTGAACTGAAAATTGTTGTGTTAGAGGATTTCATTTCCTATGATGATGTCTTTTTCCACACAGTAATATTCCCACTGTTTATTCATACCTTTCCTGAATCTCCCCACATGGACAGAAATGTCAAGCTTCACCATGAGAGACACAAGCTCGTAGACTTTATACTTCCAGAATGATACAAGAGTTGGATGTAAGACTCAGGTTAGAATCAGTGCATTAAGTTGTTCAACAAATAAATTACACAGACTTAGTATATGCCAAACTCAGACACTGGCTGCAAGTGGATTCAGGGTATTCACAAACCAGAAAGCATCACTGAGTTTGAAGTCCAGAGGTTTTATTTGGGCTTTATAATTTATTAAATCATTGGACACATGACTAATCTCCATCTCCAGCACCATCTACTCCCATCTTCCCAGAGTCCAGTGTGTCCCTAATTTTCAACCCTCTATTTATGTGGCTGGTCTTTCTGGGATTAGTGCTCATGCTGAAGTTAACTTGGGGCCCACTACCATGAGTCACCTCATTAGCATAATAGACGGTCTTCTCACTCAAGAAATTCCAAGAGTTTTGAAGTTCTGTGTCTGGTACCAGAAATAAAGGACAGATAATTTATTCATTATACCACTGATAATAACTCTAAAAATTTGGTATGGATGAGAACTACAAAGGAGATTGTTTAAAATTTTACCCTTTGTAGAACTGAATTGAGGCTCAGAACTTCCTAACTTTCAGGAGCACATAAAGAATGCTACATTGCTGATGAGCATGTAAATTAGTACAATCACCTGAGAAGCAAATACCTGTCAGTATCCACTTTAACCTGAACATACAGATAAACCTATTCCAGCAAATCTGTTTCTAGGTAAATACCTAATAAAAGTGGCCACTGTCATGAAAAACTGAAACATTTTGAAACACACATTCAACCACACAAAAGATTACTTGGTGTCTGTCTAGCTCACCCTTTGAATATTTCAAATTCAATGTTACTGAGCTATTTTCTAACTCTGTAGGTGGTAGGAAACATACAGTACTATAAATTATTATTTTTCTTTAGAAATGCTAATGTACTTAATCTTGTGGAATGCAACTGCTGGGTACCATTGTCTCAGTGTGCTGTTGTTTGCCTAGATGTATTCTTTAAAGGAACCCTTCATCTCCTCTCTAATTCACCATTTCTAAGAGGGTCAACACATAATTGGTGTGAAAGACAAGACTTATAAAATATGATAGCATATCTTAATTTGACCTTCAAGGCCTTTTACATTCTGGCCTCAAACATCATTTCCAAATTCAACTTTTTATTTCCCTTTCTCAACTCATATTCCAAAGACTGTTACTGACACTTCAACCATATTGCATGATGTCTTCATCCATTACCCAATTCCTTTCCCAGCATGCATACTCACACAGACAAACACACACAAACAGGATCACTTCCACCTGCCTTCCTTTCCTCTTTGAACTTTTTGAGCACTACTGTGAGCCACTCATTTAAATTTCAATTATTAATCATCTTACATATTTACCTTTGTGCATACCAATCTCTCCTTTTGCTTGGCAAGTTCTGAAGGCTTATCCTTCCTGTTATTAACTGATTTGTTATCTGGTCCTGGGGTGAAGTCTTTTATGCATATGAGTTGAAAGAGAAGCAGTCAAGGGAATGGTTGATGAAGAAGTATAAAAATTGCCATGTTGGAAAATCTAGGACAGCAAAAAGAAACAAACAAACAAAAATAATTGGTCATGCAGAGAAACTGTGAAACCAATGATCTTTATGCTTTAAGTCCAGGATTACCTCCCTGCCTAGTTCATTGGAATTCAAACCTAGGAATTTGCCCATGTGGTCCCACACCATCTCCACTTTCTGCTTCTGCTATTCATTCTTGTGGAATTGTCTGTATGACATCTGCCTTCAGCTTGTCTTTGTCTTCTGGTATCTGCTCATGTCCCTTCATCCCAGTTCTTAGTGACTTGTCAGATGTCACTGAGATCACAGCCACGAAGGTCCTTTTACCATGTCTGGTGCAGGGTAGGTGCTCAGTGAGGATTTCCCTTCTTCTTAAAGTAGCTCAGATTTGTTATTATGCTACCCATGGAAGTGAAAAAAAAGGCTTTTATTAAATTAGGAAATAAAAGCAACCTGTGTTGTTTCTTGATCAAAGATGTCAGCCTGACGCAGAATTCCAAGTTAGACGCTTGGAGAGTCAGTGGGAGCACCACAGGACCCTCTCCCTCCTTGTCTCTCTAGAAGGACTCACTTGCTCATTGTCCTTTAGGGGCTTAAGGAGCAAGTCTGAACTCACAGCTCCTTGTTCACATCAGAGGCTTCCATCCAACCACCATTGCCCCGACTCCACACTCTCCTCCAGCAGCACCTGCTCAACTCCAGAGTAGAAACTGAGAGCAGTGTCTGTAGATCAGAGTCCAGACAGCTAGCTCTTCCTGCATAAAGTAGGGTGCCCCTGCACTGAGCTGTGTTGAAAGGCAGCAAGCATCCACTTTTTAGCAGGTAGGACTTCCCCCTTCTCCACTCTCTTACCCTTTGTGTCTCTTCCCCCTCTCCCTTTCCTCCCCTCCATCCTTCTCTAACACACCCTTGAATGGATGATGCTGGCTTGCAGCTGTTAACTTAGTTCTTTTTTTATAAACCCAGTAGTTTATTTCAAAGTAGAGATTTTAGGCTTACTGAACAAAATCCCACTACAATTGACACTTATACAGACACTAGACTACTGTACAACTAAAAAAAGAAAAAAATTAAGAAGGGCCAAGGTGGTAGAGTAGAACAACACTCTTAGCTCACCCTCTCCCACAAATGCACCAAGACTGACATCCACTGACCCACCTATCCAATCAGAAAGTCTGATGAAATTTAACAGAACTTCACCTTCATCAAAAGACAAAACATGCCATTAATCTGGTAGGAGAAAAGGAAAATAAAAGGAAGAAAAAGGAAAATAGTGCAGTCTAGTCCCATGGGAGGGAGCAGCAAACGTGGTATAGTGCTCATTTGTTGGGTCTCTCCCACTCCAATGAAGATGTCAGCTGGATGGAGGGGGAACCTCTGAGGCTTGAAATTGTGTAGAATAGCCCTTGACTGACAGAACAAAGTTAAATGGGCAAAAAGGGTCCTCATGATCCCCAAGTTTAGACACGAACCAGCAGGTGTGGGATGAAACAGACTGCCTAAGCCTGATGGAGGACTTGGGCCAATTGTACAGAGGCAACCTCAGGAGATTTCAATGTGCTGTGTGCCATCGCTGGGAAGGTATACAGAGCATAACAACATGAGTCCCACATAAAATATGAAAAAAAAAAGGCAAAGCAACACTGCTGGTGTGCCCTGGGGGGAGGGGTGCCATAGCTTTTGTCTTTGAAGACTTGTGGCATCATTTCTGGTGCCTTTTCTGGAGAAGAGAGGTGGGACTCAACCACACCCACCATATACTCTAATGTGCACCCAGGTGGAGGCAGGGTTGGAATCTCAATCCCTACCTAGGGGCTCTGCAACCTCATAGAGGGGACTCAGATTTGTTTACAGCCCCAGGAAAATAGGAAAGTTCTGCTGCAGTACCTCTGTGAACTAATGCTTCTAAGACAAATGAACAAGGAGCAGAGTTCTGGCACAGAGCAGGGGTGATGGCTGGTATGACCATTTTATCCAAGTCCACCTAGAGAGCATGGAACTGAAGTGAAGTTGGGATGGGCACTGAAAGACAGAGTGACCCAACCACCTATCATGCACAAGTGCACCACCACAATGCAGCATTTGGAGGAGACATGACACATGGCACTAGGAGAAGCACACATCAGGGGCACAACTGGAGGGCCTCTGGAACCAGTGACTGGAGTTCATGTAGCAGGGTGAGAACAGGAGCAGCAACAACCACAAAAAAAGGAGATCTCATTTAATAGCCAGGGAAGACTCTTACTACCAGATCACAGGCCAAATCCCCAACAAAAAGGATAACAGGCAAAAGACAGGAAGACATAGTAACCACCCATACTTCAGACAGAGCTATTGACAAAATTATTAAGAGCACATAGTGCCCACAAGAACACATCCACATATTTTCACTTTTTTCTTTTACTTTTTAAATTTTTACTTTTAAAAGATTTTTATGTTTCTATGTTTAACCCCTTTAAAAATTGGACATTAAAATATTTTAAATTGTTTTTAGTTTGTCTCAATTTCATTTTTATTTCTCTTTGCTTTAATCTTCTATTATTGATTAGACTCTGTTCTCAAATTTTTTTCTTTTTTAAGATTTTTAATTTCTCACAATTTGCTTTTTATCTCTTTGTTTTGTTCTCTTATTTATTATAATCAGTTTTCAGATATTATTTTCTAATTTTAAGGCTTTTAAAATTTGTCTCAACTCAATTTTTATTTCTCTTTGACTTGTTCTTTTATTGTTCATAATCTGTTTTCAAATCTTATTCTCTTCTTTTAAATTTATTTTTGAGCTTTATTTCTGCATCTGTTTTAGGTAAATAAGTAAAAAGAAAACCTTTAGAAACAGAAAAGATAACTGATGCTCCACAATCAATAGTGCAGGAGAGATATAAGTAAAATAAAGAAGTAGAGGAACAACACCCATTTAAAAGAGCAGGTAAAATCCCCTGAAAGAGAGATCAATGAAATAGACCTTGATAATCTATTAAATCATGATTTCAAAGAAGGAGAGATAAAAGTACTAAAGACACAAAAGGTGATTGTGTATAGAGGCAAAGACTATGTCAAATGGGAAATTGAAACTTTATAAAGAAGTGTGAATTAAAACAGGAAAACACATTTGCTGAGATAAGACCTGAGTTAAAAGTTGTAAAAAAAAAAAGCAGGTTACTTAATGCAGAGGAATTAATAAGTGGTTTAGAATACAGGACAACAGAAATCAACTAATCAGAACAGAAGAGAGGAAAACAAATAAAAACCAATGAAAGAACAAAATTGAATGAAAACAATTATCCTATGGGATTATATAAAACTTGCCAAAACCTATGCATAACAGGGGTCTCAGAAGGAGAAGAAAAAGCAAAAGGGATTGAAAAGGTATTTGAAGAAATCTTAATTAAGAACTTCTGAAACATAAAGAAGCAATCAGATATACCAATACAGGAAGTATGAAGGGACCAAAACAAGAAGAAACCAAGCAGACACACACTGAGATATATTATAATCAGCATGGCCTGGGTTAAAGATAAAGAAATGATTCTAAAGGCATAAGGAGAAAAACAGAGTTAGTTACAAAGGAAACCTCATAAGGCTTCCAGCTGATTTCTCTACAGAAACACTACAAGCCAGAAGGTAGTGGCAAGATATATTCAAAGTCCTGAATGAGAAACAAACAAACAAAAAAGATTCAGCCTAGGATAATTTATCCAGCAAGTCTATTCTTTAGAATAGAAGGAGAAATAAATATCTTCACAGACAAGCAAAATAAAAGAATTTAGCAACACTAAATCTATACTAAAAAAAATATTGAATGGTATACTCTAAATCAAAAAGAAGTAGGTTGCTTTTGAAAGGAGAAAACCATAATTGGAAAGGTGATAAATACCATGAATTACAACAGAATAAACATGGAATAGTAAAAGAAGACATCTAAATCATTCTCGGTAGGATGGGTTTGAGCTTATATTTCTATATGTTTAAAACAAACAGATACAGTAATGGGTTAATATATGTACAAAATTGGGTAACCATAAGACAAAAACTTACAAGATAGTCACAAATACTAAAAATTAACCAAGATAATAGGAAGGAAAACTTAAAAAAAAAAAAAAAAACACACACACAATAAGAAAAAGAAAGGAACAAGGGAAAAAATGCCAAATCACCTGCAAAATTAAGTTGAAAATCCCAATAAACTAAAGTTTATCAGAAATTACTTTAAATTTCAATAGGTTAAATGCTCCAATGAAAAGACCTAGAATGACAGACTGGATAATAAAACAAGAACCTACAATATGCCACATACAAGAGACCCACCTTTGGGAAAAGGACACAAATAGACTGAGTGAGAAAATTGAACAAGATATTACACACAAACAGAAATGAAAAGAAAGCAGGGGTAGCAATACTGATTTCACACAACATGAACTTTAAAACAAAGACCATAAAGAAAGATGAAGAACGTTTTATGATTTAAGGAGCAATACTAGATGAAGATATTACATCCATTAAAATAACTACACCCAATGTAGGAGCAACTAAATACATAAAGCAAATACTAACAGATATAAAAGGAGAAATTGCTGGGTATAAAATAATGGTAGGAAATTAAAACATCCCATTATCCTCACTGGAAGATCTTCCAGATGCATATTTAATAACGCAACAGAAATTAAATGATACAATATACAAATTAGACATGGTTGGTATTTCAGAATATTACATCCGAAAAAAAAATACAATATACATTCTTCATAAGTGCACATGGAACATTTTCTAGGGTGGATCATGTACTTGGGCACAAAAGAAGACTCAACAATTTTAAGACGATAGTAATTATTTTAAGCATTTTTTTCTGAACACAATGCATGAAACTAGAAATCAACTACAGAAAAACAAATGAGAAAAAAACAACAGCATGATGATTAAACAACATGATACTAAGAAACCAATGGGTCAATGATAAAATCAAAGAAGAAATTAAAAACTACTTTGAGAAAAATGACAAAAATCAAAACCACACAAAATCTATAGTACGCAGCAAAAGCATTCCTAAGAAGAAAGTTCATTGCAATAAAGGTCTTCCTCAAAAAAGATGAACACTCTGAAATAAACAACTAACCAACTAAAAGAATTAGAGAAAGAAGAGCAAACAAAACCTAAAGTCAGCAGAAGGAAGAAAACAATAAAGATCAATGAGTAAATAAATAAAATAGAGATTTAAAAAACAATAGAAAAAGTCAATCAAACAAAGAGCTGTTGTTTTTTTTTTGAAACAGTAAATAAATTTGACAAACCTCGAGCCTAGCTTACAAAGAAGAGAAAAGTCAGAGCACAATCAAAATAAGAAAGGAAAAGAGAAATTACAACCAATACCACAGAAATTCAAAATATCATATGAGAATACTGTGAACAACTTTATGGAAAATAAATGAATAACCTTGAAGAAACGGACAAGTTTCTGGAAACATACAGTCCACGTGACTGAATCAAGAAGAAATTGACCACCAGAACAAACCAATCACTGGAAATGAAATTGAATAAGCATAAAAAAAAAAAACAAAACTCCCAATGAACAAATGTCCAGGACTGCATGGCTTCCCTGGGGAATTCTATCATACATACAAAGAAGAACTCATACCGGCCTTTCTCAAAATCTTCCAGAAGATTGAAAAGGAGGGGGTACTCGCAAACTCATTCTATGAAGTCACCATCACCCTGATACCAAAACCAGACAAAGACACTACTAAAAAAGAAACTCACAGATCAATATCACTGAGGAAACATAGATACAAATATTCTCAACATAATATTAGCAAACAGAATCCAACAGCATATAGAAAAGTTCATACACCATGATCAAGTCGGGTTTATCCCAGGACCACAAGGATGGTTCAACATACGCAAATCAATCAATAATATACCCCAACAACAAGAGAAAGGACAAAACCCACATGATCATCTTAATAGATGCAGAAAAAGCATTTGATAAGATTCAATGCCCATTATGATAAAAATCCTCACCAAAGTAGGTATAGAGGGGACATATCTCAATATAAGTAAAGCTGTTTATGACAAACCTACAGCCAGCATAGAACTCAATGGTGAAAAGCTGAAAACCTTCCTACTAAAATCTGGCAAAAGGCAAGGTTCTCCACTCTCACCATTTTTATTCAACATAATCTTGGAAGTCCTAGCCACTGCAATCAGCAAAGAAAAAGAAATACAAGAGATCCAAATTGGAAAAGAAGCTAAAAAATCGTCACTATATGTAGATGACATGATACTATATATAGAAAACCCTAAAAGGCCCAGGCAAAATCTACACGAACTAATGAAAGAATTTGGCAAGGTACAAGGATACAAGATCACAAGATTAATGTACAAAAGGATACAAGATTAATGTACAAAATCAGTTGCATATCTTTACACTAATGATGAATCAACAGGAAAAAGAAATAAAGAAACAATCCCTTTTAAAATTACATCTAAAGTAATTAAATATCTAGGAGTAAATCTAACCAAGGAAGCAGAAGACTTATACATGGAGAACTACAAGGAAATTAAAGGAGACTTTAAAAAATGGAAAGATATCCCATGCTCCTGGATTGTAAGAATTAGTATTCTTAAAATGGTCACATTTCCCAAGGCAATCTACAGATTTAATGCAATCCCTATCAAATTACTAAGGGCATATTTCACAGAAGTGGAACAAATTATTATAAAATTTATATGGAATCACAAAAGACCCAGAATTGCCAAAACATAACTGAAGGAAAAGAATGAGGCTGGAGGAACAACCCTCCCAGACTTCAGACCATACTACAGAGCTACATTAATCAAAACAGCATGGTATTGATACAAAACAGGCATATGGATCAATGGAACAAAATTGCCCGGCAATGAACCCACAATGTTTTGGTCAATTAATCTTCAACAAAGGAGGCAAGAAGATACAATGGAAAAAAGACAGTCTCTTCAGCAAATGGTGTTGGGAAAATTGGACAGCAGCATGTAAATCAATGAAGTTAAAATACTCCATCTCACCATACACAAAAATAAACTCAAAATGGATTGAAGACTTAAACATAAGACAAGTCACAATAAACCTCTTAGAAGAAAACACAAGCAGAACATAATCTCACATACATCTCAGCAATGTTCCTCAGGGCCGTCTACCAAAGAAATAGATATAAAAGTAGAAATAAACAAATGGGACCTAATTAAACTTAAAAGCTTTTGCACAACAAAGGAAACCATAGGCAAAACAAAATGGCAACCTACGGATTAGGAGAAAATATGTGCAAAAGATGAAACTGACAATGCTTAATCTCCAGAATATATAAACATCTCATACGACTTAATAAGAAAAAGAAAAACAACCCAATCCAAAAAACGGGCAAAACACCTAAACAAGCATTTCTCCCATGAAGACATACAAATGGCCAAAGGCACATGAGAAAATGCTCAATACCTCTAATTATCAGAGAAATGCAAATTAAAACTACAATGAGGCTTCACCTCACACCAGTCGGAATGACCATCATTCAAAAGTCTATAAATGACAAATGCTGGAAAGAGTTTTGTTGAAAAGGGACCCCCCTACACTGTTGGTGGGAATGTTGTTTGGTGTAGCCATTGTGGAAAACAGTATGGAGATTCCTCAAAAGGCCAAAAGTAGACTTAACATATGATGCAGTGTTCCCACTCCTGGGCATATATACAGAAGGATCCCTAATTCCGAAAGACACCTGCACCCTAATGTTCATAGCAGCACTATTTACAATAACCAAGACATGGAAGCAACCTAAATGTTCATTGACAGATGACTGGATAAAGAAGTTGTGGTATATTTATACAATGGAATACAACTCGGCCATGAAAATTGAGAACATATTGCCATTTGTAGCCAAGTGGATGTCCCTGGAGAATGTCATTCTAAGTGAATTAACCCAGAAAAAGAAATATACCACATAACACTTATATGTGGGCTATAAAAAATAAGACAAATGAACTTATATGTAAAACAAAAACAGACTCACAGACATATAATACAAACTTGTGGTTGCCAGGGGAGAGGGGATTTTGAAAGGATAAACTGGGAATTTGAGATTTGCAGATACTGAGTGACATATACAAAATAGATAAACAAGTTTTACTGTATAGCACAGGGAATTATATTCAATATCTTGTGGTAGCCAATTTTTTAAAAAGAATATGAAAATTAATATATGTATATTTATGTATCACTGAAGAATTTTGCTGTGCACCAGAAATTGAGGCATTGTAAACTAACTATAACTCAATTTTAAAAAGTAAAAAAGAAATGTTGTCATTAAACTAGCAAAAATGCTGAGAGCACATACAGATGAACCCACTGTCACTGTCCAAATGAAATCACAGTGGGTTAGGAGGAAACTTGCACTGATTTTGAGAAAAACAGGCAATGAGCCCAAACCAAATTTAATATTTTCCACTCTTCGTTTTTCCCTTTGGACTTCATTCTCATGGAAATCCAACATGGAAGGGAAGTGTTAGGGACTTCAGGCTAGCTGATGCTCACTCCATGTTCTCAGATCAGCTATCTTAGCTGTGACAGGGGAGAGAGTGTCTCACTCCAAGTGGAAGAACACAGCACCAAGGCAGTGGGGGACCTCAAATACATCCACAGCACAAAGAAATCGTTTCTCAAAACGTTTTGAGATATATGTCTACCAATCAGCATCATCAAAATATTCACTTGTATGTACTGCTTATGAAGCCATCACTATGGTCTCTGAAGGTACTAGAATTACAAGAGTTTACAAGATCTGACAAATAACATAATGAGTTTTTCTTCTGTCTTTAAAATTTAAAGAAATCGAAAACATTATTTTGGTGGGCTAGCTGCCTCCATTGAGAAAAATTTAAAGAAGCACAGCTACAAATATAAATATCAAACCAAGCTCGGTCTCTGTACTGATCACTGGTCCCTGGCAGATGCAAGATGGAAATGTGTAGCTCAAGTTCTTGGCATGAATTACTTGCTATTAATTTGTCATTAACAGTAGATTCTGTCAAACTTAAATTTAATCATATTGATTTGTTTTCCAAAATAAAGACCTTTCACTTAAAAAATAAAAAAAACCATAAAAATCTTCAAAACCTAATAAAAACGGGCAACTTGCTATAGCCTGGTTTATATTAGACATTAGGAAGGTCTTCCATTGTCTTCTTATTTACACTTTCACGTGCAATAAAGAAAAATCATGATGCAGTTTAAACTAGTTCTTTTAAAAGTTCTCTGAAGCCACCATAGCAAGATAGATAGGTTGATTCGCACACTAGCTTCTCCAAAGTTCAGATGATTTTTACATGTGTCATTTATTCCAAATTTGGAAACACCCTGGAGGAAGGTAGGGGTGAATGGTGGTAGGAGACACACTGTAACTATAGGAAGGACCTTACCTCTTCCCTGAATGTGTAGAAGAGCAGAGTGAGTCATGCTTGTGGGGAGTGGAGAGGAACCGAGTGCAGATTCCACTGTGGACCTGCTGAGGTTAGGGTTGGCGGGGTGCTGTTGATGAGCATGTGCTCCAAGGAAAGGTGGGGTCAGGGAGTCCAGAATCACTGGAAATGGTTTCCTGGGACATGTGTCTAGAACCGGATGGCATGGAATGGAACTAGCATGAACAGAATTCCACAGTCCCACAAAGGTAGATTCCCAGGTCCATGAACAACCGGGACCACAGGTGTGAGGGAGATGAAGGTCACTGTCTGAGAAAGTGGCAACAGGCCATTAACAGCAGTGAGGGTGTATGTGTCAGGGCTGGGAGGTGGGGTTATTCTTAAATCTTAGTTCACATGTAGACTACAAGAGACTGGGTGTGGAGAAGCCAAAGTCAGGGTGAGGAAAAGTAGTGGGGTATTTTTGTAGAAGGACACACTGAGGCTTGGTGATGTGTTAAAAATGGGGGAGTACCACTGGTTTTCTGTTTGGGGAGGCTAAAACCGACAGCAGTGGAATGAGAGGTGGATTCGAGGAAAGAAAGGACATGGTGATGATGTGAAGACACTTTTCTGGGGAGGTGAGGAGACTGGAACAGAAGTAAAATGTCTCTTTTCTCGAAAGTGATCTTCAAAGGCACAGAGAGTTCAGAAGTCTCCCATTCTGCTCCCATTACCAGTTGCTTTCAGGGGCTCCATGAGGGATAGGGAAGCCATCTGCTTGATTATCACAGTAGAGAGCATCCTTGGTGAAGTGGAAAAACTTAAAAATTATATTTGAAATTATATTTTCTGAAGGCATCCATTTAAGAGGTTGCCATTGGGATTCTTTTTTGAGAAGACTTGGACTTACAAATAAGTGCAAAGTATCCATTGAGATCTGCCCTGTCCAAAGTGGCAGCTGCTAGGGGGGAGTGTATAGCTATGTGATGGAACATGTGCTCAGCATGCACGAAGTCCTGGGTTCACTCCCCAGTACCTCCATTAAATATAAATCAATAAAAACCTAATTACCCTCCCAAACAAACAAAACAAAACAAACAAACAAACAAACAAAAAAACAAAACAAAGCACAGAAAAACAAAGTGGCAGCCGCTAGCCACATGTAACTATTGCTTGCTTGATACATAGCCAGCTGAAGTTGAGATGCACGGTACATGTAAAATACACTCAGATTTTGAAGGTCTAGTATGAATAAAAGCATGTGAAATATCTCATATATTTTTCTGTTGATTATATGCAGCAATGATAATATTTTGGCTCTATTGGATTAAATATAAATATATTGCTAAAATCAATTCCTTTTTTTTTTTTTTTACTTATTTAAAAAAGTTGGGGAGGCTTCTGGAAAATTTAAAACTGCATGAGTTGTTTGCATTATATTTGGACATCCCCTGAGTTGAATTACCAGAAACATACTTTTGCCAGTCCTGTTCATTTTATGAAGTTTTGTTTAATTATTAGAATTACGTTTTCATGCTGTAACCTATACCAGCCTTCTGTTTGAAATCAAGCAGTAAGGAGCTAGCATTTTTGGTTTTACTTTCTGAATTTGATGAACGACTGCATTACTCTTTTGTGTTTTCTTTTCCAAAATTTAATTGTATGCTGGTTAATTCCAGGATGGTGATGTCTGAGTTTTTTGTACTTTGTTTTTTTTTCTTTCCCTTTTTAAAGGTAAAATTGCACCATCCTGGAAATAGTTATCTCAGGGAATTAGGAATTAATTTTTAAAACATTCACATCTCAATATTCCTTCACTGGGCCTGGCAGCTCACACCATGACTGTATTGCTCTTTAGAGCTGCATTTTCAAAACATTTTATTGATGTATATTTGATTTACAATGTTGTGTTAGTTTCAGGTGTACAGCAGGGTGATTCAGTATATATATATATATATTTTCTTTTTCAGATTCTTTTCCACTGTAGGTTATTACAAGAAATTGAATATAGTTCCTTGTGATATACAGTAAGTCCTTGTGCTTATCTATTTTATATATAATGGTGTGTATCTGTTAATATGGCCTCTTTTTGGATGCAAACAACATAGGTTGGGGTTCGGAGCCTTGAAAAACGGACACTACTAAGGCCATCCGCCCAGGCTTTTGGGGCTTTCTGAGTTTGTCTGCCCCCCCAGGGGAAGGTAATGGCTCCTGTCATGGGATGTGATGGTGCTTGGGCATCAGGGCTCTTTCCTGTAGCCACGGCTGTGTGTCCTCATTGAGCAGGGCAGAAAAATTGATGCCTATGCTGAAGTGGACAGGGGGTTCTGTGGACAGTGTGTTCTCACAGTATTATCTTTTTCTGAGTGGCAGGGGATAATTATTTGACAACTTCTGTGTGACTGACAAGAAATGTGTGTGGTAGAATAGCCTTTCACATCTTACATCTTAAAGCAGTCATTTTCCCTCCCTTTTTGTTACAAAAGTATTTATGTTGTTGGGAAAACTACTCGTTAGGTGGACTTACCATAGTCACAGCCTTATGCCACTTTACCATATTTTCTTCTTGTGCTTTCCAGAACATTATAAAGCTGATAGAAAGAAAACAAGCATGAGGGAATACTCCTAAACTCATTCTATGAAGCCATCATCAGTCTGATACCAAAAACAGGCAAAGACACCACCAAGAAAGAGAATTAAAGACCAATATCACAGAAGAACATAGATGCAAAAAATCCTCAAGGAAATACTACGAAATAGAATGCAACAGCACATAAAAAAAGATCATACATTATGATCAAGTTGGGTTCATCCCAGGGACACAAGTGTGGTTTTACACATACAAATCAAAGTAATAATTCACAACAACAAGAGAAAGGACTAAAACCACATGATAATCTCAATAGATGCAGAAAACACACTTAATAAAATTCAACGGAGAACTATAAAACATTGATGAAGGAAATCAAAGAAGTTTCTAAAAAATGGAAAGATACCCCATGCTCCTGGATTGGAAGAATCAATATTGTTGAAATGGTCATACTGCCCAAAGCATTCTACAGATTTAATGTGATCTCTATCAGATTACACAGGACTTTTTTTTTTAAAAGAATTTGAACAAATAATCTTAAATTTATATGGAACCACAAAAGACCCAGAATTGCCAAAGCAATAATGAAGAAAAAGAATGAAGCTGGAGAAATAACCATCCCAGACTTCAGACAACACTACAGAACTACAGTCATCAGAACAGAATGTTATTGACATAAACACAGGCTTATGGATCAATGGAACAGACTAGAAAGCCCAAAAATAAACCCACAGACCTACAGTCAATTAGTCTTTGACAAAGATAGGCAAGAAAATACAGTGATTAAAGACAGTCTCTTCAGCAAATGGTGTTGGGAACACCGGACAGCAGCATGTAAATCAATGAAGTTAGAACAACTCCCACACGCCATACACAAATATAAACTCAAAATGGCTTAAAGAATTAAATATAAGGCAAGACACTGTAAATCTCCTAGAAGAAAACATAGGCAAAACATTCTCTGACATAAATCTTAGCAATGTCCTCGCAGGGCAGTCTACCCAAGCAATAGAACACCTAGACACCTCTTCATTCCACGATTCCACAGTGTTCAAAACAGTAATTCACTTGTGCAGCTGGGTAATAAGCCACAGCTGCCAGACCACTGGGCTTTTCTAGATTTCTTGTAATGTCAAAGAAATCCAGAAAAGTCATTTGCTATTTGAAGAAATCTTTGGCATCTCATTTTACAGTTAAAATTTTTTATTCCATTTTTCTAAAATTCAAAACTTCTGATTATATTAATGCATAATCATACAGACACACTTGTCAGGTGTACACACTACACTTTTTTCTTATCATTATAAACAAAGTTCAATTATTCAAGAAGTTACAATGAATTACAAATTATGTCCTAGGACATGAAGCAGATACAAAACATGTGAAAAAGAGCAATCTTTATGATAGTTTGGAATCTAGCTGGAGACATAAGTACTATGTTGTGCCATCAAACAATTACTTGGTTTTGTGTTATATTCCAGATATATAAAGGAAGTACCAAGAGAAGAAATCTTGTGTGACTTGAAACATGACATAGCTTTGCACCTGAAGGACACTCAGTAAATACTAAATGAGGGAACAAATGAATTAACAAGAAAAACCAGCATAGCTGTGCAGATACATAGGCTTGAGCAGGGTTTTCAACAACCAGCAACACAAAATCTGCTCCTCGCCAAAGAAAAGCCCTCAAGTCTAAATACACACGTGAAATATTTCATTGAGTCTAAAGGCATATATCTGTTTTCATGTCTCAGCTTCTCAGAAATTGATGAGATGCCATAATTTAAAGAGTAGCATTTTTTCTTTCTAATAGTTAAAATAAATGTGTATCTCAAGCATCTTAAATTTGATCAAACATATTGATTGACTCTAAACAAATGTTATTGTATTTAATATGATTTCAAAATTAATCACTTAATTCATGTAAATTTATATACCTTATTATAATTTTATTATACATAACAGCTCAAAAACTTAATGAAAGCCAATGAAAAATTGTGATGTCAAATCCTGTGAGATCTAATTCTTAAAGTTTCAAAACATAAAACAATAAAATTATAACCACTACAAACTCATACAGCACATCTTAAAATCTAGAGCATGCAGAATCTGCAATGTTACTGCAAACGGTGCTGTGAGGTAAATAACTGCAGTTACTGTAAACAAACCTGTTATAGAAATACGGAAGATATTCTTCCCATTTTACACTAAAAGGTGGAAAGCTGGGGAAAAGAAAATAATTTTTGTTGCTATAATTTTATCTATAAATAAAAGAATAAAATACTAACCATCTTAACATGTAGAAGTTTTACTGAAAAAGAAATAGAAAGGTGTTAACTTCATATTAATGCATTTCATACTCATTTATAAATTACTCTAAAGGAAAACTCACACAATCAACATAATGCAGTAACATAAAACAAGCAACTTGCTATATTTTATTTTGACTGGGGGAGATGCCATTTTTTTTTAAAAAAGGAAGCAATGAATTTGCCAATGTCTGACTATTATCAGGCAGCTAGGGAAACAATTTATTGTCTACTGGAAATGTGCAAACAGGCATGAATTAAACTGCTGACACAACCTTAGTACAGCATCCTAGTCTAATTAGTATAGGAAGTTACGTCAAGGAAAGAGCTTCCCTACCAATTTTTTTTTTAATCATTATCAGCCTCAATATCTGAATAGAAAAGGATATGAACTAGTGAAACATTAATCAATTAAGGGAAGAATAAACCTTAAATCTGTAGGAGAATCTGCATTTATCTATGCACCTACAGGTATGTATGTCTGTATAGGAATTTCTCATAAGAATTACATAGTGAATCTGACTTTTGCTATGTACAGGGGTAACTAGTCACTTAGTATTTTTAGCCTTAAGATTCATCACTAGAAAATGAAATAGCACTTGTTGAGTTTCTGCAATATGCCAATCACTGTGCTAGATGTTTTATGTAAATTATCTCAATCTCCAAAAGAATCCTACCAGATAATTAGAATTTACTTCACATAACCAAAACTCAGTCACCTAAATTTGATTCTATTGGCCAAGTCAGCCAAACTCCAAAGCCCTTTTCCTTTACTACATGGTACTATGTATATATAAACATGAATGTGCACAAATACATTCCACTACATAAATCATGACATAGCAATGGGACAGCTAGAGACTACTGTCTAATTTTTTCTACATAACACACTTCTGCAGGGAGAATTAGTTCAATCATTCATCATTAAGTGATGAGGTCAGTATAATGTCAGTCACATTGGTCCAGAAAGAATTATTTCCAGCAGAGAAATGTTTTAAACCCGTGAGGGATGAGCTTTCTCACAGAGTCTTAGCAATATATGATGACCTTAAGGAAAACACATGACCATCCTGTGGAAGAGGGTGAACAGAGGCCAGTTAATGGCTTCAAGAACTGCTAGGATTTCTACAATGTTATACTATCTGGCTGAGCTGTGAATACAAATAAGCCATGAAAATATTTTCACATGTTTACTTAAAAGAAAAATAAGAGGGGAGTATCTAAAGAAGAAAGTCTACATCCTGGATCAGAATTTTTAATTTTGACAATTTATCTTTAACAGAATTGAATGCCCTCATGGAACTACATTTCAAAGAAGACTAACTGATATTGGGTGCAAATGTTCAGCTATACTAGAATTTTATGAGAACTGTTACCAGTTTTGCTAGTACAGAGATTACAAGGCTGCATAGTTCTGAGTTGCTTGTCCATATTTTTAGGGTATAATTTTGCAGAACTTTAATTTTTTTTCCAGAGACACATATATTGCTTTACAAGAGAACTGCCTGTATTATGGTATTGAAGAAAACCTAGTTTCACCACCAGCTTTATTCAGACCTAGTCTAAGTTCTTCAGTATTTGCTGTTACAGAGTAAAACCAATCTACACTGAGAGGTTAAATAAACTTTATTGCTGCTAAACACTTAAGAATTACTTTGTCAAACCAAATCATTGCCCATTTTTATTTTTACTTTAAGAAATAGAAAGAGTTGGAGTGAAATATTTGAAATAAACAAAAATAGAAGATAACGTTTTAAAATACAGATTATATTAACAGAAGTAGAATATATGATCTCAAAATTATGCTAAATTAAATGTAAATTCTAATATATACTATGTATTAAAAATATTTTGAGTCAGTTAAAAAAAATTTTTAATTCCACAAGGAAGATGACATTCATTACAATAATATAGGTTTTTTTCCTTAGAATTAATCTACAGACATTATACTTGAGATTATTTTCCTTATGAAAATGTCAAATTATTAAGGAGAAAACAATATTTACCAATACTGGTCACAGAAAATACACATTACTAAGTTGGCTTCTTCATTTAAATCTCTCTCTGTAATGTGTCTAAGACATCACTAATACTTTAAGAATGTCAACCCCTAATCAAATTTTAACTCTGGTAAAGTAAGTTACTAAAAGTTATCAATATTGAAAGTTATTAAATTTCCACTGTGATAAAACAAAATAAGAATCAAAATTGAACAGTCCTACATAAAATAAAATGTTTATTTAACAACTAGAGCTTACACTGCTCAGTAAGTGTTTTACTCTCCTCATCGAGATAATTGAAGATTTCAGAGCTAGGCTTCTGTCAATTTGCTACCTCTCAATCTAGAAGGCTTTTGTTTCTTGATTCCTCTTTCATTCCTTCCTGTCTGTGAAGAAAAGGGTGATCCCTATCATTCCCAAGACTGATATCAGTCCTTTTGATTTTGTCTACCCCATATCTCCTCCAGAAACTTGTTCTTTTAATCATCTCCCTCCTGCTTAAAAGTTCAATTGCTTTAATCTCATTTGTCTCTCTTTCCATGAACATTATTCTTCCTAAGTTTAAGAGATAATGTTGTTTCATGAAACTTGCCTGTGTTTTGTGTATTCAGATACCCTGCTGTAAAATGTACATCTTACTATGACCCACAGTTAAAAAAAAAAAAGCTTGAAAGTTACTAAACTAATCTTGTGCCTTCATTTCATAGATGTGAACATTGAACCCACAGATCTGATCTATCAAAATTCACTCACTCAGTAATAGAATCCTTGGCCTTTCAATTCTCTGTATGGACAAAGCTTTTCTTTACTTTTCAAACTATGTCATGACATGGTGTCATTTAGTGACGACCACTTGTCATTATCTTAAGGTTACCTGTCAATAGATGCTTTATGTTAATATTAACTGAAAACTCAAGTTACTGTTTCCAAGCAAGGTCACAATTCTGGACCAAAACTATTAACATCTCCATTTTGTTCATGTGCATCTTTTATTGTAGGTCCATGAAGTGCCTTTTTATTTCAGTCACTTTTTCCCTTTCTAGGTCAAACCTCAGATAATGCTGTCTGCCTTGGAGATCAGACTCCATCCTATCTTGGGTGTTTGACTGTAAAGGAGAAGGCAAATATGTGTATTTTCCCAGTTTTCTAGGATGCTCTTTGTCCTGTGAGGTGACATATTGGAGATACTTTACAAAAATATGCGCTGTTGGGAAAGTAACAGGACTTGCCTTACCCTGTGTGCAGGCTGGAAATGAAGGTCAGTGGTGGGCTTGGCAGTGGCAGCCGCATAGTCTTACTGAGCCGTCCTCCAGCAGGGGGCAGCACTTCCCTTACTGCTAGTGGAAGGGAGGGAGAGAGTGTGTGTGTATGTCTCTGTGGCCTTCCAGTACCTTTGCAATAACTGTAGTATGTGCTTTACTATGTTAAAGAGCTCCTCCCTTCACTCTTGAAATAATTTGATTTCTTTGAAGTTGATTTTTGAATAAAGATTTACAGAATTAAATTAGTTGAATTCAAAGAAGTTTAAAAATCCTATCTTTAGTAACAACTTTACCATGATTTGTCTTCATGTTTGTTTAAGGACCATTTAACATTTTGTTTTTAATAGAAGAAAAAACATTTTAACTTTCAAAAATAAATTTATTATTTTCTAATTATGCATTTATTACATTTATTTTGAAGTAAAACCTGTAATCTTTAATCACTTTGAATAATCACTGTTAACATTTTTCTATGTGCAATTTTTAATGTATAAATAAATTTTTTAAATATACAGTTAGACTGAAGCAATATGCTGTATACCAGAAACTGTCACAACATTGTAAACTAACTTTATTTCAATTAAAAAAAAATCTCCTAGAAGAAAACATAGGCAAAACATTCTCTGAAATAAATCTTAGCAATGTTCTCCTAGGGCAGTAAACCCAGGCAATAGAAATAAAAGCAAAAATAAACAAATGAGACCTAATTGAACTTATAATCTTTGCACAGAAAAGATAACAATACACAAAACAAAACGACAACATATAGAGTGGGAGAAAATATTTGCAAATGATGAAACTGACAACTGCTTAATTCCCAGAATATTAAAAAAATTAGCTGATTCATTATAACAACAAAAAAAAAGTCCTATCCAAAAATGGGCACAAGACCTAAACAAGTAATTCTCCCATGAAGACAAACAAATGGCCAATAGGCTCATGAAAAAATACTCAGTATCGCTAATTATCAGAGAAATGCAAATTAAAACTACAATGAGATATCACCTCACCAGTCAGAATGGTCATCACCCAAAAGTCCACAAATGATAAATGCTGGAGAGAGTGTGGAAAAAAGAGAACCCTCCTAGAGTGCTGGTGGGAATGTAGTTTGTTGCAGCTATTATGAAAAGCAGTATGGAGATTCCTTAAAAAACTAAAAACAGACCTAACATATGATCCAGCAATACCACTCCTGGATATACATCTGGAGGGAACTCTAATTCAAAAAGTCACATGAACCCCAATGTTCATAGCAGCACTATTTACTATAACCAACCTAAAATGTCCATCAAAAGATAACTGGATAAACAAGCTGTGGTATATTTATATAATGAAACACTACTCAGCCCTATAAAAGAATAAAATAATATCATTTGCAGCAACATGGATGGACTTGGAGATCATCAGTCTAAGTAAAGGCAGTCAGACTGAGAAAGAAAAATACCATATAATATCACTCATATGTGGAATCTAAAAAAAGAAAAAAGACATTGATGAACTCATCTACAAGACAGAAAGATACTTGCAGACATAGTAAACAATCTTATGGATACTGGGGGAAAGGGGATGGGGAGGGATAAGTTGATAGTTTGAGATATGCAAACATTAACTACTATATATAAAAATAGATTAAAAAACACATTTCTTCTGTATAGCACAGGGAAATATACTCAATATCTTGTAGTAATCTATAATAAAACATGTGAAAATGAATATATTTGTGTATATGTATGACTGAAACATTATGCTGATCACTAGAAATTGACAAATTTTAACTGTATAATTTTAGAAAAGCTTAATTGACCAATAAAAAAGTCAAGAAGAAGAAAAAAAATATATATATATGTATATTCAGCTAGAATCTTAGTCGTATCACTTAAAGTGTAATGGGAATGATTTTTTTCCCTCTGCCACCTTCTTACAGGTTGATGCGTTGGGAGTCTCCCTGGGCCTCTCCATCACCTCTCAGTGTGGAGACTGTCCACAGTTCCTGCAAGAACTTTGGTGTTCTTGTGGCTTTAGTTACTGTCTCTATGTTGGGATCCAAATCTGCATCTCTAGTCCCTAAGGCTTTTTTATATTCTTCTAACTACCTGCCAGAAATTTTCAACTGGATGTTTTATAGGCACCTCTTCATGTAAATCTTTACTCTCCCCTGGGGCTCTTAGCATGACCTACAAACTTTTTGCAATCACTTTGGTGTATTTCTCTCCTGTCGCCTTACTCTTCTACTTAGTTCTCTCCCACCCCTTCTGGGCTGGTTTCCTAGCTTCTTAGCATCTCCTTCCTTCAACTTGACCTGGCTACTCAGACATCAGGTTTCAGAGCCTGATCTCTGGGAAATGTTTTTGAACTCCTCTTTGACCTCCTTAAGACTGGGTCAAGTGCTTCAATGTACCCTCTGATACCTTTTTCCACCATAGCATTTGTCACTTCATATAGTATTATTGTTGCCTGTTTACTAGACATAAACTTCTTATTCACAATTTCTTAACACGTAGTCTGGGGCCTGACACTTAATAGGGACGTAACAAAAATTGTTTGGATAAGTGAGCAGTCTTATGAAGTGTCCCCAGTCTAATTAGCTGTAATTAGTCTTCTACATTATTTTTAATGTCTTTGATGGTTTTGGCATTTAATAGCACTAAGGTTCACCCAGTGTTTGGGCATTTTCCTTTCTTTTTTTCTTTTGAGTACAGCACGAATGGGTTTTCATAGTTCAGTGTTCAGAAGAAGCCTCCCATTTACTTTCTCATGGGAGACTCAGCTGAGCTTAACACGCCTGGGTGGTGCACCTGATTAGGATAACAGAACCAGAGCTATTACCCAGCTCTGCTGTGTCTGGCTTTATTGCCCTATTCAGCTGCTTATACGGCTCTTACGAGAACTTCATTGAGGCTTCTGATTATTTTTTTAACTTACCTGCCCTCAGACTCAGTGGAGGTTAATTTAACTGTCTCATCCTCTCCCTACACGGTGCTGTTAGTTAATAATATGTTTGGAAAGAGTTCTCTAACCTAACAGCCTCCCCATACCTGTTTAAACTTTGTTGTTGAGACATTTGTGGAGCTGGCTCTTATTTATGATTTCCTCTTAGTATTTTGCTAATACCATGGTAAAGAATTAGCCCTTGTGTACAGAATGACGTACTTTTCTTTTGATGGTTTCTGACCGGCTGGCAGTATCTGGCCCATAAAAAGCGGCCGTTACCCCCACTCCACATTTCTCTAGCCATTCCTTTCCTGGTTCTCTTGTTTCCTGAATATGTATTTCCCAGGTGCTCTTTTGGGCCTTGTCTTCTTTTCATCTTCATCTTAAAACAATTGCAAAGATTATTGACAAATTTTACTTCTTGGTTATCATCTCAGATTGCAGTTGCTTCTTGCACATCCCATAAACCTGAGAGTGAGGCTTAGATAACTCAGGTACCTTATATGTCAACTGATTAAGTGGGGCTCTTTCCCCTTCCTTCACTGAAGTTCTGAGTTGCTCCTGTATTTGTAGTTTTTGAAGACTGTCACTATCACTGCTGTCAACTGGGCTCTGAACCTGGCCAGATCATGCCAGTTCTATTTCCCGTAACACCTCCTGAATCTCTCTATGATGCACACCCTACCACGGTCAGCTCAGGCATGAATTTTCTCTGACCTGCTCACCACTATTCCATCTGGCCTCATCCTCCAATGCCTAGTGAAGGTGCACATTCACAGGGAGCCTCGGGTGCTTGTCTTTCCTAGCTCTGCAATGCTAACCACCTGTTGCAAATTGCATAGCCCTTAACATTCCTATCAGTTCTGCCCCTCTTTATCAGGACCTGGCAGTGCCTTTTCATGTGAATTCTCTGATTGTAAAACTTAAGCACCAGATGAAGATTTTTTGTAACTTTCTTTCAAAATTGTTCCAAGTTTAAATAGACCCTTGGCTTTCAGCTTTTATCTGCTGTTTAAAAGCAGTGCAGTGTTTTTTGACAGGGGACCATGGGCTCTTAAATACTGGCACCCCTCTAGAAAGATCCAAGAATCATTTGGAATTGTTGTGACCTTGTTGACAGTCTTAAGTGAGTAGGCCATGGGACCAAGGTCAAAGTTCACAATAACTTGCATGTGTGTGAGGTGGGAAGTAAATATATGCATGTGCCAATAGCATGAGAAAGTATTATGAACAATATGCATGCGCGGGCATAATAAAAGGACAAGTGCATACGCCCGAGGACGCGCTTCACCCGCTTGTAATGCAATAAGCTGCTGTTTTGCTCCATGTCAGCTCCTCACGCATTATGTCAGCTCCTTATGCATTTTTTTCCAGTTGGGAAGCTCAACTCCTCGCATCCCCTCTCCAGCCTCCCACGGCTGACAAACCTAAACCAGTATTTCTCATTATTTCTAAGGCTGTAGTTTTGCACATGCTACTTCCCTGTACCCCAATACTATTTGGATTCCCACTACTTTCAGAATGTTTACGTAAGTTCCAGATAGCCTGGCATTCTGAGTGTATTACATATTGGCTTAGAACTACGTTTCCAACCTCATAACCTGCTATTTTACACCATATTCCTGGTATACCTCCTGTCACAGCCAGATATGTGTATCTGAGGCCCGCTGGTCTGGGGTGCCCTGTTCATTCCCTCCCCCACACCCTTCATCCTCTACGTCATAAACTCTTCAGTTCCAGCTCCATCCTAAGCCTTCTCTGGCATGCCCAGATGAAAATAATACCACACTTATCACCTCTAACACCTAAAACTTTGTACAATGGAATGATAGTTTTTTTCTGTGCACTGCTCCTACTCACTGGATGTTCTCACAGCAGGACTTTATATCCCTACAGCATCCAGCACATAATAAGCACTTGCTATTTTTTTTGATGAAAAAATTGTCACTTAATCAGTTGCCACCTGTGATCCACCTGTTTGTAAGTTGAGAGTACTGTGGATTCATTGGTTTAGCTCCACACTATGAAAGTCTTCTTTGTGGAAAAACTTGTTCATAAAGGTGAAATTTCCCTTAGCTCACCATGATTCTGTTCCTCTAAACTTCTAACTCATTTTGAAGTTTACAGGTAGGGCATGAGAGTCAAAGTGAGCCTGTGGGCATATATATTTTTACTTGATATGTGTAGAAATTTACTGGTATATTGAGAAGATGATCAGACTAGGACTCAGAATACAGACCTAAATTTGAGTTCTACATTTCCACCTAAGCTTAGATAAGTCATTTAAAATCCCTTGGTCTTAGTTTCCTCTATAAGGAAAAGTTGCATAAGATAGTTTCAGGTATCAGTTTGGAATGAAAAAGCCTATATAAGTGATTTTGAACGGGAGGCTGCAAACTTTTTCTTTAAAGGACCAGATAATATTTTAGGCCTTGCTAGCCATAGACTGTTGCAGCTCCTCGACTCTGCTATTAGTAGATTGAAAGTGGCCATAAACAATATGTAAACTAGCGTTTCAGTATTTTATTTATGAGAACATTACTATATAGTTTCATTTTTATGAAATTATAAAACAAGAAATACTTATCTGTGCTTGAAAAAAGCTCAAAATTATGTCTGCCTCTAGGATGGTGGGTGTGGGTGTTGACTGGGTAGGGACATGACAGACATTTATAGGGTGATAGTAATACTCTCTATCTTGATAGTGGCTTGGATCATATAGGCTGAACTCAAGTAATGGTACATTGGAGGTTTGTGCATTTACTGAATATAATTTGCTTTCTCAATTTTAGTTAATATGCATGGAGTGTTTAAGGGTAAAGTGTATGGACATCTGCAACATGGGATGCATTAAAAACAGATGGTGAATAGATATAAGATAAATATAGTAGACTACTCTAGAATCTAGGTGGGTTTATGGATGTTCACTTACATTTCTTCTAACCTTTCTATGTATTTGCAAATATTCCTAATTAAATGTTGCAGAAAAAATAATAAATGTATATATTGATTTTTTCCTTGGCTGCTTTCTACCAGTCACGGATTCTTTCCTGCAGATAATGATTGCTTGTCAGTTTTTCTACCATTGCTTTTCCAACACGATTATGTACGTCTGTCTGTATATGTCTGTATGTGTGTGTGTATACATGGGTCTATGTGGAATATGTAGGAATCATTTTCTTTTCCACTTTTACATGAGTTATTGGAAGAATATATGTTCTTGAACTTATTTTTTCCCACTTAATGTCTTGATTGTGTTTCCTTGTCTCTCTATATATATATTATGCATGTATGTCTCCTTTGAGTCATTGCAAAATATTCCACAGTGTAGGGATATATATCCAAGTTTATATATGTGTATATATATATATATGTATTTCTTGGTGATATATATTTAGATTTTTCAATTTTTCTCTTACAAATTGCTGCAGTGCAATTTGTAAAAGATAAAACCTATTTCTCTAGGGTAGACACTGAGAAATGGAATCACCAGTTTGTAGTATATGTTTATTTGTATATTAATAGATTGTCCTCCTGTAAAGCTGTACCAGTAGTCCCTCCAGCAGAGATTAAATTACCTGTTTATTTTCAACTTTCTGAGCATTGATTATCACTTTAAATTTTTTTCTTTGCTAATTTGATAGGATGCTGGTATCTGGTTGGGTTAATTTGCAGTGTCTCTGGTGACTGCAACTGAGCATATTTTTATGCTTACACTATTTCCATTTCTTTACAGTCATGTGTTCATCATCTTGCTCTCTTTTGTCTTGTAATTCCTTTATTTTAGAAATTGTACTGGTTTTAAATTAATATTTTCATTTTTATGGGCTTTTCCTAATCATTTATCCCAAAATATATTGCATAATCTGCCATTCCTCACCATTTCAATTGCCAACTGTGTTATATGCAAAACTGCATTTTATATGGATCCTTTCCTAGACATTGTTCTGTTTTGTCAATTTCTACCTCTATTCTGTGCTATTATAACACTGTGGTATGTAACCTCTATGTGTTTGTAAAATAAAATAAATGTGTGAATCTTGTGTGAGTACCGTCCCTCCAATTTTGGCATCTGTGTAGTATTAGCTTTATAAAAACCATTTAGGTAAAATTGCAGAAAAGGAAAATATGTGTAGAAAAATAATGTATTTTTCGAAAATTGGGAGAATCATCTAAAGGCATTTGGACATGAGAGATAGAGCTCTATTTATTTTTTCTAAGAACTTCTGATTTGAAAATATTAACCAGCTCTTACTTAGACATTACCAGTAGGTCTTACTGGTTTCTCTTCTCACCGTTGTTTTATATGTTTTTCTTGTCTCAGATTTTTTAAAATAGAACTTTAAAAAATGAAAAACATACAATTACATTAAATTTATGGAATTTAGTCCATGAGATTTGTCCTTTTTCTCATGTTAGACATATAATATATAAGAAAATTTTCTCCCCCAACCAAAAAAACAAAAAAATTATGCCTCTAGAGGGCAGCATTCCTCATACAAGTATGAAAAATATAAAAGAATTCCACTGTCCAAGAAGTTTAAGAGACAAAAGATAAATAAGCTTTTACAAGTTTCTTTCTTGTAAGATATCTCAGAATCTTTAACATACCATTGTGTTTTATGAATCATCAATAGGCCACTATTATGGTACACAGTGTTTCTTCAAACTTAATCACAGAAACCTTTCTTCAAGGGCCATATCTAGTGACAACTACAGAATGCATTTGGAAACAATTTAGTAGACAAAGTCTCTAATTGACAAGTTTCAGTTCCTTTTTTTATTCATAGACTTGCTCCTCTGATTTTTAAAATAGGTCTTTAGACATTCCCCTCTATTCACAGATCATGGCTGAGAATGGAATAAGTATTTACACTCATTTATTTTGGGGAAATCAGAAACATGGAGAACTTACGCTTGGCTTGCTCAAAGGACAACAGTGAAAGAAAGAAAAGAAGGCAAAAGAAAAAGCAAGAAAGAAAGAGAGAGTGAGAGAAAGGCTGGTACTATAACTAGTTGAGAGAGCCCTAGCTTTAAAAACCACAAAGCAGTTGAGGTGTGCATAAAAAAAATTTTCATTCTTACCCAAACTCAGAATATTAAATACTTGAACTCCATTAACCTCTTTCTACAGTCCATGTCAGCTGAAATTAAACTTCCTAATTTAAACATCTGTTGTATGCCTGATGAGATATCTATAGATCTCTATAGATGAGATGTTCTTAAATTTTAACTTGTGAGAGAGTGCTTAAACAAAATTACTCCCCTCTTTTGTTGTCATTTGGTCTTTCACTGAAATGATGAAATCAGTTTTAGAATATAGACATGCCCCCACTCCCCAAGTACTTCTGCAGAATACTTGGAGAATAATGGGGGATGAGCCATGACTTCAAATATAATACATGTGTCCAAATGTTTAATTCCTAAATAGCCTTTATCTATAAACAGTGTTTGAATTTTTTTTTCTTTTTAATTTGGCATGACTATTAGGCATGCCACAAAGACAATGCAAGTACAGGCATACATTGGAAACACTGCAGGCTCAATTCCAGTCTACTACAATGAAGTCAATGTTGCAACAATGCAAGTCACAGGAGTTTTGGGGTTTCCTAGTACATATAAAGTTATAGTTACAATATACTATAGCCTATTAAGTGCACAATAACATTATGTCTAAAAATTATACATACATTGATCAAAAAATACTTTATTGTTAAAAAATGCTAATCACCCACTGAGCTGACAGTGAGCTGTAATCTTTCTGCTGGTGGAGGATTTTGCCTCCATGTTGGTGGCGGCTGACTGACCAGGGCGTTTGTTGCTGGAAGCTGGGGTGGCTGTGGTAATTTCTAAAAATTAAGCAGTGAAGCTTGCTGCATCAATTGGTTCTTCCTTTTACAAGTGTTTTCCCTCTAATGTGTAATGCTGTTTGATAGCACTCTATCCACAGTAAAACTTCTTTCAAATCTGGACTCAATTCTCTCAAACCCTACTGCCACTTTATCAAGTTTATGTAATATTCTAAATCCTTTTTGGTCATTTCAACAATCTTCATAACATCTTCACCAAGAGTAGATTTCATCTCAAGAATAACTGTCTTTGTTCATCCATAAGGAGCATCTCTTCACTCATTCACATTTTATCCTGAGATTGCAGCTAATTCAGTCACATCTCCATGTTCCAATTCTGATTCTCATTCTCTTGCTATTTCCACCACATCTGTAGTTCATTCCTCCACTGAAGGTTTGAACTCCTCAAAAAGTCATCCAGGAGGATTGGAATCAATGTCTTTCAAACTCCTGTTAATGTTGATACTTTGACCTCTTCCCGCAAGTCACAAATGTTCTTAATGGCATCTAGAATGGGGAACCATTTCCAGAAGGTTTTCACTTTACTTGGCACAGATTTATCAGAGGAAATACTACCTATGGCAGCTGTAGCCTTGCAAAATATATCTTAAATAATAAGACTTGAGAGTTGTAGTCACTCTATCCTTGGGCTGCAGAACATATGTTTTTTTAGCAGGCACATAACATTAATCTCCATCAGAGCTTTTGGGTAATCATTTGCATTGCCAATGAGCAAAAATATTTTGAAAGGAATCTTTTTGTTTTTTTCTGAGGTCTCAACTGTGAGCTTAAAATATTCAATAAGCCATGTTGTCAATAGATGTGTTCTCATCTAGGCTTTGTTGTTCCATTCATAGAACATAGGAGAGCAGACTGAACATAATTCTTCAGGGCCTGATGGTTTTCAGAATGCTGGATAAGTACTGGCTTCAACTTAAAGTCACCAGCAATGTTAGACCCGAATGTATGTCCTAGATGGCATCTTCCAATATAAGGCTGTTCCATCAACACTGAAAATCAGTCATTTAGTGTGAACACCAAAATGAATTCTCTTATTGAGATCTTGAGGCTGACTTGCTGCACTTTCTCCATCAGCCTTTATTGTTTCTCCTTGTACTATTTTGTTAAGGAGATTGTGTCTTTCCTTAAACCTCATCAGCCAACCTCTGCTAGCTTCAGACTTTTCTTCTGCAGCTTTCTCACCTCTCTCAGCGTTCAAGGAATTAGGGTCTTGCTCTAGATTAGGTTTTGGATTAAGGGAATGCTGTGGCTTAGATTTTTTATCTAGAACAATACAGCCTTCTCCATATCAGCAATTAGCCTGTTTCACTTTCTTATTATTAGTGTATTCACTGGAGTAGCACTGTAAATTTCCTTCAAGAAATTTCCTTTGCTCACAATTTGGCTCATTTGCACAAGAGGCCTAGTTTTCAGTTTATCTCAGCTTCAGCATGTCTTCCTCACTTCACTTAATTGTTTCTAGCTTTTGATTTAAAGTGAGAAACATGCAACTCTTACTTTCACTTGAACACTGGGACCACTGTAGGGTTATTAATTACCCTGATTACAATATTGTTCTGTATTAAGGAATAGGGAGGTCTGAAAAGAGGGAGACAGATGGGGGAATGAACAATTGGTGGAGCAGCCAGAACACACAGCATTTACCGATTATGTTTGCCATCTTAAATGGGTGTGGTTTTTGGCACCCCAAAACAATTGCCGTAGTAACATCAAGGATTACTGATCACAGATTACCACAACAAGTATAATAATAATGAAAAATTTTGAAATATTGCAAGAATTGCTAAAATGTAACACAAAGACATAAAGTGAGCAGATGCTGTGATAGCGCTGCCACCGGCACAGTGAAGTGAGACTAGAAGAAAACAATGAACCAATTTTAACATGAATAATATTCACAATTATCTCTGGTAAAGCAAAATTTAGAAACTATTACTTATATAAAAATATTTTAAACAAAAAAAGTAGACAGTATTAAGAGACATTTTCAGGAAATACATAGTAAATTTTCATAAGAAGTTTCCTAAGTCAAAAGAGAAGCAACAAACTTATTCACCTGAGATCAGAATTAAATGTCCAACAAACATTTTTAAAAGATTTATAAAGGATCTGGGCTTTTTAATCTAGTGAGCTATAAAATGGTGTGGATTCTTGCAAAAAGAAAGAGAGGGAGGGAGAGAGATATGAAAGAAAGAAAGGAAGGATGGAAGGAAGGAAAGAGGGAAGAAACCACATTTAAGTAGAGAGATGGTAAATAAATTATTTCAATTATAGATATTTTATTAGAAAATTATGAGGAATACTAAAACAGATATTATAGAAAAAGTAGAAGGCCTTCAATTAAGCCACCAAACAACTCTCCATCATATGGAAGACATGTCTAACAGTATCAAAAATCAGTAGATTCAAAATATGAGAAATTACTTTTCTTTTAGCTTTAGATAAGCCATGTGATACAAGAGACACTACCAAAGTACAACTTTAGACACATTTTGTTTGAAAGAACTTCCAAACTTAAGAATAAATGTCAATATATACCTTAAAAAAATCAAAATTGTAGCATGGATAATTTTTCATCTTTTACACGGCCAAAGAATTTCAGCTATATATTAAAATATTAGTCTCTGTCTCAATAGACAGCTCCAGCCATGTTAGGTTAAAAAGCTACACTTATTGGATTTTTTAAAAAAGAAACTGATATTCCTCTTATGGCTCTGCTCCAATATATGATATACATAGCGTAGATTTGTGAGGCGGCGGGTATAGCTCAGCGATAAAGTGTGTGTCTAGCATGCACAAGGTCCTGGATTCAATCCCCAGTGCCATCATCAAAAACAAACAAACATATAAATAAACCTAATTACCTCCCCCTCAAAAAATAGAATGAAAAAATGTTTGTGCTCAGCATTCTAAAGCTATGAAAAGTAGCATGTATTAAGTTGTTAAAACTGATAAGTATGTACATGAAAATAATAAGAATCCTAACCAGCTTGCAAAACTATTGGAAAAATAGAAAACAATACATTTAAGAATCTTGTGTATCTTGCTCAGTTGAGGAGAGGAAGAAGTTCACAAAGATTTACTGTATTATTAACACTGATAAAGAAAGTATTTTTTTCAATATTCAATAATCAAAGACAAAAATGGTAGTGCTTATGTTTTTTCACTGGTATCTCAGTACAGGTAAACAAGCATGGCTTGAAGTACCAAAGAAAGAAAAATTGTACCTACGACCTAGTTACACAGGTACAGACATTTATGTTGAAATTGAAAGTTCTCATAATTGTGGGAGCCCATGATGGGTTAACAAATTGTAACAGATCCCAGCCGCTTATCTCCTTAAAGGAGATGTGCTTAGTAACTGCCTTGAGGTTTTAGCAATGAAAAAGGCCCCTGGCTATAAACGCTGGGAGTGCCTGCTTTTAGTCTTCTATCCCCAAAACAGCCTTGGGCTGGAATGGTAAAAAGCTGTAGACTCAGAGGTGAGAAGGCTGGTTAGCCAATGACCGGAAAGGTACCCTGAGGGGGGCAACCTAAGACAGGCACGGCCGCCTGAGTCCAAATTGTTAAACAGCTGATTCTCATACGTTCCGCCCAGATAAGCTGAAAGGCTCAACACAAACATGATTCACCAAAAAGACTCTTCTGACCTTGAGCCAAACACCAACTATAAACAAAGCCTTTGTGCTCATTGTGATCCGAACCTATCCTTTCCTAAATTCCTGCATTCCTCCTTTGACTGTACTCAACAAATATGGGAGATTTGAGAGGCTCCAGGTTCCCAACTCCCTCTCGCTCACTTGACTTTTCCACAGTCTTGAGTAATTAATTCCGTCTCGGTTGGGCTTCTGCTGGCCAGAACCCACGACTGGTGACGAACCCACAATAATATGAATTGATAATAAAGATTTTACATTTCTCTCTAACATGAAACAATATACAGAATATTTTATTTACAATGCAGAGTGTTGTAAATATTGGCTGCAAAAATAATCAGAAATAGTTGAACAGTTTGTTGTTTTGACCGAATTTAAAGTTGGTGTTCAATTTATGCAATATCCTTAGGAAATGATGTTAATAACGCTAAGTTGACACAAGAATTAGTGAATTTGCTTAATTTAAGTAGCAGAGATTTGAAACTGTTAAACTTTTGCTTTAAATTCTAAAAAAACATGAAAGAGTTTTATCAAATTAGATAAAAACACTAAAAGAAAAAACTTTGGCACTTAATTCAGATATTGAAAAGTATGTTTCTTTGGCAAACTTAGTGCTGTGAATCTGCATTTTCAACCATAAATTGTTTGAAGTCTAAACTAAGATCAAGCATTTTGATGCAAGTTTGGTGATCCAATCAGGATGCAAAAGATCTACTAGTGTGAAGGAAAAGCCCGGCTGGTCTAAAAAGATAAGTCACAAATCTATGTATCAGTATACTGATCTGAGTTCTGCTGGACTAACTTGTAAATCTAAGTTAATTAGTGTTGGTTTGTTGTTCATGTTTTTTGTTTTGCTAGCCAGCTGGGTTTTCGAAGATACATATCTGGCTTTGGAATGGTGGTTTGCTGCCTCCCCGCCTCCACTTTTGTGATGATAATGCTGCTAAAGCTATTCCATGCCTATTGGCCAAATACCCCAAGCTTGCACTTTACCCTATAAGACCTCATGCGCACGTCTTGGAGGTGCTCAGAGCTTCGGAGCAGAAACCCCTCTGAGCCCGCTGGCGTAATACATCTGAGTGCTCCAACCCTTCGAGTGGTGCTTGTTTCTTGACTGGCCGGTCGTTTCCATAACACTCTGGGAAGAGAGAACTTGAAACTGGTCTTGAGGGCAGAGCTGTGCTCCCCTGGCCTTCCATGCTTCATGTTTTACACAGGGCTTTGGGGAAGTGAAATGGCCCCGGCCAAGTAAGACCTGCTGTTCACCCACCTCAGTCCTGTCTCTGAGGCAGACAGACTGGCTCCCAGCCTCAAGGCCAAGTTTGGGCACCTGAATGGTCCCTTGGAGGCATCCCATCAGTTCTCAGGAAGAAGTCTGGCTGCTTCCACCCCATGGCCCTCCCTCCCATGGTGCTGGCCTCAGGAAGTTTATTTGGGGAAGGGGGCAGCCTACCCCCTACCCCAGCCCTCACCTTGCTCTCACCCAGGCTGGTGCTTTCTCTGCCAGTCAGAGTCTGGAAAGCCATCCCTTTTCAGTTAGGTCTCTTCTGAGATGGATTTGCTTCCACTCAATTCTAGGCGGGGATGCACCATGGAATGCACTGGGTAAGAGAACCAAAATTTATAGTTTCTTCTGTGAGGTTTTCTGTTAATCTACTGGGGATGGGCTGTGTGTAGTTTGCTGCAGCTATTGGTGTGAGAGGCTAAAGCCACCTGTGTGTCCTTGTTTTCATCTCCCCACAGTCTTTGGGTTTTCCCTAGCACTACTGAGACATTTACTTCTTTTAGTTTTATTCCTGTTATCACACAGGGGCCCTAATGACATGGAGGTAAGTTGTTGGGGTAGCGGGACAGAGCAGGGCATCTATGCTCCTGTGATTAGTTCTCATTGAGACTGTGCCCTGAGCTGTGACCTCCACAAGTGTGTCTCTTTCCCCCCACCCCAATTTGGGTGACACAGAAGATATTTCCCTTCCCCCAGGTTGGTTAGGCTCTGGTAAAATAATTTCTAATTAAAAAAAAAACACAACCCCCCACAATGGAACAGAATGTTCTGGGTGTATTTCAATAGAGATATTTTCTCCTTTACTGGCAGGAAGCATGAGGGGTTCTTCTCTGATCTTCACTCTGAGAACAGTGCATGGTCCTGGAGGTAAAATGCATGTAAAAGAGCAGAGGGCCCCTCTGACTGGCCTCCTGGAGCTGTCACACTTAGACTTCCCCACGCTGAGCCTCCTGATGGTCACAGGGAGCTTTGAAATCTGCCTGCCCCAGCGGGTCTTACAGCAGTGTGTTCTGCCCTGGGAGATGTGACTCTCCAAGCCTGCCTGGCTGCCTTTCTGGGTTAGGAGTAGCTTTTCCCCTCAGTTTTCCGGTGGATCTAAGAAGAGCTGTGGGTTTGCAGCTCCCTCAGCTCTGGTGTTGTTTTCAGGAAAGAAGGAGCAATTTCTGAGCTCCTCACAAGCTGGACCAGAAGCTGGAAGCCTCCCCTCCTCTCCCTCCATGCAGACAATCAGTGGCTGTGGTTTTAGCCGAGTTTCTGAAGCTGTGGATTTAAACACACACATCCCAGCCCCCACAGGAGCACACAGTCCCATAAATCCCTACAATTTCCACTGGTAACTACGGAGCTGATGGGGACATGGGTTTCGGGGCTGCAGAGGCCTGACTGCATGATTTGCTCCATGGCTTATTTACGTGGTTGTTCTAGGCCTTGTCTGAAGTGGCTCGCTTACCATACCTGGTACATGGGAAATATAAAATAAGTACTAGAACCTCCAGTTTTGCTCCCTCCAGGGCCTTCGAACATAAAAAGCAATAAGTGAACTCAGACGGCCTAGTCACCACAATGAGTTCCAACCAGCCTGGCTCTCCTGAGTGACGGGCACTGACTTGCACATTAACTCGGAACAGTAGGAGAACCGCCTTCCTCTAACTGGGCATCTCCCCACACCAGGCACGCCCTCAGCTGAGACGGGGCCAACTCCCCCATTGAGGTGTGTGCTGGTGGCTTCAGTGTGACCTGGCCCTGCTGGGACATGAACCTGCAGTGAGTGAGGTGGAGGGTCAGGAGGAGGGGAGTCCCTGCTCAGGCAGCAGGGGACCCAGCAGTACCCTGCCCGGCCTGGTGCCTGGGGCTCCCCAAAACCTCCCACGGCCCCCGGGTCGGCTCTGGTCCAGGCCACTCCACGTACTCTCCCAGTATCTTTTCATTAAGTCCCTGTTTTGCTTTTATCAGCCAGAGGTGGCTTCTGTTGCTTGTTCAGTGAAACAGTGCATCGGGAAACCAGACTATTTCTAAGATCAGTAAAATACCAACCTCGGTCAGCTCGTGGGGCAGACCGAGCAGCAAAAATTCCCACACAGGGCTGTGTGAACGGCTTACGTGAAGTGTCCACATCATCTGTCTTCAGAGATACAGAAGCTGGAGGTTCAGGTAAAATCTCAGGGAGGGATTGAGGAATCCAAAGCTGGTTGGTTTCAAAGACTAACCGGTCGGACCAGACCACTGAACTGTGGTCAGAAGCCTGGCTCAATGTCACACAGACTCAGCACCCTAAGTGCCGGGTGGGGCCAGTGCTGTTCCCTTTGCTGGCTCTCGTTTGGGAGTCACTGTAGCCCCTAAAATGCAGCAGGGAATCCAGCCTCCTGAGCCCCCATCCTGAGTGTTCCATGACACAAATCCTGGGAGTGTTTTTCATCTTTGTTTAGGAGGATGAAGGTGAGGCAAGAGGAGACATAAATTCACACTTAGTGACACCAAGTCACAGCCAGTACCTCCTCCTCGGAGACCTATGTGCTCCCACAGTGGTGGCTGGGTGCTGGGCAGAGCCCTTCCGCTGGTCCCAGAGGGAATCGCTCCTCTAGCTGTAACTGATGGGTTGGACAACAGATCCAGAGGGAGACAGAGCATGTTTCCTGGGAATTTGGAACTGACACACAGAAATCAAGTTCACTCATCTGGGAATTGGGAGGAGGTTGGAAATCAAATGAAACAGAGCAGGAGAGGAAGTTACAAGTGAATGAGAGAGAGAGAGGCAGAGAGACTGAGAGCAAATAGTGAGAAGGAAGGAAAACAATCAGGGGATGGAGGAATTCCAGCTCCTGACTGTCTAGTGTGTCCCAGCCCATCAACGACCCTGCGGGATGGTTAACATCATTCCAGTTTTGCAGATTAGGAAACAGGCTGAAAGAGATGGGGGTTGGCTTCAGATGCACAGTTAATTTAAGTGCCACTGGACCCCTCAATTCCCATTGCCTGAAGGCACCATGATCCTCAAAGGGACCCTGCTGTGCTGACAGCCCAGCACCCTGATCAAAGGGCCTCTGTGGGAGTGGGAACCCCTCTGAGTGTGGAGAGTTCCCTGCACCGAGATTCTATGCATCAGCCGGCTCCCGCTCACCCCAGGTTAACGTATCCCCAGCTGTGCAGACTCCCGACCCGCTTCCCTCCCTGCCAGGCACCCCCATCCTTACCACCGAGTGTACTGCAGGAATTCAGGCACAGGAATGCCCGAAGCAACACGAGCCCACCGGCTGTACAAACAGCAGACTCACAGCCCCAACTGGGCTTCATGGGGATAGTAGGCGTCCTCAACTTTCATGTATCTAAGGCAATCTGCTTCTTCAGCTGGAGGCTATAGAGAAAAATAAAATGTCCAAAACATCATTCAGTGAGGAATTCCTCCAAGGACCTGACTCCAGAGTCTACAATCATGTGTGCTAGACGCTCCTACCCCCGGACTTGGGGTGAAGTGATCAGCACAACCCCCGGTGGCCCAGCTCCTCGGCTTGGCTGCCCAGAGGGGGCTGGGGGAATGGGTAAGGCCAGGGCACTTAGGAAGAGCACAGAGGCCCTGTCTTCACCCCTCTGCACTTGTAAGCCCTTCACCAAATATCAAGGCATCGGGCAGAGAGCAACCACCACAATAAGGAGATGCTCCCATCTCTTCACTCACTCCTCTCTGTTCATTTACGTGCTGAGCATCCACTGGGTCACAGGACATGACACACAGGATGGCCGATGGAACAGGCTTGGTCCTCCCCCCTGGACCCTGTTCAATCTGATGGAAGAATGATCACTCATAAACCGTTTCTCAAAAGGATACATAGACCGAAGACAAACTGCAAAGTGAATCAAATTTTAAAATATATATGAAGATTCCCCAGTCCCCCGCCTAAGGTTAACAGCATAAAGCTAAAAGATCTTGCCTTTGATCAGCAAGGAAGTGGTCACCCCATCTCAGGAGGAAAGGAGAGTTATTCTTTGAGCAGGACACAGAAGTGCTCCATCGGATTGGACCCGGGCCTCTGCATTCATTCAGCAAATCTGTATAAGCTCCTACTATGTATGGGAATCTAGTAACTAAACCCATTCCCAAGGCTCTTGGGCTTTATTAGTCAACAAAATAGACAAGACTCCCCATCACTGGGGGCTCAGAGTTTTAGTAGAGGAAACAGGAAGCATGTTGGAGGTAACAAGAGCTTGGGAAAAAAAGAGTGATATGTGCAAACTCAGGTGATGGTGGTGGGGTGGGAGGCAGGCAGGAGGGAATAAGGCAGTCCTGGCAGATCTCACGGAGTAATGAACTTGAAGCAGAATAGTTCCGGAAGAAGAAGGAAGAGCAGGGGCCAGAGGCCCCCAAATTGAGGGAGAGAGTGTGGGCAGAGGGGCACAGCACTCCAGGTCCTGGAAGCCTTTGTGACAACTTTGGCTCTTAATGAAATGGTGAACCTTTTAGTGAGTTTTGATGGGATGGGTGATGTCCAATTTATGCTTTGGTTTTGTTTTTTTTGGGGGGGATGGTAATTTATTTATTTTAATGAAGGTGCTGGGGATTGAACCCTGGATCTCATGCATGCTAAGCATGCGCTATACCACTGAGCTACACTCACCTCCTCAATGTATGCTTTTAAAGGCTCCCTCTGACTCTGTATGGATGAGAGATTGTATAAAAGCAAAGATGGAAGAAAGAGGCTATTTGGTGTCCAAGAAGGGGCTGAAGGTGGCTCTTATGAGGGCAGGGACAGGGAGCAGATGGTTAATTAAGACAGAGTAGCCAGAATTTTCTAACAAGCTGGATTTGCTGTGTGTGTGTGTAAGAGAAAGAGAGAGAAAGAACATGGTTTGAACATCTGGACCTGGACAATGGGAGGGATGTCCTCTCCATCCACAGGGGATGGGACAAGGTGAGGCTGAGCAGGTGGAAAGAGGCTGGAATCAGCTCAGTTCTTCAATGTCATGGTTAAGGGGTCTATTAGATATTGCCACAGAAATGCCTAATAGGTAGAGGAGTCTGGTTTTTTTTTTTCTTTTTAACATTTAAAAACTATAATTTATATATATTAATTGTATTATGTGAATGATTTTGGAATTTTATGTCATGCCAAGGTATATGTTATACATAGCCAAATGGAAAATATATCAGAAAAGGGGAGAAATGAGGGCTTTCACATAAACTGACTGTCCATAACGTGGGTAAAATTTCAATAAAACCAGTCTTCAGTGCAAAAACCTCATCTTGGTGTTACATAAAAATAAATGAAAAAAGACTATCTTGATGTATCATTATTTCATGTTACATAAGAGCCCCAAACAAACACACTGTTTAACTATGAGGCTTGTAGAAATACTATTTGCTTTATTCACATAAATACAGAAATGCAGAAATATTTTAAGGTAGAATAAGCATCTTAGTGGAAATAATAGAGTTTTGAGCATTTTACATGATATATATGGACTGGTTCAAAATTTGGAAAAGTAACTTACATAGTAGAACATATGTATGAATGTGAAAGCAAGATGAATGAAAGAAAAAGAGTATGTGTCTTAGGGAGAGGTGTCCAAATGGGAAGGACAAATCAGGGAGTTTTTGACAAATCGACAAATTGATGGCATGTCAATTTTCAAGGCTGGTTTCTTCCACCTAAGTTATAGCAGAGAGAGAGAGGAGAAACCCAGGACCCAACTCTGGGGTACACCCACAGTAAATGTTTGGAAGAAAGAGGAGACATTGGCAAAGGACCAGCCAGTGGACCAAAAGCAGAAAGCAGACAGAGCGATGGGCTGGAGGCCAAGTAAAGCAGGAACATGGGGGAGGAGTGATGGAAGAGCTGGGACAAATGCTGCCGAGGGGCCACGCATGATGAGGACTGAAAACTGACCACTATATTTAGCAACGTGGGGTCACTGATGGCCTTGACAGAGCAGTTTCCATAGAGCGAGGGATCAGGGGAAAAGCCAGAGTGGGTGTAAAAAGGGATGGCTCAAGAGAAGATGCAGACAGTGAATTTAAACAACTCCTTAAAGATTTTCTGCAAAGACATGGGGTGGCAATTAGTGGGGGTGAATTAGGGTCAAGGAGTGCTGTTTGTTTATTTTAAGAAGATGGACGTTTATATACTGATAGGAGCCAACAAGCAGAAGAACAAAATAGATGAGGTAGTGAGAGAGAGGATAGTTTTGGGAGTGATAGCCTGGAGAAGATAGGAGGAACAGGGCCCCGGGGACTTTTGGAGAAACTGGCTTTTGATGTCACCTGTAATAAGAGGTGGGGCAGTGAGAGTGAGGTCACAGACATCTGAAAGCGAGCAGATGTGCTGGGAGTTGCTGGTGAAAGTTCTCTTCTGTTGGCTTCAGAAGAGGAGTAAAAAAGTAAACTCACCAGCTGAGGAACGAGGAGGAAGAAAGAGTTACTGGAGTCATGAGCAGAAGATACGAAAGAGCCTTCAGGGAGAATGGGACAGTGAAAAGAGCAGGGGGAGATGGGGTGAGTGTGCTCCCAGAAAGTCACATTTTATCTTTGAGGTCCACAAATGTGTGATGTGTGATTGCCCTTCCTGCTGTCTACGAAATAAAAATTAAGTATGGCTCAGGGAAAATGCTACTTCATTCTAACAGGATGCCTGTTAGAATGGTTTCTCAGGAATGGTCATCTTAACCTGAAAACATTACAAAAAATTTTGAAAAGATGAACTTGTATACCTAAAGACCCACTGTTTTCTATAAATTTGGTTACTATTTATTTCCCATAGCAATAACACATAACCGATACTGCCTAGGATGGAGGTACACCGATGCTTAAAAGGAAATGAGATCTGTATCCTTTTCCTAAACTCCATGGCTTCCTTAATATCCAGTTCCCCTTGGAATTTAGGGATGTCCGGTATAAGAAGTGAGAAACAGTGTGAGAAAATCCCAGCTCAGATTTACACAGCAAAACCTCAGCTCAGAACTATACAGCCGTCAAAAAAATTTTAGAAGCAAAACCCCGTAACTACTCTTAAAGACATGTGCAAACCTGGGCCTGCCCAGATGTTTCCATACTGGAAAGTTACTCCAGTCACTTGCCCTGTATGGGAACCAGAGACTGGCCAGCCATTTCCGTAAAAGCCAGAGAGTAAATATTTTCAGTTTGGCAGATCATTTTGTTATAACCATGCAGGTCTGCAATAAGAAAGCTAAGAGCACTGGGAGACAGGAAGCAAATGGGCATGCCCACACCCTCCCTTCCACTCAGGGCAGCTTCTCTGTGGTGGGGAGCTTTGCCACAATCACTTGTTTCTTTGTTTCCATTGGTTTCTTGGTTTCCACCTTACTGCTCAAGCTCAGAACTTCAGGTGGGCCTGGTCCTTCAGCATCCATGCAGAGAGAAGGCTGAGCGGGGGTGGGGACCCCACCTGACAGAGAAGAGATTGCCGTGACATGAGACAATCACACCTTCCGGGGTGAAAGGGAACACAGACAAGGGAGGGACACAGCAGTGGGACCCCCAGGTCTCCTTCCAGTATTGCTCTCCCTCCACGGCCACCCTGGGGGCCTGAGGGGTGTTGGGCCTCAGCTACAGTGATTAGGCTGAGGGGACTCAGGATAAAGGACCCTCCAACTCCTCACCGGGTTCCAAACGCAGCGCCTCTAAGCCCACCCTCTGAGCTTCTGGAACTCAGCTGGAAGAATACAAGATCAGGCCAGACCCAGAGCCCAAGCCAAACACGACAGGGGTCACATGGATGGTAACCCTGTGCTCAGTGGGCAGGGACTCCTTGCAAATGTGCAGAAATCCCAGTTCTGCCTCATTCGTGGGAGAAACCCCAGATCTCCTCCTGCTCTGTCTGTTCTTCTCTTGAGGCTATTGTCCTGGAGGGATGCAGTCCTTGATCCTGGCCCTCCAAACGTACATAAGCAGCCTGTTCAATAAAACAAATTATGCAGTTTTTCACCTTTGCCAGTTTTTTGATTCCAGAAAGGCTACGGGACTCATTCTCACCGTCTCCTGTGCCCCCACCACTTGGTGGCCCTCTGCTCATGGAAACAAGATTTCCCACAACTGCACCCTGCCTCCCAGCTGGTCAGAGGGGAGTGTCCCACAAAGACACAGGTGTTTGTGAGGATCCTGTCTCCCAGAAGAAAGCCTACTCCTGGAACCACGGACGGGGATCTGGCCTCCTGAGCCACTCAGCTCTAATTCAAAGCCTAAACTGGGGACTGAATGACTTTCTGAGTCACCTGGGATGGAGGGGCCTGATTTTTCTTTCCAGGAATGGATGTAGCACAGCCTCCATTTTCAGGGCTGACATTCATGATGTATCAAGTTCCCCCCACTGCACCGCAGGAAGGAGAGACCCTTCCATCCCACAGCTTGGAAACCCAGCCCAGGGGAGTTCTGAAGCACCACATCGCTGCCAGGTCCAGCATCCCTGCAGAGTGGACCCTGACCCTGAATGAGCCCCTTCCCTGGGCCTTCCCTGCCCCAACACGACCACACCCCAGGCTGTGCCAGAGCTCTGGGGCTCTGCGTGTCCAGGGCACACAGGTGGGACCTGAGCCAGGTGTCCCCTGGGCCTCAAGGGGGAGACGTGTGCCTCTGCATCAGGGGAAGGTGACCCCACGTGGCAGGCAGGCCACACTCACTATGGACCTCTGGGAGACCTGGGAGCAGTTTCCCTGCAGGTGTTAGGAGCCATCATCAGAAGGGCAGGCCCCTCTTTGGGCAGACTGTCTTGCTGTCCTGGGCCCACGTGCTGACCAGAGGAATCTACACGCTCCCAGGAAACCCCAGGCAGCCTTACAAATTGGTCACTTGGTGGCCTGGTACCATGGGCTCCTTGATCATCCCATGAGGGTGGTCCTGGCAGGCATGGTCTCCAGCTGCTCCCGTTAAGAAATCCCCCTGGGTTTCTGTGGTCACAGAGCCCACACCAGAAGCTTCCAGTCCTGCAGTGACCCCCACAACAGTCAGCTCCCCTGTGCATGTCCAGGGACAAATGACAGCAATTTATTGCCAGGAACCTTGATGAACAAGGGGATGGGATTCCATACTAAGTTCAGGATTCTGGTAACTCACTCTGCACCCCAAAAAGCATCCATGAGAAATGTGTGTATTGGAATGTCTTTGCCCCTAGGAGAGCTGCTCCTCAGGGCTCCTGTGGCCCTCCAGCCCCACTCAAGTTTCTCAGAGCCTGGGTCTAAATTTCTATCTCCCTGCTTTGGTGGAAGGCCGCCTGTGTCTTGTGGTCACGGGTCACTTTATTGCATGACTTGGCATGTTCTTAGTGCCCGTCCTCCTCTCCTGCATCTGATTCCCAAGATGTTCCCACTGGCCCTTGGCTCCCTGTGTGGGTTAGGGGTCCTAAGGCTGCCCCCTTCACTCTCCTCCTCTGCCCCCACCCATGGGTCCACCCCTAGATGGACTGGGAGGTGTTTGTAAGTGAGTCTCACACGAGGACATGACTGAACAAAGCAGGGCCCCTCACTGGGAATCACAACTGCTCCCTTCTCTGAAGAGGACCCCACAGCTCCACAGTGCCTCCCAGGGGTCTACTCAGCACACAGTCCCCCGTTCTGGGCAAGGCATCTCCCTGGAATCCTTGTTTCCAGAAGGGTCTCTCTGTCCTTCTTCAGAGTTTAGAGTTGTTCCAGTGTCCCTGACCACCAGAATGTCCAGCACGGACCCATCAGAGACCTGGGGAGACAAGGAAGATATGTGGCCATGGATCTCACAGGACACATCTGCTGGGACCCCAGGCCAAAGGGCCGTCTTCCTCCCTTCTCAGGTGTGGATCCCGTGGTAACTTTTTGCAGGGAGGCTGACTGGGGAGTGGGGCCCAGGGCAGTTCATGGGGCTCTCTGGGCAGGAAAGACTTGGGTCAGGCGGCCTTGCCTGGTTTCCCTGCTGGGCCAGCTCTGAAAACCTCCAGTTCCTCTGGCTGTGGCTGGAGATCCCCCAAGCCTCAGGGCGGGGCCCTTTCTCTCGGCCTCCACTGCCTCCAAAGCCACGCTGTCACTGGCATGGGGAAAGAGCTTTATTGCGTTCTTGTGGCTAAGTTGCCACAGACGGATGCTGCAGGCGGCTGGAGGGAGAGTTAACACTTGCTCAGATGTGACTGCTCAGGCCACTTGACACCCTGTCAACTAGCCTTAAACATTGGAAAGAAGACTTTCCTGGGAAAGACGGAAGTTGCTTTCAGTAATACGTCTATAGATTTCTTGTTTTTTTTCCTTAAGGACTCATAAAACTTCTCCCAGGTCATTCCTGGTAAGGACCATTATCCAGGGATCAATCAAGAAATGAAGGAGAAGAGGGGTGAGGATATGGGGAGAGAAGAGGAGAGATCAGAGCCCAAGGATAGGAGATGCCCCTACCTCGGGCCACAAACTGGGCAGTGGCTGCTGGCATCCAGCTCTCCTGTTCTCAGACCCATTTCATCCGGAGGCTGTTTCCAAAAGAAACAATGGTGGAAGGGCCGTGGAGGACACCTAGACCTCCCAGAATGGACAGCGGGAGCAGAGTCACCATACTGGCTCTGGGCTCTGGAGCCGGGCCTGCAATGGAGACCACAGGTCTTGTGAGAAGCGACTACCAGCGTGTTCAGAGATGTTTTTGGCTCTGTCCCAGATGGAGGGTGCAATCCACAACCTCCAGAAAGAGAGGCCAGGCCCCCCACCTGCCAGGTGGTGTTGCCTTTGTTGGGGAACAGTGATCTTTGGTTGTGAGATGTTTTGCAGCTCTCTCTAAAAACTGCTTTGACTTACATTTGTATCCCAGTCACCAGTTCCAGGGCAACAGAAAAAGCATACCCTACATCCCTTTGCACTCAAATCTTCCCCAAAGAGCAAGTATTTGCCCATGAAAATGCCAGCTGCTCTTCTAAGGCCCCCTAAATACCCAGCAGTGTGGGCGGTGCACTCTTGATCAGGGACAGGAGGAGAGGGACCAGCGGTCCTCTGGCAGGCTTGGCCCGGTGTGGCAGCTGCGCTGTGGGTGCGTGGTGGGGAGGGCCATGCAGGGAATCCTGTTAGAGGGCCCTCTATGCATGCCTGAATCATGGTCTGAGGTTTCATGTAAAGGATTCAGGCGTCCTAACTGGTCAGATACAGCCCCTCACCCTCGGGCTGGAGCCACCAGGAGCTCAGTACCTCTAACAGAGACATACCCGGTGTGGGGAAAGGTCATGGGACACTCTGGGGGCAGGGGCAGTGGTGCTGGGGAAGGCAGGGAGTGCAGTGAAGGGTGCGGGGAGCAGAGCCCCTTGCTCTGGAGTGAGGGTTCTAGGGGAGACCACAGAGCATGGCACACACCATCCCCACCCTATACCCCAAACTCCTGGCCCCGCCAACACAGGGGCCACTCTGCGCCCTCTCACCATGGCTCTCCTGAGAGACCGCACCCAACCCGGCATCTGGCACCCCTGCCCTACCTCCCCTCTTGGGACAGACCCTGTCTTCTTCGAAACTGCCCAGCAGCGCGAATTCAAGGCCGGCAGCGGGCCTGGCAGATCTGCACTTCAGGTGCCCTAACCTGGCCAGCCCTGCGTGCCTGGGCTCAGTCCTCTATCTTGCCCACCCGCAGCCCGGGTCCACGTCCAGTGCAAGTGGAGGCCACGGAGCCCAGGCTGAGCCCCGCACACGGACGGGTGAGGGTGCCCCCGCCCCGCTGACATGACCACTGTTGGCAGCAATGCCCCAGAATTCGGCCGGCGCCACGTGCAAGTGAGAACTTCCGTGCGGCCCCACCCATCACAGTCTCGCTCAGCTGCCCCATAAGCCTCCTACCGACCCCAGTCCTGGCCGTGCCCCGGCTCCCATTGGCTCCTCAAGTTCAGCCCTCGCACATCTAGCCTCGGGAGGATGCACGACTCAAGAGCTAAGGGAGGGCCCAGCGGCGTTGCCATGGCTACAGGCGCCATGATCCGCGGGGGGCCGGCGTGAGCTTCTGGGGCAGGGAGCGGGCTCCGGAAGTGTGTAGCTGCCAGGGACCATGGCGGTGCTTGCTGCTGGGGATGGCGGCTTGCTTGGCCGGGAGACTAGTTTTGGCCTGGTCAGTCGGCGGCCGACATCCTGTCTGGGGCGGCATCCCACAGATGGTAAACATATGGCTGTGCCGTCGGCGGGGCGGGTGGACATGAACCACGGTGGGATCGGGGTTGTGGTGGTGGCCGGGGAGGGGCTGTGGTGCCGGGGAGCGGGTTGGTGTGGGGGGGGGACAGGGCTGGGGCACAGCCTCAGGCTTTCCTCCCCCTCAGGCCCTGGGTCTGGGGCCGCGAGTCTGGATCACACTGGGTGGCCACAGCCTCCCGAACCACCCGGGAAGGGCAGGCAGAGGACCCCTCTTAGATGAAGAGGGGCCTTACCCAGGTTTTGAAAAGCCCCAGAATCAGATGTTGGAATGGGGTGGTTTATCAGCCTTGTTTATCTGCAGGGAAATTTGAGCTCCATCCAGATGTTGATTCCTTCAGTAAAACTCAGGAATAAGTCACAAGGGTCAGTGCTGATTAGCAGTTATCTAGGGCTTGACTCAAAATAGACTGTGCGGGGTGTAGGGTTGGTAGATGGGACCCTCCCTCTCGAAGTTAGCAGTCTTCTAGGACTAGAGGCCCCAGATGAGGATTACATCCTCATCTGCAGTAATGGAGGTTGTGGGAAACACACTGAGAAGGGAGGGATGTGGTGGCTGTAACTCATTACAGAAGCTAGGACCCTTGCCTGGCTCTTGTGTAGAAGAGTTTCGCCTAGGGTAGGGCAGCAGTTATCAAAGTGTGTCTGAGGCCCCTGAGGTGCAAGACTATTTTCGTAGAAACTCCGGGATGTCAAATGCCTTTTGCACACTCTTGCTCTTCTGAGTTCCTGTGGGGTTTTCCAGGGAAAACCTGGCCTGTGATATCACAAAACAGGAATGCAGAGGCAGATAGGAGAATTCAGCTCTCAACAGTCCAAAAGAGATTTGCAGAAATTAAAATCACTGCTATTCTTCCCACTAATGATTTTTGTTTTGAAAAATAGACTTATTTTTTGTTTAGGAGTATTAATCGTAACATGTAGTAGGTTGTTAATATTTTTAAGTGAATTCATACACTTTTTTAAGTTCTTATTTAACTTCTAACACACAATATTTTGATAGATTTAGCTCACATAAATAGCAGCCTTTTGGAGTTCTCAGTAATTGTTAAGAGTGTATATGGTTCTGTAGACCAAGAAGTTTGAAAGCCCCTGGAGAACGGGTGCTCAAGTGCTAGTCAGGTTCTTAGCAGTGTTAGACGGATGCCAAGATGTCTTCCGCAGCTGCTCCTGGACTCGAAGTAATTGGCCACATGGAGATGGGTGGGCAGTGCCTCCACTTTAAAAACCAGAAGCTGCTGAACGTGTCTGGAGTCTAGGCCATGTGCTGTGCAGGGATTCCTTTTCTATCTGTTATATCTAAGCTGGGATTCCTGTGCAGAGGCCTGGCCCTGAAGACCCACTCTCCTTTGCTCCCTGCCAGGTACCTTCTGTGTGATATCAACCCTCCAGAGGGCTTTAGCCACCATAGGAACGTCTGCATCCACATTGCCTTCCTTCTGAAAACCCTGCTGAAGATGGAGGAGTCGGTACTGGTGCTCCCCCCTTGGGGCCACCTCTACCAATGGAGGAGCCCCAACATCAACCAGGTCCAGATTCTCTGGTCCGACTTCTTTGATCTCTCAAGTCTCAACAGTAACATCCCTGACATTGAGTATGAGTAGTTCATTGCAGGTGAGGTGGTGGTCATTTAACTGGAGACAGGTGGTCATTGTTCTGGTTCCGATCTGAACAACGGGCCATCTTGCTTTGGGCTTGTTGGTCTGCTTAGGGGCCCTGCTCATGTTTCCCACACTGCAGGTAAATTTGCTGTTCCCATAGTTTTTCTCGGGATATCGATTTGAATTGTATGAGCTCTATGTCCCCTCCCCTCTGAAAATCCTGGCCTCCTGGTGAGATGGAGCGTGACAAAGAGGCCACTGCCACAGAGGCCTTGTCCCAGCAGGACTCGCTCCCTGGGCAGCCAGGGCCATTCTTACCTGTAGGAAAACACGATGTGGGTGTAGCATGGGCCACATGCTGCAGAAGACATGTAACTGCCCATCCAGTATAATTTGGTCCTGCTCAAGATTCCCATTTTAATTTTTGTAAGAGGGAAGGGTTGAAGATTTTCTTTGAATAAAGGTATTTAGAACTTATCATTCTTTTTTAATTTTTAATTGAAATGTGGTTGATTTACAATGTTTTGTGAGTTTCAGATATACAGCTGTTTTGTTAGTTTCAGGTATAAAGCATAGTGATTCAGTTGTACATATACATAGTCTATTCTTTTTCAGGTTCTTTTCCATTATAGGTTTCAAGATACTGAATATTGTTCCCTGTGTTCTACAGTGAATCCTTGTTGTTTGTCTGTTTTACATATAGTAATTTGTATCTGTTAATCCCAAACTCCTGTTTGTTTTCTAAGTCTGTGAGTCTGTTTTTGTTTGATAAATAATTTCATTTGTATCATTTTTGAAAATTCCACATATAAGTGATATCATATGATACTTGTCTTTGTCTGACTTATTTCACTTATTGTGATAATCTCCAGGTCCATCCATGTTGCTGTAAGTGGCATTATTTCCTTCTTTGTTACGACTGAGAAATATTCTGTTATATCTAAATACCACATCTTTATCCAGCCATCTGTCAGTGGATGTTTATGTTGCTTCTATGTCTTGGCCATTGCAAACAGTGCTGCTGTGAACATTGTGGTGCAGGTATCTTTTGGAATTAAGGTTCCCTCTGGATATATGACCAGGAGTGGGATTGCTGGATCAAGTGATAAGTCTTTTTTTTTTTTTTTTTTTTGTCTTTTGAGGAATCTCCATACTGTTTTCCACAGTGGCTGCACCAAACTACATTCCCATCAACAATGTAGGAGGGTTCCCTTTTCTCCACAGCCTCTCCAGCATTTATGGTTTGTGGATTTTTGAATACTGGCCATTCTGACTGGTGTTAGATGATAACTTACTCTAGTTTTGCTTTGCATTTCTCTCATAATTGAGCAACATTGAGCATTTTTTTAATATGCCTACTGACAATTTGTGTGTCTTCATTGGAGAATTGCTTGTTTAGTTGTTCTGCCCATTTTTGGATTTGGTTGTTTATTTTTTTCTTATTAAGTTGTATGAACTATTTATATAGTCTAGAAATTAAGCCATGGTCAGTCTCATCTTTTGCGAATATTTCCTCCCATTCCATAGGTTGTCTTTTTGTTTTGTTTATGGTTTCTTTTGCTGTGCAAAAGCTTATACGTTTAATTAGGTCTCATTTGTTTATTTTGGCTTTCAATTCTGTCGCTAGGGTAGATTACCCTAGGAAAACATTGCTGTGATATATGTCAAATAATGTTTTGTCTATGTTTTCTTGTAAGAAGTTTATAGTGTCCTGTCTAATGTTTAAGTCTTTAAGCCATTTTGAGTTTGTTTCTTTTGGGTTTTTTTTTTTTGTGACTCTATTGTACACTTTTGATTTCTGGTTACCTTATTTTTCAACTCTATCAACCCATTACTATATCTATTTCCTTTAGACTGATAATCACGTAGGCTCCAACACATACTAAGAATAGTTTAGAAAAAAAAGAAAGAAAAAAATTTATATTTTCTTGCTCCCCTCTACCATTCCCACCTTTTTTTATTTTGATGTCCTTTTTCTTTTTCACTTCTTCATGTTTATTCTCTTGTAACTCGTTATTGCATTTCCAGCTATGGTTTTCCTGTTTCTATAGCATCCTACTTCCTTTCTGTTTAGAATAGAACCTTTTAATGTCTCTGTTAGGTTCAATATTGCTGAGTTGTCTCCCCTCCCACCCCCACGCCTCTGAATCCTCAGTTCAGGAAAGACAAACCATTTTAGCCTTCATCAGTTCTGGGAAAGCGATCTTCAGATTGGGAAAAAAATTGAAAGATAATATTCTGTGTGTTGCTTTCTACCCTTGCCCATAGATGAGAAACTTCTGAAGGTGGAGGAAAAAAGTTGGAGGTGGGGAACACAAAGTCTTTTCTCCTTTTGCTCCTGAAGAAATGATTGATTTTGTAATTAATGATGATGCCCTTTATATTGGTGAGATCGAGATTCCACAGCTTCAGCACCTGTGAATAACCAGCTGGGAGAAAGCTCTCCAGGGCCCCTGTAGTGGGAAAGGCAGCCCCTCTGAGCACCTGTTCTGTATTCTTCCTGCCTCCACATGGGTTCCCGAGGCACCGTGCAGGACGATGCAGTTACCCGAGGTGGAGGACAGGAGACCCCTGCTGGGTGGCGAGCCACAGGAGCCCTCACTTGAAGGACAAATTGAAGAGTAGTGGGGCGGGCGTAGGAATAGAGGATGGTTGAGACCCAGAATGGTGTCTTGGAGTCCAGCAGGCGAGGCTGGCGGGGCAGATGGGGCCATGGGGCATGGGCAGTCCTTGAAGGATCTGAAGCAAAGATAGGAACCAAGAGACTGGATTCGTGTGGGAGTACAGCGCCCCCTGGAGGCCGCGGGGCAGTGCAGTGAGCCCAGAGGGAGCGGGCACTTCCCCAAAGCTGGGTTGACAGGTCACAACAAACTCACTGGGGACCAAGAGGCACTGAGTTATTTTTAACTTTTTGTCCCTCTTCCTGGAAAAGAAACTGCTGCCTGTTAAATAGCCTGTGTCGTTAGTGAGAATTAAAGACATGAAGCAAGATTGCCTCAAAAGTCATCCATTGTTTAGTTGTTAATAAGGGTCAAATGCAGACTTGAATAGATGAAATGAAACATTCATCAGAGGATTTTAAAATCCTTTAAAATAAAAATTCTTGCTGCCTTTGTTCTTCATTTCAGGGTTTACTTGGTGATAATAATAGTAACAAAAGTATTAGCAAACCCTTACAGAACTCTGTCCTGCTGTTCCAGGAACGCTGTGTTCATGACAATCCAATGAGTTGGCACCACTGTGAGTTCCACTTTAAAGGTAAGGACATTCACTAATCACACGGCTAATAAATGGCAGGGCTGGGACTTGAACCCAAGCTGTCTGGCCGAAGAGTCCCCTCTCAGCCCCTTCACTGCAGCTCATCACTTGGCATGCCCAACACAGGCCAGCATTTAAGAGCAGTGTGTCCTTGGCCAAGTTTGCTTCACCGCTTGGTCTCTATTTCCTCATCTGTAGAATGGGGGTGTGGGCAGTGAACTCTGTGAGCTCAGTTGTCATTTCCTCCAGCTCTGATATTCTACTGCTTTGGGTTAATTTAGTAAGTATCCAAGCCCCTTTATGGCCCACTCATGGGCTGGCGCTTTGCTAGGCCCTGGGTTATGGAGCAAACTAAGATCAGCCTGCTTCTCCAAGGAGCCTGTGTCCCTCCATGGGAAACAGCTGCGAGGCCCAGGCTCCATCGCTGGCAGTTGGGGTCTGGGCAGGAAAGTCTGATAGGGGATGATGGAGGCAGAGCTCCTCCGGGAACAGTGGTGGCCACACAGCTCTCAGGAGTGGGACCCTCTGTCCAGACTTCTGAGAGGGGAGTCCTCATGAGGCCAGTAGCCCCCCAACCTAAGCCCTCAGGACAAAGATCCAGCCATCCCTGCAGTGTCACCGTGGAGCCAGTCCATCCTCATCACTGTGCCTATGTGCTCTTTGTCCTGGGGCCACTCTTCCCCCTACACCCTGAAGACTCTTCTCCCTCTCTTCTCTGAGTGTCCCGTCATTTCCCCCTTGGTCCCTGATTCCTGGGCAACCATCTCTGGAGTTGACGCTTTGCCCCCTCACAACCCCCGTTTGATCAGGAACCTGGGTTGACCTCCTTGTGCTCACTTTCCACCTTCAGATCATTGATCCTCCTCTCTTGGGAGCACCTGGAAAACCCAGATCCTTTCCTAGCAGTGCCTGCCACCCTGGCCTCCCTGCTCATCTGCCTCAGTCAGGAGCACCTGGACCACCACCTCTGTATTGCCTCGCCTCCTACCATCAAGACGTCAAAGCTGATTCTCCCTCCACCACCCAGTATGGTCATTTTAGGGTCTTCTTCTCCATCAGCCTGAGCCAGCCACCCCCCATTCACCCTACCCATGGGCTCATACCCAGGCGTGACTCCACCCCAGGTCCATGATCTCTCCTTTAAGTGCCCACCTCTAGCCGTCCAGCTACTTCACCACTGGCCTCCCTGGCCCTCCTTCACCCTCACTGGGGCATCATGCACTGACTTCTCTGCTTTCCTGCCTGTCCACGTTCCTCTTACTTCCACTTCCCCACCTTCTAGCTCTGCATCCACAGTCAGCACTCTCCTTAAGACAGACAAAACCCCCTTGAGCTTTGATCTTTTCAGTTCCTCACCAGGACGACTTCCATCTCCGTTCACCCAGCTCTACTTGTTCTGAGCCTGCAGGCAGCAGGCTCTCCCAGCACAGATTTCTAAGACTACAAATCAATGCCCACCATGTTGCCACTGCCAGGTAATCCTCCAGGGTTTCTCTAGTGAGCACATTTCCCCACTTATCACTCAGTGGTGTCAACATTCTCTGCTCTCTGCACACCTCTAACCTTCCCTCTGTCTCTTCCCTGACTCCCAGCAGATGGCCTTGCCTCCTGCTTCAGAGAGAATGGCATGTTACTGGAAAGGAACTCACTCACCTGCAGCAGATCTGCTCACCTCACCTTTTCTCTGTCCCTCACCCACCTGGACTCTAGCTGTAGTTGTTCATAATTTGGTGAGTTTAGTTGACATATATATATACACATTTAAAAGCATAGCACACTATAGGCTACCTTCTAGGGCTTACTTTATTCATTTAAAATTGAGTGTATGATTCATCCACTTCACTGCATGTACCTGCAGCTCATTTGTTTTAACTGATCTTAAATGTTGTGTGTGTGAAAGTAACACAAGACAAGGGTAAACCAGGATTCAGGATGCTGGTTACTTCCTGTGAGAAGAGGCCAAGAGCAGGATAGGGAAAGAGGACACAGTATGTCACTGTCAATAGTCCTGTTCTGATGCTGGGTGATACGTTCACAACTGTTTCTTATAATATTAATTTTAATACATAAATACCTCTGACAGGCACCTAAGGTGAGAATGTGTCATGAACCAAGACACACAATGGGTAATATTACATCATTATTGTTATGTAATCTTGTTATAAAATATATTAATCATAATATTACATTATGTGTTATGTGTTATATATTATATAGATGCATGAATTATATACTATGTATATAAACACCTACATATATATTATATAATATCTGCTAATAAATAAACAGAACATAATATGCTAGTATATCTACTATTCTGTATTATTTAATAAATAATAACATACTATATCCTGTTATATGACATGGCACATAATCTTTAATAAAATAAGAAATCTGTCACTATATATAATGGTAATTAATAAAATTAAATAAAAACGCCCGCAGCTTTTAACGCCAACACCACTCCAGCTGTCACTGTCTTTCCTCTTCCCTTTCATGGTCGAGGTCCTCACAGTGCTATCCGTTCCCCCTTTCATCTCCTTATCCTGAAGCTTCCTCCTCCTCCTCCCATCCCATGCTGCCTTCTGCCCCGTGGTCCCTCTAGTCACCAGCGGCCTCTGGGGCACTGATTATCGGGCATGGTCTCGGGCCCCAGCTCACCTGCCTGTCCGCCAACACTGCCACCGCTGGTGGGGGTGGGGTGGGGGCAGAGTGCACCTCTTGTCCTGGAAGAGAACACAGCACAGACTCAGTGCCCAGCAGCAGGTGTGGCGGGGACCTGCAGGACTGAGGGGAGAGCCAGGCTGTCTGAATCCAGACCTGGGGCACTTGGGGTGTGAAGAAGCCCGTTCCTCACTACCCCTGAAGTGAGGAAAACACCCTCAGGTGAGTTAAAGTGCTTATGACCCCGGTCTGTTGGCTGGAATGGACAAACGGGCCCCTAAGGGGAGGGTACTTGATGTTCCTGTCCCCACCAAGGCCCTAAGGGCTGGCGGGGAACCAGGCTGGGCACTCCACTGGACCCAGTGCCCCCTCCGGGGTGGGGCCTTCTGGAACAAGCAAAAAGCCCTCGGTCTGTGAGGTGAATGGGGCAGTGAGGGAGCATCTCTGCAGCAAGTCAATTGACGTCAGGGCCTGTGGGATCCATTTTTATGGCCACATCGAGCCTCAGCAGAAACCACAGCAGGAGTGGACTCCTGTCTCTCCAGCTCTCATCCTCGTGTCTGATTGCCAGGATTCAGAACCGGTCCCCTGGGGTGATAGGACAGTTATAGTCAGAGGCAGCTTGTGGAAGCCTCAAGAGGGCGGTACTGGCCTTCCTGCCAACACGATTACACGAAGATCAAACAATCAATCGATGGGAAGAAAATAAGAACCATGGTCACATCTGGACACCAAGATTAGACGTGGTGCATGGGTGACATTTATCGACAACCCAGTGAGGTTCTGTCCAGAGCTAGAGGCCAGGACAGCAAGCAGGGAGTGGCACTAAGGAGCATCATGGTGCAGAGGCTGGACTGGGGGCCTGCAGGTTCCTCCCAGGAGGAGCCTCAGTGTTTGGGAGGTGGCTCACATGCCTCCTTCGTGTCACCAGCAAGTGATGCCACCTGCAGAAAATCAGCTGTAATCCTGAGCCGGGTCATCCCTGGGTGATATGATAAAGGCTCCTACAAGAAGGGGCACCAGATGGACAGTGAACCAAGCAACAGGCAGATGAGTTTCCCGCCTGTGTTTATCCTGTTTTCATAGCCAAGAATGAGGAGAGAGTTGCATGGCTCACCATGAATATTTTAACAACTTGAGAGGGTTCCATGTCTCACTGCAATTCAGTGTCACCTGGAGGAATTCAGGCCGTGTTTAGACCCAGGGGAGGCTAACGGCCTCTCAGTTCCTCATCAACCTGGCAAACCCACCAGCCCTCTATGGCCAGAAATTGGCAAGTGCCCTCCCTTGTTATAACAAAACCCTTCCCACTCACATCTGTGGTGAGCTTTTGTTTTTTTAATTAATGGGAATGAATATACCTTACAGTCTCCTCAGGCCTTTCCTTAGGGATTCTGCCCTTAGTCCCCGGCAAGGGGGCCCGCTGCCCTGGGTCCTGCACTACAGAAGGTCCCCCTGGCCCTGACACTTCCTCTGGCCACGCCCTCCATGGGGTGGAGTCAGCAGGGCCAAGGGGACACGGTCATTGGCTCCATCCCGTGCTCTGGAAACCCAGGATCCCGAATGCCTTGCCTCTGCAGCCCCTGACCCATTTCTAGTTCATGCACCGGCTCTCCCCAGATTTCAGATTCCCAGGACTCATAGAGAGGCCAAAGGGCAGCTGTTTGCATGGAGGCTATAGGCCGAGCACAGATGTGAATTCTGAGTGTCCCCCTTTGCACATCCAAGGCCCCTTGTGACAAGGGATGGACCCAGCATTTGGAAGAAAAGGGTCAGGCTAGTGATCAGAGACTTGGAATCAGCTCTCCCCACACACTCACTTTCTTTGCAGGACTCTCCTGAGTCTGGGAATTCTAAATTTGAACCTGGCCTTCCCCCTTATAATGAATGTATATTTGTAAAGGCAGGACTTTAGAACCTACTGCACTTAAAATGTTTAGATATATAGGATGTGAGCTCCCAGGTATGTTCTGGCCCTGCACTTCCAAAGGTCCAGAGCAGTTATGTTGGCTCTGCTGAGACTGTAAGTGGCAAAGACCATCTCCAGATAGGAGGGGCTCCTGCTTCACGCTCCGAAGTCAGGATCTTCTGAGCGGATAAAACAATGGACACTGAGACCCTCAATTGTAAATTGATTTAGAATAACGCCAAAGGTGTGTATGATGTGTGTGTGTGCACGCGCGCACCTGGGGATGTGTGTGGTACATGACTGTGACTGTGTGTGTGTGTGTGCGCTCGCGCCTGGGGATGTATGTGGTTGTGTGTATGTTATGTGTGTGTTTGAGCCTGAGGACGTGTGTGGTTGTTTGTATGGTATGTGCGTGTGTGGTACATGAGTCCATGTGTGTGTGCGCGTGGGGATGTATGTGAAGCAGAGCCAGTGTGTCTGCACATGTGTTTGTGTGTACGTGCATGCATTAGTTTTGTAGAAGCTGTCCTTTAGAATTCTGAAGTAGTAAAAATTGTGTGATGTCCTTTGCTGCATAATTCAAAATTAAAATAATATTCAATCACCAGAAATTTATTCCCCAACAGATTCTGATTTTTTTTTCCATATTGATTATGTCTTCATTTTACTGATGAGGAAACTGTAGCTTAGAGATGTTAAATGACTCAACCAAGGGCATGGAGCTCACGAGCCCAGGGCCAATACGCAGTCCAAGCCATGCTGTTCCAGAGTCCTGGAGCCCTGCTCACGATCACGCATGGCCTCTTGGTGGGGGAACAGATTCTGATGGGCTGTGGCCAGCGTGCAGACTGCCCAAGCCGGGGACTCGGGAAGCCGGGCGGGGAGTAACAGACAGCAGACATGAGTGAAGGGCTGCTCAGAAATCAGATAGTTTCCTAGGTCTTCAATGAGTAAGGAGGCTTACTACTCATCCTTTATCCCTTTGCTGGTGGCTAAAAGGGACCAAGGCCCAGAAGAGCACTTCTGAGAGCTGCCTGCCAAAACCTGGAAAAGGACTGCGCAGGAGTGGCTCTGCAGTAGGAGCAGAGGAAGGAAATGTCGCCTCCTGGTGGACATTCTTGGTGATGTCAGTAGGAGGCCTAGCAGCCTTATTATGGAGGTGTCAGGACAGGGTCCTTGTGGAGGATATTTTTCACGTGGTTTAAAAATCATTGCTTCATATATTGCATCCAATTTGTGGTTTATTTTAGGATGGTATATATTGTCTCTGTTACTCCATATTAGCTGGATTGATTACTTTTTTATTGTTAATTTTCTCTTCAATGATTTGGAAGCTATATTGCCTTTTAATGAAAATTCTCTCTAAATTTTTATAAATCATCTCTAATTTCATAACTTTATATGTAATTGGACCAGTATCTCTATAACAGTCTCAAAAATGAAATAATCTATTAGATCCTGTTCCTCAATAATGATAAATTTAGCATATTTTACCTCTCTGCTGTTCCAGATTGTGTGTGTGTGTGTGTGTGTGTGTGTGTGTTTGTCCTCCAGTTACTATTTCTTAGACAGTTACTTTCAGTTTGTTACATTAACAATGAAATTATAGGTATAAACTTCTTGGATTTCATTGCTCACTACCACTATTTAATCCCATGACTTTCCCACTTTTGAGTTATTTACTTATAGGGATTTTCAAATCACTGGACACATGATTAGCTAAGTTTTTTTGAGCAGTGTACTTGGAACCCTTACATGTCTATATGCAGCTTTATGTTCTCCTCCTCAACAACTCTCAGCGTGTTATTGATGGCCCAAGCCATGTTTTAAAATATGGCATTGTTTTTCATCAACAAAAAAATGTTTTATTGATTTAAAGTGCTGTCTTTTTATGACTGCCTTCTCATGTCTGGTGAATAAAGATTTCCTTAACCTTCCTCCATCTTTTCGCCATAACTCGGATTCAATGACATGCATGTTTTCACGATTTCTCAGTTGGGCTTCTGCTTTGACTTCCACTTTAAACCATCACCCCACTCTTTTTATCTATGCTTATTCCTGAATAAGTGAGGTCTCTATCGGATTAAAGGTGGTTCCCGTCAGAGATATGTGGCTCCCTGTCCAAAGGTCCAAAGGAAGAGAAAAGGAAAGATTCCTGTTTCTGGTGGTTACATTTTGTCAGCTTAGAGATCTAGTTATCCGTGTGGCTGCGGTGGAATTTGCAATATCTTGGCTCAGAGTTTCCTTTTTCTGGCTTACTAGGGGAGCCGCATTAGCTGGGGTCACGGCGCTGTGGCCATTGTCAGGATCCCGGGGCTGAGGCAGGTCCTCTCCTCCCTTGTTATTTTGATCTTGCAAACTTGGTCCCAGCTATGTGAACCCTGCACCTGGAGGCCAGGATCGCCCCCCAAGTGGCTTGTCCCCAGTTCCTCGGCGTCCCTCACTGCTATCAACTAGCTCCAGTCAGGGTACAAGCTGGCTTCCACTGCGGTCCTTCCTCCTTCCTCTCCAGGCAGGCCCTCCTTTCCCACTAGTTGGCCCTAAACCTTCTCTCCTGCTCTACATACGCTGAAGGAGTTCTTCAGCGTTTATAGCAGGTAGATGGCGCTCTTCTATATTTGGAACCCTTCAGTGCTTGCAGTGGAAATTTAGGTGGAAAGGAAGAGCTTGGGGGTTCTCCATATCTAGAGGCTCCCTATCAAGCAGATTCAACTAACTGTGGATTGAAAATGTTCGGGAAAAAACAGAAAGTTTCAAAAAGCAACACTTGAATTTGCCATACACTGGCAACTACTTACATAGCATTCATGTTGTATTAGATACAATGAATAATCTAGAGATGACTTAAAGTACACAGGAGGATACAGCAAAAGAGAATATGACAACAAATGTACGTGAATATTCATGTATAACTGAAAAACTGTTCTCTACACTGGAATTTGATGCAACATTGTAAAATGACTATAACTCCATAAAACAAAAGTTTGTATATATATATAGAAAATGTACATGGGAGGGTGCACATAAGTTCCATGCAAGTCCTATGCCATTTTATACAAGAGGTGTCAGCATCCATGGATGTTGACGTCTGGGGGAGTCCTGGAACCAGTGCCCCATGGTTACCAAGGGATGACTGGAAGTCCAGGCTCCTTGTCCCAGCCTATCAGGTCCCCACGTGGTCTGAATGCTGCCTGTACCACACTCTCCCTGTCACTCTCCTCCAGCCCTGCCAGACTGCCCTCTGATTCTTCAACAGGCCACACTCACTGCACTTCATGTCTGGCCCCTAGAAATACATGTTACTTTCTGAGCATGGCTCTGCTTTAATAAAACGGGCTGCATTGTCACTAGAGAGGACAGTGTGGAGGTTGCTTTAAAAACTGAAAATGGACTTAACTCATGATCCAGCCCTCCCACTCCCAGGCATATATCAAGAGAAAACTCTAATTCAAAAAGTCACATGCACCTCAATGGTCACAGCAGCACTATTTATAATAGACAGGACATGGCAACAACCCAAGTGTCCTTCAACAGCTGACTGGTAAAGAAGTAGTAGTATATTTATACAAAGGAATACTACTCAGCTATTAAAAAGAACAAAATAATGCCATTTGCAGCAACATGGATGGACGTAAAGATAGTCATTCTAAGTGAAGTAAGCCAGAAAAAGTGAAAAATGCCATATAATATCACTTATATGTGGAATCTAAAAAAAGACATAAATGAACTTAACTACAAAAGAGAAACAGACCCACAGACATAGAGAAACAATCTTACGGTTACCAGGGAGAGAAGGGGATGGGAAGGGATAAATACGGGAATTCAAAAAGTGTCCCTCTTGGGGAGTGATGGGAATGATAGATATCTTGATTGTGGTGATGGTTTTCTGGGTGTAGACATCTATCAAATTCATCAAATAGTACATGTGAAATATGTGTAATTTACTTTAAAGGAATCATACCACAATAAATGTGCCTGTAAAAAAAAAAGAAAAGAAAAGAAAAGATTGGCGGCATTGTGTCCTACGTTTTTATGTGTCTTCAGTGAGTGGGTCTTCAAGTTTCTGGTCTGCCATATTTTCTGAACCAGAAGTGCCCTCCTTCCCTTCTCTTTGATAAACTGTCAGTGGGTGGCATTTATTCCTGTGGCTTCAACTGCTCTCTGTCCACTGATTAACCGTCAAATGTTTTCAGTCCCAGAAATATACTTGTAATTGAAAAGTAGACATTCCCACTTGATTAGCCCATAAAAATCTCAAGCTCTGTATGTTTGAATTTACACTTGCTCAGAACTAGGTTTACATCTTCAAACAATGGCATCACTATCCCATCTGTTTTCCGTGCCATATATCTGGGAGTTTTCCTTTACTTTTCCACTCCCTCACTCCCGTCAGTATTACAATTCTATTCCTTAATGTCCCCCAGCTAAGTCCCTGCCCCTCGCTCCCCACTGCATTAACTCACACCCCTTGCTAGTATCCCCAGTGCTGTTCTTTAGAGTGAACAATCCACTTTGCTCACTTTTAATGACAAATTTGTGTTACTCTCCTCCTTAAAACCCCAAAGAATTCCCCGCTGCATATGTGAGGAAGTCCACGCTCCCTGATTTAAAGTTACACCTTCTCATCAGCTAGTTGCTGCTTTTTTTCAGCCTCAGCTTCCATTAGTTCCTCACAGCCTTTAACCTCACTGACCTTCCTTCCCTAAGTGCAAAGTGCTCTTAGACACGACCAGACCTCTGCACTAGACACGCAAGCTGGCGAGAATCCCGTGCCCAGCACGCACTCTCCTGGTCTAGAGATTTGCTGGAATCCTTCAGATGTCAGTGCAGAAAGCATTTCCTCTCTGACACCTTCCCTACCTTCTAGAACCCTTCCCCAGGCAGTGCAAGAGCCCCTCTGAACATACAATATACATGATGCCAAGTGACTCTTACCACATTGTTTTGAAAATCTATTTAAATTTGTCTCTTCCACGATACACTGTGATCTCCTTGAGGGATAGGGGGCTGTGTGGTATTTTCTAGACAGCTAATGTCTGGCGCAGACCTTGGGCCATTGGAAACAGTCTGCTGACTCATCAAGGATTGTTGTCTTTGCGATGCAAGAAAGACTACATGATTTCTGATCTTACACCATCCGGCAAGGGTCAAAATAATTTCACATAGAACTACACAGGCAAAATATGTGTATTCCTTTCCTCTTTGTGAGCCTGAGATCATAGGCATCTTGGAACGAAGGTGTCACTCTAAGCTGTGTGTCCCCAAGGCTGTCACGTTCAGCTTCAACATATTTTTTAGAAGTTGTAGGGATACGTGTACATCACCCCATCTTAGAGCAAACGGCGCTTCAGCCTGACCTAGTTTAATGTTCATATAAATATCATAAGTCTTCCAAACTGAAGCCTGAGGAAACATTTCCCTTCTCTCCTTCCAGTCTGTCTGCCATCTGCACCCCACATCCCCACTGCTCAACTGTGTCAGACCACCTTCCATCAAGAAACATTTTCAGTGGGACAGTTGGATGAGAACTAATTACAGCAGTCATGAAAATGGTCCCATGAACGTAGGCTCTGCACAAGGATGCTTTGACCAGAGGCCTCAGCCGTGGCCTGCAGGATCTCTTCACGTGTTCTGCCTGGCTTCCCTGAAGACGTTCTGCAGACAATCAAGCCTGCAGTTAAAGTCATAGAAGGCCCAAAAAATCCAGAAAAATAGATTGAGATTCATCTCCTTGGGAATATTTTTGAAAACCATCCACTAATAGGAAAAAGAATTTTAAGATTTTCATTTCAGAGCAGATTATGTCCAACTGCAGGTGGGTCAGTTTTGTCATTGCTGCTCGCTAGTTGGCTTTCTGCTGCTTCTAACACGCCTCTGTTTAGAGAAGTGGCCTGAGTCGGCCCTCAGAGCAGAAAGGTGAGCTGGGCCTGGTGACAGCCAAGCTCCTCTGCTGTGTAGTAACCTGCTGAGAAGTAAGGGATGGCCCAGGGCTTCCTCTGACTCTCTCCCTCAGTTATAAACTCTATGAAGGGAAAATGGAACAAAAAATCTTAATTCAATATGGTATTGTGAAAGTATAAAAATAACTGTCTTTGGAGGGGATGGTATAGTTCAAGGGGTAGAGTACGTGCTGAGTTCAATTCTCAGTACCTCAATGTAAAAAAAAAATAAGAAAAAATCTTAAAAAAAAGAAAAAGAACAAAGAAGAAAAGAGATCTCAAACAACCCAAGTTTAAAAAGAAAAAAATAAAGTCTTTTAATAATAGTAATCAGCTCGGTCTTTTGCTAGATTAGGAGTTTGGGATTAACAGATACAAACTACTATGTATTAAATAAATAACCAACTCCCAGGTCCTTAATTACCTAGTTCAACCTGAATCCTTTCTTTTTTTTCCCCTAAGAAACCCGTGGAAGCCACTGAAATTCTCATTTTATGAAAGAATTCATTTAAAGGCAGTTTGAATGTTACTGGTTAAAACAGTTATTTGTGCTTCCATGAATATAGGTATAGTAAGAAAAATAGACAATAAACAAGTAAGCAAATAAATATATGATGTACTGAAAGGTACTAATAATTGCCACAAAGGAAGATAAAGCATATTAGGAGAGGAAAATGATTGAATAGGAAATATGTGCGTGCTATTTTAAATAATGTGGTCAGATAAGTCCTCTCTGAGGGTAAAATAATTTGAACAATGTCCTGAATGAAGCAAAAGAATAAGCCACGTAGGTAACAGACAAGAAAATCCTCCCAGGCCAGCAGAAGTGTAAGTACAAGACTTGGAGTTACAAACACAGCTGTCCTGGTGGGGATCATCTGGGCAGTGAAGATGGGCTGGAGCAGAACGGTGAGAACAGAGGCTTCAGAGACGGGTGAGGGACCAGATCACACAGGGCCTTGGTAGGGACTCTGGATATCCTTCTGAATACAATGGAAGATCACGAGAGTATTTTGCAAAGCGGAACAACTTGATCTGATTCATACTTTAATAAGACCGTTGTGGGTAACATATAGGGAATAAACAATGGAAGCAGGGCAAGGTAAGCTGATGGGAAGCCAATGGGAAGAGTGCTGCTGACTTGGAGAGAGACACCGAGGTTGGGCTGGGATGATGGAGGGAGACAGGCTGAAAGGGGGATACGATTTGACAGTAACGGTCACAGGCATTAATGCTCAAGTTGCACACAGACACAGAGTGGTTCAGGGTGATTGGTATGTGATATTTGGGGCTGAGTCACAGTTTTTGTGCAGAGACCTGACAGGAGAATAAAGTGGGGACGTTAACGTTGGTAAGAAGAGTTGGTGGGTGTTGAATTCCCCCTAGAGCCGCATCTCTGTTTCTCGGTAGATGAAGTCAGCAGAGCAGGGATGGGTGTTCCTATTTCTGCAGAGAATTGCGTGTCTTCCTCATCGACAATTTCGAGAGGCCGACGTGCCCATCCAATTGCAACATCTTCAATCTGCCTCTTTCTATCCAGGAGGAGATTTCAAAATAAGATGCCAATCAAAAATCCCCGTGTCCAGAGTTAGAGCTGTGTGCCTTTGGGATGATCTCAGAGATGCCTCCACAGATGCTCAGTGTGCTCTCTCTCCCTCAGAGCACACAGTTCCCTTCAGTCCGGTGGGTCTCAGCAGAGATTTCACAAATAGACCCTCTCAGGCCCTGGGGACCAACTTCCCGCTTGGCCGAGCTCTGAAAATGAGCACGAGTTCCGGGCAAAGGGCCTTCTTCAGGACGCCATCTGGCAGATTACATGAGGAAAGTGTCCAAAGAATGGAAGGGTTGATGTTATAAATGGATTTTAATTTTTGCTCTGAATCTGATTCTGTCCTTCTGTTTTGTTAAGGAAGTTTTCTTAGGCCAGACATGATTTTCATTTCTTCTATTTGATCATCCAAGAGGTTGAGATAGGGTTTTTGTTTTAGGGTAAGAATCTTTAAAAAAAAAAAAATCCTTGCAAATAGCATCTTGTTAGGCATTTGGGCAAGACAACCAGTAAATTCTCCCAGCAGTATTGAACCCCCTTGTTCCTCCAGGGGGTCTCCAAATTTATATATGTTCCAAATCTGACCCAAAACGAATGAGTCTTTTCTTTTTTTAAGCACTTCACCTTGGACAAAAGATGTCACTAAAGAAGGTGAGAAAAGAGCAGGTCCCCATCATTCAGAATCCCTTCCAAAGGGCCCACAGAAGTAAAGAGGAGACGAACGAGAGAAAAGGTTTATTTATACACATGCAGGAGCCAACCAGAAAAGTAACTACCATGTTAAATGGTGAAAGTTAAAGGCTTTTTATCAACCTAACTTAATAGGGCAAAGGGAGAGGAGAGAATTGGCTTCCATGACAGGTTTTCTTCTACATCTATTGAATCTCAGGTATCTTCAGCTTAAAGTGCTTTTGTATTAACCGTGGGTTCCATCTGACTTTCCATTCCTCGAACTTTGTTCTTTTTCAAGATTCACTCATGTATTCTGAGCCCCTGGATTTTCCACGTGAATTTTAGATTGATTGTCAGTTCCTGCAAAACAGAACCTGGGATTTGGGTAGGCATTCTTTGAATCCTTAGATCTATTTGTGGACTATTGTCATCTTAGTAGAATGAAGCCTTCTGCTCCATGAATATGGGATTATTTTCTGTGAATGTAGGTCTTAATTTCTCTCAACAGAATCTCTCATCTATTGTAGTCTTCAGTGCCCAAGTTTGATACTTCTTCCTCACCTCTATTGGACGCTGATTCAGAAAAGACACGACCTCCTGGAGAACCTCTGCTGCCACGGAACTGACATGGAGCTGAGTCCTGAAAAGGCTTTAAATTCTTTTAAAAACAGGATTAGTGTACTTTAATTACTCCATAGATGAATAATGAATGGGTCACATTAACATAGGATTTTAATCCTTTTAGAATTAGTAGAGTAATACAGACACATTACAAAAAATTGAAATATTGCCTAAAAGAGAAGAGATTTATAATTCCCACCCACAGAGGTGACTGTCATGAATGATTTGTTGCTTAGGTCTCAGTCTCTGTGTCTCTCAGTATGTCTCTTTCCATCTCTGCCTCTCACACACTCACAATCATATCAATTTACAACTCTATTGATTTCACACATATGTGGTAGTGCAGATGGGACCCTGGATGCAGACAGTGGGTCTGCATACTTCCACCCTGAGGCCTCCCTTGACATTGGATTGAGACCAGGCACCCACTTTTCCAACTGCACAGCATTCATTCATTCACATCAACCAGAACGAATGGACCCCATCCCCTCTACATCAACATTAGTGTTGCCTTAATTCCGACTGTTTCAACCAGTGCTGTGATGAACACTCTTGAAAAGGCATCTTTGAATAGGTGTGTAAGGATTTTAGTGGGATGAAATGTAAGGATCAGAAGTTCTGGGGAAGAGATGCATCTGTGGCCCTTTGATGCGTCCTGCACCCTGTTCTCCTGAAGAGGAGCGTCCCTTCACTCTTCCCTCCAGGGGAACTGCTGGAACCTCTGCCTGCTTACATTGTCGCCAGGGCTGGTTGTCACCTGACTAAAGACCCGCCAGTGTGATGGTGACCGGTGCTGTCTCTGCAGCGTTTCCGTCTGCCTGAGTTCTCACATGAGTGGTCAAGCCTCTCTAACACACACTGGCCACCTGCATTGCCTCTCATTGGAACTGCCCATTTCTGTTCTATTTCTGTTTAGAACACTGGGTTTTGAAAGATTTTTGGACTACAGTGGTGGGAAACCCTTCGCCAACCTTGGGTTATGAAGAATGCTTTTTCCAGGTTGTGGTTTGTCTTTCCAGCTGTTTTTCTGGGCTTTTGCTAATATTTTTATTAGTTTGGTTTTGTTTTTGCCACAGGAAGAGCTAAGCATCTCCCTTATGTCTTCTGGCTGTGGTGTCTCAGGGGGAACAGCAGTGTCTACCCTGAGATTATGCACAGAGTTACTAAAAGGGCTTCATTTTGTACATCACATCTTTAATGTGATATCCCTGGATATCCCCTTAAAATAATAAAAATGCTGTTTCAAGTGAAAACAAAAAAAATCACCAGCCCCAGCTTAAAACATGTGGGCAGGGACAAAAAAAAAAAACACCTTTTTTAAAGTTTCATTGACAGGGAACACCCAGGAGAGGTAAAGACACGCAGAGAGAAAGAGGACTTGGGGTTGTCAGGGGCTGGGTGAGGAGGGAGGGGAGTGCACGCTCTGGATCCATGGTTTCACTTTGAGGAAAGAAATAGTGTGAAGCTAGATGGTAGTGATGGTCGCACAACATTGTGAATGCCCCTAATGCTCCTGAATTGCACAGTTTAAAAGAGGAAATGTCTATATTTTATTACATGAAACTCTAAAAAGAAAAATAAAGGATGCCAAAAATGATGAGAAAGAAACAAAAGAAACTAAAGAAAACCAAACAAAAACATCTCCAGCGGAAGGGAAGTCAAGTTTGGGAGGGGGAGGGGACTGACGGTGGGATTTTGGAGAACATTTTGGAGAAGAAGTTGTGGGTGGGTGCAGAGGGGGCTCTGCCCCAGGGGGTGGTGATGCCTGAACTGGTTCTCCATTGCCCAGCAGTCCAGCTGCAGATGCAGGTTCAGGAGGAGCTGCAGGAGATGCAGGAGGGAGCTCGGGGTCTACTGCTGGATCCAGATCATCCTTTTTTGATCTCTGACATCTTCCTCTGCCCCTGCCTCCTGTGTAACTATTGGATGTGGAGAGAGTTTTAAGTCTTGTGGAAGTGCTCATGCTGTGAGAGAGGAAAAATTGAACCACCTGCCTCCCTTTCCATGTGCCTCTTCAAGGACAGAAACCTTCCCAGAGCTTTCCAGACAGCTCCCACCCAGAAAGTGCCCACAGGATGTGTTCTGTGACAGAATTTTTCCAGACAGGTGGTCTGAGGCCATTCTTTGCTCTGGTCCCAACAGTAGCCTCTGGGGACACCTCCCTGTGTGGCCCAGCCCTTGCCCCTCCCTCACCTACACACATGCAACACACCTGCCTTTCTGACTTTTGGGCTCTGCTTCGGCGGCCCCTGGTCCTCCACCTGACTTGCAGCGAGGTGGGCACAGTGCTCCAGGTCAGAGCCGGGTGTGCTGAGCTACCCGTCAGCCCTGGACAGGTCCCTGGGGAGAGCCCTGTGTGATGTATGGGTCGGAGGCCTGCCCCACTGATTTCTGGGCCATGGTGGTGGGTACCCCTCCATATCCAGACCCACCTGGAGCCTGTGCTGGCCCTCAGAATAGTGGCACACCAGCCCTTCACTTGGGGAGGGAGCGTTGGTGTTCTTATTCATCAGCTTCTGTTCAGTATGTGGTATCTGGCTCTGCAATGACAGTGACCAGCGGCTGACTCGGCCTGGAAGTCTCAGAGCCCTGCCCGGCCAGGAACACTCCTGATTCTGTCCACTCGACCCTCTGCTGCCAGGTCAGACTGGGACCTTGTTCAGCTCAGACACCCAGGAGGGAAAAGACATACCCAGAGAGCGTGGGCTCCACCTCGGGCAGCAGGACCGTTCCCCGGCTCTCCACATCCCAGCCAGCCAGCTTTGACCTGGGCTGGGGATGTGACCGGCCCCCTAGGCCTCTGACCTGCTCTTGCTTGAGGCAGAAACCCATCCCCAACATGACTGCTCCACCTCCACCAGCCAGGAAAGGGCCATGGTTCTACCTGGGTGGGATCTGAGTGGTGGCCCGGCCTGGGCAGGTCTGCCCTGGGCCTCCCTGTTTTACCTTTGGGTGTCTCTCGCCAAAAGGCCAGAGGAGCCTTGAGTGAGACCTGACCCAGCGCCGGTAGCGTTGGTACAGCCCCTCGCTGCGGGTTTTCCGGGAGCTGCGGCCTCGGGATAATGGGATGCAGCAGAACATGCCTCTGTCTCCAACCAGGTGAGCTGAGTAGGGACTTCTGTACAGAGTGGGTGCCTGGTGACTTCAGTTCCAAGTTCTGTTGGGCTCTATTGCCAGGGAAGTGAGGTCACTTACTGGGGTCCACTTATCCAAGTTTCCTCCTGACACAAAGCTCCCCAAGGGCCTTTCTGGGCTGCCGATCTCTCATTTCTCACTTCTTGCCATGTTCACACACAGTGATACCAACTCAGCCTCCCCCATTGCCCTGGGGAGGCCTGGATGCAGCCAGTGCCGCAGCTCTGAAGACACGTGGGGTCAGACCTGGCTCCCCCCACTCAGCAGTGCTGTCACCCTGGACAAGCCACGTGCCTCTCAGGGTCTCCCCAAACCCCCATCCGCACAGTGGGGATCATTCTGGCCCCTGATTCCTAGAGAATCCATCCTGTCTCTAGACCCAGAAACACCTACTGCATCTGTCACCCCCATGGGCTGGCATCACAGGGAGCTCGTGCACAGACTCAGCAAAGGAAGGACCCCACAGAGGGCTGGCGGAGCACAGAGAACATGCCACACCGGCCGGGGTCTGCCCTGGGGTCTGGAGAAAGTCACTTTCCTTGCTACATGCTTCCCAGCTCCCAGTCGTGAGACTGAAATTAAATACAACTCTGGCATCGTCCGCTCTGGCATACAGCCACCTAGGTCATTCTGTCATGTTGACATACAGGTCCAGTGTCTCATCTCGGCCTCTGTGGTGGGCTGCCCCACAATGGTTTCCTATTTTTTGCCTTCTGTTCCCACGCCATTGTGTGATCCCCACACCCTCCCCTGGAAGGTGGATGGACTTTGGGACCAGGTTCTGACATGTAGACTGACTTGTGAAAATGTGCGTGAGTTCCACTCATTACCAGCTCCAGTGTTCCTTCTCTCTGTCTCTGCCTCTCAGTGCCTCTCTCTCTGTCTTGTCTCGCTCTCTGTTTCTCTGTCTCCCCCTGCATTTCTGTGTTTCAGTCTGTCTCTTTTCCTGTATGTATGTGTACATATATTTATGTGCATATGTGTGTATTTATGTATGTATTTTTCTGGCCCACGGCAGGTCACTTCTGAAAATCCTTTGATGACATATTGATTATTTTGAATTCATGTTACTGAAGAAAAATTATCTTTGAAAATTGTGCAAGAACTTTGGTGGGTTCTCCTCTAAGGACCAGCACTGCTGGGGAAGGGATGCACCTTTGGCGCCTTGATGTATCCTGCACCTTGTTCTGCCAGAGAGGAGCGTCCATTTGCTTTTCCCTCCAGGGGACCTCCTGGGGCCTCTGCCTGCTCATGTTGTCACCAGGGTTGATTGTCACCGGGCTAAAGTCCTACCAGTATGATGGTGGCCAAAGCTGTCTCTGCAGTCTGTCCGTCTGCCTGTGTCCTCACCTGAGAGGTCGAACATCTCTAGCAGACACTGGCCACCTGCACTGCCTCTCGTTGGAAATGCCTGTGTGTGTTTTGTTTCTTTTCAGAACACTGGGCTTCAAGAGGTTTTTGGAACACAGGGATGTGAAGCTTTTCTCCGACCTTGGGTAACGAGGAAAGGTTTTTCCAGGTTGTGGTTTGCCTTTCAATCTGTCTTTCTTGGCCTTTGTTTTCTGTTTTTGTATGCTTTTATTTTGCCACAAGAAGAGCTAAGCATCTCCCTTCTGGCTCTGGTTTCACAGTTAGAACAGCAGTGCCTACCCAGAGATTATGCCAGTTACTAAAAGGGATTCATTTGGTACGTCTCATCTTTAATCCAGCTGGTTTTCCTCTCCAAATACAAAAATGCTAATTCACGTGAAAACAAACAAACAAAAATTCACCCTTCCCTACTTAAGATATGTGGGCACACAAAAAAATATTAAAAAAGCCACCTTTTATATGATTTCATTGATAGGGAACCTCCAGGATAGGTAAAGACATAGAGAGAGAAAGGGGATTAGGGCTTGTCAAGGGCTGGGGGAGGTAGGATGTGGGGTTCACTTTGTATACAAGCTTTCACTTTGAGGAAGGAAATAGTCTGAAACCAGTGGTGTTGGTCTCACAGCATTGTGAATGCACTTCATGCTCCTGAAAACTGCACCATTTAAAATGGGAAAAGGCTAAACTTTATTCTTATAAACTTAAAACAAAAATAGAATATAGTATAATAGAAAAGAAAAAAATCTGACTCTATAGACGATCTGTTCTTTTGGCTTTAACCCTGTGCCCTCTTTTCTAGGCTTAATCTTACTAGCTCTGCACATTTTGTAAAACAATGTTGCCTTTAGCCGGAAATATACAGGAGAGCTTATTTTCAAGGCTCTGATCTTTAATGATATTAACACTTTTGCACTTATATAAAGACAACAAGTTGCAGAAAAGAAAATAACTTTTGTTTTGTTAGAGGATTTACAGAGGCACTATGACCTGGTCTATGTAGACAGCTGCAGACCAAGATAATGGCAGACTTGGAGAACCATCTTCCCCAAGTCAGACTTCAGGCTCCTTTTCTACTAAAAAGGGGAGGGGCTGTGGTTGGTTGTTGCAAACTTGTTGGTGTAGGATTTCTTTGTTCTTGGAATCCTTTGCAGCTGTCCACGTGGGTCAGATCATGGTGTTCCTGTAAAACCTGCAACAAAACAAACTTTTTCTATTCTGCAAATTGTTATCTTTATAGGAGTGCAAAAGTGTTAATATCCTTAAAGTTCAGAGCCCTGAGAATAGGCTCTCCTCTTTATTTTAGGCTAAAGGCAACATTGTTTTACAAAAGGAGCAGAGCTAGCTAGACTAAGCCTAGAGAACACGGCACAGGGTTAAAGGAAAATGAACAGATCCAATATGGAGTCAGATTTGTTCTTCTCTATTACAGTGACTTTTGGTGAGAGCTAACATGATGATTCCTGGGTGGGTCCTCCACTGTCCCAGGCTGGAGTTCAGGCAGGATCACTGCCAGATTCCCCATGACTTTGGACCTGATCTCCCACAGAGAAAGTGACAATTATTGGATTAAAATTACCTGTCAAAATCCCTTCAATTGCCTGTAAACTATACCACAGCAGGGGATGTCTCATTGGCCAGTCAAATGCCAGTCTCCCCTGATGCAAGGGACCAGCGTCGAGGGGGGCCCCAAGGTGGCTTGGCCAATGCACCTGCCTACATTGCTCTCCAGCTTTGGCTTCCTAACTTTGATGCTTTAAAAGCTCCCGTCCCTCTTCCCTCTGGCTTGGTGTGAATGAACAAGATCCCTGCACCCACCTGGGCTGAGGCCAGGCCACAAACACAGCCCCATGCACACAGCCCACCATCTGCTGTCTACCCCTGGGCTCAAGTGCACCCTCTGAACTCCCCCACCCCAAAGGTCCACGTGCCCAGTGCCTCTGCCCTAGGGGTCCAGATCACCACCAGGACCATCAACCACCCAAGGCCCACAGGCCAGTGGCTGGCAGCCTGGGATCTCCCTCATCCATCAGGTCAGATGAGACACAGGGTGTGGGGATCAGGGTGTCAGGGCGGGAATTGGAACCGCTTTCAGCCCAGCCTGCCTCGCCCTGTAGCCTCAGACATTAACTATGAACGTGCACACTAGGCTGGATCCCCCACTGGTGGCAGTAGTCATCATTACTGGAGCCCAGATTTCCTCACCCCAACCACAGGGTGAGGGGTGAGGGAGTCAGCTCAGGGTAGGGTTGCAGTCAGAGTGAAAGGGATCCCATGGTTAGGGAGTATAGGTTGAGGAGCGTGGGGCCCGCTCAGAGTGGAACTGACCTGGCTGAGAGGTGAGGGGGATTGTTTCAGGATGTTGGGGGTCCTGTGGTGAGGCATGAGGGTGTAGGGGCCTTAGGTTAGGACCTAGCAGGACGGAGTGTCAGGGCACGGACCTCAGTGTGAGGAGAAGAAGCCCTGTCTTCAAGGTCTTGTGGGAGACTAGGCCTGGCCATGGGTGGGAGGGTAGTAACAGGGAGGGGAAGGTGAGCAGGGGAAGTGGGGCTGGCGGGGTGTGGCCTGGCCCAGGACAGTCGTGGTTCTAGTTCAGTGCCAGGACCCAGTCAGTGGCGGGGTGAAGGCTCTGGGGATGGAGACCCGGCGGGAAGAGCAGGAGGGGCCCCACCTGGCCCCTCCCGGCCCCAGTGGACAGGTCCGGTAAAGCAGGAGACCCACCCGGGCGGTTTGCGCTGCAGGCGGGAGGAGGAGGGGCGCACACGCGCCGACGGACAGACGCGCAGACGCCGGAAGCCGCCCAGAACACGTGGAAGCTGGCGGGAGCCGGGTGCTCCTGGACCAGCTCCTGGAAGAGGAACACGGCCTGGGGTCTGGGCCGCTGCTTGCCCGCGGCTCGGCTGCCGCTGCTGGGCAGTTAAGGGGGCGCTGGTGGGGGCGCGCTGCTCGGGGAGCCGGTGGGTGAGGCGTGCGCTGTGCAGCTGAGGAGGCGCCCAGGGAGGGGTGCGGAGGTGAGGTCCCGGCCGCGCGTCCCATTAGGACTCTTAGGCGGGTCCCAGCCGCCGCTGTGGTTTGTGGTAACCCCACTATTAGTAGTTCCTGAACCCCGCGTTTTTGCCGCCGCTTATACCCGGATTTAGGAGAGCAGGTACAGCCCCAGGAGGTGGGAGGGCACCGGAAGGCTCCGGAGCATCTCTGACTGGTCCTCAGAACATGACCTGCTCCTGGGAGGCGGGTGCGGTGCGGTCGCGGGGCCTCGGATGGAATGGAGGCTGCCCCATGAGAGCCCCTGGATTTGCTCCCATCTTTCCCACGGCCTGACCTTGGGGGCGGCCTGTAAAGCCCCAGGTTTGTGGGACTCATTTTACAAGTCAGTCTGCTCCTGGGAGGTGGGCTCGGTGCGATCAGTGTGCTGGGATGGCTGCAGAAGCAGCGGGAAATGGTCGCAACCCCCGCGCTCTAACAGGGCAGCCCCAATCCCGCCATCGCAGCCGCCGCCTTTCCCTGACAGCACAGCACCTACCTTCCAGGAGCAGGCTGACCTGTAACCTGAGTTCCACAAAACTGGGGCAGCAGAGGCCAAGCTCAGGCCATGCGCTGGGGAGTTTGTAGCAAATCCACGGGCTCCCAATGGCAGACCCCAAACCTCGCCAATACCTTCGACCACACCGTGCCCTCCTACCAGAAGCAGGCTGACCTGCGGACCGTGCCTGGAGTAGCTGAGGACGAGCCCTGGACAGGCCGTGGGGGAGATGGGGACAAGTCGACCAGCTTGCCAGGTCTCTGCCCATCTCCCTGCTGCTGCCCCAGGTTCGTGGATCACTTGTTTTCAAGTCAGTGGGTTCCTGAGAGGCAGGCGCGGTGCAGTCAGGTGGCGGGGGCTGTGGGTAGGGGTGCTGCCCCAAGGGGTGCAGGTGGACTTGCTCCCATCTATCCCAGGGCCAGACCTGGGGACGGCCTCTGCTGCCCCAGGTTTGCAGGACACATGTCATGTCAGCCTGTCCCTGGGAGGAGGGCTCAGTGTACTCGAGGCAGCCTCAGTGGCTGACAAGGATTTTAGAAGTGGGCTCTAGCCCAGCATAACTAAATCCTTTCTTCTCTTGCTTCCTCAGTTGGTGGCTGTATCGGCTTTTCCATTATAGGTTATTGCTGGATAATGAACATAGGTTTCTGTGTTTTACAGAAGAAACTTTATTTAAAATATACTTTTCTATATAGTGGCTAACATTTGTAAATCTCAAACTCCCAAATTTATCCCTTCCCATCACCTTTCCCTGGTAACCTTAAGATTGTTTACTAAGTCTGCAAGTCTGTTTCTGTTTTGTAGATGAGTTCAGTGTCTTTTTCTTTCTTTTTTTAGATTGCACATATGAGTGGTAGCACTTGGTATTTTTCTGTTTCTGGCTGCTTTCACTTAGAATGACGATCTTTAGCTCAATCCTTGTTGCTGCAAATGGTTTTATTTTGTCCTATTCATGGTACAGTAGTATTCCACTGTATAAATATGCCACAACTTCTTTATCCAGTCATCTGTTGCTACATTTAGCTTGCCTCCATGTCTCGGCTATTGTATACAGTGGTGCTATGAATACTGGGGTGCAGGTATCTTTTCACATTGGAGTTCTTTCCAATTATATACACAGATGAGATATTGCTGGGTCATAGGGTAAGTCTACTTTTAGTTTTTTGAGGGATTTCCATGCTTTCCATAATGACTACACCAAATTGGATTCCCACCAGCAGTGTAAGAGGGTTTCCCTTCCCTCTACAGCCTCTCTAGCATTTATAATTCATGAACTTCTGAGCGATGGCCATTCTGACTGCTGTGAGCTGATACCTCATTGTAGTTTTGATTTGAATTTCTCTGTTTATTAGTGATATTGAGCATGTTTTCATGTGCCTATTGGCCATTTGTGTCTTCATTGGAGAAATGCTTGTTTAGGTCTTCTACCTATTTTTGGATTGAGTTGTTTGTTTTTTTTTGTTATTAAGTTGTATGAGCTGTTTATATATTCTGAAAATTAAGGCTTTTTTAGTCGTATCATTTGCAAATATTTTCTCCCATTCGTAGGTGGTTGTTTCCTTTTGTTTTACTTATGGTTGCCTTTGCTGTGATGAAATTTATGAGTTTAATTACGTCTCATTTGTTTATTTTTTTCTCTTATTTCCATTGCCTGGGTAGATTGCCCTAGGAGAACGTTGCTAAGTTTTATGTCAGATAATGTTTTGCCTATGTTTTCTTTTAGGAGATTTATCATGTCTTGTCCATCTGCATCTTAAGCCTGTACTCTAGATCTGTGCTTCAATTTTGAATTTGAGCTTCTTAGAGAACACCTACTCTTAGCTTATATGTCAGATTCAACATGTCTAAAGCTGATTTCATAATCTTTTTTCTTGCGGCGTCTCCACTTTTTCAGTGGGATAATCATTCTTCCGGTCTTGAATACCCAAAGGCTTGGAATGATCTTTGATTTATACTTCTCCCACCACCCTCCACATATTTTCGGCTTCTGGAACTATATGATTTTGGTTTCAAGTGTCTATTCTGATTGCTGATACTCTGATGAAGAGCTTTCATCCCTGATACATGAATTTTTCCTTCTGCTGAATTCTTGGATATTCTCTCCCCTCCTTTCAGTCAACCTACAGTTTTGACACTCCAACATCTAGAGTCAAGTCAAAGACTTACCACAATCAGATCTCAGCCAGGTAGTCTCGACCCTCCATCATTTTAGACTTACCTTATGTGTTCCAATCATTATGTGACTTAGCCTTCTAGGGTAACCTGTGCCTTATTAAAAACCAGGAGTCACCAGCATTTTCCTATCCAGTCCTCAGTTAAAACAGCTTAGAATTGCCCTGAGAACTAGTTGGAGCCCCACCCACTTCATAGAGTCTTCCCTATTTACTCCAAATACTTCTAGCTCCTCTCTGTATTCCTGCAGTGTTTATGATCGGTAGCCTGTAATCTTGGCTTTGAGTACTGACTTGGTACCATTCCCGGGTGGTTTCCAATGTATCTCCTCACTTAGCTGGTAACTGGAGAATACTCCCTTGTTCAGCCTCCTTTATACCCCTCACCCTGCTTAGCATCGGGCAATAGCAGGCATCCAGGCAGTGCTTACCAACTTTACTTATTTGCAGGGGTGGTGGTGTGGATTATAGCTAATAACTATTAATTCAGTGTTGCATTTAAAAAAGAAAGCCAAGAAAATCCATAAAACTTTATCTCCATGTTCAGTTTAGTGCTTTACCTCAACAGTTTCCTTAACTCTGTGTTTACATTCACATAGTGTTCAGTGCTTGTACGGTTCCCTGAGGCAAGCAGGTGAGATATCATTATGTTTGACTTTCGCGTTACATTTCATATTGGATATATTTGTGCAATGACAAAACCTTCTTTTATAAGTAAACAGCCGGAAGCCCAGAGAGACTAACAGCCTAACCCATGGTCACCTGGTTAGTGTTTGGCACAGACCAGGACCACGGTTCACATCTTCCAGCTTCTCCTCTTCCAGTGCCTTTTCATTCCAGTGCTGGGAAATGTAGCCCCATCAGCCAAACGGTCAAGTCACATTGCTGCCCCTTTACCTGCCAGTGATGGCAGTGCTACAAAAAGTGGTAAAGGAAAGGTCAGAAATAGGAGTGATAAAAGACATGGAAGTGCTGGAAATGGATCCTGAACCTCCTCCTCCCTATTTGATCGCCTCACAAGTGTCCTACTCTGACAGTGCTGTTCATTGTTTATGACATAGTCTTTAAAATCAGACTGATTTTTTATAGGACATGCTTTTATCCTGGTCCCTTTCCTGCTAGTAGTCACTGTCATGGGTAGAAAGTGCCTGACTGTGCTGTTTATCACGTAGGTGGGAGGGAAAGTGGGAGAGGGAGTGGGTTGAACTGAAGCCGAGCTTTTTACAGCTCTGTTGTTCTAGGACCAGAGCAGTTCCACTATTCCTTTCATCACCTTTCCACCTCCGAGTCCCAGCCACCCACTCCTGCCTGCTTCCCCACATGCCACATCCTGGGGGAGGACAGGGTGGTGGGCAATGCCCTCTCTGCCCTCCGCTTTGGGAGGTGAAGGAGTCTGCTTTAACTTTTGAGCTGTTTTGGTAATTGGGCTTTTCCACCTTTTCTAGACATCTCCTATCTAGCTCTGAGAAATTGGAGATGTAACTTAACCATACATGGACTCTACTAATGTATTCAGTGGCATTAATGTGATGTTGTCTGTAAGGTGTTCTGTGACTGGATAGGAGGTTTTTTATCTCACAGGATGCTTCACATCCAATTCTAAAGACCTACAGGCTGCAGGTGTAATTCAAGTTCTTACATGTCTGTAAGGCAGACATGAACATTATTTGGTAATATGACTATATGTTCATTGATTACGGTTAGTCCGCCGGCTCTGTATCTAATAAAAGTTTAAATTCCAAACACTTGAAGAAAATTTGCGGAACATGTCTTTTTGCCTGTAAGTAGTTGCAAAAACTGAAATCACATCTCTACCACAGACCACAGTGTTTTCCAGTAGAGAAAGCCCTCTACTTTTACAATCTGTAAGTAATGCGGTGGTTCTTTGGGTGAGCTGAGGGATACCAGAGTATTTTGTTGGAAAACTAGAGTGGCATGACAAGTATTCTGGGACAGGTTACAGTTGAACCTCTACTTCCTATATCCTGGACTGGTTACAGAGGCAATGTTAGTGCAGTAACCAGCTCCTGAATGCAAGTGTAGCTAGGAAGACAACAGAGAAAATAGAAGGGATATAAAGTAATGGAGGGACTTCATAGCAGTACAAATGGTGACTTTGACACCACCAGCTGCTGATGTGGACTTGGCAGGAATTTGTGAGAAGTGGTGAGTGTCTTTGCAAGTAGGATTGCCCTGCAGCTTTTGGGGTGAACAGGCAAAGGGGAGAGAAGTTATGGTGGCCACCCTGGGGCTATTTGTGTCTTGAATGTGAAAATATCTGGTCCCTTGTTCAATTTTGCAGCCACAACTTCACATGACTCAGGGAATTATTTCCACCAGAAAACCATAAAAACATAAAGAACCTCTGTTTCCCAAAGTGTTTGTCCTCGATCTGAGATGATTGTCCTGTGGTGGGAGGTAAGTGGGCGGTGGGGCCTGTTACATCACCCCCTTTCACTAAAAGTCTACCTCACTGTTTTTCACCCCACTCCTAGAATTGCTGTCATTCTATTACACCTAGACCTGTGAGACGGGCTTGCTTGAATCCTCACGTGAAGAGGGACGGTTATGTGCAGTTTTAAAAAATTGCTTGGGTCATGGAGTCCTATGTTCCCTCCATTGGAAATCACTCTTCCAGAGCAAATAGTATGCATCTATAGAAACTACATTTTTTGTAAGATGTCTTCAGAAGTTTCGCAGTAGGTTTAAATATTTGCTTGGTGATGGCGTCTTGATTGTTTGAAGGTGCAACCCTCACTAGGGGCTTTGTTTGCTTCCTGTCTGAGATTTCCTTTACTGACAGTAGAGTGTTCGTAGGCAGAGTTAGAAAGTTACCTGGTCTGAGAAGCCGAATTTGCCCGCAGCTGGGAATTGGCAGAAGAGTCAGTTATGGAAGGAAGGCTTTAGGATTATCTGGTAGCAGAGTTCTGGGATCCAAACCCTGGGAAACCTCAGCTTTTGTAGAGTATGTTCTGTAACAAAAGGCTATTGGATAATTCTAACACTTGTTATGGGATGTAGATTTGGGGAAAGACTTAAAAGTGAAATAACCTTAAAAAAGAATCTCCAAATATTTTAAAGAAGACAGTTCTCAGAATGAGAGCTTTTCTGGAAAAGACTAGTTCTTCACTTCACAGGGGAAGCAGGGAGCAGGTGTAACTGCACTTACGGTAACTTAGAATGTAAACTTCACCCTCCCACTTAGCTGTGTCCTGGTGTCCGTTCATCTTCCACATCTGTAGTTTTAGACATGACGTGACATTTTCTGGTACTGTATTCTGCTTCTGAGTGAGAGACTGACACAAAGTCACATAGCAACTGAAAAATTGCGCTAAGGGCTTTATTGTTAAAAATGTGGAGCTGTGGCAGGGTGCTGCATTTGCAGGTGACTTTCGGTACAGAGAACACTTAAAAGATTGCAGTGTTATTTCTTTTTTTATTCCTTTAAGCCTTTGAATAGAAGGTTTTCTTTGCAGAATTTCTGGAGTACATCAGAACAAGCAGGAACTAAAAATAGTTTTAAGAATGTACCAGTATAGACGTTGCTTATAGTATGGCATCTGTCTTAAAGTTAATTCTTTAAAGCAGGAAGTTGTAACTCTGAATTTCTTAAGCAAATATAAACATTCTTGACTCTTACTGACATTCTTTGTGCTGTGAAGCTGCTTTTGCTTCCATTCTGAACATTGAAAGGCCTTCTATGATACTTCTACCAGTCCTCAATATTTTATTTTCCCTCTGTTGTGAACTTGTTATTAAACTTGAAGCAGATATAAATATCATTAACTTGCTACATATGTAGATATTCAGTGTTACATAGTCAGAAAGTTTGTGTACATCACACGTATCTACATAATTCCCCCCTTTCCAACTGTGTTCCTTATGAAAGGATGGTGGGAAATGGCATTATGGGGATATGTCTTACACTACACAGTGTTTCCCCTGTTCCCTTTATCAGATCTGGATGTTCTTTCATCTTTCGGTTTCTAGACTTACTAGCTCTTTTTCTTAAGCGAGGTGTAACTCATCCCCCTGCACACACACACATGCGTTGTACACACACACACACACACACACACACACACACACACACATATTCTGCCGTAGGGAGTAGCGTGCAACATCCCATTCTCCCAATCCAGCTCTGATCCCACCCACTTGAGGCAGTGTCTTCCACGAACTCATTTGTAAGTTCCATTTTAAAACTCGAGTGGTCGGGAAATAGGACTGATATCCACACCTAGTAGGCAGGCCCTCAAGGATAACTTCTATGGTTAATGCCAGGTTATCTTAATGTTTGAGTACCTGGGTTTCATGTCTTCCTGTACCACCTGTTGACCCATGATTCCCACATTTCTGTCTCCCACTAGACTTTTTCTCTCCAACTCTGGACTCTTACAATCTTCTGCTGATTTGACATCTTCACTTGGAACTCTAATATCTTAAGACCAACATGTGTTAAAACAGCTCTTGGTCCTCCTACCACCCCAAACTGGTTCTTTCTGCAGCCTCCCCTATTCAGTTAGTGGGAACTTAATCCTTCCAGATGCTTGGGTCAAAAATCTTGGAGTTATTCTGACTTTCACTGACATACCACTAGAATTCTGTCTATAGATCTGGTTTAACACTGCCTTTAAAACATATCCAGAACCCAGCCACTTCTCACCATGGCTCCTGCCTCCACTGCTGCTTCCCTGCCCTGAGCCACTGTCCTCTTCTCCTGCACAGCCCTTCTCAATGGCTTCCCTCTTTTAATCTCTGAACCATTTTGACTATTCTCACCTGGCACTCAAGTGAGCCTTGAATACCTAAGTTAGATTGTGTCATCCTTCTGCAGTACCTCCCCATTTCACTCCAGGTAAAAGCCACAGTCCTTACAACATCCTCCAAGGCCGTACAGGATCTGCACTGACCCTTCTCCACAGCTCCAGCTGTGCCCCCATTCTGGAACATGCGAGGTGTGTGCTGGCCTTGGTGATGGTTATTAAGTCCACCTGGGACTTCTCACCTCCTAGTCCTAGTCCTAACCTCAGTCCTCTGTGTGGCCTGCTCTGGTATTTAATACAGCATCACCCTTATCCCATACTCTCAACCCTATTTACCTTGCCCTTTTTTCTTTTTTCCATGGTTCCTCTTTCCTAACATGCCACCTCCTCTGCTGCTCTGTTGTGTGAATTGTCATCTCCAACCCCCACCCCAGCTAAACCCCAACCAAGCTCCGTGAGGACAGGACTTTTGTTTTGTTTATTGATCTATTCCAAGTGCCTAGACTAGTCCTGGGTACATAGTAGGCAGTCAAAAATTATTTGCTGAATAAATTAAAAGACTATTTTAAAACTGAATCATCCTTTCAGGAAAGGGTGAGGAAAGGAAGCTGTATGAAGGAAAATGGCGCAGCAAATAATATTTGCCTCTTGTTCTTTGTGTGATATATATGTGTTTTAGTCTTAATTTGGTATCCCAGTTTCTTAATTTAATAGCTGTATTAAGGTTCAATTTACAGGCCATAAAACTCACACATTATAATTGTTCAAGTCAGCCATTTTAGCTATTTCTAGAGTTGTGCAAATGTGTCCCCAAAATGTCCCCTTGTCTCCATCCATATGCAGTTCGCCCTCCCCTCAGTGGTACCCTGATATTATATCTTTTTGTTTTTTTGGCAATCACATCTCAAAAGAATAATTTACACAGGAGTACTAATATAGCTTTGCACTTTTAGAAATGACACACTTAAATATGAAATCAGCAGTCATTGCTGAATGTAGGTAGCAGTATCAGACATTGGTGAGAAGAATGGACTTGAGTGTCACACTGGCTGCAGTCTTACCCAGCTCCACCATTTACCAAGTTACCCAAATTATTTTCTTCCCCAAGCTTTTTATCTGTTATATGGGGGTAATAATAGCAGCTTACAGAGTTGTGAGGATTAAGAAAACAGGGAAACAAAATTTAGTATAGTGGCCAGCTTATGTTAGTACTTAAAAAATAGCCTTGCAGGTAGACAGCAAAATTCAAATCAGTTTCTAAAGTATGTGTAAAATATGATCTAGTTCCTGCCTGGTTTGTAAACACGTATGCTTACTGCAGAATGTAAAAGCAGGCTAATATCCAACAGAAAAGATCATTTCTCAGCATTTCTTTCAAAGGTAGTTGCAAAATCATTTTTACTAAATTTTCTGTGCCCATCTATGACAGAGCTTTGACAGCAGGGAGGTAATTATCTACTTTTCTGTTAAAATCATGCTGACCATCAGAAAGTGTTCTGAATTATATTTTAGCCTTTATGTTGGGAAATACTGTGAGACTTCTTCAAAATTAATGGGGGAACGGGCATTCATTGTAGCTCTTGTAGCCTGATAAGCCTGCACTAAATTATCATTTTTAAACTTTTAATTAAAATTAGTTAATTAATTTTTTGCAGGGGGGTGGTAATTAGATTTTTATTTATTCATTTTATTTTTAGAAGAAGTACTGGGGATTGAACCCAGGCCCTTGTGCATGCTAAGAATATGATCTTTCACTTGTGCTATACCCTCCCCCCTAAATTATCTTTAATAAGGTCTTTTTCTCTGTTTTGTTATTTTCTTTTATGTACAGATGCACAAAGCAGGGTCATCAGAATCCTCTCAATTGCAAAGATGATAATAGTGAAAAATATTGCACAGTGACAGTGAATCCTTGGCATATGAAGAAAGATTGTAAAGTCCTGAATGATTTAAGAAGTTATTGTTAAATTAACATACATGTAACCATGGCTCTCTTACCTTTATTTTTCACCTTATAATGAAGATACTCCACACCCGTCAAGGTTGCTTTGTTTGATATAGGGAATATCTAAAGCCTTTTCTGCAAGTTTTTTAAATAAGTAAGAGCAGGTAATTTATCAGAAGTGGAAATGGTGTAATCTGCTCTGTCTAGTATGGTAGCCACCGACCACATGTGGCTATTGTGAATTGAGATGTTTTATAAGTGCAAAATACGTAATAGATTTTCAAAACTTCATACAACAAAAATAATGTAAAATATTTTTTAATAAGTTTTAAAAGTGTTTATCACACTTTTTAAATGATAGTATATTGGATATTTTGAGATAAATATAATTATTACAGGAATTAATTTCACTTGTTCCTTTTTATTTTCCAAATGGGATTATTGGAAATTGTGATTTGCACTATGTTTCTATTGACAGTGCTGGCTTGTAAATTATTGCAAATAATATGAAAATAAAACTTTGATTAAAAATTTTGTAATTGAGTAGTTGATTTACATCCTAGTATTTTCAGGTGTACAACACAGAGGCTCAACATTTTTATAGATTATATTCCATTTAAAGTCACCATAAAATAATGGCTATATTTCCCTGTGCTGTATGATGCAGCCCTGTAACCTATCCATTATATACGTAGTAATTTTTACCTCTCAATCCCCTACTCCCTTCCTGCCTCCCCTCTCCTCCTTCTCCTCATTGGTAACCACCAGTCTGTTCTGTGTACCTGTGAGTATATTTCTGTTTTATTATAGTCATTAATTTGTTTTATTTTTTAGATATACATATAAGTTAATACATAGAATAATTGTTTTTCTTTCTCTGACTTATTTCACTTAGCATAATACCCTGTAGGTCCATCCATGTTATTGCAAATGGCATTATTTTATCTTTTATGGGTGAGCAGTATTCCATTGTGTGTGTGTGTGCGTGGGTATATATGTGTGTTTATATATATGTATATATACATATTTATATAATATACCACACCTTCATTATCCAGTCATCTCTCAGTGAACATTTGGGTTGTTTCAGTGTCTTGGCTATTGTAAATAGTGCTGCTGTGAACATTGGGGTGCATGTGTCTTTTTGAATTATATTCTTCTCCAGACATATACCCATGAATGGGATTGCTGGATGACATGGAAATCTATTTTTAGTTTCTTAAGGAACCTCTATACTGTCCTCCATAGTGGCTGCACCAATTTACATTCCCACCAACTGAGTAGGAGGGTTCCTTTTTCTCTTAAAAGGTCAAAAATTCTCTACATTTATATACTTTCCTTACAGTTTAGGACACAATTTGGCAAAAGCCAGATAGAATTTAATAGCAGTTAATACAGTATTTTTTTTAAATGGCCATGCATTATGGATAGATATGTTACTGATGAGTTGGTTCTCTATTTTTGTAGATGAAGAAGTTTTTATAGCTTCACAGACATTTCAGGCTTGCAGAGAGAAAAATTGCTTTACATTTTGCTGAACTTGTCCGGGTGGCTTTATCGAATTTGGTCCAGGCCTGCAGAGGTAAATACATCCAAACCTGAACCATTTGAATGTCTGCAAGATTTTAAGAGTCTAGAATGTCAGATCTGGACTATAACTCTGGTGAATGACATCAGTGAGTGGACTCAAGAAAACTCCATTTGAGTCCAAAACTTTTCAAAAGCCAAAAAAGGCTTTGAAATTGTGGCAAAGCCAGAGAGTTTTGTGCTTCACATATGGCCACAAACACATGGGGACAACCACAGGCCTTCTGGAGTGCCAAGGGAATTCCATGTGGGAGTCCAGCACTCACAGGAATCCAACAAATCTCTGCCTGCCAGAGCACCTTCATTGCTACTGTGCTGTTTTGAGCAAATGTCTTTTCATCAGGTTCAAATTGGTTTGTTGTTATTTTTGCATAAAAAATCAAACAACTACTTGTTCCCTTGGTGAAAGTAAAAGCCTAACATTTTCTGGTTTCTTTTGACAAAGAAAACATGAGCCTATGAATCCAACATCATCTATGATGGTCTGCAGCTGTGAGCAACCAGATCAGTGTCAGTCCCTTTGCAGCCATTGGTTGGGAGCATGCATATTACCTGGAATGGTATTTGAAACATGTCACACTAGCCGTGCCTTTGCTGTGGGCTGGGAGGCGAGTAAGTCAGAATCTGCATTATGGAATGTATGTTTCAGATCCAAAGCTAGGAGATCTTTTCTAATAGCCAGAGAATGTAGTCATAAATATATCTATTAATTATGCAAGAACCTTTTTAAAGATTTTTTATTATAAAAATTTACCCCCAGAAATTGAAAATGAAAGAACAGTGGAATTAAAAATCATCTGTACCTTAATTATACATTAAGAATCTTAAAATCCTTCTAAACTTTTTTTATTCAAATGTAGATATTTTTCCCTTCCAAGAAGGAAAATTATTATTTCATATTTTTTTGCTTTTTCCTTTTATTATATATTCCATATCAATAAATATAATTCTTTTAAATCCCATTTAATGGCCGTTTAACACTATATTGAACAGATATGTAATTAGTCCTAGGTTTCAGAAATTTAAAAAATTGTCATTACAATACCACTGCAAAGAATATTTTGGTGTTTCTATTTTTAGTTACTAATTTGGACTAAAAATTAAGAAGTTTGCTTTACTTCATCTAAAACATTGGTTATTTTATGAATGAACTGCAAGGATTTTAAATAACTTTTCAGTAATTTCAACAAAGAAATTATCTTTAAGGCAAATATGTATGATGGTTTGCAAATCTACTTTTATTATATCTTCACTTTTACCAGTGCCATATGTGTGTTTGTTTGCACAAGTGCTTTAACTACCAGCACCGTAAGAAAAACCTGTGTACTAAAAATGTGAAAATAGTTAGTTTCCTGGTTTGTGTTTTCATTCTCCCAATATAGGTTTTGGATGACAAGCTTGTATTTGCAAAATTACACACCCTGTGGGAGGTGCTCTGTACATAAGTTGAGATACTGCACATAAAATTGCCTCTGAAGCCCAATGATCTGAAAACCCTGTCCTCAGCCTTTGATAATTTCAGCTGTTATCTGAAAGTCCCCCAAGTGGATGAAAGTATCATCAAGCTGGAGCAAGAGTTTTTCATTTCCCTATTTGAGAAGAGCTGCGTGAATGACTTTTATATTCAGGATAGAGATACATTCTTCAATCCAGCCACCAGAAGCTGCATTGTAAGTCTAAACCGAGTTTAGCAGCTGTCTTGGGGGTGATTTAGAGCCTGCTGTTGAATTATCAGTGATTTGGTTTGGTTGGTTTGGTTTGGTTTTTAAAAGCTGCCCATAAAAAGAAAAAAAGAGAAAGAAAAGAAATATGCCTAGAGATTCCTGTTAGGATAATAAACAGTGGCTGGTTAGTTACCCTGTATAAACCACACACTCTCTTAGAATCTTTTTAGGTTTACTTCATCCTTTCTCAGATCAAGTATCAACTAAGGGATAGTGTTCAAAAAAAATTCGGGATTAACAGGCTTGTGAGCTCTGGGATCTGTAAGGCAGCTTTCCCTCCCCATGGTGTAAGTCAAATGGCAGAAATGAAATAAAGCACGTCATGTATCCTCCCGGTGTTAACAGGAAAAGGCTAATGTTCTTGACCTTGTTTCTTCCTGGGTAAAATGAAGACAATATGTCAGGAGGCGAGACGCTCACTTAGGGCAAGAACCATGTTGTTTTGTTCACTGCTAAATCCCAGGCACCGGGAAGGCTGAGTTTAACAAGTGAATGGATGAAATGTAGTTCCCCCAGAGTTACCATGTGGGGCAGTGCGCATTAGCAGCTAAGAGCATAGACTCGAGAGGGGAGGGTACAGCTCAAGTGATGGTGTGCATGCTTAGCATGCATAAGGTCCTGGGTTCAGCCCCCAACACCTCCTCTAAAATAAACCAATAACCCTAATTACCTCCCCACCCCCCACCATAATTACCTTATTATCTCCCAGCCACAAAAAAAAAAAAAAAAGAGAAGTGGCCAAGAGCGCAAAGTCAGGCTGGAACACCTGTGCTGGTTTCTCGCTGTCGACCTTGTAAAAGTCATTTAGCCACTGTGTTTATCAAGTTCCTCATCAATAAAATGGGGATAATAATAGTACCCACCTCGTAGAGTTGCTATGGGGATTAATGAATCTGTGTCAATGTTAGAACAGCCCTGGCTAATAGTAAATACTATGCATCTGTCAGCTCTTTTCATAATTATTGACAGATGTTATTATCAACCAAATAAGTATTAGTTCTTTGTAAGGGAAATGCATTTTAGACCACTTCATTTATCATTTTCTGTAATTCAGGCTTTTCCCTCTGAAATACCATTTTCTGTCTGTGCACTAGGAAGCCACAGGGCTTTCCAAATTTCATCTGTCTGGGTTCTTGTCATGATGGCAATACTGCAGAGTATTGACATTTTTTAGGGACTCCGTCTGAGATGACAGCAACCCCTCAAATTCAGGAGCACTTCTCTAACGGATAACATCTCGCATGAAATGAAGTTTTTATAATGTAACAGCTTCAGACGCTTAATGATGCCATAAATGCAAGGATGTTATATCTAAGCTCTTTAAATAAATCCTGTCATTGAAATAATGGAAATACTGTATTATAGTGCTCTATGACTTTGTTATCTTTGCTATCCATTTATCTGACTCTCTAAGACCAAAGAAAGCAAAGACTGAGATTGATCGTTACTACTGTGTGGTACACGTATTTGTGGATGAAGACAATACTGAAATGCACTGTTTAAGATATTAAAATGGACACTAAACAGCTGCTTGATGCACATGCATGAACAGAACAGGGAGCTGGGTACAGGGAGCAGACACTGAGCTTCCTGGATCAGAGACCCAGCATAGCAGTCCAGCCCAGCCATCCACATGTTTTAAATTTATGTCCCAGCAAAATTAGTAGTGAGAGTCTTAAATGAACTTTGGGGACACTTGCATACAGCTGTCATGATTAATAATGTGGGACACCAGGATCCTACAGTGTTTAGTTGGCGTCTGCGCACATCCAGTTCTTTTCCACTAAAGCCTCTTGTATTTGCTGGTCCCACATCCAGGCTGAGGAATCATCTCATGTGGTGTTTGGGAGGGAGGTAAGTGGAGTCAGGACCCATGCTAAGGCTGGATGGGTAATAATCTGGTTCTAGTACAGGAGAAAGGAACGTAGGTCAGGTGGGAAGGAGAATGACTGGATTTAAATTTTGTTTCTTGAGTAAGCTAAATATATAACATCATGTCAAGTTTCTTTGTTGTTTATATTCCATGTGCTGTCACCGAATATCTACTGAATTGTGGGGACAAAAAAGCCTGGGTTTTAGAATTGACCCTGCCCCTAACCAGCCAGAGTCCAGGTTCCTCTGGGGGTCCAAGGAGGGGGCTGCACCATCAGGTGTCCCTCCACTGTAGCATTTTGGGCACTTGGGTGGCCTAGTTTTTTGGCTTTTGAAGACTGGCCCGCTTGTAGGACATTAAGCATCTGCAAGGCTCTCACCAGGTACCCACGGTGGTCCCAGGACTGTAACATCAAAGCGTTCCTTTCCACCCACCATTGCAAATGACCCTCAAGGGGTTAGTATTAATACTGGGTGAGAATTATGAAAAAGTATATGGTGCCTCCATCCCTCCTGGCAAGTGAGGGCCCCTTATTTACAAATGACCACGAAGTGTTAGCACCACATTTTAACAACAGAACATGTGAAAACGTGGTGACAGTGATGCTCACCTGTTTGCTTCTGCTTCCTAGTGCAACTTCAGCCTCCATCAGAGGACCTCAGCTGCCCCAGCAAACCGGGCCTTCTGTACAGGGAATGGGCTCCTCCTCAAAGCATAGACAAGAAGCCGCCCTTAGATCTCATCAGGTGAGCTGTTGTAGAGAGCACTCCAGTGGGAAGGGCTAAGGGTTGCCCTCATGGCATCTGAGTGTGACAGTCCTCCAAGAGTGTTACCAACCAGGAAGCTCACAGGAGCTCTGAGCTTTATTGCCCCAAGTCTTTTCTGGAGGCTTTATTACAAAGACATGATTTATTGGGTCACTACCGACATGGCTAACCCAAACCCTAACTGTAACTCAAACCTTTCCTTAGCCCTAACCATTGAGCCCATTCCTCTCCTGGTGGTCACTCATTTGTCACAAAGCTCAAAGCACCACTCCTCTAATTACATGGTTGGTGTCTCTGGCTGGCCAATCCCAATCCTGAGTCATCTCATGAACACAAGCCATCCAAGGGTCCACCATGAATAGAAAAGAAACTCCTATCTTGGGAAATTTCAAGGCTTTAGGGGTTGCCATCCAGGAACTGGGACCAAAGACCTACCAAATTCTTCATTAAACAGGAGTAAATGTTAGATTTCACTTAAATTATAAAATAAGAGATGGAGGACGGAGAAGATGGCGGAGTACAGGGACGCTCGTGGCTCACCCTCTCCCACACATACAACAAGACCTACATCTATGGACCCACTCAGCCAACCAGAGAACCTGCGGAACTCTGACAGAACATTGCCCTCTTCAAAAGATAAAGACGCCAAAAATCTGGTAGGAGAAAAGGAAAAAAAGAAAGAACAAAAGGCAAAGCAGCGTGGGACGGGTCCTGTGGGGAGGGAGAGGCAAAGGAGGACTGGCGCTCGCTCGCTGGGTCTCCCCTCTCCAACTGAGAGGCCAGCTGGACGGAGGGGGAGACTCCGAGGCTCTGATCTGTACAGAGCAGCCCTTGACTGACAGAACTAAGTTAAACGGGCACAGAGCGTCTCCTCGACACCTAGCCAGAGACGGGCTGGCAGCGGCGGGCAGGACCAGGCTGCACAAGCCGGGCGGAGGACGGGGGCGGCTGCACGGAGGCAGCCCCGGTGGAACGCAAGGGGCTGCGTGCCATGGCTGTGGGTGCACAGGGCAGAACAACCTGGGCCCTCCATAAAACAGCAAGGTTGATGTGCTCTCGGGGGAAGGGTGCATACCCCCATCTCTGAAAACCTTTGGAAAGTTTTCGGGGGAAGAGAGGCGGGGCTCAGGCACAGCCGCCATATCGCCATATCCTCTGGCGCTTAGCAACCAGGCGGGGGCGGGGGGGGGAACCTGCATCCGCACCGAAGGGCTTAGCAGCCTCAAAGGCCAGACTGAGACTGGCCTACATAAAGCCCGGGGCAGATAGGATCCTTTCATCCTGGTCCCTCAGAGAACTTGCTCCACAAAGACAAACAAGGAGCTGGGTTCTGGCTCGGAGCAGGGACAGGGCTGTTCCTCGGTCCTCCCCGAGCCCACCTGCGAAGCGCCGACCAGGGCAGAGCGTGCAGCCGCACAGATCAGCGGAGCTACCAGCGGAGGCGCAGGTAGAGTGAGAGCGGCCCCATGCCTTTCGGGCAGGAACACAGCCCCTGACCGAGGTCCTGGGAGTGGGCACGACCCACCCTCCTACCCGGCCAGTCTGCAACATCTGACTGCGGCATCCAGAGGGGCAGCGACCCGCCCGCCCACAGCAGAGAGCTGCACCTGACCCAGTGTTAGGAGGAGGCGTGATCTGCTTGCCGACAGGTGCTGGGAGCAGCACAGAAGAGGGCGCCAATGGAGGGCCTCTGAAAACAGCAAGCTGAGCTTCCAAAACAGGATGAAGACAGAAAGACTTCATATTAAAAGCACACAGACTCCAGGAGAACACTGACAACCCCCCATTTTTCTTCTATTTTTAAATCTGTTTTTACCTGTTCTATTTTCTGTTACTCTCTTAATTTTTACCTCTTAATACATTTCTATTTCTCTTGGGTTTTGATGTCCTGTTATTGATTAGACAGAGGTTTCAAATACATCTATTCATCTCCCCCCCTTTTTTTTAAGGTTTTAAAAGGACGTCTCCTCCCGATTAATACTCTGCTTAAACTCACTCTTCTATTATTCATTATACAATGTTCTCAAACCCTCTTTCTCCCTTCTTTTAAAATTCTTTCTCTCTCTCTCTTATTTTTTTTTCTTTTTTTCCTAAGATCTATTCCTAAATAGGCATTAGATAGATTAAACCTTAAGGACCATAATAGACAACTGATACTCCATAAACCACAGTGCCAGAGAGGTATGAGCAAGATGAATCAGAGAAACGTTTCCCAATTAAAAGAACAAGAGAAATCCCCTGAAAGAAAGATCAATGAAATAGACATCGATAGCCTACTAGATCAAAATTTCAAAAAAGGAGTGATCAAATTGCTGAAGGAATTAAAAGAGATAGTGTTTAGAGATATAAAATGTGTCAAAAATGAAATTGAAGCTATAAAGAAGAGCCAAGTAGAATGGGTAAACTCATTGACAGAGATGAGGAATGATCTAATAGCTGTGCAAAGTCAACTAGATAATGCAGAGGAATGAATTAGTGGTCTAGAAGACAGGGTGATAGAAAGCACCCATTCAGAAGAACTACAAGGTAAGCAAATAAAAAATACTGAAAATAGCATAAGGGACCTATGGGATAATATAAAGCATACAATCTTTGCATAATAGGGGTCCCAGAAGGGGAAGAAAGATCAAAGGGGATTGAAAAGGTTTTTGAAGAAATCATGACTGAAAACTTCCCAAACTTAAAGAAGGAATCAGATATCTAAGTACAGAAAGCTCAGAGGGTCCCAAACAGGAAGAACCCAAATAGACCCACACCAAGACATATCATAATCAAGATGGCCAGAGTCAAGGATAAAGAAAGGATTCTAAAGGCAGCAAGAGGAAAGCAAAGAGTAAGTTACATGGGAACCCCCATAAGGCTCTCAGCTGATTTCTCTACACAAACACTACAGGCCAGAAGGAAGTGGCAAGATATATTCAAAGTCCTGAATGAAAAAAAAAAAAAAAGATGCAGCCTAGGATATTTTATCCAGCAAGGCTATCCTTTAGGATAGAAGGAGAAATAAATAGTTTCACAGACAAAAAAACTGCAGGAGTTTAGCAACATTAAACCCATGCTAAAAGAAATATTGAAAGGGCTATTCTAAATAGAAAAGCAGCAGGATGCTGCAGAAAAGAGAAACTCACAACTGGAAAGGTGATAACTCATGAATTACAAATAAAGTAAACACGAAATTATAAAAGAAGACATACAAATCACTGAGAGTGGGAGAGGGAGGCAGGGAAATATAGAATATTTTTTTCTTTCTTTTTTAATTTTTTTTAACAGTAGGATGGGTTTGAGATCATGTTACTATCAGTTTAATAAATACAGTTATAGTAATGGGTTAATAGATTTACAAAAAAGGGTAACCACAAGCCAAAAATTTACAAGGGAGTCACAAAAATTAAATAAAATCCATGATAATACAAAGGAAAATTACCAAACCACAAAAGGAAGAAGAAAGGAATAAAGAGGATATACCAATTCAACTGCAAAGATAAGTTCAAAATGGCAATAAACACACATCTATCAATAATTACTATAAATGTTAATGGACTAAATGCTCCAGTCAAAAGACATAAAGTGGCAGACTGGATAATAAAGCAAGAAACTTCAATATGCTGCATACAAGAGACCCAATTTAGGGAGAAGGACACATATAGATTGAGAGTGAAAGGAAGGAAAAGTTATTCCATGCAAATGGAAAAGCCAAAAAAGCAGGTGTTGCAGTACTGATTTCAGACAAAATAGACTTTAAAACAAAGGCCATAAAGATAAAGAAGGACATTTTATAATGATTAAAGGAATGATACAAGATGAGGATATTACACTTGTTAATATATATGCACCCAATATAGGAGCACCTAAGTACATACAAGAACTACTAACAGAGATAAAGGGGGATATTGATGGGAATACAATCATAGTTGGAGATTTTAACACTGCATTAACATCACTAGACAGATCTTCCAGAAAGAAAATAAACAAGGCAACAGAGAAATTAAATACTACAATAGAAAAACTAGATTTGGTGGATATTTTCAGAGCATTAGACCCCCCCAAAATAGGATATACATTCTTTTCAAGTGCACATGGAACATTTTCCAGGATTCATCATGTACTTGGGCACAAAAGAAACATCAACAATTTTAAGAAGATAGAAATTATCTCAAGCATCTTTACTGACCACAATGCCATGAAACTGGAAATCAACAACAGAGAAACAAAGGAGAAAAAAAGGAAAGCATGGAGATTAAACAATATGTTATTGAAAAAACAATGGATCAATGAGGAAATCAAAGCTGAAATTAAAAAATACCTTGAGACAAATGATAATGAAAGCACAACCACTCAAAACCTATGGGACACAGCAAAGGCAGTGCTAAGAGGGAAGTCTATAGTGATACAGGCCTTCCTCAAAAAAGAAGAACAGTCTCAAATAAACAATTTAACCCACCACCTGAATGAATTAGAAAAAGAAGAACAAAAAGCCCCAAAAAGCAGCAGAAGGAAGGAAATAATATAGATCAGAGGGGAATTAAATACAATAGAGATTAACAAGACCATAGAAAAAATCAACCAAACCAAAAGCTGGTTTTTTGAAAAAGTAAATAAAATCTACAAACCTCTGGCCAAACTCATAAAGAAGAAAAAAGAGAGAGCACAAATTAGCAAAATAAGAAAGGAAAATGGAGAAATTACAACAAACAAAATAGAAATACAGAATATCAAACAAGAATATTATGAAAAACTATATGGAACCAAACTGGATAACCTAGAGGAGATGGACAAGTTTCTGGAAACATACTGTCCACCAAAACTGAATCAAGAAGAATCTGAACACTTGAACAATCCAATCACTAGAAAGGAAATAGAAATAGCAATTAAAAACCTCCCTACAAATAAAAGTCCAGGACCGGACGGCTTCACCGGGGAATTCTACCAAACATACAAAGAAGAACTCATACCAGTCCTTCTCAAACTCTTCCAGACGATTGAAAAGGAGGGAATACTCCCAAACTCATTCTATGAAGCCACCATCACACTGATACCAAAACCAGGCAAAGACACTAAAAAAAAAAGAGAATTATAGGCCAATATCACTGATGATGATGAACATAGACGCCAAAATCCTCACCAAAATTCTAGCAAATAGAATCCAACAACACATAAAAAAGATTATACATCATGACCAAGTGGGGTTCATCCCAGGGACACAAGGCTGGTTCAACATATGCAAATCAATCAGTGTAATACATCACATCAACAAAAGAAAGGACAAAAACCACATGATCATCTCAATCGATGCAGAAAAAGCATTTGATAAAATTCAACACCCATTTATGATAAAAACTCTCGCCAAAGTGGGTATAGAGGGAACATATCTCAACATAATAAAAGCTATATATGACAAACCTACAGCCAGCATAGTACTCAACGGTGAAAAACTCAAAAGCTTCCCACTAAAATCTGGGACAAGGATGCCCACTATCACCACTCCTATACAACATAGTCCTGGAAGTCCTAGCCACAGCAGTCAGGCAAGAGAAAGAAATAAAAGGGATCCAAATTGGAAAAGAAGAGGTAAAAGTGTCATTATATGCTGATGACATGTTACTATATATAGAAAACCCTAAAAGGTCCACACAAAAGCTACTAGAGCTGATTGAAGAATTCAGCAAGGTAGCAGCTTACAAAATTAACGTTCAAAAATCAGTTGCATTTCTTTACACTAACAATAAATCAACAGAAGAAGAAAGTAAAGAAACAATCCCCTTTAAAATATCACCCAAAGTAATAAAATATCTGGGAATAAATCTATCCAAGGAGGTGAAAGAATTATACACAGAAAACTATAAAGCATTGATGAAGGAAATTAAAGAAGACTTGAAAAAATGGAAAGATATTTCATGCTCTTGGATTGGAAGTATCAATATTGTTAAAATGGTCAAACTGCCCAAGGTAATCTACAGATTTAATGCAATCCCTATCCAATAACCCAGGACATATTTCACAGAACTAGAACAAATCATAATAAAATTTATATGGAACCATCAAAGACCTAGAATTGCCAAAGCATTACTGAAGAGAAAGAAAGAGGCTGGAGGAATAACTCTCCCAGACTTCAGACAGTACTATAGAGCTACAGTCAAGACAGCATGGTATTGGTACCAAAACAGACATATAGCCCAGAAATGAACCCACAAACTTTTGGTCAACTCATCTTTGAGAAAGGAGGCAAGAATATACAATGGAATAAAGACAGTCTCTTCAGCAAATGGTGTTGGGAAAACTGGACAGCAGCATGTAAAATAATGAAGCTAGAACACTCTCTTACACCATACACAAAAATAAACTCAAAATGGATTAAAGACTTAAACATAAGACAAGATACAATAAACCTCCTAGAGGAAAACATAGGCAAAACATTATCTGACATGCATTTCAAAAATTTTCTCCTAGAAGAAATAAAAGCAAGAATAAACAAATGGGACCTAGTGAAACTTACAAGCTTCTGCACAGCAAAGGAAACCAGAAGTAAAACAAGAAGAAAACCTACGGAATGGGAGAAAATTTTTGCAAGTGAAACCGACAAAGGCTTGATCTCCAGAATATATAAGCAGCTCATACGACCCAATAAGAAAAAAATAAACAACCCAATCCAAAAATGGGCAGAAGACCTAAACAAGCAATTCTCCAAGGAAGACATACAAATGATCAAAAAGCACATGAAAAAATGCTCAATATCACTAATTATCAGAGAAATGCAAATCAAAACTACAATGAGGTATCACCTCACACCAGTCAGAATGGCCGTCATTCAAAAATCCACAAATGATAAATGCTGGAGAGGCTGTGGAGAAAGGGGTACCCTCCTACACTGCTGGTGGGAATGCAGTTTGGTGCAGCCACTATGGAAAACAGTGTGGAGATTCATCAAAATACTAGGAATAGACTTACCATATGACCCAGGAATCCCACTCCTGGGCTTGTATCCAGAAGGAAATCTACTTCAGGATGACACCTGCACCCCAATATTCATAGCAGCACTATTTACAATAGCCAAAACATGGAAACAGCCTAAATGTCCATCAACAGGTGACTGGATAAAGAAGAGGTGGTATATTTATACAATGGGATACTACTCAGCCATAAAAACTGACAACATAATGCCATTTGCAGCAACATGGATGCTCATGGAGAATGTCATTCTAAGTGAAGTAAGCCAGAAAGGGAAAGAAAAATACCATATGAGATCGCTCATATGTGGAATCTAAAAAACAAAAACAAAAACAAACAAACAAAAACAAAGCGTAAATAAAGGACAGAAATAGACTCAGAGACAGAGAATACAGACTTGTGGTTAACGGGGGGTGTAGGGTGGGAAGGGATAGCCTGGGATTTCAAAATTGTAGAATAGATAAACAAGATTACACTGTATAGCACAGGGAAATATACACAAAATGTTATGATAACTCACAGAGAAAAAAATGTGACAATGAGTGTGTATATGTCGATGAATGACCGAAAAATTGTGCTGAACACTGGAATTTGACACATTGTAAAATGATTATAAATCAATAAAAAAAGCTAAAAAAAAAAAAGAAAAAGATAAATGCCATGAGTGTTGACAGGGGTTACATTGTATCTGTAGATTCCTTTGGGTAGATGGCCATTTTGATAATGTTGTTGCTTCCAACCCAAGAGCATAAGATATATTTGCATTTCTTTGTATCATCCTCAATTTCCTTCATCAGTGTTTTACAGTTTTCAGAATACACGTAACCTCCTTGGTTAAGTTTATTTCTAGGTATTTTGTTGGTTTTGATGCAATGGAAATGTTTATGCCAGTTCTAAAATTCTGGGTTTTGAAGTTAAAAATGAATGAAGGCCAAAAAAGGAAAAATACACTTCTCTCTTATGGGTGAATTGTATTCCATTACCTACATATGGTGAATCTCCTTTATCCATTCATCTGTTGATATGTACTTGGGATGCTTTCATGTCTTGGCAATTGTAAATAGTGTTGCTGTTAATAGTGGGATGCGTGTATCTTTTTGAATTTTTATTGTGTTTGGTTTTATTCCTTTAATAAATACATAAGTTTAAAAAGCTAAAGCTCTAAACAGTCTTAGAGACAATGAACAGTACATACATGTAAGTTTAAAAAATATGTGCAGTAAAGACAGCTGAAAGACTCATGAGGGATTTCCTTTTCTGTGACACTTTCCTTTTTCCTTGCTGCCTTTAGAATTCTATCATTGTCTTTAAATTTTGCTTTTTGAATGATGGTATGTCTTGATGTGAGTCTGTCTCAGCTGATCCTGTTTGAGACTCTCTGATTCCTATGCCTTGATACTCGCTTCTTTCTTCAGATTAGGGAAGTTTTCAGCCTTAATTTTATCCAATGTTTTCTCAGCCTTTTTCTCTCTCCCTGCAGGGACTCCTGTAATGTGAGTGTTACTATGCTTGCTGCTGTCTCGGAAGTGCTTTAAACTCATGTAGCAGGCCTTTTCTTCTTGCTTTTTTGATTGGGTGTTTTTCATTCTGTCTTCCGGATTGCTAATGGATCATCTGCATTGCCTAATCTTCTGTACAACTTGCAGTTCTGCTCTGATTGGTCTTTTTTATATTTTCTAGTTCTTTTGACAGTTCTCCCGGTGCTCATCTCTTCTTTTTCCCAGTTCAGTTATCATTCTTGTTGCTATTGCTTTGACCTCTTTGTCAGGTAAAGTATTTGTTTCTTTTCATTATGGTTATTTTGTTATTCTTTCATTTAAAATGTGTTCTTGTGTCTTCTCATTTTAACTTTCTGTATTTCTGTGAAATTAGGTGAAACAGTTGCCTGCCCCAGAATGAAAGGTGTCCTTGTGTGAGAGCATTCCTGTGCAGTCTTCTGTGCCCAGTGGGTTTGTTGGGAACAGCTGGACCTGAAGTGATCCTGGGCTGCCCTCTTCCCCCGGGACGTGCTGGCAGCCGCTGCAATGGGGGCGGCAGGGCTGGAGTCAGAGGGGCTGGAGCCAGTTCCAGGTTGAAGCAGAGGCTTCTCCTCTGCTCAGTGACTGTTCCAGCCCTATCAGGGTTGGCACGGGGTCCTGTGGGGCTGGAGCAGGATCTCTGTGGGAGTGGGGTTCTCCTGGGTGTGGTGGCAGTCTCTGGTTTGGGATGTGGCTGAGGCCTGAGGGCTTGCAGCAGCACTTCTGTACTGGTTTTACTTTTTCCCCAGTGTGCACACCTTGGCTAGAGGGTGGATTGGGGCCAGAGAAATTGGGGCTGCACCACTGAGCTGGCCCCACCCCGTCAGGCGTGCACAGGAAAGTGAGTTCTGGTGATGGCAGGCCCTGCCCTGGTGCTGGTGCTGTTCCCTGCAGAGTGTGTGCGGGGACACTAGCTGGCCGTGACTGCCGGCCGTCTTTTCAGAGACAGGGCCACACCCACTCCAGCGCCACTTTCTCCCACGGTGTGCACTCTCACTGGCATTGGAGGCCTCCACCTGAGTGGGGAGCAGCACCAGAAAACGGAGGGAGGGAGCAGGAGCCTGGGGGAGTCCGGGGGTCCCCCTGAGCCACCCCTGCCAGCCGGCCAGAGCCCCAGGCAGTGTTCAGCCTGCTGTGTCCCTGCCGTGACGGGGAGTCAGCGGGCCTCTGCACAGGCTGTTCAAGAGCAGTGGCTCCGCATCTTACAGCGCCCCAGCAAGCTCGCTGGTTTTCACTCCAGCTGAGGGGACTGCTCGTCCTGGTTCTGAACCCCGTGCCTGGGTGCCTGACACGTGCTTCAGACCAGGACATAAGGCGTGGGTTGTTGTCAGGGCTGGAGCACCTCTGTGACATCATGCTGTCTGAGCATCGATGCCCACAGTTCCTACTGTCTGTGGCTGGTGGGGAGCCCTGCGGGAGTGGCTGTACATCTGTCTGGCACAGACAGATGGGGCTCGTTATGATCATTCTTTGTAAAGATAGTATAAGGACAGGATATGCCATCTGGTTTTCCAAGGGATTGAATATTATAATGTGTGATGTGCCCCAGCTGCCTCGTGTGAGCAGCATGACTGCAGGTGCTCTGGGTCCAGGAATGCAAACTCCAGTTAAGCCCTTGGGAACCAAAGGAGCAGGTCCTAAAGGAGTCTGCTTACTCTAAATGCTCTTACTCATGCCAGTCATAGGGAAACACCAGATTAAGAAATGGATGCTGCCTGAGTTTAGTGTTGAATTATTATAAAATGTAAGGAACCTACAAGATTCTGGGTAAAAATTAATGCAGTGACAAGTGAAAATGATCCAAGGAGTACATACAGTAAGAAACAGAGTCATGAATTTAATCATCTTGTCTTATTTTCTCAGTGGGTAGTAAATAATTAGGGTTTTGACTAATTTTGTTTTGATTAAACTATAGAATGTGGTCAGTTGTGAAGTGTGAAAGTCTAAGGATGTTTGTAGTAAGGGTACTTGTGATGACACAGTTTTGGGGGTTAATGATTGCTGGAATGGATGAAATCGGCTGGCTGTGTATGCTGGTGGAAGAAGAGACATTGTTGATGCAAGTGGAGGCAGTAACAGAAAGGAGGCTAGTGAAAAGTGGAGGCTGTGTCAGTTGATTCAGGAGAAATAAGCTGATAAGGGTGGTTACTAGGCCATAAGGTTTAGTGTTAATTCAGAGGATATAATTTTGGTAATCGTGTTAATTGTATTACTATAATGTTTGGAATAATGAGTTTTAGCCTTGAAGAAGGTTAAGATTTTGGACACAATCAGTACTGCAGGCGCTGGATCCCACAGCTGTTAGTGACGGTCCCGGTGCGGCCACACAGGCGGGGAGCACTGATGGCAGGAGTTATGCCAGCTCACGTAGAATGGGTGCTGAGCGTGGTGACAGCGGCTGTAATGAAAAATGATGATATTGTGCCATCTAAGCATAGTAATTGGGGATGTTAAGTGTGATTTATATATTAGTATCCATATAGGGTACTGTAAATGCAAAAAGGATAGTAAAATAGACTAATGCCATTTGATAATTATGAAGTTAATTACAGTTTTATTAGTCAAAATGTTTTTGTTTAAAGTAATTATCATACATTCATTCTAATCCTTTTAAATTCATTCATAGGCTAACTTTATGGCTACTAGTAATGTGATTACAGTTTGTGCCATGAAGAGTTTAGTTTTTAGGTTACTCTTCTGAAATGCTCAGGGTAGGGGTAGGAGGAGGGCAACTTCTAGGTCAAATATAGGAAAGTAGTGACGACTGAGAGTAAGTAAATTGAGAAGGTGGGCTTGCTGGCCCTATAGAGTCACATCCACACGTGTGTGGGCTTGATTTTTCTGGACACTGACTAGAGGAGGTCAGAGTGCAGCCAGGACAAGCTGTGAGTCTGGTAGTGTAGTGGTGAGTGATGTCGGTATAAGCTTTATTGTTTCTCCAGTTACAGGAAAAGCTGTAGACTGGAAGTCATTTGTTCTATTTAATACTAAAAGAATAAAATGCTCATCAATAGATAGAGATCTGTAGGAACAATCAAACTATCTACAAAATGCACTATCAGGCCACTGACTGAAATCCAAAATAACGAGATGTATAGGGAAATTTTAGTTGGGACAGGAAGCACAGAACTAGAAAAGTAGAGCCAATAATTTTGTATAGTCAGTGGAAAGTTTTAACCATGAAAACTACTGAGCCAAAAACTCCATCTGAAATTGAATTTTATATTCTTCTGACACTTGCAATAATATAAGTTCTTAGAGGAACTGTAATGAATCAAACTTGAAGAATTGTTTATGACTTCTTTCTGTTAGATGATGGTGAGCGCAAGTGAGGGGAACTTCAGTGGCTCATAGAACTGAAGTATTAAGAAGTTATTATGGGAACTGTGTGTGTGGTCAGTGTGTTGTTAGGTGATGTGAGCACATATCTTTATCTTTTTTCTGATCAGAAGGTAGATGGTCATTTTAGGATCTATGTATATTTGCCTGTGTGTGTGTGTGTGTGTGTGTGTGTGTCTGTGTGTGTGTGTGTGTGGTGAGAGTTTGGTCGTGGGGAGAAGCACTGTGAACTTACCCACCCTGTACTGAGAGCTGTAGGACATCCTTCCCTGCTAAAAATGACCCTGCTCTTGTCACCACATCCCCACCCATGACAGCACTTCTTTGTAATGAATGTACATAATGTCCTGTTTGTCATGGACCAATGCAATGCATCCATTTATAGTTCATAAATTTATTTATAATTTAAATTAAAAGTACTTATATGTATGATGGATTTTATGTTGTTACTCTTATTTACCTTGGTGCCCGAATTAATGGTAATAGAAGACCCATTTCCTGAGACAAAGTTGACTTGCCGTTAAGAGTCAGGATCCCTCATGAACACATCCTCACCGTTTGTCCTGACTGATGCATGACTTAATGTCATTGCAAGAGGAATTTCCCAAGGAAAAGCCAACGGTCTTCCTCAGAACCTCAGGGAGCATGTCACAGGATGGGCTCCAGGTGGAATCGCTTTCCAAGGTAGATCTTAGTTCAGGGTAAAGTTACAGCACTCACCGCCCCGAGACACTTAGGTGATTCACACCCCTCTGTCTTCTCATCCATAAAATGGGTTATTGAGAATGTTGTGTAGTTGGAACACTGCACTTTGAATTTGGTCAGTTGGCACAGTTTATTGCTTAGTGTGAGACCTCAATACCTTTGACCTGATGCTAATTGGTGATTTACAGGGTGTCCCGATTCCTGAGGGTTGGAAGGAATTCTGATTGACAGTAGGAGGAGACCCAGGATCCCTGAAGCCTGCTCACCCTGGATGGGACTCAGTCCCTCCAGGCCAGGGGATCCTGGAGCCAGCACAGTGCCTGAAGCCTGGCTGTGGGAGCAGGAAGGCCCAGCAGTGTGGTTGGAAATGCAGCCCCACTGGGCCTGTGAGCAGTCGGGGTCAACTCCCCACAGGGCAGGAGGGTCTCTCTGACTCCTGAGACTGGCAGGCCCCATGTCTCAGTATTTCTTGATTGAGTGAACACAACCAACCCCCATATCTAGACACCAAGTCTTCCCACCACCCCAAAAGGTTTTCTCAGGCCCCCTCACAGCCAGTACTGCCCCAAAGCACAACTTTGCTTCTGTCCCACCCAGGTAGTTCCTGCCTCCTTGAACCTGTGTGTAAGTGAATCACCCAAGGGCAGTGTAGGGGGTGTGACAATATATAATTATTTTTTATAATTTTATATATTTTGGCAAAAACCATAGGGCTTATTTTTATGCATGTGACATTCATACTTAAAATTAATGTGTCACCTACAAGTGTACTACAGATAAGGACAGCCACATGGGTGTGGCGATGTGATTAAGATGGTGTGCTGTTAAGATCTCCGTCTTGTGGACGTTCTCTCTGCATTTTGTGTGCAGTGCTGAGCGAAGGGGAGAGAGGACCTCCCACCTTGCCTGTATATTTAATTCCTCCTGGTTCTGTCATTGTCTACCTAATATGTTTTTCAGCCACTGCCCAAGGGAAATCCTGGGAATTTGGAAAAGGAGGAGGGAGCACCCAAGAAGTAGGGGGCAGGGGACATCAGTTGGGCAGGACCAGAAAGCATAAGGTCAGAAAACTTTGCAGAGAGGACCCAGGGTTAGATGGCAGTTGGTGGTGGGGGATCAGTTAGGCGGGGCACATTGTAAAAGTGACGTCACCCAGAATGTCCACTGTGAGGTCACAGGGGCAAAGGCAGGTGATTGGTCGAGAGAGGACATAAAGCATGGGGCGTTGCTAAGGCAGCGTTCAGACAGGAGTAGGCTTGGAGGGAGGCGTCTGGTCCCCTCCAGCTGCTCCTGAGAGTCCGCTTGCCTGCTGTTTGTTTTCCTGACCTGCTGACCTCCTGACCTGACTGAACCCTCCTTCCTCCCCTCAAGAGCTTGATTGGCCCTCATCCTTTCTGTGACCCCCTTCTCCTCCCAAGTGCCCAACCCCTCTTCCTGTCACACTCCCTCCCCACCCCATCCCCCACCCCTCCCCTCCCCTCCCCTCCCCAAACCTCCCCTCTCCTCCCCTGTCCCCTCCTCACCTGAGAGGACCAGGACATGTAGGTGATGGGGATGTTCTGTTCCCACGTGCTGGGGTGTACTGGATATGAATATACAACTGTGAGTAAACATCGGGCATCAGGTGTCCTCCTTTTTCCTGGGCTCTTTCACACTGTGGTTAAATAGATACTTTCTCATAGGGTCCTTGATGGGAATGCATCGTTGGTGAAGCCCGAGGCTCTCAGGACAGGTTTCTTGACCAGCCTAGAGTGGCTCTGGCCACCGGCGTCCTCAAGATCTGAGTCCTATCAGGACCTCTTGGACCAAACAGCAGGTTGACAGGATGAAACCTGAATTAGTTACTTTATTGCATCAAAGAAGGAAGTGTGAACATCCTAAAAGCCATTGAGTTGTATGCCTAAAATGGGGGAGTGGGTGAATTATATCTCAGTAAAGCAGTTTTTTAAAAAGCGAGAAACTCCTATTTACTAGAAGACATAGTGAGACTGGCTCCCAGAAAGCTTGTCAGGATCCTGCTTCAAGTTGTGCGTGTTCCGGTTCTGTCCCTGTGTGGTGTGCTCTCCTGTGTGTGCACCCTTCCTGGTGGTGACGTCTGGCAGTCCTGGGAGCAGTGGGGTCTCAGCACTGGGTTGGTCCTGGTCTGTTAAACAGGGAAATGTCATCTCTGCCCTGTGCTTTCTGGTTTGTTAAATTACAGCAACTTTGTTTTTTCTTTGAAGTGTATTCTTTTCAGAAATTTTAATGTAACAAAAATATTCAATAGCCCTATAAATTTTAAAATATTTTTATTGAAGTATAGTCAGTTTACCATGTTGTCCATTTCTCATGTACAACAGAATGCTTCAGTCATATAGGAAAATACATATATTCATTTTCATATTGTTTTTTTTAACATAAATTACTACAAGATATTAAATAGAGTTCCCTGTGCTGTACAGTGTAAACTAGTTGTTGTCTACTTTATAGAGATTAGTATTCATGAATCTCAAACTTCCAATTTTTCCCTTCCCACTCCCTTTCCCTCTGGTAACCATAAGTTTGTTTTCTATGCTCTAAGTCTGTTACTGTTTTGTAAATAAATTTGTCTTTTTTTTTTTTTGATTCCAAATATAAGTGATATCATATGGTATTTTTCTTTTCCTTTATGACTACTTCACTTAGAATGACATTCTCCAGGTCCATCCATTCCCTGTTGCTGCAAATGGCATCATTTTATCATTTTTATGGCTGAGTAGTAGTCTATTGTGTAAAATATACCACAGCTTTTTTTTTTACATTTTTATTGAGTTACAGTCATTTTACAATAGTGTGTCAAATTCTAGTGTAGAGCACAGTTTTTCAGTTATATATGAACATACATATTTTCATTGTCAGAATTTTTTTCTCTGTGAACTAGCATAAGATCTTGTATATATTTCCCTGTGATATACAGTATAATCTTGATTATCTATTCTGCATATGCCTGTCAGTATCTACAAATTTCAAACTCCCAATCTGTCCCTTCCCACCCCTCAGCCCCTTGGCAACAGCAAGTTTGTATTCTATGTCTGTGAGTCTGTTTCTGTTTTGTATTTATGCTCTTTTTTATTTATTTTTTTTGGATTCCACATGTGAGCAAACTCATATGGTATTTTTCTTTCTCTTTTTGGCTTACTTCACTTAGAATGACATTCTCTAGGGACATCCATGTTGCTGCAAATGGCATATTGGTTTTTTATGGCCAAATAGTATTTCATTGTATAAATATACAACCTCTTCTTTATCCAGTCATCTGTTGATGGACATTTAGGCTGTTTCCATGTCTTGGCTATTGTAAATAGTGCTGCTATGAACATTGGGGTGCAGGTGTATTTTTGAAGTAGGGTTCCTTCTGGACATAAGCCCAGGAGTGGGATTATTAGGTCATATGGTAAGTCTATTCTTAGTCTTTTGAGGAATCTACAAACTTTTGCACAGTGGCTGCACCAACCTGCATTCCCACCAGCGGTGTAGGACAGTTCCCTTTTCTCCACAGCCTCTCCAACATTTGTCATTTGTGGACTTTTGAATGATGGCCATTCTGACTTGTGTGAGGTGATACCTCATTGTAGTTTTGATTTGCAATTCTCTGATAATCAGTGATAATGAGCACTTTTTCATGTGCCTGTTAGCCATTTGTATGTCTTCACTGGACAATTGCTTGTTTAGGTCTTCTGCCCATTTTTGGATTGAGTTTTCTTTTTTTTTTTCTTATTTAGTTGTATGATTTGTTTCTATATTCTGGCGATTAAGCCCTTGTCAGTTTCATGTTTTGCAAAAATTTTCTCCCATTCTGTAAGTTGTCTTTTTGTTTTGCTTATGGTTTCCATTGCTATGCAAAAGCCTCCAAGTTTAATTAGGTCCCATTTGTTTATTTTTGCTTTTATTTTTATTGGACCTCTAGCAAATTCTTAGTTATCCCTTTCCTTTTTATCTTGGAGGCTGCCCCCAGGGACTCTGTGTCCAGCTAGGTTGATGGGGGAGCCCTGAGAGCCGAGCTGATGTGAAAATCAGTGGCTGCAACCTCCTGTGATGTTTACAATGAGGAAATGCTCAGGAGGGATGTGACCAGGAGGTGGACGAGTTGTCTTTTTTTTTAGTGACGTGTCCTTGTGAAGAATGTTGATTTCCCCAAAGCAGAAAGTGTCCTTCATGTCTTTAGAATTGTCTAAATATAAAGAAAATTCAGATACATGCTGTGAAATTTTTACTGTGTCAGGATAAATCACCTCCACACCCTAAAAAAGAAAGACTGAGAACACCTCATGGATTTAAGTGGTTTGTTCTGATACGCTTCCACCAGATTCTTACAGACCTGGAAAAACTGAGTGTCAGGAACAATCTTTGCACTGAAGCAGAATCAATGCCACATGAACACTCCACCCAAAGAAGAGTCTGTTCTGTTTCTTTTGAGCCTACTAAGGAGGGCGTTTCTAGGTCATCTTTGTTGGGATTTTTTCCCTCAAAGGGAATGAGGCTGAGTTCTCACAGGTTAGTCAGCCCTCTTTCCCTACCACATCTTTGAGCATTTGGATAAACTAACTTGTCCTTCTCCACCGTTGCTCATGGCCGCTGACAGAACCTGAGTCCATCGGCCCTGATGGATAGACTTTAGGTAGGAGGCAGCTGCTGACGTCAGCACTCAGACATTGCCGTGTGTAACAAGCATGCCCATGGTGGAGGGGGTTTTACCAGTTAGCGACTACATGGTGTTTGTTTTTGTGCCTTTTATCTGCATGTCTCTCCTTTGTGCTGAGATCCACTGCTCTCTCAGATGGCAGCTATGCAAAGACAGTGCATGTTTTCCACCAGCACACATTTTACTGACCCCAACTGTGAGAGCTGACAATGACAGTGTTACTGATTTCAGAGGCTGCTTTCTAGAGGGGTTTTATTTGCACAAGACTGAAACTTGGTGTCTAGATAAAGTACAAATTACATTGTGCATTTATTCCCTCCTATAATACTTATAAATCTAGTATTTACAAAACTATGTGTTTGGCTTTTGTTTTGGTGACTGAACATTCCAGAAATACAAATTAATTTTCTTGGTGGCTGTTAATGGACGTAGGTGCAGTACTGTGAAATATGCATGTAAATTATTTTTACTGATTATTTTGAGTTCTCTTTTTATGTAACTTCATTCTTTGTGTAATCTTGTATAATATGATTAAAACTCTATTATACAAATCCCTATTTATTTCAGAAGTCTGACATTACATGCTCTGGTTCAGAACCAAAGTGAATATTGAAGAAAACCTCCATGGTTTTTAGATAGTTGGGCTAAAATATATCATTAATTTTTGCTGGAATAGTAATTTTGACATTATTCTAAGAGCTGGTCTGCTTTCTCACTCATGTCCAGTCTATAAATGTAGAAATACATCTCTGTACATCTCTCTGTATTTTAACACATACCTTCATTGCTCTTTCCCCATACATGTTGGGTGTATTTTTGGAGACATTTCATAGGGGTTTGTCCAGGTACTTCATGAACATACAATAGAAGATGGAGGCGTCCCATGCCCTGTAGGTTTGTGTTTGCTTATTTTCAATTTCAAGTTGGCTTCTACATTCATAAGTTAAGTTCTGTTACCTATTTTAAAAATATTTGCAATGTGCCTGTCAGCAAAGTCAAATCTCTAACATTTTGTGTATCATGTATTTGACGTATGTGTGCAGCAGTGAAACTATTACCAAATCAAGGCAGTAAACATGCCCACACTCCCAAGAGCTCCTTTGAACTCAAGTGTCCCTTCTCGCCTCTCTGTGGAGCTATCTGAGGATGTGGTTGAGGGTTTCTAAAGATGATTCTCTGTGACATATACACTGGGAATGTCTTTGAGGTTCCTCATTATATCTAATATCTTTTCAGATCCTCGACACTCTGATTCTCCTTTTCCATCCTGCGTCTGATGTTTATGAACTTCTGTGGAAGCTTATTCTTCTTGCTGCCTCCTGGGGAGTTTCTATTTTTCTCTTGTTCGTCTGGAGGACCGTCCTTGCTGTAAGTATTACTAAAGTACCTGACAGTGTCCTTTTAATCACACCTAATAGGAATTTATATAGTCACTGGACATTTTATTTGCCTGCCTGGGCCAGAATCCAGGAGTCTTTTCTTTGTTTCCTTTTAGATTATTAACTTGAACACAAATTAGTTTTGAAATGGAAATTTGTTGCAAAATCTTTATAGTAAGAACTCATTGAGCAAGACAACAGTATGTTCTCAATGAGACAATGGCAATTTATAAACTCTTCTCTTCAATAACAAAACAGGAAGGTTAAGTATTTGGCGAGTCCATCTATCTCTCCACCTGCCCCTGCCTGTGTGTTGGGTGACAGGGGACAGGGAAGCTCAGTGTTCCTGAGCAAGTGTGAAGTTAAGGGAACATCTGTGGTTTTCTGTTTGCCCTCCATGGATGCATTCTTCTATTGCCTCATTATTGCCACTGGATCTTCGACACTGTGATGATTCTCCAATATCTTGGCAAGGTTAGGGGCTGGCCTCAGTCTCTGATCATCACTTAAAGTTTTGAATGAAGAAATATGTGTTAAGGGTCAGGGAAATGTGTCTTTACATGGTATTACAGTGGAGTCCTGCCTGGGTTTTTCTGGACTATTACTCTTCATACGATGACTTGTATCTGAGTCAAGAAGCACGTTCGCTTCTTGAAAATGGTCGCTGTCCGTCCTGCTGCTGTGTGGGCTTTTACTACAGCCATTACTCACTTTCATTCTCGTCTGATGTCTCATTTGATGTCCGTTTGTTTTTAGTGGTCTTGACAAATCTTACAACCTCATATGTTACAATTGCTTATCAATTCAACAGTCAACTCTGTATAAGATTTCAGAAAACCTTTCATTGAATGAAAGGGGTGCATCTTAATCTTAGTATAAAGATTTTGCCTTTATTTTTCTAGTTTTCTCCTCTCTGTCTCTCTCTCTCTTTTGAAGGTTACACAACTATCCAGGTTCTGGACTTAAGTGTGGATGTTTGGTTTGACAAAAAAATTAGATAAATGATGCATTGCAACAACATATCATGAAAATAATATAGTTCAGTGTTGTTAAATGTGAATATGCGTTATGAAAATTGAATAGAGTGATGTTTATTTAATAGAATGTAAGCAGATCTTTTGTTCTAAAATAAGTTATTTACCATTGTGCTATCAGAAATGGTGAGTGAAAGATCATGCCTTAAGTAGGAAATTCTGATTTTTCCTGATTTTTAATCATATTAATTGTTATGCTGTACCAAAGTGATAATTGTGATTTCAATGGATTACTGTTTTGATAGTATATTAGAAATTATAGATTTACTAATTATATGTTTTGACTTCAAATTTAATGTTTCTTCCTCTCCTAGGTAAAGCCTCCAGTGTGTCAAGGTAAAGTATTAGAGTTTAGTTTCCTTTGTAATATTTTCTCAATACCAGGATTTGATGTGGATTTTAATTCAACTAAGAGTAAACTCAATGACTTCTGATGTCTAACTGACTTCTCAACTCTTGAAAATTTTACTCCTGCAATGGTGTCTAAATGACATCGTAGAGGAAGTTGACATCTATTGAGCTAAGAGGCCAGGAGGGTCACAGGAGTAGGGAGACTAGGATGAGTTTAATTTTGCATAGCAACCTTGAGGAAGCAGGTGATGAGAAGAGTCTAATGTTCAGAGTGTGTCCCTAATATGAGCTGGCTCTTGGTGAAAAGTAAAGATGCTGAAACACTACTTGAGCCTGTCAGGACTCTCCAGGCTGAGGGAGGGATGCAGATGTAGCCAGGCGGTGTGTGTCACAGCAGAGGGGCATCCATGGGCTGTGACTCATAAGTGAAAGGAGCCATTCATGGCAGTGGGGACTTAATGGAAGTGATTCAGCCTGAGGATGATGCTTTCTATGCAGGCTTCACACTCTGCTGACCGAGTGGGGCTGTGCGTGATGGGCAGGGTGGCTGCCCGGCACTCAGTAGGCCCTCAAGGGCTGCTGTTGGTGACAGTTGATGCAGAAGGGCTGGTGCTGAGAAGAGGGATCTCAGCATCAGAGCATCACCACTGGGCAGACAGAAGACGCGTGTGCACTGTGTGGTCAGATGAGGGACTTAGATGCCTGAGAGAGGAGTCTGGTTCTGAGGGCTGCGTTCTAGAGCTTCACACATGGAGTCGCCTGTGACTGGCTGTTTTACATGTGCTGCTTTCCTGAAGCAGTGATGGTAACATTCTCATCCTGGCGATAGAAAAGCTTGTCATTTAGGGCCTGTGTGTTATCCAGGTCCTCCAGTGACTAGGTGGGGAAGCCCACATGGTACCAAAGTGTTTAATTCCAGCGACCTTGTCCTTCAGGGCCCCCAACATGATTTTCATGAAAGACGATCTTCCAGGCAGCAGGAAGACACTGGAGGCCAGTGCAGGCCCAGTCAGGCAACGTTTTGAACTTGCCTTCTGTGGTGTTGCAGATAGGGCCTGGCTGTGGGGTGAACCTGCGTGGGATATGGGTTCTATTTTTTTAAGCAGGGGCATGTTTACTTACCTTAGCAATTGGAGGAGAGAATGTTAAGGGGACAGGATTCTTGGTTTTTCTTTTTCATCTCTGTTGATGTCAGAAGTATTTGAATGATTGAATTTTCTAAGAATGGTGCTTATAGCTGGGAGAGAATTTAGGGGAAGACTTTTTATTGTGTTTCTGCATCTTTGAAAAAAATTAAACTAGGAATCTCAATGATCTCACATTTAGAATGCCACTAAGATTTGCTTCCTTTAGGCACAGTAGAAAAGCTAAAAGGTTAATTATACTCATAGTGCCAGCCAGATATGTCTCTACTGTTAATAAATCATGATAATTCTATTCTACTGGGTTTTCTTGCCAATATGAGAAATTGCTTCATCTCCTTTTAGTTACTTTAAAGCAGATGACTGAGCAGAGCAAGAATTTGGAGAATGAAAACAGAGAACTTGCAGAAATTATATCTGCTTGCGTGCAGAAGGTATCCTTGTCCTTTTGCTTTTTTTTTTTTTTTGGGATTTTACCTTCAGTTCCTCCCCACTCTGGCAGTTCAGTTATTTGGCTCTCTTTTCCTTCATCCTACTGTCCTGTTCCATGTGTTCCATAAGAGGTCTAGGTTCAAACCAAGTGTCCTAGATAAAAAAAAAAAAAAAAAAAAAACAAAAAACAAAAAACAAATTTCTTCTGTAGAGCACAGGGAACTCTACTTGATATCTTGTAATCTATAATGAAAAAGAATGTGAAGACAAACATAGGTGTATATATATATATGTAACTGAAACATGCTGTACACCAGAAAATTGACACATTGTAACTGACTATATATCAGTAAAAAATAAACAAAGCAAGTGTTGTAGATGTAAAGCATCACTTTCTGTATTAGTGGAAGGGGTCACACACAAGATAGGTTCAGCTAGCAGTGTAATTAGTATTTGTAATTCTGTTTCCTTCATTACATTTTTGCATAGACCAACAACGCAAAGAAATGCTTAGAGGAGGCCATCAGGCAAAAGAAGCTGCCCTCTGAGAAAGCACTGAAGTTTAAGGTACGAACCTCTTGTTAGATTACATTCTGAAAATAGAAATGAAAGTAATGAGTAATTGTTACTAATTCAATGTTTCATTGAATGAGAGCTTGAAAGCCATTGAGAAGGTGAATGAAATTTTGAATGACATCATTCAGATTGTTCGAGCTAAGCTGCAGGCAGTGAAGGACCAGAACGCCAAGAACCCACACCTGGTAAGAGCTGCCACTTTGACCATAGCCAGGCTTCTGAGGCTTTTTGTGCCCTGGGCGAGCTGCGTGCACCTGCTCCTCCTGCTTTTGACCACAACAGAGTGTGAGAGCCCAGGAGCGGAAATTCCCTGTGAACAATGACCCAGAATTTCATGGACTAAAACCTCTGTGACTTTTTCTATTTCAGAGACTAGGAAATATGTCTTATTTTCACAACCTAGAGAGTTTTCTCACCACTCACACTGCCCTCCAAGATACACAGAAGATGCCAGGAAATACCTGAGAGGTTAAGGAAGTTACTAGACTAGGTGCACAGTTCCTTGCCCTGTTGATGTTAAACAGAGAATTTTCCATGTGAATTTGGGTAAACTTTGTTTATATTTCACCAGCAACACTCATTTGTGAGCTCTTTGACATGAGCAGTTTCCCACCCTTGCTTCCTCTTGTCGTCCAGTCATGCCCTCCATTGTCCAGGGAGGAGGAAGCCTGTGGAGGTGAGGAAAAATCTGTGCCTGGAGGTCTTTTTTCCACATTTCTTTATGGGCTTGACATTTGTCCTGGGCCCAGCCTGTATCAGCTGCCATCACAGGAAACTTAGGCGTAGTTGTGGGTACTGGCTGAGAAGGGACAGGATTCCAAAAGGGTTGAAGAGAAGCAACTGCCCATCAGAACAAACCAAGACTTTCTGGAAGAGATTGGCAGGCTGGCAGTGGAAGAGGACCAGCTGAAGAAGGAAATGCAAGATGCAAAGGGTCAGAATGAGCTGCTAGGATGCCCGTTGCTAGAACTTGAAAGAAGAGGCCCTGTCTGTTGTAAACTCTCAAATGGAGCACTGTCTTCAGCCCCAAACCGAAATTCAGGGAAAGTCTCAGATGCTTTCAAGCATATGTAAGGGAACATATAACACTTGCTTTCTTTTCTTTATAAAATTTGTATGTTCAGAATCATTTCACTGCCTTAATATCTTCTGGAGAGAATGCTCACCAAAGTCTTTGGACATGTACCAGGGCTAATATATTTATTTTCTATGGTTTGTTTTGCAGTTAACAAAATACTTTGTTTCTGGAAAAAAAAATTACACTTTTTAAACATATCACCCTGAGTTTTCATTGAAATCTTAGTACATACTTTATTTCTGTCCTGTGTGAAGATACTGGAAAAAGGAACATCTCCAGAGAACTTGAAAGGTGCTGTTTCAATGAACACTTCAGGAATTTGAGGTAAATGCCTCCAGTTGCAGCAGGATTTCCACTGTACACATTAGCTTTCACAAGGAACAACAATCTCATGTCTTAGAAGATTAAATGTTGATATCTACTCAAATTATTTTTCTTGGGAATTTAGTCACCAATGAGAATGTTTTAAGTTGAAATTGCTCTTAATAAATCTCATGTCTGTGAAGCCACAGTGAAATCTGAAGAAATGCATGTGCAGGAGGACGTTCAGCTCAGCATCAAGAAGAGAGTAAGGATTGTTACTCACCCCCAGAGATGCTTACCTCAGAGAACCGAGCATCACTGTGTCAGTGTTTAATTGTGCTGTAACGCAAGGAAAGCAGATGGCCCATCTTAGCTGATTCCAAGCGTATGATTCCTCTCATGTTAAGTATGTGCACATTGCTGTGGATCAGTACTTCTTGAATGTCTTCTCATATCTATCTTACAGCCAGGTGTTTCGAAGACCAGATCTGAGGATTCGATGCAGCGAGCTGTGACAACAGGGGACTGCAGCCTGGAAGGTATGTTGCTTGTTGGGAAGAAAACCTTACATACAGGATTCCTGGGAGATGTTGTGGCTTCAGTTCTAGACCCCTAGAATAAAATAAATATAATAAAGAGAGTTAAATAACTTATTTTTGGGGTTTTTTTTTTTTTGGTTTTCCAGTGCAAAGAACAATTAAGTTTACACTATACTGTAGTCTATTAAGTGAGCAATACCACTGTGTCTAAAAACCCCAATGTTCATAACTTAATGAAAATACTCTTTATTACTAAAAACTGCTAGCCATCATTGGAGCCTTTAGTGAGGTTTAATCTTTTTGTTGATGGATGGTTTTTTTTTTAACTTTTTTTTTATTGAGTTACAGTCATTTTGGTGGATGGCCTTGAATTAACATTGGTGGCTGCTGACTGGTCATTGTGGCAGTTGCTGAAAATCGGTGTGGCTTTTGCAATTTCTTAACATAAGACCACAATGAAGTTTGTGACAGGATTCTCTCTTCCTTTCAGGAACAAGTCCTCTGTCACAGGCAATTTGACACATTTTACACACAGTAGAAATTCTTTCCAAATTGGAGTCAGTCCTCTCAAACCCTGTGGTAATTTATCAGCTAAGTTCATACGCTCTTCTAAGTCCTTTGTTATTTCAACCTTCTTCACAGCATCTTCACCAGTTGATTCCATCTCAAGAAACCAATTTCTTTGCTTGTCCATAAGAAGCAGCTCCTCATTCATGCACATTTTATCATGAGGTTGCAGCCAATCAGTCATATCTTCAGGTTCCACTTGTAACTCTAGTTCTCCTGCTATTTTCAGCACATATGCAGCTCCTTCCTGCACTGAATTCTTGAGCCCTTCAAAGTCACACATCAGGATTGGAATCAATTCCTTCCAAACCCCAGTTCATGTTGATATTTTGACTTCTTCCCATGAATCACGAATGTTCTTAATGGCATGTAAAATGGTGAATCCTTTCCAGAAAATTTTCCATTCATTTGCCCAGACCCATCATTGGTGTCACTGTCTATGGCAGCTAAAGCCTTCCAAAATGTATTTCTTAAATAATAAGACTTGAAAGTCATAATTACTCCTGATTCATGGGCTGCAGAATAGATGTCGTGTTAAGCATGGAAACAGCATTCATCTCATGCATCTCCATCAGAGCTCCTGGATGACTTGTGCATTGTCCATGAGCAGTAATATTTTGAAAGAATTTTTTTTGTGTGTTTTGTTTTGTTTTCTGAGCAGTAGGTCTCAACAATGGGCTAAAATATTCATGTTGTAAATAGATGTGCTGTCATTCAGGCTTTGTTCTATTTATAGAGCACAGAGTAGATTTCACTTGATTCTCATGGGACATAGGATTTTCATAATGTTAATTGAATATTGGCTTCGTTAGCCGCTAACGGGAAAATCAGCCTGTCCATTGAAGCCTTGATGCCAGGCGCTGACTTCTCTCCAGCTGTGATGGTGCTGGGTGGCCTCCCCTTGCAGTTCTCTGCATTGAAAACCTGTTGTTTAGTGCAGCCACCTTCATTAGCTGCCTTAGCTTCATCTCCTGGAGCACTTGCAGCAGCCTCTGAGTCAGCTCTTCCCGCCTTACCTTGCACAGGTATGCAGTGGAGATGGAATCTTGCCTTAAACTTCATGGGCCAACCACTGCTGGTTTCACACTTTTATTCTGAAGCCTCTTCACCTCTCTCAGGGTTTATAGAATTGCTGAGAACTAGGGACTTCCGCTGGATTAGGCTTTGCCTTAAAGGAATGTCATGCCTGTTTTAATTAAAATGATAAAGAACCAAATATTTCAGAAACTACAAAAATGTGACACAGAGATAAGAAATGAGCAAATGCTGCCAGAAAAAAATGTCACCAATGGAATTGCTGTACTCAGGGTTGTTACAAATCTTCAATTGTTTAAAAATATGCATTACCAGGGAGGGCAATAAAATGAAACATGCCTGTAATAGCAATGAATTTGCACTGGGAAGGTAAAAAGGGGATTCCTGCCTTCAGAATTCTCTCCTTTCTCCACTCCCCAGCACAGCCAAGCTCTTGAGTGCACATGTGCACACACAAAGCCAGTTGTTTTATGTTTATAGAGGGTAAAAAGAAAATGCAAGACCACCATGCTGCATCGGGATCTCTGAAAGAACGTGAGGAAGACGGTTTCCAAAGGCAGTTGAAGAAAGTAAGTGTCCTTGATGAAATCAGTGGACAGAGATCTATGGACACTGAAGGGTAAGACATTCCCGTGTTAATTATGACAATGTGTGAATGAATGTGTGGAGTTATGTGGATATTGTAATATGTTTCAGAATACTTACCACCATATTTTCTTTACCATATTCAATCAGTACAGATGTGCATTTATTTTTCGACCTTGATTTCTGTAATCTGCTGCTTCTGTTCATTCTAACTGGTTACCAGAGTCTTGTTTGTATTTAGTTTGAGATTTTAGCTGGTTCTTGGACCAGATTTAGTCACTTCATTATCTGGATCCCCCTAGGTCCATTTTTATTGTCCTTAGGTTTCAACCACATCAAAGTGTCATGACCTGCCATGTGTCTATCATTTTTAATAAACTCTAGACATTGGGTAGAAAATAGAGAAAATTTGAGGCCTCGTGTGAGGTTAACTTGCTGCAGAGAAGGTGGGCATTACAGCTGGCAGGTGGTCAGGGCGCCAGCAGCGCTACATCCTGTTAACCCGGTTAGCAGCTGAGATCAGTCAGTGCAGCCAGCTTTCGTGAGGCCCGTGTGTCTCCTGTCCACCTTTGTTTCTGGCATATAGCTCTCGTGGATCCCAGCTAAGTCCTGTGGGTCTCTCTAGGGATCACCTTCGCTGACGGACAGTGAGCTCAAGCTGCCTGACTGTGGTGCCTGTGCGTAGGGGGCACCGGCTGCTAGGCTGCTCTGCATCTCAGTGGTTTCCTCTGCAATTACCGGGAAGGTGGGCCCAGTCCTGGGCTTTCTTCTTCTCCATCTTGGCCTCATGTCCCTTTCTGGCTTGTTAGCAATTTGGTACATTTGATCATGGATTTCATAATTTGTCCAGAGTTTCCTGTCATTCTCAGGGAGAGGTCATGGACATCACACCCATTAACCCGCTTTCAAAAACAAACATTTCCTTATATTTCCTAAAGGATCAGGTTTTGCTCCAGGTTTTGACTGAAATCTGGGCTCTCTGTGGGAGAAATCAAACAAGTCATGAACGCTTGCTTTACCCTAATGTGTTTGGTTTTGATGACTTGGTCAGACCCTGATTCCCACGTTGAAACACAGTGAGCTCGTGCTGTCCCAGGCACAGGAACCTGAGCCTGGTGGGGGGGCACAGAGCACACCTCACGTGGGCTTTTCCTGTGTGTTTACTTTATGCATAAATGATTAGGGGTGGGGACGCTGAAGGGAAGCCCAGATACCAAACACTTGCCAGAGGCCTGAGTGTAGCTTTTTCATATTTATTAGTGGGGGTACTTTAATTCTTTCCTGTGTATTTATCAGCCTGAGCATTTATGGGGAAGGGTGAAAGGAACATGGAATTCTTCCCTTCCAGTTTCTGGGAGGGAAACTGGCAGAATTTCAGAGTTTCTTTCCCCTCTCAGGAAGGTGGACATGAACGGATGTGAGCTGGTGGGAAAGCAGCAGCTGTTGGCAGCAAAGGAGGAGGCAAAATTGGCTGAAGAGGAGACAAGATGGTACAAGTGAGTTCAGCTCCTCTGCACCTGCGGCTCTGAAAACACCTGTTGGATTTTTTGAAAACTTTTCTAAAATGTTTAGACACAATATCATAAACTGACCCAAACAAAAGACATTTGTATACATGGCTTCACACAGGAGGAAAAGTGTTAAGTTTTACATATGTTAAGTTAAACGTTTAACTTTAAAAATTATTAAGTTACTAAGAATTTCCTGGTCCCAGTGCTGGCCAGACTGAGAGGAGAGACGGTTCACAGAGATGTTTCTGAAGGTGCTATAAACCGTTCTCACCCTGAGGATAGCAGTTTAGTGTAGCGTCATTCGGACCAATAAAAATTCCCGTGCTGCTGGGGAGACCCTGGTGTAAGAAGTAGGGTCAGGATGTAAGGAAGGGAAGAATCAAGCTTTGTGATGAAAGGTGCTCAGCACAGGACACGTGAGGGAAATGCTGAGAACGGGAGGGGGAGTTGTGTCAGCACAGAACCGGGCAGGCGTTCAGTAACAGTGACGGAAAGAGTGGCTGCAGCGACAGCTTTGCACCTGCTGTGCTTCTGCAGCCGTGTGCAGTGTGTCTTGAGCGGTGAGATGATGTGTGTGAGTGTGCAGTGCAGATAACATGGACTGGGGCAGATTATTTAACAGCATACCCAGCATTGTGTCTTCTCTGATGGAACAATTTGTAACTCATAGGATAAGACTTGAAGAATGTCACGGGCAAATGCGGGAAGCAGAGATCATTTGGAGACACCAGGTAACCTGCTTTCCTCCTGACACACCGAGTCCTCAGCACCTGATGCAGACAGTTATTGTGGCCCTGAGAACCCCTAGCCATGGGGTGTTTCTTGATGTGTTGACTTTTTCAGGTCACTCTTGCCGAGAAGAAGGCCCAAGACAGCTCAGTAAGAATTTGTTTCCTTCCTTCCCTTTGTGCACAGTCGGCCACTACTGAACGTGGATGTGTTTTTCTCCCACAGCTCAGGGCTCAGGAGCTGGAGAGGGAAATCTCTGAATTGAGAAGGGAAAACTCTGACCTGAGAAGGGAAAACTCTGACCTGAGAAGGGAAAAATCCTCTGAGCTGAGAAGGGAAGTTGCCCACCTGAAACAGAGGTACAGAATTTTGACACATTTTTACTAGTGTTTTGAGATTTTTAAGGACTGGTTGTTTTGTGCTTAGTAGAGGAATTGGTGGTGTAATTTGTATTGAAGCCATTCTTTATCTTTAAGATTGGATGCAATCTGCAGACGGAGGCAGGCAGAGGAATACATGAGGCAGGATCCCACTCCAGGAGGACTGTACAGGCTGCACCCTCCCCTGAGAGGTAAGGAGCGCACTGTGAAGTGCAGCAGCTCCATTTCTGCAGCAGGAGCCGCCCAGTGGGCTGCTTGACCCCATGGGTAGTTGTCGGGTTTCCTGGACACCACACCACACACTCACTGTGGGGAACAGGTTCACAGCTGAGTGACAAGATGCTGTTTTCTTTACATGCCACCAGCCAGCAGGGCTCTGTCCCCTGTGAGCGGTGGAGCTTACGCCCCTCCAGGGACTGCGGGCCACCCCCCAGTCTCTTGGTTGCCTGGCGTGGCAGGCATGGCTGGTTTCTGTGCACTAGAAGACATGAGTGTCAGCCCTCTCTTCCCGCCTGGACACGGTTTTGAAGGCTGAATTTTCTTCTCATTTCAGGAAAATAACATGGATGACGTTTTAGAATGAAGGCAGTATGTCATAACGAGAAAAACATTTTTCTTCATTTGCCTTGGTGGATAAATATTCTATTCAAGATCTGCTTTAAGGCAGCAGGCATTTCTTCACTAATTTTGCAGGTCCCTTCGTTCTTATAATAAAGCTTGCACAGTGACCTAGAATAGCCAGTTAGTAAGTGACATGACAACGTAGCCTCACTCCCCCAGAGTTAACATGTAACTCTAAAGTCTCCCACCAGCTACTCCATGTAACTCACCATTCTTTTGCCGATTATTACAACATGAGTCATTGAGGCTACTTCTTTCATAAATGATTACGTGACATCTGGTCACTTATACAAGACATGCGCTGTCAGAGAGAAGGCTTTTAACAGTTCACCAACAGGCTGAGGAGGAAGAGGTGGAGCTCACAGTCAGGGGTTGTTGATACTCTTCCTACAAAAGACCCTTCTTACTTTAATGTATAATCTGTATACAGACTGATTTGCCCTGAAGTGTGCTGTGAGTCCACTGTGTAAGTGTTGGTTGCCAGTGATCTGAGCCCTGAGACACCATCCAGGGTGATTAGCTATGAAAACAACTAAATCTAGGCCCTGTGGTGTCCTTGTCCTCGTAATGGGACAGGGGTCCAGTCTCCCCTCGTCCTCGGGGTCAACTGAGGTGGAAGGGAGACCTGCGGCCTCTGTGAAGAGCCCGGGGCGTGGGCGGGAGTGAGAGTTCCTGTAGGAGGGCACGAAGGGCTCGGCTCGTGCTTTCCCCGCATGGCATCTGTCAGATAGAATCCGCCTTCAGCGCTGCTCTCACTTCACAGCTTCAGGGCCGGGTGGCACCCCTGTTAGGAATGGCACCGCCTTTCCGGCTCAGGAGGCAGAGGAAATCAAAGTAAGTAATTTTATTCACTTGTGTTCCAGTGGTCATTTTGTATTGAATAATCTCTGGAACTAGCATTTTCCTTTTGAACAAACCATTCCTGCCTTTGCCTGTGGATTGGGAATTAGGGGATAAGTATGCCCAGTAATCACAGTGAAGTTTAGGGAAAGTATTTTATCGCCAAAGCCTCCTGAGCAGCCCAGGCTGCAGGCAGGACCAGCGCTGAAGGAGTGCAGACAGCGTAGCTGCCAACTGGGCACCCAGTGCAGGGGAGGGGGCACGGTGACGACGATTGCTGCGTTGGGTTACGGCACTTGTCGGTGTTGGCGTTTTGTCTGTCATTCAAAAAACCCATCCCTTATGTATGGCAGGTCACCCCGTGGGAAGGAGAGCCCCAATATTTCAGAGGAGCAGCCCACGAGGACTGCCCCGTGAGCGGCCAGTCATCGCCCAGCTGGGCACCTGAACCTGGTCCCACTTGGTGCCCTGTGCAACCTCGCCCCCCACCGCCAGCTGCTCCGCTCGGTAAGAGGAAAGCATAGTCCTCTGTTTCTTCCTTGAGTCACTGCAGAAGAAGGGCATATCACACTCCGGGGCTTGCCCGTGCACGGGCGGCAGTGACTGGGCTCACGGTCTTGGACCTTTGGTCCCTTAGCAGATGCACTTGATGGACCGGGTTTTCCCCGTCCTGCCCTAGGGAGCGAGGTGTCTGTTGTAGAGGGAAAGAGGGTCCTCTGATGGAGGGCAGACGTGTCAGTTCTGCACACGGGGCTTCAAAAGACACCACGTTCTGGGCTCCCTGGAGGACAAGCCCGCCCCTGTCACTGTCTGCAGCGAGTGGAGCCCTGAACTTCCACAGCGGATGATCGGTTATGGAAGACACACCGGAACCCGGGGCTTGTGGTCTCTTCAGTCAAGGGTCCTGAGACCTGTCTCCAACTCTGTCTGATGTGAGACTTAGTGAGATACGGGGAAGAAGGCCTCAAAGATCCTTTACGCTTCAGCAAACTAACATGTTTTGTAAGGCAGTGAACCGTGAAAGAGTGTTTTATATTTTATTTTATCTATGCCGAGAAGCTAGTTGACTCGGGGAAGGACAAAGTTAGTGGTAAATAGAATGCTTGCTTAGCATGCCGAATTCCGTGTGCTCATTCCCGGTACCTCCATTTAAAAACAGAAGAAAAGAGAAAACAAAAACAAGAGCAAACTTCAAATGTTAGAAATACATAGTCCTCAAACCCAAATTCCATATCCATTCTTTTTACGTGTTTTCATCTTAATACTTGTTTTGAAATATATCCCAACAGTGACTTAAGCATTTTTTCCAGTAAATGCTCTAACTCTTTGAAAGTTTTTCTGCCACTTTTGTTGTGACACATCCACGAACGGAGATAGACGCACATGGTGGTTTTAATATACATTCGTGTATATTCTCATTAATGTTCCTGTAAATACATTTTACATATTGTGTGTCAGTGCGCCACTTTAAAGAAGAGAGAGGAAGAGAATCTTCCTGGGATGAGGTACAGTCTCTTGTTGTTAATGTCCTTGTGTGACTATATAAGTACCAGGGGATTCTGAGACATAAACCGGGGGTTGGTGTGAGTGTGCATTTTCACATTTGCATCTGCTGAAGAAAATTTTTGACTTATGCTTTTAACTTACAGTTTAGGATGTGATTATGTGCTTAATGCCGTAGGACTGGATAATGCACTTGTGTTCATTTTCCAGACTCACCTAGTGAAGCCAGTGTCTGTATGGGCATTCTTGTTTTCAGGGTCTTTCCCTTACAGTTCATTAGAGGATTTTGAAAAGAAAATCATCCCTGGGAAAGTTAGGTGCAACTTGGTGTTGGTTCTTGTTTTAGCCGTCCTCACTTGAAATTAATTAAGTGATGTTTCATTTTCAAGGCAGCATGTTTTGTCTTCCCATTCCACCGCCAGTAACAGTGGTCTAGTTTCCTTAATGCCTTGTGCTGTTTCCCACCTGCTCTTTTTACTCAGGCTGCCCTTCCCCAAAGCCCCTCCACATCCCCCCTCTGCGCTGGATCTCTCTTTTACAAAACAGTGCAGTCTTCCCAGCATTCCCTGAGCTAACCACGTGCAGCGGAATCTCCTGTCCTTTGTGGTGTTACTGTACCCGTTCACCTCAGTTGTAGAGCTGTTGAAACTTTTCTGTGCTGATTTGTTTTCATGGATCCTGTGCCTCTGGCAGAACAGAGAGGGAATCTGCCTTTTATTTGTACCGCCAGCTTCTCCCAGGATAGGGCTTATGTTCTGATAGCTTCGGTAAATAACTGTTGTCTACCTGACTGACTAAGCGTAGGCACATGATCTGAAGTTCGGTTACTGATTTATCTTGTTTTGTGTTCCTAGGAAGGGGCGACTAAGCCCGAAATTACAAAACCGGAGTACGCTACTGGGACTGTAGAAGTGGCTCCACAGGAGCTGACGGATCATAAAACACTGACCTCTGTTGGTGGAGCACACGGAGCTTATTATACACTGGGTAAGATAGTGAACGTGGCTGGCATTTCTTGTTCTCTGTGCCTAGAAACTAGTGTGCTCTGGGGGGAAGGGTATATGTAGCTCAGCAGTAGAGAGGATGCGGGCTTAGCATGCAGGAGTTCCTGGGGTCAGTATCCAGTTCCTCCAAGAAACGAGTGTGATACGGGGAAGGAAGGAAGGAAGGAAGGCTCAAAGATTTTGTCTCGCTTCAGCAGTGTCTTCGCAGGAAAGCCTAATCCTCATTCTTTTCTGTGGTTTTTAGCCGACGCGGGACCTGGCGCGGCTCCATTGTGGCCCGGCAGCGCCCACCTACCTGTGGCGGCCCCGGAGGCCCAGGGAAGTGGGGTGGTCATGCTCTGTTGGGCCTCGTCCTGGGAAAGGTGATCTTCCCGTTCTCCCGGCAGCCGTTCCTGGCCTCGTCTGCAGACTTTGTGTCCTGTGACGGGTCTGGCGTGGCGTGTCGCTGCCTTTTTCAGACTCAAAACCCTTGCCCAGGAGCCAGTCGCCTTGGCTGGTGCCTGCAGGAGCCATGAGGGAGTGCTTAGGAGCCGGGGCCCGCAGACTTTGACTGTGTGTTTCTTGAAACAGCATGAGGAGGGTGAGCCCCCGCTCCACACTGACTTCTACTCGCTCGGCTGAATCCTTCCTGACCTCCTGCACCTGGGGTTGCTCCTGGGTAACTTAGACGGCTTTCTGTGTCGTCGTACTTTTGACTGGTTTCCCGGCTCACGCCAGGTGATTCTCCTGTATGTCCATTCAGATACTGGTAACTGGAAAAGGGGCAAAGCCCTCCCTCCAGATTTTTACAGTGTGCTTTGTGCAAATTGGAGTCTTCCTGGGTGTGGTAAACGTCACAGCCCTTCACTGTCTTTTCTCGGGTGGTAAGAGTGTCTTGGCCGCTGCCTCCAGTTGTACTCTGGGCAGAAAAGCCTGCCTCTCGGAGATGGTGCGTTTTTAGTAGTGAATAGAGTCTGGAAGGGAAAGAGCCCGCCGTGAAAATGCCTCCTTCCCTGCGGGGTAATTCCGATGCGCACCAGAGTGCGTACGTTGTGTTTGTCCCCCACCCTGCGCCGGTTCGGGCCTGCCCTGGAAGCTGTCAGAGCTGCTCGTCGGTCTCATGGCACACCGTGGGGTTTTGCGCACGAGCTGGTACAGTCCCTTTGGTGTCAGGTGTGGGGTTGAGACTCCCCACGTCTCTCTCCCATAGCACGCAAGTAGGGTGCGTTCCGTAGCGAACGTAAAATCCAGACGTCCCTGAGGATAGGGATGATTGTAGCGGAGCCTGAGTCCCTTCTGGGGACAGCCATGACCCCTCAGGAGCCCTTGGCCAGCTCCACCGCAGGACTCAGGGATGCCCAGCTCCACAGGGCTCTTTGCGTCCAGGGGCAGCCCCTGCGTGGAGGAGGAGGGCCCTTTGTGAGGAGGGGACAGAGAGGGCCTGGTAGGTTCCTGAAGGCAGAGCCCTGAAGGCAGAGCGGTGACACTGGTGCGGCTCTGCTTGCTCGTGTGGAGAATGAGATCTTCACATCCGTCCCGTGTCCGTGTTCCAGGTCCGAGCAGGGCAAGCTTGCGTGGAACTGGGGTAGGTGGCGGGAAGGGCCGTTCCGCCCAGAGCGGCTGGCTGTTGGGAAGGCGCTAGTTTGCCCGTGTGCTGGAAGCTCTTTGTGCAGCCTCTCGGGCAGGAGGACCCTTGGCTTCCTCCACTTGGAGAAAGGGGTGGCGGTGACGTGCAGCATCAGGGTCGTAACCCCGTGTCCCCCTGTGCCGCCCAGGCTGCAGGCAGACCCCAGAGGGCTGGGCGGAGCGTGTGGCATTGTGCTACTCTCTGGGCACCTGGTGGAGGGGAGGGTGCCCGGTGCCGACTGCTGCTGCGTTGGGTTTCGGCTATTGTCGGTGTTGGCGCTTTTGTCTGTCATCCAACCCAGCCCTTCCTTCTGTCCTGCAGGTCACCCCGTGGGCCGGAGTGTCCCAAACTTTCCGAGGACCAGCCTGCGTGGCCTGCCCCGGGTGCGGCCCATCGTCACCCAGCTGGTCACATGCACCTGGTCCGCCTTGGTGCCATGTGCATTCTCGCCCCCCACCGCCAGCTGCTCCGCTCGGTAAGAGGAAAGCATAGTCCTCTCTTTCTTCCTGGAGTCACTGCAGAAGAAGGGCAGATCGCTCTCCGGGGCTTCGCCGTGCACGGGAGGACGTGACTGGGCTCACGGCCGTGTCCTTCTGGTCCCTTAGCAGACGCACTTGATGGACAGCGTCTTCCCCATCCTGCCCTGGGGAGGGAGTTGTCTGTTGTAAAGGGAAAGAGGGTCCTCTGACGGAGGGCAGACGTGTCGGTTCTGCACACGGGACTTCAACAGATACCACGTTCCGGGCTCCCTGGTGGACAAGCCCGCCCCTGTCTCTTTCTGCAGCGAGTGGAGCCCTGACCTTCCACAGACGATGAGCGGTTATGGGAGACACACAATAACCCGGGGCCTGTGAACTCTTCAGTCAAGTGTCCTGAGACCTGTCTCCCACTCGGTCTGATGTGAGGCTGGAAGGGAAAGAGCCCGATGTGTGATACGTGGAAGAAGGCCTCAAAGATCTTTTGCGCTTCAGCAAACTAACATGTTTTGTAAGGCAGTGAACCGTGAAAGACTGTTTTGTAGTTTATTTTATCTATGCCGGGAAGCTAGTTGACTCGGGGAAGGATATATGTTAGTGGTAAATAGAATGTTTGCTTAGCATGCCGAATTTCGTGTGCTTATTCCCTGTACCTCCATTTAAAAACAGAAGAAAAGAGAAAACTAAAACAAGAGAAAACTTCAAAGGTTAGAAATACATAGTGCGCAAACCCAACTTCCATATCCATTCTTTTTACGTGTTTTCCTCTTACTACTTGGTTTGAAATATATCCCAACCATGACGTAAGCATTTTTTTCAGAAAATGCTCTAAATCTTTGAAAGTCTTTTCTGCCACTTTTGTTGTGACACATCCACGAACGGAGATAGACGCACATGGTGGTTTTAATATACATTCGTGTATATTCTCATTAATGTTCCTGTAACTACATTTTACAGATTGTGTGTCAGTGCGCCACTTTAAAGAAGAGAGAGGAAGAGAATCTTCCTGGGATGAGGTACAGTCTCTTGTTGTTAATGTCCTTGTGTGACTATATAAGTACAAGGGGATTCTGAGCCATAAACCGGGGGTTGGTGTGAGTGTGCATTTTCACATTTGCATCTGCTGATGAGAATTTTTGTCTTATGCTTTTAACTTACAGTTTAGGATGTGATTCTGTGCTTAATGCCGTAGGACTGGATAATGAACTTGTGTTCAATTTCCAGACTCACCTAGTGAAGCCAGTGTCTGTATGGGCATTTTTGTTTTCAGGGTCTTTACCTTACACTTCATTAGAGGATATTGAAAAGAAATTCATCCCTGGGAAAGTTAGGTGCATCTTGGTGTTGGTTCTTGTTTTAGCCGTCCTCACTTGAAATTAATTAAGTGATGTTTCATTTTCAAGGCAGCATGTTTTGTCTTCCCTTTCCACCGCCAGTAACAGTGGTCTAGTTTCCTTAGTGCCTTACGCTGTATCCCACCTGCTCCTTTTACTCAGGCTGCCCTTCCCCAAAGCCCCTCCACATCCCACCTCTGCGCTGGATCTCTTTTTTATGAAACAGTGCGTTCTTCCCAGCATTCCCTGAGCTATCCACGTGCAGCGGACTCTCCTTTCCTTTGTGGCGTTACTGTACTGGTTCACCTCAGTTGTAGAGCTGTTGAAACTTTTCTGTGCTGATTTGTTTTCATGGATCCTGTGCCTCTGGCAGAACAGAGAGGAGAAACTGCCTTTTATTTGTACCGCCAGCTTCTCCCAGGATAGGGCTTATGTTCTGATAGCTTCGGTAAATAACTTTTGTCTACCTGACTGACTAAGCGTAGGCAAATGATCTGAAGTTCGGTTCCTGAATTATCTTGTTTTGTGTTCCTAGGAATGAGCGACTAAGCCCGAAATTACAAAACAGTTGTACGCTACTGGGACTGTAGAAGTGGCTCCGCAGGAGCTGACGGATCATAAAACACTGACCTCTGTTGGTGGAGCACACGGAGCTTATTATACACTGGGTAAGTTTTTAAAAGTGGCTGGCATTTCTTGTTCTCGGTGCCTAGAAACTAGTGTGCTCTGGGGGGAAGGGTATATGTAGCTCAGCAGTAGAGAGAATGCGGGCTTAGCATGCAGGAGTTCCTGGGGTCAGTATCCAGTTCCTCCAAGAAACGAGTGTGATACGGGGAAGGAAGGAAGGAAGGAAGGCGCAAAGATTTTTTTCGCTTCAGCTGTGTCTTCGCAGGAAAGCATAATCCTCCATCCTTTTCTGTGCTTTTTAGCCGACGCGGGACCTGGCGCGGCTCCGGTGTGGCAGGGCAGCGCCCGCCCACATGCGGCGGCCCCGGAGGCCAAGGGAAGTGGGGTGGTCATGCTCTGTTGGGCCTCGTCCTGGGAAAGGTGATATTCCCGTTCTCCCGGCAGCCGTTCCTGGCCTCGTCTGCAGACTGTGTGTCCTGTGACGGGTGTGGCGTGGCGTGTCGCTGCCTTATTCAGACTCAAAACTCTTGCCCAGTAGCAAGTGGGCTGCTTCTCCCGGGAGCCCTTCGACTTGGCTGGTGCCTGCAGGAGCCATGAGGGAGTGCTTAGGAGCCGGGGCCCGCAGACTTTGACTGTGGGTTTCTCGAAGCAGCGTGAGGAGAGTGAGCCCTCGCTCCACACTGACTTCTCCTGGCTCGGCTGACTCCTTCCTGACCTCCTGCACCTAGGGTTGCTCCTGGGTCCCTGAGACGGATTTCTGTGTCGTCGTTCTTTTGACTGGTTTCCCGGCTCAGGCCAGGTGATTCTCCTGTTTAGAATGTCCATTCAGATCCTGGTAACTGGAAAAGGGGCAAAGCCCTCCCTTCAGCTTTGTACAGTGTGTTTTGTGCAACTTGGAGTCTTCCTGGGTGTGGTAAAAGTCACAGCCTGACACTGTATTTTCTCGGGAGGTAAGTGTGTCTTGGCCGCTGCCTCCAGTTGTACTCTGGGCAGAAAAGCCTGGCTCTCGGAGATGGTGCATTTGTAGTAGGGAATAGAGTCTGGAAGGGAAAGAGCCCGCCGTGAAAATGCCTCCTTCCCTGCGGGGGAATTCCGATGTGCACAAGAGTGCGTACGTTGTGTTTGTTCCCCACCCTGCGCAGGGTCGGGCCTGCCCTGGAAGCTGTCAGAGCTGCTCGTCGGTCTCATGGCACACCGAGGAATTTTGGGCACGAGCTTGTACAGTCCCTTTGGTGTAGGTGTGGTGTTGAGACTCTCCACGTCACTCTCCCGTAGCACGCATGTAGGGTGCGTTCCGTAGCGAACGTAAAATCCAGACGACCCTGAGTATAGGGAAGATTGTAGCGGAGCCTGAGTCCCTTCTGAGGACAGCCTTGTCCCCTCGGGAGCCCTTGGCCAGCTCTGCCGCAGGACTCCGGGATGCCCAGCTACCCAGGGCTCTTTACACCCAGGGGCAGCCCCTGCATGGTTGAGGAGGTCCCTTTGTGAGGAGGGGGCATAAAGGGCCTGGCAGGGTCCTGTAGGCAGAGCCCTGCAGGCAGAGCCTTGCAGGTAGAGCCCTGCAGGCAGAGCGGTGACCCTGGTGCGGCACTGATTGCTCGTGTGGAGGATGAGCTCTTCAAGCCCGTCCTGTGTCCGTATTCCTGGTTCGCGCCGGGCAAGCTTGCGTGGAGCTGGGGTAGGTGGCGGGGAGGGCCGTCCCGCCCAGAGCGGCTGGCTGTTGGGAAGGCGCTAGTTTGCCCGTGTGCTGGAAGCTCTGTGTGTAGCCTCTCGGGCAGGAGGACCCTTGGCTTCCTCCACTTTGAGACAGCGGAGGTGGCGACGTGCGGCATCAGGGTCGTATCCCCGTGTCCCCCTGTGCGGCCCAGGCTGCAGGCAGGCCCCAGAGGGCTGGGCGGAGCGTGTGGCACCGTGCTGCTCTCTGGGCAACCGGTAGAGGGGAGGGTGCCCGGTGCCGATAGCTGCTGCGTTGGGTTTCGGCTCTTGTCATTGTTGGCGCTTTTGTCTGTCATCCAACCCAGCCCTCCCTTCTGTCCTGCAGGTCACCCTGTGGGCCGGAGGGCCCCAACTTTTCCGAGGACCAGCCTGCGTGGTCTGCCCATGGTGCGGCCCGTCGTCGCCCAGCTGGGCACCTGCACCTGGTCCCCCTTGATGCCCTATGCAAACACGCCCCCACCGCCAGCTGCTCCGCTCGGTAAGAGGAAAGCATAGTCCTCTGTTTCTTCCATTGAGTCACTGCAGAAGAAAAGCAGATCGCTCTCCGGGGCTTCCCCGTGCACGGGCGGACATGACTGGGCTCACGGCCGTGTCCATCTGGTCCCTTAGCAGACGCACTTGACGGACAGCGTCTTCACTGTCCTGCCCTGGGGAGGGAGGTGTCTGTTGTAGAGGGAAAGACGGTCCTCTGACGGAGGGCAGACGTGTCGGTTCTGCACACGAGCCTTCAACACACACCACGTTCCGGGCTCCCTGGAGGACAAGCCCGCCCCTGTCACTGTCTGCAGCGAGTGCAGCCCTGAACTTCCACAGCCGATGATCGGTTATGGAAGACACACCCGAAACCGGGGCCTGTGGTCTCTTAAGTCATGGGTCATGAGACCTGTCTCCCACTCGGTCTGATGTGAGACTTAGTGTGATACCGGGAAGAAGGCCTCAAAGATCTTTTGCGCTTCAGCAAACTAACATGTTTTGTAAGGCAGTGAACCGTGAAAGAGTGTTTTGTATTTTATTTTATCTATGCCGAAAAGCTAGTTGACTCGGGGAATTACATAGGTTAGTGGTAAATAGAATGCTTGCTTAGCATGCCGAATTCCTTGTGCTCATTCCCGGTACCTCCATTTAAAAACAGAAGAAAAGGAAAAACCAAAACAAGAGCAAACTTCAAAAGTTAGAAATACATAGTGCGCAAACCCAACTTCCATATCCATTCTTTTTACGTGTTTTCCTCTTACTACTTGGTTTGAAATATATCCCAACCGTGACTTAAGCATTTTTTTCAGAAAATGCTCTAACTCTTTGAAAGTCTTTTCTGCCACTTTTGTTTTGACACATCCACGAACGGAGATAGACGCACATGGTGGTTTTAAAATACATACGTGTATATTCTCATTAATGTACCTGTAATTACATTTTACAAATGGTGTGTCAGTGCGCCACTTTACAGAAGAGATAGGAAGAGAATCTTCCTGGGATGAGGTACAGTCTCTTGTTTTTAATGTCCTTGTATGACTATATAAGTACCAGGGGATTCTGAGCCATAAACCGGGGGTTGGTGTGGGTGTGCATCTTCACATTTGCATCTGCTGATGAGAATTTTTGACTTATGCTTTTAACTTACAGTTTAGGATGTGATTCTGTGCTTAATGCCGTAGGACTGGATAATGAATTGTGTACATTTTCCAGACTCACCTAGTGAAGCCAGTGTCTGTATGGGCATTCTTGTTTTCAGGGTCTTTCCCTTAAAGTTCATTAGAGGATATTTAAAAGAAATTCATCCCTAGGAAATTTAGGTGCATCTTGGTGTTGGTTCTTGTTTTAGCCGTCCTCAGTTGAAATTAATTAAGTGATGTTTCATTTTCAAGGCAGCATATTTTGTCTTCCCATTTAACCGCCAGTAACAGTGGTCTAGTTTCCTTAATGCCTTACGCTGTTTCCAACCTGCTCCTTTTACTCAGTCTGCCCTTCCCCAAAGCCCCTCCACATCGCACCTCTGCGCTGGATCACTCTTTTACGAAACAGTGCGGTATTCCCAGCATTCCCTGAGGTATCCACCTGCAGTGGACTCTCCTGTCCCTTGTGGCGTTACTGTACCCGTTCACCTCAGTTGTAGAGCTGTTGAAAGTTTTCTGTGCTGATTTGTTTTCATGGATCCTGTGCCTCTGGCAGAACAGAGAGAAGATTCTGCCTTTTATTTGTACCACCAGCTTCTCCCAGTATAGGGCTTATGTTCTGATAGCTTCGGTAAATAACTGTTGTCTACCTGACTGAATAAGCGTAGGCACATGATCTGAAATTCGGTTCCTGATTTATCTTGTTTTGTGTTCCTAGGAAGGGGCGACTAAGCCCGAAATTACAAAACCGGAGTACGCTACTGGGACTGTAAAAGTGGCTCCACAGGAGCTGACGGATCATAAAACACTGACCTCTGTTGGTGGAGCACACGGAGCTTATTATACACTGGGTAAGTTAGTGAACGTGGCTGGCATTTCTTGTTCTCTGTGCCTAGAAACTAGTGTGCTCTGGGGGGAAGGGTATATGTAGCTCAGCAGAAGAGAGAATGCTTGCTTAGCATGCAGGAGTTCCAGGGTCAGTATCCAGTTCCTCAAAGAAACGAGTGTGATACGGGGCAGGAAGGCAGAAGGAAGGCGCAAAGTTTTTGTTTTGCTTCAGCAGTGTCTTCGCAGTAAAGTTTAATCCTCCATCCTTTTCTGTGGTTTTTAGCCGACGCGGGACCTGGCGCGGCTCCATTGTGGCCCGGCAGCACCCGCCCAACTGCGGCGGCCCCGGAGGCCCAGGGAATTGGGGTGTTCATGATCTGTTGGGCCTCGTCCTGGGAAAGGTGATCTTCCTGTTCTCCCGGCAGCCGTTCCTGGCCTCGTCTGCAGACTGTGTGTCCTGTGACGGGTGTGGCGTTGCGTGTCGCTGCCTTTTTCAGACTCAAAACTCTTGCCAAGGAGCCAATGGGCTGCTTCTCCCGGGAGCCCGTTGCTTTGGCTGGTGCCTGCAGGAGCCATGAGGGCGTGCTTAGGAGCCGGGGCCCGCAGAATTTGACTGTGTGTTTCTCGAAGCAGCGTGAGGAGAGTGAGCCCTCGCTCCACACTGACTTTTCTTGGCTCGGCTGACTCCTTCCTGACCTCCTGCACCTAGGGTTGCTCCTGGGTCACTGAGACGGATTTCTGTGTCATCGTTCTTTTGACTGGTTTCCCGGCTCAGGCCAGGTGATTCTCCTGTTTAGAATGTCCATTCAGATCCTCGTAACTGGAAAAGGGGCAAAGCCCTCCCTCCAGCTTTGTACAGTGTGCTTTGTGCAAATTGGAGTCTTCCTGGGTGTTGTAAACTTCACAGCCCGACACTGTCTTTTCTCGGGGGGTAAGTGTGTCTTGGCCGCTGCCTCCAATTGTACTCTGGGCAGAAAAGCCTGGCTCTCTGAGATGGTGCGTTTGTAATAGGGAATAGAGGCTGGAAGGGAAAGAGCCCGCCGTGAAAATGCCTCCTTCCCTGCGGGGGAATTCTTATGCGCACCAGAGTGCATAAGTTGTGTTTGTCCCCCACCCTGCGCCGGGTCGGGCCTGCCCTGGAAGCTGTCAGAGCTGCTCGTCGGTCTCATGGCACACAGTGTGGTTTTGCGCACGAGCTTGTACAGTCCCTTTGGTGTCAGGTGTGGGGTTGAGACTCCCCACGTCACTCTCCCGTAGCACGCATGTAGGGTGTGTTCCGTAGTGAACGTAAAATCCAGACGTCCCTGAGGATGGGAATGATTGTATCGGTGCCTGAGTACCTTCTGAGGACAGCCTTGTCCCCTCGGGAGCCCTTGGCCAACTCAGCCACAGGACTCCGGGATGCCCAGCTCCCCAGTGCTTTTGCACCCAGGGGCAGGCCCTGCGTGGAGGAGGAGGGCCCATTGTGAGGAGGGGGCAGAGAGGGCCTGGCAGGCTCCAGCAGGCAGAGATCTGCAGGCAGAGCCCTGCAAGCAGAGCCGTGCAGGCAGAGCGGTGACCCTGGTGCGGCTCTGCTTGCTCGTGTGGAGAATGAGCTCTTCACGTCCGTCCCGTGTCCGTGTTCCTCGTCCGCGCCGGGCAAGCTTGCGTAGAGCTGGGGAAGGTGGCGGGGATTGACGTCCCGCCCAGAGCGGCTGGCAGTTGGGAAGGCGCTAGTTTGCCCGTGTGCTGGAAACTCTGTGTGCAGCCTCTCGAGCAGGAGGACCCTTGGCTTCCTCCAATTGGAGACAGCGGCGCCGGCGACATATGGTGTCACGGTCGTATCCCCGTGTCCCCCTGTGCGGCCCAGGCTGAAGGCAGGCCCCAGAGGCCTGGGCGGAGCGTGTAGAACTGTGCTGATCCCTGAGCACCCGGTGGAGGGGAGGGTGCCCGGGGCCGAAAGCTGCTGCATTGGATTTCGGCTCTTTCGGTGTTGGCGCTTTTGTCTGTCATCCAAACCAGCCCTCCGTTCTGTCCTGCAGGTCACCCCGTGGGCCGGAGTGCCCCAACATTTCCGAGGACCAGCCTGCGTGGCCTGCCCCGTGTGCGGCCCTTCGTCGCCCAGCTGGGTACCTGCACCTGGTCCCCCTTGGGGCCCTTTGCAACCACGCCCCCCACCGCCAGCTGCTCCGCTCGTTAAGAGGAAAGCATAGTCCTCTGTTTCTTCCATTGTGTCACTGCAGAAGAAGGGCAGATCGCTCTCCGGGGCTTCCCCGTGCACGGGCGGCCGTGACTGGTCTCACGGCCGTGTCCCTCTGGTCCCTTAGCAGACGCACTTGATGGACCGCGTCTTTCCCGTCCTGCCCTGGGGAGGGAGGTGTCTGTTGTAGAGGGAAAGATGGTCCTATGACGATTGGCACACTTGTCGGTTCTGCACACGGGCTTTCAACACACACCACGTTCCGGGCTCCCTGGAGTACTAGCCCGCCCCTGACACTGTCTGCATCAAGTGGAGCCCTGAACTTCCACAGCCGATGATCGGTTATGGAAGACACACCCGAACCCGGGGCCTGTGGTCTCTTCAGTCTAGGGTCCTGAGACCTGTCTCCCACTCGGTCTGATGTGAGACTTAGTGTGATACGGGGAAGAAGGCCTCAAAGATCTTTTGCGCTTCAGCAAACTAACATGTTTTGTAAGGCAGTGAACCGTGAAAGAATGTTTTGTATTTTATTTTATCTATGCCGAGAAGCTAGTTGACTCGGGGAATTACATAGGTTAGTGGTAAATAGAATGCTTGCTTAGCATGCCGAATTCCGTGTGCTCATTCCCGGTACCTCCATTTAAAAACAGAAGAAAAGGAAAAACCAAAACAAGAGCAAACTTCAAATGTTAGAAATACATAGTGCGCAAACCCAACTTCCATATCCATTCTTTTTACGTGTTTTCCTCTTACTACTTGGTTTGAAATATATCCCAACCGTGACTTAAGCATTTTTTTCAGAAAATGCTCTAACTCTTTGAAAGTCTTTTCTGCCACTTTTGTTTTGACACATCCACGAACGGAGATAGACGCACATGGTGGTTTTAAAATACATACGTGTATATTCTCATTAATGTACCTGTAATTACATTTTACAAATGGTGTGTCAGTGCGCCACTTTACAGAAGAGATAGGAAGAGAATCTTCCTGGGATGAGGTACAGTCTCTTGTTTTTAATGTCCTTGTATGACTATATAAGTACCAGTGGATTCTGAGCCATAAACCGGGGGTTGGTGTGGGTGTGCATCTTCACATTTGCATCTGCTGATGAGAATTTTTGACTTATGCTTTTAACTTACAGTTTAGGATGTGATTCTGTGCTTAATGCCGTAGGACTGGATAATGAATTGTGTACATTTTCCAGACTCACCTAGTGAAGCCAGTGTCTGTATGGGCATTCTTGTTTTCAGGGTCTTTCCCTTAAAGATCATTAGAGGATATTTAAAAGAAATTCATCCCTAGGAAATTTAGGTGCATCTTGGTGTTGGTTCTTGTTTTAGCCGTCCTCAGTTGAAATTAATTAAGTGATGTTTCATTTTCAAGGCAGCATATTTTGTCTTCCCATTTAACCGCCAGTAACAGTGGTCTAGTTTCCTTAATGCCTTACGCTGTTTCCAACCTGCTCCTTTTACTCAGTCTGCCCTTCCCCAAAGCCCCTCCACATCGCACCTCTGCGCTGGATCACTCTTTTACGAAACAGTGCGGTATTCCCAGCATTCCCTGAGGTATCCACCTGCAGTGGACTCTCCTGTCCCTTGTGGCGTTACTGTACCCGTTCACCTCAGTTGTAGAGCTGTTGAAAGTTTTCTGTGCTGATTTGTTTTCATGGATCCTGTGCCTCTGGCAGAACAGAGAGAAGATTCTGCCTTTTATTTGTACCACCAGCTTCTCCCAGTATAGGGCTTATGTTCTGATAGCTTCGGTAAATAACTGTTGTCTACCTGACTGAATAAGCGTAGGCACATGATCTGAAATTCGGTTCCTGATTTATCTTGTTTTGTGTTCCTAGGAAGGGGCGACTAAGCCCGAAATTACAAAACCGGAGTACGCTACTGGGACTGTAAAAGTGGCTCCACAGGAGCTGACGGATCATAAAACACTGACCTCTGTTGGTGGAGCACACGGAGCTTATTATACACTGGGTAAGTTAGTGAACGTGGCTGGCATTTCTTGTTCTCTGTGCCTAGAAACTAGTGTGCTCTGGGGGGAAGGGTATATGTAGCTCAGCAGAAGAGAGAATGCTTGCTTAGCATGCAGGAGTTCCAGGGTCAGTATCCAGTTCCTCAAAGAAACGAGTGTGATACGGGGCAGGAAGGCAGAAGGAAGGCGCAAAGTTTTTGTTTTGCTTCAGCAGTGTCTTCGCAGTAAAGTTTAATCCTCCATCCTTTTCTGTGGTTTTTAGCCGACGCGGGACCTGGCGCGGCTCCATTGTGGCCCGGCAGCACCCGCCCAACTGCGGCGGCCCCGGAGGCCCAGGGAATTGGGGTGTTCATGATCTGTTGGGCCTCGTCCTGGGAAAGGTGATCTTCCTGTTCTCCCGGCAGCCGTTCCTGGCCTCGTCTGCAGACTGTGTGTCCTGTGACGGGTGTGGCGTTGCGTGTCGCTGCCTTTTTCAGACTCAAAACTCTTGCCAAGGAGCCAATGGGCTGCTTCTCCCGGGAGCCCGTTGCTTTGGCTGGTGCCTGCAGGAGCCATGAGGGCGTGCTTAGGAGCCGGGGCCCGCAGAATTTGACTGTGTGTTTCTCGAAGCAGCGTGAGGAGAGTGAGCCCTCGCTCCACACTGACTTTTCTTGGCTCGGCTGACTCCTTCCTGACCTCCTGCACCTAGGGTTGCTCCTGGGTCACTGAGACGGATTTCTGTGTCATCGTTCTTTTGACTGGTTTCCCGGCTCAGGCCAGGTGATTCTCCTGTTTAGAATGTCCATTCAGATCCTCGTAACTGGAAAAGGGGCAAAGCCCTCCCTCCAGCTTTGTACAGTGTGCTTTGTGCAAATTGGAGTCTTCCTGGGTGTTGTAAACTTCACAGCCCGACACTGTCTTTTCTCGGGGGGTAAGTGTGTCTTGGCCGCTGCCTCCAATTGTACTCTGGGCAGAAAAGCCTGGCTCTCTGAGATGGTGCGTTTGTAATAGGGAATAGAGGCTGGAAGGGAAAGAGCCCGCCGTGAAAATGCCTCCTTCCCTGCGGGGGAATTCTTATGCGCACCAGAGTGCATAAGTTGTGTTTGTCCCCCACCCTGCGCCGGGTCGGGCCTGCCCTGGAAGCTGTCAGAGCTGCTCGTCGGTCTCATGGCACACAGTGTGGTTTTGCGCACGAGCTTGTACAGTCCCTTTGGTGTCAGGTGTGGGGTTGAGACTCCCCACGTCACTCTCCCGTAGCACGCATGTAGGGTGTGTTCCGTAGTGAACGTAAAATCCAGACGTCCCTGAGGATGGGAATGATTGTATCGGTGCCTGAGTACCTTCTGAGGACAGCCTTGTCCCCTCGGGAGCCCTTGGCCAACTCAGCCACAGGACTCCGGGATACCCAGCTCCCCAGTGCTTTTGCACCCAGGGGCATGCCCTGCGTGGAGGAGGAGGGCCCATTGTGAGGAGGGGGCAGAGAGGGCCTGGCAGGCTCCAGCAGGCAGAGATCTGCAGGCAGAGCCCTGCAAGCAGAGCCGTGCAGGCAGAGCGGTGACCCTGGTGCGGCTCTGCTTGCTCGTGTGGAGAATGAGCTCTTCACGTCCGTCCCGTGTCCGTGTTCCTCGTCCGCGCCGGGCAAGCTTGCGTAGAGCTGGGGAAGGTGGCGGGGATTGACGTCCCGCCCAGAGCGGCTGGCAGTTGGGAAGGCGCTAGTTTGCCCGTGTGCTGGAAACTCTGTGTGCAGCCTCTCGAGCAGGAGGACCCTTGGCTTCCTCCAATTGGAGACAGCGGCGCCGGCGACATATGGTGTCACGGTCGTATCCCCGTGTCCCCCTGTGCGGCCCAGGCTGAAGGCAGGCCCCAGAGGCCTGGGCGGAGCGTGTAGAACTGTGCTGATCCCTGAGCACCCGGTGGAGGGGAGGGTGCCCGGGGCCGAAAGCTGCTGCATTGGATTTCGGCTCTTTCGGTGTTGGCGCTTTTGTCTGTCATCCAAACCAGCCCTCCGTTCTGTCCTGCAGGTCACCCCGTGGGCCGGAGTGCCCCAACATTTCCGAGGACCAGCCTGCGTGGCCTGCCCCGTGTGCGGCCCTTCGTCGCCCAGCTGGGTACCTGCACCTGGTCCCCCTTGGGGCCCTTTGCAACCACGCCCCCCACCGCCAGCTGCTCCGCTCGTTAAGAGGAAAGCATAGTCCTCTGTTTCTTCCATTGTGTCACTGCAGAAGAAGGGCAGATCGCTCTCCGGGGCTTCCCCGTGCACGGGCGGCCGTGACTGGTCTCACGGCCGTGTCCCTCTGGTCCCTTAGCAGACGCACTTGATGGACCGCGTCTTTCCCGTCCTGCCCTGGGGAGGGAGGTGTCTGTTGTAGAGGGAAAGATGGTCCTATGACGATTGGCACACTTGTCGGTTCTGCACACGGGCTTTCAACACACACCACGTTCCGGGCTCCCTGGAGTACTAGCCCGCCCCTGACACTGTCTGCATCAAGTGGAGCCCTGAACTTCCACAGCCGATCATCGGTTATGGAAGACACACCCGAACCCGGGGCCTGTGGTCTCTTCAGTCTAGGGTCCTGAGACCTGTCTCCCACTCGGTCTGATGTGAGACTTAGTGTGATATGGGGAAGAAGGCCTCAAAGATCTTTTGCGCTTCAGCAAACTAACATGTTTTGTAAGGCAGTGAACCGTGAAAGAATGTTTTGTATTTTATTTTATCTATGCCGAGAAGCTAGTTGACTCGGGGAATTACATAGGTTAGTGGTAAATAGAATGCTTGCTTAGCATGCCGAATTCCGTGTGCTCATTCCCGGTACCTCCATTTAAAAACAGAAGAAAAGGAAAAACCAAAACAAGAGAAAACTTCAAATGTTAGAAATACATAGTGCGCAAACCCAACTTACATATCCATTCTTTTTACGTGTTTTCCTCTTACTACTTGGTTTGAAATATATCCCAACCGTGACTTAAGCATTTTTTTCAGAAAATGCTCTAACTCTTTGAAAGTCTTTTCTGCCACTTTTGTTTTGACACATCCACGAACGGAGATAGACGCACATGGTGGTTTTAAAATACATACGTGTATATTCTCATTAATGTACCTGTAATTACATTTTACAAATGGTGTGTCAGTGCGCCACTTTACAGAAGAGATAGGAAGAGAATCTTCCTGGGATGAGGTACAGTCTCTTGTTTTTAATGTCCTTGTGTGACTATATAAGTACCAGGGGATTCTGAGACATAAACCGGGGGTTGGTGTGAGTGTGCATCTTCACGTTTGCATCTGCTGATGAGAATTTTTGACTTATGCTTTTAACTTACAGTTTAGGATGTGATTCTGTGCTTAATGCCGTAGGACTGGATAATGCATTTGTGTTCATTTTCCAGACTCACCTAGTGAAGCCAGTGTCTGTATGGGCATTCTTGTTTTCAGGGTCTTTCCCTTACAGTTCATTAGAGGATATTGAAAAGAAATTCATCCCTGGGAATGTTAGGTGCACCTTGGTGTTTGTTCTTGTTTTAGCCGTCCTCACTTGAAATTAATTAAGTGATGTTTCATTTTCAAGGCAGCATATTTTGTCTTCCCATTCCACCGCCAGTAACAGTGGTCTAGTTTCCTTAATGCCTTACGCTGTTTCCCACCTGCTCCTTTTACTCAGGCTGCCCTTCCCCAAAGCCCCTCCACATCCCAACTCTGCGCTGGATATCTCTTTTACGAAACAGTGCGGTCTTCCCAGCATTCCCTGAGCTATCCACGTGCAGCGGACTCTCCTGTCCTTTGTGGCGTTACTGTACCCGTTCACCTCAGTTGTAGAGCTGTTGAAACTTTTCTGTGCTGATTTTTTTTCATGGATCCTGTGCCTCTTGCAGAACAGAGAGGAGAATCTGCCTTTTATTTGTACCGCCAGCTTCTCCCAGGATAGGGCTTATGTTCTGATAGCTTCGGTAAATAACTTTTGTCTACCTGACTGACTAAGCGTAGGCACATGATCTGAAGTTCGGTTCCTGATTTATCTTGTTTTGTGTTCCTAGGAAGGGGCGACTAAGCCCGAAATTACAAAACCGGAGTACGCTATTGGGACTGTAGAAGTGGCTCCGCAGGAGCTGATGGATCATAAAACACTGACCTCTGTTGGTGGAGCACACGGATCTTATTATACACTGGGTAAGTTAGTGAACGTGGCTGGCATTTCTTGTTCACTGTGCCTAGAATCTAGTGTGCTCTGGGGTGAAGCGTATATGTAGCTCAGCAGAAGAGAGAATGCGGGCTTAGCATGCAGGAGTTCCTGGGGTCAGTATCCAGTTCCTCCAAGAAACGAGTGTGATAAGGGGTAGGAAGGCAGAAGGAAGCGCAAAGGTTTAGTTTCGCTTCAGCAGTGTCTTCGCAGGAAAGCCTAATCCTCCAAACTTTTCTGTGGTTTTTAGAAGACGCGGGACCGGGCGCAGCTCCGGTGTGGCCCGGCAGCGCCCGCCCACATGCGGCGGCCCCAGAAGCCCTGGGAATTGGGTTGGTCATGCTCTGTTGGGCCTCGTCCTGGGAAAGGTGATCTTCCCATTCTCCCGGCAGCCGTTCCTGGCTTCGTCTGCAGACTGTGTGTCCTGTGACGGGTCTGGCGTTGCGTGTCGCTGCCTTTTTTAGACTCAAAAATCTTGCCCAGGAGCCAGTAGGCTGCTTCTCCCGGGAGCCCGTCGCCTTTGCTGGTGCCTGCAGGAGACATGAGGGAGTGCTAAGGAGCCGGGGCCCGCAGACTTTGACTGTGGGTTTCTCGAAGCAGCGTGAGGAGAGTGAGCCCTCGCTTTACACTGACATCTCCTGGCTCGGCTGACTCCTTCCTGACCTCCTGCACCTAGTGTTGCTCCTGTGTCACAGAGACGGATTTCTGTGTCGTCGTTCTTTTGACTGGTTTCCCGGCTCAGGCCAGGTGATTCTCCTGTTTAGAATGTCCATTCAGATCCTGGTAACTGGAAAAGGTGCAAAGCCCTTCCTCCAGCTTTGTACGGTGTGCTATGTGCAACTTGGAGTCTTCCAGGTTGTGGTAAACGTCACAGCCCGACACTGTCTTTTCTCGGGAGGTAAGTGTGTATTGGCCGCTGCCTCCAGTTGTACTCTGGGCAGAGAAGCCTGGCTCTCTGAGATGGTGCGTTTGTAGTAGGGAATAGAGGCTGGAAGGGAAAGAGCCCGCCGTGAAAATGCCTCCTTCCCTGCGGGGGAATTCTGATGCGCACCAGAGTGCGTACGTTGTGTTTGTCCCCCACCCTGCGCAGGGTCGGGCCTGCCCTGGAAGCTGTCAGAGCTGCTCGTCGGTCTCATGGCACACCATGGGGTTTTGCGCACGAGCTGGTACAGTCCATTTGGTGTCAGGTGTGGGGTGGAGACTCCCCACGTCACTCTCCCGTAGCACGAATGTAGGGTTCGTTCCGTAGTGAACGTAAAATCCAGAAGTCCCTGAGGATGGGAATGATTGTAGCGGAGCCTGAGTCCCTTCTGAGGACAGCCTTGTCCCCTTGGGAGCCCTAGGCCAACTCAGCCGCAGGACTCCGCGATGCCCAGCTCCCCAGTTCTTTTGCGCCCAGGGGCAGGCCCTGCGTGGAGGAGGAGAGCCCTTTGTGAGGAGGGGGCAGATAGGGCCTGGCAGGCTCCAGCAGGCAGAGCCCTGCAGGCAGAGCCCTGCAGGCAGAGCCCTGCAGGCAGAGCGGTGACCCTGGTCCGGCTCTGCTTGCTCGTGTGGAGAATGAGCTCTACACGTCCGTCCCGTTTCCGTGTTCCTGGTCCGCGCCGGGCAAGCTAGCGTGGTGGTGGGGAAGGTGGTGGGGAGGGACGTCCCGCCCAGAGCGGCTGGAAGTTGGGAAGGCGCTAGTTTGCCCGTGTGCTGGAAACTCTGTGTGCAGCCTTTCGGGCAGGAGGACCCTTGGCTTCCTCCACTTTGAGACAGCGGCGGTGGCGACGTGCGGCATCAGGGTCGTATCCCCGTGTCCCCCTGTGCGGCCCAGGCTGCAGGCAGGCCCCAGAGGGCTGGGCGGAGCGTGTGGCACCGTGCTGCTCTCTGGGCAACCGGTAGAGGGGAGGGTGCCCGGTGCCGATAGCTGCTGCGTTGGGTTTCGGCTCTTGTCATTGTTGGCGCTTTTGTCTGTCATCCAACCCAGCCCTCCCTTCTGTCCTGCAGGTCACCCTGTGGGCCGGAGGGCCCCAACTTTTCCGAGGACCAGCCTGCGTGGTCTGCCCATGGTGCGGCCCGTCGTCGCCCAGCTGGGCACCTGCACCTGGTCCCCCTTGATGCCCTATGCAAACACGCCCCCACCGCCAGCTGCTCCGCTCGGTAAGAGGAAAGCATAGTCCTCTGTTTCTTCCATTGAGTCACTGCAGAAGAAAAGCAGATCGCTCTCCGGGGCTTCCCCGTGCACGGGCGGACGTGACTGGGCTCACGGCCGTGTCCATCTGGTCCCTTAGCAGACGCACTTGACGGACAGCGTCTTCACTGTCCTGCCCTGGGGAGGGAGGTGTCTGTTGTAGAGGGAAAGACGGTCCTCTGACGGAGGGCAGACGTGTCGGTTCTGCACACGAGCCTTCAACACACACCACGTTCCGGGCTCCCTGGAGGACAAGCCCGCCCCTGTCACTGTCTGCAGCGAGTGCAGCCCTGAACTTCCACAGCCGATGATCGGTTATGGAAGACACACCCGAACCCGGGGCCTGTGGTCTCTTAAGTCATGGGTCATGAGACCTGTCTCCCACTCGGTCTGATGTGAGACTTAGTGTGATACCGGGAAGAAGGCCTCAAAGATCTTTTGCGCTTCAGCAAACTAACATGTTTTGTAAGGCAGTGAACCGTGAAAGAGTGTTTTGTATTTTATTTTATCTATGCCGAGAAGCTAGTTGACTCGGGGAATTACATAGGTTAGTGGTAAATAGAATGCTTGCTTAGCATGCCGAATTCCGTGTGCTCATTCCCGGTACCTCCTTTTAAAAACAGAAGAAAAGGAAAAACCAAAACAAGAGCAAACTTCAAAAGTTAGAAATACATAGTGCGCAAACCCAACTTCCATATCCATTCTTTTTACGTGTTTTCCTCTTACTACTTGGTTTGAAATATATCCCAACCGTGACTTAAGCATTTTTTTCAGAAAATGCTCTAACTCTTTGAAAGTCTTTTCTGCCACTTTTGTTTTGACACATCCACGAACGGAGATAGACGCACATGGTGATTTTATTATACATTCGTAAATATTTTCATTAATGTACCTGTAAATTCATTTTACAGATGGTGTGTCAGTGCGCCACTTTACAGAAGAGAGAGGAAGAGAATCTTCCTGGGATGAGGTACAGTCTCTTGTTATTAATCTCCTTGTATGACTATATAAGTACCAGGGGATTCTGAGCCATAAACCGGGGGTTGGTGTGGGTGTGCATCTTCACATTTGCATCTGCTGATGAGAATTTTTGACTTATGCTTTTAACTTACAGTTTAGGATGTGATTCTGTGCTTAATGCCGTAGGACTGGATAATGAATTGTGTACATTTTCCAGACTCACCTAGTGAAGCCAGTGTCTGTATGGGCATTCTTGTTTTCAGGGTCTTTCCCTTAAAGTTCATTAGAGGATATTTAAAAGAAATTCATCCCTAGGAAATTTAGGTGCATCTTGGTGTTGGTTCTTGTTTTAGCCGTCCTCAGTTGAAATTAATTAAGTGATGTTTCATTTTCAAGGCAGCATATTTTGTCTTCCCATTTAACCGCCAGTAACAGTGGTCTAGTTTCCTTAATGCCTTACGCTGTTTCCAACCTGCTCCTTTTACTCAGTCTGCCCTTCCCCAAAGCCCCTCCACATCGCACCTCTGCGCTGGATCACTCTTTTACGAAACAGTGCGGTATTCCCAGCATTCCCTGAGGTATCCACCTGCAGTGGACTCTCCTGTCCCTTGTGGCGTTACTGTACCCGTTCACCTCAGTTGTAGAGCTGTTGAAAGTTTTCTGTGCTGATTTGTTTTCATGGATCCTGTGCCTCTGGCAGAACAGAGAGGAGATTCTGCCTTTTATTTGTACCACCAGCTTCTCCCAGTATAGGGCTTATGTTCTGATAGCTTCGGTAAATAACTGTTGTCTACCTGACTGAATAAGCGTAGGCACATGATCTGAAATTCGGTTCCTGATTTATCTTGTTTTGTGTTCCTAGGAAGGGGCGACTAAGCCCGAAATTACAAAACCGGAGTACGCTACTGGGACTGTAAAAGTGGCTCCACAGGAGCTGACGGATCATAAAACACTGACCTCTGTTGGTGGAGCACACGGAGCTTATTATACACTGGGTAAGTTAGTGAACGTGGCTGGCATTTCTTGTTCTCTGTGCCTAGAAACTAGTGTGCTCTGGGGGGAAGGGTATATGTAGCTCAGCAGAAGAGAGAATGCTTGCTTAGCATGCAGGAGTTCCAGGGTCAGTATCCAGTTCCTCAAAGAAACGAGTGTGATACGGGGCAGGAAGGCAGAAGGAAGGCGCAAAGTTTTTGTTTTGCTTCAGCAGTGTCTTCGCAGTAAAGTTTAATCCTCCATCCTTTTCTGTGGTTTTTAGCCGACGCGGGACCTGGCGCGGCTCCATTGTGGCCCGGCAGCACCCGCCCAACTGCGGCGGCCCCGGAGGCCCAGGGAATTGGGGTGTTCATGATCTGTTGGGCCTCGTCCTGGGAAAGGTGATCTTCCTGTTCTCCCGGCAGCCGTTCCTGGCCTCGTCTGCAGACTGTGTGTCCTGTGACGGGTGTGGCGTTGCGTGTCGCTGCCTTTTTCAGACTCAAAACTCTTGCCAAGGAGCCAATGGGCTGCTTCTCCCGGGAGCCCGTTGCTTTGGCTGGTGCCTGCAGGAGCCATGAGGGCGTGCTTAGGAGCCGGGGCCCGCAGAATTTGACTGTGTGTTTCTCGAAGCAGCGTGAGGAGAGTGAGCCCTCGCTCCACACTGACTTTTCTTGGCTCGGCTGACTCCTTCCTGACCTCCTGCACCTAGGGTTGCTCCTGGGTCACTGAGACGGATTTCTGTGTCATCGTTCTTTTGACTGGTTTCCCGGCTCAGGCCAGGTGATTCTCCTGTTTAGAATGTCCATTCAGATCCTCGTAACTGGAAAAGGGGCAAAGCCCTCCCTCCAGCTTTGTACAGTGTGCTTTGTGCAAATTGGAGTCTTCCTGGGTGTTGTAAACTTCACAGCCCGACACTGTCTTTTCTCGGGGGATAAGTGTGTCTTGGCCGCTGCCTCCAATTGTACTCTGGGCAGAAAAGCCTGGCTCTCTGAGATGGTGCGTTTGTAATAGGGAATAGAGGCTGGAAGGGAAAGAGCCCGCCGTGAAAATGCCTCCTTCCCTGCGGGGGAATTCTGATGCGCACCAGAGTGCATAAGTTGTGTTTGTCCCCCACCCTGCGCCGGGTCGGGCCTGCCCTGGAAGCTGTCAGAGCTGCTCGTCGGTCTCATGGCACACAGTGTGGTTTTGCGCACGAGCTTGTACAGTCCCTTTGGTGTCAGGTGTGGGGTTGAGACTCCCCACGTCACTCTCCTGTAGCATGCATGTAGGGTGTGTTCCATAGTGAACGTAAAATCCAGACGTCCCTGAGGATGGGAATGATTGTATCGGTGCCTGAGTACCTTCTGAGGACAGCCTTGTCCCCTCGGGAGCCCTTGGCCAACTCAGCCACAGGACTCCGGGATACCCAGCTCCCCAGTGCTTTTGCACCCAGGGGCAGGCCCTGCGTGGAGGAGGAGGGCCCATTGTGAGGAGGGGGCAGAGAGGGCCTGGCAGGCTCCAGCAGGCAGAGATCTGCAGGCAGAGCCCTGCAAGCAGAGCCGTGCAGGCAGAGCGGTGACCCTGGTGCGGCTCTGCTTGCTCGTGTGGAGAATGAGCTCTTCACGTCCGTCCCGTGTCCGTGTTCCTGGTCCGCGCCGGGCAAGCTTGCGTAGAGCTGGGGAAGGTGGCGGGGATTGACGTCCCGCCCAGAGCGGCTGGCAGTTGGGAAGGCGCTAGTTTGCCCGTGTGCTGGAAACTCTGTGTGCAGCCTCTCGAGCAGGAGGACCCTTGGCTTCCTCCAATTGGAGACAGCGGCGCCGGCGACATCTGGTGTCACGGTCGTATCCCCGTGTCCCCCTGTGCGGCCCAGGCTGAAGGCAGGCCCCAGAGGCCTGGGAGGAGCGTGTAGAACTGTGCTGATCCCTGAGCACCCGGTGGAGGGGAGGGTGCCCGGGGCCGAAAGCTGCTGCATTGGATTTCGGCTCTTTCGGTGTTGGCGCTTTTGTCTGTCATCCAAACCAGCCCTCCGTTCTGTCCTGCAGGTCACCCCGTGGGCCGGAGTGCCCCAACATTTCCGAGGACCAGCCTGCGTGGCCTGCCCCGTGTGCGGCCCTTCGTCGCCCAGCTGGGTACCTGCACCTGGTCCCCCTTGGGGCCCTTTGCAACCACGCCCCCCACCGCCAGCTGCTCCGCTCGTTAAGAGGAAAGCATAGTCCTCTGTTTCTTCCATTGTGTCACTGCAGAAGAAGGGCAGATCGCTCTCCGGGGCTTCCCCGTGCACGGGCGGCCGTGACTGGTCTCACGGCCGTGTCCCTCTGGTCCCTTAGCAGACGCACTTGATGGACCGCGTCTTTCCCGTCCTGCCCTGGGGAGGGAGGTGTCTGTTGTAGAGGGAAAGATGGTCCTATGACGATTGGCACACTTGTCGGTTCTGCACACGGGCTTTCAACACACACCACGTTCCGGGCTCCCTGGAGTACTAGCCCGCCCCTGACACTGTCTGCATCAAGTGGAGCCCTGAACTTCCACAGCCGATGATCGGTTATGGAAGACACACCCGAACCCGGGGCCTGTGGTCTCTTCAGTCTAGGGTCCTGAGACCTGTCTCCCACTCGGTCTGATGTGAGACTTAGTGTGATACGGGGAAGAAGGCCTCAAAGATCTTTTGCGCTTCAGCAAACTAACATGTTTTGTAAGGCAGTGAACCGTGAAAGAATGTTTTGTATTTTATTTTATCTATGCCGAGAAGCTAGTTGACTCGGGGAATTACATAGGTTAGTGGTAAATAGAATGCTTGCTTAGCATGCCGAATTCCGTGTGCTCATTCCCGGTACCTCCATTTAAAAACAGAAGAAAAGGAAAAACCAAAACAAGAGCAAACTTCAAATGTTAGAAATACATAGTGCGCAAACCCAACTTCCATATCCATTCTTTTTACGTGTTTTCCTCTTACTACTTGGTTTGAAATATATCCCAACCGTGACTTAAGCATTTTTTTCAGAAAATGCTCTAACTCTTTGAAAGTCTTTTCTGCCACTTTTGTTTTGACACATCCACGAACGGAGATAGACGCACATGGTGGTTTTAAAATACATACGTGTATATTCTCATTAATGTACCTGTAATTACATTTTACAAATGCTGTGTCAGTGCGCCACTTTACAGAAGAGATAGGAAGAGAATCTTCCTGGGATGAGGTACAGTCTCTTGTTTTTAATGTCCTTGTGTGACTATATAAGTACCAGGGGATTCTGAGACATAAACCGGGGGTTGGTGTGAGTGTGCATCTTCACGTTTGCATCTGCTGATGAGAATTTTTGACTTATGCTTTTAACTTACAGTTTAGGATGTGATTCTGTGCTTAATGCCGTAGGACTGGATAATGAATTGTGTACATTTTCCAGACTCACCTAGTGAAGCCAGTGTCTGTATGGGCATTCTTGTTTTCAGGGTCTTTCCCTTAAAGTTCATTAGAGGATATTTAAAAGAAATTCATCCCTAGGAAATTTAGGTGCATCTTGGTGTTGGTTCTTGTTTTAGCCGTCCTCAGTTGAAATTAAATAAGTGATGTTTCATTTTCAAGGCAGCATATTTTGTCTTCCCATTTAACCGCCAGTAACAGTGGTCTAGTTTCCTTAATGCCTTACGCTGTTTCCAACCTGCTCCTTTTACTCAGTCTGCCCTTCCCCAAAGCCCCTCCACATCGCACCTCTGCGCTGGATCACTCTTTTACGAAACAGTGCGGTATTCCCAGCATTCCCTGAGGTATCCACCTGCAGTGGACTCTCCTGTCCCTTGTGGCGTTACTGTACCCGTTCACCTCAGTTGTAGAGCTGTTGAAAGTTTTCTGTGCTGATTTGTTTTCATGGATCCTGTGCCTCTGGCAGAACAGAGAGGAGATTCTGCCTTTTATTTGTACCACCAGCTTCTCCCAGTATAGGGCTTATGTTCTGATAGCTTCGGTAAATAACTGTTGTCTACCTGACTGAATAAGCGTAGGCACATGATCTGAAATTCGGTTCCTGATTTATCTTGTTTTGTGTTCCTAGGAAGGGGCGACTAAGCCCGAAATTACAAAACCGGAGTACGCTACTGGGACTGTAAAAGTGGCTCCACAGGAGCTGACGGATCATAAAACACTGACCTCTGTTGGTGGAGCACACGGATCTTATTATACACTGGGTAAGTTAGTGAACGTGGCTGGCATTTCTTGTTCACTGTGCCTAGAATCTAGTGTGCTCTGGGGTGAAGCGTATATGTAGCTCAGCAGAAGAGAGAATGCGGGCTTAGCATGCAGGAGTTCCTGGGGTCAGTATCCAGTTCCTCCAAGAAACGAGTGTGATAAGGGGTAGGAAGGCAGAAGGAAGCGCAAAGGTTTAGTTTCGCTTCAGCAGTGTCTTCGCAGGAAAGCCTAATCCTCCAAACTTTTCTGTGGTTTTTAGAAGACGCGGGACCGGGCGCAGCTCCGGTGTGGCCCGGCAGCGCCCGCCCACATGCGGCGGCCCCAGAAGCCCTGGGAATTGGGTTGGTCATGCTCTGTTGGGCCTCGTCCTGGGAAAGGTGATCTTCCCATTCTCCCGGCAGCCGTTCCTGGCTTCGTCTGCAGACTGTGTGTCCTGTGACGGGTCTGGCGTTGCGTGTCGCTGCCTTTTTTAGACTCAAAAATCTTGCCCAGGAGCCAGTAGGCTGCTTCTCCCGGGAGCCCGTCGCCTTTGCTGGTGCCTGCAGGAGACATGAGGGAGTGCTAAGGAGCCGGGGCCCGCAGACTTTGACTGTGGGTTTCTCGAAGCAGCGTGAGGAGAGTGAGCCCTCGCTTCACACTGACATCTCCTGGCTCGGCTGACTCCTTCCTGACCTCCTGCACCTAGTGTTGCTCCTGTGTCACAGAGACGGATTTCTGTGTCGTCGTTCTTTTGACTGGTTTCCCGGCTCAGGCCAGGTGATTCTCCTGTTTAGAATGTCCATTCAGATCCTGGTAACTGGAAAAGGTGCAAAGCCCTTCCTCCAGCTTTGTACGGTGTGCTATGTGCAACTTGGAGTCTTCCAGGTTGTGGTAAACGTCACAGCCCGACACTGTCTTTTCTCGGGAGGTAAGTGTGTATTGGCCGCTGCCTCCAGTTGTACTCTGGGCAGAGAAGCCTGGCTCTCTGAGATGGTGCGTTTGTAGTAGGGAATAGAGGCTGGAAGGGAAAGAGCCCGCCGTGAAAATGCCTCCTTCCCTGCGGGGGAATTCTGATGCGCACCAGAGTGCGTACGTTGTGTTTGTCCCCCACCCTGCGCAGGGTCGGGCCTGCCCTGGAAGCTGTCAGAGCTGCTCGTCGGTCTCATGGCACACCATGGGGTTTTGCGCACGAGCTGGTACAGTCCATTTGGTGTCAGGTGTGGGGTGGAGACTCCCCACGTCACTCTCCCGTAGCACGAATGTAGGGTTCGTTCCGTAGTGAACGTAAAATCCAGAAGTCCCTGAGGATGGGAATGATTGTAGCGGAGCCTGAGTCCCTTCTGAGGACAGCCTTGTCCCCTTGGGAGCCCTAGGCCAACTCAGCCGCAGGACTCCGCGATGCCCAGCTCCCCAGTTCTTTTGCGCCCAGGGGCAGGCCCTGCGTGGAGGAGGAGAGCCCTTTGTGAGGAGGGGGCAGATAGGGCCTGGCAGGCTCCAGCAGGCAGAGCCCTGCAGGCAGAGCCCTGCAGGCAGAGCGGTGACCCTGGTCCGGCTCTGCTTGCTCGTGTGGAGAATGAGCTCTACACGTCCGTCCCGTTTCCGTGTTCCTGGTCCGCGCCGGGCAAGCTAGCGTGGTGGTGGGGAAGGTGGTGGGGAGGGACGTCCCGCCCAGAGCGGCTGGAAGTTGGGAAGGCGCTAGTTTGCCCGTGTGCTGGAAACTCTGTGTGCAGCCTTTCGGGCAGGAGGACCCTTGGCTTCCTCCACTTTGAGACAGCGGCGGTGGCGACGTGCGGCATCAGGGTCGTATCCCCGTGTCCCCCTGTGCGGCCCAGGCTGCAGGCAGGCCCCAGAGGGCTGGGCGGAGCGTGTGGCACCGTGCTGCTCTCTGGGCAACCGGTAGAGGGGAGGGTGCCCGGTGCCGATAGCTGCTGCGTTGGGTTTCGGCTCTTGTCATTGTTGGCGCTTTTGTCTGTCATCCAACCCAGCCCTCCCTTCTGTCCTGCAGGTCACCCTGTGGGCCGGAGGGCCCCAACTTTTCCGAGGACCAGCCTGCGTGGTCTGCCCATGGTGCGGCCCGTCGTCGCCCAGCTGGGCACCTGCACCTGGTCCCCCTTGATGCCCTATGCAAACACGCCCCCACCGCCAGCTGCTCCGCTCGGTAAGAGGAAAGCATAGTCCTCTGTTTCTTCCATTGAGTCACTGCAGAAGAAAAGCAGATCGCTCTCCGGGGCTTCCCCGTGCACGGGCGGACGTGACTGGGCTCACGGCCGTGTCCATCTGGTCCCTTAGCAGACGCACTTGACGGACAGCGTCTTCACTGTCCTGCCCTGGGGAGGGAGGTGTCTGTTGTAGAGGGAAAGACGGTCCTCTGACGGAGGGCAGACGTGTCGGTTCTGCACACGAGCCTTCAACACACACCACGTTCTGGGCTCCCTGGAGGACAAGCCCTCCTCTGTCACTGTCTGCAGCGAGTGCAGCCCTGAACTTCCACAGCCGATGATCGGTTATGGAAGACACACCCGAACCCGGGGCCTGTGGTCTCTTCAGTCTAGGGTCCTGAGACCTGTCTCCCACTCGGTCTGATGTGAGACTTAGTGTGATACGGGGAAGAAGGCCTCAAAGATCTTTTGCGCTTCAGCAAACTAACATGTTTTGTAAGGCAGTGAACCGTGAAAGAATGTTTTGTATTTTATTTTATCTATGCCGAGAAGCTAGTTGACTCGGGGAATTACATAGGTTAGTGGTAAATAGAATGCTTGCTTAGCATGCCGAATTCCGTGTGCTCATTCCCGGTACCTCCATTTAAAAACAGAAGAAAAGGAAAAACCAAAACAAGAGCAAACTTCAAATGTTAGAAATACATAGTGCGCAAACCCAACTTCCATATCCATTCTTTTTACGTGTTTTCCTCTTACTACTTGGTTTGAAATATATCCCAACCGTGACTTAAGCATTTTTTTCAGAAAATGCTCTAACTCTTTGAAAGTCTTTTCTGCCACTTTTGTTTTGACACATCCACGAACGGAGATAGACGCACATGGTGGTTTTAAAATACATACGTGTATATTCTCATTAATGTACCTGTAATTACATTTTACAAATGCTGTGTCAGTGCGCCACTTTACAGAAGAGATAGGAAGAGAATCTTCCTGGGATGAGGTACAGTCTCTTGTTTTTAATGTCCTTGTGTGACTATATAAGTACCAGGGGATTCTGAGACATAAACCGGGGGTTGGTGTGAGTGTGCATCTTCACGTTTGCATCTGCTGATGAGAATTTTTGACTTATGCTTTTAACTTACAGTTTAGGATGTGATTCTGTGCTTAATGCCGTAGGACTGGATAATGCATTTGTGTTCATTTTCCAGACTCACCTAGTGAAGCCAGTGTCTGTATGGGCATTCTTGTTTTCAGGGTCTTTCCCTTACAGTTCATTAGAGGATATTGAAAAGAAATTCATCCCTGGGAAAGTTAGGTGCACCTTGGTGTTTGTTCTTGTTTTAGCCGTCCTCACTTGAAATTAATTAAGTGATGTTTCATTTTCAAGGCAGCATATTTTGTCTTCCCATTCCACCGCCAGTAACAGTGGTCTAGTTTCCTTAATGCCTTACGCTGTTTCCCACCTGCTCCTTTTACTCAGGCTGCCCTTCCCCAAAGCCCCTCCACATCCCAACTCTGCGCTGGATATCTCTTTTACGAAACAGTGCGGTCTTCCCAGCATTCCCTGAGCTATCCACGTGCAGCGGACTCTCCTGTCCTTTGTGGCGTTACTGTACCCGTTCACCTCAGTTGTAGAGCTGTTGAAACTTTTCTGTGCTGATTTTTTTTCATGGATCCTGTGCCTCTTGCAGAACAGAGAGGAGAATCTGCCTTTTATTTGTACCGCCAGCTTCTCCCAGGATAGGGCTTATGTTCTGATAGCTTCGGTAAATAACTTTTGTCTACCTGACTGACTAAGCGTAGGCACATGATCTGAAGTTCGGTTCCTGATTTATCTTGTTTTGTGTTCCTAGGAAGGGGCGACTAAGCCCGAAATTACAAAACCGGAGTACGCTATTGGGACTGTAGAAGTGGCTCCACAGGAGCTGATGGATCATAAAACACTGACCTCTGTTGGTGGAGCACACGGATCTTATTATACACTGGGTAAGTTAGTGAACGTGGCTGGCATTTCTTGTTCACTGTGCCTAGAATCTAGTGTGCTCTGGGGTGAAGCGTATATGTAGCTCAGCAGAAGAGAGAATGCGGGCTTAGCATGCAGGAGTTCCTGGGGTCAGTATCCAGTTCCTCCAAGAAACGAGTGTGATAAGGGGTAGGAAGGCAGAAGGAAGCGCAAAGGTTTAGTTTCGCTTCAGCAGTGTCTTCGCAGGAAAGCCTAATCCTCCAAACTTTTCTGTGGTTTTTAGAAGACGCGGGACCGGGCGCAGCTCCGGTGTGGCCCGGCAGCGCCCGCCCACATGCGGCGGCCCCAGAAGCCCTGGGAATTGGGTTGGTCATGCTCTGTTGGGCCTCGTCCTGGGAAAGGTGATCTTCCCATTCTCCCGGCAGCCGTTCCTGGCTTCGTCTGCAGACTGTGTGTCCTGTGACGGGTCTGGCGTTGCGTGTCGCTGCCTTTTTTAGACTCAAAAATCTTGCCCAGGAGCCAGTAGGCTGCTTCTCCCGGGAGCCCGTCGCCTTTGCTGGTGCCTGCAGGAGACATGAGGGAGTGCTAAGGAGCCGGGGCCCGCAGACTTTGACTGTGGGTTTCTCGAAGCAGCGTGAGGAGAGTGAGCCCTCGCTTCACACTGACATCTCCTGGCTCGGCTGACTCCTTCCTGACCTCCTGCACCTAGTGTTGCTCCTGTGTCACAGAGACGGATTTCTGTGTCGTCGTTCTTTTGACTGGTTTCCCGGCTCAGGCCAGGTGATTCTCCTGTTTAGAATGTCCATTCAGATCCTGGTAACTGGAAAAGGTGCAAAGCCCTTCCTCCAGCTTTGTACGGTGTGCTATGTGCAACTTGGAGTCTTCCAGGTTGTGGTAAACGTCACAGCCCGACACTGTCTTTTCTCGGGAGGTAAGTGTGTATTGGCCGCTGCCTCCAGTTGTACTCTGGGCAGAGAAGCCTGGCTCTCTGAGATGGTGCGTTTGTAGTAGGGAATAGAGGCTGGAAGGGAAAGAGCCCGCCGTGAAAATGCCTCCTTCCCTGCGGGGGAATTCTGATGCGCACCAGAGTGCGTACGTTGTGTTTGTCCCCCACCCTGCGCAGGGTCGGGCCTGCCCTGGAAGCTGTCAGAGCTGCTCGTCGGTCTCATGGCACACCATGGGGTTTTGCGCACGAGCTGGTACAGTCCATTTGGTGTCAGGTGTGGGGTGGAGACTCCCCACGTCACTCTCCCGTAGCACGAATGTAGGGTTCGTTCCGTAGTGAACGTAAAATCCAGAAGTCCCTGAGGATGGGAATGATTGTAGCGGAGCCTGAGTCCCTTCTGAGGACAGCCTTGTCCCCTTGGGAGCCCTAGGCCAACTCAGCCGCAGGACTCCGCGATGCCCAGCTCCCCAGTTCTTTTGCGCCCAGGGGCAGGCCCTGCGTGGAGGAGGAGAGCCCTTTGTGAGGAGGGGGCAGATAGGGCCTGGCAGGCTCCAGCAGGCAGAGCCCTGCAGGCAGAGCCCTGCAGGCAGAGCCCTGCAGGCAGAGCCCTGCAGGCAGAGCGGTGACCCTGGTCCGGCTCTGCTTGCTCGTGTGGAGAATGAGCTCTACACGTCCGTCCCGTTTCCGTGTTCCTGGTCCGCGCCGGGCAAGCTAGCGTGGTGGTGGGGAAGGTGGTGGGGAGGGACGTCCCGCCCAGAGCGGCTGGAAGTTGGGAAGGCGCTAGTTTGCCCGTGTGCTGGAAACTCTGTGTGCAGCCTTTCGGGCAGGAGGACCCTTGGCTTCCTCCACTTTGAGACAGCGGCGGTGGCGACGTGCGGCATCAGGGTCGTATCCCCGTGTCCCCCTGTGCGGCCCAGGCTGCAGGCAGGCCCCAGAGGGCTGGGCGGAGCGTGTGGCACCGTGCTGCTCTCTGGGCAACCGGTAGAGGGGAGGGTGCCCGGTGCCGATAGCTGCTGCGTTGGGTTTCGGCTCTTGTCATTGTTGGCGCTTTTGTCTGTCATCCAACCCAGCCCTCCCTTCTGTCCTGCAGGTCACCCTGTGGGCCGGAGGGCCCCAACTTTTCCGAGGACCAGCCTGCGTGGTCTGCCCATGGTGCGGCCCGTCGTCGCCCAGCTGGGCACCTGCACCTGGTCCCCCTTGATGCCCTATGCAAACACGCCCCCACCGCCAGCTGCTCCGCTCGGTAAGAGGAAAGCATAGTCCTCTGTTTCTTCCATTGAGTCACTGCAGAAGAAATGCAGATCGCTCTCCGGGGCTTCCCCGTGCACGGGCGGACGTGACTGGGCTCACGGCCGTGTCCATCTGGTCCCTTAGCAGACGCACTTGACGGACAGCGTCTTCACTGTCCTGCCCTGGGGAGGGAGGTGTCTGTTGTAGAGGGAAAGACGGTCCTCTGACGGAGGGCAGACGTGTCGGTTCTGCACACGAGCCTTCAACACACACCACGTTCTGGGCTCCCTGGAGGACAAGCCCTCCTCTGTCACTGTCTGCAGCGAGTGCAGCCCTGAACTTCCACAGCCGATGATCGGTTATGGAAGACACACCCGAACCCGGGGCCTGTGGTCTCTTCAGTCTAGGGTCCTGAGACCTGTCTCCCACTCGGTCTGATGTGAGACTTAGTGTGATACGGGGAAGAAGGCCTCAAAGATCTTTTGCGCTTCAGCAAACTAACATGTTTTGTAAGGCAGTGAACCGTGAAAGAATGTTTTGTATTTTATTTTATCTATGCCGAGAAGCTAGTTGACTCGGGGAATTACATAGGTTAGTGGTAAATAGAATGCTTGCTTAGCATGCCGAATTCCGTGTGCTCATTCCCGGTACCTCCATTTAAAAACAGAAGAAAAGGAAAAACCAAAACAAGAGCAAACTTCAAATGTTAGAAATACATAGTGCGCAAACCCAACTTCCATATCCATTCTTTTTACGTGTTTTCCTCTTACTACTTGGTTTGAAATATATCCCAACCGTGACTTAAGCATTTTTTTCAGAAAATGCTCTAACTCTTTGAAAGTCTTTTCTGCCACTTTTGTTTTGACACATCCACGAACGGAGATAGACGCACATGGTGGTTTTAAAATACATACGTGTATATTCTCATTAATGTACCTGTAATTACATTTTACAAATGCTGTGTCAGTGCGCCACTTTACAGAAGAGATAGGAAGAGAATCTTCCTGGGATGAGGTACAGTCTCTTGTTTTTAATGTCCTTGTGTGACTATATAAGTACCAGGGGATTCTGAGACATAAACCGGGGGTTGGTGTGAGTGTGCATCTTCACGTTTGCATCTGCTGATGAGAATTTTTGACTTATGCTTTTAACTTACAGTTTAGGATGTGATTCTGTGCTTAATGCCGTAGGACTGGATAATGCATTTGTGTTCATTTTCCAGACTCACCTAGTGAAGCCAGTGTCTGTATGGGCATTCTTGTTTTCAGGGTCTTTCCCTTACAGTTCATTAGAGGATATTGAAAAGAAATTCATCCCTGGGAAAGTTAGGTGCACCTTGGTGTTTGTTCTTGTTTTAGCCGTCCTCACTTGAAATTAATTAAGTGATGTTTCATTTTCAAGGCAGCATATTTTGTCTTCCCATTCCACCGCCAGTAACAGTGGTCTAGTTTCCTTAATGCCTTACGCTGTTTCCCACCTGCTCCTTTTACTCAGGCTGCCCTTCCCCAAAGCCCCTCCACATCCCAACTCTGCGCTGGATATCTCTTTTACGAAACAGTGCGGTCTTCCCAGCATTCCCTGAGCTATCCACGTGCAGCGGACTCTCCTGTCCTTTGTGGCGTTACTGTACCCGTTCACCTCAGTTGTAGAGCTGTTGAAACTTTTCTGTGCTGATTTTTTTTCATGGATCCTGTGCCTCTTGCAGAACAGAGAGGAGAATCTGCCTTTTATTTGTACCGCCAGCTTCTCCCAGGATAGGGCTTATGTTCTGATAGCTTCGGTAAATAACTTTTGTCTACCTGACTGACTAAGCGTAGGCACATGATCTGAAGTTCGGTTCCTGATTTATCTTGTTTTGTGTTCCTAGGAAGGGGCGACTAAGCCCGAAATTACAAAACCGGAGTACGCTATTGGGACTGTAGAAGTGGCTCCACAGGAGCTGATGGATCATAAAACACTGACCTCTGTTGGTGGAGCACACGGATCTTATTATACACTGGGTAAGTTAGTGAACTTGGCTGGCATTTCTTGTTCACTGTGCCTAGAATCTAGTGTGCTCTGGGGTGAAGCGTATATGTAGCTCAGCAGAAGAGAGAATGCGGGCTTAGCATGCAGGAGTTCCTGGGGTCAGTATCCAGTTCCTCCAAGAAACGAGTGTGATAAGGGGTAGGAAGGCAGAAGGAAGCGCAAAGGTTTAGTTTCGCTTCAGCAGTGTCTTCGCAGGAAAGCCTAATCCTCCAAACTTTTCTGTGGTTTTTAGAAGACGCGGGACCGGGCGCAGCTCCGGTGTGGCCCGGCAGCGCCCGCCCACATGCGGCGGCCCCAGAAGCCCTGGGAATTGGGTTGGTCATGCTCTGTTGGGCCTCGTCCTGGGAAAGGTGATCTTCCCATTCTCCCGGCAGCCGTTCCTGGCTTCGTCTGCAGACTGTGTGTCCTGTGACGGGTCTGGCGTTGCGTGTCGCTGCCTTTTTTAGACTCAAAAATCTTGCCCAGGAGCCAGTAGGCTGCTTCTCCCGGGAGCCCGTCGCCTTTGCTGGTGCCTGCAGGAGACATGAGGGAGTGCTAAGGAGCCGGGGCCCGCAGACTTTGACTGTGGGTTTCTCGAAGCAGCGTGAGGAGAGTGAGCCCTCGCTTCACACTGACATCTCCTGGCTCGGCTGACTCCTTCCTGACCTCCTGCACCTAGTGTTGCTCCTGTGTCACAGAGACGGATTTCTGTGTCGTCGTTCTTTTGACTGGTTTCCCGGCTCAGGCCAGGTGATTCTCCTGTTTAGAATGTCCATTCAGATCCTGGTAACTGGAAAAGGTGCAAAGCCCTTCCTCCAGCTTTGTACGGTGTGCTATGTGCAACTTGGAGTCTTCCAGGTTGTGGTAAACGTCACAGCCCGACACTGTCTTTTCTCGGGAGGTAAGTGTGTATTGGCCGCTGCCTCCAGTTGTACTCTGGGCAGAGAAGCCTGGCTCTCTGAGATGGTGCGTTTGTAGTAGGGAATAGAGGCTGGAAGGGAAAGAGCCCGCCGTGAAAATGCCTCCTTCCCTGCGGGGGAATTCTGATGCGCACCAGAGTGCGTACGTTGTGTTTGTCCCCCACCCTGCGCAGGGTCGGGCCTGCCCTGGAAGCTGTCAGAGCTGCTCGTCGGTCTCATGGCACACCATGGGGTTTTGCGCACGAGCTGGTACAGTCCATTTGGTGTCAGGTGTGGGGTGGAGACTCCCCACGTCACTCTCCCGTAGCACGAATGTAGGGTTCGTTCCGTAGTGAACGTAAAATCCAGAAGTCCCTGAGGATGGGAATGATTGTAGCGGAGCCTGAGTCCCTTCTGAGGACAGCCTTGTCCCCTTGGGAGCCCTAGGCCAACTCAGCCGCAGGACTCCGCGATGCCCAGCTCCCCAGTTCTTTTGCGCCCAGGGGCAGGCCCTGCGTGGAGGAGGAGAGCCCTTTGTGAGGAGGGGGCAGATAGGGCCTGGCAGGCTCCAGCAGGCAGAGCCCTGCAGGCAGAGCCCTGCAGGCAGAGCGGTGACCCTGGTCCGGCTCTGCTTGCTCGTGTGGAGAATGAGCTCTACACGTCCGTCCCGTTTCCGTGTTCCTGGTCCGCGCCGGGCAAGCTAGCGTGGTGGTGGGGAAGGTGGTGGGGAGGGACGTCCCGCCCAGAGCGGCTGGAAGTTGGGAAGGCGCTAGTTTGCCCGTGTGCTGGAAACTCTGTGTGCAGCCTTTCGGGCAGGAGGACCCTTGGCTTCCTCCACTTTGAGACAGCGGCGGTGGCGACGTGCGGCATCAGGGTCGTATCCCCGTGTCCCCCTGTGCGGCCCAGGCTGCAGGCAGGCCCCAGAGGGCTGGGCGGAGCGTGTGGCACCGTGCTGCTCTCTGGGCAACCGGTAGAGGGGAGGGTGCCCGGTGCCGATAGCTGCTGCGTTGGGTTTCGGCTCTTGTCATTGTTGGCGCTTTTGTCTGTCATCCAACCCAGCCCTCCCTTCTGTCCTGCAGGTCACCCTGTGGGCCGGAGGGCCCCAACTTTTCCGAGGACCAGCCTGCGTGGTCTGCCCATGGTGCGGCCCGTCGTCGCCCAGCTGGGCACCTGCACCTGGTCCCCCTTGATGCCCTATGCAAACACGCCCCCACCGCCAGCTGCTCCGCTCGGTAAGAGGAAAGCATAGTCCTCTGTTTCTTCCATTGAGTCACTGCAGAAGAAAAGCAGATCGCTCTCCGGGGCTTCCCCGTGCACGGGCGGACGTGACTGGGCTCACGGCCGTGTCCATCTGGTCCCTTAGCAGACGCACTTGACGGACAGCGTCTTCACTGTCCTGCCCTGGGGAGGGAGGTGTCTGTTGTAGAGGGAAAGACGGTCCTCTGACGGAGGGCAGACGTGTCGGTTCTGCACACGAGCCTTCAACACACACCACGTTCCGGGCTCCCTGGAGGACAAGCCCGCCCCTGTCACTGTCTGCAGCGTGTGCAGCCCTGAACTTCCACAGCCGATGATCGGTTATGGAAGACACACCCGAACCCGGGGCCTGTGGTCTCTTAAGTCATGGGTCATGAGACCTGTCTCCCACTCGGTCTGATGTGAGACTTAGTGTGATACCGGGAAGAAGGCCTCAAAGATCTTTTGCGCTTCAGCAAACTAACATGTTTTGTAAGGCAGTGAACCGTGAAAGAGTGTTTTGTATTTTATTTTATCTATGCCGAGAAGCTAGTTGACTCGGGGAATTACATAGGTTAGTGGTAAATAGAATGCTTGCTTAGCATGCCGAATTCCGTGTGCTCATTCCCGGTACCTCCATTTAAAAAGAGAAGAAAAGGAAAAACCAAAACAAGAGCAAACTTCAAAAGTTAGAAATACATAGTGCGCAAACCCAACTTCCATATCCATTCTTTTTACGTGTTTTCCTCTTACTACTTGGTTTGAAATATATCCCAACCGTGACTTAAGCATTTTTTTCAGAAAATGCTCTAACTCTTTGAAAGTCTTTTCTGCCACTTTTGTTTTGACACTTCCACGAACGGAGATAGACGCACATGGTGATTTTATTATACATTCGTAAATATTCTCATTAATGTACCTGTAAATTCATTTTACAGATGGTGTGTCAGTGCGCCACTTTACAGAAGAGAGAGGAAGAGAATCTTCCTGGGATGAGGTACAGTCTCTTGTTATTAATCTCCTTGTATGACTATATAAGTACCAGGGGATTCTGAGCCATAAACCGGGGGTTGGTGTGGGTGTGCATCTTCACATTTGCATCTGCTGATGAGAATTTTTGACTTATGCTTTTAACTTACAGTTTAGGATGTGATTCTGTGCTTAATGCCGTAGGACTGGATAATGAATTGTGTACATTTTCCAGACTCACCTAGTGAAGCCAGTGTCTGTATGGGCATTCTTGTTTTCAGGGTCTTTCCCTTAAAGTTCATTAGAGGATATTTAAAAGAAATTCATCCCTAGGAAATTTAGGTGCATCTTGGTGTTGGTTCTTGTTTTAGCCGTCCTCAGTTGAAATTAAATAAGTGATGTTTCATTTTCAAGGCAGCATATTTTGTCTTCCCATTTAACCGCCAGTAACAGTGGTCTAGTTTCCTTAATGCCTTACGCTGTTTCCAACCTGCTCCTTTTACTCAGTCTGCCCTTCCCCAAAGCCCCTCCACATCGCACCTCTGCGCTGGATCACTCTTTTACGAAACAGTGCGGTATTCCCAGCATTCCCTGAGGTATCCACCTGCAGTGGACTCTCCTGTCCCTTGTGGCGTTACTGTACCCGTTCACCTCAGTTGTAGAGCTGTTGAAAGTTTTCTGTGCTGATTTGTTTTCATGGATCCTGTGCCTCTGGCAGAACAGAGAGGAGATTCTGCCTTTTATTTGTACCACCAGCTTCTCCCAGTATAGGGCTTATGTTCTGATAGCTTCGGTAAATAACTGTTGTCTACCTGACTGAATAAGCGTAGGCACATGATCTGAAATTCGGTTCCTGATTTATCTTGTTTTGTGTTCCTAGGAAGGGGCGACTAAGCCCGAAATTACAAAACCGGAGTACGCTACTGGGACTGTAAAAGTGGCTCCACAGGAGCTGACGGATCTTAAAACACTGACCTCTTTTGGTGGAGCACACGGAGCTTATTATACACTGGGTAAGTTAGTGAACGTGGCTGGCATTTCTTGTTCTCTGTGCCTAGAAACTAGTGTGCTCTGGGGGGAAGGGTATATGTAGCTCAGCAGAAGAGAGAATGCTTGCTTAGCATGCAGGAGTTCCATGGTCAGTATCCAGTTCCTCAAAGAAACGAGTGTGATACGGGGCAGGAAGGCAGAAGGAAGGCGCAAAGTTTTAGTTTTGCTTCAGCAGTGTCTTCGCAGTAAAGTTTAATCCTCCATCCTTTTCTGTGGTTTTTAGCCGACGCGGGACCTGGCGCGGCTCCATTGTGGCCCGGCAGCACCCGCCCAACTGCGGCGGCCCCGGAGGCCCAGGGAATTGGGGTGTTCATGATCTGTTGGGCCTCGTCCTGGGAAAGGTGATCTTCCTGTTCTCCCGGCAGCCGTTCCTGGCCTCGTCTGCAGACTGTGTGTCCTGTGACGGGTGTGGCGTTGCGTGTCGCTGCCTTTTTCAGACTCAAAACTCTTGCCAAGGAGCCAATGGGCTGCTTCTCCCGGGAGCCCGTTGCTTTGGCTGGTGCCTGCAGGAGCCATGAGGGCGTGCTTAGGAGCCGGGGCCCGCAGAATTTGACTGTGTGTTTCTCGAAGCAGCGTGAGGAGAGTGAGCCCTCGCTCCACACTGACTTTTCTTGGCTCGGCTGACTCCTTCCTGACCTCCTGCACCTAGGGTTGCTCCTGGGTCACTGAGACGGATTTCTGTGTCATCGTTCTTTTGACTGGTTTCCCGGCTCAGGCCAGGTGATTCTCCTGTTTAGAATGTCCATTCAGATCCTCGTAACTGGAAAAGGGGCAAAGCCCTCCCTCCAGCTTTGTACAGTGTGCTTTGTGCAAATTGGAGTCTTCCTGGGTGTTGTAAACTTCACAGCCCGACACTGTCTTTTCTCGGGGGGTAAGTGTGTCTTGGCCGCTGCCTCCAATTGTACTCTGGGCAGAAAAGCCTGGCTCTCTGAGATGGTGCGTTTGTAATAGGGAATAGAGGCTGGAAGGGAAAGAGCCCGCCGTGAAAATGCCTCCTTCCCTGCGGGGGAATTCTGATGCGCACCAGAGTGCATAAGTTGTGTTTGTCCCCCACCCTGCGCCGGGTCGGGCCTGCCCTGGAAGCTGTCAGAGCTGCTCGTCGGTCTCATGGCACACAGTGTGGTTTTGCGCACGAGCTTGTACAGTCCCTTTGGTGTCAGGTGTGGGGTTGAGACTCCCCACGTCACTCTCCCGTAGCACGCATGTAGGGTGTGTTCCGTAGTGAACGTAAAATCCAGACGTCCCTGAGGATGGGAATGATTGTATCGGTGCCTGAGTACCTTCTGAGGACAGCCTTGTCCCCTCGGGAGCCCTTGGCCAACTCAGCCACAGGACTCCGGGATGCCCAGCTCCCCAGTGCTTTTGCACCCAGGGGCAGGCCCTGCGTGGAGGAGGAGGGCCCATTGTGAGGAGGGGGCAGAGAGGGCCTGGCAGGCTCCAGCAGGCAGAGATCTGCAGGCAGAGCCCTGCAAGCAGAGCCGTGCAGGCAGAGCGGTGACCCTGGTGCGGCTCTGCTTGCTCGTGTGGAGAATGAGCTCTTCACGTCCGTCCCGTGTCCGTGTTCCTCGTCCGCGCCGGGCAAGCTTGCGTAGAGCTGGGGAAGGTGGCGGGGATTGACGTCCCGCCCAGAGCGGCTGGCAGTTGGGAAGGCGCTAGTTTGCCCGTGTGCTGGAAACTCTGTGTGCAGCCTCTCGAGCAGGAGGACCCTTGGCTTCCTCCAATTGGAGACAGCGGCGCCGGCGACATATGGTGTCACGGTCGTATCCCCGTGTCCCCCTGTGCGGCCCAGGCTGAAGGCAGGCCCCAGAGGCCTGGGCGGAGCGTGTAGAACTGTGCTGATCCCTGAGCACCCGGTGGAGGGGAGGGTGCCCGGGGCCGAAAGCTGCTGCATTGGATTTCGGCTCTTTCGGTGTTGGCGCTTTTGTCTGTCATCCAAACCAGCCCTCCGTTCTGTCCTGCAGGTCACCCCGTGGGCCGGAGTGCCCCAACATTTCCGAGGACCAGCCTGCGTGGCCTGCCCCGTGTGCGGCCCTTCGTCGCCCAGCTGGGTACCTGCACCTGGTCCCCCTTGGGGCCCTTTGCAACCACGCCCCCCACCGCCAGCTGCTCCGCTCGTTAAGAGGAAAGCATAGTCCTCTGTTTCTTCCATTGTGTCACTGCAGAAGAAGGGCAGATCGCTCTCCGGGGCTTCCCCGTGCACGGGCGGCCGTGACTGGTCTCACGGCCGTGTCCCTCTGGTCCCTTAGCAGACGCACTTGATGGACCGCGTCTTTCCCGTCCTGCCCTGGGGAGGGAGGTGTCTGTTGTAGAGGGAAAGATGGTCCTATGACGATTGGCACACTTGTCGGTTCTGCACACGGGCTTTCAACACACACCACGTTCCGGGCTCCCTGGAGTACTAGCCCGCCCCTGACACTGTCTGCATCAAGTGGAGCCCTGAACTTCCACAGCCGATGATCGGTTATGGAAGACACACCCGAACCCGGGGCCTGTGGTCTCTTCAGTCTAGGGTCCTGAGACCTGTCTCCCACTCGGTCTGATGTGAGACTTAGTGTGATATGGGGAAGAAGGCCTCAAAGATCTTTTGCGCTTCAGCAAACTAACATGTTTTGTAAGGCAGTGAACCGTGAAAGAATGTTTTGTATTTTATTTTATCTATGCCGAGAAGCTAGTTGACTCGGGGAATTACATAGGTTAGTGGTAAATAGAATGCTTGCTTAGCATGCCGAATTCCGTGTGCTCATTCCCGGTACCTCCATTTAAAAACAGAAGAAAAGGAAAAACCAAAACAAGAGAAAACTTCAAATGTTAGAAATACATAGTGCGCAAACCCAACTTCCATATCCATTCTTTTTACGTGTTTTCCTCTTACTACTTGGTTTGAAATATATCCCAACCGTGACTTAAGCATTTTTTTCAGAAAATGCTCTAACTCTTTGAAAGTCTTTTCTGCCACTTTTGTTTTGACACATCCACGAACGGAGATAAACGCACATGGTGGTTTTAAAATACATACGTGTATATTCTCATTAATGTACCTGTAATTACATTTTACAAATGCTGTGTCAGTGCGCCACTTTACAGAAGAGATAGGAAGAGAATCTTCCTGGGATGAGGTACAGTCTCTTGTTTTTAATGTCCTTGTGTGACTATATAAGTACCAGGGGATTCTGAGACATAAACCGGGGGTTGGTGTGAGTGTGCATCTTCACGTTTGCATCTGCTGATGAGAATTTTTGACTTATGCTTTTAACTTACAGTTTAGGATGTGATTCTGTGCTTAATGCCGTAGGACTGGATAATGCATTTGTGTTCATTTTCCAGACTCACCTAGTGAAGCCAGTGTCTGTATGGGCATTCTTGTTTTCAGGGTCTTTCCCTTACAGTTCATTAGAGGATATTGAAAAGAAATTCATCCCTGGGAAAGTTAGGTGCACCTTGGTGTTTGTTCTTGTTTTAGCCGTCCTCACTTGAAATTAATTAAGTGATGTTTCATTTTCAAGGCAGCATATTTTGTCTTCCCATTCCACCGCCAGTAACAGTGGTCTAGTTTCCTTAATGCCTTACGCTGTTTCCCACCTGCTCCTTTTACTCAGGCTGCCCTTCCCCAAAGCCCCTCCACATCCCAACTCTGCGCTGGATATCTCTTTTTCGAAACAGTGCGGTCTTCCCAGCATTCCCTGAGCTATCCACGTGCAGCGGACTCTCCTGTCCTTTGTGGCGTTACTGTACCCGTTCACCTCAGTTGTAGAGCTGTTGAAACTTTTCTGTGCTGATTTTTTTTCATGGATCCTGTGCCTCTTGCAGAACAGAGAGGAGAATCTGCCTTTTATTTGTACCGCCAGCTTCTCCCAGGATAGGGCTTATGTTCTGATAGCTTCGGTAAATAACTTTTGTCTACCTGACTGACTAAGCGTAGGCACATGATCTGAAGTTCGGTTCCTGATTTATCTTGTTTTGTGTTCCTAGGAAGGGGCGACTAAGCCCGAAATTACAAAACCGGAGTACGCTATTGGGACTGTAGAAGTGGCTCCACAGGAGCTGATGGATCATAAAACACTGACCTCTGTTGGTGGAGCACACGGATCTTATTATACACTGGGTAAGTTAGTGAACGTGGCTGGCATTTCTTGTTCACTGTGCCTAGAATCTAGTGTGCTCTGGGGTGAAGCGTATATGTAGCTCAGCAGAAGAGAGAATGCGGGCTTAGCATGCAGGAGTTCCTGGGGTCAGTATCCAGTTCCTCCAAGAAACGAGTGTGATAAGGGGTAGGAAGGCAGAAGGAAGCGCAAAGGTTTAGTTTCGCTTCAGCAGTGTCTTCGCAGGAAAGCCTAATCCTCCAAACTTTTCTGTGGTTTTTAGAAGACGCGGGACCGGGCGCAGCTCCGGTGTGGCCCGGCAGCGCCCGCCCACATGCGGCGGCCCCAGAAGCCCTGGGAATTGGGTTGGTCATGCTCTGTTGGGCCTCGTCCTGGGAAAGGTGATCTTCCCATTCTCCCGGCAGCCGTTCCTGGCTTCGTCTGCAGACTCTGTGTCCTGTGACGGGTCTGGCGTTGCGTGTCGCTGCCTTTTTTAGACTCAAAAATCTTGCCCAGGAGCCAGTAGGCTGCTTCTCCCGGGAGCCCGTCGCCTTTGCTGGTGCCTGCAGGAGACATGAGGGAGTGCTAAGGAGCCGGGGCCCGCAGACTTTGACTGTGGGTTTCTCGAAGCAGCGTGAGGAGAGTGAGCCCTCGCTTCACACTGACATCTCCTGGCTCGGCTGACTCCTTCCTGACCTCCTGCACCTAGTGTTGCTCCTGTGTCACAGAGACGGATTTCTGTGTCGTCGTTCTTTTGACTGGTTTCCCGGCTCAGGCCAGGTGATTCTCCTGTTTAGAATGTCCATTCAGATCCTGGTAACTGGAAAAGGTGCAAAGCCCTTCCTCCAGCTTTGTACGGTGTGCTATGTGCAACTTGGAGTCTTCCAGGTTGTGGTAAACGTCACAGCCCGACACTGTCTTTTCTCGGGAGGTAAGTGTGTATTGGCCGCTGCCTCCAGTTGTACTCTGGGCAGAGAAGCCTGGCTCTCTGAGATGGTGCGTTTGTAGTAGGGAATAGAGGCTGGAAGGGAAAGAGCCCGCCGTGAAAATGCCTCCTTCCCTGCGGGGGAATTCTGATGCGCACCAGAGTGCGTACGTTGTGTTTGTCCCCCACCCTGCGCAGGGTCGGGCCTGCCCTGGAAGCTGTCAGAGCTGCTCGTCGGTCTCATGGCACACCATGGGGTTTTGCGCACGAGCTGGTACAGTCCATTTGGTGTCAGGTGTGGGGTGGAGACTCCCCACGTCACTCTCCCGTAGCACGAATGTAGGGTTCGTTCCGTAGTGAACGTAAAATCCAGAAGTCCCTGAGGATGTGAATGATTGTAGCGGAGCCTGAGTCCCTTCTGAGGACAGCCTTGTCCCCTTGGGAGCCCTAGGCCAACTCAGCCGCAGGACTCCGCGATGCCCAGCTCCCCAGTTCTTTTGCGCCCAGGGGCAGGCCCTGCGTGGAGGAGGAGAGCCCTTTGTGAGGAGGGGGCAGATAGGGCCTGGCAGGCTCCAGCAGGCAGAGCCCTGCAGGCAGAGCCCTGCAGGCAGAGCCCTGCAGGCAGAGCCCTGCAGGCAGAGCGGTGACCCTGGTCCGGCTCTGCTTGCTCGTGTGGAGAATGAGCTCTACACGTCCGTCCCGTTTCCGTGTTCCTGGTCCGCGCCGGGCAAGCTAGCGTGGTGGTGGGGAAGGTGGTGGGGAGGGACGTCCCGCCCAGAGCGGCTGGAAGTTGGGAAGGCGCTAGTTTGCCCGTGTGCTGGAAACTCTGTGTGCAGCCTTTCGGGCAGGAGGACCCTTGGCTTCCTCCACTTTGAGACAGCGGCGGTGGCGACGTGCGGCATCAGGGTCGTATCCCCGTGTCCCCCTGTGCGGCCCAGGCTGCAGGCAGGCCCCAGAGGGCTGGGCGGAGCGTGTGGCACCGTGCTGCTCTCTGGGCAACCGGTAGAGGGGAGGGTGCCCGGTGCCGATAGCTGCTGCGTTGGGTTTCGGCTCTTGTCATTGTTGGCGCTTTTGTCTGTCATCCAACCCAGCCCTCCCTTCTGTCCTGCAGGTCACCCTGTGGGCCGGAGGGCCCCAACTTTTCCGAGGACCAGCCTGCGTGGTCTGCCCATGGTGCGGCCCGTCGTCGCCCAGCTGGGCACCTGCACCTGGTCCCCCTTGATGCCCTATGCAAACACGCCCCCACCGCCAGCTGCTCCGCTCGGTAAGAGGAAAGCATAGTCCTCTGTTTCTTCCATTGAGTCACTGCAGAAGAAATGCAGATCGCTCTCCGGGGCTTCCCCGTGCACGGGCGGACGTGACTGGGCTCACGGCCGTGTCCATCTGGTCCCTTAGCAGACGCACTTGACGGACAGCGTCTTCACTGTCCTGCCCTGGGGAGGGAGGTGTCTGTTGTAGAGGGAAAGACGGTCCTCTGACGGAGGGCAGACGTGTCGGTTCTGCACACGAGCCTTCAACACACACCACGTTCTGGGCTCCCTGGAGGACAAGCCCTCCTCTGTCACTGTCTGCAGCGAGTGCAGCCCTGAACTTCCACAGCCGATGATCGGTTATGGAAGACACACCCGAACCCGGGGCCTGTGGTCTCTTCAGTCTAGGGTCCTGAGACCTGTCTCCCACTCGGTCTGATGTGAGACTTAGTGTGATACGGGGAAGAAGGCCTCAAAGATCTTTTGCGCTTCAGCAAACTAACATGTTTTGTAAGGCAGTGAACCGTGAAAGAATGTTTTGTATTTTATTTTATCTATGCCGAGAAGCTAGTTGACTCGGGGAATTACATAGGTTAGTGGTAAATAGAATGCTTGCTTAGCATGCCGAATTCCGTGTGCTCATTCCCGGTACCTCCATTTAAAAACAGAAGAAAAGGAAAAACCAAAACAAGAGCAAACTTCAAATGTTAGAAATACATAGTGCGCAAACCCAACTTCCATATCCATTCTTTTTACGTGTTTTCCTCTTACTACTTGGTTTGAAATATATCCCAACCGTGACTTAAGCATTTTTTTCAGAAAATGCTCTAACTCTTTGAAAGTCTTTTCTGCCACTTTTGTTTTGACACATCCACGAACGGAGATAGACGCACATGGTGGTTTTAAAATACATACGTGTATATTCTCATTAATGTACCTGTAATTACATTTTACAAATGCTGTGTCAGTGCGCCACTTTACAGAAGAGATAGGAAGAGAATCTTCCTGGGATGAGGTACAGTCTCTTGTTTTTAATGTCCTTGTGTGACTATATAAGTACCAGGGGATTCTGAGACATAAACCGGGGGTTGGTGTGAGTGTGCATCTTCACGTTTGCATCTGCTGATGAGAATTTTTGACTTATGCTTTTAACTTACAGTTTAGGATGTGATTCTGTGCTTAATGCCGTAGGACTGGATAATGCATTTGTGTTCATTTTCCAGACTCACCTAGTGAAGCCAGTGTCTGTATGGGCATTCTTGTTTTCAGGGTCTTTCCCTTACAGTTCATTAGAGGATATTGAAAAGAAATTCATCCCTGGGAAAGTTAGGTGCACCTTGGTGTTTGTTCTTGTTTTAGCCGTCCTCACTTGAAATTAATTAAGTGATGTTTCATTTTCAAGGCAGCATATTTTGTCTTCCCATTCCACCGCCAGTAACAGTGGTCTAGTTTCCTTAATGCCTTACGCTGTTTCCCACCTGCTCCTTTTACTCAGGCTGCCCTTCCCCAAAGCCCCTCCACATCCCAACTCTGCGCTGGATATCTCTTTTACGAAACAGTGCGGTCTTCCCAGCATTCCCTGAGCTATCCACGTGCAGCGGACTCTCCTGTCCTTTGTGGCGTTACTGTACCCGTTCACCTCAGTTGTAGAGCTGTTGAAACTTTTCTGTGCTGATTTTTTTTCATGGATCCTGTGCCTCTTGCAGAACAGAGAGGAGAATCTGCCTTTTATTTGTACCGCCAGCTTCTCCCAGGATAGGGCTTATGTTCTGATAGCTTCGGTAAATAACTTTTGTCTACCTGACTGACTAAGCGTAGGCACATGATCTGAAGTTCGGTTCCTGATTTATCTTGTTTTGTGTTCCTAGGAAGGGGCGACTAAGCCCGAAATTACAAAACCGGAGTACGCTATTGGGACTGTAGAAGTGGCTCCACAGGAGCTGATGGATCATAAAACACTGACCTCTGTTGGTGGAGCACACGGATCTTATTATACACTGGGTAAGTTAGTGAACGTGGCTGGCATTTCTTGTTCACTGTGCCTAGAATCTAGTGTGCTCTGGGGTGAAGCGTATATGTAGCTCAGCAGAAGAGAGAATGCGGGCTTAGCATGCAGGAGTTCCTGGGGTCAGTATCCAGTTCCTCCAAGAAACGAGTGTGATAAGGGGTAGGAAGGCAGAAGGAAGCGCAAAGGTTTAGTTTCGCTTCAGCAGTGTCTTCGCAGGAAAGCCTAATCCTCCAAACTTTTCTGTGGTTTTTAGAAGACGCGGGACCGGGCGCAGCTCCGGTGTGGCCCGGCAGCGCCCGCCCACATGCGGCGGCCCCAGAAGCCCTGGGAATTGGGTTGGTCATGCTCTGTTGGGCCTCGTCCTGGGAAAGGTGATCTTCCCATTCTCCCGGCAGCCGTTCCTGGCTTCGTCTGCAGACTGTGTGTCCTGTGACGGGTCTGGCGTTGCGTGTCGCTGCCTTTTTTAGACTCAAAAATCTTGCCCAGGAGCCAGTAGGCTGCTTCTCCCGGGAGCCCGTCGCCTTTGCTGGTGCCTGCAGGAGACATGAGGGAGTGCTAAGGAGCCGGGGCCCGCAGACTTTGACTGTGGGTTTCTCGAAGCAGCGTGAGGAGAGTGAGCCCTCGCTTCACACTGACATCTCCTGGCTCGGCTGACTCCTTCCTGACCTCCTGCACCTAGTGTTGCTCCTGTGTCACAGAGACGGATTTCTGTGTCGTCGTTCTTTTGACTGGTTTCCCGGCTCAGGCCAGGTGATTCTCCTGTTTAGAATGTCCATTCAGATCCTGGTAACTGGAAAAGGTGCAAAGCCCTTCCTCCAGCTTTGTACGGTGTGCTATGTGCAACTTGGAGTCTTCCAGGTTGTGGTAAACGTCACAGCCCGACACTGTCTTTTCTCGGGAGGTAAGTGTGTATTGGCCGCTGCCTCCAGTTGTACTCTGGGCAGAGAAGCCTGGCTCTCTGAGATGGTGCGTTTGTAGTAGGGAATAGAGGCTGGAAGGGAAAGAGCCCGCCGTGAAAATGCCTCCTTCCCTGCGGGGGAATTCTGATGCGCACCAGAGTGCGTACGTTGTGTTTGTCCCCCACCCTGCGCAGGGTCGGGCCTGCCCTGGAAGCTGTCAGAGCTGCTCGTCGGTCTCATGGCACACCATGGGGTTTTGCGCACGAGCTGGTACAGTCCATTTGGTGTCAGGTGTGGGGTGGAGACTCCCCACGTCACTCTCCCGTAGCACGAATGTAGGGTTCGTTCCGTAGTGAACGTAAAATCCAGAAGTCCCTGAGGATGGGAATGATTGTAGCGGAGCCTGAGTCCCTTCTGAGGACAGCCTTGTCCCCTTGGGAGCCCTAGGCCAACTCAGCCGCAGGACTCCGCGATGCCCAGCTCCCCAGTTCTTTTGCGCCCAGGGGCAGGCCCTGCGTGGAGGAGGAGAGCCCTTTGTGAGGAGGGGGCAGATAGGGCCTGGCAGGCTCCAGCAGGCAGAGCCCTGCAGGCAGAGCCCTGCAGGCAGAGCCCTGCAGGCAGAGCCCTGCAGGCAGAGCGGTGACCCTGGTCCGGCTCTGCTTGCTCGTGTGGAGAATGAGCTCTACACGTCCGTCCCGTTTCCGTGTTCCTGGTCCGCGCCGGGCAAGCTAGCGTGGTGGTGGGGAAGGTGGTGGGGAGGGACGTCCCGCCCAGAGCGGCTGGAAGTTGGGAAGGCGCTAGTTTGCCCGTGTGCTGGAAACTCTGTGTGCAGCCTCTCGGGCAGGAGGACCCTTGGCTTCCTCCACTTTGAGACAGCGGCGGTGGCGACGTGCGGCATCAGGGTCGTATCCCCGTGTCCCCCTGTGCGGCCCAGGCTGCAGGCAGGCCCCAGAGGGCTGGGCGGAGCGTGTGGCACCGTGCTGCTCTCTGGGCAACCGGTAGAGGGGAGGGTGCCCGGTGCCGATAGCTGCTGCGTTGGGTTTCGGCTCTTGTCATTGTTGGCGCTTTTGTCTGTCATCCAACCCAGCCCTCCCTTCTGTCCTGCAGGTCACCCTGTGGGCCGGAGGGCCCCAACTTTTCCGAGGACCAGCCTGCGTGGTCTGCCCATGGTGCGGCCCGTCGTCGCCCAGCTGGGCACCTGCACCTGGTCCCCCTTGATGCCCTATGCAAACACGCCCCCACCGCCAGCTGCTCCGCTCGGTAAGAGGAAAGCATAGTCCTCTGTTTCTTCCATTGAGTCACTGCAGAAGAAAAGCAGATCGCTCTCCGGGGCTTCCCCGTGCACGGGCGGACGTGACTGGGCTCACGGCCGTGTCCATCTGGTCCCTTAGCAGACGCACTTGACGGACAGCGTCTTCACTGTCCTGCCCTGGGGAGGGAGGTGTCTGTTGTAGAGGGAAAGACGGTCCTCTGACGGAGGGCAGACGTGTCGGTTCTGCACACGAGCCTTCAACACACACCACGTTCCGGGCTCCCTGGAGGACAAGCCCGCCCCTGTCACTGTCTGCAGCGTGTGCAGCCCTGATCTTCCACAGCCGATGATCGGTTATGGAAGACACACCCGAACCCGGGGCCTGTGGTCTCTTAAGTCATGGGTCATGAGACCTGTCTCCCACTCGGTCTGATGTGAGACTTAGTGTGATACCGGGAAGAAGGCCTCAAAGATCTTTTGCGCTTCAGCAAACTAACATGTTTTGTAAGGCAGTGAACCGTGAAAGAGTGTTTTGTATTTTATTTTATCTATGCCGAGAAGCTAGTTGACTCGGGGAATTACATAGGTTAGTGGTAAATAGAATGCTTGCTTAGCATGCCGAATTCCGTGTGCTCATTCCCGGTACCTCCATTTAAAAACAGAAGAAAAGGAAAAACCAAAACAAGAGCAAACTTCAAAAGTTAGAAATACATAGTGCGCAAACCCAACTTCCATATCCATTCTTTTTACGTGTTTTCCTCTTACTACTTGGTTTGAAATATATCCCAACCGTGACTTAAGCATTTTTTTCAGAAAATGCTCTAACTCTTTGAAAGTCTTTTCTGCCACTTTTGTTTTGACACATCCACGAACGGAGATAGACGCACATGGTGATTTTATTATACATTCGTATATATTCTCATTAATGTACCTGTAAATTCATTTTACAGATGGTGTGTCAGTGCGCCACTTTACAGAAGAGAGAGGAAGAGAATCTTCCTGGGATGAGGTACAGTCTCTTGTTATTAATCTCCTTGTATGACTATATAAGTACCAGGGGATTCTGAGCCATAAACCGGGGGTTGGTGTGGGTGTGCATCTTCACATTTGCATCTGCTGATGAGAATTTTTGACTTATGCTTTTAACTTACAGTTTAGGATGTGATTCTGTGCTTAATGCCGTAGGACTGGATAATGAATTGTGTACATTTTCCAGACTCACCTAGTGAAGCCAGTGTCTGTATGGGCATTCTTGTTTTCAGGGTCTTTCCCTTAAAGTTCATTAGAGGATATTTAAAAGAAATTCATCCCTAGGAAATTTAGGTGCATCTTGGTGTTGGTTCTTGTTTTAGCCGTCCTCAGTTGAAATTAAATAAGTGATGTTTCATTTTCAAGGCAGCATATTTTGTCTTCCCATTTAACCGCCAGTAACAGTGGTCTAGTTTCCTTAATGCCTTACGCTGTTTCCAACCTGCTCCTTTTACTCAGTCTGCCCTTCCCCAAAGCCCCTCCACATCGCACCTCTGCGCTGGATCACTCTTTTACGAAACAGTGCGGTATTCCCAGCATTCCCTGAGGTATCCACCTGCAGTGGACTCTCCTGTCCCTTGTGGCGTTACTGTACCCGTTCACCTCAGTTGTAGAGCTGTTGAAAGTTTTCTGTGCTGATTTGTTTTCATGGATCCTGTGCCTCTGGCAGAACAGAGAGGAGATTCTGCCTTTTATTTGTACCACCAGCTTCTCCCAGTATAGGGCTTATGTTCTGATAGCTTCGGTAAATAACTGTTGTCTACCTGACTGAATAAGCGTAGGCACATGATCTGAAATTCGGTTCCTGATTTATCTTGTTTTGTGTTCCTAGGAAGGGGCGACTAAGCCCGAAATTACAAAACCGGAGTACGCTACTGGGACTGTAAAAGTGGCTCCACAGGAGCTGACGGATCATAAAACACTGACCTCTGTTGGTGGAGCACACGGATCTTATTATACTCTGGGTAAGTTAGTGAACGTGGCTGGCATTTCTTGTTCACTGTGCCTAGAATCTAGTGTGCTCTGGGGTGAAGCGTATATGTAGCTCAGCAGAAGAGAGAATGCGGGCTTAGCATGCAGGAGTTCCTGGGGTCAGTATCCAGTTCCTCCAAGAAACGAGTGTGATAAGGGGTAGGAAGGCAGAAGGAAGCGCAAAGGTTTAGTTTCGCTTCAGCAGTGTCTTCGCAGGAAAGCCTAATCCTCCAAACTTTTCTGTGGTTTTTAGAAGACGCGGGACCGGGCGCAGCTCCGGTGTGGCCCGGCAGCGCCCGCCCACATGCGGCGGCCCCAGAAGCCCTGGGAATTGGGTTGGTCATGCTCTGTTGGGCCTCGTCCTGGGAAAGGTGATCTTCCCATTCTCCCGGCAGCCGTTCCTGGCTTCGTCTGCAGACTGTGTGTCCTGTGACGGGTCTGGCGTTGCGTGTCGCTGCCTTTTTTAGACTCAAAAATCTTGCCCAGGAGCCAGTAGGCTGCTTCTCCCGGGAGCCCGTCGCCTTTGCTGGTGCCTGCAGGAGACATGAGGGAGTGCTAAGGAGCCGGGGCCCGCAGACTTTGACTGTGGGTTTCTCGAAGCAGCGTGAGGAGAGTGAGCCCTCGCTTCACACTGACATCTCCTGGCTCGGCTGACTCCTTCCTGACCTCCTGCACCTAGTGTTGCTCCTGTGTCACAGAGACGGATTTCTGTGTCGTCGTTCTTTTGACTGGTTTCCCGGCTCAGGCCAGGTGATTCTCCTGTTTAGAATGTCCATTCAGATCCTGGTAACTGGAAAAGGTGCAAAGCCCTTCCTCCAGCTTTGTACGGTGTGCTATGTGCAACTTGGAGTCTTCCAGGTTGTGGTAAACGTCACAGCCCGACACTGTCTTTTCTCGGGAGGTAAGTGTGTATTGGCCGCTGCCTCCAGTTGTACTCTGGGCAGAGAAGCCTGGCTCTCTGAGATGGTGCGTTTGTAGTAGGGAATAGAGGCTGGAAGGGAAAGAGCCCGCCGTGAAAATGCCTCCTTCCCTGCGGGGGAATTCTGATGCGCACCAGAGTGCGTACGTTGTGTTTGTCCCCCACCCTGCGCAGGGTCGGGCCTGCCCTGGAAGCTGTCAGAGCTGCTCGTCGGTCTCATGGCACACCATGGGGTTTTGCGCACGAGCTGGTACAGTCCATTTGGTGTCAGGTGTGGGGTGGAGACTCCCCACGTCACTCTCCCGTAGCACGAATGTAGGGTTCGTTCCGTAGTGAACGTAAAATCCAGAAGTCCCTGAGGATGGGAATGATTGTAGCGGAGCCTGAGTCCCTTCTGAGGACAGCCTTGTCCCCTTGGGAGCCCTAGGCCAACTCAGCCGCAGGACTCCGCGATGCCCAGCTCCCCAGTTCTTTTGCGCCCAGGGGCAGGCCCTGCGTGGAGGAGGAGAGCCCTTTGTGAGGAGGGGGCAGATAGGGCCTGGCAGGCTCCAGCAGGCAGAGCCCTGCAGGCAGAGCCCTGCAGGCAGAGCCCTGCAGGCAGAGCGGTGACCCTGGTCCGGCTCTGCTTGCTCGTGTGGAGAATGAGCTCTACACGTCCGTCCCGTTTCCGTGTTCCTGGTCCGCGCCGGGCAAGCTAGCGTGGTGGTGGGGAAGGTGGTGGGGAGGGACGTCCCGCCCAGAGCGGCTGGAAGTTGGGAAGGCGCTAGTTTGCCCGTGTGCTGGAAACTCTGTGTGCAGCCTCTCGGGCAGGAGGACCCTTGGCTTCCTCCACTTTGAGACAGCGGCGGTGGCGACGTGCGGCATCAGGGTCGTATCCCCGTGTCCCCCTGTGCGGCCCAGGCTGCAGGCAGGCCCCAGAGGGCTGGGCGGAGCGTGTGGCACCGTGCTGCTCTCTGGGCAACCGGTAGAGGGGAGGGTGCCCGGTGCCGATAGCTGCTGCGTTGGGTTTCGGCTCTTGTCATTGTTGGCGCTTTTGTCTGTCATCCAACCCAGCCCTCCCTTCTGTCCTGCAGGTCACCCTGTGGGCCGGAGGGCCCCAACTTTTCCGAGGACCAGCCTGCGTGGTCTGCCCATGGTGCGGCCCGTCGTCGCCCAGCTGGGCACCTGCACCTGGTCCCCCTTGATGCCCTATGCAAACACGCCCCCACCGCCAGCTGCTCCGCTCGGTAAGAGGAAAGCATAGTCCTCTGTTTCTTCCATTGAGTCACTGCAGAAGAAAAGCAGATCGCTCTCCGGGGCTTCCCCGTGCACGGGCGGACGTGACTGGGCTCACGGCCGTGTCCATCTGGTCCCTTAGCAGACGCACTTGACGGACAGCGTCTTCACTGTCCTGCCCTGGGGAGGGAGGGGTCTGTTGTAGAGGGAAAGACGGTCCTCTGACGGAGGGCAGACGTGTCGGTTCTGCACACGAGCCTTCAACACACACCACGTTCCGGGCTCCCTGGAGGACAAGCCCGCCCCTGTCACTGTCTGCAGCGTGTGCAGCCCTGATCTTCCACAGCCGATGATCGGTTATGGAAGACACACCCGAACCCGGGGCCAGTGGTCTCTTAAGTCATGGGTCATGAGACCTGTCTCCCACTCGGTCTGATGTGAGACTTAGTGTGATACCGGGAAGAAGGCCTCAAAGATCTTTTGCGCTTCAGCAAACTAACATGTTTTGTAAGGCAGTGAACCGTGAAAGAGTGTTTTGTATTTTATTTTATCTATGCCGAGAAGCTAGTTGACTCGGGGAATTACATAGGTTAGTGGTAAATAGAATGCTTGCTTAGCATGCCGAATTCCGTGTGCTCATTCCCGGTACCTCCATTTAAAAAGAGAAGAAAAGGAAAAACCAAAACAAGAGCAAACTTCAAAAGTTAGAAATACATAGTGCGCAAACCCAACTTCCATATCCATTCTTTTTACGTGTTTTCCTCTTACTACTTGGTTTGAAATATATCCCAACCGTGACTTAAGCATTTTTTTCAGAAAATGCTCTAACTCTTTGAAAGTCTTTTCTGCCACTTTTGTTTTGACACATCCACGAACGGAGATAGACGCACATGGTGATTTTATTATACATTCGTATATATTCTCATTAATGTACCTGTAAATTCATTTTACAGATGGTGTGTCAGTGCGCCACTTTACAGAAGAGAGAGGAAGAGAATCTTCCTGGGATGAGGTACAGTCTCTTGTTATTAATCTCCTTGTATGACTATATAAGTACCAGGGGATTCTGAGCCATAAACCGGGGGTTGGTGTGGGTGTGCATCTTCACATTTGCATCTGCTGATGAGAATTTTTGACTTATGCTTTTAACTTACAGTTTAGGATGTGATTCTGTGCTTAATGCCGTAGGACTGGATAATGAATTGTGTACATTTTCCAGACTCACCTAGTGAAGCCAGTGTCTGTATGGGCATTCTTGTTTTCAGGGTCTTTCCCTTAAAGTTCATTAGAGGATATTTAAAAGAAATTCATCCCTAGGAAATTTAGGTGCATCTTGGTGTTGGTTCTTGTTTTAGCCGTCCTCAGTTGAAATTAAATAAGTGATGTTTCATTTTCAAGGCAGCATATTTTGTCTTCCCATTTAACCGCCAGTAACAGTGGTCTAGTTTCCTTAATGCCTTACGCTGTTTCCAACCTGCTCCTTTTACTCAGTCTGCCCTTCCCCAAAGCCCCTCCACATCGCACCTCTGCGCTGGATCACTCTTTTACGAAACAGTGCGGTATTCCCAGCATTCCCTGAGGTATCCACCTGCAGTGGACTCTCCTGTCCCTTGTGGCGTTACTGTACCCGTTCACCTCAGTTGTAGAGCTGTTGAAAGTTTTCTGTGCTGATTTGTTTTCATGGATCCTGTGCCTCTGGCAGAACAGAGAGGAGATTCTGCCTTTTATTTGTACCACCAGCTTCTCCCAGTATAGGGCTTATGTTCTGATAGCTTCGGTAAATAACTGTTGTCTACCTGACTGAATAAGCGTAGGCACATGATCTGAAATTCGGTTCCTGATTTATCTTGTTTTGTGTTCCTAGGAAGGGGCGACTAAGCCCGAAATTACAAAACCGGAGTACGCTACTGGGACTGTAAAAGTGGCTCCACAGGAGCTGACGGATCATAAAACACTGACCTCTTTTGGTGGAGCACACGGAGCTTATTATACACTGGGTAAGTTAGTGAACGTGGCTGGCATTTCTTGTTCTCTGTGCCTAGAAACTAGTGTGCTCTGGGGGGAAGGGTATATGTAGCTCAGCAGAAGAGAGAATGCTTGCTTAGCATGCAGGAGTTCCAGGGTCAGTATCCAGTTCCTCAAAGAAACGAGTGTGATACGGGGCAGGAAGGCAGAAGGAAGGCGCAAAGTTTTAGTTTTGCTTCAGCAGTGTCTTCGCAGTAAAGTTTAATCCTCCATCCTTTTCTGTGGTTTTTAGCCGACGCGGGACCTGGCGCGGCTCCATTGTGGCCCGGCAGCACCCGCCCAACTGCGGCGGCCCCGGAGGCCCAGGGAATTGGGGTGTTCATGATCTGTTGGGCCTCGTCCTGGGAAAGGTGATCTTCCTGTTCTCCCGGCAGCCGTTCCTGGCCTCGTCTGCAGACTGTGTGTCCTGTGACGGGTGTGGCGTTGCGTGTCGCTGCCTTTTTCAGACTCAAAACTCTTGCCAAGGAGCCAATGGGCTGCTTCTCCCGGGAGCCCGTTGCTTTGGCTGGTGCCTGCAGGAGCCATGAGGGCGTGCTTAGGAGCCGGGGCCCGCAGAATTTGACTGTGTGTTTCTCGAAGCAGCGTGAGGAGAGTGAGCCCTCGCTCCACACTGACTTTTCTTGGCTCGGCTGACTCCTTCCTGACCTCCTGCACCTAGGGTTGCTCCTGGGTCACTGAGACGGATTTCTGTGTCATCGTTCTTTTGACTGGTTTCCCGGCTCAGGCCAGGTGATTCTCCTGTTTAGAATGTCCATTCAGATCCTCGTAACTGGAAAAGGGAAAAAGCCCTCCCTCCAGCTTTGTACAGTGTGCTTTGTGCAAATTGGAGTCTTCCTGGGTGTTGTAAACTTCACAGCCCGACACTGTCTTTTCTCGGGGGGTAAGTGTGTCTTGGCCGCTGCCTCCAATTGTACTCTGGGCAGAAAAGCCTGGCTCTCTGAGATGGTGCGTTTGTAATAGGGAATAGAGGCTGGAAGGGAAAGAGCCCGCCGTGAAAATGCCTCCTTCCCTGCGGGGGAATTCTGATGCGCACCAGAGTGCATAAGTTGTGTTTGTCCCCCACCCTGCGCCGGGTCGGGCCTGCCCTGGAAGCTGTCAGAGCTGCTCGTCGGTCTCATGGCACACAGTGTGGTTTTGCGCACGAGCTTGTACAGTCCCTTTGGTGTCAGGTGTGGGGTTGAGACTCCCCACGTCACTCTCCCGTAGCACGCATGTAGGGTGTGTTCCGTAGTGAACGTAAAATCCAGACGTCCCTGAGGATGGGAATGATTGTATCGGTGCCTGAGTACATTCTGAGGACAGCCTTGTCCCCTCGGGAGCCCTTGGCCAACTCAGCCACAGGACTCCGGGATGCCCAGCTCCCCAGTGCTTTTGCACCCAGGGGCAGGCCCTGCGTGGAGGAGGAGGGCCCATTGTGAGGAGGGGGCAGAGAGGGCCTGGCAGGCTCCAGCAGGCAGAGATCTGCAGGCAGAGCCCTGCAAGCAGAGCCGTGCAGGCAGAGCGGTGACCCTGGTGCGGCTCTGCTTGCTCGTGTGGAGAATGAGCTCTTCACGTCCGTCCCGTGTCCGTGTTCCTCGTCCGTGCCGGGCAAGCTTGCGTAGAGCTGGGGAAGGTGGCGGGGATTGACGTCCCGCCCAGAGCGGCTGGCAGTTGGGAAGGCGCTAGTTTGCCCGTGTGCTGGAAACTCTGTGTGCAGCCTCTCGAGCAGGAGGACCCTTGGCTTCCTCCAATTGGAGACAGCGGCGCCGGCGACATATGGTGTCACGGTCGTATCCCCGTGTCCCCCTGTGCGGCCCAGGCTGAAGGCAGGCCCCAGAGGCCTGGGCGGAGCGTGTAGAACTGTGCTGATCCCTGAGCACCCGGTGGAGGGGAGGGTGCCCGGGGCCGAAAGCTGCTGCATTGGATTTCGGCTCTTTCGGTGTTGGCGCTTTTGTCTGTCATCCAAACCAGCCCTCCGTTCTGTCCTGCAGGTCACCCCGTGGGCCGGAGTGCCCCAACATTTCCGAGGACCAGCCTGCGTGGCCTGCCCCGTGTGCGGCCCTTCGTCGCCCAGCTGGGTACCTGCACCTGGTCCCCCTTGGGGCCCTTTGCAACCACGCCCCCCACCGCCAGCTGCTCCGCTCGTTAAGAGGAAAGCATAGTCCTCTGTTTCTTCCATTGTGTCACTGCAGAAGAAGGGCAGATCGCTCTCCGGGGCTTCCCCGTGCACGGGCAGCCGTGACTGGTCTCACGGCCGTGTCCCTCTGGTCCCTTAGCAGACGCACTTGATGGACCGCGTCTTTCCCGTCCTGCCCTGGGGAGGGAGGTGTCTGTTGTAGAGGGAAAGATGGTCCTATGACGATTGGCACACTTGTCGGTTCTGCACACGGGCTTTCAACACACACCACGATCCGGGCTCCCTGGAGTACTAGCCCGCCCCTGACACTGTCTGCATCAAGTGGAGCCCTGAACTTCCACAGCCGATGATCGGTTATGGAAGACACACCCGAACCCGGGGCCTGTGGTCTCTTCAGTCTAGGGTCCTGAGACCTGTCTCCCACTCGGTCTGATGTGAGACTTAGTGTGATACGGGGAAGAAGGCCTCAAAGATCTTTTGCGCTTCAGCAAACTAACATGTTTTGTAAGGCAGTGAACCGTGAAAGAGTGTTTTGTATTTTATTTTATCTATGCCGAGAAGCTAGTTGACTCGGGGAATTACATAGGTTAGTGGTAAATAGAATGCTTGCTTAGCATGCCGAATTCCGTGTGCTCATTCCCGGTACCTCCATTTAAAAACAGAAGAAAAGGAAAAACCAAAACAAGAGCAAACTTCAAATGTTAGAAATATATAGTGCGCAAACCCAACTTCCATATCCATTTTTTTACGTGTTTTCCTCTTACTACTTGGTTTGAAATATATCCCAACCGTGACTTAAGCATTTTTTTCAGAAAATGCTCTAACTCTTTGAAAGTCTTTTCTGCCACTTTTGTTTTGACACATCCACGAACGGAGATAGAAGCACATGGTTGTTTTAAAATACATACGTGTATATTCTCATTAATGTACCTGTAATTACATTTTACAAATGGTGTGTCAGTGCGCCACTTTACAGAAGAGATAGGAAGAGAATCTTCCTGGGATGAGGTACAGTCTCTTGTTTTTAATGTCCTTGTGTGACTATATAAGTACCAGGGGATTCTGAGACATAAACCGGGGGTTGGTGTGAGTGTGCATCTTCACGTTTGCATCTGCTGATGAGAATTTTTGACTTATGCTTTTAACTTACAGTTTAGGATGTGATTCTGTGCTTAATGCCGTAGGACTGGATAATGCATTTGTGTTCATTTTCCAGACTCACCTAGTGAAGCCAGTGTCTGTATGGGCATTCTTGTTTTCAGGGTCTTTCCCTTACAGTTCATTAGAGGATATTGAAAAGAAATTCATCCCTGGGAAAGTTAGGTGCACCTTGGTGTTTGTTCTTGTTTTAGCCGTCCTCACTTGAAATTAATTAAGTGATGTTTCATTTTCAAGGCAGCATATTTTGTCTTCCCATTCCACCACCAGTAACAGTGGTCTAGTTTCCTTAATGCCTTACGCTGTTTCCCACCTGCTCCTTTTACTCAGGCTGCCCTTCCCCAAAGCCCCTCCACATCCCAACTCTGCGCTGGATATCTCTTTTACGAAACAGTGCGGTCTTCCCAGCATTCCCTGAGCTATCCACGTGCAGCGGACTCTCCTGTCCTTTGTGGCGTTACTGTACCCGTTCACCTCAGTTGTAGAGCTGTTGAAACTTTTCTGTGCTGATTTTTTTCATGGATCCTGTGCCTCTTGCAGAACAGAGAGGAGAATCTGCCTTTTATTTGTACCGCCAGCTTCTCCCAGGATAGGGCTTATGTTCTGATAGCTTCGGTAAATAACTTTTGTCTACCTGACTGACTAAGCGTAGGCACATGATCTGAAGTTCGGTTCCTGATTTATCTTGTTTTGTGTTCCTAGGAAGGGGCGACTAAGCCCGAAATTACAAAACCGGAGTACGCTATTGGGACTGTAGAAGTGGCTCCGCAGGAGCTGATGGATCATAAAACACTGACCTCTGTTGGTGGAGCACACGGATCTTATTATACACTGGGTAAGTTAGTGAACGTGGCTGGCATTTCTTGTTCACTGTGCCTAGAATCTAGTGTGCTCTGGGGTGAAGCGTATATGTAGCTCAGCAAAAGAGAGAATGCGGGCTTAGCATGCAGGAGTTCCTGGGGTCAGTATCCAGTTCCTCCAAGAAACGAGTGTGATAAGGGATAGGAAGGCAGAAGGAAGCGCAAAGGTTTAGTTTCGCTTCAGCAGTGTCTTCGCAGGAAAGCCTAATCCTCCAAACTTTTCTGTGGTTTTTAGAAGACGCGGGACCGGGCGCAGCTCCGGTGTGGCCCGGCAGCGCCCGCCCACATGCGGCGGCCCCAGAAGCCCTGGGAATTGGGTTGGTCATGCTCTGTTGGGCCTCGTCCTGGGAAAGGTGATCTTCCCATTCTCCCGGCAGCCGTTCCTGGCTTCGTCTGCAGACTGTGTGTCCTGTGACGGGTCTGGCGTTGCGTGTCGCTGCCTTTTTTAGACTCAAAAATCTTGCCCAGGAGCCAGTAGGCTGCTTCTCCCGGGAGCCCGTCGCCTTTGCTGGTGCCTGCAGGAGACATGAGGGAGTGCTAAGGAGCCGGGGCCCGCAGACTTTGACTGTGGGTTTCTCGAAGCAGCGTGAGGAGAGTGAGCCCTCGCTTCACACTGACATCTCCTGGCTCGGCTGACTCCTTCCTGACCTCCTGCACCTAGTGTTGCTCCTGTGTCACAGAGACGGATTTCTGTGTCGTCGTTCTTTTGACTGGTTTCCCGGCTCAGGCCAGGTGATTCTCCTGTTTAGAATGTCCATTCAGATCCTGGTAACTGGAAAAGGTGCAAAGCCCTTCCTCCAGCTTTGTACGGTGTGCTATGTGCAACTTGGAGTCTTCCAGGTTGTGGTAAACGTCACAGCCCGACACTGTCTTTTCTCGGGAGGTAAGTGTGTATTGGCCGCTGCCTCCAGTTGTACTCTGGGCAGAGAAGCCTGGCTCTCTGAGATGGTGCGTTTGTAGTAGGGAATAGAGGCTGGAAGGGAAAGAGCCCGCCGTGAAAATGCCTCCTTCCCTGCGGGGGAATTCTGATGCGCACCAGAGTGCGTACGTTGTGTTTGTCCCCCACCCTGCGCAGGGTCGGGCCTGCCCTGGAAGCTGTCAGAGCTGCTCGTCGGTCTCATGGCACACCATGGGGTTTTGCGCACGAGCTGGTACAGTCCATTTGGTGTCAGGTGTGGGGTGGAGACTCCCCACGTCACTCTCCCGTAGCACGAATGTAGGGTTCGTTCCGTAGTGAACGTAAAATCCAGAAGTCCCTGAGGATGGGAATGATTGTAGCGGAGCCTGAGTCCCTTCTGAGGACAGCCTTGTCCCCTTGGGAGCCCTAGGCCAACTCAGCCGCAGGACTCCGCGATGCCCAGCTCCCCAGTTCTTTTGCGCCCAGGGGCAGGCCCTGCGTGGAGGAGGAGAGCCCTTTGTGAGGAGGGGGCAGATAGGGCCTGGCAGGCTCCAGCAGGCAGAGCCCTGCAGGCAGAGCCCTGCAGGCAGAGCCCTGCAGGCAGAGCCCTGCAGGCAGAGCGGTGACCCTGGTCCGGCTCTGCTTGCTCGTGTGGAGAATGAGCTCTACACGTCCGTCCCGTTTCCGTGTTCCTGGTCCGCGCCGGGCAAGCTAGCGTGGTGGTGGGGAAGGTGGTGGGGAGGGACGTCCCGCCCAGAGCGGCTGGAAGTTGGGAAGGCGCTAGTTTGCCCGTGTGCTGGAAACTCTGTGTGCAGCCTCTCGGGCAGGAGGACCCTTGGCTTCCTCCACTTTGAGACAGCGGCGGTGGTGACGTGCGGCATCAGGGTCGTATCCCCGTGTCCCCCTGTGCGGCCCAGGCTGCAGGCAGGCCCCAGAGGGCTGGGCGGAGCGTGTGGCACCGTGCTGCTCTCTGGGCAACCGGTAGAGGGGAGGGTGCCCGGTGCCGATAGCTGCTGCGTTGGGTTTCGGCTCTTGTCATTGTTGGCGCTTTTGTCTGTCATCCAACCCAGCCCTCCCTTCTGTCCTGCAGGTCACCCTGTGGGCCGGAGGGCCCCAACTTTTCCGAGGACCAGCCTGCGTGGTCTGCCCATGGTGCGGCCCGTCGTCGCCCAGCTGGGCACCTGCACCTGGTCCCCCTTGATGCCCTATGCAAACACGCCCCCACCGCCAGCTGCTCCGCTCGGTAAGAGGAAAGCATAGTCCTCTGTTTCTTCCATTGAGTCACTGCAGAAGAAAAGCAGATCGCTCTCCGGGGCTTCCCCGTGCACGGGCGGACGTGACTGGGCTCACGGCCGTGTCCATCTGGTCCCTTAGCAGACGCACTTGACGGACAGCGTCTTCACTGTCCTGCCCTGGGGAGGGAGGTGTCTGTTGTAGAGGGAAAGACGGTCCTCTGACGGAGGGCAGACGTGTCGTTTCTGCACACGAGCCTTCAACACACACCACGTTCCGGGCTCCCTGGAGGACAAGCCCGCCCCTGTCACTGTCTGCAGCGAGTGCAGCCCTGAACTTCCACAGCCGATGATCGGTTATGGAAGACACACCCGAACCCGGGGCCTGTGGTCTCTTAAGTCATGGGTCATGAGACCTGTCTCCCACTCGGTCTGATGTGAGACTTAGTGTGATACCGGGAAGAAGGCCTCAAAGATCTTTTGCGCTTCAGCAAACTAACATGTTTTGTAAGGCAGTGAACCATGAAAGAGTGTTTTGTATTTTATTTTATCTATGCCGAGAAGCTAGTTGACTCGGGGAATTACATAGGTTAGTGGTAAATAGAATGCTTGCTTAGCATGCCGAATTCCGTGTGCTCATTCCCGGTACCTCCATTTAAAAACAGAAGAAAAGGAAAAACCAAAACAAGAGCAAACTTCAAAAGTTAGAAATACATAGTGCGCAAACCCAACTTCCATATCCATTCTTTTTACGTGTTTTCCTCTTACTACTTGGTTTGAAATATATCCCAACCGTGACTTAAGCATTTTTTTCAGAAAATGCTCTAACTCTTTGAAAGTCTTTTCTGCCACTTTTGTTTTGACACATCCACGAACGGAGATAGACGCACATGGTGATTTTATTATACATTCGTAAATATTCTCATTAATGTACCTGTAAATTCATTTTACAGATGGTGTGTCAGTGCGCCACTTTACAGAAGAGAGAGGAAGAGAATCTTCCTGGGATGAGGTACAGTCTCTTGTTATTAATCTCCTTGTATGACTATATAAGTACCAGGGGATTCTGAGCCATAAACCGGGGGTTGGTGTGGGTGTGCATCTTCACATTTGCATCTGCTGATGAGAATTTTTGACTTATGCTTTTAACTTACAGTTTAGGATGTGATTCTGTGCTTAATGCCGTAGGACTGGATAATGAATTGTGTACATTTTCCAGACTCACCTAGTGAAGCCAGTGTCTGTATGGGCATTCTTGTTTTCAGGGTCTTTCCCTTAAAGTTCATTAGAGGATATTTAAAAGAAATTCATCCCTAGGAAATTTAGGTGCATCTTGGTGTTGGTTCTTGTTTTAGCCGTCCTCAGTTGAAATTAATTAAGTGATGTTTCATTTTCAAGGCAGCATATTTTGTCTTCCCATTTAACCGCCAGTAACAGTGGTCTAGTTTCCTTAATGCCTTACGCTGTTTCCAACCTGCTCCTTTTACTCAGTCTGCCCTTCCCCAAAGCCCCTCCACATCGCACCTCTGCGCTGGATCACTCTTTTACGAAACAGTGCGGTATTCCCAGCATTCCCTGAGGTATCCACCTGCAGTGGACTCTCCTGTCCCTTGTGGCGTTACTGTACCCGTTCACCTCAGTTGTAGAGCTGTTGAAAGTTTTCTGTGCTGATTTGTTTTCATGGATCCTGTGCCTCTGGCAGAACAGAGAGGAGATTCTGCCTTTTATTTGTACCACCAGCTTCTCCCAGTATAGGGCTTATATTCTGATAGCTTCGGTAAATAACTGTTGTCTACCTGACTGAATAAGCGTAGGCACATGATCTGAAATTCGGTTCCTGATTTATCTTGTTTTGTGTTCCTAGGAAGGGGCGACTAAGCCCGAAATTACAAAACCGGAGTACGCTACTGGGACTGTAAAAGTGGCTCCACAGGAGCTGACGGATCATAAAACACTGACCTCTGTTGGTGGAGCACACGGAGCTTATTATACACTGGGTAAGTTAGTGAACGTGGCTGGCATTTCTTGTTCTCTGTGCCTAGAAACTAGTGTTCTCTGGGGGGAAGGGTATATGTAGCTCAGCAGAAGAGAGAATGCTTGCTTAGCATGCAGGAGTTCCAGGGTCAGTATCCAGTTCCTCAAAGAAACGAGTGTGATACGGGGCAGGAAGGCAGAAGGAAGGCGCAAAGTTTTTGTTTTGCTTCAGCAGTGTCTTCGCAGTAAAGTTTAATCCTCCATCCTTTTCTGTGGTTTTTAGCCGACGCGGGACCTGGCGCGGCTCCATTGTGGCCCGGCAGCACCCGCCCAACTGCGGCGGCCCCGGAGGCCCAGGGAATTGGGGTGTTCATGATCTGTTGGGCCTCGTCCTGGGAAAGGTGATCTTCCTGTTCTCCCGGCAGCCGTTCCTGGCCTCGTCTGCAGACTGTGTGTCCTGTGACGGGTGTGGCGTTGCGTGTCGCTGCCTTTTTCAGACTCAAAACTCTTGCCAAGGAGCCAATGGGCTGCTTCTCCCGGGAGCCCGTTGCTTTGGCTGGTGCCTGCAGGAGCCATGAGGGCGTGCTTAGGAGCCGGGGCCCGCAGAATTTGACTGTGTGTTTCTCGAAGCAGCGTGAGGAGAGTGAGCCCTCGCTCCACACTGACTTTTCTTGGCTCGGCTGACTCCTTCCTGACCTCCTGCACCTAGGGTTGCTCCTGGGTCACTGAGACGGATTTCTGTGTCATCGTTCTTTTGACTGGTTTCCCGGCTCAGGCCAGGTGATTCTCCTGTTTAGAATGTCCATTCAGATCCTCGTAACTGGAAAAGGGAAAAAGCCCTCCCTCCAGCTTTGTACAGTGTGCTTTGTGCAAATTGGAGTCTTCCTGGGTGTTGTAAACTTCACAGCCCGACACTGTCTTTTCTCGGGGGGTAAGTGTGTCTTGGCCGCTGCCTCCAATTGTACTCTGGGCAGAAAAGCCTGGCTCTCTGAGATGGTGCGTTTGTAATAGGGAATAGAGGCTGGAAGGGAAAGAGCCCGCCGTGAAAATGCCTCCTTCCCTGCGGGGGAATTCTGATGCGCACCAGAGTGCATAAGTTGTGTTTGTCCCCCACCCTGCGCCGGGTCGGGCCTGCCCTGGAAGCTGTCAGAGCTGCTCGTCGGTCTCATGGCACACAGTGTGGTTTTGCGCACGAGCTTGTACAGTCCCTTTGGTGTCAGGTGTGGGGTTGAGACTCCCCACGTCACTCTCCCGTAGCACGCATGTAGGGTGTGTTCCGTAGTGAACGTAAAATCCAGACGTCCCTGAGGATGGGAATGATTGTATCGGTGCCTGAGTACCTTCTGAGGACAGCCTTGTCCCCTCGGGAGCCCTTGGCCAACTCAGCCACAGGACTCCGGGATGCCCAGCTCCCCAGTGCTTTTGCACCCAGGGGCAGGCCCTGCGTGGAGGAGGAGGGCCCATTGTGAGGAGGGGGCAGAGAGGGCCTGGCAGGCTCCAGCAGGCAGAGATCTGCAGGCAGAGCCCTGCAAGCAGAGCCGTGCAGGCAGAGCGGTGACCCTGGTGCGGCTCTGCTTGCTCGTGTGGAGTATGAGCTCTTCACGTCCGTCCCGTGTCCGTGTTCCTGGTCCGCGCCGGGCAAGCTTGCGTAGAGCTGGGGAAGGTGGCGGGGATTGACGTCCCGCCCAGAGCGGCTGGCAGTTGGGAAGGCGCTAGTTTGCCCGTGTGCTGGAAACTCTGTGTGCAGCCTCTCGAGCAGGAGGACCCTTGGCTTCCTCCAATTGGAGACAGCGGCGCCGGCGACATATGGTGTCACGGTCGTATCCCCGTGTCCCCCTGTGCGGCCCAGGCTGAAGGCAGGCCCCAGAGGCCTGGGCGGAGCGTGTAGAACTGTGCTGATCCCTGAGCACCCGGTGGAGGGGAGGGTGCCCGGGGCCGAAAGTTGCTGCATTGGATTTCGGCTCTTTCGGTGTTGGCGCTTTTGTCTGTCATCCAAACCAGCCCTCCGTTCTGTCCTGCAGGTCACCCCGTGGGCCGGAGTGCCCCAACATTTCCGAGGACCAGCCTGCGTGGCCTGCCCCGTGTGCGGCCCTTCGTCGCCCAGCTGGGTACCTGCACCTGGTCCCCCTTGGGGCCCTTTGCAACCACGCCCCCCACCGCCAGCTGCTCCGCTCGTTAAGAGGAAAGCATAGTCCTCTGTTTCTTCCATTGTGTCACTGCAGAAGAAGGGCAGATCGCTCTCCGGGGCTTCCCCGTGCACGGGCGGCCGTGACTGGTCTCACGGCCGTGTCCTTCTGGTCCCTTAGCAGACGCACTTGATGGACCGCGTCTTTCCCGTCCTGCCCTGGGGAGGGAGGTGTCTGTTGTAGAGGGAAAGATGGTCCTATGACGATTGGCACACTTGTCGGTTCTGCACACGGGCTTTCAACACACACCACGTTCCGGGCTCCCTGGAGTACTAGCCCGCCCCTGACACTGTCTGCATCAAGTGGAGCCCTGAACTTCCACAGCCGATGATCGGTTATGGAAGACACACCCGAACCCGGGGCCTGTGGTCTCTTCAGTCTAGGGTCCTGAGACCTGTCTCCCACTCGGTCTGATGTGAGACTTAGTGTGATATGGGGAAGAAGGCCTCAAAGATCTTTTGCGCTTCAGCAAACTAACATGTTTTGTAAGGCAGTGAACCGTGAAAGAATGTTTTGTATTTTATTTTATCTATGCCGAGAAGCTAGTTGACTCGGGGAATTACATAGGTTAGTGGTAAATAGAATGCTTGCTTAGCATGCCGAATTCCGTGTGCTCATTCCCGGTACCTCCATTTAAAAACAGAAGAAAAGGAAAAACCAAAACAAGAGAAAACTTCAAATGTTAGAAATACATAGTGCGCAAACCCAACTTACATATCCATTCTTTTTACGTGTTTTCCTCTTACTACTTGGTTTGAAATATATCCCAACCGTGACTTAAGCATTTTTTTCAGAAAATGCTCTAACTCTTTGAAAGTCTTTTCTGCCACTTTTGTTTTGACACATCCACGAACGGAGATAGACGCACATGGTGGTTTTAAAATACATACGTGTATATTCTCATTAATGTACCTGTAATTACATTTTACAAATGGTGTGTCAGTGCGCCACTTTACAGAAGAGATAGGAAGAGAATCTTCCTGGGATGAGGTACAGTCTCTTGTTTTTAATGTCCTTGTGTGACTATATAAGTACCAGGGGATTCTGAGACATAAACCGGGGGTTGGTGTGAGTGTGCATCTTCACGTTTGCATCTGCTGATGAGAATTTTTGACTTATGCTTTTAACTTACAGTTTAGGATGTGATTCTGTGCTTAATGCCGTAGGACTGGATAATGCATTTGTGTTCATTTTCCAGACTCACCTAGTGAAGCCAGTGTCTGTATGGGCATTCTTGTTTTCAGGGTCTTTCCCTTACAGTTCATTAGAGGATATTGAAAAGAAATTCATCCCTGGGAATGTTAGGTGCACCTTGGTGTTTGTTCTTGTTTTAGCCGTCCTCACTTGAAATTAATTAAGTGATGTTTCATTTTCAAGGCAGCATATTTTGTCTTCCCATTCCACCGCCAGTAACAGTGGTCTAGTTTCCTTAATGCCTTACGCTGTTTCCCACCTGCTCCTTTTACTCAGGCTGCCCTTCCCCAAAGCCCCTCCACATCCCAACTCTGCGCTGGATATCTCTTTTACGAAACAGTGCGGTCTTCCCAGCATTCCCTGAGCTATCCACGTGCAGCGGACTCTCCTGTCCTTTGTGGCGTTACTGTACCCGTTCACCTCAGTTGTAGAGCTGTTGAAACTTTTCTGTGCTGATTTTTTTTCATGGATCCTGTGCCTCTTGCAGAACAGAGAGGAGAATCTGCCTTTTATTTGTACCGCCAGCTTCTCCCAGGATAGGGCTTATGTTCTGATAGCTTCGGTAAATAACTTTTGTCTACCTGACTGACTAAGCGTAGGCACATGATCTGAAGTTCGGTTCCTGATTTATCTTGTTTTGTGTTCCTAGGAAGGGGCGACTAAGCCCGAAATTACAAAACCGGAGTACGCTATTGGGACTGTAGAAGTGGCTCCGCAGGAGCTGATGGATCATAAAACACTGACCTCTGTTGGTGGAGCACACGGATCTTATTATACACTGGGTAAGTTAGTGAACGTGGCTGGCATTTCTTGTTCACTGTGCCTAGAATCTAGTGTGCTCTGGGGTGAAGCGTATATGTAGCTCAGCAGAAGAGAGAATGCGGGCTTAGCATGCAGGAGTTCCTGGGGTCAGTATCCAGTTCCTCCAAGAAACGAGTGTGATAAGGGGTAGGAAGGCAGAAGGAAGCGCAAAGGTTTAGTTTCGCTTCAGCAGTGTCTTCGCAGGAAAGCCTAATCCTCCAAACTTTTCTGTGGTTTTTAGAAGACGCGGGACCGGGCGCAGCTCCGGTGTGGCCCGGCCGCGCCCGCCCACATGCGGCGGCCCCAGAAGCCCTGGGAATTGGGTTGGTCATGCTCTGTTGGGCCTCGTCCTGGAAAAGGTGATCTTCCCATTCTCCCGGCAGCCGTTCCTGGCTTCGTCTGCAGACTGTGTGTCCTGTGACGGGTCTGGCGTTGCGTGTTGCTGCCTTTTTTAGACTCAAAAATCTTGCCCAGGAGCCAGTAGGCTGCTTCTCCCGGGAGCCCGTCGCCTTTGCTGGTGCCTGCAGGAGACATGAGGGAGTGCTAAGGAGCCGGGGCCCGCAGACTTTGACTGTGGGTTTCTCGAAGCAGCGTGAGGAGAGTGAGCCCTCGCTTCACACTGACATCTCCTGGCTCGGCTGACTCCTTCCTGACCTCCTGCACCTAGTGTTGCTCCTGTGTCACAGAGACGGATTTCTGTGTCGTCGTTCTTTTGACTGGCTTCCCGGCTCAGGCCAGGTGATTCTCCTGTTTAGAATGTCCATTCAGATCCTGGTAACTGGAAAAGGTGCAAAGCCCTTCCTCCAGCTTTGTACGGTGTGCTATGTGCAACTTGGAGTCTTCCAGGTTGTGGTAAACGTCACAGCCCGACACTGTCTTTTCTCGGGAGGTAAGTGTGTATTGGCCGCTGCCTCCAGTTGTACTCTGGGCAGAGAAGCCTGGCTCTCTGAGATGGTGCGTTTGTAGTAGGGAATAGAGGCTGGAAGGGAAAGAGCCCGCCGTGAAAATGCCTCCTTCCCTGCGGGGGAATTCTGATGCGCACCAGAGTGCGTACGTTGTGTTTGTCCCCCACCCTGCGCAGGGTCGGGCCTGCCCTGGAAGCTGTCAGAGCTGCTCGTCGGTCTCATGGCACACCATGGGGTTTTGCGCACGAGCTGGTACAGTCCATTTGGTGTCAGGTGTGGGGTGGAGACTCCCCACGTCACTCTCCCGTAGCACGAATGTAGGGTTCGTTCCGTAGTGAACGTAAAATCCAGAAGTCCCTGAGGATGGGAATGATTGTAGCGGAGCCTGAGTCCCTTCTGAGGACAGCCTTGTCCCCTTGGGAGCCCTAGGCCAACTCAGCCGCAGGACTCCGCGATGCCCAGCTCCCCAGTTCTTTTGCGCCCAGGGGCAGGCCCTGCGTGGAGGAGGAGAGCCCTTTGTGAGGAGGGGGCAGATAGGGCCTGGCAGGCTCCAGCAGGCAGAGCCCTGCAGGCAGAGCCCTGCAGGCAGAGCCCTGCAGGCAGAGCGGTGACCCTGGTCCGGCTCTGCTTGCTCGTGTGGAGAATGAGCTCTACACGTCCGTCCCGTTTCCGTGTTCCTGGTCCGCGCCGGGCAAGCTAGCGTGGTGGTGGGGAAGGTGGTGGGGAGGGACGTCCCGCCCAGAGCGGCTGGAAGTTGGGAAGGCGCTAGTTTGCCCGTGTGCTGGAAACTCTGTGTGCAGCCTCTCGGGCAGGAGGACCCTTGGCTTCCTCCACTTTGAGACAGCGGCGGTGGCGACGTGCGGCATCAGGGTCGTATCCCCGTGTCCCCCTGTGCGGCCCAGGCTGCAGGCAGGCCCCAGAGGGCTGGGTGGAGCGTGTGGCACCGTGCTGCTCTCTGGGCAACCGGTAGAGGGGAGGGTGCCCGGTGCCGATAGCTGCTGCGTTGGGTTTCGGCTCTTGTCATTGTTGGCGCTTTTGTCTGTCATCCAACCCAGCCCTCCCTTCTGTCCTGCAGGTCACCCTGTGGGCCGGAGGGCCCCAACTTTTCCGAGGACCAGCCTGCGTGGTCTGCCCATGGTGCGGCCCGTCGTCGCCCAGCTGGGCACCTGCACCTGGTCCCCCTTGATGCCCTATGCAAACACGCCCCCACCGCCAGCTGCTCCGCTCGGTAAGAGGAAAGCATAGTCCTCTGTTTCTTCCATTGAGTCACTGCAGAAGAAAAGCAGATCGCTCTCCGGGGCTTCCCCGTGCACGGGCGGACGTGACTGGGCTCACGGCCGTGTCCATCTGGTCCCTTAGCAGACGCACTTGACGGACAGCGTCTTCACTGTCCTGCCCTGGGGAGGGAGGTGTCTGTTGTAGAGGGAAAGACGGTCCTCTGACGGAGGGCAGACGTGTCGGTTCTGCACACGAGCCTTCAACACACACCACGTTCCGGGCTCCCTGGAGGACAAGCCCGCCCCTGTCACTGTCTGCAGCGAGTGCAACCCTGAACTTCCACAGCCGATGATCGGTTATGGAAGACACACCCGAACCCGGGGCCTGTGGTCTCTTAAGTCATGGGTCATGAGACCTGTCTCCCACTCGATCTGATGTGAGACTTAGTGTGATACCGGGAAGAAGGCCTCAAAGATCTTTTGCGCTTCAGCAAACTAACATGTTTTGTAAGGCAGTGAACCGTGAAAGAGTGTTTTGTATTTTATTTTATCTATGCCGAGAAGCTAGTTGACTCGGGGAATTACATAGGTTAGTGGTAAATAGAATGCTTGCTTAGCATGCCGAATTCCGTGTGCTCATTCCCGGTACCTCCATTTAAAAACAGAAGAAAAGGAAAAACCAAAACAAGAGCAAACTTCAAAAGTTAGAAATACATAGTGCGCAAACCCAACTTCCATATCCATTCTTTTTACGTGTTTTCCTCTTACTACTTGGTTTGAAATATATCCCAACCGTGACTTAAGCATTTTTTTCAGAAAATGCTCTAACTCTTTGAAAGTCTTTTCTGCCACTTTTGTTTTGACACATCCACGAACGGAGATAGACGCACATGGTGGTTTTAAAATACATACGTGTATATTCTCATTAATGTACCTGTAATTACATTTTACAAATGGTGTGTCAGTGCGCCACTTTACAGAAGAGATAGGAAGAGAATCTTCCTGGGATGAGGTACAGTCTCTTGTTTTTAATGTCCTTGTGTGTCTATATAAATACCAGGGGATTCTGAGACATAAACCGGGGGTTGGTGTGAGTGTGCATCTTCACGTTTGCATCTGCTGATGAGAATTTTTGACTTATGCTTTTAACTTACAGTTTAGGATGTGATTCTGTGCTTAATGCCGTAGGACTGGATAATGCATTTGTGTTCATTTTCCAGACTCACCTAGTGAAGCCAGTGTCTGTATGGGCATTCTTGTTTTCAGGGTCTTTCCCTTACAGTTCATTAGAAGATATTGAAAAGAAATTCATCCCTGGGAAAGTTAGGTGCACCTTGGTGTTTGTTCTTGTTTTAGCCGTCCTCACTTGAAATTAATTAAGTGATGTTTCATTTTCAAGGCAGCATATTTTGTCTTCCCATTCCACCGCCAGTAACAGTGGTCTAGTTTCCTTAATGCCTTACGCTGTTTCCCACCTGCTCCTTTTACTCAGGCTGCCCTTCCCCAAAGCCCCTCCACATCCCAACTCTGCGCTGGATATCTCTTTTACGAAACAGTGCGGTCTTCCCAGCATTCCCTGAGCTATCCACGTGCAGCGGACTCTCCTGTCCTTTGTGGCGTTACTGTACCCGTTCACCTCAGTTGTAGAGCTGTTGAAACTTTTCTGTGCTGATTTTTTTTCATGGATCCTGTGCCTCTTGCAGAACAGAGAGGAGAATCTGCCTTTTATTTGTACCGCCAGCTTCTCCCAGGATAGGGCTTATGTTCTGATAGCTTCGGTAAATAACTTTTGTCTACCTGACTGACTAAGCGTAGGCACATGATCTGAAGTTCGGTTCCTGATTTATCTTGTTTTGTGTTCCTAGGAAGGGGCGACTAAGCCCGAAATTACAAAACCGGAGTACGCTATTGGGACTGTAGAAGTGGCTCCGCAGGAGCTGATGGATCATAAAACACTGACCTCTGTTGGTGGAGCACACGGATCTTATTATACACTGGGTAAGTTAGTGAACGTGGCTGGCATTTCTTGTTCACTGTGCCTAGAATCTAGTGTGCTCTGGGGTGAAGCGTATATGTAGCTCAGCAGAAGAGAGAATGCGGGCTTAGCATGCAGGAGTTCCTGGGGTCAGTATCCAGTTCCTCCAAGAAACGAGTGTGATAAGGGGTAGGAAGGCAGAAGGAAGCGCAAAGGTTTAGTTTCGCTTCAGCAGTGTCTTCGCAGGAAAGCCTAATCCTCCAAACTTTTCTGTGGTTTTTAGAAGACGCGGGACCGGGCGCAGCTCCGGTGTGGCCCGGCAGCGCCCGCCCACATGCGGCGGCCCCAGAAGCCCTGGGAATTGGGTTGGTCATGCTCTGTTGGGCCTCGTCCTGGGAAAGGTGATCTTCCCATTCTCCCGGCAGCCGTTCCTGGCTTCGTCTGCAGACTGTGTGTCCTGTGACGGGTCTGGCGTTGCGTGTCGCTGCCTTTTTTAGACTCAAAAATCTTGCCCAGGAGCCAGTAGGCTGCTTCTCCCGGGAGCCCGTCGCCTTTGCTGGTGCCTGCAGGAGACATGAGGGAGTGCTAAGGAGCCGGGGCCCGCAGACTTTGACTGTGGGTTTCTCGAAGCAGCGTGAGGAGAGTGAGCCCTCGCTTCACACTGACATCTCCTGGCTCGGCTGACTCCTTCCTGACCTCCTGCACCTAGTGTTGCTCCTGTGTCACAGAGACGGATTTCTGTGTCGTCGTTCTTTTGACTGGTTTCCCGGCTCAGGCCAGGTGATTCTCCTGTTTAGAATGTCCATTCAGATCCTGGTAACTGGAAAAGGTGCAAAGCCCTTCCTCCAGCTTTGTACGGTGTGCTATGTGCAACTTGGAGTCTTCCAGGTTGTGGTAAACGTCACAGCCCGACACTGTCTTTTCTCGGGAGGTAAGTGTGTATTGGCCGCTGCCTCCAGTTGTACTCTGGGCAGAGAAGCCTGGCTCTCTGAGATGGTGCGTTTGTAGTAGGGAATAGAGGCTGGAAGGGAAAGAGCCCACCGTGAAAATGCCTCCTTCCCTGCGGGGGAATTCTGATGCGCACCAGAGTGCGTACGTTGTGTTTGTCCCCCACCCTGCGCAGGGTCGGGCCTGCCCTGGAAGCTGTCAGAGCTGCTCGTCGGTCTCATGGCACACCATGGGGTTTTGCGCACGAGCTGGTACAGTCCATTTGGTGTCAGGTGTGGGGTGGAGACTCCCCACGTCACTCTCCCGTAGCACGAATGTAGGGTTCGTTCCGTAGTGAACGTAAAATCCAGAAGTCCCTGAGGATGGGAATGATTGTAGCGGAGCCTGAGTCCCTTCTGAGGACAGCCTTGTCCCCTTGGGAGCCCTAGGCCAACTCAGCCGCAGGACTCCGCGATGCCCAGCTCCCCAGTTCTTTTGCGCCCAGGGGCAGGCCCTGCGTGGAGGAGGAGAGCCCTTTGTGAGGAGGGGGCAGATAGGGCCTGGCAGGCTCCAGCAGGCAGAGCCCTGCAGGCAGAGCCCTGCAGGCAGAGCAGTGACCCTGGTCCGGCTCTGCTTGCTCGTGTGGAGAATGAGCTCTACACGTCCGTCCCGTTTCCGTGTTCCTGGTCCGCGCCGGGCAAGCTAGCGTGGTGGTGGGGAAGGTGGTGGGGAGGGACGTCCCGCCCAGAGCGGCTGGAAGTTGGGAAGGCGCTAGTTTGCCCGTGTGCTGGAAACTCTGTGTGCAGCCTCTCGGGCAGGAGGACCCTTGGCTTCCTCCACTTTGAGACAGCGGCGGTGGCGACGTGCGGCATCAGGGTCATATCCCCGTGTCCCCCTGTGCGGCCCAGGCTGCAGGCAGGCCCCAGAGGGCTGGGCGGAGCATGTGGCACCGTGCTGCTCTCTGGGCAACCGGTAGAGGGGAGGGTGCCCGGTGCCGATAGCTGCTGCGTTGGGTTTCGGCTCTTGTCATTGTTGGCGCTTTTGTCTGTCATCCAACCCAGCCCTCCCTTCTGTCCTGCAGGTCACCCTGTGGGCCGGAGGGCCCCAACTTTTCCGAGGACCAGCCTGCGTGGTCTGCCCATGGTGCGGCCCGTCGTCGCCCAGCTGGGCACCTGCACCTGGTCCCCCTTGATGCCCTATGCAAACACGCCCCCACCGCCAGCTGCTCCGCTCGGTAAGAGGAAAGCATAGTCCTCTGTTTCTTCCATTGAGTCACTGCAGAAGAAATGCAGATCGCTCTCCGGGGCTTCCCCGTGCACGGGCGGACGTGACTGGGCTCACGGCCGTGTCCATCTGGTCCCTTAGCAGACGCACTTGACGGACAGCGTCTTCACTGTCCTGCCCTGGGGAGGGAGGTGTCTGTTGTAGAGGGAAAGACGGTCCTCTGACGGAGGGCAGACGTGTCGGTTCTGCACACGAGCCTTCAACACACACCACGTTCCGGGCTCCCTGGAGTACTAGCCCGCCCCTGTCACTGTCTGCAGCGAGTGCAGCCCTGACTTTCCACAGCCGATGATCGGTTATGGAAGACACACCCGAACCCGGGGCCTGTGGTCTCTTAAGTCATGGGTCATGAGACCTGTCTCCCACTCGGTCTGATGTGAGACTTAGTGTGATACCGGGAAGAAGGCCTCAAAGATCTTTTGCGCTTCAGCAAACTAACATGTTTTGTAAGGCAGTGAACCGTGAAAGAGTGTTTTGTATTTTATTTTATCTATGCCGAGAAGCTAGTTGACTCGGGGAATTACATAGGTTAGTGGTAAATAGAATGCTTGCTTAGCATGCCGAATTCCGTGTGCTCATTCCCGGTACCTCCATTTAAAAACAGAAGAAAAGGAAAAACCAAAACAAGAGCAAACTTCAAAAGTTAGAAATACATAGTGCGCAAACCCAACTTCCATATCCATTCTTTTTACGTGTTTTCCTCTTACTACTTGGTTTGAAATATATCCCAACCGTGACTTAAGCATTTTTTTCAGAAAATGCTCTAACTCTTTGAAAGTCTTTTCTGCCACTTTTGTTTTGACACATCCACGAACGGAGATAGACGCACATGGTGATTTTATTATACATTCGTAAATATTCTCATTAATGTACCTGTAAATTCATTTTACAGATGGTGTGTCAGTGCGCCACTTTACAGAAGAGAGAGGAAGAGAATCTTCCTGGGATGAGGTACAGTCTCTTGTTATTAATCTCCTTGTATGACTATATAAGTACCAGGGGATTCTGAGCCATAAACCGGGGGTTGGTGTGGGTGTGCATCTTCACGTTTGCATCTGCTGATGAGAATTTTTGACTTATGCTTTTAACTTACAGTTTAGGATGTGATTCTGTGCTTAAAGCCGTAGGACTGGATAATGCACTTGTGTTCATTTTCCAGACTCACCTAGTGAAGCCAGTGTCTGTATGGGCATTCTGGTATCAGGGTCTTTACCTTAGAGTTCATTAGATGATATTGAAAAGAAATCCATCCCTGGGAAACTTAGGTGCATCTTGGTGTTGTTTCTTGTTTTAGCCGTCCTCACTTGAAATTAATTAAGTGATGTTTCATTTTCAAGGCAGCATGATTTGTATTCCCATTCCACCGCCAGTAACAGTGGTCTAGTTTCCATAGTGCCTTACGCTGTATCCCACCTGCTCCTTTTACTCAGGCTGCCCTTCCCCAAAGCCCCTCCACATCCCACCTCTGCGCTGGATCTCTCTTTTACGAAACAGTGCGGTATTCCCAGCATTCCCTGAGCTATCCACGTGCAGCGGACTCTCCTGTCCTTTGTGGCGTTACTGTACCCGTTCACCTCAGTTGTAGAGCTGTTGAAACTTTTCTGTGCTTATTTGTTTTCATGGATCCTGTGCCTCTGGCAGAACAGAGAGGAGAATCTGCCTTTTATTTGTACCGCCAGCTTCTCCCAGGATAGGGCTTATGTTCTGATAGCTTCGGTAAATAACTGTTGTCTACCTGACTGACTAATCGTAGGCACATGATCTGAAGTTTGGTTCCTGATTTATCTTGTTTTGTGTTCCTAGGAATGGGCGACTAAGCCAGAAATTACAAAACAGCAGTACGCTACTGGGACTGTAGAAGTGGCTCCGCAGGAGCTGACGTATCATAAAACCCTGACCTCTGTTGGTGGAGCACACGGAGCTTATTATACACAGGGTAAGTTAGTGAACTTGGCTGGCATTTCTTGTTCTCTGTGCCTAGAAACTAGTGTGCTCTGGGGGGAAGGGTATATGTAGCTCAGCAGTAGAGAGAATGTGGGCTTAGCATTCAGGAGTTCCTGGGGTCAGTATCCCGTTCCTCCAAGAAATGAGTGTGATACGGGGAAGGAAGGAAAGAAGGAAGGCGCAAAGCTTTTGTTTCGCTTCAGCTGTGTCTTCGCAGGAAAGCCTAATCCTCCATACTTTTCTGTGGTTTTTAGCCGACGCGGGACCTGGCGCGGCTCCGGTGTGACCCGGCAGCGCCCGCCCACTTGCGGCGGCCCCGGAGGCCAAGGGAAGTGGGGTGGTCATGCTCTGTTGGGCTTCGTCCTGGGAAAGGTGACCTTCCCGTTCTCCCGGCAGCCTTTCCTGGCCTCATCGGCAGACTGTGTTTCCTGTGACGTGTCTGGCGTGTCGTGTCGCTGCCTTTTTCAGACTCAAACTCTTGCCCAGGAGCCAGTGGGCTGCTTCTCCCGGGAGCCCGTCGCCTTGGCTGGTGCCTGCAGGAGCCATGAGGGAATGCTTAGGAGCCGGGGCCCGCAGACTTTGACTCTGGGTTTCTCGAAGCAGCGTGAGGAGAGTGAGCCCTCGCTCCACACTGACTTCTCCTGGCTCGGCTGACTCCTTCCTGACCTCCTGCACCTAGGGTTGCTCCTGGGTCCCTGAGACGGATTTCTGTGTCGTCGTTCTTTTGACTGGTTTCCCAGCTCAGGCCAGGTGATTCTCCTGTTTAGAATGTCCATTCAGATCCTGGTAACTGGAAAAGGGGCAAAGCCCTCCCTCCAGCTTTGTACGGTGTGTTTTGTGCAAATTGGAGTCTTCCTGGTTTTGGTAAAAGTCACAGCCTGACACTGTCTTTTCTCCGGATGTAAGTGTGTCTTGGCCGCTGCCTCCAGTTGTACTCTGGGCAGAAAAGCCTGGCTCTCTGAGATGGTGCGTTTGTAGTACGGAATAGAGTCTGGAAGGGAAAGAGCCCGCCGTGAAAATGCCTCCTTCCCTGCGTGGGAATTCCGATGCGCACCAGGGTGCGTACGTTGTGTTTTTTCCCCACCCTGAGCCGGGTCGTGCCTGCCCTGGAAGCTGTCAGAGCTGCTCTTCGGTCTCATGGCACACCGAGGGATTTTGCGCACGAGCTTGTACAGTCCCTTTGGTGTCAGGTGTGGTGTTGAGACTCCCCACGTCACTCTACCGTAGCACGCATGTAGGGTGCGTTCCGTAGCGAACGTAAAATCCAGACGTCCCTGAGTTTAGGGATGATTGTAGCGGAGCCTGAGTCCCTTCTGAAGACAGCCTTGTCCCCTCGGGAGCCCTTGGACAGCTCCGCCGCAGGTCTCTGTGATGCCCAGCTCCCCAGGGCTCTTTGCGCCCAGGGGCAGCCCCTGCATGGTTGAGGAGGGCCCTTTGTTAGGAGGGGGCAGAAAGGGCCTGGCAGGGTTCTGTAGGCCGAGCCCTGCAGGCAGAGCCTTGCAGGCAGAGCCCTGCAGGCAGAGCGGTGACCCTGGTGCGGCTCTGCTTGCTCGTATGGAGGATGAGCTCTTCACGTCCGTCCCGTGTCCGTGTTCCTGGTCCGCGCCGGGCAAGCTAGCGTGGTGGTGGGGAAGGTGGCGGGGAGGGACGTCCCGCCCAGAGCGGCTGGCAGTTGGGAAGGCGCTAGATTGCCCGTTTGCTGGAAGCTCTGTGTGCAGCCTCTCGGGCAGGAGGACCCTTGGCTTCCTCCATTTGGAGACACCGACGGCAGCGACGTGCAGCGTCAGGGTGGTATCCCCGTGTCCCCCTGTGCGGCCCAGGCTGCAGGCAGGCCCCAGAGGGCTGGGCGGAGCATGTGGCACCGTGCTGCTCTCTAGGCACCCGGTGGAGGGGAGGCTGCCCGGTGCCGAAGGCTGCAGCGTTGGGTTTCGGCTCTTGTCGGTGTTGGCGTTTTGTCTGTCATCCAACCCAGCACTCCCTTCTGTCCTGCAGGTCACCCCGTTGGCCGGAGGGCCCCAACCTTTCCGAGGACCAGCCTGCGTGGCCTGCCCCAGGTGCGGCCGGTCATTGCCCACCTGGGCACCTGCACCTGGTCCCCCTTTGTGCCCTGTGCAACCTCGCCCCCCACCGTCAGCTGCTCCGCTTGGTAAGAGGAAAGCATAGTCCTCTCTTCCTGGAGTCACTGCAGAATAAGAGCAGATCGCTCTCCGTGGCTTCCCCGTGCACGGACGGCCATGACTGGGCTCACGGCCGTGTCCCACTTGTCCCTTATCAGACGCAATTGATGGACCGCGTCTCCCACGTCCTGCCCTGTGGAGGGAGGTGTCTGTTGTAGAGGGAAAGAGGGTCCTCTGACGGAGGGCACACCTGTCGGTTCTGCACACGGGCATTCAAAAGACACCACGTTCCGGGCTCCCGGGAGGACAAGCCCGCCCCTGTCACTGTCTGCATCGAGTGGAGCCCTGAATTTCCACAGCCGATCATCGGTTATGGAAGACACAACCGAACCCGGGGCCTGTGGTCTCTTCAGTCAAGGGTCCTGAGACCTGTCTCCCACTCGGTCTGATGTGAGACTTAGTGTGATACGGGGAAGAAGGCCTCAAAGATCTTTTGCGCTTCAGCAAACTAACATATTTTGTAAGGAAGTGAACCGTGAAATAGTGTTTTGTATTTTATTTTATCTATGCCGAGAAGCTAGTTGACTCGGGGAATTACATAGGTTAGTGGTAAATAGAATGCTTGCTTAGCATGCCGAATTCCGTGTGCTCATTCCCGGTACCTCCATTTAAAAACAGAAGAAAAGAAAAAACAAAAACAAGAGCAAACTTCAAATGTTAGAAATACATAGTGCGCAAACTCAAATTCCATATCCATTCTTTTTACGTGTTTTCTACTTATAACTTGGATTCAAATATATCCCAACCGTGACTTAAGCATTTTTTTCAGAAGATGCTCTATCTCTTTGAAAGTCTTTTCTGCCACTTTTGTTTTGACACATCCACGAACGGAGATAGACGCACATGGTGGTTTTAATATACATTCGTGTATTTTCTCATTAATGTACCTGTAAATACATTTTACAAATGCTGTGTCAGTGTTCCACTTTACAGAAGAGAGAGGAAGAGAATCTTCCTGGGATGAGGTACAGTCTCTTGTTGTTAATGTATTTGTGTGACTATATAAGTACCAGGGGATTCTGAGACATATACCGGGGGTTGGTGTGAGTGTGCATCTTCACGTTTGCATCTGCTGATTAGAATTTTTGACTTATGCTTTTAACTTACAGTTTAGGATGTGATTCTGTGCTTAAAGCCGTAGGACTGGATAATGCACTTGTGTTCATTTTCCAGACTCACCTAGTGAAGCCAGTGTCTGTATGGGCATTCTGGTTTTCAGGGTCTTTCCCTTAGAGTTCATTAGAGGATATTGAAAAGAAATTCATCCCTGGGAAAGTTAGGTGCATCTTGGTGTTGTTTCTTGTTTTAGCCGTCCTCACTTGAAATTAATTAAGTGATGTTTCATTTTCAAGGCAGCATGATTTGTCTTCCCATTCCACCGCCAGTAACAGTGGTCTAGTTTCCATAGTGCCTTACGCTGTTTCCCACCTGCTCCTTTTACTCAGTCTGCCCTTCCCCAAAGCCCCTCCACATCCCACCTCTGCGCTGGATCTCTCATTTACGAAACAGTGCGGTATTCCCAGCATTCCCTGAGCTATCCACGTGCAGCGGACTCTCCTGTCCTTTGTGGCGTTACTGTACCCGTTCACCGCAGTTGTAAAGCTGTTGAAACTTTCCAGTGCTGATTTCTTTGCATGGATCCTGTGCCTCTGGCAGAACAGAGAGGAGAATCTGTGTTTTATTTGTAAAGCCAGCTTCTCCCAGGATAGGGCTTATGTTCTGATAGCTTCGGTAAATAACTGTTGTCTACCTGACTGAATAAGCGTAGGCACATGATCTGAAGTTTGGTTCCTGATTTATCTTAATTTGTGTTCCTAGGAATGGGCGACTAAGCCCGAAATTACAAAACAGGAGTACGCTACTGGGACTGTAGAAGTGGCTCCGCAGGAGCTGACAGATCATAAAACCCTGACCTCTGTTGGTGGAGCACACTGAGCTTATTATACACTGGGTAAGTTAGTGAACGTGGCTGGCATTTCTTGTTCTCTGTGCCTAGAAACTATTGTGCTCTGGGGGGAAGGGTATATGTAGCTCAGCTGTAGAGAGAATGCGGGCTTAGCATGCAGGAGTTCCTGGGGTCAGTATCCAGTTCCTCCAAGAAATGAGTGTGATACGGGGAAGGAAGGAAGGAAGGAAGGCGCAAAGCTTTTGTTTCGCTTCAGCTGTGTCTTCGCAGGAAAGCCTAATCCTCCATCCTTTTCTGTGGTTTTTAGCCGACGCGGGACCTGGCGCGGCTCCGGTGTGACCCGGCAGCGCCCGCCCACATGCGGCGGCACCGGAGGCCCAGGGAATCGGGGTGGTCATGCTCTGTTGGGCCTCGTCCTGGGAAAGGTGATCTTCCCGTTCTCCCGGCAGACTTTCCTGGCCTCATCGGCAGACTGTGTGTCCTGTGACGGGTCTGCCGTGGTGTGTCGCTGCCTTATTCAGACTCAAAACTCTTGCCCAGGAGCCAGTGGGCTGCTTCTCCCGGGAGCCCGTCGCCTTGGCTGGTGCCTGCAGGAGCCATGAGGGAGTGCTTAGGAGCCGGGGCCCGCAGACTTTGACTGTGGGTTTCTCGAAGCAGCGTGAGGAGAGTGAGCCCTCGCTCCACACTGACTTCTCCTGGCTCGGCTGACTCCTTCCTGACCTCCTGCACCTAGGGTTGCTCCTGGGTCACTGAGACGGATTTCTGTGTCATCGTTCTTTTGACTGGTTTCCCGGCTCAGTCCAGGTGATTCTCCTGTTTAGAATGTCCATTCAGATCCTGGTAACTGGAAAAGGGGCAAAGCCCTCCCTCCAGCTTTGTACGGTGTGTTTTGTGCAAATTGGAGTCTTCCTGGTTGTGGTTAAAGTTACAGCCTGACACTGTCTTTTCTCGGGATCTAAGTGTGTCTTGGCCGCTGCCTCCAGTTGTACTCTGGGCTTAAAAGCCTGGCTCTCGGAGATGGTGCATTTGTAGTAGGGAATAGAGTCTGGAAGGGAAAGAGCCCGCCGTGAAAATGCCTCCTTCCCTGCGTGGGAATTCCGATGCGCACCAGGGTGCGTACGTTGTGTTTGTTCCCCACCCTGCGCCGGTTTGGGTCTGCCCTGGAAGCTGTCAGAGCTGCTCTTCGGTCTCATGGCACACCGAGGGATTTTGCGCACGAGGTTGTACAGTCCCTTTGGTGTCAGGTGTGGTGTTGAGACTCCCCACGTCACTCTACCGTAGCACGCATGTAGGGTGCGTTCCGTAGCGAACGTAAAATCCAGACGTCCCTGAGTATAGGGATGATTGTAGCGGAGCCTGAGTCCCTTCTGAGGACAGCCTTGTCCCCTCGGGATCCCTTGGCCAGCTCCGCCGCAGGACTCCGGGATGCCCAGCTCCCCAGGGCTCTTTGCGCCCAGGGCCAGCCCCTGCATGGTTGAGGAGGGCCCTTTGTGAGGAGGGGGCAGAAAGGGCCTGGCAGGGTCCTGTAGGCAGAGCCCTGCCGGCAGAGCCTTGCAGGCAGAGCCCTGCAGGCAGAGCGGTGACCCTGGTGCGGCACTGCTTGCTCGTTTTGAGGATGAGCTCTTCACGTCCGTCCCGTGTCCGTGTTCCTCGTCCGCGCCTGTCAAGCTTGCGTGGAGCTGGCGAAGGTGGCTGGGAGGTCCGTCCCGTCCATAGCGGCTGGCTGTTGGGAAGGCGCTAGTTTGTCCGTGTGCTGGAAGCTCTGCGTGCAGCCTCTCGGGCAGGAGGACCCTTGGCTTCCTCCACATGGAAACAGCTGCGGCGGCGACGTGCCGCTTCAGGGTCGTATCCCCGTATCCCCCTGTGCGGCCCAGGCTGCAGGCAGGCCCCAGAGGGCTGGGCGGAGCGTGTGGCACCTTGCTGCTCTCTGGGGACCCGGTGGAGGGGAGGGTGCCCGGTGCCGACGGCTGCTGCGTTGGATTTCGGCTCTTGTCGATGTAGGCGCTATTGTCTGTCATCCAACCCAGCCATCCCTTCTGTCCTGCAGGTCACCCCTTGGGCCGGGGGGCCCCAACATTTCCGAGGACCAGCCTGCGTGGCCTGCCCCGGGTGCGGCCCGTCGTCGCCCAGGTGGGCACCTGCACCTGGTCCCCCTTGGTGCCCTGTGCAAACTCGCCCCCCACCGCCAGCTGCTCCGCTCGGTAAGAGGAAATCATAGTCCTCTGTTTCTTCCATTGAGTCACTGAACAAGAAGGGCAGATCGCTCTCTGGGGCTTCCCCTTGCACGGGCGGCCGTGACTTTGCTCACGGCCGTGTCCCTCTGGTCCCTTAGCAGACGCACTTGAAGGACCGCGTCTTCCCCGTCCTGCCCTGGGGAGGGAGGTGTCTGTTGTAGAGGGAAAGTGGGTCCTCTGACGGAGGGCAGATGTGTCGGTTCTGCACACGGGCCTTCAACACACACCACGTTCCGGGCTCCCTGGAGGACAAGCCCGCCCCTGTCACTGTCTGCAGCGAGTGGAGCCCTGAACTTCCACAGCCGATCATCGGTTATGGAAGACACACCCGAACCCGGGCCTGTGGTCTCTTCAGTCAAGGGTCCTGAGTCCTGTCTCCCACTCGGTCTGATGTGAGACTTAGTGTGATACGGGGAAGAAGGCCTCAAAGATCTTTTGCGCTTCAGCAAACTAACATGTTTTGTAAGGCAGTGAACCGTGAAAGAGTGTTTTGTATTTTTTTTTTCTATGCCGAGAAGCTAGTTGACTCGGGGAATTACATAGGTTAGTGGTAAATAGAATGCTTGCTTAGCATGCCGAATTCCGTGTGCTCATTCCCGGTACCTCCATTTAAAACAGAAGGAAAGAAAAACTAAAACAAGAGCAAACTTCAAATGTTAGAAATACATAGTGCGCAAACCCAACTTCCATATCCATTCTTTTTACGTGTTTTCCTCTTAGTACTTGGTTTGAAATATATCCCAACCGTGACTTAAGCATTTTTTCCAGAAAATGCTCTAAATCTTTGAAAGTCTTTTCTGCCACTTTTGTTTTGACACATCCACGAACGGAGATAGACGCACATGGCGGCTTTAATATACATTCGTGAATTTTCTCATTAATGTACCTGTAAATACATTTTACAAATGCTGTGTCAGTGCGCCACTTTACAGAAGAGAGAGGAAGAGAATCTTCCTGGGATGAGGTACAGTCTCTTGTTGTTAATGTATTTGTGTGACTATATAAGTACCAGGGGATTCTGAGATATATACCGGGGGTTGGTGTGAGTGTGCATCTTCACGTTTGCATCTGCTGATGAGAATTTTTGACTTATGCTTTTAACTTACAGTTTAGGATGTGATTCTGTGCTTAAAGCCGTAGGACTGGATAATGCATTTGTGTTCATTTTCCAGACTCAACTAGTGTAGCCAGTGTCTGTATGGGCATTCTGGTTTTCAGGGTCTTTCCCTTAGAGTTCATTAGAGGATATTGAAAAGAAATTCATTCCTGGGAAAGTTAGGTGCATCTTGGTTTTGTTTCTTGTTTTAGCCGTCCTCACTTGAAATTAATTAAGTGATGTTTCATTTTCAAGGCAGCATGATTTGTCTTCCCATTCCACCGCCAGTAACAGTGGTCTAGTTTCCATAGTGCCTTACGCTGTTTCCCACCTGCTCCTTTTACTCAGGCTGCCCTTCCCCAAAGCCCCTCCACATCCCACCTCTGTGCTGGATCTCTCTTTTACGAAACAGTGCGGTCTTCCCAGCATTCCCTGAGCTATCCACGTGCAGCGGACTCTCCTGTCCTTTGTGGCGTGACTGTACCCGTTCACCTCAGTTGTAGAGCTGTTGAAACATTTCTGTGCTGATTTGTTTGCATGGATCCTGTGCCTCTGGCAGAACAGAGAGGAGAATCTGTGTTTTATTTGTAAAGCCAGCTTCTCCCAGGATAGGGCTTATGTTCTGATAGCTTCGGTAAATAACTGTTGTCTACCTGACTGAATAAGCGTAGGCACATGATCTGAAGTTTGGTTCCTGATTTATCTTAATTTGTGTTCCTAGTAATGGGCGACTAAGCCCGAAATTACAAAACAGGAGTACGCTACTGGGACTGTAGAAGTGGCTCCGCAGGAGCTGACAGATCATAAAACCCTGACCTCTGTTGGTGGAGCACACTGAGCTTATTATACACTGGGTAAGTTAGTGAACGTGGCTGGCATTTCTTGTTCTCTGTGCCTAGAAACTAGTGTGCTCTGGGGGGAAGGGTATATGTAGCTCAGCTGTAGAGAGAATGCGGGCTTAGCATGCAGGAGTTCCTGGGGTCAGTATCCAGTTCCTCCAAGAAATGAGTGTGATACGGGGAAGGAAGGAAGGAAGTAAGGCGCAAAGCTTTTGTTTCGCTTCAGCTGTGTCTTCGCAGGAAAGCCTAATCCTCCATACTTTTCTGTGGTTTTTAGCCGACGCGGGACCTGGCGCGGCTCCGGTGTGACCCGGCAGCGCCCGCCCACATGCGGCGGCATCGGAGGCCCAGGGAATTGGGGTGGTCATGCTCTGTTGGGCCTCGTCCTGGGAAAGGTGATCTTCCCGTTCTCCCGGCAGCCTTTCCTGGCCTCATCGGCAGACTGTGTGTCCTGTGACGGGTCTGGCGTGGCGTGTCGCTGCCTTATTCAGACTCAAAACTCTTGCCCAGGAGCCAGTGGGCTGCTTCTCCCGGGAGCCCGTCGCCTTGGCTGGTGCCTGCAGGAGCCATGAGTGAGTGCTTAGGAGCCGGGGCCCGCAGACTTTGACTGTGGGTTTCTCGAAGCAGCGTGAGGAGAGTGAGCCCTCGCTCCACACTGACTTCTCCTGGCTCGGCTGACTCCTTCCTGACCTCCTGCACCTAGTGTTGCTCCTGGGTCACTGAGACGGATTTCTCTGTCATCGTTCTTTTGACTGGTTTCCCGGCTCAGTCCAGGTGATTCTCCTGTTTAGAATGTCCATTCAGATCCTGGTAACTGGAAAAGGGGCAAAGCCCTCCCTCCAGCTTTGTACGGTGTGTTTTGTGCAAATTGGAGTCTTCCTGGTTGTGGTTAAAGTTACAGCCTGACACTGTCTTTTCTCGGGATCTAAGTGTGTCTTGGCCGCTGCCTCCAGTTGTACTCTGGGCTTAAAAGCCTGGCTCTCGGAGATGGTGCATTTGTAGTAGGGAATAGAGTCTGGAAGGGAAAGAGCCCGCCGTGAAAATGCCTCCTTCCCTGCGTGGGAATTCCGATGCGCACCAGGGTGCGTACGTTGTGTTTGTTCCCCACCCTGCGCCGGTTTGGGTCTGCCCTGGAAGCTGTCAGAGCTGCTCTTCGGTCTCATGGCACACCGAGGGATTTTGCGCACGAGGTTGTACAGTCCCTTTGGTGTCAGGTGTGGTGTTGAGACTCCCCACGTCACTCTACCGTAGCACGCATGTAGGGTGCGTTCCGTAGCGAACGTAAAATCCAGACGTCCCTGAGTATAGGGATGATTGTAGCGGAGCCTGAGTCCCTTCTGAGGACAGCCTTGTCCCCTCGGGATCCCTTGGCCAGCTCCACCGCAGGACTCCGGGATGCCCAGCTCCCCAGGGCTCTTTGCGCCCAGGGCCAGCCCCTGCATGGTTGAGGAGGGCCCTTTGTGAGGAGGGGGCAGAAAGGGCCTGGCAGGGTCCTGTAGGCAGAGCCCTGCCGGCAGAGCCTTGCAGGCAGAGCCCTGCAGGCAGAGCGGTGACCCTGTTGCGGCACTACTTGCTCGTTTTGAGGATGAGCTCTTCACGTCCGTCCCGTGTCCGTGTTCCTCGTCCGCGCCTGTCAAGCTTGCGTGGAGCTGGCGAAGGTGGCTGGGAGGTCCGTCCCGTCCATAGCGGCTGGCTGTTGGGAAGGCGCTAGTTTGTCCGTGTGCTGGAAGCTCTGCGTGCAGCCTCTCGGGCAGGAGGACCCTTGGCTTCCTCCACATGGAAACAGCTGCGGCGGCGACGTGCCGCTTCAGGGTCGTATCCCCGTATCCCCCTGTGCGGCCCAGGCTGCAGGCAGGCCCCAGAGGGCTGGGCGGAGCGTGTGGCACCGTGCTGCTCTCTGGGCAACCGGTAGAGGGGAGGGTGCCCGGTGCCGACGGCTGCTGCGTTGGATTTCGGCTCTTGTCGATGTAGGCGCTTTTGTCTGTCATCCAACCCAGCCATCCCTTCTGTACTGCAGGTCACCCCGTGGGCCGGAGGGCCCCAACATTTCCGAGGAACAGCCTGCGTGTCCTGCCCCGGGTGCGGCCCGTCGTCGCCCAGCTGGGCACCTGCACCTGGTCCCCCTTGGTGCCCTGTGCAAACTCGCCCCCCACCGCCAGCTGCTCCGCTCGGTAAGAGGAAATCATAGTCCTCTGTTTCTTCCATTGAGTCACTGAAGAAGAAGGGCAGATCGCTCTCTGGGGCTTCCCCTTGCACGGGCGGCCGTGACTTTGCTCACGGCCGTGTCCCTCTGGTCCCTTAGCAGACGCACTTGAAGGACCGCGTCTTCCCCGTCCTGCCCTGGGGAGGGAGGTGTCTGTTGTAGAGGGAAAGTGGGTCCTCTGACGGTGGGCAGATGTGTCGGTTCTGCACACGGGCCTTCAACACACACCACGTTCCGGGCTCCCTGGAGGACAAGCCCGCCCCTGTCACTGTCTGCAGCGAGTGGAGCCCTGAACTTCCACAGCCGATCATCGGTTATGGAAGACACACCCGAACCCGGGCCTGTGGTCTCTTCAGTCAAGGGTCCTGAGTCCTGTCTCCCACTCGGTCTGATGTGAGACTTAGTGTGATACGGGGAAGAAGGCCTCAAAGATCTTTTGCGCTTCAGCAAACTAACATGTTTTGTAAGGCAGTGAACCGTGAAAGAGTGTTTTGTATTTTTTTTTTCTATGCCGAGAAGCTAGTCGACTCGGGGAATTACATAGTTTAGTGGTAAATAGAATGCTTGCTTAGCATGCCGAATTCCGTGTGCTCATTCCCGGTACCTCCATTTAAAACAGAAGGAAAGTAAAACTAAAACAAGAGCAAACTTCAAATGTTAGAAATACATAGTGCGCAAACCCAACTTCCATATCCATTCTTTTTATGTGTTTTCCTCTTAGTAATTGGTTTGAAATATATCCCAAACGTGACTTAAGCATTTTTTTCAGAAAATGCTCTAAATCTTTGAAAGTCTTTTCTGCCACTTTTGTTTTGACACATCCACGAACGGAGATAGACGCACATGGCGGTTTTAATATACATTCGTGAAATTTCTCATTAATGTACCTGTAAATACATTTTACAAATGCTGTGTCAGTGCGCCACTTTACAGAAGAGAGAGGAAGAGAATCTTCCTGGGATGAGGTACAGTCTCTTGTTGTTAATGTATTTGTGTGACTATATAAGTACCAGGGGATTCTGAGACATATACCGGGGGTTGGTGTGAGTGTGCATCTTCACGTTTGCATCTGCTGATGAGAATTTTTGACTTATGCTTTTAACTTACAGTTTAGGATGTGATTCTGTGTTTAAAGCCGTAGGACTGGATAATGCACTTGTGTTCATTTTCCAGACTCACCTAGTGAAGCCAGTGTCTGTATGGGCATTCTGGTTTTCAGGGTCTTTCCCTTAGAGTTCATTAGAGGATATTGAAAAGAAATTCATCCCTGGGAAAGTTAGGTGCATCTTGGTGTTGGTTCTTGTTTTAGCCGTCCTCACTTGAAATTAATTAAGTGATGTTTCATTTTCAAGGCAGCATGATTTGTCTTCCCATTCCACCGCCAGTAACAGTGGTCTAGTTTCCATAGTGCCTTACGCTGTTTCCCACCTGCTGCTTTTACTCAGGCTGCCCTTCCCCAAAGCCCCTCCACATCCCACCTCTGCACTGGATCTCTCTTTTACGAAACAGTGCGGTCTTCCCAGCATTCCCTGAGCTATCCACGTGCAGCGGACTCTCCTGTCCTTTGTGGCGTTACTGTACCCGTTCACCGCAGTTGTAGAGCTGTTGAAACTTTACTGTGCTGATTTGTTTGCATGGATCCTGTGCCTCTGGCAGAACAGAGAGGAGAATCTGTGTTTTATTTGTAAAGCCAGCTTCTCCCAGGATAGGGCTTATGTTCTGATAGCTTCGGTAAATAACTGTTGTCTACCTGACTGAATAAGCGTAGGCACATGATCTGAAGTTTGGTTCCTGATTTATCTTAATTTGTGTTCCTAGTAATGGGCGACTAAGCCCGAAATTACAAAACAGGAGTACGCTACTGGGACTGTAGAATTGGATCCGCAGGAGCTGACGGATCATAAAACACTTACCTCTGTTGATGGAGCACATGGAGCTTATTATAGACTGGGTAAGTTAGTGAACGTGGCCGGCATTTCTTGTTCTCTGTGCCTAGAATCTAGTGTGCTCAGGGGGGAAGTGTATATGTAGCTCAGCAGTAGAGAGAATGCGGGCTTAGCATGCAGGAGTTCCTGGGGTCAGTATCCAGTTCCTCCAAGAAACGAGTGTGATACGGGGAAGGAAGGAAGGAAGGAAGGCACAAAGTTATGTTTCGCTTCAGCAGTGTCTTCGCAGGAAAGCCTAATCCTCCATCCTTTTCTGTGGTTTTTAGCCGATGCTGTACCTGGCACGGCTCCGGTGTGGCCCGGCAGCGCCCGCCCACCTGCGGCGGCCCCGGAGGCCCAGGGAATTGGGTTTGTCATGCTCTGTTGGGCCTCATCCTGGGAAAGGTGATCTTCCCGTTCTCCCGGCAGCCGTTCCTGGCCTCGTCTGCAGACTGTGTGTCGTGTGACGGGTCTGGCGTGTCATGTCGCTGCCTTTTTCAGACTCAAAAATCTTGCCCAGGAGCCAGTGGGCTGCTTCTCCTGGGAGCCCGTCGCCTTGGCTGGTGCCTGCAGGAACCATGAGGGAGTGCTTAGGAGTCGGGGCCCGCAGACTTTGACTGTGGGTTTCTCGAAGCAGCGTGAGGAGAGTGAGCCCTCGCTCCACACTGACTTCTCCTGGCTCGGCTGACTCCTTCCTGACCTCCTGCACCTAGGGTTGCTCCTGGGTCACTGAGACGGATTTCTGTGTCGTCGTTCTTTTGACTGGTTTCCCGGCTCAGGCCAGGTGATTCTCATCTTTAGAATGTCCATTCAGATCTTGGTAACTGGAAAAGGGGCAAGCCCTACCTCCACCATTGTACGGTTTACTTTGTGCAACTTGGAGTCTTCCTGGGTGTGGTAAAATTCACAGCCCGACACTGTCTTTTCTCGGGATGTAAGTGTGTCTTGGCCGCTGCCTCCAGTTGTACTCTGGGCAGAAAAGCCTGTCTCTCGGAGATGGTGCGTATGTAGTAGGGAATAGAGGCTGGAAGGGAAAGAGCCCGCCGTGAAAATGCCTCCTTCCCTGTGGGGGAATTCCAATGCCACCATAGTGCGTACGTTGTGTTTTTCCCCCAACCTGCGCCGGGTCGGTCCTGACCTGGAAGTTGTCAGAGCTGCTCGTCGGTATCATGGCACACAGTGGGGTTTTGCGCACGAGCTTGTACAGTCACTTTGGTGTCAGGTGTGGGGTTGAGACTCCCCACGTCACTCTCCCGTAGCACGCATGTAGGGTGCGTTCCGTATCGAACGTAAAATCCAGACGTCCCTGAGGATAGGGATGATTGTAGCGGAGCCTGAGTCCCTTCTGAGGACAGCCTTGTCACCTCGGGAGCCCTTGGCCAGCTCCGCCTCAGGACTCCGGGATGCCCAGCTCCCCAGGGTTCTTTGCTCCCAGGGGCAGCCCCTGCGTGGAGAAAGAGGGCCCTTTGTGAGGAGGGGGCAGAGAGGGCCTGGCAGGGTCCTGCAGGCAGAGCCCTGCAGGCCGAGTGGTGACCCTGGTGCGGCTCTGCTTGCTCTTTGGAGAATGAGCTCTTCACGTCCGTCCCGTGTCCGTGTTCCTGGTCCGCGCCGGGCAAGCTTGCGTGGAGCTGGGGATGGTGGCGGAGAGGGCCGTCCCGCCCAGAGTGGCTGGCTGTTGGGAAGGCGCTAGTTTTACCGTGTGCTGGAAGCTCTGTGTGCAGCCACTCGGGCAGGAGGACCCTTGGCTTCCTCCACTTGGAGACAGCGGCGGCGGCGACGTGCGGCGTCAGGGTCGTATCCCCGTGTCCCCCTCTGGGGCCCAGGCTGCAGGCAGGCCCCAGAGGGCTGGGCGGAGCGTGTGGCACCGTGCTGCTCTCTGGGCACCCGGTGGAGGGGAGGGTGCCCGGTGCCGACGGCTGCTGCGTTGGGTTTGGCTCTTGTCATTGTTGGCGCTTTTGTCTGTCATCCAACCCAGCCCTCCCTTCTGTCCTGCAGGTAACCCCGTGGGCTGGAGGGCCACAAACTTTTCGATGACCAGCCTGCTTGGCCTGACCCGGGTGCGGCCCGTCGTCGCCCAGGTGGGCACCTGCACATGGTCCCCCTTGGTGCCCTTTACAAACTCGCCCCCCACCGCCAGCTGCTCCGCTCGGTAAGAGGATAGCATAGTCCTCTGTTTGTTCCTGGAGTCACTGCAGAAGAAGGGCAGATCGCTCTCCGGGGCTTCCCCGTGCACGGGCTGCCGTGACTGGGCTCATGGTCGTATCCCTCTGGTCCTTAGCAGATGCACTTGATGGACCGCATCTTCCCCATCCTGCCCTGGGGAGGGAGGTGTCTGTTGTAGAGGGAAAGAGTGTCCACTGACGGAGGGCACACGTGTCGGTTCTGCACACAGGCCTTCAAAAGACACCACGTTCCGGGCTCCCTGGAGGACAAGCCCGCCCCTGTAACTTTTTGCAGCGAGTGGAGCCCTGATCTTCCACAGCCGATGATCGGTTATGGAAGACACACCCGAACCCGGGGCCTGTGGTCTCTTCAGTCAAGGGTCCTGAGACCTGTCTCCCACTCGGTCTGATGTGAGACTTGGTGTGATACGGGGAAGAAGGCCTCAAAGATCTTTTGCGCTTCAGCAAACTAACATGTTTTGTAAGGCAGTGAACCGTGAAAGAGTGTTATGTATTTTATTTTATCTATGCCGAGAAGCTAGTTGACTCGGGGAATTACATAGGTTAGAGGTAAATAGAATGCTTGCTTAGCATGCCGAATTCCGTGTGCTCATTCCCGGTACCTCCATTTAAAAACAGAAGAAAAGGAAAAACCAAAACAAGAGCAAACTTCAAATGTTAGAAATACATAGTGCGCAAATCTAAATTCCATATCCTTTCTTTTTACGTGTTTTCCTCTTACTACTTGGTTTGAAATATGTCCCAACCGTGACTAAAGCATTTATTTCACAAAATGCTCTAACTCTTTGAAAGTCTTTTCTGCCTCTTTTCTTTTGACACATCCACGTACGGAGATAGACGCACATGGTGCTTTTATTATACTTTCGTGAATATTCTCATTAATGTACCTGTAACTACGTTTTAGAGATGGTGTGTCAGTGCGCCACATTACAGAAGAGAGAGGAAGAGAATCTTCCTGGGATGAGGTACAGTCTCTTGTTATTAATGTCCTTGTGTGACTATATAAGTACCAGGGGATTCTGAGACATAAACCGGGGGTTGGTGTGAGTGTGCATCTTCACGTTTGCATCTGCTGATGAGAATTTTTGACTTATGCTTTTAACTTACAGTTTAGGATGTGATTCTGTGCTTAATGCCGTAGGACTGGATAATGCACTTGTGTTCAATTTCCAGACTCACCTAGTGAAGCCAGTGTCTGTATGGGCATTCTTGTTTTCAGGGTCTTTCCCTTAAAGTTCATTAGAGGATATTGAAAAGAAATTCATCCCTGGGAAAGTTAGGTGCATCTTGGTGTTGGTTTTTGTTTTAGCCGTCCTCACTTGAAATTAATTAAGTGATGTTTCATTTTCAAGGCAGCATGATTTTTCTTCCCATTTCACCGCCAGTAACAATGGTCTAGTTTCCTTAGTGCCTTACGCTGTTTCCCACCTGCTCCTTTTACTCAGGCTGCCCTTCCCCAAAGCCCCTCCACATCCTCCCTCTGCACTGGAACTCTCTTTTACGAAACAGTGCGGTCTTCCCAGCATTCCCTGAGCTATCCACGTGCAGCGGACTCTCCTGTCCTTTGTGGCATTACTGTACCCGTTCACCTCAGTTGTAGAGCTGTTGAAACTTATCTGTGCTGATTTGTTTTCATGGATCCTGTGCCTCTGGCAGAACAGAGAGGAGAATCTGCCTTTTATTTGTACCGCCAGCTTCTACCAGGCTAGGGCTTATGTTCTGATAGCTTCGGTAAATAACTGTTGTCTACCTGACTGACTAAGCGTAGGCACATGATCTGAATTTCGGTTCCTGAGTTATCTTGTTTTGTGTTCCTAGGAAGGGGCGACTAATCCCGAAATTACAAAACCGGAGTACGCTACTGGGACTGTAGAAGTGGCTCCACAGGAGCTGACGGAACATAAAACACTGACCTCTGTTGGTGGAGCACACGGAGCTTATTATACACTGGGTAAGTTAGTGAACGTGGCCGGCATTTCTTGTTCTCTGTGCCTAGAAACTAGTGTGTTCTGGGTGGAAGGGTATATGTAGCTCAGCAGTAGAGAGAATGCGGGCTTAGTATGCAGGAGTTCCTGGGGTCAGTATCCCATTCCTCCAAGAAACGAGTGTGATACGGGGAAGGAAGGAAGGAAGGAAGGCGCAAAGATTTTGTTTCGCTTCAGCAGTGTCTTCGCAGGAAAGCATAATCCTCAATACTTTTCCGTGGTTTTTAGCCGACGCGGGACCTGGCGAAGCTCTGGTGTGCCCCGGCAGCGCCCGCCCAATTGCGGCGGCCCCGGTGGCCCAGGGAAGTGGGGTGGTCATGCTCTGTTGGGCCTCGTCCTGGGAAAGGTGATCTTCCCGTTCTCCCGGCAGCCTTTACTGGCCTCGTCTGCAGAATTTGTATCCTGTGACGGGTGTGGCGTGGCGTTTCGCTGCCTTTTTCAGACTCAAAACTCTTGCCCAGGAGCCAGTGGGCTGCTTCTCCCGGTAGCCCGTCGCCTTGGCTGGTGCCTGCATAAGCCATGAAGGAGTGCTTAGGAGCCGGGGCCCGCAGACATTGACTGTGGGTTTCTCGAAGAAGCGTGAGGAGAGTGAGCCCTCGCTCCACACTGACTTCTCCTGGCTCGGCTGGCTCCTTCCTGGCCTCCTGAACCTAGGGTTGCTCCTGGGTCACTGAGACGGATTTCTGTGTCGTCGTTCTTTTGACTGGTGTCCCCGCTCTGTCCAGGTGATTCTCCTGTTTAGAATGTCCATTCAGATCCTGGTAACAGGAAAAGGGGCAAAGCCCTCCCTCCAGCTTTGTACGGTGTGCTTTGTGCAACTTGGAGTCTTCCTGGGTGTGGTAAACGTCAAAGGCCGACACTGTCTTTTCTCGGGAGGTAAGTGTGTCTTGGCCGCTGCCTCCAGTTGTACTCTGGGCAGAGAAGCCTGGCTCTCGGAGATGGTGCGTTTGTAGTAGGGAATAGAGGCTGGAAGGGAAAGAGTCCGCCATGAAAATGCCTCCTTCCCTGCGGGGGAATTCCAATGCGCACCAGAGTGCATACGTTGTGTTTGTCCCCCAACCTGCGCCTGGTCGTGCCTGCCCTGGAAGCTGTCAGAGCTGCTCGTCGGTCTCATGGCACACCGTGGGCTTTTGCGCACGAGCTGGTACAGTCCCTTTGGTGTCAATTGTGGGGTTGAGACTCCCCACGTCACTGTCCCGTAGCACGCATGTAGGGTGCGTTCCGTAGTGAACATAAATTCCAGACTTCCCTGAGGATAGGGATGATTGTAGTAGCGCCTGAGTCCATTCTTAGGACAGCCTTGCCCCTCGGGAGCCCTTGGCCAGCTCCGCCGCAGGACTCCGGGATGCCCAGCTCCCCAGGGCTCTTTGCGCCCAGGGGCAGACCCTGCGTGGAGGAGGAGGTCCCTTTTTGAGGAGGGGGCAGAAAGGGCCTGGCAGGGTCCTGCAGGCAGAGCCCTGCAGACAGAGCAGTGACCCTGGTGCGGCTCTGCTTGCTCGTTTGGAGAATGAGCTCTTCACGTCCGTCCCGTGTCCGTGTTCCTCGTCCGCGCCTGTCAAGCTTGCGTGGAGCTGGCGAAGGTGGTTGGGAGGCACGTCCCGCCCAGAGCGGCTGGCAGTTGGGAAGGCGCTAGTTTGCCCGTGTGCTGGAAACTCTGTGTGCAGCCTTTCGGGCAGGAGGACCCTTGGCTTCCTTCAATTGGAGACAGCGACGGCGGCGACATACGGTGTCAGGTTAGTATCCCCATGTCCAACTGTGCGGCCCAGGCTGCAGGCAGGCCCCAGAGGCCTGGGCGGAGCGTGTGGCACCGTGCTGCTCCCTGGGCACCCGGTGGAGGGGAGGGTGCCCGGTGCCGACGGCTGCTGCATTGGGTTTCGGCTCTTGTCGGTGTAGGCGCTTTTGTCTGTCATCCAACCCAGCCCTCCCTTCTGTCCTGCAGGTCACCCCGTGGGCCGGAGGGCCCCAACCTTTCCGAGGACCAGCCTGCGTGGCCTGCCCCGGGTGCGGCCCGTCGTTGCCCAGCTGGTCACCTGCACCTGGTCCCCCTTGGTGCCCTGTGCAACCTCGCCCCCCACCGCCAGCTGCTCCGCTCGGTATGAGGAAAGCATAGTCCTCTGTTTCTTCCATTGAGTCACTGCAGAAGAAGGGCAGATCGCTCTCCGGTGCTTCCCCATGCACGGGCGGCCGTGACTGGCCTCACGGCCGTGTCCCTCTGGTCCCTTAGCAGACGCACTTGATGGACCGCGTCTTCCCCGTCCTGCCCTGGGGAGGGAGGTGTCTGTTGTAGAGGGAAAGAGGGTCCTCTGACGAAGGGCAGACATGTCGGTTCTGCACACGGGATTTCAACTCACACCACGTTCAGGGCTCCCTGGAGTACAAGCCCGCCCCTGTCTCTGTCTGCATCGTGTGGAGCCCTGACCTTCCACAGCCGATGATCGGTTATGGAAGTCACACCCGAACCCGGGGTCTGTGGTCTCTTTAGTCAAGGGTCCTGAGACCTGTCTCCCACTCGGTCTGATGTGAGACTAAGTGTGATACGGGGAAGAAGGCCTCAAAGATCTTTTGCGCTTCAGCAAACTAACATGTTTTGTAAGGCAGTGAAACGTGAAAGAGTGTTTTGTATTTTATTTTATCTATGCCGAGAAGCTAGTTGACTCGGGGAATTACATAGGTTAGTGGTAAATAGAATGCTTGCTTAGCATGCCGAATTCCGTGTGCTCATTCCCGGTACCTCCATTTAAAAAAGAAAAAAAGGAAAAACAAAAACAAGAGCAAACTTCAAATGTTAGAAATACATAGTACGAAAACCCAACTTCCATATCAATCCTTTTTACGTGTTTTCCTCTTACTACTTGGTTTGAAATACATCCCAACCGTGACTAAAGCATTTTTTTCAGAAAATGCTCTAACTCTTTGAAAGTCTTTTCTGCCACTTTTGTTTTGACACATCAACGAAAGGAGATAGACGCACATGGTGGTTTTAATATACATTCGTGAGTATTCTCATTAATGTACCTGTAATGACATTTTACAGATGGGGTGTCAGTGCGCCCCTTTACAGAAAAGAGATTAAGAGAATCTTCCTGGGATGAGATACAGTCTCTTGTTGTTAATGTCCTTGTGTGACTATATAAGTACCAGGGGATTCTGAGACATAAACCGGTGGTTGGTGTGAGTGTGCATCTTCACGTTTGCATCTGCTGATGAGAATTTTTGACTTATGCTTTTAACTTACAGTTTAGGATGTGATTCTGTGCTTAATGCCGTAGGACTGTATAATGCACTTGTGTTCATTTTCCAGACTCACCTAGTGAAGCCAGTGCCTGTATGGGCATTCTAGTTTTCAGGGTCTTTCCCTTATATTTCATTAGATGATATTGAAAAGAAATTCATCCCTTGGAAAGTTAGGTGCATCTTGGTGTTGATTCTTGTTTTAGCCGTCCTCACTTGAAATTAATTAAGTGATGTTTCATTTCCAAGGCAGCATGTTTTGTCTTCCAATTCCACCGCCAGTAACAGTGTTCTAGTTTCCTTAGTGCCTTACGCTGTTTCCCACCTGCTCCTTTTACTCAGGCTGCCCTTCCCCAAAGCCCCTCCACATCCCACCTCTGCGCTGGATCTCTCTTTTACGAAACAGTGCGGTCTTCACAGCATTCCCTGAGCTATCCACGTGCAGCGGACTCTCATGTCCTTTGTGGCGTTACTGTACCCGTTCACCTCATTTGTAGAGCTGTTGACATTTTCTGTGCTGAAATATTTTCATGGATCCTGTGCCTCTGGCAGAACAGAGAGGAGAATCTGCCTTTTATTTGTACAGCCAGCTTCTCCCAGGATAGGGCTTATGTTCTGATAGCTTCGGTAAATAACTGTTGTCTACCTGACTGACTAAGCGTAGGCACATGATCTGAAGTTTGGTTCCTGATTTCCCTTATTTTTTGTTCCTAGGAAGGGGCGACTAAGCCCGAAATTACAAAACCGGAGTACGCTACCGGGACTGTAGAAGTGGCTCCGCAGGAGCTGACGGAAAATAAAACACTGACCTCTGTTAGTGGAGCACACGGAGCTTATTATACACTGGGTAAGTTATTGAACGTGGCTGGCATTTCTTGTTCTCTGTGCCTAGAAACTAGTGTGCTCTGGGGGGAAGGGTATATGTAGCTCAGCAGTAGAGGGATGCGGGCTTAGCATGCAGGAGTACCTGGGGTCAGTATGCAGTTCATCCAAGAAATGAGTTTGATACGGGGAGGGAAGTAAGGAATGAATGCGCAAAGATTTTTTTTCGCTTCAGCAGTGTCTTCGCAGGAAAGCCTAATCCTCCATTCTTTTCTGTGGTTTTTAGCCGACGCAGGACCTGGCGCGGCTCCGGTGTGGCCCGGCAGCGCCTGCCCACCTGCGGCGGCCCCGGAGGCCCAGGGAAGTGGGGTGGTCATGCTCTTTTGTGCCTCATCCTGGGAAAGGTGATCTTCCTGTTCTCCCGGCAGCCGTTCTTGGCCTCGTCTGCAGAATGTGTGTCGTGTGACGTGTCTGGCGTGGCGTGTCACTGCCTTTTTCAGACACAAAACTCTTGACCAGGAGACAGTGGGCTGCTTCTCGCGGGAGCCCATCGCCATGGCTGGTGCCTGCAGGACCCATGAGGGAGTGCTTCGGGTCCGGGGTCCGCAGAGTTTGACTGTGGGTTTCTTGAAGCAGTGTGAGGAGAGTGAGCCCTCGCTCCACACTGACTTCTCCTGGCTCGGCTGACTCCTTCCTGACCTCCTGCACCTAGGGTTGCTCCTGGGTCACTGAGAAGGATTTCTGTGTCGTCGTTCTTTTGACTGGTGTCCCCGCTCTGTCCAGGTGATTCTCCTGTTTAGAATGTCCATTCAGATCCTGGTAACTGGAAAAGGGGCAAAGCATCCCTCCAGCATTTTACGGTGTGCTTTGTGCAACTTGGAATCTTCCTGAGTTTGGTAAACTTCACAGCCCGACACTGTCTTTTCTCGGGAGGTAAGTGTGTCTTGGCCGCTGCCTCCAGTTGTACTCTGGGCAGAGAAGCCTGGCTCTCGGAGATGGTGCGTTTGTAGTAGGGAATAGAGGCTGGAAGGGAAAGAGTCCGCCATGAAAATGCCTCCTTCCCTGCGGGGGAATTCCAATGCGCACCAGAGTGCATACGTTGTGTTTGTCCCCCAACCTGCGCCTGGTCGTGCCTGCCCTGGAAGCTGTCAGAGCTGCTCGTCGGTCTCATGGCACACCGTGGGCTTTTGCGCACGAGCTGGTACAGTCCCTTTGGTGTCAATTGTGGGGTTGAGACTCCCCACGTCACTGTCCCGTAGCACGCATGTAGGGTGCGTTCCGTAGTGAACATAAATTCCAGACTTCCCTGAGGATAGGGATGATTGTAGTAGCGCCTGAGTCCATTCTTAGGACAGCCTTGCCCCTCGGGAGCCCTTGGCCAGCTCCGCCGCAGGACTCCGGGATGCCCAGCTCCCCAGGGCTCTTTGCGCCCAGGGGCAGACCCTGCGTGGAGGAGGAGGTCCCTTTTTGAGGAGGGGGCAGAAAGGGCCTGGCAGGGTCCTGCAGGCAGAGCCCTGCAGACAGAGCAGTGACCCTGGTGCGGCTCTGCTTGCTCGTTTGGAGAATGAGCTCTTCACGTCCGTCCCGTGTCCGTGTTCCTCGTCCGCGCCTGTCAAGCTTGCGTGGAGCTGGCGAAGGTGGTTGGGAGGCACGTCCCGCCCAGAGCGGCTGGCAGTTGGGAAGGCGCTAGTTTGCCCGTGTGCTGGAAACTCTGTGTGCAGCCTTTCGGGCAGGAGGACCCTTGGCTTCCTTCAATTGGAGACAGCGACGGCGGCGACATACGGCGTCAGGTTAGTATCCCCATGTCCAACTGTGCGGCCCAGGCTGCAGGCAGGCCCCAGAGGCCTGGGCGGAGCGTGTGGCACCGTGCTGCTCCCTGGGCACCCGGTGGAGGGGAGGGTGCCCGGTGCCGACGGCTGCTGCATTGGGTTTCGGCTCTTGTCGGTGTAGGCGCTTTTGTCTGTCATCCAACCCAGCCCTCCCTTCTGTCCTGCAGGTCACCCCGTGGGCCGGAGGGCCCCAACCTTTCCGAGGACCAGCCTGCGTGGCCTGCCCCGGGTGCGGCCCGTTGTTGCCCAGCTGGTCACCTGCACCTGGTCCCCCTTGGTGCCCTGTGCAACCTCGCCCCCCACCGCCAGCTGCTCCGCTCGGTATGAGGAAAGCATAGTCCTCTGTTTCTTCCATTGAGTCACTGCAGAAGAAGGGCAGATCGCTCTCCGGTGCTTCCCCATGCACGGGCGGCCGTGACTGGCCTCACGGCCGTGTCCCTCTGGTCCCTTAGCAGACGCACTTGATGGACCGCGTCTTCCCCGTCCTGCCCTGGGGAGGGAGGTGTCTGTTGTAGAGGGAAAGAGGGTCCTCTGACGAAGGGCAGACATGTCGGTTCTGCACACGGGATTTCAACTCACACCACGTTCAGGGCTCCCTGGAGTACAAGCCCGCCCCTGTCTCTGTCTGCATCGTGTGGAGCCCTGACCTTCCACAGCCGATGATCGGTTATGGAAGTCACACCCGAACCCGGGGTCTGTGGTCTCTTTAGTCAAGGGTCCTGAGACCTGTCTCCCACTCGGTCTGATGTGAGACTAAGTGTGATACGGGGAAGAAGGCCTCAAAGATCTTTTGCGCTTCAGCAAACTAACATGTTTTGTAAGGCAGTGAAACGTGAAAGAGTGTTTTGTATTTTATTTTATCTATGCCGAGAAGCTAGTTGACTCGGGGAATTACATAGGTTAGTGGTAAATAGAATGCTTGCTTAGCATGCCGAATTCCGTGTGCTCATTCCCGGTACCTCCATTTAAAAAAGAAAAAAAGGAAAAACAAAAACAAGAGCAAACTTCAAATGTTAGAAATACATAGTACGAAAACCCAACTTCCATATCAATCCTTTTTACGTGTTTTCCTCTTACTACTTGGTTTGAAATACATCCCAACCGTGACTAAAGCATTTTTTTCAGAAAATGCTCTAACTCTTTGAAAGTCTTTTCTGCCACTTTTGTTTTGACACATCAACGAAAGGAGATAGACGCACATGGTGGTTTTAATATACATTCGTGAGTATTCTCATTAATGTACCTGTAATGACATTTTACAGATGGGGTGTCAGTGCGCCCCTTTACAGAAAAGAGATTAAGAGAATCTTCCTGGGATGAGATACAGTCTCTTGTTGTTAATGTCCTTGTGTGACTATATAAGTACCAGGGGATTCTGAGACATAAACCGGTGGTTGGTGTGAGTGTGCATCTTCACGTTTGCATCTGCTGATGAGAATTTTTGACTTATGCTTTTAACTTACAGTTTAGGATGTGATTCTGTGCTTAATGCCGTAGGACTGTATAATGCACTTGTGTTCATTTTCCAGACTCACCTAGTGAAGCCAGTGCCTGTATGGGCATTCTAGTTTTCAGGGTCTTTCCCTTATATTTCATTAGATGATATTGAAAAGAAATTCATCCCTTGGAAAGTTAGGTGCATCTTGGTGTTGATTCTTGTTTTAGCCGTCCTCACTTGAAATTAATTAAGTGATGTTTCATTTCCAAGGCAGCATGTTTTGTCTTCCAATTCCACCGCCAGTAACAGTGTTCTAGTTTCCTTAGTGCCTTACGCTGTTTCCCACCTGCTCCTTTTACTCAGGCTGCCCTTCCCCAAAGCCCCTCCACATCCCACCTCTGCGCTGGATCTCTCTTTTACGAAACAGTGCGGTCTTCACAGCATTCCCTGAGCTATCCACGTGCAGCGGACTCTCATGTCCTTTGTGGCGTTACTGTACCCGTTCACCTCATTTGTAGAGCTGTTGACATTTTCTGTGCTGAAATATTTTCTTGGATCCTGTGCCTCTGGCAGAACAGAGAGGAGAATCTGCCTTTTATTTGTACCGCCAGCTTCTCCCAGGATAGGGCTTATGTTCTGATAGCTTCGGTAAATAACTGTTGTCTACCTGACTGACTAAGCGTAGGCACATGATCTGAAGTTTGGTTCCTGATTTCCCTTATTTTTTGTTCCTAGGAAGGGGCGACTAAGCCCGAAATTACAAAACCGGAGTACGCTACCGGGACTGTAGAAGTGGCTCCGCAGGAGCTAACGGAAAATAAAACACTGACCTCTGTTAGTGGAGCACACGGAGCTTATTATACACTGGGTAAGTTATTGAACGTGGCTGGCATTTCTTGTTCTCTGTGCCTAGAAACTAGTGTGCTCTGGGGGGAAGGGTATATGTAGCTCAGCAGTAGAGGGATGCGGGCTTAGCATGCAGGAGTACCTGGGGTCAGTATGCAGTTCATCCAAGAAATGAGTTTGATACGGGGAAGGAAGTAAGGAATGAATGCGCAAAGATTTTTTTTCGCTTCAGCAGTGTCTTCGCAGGAAAGCCTAATCCTCCATTCTTTTCTGTGGTTCTTAGCCGACGCAGGACCTGGCGCGGCTCCGGTGTGGCCCGGCAGCGCCTGCCCACCTGCGGCGGCCCCGGAGGCCCAGGGAAGTGGGGTGGTCATGCTCTTTTGTGCCTCATCCTGGGAAAGGTGATCTTCCTGTTCTCCCGGCAGCCGTTCTTGGCCTCGTCTGCAGAATGTGTGTCGTGTGACGTGTCTGGCGTGGCGTGTCACTGCCTTTTTCAGACACAAAACTCTTGACCAGGAGACAGTGGGCTGCTTCTCGCGGGAGCCCATCGCCATGGCTGGTGCCTGCAGGACCCATGAGGGAGTGCTTCGTGTCCGGGGTCCGCAGAGTTTGACTGTGGGTTTCTTGAAGCAGTGTGAGGAGAGTGAGCCCTCGCTCCACACTGACTTCTCCTGGCTCGGCTGACTCCTTCCTGACCTCCTGCACCTAGGGTTGCTCCTGGGTCACTGAGAAGGATTTCTGTGTCGTCGTTCTTTTGACTGGTGTCCCCGCTCTGTCCAGGTGATTCTCCTGTTTAGAATGTCCATTCAGATCCTGGTAACTGGAAAAGGGGCAAAGCATCCCTCCAGCATTTTACGGTGTGCTTTGTGCAACTTGGAATCTTCCTGAGTTTGGTAAACTTCACAGCCCGACACTGTCTTTTCTTGGGAGGTAAGTTTGTCTTGGCCGCTGCCTCCAGTTTTACTCTGGGCAGAAAAGCCTGGCTCTCGGAAATGGCGGGTTTGTCGTAGGGAATAGAGGCTGGAAGGGAAAGAGCCCGACGTGAAAATGCCTCCTTCCCTGCAGGGGAATTCCGATGCGCACCAGTGTACGTACGTTGTGTTTTCCCCCACCCTGCGCCGGGTCGGTCCTGCCCTGGAAGCTGTCAGAGCTGCTCGTCGATCTCATGGCACACCGTGGGGTTTTGCGCACGAGCTGGTACAGTCAATTTGGTGTCAGGTGTGGGTTTGAGACTCCTCACGTCACTCTCCCGTAGCACCCATTTAGGGTGCGTTCCGTAGCGAACGTAAAATCCAGACTTCCCTGAGGATAGAGATGATTGTAGCGGGGCCTGAGTCCCTTCTGAGGACAGCCTTGTTCCTTCGGGAGCCCTTGGCCAGCTCCGCAGCAGGACTCCGGGATGCCCAGCACCCCAGGGCTCTTTGCGCCCAGTGGCAGCCCCTGTGTGGAGGTGGAGGGCCGTTAGTGAGGAGGGGGCAGAGAAGGCCTGGCATTGTCGTGCAGGCAGAGCCCTGCAGGCAGAGCCCTGCAGGCAGAGCGGTGACCCTGGTGTGGCTCTGCTTGCTCTTTGGAGAATGAGGTCTTCACGTCCGTCCCGTGTCCGTGTTTCTTGTCCGCGCCGGGCAAGCTTGCATGGAGCTGGGGAAGGTGGCGGAGAGGGCCGTCCCGCCCAGAGTGGCTGGCTGTTGGGAAGGCGCTAGTTTGACCGTGTGCTGGAAGCTCTGTGTGCAGCCACTCGGGCAGGAGGACCCTTGGCTTCCTCCACTTGGAGACAGCGGCGGCGGCGACGTGCGGCGTCAGGGTCGTATCCCCGTGTCCCCCTGTGCGGCCCAGGCTGCAGGCAGGCCCCAGAGGGCTGGGCGGAGCGTGTGGCACCGTGCTGCTCTCTGGGCACCCGGTGGAGGGGAGGGTGCCCGGTGCCGACGGCTGCAGCGTTGGGTTTTGGCTCTTGTTGTTGTTGGCGCTTTTGTCTGTCATCCAACCCAGCCCTCCTTCTGTCCTGCAGGTAACCCCATGGGCCGGAGGGCCCCAAACTTTCCGATGACCAGCCTGCGTGGCCTGCCCCGGGTGCGGCCCGTCGTCGCCCAGGTGGGCACCTGCACATGGTCCCACTTGGTGCCCTTTACGAACTCGCCCCCCACCGCCAGGTGCTCCGCTCGGTAAGAGGATAGCATAGTCCTCTGTTTGTTCCTGGAGTCACTGCAGTAGAAGGTCAGATCACTCTCCGGGGCTTTCCCGTGAACGGGCGGCCGTGACTGTGCTCAAGGTCGTGTCCCTCTGGTCCCTTAGCAGACGCACTTGATGGACCGCCTCTTCCCCTTCCTGCCCTGGGGAGGGAGGTGTCTGTTGTAGAGGGAAAGAGGGTCCTCTGACGGAGGGCAGACGTGTCGGTTCTGCACACGGGCCTTCAACAGACACCACGTTCCGGGCTCCCTGGAGGAATAGCCCGCCCCTGTCACTGTCTGCAGAGAGTGGAGCCCTGACTTTCCACAGCCGATGATCGGTTATGGAAGACACACCCAAACCCGGGGCCTGTGGTCTCTTCAGTCAAGGGTCCTGAGACCTGTCTCCCTCTCGGTCTGATGTGAGACTTAGTGTGATACGGGGAAGAAGGCCTCAAAGATCTTTTGCGCTTCAGCAAACTAACATGTTTTGTAAGGCAGTGAACCGTGAAAGAGTGTTTTGTATTTTATTTTATCTATGCCGAAAAGCTAGTTGACTCGGGGAATTACATAGTTTAGTGGTAAATTGAATGCTTGCTTAGCATGCCGAATTCCGTGTGCTCATTCTCGGTACCTCCATTTAAAAACAGAAGAAAAGAAAAAACAAAAACAAGAGCAAATTTCAAATGTTAGAAATACATAGTGCGCAAACCCAATTTACATATCCATTCTTTTTACGTGTTTTCCTCTTACTACTTGGTTTGAAATATATCCCAACCGTGACTTAAGCATTTTTTCAGAAAATGCTCTAACTCTTTGAAAGTCTTTTCTGCCACTTTTGTTTTGAAACATCCACGAACGGAGATAGACGCACATGGTGGCTTTAATATACATTCGTGAATATTCTCATTAATGTACATGTAACTACATATTACAGATGGTGTGTCAGTGCGCCACTTTACAGAAGAGAGAGGAAGAGAATCTTCCTGGGATGAGGTACAGTCTCTTGTTGTTAATGTCCTTGTGTGACTATAAAAGTACCAGGGGATTCTGAGACATAAACCGGGGGTTGGTGTGAGTGTGCATCTTCAAGTTTGCATCTGCTGATGAGAATTTTTGACTTATGCTTTTAACTTACAGTTTAGGATGTGATTCTGTGCTTAATGCCGTAGGACTGGATAATGCACTTGTGTTCATTTTCCAGACTCACCTAGTGAAGCCAGTGTCTGTATGGGCATTCTTGTTTTCAGGGTCTTTCACTTACAGTTCATTAGATGATATTGAAAAGAAATTCATCCCTGGGAAAGTTAGGTGCATCTTGGTGTTAGTTCTTGTTTTAGCCGTCCTCACATGTAATTAATTAAGTGATGTTTCATTTTCAAGGCAGCATGTTTTGTCTTCCCATTCCACCGCCAGTAACAGTGGTCTAGTTTAGTTCATGCCTTACGCTGTTTCCCACCTGCTCCTTTTACTCAGGCTGCCCTTCCCCAAAGCCCCTCCACATCCCACCTCTGCGCTGGATCTCTCTTTTACGAAACATTGCGGTCTACCCAGCATTCCCTGAGCTATCCACGTGCAGCGGACTCTCCTGTCCTTTGTGGCGTTACTGTACCCGTTCACCTCAGTTGTAGAGCTGTTGAAAATTTTCTGTGCTGATTTATTTTCATGGATCCTGTGCCTCTGGCAGAACAGAGAGGAGAATCTGCCTTTTATTTGTACCGCCAGCTTCTCCCAGGATAGGGCTTATGTTCTGATAGCTTCGGTAAATAACTGTTGTCTACCTGACTGACTAAGCGTAGGCACATGATCTGAAGATCGGTTCCTGAGTTATCTTGTTTTGTGTTCCTAGGAAGGGGCGACTAAGCCCGAAATTACAAAACCGGAGTACGCTACTGGGACTGTAGAAGTGGCTCCGCAGGCGCTGCCGGATCATAAAACACTGACCTATGTTGGTGGAGCACACGGAGCTTATTATACACTGGGTATGTTAGTAAACGTGGCTGGCATTTCTTGTTCTCTGTGCCTAGAAACTAGTGTTCTCTGGGGGGAAGGGTATATGTAGCTCAGCAGTAGAGAGAATGCGGGCTTAGCATGCAGGAGTTCCTGGGGTCAGTATCCAGTTCCTCCAAGAAACGAGTGTGATACGGGGAAGGAAGGAAGGTAGGAAGGCGCAAAGTTTTTTTTTCGCTTCAGCAGTGTCTTCGCAGGACAGATTAATCCTCCATTCTTTTCTGTGGTTATTAGCCGATGCGGGACCTGGCGCGGCACCGGTGTGGCCGGGCAGCGCCCGCCCACCTGCGGGGGTCCCGAAGGCCCAGAGAATTGGGATGGTCATGCTCTGTTGGGCATCGTCCTGGGAAAGGTTTTCTTCCCGTTCTCCCGGCAGCTGTTCCTGGCCTCGTCTGCAGACTGTGTGTCCTGTGATGGGTCTGGCATGGCGTGTCGCTGCCTTTTTCATACTCAAAACTCTTGCCCAGGAGCCAGTGGGCTGCTTCTCCCGGGAGCCCGTCGTCTTGGCTGGTGCCTGCAGGAGCCATGAGGGAGTGCTTAGGAGCCGGGGCCCGCAGACTTTGACTGTGGGTTTCTCGAAGCAGCATGAGGAGAGTGAGCCCTCGCTCCACACTGACTTCTCCTGGCTCGGCTGACTCCTTCCTGACCTCCTGCACCTAGGGTTGCTCCTGGGTCACTAAGACGGATTTCTGTGTCGTCGTTCCTTTGACTGGTTTACCGGCTCAGGCCAGGTGATTCTCCTGTTTATAATGTCCATTCAGATCTTGGTAAATGGAGAAGGGGCAAAGCCCTCCCTCCACCTTTGTACGGTGTGCTTTGTGCAACTTTGAGTCTTCCTTGGTGTGGTAAAATTCACAGCCCGACACTGTCTTTTCTCGGGAGGTAAGTGTGTCTTGGCCGCTGCCGCCAGTTGTACTCTGGGCAGAAAAGCCTGTCTCTCGGAGATGGTGCGTATATAGTAGGGAATATAGGCTGGAAGGGAAAGAGCCCGACGTGAAAATGCCTCCTTCCCTGCGGGGGAATTCCGATGCCACCATAGTGCGTACGTTGGTTTTTTCCCCAAACCTGCGCCGGGTCGGTCCTGACATGGAAGCTGTCAGAGCTGCTCGTCGGTCTCATGGCACACCGTGGTGTTTTGCGCACGAGCTGGTGCAGTCACTTTGGTGTCAGGTGTGGGGTGGAAACTCCCCACGTCACTCTTCTGTAGCACGCATGTAGGGTGCGTTCCGTAGCGAACGTAAAATCCAGACATCCCTAATGTTAGGGATGATTGTAGCGGAGCCTGAGTCCCTTCTGAGGACAGCCTTGTCACCTCGGGAGCCCTTGGCCAGCTCCGCCGCAGGACTCCGGGATGCCCAGCTCCCCAGGGCTCTTTGCGCCCAGGGGCAGCCCCTGCGTGGAGGAGGAGGGCCCTTTGTGAGGAGGGGGCAGAGAGGGCCTGGCAAGGTCCTGCAGGCAGAGCCCTGTAGGCAGAGCCATGCAAAACGAGCCCTGCAGGCAGAGCCCTGCAGGCAGAGCGGTGACCCTGGTGTGGCTCTGCTTGCTCTTTGGAGAATGATCTCTTCACGTCCGTCCCGTGTCCGTGTTCCTGGTCTGCGCCGGGCAAGCTTGCGTGGAGCTGGGGAAGGTGGAGGGGAGGGCTGTCCCGCCCAGAGCGGCTGGCTGTTGGGAAGGCGCTAGTTTGCCCGTGTGCTGGAAGCTCTGTGTGCAGCCACTCGGGCAGGAGGACCCTTGGATTCCTCCACTTGGAGACAGCGGCGGCGGTGACGTGCGGCGTCAGGGTCGTATCCCCGTGTCCCCCTGTGCGGCCCAGGCTGCAAGCAGGCCCCAGAGGGCAGGGCAGAGCGTGTGGCACCGTGCTGGTCTCTGGGCACCCAGTGGAGGGGAGGGTGCCCGGTGCCGATCGCTGCTGCGTTGGGTTTCGACTCTTGTCGGTGTTGGCGCTTTTGTCTGTCATCCAACCCAGCCCTCCCTTCTGTCCTGCAGGTCACCCCGTGGGCCGGAGGGCCCAAACTTTCCGAGGACCAGCCTGCGTGGCCTGCCCCGGGTGTGGCCCATCGTCGCCCAGCTGGGCACCTGCAGGTGGTCCCCCTTGTTGCCTTGTGCAACCTCGCCCCCAACCGCCAGCTGCTCCGCTCGGTAACAGGAAAGCATAGTCCTCTCTTTCATCCTGGAGTCACTGCAGAAAAAATGCAGATCGCTCTCCGGGGCTTCCCTGTGCACGGGCGGCCGTGACTGGGCTCACGGCCGTGTTCCTCTGGTCCCTTAGCAGACGCAATTGATGGACCGCGTCTTCCTAGTCCTGCCCTGGGGAGGGAGGTGTCTGTTGTAGAGTGAAAGAGGGTCCTCTGACGGAGGGTACACGTGTCGTTTCTGCACATGGGCCTTCAACAGACACCACGTTCCGGGCTCCCTGGAGGACAAGCCCGCCCCTGTCACTGTCTGCAGCGAGTGGAGCCCTGACTTTCCACAGCCGATGATCGGTTATGGAAGACACACCCGAACCCGGGGCCTGTGGTCTCTTCAGTCAAGTGTCCTGAGACCTGTATCCCACTCGGTCTGATGTGAGACTTATTGTGATACGGGGAAGAAGGCCTCAAAGATCTTTTGCGCTTCAGCAAACTAACATATTTTGTAAGGCAGTGAACCGTGAAAGAGTGTTTTGTATTTTATTTTATCTATGCCGAGAAGCTAGTTGACTCGGGGAATTACATAGGTTAGTGGTAAATAGAATGCTTGCTTAGCATGCCGAATTCCGTGTGCTCATTCCCGGTACCTCCATTTAAAAACAGAAGAAAAGAAAAAACAAAAACAAGAGCAAACTTCAAATGTTAGAAATACATAGTGCGCAAAACCAACTTCCATATCCATTCTTTTTACGTGTTTTCCACTTACTACTTGGTTTGAAATATATCCCAAACTTGACTTAAGCATTTTTTTCAGAAAATGCTCTAACTCTTTGAAAGTCTTTTCTGCCACTTTTGTTTTGACACATCCACGAACGGAGATAGACGCACATGGTGGTTTTATTATACATTCGTGAATATTCTCATTAATGTACCTGTAACTACATTTTACAGATGGTGTGTCAGTGCACCACTTTACAGAAGAGAGAGGAAGAGAATCTTCCTGGGATGAAGTACAGTCTCTTGTTGTTAATGTCATTGTGTGACTATATAATTACCAGGGGATTCTGAGACATAAACCGGTTGTTGGTTTGAGTGTGCATCTTCACGTTTGCATCTGCTGATGAGAATTTTTGACTTATGCTTTTAACTTACAGTTTAGGATGTGATTCTGTGCTTAATGCCGTAGGACTGGATAATGCAACTGAGTTCATTTTCCAGACTCACCTATTGAAGCCAGTGTCTGTATGGGCATTCTTGATTTCAGGGTCTTTCCCTTACAGTTCACTAGAGGATATTGAAAAGAAATTCATCCCTGGGAAAGTTAGGTGCATCTTGGTGTTGGTTTTTGTTTTAGCCGTCCTCACTTGAAATTAATTCAGTGATGTTTCATTTTCAAGGCAGCATGTTTTGTCTTCCCATTTCAACGCCAGTAACAGTGGTCTAGTTTCCTTTGTTCCTTACGCTGTTTCCCACCTGCTCCTTTTACTCAGGCTGCCCTTCCCCAAAGCCCCTCCACAACCCACCTCTGCACTGGATCTCTCTTTTACGAAACAGTGCGGTCTTCCCAGCATTCCCTGAGCTATCCACGTGCAGCGGACTCTCATGTCCTTTGTGGCGTTACTGTACCCGTTCACCTCAGTTGTAGAGCTGTTGAACCTTTTCTGTGCTGATTTGTTTTCATGGATCCTGTGCCTCTGGCAGAACAGAGAGGAGAATCTGCCTTTTATTTGTACCTCCAGCTTCTCCCAGGATAGGGCTTATGTTCTGATATCTTCGGTAAATAACTGTTGTCTACCTGACTGACTAAGCGTAGGCACATGATCTGAAGTTCGGTTCCTGATTTATCTTGTTTTGTGTTCCTAGGAAGGGGCGACTATCGCGAAATTACAAAACCGGAGTACGCTTCTGGGACTGTAGAAGTGGCTCCACAGGAGCTGACGGATCATAAAACACTGACCTCTGTTGGTGGAGCACACGGAGCTTATTATACACTGGGTAAGTTAGTGAACGTGGCCGGCATTTCTTGTTCTCTGTGCCTAGAAACTATTGTGCTCTTAGGGGAAGGTTATATGTAGCTCAGCAGTAGAGAGAATGCGGGCGTAGCATGCAGGAGTTCCTGGGGTCAGTATCCAGTTCCTCCAAGAAACGAGTGTGATACGGGGAAGGAAGGAAGGAAAGAAGGAAGGCGCAAAGGTTTTGTTTCGCTTCAGCAGTGTCTTCGCAGGAAAGCCTAATCCTCCATCATTTTCTGTGGTTCTTAACCGACGCGGGACCTGGCGCGTCTCCGGTGTGGCCCGGCAGCGCCCGCCCACCTGCGGCGGCCCCGGAGGCCCAGGGAATTGGGTTGGTCATGCTCTGTTGGGCCTTGTTCTGGGAAAGGTGATCTTCACGTCCTCCCGGAAGCTGTTCCTGGCCTCGTCTGCAGACTGTGTGTCCTGAGACGAGTCTGGCGTGGCGTGTCGCTGCCTTATTCATACTCAAATTTCTTGCCCAGGAGCCAGTGGGCTGCATCTTCCGGGACCCCTTCGCCTTGGCTGGTGCCTGCAGGAGCCATGAGGGAGTGCTTAGGAGCCGGGGTCGCTGACTTTGACTGTGGGTTTCTCGAAGCAGCGTGAGGAGAGTGAGCCCTCGCTCCACACTGACTTCTCCTGGCTCGGCTGACTCCTTCCTGACCTCCTGCACCTAGGGTTGCTCCTGGGTCACTGAGACGGATTTCTGTGTCGTCGTTCTTTTGACTGGTTTCCCGGCTCAGGCCAGGTGATTCTCCTGTTTAGAATGTCCATTCAGATCCTGGTAACTGGAAAAGGGGCAAAGCCCTCCCTCCAGCTTTGTACGGTGTTCTTTGTGCAACTTGGATTCTTCCTGGATGTGGTAAACGTCACAGCCCGACACTGTCTTTTCTCGGGAGGTAAATGTGACTTGGCCGCTGCCTCCATTTGTACTCTGGGCAGAAATGCCTGGCTCTCGGTGATGGTGCATTTGTAGTAGGGAATAGAGGCTGGAAGGGAAAGAGCCCGCCGTGAAAATGCCTCCTTCCCTCCGGGGGAATTCCGATGTGCACCAGAGTGCGTACGTTGTGTTTGTCCCCCACCCTGCGCCTGGTCGGGCCTGCCCTGGTAGCTATCAGAGCTGCTCGTCGGTCTCATGGCACACCGTGGGATTTTGCGCACGAGCTGGTACAGTCCCTTTGGTGTCAGGTGTGGGGTTGAGACTCCCCACGTCACTCTCCCGTAGCACGCATGTAGGGTGCGTTCCGTAGCGAACGTAAAATCCAGACGTCCCTGAGGTTAGGGATGATTGTAGCGGAGCCTGAGTCCCTTCTGAGGACAGCCTTGTCGCCTCAGGAGCCCTTGGCCAGCTCCGCCGCAGGACTCCTGGATGCCCAGCTCCCCAAGGCTCTTTGCGCCCAGGTGCAGCCCCTGCGTGGAGGAGGAGGGCCCTTTGTGAGGAGGGGGCAGAGAGGGCCTGGCTGAGTCCTGCAGGCAGAGCCCTGCAGGCAGAGCCCTGAAGGCAGAGCCCTGCAGGCAGAGCGGTGACCCTGGTGCAGCTCTGCTTGCTCGTGTGGAGAATGAGCTCTTCACTTCCGTCCCGTGTCCGTGTTCCAGGTCCGCGCCGGGCAAGCTTGCATGAAGGTGGGGAAGGTGGCGGGGAGGGACGTCCCGCCCAGAGCGGTTGGCTGTTGGGACGGTGCTAGTATGTCCGTGTGCTGGAAGCTCTGTGTGCAGCCACTCGGGCAGGAGGACCCTTGGCTTCCTCCACTTGGAGACAGTGACGGCGGCGACGTGCAGCATCAGGGTCTTATCCCCGTGTCCCCCTCTGGGGCCCAGGCTGCAGGCAGGCCCCAGAGGCCTGGGCGGAGTGTGTGGCACCGTGCTGCTCTCTGGGCACCCGGTGGATTGGAGGGTGCCCGGTGCCGACGGCTGCTGCTTTGGGTTTCGTCTCTTGTCGGTGTTGGCGCTTTTGTCTGTCATCCAACCCAGCCTTCCCTTCTGTCCTTCAGGTCACCCCATGGGCCGGAGGGCCCCAAACTTTCCGAGGACCAGCCTGCGTGGCCTGCCCTGGGTGCGGCCCGTCGTCGCCCAGCTGGACACCTGCACCTGGTCCCCCTTGGTGCCCTGTGCAACCTCGCCCCCCACCGCCAGCTGCTCCGCTCGGTAAGAGGAAAGCATAGTCCTCTCTTTCTTCCTGGAGTCACTGCAGAAGAAGGGCAGATCGCTCTCCGGGGCTTCCCCGTGCACGGGCGGCCGTGACTGGACTCACGGCCGTGTCCCTCTTGTCCCTTAGCAGACGCACTGGATGGACCGCATCTTCCCCGTCCTGCCCTGGGGATGGAGGTGTCTGTTGTAGAGGGAAAGAAGGTCCTCTGACGGAGGGCAGATGTGTCGTTTCTGCACACGGGACTTCAACAGACACCACGTTCCGGGCTCCCTGGAGGACAAGCCCGCCCCTGTCACTGTCTGCAGCGAGTGGAGCCCTGACCTTCCACAGCCGATGATCGGTTATGGAAGAAACACCCGAACCCGGGGCCTGTGGTCTCTTCAGTCAAGGGTCCTGTGACCTGTCTCCACTCGGTTTGATATGAGAGCGATTGTCATATGGGAAGGAAGGCTCAAATTTTAGTTTTCCTCTAATATTGTCTGCTCTGATTAGCCTAATCCTCCATCCTTTCTGTGTTTTTTTTCCGATTCAGAACCTCGTGTGTCTCCTGTGTTCAACGGTAACTCCCACCCTCCTGAGGCGACCACGGAGGCCTAGATAAATTGGGAGGTCTTTTTTGGTGAATGTGTTTCTGGGATATTTATTCTTTTTGTTTTTGCAGCAGCCTCTTGTGGCCTCGTCTGCAGGATGTTTGTTCTGTTATGAGTCTGTCATTTCTTTTTGTTTTCAAATTCAAACTCTTGCCCAGTTTCCATTGGCTTTTCCTCTCCCCCATCACCTTGAGTGTTACTTGCAGAAGCCATCAGCGAGGGAGTGCATGAGGGCTGAAGACCTCAGGTTTTGACAGTGTTTTTCTTAAAATAGCATAAGAATGATGAGCCCTTGCTCCATACTGACTTCTCCTGGCTTGGTTAACTCCTTTTTTCCTTCTTCTCTTGGAATTGCTCCTGTTTCACTGAGACCGGTTCCTGTTGTCATTCTTTGAATGGTTTCCTGGCTCAATCTGTGGGCTTCTCCTTTGTATAATGCCCATTCAATTCCTTGTAACTGAAAACTGATCTAAGCCACCCCTCCAGCCTTACACTGTGGTGTTTGTGCAACTTTGAGTCTTCCTGGGTTTGGTAATATCACAGGCCATCACTGTCTCTTCTGGGGTGGTAAAGGTGCCTTCACCTCTGCCTCCAGTTGTACTCTTGGGCAGAAAAGCCTGACTCTCAGAGATGGTGCATTTGTAGTAGGGAATTGAGGCTAGAAGGGCAAGTGCCCACCATGAAAATGCCTACTTCCTTGCAGGACCAATTTGCACCACAGTCCTGGCATCATGTTCTCCATCCCGCGGTGGGTCGGTTCTGCCCTGGAAGCTGTCACATCTTCTTCTCTGTCTCATCACACACCGTGGGATTTTCCACATGAGCTAAAATCACGTTGGTGTTATTTGCAGGATTGAGACTTCCCCCTTCCCTTTCCCATATGACAAACGTAGTGTGCTTTTCCTAGCGAACTTAAAATCCAGACATCCCTGCGAATAAGGATGATTGTAGCGGAGACTGACTCCCTTCTGAGGACAGCCTTGTCCCCTCAGAAGCACTTTGCCAGCTCCCCCACAGGACTGCGGGATGCCCAGCTCCTCAGAGCTCATTGCACCCAGGGGAAGCTCCTGCTGGCAGAGGAGGGCCCTTTGTGATCAGGGAGTAGAGAGGGTCTGGCAGGGTCCTGCAGATAGAGCAAGTACCCAGGTGCGGCTCTGATTCTATGTGGAAAACCAGGCCTTCACTTCCTTTCTTTCTCTGTGTTTCTGGTTCATGCAGACCATGCTTCTGTGGAGCTGGGGAAGGTGTCATGGTGGGTTGTCCTGCACAGAGAGGCTTCCTGTTTCGGAGGTCCTACTTTATCAATTTGCTGGAACCTCTGTACATCATCTCAGGCAGGACTCTCGCCTTCCTCCACTTACAGACACTGGCGGTGTCATGTGGCAACAGTGTTTTATCCCCAAGGTCGATTGTGTGGCCCTGTGCTGCTGTCTGGGCACCCGGTGGAGGGGAGGGTGCCCGGTGCTGACAGCTGCTGCATTGGGTTTCAGGTTCTGTAGGTGTTGTTCCTTTTGTCTGTCATCCAACACAGCTCTCTCTTCTGTTCTGCAGGTCACTGTGGATTCCCGATGTCCCGGTACTTGTGCAGGACCACTTGGTGTGCCTCACCCGATGGGACACCCAGCGTCACTTCTCAGAGGCTATTCATCACCGCCACCCCCACCTCTGTTGTGGCCTATGCAGTCTCACCCACCACCACCACCACCACCACCAGTTACAGCACTCTGTAAGATGAGAGCATGTGCTTCTGCTCCCTTGTCGAGTCTTTGCAGAAGGGGAGATGGCACTCCAGGGCCTTGCGATGCCTGAGGAAATCTGACTTGGGACATTGTGACGTCTGTCTAGCTTCCCAGCACACACATCTGATGGACTGTGTCATTTCCCCATCCTGACCTGGGAAGCAGATGTCTCTTGTATAGAACAGAAGAGACTTTTGACAGAATATCAAATGAATTTGAAGTCCCAGTTTGGCAGATGTGCCTCTTGCATGGACCATGTGATGTGCTCTGTGAGGGGTGAAGCACACCCCTAACTTCAGGGGCTCATGGGGTTGCCTCGAGGGGTAAGGGAGCGAGCGAAGGAGAGAGACATTCACAGCAGACAGCTTGTCACCAAAGCAGATGTGCCCGTGCAGGGCCTCAGAGTGCAGAAGAGGGACACGTGAGCCACACAGGAGTGAATAAGAGGGTGTGGAGGGGAAGAAAGAAATTGAAGGGCTGCCCAGTGGGCGTTTGTTGGGTTCACTCAGATGGAGCTGGAAGGTCACTCCTGGCAGGGCGGGCAGCTCAGGCAGGCCGTGTGAATGCGGCGTGAGGTCCACTGAGAGCCACGTGTGTGTGCAGGGGACTCAGTGCAGCCATGCACGTATCCCCTTCAGAACCCAGTGCCTCCAGAAAGCCCTCAGTTCACAACCTCATATAAAGATGATTGTTCTCTAGGGTTTCTGAAAGTTCTGGGTCTGGATGAAATCTCTGGATATCAGAGAAACTGAAATTTAGCTTGTTTTTTTCAGGGTAATTTGTGTGGCTGAAGTTTTCTTTTGCCCCAGTGATTTGAAAAGTGCAGGCAGGATTTAGATCAGCTGAGCAGGTGCCTTGCCCTTCAGCATGAGGCAGGTTCTTTGGGGGAAGTCAGGGGTGATCAGGAGACACCCTGTAGGACCCCTGTCCCTACACCACTGCTCCCTCCTGTCACCATGCCCACTGTCAGCTTGGCATCTCCACATTTATGTCACAAGATCCAATTTCTGATTCTTTGAGTTCTTGCAGTTCATCCCCTAACACCAAGACTCAGTGGGGCCCCCACAGGGTCTCAGCGTTGTTCTCTGTGAGCCGGGGGTAACGCTGGTCCCTGACGTCATTGTGAGGAGGGTTGGGTCAAGCACACACATTGTTTTGCAAAATGACTGGGACATATTTCTCACTCAGCATTCTCATAGTTTAAAAGAAAGTGTCTGCACACAGAATCATCAAAAGAGACCTTAGGAAGTACATTAAATTAAACTGAAGATATAAGAGCTCAGGCCCAGAGCTTACCATTCTCTGCTTTAAACATAAGGCAAAAGGTCCCTTTCTTCTATTAAATATTAGGTCTTACTAGTTAAAGAAGGAAATAAAATAATGAGAATGTGCACATTTTGAGATCTGTGTCTGAGATGTGAAAATAATTATTTTCATTCTGTATAGACAGGGAGATGCACACACAGACTACAGTGTCCGTCAGAGACCATATATACATTAGAGAAGACAAAATCAGGAAAAAATAAGATACTATTAAAATAAATAACTCTTTTTGCCTTACAGCACAGTCCATTTGCCACATGAAGGGGCCCCTCAGCTGTGGCAATGATGTGTTTAGAGAAGATGTCAGAGGTGCATTACGGCCCGAATGTTTCCCTGCTCCAACCTGCCCACTCTGCTATTCTCTCCTATTGTCACCCCTAATGAAATTGTCACAGTTCTCTCTGTGTCAGTGTCTGCTTCCTGGAGGACTAATGGTCACACCCTCTTGAGGGCACGCAGTGATTCACGGGCACACAACTCACAAACCAGCAGGAACTAAGATGACAGGGCAGATGCAAGGTTACCCCTTCAGGGCAGCAGTGACCACAGGGGCCCTGGGGCTCCTCCTGGGTGGTGGGTACAGCCTGTGTCTAGATCTAGTGATGGCTGTGCTGCTTCAGTCGGTAAACACTCACTGGGCATGTGGGGCCTGTCAGTCACAGGGGTGTCCGGTCATGAGCTAGATGACCAGAATGAAGTGGCCGTGTCTCATGGTGAGGAACGGATGAGGTGCAGGGAGGCCATGGGCGTCCAGCGAGAGGCCCTGCACTGACCAGGCCCATGCCCCTGCCCCGCATTAGCTGCCCGGCAGCCCCGGCTCCAGGCAGACCCTGAGGGGGGCTGAGGGTGGCAGTGCTCTCAGTGGGCCCCATGAGAGCTCTTCATCCTCCCACAGCCTCCTGACTCTGAGGTGGGCAGGGCAGGGTCAGTGGTTGGGGTGCCACCACTGCCAGGGAGAAGGTGTTGGGCATAAAAAGAGTCCACTCCACTCTGCGCCAGCTGTCCCTGGAGCCCACGGGGCCCTCCCTCCTTCCAGGTGGGGGAGGCAGCCAGCCCTGCAGCAGCTCTGGGGTCCAGGCTGGGCCACAAACATGTCAAGGTGAGACTGCTGCGCTGCCTGGGAATTGGGGGGGATCAGCGATGCAGCAGCAAATGCCAGCAGGAGCAGCTCTGTAACCAGGCTCCTCCACTGTGAGCAGAGCTGGGGCTGGAACATCGCTGTGAGGGTGGGAGTGCTGGGAGAGATGTGGCCCTGTGGCTCTGTGGCCCTGGACAGGGCTAGACCTGAGCTCAGGGCCTGAGGGCCTGGGGGAGAGGCAGAGAAAGACACACGCAGGGAGAGACAGTGTGTGAGTGAGAGAGAGAATGTGGGGGTCAAGTCCTAGAGAGGGACAGGAGGTGACAAGAGAGGGACACCAGGTGGGGGGAAGCAGAGACAAGAGGAGGCAGGAAGGAAAGAGGGAGCCAGCCCAGGGTGCGTGGTGGGGGACGATGGGCCAGGGTGCCTGGGAAGGGGAGTTGGCCCATCCTTCACCAAGCCGTGTAGCTGCCACTGTCAGGGCCGCAGGGACCAGCAGCCCGCCCAGCTAGACAGGCGCCATCGGCCCTCAGGAAGGGCCCTCTGGCCACTTCCAAGGTAAGGAGGACCAGGAGGGCTCTCCCCAGCACCACAGCAGCACCATCTCTAGCTTCACAGAGACCCTGTGTGCAGGCGCCTTCCCGTCCCCTGTTCCACAGAGGGGAAACTGAGGCTCGGCCAGCCAGCCAACTTGGCCCTGTCTGCAGGGTTATTCACTTACCCGATGCTTCTTTCCCAGGCAGGCCTGTGCCCCTTTCCTAAGAAGGGGGCCTATGACAAGCCCGAAGTCCTGGGTCCCACCCGACTGCCCTCCTGTGCTGGGTGACCTGGGCAGGTCTCTTCCCCTCCTTGGGCCTCGACTGTATGACCAGCGGCCCTTCTCCCCATCTTCCTGGGTAGTGGGACCCCAGCAGGGCCATCACTCCAGGACTCCCAGTTCCCTGGGTGGGTGTGGGGTGAGCTCTGGCTCTCGGGGGAATTCCTTTCTTGGCGAGGCGGTGGCTCACGTGTGCTCACCACTTTTTATGGGGTCACATCCTGCTATTTCCGTCTGGAATGGGACTTATCTACTATGGAGCCTGAAACTTGGTTTTCCACATTTTTCTAAATTGGCCCTTGTGCAGAAGAGCGGCTCCCTTGGCCAGGGTGACAAACTCAGTCCTGGTGAGGAGGCCCTTCTTACTCCCCTCACCTCACTGCTGATGGTCACCCCCAAACTCCAGAGCCATGCTCACCCCCTTGGATTCCCTGCTCCCCCCTCCCCATGCCAAGCCCAGCCACCTCCTCCTGCCCCCGAGACCCCTCCTCCTGAGGGAAGTTGTGGGGCCCTTAGGGTCAGGACTCCAAGCCCTGTGTCACGGCAGGGGACACCCCAGCTGATTGGTGACAGGCCTGGAAGCAAGGGTGGGGCCCTGGGCCCCAAGATGGGATGTGTGGCCTTGGTCAGGTCACAGCCTCTCAGCCCAGCATCACAGCCTCGCACACCCCTCCAGGCCCACGTGCCTGAGATGTCAGTCACACACACAGGCTCCAGCCCCACTCCCCACCCCGATGCAGGCACATGGAGGGCACACATGTACACACAGGGACATGTACACACATACAGGAACATACACACATGCACAGGGACACACACACAGGCTCATCCCCCAGCCACCAGGATGCCACTTTTTCATTCTAACATGTTGCTGCTGCAATAAAATAATTAAAGCATGAATATTCAAATGGTAAATGCTAGAGAGGGTGTGGAAAACAGTGAACCCTTGTACACTGTCGGTGGGAATGTAGTTTGGTACAGCAGTTATGGAAAATTGTATGGAGAGTCCTCAAAAAACTAAAAATACCCTTACTATATGATACAATAATCCCACTCCTGGGCATATATCCAAAGGAAGCATTAATACAGAAAGACACCAGCACCCCAATATTCATAGCACTATTTACAATAGCCAAGACATGGAGACAGCTTAAATGTCCAGCAACAGATGACTGGATACAGAAGCCATGTCATGTATACAATGGAATACTACTCAGCCATAAAAAATAATATCATGCCATTTGGAGCAACATGGATGGCCCTGGAAAACATCATTCTAAGTGAAGTAAGCCAGAAAGAAAGAAAAACACCATATGACAACACTCATGTGGAATCTAAAATTAAACAGACTTAGAAAACAAACATGGTTATCAGAGGGGAACAGGGTGGGAAAGGATAGACTGGGAGTTCAAGATTTGCAGATAGTGAGTGGTAAATATAAAATAAAGCAACAAGTTTATATCACACAGCACAGGGAACCATAGTCAAAATCTTGTAGTAGCTCATGGTGAGAAAGGACATGAAAATGAATATACGAATGTTATTGTATGACTGAAGCATTGAGCTGTACACCAGAAATTGACACAAAATTGTAAACTGAATATAATTCAATAAAATAAAAATTTAAAAATCTGCATATTTAAAACGACCCGTGAGAGAAATGGCCCCATCTCACCAAAGGCAGGAAAACGTTGAAACACTATGGGGAGGAAGAGGGGAGATGGCACTGAGAGGCCGGGAGAGCGGGAGGGCAGATATAGAGGGGCACCAGGCAGGGGGCAAATGTGGAGAAGAGGGGATAGATGCTCTACCCCAAGAAACGCTTGCCAGCCAGATGTATGACAGGGCCATGTGGCATTTGGACAGGCCAGGGTGGAGCAGGGTGGAAAATGGGCCACGGGCTGACCTGGGCATCTTTCAGGCTTCCAGCTGGGCTGGGGATGGAGGGAAACATGTGACCCAGCCTCCCCTAGCCACAAAGCAGGAGTCTTCGGACAAAACCTCGGACCATGGCTGTATAGAAAACGGAGATAAACAAACATCAAATTTCTGTGAATTATATGTGGAAAGTGTTGATTTATCGATGCCCAGTAGGCAGAGAAATAGTGCAAACTGCTCTAACTCGCTCCCATACACACAGCATTGTAAACATGCACTCACCCAGACCTTGGCGCAGGACACTTGCATAAGAGTGGTCTGTTATTCCAAAGACAGGATGAGGACTCAGAAAACCTGGGAGAAGGAGAAGGCAAAGTAGAGAATGGAAACCAGTGCAGGATCTGACCTCTGGTAATGGAGCATCAAAGGTGAAACACTGTTTACCTTGGAAGCACACTCTCATGAAGGCAGCAAGCATGGGATTGAAGGTGATGCGCTGAGTGTTAGAAGAGTGCACCGCAGATGCTTGGCTGACAGAACTCAAAAAATTAGCACAAAATATCCCCACAATTGAATCTGAGACCAAGACCCGAGTTGCCAAATCTGAGCTAGCAGAGGCAGTGAAAAAGAGGGATAGGGGTACGGATGATGGCCTAAGCAGAACTCAGGGATCTAGAGTGCATTGTGGGTTTTGGTGGGTACTTTCAAGAGAGCAAAGAGAATTGTGACTTCAGTGAGACAGCAATCGCACTGGCGCGTGAGGTTCAGTTTATCGATATGTCCTATGGCAACATCCACTGCATCTGCAGGACCAGAGACCAATTTGATATTTTGCCAAAACAGCACGTGTGGGGATCAATCAGAGATATCATGCATCTGGTCTGAGGGTTCCAAGGGGCGTTGGGTTTGAAATCAGTATTAAAAGTTTTAGGATCCGCTATATTCGTAACCTAGACTTGGATAACGGTCTGGTTTGAGGCAGAGGATAAGGAAAAGTTCTGTGTTTCCTTTCGTGAACCCATGACTCAAGGATGAGAGAACAAGGAAGAGTGGTCAAAGTCCACAGCATGAGAAGATGAAGCATTTCTTACAGCATTATCTCCCAAATGCAGATGCTACATTTTGGACGGCACTGACAGGGTACTGCACCAAGGACACATAGGTCGGTCTGCGGGATCATCCCAGCAGGCCCTGAAGTATGACATCCATACATATGCTTCCACTGGTGTTTCTGTAGACAGAGAAGCTCTGGGAAGAACTGGTAAAATTGGGACATTCCCATGGCAGTAGAAACAACAAACTCGCTCTACGTTGGCTGATTTAGAGACACAACAAAATGACATACAGTAGAATGCAGGGCTGAAAACCTATAGAAGCTTCATTTCCACTAGAGGAAGAGCCCTATGCCCTTTCAGAATTGTGAGATTAGTGTAATAATTATGAGGTTCTACTAACTGAAACTGTATGGTGTGTTCATCACAACAAAGGCAACACCACGATTTAGTGATATAAAAGACAACAAACACAGGAACAGGGCATGGCATCAAGGTCTAGGGAAAATTGTCCTCACAGATATACCATGGAATTGCGTACACAAAAGTGTCTAAAGTTTGCACATAACCAAGCCCTATAGGTCTATATTAGATACATGATAGTACCTGACCTGTAGAGTAAAAGAAGTATAGTAAAAGAAACAGGAAGTACCATTTTCAGTTCCAAAGAAATTGAAGGCCCAAAAAATAAGCTTTCAAACAACTAGAAGGAAAAACGATACCAGAGCAAGCTCTGAAAATGGAGGTGAGGGAAACACTGATGAACCACAGTGCCTCAGAATCACAAAAGGCAGAATACCAGAAAAGGGGAAGAGAAACTCTAAACATGAACCAAATAGTATCTGAAAACTCAATGGATGAGATAAATATTGGGCTAAAGTCAATCCTAAGGAGACTATTTAATGCAGAGGGACTCGTGAATAACTGGGAGGACAGGGGAACATAAATCCCTCCATCAAATAAGACACAGAAAAGCAAGTGCAAACCAACGCTAACATCACTGTTGAATCCTGGGTTAAGACAAAGCATGTAAGAATACGATATAGGATTCCCAAATGGAAAAGCAAGAGATAAAATAATAAATTCTGAAAAGGAATTTGTAGAAAAATCAGAATGAAACTTGCTGAAAGCCAAGAAAGTATCATCTATACGAATTCAGGATGTACACATCGTCCAAAAGAGGTGGAAAGCCAATAGACCAAAAAGGAGCTGTAGAATTCAAATAAACAAATTTCATGATCATCCCAGTGATGTAAAATGCACCTCGAGGAAAGCAACTTAGTCACAACAGAACCTCCAGAGGGGTTTCAGCTGATATCTCGGCAGAAATTTGCAGCACGGGGAGGAGTGCCAGGACATAGATAATATCCTGAATGAGAAAAAGCTGCAATCTAGGGTAGCCTATGCCAAATGAACGCCGTTTATAACAACGGCAGAGCTAGGGAATTTCACTGACAGGCAAACCTTAAAAGAATTCACCAGTTTCATACTGAACCTAAAACAAAAATTGAGAATCCTACCCTGAGTAGAAAAGTAGCAAGATGAAATGGAAATAACAAAACCATTATTGCAAATGCAAGAAGAGCCTGATTTGCAAAGAAGTAAGAAGAAGAAGGCAAGGAGGACATCAAAATCCTAAAGATGGGAGAGGATAGCAGGAAATCATAGGTGATTTTAAGCACTATCTTAAGTGAATCAACTTACAAGACAGTCTGTATGAAGCAAAAGGAGAGTTGCATGGCCTAATGTGATTGCAAATATAATAATCAGACAAACAAGGAATCACCAAAAGTTTACAGTTGCCTGACATATATCAAACAACCATGATTTTTCAAGACAAAATACTCAAAGTGATGTCAAGGATCATTCAGCACTCATCGACCTATTATCGCTGTTAGCATATAGTCAACACAGTTGTATTCAGAAAACAGACGCGTGCATTACTATTCATAGATATAGATCCAGAAATGCATATCGTGAGCCAACCCAAATGACGGTTTTGAATAAGAGTGTGTCATAGAACGGGATATAGACTTACAAGACTTCAAACAGAAAGAATGAATGCCATATACTACGCTTCGTAGGGAAGAAATGGCATAAGACTATAACAAAGAAAAGTAGCTCTGCGAAATAGTACTAAGTGCAAAAGAGACAGACAGGAATGTGCACGTTGGGATTGGTTTCATTTCTAGGAATTTCAGCCCCCATGAAACAAATGGATCCATGTTCTGAGAGTGTGGGTGTTTCAGCAGAAAGCAACAGACGGATATGTAATCTGGGTGAATGGATATGAAACAAACATAAGTATCCTTGAGTGGGTCTCTGTGTACTGTGAACTGTTAGAAAGTTTAAATAGGTGTGAATCCATAAACTGAACATGGACACATTTCCCTCGTTTTTTAATGTGTATACAGATCTGAACAAAAGGAAAGAGCGAAGAGAAAATGACCATGGGACCATTCTGGATAGAATCAAATTTCCCTTAGTAAACTCTCTTCTAATGAAGCATCACCCCAAACAGTGATTTGTTGCATCAACAACAGGGGATGGCAGTTTCCGGTTGGATTCCAGGTGGAATGTTGCTGTATACCACGAGGCTTGTTGCGGCTGGTGGATCCAATGTAACTGGGCAGAATTCTGTGGGTGGATAATTTTGATGGTTGGTCTGCTGACCTATGTGGAGATTGGCTTTGATCTTTTGTTCGGGAAGCTGAGTAAGTTCGAGATACTGCTGCTGCCTAAAGACCTGAGTTCATGGGTCAGTTTCCAGAATCTGAAAGGGCAGACAGTGGAAGATCTGCCTGTCATCAGCTTACTGGTGAGGCTCCGAGGTATTTTCAGACTTGCCCACTCCTGTTCACGTCGACTTTATGGGAGACACGAAGAGAAGCTGGCAGAAAAACTGGCTGCATGGATTGAGGAGATGTGTGAACACATTCATGAAAGTTGTTCTGCTACAGTGGAGAATATCGGCATGGAGACATCTCTAGAGCATACAAGGCTCGAAAGACATTCATGAGACCTACTGAACCTTGGTGATACTGGCAGAAACATACGGAGAGTCAACGTGCCCTTGAGAAAGTTACTCGATTCTCAGCTCCAAGAACGGGTCCAAGATTCCTGACGTCTAAAAGAGAAGAGATGGCAGAGATGATAAAAGCACTCATGTTCTTGGAAGAGGTCGTGAGAATCCACACATCCCAAGGGGCATTTACGAATCATTCAGACCGAAATGCACCAAGGCTAGGTAAGCCTATTCCCAGGTTTGTGCCTAGCTATCAATAACATGCTCTTCCTACAACTCCACTCAGGCATCCATTTCAAAGGATCAGAACCTGAGCTGCAATGAATCCAGTAGGAGGAGAGCAAGCCCCTACTAGAATCAGAGTTCCTCTTCCTTCAAACTCGGTGAACAACATTGAAATCCTTAAAGGTCAAATACTCTCAACTGAAATAAATAGGAATTGTACACTTAGCTCACACAAAGAAATGATGACCTTCCCCTAGATTCAGCAAATGCTGGGGTTATGTATTCTTTGGGCTGAAAGGAGTGTGGAAAGTGTGGGGAATCTTTGACTGAAATTGAATATATATTAGGCCTCAGTTTCTCAAGACAGTACAGGAAAATATTAGAAGTCAGATAGTGAACTGAACTGTAAAAGTCGCCAAACACATTAAAGAAACAGGTTATGTGGACCGTAGTTTCCTTCCGTCAAGCCCCGGGTTCACTATATCTAGGAGGTGCAGACTTGGTTGTGTTAAATTGCTTTACCTAACATGATCGGATGATTAAGACTTCTCAGCACTGATAGAAGAACACCTGGTTCTCAATACCCTAGCATAGCTGCAGCAGGTTTCTCATAGTTAAATGCCTCTAGGTGCTTTTGGAATCAAGCCTAAATGTGTATATTCTATTTAGATAGTCTTGTATATTCCTACAGAGGAATGTTACCCCTTGAAATGCCAACATTGCCTAGTATGTGTCATTGGGAGCAAAGGGCACCACATGCACAAGGGAAACCCAGGTTGGGGGTTAATTCATGGTTCCAATAGGTATTTCATTATTCCTTTTGTTGTTGGAGGCTTCAAGAGAAAAGAGTTGGCATGTCCCCTTCAAACATTTGGACTGCTATTTTACATTGAGTCTGTCTGTTTTTTCCTTAGAGATGACAAAAAGTTAAGAAATTGTCAAGTCTGGCTTCTAGGTTGATTTGGTAATTTTCAAATACTAACTTCAATTTCATATAAATACGAAAACAAGTAAATCGATACTACAAAACTTCTTAAAGCCTGCAACTGCCTTATCAACATAAAGTCAAAGCTAGAGTCTTCGGACAAACTTTCCGAACATGGCTGTAAAGAAAACGGAGTGAATCAAATATCAAATTTCTGTGAATTATTTGTGGAAAGTGTTGATTTATCAATGCCCAGTAGGCAGAGAACCACTGCAAACTGTTCTCACTAGCTACCATACACAAAACATTGTAAACATCCAATCAACCAGCCCTTGGCAGAGGACACCTGCCTAAGAGTGGTCTGTTACTTCCAAAGACAGGATGAGGCGTCAGAAATCCTGGTAGCAGGAAAAGGCAAAGTAGAGAATGGAAACCAGTGCAGGATCTGACTTCAGGTAATGGAGCATCAAAGGTGAAACTCTGTTTTCCTTGGAAGCACACTCTCAAGCGGGCAGCAGGATTGAAGGTGATGCGCTGAGAGTTAGAAGAGTGCAGAGCAGATGCTTGGCTGACAGAACTCAAAGAAATCAGCTCAAAATATCCCCACAATTGAATCTGAGACCAAGATCCGAGCTGCCAAATCTGAGCTAGCAGAGGCAGCGGAAAAACTGGGATAGGGCTACGGATGATGCCTCTCGCAGAACTTAGAGATCTAGAGTGCGTTGTGGGATTTGGTGGGTAGCTTCAAGAGAGCAAAGAGAACTGTGAACTCAGGGAGACAGCAACAGAACTGGCGCGTGAGGTTGAGTTTATCGATATTTCCAATTGCCACATCCACTGCATCTGCAGGACCAGGGTCCAATTTGACATTTTGCCAATAGAGCACGTGTGGGGCTCAATCAGAGGTATCATGCATCTGGACTGAGTTTTCCAGTGGGCGTTGGGTTTGAAATCAGTATTAAATATTTAGGATCTGCTACATTCATAACCTGGATTGGGATTACACTCTGGATTTAGGCAGACGATGCAGAACAGCTCTGTGGTTGCATTCGTGAACCCATAACTCAAGAATGAGAGAACTAGGAAGAGTGGTCAAAGTCCACAACATGAGAAGATGAAGCATTTCTTACAGCATTATCACCCAAATGCAGATGCTACATTTTGGACTGCACTGACAGGTTACTGCACCACACACAGATAGGTCGGTCTGCGGGGTCATCCCAGCAGGCCCTGAAGTATGACATCCATACATATGCTTCCACTGGTGTTTCTGTAGACAGAGAAGCTCTGGGAAGAACTGGTAACATTGGGACATTCCCATGGCAGTAGAAAAAACAAACGCACTCTAAGCAGGCTGATTTGGAGACACATCAAAATGACATACAGTAGAATGCAGAGCTGAAAACATACAGAAGCTTCATTTCCACTAGAGGAAGAGCCCTATGCACTTTCAGAATTGTGAGATTAGTGTAATAATTATGAGGTTCTACTAACTGAAACAGTGTGGTGTGTTCATCACATCAAATGCAACACCAGGATTTAGAGATATAACAGACAACAAACACAGGAACAGGGCATGGCATCAAGGACTAGGGAAAATTGCCCTCACAGAAATACCATGGAATTGCGTACACCAAAGTGTGTAAAGTTTGCACTTAAACAAGCCCAATGATACTATATTAGATAAAAGATAGTACCTGAAATGTAGAATAAAAGAAGTATAGTAAAAGAAACAGGAAATACAATTTTCAGTTCCAAAGATATTGAAGGCCCAAAAAATAAGCTTTCAAACATCTAGACGGCAAAACGTTACCAGAGCAAGCTCTGAAAATTGAGGTGAGGAAAACTCTGATGAACCACAGTGCCTCAGAATCACAAAAGACAGAAAACCAGAAAAGGGGAAGAGAAAATCTAAACATGAACTCAATAGTATCTGAAAACTCAATGGATGAGATAAAAACTGGGCTAAAGTCAATCCTAAGCAGGCTATATAATGCAGAGGGACTCGTGAGTAACTGTGAAGACATGGGAACAGAAATCCCTCCATCAAATAAGACACAGAAAAGCAAGTGCAAACCAAAGCTAAAATCACTGTTGAATCCTGGGTTAAGAAAAGCATGTAAGAATATGATATAGGATTGCAAAATGGAAAAGCAAGAGATAAAATAATAAATTCTGAAAAGGAGTTTGTAGAAAAATCAGAATGAAACTTGCTGAAAGCCAAGAAAGTATCATCTAAACGAATTCAGGATGTACACATCGTCGAAAAGAGGTGGAATACCAATAGACCAACAAGCAGCTGTAGAATTCAAATAAACAAATTTAATGATCATCCCAGTGATGTAAAATGCACCTCGAGGAAAGCAACTTAGTCACAACAGAACCTCCAGAGGGGTTTCAGCTGATATCTCGGCAGAAATTTTGCAGCACGGGGAAGAGTGCCAAGACATAGGTAATATCCTTAATGAGAAAAAGCTGCAATCTAGGGTAGCCTATGCCAAATGACCGCCGTTTATAACAATGGCAGAGCTAGGGAAATTCTCTGACAGGCAAACCTTAAAAGAATTCACCAGTTTGAGACTGATCCTAAAACAAAAGTTGAGAATCCTACCCTGAGTAGAAAAGTAGCAAGATAAAATGGAAATAACAAAACCATTATTGCAAATGCAAGAAGAGCCTGATTTGCAAAGAAGTAAGAAGAAGAAGGCAAGGTGGACATCAAAACCCTAAAGATGGGAGAGGGTAGCAAGAAATCATAGGTGATTTTAAGCACTATCTTAAGTGAATCAGCTTACATGACTGTCTGTCTGAAGCAAAAGGAGAGATGCATGGCCTTATGTGTTTGCAAAACAAACAATCAGACAAACAAACAAACACCAAAAGCTTACAGTTGGTTGACATATACCAAATATCCATGATTATTCAAGACAAAATACTCAAAATGATGTCAAGGTTCATTCAGCACGCATCGACCTATTATCGTTGTTAGCATGTACTCAACAAACTTTTATTCAGAAAACAGACGCGTGCATTACTATTCATAGATACTGATCCAGAAGTGCATATCGTGAGCCATCCCAAATGACGGTTTTGAATAAGGGTGGGTCATAGAACTGGATATAGACTTACAAGTCTTCCAAAAGGATGAACGAATGCCTAATTCTACCCTACGTAGAGAAGAAATGGCATAAGCCTATAACAAAGACAAGTAGAACTGCAAAAGTGAACTAAGTGCAAAAGAGACAGACAGGAAAGTGCACGTTAGGATTGGTTTCATTTCTAGGAATTTCAGCCCCCATGAAACAAATGGATCCATGTTCTGAGAGTGTGGGTGTTTCAGCAGAAAACAACAGACGGATATGCAGTCTGGGTGAATAATATGACACAAACATGAGTTTCCTTGAGTGGGTCTCTGTGAACAGTGGACTGTTAGAGAGTTTAAATAGGTGTGAATCCATAAACTGATCATGGACATTCTTCCCTCCGTTTTTACTGTGTATACAAATATGAACAAAAGGAAAGTGAAGAGAAAACGACCATGGGACCATTCTGGATAGAATCACATTTCCCTTAGGAAACTCTCGTCTAATGAAGCATCACCCCCAACAATGACTTGATGCATCAACCACTGGTGATGGCAGTTACCGGTTGGATTCCAGGTGGAATTTTGCTGTGTACCACGAGGCTTGTTGTGGCTGGTGGATCCAATGTAACTGGGCAGAATTCTGTGGGTGGATCAGTTTGATGGTGGGTCTGCTGACCTATGTGGGGATTCGGTTAGGTCTTTTGTTCGGGAAACTGAGTAAGCTCGAGATACTGCTGCAGCCCAAAGACCTGAGTTCACGGGGCAGGTTCCAGAATCTTGAAGGGCAGACAGTGGAAGATCTGCCTGTCATCAGCTTACTGGTGAGGTTACGAAGTATTTTCAGACTTACCCAGTCTTGTGACGTCGACTGTATGGGAGACACGAAGAGAAGCTGGCAGAAAAACTGGCTGCATGGATTGAGGAGATGTGTGAACACATTGATGAAAGTTGTTCTGCTACAGTGGAGAATATCGGCATGGAGACATCTCTAGAGCATACCAGGCTTGAAAGACATTCATGAGACCTACTGAACCACGGTGATACTGCAGAAACTTACGGAGAGTCAACGTGCCCTTGAGAAAGTTACTCGATTCTCAGCTCCAAGAACGGGTCCAAGATTCCTGACGTCTAAAAGAGAACAGATGGCAGAGATGATAAAAGCGCTCATGTTCTTGGAAGAGGTCTTGAGAATCCACACATCCCAAGGGGCATTTAAATATCATTCAGACCAAAATGCACCAAGCCCAGGTAAGCCTATTCCCAAGTTTGTGCCTAGCTATCAATCACATGCTCTTCCCTCCACTCCACTCAGGCATCCATTTCAAAGGATCAGAACTGAGCTGAAATTAATCCAGTAGGAGGAGAGCAAGCCCCTACTAGAATCAGAGTTCCTCCTTCTTCACACTCGGTGAACAACCGTGAACTCCTTAAAGGTCAAATACTCTCAAATAAAATAGATAGGAATGGAATACTTAGCTCACACAATGAAATGATGACCTTCCCCTAGATTCAGGAAATGCTGGGGTTATGTATTCTTTGGGCTGAAAACAGTGTTTGAAGTGAGGGGAATTTTGAATGAACTTTTATATGTATTAGGCCTCAGTTTTTCAAGACAGTACAGGAAAATATTAGAAATCAGATAGTGAACTGAACTGTAAAAGTCGCCAAACACATTAAAGACACTGGTTATGTGGACAGTCATTCACTTACTTCAAGCCCCGGGTGCACTATATCTTGGAAGTGCAGGCTTGGTTTGTTAAATTGCTTTCCCCAACATGATCGGATGATTAAGCCTTCTCAGCACTGATAGAAGAGCACCTGGTTCTCAATAGCCTAGCATAGCTGCAGCAGGTTTCTCATAGTTAAATGCCTCTAGGTGCTTTTGGAATCAAGCCAAAATATATATATTCTGTTTAGTTTTACTTGTATATACCTAAAGAGGAATGTTACCCCTTGAAATGCCAACATTGCCTAGTATGTATCATTGGGAGTAAAGGGCACCAGGTGCAAAAGGGAAACCCAGAATGGGGGTTATTTCATGGTTCCAATAGGTATTTCATTCTTCCTTTTGTTGTTGGAGGCTTCAAGTGAAGAGTTGGCATGTCCCCTTCAAACTTTTGGACAGCTATTTTACATTAGACTGAATCTTTTACTTAGAGCTGACAAAATGTTACAGAAATTGTCAAGTCTGGCTTCTAGGTTGATTTGGTAATTTTCAAAAACTAAATTCACTTTCATATAAATCCCAAAACATGTAAATTGATACTGTTAACTTTCTTAAAGACTGCAGCTGTCTTGTCAACATAAGGTCAAAGCTGGAGTCTTCGGAAAAACACTCCGACGATGGCTGTAAAAAAACGGAGCGAAACAAATATCCAATTTCTGTGAATTATTTGTGAAAAGTGTTGATTTGTTGATGCACAGTAGGAAGAGAACCAGTGCAAACTACTCTCACTAGCTACCATACACAAAACTTTGTAAAAACACACTCACCCAGCCCTAGGCAAGGACACTTTCCGAAGTGTGGTCTGTTACTTCCAAAGACAGGATGAGGCCTCAGAAAAATCGGAAGCAGGAAAAGGCAAAGTAGAGAATCTAAACCAGTGCAGGATCTGACATCTGGTAATGGACCATCAAAGGTGAAACTCTGTTTTACTTGGAAGCACACTCTCAAGATGGTAGCAGGCATGGGATTGAAGGTGATGCGCTGAGTATTAGCAGAGTGCACAGCAGATGCTTGGCTGACAGATCTCAAAGAAATCAGCTCAAAATATCCCCACAATTGAATCTGAGACCAAGATCCGAGCTGCCAAATCTGAGCTAGCAGAGGAAGCGGAAAAAGCGGGGTAGGGCTATGGATGATGGCTCTCGCACAACTCAGGGATCCAGAGTGCGTTGTGGGTTTTGGTGGGTACCTTCAAGAGAGCAAAGAGAACTGTGACCTCAGTGAGACAGAAACCGCACTGGCACGTGAGGTTGAGTTTATCTATATGTCCTATTGCCACATCCACTGCATCTGCAGGACCAGGGTCCAATTTGACATTTTGCCAATAGAGCACGTGTGGGGCTCAATTAGAGGTATCATGCATCTGGACTGAGGGTTCCTGTGGGCGTTGGTTTTGAAATCAGTATTAAAAGATTTAGGATCTGCTACATTCATAACCTGGATTTGGATTACAGTCTGGTTTGTGGCAGAGGATGAAGAAAAGCTCTGTGGTTGCATTCTGGTACCCATAACTCAAGAATGAGAGAATTAGGAAGAGTGGTCAAAGTCCAGAGCATGAGAAGATGAAGCATTTTTACAGCATTATCACCCAAATGCAGATGCTACATTTTGGAAAGCACTGACAGGGTACTGCACCGAGGACACATAGGTCGGTCTGCGGGATCATCCCAGCAGGCCCTGAATTATGACATCCATACATATGCTTCCACTGGTGTTTCTGTAGACAGAGAAGCTCTGGGAAGAACTGGTAACATTGGGACATTCCCGTGGCAGTAGAAAGTACAAGCGCACTCTACGTTGGCTGTTTTGCAGACACTTCAAAATGACATACAGAAGAAAGCAGAGCTGAAAACCTACAGAAGCTTCATTTCCACTAGAGGAAGTGCCCTGTGCACTTTCAGAATTGTGAGATTAGTGTAATAAAAATGAGGTCCTACTAACTGAAACAGTGTGGTGTTTTCATCACATCAAATGCAACACCAGGATTTAGAGATATACCAGACAACATACAAAGGAACAGGGCATGGCATCAAGGTCTAGGGAAAATTGTCCTCACAAAAATACCATGGAATTGCGTACACCAAAGAGTCTAAAGTTTGCACTTAACCAAGTCATATAAGTCTATATTTAATACATGATAGTACCTGATTGTAGAGTAAAAGAAGTATAGTAAAAGAAACAGGAAGTACCATTTACAGTTCCAAAGAGATTGAAGGCCCAAAAAATAAGCTTTCAAACAACTAGAAGGCAAAACGATTCCAGAGCAAGCTCTGAAAATGGAGGTGAGGAAAACACTGATGAACCACAGTGCCTCAGAATCACAAAAGGCAGAAAACCAGAAAAGGGGAAGAGAAACTCTTAAGAAGAACCAAATAGTATCAGAAAACTCAATGGATGAGATAAAAACTGGGCTAAAGTCAATCCTAAGCCAACTATATAATGCACAGGGACTCGTGAATGACTGTGAGGACAGGGGAAGAGAAATCCCTGGATCAGAAGAAGACACAGAAAAACAAGTGCAAACCAACGCTAACATCAATGTTGAATCCTGGGTAAGAAAAAGCAGGTAAGAATAGGAATCATAGGATTCACAAATGGAAAAGCAAGAGATAAAATAATAAATTCTGAAAAGGAATTTGTAGAAAAATCAGAATGAAACTTGCTGAAAGCCAAGAAATTGTCATCTATAAAAATTCAGGAAGTACACAGCATCCAAAAGAGGTGGAATACCAATAGACAAACAAGCAGCTGTAGAATTCAAATAAACAAATTTCATGATCATCCCAGTGATGTAAAATGCACCTCGAGGAAAGCAACTTAGTCACAACAGAACCTCCAGAGGGGTTTCAGCTGATATCTCGGCAGAAATTTTGCAGCACGGGAGGAGTGCCAGGACATAGACCATATCCTGAATGAGAAAAAGCTGCAATCTAGGGTAGCCTATGCCAAATGACCGCCGTTTATAAGAACGGCAGATCTAGGGAATTTCAATGACAGGCAAAACTTAAAAGAATTCAGCAGTTTGAGACTGATCCTAAAACAAAAATTGAGAATCCTACCCTGAGTAGAAAAGTAAAAAGATGAAATGGAAATAAAAAATCCATTATTGCAAATGCAAAAAGAGCCTGAGTTGCAAAGAAGTAAGAAGAAGAAGGCAAGGTGGACATCAAAACCCTAAATATGGGAGAGGGTAGCAGGAAATCATAGGTGATTTTAAGCACTATCTTAAGTGAATCAGCTTACATGACTGTCTGACCCAAAACGAGAGATGCATGGCCTAATGTGTTTGCGAAACAATCAATCAGACAAACAAACAAACACCAAAAGCTTACAGTTGGCTGACATATACCAAACAATCAAGATTATTCAAGGCAAAATACTCAAAATGATGTCAAGGATCATTCAGCACGTATCGAACTATTATCGCTGTTACAATGTAATCAACACACTTGTATTCCGAAAACAGACGCGTGCATTACTATTCATAGATACTGATACAGAAGTGCATATCGTGAGACAACACAAATGACGGTTTTGAATAAGAGTAGGTCATAGAAAGGGATATAGACTTAGAAGTCTTCCAACAGGATGAATGAATGACTATTTCTACCCTACGTAGAGAAGAAATGGCATAAGCCTATAACAAAGACAAGTAGCTCTGCAAAACTGAACTAAGAGCAAAAGAGACAGACAGGAAAGTGCACGTTGGGATTGGTTTCATTTCTAGGAATTTCAGCCCCCATGAAACAAATGGATCCATGTTCTGAAAGTGTGGGTGTTTCAGCAGAAAGCAACAGACGGATATGTAATCTGGGTGAATAGATATTACACAAACATGAGTTTCCTTGAGTGGGTCTCCGTGTACTGTGAACTGTTAGAAAGTTTAAATAGGTTTGAATCCATAAACTGATCATGGACACTATTCCCTCCGTTTGTACTGTGTATACAGATCTGAACAAAGGAAAGAGGGAAGAGAAAAGGGCAATGGGACCCTTCTGGATAGAATCACATTTCCCTTAGGAAACTCACGTCTAATGCAGCATCACCCCCAACAGTGACTTGATGCATCAACCACAGGAGATGGCAGTTACTGCTTGGATTCCAGTTGGAATATTTGTGTGTACCACGAGGCTTGTTGCGGCTGGTGGATCCAAGGTAACTGGGCAGAATTCTGTAGGTGGATCTGTTTGATGGTGGGTCTGCTGCCCTATGTGGAGATTGGCTTAGGTCTTTTTTTCGGGAAACTGTGTAAGTTCGAGATACTGATGCTGCCCAAAGACCTGAGTTCACGGGTCAGTTTCCAGATTCTGAAAGGGCAGACAGTGGAAGATCTGCCTGTCATCAGCTTACTGGTGAGGCTCCGAGTTATTTTCAGACTTGCCCAGTCCTATTGACGTTGACTTTATGGGAGACACGAAGAGAAGCTGGCAGAAAAACTGGCTGCATGGATTGAGGGGTTGTGCGAACACATTGATGAAAGTTGTTCTGCTACAGAGGAGAATATAGGCATGGAGACATTTCTAGAGCATACCAGGCTTGAAAGACAGTCATGAGAACTACTGAACCTCTGTGATACTGGCAGAAACATAAGGAGAGTCAACGTGCCCTTGAGAAAGTAACTCGATTCTCAGCTCCAAGAACGGGTCCAAGATTCCTGACGTCTAAAGGAGAAGAGATGGCAGAGATGATAAAACGCTCATGTTCTAGGAAGCGGTCGTGAGAATCCACAGATCCCAAGGGGCATTTACGAATCATTCAGACCGAAATGCACCAAGCCCAGGTAAGCCTATTCCCACGTTTGTGCCTAGGTAACAATCACATGCTCTTCCCTCCACTACACTCAGGCATCCATTTCAAAGGATCAGAACCTGAGCTGCAGTGAATCCAGTAGGAGGAGAGCAAGCCCCTACTAGAATCATAGTTCCTCCACTTTCACACTCGGTGAACACCAGTGAAATACTTAAAGGTCAAATACTCTCGACTGAAATAGATAGGAATTGAATACTTAGCTCATACAAAGAAATGATGACCTTCCCTTAGATTATGGAAATGCTGGGGTTATGTATTCTTTGGGCTGAAGGCTGAAAGGAGTGTGAGAAGTGAGGGGAATCTTTGAATGAACTTGAATATGTATTAGGCCTCAGATTTTCAAGACAATACAGGAAAATATTAGAAGTCAGATAGTGAACTGAACTGTAAAATTTGCCAAACACATTAAAGACACAGTTTATGTGGACAGTCATTCACTTCCGTCAAGCACCGGGTGCACTATATCTTGGAGGTTCAGACCTGGTTGTGTTAAATTGTTTTAACCAACATGATCGGATGATTAAGACTTCTCAGCACTGATAGAAGAGCACCTGATTCTCAATAGCCTAGCATAGCTGCAGCAGGTTTCTCATAGTTAAATGCCTCTAGGTGCTTTTGGAATCAAGCCAAAATATATATATTCTGTTTATATTGTCTTGTATATTCCTAGAGAGGAATGTTACCCCTTGAAATGCCAACATTGCCTAGTATGTTTCATTGGGAGTAAAGGGCACCAGGTGCACAAGGGAAACCCAGAATGGGGGTTATTTCATGGTTCCAATAGGTATTTCATTCTTCCGTTTGTTGTTGGAGGCTTCAAGTGAAGAGTTGGCATGTCCCCTTCAAACTTTTGGACAGCTATTTTACATTGAGACTGTCTGTTTTTCCTTAGAGCTGACAAAATCTTACAGAAATTGTCAAGTCTGGCTTCTAGGTTGATTTGGTAATTTTCAAAAACTAAATTCACTTTCATATAAATCCCAGAACATGTAAATTGATACTGTTAACTTTCTTAAAGACTGCAACTGCCTTGTCAACATAAGGTCAAAGCTGGAGTCTTCGGAAAAACCCTCCGACGATGGCTGTAAAAATACGGAGCGAAACAAATATCCAATTTCTGTGAATTATTTGTGAGAAGTGTTGATTTGTCGATGCCCAGTAGGAAGAGAACTAGTGCAAACTGCTCTCACTAGCTCCCATACACAAAATATTATAAACACGCACTCACCCAGCCCTTGGCAAGGACACTTTCCGAAGAGTGGTCTGTTACTTCCAAAGACAGGATGAGGCCTCAGAAACACCGGAAGCAGGAAAAGAAAAGGAGAGAATGGAAACCAGTGCAGGATCTGACCTCTGGTAATGGAGCATCAAAGGTGAAACTCTGTTTTTTTAGAAGCACACTCTCAAGAGGGCAGCAGGCATGGGATTGAAGGTGATGTGCTGAGTGTTAGAAGAGTGCACAGCAGATGCTTGGCTGACAGATCTCAAAGAAATCAGCTCAAAATATCCCCACAATTGAATCTAAGACCAAGATCCGAGCTGCCAAATCTGAGCTAGCAGAGGCAGCGGAAAAACTGGGATAGGGCTACGGATGATGGCTCTCACAGAACTCAGGGATCTAGAGTGCGTTGTGGGTTTTGGTGGGTACTTTCAAGATAGCAAAGAGAACTGTGACCTCATGGAGACAGCAACAGCACTGGTGCGTGAGGTTGAGTTTGTCGATATGTCCTATGGCCACATCCACTGCATCTGCAGGACCAGGGTCCAATTTGACATTTTGTAAATAGAGCACGTGTGGGGCTCAATCAGAAGTATCATGCATCAGGGCTGAGAGTTCCAGTGTGCGTTGGGTTTGAAATCTGTACTAAAATATTTAGGATCTGCTACATTCAAATCCTGGTTTGGGATTACACTCTGGTTTGAGGCAGACGATGCAGAACACCTCTGTGGTTGCTTCGTGAACCCATAACTCAAGAATGAGGGAACTAGGAAGAGTGGTCAAAGTCCACAACATGAGAAGTTGAAGCATTTCTTACATCAATATCACCCAAATGCAGATGCTACATTTTGGACGGCACTGACAGGTTACTGCACCGAGGACAAATAGGTCGGTCTGCAGGATCATCCCAGCAGGCCCTGAATTATGACATCCATACATATGCTTCCACTGGTGTTTCTGTAGACAGAGAAGCTCTGGGAAGTACTGGTAACATTGGGACATTCCCATGGCAGTAGAAACTACAAGCGACCTCTATGTTGGCTGATTTGGAGACACATCATAATGACATACAGTAGAATGTAGAGCTGAAAATCTATAGAAGCTTCATTATCACTAGAGGAAGAGCCCTGTGCAATTTCAGTATTGTGAGATTAGTGTGATAAAAATGAGGTTCTACTAACTGAAACAGTATGGTGTGTTCATCACATCAAAGGCAACATCAGGATTTAGAGATATACCAGACAACACACACAGGAACAGGGCATGGCATCAGGGTCTAGGGAAAATTGTCCTCACAGTAATACCATGGAATTGCATACACCAAAGTGTCTAAAGTTTGCACATAACCAAGCCCTATGGGTCTATATTCGATACATGATAGTACCTGAGCTGTAGAGTAAAAGAAGTATAGTAAAAGAAACAGGAAATAACATTTTCAGTTCCAAAGAGATTGAAGGCCCAAAAAATAAGCTTTCAAACAACTAGAATTCAAAACGATACAAGAGCAAGTTCTTAAAAATGGAGGTGAGGGAAACACTGATGAACCAAAGTGCCTCAGAATCACAAAAGGCAGAATACCAGAAAAGGGGAAGAGAAACTCTAAACATGATCCAAATAGTATCTGAAAACTCAATGGATGAGGTAAAAACTGGGCTAAAGTCAATAATAAGCAGACTAAATAATGCAGAGTGACTCGTGAATAACTGTGAGGACAGAGGAACATAAATCACTCCATCAAATAAGACACAGAAAAGCAAGTGCAAACCAACGCTAACATCAATGATGAATCCTGGGTTAAGACAAAGCATGTAAGAATAGGATATAGGATTCCCAAGTGGAAAAGCAAGAGATAAAATAATAAATTCTGAAAAGGAATTTGTAGAAAAATCTGAATGAAACTTGCTGAAAGCCAAGAAAATATCATCTATACGAATTCAGGATGTACACATCGTCCAAAAGAGGTGGAATACAAATAGACCAACAAGCAGCGGTTGAATTCAAATAAACAAATTTCATGATCATCCCAGTGATGTAAAATGCACCTCGAGGAAATCAAATTAGTCACAACAGAACCTCCAGAGGCGTTTCAGCTGATATCTCGGCAGAAAGTTTGCAGCACGGGGAGGAGTGCCAGGACATAGACCATATCCTGAATGAGAAAAAGCTGCAATCTAGGGTAACCTATGCCAAATGACAGCCGTTTATAAGAACGGCAGGTCTAGGGAATTTCACTGACAGGCAAACCTTAAAAGAATTCAGCAGTTTGAGACTGATCCTAAAACAAAAATTGAGAATCCTACCCTGAGTAGAAAAGTAGCAAGATGAAATGGAAATAACAAAACCATTATTGCAAATGCAAGAACAGCCTGAGTTGTAAAGAAGTAAGATGAAGAAGGCAAGGAGGACATCAAAATCCTAAAGATGGGAGAGGGTAGCAAGAAATCATAGTTGATTTTAAGCACTATCTTAAGTGAATCAGCTTACATGACTGTCTGACCCAAAACGAGAGATGCATGGCCTAATGTGTTTGCAAAACAAACAATCAGACAAAAAAACAAACACCAAAAGGTTACAGTTGGCTGACATATACCAAACAACCATGATTATTCAAGACAAATTACTCAAAATGATGTCAAGGATATTCAGCACGCATCGAACTATTATCGCTGTTACCATGAACACAAAAATCTTGTATTCCAAAAACAGACGCGTGCATTACTAATCATAGATACTGATCCAGAAGTGCATATCGTGAGCCAACCCAAATGACGATTTTGAATAAGAGTGGGTCATAAAAAGGGATAAAGACTTAGAAGTCTTCCAACAGGATGAATGAATGACTAATTCTACACTACGCAGAGAAGAAATGGCATAAGCCTATAACAAAGACAAGTAGCTCTGCAAAACTGAACTAAGAGCAAAAGAGACAGACAGGAAAGTGCACGTTGGGATTGGTTTCATTTCTAGGAATTTCAGCCCCCATGAAATAAATGGATCCATGCTCTGAAAGTGTGGGTGTTTCAGCAGAAAGCAACAGACGGATATGTAATCTGGGTGAATAGATATTACACAAACATGAGTTTCCTTGAGTGGGTCTCCGTGTACTGTGAACTGTTAGAAAGTTTAAATAGGTGTGAATCCATAAACTGATCATGGACACTATTCCCTCCGTTTGTACTGTGTATACAGATCTGAACAAAAGGAAAGAGGGAAGAGAAAAGGACAATGGGACCCTTCTGGATAGAATCACATTTCCCTTTGGAAACTCTCGTCTAATGCAGCATCACCCCCAACACTGACTTGATGCATCAACCACTGGTGATGGCAGTTAGCGGTTGGATTCCAGGTGGACTGATGGTGTGTACCACGAGGCTTGTTGCGGCTGGTGGATCCAAGGTAACTGGGCAGCATTCTGTGGGTGGATCAGTTTGATGATGTGTCTGCTGCCCTATGTGGAGATTGGCTTAGGTCTTTTGTTCGGGAAGCTGAGTAAGTTCGAGATACTGCTGCTGCCCAAAGACCTGAGATCACGGGTCAATTTCCAGAAACTTAAAGGGCAGACAGTGGAATATCTGCCTGTCATCAGCTTACTGGAGATGCTCCGAGGTATTTTCAGACTTGCCCAGTCCTGTTGACGTCGACTTTATGGGAGACACGAAGAGAAGCTGGCAGAAAAACTGGCTGCATGGATTGAGGAGATGTGCGAACACATTGATGAAAGTTGTTCTGCTACAGTGGAGAATATCAGCATGGAGACATCTCTAGAGAATACCAGGCTCGAAAGACAGTCATGAGATCTACTGAACCTCACTGATTCTGGCAGAAACATAAGGAGAGTCAACGTGCCCTTGAGAAAGTAACTCGATTCTCAGCTCCAAGAACGGGTCCAAGATTCCTGACGTCTAAAAGAGAAGAGATGGCAGAGATGATAAATGCACTCATGTTCTAGGAAGAGGTCGTGAGAATCCACACATCCCAAGGGGCATTTACGAATCATTCAGACCGAAATGCACCAAGCCCAGGTAAGCCTATTCCCACGTTTGTGCCTAGGTAACAATCACATGCTCTTCCCTCCACACCACTCAGGCATCCATTTCAAAGGATCAGAACCTGAGCTGCAGTGAATCCAGTAGGAGGAGAGCAAGCCCCTACTAGAATCATAGTTCCTCCTCCTTCACACTAGGTGAACAACAGTGAACTCCTTAAAGGTCAAATACTCTCGACTGAAATAGACAGGAATTGAATACTTAGCTCACACAAAGTAATGATGACCTTCCCTTAGATTAAGGAAATGCTGGGTTTATGTATTTTTTGGGCTGAAAGTAGTGTGGGAAGTGAGGGGAATCTTTGAATGAACTTGAATATGTATTAGGCCTCAGTTTTTCAAGAAAGTACAGGAAAATATTAGAAGTCAGATAGTGAACTGAACTGTAAATTTCGCCAAACACATTAAAGACACAGGTTATGTGGACAGTCATTCACTTCCGTCAAGCACCGGGTGCACTATATCTTGGAGGTGCAGACTTGATTGTGTTAAATTGTTTTACCATCATGATCGGATGATTAAGCCTTCTCAGCACTGATAGAAGAGCACCAGGTTCTCAATAGCCTAGCATAGCTGCAGCAGGTTTCTCATAGTTAAATGCCTCTAGGTGCTTTTGGAAACATGCCTATATTTGTATATTCTGTTTAGATTTTCTTGTATATTCCTAGAGAGGAATGTTACCCCTTGAAATGCCAACGTTGTCTAGTATGTTTCATTGGGAGTAAAGGGCACCAGGTGCACAAGGGAAACACAGATTGGGGGTTAAATCATGGTTCCAATATGTATTTCATTGTTCCTTTTGTTGTTGGAGGCTTCAAGTGAAAAGAGTTGGCATGTCCCCTTCAAAATTTTGGAATGCTATTTTACATTGAGACTGTCTGTTTTATCCTTGGAGCTGACAAAATCTTACAGAAATTGTCAAGTCTGGCTTCTAGGTTGATTTGGTAAATTTCAAAAACTAACTTCACTTTCATATAAATACCAAAACATGCAAATTGATACTGTAAAATTTCTTAAAGACTGCAACTGCCTTGTCAACTTAATGTCAAAAATTGAGTCTTCGGAAAAACACTCCGACGATGGGTGTAAAAAAACGGAGCGAAACAAATATCCAATTTCTGTGAATTATTTGTGAAAAGTGTTGATTTGTCGATGCCCAGTAGGAAGAGAACCAGTGCAAACTGCTCTCACTAGTTACCATACACAAAATATTGTAAATAACCACTCACCAAGCCCTTGGCAGGACACATTCCGAAGAGTGGTCTGTTAATTCCAAAGACAGGATGAGGCCTCAGAAAAACCGGAAGCAGGAAAAGGCAAAGTAGAGAATGGAAACCAGTGCAGGATCTGACTTCTGGTAATGGAGCATCAACGGTGAAACTCTGTTTTACTTGGAAGCAAACTCTCAAGTGGGCAGCAGGCATGGGATTGAAGGTGATGCGCTGAGTATTAGCAGAGTGCACAGCAGATGCTTGGCTGACAGATCTCAAAGAAATCAGCTCAAAATATCCCCACAATTGAATCTGAGACCAAGATCCAGGCTGCCAAATCTGAGCTAGCAGAGGCAGCGGAAAAAGCGGGGTAGGGCTACGGATGATGGCTGTAGCACAACTCAGGGATCTAGAGTGCGTTGTGGGTTTTGGTGGGTACATTCAAGAGAGCAAAGAGAACTGTGAACTAAGTGAGACAGCAACAGCACTGGCGCGTGAGGTTGAGTTTATCGATATGTGCTATTGCCACATCAACTTCATCTTCAGGACCAAGATCCAATTGAAATTTTGCCAATAGAGCACGTGTGGGGCTCAATCAGAGGTATCATGCATATGGACTGAGGGTTCCTGGGGGTGTTGGGTTTGAAATCAGAATTAAAAGATTTAGGATCTGCTACATTCATAACCTGGATTGTGATTACATTCTGGTTTGAGACACAGGATGCGGTACAGCTCGGTGGTTGCCTTGGTGAACCCATAACTCAAGAATGAGAGAATTAGGAAGAGTGGTCAAAGTCCACAGCATGAGAAGATGAAGCATTTTTACAGCATTATCACCCAAATGCAGATGCTACATTTTGGAAGGCACTGACATAGTACTGCACCGAGGACACATAGGTCTGTATGAGGGATCATCACAGCAGGCCCTGAAGTATGACATCCATACTTATGCTTCCACTGGTGTTTCTGTAGACAGAGAAGCTCTGGGAAGTACTGGTAACATTGGGACATTCCCGTGGCAGTAGAAAGTACAAGAGCACTCTACGTTGGCTGTTTTGCAGACACTTCAAAATGACATACAGAAGAATGCAGAGCTGAAAACCTATAGAAGTTTCATTTCCACTAGAGGAAGTGCCTTGTGCACTTTCAGAATTGTGAGTTTAGTGTAATAAAAATGAGGTTCTACTAACTGAAGCAGTATGGTGTGTTCATCACAACAAAGGCAACACCAGGATTTAGAGATATACAAGACAACACACACAGGAACAGGGCATGGCATCAAGGTCTAGGGAAAATTGTCCTCACAAAAATACCATGGAATTGTGTACACCAAGAGTCTAAAATTTGCACTTAACCAAGCCCTATAAGTCTATATTAAATACATGATAGTACCTGACCTGTAGAGTAAAAGAAGTATAGTAAAAGAAACAGGAACTACCATTTTCCGTACCAAAGAGATTGAAAGCCAAAAAATAAGCTTTCAAACAACTAGACGGCAAAACGATACCAGAGCAAGCTCTGAAAATGGAGGTGAGGGAAACACTGATGAACCACAGTGCCTCAGAATCACAAAAGGCAGAATACCAGAAAAGGGGAAGAGAAACTCTAAACATGATCCAAATAGTATCTGAAAACTCAATGGATGAGATAAAAACTGGGCTAAAGTCAATCCTAAGCAGACTACATAATGCAAAAGGACTCGTGAATGACTGTGAGGACAAGGGAACAGATATCCCTCGATCAGAAGAAGACACAGAAAAGCAAGTGCAAACCAACGCTAACATCACTGTTGAATCCTGGGTGAAGACAAGGATGGTAAGAATAGGACTCATAGGAATCCCAAATGGAAAAGCAAGAGATAAAATAATAAATTCTGAAAAGGAATTTGTAGAAAATTCAGAATGAAACTTGCTGAAAGCCAAGAAAATATCATCTATACGAATTCAAGAAGTACACAGCGTCCAAAATAGGTGGACTACCAATAGAACAAAAAGCAGCTGTAGAATTCAAATAAACAAATTTCTTGAGCATCCCATTGATGTAAAATGCACCTCGAGGAAAGCAACTTAGTCACAACAGAACCTCCAGAGGCGTTTCAGCTGATATCTCGGCAGAAATTTTGCAGCACGGGGAGGAGTGCCAGGACATAGACCATACCCTGAATGAGAAAAAGCTGCAATCTAGGGTAGCCTATGCCAAATGACCGCCGTTTATAAGAACGGCAGATCTAGGGAATTTCACTGACAGGCAAACCTTAAAAGAATTCAGCAGTTTGAGACTGATCCTAAAACAAAAATTGAGAATCCTACCCTGAGTAGAAAAGTAGCAAGATGAAATGGAAATAACAAAACCATTATTGCAAATGCAAGAACAGCCTGAGTTGTAAAGAAGTAAGATGAAGAAGGCAAGGAGGACATCAAAATCCTAAAGATGGGAGAAGGTAGCAGGAAATCATAGTTGATTTTAAGCACTATCTTAAGTGAATCAGCTTACATGACTGTCTGACCCAAAACGAGAAATGCATGGCCTAATGTGTTTGCAAAACAAACAATCAGACAAACAAACAAACACCAGAATGTTACAGTTGGCTGACATATACCAAACAACCATGATTATCCAAGACAAATTACTCAAAATGATGTCAAGGATATTCAGCACGCATCGAACTATTATCGCAGTTACCATGTACTCAACAAACTTGTATTCCAAAAACAGACGCGTGCATTAGTATTCATAGATACTGATCCAGAAGTGCATGTCTTGAGCCAACCCAAAAGACGGTTTTGAATAACAGTGGGTCAGAGAACGGGATATAGACTTACAAGTCTTCCAACATGATGAACGAATGCCTAATTCTACCCTATGTAGAGAAGTAATTGCATAAGCCTATAACAAAGACAAGTAGCTCTGCAAAACTGTACTAAGAGCAAAATAGACAGACATGAAAGTGCACGTTGGGTTTGGTTTCATTTCTAGGAATTTCAGCCCCATGAAACAAAAGGATCCATGTTCTGAGAGTGTGGGTGTTTCAGCAGAAAGCAACAGACGGATATGTAATCTGGGTGGATGGATATTACACAAACATGAGTTTCCTTGAGTGGGTCTCCGTGTACTGTGAACTGTTAGAAAGTATAATAGGTGTGAATCCATAAACTGATCATGGACATACTTCCCTCCGTTTGTACTGTGTATACAGATCTGAACAGAGGAAAGAGGGAAGATAAAAGGACCATGGGACCCTTCTGGATAGAATCACATTTCCCTTAGGAAACTCTCGTCTAATGCAGCATCACACATCACTGGGGATGGCACTTACCGGTTGGATTCCAGGTGGAATGTTGGTGTGTATCACGAGGCGTGTTGCGGCTGGTGGATCCAAGGTAAATGTGCAGAATTCTGTGGGTGGATCAGTTTGATGATGTGTCTGCTGCCCTATGTGGAGATTGGCTTAGGTCATTTTTTCGGGAAGCTGAGTAAGTTCGAGATACTGCTGCTGCCCAAAGACCTGAGATCACGGGTCAGTTTCCAGAATCTGAAAGGGCAGACAGTGGAATATCTGCCTGTCATCAGCTTACTGGAGATGCTCCGAGGTATTTTCAGACTTGCCCAGTCCTGTTGACGTCGACTTTATGGGAGACACGAAGAGAAGCTGGCAGAAAAACTGGCTGCATGGATTGAGGAGATGTGCGAACACATTGATGAAAGTTGTTCTGCTACAGGGGAGAATATCGGCATGGAGACATCTCTAGAGAATACCAGGCTCAAAAGACCGTCATGAGACCTACTGAACCTCTCTGATTCTGGCAGAAACATAAGGAGAGTCAACGTGCCCTTGAGAAAGTAACTCGATTCTCAGCTCCAAGAACGGGTCCAAGATTCCTGAAGTCTAAAAGAGAAGAGATGGCAGAGATGATAAATGCACTCATTTTCTAGGAAGAGGTCGTGAGAATCCACAGATCCCAAGGGGCATTTACGAATCATTCAGACCGAAATGCACCAAGCCCAGGTAAGCCTATTCCCACGTTTGTGCCTAGGTAACAATCACATGCTCTTCCCTCCACTCCACTCAGGCATCCATTTGAAAGGATCAGAACCTGAGCTGCAGTGAATCCAGTAGGAGGAGAGCAAGCCCCTACTAGAATCAGAGTTCCACCTCCTTCACACTCGGTGAACAACTATGAAATCCTTAAAGGTCAAATACTCTCGACTGAAATAGACAGGAATTGAATACTTAGCTCACACAAATTAATGGTGACCTTCCCTTACATTAAGGAAATGCTGGGGTTATGTATTTTTTGGGCTGAAAGGAGTGTGGGAAGTGAGGGGAATTTTTGAATGAACATGAATATGTATTAGGCCTCAGTTTTTCAAGACAGTACAGGAAAATATTAGAAGTCAGATAGTGAACTGAACTGTAAATTTTGCCAAACACATTAAAGACAGAGGTTATGTGGACAGTCATTCACTTCCGTCAAGCACCGGGTGCACTATATCTTGGAGGTGCAGACTTGGTTGTATTAAATTGCTTTCCCCAACATGTTCGGATGATTAAGCCTTCTCAGCACTGATAGAAGATCACCTGGTTCTCAATAGCCTAGCATAGCTGCAGCAGGTTTCTCATAGTTAAATACCTCAAGGTGCTTTTGGAATCAAGCCTAAATATATATATTCTGTTTAGAATTTCTTGTATATTCCTAGAGAGGAATGTTACGCCTTGAAATGCCAACATTGCCTAGTATGTGTCATTGGGAGTAAAGGGCACCAGGGGCACAAGGGAAACCCAGAATGGGGGTTATTTCATGGTTCCAATAGTTATTTCATTCTTCCTTTTCTTGTTGGAGGCTTCAAGAGAAAAGAGTTGGCATGTCCCCTTCAAACTTTTGGACTGCTAATTTACATTGAGACTGTCTGATTTTCCTTAGAGCTGACAAAATCTTACAGACATTGACAAGTCTGGCTTCTAGGTTGATTTGATAATATTCAAAAAGTAAATTCACTTTCATATAAATCCCAAAACATGTAAATTGATACTGTTAACTTTCTGAAAGTCTGCAACTGCCTTTTCAACATAAGGTCAAAGCTGGCCTCTTCGGAAAAACCCTCCGAAGATGGCTGTAAAAATAAAATCGAAACAAATATCCAATTTCTGTGAATTATTTGTGAAAAGTGTTGATTTGTCGATGCCCAGCAGGAAGAGAAAAAGTGCAAACTGCTCTCACTAGCTACCATACACAAAACATTGTAAACACACACTCACCCAGCCCTTGGCAAGGACACTTTCTGAAGTGTGGTCTGTTACTTCCAAAGACAGGATGAGGCCTCAGAAAAACCGGAAGCAGGAAAAGGCAAAGTAGAGAATGGAAACCAGTGCAGGATCTGACCTCTGTTAATGGAGCATCAAAGGTGAAACTCTGTTTTTCTTGGAAGCACACTCTCAAGCTGGCAGCAGGCATGGGATTGAAGGTGATGCGCTGAGTATTAGCAGAGTGCACAGCAGATTCTTGGCTGACAGAACTCAAAGAAATCAGCTCAAAATATCCCCCGATTGAATCTGAGACCAAGTTCCTAGCTGCCAAATCTGAGCTAGCAGAGGCAGCGGAAAAAGCGGGGTAGGGCTACGGATGATGGCTCTCGCACAACTCACGGATCTAGAGTGTGTTGTGGGTTTTGGTGGGTACTTCCAAGAGAGCAAAGAGAACTGTGGCCACAGTGAGACAGCAACCGCACTGGCACGTGAGGGTGAGTTTATCGATATGTCCTATGGCCACATCCACTGCATCTGCAGGACCAGGGTCCAATTTGATATTTTGCAAATAGAGCACGTTTGGGGCTCAATCAGAGATATCATGCATCTGGACTGAGGGTTCCTGGGGGCGTTTGGTTTGAAATCAGTATTAACCGATTTAGGATCTGCTACATTTGTAACCTCGATTGGGATTAACGTCTGGTTTGTGGCAGAGGAGACGTAACAGGTCTGTGGTTGCCTTCGTGAACCCATAACTCAAGAATGAGAGAATTCGGAAGAGTGGTCAAAGTCCAGAGCATGAGAAGATGAAGCATTTTTACAGCATTATCACCCAAATGCAGATGATACATTTTGGACGGCACTGACAGGGTACTGCACCGAGGACAAATAGGTCGGTCTGCGGGATCATCCCAGCAGTCAATGAAGTATGATATCCATACATGTGCTTCCACTGGTGTTTCTGTAGACAGAGAAGCTCTGGGAAGAACTGGTAACATTGGGACATTCCCGTGGCAGTAGAAAGTACAAGCGCACTCTAAGTTGGCTGTTTTGCAGACACTTCAAAATGACATAGAGAAGAATGCAGAGCTGAAAACCTATAGAAGGTTCATTTCCACTAGAAGAAGTGCCCTGTGCAGTTTCAGAACTGTGAGATTAGTGTAATAAAAATGAGGATCTATTAACTGAAGCAGTATGGTGTGTTCATCACAACAAAGGCAACACCAGGATTTAGAGATATACCAGACAACACACACAGGAACAGGGCATGGCATCAAGGTCTAGGGAAAATTGTCCTCACAGAAATACCATGGAATTGTTTACACCAAGAGTCTACAATTTGCACTTAACGAAGCCCTATAAATCTATATTAAATAAATGATAGTACCTGACCTGTAGAGTAAAAGAAGTATAGTAAAAGAAACAGGAAGTACCATTTTCAGTTCCAAAGAGATTGAAGGCCCAAAAAATAAGCTTTCAAACAACTAGACGGCAAAACGATACCAGAGCAAGCTCTGAAAATGGAGGTGAGGGAAACACTGATGAACCACAGTGCCTCAGAATCACAAAAGGCAGAACACCAGAAAAGGGGAAGAGAAACTCTAAACATGAACCCAATAGTATCTGAAAACTCAATGGATGAGATAAAAACTGGGCTAAAGTCAATCCTAAGCCGACTACATAATGCAGAGTGACTCGTGAATGACTGTGAGGACAGGGGAACAGATATTCCTCGATCAGAAGAAGACACAGAAAAGCAAGTGCAAACCAACGCTAACATCACTGTTGAATCCTGGGTGAAGAAAAGGCAGGTAAGTTTAGGAATCATAGGATTCCCAAATGGAAAAGCAAGAGATAAAATAATAAATTCTGAAAAAGAATTTGTAGAAAAATCAGAATGAAACTTGCTGAAAGCCAAGAAAGTATCATCTATACGAATTCAAGAAGTACACAGCGTCCAAAAGAGGTGGAATACCAATAGACAACAAGCAGCTGTCGAATTCTAATAAACAAATTTCATGATGTAAAATGCACCTCGAGGAATGCAACATAGTCACAAAAGAACCTCCAGAGGGGTTACAGCTGATATCTCGGCAGAAATTTTGCAGCACAGGGAAGACTGCCAAGACATAGATAATATCCTGAATGAGAAAAAGCTGCAATCTAGGGTAGCCTATGCCAAATGACCGCCATTTATAACAACGGCAGAGCTAGGGAATTTCACTGACAGGCAAACCTTAAAAGATTTCAGCAGTTTGAGACTGATCCTAAAACAAAAATTGAGAATCATACCCTGAGTAGAAAAGTAGCAAGATGAAATGGAAATAACAAATCCATTATTGCAAATGCAAGAAGAGCCTGAGTTGCAAAGAAGTAAGTTGAAGAAGGCAAGGAGGACATCAAAATCATAAAGATGGGAGAGGGTAGCAGGAAATCATAGTTGATTTTAAGCACTATCTTAAGTGAATCAGCTTACATGACTGTCTGACACAAAACGAGAAATGCATGGCCTAATGTGTTTGCAAAACAAAGAATCAGACAAACAATCACCAAAAGGTTACAGTTGGCTGACATATACCAAACAACCATGATTATTCAAGACAAAATTCTCAAAATGATGTCAAGGTTCATTCAGCACGCATCGACCTATTATCGCTGTTAGCATGTACTCAACAAACCTGTATTCCGAAAACAGACGCGTGCATTACTATTCATAGATACTGATCCAGAAATGTATATCGTGAGCCAACCCAAATGACGGTTTTGAATAAGAGTGGGTCATAGAAAGTGATATAGGCTTAGAAGTCTTCCAACAGGATGAACGAATGCCTAATTCTACCCTACGTAGAGAAGTAATGGCATAAGCCTATAACAAAGAGAAGTAGCTCTGCAAAACTGAACTAAGAGCAAAAGAGACAGACAGGAAAGTGCACGTTGGGATTGGTTTCATTTCTAGGAATTTCAGCCCCCATGAAACAAATGGATCCATGTCCTGAAAGTGTGGGTGTTTCAGCAGAAATCAACAGACAGATATGTAATCTGGGTGAATGGATATTACACAAACATGAGTTTCCTTGATTGGGTCTCTGTGTACGGTGAACTGTTAGAAAGATTAAATAGGTGTGAATCCATAAAATGATCATGGACACTATTCCCTCCATTTGTACTGTGTATACAGATATGAACAAAAGGAAAGAGGGAAGAGAAAAGGACAATGGGACCCTTCTGGATAGAATCACATTTCCCTTAGGAAACTCTCGTCTAATGCAGCATCACCCCCAACACTGACTTGATGCATCAACCACTGGTGATGGCAGTTACCGGTTTGATTCCAGGTGGACTGATGGTGTGTACCACGAGGCTTGTTGCGGCTGGTGGATCCAAGGTAAATGTGCAGAATTCTGTGGGTGGATCAGTTTGATGGTGGGTCTGCTGCCCTATGTGGAGATTGGCTTAGGTCTTTTGTTCGGGAAGCTGAGTAAGTTCGAGATACTGCTGCTACCCAAAGACCTGAGTTCACGGGTCAGTTTCCAGAATCTGAAAGGGCAGACTGTGGAAAATCTGCCTATCAACAGCTTACTGGTGATGCTCCGAGTTATTTTCAGACTTGCCCAGTCCTGTTGACGTCGACTTTATGGGAGACACGAAGAGAAGTTGGCAGAAACACTGGCTGCATTGATTGAGGAGATGTGCGAACACATTGATGAATGTTGTTCTGCTACAGTGGAGAATATCGGCATGGAGACATCTCTAGAGAATACCAGGCTCGAAAGACAGTCATGAGATCTACTGAACCTCACTGATTCTGGCAGAAACATAAGAAGAGTCAACGTGCCCTTGAGAAAAAACTCGATTCTCAGCTCCAAGAACGGGTCCAAGATTCCTGAAGTCTAAAAGAGAAGAGATGGCAGAGATGATAAATGCACTCATGTTCTAGGAAGAGGTCGTGAGAATCCACACATCCCAAGGGGCATTTACGAATCATTAAGTCCGAAATGCACCAAGCCCAGATTAGCCTATTCCCACGTTTGTCCCCAGCTATCAATCACATGCTCTTCCCTCAACTCCACTGAGGCATCCATTTCAATGGATCAGAACGTGAGCTGCAATGAATCCAGTAGGAGGGAAGCAAGCCCCTACTAGAATCAGAGTTCCACCTCCTTCACACTCGGTGAACAACTATGAAATCCTTAAAGGTCAAATACTCTCGACTGAAATACATAGGAATTGAATACTTAGCTCACACAAAGAAATGATGACCTTCCCTTAGATTAAGGAAATGCTGGGGTTATGTATCCTTTGGGCTGAAAGGAGTGTGGGAAGTGAGGGGAATCTTTGAATGAACTTGAATATGTATTAGGCCTCAGTTTTTCAAGACAGTACAGGAAAATATTAGAAGTCAGATAGTGAACTGAACTGTAAATTTCGCCAAACACATTAAAGACACAGGTTATGTGGACAGTCATTCACTTCCGTCAATCCCCGGGTGCACTATATCTTGGAGGTACAGACTTGGTTCTATTAAATTGTTTTACCCAACATGATCGGATCCTTAAGCCTTCTCAGCACTGATAGAAGAGCACTTGGTTCTCAATAGCCTAGCATAGCTGCAGTAGGTTTCTCATAGTTAAATAACTCTAGGTGCTTTTGGAATCAAGCCTAAATGTATATATTCTGTTTAGATTTTCTTGTATATTCCTAGAGAGGAATGTTACCCCTTAAAATGCCAACATTGCCTAGTATGTGTCATTGGGATTAAAGGGCACCAGGTGCACAAGGGAAACCCAGAATGGGGGTTATTTCATGGTTCCAATAGTTGTTTCATTCTTCTTTTGTTGTTGGTGGCTTCAAGAGAAAAGAGATGCCATGTCCCCTTCAAATTTTGGACTGCTATTTTACATTGAGATTGTCGGTTTTTCCTTTGAGCTGACAAAATCTTACAGAAATTGTCAAGTCTGGCTTCTAGATAGATTTGGTAATTTTCAAAAACTAAATTCACTTTCATATAAATCCCAAAACATGTAAATTGATACTGTTAACTTTCTTAAAGCCTGCAACAGCCTTGTCAACATAAGGTCAAAGCTGGACTCTTCGGAAAATCCCTCCGAAGATGGCTGTAAAAAACGGAGCAAAACTAATATCAAATTTCTGTGAATTATTTGTGAAAAGTGTTGATTTGTCGATGCCCAGTAGGAAGAGAACAAATGCAAAGTGCTCTCACTAGCTACCATACACAAAACATTTTAAACACACACTCACCCAGCCCTTGGCAAGGACACTTTCCGAAGTGTGGTCTGTTACTTCCAAAGACAGGATGAGGCCACAGAAAAACCGGAAGCAGGAAAAGGCAATGTAGAGAATGGAAACCAGTGCAGGATCTGACCTCTGGTAATGGAGCATCAATGGTGAAACTCTGTTTTACTTGGAAGCACACTCTCAAGCTGGCAGCAGGCATGGGATTGAAGGTGATGCGCTGAGTATTAGCAGAGTGCACAGCAGATGCTTGGCTGACAGACCTCAAAGAAATCAGCTCAAAATATCCCCACAATTGAATCTGAGACCAAGATCCGAGCTGCCAAATCTGAGCTAGCAGAGGCAGCGGAAAAAGCGGGGTAAGGCTACGGATGATGGCTCTCGCACAACTCAGGGATCTAGAGTGCGTTGTGGGTTTTGGTGAGTACTTTCAAGAGAGCAAAGAGAACTGTGACCACAGTGAGACAGCAACCGCACTGGCGCGTGAGGGTGAGATTGTCGATATGTCCTATGGCCACATCCACTGCATCTGCAGGACCAGGGTCCAATTTGACATTTTGCCAATAGAGCACGTGTGGGGCTCAATCAGAGGTATCTTGCATGTGGACTGAGGGTTCCTGGGGGCGTTGGGTTTGAAATCAGTATTAAAAGATTTAGGATCTGCTACATTCATAACCTGGATTGGGATTACAATCTGGTTTGTGGCAGAGGATGAGGCACACCTCTGTGTTTGCCTTCGTGAACCCATAACTCAAGAATGAGAGAATTAGGAAGAGTGGTCAAAGTCCACAGCATGAGAAGATGAAGCCTTTTTACAGCATTATCACCCAAATGCAGATGCTACATTTTGGACGGTACCGACAGGGTACTGCACCGAGGACACATAGGTCTGTCTGCTGGATAATCCCAGCAGGCCCTGAAGTATGACATCCATACATATGCTTCCACTGGTGTTTCTGTAGACAGAGAAGCTCTGGGAAGAACTGGTAACATTGGGACATTCCCGTGGCAGTAGAAAGTACAAGCGCACTATACGTTGGCTGTTTTGCAGACACTTCAAAATGACATACAGAAGAATGCAGAGCTGAAAACCTATAGAAGCTTCATTTCCACTAGAGGAAGTGCCCTGTGCACTTTCAGAACTGTGAGATTAGTGTAAGAAAAATGAGGTTCTAATAACTGAAGCGGTATCGTTTGTTCATTACAAGAAAGGCAACACCAGGATTTAGAGATATACCAGACAACACACACAGGAACAGGGCATGGCATCAAGGTCTAGGGAAAATTGTCCTCACAGAAATACCATGGAATTGTTTACACCAAGAGTCTACAATTTGCACTTAACGAAGCCCTCTAAATCTATATTAAATAAATGATAGTACCTGACCTGTAGAGTAAAAGAAGTATAGTAAAAGAAACAGGAAGTACTATTTTCAGTTCCAAAGAGATTGAAGGCCCAAAAAATAAGCTTTCAAACAACTAGACGGCAAAACGATACCAGAGCAAGCTCTGAAAATGGAGGTGAGGGAAACACTGATGAACCACAGTGCCTCAGAATCACAAAAGGCAGAACACCAGAAAAGGGGAAGAGAAACTATAAACATGAACCCAATAGTATCTGAAAACTCAATGGATGAGATAAAAACTGGGCTAAAGTCAATCCTAAGCAGACTACATAATGCAGAGTGACTCGTGAATGACTGTGAGGACAGGGGAACAGATATTCCTCGATCAGAAGAAGACACAGAAAAGCAAGTGCAAACCAACGCTAACATCACTGTTGAATCCTGGGTGAAGAAAAGGCAGGTAAGTTTAGGAATCATAGGATTCCCAAATGGAAAAGCAAGAGATAAAATAATAAATTCTGAAAAAGAATTTGTAGAAAAATCAGAATGAAACTTGCTGAAAGCCAAGAAAGTATCATCTGTACGAATTCAGGAAGTACACAGCGTCCAAAAGAGGTGGAATACCAATAGACAACAAGCAGCTGTAGAATTCAAATAAACAAATTTCATGGTCATCCCAGTGATGTAAAATGCACCTCGAGGAAAGCAACTTAGTCATAACAGAACCTCCAGAGGGGTTTCAGCTGATATCTCGGCAGAAATTTTGCAGCACGGGGAGGAGTGCCAGGACATAGACCATAACCTGAATGAGAAACAGCTGCAATCTAGGGTAGCCTATGCCAAATGACAGCCGTTTATAAGAACGGCAGATCTAGGGAATTTCACTGACAGGCAAACCTTAAAAGAATTCAGCAGTTTGAGACTGATCCTAAAACAAAAATTGAGAATCCTACCCTGAGTAGAAAAGTAGCAAGATGAAATGGAAATAACAAAACCATTATTGCAAATGCAAGAAGAGCCTGAGTTGCAAAGAAGTAAGAAGAAGAAGGCAAGGAGGACATCAAAAACCTAAAGATGGGAGAGGGTAGCAGGAAATCATAGGTGATTTAAGCACTATCTTAAGTGAATCAGTTTACATCACTGTCTGAAACAAAACGACATATGCATGGCCTAATGTGTTTGCAAAACAAACAATCAGACAAACAAACAAACACCAAAAGATTACAGCTGGCTGACATATACCAAAAAACCATGATTATTCAAGACAAAATACTCAAAGTGATGTCAAGTTTCATTCAGCATGCATCGAGCTATTATCGATGTTACCATGTACTCAACAAACTTGTATTCCGAAAACAGACGAGTGTATTACTATTCATAGATAATGATCCAGAAGTGCATATCGTGAGCAAACCAAATGACGGTTTTGGATAAGAGTGGGTCATAGAAAGTGATATAGTCTTAGAAGTCTTCCAACAGAATGAATGAATGACTAATTCTCCCCTAGGTAGAGAAGAAATGGCATAAGCCTATAACAAAGACAAGTAGCTCTGCAAAACTGAACTAAGAGCAAAAGAGACAGACAGGAATGTGCACGTTGGGATTGGTTTCATTTCTAGGAATTTCAGCCCCAATGAAACAAATGGATCCATGTTCTGAGAGTGTGGGTGTTTCAGCAGGAAGCAACAGACGGATATGTAATCTGGGTGAATGGATATTACACAAACATGAGTTTCCTTGAGTGGGTCTCCCTGTAATGTGAACTGTTATAAAGTTTAAATAGGTGTGAATCCATAAACTGATCATGGACACTATTCCCTCGGTTTGTACTGTGTATACAGATCTGAACAAAAGGAAAGAGGGAAGAGAAAAGGTCAATGGGACCCTTCTGGATAGAATGACATTTCCCTTAGGAAACTCTCGTCTAATGCAGCATCACCCCCAACACTGACTTGATGCATCAACCACTGGGGATGGCAGGTACCGGTTGGATTCCAGGTGGAATGTTGGTGTGTACCACGAGGCTTGTTGCGGCTGGTGGATCCAAGGTAAATGTGCAGAATTCTGTGGGTGGATCAGTTTGATGGTGGGTCTGCTGCCCTATGTGGAGATTGGCTTAGGTCTGTTTTTCGGGAAGCTGAGTAATTTCGAGGTACTGCTGCTGCCAAAGACTTGAGTTCACGGGTCAGTTTCCAGAATCTGAAAGGGCAGACAGTGGAAGATCTGTCTGTCATCAGCTTACTGGTGAGGCTCCGAGGTTTTTTCAGACTTGCCCAGTCCTGTTGACGTCAACTTTATGGGAGACACGAAGAGAAGCTGGCAGAAACACTGGCTGCATGGATTGAGGAGATGTGCGAACACATTGATGAAAGTTGTTCTGCTACAGTGTAGAATATCGGCATGGAGACATCTCTAGAGCATACCAGGCTCGAAAGACAGCCATGATACCTACTGAACCACGCTGATACTGGCAGAAAAATAAGGAGAGTCACCGTGCCCTTGAGAAAGTAACTCGATTCTCAGTTCCAGTAACAGGTCCAAGATTCCTGAAGTCTAAAATAGAAGAGATGGCAGAGATGATAAAAGTGCTCATGTTTTTGGAAGAGGTCGTGAGAATCCACACATCCCAAGGGGCATTTACGAATCATTCAGACAGAAATGCACCAAGCCCAGGTAAGCCTATTCCCACGTTTGTGCCTAGCTATCAATCACATGATCTTCCCTCCACACCACTCAGGCATCCATTTCAAAGGATCAGAACCTGAGCTGCAATGAATCCATTAGGAGGAGAGCAAGCCCCTAATAGAATCAGAGTTCCACCTCCTTCACACTCGGTGAACAACAGTGAACTCCTTAAAGGTCAAATACTCTCGACTAAAATAGATAGGAATTGAACACTTAGCTCACACAAAGAAATGATGACGTTCCCTTAGATTAAGGAAATGCTGGGTTTATGTATTCTTTGGGCTGAAAGGAGTGTGGGAAGTGAGGGGAATGTTTGAACGAACTTGATTATGTATTAGGCCTCAGTTTTTCAAGACAATACAGGAAAATATTAGAAGTCAGATAGTGAACTGAACTGTAAAAGTCGCCAAACCCATTAAAGACACAGGTTATGTGGACAGTCATTCACTCCCGTCAAGCCCCGGGTGCACTATATCTTGGAGGTGCAGACTTGGTTGGGTTAAATTGCTTTCCCCAACATGATCGGATGATTAAGCCTTCTCAGCACTGATAGAAGAGCACCTGGTTCTCAATAGCTTAGCATAGCTGCAGCAGGATTCTCATAGTTAAGTAACTCTGGGTGCTTTTGGAATCAAGCCAATATATATATATTCTGTTTAGATTTTCTTGTATATTCCTAGAGAGGAATGTTACCCCTTAAAATGCCAACATTGCCTAGTATGTGTCATTGGGAGTTAAGGGAACCAGGTGCACAAGGGAAACCCAGAATGGGGGTTATTTCATGTTTCCAATAATTATTTCATTCTTCCTATTGTTTTTGGAGGCTTCAAGAGAAAAGAGTTGGCATGTCCCCTTCAAACTTTTGGAATGCTATTTTAAATTGAGGCTGTCTGTTTTTCCTTAGAGCTGACAAAATCTTACAGAAATTTTCAAGTCTGGCTTCTAGGTTGATTTGATAATATTCAAAAACTAAATTCACTTTCATATAAATACCAAAACATGTAAATTGATACTGTTAACTTTCTTAAAGACTGCAACTGCCTTGTCAACATAAGGTCAAAGCTGGCCTCTTCGGAAAAACCCTCCGAAGATGGCTGTAAAAATAAAATCGAAACAAATATCCAATTTCGGTGAATTATTTGTGAAAAGTGTTGATTTGTCGATGCCCAGCAGGAAGAGAAAAAGTGCAAACTGCTCTCACTAGCTACCATACACAAAATATTGTAAACACACACTCACCCAGCCCTTGGCAAGGACACTTTCCGAAGTGTGGTCTGTTACTTCCAAAGACAGGATGAGGCCTCAGAAAAACCGGAAGCAGGAAAAGGCAAAGTAGAGAATGGAAACCAGTGCAGGATCTGACCTCTGTTAATGGAGCATCAAAGGTGAAACTCTGTTTTACTTGGAAGCACACTCTCAAGCTGGCAGCAGGCATGGGATAGAAGGTGATGTGCTGAGTATTAGCAGAGTGCACAGCAGATGCTTGGCTGACAGAACTCAAAGAAATCAGCTCAAAATATCCCCACGATTGAATCTGAGACCAAGATCCGAGCTGCCAAATCTGAGCTAGCAGAGGCAGCGGAAAAAGCGGGGTAGGGCTTCGGATGATGGCTCTCGCACAACTCAGGGATCTAGAGTGCGTTGTGGGTTTTGGTGGGTACTTTCAAGAGAGCAAAGAGAATTGTGACCTCAGTGAGTCAGCAACCGCACAGGAGCGTGAGTTTCAGTTTATCGATATGTCCTATGGCCACATACACTGCATCTGAAGGACCAGGATCCAATTTGATATTTTGCCAATAGTGCACGTGTGGGGCTCAATCAGAAGTATCATGCTTCTGGACTGAGGGTTTTTGGGGCGTTGGGTTTGAAATCAGTATTAAAAAATTTAGTATCTGCTACATTCATAACCTGGATTGGAATTAAACTCTGGTTTGAGGTAGAGGATGAGGAACAGCTCTGTGGTTGCCTTCGTGAACCCATAACTCAAGAATGAGAGAACTATGAAGAGTGGTCAAAGTCCACAGCATGAGAAGGTGAAGCATTTCTTACAGAATTATCACCCAAATGCAGATGCTACATTTTGGACGGCACTGACAGGGTACTGCAACGAGGACACATAGGTCTGTCTGCGGGATCATCCCAGCATGCCCTGAAATATGACATCCATACATATGCTTCCTCTGGTGTTTCTGTAGACAGAGAAGCTCTGGGAAGAACTGGTAACATTGAGACATTCCCGTGGCAGTAGAAAGTACAAGCGCACTCTACATTGGCTGTTTTGCAGACACTTCAAAATGACATAGAGAAGAATGCAGAGCTGAAAACTTATAGAAGCTTCATTTCCACTAGAGGAAGTGCCCTGTGCCCTTTCAGAAGTGTGAGATTAGTGTAAAAAATTGAGGTTCTACTAATTGAAGCGGTATGGTGTGTTCATCACAAAAAATGCAACACCAGGATTTAAAGATATACCAGAAAACACACACAGGAACTGGACATGGCATCAAGGTCTAGGGAAAATTATCCTCACAGAAATACCATAGAATTGTGTACACCAAAGTGTCTAAAGTTTGCACTTAACAAAGCCCTATAATTCTATATTAAATACATGACAGTTCCTGATATTTATATTAAAAGAAGTATAGTAAAAGAAACAGGAAGTACAATTTTCAGTTCCAAAGAGATTGAAGGCCCAAAAAATAAGCTTTCAAACAACTAGACGGCAAAACGATACCAGAGCAAGCTCTGAAATTGGAGGTGAGGGAAACACTGATGAACCACAGTGCCTCAGAATAACAAAAGGCAGAATACCAGAAAAGGGGAAGAGAAACTGTAAACATGAACACAATAGTATCTGAAAACTCAATGAATGAGATAAATCTGGGCTAAGGTCAATCCTAAGCAGACTACATAATGCAAAGGGACTCGTGAATGACTGTGAGGACAGGGGAACAGATATCCCTTGATCAGAAGAAGACACAGGAAAGCAAGTGCAATCCAACGCTAACATCACTGTTGAAACCTGGGTGAAGACAAGGCAGGTAAGAATAAGACTCATAGGAATCCCAAATGGAAAAGCAAGAGATAAAATAATAAATTCTGAAATGGAATTTGTAGAAAAATCAAAATGAAACTTGCTGAAATCCAAGAAATTATCATCTATACGAATTCAGGAAGTACACAGCGTCCAAAAGAGGTGGAATACCAATAGACCAACAAGCAGCTGTAGAATTCAAATAAACAAACTTCATGATCATCCCAGTGATGTAAAATGCACCTCGAGGAAAGAAATTTAGTCACAACAGTACCTCCAGAGGGGTTTCACCTGATATCTCGGCAGAAATTTTGCAGCACGGGGAGGAGTGCCAGGACATAGACTATACCCTGAATGAGAAACAGCTGCAATCTAGGGTAGCCTATGCCAAATGACCGCCGTTTATAAAATCGGCAGAGCTAGGGAAATTCAATGACAGGCAAACCTTAAAAGAATTCAGCACTTTGAGACCGATCCTAATACAAAAATTGAGAATCCTACCCTGAGTAGAAAAGTAGCAAGATGAAATGGAAATAACAAAACCATTATTGCAAATGCAAGAAGAGCCTGAGTTGCAAAGAAGTAAGAAGAAGAAGGCAAGGAGGACCTCAAAATTCTAAAGATGAGAGAGGGTAGCAGAAAATCATAGGTGATTTTAAGCACTATCTTAGGTGAATCAGCTTACATGACTGTCTGATGCAAAACGAGAGATGCATGGCCTAATGTGTTTGCAAAACAAACAATCAGACAAAAACAAACACCAAAAGATTACAGCTGGCTTTCATATACCAAACAACCATGATTATTCAAGAAAAAATACTCAAAATGATGTCAAGGATCATTCAGCACGCATCGAACTATTATCGCTGTTACCATGTATTCAACAAACTTGTATTCTGAAAACAGACGCGTGCATTACTATTCATAAATACTGATCCAGAAGTGCATATCGTGAGCCAAACCAAATGACGGTTTTGAATAAGAGTGGGTCATAGAAAGGGATATAGACTTAGAAGTCTTCCAACAGGAAGAATGAATGACTAATTCTACCCTAGGTAGAGTAGAAATGGCATAAGCCTATAACAAAGACAAGTAGCTCTGCAAAACTGAACTAAGAGCAAAAGAGACAGACAGGAAAGTGCACGTAGGGATTGGTTTCATTTCTAGGAATTTCAGCCTCCATGAAACAAATGGATCCATGTTCTGAAAGTGTGGGTGTTTCAGCAGAAAGCAACAGACGGATATGTAATCTGGGTGAATGGATATTACACAAACATGTGTTTCCTTGAGTGGGTCTCCGTGTACTGTGAACTGTTAGAAAGTTTAAATAGGTGTGAATCCATAAACTGATCATGGACATTATTCCCTCCGTTTGTACTGTGTATACAGATCTGAACAAAATGAAAGAGGGAAGAGAAAAGGACAATGGGACCCTTCTGGATAGAATCACATTTCCCTTAGGAAACTCTCGTCTAATGCAGCTTCACCCCCAACACTGACTTGATGCATCAACCACTGGTGATGGCAGTTACCGGTTGGATTCCAGGTGGAATATTGGTGTGTACCACGAGGCTTGCTGCGGCTGGTGGATCCAACTTAACTGGGCAGTATTCTGTGGGTGGATCAGTTTGACGGTGGGTCTGCTGCCCTATGTGGAGATTGGCTAAGGTCTTTTGTTCGGGAATCTGAGTAAGTTCAAGATACTGTTGCCGCCTAAAAACCTGAGTTCATGGGTCAGTTTTCAGAATCTGAAAGGGCAGACAGTGGAAAATCTGAATGTCATCAGCTTACTGGTGAGGCTCCGAGGTATTTTCAGACTTGCCCAGTCCTGTTCACGTCGACTTTATGGGAGACACGAAGAGAAGCTGGCAGAAACACTTGCTGCATGGATTGAGGAGATGTGCGAACACATTGATGAAAGTTGTTCTGCTACAGTGTAGAATATCGGCATGGAAACATCTCTAGAGCATACCAGGCTCGAAAGACAGTCATGAGACCTACTGAACCTCGCTGATACTGGCAGAAACATAAGGAGAGTCAACGTGACCTTGAGAAAGTAACTCGATTCTCAGCTCCAAGAACGGGTCCAAGATTCCTGACGTCTAAAAGAGAAGAGATGGCAGAGATGATAAAAGCGCTCATGTTCTTGGAAGAGGTCGTGTGAATCCACTCATCCCAAGGGGCATTAATGAACCATTCAGACTGAAATGCAACAAGCCCTGGTAAGCCTATTCCCACGTTTGTGCCTAGCTATCAATCACATGCTCTTCCCTCCACACCACTCAGGCATCCATTTCAAAGGATCAGAACCTGAGCTGCAATGAATCCATTAGGAGGAGAGCAAGCCCCTTATAGAATCAGATTTCCTCCTCCTTCACACTCGTTGAACAACTGTGAAATCATTAAAGGTCAAATACTCTCGACTGAAATAGATAGGAATTGAATGCTTGGCTCATACAATGAAATGATGACGTTCCCTTAGATTAAGGAAATGCTGGGGTTATGTATTCTTTGGGCTGAAAGGAGTGTGGGAAGTGAGGGGAATCTTTGAATAAACTTGAATATGTATTAGGCCTCAGTTTTTCAAGACAGCACAGGAAAATATTAGAAGTCAGATAGTGAACTGAACTGTAAAAGTCACCAAACACATTAAAGACACAGGTTATGTGGACAGTCATTCACTTCCGTCAAGCCCCGGGTGCACTACATCTTGGAGGTGCAGACATGGTTGTGTTAAATTGCTTTCCCCAACATGATCGGATGATTAAGACTTCTCAGCACTGGTAGAAGAGCACCTGGTTCTCAATAGCCGAGCATATCTGCAGCAGGTTTCTCATAGTTAAATGCCTCTGGGTGCTTTTGGAATCAAGCCAAAATCTATATATTCTGTTTAGATTTCTTTGTATATTCCTAGAGAGTAATGTTACCCCTTGAAATGCCAACATTGCCTAGTATGTGTCATTGGGATTAAAGGGCACCAGTTGCACAAGGGAAACCCAGTATGGGAGTTATTTCATGGTTCCAATAGGTATTTCATTCTTCCTTTTGTTGTTGGAGGCTTCAAGAGAAAGTGTTGGCATTTCCCTTTCAAACTTTTGGACTGCTCTTTTACATTGAGACTGTCTGTTTTTCCTTAGAACTGAAAAATTCTTACAGAAATTTTCAAGTCTGGCTTCTAGGTAGATTTGGTAATTTTCAAAAACTAAGTTCTCTTTCATATAAATCTGAAAACTTATAAATTGATACTGTTAAATTTCTTAAAGAATGCAACTGCCTTGTCAACATAAGGTCAAAGCTGGAGTGTTCGGAAAATCCCTCCGATGATGGCTGTAAAAAAACGGAGCGAAACAAATATCAAATTTCTTTGAATTCTTTGTGAAAATTGTTGATATGTCGATGCCCAGTAGGAAGAGAACAAGTGCAAACTGCTCTCACTAGCTACCATACACAAAACATTGTAAACACACACTCACCCAGCCCTTGGCAAGGAAACTTTCCGAAGAGTGGTCTGTTATTTCCAAAGACAGGATGAGGCCTCAGAAAAACCGGAAGCAGGAAAAGGCAAAGTAGATAATGGAAACCAGTGCAGGATCTGACCACTGGTAATGGAGCATCAACGGTGAAACTCTGTTTTATTTGGAAGCACACTCTCAATCTGGCAGCAGGCATGGGTTTGAAGGTGATGTGCTGAGTATTAGCAGAGTGCACAGCAGATTATTGGCTGACAGAACTCAAAGAAATCAGCTCAAAATATCCCCACAATTGAATCTGAGACCAAGATCCGAGCTGCCAAATCTGAGTTAGCAGAGGCAGCGGAAAAAGCGGGGTAGGGCTACGGATGATGGCTCTCACACAACTCAGGGATCTAGAGTGCGTTGTGCGTTTTGGTGGGTACTTTCAAGAGAGCAAAGGGAAGTGTGACTTCAGTGAGACAGCAAACGCACTGGCGCATGAGGTTGAGTTTATCGAAATGTCCTATGACCACATCCACTGCATCTGCATGACCAGGGTCCAATTTGACATTTTGCCAATAGAGCACGTGTGGGGCTCAATCAGAGTTATCATGCATCTGGACTGAGGGTTCCTGGTGGCGTTGGGTTTGAAATCAGTATTAAAAGATTTAGGATCTGCTACATTCATAACCTGGATTGGGATTAAACTCTGGTTTCAGGCAGAGGATGAGGAACAGCTCTGTGGTTGCCTTCGTGAACACATAACTCAAGAATGAGAGAACTATGAAGAGTGGTCAAAGTCCACAGCATGAGAAGATGAAGCATTTCTAACAGCATTATCACCCAAACGCACATGCTACATTTTGGACGGCACTGACAGGTTCCTGCACCAAGTACACATAGGTCGGTGTACAGGATCATCCCAGTAGGCCCCGAAGTATCACATCCATACATATGCTTCCACTGGTGTTTCTGTAGACAGAGAAGCTCTGGGAAGAACTGGTAACATTGGGACATTCACATGGCAGTAGAAAGTACAAGCGCACTCCATTTTGGCTGTTTTTGAGACACTTCAAAATGACATACAGAAGAATGCAGAGCTGAAAACCTGTAGAAGCTTCATTTCCACTAGAGGAAGTGCCCTGTGCACTTTCAGAATTGTGAGATTAGTGTAATAAAAATGAGGTTCTACTAACTGAAACAGTATGGTGTGTTCATCACAACAAAGGCATCACCAGGATTTAGAGATATACCAGACAACACACACAGGAACAGGGCATGGCATCAAGGCCTAGGGAAAATTGTCCTCACAGAAATACCATGGAATTGCATACATCAATAAGTCTAAAATTTGCACTTAACCAAGCCCTATAAGTCTATATTTGATACATGATATTACCTGACTTGTAGAATAAAAGAAGTAAAGTAAAAGAAACAGAAAGTACCATTTTCAGTTCCAAAGAGATTGAAGGCCCAAAAAATAAGCTTTCAAACAACTAGACAGCAAAACGATAACAGAGCAAGCTCTGAAAATGGAGGTGAGGGAAACACTGATGTACCACAGTGCCTCAGAATCACAAAAGGCAAAATACCAGAAAATGGGAAGAGAAACTCTAAAGAAGTATCCAATAGTATCAGAAAACTCAATGGATGAGATAAAAACTGGGCTAAAGTCAATCCTAAGCAGACTACATAATGCAGAGGGACTCGTGAATGACTGTGAGGACAGGGGAATAGAAATCCCTCCATCAAATAAGACACAGAAAAGCAAGTGCAAACCAACGCTAACATCACTGTTGAATCCTGGGTTAAGACAAAGCAGGTAAGAATATGAATCATAGGATTCCCAAAAGGAAAAGCAAGTGATAATATAATAAATTCTGAAAAGGTATTTGTAGAAAAATCAGAATGAAATTGCTGAAAGCCAAGAAAGTAACATCTATACGAATTCAGGAAGTACACAGCATCCAAAAGAGGTGAAATACCAATAGAACAACAAGCAGCTGTAGAATTCAAATAAACAAACTTCATGATCATCCCAGTGATGTAAAATGCACCTCGAGGAAAGCAACTTAGTCACAACAGAACCTCCAGAGGGGTTTCAGCTGATATCTCGGCAGAAATTTTGCAGCACGGGGAGGAGTGCCAGGACATAGACCATATCCTGAATGAGAAAAAGCTGCAATCTAGTGTAGCCTATGAAAAATGACTGCCGTTTATAACAACGGCAGAGCTAGGGAATTTCACTGACCGGCAAACCTTAAAAGAATTCAGCAGTTTAAGACTGATCCTACAACAAAAATTGAGAATCCTACCCTGAGTAGAAAAGTAGCAAGATGAAATGGAAATAACAAAACCATTATTGCAAAGCAAGAAGAGCCTGAGTTGCAAAGAAGTAAGAAGAAAAAGGCAAGGAGGACATCAAAATCCTAAAGATGGGAGAGATTAGCAGGAAATCATAGTTGATTTTAAGCACTATCATAAGTGAATCAGCTTTCATGACTGTCTGAAGCAAAAGGAGTGACGCATGGCCTAATGTGTTTGCAAAACTATCAGACATACAAACACCAAAAGGTTACAGTTGGCTGACGTATACCAAACAACCATGATTATTCAAGACAATATAATCAAAGTGATGTCAAGGATCCTTCAGCACGCATCGACCTATTATCATTGTTAGCATGTACTCAACACACTTGTATTCCAAAAACAGACGCGTGCTTTACTATTCATAGATACTGATCCAGAAGTGCATATCGTGAGCCAACCCAAATGACGGTTTTGAATAAGAGTGGGTCAGAGAACGGGATATAGACTTACAAGTCTTCCAACAGGATGAACGAATGCCTAATTCTACCCTACGTAGAGAAGAAATGGCCTAAGCCTATAACAAAGACAAGTAGCTCTGCAAAACTGTACTAAGAGCAAAAGAGACAGACAGGAAAGTGCACGTAGGGATTGGTTTCATTTCTAGGAATTTCAGCCCCCATGAAACAAATGGATCCATGTTCTGAGAGTGTGGGTGTTTCAGCAGAAAGCAACAGACGGATATGTAATCTGGGTGAATGGATATTACACAAACATGAGTTTCCTTGAGTGGGTCTCTGTGTACTATGAACTTTTAGAAAGTATAATAAGTGTGAATTCATAAAATGATCATGGACACACTTCCCTCCTTTTGTACTGTGTATACAGATCTGAACATTAGGAAAGAGGGAAGAGAAAAGGACAATGGGACCCTTCTGGATAGAATCATATTTCCTTTAGGAAACTCTCGTCTAATGCAGCATCACCCCCAACACGGACTTGATGCGTCAACCACTGGGGATGGCACTTACCGTTTGGATTCAAGGTGGAATTTTGTTGTGTACCACGAGGCGTGTTGCGGCTGGTGGATCCAAGGTAACTGGGCAGAATTCTGTGGGTGGGTCAGTTTAATATTGGGTCTGCTAACCTATGTGGAGATTGGCTTAAGTCTTTTGTTCGGGAAGCTGAGTAAGTTCGAGGTACTGCTGCTGCCCAGAGACCTGGGTTCACAGGTCAGTTCCGAGAATCTGAAAGGGCAGACAGTGGAAAATCTGCCTGTCTTCAGATTACTGGTGAGGCTCCGAGTTTTTTTCAGACTTGCCCAGTCCTGTTGACGTCGACTTTATGGGAGACACGAAGAGAAGCTGGCCGAAACACTGGCTGCATGGATTGAGGAGATGTGCGAACACATTGATGAAAGTTGTTCTGCTACAGTGGAGATTATCGGCTTGGAGACATCTCTAGAGCATACCAGGCTCGAAATACATTCATGAGACCTACTGAACCTCGGTGATACTGGAAGAATCATTCGGAGAGTAAACGTGCCCTTGAGAAAACTACTCGATTCTCTGCTCCAAGAACGGGTCCAATATTCCTGACGTCTAAAAGAGAAGAGATGGCAGAGATGATAAAAGCGCTCATGTTCTTGGAAGAGGTCATGAGAATCCACACATCCCAAGGGGCATTTAAGAATCATTCAGACCGAAATGCACCAAGCCCAGGTAAACCTATACCCACGTTTGTGCCTAGCTATCAATCACATGCTCTTCCCTCCACTCTACTCAGGCTTCCATTTCAATGGATCAGAACCTGAGCTGCTATGAATCCAGTAGGAGGAGAGCAAGCCCCTACTAGAATCAGTGTTCCTCCTCCTTCACACTCGGTGAACAAGAGTGAACTCCTTAAAGGTCATATAATCTCCACTAAAATAGATAGGAATTTAATCCTTAGCTCACACAAAGAAATAATGACCTTTCCGTAGATTCAGGAAATGCTGGGTTTATGTATACTTTGGGCTGAAAGGAGTGTGGGAATTGAGGGGAATCTTTGAGTGAACTTGAATATGTTTTAGGCCTCAGATTTTCATGACAGTACAGGAAAATATTAAAATTCAGATAGTGAACTGAAATTTAAAAGGCACCAATCACAATAAGACACAGGTTATGTGGACATTCATTCACTTCCTGCAAGCTCCGTGTGCACTATATCTTGCAGGTGCAGATTTGGTTGTGTTAAATTGCTTTACCCAACATGATCAGATGATTAAGACTTCTCAGCACTGATAGAAGAGCACCTGGCTCTCAATAACATAGCATAGCTGCAGCAGGATTCTCATAGTTAAATGCCTATAGGTGCTTTTGGAATCAAGCCTAAATGTATATATTCTGTTTAGATTTTCTTGTATATTCCTAGAGAGGAATGTTACCACTTGAAATGCCAGCATTGCCTAGTATGTGTCATTGGGAATAAAGGGCACCAGGTGCAAAAGGGAAACCCAGGTTGGGGGTTATATCATGGTTCCAATAGTTATTTCATTGTTCCTTTTGTTGTTGGAGGCTTCAAGAGAAAAGGGTTGGCATGTCCCCTTCAAACTTTTGGACTGCTATTTTACATTGAGACTGTCTGTTTTTTCCTTAGTGCTGACAAATTCTTACACATGTTGTCAAGTCTGGCTTCTAGGTTGATTTGGTAATTTTCAAAAACTAACTTCACTTTCATATAAATCCCAAAACACATAAATCGATACTATAAAACTTCTTAAAGACTACAACTGCCTTGTCATCATAAGGTCAAAGCTGGTGTCTTCAGACAAACACTCCGACCATGGCTGTAAAGAAAATGGAGCGAAACAAATATACAATTTCTGTGAATTTTTTGTGAAAAGTGTTGATTTGTCGATGCCCAGTAGGAAGAGAACAAGTGCAAACTGCTCTCACTAGTTACCATAAACATAATATTGTAAACACACACTCACCCAGCCCTTGGCAAGGACACTTTCCGAAGAGTGGTCTGTTACTTCCAAAGACAGGATGAGGCCTCAGAAAAACCGGAAGCAGGAAAAGGCAAAGTAGAGAATGGAAACAAGTGCAGGATCTGACCTCTGGTAATGGAGCATCAAAGGTGAAAATCTGTTTTCCTTGGAAGCACACTCTCAAGCGGGCAGCAGGCATGGGCTTGAAGGTGATGCGCTGAGTGTAAGAAGAGTGTACAGCAGAATCTTGACTGACAGAATTCAAAGAAATCAGCTCAAAATATCCCCAAATTTGAATCTGAGACCAAGATCCGAGCTGCCAAAACTGAGCTAGCTGAGGGAGCGGAAAAAGAGGAATAGGGCTACGTATGATGGCTCTCGTTCAACTCAGGGATCGAGAGTGCGTTGTTGGTTTTGGTGGGTACTTTCAATAGAGCAAAGAGAACTGTGACGCCAGTGAGACAGCAACCGCACTGGCGCGTGAGGTTGAGTTTATCGATATGTCCTATGGCCACATCCACTGCATCTGCAGGACCAGGGTCCAATTTGACATTTTGCAAGTAGAGCACGTGCGGGGCTCAATCAGAGGTATCATGCATCTGGACTGAGGGTTCCTGGGGGCGTTGGGTTTGAAATCAGTATTAAGAGATTTAGGATCTGCTACATTCATAACCTGGATTGGGATTACACTCTGGTTTGAGGCAGAGGATGCGGAACAGCTCTGTGGTTGCCTTCGTGAACCCATTACTCAAGAATGAGAGAACTAGGAAGAGTGGTCAAAGTCCACAGCATGAGAAGATGAAGCATTACTTACAGCATTATCACCCAAATGCAGATGCTACATTTTGGACGGCATGAACCCATTACTCAATAATGGGAGAAATAGGAAGAGTGGTCAAAGTCCACAGCATGAGAAGATGAAGCATTTCTTACAGCATTATCACCCAAATGCAGATGCTACATTTTGGACGGCACTGACAGGGTACTGAACCGAGGACACATAGGTCGGTCTGCGGGATCATCCCAGCAGGCCCTGAATTATGACATGCATACATATGCTTACACTGGTGTTTCTGTATACAGAGAAACTCTGGGAAGAACTGGTAACATTGGGACATTCCCATGGCAGTAGAAAGTACAAGCGCACTCAATGTTGGTTGTTTTGGAGACACTTCAAAATGACATACAGAAGAATGCAGAGCTGAAAACCTATTGAAGCTTCATTTCCACTAGAGGAAGTGCCCTGTGCCCCTTCAGAAGTGTGAGATTAGTGTAAAAAAATGAGTTTCTACTAACTGAAACAGTATGGTTTGTTCATCACAACAAAGGCAACACCAGGATTTAGAGATATACCAGACAACACACAGGAACAGGGCATGGCATCAAGGTCTAGGGAACATTGTCCTCACAAAAATACCATGGAATTGCATACACCAAAGAGTCAAAAATTTGCACTTAACCAAGCCCTATAAGTCTGTATTAAATACATGATAATACCTGACCTGTAGAATAAAAGAATTTTAGTAAAAGAAACAGGAAGTACAATTTTCAGTTCCAAAGAAATTGAAGGCCCAAAAAATAAGCTTTCAAACAACTAGACGGCAAAACGATACCAGAGCAAGCTCTGAAAATGGAGGTGAGGAAATCACTGATGAACCACAGTGCTTCAGAATCACAAAAGGCAGAATACCAGAAAAGGGGAAGAGAAACTCTAAAGAAGAACCCAGTAGTATGAGAAAACTCAATCGATGTGATAAAAACTGGGCTAAAGTCAATCCTAAGCAGACTAAATAATGCAGAGTGACTCGTGAATGACTGTCAGGACAGGGGAACAGAAATCCCTCCATCAGAAGAAGACACAGAAAAGCAAGTGCAAACCAACGGTAACATCACTGTTGAATCCTGGGTTAAGTCAAAGCAGGTAAGAATAGGAATCATAGGATTCCCAAATGGAAAAGCAAGTGATAAAATAATAAATTCTTGAAAAGAATTTGTAGAAAAATCAGAATGAAACTTGCTGAAAGCCAAGAAATTATCATCTATACGAATTCAGGAAGTACACAGCATCCAAAATAGGTGTAATACAAATAGACCAAAAAGCAGCTGTATAATTCAAATAAACAAATTTCGTGATCATCCCAGTGATGTAAAATGCACCTCGAGGAAAGCAACTTAGTCACAACAGAACCTCCAGAGGGGTTTCAGCTGATATCTCGACAGAAATTTTGCAGCACGAGGAGGAGTGCCAGGACATAGACCATATCCTGAAAGAGAAAAAGCTGCAATCTAGGGTAGCCTATGCCAAATGACCGCCGTTTATAACAACGGCACAGCTAGGGAATTTCATTGACAGGCAAAACTTAAAAGAATTCACCAGTTTGAGACTGATCCTACAACAAAAATTGAGAATCCTACCCTGAGTAGAAAAGTAGAAAGATGAAATGGAATTAACAAAACCATTATTGCAAATGCAGGAAGAGCCTGAGTTGCAAAGAAGGAAGAAGAAGAAGGCAAGGAGGACCTCAAAATCCTAAAGATGGGAGAGAGTAGCAGGAAATCATAGTTGATTTTAAGCACTATCTTAAGTGAATCAGCTTACATGACTGTCTGTCTGAAGCAAAATGAGAGATGCATGGCCTAATGTGTTTGCAAAACAATGAAACAAACAAACACCAAAAGGTTACAGTTGGCTGACATATACCAAACAACCATGATTATTCAAGACAAAATACTCAAAGTGATGTCAAGGATCCTTCAGCACGCATCGAACTATTTTCGCTTTTAGCATGTATTCAACACACTTGTATTCCAAAAACAGACGCGTGCATTACTATTCATAGATACTGATCCAGAAGTGCATATCTTGAGCCAACCCAAAAGACGGTTTTGAATAACAGTGGGTCAGAGAACGGGATATAGACTTACAAGTCTTCCAACAGGATGAACGAATGCCTAATTCTACCCTACGTAGAGAAGAAATGGCATAAGCCTATAACAAAGACAAGTAGCTCTGCAAAACTGTACTAAGAGCAAAAGAGACAGACAGGAAAGTGCACGTTGGGTTTGGTTTCATTTCTTGGAATTTCAGCCCCCATGAAACAAAAGGATCCATGTTCTGCGAGTGTGGGTGTTTCAGCAGAAAGCAACAAACGGATATGTAATCTGGGTGGATGGATATTACACAAACATGAGTTTCCTTGAGTGGATCTCCGTGTACTGTGAACTGTTAGAAAGTATAATAGGTGTGAATCCATAAACTGATCATGGACACACTTCCCTCCGTTTGTACTGTGTATACAGATCTGAACAAAAGGAAAGAGGGAAGAGAAAAGGACCATGGGACCCTTCTGGATAGAATCACATTTCCTTAGGAAACTCTCGTCTAATGCAGCATCACCCCCAACACGGACTTGATGCATCAACCACAGGGGATGGCACTTACCTGTTGGATTCCAGGTGGAATGTTGGTGTGTATCACGAGGCGTGTTGCGGCTGGTGGATCCAAGGTAAATGTGCAGAATTCTGTGGGTGGATCAGTTTGATGGTGGGTCTGCTGCCCTATGTGGAGATTGGCTTAGGTCTTTTGTACGGGAAGCTGTTTAAGTTCGAGATACTGCTGCTGCCCAGAGACCTGAGTTCACGGGTCAGTTTCCAGAATCTGAAAGGGCAGACAGTGGAAGATCTGCCTGTCATCAGCTTAATGGTGAGGCTCTGAGATATTTTCAGACTTGCCCAGTCCTGTTGACGTCGACTTTATGGGAGACACGAAGAGAAGCTGGCAGAAACACTGGCTGCATGGATTGAGGAGATGTGCGAAAACATTGATGAAAGTTGTTCTGCTACAGTGGAGAATATCTGCATGGAGACATCTCTAGAGCATACCAGGCTCGAAAGACATTCATGAGACCTACTGAACCTCGCTGATACTGGCAGAATCATACGGAGAGTCAACGTGACCTTGAGAATATTACTCGATTATCTGCTTCAAAAACGAGTCCAAGATTCCTGACGTCTAAAAGAGAAGAGATGGCAGAGATGATAAAAGCGCTCATTTTCTTGGAAGTGGTCGTGAGAATCCACACATCCCAAGGGGCATTTAAGAATCATTCAGACCGAAATGCACCAAGCCCAGGTAAGCCTATTCCCACGTTTGTGCCCAGATATCAATCACATGCTCTTCCCTCCACTCCACTCAGTCATGCATTTCAATGGATCAGAACCTGAGCTGCAATGAATCCAGTAGGAGGAGAGCAAGCCCCTACTAGAATCAGAGTACCTCCTGCTTCACACTCGGTGAACAACTGTGAAATCCTTAAAGGTCAAATACTCTCGACTAAAATAGATACGAATTGAATACTTAGCTCACACAATGAAATGATGACCTTCCCCTAGATTCAGGAAATGCTGGGGTTATGTATTCTTTGAGCTGAAAGTAGTGTGGGAAGTGAGGGGAATGTTTGAACGAACTTGAATATGTATTAGGCCTCAGTTTTTCAAGACAGTACAGGAAAATATTAGAAGTCAGATAGTGAACTGAACTGTAAAATCGCCAAACAAATTAAAGACAAAGGTTATGTTGACAGTCAGTCACTTCCGTCAAGCCCCGGGTGCACGATATCTTGGAGGTGCAGACTTGGTTGTGTTAAATTGCTTTGCCCAACATGATTGGATGATTAAGCCTTCTCAGCACTGATAGAAGGGCACCTGGTTCTTAATAGCCTAGCATAGCTGCAGCAGGCTTCTCATAGTTAAATGCCTCTAGGTGCTTTTCGAATCAACCTTAAATATATATATTCTGTTTAGATTTTCTTGTATATTCCTAGAGAGGTATGTTACCCCTTGAAATGCCAACATTGCTTAGTATGTGTCATTGGGATTAAAGGGCACCAGGTGCACAAGTGAAACAAAGGATGGGGGTTATTTCATGGTTCCAATAGTTATTTCATTGTTTCCTTTGTTGTTGGAGGCTTCAAAAGGAAAGTTTTGGCATGTCCCCTTCAAAGTTTTGGACTGTTATTTTACATTGAGACAGTCTGTTTATCCCTTAGAGCTGACAAAATCTTACAGAAACTGTCAAGTGTGGCTTCTAGGTTGATTTGGTTATTTTCAAAATCTAACTTCACCTTCATATAAATCCCAAAACATGTAAATTGATACTGTTAACTTTCTGAAAGGCTGCACCTGCCTTATCAACATAAAGTCAATGCTGGAGTCTTCAGAAAATCCCACCGACGATGGCTGTAAAGAAATCGGAGCGAAACAAATATCCTATTTCTGTGAATTATTTGTGAAAAGAGTTGATTTGTCGATGCCCAGTAGGAAGAGAACCAGTGCAAACTGCTCTCACTAGCTACCATAAGCAAAACATGGTAAACACACACTCACCCAGCCCTTGGCACAGGACACTTGCCTAAGAGTGTTCTGTTACTTCCAAAGACAGGATGAGGCCTCAGAAAAACCGGAAGCAGGAAAAGGCAAAGTAGAGAATGGAAACAAGTGCAGGATCTGACCTCTGGTAATGGAGCATCAAAGGTGAAACTCTGTTTTCCTTGGAAGCACACTCTCAAGCGGGCAGCAGGCATGGGATTGAAGGTGATGCACTGAGTGTTAGAAGAGTGCACAGCAGATGCTTGGCTGACAGAACTCAAAGAAATCAGCTCAAAATATCCCCACAATTGAATCTGAGACCAAGATCCGAGCTGCCAAATCTGAGCTAGCAGAGGCAGCGGAAAAAGAGGGATAGGGCTAAGGATGATTGCGCTCGCATAACTCAGGGATCTAGAGTGCGTTGTGGGTTTTGGTGGGTACTTTCAAGAGAGCAAAGGGAACTGTGACCTCAGTTAGACAGCAACCGCACTGGCGCATGAGGTTGAGTTTTTCGATATGTCCTATGGCCACATCCACTGCATCTGCAGGACCAGGGTCCAATTTGACATTTTGCCAATAGAGCACGTGTGGGGCTCAATCAGAGTTATCATGCATCTGGACTGAGGGTTCCAGGGGGCGTTGGGTTTAAAATAAGTATTAAAAGATTTAGGATCTGCTACATTCATAACCTGGATTGGGATTACAGTCTGGTTTGTGGCAGACGATGCGGAACAGCTCTGTGGTTGCCTTCATGAACACATTACTCAAGAAAGGGAGAAATAGGAAGAGTGGTCAAAGTCCACAGCATGAGAAGATGAAGCATTTCTTACAGCATTATCACCCAAATGCAGATGCTACATTTTGGACGGCACTGACAGGGTACTGCACCGAGGACACAAAGGTCGGTCTGCGGGATCATCCCAGCAGGCCCTGATGTATGACATCCATACATATGCTTCCACTGGTGTTTCTGTAGACAGAGAAGCTCTGGGAAGAACTGGTAACAATGGGACATTCCCATGGCAGTAGAAAGTAGAAGCGCACTCTATGTTGGCTGTTTTGGAGACACTTCAAAATGACATACAGAAGAATGCAGAGCTGAAAACCTATAGAAGCTTCATTTGCACTAGAGGAAGTGCCCTGTGCCCTTTCAGAATTGTGCAATTAGTGTAATAAAAATGAAGTTCTACTAACTGAAACAGTATGGTGTGTTCATCACAACAAATGCATCACCATCAATTAGAGATATACAAGAAAACACACACAGGAACAGGGCATGGCCTCAATATCTAGGGAAATTTGTCCTCACAGAAATATTATGGAATTGCGTACACCAAAGGGTCTAAATTCTTCACTTAACCAAGCCTTATAAGTCTATATTAAATACCTGATTTTACTTGACGAAGATAGAAAAAGAAATATAGTAAAAGAAACAGGAAGTACCATTTCAGTTCCAAAGAGATTGAAGGCCCAAACAATAAGCTTTCAAGCAACTAGATGCAAAACTCTACCAGAGCAAGCTTTGAAAACGGAGGTGATAAAATCACTGTAGTACAACAGAGTCTCAGAAACACAAAAGTCAGAATACCAGAAAAGGGGAAGGGAAACTCTAGAGAAGAACCAAATAATATCAGAAAACTCAATGGATGAGATAATAACTGGGCTAAAGTCAGTCCTAAGCAGACTAGATAATGCAGAGGGACTCGTGAATGACTGTGAAGACAGGGGAACAGAAATCCCTCGATCAGATAAAGACATAGAAAAGCAAGTGCAAACCAACGCAAACATCACTGTTGAATCCTGGTGTAAGACAAAGCATGAAAGAATAGGATTCATAAGAGTCCCAAAAGGAAAAGCAAGAGATAAAATAAAAAATTCTGAAAAGGTGTTTGTAGAAGAATCACAATGAAACATGCTGAAAGCCAAGAAAGGATCATCTATACGAATTCAGGAAGTACACAGCATCCAAAGGAGGTGAAATCCCAATACACCAACAAGCAGCTGTAGAATTCAAATAAACAAAGTTCATGATCATCCCAGTGATCTAAAATGCACCTCGAGGAAAGCAACTTAATCACAATAGAACCTCCAGTGGGGTTTCAGCTCATATCTCGGCAGAAATTTTGCTGGACAGGGAGGAGTGCCAGGACATAGGCCATATCTTCAATGAGAAAAAGCTGCAATCTACGGTAACCAATGCCAAATGACCGCCGTTTCTAAGAACGGCAGAGCTAGGGAATTTCACTGACCAGCAAATCTTAAAAGAATTCAGCAGTTTGAAACTGATCCTAAAACACAAGTTGAGAATCCTTCCCTGAGTAGAAATGTAGCAAGATGAAATGGAAATAAGAAAACCACTATTGGAAATGCAAGAAGAGCATGAGTTGCAAAGAAGAAACAAGAAGAAGGCAAGGAGGACATCAAAATCCTAAAGATGGGAGAGGGTAGCAGGAAATCATAGGTGATTTTAAGCACTATCTTAAGTGAATCAGCTTATATTATTGTCTGTCTGAAGCAAAAGGAGAGATGCATGGCCTAATGTGTTTGCAAAACAAACAAACAATCAAACAAACACCAAAAGGTTACAGTTGGCTGACATATACAAAAGAACCATGATTATTCGATACAAAATACTCAAAGTGATGTCAAGGATCATTCAGCACGCACCGACCCAGTATGGCGGCTAGCATGTACTCAACACACTTGTATTCGGAAAACAGATGCGTGCATTCATATTCATAAATATTGATTCATAAGTGCATATCGTGACCCAAAACAAATGACGGTTTTGAATATGATTGGTTCATAGAACGTGATATACACTTACAAGTCTTCCAACAGGATGAACGAATGTCATATTCTACCTTACGTAGAGAAGAAACGGCATAAGCCTATAGCAAAGACAAGTAGCTCTGCCAAACTGTACTAAGAGCAAAAGAGACAGACTACAAAGGGCACATTGGGATTGGTTTCACTTCGAGGAATTTCAGCCCCCATGAAACAAATGGATCCATGATCTGAGAGTGTGGATGTTTCAGCAGAAAGCAACAGACGGATATGTATTCTGGGTGAATGGATATTACACAAACATGACTTTACTTTAGTGGGTCTCCGTGTAATGTGAACTGTTAGAAAGTATCAAGACGTGTGAAAACATAAACTAAAAATGGACACACTTCCCTCCGTTTGTACTCTGTATACAGTCTGGACCAAAGAAAAGCGGGAAGAAAAAAGGACGATTGGACGCCAGTGGATTGAATCACGTTTCCCTTAGGAACCTCTAGTCTAATGCAGCCCCTCCCCCAACACTGAAATAATGCATCAACCATTGGGGATGGCAGTTACCGGATGGAATTCCAGAAGGAATGTTGCTGTGTACTGCGAGGCTTGTTGTGGCTGATGGAACCAAGGTACCTGGGCAGAATTCTGTGGGTGGATCAGTGTGATGGAGGGTCTGCCGCCCTCTGTGGAGCTTGGCTTTGGTCTTTTGCTCGGGAAGCTGTGCAAGTTCGAGTTACTGCTGCTGCCCAAAGACCTGAGTTCACGGGTCAGTTTCCAGAATCTGAAAGGGCAGACAGTGGAAGATCTGCCTGTCATCAGCATACTAGTGAGGCTCAGAGTTACTTCCAGACTTGCCCAGTCCTGTTGAAGTCGACTTTATGGGAGACACGAAGAGAACCTGGCAGAAAAGTTGGCTGGATGGATTGAGCTGAGATGCGAACATATTGATGAGAGTTGTTCTGCTACAATGGAGAATACCGGCATGGAGGCTTCTCTAGAGAATTCCAGGCTCGAAATTCTTTCATGAGAAATACTGAACCTCGGTGATACTGGTAGAAATATACGGAGTGTCAACGTGCACTTGAGAAAGTTACTCAATTCCCTGCTTCAAGAACGGGTCCAAGATTCCTGACGTCTATAAGAGAAGAGATGGCAGAGATGATAAAAGCGCTCATGTTCTTGGAAGTGGTCACGAGAATCCACAGGTCCCAAGGGGCATTTACAAACCATTCAGACCAAAATGCACCAAGCCCAGGTAAGCCTTTTCCCAGGTTTGGGCATAGCTATCAGGCACTTGCACTTCCCACCCCTCCACTCAGTCATCCATTTTAAAGAATCAGATCCTGAGCTGCAATGAAGCCAGTAGGAGAAGAGCAAGCCCCTCCTAGAATCAGAGTTCCTCCAACTTCACACTCTGTGAAGAATGGTGAATTCCTTAAAGGTCAAATACTCTCGACTAAAATAGATAGGAATTTAATACTCAGCTCACACAAAGAAATGATGACCTTCCCGTAGATTCAGCAAATGCTGTGGTTAAGTGTTTTTCGGGTGAAGGGAGTGTGGTAGGTGAGGGGAATCTTTGACTGAACTTAAAAATGTATTAGGCCTCAGTATTTCAAGACAGTATAGTCAAATATTATAAGTCAGATAGTGAACTGAACAGTAAAATTCGTGAAAGATATTAAAGACACAGGTTATGTGGGGCATCTTTCCCTTCAGACAAGCCCCGGGTGCACGATATCATGGGGGTGCACACTTGGTTGTGTGAAATTTATTTACCCAATATGATCGGATGATTAAGCGTTCTCATCAATGATAGAAGAACAATTGGTTCTCAATTGCCTAGCAGAGCTGCAGCAGGGTTCTCATAGCTAAAATGCCTCTAGGTGCTTTGGAATCAAGCCTAAATGTATAATTTTGTTTGGTTTTTCTTGTATTTTCCTAAAGAGGAATGTTACCCCTTGAAATGCCAACATTGGCCAGTATGTGTCATTGTGAGTAAAGGGAACCACATGCACAAGGGAAACCCAGGTTCTCGGTTATTTCGTGGTTCCAATAGGTACTTCATGGTTCCGGTTGGTGTTGGAGGCTTCAACAGTAAATAGTTGACATATCCCCTTCAAATTATTGGACAGTGATTTTACTTTATAACTGTCTATATTTTTCTTATAGTTGACATAATGTTACAAAATTGACAGGTCTGGCATCTAGGTGGATTTAGTATGTTTCAAAATCTACCTTCATTTTCTTATAAATCCCAAAACATGTAAATCAATTCTATTAAACTTCTTAAAAACTGCAACTGAGTTATCAACACAATGTGAAAATTGGAGGCTACGGACAAACCCTCCCACCATGGCTGCATATTAAACAGAGCTAAACAAACATCAAAATTCTGTGAATTATATCTGTAAACTGTTGATTTATCGATGCCCAGTTGGCAGAGAACCAGTGCAACCTGCGCTCACTCCCACCCATGTACACAGCAATGTAAACATCCACTCACCCAGCCCTTGGCACAGGACACTTTCCGAAGTGTGGTCTGTTACTTCCAAAGACAGGATGAGGCCTCAGAAAACCTGGAAGCAGGAGAAGGCAAAGTAGAGAATGGAAATCTGTGCAGGATCTGACCTCTGCTGATGGAGCAGCAAAGGTGAAACTCTCTTTTACTTGGACGCACACTCTCAAGCGGACAGCACAGATGGGATTGTAGGTAATGCGCTGAGTGTTAGAAGAGTGCACAGCAGATGCTTGGCTGACATAACTCATAGAAATCAGCACAAAATATCCCCACAATTGATTCTGAGACAAAGAACCGATCTGCCAAATTTGAACCAGCAGAGGCAGCGGAAAATGAGGTATAGAGCTACAGATAATGGCACACGCTGAGTCTCAGGGATCTGGAGTGCATTGTGGGTTGTGGTGGGTTCTATCAAGAGAGCAAACCGACCTGTTACCCCATTAAGTAAGCAACCACATTGGCGTGTGAGGTTGAGTTTTTCGATATGTGCCATGGCCACATACACTGCATTTTGCAGGCCCAGGATCAATTTGGCATTTTGCCAATAGAGCACGTGTGGGGCTCAATCAGAGTTGTCGTGCATCTGGTCTGAGGGATTCAGTGGCCCTTGGGCTTGAAATCAGTATGAAAACCTTTAGGATCTGCTACAGTCATAACCTGGACAGGGATTATGGATTGGTTTGAGGAAGAGAATTCGGTACAGCTCTGTGGTTGCATTCGTGCACCCATGACCCAAGGATGAGGGATCAAGGAAGAGTGGTCAAAGTCCACAACGTGAGAAGTTGAAGCATTTCCTTCAGCATTATCTCCCAAATGCAGATGCTACATTTTGGATGGCACTGACATGGTACTGCACAGAGGACACAAAGATCGGTCTGCGGGATCATTCAAGCAGGCCCTGATGTATGACATCCATACATATGTTTCCACTGGTGTTTCTGTAGACAGAGGAGCTCTGGGAAGAACTGGTAACGTTGGGACATTCCCATGGCAATAGAAAGCACAAGCACACTCTCAGTTTGCTGTTTTGGAAAGACTCCAATATGACATACAGCAGAATGCCGTGCTGAAAACCTTTAAGCTTCATTTCCAGAACAGGAAGTGTACTCTGCACTTTCAGAATTGTGAGGTAAGTGCAATAAAACGAAGTTTTACTAATTGAAAAAATATGGTGTGTTCATCACAACAAAGGCAACACCAGCAATTAGAGATATACCAGACAACACACACAGGAACAGGACATGGCATCAATGCCTAGGGAAAATTGCCCTCACAGAAATATCATGGAACTTTGTACACCCAATGGTCTAAAATTTTCACTTAACAAAGCCCTATAAATCTATATTAGATATCTGATATTACTTGACCAGTAGAGATAAAGAAGTATAGTAAAAGAAACAGGAAGTACCATTTTCAGTTCCAAAGTGTTTGAAGGCCCAAAAAATAAGCTTTCAAACATCTAGACTGCAAAACGCTACCAGAGCATGTATTGAAAACTGAGGTGAGGAAAACATGAAGTACAACAGTGTCTCAGAATCACAAAAGGCAGTTATCCAGGAAAGGGGAAGAGAAACTCTAAAAACGAGCCAAATAATATCAGAAAACTCAAGGATGAGATAATATCAGGGCTAAAGTCAGTCCAAAGCAGACTTGATAATGCAGACGGACTCGTGAAAGACTGTGAAGACAGGGGAACAGAAATCCCTCGATCAGAAGAAGACATAGAAAAAGAAGTGCAACCCAATGCAAACATTGCTGTTGAAGCCTGGGGTAAGACAAAGCATGAAAGAGTAAGATTCGTAAGAGTCCCAGATGGAAAAGCAAGATTAACAAAAAAAGTCTGAAAAGATATTTGTAGAAAAATCAGACTGTAACTTGCTGAAAGACAAGAAAGAATGAGGTATACGAAATCAGAAAGTACACATACCAAAGGAGTTGGAAACCCAATACACCTACATTCAGCAGTATTATTCAAATCAACAAAGTTCATGATCAACCGAGTGATTTTAAATGCATCTAGAGGAAAACAACTTAGTCACAACACTACCTCCAGAGGGGTTTCAGCTTATATTTCGAGAGGAATATTGCAGGATAGAAGGAGTGACAGGACATAGACCAAATCCTGAATAAGAAAAAGCTGCAATCTATGGTAGCCTATGCTACAAGACTGCCATTCCTATTAAAGGCAGAGCTAGATAATTTCACAGACCGGCAAAACTTAGAAGAATTCAGCAGTTAGGAACTTATCCTTAAAGGAAGATTGAGAATTCCACCCTGAATCGAAAAGTAGCAAGTAGAAATGTAAATAAGAAAACCATTATTGGAAATGCAAGAAGAGCAATGAGTTTCAAAGAATAAACAAAAAGGCAATGAGGAAATCAAAATCCTGAAGATGGAAGTGGGGAGCAGGAAATCATAGGTGATTTTCAGCACTATACTAAGTAAATCAGCTTACATAACTCTCTGAAGCAAACGGAGAGATTCATGGCGTAATGTGTTTGCAAAACAAACAACAAGCAAACAAACAATCAAACAAATAAACACAAAAAGTGTACGGTTGGCTGACATCTATCCAAAGGAAACATGATAATTCAAAATAAATTACTCAAAGTGATGTCAAGGATGATTCAGCCTGCATTGACCCAGTATCGAGGCTTGCATGTAATCAACACACATGTATTCAGAACACAGACGCGTGCATTAATATTCATAAATATTGATTCAAAAGAGCATATCGTGACGTAACCCAAATACCGATTTTGAATAAGATGGAGTCATAGTCCGTGATATAGGTTTACAAGTCTTCCAACAGGAACAATGAATGGCATATTCAACCCTACGTAGAGAATAAATGGCATACACCTATAACAAAGACTAGTAGCTCTGCAAAACTGTACTAAGAGCAAAAGAGACTGACAGGAAAGTGTACATTGGGATTGGTTTCACTTCTAGGAATTTCAGCCCCCATGAAACAAATGGATCCAATTTCTGAGAGAGTGTGTATTTCAGCAGAAAAGCAACAGACGGATATGCATTGTGGGTGAATGGATATTACACAAACAAAAGATTCTTATAGTGGGTCTTTGTGTAATGTTAACAGTTAGAAAGTTTAAAGACGTGTGAAACCATAAACAACATGGACAGAATTCCCTCCGTTTGTACTGTGTATACAGATCTGTACAAAAGGATAGAGGGAAGAAAAAACTGATCATGGGACGCTAATGGAGAGAATCACATTTACCTTTGGAACCTCTCGTCTGATGCAGCCCCTCCCCCAACACTGACAAGATGCAGCAACCATTGGGGATGGCAGTTACCGGTTGGATTCCAGGTGGAATCTTGGTGTGTTCTGCCAGGATTGTTGTGGCTGGTGGATCCAAGGTAACTGGGCAGAATTCTGTGGGTGGATCAGTGTCATGGAGGCGGTACCGCCCTCTATGGAGCTTGGCTTAAGTCTCTTTTTCTGGAATCTGTGTAAGTTCGAGATACTCGTGCTGCGCAATGGCCTGAGTTCACGGGTCAGTTTCCAGAATCTGAAAGGGCAGATAGTGGAAGATCTGCCTGTCATCAGCTTACAGGTGAGGCTCCGAGGTACTTTCAGACTTGCCCTGTCCTTTAGAATTTGACTTTATAGGAGACATGAAGGAAGTTGGCAGAAAAGCTGGCTGCACAAATTGAGGTGAGATGCGAACACATTGATGAGAGTTGTTCTGCTACAATGGAGAATACTGGCATGGAGACTTCTGTTGAGAATACCAGGCTCAAAAAACATTCATGAGACATATTGAACCTCGCTGATACTGGCAGAAACATATGGAGTGTCAACGTGCACTTTAGGAAGGTACTCAATTCTCTGCTCCAAGAACGGGTCCAAGATTACTGACGTCTAAAAGAGAAGAGATGGCAGAGATGATAAAAGCGCTCATGTTCTTGGAAGAGATCGTGAGAATCCACACGTCCCAAGGGGCATTTATAAACCACTCAGATGACCAAGCACGAAGCACAGGTAAGCCTTTTCCCAGGGTTGGCCCTTGGTACCAAGCACTTGCTCTTCCCTCCCCTCCCCTCATGTATCCATTTCAAAGAATCAGCACTTGAGTTGCAATGAAGCCAGTAGGAGCTGAGCAAGCCACTCCTTGTATCAGAGTTCCTCCTCCTTCACATTCTGTGCACAACAGTGAACTCCTCCATTGTCAACTACTCTCGACTAAAATAGATTGGTATTGAATTCTTCGCTCACACCTTGAAATGATGATCTTCCCCTAGATTCAGCAAATGCTGGGCTTATGTCTACTTTGGTGTGAAGGGAGTTTTGTAAGTGAGTGAATTTTTTGCCTGAATTTGGATATTTATTTATCCTCATTTTTTCAAAACAGTATTTGTAACTATTATAATTCAGTTATTGAAATGAAGTGTAATTGTTGGGATAGATATGTAGTGACACTTCTTTTGTGGACCGTCTTTTCCCTTTTGTCAAGTCCCAGGAGCAGGATATAATGTGATTGCTGTATTTTTTGGGTTAAATTGCTTTTCTCAACATAATTAGTCGATTAAACATTCTCATCTTTGATAGACGAGCACATGATTCTAAATAGCCTAGCAAAGCTGCGGCAGTGTTCTCATATCTATAATATCTCTAAGTGCTATTGAAACCAAGCCTATGTAAAAATACATTGTTTGGGTTTCTTTGTGGTTTCCTAAATAATAATTTTTCCCCTTGAATCGCCAACATTGACCAGTATGTGTCATTATTAGGAAAGGGCACCACATGCACAATGGAAACCTAGGGTTGTGGTTGTTAATGGTTCTAAGAATTATTTCATTGTTTCTGTTAGTGCTGGAGGCACGAAGAGAAAACTGTTGACCTGCCTCCTTCATGACTTTTGGCTGCTAATTTATATTTTCTGTGCATTTTTCTTATTTGGATATTTCAAGCTGGTACCTAAATTTGGCAACTCTGTCTTATAGTTAGATATAGTATGTTTCTAAAACTGTATTTATTTTGATACATTTCCCATGTATGTAATTTAATTCTGTTTATTATTTGAAAGTCTGCAATGAGGTATGAACACATTGTCAGACCTGGAGTTTTCGGACACATCCTCCCACAACTGATATACAGAAAAATAGCTAAACAAGAATCAAGTGTCTGTGAGTTATGACTAAATTGTGTTAATTTATCCATGCCAAACTGGCAGAGTACCAGTGCAAACTTCGCCCACTCTCTCCCGTGTATACAGCAAGATAAACATACACTCTCCCAGCCCTTGACTCAGGAACCCTGCTGAAAAATGCCCAAACATCTCTTACTTCAAAAGTCAGAAAATTCTCACATAACCTGGAAAGAGTAGAAGGCAAATTAGAGAATGGAAATCAGTGCAGGACCTGACCTTTGGTGAGGGAGCAGTAAAGGGGAAACTGTGTTTTACTGGAATGCACACTCTAAAGTGGACAGGTCATTTGAGATGGAAGACAATGTGCTGAGGGTTAAAAGAGTGCATAGTGGACGTTTGGTTGACATATCTGAAAGCAATAATCACAAAATTTCTCTGCAATTCATTCCCAGACCAATACTCCACCTGTTAATTTTGAGCTAGGAGTGCCTGTGGAATCTGTGTGTTAGGGCTGTGGCTGATGTCACAAATTTATTCCCAGGGGTTTGCAGATTGTTTTGGGCTGTGGTTGGTACTATCTAGAGAACAGATCTGCCTGGGTCCTCTCTTAATATTAAATCTGCTGGCATATGTGTTGTGGATTAGCTTAGTAACCCAGGGCCTTAGTCACAGTCTTTCCACATCCACGGTATAATTGCTCATTTTCTCCATAAAGGAGAAATGGGTCTCATTCAGAGCCATCTTCATCTAGTTTCTAGAATCCAGGGCAATTTATTGTTGAAATCAGATTCTATAGCCCAAGGATCTGCAACTTTCATAGGCAGGATTGAAATTTATTATTGTCCAAAGCAGAGGTTTTTGAAATGCCCCATGCTTGCCTTTGAGTTCCAATGCCTTATTGCAAGAGTTCTTGGAGCAGAGATCTGCTGAACAATATGTGAATTTGAAGCCTTTCCGTCAGACTTGACTACCACATGCTAATGCAACAATAGTTGAGGTGCTGACCCAGTACTACACTAAGGACCCAACTGTGGCACTGCACGCTTCAACAGGTTCTAACGTGTGACATCATTAGATTTGTTCCCACTTTTGTTTTTGTTTACAGAGAACCTGAGGGAACACATTATAAAGTTTTGACTTTTCCGTGGCAATAGTAAGGACGAATGCACTTTCATGAGAGTGTATTGGAACCATTCCCTATCCACATATCCAGCCGGCAGCCCAGAAACCATTTGGAAGCCTGTATTCCAGCAAAAATTACTAGTCCCAGCACTGTCAGAGCTATGATAAGCATTTAACCAAAATGACACTCTGCTAACTTTACTAGAATAGGTTGTATTCACCACAACAAAAACCACACTAGCAATCATAGATATAACAGGCAACAGACACAGAAGGAATGCATGGCATCATTACATACCAAAAACAATCCTCACAGCATTAATACTAAATGTGCACAGAAATGATTTCACTTACAAAAGCTGTTCAAGTCTATAATAGATAACTGATATTCCTTAACCCATAGCGATAGAGAGATATAATAAAATTAAAAGAACCATTCCAAATTTTCAAAAGACAGGAGTCTCCTGAAAGAACATGAAATGTATTAGACCACCAAAATTTACTAGAACATGACTTGAAAAGGGAGGACATAAAAACACTGAAGGAAATCTTGAGTCTATGAATACAAATGCAGGCTAGTATAAATGGAAAGAGAAACACTTTAGATGAGCCAAATAGAATCAGAAAACTCAATGGTGAGAATAACTAAGCTAAAGACAGTCCAAATCGGACTAGATAATGCAGAGGAACAAATAAGTGACTTCGAAAGCAGGATAACCGCAATCACTCAGTCAGAACACGACATAGAAAAGCAAGTGAAAACCAATGCAAGCAATGCAATTGAAACCTGGGATAAGAGAAAACATAGCAGTCTATGACTCATAGGGAACCCACATGGAAAAGAAGAAAGGCAAATGGTTTGAAAAGATATTTGAAGAAATCAGACTGAAATTTTCTTAAACCAAAGATAGAACCAGCTATCTCAACACAGGAAGCACAGAGGGTCCAAGCATAATGAACCCTAGTAGGCCTACAACAATATATATTCTAATTTAAATGGCCAAAGTTGATAATAAAGAAATGATTCTAAATGCACCAAAATAGAAACAAGTGCATTGCAAGAGAACTTTCTAATGTCTTCAGCTGATTTCTTAATAGATAGATTGGTAATTTTTTCTTTCCTCTTTCATTTTGTGTTGATCTCTATTCCAAGAACTGATGAAAGGCAGATACCTTCAGTCTAAACAAGATGAGTTGGCAGAGATTCTATAAGTGTTCAAGTTCTTGGAAGAGGTCATCATAATCAACACATCTCAAGGGGCTTTTTCAGACAATACAAGAGACCATGCACCAAGCCCTGTTTATACTTTTCCCAGGAGTGGGCCAATGTATTAAGACTTGCTGTTCCTTCACACTAAACCAGCCATGCAGGTATACCTTCAGTCTGCTACTGCAGTTGAATTGGAGCCAGGTCCAATTTTACCAACACTGTAGGGAGAACCTGAGCCTGCTACTGCAGGAGACACAGCACTGTGTCCCATTTCACCAATCTTTCAAGGAGGCCCTTAGCCTACTCCTGCAGGAGACTCAGAGCCAAATCACATTCCACCAGCTGTGTAGGAAGAACCCCAAGCCTTCACTTGCAATGGATCCAGGAATGTGTCCAATTCCACTAGCCTTGTAGGGAGACCTTGAGCCTATTCCTGCAGGAGAACCAGATCTCTGTCATATTCCACCATCCCTCCAGGAAGATGCAGGGCCTCCTCCGGCAGGAGACTCAGGAATGGGTCCAATTTCACCAGTCCTGCAGGGAGACTCTGAGCCAATTCCTGCAGGAGACCCAGGAATGGTTCCCATTCCATCAACTCTGCACTAAGACTTTGAAGTGGGTCCAATTCCACTAGCCTTGCTGGGTGACCCACAAGCCTGATCCTGCAGGAAAATTAGAGATATGTCATATTCCAGAAGCCCTGCAGGAAGACTGAAAACCTGCTCCTGCAGGAGACCCAGGAATAGGTCCAAATCCACCAGCCTTGCTGGGAGAGCACAAACCTGATCCTGCAGGTGATACAGAGTGAGGCACAATTCCAACAGCCCTGCAGGGATATCCTGAGGCCACTTCAGCAGGAAACACATGACTGGGTCACATTCCAATATCCCAGAAGGGAGACTGTAAGCCTGCTACTCCAGGAAACCCAGGACTTCGTCCCATTCCACCAAACCTGCAGTCAAACACGGAGACTGCATCTGCAGAAAACAGAGTGGGTCACATAACACCAGCCCTGTAGCGAGACTACAAACCTGCTCCTGGGGGAGACCAAGCCCTTCACAGAGAACATAAGCCAGCTCCTGCAGAAGAACAAGAGATGTGTGACATTCTACCAGCTCTGCAGGTAATCCCTAGGCTTGCTCCTGCAGGAGACAGACATCCCAGTCCAATTCCATCAGCCTTTCCAGGGAGAATCCCAGCTTCCTCTTGTAGGAGAGCCAGAACTAGATCTCATTCCACCAACCCAGCACGGAAACACTGAGCTTGCTCCTGCAGGATACCCACAGCCAAGTCATATTCCACAAACCCTGCAGGGAGACACTGAGTCTGCAATTGCAAGAGACTGAGGACTGGGATGAATTCCACCAGCTCTGCAGGGAATCCCTCACCTGCTCCCATAGCAGACTAAGAGCCATCAGTTCTGGTGAGGTCCCTAAGCCTGCATCTGCAAAAAATACTACAGAGTGGAGTCACATTCCACCAGCCCTGCAAAGAGAACAGAACCTGCTGCTGCAGGAGACACAGGACTAAGTCCCATTCCACCAACCTTGCAGGGATACCCTGAGCCTTGGACCAAGGAATGGGACAAATTCTGCTAACCTTCTAGGGAGACCATGAGCCTCTCCTGCAAGAGAACCAGAGATGGGTCATATTACAGTATTCTTCCAGGAAGAAACAAGGCCTGTTCCTGCAGGAAATGCAAGAACAGGCCCAATTCCTCCAGCCTGAAGGTAGTGTCCAAATCTGTTCTGGCAGGTGACCCAGAGATGGGTCACATTCCACCAGCCCTGCAGGGAGACTCTGAGCCTACTTCTACAGGAGACCCAGGAATGGGTCCCATTAAACCAACCCTGAAGGGAGACACAGAACCTACACTTGCAGGAGCCACAGAGCCAGGTCACATTCCATCAGCCCTGTAGTGACCCCTGAGCTGGGTCCAATTACACTATCCTTGCAAGGAGACCCTGTGCCTACTCCTGAAGCAGAACCAGTGATGGGGTCATGTTCCAACAGCCCTGCAGGAAGACCTGGAGCCTGCTTCTGCAGAAGACCCAGGACAGGGTCTGATTCCACCATCCCAGCAGGGAGAAAACTAGCCTGCTCCTGCAAGTGACCAAGGTCTGAGTCATATTCCACTAGCCCTGTAGGAAGAACATAAGACTGCTGTTACAGGAAACTCAGAGCCATGTGCCATTCCAGCAACACTGCAAGGAGACTCTGAACCTGCCCCTGCAGGAAACAGAAACCCAGTCACATTCCACAAGCCCTGCAGGGATACCTGAGCCTTCACATGCAGGAGACCCAGGCCTGGGACCAATTCTACCAGCCCTGTGGAAAGACCCTGAATCAGCTCTGGCAGGAGACTAAGAGCCATGTCACATTCCACCAGCCCTACAGGTAATTTATCAGCCTGCTCCTGCAGAAGAACCAGAGCCAGGTCACATTCCATGAGCAATGCAGGGAAATTTAGAACCTACACCTTCAAAAGATCCAAGATTTGGACCAATTCCAATGGCACTGCACGGAGACCATGAGCCGTGTCCAATTCCACTAGGCCTGCAGGAAGGCCCCGAGCCTACTCCTACAGGAGAACCTGAGATTGGTCATATTGCAACAGCTCTAGAATGACCCAGAGCCTGCTCCTCCAGGAGACCCAGGACTATGTCCCATCCACCAGCCCTGCAGGGAAACCCTGAGACTGTTCCTTCAGGAGAACCACAACTGGGTCACATTTCACCAACATTGCAGGGAGACTTAGAGCCTGCACCTTCAAGACACCCAAGAATTGGACCAATTCCAACAGCACTGCAGGGAGACCATTAGCCAGGTCCAATTCCACTAGCCCTGCATAGAGACCCCGAGCATGCTCCTGTAGGAGACCCAGCACTGGGTCTCATTCCACAATGCTTGCAGGGAGAAACTCTGCCTGTTTCTGCAGGAGACCAACAGCTGAGTCACATTTCACCAGCCCTGAAAGAAGACCCCAATCCTGCACCTGCAAGGGACCTAGGACTGGAACAAAATTGACTAGCCCTGTAGAGGGACCCTGAGCCTGCTTCTGCAAGAGAATCAGAGATGGGTCATATTCCAACAACCCAGCAGGGACAGTCTGAGCCTGCTCCTGCAGGTGATACAGAGTAGGGTGAAATTGCAAAACCTTGCAGGGACACCATGAATCTGCTGCTGCAGGAGAAAAAGGATGGGGTCTCATTCCACAAGCCTTACAAGGAGACCCTGAGCCTGGTCTTGCATGAGATCCTGAGCTGGATCCTGCAGGAGACACAGGACTGGGTCCCATTCTACCAACCCTGCAGGGGAACCCGAACCTGCACCTGCAAAAAACACAGAACCGTGTCACATCCCACCAGCTCTGCAGGGAGACTGTAAGACTAGCCCTACAGGAGACCTAGAGCCAGGTTACATTACCAGTCCTGCAGGGAGACCCTGAGCCTGATCTTGTAGCTCCTCCTGCACCTACACACACACTTCTATGAGACCCAGAGCCAATTCAGGCATCACCACCCCTACGGGCTGAGATGCCTCTGCAAACACCAACACTGTCATCTAATTCTCAGAATCAACCCACTCCCAGACCCGAACTTTACTTCCCTTCTCCTGGAATCATTTTTGTTTGTTTTTTTCTGTAATTTCCTTGTTTTCTTTCATGTCATTTAGCGTATCATCTATTTTTATGTTTTAAGTTTACAATAATAAAATTTAGATGTTTTTCCATTTTAAATTGTGCAATTCAGGAGTATTAAGTGCATTCACAATGCTGTGTAACCATCATCACTGTCTAGTTTCAGACTGTTTCTTTCCTCATAATAAAACCCTGTATCCAAACCACACATTCTCTTTTCTCCCTCCCCTAGCCCCTGACAAGCCCTAATCCTCTTTCTCTCTGTGTGTCTTTCCCTACCCTGGATGTTCCCTATCAATGAAATCATACAAAAGGTGGCTGTTTGTGTCTGCTCTCATATTTTAACAAGGGACTGGTTTTTTTTTTTTTAACTTGAAGTAGTATTTTGGTTATTTGAAAGGGAAACCCAGGTGGATTAAACATGAGATGTACAAAATGAAAATTTTTAGTAACTATATGCATAATCTCGAGATAGGCACTGCTATTCTATGTGTGATACCAGAGCCAGAAGGGAGATGCTTAGCTCTTCCTGTGGCAAAACATAACCTACAAAATAAAAAATAATAATATTCAAAAGCCATGAAAGTCAAACCACAACCTGGAAAAATCATTTTTCATAACCTAAAGTCAGAGAAAGGTTTCACATCCCTGTGGTCCAAAAACTTCTTGAAACACTGTGTTCTAAACAGAAACAGAACAAACACATGCAATTCCAACAAGAGGAAATGCAGGTGGCCAGTGTATATTAGAGGTGCTTGACCTCTCAAGTGAGGATGCACACAGATGTACACACTTTGGAGACAGCATTGGTCACCATCACACTGGCAGGACTTTAGCCTGGTTACAACCAGCTCTAGTGACAACATGAGGAGGCAGAGGCCACAGTAGATCCCCTGGAGGGAAGAGTGAACAGACACTCCTCTCTGGGAGAACAGTATGGAGGATAAATTACAGTTCCACAAGTTCACCCCTTTCCGAGTAGTGCTGATGCTTATTGTTGATCATACTAAAATTCTTGCACAATTTTTCAAAGATGTCTTTTCAAGGATGTTCATCACAGTTCTGGTTTAACTAGTAGGAGATTGGAAGCAACACTAATGTTCATGGAGAGGGGGTGGGATTCATCAGTTCTGGTTCACATCGAGGAATGATTGTTGTGCAGCTGGAAAAATGACTGCTAGGTCTTTACCTGATGTCAAGGAAGCTCTCAGTTTGGATGCTTGTTAATCTTTCATCTACATCCCAGATGCCATCTATGACCACATATGTGTCAAATCATCATAGATGTAAATGAATCTTGTGGTGTGTTAGAGACAGAGGCAGAGAGAATAAGAGAGATAGAGACTGAGAGATGTTCACCAAGCCATTCATGACGGTCACTTCTGGGGGTGGGATTTGCAAATCTCTGCACTTTTCCTTTAGGCAACATTTCAAGTGTTCATAATGTATCTATATTGCTTTACTAATTCTAAGGTATTTAAAGCATATGTTACTTGAGATTCATTCATATTGAATCCACAGCATAAAGTTTATTATTTTTATTTTAAAGTATTTGTTACAAGTACAATCAGAATTTATGAGAGTAAAATGATAAATTCTAAAGAATTAAGAATCAGATAAAGAACAAAACCTTTTGGTGACTCAGACACAGGCCAGCTAGTTGGCAGCAAATGGCAGGGTGGGACAGGTTTCTCTAGAAGGTTGTGTATGTTCTGAATCAGCATCCAATAGAGGCAAGGAAAAATTACAAAACATGTACGCTGGAAACTACAACAGCTTGTTGAGAGTAATTAAGAAAGACCTAGCCCTATTTTAAAATTTGAAGGAGTCAAAGTGACAGAGTAGAAAGACCCACAGCTTGAAATCTCCCACAAATACACAAAGAATTACATCTACAAAAACATTGAATTGCACAGAAACCTCCTGAACTCTGGCACAGTGTCTCTCATTTTGAAATACAGGAAGATTCTCACAAAATATGGTAAGGAATAAAAAGAAAAAAGACAAATTCAGTGCAGGACTGATCCTGCAGGGAAAAAGTAGCATAGGAAGAAAGGCACCCTCACACTGGGACACAACCTCTCTAGCTGGGAGATCAGCTAGGAAAGAAGCAGAGCTTCCAAGGTTTGGAGGACACAGTGGCAACTGCATGGCAGGCAGAACTGGGGAATAATGACACAGAGGGTCCCTGTGATGACCAGCCCTAGACATGAACTAGCAGGGATGAGCCAGGACTGGCTACTGGATTCAGTGAAGAGCCCAGGCAGAGGGCTGGGTCACACTGCAGAGAGGCAGCATCAGGAAACTAGAGGGCAGTGTGAGCTCTGGCTGTGTGTGTGTGTGTGTGTGTGTGTGGAACAGAACAGACTGAAACTCTCATAAAAAAGCACCAATGTTGGTATAATGGGGGAGGAATGATGCATGGCTGTGCCAAAGTCACTTTCTCCACTTGGCTCCATTGTTGGTGTGTTCTCATGAGAAGAGAAATGGGGCTTGGTCATAGTCAACACTGCTGCACAAAGGCAGAGCTGAATGTTGAATCTATATCCTGTGCCATTGCAACTTCACAGGCGGGACTGAGATTTGTTTACAGCCCCAGGCAGAGAGGGTGGATTTGCTCTCTCTGGTCACTTTGTGGATCCACACCTCTGGGACTTACAGGCAGTGAGTGGAGTTCTGACTCAAGAAGGGTGGCCAGTGAGGGTATTTACAACAGGGTGGTGTATGGTTCCATATGTGGATGCGGGATTGGGGTTTGAGCTGAACCTGTAGTGGACCACAAATTCATGTGTGTGACTACACACTTGCTAAGGCAGGTCCAAGGGACTGACACTGCTGGATCTGCACTGATGTTTCCTGGGGCTCAGAACCTGAGGGGCACCAGAGTAGGTGGCTGACATTCCCATAGCTAAAGCAGTGATAAAGCCAACATCAACAAATAGTACTTTGTAAGTCTGCATAACAGGTGACAGACAACACCACAGAGGGAACTCCCCAGTGGAAATCTCCTGCCTATTTTTCTTCACAACTGACGTGCTCCCACACTGCCTACTACACACCACAGCTCAGAAACGGGTCTAGAAGAAATACATAGAGCCAGAGAAATATAAGTAAATAAAGAAGCCGAGGAACCACTTTCAATTAAAAGAACAAGAGAAATCCCCTGAAAGAACAAACAGTAAAATAGATTGATAGTCTACTAAACTTCAAAAAGGGAATGATCAACACACTGAAAGAACTAAAAGAGACTATCAATAGAGACAGAAAACTTTGAAAAGAAAATTTAAACTATAAAGAAGAGCTAGTTAAAAATAGAAAATTCAACTACAGGCAATCAAAAACAGACTAGATAATGCAGAGGAATGAATAAATGACTTAGGAGACAAGATAAAAGAAATAACCCAATACAGCAGACATAAAAGCCAATAAAAACCAATTAAAGCAAGATAACATAAAGTGCGCCAGCCTATGCATAATAGTGGGTCCCAGAAGGAGAAGAAAGAGAAAAGGGGATTGAAAATATAGTTAAAGAAATCATGACTGAAAACTTTCCAAACCTTAAGAAGGAAAGAATTATCCAAGTACAGGAGGCACAGAGGGTCCCAAACAAGAAGAAACCAAACAGACCTACACCAAGATATATTATAATTGAAATGGTTAAAGTTAAAGATAAAGAAAATATTCTAAAGGCAGTGAGAGAAAAACAAAATGTTAGTTACAAGGGAGCCCCATAAGCATTCAGCAGATTTCTCTACATAAAAACTTCTGGCCAGAAGTGAGTGGCAAGATATATTCAAAGTCCTGAATGAGAAAAGGCTGCAAACTAGGATATTCTATCTAGAAAGACTCTCCTTTAGAACAGAAAGAGAGAGAAAGAATTTCACAGACAAGCAAAACTAAAAGAATTCAGCAGTACTAAATCTAATGTAAAAAAAAAATTGAAAGTACTAATCTAAATAAAACATAAACAGGAAGCTATAGAAATTAGGAAACCATAATTGGAAATGCAATAAATACAGTGAATTGCAAGGGAAAACATGAAGATATAAATAAGTCAGTAAGTCAATAAAGAAAGCAAGAAAGAAAGAGAGAATAGCAAAGTCATAAAAGGTGAAAGAGGAGAGCAAGAGAATATAGATTTTGTTCCGTTTTTTTTTTTCTTCTTTCTTTTTGTCTTCTTTCTTTTTAGGATGCACTTGAGCCTACATGACTATCAACTAAAACCAAACAGATGAAGTAAGGGTTTACCATACTTGAAAGACAAGATAACCACAAATCAGAAGTATATAAAGAGTCATAAAACCCAAAAAGAAACCAAGCTTATAGAAAAGAAATTTATCATATGACAAAAATGAAAAAAAAAATTAAAAGAAAGAAACAAATAAGAAATACCAAATCAACTGGAAAACAAATTTCAAAATGGCAATAAAACCACATCTATAAAATAACTACTATAAATGTCAATGGACTAAGTGTTCCAATCAAAAGAAAAAGTGAAGGAGGAGGAAAGATGGTGGAGTAAAAAAGATGCTCAGAGCTCACCCTCTCCCACAAATTCACCAAGAGTGACATCCACAGACACACCCACCACCCAGAACACCTGCTGAACTTTGACAGAATATTGCCTTCTTCAAAAGATAAAATTTTCCACAAATCTGGTAGGAGAAAAGAAGAAAAAGGAAAATAGTTCAGGACCATTCCAATGAGGAGGGAGCTGCAAAGGAGTAATAGCATTAATACACTGGGTCTACCCAACTCCAATGGAGAGTTCAGCAAGATGGAGTGGGAACATCTGTGGCTCGGATCTGTACAGAATAGCCTTTGACTGACAGAACTAAGTTAATTGGGCACAAAGAGTCCCAATGATCCCCAGCCCTAGACGTGAACCAACAGATGTGGGATGGGACAGGCTGTCTGAGTCGAGCAGAGGATTCGGGCTGACTGTACAGAGGAAACCTTGGGGGACTGCAATGTTCTGTGTGCCATGGCTGGGAGAGTATACAGATTAGAACAGACTGGGTCCCCCATAAAATCCAAAAAAAAAAAAAAAAAAAAAAGGCAAAGCAACACTGCTGGTGTGCCCTGGGGGGAAGGGGATCCGTAGCCTTTGTGTCCACAGACCCACAGTGCCATTATTGGAGACTTCTTGGGAGAAGAGAGTCAAGGCTCAGCCATAGCCACCATATTTTCTGGTTCATGGTTCCCAGGTGAAGGAGGGGTCAAAAGCCGAATCCCTACCTACGGGCTCCACAGCTTCATAGGTGGGACTGAGATTTGTTTACAGTCCCAAGCAGAGGGGACCATTACACACCGATGCCTCTCTGAATTGGCTTTTCTAAGACAAATGGACAAGAAGCAGTGTTCTGGAACAGAGCAGGGATGAGGGATAGTGCAGCTGTTTTCTCTGAGTCCACCTATGAAGCATGGACCTAATGCGGCAGGGGAGCTACCTGCCAACTACCTTGCACAAGTGTGGTGCTGGGACCAGGCATCTGGTGGGGGTGCAGACCACCCACAAACTGATGCTGGGACACAGACCAGGAGCACGACTGGAGGGCCTCTGGAACCAGCAAGTGGAGTTTTCACAGCAGAATATGGGCAGGAGTGTGACAACCACAGGAAAAAAAGGAGCTCCTGCTCAATAGCCAGGGCAGACTCAGGCCACCAGAACACCAGCCACACCACCAACAAAGGGGATAACAGGCAAAAGGCATGGAAGGAAGACTTGGCAACCACCCATAATTAAAAACAACCTTATGACAAAATTATTAAGAGTGCATATTCTTGGAGAAAGGCCAAGATAGTGGAGTAGAAGGATACTTGTATCTTATCCTCTCCAATAAATACACCAAGACTGACATTCACAGACACACCCATCCACTCAGAACATCTGCTGAACTTTGATAAAACATTGCCATCTTCAAAAGACGAAATGTGCCACCAATCTGGTAGGAGAAACGGAAAAAAGAAGGAAGAAAATGCAAAATGGCTTGGGGTTGGTCCTTTGAAGAGGGAGCAGCAAAGGAGGGATAGTGCTGGTTGACTGGGTCTCCCCCTTTCCAACGGAGAGGTCAGCAGTATGGACAGGGTACCTCTGAGGCTCAGATGTGTACAGAACCGCCCTTGACTGACAGAATTAAGTTATATGGGCACAAAGTGTGTCAACAACCCCCAAACCTAGAAGTGAATCAGGGATGGGAAGGAACAGGCTGCTGGATACAAGCAGACTCTGGTTGACTGTACAGAGGTAACCCTGGGGGACTACAGTGTGCTGTGGACAACTGCTTGGATTGTATACAGATCAGAACAGCCTGGGCCCCCCATAAAATAAGAAAAAAAAATAAACAAGGCAACTTTGCTGGCTTGCCTGAGGGAAGGGGAGGTTTGTCCTTTGTCTCTGCTGACCCACAGCAACATAACTGGTGATTTCTCAGAAGAAGAGAGATGAGGCTCAGCCACAGCCATCATACCCACCCAGGCAGAGGCAGGGTTGAAACCTAAATATGTACCTGGCAGTTCTGCAGCCTCATAGGTGGGACTGAGACTTGTTTACATCCCCAGACATATAGGAAGGTTCTGTCCTGGTGCGTCTATGAACTCGCACCTCTAAGACAAATGAACAAGGAGCAGAGTTCTGGCAAAGAGCAGGGACTAGGGCTGGTGTGGCCAATTGCCTCAAGCCCACCTACAGAGTGTGGAACAGATGTGGAGTGGGGAGTAGCACTGAACAGGGGAGCAACCAACCCAACTACTGTGCAGGACTGCTGCACCTGGACATGGCATTGGGAAGGGGCACACCCTGCCCACCTACCATGCAGGAGAGCAGCACCAAGATGCAGCATTGGGAGGAGATGTGACATGTCTACCTACAGGCACTGGGAGCAGCACAGACCAAGGGTGTGACCAGAGGGTCTCTGGAACCAATGAGCTGAGTTCATGAAACAAGGCAGGGGCAGGAGCTGTGACAACCACAAAACAAATAGGAGTCCCCATTCAATAGTCAGGGTAGGCTCTGGTTAACAGGTTAACGGCCACATCCGTAACCAAAGGGATAACAGACAAAAGGCACAGAAGTAAGACTTGGCAACCACACTTATTTAAGAAAGACCTCTTGATAAAATTATTAAGGGCACACAATCTCCACGTGAACATCCTCTCTTCTTTTTCTGTTCCATTTTCTTTTACTTTTTAAATGTTACTTCTTAAATAATTTTTATATTTCTATTTTTAATCCCTTTTAAAATTTTCTTTTAAAATACTATTATTATTATCTTTCAATTTGTCCAATTTCATTTTTATCTTTGTTTTGTTCTTCTGTTATGATTATACTCTGTTTTCAAATATTTTTCTTCCTTTAATGTTTTAAAAATTCATCCCAAATCAATTGTTAACTTGTTTCAATATGTTCTTCTGTTATTGATTATACTGCTTTTAAAACTAATTTCTTTGTGCTTAGTTTTATTTCTGCATCCACTTTGTATAAATAAATAAACTCCTAAAGGACGACAGTAGATAACTGATACTCCATAAGCCATAGTGTCAGAGAGATATAAGCAAGATGAAGAAGCAGAGCCACCTCTCTCAATTAAAAGAACAAGATAAATCCCCTGAAAGAACAATCAATGAAATAGGCATTGATAGTCTACTAGATGATTTCAAGAAAGGACTGATCAAAGTACTGAAGAAACTAAAAGAGATTGTCTATAGAGACAGAGAATATGTCAAAAAACGAAATTGAAACTCTAAAGAGGAGCCAGTGAAAATTGGAAAACTCATTTGCTGAGATGAGAGTTGAGCTAAAGGCTGTAAAATGTAGGCTAGATAATTGAGAGGAATGAATATGTGACTTAGAAGACAGGACAACAGAACAGCTGAGAGAAAACAAATAAAAACCAATGAAAGCAATATAAGGGACCTATGGAATAACATAAAGCATGCCAACCTACTCATAATGGGGGTCCCAGAAGGAGAAGAAAGAACAAAGGGGATTGAAAAGGTATTTGAAGAAATCATGACTGAAAACTTCCCAAACCTAAAGAAGGAATCAGATATCCAAGTACAGGAAGCACAGAGCGTCCCAAACAAGGAGGTCCCAAACAGACCCACACCAAGACATATTACAATTAGGATGACCAGGGTTGAGAATAGGAAATGATTCTAAAGGCAGCAAGAGAAAAACAAAGAATGAGATACAAGGGAACCCCCATAAGATTTTCAGCTGATTTCTCTACACAAACAGTACAGGCCAGAAGGGAGGGGCAAGGAATATTCAAAGTCCTGAATGAAAAAATGATGCAGCCTACGATACTTTATCCAGCAAGGCTATCCTTTAGAATAGAAGGAGAGATAAAGAACTTCACAGACAAGCAAAAACTAAAAGAATTTAGCAACACTAAACCTATGCTAAAGGAAATATTGAAAGACCTACTCTAAACAGAAAAGAAGCAGGATGCTACAAAAAGGAGAAAACCATGATTGGAAAGGTGATTGCTACAATGAATTACAACAGAATAAACATGAAATCATAAAAGAGGACAACTAAATCATTAAGGGTGGGGGAGGCGAAGAAGAAAATGTACAGGTTTCTCTCTCTCTCTCTCTCTCTTTTGTTCTTGGTAGGATGAGTTTGAGCTTATATTACTATCTGTTTAAAACAAACAGATATAGTAATGGGTTAATATATGTACAAAGTAGGGTAACCACAAGCCAAAAAGTTACAATAGAGTCACAAAACTAAGAAGACACCAAGATAATAAAAAGGAAAATTATCAAACCACAAAAAGAAAATGAAAGGAACAAAGAGGAAATACAAAATCAACTGCAAAACAAAGTTCAAAGTATAATAAACACATATGTATCAATATTTATTATAAATGTCAATGGACTAAATGCTTTAATCAAAGGATATAGAGTGCAGAGTGGATAATAAAGCAAGTATCTACAATACACTGTATACAAGAGACTCACGTTAGGGAGAAGGACACACATAGATTGAAAGTGAGAGGATTGAAAAAGATATTCCACAAAAATGGAAATGACAAGAAAGCAGGAATATCAACAGTGATTTCAAATAAAATAGACTTTAAAACAAAGATTATAAAGAAAGATTAAGAAGGACATTTTATAATGATTAAAGGAGTCATAGATGAAGATATTACACTCATTAACATATATGAACCCAACATAGGAGCACCTAAATACATAACAGATAAAAAGGGAAAATTTGATCGGAATACAGTCATGGTAGAAGACTTTAACTATCCATTAACATCACTGGACAGATCTTCCATACATAAAGTTAATAAGACAACACAGAAATTAAATGATAAAATAGAACAATTTGTCTTGGTTAATATTTTCAGAACATTATATTTCCATAAAGTAGAATATACATTCTTCCCAAGTGCACGTACCACATTTTCTAGGATAGATCATATACTTTGGCACAAAAGAAGCATTAACAATTTGAAGAAGATAGAAAATATTTGAAGCAACTTTTTCTGAACAGAATACCATAAAACTAGAAATTAACTACAGAAAAATAAAGGAGAAATAAATGACAGCATGGAGATTAAACAACATACTACTTTAAAAAAAAAAGGGTGGATGATGAAATCAATAAGAAATAAAAAAACACAGTGAGACAAATGATGATGAAAACACAACCACACAGAACCTATGGGATCCAGAAAAGGCAGTGCTTAGAGGGAAGTTTATAGCGAGAGAATCAGGTCTACCTCAAAAAAGAGGAACAACTGCAATAAACAATCAAACTTACCACCTAAAAGAATTAGAAAAAGAAGAGCAAAAAATAACAAAAGTAAGCAGAAGGAAGGAAATAATAAAGATCAGGGAGGAAATAAATAAAATAGAGATATTAGAAACATTTGAAAAAATCAAGCCAAGAGATGGTTTCTTGAAAGAGTAAACACAATTGACAAAATTATGCTCTATGCTGGAAATTGACACAACAATGCAAACTGACTATAACTCAATAAAATAAAAATTAAAAAATAAATATATTAACAAAAGAAAAAAGAAAAGGTAGTTTCTACTCACCAGACTGGAGGAGGGGACTGCACCCCATGCGGGGTCACACCCCATGGGAAAGCCTGGGGTCAGGATCGGAGGAGCAGGGTGCTGTGGACAGGATCTGTCACAGGGTTTCTGCAGGAGGGGAGGGTGAGGCATGTGAGCAGGCTGAGGACTGGCCATTTGAGTAAGTTCATGGGCTCTGGGGTGGAGGGGCTCCCCCAAGTGTCTGGACTTGACTCTGGGTGAGTTGGGCAGGTGGACAGTGGCTCAGTGTGAGTCCAAGTCCAGTGGAGGGGGTAGTGTGTTAGATCTAGAAGGACTCCTTCTGGGGTGGGAAGGCCCATAATGGAGGCAGGAGGCCAAGCCCAGGTGACTGAGAACAGGGTGTGTCCTGCATAGGCCTGCAGGGCAGACGAAAGCATCCAGTCTACAGAAGGTGGAAACATGGTCCATACAAGGGCTCAGCTCAGATGTCACCCCCTCAGAGGAGCCTTCCTTGCCTGCACAGTCTACAGGGACAGCCTCTTCCACGCACATCTCCAAAGCAGACACCTGCTCCATCTCCTGCTTAGCATTCAGGAACCGGGCCCCTGCTCCACGCCCAGCCATGGTTCCGCTGCCCTGAGGAAAAGCCCTCACAGGAGCCATCAAGCCCTGCACGACCTGGGCCCCACCTCTCTGTCTCTTCTGCCACCACTGTCTCCACCTGACCCTCTTCTCCTCCACTCCTGCACTCCCCCAGCCCTGTGTGCTCTCCAGAGCACGTGTCCCTCCTAACATGCTGTGTGTGCTCACTGTGTCTCATCCACTGCATGCCTCCCACCCAGGTCAGTATCCAGTGCACAGTAGGGCTCAGTAAGTAGAGAATGAATGACTCTTACCATCACTGCTGGGAAGACCTTTGTCTGTGGCCTACAGTGATCACACACACGTCACACATTCGCTGAGGTCCTACTGTGTGTTGGGCGGGTTCCATATACCGGGCACAGCAGGGAGTGAAGCAGGCAGGTCTCCATTCTCATGCAGCAGACAGCCTGGTGGGGGACACAGAGAAAATTAAGTATAATATACACAATGTCCGGAGGCGATATGTTCCATGGAGAAAAATAAGGTCAGGGAGGACATTTGAGCAGATTCCTGAAGGTGTTCAAGAAGCAGGCGGAGAGAGATCCTGGCTGAAAGAGCAGCCAGCGCAAAGGCCCTGAGGCCACAGTGGGATGCGCGTGGAGGGTCTTAGTTATCCATGTGAGTTCTTAGTCCTGCCTTGAGTACGTATGTTGCTTTTATTTGTAAACCTTGATTTCACCTTTAAAGCAAATTAAACTGCATCATCAATCTGCATAATTTAGCCAATTCTGTTTCAGGTGTTGTGGGCACAATGGCGGGCTAGTTACTTGGGTTGGTAAAGAATTACCAGCGTCTGAGAAGGGTCTAGGAAAGTTTAATAGGGACACTGCTATAGGCAACATCAGGCCACACAGGCAAGAGGTGCCTACACAAGCGCCAAGGTTGAGTGTGTGGGGTCTGTTATTGGGGGGGTGCTATTCACACAAGGAGGAGGGGGCTGCATGATCAATTCATGCACAGGTACCTGGTTGGTTGTGAGATCTGTCAGGGGCTTCTCTGAACAACAGGCTTTACCACTTTAATAAGGGCAGGATGTGAGGCCTCTCTTCCTAGGGCAATGAGTTTTCATAGGGTAAACACACAGCAAGAGAAGATGTTTTATAGCTTGTGGAAATGCAGGTGTGCAAAGGGTCCTGCAGTGGGGAGTGGGAGGTAAGGTGCCACTGGGCTCTAGGCACACAGAGAGCCCAGGGGTGAGGGTGTATGACTCTAAAGAGTGCCACCTGGCTTCACACCAGGGACTTTATGTGAAAACAGGAGAATCTAGGTTGTCAGCACGTGTCTACTCAGTGACCTCCCTAAGCATAGCTCTGTCAGGCACCAGGTGGCTGTGAAATGAACATGAAGGTCCCCACCCTGAGGACCCCAATGAATGAACATCTTGACATCCTCAAGCCCCTTCCCCTGCACCACCACCCCACCTCATCTGGGTCTCAGGCTCTGACCCTGATATCAGTGGCACCTTTGTTCCCTATATCCAGCTCCTCTGGACGTCTCTGTGATGAGCTGTTCCATGTCAGCGAGCCCCAAACTGAGCTCTGCCTTTACCCCATGAATGCTTCCTCCCTGTGAAGCCCCTTGTGAAGGAGCCACCATTAGCAGGATCCTTCAGCCCTGAGTCTCTGCCTTCCCCACCCCTCCGATTTCCCCCAGCCCATGATCCCCTCTGGAGGTCCCTATTATCCTCTCCCTCCCACTTCAGTCTTGGGCTGCACACCAAATCCCTCTTCACAATCTCCCACAAGACAGGTCCAGGTCCACTTGGGGACACTGAGGTGACAAAGGTGGGTGTTGCTGGGAATGAAGAGTAGGATCCTGGAGCAGAGGAGAGGCAAGGGCTCCCAATCCACCAGAACACAGGCTAAAGTGGAGGCAAGACACCCATAAAGGGTGAGGCAGGCATCACACTGCAGCCCCGCCCTCTGCTCCCCCAGGGTGCCCTGTGTTTCCTGCTTTGGCCTGGGGGACTTCCCCCTCACTCTCTGTTAGAGGGGTGCCCATTCATTCATTCACACCCTCATTCACCATGTACATGGGTCCTGCTCAGTGCCAGGCCTCAGCTGGATGACAGCTCATCCTTGGGGACACAGCTCAGATCTCACCTCCTCCATGAAGCACTTCTGGATTCCCACCCCTCCTGAAGTTCCTCTGGCCTCAGTTGGGACCACTAGGGCTGAGACCACACTCTGATTACCTCCCAAGTCTGTGATCTCTGTGAAAGCCCTGGGCCCAATGTGGAAAGAGACTCAGAAAAATGGGGCCAAAAGGGGCTAAGAAAAATGTTATTAGTTCTCTATTACAGAGAAGGGCACTGAGCAGAGGGAGGGCAGTGTCCAACCAAAGCTACAGAGGAGGGTCTCAGTGAGCCCTCCCTTGGCCCTGTTACTAGTTCTCTGTTACAGATGAGGACACTGAGCCACAGAGAGGGAGCAGAGCCCTGCTATAGCCTTGGCCCCACGGCCTGTGTCCTTTATTACTAGCTCAATGCTGCCAGCAGGGGTGTGGGCCTGGAATGGAGGTTGAAAGCAGCCTGACACCCAGGACGACTTCATACACAAAGTCAGTCTCAGGAAACACCCCTCAAGACCTACTCTACACCCCTAGGATTGGGACCTGATTGCTGTTCCTGGAAGCTGGCTGGGCTTCCATGTGAATTGGCCCAGGAGATACTTGGGACAGACAGGGCCCCTGAGGCTCCCTGTCCCCAGATGAGCAGCTCTGGTCCCCTTGACTGTCCCTGGCTGAGGCCTGATGACATAAGGTGTTGGCCAGATAGCCAGCTGTGGAGATGAGGAAATGGGAGCAACATGCAGGTACATGCAGAGGTTCAGGTATTCACTCAACAATCATTGACTCAGGCCTTGCAGTGTGGCTGGCCTGGGCCCAGGCCTGGGTGTCCAGTAGTGAATACAGTCAACCCCTTGAGCCTTCTGGGAAAGCAGTGCTCAGAGAAACGGGCCATCAGAGCCCCCATCCTGCTCCCCATGAACAATCACACTGAGATGAGGCTGCAGCCATGGGTCCCAGTGGAGGGTGAAGGGAGGAAGGAAACCCAGAGTGGGCACTGACCATGAGCCTGGACACTGGAACCAGATGGCCTGGGCTCTGTAATCTGGAGTGGTCACCTCCCCTGTTCTCCCTGTGCCTCAGTTACTTCTGCAGAAATGGGTGATAACGCCTGTCCCTGCCCCACAGATTTTCATGAGGAGTCAGTGATCTCTTATGCGTGTAGGACAGTGCCTGGCTATGGGTAAGGATCCTGCTCAACTCAAAATAGTCTGTCCCACTTTAAAGATGAGAAAGCCAAGGCTAAGGGGGTTATGAGACCAGCCTGGGCTAGCCCCCTTCTCATGCTGTGCTGTCCAGGTCTCCTGCTTTTACATCATCCCTCTGCCTCCATATCCACCCAGCAAATTAGATGCTGAGAATCTGAGCAAATCAGAGTATGAATGGAGGCACACCCTCTCCCCAACTTGGGCTCTTGGGGCGGTGGGCAGGATGGGGATATCAGGCTCCCCCAGACTGTCCAGGAGGCCCAGCATGTCCGTCACCTCATTTCCACTAAACACGGAGGTGTGTGTCCAAGGGCCAGAGGGCGATGGAGTAACCCAGGGTGGGTGGATGCTAGGTAGGTGTGGGAGGCACAGAGTGGCCCCTGGAAGACAGTGTCCAGGCAGCCAAGTTGTGGGGAATGAGGGTGCCCAGAAGGGGCAGAGGACAGAGTCCAGCCTGGACACCACCCCCTGCTGAACCCTGATCTGTGGTGAGAATTGGGACAAGCCAGGGCCCCGCTAGGGCTCCTCATCCAGCAAAGAGGTGACGAAAAGTTAAGGAGACAATGGAGGCTGACCCCACCGTGCTCCCTGTGTGAGGGTGCTGCTTCCAGGATCCTGGAGGTTCCTTAGACCCTTGTGAAGTGGCTGCTGTTTCCAGCCCCATGTGGGCAGAAGAAATGAGGCAGGGAGGACAGAGTGACTCAGGACTGAGCTAGGATTCATCCAATAGTGTGTGCTGGGCCTCTCGTTGAGAGCAGCCTCTGGGCATCATGGACTCAGGAAGTGTCTTGTCCTCCCTCTTAAGGCTCCTGGCATGTTAGGCAGGAAAGGTCCCAGTGCCCATACCTGGGCCTCTCTGGGTGATGCTGACATGTGGGATCATGATGGCCCTGGGAAAGGAGAGAGAATATAGGCTGGGCGTCAGGTCTGCATCAGACCCTAATGATGCCCCTAATGTTGTGTGACCTGGAAACTCCCTGACCTCTCTGTGCCTGGCTTTCCAGCTCTGACTCAGAGGACTGCTGTGCTTGGCACACAGTAGGACCTCAATCAGAGGAAAAAGCCAGCCCTTCCCCAGGAACCTCTCCTCTTACATGCCCAAAGCTAAGCCCATGTTCCACACATCACCAGAGCTGATACTTGACAAACAGGGCAAGTGAAATCCAGCAACCCCTCCCTCCTGCCTGAGGCACTTCCCTCCTCAGTGACAGTGGCTCAGAGCAGGTCTCTGCATCCCAGAAGCCTGAAATGAGCCTTGTGACCTGGAGGAGTCCCTGTTCCACACAACTTTTCTTCCAGGTGCTTCCAACAAGACACAAGAACACCTGGTCAGTCACTTAACTGCAAGGTCCTCCCTTTGCAAATTCCCCCATCACATCCGGGCTAGAAGATGTGAGTTCCAGGGCACATGACCATCCAAATGATGACTTCAGGGAAACATCCCTGCCCACACTGCACTCTTCAGAGCCCACCTTCTAAAAGAAGGGGTAGTGACCCACGGTTGTGCACAGTTTTATCAGAACACAGCCCTCACCCACCCACCATTGGAAACATGTGAGAAGCAGAGATTCCCAAGTGCCTGGACCCCTGTCATCCAGAAAGCAGAGGTTAGGGTAACAGACAGAAGGGGAGAAAGTATTTTCATACTATGTATCTGATAAGGGGTTAACACCCAAAACATATAAATAACTCTTACAATTCAACAGCAAAAAAAACAAGCAATCTGATTTAAAAAGTGGGCAGAGGAACTGAATAGACATTTTTCCAAAGAAGGCACACAGATGTCTAACAGGTACATGAAAAGGTGCTCAACATCACTCACCATCAGGGAAATGCAAATCAAAACCACAATGAGATATCCCCTCACACCTGTCAGGGTGGGTGTCATCAAAATACAAGAGATAACAAGTGATGGTGGTGGTGTGAAGGAAAGGGAAACTTCTGCAATGTTGGTGGGAATGTAAATTGGTGCCATCACTCTGGAAAAGAGTAAGAAGACTCCCCCAAAATTTAAAATTAGAACTTCCATATGATCCAGCAAGTCCACTGCTGGGAATATATCCAAAGGAAATGAAATCACTATGTCAATGAGACAACTGCACCCTCACGTTCACTGTATCATTATTTACAATAACCAAGATATGTAAACAACCTAAGTGTCCATCAACAGATGAATGGATACAGAAAACGTGACGCATATATATGTATATATAATGGAATCTTATTCAGACATTAATAAAAATGAAATCCTGCCATTTGTGACAACTTGGATGGACCTTCAGGGTATTATGCTAAGTGAAATAAATAAGACAGAGAAAGACAAATACCTATGATCTCACTTACATGTGGAATCTATAAAATAAACCGAAACCCATAGAAACAGAGATCAGGTTGGTGGTTGCCAGAGGTGAGTCAGGGGGTGATTGAAATACGGGAAGATAATCAAAATGTACAAACTTTCAGTTAGAAGATAAACAAGTCCTGGGGACATAATGTACTGCAAGGTGACTGTAGTTAACAACACTGCACTGTGCATATGATAGTTGTTAAGAGAGTACCTCTTAAAATTTCTGATCACAAGGAAAATAGGGTGTGAATATGTGTAATGACAGACGTCAAGTAAACTTAATGCAGTGATCATTTCACAATATGCACATGTAACAAGCCATTATGCTGCACACCTAAAGCCAGCAAAGTTATGTGACAATTGTATCTCAGGAATACTTATCCCAGGAAGCGGGGGTGCGAGCCTGGACTACCTACTGCAGGAGCTGCCTTTGCCCTCCAACAGCAGAGGGTGGTAGTTGTGACAGGGACTGTAGGTCCCTCAAAGCCTAGAATGTTTACTGTCTGGACCTTCACAGGGAGAGTGTGCAGACCCTGCCCTGGAAGACGGTGGTCATGGCAGCAACAACGGCCTGCCTGTGTGCAGGCTCAGCCCAGACAGCTCCTGTGCTCTGCTGTCACCGCATTTACTTCCCTCCACACCCTCAGAGGGAGAGGCTTCAATGTTCCGATTTTACACATGAGAAAACTGAGGCTCATTTGCTTTGAATTATTGACCAAGTGGTGGGGGAAGCTTTGAACTCCAGTGTTCTGATTTCAAAGCCACATCTCAGTCCTGATTTTTACAAGGTGGAGGTCCAGGCACTGGGGACCCTCCACCTTCCTCACTTGTAGTCTTACTCCAGGGCTGCCATCCCCGAGGCGTCTGGGTGAACACATTTAATCCGCTTACTCTTCACCAGCTGAGCCCTTGGCTGCCAGTCTGTTGTCGCTGCCTGACACCAGCTGAGTTTTACAAGTGAACCATCACCCCCTGCCAGCCCACCTGCCATGCCATGTGGGGCAGACCCCTCCTAGCCTGGTCATTCTAAACCCTTAGCTCACACATTTGCACAACTGCATCGAAAGGGCCCTACTCCCTGTGTGGAGGTATCGACAAGGGGAAGGGAGGGGAGTTTTGGGTGGCCCCTTACTCTGAAGGTGACACATGACAGGGATATGTTCATGTCCATAATGGCACTCAATTTGAAGCTAAGAACATGGTCACAGCGAGAGGTAAAAGCTGAGAGGCTACAAGGCTGCTGAGAAAGGGGCTTGACTATTGAATTGTAAATGTGTAATTTAATTTAAAAATTAGCCTCCTGGGTGAAAAGAATTTGCCCCTAAGGCCAGAATTGGCCACCTGACTCCTGGGAACCCCTCAATTCCAGGATGTAATCATCTGAGCATGCAGGGGGCTTAAATTGGGGTGCTGTCCTCTCAGTCATGGTGCACCTGCCCACATGTGCACCCATGAACTGCAGTTCTCACACATCAAGGCACCTCTCATGCCCTGCCAAGGAGGTCCAGGTCATAAGGAAGGGATGACAGACTGTGAGGTCACACGTGTGCCCCTGCAGGGGTGAATGTTGTATAGGGCAGAGCCCCCCCCACTCTCACCTCCAGGAGGGGTGCTGGAGGGAGCAGGACTCCTGAGCCCCTAGGCTTAGCAAGCATCCTGGCTGAGGGTGGGGAGGCTGTCCACTCTGAAGTCATAGGTCAGATGGTAGATTGGGGTCCCACCCCCACAGCTCACCAGTGAGACCGTCTAGTCTGTTTTCTCTGTAAACTGGAACCCAGTCACCCTCACCCTCAGAAGTAGGGGCAGCCTGTGTAAATTACAACACAAAGCCCTGGGCTGTTTCAGGTGCCTGGGGGTGTCCAGGCCCCTAGGCCAGGCAGGTGGGAGAGGAGATGTATGGGTTAGCAGGTGTGAGAGCAGGGCTGAGACTTGGCTGAGTGCATGCACTCTAATATCCAGGAACTGCGAGCTACCACTAGCAAGTCTGTTCACTGAGGCCATGTGTACTCTCCCTTGTCATTTACAATCCCCTGTTTGAACAGAGGCCTCTGGAGTCTATTAGCCACATTGTTGCCTGTCACCACACTGTTGCAGTTCCAGGGTCTCCATTTAGCCAGCTTGAAGGAATAGTCAAACTTTTTCTTAAAACCAGTGACAGAAAACAAAAGTGGCTTAAAGAAGCAAACAGGGCAGGAGAGAATGACTTACCTAACTGAGACATCCACAGGGAGATAGCTTCAGGCAGGGCTGTACCTGGTGCTCAGTGACATCAGCAGAAGTCATCTTTCCCCACCTCTGGGCTCTGCCACTGGTGTCATCTTCACATGGCTCTGCCTTTACGAGAGCAAGATAGTCACCAACTGCCACAGGCTGACATCACCACCCCTCAACTCCCAACTGAAATAGAACTTCTCTGCTCCCAGGATTCCAGCAACTAGGCCTGACCTCCGTGGAGCCTGATTGGGCTGGTGCCCAGCCCTGAGCCAATCACAGTGGCCAGGGAGGATGGAAAATGCTGATTGGCCAGATCAAGGCCATGTGACCATCCTCTCCAGGAAACCTGTGAGCTGTTCACCTGTTTTCAGGTTGGGAGAGTGTGATGTCTCCCAGAGGATCCTGCTACTAGCACAAACTGCAGGTGGCACAATGAGCTGAAATGAGCCTGACTGCTTGGTGACAAGTGACAGGACACTTAGTGGTTCCCTGCTCCAGGGAGGGAGACATGTCCAAACAATATTGGGGCTTCAGAGCCAGAATGTAGTAGAAAAGACTCCCAGTCTCCCAAAAGGTGGGAAAGTGAGCAGTGACACTGGAAAGGCACTCCTCTCTGTGGCCCTTGGCTTTCTCCTTGTTACAGTGGAGAGTGCAGTGTTGCCCTTGACAGCCCCCTTCCCTGCTGGGAGGCCTTTGCAACAGGTGGAGAGTGCTTGGAAAAGCCCACTTATTCTGAGCAACTCTTATTGCTCCTGGTGGCATTATTATTTTCATGTCACTTGTGAGGTGGGCCCTGAGGGGTCCCTGATCTGGGGGCACAGACACCCACAGAAACTTGACCCAGTATTGCTGTTCATTCAACAATGACTTACCGTGCACCTACTGTGTGTCAGATTCCCAGGGTAGAGCAGTGGTGTTGACAGCACAAGCCCCTGCCTCACCTCATTTCTGCATCCCAGGTGCGGTCACCAGAATGGGAGTTCAGGAAGCAGAGGACGTGGCCGAAGCCTTGTGGGAACCCCTGGGTTTTTCTCTGTGCTGAGGGCACTAGCAGCACACCGATTGTGGGACTCAGTACCCGCAGGACACAGCATTGATGGGTAAAGGAGAGGGGCATTTCTACATGCCCATCCTCACTAACCCCAGGCTCCAGAGTGCAGCTCCACTCTGCTCAATCCAAGGGGGCATCTTCCACCATCCTGATCACCCTCTGGTATTACTCCCCGCTCAGATGCACTTTTTCCTGTGGCAGCTACACTCAGAATATGTGTTTGTTTCTCTCCCATGTGGTTAAGTGGACTTCAGATACATGATAGTGATGGAGTGGCTAAGCCTCTGGGCAGATTGCTGGGTGACCCGCGGAAAAAGCTGCACATGGTGAGCTCCCTTCTGCCAACCAATGGGCCAGGCCCCACCACTGTTCTGTCTGTTCTACCTCACTTAATCTGCACAGACACTCTGTGCAGGACATCCTGTTATCCCCCATCTCTGATGACGTTGGTTGGAAAAAGCTTGGGTTTGAGAAAGTTGCCCAGGTCACATTGTTGACAAGTGGGGAGCTGGGGATTTGCACCCTGGTCCCAGGAGTCTGGATCATGGAAAGGCCTGGGTGGGGCAGCTTATTGCCAAGGGAAATCCTGCCCAAGCCTCTCCCATGAGAGCTCACCCAACAGCACATCTAGCAGAGTCAGCATTTCCTGGACCAGATGGACAGAACCTCAAAACTTCTTTGCAAACAGATTGTTTCCATGTTCTTTTGCAAACACAGAAAGGCCACAGGCCAGGGAAGGATAAGGCCAATAGTGTTTTCATTGGGGAGAGTGAAGGACAAGTGTGAAGACACACAGCACTCCCAGCAGCCCTCTCGGCAGAGCCTGCCAATGGGTGAGCAGCTACCATGACTACCTACCATAATCCTGTGAGGTTCATGCCTGTACAAGCCTGCCTGTGAGAAGAGCAAAGTGAAGCTCAGAGAGGTGTGGGGACACTCCAAAGACAAACAGATAAAGTGGGATCATCACCACCATGCTGTGCTGGGACAGGCAGTCACCTGTCACATTGCTCATGCATGGCCTGCTGGGAGTAGTGAAGGCCTGATAGGAGCACAGGAACACTGTGGTGAAAATGATGTTTCTACCTGGGACAGCTGGTACCGGGAACTCTAGCTGATTCTTCATTGTGCCTGCTTTGAATGTCAGCATGTTGCAGCCTCATGTAGGGGAAGGGCTGCCTCCTTTCCACACCAGTGCACAAGGAAGAGCATGCACACACTGGCATCACCATAGACCACCGGCAGGATCAGGATCTGGAGCTCAGAGCAGAAACTGCCAACACCAGGAACTGGTGCAAGAGGAGGACCTGAGTGCCCCCTGAAACATTTCTAGTTTTAAAAACATACTTAATTAGGGGGAAGTGATAAACAGTTGATCCCTTCAAAATATTCGGTTATCCAAGGAACAACAGCACCTCAGCATTGTAAGAGGATTAACTCAGTCATCAATAACCATCACTATAGGTATGAGAAAACAGTGTTAGGAGTTACAAAAGGGTCTCAAGATCATGCAGGTCAGAACTGAGAACCGTCCAAAGCATGTGCTGCATGATAGTCTCTCTAAGCTACCTGAGGCTTGGTCTGCTCCTGACACAGGGCAGATGGTCTGAGAAAACCACACTCCTCAGGGGACCCCAGGGAGTTGACAGAGTTGAGTTTGGGTTCCTGATCATCTTCTAAGTTTGGAATTTTGAGATTCTTCTGCACCTGTCCTTCCTCCAGAACAGAATCTGATTCAGGCGGGATTCCAAGGACTGAGGCATGTGTCAGGCAAGAGAGCAGGCATGGCTGGATGAGAGCATCGCCAGTGCCATCAACAAAGAGGCCAGGGCACTGAGATTTCCAGTGATTTAGCATCCTGGCTGGGAGGGGTCATGTGTTCTACAGTGAGTTCTGAGTATCCTGCACCGCCCTCGAGGACCTGCAGGGGGCGCGCGAAGCCAGCGTGTCTTAGGTGGCGGTGCGCATGCGCAGTTCGCATCAGCAGCCAGCGTCTTCCCTGGGGGCTGAGCTTGTTTTCCTCAGGACTGAGCGGGCGGCGCCATGGAGGCTCCAGGACAGCGCTGCCTGCGTGTCCGCGGGAGGAGGACACTCCCCGCCCGCTGTCTGAACTTACGCCGGTTTCCCACGGCCTGAGCCCGCTTTCTGCCGGGGTGTGTGTGGACCTGACCGAGCTGGGGTCCCGGCCGGCTGGGCAGGAGGGGACGGGTGCGCTGGCGGGCCCGCTTCGACTATTCTCCTTGCCCGCCGGGAGCGGGTGAGTGTCCGCGTCCATCCGGGCCGCTGGAGTGTCCGTGCCCCTGGTCCACACTGCCCGGGCCCCCGCTCCCCCGTGTGATAGGGGGTGTGTACACTAAGGGTCAGGAGCCGGGATGCGGGTGTGAGTGTCCGCGACCCTGGTCCTCACCGCCCGGGTCCCCCTTCCCCCGTGTGATTGGAGGTGTGTACACTGCGCGGGTCAGGAGCGGGGACGCAGGTGTAATGGAAAAGGGGCTGAGAAAGTACTGAAAGGGTTAAAGACAAGTGTGTAAAATCACATTATGTTAATTTTTATATTTTAAGTGTGTCAAAGTCAGAGTTTATCATGCTTTTACATTCTTGTCTTTAAAGGCATGCAATCATTTATTTTATACTTAAAATATGCTTCTCATCTTATCTCGTTTTCAAGTCAAAATACTGCCATGGTTGACATTTTCTCAAAATATAGTGACAATCTTCAACATGTGTGAATATAAACTCATTGAAAAAATCTTGCAGCATTCCATGGTGAGTAGTCTTGTTAAAAATAATATCCGGGCCGTTACTAAATTATTACAAAAATATAAATTTTTTTGAATCACTTTTAGAAGTTCCACACACACTGGTATTTTTAAAACACCAACCAGTGCATAGTGCTTAAGACCATTTAAGATGAAATATATTCAAACCTAAAACTTTAGAATACTCAAAAGGCAGGATAATGGCTGCTTTTTCATTGCAAATACATTTTTTCTTCATAAGTGCAAAATACGAAAGTATTCAGCTAAATTTTGTATATCTTTATTCAAAAAGTGAAATTAGAATATAATCTCCTTATTTTTTATATTAAGGCTATTTCCCATAAAAATTGGTATTTTTGTCTGTAGGATCTTAATTGTCCATTCATTTGTTTTTTCTTTTGGTTTCTTTAACAGAGAGTGCATTCTTGTGTCTTTTTAGAGTTTTTAATTCTGCTAACTTATTCCAAGAGACTTTCTGACACTGATAGTAAATAAGGGGGGAGCCCTTATAGTAACTGTGCATCTTTTCATGTAGTCAGGATTTTTTTTTTTTTTTTGGGTAACATTTTTTTACAATTTCCACTTGGTTCACAATATTATCCCATTATGAAAACTCAATGAAAAATTGTAATCTGTTTACACCAAGACACTAATGTCAGCACAGTGTGCTTGCTGATATGATTTTACATTAGATTATAATATAATTATTTTATTTGATTTACATATATACTAATACACATTTTATATATGTACACACATATATGAATATCTACTAAATGCCATTAATTTGCATGGGGTGGTAGCTGATAACATGTGATCTTTCTGACCATTGGCTATTATGTGTGTCTAACGTACTTCTTAGAACAGATACTAGAACATCACACCTCTCATTATACAGTATTTTAAAGGTTATATTTTATTTTATTTATTTTTAAACATTTTTTATTGAGTAATAGTCATTTTACAATGTTATGACAAATTCCAGTGTAGAGCACAATTTTTCAGTTATACATGAACGTACATATATTCATTATCACTTTTTTTTTTTTGCTGTGAGTTACCACAAGATCTTGCATATATTTAAGATTCCACACATGAGTGATCTCATATGGTATTCCTCTTTCTCTTTCTGTTCTGCTCCACCTAGAATAACATTCTCCAGGAGCATCCATGTCTCTGCAAATGGCGTTATGTTGTCAGTTTTTGTGGCTGAATAGTATCCCATCATATAAATATCCCACATCTTTATCCAGTCATCTGTTGATGGACATTTTAGGCTGTTTCCATGTCTTAGCTGTTGTAAACAGTGTAGAGAAATCAGCTGAAAACCTTATGGGGGTTCCCTTGTAACTCACTCTGTTTTTCTCTTGCTTCCTTTAGGATCATTTCTTTATCCTTGACTTTGGCTATCTTGATTAGGATGTGCCTTGGTGTGGGTCTGTTTTGGTTCTTCCTGTTTGGGACCCTCTGAGCCTCCTGTGCTTGGATATGATTCCTTCTTTAGGTTTGGGAAGTTTTCAGTCATGAGTCCTTCCCATACCTTTTCAATCCCCTTTGTTCTTTTTCCCCTTCTGGAACTCCTATTATGCATAGATTGGCACACTTTATATTACCCCATAGGTCACATATATTGTTTTCATTGTTTTTTATTTGTTTTTCTCTCAGCTGTTCTGATTGGGTGCTTCCTGTTGTCCTGTCTTCTAGATCACATATTTGTTCTTCTGTATTTTCTAGTCTGCTTTGCACAGCCTTTAGGTCAGCTCTCATCTCAGCCAATGAGTTTACTAATTCTACTTGGTTCTTCTCTATAGTTTCTATTTCATTTTTGACATATTTTATATCCCTAAACCATATTTCTTTTAGTTCCTTCAGTATTTTGATCACTCTTTTCTTGAAATCTTGATCTAGTAGGCCATCAATGTCTATTTCCTTGATCATGCTTTCAGGGGATTTCTCTTGATCTTTTAATTGGGAGTGGTTTCTCTGTTTATTCACATTGCTCATATCTCTCTGGCACCGTGGCTTAAGGAGTATCAGTTACCTAATTAACCTGGAGATGGTGTGCCCTTAATGATTTGATCGAGAGGTCTTTGTGTCTTCGTCCTGCTTCGCGAACTCAGCTTGCTGTTTCATAGGCCTTCTGTTGGCGCCCTCATCTGTGCTGCTCTCAGTGGCTGTTGGCTAGCAGATTGTGCCCCCTCCTAACACTAGGTCAGGAGCTGAGCTCTTACCCGGTGGGCGGGCAGGTCACTCCCCCTCCTGATGTCACAGTCAGATGCTGGGCTCAGGGGGAGGCAGGTGGGCAGATCACACCCCATCCCAGCACCGTGGTCAGGTGCTGTGCCCTCTCCTGGTGCTGGTCACTCCGCTGCTCTGTGCAGCTGCCTGCTCTGCCTCGGGTAGGCGGTCTGTAGGTGGGCTCGGGGAAGACCGCGGAACAGCCCCGCCTACGCTCTGTGCCAAATCTGAGCTCCTTGTTTCTCTTGGCAGCACAAGTTCTCTGAGGTGTCAGGGTAGAAAGATCCTCCCTGCCTCAGGCTATAAACAAGTCTCAGTCCTGCCTAGGAGGTTGTGGAGCCCCCACGTGCAGATTCAGGCCTCAGCCATGCCCCCGCCCGGGCACTATGCACAGGAGGAGATGGTAGCTGTTGCTGAGCCCTGCCTCTCTTCTTGCGGGATGTGCCAGTAATGGCACAGGTCTGAGGAGACAAAGGCTAAAGCACCCCTCCCCCCAGGGCACATGCCTGTTTACAGTTTTGTTTACCTTCTGAGTTAAAATTTACCTGACAATGAGATGTATAAATTAGGCTTTTGAGGTTCATCCTTGTATCAGTAGTTGATTCATTTTTATTGTTGAATAGTATTCCATTATTTGAATATACTATCATTTGTTTTATCCATCCTCCTACTAATAAATACTTAGGCTTTGGATATCTTTTTTTGCAAGCAAACATTTTTTTAAAAAATGAAAATATAATATACATGCTTAAATGTGAACACATCTTAAGTATGCAGCTCAGTGATTTTTCACAAAGTAAACACATCTATGTAACCTTCATCCAGTCAAGAAACAGAACATTGCTGTTCCACTTTGGGTTTCTTCCCAGATACTATGGCACCCCTTTGATGGACTCACCATCCTAAATTCAGCCACCATGGATTGGCTTTTTTGCTTTTGAAATTTTTGGTCCCATACTTTCCTCTCAAAATTATGTAAGATTCATCCACTAGTGTTTTCTGTAAACTAGTATATTTATTTTTATTGCTTTAAAGTATACAACTTGTATGCATGTGCCACCACTTATGGTCATGTATTGTTGAAAAGTGTTTGGGTCATTTTCTATTTGGGGGTATAACAAATAGTGATTATGAGAATTTTCTGGATGTCCTTTGGTGCTCAGATGAAGAAGTTTCTGAAGGGTACACACATGGATTACCCTTGGTAATAGGGTGTGTGTGTGTGTGTGTGTGTACACATATACACACACACATATACATATATAACTTTCATTCAAAAAGCCTATTTCCAAAGTATTTGTAAGAATTTATATTCCCACTGGCCATGTGTAAGAGTCCCCATTGCTTGTTGCCCTCACCAATGCTTCGTATCACTTAACAACTAACTATTCTAGTGGATGCCTAATGGTGTTCCAAGTGTGGGTTTAGTACGTATTTCCATTATTACTAAAGAGGTCAGCCCCTTTTCATAGCTTATGTGGATTTTTTTATGTGTGTGAGAAGCACCTGTTCAATTTTTTTGCACATTTTAATATTAAGGTTCTGCCTTTTTCTCCACTGGTTTTTGTTCTTTATATGCCCTAGATACAAGTCTTTTGTTGGATATAGGTATAGCAAATATATTTTCCCACCGTGTGGCTTAGCTTTTCACTTTCTTAATGGTATCTCTTGATAAAAATAATTCTTAATTTTACTGAAGTCCAACTTAAAACTCTTCTTTTATGTTTAGTGCTGTGTCCTGTTTAAGAACTCTTTGCCACTTCAAAGTCATTAAAATATCTCCTACACTATTTTCTAGATGCTTTATTTTGGTGGGGGATTAGGTTATTTATTTTAACGGAGGTACTGGGAGTTGAACCCAAGACCTTATGCATGCTAAGCACACATTCCACCGGAGCTTTACCCTCCCCCAGATGCTTTGCTTTATGTTTCAAATTTATTAGATTTATAATCTATCTAAAATTACTGTTCATGTATGGTACAGGGTTTAATTCAATACTGTTCCATTGGTCTATATGTCTAACTTTAGGTAGTTATCACATAGACTTAATATTGTTTTATAATAAGTCCTTTAACATTGTTCTTTAATATCATCTTGGCTATTGGCCCTTCACGCTTCTCCATGTATTTAGAATCAGCTTGTCAAGTTCTACAAAAAAACAGTAACAACAATTAACTTTTGGGGATTTTGATGTGCACATGTAAATCTTTGAATCAGTTGAAGGGGAACTGACATCTTTAAAATGTTGAGCCCTCCAATCCATAAATTTGGATTATCTCCCCTATACTTATTTTTATCACTGCTGTAACAAATTATCACAAATTTTGCAGCTTAAAGCAACACAAACTTATTGTTTTAATGTTCTGTAGGTCGTCAGGAACAGGTATCACTTGGCTAAAAATCAAGATGTCAGCAGCACTATGCCCTTCTGTAGGTCAAAGGAAGAATGTATTTCCTTGTCTTTTTCAGCTTCTAGAGTTCACCCACACTTCTTTACCCATGGCCCTTCCTCTATCTTCAAAGCTAACAGCTTTACAGCTTTCTAATCCCTCTTCCAAAGTCATATCTTTCTGACCACAGCTGGGAAAGATTTTCAATTTTTAAGGACTCCTGTTGTTAGACTAGGCCCATGTAGATAATCCAGGCTAATCTCCCTGTCTCAGAGTCCTTAACCTGATACATCTGCAAAATCCCCTTTGCCATATAAAATAACATATTCACAGATTTCAGGATTAGAGCATGGATATAGGTAGGGGTCAGTGTGGTGCACTATTCTGTTTATCAAACTGTTTAACATTTGACGCTTTCTGACTAACGTACAAGATAGAAGACCCTGATCATGTTTAGAATGCTTCCTCTGCAAAATATTGGGCACTGAGTTTATTTGAAAGGACTGAAAATAATATTACCACAGGAATGGTTTCCTAATTCTACTGACATTTACTTACTTTATACTTAAATACCCAAAATGGTCAGCCAGGAGTGGAATCTTGGCAAATAAAATAAAAGTATAATTCAAGCTTTTATCATTGAATTTACTAGCTAATTCTATTTTAGAAACAGACAGAAAATAAAACAATTTAGAGTAAGTCTGCTTACTTATATATTAAGTGAACATAAAGTTTTAAAAGCATGTCTGAATATGGGATAAAGTGAGCATCATAAAATGTAATGTTAATATTTAGTACCTGCAAATCAAACTCCCAATTTATAAACAAGTTCATACTGTATAGCACAGGGAACTATATCCAATACTGTTTTGTAGTAACTTATGGTGAAAAAGAGTATGAAAATGAATATATGTATGTTCATGTATGAATGAAGCATTGTGCTGTACACCAGAAATTGACACAACAGTGTAAACTGACTACATATATATATATATTTGAAAGGACTATATATACCAAGAAAAAATTAGATTGATAACCAACAAAAAATCTGTCAGTAATATAATGCTAGAGACACTGAGACACAAAAGAAAATCTCAGGCATACATCTGTTTATAGAGTCATAGAAAAAATAGTGCCTATGCAAGTCCCTGATAAGCATTAGAAAATAGGAAAGGCAATATAAAAGTTCAAAATGCTTTGCTATGTAAGAGCTGCAAGATGACTCAGACACAAACTTAAGTGGTCAAAATGTTTATATAATTAATGATAACTTAAAGTAATTGAGGACATCATTTTAAATGAGATTAAAATAGCTGCACCATTTTCATATTACTAAGCAAGTCATTTCTGTTTACAGTAGGTTTATATTATTTTTATATGTATTTATGTTTTATAAAGACATCAACTTAGATCCTGGCTGATAACTGACAGTAGAGCAACAGATTGATTTAAATGGGTATCATAGGCTTATCAGATTTCATATGCTTTAAATATACATTAGTTATTAGCTGTCAGGAAGAGTTCAATTTTCATTTATTCTAACATAGCTGTGTCACAGGCAGTTTACTCTGTATTTACAATGGAGGATCATGATAGATATAAAGATATCAAGTCTTATTGATCTTCATACGGGTGCTTTTATAAGAAAAGGAGAATAAAATAAAAAAAATTTAAAATACTACTTTTTTTATAGTGTTCTAAAAGTTTTATCTTCATTTTTATTTTTTTACTGAGTTATAGTCCGTTTACAATGTTGTGTCAATTTCCGGTGTACAGCACAATTTTTCAGTCCTTTATGAATACACGTATATTTGTTTTCATATTTTTTCACCATGAGCTACTACAAAATCTTGAATATATTTCCCTGTGCTATACAGTATAAACTTGTTTATCTATTCTATATATACTGTCAGTATTTACAAATCTTGAACTTCCAGTCTGTCCCTACTCACACCCTGTAAAATACTATTAAATCAACATATATTTATGAAGAACTATGAAAAATGGGAAACTATAAGTTGTTTCTTTAAATTGGAGCAAAGAGAACTACTTTAACTGGGAAAATAGTTAAAATCTGGCAAGTTTTATGATTTCATGTTCACCCCTGACAGCTTTTCTTTCCTCCTTTCTCCTTCAATCTTTTTTGGGCCTTCTAAAGAATTAAATTAAAAAAAAGAAAAAAAAGAAAGAAAGAAAGAAAAAAAAGAAAACTAAGAAACAGCTTTGCATCTAAAATAACCTCCTAACTGGAAAGATTGTATACTTTGTGAAAAATTTACAGCTGCCAACTTATGATCTATGTCTCTGTCCACACTGCGTTACTTGTTAGGAAGGGTCTTAAAAAAAAAAAAAAGTAAAGAAAAATAGCAAATTATAATGGCTTTTACATTTTAAATTCTTTTCTATGTGTTTATAATCTGCTCTATCATGAGTTACTAAGATAAACATTATCAGCTATACTCTACTTTCCTATCATGCACATTGTGACTCTGAGAAGCACACATGCTCTAACTTACCATCTGCAGGTGGTGTACAGGTTAATGCAGTTCTTTTGACAATATATGGTTTGTAGTCTAGTTGTCTAACTACTACATAATGGAAAAGATGTAGAACTACTGGTACCACTGCCCTCGGTCTCTGTCATTTACCTTAAACATACCTGGAAAAGTAGATTCAAAAACTCATTGGCAAGAACATTTTTCACACTCCAGATCTGATATTCTTCTAGAGTTAAGATGGCCATTCTGAAAGAGAAACAATATATAAGAACATCTTAAATCTTCATTTTCTTATATTATTTGAATAAAATCTGTTTTATTAAACTTGCAATGGTCATTTGCCTGAAAGAAAACTAATGATTTAATGTAGATGCTATGTGTTCATCTAAAAGTAGCCCAGCAAAAATAAGTTCAAAAGTAACCCAACTCTGAAGTAGTGAGTCATAACTTGGGCAATTTATCACCAAAAATCTTCCTCCAGTAAGACCTGGGAAATAACTCACAGTATCTTCTGGTTCAAGGTGAAGTTTACTAACAGAACCCACAAAAGGTTCTGGGTAGAGAAAAAGGATTATTTACTAACTTTGAAAGCATTTTTCCAAACTCTCTGGATTATGCCCTTTGACCCTAACAATTTTCTAAGATCTTCTTTAAAACATCTGGCATTATTAGACTTCTTAAGAGATTTAAAAGAACTAAATATATATAATAAGTGAGTATCTATATTAACATTTCCTCAAAATAAAATTTAACATTACTTTCACAAGTTGAGTAAAGCAGTATTTTTTTTTTTTTTGGTGTCAAAGTGTACCAAAAATTACATTTATATACAGTAGACAATATTTCTTGGGAGGCAAAAATATAACCAAATGCCTCTTACTTCATGTTTTGAACAATCACCTTAACAATCCTAGATGAATAATAATGTTCTTAGCATTTATTACTTAATTATATTTTTATTATTTAATGATTTATTATTTAATGATACTTAATATTATTTATTATTAATGATATTCATGTATTCATTCAATATATAATACCATTCATTATAAGAAAAGATTTTAAAGCACTGTGATGGTACTTATTGGCTTTCATGATGCAACTTCCATTAAAGTATATTAATACCAATGTAATGGTACAAAATAATGGGTAATATTGTCACAGTCTAGTCACCAGTGAATATGGGTAATAGGTTTGGTTGAAAGGTCCAAATTGTATTCTAAATTTTTACCATTTCATTATTATGGTTACACGGAGATGGAGCAGCTAAATGATCTTTTTTTTTAATGTTCAAAAGTACAGTCATAAGAAGAAACTCGGTCTTACACAAAAATAGACAGCAATGATAACCTCCATACTTATCAAACACCCAGAAAAAAGGCAATGGAAATTGTATCTCTACATAAGGTATTTCCTAACAGAAACTTTCCTATGTTTCTGTTTTCATATATACCAAATAGAAATGGCTACCTTAGTTTTGGGCAGAAAAGTAAATGAAGATGGTTATCTGAATTGCCAAACAAAGATCAAGCCCTGAAAAATTCATTTCTATTATTTATTTCTATTGAGTGTCAGTTAATAAGACTATGATGATTTCTTCTGGATTTGTGATTAAAAAAAAATGTTACTTATTTTTCTAAGCCTGTATAAGACCACTATGGTCTACATCCTACCATCTGCTACTTGGTACATGTCAACATTTGAATAGAAAGGGTCAAATTAACTCATATGTGTCTCACATATATGGATTATCTTCAGTTTCACAGGGATACATAGACATTAAGGCAAACCTATTATAATATCTTTAATAAATGTTGTGAAACTAAAAAAATTCAAGGCTTTATTCTTTGTAAAGTACATGCTCGTTTCTGCTATTATACAATTATTCTGGCTGCTATTAAAGAACTTAGGACAGACCCTCACCAATATTATTGAAAAAAATTTTTTTAAACAATATACACCACCCAGATTGAGATAAAAAATAATTTCCATCATCCCAGATATCCTATGGTCCTTCCCAGTTAAATCACCCATCTCCAAAATCACTATTGTAACACTTATTAACATTAGTTCTGTCTCTGCTCTAGAACTTCATATAAATTGAATTGTACAATGTGTTCTTTTATTCTGTGGCTTCTTTTGCTCAATATAAGTTTTGTCTTACCATAATGTATTAAAATGGGAGAAGTAAAGATTATAAACTACAAATGGCAAGGGCTGTCTCTACTTAATTTTTATAAAATGCCTAGCTTATAAAATATAATGTTTTTATGTAAATAACACTTAATGGAGTTGTTTGAAGGTGGAATGGGCTTTCCTTAGGGACAACTTGGAGGTATTTTAACGACAGGTCCAAATAAGCATTTAGCAGGGATGATGTAGAAGAGATTCAAGTATGTATACGTAAGGTATGTATAGCAATTCAGAATATAATGTATTTTTAGAAAAGAATAAATTAGTCTCTGCTAGACTCACCTTTGTGGTATCATGCGCATTCTATGGGTCTTCTACAATGTTGGATACATCCACGTGTAATTCCTTTAAATCCAGAAACACAAATCAGTAGTTAGGAAGGAGAAGGTATCATTTTTATTAGCCAGTAGCTGAAGTATAAAGTATTTTCGGTCAAGGTTTTTCTTTTTTTTTTTTTTTAATTACAGAAATAGATTGCTTGTTTACCTTAAAAATTTATGACAATTTTCCAATGGTTTAATTTTTTTTTAAATAATACATTCAGTTTATTAAATTTTCTAAGGCAAATTCTCTTCCCAATTTTGCATCTTTGGCTATGAATATTTTGAGTAGCATAATATAGAACCTAGAAGTAGTAAGAAATCTTTTTCTCAACCTCCTTTAAAAAATTCTTCACTCTATGTTCCTGTTGGAAGTTTACATGCAAGAAGATGTATGCAATCAGAATTTACCAGGATATCATCGGTGCAGTTGTCCTTCCAGACCTCTAAATGTGCAACCACGTGTCTCTCAGTTCAACTCTAGAAAGAACTCCGTCACCGTCAACATCAAATACCTTGAAGCAAACTAAAGAAAAGAAACCCTTATGGAGGGAAATTACTTTCATATTCTGAAGTATAATACATTTTATTACAAGCTGCCCTAGTAAAATTACTTACTTCCTCAAACAACTACATTCTGGATTAAGTTCTTATTTGGAGGAGATTGTGTCATTAAAGTCCTTTGAACTTGTAGGAATTCCTGTAAACTTCACAAGTCTCTCTCCTTATATCATTAGCCAGCTTAGAGAACTCTATCCTTCACCTAAATCTAAAGTTAAATTTCTTGCAAACTGAAAAAGGGCCAAGTTACTATACAATATCTCACAGATTTTGAGAAGGTAATTCAAGCTTTTAAATTAATTTCTAATATTTAAAAGTGATCACTTCAGAGTTGATTCTTACAATGCTGAAAATATTCCATCTACATTAAGAATCAACAAAAAGCTGGTACAGTAAGCCCCCTGTATCCATTGGTTCTGAATTCACAGGTATAAACAATAGATCAAAAATATATATATATATATATATATATATATATATATATATATATATATAAAATATATATATATATATAACTTTCCCAGAAAGTTCTCAAAAGAAAAACTTGAATTTGCTATGCACTGACAACTATTTACATATCATTTACATTGTATTTACAAATAATTACATTATATTAGGTATTACAAGTAACCTAGAGATGATTTAAAGTATACAGGATGATGTTCATAGGTTATATGCAAATACTATGCCATTTTACATAAGGAATTAAGCATCCATGGATTTGGTATCTGAGGGGGTCTCAGAACCAATCCTCAGCAGATAATGAGAGATGACTGTATAAAGATTTTGCCTCTCCAATGTAATTAATGTGCACCCAATATTTTTGCCTAAGAACAATTTCAAATCTTCAATGAAGTTTATATACAACAAGCTAAAAATCCGAAATATCAGCACTTTGCTAATTAACATCAATATCAGCAAAATTGCTAGTTAGTCTAGTTGGTTAACTTCCACTAGTCCACTGGCAAAAAATAAATTAAAAAAAATTTAAGACAATAATTAACCTCAATTGAGAAAAAAAGACTTCAGCCTCTTTAATACCAGAAATTTAATGTGAAAATATAATCTGTCACAAAGCTAGGTTAGAGTAATGGTATACTATCAGGGAAGATAAAAGAAATCTAAAGTTTTAAGATTAAATAATTATCTACTTCACACACCCGTGTAACAATTATGCTATTAAATTGAGTGCATCACAGTACAACATTACTAAAGAATATTGAACTATTAAGTATCATACCCAAAATATGCAGTATTTGTGAAGCTGTATTTTACAAAGATGCAGAGATAATGACCCTAGTGAATATATAAGAATTAGGTTCCAATTAAATGTAAACTGCTGCATTTTCCTAACCAAATATGTTTAAGATTTATTAATGTAATATGCTTATAAATTATGCTATAATATTTTAGCTAGGTTTAAAAGATAAATTTAGTATTTAATAAAATTGTTTTATCATAAATTTAATTTTGCTAATAAAATATCAATATACACAGTGCTAGAAAATAAGTTGGAATTCAAGTTAAGCAAGACAAATTTTCTATATAGACTACCAGAAAATATTTTCTATATGCTTAACATTTTCAAACACATCATGAATGATGTAGTTCATTTATCATGAATTGTACATTCATCTGGAAAATCAACCATTATTAATAACAAAGATCTTAAATTACTCCACAGTAAAAAAGAACAGATGACTGAACTTTACACTGACCTCAGTAAAACCTCAGCAAGAGATTGCTATTTGCCAAAGGGATGAAAATTCAAGCTTTAATCAGATGATTTTTTACATGAATGGATGCTAATTTATTTCTCTGTATAGCTTCCAAATTGTGTGATGTTTAACACACTTACATTTCTGTCTTTCAGCCAGAGGTCCTCTGCAACAAGCTGATAACCCACAGGATATCTCCTTAAAATCTATGTGGCTGTCATGATTTTCACCAAAAGCGTTAAATAAACCTGTAAAATAGGAACACAGAATAAATCACAGCCAACAAACTTCCTGTTAATAATGACATGCTTATGAAAGGAGGCATGACTCGCATAAACTGACTTAGTTTTTCAAAGTTATCAGTAGTTTCCACTGTCTTAGGAAGTTTTTTTTTCCCCCCTGGAATAATTATAACCAAAATTTAACTTCCTAGAAGAAAATACTATCATTTAGTGTTTGGTTTTGTCTGCCTACCTGTCTCTATCTTATATTAATTCCAAAAGTCTAAAGTGATTGTAGAATGTAAAAAATAAAAGTATATTTTAAAAATGTAACTGGAAAAAAGTCAGAGACCACAATTATCCTAATTTGGAAAGACTAAGAAGAAAAAGGAAAAAAGAAGAAGAAAAGTTGAACTCTATCAAAGATATACTGTGTTGTTATTAACAAGCTTCATACAGCTCCTTCATGAAGCAAAGAAAACTAACACACTATATTATAAGAGAAAGAAATTCTGTACTGCAGTCTTCATTGTACCACTTAATCTGTATACATAAATATATTAAATTTCAGAAATAAAGGGCAATTTATAATCTAATCCTGTGGATTTTAAACTTTTCATAAAAAATAAATGGAATCATTGTTTTCAAATGAAATGATTTCTCAATCTCTAATTCTAAAAAGGTAAAAACATAACTGCACTGCTGAAGTGGAAGCCCTGTCTGTTCTAGCTCCCCTAACAAATATTTCTAAAACACACTAGAAACCTGAAGAATACAGACTATTTCAAGAATCTAATTCTGTGCCCTCAAGGAGCAGAAAATTGAAGCTAAGAAGTAGTTAAATGACTTGCTAAAAGTAAGAAATTTTTTTTAAAAAGGTCTGAATCAGAAGCAGAACCCAAGCTTTCAGATTTCAAATACAGTTTTTGTGATTATCAGCCACAACTACTCCTTGTAAACCTCATTTAATATATATATATACTATATATATATATAGTATATATATATAGTAGTGAAAAGTTTAGAGCTAAGTGGGGACCTTAGAGATGGTCTAGTCCAGTGGTTTCTTAATTTTTTAAGGGTGGGAGAAGGATACAGCAGTGGAACCTTCTTCTATATAAAAGAAATACAATAGACACTACTCAGCTGAGGAAGAGGTGAGGTCACGTGTGGAAGCTAGAGCTTTGCCTATTCAGTGTCCACCACCCTGACCTTGCACCAGATGCTGAGGCACCGCACTGGAGCACAGTTTCATAATGATTGTCTTGGTCAAACTGATTTTATATATGAGAATATTCAGGTGCAGAAAGGCAAACCGACTTACACAAGGCTCCAAAGGTGGAACAAGGCTCACGTGTTTACCAAAGAACATTTGTACAAAATAGAAGGATTCCCATCTTCACTCAGAGATGGACAAATTGGTGGTGAAGCCAATGGGCCAAATGTCTCTAAATCAAATCATCCAGTTTGGGATTGAGCCCTCAGCAACCAACAGCATTTCTCCAGATGAATGATGTCTGATTCCTCCACTGACAATCAAATCAAAAAAGATTATAAAATCTCACTCTTCTCTTCTGGACAATTAATTAGTTCATCCTGATAATGTAACTTCTAAAGATACATTTTAATTTCCCAGTTAAACTGTTAAAAAACTACCTAAAACAAAAACTCTGAAAGACAAAAATATTGTATATAAAGTGGCATGAAAATTAAATTCAAATTAACATAAAAGAGGCTTTAAAATGGGAAAAAAACTTGCAATTTCCCATTAAGCAGGCTGTTTAATTCCAACATGTAAAATAATAAACTAAGATATTTATTTTTTGCTTCCCACACTTTTATCTGTATTCACTTTGGTGATATTAATCTCTATCTTGGATTTGAAAATTCTTGATCATAGTCTCTCCTGGCTACACAGGTAACACACTAATAGCAGAATCTCTGTTTGATTTATCCTGTCATTATGGTAACCACTTACACATTTAATACTTATTAAATAAATGTACAAAGGGGATAGACCTAAGCTTCTCCTTCTTGGCTCTAAAATTCTTACTACCCCTCCTATAAAGGCAGGAGCCTCCTCTGTAGGACAGAGTGTAAGTGTATCTCCTGAGAAGGATTCCCCAACAAGGGCTGTCTTTACAGCGTGCTTTTAGATAAGATGTTTTTATGGGACATTTCAATAAAAGGATCAAGGACCTAAGCTTCCCAGTTTGGTGGGAGTTGTGATGGGCATGGGAGAATGCTCACTTGGGAGGATGAGATGTTAAAGACACTAACAGTGAAAAGGACAGGGCAAGATGAAGGGCGATTGGGAAACAGGACCACAGAGATGTGACATCTACTTCCCACTGTCATCTAAGTGATACCTACTTGAAAGAAATATTTTTACAGTTAAATTCTATAATGGGGGGTTATTTAAATGAAGCACACATATACTCAATGAGTAGATCACATAATTTTTAGAGATTCAGAGTGCATTAGCATTTTCAGAGTACTTTTTACATCAATAACTAGTATTTATAAACTCCTGTGCGCTAAATAATTATGTGGAATTATTTCCATTTTGCTTTTAGACTTACTACAGCTTAACCTATTCAATGCACTGATACAGAGTAATTTTTCTAATGAATAAAAATGATAATATACAACCTTGTTAAAGATTCTTTAATTTCTCCATCACCAGATTTATGAACACTTAGGCCTATGTGTCAGGCCCCATTTCTTGCCAGCTTTTTCACCAACACCTTACATTTAGGTTATATTGCATTACCCAGAGGTCGGGAAATGTTCTTTCACACATCCATGTCTTTATTAGGTCCTGTGTCCTCTGAGGAGAAACCTTCTCCCCACTTTCACATCCTTCCATTTTACAGCCTAACCACTAATCCTTCTGTAAACACCTTCTAATGCTTTCCAACCTCACCAGCTACCCCAGGGTTTTAACTTCTCTCCTCCACAACTGTCCTCCACTGTATATAGTATCCAATATTCAAGTGAAGTATGAGTCCTCATTTACAGGTCTGTGGCCTCTCTAGATTATAAAGTATTTGGATTCAGAAACCTTGTGCTTTTATCACTGTAGCTGCTAGAATTCATTTCATAGGACCTGATACATAGTAACCACACAATAAATACTTGCTGAATGAATGAATGAATGAATGAATAGCCAAGGCAATCTTCACAGCCAAGGCTTCCCCATCCCAGCTCAGTATTCTTTCTGTTATATCAAAGAGACTCTGCCCCATGAAACAATAGACCCTGCACATTTTAACAAATGTATACAATTATTAGGAACTATTATTAGAACAGAGACTAGCACTACTGTTCTCATAGTTATGTCACGTAAGAAGTGTATTAAAGCTCATTCTGATTTGTTATTTATACAAATCAGCTATGTCTGTCACCAGTTTAAATATTAGTAATTTAGAAAACAAAAGTTATTGACTTATCTACTAAACAGAAAACATTATGACAGATCTATTTACATACCTCTTTTGTCAGTTTATATACCAACTGGAAAAGAAGAGGTGTACAGTCAACTCTGAGGGTATAATTGCCTGCAAAATAAATAAGAGAGTATTTTAACACCTCCAAATGGACTTCAAACCTGTATTTAATTCTAACTTTATTTTCTAATTATAAACAAGATATAACAGATTTCAAATTGAAGGCATCATTCCTGGAGAATTAAAAATAGGGTGGACCCTACAGATTATCATATTCAGTGATGTCAGACAGAGAAAGGCAAATATCAAATTATATCACTTATATGTGGAATGTAAACAAACAAAAAAATGATACAAATGAACTTATTTACAAACCAGAAATACATTCACGACATAGAAAAGAAACTATGGTTACCCAAGGAGAAAGGGGGAAGGGAAGAGAGATGTTAGGAGTTCAGGATTAACAGATATACACTATTATATATGAAACAGATAAACAACAAGGACCTACTGTATAGCACAGGGAATTATATTCAGTATCTTATTATAACCTATAATGGAAAAGAATCTAAAAATGTATATGTATATGTATATGTATATGTATATGTATATGTATATAACTGTGTAACTTTGCTGTACACCTGAAACTAATATTATAAATCAAATGTACTTCAGTAAAAACAAATAAATAAGATTTTAGAATAGATAGATAGGTAGGTAGATAAATAGACAGACAGACAAACAGTCTGGCTAAAACTAAAACACAAGGTGGAAATAACTCTTCAGGAGCCAGAGAGGCTGCAGCACACACTCGGGATAGGAGACTGCAGAGGCGGACTCTGCTGCTAAGGCTGCAGCTCCTGCAGTAACAGTAAGGGCCATTGCTCATTACGGCAGCAGTACCTAGGGGTCTTTGGCAAAGGAAGTGGTAAGGCCATAATGTTCATGTTTTTATTCATTCATTCAATTCAATATCAAGACTTTAGACTAGAGCATGTCAGTAACTAACATGTGTCCTGTGACACTTACCTAGAAATAACCATAATATGATGAAAGCCTACAGATGCACATGCCACATGTCAGGGTCAAAAGGAAGTCTGTAGTGGGTGCTTATTTCAGAGTTGGTCCAATACATACAGGAACTATTTCTGTATGAAATATTTTACCCCAACTTTTAAAAATAGCTCCACAGGAAGAATGTCAAAAGTACTAAAGGTTTAAGTAGTAATCCAAGATAGGCAAATGGGAAATATTCTAAAGAAATTAGGATCAATAGCTTAGTTATGAATCATATTGATTCATTTGAATCATAATAATGTTCTCTCTGGTAAAATGGAGAAATGGAGGTATTATTGAGGCATCTCATAGAAAGAGGATAATCCTAGTTTATGAGTTGGAGTTGATAGACTTAAATACTGGTATACTATTTAATGACAATCTGAAATAAAATTTACCTTCTGTGTATGAGTCTGCATTGATATATGCAACCTCTCTCTCCTGGAGTGTTTTCACATTCTCCTGTAGTTGAAGCAAACCAGTCACTTAACTCACAGCATTTACAATTGTGGAAATACAAGCAAAACAAACAAATTAATTCAGTAAAAGAGTGGTTTGCAGGTACCATTATAAATCAAACGCCTATGCCTTTGACCATAATTTTAAGAAAATGCTATTAACTGCTTGATAATATTAATGCAATTAAAACAAGAAAGAAAAATATTAGTGATGCTGTAGCCACTTTTCATAGCAACAGCACGGAGACCCAGAGGAAAACTGCCCCTGATCCCCTGCACCATAATATGAAGGGGGAAGGCTCGGAGATGCTCAGCCTCACCCTGGATCTACTGGAAGAGAACTGCTCAAAGTAAGGCCTGGAAATGTGTACTTTTAAAAGGTGTCCCTGGCAATCCTTACAGACATTAAAGTATGAGATCCCTTGACGTTGGGGATCCAAGTAACTTTACCATATTAAAAGTGAGGAAGTTGGAAAATTGATTTATCAAGAATTTTTTGAAAGAGAAGATATTGATGAAAAAGAAAAAGAAAGGAGGGGAGGATAGAGAAAAAACTAGAGGGAGAGAAGAGTGGCTATTAGGACAAAGACAAGACATTTCTCCCTCACACATACATGCACACATGCACACACATTCTAGAAAAATACAGCAGAAGAAGACTAATGCCATCACACACATGGGAATATGCAGAGAGAACTCTCTTCTTCTCTCTGTTTCTCTCTCTCTCTCTCTCTAGCTTGCTACCTTATAAGAGCAGTTACAGTAAAAACATTTAAAGCTGTGAGTGGTCATCCCACAAATGAGAATTCTCACCTCTGCACTTGGCCACACGGGATAGATGACAGCTGATTCTGCTGCAGAGTTTCCATTATGACAGAGCTACAGTAGAAATAAAAAAGATTCCTTAAATATATGTAAAGGTAAATGTGCTGCTGAATATGATCAAGAAGCTAGTAGAAAATGGGAAACAATATTCAAATTGTCTTTTAACTCACATGAATTTAAATTAATGTAAGGCATATTATCTTGTATCTTGGATTTATTTTATCTGTATTCTAAGCTGCTTAAATTATAGAAAGACACATGTATTTCTATATACATGTATTCACAAGAAATTACATATTTCTAAAAGTAAATGACCTTAATGAATAAGATCTGATTCATGTAAATAAGTGTATTATGAAATGCATGTTCATAACACCAACATAATAATAAGGCTTTGCAATATACATGGAATCAAATGTGATACAAGTAACTGTGATTTTATTCCCATACTTATTTGATTCATATTATTATTTTAAAGTATGCAGAAATGAGTCAGAAGGAAAGCATTTTAAAAACCAGACACAATGATAAGAAAGATATGACATCCTTCAAATCAATTCTATAAAATTTGGACTCATAAATGATGAACAAAACAGAGGATAGTCACAGGAAAGTGCTTTTTGGTGCACCTGCCTTTAAAAAAAACACACAAGCCTACCATGAACATGTAAGAACTTAGAGTTACTGGACAGAGAGCCTAAGGGAAGAAGACGAAAGAAGGGGGCCTATGAAAGACACTTTAAAATAAAGCATTAAGAGCCAGTGACAAATGAAAATTAATCATAATTGAATTAAAAATAAATCCTTGAAATTTTAGAGTAATTCAATTTACAAAATCATTGTATTATACTTCCCAATCAGGCACTTTTGTAAATGGTAAAATATACCTATGGTTACAATTTAGTACGGAATCCATAAAGGAGAGACTATAATCAGAGTATAACCATCTTAAAAGAGCATGTTGTTTTCCTAGATAGAAGAAATCCAAGGAAACTGTAAAAACTTGAAAATTAATGCCAAGGATCTATATCAGATTTTCAATAAGCTAATTCACTTGTCAGAAGCAGCTTCCTAGGTTTGACTATTTTCTGAGCTTACAGATTTTACTTACTTATCACAAAACAAATACAAATAGAAACTAAAATATTTTAAAAATAATGAAAAACTTGGTTTGTACTTAGTAATTAAGAGGTTGTTCTGTTTTACCAAACTGATGTAAAAGCAAAAGCAAACTCTATTTCTTAAATTTTCTTGAGTATTTATCCAAATTAAAACAATATCAGGTAATGGAACACATCTGTGATTACCCTGAGATACATGTTGACCAAGAAGATACGTTTTCTGTCTTAGTTACCTCAGCCCATTTGTGGAACCCAGAAGTCCAAATTTTTCTGCATCCCAGCTGGCAAAAATGGTAGTTCTTCTCGGTCTCCAGCCTGTAATCATTGTTAACATACATGGTTAGGTACATCTGCCTAAAAACAAAGGAAAATTCACTCAAGTCACTTTCTGTCATCACTTGCCCAGGAAACATTATTTACCTCTACTAATCAGTTTTCCAAAATTCTGGGCAACTTCTTATAAATCAGCAGTTCCACTGGTTAGGTCAGTACCTCCAAACACCCAGAAGTCCTGATGATCTCCCAGAATAACACACCTGTTTGGAAAGGAAGGCATTCAAAAGAGTGACAACTTAGAATGTATTATAAAGAGCAGTAATTTATGTTTTTAAATTAAACTTCCTCCTGCTTGAGTTTCCTCCATAGAAAACCATCAAGGTAGTGTCTCCTTTTAGAATTTACCTTTTGTCCCCACATTTAATTATATCACATCAACCAGGAAAAAAATATTAAGAGTTGATTAAAATTTATCTTCTCTTACTCCTGTAATCTTTGTAAAAACAAAATGTTTTAAGACATTTTAAAAAATTCACCAACTCAACAAGTTTCACAGATCCTCAGGTAGTTCTGATTACATCGTAAATGCTTGTGATTTTCTTGATGTTATGAACATGCATTTTAACCTTCCTAGAATTTCACAAAGGGAACAAATTACTTCACATAGAGCATTATGTCTAACAGGTTCTTTCCAATGTTTTATTCTAAGTCTCAGAAGTACAGAAAACTGTTTAATAGGATGATAAATTCCCATATGCCCACCATCTAAATTCAATCATTGTTAATACTGTTGAACTATTTGCAAGCGAGTTGCGCAAATCATGACAGTTCTCTCCTATGTATTTAAGAATGCACCTTACGGTGAGATTAAAAAAAAAAATCAGTATTTTATATTTTTCCTCCCTCATAGCTCTATTGTTGGTATTTATTTAAACTTCAAAATCATTATTCAACGTGAAAAAGAATCTTGTTCTTAGCAATTTAAAAAAAAAATTGTGTATTTGTCCATTTAGAGCTCAAATCAATTAAAGGATATAAGCCCCAGATGCTTTTTTTGATATTTTGACCAGGGAAAATTTCTGTTTCTGACTTTTCTCTTAAACTGTTACTGAAGCTACATACTCTGTTTTCCTTGTGTCTGTATGTGTCTGTTTATAAATCACATTTTTCATTGTGTACCTCTAGAGGGTATTAATACATGAGATAATAAAGTCTATGTTAAAGGAACTCAGTTCTAATTGAGTTAAATAAACACTTTTTAAAAAATTCTTATAAAATAAAACTGAACTTCTAATATCTTAAGAGTTTTGAAATTTTAAAACAAGCTTCTTACAGAACTTATAAAATACTTTCAGAATCCAAATTCACATTGCTAAGGCAAATCATTAACCAACAAGGCTCATTTAACCATTTTAGTTTAATAAAAACAGCTATCTCCTCTCTGATTCATCAGTGTGAAGTTTCCCTTTCTCTCTACATTTCAAGCCAGTCAAACTAAAGTTCTGATCATGCCATGCTGTTCCCCAACCCTGCACAAGCTGTCCTCTGCAGCTGGCGTTTACTGCCTGTCTTGATTCTGTGGAAATCTTAGTTTGTGTAAAATTAAGCTCAATGAGCACACGGTCCGTGGTCATGCCTCCTTAACACCAGTGCTGTCCGGGGTTAGTAACAGTAACGACTATGCTGGTAAGCGCACGGGGCCATGTAGCAGTTAAGCGTTCACCACTGTGACCATCTAACCCACCCCCACAGAAGTGACCAGTGAACTTCGCTCCTTCCCCTCTTCTCTCCTACTCCTTCCCTTAAGTTAACCTAGGGTTTTGCATGCATAGCGTTTTGACAGTTATCTGAAACACTGTTTTAAACCCTCAGTTGAAAAGGGAAGACAAAATGTTACACCTGGCCCGGAGAAGGAGAGGGGTGGGGAGTGGCCCAGAGGAAGCCGAACGGGACGCGCGGCCTCGGATCACAACACAGCCCCGTTCCTTCCCGAGTTTCGCAGCCCGGAAAGCAGAGGCCTGGGGCCCGGACCGCCTCGGGGCCTTCGGGGGAGGCCGAGGGAGGGACGGAGACCCGCGCAGGGCTGGGGAGGGACCCGCAGGGACTCACCGTCTGTGCAGCGGCTCCTGACCCACGGTGGACGGGCGGCTGTGGCGGTTGAGGCTGCGGTGCCGGCTGAGGCGGCGGCGGCGGTTGCGGTGCCGGCTGAGGGGGCTGAGGCGGCGGCGGCGGCGGCTGCTGCGGTGATGGCTGAGGGGGCTGAGGCGGCGGCGGTACCGGCTGAGGCGGCGGCGGTGCCGGCTGAGGGGGCTGAGGCGGCGGCCGCTGGAAGGACTTGAGGGACTCGAAGGCCTTCGCCAGCTTTTCCAGGGTCGCCATGGCGGCCTCCCGCCCCGCGGGGACAGCCCACGGAGTCGCCAGGCCTACTGGCGGCTCCGGTCAGCAGCGGTGGCAGTGAACGGGGCTCGAGGCCGCCAGCAGGTGCGGACCCCAAGCGCGCGGCCATCTTGGAGCCGTCCCGACAGCCCCCGCGGCCCTGCGTCCTGCCACGCTCCGCCGGTGGGGCGGGGCCGGGTCGCGGGATTGACAGCCGGAGGCAGCGGCCTCCGCCAATGGCTGCCGCGCCCGCCCCTTGGGCCCAAATAGCCGCCACGGCTGCTGGAGTCACTTCTTCCCGGCGAGGTGCGAGGGGTACTGCAGGGAGATCGGGAGGGCGGTTCGGGGGCGGGGTTGCGTGGCACGGCGAGGAGGGTGGGGAGGGCGGGGTGACTTGTGATTGAGGGTCTCTCTCGGCGAGGGGCGTCCCCGGACGACGCCTAGCGGGTGGCGGGGAGGCTGGGCAGTGGGCTGGGAGCCCGAGACCCCCGCGGGGCGGTTGCCCACCCCGCGGCGCGGGCGGAGGGCCGGCTCGCCGGACAGCCTGCTGTAATATGCTGACTGTTATATATTTGGCCTTACCCTTGTTAGTTGCCTCAAATCACTCCTTGTTCACCTTCATGATCATTACCATAGATATACGTCTTACAATCCTCGTACTTACAATGTTCCCTCATGCTACAGGGCCATACACATGGTATTCTCACTATCAGAAATAATCTTTTACACATCAATGCCCTACTCCCCTCAAGAGATTTGCCTATCTAATTCCAATCACTCTCAGTGCTCAGCTAATTTGTGAATTCATAAAGCCCATTACATTAACATAATTTCTTAACACCATGTCATTCTCCTTTATCACATTATTAAAGTATACGTTATAATAAGATAAAAACTCTTCCATGCATGAAGGTAGTTATTAAACAATTAAGTTCACAGTATAAAGTTGTAAGTACATATACTGTATATTATGAAAAATGTTAAGGAATAACATACTATAGTTAAATGCATTCATAATTTTTCATAGAAATATGGGAATATTTATTCCAAGTTGGATCATCACTATATGTGTGTGTGTATATATGTATATATATCTCATCCTTCATTCACATTAAAAGTTCTGATAAAATATTGCCAACAATTAACTTTTATACCCCAAATTACCAATAAAGGAATAGGAAAGAAGGGAGAAAAGAAGAAAGGAAAGAAGGAAAGAGGAAGGAAGGAAAGAAGGAAATTGAGGGGTTTTAGAACTCTTGAGATTGAGACATATTAGATAAAGACTCAGATGTGTACATTTATATATGATAATTATTTTCCTGAAATTATATAAAAACACATAAAGAAAACTGAAAGCTAAATATAAAATTATTTACAACCGAAATTTGAGGTTAATTTATATCTTCAATTGATATGCATTTTTTAAAATTTAATATTACACTGTTCCATTGCTATAATATAATCAAACTCATAAACAGAAAACTATATATGATATATACATCCTCTCACCATTTATAACATCTCTGAAAGCATATTTGAAGTAGAATATTTTATGTTTAAAGTTTTTATCATTAGAAAGGCTTAGAATGTTTTCACACTACTAGATTTAATTTACTTCATCGTATAATTTTTTTCCAATACATGAGAAATAATATCTTACATGGTTTTGATTCATTCTTTAAGCAGTTTGTTAATATTGTGTAATAAGTGAATTCATGGAATATTGTTATAGAGTTAGACATTTTTTGTTTGAAGATGTCATCTTTTGTAGTATAATAATAAGGCCATTATTGTAGGAACGTGAAGGAGTCAGACATTGCTTTTAGTAAAAACATCACTCTAAAGGGCATATTGGCAATAGCAGCATGTGGTTAAGATCATGTCAATTTTTTGTAAATCTTTAACAAATTCTGAAATCACTCTGGTTGCTTACAACTTTATAAAACACAATTACTTACAGGAAGAACAAAGCTATAGTCACTGCATGACAAAGGAATGCTGCTTAATAAATAAGTGAGGAGAAGAATTAAGTTTAATTCAAGGAAAGCAGCATTCTTAAAATATTTTGAATTGATTTGAGAAACAGGGATTTTATGATTATTTATTTAGTAGAGTTTATATAGACATTTATGTGTGTGTGTGTGTATCCTTCATCTCTGTATCAATTCAAATAAGATTTTGCCAAAAAAATAAACTTTAGAGCAAAAAATACCAATCAAAAAGAAAGAAAAGAAGAGGGAAGGAAAGCAGGAAGGCAACTTAACATCAAAAAATTTCATCATTATTTAGAGTAAAGATCTATATCAACTAAACATGTGTATTGTGACCTCCACATTCCACTAAAACTTATGCCATTTACCTATAAATATAAGCTTTTATTTGCTTCTACAATAAATAATACATAAATTTAATGAAACTGCAGCTCAAAAGAAGGAAATAACATTAGAAATTCAGTCATCCAGTGCAGTTGCTAAAGTATGGGTATGACCTGACTCTTAGCAATCAGAGAACAACCAAGAAAATGTGCCAAACTGTTGGATACCCAGATCTGTTCCCAGGGCAGGGAATAGGCATAGCAACATAAGTAAAAGAATATACCATGTTTAAAGCTTAATTATAATGCAAAATAGATATTTTCTATATCTATTTCAAAATGTTAAATTTAAAAGTGGACCAGAAAAAAATATAAACAAAATTACTTCTCTAGAGAAAACAAAGAATAGACTTGTCTTCTTCTATTAAAGACTGACTAGCCACAATATATTATGGAAATAGCTATAAAGCTTTGAGGAAAATATTATAATTCTATAATTGTGTTACCACTAAGGTTGTTATGTTTGTAGTTAAGCCAAAGTAATACTAAGACATTCAAAGAATCAGAAGGAATGGTAACTATATATTTATCCTAAAAAAATAATAGTAAGTACTAAGAAAAGGATACATTTTTTAAAATGTAAGAAGTAAGACAAGATTATATAAATGCTATGTTAAAGGGTATTGAATCTACAGGTAGACAAAGTGAGGATCACGTCTATTTTGAAAATATTTCAAAATAAATGCCAATAAATAAAAATAATTCTTAAAATGATATTTCAGTCTAACTTGTTTGATTTTGTAAATGCATGTTACTTTATATCAATTTGCATTATTGATTATTATATGGTTAATAACACAGATACAATTAAAAGAAAATGTATAAAAAAGTTGAGATAGCAAAAATAACTTTCTTTTGTAATATTTACAAATAAAAGATTTAACAGTGAATTTTTATCAATCATAAGTCTTTATATTTTCAAGTAAAATATAAAATTATAATGGAGAAAAAAGTGATCAAAAATAATTCAAATAAAAATGTTAAGGAGAATAATCATTTATACCATTTGCCATCTACTTCTGCTTGGTACTGTAACCAATCACGAGCCACTGTAGCCGCTGACCTCCAACACTCCCTGAAAGTTCACGGTGGAGATTAGGAATGGGGCACTTTGTGCTGTGGGAAAACTGACAAAATAGAGATTCAGATAGATGTTTTCAGGAGAAAATTTTATGAGCCCCAATTCTTGCATCTCCTTATATCTAGAAGAGCACTAAATTCATTAACAGTGATGTCTGCTCCTCATAACTGGCAAAAGAACTCAATGTGTGTTTGACTGCACATACTCCCCTTCACTAAAATTACATATATAATACTGAGTTTCCCCCTGCCTCTTCAGAAAAGTTCCTCAGAGCCACCTGAGGTGCTGTCTCCTAGATTATAGTCCTCATTTAGCCCCAAATAAAACTTAACCCACAACTCTTATGTTATACAATTTTATTTCAGTAAACAGCATGTATATTAAAATTGTTCAAAACATTGATGTCACAATTGATGAAAAGATACCTCTGCCTATATAATTTCGAATTGAAATAAAAAAAAAAAAAACTGGGCCACCGTGATAATGAATCTGTGTAAGGAGAGACATTTTCATCATGATGAATGGAAGATAAATCACTCTAAGCTTAAAACTATGCATCTGGACAAATTAGCAGTTGTGAGAATAATAACCAAATACACTTCTAGAAATAAAAAGGATGCCAAAAAATTTACACCCAGACAACTTCACAGAGAGAATTGCTGGAGGATGTACTTCAGCCCAGTCTGCTTGATGATCCACGAACTGGTCCAACACAGAGGGGAAGGAGAGGCCATAGAAAGAAGCAGAGCACTGCATTTTAGTGGGTGACAGGTCTTATCAGCAAGATAACTTACTTATGAGACTTGTCTTGAGCAGCCACAAGAGTCTCCTCGCAACCCCACCAGAATCTTAAAAGTTTATATAGAAGCTTTAAAATACTGTCCGGATAGTCTTGGCAACAAGCACATTACTGTCACAAGGCTAAGTACTTGGTAGGGCTTCTTCAGAGAAGGCAAGTGAAACACATTCCAGCAGTCATGTCCTCTTGATGATCCCTTCAAGACTGATCCATATCAGGTATAAGTAGTGGGGAAAAAGAAGAAAAGGAAAACAGAGTTAATGACTTCTTGGATATGTAAAACATTTTAAAATTTCTGTGCAAAATTTATGATTACAATATTGAGTATATTTTTAATGATTCCGTTCTGGAAGTCTCTATATCAAAGATTAAATTTAGTTAATTATGGGCTTGTGAGTAATATTTTTTCTGTCTCTAAATTTCATAACCTATATTATTCACTAAAGATTTTTGAGAATTTAATTACAAAGTTAAAGTCGTTTCAAATGCATAAATAAAGAGATATTAGAATGGTTATTTTAATAGAAAAATGCCAGTGTGAAGCATTAAAAACAATGTAACAGCATCAGTAAAGCTGAGTAATTATATTTCTTATGGTTTTCACAAATAAAAATTTACTTTGTTATTAATTATATTTAAAGTCTTTTAAAACCATAAGGGATTCTCAATATAGAATGTCTAATGTTCATAGAGCAAAATTGTGTGCATAATTTGATTCTAGGACAAAAACATTCATATATATAACATACACACACATAACTAATACCCAGGAATTACATGCAAAAAAAGTTTAATTATTTGTTACATTACAGTAAGATTTGATTATATTATTTTATTTGCATTTCTAAATTATGAAACATTTGATACATACAGGTTATGATTATAAAATATATATCCATTACTCTACCACCCAAACTGAGAAATAAAACATGACATTTCCAATATATTTACCCTTGCTCTTTTATGTTGCTTAAATCTAAAACTGATATAACTACTTTTTATAGTAATAGGTATTTCTTTCTGATGTTTCTTTTTCCATATATTATTTTCAATAATTTTTGTAGCATGTTTTAGTGTTCCTCTTGCAAATATCATAGAGATTCCCCCCAAATATCTGAGAATCTATGCATTTTAATGTCTTTTAATAGGAAAATTGACTCAATTTAGGCTTATCCATATGTATTATTGACTAATTTATTTATGACTGTCTATTTTGTTTTCCACATAAAACTTTGTTCATTTATTTTCATTTTTTTGTGTGACTTTCTTTTGTTTTTCCTTCAGATGTGTTTTTCAGGCATTAAACCCCTCATTCTTTATATCACTGAAGATAACTTCATTTATTTCATACTTGTATAATATTTTGGCTATTTCTAGAATATAAAATTCAGGATGACTTTTCTACAAAACATAAATTTCAAGAAGCTGTCTTCTTTAATCCAGTTTTGCCAATATTATATAAAAAACAACCTGTTTGTTGTTTTTTCCTGATAGTTATTATTCTGTAGTTAAATTTTTTCTAATTATATATTTTTATGTATTTTCTACTTTATATCAAGAAACTAGTCATTTTAACTGGTTTTTATATTATAGGTACATTATGGTATTTTGCTCCATCTTTGGAAATTTGGTTCTGTTATTTAAAGGATTATCTAGTCCATATTTTGACTTTGTTCACTTTTCTTTTTGATAAAGCACCAAAGGCATGATCAACGAAAGGAATAATTTCAAAGCTGAACTTTTAAAAAAATTACAATTTGTTTTCTTTGCAAAAGACATTGTCAAAAGGATGATAAGACATGCCACAGATTGGGAGGATGTATTTGCAAAAAATATATCTGATAAAAGACTATTAGCCAAAATATACAAAGAATTCTAAAAAGCTCAACAATAGAACATTAAACAACCTGATTTAAAAAATGAGCAATTTACCTGAGCAGACACCTCACCAAAGAAGATAACAGATAGCAAGCAAACATATGAAAATATGTTCAGCATTATATGTCATTAGGAAACTACAAATTAAAACAATAAGTTACTACTACATACCTATTAGACTAACCAAATCTAGAACACTGACAACACCAAACATCCTGCCAAGATGTAGAACAACAGGAACTCTTATTTATTGCTGATGGAAATACAAAATGATTAAAACAGTTTGGAAGATAGTTTGGCAGTTTCTTACAAAACTAAATGTGCTCTTACCATAAAATCCTTCAAGTCAACTCTTTGCAGTTTACATAAAGGAGCTGAAAACTATGTCCACATGAAAACCTACACAAGGATATTTACATCAGGTTTGTTTGTAATTATCAAAACATGGAAGCAACAAAAATATCCTTCAGTAGGAGAATGGATAAACCATAGTACAATCAGACAATGGATTATTATTCAGTGCTGAAAAGAAATGAGCTATTAAGCCATAGAAAGATAATATAGATCCTTAAATGTATAATGATAAGTGAAAGAAGCCAATCTACAAAGGCTATGTATTATATGGTTCCAACCTCATGATATTCTGGAAAAAACAATACTATGGAGATAATAAAAAGATGAAAAATTGCTAAGTGTTTTGAGAAAGGGAAGATTGATTAGGTAAAGCACAGAGGATTTTTAGGGCAGTGAAACAATTGTGTGTGGTACTGTAATAGTGGATAAATACCATTGTACACTTGTCCAGACATATAGAGTATTCAACACCAAGAGTGAGTCCAAAGGTAATTATGAGTGATTATAATGTGCCAGTGTAGATAAATATATAATTATATATGCTGCTGGGTCCTATAGATCCCAGGACATGGGCTTCCTCTGGGAAGAATGATTGTGGCATCAGGGTCTTGTTCCTCTCATATATGTAGATATAGGGTAGACTGATAAAAAGAATGTCAGGATATTGAGAAACTCAAAATTAAAGTGAGAGGATTTACAGTAATAAAAACAAACAAATCCCTTGAAACTTTGTAGATTAATTAGACAAAAAAGTTATAGAGAGGATTTTCTTATAGAGTTTCCAACTTTTGTCTAACAATTTGTACACCTCACAGAATATATATTTTTAAAGGTACATATAAAATTGACAAAAAGTAACTATGTAGTAAGTCAGAAAGGAAGTGTCCACAAATTTCATAAGGCTAAAGTTGTACTATTTTCACAAAAATAACTAAGATAAAATTTAAACAACAAAAGTGGATAATTGTCTGGCTAACTGAAATTTATGAACCTTCTTTTTGAAATTAACTAAAGCATGTACTTTATTATTAAAGCCCCTAATGTGCTTTTATTTTTATCCTATTTACCTCTCTTTCTTCACTATGGAGGTATCCTGAGATTTTAAAATGCATTCTCCTGCTTTTCTTTATAATTTCTTGAACACACATATATATCAATAAAATGATATCATTTAGTTTAAGTTGCCATTTATATTTATTAAATGTTATATTTTTGTTCAATTTCCCCTGAAACATTCACTTTTCTACAATTTTTATATTTAGAATTATTAGTTTTTATAAAACTGAAATTTTTAGAATGCAACTTAGAAATTACTCCATTAATCCATTTTCCAAAAAGTGGATATTTGAGCTATTTACAATGTTTGATTACTATAAGCAATGATGTTATGAACATACTTGTATATTTATCTTGGTGAACACAGAACACATGCAGAAGGTTGAAGGTAACTTAGGAAAAAAATTGCTGGAGTTCGTGTGTGTACACCTTTAATTTATAAGGATATTATAATTTTCTGAAGTTAATGTAATAGAGGAGAACAAATCTGACTCTATATTAGATCTGTTCCTTTAGTTTTGACCACTGTGTCCTGTTTCCAAGGCTTAGTCTTGCTAGCTCTGCACTCACATAAAGATAAGAAGCTGCAGAATAGAGAATAACACTTGTTTGTTGGAGGTTTACAGGGACACCATGAACTGACCCACATGGACAGCTGCAAGAACAAAGAATTTCTACAGCAAGAAGTTTGCAACAACCAACCATACACCCTCCCTTGTTTTTGTTGTTTGTTTTTTGTTTTTTGTTTTTGTTTTTGTTTTGTATAAAAGAAGCCTGTATTGTGACTGGATCTGGATGGTTCTCCAAGACATTAGTCGGCCATCCTCTCGGTCTGCCAGCTTTCCAAATAAAGTCGCTATTCCTTGCCCCAACACCACATCTCTTGTACTTAAAGTTTAAAGTTTAAACTTAAAGTTTCACATTTGTGTGTTTTTCTATCTTTTCTGCTAAGTGTTACTGGCTAATATTTATGGCTGGAATTTACACTCACCTAATTTTCTTCAAGAATAACTTGACTATTATTGGCTGTGTCTTTTTCTATATAAATTTTAGAGTAAGTTTGTTGAGTACCATTCAAACCTCTGCCAGAATTTAATCATAGAGATTAAATCTGAATCACTTTGGTAAGATTTTATATGGTTAAGATATTGGCTTTCCATATTCATGAAGAAGCTATATTTATCCAGTTACTTTTGTATCTTTAATGCATTTCCACACAGTCATAATTTTTTTTTTTCGGATGGCATGCAAGACTTTTATTTGGTGAATTTCTTTTCTTCATATTTTTCTGTGGTTAAAATTGTATCTGTTTATTGCATTTCTAACATTTTGTTTCTAGGCATAGAAATACACCTGATACTTAGTCTCTGAAAACTACTCTTTTTATACCTATCTTTTTGGTTTTTTTAACATAAACAGTTTAGATTATTTCATTCAGATTCTAGTAAATAATACACTTGATTCTGTTTCTTACTAAGGTCTTAAGTACCTCCCTTACAATGATGAATGGAAAAGGTCATAGAGGTTATTGTTAACTTGTTTCTAATTTTGAAGTTATTTTTTTACCTTTTTTGTATTCATCACAATAGTTTACTTTGTTGTTTTTTTTTTTTTTTTCAGGTATTCTTTGTCAGAATAAAGAAGTTCTTTCATTTCTTGTTTTCTAAGAGCTTTTTATTAGGACCAGTATTGGACTTTAATCACGTATTTTCTCTGCATCTTCTGAAATGATCAATTGCTTTTCCCCTTGTAGTTTTGTAATCTATTAATTTGCCATACTACATTAATTTATTGTATACAGGCAAATTAATTTGCATTGTTGGAATAATCCCATTTATTTTTACAGGTCAATTTTGCCTACAGATTTATATTTTTCTATTGTATTTACCTATTTTTGTTCTGTTATTTTGTGTGATAGTAAATATGAGACAGTTTACACTTTAAGAGTTAAATATGCAATGCTGAATCTCGCTTTTTTCATAAGGCGTACATGAGCTCAAACTATTTAAATTTTGAGTTGTGAACAAGTCACATTTAGTCAACCTGAGGTGAAAGAGTCACGGTGAAAAAACGCCCACTATAAAAGTATGTAGAGTGAACGCTAGGGCCTTGCTTCACCTAATCCACACAAATGGATATTTACATTTGCTTTTCTCACAGGAGGGTACGTCCTTCTTTCAATTTTATATTTATATATAACGTCCTGAAAGAAGCATTTTCTTGTCAGAGATTTTACAGTTACTAATAATTTAATCTAGTTTTTAAAAGGTCCATGTCAAAGTGTACCAAATAACTGCTTCCAGAGATTTGAGGTGTGACTATAATCACTGAAAATACAGTTAATTTATGCCAGATGACTTTCTATTATTAATGTACATATGTACATGAAAAGGTTGTTTTAGTAAATTTAGTAACTTATACAAGGACTAACAATACAAAGGTCCCTAAACATTTAACTTTTCATTAGTAATATATTTATGTGTGATCATTGTTTGAGTCACATAATACTATTTATTGCTCATACATGATATACCAACATCATGAAAGACATAGCTCTAAGGACTAGAGGTGTATAATATAAAATAAGAGTGTGCTTTATTTTAAGGAGTTAACAATTGCATATTAATGGCTTTAAGTCTAGCACATATTTCTTTCACTTAGTGGCCTTGAATTTTTATATTTATGTTGCCTATTTGTCATTTTTTGAGCCAACTCAGATGAAACACAAACACAACTTTAAAAAATTACCTAAACACGCTGACACAACTTTTTTTTTAAATCAAGAAGCAACTCCATCACTGTCTTCCATGTTTATGTAAACTGGTTAACTACACAGGGAGCTTACAGGGCCTTCCGAGGAGAATAATTTGCGTATACTTTGATGATCACTTAAGAAATTGTCATGGATACATTTGGCAGAATAGAATCATTCATATTATTACATTTACACCATTGATGTTTTCACTGTTTCTGCCTTTGTTGCTTGGTTCTTAAATTATAGTTAAATAATGATGAAGCCTCTGTTTCCTTAAAACAGAGAACACATATTTATACTCTTGTAAATATTTTTAAATACAAGATCTAAAAAGAAAAACAGATCTGTTATTGCAATCACTATAAACCACAGATTCATTTGTTTCTGTCAGCTATGGGTCTGCAACAAAACATCCCAGAGCTTAGAGGCTTATAAAGCTAAGTATTCTTATGCACTGACTAATTGTTCATCTGGGGTTCTACCTCAAACTGCTGACCCACTGGGCTAGCTCTGCTGAGAACTCTGATGCCCTCACTTAGGTTTAGTTCCAGGACATGGGTTCAGTTCAGGTCTAATCTAAATGCCTTTGAATTGTTTGAGGCCAATCAGTCTACTCAGCATGTCCTCATGGTAGAGGTAGAGTACAAGACAGAAAGCCCAGTGCATAAGCACATTTCAAAGCCTTGGCTTGCATCACATCATATCTGCTGATAGCCTATGGGCCAAAGCAAGTTACAAGTTCAAGCCCAAAAGTAGGAGAAGATAAATACTCCTCATGTGGAAATAGAATGCCAAAGGATATTGTAATACACACCATAACCTTCTCTGAATTCCACTCAAAAGTTCCCCACTGAAAATTAGAAGTTTAAGTTAATTATAATGGTTAGTAATTTAAGAAAAGATCCTTTTGAGAAAAAGGTCTCTATATTAACACTTTCTATATCACTAACATTTAACACAGTGCTGGTCACGTATTAGGCACTCTCTAAATGTTTACTGGCTAGCTGACTGGGTGACCTGGTGTAAGACATCAATATAATAATGTCCAACTAAAAGAAAGTTACATTACTGTACCAAGAACTGGATTGTCTTGCCCACACAGTTTTTAAAAAATATGCATATAAAATATAATATACACTATAATTCACTCAATTCACTATATGAAACACAACAATGAAGGTAATATTCCCACTGGATATTCCCCATTGACATTCTCTAATGTATTAACTCTCCTGGAAGGAGTTGCATTAATTATTAGATATTTAATTAGATTTTCACTAATGGTGTAAACACAATATGAAAATTCACTTTGATTTGCATTGTCATTTAGAATTACTAATCCACTGAGAGGTATGAACAATCATGGCAGGAGACTGAAACTTCAGCATTGAGGGGTTTTTAAAATATGCTTGGCATCATTAGATGAACATATAGTCTCAATTACAGAATGTGAAATTCCATTAAATTATCCCATATGAGCCAATGCCCAGAGGACCATTTCTGATCAGGGTAGAATAACTCATTTTTGAGGACCTTAGGATGGAAAATTTCATATTTTAATGAAAAGTCACATCATGAATACTCTATTCCTTCACTGTAAAAGGCAGGAACTGTTATTCCCCTTCACTAAGAATAACAGTAGCTTGAAAAAATAAACAGATTTTGGATTTAAAAACTAGAAAAACTCTGTAATTTTTACTTATTTTGCCAGTGTTTTTCTTTAGAATTATTAATAGTAAAAATCACAAAGTCACTTGGGATCTATGTCCCACCCCTTGTTTTTAGTATTGGCTAAACGAGCTAACCCTGCCAATAACACATACCTTTGCCCACAACAGGCATGTGTGTGTGTGCCCCCACATGCACAACACAATGTATCCACACATCCTCCTTACTACTATTTATTGTAGTATAAAATCTCCTAAGTTTAGGACCAAAGTCATTGTTTTGAACTCTATGTCTCTGATGAAAACACAGAAATGAATTCTTCACTGCCTCTCCTATGAAACAGTCATTGTCAAATACTTGCACTGCTCTGTAACTACTGACTACATGTCTTTCACTATCTTAATAAGACCACATACTCCCAACGTCAGGCACTGTGGTTTGAACCTCAGTCTATATACCATGTACATAACAAGGCCTAGCCCAGATTTGTTAAAATCTGTTTTCTGCAATAGGGCCATAGGTTTGATTGGGATAGTATCTTGCAAGGTCTCCTTTGATTTTTGTTTAAAATGAATTTCTAATTCCTCAGTTGTTTTAGTTATGATTAGGTTTGCAAATCCAAATGAATTTGGAACAAACCATAATCAACATTTGTATGACTGAATCATAGAAATATGTGCACAATTGGTAAAATATATACCAATTGGTGGTTGGTGTAAGTAGTCAGTTGTATTACAAAAAGCAATAATAAAATAAAGCAGGCACAGGAAAAGTTCAGTAACTTATACAAAAAGTTTATTTATGATCTATATAATTTTTCTTACTTTTTCTGGGTAATTTTCTTTTTTTATCTATCAAATGATAGGATTAGGAAAGATAATTTTGAAAGTTCTCTTCATTTCCAAGAAAAATATAGTAGAACTTTAAATATCTATACATTAATGGCATTTGCATTTATTTATACACAGTTCCTATGTGTTTCTGGCCAGAAGTAGAAATTACCAGCTTAAATGTGTTTTGGTCTCCACTGTTCATTAGCTAAAATTGAAGTAAATAAGTATTAAAAATCATAACTTTTAAAAACTCAAAGCACTGAATTTCCTTCCAACTAATTTTATCAGAGCAGCAGTTACATAAAATTCAAATCTATATTTATAATTTTCTTGGTAGTACAAGAACTTCAGAATTCCATGTAATAGAATTTGTAAGCTATCCACCTCTTTGTCTGTATGTGTCATGAACATTAAATTATTAATGTATTATCTTATAAGTCACAAGTAAGGATTTAGTTAACAGATGATTATTGAATTTTTTATGTAAATTGTGCATACTGCACTGTAAAAATTTGAAATCTACAATCATAGACTATAGAACAAGCAGATATACACAAGACAACTTAAGCCCACACTGTTTCAAGAGGCTTCTATTTTTAAAATGTATGAAATATTTATTTTCACAGATTGATGTGTTTAGGCAAATCATTTTAAAATATGTTGTCACAATTACTTTGAAACAACAATAATTTTTATCATTATTGTAATTTTCAGTGTATATTCACATGTGATTCCAACAACTATGACACTGAGTTGCTGAAGCAAAATCAAACATTTTAGAAATAAAGAAATTAAAGGACAGGAAAATTAATTGACTTGCAGCAATTTTTTTATACTGTCATCTTGGCTAAGCTAGAATAGTTTACAAGAATCCCCTATCCTGTATGATAGTTTGTTAACTGGCCCAAATAAGAAATTCTTTTTACAAATTTTGGAAGGGGAAAATAAAGCAGCTCATCTGAAATCTGTTAATTTAGAGGTACGAGTAACAAAGAGATACATGTGGATTCTAGCTAGTTCTTGCTGTCTTTGGCTCCACACCCACATCATCTTCCCAAATGAAAATCTTGCTGACCAAGAGCCACTGAGACCCAACAGATATGTGGAGACAGCAGCTTTCCATAATCTTTTGCACCAGGTCTCCTTTGCAGACCCACTTGGGCAGCCCAAACTGCTTTACTTCAAAGGGTTGGTTATTGTCTTTTCCATGAGCCTCCAATTCTCCCTTTTAGAAATTTATGACCCCAGCAATACACACAATATGGGGAAGTGCTATCACATATCTAACCCCTTTTCACATAATACTCATATTTGTTTTCATTTTCAGATTGAATCTGACTGAGACAAAACTTCGATGAGATCACACTGCTATTAAACGTCAGTATTGAAAATCAAATATTTCATACTATTTCTCAATCTTGAAAGAAAGAGTATTTCCAAAAAAAAAAAAAAAAGAGGAGTTGTTAAGGTATGTATTTACTAAAAAAAGAAGTTGGGAGCAAGGAATAAGAGGTTTCAAGAGAGATAGAAGTGAGAAAAAAGGAGATAATCTAGCAGGAGAGAATGATTCATGCTTAAGAATGTTTTCATGGTAGCCAATGCTAACTACCAGGTGGCTGGTTATATCAGGAAATACTGGTATAATTGATAACATGGAAAACTTTCAAAGCTTCATGCCCTTAACTTTCATTGAAGATGAAAATGTCCTGACTTTGTATATAGGCTAAATGTCCTCATATATGTGTGTGTGTGGATTTAATCCAAATTTCAGTGGATTAAACAACAAAGATTTAGAATTTACTCTAGCAAAGTCTGTATCCAGATAAGAAGCAAGATGAACTGTCCCACAACCAGCAACTCAGTGATTCAGAATACAAGGAAAGTACCACCATCTTGAAGCAACATCATATGGAGCTTACTGCCTCCTGATGGGCATCTCAGAAAAAGAGGCACCTGCAGAGCCATTGTGGTTTTTCCATGTTTTGTGCCAAAACTTATACATGTAAATTTGACTCATGGCCATTGGACAAAGCTAATCACATGACCTTAATGATCTTCAAGTGGATAAATAATGTAGTCTTGCTGGTGCACAGAAAGGATACTGATGAACACTGATAATATTCTTTCCATAAAGCTTAATATTTGAAATAATCGACTTTGGCATAGGGCTTTATGATATTGGTCATATTAGTTAAATTATCTTTTCCTCAATTTTCTCATTAATAAAATGGAAGGCAGTAATATTCCCCTATTAGAACAATTAGGGAATCAAATGCAGGCATATAACACTCAATAATATTAGACATTATCAAAATCATCATTATCATCATCATCATTCTCTATATCTCTAGTCTTTGACAACATGTATCACTGAGGCGGATAGATTTTGACAAAAAAATAAAATATTAGAGCTGGAAAGAATTTTAGAAGTTACCTACTCTGATCCTGTCCTTTCATTTATGAGAAAAGAGATGTCCATCAGTTAAGTGACCTACCTGGGCCAAAATCTCCTTAACAGCAAAATTGGAAACAGATGTCTAAGTCCAGTGTCCTTTGTTCTCAAGATAGGGAAATTAGAACTTTCTATCAAGAATAGACTGAAGATATCCAACTCTTTCGTATACTGCTAAATCTGTTCCATGTTACCTTTGTTCATTTTACTCAATCAATTAATTGACATTTTGTAATTAATTAAAATCTTCCCAAAGGTGTAAGCTTAATGATTTTATAAGCATGGCAGAAATATGTTGATATAGTAAAGCCCTTATTGCCTGAGCAAATGCATTTTCCAATTTCTAAGATCTAGTCACCCAAGGAAATTTTGCTTACTGTGCTAAAAATTAGGGATTTTCATGGCGGGAAATGAACAAGAAAAAATTAAAAAGTTAAACTGTTAATAGGTCAGTTTACTTAAAATATTTAATTATTGAAAGAAAGTAGTATTTGACTTATACAGATACAAATGATTTTTTATTCTACATTTCCACCAAAAAAGAAAAAAGATGCTATTAGAATTGTATGGTTCAATAAAATCTTACAGAACACAAAATCAAGGATATAACTAAGATTCTTGCCATTATGAACTTTCTTTGGGGAAGAAATTTGTACCATCTGGAAATATATGAATAAGACAGAAAAGGCCAGGTGACAAAAACACATTAAATTGCTTAATAAATGGATGAAACTTAAAATGTTAAATGCCAAAATGTCAAAATTCCACTTCAAGTATAGAAATGCTATTTTGAAAGACTTTCCAAAGCATTTTACCACTTTTTCTATGAAATCAAAAATTTCTTTTTAATCAATCACTTACAGATGCATAAGAACCTCATTCAGACTCACAAAAAGACAAACCAAGAAATATGTTTGCTATATCCATGGCATGTTGCTGACACAATTGAGAAAAAAAGAGAGAGTGATGACTCTGTGTGTGTGTATGTGTGTGTGTGTGTATGTGTATGCATGTTTTTGGGGAGGGGCAGGAGGTATGAAGGTGAAGTAGACAGGGAAAAAAGAGGCTTTGTTTATGGTGTTTTAAACTTAACAGATAATAAAAACACTGATGTAAATTTATTTAAATCTGCAATGTTTCATCATTACAAAGAATGGAAATCAAAATGCATTAAGGTTAAAGAAACCTAGATGCTAAAAATAGAAAGATGTGTTGCATAAATGAACTGCATCTAAAAACTGTTATTCTCATTAATGTGTATTAAGAATCACAATTTCTGAATGACGGCCATTCTGACTGGTGTGAGGTGATACCTCATTGTAGTTTTGATTTGCATTTCTCTGATAATTAGTGATATTGAGCATTTTTTCATGTGCATATTGATCATTTGTATGTCTTCCTTCGAGAATTGCTTGTCTAGGTATTCTGCCCATTTTTGGATTGGGTTGTTTATTTTTTTCTTATTGAGTCATATGAGCTGCTTATATATCCTGGAGATCAAGCCTTTGTCGGTTTCACTTGCAAAAATTTTCTCCCATTCCATAGGTTTTCTTCTTGTTTTATTTTTGGTTTCCTTTGCTGTGCAGAAGCTTGTAAGTTTCATTAGGTCCCATTTGTTTATTCTTGCTTTTATTTCTTCTAGGAGAAAATTTTTTAAATGTATGTCAGATAATGTTTTGCCTATGTTTTCCTCTAGGAGGTTTATTGTATCTTGTCTTATGTTTAAGTCTTTAATCCATTTTGAGTTGATTTTCGTATATGGTGTAAGGGAGTGTTCTAGCTTCATTGTTTTACATGCTGCTGTCCAGTTTTCCCAACACCATTTGCTGAAGAGACTGTCGTTATTCCAATGTATATTCTTGCTTCCTTTGTCAAAGATGAGTTGACCAAAAGTTTGTGGGTTCATTTCTGGGCTCTCTATTCTGTTCCATTGGTCTATATGTCTGTTTTGGTACCAATACCATGTGTCTTGATGACTGTAGCTCTATAGTATTGTCTGAAGTCTGGGAGAGTTATTCCTCCAGCCTCTTTCTTTCTCTTCAGTAATGCTTTAAACAAAAACAAACAAACAAACAAAAACAAAGCATAAGTAAAGGACAGAAATAGACTCACAGACAGAGAATACAGACTTGTGGTTACCAGGGGGGTGGAGGGTGGGAAGGGATAGACTGGGATTTCAAAATTGTAGAATAGACAACACTGTATAGCACAGGGAAATATACACAAAATGTTATGATAACTCACAGAGAAAAAAATGTGACAATGAGTGTGTATATGTCCATGAATAACTGAAAAATTGTGCTGAACACTGGTAAAAATAAAAAATAAATAAATAAAAAAAAGAATCACAATTTCAATTTATTTGTCAATTATTCCTGAGTTAAATGAAAAATAAAATTAAAAAGTCACAATACACTGTATTATATCTTACAGAACAGAATGGGTCTTTAAACAGAACAGCAATGAGTTGGGGGAAGTACACAAGGCAGAAGTCAGAAAGGCTAGTTAGGAAAGTACTGAAGTTGACCAGGAGAGAATGTAAAGGGTTATAAAAAGGTGGATTTATTCAAGAATTATTAAGGAGATAGAATTGATGGGCTTATGTACTATTTAAAATTAGGACATGAAGTCGGCAAATGTAGATTGACCTTCATTCAAGATTCTTGCTGGAGTAACTGAGTCAAAGGAGTGACTTACAGCAATAGAGAGTTGGGAAGAGATAAGAAGATAGGGAAATGCACCAAGTGTACTGAATTCAGTTTTAGATATGTTGGGTAGTCTGTGCCTGATTTTAGAAGACATATGCAATTTTGGTATATAAATGAGTACTAGTTTAAACCACAGATTTTGATATTATTCCAAAACTGTATATAAAGGACGATCCTTAAGAAGACCAGCATTTTAGGCATTATAGGGGATGATAAATCCAAATTTTTTAGAGACATAATAAAGATGAAAGAGCCTGACAAGAATACTGGATTGGATAAAGAAAAGAAAAGGCTATGTATTAACCGATGAGGCCTGTATAATACCACAAACTAGATGGCTTAAGCAGCGATTTATTGATTAGGATGCTAAAAGTCTGAGATCTAGGTTTTAGTGGGGCTGATTCCTTCTAGGGTTTCTCCCCTAGTTTCTGGTGCTTTTCTGACAGTCCTTAGCATTCCTTGGTGTGAAGAAGCATTGCCCTGATCTCTACCTTCATCTTCACGTGGCATTCTCCCTGTGTCCATGTTTATCCATGTTCTAATATTCCCTTTTCACAGGGACTCCGTTCGTATTAGGTTACAGACCCACACTAGCCCACCATGATTTCATCTTCACTAATCACACCTTCAGCAGCTCTATTCCATATAAGGTCACATTCTGAGGCAGCCAAGTTTTAGACTTCAGCATACAAATTATACAGGGACACAGTTCATTCTATAACAAAATTGTAGCTCAGTGGTAGAGTGCATGCTTAGTATACACAGGATCCTGGGTTCAATCCCCAATATCTTCATTTAAATAAACAAACAAACAAACAAATAATAAATAGATAGATAGATAGATAGATAGATAGATAGATAGATAGATAGATAAATACCTCCCCATCAAAACAAAATTTAAAAAATATGACCACAAGGAAAGTCATTTTTACTAACCAGTTTCAATTGGTAGTAGAGGCTGATGTTGAAAATTATTTACTTAGTTTAAAAGATAAACTAGAGACAATAAATTTAAACTCATTTAAAAAGGCACTTGGATTTGAAGTGAAGGTCAAATATAAAGACACAATTAGAAGAGGGAGTTTGATCTTGAATTAAATATGAGAAAAAATAGATGTTCAATTTTTTATTTAATTTGGCCTACCTGAAATTTCTTTTGAGAAAGTATCCTGTGGAGATAGATCTGGGCTGCCTGGATCTATTTCTGGAAGTAACATGGTCTAGCAGAACAAGTAACAGATTTGGAGTCACTAGATTCACTGTGTGGTTCTGAAACTGAAATCTAAAATGTGCAACTTTGAACATGTTTACTGACCTCTCGGACTCACTTCTCTTCAATTGTAGATAATAGCATTCCTGCACCAGAATTTTATGAAAATTAAATATTATTATGTTGTCTAAATGCACTTTTTATCAAAATATTATATGTGTATACTATTTTTTATATTGTCAGCATCATTTTATTCTGTCTTATGTTCCCTCATATTAAAATTATTTGTGGTAGCTATAAAGCTTTTATAAACATTTAGAAAATGCAGAATTTGACTTCCTCTGATTGCCAGAGCATAGGAAGGATTGTTAGAAACATAACCATATTTCCAAAATACTACATCTTTTTGTCTTAAAATACGAAAGGAATGTATTACTATAAAAATGTGTTGTATTGTGGCAATGGCAGAAACAAATCTTAAGAGAACTTTATGAACATCACTCAAGACACAGAATGTGCAAACCAAATGGCAGCAAAAACAGAAACATTTTTGAATTTAATAAAATAGTACAATTGCATTCTGGTGGATGGACATCAACCCAAAGGAAATATTAATAGCTATTTTACTCACACTTATAATTCAATAAAATGTAATTTTATATCCTTTTTAATATCAGAAAACACTAATAAGATGGATTGATTACATTAGATTTGAGTAATGACAATATGTCATAGAGAAAATGGGAAACCACGTTGTTTCAATCACAAAAGCCCTCATTGTTTGCTTCCCCAAGCTAAAAGCAGATAGTGGCCTTTAAAGATTGATATGAAAATTTTGAAATTGTGAATTTTCTCATGTTAAAGTGTTCTATTTTTTCTACACAGGGAATTAAAATGTGTTAAATTTGTATTCTATTTACCTGTAACATCAGGGTTTCTGACAGACTATAACACTGCATAATTTGTCCAAAAGTTTAATTGAATTAAACTAAATATCTAAGGAGATATATTATATATATCTATAATACTATTATATATATAATACTAAAAAGTAGCTTATTTTGGGGGGGGTACACATTGTAAGAGGAGTAGTAATCTATCGTTTCATATTCCAGAGCATTCTGTGCCCACCATCCCCTCCAGCCATCCACAGGTTGTGTGATTGCCCTGATCACCTACTCCAATTACCCCGCAAGCATGCTGCATGTAAGAAGCATGACCTCAGTGTTTCACATACAAAAGGGAAACTTAAATCGTCTTAGTGCTGTGCTTAGACATTTACACTGAATCTGTCATTCTAGCCAGTGGCAGAATTCTCCAGTTGAGTATGCTATGGAGTTTCCTATTGAAACACTTATCTTCACCCAGCATCTTCATGATATGTATATGTTAGTGATCAAAATGCTCAAGTAAACTTCTGCAAGAAAGTACATGTATTGAGGAACACATAAGAAAAGGAAGTACCCTCAAATCATTTGTCTTATTGATTGAGTATATTTACATCTTGTCTCTTTCCCAAAACAAGTGGAAACATTTCTTCTTCTACTTTCCCTTTGAATGCAAATTACTAAGGATTTATCTCCTGGAAAATGGGAAGAATGTATTACTCACCTCTACAGTAAAGTGTATAGTATAATACACTATAGTATAATATAATATGTAGCATATATGTTGTAGCATGTATAACATAACATATTCTATATGTGGCATGTGTATGTGTGGTAAAGTTGTTCATGCTGGTTGTTGAAATACTTGTCATCTTCTCATTGTACTATGAGTGTCTGGGGGTCTGTAACACATCACAATTTGATCTATATTTTGTTCTCTTCTAAAGGAATTATCAGGACTAACACAGATCTTGATATGCATTAAGTCCGACCAACATTTACTCAATGAATAGCATCATCCAAATATATTTAAAATGAAATACAGCTACCTGTCCCATGCTCTAAGCACAAACTTAAAGGAACCAAAAATAATTATAACAATCACAAAACATCCTGAAGGCCTTCAGTGTCGAGGACTGAGCAGTGTCTAAAGTTTCTTTAGAACACACTTCAACTCTTTCACAATAGATCAATTTTGATTTTGGCATCTGAGAAATATTTTCTCCTCTGAATGAGCAGCTGACTTACTGAGAACAAGTGATGTTAGAGCAGAGGAAGGCAGGACACAAATGCTTACTCTTGATTCTGAAACTCACTTTTCTTTTCTGTGAGACAAGGGTTGAGAGTCATAAAACTACAGGTTTATAAGAGGATTTACACTGATTCTTTATTAAAGGAGATGTGGGCCAGACTGCCAGTTATCTATCATTCAATGTCCACTGCTCCTTTCCTGGGTAGAAATGATACTTGTACTTATCTGGGAACATTTCCCAGCATGACTTGTAGCTAGATTTAGTGACTAAATTGTAGTCAGTCACATATAAAAGTAAGTGTCACTTGTTCTTTGAGTACAATTTTAAAGGGTTTCAATGCCCTTCTTCATCCTTCTTCTTTTCAGCTGCCCCAGATACATATGCACTGGCTTGAGGACCAGCATATTGAAGGAACTTGAAAATGGAAGACCACCTCCACCCAACTGCCCTCTTCAACAGAAAAGCAACGGGACTGGTTCCTGACATTGTGCCCTGTGGAGCTGTCATTACAGCTTAATCACTCCACTCACCAGAGAACTCAACATATCACATCACACATCTTAAGACTATTTAGGATGATGGCACACATTCCAAGCCAACTTTATGATTTCCTTTTTGGTGATCTCCTCCTGTTGAAAAGTAAAATGTCCTCCCAAAGGTTGTTTTCTGACGTTGGTTATTTTAAGTGTCCACTATCAGATTGCCATTCTCCCCTCTCTTTTCTCATGTTCTCCTCTGAATGGATATCCATCCCTTTGTCATCATTGTGTCTAGTTTTCTGATATCCTAACCATTCTCTTAATTTCCAGTTCCACCTCCTGTATATAAGGAACATTATTCTGGAAGACACTTCCCTGAAACCTGAGTTTCAACAGAAACTTGGGGGCAAGGGTTCTGCCCATACAGTGAGAACAAGCAATTATAACCTTAAGAGAGTATGGGAATTCTGATGTCACTACTCCGTGATTCTTTATTTTCAGTCAATAAATAACATGTACCTCTGATGATGGCTGTATGGTCAGGCAACTCAAGATGGCTTCTCTCTATACATCTCCTGCTTGACTGGTGCCTGCTTCACCTACACACAACTCATAAGACTGATCTTCTTTCATATTCACCCCAGGCCCCAGCTAATGACTGTTCTAGATTTAGATCAGAACTCACCACTATGCTTATCCAAGGGGTGGTGAGAGGCATGACCCTGTGCTGATTACCCTCGTAACCAATGAGCCAACCTGACATCAACTCCCCTATGACTGGTAACCTCTTCTTCCCCACCAGGAGCAAAGACTGCCATCATGTCCTGCCCTCCAGCTCCCACACATGGCAGGATGTTGCTCCAGGACTTTGCTTCAGATGTGTAAGATCACCCTAATCATTAAACTATTGATTATCTCTGTTGCTGACTCTGGGCTCTTTCTCAGGTCTTGAAGCTGGGCAAGTACAGGGCTTGTAGACCTGCAGGGTGCAGTCCAGTGCTGACATAGCTAATTAATACCCTCACATAAAACACTTTGTTTATATAAACATAATGTAACTAGTAGCCAAATTGGGTTCAAAAGAATGGAAATACATGGAGATCAGAAGCAACCTTAGCTCTAGGGTCCTCAGAAAGCCCAGATTCAGTGGGATATCATGGTACAGCACAAGGCTTGTGGGGAGAAATGAATAGCAGGCACAGCTTTGCCCATCTCTTATCTAATTCTCAATAGTTCCTTCTGCTATTGGACCAACCTGGGATGTGTCTATGTCCATTCAAATACTATCCCTTTCTGAAAATCTTATGAAAATTTCAGTGCACATCATGTTAATTATGATGCTTCACTCATGATGCCACTTAAACTTATCATCATCTTGCATTGTTTCAAAATATTGAATGTATGTAATTACTCTAATTATTTATGTTGCCTTATTTTAGTTGTGATGGTTATATATTTTTCCAGGTTTATTTTCTTCTCTTGTAAAACTGTCGGCTCAAGCAAAGTAGATCTACCCAATGTTTCACAATGATACCCTGTATATTTTGCCTTCCCAAAATGTTACTTTAAATATTCTATTTGAAGAGTTTTCTCTCTCTTCTCACTCTGTGTGAATAGTGTTCATCCTTCAAAAACCAGTCAATGCCAGTGACTTCAAAAGGGTCATTCCTCTCACAAAAGTGTATCTGACCTTGTGAGTATGCTTTTTCTCAGAAAAAAGAATCATGAATTCGCATAATTTGTTTGGCAGTTTCTATATGCAGGTATATCTTATTTTATTGTGCTTCACTTAACTGTACTTTGCAGATATTGAGTTTTTTCTTTACAAATTGAAAGTTTGTGGCAACCTGGTCTCTGGCAAGTCTATCACTGCCATTTTTCCACATTGTATCTCTCTGTCACACTTTGGTAATTTTCCCAGTATTTCAAACTTTTTCATTATTATTATATTTGTTATGGTGACCTGTGATCTTTGATGTTACTATTGTAATTCTTTCAGAGTGCCATGAACCCCACTCACATGAGATGAAAACCAGATTCACAGATGCTGTGAGTGTTCTGACTGCTCCATTGACTTGACTGTTCCCCCATCTCTCTTTCTTTCCTTGGGCCTCACTATTCCCTGAGACACAATAATTAAATTAGATGAGTTGATAACCCTACAATGGCCTCTAAGTGTTCAAGTGAAAGAGGAATCAATCAATATTTTGCTATCAATTATTATTTATTGTTATTTTAAGAAATTGCCAGACATCTCAACTTTCAGCAACTGCTAACCTGATCTGTCAGCATCGAGGCAAGACCCTTCACAAGTAAAAATATTATGACTCACTGAAGGCTCAGATGATGGCTAACAGTTTTTAAAGTATTTTTAATTGAGGTATGTGTATTGCTTTTTTAGATATAATAGTATTGCAAGCTAAATAGACTACAATGTAGTATAACATAAATTTTATATGCACTTGGAAACCAAAAACATTATGTGGTTCATTTTACTGTGATATGTGCTTTATTGTAGTTGTCTGGAATTGAACATGCAATATCTTTGAGATATGCCTGTATACCTCCTTCTATCATGTATCTAATTATGTCCCTATGAATCTACTTTCATATCTACACATATATCACTTAGTTTGTAAATGCTAAGAAAGTTAATACAATTTGAGGTACCACTTCACACCTACCAGGATGGCTATCATTAAAAAAAAAAAAAAAAGACAGGCAATAACAGAAAAGAATGTGAAGAAATTGGAAAATTCATACATTTCTTGGAGTCGGGGGAGATGTAAAATGGTGAAGCCAATTTGTAAGGCAGCTAGTTCTTCAAAAAGTTAAAGAAAGAATTATCATATGATCCAGCAACTCCACTGCAATGCCCAAGAAAATTTTAAAAATACATTCAAAAATTTGTACACAAATATTCACAGCATCAGTATTCATGATAGCCCCAAAATGGAAACAAGCCAAAGACTATCAACAAGTAATTGTGTAAATAAAATATGGTACATCCATAGAATACAATATTATTTGGCCATAAAAAGAATGTAGTTCTGATTATGCTAAGTGAAAGGAGTCATACACAAAAAGCCACATATTGGATACAATTTATATGAAATGTTTAGAATAAGTAGGAAGATAGAGACAGAAAGTAGGTCAGTGATGGTCAGGGGCAATAACCAACTGATATATGGTTGAATAGAGGACTGACTAAATTATAAATAATAAGATAAAGGGGTACTTTGAAACAATCCAATCCAATTCTCCTCTTTTTGTTTATTATTTTTGTTGGCCTTCTTTTTTTTTTTAATTTTTTAGTTTCTTTCTTTCTTTCTTTTTTCTTTCTTTCTTTCTTTCTTTCTTTCTTTCTTTCTTTCTTTCTTTCTTTCTTTCTTTCTTTCTATCTTTCAATTGAAGTAAAGTCAGTTTACAAAGTTGTGTCAATTTCTGGTGCACAGCATAATGTTTCTGTCATATATGTATTCATACATATATATGTTTTCATATTGTTCTTCATTTTAGGTTACTACAAAATACTGAACATACTTCCCTGTGCTATACAGAAGAAACTTGTTGCTTATATATTATATATATAATAGTACATATATCTACAAACTCCTAATTTATTCATTCCCACCTCCTTTCACCCTAGTAACCATAAGTTTTTTTCTATGTCTGTGAGTCTATTTCTGCTTTGTAAAGAAGTTCATTTGTGTCTTTATTTTTAATTTGTTTTAGATTCCACATATGAGTGATATCATATATAATTTTCTTTTTCTTTCTGGCTTACTTCACTTAGAATGATATCCTCCAGGTCCATCCATATTGCTGCAAATGACATTCTTTTATTCTTTTTATGGCTGAGTAGCATTCCATTGTATAAATATTCCACAGTTTCTTTATCCAGCCATCTGTCAATGGACACTTAGGCTGCTTCCATATCTTGGCTATTGTATATAGTGCTGCTATGAATATTGGGGTGCATGTATCTTTTTGAATTAGAGTTATCTCCAGATATATGCCCAGGAGTGGGATTGCTGAATCATATTGTAAGTTTATTTTTAGTTTCTGTTAATTAATCTCCATATTGTTTTCCATAATACCTGTACCAAACTATATTCTCACCAGCAGTGTGTGAAGGCTCCCTTTTCCCCACACTCTCTCTTCCGTTTATCATTCATGGACTTTTTAATGATTGCTTTTGGTAGTGTGGCCATTTTAACAATATTAATTTCTCCAATCCAAGACCATGAGATATCTTTCTATTTCTTTGAGTTATCTTTAATTTCCTTAATTAATATTTTGTAGTCCTCCTGATACAAATCTTTCTCCTCCTTGGTCAGATTTATTCCTAAGAATTTTTTTTAATTGGATGAGATTTTAAAAGAGATTGTTTCTTTATTTTCCTTTTCTGATATTTCATTGTTAGTGTGAAGAAATGCAACTGAATTGTCAATATTAATCTTGTATCCTGCTATCTTGCCAAATTTTTTTTATCAGATTTATTAGTTTTTGTTTGGAGCCTTTAAGGTTTTCTATATATAGTATCATGTAATCCACATTTAGTGACAATTTTACTTCTTCTCTTTGAATTTAGATTCCATTTATTTCTTTTTCTTGTCTGATTGCTGTGGCCAGGACTTCCACTACTCTGTTGAATAGAAGTGATGAGAATGGGCATCTTTGTCTTGTTCCAGATTTTAGAGGGAAGGTTTTCACCTTTTCGCTGTTGAGTATTATGCTGGCTGTGGGTTTGTTATAAATAGCTTTCATTATGTTGAGATATGTTCCTTCTATGCCCACTTAGGTAAGAATTTTTATCATAAATGAGTTTTGAATTTTATCAAATGCTTTGTCTGCATCTATTGAGATGATCATGTGATTTTTGTCCTTTCTTTTGTTGATGTGGTGTATCACATTGTTTGATTTGTGTATATTGAACCATCCCTGGGATTAATCCAAATTGATCATTGTGTATGATCTTTTTTATGTGTTGTTGGAGTGAGGGATTTTTGCATCTATGTTTATCAATGATATTGGCCTATAATTTTCTTTTTTGGTAGTATATTTACCTGGTTTTGATATTGGGGTGATGGTGACTTTGTAGAATGAGTTTGGTAGTATTTCCTCCTCTTCAATCTTTTGGAAGAGTTTGAGAAGGATCAATATGTGTTCTTCTCTGTGTTTGGTAGACTTGCCCAGTGAAATCAAATGTAAATTTTCTTTGCATTCGTCGTAGGATGTGTTAAAGCCTATATGACTACCATTCTAAAGCAAATAGATATACTAATGGGCTAACATAATTAAAAAACAGGGTAACCACAAATCAAAAGCAGGGTACACAGACCCACGGTTGATGCCAAACCCATCCCCAATGTGCACCAAATCTCCACTCATTTGTCTTAGAGGCACAGGTCCACAAATTCACCAGGAGAGCAAATCAACCACCTCTGCCTGGGACTAGAATGACAGTCTTGCCTGTGATGTTGCAGGGCCCCTGAGTAACGGTTCATGTTTCAGCCCCTCCTCTGCCCAGGAGACAAGCACCAGCAGTTGTACCCCTCCAGAGCAAGCTGAGAAGATGACTGTGACTGAACCCCACCTCTCTTCTCACAAGAATGCTCACCAACATTGGTGCAGAGCAATACCCTGTGCACTAGTGGAGATGGCAGCTATGAAGGTTGCAATTCACCCCTCATCCCACATGCAATGGTGCTTTCTATGGAGGGACCCAGATTGATTAGCACTCTCTTCTAGCCACAGCCCGCACCACACTCCACGCTCCTGAGGCTGCCTGTGTGCAGTCAACCCCAGTCCCCTCCCCAGGCTCATCCATGGAAGCCTGAGTTCCAGCAGCTCAGCCCAGCCTGTCCCCACTGGCATGCATCTTATGCTAGGGTTCACAGTGACTCTCACTGCTGGTTTCTCTTAGTTCTTTCTGCTAAGCTGCTGTTGCTGCCTCCTCTAAACTTCTGAAGCTCCTGTTCTGTCCCTGTGGATCTCTTTGCTGGAGAGGGAGCTTCCCAGGGTGAGGGCACTTTTCTTTCTATGCTGCTCTCTCTCTGTGAAGCATATCATGCACCAATTTCCTTTTTCTTTCTTTTTTTCCTCTACCTGGTTTTGTGGGGCTTTCCTTGTATTTCCAAAGTAAGAGAAATTATGTCAAATTTCAGGAGTTATTCTGTGTGAATTGTTCTGTATTTGTATATAATTTTTGGTGTGTTCATGGGATAGGGTGAGCTATGTGCCCTTCTACTCTGTCATCTTGGCAATCCCTTTTCTGGTCTTCTAACTGCCATACAATTTCTTAACAAATAACACCAACTGTAAGTGCATAGCAGTTATATGACTGTCCACTGCTGTGCTTCCCAAAAGAGTCATAAAGAATGTGAATGGATCTACACTTAAAAGTGCAAGTATTCAATCTTTGATCTCAATTTTTCAAAGGCATTCCTTGCAGTTTCAGTCAGTGCTTGGCTGTGTGGCTGAATTGCATGATTTCAGTCAGTGAGTTTATTGATGTTGAACAGCAGGAACTTGTAAATACAGACAGTGGAAATTGCCAGTTAACTGATGAACCCTTGCATGGGTAAGCAGTTGAAAGTCTTCTGCAGTCAGCCTTGCAGAGCAATCCCTGGTAAATTGGTAGAATTTCTTAACTTTTTTCTCCCAGTTTTCTGCCCTGAAGAAGTCAAATACAATTCCTTGGTTTGACCCATTTTAATTATTCACAAGAAATACGATGCACAAAATTTTGCAAATGATGACTCAAGATTAATATAAAATAAAGAGAAACAAAATATGAGGTCAAGCTATGGCCAAAGGTGCTATTTTAAATACCAACATCTAAAATTTAATATGGAAATATCCTATCTTTTGTTTCTAAAGTTATTAAATGGAAATAATTCACCTTATCCCACAGGAAAACCACATAGCATTCAGATATGAAGACACGAATATATCTGAGTCCTTTTTAAGACTCAAATAAGCTGAATCATCTATAGAAGCAAGTACTGATATTGCCAAGTACTGCATTTCTTTTCATTAAAGGCTTTTTAAAATTTGCTCATGACAGGTAGCTGAAGTATATTTTAAGTTAGTGTGTTATTTTTTCTTTCTACTTTGTTGGTAGAGATTTCATATCCTTTCACTCATATCAATTTTTATTTAACATGCAAAAGCATTGCAGGGAAATGTACAAACTGCATAAATGATGGTTATTTACTGAGATGGCCAAACTCCCTTAGCCAAGCACTTCCCTTTAGCATAGTTTAATTTAGTATAGTTTAATTTTGTACTGAGAATCAAAGCTGACCTTATGCTTGTGTTTCGGAATTTGCATTTACACAAGTTTAGTAAAACAGTATTATTCTATTTATATTATATTATCACAACCTTTCAAAAGTGTATCTCAAAAAAGTAACTATTTTTATTATTAAGAGATGTCCCAACAAGATGTCATAAAAAATGACATCTAGAACAGACTGTGAAGTAAATGTTTTAAGGAACAATTAGGCCCTTTGTCCCATTCAATTTCTTGCTGATTAATTTTAACTACCATTAATTGAATTTATCTTCAGCATGCTGAGTAAAAAAATCTCAAAATCAAATGTTTTGTATAGAAAATATTTTTTCTATTTCTCCTGTTACAATGGTGAAATAAAGAGACATTACATCCTGAGTTTTTGCTGGTGATTATCAGTTATAGGAAAGTACATAAATGATAAAAATAAATAGTAGTAAATATTTGTTTAATCAGTCTATGTTGAAGTAAACTGTGTTGTCCATATGTAATAAAAAGTCAATAGTTTAAAATCCTGTTTCTTCCTTCATTATTTATGTGTTCACAGAAAGTTTATTTAATCTTCCTAAACCTTGATGTTTTCACCTTGGAAAAAAAAAAGCTAAACTAAATTCTGGGGATAATAGAACCAGTGTTGGAGAATTAAGGAAATAATTTATTTTAGGGCCTGACATGTAACAGTTTGACTACAAATCCTTCCTTCCTTCCTTCCCTCCTTTTTCTCTTTCACTCCCTCTCATCTTCCTCTCTCCCTCTCTTCCCTACTTTCTTCTTATTCTGTTCTGATTTTAATAATCAGATTTGCTAGCTAGCAGGACCATTTTACTACCTTTGTATATCTAGTCATCCACAATTATAGCCATCTTATTCTACATTATATTAGTGTGATAAGCACACATATAGATTACTTTTATCAAATATGTAACTTATTATAGTTTTGATTTTAAGTTGATTAGCTATTTAATTCAGATTGTTCATCATTTCTTAGAAGTCACGGAGTGTTCATTCCAACAATTAAATGAGATACGTAACCAATGGAATTTTTTCAACAGAATAGTGAAATTGAATTTTAGCAGTGACATGCAATAGTTTTGTGGATATTTATTGATAGAATTTTGTAAGATCTCTTCTGTAATGTATACAGTGTGTACATTTTTTCCACCTGTCAAAGAACTCCAGGCTTTGAAATGTGAGGTTCTAATGGATCATGTGTTAAACTGCATTGGTTGCTTGATCCTTATAAAAGCATGTTTAGCCATTGCTAGTTTTGGTAGTGGTTTAACAAAAGAATCTGACAAATTTAATTGTGATAGTTAACAAATAATTGATAGATTACATGTTATCACATAACATAGAATGAATAATTCAATGCAAAAAATTCAACATGACTACTTCTACTCTATTGAAGTGTTCATATTGACAACTACCTTCTCCTTACACAATAGTTGCATTTAGTTAAATGTCTTGAAAACATTATTTGGAAAACTCAAGGTTCTTGGGTGCCAGAACCTTTAATGTGCAATTCATTTTCACAATTTATGATTCTAAGAGAATTTCTCCAAGTCAAGATGAGGGAATCTGTTAATCAAAATTGGCAGAGAGGTACAGAAAGGACTGCTTCCAGTTAGTTTTCTTTTTTCAAAGACACACAGGCATTGTGTGAACAAGACACTTCTGTTGTTTTTGTTTTTGAGTTAAGATTTTATTGCTGAATTCTGATCAAAATAATTTATACATTCTAAACTTGCACTGAATGAAGGGAAAATCTGCTCAAGATGGATTGGTTAGATGGAACTTTGTACATCATGGCCACCACTCAGCATCTTCTAATATCTTTCTCTCCTTTTATTCACTGAATTTCAGTTGCACTGGACTCTGGTGTACTGAAGACTGTGACTTTTACCCATCTCAGAACTTAAATGTGATGATATTCTATCAGAAAAACATGAATTTGAATTCTTGGGCATGTCTAATTCCTTCTCTTCACTCAGCTCTCATGTTGATTTACTTCTTTAAGGACAAAACTGGGCTGCATATTCTATACAAGAATCTGCTACCCAGATTGTTTTCTTACAGAGCATTTGTCTCTTTCTTAGTACTTAAAATCTCATTATTTTGTATTCATGTCTGCCTTTATTATATAATATTCATTTCCCCACTCTAATTTAAAAACCACGAAGATAGTAATCATCTCATCATTATGTACCAAACATGTAGAACAAAGCCAAGCACATAAGAACACCATAAATATTTGTTTAAAAGATGAATGTATAGATTGAGAAAGAATCAAGGGAAACAGCATAATCAGAAGGATAAAGGATGCTATAATGCAAGCTTTGTGGAGGCAAGCATATTTTGTTTTAATCATCATATCCCTTTGTCTAAGGACATTCTGATGTGTTATATGTATCCAATATTTGTTGAATAAATGTAAGAATTTAGAAAGTAATGCTTAAAGCAGTTTTGAATGACAACATCAATGTCAGGATATAGATTCAATAAAAATAAAATTAAATTCTTCCACATACATGAGACACTTCAGTTTTTACAAAATTTCTGCTAACTATATTCACTGCCTTATCAATCAGTAAATAAAAGGGGTAGCAGCAGTTTTTTGGGTAACTGTATAAGATAATGTAATCAAGATAATGAAGAAGCAGAAATAACTTAAAATCAAGGAACACAATAATAAACAGACTAATTATCAAAACGACTTTCATGGAGAAGAAAAAGTAACAAAAAGCACTCATTTTAAATTTTGATCTGTAAGTAACAAAGGCAAAAACAAGAATTTCAAAAAAATTAAGTATACATTTAATGGTATAAAACTTCTATCAAAATTGGTTTTCTGTCACTTCATACAATAGTTATCCAACTGCAAAACTGTACAATAACAGCTTTCACATTTATTTCTTCTTAAAGTCAATGCATTAGGCTAATTTCTCCTATCCCATTTCTGTTTCTTTTCCTTCTCTCCAGGAGACAATGGAAAAGACTCCTAAATAACTACAGCATTTGGCCAGTTCACAATGGAGGGAAAAATGAACAGCGTAAGGAGCTAAAAATCATCTATAGTTTGAGTTTTAACTTTCAGATGATAAACAACCCTCAATCTATTTTAGATTCTATTTTAGAAAGAATGAGAGGAGTAAATATGATATAACCTAAATGTCCATCCAAATAAATTTCAGTAATACACGTAAATAGATTTTTTAAAAAGTTAACATATAATCATAATTTAAATTACAACTTAAACAAGGCTTAAATTTAATCCTAATTAAGCTACACATATCTTTGTATAATGTTCAGTGTGGGGATCTCATTAAATAAGTGTTTTCTTCTAAGTCTTCTCAAAAAGCAAGGGCATTATATTGCTTTTCATATGCTTAATGATATCTGTTTTGTAGTGTACTCTGATAGACACTAAAAAAATTCCTTTTATGGGCACCAAGATCCCTGACATCACAAGGAAATGATTCATTTACAACTTGGGTAACAGATGAGTTTTTTAAGCAGTGATTTGGGGCTATTGTTAATAACAAGGTACATGAAAGCTTCTTCATAAAACTAAAATTGTATAATAAAAATAAATAATACCATTTAGTAAATGGTAAATGTATTATGTAAATTTTTTCATGGAATCCCACACTGGGGACCTGGGCCTATTATTTCCCTTTGAATAACAGATTCTTCCCTAAATCGTTTGAAATCTGTTCCCTGTAAATTTTAAATAGGATAACATTATTTTGTTATAATAGAGTAGTTTAAATTTAAGCACAACCATTCTGTTTCAATTATAGAAGTGTCACTGGGATTTAATTACACAATTTGAAAGACTGAGAGCAAAAACTACCTGCGTGCTCCTGATCTGGGAAGGAAGGCCTGGCTCCTCTAGACCAGGATTTCTGGACTTTGGCATTATTGCCATTTTGGACGGGATTGTGCTTATGTGTGTGTCTGTGGTAGGGGGGGAGTGAGGAGGGATGCTGACTTGTACATTTTATGACATTTAGCAGCATCTTAGATGAGATTGCAATAGCATTGCACTCCTAGAATGACAATCAAAAATATTTCCAGATCTTACCAAATGTCCCAGGGAAGAATTACTCCAGGTGGAGACCTACTGCTTAAAAAAATAAATAAATACATAAAAAACTCTGAGCAACCCACCTAGCCACTTAAAAGCAAAATCCTTCAGCCTCTCTTCCTTGGAAACCTGGTGGAAACAGTGCCGCAGCTGTCACCCATTCCCTACGAAAATCACTGCCTTTGTCTGAAGTAGTAAAGCTGAGATACTGCACTCAAGAACTCACTACCAAGCAGTGAGCAATCTCTTCTCTACAAACATCATGGACTCAAGTCAGGAGCCCTTTATCCTTTACCCTCTTCCTCCACCATCTAAGGTAGATGGAGGTAGTAACCAGATGTGCTTTATTCAATCTATGGTTTCTGCCAATAGCCACATTAGAGAAATGAAGCTGCTCTTGTTGGTTCAAAAAAGGACCCCATACATAGAGTGCAAGGATAGACTGAAGAAAGAGGCAAACCACTCCAGACTGGTATGTGGCAGGTTTAATAAGCATGGGAAGCTACATATGAGGTTTGTCTTGGGTGGCTGTGAGACAAATAGACTTCTGAACCTGCCCACCAGAATCTTAAAAGTTTATTTGGAGGCCTTTACTGGATTCAGTCACATGTACTTTCCAGATGGTCTCCATCATACATTGCTCTCTCAAGGCTGTGTCCTTGAAAACAGCTCCAGCTGTGGGAAAGGTGGTCAGAAGGTACATGGAAAGGGCAGGGGAGGGGTTGAGGAGCTCTGATTGGTGGGTCCAGCTCATGAGTCAGCTGAAGTCACATCCTCTCATTGATGACCTCCAATAGCTCTTTGTTTCTTTTTTGAAGCTCAAAGATCAATCTTTACCTAAGCCTTTATTAAGGACCTGTATGTGTTAATAAGCCAGGCCTGTTGACATTTTATATCTATTTAAAAGACCATGGTGATGTGTCCTTCCATGGACTGTGATCACATGTAACCATAGGTCCACAGTTTCTGCTCTGGAGAAAATAATAAATAGAAACAGCGCAGAATCCCACCTTTAGATGAGCAGCTGCCTTCAGATATGGCTGACAGAGGACAAGGTCAATAAGCAGGCTAGTCCACTCTCATCCATCCTCTTAAGAAAGAAGCAACCGCAGCTCAGGATCTCTAGAATTTCTAGATAGTTGAAGAAAGCCACATTCTGGCAGGGGGCATGAATAGTGAACTTAATATCTAGATATCACTTGATATTCAATTTGTCAGGGAAAATTTATTGAAATAATTTTGTCCAATTCTTGTTGGTCAGTGTTGAATCAGTTATTTTGTGTTGAATGAAAGAAACACCTGGAAACTTAACACCTTAAAAAGATAACCATTACTTCTGTCAGGTTCTCTAGGTCAAAGCAAGTCATAGACAAGCCCAGATTCACAGAACTGAGATGCAGGTTCCATCTCTTGAATAGGAGGTTCTATAAAATATGTTAGTAATTTGTTTTGTAATTTTTCTTAGATGTTCTGAATTTCATTAATTTTGCAGTTAAAACAATTAAATGAGGTGTTTTTCAAAGTAAGAAAATATCCTTAATTTTGGCAGGAGCTATGAAATTTATAATATAGATTTGCACAATGTTTATAAATGATTCTATTTGAAGAGCAGGCATAGACAATTGTATTTTATAAAGTGCCAAGCCCAGGAAAAAGGTACTGCTTCTAGGAAAATTGACTGCAAGCCTTTTTTCTACTTATTTCTTTTTCTTCCTTTGTTCTTTCCACTCAAATTCTTGATACTTGGATGTCCTCACGTGGTAGAACAGAAGTAGTATTTTTTTTTAAATAACATTGAATAAATATTTTACTATATCCTCTTACACAGTTTCCTGTAATATTAATCTATAGGTTTATTTACTTTTAGGGGAAATCATGATTCCTTTAATGTGCCCAGGATCTTTTAAAGAGTATTTTTGGTTCATATTCAGATAACAGATGCTCTGAGGCTATGTAAACTACATAACTTTCTCTCTGCCATGACAACAATTATAAGCACTTTGCTTATGGCTTATTTCCATAGATTTTAATATATAAAAATTCTAAATTATATCATTTTATATTTGGTGTCTGTGTCTTTGCAAACATACTATTCACATGGAGATTTTGCTTATAAGCTTAAAAATGACAAAAATATTTGTATAAAATTATAGATTTAGGAGTCGTATAAAGTTTGCTATTCTATGATCATATATATATTACATATTTTTCTCTTAAAAAGATAAGATATATTCACAAATGTACTATAAGACTGTAGATCTAAGAATAAAGGCTTATGCCACAAAGAAACAAAGCACAGTATGAAAAAGGACATGAAGAAGGGACATAAGAAAGTTTGAAGCCATTAAGTAAGAAAGGACAATAGAAAAGTGGATTAGGAGGAGAATTATATAGAGTAGTTTAAAAAAATTACAAAAAAGCAATGTATATGTTTTCTTTCCTCTTTTTCATAATTTTATGTGCTTTTACTGTTTTCAGAGTAAGCCACACAGTAAAAGAAACCCACATTCTACTGCTGAATACTCAAGCATGCTTTGAAAGAAGCCATGGTTTAAACTGTGTGGGACAGCAGAATAATTCGGTGGACCTGAGCTCAGATCTAGTCCTACCCCGACATTTGCCATCTGAAATGAGCTGGGGAAGCCTCCCTGAAACTCATTTTCTTCAACAGGCAATTGAACATGATAATAGTTCCCTGTTAGTGTCAATGTAAATTTTGAATTTTTTTTTAACACAATCATTTTTTGAGGTGAGTGGGGGCCAAGGTAATTTGGTCTGTTTGTTTGTTTGTATAATGGAGGTCCGGGATTGAACGTAGGACCTCGTGCATGCTAGGCATGCACTCTACCACTGAACTCTAACCTCCTCCTCAAATCTGAATTCTTGAAAAATTAAAATATGTGCAGAACAGTGTAATAGTCCAATAAATGGTAGATATTTTACAAATATACACCAATATATTTTTGAGGAACCACTTTCTATTCTGTTTCTGTTATACAAGAAATTTTTATATTTGTAGTAATTAAAATATATGCAGATACTTGAGAAGTCAACCTCTCAACTTTTGCTCAACCTTTACGTAAACACGTCTAGACTGTTTAAAACTTCAGGGATGTCAAAAAATTTCAGTTGCTTCTTGCTGAGATTTATGTTTTTTGACAAAATCAATGGTTTAAAAAATGTTAGTGTAAAGTTGATTCACCAATACTTAAATACTTAAAAAGTGCTTTTTTCCTCTTGTTCATCTGGACTGGAACTCAAAGCTTTCACAATTCAGTTCTCACATTGATTCCTTTGGACATCTTTCAGTACATGGTGTCCTATCTCTGTGTCTAGACAACTTTTTCATAAGACAAAAGATGTTGGAGTAGTGTGTGTGTGTGTGTAAATTTTTTAAGAAATTATCTAATAGATAATATCACTGCCTTAGAGAAAATGCTCCACTGAAGATCAATTGAAATTAGAAGAATACCTAAGACTTTTTCATGGCCAAATTGAGCCCATATTATTCCTTCACATCCACCCCATAAAACTTGTCATGGTTTTCTTCAATCCCACTAACATTTTCTCATTTTTTCTCTCTTTCTCTCTCTCTCTCCCTCTTCCTTCCTTCCCTTTCTTCTTCAATTCTTTGGAAACCTCAAGCCACTATCCTCCTTGGAAATTAAGCCTGACATTCTCTTCTCCCAATATCCTGTTGTGGCTGAGTGTCCATTTGTCACACCCCAGCTTGAAATGTAACTCCCTAAGAGAAGACATTCAGAACACTAGCTCTAAAATAGCCATGAAAACATCCTCACTCTATACTTCTGCCGCCTTATTTCTTCTTTACTTTTTTATTTTTTGCATTCTGAAATTACTTTACTTATTTTTTTTCATTTACAGTGTCTCTCTCCCAGTTAGAATGTAAGTTCTTGGAATGCAAAAATTCCACAGCCCTTTAGTATAGAGAAAATGTGTGATGAACACATAGTATATATATTTGAATGACTAACCTTTTGAATCAATAGATGTATGAATATGTTAATAAGGGCTGGAGAGGGGACAGGGAGACACACTTTGACTTACTCCATTCATAATTATTTCCTAAAGAATGGGTGAGTGGTTTATCTCCTGGAACACATCTAAGTCAGTGTTATACTCCTATGTGTGCGTGGGGAGGAAGTTTATTATGACATCTCTGAGTGGCTCACTCGAATCTCCTTTTATCCTGAAAATGTTTAGATATATCTGCTGTGCTACACACAGAAAAAGTGATAGAGAAAATTGCCCACCACTTGGTTTATTCCCTTCCAAGTCCATTATATTTTTCAATTTAAATATGAGAGATAATCAATACACTGGGTACATTCCAGATGTGTTTTTAAGACAGTCAACTGTAAATGTGATATGACCTGAGGTTGAAAAAAGAAAACTCTGTGCAGAGGCATCAGTGAATTTCAGTGCCATCACTGAGCAGAAGTAGCAAGAAGGATTTTGAAAGCAGGGAATGCAGCTTGTTCCTAGGGGCATTCTAAATTTTAGGCAGTTTCTGCTTTTTTTCTCTTCCAAAAATATTAAATGATCTTACCAATGTTATTCATCTTTCTTACAGTAATTTTATTTTACATATTTACCATGGCTGATTCTACTAGAACCTGAGTTAACCTATCACAAGAAAATCATTCTGAACAGAGACACAGTATATTATCACAAGGTATGGGTAAAAGCAGTTTCTGAAAAAAACTATCTATCTTACTCAGGAAACAACTTAAAGGAAAATTGGATTAATTCTCTTCAGGAAGCAGAAAGTGTTTGTTTATTTAGTTATCTGCTTAGACATCAGGCATATAATGAAATTATAGATAGATATGCACGTATATGTATATAAAGTCCTGCTCTTCTTTTCTTCAAAATTCCTAGACTTTCTATGAAGTCTTTTCTATTAGCTTCATTACATTCACCCTTTTATTCATTTATCTATAAGTAAAGTTGTGTTATAAAATTACCAAATGCCAGGCACTAATCTATAGTAGTGAATTCACAGGTCCCTAGCCTCACAGAGTTTACACTGTATTGGAAATTAGCTGGCATTTAAGAGCACTCCTGATACTCCAGCAGTCTTAGTTCTTTGGTGGGCATTATGTTAATAACATTTCTCATTCAAACGACAAGGAGATGAAGTCTCAGAGCATGCAAATCACTTCTTCAAGATCATCAAACTAGTAAGCATTAAATATGAGATTTAACCCCATCCAGTTTGCCCATGCCCACAAGTCCAGCTGCCATGCTATTTCACCTTTTTAACACATATTCTTCTAATACGTATTATCTATGCTACTCACATGTTTCCTTGAGTTTTTAAGTAAATTTAATATTTTAATGGTGAAAATAGAAAACAACACAGAAATTTGGAAAATGGAGAAAATATTCATATTGACACCATGTTATAACTATTATTCTGTAAATATTCTCATGTTTCAACCTGTTAACACTTGGAATCATAGTTCATGGGCAATTTCACCTCCTGTCTTTTCCATTTTATTATAATGTTTCTATTATGTTACATGCAAATCACATACATTTTTTTATAATGTTTCCACAATGCTACACAGAGTTCATAATAATTATTTTTAGAGGCCACTTAAATGTCTATTGAGTTGATATAGCATAATATAATTAATACTCTCATTGGTAGCTATTTTACTTCACTGGAGGGAAGAACCTCATGAATTTATCACATAAAAAATGTCTTTAGAATTTCAATTCAACTTAAATTGAACATGTGCAATTGTTTGACAACTTTATGGTAGCTAGCCTTCCAGGTACTGATATGTCTCCAAAAATGCACTTCAACAAATATTTCTTGTAGCCTAACATTCACCACTCCCTGTGATAGGTCTTAAGGATGTTTAATTGGTGGGAAACAGTCTCTAAACTGAAGAAGCTTCTAAATCAGTCACAGGTGACAGAAATCCAAAACAGTATGAGCTAGAACATATAAAAATGCAGCAAGTCTAGTAATGTGGTGTTGATGAAAATGGAAGTGATAGAAAGGGCTTTGGAAAAGGTGATATTTACACAGAAATCTGAAAGGGTGGTAGAAATTGTTTGCTTAGGATGAGCATGCTCATGCTACTATAACAAGTTAACACAGACTGGGTGGCTTAAACAACAGGCACACTTATTTCCATACCATTCTGGAGGCTCACAGTCTGATATCTAGTTGCCAACAGGTTGGTCTCTGGGAGACCTCTCTTTCTGCCTTGTAGATGATGATCTGCTCTCTGTGTCTTCATATGTCCCCTTTTTAGTATGTACATGGAGAGAGAACCGGTATCTTTTCCTCTTTTGATAAAGACAGAAGTCCTGTGGGATTAGGGTCCTACCCTAATGACTTAATTTAACTAATTACCTCATAAGTGTCCTATGTATGGCCACAATCACATTGGGGGTTAGGACATCATATGACATCATATGAATTTTAGAAAGACACAATTCATTCCACAACAGATAAGCAGAAGGGTGGAGATGAGAAATGAGTTAAATCCTGAGGAAGGGAAGGGATAGATGGATAGATAGGTAGGTAAATTTCATCAATAACACATTTAGAAAATTGTTTTAAAAACTTATGATGGGGAGAGAAGAAACTAGTAAAATAACTGCATACTATCTTAGAGGAGTTTAAATTGAAATTTCCAGCAAAATTAACAATCACAGTTTGAACAGATCGCTTAAAACAAGACAGGAAATCAATTATTTTATAGCATTTTTAATTTATAGATTTGCTTCTAGTTAGGGTCAAGTAAGAATAATTAACTTCCTTGATTACAAAATCATTCTGAATAATCTGCCCATATTTTTAAAAATAATATGAAAACTATAATCATAAAATGTGAGAGAAGAAAATATATAGAGAGATGAAAGAGGGTTGTTAACAAGAAATATGTACCTCCAACAGAGGTCTCTAAAGAAACTAAACTAAACCTTTGTCAGGGCAGGAGACAGGAATAAGATTATAGACTCAGATTCTTCTTTTGACCAATATTTGGACAAACTTGATCAGATTGATAAAGATGAAAAGATGACACCTGCCTTAAACTTATTATCTAATAATGATGCACAAATGTTTTCAAAGGCTGTCTGTATTTCAATATATGAAATCTCTTTCTGTATTATGGGAGTTAGAGTTCAAAAAATCTTCCTTTGTGGACTCACAATATATGTTAATATGACAGCTAAATTTTTTACATATTTTTAGAAAATGAAAATGATTTATTAAATACAATTTTAATAATTTGATTTATAAAAGAGCTGGAGGTGGCAACCCACAATAAATTAATCTATTGTGAATTATGAAAATATTAATCAGCTTGATGTAAACATCTGTGGTTCACAGAAATGGCCTGGAATTATTTATCAGTGTCATTTCTCCTTTCTGCCTCACCTAACTCCACTTAATGACTGGGACTCTCATGTCTTTGTCATTACATAGGGAATAGAATATGTGCCAAAACATACAGCTCAGGGTTTAAAAGTTAAATTGCATGAATATTTATGAATACACTGTCTAGTATACAAAGATTCTAAAATACCTCAATGATTGAGATTTAGCATTCAACTTGACAGAGTGAGAAAATATTCGCTTTAAATTTAAAACAAAATAACTACCATTTCTTAATCTGTTAGACTGTACTAACAGCTTAACCTCCCCTATTTAATTTAACTGTTCAAAACAATTTTATTTAAAAAATACTGAAGATTGCATGGAAATGCAAACTGATGGTAAGTTATAAAGCCAGAATTTGAAATCAAGTATATCTGATTCAAGATGCCATGCTCATTTTTCTCATCTGCAAAATTGAAAAAATATATACCATGTCCTCCTTAACTCACATTATATTGAGGTTCAAATGTAAGAGTGAGAATATTGTAAACTGTGACATCAAAATAGTTGTACAATTATTTATTCAGCTATGGGTGATGGTTGCTAGTACAAGCTAATAACAACTTAAAACACATATATATGTGTATAGTTGAGTTAGATTGAAGTTCTTCAGTGGATTAACAGGAATTACTGAAAACTAGTTTTCTGGTTGTTAAGTTCATCAAGTCATTGAAGAAGAAATGTTTGAAAAGTCCTTTAAATCACATAAAGAAGGTAGATGTTTGATCCAATTCCAAATCAATATCCCTTCCTCCTTTAAAAATATATGTCTAATTCCCAGCTCACCTTACAAATTTTTTCCAAATCTTTCAAATCTCTATGGCATTCTTCTCTGGTGTTTCTATATAAAGCTTCCTGAATGTCTGTTTTATATTGTTCTAGTACTTATCCAAATATTCATTTTTAATTAACATTTCCTATCTCTATTTCCTAAGGCTGTTATGTAACTGTGTCTATGATACCAGAGAGATCACGGACTTTGCTTCTGTAAGTCACAAAACCCTTCAACTAATTATCCTGCAATTAGTAATGCACAATGAAGAAGTAAGTTCTTAATATTTGCTTGCGGTTGACAAGTATTATGACAATGCAATTTTCTGAAAAGGTTACCAGCTCACTGGGAGTGTTTAACAACCTGGGGCCTGACATAATGGACCATATTGCATTCATATCTAACATCATGAGGCCCACTATAATATAAATGATGAAACTAAGCAAATAGCTAAACTGATAGAGACTTTATGCATGGATAAATGTCTTTGAAAAATGTTTATTGGTGTATTTGTACCTCCAGTATGTCTGAAAAATGTAGGTAATAATGTACCTTCTGGAACAGCACTGAATATATATATGTATATGTGTGTATATAAATATATATATGTACATGTGTATATGTATGTATATATGTATGTATATATATATATATATATATATATATATGTGTGTGTGTGTGTGTGTGTATGTGAATACATTTATTTAGTTTCACATCCACACACCCACAAGCAAACATACAAAATATCCATTATATATATTTGTAAACTTATATAGAGGACTTCGTTTTTATGTGTGAACTATGCACGTGGTATCTTATTTTTAAAACACATTTTGCGTATAAGAAAGACTGCATTACACATATCCATATGTAGGAGCCTAAGCGATTGTTGACCTTTTTTTTAAACAGGACTATTACTCCATGATCTCTTATTTCTAAATCCAGAACTCTCTTCCCTACTGTCCTATGAAGGGGAAAGTGCAGTGTGTGTTGGAGAGCAGAAGTCGATGAGAGGCCTTTGTAAATAAAAGAATGAAAACTCATCATTTTGTCCTTAGATATATGACATACAATTTAACCACATTCATCAAAGGAAAAACATTCAGGAAAAACTTTAAGTCCCCTAGTTCCATTTGTTAAAGGTGATATAAGTTGATCTTTTTTATTGCTTTATGCTTTTTTTTTTTTGAAAAAATGTATTTTCCTCATGGAAGAAGTTTGCCCTGCCTTGGAAAACAGCTTGCCATCAAACATGTTCACAAGATATTTGCAAGCTTGATGCATTAAAGGGAAGAATTTTTGTATACAAGTCTTTGCAAATTTTCTTGGATGAAATGCAAGAAGGGTTTGATTTGTATGAGATTCTACCTGATGGCAAACAGGGCAGAGATATCTCATGGTTCCCAGGAGGCTTACACCCAACAGCATGAAAACTTGGAAGTCTGCCTGTATTACCTTATGTGATGATTGCAGAGCTCAATCGCATTTAAGATTTAATATCATTGGAAATATGCCTCCAGCAGCCACTGAATAATATGGAGTAAAAATGTCTTAATCTCCAAAAGATTGCTGCCTTGTGAAATAAATTACTCTAGTTACATTAACAAGTTAACTAGGTACAAGGTGAGAATATAAAATCTTAGAACTAAACTCTGGTTCATATATATTCAAAAGGTAGCAGGATAAAAGCAATGTATAGACTAAGAAGAAGCAGGGAGAAATTTGTGATTTTTGGACACCAAAGATGTCTGAAATTTATGAGAAAGAAGTATCAACCTAGTGTAAAAAGCTGGGTCTCCTTTGGCTCTAATACTAAGTTTGTCATTTCTAAGTAGTGTGATCTTGGACAAGTAACTTAAATTCTTAATATCTGTTTTCTTGATTGTAAAATTGGATTAATAATGAAACCTAGCTCATGGAATTATCAGGGAGGCTTTAAAGGATAAAATACATTAAATTATTAGAACAACTAGACTTTTATACTATAGTTTTATGTTATTATCATTATCAAAGTCATTAAAATTATGAATTAAAAGTGATCATTTTCTTTACTTTTCTATATGTAACTTCTATTGTTACCACAATTTCTTTATTTCTTAATGCCTACATTCAGTTCAAGCTCTAAAGAGAAAAGACTGAAATTTTTCTATTATTTTAAAGGGTTAGTAACACATTCTTTAGAATGGAACAAAGTCTCTTATTTTTTATCCTAAAATGACCCACTAAAATAGTAACCTGTAAGTTACAGAGAATTTGGTAAATCTAAAAACTCACCTTGCTATTTATTTTAACAACATTAAATTAAGATGAATGCAAAGATTCTTTAATCTGGAAATAAAGATGAGAGATGCATCAGTACATATTTGGTGATTGAAGCCAAAAAATTAGTAATTTTGGACATTAGGAAATTTAAATCCTAGGACATTATTTAAGAATGTACAACTGCTAGACTGGCACCAAAACACAAACACTGGAGTGGAGGCTACCAATTGTAAAGCTAGTATTCATAAACACTAAGGACTTCTCTCACAATACTTTGATATTTTTTCCCCAAAGTGTGACCAAGGATAGAGCATTTATCGAGACTTAATTGTGATAAGTATCAGGATTATGTGTTTGTCTGAAATCCATCAATGAAACATAATGGAATAGTCTATAACCACGGATTTAATATTTCCCCTGATATTTGATTGTGAATATTGGGGGTGGAGAATAAACTTTAATAAAATTTCAATCACATAGATGCAATAGCATTCAATCTCAATATCCCAAACAAGTGGTTCAAAACAGAAAGTCATATAGCAAATCACTGATATGCTCATCCAGGACAATGACATTAGCATTTGTCATCTTGTCACTCGTAAAAACCCTGAAGACCTCAAGACGCAGAAATATCCATTTTCCTACCCCCAAAGGCCAGTCTCAGATAGGTTGATGTAAATTCTCATGTATTTAGAATCAATTGGAGACTTTTCAATAAAACTAAAATTATATAGCAGTTTTAAAAAGAATTTTACTCTCAGAGGAAACACAGCAGTAATGAGAGAGAAAAAAAATTTAAAAAAAAACCCTTGCATTTACTTGGCATTAGTTTTGGCTATGTAGATTCTGCTTTCAAAGGATGTCCATGATAATTATTTTTCTTTATTTTCCTTCGGATTGGCCCTTCATTTGACAATGACTGTGTAAGCTCTATGTTTTGAATATGCGCCTGATTGACGACAGCAAAAGAGGAAGAAATGGTCACTTAACTTGAAACTCCACAGGAAAACAGGACACTCATATAAAGATGATTTTAAGAGCTGAATATATGTTATTCTGTTTGAAAATCGTTGTACTGAGAGAATTTTAATAATAATATTTTAATTAATGTGTGATGAGAAGGAAGTCTGCATTTATGGTACTTGTACAATATTCACTTTGATTTCATGTCTTTTAAAAATATATTTTCTACAGTAACATATCTGGTTCATTGAGAGTCATTTATACTACTCATTAGATGATAATACATGAATGAAATTGTAGTTAAATGCATAAAATATCACTACATGAGGCAAAAATTCTAAAACAAATGCATTAAAGCTGCCTGCCATTCTGTCTGATGCTCCAGTTGATCGCTGATATTTAGGTTACCATGACAACATGAAATTTGTGTACTACTTAGCATTTAAGAATTTATTTTAATTTTTATCCTTATTTGATTTTTTAATATATTAATTTCTCACATATTTCTCTTATATATCAAAATAATAAAATATTTGAGCACCTTAAAATTTTCTAATAAGTTATGATAAATATTATTGTAATAAATTATATAGTTACTCTTTATGAAGTTACAATAAATTATATAATTAATAAAAATATATAGGTATATAGTTTTCTGACAAATTATTAAAATACTATAATAAAGGACACAAAAAATTATGGCAAATGCTTTGCCCTTATGGAATACTTCTTTATTCCTAATAATACAAATAATTCTAAGAATTAACAGCAGCCCTGATATTTAATAATTTAGTCCATACACACACATGCAGACACACATACACTCACACACTAACACAAAAATTCTTATACTGGCCAATGTTAAGGACTCCTTCTTAAGAAGACAGTGTCATATCTAACACTTGTTTTGTTGTTTTGGTGGTTGAAACTCTCCCAGTAGGGACTTTGCTTTATTGGTAACCCTCTTTTCCCAAAATGCCATCACAAGGAAATGACTGATTCAACTGTGGCTAAAGAGTTTATGAGTGATTTGTTCACAACTTATTTCTATTTTTTATTTTGTGAATATCAATGGAAGTCAGCAGTTATGATACTTAAAAATCTAAAAAGCATTAAGTGCACCACCACATAGTAGGTCCAGAAATGTTCCCATGTGTGTTTATCAGCTTTACTTATACAAAAACCTACAGCAAAACTCCAAAGAAGGACTCCATCTTTTCACCTCCTGCTCCTGGGAAGGCGGTGGGGATATTCAGCCTGAGGGGAAAATCATATTAAAATAAAAGGTAAAGAAATGGAGCACAATCTATACAAGGCCAAAAATAATATAGACCTTGTTTAGAACTATTACCTATTAAAGGACGTGTGAAAAGCAAGAACAACTACAAATATAGAAACACACTTTGATCCCAACAGCCTGTCTTTCCTTCCCACTTCTGTGTTAAAAACCACAAATAAACTTAATAAGGTTATCAGTGTTTTCAGATGACACCTTAAACTCAGGAAATGACCAATATTCAGCCCAATTGGCTTAGTTTGCCAGGGATTGTCTTCAAAGAGAACATAAGAGAAAATACTTGGTGTTTCAGGGAACATTATTTCTTCCTGATGAAAAGGGAGAGTAGTAAGAAAGATCTCCTCTACACACTCCTTCCTTGCTGCTTTCAGATGTTGTTAACTGAGGATGTGATACTGAAACCCCAGCACCATCTGATGAATGGAGGAGTAGCCTGAATATTCAGCAGAATGCTTGAAAAGGATTCCATCATTCCATCACTGGAGCACCCTTTGTGAGATTCTCTTTTTCTAGAATCTCTATTAAAGGAAAGCATACATGTGCCTACAGTAGAAGCCAAAATTATTCAGATTTTCTGCAACTTGAAGACAACACATCCTCACTGAATCAGATGCCCATTTGGAAATCAGATTCAGGACTACACATATTTGTTGATTTTCTCCATTCTCTTATTCCACTAGGAAGCAGTTTTGGTTAATTTGTGAAACCAGAAAGAATTTGAAGCCATAGGAAATATATAAATTATGATGGCTATAGTATCTGCTTGCCCTCATTTTGTCCACTTGTAATTTTATCTGGTACCCTTCTTTTCTCTATTTCACTTACTTTTACTGCTTCATTTTCATGTGCTTTATCCTATCAATTAACATCAATTCATATTACCATATTTGGTTGGGCAAGATAAGAAATATTACCCATGCTAATCCAAATAGCATAACATTCAACTATCAGTGAGTACACATGTATAGCATATAATTTTGTGCCTTATGTTTATCTTTGCAATTATGCTCTGTTTACCATGATATTAAAATTACTTTGATGCCTTCTACTGGTGCCAATTGAGGACAGAAAGAGGACAAAGATAGAAAACATTCAGGAAAAAGTCAGAGCATACCACAAAAATGCAACAAATTAGAAAGCTAGATGGTTAATAGTAACTACTTAATCCAGTTCCATTCATAAGAAAACTAAGATGAGAGACACAAAGCACTATCAATCCCTTGTGGTGGTATAGTCAAGAAATGAATCCAGGTTCCTATTTACTGACATGGTCCTCTCTTAATTTCATTACATGGCATGCTTTCAAATGGAGCATTTTTGATGTCACATGATTTGCCCTGTTGATAAGCCAAGGCAAGTTAGCCTTACCTATGTAAAATATTAAATGAAGGATGGATGCAGAAATGAGCTAACAAAAGAATGAAGCTAAAAGAACAATTTAATTTAATTCAAAAGAGTACAGATAGATTTTCTTTTTAATCCTCTCTTCTCTCAATTCCCTGTTTGAATATTTCTTCTGGGCATTATCTTATTTAATTATAATTATTTGTTGATGTCTTCTTGCATCTGTATGTATATTTTTTAACTCTGGTCTTTCTATTCATATAGGCCAGGCATTTTTTCTAGGATCTAGGAAGATTGTGTAAGTAAACTGACAAATTGCCTCTTCTCGTGTATCTTTCACTCTAATGTGAGAAATAAATAATAACAAATAAATATATAACCTAACATTGGGTATTTTCCATGTGCCAGGCACTGTTTTAAGCCCCTTAGATAAAGTAACATTATCACTATCAAGGCACTAATATTAGCCTCATTTTTAGGGTTATGGAAACCAGAGCACAGAGTGGTAAGGTAAAATTGCTCAAGGTCACATAACTACTAAGAAGTAAAACCCAGAAAATATGGCTCCAAAAATTCTGTACTCCTAACCACTATGCTATGACAGTTCTCCATGGAAGAAGAGTTCTGAAAACAAATTAGAGTGTAACTTGTTAAGAGAAAATAGAATTAATGTGTGAAAGTTGATAGAGTTTTTATTTAAGGAAGTAGATGCATGCACCCCAATGTTCATAGTAGCAATATATACAACAGCCAAGACATGGAAACAACCTAAATGTCCATTGATAGATGACTGGATAAAGAAGTTGTGGTATATTTATACAATTGAATGCTACTCAGTCATTAAAAAAAAAAAAAGAATAAAATAATACCATTTGCAGCAACATGGATGGATATGGAGATTGTCATTCTAAGTAAAGTAAGCCAGAAAGAGAAAGAAAAATACCATATGATATTACTCATATGAGGAATCTAAAAAATAAAAAAAGAAAAGAAAAGAAAAGAAAGAAAAGAAAAGAAAAAAGAAAAGAAAAAGGAAAAAGAGGGCACTAATGGACTCATCTACAAAATAGAAACAGATTCTCAGACATAGTAAACAATCTTATGATTACTGGGGGAAATGGGTTAGGAAGGGATAAATTTGGAAGTTTGAGATTTGCAAATGTTAACAATTATATATAAAAATAGATTAAAAACATATTTCTTTTATATAGCACAAGGAACTATATTCAATAGTTTGCAATAACATTTAATGGAAAAGAATATGAAAATGAATATAGGTATGTGTATATGCATGACTGGGACATGATGCTTTACACCAGAAACTGATACATTGTAACTGACTATACTTCAATTAAAAAAATGAAATAAAATAAAAAAAAATGGGAGAGCCTCAATGAGAAGATAAGGGAGTTAGCCAAGTAACTAGATGAGAAAGAACTTCAAAGGGGTCTGCAAAGGTAAAGCCTTACTTTGGGATGTGCTTCCTGTGGTCAGGGCATAATCAAGAAAACACCTTGGATAATCTGCAGATGGCGGATGAGTCAACAGAGCGAGAAAAGACCAGATCATGTCAGACTTTTGATTGCAGTATGTTTTTTTATGAGTAATGAAAATATTTTGAGGAACTCTGAGCAACTAAGTAGCACATTCAGATGAAAAGGATTAGTTAGCCTGGGAAATAACATATAGGCACTAAAAGTGAAAGAAGAAGAATCAATAAATATTTGAGCTTTAACAGCAGAGGTGGTGAATGGTGGTCAGTATTTTTTTTTTACATTTGTATCACAATTTCCTGGACACTGGATATGAGGGGTGGAAATAGCCTAGAGTTAAGTCTGACTTCAAGTTTTTTGACCTTAGCCCACAGGCAAATGACAGTGCCAGGTACTGTAGTCGGGAAGCCTAGGAGAGAAGCAGAATTGAGGGTAGGGTAAACATGCAATTTGTGAATCTGTAACTTTGAGACACCTGTTTTTCCTACATTGTTTTGTGTGGTAGCCTCTGGTACTTAGCAGAGACCAAATTTTACATTTTATTTAATCTACTGAAGTTAAACTAAAATTTAAAGCTGCTACTCAACTCACTGAAAAATTTTCCTTGTATTTGGATCAACTTACGTTGTGACTGTACTTTCTGAACTGCAAATTTTATAAAATTCAAATACAGATCAAGTAATTGATGAAAATCTAGTATCTGAATTGGGATATTTTAAGTGTAAAATACATGCTAGTTTTCAAAAATTTGAGGTGAGTGCCCCATAAAATATATTGTCTTCCATTCGTTGGAGACATTGATATTGGAGATACATATTTTGAAAGCATCAGTAAAAACACAGTGTTGAAGCTTTGGAACTTAATCATTTGATTAAAGAGTGTGGTTAGCAAGGAGTAACATCTTCCCATGGGTTGACAATGTGATCATGGTGAGCACCTGGCTTCTTCAGAGGAGGTCTTGTTTGCTTATTTGTGTTCAGGAGTTGGAGGATGGGTGGGAAAGGAAGGGAGAGGAAGGAGAGCTTTTATCCTCTTTGTTTTCATACAATCTTAGAAAAATAGCTAGATGCTTAGATTTCAGTCCTTTTCACCCACCATTTTCAGTACATCTAGACCAATTTTGGCAAGATAAAACTAACCCTCAAATCATTTAGCTAATTTTCATAAATTTTCCCAGAAAATTAGTGATTAATTAAGATTAGGATTTAAATACATTTCAATGTATAATTCAGCAATGATGCCATTATCCTCAGGGTGACCAGATGCCCAGGTTTTCACAAGCCTGCTCTAGTTAGAAGCTTCTTGTTTGATTTAATTATCAACAGTGTTCCTTTTCACCCTAAACTGTTCCTGATTCAGATGATATATTATATATTCACCCAAATTATTCTACTGTTTTTCTTTAGTCTGATGAATCAAGGGTTTTTTGTTAGTTTAGTTCACCGGGTTTTCTGTTTTTGCCTTTATTTTGTTTTTTGGTTTTGTGCTTTATTTTGTTTAATTTCATATTTTTATTTTATATTTCCTAATACCTGTCTTATTGTTTTCTGTTCATCTCCACCACATTACTTTATATCAGGTCAGCATCAATTCTTACTTGGATCATGCAATCAGACTCTTAACTAGTGTTCCTGCCTCCTCATCTCATTACTCTAATCCTATCAACACTGCAGGACTGATCTTTCTAAACTACTATAAAGGAAGTAAATGTGAAGGATTCAGAATGGCAGAAAAGGAAGAGATTGACAAAAGAAAGACAGAATTGGAGGTGAGACCAGCCTCAAAATGTGCTGACATTTAAATTTGACATTGATAAAGAGACAGACATTTCCCCATGGGGGTAAAAAATGAAAAGAAAAGGCAGACTCTGATAAGAAAAGAAGGTAAAACCAGGAGAAGGATGTAGACCTCCCTGACATAGGACCGTTCAGTTTATGCTTTCCTGCTACAAAGCTCTTAAACATTTTTTTAATCTCTTCTCAGAAAATATTTTTTGCAGAATAATGTTTATTTTTTAAATAAATGCATACTGAATGCACTATAAAATGTGATAATTCAACAATATGATTCCAAACAAAGACACACTCAAAAATGGAGAGGTTTCTAGTGACAAATTGTCTAGCTTGTACAATGTCACATTGGGCATCTTTGAGTCACCTGCCATGTTTTGATGGACGCCAAGCAATTTACATTCCCCTATCTATGACAATCAAGACAAGTAAAAATGTAGCATTTTCTGCAACTCCTCTATCTGTTTTGCATATGCAATATTTCCAAGTATTTTAAAATCCTCTCTAATATAGACTTTATCTTTTCCTAAGCAAGTTTTCTGTGTTGTAACAGTATTTAAGGGCTGCTTGTTTGTTTGCCAGAATGAGTGGCACACTAAAAGACTGGAAACATAAACAAAGAATAAAGTAACTTTCTAAGAATGATCCCTTTGCTGCTTTTATCTACCAACCACAAGTCATTTATTCTTTTTTTAGTGAGGCCAGCACACATTCTGTAGAATACATGTTAAGGAAATAACTTTCTAATTAATAATTTGGTGTTTTAAATAATTACTTTTAGGACCAGAGATTCTTAGCATGTTAAAATGCTAAATGTAGCCACTTCTTCCAAAAATACACACCAGGCTCATGGCATCATTGAGGTCACTTTCACTATGGCATGAGTGTATTGAGGTAGGCAGAGTAATTGGGAATTGGGAAATCAGAACAAGAATTTTAATTCTGCTAAGAAGATCGCCAGAATAGGGATTTTCTTTTATTTACTGCTGTGTTCTAGCATCTAGACCAAAGCCTGACTTTCATTAGCACTAAATAAACACTGATGAATGAACTCAAGGATACAAGCACAGCAGTTCTTCAGTTTTCTCATCTGATGTTAAAGGGTCATATCAAAGAATTCTGATGTTTCTGTTGCATCCTATATTCTATAGTTTATCTAACAAAACAATGTTAAGTGTTATTATTGTTGCCTATTATTTTCCCTATATCATTCTTCCTTCCTTCCTTTCCTTTCCTTCCTTTTATTCTCTTTGCTTATTTCTCTTTTGTCCTCTCCATCTTTTTCTTTTTTCTTTTTTTTTTCTTTCTTATTAACACCTTAAAGATAGTGGTACTGAATCTTTTCAAGTTTAAATAGCATGAGTGATCTTTGCTTAGAAGCAGAAAATATGTAGTGGTCCAGAAAAAAAGGAAACAAGGAGCCCTTCTCTGCCTTTCAGAGAATGCACAGAACATAGGAAACACTTCTTTTCACATAGAAAAGGAAAAGCTGTCAGCCCTGAGACACAGGGAGTTGCTGAGATACAGGTAGAAATGACTGATTATTAACTCAATTTTGGCCTATCTCTCCTCCCTGGAGAACAGGGGATGAGGCTGAAAGTTCCAAACTTCTGATAATGGCTTGTTCTTTCTCGTGACCAGCTCTGATGCTGAAGCTATCCAAAAGCCCACCAAGAATGTACCCATTAGAACAAAAGATATTCTCATCATCCAGGAAGTTACAAGAGACTTAGAAGCTCTGTGTCAGAAATTGGCAGCAAAGACCAAATATATATCCTATGTTTCACATATATTCATATATTCAAGATAAGGAAACATATTTAATAATTAAAATAATATGCCTTAAATGAGCATTTTACCTATATTGTAATATCAATTGCCATTATCACTCACTTGGAAAGTACTATTTTAATCCTTAGTTTTACAGATAAGGAAACTAAAGCATAAAGGCTTTAAGTTACTTGATTATATCTAGAACATACCTGAGCCAGAATTCCAGTCCATGCAGTTTACTCTAGAGTTTACTAGTTTAAACATTTGTACATTTATGTAGTGATAGCTGCAATTGTTTGGGTAAAATAATTATGAAATATTTTAAATAAGACTCTTTAGATAAGTGGCTTTTCATGGTTCTACTACACATCATCATAAAGTGATGTCTGAGTTTACCATATTGAATGGAAACTAATAATATTGTTTTTTAAAATCATAAGTAGAAGGCTTGCCGGAAGTGTTAATAATTTCCTGAAAGTGCTATAACACTTGAGTAAAGAAATTGTTTTGATCTATGTGCTATATTTATTACTTTATAAGAAAGAACAATTCTGAGAATATCAGAGAGTGACTATTTAACTTGGATATACCACAAAAACATAAGAGAGTTTGTAGATTGAAACAAATTTACGTCTGGGAGACTCATTAAAATAATTTGTTATTGATTCCTCTTAATGAATTATATGAATAGCAGTAATTACATATCCTAGAGTACTACCATCAATGACAGTTCTTTTTTTCTATAAAGTAATTTAAGATAAAACAGCTGATCAAAATGTTCATATTGATGCAAAATATTTTTAATGTATTAATGTCCATATGCATAAAATAGAAACGCTCACATGGTATAATGTAAAGAGTAAAACAAATTAAAATTGGATGTTTTTCCCCCCACAAGATTAGTCTCCTACATTTCTAATGAAATCATCAAGACATATAAAATAATTAAAATTTTCTATCAGCAAAATAGATTAAAATTTACTCACAGATTTGACATTTGAAAAATTATTCCCAGACAAAAACAAATAAAGCCAGCTTCAAAAATTTGCCAAGCAAAAAATCTGTAAAGCAGAATTGAACACATAGGGATCAAAGAATGACCACATTCATGGCCTCCAGTATCACACTAGATGAGAAAGCTTATTATTATTATTCAGATTTTTAAGAAAATTCTCAGTTCTGTAGGAATCACTGCTGGGTGCAGAAAAAAAATTCATCCATTCAGGACACAAATCTCATTGAAATTGTTAGTCTAGCCCAGTCTTTCATATGCTTATTTGGCTGTGCAAGGCACTATGGGATCATTTTCATGAGTTTTTGATAATGCAGGCCACTGGGCTATTAATCCCAGCTTGTGGACTTTGTTCTAGATACATTCAATGACTTTGTCTTCAGAAAAAGAAATTTTTACAGCAGGATGAATTTACCCACCTTGGCTACATCAGTATGCAGCAACTTCCTTCCTGTTCATCAGCCATTAGCCTCATCTGAGGGCTGGACAAATCAAACACCCTCAGGATGGCAGAGGAGAAAGATGAGAAGAACTGGGTCTTTGTTGATGTCACTGCATGTCAACAAATACAGTTTCATGATGTCCTGCCTCTAAATGTCTTGTATTCAAACAATATACATACAGTTAAATGCAAATTGTTTTGGAGTCTTCTGTTATTTGAAATCTAACGATATGTACTGGCCTGTTGTGCTTGATTCTCTAGAAAATTTCCTGATGGACTTTGTTGCCTTACAACATTGTTTCTGGGATGTAGAAGGTTTGTATCTAACACTTGAATTTTATAAACTATGGCCTAAGGCTTAAAATCTGTACCTTAATATATTCTAACTTTTATTTTCAAACAGCAAAATTTGCAGCACTGAGATATGCTCCTCTAATTTTTGTACCTTCTTTATTTATTAAATACTTAGTGAAAGGAGCAAAACAAGCTGAATTAGTGATTTTCATGCTACATGTTGCAACATCAAGTAAAATATTCACTTGCAGCTTAGACTAATCATGAAAAAAAATCCAAGTTTCTTGGATAAAATATAATCCTTGCCATTCAGTGGTCAGAGATAAATTTATTATGGTTATTTATGTTGTTATGTTTTATTTTATCTAAACAATCTTTCAATCCCCCAAATGTGAGGTCTTTTGCTTGTGTTTTTTCTGCAATCTGACACCTATAGGTGAGAGAGAAAAGCCCTACACCCATTTCTTTCTTTATACACATTCTCTGAAAGCATTCTCAAATATATATCATGCCTCTAAATAAAAGCATAATACATCCTCTGAAATTATCCTGGTTCCCTCACCAGACACATCTTCAGCATCATGTTGATGGGCCTTTTCAGAGTGTCAGCATCTGTGATTTTATGCTTGCACTGTAGGGAAAACTGAATATGTAGTTAGATGATGCAACCAACCTATATTCTTTAGCTTGACCATGATAATTTCAGTTAGACTTCATCAAACTATACGCACTTGGTTTTGTTCGTCTAAAGCTAAAGAATAACAAAGAAATACAACATTGAATATCTTTGTAGGACAATTTTTTTTTCAGGAAAATATATGTGCTGCTTCTTCTTTTTTTGCCTTTTACAGCAGAGCCTCTAAATACTCCACAAACAATATGAACAAATGAAACCAATGGATTTGTCAATATCTGAAATGTTGTCATAAGGAGAAGCCAAGAACTTAGACATATTGGGAAAGTCTTTAAAAACATGAGGAAAACAGATTAAATGGAGACACACATCTTGAATAATCCTTTATAATAAGAAAAAAAAAAGACTCTAGAGGGAATGCATGGAACTATTGTGTATTCATTTTAAAGGTTCTATTTGTTGGTTCTTTGCTTAAGGCTCACTCCCTAGAATTCTAACTAGAGCACTCAGTTTTTCTTTTGTGAAATGGCATTCCCATTCCACTCTCTCCTTGAGTTCGATGGGAATGATTAATCTTAAGCTCCGTGAAGGACTCCTATTCTCCTAGCCACAGAATTCAGTTCTGAGATGACCACAAGACCTAATCCAGGTCATGTGACATTGAGAACACTTAGCTAAGGCAGTAAGGAAAGAAGCTTTTTCTAACTCCTTGAGAACAACAGAATATTGGACTGGTTGGAGTAGCATAGGGATTTTAGGAACTCCTATATATATTTTACTCATCAGACGAGCTGTCCTAATGGTGAAAGTGGCTCACAAAGGAGAAAAATGCCCAAAACATCACAGAATACACAGAAATAAAGCAAAATTTCTGAGGATGTGTGAATGTGGAAATTAACATTCAAAAGAATCCAGGGCTCTTTTAAGCTTTTCTGCTCTGTGATCTAAACAGTTACCTTTTTATTTAAATGAGTATATATACATTTACAAATATTTCATATATTAAATATATTATGTATATAGTTATATTTAACTATAAAACTCAAATTTTTCAAAGACCAAGTTCAAAATTGAGACTACCAATAAGCCTTAGAATTAAGTGAAATAATAATGAATTCAGATTTCTAATCACTTAATAATGAAGAAATAACATTGCAATATCATTTATTCTAAAAATTGTACATATTATAGCATACATATATTTTTATTTATTTTAAATTTTTGTTTATATATATATAAACAATCAAATATTTCAAGAAGGAAATTTTGCTGAGCTTTTAATATGTCTCAAACATTGTTCTAAATATTTTCACATATTAAATCATGTAATCTTTAAAACAACACCATGAATTAGGTTTCTTTATTATCTTGATATTATAGGAAAACACATCCAAGATATTGTGCATCAGCATCCAGGAAATTAACGTTTATTTATTATATAAATAATAGGTTGATTGTGAAAAGAGATTGTAGGAGGTAAAGTATAAAACCAGTGTATCACAGGTTAAGATTTAAGTTTTACCCATTAGGTTAGAATAGCTCTGTTTTTGTTTTTCCTCTCACTATTGCAGACTTGTAGTACAAGAATTAAGTACATATTTCCCCATTCTACTTTATACATGCTTTCAATATCCCCAGTTCCCCCAACAGAGATATTCTAATGCTTTGGGCATGAAAAATTGAATATATGTGTCTACACACATACGTTGAATATATATGTATGCTTTTAAGTATAATGTATTTTTCTTGCATATCTTCATTGTTTACATGCATAAATGTGATTGAGAAATGATAATACAATGACATTTTATTTTTATTCTTGTTTCTGCTCAACTTCATGTTTTAAGATCCATCAAAATGCTCTGAGGGCCTCTAGTTTATACATATTTGTTTTGCTACCTATTATGGCATCGTATGTATTACACATATCCTATATTTACATTGTAATTTTTAGTAATCAGTAACAAGGCTGGTTCCAATTGTTTGCTTCCACATAGAATGCTGTAATAAACATCTTGAAAATATACAATAAAGGACATATCATGTACAGAGGCCCCTCTTTCCTTTGCTTATTAGTGAGCTTTGTCCTCTTCGCATTTGGTCTCTACTATTTTTTATTATGTTGATATAAACTTGTATAGTGTAGATGTGAAATATTTTTCAGATACTAATTTTGCAAATACCTTCATATCTCTATTATCTCAGCTTATTTTTCAGTTGTGCCTTTGATTGAACAACAATATTAAATTTGCCAATACTGAACCAGAATTTTTAATTTTTGGCCTTGTATATGTGCTTTCAAATGCTTTATTAAAATCCCTTACTGAACACAATGGTGAATATAGTTTCCTTGGTTTTATTCTATTACCTTTACAATTTTACTATTCCCATATATTTCTTTGTGTATATTGATATGTAGAGATCCAAAGTTATAATCTTCTCCATGATTCAGTTTTTCCAATACCTTCCTTTAAACAAGCTGCACTTTGTCCAATTTTTGTGATAATTTTATCACAGAATAGATTCATTCATATGTGTTTTATTTCTATTTTAAAAATTTCCATTTTATTCCAAGAAGCTGATTTGTTTACTGTGATGTTTGTACTACATTGTTTTGTTTCTTTAAAATATGACATCTTCTTTGGTAGGAAAAGTCTTCCAGGTTCTTTTTTTTTTTTAATGATTGAACTATTATTAAATAGATGCTCTTGTGTATGTATGCTGAGTATTTACTAAAAATAATTTGTCAGGAATTATAATTTAAACTCCACTGAAGTTATGATGGTTTGGGTAGTGATAGTGGGTGATCTGGTCTTATTGTCAATCTTAAGAAAATATGGAATGAGCAAATGCAGATTACAATATATAAAATAGATAAGCAATAAGGATTTACTGTATAACATGGGGAATTATACCTAATATCATGTAATAACATATACTGGAATAAAATCTGCAAAAATACTGAATCACTATGCTGCATACCTGAAACTAATACCAAAAAAACCCATATAAAATTTTCTAGTACATTTAACTTTTACAGAAAGCTATATATCATTTACAATCTTAAAATAGCTACCCTCTGTTCATTGCATTAATAGGATAATATTCTTTAAGTACTTTTATGTATCTATTTAAATATAAAGAAATATAAAGCACTTCCTGAAGTTGGTGTCCCAATAGGGTAGAATAGATTTGGACTACCCCATAGAGCCTTATTCCTACAGATATCTTTTATTATTATTTGGCATGGCAGCCCCCTGTAAACCCAAATTCAACAGCTGCTTTTTATTTGATATGAGTCAGCATGTAAATTGGAAATGTTTACCCCAGGACACATGTTAAAGACCATCAGCCATAATTGTTTAGTACCACAACTGCTTGAGCCAATAACAACACCTGGAGCAAATGGGAAGATGACCAAAAGACTTTAAAGTAAAAATTGGAAAATAGGACATCCATAGGGGGTTTTAAATAGCTCTGATATATTCCTGAGAATGTGGAAGGTCATGTATAGTGCAGTTTTTAAGCCCAGGAGGAACTAAGAAGATCTTAATATGTCACTTCTGGCTGATATTGAAACTTCAAAGTGAGAGATGAAGCATAGTGTAAACTGAAGGAACATTAAAGATGTGTCTAACATGCACATAAAACCCCTCAGCTTTATCCAGGTGACTTATTGGAATATTGCATTTAAGTAAAATGTGTGCACTTATTAGGTGACTGCTAAGCTAATAAAAGAGGTAGTTCTGGTGACAAGTGATATTGAACACAGACTTTACAGATTTGTTCAGGAAATGTACCAAAAAAAAAAAAAAGCAGTAAGAAAAAAATCTTATTTCCACAATTGCCACATTATATTACTTTAAATGTTCAGTTTTCAAAAAAAAAAAAACAAACAAATTTATGAGACATGCAAAGAATCACGAAACTATGCTACACAATAGGGAAAAAAGAGTAAAGAAACTGTCCCTGAGAAAACTTAGATGTGGGATACACTTTACAAAGACTTTATATCAACTTCTACAAATATCTCCCAAGAATCAAATTAAATCATGTTTAATGAACTAAAGGAAAACATAAGAGTTATGCCTTGCCAAATATAAAAATGTTTCCATATACTTACAGATGACATGTGAGTGGATACAGAAATTACAAAGTATTTCACACACACTCAAACACAATTACAAGTAACAAATGAGTTTAGCAAGATTGTTGGATATCAAATCAGTATAAAATATTAGTTGTAATTCTATACAATAGCAGTGGACAAATTTCATACATTTATGATCTTGCATATAAAAGAATAAAATGTTTAAAATCTATTTATCAAAAGAACTATAAGACTTGTACACTGAAAACTGTAAAACCTCTTTTAAAGAAATTAAGGTAAACTTACATAAGTGGAAAGGAATCTTATATTCATACATTGGCAAACAATATTTTGGGGGGATCAGTAGTTCCCAGACTGATTTAGATTCAGTGAATTCCCTATTGAAATTCTACCTAACTTTTTCACAGAAATTGATAAGCTGACTGTAAAATTTATATGGAAATTCAAGGGTCCAGGATACCACAAAAATGGAAAAGAAAAACAAAGGTAGAAGACTCACATTTCCCAATTTCAAAACTTTCTATAAATTACATTATTCAAGATGGTGTGGCACTGTCAGAAGGATAGAGATCAAGTTAACATAACCCACCTCTTGATAAACAATGTTGGAGGGATTACAATTCAAATGATATTAAAAGAAAAACATAGTTACTAACAACTTGTGAGCCATGAAAGTATAGTGCAGAATCAAATATATTGAACAAAATACAAAACATTTAAAGGAGGGTATTAATTCTGAAAATGATCTGTTCCATAATTTGGAAAATGTTTGGGAAATTGTTTTGAATTCTCAGAAGAATGTTATTGATTAAGTGACATGGGGAACAATTTGAAAAGGTTTCCCTGAATTCACAGGACAAGAAAAAATATGCAAGTATCTATAGAAGCTGTAAACTGGTGATTCTAAAATGCAGATTACTGGTGATTACTGATAGAACAGAACAAAAAGGGAAGAAGTGGTAGCCAAAATTGTAGTGTGGATATGTTTTCTAGACAAATAAAAATGTTTAAAAATCATTGCATGTGCAATGAAATGCTCCCTATGTTACATGTAATATAATTCTTAAGACACCTACATGTAAACACAGAGGAGAGAGGAAGGAAATTCATCCCATAAAATATATAACAGAAAAGTCAAAGATAAAGGTTAGCTTCATACTAAAAATAGCAAATAAACAAACTCATATTCCTCACATTTTCTTTTGAAACACAAAATGATAGAAGAAAAAATAAACTCACAGCATCATCCATAGTTTAATATTGAAAATAAAAGCTCATGATCAGATATTCCTTTTCAAGATAAAATCCACTTAAATTAAACAGGAATCAAGAATAATTTAAACCTGTTTACTTTGCCTAAAAAAAAAAAAATCTATTTTAACCAATTGATAGTAAAAGGAAAATTAATACTCTTAAATAGAAGGATTGAATAAATGTCTAACAATGAACAATGCTTAGTGATAATTCAGAGATGATATAAATAATTGTTAACTTTATTACATCTGTAATAGCAAATTATAATTAATAAGATAATATCTATAGCATATTGGACCTTTAAAACTAAAATTGATTGTGATTATTATGTATTTATTTCTTACATGGTTGTAACAAACACATACACCCCCTTTTTTTGGATATCTATTCTTCTACTTTGTGGAAATTTCTACCAAAATGTGTCATTTACCATTCCCAAAATTAGGCACATTGAGGTTGTTTCAAACATGTTCTCAAATTCTCACAAGACATATGAGTCTTTGGAATATGGACTGGTTTATTGACTCATTTCTAATGAATATAATGTGTCAGAAGTTACATTGTATAACTTCTGACTCTAAGAAAAAGGAAATGCAACTTCCTTCCACCTGAATCTCTTGTTCTGGAACTTTTGAGCTGACACATTAAAATCCTGATTACCCTAAGCTTCATACTGAGGTCAGGTTATGAGACCACATGGAGTAAGGAAGAGATGCCATAGGATTCCTGTCTATTCTGTCCCTAAGCTGTCCAACTCCCTCTAACTTCAACCTGCAGACATATGAGTGAGAGAGACTTCAGATAACTTCAGACCCCTGCCTCTGAGATGCCCTGGCAGATGTCAAGTGAAGCAGAAAAGGCTTCCCCACCATTCCCTGTCTGAAGCACTGACCCACAGAACCAACAAGCAAAATGAATTTTCACAACAAAAGTTTTGATAATTTGTCAAGAAGCAGTCACTGCAAAACACAGAGTCCAACATTTCAGTTCGAATGTATCTTCCACAGATTGCAATTGGTTTAAGGATGATTATGTGGTTTAAGCTATGCAAGACAGAATTGGGATTGCTTGTTTGCCTGATTGCTTGATTAATTTGATTTATCTTGATTGATTCTTTTTTCTGGGTGGTAGAAGTAGACATATGTGGAGTTTTCAACGTGGAATTTGGAAAGGAGGATATCTCTGCATGTGAGGTCCTGAAAAATAAGTTCTTTGTTAAACTGGAACTCTGAGCAGCATTCATAATGATGAAGAGATGATGTCTCAGAAAGAAGTCAGAAATGAGGTGCAGAAAATGATACAGGTTGCTAGTTACATATTTGAGGCCTGGAATCCATTCTTACCTGAAATGAGCATTTTTCCCCTCGGTTGTCCTGCTCCCGATTCTCAGGAGTGTACTCTCTTTTAGTACCTTTTTACTTTACTAATAAAAACCTTGCTTATATCACACTTTCTGTCTCTCATTAATTTTTTTTTCAGTTCACTAAGAACCATAATAATTCTTATTTCCCTTATCACAGTATCTATCCTTCTCAATGTATGGACTGATAAGTAATTTTTATGGCTTAAACTAGTTTGAATCAATGTCACTTTAAACCAAACGGTTACTGAATAATACAGTAGTAAAACATGTTTTATTGTCCTCTTACAAATCTGATTCTCACAGATTTCTTCCAAACAGTATTCAATTTCTATCAGTGTTGTTCCTCAGTAATTCTCCAAAGGGACATAATACCCTCTAAGAGCTACCCTACATCAAAGAAAATTAAAAAGTCAGTTTAATTTATTTGGTTATAATACAAAATTGGGAACACTTTTTTCTAAGGAAGTTGCTTTTTAAAAAATTTGGATCTGTTACAATTGTGATTTATTACAAGTCAAAAAAAACCCGGAAAATGTGAAAATTTTGAGCAATTGACAATGGATATTTGAAAAGAGATAATTGAAAAGAGATATTTGACAGTATCTCATTTCCATACTCATAAAGGGAGACAAGAAGGGTTGCAGATGATCTTTCTCATCTATTGATATTATGCTGTCTATCAGATCCTAATAACACATCTGATATAAATAGTTTCAGATGCATTTAAAAGCTATTTTTAGGACATTCAAAAATTAATTGTTGTAAGATTATTAAAGGAATAAACCCAAAATGTTTTCTTCTTTAAAATATTAAAATACTGTTTGAGAATTAATATTTTAAGAGACTAGTTATATTCTCCATTTCAAACTTGGGGATTGTAAATAAATAGAAGCAAGTATGAAACTCAGTTTTAGAAAAAAAATATGGATAACCATACATTTTGTTCTACCATTTTCTTTTCTTTCTTGTTTTAAACCTGAAGCTGCCAATCATGTTTTTCCATAGGACATATATTCTTCTGCTTTTATTCCTTTCAAAATCTAGTTTTTCCCTTAGGGAAAAATGTTTATATTTTAAAACAGGATCTGGAATTTCTCAACAGAGTCAAGGAACCATGCTGTATGAGTCAAGGGTACAAATGGTGTCTTTTTCCCTGCACCGCTCCCACCCAATCAATCTGCATGAAACACTGATGCATGGCAAATTCCAGAATAAAAAAATATAGTGTCAAAAGGAATAAAGCATGACAACAAGAGTGATACAAGATTCACTTTTCTGATTGTGTGCACATTCTCCATTTCCCCATTGTATTGTCATTAAGTTCTCACACTATGTAACAGTGCAGAATGGCCAGAAGTTGGTGAACTATCCTTTCCATCAGAAAGCATACATGCATAAACAAACAAACAAACAAGTACAATTGTAAAACACAAACCCCAAAAAATAAGGAAAGAGAAGAGGAGTAGAGGGGAGGGGAAGATCATAAGAGAGAATGCTGTCAAAAACCCATTAGCATAAATATTAAACACACAGGAAACAGAAGCAATGTAGCAGGTGTGACCCAGAAAGAGAGCAATTGACTTAAGATACAGGAGAAATTAAGCCTTGGAAGGATAACACAGAAAGAAGATTTTCCTGTCACAGATTTGACAGGATTGTTTAATACATGTTAATTCCTGTTTTATTCTTACAACTGTATCCTACACAGCAAAGAGTGAGAGACCATGGTAACCCTCCTCCTCAAAGTCAGAGAAGCATTGTGTCCTGGGAATTGTGGCTATTCTGGACTTAAATGGACAATGGTGAGAAACTAATTTGAATATTCAAATTTTAGAATTAGAGTATTCCAAAATGTGTAAACGCAAAAAGAGTATAACTGAAAGACAGCTGCATGGCCCCAAATGATGATTTTCATAGAGTATTTTCCTAAGCTCTGGCTCTATTACTACATGCTGCATTTGTTGCTGTGCACTGTCTCTGTGTCTTGCCCAGAGCCTGCTGAGCTAAAGAGAGATAAGCTGTCAGATGTTGAAGTAGTTGATCAAGACAAAAGGCCAGATGAATGTAACAGTACAGCCTTCCATCACTTGTTGAGATGACACAGTTAGAGGTTAAACAGGAGAAAGTGCCAGCTCCCATGGTGGTTCACTTTCCCCCAGGATATTGCCCAAGACAATGGTCAGGTGGATCAATGAAAATATTTGTCTTACTTTCCCGGGAGCCTCCAAACCAAATGCTCCTGTCACGTTGGATCTGAGGTCTGTGGGGAGCCAAAGGGTAAGGGCTAGGATAGCACAGAGAAAAATAGTTTAAAGGGTCCCTGATAAGGTTTTCTGGGCAGAGGTGCCTGAGAGCCTCCTCTGCAGTGAGACACTGATGATGAAGCCTCCAAGAGGAGGGCCTGGGCCAGGAAATGAGGTAAGTGTAAAGACATGCATGACTAGGGGCCCTGGGTTCTGAGACTGCAATTCATTGGCTGGGCACTGAGTCTGGGTGGGCTGAGCAACTTTCCCCTGTGAATTTCCTCAAGTAAATCCTTTGCAATTGCCTATGGTTGGACTTAAATTAGGCATAGGCTTTTGGCCTGGAGCCTGACAAACTCAATTCTGTCTATGTGAATGATAGTAGTGATAGGACATTAGCCAACTAGTTTGGATGCTTTCAAAAAGAGCAGAGACCTAAGATTGATGTGCTGAATAGATCATGTCAGGGAGGGAGTCTGTGTATAGGGGAGTGCATTGTCTAACATACCAGCCAGTGAAAGTCCCAAAGGGTCAAATATAAAAATGCCAGTGAGGAGGAAACAGCTCCCTATTGTAACTTGGCTGAATAGAATAAATATTTCTCACCACATAAGGAAGAGTTGTTAATATACAAGTGATTTGATTTAAGGAAATTAAAGCAACATAATATTTCTTAACCTGAAAGATATTCAGCAAAAATATACCCATTATACAACTATAAAAATATACCTGTGAGGATTGTATTCAGCAGAATGTTACAACCTCATGTTCACCACAAACACAGGACTTTTTTTTTTAATTATTTAACAACATGCCAAGTGATAGATTTTACAAAGGGAACCTAATTTATGTTATCCCAGAAGAGACTTAATGTCTCAAGGATATGTAGGAGATATTCTGAAAAGTGTATCCCAGTTGACAAATATGTGGACCACAAGGTACCAAGGATCCTGGGCTGCTGGAGGTTCTGGATGAGGCCTCCCTGGGCCAACTCTGATGGCAGGAGATAAAATTGGAGAGGCAATAAGATATTCTTTTTGATATAAAATTTAAAACTCAGAAAAAACCACTCATGACATTTTCTTTTATTGTACCATATGTCTCCCCCCTTATAACTGTTAACCTAAGATATGAAATATTTTTTAGTGATATGTACTAATGATTTCCTAGAAAGGCATTATAATATATTCATTCTAGAAACCCATTAGAATTGCTCTTTTAAGATTTATAGTCATGACTTTTTATTGTATGATTTTTTATGATTTTAGAAATGTGTCTAAATTTTCCAAATTGTGAAAATAGCTTGATTTCCAGTTATTCTTTTCCTTCCTATTTTTCTCTGAATTTGAAGCTATCATCTGAACAATGAAGCTGTCTGATCCCTCACAGCCAAAATGAAAGAGACCCTTAGAAAAGTAGTCCTTCCCTGAGAAAGCAAGAATATGCAGCTTCACTTATAAGGGAACCCAGAACATCTTAAATTTACCAACCTCACAAAGAATACAGGGATGTGATATTGGAATGAATGGCTAGAAGTAATTATAAAACTTTCATCCTTACAACCCTAACAGGTTTACTCCCATTTAGAAATCTCCAGTGCATGAGAAATCAAATATGTCAATTTATGAACTTTTAATTCCTTATCATTAAGAGAATATGCTTCACGTTTCACTGTAATTTACTAAGTTCTTTCTGAAACTGCATTTCATGTTCTCCTTACACCTATCTGTGAGATAAAGTGAGCAAATGTTTTAATTCCAATTTTGTACATATGGAAATCAAAACAGAGAGAAAGGAAATAATTTTCTCCAATTTCTTGAAACCAGTCAGTGACCAAATTGGGTTTCAAATCTAAGTCTTCATTTTTCAAACACTTAATGGCCTAAATAAATAATTGGATCTGAAGTGCTGTAAAGTTAACCCAAGCAACAATAGATTTCCTCTAAGAAGCTTAATTTTCATGGGAAAATTATTGCACACATGTGGGTAGATAATATCATCCAATGTAGCTCAAAGAAGCAGAAAGGATAGGTCAAAAGAAAAAATCATTTAGAGATGATAAATAATCATCATCCAAGAATACTGTAAGTATCTTCTTAGCTATATAAACAAACATAAAATTGGAGAGTTGAAATTATTTAAGATTAGAAGTAGAATAAGAATCAGATGGCTTTTTTCAGGTCCTCAACATCAATTATATCTTTTTCTTTGTGATTAGTTAAAAGGAAACTATTTCTTCCCATTCAACTTCTGAAAGGAGAGTTAGGCAGTCTTTGCCTGTGACTCATAGTAGCTGGTAAAGATGAGGTGCTCAATAAACATTTCTCAAAAAAATAGTCTTACAGAATGTTTTTAGTGCTCTTCATTTTTAAAATTCTTGTTTATTCTTGTCTCCAAAACAGATAGACAACATAAAAATAATAAAAAAAAAGAGTCATTGTTTTGGAATATGATGTATGTTTTAGCTGTGGTGTGTGCAATTAGCAGAACAACGCTCCCCATTCTCTCTTGACTCATGAATCACAGCTGAGACCAAACGTGGCATCACCTAGTGACACACACAAATCTTCATAAAATATAGCAATACATTTCTCACATAAATTATATTTACTGGCTATTCATCAAGTCACAGATTCTTTCCCTTAGTTTTCACAATGATTCAGGACTTGGGACAGTTTGGTTTTGGCAGCTGTTCTCATAATTGCCTGATTGTCAGTCATTAAATTTGCCCTGTTTTTTTTAATAACCTATGGGTTCACGCATACTTGGTGTAACAATGATTAAGCCTACACTTATTCAATTATCACTTTTTTATTGTAAAATATTTCTAAATAATTTTGAAAAGAAATTCACTTAACTCTTGCAACATCTCTTAATGAGGGAATCAGATCACCAGTATTGTTTTTTTTTGTTTTATTTTTGTTTGTTTGTTTTTGTTTTGCCAATGACCAGCACCAAGAGGTTGCTGGCTTTATTTTCTTAAATTGAAGTATAGTTGATTTACAATGTTGTGTTAATTTCAGCTGTACAGCATAGTGATTTAGTATATATATATTATTTTTCAGACTCCTTCCCATTATTGGTTATTACAAGAGATTGAATATAGTTCCCTGTGCTATACCTTGTGTGTCTGTTGATCCCAGACTCCTAATTTATCCCTCCACTGCCTCTTCCCCTTTTGTAACCATAGTATATTTTCTGTGTCTGTAAGTCTGGTTTAGTTTTGTAAATATGTCCATTTGTATCATTTTTAGATTCAGCATGTAAGTAATATGATATTTGATTTTCTCTGACTTCAGATAATATGATAATCTCTAGATCCAAAAATAATTAATAAAAACCATTCTTAGTTTCTAATCAATTCTCTCATTTGGTGGACTCAACACTTGTCAATTTTAACTTTAAACTTTTAACTCTTCCCAAGGAACCCTACAAGTTCATAGTATGTAATATTTTGTATCTTAGTTATAGTGAAATTTAGATTCATAATTTCTCTTGCTGAGATGAAGAAAAATGTTTTCGAACTATAATAAATTCACATGACCATCTCATATAAGAATATCAGTGCTTTTTCTGGTTCTTAATTCCTTGTCAATGCATAAAACTCGAGAGGAGTGCTATGAATAATATTTCCTAAGGAAACAAAAAACATTGTTTTTAAATTTTAAAACATTGAGAGAGAGAGAAAACTTCTGCCAGAAGTGAAAAGTTATGCTATGTAGATATTTTCCCATGACATAACAAAATATAGTGACTTAAAATCACATCTACCTGTTTTTTTTTTTTTTGCAAGGTTTTGACTCAGTTTGGAGGTCTTGCTAATCTGAATTGAGTTGGACTGACATTGCTGAAGGTTCTTTCTCCTGTATAATAAGCTTATGAGTCAGTAATGAACTGACCAGACTTGGCTGGCTTCAGCTGGGGTGACTTAACCCTGCTTGATGGGGTCTCTTAGCTGCCAGGAAGCTAGTCTCAGCTCATTCTCAGGTTGATGGTGAGGATTCAAGAGAGAGTAGGTCATGTCATGAACAGGACAATCAAAAGTGCACTCTTCTATCTTCAATTAATTTTCAGCTTATATCACAATTGTTAACATTGCTTTGACCAGAGCTTGCAACATAGAAAAGTCCATTGTCAAAGGGAAGAGCAGAAAATTACAAAGTAAATGACAGGATTTAGAAAAGAATTAATGAGACCATGAATGAAATTAGCCTACCACAAAAGGTGATTCGCTTGTTAATAACACAGTTGAAGACCTGTCTTCTAAGACAGGGACTGATTCTCCATTAAAGGGTGAAGACAGTAATAATAATAATAATAATAATAATAATAATAATAATAATAATAATAATAATAATAATAATAATTAGAATAGATATAGCAAAGCAGAAACAGACTCACAGATACAGAGAATGGACTGTTGGTTGTCAGGAGAGAGGGGTGTGGGGTGGGGCATATCTATTATAGAGGATTATGGAATACAAGCTACTATGCATAAAACAAGATACAAAAAGACCTAATGGATAGCACAAGGAAAATAGTCACTATTTTATAATAGCTTTGTATGCAGTATAATCTATAAAAATATAAAATTTCCGTGCTGTACACCAGAACTAATATATTGTAAGTCAAAAATACTTCAGTTTAAAATAAAAGAACTTAGTGAATGAAATGAGGGTCATTTGGCTTTTTACTATAAAATTATAACCATACAATAATTACTAGCTTCCTGATGGCATTTATAATTACTATAACTTTCAGTTAGAGGCAAACTAGGAGCCTCTAAGAAGTCAAAGAAAATACATATTTTGCATGATTGATAAGTCTTTCCTTCCAAAATACACTCATACTTCAATTTAAAAAAAAAAAAATCTTTATTGAGAGCCTGGAAATACAATTATGTTCAATTCAAAGTCCTTGCAATTGAATTGGCAATTGAAATATAAAGAAATACATGTGCCAATAGAGCTAAATACATGAAATCTATGGAGTGCTACATAATCAAAAACTAAACTTTGCCACATATATGCTTTACTCTAAAAGTCTTTATTGAAATATATAAATGATAAGACAAGTGCATAAAACTTAACTTTATAGCTTGATGAGATTTCACAAATTGAAAACACTGACATAACCAGCTCTGGGATGCTTTTGAATGTTTTCTCTGTGTTGTCTATTTCTTTCCCCTTATTATTGGCAAATACTTAGAATAGCAAGAGCGTGTATTGCAAAATGTGTGGCTCACACTACATCAGATAGCTGACCATGTTTTTTTTTTCCAGATGCATTTTTCTTGAGAGACATTAAAATGTAATATACTTGTTATCAGTACATTGCCTCTCTGCTGCCAACCACCCTTAAATGACTGCTCTGAAATAATATATTTGGACCCTGTAGATGTTTCTTCTGTGGCAGATGGCATGCTTTGTTAGTAGAGTAACAGAGAGACACTAGAGTAAGAAAGGGGTTTCTCTTCAAAGTCTGCTGTGTTTTCCTAGGCTGGCTCCTGAACCATGTCAACTTCCAAGCTCAGCAGAGGGCATAGCTCCTCCAGTCCCTTGACTCCAGAAGTACCTGACTTATAAGCAGCTCAGGATTGTCCTGGGGGGTAGATTTCTCCACCAACTCCACAGTGGCTTCTTAGTGGGGATTTTCCAGCAGGGTACCTCCTATTAAAAATTTCTTCCTGTACTCCCTGGGAGGCTTGTGGCCTCGGTGAACTTCTCCACTCTCTCATGAGCCATAGATATACCCACCCTCTAAAAAGAAGTCTGGGTGTTCTCCACACTTCAGGAAATGAGTCTCTCCCTGTGGTTCATGATCTCATCTCTAGGAGATCTGGTTGTTATTTTATCTGTTATTTCTAGATTTTTTATAGGACCCTTTACATTTTAGTAGATGTTTCCCTGTTATAGATAATACTTTTAATTAAAATGTCCACATTCAAGGTACCACATGGTTCCTGCCTCTGGATTAGTGCTTGAGTGATGTGCTTGCTTCCTTCAGGGTCCCAGAGCTCTTCTGATTCAAGACATGATTCACAGTAGTAAAGTTGGGTGCATTTTGCATAGTATTATTTGTCAGTTTAATCTATGAAATTTAAAATATCTGTCAATGAATATTAAGCTCAACTTAGTAAAATATTAAAATCAACTTGAGATATTGGAAAAGTAATTATTGAAATTACATTGAAAGAAAGAAGCAAATGTTATTGAAAAGCAAATCAAAAGGGAGTGGGAAGGAATAAATTGGGAGTTTGAGATTTGCTGACACTACTATGTATAAGATAGATAAACAACAAGCTTATACTGTTTAGCACAGGGAACTATGTTCAATATTTTTCAGTGACCTATAATAAAAAGAATATGAAAAGGGATATATGTATGTATATGTCTGATTGAAATATTATGCTGTACACCAGAAATTGATACATTGTAAACTGACTATAATTACATTAAAAAAAATCATCAGAAATGTATATTATTTCAGTACAAATCCCGAGACATTTTGTTTTATCATTTGAATATATATCATCAGAATATAATTTTAAATTGTCTTTATTCATTATTTATATATGTTCATACAGTTAATTAATTGATTCATTGATTTGTACAGTATATATGACTGGGTGATCCAACTTCTAGCCAGGAAAAGCATACTTTACATGGGATAACTGACCTTGTCACCTCCCTTCTCTGATTTCTCTTAACCCCTTTAGCGGATCATTCACTCCTCTAAATTATACATCATGTTTTTAGGCACGTTGATAACTTTATTCTGGTTCCACCTGGTCTCAAACACCTGGGAGACACCCCATTTCCTAAAGATGATCATGTACTTTTCTCTGACAGAGTTTAATGCTTCCCTTCATCTTTGGCCTTTAGCATTATGAATTTATTTCTAGGTTGTTTTTTAATTCATTATTTGTTGAAAATTCTTGACCATTCATTTTGCAATTTTTTTTCCTCATTCTTTTACTTTCTTTTCCTTCTGGGACTTCAATTAAATATATTTCAGACTGATTGGCCTACATCTCTTGGATACTCTGTTCTTTTAAATTTAAATTATTAAAATTTCCCAAGAATTTCCTCTTTTGTTTTCATTTGAGTAATGTCTGTTGACCTATATTCAAGTCCACCAAGGCTTTCCTTGAATTTGTCAGGCCTACTGATGAGCCTGTGAAAGACATTCTTCATCCCCTTTGCTGGGCATGTGTTTAAATTTATTCCTAGCCTGCTCTTTGACATTTTCTTATTGTTTCCATTTCTCTGCTGAAATGACCCATCTATTCATGAATGACTCCAAGTCTTTTCACTGGAGCGTGTGATGTATTAATCATAGTGATTTTATATCCCCTATCTGATTTTCACTTCTATTATTTGTTTTATCTCTCAACAGTGGATTCTTTTTTCTTTCCATTTCATAGGTCTCATAACTTTTAGTTGAAATCTACATATTCCATGTAGGGGGTCAGAAGCCTAAGTAAATAATGTTTAAGGCTGGAAATAGGCATGCCTCTTTTCCTGCTAGGCTTTCATTGAGGAGCTGAGCTGTGTTTCTGTTTTGCTGGTAGTTTCAATTACCTGCCATATGTGGCCAACCTCAGGTTCCTTCAGTGTCACCTTGTGCTTAGGGTGGGAGCTAGACTGATAGACTATCTGAGTTTTATTCTGGAATGTGCTTGGTCCACCTTCAGTTGTAGATGTTCCCTGTGACCCAGTATCTTGGTCCCTGTGTGCTCTTATCCCTCTGCTGGGGGTTGGTCTTCTGTTGCTTTTTCTTGGTCCTGGTTACTCCAGGTGGTGAGGAACAAAGAGGCTTTCCACATTTTCCTCATTTAGCATCAGTCTTAGGTATCTCACGTGTCTCTGAGTTTTTGGATCCAAGTTTCCTTGGTGATCCTGCCCTGCCCTCCATGGTAAAAAGAAATCTTTAATTTTCTGAAACTAGGAGGATTTCTGCCTGTCTCCATTAACCAAACTCTGAGTTTTCAACCGCTGAAAGTAACAGGATTTACTACCATTTTTTTTCAGCATCTTAAGACATTATTCCACTGGGGAAAGCATCCAGGTAAGAATTGTTTTCTCCCTCAGCAGTGCCATCCCAGGGCAACAGGAACACACCAACTGTGGGAGGCTTTCTCAACTCTTTCCTGCCCCCAGGCTTTTTCACAAGCAAAAAGTGAGGTCCATGGAGAAGGGGCTGCGACCATCTGTGATCCCAGGACTCCATACTCTCCCAACTGGGAGTGCTCAGCTTTGAGCAGTTCATTAAGGAGTTAGTTGATACTTTTGTATCTGTTTGCATAGCCACCTTGTCTCCTTCTGTTACCCTAAAAGGAGGAAGAAAAAGGCCACAGTTCTTGACTTACTCAAAAGATAAGAATTCACATGGGAGATGAAAGAATTGTGCAGTGAAAGATTTTATTAGGAAAGGTGAAGTACCCCTCCAAGAACAGGAGGCAGGCTGATCCAAGTGCAGACGGCAATGGTCTTTGCTCCTTCCTCTTGTACCCTCACTTAGAGGTGGTCTTTTGATTGATTGATGGCTCTTGCCCCTGGAGTGCTCAGTCATGTTTGTCCCCTTTTGTGAATGCCCTTATCCATGATGAACACAGAAAAACCCATGGAGGGGCCAGAACCTCAATGCTAATTATATTAGAATGAGAACTGGGTCATGTCCGGTTAGGTCCTTGTCACTACCATGAAGTTCCAGCCTTTTAATTCTAACTGGTTTCTTGCTGGCACTCACATAAAAGAAGTAAAGCCCCTTTATGCTGGTGGCAGGCATACCACCATCATACACACCATCCTCTCTCTCCTCCACCTGTCTGCCTGGTTCCCCCCTTATCTAACTACCTAACACTTTCAGTGCTCTGGGACAGGTGAGGGATTGCCAGTGTCTTGTCTGTCTGTAGGCTCATGCCAGCGTTCCTCAAATTTTACCCTGATGGTAGCCGTTCAAAGTCAGCACTCTGATGGGTTCAGCAGCAGTGTGATTTTGCAGATTTCCCAGCTTTTTCTTATGGTTTGATAAGTATGACACTCTTTCCATGTGTCTATCCTTAGATGGAACCAGGTCTCTGTAATACATGTGATTAAATCACTAATTATTCATGGTTACCAAGATTCCAGGTATTTTTGGTTATTATGTTATTAATATTTCATGATGAAACCAAAATAAAGATGCGTTCTCCTTTGAAATATGCCAAAATATAGCTTAAAATCTAAATGTTTTATTTTTATTCCATTAAATTAAAAAATACAGTTCCTGTCTATTTAAAGCAATAAGAAAGAGATGTGGGATTTTCTATGTATACTTAGGGGAACCTATGTACTTTGAAATATGTGATAATTTTTATTGAATTTTTTATACGTATTGCACACATGAGGGTATCTATAAGCTACATACGACTTAAAGTAAAATAATACTCTGATAACTGTAGAATTAATAATCATTTAAAAATATACGATGTCATTTGTGGATTTTTGAAGGACAGCCATTCTGACTGGTGTGAGGTGATACCTCATTGTAGTTTTGATTTGCATTTCTCTGATAATTACCGATATTGAACATTTTTTCATGTGCTTTTTGATCATTTGTATGTCTTCCTTGGAGAATTGCTTGTTTAGGTCTTCTGCCCATTTTTGGATTGGGTTGTTTATTTTTTTCTTATTGAGTCGTATGAGCTGCTTATATATTCTGGAGATCAAGCCTTTGTCAGTTTCACTTGCAAAAATTTTCTCCCATTCCATAGGTTTTCTTCTTGTTTTATTTCTGGTTTCCTTTGCTGTGCAGAAGCTTGTAAGTTTCATTAGGTCCCATTAGTTTATTCTTGCTTTGATTTCTTCTAGGAGAAAGTTTTTAAATGTATATCAGATAATGTTTTCCCTATGTTTTCCTCGAGGAGGTTTATTGTATCTTGTCTCATGATTAAGTCTTTAATCCATTTTGAGTTGATTTTTGTATATGGTGTAAGGGAGTGTTCTAGCTTCATTGTTTTACATGCTGCTGTCCAGTTTTCCCAACACCATTTGCTGAAGAGACTGTCTTTATTCCAATGTATATTCTTGCCTCCTTTGTCAAAGATGAGTTGACCAAAAGTTTGTGGGTTCATTTCTGTGCTCTCTATTCTGTTCCATTGGTCTATATGTCTGTTTTGGCACCAATACCATGCTGTCTTGATGACTGTAGCTCTATAGTATTGTCTGAAGTCTGGGAGATTTATTCCTCCAGCCTCTTTCTTTCTCTTCAGTAATGCTTTGGCAATTCTAGGTCTTTGATGGTTCCATATGAATTTTATGATGATTTTTTCTAGTTCTGTGAAATATGCCCTGGGTAATTGGATAGGGATTGCATTAAATCTGTAGATTGCCTTGGGCAGTGTGACCATTTTAACAATATTGACTATTCCAATCCAAGAGCATGGAATATCTTTCCATTTTTTAAAGTCTTCTTTAATTTCCTTCATCAATGGTTTATAGTTTTCTGTGTATAATTCTTTCACCTCCTTGGTTAGATTTATTCCCAGATATTTTATTACTTTCGGTGCTATTTTAAAGGGGATTGTTTCTTTACTTTCTTCTTCTGTTGATTTATCGTTATTGCAAAGAAATGCAACTGATTTTTGAATGTTAATTTTGTAACCTGCTACCTTGTTGAATTCTTCAATCAGCTGTAGTAGCTTTTGTGGGGACCTTTTAGGGTTTTCTATATATAGTAACATGTCATCAGCATATAATGACACTCTTACCTCTTCTTTTCCAATTTGGATCCCTTTTATTTCTTTCTCTTGCCTGACTGCTGTGGCTAGGACTTCCAGGACTATGTTGAATAGGAGTGGTGATAGTGGGCATCCTTGTCTTGTCCCAGATTTTAGTGGGAAGCATTTGAGTTTTTCACCGTTGAGTACTAAGCTGGCTGTAGGTTTGTCATATATAGCTTTTATTATGTTGAGATACGTTCCCTCTATACCCACTTTGGCGAGAGCTTTTATCATAAATGGGTGTTGAATTTTATCAAATGCTTTTTCTGCATCGATTGCGATGATCATGTGGTTTTTGTCCTTTCTCTTGTTGATGTGATGTATTACACTGATTGATTTGTGTATGTTGAACCAGCCTTGTGTCCCTGGGATGAACCCCACTTGGTCATGATGTATAATCTTTTTTATGTGTTGTTGGATTCTATTTGCTAAAATTTTGGTGAGGATTTTGGCGTCTAAGTTCATCAGTGATATTGGGCTATAATTCTCTTTTTTTTGTAGTGTCTTTGCCTGGTTTTGGTATCAGGGTGATTTTGGCTTCATAGAATGAGTTTGGGAGTATTCCCTCCTTTTCAATCGTCTGGAGGAGTTTGAGAAGGACTGGTATGAGTTCTTTGTATGTTTGGTAGAATTCCCCGGTGAAGCCGTCCGGTCCTGGACTTTTATTTGTAGGGAGGTTTTTAATTGCTGTTTCTATTTCCTTTCTAGTGATCGGATTGTTCAAGTGTTCAGATTCTTCTTGATTCAGTTTTGGTGGACAGTATGTTTCCAGAAACTTGTCCATCTCCTCTAGGTTATCCAGTTTGGTTCCATATAGTTTTTCATAATATTCTCATATGATATTCTGTAATTCTATTTTGTTTGTTGAAATTTTCTGCATTTTCCTTTCTTATTTTGCTAATTTGTGCTCTCTCTTTTTTCTTCTTTGTGACTTTGGCCAGAGTTTTGTCGATTTTATTTACTTTTTCAAAAAACCAGCTTTTGGTTTGGTTGATTTTTTCTATGGTCTTGTTAATCTCTATTGTATTTAATTCCTCTCTGATCTTTATTATTTCCTTCCTTCTGCTGCTTTTTGGGGCTTTTTGTCCTTCTTTTTCTATTTCATTCAGGTGGTGGGTTAAATTGTTTATTTGAGAATGTTCTTCTTTTTTGAGGAAGGCCTATATCGCTATAAACTTCCCTCTTAGCACTGCCTTCGCTGTGTCCCATAGGTTTTGAGTGGTTGTGCTTTCATTATCATTTGTCTCAAGGTATTTTTCAATTTCAGCATTGATTTCCTCATTGATCCATTGTTTTTCCAATAACATATTGTTTAATCTCCATGCTTTCCTTTTTTTCTCCTTTGTTTCTCTGCTGTTGATTTCCAGTTTCATGGCATTGTGGTCAGTAAAGATGGTTGAGGTAATTTCTATCTTCTTAAAATTGTTGAGGTTTCTTTTGTGCCCAAGTACATGATGAATCCTGGAAATTGTTCCATGTGCACTTGAAAAGAATGTATATCCTATTTTTGGGGGGTCTAATGCTCTGAAAATATCCACCAAATCTAGTTTTTCTATTGTAGTATTTAATTTCTCTGTTGACTTGTTTATTTTCTGTCTGGAAGACCTGTCTAGTGATGTTAATGCAGTGTTAAAATCTCCAACTATGATTGTATTCCCATCAATACCCCCCTTTATATCTGTTAGTAGTTCTTGTATGTACTTAGGTGCTCATATATTGGGTGCATATATATTAACGAGTGTAATATCCTCATCTTGTATCACTCCTTTAACCATTATAAAATGTCCTTCTTTATCTTTCTTTATGGCCTTTGTTTTAAAGTCTATTTTGTCTGAAATCAGTACTGCAACACCTGCTTTTTTGGCTTTTCCATTTGCATGCAATATTCTTTTCCATCCTTTCACTCTCAATCTATATGTGTCCTTCTCCCTAAAGTGGGTCTCTTGTATGCAGCATATTGAAGGTTCTTGCTTTTTTATCCAGTCTGCCACTCTGTGTCTTTTGACTGGAGCATTTAGTCCATTAACATTTACAGTAATTAATGACATATGTGTGTTTATTGCCATTTTGAACTTATCTTTGCAGTTGAATTGTTGTATCCTCTTTGTTGCTTTCTTCTTCCTTTTGTTGTTTGGTAATTTTCCTTTGTATTATCATGGATTTTATTTAATTTTTGTGACTCCTTTGTAAATTTTTGGCTTGTGGTTACCCTATTTTGTAAATCTATCAACCCATTACTATAACTGTTTTTATTAAACTGATAGTAACATGATCTCAAACCCATCCTACTGTTAAAAAATTTTAAAAAAGGAAGAAAAAAAATTCTATATTTCCCTGCCTCCCTCTCCCACTCTCAGTGATTTGTATGTCTTCTTTTATAATTTCATGTTTACTTTATTTGTAATTCATGAGTTATCACCTTTCCAGTTGTGTGTTTCTCATTTCTGTAGCATCCTGCTGCTTTTCTATTTAGAATAGCCCTTTCAATATTTCTTTTAGCATGGGTTTAGTGTTGCTAAACTCCTGCAGCTTTTTTTTTTTTTTTTTTGTCTGTGAAACTCTTTATTTCTCCTTCTATCCTCAAGGATAGCCTTGATGGATAAAGGATCCTAGGCTGCATCTTTTTTTCATTAAGGGCTTTGAATATATCTTGCCACTCCCTTCTGCCTGTAGTGTTTGTGTAGAGAAATCAGCTGAGAGCCTTATGGGGGTTCCCTTGTAACTTACTCTTTGCTTTTCTCTTGCTGCCTTTAGAATCATTTCTTTTTCCTTGAATCTGGCCATCTTGCTTATGATATGTCTTGGTGTGGGTCTATTTGGGTTCTTCCTGTTTGGGACCCTCTGAGCTTCCTGTACTTGGATATCTGATTCCTTCTTTAAGTTTGGGAAGTTTTCAGTCATGATTTCTTCAAAAACCTTTTCAATCCCCTTTGATCTTTCTTCTCCTTCTGGGACCCCTATTATGCGAAGATTGGGATGCTTTATATTATCCCTTAGGTCCCTTATGCTATTTTCATTATTTTTTATTTGCTTCTCTTGTAGTTCTTCTGAATGGGTGCTTTCAATTGCCCTGTCTTCTAGATCACTAATTCGTTCCTCTGTATTATCTAGTCGGCTTTGCACAGCTATTAGATCATTCCTCATCTCTGTCAATGAGTTTACCCATTCTACTTGGCTCTTCTTTATAGCTTCAATTTCATTTTTGACATATTTTATATCTCTAAACACTATCTCTTTTAATTCATTCAGCAATTCGATCACTCCTTTTTTGAAATCTTGATCTAGTAGGCTATCGATGTCTATTTTGTTGATCTTTCTTTCAGGGGATTTCTCTTGTTCTTTTAATTGGGAAAGGTGTTTCTGCTTCTTCATCTTGCTCATACCTCCTTGGCACTATTGTTTATGGAGTATCAGTTGTTTATTTTGGTCCTTAAGGATTTTATCTATCTGATTCCTATTTAGGAATAGAACTTAGGAAAAAAAAAGAAAAAAAAGTAAGAGAGAGAAAGAAAGAATTTTAAAAGAAAGGAGAAAGAGGGTTTGAAAACAATGTATAATGAAAGAAGATTGAGTTGAAGCAGAGTATTAATCAGGTTGAGACGTCCTTTTAAAGCCTTTACAAAAAAAGGGGGGGAGATGAATAGATGTATTTGAAACCTGTGTCTAATCAATAGCAGGACATCAAAACCCAAGAGAAATAGAAATGAATTAAGAAGTAAAGATTAAGAGAGTAATAGAAAATAGAACAGGTAAAAACAGATTTAAAAAAAAGGGGGGTTGTCGGTGTTCTCCTGGAGTCTGTGTGCTTTTAATGTGGAATCTTTCTGTCTTGGTCATGTTTTGGAATCTCAGCTTGCTGTTTTCAGAGGCCCTCTGTTGGCGCCCTCTTCTGTGCTGCTCCCAGCACCTGTCGGCAAGCAGATCGTGCCTCCTCCTAACACTGGGTCAGGTGCAGCTCTCTGCTTTGGGCAGGCGGATCTCTGCCCCTCCGGATGGTGCAGTCAGATGTTGCAGACTGGCCAGGTAGGAGGGCGGGTCGTGCCCCTCCCAGCACCTCGGTCAGGGGCTGTGTTCCTGCCCTAAAGGCAGGGGGGCCGCTTTCCCTCTACCTGCACCGCCGGTAGTTCCCCTCTCTTTGCGGCTGCCCACTCTGCCCTGGTCGTTGCTCCGCCCTGGTCGGCGCTCCGCTGGTGGGCTCAGGGAAGACCGAGGGACAGCCCTGTCCCTGCTCCAAGGCAAAACCCAGCTCCTTGTTTGTCTTTGTGGAGCAAGTTCTCTGAGGGACCAGGATGGAAGGATCCTATCTGCCCCGGGAGGCTGGTCAGTCTCAGTCTGGCCTTTAAGGCTGCTAAGCCCTTCAGTGCGATGCAGGTTTTGCCCCCGCCCCCGCCTGAGTGCTCAGCGTGGAGGATATGGCGGCTGTGCCTGAGCCCCACCTCTCTTCCCCCGAAAACTTTCCGCAGGTTTTCAGAGATAGGGGTGTGCACCCTTACCCTGAGAGCACATCAACCTTGCTGTTTTATGGAGGGCCCAGGTTGTTCTGCCCTGTGCACCCAAAGCCACGGCGTGCAGCCCCTTGCATTCCCCTGGGGCTGCCTCCGTGCAGCCACTTCCATCCTCCGCCTGGCTTGTGCAGCCTGGCCCTGCCCACGGCTGCCGGCCCGTGTCTCAGGCTGGGTGTCTGGGGGCACTCTGTGCCCGTTTAACTTAGTTCTGTTAGTCAAGGGCTGCTCTGTACAGATCCGAGCCTCGGAGGCTCCCCCTCCATCCCGCTGGCCTCTCAGTTGGAGAGGGGAGACCCAGCAAGCGAGCGCCAGACCTCCTTTGCCGCTCCCTCCCCGCGGGACACATCCCGTGCTGCTTTGCCTTTTGTTCTTTCTTTTTTCCTTTTCTCCTACCAGATTTTTGGCATCTTTATCTTTTGAAGAGGGCGATGTTCTGTCGGATTTCCACAGGTGCTCTGGTTGGCTGAGAGGGTCTGTAGATGTGGGTCTTGGTGTATTTGTGGGAGAAGGTGACCTGTGAGCATCCTTCTACTCCTCCATCTTCTCCGTCTCCTAGAAATATTTTTTAATGTGAAAGAGAAACAAACATCACTTTGTTTATGCCACTGTTCTTTGCAGTCTCTGTAACTTGCAGCTAATTTTAACTAATCCAGAAACTTATCCAAAGTGATCATGTAAGGTTCAAACCCAGGCCCACCAGTCTGCAAAGTCCACACTCTTAGGCAGAAGCCTGAAGAACTCCTGCTTATAATCTGAAAAAGATTGGTGGTGGGGGAAGTGTGTGTGTTTGTGTGTGTGTGTGTGTGTGTGTGTGTGTGTGTGTAAAACTGCTGACAAGAATTTGACAGAAGGAAAGAAGGAAAGTTCGAATATGCTCACAATTATGCATACCTAAGAGACAATCAAAGGGTATATGCTACTGGACAGTAAAGAATGTAGTCTCCATCAGAGGTGGACAGAGAAAGATCTGTCACCTGCATGGATCTGGAAAGAGAAAGGAAACAGAAGCTGTGTCTCTGAAAGATGCTGCTGTATTTTATTTCCCATCTATATTTTATAAATTTCCTATATGCATTTATTATTCTGTTCATAGAAAATTCTAAAAGACTCAGTCACTATTTCCACAGCCAAATTTGTCAAAGTGTAAAATTGTGTTTAGAAGTCTCATCATAAATATTAAGCATTCATTTTGTGCCCATCAGTATGCTAGATATCAAGCACAATATCAAAAAAGCATCAATCTTGATTTCTGACCTCAAGCAGCTCAGAATTTAGGTGAACACATAGAAAACAACCAAGTACTACTTACATGAAGAGATGGATCAGTGCAGGTGATAATAATCAGAAAGAGACTCATAAAAGAGAAGTAAAATTTAGAAAGACCTAAATTCTATATGTTTGCCTTATCTGCCCCAAATATTGTCTTAAAATGACCAATCCACCCTCAGGGCTCAGTCAATCTCTTTCTGGTAACCTGAGAATATCCAGAAGAAAAAGACATAGAAATACTCTGTTTTCTACAGCATCCCATTGGTTTGGGGAAATATCTAGTGGTAGGCTCCTCACATTCATATGATAAAGGAGATGACTGTGAGCAGCAATGTGGCCGGTTCCTCTGCCCAATGGCACAAGCAGAGTCACAAATAACAGAAATGAAAGGATCACTACAAATTGTGTTATTGAATTGCATGACCTACATGGAACAATCAACTCACTCCTAGGTTTGGCAGGGCCTTTCTGAGTTGATTCCCTGAAAAACAAAACAAAACAATAAAACCCAAACCAAACCAAAAAAAAAAAAAAATTAAAAAAAGAGAGACTTTGAGTGTCATCATCTCTGCTCCATGTGGCTGCCTTGATAAGAGTTCAGTTTTCTCTGTGTCATGAGAAAATTTTTATGATTAATGGAAGACAGAATATTATCCAGTATTAACAGTTATTTTCCAATTCTGTATTATAAAATTATTTCTGATAATGGAAAATTCTCTATTTCTTTAAATCAATTAAAACATTGAAAGTCTGCAGTTTATAAAAGAAAGCACTGGAGTTCTGGAGAGGTGAGGCAGAATACGAAGGTAAACAGGAATCGTTTTTCCTTTTCTGAGAGGTATGTAATCTACAGGGGAAGCAGGTAGCACCTGAAAGGGGAGGAGAGGTTGGTGGGCCATTCAGGGTTGAAGGAGGAGCATAGGAACATGGGTCTGGGAAAGTTTGGCTAGCTTTACAGTGCTCAATTGAAATACTACTTTGGAATATTTTCTCAACACCAGGGTTCAAGTTTGTTAGTCCTACTGAGACATCAGGTCAGAAGAAAAGAACAAAAGTGAGAAGACATTCATGGCTTTGCATTCTCAGAAAGACATCCTGCTGGTTCAACTGTGTTTGATTGAGCATATTGTCATTGATGAAGAATTTTTATTTATTTTTGATCAAAGACTTCACCATGTTTTCCTGAACTTTTCAATCTCCTGTTTGCAGAGTTTTAACGTGAGCTCTACTCGGGCCTGGGAGAAATTCTGAGAATGACCCCTGAGAATGAGCTCAGTGGTGAGAAGTCCAAGGACAGGATGAGGTCGACATTGCAAGTGTTTTTGGAATAAGGTAGCTTGACTAGAAACTGTAATTGTGCAAGGCCAGCTGTGCACTTCTGTGTGAGCTGATCCCTTATCATGGTCCCAGTCTTAAATATTCACGACCAATTACTCTGTGTTCTCACCCCACTGTGCTGATTGACCCTTTGCCTTAACTATATGACATCCCTTCTTTTTATGACAAGTGTTAGGTAGGTGATCTTCCAGGCTCTTCTTCAAAGGAAAAACACGATTTCCTGCAGCAGGATGTCCGCCATCTCCAGCTAATCTGTCTTCTTGGAAGATGTCCAAATATTTCTTTGAAAGTTTCCCATGCATCCCATTTAAAGAATGTGTACTGTCATCTGGGTCCCATATTGGAATCTGCCACACAGGAGCCAGCCAGTTATTGACTATTTTCTCTTTCCCATCCATAAAATGAAGACTTCTAAGAAAATATTTGCAAGTGAAGCCAGGCTGATAGCTTAGAATTAAAGCAGAGTTGGTGCTCCTTAGCTCCTGTGAAGTGATATAAAAAACACCCTGATGGGTTCTGCTAGTGACTGAGAGAGTGCTTGCTGGGATCCCTGTAAGAATTCAATCTGTTCCCTGGACCATGTTGAAATCTGGGCAAAAGTTTTCCTGATACTGTGAAAACAGCTGGTTTCTGAGGTTCCTCATAGTCAACTTTTTCATTTTTTGATTTGAAGTAACCCAGGTCTAATTCCAGCTAGGCCTTGATTCCATGCCCCTCCCATCTTTTCTTCCTCAATGACTGTGTGTGTATGTATTTGTGCATATGTGTTTCTTGGCCTAATATAAGGCTATCTGTTAATTGTAATACACATTTAATACTGAACTTCAATTCTAAACTTAACTGATTCTCTAAGACTAGGACATAATATGTATGCACATGTATGTGTGTGTGTGTGTGTGTGTATGTATGTATGTATATATACACACATATATATAATTTGTTAAGAATTTTTAAGAATCAATATAAATTGTAAAAGAACAAGATTCAAACATTTTAGAAATAGAGAAAAAGAGATATGACTCAGAAAGTGTATGAGAATTAGTATCTTGTGTTCTGCTTGTGGCTCTTCTGTCAGTGAGATCTGGGGCAAGCCACTAACAGTCTAGGCAGGAGTTTCTGTTTACTATGTGTTTAATGTAGCTATGCTGGACTATATCAGAAAAGAAGATAGGAATATTTCATGTTCCAGATATGTCAGACTTCGTTTCATTTTACCACTCATTTATCATCCAACAAATATTTATTCTATGCTTACTGTGTGCAAAACACTGGACTGGTTTCTGAGGATACATTGGTCCATTTGATGGATGTGGCCTTTGCCCTCCAGGGTTCCACAAGTTTCCAAGCATTCTTCCAGGGACCGTTAGGCTGGACATGATAAATCAGTGAGGACTAACTAACCAAACACCAGTGTGTCCCCACACCACAGTTCTCTTTGGCTTTGTCTCCTGAATCCTATGTATCCAAATGCAGGCACACCTTCCAATTATCCACTTATTCTACTAATTTATCTCTGCTAACTTCTTTATCTCCAATTCAGTCTCTCCACCAAATTGTTTTTGGAGGATATAAAAACAAATAAACATGTGCCCTCAAGAAACTTAGAGTTTAAAAAAAATAGAGGCAAATATGTAGCTGGATATATGAGCAAATTCAGGGCTGAGTAAAATCTCCTAGTACAGGATATTGACATGGTTCATAGGCTATGACTCAAATATGCTTTATAATAGCTGAATGTAACCAGGTCACCTTATGAAAAAGAACAGTATGATAATAAATCAGGCGTCCTTTATCTCATTACAAAATTGAAGGGCAAAAGTAGTTGGGTCTTACATTGGTATATGAAAGAGTGGGCTAAAGTGGAGAGGACTTCCCAGATTTCTCACAGAAATTGAGACCTAAAGGGAAAATTAAAAAAAAAAAAAAAAAACTTAAGGCTTAAGGAAGCCTGTTGTTTTTGTGAGCAGAATAGCTTTTGATGTCTGGTAAAGGCCTCTGTGTAACTGGGGGAGTTAAAGACAGATTGATTACAAGTAAAAATGAGGCGGGGAAGCATACTAAATTATGAAACAAATATGTAAGTGGGTGTAAATTTTATAATTTTACCTTCATCTTTGAGTGAACTTAATTATCAAATAAAATGCCTGGATTTGCTTAATTTACTTAACCAATTCAATAATCAGATATAAAATTTTGTTCTTCAGGGTCCTCAAGGACACACACACACAAAAATGATGTATGCATTCTGACAAAACATAATCATAATGCAAATAATTTCTATTTATATACTATTTTATAGTTCATGCATATCACTCAAACAGTGTATTACTGTCATTTCAAAATAACATGCTCTCTCCTCTGTCGTTGGCACACCTGAGAGTGACAGCATCTCTTAGCAGTCCCCAGTCTTGCTGAGTCATTCTGTTCATCCTCCTCTAGGTCAGGCATCATTCAGAGGCCCAACAGATTGAGAATTGACAAGTGCTTAACTATGGATCCCAAACTTACTCTGGAGGAATGCAGTAAGACTGTGAACCTCAGGAGAGTAAAGGTCACATCCATCACATAGACTAGCACATCCCCAGAACTTAGTGCATTTTTGTGCATATGGCAGGCACCCAATAAATATTTGTTAGATAATAAATGAATGGGTGAAATGAAGTCTGAGGCTTCTGAAATGCACATCTTCTCTATCTTGTATAGTGCAGGGTCCTCTCAAGATTTAATCCCTAGCTCTGTCTACATTAACATGTTCTTATTTGATTGAAGAATCAACACACTTAAAGACCGGGATTTGGAAGTGAGAAGGAGTACATGGAAGTGATTCAGGAAAACAAGGAAATGAGACACAAGTGGCAACATTTGTCAAAGTAAGATAAAAAAATACTTATTACAAGATTACTTATTATATTTCTCATGTCTGTGCATGTCTTCATCTTCACCTTCTGGTAACATATACATCCACGTTGAATTGAGCCATTTTCCCCAAATCGAGGATCTTGTGACTTTGAAGTACCATAATATCTTGAGATTTCTTTGATAATTTTTGACCAATGGGTTCTAGAGTTGCTGGAAACCCTGACAGTATAAAATAACAAGACAGTGTAAAAACATGAGTCAGAAATTCATGACTGCCTTTAGACATAGCTACTTAAATATAGCATGGTGACTAAAAGTATGGATTCTGGAGCAAGACTACTTAGATTCAAATCCTGACTTTGCCCTTGTGAGCTGTTTGATTTTTGTTGTTAATTAATTTCTCTGTGCCTTAGTTTTGTATTTCAAAAATGAGTTGTGGTGAGGATTAAATAAACAATACTGTTAGAGCAGTATTAGGCGTATAGGAAGTGCCATATTAATCTTAGTTCTTGTCGTGATCGTGGGTAAGTCACTTATCCACTCTGGGTTTAGTTTCCAGGTATAAAATGAGAGATTTTGACTAGATTTTCTCTAAGGCCCTCCTGAACCTACTGTTTTCAAATGCTTAGAGTCCATGTGCTTTTCTACATATATGTATGTAGTTTGTGATAGGAAAGTGAATGATTAGTTAGTAAATACTTTCCTTGATTGATGGAAGGAGATGTTATTAGGGGATTGAGACAGTCTTCTTCACTAGGCCAAATTCCTTAAGGGTAAGAGTGTATCTTTTACTTCTCAGGATCCCAAGGCCTAATGTGGTGCCTGGGGACAGTGGGTGCTCTGTAAACTGTTAATGGATATGGAATAAATGCCTATGTCTTTTGTACCCAGATATATGGGAATGGGAAAGGGTTGTAAGTCCTTCCTAAGCCTTATCTCAATTAAAGCTACTTACACCGAATATTCAAAAAACATTAGTGCTCTCTACTGGAGACATTCCTAGTACAGGAATTCAAGTTTGAGTTTTTGATGGCAAATTCTGATTTGAGTTCATAAGTCCTGGATTAGAGAAGTAGGGTATAGCAGATATACATATTTTACTGTGTTGCAAGCACAGATTTGGTTTTACGGCATTGAGGATGGCATGATCAGCATTAAAATGCCAAGTCTCATTTCTTTGCCATGTATTTATGCGTTTTTGTCCAGAGCAGCTTTATCTATAGATTTGTACACATGTTGCATTTGCTTTGATTCATTTTAAGTAAAAAAAAAAAAAAAAGAGAGAGACATAGCATTAATTAAAAAAGTAATGTTAAGAAAATGAAAAGACAACCCACAAAATGGTAGAAAATATTCACAAATAATATATCTGATAAGGGACTTGTATCCAGAGTTCATAAAAACCAAACTAAGCAAAACAATAGGATTTACATTTCTCATTTAAGTTATTATTTTCTCTACACCTCAAGTCTTTTTTTGGCATTACTGTTTTCTTTTTCATTAATTGAATATTTTCTAATATTACTTTTTAACTTCTTTAATGATTTTCTTGCTATATATTTTTAGTTATTTACTTAGTGATTGCTTTAGGCCTTACCATATATGTCTTATCAAAAATAGTTTCACAATTACACCAGCAATTTCAGAGAATGTAGAAACAGCATTCCCATATAGCTCTACTCTCTTTTGTTTCTTACTGTGGTATTCTTGTCATAGGTATTATCTCTATGCATGTTATAAGCCCGACAGTACATCATTATAATTATTATTCCTTTATGTAATTTTATGTCTTTTAAATTAGCTGAGAGGAGAAAAGAGAGCAAGTTTATACGTATAACTTTTTTCTTTTTTTTTAATTGAGTTATAGTCAGTTTACAATGTTGTGTCAGTTTCCAGTGTAGAACAAAATTTTTATGTTATATGTATAATTTTTCTCGTATTAGCCTTCTTTCCATTTCAGGTTCTATGCATTTGTTCCTTTGGATTTAAGTGAAACATCTGGAGTCAATTCTTAACCCAATGTTGGTTTGTTGTCACCAACCTCTTTGCCCTGCTATTGGTAAATATATTACATTTCTGTATGTTATATGCCCACAAATACAATTAAATGTATATTGCTTTATGATTTTTAAACAAGATAAGAAAGGATAATAGGCAATTATACTCCTTTTAATTGCATAATTACCTTTATCAGTGTTCTTTGTTTTTTGTGTGTGTGTATTCAAATTACTGTCTTGGGTCACTTGCTTTAAGCCTGAAGAACTAACTTTAGTATGTCTTGTAAGGTAGGTCTACTGGCAGCAGACTCTTTCAGATTTTGTTTTCCAAATATCTTTTTATTTCATCTTCATTTTTAAATGATAATTTTGCTGGATATATGATTCTTGATTAAGAGTTTTTAAAATTTGAGGGCTGAAAATAGGTTATCCTATTGCCTTCAGCCCTCTATTGTTTCTGATGATAAGTCAACTGTTAATCTTATAGGAGTTTCTTTAAGCAAGGAGTCATTTTCCTCTTGCTGCCTTCAAGATTTTCTTTGGCATGTTTACTATGTGTCTATTCATGGGTCTTTTTGAGTTTATCCTACTTGCAGTTTGTTGTACTTCCTGGTATGTAGATTTAAATTTTTTAGGAAATGGGAAGTTTTTAGCCACTAATTTTTCAAGTATTTTTCTGCTCCTTTCCTTCTCTGTTCTTCTGGTGCTGCCTTTACATGTTTGTTGGTATACATTAGTGTCCCACATTTCTCTGAGGCTTTGCTCATTTTTTCTTCATTCATTTTTCACTCTGTTCTTGGATTGCATAATTTCTATTGATCTATTCTTAAGTACTTTTACTTTCTGCCCGTTTAAGTGTATTATTGATTCCATCTAGTGAATTTTTAAATTTCAGTTATTGCTCTTTTCAGCTCCAAAATTTCCATTTGGTTATTTTTAATAATTTCTGTCTCTTTATTAATGTTCTCTATGTGATGTGACACTGTCATCATGCTTTACTTCTAAAATCATGGTTTCCTTTGTTTCTTTGAACATATTTATAATGGCTTATTTTCTCACATCAGGTCTCTCCTGCAGGTGGCTTTATTGACTGCTATTCTTCTGGTATCTAGGCCATAATTTCCTGCTTATTTTGCATGTCTCATATTTTTTGGAAAATGAACATTTAGATATTGCAGCAACTTTGGGTACTGGCTTCATCTCTCCCCTCTTTCAGTGCTTGTCATTGTTGTTAGCTTGTTTACTTGTTTAAAGACTAACTGGATTATTTTAGTGATGTACATTTCCTTCTCTTCCTCCTCTATCCCATAAACAGACACAGGGTAAAGCCTCTGATATTTTTCCTCGGGGATTCATCCTTGGACATGCCCAGCAACTCTGGGATAACAAGGTTTTAGCAGGACTTTGGTGGTGTTAGTCTAGTTACCTGACCACACTAACCTGTGAAACTCCACTAACTACTGGTTAAAAGCTCTATTGTTCGTAACAATGCCCTGGAGAATAAACTATTTACACCCTAATCCAGTCAAATTCAGGCTGCTAAGAAGGGACAGTTCCTGATGGTCAATGTTTGATATTTATTCAGACTCTAGTTCTTGCAGATGGTTTCTTATTTTTCTCCAGCAACAAGTTGGCTTATCATTTAGCCTGTATTTCAATGAATTTATCAGTCTCCTCCCCATTGCCTCTTACCAACATTTCTACTGCTTTTGAAAGCACCATTAGATTTGAACTTCATATGCTGTTGCAAATAAAGTTGGCTCCTTTGGGGAGATAATTTGAGCTCTCTGTTCTATGGTCTGCCTTTCCTCCAAGGGAAAAACTCTGAGCCACAACTCTGGTGCTGGAGTAAGGAACAATACGTCAATTCTAAGTGACAGCCCAGTTTGAAGAAGTAAGTGCTCAGTGGATATATGGGCAAGAGCCCCAGGTGTCCTTGGCTTGTCTCCCTTGGCATAATCCCCTGTCCTACGAGCTGAGTCAATAGCAATTGGGACCTCAATGTCCTACCATGCCCAAGGTAGAACCTTTGTCTCATGAGAGGAAATGTGGTGGAAGAATGGGGCCCCCACCTATTGGCTGCAGTAGTACAGAACTTTGCCTCAGCAACAAGTATCTAGGGACAGTATGAGAAATGCTAATGTCATGTCCTTCCCAGGAAGACAACCCTCCAACCAGGACCTGGGGGGAGTCAAAAACTTGTGTTCTTGGTTGTACAAGTCTGGGTGGAGTTCCCAGCTCAATGAGTGGAGAGGGGAAAAGTACAGATTTTCAAATACTAAAGACTCATCATTTTATGGAGCTTTAGTAAATATTCTTGAGTAAATGTGTCCTCATTTGCTGTATATCTGTAGTGGCATTTCCATTTGTGTATGCTCATAAGGCCAACTATTTTTAAATGTGTTTTAAAAATAATTTTCATCAGTTTTTTGAGGAGTGATTCTGAGTTGCACACCATCGTGCCAGAAGTGGAGCCAGGAAGGGGAAACTGATACAGTATAGATTAGCATTCTCTTCAACTGAGGGCTTGCTGTATCTTTGGTTGCTAGTGGAAGGCCTAAGATATATTTGTAGTATTAAAAATAAAAATTAAAAAAATAATTTTCTAATGTTAGTATGTTAGAAGCAAAGCATAAGATGGCAATTCCTGTAGATGATTTGTTGCTTGCATCCTCTGAGAAGAAATCTTTAGAGAAGTGGAGACATAGGAGGATGCAAGTTCCCAGGCATTTCTCAAGGGAGATCATGTGAGCCTTTCTAGCAGCCAGCACTCAAAGCATCTTGGGATGGATACTCTGCTGTAAAGAGACTAAGAGAGTTCAATATCTGCTATCAAAATCAACCTCATAAAAATAATCATAGTAAAGAGTATGTAGAGTAAAGAAATTCAGTGTAGAGTTTACTAACAGCTGCTCCAAGAACCCAAATCAACCACATAAACAAAATTGTAGCAACAGTAATAAAAACAATATAACAGCCACTCTTATTGGAAACTTTCTACCTTTAAGGAAGTACACTTATATCTCTAATCCTCATGATCACACAGTAAATTAGATATTATTCCTACATTTATGCAAGTGAAGAGATTAGACTTAACATCTTCTAGGTCACTTAGCTTGGTTCTAGAGCTTAGTCTCAGATGCAAGCTCTCTGATTCCAAGGCCTGTCCTCTGTCCATTACTTACACAAAACTGTCCAAAAAGAGGTGAAGAAATGAGAAAAGAAAGAAAAACAAAGGGTAAAAACAGATAAGAGAATAAAATGGTAAGGAAAAATGTATAAAAGTATAGTCATGCATGGGAGTGCCAGGTCAGGATCAACAGGTTCCCCTGTATCTCTTCATTAGCACAAATACCCTCCAATTTGTTCTAAGCCTTCTGAGGTGAGCTTCATCAAGGCTCAACAATGCTGAACCCACAAATCCTTTCAATGTAGCCCTATCTCTACCTTGGGTTTTTGCTGAGAAGGGTGAGGAAAAACTCCCTTAAACTTTCCAGAAGCCCAATTGTTTGAAAGCATCTGTGATACATACTATATCTCCTCAGAGAGTCTTTTTCTTATTATGTCATACTCCAAGGATGCAACCATAATGATTCTGAGGTTTAAGCAAAAGACTCTTCAGTCACGTCCTTCGTTTCATATTTGACCCCTCCATTTTTTTCTTTTGTTTTCTGGCAACACCCTGGATTTGTTCTTTGCTTGGAAACCATTTATGAATTTAATTTTAGGATCATTTCCCTTCCTGGGAACTGCAGCTTTGTGTCTTCCTATTCCCCTTCCCAAAATTGAGTTTATGGTCTCCATAAGATTATATATCATGCCAAAAGTATCTTATAAGTCTCCTTCAACTTTCACTGCATTTTGCAAATTTTGATGAGTTGTATTTTTATTTTTATTTCATTGAATACATTTTAAAATCCCTCTTGTGACTTATTTGACCTATGTATAATGTAGAAGTGTGTTGTTTACTATCCAGGTATTTTAGGACTTTCCAGCTATCTTTCCATTGTTGATTTCTAGTTTAATTTCACTCTAGTCTGAGACATACATTATAACATTTCTGTTCCTTTCAATTTTTAAGGTGTGTTTAATGATACATAATGAGGTCTAGCTTGGTGAATGTTTCATGTTAGCTTGAGGAAAATATGTATTCTGATGTTTTTGGTATTCTATAAATGTTGATTACATCCTGTAGATTCCAAATGGAAAAATCAATCAATATAATATACCACATTAAGAGAGCAAAGAAAAAAAATGGTCATCCAATTGATTCACAAAAATCCTTTGATCAAATTTAATAATTTTTCTGTTAAAAAAATACTCAAAAAGTAGGAATAGAAGAAAACTTCCTCAACATGATAAAAACCATGCATGAAAAATCCACAGCTACATCCTACTCAATGATGAAAGACTGAAATCTCCTCCCCTAAGATAACAAAAAAGACAGTAATGCCCACTTTTCCCTCCTCTATTTAACATAGAATTAGAGGTACTAGCCAGTGTAATAAAACAAGGGAAAGAAATAAAGAGATTTAAAATTGGAAATGAAGAAATAAATTCTCTCTTAACACACGACATGATATTAAATATAGAAATATCAAAGATTTCACCAAAAAAATAGAAAAAATAAACGAATTCAGCAAATTTGGAGGATACAAAATCAACAATTAAAAATCAGTTGCATTTCTATACACTAACATGGCAATTCAAAAAATTAAGAAAGCAATCCCATTTAAAATAGGATCAAAGTGATTAATTAAAAATAAATTTAGCCTAGAAGAAGAAAGATTTGCATACTGAAAACATTGCCAAAAGACATTAAATAAGACATAAAGAAATAGACATCCATGTTCATAGGTGGCACGTTTTAATATTGTTAAACTGTCAGTACTACTCAACAGATTCTACAGATCTCATGCAATTCTTATCAACATTCCAATATTTTTCCAGAAAATAAAAAGTTCTAAAATTCATAGGGAATTTCAAGAGATCCCAAATAAACAAATAAAAAATCTTGAAACAGAAGAACAAAGCGGGAGATATCATACTTCCTGATTTCAAAACTTAGTACAAACTATTGTAATCCAAATAGACATATAGACGAATACAGTAAATAAATCTTCTCATATGTGGTCAAATGATTTGGTAAAGGTGTCAAGACCATTCAGTGGGAAAAGCACAATATTTTCAACAAGTGATACTGAAGAAATTCGATATTCACATGCAAAAGAATGAAGTTATAACCTTACCTTCCTCCATATTCAAAAATTTACTCAAAATAGAACAAAGATCTAAATGTAAAAGCTAAACAAAATCTCTTAGAAGAAAACGTAGGGGAAACTATTCATTCTATTGGGTTTGGCAATGATTTCTTGGATATACACCAAAGGTATGTGTAGACAACAAATTAAAAAATAGATAAATTGGTTTTTACAAAAATTTAAATTTTTGTGCATATCAAAGGACAATATCAAAAGAATAAAGGGTAACTCACAGGATGGGAGAAAATGTTTACAAATCATACATTTGATAAGAAATTAATATTCAGAATATATAAAGAACCCTTTAACTCAGCAACAACAAAAACAAAAACAAAGAGCTCATTTCAAAAATAGTCAAGGACTTGAAGACACCTTCCCCAAATAACAGAGATAAATGGCCAATAAGTACCTGAAAAGGTGCTCATCATCATTATTCATTAAGGAAATGAGATATATTTCACACACATTAATATAGTTGCCATTTCTTTAGAAACAGAAAACAAATTTTGGTGAGTATGTAGAGAAATTGAGAATCCTGTACATCATTGGTAGGAACAAATTGAACAGCTAATGTAGAAAACAGTATAACTATTCCTCAGAAAATTAAACATAAAATTACCATTTGATTCAACAGTTCAACTTCTAGTTATATATCTCAAAAGAACTGAAAGTAAGAACTCAAATATATAGTTGTACACCAATATTTATAATTGCATTATTCAAAACAATACAAAAAAAATGGAAACAATCTAGTTATCCACTAACATATGAATGGGTAAATAAATTGTAGTGTATTTGCTGGTCAGAATGGCTGTCATCAAAAGAACACAAGCAACAAATATTGGCAATGATGTGGATAAAAGAAACCCTTGGTGGGCTCTTGGTAGGAAAGTAAATTCATGCAGCCACTGTGGAAAATAGTATGGAGATTTCTCCAAAAATCTCAAAATATAATTACTATATGACCCAGAAATTCCACCCCTGGGTATAAAAGCCAAAACCAAAACCAAAACCAAAAACACTAATTTGAAGAGATACATGCATGTCAATATTCATAGCATCATTATCTACAATTGCCAAGGTATGGAAGCAACCTAAGTGTCCATGAACTGATGAATGGATAAAGAAGATATGATATACACACACACAGAGATAGATATAGATAGATTTAGTATGTATAGATATTTATTGTATACTACACACACACACACACACACACACACACACACACACACAATGGAATACTACTCAGCCATAAAAAATGAAATTTTGCCATTAACAGCAACATGGATGGACTTGGATGGCATTGTGCTAAGTGAAATAAGTCAGACAGAGAAAGACAAATACTATATGATATCACTTATATGTAGAATGTATAAAATAAAACAAACTATTGAATATAACAAAAACAACAATAAAAAAAGAAGCAGGCTCACAGATATAGAGAACAAACCAGTGGTTACCAGTGGGAAGTGGGGTGGGCAATAAAGGTGTGGAGGAGTGGGAGGAGTGGGAGTAACACACTATTGAGTATAAGACAGGCTACAAAGATGTACTGCACAACACAGGGAACATAGCCAGCATTTTGTAATAACTGCAAATTAAGTGGAAATGTGAAAGTTCTATAATAATTAAAAATTAAAAAAATAAAATAGAGTGTAGTACATTCTTACCATGGAATGTTCTTCAGCCTTAAAAAGAAGGATATTCTAACACATGTTACAGTCTAAATAAACCTGAGGACATTATGCTAACTGAAATAAGACAGTCACAAAAAGAAAAATACTATATGGTGTCAATTTTATGAGGTATCCAGGGTAGTTAAATTCATAGAAAGAGAAAGTTTACTCACACTTACCAGGATCTTGGGGAGAGGGAAATGGAGAGTTGTTTATTGGATACAGAGTTTCAGCTGAGCATGATGCAAAGGGTTGGAGGTAGATAGTGTTGATGATTGTAACATCTATGTGAATATACTTAATTCTACTATATTGTACACTTTAAATAGTTAAAATAGTAAATACTTGGGCATATTTCATCAAAATAAAATAATTAGGTACTTTAAGTGAGAGGGAAATAGAACTTGATTGTCTGCATTGTCTATATTAATGGACAGTCAGCAGGGGCAGAGAGAGATTGGGGCCTTAGACTAAATATATCAGGGGAGGAATTAATTACTCATGTTTTATCAGGGACCGTTTCCTGGTCTAAGAGTGGGCACCATATTCAATGCAGCCTGGGACCACTGTCCACAAAACAGTGGTCAGGGAATAAGATCACATTATCTGAAGTAAAAGGAATTCCATCCAAATAACACTGTTGAGTGGCACAACCACACTTCCATGGAAAAAGAGACACAAGGAAGAATATTCCAGAGTTGTCATATCAGTCCTATTACAGTCATAGAAACAGAATCCACTTTAGTTTGTTTAAACATAATACATTTGTACAGGTGATAAAGGAATAGAGGTCAAAAAACACAAAATTCTTCACCAAAGCCTTTACTTTTTTGCCTATAGGTAATGAGAGGGATATTTATTACCCTTCGAAATAATAAACAAATGTCACACTTATTCATACATCCAACCATTAAACTATTTATTCATTGTTTCAATCACCATGCACTCTAGGTTTTACCTTACTTTAAAGTTACCATATTTGGTCCTTAGGGCTCTATAATACCCAATTATATCTCCAGGCAAGATGCACTAGGTTGAAACCAAACTTAAAAAATGACTATTTGATTGCTACTTAGATTGTTGATCACTACACATAAAATAATTATATATATACACACACATACACATACATACACATATCTATATACACACACACACACACATATATATATACATGTATATAATTACAATATTTATTTCTGCCTAAATAACATTATGTAAGGCCCATACACAGTGTAAGCTGCATGAGGACAAGATCTTTACATTTCTCTCTTTACATAATCCAGAACAACGGCAGGGAGGACATAAGAATTTAACAATGTAAATAATTAGAACCAAGCATTCCTTAATGAGGATAAGAATAGATGTGTGAATAAATTGTTATCTACTTTTTAAAGCCTTTTTATTTTTCTAAGTGACCATAGTCAGTTTTATTATTTTTTATTGAAAGAAAATAGAAACAGTATTTCAAAGAGATATCTGCACTCATGTTTATTGCAGCATTAACCACAATAGCCAAGCAATGAAAGCAACCTAAATGCCCAACACATGAGTGGATACAAAAGATGTGGCACATATATATATACACAAGGGAATATTATTCAGTCACAAGGAAGGAGGATATCCTGCCATTTGCAGCATCAATGGACCTTGAGCACATTATACTTAGTGAGATAGGTCAGAGAAAGACAAGTACAGTGTGATATCACTTACATGTCGAATCTAAAAAAGGCAAGGCTTCTCTTTGCTCTTCAATGCAGGGTGTGTCTAGTCCAAGGGATTAGAACATCTGCTTAAGTCAAGCTCTCAGTGGGAACAGATATACAGATATTTCTGTAGAATAGTTTACTTTTCCATTAAACCCCATGATACATTGGTCACATATTCATTACTATATGGTTTCTTCTTTAAAAGGCAAAGCCATTCATTCTTCCTTCTGAACACTTGAAGCCACAGCTAGATGGAGTCATTTAAAGTCTCCAGTGGAGATGAGTTAACATCTTTGCAGAGATACAGAGACTGTGGTGCATAAGGTCACAGAGGGGGGGGGCTGTACCAAAAGTATTTCTTCTGCTCCTCTGGCCCTTAAGTCAACTTAGAGACATTAATCTAATATCTAAAATCCAAACAATCTATTATCTCAGAGGTTTGGAGTGATCATGGAATTCTGGCAATTGAAAACAAGCACACATGTGTCAGCTTTTTGTTTTTACAGAAGTTTCTTACTAAGTACCCTCTGTGCCTAAACATACACTATGAAGATGTACAGAAAAATATATATATAATGGTGTCTCTCTTCCAATGAACTTTACTTTTATTTGAAAACAAATACTAGACCAAGTTAGTTGCACTTGGGCCAAGAGTGTGTTTATACCATGTACCTCTAACAGGGAGACTGTGATGTCTTTTCAGGATATGAGCATCACTCCTAGCTTGGATCCTGTTTCTGAGAGTCCTTGAAGTGTTTGGGCATTCTCATTTCCCAGCATATGGATCCAAGAACATTTCCAGAGGTCCCCTACGAGAGGCACTGTGAAAATCATTATCATTTATCCTCATCCCAGAGTTGCAAGGTCCTCTCTCTTGGGATCCTGCCCTCCCCTCCAGGTGATACTTCCATCATCTGAAATTGGTTTAGACGAAGGCTAGGGATTATAACCTTTTATCAATGTTACCTCTCAGCTTCCTATAAATATCCTTGATTCTAATTGTTTCCTCCCCATTCTTTTTTTCTCTACAGACACCTTGTTTTATTTGCCATCTTCAGAATTTTCTCTGGTCATGTCTGCTGGCTGCCACTCCAACCAAATTATAGACTGAATGTTTGAATGTGTTCTCCAAAATCCATTTGAGGAAACTCCAACTACCAATGAACCAATGTGCTTGGAAGTGGGGTTTGGGAGGGATTAGATAATGAGTGTGGGGCCTTCATGAATCTAATTAGTGCCTGTATAACAAAAAATCATGAGATTCTCTCCCTCTCTCTCTCTCTCCCTCCCTCTCTCTCTGTCTCTCTCTCTTCAACATGCTAGGACACAGTAAGAACCTTGTCATCTGTAAAGCTGTAAGAGGACCCTTACCAAGAAAATAACAATGCTGGCACAGTTCTTTTGGACTTTCAGCCTCCAGAACTGGGAGAAATAAATGTTTGTTTTGTAAGCCACACAGTCTATGGTAATTTGTTATAGCAGCCTGAGCTAAGACAAACCACGATGCTCATTACTCTCATTGTATGTACTTGAATTCTGATGTTTAAATGCCAACACCTGGCCTCTGTGTGTCTGGGTTTTTCATTCCCCATTACTATCAAGGCATCCATTTCTGCAGTGGTAGATCACAACTTCTGTACTTGACTACAGCAGAGATGCCACCACTGAACTTAAGGATGATGGGAATTCCTCTCACCAGTGAATATTCTTAATGTTTAATAATTTGTTTCTAAACACTGTAAAAGTGTAATTGAAACCTATGAAGAAAAGGTTACTCTTGCTGAGATTTCAAGGGGTAACAGGAAATTTCATACCTTATTTTTGAAGCAAATATAAGGGATTAAAAACCAAGGCCAAAGCAAAAACAAGATTAGGATGCAAACGTTATTTTCTAGTATTCTGATCTTAGTCTTAGACCCCTTATTGAGCAGGCTAATGTCATTTCTAGAAGCAATGAGCAATTCCATTTATTCACATTCCATTTACTATTTTAATTATTAGTATTATACTTTGTTTTCTTTGTTATTCGAGAAATGATAACACAAGTTATCTTTGCAAATTTGAAAAGATAGAGTATATAATGAAAAGCATGTGTCCTTTCCATCCCTGATGCCAAGCTGTCCTCTTCAGGAAGAACCAATGATACCAATTTCTAATGAATCTTCCGGAAATGTGCTATATATACATGTGTATGAGTGCCCATAATAATTGCATTTTTTTTTATGGTGAACACATTATACAAACTGTTTTGTGCCTCATTTTTTCACTCTACAATCTATCTTCCAGATTGTTCTATATTTATACAAATAGAGCTCAACTATTTACTAGCAATCTAGTATTCTAGTATGTGTGCATGCAAAATATATATTACCAAATTACATAAATGAGCATTAAGTGGTTTCCAATCTTTTGCCATTAGAAGTGAAGCCTCAGTGAAACTCTTGTATGTATGTACATACACATATATATGATTTTGCACACATATATATTTCCTAAAAGTGAACACACTAAATCAAATTGTCCATGCACTTATTCTATCTAATGTGGGCCAGGCATCAATATCCTCTAGAAATCACTTTTTATACTTAAAGCATTGCTGAATGAAAGTGAAAAGCATGCACATCAGAAATAGGCCAGAGAATATACATGTATAATATATTATATATCTAATTTCTTTACAAGGAAAGCTACATCTTTTTAAATAGTGAGCCCAATACTTTCATAACATTATCAAGAATGTTAGCTGGGGCAGGCAATAATGAATTGATTATTTTGCCAAGTTGACCAAGGCTTGTGCAAGCAAGGAACGATCATCATTTTTAGTGTCAACAATTCTCTTTCTCAAATGATTTATCTCTGTTTTCATCTTCTCACATTTATTTCTAAATCCTTAAGTACACAGATCTTCTTGGACCTAAAAAAAAAGTGAGGAAGGAAGTAAAACTTTTTAAATCCCCCATTTTTTTCAAGGATTACATTTTGTCAAACTTTAAAACTTTGTCAGACTATCTTTGTTTTATTCCTAAAATTGTTCTCTCTTAATCATGAAAGGAGACTCTTGTAACAAGGAATATTTCCTGGTTTGGAGCTAAATATTAAGAGAAAGTGTAGTTTACAGCCTTAATAATATTCATATACCTTAGGGTTTTGCCAGGAGGCTAAGCCTGGCATGAGGACAAATGAAATATTTTTCAGTCAAAAAATGCAAATGAGAGGTAGCCTTGGTCTGACAGCACTAATTCTCAGTTCCACTCAGGATGGTACTGTCACCCATATTATAGAAATCTGTTATAAACACATGGTCCACAAATTATAGAAATCTCTTATAAATCATGTTCAGATGAACAATGAGAGAAATCCCTCCAAGCCACATGATAGCTTGGGGATCTATACAAACCTGGAGGCAATGCAGCAAGAGTAAAAGCTGCCACTTCCCTGTATTTTTAATTCTGGACATTTCTGGTAGTTTTATGTCAGCAGAGACCTACCTCAGGGCCTTGGGCTGAGCAGGGCTCCTGGTAATATGTAGTGATCTTGGTAAACCATACTATTTGTTGTTCATATTAAACACACATAGTTGGAATATCTGTTCAATCAAGCCCTGTGAGATCATTTTAAATTTCTCTAAGTGGCTATTCAACCTTATTTATATTCTCTGAGGGCTTGGAGTAGGGGGGGCATACTCATCCTGAACACTCCAAAGTCTACTTACAGAGACGAATTTAAAGGTTTTGGAAGGATTCAAAGGCTTCAGGGTTTTAATAAATCACAAGCAGTAGATGCACTTCTGATCTCTGCATGATCTTGCTGTAACCTTCACCCATCCCTTCCTGAGGTACCAGGGCAAAGCTATCCAGCTCTACTACTGCCACAGCCTGATTCACCTTCAGCTGATGCTCCAATATCTTGTTTGGCTCTCTCAGCAGGTTTTCTCTTTCCCTCACCAGCTTCTCCATCATCTGGACTATGTGTTTCTGAAGACATCTCTTCTGAGCCTCCACCTGCTGCTGCTGCTCCTGCAGTTTCTGTTTCAGCAGCTCCTGTTCCTTATCAGCTCTCTCATTCCTGGTCCACTCCTCTGCCCCAGGGAGGCATTAGAGAGGGAAAAAATAGGCAACGATTGACCTCCACCCTCTTGAGCTCAGAGGCCAAACCAAATTGAAGAGAGGGGTAGGAAATCTCCGAAGTCTTCCCCCCCACCCCGTGTCCATACCATCAAGACCACACTTCAGAATGTGAGAGAAAAGGCTCTGTCTGTCTGGCATCCAATCACAGTTCCCTTTGCTGTTTCCAGACGCAGCAGGGTTGTTCCACAGACAGGAAGGAAGCTCCTGTATTGGGAAGGTTTTGCTCTCACACCTGTCAGAGGGCACTGCAAGAACCTACCCATCCCACTGTGAGACCAGCCCTACCCTGTACCTGCTATGGGCTTCTCCCCATCAGTGAGGGCTTTATCTGCCTGCAGGATTTCTCTATTGCCACCTGGGACTGCAGAAATCTCTGGAGGAACTCATTTCCCTGAGGAACCAAGAAGGAGCACAGAAATTAGATTTCGAATAAGTAAATTAGTGCTGCAAAGACAACTAATTCCATGTAACTTTTGCTTCATGTTTAAAGTTCCATAGTGGTTCCTTACAATGAGTCCAAGCTCCTTAGACTGACCTGTCTCCCTCCAGTCACTTGCCCAGTGCTACTTCCTTCTCCCCACTCTAGATTCCAGCCAGTCAGAACCATGTTCAGTTCTACAAATCCAAATCTCTGGTGCTTGTACATATCTGTTTTCCCAGTGTGAAATAGTGCCTCTAAATTTTGCTGCTGTTCTCCTCTGCCACTAGCTGCTTATAACTTTAGACAACTTATTTTAACCTGCCTATGCTTCTCAGTTCAGATCTTTAAAATGTTGATAATGTAGATGCTTCTTAATGTTATTTGAAAGATTAAACTAAAGAGTCTAGAGAAAGAGTTTAACATTTTGGCTATAGGAAACAACTGTTCAATATATATTAGTTGCATTAGTATTGTTTTTTAATTATGATGATGATGATGATGATGATGATGATGATGATGATGATTATGATGATGATGATGTTTGTTTCTAACACCTAAGTAGCTCGTTCCTGTGTGTTATAACTTGTCTATGTAGTTGACTTCCTGTCTCAATTGTGATCATCCTTGTGTACAAAGAAGGACTTGTAAATTGTCAGTGGTCAACACGTCAAATATGTTGTTGAGTAAAAAAAAAAAATGAATAATTTATGTTCTGTCTCTGGATTTAAGAAATCTGTACTCATGGTTGGGAGTTGACATTTGTACTCTCTTCAGGAATAAATAGCATGCAGTGAACCTTAAGAGCCAAAGCTGTTTGAATGGCCCCATACTCTCTCTTTATGCATGCATGGAGCTGCACTCTCAGATTTTCAGGAGACCCCTTTGACTATTCTGTAGGTTCCCCATGTTTCCCTTATTCCTCACCTTCACTCCTTTCATGGGCACTTGGTGATATTCCTTTTCAATAATTTCCTTTGCTTTCCTGTAGAGTTCATGACCTCCAGGAACAGAGAAAGTTCCTGCTGGGATACTTTTTATTAGTGTCTTTGAAAGCTGATCAAGTTTAGTCTGGCAATATTTGATTGATGTCTCTTCATTCTGCATCAAAAAATCATCTTTCTTATTCTTTATGATTTCCTAGAGGGAAGAAAGATAGAGGGCTGTCACCAGAAGCAAGGAACAGAGGAAGTAAATTTCCAAAGGATCTGGTAGAAGAATTGGTCTAACTGTGTTCCTCATGAGAAAAGTATTCTGTTGGAGGACATGTAATAAAACAGCAGTCACAAGATTTGATTTATTCACAGCTCTGAAAACTCTGGAAGACCATGGGGAAGTTCGCTAACCTCCTTTGGGTATTTCATCTGAGCTGTTGGAGTTGCATTACCTAATCTCTCTGGTTCCTTGAAGCTGCCACATTCAGTGATTCTGTCTGTATTCAATGATAGATACAACAAGGAGCAACCTAAGCTGAAAGTGGCCTGAGATGTGGATCTGAAAAGAGAAATTTTGGTTCCCAGCCATAGGAGTGTGTTCACAGAAAAAGAAGCCAGCTAAAGAATGTCTTGGGTGTTCTGGACAGGCTTGGAATCCACAGAAGTATTTATTTCAAGAGGATATCTATACTGATTTTTCATTGAAGGTCAAAGGGAGTTCCAGATAAACTGCCTGAGTTCTGGCAGTCAAAAAAGAAGGAAATGTAGTCCTTTGAAACTCTGTCCCTCATGAGAACATGGACTACTTTATCCTTGAGTGAGAGATGAGTCATGGGACTGGTAACAACACTTGTAGGCTTCATTCTTCAAGGGGAGGCGACAAAAGGTAAATACTAAGACAGATTATGACAAGGTTACTCTGGAACTCCTGCTTGTCTTCCTTGAAGGAGTGCTCCATGAAGACTGCAGGGGCTTCCCTCTCACAGGCAGCGTGTGCCTCCAGCAGCTCCTGCAGCATGTCTGTGGGGAAGCTCACTCGCTGGGCTATCTGCTCGCTGTAGTGGTTGTCTGCCTTCTGAATGGCAGCTGAGTTCTCCAGCTGGGCCAGAGTTGTCACTGCGTTCTCCAAGCGAGGTACTGCTCCGCTATTGATAGTATCCACATAGGTCACAACCAGAGTCCTCAGCCCTGAAGAAGCCAGGAAATTTAGGGGCTAAATATCAAGTTATCAGTCAATGGCTCCAGGATTCTGAGACTATGCTTCTAGGGTCATATACACATGCACACAGACAAACACACACATGCACCCCTACCTCCCACTACTATTATCACCTTCATTTTCCTACTGACTCTTCATTTTTATGGTTTTCCAGGCCACAGGACTAAAAAAGTTAATATCTACTTCTATCTAACATACTAGGGGCTACCTGGAAAATACAGTTTCTCATTTTAAAAATTGAAAGCAATACAGATTACATAGATAGACAGATGAGGCAAAGTGTACCATGTTTAATTTATTCCTAATTCTGAGGCTTTGAATGGATTTTCAGTGATTTATGGGCTAATATTTATTTTTGGACCACTCTAAATTCTCAAAATATCTTTTGAATTCTCCTTGTGAAGAACACTTATTGTATAGGACTTCCTTTGAAAACATGCAGTATTCTGTTTTTACACCAAAAGAGTGATTATATTCTAAGTGGAGAATGTTTTCAGATAAGTGGGAGCCACCGATATCATTGACAAAAATTGAAATTTGAGGAAGGAATTTGTAAATCCCCCAAAGTGAGATAATTATAAAGTATACAGATTTATTCATGGAGAATAAATGTCTGTAAAATCAGAATTCTTTATAGAATCAAACAAAAATACTAGAAAGCACATTATATAAAATATTCAACATATACCAGTCCCCATGGAAATGGGAAAAAGAGACTCACCTTTCCCAGTGACCATGATTCCTTCTGTGATGGTCTTGGTCCTTGCATCAATGAAGGTGTAAGAACAGAAATTTTTTGTTTGCTCCTGGAATTTAGGATCCAGTTGGTTTTCAGATACCATCCCAATATTGGCTAGAATTTTTTTTTCCTATGTTGGCCAGTCAAAGACAAAACACTTCCATCTTGGAAATAAATGCCTGATGCAGTCTCTGGGTAGATTGGATGTTTGGGCTTTGGGATTCTTCCCTGAGGGACAGAAAAGCAGGGATTAGAGTGTGTAGAGTCTTGAGGTGAGGGGATTACAGGTGTTCATGGCAGGGATTTGTGAGTCTTTGCCATTTCTACTCATAGAACTCTTTTAACATAGACATTCAATACTTCTTTGCACATCAGACTTATACCAATGATATAACTGCAGAGAAATTTAGGGAGACATCTGATCCAGTAAAGGAAACCTATGGCTGGTCTCTCCAGACATGCACATAGTAGAGTGGTTGTCTATGATGTGTTTGCTTAACTAGTAGCTAAAAGAATGAAAGGTCACATGAAACTTTCTGCTCAACTCAACCTCATGTAGGAATTGAGCTGTGGAACCAAAAAGGAGAGCTACAAACAAGGGATCATGGACAGTAATTGGAATATTAGGAATGACATCATCATTATTTAAGAAAAACTATTTTGATGCTAAAAATAATTGATGCAGTTTTATCTATTTTTTAGTAAAGTATAAATGTACCTGAAGTATAAATGTACCTGAAATGAAATTTTAAGGTATCACCAATAATCTATAAACGCTTTGAGGTAAATGATTATATCTGGTCCTCTCCTGCCAGCCAATTTCTTAATAGCTGTTTTGAGAAATCATAAATAGAAACGTGAAAAGAAGAATGAATAAATTGGGATTGATATTTCTCTCAAGGTTTCAATAGACACACATCCTTGGAAATGTAACCCATGAAAATAATTTATTACCTTGTAATTAATTCATGGGTAAACATGTGGGAATTAGGAGAAAGCTATGATGTGGAAGGTAAAATGAATGTTCTAATAATTGTCAGTATTATTGAAAAGGCATAGATTGTAAAGACAGTCACTTCCTCAGGTTTATTTAGAACATACAATCATTTTGTAGATGATATAATTATACAGGATTAGAAAGTTTTATATCCCTCTTTGAAAAGAATAATATGTGAAATCTACATTTTGTTCTTTAGATAAGCTTTTCACTGCAGTTTCATGTCTAACAATTAGCTGATTAGTTGTTTTCTTCAACAGAGACAAATTGAAGGAATAGGAAACACAGCGTCCAGTCTTTAGAATGTTTCAGCACCCATTTAAATCTGGATGCTAAATTTAAATATGTATAAAAAACAAATTGGTTTTGAGTAATTTCACTTTACTCTTCTTGAGTAAACTTCAACTGTAGCCCCTATATCTTTGCAACCCACTTTCCAGCCACCATTTCCACAGACTTTGATTTAGTCTCAAATACAAATGCAATCACAGAGATGAGGGATATTGTTTAGTAGATCCCACACTCTATTGGACCGTACACTGCCCAGGCCATACTCTGATACCTGGAATCAGCTTCAGGGCATTCTCCAAGTACTCATCTTCTGTGATAGGCTGACCACATAACTGCAGCTCCAGGGTGAAATCCCATACAGTCCAGATAAATTCTGGAAAGAAATTCACAAATTCTGTGGAATCTTCTACTCTATCAGGTGTTTGAGAGGACTTTGCCCTGATGTTTTGCAAGCTCTGTCACATAACTAAGATTTGGTTAGGGAAAAGAAACTCACTACCAACAATTCCCACATTTCTCTAGTATAAAAATATTATAAACACACTCTTTTGCCATGGGTCCCCTCTGCTCCACCCAAGAAAACTAAATGACAGGAAAGGAGAGACTTACTCTATCCTCATCCAATGAATTCAGTGAAACATGGTGGTTCAGGACCTGGAAGGATACTGCAGATGCTCCAGGGCCTGGTGGTTGATGGTGCTCATGCTGTTCTAGACAAAGCTACTGCAGAGTACCACGGCCAGGGCAAAGATCCATGAATCCTTCTTAGACTCATCCTAGAAAGCACATTAGAACAAGAGAGTTAGAATTTTATCCCTACATTAGAAATTCATCTGTACACTTCTTCAATCATGGTTTCATTTATTATTTCAGCTAACATACTCACCATGCAAAGAAATTGAAGACAGATGTAAATGCAGATATCAACTTTGACAATTACAGAGACATTTCTTGTGTTTGCAAATTTTTCATATATAAAAGGATTCTAATGTTCACAGTAATTTCTTTTTCCTCAATAGGATAAAGTAAAATAACATATACAGAAAAACTAATACAGTACCTGTTGTGTAATTAGGAATTCAGTGATGAGTGTGGGCACTTATTCATTCTGCATATATTTATTAATCCGAGTCCATATAAAATACACCATAGTTGGCATAACTGTGTATTTAAATTATATCCAATCAATAAATAATTGCAGGAAGCTACTAAATATCCCCCACTGTTCTTAGATTTTAAAAAAGCAATGCTAAAAATGAAAATTATTTCTTTCAACATGACTATTTCAAAGCAGTGGACAAACATCCATAACAGTTTTGCAACAAAGATAGAAGTATCTGTAAAAGGCTTACTCTCAGTAATGTATATAAGCAGTGCAACCTATAGCTATAACACTAAACTAAAATTTAGAAGTCTATCAAGAAAGAACAGAGCTATGAAATTTGGAGAAAGAATTTATAATCTGAAAGCTTCCTCAAAGTCTTGAGCTGAATATTAAATAACTGGTAAATGTGGAACTGAAGAAATGAAGGTGATCCCATAGACAGGAAAACCCAGAGAAACAAAATTAGAGATGGGAGAAGACAGGGGTCTTGTAGTTAGAGTCATTTCAGGGCAGAGGGCAAGTGGAGAAGATAAGGTGAGCTTTCATGCAGCGTAATCAAGGGCCTTAAAGCCCAGGCTAATTTGTATAAATCATAGCATTGTCTAAATAATGGCATAAACTGGAAATTTTTTTTATTATAAATGGCATGTAAAGTTGCTTCCAGTGCAAATGCAAAAACTGGTTTATGTTGAGAAGATTCTAAATGGGAGTTTGGGGGGATAAGAGTCTATTCATTACTTTCTTTCCCCAAAACCCACTTTTTAAAAATAATCAATTAGGATAAGAAGCAGTAGCAGTTATGACAAACAATTATTTCAACAAGAAGATTATATCATTATTTGATATATGGCTTTAAAAATAAGCACACACTTTCTAACTCCCATTTAGGAAAAAAAAGAGAGCTATAAAAATGTAGGTATTATTTCCATATAAATCTCAAAAAGGGGAAAGGAGGGATAGTTCATTTCACCCATTAGCAGAGAGCTAAAACACCAAAACTCCATTTTAAAATGTTTCTTGTAGGACAAAAACTTACTTTTATAGAACTTGCACATTCAGAGGTGTCTCACAGATTTCCAGAACACTCTGTGAGTAGTTGATGAACTACATCATGGAAAATGTAAACCCGTCCCTTAAATCCAACCCTCAAATACATTCTTCACCTTGTAGCTAAGAAGGTGAATCAGAAATTTTTCCTCACTCACAGATTGATACTTCTCCTCTTTCTTAGATATGCTTAACTGTAAGCTCTCAAAACCAGTCAGGTGCTGCCTGGATTGCCTTTCAAAACTGAAGGACTTATTCCCCCAGCTGTTGGGAGTGCTGGTGGAAGACAGTCTTCAGGTGTCAGCCCTCTTAATTAGAAAGGCTTCTGGAGCAGCTCTTCAAAAATGTATCAGCACCCCTGTCCCAAACTCAGGATAACTCAAAAAAGCCATTCCAGCCATGGAGCTCCCATGAAATTCCAGAAATTGGGGATTGCAATGCAATGTAATTTCTACTTCCATCCAGCCTGCTTCTTTCCCAATTACATGGTACTAAATCTGACTGCAGATAATGTGGTCTTATCAATTGAACTAAAGACTCTTTTAGGGCAGGACCTTTACTTTGGTGACTGATATCTACAATTCTAAATCCAAAGGCCTGTAACTCAGCTGTTCAATAATGACTTACTAAATGTAATCAAGTCATCCACACAGTGCCAAGAAATAAAATTTATCTAAGACACCATGATATCTTACCTAGAAGTGAGATTCAAACAAATTATAGTTTGCCTTATTTACTATAATTGATTTCTATATTTTACAGATTAAAGCAGTAAAATTTCTAGGACCATGGAAAGATAAGGGGAAAATCCAGGAAAAAAGTATTTAACTGTGAATTTCTGCTTTACCATTCACTTATCCCCCAGGCACTAAGTGTCCAGAAGGACCACCAGAATACGATTTGGCTTGCGTGGGTGTGGCACACACCACATCCAGATGCCCTTGGTTTCAGATTGCACTGTAGAGCCTAGAGGAAAGCCTGTGAGGAGAGGGGAGAAAGCAGCATTCAGTTAGAGCAGATAATCTAAACAACCAAGGGGCTACAGAGTCAGATCTATTGGAATGTCAGTATCCCAGCATACGAGTTGGTGCTTTCTCCATTTCCTCAAGAATGTCCTACTTTGTGTGTCATCTGTTTCAAGGAGGAAGTAACATTAATTGTGATAAAGATACCAAGCAAGGGCTCAACATAGAGGCAAAGGGGAATCCATGAATCAGACAAAATGGAAATCACTGATAACCATAACAAGAGTACCTTGAAAGAACGGTGAGGTTCAAAGCCAGAGAGAAATGGACTGAAGACAGAAATGGGAAGAGAAAAAGGTGGAAAAAAAATCAAGATTATATTTTTTGTCAGAGAAATTTTTCAAAAGTGGGGAGAGGTGTTAGCCACAGTAGTATATGACATACAGGAAATATTTTTAAGATTATAGACATTTGAACACATTTATATGTAGATGAGAATAGTCCATAAAAACGCAAAATGTGTTTCAAGAGCAAGTAGACACAATTGCAAGAGTGCAGTGCTTAAGCATGTAAAATAAGGTAGGATTGTGAGAATTGGTAGGAGAAATTTTGCTTTACATGAATAAAACATACAATATGATAATGAATTACAGTAAGACAGTGGTTTAGCAGTGAGAAATAGGAGTGGAAAGTTGATTTGTTAAGAGAAGTTTGGTTCTCCCTACACATGATCAGGACAAAAATTAAGAAGCTGAGGTATTAGCTAGAAGGAAGCAATTAGTCCTTGACCCAGTACAACACTCACCATGATTCTGACCTGCAAGATGGCTCATCAAGTAGGATTTGCCTGTATGATTGGTCCTACGATGGCCACCACCAGCACTGGCAAAGAAATCTCACCAAGAATCTGCAGAGATTTTTGGTTCACTGAAAGCACCTTGACACTTTCCAGCAGACAAATGGGGTCCATCATTTTGGGTCTGGATGCCATGGCAACCTGCCAACCTAGAAGAGCTTCTTAGTGGAAATCAGATTATAAAGTCATTCTCAAACTCAGACTTATACAAAGCATCTCTCAACATAGGATAAGGTAAGTAAGAGTTCTGTGCTTTCCATTAGACAAAATGTAACCTAGAATTAGCATACTGTAGAGGTTTTCCCCCATCATTCCCTCAAGTCTCTCATGGTATTGGTAGTGAAATAATATAATATCACTCTCCAAACTGTTATTTCAAAATAATAATATAATTAAAGTTATTGTTATGATGCACTGAAGGCCTACAATATACCAAGCTCTTTGATAATAACTTACATATCCAGCTAAACTGATATTCACAAGAGACTGAAAGTTAGAAATTAATATAACTACTTTGGAAATGAGGTAAGTGGTTCTCACAAAGGCTGAGTGAATGTCATTGAGAAAGGATTGAAAATCTACATACTTGAGCAAAAAGACTAGCAAACTCTAAGCTCTTGTTTCCCCACGGAGATATAAACAACAACCAAAATACTGGCTAGAATAACCTTACAGTAGTTCCATAAAACAGTCAAAGGTCCAAAGCAACCAACCAAATACCAAATCAAGAAACAGCCTCATTCAAAATGGTAGGAAATTCTGTGGTTTTTCTGTTGCCCTCGGTCCCCATTGTGGTAAGGTCTTTAAGGAAGTGGCAAATCATTTCCCAATTCCCTCCCCTGATTCAGAGAGAGGGAATTTTATAATGTTCTAACCTGTCAGGGCTGCCTCTTCAGGTCTCTCTTTCACCTCACATGAAACTCAGGGAAGGGTGGCAGAGGGGTAGGTGGTGGTAAAACTTGGATATCAGTTGGAAAGAAGCAGCAGGTATTTCTCAAGGAAAAATGTGGAGAGACAGCTCCACAGATGTCTAGAGCAATAGGTTACCAGTGAATATATAAAATAGACTATCTAAGGCATCAGTTGAGTTTCCAATTCCCTTTTTCAAAATAAACAGAGCAGAGCAGACTGCATTTACAATGTTCTGACATCTCATGGGCTGCCTGAAGGACTGTTATCTTTTCCCTTATTTGGATCTTAGGCAGGGAGAAGCAGTGGGCATTGCTTGGGAAAGCTGCAGGGAGAATGACCTGCAGACACCTATGACAAGATATTATGGGTGTGTGATATTGAGATGTATAATAAGAAATACAAATTTGATCATTGTCCTTATTCCTGGTATATAGCTCTTAAAACCCTATGTGATGAGAGAGATGAAATTATTTTTCTTGAAACTTTTGGTCTTTTGTCCTCAATTCCTAAAATAGCTCCAGACTGATAAAGATGAAAGGAGAGACTTTTGTTATTTATAACAAGCACCTTTCAACAACAACTGAGTTTATGTTAATGAGGTGATTTTTTTGAAGCCCCTAGATCAATACAATGGAGTTGGTTCCTAGAGGAATCAATGTTATTAGAAAGTTGCAACATTTAGCCTGATGCTCCAACCACTGGGGAGCAGAGAAGAGTTGAAAGTTGAGTTAATCACCATTGACCAATAGTTTACTCAACCATATCTACCTAAGAATTCCTCCATTAAAAAAATAAATAAAACCTAACTGAAATGGTTCAGAGAGTTTCTGGCTTGATGAATATGTGGATGTTGTTAGAAGGTGGCACATCCAAAGGGGTCATGGAAGCTCCACATGCTTTTCTTGATATCTTTCCCTTTGCATCTCCTATTTTGCTGTTTATAGGCTGTAACCTTTTTTAAAATAAACCAGTAATGTAGTAAGCAAATTATCCTTCCTGAGTTCTTAAGCCATCCTAGCAAATCATTGAACCTGGGGAAGAGATGGGAAACCCCAATGTACAGCCAGTTAGTCAGAAGCACAGGTGACAACCTGGATTTGTAATTGCATCTGAACTGAGGAGAAGTCTTGTGGGTCTGAGCCCTTAATCTGTAGGGTATAAACTAACTCTTGGAAGTTAGTGTCAGAATTGCTTATTGTGAAAAAATGCTCACGTATGTGGTGACCAGAAATAAGTATAGAGAATAGAAAGTTGAGAAGAGAAACTGAATTTTTCTTTTTCTTTTCAGGGTGGAGACACACAATAGACAATCAAAAGTTCAAAGGAGACATCCTTTGGGAAATTAATATACTTAAAAGGAGCACATATATGGAAAAACTGAAAAAGCAAAACACAGGCCCAGGGAAGATGCATGCTCAAAAAAGCCTAAAAAGACTTTACAACTTCTCTTAAGCTTAATCCCATGTTTCAAAATCAAGAGCCAGCTTAGGAAAAGACTCCCTTGTCAAAAGGCCAGTATGCAAAGAATGGGAAAGGTGACTGTTTTCATAAATGCTCAATTTTCAGGGGATGGGAGGGTAATAACTCAGTAGTAGAGCATGTACTTAACATGTCCAAGATCCTGGGTTAAATACTGAGTACCTTCATTTAAAATAAATAAATAGATAAATAAATATCCAATTTTTCAACAACAACAACAAAAATCACAAGGCATACAAAATAAATGAAAATATGGCCCTTCCAAAGGAAGAATATAAAGTGGTAAAAAAAAAAAAAACAACCCTGAGGAAACATGTGCATTAGATGTTTTAGGCAAAGACTTTAAAATAACTTTTTAAAAATATGCTTAAAAAGCTAAAGGAAAACTCAGAAAAATAACTAAAGAAAATCAGAAAAACAATATATGAACAAAATTAGAAAATGAACAAGGAGATAAAAATAATTAAAAAAGGAACCAAACTGAAATTCTGAGGCTGGAAAATACAATGAATGAATTTACACATTTTCTACAGGGAATTAGCCTTGGTGGTAAAGCTCAGGGGAAGAGCATTTGAATACATATAAAGGGGATTAGACTTGCACAGGCAAAAAGACTCAGCAAACTTGAAGACAGGACATTTGAAATTATCAAGTCTCAGGAGCAGAAGGAAGAAATAATTTTTTTAAAGTGAATACAGCCTAACAAACTTATGGAATACTGTCACATAGACAGGTATATACATTATGAAAGTCCCTAAAGCAGAAGGGAGAGGCAGGGCAGAGAGATTATTTGAGGAAATAATGGCTAAAAAATTCCCAATGCAATGAAATATATAAATCTACAAATGCAAGATATTCAACAAACTCCAGTAGGATAAATAATCAGAGACCAATGCTGAGGCATATTATAATCAAACTGTCAAAAGACAAAGAGAGAATCTTGAAAGCGACAAAAAGCAGTAACTCATCACATCCAATAAGATTGTCAGTCAATTTATCAACAAAATATTTGTAGGCCAGAAGGCAGTGGATTGATATGTTTAAATTGCTAAAAACTGAGTGATGGGGTAGGGGGGAACCTACCAATCAAGAATACTGTTTCCAGAGGAGGGGGGTCAAGATGAGGGATAATAACTTCTCACAGAAAAGTGACTGAAAACTGGCAGAACTCCTATACAAACAAGATTTCAAGAGATATTTCCACATAATTAGGGAGGAGTAAAAATTTCAGGTTGGGACCTGTGCACCTAGGGAAGGACTAAGAGGAAAAGGAAGACTGTGCAAATAGGCCCTAACCCTGAGGAGTGAGTAGGTCAATCCACAGAATTGGCATCCCAGTCCTGGGATCCTGCACAGAGGAGACAAATCCCCTTGGCTACTTGGAGAAAGACTGAAACAGATAGAAAGGCTGGAGAAGCCTAGACTAGAAGGAGTGAATGGGTGCTGGTTTGCCACCAGACAGGTTGGAGACAGGTCAGCCTGAGCAACTACCACCTTACTGTACACCCCAGGAAGATTTTCTATTCAAATAACAACAAAAAGAGTACTGTTGTGGTTATATCTATATGAGATAAAAAAGTTATTTGAAGCACTGTTAAAAGAGACAAAGAAGGACATTATGTTAAAAGAGTCAAGTTTATCCAGAAGATAAACAATTCTAAATATGTATACCTGAACCTCAGAGTTCCAAATTATGTGAAATAAACATTGACAATATTGAGCAACAGATCACTTAACAATAATACAATAGTTTAATACCTTACTTGCAATAATAGGTAGAAAAAACAGAGTACTTGAATATCACTATAAATTAATTGAACCTAACAGACATATACAGAACACTCTCATCCAACAACAAGAGAAAACACGTTTTCCCAGATGGGCATGGAATATTTCCTAGGATAGACCATATTTTAGGCCACAAAACAAGTCAACAAATTTTAAAAGGTTAAACTCATACAAAGTATCTTTTCTGAACCCAATGAAATGAAACTGGAAATTAATAGATGGAATAAAACTGCAAAGTCTACAAATATGTGAAAACTAAACAAAATACATTTAAGAATAAAAATAAATTACCTGAACATAATGAAGTCTATGTAAGGAAAAACGCACAGGTAACATCATCCTCATAGGTAAACTACTGAAGACTTTTCCCACCCTCCTGCCTCCCCTTTTTGAGAAGGAGACTGCACACTTTAGGTCAATGTTCCCATACAGTTGCTCCTTCTCCCCCTTGCCACTCTTCTTCTGTTTCAGGAGGATGTCCTGTATCTTGAGAGATTTAGGCCAAGGTACCTAGCTGAGAAGGGTCAGGATTTTTGCAACTTAATCCCATAAATGAAAATAAGAATGAAAATGCAAATATTGTTTTATATTATATTGAGAGACATATACATATATTTAGAGAGAGGAAGCAAATCTAGGAAAATGCCACCAGTGGGTAAATCTAGGTGAAAAGGATATGAGATTCCCTTGTAATTGTTTTCCAAGGCAAATTTGATTTTAAAAATTAAGTACTAAAAACACAATTATACCATGGTTCTTCTGGCATATTTCTGATTGGCATTATAATAAAAGTTCCCTATAATATCTATGCATATTTCATAATCAGACTATATAATCATGATATTATATTCAAATATCTAAACTATTCAGTTCCATATTTATAGGTCAAGTATTCAAGATGCCTCAAATACTATCAAAAATATTTTTAAAAAATACCAGCTTTATCTGTTACTACCTGTGTGGCCTTAAACAAGAAGCCTCACCTAGCTAAACCTAAGTTTTTAAGAATAATTATAGGGGTAATATGAAAAAAATGGTAAGTCAGTCTGGAGGATGTTTTGATAATAAAATCAGATAAGTAAAACTTATATATGAGCATATAATGCAGCACAAAAATGGATTTCAGTGCATGCTTACTGAATTAGATGGAGATTTATCCACAATAATTGCACTAAACAAATTGGGTTACATATTTGAACACAATCTGCAAACTTCAGGTTACTAAGAAACAAGGTCTATATTTTTTTTTTTTTTCAGAGCAAAGCAGCAAGAAAATTCAAACACTGCTCCTGTACCATCTCCTTTTTTCTGATTCTTCATTGTGGGAGAAAAGAATACAAAGGTAAAACAGGATCCTCTAACAGCTACATTATAATGACCAGAGTTGTCCAGTCCCCCTCTTTAAATGGAAAACTTAAAGGAAGCTGCAGGAAAATGTGAGAGAAATAACTTTATAAAAACCAGGTCTGCGGAATAGAATAGAAAGCCCAGAAATGATCCCACAGGCTTTTGGTCAACTAATCTTCAACAAAGGAGGCAAGAATATACAATGGAATAAAGATAGTCTATTCAGCAAATGATTTTGGGACAACTGGACAGCAGCATGTAAATCAATGAAGCTAGAACATTCCCTTACACCATACACAAAAATAAACTCAAAATGGATCAAATGTTTAAACATAACACAAGATAAAATAAACCTCCTAGAAGAAAACGTGGGTAAAACATTATCTGACATACAGCTCAAAAATGTTCTCCTAGGGCAGTCTACCCAAGCAGTATAACTAAAAGCAAGAATAAACAAATGGGGCCTAACTAAGCTTACAAGCTTCTGCTCAGCAAAGGAAACCATAAGTAAAACAAAACAAAAATATAAGGAATGGGAAAAAATTTTTGCAAATGATGAAACCAACAAAGGCTTGATCTCCAGAATATATAAGTAGCTCATACTACATAATAAGAAAAAACCAACAGCCCAATTCAAAAATGGGCAGAAGATCTAAACAAGCAATTCTCCAACGAAGACATACAAATGATCAATAGGAACAAGAAAAAATGCTCAAGATCACTAATTATCAGAGAAATGCAAATCAAAACTACAGTGAGGTATCACCTCACAACAGCCAGAATGGCCATCATTCAAATGTCCACAAATGACAAATGCTGGAGAGGCTGTGGAGAAAAGGGAACCCTCTTACACTGCTGGTGGGAATGCAGTTTGGTGCAGCCACTGTGGAAAACAGTATGGAGATTCCTCAAAAGACTAGGAATAGACATAACATATGACCCAGTGATCCCACTCCTGGGCATATATCAAGAAGGAACTCTACTTCAAAAAGACACCTGCACCCCAATGTTCATAGCAGCACTATTTACAATAGCCAAGAGATGTCAACAGCCTAAATGTCCATCAACAGATGACTTGATGAAGAAGAAGTGGTATATTTGTACAATGGAATACTATTCAGCCATAAAAACTGACAACATAACGCCATTTGCAGCAATACGGATGCTCCTGGAGAATGTCATTCTAAGTGAAGTAAGCCAGAATGAGAAAGAAAAATACCATATGAGATCTCTCATATGTGGAATCTCAAAAAATTTTAAAATGTATATAAATACAAAACAGAAACTGACTCATAGACATAGAATACAAACTTGTGGTTGCCAAGGGGACAGGGCGGGGGGAGGGATAGACTGGGAGTTCAAAACTTGTAGATACTGACAGGCATATGCAGAATAGATAAACAAGATTATACTGTATAGCACAGGGAAATATATACAAGATCTTGTGTTACCTCACAGTGAAATGTGTGACAATGAATATATGTATGTTCATGTATAACTGAAAAATTGTGCTTTACAGTGGAATTTGACACAACATTGTAAAATGACTATAAATCAATAAAAAATGTTTTAAAGAAACAGACCTGTGATTTCTTAGCTGTGAATAAGCCACATAATTTTTAACATAAAATTAACAAACTGCAGCTATTCAATCCTGTTCCAGGTTGGTTTTCAAAATGTGATCTACAGAAAAAAAATCACCCAGAGGAATTGTTAAACCTAGGTTGTGTATGTATAAAACATGTTACAAATGATTCCAATGTTCTTATGAAAAACAAACCCACAAATTTGGGGGCGGGGTTTGGGGGACAGGGGAAGAGAGAGAATAAGAGGGAGGAAGAGGGAGCCAGAGAGACAGAAAGAGAAAGATAGTTTTGATGTGATCGTAATGTTTAACTAATAAAGGTCAGGGGTGAGGGGACTAAATTTATCTCTACATAGAGATTTACAGAGCTCTCACTGTGAGCTTTCTTAAATTGACTAATAGAAACATTAAAAAGAAACAATTTCTATAGATGACAGTTCCCTATAACCTCCTTGCCAGGGACGGTCTTATTCTCTGAATTCTAATGCCAGCCCACAGAGCTTGACAGAGGAAGACAGGCAGGCCCCCAGGAGGACTCTCTCAAGGAGAAGAACATCGAGGGGGACACAGTGTGTCTGGCTGTCACTTTGCAGCTGCTACTGGTCCATACAGAGAAGCTGAGCTTCCTTTGAACTAAAGCCAGCCACAGACCCCTGCATGCCAGACAGCAGGCCACTTGCCCTTCCTCAGGTGTCACTTTGAATCTGAAATCAATCTTGCTAACTACTACATACAGAATAGATAAGCAACAAAGTCCTATTGAACTATATTCAGCATCTTGTAATAACCTATAATGAGAAAGAATATATATATATCAATCACTGTGTTGTACACAAGAAACTAACACAGCATTGTAAATCGACTCTATTTCAATAAAAACAGAAAAGACATCAACTTTGCACTCCATGTAAAAGACAAGGACATACCTGCTCTACACACTGGGGATAAAAGAACAGTTCTCAGTGCCTCTCACACCTTTCTCACAAGCTCCTCCTACCAGTCTGACTCTCCTTCATGAAAGCTAAAAAAGAGCGAGGAGGTTCATCTTTTCTTGGTCCATCTAGTATGATGGTAATAAAACTGAAGCTGAAAGCAAAAGTAATTCATGCTGTTTTTCAGTTAGCAGAGTCATGCTAGATCCACTGATTACATTTCGAATATGGGTGTGTAGTTCATGGTGAGAGGAGATTAGAAAAAGCTATTTAATAGTCACATCTTAACACATGCCACCGCTTTCTGTGGGCTGCCCTGCACTGGAAGGCCTTCATAGCCCCCCTTCTTGATACATCTCTCCCCCCCTGTAAAGTTGCCAAAGGCGGCTTAAGTTTCCTTAGCAAAAAAGAAAAATAGAAAATCCATGGCACAAATGTAAGCAAGGCTGTATACAACAAGTATATTTCAAGCATTTTCCTCTTGGCGGGGATTCCTGGGTATTTTTGTTAGTAAAGGGCTTTTAACATTTTACATCTGTTCCTTAATATATATGTTTAGTTAAATGAAAATCTTTTATCATAATTAGAAAATAAAGATTAAAGATGGAAATGAACAACCCTTCATTGTATTATCTGGAGATGCTCACTATTGGCATTTTGCTCAGCATGCCTGTACTTCCCTAACACATGGACCCTCTCCTAACATAGATACCCTCTTTCCACTGGAATTTAGCCAATTGGACCAGTTCCAAAGGGATGTATTTGGTCAGATAAGAAAGTGACTGGGGGCACACATTTGTGAGAAAGAAAATGGAGCAGCGTATAAGGGAAAGATGAGAATTGCAGCAGGGAGATGTCCAAGGAAGCCAGACTGTGAGGGTATAGGGAGTACTTCTCCTTCCTCCTCTTCTCCACCTTCCTCAGCATTCTCCGTGTCTATGGTTACTTCTTCATAAAAGGCCAGATAGTAAATATTTTAGGTTTTTTGAGATATAGGGTCTCTGTCACAACTATTCAGTGAAAGCATCCATTCAATAGGTAAACAAATGGGCATAACTATGTTCCAGTAAGACATTGTTTACAAAGGTGGACAATGGGAAGTCATCCTGGTTTAAGTAAATGTGGTGCTACGATATACCAGGGGTTGTCATCAGCTCATATATGTATCATTGTCTTACAAGCCAAGTAAAATGGTCCAAGTCCAGAATCTCAGGCTGAGTGTCTGCTTCTAGTGCCATTTGGGTTAAACAGTGTCTAACTATCCTCATTGTCTTGGAGCAGAGATGCAGAAAAGGAATCTGTGTACTGTCCATGTGTCTATGCATCATCCACATGGGTTCCTGCCAGGTCCCCAAGCCATGCATCCACACATCTATGCCAGTAACTGTCTCACTCCCAAAAACATAGCACTGCCAGTAACTCCTAGATCAGCCAAAGAGAAACAAAACGTGATGGAATACACTCAGTGGTAGTGAGGAAGAGTCTGGTTTGGTGTGTGACATCTGCCCAGGTCTGCAGGCCTCTGTGAGTGTGGGAGGAAGCCTGACATCTGGATAAGTGTCAAGGTGACTGTAAACTCAGTTTTTGAATGGGGACTAGGAAGACACCAAGCAGCTATCTGGGTATTTTTCAAATTCATTTGAGTTGGTAAAATATCCACTCTGTTTTCAACTAGTCTTTTCCACATGTGGTATTTGCTTTTAGGGTCCCTACATTTCCAAAAATCCACAGAAGGGAAAAAGAAGCCTAAAGCTGAGTGATTATAGAGAGTTTAAGGCTAGAGTGGGAAGGGGAAATTCTGATAAGGGTGGATTGAGGGTTGAAGTATATAGTTATGGGAACATTTAAATAGACCTCAGGATAGAGTTCTATTAGATTTGAAGGGGAACATGTTAGCATCTCCAGTCTTGGAATAGCCAGTATCCTTTCCATTTGGCTTTTAAACAGCCAGAATGAAAGTGTTGCATGGGATACAAGTAGGAACCAGGAGTACCTTATCTAATAATTCTTGAACTATTAGCACCCATCAAGTTTCTCTTGTGTTATATTATATTGGGGGATCTTGGGGGGTTGGGCATGGACAGAACTAATTCTACTTACCATAGCATTCTATTATGGGGTTCTCCACCTCATACATGCCCAATTTCAGTTAAATTTCTTGTCTAGAAAAAGAGAACTCCTGTCCACTAATTGACTTAAGTCCACAGTAAGATTGGTACTAGGTTGAAGAGGACAGAGAAGGTTAAGGAAGTCAGGTAAAGCCATTAGAGGTAACAAAATTGAAAGAAATGAATAGGAGACCTGTGAAAGGAGTCCTGCAGTATCACAATGAAGTATAATACCCCAATCCATGAAGTTATTGGAGTAGTTGGTCTAAGAGGAAAATTGGGTTGACACAGAAGGGATCTTATAGATATACTAAGGGACTGGGAGGCAAACTATGAGGGAAATTATCAAAACCCACCACTGGCAGTTTGGTGACTTTGAAGAAGGTGCCAGAAAAGGAAGCAGTTTTAAAAGTGAAATAGGTCACTCCAAAATTAAAGAGAAATGTGTTAGGGTGCCCTTCAACTCATAAAGGTAACCTCACCCTGTGAATTTAGTGGGAACTGTGGTCAAAGAATGCTTGCTTCCTCAGAGCTAAGTTAGTATTCCTCCTGTGTGTTTTGGGGGCTTTTCTTTCTATTTGGAGTCTAGACAGTCCAAAATCCAGTGAAATTTTCTTTGTAATGCCAGCAAGTATTCTGTTCAATGGAAGCCCTTATTTTGGGGTCCTGTCTTTGTTCAGATTTTTGTAATTGTTTTAATTGTAAAGCCATGTGATTTGATAGTGAATTTTCTATTTTTTAGAAATGTTACCCTCACAATGCTGAGCTGATGTCTGAAATTCAGGCATCTCAGCATTTTAACAGTAGACTTTTTTCTGTCATAAAGCTCAAGTCTTATGTCATTCAGAAAGCTGTGGCTAGAGCAAAGGCTACTTTTGTAATTCAGTTCAAGCCTTGACTGATCTTTCCAAATAGTTTCTAATTGCTGGTGTTAATTTGCCACATTTCATCCTTCAGTTGTTTACAATTTTGAACACAGGACCAAACGATTTTAACAAGATAAAAGTTGGAATGGCTTCTAACCCTTTTTCTCTAACTCTTACTTTCTGACTGAACTCAGCAGTAATTTGAGACCCCTCCAGGTCTTCCAAGATAGTGGTCCATTTATCTTTCTGAAACCAAAGAAAAGTATCACCACAAAAAAGTTTATAAGTTGATATAAGTTTGGGGAATCTCAGAGAGTAAGCAGCCAAGGCTTCTTGACTTTTTGCATAGTTTCCCTCTTTCCTTTTGGGACTTGGGGAAATCACTCGCCATGCAATTTAATTGAAGACAAAGGTTTAAATGCTACTTTCTCAGTTTGTTTATGGTTGGGAGTAGGTGGCATGAGTGGTTTGAGCATTATCTCCAGAAGGTGGAGATCCAACAGATTTATTCTCCACAGTAAGCTGAAAAGCAGGAGATCATTTTGAGGGGGGAACTAAAAGAGAGGGTGAAGAGGGAAGAATGGAGGCCCTGGAGGATAGGGCATATGGGATTGTGTTTGAGCAAGCAAACTCCTCTGCTGCCCTCTTGTGGATATCTGTGGCTGAGCAGCCAATCATCAGGCTCCCACTAACGAGCAACTGGTAGGTTGCTTTCCTCCTTGGCAGTAACCAAGATGCTAAATCAGTCATAGCCACACTTTAAAAAGATTAAACAGGGAGGCCGAGGGTGGGAAGGGATAGACTGGGATTTCAAAATTGTACAATAGAAAAACAAGATTATACTTTATAGCACAGGGTAATATACACAAAATGTTATGGTAGCTCACAGAGAAAAAAATGTGACAATGAGTGTGTGTATGTCCATGTATGACTGAAAAATTGTGCTGAACACTGGAATTTGACACAACATTGTAAAATGATTATAAATCAATAAAAAATATTAAAAAATTAATTAATTGCTTTGTTTGTTTGTTTGTTTAGGCTCAGCTAGTCTTCTGTTGTTGGTAGCTTATGAGAAGTTTCCCCTATTTTCTGTCCTAGTCCCAAGGTTTAGAGTCAAGGAAGAAAGCAAAGCATTTCACAAATGTATGAAGCTGTTCCCTGCAAAGAGCTCCTGGATTGTGACTAGGTGGGATCAGAATGGTCCTTCTCAAGTGTCCAGATTGAACTTCATTCAGGGTGCCAGGGAGTTACTGAGCTATTTCTGCTGTTTTTTTTCCCTCCAGGAGGGTGCTAAGCATTTAAAATATCTATATCTATATCTATGTGTATATCTATATCTATATCTATATAAAAGTCACATGTTCATTTGTACTTTGTGAAAAACAGATAGTGAGAGAAAGAGAAAGGTCTCCTGTGATGTCAACACAGTGACAAGCTGTTGGTGGTTTGCATTGTATCATCCTGTGTGTACATGTATCTTTGAAGAGTTGTATCCTATTAGAGAAGATGTTCTAGACCCCTCTTCTCACACAGCACCATAATTGCAAACATGTTCCTCAGCCATGCTCATCTTTTTCACCTGTGTAGCCGTCCTCATGCTCACATCAGTGTCTTTACACTCTGCTATCACTTGTGAGGATGGGAAGATTTAACAGGTGTCCCCCGTGGCAGCTCCTTGTTGTCACTCAAGCCTCAGCTCCAATACTGCCACCCCATTGTAACCTTCCCTCTCCCTCAATCTAGGGAAACTCCTCTGTCGTTTATTATTTCCTTCATGCCATGCACCAGTCCTATCGGTAATGAATTTGTTCATTTATTTGTTGGCTTGTTTTTGGCTCTCCCCTGAGAGCAGAAGCCTTCTCTATTTTCTTTATCACTCTGTCCTCAGGGCTTAGGGTAGTATTGATGCCGAGAACTTGCCTGGGTGGTAACTGTTCACTGATTGGCTGAATTCATTCTGTGGCTGGACCATCTGTACTAAATGTGTTTAAGTGATTTATTTTTGCAGTTCATTTAGATTGTACCCTGAGTTATAATATTTTTAACAGCATTGCAAGAATGCCTTTCTACACTTGGACAGTTCTTTTCTCTCTCCAAACATTAAATTGATACATTTTAAACATACAGAAAAGTGGAAAAGATAGTGCAATGAACACCCATATACCTTCCATTAAGATTTAAAATTTGCTAATATTTTGTCACGTTTACTTTCTCTCTCTACATACTTTTTTCGATGAACCACTTAAAACTTGTTTCATGACAATTTACAATACCCCTAAGTATTTCAGCATGCATCTCCCAAGAATAAGTAATTTTTCCTGAATAAACATTTGTTATTAGTGTAACTGGGAAAGAATGGTAATTTATAATTCTCTAATATAACCTGATAGCCAATATTTGAATTTCCCCAATTGCGTCTAACATACCTTTTTAGCTGTATCATTTATTTATATCTTTGAATCAGGGTCAAACCAAGTATCATGTCCTATATTTATTTGTTATATCTGTTTATATAAACCTAGAAGTATCATTTTGTGTTTTTAATGTGTTATTCATTTTAAAAACAGCATTGAATTTTAAAAGAAACTAGTTTTCATATAGAATATCCCACCTGTTTATTTTCTCATGGTGTCTTTTATCTTGGTTTTCTTTCCCTGTGTTTCCTATTACTGAAGTTATATCTGGATACCGGCTTAGGTTATGTGAATATAATCACTTATAGTCATGAGTCTTTTTGATATTAAAATTATCCCAAACTTGCCCATGATATGTCCATTTGGCATATTTGATATGACCTATTTGATATGACCTCATTGATCTTTGAGTGTACTTTTGTTTTCTGGCACCAAAATATATCATAGCCACATGTTGTGTTTTTCCCCTACACCTGCAATCAATGTGTGATTTCTCTAAGGAACATTGTTTGCTACATTTTTTTAAGTGAACAAAAATTTGAAAACAAAAATCTGGGTGTTGCATTTATTCATTATTTCTGCAATACTGTTGCTTCAAAAACATTTTAGTGGGCCAAACTGCTATATATATATATTATATATATTTATATATATATAATATGTATACACATACACACACACTTTTTAATTTAATTTTTATTAAAGTTTAGTCAGTTTACAATGTTGCATCCATTTCTGATACACAGAATAATGTTTCAGTCATAAACACATACATATATTCATTTTCATCTTTTTCTTTATATGTTACTACAAGATACTGAATATAGTTTCCTGTGTTATACAGTATAAACTTGTTTATCTATTTTATATATCTTAACAAGTTTTTAAGTGTGTAGTGCAGTATTGTTAACTGTAGGCATAGTACCATACTGCAGGTCTCCTGAACATACACATCTTGTGCAACTGACAACCTAATGAGCATCCAATCTCCCTTTCATCCTCTTCATAGCTCCTGGCAACCAGCATTTTATTCACTACATCTATGACTTTGACAATATTTAGGCACCTCATGTAAGTAGAATCATGCAGTATTTGTCCTCTGTGACCAACTTAATTCGCTTATATAACGTCTTCCGGTTTCATTCATGTTGTGTTAAATGGTGGGAATTCCTTACCTTTTTAAAGCCGAGTAATATTCCATTGTATGATTAGACCACATTTTCTTAATCTACTCATTTGTTGCTGGACATTAACTGTTTATAGCTTTGTCTATCTTATAGTTCTTTGTTCCTCTTTTCCTTTCTTGCTGTCTTCCTTTGTGTTTTGTTGATTTTTGTTACTTTTTGATTGTTTTCTCTTTTTCTTCTGTCTTCTCTGTTGGTATTTTCATGTCATGTGGTTACCATGAGGCTTGCATAAAATATCTTAGAGTTATGTCTCTTTTTAAACTGACAATAACTTGACTTCAATCACATACAAATACTCTACTCTTTTACTTCTCCAACTTTATATTTGTTGTCACATTTTACATATTTTTATATTGTGCATCCATTCATAACTTTTTATACTTATGTTTATTTTTAACACTTTTGTGTTTTAACTCATACTAAAATAAGCTGTGATTTACACACTACTATCACAGTGTACAATATTCCATATTTGTTTATATATTTATATTTATCAGTGAGTTTTATACTTTGGTATACTTTCCTGTTGCTATTTAGTGTCTTTTCTTTTCAACTTGAATAACTCCCTTTAATATTTCTTGGTGATGAACTCCTTCAGCTTTTGTTTGTCTGAGAATGTCTTTATCTCTCCTTCACTTTTGAATACCAATTTTGTGGGATATAGTAGTCTTATTTTACAGTTTTTCTTCTATCAGCATTTTGAATATATCATTTTACTCCTTTCTAGCCTATAAGATTTATGCTGAGAAATTCTCTCATTTCTGGGCTCACTATCCTGTTCCATTGGTCCATATGTCTGTTTTTGTACCAATACAATGCTGTCTTGATGACTGTAGCTCTGTAGTATTGTCTGAAGTCTGGGAGAGTTATTTCTCCAGCCTCTTTCTTTCTCTTCAGTAATGCTTTGGTAATTCTAGGTCTTTGATGGTTCCATATAATTTTATAATGATTTGTTCTAGTTCTCTGAAATATGTCCTGGGTAATTTGATATGAATTGCATGAAATCTGTACACTGCCTTGGGTAGTGTGACCATTTTAACAATATTGATTCTTCCAATCCAAGAACATGGGATATCTTTCCATTTTTTAAAGTCTTCTTTAATTTCCTTCAGCAGTGTTTTATAGTTTTCTGTATAATCCTTTCACCTCCTTGGTTAGATTTATTCCTAGGTATTTTATTATTTTGGGTGCTATTTTAAAGGGGATTGTTTCTTTACTTTCTTTTTCTGTTGATTCATCATTAGTGTAAAGGAATGCAACTGATTTTTGAACATTAACCTTGTGACCTGCTACCTTGCTGAATTCTTTAAACAGATCTCGTAGTTTTTGTGTGGACCTTTTAGGGTCTTCTATATATAGTAACATGTCATTGGCATATAGTGACACTTTTACCTCTTCTCTTCCAATTTGGATCCCTTTTCTCTCTCTTGCTTGATTGCTGTGTCTAGGACTTCCAAGACGATGTTGAATATGAGTGGTGATATTGGGCATCCTTGTCTTCTCCCAGATTTTAGTGGGAAGCTGCTGAGTTTTTCACCATTGAGTACTATGCTGGCTGTAGGTTTGTCATATATAGCTTTTATTATGTTGAGATATGTTCCATCTATATCCACTTTGGTAAGAATTTTTATCACAAATGGGTGTTGAATTTTATCAAATGCTTTTTCCACATCTATTGAGATGAGCATGTGGTTTTTGTCCTTTCTCTTGTTGATGTGATGTATTACATTGATTGATTTGCATATGTTGAACCATCCTTGTGTCCCTGGGATGAACGCCACTTGGTCATGATGTATAATCTTTTTTAAGTGTTGTTGGATTCTATTTGCTAATATTTTGGTGAGGACTTTGGCATGTACGTTCATCAGTGATACTGGCATATAATTTTCTTTTTTGGTGGTGTCTTTGCCTGGTTTTGGTATCAGGATGATGATGGCTTCATAGAATGAGTTTGGGAGTATTCCCTCCTGTTCAGTCTTCTGGAAGAGTTTGAGAATGACTGGTATGAGTGAACCCACAAACTTTTGGTCAACTCATCTTCAACAAAGGAGGCAAGAGTATACAATGGAATAAAGACAGTCTCTTCAGCAAATGGTATGCAGGAAACTGGACAGAACATGTAAAGCAATGAAGCTAGAACACTCCCTTACACCATACACAAAAATAAACTCAAAATGGATCAAAGACTTAAACATAAGACAAGATACAATAAACCTCCTGGAAGAAAATATAGGCAAAATATTATCTGACATACATCTCAAGAATGTTCTCCTAGAATAGTTTACTCAAGCAATAGAAGTAAAAGCAAGAATAAATAAATGGGACCTAATGAAACTTACAAGATTCTGCACAGCAGAGGAAACCATAAGTAAAACAAAAAGACAACCTATGGAATGGGAGAAAATGTTTGTAAATGAAACCGACAAAGGCTTGATCTCCAGAATATATAAGCAGCTCATATGACTTAATAAAAGAAAAAACCCAATCCAAAAATGGGCAGAAGAGCTAAACAACAATTCTCCAAGGAAGACATACAAATGATCAATAGGCAGATGAAAAAATGCTCAATATCACTAAGTATCAGAGAAATGCAAATCAAAACTACAATGAGGTTTCACCTCACATCAGTCAGAATGGCCATAACTTAAAAATCCACAAATGACAAGTGCTGGAGAGGCTGTCGAGAAAAGGGAACCCTCCTTCACTGCTGGTGGGAATGCAGTTTGGTGCAGCCACTGTGGAAAACAGTATGGAGATTTCTCAAAAGACTAGGAACAGACTTAATATATGACCCAGGAACCCCACTCCTGGGCATATATAGGGAAGGAGCCCTACTTCAGGATGACACCTTCACCCCAATGTTCATAGCAGCACTATTTACAATAGCCAAGACATGGAAACAGCCTAAATGTCCATCAACAGATGACTGGATAAAGAAGAAGTGGTATAGTTATACAATGGAATACTATTCAGCCATAAAAATCAACAACATAATGCCATTTGCAGCAACATGGATGTTCCTGGATAATGTCATTCTAAGTGAAGTAAGCTAGAAAGAGAAAGAAAAATACCATATGAGTTCGCTCATATGTGGAATCTAAAAATAAAAACAAAACAAAAACAAAAGCATAAATACAAAACAGAAATAGACTTATAGACGTAGAATACAAGCTTGTGGTTGCCAAGGGGGTGGAGGGTGGGAAGGGATAGACTGGGATTTCAAAATTGTAGAACTGATAAACAAGATTATACTGTATAGCATGGAGAAAGAAATACAAGGTCTTATGGTAGCTCACAGAAAAATATATGTGACAATGAATTTATATATGTTCATGTATAACTGAAAAATTATGCTCTACACTAGAATTTGACACAACATTGTAAAGTGATTATAAATTAATAAAATCGTTAAAAAAAGGAAATTCTCTCATAGTTATGGGTTCTCATATGTGACAATTTATTTTTTTAATGACTCTTTGTAAATTCTGTCTTCATCTTTGATTTGACAATTGCTTATAATGTGTCTCAGTGTCGACTTTGAATCCATTCCCTTTGGATTATGCTGTATGAATATGGATATTTATTTCCCTCCATAAATTTGGGAAGATTTCAACCATTATTTCTTTTAATAAACTTTCTGTCCCTTTTCTCTCTCTCCTCCTCCACTCATACTGTTCTAGTATTTCCTTCCTTCTACTCACTTTGGGCTTTCTTTGTTTATTTGTTTGTTTGCTTTAGTTTGTTTTGGTGTAAGGTTAGATTGTTTATTTGCTTTCTTGTTTCCCAAGATAGGCCTTTATAACTATACATTTTTGTCTTAGAATGATTTTTGCAGTGTCCTACAGATTTTGGAATGCTCTATTTCTATTTTAATTTGTTTCAAGGTATTTTTTAATTTCCTCTTTGATTTCTTTGTTGACTCATTTACTTTTTTAGAACCTTGATCTTTAGCCTCCATGTGTTTGTGGCTTTTTTTTTTCCAGTTTTCTTATTATAATTGATTTCTAATTTTATACCGTTTTGGTCAGAAAAGATGCTTAATATAATTTCACTCTTCTTAAATTTATTGAGTTTTGTTTTGTGGCCTCACATGTGATCTATCTTGTATAATGCTTTATGTGCATTCGAAAGGAATATGTATCTGCTGCTTCTGGGTGGAATGTTCTGTGTTTATCTATTATGTTCATCTGGTCTAAAGTACTGTTTTAGGTCATTGTTTCCTTTCTGCTTTTCTGTGATCTAGCCATTGATGTAAGTGAGGTGTTAAAGTCCTCAAATATTATTGTATTTTTGTCATTACTATTATTATCTTACTGTCTCCCTTTGTGTCTGTTAATATTTGCTTTGTGTATTTAGGTACTCCTATGTTGGATGCATAGATTTTACAAGTCTTGTGTACTCTTTTAAAAAAATATTTTATTTATTATTGTATGATTTAATTATTTAATCTTGGGGGCAAGGTAATTGGGTTTGTCTATTTTTAGAGGAGCTACTGGGGATTGAACCCAGGACCTCATGCATGCTAAGCAAGAACTCTACCAATTGAACTATACCTTTCCCCCATACAATTGTTATAACCTCTTGTTAAATTGATCCCTTTATTATTATGTAATGCTCTTCTTTGTCTCTTTTTACAGTCTCTGTTTTAAATCTATTTTGTCTGATGTAAGTATTGCTACCCCAGCTTTCTTTTTGTCTCCCTTTGTATAGGATATATTTTGCCATTACTTCACTTTCAGTCATTGTGTATCTTGATCCAAAGTGAGGTTTTTGTAGGCAACATATATATCGATCTTGTTTTTCATATGTTCAGTCACTCTATGTCTTCTGTTTGGAGACTTTAGTCCATCTACATTTAGAGTAATTATTGATAGGTATTCAATTATTGCCATTTTGTTAATTTCTTTCTGGTTGTTGATATTTCTTTAAAACTGATTCTGCATTAATCTCAATTTGGTTCTGGAACACCCATTTCATATAGTTTAGATTTTCTTGCCTTATCCTCTAAGATGCCTCACTTCTCTTCCATATCTTCTTCTCCTTCTCCTCCTACTTCCTCTTCTGTATTGCACTCAGGATATTGTATTCTGATTTGTCTCCCAGAACAGCAGTTCTCTTGTCAGATGTCTCTAATCTGCTTTTAATAATATATTTTGGGTTTTTAATTTCAGCTATTCCATCTTTCATTTAAAGACTTTTCCATTCCTTTTGAAATTTGCAGTCACTATATAATTTTCTATTACTTGCAAATATTTTAAAGTTTGTCTTTTATTTGTTTAAACAGAGAAAGCTTATGAGTTTGTAATCTGTATTCAATAATTTTCAACATTTAAATTTAGTCACTTTATTCTTTTTTTTTTTTTTTTGGAGGGGTGTTTGCTCATTGTTTCCGTTTGAGCTTGGCAATTTTTAAATTGTTATTGTTATTTAATTTCTTTTAAAATTTCTTGTCGGAATTGTAAGATGAATAGGGTAAAATTATCTTCCATTGTGAAGGATTCATATTTAATTTTTTAAGGTGCCTGTGGATATTACCAGTCCAGAGTCATCCTAAACCAAAATTTTGTCTTGAGTTCCTGGACCATCCAAGAGATGCAACCCTGTAGTAACTATATTTACTAGCTTCTGTATTTAATGGTTTGGCATCTTGGGACTTTGCAGTTCCTGAAGAGACTGATCAATCTGGGGTTAGCCAATTCTTAGAAATAGTAAAGCACTCCCTTGCAAGTGTGCCTTTTGTAAAAAACCAACCAATCAATAGGCTATATTCCAGCCGCCTCCTCTATCAGCCTTCACACTCTGGGCCACTATCCAACTGCTCTAATCACCTGAGGATCAGATATCAGTCAACTATGGACACCCCCATACCATACAGCCTGCTGAAATTATTCAAACTAACCAATCTTAACCTGACTACTTTGCTTCACCTCTTCCCTTTCCCCTTCCAGCAGCAGCCACAATAAAGCTCTTGCCCAGGTTTCACCTTGCTCACTCTGCTCCTTACTGACCCTGGTACTTTCTTGTGTTGCCCCACATTGTCATGGCATGCCCTCTCCTCTTGGGAGCTGTGAATAACAAACCATCTTTTCCATGACAATCATCTCCTTATCTGTTGGCCTCACCATATTTGAATAATAACAAAACATACACTTAAAAACAAACCCCTGGCTGCAAATAAATATGATAGCCATGAATCTTTTTTTGCTACTCTTCTCTCTCCTTTCCATACTGTATCAAATCAACATTGAATATAATGCATTGGGAGTGAGGGAAGGCAGATTCCCTTCAAGTTCACACTTTCTTTGTAGGTGTACTCCAGTTGTTTTCATCCTTGGCTTGCAATTAAAATCACTTGGGGAGGAGGCCTTAAAAAACACTCATGCTTAGCTCCAAGTCCAGCTCTGTTAAATCAGACACTCTGGTGATGGTCCAAAGGTCAAGTGTGAGCATTTTTAAGAGCATCCCTGTTGATGTTTATGTACAGAAAATGTTAAGAATAACTAGTTTATTCTTTCAATATCTAAAGGAGGTCTCCCACTAGACCGTGTCTGTTATCTTAACACCTTCTACTGACAAAGCTGAACTTTGCCATTTTGCCAAGGAAAAATACTTGAGGAGTTAAGCTCTATTTTTTCAGAATAGAGAATAAAGAGTAGACTTGGAGTTGGGAAGTCAATGAATTGACAAATAGCACAATCACATTGAGAATCACACAAGGTGTATAGTTATCACATTTAATTTATTAACATTGAGCAAGTTTATCACTGTTCCAGGAATACAATAAGTGATTAATATATATTTTACTGTTATTATATTTTCTAATATAACATATAGTTTTATGTATAATAAAACCCATTCTAGTTTTATTATCAAATAATGCTGGAATTCTAATTAACGACTCTAGGAGGTGTGAAATAATGGATAATTTTCAGGAGAGATGAGATAGCATCTATTCCTTTTAAGCTGAAAAAAAAAACAAACAATGCACAGTTATTCATTTGCCTCATATAGTTTAGGGAGTATTCTGATCTGAAGTTATTATTTGAAGTGAAAGTTTAAGCCCCTCAAACTGCAGCAAGAATTCTTTAGTAGGGCTCTACTATGGGAATTTCAAGCTTGGAATTTTTAATGTTCAAGCAAAACATATTTCTTCATTAATAAAGACACTTTGCCATTGAAGCTTCATCACATTTTGTGTTGAATGGAACTGTGTTGTCATTGCATTAATCTTCAGTGTTCTTGAGAGGCAAGAATATAGAATTATACATCCCATTTTATATTGCTTTTATTTCTCATAATTGGTTAATATCATGTTATTAAAACCTAAGTCCTTTACCTTTATTTTTCTTCTTTTCTCCTTTGATATTTTAGTTCATGCATTTTTACATTATTTTTAAATTGAGATATAACTGGCATATAATATTATATTACTTTCAGGTACACAAAATCATGGATTTGAAATAGATATATTATATATATATATATATATATATATATATATATATATATATATATATATATATCATATTTATGTATTTGATACAAATGATCACAATAAGTCTAGTTAACTTCCATTGCCACAAATAGCTATATATATTTTTTCCTATGATGAGAACGTTTAATATCTACTCTCTTAGCAACTTTCAAATATATGATACAGTATTATTAACTATGGTCATCAAGTACAATGCATCCCCATAGACTCTTTGGGTGAGCTCTGGCTTTGAACTCTGTCCCCTTATCTCACACCTTCAAAATTGATGGCACATTCCTTTGTTTGACAACAGCTTCCATGCTCCACTTACCTCACTGAATTCCCACTTTCCCTTGAAATTTGGCCTAATGATGTCATTCAGTACTAGTTTAACATTTTTATTGCTTTTGAAAAGATACATTTCCTTAATCCAGAAGCTTAAATTATTTTCAGTACAAGGCTTTGTCTGAAAGTATTATTCAGATTTCGTCACTCTATTTTGCAATTCCTAGGCTTCAGTTATTTCCAATTCTCATTGCTCATCCTCTTGCCTCTGTTCTCAAACGTACTGTAACAGAGCATTCCTGGTACCAGTAAGCTTACGTCTATGTCCTGCCTCGAGTGCCTTTCATCTATTCTGTCTCAGGATTTTCTTTAAACTGAAAGGCAGCTCATTTTGCACAAGCACAGCCTGAAAGTTTAGGGGTGTTAAAGACATCTACAAAAACTCTCAATCAATGGGAAATGTGAGTTGTTGGATAAATCTCCACATTGCCCTTCAAAGGGATACTTCTGAAGTGCATTCTATGTAGTTCTTCAGAATATCCATTTTGGGATTGACCTCATTTCCCAGAAGTGGAACCAGTCCCATAACTCGCCTTTCTTGACTTTTCCATTTTCCCTGTCTTACTGTCCCTTTTTGCCATCTACACCTCTCTGGATTCCTGTCATCACTTCCCAAATAAGCCACATATATCCAAATATCTTTTGCTGTGAAATTGTCTCTCTATAGGAGCTTAAGATCTTACTACTTCTCTCTTCATTTCAATTAACCTTTAAAGAAACTACATTATAGCTGTTTATGTTAGGAAACATATGATGGCAAAATTATTATTGCATTCATGGGATATATATGTATATGTGGATTTCTACTTCACTATAATTGAATTTCTATAAAATCTACATTGAATTTATATTGAATTCTGTAAAGCACTTTTCTCAGGAAAATTCACACATTACTGGATGGATGATGGTTTTGAGTTACCACACGATGGCAGGGTCAGTAAGCCATTACACCTTAGGTTTGGCCTTGTGCAGCACCCGTGGGAACTGTGTTGTTCTCTAATCTGTGCTGGGGATGAACAGACCATGTTGCACAAGTGTAGGCAGAAGTACTCCTGAAAAGTCTGTTATAACCTTCACCAATGCCCCACACTCTCAGCCCAGCTGAGGTCACCTTGACATGTACCCAGATATCAGGCTTCCTCACTCACTCACAGAGGCCTGCAAACCTAGGAAGATGCCACATGGCCAAACCAGCCTCTCCCAAACCACTACCACTGACTATATCCCATCGAGTTCTTTTTCTCTTTGTCTGGTCTAGGAGCTACTGGCAGTGCTATGTTGTTGGGAGTGAGACAGTTACTTGCATAGACATGTGGATGCATGGCTTGGGGACCCAGGCAGGAACTCACATGGATGATGCTTAGACAGAATGGCAGTACATCTGCACCTCTGATGCAAGACAATAAGGATGTTTAGATACTGTTTAACCTTGATGGCTACTTGTATACTCCTCCCACAGTACCTCTTAATAGCAAGTGGATTTCTACAAGGGCAATTATCATCACAACTTTAGATGACCTTGGTCTGGATAAGTATTGGCCTCTATATCAACGTTTGATATCTGTCTTATCCACTTTTCTGCCATGGTATTGATATGGTTGCTTTGAAAATATTGGACTTTCCAATAAATTTTGTAATGATAAAAAGTCCTCATAGTAGGCACTTTGCACCAGATACTGTAGTCCGCTTTCCCCAAAGCAGGGACACTCTCCTGAAGAACCACCATATAATGTGCAAATGAGGAAGTGATATGCTTTCCACATTATTATTTAATCCGGAGGCTCACTTCAACTTTCACCAGTAGGTCTAACTGCTTGTTTTCTTTTTTTTTCTTTTTCTAGAATTGTTACTGAGATTCTCTCCTTTTTACAACCTTGATGGATTTAAAGCATACACGATAATCACTTCATCTGGGAGAACTTTTCTTTATGGCTTTTTTCACTAGGGGTCTTTTTAGTGTGTATTACTATCATGCATTGTATCAGTACTACATTCCTGATTATTTTGATTGTGATTAAAAATACATAATATGACACTTAAAACATTTTAAATCATAACATTTAAATCATTTTAAGTACACACTTTTGTGGTATTAGCTGTCTATAGATAATTGTATAAACAAACTTAGCAACATTAGTACCACCTTTAAGCATGGGAGATACCAAGAAAATTGAGTAATTCCCTGAAATGGCCCAATACATCACTTGAAATACCATCTTCACCTAAAACCAAAGGAAACAAAGGGTATGTTCATTGTAAAGATTTAAATCTTAGCCTTCTCCATTAATAATAGTGTTTTGTTGTTGTTGTTGTTGTTGTTGTTGTTGTTGTTGTTTGAGATTTAGTCATTTTTCTATTCCTGGCACAGAGGGGGACACAACCTTTCAAATGGAGATTTCCATTATAAATATAAAATTGCCTCAAAAAGGCAAAATTGACTTGGGTTTCAGAGAACCTCATGGTTCTTTTTTAAGAAATCTGTCCATTGTAATCTTCAAGCAAAATAGATCTACGTTACAGTGTAATTTGCCATCCTTCACATGGATTCATGCATGGAAGGATATCCTCATATTTTAAAGATTTTAGGCATTATGAGTAGAGTTGTGCATAATTGCAGGCTAGGTTTTGTTTGGACACTTTCAAAGCAGTTGTCTAAATACTAAAGACACACTGTTGGGTCCTCAGGTGAACTTTGACTAGCTTTGGAAAAAACTGCCAAACTGTCTTTCAAAGTAGCAACACATGGATTCCTCCAGCAGTGAGGGAGAGTTCCTGTTTTTCTTCATTCTCTATAAATCACAGGTAATGTCATTTCTTTGGAGTTTAGTGGTTCTAATAAGTGTGCATTTCTATATCATCATTTTAGTTTGTAATTCCTTAATGGTATATGATTTTCTTTGCAAAGGTGTTTGTTAAGATCTTTGCCAGTTTTTATTTGGGTTGTTTGTTATAAAATTTTTGATGTAATTGTGTCCAAATCCTTAATCAGTTATGTGTTGTGTAGATTTATTTTTCTCAGTGTGTGGTTTGTCTTTATGTTTTCTGAATAAGATCATAAACAATGTTTAAATTTTTATTTTTTTAAATTCCATGATACAAATTTTACTTTTGTGGATAGATTTGGGGATTTTTTTAAAAAAGTTCATCACTTAGACAAGGTTATGTAGATTTTCTTACATGTTTTCCTTTAGAATATTTATAGATGTGCATTTTTATAATTGTATGGACAATTTAGAGTACACTTGGTAAACACTGAGTGGTTGCACCTGCAGTTCCCAGCTGGTCAGAAGGTGGCTCCATGCCCACTCTCTGACCCTTGAGGTGCACGTTTCTCACTGAGGGGCTTGGCTCCTTGTGGAGCTAGTGGAGGCTGGGCCTCTTCAGGACCCGTCGTGGTTTCAACTTCAGGACAATGCTCAGGTAAGTACACACAGGCAGGAGCCAGACTTCTTCAGGAACCAACAGGAGGCAACATCATGAGAGTAAAAGATGTGGAAAAAGTGGGCAGAAGCTTTCTCCAAGTGGTTACAGCCAAGGGTTTCCATTTTCAGAGGATCCAGCAGAGAAGGGGCTTTATATGGGAACTTGTGGAGTTTACTCTTAATTTTGTGTGTGATGTTGACAGTGTCTCGTGTCATTTTGGGGGGATATGGTTTCCGGTGTTCTTGGCACCATTTATTGAGGATAATGTCTTTCCCCATTATGTGTCCTTAGCTCTTTTGTTGTGAATTACCTGACAACATAAACTGGGTTTATTCCTGTGCTCTCTATTCTATCACTCTGGTTCATGTGCCTGTTTTTGTGCCAGTACCACACTGCTTAGGTGACTGTAGCTTCATCATGTTCTGTGAAGTCAGTGAGAAAGATGCCTCTAGCTGTTTTCTCCTTTCTTAGGATCATTTAGGTTATTCCAGGTTCTTTGTTCTACACAAATGCTAGGATTTCTTGGTTTTTGTGTCCATGAAAAAAAAGCTATTTGAATTTGATAGAATTTGCAATTAATGTGTACACTGCTTTGGCTTGATGAATGTTATACCAATGTTCTAATGTATGAGCACAAATTTTGTGGATGTGTGTTCTGTATCAATTTCTTTATCACTGTTTTATAAGTTTCCATGTGCAGGCCTTTCACATCCTTTATAATTTATTTCTAGGCATTTTGGTTATTTTTTGGTACAATTGTGAAATAAGTTTGTTTTAGTAATTTATCTTTCTGGAACTTATTAGCTTATAGAAAGTCAACTCATTTTTCTTTTTTTAACATTTTTTATTGCTTTATAATCATTTTACAATGTGTCAAATTCCAGTGAAGAGCACAATTTTTCAGTTACACATGTACATATATATATATATATACTCATTGTCAAATTTTTCTCTCTGTGAGCTACCATAAGATCTTGTATTTATTTCCCTGTGCTATACAGTATAATCTTGTTTATCTATTCTACAATTTTGAAATCCCAGTCTATCCCTTCCCACCGTCTGCCCCCTTGGCAACCACAAGATTGTATTCTATGTCTATGTGTCTATTTCTGATTTGTATTTATGCTGTTTGTTTGTTTGTTTGTTTGTTTTAGGTTCCACATATAAGTGATCTCATATGGTATTTTTCTTTCTTCTTCTGGCTTACTCCACTTAGAATGACATTCTCCAGGAGCATCCATGTTGTGCAAATGACGTTATGTTGTCGATTTATATGGCTGAAAAGTATTCAATTGTATAACTTTACCACTTCTTATTTATCCAGTCATCTGTTGATGGACATTTAGGCTGTTTCCATGTCTTGGCTACAGTAAATATTGCTGCTATAAACATTGGGACACAAGTGTTTTTTGAAGTAGGGTTCCTTCTGGACAGAGGCCCAGGAGTGGGATTCCTGGGTCATATGATAAGTCTATTCCTAGTCTTTTGTGTAATCTCCATACTGTTTTCCACAGTGGCTGCATCAAGCTGCATTCCCACCAACAGTGTAGGAGAGTTCCATTTCTCCACAGCCTCTCCAGCATTTGTCATTTGTGGATTTTTGTATGATGGCCATTCTGACTGGTGTGAGGTGATACCTCATTGTAGTTTTGGTTTGCATTTCTCTGATAATTAGTGATATTGTGTATATTTTAAGAATTGATTTTTCTGTATTGATATTTTATCATACAACTTTTCTAAACACATTTATTTTTTCAGTTTTTTTTTTTGGTGGTTTGTCTCTGTAACAGCATCTTCAGTATACCCACAAAAGGAGCAGTCATAATCATAATGATTAGATATAAAAATGTCAGGTCTAAGTGTAAACTATTGGATGGCAAGTCAAGGGAAAACTTGAGTACAAAATAATATATACAAAATTGTTAAGAAATACCAAAGGAGAACATAGTTGTAAATTAAGAAGTGTGACAAATACAATCAGGACATGAAGCAGGCACACTCATGCCATCACTCTACTCTAACAGTGATAACTTTTTATAGCCCATTAGCAAGTACAAGTAATTAATGAGGAGGTGATTCATGACAATGTGAGCACACCAGAGAGTGTGCTTTGATGCATTAAAGTGTAGTTGAAAGAAAAGTACCTGGTTTACACCCAGTAGATTCCATACTTCATGAAAAATTTGAACTAAAGCCAGCCCCAGCTTCCTACCATATTCAACTATCATAATAAATTAGAGATTTGTTTAACAGTTAATATATTGAAGATAGAAAATTAAATCTAGTAGTATAAAGTACCATTAGGGAAAGATGAAATAAGTTAAATACCTTGAAACCAGATGATGTATTTATGAACAGTTTACTGGAACAAATTCATCTATATGGTATAATAGAAGATTTATGAGTAGAGGTAATAAGCTCAACAAGTCTGATGATAACAGGTTGTTCAGAAAATAATTTTAGTTCAATTTTAATTATTAATTAAAAACAAAACTGTTAATACAATTTAATATACTTTTAAAAGGTACAGGTTTTATGTAGATGCAGGATATAAGTTTCTCTAGAGAATAAGCATAAACAATGCTGTAGTTTGCTTAAAAGCAGCCACCAATTAAGAAAGTATTCAAGGTTAAGAACACATTCATCTCAATATCAATAGCAAAATAATAAACCTCATAATTTAATACTGGACTAATCTATTAGTTAGTAAAAGCAATACTATTCATATTGGTAGCAAGAAATATTTATCCTTGCATAAGCTTATATCAGTATGAATCACTTACTGATGGTTAACAGCAAAATAAACCCTAAGCAATACTTAATTATTTTTAAAAAACTGTTAGTCCAACACAGGTTTGCATTTAAGGAATGACTTTGTAAAAGGAAAAGGAACTTTGTAATCACATGTCCTGCATGTTTACCAGGAAGGTTACCTCTAGCACTTCTAATCTTAGAGGCACTGCCTAACAAAGGACATATTTAATGACCATGGTTTCCTGACACTGAAAATGTAGAATAATCACTTGTTTTCTAAATAAGCAGCTGGGAGAATGGCACAAGGTTTTTACTATCTCTTTTCATCAGTGAAATTGACCTTCCCAATAAGAGGTGGGAGCCATATAAAATGAGAAGATCCTTTGGTGCTTTATGTGTTTAATCTATAAAATAAATTACTGAATCTTAACAGATAGCATAGCTTTTAATGGGTTAATAATTTTGGTTGTGGTGGCCCCAATGAATATAACAAGCTCCAAGTGATTAAAATTTAGACCAGCTTTTCAAAATGCTGTAGCATGTATTGATCCAATACATTGATTAACAGAAAAAAGTACTCTAAGAATAATAGCTCAATTCAAAAGTAGAATTCATTTCAGCAATAGATTTTATACCCTCAGAATTGGATCAGAAGATCCCAGTGTTGTAACTGCTGAAAATGCTTCATTTAATGATTAAAGTTCTGTGAGATATGAGTTCAGACTGGATTCATCCCAATAAGTTTGTATGTATTACACACTTGTCCCAGTATGAGAGGACAAGAGAATTAAGGGTCACTTTATAAAAGCACCATCAAATTAATTGGTGATACAGTAAAATTTTAATAATTTATACATACCCTAGTGTAGAACATGGTTTGCTACAGTAGCAGAACACAACAATTGCATCAAACATAAATCTTTATTTCCTCAAGGTTAAGTCCTCTTCCTAAGAACAGGTTTATAATCTACATTCTTTTACTAAGTATTACAGGTTTGCTCACTGTATCACTTTTCACATTAATTAAAGGGAATTCCTAGGTTCTGGAAATTTAGAGAGACACAAATATCATCAATTTATGTATATTATTGCACCAATGCTGGCCTTAACCATGGCTTTCACATTAGCAGTTCCTCTTAACATAACTTATCCACTATCCACTGATGTAAACTTAGGCACACTTCTCATACTGGCTGTATGAAGCCTAGCTTCTTATTCCATGCTCTGATCTGGATGAGTATAATATTAAAAATACACACTAATCAGAGCTTTATGGGCAAGAGTACAATCTCAAATAATGTAAACTAGCAATTATTGGTTTATCATTCCTGCTGATAAATGGATCATTTATACTCTCAGTTATTAAACAAGAATACATATGATAAATTTTCCCCTCCCAAACCCTAGCTAGATTTTTTTTATATTTACCTCTACTGTAGCAGAAATCAACAGAGCCCCATTTTGATTTAACAGGAGAATCAAAACTTGTATATACCTTCCATGTAGAATATGTAGCAGGTCTATTTTCTCTGATTTTTATAGCTGAATATGTCAGTATCACTATAATAAATGGTTTCAAAATTATTCTATTTTTAAGGGCATTTCAAAATCCCTAGATAACAGAATTATATACAGCCAAATTACATACAGCCAAAGTTATTATTCAAACATGCCTCCTAACAATATCCTTTCTATGAATTTGAATATCCTACACACAATTTTGAGATGATCATCTTATACATCTCTTATTTTTTAACATTTTTATTGAGTTATAGTCATTTTACAATGTTGTGTCAAATTCCAGTGTAGAGCATAATTTTTCAGACATACATGAACATATATATGTATTCATTTTTACATTATTTTCCCTGTGAACTACCACAAGATCTTGTATATATTTCCCTGTGCTATACAGTACAATCTTGTTTATCTATTCTGCATATGCCTGTCAGTATCTACAAATTTTGAACTCCCAGTTTATCCCTTCCCATTCCTCTCTCCCTTGGTAACCACAAGTTTGTATTCTATGTCTATGAATCTATTTCTGTTTTGGATTTATGTTCTCTTTTTAGATTTCTTTTTTATACATCCATTATTTATGAAAAAAATTAACACAAAGACTAGCTCTATGTATATGTTTCAGTACCTGTCAGTGCATCAGGCATCCCACTACAAACATAAGAAGTATGTCTGACCAAAGAGTTTTTGTTTGTTTGTTTTGCTTTGCTTTTAGGGGGGAAGTAAGTAGGTTTATTTATGCATGTTTAAATTTATTATTATTATTATTATTATTGTTATTTAAAATATTTAATATATTATTATTATTATTATTAATTATTATTATTATTATTATTATTATTATTATTATTATTATTATTATTATCATCATCATCTAAGCATACACTCTACCACTTAGCTATATCCTCCCCCAAAAGAGCTCTTTTAAAATAGTAAATAAAAGAGGTTTAATCAGTTCCTAGAATCATAGGAATTGATCCTACCCCTAAGAATTTTAAAATGTTCATGCTACCACATTATGCCACATTCTATGGTGAATATAGTCTGTTAAATAAACTATCAGGTACATACCCTAAGAGTATTGTTTTATATCTTTAGTATACTAGTAAACCCTATTTTTACTGTCAGTCTGCTGACCATTATCTCAGGAATCATTATTTTAATAAAAAGCTCACATGGTACTAGTATTTCCATTCTAAAAGAAAATTAAATGCACAAGTTATAGAAGCATCCAACAAGTCTTTTCTAACAATAAACACCACATGAATACTATTTATATTGGATATTATTATTAATCTAGTATACTCCAGTCAATGAACAAGTACAAAATTCTTTAATCTAAGAGCATCCACCATTTTAACAATAGCCCTAGACATAAAATTGAACTTCCCCCATTTCTTTTCTGAGTGATTGAATTTATACAGGGCATACATCATACAATAGAGCCAATCTTATTAATGTGACAGATGTACACCCCTATGTGTTACACCAAATCTCACTGCCCACTAAACATACTATTCTTCAAAGCTGTATTATGAAGTATCATCAGAAGCTGAGACAGACTAACAAAACCCACTACAAAATGTATAGCCTGCTCATCAACTGTCCATATAAGATGAATAAAAGCTATTACAATGTGTAATCCAATCATGAAAACCCTAAATGCACTAATTTGTATCAAAAACACTGTCAACTTACTATTTATGCCCTGTGCATGGACTGCAACAGTATCATTATCACACACATAAAATAAAACTCTTCTGATCATAATTTTTATCCCCATCATCATATTGTCTAAGGTGGTCTGCCACCAGTATAAGGGTTTTTCCTCAAATGAGTAATAACTCAAGATATAACAAAATTCATTAATATCAATCTACAAACATTAATATTCCTTGCAGCATTATTCAACATATATTTGTACTTCTGGCTAAAATCCTCCATAGCACTACCTATATTTTTAACAATAAATTATGAAAAAAATGAGATTTTAAACATAGAAAACAACACTCTGATTATTACTAATCCTAACAGTCACAGGATTGCTGCCCTTAATAACAACTGTATCAGTGCTTAAGTATGGATTCAGGTTATACACACCAACAGTTTTCAAATGTTTAAGGAAGTACAATTTCCTTTCTGAAAATATGGATTACAAGAGTTTGTACTACATCAATTGAAGCCAATCATACACTTTAATAAAGGGAAATACTTAGTAGATTGGTGGGCTTCCACTACAGGAAGTTTCAGTCAGCAGATAAATCTTCTACTAAACTGGCTTCAGTCTATTTCTCTCTAGATCGCTTTGGGCACTCCTTCCATGTTTAGTTTTGTTATCAACATGGGATGTCTTCTTTTTATAAGGTTTTATTTTATTTCTTTTGGTAATGTCTTTTCCATTTCAATTTACTAGTCTTACACCTTGATAAAATTGATTCTTAAGTATTCTAGTAATATTGATATTATGTAAAATAAAATTCTGTTAAATTATTCTTGATATTATTCATTGTTAGTGTGTACAAGAAAGAAATTCTGATACATTGACAATTTGTATTGTCTACTTGCTGAAGTATTTGAGTCGCTTACAGCTTAAAAGTTAAGCTACTCAGTGAATTGTTCATGATTTCAAGACTTATATATATATATATGATGTCATCTGATTGGTGAATAGATTTGTTTTTAGTGTAACAATTTTATTTGTTGATACTCTTACTGTCTTTCACCCTGGCTTTTTGTGGAAGTTCCAGGAAAATAGTGAATAAAAGTGTTGAAAGGAAACCTCTGGGCTTTATTCCAGATTTTTATTTACTGTTTCTTATAATGCTGTGTATCATACTAAGATAATTTGTTTCTACCCCTATTTTCAAGAGTGTTTATTCCATGAAGTAAGAGTGGAGTTTTTTTTTAACGTTTCTTGTGATCAATTGAATCAGATTATGTAATTTCTCCTGCTGTAATATTGTTGTTTATTATACCATTTAGTTTTATGTTAAAATTTATGATATTGTTTGGTTTAAAATGTTAAAAATGTGTAAAATCTTCTGTGGAGACATTTGCTTAAGGTGCATAATCTTTTTATTGTGTGGTTAAATTAATGTAAGTAGTAATTTAGGTAAGTGGAGGAATCGAATTTAATAGGCAAGTTGATTGTTTTTGTGATGTTTCTGTGGGATTTTATTCCATCAAGATAGTCTTAGGTTATTCCAAGGAAATAGGATTAAGGGATGAGGGGTAGAGAGAGGGTGAAAGTAAAATAGTCAGTGGTAAGTGTTAGGCGAAGTGTGTTAGGGGTCAGTGCTAGGGAACAGGGGCCTGGGGAAGTATTGGATGTTTATGTCATGTTTATGGGCTGTGGTTGGGTCTATGGGTAAAAGCTGGGTTAGGCATTATGGCCTAGGGTCAGGGCAAAGGTCAAGGTCTGTGTCATGGTCTAGGTCAGGGTCTAGGGTTTAGGGTCTAGGGTCAGATTCAGGGTTTTAGTGTTCGGGTTTGGGTTCAGGCTTGGGTTGGGGTTCGATTCGGTGTTGGGGCTGGGGTTGGAATCAGGTTAGGGTTAAGGTTAGGGTCAGGGTTCAGGCTTATGGTCAGGATTCAGGCTTAGGGTCAGGGTTCAGGTTCAGGGTCAGTGTTTTTGTTCAGGGTCAGGGTTAGGGCTAGGGCTCTGTCTATGGCTAGGGTTAGGGTAAAGGCTTGGTTTCAGGTTAGGGTTTAGGGTTAGGGTTAGGGTAGGGTTAAGGTAAGGTTAGGGTTAGTGTTAATGGTAGGGTTAAGGTAAGGTCGTGTTCAGCATCTGGGTCTGGGTCAGAGTCTGGGTCAGGGTCAAGTTCAGGGGTCAGCATTAGGGTCTGGATATGAGTCAGTGTTCAGTGTTAAGATCAGTGTTTTTGGTGTGGGGACAAGTTTCAGGGACTGGTTCTGGGTCAATGTCAGTCAGGGTCATGTTCAGGTACAGGGTTTATGGTCAGGGTCAGCAGATGGGGTCAGGGCTTCTGGGTCATAGCTATGGATTGGGCTAGTGTTATGACTAGGGTTATTACTAGAGCCAGGGCCAGGGTTAGGGCTTGGGCAGAGTCAGGGCTAGGGTCAGTGTCAGGGTCAATTTCATGGGTAGTGCTGGGTATATGGCTAGGGGTCAGGGTACAAGTTTATGGCACGGGTAAGTAGGATGCGGGCTCAGGTGATAGGGTACATGTTCGTGTTTAGTATGAGGGAGAGGTTGAGGTTGAGGGAGAGGATGAGGGTGAGGATCAGGATGAGAGTGAGGCTCATGTTCAGGTTAGGGGTCAGGGGCAAGTTTCTGGTTGGGGTTGGGGCAAGGTTAGGGTTGGGGCTGGGGCTGGGGCAGTTTCAGTCCCAGGGTTTAGGGATAGGAGAAGTGTTCATGGTGAGGGTCAGAGTTCAAGGTTAGGGCCTGGATCCCAGAATGGAACATATGGAGAAGCATACATTCAGCTAGCGTAATGGGCAAGGGTAAATATAGAATCACTTACCCTGAGTTCTCACCACGTTTCCTAGAGCCGGTTTCAAGGTAAAGGCCGTTTGTGATAGAAAATCGAGTTGGAGAGATTGCCTCCCCATATATATACATAGGTATGACTGTGTCCAAATCAATGAAACTCAGTGTTCGCAAAAAGGTAGGTGATGGATGGCTTCCACACACATTCAGTTCCGAGATTTATTTTTTAAAATTTTTATTGATTTATAGTCATTTTACAATGTTGTGTCAATTTCCTATTTAGAGCACAATTTTTCAGTTATACATGAACATATATTTCACATTTTTCTCTCTGTGAGCTACCATAAGATCTTGTATATATTTCCCTGTGCTATACAGTATAATCTTGTTTAACTATTATACAATTTTGAAATCCCGATCTATCTCTTCCCACCCCCCGTCCCCTTGGCAGCCACAAGTTTGTATTCTATGTCTATGAGTCAGTTTCTGTTTTGTATTTATGCTTTTTTTTTTTTGATTCCACTTATGAGTGATCTCTTATGGCATTTTTTTTTCTCTTTCTGGCTTACTTCACTTGGAATGACATTCTCCAGGAACATCCATGTTGCTGCAAATGGCATTATATTGTCGGGTTTTATGGCTGAATATTATTCCATTGTATAAATATACCACTTCTTCTTTATCCAGTCATCTGTTGGACATTTAGGCTGTTACCATGTCTTGGCTACTGTAAAGCTGCTATGAACATTGGGGTGCATGTATCATCCTGAAGTAGGGGTCCTTCTGGATATATGCCCAGGAGTGGGATTCCTGGATCATAATGGTAAGTCTATTCCTAGTCTTTTGAGGAATCTCCATACTGTTTTCCACAGTGGCTGCACCAAACTGCATTCCCACTAGCAGTGTAAGAGAGTTCCCTTTTCTCCACAGCCTCTCCAGCATTTGTCATTTGTGGACTATTGAATGATGGCCATTCTGACTGGTGTGAGGTGATACCTCATTGTAGTTTTGATTTGCATTTTTCTGATAATTAGTGATATTGAACATTTTTTCATGTGTCTATTGATCATTTATATGTCTTCCTTGGAGAATTGCTTGTTTAGATCTTCTGCCCATTTTTGGATTGTGTCGTTTATTTTTTTCTTTTTGAGTCATATGAGCTGCTTATATATTCTGGAGATCAAGCCTTTATCGATTTCATTTGCAAATTTTTTCTCCCATTCCATAGGTTGTCTTTTTATTTTACTTATGGTTTCTTTTGCTGTGCAGAAGCTTGTAAGTTTCATTAGGTCCCATTTATTTATTCTTGCTTTTATTTCTACTAGGAGAAAAGTTTTTATATGTATGTCAGATAATGTTTTGCCTATGTTTCCCTCTTATTTTATCTTGTCTTATATTTAAGTCTTTGATACATTTTGAGTTTATTTTTGTGTATGTTGTAAGGGAGTGTTCTAGCTTCAATGAGGAATTGTACAAAGCATGCAAAGAAGAACCGATACCAGTCCTTCTCAAACTCTTCCAGAAGATTGAAAAGTAAGGAATGCTCCCAAACTCATTCTATAAAGCCACCATCATCCTGATACCACAACCAGGCTAAGACACTACCAAAAAAGAAAATTATAGGCCAATATCACTGATGAACATAGATGCCAAAATCCTCATCAAAATATTAGCAAATAGAATCTAACAACACATAAAAAAGGTTATACTTCATGACCAAGTGGCGTTCATCCCAGGGACACAAGGGTGGTTCAACATATGCAAATCAATCAATGTAATACATCTCATCAACAAGAGAAAAGACAAAAACCACATGATCATCTCAATAGATGCAGAAAAAGTATTTGATTTTTATTTATAGTCCTGGATTTTTATTTATAGGGAGGTTTCTTATTGCAAATTTGGTTTCATTACTAGTGATTGGTTTGTTCAAGTGGTCAGTTTTTATTGATTCAGTCTTGGTGGACAGCATGTTTCCAGAAATTTGTCCATCTCCTCTAGGTTATCCAGTTTGGTTACATATAGTTTTTCATAATATTCTCAAATGATATTCTGTATTTCTATTTTATTTGTTGCAATTTCTCCATTTCTTTTCTTTTTTTGCTAATTTGTGCTCTCTCTTTTTTCTTCTTTGTGAGTTTGGCCAGAGGTTTGTCGATTTTATTTACTTTTTCAAAAAACCAGATTTTGGTTTGGTTGATTTTACCTATGGTCTTGTTAATGTCTATTTTCTTTATTTCCTCCCTAATCTTTATAATTTCCTTCCTTCTGCTGCCTTTTGGGGTTTTTTGGTCTTCTTTTTCTAGTTCATTCAGCTGGTGGGTTAAATTGTTTATTTGAGGTTTTTCTTCTTTTTAGAGGAAGGGCTGTATCGCTATAAACTTCCCTCTTAGCACTGCCTTTGCTGTGTCCCATAAATTTTGTGTGGTTATGCTTTCATTGTCATTTGTCTCAAGGTATTTTTTAATTTCAGCTTTCACTTCCTCATTGACCCATTGTTTTTTTTTAATAACATTTTTTTTTTAATCTCCAAGCTTTCCTTTTCTTCTTCTTTGTTTCTCTGTTGTTGATTTCTAGTTTCATGGCATTGTTGTCAGTAAAGATGCTTGAGATAATTACTATCTTCTTAAAATTGTTGAGGTTTCTTTTGTGCCCAAGTACATGATCAATCCTGGAAAATGTTCCATGTGCACTTGAAAAGAATGTATATCCTATTTTTGGGGAGTGTAATTCTCTGAAAATATCCACCAAATGTAATTTTTCTATTGTATTATTTAATTTCTCTGTTGCATTATTTAATTTCCCTGTTGCATTATTTAATTTCCCTCTGGAAGATCTGTCTAGTGATGTTAATGTGGTGTTAAAATCTCCAACTATGATTGTATTCCCATCAATATCCCCCTTTATCTCTGTTAGTAATGGTCTTATGTACTTTGGTGCTCCTATATTGGGTGCATATATATTAATGTGTGTAATATCCTCATCTTGTATCACTCCTTTAATCATTATAAAACGTCCTTCTTTATGGCCTTTGTTTTAATGTCTATTTTATCTGAAATCAGTACTGCAACACCTGCTTTTTTGGCTTTTCCGTTTGCATGGATTATCCTTTTCCAACCTTTCACTCTCAATCTATATGTGTCCTTCTCCCTGAAGTGGGTCTCTTGTATGCAGTATATTGAAGGTTTTGCTTTATTATCCAGTCTGCCACTCAGTGTCTTTAGACTGGAGCATTAGTCCATTAACATTTACAGTAATTAATGACAGATGAGTGTTTATTGCCATTTTGAACTTATCTTTGCAGTTGATTTGGTATTTCCTCTTTGTTCCTTTCTTCTTCCTTTTGTGGTTTGGTAATTTTCCTTTGTATTATCATGAATTTTATTTAGTTTTAGTGACTCCCTTGTAAGTTTTTGGCTCGTGGTTACCTTTTTTTTAAGTCTATTTACCCATTACTATAACTGTTTTTATTAAACTGATAGTAACATGATCTCAAACTCATTCTACTGAGAACAAGAAATTAAAAAAAATTCTGTATTTTCCTGCCTCCCTCTCCCACTCTCAATTATTTATATGCCTTCTTTTATAATTTTGTGTTTATTTTATTTGTAATTCATGAGTTATCACCTTTCCAGTTGTGAGTTTCTCATTTATGTAGAATCCTGCTTCTTTTCTATTTAGAGTAGAACTTTCAATATTTCTTTTAGCATGGGCTTAGTGTTGCTAATCTCTGTAGTTTTTTCTTGTCTGTGAAATTCTTTGTCTCTCCTTCTATCCTAAAGGATAGCCTTGCTGGATAAAGTATACTAGTCTGCATCTTTTTTTCATTCAGGGCTTTGAATATATTTTGCCACTCCCTTCTGGCCTGTAGTGTTTGTGTAGAGAAATCAGCTGAAAGTCTTATGGCGGTTCCCTTGTAACTCCCTCTTTGCTTTTCTCTTGCTGACTTTAGGATCATTTCTTTATCCTTGATTCTGGCCATCATGATTATGATATGTGTTGGTGTGGGTCTTTTTGGGTTCTTCCTGTTTGGGACCCTCTGAGCTTCGTATACTTGGATATCTGATTCCTTCTTTTGTTTGGGAAGTTTTCAGTCATGATTTCTTCAAAAACCTTTTCAATCCCCTTTGATCTTTCTCCCCCTTCTGGGACCCCTATTATGGGAAGATTGGGATGCTTTATATTATCCCATAGGTCCCTTATGTCATTTTCATTTATTTTAATTTGTTTATCTTGTAGCTCTTCTCATTGGGTGCTTTCTATTGTCCTGTCTTCTAGGTCACTAATTTGTTCCTCTGCATTTTCTAGTCTGGTTTGCTCAGCCATTAGATCACTCCTCATCTAAGTCAATGAGTTTATCAATTCTACTTGGATCTTCTTTATAGCTTCAATTTCATTTTTGGCATATTTTATTTCTCTAAACAGTATCTCTTTTAGTTCCCTCAATATTTTGATAACTCCTTTTTTGAAATGTTGATCAATTAGTCTATCAATGTCTATTTCATTGATTTTCTTTCAGGGTATTTCTCTTGGTCTTTTAATTGGGGATGCTTTCTCTGCTTCTTCATCATGCTCATGCCTCTCTGGCACTGTGTTTTATGGAGTATCAGTTATCTATTGTGGTCCTTAAGGAGTTTATCTATCTAATGCCTATGTAGGAATAAGACTTAGAAAAAAAAGAGAGAAAGAATTTTAAAAGAATGAAAAAAAGGTTTTAAAAGAGTGTATAATGAATGATAGAACAGGAAGTTGAAGCAGAATAGCAATCGGGTTGAGATGTCATTTAAAAACCTTTAAAAAAGGAGAAAAGTGGAAAAGATGTATCTGAAACCTGTGTGTAATCAATAACAGGACACCAAAGCCAAGAGAAATAAAAATGAATTAAGAAGTAAATATTAAAAGGGTGATAGAAAATAGAACAGGTAAAAACAGATTTAAAAAAACAAAAAAGGAGGGGCTCAGTGTTCTCCTGTAGACTGTGTGCTTTTGATGTGAGATCTTTCTGTCTTTATCCTGTTTTGGAAGCTCAGCTTGCTGTTTCCAGAGGCCCTCCATTGGCACCCTTGTCTGTGCTGCTCCCAGTGCCTGTCAGCAAGCAGATTATGCCTCCTCCCAACACTGAGTCAGGTGCAGCTCTCCTTTGCTATGGGTGGGCATGTCACTGCCCCTCCCAATGCCACAGTCAGATTTTGCAGACTGGCCAGGTAGAAGGGTGGGTCACTGCCCCTCCCAGCACTGTGGTCAGGGGCTGTGTTCCTGCCCAAAAGTCAGGGGCCACCCTCCTTCTCCTGGTGCCAGTCACTTTGCTGCTTTCTGCTGCTGTGCTCTCCACCTGGGTCGGTGCTCCACAGGTGGGCTCAGGGAAGACTGAGGAACATCCCTGTCCCTGCATTGGTATATCTAGAAACAATTATTCTGATTTCTCAGCATGTTTCCTAGAGCTGGTTTCAAGGGCAAGGAGCTTTGCCCTGTAAAAATTGTGTTAGAGCGAGTGTCTCCCCTTAGATATGTAGGTAGCATAATTCCCTTAACACAGAAATCCAGTGTTCCCATCAAGCTCGGTAAAGGATGGCTTTCACACACATTAACATCCCAGAATGGAGTATGTGGAAAGGCATTCTTTCATTTACCAGAAATGGAAATTTTACATCTAGAAACACTTACTCAGATTTCTAAGCATGTTGCCTAGAGCCGGTTTAAAGGGAAAGTCTGTTTGCACTGGAAAACCGAGTTGGAACCTGTGACTACCAATAGATGTGTAAGTAGTGTTGTTCCCCTAACACAGTAACAATGTGTTACCAACAAGCTAGTTGAAGGACGGCTTCACACACATTCGGATCCCAGAATGGAGCATTTGGAGATGCATTCTTTCTTCTAGCTGAATCGGCATTGGTATATCTAAAAAACACTTTCTCTGATTTCTCAGAATGTTTGCCAGATCTGATATCAAAGGAAAGGAGTTTTTGCTGGAAAACAGAGTTGGAGCGATTGCCTCCTCATAGATATGTAAGTAGTGTAGTTCTCCTAACACAGAAACACTGTGATTCATTAAAGCTAGGTGAAGGACACCATCCACACATTCACATCCCAGAATGGATCATGTGGAGAGGAGTTCTTTCATTTAGCGTAAAAGGTAAGGTTACATCAACAAAAACTTACTCTCTTTTCTTAACATGTTTCCTAGAGCCGGTTTCAAGGTAAAGGCAGTTTGAACTGTTAAACAGACTTGGAGCCACTGCCACCCCATAGATACGCATGTAGATTACTTTGGCTAACCCAGAAACCATCTTCTCCCAACAAATTATTTGAAGGACGGCTTCCACACACATTCAGATCCCTATATGGAGCATGTGGAGAGGCACTCTTTCATCTAGCATAAAGGGCATAGGTACATCTAGAAACACTTACCTGATAACTCAGCATGTTTCCTAGAGCCAATTTTAAGAGAAAGGCAGTTCGCACTGAAAAACAGATTTGGAGCGAGTGCCTCCAGATAGGTCAGTTGCATAGTTCCTCTAACACAGAACACCTGTTTTCCCAACAAGCTATTTGAAGGAAGACTTCCAGACACATTCGGATCCCAGAGTGGAGCATGTAGGGAGGAGTTCTTACACCTAACATAAAGGGCATGGGTACATCTAGAAACACTTACTCTGTTTTCTCAGCATGTTTCCTAGGGGAGGTTTCAAGGGACAGGCAGTTTGTGCTGGAAAACCGAGCTGGAGACAGGGCTTCCCCAAAGATATGTAAGTAGCATTGTTCTGCTAACCTTAAAACCCTGTGTTACCCACTAGCTAGGGGAAGGATGTCTTATATGAACACTTACTCTGCTTTCTCAGCATGTTTCCTAGAGTTGGTTTCAAGGGAAAGTCACTTTGCACTGGAAATCCAATTTGGAGCGATTGCCTCCTGAAAGATAGGTAAGTTGCATAGTTCCCCTAACACAGAATTCCTGTGTTCCAAACAAGCTAGTTTAAGGCCGACTTCCACACACATTCGGATCCCACAATGAAGCATGTGGAGAGGAGTTCTTTCATTTAGCATAAAGAGTATGGGTACATCTAGCAATAAATTTTCTGATTTCTCAGCATGTTTCAAAGGAAAGGCAGTTTGCTCCAGAAAACTGATTAGAAGCAAGTGCCTCCCCATGGATATATAAGTAGTGTAGTTCTCATGCCACAGAAACCCTGTGTTCAAAGCAAGCTAGATGAAGGATGGCTTTCACACACATTAGGATCCCAGAATGGAGCATGTGGAGATTCGTTCTTTCTTCTAACATAAAGGGCATAGGTATCTAAAGATACAGTTAGTCTTAATTCTCCACATATTTCCTAGAAGCTGTTTCAAGGGAAAGAAGATAGCACTGGAAAACCGAGTTGGACTGAGTGCCTCCAGATGGATTTGTAAATAGAGTATTCCCCTAACACAGAAACTCTGTGTTCCCAACAAACTAGTTGAAGAATAGCTTACATACACATTTGGATCTCAGAATGAAACATGTAGAGAGGCATTAAGTTCATCTAGCATTTAGAGGATTGGTACATTTAGAAACAATGACTCTGAATTCTTAGCATGTTTCATAGGGCCTGTTTCAAGAGAAAGGTAGTTTGTGCAGGAAAACAGTTTTGGAGCGAGTGCCTCCCATCAATCTGTAGGTAGCGAGTTCCTCCAACACAGAAACAATGTGTTCCCATCAAACTTGGTTAAAGATATCTTCCAAACATATTCAGATAACAGAATGGAACGTGTGGAGAAGAGTTCTTTCGTCTAGCTCAAAGGGCATGGGTACGTCTGGAAACAATTACCCTGATTTCTCAGCATGTTTCCCAGAGCCGGGTTAAAAGGAAAGGCAGTTTACTCTGGAAAAGCAAGTTGCAATGTGTGATTCCCCATATGCTTGTAAGTTGTAAAGCTCCACTAACACAGAAAATATGTGTTCCCAACAAGCTAAGTGAAGGACAGCTTCCACACACACTCGGATCCCAGATAGGAACATGTGGAGAGGCGTTCATTCATGTAGCATAAAGGGCATGATTAGATTTAAAAACCATTACTCTGATTTCCCAGCAAGTTTCCTTGAGCTGGTTTCAAGGGAAAGGAATTTTGATCCGGAAAACTGTGTAGGAGTGATTGCCTCCCAATTGGTCTCTAAGTAACATTGTTCCCTTAATACAGTAACTATGGTTTTCCACCAAGCTAGATTAAGGAAGTCTTCCCAACATTCGGTTCCCAAAATGGAACATGTGGAGAAGCGTTCATTCATCTAGCCGAAAGGCATGTGTACATTTAGAAACACTTACTCTGAATTCTCAGCATGTTTTCTGGAGCCGGTTTCAAGGAAAAGGCTGTTTTCCCTGGAAAACCGAGTTGGAGCTTTTGCCTCCCCATACGTATGTAACTTGTGTAGTTCCCCTAACTCAGAATCTCTGTGTTCCCAGCCAGAAAGTTGATGGACGGCTTCCACATACATTCATATTCCAGAATGGAACATGTGGTGAGGTGTTAATTCATCTAGCAGAAAGGGAATGTATACATCTAGATACACTTTGATTTCTTAGAATGTTTCCTAGAACAGATTTCGAGGGAAAGGCAGTTTGCCTGGAAAACAGAGTTGGAGCAAGTGCCTATATATAGGTTTGTAAGTAGAGTAGTTCCCACAACGCAGGAACTCTGTCTTCATAAGAAGCTAGGTGAAGGAGGCCTTACACCCACATTTGGATCCCAGAATAGAACTTGTGGAGAAGTGTTCATTCATCTTGCACAAAGGGCTTGGGTACATCTTACACAAATACTCAGATTTCTCAGCATGTTTCCTAGAGCCGGGTTCAATGGAACAGCAGTTTGTGCTGGAAAACATAGTTGGAGCTCCTGCACCCCCATATGTATTAATGTAATGTAGTTACTTTAACACAGAAGCTATGTGTTAAGAACAAACTATGTGAAGGATGGCTTGCACACATATTCCGAACCAAATATGGAACTCGTGGACTGGCATTCTTTCATCTAGCACAAAGGGCATCTGTACAGCTATAAACACTCTGAATTCTCAGCCTGTTTCCTAGAACCAGTTTTAAAGGAAAGGCAGTTTGCACTTCAAAACCGAGTTGGAGTAATTGCCACGACATACATATGTAAGTAGCGTAGTTCGGCAAACTTCAAAACACTGTGTTCCCAAAAAAATATTTGAAGGAAGGCTTCCACAAATATTCATATCCCAGAATGGAGCTGTGGAGAAGCATTCTTTCATCTAGCATAAAGGTCATGGGTATATCTAAGAACACTTACTCTGATTTCTCAGCATGTTTCTCACAGCCGGTCTCAAGGGAAAGGCACTTTGCAATTCAAAACCGAGTTCGAGCGAGTGTCTCCCAATAGAAATGTAAGTAGCTTAGTTCCCCTAACACAGAACACCTGTGTTTCCAACAAGCTAGTTGAAGGGCGGCTTCCACACACATTCGGATCCCAGTATGGAGCAAATGGAGAGGCTTTCTTTCATCTAGCATAAAGGGCATGATTACATCTAGAAATACTTACACTTATTTCTCAGTTGGTTTTACTTTTACTTACACATTTCTACAGTTGGTTCCACGGGAAAGGCAGTTTGCCTGGAAAACCATCTTGGAGCAAGTGACTCCTCATAGATAGGTAAGTAGTGTAGTTCCCATAAAACAAGACACATGTGTTCCAAACAAACTAATTTAGCAGGACATCCACGCAGATTTAGATCACAGAATGGAGAATGTGGAGAGGCATTCTTTCATCTACTATAAAGAGCTTGGGTATATCTAGAAACAAATTTTCTGATATTTCACCATGTTTCCTAGAGTCGGTTTCAACAGAAAGGCAGTTTGCATTGGAAAACAGTATTGGAGCTAGTGCCTCCCCATAGATAATTAAGTAGAATACTTCCCCTAACATAAAAACCTGGTATTCCCAAAAAGCTGGATGAAGGACGACTTCCACACACATTAGGATTCCAGAATGGAGCATGGGGATAGCCATTCTCTCATCTAGCATAAAGAGCATGGGTATATCTAGAAACACGTACTCTGATTTCTCAGCATGTTTCCTAGGGCCGTTTTCAAGGGAAAGGAAGCTTGTGCAGGAAAAACTAGTTGGAGCAAGTCACTCCCCATAAATAGGTAAGTAGCATAACTCCTTTAACACAGAACACCTGTGTGACCAACAAACTTTTGAGAACAGCTTCCACACACATTCAGATCCCAAATGGAGCATGTGGAGAGGCGCTATTTCATCTAGCATAAAGAGAATGGTTACATCTAGAAAAACTTACTGTGATTTCTCAGCATGTTTCCTAGAGCCTTTTTAAAGGGAATGGCTGTTTGCTCTGGATATATGAGTTGAAGTAAATGCCTCCCCATAGATATTTAAGTTGTGCAGTTCCCAGAACACAGATCAACTCTGTTCCCAACAAGCTATATGAAGGAAGGCTTCCACACTCATTTGGATCCCAGAATGGAGCATGTGGAATGCCGTTCTTTCATCTAGCATAAAAGGCATGGGTATATATAGAAACACTTAGTCTGATTTCTCAGCATATTTCCTAGAGCTGTTTCAAGGGATAGGCCATTTGCATTAGAAAACCTAGTTGGAGCGAGTGCCTCCCAATATATAGGTAAGAAGCGTAATTCCCGTAACTCAGAATACCTATGTTCCCAACAAATTAGTTGAAGGACGGCTTCCACACACATTCAGATGCCAAAATGGAGCATGTGGAGAGTCGTTCTTTCTTCTATCATAAAGGGCATGTGTAAATCTAGTAATACTTACTCTGATCCCTCATGTTTCCTAGAGTCGGTTTGCAGTGAAAGGCAGTTTGCGATGGAAAATTGAGTACAATCACAGATATTTATGTAGCGTAGTTCAGTTAACCCAGGAACACTGTGTTAACAATAAACAACCTGAAGGACAGCTTCCACACACATTGAGATCTCAGATATGAGCATGTGGAGAATGGTATATTCATCCAGCATAAAGGACCTGGCTACAAGTAGAAACAATGACACTGATTTAATAAAATGTTTCCTTCAGCCGGTTTCCAAGTAAAGTCAGTGTGCACTGGAAAGCCGAGCTGGAGTGCCTCCCCATAGATATGTAAGTAGCATAGTACCCCCTCATCAAAAACTCGGTTTTCCAAACAAGGTAGGTGAAGGATGGCTTCCACACACATTCAGATCTGAGAATGGGACAAGAACAGAGGCATTGCTGCACCTAGCATCAAGGGCTGGGCATCATCTATAAACACTGACTGTGATTTCTCAGATGTTTCCTAGAGTCACTTTGGAAGGAAAGGCAGTTTGTGCTGGGAAAATGAGTAGGAGGAGCTGCTTCCCGTAGAAATGTAAGTTGCTTTGTTCCCCTCAAGCATAAGTTATATGTTCCCAACAAGGTAGGATAAGGACGATTTCTACACATATTCAGATCTGAGAATGGAACAAGAAGAGAGGCGTTGCTGCATGTAGTATCAATGGCTGGGGAATATCTGGACACACATACTGTGATTTCTCAGCATGTTTCCTAGAGCTGGATTGTAAGCAAAGGCAGTTTGCACTGGAAAACCGAGTTGGAGTGAGGGCCCCCCCATGGATATGTAAGTAGCGTAGTTCCCCTCAAGCAGAAACTCTGTTTTCCCAAGAAGGTAGGTGAAGGACTGCTTCCACACACATTCAGATCTGAGAATCTAATAAGGCAAGTGGTGTTGCTGCATATAGCATCAATGCCTGGGGACATCTAAAAACACTGACTGTGTTATCTCAGCATGTTTCGTAGAGTCGGTTTGCAGGGAAAGGCTGTTTGCGTGGGAAAACTGAGTAGGAGCGAGTGCCTCCCTATTGATATGTAAGTAGTATAGTTCACCTCAAGCAGAATGTCTGTATTCCCAACAAGGTATTTGTAGGATGGCTTCCAAACACATTTAGATCTGAAAATTGAATAAGAAGAGAGGTATGCTACATCTAGCATCGAGGGTTGCAGGACATTTAGAAACACTTACTGTGATCTCTCAGCATGTTTCTTAGAGCTGGTTTGCAAGGAAAAGTTCTTTGCACTGGAAAATCAAGTTGCAGCAAGGGCTTGTCCATAGAGATTTAAGTCACATAGTTCCCCTCAAGCAGAAACGCTGTGTTCCAACAATTTATTTGAAGGAGTGCTTCCACACACATTCAGATCTGAGAATGGAACAAGGAGAGAGGTTTTGCTGCATCGAGCATTAAGGTTGGGGAACTTCTAGAAACACTGTCTTTGATATACCAGCATGTTTCCTAGAGTCGTTTTGCAAGGAAAGGCAGTTTCCACTGGAAAAGAGAGTTGGAATGAGGGCCTCCCCCTAGATATGTAAGTCACATAGTTCCCCTCAAGCAGAAACTCTGTGTTCCCGACAAGTTAGTGAAGACGGCTTCCACTTACATTCAAATCTGAGACCCGAACAAGGAGACAGGCATTACTGCATCTAGCATCATGTGGTGGGGAACATATAGAAACACTGACTGTGATTTCTCAGCATGTTTCCTGGAGCCGGTTTGCAAGAAAAAGTAATTTCCAATGGAAAGCCAGTTGGAGCAAGTGTCTCCCAATCAATATGGTAGTAGTGTCAAGCAGAAACTTTGTGTTCTCAACAAGGAAGGTCAAGGATGGCTTCCTCACACATTAAGATCTGAGAATGGAACAATGAGAGAGGCGTTGCTGCATCTAGCATCGAGGGCTGCAGGATATCTAGAAACACTGACTCTGATATATCAGCATGTTTCTTAGAGCTAGATTACAAGGAAAGGTAGTTTGGACTGAAAATCGATTTCCAGTGATGGCTTCCACATAGATATTTAAGTCACATATTTTCCCTCAAGCAGAAACTTTTGTTCCCTACAAGGTAGCTGAAGGAAGGCTTCCTCACACACTCAAACCTGAGAATGGAAAAAGGAGAGAGGTGTTTCTGCATTTAACATCAAGTGCTGGAGGACAGCAAGAACCACTGACTTTGACTCTCAGCATGTATCCTGGATCTGGATTGCAAGGAAAGTATTTTGCGCTGGAAAACCAGGTGGGAGTGAGTCCCTTTGAATAGCTATGCAAGTCACATAGTTTCCTGCAAACTGAAAATCTGTGTTCCCAACAAGGAAGGTGAAAGAAGGCTTCAAACACATTCAGATCTGAGAATGGAACAAGGCGAGAGCATTGCTGCATCTAGATCAAGGATTGGGGGACATCTAGAAACATTGACTCAGATATATCAGCATGCTTCCTAGATCCCCTTTGCAAGGAAAGGCCACTTGCATGGGAAATCTGAGTATGAGCGAGTGCCTACCAAGAGATATGTAAGTCGCTTAGTTCCCCTTAAGCAGAAACTCTGTGTTCTCAACAAGGTAAATGAAGTACGGCTTCCATACACATTCAGATCTGAGAATGGAACAAGGAGAGAGGCATTGCTGCATCAAGCATCAAGGGCTGTGGGACATGTAGGAAGAATGACTGTCATTTCTCAGCATGTTTCCTAGTGCCAGTTTACAAGGAAAGACAGTTTTCACTGGAAAACCGAGTTGGAGAGAGTGCCTCCCCATATATATGTAAATAGTACAGTTCACCTCAAGCAGAATGTCTATGTTCCCAACAAGGTAGGTGAAGGGCTGCTTCCATACACATTCAGATTTGAGAATGGAACAAGGACAGAGGCGTTGTTGCATCTAGCATTAAGGGCTGGGTGACACCAAGTAAGAATGACTGTGATCTCTCAACATTTTTCCTAGAACATGTTGGCAAAATAAGACAGTTTGCAATGGAAAGCCGAGTTGGAGTGAAAGCCTCCCAATAGATATGTAATTAGCATGTTTCGTCTCAAACAGTAAGTCTGGGTTCCCAACAAGCTAGTTGAAGTAAAGCTGCAACACACATTCATATCTGAGAATGGAACAGGGAGAGTGGCATTGCTGCATCTAGAATTAAGGGCTGGGGGACATCTAGAAACACTGACTGTGATCTCTCAGCATGTTTCATAGAGCTGGTTTGCAAGAAAAGGCAGTTTCTGCTGTAAAAGCAGTTAGAGCATGTATCTCCCAAAACACATGGAAGTAGTGTACTTCCCCACAAACAGAAACTCTGTGTTCCCAACAAGGATGGTCAAGGATGGCTTCCTCACACATTCAGATCTGAGAATGGAACAAGGATAGAGGCGTTGCTGCATTTAGCATCAGGGGCTGGATACATCTCACAACACTTACTTTGATTTCTCCACATGTTACCAAGAGCCAGTTTGCAAGGAAATGCATTTTGCATTAGAAAACCGAGTTGGAAAGAGTGCCTCCCAATAGATATGGAAGTAGTGTTATATCCCTGAAGGAGAAACTGTGTTCCCAACAAGTATTTGAAGAAAGGCTTCCACACACATTCAGATCTGAGAATGGAAGAAGTAGAGAGGCTTTGCTGCATCTATATGCATCTGTAAGCTAGATGAAACAATGCCTCTCCACATGCTTCATTTTAGAATCTGCATTTTTGTGGAAGCCATCCTTCTCTTAGCTTGTTGGCAACATGGAGATTCCGGTTATGAGAACTATGCTACTTATATATCTATAGGCATGCATTGACCAATCTCAGTTTTACAGCCAAAGTGCCTTTCCCTTATAACATGTTCTAGAAAACATACTGAAAATTCATTGTAAGTGATTCTACATGTAACCATGCTGTTTATGCTAGATGATTCAATGGCTCTCCCCATGCTCCATTCTGGGATGCGTATGAATGTGGAAGACCTCCTTCACCTAGCTTGTTTGGCACTCAGAGTTTCTGTGTTAGGAGAACTAAGCTACATTCCTATCAATGATGAGGCACTGACACCAAGTCTGTTTTCCAGCATAAAACTCCTTTCTTGGAAATCGGGCCTAGGAAACATGCGGAGAAATCTGAGTAATTGTTTCTAGAAATACTCGTGCCCTGTATGCTAGATGTAAGAACGCATTTCCACATGCTCCGTAATGGGACCCAAATGTGTTTGGAAGCCATAGTTCACCTAGCTTTTTGAGAACAAAGATTTTCTGTGTTACAGGAAAAATGCCACCTAAATATCTATGGGGAAGCACTTGCTCGAACTCAGTTTTCCAGGGCAAACTGCCTGTCCTTTAAGAAAGGCACTAGGAAACATGCGGAGAAATCAGTGTATATGTTTCTAGATATACCCAAGAAATGTATGCTTAATGAGTGAATGCCTCTCTGCATGTTTCTTTCTGCAATCCGAATGTGTGTAGAAGCCATTCTTTACCTGTCTTGTAGGGAACAGAGAGTTTCTGTGTTAGGGGACTGAACCACTTACATATATATAGGGAGGCACTCACTCTAACTCGGTATTCCTGCGCAAATTTCCTTAAACTTGAAAACTGCTCTAGGAAACATGCTGAGAAATCAGAGTATGTGTTTTAGAGATAACCATTTCCTGTAGGTTAGATTAATGAACGCCTGTCCACATGCTCCATTCTGGGATCAGAAACTGTGTGGACACCATCTTTCACCTAGCTTGTTGGGAACACAGAGTTACTGGGCTAGGGCATCTATGCTATTACACACCTATGGGCATGCACTCATTCCAGCTTGGTTTTCCAATGAAAATTGTCTTTCCCTTGAATCTGGCTCCAGGAAACATGCTGAGAAATCAGAGTAAGGGTTTCTGGATGTGCCCATGCCCTGTATGCTAGATGTAAGAACACATCTCCACATGCTCCATTGTGGGATCTGAATGTGTGTGGATGCTGTCCTCCACCTAGATTGTTGGTAACACAGAGTTTCTGGGCTAGGGGATCTACACTACTTGCATACCTATGGGTATTCACTCGCCCCAACTTGGTGTTCCAGCACAAAATGCTTTTCCCTTTAAACTGACACTAGGGAACATGCTGAGAAGTCATAGTAAGTGTTTCTAGATGTACACATTCCATATACACTGGATGAATGAACACCTCTCCACATGCTCCATTATGGTATCCGAGTATTTGAAGAAGCCATCCTTCACCTAGCTTGTTGGGAAAACATAGATTCTGGGTTAGGGGAACTACGCTACTTACATACCATTGTGTAGGCAGCCCTCAACTATTTTTCCCAGAAAAAACTGTCTTTCTCTTAACCCAGCACAAGGAAACATGGTGAGATTTCAAGGTAATTGTTCCTACTTGTACCCATGCCCTGTATCCTAGATGAATGAAGGTCTCTCCACATGCTCTCTTCTGCGATCTGAATGTGTGTGGAAGCCATCCTTCACCTAACTTGTTGGTAACACAGAGTTTCTGTGTTAGGGGTACTACGCTACTTACATACCTATAGGGAGGCAGTTGCTTCAACTCGGTTTTCCAGCACAAAGTGTCTTTCCCTTCGAACCGGCTCTAGGACAGATGCATAGGAATCAGAGTGTTTCTATATATAACCATGCCATGTATGCTATTTGAATGAATGCCTCCCCACATCCTCTATTCTTAGATTGCAATAGGTTTGGAAACAATCCTTCACCTAACTTGTTGGGAACACAGAGTTTCTATGTTAGGGTAACAACGCCACTTACATATCTGTGGGCAGGAACTCGTTCGAACTCAGTTTTCCAGGGCAAACGGCCTTTCCTTTGACATCGGCCCTAAGAAGCATCTTGAGTTATCAGAGTATGTGTTTCTAGATATAACAATTAAATGTATGATAGACGAATGAACGCCTCTCTACATGCTCCATTCTGGGATCTGAATATGTGTGGCAGCTGTTCTTCATCTAAATTATTGAGAACTCTAAGTTCCTGTGTTAGGGGATCTACTCTGCTTACATATCAATGGGGAGATAATTACTCCAACTCGCTTTTCCAGGGCAAACTTCCTTTCCTTTGAAACCGGCTCTTGGAAAAATGCTGAGAAATCAGTATTTCTAGATGTACCCATGCCCTGTATACTAGATGAATGAACGCTTTTCCACATGCTCCATTTTGGGATCCGAATGTGTGTGGAAGCTGTCCTTCACCTAGCTTGTTGTGAACACATACTTTCTGTGTTTTGGGAAATAGACTACTTATATACCTATGGGCATGCACTTGATCCAACCAGGTTTTCCAATGCAAACAGCCTTTCCTTTGAAACCTGTTTTAGAAAACATGATGAACGGTCAGAGTAAGTGTTCCTACATGTCCCCATGACCTGTATGCTAGATGAATGAATTGATCTTGCCGTGCTCCATTCTGGGATCTGTATGGCTGTGGAAGACTTCCTTCACTGAGCTTGTTGGGAACACAGAATTTCTGTGTTAGGAGAACTCAGCTATATTCATACCTATGGGGAGACACTGGCTCCACATCAGTTTTCCAGTGCAAAATGCCTTTCCTTTAAAATCGGGTTCAGGAATCATGCTGGTAAATCAGAGTAAGTGTTTCTAGATATATTCATACTTTGAATGCTACATAAATGAATGCCTTTCCACATGCTCCATTCTAGGATCTGAACGTGTGTGGAAGCCATCCTTCACCTAGCTTGATTGCAATACAGAGTTTCTATCTTAGGGGAACTCCACTACTTACATACCTATGGAGAGGCACTCCCTCCACTCAGTTTTCCATCGCAAACTGCCTTTCCCTTGAAAACGGCTCTATGAAGGATGCTGAGAAATGAGAGTAAGTGTTTCTAGATATACCCATGTGATGTATGCTAGTTGAATAAACGCCTCCCCACATACTTCGTTCTTAGATCCCTATATATTTGGAAGCCATCCTTCACCTAGCTTGTTGGGAACACAGAGTTTCTGGCTTAGGGAAACCATGCTACTTACATATCAATGGGGAAGCACTCACTCCAACTCGGTTTTCCAGTGCAAACTATCTTTCCCTTGAAACTGGTTCTAAGAAACATGCTGAGAAATCAGAGTAAGTGTTTCTAGATGTACTCATACCCTGTATGCTAGATGAATGAATGCCCTTCCACATGCTCCATTCTGGGATTCGAAAGTGTGTGGTAGTAGTTCTTTACCTAGATTGTTGGGAACATATAGTTTATTGGTTAGGATATCTACACTACTTATATTATTATGGAAAGGCACTCGCTCCACTGTTTTCCATTGCAAACCACCTTTCCCTTGAAAACGGCTCTATGAAAGATGCTGAGAAATGAGAGTAAGTGTTTCTAGATATATCCATGTGATGTATGCTAGTAGAATGAATCCCTCCCCAAATATTCCATTCTTAGATCCCTATGTAATTGGAAGCTGTCCTTCACCTAGCTTGTTGGTAACACAGAGATTCTGTATTAGGGGAACTGTGCTACTTACATACCTATGTGGAGGCACCCGCTATAACTCAGTTTTCCAGTGCAAACTGCATTTCCCCTGAACCCAGCTCTAGGGAACATGCTGAGTGTTTCTAGATGTACCCATGCCCTGTATGCTAGATGAATGAACGCCTCTCCACATACTACATTCTGGGATCAGAATGTGTGTGGAAGCCATCCTTCACCTAGATTGCTGGGATCACAGTTTCTGTTCTAGGGAAAGTAATCTACCTACATATCTATGGGAAGGAACTGGCTCCAACTGTGTTTTCCAGCACAAAATACATTTTGCTTGAAACTGGCTGTATGAAACTTGCAGAGATATCAGAGTAAGTGTTTCTAGACATATTCATGCCCTGTATGCTAGATGAAGGAGTGTCTCTCCACATACTACACTCTGGGATCCAAATGTATGTGGAAGCCATCCTTCACCTAGCTTGTTGGGGACATGGAGTTTCTGTCTTAGGGGAATTACACTACTTATATATTTATGGGTAGGCACACGCTGCAACTCGTTTTTTCAGCACAAACTGTCTTTCCATTACTACCGGCTTTAGGATAAACGCTGAGAAATCAGAGAGTGTTTCTACATGGACTCATGCCCTGTATGCTAGATGAATGAAGGCATCTCCACATGGTTCATTCTGGGATCTGAATGTTTGTGGAAGATGTCCTTCATCTGGATTGTTGGGAACACAGATTTCTGTGTTCAGGGATTTACACTTCTTACAAATCTATATGAAGGCACATACTCCAACTTGGTTTTCCTGTGCAAATTGCCTTTCCCTTGAAAACGGTTCTAGGAAAGATGCTGAGAAATCAGATAAGTGTTTCTAGATATACCCATGCCATGTATGCTAGTTGAAATAACTCATACCCACATACTCCAATGTTAGTTCCCAACATGTTTTGAAGCAATCCTTCAACTAGCCTGTTGGGAACCCAGAGTTTCTGGTTAAGGAGAGCAACACCATTTACATATATGTGGGCAGGCACTGGACCGAAGTCAGTTTTCCAGCACAAATGGACATTCCTTTGATATCGGCTCTATGAAACATATTGAGAAATCAGAGTATGTGTTTCTAGATATAACCATTACCTGTACGATAGATGAATGAACGCATCTCCACATGCTCCACTCTGTAATCTGAATGTGTGTGTATGCAATCTATGACTTGCTTGTTGTGAACACTAAGATTCTGCGTTAGGGGAACTACACTACTTACATACCTGTTTGGAGTCACTCATTCCTTCTCTGTTTTCCAGCACAAACTGCCTTTCCCTTGGAAATGTCACTAGGCAACATGCTGAGAAATCGTAGTAAGTGTTTCTAGTTATACCTATGCCCTGTATGCTAGACAAATGAACACCTCTTCACATGATCCATTCTAGGATCCGAATGTGTTTGGAAGCCATCCTTCACCTAGTTTGTTCGGAACACAGACTGTCTGTGGTTGGGGAAAAACTCTACTTACATACCTATGAGTATGCACTCTCTCCAACTCGGTTTTCCAGCACAAATTGCCTTTCTCTTGAAACTTGCTCCAGGAAACATGCTGAGCAATCAGGATAAGGGTTTCTAGATGTACACCTGCCCCTTGTGCTAGATGAATGAACACTCCTTCACATTTTCCATTTTGAGTTTCTAATCTGTGTGGAAGCAGTCCTTCACCTACCTTGTTGTTAACATGGAGTTTCTGGGATAGGGGCACTGGCCAAACTGTATATATAAGGGAAGGCTCTCGATCCAACTCGACTTACCAGCACAAACTGCCTTTACATTGAAACCGGCTCAAAGAACCATTCCGAGAAGCAGGGTATGTATTTCAAGATACATCTTTCCATTTTGAGCTACGTTAGAGAATGCTTCTTGTCATGTTCCATTCTGGGATCCAAATGTGTGCGTAAGCTAACCTTCACAAACCTTGTTGTGAACACAGAGTTACTGGGTTAGAGTCACTGGCCTACCTATATATATTAGGGGAGAGCCTCACTCCAAGTCATTTATTAGCACAAACTGCCTTTACCTTGAAACTGACTATAGGAAACATGCTGAGAAATCAGGGTAATTGTTTCTAGATGTACACTTGCTCTCTGTGCTAGATAAATGAATGTTTCTCCACATTTTCCATTCTGACATTCGAATGTGTGTGCAAGCCCTCCTCACATACCTTGTTCAGAACACAGAGTTTCTGTATTAAGGGCACTAGGCTACTTATATATATGAGGAGGCACTCACTCCAATTCAATTTTCCAGCGCAAACAGCCTCTACCTTGAAACTGGCTCGATGAAACATGCTGAGAAATCAGGCAAAGTATTTCCACGTGTAACCTTGCCCACTCTGCTAGAATGAAAGAATGCTTCTGTGATCCTAATGTGTGCAGAAACCGTGATTCACATACCTTGATCCGAACACAGAGTTTCTGGTTTTGGGGCACTGGCTTCCCTATATATATTAGGGGAGGCACATACTCCAACTTAGTTTTCCATTGCAAACTGCCTTTACCTTGAAACCTACTCTAGGCAACATGCTTAGAAATGAGGGTAAGTGTTTCCAGATGTACACTTGCCCTTTGTGCTAGATGAATGAATGCTTCTCCACATGTTCCATTCTGGGAACTGAATGTGTGTGGAAGATGTCCTTTACCTAGCTGGTTGGGAACACAGAGGTTCTCGGTTAGGGGCACTGGCCAACCTATGTATATTGTGGGAGGTACTTATCCCAACTCAGTATTCCATTGCAAACTGCCTGTACCTTGAAACTGACTGTAGAAAGCATGTTGAGAAATCAGGGTAACTCTTTCTAGATGTACCATTTGCCTTTGTGCTAGATGAATGTACGATTCACCTAATGTTCCATTTTGGGATCCAAATGTGTGTGGAAGTCATTCTTCACCTGTGTTGTTTGTAGCTCACAGTTTTTCGGTTAGTGACACTGGCCTACCTATATATGTAAGGGGAGACAATTGCTCCAACTTGATTTTCCAGTGCAAAAGCCTTTACCTTGAAACCTGCTCTAGGAAATATGCTGAGAAATCATGGTTAGTATTTTCAGAAGTATTCTTGCCCTTTGTGCTAGCTCAATGAATGCTTCTCCACGTGTCACATTCTGGGATCCAAATGTATGTGTAAGCCACCCTTCACCTACCTTGTTGGGAAAAAAGGGTTTCTGGGTTAGGGGTAATGGTCTACCTGTAATAAAAGTGGAGTGAATCACTCCAACTCGGTTTTCCAGCACAAACTGTGTTTACATTGAAACCATCCCTAGAAATCATGCTGAAAAATCAGGGTAGGTTTTTCTAGAGGTACTCTTGCACTTTCTGCTTGATGAATGAACACTTCTGCACATCTTTATTTCTGGGGTCAGACTGTGTTTGGAAGCAGCCTTTCACCTACTTTATTCTAAATGCAGTGTTTTTCGGTTAGTTGCATTGGCCTACCTATATATAGAAGGGGAGGCACTCACTCTAACTTGGTTTTCCAGAGCAAACTGCCTTTACATTGAAACCCACTCTAGGAAGCATGCTGAGAAGTCAAGGTACTTGTTTCTAGATGTATATTTGCCCTTTGTGCTAGCTGAAAGAAAGCTTCTCCACATGTTCCATTCTAGCATCCGAATGTGTGTGTGTAAGGCAACCTTCACCTACCTTGTTCAGAACACAGAGTTTCTGGTTTAGAGGCACTGGCCTACCTCTGTATGTAAAAAGGGGAGTGACTCTCTCCAACTTAGTTTTCCAGCAAAATTGCGTTTACTTTGAAACCCTCTCTAGGAACCATGTTGAGAATTCAGGGTGTTTCTAGATATGTCCACGCCCTTTCTGCTGCAAGAATGAACGCTTTTCCACTTGTTCCATTCTGGGATCTGAAAGTGTGTAGAAGCAGTCTTTCACCTACACTTTTGTGAAAATAGTTTCTGGGTTAGTGGAACTAGCCAAAATTTATATATAAGAGAAGAACACACTCCAACTCGGTATTCCAGCACAAACTGCCTTTACCTTGAAACCAGCTCAAGGAACATGATGAGAAAGGGTAAGTGTTTCTAGATGTAATCTTGCCTTTTGTGCTCGGTGAATGAACGCTTCCCTACATGATTCATTCTGGTATCCAAATGTGTGTCGAATCCTTCATTCACATACCTTTTTCTGAGCACAGAATTTCTCGGTTAGTGGCACTGGCCTGCCTATATATCAAAGGGGAGTCACTTGCTCCAACTCGGCTTTACAGAGCAAACTGGCTTTACTTTGAAACCAGCTTCAGGAAACATGCTGAGAAATGAGGGTAATTGCTTCTAGATGTACCCTTTTCTTTTGTGCTACGTGAATGAACGCTTCTTCACATGTAACATTCTGAGATTCATCTGTGTGTGGAAGCCTTCCTTCAACTACATTTTTATGAACACAAAGTTTCTCGGTTAGTGGCACTGGCCCACCTGTACATATAAGGGAGGCACTCTCTCCAACTGTTATCCAAAGCAAACAGCCTTTACTTTGAAATCGGCTGGAGGAAACATGCAGAGAAACCAGGGTATGTGTTTCTAGATGAACCCTTGTCCTTTGTGCTAGATAAATGAACACATTTCAACATGTTGCATTCCGACATCCCAATGTGTGTGTATGCTGTCATGTAACTACCATGTTGGGAAAACAGAGTTTCTGGGTTAGGGGGTCTGTCCTACCTTTATATTTAATGGGAGGCACATGCTCCAACTTAGTTTTCCAGAGCAATCTGCCTTTACCTTGAAACGGCTTGAGGAAACATGATGATAATTCAGGGTAAGTGTTTGTAGATGTACCCTTGTCCTTTGTGCTAGATGAATGAACGTTTCCACATGTTCCATTCTGGTATCCAAATGTGTGTGGAAGCCATCCTTCAACAACCTTGTTGGGAACACAGTGTTTCTGGGTTAGGGGCACTTGCCTGCCTATATATATATAAGCAGATTCACTTGCTCCAACATGGTTTTTGAGCACAAACTGCCTTTACATTGAAACCATCACTAGGAAACATGCTGAGAAATCTGGATAAGTGTTTCTAGATATATCCTTGCCCTTTGTGCTAGATGAATAAACTCTTCAGCATATGTTCCATTCTGGGATCTGAATGTGTTTAGAAACCGTCCTTCAACTACCTTGTTTGGAACACACTGTTCCTAGGTTGTGGACACAAGCCTATATATATATATATATGGCAGGACATATTCCAGCTCTGTTTTCCAGGGCATACTGCCTTTTCCTTGAAACCTGCTCTAGGAATCATGCTGAGAAATCAAGGCAAGTGTTGTCAATGTACTTTTGCCCTTTCTGCTAGATTACAGAATGCTCCTGCATATGTTCCATTATGGGATCCTAATGTGTGTGGAAGCTGTCCTTCACCTACCTTGTTGAGAACAAAGAGTTTCTGGGTTAGGTGCACTGGCCTACCTGTATATAAAAGTGGAGTCACTCGCTCCAACACGGTTTTCAAGCACAAACTGCCATTACCTTGAAACTGTCTTTAGGAAACATGCTGATAAATCAGGGTAAGTGTTTCTAGATATACCCTAGTCCTTTGTGCTAGATGAATGATCGGTTCTACACATGTTCCATTCTGGGATCTGATTGTCTGTGGAAGCCGTCCTTTAACTACCCTGTTGGTAACACCTAGTTTATGGGTTAGTGACACTGGCCTACCTATATATATAAGGGGAGACACTCACTCCATCTTGGTTTTTCAGCACAAACTTCCTCTCCCTTGAAACCAGCTCTTGGAAACTTGCTGAGAATTCACATTGTTTATACTTGTACCCTTCACTTTCAGTCTAGCTGAATGAAGGCTTTCCCACATGTTCCATTTTTTGATCCAAATGTGTGTGCAAGCTGTTATTCACCTATCATGTTGGGAACAAAAATTTGTTGTGTTATGTTGATAGGCCTTCCTAAATACATAATGAGAGGCACTCTAACTCGGTTTTCCAGCTCAAACCTCCTTTAGCTTCAAACCATCTCTACAGAACTTGATTTTTATTTCAGGGTAATTGTTTCTAGATATACCATGCCTATTCTGGCTAGCTGAATGAACTCTTCTCCACATGTTCCAATCTGGGATCTGAATGTGTTGGAAGCTGTCCTTCAACTACCTTGTTGGAAACAGACTTTCTTTGTTAGGATGACAGGCTTACGTATGTACATAGGGGAGCAGTCACTCCAAATCAACTTTCCAGCAAAAACTGCCTTAATTTGAAACTTTCTCTAGGAAACATGCTGAGAAATCAGAGTATGTGTTTCTAGATATATTTATGTTTTACATGAAGTTCTATGATTCATTTTGAGTTATTTTTACATAAGGTGTAAGACTTAGGTCAAGGTTCATTTTTTTCTATGCATATCCAATTGTCCCAGTACCTTTGGTTGAAAAGACTTCAAAAGTTGCTTTTTGTATCTTTGTCAAAAATCAGTTTCCTGTTCTTGGGTGGGGGCTATTTCTGGGTTTTCTATTCTGTTCCATTGACTTATGTGTCTATTGACTAATATAAATTTTATGTAATGGTTCTAAATATTTCCTACTATACAATCTAGTCGCCTGTCTACTGTAGTCTCCTGTTCATTGCTGTCCTCAACCAGGGACTCTTATCATTATGTTCCTGGTGTAAGTTTTTTGCTTTGGGGTTTGTTTTTCATTTTTGGTCTATAAAGAAGATATAGAGAATCTTGAATATTATTCTATTTAATGGTATTTTGTGAATTTCCTTGTGAAGAATTTGGTCTCTTTATTAAGCTTTCTTAGAGGGAAAGCCCTCAGCCTCACCATTGAGTATATTAGCTGTGGGCTTTTCATATGTATCATTTATTATGTTGAGGTAGTTATCTTTTATTCCTAGTTTGTTAAGGGTTTACATAATTAAAAGGTGTTAAATTTTGTCAAATGCTCTTTCTGCATAAATTGAGATGATCATGGGTTCCCTTCATCTTTATTCTGCTACTGTGGTATATTAAATTGATTAATATTTGTATGTTGAACCATTCTTGCATTCCAGGAATAAATTCCACTTGGTCACAGTGTATAATACTTACAAACGTGCTGTTAAATTGTCTGCTGATATTTTCTTGAGAATTTTCATCAGGGATATTGGTCTGCAATTTTTATAGTGTCCTTGTCAGGATTTGGTATCAGTGTAATGCTGACAGCATAAAATGAGTCTGGAAATGCTCCATCCTCTTCAAATTTTTGGAAGAGTTTGGAGGAGAATTAATGTTAATTCCTCTGTAAATGTTTGGTAGACTTCACAAGTGAAGTTTTCTGGCCCTGAGCTTTTATTTGTTGGAAGATTTTTGATGATTGATTCAATCTCCTAAATAGTTTTGGATGTTTAGATTTTCTATTTCTTTATGGTTCAGTCTTGGTAGGTTTTGTGATTCTAGGAATTTGTCCATTTCATCTGAGATATCCAAATTTTTGGTGTACAATTTTTCATAATGCTTTTATAACACTTTTTATTTCTGTAAAATTTATTGTTAAATCCCTTCTTTCATTTATGATTTTAGTTATTTGAGTCTGTTTCCTTTTTCCATAGTCAACTTAGCAAAAAGTTTGTCAATTTTGTTTATGTTTTCAATAAAGCAACTCTTGGTTTTATTGATTTTTCTCTGTAGATTTTCTATTCTCATTTTGAGTATCTCTGCTTGAATCTTTATTATTAAATTTCTGCCACTAGTTTTGCATTTAGTTTGTTCTTTTTTAGTTTTTAAGTTGTAAATTGTTGATTTGGGAATTGTTCTTTTTTTAATATAAGCATTTGCAGGTATAAATTTCCTTCTTAGTACTACTTTTGCAGAATCCCTAAGTTCTGTATGCTAAGTTTTCATTTTCATTTGACTCAGTTTTCCTAAATTTTCTTATGGTTCCTTGTCTGACCCATGGGTTGTTTAAGGGTGTTAATTCCTCACATTAGTGGATCTTCCCAGTTTTTCTCTGCCACTGATATCTAGTTTCATTCCATTTTGATTTAAAAGATTATTTGTATGGTTTCAATCTTTTTAAATTTATTGAGACATTTTTGTGGCCTGACATATAGTGTAACCTGGAGAATATTTCATATGTATTAGTGAACAATGTGTTTTGTTGTTTTGTGAAGTGAAGTTTTCTATATATATTTCTCTTAGATTCAACTGATGTATAATGTGGTTCAAGCCACCTATTTCCTTATTGACCTTCTGTCTTGTTGTTCTACCTATTATTGAAAGTGTGTTATTGATGTCTCCTACTATTATTGTAGAGCTGTCTACTTCTCCCTGCAATTTTGTCAATGTTTTCTTCATATATTTAGGAGCTTTTATGTTTGTTACATATATCATTATAAATTATATTTGTATAACAACTCAATTGAAAAATAGGCAGGAGACCTGAATAGACATTTTGCCAAATAAGACATACAGATGGCCAACAAGCACATGCAAAGATGCTCACCACCACTAATAATCAGAGAAATGCAAATCAAACCCACAATGTGGCATCACCTTTCACCTGTCAGAATGGTCATCTAAAAGAACCCAAATAACAAATGTTGGCAGGGATATGGAGAAAAGTAATCCCTCATATGCTGTCGGTGAGAATGTAAATTGGTGTAGCCATTGTAGAAAACAGAATGGAGGTTCCTCAAAAAGCTAAAAATGGAACTACAATTTGATCCTTGGTGTATATATATACATACATATATACACACACACATACATAGAATGGAATACTAATCAGCCATAAAAAATGAAAATTTGCCATTAACAACAACATGGATGGACTTGCAGGGTATTATGCTTGGTGAAATGAGGCAGACAGAGAAAGACAAATACTGTATGATATCACTTATACGTGGAATCTAAAAAATAAAACAAATTATAAACTAGTGAATATAACAAAAGAAACAGACTTGTAGAGAACAAACTAGTGGTTACCAGGTTACATTGTTTGTCTTTGTGTTGCTTTGTTAAGTGACTGTGCTAGTTTGTCATCATTCAGGATCATCAGGGTGTGCTTAAATAACACATTACTCATAATAATTGAATCATCTTACTTTTTGGAACTCTTAAGAGTTTCTTCATTTCTAACATATGAGAGTTTTCTCCTGCACAGTGAAAAAAAAGTGACAATGAATATATGTATGTTCATGTATAACTGAAACTTGTTTTCTAAACTGGAATTTGACACAACACTGTAAAATGACTATTACTCGGTAAAAAAAATTTAAAAAGAGAAAAAGAAAAAAAAAGAAACTTTTTTAATACAAAATAAAGCACTAAAATATAAAATAGAGAAAAAAAAGAGTTTTCTCCTGGATCCATCTCCCTGTACTCACTTGAAACTCTCATTTTAAAATGTTGCTTTATGGTTTGGTTTGAAGTTTCTAACCCTAGTCTGTATTAACTTTTATATCTTTTCCTTTTTAAAGTTTATCTGAAAAGAAAACTAGAAAAAAAAAAACCCCTCTTGCAGCTGTGATATCAAACAGAATTATATTACAATAAAAGTCTTACAAAAGATGAAATAAGTTTTTAAACACCTGTAAACAGAACTTACCTGCATGAGGTATGGTTACTAAGCCTAATGTATGGATTTTCCTTGCTTCTGCTTTGAAGTCCATGATGCTGAACCAGCAGAGGGTGTTGTTGTTTTGTCCCTCCATGGTGTCATGCAGGTGGTCCCCCTATGGTGGTACAAAGAATGACCAGCAATACACCAGACAGGAGATCGTGTCTGGTGTGAAAGTGATGACAATGGCCTGTGCTGGGAAGAAAACAGTAAAGGTAGGTTTAATTTAGAGCCCTTTTATTTATGGTCAACAGACAAGCCAGAATTTCAATTTCAGCAGTAGATTTTTTTTTAAGATTCAGAAAACTTAATTATTTCCTGTAAACAGAATATAGATAGTGAATGTTTAAAATATTTGAGCAACTGCTTTAAAGTAGAATAGTTACTTTGCTTTTGGTCTTTAACTTAAGGGAATATCCAGAAGTCCAGTGGCATTTCAAAAGCAAGGGCTTGATCCTTGCCTATTACATTTTTTAAGCACAGTAAGAATAAATGTAGACTAGGATACTGTGGATAATTCAAGAGCTACTTGTATATGTTATATGAAATTTATATTATCAAAAATTAGAAATATCATGAAAATCAATCAACCTTGGAGATAAATTTGGTATAATTTATTCTTTAATAATGTAGATTTAGATAGCCCTTTGGTATTTGTAACACTTATGAAGATAAGTTGGCTTTATATAGCTCCTTTGTAGATAAATGATTAAAAATTTGATTTTTTTTATCATTTGCTTCTTAAAAATATAATATTAATTGCATAAAATATATTTTCCTTCAAATTCATAATTTTTCCCTATACTATCTTCACTTGTTTAGATAATTGAACCCACAATCTGATTTATTTTAAACACTCAGTATTGCTTCTCTCAGTTGCTTTATTAGATAGCAAGAATTCTTTATTATTTTTAATAAAATGCACTAGCAGGAAACTATACTGGGATTCTTCCATTCACAGAGTCAAGCAATGATAATTGTTTTGTTAGATCAAGTGTCTAAGCCTCTCAACTTCCAAAAGATTACATGGACAAAGTTAAAAAAGTCATAAGTGATCAACTAACAAAATTTAACATGTTCCTTGATTAAAAGTATAAATATGGGTCAATCTTAAATTCGGATATAAAGCTTTTATGAATTACATGAGTTTTCTCCAAAATTCTTTAATTTGGGCTTTAAACCCTCCAGTAAAAAACTGGTTTGAAGGAAGAAGAAAGTCGAAAATAGATTCAATCCAAATTCTATGGCAATAAACAAAGCTAAATGTTTCAGTCATTTTTTGAAGCAGAACAGATATGTTTTCTGCACCATATGATTTTAATAGTATTCATCTTAACATACAGTTTAGACACCATGAGACCACAAGCCAACAAACAAGATCTCAGGCAAATCAAGAAAAACAACTAAGGGGATTTTCTATTGCAAAATTTCCCCCAACTAGAACTGTAATAGAGGAGAACGAATCTGACGCCATATTGGATCTGTTCTTTACTTTGAAGCACTGTGCCCTGTTTTCCAGGCTTAATCATGCTGGCTCTGCATCTTTTGTAAAACAACGTTGCCTTTAGCCTAAAACCTACAGGAAAGCCTATTCTCGGGGCTCTGACCTTTAAGGATGTTAGCACTTCTGCACTTAGGCAGAGATGGCAAGTTGCAATATAGAGAATAACCGTTGTTTTGTTGGAGGTTTACAGGGACACCACAGCCTAACCCACATGGATGGCTACAAGAACAAAGAATGCCTGCAGCAAGAAGTTTGCACAATCAACCACACCCCCTCTCCTTTTTAGTTTAAAAGGAGCCTGAATTCTGACGGGCAAGATGGTTCTCCAGGACATTTGCCCCCATCTTCTTGGTCTGCCAGCTTTCTGAATAAAGTTACTATTCCTTGCCCCAAAACCTCATCTCCTGATTTATTTATTTATTACTGTTGGGCAGTGAGCAGAACAAGTTTGACCTCGGTAACAGAACCAGCTTTGTCATTTCCTCTGATGTGAAATCTCTCTGGGTGTACACGTGCTTGCCTTGTGGTTGTGGTGGTGGTGGTGATGGTGTTGGTGGTGGTGGTAAGCAAAAATATTTCACTTCTCCTAGATTTCAATAGGCTAAAATTTCCTGTTATTTAATTCAACTCTAGACTTTTACATAATCACCTGCAGATGTGCTTCTGGAAGCTACAAAAATTCCAACAAGGAAAACAATTCTATTGTCTCCTGACAAGATACTTTTCCTCAAAACTGAGCAGCTCTGAAATACACTGTGGGAGTACAGATAGATGAAGTGTGCTTCATTTCCCATGCTGTTCCAACACAATTTTCCACTTATATCAAAGTAAATTAAAATCAGCCTTCAATAGCAGATGCTCTAGCATGATACAATAATGCCAATTTCACTTATTTATTGAGCCAGAGCAGCTTTAGAATAAATTATTTGATACCAAACTCCTGCTTGATGCCCTGTCTTCTCCCTGGTGGCTAATTTCTTCTTCTTACTTCCTTAAAGTTCTACTGTTATGGGAAGTTAGCCTTTACTATGCACATTTGATTGGGAAGGCACAAATTAAATATGTGAGGGGATGACATACATGTTTAATTCTTACTTATACATATATACAAGCACACAGGACCTGTGTCTTGGAAGATGTCATTTCCTAATGTGGGCAAGAGGATGGTCTATAGTACAATCAATGATCTAAAAGCAGTTTTCTAGGGTATAATAAAGCAATGCCTGAGTTATAAGGCAGAACAACTACTGGATATGGATCAGTGGCACCAATCAGTGGGTGCACGTGTGTACACAAACACGCCCATGCACATGGAGCAGCCTTGGAGACAATCCATCTGTGTTGATGGAGCAAAGCCATGCTAGGGTGATGAGGAAAAAGTGCCTAATACAATCAAACCAGGACACCTGAGTAATGGGTAATAGGAGTCAATTGAATTTTCTGGTTAGCTGAAGGTGAAACAAAAACACTTTTAGTTACAAATGTCATTGCTAAAAATTTCCTTAAAGCATGGGAGCCCGCTTTCCTGCCTTGCTTAGTGTCATATGACATATTAAACATGACAGATTCATACTTCTCTGAATGTGGAACTGGAAAGGCCTCGCTGTCATATTTCTGAACATTAGTCTATGATTTGCAGCACAGTGGATACTGAAAATGGGGCAATTTGAGTGAATGGAAATGGACATAATCTAGCAGTCATTGTCTGTGTGTGATTTGCCAACTTTCTCCAAAAAGTAGGGGTAGCAAGCAAATCAGATAAAGTGAGTGTTTTTGGGGTGGGGAGTCAGGTGGGCTGACAGCTAAGTGGTCCCAGGAATCTTGTTTTACTGTGTAAAATTGTGACTATGATCCAGACAGTGACACATTGTCAAATTCTTGTGCCTGTCGCTTTGATACCTGGCCAAGTCTGTGCAGCCAATTTTATCGATGGTGCATAATGAAGATAACTAACAATCCCTGAGGACCAGGTTGTGTGACTTCCATGCATTGACACACTGAATTCCCTAAGCACACTTTGTGGTACATAACAGTCAAAATATGCGGCAGGGAATTATTCTGTTTACAGATGATAAAATGAAGTTGTGAACAGTTGAAGCCTGGCCCGAAATCATGCAGATGGGAATCTGCCATGCTGGGAGATGAGCTCGGGCCAGACTCTAAAACCTGAAGTGCCCAGCAAGTCCCCTAACCCAGGAACCTGGCCCACAGCCACTGCCAGGCCCTGTTCTGTTTCTATGAATGCTCATGGGAAAATGCCAGGGACTCAGGGCCAGTGTGATTTGATTAAGAAATTCAAACTGCAACAGCCTTTTGTTGGGGACTGTAATCTGGGAGTGAAATTGGCAGTGTAGTAAGGGAGGAAACAGCCCTGGTTGTAAGGGTATTTCTAGGGAAGGAGGTTCCCTGATGGGCTGGCATGGGAATCTGTGGTTGTGAGCCCCCAGTTGCCCTGTGGGAGTGGAGGCAGGGAAGGAGAGAGATTCTTCAGACTGGTCATAGTCAATACAGTTTGTAAACAGCTGAGTTCTGTTCCCTCACAGCTCAGACACATTCAGGGCATGAGGATGCTTAGCTAATGAACAACAGTGTGTAGTAAAGGCCAAGAGTGTGGTGGGGAGGAGATATGTGACCACCCCCTGGAAGGACCTCTGCCCCAGGGGACCAGGAAGGTAATGAATGTTTGGGGATGCACAAAGTGTTTATATGGCCTCATCAGGTAGTTCCCACTTTAAACTGATAGTCTGGACTACATGGTAAAATACGGTGGAATGACTGCTCTTATTTTAGGCTCTACAAACTCTTAAACAGATAGATTTGTATCTCCATTATACAAGCACTGCTGGGTAACCTTTATATTCATGTTAGGATCAAAAGAGTGAGTACTTATTAATATTATTATCATGCTTCTACTGAATTAACACTCCAGCAACAGTATAATGGTCCCACTTCTTAACAACTGCCTCTGTAAGAGCCCTTGTAAGTCACAAATAATAATTATGAAGAAAATATATTAAAAATAATAATTACAGTTACAACAACTATGTTATTTTTAACGATGATAGTGTTAGCTTCTCCCTCTCATATTAAACAATACCCAACACTGGATTCCTTAGGAAGGACCGCTAATGAATTTTTGGACTTTTCAAGGTCTTCACCGTGTGAAGCCTTTTTACTCACATTGGTCCACCACAGCCAGAATTGCTGGTCCTTGCATGATGGGCAGCCACGATCTGATGTCCTGGCCTTTTTCTGGCACCATGCATCTCTACTGGGTAGTCAAGTTTCCACGTGTCCACTCTGATTTCCAATATATTGTTCCCCAGAACTAACAGAGGGGCCAGTGGAAAAGAGGCCACAAATAAGGTGGTGAATCCAAGTTGAATAACTGTTGAAGGAATGGACACATATCATGGAGTGGTGGATGGATGGAAGGACAACATATATTCCTTTACTCCTGTAAAGAGAGGGAGGCATATGGTGAAAAAAATCCCAAAGAGAAAAGACGGTCATGGTAATAATAATGTTCAATAGTGAAAGAAACCAAACAAAAGACAAATATAAAATCTCTGGGAAGACGATTAATTACAACCTTTTTCTTTCATGTATATACCCTTAATTGGAATAACATACTTAAAAATGTTTAACCAACCATAGTTATTTGCTGATAATAAACTTGGGAATCTTGAAGCATATTATTCATTCTCAGTGTTGAAATAATACAATCTTGGAAGATGATTTGTAATTGAGGATTAAAAAAAGAATATTGTGGAAGAATCTAACAATTTAAATAGAAATAAGAAATCTACCTTTGGGAAAGCTATGCATAGAGAATGTTGGAGGAAATATGCTGCAAATAGGCAAGTGAGCAAGCTCCCTTGAGTCTGGGAAGGTGAGTGCAGCACATCCAGAGAGTCTATGAAGTTGTTACAAGTCACAGAAATGTATGCAATTAAAGTGTCTTCATAAGCAAAATATCCTTCTTCAGGAATGTTTATATTGATATTTCTATTTTCTGTGTGGTCACAGGAAGTGAAAATTATGGTGGTGGCTTGGAAGTTCTTTTCTCTTTGTCTGTAAATTACATGGCGTTGTTACAGATGGGGCAGCAGAGACCTGTGGTAAGCTGTTCCATGGGGTGGGGGAGCAGTTAGAAATGATAAGGCCAGAGATCTAAAAGACTTTTAGACCCTCCCCTCCTAACTGGCAGACATTTAAACTAGCACAGGTATGCAAATAAGACAGTGGATTAGAGGCAAATTTATGGTCCCTATAGAGTTACTGCTCAGTCAAGGGATAGGGACCTCTCATGCCATGAACAGCAAGACCGTGGATGGGGTGGATGGGTAGGAGGAGCTGACATTTGCTTCTGACCTGAGAGGCAGGGGTGCGTTGCAGAAAAGCAGACAGTGTTGGAAAGATGCAGCAGCTCCACAGCCCAGAAGGAGCTGTCATATTCAGGGAGGTCAGAGAGGCAAGAACCAGAGTTAGTGATGCCACAAAGTCAGCAGCATGGCAGCAGTGATGTCAGTATCTGTGTCCATAACCCATCTAACCCTACATGATCTCATCTGCCTACAGGGGCCAGGTAAGTAACAGAAATGTGTGGAGTGGGTGCACTTACTGGCAAATTGGCAAGTGGATATCCTAATGAAATGCACTGCTCACAATCACCATATTGGAAAGTGGGCCCCACACTGTCAGATCTCCTTCTCATTCAAGAGAAGCTAGAAATTAAGACTTTATTAGAAATCAACCCAGTTCAAATCCCAGAAGTCATTTATAATGAAAACAAAGGCACAGACTATTTAGAAAAAAATTAGTGAAAAATGTTAAGATGGTTCTGATAAATGAGTTAAAAAAAGAAAGAAAAATAAAGATGGTTGAATGAACAGTAGAATGCACCATACTCTTCATTGGGTAGACTCAAATTTGGGTGACATAGCACACTTTTTCTCCAAAATAAATTTAGAATCTGAATGCAAATTTAGTTATTAATCCCAAATGGATTTAAGAAAAAAAGCTGAAAGGTGATGCTAAAGTTCTTCCAGAAAAATACACAAATATACAAGTAAAATAATGAGGAAGGATGGTTGAATTGGTAACATTAGGGACCTTCTGGAAAAGGATAAAATAGGACCAACTCTAGGAGGTATTAATCTATGGTCATGGAAACAGTTTAGAAATAGTGCACTGAGATTATGAATGAAATAAAATACATTTCAAGAACAGATGTGGATATTTATGAGATTTCAGTAATATTATAAAACTGACACTTCAAATCAGTGGATTAAACTATTGGAGTAATTAGCTAAATCATTGGAAGTCCTGGTAGAGTGTCCTCACTTTTGACATTAAAATAAATTCCAGATAGCTTTTTTAATTAAAAACTAGAACACCAGAAAAAAAAACCCAACATGATTTAATCTGTTCAGATATTCAAGCGAGAAGAACTTTCTAAAAAGCTTTTGGAACAAAGACCAACAACAACAAAGGCCTAGCAACTTAGCAAGGCCAGAAAAGCCCACTGTAAAACAAAACTAACCCTCACCTGACCTTCTCTCACGGCCCTGTATTGCTCTCTGATACTTTATACTCTTTATTCTTCCCTTTAAATTCCGGTTTCTTGGGGAAGTACATGCTCTGATAACTCCTCCAGGGCTCAGAGCCCTGCATCCCCCACGGCCCTCACCACGGCACTGAGAAGGAGTTTCACTGTCGGTGGCTATGAGTTCCAAACCAGTGGGCGTTTTCAGTAACTGTTTATTTGATTACCAGGTAGCTTTTGCTGTGGACAAATATTTTCCTCTCTTTGGAATGTTCTTTCCCCTTGAATTTTGTTTTACTTAAATAAAATTAAAAAGCCCAGGCAGATATACACAGATCAGTTTTTCAAAGGCTACCTAAGTATAGTTCTCCTCCATTTCCCCAGTCTTGGCAATTAAAGGTCGGCTTTAGCTCTTGCTTTTTTCCCCACACACCCACCTTTCTCACTATGCTTCTTTTAGTCAGTGTTCAAATCCCTCTTAAGCCAGGTTACAGTCTTCCCTGTGTTGCTTCAAAAAGTTTTCTCCAAACTGCTCTGCTATTCTTCTTTCTCTTGGTGGATTTCTCTTCTTCCATTTGCCATGTACATGGCCATTTTCCCCAGGGCCTCATCTTCAATCCTCTGCCTGGCAAGACTGAATTATGCCGATGGACTCACCCACATCTCCCCTGAGCTCCTGACTTGTGAATCCAGCTTAACAATGGACATCACCCCTCAGATGTCCCATAGACAATTCACACTCAAAATGCCACACACAGAACCATCTCCTAGAAACCAGCTCATCCCCTTACACTCCTCCTGCAGATCCTCTCTCCGGATGGGTGGCTGGAAGGTCATCTCAGCAGCTCTGTGCCCCGCCGTCATGCAGTCACCTCTGCAGCAGTTACCACTTCTGCCGCCCATGTCACTATCACTCTGCCCAGGGCCTCTCTGCAGGCGTGTGCCACTTGTTGTCAGCGTTACCTGGGGTGGCCCCCTGAAGTAACATTTCCCCCAAATATGGGCCTCCCCCCAAAATAGTATCTTCCATTCTGCTGCCAGAATAACCAGATCTTCTCCATAATAAACATTATGCAATTCTCTTGCTTACAAATATTCCAATATATACTTGTTTCTTTAAGGATACATAAAGTATACTCATCATGACAGAGGCCTTGTGTACCTGATATTCTCACCTGTGGATACTTTGTTCTAGCCCTACTTGTTCTTCAGTCTAGCCAAGCTTCTTCATGCCCGTGTACTCTTATATGTCTCCACCTCTCTGCATGAAGTGTCCACTATCTCTACCACATGTTAGAGAACTAACTTCCATTCATCTTTCAAAACTCAGTTCAAATATCTCCAGGTCTAGGAAGTCCAATTTGTGTTCACCTGCTTAGTAATCCATCAACTACTCGCCATGCCTCACCTGGCATGGGGAGTGCAGACACCAAGTCTTACCTGTCTTGGTCTCCCCAGCAGTTGATAGTTTTTGGCATAGCAGGTGCTCAATGTTTGTTGGGTGGATAAATGAATGAGTGAGTAAAGAGATGAGCGGTCTACAATCCCCCCAGTTACTCAGCTGCCATTTTGGAAAGTTCATTCTGCAGAGACAAGGAAATCGCAGTGCAGGTGGTGGGCAGACAGAGCAGAGGTGAGGGCGTGGGGGAGACTGGCCTGGTCCTGGAGAGCGCAGAAGAGGTGTGGATGGGATAGCACTGGAGAGAGAGGGAATGAAGGGGGCGGGTGCAAGGAGATGTTGAAGAACAACTGATATTAACTGTAGTAAATTAAAAGGAGAACATATTATATGAAGGGAAGATCAAGTTAACACAGCACAGGTGGAAGACGCAGTAACAGAGACAAAGAGGTCTCACTTCATCATTCACTGCATTTCACTTATGGCACCTGCCCTCTGGGAAGGCATCACCAAATTCTTGACAGACTGGTGTTTGTGTTGTGGGTGCTCTAAGTACAAAAAGGTATCTTATGGCTTTCAGATTTTAAGAAAGATAGATTATTTCTCTTATGTCCCATGTCTGAGTTCTCAGACAGCAGGATCATTTGCTGGTGGGGGGAGAGTTATTGTGGTTAACAACTCATGATTACTCTAATAATCTCAAAGGACGGTAGGGAATTCACTAAAACAACTAAAAGAGAAATTTCACTCAAAAAATCATATGCCATATAGAATCTTGTGGGGGCCTTGAGGGCAATGTTACCGCCAACTCACCTAAGAGTTGTACGTGAGTGTGTTGAAACTCCAAGCTCAAGTCACTTAAACATGTATGAGAACCAGTGTCCAGGCTGTGGTGCTCTGGACATGGACAGGAAGATGCAAAGCCTTACTACTGCCTCCAACAGGATCAGTCCAGCCTAGGAGCACAATGGACACGGACACAATCACACACCATCAAGAGAAGAATCAAGTGCAATTCATGCCTAGAGAGGAGAGCAGAAAATCTCTAAAAAGTGGAGGGGTTCCTGCCAAGGCTTGGCAAGAATCCTTCCAGGTAGAAAAGCAGAGAAAGGTACTTCAGGAGAAGGAGAATAGGGTTGATGTCTGGGTGCGAGGCCTAATGAAGCACAGGTGGAGGGCTCCAGGATCACCTCTCAGAAGCTGTTCCCCTTCAGCAGCTAAGAGGTATATCTAAAAAGGCAGGTGGGGTGTCATTAATGATCATGGGGAAAACTGGGAGGAGGAAACTGAGGTCAGGAGATCATCACCAAAGGCACTTTATTTTAGAGGAACAAAAATAATTCAAAAAGCAATTGGAAATTCTATCTCCCATGAACCAAAAGAACAAAAAATAGGTTTCACTCCAGCGTTGAAAACAGAATAACAGACTGCCTACTCTCAGAAATGGATTGAATTTTCTAATTCATTATGGATTATTTAGATAATAGGAAAACTAATAAATCTGAAAAATCTCTCTAGAATTGATGTTACTCCATCCTGTTTTGCAGGGTAGGGGGAGGCTGAATTATTTAATTGGTATTTTAATGAGACTATAAAGTTCTAAAAATCCTATCAATTTCTCCCGAAAGCCTACAACTTTTCCTTTCAATTCCCTTTATTTGACTTAACTAGAACAATAAATTTTTTCCAAGGCTTTTTCTGTGTGTGTTAAAATAATAAATTCTATGCTGCCCCCAGAATGTTGTTGTTATTATTAATGCTGATAATAGCTCCAATAAGAAATATTTACAATTATGACTCATTTTGGAATAACAGGTCATTGTCTTATAGTCCTTTTGAAAATAAGCAAAATAAACGAACATAACTTCTACACCAGGGACTGCAGCTGCACCTTTAATGGAACCTGGGCATGAAACACAGCAAAAGCAAAAATGTAACTCAAATCAGTCCCCAGGCCACAAAGCATCACTGACTGAAGATGCCACAAGATGACCTTTCACTCACTGAGGGAACCAGATGCGTTTCCATGTATAATGTATATTTTTAAAAGCAATTATTTTATATATAGAATGTGATTTAGGAAGAAAAAACCTTCCTCTATCTCTAGACTTATAAACAGGAAGCACAAAGTGGTGCCTTTGCAGATATTAACCCTCATGCATAAATGCAAAGCTTATTGGCCAAAATCCTTTTCTGTCTCCTAAGCTTTAAAGAAAAAACTAATTCAAGGCAGTGGTGAGCTGAAAGGGCTCAGATAGAAAACGTGCACATCATCAGCTTTCTAGTAGATAAAAGTGTCCCATGCATAATAGAAAAGATGGCTTTTCCTATGGAAATCTATTTTAAGATACAACGATTTAAAGGCAACTGAGATCTCAAAACCAAGCTCAACCAAAGAGAAACAGAGCCCAAGCAAATGTACAGAAATGGACAAAGACATTGGAGAAGGAGGGGATCTGTGCTTAGCCGATATTTGAGATCAGCAAGTTCATCCTGAATTCAAGCCAGTGATGTGCCATGAGGTCACTCAAGGAACCAGGCAGAAACCATCGGTCAGAAGAATGTGAAAAGGAACAATGTGAAAGGCAGGTGTGAGATGTTTAAGGGGTGACACTGTGAACCTTGCTGCCATGACGCAGGATGCTCTTGCGGGCTTTCTGCACAGGCTGGCAGGCTCACATGACTCTGTTTAGAAGGATATCAGCCAACAGCTGTGCCACACGGGCTACATGAATATTCCATTTCATTCCTTGGCAGTAAATCTTCAGCTTTGTACAACATAAATATTGACAAAGATACACAGAGGCACCCTGTGTTTGAAAGCCTGACTGCATAATTGCATCTAATGGAGAAAAGCGGGCTCCGTTTCAGTATGATGGTCATTGTTTGGCTCAGTAACCGATGCTTCTGAGACCCAAAACATACTCTAGTATAACTGACAGCACCGAAATCTCCACTGATGACTTACTCATTTCAAGGTATTCATAAAATAACCCCAGTTTGCCCATGGGCTGCAGATGGCAGTACCGTTCCCATCGTGGGGTGGTCTGTTCTGCTTCTGAAACTGCGGCACCATTAGATTCATGACCCAGATGCCAAACAGATCAAATTATAAAGCAGAATATTATCAGACCAAGGTCATAAAAGTATTACTGACAGTTCAAGCTGAACACATCATCTTCCCAAGAATTTAATTTCTTGTTTTCAGGATAAATTTCTTTTTATTGCTGCCACCCTACCCACAAACATTGTGAAAACTAGTCCTGACTACGTATCTGTGTTTACCAAAACTGTAATGACTGCTAATTTATCTCCTACCTCCTTTTCAGGTGGGCATTTTAGCTTTTAGAAGATACCTTCCCTCATTTGTCTTTTTTCCACCATTACTCTGCTATTATCCACCATGGCCTTTCCAGTCTGAAAATCATCAGAGAAAATAAGTAAAAGAAAGAAAGACAGGGTCTGTGAGCTGGTGATAAGTGCTGTGGAGGAAAATAAAGGAGGACGAGGAATTTGTGGTAGGGAGGATTGGGGATGGTGCAGTGACCTTTGAATAAGGCAAAGAATGAGGCAAAGGGGTTGGCAGAGAGAACAGTGATCATGGGCCTGTAGGTCCCTCACGCTGGACAGACAGCATGGAGACTGGTGTGGGCCAGAGCAAACAGGAAATCAGTGGTGGTTTTGGGGGTGGAGCCTAAGAGACCACAGTGAGGATGTGGGCATTTTTCCCTCTGTAAGAATTGGAGAGCCATGGAGGGTCACCGAGCAGAAAAGTGTTACTCTAACTTTGGATCAAACAGGTCCAAGGCCCTAATTTAAGCAGAATAAATCAAGGGTCAGAGAAGTCACATGCCGCCTCAAAGTCAGTGCAGAGCTTAAAAGAAACACAGCCTCGACTTACAGCCCAGTGCTCTGCCCCCTCCTGGATGCTGTCCCACAGAGCTGTCTCTAAGGTTACCTTTTTTCCTCACTCAGAGGCTTGTGGGCCAACTGAATGCTTCCCCCTATTTCAAATGGCAATTTGTCCTGAAATGAAATCGGGGTTGGCAGTGAAACAAGGCATGGGCCTGTAGCCTACAGAGCTGTTGTCCCTGAAAGCAACAGCTGGCACGTGGCTTACTCATGGAATTCAGGAGAAGAGACAGAGCAACAACAGACAACTTAGCATCTGGCAAAGCTTCGGCTGACTGCACTGCACGTTTGGATGGATTTCAAATTTGGACAGAGAGGCAGCTTCACACGAAAGGCCGGTGTATACACCGTACATGCACACACGTCTATATGCACACACACACGGACACACACAGAGTATGTGATGTGACTTGTAAAGAGCTGCCCCTGCTAGGTTTCCCACTGCCTCTGATCTCAGCGTTAACCTTTCCCTGGTCATGCTCCCAGGTTTGCTACGAGATTTCTTTGCAATGGAACATGCCCTTCGCTTCACAAACTTTCCCCACTGCTTTCAATGACATTAGGGGAAGAGCAGGGAGCTCTGGGAAGTGGTGGGGATATGGACTGAAGATACCCCTGAAACTGAATCCACACTTCATGGCTTATTTGTTATTTAACTTTATTTACATTCAAAATGCAATTGTTGCAGATCTCAGAAGATGATTTACACTCACTGCTATGGCAGAAAGTTGCGGTTAGTAGACCCACCACTGGATCCTCTTATTCAACACGTTCTTCCAATAATCCAGATATTACTGTATCACAAATGTCCATTTCTATATTTTAATATCTGCTTTTCAGTATAATTATCTTCCTTCTTTATTCTCTAAATCTTAAGATTTTAAAACATTTTTCTGAGAAGTGGTCCACATGCTCTTTAATTATGATAAGTATATAAAGAGATCCTGGAGATCAAAACCACATTTAAATCCTGAGATAAACTCAACTCTGTCATATACATGGCTAGGTTTAGTCTGCAAATACCTTGTTTAGTAATTTTTGCATCAAACAACAAGGTCCTACTGTATAGCACAGGGAACTACATTCAAAAATTTTAATAGCCGATAGTGAAAAAGAATATGACAAGGAATATATATATATGTATGTATAACTGAATCACTATGCTGTACACCAAGAATTAACACAATATTGTAAACCAACTATACTTTCAACAAAAAAAGTTGAAATAAAATTGGGAGTTGAAACTTCCACTGCCCAGGCTGCTGTCAGGATGAAACGATTCAGAGCAGGCCAGGTATTAGCAACCCCCCTAACACATTAAAATGTGGGATCTTCCTTTTGAGCAGCACAGGCTAACTGGCTGTGGCCACCTGTAAATAAGGCTGAAGTCAGTTAGACCCTTGGTTTGGGGACACCGTGGCCACAGGTTTGGGGGTCACTGCAGCACCTACGAGAATGACGGGGACAGCCTGCTGCTGAAGCTGCTCCCCAGTATGCAGCCCAGAGTGCTGCAGTCAGGTCTGAGGTTCGACCAGGAGCACGCAGCTCCACAGCCACTTGGAGCCCTGTGGTGCGGGTGGCGCTGGGACCGCGCTCGTCCATCACCCTTCCTGGCACCCAGACTCGGGAGTCTCTTGGGGGAATTTTTCTCTGCTTCATACCTCCTGTCTCAGCCTCTTGTGGAATCCGGTCCATGTCCCACGGAAACAGGGCTTTTACCCTACAGGACCTAAATTCATCACGGTTTGGATCCAGGATTTAACTTCCATGCTAACTCAACTGGCAATAACTTCTTGTGCTGAAATTCTCTCCCCCGCCGATGGTATTAGGTCATATTAGAAGTCCCGACTTGCTTGTCCTTATCTAAGACTCTGACCCTCTTTCTCAGTCTTCCTGAGTGGAACCACTCATCTGTCGCAGAAAATCTTGGGCTGTCGTCTACCCATCATTGTCCTCGGTCTTTTGGGTTTTCTGTTGAGTTATGGTTCTTGTGCAGGGATATCAATTTGCACATGCGAAGCACCTGTAGACATTTTAAAAAATACAGGCACTGGATCCTCCCCCATCTCTGGCCAAGGCTGGAAGCTTTCTCCCTCTAGCAGGGGTTACACAATCATTTGCTTTGGAATTGACCACAGATTGGCATAATCATAGTAAATTGCCCTTTACTCAGTGCTTGCCACGTGGCACTTTCTACTTCATGTTGTCTTTGTACCTTCATTATCACATTTAATCTCTGCATTATAGATAATCACCATTTCTGTTGAGGACACTCCCACTTGCTAATCTTGAATACAAGTATCTTTGATTCTCTGAATCTATTTCATTCCTGAGTTTCCTGTTCCTGAATTTAAAGAGTGAATTACACACACATGTATTTAAGATTCTCTTATTATATGTCTCTGCCTCATCCTCTAACCAAATCATATCTGGAGAAGAGAGATTTTCTTATTATATAGTAGTGCATACCCACGGTGGAAAATGTAGAAAACATAAAGTAAGAAAATTACAGCCATACATTATCTAAACACCAAAGGACAATGCTATGCCATTTTGGGCATTTAACTATTTTTCTTAATATTTTATCCTAAAATTTCTCCAGGGCAAGTTGCTTAACCCTGGAGTCATACTAGCCTTTTGTCAAGTACAGAATAACATTCCGAGAAATGATCCCAATATCAAAATAGTATGTGAGGCTGGGAAGGCCACAGGGCTCTCAGCTTATTCTCTGAGTCCTACAAATAATGCTGTTAATTCACTGATATTATGCATTCGATGCCTGTGAGTCACTCACTCATCAGCTGGCTTGGACTGAGACCTACTATATACCAGGTGCTGATCCAAGTGCTGGGGAGACCCCAGTGGGAGCCTGGATCATGGCTTCACTGTCCTTCTTCATTTGCTCCCAGAATCCTACTCAAGAGCCCCACATGGAATTGGGGGGTGTTGGCAGGTGAGTTATTTCATTTCATTATGTTCCTTTGGACATATTTAAATAGCATGAAAATAGTCGCTAACTTTGATAAGTTTTCTTTTCCCTTCCTATGTATATTTGATGATGGGTGTAGTTTAGGCATAGCAAGAATTACTGATAGATATTTGGTATGTTAGGATTTAATATGAAAAAGTAAGAAGGAGACTGGCACCTTATACAAAGAGAAGAGGCAGTGAGGAAAACACAAGCCACCCTCGAACTTGGCTACCACTCAGCATTCCTGGTTTTCAAACAAGGGAATTATAATTCAAAACATATTCCCTAAATATTTTAGCCCATAGTAGAAATACATGGAGGCAAAGTTCAGCTCACTGGAACCTACAACAATGAGCTTACTTAAGCAAAAGAATAAACAGACCACAGATACTATAATGCATCCTTTACTTTAAACTAGTTCATGTGAGCAAGTTTCATTTCACATGAATTTCTCAGTAGCAATTTAGGAAATATATCCTTCTCCTTGATTGGTTAAAATAGCTCACTGACAACCAGGTTCAACAAAATTTAGTGTTAAATAATTAACCTATTTCCTTAAGGAAATGCTTTTGAGTAACCTGAGTTTAGTATTTCCTCTATCTGATCTATTTCTTTTCACAGAGAAAAATAGTATTATTTGCACATGAGCTACATTTACTCCTCTGGAAAAATCTGACTGTGGGCTCAGTGTAAGAGTTGTGCACTGCACAGTAGGGAAAAAAAAGATTCATTTCACAGCAAAGATCAGAATCTTTTTTTTGAGGGGTGTTGTGAGCTGGGGGACAAGGGAAATGCCTTTGTTTAGAGACAGGCCCCAGTAATCCATACTGAACCTGAAAGATGAAGCCGTTGTGAAGAAATGTGGAAGGACAAACTGACACCCAAAGTTGTTCACTCTGCAAAAACAGAAAGAAAGAAAGAAAAAATAATTTAACTGCCCTATAAAGAGAATGGACAGAAACTTGGTATTAAGGGAGAGAGAAGGATGGTTTAGGGAAGGGAGGAGAAACAATGAAAGGGAAGTTGGATGTGGTGGGCAGAATAGCAGGTTTCTGGAGCTTACAATGAAGGATGATAAGAAAAAAAGTAAAGTTTTAAAAAAGTAACAAAGTTTAAAATAGTTTAAAAATTAAAAAAAGAAGTTAAAAAATAAATTTTTTATAGTGGCACGGAAGATTTTAAAATGATGGATGTTTTTTATTTCGAAATTCAAGTTGTTTGAGTTTCTCCTCCATGCTCCAAACATCAGTAAGGCTTGCTTGTGTAAGTGGTTTTGGGGGACACCACAGAGAGGGGTGAGCTCTGCAGTTAGGTTGACCAGGAGAAAAATGCTGGTGTGGAAGGCAAGACAGAAGAGAGATCAACAGTTTTGTGAGAACAGAAACTGAAAGCCAAACATTATCCTAAAAAGTTTAGCATGGTAGGCAGGAAAATGGTCCCCCCCAAAGATGTCCATGTCCTAATCCCCAGAACATATGAAGAGGTCAGGGTCCCTGGCAAAGGGGGACTATGTTTGCAGATGCAGTTAAGGTTGCTAACCAGCCAACTTTAAGAGAGAGGTGGGCCCAGTGTACTCGCCAGGGTCATTAAAGGAGGAAGAGGGAGGCAGAAGAGGGGAGAGAGGAGAGGAGATATGACCACAGTATCAGAGTCAGAGGCACACCGTGCTGACCTTGAGAGAGAGAAAATAGGTCACAGGCCAAGAGACACAGGTGGTCCTCTGGAAGCCAGAAGAGGCAAAGATACAGGTTCCCCTGGGGCCTTCAGAAACAGCCCTGCCAACACCTTGACTTCAGCAGGCTTCTGCATTCAAGAACCCTAGGAGGTTTAATTTGTGTTGTTTAGTGGAGACTTTTTCTTTTTTCTTCCTACTACCATGACGCTTGGGGATACTTGTTACAGCAGCAACAGAAAGTGAATACAGTAAGCTCCTTGAATTGTGCAGAAATTGCAGATAACAGTGGACTGTCCACCTTGATATGGGATTGGGCTTATGTGAAAATCTAAAGGACAGTGTGACCTTAGCTAATATCTGCTTTTCTCATTTTTAGGAAGAGAACAGTAAGTCAAAACCTCTGTAGTTATTATTTTAGACAAGTGTCTCTTAAAACATTATGTAAACCTGTGCCTTAGGACCCCAAGAGAGCCTCTGTTCTTAGAAGAACATGGATTCAGAGAGATAGGGTCTTACATCTGAGTCCCACAGTGGTCTCTTATTGGCAATGAGAGCTTGGGCAAATCACTTAGCCTCTTTAAGCCACAGGATCTTCATTTGCAAAAGGGAGATAAGAATAAGGATTGTTTGGGTGATTAAATTATACACACACACGCACACACACACATATGTACAACACTTAATACAGTGACTAGCACATACTAGGAACTCAACAAATTCCTGTTATGGATTTTTAAATGCATGTATAAAAGGAGGAGAAAGTTGTGGGAAGTTGTGGGAAATCTTAGCTCACGGCCCCAAAAAGGGCCATCTCTCAAAGGGCTCTGATCAGTCAGCCCCCAGTGATGGGCTAATAAGCAGAAATTATAAAACTTGGGGATTTAAGTTAAACATAAAAAGAAGGTATTTAAGCATAATTATTAAACAGCAGGTACGTTTACACGGTTGGATGGATCTTCTTATCTGGAGACCTTTAATAAGCAGAGTCTCCCCTGTTTTAGAGATGGGCATGCAGGAAAATGACTTGGATGGGTGGGCCGTTCTCACCCCAAGATCACATGACTTAGTATTCACGGAAGTAACACCTCTTGTGTGTTATTCCAGATTGACTGTCCTCCCATGATTATTGTCAGCTGTGTCATCAGTTCAAGGAGACAGCCACCTGGGTCACACTGGAATATTAGAAAGAAAATATCATTTAAATTTTAGATAGCTATAACATGAAATAAAGTCATTATTTTATGGCTAAAAAAATCTAAGGAACAGACAGTAAAGACACTCTTCTTTGAGCAACTAGGGGAAAACTTGAACCGGATTAGACTGTCAGAACACAAAGCTGTATTCACAGCACTTCATTTCTGTATTTTCACAGCCAATACATCGGATCTCCTGGATAAGTCACAAATCTGCCCTTAAAGAATGTGATGTAGAAACACGAAGAGTAGTAGTTGACAAACTGGAACAAGAACACCTCCATGGCTAGGTTGTTCTCATAGTCATTCTGGTCCTTGGGAGCTCTGCAGCTAGAATAAAGAAAAGTTCAGTCTCTAAAGCTGTGAACAGCTTTGAGACTAATCAAAGCCACGAATACATGAGTTAACACTGTAAATATATATATATATACACAATTCACACTGTTTTCATTTAAGCTGTTTTGAATTCCTTAACATAGGTACTATGTTAATTCCAAGTGTACACACTGTTGTAAGAGTTTCTCACACTATGAACACAATATCCCTCAAGGCAAAAAAAATAGTCAGCTGTTCCTTAAAATTTGTAAGCACAACTGTATCCAATGGGCAAGAACTGTCCTCTGTCAGGTGTAAGTTGATAGAAAACTACTTCTGAACATCCTGCTAAAAGATATTCTCTTGTCTCCCTGAACGGCAGGAAGGTAGGACTATTGAAGAAAACAAACAAAACACGGGGAAACTTGCTAGAAGAATTTGGGGAACATAAAACAGGTCATCCTCTTAGTTTAGAATTTAAATTGGTCTTAGTGTTTTCAGAAGATGACTACTGAGCAGACCACTGGGAGAACGACCCAGCCACATGCAGCTTGTGGGAAGCACTTGGGCCGCTAAGCCACTGGCTGGGATAAAAGCCAGAGAGAAGAAACATTTATTATAGAAGCTATAGATGATGAGAATGGAGCTACACTAACAGGAACAGCATCGGGGAAAGACACATAACACTGTGATTATTTGTCCTCTCCGTAACACATGAGCAAATCTGCCACTGGAACCATGACCCTCTTCCACTTATTTGCAATAAAGAGACTATTTACTTTCAACAATAGGGTACATGATCTAATGTAATTGAAAATACTATTCAGCACTGACCTCTTTACACAGAGCTTGGACATTCTAATGCTTGCTTTGTCCCTTTAACTAATGCAAAGCCAGAGCTAATTCACTTCTCATATAGGCTAGAGAAAATACGTTTACACTTGACGTTTTCTAAAGACTGTAATGTACTGGAATTGAAGTGCCCAAAAGATACAGTTTCTGTTTTGACCTGGTTCTAAAAGTGGTGTAGAAATGACCTCAGCTGCAGTAGGAGCTTACCAGAGTCAGTCCTCATGATTGCCACTTTCTCATATACTGCCTTCAGGGTCACAATGATGATAAAACTGATGAGAGAAGCAGTGATGGGCGTGGCCCATCTGCACAGTCAGGTACTTCTGGATTGGGTCTCTTCCATGCAGGTTCTTGGGAAGTTTTGCAGAAAATACAATGAACACTGAGAGTCCGTAGACAATGATCCCAATAACTGAAGCAATGGTGAACAGGACCTGACAATCCAAAAACCCAGCAGCATGAGACTCACTAATGATCATATTTTTACACAGAAAACTTGCCCCAACCCACACTTAAACAGACAACATGCATGTGCTCTACACCTCAAATAAACGTGAGAAGTGATGTAAATCACACATAAATGCCACAAGAGATGTGAATATCAGGTACATTAATCTTTATGGTAGGAGGAATGAAGGATGTCAAAAAGAATGAGTGCATCCACTAATGTAACATGCTGACAGCAGGAGCAGCTGTGTGCAGAGCATAGGGAATATATGGGAACTCCACTTTCTGTGAATTTTTCTGTAAACCTAAAACTGCACTAAAGAAGGAAGCCTGTTAAGTATATCTTTAAATGGGTGAAAATGGAGTAACTGGTGACATGTTCTTTTGGAGACAAGTCTGTGATAGCAGAACCAATGAAAATATCCCTTCTACATCTATAGAATTACGTAGGTTATGAACTAGGTGTAACCCGTGAAGGGGATATGCTTCCTTTAAAGGGAGAACCTATCACTGATTCAGGCGCCAGCAGGTGCTAGCTGTCGTCTTCATTCTGAATAGGACCAGTGAAGCTGTGGACATGTCCTGAGGGAAACACTGGAAGTGACAGCAGATCTCTGTTGATGAAAGTTTCACATGCTTTTCATACTCCTTGAGATTTTAAAATGGCAGGTATTCATACTCCCTGCATTTGCACAAGATTCATGTCCCTGATTCATTGTAGTTCTGACTATGTGGACCCAAGGGCAACGGGGGTGTGAAGCATAATTTGCACGTGGCTGATAGGTTTTCAGTTCCTCACTAGGCAGGTTTTTTTCTGGCCACTGAAGAATGCACATTAAAGATCCCATTTTTAAACTGTTTTCCTTCCATCTATCTTCTTGGTCATAGTCCAGAAGCATGTCTCAGTGTCCCTGGCTGCTCCTGATGGCTTCCCCAGAGAGAAAGCTCCAAAGAATGTGAATTTCAAGACTAAGTAAACCACATCATGTTATTTACAGTAATAGCGGGAGGCTGGCTTGCACCTGCAGGAGAGAGCAGAGGGAGTGTTTACAAGCCCCTCCTGGAGCCACACTCCTTCATCTGGATCCCAGCTCTGATGCTAGCTGTGGGGCCTTGTGCAAATTTCTTAACCTCTAGGGGCTTCAATCTCCTCACCCATATAATGGGGGGATAATAATAGCAATTTATAGGATTATTGTGATGAGTCAATTATTTACTAATTGTGAAAACAATTAGAACGTTAATCACAGGCATGTGAAAAACTCCACCTAATTATTAGCTATGAATATGGTGACCAAAGTCTTAAAAAGGTGTTTTTTTTCTTAGTTTTTAAGCCATCAGTTTTTAGAGAAAGCATTTTATTTCCTCCTCTACTCTCTTTCATTATCCTTTTCTTCACAGTTAAGGCTTCATGCTTGTGAAAGCAATAACATTTTGGTGTGTGTGTGATTAAATGTGAAAATTAGTTAAGGCTAAAAAAAATGTATTATAGAAGGTATATTAAGCCTTCCTCTCTTGTACAGCACATATAGGCCATTTAAATAGTATGCATTTTTAAAAAGTCTGCATAATAAACTTTTTTAATTATGTATTAAGTAATCAAAATAGTTAAATTATTTAAATGCTTACTATTGCTTCAGCACAGATGTATTTTTCTAAATCCTCACAATCACCCTGTGGGAAAGGTAATATTATATCTCTTTTACAGATGAGGAAATAGATCCACGTGGAGATGATGCAATTTTCCCCAAATGAAACAACTATTAAGTGAAAGAACTGAAATACTCAAAGAGCCCAAAGACACACTAACCGTATAGCACTGCCTCCTACATGGACTGTGAAATCAATTCTAATTCATTTCAGAACTTATACAAACTTGACACATTTCCATTTTTCTTCCAAGAACTTAATGGGTTCAATATTTCTTAAGAAACAGGAAAGCTTTCCATTCTCCTTCCTCAAGTTTCTTCTTACTTATCATCTTTTCTGATCATAACTTTAATATTTGCTCATTAATGAAAATTTGAAAGTACTCAGTAGTGGACAGAACTGCTGTCCTGGAGCTGTCCCCAGTCTTAGAAGAGGACTCAGATTTTGCTTTAGGATAAATAACTTCCCTCTATCTTTAGTCCTGTGATTTAAGCTTGATTGACACACTCTTTCTGAAGCACCAGAGGTAGATCTCAGTTGGTTTAAGACAAATAATACCCCTCATTCTATTGGTCTCACACATGATTTGAGAATTGGCAAATAACACAGTAAAAGTCACTGTTATGTGAGGAGATAAGTGCTGGTGCCCATGTGAATGATGAGCTTCCTCTATCAAGAGAGGAAGCTGCCAAAAGAGACCTCTCTTGGATTGGATGGATGTGTGATCTGTGATGCTGAGTGCCTAGAAGCAGCATGCTGAGACATCCTTGGACACAGGATGAAGACAGGACAAAAGCAGCCCTTGACATCATCTGGGCTAGAGTATCTCTCCTTGACTGAAGCCAGACCTCAGACCTGAGGTTTTCATTTACAGGAACCAATAAATCCCATGCATCCCCATTTTTTGGTTGTTGTTTAAACACATTGGAGATTGATTTTGTCACCTACAATCAAAAGACTCCAACTCTGAAAATGAATAAAAAATAAAAAAAGAAAAATGCTTCTACCTATAGACATAATTCCTTCAGAACTGTGCATTGTTTGTATATTAAAATCATTTTATATATTAATTTTATTCTCAAGCCTATCATAAGCATAACACTTTGACATGTCATAAAATATATTCATGGACACACTTTTTCATGACTGCAAAATATTCTACTATGTGAAGTGTTGGAAGAATATTTTGGCTGAGATTTTATATATATATATACATATAAAAGTATGTCTGTGACTTTCATCCATACTGACTTTTCCCTGCCATTTTGAAATACTTCCTTATTAAAAGTTTTTCAAAGCTGAATTAGTGGATTAAAGCATATGAATATTTTTGACTCTTGATATGAACTGCCAGACTGCTCTCTAAGAAGGCTGGAGGAGTACACCGGAAACTAACACAGCATTGTAAATCAACCATACTTCACAAAAACTATCCAGTAGCCTAGGCATGGGATTGGTGATCACTGGCTCTTCATCCTCATAAACAGAGCTGTGTCACTTGAGAGGTGGAAAACTATTTCATTCTGATGTGCACTGACTGAATTACTATTGGAGTGTGACATCTATTTTTTCCTTTGTGAATATGTGTTCATGTTCTCTGCCTTCTACGCTCCTGAGATTTTTTGGTGTTACGTTTGAAGTGATCTGAACTCTCTGTGTATTGAAGGAATTAGCCCCTTGTCGGATTTGTAAACAAATAACATCCTCTGGTGTTTTGTTTAAAATTAGGATGCTTCTGATGCATGGAAATCTTTATATATTTTCCTCTGAAACTTACTGCTCATCTAGAGGTTGTATATTCATCCATATTTATTTCTAGTTTTTTTCTAATTGTGTTACTTTTTTAAATATTTCTGGAATTTCTCACAATATATGGTTCACTGTTTTATTTCAATCTTTTCTTTTCCCCTCAAGTAGCTATCATATGTTCCATTTATTGAATAACCTTTATTTATCTCCCTGATTTGTAATGCCTTCCATCTCATATATTAAATTATTATTGATATCAGAAACCATATCTGGACTTCCTGTCCTATTTTCTAATCTGGCTATTCTTGAGCTAGTAAAACTCTCATTGTCTTATTAATTATTATATTAGTAATATGATTTTATTCACAATAAACCACAAATCAATTTTATAACTTCTGATATTTTGGAGATATGATCTTTTAATCTAGAATCATGTGATTAAAGCTTCTTTTATGTCTTTCAGTAGTTTTTATTTATTTAATTTTTTTTGACAGTTCCTACTATCCTTTTGTTAGGCTATTCTTAGACATTTTACCTTGGTTGTTACTCTTGGAAAATTTTAGAATTCTTAATGCCTCCATCTGGTCTCTTAATCAGAACCTGGAGAATCCTAAAGCACTGATCTGATTTGAACAAATGAGTTGAAAAGAACTGGGGGAAGCACTGTGAGCAGAAGAGACTCTGGAACCTCCAGATTGGAGCCCTGCATTGGCTGAGGTGTTCTCTGGAAACAGTTTTCTCTATGAGACTACATATTCCCCATCTTGACTTTCAGTTTCCTCAGCATTTCACATTAGATTTTAAGAAGTCTGTGGCAGATTCTTACCCAGAAAAAGAGCACTTGCACAAAGGGTTATATGTATACACTTTCCCCAGGTGGTAAAAGGAACACGCTCTTCTTCCTAATTAAAAAAAATGTTTAGTCAATCAAGGGATTACACCAATGAAATGATTTTTCTCCTAACTGGTCACTAAATCCTAAGCATAATTTAAAAAAAAAAATAATTTTCAGACATAGCCTCCTTATTTTTTAACTGCATGGGTTTTTCTCCTTTTTTTTTTCTTTTCTTTTCTTTTCTGTTAATGATGTCAAACACACAACAAAATACGTACAGTTTTCATTTTAATATTATTTTTTGAAAATGCACATGTGAACAGCAAACTGTTTCCCTGCCATGGTCTGAGCTTAGGGGTCTGGGTACCTGACGAGGCCAAGCTGTAAAGCTCTATTCCTGAGCTTGCCTTAGATTTCAGAAGTGACTGAATGACAGCTTAGAGTCCATGCAGGACAGAAAGTTTCACAGGTGTCTGCAGCTAACTGGTCTCCACTGTGTGTTTCTTGGTTGGGCTTTGTGTGTTAATTAGCTACAACTATGAAGTTTGAGAGTTTCCATTTTAGAGTTTATATTTAGATGTTTTTTAGAGATGATATCAGTAAGACTCAAGGTTTACCTGGATTATAAAAGCAGCAGGAGTATAATAATACCTGTAACTAAGTACATGGCCCCTCCTCTGTGCCAGGAAGTCTTCCAAGTAGATTCTGTACATTAATTCGACCCGTCCTTACCACAGTCATGAGGAACTCTCCTATCCTTATTTTATAGGAAACTATGGCACAGAGAAGTTAAGTTGTCCAAGATCACTCAGGAAGCAAGCTGCTGTGCTCAAATATGAATTTAGGCAACTTCATTCCCAAGGTCTCACTACCACAATGCTGGCCTCTCTAAAAAATGGAGCATGCATTTGCAATTAAAATAAAACACTTCAATTAAAAAACTTAAAAAAATTAAAAAATTTTTTAAATAAGGAAGAATGATAAAGTGAAATGAATCTTCATCTTCAATTTTTCAACAAGCATGTTCCAATGAAAATTTAAACTTATTAGTTGGCAATTTCAAATTTAAAATTGGCAGTTTAAATGACCAAAAAACTTTTCTTCAGTATTTTTTGTATTCTGCCAATATGATACGTTTTTGTTTTTCAGGACTCAAAAACATTATGAACATCTAATTTTGTCGAAGTTTCAGCTTTCATCTCTGAATTTACAGTCTTTCACAAACATATGCTTTGACCGCCATCTTCAGTTGTAAACAATGGGAACTATTCATAATGGGGATTATTAGAAGCTTATTACATTTTAAAAGGCAAATGTCACTTTCTATTGGTAGCTGAACCTCATTTTTTTCCATTTATAAAAAGAGGAGTTTGACCTGCTCCCTCCAGACCTTTTCAGTGCCAACGTTCTGTAGATCTGTGATTCAATTTATAAAACCTATAGTTGGAGACATTTTCAGATGCTCCTAGTAAAAGCATTTTATTTCCAAGAGTTATTCATGCTCACAACCTGCTGTCCTGCTGCTGCTGACTGCAAGTACCATCAGCTCTAAATTATCTCAGCTGATGGAAAGAAGCAATAATACAGATGACTCAAAAAATCATCATTTCATAGCTCTGGAAGGTTGATACAAAGATATATAGTTTTATATTTTTTAATTTTGCAGCAGGAGTGGCAGCAATAAATTTACATTTCCAATTATATAAAATGCCTAGCTCAGTGCACAAACACTGATGGCACCTCAACAAAGGTTTCCCTGCTTCTTCTACCCTTTCTCTGACTTTAGGATGAGAGCCACGCTGCTTTGTGCACATCCCAAAAGGAAGGGGGAGCAGTGACCAGGACTTAGTTCAAGCAAAAGGGCACCTAGTCTATGATGAAAAGGAGGCCGCAATAATGAAGGCACATGTGAAAAAATGGGAGTCAACTATAAAAACCAATGTGTCTTTCTTTCTACATCTATGTCATAGCGGCTAATTTATATTTTGCATTTTTTTTTATTGGTGTTATGAAAGGATACAATTCAATGCCTCTTTTCTTATACAATTACCATCCTTTTCCTTTTCCCCCTTTTTACTGTTATTATGAAGGAAGGACCACACTTCTCTTCTGTGTCCACCATTCCAGGCAGTGCTCCTTCACCTTGGCTGCACATTAGAATAACCAGAGGAGCTTTAAAAACTTCCCTATGCCAGAATGCACCCCAGGACACTAAGTACCATCGGAGTTTGCAGTGATGGAATCCAAGCACCAACATTTTTTAAGGTCCCCTGGTGATTCCAACATGCAGCCAAGGCGGACAAATCCAAAAGTAAACAGACTAAAGTGCATCTAATCAGCGCCTGCTTTTCCTGGGTAATCTCATCTATCTCCACGTGGGGACACCACACCTCCTAATCTGACCAGACTTGTTCTTCCTGCTCAACCCTGTCCCATTTGTACTCAAGTTCTGCCTGGCGCCGCTTCCAGAACTCCAGAAGTATGGTGACTAACACAGAGAGAGAACAGCAGAATGTGGATCTTCAGTGAAGACTGATGCTTCAGAAATCTGTACTTAATATTTATTACACTTAACACTTTGGTAAATGATTAATAAAATCACATTTTATTTATAGGTGATACTAAAGAGAAACATGAGTTAATGCCTTTCTTTTAAGAAAAAGGAAAATGTAGATAATTTATTGAACTTGTGAAAACAGAATATCTAGCTCTCTAGCTCAGGGGAAAGGTATTAATGTGATGGTCAGAGGCAGGTGACTGTGTCTGATGCTAAAGTACCTGCTACAAGCACATTATGCCCACTAAAAACACAAATATCGGGGGGAAGGGTGGGTATAGCTCAGTGGTAGAGCACGTGCTTAGCATGTACAAGGTCCTGGGTTCAAACCGCAGTACCTCCATTACAAAAGAAAGTTAAAAAAAAGCGCAAGTAACTGTCATAATTTAAAAGCAGTGCATGGTCCACCCTCCAAGTCTTCTCCTCACATCACTCTGTCTCTTCTGTCCGAAGGACCTGAGGGTAGGGAAGGGGATGAGAATGCTTTAGTAGCCCCTGCATTTCTATTCCACAACCCCAGTCACACAAAGTTTAAATAAAATTCTTAAATATGGAAAACTGCCATTTTCCTCAATCTTCGGTAAAGTAATTTTTAGAAATCGTCATTCTGTTTTAAGACTCAACACTTCAAATAGTAGACAAAAACAACATGAAATGTTAATTGAAAATGTGGCTTCAGGGTAAATCACCTAAGCCCTTCTTCCAAACAGACTGTTACACCTAGGCCCCAACTACAGAGAAATTTCAGAATAACCACTGTTCCCTCCACCATTATACCTGAGTCTCTACCATGCCCTGAGAATAAAGAGAAAAGAGACACAGTCCCTGCCTCCGGGAGCTCCTAGGTGCACAGAAGTCATCATGAAATGAAGGCTGAGGAGGCGTGTTAAGAGGTCTTGGATAACAGTCAGCAGAGGGTGCTCAGGGCAGAGAGCCACAACTGTAGCCAAGGCTTTCCCAGAGGAGGGAACCACTGTGGTGAGTTCTGAGATGCCCTAGAAGTGATCAGGTGAAGGTATAATATTAAGGCAATTTCTCCCTGGGGAGCTGCACATGCAAAGGTGGGAGGCCAAAGAGAGCCAGGTCCCTTCCAGGAACTCCAAATAGTCTAGAAGTGAGCACAGGGTGTGGGAAGCAGGTGAGGCAACCAGGTGGAGAGATCACAGGTGCACATCACAAAGGACTCTGTGTGCCTCCAAAGTAGAGGAGACATGCAAAGTGATCAAGAAAGAGACAAGATAGAGGCAGGGAGACCTATTGGCAGGTTCATGTGAAGGCCTGCTGAGGCCCCGCCAGGAGGAGAGAGAAGAAAACATTTAAGCAGGTGGACGGATTGGCCACAGGTGTGATGGAAGGGAAGGAAGTGGTCAAAGATGCCGGGCAGCTTTCTTGATTTGGCAGTGTCTTAAATTATAGTGCCATTCCCTGAAATAAGAAGGGCAGGAAGAGGGGCAAGCAATGAGAGGAGACAACTGATTCAGTTCTGGGTGGGTGCCTGTGGGCTCCAGGAGAGATGTTCAGTAGGCAAATCAAAGTCTAGAAATCAGGAGAAAGTCCTAGGCTGAGCCAAGAAGTTTTCCTGTTTCAAGAGGCTAATGGGTGTGAGTGGACAAGCTCAAGAGAAGAGGTGTGGAGGGGTAGCTCTCACCCTCCTGCACAGGGGAAGCATCTGGGAGCCTTTAAAAAATAGTGTGCCCCAGCCTGGAGTGGGGACTTTGTACAGTTTATTGTTTTTTAAATACGTCTTTCCTTTTTTGGGAGGTAGTTAGTTTTATTTATTTTAATGGAGGTACTGGGAATTGAACCCAGGACCTCTTGCATGCTAAGCACGGGCTCTACAACTGAGCTGTACCCTTCCCACCTTTTTTTGTTTTTAGACATTAGCTCTACTGAGCAGTCAGGGTTGAGACTCAACCTGTAGATAGCAGAGAACCTTGGGGTAGAGATCAAGGAGAAGCTGCCCAGATCCCTGCAGACCCCACCAGGGGCAACCAGAGACACAGGGAGCCTCAGACGGGCTGTGAGGAACATGAACTCAACACTTCCCAATGGCGAAGACGACAAACATGTTTCAAGCACCCACTTCCCAGCAGTGTTTGTTCCGACTTTACTAGATTTCCAGTAATACTGAGTGAGAATAGAAATAATCTGGACACAGGGATCAAATTCAAATGCCGGCTCTGACCATTCTTAACTGCGTGATTACTGATTAAAAAGCTACCCATCTGCCACGTGTAAAATGGGGGACCTAGAACCGTGCTTGTGGGCTGCTGTGAGAGTAATGAAATGACATCTATAAATGCCCTCCTGACTCTCAGAGGTAATTGCTACTATTGTCCCCATTTGGGACACCAAGAAACAGAGGCACAGAAAGCTTCAAACACTTGCCCAAGATGAGGGTTGGGGTCAGGAATCAAGCCAATGACTTCTTGGATCCAGAGCCCAGGAACTTCTTATGAACAACACATCACTGCCCAGGCTCCCTGCTCCAAAACCCGCCTCCCTTTGGCTCAGTTCCATGGCACCTGCGCTGCACAGATGTCATCACTGCCTGTCTGCCTTCCTGGTGTCTGATCCTGGCACTCCTCCCTCCATCCCACACAGCACTTCCTTGGGCACACCAATCCTCACAAGGCCATTGCTGTGGCTACTCGGATGTTTACATGGAAACGCAGGTGGCAGCCCAGCTTTTTGCTATAGATGCTGCTGTCAGTGGAGGCAAAGAGCTCACAGTTTGTGGGGGAGGCCAATTCTGGTCTCCTCTTTGGCTGGAGAGCTGGATGGAATCTAGTTTCCCTCTGCAACTTAGACATCCAGCATGAGAGATATGTAAGGCCATCTGGGCTCTCAACATAGAAATGATGCCCCCACAGTTGTACTTAACATTGTAATCTCCTGGCTCCACCAGAGAGCAGAGGCCATGGCCTGTTGTCCACCAAGTTTTGTTTCCTTGCATGACAGCTACAATGGGGTGAGTTAACACTGGACCAGAAAATCTACAAAGCCCTCGTGTACTATTTCTTGACACCTGCAGGTCACCCAAATATCCCAGATCCTCCAAGTAAGCAACTAGTAAGAGGAAATGAGCTGGCTCATCTCTCAGACCCCTGAAGGCAGGACTGATTTGGCCTATCCTGCTCTTGGGATGATCTGATCTCCTTCTATGTGCTCTATCCCGATTGAAAGAGACTGTTCTTTGTTTATGGGCTAGGGAGTATTTGTGGCTTTCTGACCAGAACCTTCAAAAGTAGAGCTCTTAGTTTGAATGGAAGCATGGCACCCACATCTCATGAGATCAGCTACCCAACAGCCTCATCTAGCCAAGACTGTGGCCAAAACCAGGGGTCCATGCTGTTGAGTGTTGGGTCTGGAGAGCAATGCCTCCACCACTGAGAAGCTGCCCCGCCACTTGTGCCCTTGTCCCCATCCAGGGGGAGGTGACACATCCATGGGATGAAAGACTTGAGGGCACTAGGTGACTGTGGACCAAGCTGTGACTGGCTGTTCCTTCTCCCAGTGTGACCCATGTTAGCCTCACATGCAGAAAATCCCCAAAGAGACCCCTGCTTGAGTGAATGGGTCACGTATCAGCCAACTGTCCTTGGGCCACCTAAGAAGCAACACAGTATACACAGTGAGCCACCAACTCACTGAATTCCCCAAGGCTCACAGCTCCCTAATTTGACACCAGGTACCCCCAGCAAAAAGAAGACCCTTACTTTATAATTGAGTTGAGAATTCTACTGCCAATGCTGCCTTCACCTTCCACTTATGAAATTCTTTCCACTCTGTCCCCTGCTCTGCAATTGTGCAATCAGTCCAGAGCTCCTTCATGAGACAGGAGGGAAGGGGGCTGGGCAGAGCCATTAAAAGAATGGCACAGCCATTAGCACCAAGATGGTGGAAAAGTCAACTCCCAGTAGATTTTGAGCTTCAACACACACTCACCGAAATACAGCAGGATGCTAAATGGCACTCCCACAGGTGCCAGGACAGGTTCAAGGCTGACCATAAGAGGTCAAAGGGTCAGTGGTGGCCCAATTTCTGGGAATCCCAATACCTTCCCCAAAACGGTTGGAATATTCCTCCCACTTATTAGCATATGAATATACTGAGTGCATAATAACTAACCCCACACCTCGTGGCTGCTCTCTCTGCTGAGGGAGACAGCCCACACTCTGTCTGTGGAGTGTGTATCTACTTTTACTTTAAACTGGTGCACCCAACTCCCACGCCTCATGGCCTTTCTCTTGCCTTCTGAAACAGCCCAGTCTGTCTATGGAGTATATATCTCTCTGAATAAATCTACTTTTACTGAACTGTGTCTCTCTCTTGAATTCATTCCTGTGCAAACCAAGGACCCACACTTGGCAAGGTGCATCCCAGGGATCCAAATAAGACCTGGGATACGGCCATCCTCTCCCCCCCATTTTCCTGTATCATACATTCCTTCCCAAAGGATCTCACATTGTGCACTCCAAAATAGACAGCACTCATGTGTCCTGACCTGGATCTGCTTCTGCATGTATCATTCTCATATCCACTAGAATGTCACCTTCATGAGGACAGGGATTTGGTTCTGTTCACAATGGAAGCACAAGCACATCACAGGTGCTGGAGAAGTATTAACTGATTGAATGAGCTGTGGGAAGTCCTGGGAATTCCACCTGCAACTCCTAGCCTCTTGGGTCCCAGCTGACTCCAGTTGCTCCCGGCTACTCATGGCTGACCTCTTGCCACCACTCTCAACTCTGCCACCACCTGAGCCGGGATGAGCTTAGATGAGCACACACCCCAGAGAGCATGGCGGCTGGTTCATGAGGTTGCAACACACTCACCCCTTGACTGCTAGGGGTTACTTAGGATGGACAAACTGAAGGAAGCACCATGTGCACCGCCCTACCCCACAAATCACTTGAAGCACCAGGACTGCACACAGGGGAAACGCTGGGCCTTTCCAACCTAAGGAGAGGGGCTATGGGTGAGAAGAGGGTCTCTGTCAACTAACAGTCTCTTTACAAGCCCAGCCTTAGAAAAGTTCTTTAAAGACACTTTTGGTATCTTCCTTGTGTTTCTGTAATCCCTCTAGATTTTGTCATTTTCATCTACACATCAGAAATACAGATGCTCTTGAAATCTCTATTGATTTTCAATGAAGAAAATCCTCAATTTCCTTCTCTGCTAAGAAAATTACTGCACTTTATATTAAAAAAAAAGCAGCTTCCTTTCATGAGTTTCTATCTTCAAACACCTAATTTCACAAGAATCAGTGAAGCAGGACATGAAAATCATGCTGTGCTTTACCACCTACTCTTGGGCAGGAATGAAATGAATGAGTACTGATCTCATGAGATGGGAAGGCTGGGGCTGTCTTATTCCTGCTACAGATGGAAGGGTCCATAACTGTAATGGTGAGGAAGGACCAAGGATGAGAAACCAAAATTTTCTAACCCATTTCCCTTTTTCAGAGTCCCAGACAAAACAGGGTGATTGTATCAACAAAAACAAGAACATCTGCACCCTTCTAAAAGCATGTTACGAATTTACTACTACACACGGCACTCTGTCACTGACCTAAAGGCTGATGACAGCCAAGAAATTTGCAGGGATCTTATTCTGTGCTCATCCCTTTTTTGTCTTTGGAACCTCAGGAAATTTGCCTCCTCTCCATGAATGTCATTTTCCTCATCCTTCAAATGGGAGTGTAACAGTCATTCATTTGCTCAGTGTCTATACGACAACAGGAGACGGCTTATGAAAACAACAACAAAAAAAAGCAAAACAGCTATTCTGATCTGTGCTGTCTTCCTCCTCCTCCCTGAACATGAACTTACAGGGTAAAATGGTATCTTTCACTAAATCCCGAACTTAAGGAGCACTTCTGATAAGGAAGTCACAGGACTGCCGTGTAACCGAGAAATGACCTGGTGCAAAAGAATGAGTTGCCAGCAAATCCTCAAAACCCGTAAGGGTGCAAACCCTGGGAGTTACAGGCATGGGTGGGAGTTCCTTAGTTCCCCATTTCACAAAGCCGAGAAGTTTGCAGGGTCCATGAAAGACAAAGATAGCCCAGTACAACCACACCATGTTTTGGAGTACACCAGGGCCACATCACTGCTGGCCTGCACTTCTTTGTGTCCCAGAGCAAGAGCCCTGGGCGGGGGTGACTGTGTTTGAGGATGGACAAGAAATTCCTCTTCTGTCTCTTTTGCTCTCTCTCTTCCTGCAATAAAACAACTGGTAGGACTCTGGTGGGGAGCACTGCACCCACATTCTCTGGCAAATCACACACCAGGCAGCTCTAGCTGATCTGAGAGAGGACTCTTCAATGAACATATATACACCAAAGTCAGGCAGAAGGCTGCCTGTGACCTTGGGAATCCAAACCAGCTTGCCCTGTTAATCAGGATGTTAGACATCTAAAGAAAGTGTGCACCAGATGAAGACGATGCCTTAGACAGCGTTGGTGGTTATGGCCCACAGTATCTAAGGACAAGTCATGCTCTGGCAGATGGGAGCATTTTGGTTTCTTTAAGAGTTTGATACTGAAGGGCTGTGATATTTAATTGGGCCTTGAAACTCCAGACCTCTTTACTCACAAAGGCAGACAAGTTAGGTAAGCCAGCTCAGTCTTTATTCCAACTTCCTAACCAAAAGGCTATGAGGTTGAAAATATATTTCTCAGGCTCTTCTGCAGCAAGGGTTCCAGATGTGGCTTTAAAAATGCCCATCAGAGATTGAGATTTGAAAATATCAACTACTATATAAAAAAATAGGTAAAAAAAACTAAATTTCTTCTGTATAGCACAAGGAACGATATTTAATATCTTGTAATAACTTTAATGAAAAAGAATATGAAAAGGAATTCATACATATATATGTGTATATGAATGACTGGAACATTGTGCTGTATATTAGAAATTGACACATTGTAACTGACCATACTTCAATTAAAAATATATATATATATAATGCCCATCAGCAGCATCTGAGTGTCACTAAAAGCAGAAACCCAGATGAATAGAGGCAGAGGTGGTTGGAGGAGCTACGTTATCTTGCTGGGGTGGATGCAGCCGGCATGGCAGAGATATAGAAGTAATGGTCACAACAGCCACTCACTGATCTGCAAGTGAGTTATGGTAACAGCTTCCTGAAATCCTCCCCACCCCTCCTGATGAGCCAGGTGTTTGGCGTTTCTCTGGAAGTCACTAGGCGCAGCCTGGAACTCAAAGGTAAAAATTAAAAACTGCAGTCAGGCTGCAAATGGCCTGGCAGGACACATTGGACAAAAGTAGTTCAGAAAGAACAAGGAATGGGGAGGGGATAGAACGTGTGCTGAGGACCCTGACTTCAGTGGTGGATTGTCTGTGTTGAGGAATCTGAGTCAGTATGAGTAGATGGATTGGTGTGGACTAAAATGGTGGCCATTCTTCAGATAAGTGTGTGATTTGGATGATATTTATTAGAGGAGGGTTTTTTTTCCCCCTTCAACATTGATCATTTCTAGGGAGCAGAAAAATACTCTGCCACACAACATCTAATTGCAAAAGAGATGCTACGGGATGATAGTGATATGAAAAATTTCAGTTCTGCAGTTCCAAGGTTTCTTTAATGAGGTTCACAGCAGTAGGTACTTAAAATAAAATAAGGTACTTAAATAAAGACATCATCATATGTACAGATCCTTAAAGATACACATATGATTCTATAAGTGTGCCTAAAATGTGTTCTGCATTCTAAAATCCAATGAAATAAAATCAGTAGCTCAATATGCCTGTCGGCTCTATAAACATGATGTAGCTAATGATCACAGAAAGCAAGATCAGCTAGCAAATTTGAGATTTGTCTTTTCTAGGGTCAAAGATAATATGTTTTGCTTTACTTAAAAAGCATTTTTTTAATTAGGGCTCTCAGCATCCATTGGTGTACGGGGTTTAGTAGATGTGTTCAGATGTTCTAGACAGTGAATCAGAGCAAAGACTGAGGTTTAGACAGTAGTTAAATGTCTCACCCGTGTGATCAGCATCCACATATTGCTATACTGAAAATCCTTAAAAGTGAGAACTTCATTAAAGCAACGAAAAGAGACGGAAAAAAATAGCCACAGACTAGTGGAAGTTTTTTATCGTGTAAAAATGACAAAGGGCTATTCATGAGCATATATTTAAAAACTCTACACTTTAATAAGAAAAACAATGAACTGACAACAGATTGCACACTGCTCCCTGTAGGAGAAGCCATGCAGAAGGACTCTTATGTGAATGGGGCTGGAGCTGTAGAATTAGTTAGTCTTGCATGTAATTCAGTTAAAAACAAATGCACTTGGGATACACTTCTAGAATATCTGAGTAAAAATCTTGGAAAACTTACTCCTCTATGAAGCAATGACAATGGCAAAATTTGTCAAAATTAACCTCTGCAGAACTCTGGAAATTAAACAGAGGCTTCCAGCAGTCCAGGGAGTGTTTATTTGAGGGAAAAAAACCAGCTAAATCTCCATAAAGATAGTGAGTTTTGTGGCATTGTAATTTGATCTACCCCCATCCCCGTATCCTCACCTAAATGGTGGCCTTTAAAAGCAACAGTCTCACAATCAAGGTAGGGGCAGAAGTGATTTGAAGTTACCCAAAAAATCCGTACCCAGAGAGCTGTCACTATTTGACCTATCTCAAACTCATGCTGTGCAAACAGCCTGTCCCCAGAGTGTGTGTGGAAAACAATCAGCAGTGAGTATTTAACATTACAACTGCCTGAGGCAGTGGTACCAGTAGAGGCTAACTAGATGCTGACTAGGAAACTTAGAAGGCAAAATTGAGTAATGAGACATTCTGGGGGTGGAGGTACTGTTAAAAATCTCCAAAAAAATTCTGAGAATTGTAGAAGGCCGTACACATGTGTGGCACATGGCAAGGAAAGATCTGAGAAAATCTTAAACCTTCAACTCTGGCTGAAATTGAGGTTCTGCATAAGCAAGAACTAAAGGCTTTGGAAGAGCTGGAGACTGCCTGCTGGTGCTGAGGGCATCCCTCAGCATGCAGCATCCCTCACACAGCCACCTGGCAACAGCTCAAACTATTGGCTCGAGGCATTGAAAGAAGTCACTGTCCAATCATTATTACAGTGATGACAACTAGGCTTTCTGCACACACACTGATCTCATGGCCATGCATGATAAAGAATACAGATTTTACAGAATTTGTTCAGAAAAGTAACTAAATAAATAGCTGCAGCAGCAATGACAATGGAAGCAACGATAAACCCTGGAGATGAGGAAAATCTGGCTTTCAGATTTGCCACATTGTAATATTTTAAATGTCCAGTTTTCAACAGAAAATTACAAGATGTACAAAGAAACAGAAAAATTTGGCCATAACACAGGGGAAAAAGTAGTCAATAGAAACTCCCTGAGGAAACCCAGACACTGGACTTACTAGACAAAGACATAAATAAGCAATTACACATATATTCAAAGAGCTAACAGAAACCATGCCTAAAGAATTAAATTATGTGAACATCTCATTGTACAGAGAATATCAATAGGTAAAATTTATATTAAAAACCAACTAGAAATTCTAGAGATACAAATATAATGACTAAAATGAAAAATTCAATAAGAGATTTCTTTGTAGATATGAACTTGTTGAAGAAAAAGTCAGTTAACTTAAAACTACTGAGATTATCCAGTCTGTGGAGCAGAAAGAAAAAGGAATGAAAAAAAAAAAAGAACACTGTGTCAGAGATAGGTGGGACACCATCAACAATACCAATAAACACATAATGGGAGCGCCAGAAGGAAGGAGAGAAAAAAAGGGTTAGAAAGATTATATAAAGTATAATGGCTGTAAACTTCCCAAATTTGATGAAAACAATAATTTGTACATCCCAGCAGCTCAACAACCTCCACGTGGTATAAACATAGAGACATCAAAAATAGGCACATCAGACTTAGTGTGTCAAAAGACAAGAACAAAGAACCTTGACAGCAGAAAGAGAAAAGTGGCTCAACATATACAAAGGCTCCTCAGTAAGACAGTTGATTTCTCATCAAAAACCATGGAGACCAGAAGGCAGTGGGATGGTATTGTCAAAGTGATAAAAGGAAAAGACTGTCACCAAGTATTTTATAGCCAGCAAAGTGATTCTTCAAAAAAATTAAAGGAGAAATTAAGACCCTCCTACAAAAACAAAATCTGAAAGAATTCATTGCTAGCAGACCTGCCCTACAAGAAATACTAAGGATAGTCCAGCAGGTGTAAATGAAAGGACACTCACCTGAAAAATAAAGAGCACTAGTAGAGGTAACTACATGAGTAAAAAAAGAAAAAAACACAGTATAAATATAGTATTACATGTAAGTGTTTTCTTCTATTTGATTTAAAAGACAACTGCATAAAACAATACTTATGAAATTCTATAAATGTGCTTATAAATGCATAAAGGTGTAATTTGTATGACAGTGACAGCATGAGGAGGGGCAGGGAAAAGATTGATACCAAAGCCAAGTTTTTGTGTACTATTGAAATTAAGTTGGCATTCATGTGAACTAGATTGCTTTAAAACAAGATGTTAATTATAATCTCCAGGGCAATGGAGGAGAAGGAGGAGGAGTAGGAGGAGGAGAAGGAGAAGAAAAAGATAAAACAACAAATTAAAATGGCACACTGGAAAATGCCTCCTTTTACCAAAAAGTGTAGTAATAGAGGAATGGGGAGAAAAAAGACATATAGAAAGCAGATAGCAGAGTTAACTTCAACCTGATAAGAAATTACATTAATGTAAATGAATTAAACATTCTAATCAAAATACTAATGGCAGAAATAAATGGAACAGAGAATTGATGAACAACAGAGAATAACCAACAAGAAGAAAAGTTGGTTCTTTGAAAAGATCAACAAAGTTGACAAAGTTTAACTACTACTGAAGAAAAAAAGAGAGAAGATTCAAATTACTAAAAAGAAATGAAAGAAGGATGTCACTACTGCCCTTACAAAAATAACAAGGGATATAAGGGAATACCATGAATAATTATACAGCCAATAAATTAGATAATCTAGATGAAATGTATAAATTCCTAGAAGGACGTAAATGACTGAAGCTAATTCAAGGAGAAATAGAAAACTCAAATAATCCTACAATAAGTAGTGACTGAAATAGTAATCCAAAACATTCCCACGAGGAAATGCTAGGCCCCTATGGCTTTGCTTTTGAATTCCATCAACTACTTAAAGAAAAAACAAACAAACAAACAAAAAAAAAGAAAAATAACAATGCTTCACAAACTCGTCTAAAAAAAGAGGTGGGCACACTTCCCAATTCATTCAATGAGACTAGTATCACACTGATACCAAAACCAGACAAAGGCATCACAAGAAACTAAAGACTGTCTCTTATGATTATAAAGGCAAAAATCCTCAACAGAATACAAGCAAATCCAATCCAGTAACATATAAAATAGGCCACAATTAAGTGGGATATATCCAGGTATGCAAAGGCAGTACAACGTACAAAAGTCAATTCATGTAATATGCCATATTAATAGAATAATGGATAAAAACTAGGAATAGAAGACAACTTCCTCAAATTGACAGACAACATCTATGAAAAACCTGGAGCAAAGATCATACATAATGGTGAAAGACTGAATTATTTCCTCCCAAAATCAACATTGTACTAGAGGTTCTAGTCAAAGCAACCAGACAAAGAAAATAAAGCCTCTAGATTAGAAAGAAAGAAATAAAACTGTTTCAATTCCACATGACATGATATTATATATTGAAATCCCAAGGAATCCACAAAGAAAAAGAGAGAGAGAGAAAAGAAAAAAAACTTATTAGAATTAATAACCCAGTCTGACCAAAATTGTAAGACACAAATCAATATATAAAAAAGTAATCATACTTCTATACAACAGCAGTGAATGATCTAAAAATAAAATGAAGGAAACATTTTCATTTACAATAGCATCCAAAAGAATAAAATACTTAGGAATATTAAGAAAAATATGTGGAATACTGAGAAAAATGTCTGAAACTTGTATATTGAAAAGTAAAGTACTACTGATAGAAGTTAAAAATGACCTAAAATAAATGGAAAGGTTTTCTGTGTTCATGGATAAGAAGCCTTATTTTTAGGATGGCAATTGTCCTCAAAATGACCTATAGGTTCAATGCAACTCTGGCTTTTTGGCAGAAATGAACAAGCTGATCCTAAAACTAATATGGAAATGCAAGATACCCAGAATGGTCAAAAAAATCTTGAAAAAGAACAAAGTTTTGAATTTTCCACATTCAAAACTCACTAACAAAACTGTAATCCATACAGTGTGGTACTTGCATAAAGGACAGAAAAATAGATTGAGAGAAAAGAACTGAGAGTCCATAAACAAATTCTTACACGTAGCCAGTTAATTTTTGACAAAGGTGCCATGACAATCCAATGGGGAAAAATAATCTTTACAAAAATGATGCTGGGACACCTGAACATACACCTGGAAAGAAAGAAAACTGAACTTTTATCTTAACACCATTTATGAAAATTAACTCAAAATAAATCACAGACCTGAAATTATAAACTTTTACAAAATGAACAATGAGAAAATCTTCAGGACATTGGATTACAAATACTTCTAAGATATGACACCAAAAGCACAAACAACAAAAGAAAAAAAATCAAGTAAACTGGACTTCCGTAAAATTAAAAACTTCTGTGCTTCAAAGGACTTCATCAAGAAAGTAAGAAGACAATCCACAGAATGGGTGAAAATATTTCCAATATTTTCCCTGATAAGGGAATTTTTTCCAGAATAGACAAAGACTTAAAACATGACAATACAAAGACAAATACAATTAAAATGGGCAAAGAATTTGAATAGATGTTTCTCCAGAGAAGACATACAAATGGGAAATAAGCACATAAAAAGATGTTCAACATCAGTAGGCATTAGGGAAACAGAAATCAAAAGCACAATGTCATGCCACTTCATACCAACTAGGATGACAAATATATATGATATATTATATATGATATATAAAGATGTATGTATAAACCCGGTAGTAAAAAGTGTTGATGAGGATGTGGAGAAACTGGACTCCTCATACATTACTACTGGAAATATAAAATGGTGCAGTCACTTTAAAAACTACTTTAGCAATTCCTCAAAATGTTAAAAGTAGAATACATCCCAGCAATTCCATTTTTTGATATATCCTCAAGAGAACTGAAAATATGTGTTCACACAAAAACTTGTCCATGAGCATTTACAGCAGAATTATTCATCATCAACAGATGGATGGATAAGCAATGTGGTGTATTTATAAAAATGGCAAATTATTTGAACACAAAAAGGAATTTGGGTACTGATATATGCTACACCATGGATGAGCCTTGACAACGTCACACTAAATGAAAGACAACAATCAAAAAAGGCAGCATACTGTATGTTTCTTCTTATATGAAATGCCCAGAACAGGCAAATCCATAGAGGCAGAAAGTAGAGTGGTGGCTGCTGGGGGCTAAGAGAAAGGAAGGTTAGGAAGTGACTTACTAAAGGGTACTGCTTCTTTTGGGGGTGATGGCTACACAACCCTGAAATATACTTAAAACCCTAATGCACACTTTCAAAGGCTGCATTTTATGGTATGTGAATTATGTCTCCATAAAGTTGTTATTCTTGAGGCTGAGCCCACCTATGGAGCAACTGGTACAGCACTGACTGCGGCATCTGGAGAGGGAGTGACCCACCCGCCCACCGCGAAGGAGAGCAGCATCTGATCCAGTGCTGGAGGGGCGCGATCTTCTTGCCGACAGACACTGTGAGCAGCACAGACGAGGGTATCAACACAGCAAGCTGAGTTCGTGAAACAGGGCAAAGACACAAAGACCTCTCAATAAAACCATTAAGAGCGCAGTCTTTAGGAGAACACATCTTTGTTCTTTAAATCTTTTTATATCTGTTTTATTTTCTATTACCTTTTTAACCTTTACTTTTTAAACATTTCTATATGTTTACAGTTCTCATTTCATTTTTAATTCTCTTGGTTTTGATCTGTTATTGATTATTCACAGGTTTCAATTATTGTGTTTTGATTTATTCTTCTTTTTATTAACATTTTTAAAAGACATCTCAACTCGATTCCTATTCTGCTTCAACTTGCTCTTCTATTATTTATGATACACTGTTTTCAAACCTTCTTTTCCTCCATTCTTTTAAAATTCTCTCTCTCTCTCTCGTTTTTAAGTTTTATTCCTGCATATGCTTTAGATATATAAATAAATAAACTCCTTTAAGTACCACAATAGATAACTGATACTCCTTAAGCCACAGTGCCAGAGATATGAGCAGCATGAAGAAGCAGAGGAAGCACTCCCAATTAAAAGAGCAAGAGAAATCTCCTGAAAGAACGGTCAATAAAATAGGCATTGATTTCCTACTAGATCAAGATTTCAAAAAAGAAGTGATCAAATTACTGAAGGAACTAAAAGAGATAGTGTTTAGAGACATAAAATATGCCAAAAACAAAATAGAAGCTATAAAGAAGAGCCAAGTAGGATTGGTAAATTCGTTGGCTGAAATGAGATCTCAACTAAAGCATATACAAAGCAGGCTAGATAATGCAGAGGAACGAATAAGTGACCTTGAAGACAGAACCACAGAAAGCTCCCAATCAGAACAGATGAGAGATAAACAAATAAAAAACAATGAAAACAATATAAGGAACCTATTGGATAATATAAAGCATGCCAATGTATGCATAATATGGGTTCCAGAAGGGGAAGAAAAAACAAAGTGGATGGGAAAGGTATTTAAAGAAATCATGACTGAAAACTTCCCAAACCTAAAGAAGGAATCAGACACCCAAGTACAGGAGGCTCAGAGGTTCCCAAACAGGAAGAGTCCAAAGAGAACCACACCAAGACATATCATAATCAAGATGGCCAGACTGAAGGATAAAGAAATGATCCTAAAGGCAGCAAGAGAAAAAAAAAGAGTCAGTTACAAGAGAAGACTCTCAGCTGATTTCTCTACAGAAACACCACAGGCCAGAAGGGAGTGGCAAGATATATTCAAAGTCCAGAATGAAAAAAAAAAAAAAAAAGCAGCCAAGGATACTTTCTCCAGCAAGGCTATCCTTTAGAATAGAAAGAGAGATAAAGAATTTCACAGAGAAGTAAAAACTAAAAGACTTTAGCAACACTAAAGCCATGCTAAAAGAAATATTGAAAGGTCTACTCTAAATAGAAAAGAAGCAGAATGCTACAGAAATGAGAACTCATAAATGGAAAGGTGATAACTACCATGAATTACAAATAGAATAACCATGAAATTGTAAAAGAAGACATCTAAACCATTGAGTGGGAGAGGGAAACAAGAAAATATAGAGTATTTTTTTCTTTCTTCTTTTTTTTTTTAAATGTTTTATTCTCGGTAGGATGGGTTTGACATTACATTACTATCTGTTTAGTACACACAGTTACAGTAATTGGTTAACAGACTTAAAAAAAGTGAAACCACAAGCCAAAAACTTACAAGTGAGTCACAAAAACTAAATACAATCCAAGATAATACAAAGGAAAATTTACATACCACAAAAGGATGAAGAAAGGAACAAAGAAGAAATACCAAATCAACTGCAAAAATAAGTTCAAAATAGCAATAAACACTCATCTATCATTAATTACTGTAAATGTTAATGGACTAAATGCTCCAGTCAAAAGACAGAGTGGCAGACTGGATAATAAAGCAGGAAACTTCAGTACACTGCATACAAGAGACACACTTTAGGAAGAAGGATACATATAGATTGAGAGTGAATGGAGGGAAAAGGATATTCCATGCAAATGGAAATGCCAGAAAAGCATGTGTAACAGTACTGATTTCAGTCAAAATAGACTTTAAAACAAGGGTCATAAAGAAAGATAAATAAAGACATTTTATAATGATTAAAGGAGCAATACAAGATGAGGATATTACAATCATTAATATATATGCACCCAACATGAGCACCTAAGTACATAAAACAACTACTAACAGAGATAAAGGGGGAAATTGATGGGAATACAATCATTGTCAGAAATTTTAACAACACATTAAGATCACTAGGTAGATCTTCCAGACAGAAAATAAATAAGGCAACAGAGAAATTAAATGATACAATAGAAAAATTAGATTTAGTAGATATTTTCAGAACATTACAACCCCCCAAAATAGGATATACATTCTTTTCAAGTGTGCATGGAACATTTTCTGGGATTGATCATGCACTTGGTCACAAAAGAAGCCTCAACAATTTTAAGAAGATAGAAATTATCTCAAGCATCTTTACTGACCATAATGCCATTGAAACTAGAAATCAACTACAGAGAAACAAAGGAGAAAAAAAGGAAAGCATAGAGATTAAACAACATGCTATTAAAAAACCAATGGGTCAATGATGAAATCAAAGTTGAAATTAAAGAATACCTTGAGACAAATGAAAATGAAAACACAAACACACAAAACTTATGGGATGCAGCAAAAGCAGTGCTAAGAGGAAAGTTTAGGGTGATACAGGCCTTCCTCAAAAAAGAAGAACAATATCAAACAAACAATCTAACCCACCAGCTAAAAGAACTAGAAACAGAAGAGCAAAAACACCCAAAAGTCAGCAGAAGGAAGGAAATAATAAAGATCAGGGAGGAAATAAATAAGATAGAGATTAAAAAAAAAATAAAGAAAATAATCAGTCAAACCAAAAGCTAGTTTTTTGAAAGAGTAAATAAAATCGACAAACCTCTGGCCAAACTCACAAAGAAGAAAAAGAGAGAGCACAAATAAGCAAAATAAGAAAGGAAAATGGAGAAATTACAACAAATAACAAAGAAATACAGAATATCATATGAGAATATCATGAAAAACTACATGGAAAATAATGGATAACCTAGAGGAGATGAACAAGTTTCTGGAAACATACAGTCCACCAAGACTGAATCAAGAAGAAACTGACCACTTGAACAAACCGATCACAAGGAATGAAATCGAATTAACAATAAAAAAACCTCCCTACAAATAAAAGTCCAGGACTGGACAGCTTCACCAGGGAATTCTACCACACATACAAAGAAGAACTCATACAAGTCCTTCTCAAACTCTTCCAGAAGTTTGAAAAGAAGGAATATTCCCAAACTCATTCTATGAAGCCACCATCACTCTTATAACAAAAGCAGGCAAAGACACCAACAAAAAAGAGAATTACAGACCAATATCACTGATGAACACAGATGAAAATGTCCTTACCAAAATACTAGCAAATAGACTCCAACAGCACATAAAAAAGATTATACAACATGCCCAAGAGGGGTTCATCCCAGGGACACAAGGGTGGTTCAACATATGCAAATAAATCAATGTAATACTTCACATCAACAAGAGAAAGGACAAAAACCATATGATCACCTCAATAGATGGAGAAAAGGTTTTGATAAAATTCAACACCAATTTATGATAAAAATTCTCACCAAAGTGGGTATTAAGGGAAAATATTTCAACATCATAAAAGCTATATATGACAAACCTACAGCCAGCATAGCAATCAACAGTGAAAAACTCAAAACCTTCCCACTAAAATCTGGGACAGGACAAGGATGCCCACTAACACCACTCCAATTCAACATAGTCTTGGAAACCCTGGCCACAGCAATCAGGCAAGAAAGAGAAGTAAAAGGGGTCTAAATTGGAAAAGAAGAGGTAAAAGTGTCACTATATGCAGATGACATGATACTATATATAGAAAACCATAAAAGTTCCACACAAAACGACTAGAGCTGATTGAAGAATTTAGCAAGGTAGCAGGTTAAAAGATTAATGTTAAAAATCACTTGCATTTCTTTACACAAATGATGAATCAAAGGAAAAAGAAAGTAAAGAAACAAACAATCAAACAAAAAAACAAACACCAAAGAGTACGATTGGCTGACATATATCCAAAGGAACCATGATAATTCAAAAGAAAATACTCAAAGTGATGTCAAGGATCATTAAGCACGCATTAACACAGTATCGCTGCTTGCATGTACTCAACACACTTGTAATCAGAAAACAGATGCGTGCCTTAATATTCATAAATATTGATTCATAAGGGCACAGAGTGACTTAACCCAAATGCTTACTTTAAATAAAATGGTTTCATAGTCCGTGATATAGGCTTACGGGTCTTCCAAAAGGATGAATGAATGTCTTATTCAAACCTACGTAGAGACTACATGGCATACGCGTATAACAAAGACAAATAGCTCTAGAAAACTGTACTAAGAGCAAAAGAGACAGGAAGTAAAGTGTACACTGGGATTAGCCTCATATCTAGGAAATTCAGCCACCATGAAACAAATGGATCCATGTTCTTAGAGTGTGGGTGTTTCAGCAGAAAAGCAAAAGACGGATATGTATTCTGGGTGAATGGATATTACACAAACATAAGATTACTATAGTGGGTCTCTGTGTACTGTTAACTGTTAGAAAGATTAAAGAAGTGAGAAACCATAAAACTAACATGGATTCATAACCCTCCGTTTGTAATTTGTATAGAGATCTGTACAAAAGGAAAGAGGGAAGGAAAAAAAGGACAATCAGACACTAATGGAGAGAATCACATTAACCTTAGGAACCTCTCGATTGATGCAGCCCCTTCCCCAACAATGACAAGATGCAGCCAACATTGGGGATGGCAGTTACCGGTTGGATTCCAGGTGGAATGTTGGTGTGTTCCACGAGGCTTGTTGTGGCTGGTGGAGCCAAGGTAACTGGGCAGAGCTCTGTGGGTGGATCAGTGTCATGGAGGGGCTGCCGACCTCTGTGGAGCTTGGCTTAGGTCTCCTGTACGGGAAGCTGTGTAAGTTAGAGATACTGCTTCTGACCATGGCCTGAGTTCATGGGTCAGTTTCCATACCTGAAAGGGCAGACAGTGGGAGATCTGCCAGTCATCAGCTTACTGTTGAGACTCTGAGGTAATTTCAGGACTGCCCCGTCCTGTAGAAGTCGACTTTATGGAAGACATGAAGAGAAGCCAGCAGAAAAGCTGGCTGCACAGACTGAGGTGAGATGCGAATACACTGATAATAGTTGTTCTGCTACAATGGAGAATACTGACATGGAGACTTCTGTAGATAATACCAGGCTTGAAAGGCTTTCATGAGACATATTGAGCGTTGCTGATACTGTAAGAAACCTGTAGAGGGTCAACATGCACTTGAGGAAGGTACTCAATTCACTGCTGCAAGAACGGGTCCAAGATTCCTGATGTATAAAACACAAGAGATGGCAGAGATGTTCAAACCACTCATGTTCTTGGAAGAAGTCGTGAGAATCCACACGTCCCAAGGGGCATTTACAAACCATTCAGACCACAATGCACCAAGGCCTGGTAAGCCTTTTCCCAGGTTTGGGCCTATCTATCAAGCACTTGCTCTTCCCTCCCCTCCACTCAGGCATCCATTTCAAATGATCAGCACCTGAGCTGCAATGAAGGAAGTAGGACAAGGGCAAGCCCCTACTAGAATCAGAGTTCCTCCTCCTTCACAGTCTGTGCACAACAGTGAAATCCTCTAGGGTCAAATAGTCTCGACTAAAATACATAGGAATGGAATACATAGCTCACACAAAGAAATGATGACCTTCCCCTAGATTTAGCAAATGCTGGGGTTATGTCTTCTTTGGTGTGAAGGGAGTGTGGTAAATGAGGGGAATATTTGACTGAACTTGAATATATATTAGGCCTCAGTTTTTTAAGACATTATAGGTAACTATTGTAAGGCAGTTTGTGAAGATATCAGTATAAGTCACCATAAACATGTAAAGACACATGTTATGTGGACCAACTTTTCCCTTGATTGAAGCCCCGGGTGCAGTATATCATGGGGTGTGCAGACTTGGTTGGGTTAAGTTGCTTTACCCAACATGATTGGAAGATTAAGTGTTCTCATTGTTGATAGAAGAGCACATGATTCTCAATAGCCTAGAAAATCTTCAGCAGTTTTCTCATAGATATGTCTCTAGATGCTTTTGGCACCAAGCCTACATTTAAATATGCTGTTTTTATTTCCTTGAGATTTCCTTGAGAGAAATGTTACCCCTTGAAATGGCAACAATTGCCTTTATGTATCACTGGGGAGAAAGGGCACCACATTCTCAAGGGAAACCCAGGGTGGGTGTTAATTCATGGTTCCAATACATATTTCATGGTTCCTGTTGGTGTTGGGGGCATCAACAGTAAAAAGTTGACCTGTCCCCTTCATCATTTTAGACTGCTATATTACATTCTATCTGTCTATTTTTCCCTTAGGACTGACAAAATGGTACCTGAATTTGACAAGTCTGGCTTGTAAGTAGATTTAGTATGTTTCAAAACCTAACTTCATTTTCATATAAATCCCAAAATATGTAAATAAATTCTATTAAGCTTTTGAAAGATTGCAACTGAGGAATCAACACAATATCAAAGCTGGTGTCTTCGGGCAATCCCTCCCAATAGGGCAGTATAGAACAAAGAGATAAACAGGAATCAAATTTTTGTGAGTTATATATGGAATGTGTCAATTTATCAAAACCCAGTTGGCAGAGTACCAGTGCAACGTATGCTCACTCGCTCCCAATGAACACAGCAATATAAGTATCCACTAACCCAGCCCGTGGTCCAGGCCAAATGCTGAAGAGTGGTCTCTAACAACCAAAGACAGAATGAGGCCTCAGAAAACCTGGAAGGAGGAGAAGGGAAAGTAGAGAAGAAAAATCAGTGCAGGACCTGAACTCATGATGGAGCAGCAAAGGTGAAACTCTGTTTTACTTGGATGCACAATCTGAAGTTGACAGCACACATGGGGTTGAAAGGGATGCGCTGAGTGTTAGTAAAGTGCACAGCACATGTTTGGCTGACAGAACTGAAAGAAACAGCACAAATTATCCCAATTGATTCTGAGACCAAATCTGAGCTGCCAAATTTGAGCTAGCAGTGGCTGTGGAAAATGAGATATTGGTCTATGGATCATGGCACACACTGAGTGTCAGTGATCTGGAGTGTGTTTTTGATGGTGGTTGGCCCTATCAAGAGAGGAAACTGACCTTAGACCCCAATAAGAATGCAACCACACTGGCGGGCAAAGTTGAGTTTTTTGAAATATCCCATGGCCACATCCACTGCATCTGCAGGCCCAGGGACCAATTTGGCAATTTGCCAATAGAGCACATGTGGGGATCTATCAGAGAAATCATGCATCTTGTCTGAGATATCCAGGGGGCCTTGGGGATGAAATCAGTTTCAAAAGCCTTAGGATCAGCTACATTCATAGCCTGGTCTGGGATTAGAGTTTGGTATGAGGCAGAGGATGCGGGACAGCTCTGTGGTTCCCTTCATGGTCCAAAGCCACAAGGATGAGTGAACAAAGAATAGTGGTCTATTCCACAGTGTGAGAAGATGAAGCATTTCCTTCACCATTATCTCCCAAAAGCAGAAACCACATTTTGAATGGCATGACATTATACGGCACCGAGGAAAACTAAGTGGGGCTTTGTGATAATGGCAGAAGACCCTGATGCATGACACCCTTAGATATGTTTCCACAGGTTTATCTGCAGAGAGAGAAGCTCTGGGAAGAATTGTTAACATTGGGACATTCCTATGGAAATAGAAAGGACAAGTGCACTGACACGATGCTGTTTTGGAAACACTCAAAAATGACATACAACAGCCTGCAGAGCTGAAAACATTTAGATGCTACGTTTCCACTAGAGCAAGGATCCTGTAGACTTTCAGAACAGTGATATAAGCATAATAAAATTGAGGTTATACTGAACGATGAGAGTATGGTGTGTTCATCACAACGAAGGCATCACCAGCAATTACATATATACCAGATATTACACAAGGAAAACTACATGGCATCAAAGTCTAGGAAAAATTGTCCTCACAGAAATATCATGGAATTGTGTACAACCAAGAGACTGAAATTTTCACTTAACAAAGCCCTAGAAGTCTACTTAGATACCTGAGAGTACTTGACCAGTAGAGATAAAGAAGTATAGTAAAATAAACAGGAAGTACCATTTTCAGTTAAAAAGAAATTGAAGGCCCCCAAAAAAGCTTTCAAACATCTAGACTGTGAAACACTACCAGAGCAATTATTGAAAATGGAGGTGAGGGAAATACTGAAGAACAACAGTGTCTCAGAATCACAAAAGGAAGAATACAGAAAAGGGGAGGAGAACCTCTAAAGAGGAGCCAAATAAAATCAGAAAACTCAATGGATGAGATAATAGCAGGGCTAAAGTCAGTCCTAAGCAGACTAAATAATGCAGAGGGACTCGTGAATGACTGTGAACACAGGGGAACAGAAATACATCTATCAGAAGATGACATAGAAAAGCAAGTGAAAACCAATGCAAATATTGCTGTTGAACCCTGGGGTAAGACAAAGCATGAAAGACTAGGGCTCATAAGAGTCCCAGAGGGTAAAGCATGATATATAAAAAAAAAAATTCTGGAAATTAATTTGTAGAAAAACCAGTCAGAAAATTACTAAAAGCCAAGAAACAATCATCTATAAGAAACCAGAAGCAAACAGCATCTAAATTATCTGGAATACCAATAGACATACAAGAAGCTGTTGTATCATTCAAATAATTAAAGTTAATGATCAACCCAGATATTTTAAATGAACCTAGAGGAAAGCAACTTAGTCACAACAGAATCTACAGATGGGATTCAGCTGATATTTTGACAGGAGTATTGCAGGAAAGGAAAGAGTGCCAGTAAATAGTCCAAAACCTGAATGAGAAAAAGCTGCAATTTAGAGCAGCATAAGCCACAAGACCGCCATCTCTAAAAACAGCAGAACTAGGCAATTTCCCAGATCAGCAAAATGTAAAAGAATTCAGCAGTTCAAAACTAATCTTAAAGAAATATTTAGAATTCTACCCTGAATAGTAAAGTAGCAAGATGAAATAGAAATAAGAAAACCGTCATTGGAAAGGCAAGAAGAGTCATGAGTTGCAGAGAATAAACAAGAAGAAGTCAAGGAGGACATCAAAACCCTAAATATGGGAGAGGGAAGAAGGAAAACATAGGTGATTTTCAGCACTATACTAACTGAATAATCTTATATGAATCTCTGTTTAAAGAAAATGGAGAGATGCATGGACTAATGTGTTTCAAAAACAAACAAAAGCAAACAATCAAAATATCAAACAAACAAACAAACACCAAACAGTACTGTTGGATGACATATATGCAAAGGAACCATGATAATTCAAAAGAAAATACTCAAAGGGGTGTCAAGTATCATTCAGCATGCACAGTATTGCTGCTTGCAAGTAATCAACACACTTGTATTCAGAAAACAGATGCGAGCAAAAAGATTGAAAAATGTTCATTCAAAAGAGCATATCGCGACCAAACCCAAATGACTATTTTGTATAAAATAGATTCATATTCCGTTATATATTTTGACTCTATTTCCAACAGAAAGAATGAATGTGATATCCATGCCTACATAGAGAATAAATGGCATACGCCCAGAACAAAGACAAGTAGTTCTACAAAACTGTACTAAAAGCAAAAAAGACAGACAGTAATGAATACATTGGGATGGGCTTCATTTCTAGGAATTTCAGCCCCCATGAAACAAATGGATCCATGTCCTGAGAGTGCGGGTGTTTCAGCAGAAAAGCAACAGACGGATAAGAATTCTGGGTGAATGGCTATTACACAAACATAAGATTCCTATAGTGGGGTATTTGTGAACTGTTAAATGTTAGAAAGGTTAAAGATGTATGGAAAAATAAACATAACATGCACACACTTCCCTCGGTATTGTGTATAGACATCTGAACTAAAGGAAAGAGGGTCGGAAAAAAAGGACCATGGGATGCTAATGGAGAGAATCACTTTTAACTTAGGAAACTCTCATCTGATGCAGTCCCTCCCCCAAAACTGAAAAGATGCTGCAATCTTTGTGGATGGCAGTTACCGTTTGGATAACAGGTGGAATGTTGGTGTGTTCCACGAGGCTTGATGTGGCTGCTGGATACAAGGTAACTCGGCAGAGCTCTGTGGGTGGATCAGAGTCATGTAGGGGCTGACACCCTCCATGGAGCTTGGCTTAGGTCTATTGTATGGGGAGCTCTTTAAGTTCGAGATAATGTTGCTGCCCAAAGAGTTTAGATCACGGGTCAGTTTCTAGGAACTGAACAGTCAGACATTGGAAGATATGCCCATCATTAGCATACTGCTGAGGCTCCGAAGAACTTTCAGACTTCCTCAGTACTGTAGAAGTCGACTTTATGGGAGACACGAAGAGAAGCCTGCAGAAAAGCTGGCTGCACAGATTGAGGGGAGATGCGAACACATTGATGAGACTTGTTCTGCTACAATGGAGAATACTGGCATGGATATTTCTTTACATAATTCCAGGCTCAGAAGACATTCATGAGAAATGTTGAGCCTGGGTGATACTAGCAGAAACCTGTGGAGGGTCAAAGTGAACTTCAAGAAGGTACTAAATTCTCTGCTCCAAGAAGTGGCCCAAAATTCCTGACGTCTAAAAGAGAAGAGATGTCAGAGTTGATAAAACCGCCCATGGTCTTGAAAGAGGTCGTGAGAATCCACACGTCCCAAGGGGCATTTAAAAATCACACAGACCACAGGGCATGAAGTCCTGGTAAGCATTTACCCAGGGTTGGGAATACCTATCAAGCACTTGCCCTTCCCTCCTATCCACTCAGGCATCCATTTCAGAGGATCAGAACTTGAGCTGCAATGAAGCCAATGGGAGAAGAGCAAGCCCCTCCTAGAACCAGTTTTCCTACAACTTCAAACTCTGTGCACAACACTGAAATCCTCAATGGTCAAATACTCTCGACTATAATAGATAGAAATTAAGTAAATAGCTCACACAAAGAAATGATGACGTTCACCTAGATTCAGCAAATTCTGGGGTTACGTCTTCTTTGGTGTGAAGGGAGTGTGGTAAGTGAGGGGATTCTTTGACTGAACTTGAATATGTATTAGGCATCTGGTTTTCTAGACAGTATAGGTAACTATTATAAGTCAGTTAGTGAAGTGAACAGTAAAATTCGCCATAGATATGTAAGGACATTTTCTTTTTTTATGTGGACCGTCTTTTCCCTTCATTCATTCCCGGGTGCATTATGTCATGTGGGTGCACACTTGGTTGTGTTAAACTGCTTTACCCAACATGATCGGACGTTTAAGAGTTCTCATGGTTGATAGAAGAAGACCTGGTTCTCAATAGACTAGCAAAGCTGCAGCAGGTTTCTCATTGCTTTAGTGCCCCTAGTTCCTTTGTGAACCAAGCCTACATATAAATATCTTGTTACAGATACCTTGTGTTTTCCTGGAGAGAAATGTTACTGCTTGAAATGACAACATTGGTCAGTATGTGTCATTGGGTGGAAAGGGCACCACATGCACAAGGGAAACCAAGTGTGGGGGTAATTTCATGCTTACAATAATTATTTCATGGTACCTGTTGGTGTTGGAGGCATCAAAATTAAACAGTTTACCTCTCCCCTTCATCATTTTCGAGAAGTATTTTACAATTTATCTGTCTATTTTTTCCTTAGAGCTGACAAAATGGTACCTGAATTTGACAAGTGTGGATTGTAAATAGATTTAGTATGTTTCAAAAACTAACTTCATTTTCATATAAATCCCAAAATATGTAAATCAATTTTATTACACTATTGAAAGGCTGCAACTTAGGTATCAACTCAATGACAAGAATGTATTCTTCGGACAAACACATAACATCATGACTGTATAGAAGAAAGAGATAAACAAGAATAACCTTTTGGCGAGTTATATATGGAAAATGTTGATTTAATGATGCCCAGGTGGCAGGGTACCAGTGCATCATATGCTAACTCACTCCCAATTACACAGAATTATAAAAATCCACTCACCAAGCCCTTGGATCAGGAGACTTGCCAAAGAGTGTTCGCTTAATTCCAAAGACAGTATGATGCATTAGATAACGTGGACGGAGGAGAAGCAAAGTAGAGAATGGAAATCAGTGCAGTACCTGACCTCTGGTAATGGAGCAGCAAAGGTGAAAGTCTGTTTCAATTGGACACACACTCTTAAGTGGACCACACACATGGGATTCAAAGCGATGCGCTGAGTGTTAGAAGAGTGCACAGCAGATGCTAAGTTGACAGAACTGAAATAAATCAGCACAAATTGTCCCCAAATTTGATTCTGAGGCCAAGAAACGAGCAGCCAAATTTGAGCTAGCAGTGGCTGCATAAAATGAGGTATAGGACTATGGATTATGACACATGCTTTGTCTCAGCGATCTGGAGTGTAATGTGGATTGAGGTTGGCCTTAAAAAGAGAGAAAACTGACCTTGAAACCCAAAGAGAATGCACCACTCTGGTGTGCAAAGTTGACATTGTCGAAATATCCCATGGCCTCATGCACTGCATCTGCAGGACCAGGGACCAATTTGGCATTTTGCCAATAGAGCACGTGGGGGCTCAATCAGAGAAATCATGCATTTGGTCTGAGGAATTCAGGGGGCCTTTTGGTTGAATTCAAATTCGAATGCCTTTTGATAAGCTAAAGTCCTAGCCTGGACTGTGATTAGGGTTTGGTATGAGGCAGAGATGCATGACAGCAGGGTTTCCATTCATGGTACCAAGCCAAAAGGATGAGAGAACAAAGAGCATTTGTCTACATCAGCAGTGTGAGAAGATGAAGCATTACCTTCACCATTATCTCCCAAATGCAGTAGGTACATTTTGGATGGCATTGATATTGCAATAACCCGAGGACATCTAGGTGGGTTGAGCAATAATGGCAGCACGCCCTGATGCATGACATGCATAGATATGTTTCCACAGGTTTTTCCTTGGACAGAGAAGATCTGGGAAGAACTGGTAAGATTGGAACATTCTTATGGAATTAGAAAGGACAAGTGCACTGTCAATGTGCTCTTCAGAAAACACTTCAAAATGACGTACAACAGCCTGCAAAGCTGAAAATATTTAGATGCTACATTTCCACAAGGGGTAGGGTCCTCTGAACTTTCAGAAAATTGACATAAGCATAATAATATTGAAATTGTTCTAAACGATGAGGGTATGTTGCGTTCATCACATCAAAGTCAACACCAGCAGTTAGAGATATAAAAGACAACACACACAGGAAAACGACATGGAATCAATGTGCAGGAAAATGTGTCCTCACAGAAATATCATGGAATTGCCTACACTTAAGAGACTAAAATTATCACTATAACAAGCCCTAAAATTCTACACTAGATACCTGAGAGTACTAGAACTGTATGCATAAAGAAGTATAGTAGAAGAAACAGGAAGTAACATTTTCTGTTTCAAAGAGATTGAAGGTCCAAAAAAATGCTTTCAAACAACTAGATTATGAAACATTATCAGAGCATGTATTGAAAACCGAGGTGAGAGAAACACTGAAGTAAACTAGTGTCTCAGAATCACAAAAGGCACAATACCAAAAATGGGGAAGAGAATCATTTTGACGAGAAAAATAAAATCAGAATACTCAATGTATGAGTTAATAGCAGGGCAAAATTCAGTCCTAAGCAGACTAGATAATGCAGAGGGACTCATGAATATCCATAAACACAAGGGATAAGAAATCCCTGTATCAGAAAAGGGCATAGAAAAGCAAGTGTAAAGCAATGCAATTATTGCTGTTGAAACCTGGGGTAAGACAAAGCATGAAAGAATAGGATTCATAAGAGCCCCATAGGGAAAAGCTACATATAAATATCAAACTCTGAATAGGTATTTGGAGAAAAATCAGACTGAAAATTGCTGAAAGCCAACAAACAATCTCCTATACGAAACCAGGATCAAACAGCATCCACATAATGTGGAATCCCAGTAGACATACAAGCAGCTGTCTTTTCATTCAAATCATCAATTTTCATGATCAACTCTGTGATTTTCGATGCACGTAGAGTACAGCAACTCAGTCACAACAGAACCCCCACAGGTGTTTCAGCTGATACCTAGGCAGAAATATTGCAGTACAGGAAGGAGTGCCAAGACATAGACCAAAACATGAATGAGACAAACCTGCATTATACGGTAGACTATGCCACAAGACAGCCATTACCATTAACGACAGAGCTTGGCAAATTCACAGATCGGCAAAGTGTAAAATAATTCAGCATTTAAAAACTTATCCTAAAAAAACTTTGAGAAATCTACTCTGAATAGAAAAGTAGTCACAACAGTAACTCTGGAAGTGTTTCAGCTGATAACTCGACACGAATATTGCAGGACAGGAAGGAGTGCCAAGACATACACCAAAAGCTGAATTAGAAAAAGCTGCATTCTAGAGAAGCCTATGCCACAAGAACGCCATATCTGATAACGGCACATCTAGCAAATTTCACAGACTGGCATAACTGAATAGAATTCAACAGTTCAAACTTATCCTTAAACAAAGATTGAGAATTCTACCCTGAAGAGAAAAGTAGCAATATGAAATGGAAATAAGAAAAACATTAATGGAAATGCATAAATATCCATGAGTTGTAGAGAGTAATCAAGTAGAAGGCAAGGAGGACAACAAATCCCTAAAGTTGGGAGAGGGAAGCAGGAAAACAAAGGAGATTTTCAACACTATACTAACTGAATCATCTTATATGACTCTCTGTTTAATGCAAATAGAGAGATGCATGGACTAAAGTGTTTGCAAAACAAACAACAAGCAAATAATCAAAATATCAAAAAAAAAAACCAAAGAGTACTGTTGGCTGACATATATGCAAAGGAACCATGAAAATTCAAAAGAAAATACTCAAAGGGGTGTCAAGTATCATTCAGCACACACCGACCCATTATTGCTCCTTGCATGTACTCAACACACATGTATTCAGAAAACAGATGCGACCAAAAACATTGAAAAATGTTCATTCATAAGTGCATATCGTGACAAAACCCAAATCCCTATTTTGTATAAGATCGATTCTTATTCCTTTATATAGATTGAGTCTACTTCCAAAAGAAAGAATGAATGTGATATCCATCCTTACATGGAGAATAAATGGCGTACTCCCATAACAAAGACAAGTAGTTCTACAAAACTATACTAAGAGCAAAAAAGACAGACAGTAATGCGTACATTGGGAGAGGCTTCATTTCTAGGAATTTCAGCCCCCATGAAACAACTGGATCCATGTCTTGAGAGTGTGGGTGTTTCAGCATAAAAGCAACAGATGGATATGTATTCTGGGTGAATGTCTATTACACAAACATAAGATTCTTATAGTGGGGTATTTGTGAACAGTTAACTGTTAGAAAGGTTAAAGACGTGTGGAAAAATAAACATAACATACACACACTTCCCTCAGTATATTGTATAGACATCTGAACTAAAGGAAAGAGGGACAAAAAAAGGACCATGGGATGTTAATGGAGAGAATCACTTTTAACTTAGGAAACTCTCGTCTGATGAAGTCCCACCCCCAACACTGAAAAGATGCTGCAACCTTTGTGGATGGCAGTTACAGGTTGGATTCCAGGTGGAATGCTGGTGTGTTCCACGAGGCTTGTTGTGGCTGCTGGATCCAAGGTAACTCGGCAGAGCTCTGTGGGTGGATCAGAGTCAGGTAGGGGCTGACAGATTCCGTGGAGCTTGGCTTATGCCTATTGGATGGGGAGCTCTTTAAGATCGAGATACTGTTGCTGCCCAATGACCTTAAATCACGGGTCAGTTTCGAGGAACTGAAAAGTAAGACAGTGGAAGATCTGCCCGTCATCAGCATATTGGTGAGTCTCCGAGGAACTTTCAGACTTGCTCAGTAATGTAGAAGTCGACTTTATGGGAGACACGAAGAGAAGCCTGCAGAAAAGCTGGCTGCAGAGATTGAGGGGAGATGCGAACACATTGATGAGACTTGTTTTGCTACAATGGAGAATACTTGCATGGAGACTTCTTTACAGAATACCAGGCTCAGAAGACGTTCATGAGAAATGTTGAGCCTCGCTGATACTAGCAGAAACCTCTGGAGGGTCAACGTGAACTTCAAGAAGGTACTAAATTCTCTGCTCCAAGAAGTGGCCCAATATTTCTGACGTCTAAAAGAGAAGAGATGTCAGAGTTGATAAAACCGCCCATGGTCTTGGAAGAGGTCGTGAGAATCCACACATCCCAAGGGGCATTTAAAAATCACACAGACCACAGGGCATGAAGTCCTGGTAAGCATTTACCCAGGTTGGGAATACCTATCAAGCACTTGCCCTTCCCTCCTATCCACTCAGGCATCCATTTCAGAGGATCAGAATTTGAGCTGCAATGTAGCCAATAGGAGAAGAGCAAACCCCTCCTAGAACCAGTTTTCCTACAACTTCACACTCTGTGCACAACACTGAAATCCTCAATGGTCAAATACTCTCTATTATAATAGATAGAAGTTAAATAATTAGCTCACAAAAAGAAATGATGACGTTCCCCTAGATTCAGCAAATTCTGGGTTTACGTCTTCTTTGGGGTGAAGGGAGTGTGGTAAGTGAGGGGATTCTTTGACTGAACTTGAATATGTATTAGGCTTCAGATTTTCTAGACCGTATAGTTAACTATTATAAGTCAGTTAGTGAAGTGAACAGTAAAATTCGCCGTAGACATGTAAGGACATTTTTTTTTATGTGGACAGTATTTTCCCTTCATTCATTCCCGGGTGCAGTATGTCATGTGGGTGCACACTTGGTTGTGTTAAACTGCTTTACCCAACATGATCGGACGTTAAAGAGTTCTCATGGTTGATAGAAGAGCACTTGGTTCTCAATAGACTAGCAAAGCTGCAGCAGGTTTCTCATTGTTTTAGTGCCCTTAGTTCCTTTTTGAACCAAGCATATGTATAAATATCTTGTTTCAGATTCCTTGTGTTTTCCTGGAGAGAAATGTTACTGCTTGAAATGACAACATTGGTCAGTATGTGTCATTGGGTGGAAAGGGCACCACATGCACAAGGGAAACCAAGTTTTGGGGTAATTTCATGCTTACAATAAATATTTCATGGTTGCTGTTGGTGTTGGAGGCATCCAAAGTAAAGAGTTTACCTGTCCCCTTCATCATTTTCGAGTGTTATATTACATTTTATCTGTCTAGTTTTTCCTTAGAGCTGACAAAAATGGTACCTGAATTTGACAAGTGTGGATTGTAAGTAGATTTAGTATATTTCAAAAACAAACTTCATTTTCTTATAAATCCCAAAATATGTAAATCAATTTTATTACACTATTGAAAGGCTGCAACTGAGGTATCAACACAATGACATAAATGGAGTCTTTGGACAAACACATAACATCATGACTGTATAGAAAAAAGAGATAAACAACAATACCCTTTTGGCGAGTTATATATGGAAAATGTTGATTTATTGATGCCCAGGTGGCAGTGTACCAGTGCATCATACGCTAACTCGCTCACAATTACACAGAATTTTAAACATCCACTCACCAAGCCATGGTTAATTAGACTTGCCAAATAGTGTTCCCTTAATTCTAAAGACAGTATGATTCCTTAGAATACATGGATGGAGGAGAAGCAAAGTAGAGAACGGAAATCAGTGCAGCACCTTACCTCTGGTAATGGAGCAGCAAAGGTGAAAGTCTGTTTCAATTGGACACACACTCTTAAGTGGACAGGACACTTGGGATTCATAGCGATGAGCTGAGTGTTAGAAGAGTGCACAGCAGATGCTAAGTTGACAGAATTGAAATAAATCAGCACAAATTTTTACGAAAATTGATTCTGAGGCCAAGAAAGGAGCAGCCTAATTTGAGCTAGCAGTGGCTTCGTAAAATGAGGTATAGGACTATGGATTATGACACATGCTTTGTCTCAGCGATCTGGAGTGTGCTGTGGATTGAGGTTGGCCCTAAAAAGAGAGAAAATTGTACTTGAACCCCATAGAGAAAGCAACCACTCCAGTGTGCAAAGTTGACTTTATCGAAATGTCCCATGGCCCCATGCACTTCATCTGCAGGACCAGGACCAATTTCGCATTTTGCCAATAGAGCACATGGGGGATAAATCAGAGAAATCATGCATCTGGTCTGAGGAATCCAGGGGGCCTTGGGATTGATATCAGTTTCCAAAGCCTTTGGATCAGCTAAAGTCATAGCCGGGACTGGGATTAGGGTTTGGTATGAGGCAGAGGATGTGGGACAGCTGGGTTTCCTTTCGTGTTCCCAAGCCACAAGGATGAGTGAACAAAGAGCATTTGTCTAGGTCCGCAGCGTGAGAAGATGAAGCATTTCCTTCACCATTATCTCCCAAAAGCAGATGCTAAATTTTGGATGGCCTTGACATTGCAGAGAATTGCGGACACCTAGGCTGTGTGAGCAATAATGGCAGGAGGCCCTGATGCATGGCATCCAAAGATATGTTTCCACAGGTATTTCTGTGGACAGAGAAGCTCTGGAAAAAACTGGTATGATTGGAACTTTCTTATGGAAGTAGTATAGACATGTGCACTGTCAATGTGCTCTATTGAATACACTTCAAAATGCCATACAACAGCCTGCAAAGCTGAATATATTTAGATGTTCCATTTCCACAAGGGGAAGGGTCCCCTGAACTTTCAGAAATGTGACATAAGCGTAATAAAAATGAGATTTTCTAAACGATGAGAGTATGTTGCATTCCTCATATCAAAGGCAACACCAGCAGTTAGAGATATAAAAGACAACACACACAGGAAAACGACATGGAATCAATGTGCAGGAAAATATGTCCTCACAGAAATATCATGGAATTGCTTACACCAAAGAGACTAAAATTTTCACTTTACCAAGCCCTACAAATCTACATTAGGTACCTGATAGTATGAGAACAGTAGAGATAAAGAAGTATAATAGAAGAAACAGGAAGTACTATTTTCTGTTTCAAAGAGATTGAAGGTCCAAGAAAAAGCTTTCAAACAACTAGATTATAAAACTGTATCAGAGCATGTATTGAAAACCGAGGTGAGAGATACACTGAAGTAAAACAGTGTCTCAGAAACACAAAAGGCACAATACCATAAATGGGGAAGAGAAACATTGAGACGAGCCAAATAAAATCAGAATACTCAATGTATGTGGTAATAGCAGGGCAAAATTCAGTTCCAAGCAGACTAGATAATGCAGAGCTACTCGTGAATGTCCGTGAACACAGGGGAAAAGAAATCCCTATATCAGAAAGTGAAATAGAAAACAAGTGTAAAGCAATTCAAATATTGCTATTGAAACCTGGGGTAAGACAAAGCATGCAAGACTAGCATTCATAAGAGACCTATAGGGAAAAGCTAGACATAAATATCAAACTCTGAAAAGGTATTTGGAAAAAAAACAGACTGAAACTTGTTGAAAGCCAAGAAACAATCTCCTATACGAAACCAGGAGCAAACATCATCCATATAATGCGGAATCCCAATAGACATACAAGCAGCTATACTTTCATTCAAATCATCAATTTCATGATCAAATCTGTGATTTTCGATGCACGTAGATTACAGCAACTCAGTCACAACAGAACCCCCACAGGTGCTTCAGCTTATACCTAGACAGTAATATCACAGTACAGGAAGCATTTCCAAGACATAGACCAAATCATGAATGAGACAAAGCTGCATTATACGGTAGCCTATGCCACAAGACAGCCATTACCATTAACGACAGAGCTAGGCAATTTCACAGATCGGCAAAGTGTGAAATAATTCAGGAGTTAAAATCTTATCCACAAAAAAGATTGAGAATTCTACCCTGAATAGAAAAGTAGTCACAACAGAAACTCCGCTGATAACTCGACACAAATATTGCAGGACAGGAAGGAGTGCCAAGACATACACCAAAAGCTGAATTAGAAAAAGCTGCATTCTAGAGAAGCCTATGCCACAAGAACGCCATATTTGATAACGGCCCATCTAGACAATTTCACAGACTGGCAAAACTGAATAGAATTCAACAGTTCAAAACTTATCCTTAAACAAAGATTGAGAATTCTACCCTGAAGAGAAAAGTAGCAACATGAAATGGAAATAAGAAATACATCAATTGAAATTTTTGAAGAGCCATGAGTTGCAGAGAATAAACAAGTAGAAGGCAAGGAGGACAACAAACCCTTAAAGTTGGGAGAGGCAAGCAGGAAATCATAGGAGATTTTCAGCACTATATAACTGAATCATCTTATATGACCCTCTGTTTAATGCAAATGTAGTGATGCATGGACTAATGTGTTTGCAAAACAAACAACAAGCAAACAATAAAAATATCAAACAAAAACCAAAGAGTACTGTTGGCTGACATATATGCAAAGGAACCATGAAAATTCAAAAGAAAATACTCAAAGGGGTGTCAAGTATCATTCAGCACGCACTGACCTAGTATTGCTCCTTGCATGTACTCAACACACATGTATTCAGAAAACAGATGCGAGCAAAAAGATTGAAAAATGTTCATTCATAAGAGCATATCGTGATCAAACCCAAATGCTTATTTTGTATAAAATCGATTCATATTCCTTTATATAGATTGAGTCTACTTCCAACAGAAAGAATGAATGTGATATCCATCCCTACATGGAGAATAAATGGCATAAGCCCATAACAAAGACAAGTAGTTCTACAAAACTGTACTAAGAGCAAAAAAGACAGACAGTAATGTGTACATTACTATGGGCTTCATTTCTAGGAATTTCAGCCCCCATGAAACAACTGGATCCATGTCTTGAGAGTGTGGGTGTTTCAGCAGAAAAGCAACAGACGGATATGTATTCTGTGTGAATGTCTATTACACAAACATAAGATTCCTATAGTGGGGTCTTTGTGAACTGTTAACTGTTAGAAAGGTTAAAGACGTGTGGAAAAATAAACATAACATGCCCACACTTCCCTCAAAATTGTGTATAGAGATCTGAAATAAAGGAAAGAGGGTCGAAAAAAAGGACCATGGGATGCTAATGGAGAGAATCATTTTTAACTTAGGAAACTCTCGTCTGATGAAGTCCCCCCAAACACAGAAAAGATGCTGCAACCTTTGTGGATGGCAGTTACAGGTTGGATTCCAGGTGGAATGCTGGTGTGTTCCACGAGGCTTGTTGTGGCTGCTGGATCCAAGGTAACTCGGCAAAGCTCTGTGGGTGGATCAGAGTCAGGTAGGGGCTGACAGATTCCGTGGAGCTTGGCTTATGTCTATTGGATGGGGAGCTCTTTAAGTTCGAGATACTGTTGCTGCCCAATGACCTTAAATCACGGGTCAGTTTCTAGGAACTGAAAAGTAAGACAGTGGAAGATCTGTCCGTCATCAGCATACTGGTGAGGCTCCGAGGAACTTTCAGACTTGCTCAGTAATGTAGAAGTCGACTTTATGGGAGACACGAAGGGAAGCCTGCAAAAAATCTGGCTGCATAGATTGAGGGGAGATGCGAACACATTGATGAGACTTGTTCTGCTACAATGGAGAATACTGGCATGGAGACTTCTTTACAGAATACCAGGCTCAGAAGACATTCATGAGACATGTTGAGCATGGCTGATACTAGCAGAAACCTGTGGAGGGTCAACGTGAACTTGAAGAAGGTACTATATTCTCTGCTCCAAGAAGTGGCCCAATATTCCTGATGTCTAAAAGAGAAGAGATGTCAGAGTTGATAAAACTTCCCATGGTCTTGAAAGAGGTCGTGAGAATCCACACGTCCCAAGGGGCATTTAAAAATCACACAGACCACAGGACATGAAGTCCTGGTATGCATTTACCCATGGTTGGGAATACCTATCAAGAACTTGACCTTCCCTCCCATCCAGTCAGGCATTATTTCAGAGGATCAGAACTTGAGCTGCAATGAAGCCAATAGGAGAATAGCAAGCCCCTCCTAGAACCAATTTTCCTACAACTTCACATTCTATGCACAACACTGAAATCCTCAATGGTCAAATACTCTCTACTATAATAGATAGAATTTAAGTAAATAGCTCACACAAAAAAATGATGATATTCCCCTAGATTCAGCAAATTCTGCGGTTACGTCTTCTTTGGGTAGAAGGGAGTGTGGTAAGTGAGGGGATTTTTGACTGAACTTGAATATGTATTAGGCCTGTGGATTTCTAGACATTATATGTTACTATTATAAGTCAGTTAGTGAAGTGAAGAGTAAATGTCGCCATAGACACGTAAGGGCATTTTTTTTTATGTGGACCTTCTTTTCCCTTCATTCATGCCCGGGTGATGTATGTCATGTGGGTGCAGACTTGGTTGTGTTAAACTGCTTTACCCAACATGATCGGAAGTTTAAGCGTTATCATGGTTGATAGAAGAGAAACTGGTTCTCAATAGACTAGCAAAGCTGCAGCAGGTTTCTCATTGCTCTAATGCCCCTAGTTCCATTGTGAACCAAGCCTACATATAAATATCTTGTTTCAGATTCCTTGAGTTTTCTTGGAGAGAAATGTTACTGCTTAAAATGACTGCTTTGTTCAGTACGTGTCTTTGGGTGGAAAGGGCACCACATGCACAAGGGAACCCAAGTGTGGGGGTAATTTCATGCTTACAATAATTATTTCATGGTTCCTGTTGGTGTTGGAGGCATCAAAATTAAAGAGTTTACCTGTCCCCTTCATCATTTTCGAGTGGTATTGTACAATTTATCTGTCTAGTTTTTCCTTAGAGCTGACAAAATGGTACCTGAATTTGACAAGTGTGGATTGTAAATAGATTTAGTATGTTTCAAAAACTAACTTCATTTTCATATAAATCCCAAAATATGTAAATCAATTGTATTACACTATAGACAGGCTGCATCTGTGGTATCCACACAATGACAAAAATGTATTCTTCAAACAAACACATAATATCATGAATGTATAGAAAAAAGAAATAAACAAGGATCCCTTTTCGGCGAGTTATATATGGAAAGTGCTGATTTATTGATGCCCAGGTGGCAGTGTAACAGTGCATCATACGTAAACTCGCTCCCAAATACACAGAATTTTAAAAATCCACTCACCAAGCACTTGGTAAGGAGACTTGAAAATAGTGGTCCCTTAATTCCCAAGTCAGTATGATGCCTTAGATAAAGTGGACGGAGGAGAAGCAATGTAGAGAATGGAAATCAGTGCAGTACCTGACCTCTGGTAATGGAGTAGCAAAGGTGAAACTCTGTTTCAATTGGACGCACACTCTTAAGTGGACCGGACACATGGGATTCATAGCGATGCGCTGAGAGTTAGAAGAGTGCACAGCAGATGCTAAGTTGACAGGACTGATATAAATCAGCACAAAGTGTCCCCAAAATTGATTCTGAGGCCAAGAAAGGAGCAGCCTAATTTGAGCTAGCAGTGGCTGCGTAAAATGAGGTATAGGACTATGGATTATGACTCATGCTTTGTCTAAGCGATCTGGAGTGTGCTGTGGATTGAGGTTGGCCATAAAAAGAGAGAAAAATGAACTTGAACCCAAAAGAGAAAGCAACCACTTCAGTGTACAAAGTTGACTTTATCGAAATGTCCCATGGCCCCATGCACTGCATCTGCAGGACCAGGGACCAATTTGGCATTTTGCCAAAAGAGCACGTGGGGGCTCATTCAGAGAAATCATGCATCGGGTTGAGGAATCCAGGGGGCCTTGGGATTGATATCAGTTTCCAAAGCCTTTGGATCAGCTAAAGTCATAGCCTGGACTGGGATTAGCGTTTGGTGTGAGGCAGAGGATGCGGGACAGCTGGGTTTCCTTTCGTGGTCCCAAGCCACAAGGATGAGAGAACAAAGACCATTTGTCTAGGTCCGCAGTGTGAGAAGATGAAGCATTTCCTTCAGCGTTATCTCCCAAAAGCAGATGCTAAATTTTGGATGGCCTTGACATTGCAGAGCCCTGCGGACACCTAGGCAGTGTGAGCAATAATGGCAGCAGGCCCTGATGCATGGCATCCAAAGATATGTTTCCACAGGTTTTTCTGTGGATAGAGAAGCTGTGGGAAGAACTGGTAAGATTGGAACTTTCTTATGGAAGTAGAAAGGACAAGGGCACTGTCAATGTGCTCTTTTGAATACACTTCAAAATGACATACAACAGCCTGCAAAGCTGAATATAATTAGATGCTCCGTTTCCACAAGGGGAAGTGTCCTCTGAACTTTCAGAAATGTGAAGTAAGCGTAATAAAAATGAGATTGTTTAAACGATGAGTGTATAGTGCGTTCATCACATCAAAGGCAACAACAGCATTTAGAGATATACAGGACAACACACACAGGAAAACGACATGGAATCAATGTGCAGGAAATTTTGTCCTCATAGAAATATCATGGAATTGCCTACACCAAGGAGGCTAAAATTTTCACTTTTCCAAGCCCTACAATTCTACATTAGATACCTGATAGTACTAGACCAGTAGAGATAAAGAAGTATAGTACAAGAAACAGGAAGTACAATTTTCTGTTTCAAAGAGATTGAAGGTCCAAGAAAAAGCTTTCAAACAACTAGATTATGAAACATTATCAAAGCATGTATTGAAAACCGAGGTGAGAGAAACACTGAAATAAACCAGTGTCTCAGAAACACAAAAGGCACAATACGAGAATTGGGGAAGAGAATCATTGAGACGAGAAAAATAAAATCAGAATACTCAATGTATGAGATAATAGCAGGGTAATTTCAGTCCTAAGCAGACTAGAAAATGCAGAGGGACTTGTGAATGTCCGTGAACACAAGGGAAAAGAAAACCCTGTATCAGAAGATGATATAGAAAACAAGTGTAAACCAATGCAAATATTGCTGTTGAAACCTGGGGTAAGACAAAGCATGAAAGACTAGAAATCATAAGAGCCCCATAGGGAAAACCTCGATATAAAAATGAAACCCTGTATAGGTATTTGGAGAAAAATCAGACTGAAATTTGCTGAAAGCCAACAAACAATCTCCTATAAGATACCAGGAGCAAACAGCATCCAAATAATGTGGAATCCCAATAGGATTACAAGCAGCTTTCTTTTCATTCAAATCATCAAATTCCATGATAAACTCTGTAATTTTCGATGCACGAAGTGTACAGCAACTCAGTGACAACAGAACCCCCACAGGTGTTGCAGCTTATACCTAGACAGAAATATCACAGTACAGGAAGCATTTCCAAGACAAAGACCAAATCATGAATGAGAAAAAGCTGCATTATACGGTAGCCTATTCCTCAAGACAGCCATTACAATTAACGACAGAGCTTGGCAATTTCACAGATCGGCAAAGTGTAAAATAATTCAGCATTTAAAAACTTATCCTAAAAGAAAGACTGAGAATTCTACCCTGAATAGAAAAGTAGTCACAACAGAAACTCCGGAAGTATTTCAGCTGATAACTTGATATAAATATTTCAGGACAGGAAGGAGTTCCAGGACATACATCGGAACCTGAATGAGAAAAAGATTCATTCTAGACTAGCCTATGCCACAAGAACGCCATATCTGATAACGGCAGATATAGACAATTTCACAGACTGGCAAAACTGAATAAAATTCAAGAGTTCAAAACTTATCCTTAAACAAAGATTGAGAATTCTACACTGAAGAGAAAAATAGCAACATGAAATGGAAATAAGAAATACATCAATGGAAATGCATAAAGACCCATGAGTTGTAGAGAGTAAACAAGTAGAAGGCAAGGAGGACAACAAATCCCTAAAGTTGGGAGAGGGAAGCAGGAAAACATAGGTGAATTTCAGCACTATACTAACAGAATCATCTTATGTGACTCTCTGTTTAATGCAAAAGGAGAGATGCATGGACTAATGTGTTTGCAAAACAAACAACAAGCAAACAATAAAAATATCAAACAAAAACCAAAGAGTACATTTGGCTGACATATATGCAAAGGAACCATGATAATTCAAAAGAAAATACTCAAAGGGGTGTCAAGCATCATTCAGCACGCACCGACCCAGTACTGCTCCATGCATGTAATCAACACACATGTATTCAGAAAACAGATGCGAGCAAAAAGATGGAAAAATGTTCATTCAAAAAAGCATATCGTGACCAAACCCAAATGCTTATTTTGTTTAAAATCGATTCATATTCCTTTATATAGATTGAGTCTACTTCCAACAGAAAGAATGAATGTGATATCAATCCCTACATGGAGAATAAATGGCATAAGCCCATAACAAAGACAAGTAGTTCTACAAAACTGTACTAAGAGCAAAAAAGACAGACAGTAATGTGTACATTACTATGGGCTTCATTTCTAGGAATTTCAGCCCCCATGAAAAAACTGGATCCTTGTCTTGAGAGTGTGGGTGTTTCATCAGAAAAGCAACAGGCGGATATGTATTCTGGGTGAATGGCTATTACACAAACATTAGATTTCTATAGTGCGGTCTTTGTTAACGGTTAAATGTTAGAAAGTTTAAAGACGTGTGGAAAAATAAACATAACATGCACACACTTCCCTCTGTATTTTGTATGGAGATCTGAACTAAAGAAAAGAGGGTCAAAAAAAAGGACCATGGGATGCTAATGGAGAGAATCACTTTTAATTTAGGAAACTCTCCTCTGATGCCGTCCATCAGCCAACAATGAAAAGATGCTGCAACCTTTGTGGATGGCAGTTACAGGTTGGATTCCAGGTGGAATGCTGGTGTGTTCCACGAGGCTTGTTGTGGCTGCTGGATCCAAGGTAACTCGGCAGAGCTCTGTGGGTTGATCACAGTCATGTAGGGGCTGACAACCTCCGTGGAGCTTGGCTTAGGTCTATTGTATGGGGAGCTCTTTAAGTTTGAGATAATGTTGCTGCCCAATGAGCTTAGATCACAGGTGAATTTCTAGGAACTGAAAAGTCAGACAGTGGAAGATCTGCCTGTCATCAGCATACTGGTGAGGCTCTGAGGAACTTTCAGAATTGCTCAGTAATTTAGAAGTCGACTTTATGGGAGACACGAAGAGAAGCCTGCAGAAAAGCTGGCTGCACAGATTGAGGGGAGATGTGAACACATTGATGAGACTTGTTCTGCTACAATGGAGAATACTGGCATGGAGACTTCTTTACAGAATACCAGGCTCAGAAGACTTTCATGAGACATGTTGAGCCTGGCTGATACTAGAAGAAACCTGTGGAGGGTCAACGTGGACTTGAAGAAGGTACTCTATCCTCTGCTCCAAGAAGTGGCCCAATATTTCTGACGTCTAAAAGAGAAGAGATGTCAGAGTTGATAAAACCGCCCATGGTCTTGAAAGAGGTCGTGAGAATCCACACGTCCCAAGGGGCTTTTAAAAATCACACAGACCACAGGGCATGAAGTCCTGGTAAGCATTTACCCAGGGTTGGGAATACCTATCAAGCACTTGCCATTCCCTCCTATCAACTCAGGCATCCATTTCAGAGGATCAGAACTTGAGCTGCAATGAAGCCAATAGGAGAATAGCAAACCCCTCCTAGAACCAGTTTTCCTACAACTTCACACTCTGTGCACAACACTGAAATCCTCAATGGTCAAATACTCTCGACTATAATAGATAGAAATTAAATAATTAGCTCACACAAAGAAATGATTACGTTCCCCTAGATTCAGCAAATTCTGGGGTTACGTCTTCTTTGGGGTGAAGGGAGTGTGGTAAGTGAGGGGATTCTTTGACTGAACTTGAATTTGTATTAGTCCTCCGGTTTTCTAGACTGTATAGGTAACTATTATAAGCCAGTTAGTGAAGTGAACTGTAAAAGTCGCCACAGACATGTAAGGACATTTTTTTTTTTATGTGGACCGTCCTTTCCCTTCATTCAAGCCCGGGTGCTGTATGTCATGTTGGTGCAGACTTGGTTGTGTTAAAATGCTTTACCCAACATGATCGGATGTTTAAGCTTTCTCATGGTTGATAGAAGAGCACCTGGTTCTCAATAGACTAGCAAAGCTGCAGCAGGTTTCTCATTGCTCTATTGCCCCTAGTTCCTTTGTGAACCAAGCCTACATATAAATATCTTGTTTCAGATTCCTTGTTTTTTCCTGGAGAGAAATGTTACTGCTTGAAATGACAACATTGGTCAGTATGTTTCATTGCGTGGAAAGGGCATCACATGCACAAGGGAAACCAAGTGTGGGGGTAAGTTCATGCTTACAATAATTATTTCATGCTTCCTGTTGGTGTTGGAGGCATCCAAAGTAAAGAGTTTACCTGTCCCCTTCATCATTATCGAGTGGTATTTTACATTTTATCTGTCTAGTTTTTCCTTAGAGCTGACAAAATGGTACCTGAAATTGACAAGTGTGGATTGTAAGTAGATTTAGTATGTTTCAAAAACTATCTTTATTTTCATATAAATCCAAAAATATGTAAATCAATTTTATTACACTATTGAAGGCTGCAACTGAGGTATCAACACAATGACAAAAATGTATTCTTCGGACAAACACATAACATCATGACTGTATAGAAAAAAGAGATAAACAAGAATCCTATTTCGGCAAGGTATATATTGGAAGTGTTGATTTATTGATGCCCAGGTGGCAGCGTACCAGTGCATCAAATGCTAACTCGCTCCCAATTACACAGAATTTTGTAAAATCCACTCACCAAGCCCTTGTTTCATGAGACTTGCCAAAGAGTGGTCCCTTAAGTCCGAAGACAGTATGATGCCTCAGAAAACGTGGATGGAGGAAAAGCAAAGTAGAGAATGGAAATCAGTGCAGTACCTGACCTCTGGTAATGGAGCAGCAAAGGTGAACTTCTGCTTCATTTGTACACACAATTTTAAGGGTAAAAGACACATGTGATTCAAAGCGATGCGCTGAGTTTTAGAAGAGTGCACAGCAGATGCTAATCTGACAGAACTGAAATAAATCAGCACAAATTGTCCCCACAATTGATTCTGAGGCCAAGAAACCAGCAACCGAATTTGAGCTAGAATTGGATGCGTAAAATCAGGTATAGGACAATGGAAGTTGTCACACTCTTTGTCTCAGTGATCTGGAGTGTGTTGTGGATTGTGGTTGGCCCTACCAAGTGAGAAAACTGCCCTTTAACCCCCAAAGAAAAATCAACAACTCCGGTGTGCAAAGTTGACATTATCGAAATGTCCCATGGCCACATTCACTGCATCTGCAGGCCCAAGGATCAATTTGTCATTTTGCCAATAAAGCACGTGGGGGCTAAATCAGAGAAATCATGCATCTGGTCTGAGGAATCCAGGGGGCCTTGGGATTGAAATAATTTTCCAAAGCCTTTGGATCAGCTAAAGTCAAAGCCTGGACTGGGATTAGGGTTTGGTATGAGGTAGAGTATGCGGGACAGCTGGGTTTCCTTTCGAGGTCCCAAGCCACAAGGATGAGAGAACAAAGACCATTTGTCTAGGTCCGCAGCGTGAGAAGATGAAGCATTTCCTTCACCATTATCTCCCAAAGGCAGATGCTAAATTTTGGATGGCCATGATATTGCACGGACCCGAGGACAACTATGTGGGTTGAGCAATAATGGCAGCAGGCCCTGATGCATGACATCCATAGATATGATTCCACAGGATTTTCTGTTGACAGAGAAGCTCTGGGAAGTACTGGTAAGATTGGAACATTCTTATGGAAGCAGAAAGGACAATCGCACTGTCAATGTGCTCTTTAGAAAACACTTCAAAATGACATGCAACATCCTGCAAAGCTGAAAATATATAGATGCTCCATTTTCACAAGGGGAAGGGTCCTCTGAAGTTTCAGAAAAGTGACATAAGTGTAATTAAAATGAGATTGTTCTAAACGATGAGTGTACGTTGTATTTATCACATCAAAGGCAACACCAACATTTAGAGATATTCAAGACAACAGACACAGTAAAATCACATGGAATCAATGTGCAGGAAAATATGTCCTCACAGAAATATCATGGAATTGCCTACAACAAAGAGACTTAAATTTTCACTTTAAAAAGACCTACATTTCTACATAGATACCTGATAATACTAGACCAGTAAAGATAAAGAAGTATAGTACAAGAAACAGGAAGTACCATTTTCTGTTTCAAAGAGATTGAAGGTCCAAAATAAAGCTTTCAAACACCTAGATTATGAAACATTATCAGAGCTTTTATTGAAAACCGAGGTGATAGAAACACTGAAGTAAAACAGTGTCTCAGAATCACAAAAGGCACAATACCAGAAATGTGGAAGAGAATCATTCAGACGAGCCAAATAAAATCAGAATACTCAATCTATGATATAATAGCAGGGCGAAATTCAGTCCTAAGCAGACTAGATAATGCAGAGGGACTCATGAATGTCCGTGAACACAAGGGAAAAGAAATCCCTGTATCAGAAGATGGCATAGAAAAGCAAGTGTAAACCAATGCAAATATTGCTGTTGAATCCTTGGGTAAGACAAAGCATGAAAGACTATGATACATAAGAGCCCCATAGGGAAAAGCTAGATATAAAAATCAAACTCTGAATAGGTATTTAGAGAAAAAGCAGACTGAAAATTACTGAAAACCAAGAAACAATCATCTATATGAAACCAGGAGCAAACAGCATCCAAATAATTTGGAATCCCAATTGACTTACAAGCAGCTATATTTTCATTCAAATCATCAAAGATTATAATAAGCTCTGTGATTTTCGATGCACCTAGAGGACAGCAACTCAGTCACAACAGAACCCCCACATGTGTTTCAGCTGATACCAAGACAGAAATATCACAGTACAGGTAGGAGTGCTAAGACATACACCAAATCATGAATGAGACAAATCTCCAATTACGGTAGCCTATGCCTCAAGACAGGCATTAACATTAAAGAGAGAATTTGGCAATTTCACAGATCGGCAAAGGGTAAAATATTTCAGCATTTAAAAACTTATCCTAAAAGAAAGAATGAAAATTCTAACCTGAATAGAAAAGTAGTCACAACAGAAACTCCAGAAGTGTTTCAGCTGATAACTCGACACAAATATTGCAGGACAGGAAGGAGTGCCATGACATACACTGAAACCTAAAAGAGAAAAAGCTGCAATCTAGAGTAGTCTATGCCACAAGAATGCCATATCTGATAACAGCAGATCTAGAAAATTTCACAGAGCGGCAAAACTGAATAGAATTCAGGAGTTCAATTCTTATACTTAGACAAAGAATGACAATTCTACCCTGAAGAGTAAAGTAGCAAGATGAAATTGAAATAAGAAACCATCATTGGAAATGAAGAAGAGCCATGAGTTGTAGAGAATTAACAAGAAGAAGGCAAGGAGGACAAAAAAAGCCTACAGATGGGAGAGGGAAGCAGGAAAACATAGGTGATTTTCAGCAATATACTAACTGAATCATCCTATATGGCTCTCTGTTTAATGCAAATGGAGAGATATATGGCCTAATGTGTTTGCAAAATAAACAAAAAGCAAACAATCAAATTATCAAACAAACAAACACCAAAGAGTACTGTTAGCTGACATATATGCAAAGAATCATGAGAATTCAAAAGAAAATACTCAAAGTGCTGTCAAGTATCATTCAGCAGGCACTGAACCAGTATCGCTGCTTGCATGTACTCAAAATACTTGTATTCAGAAAACAGATGCGAGCAAAATGATTGAAAAATTTTCATTCATAAGAGCATATTGTGACCTAACCAAAATGCCTTTTTTGTATAAAATGGATTCATATTCCGTTATATAGACTCTTCTTCCAACAGGAAGATTGAATGTGATATTCATCCCTAGTTAGAGAATTAATGGCATACGCCTCTAACAAAGACAAGTAGTTCTACAAACTGTACTAAGAGCAAAAGAGACAGACAGAAAAGTGTACATTGGGATGGGCTTCATTTCTAGGAATTTCAGCCCCCATGAAACAAATGGATCCATGTCTTGAGACTGTGGGAGTTTCAACAGAAAAGCAACAGACGGATATGTATTCTGAGTGAATGGCTATAACAAAAAATAAGATTCCTTTGGGTGGTCTTTGTGAATTTTAACTGTTAGAAAGGTTAAAGTCGTTGGAAATATAAACTTAACATGCACACACTTCCCTCTCTTTGTAATGTGTATTGAGATATGAACTAAAGGAAAGAGGGTTGGAAAAACAGGACCATGGGATGCTAATGGAGAGAATTACTTTTAACTTAGGAATCTCTCGTCTGATGCAGTCCCTCCCCCAGCACTGAAAAGATGCTGCAACCTTTGTGGATGGCAGTTACCAGTTGGATTCCAGGTGGAACGTTGGTGTGTTCCACGAGTCTTGTTGTGGCTTCAGGATCCAAGGTAACTCGGCAGAGCTCTGTGGGTGGATCAGAGTCATGTAGGGGCTGACACCCTCTGTGGAGCTTGGCTTAGGTCTATTTTATCGGGAGCTGTTTATGTTCGTGATACTGCTGCTGCCCAATCACCTGAGATCACGGTTCAGTTTCTAGAAACTGAAAAGTCAGACATTGGAAGATATGCCCATCATCAGCATACTGGTGAGTCTCCGAGGTACTTTCAGACATGCCCAGTAATGTAGAGGTCGACTTTATGGGAGACACGAAAAGAAGCATGAAGAAAAGCTGGCTGCACAGATTGAGGAGAGATGCGAACACATTGATGAGAGTTGTTCTGCTACAATGGAGAATAATGGCATGGAGACTTCTTTCCAGAACACCACGCTCCAAAGACATTCATGAGACATGTCGAGCCTGGCTGATACTAGCAGAAACCTGTGGAGGGTCAACGTGAACTTGAAGAAGGTACTCAATGCTCTGCTCCAAGGAGTGGTCCAATATTCCTGACGTCTAAAAGAGAAGAGATGGCAGAGTTGATAAAATAGCTCATGTTCTTGAAAGAGGCCGTGAGAATCCACACTTCCCAAGGGGCATTTAAAAATCACACAGACCACAGAGCACGAAGTCCTGGTAAGTTTTACCCGGGTTTGGTCATACATATTAAGCACTTGCCATTCCCTCCCACTCACTCATTCATCCATTCCAGAGGATCAGCACTTGAGCTGCAATGAAGCCAATAGGAGAAGAGCAAACCCCTCCTAGAACCAGTTTTCCTACAACTTCACAATCTGTGCACAACACTGAAATCCTCAATTGTCAAATACTCTCGGCTATCATAGATAGAAATTACATACTTAGCTCACACAAAGAAATGATGATATTCCCCTAGTTTCAGCAAATTCTGGGGTTACGTCTTCTTTGAGGTGAAGGGAGTGTGGTAATTGAGGGAATTCTTTGACTGAACTTGAACATGTATTAGGCCTCAGATTTTTTAGACAGTATAGGTAACTATTATAAATCAGTTAGTGAAACGAAGTGTAATAGTCACCGTAGACATGTAAGGAAATATTTTTATATGGACCGTCTTTTCCCTTCATTCAAGCCCGGGTGCAGTATATCATGTGGGTGCAGACTTGGTTGTGTTAAGATGCTTTACCCAAAATGTTTGGACGTTTAAGCATTTTCATGGTTGATAGAAGAGCACCTGGTTCTCAATAGACTAGCAAAGCTGCAGCAGATATCTCATTACTCTAATGCCCCTAGTTCCTTTTTGAACCAAGCCTACATATTAATATCTTGTTTCAGATTCCTTGTGTTTTCCTGGAGAGAAATGTTACTGCTTGAAATGACAACATTGGCCAGTATGTGTCGTTGGGTGGATAGGGCACCACATTCACAATTGAAACCAAGTGTGGGGGTAATTTCATGCTTACAATAATTATTTCATGGTTCCTGTTGGTGTTGGAGGCATCAAAAGTAAAGAGTTTACCTGTCCCCTTCATCATTTTCGAGTGGTATTTTACATTTTATCTGTCTATTTTTTCCTTAGAGATGACAAAATGGTACCTGAATTTGACAAGTGTGGATTGTAAGTAGAATTAGTATGTTTCAAAAACTAACTTCATTTTCATATAAATCCCAAAATATGTAAATCAATTGTATTAAACTTTTGAAAGGCTGCAACTGAGGTATCAACACAATGACAAAAATGGAGTCTTCTGACAAACACTAACTTCAAGACTGTATAGAAAAAAGAGATAAACGAGAATCCCATTTCGGTGAGATATATATATGGAAAGTGTTGATTTATTGATGCCCAGGTGGCAGTGTACAAGTGCATCATACGCTAACTCACTCCCAATTACACAGAATTTTAAACATCCACTCACCAAGCCCTTGGTTCAGAAGACTTGTCGAAGAGTGCTCCCTTACTTGCAAGGACATTATGATGCCTCAGAAAACGTGGATGGAGGAGAAGCAAAGTAGAGAATGGAAATCAGTGCAGTACCTGACCTGTGGTAATGGAGAAGCAAAGGTGAACCTCTGTTACATTTGTTCGCACACTCTTAAGTGGACCGCACACATGGGATTCAAAGTGATGTGCTGAGTGTTAGAAGAGTGCACAGCAGATGGTAAGCTGACGGAACTGAAATAAATCAGCACAAATTGTCCAGACAATTGATTTTGAGGCCAAGAAACGAGCATCCGAATTTGAGCTAGCAGTGGCTGCGTAAAATGAGGTATAGACTATGAATGATGTAACTCACTTTGTCTCAGGGATCGGGAGTGTGTTGTTGATTGTGCTTGTCCCTACCAAGACAGAAAACTGACGTTGAACACCAATGAGAAAGCAACCCCTCCGGTGTGCAAAGTTGACATAATCGAAATTTCTCATGGCCACATGCACTGCATCTGCAGGCCCAGGGACCAATTTGGAATTTTGCCAATAGAGAACGTGGAGGCTCAATCAGAGAAATAATGCATCTGATCTGAGGAATCCAGGGGGCCTTGGGGTTGAAATCAGTTTCCGAAGCCTTTGGATGAGCTAAACTCCTAGCCTGGAATGGGATTAGGGTTTGTTATGAGGCAGAGGATGCGGAACAGCTGGGTTTCCATTCGTGGTCCCAAGCCACAAGGATGAGAGAACAAAGAGCATTTGTCTAGGTCCGCAGCATGAGAAGATGAAGCATTTCCTTCACCATTAGCTCCCAAATGCAGATGCTACATTTTGGATGGCGTTGAAATTGCACAGCCCCGTGGACACCAAGGCGGGGTGAGCAATAATGGCAGCAGGCCCTGATGCATGACATGCATAGATATGTTTCCACAGGTTTTTCTGTGGACAGAGAAGCTCTAGGAAGAACTGGTATGATTTGAACATTCTTATTGAAGTAGAAAGGACAAGCTCACTGTCAATGTGCTCTATTGAATACACTAAAAAATGACATACAACAGCCTGAAAAGCTAAATATATTTAGATGCTCCATTTCCACAAGGGGAAGTGTCCTCTGAACTTTCAGAAAAATGACATAAGCGTAATAAAAATGAGATTGTTCTAAACGATGAGAGTATGTTGCGTTGATGATATCAAAGGCAACACCAGCAGTTCAAGATATACAAGACACACACAAAGGAAAACGACATGGAATCAATGTGCAGGAAAATTTGTCCTCACAGTAATATCATGGAATTGCCTAAAACTAAGAGACTAAAATTTTCACTCTACAAATCCCTAAAATTTTACCTTAGATACCTGATAGTAATAGACCAGTTGAAATAAAGAAGTATAGTACACGAAACAGGAAGTACCATTTTCTGTTTCAAAGAGATTGAAGGTCCAAGAAAAAGCTTTCAAACAACTAGATTATGAAACATTATCAAAGCATGTATTGAAAACCGTGGTGAGAGAAAAACTGAAGTAAAACAGTGTCTCAGAATCCCAAAAGGCACAATACCAGAAATGGGGAAGCGAAACATTTAGACGAGAGAAATAAAATCAGAACACTTAATGTATGAGATAATAGCAGGGCAAAATTCAGTCCTAAGCAGACTAGATAATGCAGAGGGACTCGTGAATGTCTGTGAACACAAGGGAAAAGAAATCCCTGTATAAGAAGATGGCATAGAAATACAAGTGTAAACCAATGCAAATATTGCTGTTGAATCCTTGGGTAAGACAAAGCATGAAAGACTAGGATTCATAAGAGCCCCATAGGGAAAAACTAGATATAAAAATCAAACTCTGAATAGGTATTTGGAGAAAAAGCAGACTGAAAATTACTGAAAGCCAAGAAACAATCATCTATAAGAAACCAGAAGCAAACAGCATCCAAATAATGTGGAATCCCAATAGACCTACAAGCAGCTATATTTTCATTCAAATCATCAAAGATCATGATAAGCTCTGTGATTTTCGATGCACCTAGAGGACAGCAACTCAATCACAACAGAACTCCCACAGGTGTTTCAGCTGATTCCTAGACAGAAATATCACAGTACAGGTAGGTGTGCCAAGACATACACCAAATCATGAATGAGACAAAGCTGCATTATATGGTAGCCTATGCCAAAAGACAGCCATTACCATTAAAGACAGAACTTGGCAAATTCACCGATTGGCAAAGTGTAAAATAATTCAGCAGTTAAATAGTTATCCTAAAAGAAAGTTTGAGAATTCTACCCTGAATAGAAAAAGAGTCACAACAGAACTCCTGAAGTGTTTCAGCTGATAACTTGACACAAATATTTCAGGACAGGAAGGAGTGCCAGGACATACACTGAAACCTGAATGAGTAAAAGCTTCAATCTAGAGTAGCCTATGCCACAAGAACACCATATCTGATAACAGCAGATATAGACAATTTCACAGAGCGGCAAAACTGAATAGAATTCAGCAGTTCAAATCTAATCCTTAGACAAAGTTTGACAATACTACCCTGAAGAGAAAAGTAGCAAGATGAAATGGAAATAAGAAAACCATCATTGGAAATGCAAGAAGAGCCATGAGTTGCAGAGAATTAAGAAGAAGAAGGCAAGGAGGACAACAAAAGCCTACAGATGGGAGAGGGAAGCAGGAAAACATAGGTGATATTCAGCACTATACTAACTGAATCATCCAATATGGCTCTCTGTTTAATGCAAATGGAGAGATGCATGGCCTAATGTGTTTGCAAAACAAACAACAAGGAAACAATCAAAATATCAAACAAACAAACAAACACCAAAGATTACTGTTGGCTGACATATATGCAAAGGAACCATGAGAATTCAAAAGAAAATACACAAAGGGCTGTCAAGTATCATTCAGCACGCACCGAACCAGTTTCGCTGCTTGCATGTACTCAAAATACTTGTATTCAGAAAACAGATGCGAGCAAAAATATTGAAATATGTTCATTCATAAGAGCATATCGTGACCTAACCAAAATGCCTTTTTTGTATAAAATGGATTCATATTCCGTTATATAGATTGACTCTTTTTCCAACAGGAAGATTGAATGTGATATTCATCCCTAGTTAGAGAATTAATGGCATACGCCTCTAACAAAGACAAGTAATTCTACAAACAGTACTAAGAGCAAAAGAGACAGACAGTAAAGAGTACATTGGAATGGGCTTCATTTCTAGGAATTTCAGCCCCCATGAAACAAATGGATCCATGTCTTGAGACTGTGGGAGTTTCAACAGAAAAGCAACAGACGGATATGTATTCTGAGTGAATGGCTATAACAAAAAATAAGATTCCTTTGGGTGGTCTTTGTGAATTTTAACTGTTAGAAAGGTTAAAGTCGTTGGAAATATAAACTTAACATGCACACACTTCCCTCTCTTTGTAATGTGTATTGAGATATGAACTAAAGGAAAGAGGGTTGGAAAAACAGGACCATGGGATGCTAATGGAGAGAATTACTTTTAACTTAGGAATCTCTCGTCTGATGCAGTCCCTCCCCCAGCACTGAAAAGATGCTGCAACCTTTGTGGATGGCAGTTACCAGTTGGATTCCAGGTGGAACGTTGGTGTGTTCCACGAGTCTTGTTGTGGCTTCAGGATCCAAGGTAACTCGGCAGAGCTCTGTGGGTGGATCAGAGTCATGTAGGGGCTGACACCCTCTGTGGAGCTTGGCTTAGGTCTATTTTATCGGGAGCTGTTTATGTTCGTGATACTGCTGCTGCCCAATCACCTGAGATCACGGTTCAGTTTCTAGAAACTGAAAAGTCAGACATTGGAAGATATGCCCATCATCAGCATACTGGTGAGTCTCCGAGGTACTTTCAGACATGCCCAGTAATGTAGAGGTCGACTTTATGGGAGACACGAAAAGAAGCATGAAGAAAAGCTGGCTGCACAGATTGAGGAGAGATGCGAACACATTGATGAGAGTTGTTCTGCTACAATGGAGAATAATGGCATGGAGACTTCTTTCCAGAACACCACGCTCCAAAGACATTCATGAGACATGTCGAGCCTGGCTGATACTAGCAGAAACCTGTGGAGGGTCAACGTGAACTTGAAGAAGGTACTCAATGCTCTGCTCCAAGGAGTGGTCCAATATTCCTGACGTCTAAAAGAGAAGAGATGGCAGAGTTGATAAAATAGCTCATGTTCTTGAAAGAGGCCGTGAGAATCCACACTTCCCAAGGGGCATTTAAAAATCACACAGACCACAGAGCACGAATTCCTGGTATGTTTTACCAGGGTTTGGTCATACTTATAAAGCATTTGCCTTCCCTCCCATTCACTCACTCATCCATTCCAGATGATCAGCACTTGAGCTGCAATGAAGCCAATAGGATAAGAGCAAACCCCTCCTAGAACCAGTTTTCCTACAACTTCACACTCTGCGCACAACACTGAATTCCTCAATTGTCAAATACTCTCGGCTATCATAGATAGAAATTACATACTTAGCTCACACAAGTAATTATGATATTCCCCTAGTTTCAGCAAGTTCTGGGGTTATGTCTTCTTTGGGTTGAAGGGAGTGTGGTAAGTGAGGGGATTTTTTGAATGAAGTTGAATATGTATTAAGCTTCATTTTTTCTAGAGAGCATAGGTAACTATTATAAATCAGTTAGTGAAATGAACTGTAAAATTCGCCGTAGACATTTGAGGAAATACTTTTATGTTGAAAGTCTGTTTTCTTCATTCAATCCCGGGTGCAGTATATCATGTGGGTGGAGACATGGTTGTGTTAAACTGCTTTACCCAACATGTTTGGGCGTTTAAGCGTTCTCATGGTTGATAGAAGAACACCTGGTTCTCAATAGACTAGCAAAGCTGCAGCAGGTTTCTCATTACTCTAATGCCCCTAGTTCCTTTTTGAACCCAGCCCACATATTAATAACTTGTTTAAGATTCCTTGTGTTTTCCTGGAGAGAAATGTTACTTCTTGAAATGACAACATTGGCCAGTATGTGTCATTGGGTGGAAAGGGCACCACATGCACAAGGGAAAGCATGTGTGGGGCTAATTTCATGCTTACAATAATTATTTCATGGTTACTGTTGGTGTTGGAGGCATCAAAAGTAAAGAGTTTACCTGTCCCCTTCATCATTTTCGAGTGGCAATTTACATTTTATCTGTCTAGTTTTTCCTTAGAGATGACAAAATGGTACCTGAATTTGAGAAGTGTGGATTGTAAGTAGATTTACTATGTTTCAAAAACTAACTTCATTTTCATATAAATCCCAAAATATGTAAATCAATTGTATTAAACTTTTGAAAGTCTGCAACTGAGGTAGCAGCACAATGACAAAAATGAGGTTTTGGACAAACAGTAACATCATGAATCTATAGAAAAAGAGATAAACAAGAATCCCATTTCGGTGAGTTATATATGGAAATTGATGTTTTATTGATGCCCAGGTGGCAGTGTACCAGTGCATCATATGCTAACTTGCTCCCAATTACACAGAAATTTAAACATCCACTCACCAAGACCTTGTTTCAGAGACTTGCCGTAGAGTGCTCCCTTAATTGCAAGGACAGTATGATGCCTCAGAAAACGTGGATGGAGGAGAAGCAAAGTAGAGAATGGAAATCAGTGCAGTACCTTACCTCTGGTAATGGAGCAGCAAAGGTGAAACTCTGTTTCAATTGGACCCACACTCTTAAGCCGACCGGACACATGGGATTAAAAGCGATTCGCTGAGTGTTAGAAGAGTGCACAGCAGATGCTAAGCTGACAGAACTGAAATAAATCAGCACAAATTGTCCCCACAATTGATTCTGAGGCCAAGAAACGAGCATCCGAATTTGAGCTAGCAGTGGCTGCATAAAATGAGGTATAGGACTATGGATGATGTCACATGTTTTGTCTCAGGGATCTGAAGTGTGTTGTGGATTGTGGTTGGCCCTACCAAGAGAGAAACCTGACCTTGAACCCCAATGAGAAAGCAACCACTCCGGTGTGCAAAGTTGACTTTATTGAAATGTCCCATGGCCACATGCACTGCATCTGCAGGCCCAGGTACCAATTTGGCATTTTGCCAATAAAGAACGTGGGGGCTCAATCAGAGAAATCATACATCTGGTCTGAGGAATCCAGGGGACCTTGGGGTTGAAAACAGTTTCCAAATCCTTTGGATCAGCTAAATTCTTAGACAGGACTGGGATTAGGGTTTGGTATGAGGTAGAGGATGCGGGACAGCTGGGTTTCTTTCGTGGTCCCAAGCCACAAGGATGAGAGAACAAAGACCATTTGTCTAGGTCCGCAGCATGAGATGAAGCATTTCCTTCACCATTATCTCCCAAATGCAGATGCTACATTTTGGATGGCTTTGAAATTGCACAGCCTCGTGGACACCAAGGCGGGTTTAGCAAAAATGGCAGCATGCCCTGATGCATGACATCCATAGATGTGTTTCCACAGGTTTTTCTGTGGACAGAGAAGCTCTAGGAAGAACTGGTAAGATTGGAACATTCTTATGGAAGTAGAAAGTACAAGCGCACTGTCAATGTGCTCTATTGAATACACTTCAAAATGACATACAACAGCCTGCAAAGCTGAATATATTTAGATGCTCCGTTTCCACAAGGGGAAGGGTCCTCTGAAATTTCAGAAATGTGACATAAGTGTAATAAAAATTAGATTGTTCTAAACGATGAGTGTATGTTGCGTTGATCACATCAAAGTCAACACCAGCCGTTAGAGATATACAAGACAACACACACACAGGAAAACGACATGGAATCAATCTGCAGGAAAATTTGCCCTCACAGAAATATCATGGAATTGCCTACAAATAAGAGACTAAAATTTTCACTCTACAAATCCCTAAAATTTTACCTTAGATACCTGATAGTAATAGACCAGTTGAGATAAAGAAGTATAGTAGAAGAAACAGGAAGTACCATTTTCTGATTCAAAGAGTTTGAAGGTCCAAAAAAAGCTTTCAAACATCTTGATTATGAAACATTATCAGAGCATTTATTGAACAACGAGGTGAAAGAAACACTGAAGTAAAACCGTTTCTCAAAATCACAAAAGTCACAATACCAGAAATGTGGAAGAGAATCATTGAGACGAGCCAAATAAAATCAGAATACTCAAAGTGTTAGATAATAGCAGGGCAAAATTCAGTCGTAAGCAGAGTAGATAATGCAGAGGGACGTGTGAATGTCCGTGAAAACAAGGGAAAAGAAATCCCTGTATCAGAAGATGGCATAGAAAAGCAAGTGTAAACCAGTGCAAATATTGCTGTTGAATCCTTGGGTAAGAAAAAGCATGAAAGACTAGGATTCATAAGAGCCCCATAGGGAAAATCTAGATATAAAAATCAAACTCTGAATAGGTATTTGGAGAAAAAGCAGACTGAAAATTACTGAAAGCCAAGAAACAATCATCTATATGAAACCAGGAGCAAACAGCATTCAAAATAATGTGGAATCCCAATAGACCTACAAGCAGCTATAATTTCATTCAAATCATCAAAAATTATGATAAGCTCTGTGATTTTCGGTGCACCTAGAGGACAGCAACTCAGTCACAACAGAACCCCCACACGTATTTCAGCTTATACTTAGACCAAAATATCACAGTACAAGAAGGAGTGCCAAGACATAGACAAAATCTTGAATGAGACAAAGCTGCATTATACGGTAGCCTATGCCACAAGACAGCCATTACCATTAATGACAGAACTTGGCAATTTCACAGATCGGCTAAGTGTAAAATAATTCAGCATTTAAATATTTATCCTAAAAGAAAGATTGAAAATTCTACCCTGAATAGAAAAGTAGTGACAACAGAAACTCCGGAAGTGTTTCAGCTGATAACTCGACACATATATTGCAGTACAGGAAGGAGTGCCAGACATACACCGAAACCTGAATGAGAAAAAGCTGCAATCTAGAGTAGCCTATGCCACAAGAACGCCATATCTGATAGCAGCAGATCTAGAAAATTTCACAGAGCGGCAAAACTGAATAGAATTCAGCAGTTCAATACTTATCCTTAGACAAAGATTGACAATTCTTCCCTGAAGAGAAAAGTAGTAAGATGAAATGGAAATAAGAAAACCATCATTGGAAATGCAAGAAGAGCCATGAGTTGCAGAGAATTAACAAGAAGAAGGCAAGGAGGACATCAAAAGCCTACAGATGGGAGAGGGAAGCCGGAATACATAGGTGATTTTCAGCAAAATACTAATTGATTCATCCTATATGACTCTCTGTTTAATGCAAATGGAGAGATGCATGGCCTAATGTGTTTGCAAAACAAACAACAAGCAAACAATCAAAATATCAAACAAACAAACAAACACCAAAGAGTACTGTTGGCTGACATATATGCAAAGGAACCATGAGAATTCAAAGGAAAATACTCAAAGGGCTGTCAAGTATCATTCAGCACGCACTGACCCAGTATCGCTGCTTGCATGTACTCAACACACTTGTATTCAGAAAACAGATGCGAGCAATAAGTTTGAAAAATATTAATTCATAAGAACAAATCGTGACCTAACCCAAATGCCTATTTTGTATAAATTTGATTCATATTACTTTATATAGATTGACTCTTCTTCCAACAGGAAGATTGAATGTGATATTCATCCCTAGTTAGAGAATAAATGGCATACGCCCATAACAAATACAAGTAGTTCTACAAAACAGTTCTAAGAGCAAAATAGAAAGACAGTAAAGTGTATATTGGGATGGGCTTCATTTCTAGGAATTTCAGCCCCCATGAAACAAATGGATCCATGTCTTGATACTGTGGGTGTTTCAGCAGAAAAGCAACAGATGGATATGTATTCTGAGTGAATGGCTATTACACAAACATAAGACTCCTTTGGGTGGTCTTTGTGAATATTTAACTGTTAGAAACCTTAAAGTCGTGTGGAAATATAAACTTAATATTCACACACTTCCCTCTCTTTGTAATGTGTATTTACATCTGAACTAAAGGAAAGAGGGTCAGAAAAACAGGACCATGGGATGCTAATGGAGAGAATTACTTTTAACTTAGGAATCTCTCGTCTGATGCAGTCCCTCCCCCAACACTGAAAAAATGCTGCAACCTTTGTGGATGGCAGTTACCGGTTGTATTCCAGGTGGAACTTTGGTGTGTTTCAGGAGGCTAGTAGTGGCTGCTGGATACACATTTCTTTTAGCATGTGTTTAGTGTTGCTAAAGTCTTTTAGTTTTTGCTTCTCTGTGAAATTCTTTATCTCTCCTTCTATTCTAAAGGGTAGCCTTGCTGGAGAAAGTGTCCTAGGCTGCTTTTTTTTTTTTTTTTTTTTTAATTCTGGACTTCGAATATAACTTCCCTCTCCATTCTGGCCTGTTGTGTTTCTGTAGAGAAATCAGCTGAGAGTCTTCTCTTGTAACACTCTTTTTTTTTCTCTTGCTGCCTTTAGGCCCATTTCTTTATCCTTCAGTCTACCCATCTTGATTATCATATGTCTTGGTGTGGGTCTCTTTGGGCTCTTCCTGTTTGGGAATCTCTGAGCCTCCTGTATTTGGGTGTCTGATTCCTTCTTTAGGTTTGGGAAGTTTTCAGTCATGATTTCTTTAAATACCTTTTCCATCCCCTTTGTTTTTTCTTCCCCTTACGGAATCCATATTATGCATAGATTGGCATGCTTTATATTATCCCATAGGTTCCTTATATTTTTTTCATTGTTTTTTATTTGTTTTTCTCTCATCTGTTCTGATTGGGTGCTTTCTGTTGTCCTGTCTACTAGGTCACTTATTCGTTCGTCTGCATTTTCTAGCCTGCTTTATATAAGCTTTAGGTCAGATCTCATTTCAGCCAATGAATTTACCAATTCTACTTGGCTCTTCTTTATAGCTTCTATTTTGTTTTTGGCATATTTTATGTCTCTAAACACTATCTCTTTTAGTTCCTTCAGTAATTTGATACTTCTTTTTTGAAATCTTGATCTAGTAGGCCATCAATGCCTATTTTTTTGACCGTTCTTTCAGGGGATTTCTCTTGCTCTTTTAATTGGGAGTGCTTCCTCTGCTTCTTCATGCTGCTCATATCTCTCTGGCACTGTAGCTTAAGGAGTATCAGTTATCCACTGTGGTCCTTAAAGGATGTTTATTTATTTATCTATCTAAAGCCTATGCAGGAATAAAACTTAAAAACGAGAGAGAGAGAGAGAATTTTAAAAGAATGGAGGAAAAGAAGGTTTGAAAACAGTGAAAATAGAAGAGCAAGTTGAAGCAGAATAGGAATCGAGTTGAGATGTCTTTTAAAAATGTTAATAAAAAGAAGAAAAAATCAAAACACAATATTTGAAACCTGTGAATAATAATAACAGATCAAAACCAAGAGAATTAAAAATGAAATGAGAACTGTAAACATATAGAAATGTTTAAAAAGTAAAGGTTAAAAAGGTAATAGAAAATAAAACAGATATAAAAAGATTTAAAAAACAAAGATGTGTTCTCCTAAAGACTGCGCTCTTAATGGTTTTATTGAGAGGTCTTTGTGTCTTTGCCCTGTTTCACGAACTCAGCTTGCTCTGTTGATACCCTCGTCTTTGCTGCTCACAGTGTCTGTCGGCAAGAAGATCGCGCCCCTCCAGCACTGGATCAGATGCTGCTCTCCTTCACGGTGGGCGGGTGGGTCACTCCCCTCAAGATGCTGCAGTCAGTGCTGTACCACTTGCTCCATAGGTGGGATCAGCTTCAAGAATAACAACTTTATGGAGATATAATTCACATGCCATAAAATGCAACCTTCAAAAGTGTGCATTAGGGTTTTAAGTACATTTCAGGGTTTTGTAGCCATCACCCCCGAAAGGAAGCAGTACCCTTTAGTAAGTCACTTCCTAACCTTCCTTTCTCTTAGCCCCCAGCAGCCACCACTCTACTTTCTGCCTCTATGGATTTGCCTGTTCTGGGCATTTCATATAAGTAGAACCATACAGTATGCTGCCTTTTTTGATTGTTGTCTTTCATTTAGTGTGACGTTGTCAAGGCTCATCCATGGTGTAGCATATATAAGTACCCAAATTCCTTTTTGTGTTCAAATAATTTGCCGTTTTTATAAATACACCACATTGCTTATACTTCCATCTGTTGATGATGAATAATTCTGCTGTAAATGCTCATGGACAAGTTTTTGTGTGAAAACATATTTTCAGTTCTTTTGAGGATATATCAAAAAATGGAATTGCTGGGATGTATTCTACTTTTAACATTTTGAGGAATTGCTAAAGTAGTTTTTAAAGTGACTGCACCATTTTATATTTCCAGTAGTAATGTATGAGGAGTCCAGTTTCTCCACCTCCTCATCAACACTTTTTATTACCGGGTTTATACATACATATTTATATATCATATATCATATATCATATATATTTGTCACCCTAGTTGGTATGAAGTGGCATGACATTGTGCTTTTGATTTCTGTTTCCCTAATGCCTACTGATGTTGAACATCTTTTTATGTGCTTATTTCCCATTCGATTGTCTTCTTTGGAGAAACATCTATTCAAATTCTTTGCCCATTTTAATTGTATTTGTCTTTGTATTGTCACGTTTTAAGTCTTCTTTGTCTATTCTGGATAAATGTCCCTTATCATATTGGAAATATTTTCACCCATTCTGTGGATTGTCTTCTTACTTTCTTGATGAAGTCCTTTGAAGCACAGAAGTTTTTAATTTTACAGAAGTCCAGTTTACTTGATTTTTTTTCTTTTGTTGTTTGTGCTTTTGGTGTCATATCTTAGAAGTATTTGTAATCCAATGTCCTGAAGATTTTCTCATTGTTCATTTTGTAAAAGTTTATAGTTTCAGGTCTGTGATTTATTTTGAGTTAATTTTCATAAATAGTGTTAAGATAAAAGTTCAGTTTTGTTTCTTTCCAGGTGTATGTTCAGGTGTCCCAGCATCATTTTTGTAAAGATTATTTTTCCCCATTGGATTGTCATGGCACATTTGTCAAAAATTAACTGGCTACATGTAAGAGTTTGTTTATGGACTCTCAGTTCTTTTCTCTCAATCTATTTTTCTGTCCTTTATGCAAGTACCACACTGTAGGGATTACAGTTTTGTTAGTGAGTTTTGAATGTGGAAAATTCAAAACTTTGTTCTTTTTCAAGATTTTTTTGACCATTCTGGGTATCTTGCATTTCCATATTAGTTTTAGGATCAGCTTGTTCATTTCTGCCAAAAAGCCAGAGTTGCATTGAATCTATAGGTCATTTTGAGGACAATTGCCATCCTAAAAATAAGGCTTCTGATCCATGAACACAGAAAACCTTTCCATTTATTTTAGGTCACTTTTAACTTCTATCAGTAGTATTTTACTTTTCAATATACAAGTTTCAGACATTTTTCTCAGTATTCCACATATTTTTCTTAATATTCCTAAGTATTTTATTCTTTTGGATGCTATTGTAAATGAAAATGTTTCCTTCATTTTATTTTTAGATCATTCACTGCTGTTGTATAGAAGTATGATTACTTTTTTATATATTGATTTGTGTCTTACAATTTTGGTCAGACTGGGTTATTAATTCTAATAAGTTTTTTTTCTTTTCTCTCTCTCTCTTTTTCTTTGTGGATTCCTTGGGATTTCAATATATAATATCATGTCATGTGGAATTGAAACAGTTTTATTTCTTTCTTTCTAATCTAGAGGCTTTATTTTCTTTGTCTGGTTGCTTTGACTAGAACCTCTAGTACAATGTTGATTTTGGGAGGAAATAATTCAGTCTTTCACCATTATGTATGATCTTTGCTCCAGGTTTTTCATAGATGTTGTCTGTCAATTTGAGGAACTTGTCTTCTATTTCTAGTTTTTATTCATTTTTCTATTAATATGGCATATTACATGAATTGACTTTTGTACGTTGAACTGCCTTTGCATACCTGGATACATCCCACTTAATTGTGGCCTATATTATATGTTACTTGATTGGATTTGCTTGTATTCCATTGAGGATTTTTGCGTTTATATTCATAAGAGACAGTCTTTAGTTTCTTGTGATGCCTTTGTCTGGTTTTGGTATCAGTGTGATACTAGTCTCATTGAATGAATTGGGAAGTGTGCCCACCTCTTTTTTTTAGACGAGTTTGTGAAGTATTTTTTATTTTTGCTTGTTTTTGTTTTGTTTTGTTTTTCTTTAAGTAGTTGATGGAATTCACCAGAAAAGCCATAGGGGCCTAGCATTTCCTTGTGGGAATATTTTGGATTACTATTTCAGTCACTACTTATTGTAGGATTATTTGAGTTTTCTATTTCTCCTTGAATTAGCTTCAGTCATTTATGTCCTTCTTGGAATTTATCCATTTCATCTAGATTATCTAATTTATTGGCTGTATAATTATTCATGGTATTCCCTTATATTCCTTGTTATTTTTATAAGGGCAGTAGTGACATCCTTCCTTTCATTTCTTTTTAGTAATTTGAATCTTCCCTTTTTTTTTCTTCAGTACTTGTTAAAATTTGTCAATTTTGTTGATCTTTTCAAAGAACCAACTTTTCTTCTTGTTGGTTATTCTCTGTTGTTCATCAATTCTCTGTTCCATTTATTTCTGCCATTAGTATTTTGATTAGAATGTTTAATTCATTTACATTAATGTAATTTCTTATCAGGTTGAAGTTAACTCTGCTATCTGCTTTCTATATATCTTTTTTTCCCCATTCCTCTATTTCTACACTTTTTTTGTACAAAGTAGGCATTTTCAAGTGTGCCATTTTAATTTGTTGTTTTATCTTTTTCTTCTCCTTCTCCTCCTCCTACTCCTCCTCCTTCTCCTCCATTGCCCTGGAGATTATAATTAACATCTTGTTTTAAAGCAATCTAGTTCACATGAATGCCAACTTAATTTCAATAGTACACAAAAACTTGGCTTTGGTATCAATCTTTTCCCTGCCCCTCCTCATGCTGTCACTGTCATACAAATTACACCTTTATGCATTTATAAGCACATTTATAGAGTTTCATAAGTATTTTTTTATGCAGTTGTCTTTTAAATCAAATAGAAGAAAACACTTACATGTAATACTATATTTATACTGTGTTTTTTTCTTTTTTTACTCATGTAGTTACCTCTACTAGTGCTCTTTATTTTTCAGGTGAGTGTCCTTTCATTTACACCTGCTGGACTATCCTTAGTATTTCTTGTAGGGCAGGTCTGCTAGCAATGAATTCTTTCAGATTTTGTTTTTGTAGGAGGGTCTTAATTTCTCCTTTAATTTTTTTGAAGAATCACTTTGCTGGCTATAAAATACTTGGTGACAGTCTTTTCCTTTTATCACTTTGACAATACCATCCCACTGCCTTCTGGTCTCCATGGTTTTTGATGAGAAATCAACTGTCTTACTGAGGAGCCTTTGTATATGTTGAGCCACTTTTCTCTTTCTGCTGTCAAGGTTCTTTGTTCTTGTCTTTTGACACACTAAGTCTGATGTGCCTATTTTTGATGTCTCTATGTTTATACCACGTGGAGGTTGTTGAGCTGCTGGGATGTACAAATTATTGTTTTCATCAAATTTGGGAAGTTTACAGCCATTATACTTTATATAATCTTTCTAACCCTTTTTTTCTCTCCTTCCTTCTGGCGCTCCCATTATGTGTTTATTGGTATTGTTGATGGTGTCCCACCTATCTCTGACACAGTGTTCTTTTTTTTTTTTCATTCCTTTTTCTTTCTGCTCCACAGACTGGATAATCTCAGTAGTTTTAAGTTAACTGACTTTTTCTTCAACAAGTTCATATCTACAAAGAAATCTCTTATTGAATTTTTCATTTTAGTCATTATATTTGTATCTCTAGAATTTCTAGTTGGTTTTTAATATAAATTTTACCTATTGATATTCTCTGTACAATGAGATGTTCACATAATTTAATTCTTTAGGCATGGTTTCTGTTAGCTCTTTGAATATATGTGTAATTGCTTATTTATGTCTTTGTCTAGTAAGTCCAGTGTCTGGGTTTCCTCAGGGAGTTTCTATTGACTACTTTTTCCCCTGTGTTATGGCCAAATTTTTCTGTTTCTTTGTACATCTTGTAATTTTCTGTTGAAAACTGGACATTTAAAATATTACAATGTGGCAAATCTGAAAGCCAGATTTTCCTCATCTCCAGGGTTTATCGTTGCTTCCATTGTCATTGCTGCTGCAGCTATTTATTTAGTTACTTTTCTGAACAAATTCTGTAAAATCTGTATTCTTTATCATGCATGGCCATGAGATCAGTGTGTGTGCAGAAAGCCTAGTTGTCATCACTGTAATAATGATTGGACAGTGACTTCTTTCAATGCCTCGAGCCAATAGTTTGAGCTGTTGCCAGGTGGCTGTGTGAGGGATGCTGCATGCTGAGGGATGCCCTCAGCACCAGCAGGCAGTCTCCAGCTCTTCCAAAGCCTTTAGTTCTTGCTTATGCAGAACCTCAATTTCAGCCAGAGTTGAAGGTTTAAGATTTTCTCAGATCTTTCCTTGCCATGTGCCACACATGTGTACGGCCTTCTACAATTCTCAGAATTTTTTTGGAGATTTTTAACAGTACCTCCACCCCCAGAATGTCTCATTACTCAATTTTGCCTTCTAAGTTTCCTAGTCAGCATCTAGTTAGCCTCTACTGGTACCACTGCCTCAGGCAGTTGTAATGTTAAATACTCACTGCTGATTGTTTTCCACACACACTCTGGGGACAGGCTGTTTGCACAGCATGAGTTTGAGATAGGTCAAATAGTGACAGCTCTCTGGGTACGGATTTTTTGGGTAACTTCAAATCACTTCTGCCCCTACCTTGATTGTGAGACTGTTGCTTTTAAAGGCCACCATTTAGGTGAGGATACGGGGATGGGGGTAGATCAAATTACAATGCCACAAAACTCACTATCTTTATGGAGATTTAGCTGGTTTTTTTCCCTCAAATAAACACTCCCTGGACTGCTGGAAGCCTCTGTTTAATTTCCAGAGTTCTGCAGAGGTTAATTTTGACAAATTTTGCCATTGTCATTGCTTCATAGAGGAGTAAGTTTTCCAAGATTTTTACTCAGATATTCTAGAAGTGTATCCCAAGTGCATTTGTTTTTAACTGAATTACATGCAAGACTAACTAATTCTACAGCTCCAGCCCCATTCACATAAGAGTCCTTCTGCATGGCTTCTCCTACAGGGAGCAGTGTGCAATCTGTTGTCAGTTCATTGTTTTTCTTATTAAAGTGTAGAGTTTTTAAATATATGCTCATGAATAGCCCTTTGTCATTTTTACACGATAAAAAACTTCCACTAGTCTGTGGCTATTTTTTTCCGTCTCTTTTCGTTGCTTTAATGAAGTTCTCACTTTTAAGGATTTTCAGTATAGCAATATGTGGATGCTGATCACACGGGTGAGACATTTAACTACTGTCTAAACCTCAGTCTTTGCTCTGATTCACTGTCTAGAACATCTGAACACATCTACTAAACCCCGTACACCAATGGATGCTGAGAGCCCTAATTAAAAAAATGCTTTTTAAGTAAAGCAAAACATATTATCTTTGACCCTAGAAAAGACAAATCTCAAATTTGCTAGCTGATCTTGCTTTCTGTGATCATTAGCTACATCATGTTTATAGAGCCGACAGGCATATTGAGCTACTGATTTTATTTCATTGGATTTTAGAATGCAGAACACATTTTAGGCCCACTTATAGCACCATATGTGTATCTTTAAGGATCTGTACATATGATGATGTCTTTATTTTAAGTACCTACTGCTGTGAACCTCATTAAAGAAACCTTGGAACTGCAGAACTGAAATTTTTCATATCACTATCATCCCATAGCATCTCTTTTGCAATTAGATGTTGTGTGGCAGAGTATTTTTCTGCTCCCTAGAAATGATCAATGTTGAAGGGGGAAAAAAATCCCTCCTCTAATAAATATCATCCAAATCACACACTTATCTGAAGAATGGCCACCATTTTAGTCCACACCAATCCATCTACTCATACTGACTCAGATTCCTCAACACAGACAATCCACCACTGAAGTCAGGGTCCTCAGCACACGTTCTATCCCCTCCCCATTCCTTGTTCTTTCTGAACTACTTTTGTCCAATGTGTCCTGCCAGGCCATTTGCAGCCTGACTGCAGTTTTTAATTTTTACCTTTGAGTTCCAGGCTGCGCCTAGTGACTTCCAGAGAAACGCCAAACACCTGGCTCATCAGGAGGGGTGGGGAGGATTTCAGGAAGCTGTTACCATAACTCACTTGCAGATCAGTGAGTGGCTGTTGTGACCATTACTTCTATATCTCTGCCATGCCGGCTGCATCCACCCCAGCAAGATAACGTAGCTCCTCCAACCACCTCTGCCTCTATTCATCTGGGTTTCTGCTTTTAGTGACACTCAGATGCTGCTGATGGGCATTATATATATATATATTTTTAATTGAAGTATGGTCAGTTACAATGTGTCAATTTCTAATATACAGCACAATGTTCCAGTCATTCATATACACATATATATGTATGAATTCCTTTTCATATTCTTTTTCATTAAAGTTATTACAAGATATTAAATATCGTTCCTTGTGCTATACAGAAGAAATTTAGTTTTTTTTACCTATTTTTTTATATAGTAGTTGATATTTTCAAATCTCAATCTCTGATGGGCATTTTTAAAGCCACATCTGGAACCCTTGCTGCAGAAGAGCCTGAGAAATATATTTTCAACCTCATAGCCTTTTGGTTAGGAAGTTGGAATAAAGACTGAGCTGGCTTACCTAACTTGTCTGCCTTTGTGAGTAAAGAGGTCTGGAGTTTCAAGGCCCAATTAAATATCACAGCCCTTCAGTATCAAACTCTTAAAGAAACCAAAATGCTCCCATCTGCCAGAGCATGACTTGTCCTTAGATACTGTGGGCCATAACCACCAACGCTGTCTAAGGCATCGTCTTCATCTGGTGCACACTTTCTTTAGATGTCTAACATCCTGATTAACAGGGCAAGCTGGTTTGGATTCCCAAGGTCACAGGCAGCCTTCTGCCTGACTTTGGTGTATATATGTTCATTGAAGAGTCCTCTCTCAGATCAGCTAGAGCTGCCTGGTGTGTGATTTGCCAGAGAATGTGGGTGCAGTGCTCCCCACCAGAGTCCTACCAGTTGTTTTATTGCAGGAAGAGAGAGAGCAAAAGAGACAGAAGAGGAATTTCTTGTCCATCCTCAAACACAGTCACCCCCGCCCAGGGCTCTTGCTCTGGGACACAAAGAAGTGCAGGCCAGCAGTGATGTGGCCCTGGTGTACTCCAAAACATGGTGTGGTTGTACTGGGCTATCTTTGTCTTTCATGGACCCTGCAAACTTCTCGGCTTTGTGAAATGGGGAACTAAGGAACTCCCACCCATGCCTGTAACTCCCAGGGTTTGCACCCTTACGGGTTTTGAGGATTTGCTGGCAACTCATTCTTTTGCACCAGGTCATTTCTCGGTTACACGGCAGTCCTGTGACTTCCTTATCAGAAGTGCTCCTTAAGTTCGGGATTTAGTGAAAGATACCATTTTACCCTGTAAGTTCATGTTCAGGGAGGAGGAGGAAGACAGCACAGATCAGAATAGCTGTTTTGCTTTTTTTTGTTGTTGTTTTCATAAGCCGTCTCCTGTTGTCGTATAGACACTGAGCAAATGAATGACTGTTACACTCCCATTTGAAGGATGAGGAAAATGACATTCATGGAGAGGAGGCAAATTTCCTGAGGTTCCAAAGACAAAAAAGGGATGAGCACAGAATAAGATCCCTGCAAATTTCTTGGCTGTCATCAGCCTTTAGGTCAGTGACAGAGTGCCGTGTGTAGTAGTAAATTCGTAACATGCTTTTAGAAGGGTGCAGATGTTCTTGTTTTTGTTGATACAATCACCCTGTTTTGTCTGGGACTCTGAAAAAGGGAAATGGGTTAGAAAATTTTGGTTTCTCATCCTTGGTCCTTCCTCACCATTACAGTTATGGACCCTTCCATCTGTAGCAGGAATAAGACAGCCCCAGCCTTCCCATCTCATGAGATCAGTACTCATTCATTTCATTCCTGCCCAAGAGTAGGTGGTAAAGCACAGCATGATTTTCATGTCCTGCTTCACTGATTCTTGTGAAATTAGGTGTTTGAAGATAGAAACTCATGAAAGGAAGCTGCTTTTTTTTTAATATAAAGTGCAGTAATTTTCTTAGCAGAGAAGGAAATTGAGGATTTTCTTCATTGAAAATCAATAGAGATTTCAAGAGCATCTGTATTTCTGATGTGTAGATGAAAATGACAAAATCTAGAGGGATTACAGAAACACAAGGAAGATACCAAAAGTGTCTTTAAAGAACTTTTCTAAGGCTGGGCTTGTAAAGAGACTGTTAGTTGACAGAGACCCTCTTCTCACCCATAGCCCCTCTCCTTAGGTTGGAAAGGCCCAGCGTTTCCCCTGTGTGCAGTCCTGGTGCTTCAAGTGATTTGTGGGGTAGGGCGGTGCACATGGTGCTTCCTTCAGTTTGTCCATCCTAAGTAACCCCTAGCAGTCAAGGGGTGAGTGTGTTGCAACCTCATGAACCAGCCGCCATGCTCTCTGGGGTGTGTGCTCATCTAAGCTCATCCCGGCTCAGGTGGTGGCAGAGTTGAGAGTGGTGGCAAGAGGTCAGCCATGAGTAGCCGGGAGCAACTGGAGTCAGCTGGGACCCAAGAGGCTAGGAGTTGCAGGTGGAATTCCCAGGACTTCCCACAGCTCATTCAATCAGTTAATACTTCTCCAGCACCTGTGATGTGCTTGTGCTTCCATTGTGAACAGAACCAAATCCCTGTCCTCATGAAGGTGACATTCTAGTGGATATGAGAATGATACATGCAGAAGCAGATCCAGGTCAGGACACATGAGTGCTGTCTATTTTGGAGTGCACAATGTGAGATCCTTTGGGAAGGAATGTATGATACAGGAAAATGGGGGGGAGAGGATGGCCGTATCCCAGGTCTTATTTGGATCCCTGGGATGCACCTTGCCAAGTGTGGGTCCTTGGTTTGCACAGGAATGAATTCAAGAGAGAGACACAGTTCAGTAAAAGTAGATTTATTCAGAGAGATATATACTCCATAGACAGACTGGGCTGTTTCAGAAGGCAAGAGAAAGGCCATGAGGCGTGGGAGTTGGGTGCACCAGTTTAAAGTAAAAGTAGATACACACTCCACAGACAGAGTGTGGGCTGTCTCCCTCAGCAGAGAGAGCAGCCACGAGGTGTGGGGTTAGTTATTATGCACTCAGTATATTCATATGCTAATAAGTGGGAGGAATATTCCAACCGTTTTGGGGAAGGTATTGGGATTCCCAGAAATTGGGCCACCACTGACCCTTTGACCTCTTATGGTCAGCCTTGAACCTGTCCTGGCACCTGTGGGAGTGCCATTTAGCATCCTGCTGTATTTCGGTGAGTGTGTGTTGAAGCTCAAAATCTACTGGGAGTTGACTTTTCCACCATCTTGGTGCTAATGGCTGTGCCATTCTTTTAATGGCTCTGCCCAGCCCCCTTCCCTCCTGTCTCATGAAGGAGCTCTGGACTGATTGCACAATTGCAGAGCAGGGGACAGAGTGGAAAGAATTTCATAAGTGGAAGGTGAAGGCAGCATTGGCAGTAGAATTCTCAACTCAATTATAAAGTAAGGGTCTTCTTTTTGCTGGGGGTACCTGGTGTCAAATTAGGGAGCTGTGAGCCTTGGGGAATTCAGTGAGTTGGTGGCTCACTGTGTATACTGTGTTGCTTCTTAGGTGGCCCAAGGACAGTTGGCTGATACGTGACCCATTCACTCAAGCAGGGGTCTCTTTGGGGATTTTCTGCATGTGAGGCTAACATGGGTCACACTGGGAGAAGGAACAGCCAGTCACAGCTTGGTCCACAGTCACCTAGTGCCCTCAAGTCTTTCATCCCATGGATGTGTCACCTCCCCCTGGATGGGGACAAGGGCACAAGTGGCGGGGCAGCTTCTCAGTGGTGGAGGCATTGCTCTCCAGACCCAACACTCAACAGCATGGACCCCTGGTTTTGGCCACAGTCTTGGCTAGATGAGGCTGTTGGGTAGCTGATCTCATGAGATGTGGGTGCCATGCTTCCATTCAAACTAAGAGCTCTACTTTTGAAGGTTCTGGTCAGAAAGCCACAAATACTCCCTAGCCCATAAACAAAGAACAGTCTCTTTCAATCGGGATAGAGCACATAGAAGGAGATCAGATCATCCCAAGAGCAGGATAGGCCAAATCAGTCCTGCCTTCAGGGGTCTGAGAGATGAGCCAGCTCATTTCCTCTTACTAGTTGCTTACTTGGAGGATCTGGGATATTTGGGTGACCTGCAGGTGTCAAGAAATAGTACACGAGGGCTTTGTAGATTTTCTGGTCCAGTGTTAACTCACCCCATTGTAGCTGTCATGCAAGGAAACAAAACTTGGTGGACAACAGGCCATGGCCTCTGCTCTCTGGTGGAGCCAGGAGATTACAATGTTAAGTACAACTGTGGGGGCATCATTTCTATGTTGAGAGCCCAGATGGCCTTACATATCTCTCATGCTGGATGTCTAAGTTGCAGAGGGAAACTAGATTCCATCCAGCTCTCCAGCCAAAGAGGAGACCAGAATTGGCCTCCCCCACAAACTGTGAGCTCTTTGCCTCCACTGACAGCAGCATCTATAGCAAAAAGCTGGGCTGCCACCTGCGTTTCCATGTAAACATCCGAGTAGCCACAGCAATGGCCTTGTGAGGATTGGTGTGCCCAAGGAAGTGCTGTGTGGGATGGAGGGAGGAGTGCCAGGATCAGACACCAGGAAGGCAGACAGGCAGTGATGACATCTGTGCAGCGCAGGTGCCATGGAACTGAGCCAAAGGGAGGCGGGTTTTGGAGCAGGGAGCCTGGGCAGTGATGTGTTGTTCATAAGAAGTTCCTGGGCTCTGGATCCAAGAAGTCATTGGCTTGATTCCTGACCCCAACCCTCATCTTGGGCAAGTGTTTGAAGCTTTCTGTGCCTCTGTTTCTTGGTGTCCCAAATGGGGACAATAGTAGCAATTACCTCTGAGAGTCAGGAGGGCATTTATAGATGTCATTTCATTACTCTCACAGCAGCCCACAAGCACGGTTCTAGGTCCCCCATTTTACACGTGGCAGATGGGTAGCTTTTTAATCAGTAATCACGCAGTTAAGAATGGTCAGAGCCGGCATTTGAATTTGATCCCTGTGTCCAGATTATTTCTATTCTCACTCAGTATTACTGGAAATCTAGTAAAGTCGGAACAAACACTGCTGGGAAGTGGGTGCTTGAAACATGTTTGTCGTCTTCGCCATTGGGAAGTGTTGAGTTCATGTTCCTCACAGCCCGTCTGAGGCTCCCTGTGTCTCTGGTTGCCCCTGGTGGGGTCTGCAGGGATCTGGGCAGCTTCTCCTTGATCTCTACCCCAAGGTTCTCTGCTATCTACAGGTTGAGTCTCAACCCTGACTGCTCAGTAGAGCTAATGTCTAAAAACAAAAAAAGGTGGGAAGGGTACAGCTCAGTTGTAGAGCCCGTGCTTAGCATGCAAGAGGTCCTGGGTTCAATTCCCAGTACCTCCATTAAAATAAATAAAACTAACTACCTCCCAAAAAAGGAAAGACGTATTTAAAAAACAATAAACTGTACAAAGTCCCCACTCCAGGCTGGGGCACACTATTTTTTAAAGGCTCCCAGATGCTTCCCCTGTGCAGGAGGGTGAGAGCTACCCCTCCACACCTCTTCTCTTGAGCTTGTCCACTCACACCCATTAGCCTCTTGAAACAGGAAAACTTCTTGGCTCAGCCTAGGACTTTCTCCTGATTTCTAGACTTTGATTTGCCTACTGAACATCTCTCCTGGAGCCCACAGGCACCCACCCAGAACTGAATCAGTTGTCTCCTCTCATTGCTTGCCCCTCTTCCTGCCCTTCTTATTTCAGGGAATGGCACTATAATTTAAGACACTGCCAAATCAAGAAAGCTGCCCGGCATCTTTGACCACTTCCTTCCCTTCCATCACACCTGTGGCCAATCCGTCCACCTGCTTAAATGTTTTCTTCTCTCTCCTCCTGGCGGGGCCTCAGCAGGCCTTCACATGAACCTGCCAATAGGTCTCCCTGCCTCTATCTTGTCTCTTTCTTGATCACTTTGCATGTCTCCTCTACTTTGGAGGCACACAGAGTCCTTTGTGATGTGCACCTGTGATCTCTCCACCTGGTTGCCTCACCTGCTTCCCACACCCTGTGCTCACTTCTAGACTATTTGGAGTTCCTGGAAGGGACCTGGCTCTCTTTGGCCTCCCACCTTTGCATGTGCAGCTCCCCAGGGAGAAATTGCCTTAATATTATACCTTCACCTGATCACTTCTAGGGCATCTCAGAACTCACCACAGTGGTTCCCTCCTCTGGGAAAGCCTTGGCTACAGTTGTGGCTCTCTGCCCTGAGCACCCTCTGCTGACTGTTATCCAAGACCTCTTAACACGCCTCCTCAGCCTTCATTTCATGATGACTTCTGTGCACCTAGGAGCTCCCGGAGGCAGGGACTGTGTCTCTTTTCTCTTTATTCTCAGGGCATGGTAGAGACTCAGGTATAATGGTGGAGGGAACAGTGGTTATTCTGAAATTTCTCTGTAGTTGGGGCCTAGGTGTAACAGTCTGTTTGGAAGAAGGGCTTAGGTGATTTACCCTGAAGCCACATTTTCAATTAACATTTCATGTTGTTTTTGTCTACTATTTGAAGTGTTGAGTCTTAAAACAGAATGACGATTTCTAAAAATTACTTTACCGAAGATTGAGGAAAATGGCAGTTTTCCATATTTAAGAATTTTATTTAAACTTTGTGTGACTGGGGTTGTGGAATAGAAATGCAGGGGCTACTAAAGCATTCTCATCCCCTTCCCTACCCTCAGGTCCTTCGGACAGAAGAGACAGAGTGATGTGAGGAGAAGACTTGGAGGGTGGACCATGCACTGCTTTTAAATTATGACAGTTACTTGCGCTTTTTTTTAACTTTCTTTTGTAATGGAGGTACTGCGGTTTGAACCCAGGACCTTGTACATGCTAAGCACGTGCTCTACCACTGAGCTATACCCACCCTTCCCCCCGATATTTGTGTTTTTAGTGGGCATAATGTGCTTGTAGCAGGTACTTTAGCATCAGACACAGTCACCTGCCTCTGACCATCACATTAATACCTTTCCCCTGAGCTAGAGAGCTAGATATTCTGTTTTCACAAGTTCAATAAATTATCTACATTTTCCTTTTTCTTAAAAGAAAGGCATTAACTCATGTTTCTCTTTAGTATCACCTATAAATAAAATGTGATTTTATTAATCATTTACCAAAGTGTTAAGTGTAATAAATATTAAGTACAGATTTCTGAAGCATCAGTCTTCACTGAAGATCCACATTCTGCTGTTCTCTCTCTGTGTTAGTCACCATACTTCTGGAGTTCTGGAAGCGGCGCCAGGCAGAACTTGAGTACAAATGGGACAGGGTTGAGCAGGAAGAACAAGTCTGGTCAGATTAGGAGGTGTGTTGTCCCCACGTGGAGATAGATGAGATTACCCAGGAAAAGCAGGCGCTGATTAGATGCACTTTAGTCTGTTTACTTTTGGATTTGTCCGCCTTGGCTGCATGTTGGAATCACCAGGGGACCTTAAAAAATGTTGGTGCTTGGATTCCATCACTGCAAACTCCGATGGTACTTAGTGTCCTGGGGTGCATTCTGGCATAGGGAAGTTTTTAAAGCTCCTCTGGTTATTCTAATGTGCAGCCAAGGTGAAGGAGCACTGCCTGGAATGGTGGACACAGAAGAGAAGTGTGGTCCTTCCTTCATAATAACAGTAAAAAGGGGGAAAAGGAAAAGGATGGTAATTGTATAAGAAAAGAGGCATTGAATTGTATCCTTTCATAACACCAATAAAAAAAAATGCAAAATATAAATTAGCCGCTATGACATAGATGTAGAAAGAAAGACACATTGGTTTTTATAGTTGACTCCCATTTTTTCACATGTGCCTTCATTATTGCGGCCTCCTTTTCATCATAGACTAGGTGCCCTTTTGCTTGAACTAAGTCCTGGTCACTGCTCCCCCTTCCTTTTGGGATGTGCACAAAGCAGCGTGGCTCTCATCCTAAAGTCAGAGAAAGGGTAGAAGAAGCAGGGAAACCTTTGTTGAGGTGCCATCAGTGTTTGTGCACTGAGCTAGGCATTTTATATAATTGGAAATGTAAATTTATTGCTGCCACTCCTGCTGCAAAATTAAAAAATATAAAACTATATATCTTTGTATCAACCTTCCAGAGCTATGAAATGATGATTTTTTGAGTCATCTGTATTATTGCTTCTTTCCATCAGCTGAGATAATTTAGAGCTGATGGTACTTGCAGTCAGCAGCAGCAGGACAGCAGGTTGTGAGCATGAATAACTCTTGGAAATAAAATGCTTTTACTAGGAGCATCTGAAAATGTCTCCAACTATAGGTTTTATAAATTGAATCACAGATCTACAGAACGTTGGCACTGAAAAGGTCTGGAGGGAGCAGGTCAAACTCCTCTTTTTATAAATGGAAAAAAATGAGGTTCAGCTACCAATAGAAAGTGACATTTGCCTTTTAAAATGTAATAAGCTTCTAATAATCCCCATTATGAATAGTTCCCATTGTTTACAACTGAAGATGGCGGTCAAAGCATATGTTTGTGAAAGACTGTAAATTCAGAGATGAAAGCTGAAACTTCGACAAAATTAGATGTTCATAATGTTTTTGAGTCCTGAAAAACAAAAACGTATCATATTGGCAGAATACAAAAAATACTGAAGAAAAGTTTTTTGGTCATTTAAACTGCCAATTTTAAATTTGAAATTGCCAACTAATAAGTTTAAATTTTCATTGGAACATGCTTGTTGAAAAATTGAAGATGAAGATTCATTTCACTTTATCATTCTTCCTTATTTAAAAAATTTTTTAATTTTTTTAAGTTTTTTAATTGAAGTGTTTTATTTTAATTGCAAATGCATGCTCCATTTTTTAGAGAGGCCAGCATTGTGGTAGTGAGACCTTGGGAATGAAGTTGCCTAAATTCATATTTGAGCACAGCAGCTTGCTTCCTGAGTGATCTTGGACAACTTAACTTCTCTGTGCCATAGTTTCCTATAAAATAAGGATAGGAGAGTTCCTCATGACTGTGGTAAGGACGGGTCGAATTAATGTACAGAATCTACTTGGAAGACTTCCTGGCACAGAGGAGGGGCCATGTACTTAGTTACAGGTATTATTATACTCCTGCTGCTTTTATAATCCAGGTAAACCTTGAGTCTTACTGATATCATCTCTAAAAAACATCTAAATATAAACTCTAAAATGGAAACTCTCAAACTTCATAGTTGTAGCTAATTAACACACAAAGCCCAACCAAGAAACACACAGTGGAGACCAGTTAGCTGCAGACACCTGTGAAACTTTCTGTCCTGCATGGACTCTAAGCTGTCATTCAGTCACTTCTGAAATCTAAGGCAAGCTCAGGAATAGAGCTTTACAGCTTGGCCTCGTCAGGTACCCAGACCCCTAAGCTCAGACCATGGCAGGGAAACAGTTTGCTGTTCACATGTGCATTTTCAAAAAATAATATTAAAATGAAAACTGTACGTATTTTGTTGTGTGTTTGACATCATTAACAGAAAAGAAAAGAAAAGAAAAAAAAAAAGGAAAAAAACCCATGCAGTTAAAAAATAAGGAGACTATGTCTGAAAATTATTTTTTTTTTTAAATTATGCTTAGGATTTAGTGACCAGTTAGGAGAAAAATCATTTCATTGGTGTAATCCCTTGATTGACTAAACATTTTTTTTAATTAGGAAGAAGAGCGTGTTCCTTTTACCACCTGGGGAAAGTGTATACATATAACCCTTTGTGCAAGTGCTCTTTTTCTGGGTAAGAATCTGCCACAGACTTCTTAAAATCTAATGTGAAATGCTGAGGAAACTGAAAGTCAAGATGGGGAATATGTAGTCTCATAGAGAAAACTGTTTCCAGAGAACACCTCAGCCAATGCAGGGCTCCAATCTGGAGGTTCCAGAGTCTCTTCTGCTCACAGTGCTTCCCCCAGTTCTTTTCAACTCATTTGTTCAAATCAGATCAGTGCTTTAGGATTCTCCAGGTTCTGATTAAGAGACCAGATGGAGGCATTAAGAATTCTAAAATTTTCCAAGAGTAACAACCAAGGTAAAATGTCTAAGAATAGCCTAACAAAAGGATAGTAGGAACTGTCAAAAAAAATTAAATAAATAAAAACTACTGAAAGACATAAAAGAAGCTTTAATCACATGATTCTAGATTAAAAGATCATATCTCCAAAATATCAGAAGTTATAAAATTGATTTGTGGTTTATTGTGAATAAAATCATATTACTAATATAATAATTAATAAGACAATGAGAGTTTTACTAGCTCAAGAATAGCCAGATTAGAAAATAGGACAGGAAGTCCAGATATGGTTTCTGATATCAATAATAATTTAATATATGAGATGGAAGGCATTACAAATCAGGGAGATAAATAAAGGTTATTCAATAAATGGAACATATGATAGCTACTTGAGGGGAAAAGAAAAGATTGAAATAAAACAGTGAACCATATATTGTGAGAAATTCCAGAAATATTTAAAAAAGTAACACAATTAGAAAAAAACTAGAAATAAATATGGATGAATATACAACCTCTAGATGAGCAGTAAGTTTCAGAGGAAAATATATAAAGATTTCCATGCATCAGAAGCATCCTAATTTTAAACAAAACACCAGAGGATGTTATTTGTTTACAAATCCGACAAGGGGCTAATTCCTTCAATACACAGAGAGTTCAGATCACTTCAAACGTAACACCAAAAAATCTCAGGAGCGTAGAAGGCAGAGAACATGAACACATATTCACAAAGGAAAAAATAGATGTCACACTCCAATAGTAATTCAGTCAGTGCACATCAGAATGAAATAGTTTTCCACCTCTCAAGTGACACAGCTCTGTATATGAGGATGAAGAGCCAGTGATCACCAATCCCATGCCTAGGCTACTGGATAGTTTTTGTGAAGTATGGTTGATTTACAATGCTGTGTTAGTTTCCGGTGTACTCCTCCAGCCTTCGTAGAGAGCAGTCTGGCAGTTCATATCAAGAGTCAAAAATATTCATATGCTTTAATCCACTAATTCAGCTTTGAAAAACTTTTAATAAGGAAGTATTTCAAAATGGCAGGGAAAAGTCAGTATGGATGAAAGTCACAGACATACTTTTATATGTATATATATATATAAAATCTCAGCCAAAATATTCTTCCAACACTTCACATAGTAGAATATTTTGCAGTCATGAAAAAGTGTGTCCATGAATATATTTTATGACATGTCAAAGTGTTATGCTTATGATAGGCTTGAGAATAAAATTAATATATAAAATGATTTTTAATATACAAACAATGCACAGTTCTGAAGGAATTATGTCTATAGGTAGAAGCATTTTTCTTTTTTTATTTTTTATTCATTTTCAGAGTTGGAGTCTTTTGATTGTAGGTGACAAAATCAATCTCCAATGTGTTTAAACAACAACCCAAAAATGGGGATGCATGGGATTTATTGGTTCCTGTAAATGAAAACCTCAGGTCTGAGGTCTGGCTTCAGTCAAGGAGAGATACTGTAGCCCAGATGATGTCAAGGGCTGCTTTTTCCTGTCTTCATCCTGTGTCCAAGGATGTCTCAGCATGCTGCTTCTAGGCACTCAGCATCACAGATCACACATCCATCCAATCCAAGAGAGGTCTCTTTTGGCAGCTTCCTCTCTTGATAGAGGAAGCTCATCATTCACATGGGCACCAGCACTTATCTCCTCACATAACAGTGACTTTTACTGTGTTATTTGCCAATTCTCAAATCATGTGTGAGACCAATAGAATGAGGGGTATTATTTGTCTTAAACCAACTGAGATCTTCCTCTGGTGCTTCAGAAAGAGTGTGTCAATCAAGCTTAAATCACAGGACTAAAGATAGAGGGAAGTTATTTATCCTAAAGCAAAATCTGGGTCCTCTTCTAAGACTGGGGACAGCTCCAGGACAGCAGTTCTGTCCACTACTGAGTACTTTCAAATTTTCATTAATGAGCAAATATTAAAGTTATGATCAGAAAAGATGATAAGTAAGAAGAAACTTGAGGAAGGAGAATGGAAAGCTTTCCTGTTTCTTAAGAAATATTGAACCCATTAAGTTCTTGGAAGAAAAATGGAAATGTGTCAAGTTTGTATAAGTTCTGAAATGAATTAGAATTGATTTCACAGTCCATGTAGGAGGCAGTGCTATACGGTTAGTGTGTCTTTGGGCTCTTTGAGTATTTCAGTTCTTTCACTTAATAGTTGTTTCATTTGGGGAAAATTGCATCATCTCCACGTGGATCTATTTCCTCATCTGTAAAAGAGATATAATATTACCTTTCCCACAGGGTGATTGTGAGGATTTAGAAAAATACATCTGTGCTGAAGCAATAGTAAGCATTTAAAGAATTTAACTATTTTGATTACTTAATACATAATTAAAAAAGTTTATTATGCAGACTTTTTAAAAATGCATACTATTTAAATGGCCTATATGTGCTGTACAAGAGAGGAAGGCTTAATATACCTTCTATAATACATTTTTTTTAGCCTTAACTAATTTTCACATTTAATCACACACACACCAAAATGTTATTCCTTTCACAAGCATGAAGCCTTAACTGTGAAGAAAAGGATAATGAAAGAGAGTAGAGGAGGAAATAAAATGCTTTCTCTAAAAACTGATGGCTTAAAAACTAAGAAAAAAAACACCTTTTTAAGACTTTGGTCACCATATTCATAGCTAATAATTAGGTGGAGTTTTTCACATGCCTGTGATTAACGTTCTAATTGTTTTCACAATTAGTAAATAATTGACTCATCACAATAATCCTATAAATTGCTATTATTATCCCCCCATTATATGGGTGAGGAGATTGAAGCCCCTAGAGGTTAAGAAATTTGCACAAGGCCCCACAGCTAGCATCAGAGCTGGGATCCAGATGAAGGAGTGTGGCTCCAGGAGGGGCTTGTAAACACTCCATCTGCTCTATCCTGCAGGTGCAAGCCAGCCTCCCGCTATTACTGTAAATAACATGATGTGGTTTACTTAGTCTTGAAATTCACATTCTTTGGAGCTTTCTCTCAGGGGAAGCCATCAGGAGCAGCCAGGGACACTGAGACATGCTTCTGGACTATGACCAAGAAGATAGATGGAAGGAAAACAGTTTAAAAATGGGATCTTTAATGTGCATTCTTCAGTGGCCAGAAAAAAACCTGCCTAGTGAGGAACTGAAACCCTATCAGCCACGTGCAAATTATGCTTCACACCCCCGTTGCCCTTGGGTCCACACAGTCAGAACTACAATGGATCAGGGACATGAATCTTGTGCAAATGCAGGGAGTATGAATACCTGCCATTTTAAAATCTCAAGGAGTATGAAAAGCATGTGAAGCTTTCATCAACAGAGATCTGCTGTCACTTCCAGTGTTTCCCTCAGGACATGTCCACAGCTTCACTGGTCCTATTCAGAATGAAGACGACAGCTAGCACCTGCTGGCCCCTGAATCAGTGATAGGTTCTCCCTTTAAAGGAAGCATATCCCCTTCACGGGTTACACCTAGTTCATAACCTACGTAATTCTATAGATGTAGAAGGGATATTTTCATTGGTTCTGCTATCACAGACTTGTCTCCAAAAGAACATGTCACCAGTTACTCCATTTTCACCCATTTAAAGATATACTTAACAGGCTTCCTTCTTTAGTGCAGTTTTAGGTTTACAGAAAAATTCACAGAAAGTGGAGTTCCCATATATTCCCTATGCTCTGCACACAGCTGCTCCTGCTGTCAGCATGTTACATTAGTGGATGCACTCATTCTTTCTGACATTCTTCATTCCTCCTACCCTAAAGATTAACGTACCTGATATTCTCATCTCTTGTGGCATTTATGTGTGATTTAAATCACTTCTCACGTTTATTTGAGGTTTAGAGCACATGCATGTTGTCTGTTTAAGTGTGGGTTGGGGCAAGTTTTCTGTGTAAAAATATGATCATTAGTGAGTCTCATGCTGCTGGGTTTTTGGGTTGTCAGGTCCTGTTCACCATTGCTTCAGTTATTGGGATCATTGTCTACGGACTCTCAGTGTTCATTATATTTTCTGCAAAACTTCCCAAGAACCTGCATGGAAGAGACCCAATCCAGAAGTACCTGACTGTGCAGATGGGCCACGCCCATCACTGCTTCTCTCAACAGTTTTATCATCATTGTGACCCTGAAGGCAGTATATGAGAAAGTGGCAATCATGAGGACTGACTCTGGTAAGCTCCTACTGCAGCTGAGGTCATTTCTACACCACTTTTAGAACCAGGTCAAAACAGAAACTGTATCTTTTGGGCACTTCAATTCCAGTACATTACAGTCTTTAGAAAACGTCAAGTGTAAACGTATTTTCTCTAGCCTATATGAGAAGTGAATTAGCTCTGGCTTTGCATTAGTTAAAGGGACAAAGCAAGCATTAGAATGTCCAAGCTCTGTGTAAAGAGGTCAGTGCTGAATAGTATTTTCAATTACATTAGATCATGTACCCTATTGTTGAAAGTAAATAGTCTCTTTATTGCAAATAAGTGGAAGAGGGTCATGGTTCCAGTGGCAGATTTGCTCATGTGTTACGGAGAGGACAAATAATCACAGTGTTATGTGTCTTTCCCCGATGCTGTTCCTGTTAGTGTAGCTCCATTCTCATCATCTATAGCTTCTATAATAAATGTTTCTTCTCTCTGGCTTTTATCCCAGCCAGTGGCTTAGCGGCCCAAGTGCTTCCCACAAGCTGCATGTGGCTGGGTCGTTCTCCCAGTGGTCTGCTCAGTAGTCATCTTCTGAAAACACTAAGACCAATTTAAATTCTAAACTAGGAGGATGACCTGTTTTATGTTCCCCAAATTCTTCTAGCAAGTTTCCCCGTGTTTTGTTTGTTTTCTTCAATAGTCCTACCTTCCTGCCGTTCAGGGAGACAAGAGAATATCATTTAGCAGGATGTTCAGAAGTAGTTTTCTATCAACTTACACCTGACAGAGGACAGTTCTTGCCCATTGGATACTGTAGTGCTTACAAATTTTAAGGAACAGCTGACTATTTTTTTTGCCTTGTGGGTTATTGTGTTCATAGTGTGAGAAACTCTTACAACAGTGTGTACACTTGGAATTAACATAGTAGCTATGTTAAGGAATTCAAAACAGCTTAAATGAAAACAGTGTGAATTGTGTATATATATATATTTTTACAGTGTTAACTCATGTATCCGTGGCTTTGATTAGTCTCAAAGCTGTTCACAGCTTTAGAGACTGAACTTTTCTTTATTCTAGCTGCAGAGCTCCCAAGGACCAGAATGACTATGAGAACAACCTAGCCATGGAGGTGTTCTTGTTCCAGTTTGTCAACTACTACTCTTCGTGTTTCTACATCACATTCTTTAAGGGCAGATTTGTGACTTATCCAGGAGATCCGATGTATTGGCTGTGAAAATACAGAAATGAAGTGCTGTGAATACAGCTTTGTGTTCTGACAGTCTAACCTGGTTCAAGTTTTCCCCTAGTTGCTCAAAGAAGAGTGTCTTTACTGTCTGTTCCTTAGATTTTTTTAGCCATAAAATAATGACTTTATTTCATGTTATAGCTATCTAAAATTTAAATGATATTTTCTTTCTAATATTCCAGTGTGACCCAGGTGGCTGTCTCCTTGAACTGATGACACAGCTGACAATAATCATGGGAGGACAGTCAATCTGGAATAACACACAAGAGGTGTTACTTCCGTGAATACTAAGTCATGTGATCTTGGGGTGAGAACGGCCCACCCATCCAAGTCATTTTCCTGCATGCCCATCTCTAAAACAGGGGAGACTCTGCTTATTAAAGGTCTCCAGATAAGAAGATCCATCCAACCGTGTAAACGTACCTGCTGTTTAATAATTATGCTTAAATACCTTCTTTTTATGTTTAACTTAAATCCCCAAGTGTTATAATTTCTGCTTATTAGCCCATCACTGGGGGCTGACTGATCAGAGCCCTTTGAGAGATGGCCCTTTTTGGGGCCGTGAGCTAAGATTTCCCACAACTTCCCACAACTTTCTCCTCCTTTTATACATGCATTTAAAAATCCATAACAGGAATTTGTTGAGTTCCTAGTATGTGCTAGTCACTGTATTAAGTGTTGTACATATGTGTGTGTGTTCGTGTGTGTGTATAATTTAATCACCCAAACAATCCTTATTCTTATCTCCCTTTTGCAAATGAAGATCCTGTGGCTTAAAGAGGCTAAGTGATTTGCCCAAGCTCTCATTGCCAATAAGAGACCACTGTGGGACTCAGATGTAAGACCCTATCTCTCTGAATCCATGTTCTTCTAAGAACAGAGGCTCTCTTGGGGTCCTAAGGCACAGGTTTACATAATGTTTTAAGAGACACTTGTCTAAAATAATAACTACAGAGGTTTTGACTTACTGTTCTCTTCCTAAAAATGAGAAAAGCAGATATTAGCTAAGGTCACACTGTCCTTTAGATTTTCACATAAGCCCAATCCCATATCAAGGTGGACAGTCCACTGTTATCTGCAATTTCTGCACAATTCAAGGAGCTTACTGTATTCACTTTCTGTTGCTGCTGTAACAAGTATCCCCAAGCGTCATGGTAGTAGGAAGAAAAAAGAAAAAGTCTCCACTAAACAACACAAATTAAACCTCCTAGGGTTCTTGAATGCAGAAGCCTGCTGAAGTCAAGGTGTTGGCAGGGCTGTTTCTGAAGGCCCCAGGGGAACCTGTATCTTTGCCTCTTCTGGCTTCCAGAGGACCACCTGTGTCTCTTGGCCTGTGACCTATTTTCTCTCTCTCAAGGTCAGCACGGTGTGCCTCTGACTCTGATACTGTGGTCATATCTCCTCTCCTCTCTCCCCTCTTCTGCCTCCCTCTTCCTCCTTTAATGACCCTGGCGAGTACACTGGGCCCACCTCTCTCTTAAAGTTGGCTGGTTAGCAACCTTAACTGCATCTGCAAACATAGTCCCCCTTTGCCAGGGACCCTGACCTCTTCATATGTTCTGGGGATTAGGACATGGACATCTTTGGGGGGGACCATTTTCCTGCCTACCATGCTAAACTTTTTAGGATAATGTTTGGCTTTCAGTTTCTGTTCTCACAAAACTGTTGATCTCTCTTCTGTCTTGCCTTCCACACCAGCATTTTTCTCCTGGTCAACCTAACTGCAGAGCTCACCCCTCTCTGTGGTGTCCCCCAAAACCACTTACACAAGCAAGCCTTACTGATGTTTGGAGCATGGAGGAGAAACTCAAACAACTTGAATTTCGAAATAAAAAACATCCATCATTTTAAAATCTTCCGTGCCACTATAAAAAATTTATTTTTTAACTTCTTTTTTTAATTTTTAAACTATTTTAAACTTTGTTACTTTTTTAAAACTTTACTTTTTTTCTTATCATCCTTCATTGTAAGCTCCAGAAACCTGCTATTCTGCCCACCACATCCAACTTCCCTTTCATTGTTTCTCCTCCCTTCCCTAAACCATCCTTCTCTCTCCCTTAATACCAAGTTTCTGTCCATTCTCTTTATAGGGCAGTTAAATTATTTTTTCTTTCTTTCTTTCTGTTTTTGCAGAGTGAACAACTTTGGGTGTCAGTTTGTCCTTCCACATTTCTTCACAACGGCTTCATCTTTCAGGTTCAGTATGGATTACTGGGGCCTGTCTCTAAACAAAGGCATTTCCCTTGTCCCCCAGCTCACAACACCCCTCAAAAAAAAGATTCTGATCTTTGCTGTGAAATGAATCTTTTTTTTCCCTACTGTGCAGTGCACAACTCTTACACTGAGCCCACAGTCAGATTTTTCCAGAGGAGTAAATGTAGCTCATGTGCAAATAATACTATTTTTCTCTGTGAAAAGAAATAGATCAGATAGAGGAAATACTAAACTCAGGTTACTCAAAAGCATTTCCTTAAGGAAATAGGTTAATTATTTAACACTAAATTTTGTTGAACCTGGTTGTCAGTGAGCTATTTTAACCAATCAAGGAGAAGGATATATTTCCTAAATTGCTACTGAGAAATTCATGTGAAATGAAACTTGCTCACATGAACTAGTTTAAAGTAAAGGATGCATTATAGTATCTGTGGTCTGTTTATTCTTTTGCTTAAGTAAGCTCATTGTTGTAGGTTCCAGTGAGCTGAACTTTGCCTCCATGTATTTCTACTATGGGCTAAAATATTTAGGGAATATGTTTTGAATTATAATTCCCTTGTTTGAAAACCAGGAATGCTGAGTGGTAGCCAAGTTCGAGGGTGGCTTGTGTTTTCCTCACTGCCTCTTCTCTTTGTATAAGGTGCCAGTCTCCTTCTTACTTTTTCATATTAAATCCTAACATACCAAATATCTATCAGTAATTCTTGCTATGCCTAAACTACACCCATCATCAAATATACATAGGAAGGGAAAAGAAAACTTATCAAAGTTAGCGACTATTTTCATGCTATTTAAATATGTCCAAAGGAACATAATGAAATGAAATAACTCACCTGCCAACACCCCCCAATTCCATGTGGGGCTCTTGAGTAGGATTCTGGGAGCAAATGAAGAAGGACAGTGAAGCCATGATCCAGGCTCCCACTGGGGTCTCCCCAGCACTTGGATCAGCACCTGGTATATAGTAGGTCTCAGTCCAAGCCAGCTGATGAGTGAGTGACTCACAGGCATCGAATGCATAATATCAGTGAATTAACAGCATTATTTGTAGGACTCAGAGAATAAGCTGAGAGCCCTGTGGCCTTCCCAGCCTCACATACTATTTTGATATTGGGATCATTTCTCGGAATGTTATTCTGTACTTGACAAAAGGCTAGTATGACTCCAGGGTTAAGCAACTTGCCCTGGAGAAATTTTAGGATAAAATATTAAGAAAAATAGTTAAATGCCCAAAATGGCATAGCATTGTCCTTTGGTGTTTAGATAATGTATGGCTGTAATTTTCTTACTTTATGTTTTCTACATTTTCCACCGTGGGTATGCACTACTATATAATAAGAAAATCTCTCTTCTCCAGATATGATTTGGTTAGAGGATGAGGCAGAGACATATAATAAGAGAATCTTAAATACATGTGTGTGTAATTCACTCTTTAAATTCAGGAACAGGAAACTCAGGAATGAAATAGATTCAGAGAATCAAAGATACTTGTATTCAAGATTAGCAAGTGGGAGTGTCCTCAACAGAAATGGTGATTATCTATAATGCAGAGATTAAATGTGATAATGAAGGTACAAAGACAACATGAAGTAGAAAGTGCCACGTGGCAAGCACTGAGTAAAGGGCAATTTACTATGATTATGCCAATCTGTGGTCAATTCCAAAGCAAATGATTGTGTAACCCCTGCTAGAGGGAGAAAGCTTCCAGCCTTGGCCAGAGATGGGGGAGGATCCAGTGCCTGTATTTTTTAAAATGTCTACAGGTGCTTCGCATGTGCAAATTGATATCCCTGCACAAGAACCATAACTCAACAGAAAACCCAAAAGACCGAGGACAATGATGGGTAGACGACAGCCCAAGATTTTCTGCGACAGATGAGTGGTTCCACTCAGGAAGACTGAGAAAGAGGGTCAGAGTCTTAGATAAGGACAAGCAAGTCGGGACTTCTAATATGACCTAATACCATCGGCGGGGGAGAGAATTTCAGCACAAGAAGTTATTGCCAGTTGAGTTAGCATGGAAGTTAAATCCTGGATCCAAACCGTGATGAATTTAGGTCCTGTAGGGTAAAAGCCCTGTTTCCGTGGGACATGGACCGGATTCCACAAGAGGCTGAGACAGGAGGTATGAAGCAGAGAAAAATTCCCCCAAGAGACTCCCGAGTCTGGGTGCCAGGAAGGGTGATGGACGAGCGCGGTCCCAGCGCCACCCGCACCGCAGGGCTCCAAGTGGCTGTGGAGCTGCGTGCTCCTGGTCGAACCTCAGACCTGACTGCAGCACTCTGGGCTGCATACTGGGGAGCAGCTTCAGCAGCAGGCTGTCCCCGTCATTCTCGTAGGTGCTGCAGTGACCCCCAAACCTGTGGCCACGGTGTCCCCAAACCAAGGGTCTAACTGACTTCAGCCTTATTTACAGGTGGCCACAGCCAGTTAGCCTGTGCTGCTCAAAAGGAAGATCCCACATTTTAATGTGTTAGGGGGGTTGCTAATACCTGGCCTGCTCTGAATCGTTTCATCCTGACAGCAGCCTGGGCAGTGGAAGTTTCAACTCCCAATTTTATTTCAACTTTTTTTGTTGAAAGTATAGTTGGTTTACAATATTGTGTTAATTCTTGGTGTACAGCATAGTGATTCAGTTATACATACATATATATATATTCCTTGTCATATTCTTTTTCACTATCGGCTATTAAAATTTTTGAATGTAGTTCCCTGTGCTATACAGTAGGACCTTGTTGTTTGATGCAAAAATTACTAAACAAGGTATTTGCAGACTAAACCTAGCCATGTATATGACAGAGTTGAGTTTATCTCAGGATTTAAATGTGGTTTTGATCTCCAGGATCTCTTTATATACTTATCATAATTAAAGAGCATGTGGACCACTTCTCAGAAAAATGTTTTAAAATCTTAAGATTTAGAGAATAAAGAAGGAAGATAATTATACTGAAAAGCAGATATTAAAATATAGAAATGGACATTTGTGATACAGTAATATCTGGATTATTGGAAGAACGTGTTGAATAAGAGGATCCAGTGGTGGGTCTACTAACCGCAACTTTCTGCCATAGCAGTGAGTGTAAATCATCTTCTGAGATCTGCAACAATTGCATTTTGAATGTAAATAAAGTTAAATAACAAATAAGCCATGAAGTGTGGATTCAGTTTCAGGGGTATCTTCAGTCCATATCCCCACCACTTCCCAGAGCTCCCTGCTCTTCCCCTAATGTCATTGAAAGCAGTGGGGAAAGTTTGTGAAGCGAAGGGCATGTTCCATTGCAAAGAAATCTCGTAGCAAACCTGGGAGCATGACCAGGGAAAGGTTAACGCTGAGATCAGAGGCAGTGGGAAACCTAGCAGGGGCAGCTCTTTACAAGTCACATCACATACTCTGTGTGTGTCCGTGTGTGTGTGCATATAGACGTGTGTGCATGTACGGTGTATACACCGGCCTTTCGTGTGAAGCTGCCTCTCTGTCCAAATTTGAAATCCATCCAAACGTGCAGTGCAGTCAGCCGAAGCTTTGCCAGATGCTAAGTTGTCTGTTGTTGCTCTGTCTCTTCTCCTGAATTCCATGAGTAAGCCACGTGCCAGCTGTTGCTTTCAGGGACAACAGCTCTGTAGGCTACAGGCCCATGCCTTGTTTCACTGCCAACCCCGATTTCATTTCAGGACAAATTGCCATTTGAAATAGGGGGAAGCATTCAGTTGGCCCACAAGCCTCTGAGTGAGGAAAAAAGGTAACCTTAGAGACAGCTCTGTGGGACAGCATCCAGGAGGGGGCAGAGCACTGGGCTGTAAGTCGAGGCTGTGTTTCTTTTAAGCTCTGCACTGACTTTGAGGCGGCATGTGACTTCTCTGACCCTTGATTTATTCTGCTTAAATTAGGGCCTTGGACCTGTTTGATCCAAAGTTAGAGTAACACTTTTCTGCTCGGTGACCCTCCATGGCTCTCCAATTCTTACAGAGGGAAAAATGCCCACATCCTCACTGTGGTCTCTTAGGCTCCACCCCCAAAACCACCACTGATTTCCTGTTTGCTCTGGCCCACACCAGTCTCCATGCTGTCTGTCCAGCGTGAGGGACCTACAGGCCCATGATCACTGTTCTCTCTGCCAACCCCTTTGCCTCATTCTTTGCCTTATTCAAAGGTCACTGCACCATCCCCAATCCTCCCTACCACAAATTCCTCGTCCTCCTTTATTTTCCTCCACAGCACTTATCACCAGCTCACAGACCCTGTCTTTCTTTCTTTTACTTATTTTCTCTGATGATTTTCAGACTGGAAAGGCCATGGTGGATAATAGCAGAGAAATGGTGGAAAAAAGACAAATGAGGGAAGGTATCTTCTAAAAGCTAAAATGCCCACCTGAAAAGGAGGTAGGAGATAAATTAGCAGTCATTACAGTTTTGGTAAACACAGATACGTAGTCAGGACTAGTTTTCACAATGTTTGTGGGTAGGGTGGCAGCAATAAAAAGAAATTTATCCTGAAAACAAGAAATTAAATTCTTGGGAAGATGATGTGTTCAGCTTGAACTGTCAGTAATACTTTTATGACCTTGGTCTGATAATATTCTGCTTTATAATTTGATCTGTTTGGCATCTGGGTCATGAATCTAATGGTGCCGCAGTTTCAGAAGCAGAACAGACCACCCCACGATGGGAACGGTACTGCCATCTGCAGCCCAAGGGCAAACTGGGGTTATTTTATGAATACCTTGAAATGAGTAAGTCATCAGTGGAGATTTCGGAGCTGTCAGTTATACTAGAGTATGTTTTGGGTCTCAGAAGCATCGGTTACTGAGCCAAACAATGACCATCATACCGAAACGGAGCCCGCTTTTCTCCATTAGATGCAATTATGCAGTCAGGCTTTCAAACACAGGGTGCCTCTGTGTATCTTTGTCAATATTTATGTTGTACAAAGCTGAAAATTTACTGCCAAGTAATGAAATGGAATATTCATGTAGCCCGTGTGGCACAGGTGTTGGCTGATATCCTTCTAAACAGAGTCATGTGAGCCCGCCAGCCTGTGCAGAAAGCCCGCAAGAGCATCCTGCGTCATGGCAGCAAGGTTCACAGTGTCACCCCTTAAACATCTCACACCTGCCTTTCACATTGTTCCTTTTCACATTCTTCTGACCGATGGTTTCTGCCTGGTTCCTTGAGTGACCTCATGGCACATCACTGGCTTGAATTCAGGATGAACTTGCTGATCTCAAATATCGGCTAAGCACAGATCCCCTCCTTCTCCAATGTCTTTGTCCATTTCTGTACATTTGCTTGGGCTCTGTTTCTCTTTGGTTGAGCTTGGTTTTGAGATCTCAGTTGCCTTTAAATGGTTGTATCTTAAAATAGATTTCCATAGGGAAAGCCATCTTTTCTATTATACATGGGACGCTTTTATCTACTAGAAAACTGATGATGTGCACGTTTTCTATCTGAGCCCTTTCAGCTCACCACTGCCTTGAATTAGTTTTTTTTTTTAAAGCTTAGGAGACAGAAAAGGATTTTGGCCAATAAGCTTTGCATTTATGCATGAGGGTACATGTCTGCAAAGGCACCACTTTGTGCTTCCTGTTTATAAGTCTAGAGATAGAGGAAGGTTTTATTTCCTAAATCACATTCTATATATAAAATAATTGCTTTTAAAAATATACATTATACATGGAAACGCATCTTGTTTCCTCAGTGAGTGAAAGGTCATCTTTTGGCATCTTCAGTCAGTGATGCTTTGTGGCCTGGGGACTGATTTGAGTTACATTTTTGCTTTTGCTGTGTTTCATGACCAGGTTCCATTAAAGGTGCAGCTGCAGTCCCTGGTGTAGAAGTTATGTTCGTTTATTTTGCTTATTTTCAAAAGGACTATAAGACAATGACCTGTTATTCCAAAATGAGTCATAATTGTAAATATTTCTTATTGGAGCTATTATCAGCATTAATAATAACAACAACATTCTGGGGGCAGCATAGCATTTATTATTTTAACACACACAGAAAAAGCCTTAGAAAAAATTTATTGTTCTAGTTAAGTCAAATAAAGGGAATTGAAAGGAAAAGTTGTAGGCTTTCGGGAGAAATTGATAGGATTTTTAGAACTTTATAGTCTCATTAAAATACCAAATAAATAATTCAGCCTCCCCCTACCCTGCAAAACAGGATGGAGTAACATCAATTCTAGAGAGATTTTTCAGATTTATTAGTTTTCCTATTATCTAAATAATCCATAATGAATTAGAAAATTCAATCCATTTCTGAGAGTAGGCAGTCTGTTATTCTGTTTTCAACGCTGGAGTGAAACCTATTTTTTGTTCTTTTGGTTCATGGGAGATAGAATTTCCAATTGCTTTTTGAATTATTTTTGTTCCTCTAAAATAAAGTGCCTTTGGTGATGATCTCCTGACCTCAGTTTCCTCCTCCCAGTTTTCCCCATGATCATTAATGACACCCCACCTGCCTTTTTAGTTATACCTCTTAGCTGCTGAAGGGGAACAGCTTCTGAGAGGTGATCCTGGAGCCCTCCACCTGTGCTTCATTAGGCCTCGCACCCAGACATCAACCCTATTCTCCTTCTCCTGAAGTACCTTTCTCTGCTTTTCTACCTGGAAGGATTCTTGCCAAGCCTTGGCAGGAACCCCTCCACTATTTAGAGATTTTCTGCTCTCCTCTCTAGGCATGAATTGCACTTGATTCTTCTCTTGATGGTGTGTGATTGTGTCCGTGTCCATTGTGCTCTTCGGCTGGACTGATCCTGTTGGAGGCAGTAGTAAGGCTTTGCATTTTCCTGTCCATGTCCAGAGCACCACAGCCTGGACACTGGTTCTCATACATGTTTAAGTGACTTGAGCTTGGAGTTTCAACACACTCATGTACAACTCTTAGATGAGTTGGTGGTAACATTGCCCTCAAGGCCCCCAGAAGTTTCTATATGGCATATGTTTTTTTCTGAGTGAAATTTCTCTTTTAGTTGTTTTAGTGAATTCCCTACCATTCTTTGAGATTATTAGAGTAACCATGAGTTGTTAACCACAATAGCTCTCCCCCCACCAGCAAATGATCCTGCTGTCTGAGAACTCAGACATGGGACATAAGAGAAATAATCTATCATTCTTAAAATCTGGAAGCCATAAGATACCTTTTTGTACTTAGAGCACCCACAACACAAACACCAGTCTGTCAAGAATTTGGTGATGCCTTCCCAGAGGGCAGGTGCCATAAGTGAAATGCAGTGAATGATGAAGTGAGACCTCTTTGTCTCTGGTACTGCCTCTTCCACCTGTGCTGTGTTAACTTGATCTTCCCTTCATATAATATGTTCTCCTTTTAATTTACTACAGTTAATATCAGTTGTTCTTCTACATCTCCTTGCACCTGCCCCCTTCATTCCACCTCTCTCCAGTGCTATCCCATCCACACCTCTTCTGCGCTCTCCAGGACCAGGCCTGTCTCCCCCACGCCCTCACCTCTGCTCTGTCTGCCCACCACCTGCACTGAGATTTCCTTGTCTCTGCAGAATGAACTTTCCAAAATGGCAGCTGAGTAACTGGGGGGATTGTAGACCGCTCATCTCTTTACTCACTCATTCATTTATCCACCCAACAAACATTGAGCACCTGCTATGCCAAAAACTGTATCAACTGCTGGGGAGACCAAGACAGGTAAGACTTGGTGTCTGCATTCCCCAGGCCAGGTGAGGCATGGCGAGTAGTTGATGGATTACTAAGCAGGTGAATGCAAATTGGACTTCCTAGACCTGGAGATATTTGAACTGAATTTTGAAAGATGAATGGAAGTTAGTTCTCTAACATGTGGTAGAGAAAGTGGACACTTCATGCAGAGAGGTGGAGACATATAAGAGTACACGTGCATGAAGCAGCTTGGCCAGAATGAAGAACAAGTAGGGCTAGAACAAAGTATCCACAGGTGGAAATATAAGGTACACAAGGCCTCTGTCATGATGAGTATACCTTATGTATCCTTAAAGAAACAGGTATAAATTGGAATATTTGTAAGCAAGAGAGTTGCATAATGTTTATGTTAGAGAAGATCTGGTTATTCTGGCAGCAGAATATAAGATACTATTTTGGGGGGAGGCCCATATTTGGGGGAAATGATACTTCAGGGGGCCACCCCAGGTAACCCTGACAAGAAGTGGCACACACGTGCAGAGAGGCCCTGGGCAGAATGATAGTGACATGGGCGGCAGAAGTGGTAAATGCTGTAGAGGTAACTGCATGGCGGCAGGGCACAGAGCTGCTGAGATTACTTTCCAGTGACCCATCCGGAGAGTGGGTCTGCAGGGGGAGTACAAGAGGAGAAGCTGGTTTTGAGGAGGTGGTTCTGTGTGTGGCATTTTGAGTGTGAAGTGTCTATGGGACATCTGAGGGGTGATGTCCATTGTTAAGCTGGATTCACCAGTCAGGATCTCAGAGGTGCTGTGGGTGAGGCCATGGGGTTGATTCAGTCCTCCCAGGCAGAAGATTGAAGAAGAGGCCCTGGGGAAAATGGCCATGTACATGGCAAATGGGAGAAGAGAAATCCACCAAGAGAAAGAAGAATAGCAGAGTATTTGGGAGAAAACTAGTTGAAGCAACACAGGGAAGACTGTAACCTGGCTTAAGAGGGATTTGAACACTGACTAAAAGAAGCATAGTGAGAAAGGTGGGTGTGTGGGGAAAAAAGCAAGAGCTAAAGCCAACATTTAATTGCCAAGACTGGGGAAATGGAGGAGGAGAACTATACTTAGGTAACCTTTAAAAAATTGATCTGTGTATATCTGCCTGGGCTTTTTAATTTTATTTAAGTAAAACAAAATTTAAGGGGAAAGAACATTCCACAGAGAGGAAAATATTTGTCCACAGCAAAAGCTACCTGGTAATCAAATAATCAGTTACTGAAAACGCCCACTGGTTTGGAACTCACAGCCACCAAAAGTGCAACTCCTTCTCAGTGCCGTGGTGAGGGCCGTGGGGGATGCAGGGCTCTGAGCCTTGGAGGAGTTATCAGCGCATGTACTTCCCCAAGAAACTGGAATTTAAAGGGAAGTATAAAGTGTATAAAGTATCAGAGAGCAATACAGGGCCGTGAAAGAAGGTCAGGTGAGGGTTAGTTTTGTTTTACAGTGGGCTTTTCTGGCCTTGCTGAGTTGCTAGGCCTTTGTTGTTGTTGGTCTTTGTTCCAAAAGCTTTTTAGAAAGTTCTTCTCGCTTGAATATCTGAACAGATTAAATCATGTTGGGGTTTTTTTCCTGGTGTTCTAGTTTTTAATTAAAAAAAGCTATCTGGAATTTATTTTAATGTCAAAAGTGAGGACACTCTACCAGGACTTCCAATGATTTAGCTAATTACTCCAATAGTTTATCCACTGATTTGAAGTGTCAGTTTTATAATATTACTGAAATCTCATAAATATCCACATCTGTTCTTGAAATGTATTCTATTTCATTCATTATCTCAGTGCACTATTTCTAAACTGTTTCCATGACCATAGATTAATACCTCCTAGAGTTGGTCCTACTTTATCCTTTTCCAGAAGGTCCCTAATATTACCAATTCAACCATCCTTCCTCATTATTTTACTTGTATATTTGTGTATTTTTCTGGAAGAACTTTAGCATCACCTTTCAGCTTTTTTTCTTAAATCCATTTGGGATTAATAACTAAATTTGCATTCAGATTCTAAATATATTTTGGAGAAAAAGTGTGCTATGTCTCCCAAATTTGAGTCTGCCCAATGAAGAGTATGGTGCATTCTACTGTTCATTCAATCATCTTTTTTTTCTTTTTTTTTTTAACTCATTTATCAGAACCATCTTAACATTTTTCACTAATTTATTTCTAAATAGTCTGTGCTTTTGTTTTCATTATAAATGATTTCTGGGATATGAACTGGGTTGATTTCTAATAAAGTCTTAATTTCTAGTTTCTCTTGAATGACAAAGAGATCTGAGAGTGTGGGGCCCACTTTCCAATATGGTGATTGTGAGCAGTGCATTTCATTAGGATATCCACTTGCCAATTTGCCAGTAACTGCACCAACTTCACACATTTCTGTTACTTACCTGGCCACTGTAGGCAGATGAGTTCATGTAGGGTTAGGTGGGTTATGGACACAGATACTGACATCACTGCTGCCACGCTGCTGACTTTTTGGCATCACTAACTCTGGTTCTTGCCTCTCTGACCTCCCTGAATATGACAGCTCCTTCTGGGCTGTGGAGCTGCTGCATCTTTCCAACACTGTCTGCTTTTCTGCAACGCACCCCTGCCTCTCAGGTCAGAAGCAAATGTCAGCTCCTCCTACCCATCCACCCCATCCACGGTCTTGCCGTTCCTGGCACGAGAAGTCCCTATCCCTTGACTGAGCAGTAACCATAAAGGGATCATAAATTTGCCTCTCATCCACTGTCTTAGTTACATACATTTGCTAGTTTACTTTAAAGGTCTGCCAGTTAGGAAGGGAGGGTCTAAAAGTCTTTTAGATCTCTGGCCTTATCATTTCTAACTGCTCCCCCACCTCATGGAACAGCTTACCACAGGTCTCTGTTGCCCCATCTGTAACAATGCCGTGTAAATTACAGACAAAGAGAAAAGAACTTCCAAGCCACCACCATAATTTTCACTTCCTGTGACCACACAGAAAATAGAAATATCAATATAAACATTCCTGAAGAAGGATATTTTGCTTATGAAGACACTTTAATTGCATACCTTTCTGTGACTTGTAACAACTTCATAGACACTTTGGATGTGCTGCACTCACCTTCCCAGACTCAAGGGAGCTTGCTCACTTGCCTATTTGCAGCATATTTCCTCCAACATTCTCTATGCATAGCTTTCCCAAAGGTACATTTCTTATTTCTATTTAAATTGTTAGATACTTCCACAATATTCTTTTTTTAATCCTCAATTACAAATCATCTTCCAAGATTGTATTATTTCAACACTGAGAATGAATAATATGCTTCAAGATTCCCAAGTTTATTATCAGCAAATAAATATGGTTGGTTAAAGATTTTTAAGTATGTTACTCCTATTAAGGGTATATAAGTGAAAGAAACAGGTTGTAATTACTCTTCTTCCCAGAGATTTTATATTTGTCTTTTGATTGGATTCTTTCAGTATTCAACATTATTATTACCATGACCGTCTTTTCTCTTTGGGATTTTGTTCACCATATGCCTCCCTCTCTTTACAGGAGTAAAGGAATATATGTTGTCCTTCCATCCATCCACCACTCCATGATGTGTGTCCATTCCTTCACAGTTATTCAATTTAGATTCACCACCTTATTTGTGGCCTCTTTTCCACTGGCCCCACTGTTGGCTCTGGGGAACAATATATTGGAAATCAGAGTGGACACGTGGAAACTTGACTACCCAGTAGAGATGCATGGTGCCAGAAAAAGGCCAGGACATCAGATCGTGGCTGCCCATCATGCAAGGACCAGCAATTCTGGCTGTGGTGGACCAATGTGAGTAAAAAGGCTTCACACGGTGAAGACCTTGAAAAGTCCAAAAATGCATTAGCGGTCCTTCCTAAGGAATCCAGTGTTGGGTATTGTTTAATATGAGAGGGAGAAGCTAACACTATCATCGTTAAAAATAACATAGTTGTTGTAACTGTAATTATTATTTTTAATATATTTTCTTTATAATTATTATTTGTGACTTACAAGGGCTCTTACAGAGGCAGTTGTTAAGAAGTGGGACCATTATACTGTTGCTGGAGTGTTAATTCAGTAGAAGCATGATAATAATATTAATAAGTACTCACTCTTTTGATCCTAACATGAATATAAAGGTTACCCAGCAGTGCTTGTATAATGGAGATACAAATCTATCTGTTTAAGAGTTTGTAGAACCTAAAATAAGAGCAGTCATTCCACCGTATTTTACCATATAGTCCAGACTATCAGTTTAAAGTGGGAACTACCTGATGAGGCCATATAAACACTTTGTGCATCCCTAAACATTCATTACCTTCCTGGTCCCCTGGGGCAGAGGTCCTTCCAGGGGGTGGTCACATATCTCCTCCCCACCACACTCTTGGCCTTTACTACACACTGTTGTTCATTAGCTAAGCATCCTCATGCCCTGAATGTGTCTGAGCTGTGAGGGAACAGAACTCAGCTGTTTACAAACTGTATTGACTATGACCAGTCTGAAGAATCTCTCTCCTTCCCTGCCTCCACTCCCACAGGGCAACTGGGGGCTCACAACCACAGATTCCCATGCCAGCCCATCAGGGAACCTCCTTCCCTAGAAATACCCTTACAACCAGGGCTGTTTCCTCCCTTACTACACTGCCAATTTCACTCCCAGATTACAGTCCCCAACAAAAGGCTGTTGCAGTTTGAATTTCTTAATCAAGTCACACTGGCCCTGAGTCCCTGGCATTTTCCCATGAGCATTCATAGAAACAGAACAGGGCCTGGCAGTGGCTGTGGGCCAGGTTCCTGGGTTAGGGGACTTGCTGGGCACTTCAGGTTTTAGAGTCTGGCCCGAGCTCATCTCCCAGCATGGCAGATTCCCATCTGCATGATTTCGGGCCAGGCTTCAACTGTTCACAACTTCATTTTATCATCTGTAAACAGAATAATTCCCTGCCGCATATTTTGACTGTTATGTACCACAAAGTGTGCTTAGGGAATTCAGTGTGTCAATGCATGGAAGTCACACAACCTGGTCCTCAGGGATTGTTAGTTATCTTCATTATGCACCATCGATAAAACTGGCTGCACAGACTTGGCCAGGTATCAAAGCTACAGGCACAAGAATTTGACAATGTGTCACTGTCTGGATCATAGTCACAATTTTACACAGTAAAACAAGATTCCTGGGACCACTTAGCTGTCAGCCCACCTGAATCCCCACCCCAAAAACACTCACTTTATCTGATTTGCTTGCTACCCCTACTTTTTGGAGAAAGTTGGCAAATCACACACAGACAATGACTGCTAGATTATGTCCATTTCCATTCACTCAAATTGCCCCATTTTCAGTATCCACTGTGCTGCAAATCATAGACTAATGTTCAGAAATATGACAGCGAGGCCTTTCCAGTTCCACATTCAGAGAAGTATGAATCTGTCATGTTTAATATGTCATATGACACTAAGCAAGGCAGGAAAGCGGGCTCCCATGCTTTAAGGAAATTTTTAGCAATGACATTTGTAACTAAAAGTGTTTTTGTTTCACCTTCATCTAACCAGAAAATTCAATTGACTCCTATCACCCATTACTCAGGTGTCCTGGTTTGATTGTATTAGGCACTTTTTCCTCATCACCCTAGCATGGCTTTGCTCCATCAACACAGATGGATTGTCTCCAAGGCTGCTCCATGTGCATGGGCGTGTTTGTGTACACACGTGCACCCACTGATTGGTGCCACTGATCCATATCAGTAGTTGTTCTGCCTTATAACTCAGGCATTGCTTTATTATACCCTAGAAAACTGCTTTTAGATCATTGATTGTACTATAGACCATCCTCTTGCCCACATTAGGAAATGACATCTTCCAAGACACAGGTCCTGTGTGCTTGTATATATGTATAAGTAAGAATTAAACATATATGTCATCCCCTCACATATTTAATTTGTGCCTTCCCAATCAAATGTGCATAGTAAAGGCTAACTTCCCATAACAGTAGAACTTTAAGGAAGTAAGAAGAAGAAATTAGCCACCAGGGAGAAGACAGGGCATCAAGCAGGAGTTTGGTATCAAATAATTTATTCTAAAGCTGCTCTGGCTCAATAAATAAGTGAAATTGGCATTATTGTATCATGCTAGAGCATCTGCTATTGAAGGCTGATTTTAATTTACTTTGATATAAGTGGAAAATTGTGTTGGAACAGCATGGGAAATGAAGCACACTTCATCTATCTGTACTCCCACAGTGTATTTCAGAGCTGCTCAGTTTTGAGGAAAAGTATCTTGTCAGGAGACAATAGAATTGTTTTCCTTGTTGGAATTTTTGTAGCTTCCAGAAGCACATCTGCAGGTGATTATGTAAAAGTCTAGAGTTGAATTAAATAACAGGAAATTTTAGCCTATTGAAATCTAGGAGAAGTGAAATATTTTTGCTTACCACCACCACCAACACCATCACCACCACCACCACAACCACCAGGCAAGCACGTGTACACCCAGAGAGATTTCACATCAGAGGAAATGACAAAGCTGGTTCTGTTACCGAGGCCAAACTTGTTCTGCTCACTGCCCAACAGTGATAAATAAATAAATCAGGAGATGAGGTTTTGGGGCAAGGAATAGTAACTTTATTCAGAAAGCTGGAAGACCAAGAAGATGGGGGACAAATGTCCTGGAGAACCATCTTGCCCGTCAGAATTCAGGCTCCTTTTAAACTAAAAAGGAGAGGGGGTGTGGTTGATTGTGCAAACTTCTTGCTGCAGGCATTCTTTGTTCTTGTAGCCATCCGTGTGGGTCAGGCTATGGTGTCCCTGTAAACCTCCAACAAAACAACGGTTATTCTCTATTTTGCAACTTGCCATCTCTGCCTAAGTGCAGAAGTGCTAACATCCTTAAAGGTCAGAGCCCCGAGAATAGGCTTTCCTGTAGGTTTTAGGCTAAAGGCAACGTTGTTTTACAAAAGATGCAGAGCCAGCAAGATTAAGCCTGGAAAACAGGGCACAGTGCTTCAAAGTAAAGAACAGATCCAATATGGCGTCAGATTCGTTCTCCTCTATTACAGTTCTAGTTGGGGGAAATTTTGCAATAGAAAATCCCCTTAGTTGTTTTTCTTGATTTGCCTGAGATCTTGTTTGTTGGCTTGTGGTCTCATGGTGTCTAAACTGTATGTTAAGATGAATACTATTAAAATCATATGGTGCAGAAAACATATCTATTCTGCTTCAAAAAATGACTGAAATATTTAGCTTTGTTTATTGCCATAGAATTTGGATTGAATCTATTTTCGACTTTCTTCTTCCTTCAAACCAGTTTTTTACTGGAGGGTTTAAAGCCCAAATTAAAGAATTTTGGAGAAAACTCATGTAATTCATAAAAGCTTTACATCCGAATTTAAGATTGACCCATATTTATACTTTTAATCAAGGAACATGTTAAATTTTGTTAGTTGATCACTTATGACTTTTTTAACTTTGTCCATGTAATCTTTTGGAAGTTGAGAGGCTTAGACATTTGATCTAACAAAACAATTATCATTGCTTGACTCTGTGAATGGAAGAATCCCAGTATAGTTTCCTGCTAGTGCATTTTATTAAAAATAATAAAGAATTCTTGCTATCTAATAAAGCAACTGACAGAAGCAATACTGAGTGTTTAAAATAAATCAGATTGTGGGTCCAATTATCTAAACAAGTGAAGATAGTATAGGGAAAAATTATGAATTTGAAGGAAAATATATTTTATGCAATTAATATTATATTTTTAAGAAGCAAATGATAAGAAAAAATCAAATTTTTAATCATTTATCTACAAAGAAGCTATATAAAGCCAACTTATCTTCATAAGTGTTACAAATACAAAAGGGCTATCTAAATCTACATTATTAAAGAATAAATTATACCAAATTGATCTCCAAGGTTGATTGATTTTCATGTTATTTCTAATTTTTGATAATATAAATTTCATATAACATATACATGTAGCTCTTGAGTTATCCACATTACCCTAGTCTACAGTTATACTTACTGTGCTTAAAAAATGTAATAGGCAAGGATCAAGCCCTTGCTTTTGAAATGCCACTGGACTTCTGGATATTCCCTTAAGTTAAAGATCAAAAGCAAAGTAACTATTCTACTTTAAAGCAGTTGCTCAAAGATTTTAAGACATTCACTATCTATATTCAGTTCACAGGAAAGAATTAAGTTTTCTGAATCTTAAAAGAAAATCTACTGCTGAAATTGAAATTCTGGCTTTTCTGTTGACCATAAATAAAAAGGCTCTAAATTAAAGCTCCCTTTACTGTTTTCTTCCCAGCATAGGCCATGATCATCACTTTCACACAAGACACGATCTCCTGTCTGGTGTAATGCTGGTCATTCTTTGTACCACCATAGGGGGACCACCTGCATGACACCATGGAGGGACAAAACAACAACACCCTCTGCTGGTTCAGCATCATGGACTTCAAAGCAGAAGCAAGGAAAATCCATACATTAGGCTTAGTAACCATACCTCATGCAGGTAAGTTCTGTTTACAGGTGTTTAAAAATGCATTTCATCTTTTGTAAGACTTTTATTGTAATAAAATTCTGTTTGATATCACAGCTGCCAGAGGGTTTTTTTTTCTAGTTTTCTTTTCAGATAAACTTTAAAAAGGAAAAGATATAAAAGTTAATACAGACTAGGGTTAGAAACTTCAAACCAAACAATAAAGCAACATTTTAAAATAAGAGTTTCAAGTGAGTACAGGGAGATGGATCCAGGAGAAAACTCTTTTTTTTTTCTATATTTTATATTTTAGTGCATTATTTTGTATTAAAAAAGTTTATTTTTTTCTTCTTTTTCTCTTTTTAAATTTTTTTTACTGAGTAATAGTCATTTTACAGTGTTGTTTCAAATTCCAGTTTAGAACACAAGTTTCAGTTATACATGAACATACATATATTCATTGTCACTTTTTTTTCACTGTGCAGGAGAAAACTCTCATATGTTAGAAATGAAGAACCTCTTAAGAGTTCCAAAAAGTAAGATGATTCAATTATTATGAGTAATGTGTTATTTAAGCACACCCTGATGATCCTGAATGATGACAAACTAACACAGTCACTTAACAAAGCAACACAAAGACAAACAATGTAACCTGGTAACCACTAGTTTGTTCTCTACAAGTCTGTTTCTTTCGTTATATTCACTAGTTTATAATTTGTTGTATTTTTTAGATTCCACCTATAAGTGATATCATACAGTATTTGTCTTTCTCTGTCTGCCTCATTTCACCAAGCATATTACCCTGCAAGTCCATCCATGTTGTTGTAAATAGCAAATTTTCATTTTTTATGGCTGATTAGTATTCCATTGTATGTATGTGTGTGTGTATATATGTATGTATATATATACACCAAGGATCAAATGGTAGTTCCATTTTTAGCTTTTTGAGGAACCTCCATACTGTTTTCTACAATGGCTACACCAATTTACATTCTCACCGACAGCATATGAGGGATTACTTTTCTCCATATCCCTGCCAACATTTGTTATTTGGGTTCTTTTAGATGACCATTCTGACAGGTGAAAGGTGATGCCTCATTGTGTGTTTGATTTGCATTTCTCTGATTATTAGTGGTGGTGAGCATCTTTGCATGTGCTTGTTGGCCATCTGTATGTCTTATTTGGCAAAATGTCTATTCAGGTCTCCTGCCTATTTTTCAATTGAGTTGTTATACAAATATAATTTATAATGATATATGTAACAAACATAAAAGCTCCTAAATATATGAAGAAAACATTGACAAAATTGCAGGGAGAAGTAGACAGCTCTACAATAATAGTAGGAGACATCAATAACACACTTTCAATAACAGGTAGAATAACAAGACAGAAGGTCAATAAGGAGATAGGCAGCTTGAACAACATTATAGATCAGTTGAATCTAAGAGATATATATATAGAAAACTTCACTTCACAAAACAGCAAAACACATTGTTCTCTAAAATATATGGAATATTCTCCAGGTTACAATATATGTCAAGCCACAAAAATGTCGCAATAAATTTAAAAAGTTTGAAATCATACAAATAATCTTTTAAATCAAAATGGAATGAAACTAGATATCAGTAGCAGAGAAAAACTGGGAAGATCCACTAATGTGAGGAATTAACACCCTTAAACAACCCATGGGTCAGAGAAGGAACCATAAGAAAATTTAGGAAAACTGAGTCAAGTGAAAGTGAAAACTTAGCATACAGAACTTAGGGATTCTGCAAAAGTAGTACTAAGAAGGAAATTTATACCTGCAAATGCTTATATTAAAAAAAGAACAATTCCCAAATCAACAATTTACAACTTAAAAACTAAAAAAGAACAAACTAAATGCAAAACTAGTGGCAGAAATTTAATAATAAAGATTCAAGCAGAGATACTCAAAATGAGAATAGAAAAGCTACAGAGAAAAATCAATAAAACCAAGAGTTGCTTTATTGAAAACATAAACAAAATAGACAAACTTTTTGCTAAGTTGACTATGGAAAAAGGAAACAGACTCAAATAACTAAAATCATAAATGAAAGAAGGAATATTACAATAAATTTTACAGAAATAAAAAGTGTTATAAAAGCATTATGAAAAATTGTACACCAAAAATTTGGATATCTCAGATGAAATGGACAAATTCCTAGAATCACAAAACCTACCAAGACTGAACCATAAAGAAATAGAAAATCTAAACATCCAAAACTATTTAGGAGATTGAATCAATCATCAAAAATCTTCCAACAAATAAAAGCTCAGGGCCAGAAAACTTCACTTGTGAAGTCTACCAAACATTTACAGAGGAATTAACATTAATTCTCCCCCAAACTCTTCCAAAAATTTGAAGAGGATGGAGCATTTCCAGACTCATTTTATGCTGTCAGCATTACACTGATACCAAATCCTGACAAGGACACTATAAAAATTGCAGACCAATATCCCTGATGAAAATTCTCAAGAAAATATCAGCAGACAATTTAACAGCACGTTTGTAAGTATTATACACTGTGACCAAGTGGAATTTATTCCTGGAATGCAAGAATGGTTCAACATACAAATATTAATCAATTTAATATACCACAGTAGCAGAATAAAGATGAAGGGAACCCATGATCATCTCAATTTATGCAGAAAGAGCATTTGACAAAATTTAACACCTTTTAATTATGTAAACCCTTAACAAACTAGGAATAAAAGATAACTACCTCAACATAATAAATGATACATATGAAAAGCCCACAGCTAATATACTCAATGGTGAGGCTGAGGGCTTTCCCTCTAAGAAAGCTTAATAAAGAGACCAAATTCTTCACAAGGAAATTCACAAAATACCATTAAATAGAATAATATTCAAGATTCTCTATATCTTCTTTATAGACCAAAAATAAAAAACAAACACCAAAGCAAAAAACTTACACCAGGAAAATAATGATAAGAGTCCCTGGTTGAGGACAGCAATGAACAGGAGACTACAGTAGACAGGCGACTAGATTGTATAGTAGGAAATATTTAGAACCATTACATAAAATTTATATTAGTCAATAGACACATAAGTCAATGGAACAGAATAGAAAACCCAGAAATAGCCCCCACCCAAGAACAGGAAACTGATTTTTGACAAAGATACAAAAAGCAACTTTTGAAAAGTCTTTTCAACCAAAGGTACTGGGACAATTGGATATGCATAGAAAAATATGCACCTTGACCTAAGTCTTACACCTTATGTAAAAATAACTCAAAATGTATCATAGAACTTCATGTAAAACATAAATATATCTAGAAACACATACTCTGATTTCTCAGCATGTTTCCTAGAGACAGTTTCAAGGTAATGGCAGTTTGTGCTGGAATGTTGATTTGGAGTGATTGCTCCCCTATGTACATACGTAAGCCTATCATCCTAACAAAGAAAGTCTGTTTCCAACAAGGTAGTTGAAGGACAGCTTCCAACACATTCAGATCCCAGATTGGAATATGTGGAGAAGAGTTCATTCAGCTAGCCAGAATAGGCATGGTATATCTAGAAACAATTACCCTGAAATAAAAATCAAGTTCTGTAGAGATGGTTTGAAGCTAAAGGAGGTTTGAGCTGGAAAACCGAGTTAGATAGAGTGCCTATCATTATGTATTTAGGAAGGCCTGTCAACATAACACAACAAATTTTTGTTCCCAACATGATAGGTGAATAACAGCTTGCACACACATTTGGATCAAAAAATGGAACATGTGGGAAAGCCTTCATTCAGCTAGACTGAAAGTGAAGGGTACAAGTATAAACAATGTGAATTCTCAGCAAGTTTCCAAGAGCTGGTTTCAAGGGAGAGGAAGTTTGTGCTGAAAAACCAAGATGGAGTGAGTGTCTCCCCTTATATATATAGGTAGGCCAGTGTCACTAACCCATAAACTAGGTGTTACCAACAGGGTAGTTGAAGGACGGCTTCCACAGACAATCAGATCCCAGAATGGAACATGTGTAGAACCGATCATTCATCTAGCACAAAAGACAAGGGTACATCTAGAAACACTTACCCTGATTTCTCAGCATGTTTCCTCAAGCCGTTTCAAGGTAAAGGCAGAATGCTCTGGAAAACTAAGTTGGAGCATGTGCCTCCCATTATATATAAAGGTAGGACAGACCCCCTAATCCAGAAATTCTGTTTTCCCAACATGGTAGTTACATGACAGCATCCACACACATTGGGATGTTGAATGCAACATGTTGAGATGTGTTCATTTATCTAGCACAAAGGACAAGGGTTCATCTAGAAACACATACCCTGGTTTCTCTGCATGTTTCCTCCAGCCGATTTCAAAGTAAAGGCTGTTTTCTTTGGATAACAGTTGGAGAGAGTGCCTCCCTTATATGTACAGGTGGGCCAGTGCCACTAACCGAGAAACTTTGTGTTCATAAAAATGTAGTTGAAGGAAGGCTTCCACACACAGATGAATCTCAGAATGTTACATGTGAAGAAGCGTTCATTCACGTAGCACAAAAGAAAAGGGTACATCTAGAAGCAATTACCCTCATTTCTAAGCATGTTCCCTGAAGCTGGTTTCAAAGTAAAGCCAGTTTGCTCTGTAAAGCCGAGTTGGAGCAAGTGACTCCCCTTTGATATATAGGCAGGCCAGTGCCACTAACCGAGAAATTCTGTGCTCAGAACAAGGTATGTGAATGAAGGATTCGACACACATTTGGATACCAGAATGAATCATGTAGGGAAGCATTCATTCACCGAGCACAAAAGGCAAGATTACATCTAGAAACACTTACCCTTTCTCATCATGTTCCTTGAGCTGGTTTCAAGGTAAAGGCAGTTTGTGCTGGAATATCGAGTTGGAGTGTGTTCTTCACTTATATATAAAGTTTGGCTAGTTCCACTAACCCAGAAAGTATTTTCACAAAAGTGTAGGTGAAAGACTGCTTCTACACACTTTCAGATCCCAGAATGGAACAAGTGGAGAAGCATTCATTCTTGCAGCAGAAAGGGCGTGGACATATCTAGAAACACCCTGAATTCTCAACATGGTTCCTAGAGAGGGTTTCAAAGTAAACGCAATTTTGCTGGAAAACTAAGTTGGAGAGAGTCACTCCCCTTTTTACATACAGAGGTAGGCCAGTGCCTCTAAACCAGAAACTCTGTGTTCTGAACAAGGTAGGTGAAGGTTGCCTTACACACACAAATTCGGATGCTAGAATGGAACATGGGGAGAAGCTTTCTTTCAGCTAGCACAAAGGGCAAATGTACATCTAGAAACAAGTACCTTGACTTCTCAGCATGCTTCCTAGAGTGGGTTTCAATGTAAAGGCAGTTTGCTCTGGAAAACCAAGTTAGAGTGAGTGCCTCCCCTTCTATAAATAGGTAGGCCAATGCAACTAACCGAAAAACACTGCATTCAGAATAAAGTAGGTGAAAGGCTGCTTCCAAACACAGTCTGATCCCAGAACTAAAGATGTGCAGAAGTGTTCATTCATCAAGCAGAAAGTGCAAGAGTACCTCTAGAAACACATACCCTGATTTTTCAGCATGATTTCTAGGGATGGTTTAAAGGTAAACACAATTTGTGCTGGAAAACCGAGTTGGAGTGATTCACTCCACTTTTATTACAGGTAGACCATTACCCCTAACCCAGAAACCCTTTTTTCCCAACAAGGTAGTTGAAGGGTGGCTTACACATACATTTGGATCCCAGAATGTGACAGGTGGAGAAGCGTTCATTGAGCTAGCACAAAGGGCAAGAGTACTTCTGAAAATACTAACCATGATTTCTCAGCATATTTCCTAGAGCAGGTTTCAAGGTAAAGGCTTTTGCACTGGAAAATCAAGTTGGAGCAATTGTCTCCCCTTACATATATAGGTAGGCCAGTGTCACTAACCGAAAAACTCTGTGCTACAAACAACACAGTTGAAGAATGACTTCCACACACATTTGGATCCCAAAATGGAACATTAGGTGAATCGTTCATTCATCTAGCCCAAAGGGAAATGGTACATCTAGAAAGAGTTACCCTGATTTCTCAGCATGCTTTCTACAGTCAGTTTCAAGGTACAGGCAGATTGCAATGGAAAAATGAGTTGGAGTGAGTACCTCCCATAATATACATAGGTTGGCCACTGCCCCTATCCGAGAACCTCTGTGTTCCCAACAAGCTAGGTAAAGGACAGCTTCCACACACATTCAGTTCCCAGAATGGAACATGTGGAGAAGCATTCACTCATCTAGCACAAAGGGCAAGTGTATATCTGGAAACACTTACCCTCATTTCTAAGCATGTTGCCTAGAGTAGGTTTCAAGGTAAAGGCAGTTTGCACTGGAAAACTGAGTTGGAGCATGTGCCTCCCCTAATATACATAGGTAGGCCAGTGCCCCAAAACCAGAAACTCTGTGTTCGGATCAATGTATGTGAATCATGGTTTCTGCACACATTAGGATCACAGAAGCATTCCTTCATTCTAGCAGAGTGGGCAAGGTTACACGTGGAAATACTTTGCCTGATTTCTCAGCATGTTTCATCGAGCCAGTTTCAAGGTAGAGGCTGTTTGCGCTGGAAAATTTAGTTGAAGTGAGTGCCTCCTCTTATATATATAAGTAGCCTAGTGCCCTTAATACAGAAACTCTGTGTTCTGAACAAGGTATGTGAGGAGGGCTTGCACACACATTCGAATGTCAGAATGGAAAATGTGGAGAAACATTCATTTATCTAGCACAGAGAGCAAGTGTACATCTAGAAACAATTACCCTGATTTCTCAGCATGTTTCCTATAGTCAGTTTCAAGGTAAAGGCAGTTTGTGCTAATAAATGACTTGGAGTGAGGCTCTCCCCTAATATATATAGGTAGGCCAGTGACTCTAACCCAGTAACTCTGTGTTCACAACAAGGTTTGTGAAGGTTGGCTTACGCGCACATTCGGATCCCAGAATGGAACATGACGAGAAGCACTCTCTAACCTAGCTCAAAATGGAAAGATACATATTGAAATACATACCCTGCTTTTCAGAATGGTTCATTGAACCGGTTTCAATGTAAAGGCAGTTTGTGCTGGTAAGTCGAGTTGGATCGAGAGCCTTCCCTTATATATACAGTTTGGCCAGTGCCCCTATCTCAGAAACTCCATGTTAACAACAAGGTAGGTGAAGGACTGCTTCCACACAGATTAGAAACTCAAAATGGAACATGTGAAGGAGCATTCATTCATCAAGCACAAGGGGCAGGTGTACATCAAGAAACCCTTATCCTGATTGCTCAGCATGTTTCCTGGAGCAGGTTTCAAGAGAAAGGCAATCTGTGCTGGAAAACCGAGTTGGAGAGAGTGCATACTCATAGGTATGTAAGTAGAGTTTTTCCCCAACCACAGACAGTCTGTGTTCCCAACAAGCTAGGTGAAGGATGGCTTCCAAACACATTCGGATCCTAGAATGGATCATGTGAAGAGGTGTTCATTTGTCTAGCATACAGGGCATAGGTATATCTAGAAACACTTACTATGATTTCTCAGCATGTTGCCTAGTGATGTTTCCAAGGGAAAGGCAGTTTGTGCTGGAAAACAGAGAAGGAATGAGTGACTCCAAACAGGTATGTAAATATTGTAGCTCCCCTAACGCAGAATCTTAGTGTTCCCAACAAGCAAGTTGTAGATGGCATTCACACACATTCAAATTCCAGAGTGGAGCATGTGGAGATGCGTTCATTCATCTATCGTACAGGTAATGGTTATATCTAGAAACACATACTCTGATTACTCAATATGTTTCATAGAGCCGATATCAAAGGAATGTCCATTTGTGCTGGAAAACTGACTTCGGTCCAGTGCCTGCCCACAGATATGTAAATGGCATTGCTCTCCTTACCCAGAAACTCTGGGTCCCCAACAGGCTAGTTGAAGGATTGCTTCCAAACATGTTGGGAACTAACATTGGAGTATGTGGGTATGAGTTAATTCAACTAGCATACATGGCATGGGTATATCTAGAAACACTTATCTGATTTCTCAGCATCTTTCCTAGAACCGTTTTCAAGGGAAAGGCAATTTGCACTGGAAAACCGAGTTGGAGTGAGTGCCTTTATATAGATTTGTAAGAAGTGTAAATCCCTGAACACAGAAATCTGTGTTCCCAACAATCCAGATGAAGGACGTCTTCCACAAACATTCAGATCCCAGAATGAACCATGTGGAGATGCCTTCATTCATCTAGCATACAGGTCATGAGTCCATGTAGAAACACTCTCTGAATTCTCAGCGTTTATCCTAAAGCCGGTAGTAATGGAAAGACAGTTTGTGCTGAAAAAACGAGTTGCATCGTGTGCCTAGCCATAAATATATAAGTAGTGTAATTCCCCTAAGACAGAAACTCCATGTCCCCAACAAGCTAGGTGAAGAATGGCTTCCACATACATTCGGATCCCAGAGTGGAGTATGTGGAGAGACACTCCTTCATCTAGCATACAGGGCATGAATATGTCTAGAAACACTTACTCTGATATCTCTGCAAGTTTCATACAGCCAGTTTCAAGCAAAATGTATTTTGTGCTGGAAAACACAGTTGGAGCCAGTTCCTTCCCATAGATATGTAGGTAGATTACTTCCCCTAGAACAGAAACTGTGATCCCAGCAATCTAGGTGAAGGATGGCTTCCACACATATTCTGATCCCAGAATGTAGTATGTGGAGAGGCGTTCATTCATCTAGCATACAGGGCATGGGTACATCTAGAAACACTCAGCATGTTCCCTAGACCTGGGTTCAGGGGAAATGTAGTTTGCACTACAGTCGAGCGCTGCGTTGGGTGCCTCCACATAGGTATGTAAGTAGCACAGTTCCCCTAATACAGAATCTCTGTGTTACCAACAAGCTAGGTGAAGGACAGCTTCCAAATACATAGGGATCTAAGAATGGAATATGTGGGGAGGCATTCATTCAACTAGCATACATCACATGGATATATCTAGAAACACTTACTCTCATTTCTCAGTATCTCTCATAGAGCCGTTTACAAGGGAAAGGTGGTTTGCGATGGAAAACTGAGTGGAGCGAGTGCCTTTCCATATTAATACAAGTAGTGTAGATCCCGTAACCAATAAACTATATGTTCCCAACAATCTAGGTAAAGAACTACTACCACACACTTTTGCATCCTAGAATGGAGCATGTGGAAAGGCATTCATTCATCTAGCATACAGGGTATGAGTACATCTAGAAACACTTACTCTGATTTCTCAGCATGTTTCTTAGAGCCAGTTTCAAGGGAAAGATAGTTTGCACTGGAAAACCGAGTTGGAGTGAGTGCTTCCCCATAGATATGTAAGTAGCATAGTTTCCCTAAGCCAGAAACTCTGTGTTCCCAACAAGCTAGGTGAAGGATGGCTTCCAAATATATAGGGATCTAAGAATGAATTATGTGGGGAGGCGTTTATTCAACTAGCATACATCACATGGGTATATCTAGAAACACTTACTCTCATTTCTCAGCATCCTTCATAGAGCCGTTTTCAAGGGAAAGGCAGTTTGCGATGGAAAACTGAGTAGAGGGAGTGCCTCTCCATAGGTATGTAAGTAGTGGAGTTCCCCTAAGATAGAAACTCTGTATTGCAAACAAGCTAGGTGAAGGATGGCTTCCACACACGTTCAAATCCCAGAATGTAGCATGTGGAAATGCGTTCATTTATGTAGCATTCAAAGCATGAATATATCTAGAAACACTTACTCTGATTTACCAGCATGACTCCTGAACCCGATTTTAAAGGAAAGGCATTTTGCACTGGAAAACTGATTTGGAGCCAGTGCCTCCCCATAGGTATGAATATAGCTGAGTTCTCCTAACACAGAAATTCTGTGTTCCCAACAAGCTCAGTGAAGGAAGTCTTCCACAGACATACAGATCCCAGAATGGAGCACGGCAAGATCAATTCATTCATCTAGCATACAGGTCATGGGGACGTGTAGGTACACTTACTCTGACCGTTCATCATGTTTTCTAAAACAGGTTTCAAAGGAAAGGCTGTTTGCATTGGAAAACCTGGTTGGATCAAGTGCATGCCCATAGGTATATAAGTAGCCTATTTCCCATAACACAGAATGCATATGTTCATAACAAGCTAGGTGAAGGACAGCTTCCACACACATTCGGATCCCAAAATGGAGCATGTGGAGAAGCGATCATTCATCTAGTATACAGGGCATGGGTACATCTAGAAATACTGATTTCTCAGCATGTTTCCAAGAGCCGGTTTTCAAAGGAAAGGAAGTTTGCCCTGGAAAAGCGAGTTGGAGTAATTATCTCCCCATTGATATGTAAGGAGAGTAGATCCCCTAACACAGGAACTTAGAGTTCTCAATAATTTAAATGAAGAACAGCTGCCACACACATTCAGATCCCAGAATGGAGCATGTACAGAGGCATTCATTCATCTATCATATATTTAATTGTTATATCTAGAAACACATACTCTGAAAACTGAAGATTCTTCTTAGAGCCGATTTCAAAGGAAAGGCCATTTGCCCTGGAAAACTGAGTTTGAACGAGTTCCTGCCCACAGATATGTAAGTGGCGTTGTTACCCTAACACAGAAACTCTGTTTTCCCACAAGTTGGGTGAAGGATTGTTTCCAAACCTATTGCAATCTAAGAATAGAGGATGTGGGGAGGCATTCATTCAAATAGCATACATGGCATGGTTATATATAGAAACACTTACTCTGATTTCTATGCATCTGTCCTAGAGCCGGTTTGAAGGGAAAGACACTTTGTGCTGGAAAACCGAGTTGAAGCAACTGCCTCCCTATAGGTATGTAAGTAGCGTAGTACCCCTAACACAGAAACTCTGTGTTACCAACAAGTTAGGTGAAGGATGGCTTCCACACACATTCAGATCGCAGAAGAGAGCATGTGGAGAGACCTTCATTCATCTAGGATACAGGGCATGGGTACAAGTAGGAACAATTACCTTGAAATCTCAGCATGTTTCCTTGTGCTGGGTTAAAGAAAGTCAGTTTGCGCTGGGAAAAAGAGTTGGGTGGTGCCTACACAATTATATGTAAGTAGTGTAGTTCCCCTAACCCAGAATCTATGTTTTCCCAACAAGCTAGGTGAAGGATGGCTTCTTCAAATACTCGGATACCATAATGGAGCATGTGGAGAGGTGTTCATTCATCCAGTGTATAGGGACTGTGTACATCTAGAAAAACTTACTATGACTACTCAGCATGTTCCCTAGTGTCGGTTTTAAGGAAAAACATTTTGTGCTGGAACACCAAGTTGGAGTGAGTGAATACCCATAGGTATGCAAGTAGTGTAGATCCACTAGCCCAGAAACTCTGTGTTACCAACAATCTAGGTGGAGGACAGCATCCACACACATTCAGATCCCACAATGGAGCATGTGGAGATGTGTTCTTACATCTAGCATACAGGGCATGGGCACATCCAGAAACCCTTACTCTGATTTCTCAGCATGTTTCCTGGAGCCAGGTTCAAGGGAAAGACAATTTTCATTGGAAAACCAAGCTGGAGTGAGTGCATGCCCATAGGTGTGTAAGTAGCATAGATGCCCTAGCCCAGTAACACTGTTCCCAACATGCTAGGTGAAAGATGGCGTCCACCACACTTTTGGATCCCAGAATGGAGCATGTGGAGAGGCGTTCATTAATCTATCCTACAGGAAATGGTTATCTCTAAAACATATACTCTGATTTCTCAGCATGTTTCCTAGAGCCGTTTTTCAAGTTTAAGGAAATTTGCGCAGGAATACAGAGTTGGAGTGAGTGCCTCCCCATATATATGTAAGCAGTTCCGTCCCCTAACACAGAAACTCTCTGTTCCCTACAAGACAGGTGAAGAACGGCTTCTACACACAATCGGATTGCAGAAAGAAACATGCGGAGAGGCATTCACTCATTAAGCATACATTTCTTGGGTATATCTAGAAACATATACACTGATTTCTCCGCATGTTTCCTAGTGCCCTTTCTTAAAGGGACAGGCAGTTTGCCCTGGGAAAACTGATTCGAGCAAGTGCTTCCCCATAGATATTTAGGTGGCATTTTTCCCGTAACACAGAAAATCTTTGTCCTCAAAAAGCTAGGTGAACTATGGCTTCCAAACACATTCGGGTCCCATTACGGAGCATGTGGAAATGCGTTCTTACATCTAGCATACAGGTCATGAGTTATTTCTAGAAACTATTACTCTGATTTCTCTACATGTTTCCTAGGCCCGATTTCCAAGAAAGGAATTTTATGCTGGAAAACAGACTTGGTTTCAGTGCCTCATCATTGAAAGGAATGTAGCTTAGTTCTCCTAACACAGAAACTCTGAGTGCCCAACAAGCTAGGTGAAGGAGGTCTTCCACATTCATACGCATCCAGAATGGAGCATGGGGAGAGCCATTGGATCATCTAGCATAAACAGCATGGGTACATGTAGAATCACTTACAATGAATTTTCAGTATGTTTTCTAGAACAGGTTACAAGGGAAAGGCACTTTGGCTGTAAAACTGAGATTGGTCAATGCATGCCTATAGATATATAAGTAGCATAGTTTTCATAACCGAATCTCCATGTTGCCAACAAGCTAAGAGAAGGATGGCTTCCACAAAAATGCAGATTCTAAAATGAAGCATGTGGAGAGGCATTGTTTCATCTAGCTTACAGATGCATATAGATGCAGCAAAACCTCTCTACTTGTTCCATTCTCAGATCTGAATGTGTGTGGAAGCCTTTCTTCAAATACTTGTTAGGAACACAGTTTCTCCTTCAGGGATATAACATTACTCCCATATCTATTGGGAGGCACTCTCTCCAACTCGGTTTTCTAGTGCAAAATGCCTTTCCTTGCAAACTGGCTCTTGGTAACATGTGGAGAAATCAAAGTAAGTGTTGTGAGATGTACCCAGCCCCTGATGCTAGATGCAGCAATGCCTCTATCCTTGTTCCATTCTCAGATCTGAATGTGTGAGGAAGCCATCCTTGACCATCCTTGTTGGGAACACAGAGTTTCTGTTTGCGGGGAAGTACACAACTTCCATGTGTATTGGGAGATACATGCTCTAACTGCTTTTACAGCAGAAACTGCCTTTTCTTGGAAGCCAGCTCTATGAAACATGCTGAGAGATCGCAGTCAGTGTTTCTAGATGTCCCCCAGCCCTTAATGCTAGATGCAGCAATGCCACTCTCCCTGTTCCATTCTCAGATATGAATGTATGTTGCAAGTGTCCTTCAGCTAGCTTGTTGGGAACACAGACTTACTGTTTGAGAGGAAACATTCTAATTACATAACTATTGGGAGGCATTCACTCCAACTCGGCTTTCCATTGCAAACTGCCTTTTGTTGCCAACATGTTCTAGGAAAAATGTAGAGAGATCACAGTCATTCTTACTTGGTGTCCCCCAGCCCTTAATGCTAGATGCAACAACGCCTCTGTCCTTGTTCCATTCTCAAATCTTAATGTGTATGGAAGCAGCCCTTCACCTACCTTGTTGGGAACATAGACATTCTGCTTCAGGTGAGCTATGCTACTTACATATCTATGGGGAGGCCCTCGCTCCAACTCATGTTTCCAGTAGAAACTTCCTTTCCTTACAAACCAGCTGTAGGGTACATGCTGGTAGATCACATACAGTGTTTCTAGATGTTCCCCAACCCTTGATTCTAGATGCAGCAAAGACTCTCTCCTTGTTCCATTCTCACATCTGAATGTGTGTGGAAGCCGTCCTTCACCTATCTTGTTGGGAACATAGATATTTTGCTTAAGGTGAACTACACTATTTACATATATATGGGGAGGCATTCGCTCCAACTCGGTTTTCCAGTGAAAACTGTCTTTCCTTGTAAACTGGCACTAGGAAACATGCTGAGAAATGACAGTCATTCTTCCTACATGTCCCACAGCCCTTGATGCTTGATGCAGCAATGCCTCTCTCCTTGTTCCATTCTCAGATCTGAATGTGTATGGAAGCCGTCCTTCACTTACCTTGTTGGGAACACAGAGTTTCTGCTTAAGGGGAACTTTGCAACTTACATATCTCTTGATAGGCACTCGCTCGTACTCGGCTTTCCCATGCAAGTGGCCTTTCCTTGTAAAGCGGATCTAGAAAAATGCTAGAAGATCACAGTCAGTGTTTCTAGATGTTCCCAATCCCTTGATGCTAGATGCAGCAACATCTCTCTCCTTGTTGCATTCTCAGATCTGAATGTGTGTGGAAGTCATCTTTCACATACTTGTTGGAAACAGAGAGTTTCTGCTTGAGAGGAACTACACTACTTACATAGCTATGGGGAGGCACTCTATCCAACACAGTTTTCCAGCAAACTGCCTTTCCTTGCAAACCGGCTCTAGGAAACATGCTGATATATCTGAGTCAATGTTTCTAGATGTCCCCCAATCCTTGGTCTAGATGCAGCAACGCCTCTATCCTTGTTCCATTCTCAGAGCTGAATGTGTTGGAAGCCTTCCTTCAACTTCCTTGTTGGGAATGCAGATTTTCGGTTTGCAGGAAACTATGTGACTTACGTAACTATTCAAAGGGACTCACTCCTACCTGGTTTTCCAGCGCAAAATACTTTCCTTGCAATCCAGATCCAGGATACATGCTGAGAGTCAAAGTCAGTATTTCTTGCTGTCCTCCAGCCCTTGATGTTAAATGCAGAAACACCTCTCTTCTTGTTCATTCTCGGGTTTGAGTTTGTGAGGAAGCCTTCCTTCAGCTACCTTGTAGGGAACAAAAGTTTCTGCTTGAGGGAAAATATGTGACTTAAATATCTATGGGGAAGCCATCACTGGAAATCGATTTTCAGTCCAAACTACCTTTCCTTGCAAACTGGCTCTAAGAAACATGCTGATATATCAGAGTCAATGTTTCTAGATGTCCCACAGCCCTCGATGCTAGATGCAGCAACGCCTGTTTTCTTGTTCCTTTCTCAGATCTTAATGTGTGTGGAAGCTGGCCTTCACATACTTTGTGGGAACACAGAGTTTCTGCTTTAGTGGAACTACGTGACTTACATATCTATGGGGAAGCCCTCACTGCAACTCGATTTTTCACTGAAAACTGCCTTTCCTTGTAAACCAGCTCTAGGAAACATGATAGGTCACAGATAATGTTTCTAGATGTCCCTAAGACCTTGATGCTAGATGCAGCAACACCTCTCTCTGTTCCATTCTCTGACCTGAATGTGTTTTGAAGCTGTCCTTCAGCTATCTATTTGGGAACACATAGTTTCTACTTGAGGGGAAGTACATGACATACATATCTAGAGGGAGACCTTCACTCAAACTCGCATTTCCAACGGAAACTGCCTTTCCTTCCAAACCGGCTCTAGGATACATGCTGAGAGATCGCAGTCAGTGTTTCTACATGTCCCTCAGCCCTTGATGCTAGATGCTGCAACGCCTCCCTCCTTGTTCCATTCTCAGATCTGAATGTGTGCGGAAGCTGTCCTTCACCTACCTTTTTTGGAACAGAGTTTCTGCAAGAGGGGAAGTACTCCACTTAAATATTTGTTGTGAGGTTCTGGCTGCAACTTTGTTTTCTTGTGCAAACTGCCTTCCTTGGAAACAGGCTCTAGGAAACATGCAGAAAGATCACAATCAGTGTTTCTAGATGTCTTTCTGCCTTGATGCTAGATGCAGCATTGCCTCTCTCCTTGTTCCATTCTCAGATCTGAATGTGTGTGGAAGCCGTCCTTCCCTTACCTTTTGTGAACACTGAGTTTCTGTTTGAGGGGAACTATGCTACTTACATACGTATGGGGAGGCACTTGCTCAAACTCGCTGTTCTAGTGTATACTGCCTTTAATTGGCAACCGGAATTAGGAAACAAATTGAGAAATCACAATCAGTGATTCTGGATATCCACTCGCCCTTGATGTTAGATGGAGCAAAGCCTCTCTCCTTGTTCAATTCTGAGATCTGAATGTGTGTGGAAGCCGTCCTTCACCTACCTTGTTGGGAATATCAACTTTCTTTTTGAGGTGAACTACACTACTTTAATATCTATGGGGAGGCACTCGCTCCAACTCAGTTTTCCATTGCAAACTGCCTTTTCTTGAAAACCAGGTTTAAGTAACATGCTGAGAAATCACAGTCAGTGTTTCTAGATGTCTCCCAGTCCTTGATTCTAGATGCAGCAATGTCTCTCTCCTTGTTCCATTTTCAGCTCTGAATGTGATTGGAGTCCTTCCTTCACCTACCTTGTTGGGAACAGCTAGATTCTGCCTGAGGGGTACTATTCTACTTACAAATCTATTGGAAGACACTCGCTCCAACTCTGCTTTCCATTGCAAACTGCCTTTCCTTGCAAACAGGCTCTAGGAAAATTGCTGAGCATTCACAGTCATTGTTTCTTGGTGTCACCAAGCACTTAATGCTACATGCAGCAATGCCTCTCTCCTTGTTCTATTTTCAGATAAGAATGTGTGTGGAAGTCGTTCTTCCCCTACCTTGTTGGGAACACAGAGTTTCTGATTGAGGTAATCTGCGCTACTTACGTATCAAAAGGGAGGCAATCTCTCCAACACCGTTTTCAAGCAAACTGCCTTTCCTTGCAAGCTGGCTCTAGGAAACATGCTGAGATATCACAGTCAGTGTTTCTAGATGTCCCCAAGCCCTTGATGCTAGATGCAGCAATGCCTCTCTCCTTGTTGCATTCTCAGATCACAGTGTGTGTGGGAGCCATCCTTCACCTACCTTCTTTGGAACACAGAGTTTCTGCATGAGGGGAAGTATGCTAACTACATATCTATGGGGAGTCACTCACTCCAGCTCGTTTTTCCAATGCAAACTGCCTTTCTTTGAAAACCGTCTCTAGAAAACATGCAGAGAAATTACAGTCAGTGTTTCTAGATGTCCCCTAGCCCTTGAAGCAAGATACAGCAACGCCTCCCTCCTTTATCCATTGTTAGAGATAAATATATGTGAAAGCCATCGATCAACTACCTTGTTGGGATCACTGAGTGCTTGCTTGAGTGGAGCAATGCTACTTACATATCAATGGTGAAGCACTCTCTCCAAGTTAGATTTCAAGTGCAAACGGCCTTTCCTTGCTAACTGGCTCAAGGAAACATGTAGAGATATCACCATCAGAGTTCCAGATGTCCCCTAGCACTTGATGCTAGATGCAGTAACACCTCCCTCCTTGTTCCATTCTCAGATCTCAATGTGTGTGGAAGCCGTCCTTCACGTACCTTGTTGGGAACAAAGATTTTCTGCTTTAGGGGCACTAGAATTCTTGCATATATATGGGAAGACACTCACTCCAACTTAGTTGTCATTGCAAACTGCCTTTCTTTACAAACCAGCTCAAGGAAATATGCAGAGATCACAGCCACTGTTTCTAGCTATCTGCCAGCCCTTGATGCTTGACGCAGCAAAAGATCTTTTCTTTTATCATTCTCAGATCGGAATGTGTGTGGAAGCTGGCCTTTCCATACTTTGTTGGGAACACAGAGGTTCTGTTTGAGGGGAACTACGTGACTTACATATCTATGGGGAAGCCCTTGCTGCAACACGATTTTTCACTGCAAACTGCCTTTCCTTGCAAACCAGCTCTAGGAAACATGGTGATATATCAGACAGTGTTTCTAGATGCCCCTAAGACCTTGATGCTAGATGCAGCAACACCACTCTCCTTATTAGATTCTCAGACCTGAATTTGTGTGGAAGACGTCCTTCCCTTACCTTGTTTCGAACACTGAGCTTCTGCTTGAGGGGATCTATGCTACTTACATATGTATGGGCAGGCACTTGCTCAAACTCGTTGTTCTGGAATATACTTCCTTTCCTTGGGAACCAGCATTAGGAAACATATTTAGAAATCACAGTCAGTGATTCTGAATATCTGCTCGCACTTGATGCTAGATGGAGCAACGCCTCTTTCAATGTTCCATTCTCAGATCTGTGTGTGTGGAAGTCGTCCTTCACCTTCCTTGTAGGGAACATTGTGTTTTGGCTTGCGTGGAACTATTCTACTTACATATCTACTCAAATGGATTCACGTCTACTCTTTTTTCCAGCACAAAATGCCTTTCCTTGCAATCCAGCTCAAGGATACATGCTGAGAAATCACAGTCATTATTTCTAGATATCCCCCATCCCTGATGTTAGATGTAACAACGTCTCTCTCCTTGTTCCATTATCAGATCTGATTGTGTGTGGAAACCGTCCTTCACCTACCTTGTTTGGAACACAGAGTTTCTACCTGAGGGGAAGTATGCTACTTACATGCTTATAGGGAGGTTCTAGCTCCAACTTAGTTTTCTTGCACAAACTGCCTTTTCTTGGAAACAGGCTCAAGGAAACATGCAGATAGATCACAGTCAGTGTTTCTAGATGACCTCCAGCCCTTGGTGCTAAATGCAGCAAAGCCTCTCTCACTGTTCCATTCTAAGATTTGAGTGTGTGAGGAAGCCATTCTTCATCTAACTTGTTGGGAACACAGAGTTTCTGTTTGAGTGGAAGAACATGGTTTACATATCTATGGGGAGGCCCTCACTCCAACTTAGTTTTTTAGCACAAACTGCCTTTCCTTCCAAACCAGCGCTAGTAAACATGATGAGAAAACACAGTGAGTGTTTCCAGATGTCCCACAGCCCTTCATGCTGGATGGAGCAACATCTCGCTCCTTGTTTAATTCTCAGATCAGAATGTGTGTTGAAGCAGTCCTTCACCTACCTTCTTGGGAACACAGAGTTTCTGCTTGAGGGGAACTACGCTACTTACATATCCATGGGGGGGTCCTCACTCCAACTCGGTTTTCCAGTGCAAACTGCCTTTGCTTACAATCCAGCTCTAGGAAACATGCTGAGAAATCACAGTATGTGTGTCCAGATATTCCCCAGCCATTGATACTACATGCAGCAATGCCTCTCTTCTTGTTCCATTCTCAGATCTGAATATGTGTGGAAATCGTCCTTATCCTACCTTGTTGGGAACACATAGTTTCTGCTTGAGGGGAAGAAAGCAACTTACATTTCTACAGGAAGAAGCTCCTCCTACTAGTTTTCCCACCACGAACTGCCTTTCCTTGCAAAGTGACTCTAAGAAACATCTGAGAAATCACAGTCAGTGTTTAAAGATGATGCCCAGCCCTTGATGCTAGGTGCAGCAATGCCTCTGTTCTTGTCCCATTCTCAGATCTGAATGTGTGTGGAAGCCATCCTTCACCTACCTTGTTTGGAAAACCGAGTTTTTGATAAGGGGGTACTATGCTAATTACATATCTATGGGGAGGCACTCCAGCTCGGCTTTCCAGTGCACACTGACTTTACTTGGAAACCGGCTGAAGGAAACATTTTATTAAATCAGTGTCATTGTTTCTACTTGTAGCCAGGTCCTTTATGCTGGATGAATATGCCATTCTCCACATGCTCATATCTGAGATCTCAATGTGTGTGGAAGCTGTCCTTCAGATTGTTTATTTTTAACACAGTGTTCCTGGGTTAACTGAACTATGCTACATAAATATCTGTGAGTAGGCACTTGCTGGTACTCAGTTTTCCAGCACAAACTGCCTTTCCCTGCAAACCAACTCTAGGAAACATGTTGAGGGATCAGAGTAACTATTACTAGATGTACACATGCCCTTTATGATAGAAGAAAGAACGACTCTCCACATGCTCCATTTTGGCATCTGAATATGTGTGGAAGCCGTCCTTCAACTACTTTGTTGGGAACATAGGTGTTCTGAGTTAGGGGAATTATGCTACTTACCTATCTATTGGGAGGCACTCGCTCCAACTAGGTTTTCTAATGCAAATGGCCTATCCCTTGAAACAGCTTTAGGAAATATGCTGAGAAATTAGACTGTTTCTAGTATACCCATGCCTTTTATGCTAGATGAAAGAACGGCATTCCACATGCTCCATTCTGGGATCCAAATGAGTGTGGAAGCCTTCCTTCATATAGCTTGTTGGGAACAGAGTTGTTCTGTGTTCTGGGAACTGCACAACTTAAGTATCTATGGGGAGGCATTTACTTCAACTCATATATCCAGAGCAAACAGCTATTCCCTTTAAAAAGGCTCTAGGAAACATGCTGAGAAATCACAGTAAGTTTTTCTAGATGTAAGCATGCTCTTTATGCTAGATGAAATAGTGCCTCTCCACATGCTCCTTTTGCGATCTGAATGTGTGTGGAAGCTGCTCTCAAAAGATTGTTGGTCACACAGGTGTTCTGTGTTAAAGGAACTATGCTACTTACTTATTTATGGTTAGGGACTTGCTCCAACTAGTTTTTCCTGCACAAGCTTCCTTTCCCTTGAAAACAGCCCTAGGAAACATGCTGAGAAATCAGAGTACGTGTTTCTAGATATACCCATGCTTTTTATGCTAGATGAGAGACTGGCTATCCCCATGATCCATTCTGGAATCCTAATGTGTGTGGAAGTCGTCCTTCATCCAGCTTTTTGGGAATACCAGGTTTTTATGTTAGGGGAAGTATTCTACTTAATTATCTACGGGGAGGCACTAGCTCCAATACTGTTTTCAATTGCAAACTGCCTTTCTGTTGAAACTAACTCTAGGAAACATGATGAAATATCAGAGAATTTGTTTCTAGATATACCCAAGCACTTTATAGTAGATGAAATAATGCCTCTCCACATTCTCCATTCTGCGATCTGAATCTGCGTGGATGACCTGCTAAATTAGTTTGTTTGGAACACATGTGTTTTGTTTTATGGGAACTACGCTACTTACCTATCTATGAAGAGGCACTTGCTCCAAGACGGTTTTCCAGGCAAACTGCCTTTCCCGTGGAACCAACTGTAGGAAAGATGCTGAGAAATAAGTGTAAGTATTTCTAGATGTAATCATGCCCTTTATGCTAGATGAAAGAAAGCCTCTCCATTTGCTCCATACTGGGATCCGAATGTGTGTGGAAGCCACCCTTCAACTAGCTTGTTGGAAACACAGGTGTTCTGTGTTAGGGGAACTAAGCTACTTACATATCTATTGGGAGACACTCGCTCCAACTCGGTTTTGAATTGCAAACTGCCTTTCCCTTGAGACCGGCTGTGAGAAACATGCTGAGAAATCAGAGTAAGTGTTTGTAGATATACCCATGCCTTTTATGCTAGATGAAAGAATGCTTCTCCACATCTCCATTCTGGGATATGAATATGTGTGGAAGCCTTCCTTCAAATATTTTGTTGGGAACACAGTGTTTTGAAGTTTGCCAAACTACGCTACTTACATATGTATGGCGTGGCAATCACTCCAACTCGGTTTTGAAGTGCAAACTGCCTTTCCTTTAAAACTGGTTCTAGGAAACAGGCTGAGAATTCAGAGTGTATATAGCTGTACAGATGTCCTTTGTGCTAGATGAAAGAATGCCAGTCCACAAGTTCCTTATTTGGTTCGGAATATGTGTGCAAGCTGTCCTTCACATAGCTTGTTCAGAACACATAGTTTCTGTGTTAAAGTAACTACATTACATTAATACATATGGGGATGCAGAAGCTCCAACTATGTTTTCCAGCACAAACTGCAGTTCCATTGAACCCGGCTCTAGGAAACTTGCTGAGAAATCTGAGTGTTTGTGTTAGATGTACCCAAGCCCTTTGTGGAAGATGAATGAACACTTCTCCACAAGTTCTATTCTGGGATCCAAATGTGGGTGTAAGGCCTCCTTCACCTAGCTTGTTATGAACACATAGTTCCTGTGTTGTGGGAACTACTCTACTTACAAACCTATATGGAGGCACTTGCTCCAACTCTGTTTTCCAGGCAAACTGCCTTTCTCTCAAAACCTGCTCTAGGAAACATGGTGAGAAATCAAAGTGTTTCTAGATGTATACATTCCCTTTCTGCTAGATGAATTAATGCCTCACCACATGTTCCATTCTGGAATACGAATGTCTGTGGAAGCTGTCCGTCAACTATCTGGTTGGGAACACAGAGATTCTGAGTTAGGGGAACTACACAAGTTACATACGTATGGGGAGGCAATAGTTCCAACTCGGTTTTCCAGGAAAAACTGCCTTTCCCTTGAAACCGGCTCCAGGAAACATGCTGAGAATTCAGAGTGTTTCTAAATGTACATATGCCTTTCAGCTAGATGAATGAACGCTTCTCCACATGTTCCATTCTGGGAACCGAATGTTGGGAAGACTTCCTTAATCTAGCTTGGTGGAAAACCATAGTTACTGTATTAAGGGAACAATGTTACTTAGAGACCAATTGGGAGGCAATCACTCCTACATATTTTTCTAGGTCAAAATTCCTTTCCCTTGAAACCGGCTCAAGGAAACATGCTGGGAAATCAGAGTACTGGTTCTTAAATCTAATCATGCCCTTTATGCTACATGAATGAACGCCTCTCCACATGTTCCTATCTGGGATCCGAGTGTGTGTGGAAGCAGTCCTTCACTTAGCTTGTTGGGAACACATATTTCCTGTGTTAGTGGAGCTTCTCAACTTACAAACGTATGGGGAAATCACACATTCCAGCTTGGTTTTCCAGAGTAAACTGCCTTTCCTTTTAACCCGGCTCTGGGAAACACGCTGAGAAATCAGAGTAATTGTTTCTAGCTGTACCCATGCCCTTTGAGCTAGAAGAAGGAACTCTTCTCCACATGTTCCATTCTGGTATCTGAATATGTGTGGAAGACTTCTTTAACCAAGCTTGATGGGAACACATTGTTTCTGTGTTGGAGGAACTCGCTACCTACAGATTGATGGGAGGCACTCGCTCCAAAACTGTTTTCCTGCACAAACTACCTTTGTCTTGAAACAGGCCCTATGAAACATGCTAAGAATTCAGAGTCATTGTTTCTAAATGTACCAATCCTCTAAATGCTAGATGAACTTAATGCCTCTCTACATGTTTCATTCTGAGATCCAAATGTGTATGTAAGCTATTCTTCAACTAGTTTGTTGGGAACACAGAGTTTCTGTGTTAGGGGAATACTCTATTTACAAATCAATACGGAGGCACTCAGTCCAACTCGGTTTTCCAGCACTATCTTCTTTCCCTTGAAACTGCTTCTAGGAAACATGTGGAGAATTAAGACTAACTGTATCTTTAGATACCTATTCCCTTTATGCTAGAAGAAAGAACGAATCTCCACATGCTCCATTCTGGGATCCTAATGTGTGTGAAAGCGATCCTTCATCTAGCTTGCTTTGAACACATGGTTTCTGTGGCATGAGAACTACACTACTTCCATATCCATGGGGAGGCAATTGTTCCTACTCGGTTTTCCAGTGCAAACTGCCTTTCCCTTGAAACTGGCTGTAGTAAACATGCTGAGAATTCAGAAGAATTATTTCTAGATGTACTCATTCCCTTTATGCAAGCTGAAAGAACACCTGCCCCATGCTCCATTCTGGGATCCGAATGTGTGTGGAAGCCATCCCTCAGAGTTTTGGGAACACTGGGTTTCTGTATTAGGGGAATTATTCTAGTTATATATCTATGGGGATGCAATCACTCTAACACAATTTTCCTGGGCAAAGTGCCATTCCCTTGAAACCGGCTCTAGGAAACATGCTGAGAAATCACAGAAATTTTTTCTAGATGTACCCATGCCCTTTATGCTCCATTAAAGAACACCTCCCCGCATTGTCCATTTGGGATCCTAATGTATATGCAAGCTGTCCTTCATCTAGCTTGCTTTGGACACAGGGCTTCTGTTTGATGAGAACTATGCTATTTACATATCCATCAGGAGGCGCTTGCTTCTAATCAGTTTTCTGGAGCAAACTGCCTTTCCTTTGAAACCGGCTGTAGGAAACATGCTGAGAAATCAGAGAATTTATTGCTAGATGTACCCATACTCTTTATGCTAAATGAAAGAACTCCTCTCCACATGCTTCATTGTGGGATCTGAATGTGTGTGGAAGTCGGCATTAAACTAGCTTGTATGAAACACAGGAATTCTGTGTTAGGGGAACTATGTAACTTACCTATCTTTAGGGAGGCAATTGCTCCAAATTGGATTTCCAGTGCAAAGTGAATTTCCCTTGAAACCAACTCTAGGAAACATGCTGAGAAAGCAGAGTAAGTGTTCATATAAGACATCTTTCCCCTAGCTAGTGGGTAACATGGGGTTTTTGGGTTAGCAGAACAATGCTACTTATATATCTTTGGGGAAGCCCTGTCTCCAGCTCGGTTTTCCAGCACAAACTGCCTGTGCCTTGAAACCGCCTGTAGGAAACATGCTGAGAAAATAGAGTAAGTGTTTCTAGATGTACCCATGCCCTTTATGTTAGGTGAAAGAATGCCTCTCTACATGTTCCATTCTGGGATCTGAATGTGTCTGGAAGACTTCCTTCAAATAGCTTGTTGGGAAAACAGGTGTTCTGTGTTAGAGGAACTATGCAAGTGACCTATCTGGAGGCACTCACTCCAAATTTGCTTTTCAGTGTGAACTGCCTTTCTCTTAAAATTGGCTCTAGGAAACATGCTGAGTTATCAGATAAGTGTTTCTAGATGTACCTATGCCTTTTATGCTAGATGAAAGAGTGCCTCTCCACATGCTCCATATAGGGATCCGAATGTGTGTGGCTATAGGAAAAAAAGCTGAGAAATATGGGTAAGTGTTAGAAACACTTGCCCTTTAGGCTACCTGAATGAATTCTTCTCCACATATACATTCTGGGATCCAATGTGTGTGCACTCCATCCTTCATCTAACTTGTAGGGAACACAGATTCTGTGTTAGGGAGACAGGCCTACCCATATATATAAGGGGAAGCACTAGCTCCAACTCGGTTTTCCAATGCAAGCTACCTTTAATTGAAACCGGACCTAGAAACATGCTGAAAAATCTGGGTCAGTGTTTCTACATGTACCCTTGTACTTTAGGCTAGCTCAAGGAATGTTTCTCAACATGTTCTATTCTGGGATTTGAATGTGTGTGGAAACCTTCCTTCACCTACCTTGTGTGCAGAGAGATTCTGTTTTATGGAGACAGGCTTACCTATATATATATAAGGGGTGGCACTTGCTCCAACTCCGTTTTCTATTGCAAACTTCCTTTACCTTGAAATAGGCCCCAAGAAACATGGTTAGAAATGAGAGTAACTGTTTGTAGATGTACCTTTGCCCTTTAGGCTAGTTGAATGTATGCCTCTTCACATATTAAAATCTTGGAACTGAGGAAGCCAAGATGGTGGAGTAGAAGGATACTCATAGCTCACCCTCTCCCACAAATGCACCAAAACTCACATCCACAGTCCCACTCAGCCAACCAGAGCACCTGTGGAACTCCAACAGGATATTGTCCTCTTCAAAAGATAGAGACTCCAAAAATCTAGTAGGAGAAAAGGAAAAAAGAAAGAAGAAAAGGCAAAGAAGAGTGGGAAGGGTCCTGGGGGAGGGAGCAGAAAAGAAGGACTGGTGCTAGTTTGGTGGGTCTCCCCTCTCCAACTGAGAGACTAGCAGGAGAGAGGGGGAGCCTCTGAGGCTCGGATCTGTACAGAGCAGCCCTTGACCAACAGAACTAAGTTAAACAGGCACAGGGTTTCCCCGCAACACCCAGCCTGAGACACGGTCCAGCAGCCAGGGCCAGGACCAGACTGCCCAAGGCAGGTGGAGGATGGGGGAAGCTGCACTGAGGCAGCCCCAGGGGGCTGCAGAGGGCTGTGCAACATGGGTGTGGGTGCACAGGGCAGAAAAACCTGGGCCCTCCATAAAACAACATGGTTGACATGCCCTGGGGGAAGGATGCATACCCTCATATATGAAAACCCATGGAAAGTTTTCAGGTGAAGAGAGGCTGGCCTCAGGCACAGTCACCATATCCTCTGGTGCTTAGCACCCAAGTGGGGTTAGGGGCAAAACCTCCATCTGCACCTAAGGACTTAGACTCAAGGGCCAGGAAGAGACTTGACAACAGCCTGAGGCAGATAGGATCTTTCCGTCCTGGTCCCTCAGAAAACTTACTCTGCCAAGACAAACAAGGAGCTGGGTTTTGGCCCTCGGCAGGGACAGGGATATTCCTCAGTCTTCCCTGAGATCACCTGTGGAGCACGGACCAAGGCAGAGAGCACAGCAGCACAAAGCAGCAAAGCAACTGGCACCAGGAGAATGAGGGTGGCCCCAGACATTTGGGCAGGAATGCAGCCCCTGACCACAGTGCTGGGAGGGGCAGTGATGCACCCTTCTACCAGGCCAGTCTGCAAAATCTGACTGTGGCATCGGGAGGGGCAGTGACATGCCCGCCCATAGCAAAGGAGAGCTGCACCTGACTCAGTGTTGGGAGGAGGCACAATCTGCTTGCTGACAGGCACTGGGAGCAGCACAGACAAGGGTGCCAATGGACGGCCTCTGGAAACAGCAAGCTGAGCTTCGAAAACAGGATAAACACAGATAGATCTCACATCAAAAGCACACAGTCTACAGGAGAACACTGAGCCCCTCCTTTTTTGTTTTTTTAAATTTGTTTTTACCTGTTATATTTTCTATCACCCTTTTAATTTTTACTTCTTAATTCATTTTTATTTCTCTTGGCTTTGATGTCCTGTTATTGATTACACACAAGTTTCAGATACATCTTTTCCACTTTTCTCCTTTTTTAAAGGTTTTTAAATGACATCTCAACCAGATTGCTGTTCTGCTTCAACTTGCTCTTCTATCATTCATTATACACTCTTTTCAAACCTTCCTTTCTCCATTCTTTTAAAATTCTTTCTCTCTTTTTTTCTAAGTCTTATTCCTACATAAGCATTAGATAGATACATTTCTTAAGGAGAAAAATAGATAACTGATACTCCATAAACCACAGTGCCAGAGAGGCATGAGCATGATGAAGAAGCAGAGAAAGCATCCGCAATTAAAAGACCAAGAGAAATACCCTGAAAGAAAATTAATGAAATAGACATTGATAGCCTACTAGATCAACATTTCAAAAAAGGAGTGATCAAAGTATTGAGGGAACTAAAAGAGATAGTGTTTAGAGAAATAAAATATGCCAAAAATGAAATTGAAGCTATAAAGAAGAGCCAAGTAGAATTGATAAACTCATTGACTTAGATGAGGAGTGATCTAATGGCTGAGCAAACCAGACTAGAAAATGCAGAGGAACGAATTAGTGACCTAGAAGACAGGACAATAGAAAGCACCCAATGAGAAGAGCTACAAGATAAACAAATTAAAATAAATGAAAATGACATAAGGGACCTATGGGGTAATATAAAGCATCCCAATCTTCGCATAATAGGGGTCCCAGAAGGGGGAGAAAGATCAAAGGGGATTGAAAAGGTTTTTGAAGAAATCATGACTGAAAACTTCCCAAACTAAAGAAGGAATCAGATATCCAAGTATAGGAAGCTCAGAGGGTCCCAAACAGGAAGAACCCAAAAAGACTCACACCAACACATATCATAATCATGATGGCCAGAGTCAAGGATAAAGAAATGATCCTAAAGTCAGCAAGAGAAAAGCAAAGAGGGAGTTACAAGGGAACCGCCATAAGACTTTCAGCTGATTTCTCTACACAAACACTACAGGCCAGAAGGGAGTGGCAAAATATATACAAAGCCCTGAATGAAAAAAAGATGCAGCCTAGTATACTTTATCCAGCAAGGCTATCCTTTAGGATAGAATGAGAGACAAAGAATTTCACAGACAAGAAAAAACTACAAGAGTTTAGCAACACTAAACCCATGCTAAAAGTAATATTGAAAGGTCTATTCTAAATAGAAAAGCAGCAGGATGCTACATAAATGAGAAACTCACAACTGGAAAGGTGATAACTCATGAATTACAAATAAAATAAACACAAAATTATAAAAGAAGGCATATAAATCATTGAGAGTGGGAGAGGGAGGAAGGAAAATATAGAATTTTTTTCTTTTTTAAATTTCTTGTTCTCAGTAGAACATGTACTTGGGCACAAAAGAAACCTCAACAATTTTAAGAAGATAAAAATTATCTCAAGCATCTATACTGACAACAATGCCATGAAACTAGAAATCAACAACAGAGAAACAAAGAAGAAGAAAAGGAAAGCTTGGAGATTAAACAAAATGTTATTAAATAAAAACAATGAGTCAATGAGGAAGTGAAAGCTGAAATTAAAAAATACCTTGAGACAAATGACAATGAAAGCATAACCACACAAAATTTATGGGACACAGCAAAGGCAGTGCTAAGAGGGAAGTTTATAGCAATACAGCCCTTCCTCTAAAAAGAAGAAAAACCTCAAATAAACAATTTAACCCACCAGCTGAATGAACTAGAATAAAAGACCAAAAAACCCCAAAAGGCAGCAGAAGGAAGGAAATTATAAAGATTAGGGAGGAAATAAAGAAAATAGAGATTAACAAGACCATAGGTAAAATCAAACAAACCAAAATCTGGTTGTTTGAAAAAGTAAATAAAATCGACAAAACTCTGGCCAAACTCACAAAGAAGAAAAAAGAGAGAGCACAAATTAGCCAAAAAAAGAAAGGAAATGGAGAAATTGCAACAAACAAAATAGAAATACAGACTACCATTTGAGCATATTATGAAAAACTATATGTAACAAAACTGGATAACCTACAGGAGATGGACAAGTTTCTGGAAACATTCTGTCCACCAAGACTGAATCAATAAAAACTGACCACTTGAACAAACTGATCACTAGAAATGAAATCTAATTTGCAATAAGAAACCTCCCTATAAATAAAAATCCAGGACCTGATGGCTTCATCGGTGAATTGTACAAAGCATGCAAAGAAGAACTGATACCAGTCCTTCTCAAACTCTTCCAGAAGATTGAAAAGTAGGGAGTGCTCCCAAACTCATTCTATAAATCCACCATCACCCTGATACCACAACCAGGCAAAGATGCTACCAAAAAATAAAATTATAGGCCAATATCACTGATGAGCATAGATGCCAAAATCTTCATCAAAATATTAGCAAATAGAATCCAACAACACATAAAAAAGATTATACTTCATGACCAAGTGGCGTTCATCCCAGGGACACAAGGGTGTTTCAACATATGCAAATCAATCAATGTAATACATCACATCAACAAGAGAAAAGACAAAAACCACATGATCATCTCAATAGATGCAGAAAAAGCATTTGATAAAATTCAACACCAATTTATGATAAAAACTGTCACCAAAGTATGTATAGAAGGAACATATCAACATATAAAAGCTATATATGACAAACCTAGAGCCACAATAGTACAAAATGGTGAAAAACTCAAAAGCTTCCCACTAAAATCTGGGACAAGGATGCCCACTATCACCACTCCTATTCAACACAGTGTTGGAAGTCCTAGCCACAGCAATCAGACAAGAGAGAGAAATAAAAGGATCCAAGTTGGAAATGAAGTGATAAAAGTGTAACTATATGCCGACAACAAGTTACTATATATAGAAAACCCTAAAAGGTCCACACAAAAACTACTAGAGCTGATCAAAGAATTCAGGAAGGTAGCAGGTTACAAGATTAACGTTCAAATATCTGTTGCATTTCCTTACAATGATTATGAATCAACAGAAATAGAAATTAAGGAAACAATCCCCTTTAAAATAGCACCCAAAGTAATAAAATAACAAGGAACAAATCTAACCAAGGAGGTGAAAGAATTATACACAGAAAACTATGAACCAATGATGAAGGATGTTTCCATGTCTTGACTATTGTAGGTAATGCTGCTATGAACATTGGGGTGCAGGTGTCACCTACAGCCTAAATGTCCATTAACAAATGACTGGATAAAGAAGAAGTGGTATATATAAGCTATGGAATACTACTCAGCAACACAAGCTGACAATATAATGCCATTTGCAGCAACATGGATGTTCGTGGAGAATGTCATTAAAGTGAAGTAAGCCAGAAAGAGAAAGAAAAATACCATATGAGATTGCTCATCTGTGGAATCTAAAAAAACAAAACAAAACATAACAAAACCAACAAACAAAAAACCCAAAAAACAAAACAAAAAAAAAAATCATAAATACAAACAGAAGTAGACTCATAGACATAGAATACAAACTTGTGGTTGTCAAGGGGGCAGGGGGTGGGAAGAGATAGACTGGGATTTCAGAGTTTTAGAATAGATAAACAAGATTACACTGTACAGCACAGGGAAATATATACAAGATCTTATGGTAGCTCACAGAGAAAAAAATGTGACAATCAATATATATATGTTCATGTATAACTGAAAAAATTGTACTCTACACTGGAAATTGACACAACATTGTAAAATGATTATAAATCAATAAAAAATTTAAAAAAAACATTGATGAAGGAAATTAAAGAAGACTTTAAAAATTGGAAAGATATCCCATGCTCTTGGATTGGAAGAATCAATATTGTTAAAATGGTCACACTGCACAAGACAATTGACATATTTAATGCAATCCCTATCAAATTACCCAGGACGTATTTTGCAGAACTAGAATAAATCATAATAAAATTTATATGGAACCATCAAAGACCTAGAATTACCAAAGCATTACTGAAGAGAAAGAAAGAGGCTGGAGGAATCATTCTCCAACACTTCAGACAATACTATAGTGCTACAGTTATTAAGACAGCATGGTATTGGTAAAAAAATAGATATATAGACCAATGGAACAGAAAAGAGAACCCAGAAACGAACCCACAAGCTTTTGGTCAACTAACCTTTGATGAAGGAAGCAAGAATATACAATGGAATAAAGACTGACTCTTCAGCAAATGGTATTGGGAAAACTGGACAGCAGCATGTAAAACAATGAAGCTAGAACACTCCCTTAACAACATGCACAAAAATAAACTCAAAATGTATCAAAGACTTAAATTTAAGACAAGATTCAATAAGAGGGAAACATAGGCAAAACATTATCTGACAAACATATCAAAATTTTTCTCCTAGTAGAAGTAAAAGCAAGAATAAATAAATGGGACCTAATGAAATTTACAAGATTCTGCACAGCAAAGGAAACCATAAGTAAAATAAAAAGACAACCTACGGAATGGGAGAAAATTTTGCAAATGAAATCGATAAAGGCTTGATCTCCAGAATATATAAGCAGCACATATGACTCAAAAAGAAAAAAATAAATGACACAATCCAAAAATGGGCTGAAGATCTAAACAAGCAATTCTCCAAGGAAGACATACAAATGATCAATAGACACATGAAAAAATGTTCAATATCACTAATTATCAGAAAAATGCAAATCAAAACTACAATGATGTATCACCTCACACCAGTCAGAAAGGCCATCATTCAAAAGTCCACAAATGACAAATGCTGGAGAAGCTGTGGAGAAAAGGGAACTCTCCTACACTGCTGGTAGGAATGCAGTTTGGTGCAGCCACTGTGGAAAACAGTATGGAGATTCCTCAAAAGACTAGGAATAGACTTACCATATGACCCAGGAATCCCACTTCTGGGCATATATCCAGAAGGACCTCTATTTCAGGATGACACATGCACCCCAATGTTCATAGCAGCTTTACAATAGCCAAGACATGGTAACAGCCTAAATGTCCAACAGATGACTGGTTAAAGAAGAAGTGGTATATTTATACAATGGAATAATATTCAGCCATAAAACCCGACAACATAACGCCATTTGCAGTAACATGGATGTTCCTGGAGAATGTCATTCTAAGTGAAGTAAGACAGAAAGAGAAAGAAAAATGCCATAAGAGATCACTCATATGTGGAAACAAAAAAAAAAAAATAAAAGCATAAATACAAAACCGAAATAGACTCAGAGACACAGAATACAAACTTCTGGCTGCCAAGGGGGAGGGGGGTGGGAAGAGATAGATTGGGATTTCAAAATTGTAGAATAGTTAAACAAGATTATACTGTATAGCACAGGGAAATATATACAAGATCTTATGGTAGCTCACAGAGAGAAAAATGTGAAATATATGTTCATGTATAACTGAAAAATTGTGCTCTAAATAGGAAATTGACACAACATTGTAAAATGACTATAAATCAATAAAAAATGTTAAAAAATAAATCTCGGAACTGAATGTGTGTGGAAGCCATCCATCACTTACCTTTTTGTGAACACTGAGTTTCATTGATTTGGACACAGTCATACCTATGTGTATATATGGGGAGGCACTCTCTCCAACTCGATTTTCCATCGCAAACTGCCTTTACCTTGAAACCGGCTCTAGGAAACATGGTGAGAACTCAGTGTAAGTGATTCTATATTTATTCTTGCCCTTTAGGCTAGCTGAATGTTTGCTTCTCCACACGTTCCATTCTGGGATCCAGACCCTAACCTTGAACCCTGACCCTAACCATGAACACTTCTCCTATCCCTCAACCCTGACCCTGAACCTGCCCCAGCCCCAGCCCCAGCTCCAACCTTAACCTTGCCCCAACCCCAAACACAATCCCAAACCTAACCCCAACCCAAACCCTAACCCTAAACTCAATCCTAACCCTAACCCCATCCCCAAACACAAACACAAACCCAACCCCAACCACAAACTTTTCCCGGACCTCTAACCTGACCCCGAACCTCACTCTCATCCTGACCCTCACCCTTATCCTCTCCCTCACCCTCACCCTCTCCCTCAACCTCATACTAAACATGAACATGTACCCTAACCATTACCTGAGCCAGCATCCTACTTACCTGTGCCCTAAACTTGTACCCAACCCTAGCCTTATCACAGCACTAGCCCTGAACTTGACCCTTACCCTGACCCTAGCCCTGACTCTGGCCCAAACCCTAACCCTGGCCCTGTTTTTAGTCCTAGCCCTGGTCCTAACACTAGTCCTCTCCAAGCCCTGACCCAGAAGCCCTGACCCCATCTGCTGACCCTGACCATAAACACTGTACCTGAACATGACCCTGACCAACATTGACCCTGGACCTATCCCAGAACCTTGTCCCCACACCAAAAATACTGACCTTAACACTGACCACTGCCTCCTATCCAGACCCTAATGCTGACCCCTGAACTTGACCCTGACCCAGACCCTGACCCAGACCCAGATGCTGAACTGGACCTTACCCTAACCCTACCCTTAACACTAACCCTAATCCTACCTTAACCCTACCCTAACCCTAAACCTCAACCCTAACCTGAAACCAAGCCTTTACCATAACCCTAGCCATAGACAGAGCCCTAGCCCTAACCCTGACCCTGAACCAAAACACTGACCCTGAACTTGAACCCTGACCCTAAGCCTGAATGCTGACCATAAGCCTGAACCCTGACCCTAACCTTAACCCTAACCTGATTACAACACCAACCCCGACCCCGAATCAAACCCCAACTCAAGCCTGAACCCGAACCCGAACCCTCACACCCTAACCTGAACCCTAAAACCCTGACCATGACCCTTACCCAGACCCAGACCCTGACTCTGACCTTAGACCCTAAACCCTAGACCCTGACCTAGACCATAATCCAGACCTTGACCTTTGCCCTGACCCATAATGCCTAACCCAGCTCTTGCCCATAGACCCAACCACAGCCCATACTCATGACATAAACATCCACTACTTCCCCAGACCCCTGTTCCCTAGCACTGACCCCTAACACCCTTTGCCTAACACTTACCACTGACTATTTTACTTTCACCCTGTCTCTACCCCTCATCCCTTAATCCTTTTTTCTTGGAATAAACTAAGACTATCTTGATGGAATAAAATCCCACAGAAACATCACAAAAACAATCAATTTGCCTATTAAATTCGATTCCTCCACTTACCTAAAGTACTACTTACCTTAATTTAACCACACAATAAAAAGATTATGCACCTTAAGCAAATGTCTCCACAGAAGATTTTATAATTTTTTAACATTTTAAACCAAACAATGTCTTAAATTTTAACATAAAACTAAATGGTATAATAAACAACAATATTACAGCAGGAGAAATCACATAATCTGATTCAACTGATAACAAGAAACTTTAAAAAACTCCACTCTTACTTCATGGTATAAACACTCTTGAAAATAGGGGTAGAAACAAATTATCTTAGTATGATACACAGCATTATAAGAAACAGTAAATAAAAATCTGGAATAAAGCCCAGAGGTTTCCTTTCAACACTTTTATTCACTATTTTCCTGGAACTTCCACAAAAAGCCAGGGTGAAAGACAGTAAAAGTATCAACAAATAAAATTGTTACACTAAAAACAAATCTATTCACCAATCAGATGACGTCATTATATATATATATATATATATATATATATATATATATCTTGAAATCATGAACAATTCATTAAGTAGCTCAACTTTTAAGCTGTAAGCAACTCAAATACTTCAGCAAGTAGACAATACAAATTGTCAATGTATCAGAATTTCTTTCTTGTACACAGTAACAATGAATAATATCAAGAATAATTTAACAGAATTATATTTTACATAATATCAATATTACTAGAATACTTAAGAATCAATTTTATCAAGGTGTAAGACTAGTAAATTGAAATGGAAAATACATTACCAAAAGAAATAAAATAAAACCTTAAAAAAAGAAGACATCCCATGTTGATAACAAAACTAAACATGGAAGGAGTGCCCAAAGCAATCTAGAGAGAAATAGACTGAAGCCAGTTTACTAGAAGATTTATCTGCTGACTGAAACTTCCTGTAGTGGAAGCCCACCAATCTACTAAGTATTTTCCTTAATTAAAGTGTTTGATTGGCTTCAATTGATGTAGTGCAAACTCTTGTAATCTGTATTTTCAGAAATGAAATTGTACTTCCTTAAACATTTGAAAACAGTTGGTGTGTACAACCTGAATCCATGCTTAAGCACTGATACCGTTGATATTAAGGCAGTAATCCTGTGACTGCTAGGATTAGTAATAATCAGAGTGTTGTTTTCTATGTTTAAAATCTCATTTTTTTTATAATTTATTGATAAAAATATAGGTAGTGCCTTGGAGGATTTTAGCCAGAAGTACAAATATATGTTGAATAATGCTGCAAGGAATATTAATGTTTGTAGGTTGATGTTAATGAATTTTGTTATATCTTGAGTTATTACTCATTTGAGGAAAAACCCTTATACTGGTGGCAGACCACCTAAGACAGTATGATGATGGGGATAAAAATTGTGATCAGAAGAGTTTTATTTTATGTGTGTGATAATGATACTGTTGCAGTCCATGCACAGGGCATAAATAGAAAGTTGACAGAGTTTTTGATACAAATTAGTGCATTTAGGGTTGTCATGATTGGATTACACATTGTAATAGCTTTTATTCATCTTATATGGACAGTTGATGAGCAGGCTATACATTTTGTAGTGGGTTTTGTTAGTCTGTCTCAGCTGCTGATGATACTTCATAATACAGCTTTGATGAATAGTATGTTTAGTGGGCAGTGAGATTTGGTGTAACACATAGGGGTGTACATTTGTCACATTAATAAGATTGGCTCTATTGTATGACGTATGCCCTGTATAAATTCAATCACTCAGAAAAGAAATGGGGGAAGTTCAATTTTATGTCTAGGGCTATTGTTAAAATGGTGGATGCTCTTAGATTAAAGAATTTTGTACTTGTTCATTGACTGGAGTATACTAGATTAATAATAATATCCAATATAAATAGTATTGATGTGGTGTTTTTTGTTAGAAAATACTTGTTGGTTGCTTCTATAACTTGTGCATTTAATTTTCTTTTAGAACGGAAATACTAGTACCATGTGAGCTTTTTATTAAAATAATGATTCCTGAGATAATGTTCAGTAGAATGACAGTAAAAATAGGGTTTACTAGTATACTAAACATATAAAACAATACTCTTAGGCTATGTGCCTGATAGTTTATTTAACAGACTATATTCACCATAGAATGTGGTATAATGTGGTAGCATGAACATTTTAAAATTCTTAGGGGTAGGATCAATTCCTATGATTCCAGGAACTGATTAGACCTCTTTTATTTACTATTTTAAAAGAACTATTTTGGGGGAGGGTATAGATCAGTGGTAAATTGTATGCTTAGACGATGATGATAATAATAATAATAACATATTAAATATTTTAAATGATTATAATAATAATAATAATAAATTTAAACATACATAAATAAACCTACTTACTTCCCCCCTAAAAGCAGAGCAAAACAAACAAACAAAAACTCTTTGGTCAGACATAATTCTTATGTTTGTAGTGGGAGGCCTGATGCACTGACAGGTACTGAAACATATACATAGAGCTAGTCTTTGTGCTAATTTTTTTCATAAATAAGGGATGTATAAAAAAGAAATCTAAAAAGAGAACATAAATCCAAAACATAAATAGATTCATAGACATAGAATAAAAACTTGTGGTTACCAAGGGAGAGAGTGATGGGAAGGGATAAACTGGGAGTTCAAAATTTGTAGATACTGACAGGCATATGCAGAATAGATAAACAAGATTGTACTGTATAGCACAGGGAAATATATACAAGATATTGTGGTAGTTCACAGGGAAAATAATGTAACAATGAATATATGTATATGTCCATGTATGTCTGAAAAATTTTGCTCTACACTGGAATTTGACACAACATTGTAAAATTACTATAACTCAATAAAAATGTTAAAAAATAAGAGATGTATAAGATGATCATCTCAAAATTGTGTGTAGGATATTCAAATTCATAGAAAGGATATTGTTAGGAGACATTTTTGATTAATAACATTGGCTGTATGTAATTTGGCTGTATATAATTCTGTTATCTAGGGATTTTGAAATGCCCTTAAAAATAGAATAATTTTGAAACCATTTATTATAGTGATACTGACATATTCAGGTATAAAGATCAGAGAAAATAGACCTGCTACATATTCTACATGGAAGGTATATACAAGTTTTGATTCTCCTGTTAAATCAAAATGGGGCTCTGTTGATTTCTGCTACAGAAGAGGTAAATATAAAAAAAATCTAGCTAGGGTTTGGGAGGGGAAAATTAATCATAGGTATTCTTGTTTAATAACTGAGAGTATAAATGATCCATTAATCAGTAGGAATGATAAACCAATAATTGCTAGTTTACTTTATTTGAGATTGTGCTCTTGCCCATAAAGCTCTGATTAGTGTGTATTTTTAATATTATACTCATCCAGATCAGAGCATGGAATAAGAAGCTAGGCTTCATACAGCCAGTAAAAGAAGTGTGCCTAAGTTTACATCAGTGGATAGTGGATAAGTTATGTTAAGAGGAACTGCTAATGTGAAAGCCATGGTTAAGGCCAGCATTGGTGCAATAATATACATAAATTGATGATATTTGGGCCTCTCTAAATTTCCAGAACCTAGGAATTCCCTTTAATTAATGTGAAAAGTGACACAGTGAGCAAACCTGTAATACTTAGTAAAAGAATGTAGATTATAAACCTGTTCTTAGGAAGAGGACTTAACCTTGAGGAAATAAAGATTTATGTTTGATGCAATTGTTGTGTTCTGCTACCGTAGCAAACTATGTTCTACACTAGGGTATGTATAAATTATTAAAATTTTACTGTATCACCAATTAATTTGATGGTGCTTTTATAAAGTGACCCTTAATTCTCTTGTCCTCTCATACTGGGACAAGTGTGTAATACATACAAACTTATTGGGATCAATCCAGTCTGAACTCATATCTCACAGAACTTTAATCATTAAATGAAGCATTTTCAGCAGTTACAACACTGGGATCTTCTGATCCAATTCTGAGGGTATAAAATCTATTGCTGAAATGAATTCTAAATTTGAATTGAGCTATTATTCTTAGAGTACTTTTTTCTGTAAATCAATGTATTGGATCAATACATGCTACAGCATTTTGAAAAGCTGGTCTAAATTTTAATCACTTGGAGCTTGTTATATTCATTGGGGCCACCACAACCAAAATTATTAACCCATTAAAAGCTATGCTATCCGTTAAGATTCAGTTATTTATTTTATAGATTAAACACATAAAGCACCAAAGGATCTTCTCATTTTATATGGCTCCCACCTCTTATTGGGAAGGTCAATTTCACTGATGAAAAGAGATAGTAAAAACCTTATGCCATTCTCCCAGCTGCTTATTTAGAAAACAAGTGATTATTCTCCATTTTCAGTGTCAGGAAACCATGGCCATTAAATATGTCCTTTGTTAGGCAGTGCCTCTAAGATTAGAAGTGATAGAGGTAACCATCCTGGTAAACATGCAGGACATGTGATTACAAAGTTCCTTTTCGTTTTACAAAGTCATTCCTTAAATGCAAACCTGTGTTGGACTAACAGTTTTTTAAAAATAATTAAGTATTGCTTAGGGTTTATTTTGCTGTTAACCATCAGTAAGTGATTCATACTGATATAAGCTTATGCAAGGATAAATATTTCTTGCTACCAATATGAATAGTATTGCTTTTACTAACTAATAGATTAGTCCAGTATTAAATTATGAGGTTTATTATTTTGCTATTGATATTGAGATGAATGTGTTCTTAACCTTGAATACTTTCTTAATTGGTGGCTGCTTTTAAGCAAACTACAGCATTGTTTATGCTTATTCTCTAGAGAAACTTATATCCTGCATCTACATACCTGTACCTTTTAAAATTATACTAAATTGTATTAACAGATTTGTTTTTAATTAATAATTAAAATTGAACTAAAATTATTTTCTGAACAACCTGTTATCATCAGACTTGTTGGGCTTATTACCTCTACTCATAAATCTTCTATTATACCATAGAGATGAATTTGTTCCAGTAAACTGTTCATAAATACATCCTCTGGTTTCAAGGTATTTAACTTATTTCATCTTTCCCTAATGGTACTTTATACTACTAGATTTAATTTTCTATCTTCAATATATTAAGTGTTAAACAAATCTCTAATTTACTTATGATAGTTGAATATGGTAGGAAGCCTGGTCTGGCTTTAGTTCAAATTTTTCATGAGGTATGGAATCTACTGGGTGTAAACCAGGTGCTTTTCTTTCAACTACACTTTAATGCATCAAAGCACACTCTCTGGTGTGCTCACCTTGTCATGAATCACCTCCTCGTTAATTACTTGTACTTGCTAATGGGCTATAAAAAGTTATCACTATTAGAGTAGAGTGATGGCATGAGTGTGCCTGCTTCATGTCCTGATTGTATTTGTCACACTTCTTAATTTACAACTATGTTCTCCTTTGGTATTTCTTAACAATTTTGTATATATTATTTTGTACTCAAGTTTTCCCTTGACTTGCCATCCAATAGTTTACACTTAGACCTGACATTTTTATATCTAATCATTATGATTATGACTGCTCCTTTTGTGGGTATTCTGAAGATGCTGTTACAGAGACAAACCACCAAAAAAAAAAAAACTGATAAAATAAATGAGTTTAGAAAAGTTGTATGATAAAATATCAATACAGAAAAATCAATTATTAAAATATACACAATATCACTAATTATCAGAGAAATGCAAACCAAAACTACAATGAGGTATCACCTCACACCAGTCAGAATGGCCATCATCCAAAAATCCGCAAATGACAAATGCTGGAGAGGCTGTGGAGAAATGGAACTCTCCTACACTGTTGGTGGGAATGCAGCTTGGTGCAGCCACTGTGGAAAATAGTATGTAGATTCCTCAAAAGACTAGGAATAGACTTATCATATGACCCAGGAATCCCACTCCTGGGGCTCTGTCCAGAAGGAATCCTACTTCAAAAAGACACTTGTGTCCCAATGTTTATAGCAGCAATATTTACAGTAGCCAAGACATAGAAACAGCCTAAATGTCCATCAACAGATGACTGGATAAATAAGAAGTGGTATAATTATACAATTGAATACTATTCAGCCATATAAATCGACAACATAACGTCATTTGCGCATCATGGATGCTCCTGGAGAATGTCATTCTAAGTGGAGTAAGCCAGAAGAAGAAAGAAAAATACCATATGAGATCACTTATATGTGGAACCTAAAACAAACAAACAAACAAACAGCATAAATACAAATCAGAAATAGACACATAGATATAGAATACAATCTTGTGGTTGCCAAGGGGGCAGACGGTGGGAAGGGATAGACTGGGATTTCAAAATTGTAGAATAGATAAACAAGATTATACTGTATATCACAGGGAAATAAATACAAGATCTTATGGTAGCTCACAGAGAGAAAAATTTGACAATGAGTATATATATATATATGTTCAGGTGTAACTGAAAAATTGTGCTCTTCACTGGAATTTGACACATTGTAAAATGATTATAAAGCAATAAAAATATTAAAAAAAGAAAAATGAGTTGACTTTCTATATGCTAATAAGTTCCAGAAAGTTAAATTACTAAAACAAACTTATTTCACAATTGTACCAAAAAATAACCAAAATGCCTAGAAATAAATTATAAAGGATATGAAAGGCCTGCACATGGAAACTTATAAAACAGTGATAAAGAAATTGATACAGGACACACATCCACAAAATTTGTGCTCATACATTAGAAGAACATTGGTATAACATTCATCAAGCAAAAGCAGTGTACACATTAATTGCAAACTCTATCAAATTCAAATAGCTTTTTTTTCATGGACACAAAAACCAAGAAATCCTAGCATTTGTGTAGAACAAAGAACCCGGAATAACCTAAATGATCCTAAGAAAGGAGAAAACAGCTAGAGGCAACTTTCTCACTGACTTCACAGAACATGATGAAGCTACAGTCACCTAAGCAGTGTGGTACTGGCACAAAAACAGGCACATGAACCAGAGTGATAGAATAGAGAGCACAGGAATAAACCCAGTTTATGTTGTCAGTTAATTCACAACAAAAGAGCTAAGGACACACAATGGGGAAAGAAATTATCCTCAATAAATGGTGCCAAGAACACCGGAAACCATATCCCCCCAAAATGACACGAGACACTGTCAACATCACACACAAAATTAAGAGTAAACTCCACAAGTTCCCATATAAAGCCCCTTCTCTGCTGGATCCTCTGAAAATGGAAACCCTTGGCTGTAACCACTTGGAGAAAGCTTCTGCCCACTTTTTCCACATCTTTTACTCTCATGATGTTGCCTCCTGTTGGTTCCTGAAGAAGTCTGGCTCCTGCCTGTGTGTACTTACCTGAGCATTGTCCTGAAGTTGAAACCACGACGGGTCCTGAAGAGGCCCAGCCTCCACTAGCTCCACAAGGAGCGAAACCCCTCAGTGAGAAACGTGCACCTCAAGGGTCAGAGAGTGGGCATGGAGCCACCTTCTGACCAGCTGGGAACTGCAGGTGCAACCACTCAGTGTTTACCAAGTGTACTCTAAATTGTCCATACAATTATAAAAATGCACATCTATAAATATTCTAAAGGAAAACATGTAAGAAAATCTACATAACCTTGTCTAAGTGATGAACTTTTTAAAAAAAATCCCCAAATCTATCCACAAAAGTAAAATTTGTATCATGGAATTAAAAAAAAAATAAAAATTTAAACATTGTTTATGATCTTATTCAGAAAACCTAAAGACAAACCACACACTGAGAAAAATAAATCTAGACAACACATACCTGATTAAGGATTTGGACACAATTACATCAAAAATTTTATAACAAACAAACCATATAAAAACTGGCAAAGATCTTAACAAACACCTTTCCAAAGAAAATCATATAACATTAAGGAATTACAAACTAAAATGATGATATAGAAATGCACACTTATTAGAACCACTAAACTCCAAAGAAATGACATTACCTGTGATTTATAGAGAATGAAGAAAAACAGGAACTCTCCCTCACTGCTGGAGGAATCCATGTGTGGCTACTTTGAAAGACAATTTGGCAGTTTTTTCCAAAGCTATTCAAAGTTCACCTGAGGACCCAACAGTGTGTCTTTAGTATTTAGACAACTGCTTTGAAAGTGTCTAAACAAAACCTAGCCTGCAATTATGCACAACAACTCTACTCATAATGCCTAAAATCTTTAAAATATGAGGATATCCTTCCATGCATGAATACAGAAGATAATTAGGGTATACCCTTGTGAAGGATGGCAAATTACACTCTAACATAGATCTCTTTAGCTTGAAGATTACAATGGACAGATTTCTTAAAAAAGAACCATGAGATTCTCTGAAACCCAAGTCAATTTTGCCTTTTTGAGGCAATTTTATATTTATAATGGAAATCTCCATTTGAAAGGTTGTGTCCCCCTCTGTGCCAGGAATAGAAAAATGACTAAATCTCAAACAAAAACAACAACAACAACAACAACAACAACAACAACAACAACAAAACACTCTTTTTAATGGAGAAGGCTAAGATTTAAATCTGTACAATGAACATACCCTTCGTTTCTTTTGGTTTTAGGTGAAGATGGTATTTCAAGTGATGTCTTGGGCCATTTCAGGGAATTACTCAATTTTCTTGGTATCTCCCATGCTTAAAGGAGGTACGCATGTTACTAAGTTTGTTTATACAATTATCTATAGACAGCTAATACCACAAAAGTGTGTACTTAAAATGATTTAAATGTTATGATTTAAAATGATTTAAGTGTCATATTATGTATTTTTAATCACAATCAAAATAATCAGGAATGTAGTACTGATACAATGCATGATAGTAATACACACTAAAAAGATCCCTAGTGAAAAAAACCATAAAGAAAAGTTCTCCCAGATTAAGTGATTATCGTGTATGTTTTAAACCCATCAAGGTTGTAAAAAGGAGAGAATTCTAGAAAAAGAAAAAAAAAAGAAAACAAGCAGTTAGACCTACTGGTGAAAGTTGAAGTGAGCCTATGGATTAAATAATAATGTGGAAAGCATATCACTTCCTCATTTGCACATTATATGGCGGTTCTTCAGGAGAGTGTCCCTGCTTTGGGGAAAGCAGACTACAGAATTTGGTGCAAAGTGCCAACTATGAGGACTTTTTATCATTAAAAAAATTATTGGAAAGTCCAATATTTTCAAAGCAACCATATCAATACCATGGCAGAAAAGTGGATAAGACAGATATTAAATGTTGATATAGAGGCCAATACTTATCCAGACCAAGGTCATCTAAAGTTGTGATGATAATTGCCCTTGTAGAAATCCACTTGCTATTAAGAGGTACTGTGGGAGGAGTATACAAGTAGCCATCAAGGTTAAACAGTATCTAAATATCCTTATTGTCTTGCATCAGAGGTGCAGATGTACTGTCATTCTGTCTAAGCATCATCCATGTGAGTTCCTGCCTGGGTCCCCAAGCCATGCATCCACATGTCTATGCAAGTAACTGTCTCACTCCCAACAACACAGCACTGCCAGTAGCTCCTAGACCAGTCAAAGAGAAACAGAAAGTGATGTGATATAGTCAGTGGTAGTGGTTTGGAAGAGGCTGGTTTGGCCGTGTGTCATCTTCCTAGGTTTGCAGGCCTCTGTGAGTGAGTGAGGAAGCCTGATATCTGGGTACATGTCAAGGTGACCTCAGCTGGGCTGAGAGTGTGGGGCATTGGTGAAGGTTATAACAGACTTTTCAGGGGTACTTCTGCCTACACTTGTGCAACATGGTCTGTTCATCCCCAGCACAGATTAGAGAACAACACAGTTCCCACAGGTGCTGCACAAGGCCAAACCTAAGGTGTAATGGCTTACTTACCCTGCCATCATGTGGTAACTCAAAACCATCATCCATCCAGTAATGTGTGAATTTTCCCTGAGAAAAGTTCTTTACAGAATTCAATATAAATTCAATGTAGATTTTATAGAAATTCAATTATAGTGAAGTAGAAATCCACATATACAAATATATCCCATGCATGCAATAATAATTTTGCCATCATATGTTTCCTAACATAAACAGCTATAATGTAGTTTCTTTAAAGGTTAATTGAAATGAAGAGAGAAGTTGTAAGATCTTAAGCTCCTATAGAGAGACAATTTCACAGCAAAAAATTTGGATGTATGTGGTTTATTTGGGAAGTGATGACAGGAATCCAGAGAGGTGTAGATGGCAAAAAGGGACAGTAAGACAGGGAAAATGGAAAAGTCAAGAAAGGCGAGTTATGGGACTGGTTCCCCTTCTGGGAAATGAGGTCAATCCCAAAATGGATATTCTGAAGAACTACATAGAATGCACTTCAGAAGTATCCCTTTGAAGGGCAATGTGGAGATTTATCCAACAACTCACATTTCCCATTGATTGAGAGTTTTTGTAGATGTCTTTAACACCCCTAAACTTTCAGGCTGTGCTTGTGCAAAATGAGCTGCCTTTCACAGTTTAAAGAAAAGCCTGAGACAGAATAGATGAAAGGCACTCGAGGCAGGACATAGACGTAAGCTTACTGGTACCAGGAATGCTCTGCTACAGTACATTGAGAAAAGAGGCAAGAGGATGAGCAATGAGAATTGGAAATAACTGAAGCCTAAGAATTGGGAAATAGAGAGACCAAATATGAATAATACTTTCAGACAAAGCCTTGTACTGAAAATAATTTAAGCTTCTGGATTAAGGAAATGTATCTTTTCAAAAGCAATAAAAATGTTAAACTAGTACTGAATGACATCATTAGGCCAAATTTCAAGGGAAAGTGGGAACTCAGTGAGGTAAGTGGAGCATGGAAGCTGTTGTTAAACAAAGGAATGTGCCATCAATTTTGAAGGTGTGAGATAAGGGGACAGAGTTCAAAGCCAGAGCTCACCCAAAGAGTCTATGGGGATGCATTGTACTTGATGACTATAGTTAATAATACTGTATCATATATTTGAAAGTTGCTAAGAGAGTAGATATTAAACGTTCTCATCATAGGAAAAAATATATATAGCTATTTGTGGCAATGTATGTTAACTAGACTTATTGTGATCATTTGCATCAAATATATAAATATGATATATATATATGTATATGTATATATATATATATATATATATATATGTATATAATACATCTATTTCAAATCCATGATTTTGTGCACCTTAAAGTAATATAATATTATATGCCAGTTATATCTCAATTTAAAAATAATGTAAAAATGCATGAACTAAAATATCAAAGGAGAAAAGGAGAAAAAGAAAGGTAAAGGACTTAGGTTTTAATAACATGATATTAACCAATTATTGGAAATAAAAGCAATATAAAATGGGATGTATAATTCTATAGTCTTGCCTCTCAAGAACACTGAAGATTAATGCAATGACAACACAGTTCCATTCAACACAAAATGTGATGAAGCTTCAATGGCAAAGTGTCTTTATTAATGAAGAAATATGTTTTGCTTGAACATTCAAAATTCCAAGCTTGAAATTCCCATAGTAGAGCCCTAGTAAAGCATTCTTGCTGCAGTTTGAGGGGCTTAAACTTTCACTTCAAAAAATAACTTCAGATCGGAATACTCCCTAAACTATATGAGGCAAATGAATAACTGTGCATTGTTTGGTTTTTTCAGCTTAAAGGGAATAGATGCTATCTCATCTCTCCTGAAAATTATCCATTATTTCACACCTCCTAGAGTCGTTAATTATAATTCCAGCATTATTTGATAATAAAACTAGAATGGGTTTTATTATACATAAAACTATATGTTATATTAGAAAATATAATAACAGTATAATATATATTAATCACTTATTGTATTCCTGGAACTGTGCTAAACTTGCTCAATGTTAATAAATTAAATGTGATCACTATACACCTTGTGTGATTCTCAATGTGATTGTGCTATTTGTCAATTCATTGACTTCCCAACTCCAAGTCTACTCTTTATTCTCTATTCTGAAAAAATAGAGCTTAACTCCTCAAGTATTTTTCCTTGGCAAAATTGCAAAGTTCAGCTTTGTCAGTAGAAGGTGTTAGGAGGACAGACACAGTCTAGTGGGAGACCTCCTTTAGATATTGAAAGAATAAACTAGTTATTCTTATCATTTTCTGTACATAAACATCAACAGGGATGCTCTTAAAAATGCTCACACTTGACGTTTGGACCATCACCAGAGTGTCTGATTTAACAGAGCTGGACTTGGAGCTAAGCATGAGTGTTTTTTAAGGCCTCCTCCCCAAGTGATTTTAATTGCAAGCCAAGGATGAAAACAACTGGAGTACACCTACAAAGAAAGTGTGAACTTGAAGGGAATCTGCCTTCCCTCACTCCCAATGCATTATATTCAATATTGATTTGATACAGTATGGAAAGGAGAGAGAAGAGTAGCAAAAAAAGATTCATGGCTATCATATTTATTTGCAGCCAGGGGTTTGTTTTTAAGTGTATGTTTTGTTATTATTCAAATATGGTGAGGCCAACAGATAAGGAGATGATTGTCATGGAAAAGATGGTTTGTTATTCACAGCTCCCAAGAGGAGAGGGCATGCCATGACAATGTGGGGCAACACAAGAAAGTACCAGGGTCAGTAAGGAGCAGAGTGAGCAAGGTGAAACCTGGGCAAGAGCTTTATTGTGGCTGCTGCTGGAAGGGGAAAGGGAAGGGGTGAAGCAAAGTAGTCAGGTTAAAATTGATTAGTTTGAATAAATTCAGCAGGCTGTATGGTATGGGGGTGTTCATAGTTGACTGATATCTGATCCTCAGGTGATTAGAGCAGTTGGATAGTGGCCCAGAGTGTGAAGGCTGATAGAGGAGGTGGCTGGAATATAGCCTATTGATTGGTTGGTTTTTTACAAAAGGCACACTTGCAAGGAAGTCCTTTACTATTTCTAAGAATTGGCTAACCCCAGATTGATCAGTTTCTTCAGGGACTGCAATGTCCCAAGATGCCAAACCATTAAATACAGAAGCTAGTAAATATAGTTACTACAGGGTTGCATCTCTTGGATGGTCCAGGAACTCAAGCCAAAATTTTGGCTTAGGATGACTCTGGACTGGTAATATCCACAGGCACCTTAAAGAATTAAATATGAATCCTTCACAATGGAAGATAATTTTACCCTATTCATCTTACAATTCCAACAAGAAATTTTAAAAGAAATTAAATAGCAATAACAATTTAAAAATTGCCAAGCTCAAAAGGAAACAATGAGTAAACACCCTTCCAAAATAAAAAACATTAATAAAGTGACTAAAAAAATTTAAATGTTGAAAATTATTGAATACAGATTACAAACTCATAAGCTTTCTCTGTTTAAACAAATAAAAGACAAACTTTAAAATATTTGCAAGTAAGAGAAAATTATATAGTGACAGCAAATTTCAAAAGGAATGGAAAAGTCTTTAAATGAAAAATGGAAGAGCTGAAATTAAAAACCCAAAATATATTATTAAAAGCAGATTAGAGACATCTGACAAGAGAACTGCTGTTCTGGGAGACAAATCAGAATACAATATCCTGAGTGCAACACAGAAGAGGAAGTAGGAGGAAAAGAAGAAGATATGGAAGAGAACTGAGGCATTTTAGAGGATAAGGCAAGAAAATCTTAACTATATGAAATGGGTGTTCCAGAACCAAATTGAGATTAATGCAGAAGAAGTTTTAAAGAAATATCAACAACCAGAAAGAAATTAACAAAATGGCAATAATTGCATACCTATCAATAATTACTCTAAATGTAGATGGACTAAATTCTCCAAACAGAAGACATAGAGTGACTGAACATATGAAAAACAAGATCGATATATATGTTGCCTACAAAAGCCTCACTTTGGATCAAGATACACACTGACTGAAAGTGAAGGAATGGCAAAATATATCCTATGCAAAGGGAGACAAAAAGAAAGCTGGGGTAGCAATACTTACATCAAACAAAATAGATTTAAAACAGAGACTGTAAAAAGAGACAAAGAAGAGCATTACATAATGATAAAGGGATCAATTTAACAAGAGGATATAACAATTTTATGGGGGAAAGGTATAGTTCAAGTGGTAGAGTTCTTGCTTAGCATGCATGAGGTCCTGGGTTCAATCCCCAGTAGCTCCTCTAAAAATAGACAAACCCAATTACCTTGCCCCCAAGATTAAATAATTAAATCATACAATAATAAATAAAATATTTTTTAAAAGAGTACATAAGACTTGTAAATATCTATGCATCCAACATAGGAGTACCTAAATACACAAAGCAAATATTAAGAGACACAAAGGGAGACAGTAAGATAATAATAGTAATGACAATAATACAATAATATTTGAGGACTTTAACACCTCACTTACATCAATGGCTAGATCACAGAAAATCAGAAAGGAAACAATGACCTTAAACAGTACTTTAGACCAGATGAACATAATAGATAAACACAGAACATTCCACCCAGAAGCAGCAGATACATATTCCTTTCAAATGCACATAAAGCATTATACAAGATAGATCACATGTGAGGCCACAAAACAAAACTCAATAAATTTAAGAAGAGTGAAATTATATTAAGCATATTTTCTGACCAAAACGGTATAAAATTAGAAATCAATTATAATAAGAAAACTGGAAAAAAAAAAGCCACAAACACATGGAGGCTAAAGATCAAGGTTCTAAAAAAGTAAATGGGTCAACAAAGATATCAAAGAGGAAATTAAAAAATACCTTGAAACAAATTAAAATAGAAATAGAGCATTCCAAAATCTGTAGGACACAGCAAAAATCATTCTAAGACAAAAATGTATAGTTATAAAGGCCTATCTTGGGAAACAAGAAAGCAAATAAACAATCTAACCTTACACCAAAAGAAACTAAAGCAAACAAACAAATAAACAAAGAAACCCCAAAGTGAGTAGAAGGAAGGAAATACTAGAACAGTATGAGGGGAGGAGGAGAGAGAGAGAAGGGACAGAAAGTTTATTAGAAAGAAATAATGGTTGAAATCTTCCCAAATTTATGGAGGGAAATAAATATCCATATTGATACAGCATAATCCAAAGGGAATGGTTTTAAACTCGACACTGAGACACATCATAAGCAATTGTCAAATCAAAGATGAAGACAGACTTTACAAAGAGTCATTAAAAAAAATAACTTGTCACATACAAGAGAACCCATAACTATGAGAGAATTTCCTTTTTTTAACGTTTTTATTAATTTATAATCACTTTACAATGTTGCGTCAAATTTTAGTGTAGAGCATAATTTTTCAGTTATACATGAACATATATATATTCATTGTCACATATATTTTTCTGTGAGCTACCATAAGACCTTGTATTTAATTCTCCATGCTATACAGTATAATCTTGTTTATCAGTTCTACAATTTTGAAATCCCAGTCTATCCCTTCCCACCCTCCACCCCCTTGGCAATCACAAGCTTGAATTCTATGTCTATAAGTCTATTTCTGTTTTGTATTTATGCTTTTTTTTTTGTTAGTTTTTATTTTTAGATTCCACATATGAGCGAACTCATAGGGTATTTTTCTTTCTCATTCTAGCTTACTTCACTTAGAATGACATTCTCCAGGAACATACATGTTGCTGCAAATGGCATTATGTTGTTGGTTTTTATGGCTGAATAGTATTCCATTGTATAACTATACCACTTCTTATTTATCCAGTCATCTGTTGATGGACATTTAGGCTGTTTCCATGTCTTGGCTATTGTAAATAGTGCTGCTATGAACATTGGGGTGAAGGTGTCATTCTGAAGTAGGGCTCCTTCTCTATATATGCCCAGGAGTGGGGTTCCTGGGTCATATATTAAGTCTGTCCCTAGTCTTTTGAGAAATCTCCATACTGTTTTCCACAGTGGCTGCACCAAACTGCATTCCCACCAGCAGTGAAGGAGGGTTCCCTTTTCTTGACAGCCTCTCCAGCACTTGTCATTTGTGGATTTTTAAATTATGGCCATTCTGACTGATGTGAGGTGAAACCTCATTGTAGTTTTGATTTGCATTTCTCTGATAATTAGTGATATTGAGCATTTTTTCATCTGCCTATTGATCATTTGTATGTCTTCCTTGGAGAATTGCTTGTTTAGCTCTTCTGCCCATTTTTGGATTGGGTTTTTTCTTTTATTAAGTCATATGAGCTCCTTATATATTCTGGAGATCAAGCCTTTGTCAGTTTCATTTACAAACATTTTCTCCCATTCCATAGGTTGTCTTTCTGTTTTACTTATTGTTTCCTCTGCTGTGCAGAAGCTTGTAAGTTTCATTAGGTCCCATTTATTTATTCTTGCCTTTACTTCTATTGCTTGAGTAGACTATTCTAGGAGAACATTCTTGAGATGTATGTCAGATAATATTTTGCCTATATTTTCTTCCAGGAGGTTTATTGTATCTTGTCTTATGTTTAAGTCTTTGATCCATTTTGAGTTTATTATTGTGTATGGTGTAAGGGAGTGTTCTAGCTTCATTGCTTTACATGTTCTGTCCAGTTTCCTCCATACCATTTGCTGAAGAGTCTGTCTTTATTCCATTGTATACTCTTGCCTCCTTTGTTGAAGATGAGTTGATCAAAAGTTTGTGGGTTCACTCATACCAGTCATTCTCAAACTCTTCCAGAAGACTGAAAAGGAGGGAATACTCCCAAACTCATTCTATGAAGCCATCATCATCCTGCTACCAAAACCAGGCAAAGACACTACCAAAAAAGAAAATTATATGCCAGTATCACTGATGAACGTACATGCCAAAGTCCTCACCAAAATATTAGCAAATAGAATCCAACAACACATAAAAAAGATTATACATCATGACCAAGTGGCGTTCATCCCAGGGACACAAGGATGGTTCAACATATGCAAATCAATTAATGTAATACATCACAACAACAAGAGAAAGGACAAAAACCACATGCTCATCTCAATAGATGTGGAAAAACATTTGATAAAATTCAACACCCATTTGTGATAAAAATTCTTACCAAAGTGGATATAGATGGAACATATCTCAACATAGTAAAAGCTATATATGACAAACCTACAGCCAGCATACTACTCAATGGTGAAAAACTCAGCAGCTTCCCACTAAAATCTGGGAGAAGACAAGGATGCCCAATATCACCACTCATATTCAACATCGTCTTGGAAGTCCTAGACACAGCAATCAAGCAAGAGAGAGAAAAGGGATCCAAATTGGAAGAGAAGAGGTAAAAGTGTCACTATATGCCAACGACATGTTACTATATATAGAAGACCCTAAAAGGTCCACACAAAAACTACCAGATCTGTTTAAAGAATTCAGCAAGGTAGCAGGTCACAAAGTTAATGTTCAAAAATCAGTTGCATTCCTTTACACTAATGATGAATCAACAGAAAAAGAAAGTAAAGAAACCATCCCCTTTAAAATAGCACCCAAAATAAAAAAATACCTAGGAATAAATCTAACCAAGGAGGTGAAAAAATTATACAGAAAACTATGAAACACTGCTGAAGGAAATTAAAGAAGACTTTAAAAAATGGAAAGATATCCCATGTTCTTGGATTGGAAGAATCAATATTGTTAAAATGGTCACACTACCCAAGGCAGTGTACAGATTTCATGCAATCCCTATCAAATTACCCAGGACATATTTAACAGAACTAGAACAAATCATTATAAAATTATATGGAACCATCAAAGACCAAGAATTACCAAAGCATTACTGAAGAGAAAGAAAGAGGCTGGAGAAATAACTCTCCCAGACTTCAGACAATACTACAGAGCTACAGTCATCAAGACAGCATTGTATTGGTACAAAAACAGACATATGGACCAATGGAACAGGATAGTGAGCCCAGAAATGAGAGAATTTCTCAGCATAAATCTTATAGGCTAGAAAGGAGTAGAATGATATACTCAAAATGCTGATAGAAGAAAAACTGTAAAATAAGACTACTATATCCCACAAAATTGGTATTCAAAAGTGAAGGAGAGATAAAGACATTCTCAGACAAACAAAAGCTGAAGGAGTTCATCACCAAGAAATATTAAAGGGAGTTATTCAAGTTGAAAAGAAAAGACACTAAATAGCAACAGGAAAGTATACCAAAGTATAAAACTCACTGATAAATATAAATATATAAACAAATATGGAATATTGTACACTGTGATAGTAGTGTGTAAATCACAGCTTATTTTGGTATAAGAGTTAAAAGACAAAAGTGTTAAAAATAAACATAAGTATAAAAAGTTATGAATGGATGCACAATATAAAAATATGTAAAATGTGACAACAAATATAAAGTTGGTGAAGTAAAAGAGTAGAGTTTTTGTATGTGATTGAAGTCAAGTTATTGTCAGTTTAAAAAGAGACATAACTCTAAGATATTTTATGCAAGCCTCATGGTAACCACATGACATGAAAATACCAACAGAGAAGAAAAAAGAAAAAGAGAAAACAATCAAAAAGTAGCAAAAATCAACAAAACACAAAGGAAGACAGCAAGAAAGGAAAAGAGGAACAAAGAACTATAAGATAGACAAAGCTATAAACAGTTAATGTCCAGCAACAAATGAGTAGATTAAGAAAATGTGGTCTAATCATACAATGGAATATTACTCGGCTTTAAAAAGGTAAGGAATTCCCACCATTTAACACAACATGAATGAAACCGGAAGACGTTATATAAGCGAATTAAGTTGGTCACAGAGGACAAATACTGCATGATTCTACTTACATGAGGTGCCTAAATATTGTCAAAGTCATAGATGTAGTGAATAAAATGCTGGTTGCCAGGAGCTATGAAGAGGATGGAAGGGAGATTGGTAGCTCATTAGGTTGTCAGTTGCACAAGATGTGTATGTTCTAGAGAGCTGCAATATGGTACTATGCCTACAGTTAACAATATTGCACTACACACTTAAAAACTTGTTAAGATATATAAAATAGATAAACAAGTTTATAATGTATAACAGAGGAAACTATATTCAGTATCTTGTAGTAACATAAAGAAAAAGATATGAAAATGTATATATGTATGTTTATATGACTGAAACATTATTCTGTGTATCAGAAATGGATGCAACATTGTAAACTGACTAAACTTTAATAAAAATTAAATTAAAAAGTGTGTGTGTATACATATTATATATATATAAATATATATAAATATATGTAATATATATATATATATATAGCAGTTTGGCCCACTAAAATGTTTTTGAAGCAACAGTACTGCAGAAATAATGAATAAATGCAACACCCAGATTTTTGTTTTCAAATTTTTGTTCACTTAAAAAAATGTAGCAAACAATGTTCCTTAGAGAAATCACAGATTGATTGCAGGTGTAGGGGAAAAACACAACATGTGGCTATGATATAGTTTGGTGCCAGAAAACAAAAGTACACTCAAAGATTAATGAGGTCATATCAAATAGGTCATATCAAATATGCCAAATGGAAATATCATGGGCAAGTTTGGGATAATTTTAATATCAAAAAGACTCATGACTATAAGTGATTATATTCACATAACCTAAGCCGGTATCCAGATATAACTTCAGTAATAGGAAACATAGGGAAAGAAAAACAAGATAAAAGACACCATGAGAAAATAAACAGGTGGGATATTCTATATGAAAACTAGTTTCTTTTAAAATTCAACGCTGTTTTTAAAATGAATAACACATTAAAAACACATAATGATACTTCTAGGTTTATATAAACCGATATAACAAATAAATATAGGACATGATACTTGGTTTGACCCTGATTCAAAGATATAAATAAATGATAGAGCTAAAAAAGTATGTTAGACACAATTGGGGAAATTCAAATATTGGCTATCAGGTTATATTAGAGAATTATTAATTACCATTCTTTCCCAGTTACACTAATAACAAATGTTTATTTATGAAAAGATACTTATTCTTGGGAGATGCATGCTGAAATACTTAGGGGTATTGTGAAGTGTCATGAAACAAGTTTTAAATGGTTCATCGAAAAAAGTATGTAGAGAGAGAAAGTAAACGTGACAAAATATTAACAAATTTTAAATCTTAATGGAATGTATATGGGTGTTCATTGCACTATCTTTTCCACTTTTCTGTATGTTTAAAATGTATCAATTTAATGTTTGGAGAGAGAAAAGAACTGTCCAAGTGTAGAAAGGCATTCTTGCAATGCTGTTAAAAATATTATAACTCAGGGTACAACCTAAATGCACTGCAAAAATAAATCACTTAAACACATTTAGTACAGTTGGTCCAGCCACAGAATGAATTCAGCCAATCAGTGAACAGTTACCATCCAGGCAAATTCTTGGCATCAATACTACCCTAAGCCCTGAGGACAGAGTGATAAAGAAAATAGAGACGGCTTCTGCTCTCAGGGGAGAGCCAAAAATAAGCCAACAAATTAATGAACAAATTCATTACCAATAGGACTGGTGCTTAGCATGAAGAAAATAATAAATGACAGAGGAGATTCCTTAGATTGAGGGAGAGGGAAGATTACATTTGGGTGGCAGTATTTGAGCTGAGGCTTGAGTGACAACAAGGAGCTTCCACGGGGGACACCTCTTAAATCTTCCCATCCTCACAATTGATAGCAGAGTGTAAAGGCACTGATGTGAGCATGAGGACGGCTACACAGGTGAAAAAGGTGAGCATGGCTGAGGAACATGTTTGCAATTATGGTGCTTTGTGAGAAGAGGGGTCTAGAACATCTTCTCTAATAGGATACAACTCTTCAAAGATACATGTACACACAGGATGATACAATGCAAACCACCAACAGCTTGTCACTGTGTTGACATCACAGGAGACCTTTCTCTTTCTCTCACTATCTGTTTTTCCCAATGTACAAATGAACATGTGACTTTTATATAGATATAGATATAGACATATATAGATATAGATATAGATATAGATATAGATATAGATATAGATATAGATATAGATATTTTAAAGGCTTATGCACCCTCCTGGAGGGAAAAAAAGAGTAGCAGAAATAGCTCAGTAACTCCCTAGCACTCTGAATGCAGTTCAATCTGGACACTTGAGAAGGACCATTCTGATCCCAACTAGTCACAAACCAGGAGCTGCACACTGCCTGTCCAAAGGCATCCACTCTTTGCAGGGAACAGCTTCATACATTTGTGAAATGCTTTGCTTTCTTCCTTGACTCTAAACCTTGGGACTAGGACAGAAAATAGGGGAAACTTCTCATAAGCTACCAACAACAGAAGACTAGCTGAGCCTAAACAAACAAACAAAGCAATTAATTAATTTTTTAACATTTTTATTGATTTATAATCATTTTAAAATGTTGTATAAAATTCCAGTGTTCAGCACAATTTTTCAGTCATACATGGACATACACACACTCATTGTCACATTTTTTTCTCTGTGAGCTACCATAACATTTTGTGTACATTTCCCTGTGCTATACAGTATAATCTTGTTTATCTATTGTACAATTTTGAAATCCCAGTCTATCCCTTCCCACCCTCCTCCTTCCTGGTTAATCTTTCTGAAGTGTGGCTATGTCAGATTCAGCATCCTGGTTACTGCCACGGAGGAAAGCAACCTACCAGTTGCTCGTTAGTGGGAGCCTGATGATTGGCTGCTCAGCCACAGATATCCACAAGAGGGCAGCAGAGGAGTTTGCTTGCTCAAACACAATCCCGTATGCCCTATCCTCCAGGGCCTCCATTCTTCCCTCTTCACCCTCTCTTTTAGATCCCCCCTCAAAATGATCTCCTGCTTTTCAGCTTACTGTGGAGAATAAATCTGTTGGATCTCCACCTTCTGTAGACAATGCTCAAACCACTCCTGCTACCTACTCCCAACCATAAACAAACTGAGAAAGTAGCATTTAAACCTTTGTCTTCAATTAAATTGCATGGCGAATGATTTCCCCAAGTTCCAAAAGGAAAGAGGGAAACTATGCAAAAAGTCAAGAAGCCTTGGCTGATTACTCTCTGAGATTCCCCCAACTTATATCAATTTATCCACTTATTTGTGGTAATACTTTTCTTTGGTTTTAGAAAGCTAAATGGACCACTATCTTGGAAGACCTGGAGGGGTCTCAAATTACTGCTGAGTTCAATCAGAAAGTAAGAGTTAGAGAAAAAGGGTTAGAAGCCATTCTAAGTTTTATCTTGTTAAAATCGTTTGGTCATGTGTTCAAAATTGTAAACAACTGAAGGATGAAATGTGGCAAATTAACACCAGCAATTAGAAACTATTTGGAAAGATCAGTCAAGGCTTGAACTGAAATACAAAAGTAGCCTTTGCTCTAGCTGCAGCTTTCTGAATGATATAAGACTTGAGATTTATGACAGAAAAAAGTCTACTGTTAAAATGCTGAGATGCCTGAATTTCAGACATCAGCTCAGCATTGTGAGGGTAACGTTTCCAAAAAATAGAAAATTCACTATCAAATCACATGGCTTTACAACTAAAACAATTACAAAAATCTGAACAAAGACAGGACCCCAAATTAAGGGCTTCAATTGAACAGAAAATTTGCTGGCATTACAAAGAAAAAGTTCACTGGATTTTGGACTGTCTAGACTCCAAATAGAAAGAAAAGCCTCCAAAACACACAGGAGGAATACTAACTTAGCTCTGAGGAAGCAAGCATTCTTTGACCACAGTTCCCACTAAATTCACAGGGTGAGGTTACCCTTATGAGTTGAAGGGCACCCTAACATATTTCTCTTTAATTTTGGAGTGACATATTTCACTTTTAACACTGCTTCCTTTTCTGGCACCTTCTTCAAAGTCACCAAACTGACAGTGGTGGGTTTTGATAATTTCCGTCATATTTTGCCTCCCAGTCCCTCAGTACATCTATAAGATCCCTTCTGTGTCAACATAATTTTCCTCTTAGACCAACTACTCCAATAACTTCATGGATTGGGGTATTATACTTCATTGTGATACTGCAGGACTCCTTTCACAGGTCTCCTATTCATTTCATTCACTTTTGTTTCCTCTAATGGCTTTACCAGACTTCCTTAAGCTTCTCTGTCCTCTTCAACCTAGTACCAATCTTACTGTGGACTTAAGTCATTTAGTGGACAGGACTTCTCTTCTTTATAGACAAGGAATTTAAATGAAATTGGGCATGTATGAGGTGGAGAACCCCATAATAGAATGCTATGATAAGGAGAAGTAGTTCTGTCCATGCTCACCCCCCCAAGATCCCCCAATATAACATAACACAAGAGAAATTTGATGGGTGCTGTCTAATAGTTCAAGAATTATTAGATAAGGTACTCCTGGTTCCTACTTCTATCCCATGCAGCACTTTCATTCTGGCTATTTAAAAGCCGAATGGAAAGGATACTGGCTATTACAAGACTGGAGATACTACCATATTCCCCTTCAAATCTAATAGAACTCTATCCTGAGGTCTATTTAAATGTTCCCATAACTGTATACTTCAACCCTCAATCCACCCTTATCAGACTTTCCCCTTCCCTCTCTAGCCCTTAAACTCTCTATAATCACTCAGCTTTAGGCTTCTTTTGCCCTTCTGGGGCTCTTTGGAAATGTAGGGGCCCTAAAAGCAACTACCACATGTGGAAAATTTTATTGGAAACAGAGTGGATATTTTATCCACTCAGATGAATTTGAAAAATACCCAGATAGCTGCTTGGTGTCTTCCTATTCCCCATTCCAAAATTGAGTTTACAGTCACCTTGACACGTATCCAGATGTCAGGCTTCCTCCCTCACTCACAGAGGCCTGCAGACCTGGGCAGATGTCACACACCAAACCAGCCTCTTCCTCACTACCACTGAGTGTATTCCATCACGTTTTCTTTCTCTTTGGCTGATCTAGGAGCTACTGGCAGTGCTATGTTGTTGGGAGTGAGACAGTTACTGGCATAGACGTGTGGATGCATGGCTTGGGGACCAGGCAGGAACCCATGTGGATGATGCATAGACACATGGACAGTACACAGATTCCTTTTCTGCATCTCTGCTCCAAGACAATGAGGTTAGTTAGACACTGTTTAACCCAAATGGCACTAGAAGCAGACACTCAGCCTGAGATTCTGGACTTGGACAATTTTACGTGGCTTGTAAGACAATGATACATATATGAGCTGATGACAACCCCTGGTATATCGTAGCACCACATTTACTTAAACCAGGATGACTTCCCATTGTCCACCTTTGTAAACAATGTCTTACTGGAACATAGTTATGCCCATTTGTTTACCTATTGCAGGGATGCTTTCACTGAATAGTTGTGACAGAGACCCTATATCTCAAAAAGCCTAAAATATTTACTATCTGGCCTTTTATGAAGAAGTTCCCATAGACACAGAGAATGCTGAGGAAGGTGGAGAAGAGGAGGAAGGAAGAGTACTCCCTATACCCTCACAGTCTGGCTTCCTTGGACATCTCCCTGCTGCACTTCTCATCTTTCCCTTATACGCTGCTCCATTTTCTTTCTCACAAATGTGTGCACCCAGTCACTTTCTTATCTGGCCAAATACATCCCTTTGGAACTGGTCCAATTGGCTAAATTCCTGTGGAAAGATGGTATCTATGTAGGGAGAGGGCCCATGTGTTAGGGAAGTACAGGCATGCTGAGCAAAATGCCAATAGTGAGCATCTCCAGATAATACAATGAAGGGTTGTTCATTTCCATCTTTAATCTTTATTTTCTAATTATGATAAAAGATTTTCATTTAACTAAACATATATATTAAGGAACAGATGTAAAATGTTAAAAGCCCCTTACTAACAAAAATACCCAGGAATCCCCGCCAAGAGGAAAATGCTTGAAATATACTTGTTGTATACAGCCTTGCTTACATTTGTGCCATGGATTTTCTATTTTTCTTGTTTGCTAAAGAAACTTAAGCCGCCTTTAGCAACTTTACACGGGGGGAGAGATGTATCAAGAAGGGGGCCTATGAAGGCCTTCCAGTGCAGGGCAGCCCACAGAAATTGGTGGCATGTGTTAAGATGTGACTATTAAATAGCTTTTTCTAATCTCCTCTCACCATGAACTACACACCCATATTCGTACTGTAATCAGTGGATCTAGCATGACTCTGCTAAATGAAAAACAGCATGAATTACTTTTGGTTTCAGCTTCAGTTTTATTACCATCATACTAGATGGACCAAGAAAAGATGAACCTCCTCACTCTTTTTTAGCTTTCATGAAGGAGAGTCAGACTGGTAGGAGGAGCTAGTGAGCAAGGTGTGACAGGCACTGAGAACCGTTCTCGTATCCCCAGTGTGTGGAGCAGGTATGTCCTTGTCTTTTACATGCAGTGCAAAATTGATTTCTTTTCTGTTTTTATTGAAATAGAGTCGATTTACAATGCTGTGTTAGTTTCTTGTGTACAACACAGTGATATATATATATATAATATATATATGTAATATATATATTACAAGATGCTGAATATAGTTCAATAGGACTTTGTTGCTTATCTATTCTGTATGTAGTAGTTAGCAAGATTGATTTCAGATTCAAAGTGACACCTGAGGAAGGGCAAGTGGCCTGCTGTCTGGCATGCAGGGGTCTGTGGCTGGCTTTAGTTCAAAGGAAGCTCAGCTTCTCTGTATGGACCAGTAGCAGCTGCAAAGTGACAGCAAGACACACTGTGTTCACCTCGATGTGCTGCTCCTTGAGAGAGTCCTCCTGGGAGCCTGCCTGTCTTGCTTTGTCAAGGTCTGTGGGCTGGCGTTAGAATTCAGAGAATAAGGCAATCTCTGGCAAGGAGGTTATAGGGAACTGTCATCTATAAAAATTGTTCCTTTTTAATGTTTCTATTAGTCAATTTAAGAAAGCTCACAGTGAGAGCTCTGTAAATCTCTACGTAGAGATAAATTTAGTCCCCTCACTCCTGATCTTTATTAATTAAACATTACGATCACATCAAAACTATCTTTCTCTTTCTGTCTCTCTGGCTCCCTCTTCCTCCCTCTTATTCTCTCTCTTCCCCTGTCCCCCAACCCCCGCCGCCGCATTTTATGGGTTTGTTTTTCATAAGAATATTGGAATCATTTGTAGCATGTTTTATACATACACAACCTAGGTTTAACAATCCCTCTGGGTAATTTTTTTTCTGTAGATCACATTTTGAAAACCAACCTGGAACAGGATTGAATAGCTGCAGTTTGTTAATTTGATGTTAAAAATTATGTGACTTATTCACAGCTAAGAAATCACAGGTCTGTTTCTTTAAAACATTTTTTATTGAGTTATAGTCATTTTACAATATTGTGTCAAATTCCACTGTAAAGCACAATTTTTCAATTATATATGAACATACATACATTCATTGTCACACATTTCACTGTGAGGTACCACAAGATCTTGTATATATTTCCCTGTGCTATACAGTATAATCTTGTTTATCTATTCTGCATATGCCAGTCAGTATCTACAAGTTTTGAACAACCAGTCTGTCCCTCCCCCCGCCCTGCCCCCTTGGCAACCACAAGTTTGTATTCTATGTCTATGAGTCAGTTTCTGTTTTGTATTTATATTCATTTTAAAATTTTTTGAGATTCCACATATCAGAGATCTCATATGGTATTTTTCTTTCTCTTTCTGGCTTACTTCACTTAGAATGACATTCCCCAGGAGCATACATATTGCTGCAAATGGCGTTATGTTGTCAGTTTTTATGGCTGAATAGTATTCCATTGTACAAATATACCACTTCTTCTTCATCAAGTCACCTGTTGATGGACATTTAGGCTGTTGACATCTCTTGGCTATTGTAAATAGTGCTGCTATGAACATTGGGGTGCAGGTGTCTTTTTGAAGTAGAGTTCCTTCTTGATATATGCCCAGGAGTGGGATCACTGGGTCATATGTTATGTCTATTCCTAGTCTTTTGCGGAATCTCCATACTGTTTTCCACAGTGGCTGCACCTAACTGCATTCCCACCAGCAGTGTAAGAGGGTTCCATTTTCTCCACAGCCTCTCCAGCATTTGTCATTTGTGGACATTTGAATGATGGCCATTCTGGCTGTTGTGAGGTGATACCTCACTGTAGTTTTGACTTGCATTTCTCTGATAATTAGTGATATTGAGCATTTATTCTTGTTCCTATTGATCATTTGTATGTCTTCCTTGGAGAATTGCTTGTTTAGATCTTCTGCCCATTTTTGAATTGGGCTGTTGGTTTTTTCTTATTATGCAGTATGAGCTACTTATATATTCTGGAGATCAAGCCTTTGTTGGTTTCATCATTTGCAAAAATTTTTTCCCATTCCTTATATTTTTGTTTTGTTTTACTTATGGTTTCCTTTGCTGTGCAGAAGCTTGTAAGCTTAGTTAGGCCCTATTTGTTTATTCTTGCTTTTATTTATACTGCTTTTGTAGACTGCCCTAGGAGAACATTTTTGAGCTGTATGTCAGATAATGTTTTACCTATGTTTTCTTCTAGGAGGTTTATTGTATCTTGTGTTATGTTTAAACATTTGATCCATTTTGAGTTTATTTTTGTGTATGGTGTAAGGGAATGTTCTAGCTTCATTGATTTACATGCTGCTGTCCAGTTTTCCCAACATCATTTCCTGAATAGACTATCTTTATTCCATTGTATATTCTTGCCTCCTTTGTCGAAGATTAGTTGACCAAAAGCCTGTGGGTTCATTTCTGGGCTTTCTATTCTATTCCGCAGACCTGGTTTTTATAAAGTTGTTTCTCTCACATTTTCCTGCATCTTCCTTTAAGTTTTCCATTTAAAGAGGGGGACTGGACAACTATGGTCATTATAATGTAGCTGTTAGAGGATTCTGTTTTCCTTTGTATTCTTTTCTCCCACAATGAAGAATCAGAAAAAAGGAGATGGTACAGGAGCAGTGTTTGAATTTTCTTGCTGCTTTGCTCTGAAAAAAAAAATTATACACCTTTTTTCTTAGTAACCTGAAGTTTGCAGATTGTGTTCAAATATGTAACCCAATTTGTTTAATGCAATTATTGTGGATAAATCTCCATCTAATTCAGTAAGCATGCACTGAAATCCCATTTTGTGCTGCATTCTATGCTCATATATAAGCTTTACTTACCTGATTTTATTATCAAAACATCCTCCAGACTGGACTTACAATTTTTTTCATATTACCCCTATAATTATTCTTAAAAACTTAGGTTTAGCTAGGTGAGGCTTCTTGTTTAAGGCCACACAAGTAGTAACTGATAAAGCTGGTATTTTTTAAAAATATTTTTGATAGTATTTGAGGCATCTTGAATACTTGACCTATAAATATGGAACTGAATAGTTGAGACATTTGAATATAATATCATGTTTATATAGTCTGATTATGAAATATGCATAGATATTATAGGGAACTTTTAATATAATGCCAATCAGAAATATGCCAGAAGAAACATGGTACAATTGTTTTTAATACTTAATTTTTAAAATCAAATTTGCCTTGGAAAACAATTACAAGGGAATCTCATATCCTTTTCACCTAGATTTATCCACTGGTGGCATTTCCCTAGATTTGCTTCCTCTCTATGTCTCTCAATATAATATAAAATATGTATATGTATATGTCTCTCAATATAATATAAAACAATATTTGCATTTTCATTCTTATTTTCATTTATGGGATTAAGTTGCAAAAATCCTGACCCTTCTCAGCTAAGTACCTTGGCCTAAATCTCTCAAGATTCAGGACATCCTCCTGAAACAGAAGAAGAGTGGCAAGTGGGAGAAGGAGCAACTGTGTGGGAACATTGACCTAAAGTTTGCAGTCTCCTTCTCAAAAAGGGGAGGCAGGAGGGTGGGAAAAGTCTTCAGTAGTTTACCTATGAGGATGATGTTACCTGTGCATTTTTCCATACATAGACTTCATTATGTTCAGGGAGTTTATTTTTATTCTTAATTGTATTTTGTTTAGTTTTCACATATTTGTAGACTTTGCAGTTTTATTCCATCTATTAATTTCCAGTTTCATTTCATTGGGTTCAGAAAAGATACTTTGTATGAGTTTAACCTTTTAAAATTTGTTGGCTTGTTTTGTGGCCTAAAATAGGGTCTATCCTTGGAAATATTCCATGCCCATCTGGGAAAACGTGTTTTCTCTTGTTGTTGGATGAGAGTGTTCTGTATATGTCTGTTAGGTTCAATTAATTTATAGTGTTATTCAAGTACTCTGTTTTTTCTACCTATTATTGCAAGTAAGGTATTAAACTATTGTATTATTGTTAAGTGATCTGTTGCTCAATATTGTCAACGTTTATTTCACATATTTTGGAACTCTGAGATTCAGGTATACATATTTAGAATTGTTTATCTTCTAGATAAACTTGACTCTTTTAACATAATGTCCTTCTTTGTCTCTTTTAACAGTGCTTGAAATAACTTTTTTATCTCATATAGATATAACCACAACAGTACTTTTTTTGTTGTTATTTGAATAGAAAATCTTCCTGGGGTGTACAGTAAGGTGGTAGTTGCTCAGGCTGACCTGTCTCCAACCTGTCTGGTGGCAAACCAGCACCCATTCACTCCTTCTAGTCTAGGCTTCTCCAGCCTTTCTATCTGTTTCAGTCTTTCTCCAAGTAGCCAAGGGGATTTGTCTCCTCTGTGCAGGAACCCAGGACTGGGATGCCAAGTCTGTGGATTGACCTACTCACTCCTCAGAGTTAGGGTCTATTTGCACAGTCTTCCTTTTCCTCTTAGTCCTTCCCTAGGTGCACAGGTCCCAACCTGAAGTTTTTACTCCTCCCTAATTATGTGGAAATATCTCTTGAAATCTTGTTTGTATAGGAGTTCTGCCAGTTTTCAGTCACTTTTCTGTGAGAAGTTATTATCCCTCATCTTGACCCCCCCTCCTCTGGAAACAGTATTCTTCATTGGTAGGTTCCCCCCTACCCCATCACTCAGTTTTTAGCAATTTAAACATATCATTCCACTGCCTTCTGGCCTACAAATATTTTGTTTATAAATTGACTGACAATCTTATTGGATGTGATGAGTTATTGCTTTTTGTCGCTTTCAAGATTCTCTCTTTGTTTTTTGACAGTTTGATTATAATATGCCTCAGCATTGGTCTCTGATTATTTATCCTACTGGAGTTTGTTGAATATCTTGCATTTGTAGATTTATATATTTCATTGCATTGGGAATTTTTTAGCCATTATTTCCTCAAATAATCTCTCTGCCCTGCCTCTCCCTTCTGCTTCAGGGACTTTCATAATGTATATACCTGTCTATATGACAGTATTCCATAAGTTTGTTAGGCTGTATTCACTTTAAAAAAATTATTTCTTCCTTCTGCTCCTGAGACTTGATAATTTCAAATGTCCTGTCTTCAAGTTTGCTGAGTCTTTTTCCCTGTGCAATTCTAATCCCCTTTATATGTATTCAAATGCTCTTCCCCTGAGCTTTACCCCCAAGTCTAATTCCCTGTAGAAAATGTGTAAATTCATTCATTGTATTTTCCAGCCTCATGTTCCTTTTTTAATTATTTTTATCTCCTTGTTCATTTTCTAATTTTGTTCATATATTGTTTTTCTGATTTCCTTTAGTTATTATTCTGAGTTTTCCTTTAGCTTTTTAAGCATATTTTTAAAAAGTTATTTTAAAGTCTTTGCCTAAAACATCTAATGCACATGTTTCCTCAGGGATTTTTTTTTTTTTACCACTTTATATTGTTCCTTTGGATGGGCCATATTTTCATTTATTTTGTATGCCTTGTGATTTTTGTTGTTGTTGTTGAAAAATTGGATATTTATTTATCTATTTATTTATTTTAAATGAAAGTACTCAGTATTTAACCCAGGATCTTGGACATGTTAAGTACATGCTCTACTACTGAGTTATTACCCTCCCACCCCCTGAAAATTGAGCATTTATGAAAGCAGTCACCTTTCCCATTCTTTGCATACTGGCCTTTTGACAAGGGAGTCTTTTCCTAAGCTGGCTCTTAATTTTGAAATTTGGGATTAAGCTTAAGAGAAGTTTTAAAGTCTTTTTAGGCTTTTTTGAGCATGCATCTTCCCTGGGCCTGTGTGTTGATTTTTTAGTTTTTCCATATATGTGCTCCTTTTAAGTATATTAATTTCCCAAAGGATGCCTCCTTTGAACTTTTGATTGTCTATTGTGTGTCTCCACCCTGAAAAGAAAAAGAAAAATTCAGTTTCTCTTCTCAACTTTCTATTCTCTATACTTATTTCTGGTCACCACATACGTGAGCATTTTTTCACAATAAGCAATTCTGATACTAACTTCCAAGAGTTACTTTATAACCTAGAGATTAAGGGCTCAGTCCCACAAGACTTCTCCTCACTTCAGATGCAATTACAAATCCAGGTTGTCACCTGTGCTTCTGACTAACTGGCTGTACATTGGAGTTTCCCATCTCTTCCCCAGGTTCAATGATTTGCTAGGATGGCTTAAGAACTCAGGAAGGATAATTTGCTTACTACATTACTGGTTTACTTTAAAAAAAGGATACAGCCTATAAAGAGCAAAATAGGAGATGCAAAGGGAAAGATATCAAGAAAAGCATGTGGAGATTCCATGACCCCTTTTGATGTGCCACCTTCTAACAACATCCACATATTCATCAAGCCAGAAACTCTCTGAACCATTTCAGTTAGGTTTTATTTATTTTTTAATGTAGGACTTCTTAGATAGATATGGTTGAGTAAACTATTGGTCATTGTTGATTAACTCAACTTTCAACTATTCTCTGCTCCCCAGTGGTTGGAGCATCAGGCTAAATGTTGCAACTTTCTAATAACATTGATTCCTCTAGGAACCAACTCCATTGTAGTGATCTAGGGGCTTTAAAAAATCACCTCATTAACATAAACTCAGTTGTTGTTGAAAGGTGCTTGTTATAAATAACAAAAGTCTCTCCTTTCATCTTTATCAGTCTGGAGCTATTTTAGGAATTGAGGACAAAAGACCAAAAGTTACAAGAAAAATAATTTCATCTCTCTCATCACATAGGGTTTTAAGAGCTATATACCAGGAATAAGGACAATGATCAAATTTGTATTTCTTATTATACATCTCAATATCACACACCCATAATATCTTGTCATAGGTGTCTGCAGGTCATTCTCCCTGCAGCTTTCCCAAGCAATGCCCACTGCTTCTCCCTGCCTAAGATCCAAATAAGGGAAAACATAACAGTCCTTCAGGCAGCCCATGAGATGTCAGAACATTGTAAATGCAGTCTGCTCTGCTCTGTTTATTTTGAAAAAGGTAATTGGAAACTCAACTGATGCCTTAGATAGTCTATTTTATATATTCACTGGTAACCTATTGCTCTAGGCATCTGTGGAGCTGTCTCTCCACATTTTTCCTTGAGAAATACCTGCTGCTTCTTTCCACCTGATATCCAAGTTTTGCCACCACCTACCCCTCTGCCACCCTTCCCTGAGTTTCATGTGAGGTGAAACAGAGACCTGAAAAGGCAGCCCTGACAGGTTAGAACATTATAAAATTCCCTCTCTCTGAATCAGGGGAGGGAATTGGGAAATGATTTGCCACTTCCTTAAAGACCTTACCACAATGGGGACAGAGGGCAACAGAAAAACCACAGAATTTCCTACCATTTTGAATGAGGCTGTTTCTTCATTTGGTATTTGGTTGGTTGCTTTGGACCATTGACTGTTTTATGGAACTACTGTAAGGTTATTCTAGCCAGTATTTTGGTTGTTGTTTATATCTCCTTGGGGAAACAAGAGCTTAGAGTTTGTTAGTCTGTCATTTTGCTCAAATATGTAGATTTTCAATCCTTTCTCAATGACATTCACTCAGCCTTTGTGAGAACCACTTACCTCATTTCCAAAGTAGTTATATTAATTTCTAACTTTCAGTCTCTTGTGAATATCAGTTTAGCTGTATATGTAAGTTATTATCAAAGGGCTTGGTATATTGTAGGCCTTCAGTGCATCATAACAATAACTTTAATTATATTATTATTTTGAAATAACTCTTTGGAGAGTGATATTATATTATTTCACTACCAATACCATGAGAGACTTGAGGGAATGATGGGGGAAAACCTGTACAATATGCTAATTCTAGGTTACATTTTGTCTCATGGAAAGCACAGAACTCTTACTTACCTTATCCTAAGTTGATAGATGCTTTGTATAAGTCTGAGTTAGAGAATGACTTTATAATCTGATTTCCACTAAGAAGCTCTTCTAGGTTGGCAGGTTGCCATGGCATCCAGACCCAAAATGATGAACCCCATTTGTCTGCTGGAAAGTGTCAAGGTGCTTTCAGTGAACCAAAAATCTCTGCAGATTCTTGGTGAGATTTCTTTGCCAGTGCTGGTGGTGGCCATCGTAGGACCATATCATACAGGCAAATCCTACTTGATGAACCATCTTGCAGGTCAGAATCATGGTGAGTGTTGTACTGGGTCAAGGACCAATTGCTTGATTCTAGCTAATACCTCAGCTTCTTAATTTTTGTCCTGATCATGTGTAGGGAGAACCAAACTTCTCTTAACAAATCAACTTTCCACTCCTATTTCTCACTGCTAAACCACTGTCTTACTGTAATTCATTATCACATTGTATGTTTTATTCCTGTAAAGCAAAATTTCTCCTACCAATTCTCACAATCCTACCTTATTTTACATGCTTAAGCACTGGACTCTTGCAATTGTGTCTACTCGCTCTTGAAACACATTTTGCATTTTTATGGGCTATTCTCATCTACATATAAATGTGTTCAAATGTCTATATTCTTAAAAATATTTCCTGTATGTCATATACTACTGTGGCTAACACCACTCCCCACTTTTGAAAAATTTCTCTGACAAAAAATATAATCTTGATTTTTTTTCCACCTTTTTCTCTTCCCATATCTGTCTTCAGTCCATTTCTCTCTGGCTTTGAACCTCACCATTCTTTCAAGATACTCTTTTTATGGTTATCAGTGACTTCCATTTGTCTGATTCATGGATTCCCCTTTGCCTCTATGTTGAGCCCTTGCTGGGTATCTTTATCACAATTAATATTCCTTCCTCTTTGAAACAGATGACACACAAAGTAGGACATTCTTGAGGAAATGGAGAAAGCACCAACTCGTATGCTGGGATACTGACATTCCAATAGATCTGACTCTGTAGCCCCTTGGTTGTTTAGATTATCTGCTCTAACTGAATGCTGCTTTCTCCCCTCTCCTCACAGGCTTTCCTCTAGGCTCTACAGTGCAATCTGAAACCAAGGGCATCTGGATGTGGTGTGTGCCTCACCCACGCAAGACAAATCGTACTCTGGTGGTCCTTCTGGACACTTAGTGCCTGGGGGATGTGTGAATGGTAAAGCGGAAATTCACAGTTAATTACTTTTTATTCTGGATTTTCCCCTTATCTCTCCATGGTCCTAGAAATTTTACTGCTTTAATCTGTAAAATCTAGAAATCAATTATAGTAAATAAGGCAAACTATGATTTGTTTGAATCTCACTTCTAGGTAAGATATCATGGTGTCTTAGATAAATTCTTTTATTTCTTGGCACTGTGTGGATGACTTGATTTCATTTAGTAAGTCATTATTGAACAGCTGAGTTACAGGCCTTTGGACTTAGAATTGTAGATATCAGTGACCAAAGTAAAGGTCCTGCCCTAAAAGAGTCTTTAGTTCAATTGATAAGACCACATTATCTGCAGTCAGATTTAGTACCATGTAATTGGGAAAGAAGCAGACTAGATGGAAGTAGAAATTACAATTACAATTACAAACAGCTGGGGGAATAAGTCCTTCAGTTTTGAAAGGCAATCCAGGCAGCACCTGACTGGTTTTGAGAGCTTACAGTTAAGCATAACTAAGAAAGAGGAGAAGTATCAATCTGTGAGTGAGGAAAAATTTCTGATTCACCTTCTTAGCTACAAGGTGAAAAATGTATTTGAGGGTTGGATTTAAGGGACGGGTTTACATTTTCCATGATGAAGTTCATCAACTACTCACAGAGTGTTCTGGAAATCTGTGAGACACCTCTGAATGTGCAAGTTCTATAAAAGTAAGTTTTGTCCTACAAGAAACATTTTAAAATGGAGTTTTGGTGTTTTAGCTTTCTGCTAATGGGTGAAATGAACTATCCCTCCTTTCCCCGTTTTGAGATTTATTTGGAAATAATACCTACATTTTTATAGCTCTCTTTTTTTCTCAATGGGAGTTAGAAAGTGTGTGCTTATTTTTAAAGCCATATATCAAATAATGATATAATCTTGCTTTTGAAATAATTGTTTGTCATAACTGCTACTGCTTCTTATCCTAATTGATTATTTTTAAAAACTGGGTTTTGGGGAAAGAAAGTAATGAATAGACCCTTATACCCCAAACCCCCATTTAGAATCTTCTCAACATAAACCACAGTTTTTGCATTTGCACTGGGAGCAACTTTACATGCCATTTATAATAAAAAACAATTTCCAGTTTATGCCATTATTTAGACAATGCTATGATTTATACAAATTAGCCTGGGCTTTAAGGCCCTTGATTAGGCTGCATGAAAGCTCACCTTATCTTCTCCACTTGCCCTCTGCCCTCAAATGACTCTAACTACAAGACCCCTGTCTTCTCCCATCTCTAATTTTGTTTCTCTGGGTTTTCCTGTCTATGGGATCACCTTCATTTCTTCAGTTCCACATTTACCAGTTCTTTAATATTCAGCTCAAGACTTTGAGGAAGCTTTCAGATTATAAATTCTTTCTCCAAATTTCATAGCTCTGTTCTTCCTTGATAGACTTCTAAATTTTAGTTTAGTGTTATAGCTATAGGTTTCACTGCTTATATACAATACTGAGAGTAAGCCATTTACAGATACTTCTATCTTTGTTGCAATACTGTTATGGATGTTTGTTCACTGCTTTGAAATAGTCATGTTGAAAGAAATAATTTTCATTTTTAGCATTGCTTTTTTAAAATCTAAGAACAGTGGGGGATATTTAGTAGCTTCCTGCAAGTATTTATTGACTGCATATTATTTAAATACACAGTAACGCCAACTATGTTTTATTTTATATGGACTCTGATTAATAAATATATGCAGAATGAATAAGTGCCCACACTCATCACTGAATTCCTAATTACACAACAGGTACTATATTAGTTTTTCTGTGTATGTTATATTACTTTATCCAATTGAGGAAAAAGAAAGCACTGTGAAAATTAGAATCATTTTATATATGAAAAATTTGCAAACACAAGAAGTGTCTCTGTAATTGTCAAAGTTGATATCTGCATTTACATCTGTCTTCAAGCAATTTCTTTTCATGGTGAGTATGTTAGCTGAAATAATAAATGAAACCATGATTGAAGAATTGTACAGATGAATTTCTAATGTAGGGGTAAACTTCTAACTCTCTTGTTCTAATGTGCTTTCTAGGATGAGTCTAAGAAGGATTCATGGATCTTTGCCCTGGCAATGGTTCTGTGTAGTAGCTTTGTCTAGAACAGCATGAGCACCATCAACCACCAGGCCCTGGAGCAGCTGCAGTATCCTTCCAGGTCCTGAACCACCATTTTTCACTGAATTCATGGGGATGAGGATAGAGTAAGTCTCTCCTTTCCTGTCATTTAGTTTTCTTGGGTGGAGCAGAGGGGACCCATGGCAAAAGAGTGTGTTTATAATATTTTTATACTAGAGAAATGTGGGAATGGTTGGTAGTGAGTTTCTTTTCCCTAACCAAATTTTAGTTATGTGACAGAGCTTACAAAACATCAGGGCAAAGTCCTCTCAAACACCTGATAGAGTAGAAGATTCCACAGAATTTGTGAATTTCTTTCCAGAAATTATCTGGACTGTATGGGATTTCACCCTGAAGCTGCAGTTATGTGGGCAGCCTATCACAGAAGATGAGTACTTGGAGAGTGCCCTGAAGCTGATTCCATGTATCAGAGTATGGCCTGGGCAGTGTACGGTCCAATAGAGTGTGGGACCTACTAAACAATATCCCTCATCTCTGTGATTGCATTTGTATTTGAGACTAAATCAAAGTCTGTGGAAATGGTGGCTGGAAAGTGGGTTGCAAAGATCTAGGGGCTACAGTTGAAGTTTACTCAAGAAAAGTAAAGTGTAAAGTGAAATTATTCAAAACCAATTTGTTTTTTATACATCTTTAAATTTAGCATCCAGATTTAAATGGGTGCTGAAACATTCTAAAGACTGGACGCTGTGTTTCCTATTACTTCAATTTGTCTCTGTTGAAGAAAACAAATAATCAGCTAATTGTTAGACATGAAACTGCAGTGAAAAGCTTATCTAAAGAACAAAATGTAGATTTCACATATTATTCTTTTCAAAGAGGGATATAAAACTTTCTAATCCTGTATAATTATATCATCTACAAAATGATTGTATGTTCTAAATAAACCTGAAGAACTGACTGTCTTTACAATCTATGCCTTTTCAATAATACTGACAATTATTAGAACATTCATTTTACCTTCCACATCATAGCTTTCTCCTAATTCCCACATGTTTACCAATGAATTAATTACAAGGTAAAAAATTATTTTCATGGGTTACATTTCCAAGGATGTGTGTCTATTGAAACCTTGAGAGAAATATCAATCCCAATTTATTCATTCTTCCTTTCATGTTTCTATTTATGATTTCTCAAAACAGCTATTAAGAAATTGCCTGGCAGGAGAGGACCAGATATAATCATTTACCTCAAAGAGTTTATAGATTATTGGTGATACCTTAAAATTAAATTTCAGGTACATTTATACTTCAGAGGTTTTTACTAATAAATACATAACACTGCATCAATTATTTTTACCATCAAAACAGTTTTTCTTAAATACTGAGGATGTCATTCCTAATATTCCAATTACTGTCCATGATCCCTAGTTTGTAGCTCTCCTTTTTGGTTCCACAGCTCAATTCCTACATGAGGTTGAGTTGAGCAGAAAGTTTCATGTGACCTTTCATCCTTTTAGCTGCTAGTTAAGCAAACACATCATAGACAACCACTCTACTATGTGCATGTCTGGAGAGACCAGCCATAGGTTTCCTTTACTGGATCAGATGTCTCCCTAAATTTCTCTGCAGTTATATCATTGGTATAAGTCTGATGTGCAAAGAAGTATTCAATGTCTATGTTAAAAGAGTTATATGTGTAGAAATGGCAAAGACACACAAATCCCTGCCATGAACAACTGTAATCCCCTCGCCTCAAGACTCTACACACTCTAATCCCTGTTTTTCTGTCCCTCAGGGGAGAATCCCAAAGCCCAAACATCCAATCTACCCAGAGACTGCATCAGGCATTTATTTCCAAGATGGAAGTGTTTTGTCTTTGACTGGCCAACATAGGAAAAAAAAATTCTAGCCAATATTAGGATGGTATCTGAAGACCAACTGGATCCTAACTTCCAGGAGCAAACAAAAAAATTCTGTTCTTACATCTTCACTGATGCAAGGACCAAGACCCTCACAGAAGGAATCATGGTCACTGGGAAAGGTGAGTCTCTTTTTCCCATTTCCATGGGGACTGCTATGTGTTGAATATTTTATATAATGTGCTTTCTAGTATTTTTGTTTGATTCTATAAAGAATTCTGATTTTCCAGATATTTATACTCCATGAAGAAATCTGTATACTTTATAATTATCTCACTTTGGGGGATTTACAAATTCCTTCCCCAAATTGCAATTTTTGTCAATGATATCGGTGGCTCCCACTTATCTGAAAACATTCTCCACTTAGAATATAATCACTCTTTTGGTGTAAAAACAGAATACTGGATGTTTTCAAAGGAAGTCCTATACAATAAGTGTTCTTCACAAGGAGAATTCAAAAGATATTTTGAGAATTTAGAGTGGTCCAAAAATAAATATTAGCCCATAAATCACTGAAAATCCATTCAAAGCCTCAGAATTAGGAATAAATTAAACATGGTACACTTTGCCTCATCTGTCTATCTATGTAATCTATATTGCTTTCAATTTTTAAAATGAGAAACTGTATTTTCCAGGTAGCCCCTAGTATGTTAGATAGAAGTAGATATTAACTTTTTTAGTCCTGTGGCCTGGAAAACCATAAAAATGAAGAGTCAGTAGGAAAATGAAGATGATAATAGTAGAGGGAGGTAGGGGTGCATGTGTGTGTTTGTGTGTGTGCGTGTGTATATGACCCTAGAAGCATAGTCTCAGAATCCTGGAGCCATTGACTGATAACTTGATATTTAGCCCCTTAATTTCCTGGCTTCTTCAGGGCTGAAGACTCTGGTTGTGACCTACCTGGATACTATCAATAGCGGAGCAGTACCTCGCTTGGAGAATGCAGTGACAACTCTGGCCCAGCTGGAGAACTCAGCTGCCATTCAGAAGGCAGACAACCACTACAGCGAGCAGATGGCCCAGCGAGTGAGCTTCCCCACAGACATGCTGCAGGAGCTGCTGGAGGCGCACGCTGCCTGTGAGAGGGAAGTCCCTGCAGTCTTCATGGAGCACTCCTTCAAGGAAGACAAGCAGGAGTTACAGAGGAATCTTGTTGTAATCTGTTTTAGTATTTACCGTATGTCGCCTCCCCTTGAAGAACGAAACCTAGAAATGTTGTTACCGGTCCCATGGCTCATCTCTCACTCAAGGATAAAGTAGTCCATGTTCTCATGAGGGACAGAGTTTCAAAGGACTACATTTCCTTCTTTTTTGACTGCCAGAACTCAGGCAGTTTATCTGGAACTCTCTTTGACCTTCAATGAAAAATCAGAATGGATATCCTCTTGAAATAAATACTTCTGTGGATTCCAAGCCTGTCCAGAACACCCAAGACATTCTTTAGCTGGCTTCTTTTTCTGTGAACACACTCCTATGGCTGGGAACCAAAATTTCTCTTTTCAGATCCACATCTCTGGCCACTTTCAGCTTAGGTTGCTCCTTGTTGTATCTATCATTGAAGACAGAGAGAATCACTGAATGTGACAGCTTCAAGGAACCACAGAGATTAGGTAATGCAACTCCAACAGCTCAGATGAAATACCCAAAGGAGGTTAGGGAACTTCCCCATGGTCTTCCAGAGTTTTCAGAGCTGTGAATAAATCAAATCTTGTGACTGCTGTTTTATTACATGTCCTCCAACAGAATACTTTTCTCATGAGGAACACAGTTAGACCAATTCTTTTACCAGATCCTTTGGAAATTTACTTCCTCTGTTCCTTGCTTCTGGTGACAGCCCTCTAACTTTCTTCCCTCTAGGAAATCATAAAGAATAAGAAAGAGGATTTCTTGATGCAGAATGAAGAGACATCAATCAAATACTGCCAGACTAAACTTGATCAGCTTTCAAAGACACTAATAAAAAGTATCTCAGCAGGAACTTTCTCTGTTCCTGGAGGTCATGAACTCTACAGGAAAGCAAAGGAAATTATTGAAAAGGAATATCACCAAGTGCCCATGAAAGGAGTGAAGGTGAGGAATAAGGGAAACATGGGGAACATACAGAATAGTCAAAGGGGTCTCCTGAAAATCTGAGAGTGCAGCTCCATGCATGCATAAAGAGAGAGTATGGGGCCATTCAAACAGCTGTGGCTTTTAAGGTTCACTGCATGCTATTTATTCCTGAAGAGAGTACAAATGTCAACTCCCAACCATGAGTACGGATTTCTTAAATCCACAAGAGACAGAACAGAAATTATTCATTTTTTTTTACTCAATAACATATTTGAAGTGTTGAGCACTGATAATTTACAAGTCAGCCTTTGTACACAAGGATGATCACAAGTGAGACAGGAAGTCAACTACATAGACAAGTTATAACACTCAGGAAAGAGCTACTTAGGTGTTAGAAACAAATATAATAATAATTAATAATAATAATAATAATAATAATAATAATAATAATAATAAAATAATAATAATAAAAAACAACAATAAAAATGCAACTAATATATATTGAACTGTTGTTTCCTATAGCCAAAATGTTAAGCTCTTTCCCTAGACTCTTTAACTTAATCTTTCAAATAGCATTAAGAAGCATCTACATTATCAACATTTTAAAGATCTGAACTGAGAAGCATAGGCAGATTAAAATAAGTTGTCTAAAGTTATAACCAGCTAGTGGCAGAGGAGAACAGCAGCACAATTTAGAGGCACTATTTCACACTGGTAAAGCAGATATGTAAAAGCACCAGAGATTTGGGGTTTGTAGAACTGAACATGATTCTGCCTGGCAGGATTCTAGAGTGGGGAGAAGGAAGTAGCACTGGGCAAGAGACTGGAGAGAGACAGGTCAATCTAAGGAGCTTGGACTCATTGTAAGGAACCACTGTGGAACTTTAAACTTGAAGCAAAATTTACATGGACTTAGTTGTCTTTGCAGCACTAATTTCCCTATTGGAAATCTAATTTCTGTGCTCCTCCTTGGTTCCTCAGGCAAATGAGTTCCTCCAGAGGTTTCTGCAGTCCCAGGTGGCACTAGAGAAATCCTGCAGGCAGATAAAGCCCTCACTGATGGGTAGAAGGCCATAGCAGGTACGGGGTACGGCTGGGCTCACAGTGGGATGCGTATGTTCTTGCAGTGCCCTCTGACAGGTGTGAGAGCAATACCTTCCCAATACCGGAGCTTCCTTCCTTTCTGTGGAACAACCCTGCTGCATTTGGAAACAGCAAAGGAAACTGTGATTGGATGCCAGACAGGCAGAGCATTTTCTCTCACATTCTGAAGTGTGCTCTCGATGGTGTGGACATGGGGTGTGGGGGGAGGACTTCAGAGATTTCCTACCTCTCTCTTCAATTTGGTTTGGCCTCTGAGCTCAGGAGGGTGGAGGTCAATTCTTGCCTATTTTTTCCCTCTCTAATACCTTCCTGGGGCAGAAGAGTGGACCTGGAAGGAGACAGCTGAGAAGGAACAGGAGCTGCTGAATCAGAAACTGCAGGAGCAGCAGCAGCAGGTGGAGGCTCAGAAGAGAAGTCTCCAGAAACACATAGTTCAGATGATGGAGAAGATGGTGAGAGAAAAAGAAAACCTGCTGAGAGAGCCAAACAAGATATTGGAGCATCAGCTGAAGGTGAATCAGGCTGTGGCAGTAGTAGAGCTTGATAGCTTTGCCCTGGTACCCCAGGAAGGGATGGATGAAGGTTACAGCATGGTCATGCAAAGATCACAAATGCATCTACTGCTTGTGATTTATTAAAATCCTGAAGCCTTTGAATCCTTCCAAAACCTTTAAATTCGGCTCTGTAAGTAGACTTTGGAGAGTTCAGGATGAGTATTCCCCCCTCTACTCCAAGCCCTCAGAGAATATAAATAGGGTTGAATAGCCATTTAGAGAATTTTAAAATGATCTCACAGGGCTTGATTGAACAGATATTCCAACTATGTGTGTTTAATATGAACAACAACTAGTACGCTATACCAAAATCACTACCTTTTACCAGGAGACCTGCTCAGCCCAAGGCCCTGAGGTAGATCTGTGCTGACATAAAACTACCAGAAATGTCCAGACTTAAAAACACAAAGAAATAATAGATTTTACACTTGCTGCATTGCCTCCAGGTGTGGACAGATCCCCAAGCTATCATGTGGCTTGGAGGGATTTCTCTCATTGTTCATCTGAACATGATTTATAAGAGATTTCTATAATTTAGGGGCCATGTGTTTATAACAGATTTTTATAATATGGGTGACAGTGTCATCCTGAGTGGGACTGAGAATTAGTGCAGTCAGACCAAGGCTACCTCTCATTTGCATTTTTTGACTGGAAAATATTACATCTGTCCTCATGCCAGACTTAGCCTCCTGGCAAAACCCTAAGGTATATGAATATTATTAAGGCTGTAAACCTCACTTCCTCTTAATATTTAGGTCCAAACCAGGAAATATTCCTTGTTACAAGAGTCTCCTTTCATGATTAAGAGAGAACAATTTTAGGAATAAAACAAAGATAGTCTGACAAAGTTTTAAAGTTTGACAAAATGTAATCCTTGAAAAAATGGGGGATTTAAAAAGTTTTACTTCCTTCCTCATTTTTATTTTTTTTTTTTAGGTCCAAGAAGATCTGTGTACTGAAGGATTTAGAAAGAAATGTGAGGAGATGAGTACAGAGATAAATGATTTGGGAGAGAGAATTGTTGATACTAAAAATGATGATAATTCCTTGCTTGTACAAGCCTTGGACAACCTTGGCAAAAGGATCGCTTCGTTATTGCCTGCCCCAGCTAACATTCTTGGTAATGTTATGAAAGTAGTGAGCTCACTATTTAAAAAGAAGTAGCTCTCCTTGTAAAGAAATCAGATATATAATATAATATACATGTATGTTCTCTGGCCTATTTCTGATGTGCATGCATTTCACTTTCATCCAGCAATGCTTTAAATATAAAAAGTGATTTCTAGGGAATACTGATGCCTGGCCCACATTAGATAGAATAAATGCATGGACACTTTGATATAGTGTGTTCAGTTTTAGGAAATATATATGTGTGCAAAATCATATATATGTGTATGTACATATATACAAGAGTTTCACTGAGGCTTCACTTCTAATGGCAAAAGATTGGAAACAACTTAATGCTCATTTATGTAATTTGGTAATATATATTTTGCATGCATTTATACTAGAATACTAGGTTGCTAGTAAATAGATAGTGGAGCTCTATTCGTATAAATATAGAACAATCTGGAAGATAGAATGTAGAGTGAAAAAATGAGGCACAAAACAGTTTGTATAATGTGTTCACCGTAAAAAAAAAAGGCAATTATTTTGGGCACTCATACACATGTATGTATAGTACATTTCTGGAAGTTTCATTAGAAATTGGTATCATTGGTTCTTCCTGGAGAGGGCAGCTTGGCATCAGGGATGGAAAGGACACATGCTTTTCATTATATACTCTATATTTTCAATTTTGCAAAGTTAGCTTGTGTTATTTCTCGAATAACAAAGAAAACAAACTAAAATACTAATAATTAAAATAGTAAATGGAATGTGAATAAATGGAATTGCTCATTGCTTCCAGAAATGACATTAGCCTGCTTAATGAGGGGTCTAAGACTAAGACCAGAATACTAGAAAATAACGTTTGCATCCTAATCTTGTTTTTGCTTTGGCCTTGGTTTTTAATCCCTTATATTTGCTTCAAAAATAAGGTATGAACTTTCCTGTTACCCCTTGAAATCTCAACAACAGTAACCTTTGCTTCATAGGTTTCAATTACACTTTTACAGTGTTTAGAAACAAATTATTAAACACTAAGAATATTCACTGGTGAGATGAATTCCCAACATCCTTAAGTTCAGTGGTGGCGTCTCTGCTGTAGACAAGTACAGAAGGGGTGATGCACCACTGCAGAAGTGGATGCCTTGATAGTAATGGGGAATGAAAAACCCAGACACACAGAGGCCAGGTTTTGGCATTTAAACATCAGAATTCAAGTACATACAATAAGAGTAATGAGCATTGTGGTTTGTCTTAGCTCAGGCTGCTATAACAAATTACCATAGACTGTGTGGCTTACAAAACAAACATTTATTTCTCCCAGTCCTGGAGGCTGTAAGCCCAAAAGCACTGTGCCAGCATTGTTATTTTCTTGGTAAGGGTCCTCTTACAGCTTTACAGATGACAAGGTTCTTACTGTGTCCTAGCATGGTGAAGAGAGAGAGACAGAGAGAGAGAAAGACAGAGAGAATGAATCTCATGATTCTTTGTTATACAGGCTCTAATTAGATTCATGAAGGCCACAAACTCATTATCTAATCCCTCCTAAACCCCATTTCCAAGCACATTGGGACATTGATAGTTGGGGTTTCCTCAAATAGATTTTGGAGAACACATTCAAACATTCAGTCTATAATTTGGTTGGAGTGGCAGCCAGCAGACCTGACCAGAGAAAATTCTGAAGATGGCAAATAAAACAAGGTGTCTGTAGAGAAAAAAAGAATGGGGAGGAAACCATTGGAATCAAGGATATTTATAGGAAGCTGAGAGGTTACATTGATAAAAGGTTATAATCCGTACCCTTGGTCTAAACCAATTTCAGATGATGGAACTATCACCTGGAGGGGAGGGCAGGATTCCAGGAGAGAGGACCTTGCAACTCTGGGATGAGGATAAATGATAATGATTTTCACAGTGCCTCTACTAGGGGACCTCTGGAAATGTACTTGGATCCATATGCTGGGAAATGAGAATACCCAAACACTTCAAGGACTCTCAGAATCAGGATCCAAGCTAGGAGTGATGCTCAGATCCTGAAAAGACATCACAGTCTCCCTGTTAGAGGTACAAGACATCCTTGTATGAACACAGTCATGGCCCAGGTGCAACTAAATTGGTCTAGTATTTGTTTTCAAATAAAAGTATAGTTCGTCTGAAGACAGACACCATTTTATATATATATATATATATATATATATATATATGTATTTTCTTTACATCTTCATAGTGTATGTTTAGGCATAGAGGGTACTTAGTAAGAAACTTCTGTAAAAACAAAAAGCTGACACATGTGTGATTGTTTTCAATTGCCAGAATTCCATGATCACACCAAACCTCTGAGATAATAGATTGTTTGGATTTTAGATATTAGATTAAGGTCTCTAATTTGACTTAAGGACCAGAGGAGCAGAAGAAAATCTTTCGGTACAGTTTCCCCCTCTGTGACCTTATTCACCACAGTCTCAGTATCTCTGCGAGGATGTTAACTCATCTCCACTGGAGAATTTAAATGACTCCATCTAGTCGTGGCTTCAAGTGTTCAGAAGGAAGAATGAATGGCTTTGCCTTTTAAAGAAGAAACCATATAGTAATGAATATGTGACCAATGTATCATGGGGTTTAATGGAAAAGTAAACTATTCTACAGAAATATCTGTATATCTGTTCCCACTGAGAGCTTGACTTAAGCAGATGTTCTAATCCCTTGGACTAGACACACCCTGCATTGAAGAGCAAAGAGAAACCTTGTCTTTATAAGATTCGACATGCAAGTGATATCACACTGTACTTGTCTTTCTCTGACCTATCTCACTTAGCATAATGTGCTCAAGGTCCATTGATGTTGCAAATGGCAGGATATCCTCCTTCCTTGTGACTGAATAATATTCCCTTGTGTATATGTATATGTGCCACATCTTTTGTATCCATTCATGTGTTGGCATTTAGGTTGCTTTCATTTCTTGGCTACTGTGGTTAATGCTGCAATAAACATGAGTGCAGATATCTCTTTGAAATACTGTTTCTATTTTCTTTCAATAAAAAATAATTAAACTGACAATGGTCACTTAGAAAAATAAAAAGGCTTTAAAAAGTAGTTAACAATTTATTCACACATCTATTCTAATTCTCATTAAGGAATGCTTGGTTCTAATTATTTACATTGTTTGTTAAATTCTTATGTCCTCCCTGCCATTGTTCTGGATTATGTAAAGAGAGAAAAGCAAAGATCTTGTCCTCATGCAGCTTACACTGTGTATGGGCCTTACATAATGTTATTTAGGCAGAAATAAATATTGTAATTATATACATGTATATATATATGTGTGTGTATATAGATGTGTGTGTGTATATAGATATGTGTATGTGTATGTATGTGTATGTGTGTGTGTATATATATAAATATTTTATTTGTAGTGATCAAGAATCTAAGTAGCAACCAAATAGTCATTTTTTAAGTTTGGTTTCAACCTAGTGCATCTTGCCTGGAGATATAATTGTGTATTATAGAGCCCTAAGGACCAAATATGGTAACTTTAAACTAAGGTAAAACCTAGAGTGCATGGTGATTGAAACAATGAATAAATAGCTTAATGGTTGGATGTATGAATAAGTGTGACATTTGTTTATTATTTCAAAGGGTAATAAATATCCCTCATTACCTATAGGCCAAAAAGTAAAGGTTTTGATGAAGAATTTTGTGTTCTTTGATCTCTATTCCTTTATCAACTGTACAAATTTATTATGTTTAAACAAACTAAAGTGGATTCTGTTTCTATCACTGTACTAGGACTGATATGACAACTCTGGAATATTCTTCCTTGTGTCTCTTTTTCCATGGAAGTGTGGTTGTGCCACTCAACAGTGTTATTTGGATGCAATTCCTTTTACTTCAGATAATGTGATCTTATTTCCTGACCACTATTTTGTGGACAGTGGTCCCAGGCTGCATTGAATATGGTGCTCACTCTTAGCCCAGGAAACAGTCCCTGATAAAACATGAGTAATGAATTCCTCCCCTGATATATTTGGTCTAAGGCCCCAATCTCTCTCTGCCCCTGCTGACTGTCCATTAATATAGAAAATGCAGACAATCAAGTTCTATTTCCCTCCCACTTAAAGTACCTAATTATTTTATTTTGATGAAATATGCACAACTATTTACTATTTTAACTATTTAAAGTGTACAATATAGTGGAATTAAGTATATTCACATAGATGTTACAATCATCATCACTATCTACCTCCAACCCATTGCATCATGCTCAGCTGAAACTCTGTATTCAATAAACAAGTCTCCATTTCCCTCTCCCCAAGCTCCTGGTAAGTGTGAGTAAACTTTCTGTTTATATGAATTTAACTACCCTGGATACCTCATAAAAATGACATCATATAGTATTTTTCTTTTTGTGACTGTCTTATTTCAGTTAGCATAATGTCCTCAGGTTTATTTAGACTGTAACATGTGTTAGAATATCCTTCTTTTTAAGGCTGAATAACATTCCATGGTAAGAATGTACTACACTCTATTTTATTTTTTTAATTTTTAATTAGTATAGAACTTTCACATTTCCACTTAATTTGCAGTTATTACAAAATACTGGCTATGTTCCCTTTGTTGTGCAGTACATCTTTGTAGCCTGTCTTATACTCAATAGTGTGTTACTCCCACTCCTCCCACTCCTCCATACCTTTATTGCCTGCCCCACTTCCCACTGGTAACCACTGGTTTGTTCTCTATATCTGTGAGCCTGCTTCTTTTTTTGTTGTTGTTTTTGTTATATTCAATAGTCTGTTGTATTTTATACATTCTACATATAAGTGATATCATATAGTATTTGTCTTTCTCTGTCTGACTTATTTCACTTAGCATAATGCCTTCCAAGTCCATCCATGTTGCTCTTAATGGCAAAATTTCATTTTTTATGGCTGAGTAGTATTCCATTTGTGTGTGTGTGTGTGTGTGTGTGTGTGTGTGTGTGTGTGTAGTATACAGTAAATATCTATACATACTATATCTATCTATATCTATCTATCTCTGTGTGTGTGTATATCATATCTTCTTTATCCATTCACCTGTTCATGGACACTTAGGTTGCTTCCATACCTTGGCAATTGTACATAATGATGCTATGAACATTGACATGCATGTATCTTTTCAAATTAGTGTTTTTGGTTTTCGTTTTGGTTTTGCTTTTATATACCCAGGGGTGGAATCTGGGTCATATAGTAATTATATTTTGAGATTTTTGGAGAAATCTCCATACTATTTTCCACAGTGGCTGCATGAATTTACTTTCCCACCAAGAGCCCACCAAGGGTTTCTTCTCTCCACATCATTGCCAAAATTTGTTGCTTGTGTTCTTTTGATGACAGCCATTCTGACCAGCAAATACACTACAATTTATTTAACCATTCATATGTTATTGGATAACTAGATTGTTTCCATTTTTTTGTATTGTTTTGAATAATGCTATTATAAACATTGGTGTACAACTATATATTTGAGTTCTTACTTTCAGTTCTTTTGAGATATATAACTAGAAGTTGAACTGTTGAATCAAATGGTAATTTTACGTTTAATTTTCTGAGGAATAGTTATACTGTTTCCTACATTAGCTGTTCAATTTGTTCCTAACAATGATGTACAGGATTCTCAATTTCTCTACATCCTTACCAAAATTTGTTTTCTGTTTCTAAAGAAATGTCAACCATATTAATGTGTGTGAAATGTATCTCATTTCCTTAATGAATAATGATGATGAGCACATTTTCAGGTACTTATTGGCCATTTATCTTTGTTATTTGGGGAAGGTGTCTTCAAGTCCTTGACTATTTTTGAAATGAGCTCTTTGTTTTTGTTTTTGTTGTTGCTGAGTTAAAGGGTTCTTTATATATTCTGTATATTAATTTCTTATCAAATATATGATTTGTAAACATTTTCTCCCATCCTGTGAGTTACCCTTTATTCTTTTGATATTGTCCTTTGATATGCACAAAAGTTTTAAATTTTTGTAAAAACCAATTTATCTATTTTTTCATTTGTTGTCTACAAACACCTTTGGTGAATATCCAAGAAATCACTGCCATACCCAATAGAATGAAGAGTTTCCCCTATGTTTTCTTCTAAGAGATTTTGTTTAGCTTTTACATTTAGATCTTTGTTCTATTTTGAGTAAATTTTTGAATATGGAGGAAGGTAAGGGTATAACTTAATCCTTTTGCATGTGAATATCGAATTTCCTCAGTATCACTTGTTGAAAATATTGTGCTTTTCCCACTGAATGGTCTTGACACCTTTACCAAATCATTTGACCGCATATGAGAAGATATATTTACTGTATTCGTCTATATGTCTATTTGGATTACAATAGTTTGTACTAAGTTTTGAAATCAGGAAGTATGATATCTCCCACTTTGTTCTTCTGTTTCAAGATTTTTTATTTGTTTATTTGGGATCTCTTGAAATTCCCTATGAATTTTAGAACTTTTTATTTTCTGGAAAAAATATTGGAATGTTGATAACAATTGCATGAGATCTGTAGAATTTGTTGAGTAGTACTGACAGCTTAACAATATTAAAACTTCCCACCTATGAACATGGATGTTTATTTCTTTATGTCTTATTTAATGTCTTTTGGCAATGTTTTCAGTATGCAAATCTTTCTTCTTCTAGGCTAAATTTATTTTTAATTAATCACTTTGATCCTATTTTAAATGGGATTGCTTTCTTAATTTTTTGAATTGTCATGTTAGTGTATAGAAATGCAACTGATTTTTAATTGTTGATTTTGTATACCCCAAATTTGCTGAATTCGTTTATTTTTTCTATTTTTTGGTGAAATCTTTGATATTTCTATATTTAATATCTTTGTCGTGTGTTGAGAGAATTTATTTCTTCATTTCCAATTTTAAATCTCTTTATTTCTTTCCCTTGTTTTATTACACTGGCTAGTACCTCTAATACTATGTTAAATAGAGGAGGGAAAAATGGGCATTACTGTCTTTTTTGTTATCTTAGGGGAGAAGATTTCAGTCTTTCATCATTGAGTAGGATGTAGCTGTGGATTTTTCATGCATGGTTTTTATCATGTTGAGGAAGTTTTCTTCTATTCCTAATTTTTTAGTATTTTTTTAACAGAAAAATTATTAAATTTGATCAAAGGATTTTTGTGAATCAATTGGATGACCATTTTTTTTCTTTGCTCTCTTAATGTGGTATATTATATTGATTGATTTTTCTATTTGGAATCTACAGGATGTAATCAACATTTATAGAATACCAAAAACATCAGAATACATATTTTCCTCAAGCTAACATAAAACATTCACCAAGATAGACCTCAATATGTATCATTAAACACACCTTAAAAATTGAAAGGAACAGAAATGTTATAATGTATGTCTCAGACTAGAGTGAAATTAAACTAGAAATCAACAATGGAAAGATAGCTGGAAAGTCCTAAAATACCTGGATAGTAAACAACACACTTCTACGTTATACATAGGTCAAATAAGTCTCAAGAGGGATTTTAAAATGTATTCAATGAAATAAAAATAAAAATACAACTCATCAAAATTTGCAAAATGCAGTGAAAGTTGAAGGAGACTTGTAAGATACTTTTGTCATGATATATAATCTTATGGAGACCATAAACTCAATTTTGGGAAGGGGAGTAGGAAGACACAAAGCAGCAGTTCCCAGGAAGGGAAATGATCCTAAAATTAAATTCATAAATGGTTTCCAAGCAAAGAACAAATCCAGGGTGTTGCCAGAAAAGAAAAGAAAAAAGATGGAGTGGTCAAATATGAAATGAAGGACATGACTGAAGATTCTTTTCCTTAAACCTCAGAATCATTATGGTTGCATCCTTGGAGTATGACATAATCAGAAAAAGACTCTCTGAGGAGATACAGTATGTATCATAGATGCTCTCAAACAATTGGGCTTCTGGAAAGTTTAAGGGAATTTTTCCTCAGACTTCTCAGCAAAAACCCAAGGTAGAAATAGGGCTACATTGAAAGGATTTGTGGGTTCAGCATTGTTGAGCCTTGATGAAGCTCGCCTCAGAAGGCTTAGACCAAATTGTAGGGTATTTGTGCTAATGAAGAGCTACAGGGGAACCTGTTGATCCTGCCCTGGCACTCCCATGCATGACTATACTTTCATACATTTTTCCTTACCACTTTATTCTCTTATCTATTTTTACCCTTTGTTTTTCTTTCTTTTCTCATTTCTTCACCCCTTTTTGGACAGTTTTGTGTAAGTAATGGACAGAGGACAGGCCTTGGAGTCAGAGAGCTTGCATCTGAGACTAAGCTCTAGAACCAAGCTAAGTGACCTAGAATATGTTAAGTCTAATCTCTTCACTTGCATAAATGTATGAATAATATCTAATTTACTGTGTGATCATGAGGATTAGAGATAGTAAGTGTACTTCCTTAAAGGTAGAAAGTGTCCAATAAGAGTGGCTGTTATATTGTTTTTATTACTGTTGCTACAATTTTGTTTATGTGGTTGATTTGGGTTCTTGGAGCAGCTATTAGTAAACTCTACACTGAGTTTCTTTACTCTACATACTCTTTAATATGATTATTTTTATGAGGTTAATTTTGATAGTTGATAATGAAGTCTCTTAGTCTCTTTACAGCAGAGTATCCATCCCAAGATGCTTTGAGTGCTGGCTTCTAGAAATGCTTACATGATCTCCCTTGAGAAATGCCTGGGAACTTGCATCCTCCTATGTCTCCACTTCTCTAAAGATTTCTTCTCAGAGGATTCAAGCAACAAATCATCTACAGGAATTGCCATCTTAGGCTTTGCTTCTAACATACTAACATTAGAAAATTATTTTTTAATTTTTATTTTTAATACTACAAATATATCTTAGGCCTTCCACTAGCAACCAAAGATACAGCAAGCCTTCAGTTAAAGAGAATGCTAATCTATACTGTATCAGTTTCCCCTTCCTGGCTCCACTTCTGGCACGATGGTGTGCAACTCAGTATCACTCCTCAAAAAAACTGATGAAAACTATTTTTAAAACACATTTAAAAATAGTTGGCCTTATGAGCATACACAAATGGAAATGCCGCTACAGATATACAGCAAATGAGGACACATTTACTCAAGAATATTTACTAAAGCTCCATAAAATAATGAGTCTTTAGTATTTGAAGATCCGCACATTTCCCCTCTCCACTCATTGAGCTGGGAACTCCACCCAGACTTGTACAACCAAGAACACAAGTTTTTGACTCCCCCCAGGTCCTGGTTGGAGGGTTGTCTTCCTGGGAAGGACATGACATTAGCATTTCTCATACTGCCCCTAGATACTTGTTGCTGAGGCAAAGTTCTGTACTACTGCAGCCAACAGGTGGGGGCCCCATTCTTCCACCACGTTTCCTCTCATGAGACAAAGGTTCTACCTTGGGCATGGTAGGACATTGAGATCCCAATTGCTATTGACTCAGCTCATAGGACAGGGGCTTGTGCCAAGGGAGACAAGCCAAGGACACCTGGGGCTCTTGCCCATATATCCACTGAGCACTTACTTCTTCAAACTGGGCTGTCACTTAGAATTGACCTATTGTTCCTTACTCCAGCACCAGAGTTGTGGCTCAGAGATTTTCCCTGGGAGGAAAGGCAGACCATAGAACAGAGAGTTCAAATTATCTCCCCAAAGGAGCCAACTTTATTTGCAACAGCATATGAAGTTCAAATTCAATTGTGCTTTCAAAATCAGTAGAAGTGTTGGTGAGAGGCAATGGGGAGGAGACTGATAAAATCCTTGAAGATACAGGCTAAATGATAAGCCAACTAGTTGCTGGAGAAAAATAAGAAACCAGCTGCAAGAACTAGAGTCTGAATAAATTTCAAACTTTGACCATCAGGAACTGTCCCTTCATAGCAGCCTGAATTTGACTGGATTAGGGTGTAAATAATTTAATCTCCAGGGCATTGTTATGAACAATAGAGCTTTTAACCAGCAGTTAGTGGAGTTTCATAGGTTAGTGTGGTCAGGTAACTAGACAAACACTGCCTATGTCCTGCTAAAACCTTGTTATCCCAAAGTGGCTGGGCATGTCCAAGGCTGAATCCCTGAGGAAAAACATCAGAGGCTTTACCCTGTGTCTGTTTAGGGGATAGAGGAGGAAGAGAAGGGAATGGACAACACTAAAATAATCCAGTTAGTCTTTAAACAAGTAAACAAGCTAACAACAATGACAAGCACTGAAAGAGGGGAGAGATGAAGCCAGTACCCAACGTTGCTGCAATATCTAAAATGTTCATTTTCCAAAAAATATGAGACATGCAAAATAAGCAGGAAATTATGGCCTAGATACCAGAAGAATAGCAGGAAATAAAGCCACCTGCAGGAGAGACCAGATGTGAGAAAAGAAGACATTATAAATATGTTCAAAGAAACAAAGAAAACCATGATTTTAGAAGTAAAGCATGATGACAGTGTCACATCACATAGAGAACATTAATAAAGAGACAGAAATTATTAAAAATAACCAAATGGGAATTTTGGAACTGAAAGGAGCAATAACTGAAATTTAAAAATTCACTAGATGGAATCAATAATACACTTAAATGGGCAGAAAGTAAAAGTACTTAAGAATAGATCAATAGAAATTATGCAATAAAAGAACAGAGTGAAAAAAGAATGAAGAAAAAATGAGCAAAGTCTCAGAGAAATGTGGGACACTAATGTATACCAACAGACATTTAAAGGCAGCACCAGAAGAACAGAGAAGGAAAGGAGCAGAAAAATATTTGAAAAATTATTGGCTAAAAAATTCCCATTTCCTAAAATATTTAAATCTACATATCCAGGAAGTTCAACAAACTGCAAGTAGGATAAACTCAAAAAGACCCATGAATAGACACATAGTAAAAATGCCAAAGAAAATCTTGAAGGCAGCAAGAGGAAAATGACATCTTGCTTAAGGAAACTCGTATAAGATTAACAGTTGACTTATCATCAGAAACATTAGAGGGCTGAAGGCAATAGGATAACCTATTCTCTGCCCTCAAATTTTAAAAGTTCTTAATCAAGAATCATATATCCAGCAAAATTATCATTTAAAAATGAAGATGAAATAAAAAGACATTTGGAAAACAAAATCTGAAGGAATCTGCTGCCAGTAGACCTACCTTACAAGACATACTAAAGTTAGTTCTTCAGGCTTAAAGCAAGTGACCCAAGACAGTAATTTGAATACGCACACACACAAAACAAAGAACACTGATAAAGGTAATTATGCAATTATAAAGGAGTATAATTGCCTATTTCTTATCCTTTCTTATCTTGTTTAAAAATCATAAAGCAGTATACATTTAATTGTATTTGTGGGCATATAACATACAGAAATGTAATATATTTTCCAATAGCAGGGCAAAGAGGTTGGTGAGAACAAACCAACATTGGGTTAAGAATTGACTCCAGATGTTTCACTTGAATCCAAAGGAACAAATGCATAGAACCTGAAATGGAAAGAAGGCTAATATGAGAAAAATTATACATATAACATAAAAATTGTGTTCTACACTGGAAACTGACACAACACTGGAAACTGACTATAACTCAATTAAAAAAAAAGAAAAAATTTATACGTATAAACTTGCTCTCTTTTCTCCTCTCAGCTTCTTTAAAAGACATAAAATTACATAAAGGAATAATAATTATAATGATGTACTGTCGGGCTTATAACATGCATAGAGATAATACCTATGACAAGAATACCACAGTAAGAAAGAAAAGAGAGTAGAGCTATATGGGAATGCTGTTTCTACATTCTCTGAAATTGCTGGTGTAATAGTGAAACTGTTTTTGATAAGACATATATGGTAAGGCCTAAAGCAATCACTAAGTAAATAACTAAAAATATATAGCAAGAAAATCATTACAGAAGTTAAAAAGTAATATTAGAAAATATTCAATTAATGAAAAAGAAAACAGTAATGACAAAAAAAATACTTGAGGTGTAGAGAAAATAATAACTTAAATGAGAAATGTAAATCCTATTGTTTTGCTTAGTTTTGTTTTTATGAACTCTGGATACAAGTCCCTTATCAGATATATTATTTGTGAATATTTTCTACCATTTTGTGGGTTGTCTTTTCATTTTCTTAACATTACTTTTTCAATTAATGCTATGTCTCTCTCTCTCTTTATTTTTTTTTACTTAAAATGAATCAAAGCAAACGCAACATGTGTACAAAGCTATAGATAAAGCTGCTCTGGAAAAAAACGCATAAATACATGGCAAAGAAATGAGACTTGGCATTTTAATGCTGATCATGCCATCCTCAGTGCCATAACACCAAATCTGTGCTTGCAACACAGTAAACTATGTGTATCTGCTATACCCTACTTCTCAAATCCAGGACTTATGAACTCAAATCAGAATTTGCCATCAAAAACTCAAACTTGAATTCCTGTACTAGGAATGTCTCCAGTAGAGAGCACTAATGCTTTTTGAATATTCGGTGTAAGTAGCTTTAATTGAGTTAAGGCCTAGGAAGGAGTTACAACCATTTCCCATTCCCATATATCTGGGTACACAAGACATAGGCATTTATTCCATATCCATTAACAGTTTACAGAGCACCCACTGTCCCCAGGCACCACATTAGGCCTTGGGATCCTGAGGAGGAAAAGATACACTCTTACCCTCAAGGAATTTGGCCTAGTGAAGAAGACTGTCTCAATCCCCTAATAACATCTCCTTGCATCAATCAAGGAAAGCATTTACTAATCATGCACTTTCCTATCACAAACTACATACATATATGTAGAAAAGCACATGGACTGTAAGCATTTGCAAACAGTAGGTTCAGGAGGGCCTTAGAGAAAATCTAGTCAAAATCTCTCATTTTATACCTGGAAAATTTAAACCCAGAGTGGATAAGTGACTTACCCACGATCACGACAAGAGCTAAGATTAATATGGCACTTCCTATACGCCTAGAACTGCTCTAACAGTATTGTTTATTTAATCCTCACCACAACTCATTTTTGAAATACAAAACTAAGGCACAGAGAAATTAATTAACAAAAAAAATCAAACAGCTCACAAGGGCAAAGTCAGGATTTGAATCTAAGTAGTCTTGCTCCAGAATCCATACTTTTAGTCACCATGCTATATTTAAGTAGCTATGTCTAAAGGCAGTCATGATTTTCTGACTCATGTTTTTACACTGTCTTGTTATTTTATACTGTCAGGGTTTCCAGCATCTCTAGAACCCATTGGTCAAAAATTATCAAAGAAATCTCAAGATGTTATGGTACTTCAAAGTCACAAGATCCTCGATTTGGGGAAAATGGCTCAATTCAACATGGATGTATATGTTACCAGAAGGTGAAGATGAAGACATGCACAGACATGAGAAATATAATAAGTAATTTTGTAATAAGTATTCTTTTATCTTACTTTGACAAATGTTGCCACTTGTGTCTCATTTCCTTGTCTTCCTGAATCACTTCCATGTACTCCTTCTCACTTCCAAATCCCAGTCTTTAAGTGTGTTGATTCTTCAATCAAATAAGAACATGTTAATGTAGACAGAGCTAGGGATTAAATCTTGAGAGGACCCTGCACTATACAAGATAGAGAATATGTGCATTTCAGAAGCCTCAGACTTCATTTCACCCATTCATTTATTAACTAACAAATATTTATTGGGAGCCTGCCATATCCACAACAATGCACTGGGTTCTGGGGATGAGCTAGTCTATGTGATGGATGTGACCTTTACCCTCCTGAGGTCCACAGTCTTACAGCATTCCTCCAGAGTAAGTTAGGGATCCATAGTTAAGCACTTGTCAATTCTCAACCTGTTGGGCCTCTGAATGATGCCTGAGCTACAGGAGGATGAACAGAATGACTCAGCAAGACTGGGGACTGCTAAGAGATGCTGTCACTCTCAGGTGTGCAGACTACAGAGGAGAGAGCATGTTATTTTGAAATGACAGTAATACACTGTTTGAGTGATATGCATGAAGTATAAAATAGTTTATAAATAGAAATTATTTGCATTATGATTATGTTTTGTCAGAATGCACACATCTTTTTTTGTGTGTTTGTGTCCTTGAGGACCCTGAAGAACAAAATTTTGTATCTGATTATTGAATTGGTTAAGTAAATTAAGCAAATCCAGGCATTTTATTTGATAATCAAGTTCACTCAAAAATGAAGGTAAAATTATAAAATTTACACCCACTTACATATTTGTTTCATCCTTTAGTATGCTTCCCCCCTCATTTTTACTTGTAATCAATCTGTCTGTAACTCCCCCATTTACACAGAGGCCTTTACCAGACACCAAAAGCTGTTCAGCTCACAAAAACAACAGGCTTCCTTAAGCCTTAAGTTTTTTTTTTTTTTAATTTGCCCTTTAGGTCTCAATTTCTCTGGGAAATCTGGGAAGTCCTCTCCACTTTAGCCCACTCTTTCATCTACCAATGTAAGACCCAACTACTTTTGCCCTTCAATTTTGTAATGAGATAAAGGACGCCTGATTTATTATCATACTGCTCTTTTTCATAAGGTGACCTGGTTACATTCAGCTATTATAAAGCATATTTGAGTCATAGGCTCTGAAACATGTCAATATCCTGTACTAGGAGATTTTAATCAGCCCTGAATTTGCTCATATATCCAGCTACATATTTGCCTCTATTTTTTTTAAAAACTCTAAGTTTCTTGAGGGCACATGTTTATTTGTTTTTATATCCTCCAAAAATAATTTGGTGGAGAGACTGAATTGGAGATAAAGAAGTTAGCAGAGATAAATTAGTAGAATAAGTGGATAATTGGAAGGTGTGCCTGCTTTTGGATACATAGGATTCAGGAGACAAAGACAAAGAGAACTGTGGTGTGGGGACACACTGGGGTTTGGTTAGTTAGTCCCCACTGATTTATCATGTCCAGCCTAACGGTCCCTGGAGGAATGCTTGGAGACTTGTGGACCCCAGGAGGGCAAAGGCCACATCCATCAAATGGGCCAATGTATCCTCAGAAATCAGTCCAGTGTTTTGCACACAGTAGGCATAGAATAAACATTTGTTGGATGATAAATGAGTGGTAAGATGAAACGAAGTCTGAGATATCTGGAACATGAAATACTCCTATCTTCTTTTCTGATATAGTCCAGGATAGTTACAGTAAACACATAGAAAACAGAAACTCCTGCCTAGACTGTTAGAGGCTTGCCCCAGATCTCACTGACAGAAGAGCCACCAGCAGAAGCCAAGATACCAATTCTCATACACTTTCTGACTCATATCTCTTTTCCTCTATTTCTAAAATGTTCTGAATCTTGTTTTTTACAATTTATATTGATTCTTAAAAATTCTTAACAAACTATATATATGTGTGTATATATACATACATACACACACACACACACATACATGTGCATACATATTATATCCTAGTCTTAGAGAATCAGTTAAGGTTAGAATTGAAGTTCAGTATTAAATGTGTATTACAATTAACAGATAGCCTAATATTAGGCCAAGAAACACATATGCACAAATACATACTCACACAGTCATTGAGGAAAAAAAGATGGGAGGGGCATGGAATCAAGGTCTAGCTTGTATTAGACCTGGGTTACTTCAAATCAAATAAATGAAAAACTTGAATATGAGGAACCTCAGAAACCAGCTGCTTTCACAGTATCAGGAAAACTTTGCCCAGATTTCAACATGGTCCAGGGAACACAGATTGAATTCTTACAGGGATCCCAGCAAGCACTGTCTCAGTCACTAGCAGAACCCATCAGGGCGTTTTTTATATCACTTCACAGGAGCTAAGGAGCACTAACTCTGCTTTAATTCTAAGCTTTCAGCCTGGCTTCACTTGCAAATATTTTCTTAGAAGTCTTCATTTTATGGATGGGAAAGAGACAATAGTCAATAACTGGCTGGCTCCTGTGTGGCAGATTCCAATATGGGACCCAGATGACAGTACATATTCTTTAAATGGGATGCATGGGAAACTTTCAAAGAAATATTTGGACATCTTCCAAGAAGACAGATTAGCTGGAGATGGCGGGCATCCTGCTGCAGGAAATCGTGTTTTTCCCTTGAAGAAGAGCCTGGAAGATCACCTTCCTAACACTTGTCATAAAAGGAAGGGATGTCATATAGTTAAGGCAGAGGGTCAATCAGCACAGTGGGCTGAGAACACAGAGTAATTGGTCGTGAATATTTAAGACTGGGACCATGATAAGGGATCAGCTCACACAGAAGTGCACAGCTGGCCTTGCACAATTACAGTTTCTAGTCAAGCTACCTTATTCCAAAAACACTTGCAATGTCGACCTCATCCTGTCCTTGGACTTCTCACCACTGAGCTCATTCTCAGGGGTCATTCTCAGAATTTCTCCCAGGCCCGAGGAGAGCTCACGTTAAAACTCTGCAACCAGGAGATTGAAAAGTTCAGGAAAACATGGTGAAGTCTTTGATCAAAAATAAATAAAAATTCTTCATCAATGATAATATGCTCAATCATACACAGCTGAACCAGCAGGATGACTTTCTGAGAATGCAAAGCCATAAATGCCTTCTCACTTTTGTTCTTTTCTTCTGACCTGATGTCTCAGTAGGACTAACAAACTTGAACCCTGGTGTTGAGAAAATATTGCAAAGTAGTATTTCAATTGAGCACTGTAAAGCTAGCCAAACTTTCCCAGACCCATGTTCCTATGCTCCTCCTTCAACCCTGCATGGCCCACCAACCTCTCCTCCCCTTTCAGGTGCTGCATGCTTCCCCTGTAGATTACATACCTCTGAGAAAAGGAATAATGATTCCTGTTTACCTTCGTATTCTGCCTCACCTCTCCAGAAATCCAGTGCTTTCTTTTATACACTGTAGACTTTCAATGTTTTAATTAATTTAAAGAAATTGAGAATTTTCCATTATCAGAAATAATTTTATAATACAGAATTGGAAAATAACTGTTAATACTGGATAATATTCTGCCTTCCATTAATCATAAAAATTTTCTCATGACACAGAGAAATCTGAACTCTTATCAAGGCAGCCACATGGAGCAGAGATGATGACACTCAGAGTCTCTGTTTTTTAAATTTTTTTTTTATTTTTTGGTTTGGTTTGGGTTTTATTGTTTTGTTTTGTTTTTCAGGGAATCAACTCAGAAAGGCCCTGCCAAACCTAGGAGTGAGTTGATTGCTCCATGTAGGTCATGCAGTTCAATAACACAATTTGTAGTGATCCTTTCATTTCTGTTATTTGTGACTCTGCTTGTGCCATTGGGCAGAGGAACCAGCCACATTGCTGCTCACAGTCATCTCCTTTATCATATGAATGTGAGGAGCCTACCACTAGATATTGCCCCAAACCAATGGGATGCTGTAGAAAACAGAGTATTTCTATGTCTTTTTCTTCTGGATTTTCTCAAGTTACCAGAAAGAGATTGACTGAGCCCTGAGGGTGGATTGGTCATTTTAAGACAATATTTGGGGCAGATAAGGCAAACATATAGAATTTAGGTCTTTCTAAATTTTACTTCTCTTTCATGAGTCTCTTTCTGATTATTATCACCTGCACTGATCCATCTCTTCATGTAAGTAGTACTTGGTTGTTTTCTATGTGTTCACCTAAGTTCTGAGCTGCTTGAGGTCAGAAACCAATATTGATGCTTTTTTGATATTGTGCTTGATATCTAGCATACTGATGGGCACAGAATGAGTGCTTAATAATTATGATGAGACTTCTAAACACAATTTTACACTTTGACAAATTTGGCTGTGGAAATAGTGACTGAGTCTTTTAGAATTTTCTATGAACAGAATAACAAATATATATAGGAAATTTATAAAATATAGATGGGAAATAAAATACAGCAGCATCTTTCAGAGACACAGCTTCTCTTTCCTTTCTCTTTCCAGATCAATGCAGGTGACAGATCTTTCTCTGTCCACCTCTGATGGAGACTACATTCTTTACTGTCCAGTAGCATATTCCCTTTGATTGTCTCTTAGGTATGCAGAATTGCGAGCATATTCAAACTTTCCTTCTTTCCTTCTGTCAAATTCTTGTCAGCAGTTTTACACACACACACACTCTTACCCCACCACCAATCTTTTGCAGATTATAAGCAGGAGTTCTTCAGGCTTCTGCCTAAGAGTGTGGATTTTGCAGACTGGTGGGCCTGGGTTTGAACTTTACATGATCACTTTGGATAAGTTTCTGGATTAGTTAAAATTAGCTGCCAGTTACAGAGACTGCAAAAAACAGTGGCATAAACAAAGTGATGTTTGTTTCTCTTTCACATTAAAAAAATTTCTAGAGAGACAATCCAGAACTGGTATTATGATTTCACAAATCTCCTGAGGCTTAGGCTGGTTCCACCTTTTAGGTTTGCTAAACATCAGATGAGGCCCTCAATCTCATGGCCCTAGATGGAGCTTTATCCATCACATGCAATGTAGAAAGGAGGAAGGAAGGAAAGGAAGGAGACAGAGGAAGGCAAGCATCTATGGTCTCTTAAGGAAATTTCCCAGAGGCTGTCATACACTTCCTGTTACATTTCATTGACCAGAATTTAGTATTGTGACCTCACTAAGCTGGAATAGAGACTGGGGAATGTTGTCCTTATTCCAGACAATACTCAGCTGAAATGTGGGCGGTTCACATCCTTAGAAAGAAAGGGGGAAAGGAGCATCGGAGTAGCCAAATACCAGTTATTCTATACCACTTTTTTCTTGACTGTTATTACCCATCTCACAGGAGTCTTAGGATTAAAATAAATGTTACTATGAAAGCATCTAATACAGTATATAGCATAAAACAAGCTTTCGGTTAATGTTAGTTAATATCCCTCCTTATTCCTTTTTTGTGAATTTTCTCATTTCCCTTATACCCCATCATTGGCATCCAAATTCTATTTTAAATACTTGCCCCAGTTGATGGTACTAAGCTGTAGTCTTGTACCTTTTCATAAGAGGGAGCAACAAATACATTATTATTCAATGTCAGCATTTATTTATTAGCTTAAAGTTTGGCTTAGGTTTAAGACATAGCTCTTGGAATCAAATAGACCTAGATGTGAATCCTGGCTCTGCCTCTTAGTCAGTGTCTAACCCCAGCCTCTTGCTCCCTCCATTTCTTCATCTGTGACCTGGGGTAAGATTCAGATATGAGGATTAAATGAAAATAATAGAGAGAGAGCGCCTGACAAATTAAGTGGTAGTTTTTCTTATCTTTTTAAATTTGGCCTAATCTGGGTGAACCTTCTTGAAAATGAACTCTTATTCCATTAAAAAAAAAAAGTTTTAAAATTGGTCATCGCCATACATATCCAAATGAGTGTTGTTAAATTGTTAGTCAAACCTTTTGATAATTGTCTCCAAAATCAGTTTAAACCCAAATAGCAGCAAAGTCTTTCTTGTATTTTTTTAAAGAAAAATACAGCATAGCTGAGCCTTAACCTTATTTAGCCTTGATTTGAATGATTTTTGGCAGATCCACTCTTAGAAGCAGAAACATTTCCACCAATGAGTATATTCCATAGCATCTTTCCCCCAGTGGCTAGTTGTTAAGCCCCTACTGTGTCCCAGAAGCTATGCTAGTTTCTGGGGACATATTGGTAAGCAGAAATGCACATTGTCCCTGCTGCTGTGGAAGTCGCAGTTACTGAGGGAGACAGGTGAATCAATCACTGAAAATAAATGAAAAATTGCCATTATTAAAGTTGTTAGGAAGGAGACATACCGGTGCTGTGAAACTATGTGCGAACATCTTATGATCCAAGGTTGAATGGTGATTTTAGGAACAAAAAATTGACCAGTCAGTTGAAGGAAAGAGATGTTAAGAGCATATGGTTTGAAATGAGCTCAGACACAAGGTGAGCCTGCCCTTGGCATGGACCAAAACATGCCACAGTCTCCAGCACCACTCCAAAGAATGCATTTCATGGTTTGGGGCTGTCTTTAAAATAAGTGCCCGTGATATATAACTTCTCAATATGATACTCTGAAAGGGGCTACATAACTTAGGAATAATCTAATTATTTCATAATTTATTCATGCTATATTGATAAATATTAAATTCACATATTTTTTTTTGATACACCAAGCAGAGATATCTGAGAAAATTGGCTGTAAAGTAGGATCTTTTCAGAGAGGGTCAGAGTGTTGATCTGCATTACCTGTAGTGAGAATTTGAATTTGAAGCCATTTGGCTGAATGGGGTGGCATAAGAAACACTGTTGGCAGAAGAATAGGTAGCCCACAAAGTAGCAGTGGAGGATGACCACAGGATGAGAGGTGTGAGCAGTGTGTTCCAGAGAGCAGGCAGGACTGTGCTTGGGATGGCCCATCTCAGAGCCAGCAGGCAGCCCCAATGTCCCATCTCTCCAAGGCATTCCAGGTTCACATAGACAAGAACCCAGCTTGGCACCTTGGCAGTGGGGTACCATTTCTCCTTGTCCTGTCCAGCTGAGCTAACGGGGCATCCTTTGGGGAAAATGTTGCCTCTCTTGTCTCTTTTAGGGGTTTGGAAGTTGGCTGGGAGGCTCTGTTCCCATGTAACATGTTAAGGCATGACTGAGCCTCGAGGGAAGAGCTGCCTGCCATTGGACTCTAGGTGGTTTCTTGTTCTGAGCTGATAAATTTAAGATGAATTCCATTCATCTAAAGATTTTTAAGTTCATCTCTGTAGGCAAACCTAAATGAGTTTTAGTTAAATGAGGTACCAAAATAGGCAACTGAGCAAGGGCTTATCTTCCAAAAGCATTTGTGAGTCATGATGCAGTTTCTAGAGGCATAGTGTTGTGCACGGTGGGCAGGTTCCCAGCCCTCCCCAAGAGTATTTGTACTAGGTATTTACCCTAAGGCGTCACAAGCCTTTCACTTTCACCTTCCCAGGAATGCCATTGGAACTAGGAATTTCCCCAGCTCTTCAATTGCTCTGTAATTGGAATTCCTCCCTCAGGGTGCAGCAAACTTGTTTCGACCTCAGGGACTTCTCTTCTCAATTGCTGTTCTCTGCCTAGAACATTCTTCCCCTAAGAATCTGAATGACTGCTTCCTTCTCAATGGAAGGTCAGCTCCAGTGTGACCTCAGGGATACTTTCCCTAATATCTAGATAAAGTACCACTGCCTGCTACCATCATAGTCCTTCAGACCTGGGTTCATTGCTTGCTGACTTGTTCATATTCTGTTCCCCCCAACACAAACACAAGAATATAAGTTCTGTGAAAGCATGGTTCTTGTCTCCCTTGTTTACCTGTTCTTAAGCCTAGTAGAGAGTAAACTTCCCAACCTGCTGCATGTGATAGTAGGCCAAATGTTTACCCCTTTGGACATAAAATAGGGATAACATCACCTGTGCTTCCTGCCTCATAGAAAAACAGAGGACCTGGAGTTAGGGTGCCGAAGATACTTTTTCTCCCAGAAACTTGTGACTAATTTTTTGATTCCATATATATATATGGATATATTGCAAATATCAATACCATTTACCCAATTACATAACCCCAAAAGACTTAGAACACATTTTGTGCTTGTCTTTGCTTTGCTCCCCACTAAACTATTCCTTAAACAATAATAATCAGTTTGTCCAGAGGCCATATCCTTAAGGTCCCTCCCTTCAGCACCCTTCCTTCACAGCTTCTTGATTGCCTTGAGTCTTTCCAGGACCACTGATAATTGTCTTCCAACCAGCAGTTCAGTTTGTATTCTTTCCCTTCTTCCACTTCCCAAATTTGTCATCCACATTGCAGGAAAATAATTGTTGTGGAAGGCAAATTCCACACCAATACTGCTTAGTTTAATAATCATGTAATGACTTGCTTTGCCACAGGATCATGTCCAAATACCTTGAAGAACCATGTAAGGCAGTCTTCCTCTGTGTGCTTCTGCAACTCTCCAGCTTCACCACTTGCCCTTCTGTCATTTCTAAATCATCAGTGCACACAACATGGACAGAATGTGCACAGTCACGTGGCATATGCACCAACCATCCCAAACTGTTTGCAGTGCAGAGAGGAAGGATTCCAGGTGGCTTCACTCCCCTCTATCTGTGGTGTTCACATTGCCTTGTCAAACACCTGCCCATCTTTTAAGAGTCAGTTCAAGTGTACCTATTCTTAAAGAACATTCCAAACACTTGCCCTCTCCCCACCACTTCCAAGAGCTCCTCATTTCTTCCTCTGCACTGCCTCTGAGCCTTGTAGTACGCCTATTATAATACCCATGCCAGAGATCATCTCTGCCTCCTCCTCAGTGCTCCTTCATGGTAAAGTTATTTGATTCATCTCCTGAGCTTCCTGGGCCAGGCATTATACTTGGCATGTTAATCAGTATCTGGAAAAGAACAAAACAACCAAATTCAGTGTACATATTATCTAGTAGAGGGCTTCATTCAATAACATACTTTTGACTGATATTTGAAAAATTGAAAGATCTCCTTGAAGGTTAGAGTTAGGAAGAAGGGATATTGTATTTATGCTGTTAATAGATATCAGTTGAATGGCCAAAATATTTTGTCAATGAGCTAGTGTTAACTGAACATTTACTGTGTTCAGAGTTCTGGATGTGGCCAATTGCAGGGGATGCTTGAAATAGCTTTTGGACATTTCTGAAATGACTCTGGCTTTATCATTTCACTGGGTCAAAATGTTAAATGGTCAGCACAGGTTCTCAGCTTCCAGGCAGTTTAGAACATAGTGCCTGAATGTTTTTTCACCCACTACCCTCTTAAAGGATTTTGAAACACTGTGTCCTTTCCTCATCCATTTAAAAAGATAATATGTAAAAATTTTATCTTGACTTTAAATCATTATAAAAGATGGTTCTTCTTACATTATAAATATTGATTTACAAAAACCACTCTTTTTAATGTACACAATGGAAGCTAAATTAAATACCAAAGTGATTTTGTATCTACCGTGTCATCCATATAAAAAAAAAACACATTATAAACAAACTCTTCTAGAAAAGCCAGGAATTTTACATAGTTGTTTCCCTTGCAGAACTCATTTCATTCCTCTTCTCCTATAAAACTTAATCCCCATATAACATTCTTGTGTTTGATATCTTTTCTTGATTACAAGTGCATTCTTAGCTCACTCTCATCCATGTACATCCACCCCTTGGCTCAGGACACCTGCTGGACATTGGTTGAACATCAATTTCACCTTTTCTGCCTCTTACTTCAAGAGACAGAAAAGGTCCTCACAAAATTGGGAAGGAGGAAAAAGAAAAGTAGAAAAGGAAATCAGTGCAGGACCTGACTTTTGGTGAGGGAGCTAAAAAGGGGAAAACACTGTTTTACTGGGACACACACAGGGAGATCAGTTGGGATTGAAGGAGATCCAGTGAGGGTGAGAGGAGTGCACAGCAGATGCCTGGCTGACAGAACTGAAAGAAACCAGCACAAAATATCCCTGTAATCAATCCCCAGACCTTGACTTGAGCTGCTGATGCTGAGCTAGGAATGTATGCTGAAGCTGAGGGAGAGGGCTGAGGCTGATGGCACAGACTGAGTCTCATGGGGTTGGAGTGTGTTGTTTTCTGTGATTGGTAGTGTCTACAGAACAGAACTGCCTGGGACCTGAATTCAAATAGCAACATTGCTGACGCACATGGTGTGGATTATCTAGGTATCTCATGGACATATTCACTATCTCTGCAGGTCCAGGACCAAATTTGGCATTTTTGCAATAGAAGAGAAGCACGGCTCTATCAGAACCGTCATAATTTTGGTCTGAGGGATCCAGGGGAAGTTCGGGTTGAAATCAGAATCCATGGCCAGAGAACCTGCATATTTCATAGGCACAACTGTGATTTTTATTGGGTCCAAGGCAGAGGGTGTGGATATGCTCTGTGGTTGTCTTGGCGGTCCCATGCCACAAGGAAGAGAGAGCCAAGAGCAGAGATCTGGGTGCACAGAAGGGGAAGTTGAAGCCTTTCCATCAGCCTTGTCTACCACATGCAAATGTAACAATAGGGATGGCACTGACCTGGTACTTCACTGAGGACCCAGCTGGGGGACTGAAGGATCATTACAGCAGGCCCTAGTGCATGACATCTTTAGATTTGTTTCCACTGGTGTTTCTGTGTAGAATTTGGACATTCCCATGGCAATAGAAAGGTCAAAGGAACTGTTATGAGTGTGTATTGGAAACATTCCAACACCACATACCACAGCCTGCACCCCAGAAATGGTTTGGAAGTCTCAATTCCAATAAAAGGAGAAACCCTAGCCACTCTCCAATCTGTGATAAACACCTAATCAAAATGAGGCTCTGTTAAACAACAAAAGTAGATTGTGTTCACCACAACAAAAACCACATTGGCAATCATAGAAATAACAGGCAATGCACTCACAACAATGACATGGCACCACAACATACCAAAAACAGATCTCACAGCAATATCATGGAAATGTGCGCAGCCAACATAGGAAATCTTCCACTTAAAAATAGCCCTTCAAGTCTACAACAGATAACTGACAATCTTTAACCCATAAAGATAGAGAGCTATAATAAAATGAAAAAGAAGAACCATTCCCAGACCCAACCTCCAACACACTTGGAAACTGAACAAAAATTAAATTAAAAAAGGAAGCATGTGAACACTCTTATCTACAGAACAGACTGAAATAAAAATTAGATTATGACTACTTCTTAAAAAAAAAGTTTTAGTTTTCTAAAATGTCTGAATTTTCAAAGCCACATTTTATATTCTCCACCACCTTTTTCTTGTCAATGAGCCTGAGTAAGGTGTTCACTCAGTGACCAAGAAGATCTCAGGTGTTGTCAGCAGGACCTAAAGCAAGCCTCCTCCTACTTGCTTCATCAAAAGAAAATCGACCTATAGTTCCTGCTACTGAGCCAAGAAAACAGGCAGTGAAAAGACATTCAGTGTTGTTAATCATCAGAGAAATGCAAATTAAAACCACAGTGAGATATTACCTCGTGTCTACCAGGATGGCTATCATCAAAAAGACCACAAAACCACAAACATTCAGCAACAATGTGGAGAAAATTGAACCCATATATACTGTTGGTGTATAGTTTATACAGAGACTAGTGTGTGAGAGCTGAGTCCTGGAGGCCTGTGATTTATCCAGGAGGTCAAGTCATTGCAGGCAGCATGTGCTGCTTGAAGCCAGTTTTCAGCCCTGGCTGTCCATGCGCATCAGTCTCCTCAGGAGCTGAGTCCCCCAAAATCACACACCCCCACCCAGAGATTCTGATATAATTGGCCCAGGCATCCAGATTTGAAAAGCTTCCCACTTGATTCAATGTGTAATCACATTGAGAGACACTGTGAGCAACTAGTTCACTCTGGGTTTAGTCAGTATAGTTTATACACTCCAACTAGGAAAAGAAGGAACAATAGAAATGTAAACTATTACAACCACTATGGAAAACAGGACGGTGGCTTCTCAAAAAACTAAAAATAGAACTAATATATGATCTAGCAATTCCACTTCTGGGTATTCATCCAAAGAAAATGAAAACATTAACCTAAAAATATATATGAACCCCAATGTTCATGGTAACCTTATTTACAATTGCCAAGATATGGAAGCAAACTCAGTGTCCATCAACAGATGACTGGATAAAGAAGTTGTGGTATATGTAAAATGGAATATTACTGAGCCATAAAAAAGAATGAAATGTTGCCATCTGCAACAATATAGAGGACTTGGGGAGTATTATGCTGAGTGAAATAAGTCAGACAGAAAAAACAAATACTGTAGAATATCACTTATATATGAACTCTGAAAAAGAAAACTAGTGAACATAACAAAAACAACAACAACAACAACAACAAACAGACTCACAGGTATGGAGAACAAACTAATGGGTTTCCATGGAGACAGGGAAGAGGGGAGGGCAAGACTGGGATAGGGAATTAAGAGGTACAAACTACTACTTATACAATAAATAAGCTACAAGTATATGTTATACAGCACAGGGAATATAGCTGATATCTTATAATAACTATAAATGGAGTATAACCTTTAAAAACTGCAACCTGGAACTTATATAATATTGTACATCAACCCTACCTCAATTAGAAAAACGTCGAAGACCAGTTTGCCCCATGTGACCCAAGTCCCTCCAGTTTTGCCTCCTTTTCCTATCTGTAGGGCTCAGTGTCATCATCTGTTAAATAAGGTACTCAGGCTAGAAGGCCAGCTCTACTTCAAGAATCCTGTAAATCTATTGAAAGCAAACTAAATGATCAAATGAGAAAACTCAACCCCAGCATGAGCAATCCTTACTGCTGGCAGAAGTTCCATCTCCACCATGATGAAATGAGGACTAGATAGTGCACACTTGTTCCTTGCTTTCATGGACAGGAAGACACAGCTGATGTTATGTGAGATTTAAGAAGTAGGGAGAACAAGCCACATACTGCACTAAACTTAATACTCTCATCTGCCTTTGCTTTCCCTTCCTTGCACATTTATTGGAAGTGAGATGTGTTTAATTAAGGTTATATACCAATAAAAACCAAATTATTATTTGCTTTTACCCATCAAATTTGTCTATATAGAAAATGATTTAAGATAATAAAAATAGCATTTATTAATCATAAAATTTCAAATAATTTTAAAACACAAAGAGTAGAAAGTAAGAGTTATCCATCTCTTGCCCAGATATATTTTATTTCCTTTTAGGAGTTTAACACATATCATACAATACCTTTTCTTATATATATATACATAAAGTATATTTTAAATAAAATGAAATAATACAATGTGTAAACTTTACAACTTGCTTTTTCATTTGACAATTTATACTGTAGACATCTTTTCATTTGAATTTACATTGCTTTACCTCATTCTTTTTAAAGGCTGAATAGTATTCTACTGTCCAGATGAAATAAAATGTATTAAGCCCTCCCTACTGAGCCTGGTCCTCTCCTCCCTACGGTGCAGGCCCCTGCATCTGTGAAGGGGAGATGTGGTCTTGGGGGAAGAGCAGGATGTGCAGACAGAGGTGAGCAGGCAGGGAAGCAGGGCCAGCTGACTGCCACTTTCTGCCCCTCCCCTCTGGCTTTCAGTAACACTTCCTTCATCCTACAGTTACATGAACTGCCTTTTTCTCCTTTCAAGTTTCAAAATTCCCTGCACTCAAAGAATTTTGGAGAAACATTACATGAGCATTTTCTGATTGTTCATTTCAGATTCCTCCTTCTCTCTGACAACACATCTGTCACTAATCTAAATACTCATGAAGCAAGACCAGTGAACTCACAGAAAGCAAGAGGGGAAGGAACCCCTTGATCTTTCAGTCAACATGGAGGGTTAAAATTGTCCAATTTAAAAATACAGCTGGGCAGATAAGAATAAGAGATACTAGAATATTTATATCAAATACTTCTGGCTAACTGAGTTATATTGCCAAGCATTTAAGTCACCCTCACTCCAAGAAAAATATTTTACCAGGAATCAGGCCCTTAACAAATCCTATAAAACAGAAGTCAAATAGGACTATCTGCAGACTGATGGTAAGGGTCTATTATTCTCAGAATGCTGGGCCTTTAATTTCAGGATGAAATCCAAGCATGTTACCCAAGCAGCTTATACCTTATATAGCAGATGGTGGACATCAATGGGACAGTTCTGTGTTACTTTGTAAACAACATCTGAGATGGATTGCATAAAATCCGGGTTGGTGAACAGAATTTTGTACAGATATAAAAGAAACAATACACATTTCTCTCAACAACTTTTTTAAAATGTAACTTTAACAAATACAGAATTCACTATGCCTTTTAAACCATCACATTGGAATGAATGTGTCAAATTAATCCAAGTGACTCTGTGCATGGAGTGATGGTGACATGTCCCTTCAAGAGATGAAATGTGTGGGTTTAGAGAGGGAAAATAAATCAAACAGTAACAAAGACAGACCAGCCCTGCCTTAGAATACACAGTGACTCAAAGTTTATATGAGATTGTAAAAAGCAAGTGCTCAGTGTATGTGACATGTAATGAAAAATATTGTAGATAATGAGCATGTGATGTATAGACACTAATGTCATGAAAAAGTTAGCCAGGTTATAAGAAAAAACCTAGTCAGTGACTCACACTGTAAATCTGAACTAGAAGACTGGGAATGGGGAATGGTGGTGGCTTCTAGGTGAAACAATCAATATGGTAATAACCATGTTATTAACTAAAAAATCTTACATTCAATTCCATAAGTGAAATAAGCTAAAGTATAAGTAATTCAATTACAAAATTCTTAAAAATGCTTTAAAAATCATGAAAAGTGTCAATGTGCTCTAGGGAAGAAGAAGGCGCCATGCAGCTGTTCACTGGACTTTGCTGGTTTATGTGTATTTTAACTGAAGACTATCACGAGCGAATGAGTGCCGTGATATCAGGTACTGTCAGACATACATTGTGTGCCATTTCCCTGAACAGTCATACACATCGAAGAACAGGCAGTGGTTTGTATTTACCTATTAAATGTAAACTGAATGAGGCAGAAAAATATACCAAAATACAAATAAAGTCCATTTTACTTAAACCTTAAAATATTGCCTCTTAGTTACTGCTTTTACAAACGCAGTAATAATTCTTTGTGACTACTTGCTAAACTGATTATATCTTTAATTCTTCTTTCCAAGGCTGTCCTCAGACAGAAGTTTTATCTAACTTGCAGCAGGGAACACAGCAGGACCAGCTGTACTGGGTTAAATGTTGGACTGAGGATGGATCGTCATGTGTGATGGGAAGGTTATATGTACGCTATCGTACTCTTATACAGAGGCAAATTCCAATCAGTCCTCGAGATAAACTAGTTTTCATATCAGTAGGAGATGAATTTCAAATCCATTCTCTTCTATTGCTCTTAAAGCTTCTTCCTAACTGCTCTTGGTTTAACCAACCATTAACTGTTTAACAGATAGCCAGACCCAAAGAGAAGCACGATGAAACACCCAGTCAAGTGCGTGGACCATGCAGGAGCCAGAGCAGCCACTGAAGCTGCAGCCTTCACTCCCAAGGTCCTCCCTGAAAGGTGGCCACCTCACTCGGGAGCCCCACGGGTAGCCACTCTTGCACACACGAGGTGACAGCATTGCTCCACACACGTCATTCTCTGCACACTCAGAAAACAAATGTCTTACCTCTGGGTGAAGGAAAATTTCAGGGCCTGGGAAACTTTCCTAGCCAACATCGATAATGATTTTCTTCTGGCTTATGGCATTGTTCCCTGTTTGCTGTTTGATCCACTTCCGCTGATCCACGTCATACTTGGCAAACTTCTTGACTATATTGGGGCAAATGTGACAGTACTTCTCCTGCAGATGCACACACAGAGATGTCACCAGGCATTAGCGACCACCCAGTCTGCCCTCCAGCAAACACCCAGTAACTCCAGCACCACAAACCCCCGACATCAGTCCTGCCCAAGGCCACAACTCCAAGGGACACTTACTGGGCTCAGTGATGTCTAACAGCTATGCTCTGGCCATGTACTCTGCATTCTTTCCAGCTCTGCTATTAGTCCCAGCCTCACTGTGTCACATGTTGCTGCCTACTATCTGAGATGATGTCTGACGGTGCCTATCAAGTCCCTAGTCTCCATCTCCTCTCTTCTTACTCCTTGTATGCCCCCACGTGGCACCTGCCCAGGCACTCGCTGCCACCCACTGGGACAAGCAGACCCGCATCGCAGCCCAACCCAGATCTGAAGGCAGCAGATCTGGCCCTGTGGTCACCACATCCGATTGGCAGGTGGTTAACCTGCTCTGCGGTCTGACACAGCACACTCAGTGGCTACATGACAGAGAGTTAGTGAGTGCCTAGGCACGTGGGATGCACAAGTGAATAAAACACACACAGACCCCTGCCCACTGGCCCATACACTAGCTGAGAGTCAGAGTAACAAGTGACAGTGATAAATAAGTAAATGGCACAGCACTTTATAAGGTGCTGGGACCATGAACCAAAGGAAAGCCCGACTTTGACAGGATGGATCTGCCACACATTGGGGCATGAGAACCCACTCAGTGCCAGCCCCAGCCTGTGCTGTGCAAAGTGTTTCCTCAGCTGGTGATGCCTGACTGGGGGTCTCTGGGTTGATCATCTGTCCTTAGAGCTAACCTCACAAGAACAGCAGTTGGCCCCTGGGTACCGGATTCTGAAAGTCAGCTTCCTGTGGGCCAGGTGGGCTTTGTTCAATGCCTGCACTTTGTCAGGCCCAAAGCTGGTGCTCAGGAGGATCTCTGAAGGCATTTTCATGATACTAAGTTCAAAATTTCTTAGAATCCCTGAAATGAAACCTAATACCATCCTTGGTATACTCTGCACAACTGTAAGACTGATGGGCCAGACTTGCTACACACCCCTGTGCTCACTGATAACTGAGTGAGTGGGTCAGTCCATACAACTTCAAATCTACCAGGCTGAGGGCAGAAACAGTAAGTTGTCCTAAGACACCAGGTCAATGTCTCGCAGCAACTCAGAGGCTTAACTGAAGGCAGGAAGTGCCTCCATAGAGTTGATGGTGTGCAGTGTGTCAGCCCCAAGTCCTGGACCACCACTGCCCCACCAACAGAATCCACGCATCCACAGGCCCACTCCTGCCCACAGGGGCAACAAGACACAGGGTAACTCTGACCCACTCCCACAGAGAGAAGTGGGGCAAGAACTAACTGACAGCAGGGTTGGGGTGGCTGACCTGCAGGGAACACAAGGAGCTCTTCCACTGCCTACCTTCATGGCTGAGTGATACATTGTCACTGCCCAAATGGGCCAAACCTGGTTCAGGGTCAGAGATGGACCCCAGAGAGCCAGTGAGGAAGGTAAAGCCCACCATGAGGACTAGGAGAGCAGCCTCTGTCACAGTCAGCATACTCAGGGCCCTGCTCACCTGCATGGCCACCCCGACAGTCAGGAGCCAGAGGCTGTGAGACATATTGGTAACAGGAATGGGGAGGTGAGGGAACTTGGGTCAACTATCCAAATTTATTTCCTTGAAGAAACACAAGGAAAGGACTAGGGGAAGTTCTAGGAAATATTTTAACATAAAAAGAAAGTCTTATGCTACTTCTGTAAACCTTCCCCCAGGGGGAAAAGATTGACTCCCATGGGCTGCCCAGGACCACACACCCAAGCTGTGAAGTGACCCATCCCTGGAAACTCTAGTCCTGGGCACACCCAGGCACCCAGCCACCCTACTCACAGGGGCCCTGACTCGCACCTGTGCACCCTGTCCTAAAAATACCTCTCCATCCACCAAGAGTGTCATGCAAAATGTGGGACTCCCCCCAGGCACTAGATTTCCTTCAACCAGCTTGTTACTGGGTGCAAAAGTGGGAGGGAAGGGGGGAGGCTAACCTCCCTTAAACTCCCCTGCAGCTCAGAAACTATGTGTTCAAGGTCACATGTCACTTCCATGCTTAAATTTTTCTCCAAAAACAAAATCTTTGCTCTTTATATAATAATTATCCTTGTATTACTAAGAATCTCTTCATTTTGACTAAAACAAAACAAAAACAAAACAGTAATTTGTCCTGATTTTGCAACCTGAAGAGAAAATTGCTTTGAAAGGGGTCTGTCAACTGCTACCTTCATAGTGACACAAAGACCAAACCGATGGATCAGTCAAGTGGGCATTTTAAATAAGGACCAATGAGCCATTTTCCTCCAAATCTTACTGATTTAATTTTAGAGCTTCCTGTAACTCCTCCAGCATGGTAATGGAGTCTAGAAAACACAGGTGGACTCTGTTCAATGATTCACCCTAGAACAGCATCACTCTGAATGGTAATTCTCAGGGTACAGAACCACACACAGCAAGAGCTGGAAATGAGTTTGAATTCTGGCTGACTGCACAGGATTCCTCACAGTCACTGCTGCTGCTGTCTGCTCCTTACTCGGGAAATGAAGCCTGGAGGGAGAGGTGCAAGACACATTGGCTAATTGAAGGTTCTGTCTAATCAGGCTCCAATTAAATGACATCGTACTAGGCAGGATGCTCAATACCAGTTATCAAGCTGCTCTCATTTACAGCTGGAGAACTCCACAAGCATCCATGTTCAGAGAAGAGGCTAAGCTTTCAGCCCCTTAATTCAAGTGGTAAACAGATGGAGACCCACATTCATGGGGAGGGGAGGGAAGGCACGGCACAGTGGGAGCAGGGGTGGTGGCCACAAGGGGAAGTGTGCAAACACTATTTCTCTCTCACCACCAAACTGGCCCATTTCCCATCTGTTTTTACCTTAATGGCTTTTGCGGTCTCCAGTGGTTGCTCAGGAGGGATTCCCACCTCCCTCTCCCTTGGCAGCTGTTGAATGAAATTCATATCTCTACCTGCAATAGGGATGTGTTTGATGCAGCTTCCAATTACCTAACCTTCCACCTGGGGAGACAGAGAGGCAAAACACCATGTGAGTAACTCCAGGAGGAAAGCCCTCCCTGGACTCTAAGTTAGACTCCTGCCCCCACCTGCCCTGGCAATGCAAGCATTTACTGAATCTCCGCTCTGTGCAAAGCTCAGGACTGGGGGAGGGGGAATAAAATGACCATGCATGCAATTCCATTAGGAGAACCTGAGATGCTCTGTAAGCAAACAAAGTGGCCTTTCCATTAGGAATGTGAAGAGAAAACCACAGAAGGCAGTTAATTTCCAAAATGCTGCTGTCTGTCCGAATAATGGGTCATTTTATTGTTCCTCTAACAAAAAGGAAAAAGTTTTAACTATTAATTTTATAAACATTTTTATTGAGTTATAGGCATTTTACAATGTTTTGTCAAATTCCAGTGTAGAGCACAATTTTTCAGTTATACATGAACATATATATATTCATTGTCACTTTTTTTTTTGCTGTTTAACTATTAATTTTTAAACCAACTACAAATTGGCTTGCATTTAAAAATCAACCACCTGGTTAGCATGCAGGACTTAGGGTGTGACAACCTGGACTCAGATCCTGGTTCCACATCTGTGGGCAGAGTAACCATGGCCACATCTGTTAACACATATGTTTCAACCTTGGCACCTTCACCCATCATATGCGGTGAGTGGGTGCACAGAAGAGACCCAGTGACAGGCAGCAGGTCAAGTACACAGCATGGTTTAGGCATGCATTAAAGACTCAATAACCGATCTGCTCACTCTAGTAAGAGCTGCACTTGGTAGGAAGGAACAGTCTGGCAGGTTCCCCTCAACCCTATGCTATGTGAGATCCATGCTGGGGGGAGTTTGGATCCGCTCACCCAGCTGCCCTCCCGGACCAGTGACCAGGCTGTCAGCCGTCACCAGCAGGAGAAGGCCAGGAGCTGTTGTGTGGTCCCAGGTCCTCACCAGCCCCCTGGGGTGCCACTCAACATGCAGGCCACAGGCTGGGAAGGTCCAGCTCATGCTGGTGGGAGTAGCTGTGCAGAGTGGACAATGTCCCCACCTGCACCAGGTAGAGGAGGCACTCTGAGCTCCCTGATGGCACTGGTTGCTTGTCACACACTCATGGAGACAGAAGGCTGGAGCAAATCCTCATCCATCTGACAGATGGATCAGTTCCACTATGTACAAGCACAGTTACCACTGAAGTTACAAGAACAGGTGACTGAATTCCTCTTATGTCTTCTGAGGTGCCCAACTTCTAGAAGTGAGAGAGTGTGTAGCCTTTCTCAGGAGCCCAAGCCAATTGTAAAATATTTAAGATCAAGATAAAAGATATGTACACATTATTAAAATAAAAAAGTCATAAGAACAGTAGCTCTCGCAAACAGAAACTATTCACAATTTCTATAGTCAATACATTACATATAACATTTTCTAAAATTAATTCAACCCATGTTGAGTATCAGCTTCATCACAGATTAAATATATTAAAACAACCCACAGCCAATGGTAGGAAAACAAGTAAGTGAGTTGTGCTACACCCACATGATGGGCTGTCAGGTAGTTACTAAATATCTTTCCACAGAGTATTTAACCATAAAGATACATCAGGGATAAGTCAATATGCAAAATACAACCTCAGGAGCACATTGTACAATTAGAACATGAAATCAGATGGAGGGTATCCCAACTGTGCTTAAAATGTGTATCGTGTGTCTAAGAAAAAGAGCTCAGTAGACTATACCAAAAAAGTGTGGCACAGTCCTCTGGGCAGGTTTGTGGGTCATTCTATTTTCTTCTTTACATTTCTCCATTTTACCTAAATTTTGTACAGTAAATGAAATTTTTATAAATAGGGGGAAAAAAACTGCATTAAGAAACAGAGAAAAATTTGAACAACAACTTTCTCTGTGGGCCTGCACGTAGTGTGAAACTTGTTTCAGATGCACAGGGGAGGCCAGGAAGCAGACCCACAGGCACAGACCCTGACCTTGGCCTGCACTGACCTCTGAGGACGTGACCTCAGAGAGGAGCCAGGCAGGACCACACAGCAAGTGGCACCTAAACACCTCACACCCAGGAGGGGGCAGTGTTCTGAGACTGGATGAAGGGGCTGCGAGCACAGAGCATGCTCTGCAGGCCTCCTGCCTCTTCTCACCCCCGGGCAAAGGGGACACTGGCAGGGTGCAATGACAGAGGGGAAAGATTTGGCTTTTTCCTCCTGATTGTAGACACATCAGCCTCCCCCTGCAGTGATTTCTGAACTTTGAGGTATTAAAGCACCAGCATTAGTACATCATCTCTGCAACGTCCTGAAATAAAACAGTGACTATTTTTTAAATGAAATAAATGAATTGTTTTTTTAAAAAAAACTAGTTTGCATTTTTTAAATTTGTCTTAGTTGATTTACAAAATTCTGTTAGTTTCCAGTGTATAGCATAGTGATTCATTTATTGCATTTTTAAAAGGAGCTTAGCACATACACACACAAACCTATATTTGCACAAAAGATACTTGTAATACACAAAATAACAAACATTAGTATCAGGGGTTGCCTCCAAGAAGGGAAGTGGAGGAGGAAAGGCAGGTCTGAATTCCCAATGTAACCCCCTCCAGATAGCTTCAATTAATTAAAAAAAAATCTTTAAATAATTCATTTAACTAGTCCATTGTACCAAATATATATGTGTATATATATATATATATATATATATATATATATATATATAGTCTCTTGAAGCCTGAATTAGAAATCACTTCTGTAATATTTTGAAAATTAAAACCAAAAAGTGACATTGCAGAGCATCCTGCAAGTCAAGGGGAACAATCTCTCCTTCTTGGCTCTTAAAAAATTTTTAAAAAGCAAGAAACAAATCCTCTCCAGAGGATTGTCACAGAACACAAAATCATCCTCCAAATGTTCATGTGCTGCACCCACTGATATCCAGATTACAGTTCAGAATTAAAGTCAGGAAAACCCTCCTGGCAAAGTGACACCGGGGCCAAGCAGAGCCAGGGACATCAGACGACTGCTGACACCAGACTGCACAAATCTGCTACTGCAAATTTCCAACTGCCAGTGCCACAGACACTAGGCATCTTCCACTTTCTCACACAACTGTGTTTAAAGGCTCTTGTTACCTTTGCTAAGTACAGGTATGTCTTCAAAAGTGGTGCTTTAATTAACAGAAGGGTTTTTTTTTCTTTCACTGCTTCCTTCACCTCAAATCAGGTTAGGCCCACAGACAGAGCAGAACTCGCTGCCCTGCTGACCATTGGGATAGCGTGAGTGACCCCATCCTTGCTGTCAATGATGATTCCTGTTAATGTGTGTTCACCAACTTGTCATGATGTCCAGTACACAGCTAAGGCCAGCACTGCCTTCACAAATACCACAGAGACCATCAGCATGGGGACTTTCTCAAGTGTTCCACAAGCATATCTTCAGGTTGGAGCAATAGGCCCTTTCTTTCTTACTGAGTCTGAATGACCTTTCCCTTCCCTACCTTCCATCTTCCTCCCAAATCCAAATTCCAAAGTGGACAACTAACATGTAAATTCTGTGCACTTAATCTGGAGGAGTCAACTTCTCAGTAAGATAAATCAAAGCTTTGCAAAGAAAAGCCAGAGAGAAAGGAATTTTATTGTGGAATCAGGAGGTTTTAATTTCTAATCCACTGGTTCCCAGTGTGGGTCCACAGATGGATTGCAATAAGACTACTTGTGGGGACTTTAGAAAGACAAAATACTGGGCCTGGCACCCAGAAATTCTCATCTGGCAGAACCAGGATAGTGGTTCTCAACCAGGTGCAATTTTGCCCCCAAGGAGCACCTGGCAATATCTGGTGACATTTCTCGCTGTCACACTTGAGGGAGGGGAGGCTGGTGGTGGTGCTTCCCCTGGTGGGTCAAGACCAGAGATGCTGCTAGACATCCCACAACACACAGCTCAGTACCCTCCACTCCCCTGAGGACTGCCCGATCCAAAACTTTGAGGCTGGAAACCCGTGGTCTGATATAAATTCTGAGAATGTGTATTTTGGAAAAAACACTTTTGAGGAGACCTTGCTGCATAGATCACTTTGAGAACCACTGGGCCAGTGTTTCCTGAAGTGTCTCCTAGTCCATGGAACAGAAACAGCTTAGGGGTTGGGGAATATTTCTGGTTAAATTTGGAAGTGGTGGAATAAACAGAGTTTTCTAATGTAGGCATTTTCAGAGTCTTTAAGACATCACTGTCTACTGAGAATCACCACACAGAGGACACAGCATGTGGAATCTTCCAAGTTAATCATCTATGCAACTCCTCCTCTTTTTTCCTACAAGGGAATAGAATATGCAGGAAGCATTTTGGAAAACAATTTTATCATTTATTCCCCCAAATTTCAGTCAATTCCCTTATATAGAGGCAGATACATTACACCTAAAAACAACAAAACCCCCCATGAAGAACAAGCAGCTTCAGGGGAAGTTCTGCAAACTCATGGAACCACAGGAGCTCAGATCCACAAAGGGAAACCCTTGAAAGACATTTATTTTGTTTCATTTTGTTTTGTTTTAACAGATTCTATAGTATATTTTCTTTTTTATGTTCAGAAGTAAAAAAAAGCCAAAGAACCACACCTACATCTTGATCTTGTCTTCCTGAAGATACTTTAGATTTTAATGAATGTAAACAGACAAAAGCTGGACAAACTCTACACCAGCAGTAAAAACATAAATCACAGAAATTGCTCTGTACAGTGTTTGAGCTCGGACCTGAATGGGATGAGTTCATGTGCACTTGAGTGCATGGGAAAGGAAACCACACCACACAATCTTACAGAGGCCTCTAGAATCACCATTTCTTCCACATTAGACAACTAAGGTCACTTGGGAATCATGAAAGTCACTTGTCCTTACCTGAACTGCAAAGTAGAGTCCTGGTACATTAAATAATTTGAACATAATTTCTGCAAGATATTCTCTATTTTCTGGTGTATTCAGAGGAGGTTCTGTCTGTAAGGAAATATTCACTATATTTAGTGTTCACCCAAATTTCATGTAATTACATCAGAACGGCAATAAGTTAATCTAAAAGCATGTTCATTAAGATGCTGTACAACTCCTTAATTTGACAGACAGAGTACACCCAGAGTGATTGATTAAACACATTTTGGCTGTGAGGTTTAAAATCTTTGAGAGAGCAAAGCCTCTCTAAACACTTCTGCTCTTACTAATCCACCCCAAAACAAGAACAAGCTACAGAAAAGGAAACTCCACCTCGGATAACAGAACACCCAAACACCGTGAATCTGAAGAGACGTGCACTGAGCTGCCAAGGGCAATAACAGCCCCACTGAGACCAGATGAGTGAGGACATGGAAAGAGAACACCAGTGACTTCAGATACCAGGCAATATCCAGTTCTCCAGAGAAGAGCAAAAGCAGAGAGCCCTTGCTTGGATTCAGAGTAGTCTGAGCAGCACAGCTGCAGGAGCCTCGCTCCCCAGGCCCCTCCCCTCAGAGCACAGGCGGCAAGGTGAGAAGTTACACCTCCACCATCTGCTGTGAGAAAGACAAGCCTGGGACAGAAGCTGCTTCAGCCAGACACTGCCCACCACCCAGCCTAAACCGAACACACAGCCAGTTCAGAAAGATCTCCCCTCACTCAAAGATGAGGAAAGAACACAAGAAGACTAGCCAAACATCAAATAAAAACACTCATAGAAAAAGAGAGGGGAGAGAGAAAAATAGGAAAAAAAATTTGGCAGATAAAAAACATGTACCCAGAAAAATATAAAAATAAAGCAGATGAAAATCATGACATAGATATCCGAGTTTTTTGAAATGTCTATTTAAAATAATAACTATTATCTAATAGGAGGAAATTAACAGGATTACATAAAGATAAAAATAAATAAACCTGCTTTTTGTCATTCAGCAATATGTTGAACATTTTTCCATGTTAATAAATATGGATTTACATCACATATTTAAGCTAGGGAAAAAAAGAGAGAGAAAAGGAGAAAATAAAAAACAAAGAAAGGAAAAAAAATCTAGGCCTTTTGGCAAAAAAATAAATAAATAAAAATCCACATTACCCTTTGTTATATACTGAGCTGTGTGTCCCAAAACTCTTATGCTGAAGCTGCAACACTCAGGTGACTGTGTTTGGAGATGAAGCCCCTAGAGGGGTAATCCAGGATCAGTGAGGTCACAGGACAGCACTAACATCTCTGCAGGATAAGGCAGAGGGATCAGGGAGCTCTCTCTCACTCACACACAGAGGAAGAGCCACACAAGGACCTGGTGAGAAGGAGGCCATCTACAAGCCAGGAAGAGAGATTTCACCATAAACCAACCATGATGGCACCTTGATCTCAGACCTAAAGCCCCCAGAGCTGTGAGAAAACAACTGTCTGTTGTTGAAGCCCCTCAGCCTATGGTGTTTTGTTAGGCTTATTGAGTAGAGCAACATACTCTTAAAGCAGGAAAAGGGCAGCCTGTCTTGGCCATTGGCACAGCTGCATGCAGGACACTGGGACACACAGGGCCACATTTACAGAGTTTTCTGGCAGGAAAATATGACCCCAGAATTCTATATCTGGCCACACTGCCAATCAAGTCTGTTGCAAAAACAAAATATCTTTAAACATACAACAACTTGAGAGAATTTGGTTTCTATGAACCCTTCATGAATTAACCATCAGACAATAAGCTTTAGCCAAATAATAAGAATGCATAAAGTACAGCCAAAGACTTACAGTGAGCAAGTAGTCCATTTAAGATGTAGGGATAAATGCTTTTCTTTTCTGGGAGAATCTATAGCTATAGAACAGAATGTAAATATTATAAATTAAAACAACAGGAGTAGTATCAAGTTGACAGGCACAGATGGAAAGGAGGAAAATATAAAGACACTGATGCCCTTGTGTCATGGAATCAAAAGATATTGTTTTCTTGGTAGAGCAGCAGAGACACCAGTAAACATAAAGTCACAAACATAAATATCAGAGTAAGTACACTAACATAAACAATCAAAAGCAGGTGATAGAAGAAAGGAGGAGGAGGTAAGAAATGTGGCCATGTACCAACGTGGTCACTAAGCACAGTTGGAAGTAATCATCCCTAAACAAATACAGGTAAATATCTTATACAAAAGTACAATTATGTTAAAATATGTTTTACCAATTATCAGAACGAATATGCACCCAATAGAAACCAAAGAGAAAGCCAAGCCTGAGTTTTAAAATATCCATACATAAATAAAACACACTAAAACCAGAAAGCACAGCACCAGAAAAGCAGCTGTGACCACACACACCTGCCACACAGCCCAGGCCATTTCAGCACGGGCAACGGGAGAGCTCCAACTCCAATCAGCCCAGCTACAACCCACCTTCGATTTTACCAAGTTTGGAAAGTGATTTCCTCTCTCCATGCATAATTAGCACTGACTTCACAGGAGTCTAAACAAAGTGGTCATGGCAGCACCTGGCATGGGGAATGTACTCAGTGAAAATGCATTATTATCACTAAAATCATCAGCATGTACCAGTGAGAAACTCACCTACTGAAGAGAAAGTCTCTGAACAAAGACTATGAGACAAAATCAAATTCCATTGTCAAGCCAAGGGACATCTAAAACAAGGTGCCTCAGAGAGGTGCACAGTTGTCACAGCTTCCAAGATCAGAAACTAAATAACTGCACATAACAAGGAACTGATTACACAGATTAGGTCACATCCATAAAATGTAACACTTTGCAGCAATTAAAAAGGATGGGCAGTGTGTCTGCAGATATGAAACAATATCTACTATAAATTTGCTACATAAAAATAGGCCTCTCCATACATACACATTCTTAAATATACTTCTGTATCTACAACATTTTTTTTAAAAAGCAAGGTGTATGAGGGAGAGAAATGAGGAGCTGTTTATGGGCACAAAGTTTTATCTTGCAAGATGGAAAATTTCTAGAGTTCTGTTACACCAAAATATCAATGTAGGTAACGTTACCAAATGATATATTTATAACTGTGTTTAGTGGGTAAATTTCATATATTTCAAATTATAATTTCTAAAATTTTTAAAGTAAAAATCAAAATGTACCATAGTATGTCAATTTTGTTACCATTTTATGAAGCAAGTTTATGTATAATCCATGTGCCTGCACATAATTATTGCTGGTTAAGCACCAGTAAAGTTGGTTTCCTCCAGGAAGGGGATCTGGAAGGCAACACAGAAGTGGGAAGGAGACACTCTTGCACTGGAAATCCTACTGCACCTTTTGAATTCTGTGCTGTGTGTATGCTAACTCTTCAAGCAAATAATCAAATATGCCTATCAACTAGCTGGGGGCTTTAGTTTATACTCCTGTCTGATACAAAGCTCAAACATCATGCCCCAAGTAAGTTTTAATTACTCTGATTAGAATCAATACACTCCCTGAATGGGAGAGAGAAAGCAATCTTAAGACATAGACAAGAAATAATAAAGTCATCAAAAGCAGATTGTAAGTATGTGATCTAAACATTATTCAACAACACATTACTTATTTTAATGTGCCTACCTCAAGGGGCTGAGATCAAATTAGTTAATACCTTAATGTTCCCAGTACACATTTAGCACTGTGTTAGTGATTACTATATCAGATTTTTTTTTTTAGTTTTCTTTCATTTAAAGCACATGAAGAATAGCTGTGGATTCCAATATTTAGGTTACAATATATCTCCTTATGGCACCTCCTATCAACCTGAAAAACAGGCGTAATAACTACCTACCCCACAATTGTCTGTGGGATTAAATAAGTGAGTTAATTCATGCAAATGCTTGGTGGGGAGAGGGCTGGGCCTTTAGCAAGTGCTGAATATATCAACAATCAACTGTAATATCAAGAATATATCTCAGGCCAGAAGAAATTGAATGAATTAACTCCAGAGACCTAGAGTCTTCTCTTACCTTGAAGAGGAATCCAAGCACCTTAATAAGTTAATTTTATAAACATAACATTTAAACTGATTAGAGGGGGGAATAGGATGAAGAGAGGAAGGCTAGAAAGGTATGCAAAGTGGGAGCATAGTCATGCAATGTTTCCTTCCTGCCTGGTTTAAAAAAAAATGTGAGCCTATAGAAGGCATTCCAACAAGAAGTAGATTAACCCTGGCTCTGGATTCTTCCTGGGTTTAATTTCAGTGTCAAGTGATGTTCCAAATAAATCCCAGATGAATGAAAAATATATATAAACATCAAATGAAAGTAGGTTTACTTACATAAAAATTTACAATTATAGATGTTCAAAAACATAACCTACAAAAAATCAAGTGATAAAAAGTATCTGCTTATGACAAAAAATTCTTATCTGTTATATGAAAGAGTTCACACCATAAACAGATTGTGGCCATACATACAACAGAATATTATTCAGCCCTAAAAAAGGAAGGAAATTCTGACACATGCTACAAGGTGGCTGAACCCTGAAGACCTTATACCAAGTGAAATAAGCCAGTCATGAAAGGACTAATACTGGATGTTTCCACTTATATGAGGACCCAGAATAGTTACAGTCATAGAGACAGAGGGGGGATGGTGGGGGATAGGGCTGGGAGAGGGGGAAAGAGAGTTATTCTTTAATGTGGACAGAGTTTCAGTTTGGAAGATGAAGAAGTTCCTGAGATGGATGGTGGTGATGGTTGCACAACAATGTCAATGTACACAACTCACCAAACTGTACATTCAGAAATGGTTAAAATGATAAATTTTATGGTATGTGCATTTTATCACAAAAGAAAAATTTAAGTAGAATAAAGTTCAAAGAAATCATAGCAACAATAAAAGCAATAAAACACTGATATGTACAAAACCCAGGACATGAATAGGCAATTCACAAAGGAGAAAATACAACTAATAAATACATGAAAAACTGCTTAAGATCAAAGGTATTCAAACTGCAAATTAAAAAGTCAAATAATCAAAAATGATATTAATCAATCCTAAGAGTTCAAATAATGTGGCTTCTTGTACATTGAAGATTTCAGTGTGAAATTGTATACCAGAGATTCAAAATTATTAACACATCTGGACCTCCAAATTATATATATATATAACTTTTATATTCTTAATATAAAAATTCTCTAAATATAGAAAAAATGTGCAAAGTTTACTTTATGTTATGTCTTACAAAACCAAGAAACTGGAAACAAAAGTAAACATCTAAAAATAGTGGGGCTGCTAAACAGACAGGAAACAACCACTGGATACATGATTGCATGACCATTAAAGCGAGGATTATGAAAACCGTGCAAGAAAATGGGGGAGAGGGATGGAGGACACAATATTGAATGCAAATCGTATAAAAACATGAGTGAAAAGATTAAGTATATCTATACTAAATGTTAATATTTATGATAATGGGATAGGAGTGTGAAAAGCCACACAAGCATCTTCCAAATTTTCTAAATCGCACTTATAGTTCTATAATAAGAAAAAAAATTCATTACAAGAGTTGTGAAACCCTGAGTTACAGCCTGTGTGCGAAGGCCACAGAAACTCCCAATACAACTTCCTGGTTTATTTCTCCACAGGCGGAGAAGCTAACAGAAGAAAGACTTCACCCCAGGGCAGAAGCCACAGCACATCCTGGTGTGGCTTTTCCCTAGCCTGTTGGCTCTGTAACGTGGAAAACACTTTCCATATCCAACCACAGTTGTGAAGACAGCTGAATTCTTGATCTGCCACTGTCTTCATACCTGTAGTCACATCACTCTGGCAGGCACTGCAATTTCCCTACCCAGTATCTATTCTGCCTTCTGCCTTAATGACAGACCACTGATCAATCACAGGCCCAGAAAACAGCATTTCCCAGACTTCCTGGTGTACAGGGATGGCTAAGTAAGTTCTGGCCAATAAGAAGCAAAAGTTATTGGATGTGTCTTCTGGGAAAGCTCCTTACAAGGTTGAAGGTAGACTCATGTAGTAGGCCCACTTCTGCTCTTAACCCCTTCTTTCCTGGAATATGGAGGTGATGACTGGAGCTGCAGCAGCTAACTTGTGATCTAAGGCAATCTTAGAATGGAAGCCATATGCTAAATATACTAGAGCACACAGATCCCTAATGACACCAGAAACCTGACCTACAGCACTGCCCTCCCTGCTACAAATGACTTTAAGAAAAATAAAACCTTTAACTTGCTTAAATCACTGATTTTTACACTTTAGTACTTGCTGCCAAACAATTCACCATCTGTGAAGAACTAACATTAAAATCTATACACTTCCATTGAGAAAGTTTACAATAAAATTAGGTTCTCCTGATTCCTGAATCAAATTCAGCATTATTAAAGACACATTCTTCTGGGTTCTCAGAACCATAATCATAAATCTATGTTTTCCTCAATCCTCTTTTTCTCCTATGTTTACCACCAGTAATTGTTCCTTTAGAGGACTAATTTAAATAAAACCTTCCAAAAACCATTATTTATACATAACGAGATCTAAATTGGAGATATCAAGTTTTTCTTATTTTTTAAATACTGAAGTATATGATTAAAACTTCACATGAATGTAAGTTACATAAGCATTTTATTCATAATAATGGTAAAATATCATCAAATATTAATTCAAAAATGAATAATTAGTCAGTAATATAAAAATCAATCCATATTTCTGGATAAAGAAAGCAAGCTGAACACATGCAACTAATATTGCTCCAGTCCCAAACCTCTCCATAACTGCAGTAAAGAAATATTTTTAAAAACATAAATCCTCAAGGAAGGGCAAGTAGGAGTGGAGATGACAATATACTGAAAATGGGAAGAACACGGGCCAGCAGTAACAGACTCAGCAGTGCCAAGGATGTCCAGCTCCACACCGGCCAGTGCTAGTGTACAGGACAGAGCAGGTGTGAGCCACCCTCATGAACCAGGAAGGGAGTTACTGCGGTAAGCCAGGACAAGCCACATGTCATGGTGAATATTATGTGTCAGCTTGACTGGGCTAAGGGGTACCCCGAGAGCTGGTAAACCGTTCTTTCTGGGGTGTGTCTGAGAGGGTGTCTCTGGAAGAGCTTAGCATGCAGCAGACTGAGTTTGGAGACCTGCCCTTGCCAATGTGGGTGGGCAGCACACAGGCTACTGAGGACTTGATTGGAACAAAAGGATAAAGGAAGGGTGACCCTCCATCCCTGAGCTGGGACACACATCTTTCCTGCTCTCAAGTGGATGGCAGAGCTCCTGGTTCCCAGCATCCTTGGGCAGCACTGCTGCTTGCTCTTTTTCCCCTGATTCATATTCAAAAAGGTTTGCAAATCTCCTCTACAGTTACAATTCAATTTCCCTTCAAGAGCACTGCAGTTCTTTATATGATTCTGTCTTGAACTCTGGGAAATTCAGTATTAGAGAAAAGAGTGTGGTTCCCATTTGCTATCTGTTTAGTCCACGTGACCAACATGAGTTGAGTCTCTGAAACTTCTTGAAAAACATGAGCCGTACTGAGCTCATTCCCACCATGGATGTGCAGATGTCTGTCATGGCAGTCAGAAGGGACAATTTCATAGGCTACTGAGGGAACTTTAATTTAAAACTTTTAGACTCTTTTACACCAAGAAGCCATTAGCTGATGTAGTGGTTCAGTAAATGTCTTCAATGAATTTCTGGACATGGCCACAAATCCCTGTACCTGCTTCACTCCCCTTCAATTATCCCATTAACTGATGAGGAAGGACATAAGCCTGAGATAAAACCACCCTTCTCATAACTTCCTCTGTCACATCATGCAGCAAACACACCTGCTAACTTCAAAGTACAATAAATGTAACACAATATTTTCTTATGTTTAATGTAATAAACAATTATTTTTGAACATTCACTTCAGATACTCATTTTTGGCAAAGGATTTAAGCTTTTCCATATTCATACCAAACACCTCCAGTTCGTTCCCAGCAATTGTTTTTATTGTACTGCGGTGTATATGCCAGCTAGAGCAGAAAAATTCCTGGTAGGAAAAATTTCCTGTGGGCTGTGTCCTGGTGATTGCATTTGCTCCACAGGCCTAAGACTCAGACTCCCTCTGAGCAGAGCAGGATGGGGCAGGCAGGGAGAGGAAGCTGGGCCCCAGGCCCATGCCTGGAGTCCTACCAACAGGTAGTTATGTGACGTACGAGAGAAGGGAACATGCCAAGCATGGCAGGTGGGAGTCTGTAATTTGTTTTGGCTGTAAAGACAAAGCCACTCAGACATACTGTCAGTTTCCTGGCTCCATGTATTTTACATAAACCATCGTAGATACACAGGAGAGAAAATACACAGTGGCCTGTAAAACACAGTACTTGGATGTGGCAATTCCTAGTTGTGAAGATACAGCCAGGAAAAAGCTTAGAGCACTTTCAAGGACTTGATTTAATAGACACAAAATATATAGATTCCACTAACTACCATAACAGCCTTGTACTTAACATATTTTAAGCCAGATAATTCTAAAGAATATTCCATATTTAACATTAGGAAGAATTATATAATTGGATCAGGGACCATTTGACAATGCACTAGCATGGAAAAAATGCAAAGCTAAATTATGTAGGTTTTAATGTGCAGCTTATGTTACATGCAATTGCTCTCCTTAAAGTAAGTGTTTTATACATGTAATTAATTTTAACTTAAAAAGAACATAAAACAATGAAAACAGGCTCCACAACCAAGAGACACTTCTCTTCATTTCTCTGTATTGTTTTATTTCATCTGAACAAGATCAATTACATCCACAATATCAGGGCCCGTAACTCAGCTCAGTGTTAGAGTGAGATTTAACCTTGACAAAACAGCACCTTGACTCAGCTCCCTCTGCTGTAAGAAGCAAAGCTCAGAGCCATCCAGTTATTTCAGGAGGACACCTAACTACACAGGTGGTTTCCTACTCAAACCCATTCCTCCCTCCTCATTCCTTGCTGCTGGAGGCCGGTTTAGGTACTTACCTCTTGGGGCCAGGTGATGAGATGTGGTCCCCTCACCAGCAACAGGAGAGAATCTTGACTCATCAAAATGTACCAAAGTAATTTTGTTCCCCTCTAGGGCCCACACTGGGCATGGACAGACAGGGCAAATCTGCTAGGAAGTTTTCTGAGGAAGAGAGTCTTAATTCGAAAACTCTGAAAGTAAATACACCAAGAGTCAGTACAGGAACTCGGGCAGCCACCCTGGGGCCTGAGGGGAACCAGCACAAGAGGCCAAACAAGTGAATTAGGCTGGGTTCTCACCTCCATCTCTCAGCTGCTCAAGTAACCAGTCCTGAGTGGCCTGACCCTGGCATCCTGTTTTGTGGGATAATAAGCCCTCTTTGGTTTTGGACATTTTGGTTGAACCTTCTGTTATTTGCCCAAAAAGCACTCCAACTCATACAAAGAGCTTTAGCGGGAATTAAAAACTCCCCAGAGAAGAATATCCTGGGTTTAAAATCTAAGCAACCCAGAATCCACAGGGCTCTTCTCTCAGTCCCAGTTACTCACCATCAAAAATTGATGGCCCTCAGGTTCAACTCAGGGAAAATTAAAAATAACTTGTTCCATGAACCTCTCCATTAGATCTCAGTCTTCAATTATTCCATGTCTTATTGGCCACTAAAGGAAGAGAAAACAAACTATGTCAAGCTTCAGTCCATGTCAGTAAAAGCAACAGTTTTAAAAGCACTGGCCCAGAAGAGACTGAGTTATTAGAGAAAACAGGTCCTTTGCACTGGGTGAATGTTAATTTATGTAAAGAAATAACAGACACTTTACCAGAAATATTAAGTTATATTATCATTTATATTCTACTTCACATCTCTAAGTACAAAGTATCATCTTAACAGTGGAGTAACAGATGGAAAAGTACAGCTAATCTGCCATACCATTCCATTTGGATTTTGGAGGTTTTTAGAACAAATACCTAGTTAAACAATTTTAGTGCTTCTTTTTAATTAATCAATCTACAGCTCTTCTACATCTGACAGGTTAGTGAGTCAACCTGCAATTTTCCACAGAAGCAGGTCTTGCTCTCACATGAAGCCCAGCATTCCCAGATTCAATCCTGCATTCCGGGGTTTTGTAAATTCACTTGATTCCCCACATGAAAAATACCTTGTTCAACTAACACAACACTGTAAATCAACTATACTTCAATTTTGAAAAATACCCCATACAAAACCAACAACAACAAAACCTCTTTTCCAACACAAGAATAAAATACACAGCTCACAAGTACAATTGCTATGAAATCTACCATTTTCCATGATTCATCCTACTGCTCTGTTCTTGGTGATACACTTACAGAAGCAAATCCCGGTGGGGAGTTTACCTTTGTGGCATACGTGGGTTTATCTATGGCTTCATCCCCTATGAAAAAGTCCAGGTCATCAACTCCCCTCAGCACCCTCCTTTGGGCTTGGTCAACCACCTTTGCTGACTCTCTGATGGCAATACCTTTGGGAGAACAGCACAAAGATTTCTGTCAGCATCCATATTCATTTCAAGGATCAAGGAAGCATAATATAACCCTGTGTATGTACAAGTAAATTTTCAATGCCAGGGTCTTATTAGGAGTTGAGTGTGTTCACAGAAAAGACGCTATCACAGAGCACATAAAGTAATACAGAAACCTTTCTTATGTTCTGGTATTATTTTTAGTGCGGCACAAAGGAGCCTAGCTGGTCTGCTTTTAATACTGACAAAAGATGAATTACTAAATTTTTCAGTTTCATCTGAAAAAACATCCCTCATGATAGTGAAGTGAAAAGCACATATCAATCGGTTCCAAATTTTAGAATACAATGTAGAAGGACACAAAATTAAAATATTATGTGAAAGAAGAAAATAAACTGAAAAATGCTCATACACTCTCAAGTCATTTTAATAAAACTGTGTCAAAAAAAATAAAAATATATTTTTATTCTTCTTACAAAATCACTAAAAGAAAAAACTGAGGTTGCTGACTAATATCTGACAAGAAAAATTCAATAATCAAACAACTGTATTATGTAAAAATATTAATGGCTTTATGATATATTATTTTAATAACAGTTTAACCACGATATTTAGGAATATACTTATAGTTAATAATCATATGAAACTTCACTGTAGAATTTAACATCTAATGAAATGTGGAAAGCTTCATGAAGATTCAATTTTCCAGTTAAATTCCTAACCCCTGGTCACACTTTGCTTTCCCATAAACTCATCTTCATCAAATTTATTCCAAAACAAATGAGTAAACATATACAACCATTTTTAAAAGTAGAGTATTTGTAGTTCCCAATTTATTAGAAATGAAGAATAACAGCAAAGCTAAGGGAGTGAATTTTAACCCTTGCCCTCAGAAAGGCATCTTGAAATAATAGCTTGAAAAGGTAGGAAAAAAAAAAGAGGTACAGGACAGAAATCACTTTGCTCACCTCCTCTTCTGACTCCATCTCACTGCCGCACTTGGTCCAGAAGCTTTCAACTTACAGAAGGTGACACAAATCCAAAGCGCAGGATTTCTGCAGGACTAAGGCAGCAGGCGTGACGTGGACGTGCTGGGGGCGGAGCCCAGAGGAAGCATCCGGGGCAGAAGCAGCGGTCGTGCCAGGACCACGAGGCCGAGAGTGGGGCTGGGGAGGTCTGGAGGGCCGGGACGAACTGCGGCAACTGCAGCCACAAACACACCCGTCCCCGAACACAGACCCCGCCACGGGCGGCGCACTGACGGGCACCGCGCAGCCACCTGTGCACACGCAGCACGTCAGAGGGCCCTGGCGGGACGGCCCGCAGCCGACACCAAACGCCTCGCGCGGCCGCGGCGCTGCTGCCGGGCCGGCGGGAGCCCCTGCAGCCGTCTCCCCGCACCTCGCGCCCCGCTCCGCCCTGGGCGGCGGCGGCAGCGGCGGGAACCGGGGCGAGCGGGCGGCGGGCTCCGGGGAGAGCCGCAGACGCCCGGGCGGAGGCCGCGCTCCCTCCAGGGCGCCCGGGCTGCAGGGACCGGCGCTCGCTCCTCGCCCCGCGTCGGAGCGGCCGCCGGCTCTGGGACTGACAGGCCACGTCTCCCTGGGCCCCGACTTGCCCTCGCCCCCGCGCCCCGGCGGGGTGGCGGCCTCCGCAGGGGCCGCGGCAGCGAGAGCCCGCCTCTGGGATGAGGTCCAAGCCCCCCTAGGCCGCGGACCTAGGACCGCGAGGGCTTCAAGAAGCGGGCGGCTTCCCTGTGCTTCCGGAGCGAGCAGGAGGACGAGGTGCTGCAGGTGGGCAGGCGTCGGTCCCGGACCAGTGGACTGACCCAGGAGGAGGACTGGAGCCCCAGGAGGAGCCTGCCGGTGCTGCCGTGAGGGAGGTTTACCAAGAGGCTGGAGTCAAAGGAAAGTCAGGCAGACTCCTGGGCATATATGAGAACCAAGACAGAAAGCACAGGACATATGTCTATGTCCTTACTGTCACTGAAATATTAGAAGACTGGGAAGATTCTGTTAATACAGGAAGGGAGATAGAGTGGTTCAAAGTAAAGGATGCCATCAAGTTCTCCAGTGTCATAAGCCTGTACATGCAGAGTATCTGGAAAAATTAAAGCTGGGTTGCTCGCCAAACAGTGGAAATTCCACAGTCCCTTCCCTTCCAGAGAGTAACTCCTTGTTTGTAGCTGCTGCACAGCGAACCTCTGGGCTGCCATCCAGCATAAGATAGACAGGGTTGGAAGGACCTCTTCCACCATGTGCAATCTCATGGGCAGAGGCTTCTTTATTTTCCTTGACAAATATCTGAAGGACGCTTACAAACTGAATTTGCCATGCGGGATTTTTTTTAACAATCTGCTTGATTTTTAGGTGCTTTCAAATCTTCTTTAAAAAGAAAAAAGATAGTGTAAAATATTTTAATAAGCCAAAGCCATGTGGATTTTTTTTTTTTTAGATGCCTTAAATGTGCTCTTCCACCCAGCCCACCCACCTTGTTATTTTGGTTGGCATTTTCACTTTTTCCCCAGTATTTTTTTATCCATTTGATGTCAGTCTGTGGTTTTTGTCAGATCAACATACTTGTGGGTATATTATCCCTGTGAATTGTCTTCTCATTCACAATATTAACATATTCAATGAATCCATTTGTCAACTCGTTTATCTCAATTTTCACAACTGGTACAATGTCACTAGCTACCTGATATGGCCAATTCCCCTGTAACTCAATAGTCCTTTAATACAGAGTTTAACTCTATGTAGCTGGTGAGTTTTAGGCAGTTACTGTAAGCAAAATGCATGTAGTAGATATCTTATCATGGAACCTGTATTCATGGAATTGTATTAGGGTGCTCAGTTGCCAATTCCCTTTATTCATAATCTCTCTTTACACAGAACACACAAGAACCATATTTCCCTCAATGTAAATTGCTGCTTTTAAATATATATTTTCAGTTTAAATTTAGTGACATCTCTTCAGTTAAACTTGCTGGTTACCAGTAAACACCTTAAATAGCAGTCAGTGGTGACTGCATCAGAATTGAGTAAAATGGCCTTCTTGTTCACCTGTTACAGACCTAGGTTTTTAGGGTGCCTCAGAATGTCTCATCTTTTATAGGTGGTCAGCAGGTAGGTACTATTTATCATGTAACTAATTACTGGGACACTGGAATGTACCTAAGAATTATTTTGTCTTATTTTTATATTCACATAAATCCAAGAATCCCATCTAAAACACATAAATACCTAATCTGAAATGCCTGTACTTCCTCAACCAAGTCAGAGATGAGATGGGGCAAGTAAAAGATGGTTCTCTATGTAGATATTAGCTTTTTGTAAAGATCATAACTGTTGAGTATAAAGTAGGAATAAGTATAGTTAGACATTTGTTGTACAAATTGTTAACCTTTAAAAATATAATTGCTGCTGAAAATAGTGCTGTTATAAGGAAAATCAGTGCCACCATTTTAAAACTGGGCTCTTGTGCCATAAAAGCAGCTGAGCTAAATACGAGTATTAGTTCACAAATTAAGGCTTCCAAAGGAATAAGACAGAAAAACTTTAATCCACTGACATTTCATTCTAAGTTATGTAGTGTGATCAGACATGATCTTCCAGAATTTTTATATTTTTCTTTGTACAGAGGTTATGTTTTCTGGGTGTTTTTTTTTTTAAAGGAAATACTTAAAAATCCCACAGATTGACACTTGTTATCAATCTTCAGTGGACTAAGTTTTTCCTCAGTAATCTCTGAAGTTTCTTTAAATTATATACTTAACACAGAAGATAAATTGATTGTTTTTGTACATAACACTGTGTCCACCTGAAATGTCACAAGTACTGGGGGGCCTGGGTATGTTGTACATTGATATTCTTAAAGGTAATAATGCATGAATTTCTTTTATAAACTCTTGGACTATGTATTTGATGTGTAAAATATGTACAGTATTAATGTCAACCATTTCTTAAAGGTGAGCCTATAAATATTGTTGTATCATTTTCTTTGGTCAGTAACATTTGGACCAAGTAGTGCCACTTGGGTCAGGATTTTCTTCAGTGCCATTTAGCAAAACATCTGTCTTTGGTCTATACAACTAGGAAAATTTTGTATAATGCATCAGAATACTTCAGAGTTGTCACACTTTAAATTTCACATGAGGGGTTCTTCACTATTCTTGAACTCAGCCCACTGAAGCTAGAGGAAAGGCCCTGAGGATATTTATTTCTGTTAAGAGAAAAAAGCCTACATTTGCAGGCTCAACAATTGAATCTACTACAGATAAAAAATAGTGTCCACTCTCTGTCCCTCAAAGTTTATAGAGTGTTGGGACTTTCATTTGTGATGCTTTCTGTTGGGTAGTTGGATAAAACTGGGCAGCTAAAATTTTCAGTCCCATGTGCCTACTAAATTAAAAAAAAGTTTGTAAATTGACTTGCAGACACAAAGTAGCAAGTATCCTACATGTTTGATTTTGAGTTTTCTTAATTTCTTCCTTTTTTTTTTGTAAACAGGTGAAATTTTCCAACTAGGCACATGCCATTCAATTTTCTGTCGATCCCATAGTTGTATAAAGTAGCAAAACTGAAGGGGGGAATGATTGTTGTATACACTTTAAAATTGCTTTGTATGGTCTCATTTGAGATAACTGGTGTAAGAATCTTGATGTTTTATATATTTGGAAATATCAAATTAAAAAATTGAAATTAAGAAAAAATCCTCACACAGTCTGTCAGTGCAAGTTCCAGTCTATCAGTGCAAGTTCCAGACTCCATCCTCTGCGCAAGATCAAACTTAATTATGCATAGATTTAGCATTAAACTGCCAAGAGAACATGAAAGACTATCAAGAGACAAAGGCAAAAAGGTTCTTCAATTCATGACTTTACTCAAGTTCACCAAGAATTTGAGGGCAATATTTCTACTCAAAAGAAAAAAATCACCACCCTAAAGAAAAAGTGCTAATTTAGTGAGAATGAAACTACCATGCTCAAAAATTTAAATGATAACAAAGTAAATCTCATCTTTCCCAAAAGGTAGATACAAGTACTCTGACCCCAAATCATAGTAGACCTGTGTTTTCATACCCCTTAGAAATAACAACAACAAAGCACATACATTCTGTTAACTGTTATGTGGAAGCACCTAAACTCATGAAAGTGAATAAGGGTATATAGAGCTTATACCCAAAATCTTTTGTTGACACCTATGAAAAGCAAGCTGTGGACCAAAGAGCCCTTGTGAACATGATGGAGAACCAAGTCTAGGAAAGCAGCTGTAATGAGTATCTCCAAATACTTATGGAGTATACATATGACTTATCATAAAATGAAGACTTCAGTCACCAGCAGCTGTCTCCAACACACTTCAGCTTACACAGGACCCTGACTCAGGTGTACACAGAAAACACAAGAAATGTGCAGAAGACACTAAGATGGAAGGGAAAATAAATATATCAGGTAACAGGACCAACACCTAAAAAATGCAAGTGGTTACATACACATGGCATCTCCATGCACTGCAACAGCATGAGGCCATGAAAAATGGTAAAGAAGTTCTTCTTATGAATCCAGAAGGTTCACTAAAATGCAGTGTTATGAGAAAAAAAACAGGATATGGTGTATGCAGTATGCCACCACCTGGGTAACAACGCATCTGTGTATGTCTTGCTGGTATCTGTAAAGTTACCTCAGAAGGAAGCAAAGTAACCAGAAGCACTGTTGCCATCTAAGAGGGGAAGTGGGTGGGAGAAAGTTAATTTCACTGTAACTTCTTTTTATATCACTCAACTTGTATGTCACATGAATGTATTACCCATTCAAAGTTAATTAAATTTGGACTTCTGCTTCTGGAAAGATGGATAAACATACTTTTCCCTGTTCTTCCCACTAAGCATGGCTAGACTCCCTAGGCTTTATATTTGAAAGAAACAAAAACATGCTGAGAGGTTAAGAGAATGTGGCAGACTGGCCAGGGATCAGGACCTGAGGAACTACACAGTGGTGACTTCCTGAGTTTTCTTTTTGTCTCATGCATCCCACACTAGGTGCCAGGGAAGCCAACAAACCAGAAACGTCAATGGGAACAAATAAAAAATGTCCCCAGAAAGCCTGCTCTCTCCAGCCAAAGGAGATGAAGGGACAGTGGAAACACAGAAAACTTACACAGTTACTGCCTGACTCCAGCCAAACATTACAGGAAAACAAGCCCCCACCTGCAATGTAGACACCACATGCGGAACGAGGACCTCCATCCCCCTCACTGCCTCCATGTTGGGGTTATGATAGGAGGCCCAGTGGAACATCAGGAATTCCACCAATGACAGTAGGGCACCCCTTGCCATCCCAGCCAGAAGGTACCTGCAGAGGCCTTGGGGGGAAGCCCGAACTCTGGTCCACAATCAGCAGTAACATGGAGCCCCTCCCCAGATGAGTGTCAGCAAAGGCCAAGATTAAAATCTGAGCTTCAAATCCTAACTGGCATTATCCCCTTCTCCCTGCTGGAGCATTAACAGAAATGACTTACTAAAACATAATATTTAAATAAGATCTGGAACCTCATAATATAATAACCAAAATGTCCAGCACTGAATAACAAAAATTCTCTCAACATAGAAAGAACCAGGAACATCTCAAGTGAAAGGAGAAAAGATAATCAATAGATAAGAACACTGGCATGACACAGGTAACAGTTACCAAACAAGACTTTAAAAGCCATCACAGAATGCTTCAGTGAGCAACTACAAACACACCTGAAACAAATGAAAGACAAACAAACAAACAAAAAAGTCAGCAAAGAAACACAAAATCACAGCAAATGTAAAAGGCCACATGGAAATTTTAGAACCAAATAACCTAATACCTGAAATAAAAATCTCAATACATGGACTCAACAGCAGAAAAGAACAGATGAATCACTGAACTTGAAGACACGACAATAGAAATTACCCAAACTGAAAAACAAAGAGAAAATAGACTGAAAAATGAACAGGGCCTCAGGGACAGATGGGCGCAATATCAATGAATATGACATTTATGCATTCTGAGTCCCAGAGAGGATAAAGCAGTAGGGCTAGAAAAGTATTCAAAGAAATAATGGCTAAAATTTTGCCAAATTTGTCATGAATGAATGAATGAATAAATAAATAAATAAATATAAATAAATAATCAAACCTAAATATTTAAGACTGAACAAATTCCAAACAGGATCTTAACCCAAAGAAATCCACTCTGACATATTATAGTTAAACACTTAAAAACTAAAGACCAAAGAAAAAATTCTGAATGCCTCCAGCAAATTTCTCATCAGAAATCAGGGAGCCCAAAAGGAAGTTACATTTTTCAAGTGTTGAGAGAACTGCCCACTCAGAATTCTATATTCAGCAAAAATATCCTTTAAAAATGAAGAGCAAATCAACTAAATATTATCTATAAAATAGATAAACAACAAGGTCTTCCTGTACAGCATGGGAATTCAGTACCTCATAATGGCCTATATATATAAAGTTGAATCACTCTGTGGTACACCAGAAAGTAACAACATTGTAGATGGGCTGTACTTCAATAAAAGAAAATTTTTTTACTTTAAGTATGTATTTTTAACTGAAGTATAGTCAGCTTACAATGTTGTGTTAATAAAAAAACTTTTTAAATAGCAAAATAAGGCATTCTCAGATGAACAAAACTAACTGAATTTGTCAACCAACATATCTACTCTAAAAGAATGGACAAAACAAAGAGAAAATGATAAAAGAAGGAATCCTGGAACATCAGGAAGGAAGAAAGAACAATAAAAATAGTACAAATATGGACAATTACACTTTCTTACTCCTTTGTGTTTGCTAAATTTTGTTTGGTAGTTGAAGCAATAATTATAGTGCTGATGCACTTCTCAGTGTGTGAAGAGGAAACATACAAGACTATCATAACAAACTGGTAAGTGTTGACACTAGCAGACTAAGAAAAGTTATGTGTATATGATGTAATGGTTACTGTAACCACTTAAAAAGATACACAAATAGCTGTAGCACAGGGAACTATATTCAATATCTTGTAGTAGCCTATAATGAAAAAGAATATGAAAATGAATATATCTGTATGACTGAACTACTATGCTGTACACCAGAAACTGACACAACATTGTAAACTGACTCAACTTCAATTTAAAAAAAAAATGATACACAAAGAGAAGCACTCAAAAACACCACAGATAAGTCAAAATTAAGTTCTAAAACATTTTCAGGTAATCCACAAGAAGTCACGTAAAGCAAAACAGAGAAGTGAAAAGCAGAACAAACAGAAAAAGGACCAATCAATAACCACAATAAATCTAAGTGGTCTAAACACACCAGTTAAATAACAGTCAATTTAAAAAAAAAATGACTGAGCTCTATGTTGTCTATAAGAAACACTTCAATTTAACAGTATACAAACATACTTGTTTTACTACACTTCAGTTTATTGAGTTTTACAAATTGAAGGTTAGTGGCAATTCAGAATCAAGCAAGTCTATCAGCATCACTTTTCCAACAGCATTTGCTCACTTTTTGTCTCTGTGTCACTATTTGGCAATTCTCACACCACTTCAAACTGCTTTATTATTATTAATTTGTTTATGGAGATCTGTGATCAGAGATCTTTGATGTAACTACCATGACTCACTGAAGGCTCAGGTGATGGTTAGCATTTTTTAGCAATAAAATATTTTTAAATTAAGGTACATACATTGTTGTTTTAGACATAATGCTATTGCACACTTAACAGACTACAGCACAGTATACACATAACTTTCAAATGGACTGGGAAACCAAAATTTCATATGACTGTTTTTTTTTTTTGTGATATTTGCTTTATTACAGTGGTCTGGAACCAAAACCACCACATCTCCAAGGTATGCCTATATGTAGGTTAAAACTAGACAGATGAAAATAGATATTCCACATAAACATTAATCAAAGAAAGTATGAGTGGACACATTGCTATCAGAAAAAGTAAAATTTATAGCAAAGAAAATTACCACTAACAGAGAGGGATACTAAATAATGATCAAAAGTCAATCCATCAAGAAGACATAGCAATTCTAAATGTGCATGTACCAAAGAAGTGTGCTGCACGATACATGAAGCAAAAACCGAAAGGAGAAGTAGAAGAGTGCACAGTTACAGCTGCAGACTTCAATCCCTTCTCTCAGCAACTGATGGCACAAGTAGAGGGGAAATCAGCAAGGATACAGGACTCAACAATACTATCAACCTGCAGGGTCTAACCAACACGAAGAGAGTACTCCGCCCAGCAGAAGCAGAACGCACATTGTTTTCAAGTGCACAGGGGACCAAAGTAAACTTAATACTGATCATAATACAAACCTCAAAAATTTAAAAGAACTGAAACCATACAGACAATGCTTTCTGACTACAATGGAATTAAACCAGAAATCAGCAAGAGATGGGTAACGAGAAAATACCCCCAAACACTTGGAAACTAAACAACATGGTTCTAAATAATCTATGGATCAAAGAGGAAGGCTCAGGGAAACTAAAAACTATATGAACAGGATGAAAATAGAAAATACAAAATATTAAAATGTGTGGAACATAACTAAAGCAGTGCCAAAAGGAAAAATTTTAGAAAAGAGAAATAGTCTCAAATCAATAATCTATGTTCTCACCTTAATAACCTAGAAGAAGATAAAAGTAAACCCAAAGCAAGCAAATGAAAGGAAATAAAAAGAGGAAATTAATGAAATGCAAAACAAAAAATAGAGAAAAATCAATGAATCAAGAAGACAATTCATCAAAAGTTAAAACTTTTGCTCAGCAAATGACCCTGGGAAGAAGGTGAAAAGGCAAGCTATGTGATAGGAGAAATTACACACATCTGACAAAGGACTCATATCTAGTATATACCAAGAATCCTCAAAATAACAAAATTATAGAGATGGAAACAGATGAGTGGTTGTCAGAGGTCAGGAATGGTGGAGGGGAGGGGGAGTGTGTAATTATAAAGAAATAGCGTAGGAAAGATCTTTGCGATTATGAGACAGTTCTGTATCTTGACTGTAGTGGTGATTACAGAAATCCACACATGGGATGAAATAACGGAAAACTGCACTTACATTGTACCAATGTCAAACCTTTGGTTATGATGTTGTACTATAGTTGTGTAAGATGTAACCTTTGGAGGAAACAGAAAGAAGAGTAAATAGAACTTTCTAAACTCTCTTTACAACTCCCTGTGGCTCTAAAGTTGTTTCAAAATAAAATATTTTAAAGACAAAAAATAGTTTTAAATGATTTAAACAAATTAAAAATTAAAACACCTCAGTTAGCTGTAATGATGAATCAAAACTAATGAGATTAAACTCAATAAAGAACAATGTAAACATTTTGAAGATTTTTTTTTTAAAAATAGAATGTGTGTAACCAGAAAAGACATGCTATTCTCCAAGTGCTAAAAAGTCATCTGAGGGCAATCTAAGGAAGATTATTAGGGACCATGTATCTAAGGAAGATTTCATCTAAAGATTTAGATATAAATTCTGGATCTTAAGAACACCTGCTACAGCAGTTGACAATAGTAATTTTTAAAATAAAAATATCCAATATGTTTCCCAAAATAATGTCATATATTTTACTAAACCTTTACAGAATAAATAATTCCTATCTTATATAAACTGTTTCAAAGAATAGAAAAAGAAAGCTAAAAAATTAATTTTACAAAGCCAGTAAAATTCTGATATACAAACTGGATTAAACTAGTACAAGAAAGGAAAATTATCTCACTTTTTAATATTGATACAAAAATGCGAAATATATGCAAATACAATTTAGCATGTACTTGATATTTCATAACCAATTAGGGTTTACCTCAAGAATGAAATAAAAGACTGTTCAATATTTGAAAATGTATCAATGTAACTCACCGTGTTAGGAGCTTAATTATAAAAGCTATATAATCATCTTTGCCGATATACAAAAAGCCTTAAATGTCAACATCTATTAATAATAAATTTTTTTTTAAAAAACCTCTTGGTAAACTAGGAATGCAAAGGCACTGTATTAACCTGAAAAAGCATTTCTACAAAAACCTATAGTAATCACCAGTGAAACACTAAAATCATTATTTTTTAAGTCAGAAATACAAAAGTGCCTGCTACTCCCAAGTTCTAGCAAGTGCCGCCAGGCAAAAAAAAAAAAAAAAAAAAAAAGTATTGGCATGAAAAGAGACACGATAACCATTATCTGCAGTACATCTTGGATGATTTTAATAGATATTGTTCAAAAAAAATTTACAGAGAGCACATAAAAAATAAGTACAGTAAAAAATGTCCAGCCTCATTAGTCATTAGGGAAATGAAAATAAAAATCACTATGAGATACAACTTCACACCTGCTAGGATGGCTAAAATGAAAAAAAAAGGGCAATAACAACTTTTGGAAGGATGTGGAAAAGTTGGAATCTTCAGCTTTGCTGGTGTGAATATTAAATGGTGTACCCACTCTAAATAACAGCTTGACAGTTCCTCAAAATGTAAACAAAGAGTTATTCTGTGTGTAACAATTGCATTCCTAGGCATATATCCAAAAGAATAAAGACATATGTCTACACACACACTATACACGAATGTTTATAGTAACCAAAAGTGAAAACAACTCAAAAAGCTATCAGTTGATGAATGGGCAAAAGCAAAATTGAATACCTATATACAATAGAATTTTTTTTTACCAATTAAAAGGAATAGAGTACTGATATATACTACAATATAAATGAACCTTGAAAACATTATGATAATGAAAACAGCCTCCAATTGTAGGGGTCAGTTTATATGAAAACGACCAGAATGGCCTAATCTATTGAGACAGAAAATATGTTAGTCTTACCGGGAGCTGAGGGGGTGTGGTGCTAGAAATAACCACTAATAGCTATGGAATCCTATTATTCTAAAGTTTAATAGCTTTCATGACTGAATAATGTTGGGAATATACTAGGAACCACTAAATTGCACATTTATGGGGGTTAATTTTATCATATGAGAATTATATTTCAATAAAGTTGTTATTAAAAATAAATTATGTATGGAGTCCATAAAAATGAAAAATTTAGTTTATTAAAATAAAGCCATATATCACTTTGGCTAATGGAATCTTTATGAATTTTAAAAAATTAGAAATCTAGAAAGAATGATCAATATGTTTCTCTAAAGAAGAAACACTGAATTATAAAACACTGTAAGCTTGAAATATAATAACCCAAACTATGTATGCAAAATGAAAAAAAAGATCATCAGTGAATTTGAATCCTACTTACATAGCAGCTATTATATGCCAGATACTTAATCTAAGTAATCCATACATATTGACATATTTGATCTTATAACAAACCAATGACAAGAGACTACTACAATCCTCCCATTTTAGAGCGGGGGATACTGAGAAGTCAAGTCATCTTCTTAGATTCACTTGGCCCCTAGTTAGTAGAGCTAGGCACAGACACCAGTAGGTTTCCTCCAGAGGCCGGGCTTTTAAGCCCCTACACACACTGCTGGCCTTGTCAATCATGAACTGAAATAGGAATAAAGACAGGAAAGGAGAACAAAGAAGCAAGCAGAGAGAAAAATGCCCAAATCAAAGGAGGTCAAATATCCTGATAGGGCTGAAGACGAGAGGCTAGAAATACAGTGGAAATGAATGGGTAAATGGGAGAAAAGTTGACAGATCTCCTGAGGTCAGGAAACAACAACCTGTAAACTAGAGTCAAAAGTGGTGTCTTCACTGTCTCAGCAGCAGAGAATGAGGATGACCAGGAGGGGATGGTGCACCTGTCTTCTTAAGCTGTGATTTGCACATTTTCAGTATCTCTTACTATAGGTGTTATTTAAAGGTTTTTGTTCATATATTTGGTAATGATTAGGATGTACCCTCTAAGAATTGTTTATTATCTTTTCCAGTTTTTAAGTATTGAATTTACTATTTTTCATGTTTGTTCTTCAATTTTACTTTTAATGTATTACTCATCTTTTAATTTTTGTGTAGAACATTTTTGATTGGGATTTTTTTCATTCTTTATGTCAACTTTATGATTAGAAAACCCTTTTTCACTCTAATTTAATACATTTCCCAATACATTTCACTCATTCCCTTATTGTTGTAACAATTCCATCAAACCTTTTAACATTTCCTTTCAAATTTATTTTAAGGAAGTAAGTATCCATCTTTACTTCTTTTTCTAAACTGTAACTAATTGTGTCAGCATCATTTGTTTAAGAAAACTTTCCCTCATCTGTTATTTTTATCCCTGTATCTTTAAAATATTGTAGTATTCAGGGACTTAGCAATATCCACAAAGCATGGCTCCAAAAATCTTCTCTATTGTGTTTTTGAATTTACCTGTATTCACAACATGTGCATTTCTGTTAAAAATGGCTTCCCTCCAACTGATAGACACAGATTGATGGCAATCAAGGAAAAAAATTATTATGGGGCTGTTGAATCTAGGTCTCGAATGATGAAAATATTCTCTCCATCAAGAAAGTCAAAGAGAGGGTGAAGAGGAGGAGGGGCTGAAGAGAAAGGGAAACATCGTGTGTGTTCTGGCTTCCGTATTATTTAGCTCAAGAAGAATACATTCTTAATAACTATCAAACAAAATAAAATTTCTCAATGTCATATTATAGAAGATTATGCATATCATGTTTCTGCAGCTCCCAGGGGGAGCTTTTGTGGACTTACAGGAAAAGCCTCATGACCTGGACAATGGGAGAAGATCTGGGGCTTAGACCCTAACAAAGACATAACCGTGTAACACTACTGTGTGATAACACTCCCAACACCACCGTAGGCTATCATGAAAAACAGGGTTCGTGGGCGAGCACTTAGGCAGTAGAACAGAGATTCCAAACAGAAAGGCCAGAGCCATCCCTCCAGTTAACACCAAGACAGGTAGTGGACACATGGCCGGGTATCATAAGGAAGAGGTCAAACTTCTGCAGATACCAATTCAGGATGATTCAAGTTAAAACTATTTTGAAAAATCTCACAAGCCAAAAAGAATTCTCGATGACCTGAAGTGTAACAGTAAGATAACCAGTGTGTGTAAGATAGACAAGCACACAGGGATGCAAGTATGAGAAAGCTTTTTCACAAGCAGAACAGCTCAGGGGACCACATCAGAACAAAGATGAGCCCCTTTGCTGGATGAGAATAACTGGAAACGATCATCCAAACACAAAGTATATCTGATATTTGTAATTACATTTATATATTCTTTTATCCCAAACTGCATACATGTTTTTAAAGTCTATTTTCAAATAATCTTTTAAAAATAACCCTTAAAACCTGAAATAAACAAGTTTTCCACCGTTTTCCTATATGGCTATCTAGAAAGCACAGCCCTTCGCTATCTGCTATAATCAAGATCCCTTCACCCAGTGAAGTGAAAATTATCCAAGAATATAACCTTGAGAATGTTTATTAAAGTATCTTAATTTGCTATCTGTGTCATTCTGCAACAGGAAATCCCTTTAATTTAGATATTGTCTCAATCAGAATATTGTGTGATCACTTCTAACTTATATATCTTTCCATGTTTTTTTCTCTTTCTTCTAAGTGGAAGCAGAATCTTCCAGACTCAACTTTACAATCACCATTCCAGACAGCATTTCTGAATAAGTCATATTTTAATATTGCCTCCCCACTTTGAATAAAGCATGGATCTTTTCACTACATTTAAAGTAAAACTCGATAAATATTTATTGATCACTTAAATATGTCAGGCACTGTGATTAAGAATTTAAATAAATAATTAAACTTCATCCTTTAAACTATCTTTTTAAAATGCACTACTATTAGCCCCATGTTATATACAAGAAAACTGAAATATACTGATGTTAATTTAAGTTTGGGGGTCATCGACCGCTATGGGCTGAATGTGTGCCCCACCCCACAGTTCATCTGTTGAAATCCTGGTGCCTGTGGGAGGTGATTAGGTTGTGAGGGTGAAGCCCCCAGGAATGGGTCAGTGCCCTTAGAAAAGAGACCCCACAGAGATCTCTCACCCATTCCATCATTTGAGAACACAGGAGAATACTGTCTATGAGCCATAAGGTGAGGCCCTCACCCAGGACATTAACGTGCTCATACCTTGATCTTGGACTTAGCCTCAGATCTGTGAGAAAGACATTTTTGTTGTTTATGTCACTAATGTGGTAGGATTTTGTCACAGCAGCCCAGCAGAATAAGACATACGTCAAAGCAATGGTCTAAGATTGGCATCCAACCAGTCAGACTCTAGAACTGACCTGCTCTTGTGATATTACAATTACTAACCCATCTTCCTCTTTCCCAATTCTCCACTACTTTAGCGAAACATCAAAATCATCTGTTGAGTTTTTCTTTAACACAGATACATCAGTTCTACTCTTTACCTCCATCCTGATTCAGCATTTCTGATCTTTTACTCTTTGATTTTCTCAGCATTCTCCCAATCTTAAACAGATGAAGTCAAATGTGTGATTGTGATGTTTAGTCACCAGGGAGAGCTATGGCCTTAGAACCGACACTTCTTATATTCAGGGACAAAATCTTGACTTATTCAGAACCCTTATTACGTCTCTATAGTCTTGCTGCTAATAGACACTCCATAAATATTTTCTCAGTGATTAAATCTTTATAGGCCTCAACACTATTAAACAGTTGCCTCAGGGTGCTAATATCTGGAAAGTCAATAGGAAATACCTAAAATAATGTATTATACTGAGTTGATTGCTAATTTTATTTTCAAGACAGCACAGAAGGGAATTGGTGGGGGGGAAAGAAAATTTGTAGTACATTTCTAAAATTTTGAAAATTATATGGCTAGTGCTAATTGACTGTAATATATTGTGTGAGAATAATAATCACAAGGTTTGACAACCTGTATGTGATGAGCACTTTTCAGTCAGAATGTACAAGGCAGTGAACATCAGGTGTGATTACACCGGACTCCAGCAGCTGAATTTCAGACCTGTATTTAACCATAGGCGTTTGTTACGATGTAAAAGATAAATTCTGTCTGTTACAATGTGGTCAATTGTAAATTTAAGTTTATTTTCCCATTTCATATTAGGTTTGTACTCACGGTTCTAAATTACATGGTCTCCACATATTAGTACACTTTAAATGCAGTTTTCTATGTAACATGCATTGCTTTCATATACAGTGACATTAAAGTCGTTTCCTTTCTAAGTTTGATTATGTCAGTATGCTTTTTACTTTGTAATATTGTGAAAACTATTTTCCTAGCTTTTAATGTGCGCAAAATATATGTTTATAAAATAGCAATAAAAGTAATTTAGGCAAGCTTCTAATTATTGAAGGTCACAGAAATACTATTATCTAAAAATTTATGTGATTTTCTAAAAATTATGGCAATTTCTTACTGGCCTATTTACTTAGATATTTAATCTTTCATCAATAAATAGCACAGTGAAATATAAATTAAATATACAAATTGAATTTGATAGATACATTACTCTTAACAACTTTCTTTCCTAAAGTAAAAAAATTTCATGTATCAATTCAAAGAAACACAGCAGAAAACGAAATGTACAGGAATTAAAATTCTTATTTCAAATTGGTAGCAAACAAAAAGTGAAGCAAATGCGTTATCTGGTAGAAAAGCTATCACCAGGCGGCGCAGCTGAGCCCCCAGCCAGGAGTGGCCGCGCGCTCCCGCTCGCGCGCGCCGCGCTGGGTGACTGGGAGCCGGACCGCTGCCCTTCGCGCCTGGGCTGGCCGCCGTGGGGCGCCAGCTACCGGCTGGGGTGGGGGTTGGTTTCCTCGCAGGCCATCGGGGAAGGCCGCTGGAGAGAGGGGAGGGAGGAAAGGGGGTGGGAGCGGCGGGAGGGCAGCCGGAGAGCAGGGCGAGGAGGCGGTAAGAGGAGGGGAGTGGCCGCGCGGAGCTGGGTCCAGGCCGGGGGGTGCTGGCAGGGTTGGGACCGAGAGAGAAAGTAACTCCAGGACGAGACCGGAGCGCCCCGCGCCGCGGGCACAGGCGGCGTGGCTGCGCCCGAGCCTGTGCCGCCGCTCCCGATCCAACGTAAGCCCGGCGCGGGCGCCACCGTTCAGCGATGCGCACCCCTGTCCCTAACGTGGCTGCGACGCCCAGAAAGTCGCCCAGCCGGGATTCGTACCTGGGCAGGGGCGGCGGGACACGCGGTGCGGGGACATCCAGCATCAAGGCCTGGCGTGGAAGAGGGGAATGCCCGCGTGGCCAGCCCTGGCCCCGGGTAGAACCTCTCCAGGTAGGTTGGGGGTCAGGTCCTGGCACGCAGGCCTCAGTGCAGGGCCGGCGAGTATCCGGGGTCAGAGCCTGGCTCCCGGAGCTGGGACTTTGGGCTGACTGGGCCCAGCTTGATGTCCAAGTCAGAGAGAGAAAAGGTCTCCAGCGGGACAGATGTGCGTCCTCTGCCGCCCAACCGCGAGTCCGAATTGGAGCGGGAGGGGCTGGAGCGCTGCTGGTCGTGCCAAGCGCGCGGGATCTAGAGCCCCAGGGGGGCACCTGGGAGACGTGATCGCCCCTCGGGAACCCCGCTGCCCGCGTTCATCCCCGGATCTGGACCGCGCACCGCATACACTCGCAAACAGCCCCCTCCCCCGGAACTGGAGCGTGCTTCCCTCCCTCGTCCCCAACCCCTGACTGCAGAAAGATAAGCTTCAAATTTTCACTCTGTGTCTCATATGTGCCTGAAGGTATTTAACTGCACGAGTGAATAACAGCATTAGTTTCAATTTCTTTTTAATCCCTGCAACAATAAACTTTGAGAACAACAACAAAAGAAAACTAAAACCAAAAGTATGAAAATTCTATGTGAAAATATTATTTGATGGTACATGTAATTAGTTAAATTAATTTTATTTCACTTAAGGAAACAATACTGTAAAAAATTTCTATTAACATGCATAATGAAAATACGTAAAAATATCAGTCACTTTTACAGAACTATTATTCAAAGTGTTTTACATATGCGGAGTCAGACTTGCCATGAAGCTGATGGAATTTGTTTCCGAGCACCTCATTTGTACAAACCGTTCCAGGGACCTGAAAACAGTCCTAGAATGTGTTTATATGGTCAGTTATTTTTGTTACATTTAGAAATATATTTATAATTGTGATTTTTTTCTTATTGTAATTAATAGTTTATTTTGTGACTGATAGTTATTTATAATTTGTCTTCTATTTCTTAAATAGAGCCGCTTCAAAATGGAGGGGCTTTAAAAGTTAAAGGGTCATATAGCCTTGAGCTGTATTAGTTAGCTATATGAATCGACTGCATTAATTTGTTTAATTAATATGACAATATGCTTTACACACAAAGAAACAGGACAGGAAAATTAAGGAACTTCTATATGAAGGCTGTTAAGTTAATGATATAATATTCAAAACAAGGCCTTCTGGCTCTTGAGTCCCTGTTCTGAAAGTCCACACTTATAGACATAGATATTAACACAGGTGGAACTCCAGACTCTGTCATACATGTATGAGGTATGGCTTAATTTATGTAAAATTCCAAACAGGCAAAAATAAATGGCATGTTTTACAGATACATACATTTACAGTAAAAATACAAAGACTAGCAAAGAACTGGTTAACATAGGCCTCATGGTAGGAGTTACCTCTAGAGAAAAAGGAGAATTTAGTGGGGAGGAGCCTCCAAGGGCTTCAAGTGTCTTTGCCATTGTATATTTTTAAATGATTATTAATTCTACATTTATCAGAGTATTATTTTACTTTAAGTCGTATGTAGCTTATAGATACCCTCATGTGTGCAATACGTATAAAAAATTCAATAAAAATTGTCACATATTTCAAAGTACATAGGTTCCCCTAAGTATACATAGAAAATCCCACATCTCTTTATTATTGCTTTAAATAGACAGGAACTGTATTTTTTAATTTAATGGAATAAAAAGAAAACATTTAGATTTTAAGCTATATTTTGGCATATTTCAAAGGAGAACACAACTTTATTTTGGTTTCGTCATGAAATATTAATAACATAACAACCAAAAATACCTGGAATCTTGGTAACCATGAATAATTAGTGATTTAAGCACATGTATTACAGAGACCTGATTCCATCTAAGGATAGACACATGGAAAGAGTGTCATACTTATCAAACCATAAGAAGAAGCTGGGAAATCTGCAAAATCACACTGCTGCTGAACCCATCAGAGTGCTGACTTTGAACGGCTACCATCAGGGTAAAATTTGAGGAACGCTGGCATGAGCCTCCAGACAGACAAGACACTGGCAATCCCTCACCTGTCCCAGAGCACTGGAAGTGTTAGGTAGTTAGATAAGTGGGGGTACCAGGCAGACAGGTGGAGGAGAGAGAGGATGGTCTGGATGATGGTGGCATGCCTGCCTCCAGCATAAAGGGGCTTTACTTCTTTTAAGTGAGTGCCAGCAAGAAACCAGTTAGAACTAAAAGGCTGGAACTTCATGGTAGTGACAAGGACCTAACCGGACATGACCCAGTTCTCATTGTAATATAATTAGCATTGAGGTTCTGGCCCCTCCATGGGTTTTTCTGTGTTTATCATGGATAAGGGCATTCACAAAAGGGGACAAACATGACTGAGCACTCCAGGGGCAAGAGCCATCAATCAATCAAAAGACCACCTCTAAGTGAGGGTACAAGAGGAAGGAGCAAAGACCATTGCTGTCTGCACTTGGATCAGCCTGCCTCCTGTTCTTGGAGGGGTACTTCACCTTTCCTAATAAAATCTTTCACTGCACAATGCTTTCATCTCCCTTGTGAATTCTTATCTTTTGAGTAAGTCAAGAACTGGGGCCTTTTCCTTCCCCCTTTTAGGGTAACAGAAGGAGACAAGGTGGCTATGCAAACAGATACAAAAGTATCAACTAACTCCTTAATGAACTGCTCAAAGCTGAGCACTCCCAGTTGGGAGAGTATGGAGTCCTGGGAGCACAGATGGTCACAGCCCCTTCTCCATGGACCTCACTGTTTGCTTGTGAAAAAGCCTGGGGGCAGGAAAGAGTGGAGAAAGCCTCCCACATTTGGTGTGTTCCTGTTGCCCTGGGATGGCACTGCTGAGGGAGAAAACAATTCTTACCTGGATGCTTTCCCCAGTGGAATAATGTCTTAAGATGCTGAAAATAAAGGGCAGTAAATCCTGTCACTTTCAGGGGGTTGAAAACTCAGAGTTTGGTTAATGGAGACAGGCAGACATCCTCCTAGTTTCAGAAAATTAAAGATTTCTTTTTACCATGGAGGGCAGGGCAGGATCACAAAGGAAACTTGGCTCAGAGACACGTGAGCTACCTAAGACTGATGCTAAATGAGGAAAATGTGGAAAGCCTCTTTGTTCCTCACCACCTGGAGTAACCAGGACCAAGAAACAAGCAACAGCAGACCAACCCCCAGCAGAGGGATAAGAGCACACAGGGACCAAGATGCAGGGTCACAGGGAACATCTACAACTGAAGGTGGACCAAGCACATTCCAGAATAAAACTCAGATAGTCTATCAGTCTAGCTCCCGCCCTAACCACAAGGTGACACTGAAGGAACCTGAGGTTGGCCATGCATGGCAGGTAATTGAAACTACCAGCAAAACAGAAACACAGCTCAGCTCCTCAATGAAAGCCTAGCAGGAAAAGAGGCGTGCCTATTTCCAGCCTTAAACATTATTTACTTAGGCTTCTGACCCCCTACATGGAATATGTAGATTTCAACTAAAAGTTATGAGACCTATGAAATGGAAAGAAAAAAGAATCCACTGTTGAAAGATAAAACAAATAATAGAAGTGAAAATCAGACAGGGAATATAAAATCACTATGATTAATACATCACACGCTCCAGTGAAAAGACTTGAAGACATTCATGAATAGATGGGTCATTTCAGCAGAGAAATGGAAACAATAAGAAAACGTCAAAGAGCAGGCTAGGAATAAATTTAAACACATGCCCAGCAAAGGGAATGAAGAATGTCTTTGACAGGCTCATCAGTAGGCCTGACACATTCAAGGAAAGCCTTGGTGGACTTGAATATAGGTCAACAGACATTACTCAAATGAAAACAAAAGAGGAAATTCTTGGAAAATTTTAATAATTTAAATTTAAAAGAACAGAGTATCCAAGAGATGTAGGCCAATCAGTCTGAAATGTATTTAATTGAAGTCCCAGAAGGAAAAAGAAAGTAAAAGAATGAGGGAAAAAAATTGCAAAATGAATGGTCAAGAATTTTCAACAAATAATGAATTAAAAAACAACCTAGAAATAAATTCATACTGCTAAAGGCCAAAGATGAAGGGAAGCATTAAACTCTGTCAGAGAAAATTACATGATCATCTTTAGGAAATGGGGTGTCTCCCAGGTGTTTGAGACCAGGTGGAACCAGAATAAAGTTATCAACGTGCCTAAAAAAATGATGTATAATTTAGAGGAGTGAATGATCCGCCAAAGGGGTTAAGAGAAATCAGAGAAGGGAGGTAACAAGGTCAGTTATCCCGTGTAAAGTATGCTTTTCCTGGCTAGAAGTTGGATCACCCAGTCATATATAGTGTACAAATCAATGAATCAATTAATTAACTGTATGAACATATATAAATAACTAATAAAGACAATTTAAAATTATATTCTGATGCTATTATATATTCAAATGATAAAACAAAATATGTCTCGGTATTTGTACTCAAATAATATACATTTCTGATTTTTTTTTAATGTAAGTATAGTCAGTTTACAATCTATCAATTTCTGGTGTACAGCATAATATTTCAATCAGACATATACATAAATATATCCCTTTTCATATTCTTTATTACAGGTCACTGAAAAATATTGAACATAGTTCCCTGTGCTAAAGAGTATAAGCTTGTTGTTTATCTATCTTATACATAGTAGTGTCAGCAAATCTCAAACTCCCAATTTATTCCTTCCCACTCCCTTTTGATTTGCTTTTCAATAACATTTGCTTCTTTCTTTCAATGTAATTTCAGTAATTACCTTTCCAATATCTCAGGTTGATTTTGATATTCTACTAAGTTGAGCTTAATATTCATTGACAGATATTTTAAATTTCATAGATTCAACTGACAAATAATACTATGCAAAATGCACCCAACTTTACTACTGTGAATCATGTCTTGAATCAGAAGAGCTCTGGGACCCTGAAGGAAGCAAGCACATCAGTCAAGCACTAATCCAGAGGCAGGAACCATGTGGTACCTTGAATGTGGACATTTTAATTAAAAGTATTAACTATAACAGGGAAACATCTACTAGAATGTAAAGGGTCCTATAGAAAATCTAGAAATAACAGATAAAATAACAACCAGATCTCCTACAGATAAGATCATGAACCACAGGGAGAGACTCATTTCCTGAAGTGTGGAGAACACCCAGACCTCTTTTTAGAGGGTGGGTATATCTATGGCTCATGAGAGAGTGGAGAAGTTCACCGAGGCCACAAGCCTCCCAGGGAGTACAGGAAGAAATTTTTAATAGGAGGTACCCTGCTGGAAAATCCCCACTAAGAAGCCACTGTGGAGTTGGTGGAGAAATCTACCCCCCAGGAATATCCTGAGCTGCTTAAAGTCATGTACTTCTGGAGTCAAGGGACTGGAGGAGCTATGCCCTCTGCTGATCTTGGAAGTTGACATGGTGCAGGAGCCTGCCTAGGAAAACACAGCAGACTTGGAAGAGAAACCCCTTTCTTACTCTAGTGTCTCTCTGGTACTCTCAACTAACAAAGCATGCCATCTGCCACAGGAGAAACATCTACAGGGTCCAAATATATTATTTCAGAGCAGTCATTTAAGGGTGGTTTGCAGCAGAGAGGCAATGCACTGATAACAAGTATATTACAGTTTAATGTCTCTCAAGAAAAATGCATCTGGAAAAAAAACATGGTCAGCTATCTGGTCTAGTTTGAGCCACAAATTTTGCACTACACGCACTTGCTATTCTAAGTATTTGCCAATAATAAGGGGAAAGAAAGAGACAACACAGAGAAAACATTCAAAAGCATCCCAGAGCTGGTTATGTCAGTGTTTTCAATTTGTGAAATCTCATCAAGCTTTAAAGTTAAGTTTTATGCACTTGTCTTATCATTTATATATTTCAATAAAGACTTTTATAGTAAAGCATATATGTGGCAAAGTTTAGTTTTTGATTATGTAGCACTCCATAGAATTCATGTATTTAGCTCTATTGGCACATGGATTTCTTTATATTTCAATTGCCAATTCAACTGCAAGGACTCTGAATTGAACATAACGGTATTTCCAGGCTCTCAATAAAGATTTTTTTTTAAAATTGAAGTATGAGTGTATTTTGGAAGGAAAGACTTGTCAATCATGCAAAATATGTGTTTTCTTTGACTTCTTAGAGGTTCCTAGTTTGCCTCTAACTGAAAGTTATAGTCATTATAAATGCCATCAGGAAGCTAGTAATTATTGTATGGTAATTATTTTATAGTAAAAAACCAAATGACCCTCATTTCATTCACTAAGTTCTTTTATTTTAAACTGAAGTATTTTTGACTTACAATATATTAGTTCTGGTGTACAGCATGGAAATTTTATAACAGTCGAGCGCTGCGTGCATACAAAGCTATTATAAAATAGTGACTATTTTCCTTGTGCTATCCATTAGGTCTTTTTGTATCTTGTTTTATGCATAGTAGCTTGTATTCCATAATCTTCTATAATAGCTTTGCCCCACCCCACACCCCTCTCTCCTGACAACCAACAGTCCATTCTCTGTATCTGTGAGTCTGTTTCTGCTTTGCTATATCTGTTCTAATTATTATTTATTATTATTATTATTATTAATTATTATTATTATTATTATTAGTAGTAGTAGTAATAGTAGTAGTAGTAGTAGTACTACTACTACTACTACTACTACTGTCTTCACCCTTCAATGGAGAATCAGTCCCTGTCTTAGAAGACAGGTCTTCAACAGTGTTATTAACAAGTGAATCACCTTTTGTGGTAGGCTAATTTCACTCATGGTCTCATTAATTCTTTTCTAAATCCTGTTATTTACTTTGTAATTTTCTGCTCTTCCCTTTGACAATGGACTTTTCTACGTTGCAAACTCTGGTCAAAGCAATGTTAACAATTGTGATATAAGCTGAAAATTTATTGAAGATAGAAGAGTGCACTTTTGATTGTCCTGTTCATGACATGACCTACTCTCTCTTGAATCCTCACCATCAACCTGAGAATGAGCTGAGACTAGCTTCCTGGCAGCTAAGAGACCCCATCAAGCTGGGTTAAGTCACCCCAGCTGAAGCCAGCCAAGTCTGGTCAGTTCACTACTGACTCATAAGTTTATTATACAGGAGAAAGAACCTTCAGCAATGTCAGTCCAACTCAATTCAGATTAGCAAGACCTCCAAACTGAGTCAAAACCTTGCAAAAAATAACAGGTAGATGTGATTTTAAGTCACTATATTTTGATATGTCATGGGAAAATATCTACATAGCAAAACTTTTCACTTCTGGCAGAAGTTTTCTCTCTCACTCAATGTTTTAAAATTTAAAAACAATGTTTTTGTTCCTTAGGAAATATTATTCATAGCACTCCTCTCGAGTTTTATGCATTGACAAGGAATTAAGAACCAGAAAAAGCACTGATATTCTTATATGAGATGGTCATGTGAATTTATTATAGTTCAAAAACATTTTTCTTCATCCCAGCAAGAGAAATTGTGAATCTAAATTTCACTATAACTAAGATACAAAATATTACATGCTATGAACTTGTAGGGTTCCTTGGGAAGAGTTAAAAGTTTAAAGTTAAAATCTACAAGTGTTGAGTCCACCAAATGAGAGAATTGATTAGAAACTAAGAATGGTTTTTATTAATTATTTTTGGATCTAGAGATTATCATATTATCTGAAGTCAGAGAAAATCAAATATCATATTACTTACATGCTGAATCTAAAAATGATACAAATGGACATATTTACAAAACTAAACCAGACTTACAGACATAGAAAACAAACTATGGTTACAAAAGGGGAAAAGGCAGTAGAGGGATAAATTAGGAGTCTGGGATCAACAGACGCACAAGGTATAGTACAGGGAACTATATTCAATCTCTTGTAATAACCAATAATGAGAAGGAGTCTGAAAAATAATATATATATATTAAATCACTATGCTGTACAGCTGAAATTAACACAACATTGTAAATCAACTATACTTTAATTTAAAAAAATAAAATAAAGCCAACAACCTCTTGGTGCTGGTCATTGGCAAAACAAAAACAAGCAAACAAAAATAAAACCAAAAAGACAATACTGGTGATCTGATTCCCTCATTAACAGATGTTGCAAGAGTTAAGTGAATTTCTTTTCAAAATTATTTAGAAATATTTTACAATAAAAAAGTGATAATTGAATAAGTGTAGGCTTAATCATTGTTACACCAAGTGTGTGTGAACCCATAGGTTATTAAAAAACAGGGCAAATTTAATGACTGACAATCAGGCAATTATGAGAACAGCTGCCAAAACCAAACTGTCCTAAGTCCTGAATCATTGTGAAAACTCAGGGAAAGAACCTGTGACTTGACGAATAGCCAATAAATATAATTTATGTGAGAAATGTATTACTATATTTTATGAAAATTTGTATGTGTGTCACTTGATGATGCCATGTGTTGGGCTCAGCTGTGATTCATGAGTCAAGAGAGAATGGGGAGCGTTGCTCTGCTAATTGCACACACCACAGCTAAAACATACATTATATTCCAAAACAATGACTCTTTTTTTTTTTTATTACTTTTAAACTGTCTGTCTGTTTTGGAGACAAGAATAAACAAGAATTTTAAAAATGAAGAGCACTAAAAACATTCTGTAAGACTATATTTTTGAGAAATGTTTATTGAACACCTCATCTTTACCAGCTACTATGAGTCAAAGGCAAAGACTGCCTAACTCTCCTTTCAGAAGTTGAATGGGAAGAAATAGTTTCCTTTTAACTAATCACAAAGAAAAAGATATAATTGATGTTGAGGACCTGAAAAAAGCCATCTGATTCTTATTCTACTTCTAATTTTAAATTTCAACTCTCCAATTTTATGTTTGCTTATATAGCTAAGAAGATACTTACAGTATTCTTGGATGATGATTATTTATCATCTCTAAATGTTTTTTCTTTTGACCTATCCTTTCGCTTCTTTGAGCTACATTGGATGATATTATCTACCCACATGTGTGCAATAATTTTCCCATGAAAATTAAGCTTCTTAGAGAAAATCTATTATTGCTTGGGTTAACTTTACAGCCCTTCAGATCCAATTATTTATTTAGGCCATTAAGTGTTTGAAAAATGAAGACTTAGATTTGAAACCCAGTTTGGTCACTGACTGGTTTCAAGAAATTGGAGAAAATTATTTCCTTTCTCTCTGTTTTGATTTCCATATGTACAAAATTGGAATTAAAGCATTTGCTCACTTTATCTCACAGATAGGTGTAAGGAGAACATGAAATGCAGTTTCAGAAAGAACTTAGTAAATTACAATGAAACGTGAAGCATATTCTCTTAATGATAAGGAATTAAAAGTTCATAAATTGACATATTTGATTTCTCATGCACTGGAGATTTCTAAATGGGAGTAAACCTGTTAGGGTTGTAAGGATGAAAGTTTTATAATTACTTCTAGCCATTCATTCCAATATCACATCCCTGTATTCTTTGTGAGGTTGGTAAATTTAAGATGTTCTGGGTTCCCTTATAAGTGAAGCTGCATATTCTTGCTTTCTCAGGGAAGGACTACTTTTCTAAGGGTCTCTTTCATTTTGGCTGTGAGGGATCAGACAGCTTCATTGTTCAGATGATAGCTTCACATTCAGATAAAAATAGGAAGGAAAAGAATAACTGGAAATCAAGCTATTTTCACAATTTGGAAAATTTAGACACATTTCTAAAATCATGAAAAGTCATACAGTAAAAAGTCATGACTATAAATCTTAAAAGAGCAATTCTAATGGGTTTCTAGACTGAATATATTATAATGCCTTTCTAGGAAATCATTAGTACATATCACTAAAAAATATTTCATATCTTAGGTTAACAGTTATAAGGGGGGAGACATATGGTACAATAAAAGAAAATGTCATGAGTGTTTTTTTTTTTGAGAGTTTTAAATTTATATCAGAAAAGAATATCTTATTGCCTCTCCAATTTTATCTCCTGCCATCAGACTTGGCCCAGGGAGGCCTCATCCAGACCCTCCAGCAGCCCAGGATCCTTGGTATCTTGTGGTCCACATATTTGTCACCTGGGATACACTTTTCAGAATATCTCCTACATATCCTTGAGAGATTAAGTCTCTTCTGGGATAACATAAATTAGGTCCCCTTTGTAAAATCTATCACTTGGCATGATGTTAAATAATTAAAAAAAAAAAAGTCCTGTGTTTGTGGTGAACATGAGGTTGTAATAATCTGCTGAATAAAATCCTCACTGGTATATTTTTATAGTTGTATAATGGGTATATTTTTGCTGAATATCTTTCAGGTTAAGAAATATTATGTTGCTTTAATTTCCTTAAATCAAACCACTTGTATATTAACACCTCTTCCTTATGTGGTGAGAAATATTTATTCTATTCAGCCAAGTTACTCAATAGGGAGCTGTTTCCTCCTCACTGGCAGATTTACATTTGACCCTTGGGGACTTTCACTGGCTGGTAAGTTAGACCATGCTCTCCCCTACACACAGACTCCCTCCCTGACATGATCTATTCAGCACATCAATCTTAGGTCTCTGCTCTTTTTGAAAGCATCCAAACTAGTTGGCTAATGTCCTATCATTACTATCATTCACATAGACAGAATTGAGTTTGTCAGGCTCCAGGCCAAAAGCCTATGTCTAATTTAAGTCCAACTATAGGCAATTGCAAAGGATTTACTTGAGGAAATTCACAGGGGAAAGCTGCTCAGCCCACCCAGACTCAGTGCCCAGCCAATGAATTGCAGTCTCAGAACCCAGGGACCCTAGTCATGCATGTCTTTATGCTTACCTCATTTCCTGGCCCAGGCCCTCCTCTTGGAGGCTTCATCATCAGTGTCTCACTGCAGAGGAGGCTCTCAGGCACCTCTGCCCTGATAACCTTATCAGGGACCCTTGAAAATATTTTTCTCTGTGGTATCCTAGCCCTTACCATTTGGCTCCCCACAGACCTCAGATCCAACATGACAGGAGCATTTCGTTTGGGGGCTTCCTGGAAAGTAAGACAAATATTTTCATTGATCCACCTGACCACTGTCTTGGGCAATATCCTGGGGGAAAGTGAACCACCATGGGTGCTGGCACTTTCTCCTGTTTAACCTCTAACTGTGTCATCTCAACAAGTGATAGAAGGCTTGACTGTTACATTCATCTGGCCTTTTGTCTTGATCAACTCCTTCAACATCTGACAGCTTATCTCTCTTTAGCTCAGCAAGAGACCTGGCAAGACCCAGAGATGGTGCACAGCAACAAATGCAGCATGTAGTAATAGAGCTAGAGCTTAGGAAAATACTCTATGAAAATCATCATTTGGGGCCATGCAGCTGTCTTTCAGTTACACTCTTTTTTCGTTTACACATTTTGGAATACTCTAATTCTAAAATTTGAATATTCAAATTAGTTTCTCACCATTGTCCGTTTAAGTCTAGAATAGCCACAATTCCCAGGACACAATGCTTCTCTGACTTTGAGGAGGAGGGTTACCTTGGTCTCTCACTCTTTGTTGTGTGGGATACAGTTGTAAGAATAAAACAGGAATTAACATGTATTAAACAATCCTGTCAAATCTGTGACAGGAAAATCTTCTTTCTGTGTTATCTTTCCAAGGCTTAATTTCTCCTGGTTCTTAAGTCAATTGCTCTCTTTCTGGGTCACACCTGCTACATTGCTTCTGTTTCCTGTGTGTTAAATATTTATGCTAGTGGGTTTTTGACAGCATTCTCTCTTATGATCTTCCCCTCCCCTCTACTCCTCTTCTCTTTCCTTATTTTTTGGGGTTTGTGTTTTACAATTGTACTTTTTTGTTTGTTTGTTTGTTTGTTTGTTTATGCATGTATGCTTTCTGATGGAAAGGATAGTTCACCAACTTCTGGCCACCCTGCACTGTTACATAGTGTGAGAACTTAATGACAATACAATGGGGAAATGGAGAATGTGCACACAATCAGAAAATTGAATCTTGTATCACTCTTGTTGTCATGCTTTATTCCTCTTGACAGTATATTTTTTTATTCTGGAATTTGCCATGCATCAGTGTTTCATGCAGATTGATTGGGTGGGAGCGGTGCAGGGAAAAAGACACCATTTGTACCCTTGACTCATACAACATGGTTCCTTGACTCTGTTGAGAAATTCCAGATCCTTTTTTAAAATATAAAAATTTTTCCCTAAGGGAAAAACTAGATTTTGAAAGGAATAAATTCAGAAGAATATATGTCCTATGGAAAAACATGATTGGCAGCTTCAGGTTTAAAACAAGAAAGAAAAGAAAATAGTAGAACAAAATGTATGGTTATCCATATTTTTTTCTAAAACTGAGTTTCATACTTGTTTCTATTTATTTACAATCCCCAAGTTTGAAATGGAGAATATAACTAGTCCCTTAAAATATTAATTCTCAAACAGTATTTTAATATTTTAAAGAAGAAAATATTTTGAGTTTATTCCTTTAATAATCTTACAACAATTAATTTTTGAATGTCCTAAAAATAGCTTTAAATGCATCTGAAACTATATACATCAGGTATGTTATTAGGATCTGATAGCATAATATCAATAGATGAGAAAGATCATCTGCAACCCTTCTTGTCTTCCTTTATGAGTATGGAAATGAGATACTGTCAAATATCTCTTTTCAATTATCTATTTTCAAATATCCATTGTCAATTGCTCAAAGTTTTGACATTGTCTGGGGTTTTTATGACTTGTAATAAATCACAATTGTAACAGATCCAAATTTTTTAAAAAGCAACTTCCTTATAAAAAAGTGTTCCCAAATTTGTATTATAACCATATAAACTGACTTTTTTATTTTCTTTGATGTAGGGCAGCTCTCAGAGGGTATTATGCCCCTTTGGAGAATTACTGAGGAACAACACTGATAGAAAGTGAATACTGTTTGGAAGAAATCTGTGAGAATCAGATTTGTAAGAGGACAATAAAACATGTTTTACTACTGCATTATTCAGTAACCGTTTGGTTAAAAGTGACATTGATTCAAACTAGTTTAAGCCATAAAAAATTACTTATCAGTCCATACATTGAGAAGGATAGATACTGTGATAAGGGAAATAAGAATTATCATGGTTCTTAGGGAACTGAAAAAAAATTAATGAGAGATAGAAAGTGTGATATAAGCAAGGTTTTTGTTAGTAAAGTAAAAAGGTACTAAAAGAGAGTACTCCTGAGTATCGGGAGCAGGCCACCCAAGGGGAAAAATGCTTATTTCAGGTGAGAATGGATTCCAGGCTTCAAATATGTAACTAGCAAACTGTATCATTTTCTGCATCTCATTTCTGACTTCTTTCTGTGACACCCTCTCTTCATCATTATGAATGCTGCTCAGAGTTCCAGTTTAACAAGGAACTTATTTTTCAGGACCTCACATGCAGAGATATCCTCCTTTCCAAATTCCACGTTGAAAACTCCACATATGTCTACTTCTACCACCCAGAAAAAAGAATCAATCAAGATAAATCAAATTAATCAAGCAATCAGGCAAGCAAGCAATCCCAATTCTGTCTTGCTTAGCTTAAACCACATAATCATCCTTAAACCAATTGCAATCTGTGGAAGATACATTCGAACTGAAATGTTGGTCTCTGTGTTTTGCAGTGACTGCTTCTTGACAAATTATCAAAACTTTTGTTGTGAAAATTCATTTTGCTGGTTGGTTCTGTGGGTCAGTGTTCCAGACAGGGAATGGAGGGGAAGCCTTGTCTGCTTCACTTGACATCTGCCAGGGCATCTCAGAGGCAGGGGTCTGAAGTAATCTGAAGTCTCTCTCACTCATATGTCTGCAGGTTGAAGTTAGAGGGAGTTGGACAGCTTAGGGACAGAATAGACAGGAATCCTACGGCATCTCTTCCTTACTCCATGTGGTCTCATCACCTGACCTCAGTATGAAGCTTAGGGTAATCAGGCTTTTAATGTGTCAGCTCAAAAGTTCCAGAACAAGAGATCCAGGTGGAAGGAAGTTGTGTTTCCTTTTTCTTAGAGTTACAAGTTATACAATGTAACTTCTGACACATTATATTCATTAGAAATGAGTCAATAAACCAGTCCATATTCCAAAGACTCATATATCTCGTGAGAATTTGAGAACATGTTTGAAACATCCTCAATGTGCCTAATTTTGGGAATGGTAAATGACACATTTTGGTAGAAATTTCCACAAAGTAGAAGAATAGATAACCAAAAAAAGGGGGTGTATGTGTTTGTTACAACCATGTAAGAAATAAATACATAATAATCACAATCAGTTTTAGTTTTAATGGTCCAATATGCTATAGATATTTTCTTATTAATTATAATTTGCTATTACAGTTGTAATAAAGTTAACAATTATTTATATCATCTCTGAATTATCATTAAGCCTTGTTCATTGTTAGACATTTTAATCAATCTTTCTATTTAAGAGTATTAATTTTCCTTTTTCTATCAATTGGTTAAAATAGATCTTTATTTATTTATTTTTTTTTTTTAGGCAAAGTAAACAGGTTTAAATTCTTCTTGAGTCCTGTTTAATTTAAGTGGATTTTATCTTGAAAAGGAATATCTGATCATGAGCTTTTATTTTCAATATTAAACTATGGATGATGCTGTGAGTTTATTTTTTCTTCTATCATTTTCTGTTTCAAAAGAAAATGTGAGGAATATGAGTTTGTTTATTTGCTATTTTTAGTATGAAGCTAACCTTTATCTTTGACTTTTCTGTTATATATTTTATGGGATGAATTTCCTTCCTCTCTCCTCTGTGTTTACATGTAGGTGTCTTAAGAATTATATTACATGTAACATAGGGAGCATTTCATTGCACATGCAATGATTTTTAAACATTTTTACTTGTCTAGAAAACATATCCACACTACACTTTTGGCTACCACTTCTACCCTTTTTGTTCTGTTCTATCAGTAATCACCAGTAATCTGCATTTTAGAATCACCAGTTTACAGCTTCTATAGATACTTGCATATTTTTTCTGTTAATTTTCATCTTGTCCTGTGAATTCAGGGAAACCTTTTCAAATTGTTCCCCATGTCACTTAATCAATAACATTCTTCTGAGAATTCAAAACAATTTCCCAAACATTTTCCAAATTATGGAACAGATCATTTTCAGAATTAATACCCTCCTTTAAGTGTTTTGTATTTTGTTCAATATATTTGATTCTGCACTATACTTTCATGGCTCACAAGTTGTTAGTAACTATGTTTTTCTTTTAATATCATTTGAATTGTAATCCCTCCAACATTGTTTATCAAGAGGTGGGTTATGTTAACTTGATCTCTATCCTTCTGACAGTGCCACACCATCTTGAATAATGTAATTTATAGAAAGTTTTGAAATTGGGAAATGTGAGTCTTCTACCTTTGTTTTTCTTTTCCATTTTTGTGGTATCTTGGACCCTTGAATTTCCATATAAATTTTACAGTCAGCTTATCAATTTCTGTGAAAAAGTTAGGTAGAATTTCAATAGGGAATTCACTGAATCTAAATCAGTCTGGGAACTACTGATCCCCCCAAAATATTGTTTGCCAATGTATGAATACAAGATTCCTTTCCACTTATGTAAGTTTACCTTAATTTCTTTAAAAAAGGTTTTACAGTTTTCAGTGTACAAGTCTTATAATTCTTTTGATAAATAGATTTTAAACATTTTATTCTTTTATATGCAAGATCATAAATGTATGAAATTTGTCCACTGCTATTGTATAGAATAACAACTAATATTTTATACTGATTTGATATCCAACAATCTTGCTAAACTCATTTGTTACTTCTAATTGTGTTTGAGTGTGTGTGAAATACTTTGTAATTTCTGTATCCACTCACATGTCATCTGTAAGTATATGGAAATATTTTTATATTTAGGAAGGCAAAACTCTCATGTTTTCCTTTAGTTCATTAAACATGATTTAATTTGATTCTTGGGAGATATTTGTAGAAGTTGATATAAAGTCTTTGTAAAGTGTATCCCACATCTAAGTTTTCTCAGGGACAGTTTCTTTACTCTTTTTTCCCTATTGTGTAGCATAGTTTCGTGATTCTTTGCATGTCTCATAAATTTGTTTTTTTTTTTTTTTGAAAACTGAACATTTAAAGTAATATAATGTGGCAATTGTGGAAATATGATTTTTGTTCTTACTGCTTTTTTTTTTTTTTTGGTACATTTCCTGAACAAATCTTTAAAGTCTGTGTTCTATATCTCTTGTCACCAGAACTACCTTTTTTATTATCTTAGCGGTCACCTAATAAGTGCACATATTTTACTTAAATGCGATGTTCCAATAAGTCTCCTGGATATTGTTGAGGGGTTTTATGTGCATGTTAGACACATCTTTAATGCTACTTCAGTTTACACTATGCTTCATCTCTCACTTTGAAGTTTCAATATCAGCCAGAAGTGAGATATTAAGACCTTCTTAGTTCCTCCTGGGCTTAAAAACTGCCCTATACATGACCTTCCACATTCTCAGGAATATATCAGAGCTATTTAAAACCCCCTATGGATGTCCTATTTTCCAATTTTTCCTTTTAAGTCTTTTGGTCATCTTCCCATTTGCTCCAGGTGTTGTTATTGGCTCAAGCAGTTGTGGTACTAAACAATTATGGCTGATGGTTTTTAACACGTGTCCTGGGGTAAAAATTTCCACTCTACATGCTGACTCGTATCAAATAAAAAGCAGCTGTTGAATTTGTGTTTACAGGGGGCTGCCATGCCAAATAATAATAAAAGTTATCTGTAGGAATAAGGCTCTATGGGGTAGTCCAAATCTATTCTACCCTATTGGGACATCAACTTCAGGAAGTGCTTTATATTTGTTTATATTTAAATAGATACATAAAAGTACTTAAAGAATATTATCCTATTAATGCAATGAACAGAGGGTAGCTATTTTAAGATTGTAAATGATATATAACTTTCTGTAAAAGTTAAATGTACTAGAAAAATTTATATGGGTTTTTTTTGGTATTAGTTTCAGGTATGCAGCATAGTGATTCAGTATTTTTGCAGATTTTATTCCAGTATGTGTTATTACAAGATATTAGGTATAATTCTCCATGTTATACAGTAAATCCTTATTGCTCATCTATTTTATATATTGTAATTTGCATTTGCTCATTCCATATTTTCTTAAGATTGACAATAAAACCAGGTCACCCACTATCACTACCCAAACCATCATAACTTCAGTGAAGTTTAAATTATAATTCCTGACAAATTATTTTTAGTAAATACTCAACATACATACACAAGAGCATCTATTTAATAATAGTTCAATCATTTCAAAAAAAGAAAAAAGAACCTGGAAGACTTTTCCTACCTGAGAAGATGTCATATTTTAAAGAAACAAAACAATGTAGTATAAACATCACAGTAAACAAATCAGCTTCTTGGAATAAACTGGAAATTTTTAAAATAGAAATAAAACACATATGAATGAATCTATTCTGTGGTAAAAGTATCACAAAAATTGGACAAAGTGCAGCTTGTTTAAGGGAAGGTATTGGAAAAACTGAATCATGGAGAAGATTATAACTTTGGATCTCTACATATCAATATACACAAAGAATTATATGGGAATAGTAAAATTGTAAAGGTAATAGAATAAAACCAAGGAAACTATATTCACCATTGTGTTCAGTAAGGGATTTTAATAAAGCATTTGAAAGCACATATACAAGGACAAAAATTAAAAATTCTGGTTCAGTATTGGCAAATTTAATATTGTTGTTCAATCAAAGGCACAACTGAAAAATAAGCTGAGATAACAGAGAAATGAAGGAATTTGCAAAATTAGTATCTGAAAAATATTTCACATCTACACTATACAAGTTTATATCATCATAATAAAAAAGAGTAGAGACCAAATGCGAAGAGGACAAAGCTCACTAATAAGCAAAGGAAAGAGGGGCCTCTATGCATGATATGTCCTTTAGTGTATATTTTCAAGACGTTTATTACAGCATTCTATGTGGAAGCAAACAATTGGAACCATCCTTGTTACTGATTACTAAAAATAACAATGTAAATATAGGATATGTGTAATACATACAATGCCATAATAGGTAGCAAAACAAATATGTATAAACTAGAGGCCCTCAGAGCATTTTGATGGATCTTAAATCATGAAGTTGAGCACAAACAAGAAGAAAAATAAAATGTCATTGTATTATCATTTCTCAATCACATTTATGCATGTAAACAATGAAGATATGCAAGAAAAATACATTATACTTAAAAGGATACATATATATTCAACATATGTGTGTAGACACATATATTCAATTATTCATGCCCAAAGCATTAGAATATCTCTGTTGGGGGAACTGGGGATATTGAAAGCATGTAGAAAGTAGAATGGGGAAATATGTACTTAATTCTTGTACTACAAGTCTGCAATAGTGAGAGGAAAAACAAAAATAGAGCTATTCTAACCTAATGGGTGAAACTTAAATCTTAACCTGTGATACACTGGTTTTATACTTTACCTCCTACAATCTCTTTTCACAATCAACCTATTATTTATATAATAAATAAATGTTAAGTTCCTGGATGCTGATGCCCAATATCTTGGATGTGTTTTCCTATAATATCAAGATAATACAGAAACTTAATTCATGGTGTTGTTTTAAAGATTTCATGATTTAATATGTGAAAATATTTAGAACAATGTTTGAGACATATTAGATGCTCAGCAAAATTGCCTTCTTGAAATATTTGATTGTTTATATATATATAAAAAAATTTTAAAATGAATAAAAATTTATGTATGCTATAATATGTACAATTTTTAGAATAAATGATATTGCAATGTTATTTCTTCATTATTAAGTGATTAGAAATCTGAATTCAGCATTGTTTCACTTACTTCTAAGGCTTATTGGTAGTCTCAATTTTGAACTTGGTCTTTGAAAAATTTAAGAGTTTTATAGTTAAATATAACTATATACATAATATATTTAATATATTAAATATTTGTAAATAAATGTATATATACTCATTTAAATAAAAAGGTAACTGTTTAGATCACAGAGCAGAAAACTTAAAAAGAGCCCTGGATTCTTTTGAATGTTAATTTCCACATTCACACATCCTCAGAAATTTTGCTTTATTTCTGTGTATTCTGTGATGTTTTGGGCATTTTTTTTCCTCTGTGAGTCACTTTCACCATTAGGACAGCTCATCTGATGAGTAAAATATATATAGGAGTTCCTAAAATCCCTATGCTACTCCAACCAGTCCAATATTCTGTTGTTCTCAAGGAGTTAGACAAAGCTTCTTTCCTTACTGCCTTAGCTAATTGTTCTCAATGTCACATGACATGGATTAGGTCTTGTGGTCATCTCAGAACTGAATTCTGTGGCTAGGAGAATAGGAGTCCTTCACGGAGATTAAGATAAATCATTCCCATCGAACTCAAGGAGAGAGTGGAATGGGAATGCCATTTCACAAAAGAAAAACTGAGTGCTCTAGTTAGAATTCTAGGGAGTGAGTCTTAAGTAAAGAACCAACAAATAGAACCTTTAAAATGAATACACAGTAGTTCCATGCATTCCCTCTAGAGTCTTTTTTTTTTCTTTTTTTTCTTATTATAAAGGATTATTCAAGATGTATGTCTCCATTTAATCTGTTTTCCTCATGTTTTTAAAGACTTTCCCAATATATCTAAGTTCTTGGCTTCTCCTTATGACAACACTTCAGATATTAACAAATCCATTGGTTTCATTTGTTCATATTGTTTGTGGAGTATTTAGAGGCTCTGCTGTAAAAGGCAAAAAAAGAAGAAGCAGCACATATATTTTCCTGAAAAAAAAATTGTCCTACAAAGATATTCAATGTTGTATTTCTTTGTTATTCTTTAGCTTTAGACGAACAAAACCAAGTGCGTATAGTTCGATGAAGTCTAACTGAAATTATCATGGTCATCTAAAGGATATAGGTTGGTTGCATCATCTAACTACACATTCAGTTTTCCCTACAGTGCAAGCATAAAATCACAGATGCTGACAGTCTGAAAAGGCCCATCAACATGATGCTGGAAATGTGCCTAGTGAGGGAGCCAGGAAAATTTCAGAGGATGTACTATGCTTTTCTTTAGAGGCATGATATATATTTGAGAATGCTTTCAGAGAATGTGTATAAAGAAAGAAATGAGTGTAGGGCTTTTCTCTCTCACCTATAGGTGTCAGATTGCAGAAAAAACACAAGCAAAAAACCTCACATTTGGGGGATTGAAAGATTGTTTAGATAAAATAAAACATAACAACATAAATAACCATAATAAATTTATCTCTGACCACTGAATGGCAAGGATTATATTTCATCCAAGGAAACTTGGATTTTTTTTCATGATTAGTCTAAGCTGCAAGTGAATATTTTACTTGATGCTGCAACGTGTAACATGAAAATCACTAACTCAGCTTGTTTTGTTCCTTTCACTAAGTATTTAATAAATAAAGAAGGTACAAAAATTAGAGGAGCATATCTCAGTACTGCAAATTTTGCTATTTGAAAATAAAAGTTAGAATATATTAAGGTACAGATTTTAAGCCTTAGGCCATAGTTTATAAAATTCAAGTGTTAGATACAAACCTTCTACATCCTAGAAACAACATTGTAAGGCAATAAATTTGATCAGGAAATTTTCTAGAGAAACAAGCACAACAGGTCGGTGCATATTGTTAGATTTCAAATAACAGAAGACTCCAAAACAATTTGCATTTAACTGTATGTATATTATTTGTATACAAGACATTTAGAGACAGGACATCATGAAACTGTATTTGTTGACATGCAGTGACATCAACAAAGACCCAGTTCTTCTCATCTTTCTTCTCTGCCATTCTCAGAGTGTTTGATTTGTCCAGCCCTCAGATGAGGCTAATGGCTGATGAACAGGAAGGAAGTTGCTGCATACTGATGTAGCCAAGGTGGGTAAATTCATCCTGCAGTAAGAATTTCTTTTTCTGAAGACAAAGTCAATGAATTTATCTAGAACAATGTCCACAAGCTGGGATTAATAGCCCAGTGGCCTGCATTATCAAAAACTCATGAAAATTATCCCATAGTGCATTTCACAGCCAAATAAGCATATGAAAGACTGGGCTAGACTAAGAATTTCAATGAGATTTGTGTCCTGAATGGATGAATTTTTTTTTCCCCAGCAGGGATTCCTACAGAATTGAGAATTTTCTTAACAAATCTGAATAAGAATAATAAGCTTTCTCATCTAGTGTGATACTGGAGGCCATGAGTGTGGTCATTCTTTGATCCCTATGTGTTCAATTCTGCTTTACAGATTTTTTGGTTGGCAAATTTTTGAAGCTGGCTTTACTTGTTTTTATCTGGGAGTAATTTTTCAAATGTCAAATCTGTGAGAAAATTTTAATCTATTTTGCTGATAGAAAATTTTACTTATTTTATATGTCTTGATGATTTCATTAAAAAGTTGGAGACTAATCTTGTGGGGGGAAAACACATCTGATTTCAATATGTTTTAATCTTTACATGATACCATGTGAGCGTTTCTATTTTATGCATATGGACATTAATACATTAAAAATATTTTTGCATCATTATGAAAATTTTGATCAGATGTTTTATCTTAAATTACATTATAGAAAAAAATGAACTGTCATTGATGGCAGTAGTATAGGATAGGTAATTATTGCTATTCATATAATTCATTAACAGGAAAAGATAACAAATTAGTTTAATGAGTCTCCCAGACATAAATTTGTTTCAATCTACAAACTCATTTATGGTTTTGTGATATATCCAAATTAAATTGTCACTCTCTGATATTCTCAGAATTGTTCTTTCTTGTAAAGTAATAATCATAGCACATAGATCAAAACAATTTCTTTACTCAAGTGTTATAGCACTTCCAGGAAATTATTAACACTTCTGGCAAACCTTCTACTTATGATTTTAAAAAACAATATCATTTTCCATTCAATATGGTAAACTCGGACATCACTATATGATTATGTGTAGTAGAACCATGAACAGCCACTTATATAAAGAATCTTATTTAAAATATTTCTAAATTATTTTATCCAAACAATTGCAGCTATCACTACATAAATGTACAAATGTTTAAAATAGTAAACTCTAGAGTAAACTGCGTGGATTGGAATTCTGGCTCAGGCATGTTCTAGATATAATCAAGTAACTTAAAGCCTTTGTGCTTTAGTTTCCTTATCTGTAAAACTAAGGATTAAAATAGTACTTTCCAAATGAGTGATTGTGGCAATTGATACTACAATATAATTAAAATGCTCATTGAAGGCATATTATTTTAATTATTAAATATATTTTCTTATCTTGAATATATGAATATATGTGAAACATAGGATATATATTTGGTCTCTGCCACCAATTTCTGACACAGAGCTTCTAAATCTCTTGTAACTTCCTGGATGATGAGAATATCTTTTGTTCTAATGAGTAAATTCTTGGTGGGCTTTTGGATAGCTTCAGCATCAGAGCTGGTCACCAGGCCAAGCCATTATCAGAAGTTTGGAACTTTCAGCCTCATCCCCTGTTCTCCAGGGAGGAGAGATAGGCCAAAATTTGAGTTAATAATCAGTGATTTCTACCTGTACCTCAGCACCTCCCTGTGTCTCAGGGCTGAGAGCTTTTCCTTTTCTATGTGAAAAGAAGTGTTTCCTATGTTCTGTGCATTCTCTGAAAGGCAGAGAAGGGCTTCTTGTTTCCTTTTTTCTGGACCACTACTTATCATCTGCTTCTAAGCAAAGATAACTCATGCTATTTAAACTTGAAAATATTCAGTTCTACTATCTTTAAGATGTTAATAAGAAAGAAAAAAAAAGAAAAAAGACAAAGATGGAGAGGACAAAAGAGAAATAAGCAAAGAGAAGAAAAGGAAGGAAAGGAAAGGAAAGGAAGGAAGGAAGAATGATATATGGAAAATGATAGGCAACAAAAATAACATTTAACATTGTTTTGTTAGCTAAACTATAGAATATAGGATGCAACAGAAACATCAGAATTCTTTGATATGACCCTTTAACATCAGATGAGAAAACTGAAGAACTGCTGTGCTTGGTATCCTTGAGTTCATTCATCAGTGTTTATTTAGTGCTAATGAAAGTCAGGCTTTGGTCTAGATGCTAGAACACCGCAGTAAATAAAAGAAAGTCTGGGGATTTTCTTAGCAGAATTAAGGTTCTTGTTCTGATTTCCCAATTCCTAATTACTCTGCCTACCTCATTTCACCCATGCCCTAATGAAAGTGACCTCACTGATGCCATGAGCCTGGTGTGTATTTTTGGAAGAAGTGGCTACATTTAGCATTTTAACATGCTAAGAATCTCTGGTCCTAAAAGTAATTATTTAAAACACCAAATTATTAATTAGAAAATTATTTCCATAACATGTATTCTACTGAATGTGTGCTGGCCTCACTAAAAAAAGAATAAATGACTTGTGGTTGGTAGATAAAAGCAGCAAAGGGATCATTCTTAGAAAGTTACTTTATTCTTTGTTTATGTTTCCAGGCTTTTAGTGTGCCAGTTATTCTGGCAAACAAACAGCCCTTAAATATTGTTACAACACAGAAAACATGCTTAGGAAAAGGTAAAGGCTATATTAGAGAGGATTTAAAAATACTTGGAAATATTGCATGTGCAAAACAGATAGAGGAGTTGCAGAAAATGCTACATTTTTACTTGTCTTGATTGGCATAGGTAGGGGAATGTAAATTGCTTGGGGTCCATCAAAACATGGCAGGTGACTCAAAATGCCCCATGTGACATTGTACAAGCTAGACAATTTGTCACTAGAAACCTCTTTTCATTTTTGGGTGTGTCTTTGTTTGGAATCATATTGTTGAGTTATCACATTTTATAGTGCATTCAGTATGCATTTATGTAAAAAATAAACATTATTCTGCAAAAAATGTTTTCTGAGAAGAGATAAAAAAAGTTTAAGAGCTTTGTAGCAGGAAAGCATAAACTGAACAGTCCTATGTCAGGGAGGTCTACAACCTTCTCCTGGTTTTACCTTCTTTTCTTCTTTATCAAAGTCTCTGCCTTTTCTTTTCATTTTTTACCCCCATGGGGAAATGTCTGTCTCTTTATCAAGGTCAAATTTAAATGTCAGCACATTGTTAGGATGGTCTCACCTCCAGTTCTGTCTTTCTTTTATCAATCTCTTCCTTTTCTGCCATTCTGAATCCTTCACATTTACTTCCTTTATAGTAGTTTAGAAAGATCAGTCCTGCAGTGTTGATAGGATTAGAGTAATGAGATGAGGAGGCAGGAACACTAGTTAAAAATCTGATTGCATAATCCAAGTAAGAATTGATGCTGACCTGATATAAAATAATGTGGTGGAGATGAACGGAAAACAATAAGACAGGTATTAGGAAATATAAAATAAAAATATGAAATTAAACAAAGTAAAGCACAAAACCAAAAAACAAAATAAAAGCAAAAACAGAAAACCAGATGAAATAAACTAATAAAAAAAAAAAACCCTTGATTCATCAGACTAAAGAAAAACAGTAGAATAATTTGGGTGAATATATAATTTATCTTCTGAATCAGGAAAGAGTTTAGGGTGAAAAGGAGCACTATTGATAATTAAATCAAACAAGAAACTTCTAACTAAAGCAGGCTGTGAAAACCTGGGCATCTTGTCACCCTGAGGATAATGGAATCATTGCTGAATTATACATTGAAATGTATTTAAATCCTAATCTTAATTAATCACTACTTTTCTGGGAAAATTTTTGAAAATTAGCTAAATTATTTGATGGTTAGTTTTATCTTGCCAAAATTGGTCTAGATGTACTGAAGAATGGTGGGTGAAAAGGACTGTAAACTAAGCATCTAGCTATTTTTCTAAGATTGTATGAAAACAAAGAGGATAAAAGCTCTCCTTCCTCTCCCTTCCTTCCCCACCCATCCTCCAACTCCTGAACACAAATAAGCAAACCAAACCTCCTCTGAAGAAGCCAGGTGCTCACCATGGTCACATTGTCTACCCATAGGAAGATGTTACTCCTTGATAACCACTCTTTAATCAAATCATTAATTTCCAAAGCTTCAACACCATGTTTTTACTGATGCTTTCAAAATGCGTATCTCCAATCTCAATATCTCTAATGAATGGAAGACAATATATTTAATGGGGTACTCAACACAAATCTTTGAAAACTAGCATGTATTTTACACTTAAAATATATCCCATTTCAGATACTAGATTTTCATCAATTACTTGATCTGTATTTGGATTTTATAAAATTTGCAATTCAGAAAGTAGAGTCACAAGCTAAGTTGATCCAAATACAAGGAAAATTTTTCAGTGAGTTGAGTAGCAGCTTTAAATTTAACTTCAGTAGATTAAATAAAATGTAAAATTTGGTCTCTTCTAAGTACCAGAGGCTACCACATAAAACAATGTAGGAAAAACAGGTGTCTCAAAGTTACAGATTCACAAATTGCATGTTTACCCTACCCTCAAATCTGCTTCTCTCCTAGGCTTCCCGACTACAGTACCTGGCACTGTCATTTGCCTGTGGGCTAAGGTCAAAAAACTTGAAGTCAGACTTAACTCTAGGCTATTTCCACCCCTCATATCCAGTGTCCAGGAAATTGTGATACAAATGTAAAAAAAAAAAAAAAACAACTGACCACCATTCACCACCTCTGCTGTTAAAGCTCAAATATTTATTGATTCTTCTTCTTTCACTTTTAGTGCCTATATGGTATTTCCAAGGCTAACTAATCCTTTTCATCTGAATGTGCTACTTAGTTGCTCAGAGTTCCTCAAAATGTTTTCATTACTCATAAAAAACATACTGCAATCAAAAGTCTGACATGATCTGGTCATTTCTCCCTCTGTTGACTCATCCGCCATCTGCAGACCATTCAAGGTGTTTTCTTGATTATGCCCTGACCACAGGAAGCACATCCCACAGTAAGGCTTTACCTTTGCAGACCCCTTTGAAGTTCCTTCTCATCTAGTTACTTGGCTAACTCCCTTATCTTCTCATTGAGGCTATCCTATTATTTTTTTATTTTATTTCTTTTTTTTAATTGAAGTATAGTCAGTTAGAATGTATCAGTTTCTGGTGTACAGCATCATGTCCCAGTCATGCATATATACATACCTATATTCATTTTCATATTCTTTTCCATTAAAGGTTATTGCAAAATATTGACTATAGTTCCTTGTGCTATATAGAAGAAATTTGTTTTTAATCTATCTTTATATATAATTGTTAACATTTGCAAATCTCAAACTTCCAAATATATCCCTTCCTAACCCATTTCCCCCAGTAATCATAAGATTGTTTACTATGTCTGAGAATCTGTTTCTGTTTTGTAGATGAGTCCAATAGTGCCCTCTTTTCCTTTTCTTTTCTTTTCTTTTCTTTTCTTTTCTTTTTTTTTTTTTTTTTTTTTTAGATTCCTCATATGAGTAATATCATATGGTATTTTTCTTTCTCTTTCTGGCTTACTTCACTTAGAATGAAAACCTCCAGATCCATCCATGTTGCTGCAAATGGTATTATTTTATTCTTTTTTTTTTTAATCACTGAGTAGCATTCCATTGTGTAAATATACCACAACTTCTTTATCTAGTCATCTATCAATGGACATTTAGGTTGCTTCCATGTCTTGGCTGTTGTATATATTGCTGCTATGTACATTGGGGTGCATGTATCTATTTCCTTAACTAAAAACTCTCTCACCTTTCACACATTCATGCTATTTTCTCTTAACAAGTTACACTCTAATTTGTTTTCAGAACTCTTCTTACATGGAGAACTGTCATAGCATAGTGATTAAGAGTACAGATTTTGGAGCCATATTTCCTCAGTTTTACTTTTTAGTAGTTATGTGACCTTGAGCAATTTTACCTACCACTCTGTGCTCTGGTTTCCATAACCCTAAAAACGAGGCTAATAATAGTACCTTGATAGTGATAATGTTACTTTATCTAAGGGGCTATAAACAGTGCCTGGCACATGGAAAATACCCAATGTTAGGTTATATATTTATTTGTTATTATTTATTTCTCACATTAGAGTGAAAGATACATGAGAAAGGGCAATTTGTCAGTTTATTTACACAATCTTCCTAGATCCTAGGAAAAATGCCTGGCCTATACATGAATAGAAAGACCAGAGTTAAAAAATATACATACAGATGTAAGAAGATATCAACAAATAATTATAATTAAATAAGATAATGCCCAGAAGAAATATTCAAACAGGGGAATTGGGAGAAGAGAGGATTAAAAAGAAAATCTATCTGTACTGTTTTGAATTAAATTAAATTGTTCTTTTAGCTTCACTCTTGTTAGCTCATTTCTGCATCCATCCTTCATTTAATATTTTACATAGGTAAGGCTAACTTGCCTTGGCTTATCAGCAGGGCAAATCATGTGACATCCAAGATGCTCCATTTGAAAGCATGCCATGTAATGCAGTTAAGAGAGGACCATGTCAGTAAATAGGAACCTGGATTCATTTCTTGACTATACCACCACAGGGATTGATACTGCTTTGTGTCTCTCATCTTAGTTTTATCATGAATGGAACTGGATTAAGTAGTTACTATTAACCTTCTAGCTTTCTAATTTGTTGCATTTTTGTGGTATGCTCTGACTTTTTCCTGAATGTTTTCTATCTTTGCCCTCTCTCTGTCCTCAATTGGATATCATGGTAAACAGAGCATAATTGCAAAGATAAACATAAGGCACAAAATTATATGATATACATGTGTACTAACTGATAGTTGAATGTTATGCTATTTGGATTAGCATGGGTAATAATTTCTTATCTTGCCCAACCAAATATGGTAATATGAATTGATGTCAATTGATAGGATAAAGCACATGAAAATGAAGCAGTAAAAGTAAGTGAAAAAGAGAAAAGAAGGGTACCAGATAAAATTACAAGTGGACAAAATGAGGGCAAGCAGATTCTATAGCCATCATAATTTATATATTTCCTATGGCTTCAAATTCTTTCTGGTTTCACAAATTAACCAAAACTGCTTCCTTGTGGAATAAGAGAATGGAGAAAATCAACAAATATGTGTAATCCTGAATCTGATTTCCAAGTGGGCATCTGATTCAGTGAGGATGTGTTGTCTTCAAGTCGCAGAAAATCTGAATAATTTTGGCTTCTACTGTAGGCACTTGTGTGTTTTCCTTTAATAGAAATTCTAGAAAAAGAGAATATCAAAAACGGTGTTCCAGTGATGGAATGATGGAATCATTTTCAAGCATTCTGCTGAGTATTTGGGCTACTCCCCCATTCATCAGATGGTGCTGGGGTTTCAGTATCAAATCCTCAGTTAACAACATCTGAAAGCAGCAAGGAAGAAATGTGTAGAGGAGATCTTTCTTACTACTCTCCCTTTTCATCAGGAAGAAATAATGTTTCCTGAAACACCAAGTATTTTCTCTTATGTTCTCTTTGAAGACAATCCCTGACAAACTAAGCCAATTGGGCTGAATATTGGTCATTTCCTGAGTTTAAGGTGTCATATGAAAACACTGATAACCTTGTTAATTTTATTTGTGGTTTTTAACAGAGAAGTGGGAAGGAAAGACAGGCTTTTGGGATCAAAGGGTGTTTGTTTATTTGTAGTTGTTCTTGCTTTTCACATGTCCTTTAATAGGTAATAGTTCTAAACAAGGTCTATATTATATTTGGCCTTGCATAAGGTTGTGCTCCATTTCTTTACCTTTTATTTTAATATGATTGGCCCCTCAGGCTGAATATCCCCACCGCCTTCCCAGGAGCAGGAGGTGAAAAGATGGAGTCCTTCTTTGGAGTTTTGCTGTAGGCTTTTGTATAAGTAAAGCTGATAAACACACATGGGAACATTCCTGGACCTACTATGTGGTGGTGCACTTAATGCTTTTTAGATTTTTAAGTATCATAACTGCTGACTTCCATTGATCTTCACAAAATGAAAAATAGAAATAAGTTGTGAACAAATCACTCATAAACTCTTTAGCCACAGTTGAATCAGTCATTTCCTTGTGATGGCATTTTGGGAAAAGAGGGTTACCAATAAAGCAAAGTCCCTACTGGGAGAGTTTCAACCACCAAAACAACAAAACAAGTGTTAGATATGACACTTTCTTCTTAAGAAGGAGCCCTTAACATTGGCCAGTATATGAATTTTGTGTGTTAGTGTCAGTGTATGTGTGTCTGCATGTGTGTGTATGGACTAAATTATTAAATATCAGGGCTGCTGTTAATTCTTAGAATTATTTGTATTACTAGGAATAAAGAAGTATTCCATAAGGGCAAAGCATTTGCCATAACTTTTTGTGTCCTTTATTATAGTATTTTAATAATTTGTCAGAAAACTATATAGCTATATATTTTTATTAATTATATAATTTATTGTAACTTCATAAACATTAACTATATAATTTATTACAATAATATTTATAATAACATTAGAAAAGTTTAAGGTGCTCAAATGTTTTATTATTTTGATATATAACAGAAATATGTGTGAAATTATCATTTAATATATTAAAAAATCAAATAAGGATAAAAATTAAAATAAATTCTTAAATGCTAAGTAGTACACACATTTCATGTTGTCATGGCAACCTAAATATCAGCGATCAACTGGAGCATCAGGCAGAATGACAGACAGCTTTAATGCATTTGTTTTAGAATCTTTGCCTCCTGTAGTGATAGTTTATTCATTTAACTACAATTTCATTCATGTATTATCATCTAATGAGTAGTATAAATGACTGTCAATGAACCAGATATGTTACTGTAGAAAATATATTTTTAAAAGACATGAAATCAAAGTGAATATTGTACAAGTACCATAAATGCAGAGTTCCTTCTCATCACACATTAATTAAAATATTATTATTAAAATTCTCTCAGTACAATGATTTTCAAACAGAATAACATATATTCAGCTCTTAAAATCATCTTTATATGAGTGTCCTGTTTTCCTGTGGAGTTTCAAGTTAAGTGACCATTTCTTCCTCTTTTGCTGTTGTCAATCAGCCACATATTCAAAACATAGAGCTTACACAGTCATTGTCAAATGAAGGACCAATCCGAAGGAAAATAAAGAAAAATAATTATCACGGACATCCTTTGAAAGCAGAATCTAAATAGCCAAAACTAATGCCAAGTAAATGCAAGGGTTTTTTTTTTTTTTATTTTTTCTCTCTCTCATTACTGCTGTGTTTCCTCTGAGAGTAAAATTCTTTTTAAAACTGCTATATAATTTTAGTTTTATTGAAAAGTCTCCAATTGATTCTAAACACATGAGAATTTACATCAACCTATCTGAGACTGGCCTTTGGGGGCAGGAAAATGGATATTTCAGCCTCTTGAGGTCTTCAGGGTTTTTACGAGTGACAAGATGACAAATGCTAATGTCATTGTCCTGGTTGAGCATATCAGTGATTTGATATATGACATTCTGTTTTGAACCACTTGTTTGGGATATTGAGATTGAATGCTATTGCATCAATGTGATTGAAATTTTATTAAACTTTATTCTCCACCCCCCATATTCACAATCAAATGACGGGGGAAATATTAAATCCGTGGTTATAGACTATTTCATTATGTTTCATTGATGGATTTCAGACAAACATATAATCCTGATACTTATCACAATTAAGTCTCGATAAATGCTCTATCCTTGGTCACACTTTGGGAAAAAAATATCAAAGTATTGTGAGAGAAGTCCTTAGTGTTTATGAATACTAGCTTTACAATTGGTAGCCTCCACTCCAGTGGTTGTGTTTTAGTGCCAGTCTAGCAGTTGTACATTCTTAAATAATGTCCTAGGATTTAAATTTCCTAATGTCCAAAATTACTAATTTTTTGGCTTCAATCACCAAATATGTACTGATGCATCTCTAATCTTTATTTCCAGATTAAAGAATCTTTGCATTCATCTTAATTTAATGTTAAAATAAATAGCAAGGTGAGTTTTTAGATTTACCAAATTCTCTGTAACTTACAGGTTACTATTTTAGTGGGTCATTTTAGGATAAAGAATAAGAGACTTTGTTCCATTCTAAAGAATGTGTTATTAACCCTTTAAAATAATAGAAAAATTTCAGTCTTTTCTCTTTAGAGCTTGAACTGAATGTAGGCATTAAGAAATAAAGAAATTGTGGTAACAATAGAAGTTACATATAGAAAAGTGAAGAAAATGATCACTTTTAATTCCTAATTTTAATGACTTTGATAATGATAATAACATAAAACTATAGTATAAAAGTCTAGATGTTCTAATAATTTAATGTATTTTATCCTTTAAAGCCTCCCTGATAATTCCATGAGCTAAGTTTCATTATTAGTCCAATTTTACAATCAAGAAAACAGATATTAAGAATTTAAGTTACTTGTCCAAGATCACACTACTTATAAATGACAAACTTAGTATTAGAGCCAAAGGAGACCCGGCTTTTTACACTAGGTTGATACTTCTTTCTCATAAATTTCAGACATCTTTGGTGTCCAAACATCACAAATTTCTCCCTGCTTCTTCTTAGTCTATACATTGCTTTTATCCTGCTACCTTTTGAATATATATGAACCAGAGTTTAGTTCTAAGATTTTATATTCTCACCTTGTACCTAGTTAACTTGTTAATGTAACTAGAGTAATTTACTTCACAAGGCAGCAATCTTTTGGAGATTAAGACATTTTTACTCCATATTATTCAGTGGCTGCTGGAGGCATATTGCCAATGATATTAAATCTTAAATGCGATTGAGCTCTGCAGTCATCACATAGTAATACAGCCAGACTTCCAAGTTTTCATGCTGTTGGGTGTAAGCCTCCTGGGAACCATGTGATAGCTCTGCCCTGTTTGCCATCAAGTAGAATCTCATAGAAATCAAACCCTTCTTGGAATTCATCCAAGAAAATTTGCAAAGACTTGTATACAAAAATTCTTCCCTTTAATGCATCAAGCTTGTAAATATCTTGTGAACTTGTTGATGGCCAGTTGTTTTCCAAGGCAGGGCAAACTTCTTCAATGAGGAAAATTCATTTTTCAAAAAAAAAAAAGCATAAAGCAATAAAAAAGATCAACTTATATCACCTTTAACAAATAGAACTAGGGGACTTAAAGTTTTTCCTGAATGTTTTTCCTTTGACGAATGTCGTTAAATTTTATGTCACATATCTTAGGACAAAATGATGAGTTTTCATTCTTTGATTTACAAAGGCCTCTCATCTACTTCTGCTCTTCAACACACATGCCACTTTCCCCTTCATAGGACAGTATGGAAGAGAGTTCTGGATTTAGAAATAAGAGATCATGGAGTAATAGTCCTATTTAAAAAAAAGATCAACAATCGCTTAGGCTCCTACATATGGATATGTGTAATGCAGTCTTTCATATACGCATAATGTGTTTTAAAAATAAGATACCACGTGCATAGTTCACACATAAAAAGGAAGTCCTCTATATAAGTTTACAAATATATATAATGGATATTTTGTATGTTTGCTTCTGGGTGTGTGGATGTGAAACTAAGTAAATGTATTCATATACACATTTATATATATACACATACATATATATACACATATACATATATATTTATATACACACATTTACATATATATATTCAGTGCTGTTCCAGAAGGTAGATTATTACCTACATTTTTCAGACATACTGGAGATACAAATACACTAATAAACATTTTTCAAAGACATTAATCCATGCATAAAGTCTCTATCAATTTAGCTATTTGCTTAGTTTCATCATTTATATTATAGTGGGCCTCATGATGTTAGATATGAATGCAATATGGTCTATTATGTCAGGCCCCAGGTTGTTAAACACTCCCAGTGATCTGGTAACCTTTTCAGAAAATTGCATTGTCATAATACTTGTCAACCACAAGCAAATATTAAGAACTTACTTCTTCATTGTGCATTGCTAATTGCAGGATAATTAGTCGAAGGGTTTTGTGACTTACAGAAGCAAAGTCCGTGATCTCTCTGGTATCATAGACACAGTTACATAACAGCCTTAGGAAATAGAGATAGGGAATGTTAATTAAAAATGAATATTTGGATAAGTACTAGAACAATATAAAACAGACATCCAGGAAGCTTTTCATATAGAAACACCAGAGAAGAATGCCATAGAGGTTTGAAAGATTTGGAAAAAATTTGTAAAGTGAGCTGGAAATTAGACATATATTTTTAAAGGAGGAAGGGATATTGATTTGGAATTGGATCAAACATCTACCTTCTTTATGTGATTTAAAGGACTTTTCAAACATTTCTTCTTCAATGATTTGATGAACTTAACAACCACAAGACAAGTTTTCAGTAATTCCTGTTAATCCACTGAAGAACTTCATTCTAACTCAACTATCCACATATATATGAGTTTTATGTTGTTATTAGCTTGTACTAGCAACCATCACCCATAGCTGAATAAATAATTGTACAACTATTTTGATGTCACAATTTACAATATTCTCACTCTTACATTTGAACCTCAATATAATGTGAGTTAAGGAGGACATGGTATATATTTTTTCAATTTTGCAGATGAGAAAAATGAGTATGGCATCTTGAATCAGATATACTTGATTTCAAATTCTGGCTTTATAACTTACCATCAATTTGCATTCCCATGCATTCTTCAGTATTTTTTAAATAAAATTGTTTTGAACAGTTAAATTAAATAGGGGAGGTAAAGCTGTTAGTACAGTCTAACAGATTAAGAAATGGTAGTTATTTTGTTTTAAATTTAAAGGGAACATTTTCTCACTCTGTCAAGTTGAATGCTAAATCTCAATCATTGAGGTATTTTAGAATTTTTGTATACTAGACAGTGTATTCATAAATATTCATGCAATTTAACTTTTAAACCCTGAGCTGTATGTTTTGGCACATATTCTATTCCCTATGTAATGACAAAGATATGCGAGTCCCAGTCATTAAGTGGAGTTAGGTGAGGCAGAAAGGAGAAATGACACTGATAAATAATTCCAGGCCATTTCTGTGAACCACAGATGTTTACATCAAGCTGATTAATATTTTCATAATTCACAATAGATTAATTTATTGTGGGTTGCCACCTCCAGCTCTTTTATAAATCAAATTATTAAAATTGTATTTAATAAATCATTTTCATTTTCTAAAAATATGTAAAAAATTTAGCTGTCATATTAACATATATTGTGAGTCCACAAAGGAAGATTTTTTGAACTCTAACTCCCATAATACAGAAAGAGATTTCATATATTGAAATACAGACAGCCTTTGAAAACATTTGTACATCATTATTAGATAATAAATTTAAGGCAGGTGTCATCTTTTCATCTTTATCAATCTGATCAAGTTTGTCCAAATATTGGTCAAAAGAAGAATCTGAGTCTATAATCTTATTCCTGTCTCCTGCCCTGACAAAGGTTTAGTTTAGTTTCTTTAGAGACCTCTGTTGGAGGTACATATTTCTTGTTAACAACCTTCTTTCATCTCTCTATATATTTTCTTCTCTCACGTTTTATGATTATAGTTTTCATATTATCTTTAAAATTATAAGCAGATTATTCAGAATGATTTTGTAATCAAGTAAGTTAATTATTCATACTTGACCCTAACTAGAAGCAAATCTATAAACTAAAAATGCTATTAAATAATTGATTTCCTGTCTTGTTTTAAGCGACCTGTTCAAACTGTGATTGTTAGTTTTGCTGGAAATTTCAATTTAATCTCCTCTAAGATAGCATGAAGTTATTTTACTAGTTTCTTCTCTCCCCATCATAAGTTTTTAAAACAATTTTCTAAATGAATTATTGATGAACTTTACCTACCTATCTATCCATCTATCCCTTCCCTTCCTCAGGATTTAACTCATTTCTCATCTCCACCCTTCTGCTTATCTGTTGTGGACTGAATTATGTCTTTCTAAAATTCATATGATGTCATATGATGTCCTAACCCCCAATGTGATTGTGGCCATACATAGGACACTTATGAGGTAATTAGTTAAATTAAGTCATTAGGGTAGGACCCTAATCCCACAGGACATCTGTCTTTATCAAAAGAGGAAAAGATACCGGTTCTCTCTCCATGTACATACAAAAAAGGGGACATATGAAGACACAGAGAGCAGATCATCATCTACAAGGCAGAAAGAGAGGTCTCCCAGAGACCAACCTGTTGGCAACTAGATATCAGACTGCCAGCCTCCAGAATGGTATGGAAATAAGTGTGCCTGTTGTTTAATCCACCCAGTCTGTGGTATCTTGTTATAGCAGCCTGAGCAGTCTCAACCTAAGCAACCAATTTCTACCACCCTTTCAGATTTCTGTGTAAATATCACCTTTTCCAAAGCCCTTGCTATCACATCCATTTTCATCAACACCACATTACTAGACTTGCTGCATTTTTATATGTTCTAGCTAATACTGTTTTGGATTTCTGTCACCTGTGACTGATTTAGAAGCTTCTTCAGTTTAGAGACTGTTTCCCACCAATTAAACATCCTTAAGACCTATCACAGTGAGTGGTGAATGTTAGGCTACAAGAAATATTTGTTGAAGTGCATTTTTGGAGACATATCTGTACCTGGAAGGCTAGCTATCATAAAGTTGTCAAACAATTGCACATGTTCAATTTAACTTGAATTGAAATTCTAAAGACCTTTTTTATGTGATAAAATCATGGGGTTCTTCCCTCCAGTGAATTAAAATAGCTACCAATGAGATTATTAATTATATTATGCTATATCAACTCAATATACATTTAAGTGGCCTCTAAAAATAATGATTATGAACTCTGTGTAGCTTTGTGGAAACATTATAATAAAATGTATGTGAATTGCATGTAACATAATAGAAACATTATAATAAAATGGAAAAGACAGGAGGTGAAATTGCTCATGAACTATGATTCCAAGTGTTAACAGATTGAAACATGAGAATATTTAGAGAATAATAGTTATAACATGGTGTCAATATGAATATTTTCTCCATTTTCCAAATTTCTGTGTTGTTTTCTATTTTCACCATTAAAATATTAAATTTACTTAAAAACGCAAGGAAACTTGTGAGTAGCATAGATAATACGTATTAGAAGAATATGTGTTAAAAAGGTGAAATAGCATGGCAGCTGGACTCGTGGGCATGGGCAAACTGGATGGGGTTAAATCTCATATTTAATGCTTACTAGCTTGATGATCTTGAAGAAGTGATTTGCATGCTCTGAGACTTCATCTCCTTGTCCTTTGAATGAGAAATGATATTAACATAATGCCCACCAAAGAACTAAGACTGCTGGAGTATCAGGAGTGCTCTTAAACGCCAGCTAATAATTTCCAATACAGTGTAAACTCTGTGAGGCTAGGGACCTGTGAATTCACTACTATAGATTAGTGCCTGGCATTTGGTAATTTTATAATACAACTTTACTTATAGATAAATGAATAAAAGGGTGAATGTAATGAAGCTAATAGAAAAGACTTCATAGAAAATCTAGGAATTTTGAAGAAAAGAAGAGCAGGACTTTATATACATATACTTGCATATCTATCTATAATTTCATTATATGCCTGATGTCTAAGCAGATAACTAAATAAACAAACACTTTTTGCTTCCTGAAGAGAATTAATCCAATTTTCCTTTAAGTTGTTTCCTGAGTAAGATAGTTTTTTTCATAAACTGCTTTAACCCATACCTTGTGATAATTTACTGTGTCTCTGTTCAGAATGATTTTCTTGTGATAGGTTAACTCAGGTTCTAGTAGAATCAGCCATGGTAAATATGTAAAATAAAATTACTGTAAGAAAGATGAATAACATTGGTAAGATCATTTAATATTTTTGGAAGAGAAAAAAAGCAGAAACTGCCTAAAACTTAGAATGCTCCTAGGAACAAGCTGCATTCCCTGCTTTCAAAATCCTTCTTGCTACTTCTGCTCAGTGATGGCACTGAAATTCACTGATGCCTCTGCACAGAGTTTTCTTTTTTCAACCTCAGGTCATATCACATTTACAGTTTACTGTCTTAAAAACACATCTGGAATGCACCCAGTGTATTGATTATCTCTCATATTTAAATTGAAAACTATAATGGACTTGGAAGGGAATAAACCAAGTGGTGGCCAGCTTTCTCTATCACTTTTTCTGTGTGTAGCACAGCAGATATATCTAAACATTTTCAGGATAAAAGGAGATTCAAGTGAGCCACTCAGTGATGTCATAATAAACTTCCTCCCCACGCACACATAGGAGTGTAACACTGACTTACATGTGTTCCAGGAGATAAACCACTCACCCATTCTTTAGGAAATAATTATGAATGGAGTAAGTCAAAGTGTGTCTCCCTGTCCCCTCTCCAGCCCTTATTAATATATTCATACATCTATTGATTCAAAAGGTTAGTCATTCAAATATATATACTATGCATTCATCACACATTTTCTCTATACTAAAGGGCTGTGGAATTTTTGCATTCCAAGAACTTACATTCTAACTGGGAGAGAGACACTGTAAATGAAAAAAAAATAAGTAAAGTAATTTCAGAATGCAAAAAATAAAAATGTAAAGAAGAAATAAGGGGGCAGAGGTATAGAGTGAGGATGTTTTCATGGCTATTTTAGAGCTAGTGTTCTGAATGTCTTCTCTTAGGGAGTTACATTTCAAGCTGGGGTGTGACAAATGGACACTCAGCCACAACAGGATATTGGGAGAAGAGAATGTCAGGCTTAATTTCCAAGGAGGATAGTGGCTTGAGGTTTCCAAAGAATTGAAGAAGAAAGGGAAGGAAGGAAGAGGGAGAGAGAGAGAAAGAGAGAAAAAGATGAGAAAATGTTAGTGGGATTGAAGAAAACCATGACAAGTTTTATGGGGTGGATGTGAAGGAATAATATGGGCTCAATTTGGCCATGAAAAAGTCTTAGATATTCTTCTAATTTCAATTGATCTTCAGTGGAGCATTTTCCCTAAGGCAGTGATATTATCTATTAGATAATTTCTTAAAAACTTTACACACACACACACTACTCAAACATCTTTTGTCTTATGAAAAAGTTGTCTAGACACAGAGATAGGACACCATGTACTGAAAGATGTCCAAAGGAATCAATGTGAGAACTGAATTGTGAAAGCTTTGAGTTCCAGTCCAGATGAACAAGAGGAATAAAGCACTTTTTAAGTATTTAAGTATTGGTGAATCAACTTTACACTAACATTTTTTAAACCCTTGATTTTGTCAAAAAACATAAATATCAGCAAGATGCAACTGAAATTTTTTGACATCCCTGAAGTTTTAAACAGTCTAGACGTGTTTGCTTAAAGGTTGAGCAAAGGTTGAGAGGTTGACTTCTCAAGTATCTGCATATATTTTATTTACTACAAATATAAAAATTTCTTGTATAACAGAAACAGAATAGAAAGTGGTTCCTCAAAAATATGTTGGTGTATATTTGTAAAATATCTAACATTTATTGGACTATTACACTGTTCTGCACATATTTTAATTTTTCAAGAATTCAGATTTGAGGAGGAGGGTAGAGTTCAGTGGTAGAGTGCATGCCTAGCATGCACGAGGTCCTACGTTCAATCCCGGACCTCCATTATACAAACAAACAAACAGACCAAATTACCTTGGTCCCCACTCACCTCAAAAAAAGATTGTGTTAAAAAAAAATTCAAAATTTACATTGACACTAACAGGGAACTATTATCATGTTCAATTTCCTGTTGAAGAAAATGAGTTTCAGGGAGTCTCCCCCAGCTCATTTCAGATGGCAAATGTCGGGGTAGGACTAGATCTGAGCTCAGGTCCACCGAATTATTCTGCTGTCCCACACAGTTTAAACCATGGCTTCTTTCAAAGCATGCTTGAGTATTCAGCAGTAGAATGTGGGTTTCTTTTACTGTGTGGCTTACTCTGAAAACAGTAAAAGCACATAAAATTATGAAAAAGAGGAAAGAAAACATACATTGCTTTTTTGTAATTTTTTTAAACTACTCTATATCATTGTCCTCCTCATCCTCTTTTCTATTGTCCTTTCTTACTTAATGGCTTCAAACTTTCTTATGTCCCTTCTTCATGTCCTTTTTCATACTGTGCTTTGTTTCTTTGTGGCATAAGCCTTTATTCTTAGATCTACAGTCTTAAAGTACATTTGTGAATATATCTTATTTTTTAAGAGAAAAATATATAATATATATATGACCATAGAATAGCAAACTTTATAGGACTCCTAAATCTATAATTTTATACAAATATTTTTGTCATTTTTAAGCTTATAAGCAAAATCTCCATGTGAATAGTATGTTTGCAAATACACAGACACCAAATATAAAATGATATAATTTGGAATTTTTATATATTAAAAGCTATGGAAATAAGCCAGAAGCAAAGTGCTTATAATTGTTGTCATGGCAGAGAGAAAGTTATGTAGTTTACATAGCCTCAGAGCATCTGTTATCTGAATATGAACCAAAAACACTCTTTAAAAGATCCTGGGCACATTAATGGAATCATGATTTCCCCTAAAAGTAAATAAACCTATAGATTAATATTACAGGAAACTGTGTAAGAGGATATAGTAAAATATTTATTCAATGTTATTTAAAAAAAAATACTACTTCTGTTCTACCACGTGAGGACATCCAAGTATCAAGAATTTGAGTGGAAAGAACAAAGGAAGAAAAAGAAATAAGTAGAAAAAAGGCTTGCAGTCAATTTTCCTAGAAGCAGTACATTTTTCCTGGGCTTGGCACTTTATAAAATACAATTGTCTATGCCTGCTCTTCAAATAGAATCATTTATAAACATTGTGCAAATCTATATTATAAATTTCATAGCTCCTGCCAAAATTAAGGATATTTTCTTTGAAAAACACCTCATTTAATTGTTTTAACTGCAAAATTAATGAAATTCAGAACATCTAAGAAAAATTACAAAACAAATGACTAACATATTTTATAGCACCTCCTATTCAAGAGATGGAATCTGCATCTCAGTTCTGTGAATCTGGGCTTGTCTATGACTTGCTTTGACCCAGAGAACCTGACAGAAGTAATGGTTATCTTTTTAAGTTGTTAAGTTTCCAGGTGTTTCTTTCATTCAACACAAAATAACTGATACAACACTGACCAACAGGAATTGGACAAAATTATTTCAATAAATTTTCCCTGACAAATTAAATATCAAGTGATATCTAGATATTAAGTTCACTATTCATGCCCCCTGCCAGAATGTGGCTTTCTTCACCTGTCTAGAAATTCTAGAGACCCTGAGCTGTGGTTGCTTCTTTCTTAGAAAGGATGGATGAGAGTGGACTAGCCTGCTTATTGGCCTTGTCCTCTGTTAGCCACATCTGAATGTAGCTGCTCATCTAAAGGTGGGATTCTGCACTGTTCCTATTTATTATTTTCTCCAGAGCAGAAACTGTGGACCTATGGTTACATGTGATCACAATCCATGGAAGGACATATCACCATGGTCTTTTAAATAGATATAAAATGTCAACAGCCCTGGCTTATTAACACATACATGTCCTTAATAAAGGCTTAGGTAAAGATCGATCTTTGAGCTTCAAAAATGAAACAAAGAGCTATTGGAGGTCATCAATGAGAGGATGTGACTTCAGCTGACTCATGAGCTGGACCCACCAATCAGAGGCTCCTCAACCCCTCCCCTGCCCTTGCCATGTAACTTCTGACCACCTTTCCCACAGCTGGAGCTGTTTTCAAGGACACAGACTTGAGAGAGCAATGTATGATGCAGACCATCTGGAAAGTACATGTGACTGAATCCAGTAAAGGCCTCCAAATAAACTTTTAAGATTCTGGTGGGCAGGTTCAGAAGTCTATTTGTCCCACAGCCACCCAAGACAAACCTCATATGTAACTTCCCATGCTTATTAAACCTGCCACCTACCAGTCTGGAGTGGTTTGCCTCTTTCTTCAGGCTCTCTTTGCCCTCCATGCATGGGGTCAGTTTTTGAAACAACAAGAGCAGCTTCATTTCTCTAATGTGGCTATTAGCAGAAACCATAGATTGAATAAAGCACATCTGGTTACTACCTCCATCTACCTTAGAGGGTGGAGGAAGAGGGTAAAGGATAAAGGGCTCCTGACTTGAGTCCATGATGTTTGTAGAGAGGAGATTGCTCACTGCTTGGTAGTGAGTTCTTGAGTGCAGTATCTCAGCTTTACTACTTCAGACAAAGGCAGTGATTTTCGTAGGGAATGGCTGACAGCTGCAGCACTGATTCCACCAGGTATCAAAGGAAGAGAGGCTGAAGTATTATGCTTTTAAGTGGCCAGGTGGGTTGCTCAGATTTTTTTTATTTATTTATTTATTTTTTTAAGCAGTAGGTCTCCACCTGGAGTAATTCATCCCTGGGACATTTGGTAAGATCTGCAAAGATTTTTGATTGTCATACTAGGAGTGCAATGCTATTGCGATCTCGTCTAAGATGCTGCTAAATGTCATAAAATGTACAAGTCAGCATCCCTCCTCACTCCCCCCTACCACAGACACACACACAAGCACAATTCCGTCCAAAATGGCAATAATGCCAAAGTCCAGAAACCCTGGTCTGGAGGAGATAGACCTTCCTTCCCAGATCAGGAGCACACAGGTAGTTTTTGCTCTCAGTCTTTCAAATTGTGTAATTAAATCCCAATGACACTTCTATAATTGAAACAGAATGGTTGTGCTTAAATTTAAACTACTCTATTATAACGAAATAATGTTATCCTATTTAAAATTTACAGGGAACAGATTTCAAATGATTTAGGGAAGAATCTGTTATTCAAAGGGAAACAATAGGCCCAGGTCCCCAGTGTGGGATTCCATGAAACAATTTACATAATACATTTACCATTTAATATAATAAACCCTCACTTATTATACAATTTTAGTTTTATAAAGAAGCTTTCATGTACCTTGTTATTAACAATAGCCCCAAATCACTGCTTAAAAAACTCATCTGTTACCGAAGTTGTAAATGAATCATTTCCTTGTGATGTCAGGGATCTTGGGGCCCATAAAAGGAATTTTTTTAGTGTCTATCAGAGTACACTACAAAACAGATATCATTAAGCATATGAAAAACAATATAATGCCCTTGCTTTTTGAGAAGACTTAGAAGAAAACACTTATTTAATGAGATCCTCACACTGAACATTATACAAAGATATGTGTAGCTTAATTAGGATTAAATTTAAGCCTTGTTTAAGTTGTAATTTAAATTATGCTTTTATGTCAACTTTTTTAAAAATTTATTTATGTGTATTTCTGAAATTTATTTGGATGGATATTTAGTTATATCATATTTACTCCTCTCATTCTTTCTAAAATAGAATCTAAAATAGATTGAGGGTTGTTTATCATCTGAAAGTTAACACTCAAACTATAGATGATTTTTAGCTCCTTACGCCATTCATTTTTCCCTCCATTGTGAACTGGCCAAATGCTGTAGTTATTTAGAACTCTTTTCCATTGTCTCCTGGAGAGAGTGAAAAGAAACAGAAATGGGATAGGAGAAATTAGCCTAACGCATTGACTTTAGAAGAAATAAATGTGAAAGCTGTTATTGTACAGTTTTGCAGTTGGATAACTATTGTAAAAAGTGACAGAAAACCAATTTTTATAGAAGTTTTATACCATTAAATGTATACTTAATTTTTTTTTAAATTCTTGTTTTTCCCTTTGTTACTTACAGATCAAAATTTATAATGAGTGCTTTTTGTTATTTTTTCTTCTCCATGAAAGTCATTTTGATAATTAGTCAGTTTATTACTGTGTTCCTTGATTTTAAGTTATTTCTGCTTCTTCATTACCTTGATTACATTATCTTATACAGTGATCCAAAAAACTGCTCTTACCCCTTTTATTTACTGATTTATAAGGCAGTGAATATAGTTAGCAGAAATTTTGTAAAAACTGAAGTGTGTCATGCATGTGGAAGTATTTAATTTTATTTTTCTTGAATCTATATCCTGACATTGATGTTGTCATTCAAAACTGCTTTAAGCATTGCTTTCTAAATTCTTACATTTATTCAACAAATATTGAATACATATAACACATCAGAATGTCCTTAGACAAAGGGATATAATGATTAAAACAAAATATGCCTGCCTCCACGAAACTTGCATTATAGCATCCTCTATCCTTCTGATTATGGTGTTTCTCTTGATTCTTTCTCAATCTATGCATTCATCTTTTTAACAAATATTTATGGTGTTCTTATGTGCTTGGCTTTGTTCTACATGTTTGGTACATAATGGTGAGATGATTACTATCTTCGTGGTTTTTAAATTAGAATGGGGAAATGAATATTATATAATAAAGGCAGACATGAATACAAAATAATGACATTTTAAGTACTAAGAAAGAGACAAGTGCTTTGTAAGAAAACAATCTGGGTAGCAGATTCTTGTATAGAATATGCAGCCCAATATTGTCCTTAAAGAAGTAAATCAACCTGAGAGCTGAGTGAAGAGAAGGAAATAGCCATGCCCAAGAATTCAAATTCATGTTTTTCTGATAGAATATCATCACATTTAAGTACTGAGATGGGTAAAAGCCACAGTCTTCAGTACACCAGAGTCCAGTGCAACTGAAATTCAGTGAATAAAAGGAGAGAAAGATATTAGAAGATGCTGGGTGGTGGCCCTGATGCTGAAGATCAAGAAGGTGTTTTTTGGAAATATAATTATCAGGAATTGGTGATTTTTTGTATGTGAGGACTAAGGAATACAGAAGTATCAAGGATGGCCCCTAAAATCTGAGCTTAAGCAGCAAAATAGGGGACATAGTTTATGGAAGGAGTGAGATGAGTTTGCAAAATGTGTTAGAGACACCCTTTCTGGCACTAAAGCAGAGATGTCAGGTGGAAAGCTGAGTATAGGTCAAACTTCAGAGGAGGTGATCAGATTGAAGTTAGAGGTATAATGAGAGATATCTTGGGCTGCAATTATAAGTCATAAAAACAGGTTCCCCAAAGAGTGTCTAGAGAAGATACTTCCAGTATAGATTCAATAGTAAGGTTTGAGTAGAGGAATAAAATCTGGGAGCATGCACTAGGAAATGGAGATACAGAAAAAATAGAACAAAGCTTTGACTTCTAGGGGATTAAGGTCAAGCTGAAGAGATATACAAGTATCTGAATAGTTATATGATAAAGGTATGTACTAGCTACTAATGGAGCACAATGGAGGAAACATTTAATTCTACTGAGGATAGTTCAGAGGAGTTACAGAAGGATAATATGGAGCAATTCTGAAAAATCTTCAAAATAAAAACAAGCTAATAGGACACAGGGAAGAACATTCTGAGCAAAGGATTTGAGATTAAAAAATTCAAAGCATTTGAACAATTGTAAATAGTTCAGCTTAATTACACGGTTATAGCTTGTTTCACAATTCAAGATTTAGGTTAACCTTCACTGATGTACCTTTCCACCTGCATTTTACATTCCTGTAGTAATTAACAAATCATATCGCTTTTGCCCTCTCATTGTCTGCATTAATATTTTCTCTCCTGGCTTGTCTTTAATCTGCACACTAAAAAGAGGAGCGTAATTCCTTTTTATAAGCAAATGCTCATGCAGTTCTATGCAAAGAGCAGATGGCCTACAAATGTATCATTTTCTAAACAACTGTATTCTTGTCCCTTTGTCCTTGGTGGAGATGGAGGTAAAACTTTTAATTAGTGTGAAAACCAAAATAACTGTATCCAAAATATTACAACATATCATTCTATCCTATCTGTGATGCCCTGATGTAAATAAAATAATTCAGTGATCTGAAATTAACCTGTAATTAAAGTGTTGAGAATCAATCAGTACAATTTGTTTCATTAAATTCAAACACACTCAAAATTGAATCAATTTATTAAGCTTACTTATTTCCCAGCCCCCAACAGACACAATATTACCAACATGTAACAAGTTCACATATAAACAGCTTCACTATTCCACTTACAGAAGTGAGACTACAACTTCCCAACTAGAATAAGGTACACTCTAAATGCAAATTAAAAGCAAGACAAGACACTCTAAATTGGAGATCTGCTTGCTGTTGGTGAGAATGCCTTGAAGTATTGTTTTTGATCTATATGCAAAAGTATAGGGACACACACTTTTCAAAAGAGAATACAAAGTTCAATCTAACTGATCTATCTTGTGCAGATTTTCCCTTCATTCAGTGCAAATTTAAAATGTATAAATTATTTTGATCAGAATTCAACAATAAAATCTTAACTCAAAAACAAAAACAACAGAAGTGTCTTGTTCACACAATGCCTGTGTGTCTTTGAAAAAAGAAAACTACCTGGAAGCAATCGTCTCTGTACCTCTCTGCCAATTTTGGTTAACAGATTCCCTCTTCTTGACTTGGAGCAACTCTCTTAGAATCATAAATTGTGAAAATGAATTGCACATTAAAGGTTCTGGCACCCGAGGACCTTGAGTTTTCCAAATTATGTTTTTCAAGACATTTAACTAAATGCAACTATTGTGTAAGGGGACGGTAGTTGTCAATATGAACACTTCAATAGAGTAGTAGTAGTCATGTTGAATTTTTTGCATTCAATTATTCATTCTATTTTATGTGATAACACATAATCTATGAATTATTTGTTAACTATCACAATTAAATTTGTCAGTTTTTTTTTGGTGAAACCACTACCAAAAACAGCAATGACTAAACATGCTTTTATAAGGATCAATCAACCAATGCAGTTTAACACATGATCCATTAGAACCTCTCTTTTCAAAGCCTGGAGTTCTTTGACAGGTGCAAAAAATGTACATACTGTATACATTACAGAAGAGATCTTACAAAATTCTATCAATAAATATCCACAAAACTATTGCATGTCACTGCTAAAATTCAGTTTCACTATTCTGTTGAAAAAATTCCATTGGTTACATATCTCATTTAAGTGTTGGAAAGAATACTCCATGACTTCTAAGAAATGATGGACAATCTGAATTAAATAGCTAATTAACTTAAAATCAAAACTATAAGTTACATATTTGATAAAAGTAATCTATATGTGTGCTTATCACACTAATATAATGTAGAATAAGATGGCTATAATTGTGGGAGACTAGATCTACAGAGGTAGTAAAATGGTCCTGCTAGCTAGTAAATCTGATTATTAAAATCAGGAAGAAATAAGAAGAAAGTAGGGAAGAGAGGGAGAGAGGAAGATGAGAGGGAGTGAAAGAGAAAAAGGAGGGAAGGAAGGAAGGAAGGATTTGTAGTCAAACTGTTACATGTCAGGACCTAAAATACATTCTTTCCTCAATTCCATGAATTCACTTATTACACAATATTAACAAACTACTTAAAGAATGAATCAAAACCATATAAGATATTATTTCTCATGTAATGGAAAAAATAATACTATGAAGCAAATTAAATCTAATAGTGTTAAAATATTCAAAGCCTTTCTAATGATAAAAACTTTAAATATAAAGTATTCTACTTCAAAAATGCTTTCAGAGATGTTATCAATGGTGAGAGGATGTATATATCATATATAGTTTTCTGTTTATGAATTTGATTATATTATAGCAATGGAACAGTGTAATATTAAATTTAAAAAATGCATATCAATTGAAGATATAAATTAACCTCAAATTTGGGTTGTAAATAATTTTATATTTAGCTTTCAGTTTTCTTTATGTTTTTATATAATTTCAGGAAAATAATTATCATACATAAATGTACAGATCTGAGTCTTTATCTAATATGTCTCAATCTCAAGAGTTCTAAAACCCCTCAATATCCTTCTTTCCTTTCTTTTTTCTCCCTTCTTTCCTATTCCTTTATTGGTAATTTGGGGTATAAAAGTTAATTGTTGGCAATATTTTATCAGAACTTATATTGTGAATGAAGGATGAAAAATATATACATATATACACACACACATATAGTGATGATCCAACTTGGAATAAATATTTCCATATTTCTATGAAAAATTGTGAATGAATTTAACGATAGTATGTTATTCCTTAACATTTTTCATAATATACAGTATATGTACTTACAACTTTATACTGTGAACTTAATTGTTTAATATCTACCTTCATGCATGGAATAGATTTTATGTTATTATAAAGCATACTTTAATAATGTGATAAAGGAGAATGACATGGTGTTAAGAAATTATGTTAATGTAATGGGCTTTATGAATTCACAAATTAGCTGAGCACTGAGAGGGATTGGAATTAGATAGGCAAATCTCTTGAGGGGAGTAGGGCATTGATGTGTAAAAGATTATTCCTGAGAGTGAGAATAGCATGTGTATGGCCCTGTAGCATGAGGGAACATAGTAAGTACGAGGCTTGTAAGAAGTATATCTATGGTAATGATCATGAAGGTGAACAAGGAGTGATTTGAGGCAACTAACAAGGGTAAGGCCAAATATATAACAGTCAGCATATTACAGCAGGCTGTCCGGCCAGCCGGCCCTCCGCCCGCGCCGCGGGGTGGGCAAGCGCCCCGCGGGGGTCTCGGGCTCCCAGCCCACTGCCACGCCTCCCTGCCACCCGCTAGGCGTCGTCCGGGGACGCCCCTCGCCGAGAGAGACCCTCAATCACAAGTCACCCCGCCCTCCCCACCGTCCTCACCGTGCCACGAAACCCCGCCCCCGAACCGCCCTCCCGATCTCCGTGCAGTACCCCTCGCCCCTCGCCGGGAAGAACGCAGTGACTCCAGCAGCCCTGTCGGCTCTTTGGGCCCAAGGGGCGGGCGCGGCAGCCATTGGCGGAGGCCGCTGCCTCCGGCTGTCAATCCCGCGGCCCGGCCCCGCCCCACCGGCGGAGCGTGGCAGGACGCAGGGCCGCGGGGGCTGTCGGGACGGCTCCAAGATGGCCGCGCGCTTGGGGTCCGCACCTGCTGGCAGCCCCGAGCCCCGTTCACTGCCACCGCTGCTGACCAGAGCCGCCGGTCGGCCCGGCGACTCCGGGGGCTGACCCCGCGGGGCGGGAGGCCGCCATGGCGACCCTGGAAAAGCTGGCGAAGGCCTTCGAGTCCCTCAAGTCCTTCCAGAGGCCGCCACCGCCGCCGCCGCTGCCTCAGCCGGCACCGCAACTGCCGCCGCCTCAGCCGGTACCACCGCCGCCGCCGCCTCAGGCCCCGCAGTCGGCACCGCGGCCTCAACCGCCACAGCCGCCCGCCCAGCCCCCTCAGCCGGCACCGCAGCCGACGCCGCCTCAGCCGGTACCACCGCCGCCGCCGCCTCAGGCCCCGCAGCCGGCACCGCGGCCTCAACCGCCACAGCCGCCCGCCCAGCCCCCTCAGCCGGCACCGCAGCCGACGCCGCCTCAGCCGGTACCACCGCCGCCGCCGCCGCAGCCCTCTCAGCCGGTACCGCAGCTTCAGCCGGTACCGCCGCCGCCTCAGCCCTCTCAGCCGGTACCGCAGCTTCAGCCGGCACCGCAGCCGCCGCAGCCTCAGCCCTCTCAGCCGGTACCGCCGCCACCTCAGCCGTCTCAGCCGCCGCCGCCTCAGCCGGTACCGCAGCCGCCGCAGCCCCCTCAGCCGGCACCGCCGCCGCCGCAGCCTCAGCCCCCTCAGCCGGTACCGCCGCCGCCTCAGCCCCCTCAGACGGTACCGCCGCCTCAGCCGGCACCGCACCCTCAACCGCCACCACCGCCCGCCCAGCCGTGGGTCAGGAGCCGCTGCACAGACGGTGAGTCCCTGCGGGCCCCTCCCCAGCCCTGCGCGGGTCTCTGTCCCTCCCTCGGCCTCCCCTGAAGGCCCCGAGGTGGTCCGGGCCCCAGGCCTCTGCTTTCCCGGGTGCGAAACTCGGGAAGGAACGGGGCTGTGTTGTGATCCGAGGCCGCGCGTCCCTTTCGGCTTCTTCTGGGCCACTCCCACCCCTCTCCTCCTCCGGGCCAGGTGTAACATTTTGTCTTCCCTTTTCAACTGACGGTTTAAAACAGTGTTTCAGATAACTGTCAAAACACTATGCATGCAAAACCCTAGGTTAACTTAAGGGAAGGAGTAGGAGAGAAGGGGGAAAGGAGCGAAGTTCACCGGTCACTTCTGTGGGGGTGGGTTAGATGGTCACAGTGGTGAACGCTTAACTGCTACATGGCCCCGTGCGCTTACCATCATAGTCGTTACTGTTACTAACCCCAGACAGCACTGGTGTTAAGGAGGCATGACCACGGAACAGGTGCTCATTGAGCTTAATTTTACACAAACAGTAAGATTTCCAAGGAATCAAGACAGGCAGTAAACGCCAGCTGCAGAGGACAGCTTGTGCAGGGTTGGGAAACAGCATGGCATGATCAGAACTTTAGTTTGACTGGCTTGAAATGTAGAGGGAAAGGGAAACTTCACACTGATGAATCAGAGAGGAGATAGCTGTTTTTATTAAACTAAAATGGTTAAATGAGCCTTGTTGGTTAATGATTTGCCCTAGCAATGTGAATTTGGATTCTGCAAGTATTTTATAAGTTCTGTAAGAAGCTTGTTTTAAAATTTCAGAACCCTTAAGATATTAGAAGTTCAGTTTTATTTTAGAAGAATTTTTTTTAAAAAGTCTATATTTAACTCAACTAGAATGGAGTTCCTTTAACATAGGAGACTTTATTATCTCATGTATTAATACCTGCTAGAGGCACACAATGACAAATGTGATTTATAAACAGACACATACAGACACAAGGAAAACAGAGCATGTAGCTTCAGTAACAGTTTAAGAGAAAAGTCAGAAACAGAAATTTTCCCTGGTCAAAATATCAAAAAAAGCACCTGGGTCTTATATCCCTTAATTGATTTGAGCTCTAAATTGACAAATACACATTTTTTTTAAAAAAAATTGCTAAGAACAAGATTCTTTTTCACGTTGAATAATAATTTTGAAGTTTAAATAAATACCAACAATAGAGCTATGAGGGAGGAAAAATATAAAATACTGATTTTTTTTTTTTAACTTCACCATAAGGTGCATTCTTAAATACATAGGAGAGAACTGTCATGATTTGCGCAACTCGCTTGCAAATAGTTCAACAGTATTAACGATGATTGAATTTAGGTGGTGGGCATATGGGTATTTATCATCCTATTAAATAGTTTTCTGTACTTCTGAGACTTATAACAAAACATTGAAAGAAACCTGTTAGACATAATGCTGTATGTGAAGTAATTTGTTCCCTTTGTGAAATTCTAGGAAGGTTAAAATAACATCAAGAAAATCACAAGCATTTACGATATAATCAGAACTACCTGAGGATCTGTGAAACTTGTTGAGTTGGTGAATTTTTTAAAATGTCTTAAAACATTTTGTTTTTACAAAGATTACAGGAGTAAGAGAAGATAAATTTTAATCAACTCTTAATATTTTTTTCCTGGTTGATGTGATATAATTAAATGTGGGGAAAAAAAGGTAAATTCTAAAAGGAGACACTACTTTGATGGTTTTCTATGGTGGAAACTCAAGCAGGAGGAAGTTTAATTTAAAAACATAAATTACTGCTCTTTGTAGTACATTCTAAGTTGTCATTCTTTTGAATGCCTTCCTTTCCAAACAGGTGTGTTATTCTGGGAGATCATCAGGACTTCTGGGTATTTGGAGGTATTGACCTAACCAGTGGAACTGCTGATTTATAAGAAGTTGTCCAGAATTTTGGAAAACTGATTAGTAGAGGTAAATAATGTTTCCTTGGCAAGTGATGACAGAAAGTGACTTAAGTGAATTTTCCTTTGTTTTTAGGCAGATGTACCTAACCATGTATGTTAACAATGATTACAGGCTGGAGACCGAGAAGAACTACCATTTTTGCCCGCTGGGATGAAGAAAAAATCGGACTTCTGGGTTCCACAAATGGGCTGAGGTAACTAAGACAGAAAATGTATCTTCTTGGTCAACATGTAACTCAGGGTAATCACAGATGTGTTCCATTACCTGATATTGTTTTAATTTGGATAAATACTCAAGAAAATTTAAGAAATAGAGTTTGTTTTTGCTTTTACATCAGTTTGGCAAAACAAAACAACCTCTTAATTACTAAGTACAAACCAATTTTTTCATTATTTTTAAAATATTTTAGTTTCTGTTTATATTTGTTTTGTGATAAGTAAAATCTGTAAGCTCAGAAAATAGTCAAACCTAGGAAGCTGCTTCTGACAAGTGAATTATCTTATTGAAAATCTGATATAGATCCTTGGCATTAATTTTCAAGTTTTTACATTTTCCTTGGATTTCTTCTATCTAGGAAAACAACATGCTCTTTTAAGATGAGTATACTCTGATTATAGTCTCTCCTTTATGGATTCCATACTAAATTGTAACCATACGTATATTTTACCATTTACAAAAGTGCCTGATTGGGAAGTATAATACATTGATTTTGTAAATTGAATTACTCTAAAATTTCAAGGATTTATTTTTAATTCAATTATGATTTAATTTTCATTTGTCACTGGCTCTTAATGCTTTATTTTAAAGTGTCTCTCATAGGCCCCCTTCTTTCATCTTCTTCCCTTAGGCTCTCTGTCCAGTAACTCTAAGTTCTTACATGTTCAAGGTAGGCTTGTGTATTTTTTTAAAGGCAGGTGCACCAAAAAGCACTTTCCTGTGACTATCCTCTGTTTTGTTCATCATTTATGAGTCCAAATTTTATAGAATTGGTTTAAAGAATATCATATCTTTCTTATCATTGTGTCTGGTTTTTAAAATGCTTTCCTTCTGACTCATTTCCGCATACTTTAAAATAATAATATGAATCAAATAAGTATGGGAATAAAATCACAGTTACTTGTATCATATTTGATTCCATGTATATTGCAAAGTCATTATTATGTTGGTGTTATGAACATGCATTTCATAATACACTTATTTACATGAATCAGATCTTATTCATTAAGGTCACTTACTTTTAGAAATATGTAATTTCTTGTGAATACATGTATATAGAAATACATGTGTCTTTCTATAATTTAAGCAGCTTAGAATACAGATAAAATAAATCCAAGATACAAGATAATATGCCTTGCATTAATTTAAATTCATTTGAATTAAAAGACAATTTGAATATTGTTTCCCATTTTCTACTAGCTTCTTGATCATATTCAGCAGCACATTTACCTTTACATATAGTTAAGGAATCTTTTTTATTTCTACTGTAGCTCTGTCATAATGGAAACTCTGCAGCAGAATCAGCTGTCATCTATCCCGTGTGGCCAAGTGCAGAGGTGAGAATTCTCATTTGTGGGATGACCAGTCACAGCTTTAAATGTTTTTACTGTAACTGCTCTTATAAGGTAGCAAGCTAGAGAGAGAGAGAGAAACAGAGAGAAGAAAAGAGCTCTCTCCGCATATTCCCATGTGTATGATGGCATTAGTCTTCTTCTGCTGTATTTTTCTAGAATGTGTGTGCGTGTGTGCATGTATGTGTGAGATAGAAATGTCTTGTCTTTGTCCTAATAGCCACTCTTCTCTCCCTCTAGTTTTTTCTCTATCCTCCCCTCCTTCTTCTTTTTCATCAATATCTTCTCTTTCAAAAAATTCTTGATAAATCAAATTTCCAACTTCCTCATTTTTAATATGGTAAAGTTACTTGGATCCCCAACGTCAAGGGGTCTCATACTTTAATGTCTGTAAGGATTGCCAGGGACACCTTTTAAAAATACAGATTTCCAGGCCTTACTTTGAGCAGTTCTCTTCCAGTAGATCCAGGGTGAGGCTGAGCATCTCCGAGCCTTACCCCTTCATATTATGGTGCAGGGGATCAGGGACAGTTTTCCTCTGGGTCTCCCTGCTGTTGCTATGAACAGTGGCTACAGCATCACTAATATTTTTCTTTCTTGTTTTAATTGCATTAGTATTATCAACCAGTTAATGGCATTTTCTTAAAATTATGGTCAAAGGCATAGGCATTTGATTTATAATGGTATGTGCAAACCACTCTTTTAATGAGTTAATTTGTTTTGCTTGTATTTCCACAATTGTAAATGCTGTGATTTAAGTGACTGCTTTGCTTCAACTACAGGAGAATGTGAAAACACTCCAGGAGAGAGAGGTTGCATATATCAATGCAGACTCATACACAGAAGGTAAATTTTATTTCAGATTGTCATTAAATAGTATACCAGTATTAAAGTCTGTCAACTCCAACTCATAAACTAGGATTATCCTCTTTCTATGAGATGCCTCAATAATACCTCCATTTCTCCATTTTACCAGAGAGAACATTATTATGATTCAAATGAATCAATATGATTCATAACTAAGCTATTGATCCTAATTTCTTTAGTATATTTACCATTGGCCTATCTTGGATTACTACTTAAAACTTTAGTACTTTTGACATTCTTCCTGTGGAGCTATTTTTAAAAGTTGGGCTAAAGTATTTCATACAGAAATAGTTCCTGTATGTATTGGAACAACTCTGAAATAAGCACCCACTACAGACTTCCTTTTGACCCTGACATGTGGCATGTGCATCTGTAGGCTTTCATCGTGTTATGGTCATTTCTAGGTAAGTGTCACAGGATACATGTTAGTTACTGACACACTGTAGTCTAACGTCTTGATATTGAATTGAATGAATGAATAAAAACGTGAACATTATGGCCTTACCACTTCCTTTGCCAAAGACCCCTAGGTACTGCTGCCGTAATGAGCAATGGCCCTTACTGTTACTGCAGGAGCTGCGGCCTTAGCAGCAGAGTCTGCCTCTGCAGTCTCCTATCCTGAGTGTTTGCTGCAGCCTCTCTGGCTCCTGAAGAGTTATTTCCACCTTGTGTTTTAGTTTTAGCCAGACTGTCTGTCTGTCTATTTATCTACCTACCTATCTATCTATTCTAAAATTTTATTTATTTATTTTTACTGAAGTACATTTGATTTGTAATATTAGTTTCAGGTGTACAGCGAAGTTACACAGTTATATACATATACATATACATATACATATACATATACATATACATATACATATACATTGTTTTTAGATTCTTTTCCATTATAGGTTATTATAAGATACTGAATATAATTCCCTGTGCTATACAGTAGGTCCTTGTTGTTTATCTGTTTCATATATAATAGTGTATATCTGTTAGTCCTGAACTCCTAACATCTCTCTTCCCTTCCCCCTTTCCCCTTGGGTAACCATAGTTTCTTTTCTATGTCGTGAATGTATTTCTGGTTTGTAAATAAGTTCATTTGTATCATTTTTTTGTTTGTTTACATTCCACATATAAGTGATATAATTTGATATTTGCCTTTCTCTGTCTGATATACTTCACTGAATATGATAATCTGTAGGGTCCACCCTATTTTTAATTCTCCAGGAATGATGCCTTCAATTTGAAATCTGTTATATCTTGTTTATAATTAGAAAATAAAGTTAGAATTAAATACAGGTTTTAAGTCCATTTGGAGGTATTAAAATACTCTCTTATTTATTTTGCAGGCAATTATACTCTCAGAGTTGACTGTATACCCCTTCTTTTACAGTTGGTATATAAACTGACAAAAGAGGTATGTAAGTAGATCTGTCATAATGTTTTTTGATGAGTGGATAAATCAATAACTTTTGTTTTCTAAATTACTAATATTTAAACTGGTGACAGACATAGCTGATTTGTATAAATAACAAGTCAGAATGAGCTTTAATACACTACTTATGTGACATAACTATGAGAACAGTAGTGCTAGTCTCTGTTCTAATAATAGTTCCTAATAATTGTATACATTTGTTAAAATGTGCAGGGTCTATTGTTTCATGGGGCAGAGTCTCTTTGATATAACAGAAAGAATACTGAGCTGGGATGGGGAAGCCTTGGATGTGAAGATTGCCTTGGCTATTCATTCATTCATTCATTCATTCAGCAAGTATTTATTGTGTGGTTACTATGTATCAGGTCCTATGAAATGAATTCTAGCAGCTACAGTGATAAAAGCACAAGGTTTCTGAATCCAAACACTTTATAATCTAGAGAGGCCACAGACCTGTAAATGAGGACTTATACTTCACTTGAATATTGGATACTATATACAGTGGAGGACAGTTGTGGAGGAGAGAAGTTAAAACCCTGGGGTAGCTGGTGAGGTTGGAAAGCATTAGAAGGTGTTTACAGAAGGATTAGTGGTTAGGCTGTAAAATGGAAGGATGTGAAAGTGGGGAGAAGGTTTCTCCTCAGAGGACACAGGACCTAATAAAGACATGGATGTGTGAAAGAACATTTCCCGACCTCTGGGTAATGCAATATAACCTAAATGTAAGGTGTTGGTGAAAAAGCTGGCAAGAAATGGGGCCTGATACATAGGCCTAAGTGTTCATAAATCTGGTGATGGAGAAATTAAAGAATCTTTAACAAGGTTGTATATTATCATTTTTATTCATTAGAAAAATTACTCTGTATCAGTGCATTGAATAGGTTAAGCTGTAGTAAGTCTAAAAGCAAAATGGAAATAATTCCACATAATTATTTAGCGCACAGGAATTTATAAATACTAGTTATTGATGTAAAAAGTACTCTGAAAATGCTAATGCACTCTGAATCTCTAAAAATTATGTGATCTACTCATTGAGTATATGTGTGCTTCATTTAAATAACCCCCATTATAGAATTTAACTGTAAAAATATTTCTTTCAAGTAGGTATCACTTAGATGACAGTGGGAAGTAGATGTCACATCTCTGTGGTCCTGTTTCCCAATCGCCCTTCATCTTGCCCTGTCCTTTTCACTGTTAGTGTCTTTAACATCTCATCCTCCCAAGTGAGCATTCTCCCATGCCCATCACAACTCCCACCATACTGGGAAGCTTAGGTCCTTGATCCTTTTATTGAAATGTCCCATAAAAACATCTTATCTAAAAGCACGCTGTAAAGACAGCCCTTGTTGGGGAATCCTTCTCAGGAGATACACTTACACTCTGTCCTACAGAGGAGGCTCCTGCCTTTATAGGAGGGGTAGTAAGAATTTTAGGACCAAGAAGGAGAAGCTTAGGTCTATCCCCTTTGTACATTTATTTAATAAGTATTAAATGTGTAAGTGGTTACCATAATGACAGGATAAATCAAACAGAGATTCTGCTATTAGTGTGTTACCTGTGTAGCCAGGAGAGACTATGATCAAGAATTTTCAAATCCAAGATAGAGATTAATATCACCAAAGTGAATACAGATAAAAGTGTGGGAAGCAAAAAATAAATATCTTAGTTTATTATTTTACATGTTGGAACTAAACAGCCTGCTTAATGGGAAATTGCAAGTTTTTTTCCCATTTTAAAGCCTCTTTTATGTTAATTTGAATTTAATTTTCATGCCACTTTATATACAATATATTTGTCTTTCAGAGTTTTTGTTTTAGGTAGTTTTTTAACAGTTTAACTGGGAAATTAAAATGTATCTTTAGAAGTTACATTATCAGGATGAACTAATTAATTGTCCAGAAGAGAAGAGTGAGATTTTATAATCTTTTTTGATTTGATTGTCAGTGGAGGAATCAGACATCATTCATCTGGAGAAATGCTGTTGGTTGCTGAGTGCTCAATCCCGAACTGGATGATTTGATTTAGAGACATTTGGCCCATTGGCTTCACCACCAATTTGTCCATCTCTGAGTGAAGATGGGAATCCTTCTATTTTCTACAAATGTTCTTTGGTAAACACGTGAGCCTTGTTCCACCTTTGGAGCCTTGTGTAAGTCGGTTTACCTTTCTGCACCTGAATATTCTCATATATAAAATCAGTTTGACCAAGACAATCATTATGAAACTGTGCTCCAGTGCGGTGCCTCAGCATCTGGTGCAAGGTCAGGGTGGTGGACACTGAATAGGCAAAGCTCTAGCTTCCACACATGACCTCACCTCTTCCTCAGCTGAGTAGTGTCTATTGTATTTCTTTTATATAGAAGAAGGTTCCACTGCTGTATCACTCTCCCACCCTTAAAAAATTAAGAAACCACTGAACTAGACCATCTCTAAGGTCTCCACTTAGCTCTAAACTTTTCACTACTATATATATATAGTATATATATATATTAAATGAGGTTTACAAGGAGTAGTTGTGGCTGATAATCACAAAAACTGTATTTGAAATCTGAAAGCTTGGGTTCTGCTTCTGATTCAGACCTTTTTAAAAAAAATTTCTTACTTTTAGCAAGTCATTTAACTACTTCTTAGCTTCAATTTTCTGCTCTTTGAGGGCACAGAATTAGATTCTTGAAATAGTCTGTATTCTTCAGGTTTCTAGTGTGTTTTAGAAATATTTGTTAGGGGAGCTAGAACAGACAGGGCTTCCACTTCAGCAGTGCAGTTATGTTTTTACCTTTTTAGAATTAGAGATTGAGAAATCATTTCATTTGAAAACAAAATGATTCCATTTATTTTTTATGAAAAGTTTAAAATCCACAGGATTAGATTATAAATTGCCCTTTATTTCTGAAATTTAATATATTTATGTATACAGATTAAGTGGTACAATGAAGACTGCAGTACAGAATTTCTTTCTCTTATAATATAGTGTGTTAGTTTTCTTTGCTTCATGAAGGAGCTGTATGAAGCTTGTTAATAACAACACAGTATATCTTTGATAGAGTTCAACTTTTCTTCTTCTTTTTTCCTTTTTCTTCTTAGTCTTTCCAAATTAGGATAATTGTGGTCTCTGACTTTTTTCCAGTTACATTTTTAAAATATACTTTTATTTTTTACATTCTACAATCACTTTAGACTTTTGGAATTAATATAAGTTAGAGACAGGTAGGCAGACAAAACCAAACACTAAATGATAGTATTTTCTTCTAGGAAGTTAAATTTTGGTTATAATTATGCCAGGGGGGGAAAAAAAACTTCCTAAGACAGTGGAAACTACTGATAACTTTTAAAAACTAAGTCAGTTTATGCGAGTCATGCCTCCTTTCATAAGCATGTCATTATTAACAGGAAGTTTGTTGGCTGTGATTTATTCTGTGTTCCTATTTTACAGGGTTATTTAACGCTTTTGGTGAAAATCATGACAGCCACATAGATTTTAAGGAGATATCCTGTGGGTTATCAGCTTGTTGCAGAGGACCTCTGGCTGAAAGACAGAAATGTAAGTGTGTTAAACATCACAAAATTTGGAATCTATACAGAGAAAAAAATTAGCATCCATTCATGTAAAAAATCATCTGATTAAAGCTTGAATTTTCATCCCTTTGGCAAATAGCAATCTCTTGCTGAGGTTTTACTGAGGTCAGTGTAAAGTTCAATCATCTATTCTTTTTTACTGTGGAGTAATTTAAGATCTTTGTTATTAATAATGGTTGATTTTCCAGATGAATGTACAATTCATGATAAATGAACTACATCATTCATGATGTGTTTGAAAATGTTAAGCATATAGAAAATATTTTCTGGTAGTCTATATAGAAAATTTGCCTTGCTTAACTTGAATTCCAACTTATTTTCTAGCACTGTGTATATTGATATTTTATTAGCAAAATTAAATTTATGATAAAACAATTTTATTAAATACTAAATTTATCTTTTAAACCTAGCTAAAATATTATAGCATAATTTATAAGCATATTACATTAATAAATCTTAAACATATTTGGTTAGGAAAATGCAGCAGTTTACATTTAATTGGAACCTAATTCTTATATATTCACTAGGGTCATTATCTCTGCATCTTTGTAAAATACAGCTTCACGAATACTGCATATTTTGGGTATGATACTTAATAGTTCAATATTCTTTAGTAATGTTGTACTGTGATGCACTCAATTTAATAGCATAATTGTTACACGGGTGTGTGAAGTAGATAATTATTAAATCTTAAAACTTTAGATTTCTTTTATCTTCCCTGATAGTATACCATTACTCTAACCTAGCTTTGTGATAGATTATTTGTTCACATTAAATTTCTGGTATTAAAGAGGCTGAAGTCTTTTTTTCTCAATTGAGGTTAATTATTGTCTTAAATTTTTTTTAATTTATTTTTTGCCAGTGGACTAGTGGAAGTTAACCAACTAGACTAACTAGCAATTTTGCTGATATTGATGTTAATTAGCAAAGTGCTGATATTTCGGATTTTTAGCTTGTTGTATATAAACTTCATTGAAGATTTGAAATTGTTCTTAGGCAAAAATATTGGGTGCACATTAATTACATTGGAGACGCAAAATCTTTATACAGTCATCTCTCATTATCTGCTGAGGATTGGTTCTGAGACCCCCTCAGATACCAAATCCATGGATGCTTAAGTCCTTATGTAAAATGGCATAGTATTTGCATATAACCTATGAACATCATCCTGTATACTTTAAATCATCTCTAGGTTACTTGTAATACCTAATATAATGTAATTATTTGTAAATACAATGTAAATGATATGTAAATAGTTGTCAGTGCATAGCAAATTCAAGTTTTGCATTTGAGAACTTTCTGGGAAAGTTATATATATATATATATATTTTATATATATATATATATTTTTTTGATCTATTGTTTATACCTGTGAATGCAGAACCAATGGATACAGGGGGCTTACTGTACCAGCTTTTTGTTGATTCTTAATGTAGATGGAATATTTTCAGCATTGTAAGAATCAACTCTGAAGTGATCAGTTTTAAATATTAGAAATTAATTTAAAAGCTTGAATTACCTTCTCAAAATCTGTGAGATATTGTATAGTAACTTGGCCCTTTTTCAGTTTGCAAGAAATTTAACTTTAGATTTAGGTGAAGGATAGAGTTCTCTAAGCTGGCTAATGATATAAGGAGAGAGACTTGTGAAGTTTACAGGAATTCCTACAAGTTCAAAGGACTTTAAGGACACAGTGTCCTCCAAATAAGAACTTAATCCAGAATGTAGTTGTTTGAGGAACTAAGTAATTTTACTAGGGCAGCTTGTAATAAAATGTATTATACTTCAGAATATGAAAGTAATTTCCCTCCATAAGAGTTTCTTTTCTTTAGTTTGCTTCAAGGTATTTGATGTTGACGGTGACGGAGTTCTTTCTAGGGTTGAACTGAGAGACACGTGGTTGCACATTTAGAGGTCTGGAAGGACAACTGCACCGATGATATCCTGGTAAAGTCTGATTGCATACATCTTCTTGCATGTAAACTTCCAACAGGAACATAGAGTGAAGAATTTTTTAAAGGAGGTTGAGAAAAAGATTTCTTACTACTTCTAGGTTCTATATTATGCTACTCAAAATATTCATAGCCAAAGATGCAAAATTGGGAAGAGAATTTGCCTTAGAAAATTTAATAAACTGAATGTATTATGTAAAAAAAAATGAAACCACTGGAAAATTGTCATAAATTTTTAAGGTAAACAAGCAATCTATTTCTGTAATTAAAAAAAAAAAAAAGAAAAACCTTGACCGAAAATACTTTATACTTCAGCTACTGGCTAATAAAAATGATACCTTCTCCTTCCTAACTACTGATTTGGGTTTCTGGTTTTAAAGTAATTACACGTGGATGTATCCAACATTGTAGAAGACCCATAGAATGCGCATGATACCACAAAGGTGAGTCTAGCAGAGACTAATTTATTCTTTTCTAAAAATACATTATATTCTGAATTGGTGTACATACCTTATATATACATACTTGAATCTCTTCTACATCATACCTGCTAAATGATTATTTGGACCTGTCGTTACAATACCTCCAAGTTGTCCCTAAGGAAAGCCCATTCCACCTTTAAACAACTCCATTAAGTGTTATTTACATAAAAACATTATATTTTATAAGCTAGGCATTTTATAAAAATTAAGTAGAGACAGCCCTTGCCATTTGTAGTTTATAATCTTTACTTCTCCCATTTTAATACATTATGGTAAGACAAAACTTATATTGAGCAAAAGAAGCCACAGAATAAAAGAACACATTGTACAATTCAATTTATATGAAATTCTAGAACAGAGACAGAACTAATGTTAATAAGTGTTACAATAGTGATTTTGGAGATGGGTCATTTAACTGGGAAGGACCATAGGATATCTGGGATGATGGAAATTATTTTTTATCTCAATCTGGGTGGTGTATATTGTTTAAAAAATTTTTTTTTTCAATAATATTGGTGAGGGTCTGTCCTAAGTTCTTTAATAGCAGCCAGAATAATTGTATAATAGCAGAAACGAGCATGTACTTTACAAAGAATAAAGCCTTGAATTTATTTAGTTTCACAACATTTATTAAAGATATTATAATAGGTTTGCCTTAATGTCTATGTATCCCTGTGAAACTGAAGATAATCCATATATGTGCTACACATATGAGTTAATTTGACCCTTTCTATTCAAATGTTGACATGTACCAAGTAGCAGATGGTAGGATGTAGACCATAGTGGTCTTATACAGGCTTAGAAAAATAAGTAACATTTTTTTTAATCACAAATCCAGAAGAAATCATCATAGTCTTATTAACTGACACTCAATAGAAATAAATAATAGAAATGAATTTTTCAGGGCTTGATCTTTGTTTGGCAATTCAGATAACCATCTTCATTTACTTTTCTGCCCAAAACTAAGGTAGCCATTTCTATTTGGTATATATGAAAACAGAAACATAGGAAAGTTTCTTTTAGGAAATAACTTATGTAGAGATACAATTTCCATCGCCTTTTTTCTGGGTGTTTTATAAGTATGGAGGTTATCATTGCTGTCTATTTTTGTGTAAGACCGAGTTTCTTCTTATGACTGTACTTTTGAACATTAAAAAAAAAGATCATTTAGCTGCTCCATCTCCGTGTAACCATAATAATGAAATGGTAAAAATTTAGAATAGAATTTGGACCTTTCAACCAAACCTATTACCCATATTCACTGGTGACTAGACTGTGACAATATTACCCATTATTTTGTACCATTACATTGGTATTAATATACTTTAATGGAAGTTGCATCATGAAAGCCAATAAGTACCATCACAGTGCTTTAAAATCTTTTCTTATAATGAATGGTATTATATATTGAATGAATACATGAATATCATTAATAATAAATAATATTAAGTATCATTAAATAATAAATCATTAAATAATAAAAATATAATTAAGTAATAAAAGCTAAGAACATTATTATTCATCTAGGATTGTTAAGGTGATTGTTCAAAACATGAAGTAAGAGGCATTTGGTTATATTTTTGCCTCCCAAGAAATATTGTCTACTGTATATAAATGTAATTTTTGGTACACTTTGACACCAAAAAATAAAAAAATACTGCTTTACTCAACTTGTGAAAGTAATGTTAAATTTTATTTTGAGGAAATGTTAATATAGATACTCATTTATTATATACATTTAGTTCTTTTAAATCTCTTAAGAAGTCTAATAATGCCAGATGTTTTAAAGAAGATCTTAGAAAATTGTTAGGGTCAAAGGGCATAATCCAGAGAGTTTGGAAAAATGCTTTCAAAGTTAGTAAATAATCCTTTTTCTCTACCCAGAACCTTTTGTGGGTTCTGTTAGTAAACTTCACCTTGAACCAGAAGATACTGTGAGTTATTTCCCAGGTCTTACTGGAGGAAGATTTTTGGTGATAAATTGCCCACGTTATGACTCACTACTTCAGAGTTTGGTTACTTTTGAACTTATTTTTGCTGGCCTACTTTTAGATGAACATATAGCATCTACATTAAATCATTAGTTTTCTTTCAGGCAAATGACCATTGCAAGTTTAATAAAACAGATTTTATTCAAATAATATAAGAAAATGAAGATTTAAGATGTTCTTAAATATTGTTTCTCTTTCAGAATGGCCATCTTAACTCTAGAAGAATATCAGATCTGGAGTGTGAAAAATGTTCTTGCCAATGAGTTTTTGAATCTACTTTTCCAGGTATGTTTAAGGTAAATGACAGAGACCGAGGGCAGTGGTACCAGTAGTTCTACATCTTTTCCATTATGTAGTAGTTAGACAACTAGACTACAAACCATATATTGTCAAAAGAACTGCATTGACCTGTACACCACCTGCAGATGGTAAGTTAGAGCGTGCGTGCTTCTCAGAGTCACAATGTGCATGATAGGAAAGTAGAGTATAGCTGATAATGTTTATCTTAATAACTCATGATAGAGCAGATTATAAACTCATAGAAAAGAATTTAAAATGTAAAAGCCATTATAATTTGCTATTTTTCTTTACTTTTTTTTTTTTTTTAAGACCCTTCCTAACAAGTAACGCAGTGTGGACAGAGACATAGATCATAAGTTGGCAGCTGTAAATTTTTCACAAAGTATATAATCTTTCCAGTTAGGAGGTTATTTTAGATGCAAAGCTGTTTCTTAATTTTCTTTTTTTTCTTTCTTTCTTTCTTTTTTTTTCTTTTTTTTAATTTAATTCTTTAGAAGGCCCAAAAAAGTTGAAGGAGAAAGGAGGAAAGAAAAACTGTCAGGGGTGAACATGAAATCATAAAACTTGCCAGATTTTAACTATTTTCCAAGTTAAAGTAGTTCTCTTTGCTCCAATTTAAAGAAACAACTTATAGTTTCCCATTTTTCATAGTTCTTCATAAATATATGTTGATTTAATAGTATTTTACAGGGTGTGAGTAGGGACAGACTGGAAGTTCAAGATTTGTAAATACTGACAGTATATATAGAATAGATAAACAAGTTTATACTGTATAGCACAGGGAAATATATTCAAGATTTTGTAGTAGCTCATGGTGAAAAAATATGAAAACAAATATACGTGTATTCATAAAGGACTGAAAAATTGTGCTGTACACCGGAAATTGACACAACATTGTAAACGGACTATAACTCAGTAAAAAAATAAAAATAAAGATAAAACTTTTAGAACACTATAAAAAAAGTAGTATTTTAGATTTTTCTTATTTTATTTCCTTTTCTTATAAAAGCACCCCTATGAAGATCAATAAGACTTGATATCTTTATATCTATCATGATCCTCCATTGTAAATACAGATTAACCTGCCTGTGACACAGCTATGTTAGAATAAATGAAAATTGAACTCTTCCTGACAGCTAATAACTAATGTATATTTAAAGCATATGAAATCTGATAAGCCTATGATACCCATTTAAATCAATCAGTTGCTCTACTCTCAGTTATCAGCCAGGATCTAAGTTGATGTCTTTATAAAACATAAATACATATAAAAATAATATAAACCTACTGTAAACAGAAATGACTTGCTTAGTAATATGAAAATGGTGCAGCTATTTTAATCTCATTTAAAATGATGTCCTCAATTACTTTAAGTTATCATTAATTATATAAACATTTTGACCACTTAAGTTTGTGTCTGAGTCATCTTGCAGCTCTTACATAGCAAAGCATTTTGAACTTTTATATTGCCTTTCCTATTTTCTCATGCTTATCAGGGACTTGCATAGGCACTATTTTTTCTATGACTCTATAAACAGATGTATGCCTGAGATTTTCTTTTGTGTCTCAGTGTCTCTAGCATTATATTACTGACAGATTTTTTGTTGGTTATCAATCTAATTTTTTTCTTGGTATATATAGTCCTTTCAAATATATATATATATGTAGTCAGTTTACACTGTTGTGTCAATTTCTGGTGTACAGCACAATGCTTCATTCATACATGAACATACATATATTCATTTTCATACTCTTTTTCACCATAAGTTACTACAAAACAGTATTGGATATAGTTCCCTGTGCTATACAGTATGAACTTGTTTATAAATTGGGAGTTTGATTTGCAGGTACTAAATATTAACATTACATTTTATGATGCTCACTTTATCCCATATTCAGACATGTTTTTAAAACTTTATGTTCACTTAATATATAAGTAAGAAGACTTAATCTAAATTGTTTTATTTTCTGTCTGTTTCTAAAATAGAATTAGCTAGTAAATTCAGTGATAAAAGCTTGAATTATACTTTTATTTTATTTGCCAAGATTCCACTCCTGGCTGACCATTTTGGGTATTTAAGTATAAAGTAAGTAAATGTCAGTAGAATTAGGAAACCATTCCTGTGGTAATATTATTTTCAGTCCTTTCAAATAAACTCAGTGCCCAATATTTTGCAGAGGAAGCATTCTAAACATGATCAGGGTCTTCTATCTTGTACGTTAGAAAGCGTCAAATGTTAAACAGTTTGATAAACAGAATAGTGCACCACACTGACCCCTACCTATATCCATGCTCTAATCCTGAAATCTGTGAATATGTTATTTTACATGGCAAAGGGGATTTTGCAGATGTATCAGGTTAAGGACTCTGAGACAGGGAGATTAGCCTGGATTATCTACATGGGCCTAGTCTAACAACAGGAGTCCTTAAAAATTGAAAATCTTTCCCAGCTGTGGTCAGAAAGATATGACTTTGGAAGAGGGATTAGAAAGCTGTAAAGCTTTTAGCTTTGAAGATAGAGGAAGGGCCATGGGTAAAGAAGTGTGTGTGAACTCTAGAAGCTGAAAAAGACAAGGAAATACATTCTTCTTTGACCTACAGAAGGGCATAGTGCTGCTGACATCTTGATTTTTAGCCAAGTGATACCTGTTCCTGACGACCTACAGAACCATAAAACAATAAGTTTGTGTTGCTTTAAGCTGCAAAATTTGTGATAATTTGTTACAGCAGTGATAAATATAAGTATAGGGGAGATAATCCAAATTTATGGATTGGAGGGCTCAACATTTTAAAGATGTCAGTTCCCCTTCAACTGATTCAAAGGTTTACATGTGCACATCAAAATCCCCAAAAGTTAATTGTTGTTACTGTTTTTTTGTAGAACTTGACAAGCTGATTCTAAATACATAGAGAAGCGTGAAGGGCCAATAGCCAAGATGATATTAAAGAACAATATTAAAGGACTTATTATAAAACAATATTAAGTCTATGTGATAACTACCTAAAGTTAGACATATAGACCAATGGAACAGTATTGAATTAAACCCTGTACCATACATGAACAGTAATTTTAGATAGATTATAAACCTAATAAATTTGAAACATAAAGCAAAGCATCTGGGGGAGGGTAAAGCTCCGGTGGAATGTGTGCTTAGCATGCATAAGGTCTTGGGTTCAACTCCCAGTACCTCCATTAAAATAAATAACCTAATCCCCCACCAAAATAAAGCATCTAGAAAATAGTGTAGGAGATATTTTAATGACTTTGAAGTGGCAAAGAGTTCTTAAACAGGACACAGCACTAAACATAAAAGAAGAGTTTTAAGTTGGACTTCAGTAAAATTAAGAATTATTTTTATCAAGAGATACCATTAAGAAAGTGAAAAGCTAAGCCACACGGTGGGAAAATATATTTGCTATACCTATATCCAACAAAAGACTTGTATCTAGGGCATATAAAGAACAAAAACCAGTGGAGAAAAAGGCAGAACCTTAATATTAAAATGTGCAAAAAAATTGAACAGGTGCTTCTCACACACACAAAAAAATCCACATAAGCTATGAAAAGGGGCTGACCTCTTTAGTAATAATGGAAATACGTACTAAACCCACACTTGGAACACCATTAGGCATCCACTAGAATAGTTAGTTGTTAAGTGATACGAAGCATTGGTGAGGGCAACAAGCAATGGGGACTCTTACACATGGCCAGTGGGAATATAAATTCTTACAAATACTTTGGAAATAGGCTTTTTGAATGAAAGTTATATATGTATATGTGTGTGTGTATATGTGTACACACACACACACACACACACCCTATTACCAAGGGTAACCCATGTGTGTACCCTTCAGAAACTTCTACATCTGAGCACCAAAGGACATCCAGAAAATTCTCATAATCACTATTTGTTATACCCCCAAATAGAAAATGACCCAAACACTTTTCAACAATACATGACCATAAGTGGTGGCACATGCATACAAGTTGTGTACTTTAAAGCAATAAAAATAAATATACTAGTTTACAGAAAACACTAGTGGATGAATCTTACATAATTTTGAGAGGAAAGTATGGGACCAAAAATTTCAAAAGCAAAAAAGCCAATCCATGGTGGCTGAATTTAGGATGGTGAGTCCATCAAAGGGGTGCCGTAGTATCTGGGAAGAAACCCAAAGTGGAACAGCAATGTTCTGTTTCTTGACTGGATGAAGGTTACATAGATGTGTTTACTTTGTGAAAAATCACTGAGCTGCATACTTAAGATGTGTTCACATTTAAGCATGTATTTTATATTTGCATTTTTTAAAAAAATATTTGCTTGCAAAAAAAGATATCCAAAGCCTAAGTATTTATTAGTAGGAGGATGAATAAAACAAATGATAGTATATTCAAATAATGGAATACTATTCAACAATAAAAAAGAATCAACTACTGATACAAGGATGAACCTCAAAAGCCTAATTTATACATCTCATTGTCAGGTAAATTTTAACTCAGAAGGTAAACAAAACTGTAAACAGGCATGTGCCCTGGGGGGAGGGGTGCTTTAGCCTTTGTCTCCTCAGACCTGTGCCATTACTGGCACATCCCGCAAGAAGAGAGGCAGGGCTCAGCCACAGCTACCATCTCCTCCTGTGCATAGTGCCCGGGCGGGGGCGGGGCTGAGGCCTGAATCTGCACGTGGGGGCTCCACAACCTCCTAGGCAGGACTGAGACTTGTTTATAGCCTGAGGCAGGGAGGATCTTTCTACCCTGACACCTCAGAGAACTTGTGCTGCCAAGAGAAACAAGGAGCTCAGATTTGGCACAGAGCGTAGGCGGGGCTGTTCCGCGGTCTTCCCCGAGCCCACCTACAGACCGCCTACCCGAGGCAGAGCAGGCAGCTGCACAGAGCAGCGGAGTGACCAGCACCAGGAGAGGGCACAGCACCTGACCACGGTGCTGGGATGGGGTGTGATCTGCCCACCTGCCTCCCCCTGAGCACAGCATCTGACTGTGGCATCAGGAGGGGGAGTGACCTGCCCGCCCACTGGGTAAGAGCTCAGCTTCTGACCTAGTGTTAGGAGGGGGCACAATCTGCTAGCCAACAGCCACTGAGAGCAGCACAGATGAGGGCGCCAACAGAAGGCCTATGAAACAGCAAGCTGAGTTCGCGAAGCAGGACGAAGACACAAAGACTTCTCGATCAAATCATTAAGGGCACACCATCTCCAGGTTAAGTAGGTAACTGATACTCCTTAAGCCACGGTGCCAGAGAGATATGAGCAATGTGAATAAACAGAGAAGCCACTCCCAATGAAAACATCAAGAGAAATCCCCTGAAAGCGTGATCAAGGAAATAGACATTGATGGCCTACTAGATCAAGATTTCAAGAAAATAGTGATCAAAGTACTGAAGGAACTAAAAGAAATAGGGTTTAGGGATATAAAATATGTCAAAAATGAAATAGAAACTATAGAGAAGAACCAAGTAGAATTAGTAAACTCATTGGCTGAGATGAGAGCTGACCTAAAGGCTGTGCAAAGCAGACTAGAAAATACAGAAGAACAAATATGTGATCTAGAAGACAGGACAACAGGAAGCACCCAATCAGAACAGCTGAGAGAAAAACAAATAAAAAACAATGAAAACAATATATGGGACCTATGGGGTAATATAAAGTGTGCCAATCTATGCATAATAGGAGTTCCAGAAGGGGAAAAAGAACAAAGGGGATTGAAAAGGTATGGGAAGGACTCATGACTGAAAACTTCCCAAACCTAAAGAAGGAATCATATCCAAGCACAGGAGGCTCAGAGGGTCCCAAACAGGAAGAACCCAAACAGACCCACACCAAGGCACATCCTAATCAAGATAGCCAAAGTCAAGGATAAAGAAATGATCCTAAAGGAAGCAAGAGAAAAACAGAGTGAGTTACAAGGGAACCCCCATAAGGTTTTCAGCTGATTTCTCTACACTGTTTACAACAGCTAAGACATGGAAACAGCCTAAAATGTCCATCAACAGATGACTAGATAAAGATGTGGGATATTTATATGATGGGATATTATTCAGCCACAAAAACTGACAACATAACGCCATTTGCAGAGACATGGATGCTCATGGAGAATGTTATTCTAGGTGGAGCAGAACAGAAAGAGAAAGAGGAATAACATATGAGATCACTCATGTGTGGAATCTTAAATATATGCAAGATCTTGTGGTAACTCACAGCAAAAAAAAAAGTGACAATGAATATATTTACATTCATGTATAACTGAAAAATTGTGCTCTACACTGGAATTTGTCATAACATAGTAAAATGACTATTAATCAATAAAAAATGTTTAAAAATAAATAAAATAAAATATAACCGTTAAAATACTGTATAATGAGAGGTGTGATGTTCTAGTATCTGTTCTAAGAAGTACGTTAGACACACATAATAGCCAATGGTCAGAAAGATCACATGTTATCAGCTACCACCCCATGCAAATTAATGGCATTTAGTAGATATTCATATATGTGTGTACATATATAAAATGTGTATTAGTATATATGTAAATCAAATAAAATAATTATATTATAATCTAATGTAAAATCATATCAGCAAGCACACTGTGCTGACATAAGTGTCTTGGTGTAAACAGATTACAATTTTTCATTGAGTTTTCATAATGGGATAATATTGTGAACCAAGTGGAAATTGTAAAAAAATGTTATCCAAAAAAAAAAAAAAAAATCCTGACTACATGAAAAGATGCACAGTTACTATAAGGGCTCTCCCCTTATTTACTATCAGTGTCAGAAAGTCTCTTGGAATAAGTTAGCAGAATTAAAAACTCTAAAAAGACACAAGAATGCACTCTCTGTTAAAGAAACCAAAAGAAAAAACAAATGAATGGACAATTAAGATCCTACAGATAAAAATACCAATTTTTATGGGAAATAGCCTTAATATAAAAAATAATGAGATTATATTCTAATTTCACTTTTTGAATAAAGATATACAAAATTTAGCTGAATACTTTCGTATTTTGCACTTATGAAGAAAAAATGTATTTGCAATGAAAAAGCAGCCATTATCCTGCCTTTTGAGTATTCTAAAGTTTTAGGTTTGAATATATTTCATCTTAAATGGTCTTAAGCACTATGCACTGGTTGGTGTTTTAAAAATACCAGTGTGTGTGGAACTTCTAAAAGTGATTCAAAAAAATTTATATTTTTGTAATAATTTAGTAACGGCCCAGATATTATTTTTAACAAGACTACTCACCATGGAATGCTGCAAGATTTTTTCAATGAGTTTATATTCACACATGTTGAAGATTGTCACTATATTATGAGAAAATGTCAACCATGGCAGTATTTTGACTTGAAAACGAGATAAGATGAGAAGCATATTTTAAGTATAAATGATTGCATGCCTTTAAAGACAAGAAAGTAAAAGCATGATAAACTCTGACTTTGACACACTTAAAATATAAAAATTAACATAATGTGATTTTACACACTTGTCTTTAACTCTTTCAGTACTTTCTCAGCCCCTTTCCCATTACACCTGCGTCCCCGCTCCTGACCGGCGCGGTGTACACACCTCCAATCACACGGGGGAAGGGGGACCCGGGCGGTGAGGACCAGGGGCGCGGACACTTACGCCCGCATCCCGGCTCCTGACCCTTAGTGTACACACCCCCGATCACACGGGGGAGCGGTGGCCCGGGCAGTGAGGACCAGGGGCACGGACACTCACCCGCTCCCGGCGGGCAAGGAGAATAGTCGAAGCGGGCCCGCCAGCGCACCCGTCCCCTCCTGCCCGGCCGGCCGGGACCCCAGCTCGGTCAGGTCCACACACACCCCGGCAGGAATCGGGCTCAGGCCGTGGGAAACCGGCATAAGTTCAGACAGCGGGCGGGGAGCGTCCTCCTCCCGCGGACACGCAGGCAGCGCTGTCCTGGAGCCTCCATGGCGCCGCCCGCTCAGTACTGAGGAAAACAAGCTCCGCCCCCAGGGAAGACGCTGGCTGCTGATGCGAACTGCGCATGCGCACCGCCACCTAAGACACGCTGGCTTCGCGCGCCCCCTGCAGGTCCTCGGGGGCGGTGCAGGATACTCAGAACTCACTGTAGAACACATGACCCCTCCCAGCCAGGATGCTAAATCACTGGAAATCTCAGTGCCCTGGCCTCTTTGTTGATGGCACTGGCGATGCTCTCATCCAGCCATGCCTGCTCTCTTGCCTGACACATGCCTCAGTCCTTGGAATCCCTCCTGAATCAGATTCTGTTCTGGAGGAAGGACAGGTGCAGAAGAATCTCAAAATTCCAAACTTAGAAGATGATCAGAAACGCAAACTCAACTCTGTCAACTCCCTGGGGTCCCCTGAGGAGTGTGGTTTTCTCAGACCATCTGCCCTGTGTCAGGAGCAGACCAAGCCTCAGGTAGCTTAGAGAGACTATCATGCAGCACATGCTTTGGACGGTTCTCAGTTCTGACCTGCATGATCTTGAGACCATTTTGTAACTCCTAACACTGTTTTCTTATACCTATAGTGATGTTTATTAATGACTGAGTTAATCCTCTTACAATGCTGAGGTGCTGTTGTTCCTTGGATAACCGAATATTTTGAAGGGATCAACTGTTTATCACTTCCCCCTAATTAAGTATGTTTTTAAAACTAGAAATGTTTCAGGGGGCACTCAGGTCCTCCTCTTGCACCAGTTCCTGGTGTTGGCAGTTTCTGCTCTGAGCTCCAGATCCTGATCCTGCCGGTGGTCTATGGTGATGCCAGTGTGTACATGCTCTTCCTTGTGCACCGGTGTGGAAAGGAGGCAGCCCTTCCCCTACATGAGGCTGCAACATGCTGACACTCAAAGCAGGCACAATGAAGAATCAGCTAGAGTTCCCGGTACCAGCTGTCCCAGGTAGAAACATCACCTTCACCACAGTGTTCCTGTGCTCCTATCAGGCCTTCACTACTCCCAGCAGGCCATGCATGAGCAATGTGACAGGTGACTGCCTGTCCCAGCACAGCATGGTGGTGATGATCCCACCTTATCTGTTTGTCTTTGGAGTGTCCCCACACCTCTCTGAGCTTCACTTTGCTCTTCTCACAGGCAGGCTTGTACAGGCATGAACCTCACAGGATTATGGTAGGTAGTCATGGTAGCTGCTCACCCAGTGGCAGGCTCTGCCGAGAGGGCTGCTGGGAGTGCTGTGTGTCTTCACACTTGTCCTTCACTCTCCCCAATGAAAACACTCTTGGCCTTATCCTTCCCTGGCCTGTGGCCTTTCTGTGTTTGCAAAAGAACATGGAAACAATCTGTTTGCAAAGATGTTTTGAGGTTCTGTCCATCTGGTCCAGGAAATGCTGACTCTGCTAGATGTGCTGTTGGGTGGGCTCTCATGGGAGAGGCTTGAGCAGGACTTCCCTTGGCAATAAGCTGCCCCACCCAGGCCTTTCCATGATCCAGACTCCTGGGACCAGGGTGCAAATCCCCAGCTCCCCACTTGTCAACAATGTGACCTGGGCAACTTTCTCAAACCCAAGCTTTGTCCACCCAAGGTCATCAGAGATGGGGGATAACAGGATGTCCTGCACAGAGTGTCTGTGCAGATTAAGTGAGGTAGAACAGACAGAACAGTGGTGGGGCCTGGCCCATTGGTTGGCAGAAGGGAGCTCACCATGTGCAGCAATTTCCGCGGGTCACCCAGCAATCTGCCCAGAGGCTTAGCTACTCCATCACTATCATGTATCTGAAGTCCGCTTAACCACATGGGAGAAAAACAAACACATATTCTGAGTGTAGCTGCCACAGGAAAAAGTGCATCTGAGCGGGGAGTAATACCAGAGGGTGATCAGGATGGTGGAAGATGCCCCCTTGGGTTGAGCAGAGTGGAGCTGCCCTCTGGAGCCTGGGGTTAGTGAGGATGGGCTTGTAGAAATGCCCCTCTCCTTTACCCATCAATGCTGGGTCCTGCGGGTACTGAGTCCCACAATCGGTGTGCTGCTAGTACCCTCAGCACAGAGAAAAACCCAGGGGTTCCCACAAGGCTTCGGACACGTCCTCTGCTTCCTGAACTCCCATTCTGGTGACCGCACCTGGGATGCAGAGATGAGGTGAGGCAGGGGCTTGTGCTGTCAACACCACTGCTCTACCCTGGGAATCTGACACACAGTAGGTGCTCGGTAAGTCATTGTTGAATGAACAGCAATACTGGGCCAAGTTTCTGTGGGTGTCTGTGCCCCCAGATCAGGGACCCCTCAGGGCCCACCTCACAAGTGACATGAAAATAATAATGCCACCAGGAGCAATAAGAGTTGCTCAGAATAAGTGGGCTTTTCCAAGCACTCTCCACCTGTTGCAAAGGCCTCCCAGCAGGGAAGGGGGCTGTCAGGGGCAACACTGCACTCTCCACTGTAACAAGGAGAAAGCCAAGGGCCACAGAGAGGAGTGCCTTTCCAGTGTCACTGCTCACTTTCCCACCTTTTGGGAGACTGGGAGGCTTTTCTACTACATTCTGGCTCTGAAGCCCCAATATTGTTTGGACATGTCTCCCTCCCTGGAGCAGGGAACCACTAAGTGACCTGTCACTTGTCACCAAGCAGACAGGCTCATTTCAGCTCATTGTGCCACCTGCAGTTTGTGCTAGTAGCAGGATCCTCTGGGAGACTTCACACTCTCCCAACCTGAAAACAGGTGAACAGCTCACAGGTTTCCTGGAGAGGATGGTCACATGGCCTTGATCTGGCCAATCAGCATTTTCCATCCTCCCTGGCCACTGTGATTGGCTCAGGGCTGGGCACCAGCCCAATCAGGCTCCACGGAGGTCAGGCCTAGTTGCTGGAATCCTGGGAGCAGAGAAGTTCTATTTCAGTTGGGAGTTGAGGGGTGGTGATGTCAGCCTGTGGCAGTTGGTGACTATCTTGCTCTCGTAAAGGCAGAGCCATGTGAAGATGACACCAGTGGCAGAGCCCAGAGGTGGGGAAAGATGACTTCTGCTGATGTCACTGAGCACCAGGTACAGCCCTGCCTGAAGCTATCTCCCTGTGGATGTCTCAGTTAGGTAAGTCATTCTCTCCTGCCCTGTTTGCTTCTTTAAGCCACTTTGGTTTTCTGTCACTGGTTTTAAGAAAAAGTTTGACTATTCCTTCAAGCTGGCTAAATGGAGACCCTGGAACTGCAACAGTGTGGTGACAGGCAACAATGTGGCTAATAGACTCCAGAGGCCTCTGTTCAAACAGGGGATTGTAAATGACAAGGGAGAGTACACATGGCCTCTGTGAACAGACTTGCTAGTGGTAGCTCGCAGTTCCTGGATATTAGAGTGCATGCACTCAGCCAAGTCTCAGCCCTGCTCTCACACCTGCTAACCCATACATCTCCTCTCCCACCTGCCTGGCCTAGGGGCCTGGACACCCCCAGGCACCTGAAACAGCCCAGGGCTTTGTGTTGTAATTTACACAGGCTGCCCCTACTTCTGAGGGTGAGGGTGACTGGGTTCCAGTTTACAGAGAAAACAGACTAAACGGTCTCACTGGTGAGCTGTGGGGGTGGGACCCAAATCTACCATCTGACCTATGAATTCAGAGTGGACAGCCTCCCCACCCTCAGCCAGGATGCTTGCTAAGCCTAGGGGCTCAGGAGTCCTGCTCCCTCCAGCACCCCTCCTGGAGGTGAGAGTGGGGAGGCTCTGCCCTATACAACATTCACCCCTGCAGGGGCACACGTGTGACCTCACAGTCTGTCATCCCTTCCTTATGACCTGGAACTCCTTGGCAGGGCATGAGAGGTGCCTTGATGTGTGAGAACTGCAGTTCATGGGTGCACATGTGGGCAGGTGCACCATGACTGAGAGGACAGCACCCCAATTTAAGCCCCCTCCATGCTCAGATGATTACATCCTGGAATTGAGGGGTTCCCAGGGGTCAGGTGGCCAATTCTGGCCTTAGGGGCAAATTCTTATCACCCAGGAGGCTAATTTTTAAATTAAATTACACATTTACAATTCAATAGTCAAGCCCCTTTCTCAGCAGCCTTGTAGCCTCTCAGCTTTTACCTCTCGCTGTGACCATGTTCTTAGCTTCAAATTGAGTGCCATTATGGACATGAACATGTCCCTGTCATGTGTCACCTTCAGAGTAAGGGGCCACCCAAAACTCCCCTCCCTTCCCCTTGTCGATACCTCCACACAGGGAGTAGGGCCCTTTCGATGCAGTTGTGCAAATGTGTGAGCTAAGGGTTTAGAATGACCAGGCTAGGAGTGGTCTGCCCCACATGGCAGGGCAGGTGGCCTGGCAGGGGGTGATGGTTCACTTGTAAAACTCAGCTGGTGTCAGGCAGCGACAACAGACTGGCAGCCAAGGGCTCAGCTGGTGCAGAGTAAGCGGATTAAATGTGTTCACCCAGACGCCTCGGGGATGGCAGCCCTGGAGTAAGACTACAAGTGAGGAAGGTGGAGGGTCCCCAGTGCCTGGACCTCCACCTTGTAAAAATCAGGACTGAGATGTGGCTTTGAAATCAGAACACTGGAGTTCAAATCTTCCCCCACCACTTGGTCAATAATTCAAAGCAAATGAGCCTGTTTTCTCATGTGTAAAATCGGAACATTGAAGCCTCTCCCTCTGAGGGTGTGGAGGGAAGTAAATGCGGTGACAGCAGAGCACAGGAGCTGTCTGGGCTGAGCCTGCACACAGGCAGGCCGTTGTTGCTGCCATGACCACCGTCTTCCAGGGCAGGGTCTGCACACTCTCCCTGTGAAGGTCCAGACAGTAAACATTCTAGGCTTTGAGGGACCTACAGTCCCTGTCACAACTACCACCCTCTGCTGTTGGAGGGCAAAGGCAGCTCCTGCAGTAGGTAGTCCAGGCTCGCACCCCCGCTTCCTGGGATAAGTATTCCTGAGATACAATTGTCACATAACTTTGTTGGCTTTAGGTGTGCTGCATAATGGCTTGTTACATGTGCATATTGTGAAATGATCACTGCATTAAATTTACTTGACGTCTGTCATTACCCATAGTCACACACTATTTTCCTTGTGATCAGAAATTTTAAGAGGTACTCTCTTAACAACTATCATATGCACAGTGCAGTGTTGTTAACTACAGTCACCTTGCAGTACATTATGTCCCCAGGACTTGTTTATCTTCTAACTGGAAGTTTGTACATTTTGATTATCTTCCCGTATTTCAATCACCCCCTGACTCACCTCTGGCAACCACCAACCTGATCTCTGTTTCTATGGGTTTCAGTTTATTTTATAGATTCCACATGTAAATGAGATCATAAGTATTTGTCTTTCTCTGTCTTATTTATTTCACTTAGCATAATACCCTGAAGGTCCATCCAAGTTGTCACAAATGTCAGGATTTCATTTTTTTAATGTCTGAATAAGATTCCATTATATATACATATATATGCGTCACGTTTTCTGTATCCATTCATCTGTTGATGGACACTTAGGTTGTTTACATATCTTGGTTATTGTAAATAATGATACAGTGAACGTGAGGGTGCAGTTGTCTCATTGACATAGTGATTTCATTTCCTTTGGATATATTCCCAGCAGTGGCCTTGCTGGATCATTCAGAAGTTCTAATTTTAAACTTTGGGGGAGTCTTCTTACTCTTTTCCAGAGTGATGGCACCAATTTACATTCCCACCAACATTGCAGAAGTTTCCTTTTCTTCACACTACCACCATCACTTGTTATCTCTTGTATTTTGATGACACCCACCCTGACAGGTGTGAGGGGATATCTCATTGTGGTTTTGATTTGAATTTCCCTGATGGTGAGTGATGTTGAGCACCTTTTCATGTACCTGTTAGACATCTGTGTGCCTTCTTTGGAAAAATGTCTATTCAGTTCCTCTGCCCACTTTTTAAATCAGATTGCTTGTTTTTTTGCTATTGAATTGTAAGAGTTATTTATATGTTTTGGGTGTTAACCCCTTATCAGATACATAGTATGAAAGTAATTTCTCCCCTTCTGTCTGTTACCCTAACCTCTGCTTTCTGGATGACAGGGGTCCAGGCACTTGGGAATCTCTGCTTCTCACATGTTTCCAATGGTGGGTGGGTGAGGGCTGTGTTCTGATAAAACTGTGCACAACCGTGGGTCACTACCCCTTCTTTTAGAAGGTGGGCTCTGAAGAGTGCAGTGTGGGCAGGGATGTTTCCCTGAAGTCATCATTTGGATGGTCATGTGCCCTGGAACTCACATCTTCTAGCCCGGATGTGATGGGGGAATTTGCAAAGGGAGGACCTTGCAGCTAAGAGACTGACCAGGTGTTCTTGTGTCTTGTTGGAAGCACCTGGAAAAAATGTTGTGTGGAACAGGGACTCCTCCAGGTCACAAGGCTCAGTTCAGGCTTCTGGGATGCAGAGACCTGCTCTGAGCCACTGTCACTGAGGAGGGAAGGGCCTCAGGCAGGAGGGAGGGGTTGCTGGATTTCACTTGCCCTGTTTGTCAAGTATCAGCTCTGGTGATGTGTGGCACATGGGCTTAGCTTTGGGCATGAAACAGGAGAGGTTCCTGGGGAAGGGCTGGCTTTTTCCTCTGATTGAGGTCCTACTGTCTGCCAAGCACAGCAGTCCTGTGAGTCAGAGCTGGAAAGCCAGGCACAGAGAGGTCAGGGAGTTTCCAGGTCACACAACATTAGGGGCATCATTAGGGTCTGATGCAGACCTGACGCCCAGCCTACATTCTCTCTCCTTTCCCAGGACCATCATGATCCCACATGTCAGCATCACCCAGAGAGGCCCAGGTATGGGCACTGGGACCTTTCCTGCCTAACATGCCAGGAGCCTTAAGAGGGAGGACAAGACACTTCCTGAGTCCATGATGCCCAGAGGCTGCTCTCAGCGAGAGGCCCAGCACACACTCTTGGATGAATCCTAGCTCTGTCCTGAGTCACTCTGTCCTCCCTGCCTCAGTTCTTCTGCCCACATGGGGCTGGAAACAGCAGCCACTTCACAAGGGTCTAAGGAACCTCCAAGATACTGGAAGCAGCACCCTCACACAGGGAGCACGGTGGGGTCAGCCTCCATTGTCTCCTTAAATTTCCTCACCTCTTTGCTGGATGAGGAGCCCTAGCGGGGCCCTGGCTTGTCCCAATTCTCACCCCAGATCAGGGTCCAGCAGGGGGTGGTGTCCAGGCTGGACTCTGTCCTCTGCCCCTTCTGGGCACCCTCATTCCCCACACCTTGGCTGCCTGGACACTGTCTTCCAGGGGCCGCTCTGTGCCTCCCACAGCTACCTAGCATCCACCCACCCTGGGTTACTCCATCGCCCTCTGGCCCTTGGACACACACCTCCGTGTTGAGTGGAAATGAGGTGATGGACATGCTGGGCTTCCTGGACAGTCTGGGGGAGCCTGATATCCCCATCCTGCCCACCGCCCCAAGAGCCCAAGTTGGGGAGAGGGTGTGCCTCCATTCATACTCTGATTTGCTCAGATTCTCAGCATCTACTTTGCTGGGTGGATATGGGGGCAGAGGGATGATGTAAAAGCAGGAGACCTGGACAGCAGAGCATGAGAAGGGGGCTAGCCCAGGCTGGTCTCATAACCACCTTAGCCTTGGCTTTCTCATCTTTAAAGTGGGACAGACTATTTTGAGGTGAGCAGGATCCTTACACATAGCCAGGCACTGTCCTACATGCATAAGAGATCACTGACTCCTCATGAAAATCTGTGGGGCAGGGACAGGCGTTATCACCCATTTCTGAAGAAGCAACTGAGGCACAGAGAGAACAGGGGAGGTGACCACTCCAGATTACAGAGCCCAGGCCATCTGGTTCCAGTGTCCAGGCTCATGGTCAGTGCCCACTCTGGGTTTCCTTCCTCCCTTCACCCTCCACTGGGACCCATGGCTGCAGCCTCATCTCAGTGTGATTGTTCATGGGGAGCAGGATGGGGGCTCTGAGGGCCCGTTTCTCTGAGCACTGCTTTCCCAGAAGGCTCAAGGGGTTGACTGTATTCACTAATGGACACCAAGGCATGGGCCCAGGCCAGCCACACTGCAAGGCCTGAATCAATGATTGTTGAGTGAATACCTGGACCTCTGCATGTACCTGCATGTTGCTCCCATTTCCTCATCTCCACAGCTGGCTACCCGGCCAACACCTTATGTCATCAGGCCTCTGCCTGGGACAGTCAAGGGGACCAGAGCTGCTCATCTGGGGACAGGGAGACTCAGGGGCCCTGTGTCTGTCCCAAGCATCTCCTGGGCCAATTCACAGGGAAGCCCAGCCAGCTTCCAGGAACAGCAATCAGGTCCCAATCCCAGGGGTGTAGGGTAGGTCTTGAGGGGTGTTTCCTGAGACTGAATTTGTGTATGAAGGCGTCCTTGGGGTCAGGCTGCTTTCAACCTCCATTCCAGGCCCACACCCCTGCTGGCAGCATTGAGCTAGTAATAAAGGACACAGGCCGTGGGGCCAAGGCTATAGCAGGGCTCTGCTCCCTCTCTGTGGCTCAGTGTCCTCATCTGTAACAGAGAACTAGTAACAGGGCCAAGGGAGGGCTCAATGAGACCCTCCTCTGTAGCTTTGGTTGGACACTGCCCTCTCTCTGCTCAGTGCCCTTCTCTGTAATAGAGAACTAATAACATTTTTCTTAGCCCCTTTTGGCCCCATTTTTCTGAGTCTCTTTCCACATTGGGCCCAGGGCTTTCACAGAGATCACAGACTTGGGGGGTAATCAGAGTGTGGTCTCAGCCCTAGTGGTCCCAACTGAGGCCAGAGGAACTTCAGGAGGGGTGGGAATCCAGAAGTGCTTCATGGAGGAGGTGAGATCTGAGCTGTGTCCCCAAGGATGAGCTGTCATCCAGCTGAGGCCTGGCACTGAGCAGGACCCATGTACATGGTGAATGAGGGTGTGAATGAATGAATGGGCACCCCTCTAACAGAGAGTGAGGGGGAAGTCCCCCAGGCCAAAGCAGGAAACACAGGGCACCCTGGGGGAGCAGAGGGCGGGTCTGCAGTGTGATGCCTGCCTCACCCTTTATGGGTGTCTTGCCCCCACTTTAGCCTGTGTTCTGGTGGATTGGGAGCCCTTGCCTCTCCTCTGCTCCAGGATCCTGCTCTTCATTCCCAGCAACACCCACCTGTGTCACCTCAGTGTCCCCAAGTGGACCTGGACCTGTCTTGTGGGAGATTGTGAAGAGGGATTTGGTGTGCAGCCCAAGACTGAAGTGGGAGGGAGAGGATAATAGGGACCTCCAGAGGGGATCATGGGCTGGGGGAAATCGGAGGGGTGGGGAAGGCAGAGACTCAGGGCTGAAGGATCCTGCTAGTGGTGGCTCCTTCACAAGGGGCTTCACAGGGAGGAAGCATTCATGGGGTAAAGGCAGAGCTCAGTTTGGGGCTCGCTGACATGGAACAGCTCATCACAGAGACGTCCAGAAGAGCTGGATATAGGGAACAAAGGTGCCACTGATATCAGTGTCAGAGCCTGAGACCCAGATGAGGTGGGGTGGCGGTGCAGGGGAAGGGGCTTGAGGATGTCAAGATGTTCATTCATTGGGGTCCTCAGGGTGGGGACCTTCATGTTCATTTCACAGCCACCTGGTGCCTGACAGAGCTAGGCTTAGGGAGGTCACTGAGTAGACACGTGCTGACAACCTAGATTCTCCTGTTTTCACATAAAGTCCCTGGTGTGAAGCCAGGTGGCACTCTTTAGAGTCATACACCCTCACCCCTGGGCTCTCTGTGTGCCTAGAGCCCAGTGGCACCTTACCTCCCACTCCCCACTGCAGGACCCTTTGCACACCTGCATTTCCACAAGCTATAAAACATCTTCTCTTGCTGTGTGTTTACCCTATGAAAACTCATTGCCCCAGGAAGAGAGGCCTCACATCCTGCCCTTATTAAAGTGGTAAAGCCTGTTGTTCAGAGAAGCCCCTGACAGATTTCACAACCAACCAGGTACCTGTGCATGAATTGATCATGCAGCCCCCTCCTCCTTGTGTGAATAGCACCCCCCCAATAACAGACCCCACACACTCAACCTTGGCGCTCGTGTAGGCACCTCTTGCCTGTGTGGCCTGATGTTGCCTATAGCAGTGTCCCTATTAAACTTTCCTAGACCCTTCTCAGACGCTGGTAATTCTTTACCAACCCAAGTAACTAGCCCGCCATTGTGCCCACAACACCTGAAACAGAATTGGCTAAATTATGCAGATTGATGATGCAGTTTAATTTGCTTTAAAGGTGAAATCAAGGTTTACAAATAAAAGCAACATACGTACTCAAGGCAGGACTAAGAACTCGCATGGATAACTAAGACCCTCCACGCGCATCCCACTGTGGCCTCAGGGCCTTTGCGCTGGCTGCTCTTTCAGCCAGGATCTCTCTCCGCCTGCTTCTTGAACACCTTCAGGAATCTGCTCAAATGTCCTCCCTGACCTTATTTTTCTCCATGGAACATATCGCCTCCGGACATTGTGTATATTATACTTAATTTTCTCTGTGTCCCCCACCAGGCTGTCTGCTGCATGAGAATGGAGACCTGCCTGCTTCACTCCCTGCTGTGCCCGGTATATGGAACCCGCCCAACACACAGTAGGACCTCAGTGAATGTGTGACGTGTGTGTGATCACTGTAGGCCACAGACAAAGGTCTTCCCAGCAGTGATGGTAAGAGTCATTCATTCTCTACTTACTGAGCCCTACTGTGCACTGGATACTGACCTGGGTGTGAGGCATGCAGTGGATGAGACACAGTGAGCACACACAGCATGTTAGGAGGGACACGTGCTCTGGAGAGCACACAGGGCTGGGGGAGTGCAGGAGTGGAGGAGAAGAGGGTCAGGTGGAGACAGTGGTGGCAGAAGAGACAGAGAGGTGGGGCCCAGGTCGTGCAGGGCTTGATGGCTCCTGTGAGGGCTTTTCCTCAGGGCAGCAGAACCATGGCTGGGCGTGGAGCAGGGGCCCGGTTCCTGAATGCTATGCAGGAGATGGAGCAGGTGTCTGCTTTGGAGATGTGCGTGGAAGAGGCTGTCCCTGTAGACTGTGCAGGCAAGGAAGGCTCCTCTGAGGGGGTGACATCTGAGCTGTGCCCTTGTATGGACCATGTTTCCACCTTCTGTAGACTGGATGCTTTCGTCTGCCCTGCAGGCCTATGCAGGACACACACTGTTCTCAGTCACCTGGGCTTGGCCTCCTGCCTCCATTATGGGCCTTCCCACCCCAGAAGGAGTCCTTCTAGATCTAACACACTACCCCCTCCACTGGACTTGGACTCACACTGAGCCACTGTCCACCTGCCCAACTCACCCAGAATCAAGTCCAGACACTTGGGGGAGCCCCTCCACCCCAGAGCCCATGAACTTACTCAAATGGCCAGTCCTCAGCCTGCTCACATGCCTCACCCTCCCCTCCTGCAGAAACCCTGTGACAGATCCTGTCCACAGCACCCTGCTCCTCCGATCCTTACCCCAGGCTTTCCCATGGGGTGTGACCCCGCATGGGGTGCAGTCCCCTCCTCCAGTCTGGTGAGTAGAAACTACCTTTTCTTTTTTCTTTTGTTAATATATTTATTTTTTAATTTTTATTTTATTGAGTTATAGTCAGTTTGCACTGTTGTGTCAATTTCCAGCATAGAGCATAATTTTGTCAATTGTGTTTACTCTTTCAAGAAACCATCTCTTGGCTTGATTTTTTCAAATGTTTCTAATATCTCTATTTTATTTATTTCCTCCCTGATCTTTATTATTTCCTTCCTTCTGCTTACTTTTGTTATTTTTTGCTCTTCTTTTTCTAATTCTTTTAGGTGGTAAGTTTGATTGTTTATTGCAGTTTTTCCTCTTTTTTGAGGTAGACCTGATTCGCTATAAACTTCCCTCTAAGCACTGCCTTTTCTGGATCCCACAGGTTCTGTGTGGTTGTGTTTTCATCATCATTTGTCTCACTGTGTTTTTTTATTTCTTCTTTGATTTCATTATCCACCCATTTTTTTTTAAAATAGTATGCTGTTTAATCTCCATGCTGTCATTTATTTCTCCTTTATTTTTCTGTAGTTAATTTCTAGTTTTATGGTATTGGGTTCAGAAAAAGTTGCTTCAAATATTTTCTATCTTCTTCAAATTGTTAATGCTTCTTTTGTGCCAAAGTATATGATCTATCCTAGAAAATGTGGTACGTGCGCTTGGGAAGAATGTATATTCTATTTTAGGGAAATATAATGTTCTGAAAATATTAACCAAGACAAATTGTTCTATTTTATCATTTAATTTCTATGTTGTCTTATTAATTTTATGTAAGGAAGATCTGTCCAGTGATGTTAATGGATAGTTAAAGTCTTCTACCATGACTGTATTCCGATCAAATATTCCCTTTTTATCTGTTATGTATTTAGGTGCTCCTATGTTGAGTTCATATATGTTAATGAGTGTAACATCTTCATCTATGACTGCTTTAATCATTATAAAATGTCCTTCTTAATCTTTCTTTATAATCTTTGTTTTAAAGTCTATTTTATTTGAAATCACTGTTGATATTCCTGCTTTCTTGTCATTTCCATTTTTGTGGAATATCTTTTTCAATCCTCTCACTTTCAATCTATGTGTGTCCTTCTCCCTAACGTGGGTCTCTTGTATACAGTGTATTGTAGATACTTGCTTTATTATCCACTCTGCACTCTATATCCTTTGATTAAAGCATTTAGTCCATTGACATTTATAATAATTATTGATAGATATGTGTTTATTATATTTTGAACTTTGTTTTGCAGTTGATTTTGTATTTCCTCTTTGTTCCTTTCATTTTCTTTTTGTGGTTTGGTAATTTTCCTTTTTATTATCTTGGTGTCTTCTTAGTTTTGTGACTCTATTGTAACTTTTTGGCTTGTGGTTACCCTACTTTGTACATATATTAACCCATTACTATATCTGTTTGTTTTAAACAGATAGTAATATAAGCTCAAACTCATCCTACCAAGAACAAAAGAGAGAGAGAGAGAGAGAGAGAGAAACCTGTACATTTTCTTGTTCGCCTCCCCCACCCTTAATGATTTAGATGTCCTCTTTTATGATTTCATGTTTATTCTGTTGTAATTCATTGTAGCAATCACCTTTCCAATCATGGTTTTCTCCTTTTTATTGCATCCTGCTTCTTTTCTGTTTAGAGTAGGTCTTTCAATATTTCCTTTAGCATAGGTTTAGTGTTGCTAAATTCTTTTAGTTTTTGCTTGTCTGTGAAGTTATCTCTCCTTCTATTCTAAAGGATAGCCTTGCTGGATAAAGTATCGTAGGCTGCATCATTTTTTCATTCAGGACTTTGAATATTCCTTGCCCCTCCCTTCTGGCCTGTACTGTTTGTGTAGAGAAATCAGCTGAAAATCTTATGGGGGTTCCCTTGTATCTCATTCTTTGTTTTTCTCTTTCTGCCTTTAGAATCATTTCCTATTCTCAAAACTGGTCATCCTAATTGTAATATGTCTTGGTGTGGGTCTGTTTGGGACCTCCTTGTTTGGGACGCTCTGTGCTTCCTGTACTTGGATATCTGATTCCTTCTTTAGGTTTGGGAAGTTTTCAGTCATGATTTCTTCAAATACCTTTTCAATCCCCTTTGTTCTTTCTTCTCCTTCTGGGACCCCCATTATGAGTAGGTTGGCATGCTTTATGTTATTCCATAGGTCCCTTATATTGCTTTCATTGGTTTTTATTTGTTTTCTCTCAGCTGTTCTGTTGTCCTGTCTTCTAAGTCACATATTCATTCCTCTCAATTATCTAGCCTACATTTTACAGCCTTTAGCTCAACTCTCATCTCAGCAAATGAGTTTTCCAATTTTCACTGGCTCCTCTTTAGAGTTTCAATTTCATTTTTTGACATATTCTCTGTCTCTATAGACAATCTCTTTTAGTTTCTTCAGTACTTTGATCACTCCTTTCTTGAAATCATCTAGTAGACTATCAATGTCTATTTCATTGATTGTTCTTTCAGGGGATTTATCTTGTTCTTTTAATTGAGAGAGGTGGCTCTGCTTCTTCATCTTGCTTATATCTCTCTGGCACTATGGCTTATGGAGTATCAGTTATCTACTGTCGTCCTTTAGGAGTTTATTTATTTATATAAAGTGGATGCAGAAATAAAACTAAGCACAAAGAAATTAGTTTTAAAAGCAGTATAATCAATAACAGAAGAACATATTGAAACAAGATAACAATTGAGTTGGGATGAATTTTTAAAACATTAAAGGAAGAAAAATATTTGAGAACAGAGTATCATCATAACAGAAGCACAAAACAAAGATAAAAATGAAATTGGACAAATTGAAAGATAATAATATTAGTATTTTAAAAGAAAAATTTAAAAGTGATTAAAAATAGAAATATAAAAATTATTTAAGAAGTAACATTTAAAAAGTAAAAGAAAATGGAACAGAAAAAGAAGAGAGGATGTTCCCGTGGAGATTGTGTGCCCTTAATAATTTTATCAAGAGGTCTTTCTTAAATAAGTGTGGTTGCCAAGTCTTACTTCTGTGCCTTTTGTCTGTTATCCCTTTGGTTACGGATGTGGCCGTTAACCTGTTAACCAGAGCCTACCCTGACTATTGAATGGGGACTCCTATTTGTTTTGTGGTTGTCACAGCTCCTGCCCCTGCCTTGTTTCATGAACTCAGCTCATTGGTTCCAGAGACCCTCTGGTCACACCCTTGGTCTGTGCTGCTCCCAGTGCCTGTAGGTAGACATGTCACATCTCCTCCCAATGCTGCATCTTGGTGCTGCTCTCCTGCATGGTAGGTGGGCAGGGTGTGCCCCTTCCCAATGCCGTGTCCAGGTGCAGCAGTCCTGCACAGTAGTTGGGTTGGTTGCTCCCCTGTTCAGTGCTACTCCCCACTCCACATCTTTTCCACACTTTGTAGGTGGGCTTGAGGCAAATGGCCACACCAGCCCTAGTCCCTGCTCTTTGCCAGAACTCTGCTCCTTGTTCATTTGTCTTAGAGGTGCGAGTTCATAGACGCACCAGGACAGAACCTTCCTATATGTCTGGGGATGTAAACAAGTCTGAGTCCCACCTATGAGGCTGCAGAACTGCCAGGTACATATTCAGGTTTCAACCCTGCCTCTGCCTGGGTGGGTATGATGGCTGTGGCTGAGCCTCATCACTCTTCTTCTGAGAAATCACCAGTTATGTTGCTGTGGGTCAGCAGAGACAAAGGACAAACCTCCCCTTCCCTCAGGCAAGCCAGCAAAGTTGCTTTGCTTTATTTTTTTTTCTTATTTTATGGGGGGCCCAGGCTGTTCTGATCTGTATACAATCCAAGCAGTTGTCCACAGCACACTGTAGTCCCCCAGGGTTACCTCTGTACAGTCAACCAGAGTCTGCTTGTATCCAGCAGCCTGTCCCTTCCCATCCCTGATTCACTTCTAGGTTTGGGGGTTGTTGACACACTTTGTGCCCATATAACTTAATTCTGTCAGTCAAGGGCGGTTCTGTACACATCTGAGCCTCAGAGGTTCCCTGTCCATCCTGCTGACCTCTCCGTTGGAAAGGGGGAGACCCAGTCAACCAGCACTATCCCTCCTTTGCTGCTCCCTCTTCAAAGGACCAACCCCAAGCCATTTTGCATTTTCTTCCTTCTTTTTTCCGTTTCTCCTACCAGATTGGTGGCACATTTCGTCTTTTGAAGATGGCAATGTTTTATCAAAGTTCAGCAGATGTTCTGAGTGGATGGGTGTGTCTGTGAATATCAGTCTTGGTGTATTTATTGGAGAGGATAAGATACAAGTATCCTTCTACTCCACTATCTTGGCCTTTCTCCAAGAATATGCACTCTTAATAATTTTGTCATAAGGTTGTTTTTAATTATGGGTGGTTGCCAAGTCTTCCTTCCATGCCTATTGCCTGTTATCCCCTTTGTTGGTGGTGTGGCTGGTGTTCTGGTGGCCTGAGTCTGCCCCGGCTATTGAGCAGGAGCTCCTTTTTTTCCTGTGGTTGTCACACTCCTGCCCATATCCTGCTGTGAAAACTCCACTTGCTGGTTCCAGAGGCCCTCCAGTCGTGCTCCTGGTCTGTGTCCCAGCATCAGTTTGTGGGTGGTCTGCACCCCCACCAGATGCCTGGTCCCAGCACCACACTTGTGCAAGGTAGTTGGCAGGTAGCTCCCCTGCCGCATTAGGTCCATGCTTCATAGGTGGACTCAGAGAAAACAGCTGCACTAGCCCTCATCCCTGCTCTGTTCCAGAATACTGCTTCTTGTCCATTTGTCTTAGAAAAGCCAATTCAGAGAGGCATCGGTGTGTAATGGTCCCCTCTGCTTGGGACTGTAAACAAATCTCAGTCCCACCTATGAGGTTGTGGAGCCCCTAGGTAGGGATTCGGCTTTTGACCCCTCCTTCACCTGGGAACCATGAACCAGAAAATATGGTGGCTATGGCTGAGCCTTGACTCTCTTCTCCCAAGAAGTCTCAAATAATGGCACTGTGGGTCTGTGGAAACAAAGGCTACGGATCCCCTTCCCCCCAGGGCACACCAGCAGTGTTGCTTTGCCTTTTTTTTTTTTTTTTTTTTTGGATTTTATGGGGGACCCAGGCTGTTCTAATCTGTATACTCTCCCAGCCATGGCACACAGAACATTGCAGTCCCCCAAGGTTTCCTCTGTACAGTCAGCCCGAATCCTCTGCTCGACTCAGACAGCCTGTCCCATCCCACCTCTGCTGGTTCACGTCTAGGGCTGGGGATCATTGGGACTCTTTGTGCCCAATTAACTTAGTTCTGTCAGTCAAAGGCTATTCTGTACAGATCCGAGCCGCAGATGTTCCCTCTCCATCTTGCTGAACTCGCCATTGGAGTTGGGTAGACCCAGTGTATTAATGCTATTACTCCTTTGCAGCTCCCTCCTCATTGGAATGGTCCTGAACTATTTTCCTTTTTCTTCTTTTCTCCTACCAGATTTGTGGAAAATTTTATCTTTTGAAGAAGGCAATATTCTGTCAAAGTTCAGCAGGTGTTCTGGGTGGTGGGTGTGTCTGTGGATGTCACTCTTGGTGAATTTGTGGGAGAGGGTGAGCTCTGAGCATCTTTTTTACTCCACCATCTTTCCTCCTCCTTCACTTTTTCTTTTGATTGGAACACTTAGTCCATTGACATTTATAGTAGTTATTTTATAGATGTGGTTTTATTGTCATTTTGAAATTTGTTTTCCAGTTGATTTGGTATTTCTTATTTGTTTCTTTCTTTTAATTTTTTTTTTTTTCATTTTTGTCATATGATAAATTTCTTTTCTATAAGCTTGGTTTCTTTTTGGGTTTTATGACTCTTTATATACTTCTGATTTGTGGTTATCTTGTCTTTCAAGTATGGTAACCCCTTACTTCATCTGTTTGGTTTTAGTTGATAGTCATGTAGGCTCAAGTGCATCCTAAAAAGAAAGAAGACAAAAAGAAAGAAGAAAAAAAAAAAAGGGAACAAAATCTATATTCTCTTGCTCTCCTCTTTCACCTTTTATGACTTTGCTATTCTCTCTTTCTTTCTTGCTTTCTTTATTGACTTACTGACTTATTTATATCTTCATGTTTTCCCTTGCAATTCACTGTATTTATTGCATTTCCAATTATGGTTTCCTAATTTTTATAGCTTCCTGTTTATGTTTTATTTAGATTAGAACTTTCAATTTTTTTTTAGCATAGATTTATTACTGCTGAATTCTTTTAGTTTTGCTTGTCTGTGAAATTCTTTCTCTCTCTTTCTGTTCTAAAGGTGAGTCTTTCTAGATAGAATATCCTAGTTTGCAGCCTTTTCTCATTCAGGACTTTGAATATATCTTGCCACTCCCTTCTGGCCAGAAGTTTTTATGTAGAGAAATCTGCTGAATGCTTATGGGGCTCCCTTGTAACTAACATTTTGTTTTTCTCTCACTGCCTTTAGAATATTTTCTTTATCTTTAACTTTAACCATTTCAATTATAATATATCTTGGTGTAGGTCTGTTTGGTTTCTTCTTGTTTGGGACCCTCTGTGCCTCCTGTACTTGGATAATTCTTTCCTTCTTAAGGTTTGGAAAGTTTTCAGTCATGATTTCTTTAACTATCTTTTCAATCCCCTTTTCTCTTTCTTCTCCTTCTGGGACCCACTATTATGCATAGGCTGGCGCACTTTATATTATCTTGCTTTAATTGGTTTTTATTGGCTTTTCTGTCTGCTGTATTGGGTTATTTATTTATCTTGTCTCCTAAGTCATTTATTCATTCCTCTGCATTAACTAGTCTGTTTTTGATTGCCTGTAGTTGAATTTTCTATTTTTAACTAGCTCTTCTTTATAGTTTAAATTTTCTTTTCAAAGTTTTCTGTCTCTATTGATAGTCTCTTTTAGTTCTTTCAGTGTGTTGATCATTCCCTTTTTGAAGTCTAGTAGACTATCAATCTATTTTACTGTTTGTTCTTTCAGGGGATTTCTCTTGTTCTTTTAATTGAAAGTGGTTCCTTGGCTTCTTTATTTACTTATATTTCTCTGGCTCTATGTATTTCTTCTAGACCCGTTTCTGAGCTGTGGTGTGTAGTAGGCAGGGTGGGAGCACTTCAGTTGTGAAGAAAAATAGGCAGGAGATTTCCACTGGGGAGTTCCCTCTGTGGTGTTGTCTGTCACTTGTTATGCAGACTTACAAAGTACTATTTGTTGATGTTGGCTTTATCCCTGCTTTAGCTATGGGAATGTCAGCTACCTACTCTGGTGCCCCTCAGGTTCTGAGCCCCAGGAAACATCAGTCCAGATCCAGCAGTGTCAGTCCCTTGGACCTGCCTTAGCAAGTGTGTAGTCACACACATGAATTTGTGGTCCACTACAGGTTCAGCTCAAACCCCAATCCTGCATCCACATATGGAACCATACACCACCCTGTTTTAAATACCCTCACTGGCCACCCTTCTTGAGTCAGAACTCCACTCACTGCCTGTAAGTCCCAGAGGTGTGGATCCACAAAGTGACCAGAGAGAGCAAATCCACCCTCTCTGCCTGGGGCTGTAAACAAATCTCAGTCCCGCCTGTGAAGTTGCAATGGCACAGGATATAGATTCAACATTCAGCTCTGCCTTTGTGCAGCAGTGTTGACTATGACCAAGCCCCATTTCTCTTCTCATGAGAACACACCAACAATGGAGCCAAGTGGAGAAAGTGACTTTGGCACAGCCATGCATCATTCCTCCCCCATTATACCAACATTGGTGCTTTTTTATGAGAGTTTCAGTCTGTTCTGTTCCACACACACACACACACACACACAGCCAGAGCTCACACTGCCCTCTAGTTTCCTGATGCTGCCTCTCTGCAGTGTGACCCAGCCCTCTGCCTGGGCTCTTCACTGAATCCAGTAGCCAGTCCTGGCTCATCCCTGCTAGTTCATGTCTAGGGCTGGTCATCACAGGGACCCTCTGTGTCAGTATTCCCCAGTTCTGCCTGCCATGCAGTTGCCACTGTGTCCTCCAAACCTTGGAAGCTCTGCTTCTTTCCTAGCTGATCTCCCAGCTAGAGAGGTTGTGTCCCAGTGTGAGGGTGCCTTTCTTCCTATGCTACTTTTTCCCTGCAGGATCAGTCCTGCACTGAATTTGTCTTTTTTCTTTTTATTCCTTACCATATTTTGTGAGAATCTTCCTGTATTTCAAAATGAGAGACACTGTGCCAGAATTCAGGAGGTTTCTGTGCAATTCAATGTTTTTGTAGATGTAATTCTTTGTGTATTTGTGGGAGAGGTCAAGCTGTGAGTCTTTCTACTCTGTCACTTTGACTCCTTCAAATTTTAAAATAGGGCTAGGTCTTTCTTAATTACTCTCAACAAGCTGTTGTAGTTTCCAGCGTACATGTTTTGTAATTTTTCCTTGCCTCTATTGGATGCCGATTCAGAACATACACAACCTTCTAAAGAAACCTGTCCCACCCTGCCATTTGCTGCCAACTAGCTAGCCTGTGTCTGAGTCACCAAAAGGTTTTGTTCTTTATCTGATTCTTAATTCTTTAGAATTTATCATTTTACTCTCATAAATTCTGATTGTACTTGTAACAAATACTTTAAAATAAAAATAATAAACTTTATGCTGTGGATTCAATATGAATGAATCTCAAGTAACATATGCTTTAAATACCTTAGAATTAGTAAAGCAATATAGATACATTATGAACACTTGAATTGTTGCCTAAAGGAAAAGTGCAGAGATTTGCAAATCCCACCCCCAAAAGTGACCGTCATGAATGGCTTGGTGAACATCTCTCAGTCTCTATCTCTCTTATTCTCTCTGCCTCTGTCTCTCACACACCACAAGATTCATTTACATCTATGATGATTTGACACATATGTGGTCATAGATGGCATCTGGGATGTAGATGATGGATTAACAAGCATCCAAACTGAGGGCTTCCTTGACATCAGGTAAAGACCTAGCAGTCATTTTTCCAGCTGCACAACAATCATTCCTCCATGTGAACCAGAACTGATGAATCCCACCCCCTCTCCATGAACATTAGTGTTGCTTCCAATCTCCTACTAGTTAAACCAGAACTGTGATGAACATCCTTGAAAAGACATCTTTGAAAAATTGTGCAAGAATTTTAGTATGATCAACAATAAGCATCAGCACTACTCGGAAAGGGATGAACTTGTGGAACTGTAATTTATCCTGCATACTGTTCTCCCAGAGAGGAGTGTCTGCTCACTCTTCCCTCCAGGGGATCTACTGTGGCCTCTGCCTCCTCATGTTGTCACTAGAGCTGGTTGTAACCAGGCTAAAGTCCTGCCAGTGTGATGGTGACCAATGCTGTCTCCAAAGTGTGTACATCTGTGTGCATCCTCACTTGAGAGGTCAAGCACCTCTAATATACACTGGCCACCTGCATTTCCTCTTGGTGGAATTGCATGTGTTTGTTCTGTTTCTGTTTAGAACACAGTGTTTCAAGAAGTTTTTGGACCACAGGGATGTGAAACCTTTCTCTGACTTTAGGTTATGAAAAATGATTTTTCCAGGTTGTGGTTTGACTTTCATGGCTTTTGAATATTATTATTTTTTATTTTGTAGGTTATGTTTTGCCACAGGAAGAGCTAAGCATCTCCCTTCTGGCTCTGGTATCACACATAGAATAGCAGTGCCTATCCCGAGATTATGCACATAGTTACTAAAAATTTTCATTTTGTACATCTCATGTTTAATCCACCTGGGTTTCCCTTTCAAATAACCAAAATACTACTTCAAGTTAAAAAAAAAAAAACACCAGTCCCTTGTTAAAATATGAGAGCAGACACAAACAGCCAACTTTTGTATGATTTCATTGATAGGGAACATCCAGGATAGGGAAAGACACACAGAGAGAAAGAGGATTAGGGCTTGTCAGGGGCTAGGGGAGGGAGAAAAGAGAATGTGTGCTTTGGATACAGGGTTTTATTATGAGGAAAGAAACAGTCTGAAACTAGACAGTGATGATGGTTACACAACATTGTGAATGCACTTAATACTCCTGAATTGCACAATTTAAAATGGAAAAACATCTAAATTTTATTATTGTAAACTTAAAACATAAAAATAGATGATACTCTAAATGACATGAAAGAAAACAAGGAAATTACAGAAAAAAACAAACAAAAATGATTCCAGGAGAAGGGAAGTAAAGTTCGGGTCTGGGAGTGGGTTGATTCTGAGAATTAGATGACAGTGTTGGTGTTTGCAGAGGCATCTCAGCCCGTAGTGGTGGTGATGCCTGAATTGGCTCTGGGTCTCATAGAAGTGTGTGTGTAAGTGCAGGAGGAGCTAAAAGATCAGGCTCAGGGTCTCCCTGCAGGACTGGTAATGTAACCTGGCTCTAGGTCTCCTGTAGGGCTAGTCTTACAGTCTCCCTGCAGAGCTGGTGGGATGTGACACGGTTCTGTGTTTTTTGCAGGTGCAGGTTCGTGTTCCCCTGCAGGGTTGGTAGAATGGGACCCAGTCCTGTGTCTCATGCAGGATCCAGCTCAGGATCTCATGCAAGACCAGGCTCAGGGTCTCCTTGTAAGGCTTGTGGAATGAGACCCCATCCTTTTTCTCCTGCAGCAGCAGATTCATGGTGTCCCTGCAAGGTTTTGCAATTTCACCCTACTCTGTATCACCTGCAGGAGCAGGCTCAGACTGTCCCTGCTGGGTTGTTGGAATATGACCCATCTCTGATTCTCTTGCAGAAGCAGGCTCAGGGTACCTCTACAGGGCTAGTCAATTTTGTTCCAGTCCTAGGTCCCTTGCAGTTGCAGGATTGGGGTCTTCTTTCAGGGCTGGTGAAATGTGACTCAGCTGTTGGTCTCCTGCAGAAACAGGCAGAGTTTCTCCCTGCAAGCCTTGTGGAATGAGACCCAGTGCTGGGTCTCCTACAGGAGCATGCTCGGGGTCTCTATCCAGGGCTAGTGGAATTGGACCTGGCTAATGGTCTCCCTGCAGTGCTGTTGGAATTGGTCCAATTCTTGGGTGTCTTGAAGGTGCAGGCTCTAAGTCTCCCTGCATTGCTGGTGAAATGTGACCCAGTTGTGGTTCTCCTAAAGGAACAGTCTCAGGGTTTCCCTGCAGGGCTGGTGGATGGGACATAGTCCTGGGTCTCCTGGAGGAGCAGGCTCTGGGTCATTCTAGAGCTGTTGCAATATGACCAATCTCAGGCTCCCCTGTAGGAGTAGGCTCGGGGCCTTCCTGCAGGGCTAGTGGAATTGGACACGGCTCATGGTCTCCGTGCAGTGCCATTGGAATTGGTCCAAATCTTGGATCTTTTGAAGGTGTAGGTTCTAAATTTCCCTGCATTGCTCATGGAATGTGACCTGGCTCTGGTTCTTCTGCAGGAGCAGGCTGATAAATTACCTGTAGGGCTGGTGGAATGTGACATGGCTCTTAGTCTCCTGCCAGAGCTGATTCAGGGTCTTTCCACAGGGCTGGTAGAATTGGTCCCAGGCCTGGGTCTCCTGCATATGAAGGCTCAGGTATCCCTGCAGGGCTTGTGGAATGTGACTGGGTTTCTGTTTCCTGCAGGGGCAGGTTCAGAGTCTCCTTGCAGTGTTGCTGGAATGGCACATGGCTCTGAGTTTACTGTAACAGCAGTCTTATGTTCTTCCTACAGGGCTAGTGGAATATGACTCAGACCTTGGTCACTTGCAGGAGCAGGCTAGTTTTCTCCCTGCTGGGATGGTGGAATCAGACCCTGTCCTGGGTCTTCTGCAGAAGCAGGCTCCAGGTCTTCCTGCAGGGCTGTTGGAACATGATCCCATCACTGGTTCTGCTTCAGGAGTAGGCACAGGGTCACCTTGCAAGGATAGTGTAATTGGACCCAGCTCAGGGGTCACTACAGGGCTGATGGAATGTGACCTGGCTCTGTGGCTCCTGCAAGTGTAGGTTCTGTGTCTCCCTTCAGGGTTGGTTTAATGGGACCCATTCCTGGGTCTCCTGTAGAATTAGGCTCAGAGTCTCCCTGCAGGGCTGGTGGAATGGGACCCATCTCTGGGTCACCTTCCAGAACAGATTTGGACTCTAACTTCAGGCTGGAGGAATTGGGCCTGTTCTTGCATTTCCTGCAGGAACAGGCCTTGGGTCTTCCTGGAAGAATACTGTAATATGACCCATCTCTGGTTCTCTTGCAGGAGAGGCTCATGGTCTCTCTAGAAGGTTAGCAGAATTTGTCCCATTCCTTGGTCCAAGGCTCAGGGTATCCCTGTAAGGTTGGTGGAATGGGACCTAGTCCTGTGTCTCCTGCAGCAGCAGGTTCTGTTCTCTTTGCAGGGCTGGTGGAATGTGACTCCACTCTGTAGTATTTTTTGCAGATGCAGGCTTAGGGACCTCACCAGAACTGATGGCTCTTAGTCTCCTATGGGAGCAGGTGAGGGATTCCCTGCAGAGCTGGTGGAATTCATCCCAGTCCTCAGTCTCTTGCAATTGCAGACTCAGTGTCTCCCTGCAGGGTTTGTGGAATATGACTTGGCTGTGGGTATCCTGCAGGAGCAAGCTCAGTGTTTCCATGCAGGGTTGGTGGAATGAGATCTAGTTCTGGCTCTCCTACAAGAGGAAGCTGGGATTCTCCCTGGAAAGGCTGATGGAATTGGACTGGGATGTCTGTCTCCTGCAGGAGCAAGCCTAGGGATTACCTGCAGAGCTGGTAGAATGTCACACAACTCTTGTTCTTCTGCAGGAGCTGGCTCATGTTCTCTGTGAAGGGCTTGGTCTCCCCCAGGAGCAGGTTTGTAGTCTCACTACAGGGCTGGTGTTATGTGACCCACTCTGTTTTCTGCAGATGCAGTCTCCGTGTTTGACTGCAGGTTTGGTGGAATGGGACGAAGTCATGGGTTTCCTGGAGTAACAGGCTTACAGTCTCCCTTCTGGGATATTGGAATGTGACCTAGTCATGTGTTTCCTGCTGAAGTGGCCTCAGGATATCCCTGCAGGGCTGTTGGAATTGTACCTCGCTCTGTATCACCTGCAGGATCAGGTTTGTGCTCTCCCAGCAAGGCTGGTGGATTTGGACCTATTCCTGGGTCTCCTGCAGGAGCAGGTTTTCAGTCTTCCTGCAGGGCTTCTGGAATATGACATATCTCTAATTTTCCTGCAGGATCAGGCTTGTTGGTCACCCAGCAAGGCTAGTGGAATTGGACCCAATTCAAGGTCTTAGTGCAGAGTTGATGGAATGGGACCCAGTCCTGGGTCTCCTGCAGGAATTGGCTCAGAGTCTCCCTGCAGGACTGGTGAAATTGGACCCATTCCTGAGTCTCCTGCAGGAGGAGGCCCTGCATCTTCCTGGAGGGATGGTGGAATATGACAGAGATCTGGTTCTCCTGCAGGAATAGGCTCAAGGTCTCCCTACAAGGCTAGTGGAATTGGACACATTCCTGGATCCATTGCAAGTGAAGGCTTGGGGTTCTTCCTACACAGCTGGTGGAATGTGATTTGGCTCTGAGTCTCCTGCAGGAGTAGGCTCAGGGCCTCCTTGAAAGATTGGTGAAATGGGACACAGTGCTGTGTCTCCTGCAGTAGCAGGCTCAGGTTCTCCCTACAGTGTTGGTAAAATTGGACCTGGCTCCAATTCAACTGCATTAGCAGACTAAAGGTATACCTGCATGGCTGGTTTAGTGTGAAGGAACAGCAAGTCTTAATACATTGGCCCACTCCTGGTAAAAGTATAAACAGGGCTTGGTGCATGGTCTCTTGTATTGTCTGAAAAAGCCCCTTGAGATGTGTTGATTCTGATGACCTCTTCCAAGAACTTGAACACTTTTAGAATCTCTGCCAACTCATCTTGTTTAGACTGAAGGAATCTGCCTTTCATCAGTTCTTGGAATAGAGATCAACACAAAATGAAAGAGGGAAGAAAAAATTACCAATCTATCTATTAAGAAATCAGCTGAAGACATTAGAAAGTTCTCTTGCAATGCACTTGATTCTATTTTGGTGCATTTAGAATCATTTCTTTATTATCAACTTTGGCCATTTAAATTAGAATATATATTGTTGTAGGCCTAGTAGGGTTCATTATGATTGGACCCTCTGTGCTTCCTGTGTTGAGATAGCTGGTTCTATCTTTGGTTTAAGAAAATTTCAGTCTGATTTCTTCAAATATCTTTTCAAACCATTTGCCTTTCTTCTTTTCCATGTGGGTTCCCTATGAGTCATAGACTGGTATGTTTTCTCTTATCCCAGGTTTCAGTTGCATAGCTTGCATTGGTTTTCACTTGCTATTCTATGTCGTGTTCTGACTGAGTGATTGCGGTTATCCTGCTTTCGAAGTCACTTATTTGTTCCTCTGCATTATCTAGTCCGATTTGGACTGTTTTTAGCTTAGCTATTCTCACCATTGAGTTTTCTGATTCTATTTGGCTCATCTAAAGTGTTTCTCTTTCCATTTATACTAGCCTGCATTTGTATTCATAGACTCAAGATTTCCTTCAGTGTTTTTATGTCCTCCCTTTTCAAGTCATGTTCTAGTAAATTTTGGTGGTCTAAAACATTGCATGTTCTTTCAGGAGACTCCTGTCTTTTGAAAATTTTGAATGGTTCTTTTAATTTTATTATATCTCTCTATCACTATGGGTTAAGGATTATCAGTTATCTATTATAGACTTGAACAGCTTTTGTAAGTGAAATCATTTCTGTGCACATTTAGTATTAATGCTGTGAGGATTGTTTTTGGTATGTAATGATGCCATGCATTCCTTCTGTGTCTGTTGCCTGTTATATCTATGATTGCTAGTGTGGTTTTTGTTGTGGTGAATACAACCTATTCTAGTAAAGTTAGCAGAGTGTCATTTTGGTTAAATGCTTATCATAGCTCTGACAGTGCTGGGACTAGTAATTTTTGCTGGAATACAGGCTTCCAAATGGTTTCTGGCTGCCGGCTGGATATGTGGATAGGGAATGGTTCCAATACACTTTCATGAAAGTGCATTCGTCCTTACTATTGCCACGGAAAAGTCAAAATTTATAATGGGTTCCCTCAGGTTCTCTGCAAACAAAAACAAAAGTGGAAACAAATCTAATGATGTCACACATTAGAACCTGTTGAAGCGTGCAGTGCCACAGTTGGGTCCTTAGTGTAGTACTGGGTCAGCACCACAACTATTGTTGCATTAGCCTGTGGTAGTCAAGTCTGACGGAAAGGCTTCAAATTCACATATTGTTCAGCAGATCTCTGCTCCAAGAACTCTTGCAATAAGGCATTGGAACTCAAAGGCAAGCATGGGGCATTTCAAAAACCTCTGCTTTGGACAATAAGAAATTTCAATCCTGCCTATGAAAGTTGCAGATCCTTGGGCTATAGAATCTGATTTCAACAATAAATTGCCCTGGATTCTAGAAACTAGATGAAGATGCCTCTGAATGAGACCCATTTCTCCTTTATGGAGAAAATGAGCAATTATACCGTGGATGTGGAAAGACTGTGACTAAGGCCCTGGGTTACTATGCTAATCCACAACACATATGCCAGCAGATTTAATATTAAGAGAGGACCCAGGCAGATCTGTTCTCTAGATAGTACCAACCACAGCCCAAAACAATCTCCAAACCCCTGGGAATAAATTTGTGACATCAGCCACAGCCCTAACACACAGATTCCACAGGCACTCCTAGCTCAAAATTAACAGGTGGAGTATTGGTCTGGGAATGAATTGCAGAGAAATTTTGTGATTATTGCTTTCAGATATGTCAACCAAACGTCCACTATGCACTCTTTTAACCCTCAGCACTTTGTCTTCCAGCTCAAATGACCTGTCCACTTTAGAGTGTGCATTCCAGTAAAACACAGTTTCCCCTTTACTGCTCCCTCACCAAAGGTCAGGTCCTGCACTGATTTCCATTCTCTAATTTGCCTTCTACTCTTTCCAGGTTATGTGAGAATTTTCTGACTTTTGAAGTAAGAGATGTTTGGGCATTTTTCAGCAGGGTTCCTGAGTCAAGGGCTGGGAGAGTGTATGTTTATCTTGCTGTATACTTGGGAGAGAGTGAGCGAAGTTTGCACTGGTACTCTGCCAGTTTGGCATGGATAAATTAACACAATTTAGTCATAACTCACAGACACTTGATTCTTGTTTAGCTATTTTTCTGTATATCAGTTGTGGGAGGATGTGTCCGAAAACTCCAGGTCTGACAATGTGTTCATACCTCATTGCAGACTTTCAAATAATAAACAGAATTAAATTACATACATGGGAAATGTATCAAAATAAATACAGTTTTAGAAACATACTATATCTAACTATAAGACAGAGTTGCCAAATTTAGGTACCAGCTTGAAATATCCAAATAAGAAAAATGCACAGAAAATATAAATTAGCAGCCAAAAGTCATGAAGGAGGCAGGTCAACAGTTTTCTCTTGGTGCTTCCAGCACTAACAGAAACAATGAAATAATTCTTAGAACCATTAACAACCACAACCCTAGGTTTCCATTGTGCATGTGGTGCCCTTTCCTAATAATGACACATACTGGTCAATGTTGGCGATTCAAGGGGAAAAATTATTATTTAGGAAACCACAAAGAAACCCAAACAATGTATTTTTACATAGGCTTGGTTTCAATAGCACTTAGAGATATTATAGATATGAGAACACTGCCGCAGCTTTGCTAGGCTATTGACAATCATGTGCTCTTCTATCAAAGATGAGAATGTTTAATCGACTAATTATGTTGAGAAAAGCAATTTAACCCAAAAAATACAGCAATCACATTATATCCTGCTCCTGGGACTTGACAAAAGGGAAAAGACGGTCCACAAAAGAAGTGTCACTACATATCTATCCCAACAATTACACTTCATTTCAATAACTGAATTATAATAGTTACAAATACTGTTTTGAAAAAATGAGGATAAATAAATATCCAAATTCAGGCAAAAAATTCACTCACTTACAAAACTCCCTTCACACCAAAGTAGACATAAGCCCAGCATTTGCTGAATCTAGGGGAAGATCATCATTTCAAGGTGTGAGCGAAGAATTCAATACCAATCTATTTTAGTCGAGAGTAGTTGACAATGGAGGAGTTCACTGTTGTGCACAGAATGTGAAGGAGGAGAAACTCTGATACAAGGAGGGGCTTGCTCAGCTCCTACTGGCTTCATTGCAACTCAAGTGCTGATTCTTTAAAATGGATACATGAGGGGAGGGGAGGGAAGAGCAAGTGCTTGGTACCAAGGGCCAACCCTGGGAAAAGGCTTACCTGTGCTTCGTGCTTGGTCGTCTGAGTGGTTTATAAATGCCCCTTGGGACGTGTGGATTCTCACGACCTCTTCCAAGAACATGAGCGCTTTTATCATCTCTGCCATCTCTTCTCTTTTAGACGTCAGTAATCTTGGACCCGTTCTTGGAGCAGAGAATTGAGTACCTTCCTAAAGTGCACGTTGACACTCCATATGTTTCTGCCAGTATCAGCGAGGTTCAATATGTCTCATGAATGTCTTTTGAGCCTGGTATTCTCAACAGAAGTCTCCATGCCAGTATTCTCCATTGTAGCAGAACAACTCTCATCAATGTGTTCGCATCTCACCTCAATTTGTGCAGCCAGCTTTTCTGCCAACTTCCTTCATGTCTCCTATAAAGTCAAATTCTAAAGGACAGGGCAAGTCTGAAAGTACCTCGGAGCCTCACCTGTAAGCTGATGACAGGCAGATCTTCCACTATCTGCCCTTTCAGATTCTGGAAACTGACCTGTGAACTCAGGCCATTGCGCAGCACGAGTATCTCGAACTTACACAGATTCCAGAAAAAGAGACTTAAGCCAAGCTCCATAGAGGGCGGTACCGCCTCCATGACACTGATCCACCCACAGAATTCTGCCCAGTTACCTTGGATCCACCAGCCATAACAATCCTGGCAGAAGACACCAAGATTCCACCTGGAATCCAACCGGTAACTGCCATCCCCAATGGTTGCTGCATCTTGTCAGTGTTGGGGGAGGGGCTGCATCAGACGAGAGGTTCCAAAGGTAAATGTGATTCTCTCCATTAGCGTCCCATGATCAGTTTTTTCTTCCCTCTATCCTTTTGTACAGATCTGTATACACAGTACAAACGGAGGGAATTCTGTCCATGTTGTTTATGGTTTCACACGTCTTTAAACTTTCTAACTGTTAACATTACACAAAGACCCACTATAAGAATCTTTTGTTTGTGTAATATCCATTCACCCACAATGCATATCCGTCTGTTGCTTTTCTGCTGAAATACACACTCTCTCAGAACATGGATCCATTTGTTTCATGGGGGCTGAAATTCCTAGAAGTGAAACCAATCCCAATGTGCACTTTCCTGTCTGTCTCTTTTGCTCTTAGTACAGTTTTGCAGAGCTACTTGTCTTTGTTATAGGTGTATGCCATTTATTCTCTACGTAGGGTTGAATATGCCATTCATTGATCCTGTTGGAAGACTTGTAAACCTATATCACGGACTATGACTCCATCTTATTCAAAATCGGCATTTGGGTTAGGTCACGATATGCTCTTTTGAATCAATATTTATGAATATTAATGCACACGTCTGTGTTCTGAATACATGTGTGTTGATTACATGCAAGCCTCGATACTGGGTCAATGCAGGCTGAATCATCCTTGACATCACTTTGAGTAATTTATTTTGAATTATCATGTTTCCTTTGGATAGATGTCAGCCAACTGTACACTTTTTGTGTTTATTTGTTTGATTGTTTGTTTGCTTGTTGTTTGTTTTGCAAACACATTACGCCATGAATCTCTCCGTTTGCTTCAGAGAGTTATGTAAGCTGATTTACTTAGTATAGTGCTGAAAATCACCTATGATTTCCTGCTCCCCACTTCCATCTTCAGGATTTTGATTTCCTCATTGCCTTTTTGTTTATTCTTTGAAACTCATTTCTCTTCTTGCATTTCCAATAATGGTTTTCTTATTTACATTTCTACTTGCTACTTTTCGATTCAGGGTGGAATTCTCAATCTTCCTTTAAGGATAAGTTCCTAACTGCTGAATTCTTCTAAGTTTTGCCGGTCTGTGAAATTATCTAGATCTGCCTTTAATAGGAATGGCAGTCTTGTAGCATAGGCTACCATAGATTGCAGCTTTTTCTTATTCAGGATTTGGTCTATGTCCTGTCACTCCTTCTATCCTGCAATATTCCTCTCGAAATATAAGCTGAAACCCCTCTGGAGGTAGTGTTGTGACTAAGTTGTTTTCCTCTAGATGCATTTAAAATCACTCGGTTGATCATGAACTTTGTTGATTTGAATAATACTGCTGAATGTAGGTGTATTGGGTTTCCAACTCCTTTGGTATGTGTACTTTCTGATTTCGTATACCTCATTCTTTCTTGTCTTTCAGCAAGTTACAGTCTGATTTTTCTACAAATATCTTTTCAGACTTTTTTTTGTTAATCTTGCTTTTCCATCTGGGACTCTTACGAATCTTACTCTTTCATGCTTTGTCTTACCCCAGGCTTCAACAGCAATGTTTGCATTGGGTTGCACTTCTTTTTCTATGTCTTCTTCTGATCGAGGGATTTCTGTTCCCCTGTCTTCACAGTCTTTCACGAGTCCGTCTGCATTATCAAGTCTGCTTTGGACTGACTTTAGCCCTGATATTATCTCATCCTTGAGTTTTCTGATATTATTTGGCTCGTTTTTAGAGTTTCTCTTCCCCTTTCCTGGATAACTGCCTTTTGTGATTCTGAGACACTGTTGTACTTCATGTTTTCCTCACCTCAGTTTTCAATACATGCTCTGGTAGCGTTTTGCAGTCTAGATGTTTGAAAGCTTATTTTTTGGGCCTTCAAACTCTTTGGAACTGAAAATGGTACTTCCTGTTTCTTTTACTAAACTTCTTTATCTCTACTGGTCAAGTAATATCATATATCTAATATAGATTTATAGGGCTTTGTTAAGTGAAAATTTTAGACCATTGTGTGTACAAAGTTCCATGATATTTCTGTGAGGGCAATTTTCCCTAGGCATTGAAGCCATGTCCTGTTCCTGTGTGTGTTGTCTGGTATATCTCTAGTTGCTGGTGTTGCCTTTGTTGTGATGAGCACACCATATTATTTCAATTAGTAAAACTTCGTTTTATTGCACTTACCTCACAATTCTGAAAGTGCAGAGTACACTTCCTGTTCTGGAAATGAAGCTTAAAGGTTTTCAGCACGGCATTCTGCTGTACGTCATATTGGAGTCTTTCCAAAACAGCAAACTGAGAGTGTGCTTGTGCTTTCTATTGCCATGGGAATGTCCCAACGTTACCAGTTCTTCCCAGAGCTCCTCTGTCTACAGAAACACCAGTGGAAACATATGTATGGATGCCATAAATCAGGGCTTGCTTGAATGATCCCGCAGACCGATCTTTCTGTCCTCTGTGCAGTACCATGTCAGTGCCATACAAAATGTAGCATCTGCATTTGGGAGATAATGCTGAAGGAAATGCTTCAACTTCTCACGTTGTGGACTTTGACCACTCTTCCTTGATCCCTCATCCTTGGGTCATGGGTGCATGAATGCAACCACAGAGCTGTACCGAATTCTCTTCCTCAAACCAATCCATTATCCCTGTCCAGGTTATGACTGTAGCAGATCCTAAAGGTTTTAATACTGATTTCAAGCCCAAGGGCCACTGAATCCCTCAGATCAGTTGCACGACATCTCTGATTGAGCCCCACACATGCTCTATTGGCAAAATGCCAAATTGATCCTGGGCCTGCAAAATGCAGTGGATGTGGCCATGGCACATATCGAAAATCTCAACCTCACACGCCAATGTGGTTGCTTTCTTAATGGGGTAACAGGTCGGTTTGCTCTCTTGATAGAACCCACCACAACCCACAATGCACTCCAGATCCCTGAGACTCAGCGTGTGCCATTATCTGTAGCTCTATACCTCATTTTCCGCTGCCTCTGCTGGCTCAAATTTGGCAGATCGGATCTTTGTCTCAGAATCAATTGTGGGGATATTTTGTGCTGATTTCTATGAGTTATGTCAGCCAAGCACCTGTTGTGCACTCTTCTAACACTCAGCGCATTACCTACAATCCCATCTGTGCTGTCCGCTTGAGAGTGTGTGTCCAAGTAAAACAGAGTTTCACCTTTGCTGCTCCATCAGCAGAGGTCAGATCCTGCACAGATTTCCATTCTCTACTTTGCCTTCTCCTGCTTCCAGGTTTTCTGAGGCCTCATCCTGTCTTTGGAAGTAACAGACCACACTTCGGAAAGTGTCCTGTGCCAAGGGCTGGGTGAGTGGATGTTTACATTGCTGTGTACATGAGTGGGAGTGAGCGCAGGTTGCACTGGTTCTCTGCCAACTGGGCATCGGTAAATCAACACTTTACAGATATAATTCACAGAATTGTGATGTTTGTTTAGCTCTGTTTAATATGCAGCCATGGTGGGAGGGTTTGTCCGTAGCCTCCAATTTTCACATTGTGTTGATAACTCAGTTGCAGTTTTTAAGAAGGTTAATAGAATTGATTTACATGTTTTGGGATTTATAAGAAAATGAAGGTAGATTTTGAAACATACTAAATCCACCTAGATGCCAGACCTGTCAATTTTGTAACATTGTGTCAACTATAAGAAAAATATAGACAGTTATAAAGTAAAATCACTGTCCAATAATTTGAAGGGGATATGTCAACTCTTTACTGTTGAAGCCTCCAACACCAACCGGAACCATGAAGTACCTATTGGAACCACGAAATAACCGAGAACCTGGGTTTCCCTTGTGCATGTGGTTCCCTTTACTCACAATGACACATACTGGCCAATGTTGGCATTTCAAGGGGTAACATTCCTCTTTAGGAATATACAAGAAAAACCAAACAAAATTATACATTTAGGCTTGATTCCAAAGCACCTAGAGGCATTTTAGCTATGAGAACCCTGCTGCAGCTCTGCTAGGCAATTGAGAACCAATTGTTCTTCTATCATTGATGAGAACGCTTAATCATCCGATCATATTGGGTAAATAAATTTCACACAACCAAGTGTGCACCCCCATGATATCGTGCACCCGGGGCTTGTCTGAAGGGAAAGACGCCCCACATAACCTGTGTCTTTAATGTCTTTCACGACTTTTACAGTTCAGTTCACTATCTGACTTATAATATTTGACTATACTGTCTTGAAATACTGAGGCCTAATACATATTTAACTTCAGTCAAATATTCCCCTCACCTACCACACTCCCTTCACCCGAAAAAGACTTAACCACAGCATTTGCTGAATCTACGGGAAGGTCATCATTTCTTTGTGTGAGCTGAGTATTAAATTCCTATCTATTTTAGTCGAGAGTATTTGACCTTTAAGGAATTCACCATTCTTCACAGAGTGTGAAGTTGGAGGAACTCTGATTCTAGGAGGGGCTTGCTCTTCTCCTACTGGCTTCATTGCAGCTCAGGATCTGATTCTTTAAAATGGATGACTGAGTGGAGGGGTGGGAAGTGCAAGTGCCTGATAGCTATGCCCAAACCTGGGAAAAGGCTTACCTGGGCTTGGTGCATTTTGGTCTGAATGGTTTGTAAATGCCCCTTGGGACCTGTGGATTCTCGTGACCTCTTCCAAGAACATGAGCGCTTTTATCATCTCCGCCATCTCTTCTCTTATAGACGTCAGGAATCTTGGACCCGTTCTTGAAGCAGGGAATTGAGTAACTTTCTCAAGTGCACGTTGACACTCCGTATATTTCTACCAGTATCACCGAGGTTCAGTAGGTCTCATGAAAGAATTTCGAGCCTAGAATTCTCTAGAGAAGCCTCCATGCCGGCATTCTCCATTGTAGCAGAACAACTCTCATCAATATGTTCGCATCTCAGCTCAATCCATCCAGCCAACTTTTCTGCCAGGTTCTCTTCGTGTCTCCCATAAAGTCGACTTCAACAGGACTGGGCAAGTCTGGAAGTAACTCTGAGCCTCACTATTATGCTGATGACAGGCAGATCTTCCACTGTCTGCCCTTTCAGATTCTGGAAACTCACCCGTGAACTCAGGTCTTTGGGCAGCAGCAGTAACTCGAACTTGCACAGCTTCCCGAGCAAAAGACCAAAGCCAAGCTCCACAGAGGGCGGCAGACCGTCCATCACACTTATCCACCCACAGAATTCTGCCCAGGTACCCTGGTTCCATCAGCCACAACAAGCCTCGCAGTACACAGCAACATTTCTTCTGGAATTCCATCTGGTAACTGCCATCCCCAATGGTTGCTGCATTATTTCAGTGTTGGGGGAGGGGCTGCATTAGACTAGAATTTCCTAAGGGAAATGTGATTCAATCCACTGGCGTCCAATCGTCCTTTTTTCTTCCCGCTTTCCTTTGGTCCAGACTGTATACAGAGTACAAACGGAGGGAAGTGTGTCCATTTTTAGTTTATGTTTTCACACGTCTTGATACTTTATAACAGTTCACATTACACGGAGACCCACTAAAGTCAAGTCATGTTTGTGTAATATCCATTCACCCAGAATACATATCCGTCTGTTGCTTTCTGCTGAAATATCCACACTCTCAGAACATGGATCCATTTGTTTCATGGGGGCTGAAATTCCTCGAAGTGAAACCAATCCCAATGTGCCCTTTGTAGTCTGTCTCTTTTGCTCTTAGTACAGTTTGGCAGAGCTACTTGTCTTTGCTATAGGCTTATGCCGTTTCTTCTCTACGTAGGGTAGAATATGACATTTGTTCATCCTGTTGGAAGACTTGTAAGTGTATATCACGTTCTATGAACCAATCATATTCAAAACCGTCATTTGGTTTGGGTCACGATATGCACTTTTGAATCAATATTTATGAATATGAATGCACGCATCTGTTTTCCGAATACAAGTGTGTTGAGTACATGCTAGCCGCCATACTGGGTCGATGCGTGCTGAATGATCCTTGACATCACTTTGAGTATTTTGTATCGAATAATCATGGTTCTTTGGTATATGTCAGCCAACTGTAACCTTTTGGTGTTTGTTTGTTTGATTGTTTGTTTGTTTTGCAAACACATTAGGCCATGCATCTCTCCTTTTGCTTCAGACAGACAATAATATAAGCTGATTCACTTAAGATAGTGCTTAAAATCAACTATGATTTCCTGCTACCCTCTCCCATCTTTAGGATTTTGATGTCCTCCTTGCCTTCTTCTTGTTTCTTCTTTGCAACTCATGCTCTTCTTGCATTTCCAATAGTGGTTTTCTTATTTCCATTTCATCTTGCTACATTTCTACTCAGGGAAGGATTCTCAACTTGTGTTTTAGGATCAGTTTCAAACTGCTGAATTCTTTTAAGATTTGCTGGTCAGTGAAATTCCCTAGCTCTGCCGTTCTTAGAAACGGCGGTCATTTGTCATTGGTTACCGTAGATTGCAGCTTTTTCTCATTGAAGGTATGGCCTATGTCCTGGCACTCCTCCCTGTCCAGCAAAATTTCTGCCGAGATATGAGCTGAAACCCCACTGGAGGTTCTATTGTGACTAAGTTGCTTTCCTCGAGGTGCATTTTAGATCACTGGGATGATCATGAACTTTGTTTATTTGAATTCTACAGCTGCTTGTTGGTGTATTGGGATTTCACCTCCTTTGGATGCTGTGTACTTCCTGAATTCATATAGATGATCCTTTCTTGGCTTTCAGCATGTTTCATTGTGATTCTTCTACAAACACCTTTTCAGAATTTTTTATTTTATCTCTTGCTTTTCATTTTGGGACTCTTATGAATCCTATTCTTTCATGCTTTGTCTTACACCAGGATTCAACAGTGATGTTTGCGTTGGTTTGCACTTGCTTTTCTATGTCTTTATCTGATCGAGGGATTTCTGTTCCCCTGTCTTCACAGTCATTCACGAGTCCCTCTGCATTATCTAGTCTGCTTAGGACTGACTTTAGCCCAGTTATTATCTCATCCATTGAGTTTTCTGATATTATTTGGTTCTTCTCTAGAGTTTCCCTTCCCCTTTTCTGGTATTCTGACTTTTGTGATTCTGAGAATCTGTTGTACTACAGTGTTTTGCTCACCTCCGTTTTCAAAGCTTGCTCTGGTAGAGTTTTGCATCTAGTTGCTTGAAAGATTATTGTTTGGGCCTTCAATCTCTTTGGAACTGAAATGGTACTTCCTGTTTCTTTTACTATATTTCTTTTACTATCTTGGTCAAGTACAATCAGGTATTTAATATAGACTTATAAGGCTTGGTTAAGTGAAAAATTTAGACTCTTTGGTGTACGCAATTCCATAATATTTCTGTGAGGACAAATTTCCCTAGACATTGAGGCCATGCCCTGTTCCTGTGTGTGTTTTCTTGTATATCTCTTATTGATGGTGATGCATTTGTTGTGATGAACACACCATACTGTTTCAGTTAGTAGAACTTCATTTTTATTACACTAATCTCACAATTCTGAAAGGGCACAGGGCACTTCCTCTAGTGGAAATGAAGCTTCTATAGGTTTTCAGCTCTGCATTCTTCTGTATGTCATTTTGAAGTGTCTCCAAAACAGCCAACATAGAGTGCGCTTGTACTTTCTACTGCCATGGGAATGTCCCAATGTTACCAGTTCTTCCCAAAGCTTCTCTGTCTACAGAAACACCAGTGGAAGCATATGTATGGATGTCACACATCAGGGCCTGCTGGGCTGATCCCGCAGACCGACCTATGTGTCCTCGGTGCAGTACCCTGTCAGTGCCGTCCAAAATGTAGCATCTGCATTTGGGTGATAATGCTGTAAGAAATGCTTCATCTTCTCATGCTGTGGACTTTGACCACTCTTCCTATTTCTCCCATCCTTGAGTAATGTGTTCATGAAGGCAACCACAGAGCTGTTCCACATCGTCTGCCTCAAACCAGACTGTAATCCAAATCCAGGTTATGAATGTAGCAGATCCTAAATCTTTTAATACTGATTTCAAACCCAACGCCCCCTGGAACCCTCTGTCCAGATGCATGATACCTCTGATTGAGCTCCACACGTGCTCTATTGGCAAAATGTCAAATTGGACGCTGGTCCTGCAGATGCAGTGGATGTGGCCATATGACATATCAAAAAACTCAACCTAATGCGCCAGTGCGGTTGCTGTCTCACTGAGGTCACAGTTCCCTTTGCTCTCTTGAAAGTACCCACCAAAACCCACAACGCACTCTAGATCCCTGAGTTCTGCGAGAGCCATCATCCATAGCCCTATCCCTCTTTTTCCACTGCCTCTGCTAGGTCAGATTTGGCAGCTCGGATCTTGGTCTCAGATTCAATTTTGGGGATATTTTGAGCTTATTTCTTTGAGTTCTGTCAGCCAAGCATCTGCTGTGCACTCTTCTAACACTCAGTGCATCACATTCAATCCCATGCCTGCTGCCCGCTTGAGAGTGTGCTTCCAAGGAAAACAGAGTTTCACCTTTGATGCTCCAATACCAGAGGTCAGATCCTGCACTGGTTTCCATTCTCTACTTTGCCTTTTCCTGCTTCCGGTTTTTCTGAGGCCTCATCCTGTCTTTGGAAGTAACAGAACACTCTTAGGCAAGTGTCCTGTGCCAAGGGCTGGGTGAGTGTGTGTTTACAATGTTTTGTTTATGGTAGGTAGTGAGAGCAGTTTGCACTGGTTCTCTTCCTGCTGGGCATCGACAAATCAACACTTTTCACAAATAATTCACAGAAATAGGATATTTGATTCGCTCCGATTTCTTTACAGCCATCGTCGGTGGGATTTTCTGAAGACTCCAGCTTTGACCTTATGTTGATAAGGCAGGTGCAGCCTTTCAGAAAGTTAACAGTATCGATTAACATGTTTTGGGATTTATATGAAGGTGAAGTTAGATTTTGAAAATTACCAAATCAACCTAGAAGCCACACGACAGTTTCTGTAAGATTTTGTCAGATATAAGGGATAAACAGACAGTCTCAAAGTAAAATAACAGCCCAAAACTTTGAAGGGGACATGCCAACTCTTTTCTCTTGAAGCCTCCAACAACACAGGAAACAATGAAATAACTATTGGAACCATGAAATAACCCCCATCCTCTGTTTCACTTGTGCACCTGGTGCCCTTTAATCCCAATGACACATACTAAGCAATGTTGGCATTTCAAGGGGTAACATTCCTCTCTAGGAATATACAAGAAAATCTAAACAGAATATATATATTTAAGGTTGATTTCAAAAGCACCTAGAGGCATTTAACTATGAGAAGCCTGCTGCAGCTATGCTAGGCTATTAAGGACCAGGTGCTATTCTATCAGTGCTGAGAAGGCTTAATCATCCGATCATGTTGGGCAAAGAAATTTAACACAACCAAGTCTGCACCTCCAAGATATCGTGCACCCGGGGCTTGACGGAAGTGAATGACTGTCCACATAACATGTGTCTTTAATGTGTTTGGCGATTTTACAGTTCAGTTCACTATCTGACTTCTAATATTTTCCTGTACTGTCTTGAAAAACTGAGGCCTAATACATATTCAAGTTCATTCAAAGATTCCCCTCACTTCCCACACTCTTTTCAGCCCAAAGTATAGATAACCCCAGCATTTCCTTAATCTAAGGGAAGGTCATCATTTCTTTGTGTGAGCTAATTATTCAATTCCTATCTATTTCACTCGAGAGTATTTGACCTTTAAGGAGTTCACAGTTGTTCACCGAGTGTGAAGCAGGTGGTACTCTGATTCTAGTAGGGGCTTGATCTACTCCTACTGGATTCATTGCAGCTCAGGTTCTGATCCATTGAAATGGATGCCTGAGTGGAGTGGAGGGAAGAGCATGTGATTGATAGCTAGGCACATATGTGGGAATAGGCTTTCCTGGGCTTGGTGCATTTTGGTCTGAATGATTCGTAAATGCCCCTTGGGATGTGTGGATTCTCACGACCTCTTCCAAGAACATGAGCGCTTTTATCATCTCTGCCATCTCTTCTCTTTTAGACGTCAGGAATCTTGGACTCGTTCTTGGAGCAGATAATCGAGTAACTTTCTCAAGGGCACGTTGACTCTCCGTATGTTTCAGCCAGTATCAGCGAGGTTCAGTAGGTCTCATGACTGTCTTTCGAGCCTGGTATGCTCTAGAAATGTCTCCATGCAGATATTCTCCACTGTAGCAGAACAACTTTCATCAATGTATTCGCACATCTCCTCAATCCATGCAGCCAGTTTTACTGCAAGCTTCTCTTCGTGTCTACCATAAAGTCGACGTCAACAGGACTGGGCAAGTCTGAAAATACCTCGGAGCATCACCAGTAAGCTGATGACAGGCAGATCTTCCACTGTCTGCCCTTTCAGATTCTGGAAACTGACCCGTGAACTCAGGTCTCTGGGCAGCAGCAGTATCTCGAACTTAAACAGCTTCCCGTACAAAAGACCTAAGCCAATCTCCACATAGGGCAGCAGACACACCATCAAACTGATCCACCCACAGGATTCTGCATATTTACCTTGGATCCACCAGCCACAACACGCCTCGTGATACACACCATTATTCCACCTGGAATCCAACCGGTAATTGCCATCCCCAGTGGTTGATGCATCAAGTCCGTGTTGGGGGTGATGCTGCATTAGACGAGAGTTTCCTAAGGGAAATGTGATTCTATCCAGAAGGGTCCCATGGTACTTTCCTCTTCCCTCTTTCCTTTTCTTCAGATCTGTATACACAGTACAAACGGAGGGAAGTGTGTCCATGATCAGTTTATGGATTCACACCTATTATACTTTCTAACAGTTCACAGTACACGGAGACCCACTCAAGGAAAATCATGTTTGTGTAATATCCATCCACCCAGATTACATATCCGTCTGCTGCTTTCTGCTGAAACACCCACACTCTCAGAACATGGATCCATTTGTTTCATGGGGGCTGAAATTCCTAGAAATGAAACCAATCCCTACGTGCACTTTCCTATCTGTCTCTTTTGCTCTTAGATCAGTTTTGCAGAGCTACTTGTCTTTGTTATAGGCTTATGCCTTTTCTTCTCTTCGTAGAGTAGAATAAGGCATTCGTTCATCCTGTTGGAAGACTTGTAAGTCTATATCCCGTTCTCTGACCCACTCTTATTCAAAACCGTCATTTGGGTTGGCTCAAGATATGCACTTCTGGATCAGTATCTATGAATAGTAATGCACGCGTCTGTTTTTGGAATACAAGTGTCTTGATTACATGCTAAAAACGAAAATAGTTCGATGCGTGCTGAAGGATCCTTGACATCATTTTCAGTATTTTGTCTTGAATAATCATGGTTGTTTGGTATATGTCAGCCAACTGTAAACATTTGGTGTTTGTTTGTTTGTCTGATTGTTTGTTTCGCAAACACATTAGGCCATGCATCTCTCCTTTTGCTTCAGACAGTCATGTAAGCTGATTCACTTAAGATAGTGCTTAAAATCACCTATGATTTCCTGCTACCCTCTCCCATCTTTAGGTTTTTGATGTCCTCCTTGCCTTCTTCTTCTTACTTCTTTGCAACTCAGGGTCTTCTTGCATTTGCAATAATGGTTTTGTTATTTCCATTTCATCTTGCTACTTTTCTACTTAGGGTAGGATTCTCAATTTTTGTTTTAGGATCAGTCTCAAACTGCTGAATTCTTTTAAGGTTTGCCTGTCAGTGAAATTCCCTAGATCTGCCGTTGTTATAAACGGCGGTCATTTGGCATAGGCTACCCTAGATTGCAGCTGTTTCTCATTCAGGGTATGGTCTATGTCCTGGCACTCCTCCCCGTGCTGCAAAATTTCTCCCGAGGTATCAGCTGAAACCCCTCTGGAGGTTCTTTTGTGACTAAGTTGCTTTCCTCGAGGTGCATTTTACATCACTGGGATGATCACGAAATTTGTTTATTTGAATTCTACAGCTGATTGTTTGTCTATTGGTATTCCACCTCTTTTGGACGCTGTGTACATCCTGAATTCGTATAGATGATAGTTTCTTGGCTTTCAGAAAGTTTCATTCTGATTTTTCTACAAAATCCTTTTCAGAATTTATTATTTTATCACATGCTTTTCCATTTGGGAATCCTATGAGTCCTATACTTACCTGCCTTGTCTTCACCCAGGATTCAACAGTGATGTTAGCGTTGGTTTGCACTTGCTTTTCTGTGTCTTCTTCTGATCGAGGGATTTCTGTTCCCCTGTCCTCACAGTCATTCACGAGTCCCTCTGCATTATGTAGTCTGCTTAGGATTGACTTTAGCCCAGTTTTTATCTCATCCATTGGGTTTTCAGTTACTATTGGTTTCATGTTTAGAGTTTCTCTTCCCCTTTTCTGGTATTCTGCCTTTTGTGATTCTGAGGCACTGTGTTTCATCAGTGTTTTCCTCACCTCCATTTTCAGAGCATGCTCTGTTTTCGTTTTGCCTTCTAGCTGTTTGAAAGCTTATTTTTTGGGCCTTCAATCTCTTTGGAACTGAAAATGGTATTTCCTGTTCCTTTTACTATATTTCTTTTACTATCTTGGTCAAGTACAATCAGGTATTTATTATAGACTTATAAGGCTTGGTTAAGTGCAAACTTTAGACTCTTTGGTGTACACAATTCCATGGTATTTCTGTGAGGATAATTTTCCCTAGACCTTGATGCCATTCCCTCTTCCTGTGTGTGTTGTCTGGTATATCTCTAAATCCTGGTGTTGCCTTTGTTGTGATGAACACACCATACAGCTTCAGTTATTAGAACCTCATATTTATTACATTAATCTCACAATTCTGAAAGTGCTCAGGGCACTTCCCCTAGTAGAAATGAAGCTTCTATAGGTTTTCAGCTCTGCATTCTTCTGTATGTCATTTTGAAGTGTCTGCAAAACAGCCAACGTAGAGTGCGCTTGTAGGTTCTACTGCCACGGGAATGTCCCAATGTTACCAGTTCTTCCCAGAGCTTCTCTGTCTACAGAAACACCAGTGGAAGCATATGTATGGATGTCATACTTCAGGGCCTGCTGGGATTATCCCGCAGACAGACCTATGTGTCCTCGGTTCAGTACCCTGTCAATGCCGTCCAAAATGTAGCATCTGCATTTGGGTGATAATGCTGTAAAAATGCTTCATCTTCTCATGCTGTGGACTTTGACCTCTCTTCTTAATTCTCTCATTCTTGAGTTATGGGTTCACGAAGGCAACCACAGAGCTGTGCCACATCCTCTGCCACAAAACAGGTTGTAATCCCAACCCAGGTTATGAATGTAGCAGATCCTAAATATTTTAATACTGATTTCAAACTCAACACCACCTGGAACCCTCAGTCCAGATGCATGATACCTCTGATTGAGCCCCACACGTGCTCTATTTGCAATATGTCAAATTGGACCCTGGTCCTGCAGATGTAGTGGATGTGGCCATAGGACATATCGATAATCTCAACCTCACGCGCCAGTGCGGTTGCTGTCTCACTGAGGTCACAGTTCCCTTTGCTCTCTTGAAAGTACCCACCAAAACCCACAACGCACTCTAGATCCCTGAGTTGTGCGAGAGCCATCATCCGTAGCCTTACCCCGCTTTTTCCGCTGCCTCTGCTAGCTCAGAATTGGCAGCTCGGATCTTGGTCTCAGATTCAATTGTGGGGATATTTTGAGCTGATTTCTTAGAGTTCTGTCAGCCAATCATCTGCTGTGCATTCTGCTAATACTCAGCGCATCACCTTCAATCCCATCCCTACTGCCAGCTTGAGAGTGGGCTTCCAAGTAAAACAGAGTTTCACCTTTGTTTCTCCATTACCAGAGGTCAGATCCTGCACTGGTTTCCATTTTCTTCTTTGCCTTTTCCTGCTTCCGGTTTTTCTGAGGCCTCATCCTGTCTTTGGAAGTAACAGACCACTCTTCGGAAAGTGTCCTTGCCAAGGGCTGGGTGAGTGTGTGTTTACAATGTTTTGTGTATGGTAGCTAGTGAGAGCAGTTTGCACTTGTTCACTTCCTACTGGGCATCGACAAATCAACAATTTTCACAAATAATTCACAGAAATTGGATATTTGTGTTGCTCCGTTTTTTTACAGCCATCGTCGGAGGGTTTTTCCGAAGAGTCCATGTTTGACCTTATGTTGACAAGGCAGTTGCAGGCTTTAAGAAAGTTAACAGTATCAATTTACATGTTTTGGGATTTATATGAAAGTGAATTTAGTGTTTGAAAATTACCAAATCAACCTAGAATCCAGACTTGAAAATTTCTGTAAGATTTTGTCAGCTCTAAAGAAAAACAGAGAGTCTCAATGTAACATAGCAGTCCAATATTTGAAGGGGACATGGCAACTCTTTTCTCTTGAAGCCTCCAACAACAAAAGGAAGAATGAAATAACTATTGGAACCATGAAATATCCCCCATTCTGGGTTTCCCTTGTGCACCTGGTGCCCTTTACTCCCAATGACACATACTAGGCAATGTTGGCATTTCAAGGGGTAACATTCCTCTCTAGGAATATACAAGAAAATCTAAACAGAATATATATATTTTGGCTTGATTCCAAAGCACCTAGAGGAATTTAACTATGAGAAACCTGCTGCAGCTATGCTAGGCTATTGAGAACCAGGTGCTCTTCTATCAGTGCTAAGAAGGCTTAATCATCCGATCATGTTGGGGAAAGCAATTTAACACAACCAAGTCTGCACCTCCAAGATATATTGCACCGGGGGCTTGACTGAAGTGAATGACTGTCCACATAACCAGTGTCTTTAACGTGTTTGGTGAGTTTTACTGTTGAGTTCACTATCTGATTTGTAATATTTTCCTATATTGTCTAGAAAAACTGAGGACTAATACATATACAAGTTCATTCAAATATTCCCTTCACTTCCCACACTCCTTTCAGCCCAAAGAATACATAACCCCAGCATTTCCTGAATCTAGGGGAAGGTCATCATTTCTTTGTGTGATCTAAGTATTGAATTCCTATCTATTTTATTCGAGAGTATTTGACTTTTTAGGAGTTCACTGTTCACCGAATGTGAAGGAGGAGGAACTCAGATTCTAGAAGGGGCTTGCTCTCCTCCTAATGGACTCATTGCAGCTCAGGTTCTGATCCTTTGAAATGGATGCCTGAGTGGAGTGGAGGGAAGAGCATGTGATTGATAGCTAGGAACAAGCGTGGGAATAGGCTTACCTGGCCTTGGTGCATTTTGGTCTGAATGATAATAAATGCCCCTTGGGATGTTTGGATTCTCACGATCTCTTCCAAGAACATGAGCGCTTTTATCATCTCTGCCATCTCTTCTCTTTTAGACGTGAGGAATCTTGGACCCGTTCTTGGAGCTGAGAATCGAGTTACTTTCTCAAGGGCACGTTGACTCTCCTTATGTTTCTGCCAGTATCAGCGAGGTTCAGTAGGTCTCATGACTGTCTTTCGAGCCAGGAATACTCTAGAGATGTCTCCATGCCGATATTCTCCACTGTAGCAGAACAACTTTTATCAATGTGTTCGCACATCTCTTAAATACATGCAGCCAGTTTTTCTACCAGCTTCTATTCATGTCTCACATAAAGTCGACGTCAACAGGACTGGGCAAGTCTGAAAATACCTCGGAGCCTCACCAGTAAGCTGATGACAGGCAGATCTTCCACTTTCTGCCCTTTCAGATTCTGGAAATTGACCCGTGAACTCAGGTCTTTGTGCAGCAGCAGTATCTTGAACTTACACAGCTTCACGAAAAAGAGACCTAAGCCAATTTCCAAATAGGGCAGCAGACCCACCATCAAACTGATCCACCCACAGAATTCTGCCCAGTTACCTTGGATCCACCAGCCGCAACAAGCCTCGTGGTACACAGCAACATTCCACCTGGAATCCAACCGGTAACTGCCATCTTCAAGGGTTGATGCATCAAGTCAATGTTGGGGGTAATGCTGCATGAGACGAGAGTTTCCTAAGGTAAATGTGATTCTATCCACAAGGGTCCCATTGTTCTTTTCTCTTCCTTCTTTCCTTTTGTTCAGGTCTGTATACACAGTACAAATGGAGGGAATAGTGTCCGTGATCAGTTTATGGATTCACACCTATTTAAACTTTCTAACAGTTCACAGTACACAGAGACCCACTCAAGGAAACTCATGTTTGTGTAATATCCATTCACCCAGATTACATATCCGTCTGTTGCTTTCTGCTGAAACACCCACACTTTCAGAACATGGATCCATTTTTTTCATGGGGGCTGAAAATCCTAGAAATGAAACCAATCCCAACGTGCACTTTCCTGTCTGTCACTTTTGCACTTAGTTAACTTTTCCAGAGCTAATTGTCTTTGTTATAGGCTTATGCTCTTTCTTCTCTACGTAGGGTAGAATTAGGCATTCATTCATCCTGTTGGAAGACTTGTAAGGCTATATAACTTTCTATGACCCACTCTTATTCAAAAGAGTACTTTGGGTTGGCTCACGATATGCACTTATGGATCAGTATCTATGAATAGTAATGCACGCGTCTGTTTTCTGAATACAAGTGTGTTGAGTACATGGTAACAGCGAAAATATTTCGATGCGTGCTGAATGATGCTTGACATCACTTTGAGAATTTTGTCTTGAATAATCATGGTTGTTTGGTATATGTCAGACAACTGTATCCTTTTGGTGTTTGTTAGTTTGTCTGATTGTTTGTTTTGCAAACACATTAGGCCATGCATCTCTCGTTATGCGTCAGACAGTCATGTAAGCTGATTCACTTAAGATAGAGTTTAAATTCACCTATGATTTCCTGCTACCCTCTACCATCTTTAGGATTTTGATGTCCTCCTTGCCTTCTTCTTCTTACTTCTTTGCAACTCAGGGTCTTCTTGCATTTGCAATTAAGGTTTTTTTATTTCCATTTCATCTTGCTACTTTTCTACTCAGGGTAGGATTCTCAATTTTTGTTTTAGGATCAGTCTCAAACTGCTGAATTCTTTTAAGGTTTGCCTGTCAGTGAAATTCCCTAGATCTGCCGTTGTTATAAACGGCGGTCATTTGGCATAGGCTACCCAATATTGCAGCTTTTTCTCATTCAGTGTATGGTCTATGTCCTGGCACACCTGCCCGTTCTGCAAAATTTCTGCCGATATATCAGCTGAAACCCCTCTGAAGGTTCTGTTGTGACTAAGCTGCTTTCCTCGATGTGCATTTTACATCCCTGGGATGATCATGAATTTTGTTTATTTGAATTCTACAGCTGCTTGTTGGTCTATTGGTATTCCACCTCTTTTGGACGCTGTGTACTTCCTAAATTCGTATAGATGATATTTTCTTGGCTTTCAGCAAGTTTCATTCTGATTTTTCTACTAATTCCTTTTCAGAATTTATTATTTTATCTCTTGCTTTTCCATTTGGGATTTATATGAGTCCTATTCTTACCTGCCTTTTCTTCACCCAGGATTCAACAGTGATGTTAGCGTTGGTTTGCACTTGCTTTTCTGTGTCTTTTTCTGATCGAGGGATTTCTGTTCCCTTGTCCTCACAGTCATTCACGAGTCACTCTGCATTATATAGTCTGCTTATGATTGACTTTAGCCCAGTTTTTATCTCATACATTTAGTTTTCAAATACTATTGCGTTCATGTTTAGAGTTTCTCTTCCCCTTTTCTGGTATTCTGCCTTTTGTAATTCTGAGGCACTGTGGATCATCAGTGTTTTCCTCACCTCCATTTTCAGAGCTTGCTCTGGTATCGTTTTGCCGTCTAGTTGTCTGAAAGCTTATTTTTTGGGCCTTCAATCTCTTTGGAACTGAAAATGGTACTTCCTGTTTCTTTTACTATACTTCTTTTACTCTACAGGTCAGGTAATATCTTGTATTTAATATAGACTTATAGGGATTGGTAAAGTGCAAACTTTAGACTCTGTAGTGTACACAATTCCATGGTATTTCTGTGAGGATAATTTTCCCTAGACCTTGATGCCATGCCCTGTTCCTGTGTGTGTTGTCTGGTATATCTCTAAATCCTGGTGTTGCTTTGTTGTGATGAACACACCATACAGCTTCAGTTAAAAGAACCTCATTTTTATTACACTAATCTCACAATTCTGAAAGTGCACAGGGCACTTCCTCTAGTGGAAATGAAGCTTCTATAGGTTTTCAGCACTTCATTCTTCTGTATGTCATTTAGAAGTGTCTGCAAAACAGCCAACGTAGAGTGCGCTTGTACTTTCTACTGCCACGGAATGTCCCAATGTTACCAGTCCTTCCCAGAACTTCTCTGTCTACAGAAACACCTGTGGAAGCATATGTATGGATGTCATAATTCAGGGCCTGCTGGGTTTATCCCGCAGACAGACCTATGTGTCCTCTCTGCAGTTCCCTGTCAGTGCCGTCCAAAATGTAGCATCTGCATTTGGGTGATAATGCTGTAAAAATGCTTCATCTTCTCATGCTGTAGACTTTGACCACTCTTCCTAATTCTCTCATTCTTGAGTTATGGGTTCACGAAGGCAACCACAGAGCTGTTTCGCATCCTCGTCCACAAACCAGACTGTAATCCCAATCCAGGTTATGAATGTAGAAGATCCTAAATCTTTTAATACTGATTTCAAACCCAACGCCCCCTGGAATCCTCAGTCCATATGCATGATACCTCTTATTGAGTCCCACATGTGCTGTATTGGCAAAATTTCAAATTGGACCCTGATCCTGCAGATGCAGAGGATGTGGCCATAGGACATATCGATAAACTCAACCTAACACGCCAGTGCGGTTGCTGTCTCACTGAGGTCACAGTCCTCTTTGCTCTCTTGAAAGTACCCACCAAAACCCACAACGCACTCTAGATTCCTGAGTTGTGCGAGAGCCATCATCCGTAGCCCTACCCCGCTTTTTCCACTGCCTCTGCTATCTCAGATTTGGCAGATCGGATCTTGGTCTCTGAATCAATCGTGGGGATATTTTGAGATGATTTCTTTGAGTTCTGTCAGCCAAGCATCTGCTGTGCACTGTGCTACTACTCAGCGCATCACTTTCAATCCCCTGCCTGCTGCCAGCTTGAGAGTGTGCTTCCAAGTAAAACAGAGTTTCACCTTTGTTGCTCCATTTCCAGAGGTCAGATCCTGCACTGGTTTCCATTCTCTACTTTGCCTTTTCCTGCTTCCGGTTTTTCTGAGGCCTCATCCTGTCTTTGGAAGTAACAGACCACTCTTCGGAAAGTGTCCTTGCCAAGGGCTGGGTGAGTGTGTTTTTACAATGTTTTTTGTATGGTAGCTAGTGAGAGCAGTTTGCACTGGTTCTCTTCCTACTGGGCATCGACAAATCAACAATTTTCACAAATAATTCACAGAAATTGGATATTTGTTTCGCTCCATTTTTTTACAGCCATCGTCGGAGGGATTTTCCGAAGAGTCCAGTTTTGACCTTATGTTGACAAGGCAGTTGCAGTCTTTAAGAAAGTTAACAGTATTAATTTACGTGTTTTGGGATTTATATGAAAGTGAATTTAGTTTTTGAATATTACCAAATCGACCTAGAAGCCAGACTTGAAAATGTCTGTAAGATATTGTCAGCTCTAAGGAAATACAGACAGTCTGAATGTAAAATATCACTCCAAAAGTTTGAAGGGGACATGCCAACACTTTTCTCTTGAAGCCTCCAACAACAAAAGGAAGAATGAAATACCTATTGGAACCATGAAATAACCCCCATTCAGGTTTTCCCTTGTGCACCTGGTGCCCTTTACTCCCAATGACACATACTAGGCACTGTTGGCATTTCAAGGGGTAACATTCCTCTCTAGGAATACACAAGAAAATCTAAACAGAATATATGCATTTAGGCTTGATTCCAAAAGCACCTAGAGTCATTTAACTATGAGAAACCTGCTGCAGCTATGCTAGGCTATTGAGAACCAGGTGCTCATCTATCAGTACTGAGAAGGCATAATGATCCGATCATGTTGGGTAAAACAATTTAACACAACCAAGTCTGCACCTCCAAGATATAGTGCACCCGGGGCTTGAAGGAAGTGAATGACTGTCCACATAACCTGTGTCTTTAATGTGTTTGGCGAATTTTACAGTTCAGTTCACTATCTGACTTCTAATATTTTTCTGTACTTTCTTGAAAAACTGAGGCCTAATACATATTCAAGTTCAGTCAAAGATTCCCCTCACTTCCCACACTCCTTTCAGCCCAAATTATACATAACCCAGAATTTCCTTAATCTAAGGGAAGGTTATCATTTCTTTGTTTGAGCTAAGTATTCAATTCCTATCTATTTCAGTCGAGAGTATTTGACCTTTAAGGATTTCACAGTTGTTCACCGAGTGTGAAGGAGGAGGAACTCTGATTCTAGTAGGGGCTTGCTCTCCTCCTACTGGATTCATTGCAGCTCAGGTTCTGATCCTTTGAAATGGATGCCTGAGTGGAGTGGAGGGAAGAGCATGTGATTGATAGCTAGGCACAAACCTGGGAATAGGCTAACCTGGGCTTGGTGCATTTCGGTCTGAATGATTCGTAAATGCCCCTTGGGATATGTGGATTCTCACGAATTCTTCCTAGAACATGAGTGATATTATCATCTCTGCCATCTCTTCTCTTTTAGACTTCAGGAATCTTTGACCCGTTCTTGGAGCTGAGAATCGAGTTTCTTTCTCAAGGGCACGTTGACTCTCCTTATGTTTCTGCCAGATTCAGCGAGGTTCAGTAGGTCTCATGACTGTCTTTCGAGCCTGGTATTCTCTAGAGATGTCTCCATGCCGATATTCTCAACTGTAGCAGAACAACATTCATCAATGTGTTCGCACATCTCCTCTATCCTTGCAGCCAGTGTTTCTGCCAGCTTCTCTTCGTGTCTCCCATAAAGTCGACGTCAACAGGACTGGGCAAGTCTGAAAATACCTCGGAGCATCACCAGTAAGCTGATGATAGGCAGATCTTCCACTGTCTGCCCTTTCAGATTCTGGAAACTGACCCGTGAACTCAGGTCTTTGGGCAGCAACAGTATCTCGAACTTACACAGCTTCCCGAAAAAAAGACCTAAGCCAATCTCCACATAGGGCAGCAGACCCACCATCAAACAGATCCACCCACAGAATTCTGCCCAGTTACCTTGGATCCACCAGCCGCAACAATCCTCGTGGTACACAGCAACATTCCACCTGGATTCCAACCGGTAACTGCCATCTCCTGTGGTTGATGCATTAAGTCAGTGTTGGGGGTGATGCTACATTAGACGAGAGTTTCCTAAGGGAATTGTGATTCTATCCAGAAGGGTCCCATTGTCCTTTTCTCTTCGCTCTTTCCTTTTGTTAAGATCTGTAAACACATTACAAACGGAGGGAATAGTGTCTATGATCAGTTTATGGATTCACACCTATTTAAACTTTCTAACATTTCACAGTACACAGAGACCCACTCGAGGAAACTCATATTTGTGTAATATCCATTCACCCAGATTACATAACCGTCTGTTGTTTTCTGCTGAAACACCCACACTTTCAGAACATGGATCCATTTGTTTCATGGGGGCTGAAATTCCTAGAAATTAAACCAATCCCAACGTGCACTTTCCGGTCTGTCTCTTTTGCTCTTAGACCAGTTTTGCAGAGCTACTTTTCTTTGTTATAAGCTTATGCCATTTCTTCTCTACGTAGTATAGAATTAGTCATCCATTCATCCTGTTGGAAGACTTCTAAGCCTATATCACTTTCTATGACCCACTCTTATTCAAAACCGTCATTTGGGTTGGCTCACGATATGCACATCTGGAACAGTATCTATGAATAGTAATGCACGCGTCTGTTTTCGGAATACAAGATTGTTGAGTACATGGTAACAGCGATACTAGGTCGATGCGTGCTGAATGATCCTTGCCATCATTTTGAGTATTTTGTCTTGAATAATCATGGTTGTTTGGTATATGTCAGCCAACTGTAACCTTTTGGTTTTTGTTTGTTTGTCTGATTGTTTCTTTTGCAAACACATTAGGCCATGCATCTCTCGTTTTGTGTCAGACAGTCATGTAAGCTGATTCACTTAAGATAGTGCTTAAAATCAACTATGATTTCCTGCTACTCTCTCCCATCTTTAGGATTTTGATGTCCTCCTTGCCTTCTTCATCTTACTTCTTTGCAATTCAGGCTCTTCTTTCATTTACAATAATGGTTTTGTTATTTCCATTTCATCTTGCTACTTTCATACTCAGGGTAGGATTCTCAATTATTGTTTTAGAATCAGTATCAAACTGCTGAATTCTTTTAAGGTTTGCCGGTCAGTGAAATTCCCTAGATCTGCCGTTGTTATAAACGGCGGTCATTTGGCATAGGCTACCCTAGATTGCAGCTTTTTCTCATTCAGGATATTATCTATGTCTTGGAACTCTACCCCGTGCTGCAAAATTTCTGCCGAGATATCAGTTGTAAGCTCTCTGGAGGTTTGGTTGTGACTATGTTGCTTTCCTCGAGGTGCATTTTACATCATGAAATTTATTTCAATTCTACAGCTGCTTGTTGGTCTATTGGTATTCCACCTCTTTTGGACGCTGTGTACTTCCTGAATTCGTATAGATGATACTTTCTTGGCTTTCAGCAAGTTTCATTCTGATTTTTCTACCAATTCCTTTTCAGAATTTATAATTTTACCTCTTGCTTTTCCATTAGGGAATCCTATGATTCCTAATCTTACCTGCCTTGTCTTCACCCAGGATTCAACAGTGATGTTAGCGTTGGTTTGCACTTGCTTTTCTGTGTCTTCTTTTGATCGAGGGATATCTGTACCCCTGTCCTCACTGTCATTCACGAGTCCCTCTGCATTATGTAGTCTGCTTAGGATTGACTTTAGCCCAGTTTTTATCTCATCCATTGAGTATTCAGATACTATTGGGTTCATGTTTAGAGTTTCTCTTCCCCTTTTCTGGTATTCTGCCTTTTGTGATTCTGAGACACTGTGGTTCATCAGTGTTTTCCTCACCTCCAATTTCAGAGCTTGATCTGGTATCGTTTTGCCGTCTAGTTGTTTGAAAGCTTATTATTTGGGCCTTCAATCTCTTTGGAACTGAAAATGTTATTTCCTGTTTCTTTTACTATACTTCTTTTACTCTACAGGTCAGGTACAATCATGTATTAAGTATAGATTAATAGGGCTTCGTTAAGTGCAAATTTTAGACTCTTGGTGTACACAATTCCATAGTATTTCTGTGAGGACAATTTTCCCTAGACTTTGATGAAATGCCCTGTTCCTGTGTATGTTGTCTGGTATATCTCTAAATCCTGGTGTTGCCTTTGATGTGATGAACACACCATACTGCTTCAGTTAATAGATCCTCATTTATATTACACTAATCTCACAGTTCTGAAAGTGCACAGTGCACTTCCTCTAGTGGAAATGAAGCTTCTATTGGTTTTCAGCTTTGCATTCTTCTGTATGTCATTTTGAAGTGTCTGCAAAACAGCCAACGTAGAGTGCGCTTGTACTTTCTACTGCCATGGGAATATCCCAATGTTACCAGTTCTTCTCAGAGCTTCTCTGTCTACAGAAACACCAGTGGAAGCACATGTATGGATGTCATACTTCAGGGCCTGCTGGGATGATCCCGCAGACCGACCTATGTCTCCTCGGTGCAGTACCCTGTCAGTGCCGTCCAAAATGTAGCATCTGCATTTGGGTGATAATGCTGTAAAAATGCTTAATCTTCTCATGCTGTGGACTTTGACCACTCTTCCGAATTCTCTCATTCTTGAGTTATGTGTTCACGAAGGCAACCACAGAGCTGTTCCGCCTCCTCTGCCACAAACCAGACCGTAATCCCAATCCAGGTTATGAATGTAGCAGATCCTAAATCTTTTAATACTGATTTCAAACCCAACACCCCAGGAACCCTCAGTCCAGATGCATGATATCTCTGATTGAGCCCCACACGTACTCTATTGGCAAATTGTCAAATTGGACCCTGGTCCTGCAGATGCAGTGGATGTGGCAATAGGACATAACGATAAACTCAACCTCACGCGCCAGTGCGGTTGCTGTCTCACTGAGGTCACAGTTCTCTTTGCTCTCTTGAAAGTACCCACCAAAACCCACAACGCACTCTAGATCCCTGAGTTGTGCGAGAGCCATCATCCGTAGCCCTACCCCGCTTTTTCCGCTGATTCTGCTAGCTCAGATTTGGCAGCTCGGATCTTGGTCTCAGATTAAATCGTGGGGATATTTTGAGCTGATTTCTTTGAGTTCTGTCAGCCAAGCATCTGCTGTGCACTCTGCTAATACTCAGCGCATCACCTTCAATCGCATGCCTGCTGCCATCTTGAGAGTGTGCTTCCAAATAAAACAGAGTTTCACCTTTGTTGCTCCATTACCAGAGGTCAGATCCTGCACTGGTTTCCATTCTCTACTTTGCCTTTTCCTGCTTCCGGTGTTTCTGAGGCCTCATCCTGTCTTTGGAAGTAACAGACCACTCTTCGGAAAGTGTCCTTGCCAAGAGCTGGGTAAGTGGGTGTTTACAATATTTAGGGTATAGTAGCTTGTTAGAACATTTTGCACTGGTTCTCTTCCTACTGGGCATCGAGAAATCAACACATTTCACACATAATTCACAGAAATTGGATATTTGTTTTGCTCCGTTATTTTACAGCCATCGTCGGAGGGGATTTCCGAAGACTCCAAATTTGACCTTATGTTGACAAGGCAGTTGCAGACTTTAAGAAAGTTAACAGTATCAATTTACATGTTTAGGGATTTATATGAAAGTGAATTTAGTTTTTGAAAATTACCAAATCAACCTAGAACCAGACTTGACAATGTCTGTAAGATTTTGTCAGCTCTAAGGAAAAACTGACAGTCTAAATGTAAAATATCAGTCCAAAAGTTTGAAGGGGACATGCCAACACTTTTCTCTTGAAGCCTCCAACAAAAAAAGGAAGAATGAAATACCTATTGGAACCATGAAATAACCCCCATTCTGGGATTCCCTTGTGCACCTGGTGCCCTTTATTCCCAATGACACATTCTAGGCAATGTTGGCTTTTCAAGGGGTAACATTCCTCTCTAGGAATATACAAGAAAATCTAAACAGAATATATATATTTAGGCTTGATTCCAAAAGCACCTAGAGGCATTTAACTATGAGAAACCTGCTGCAGCTATGCTAGGCTATTGAGAACCAGGTGATCTTCTATCAGTTCTGAGAAGGCTTAATCATCCGATCATGTTGGGTAAAACAATTTAACACAACCAAGTCTGCACCTCCAAGATATAGTGCACCCGGGGCTTGACGGAAGTGAATGACTGTCCACATAACCTGTGTCTTTAATGTGTTTGGCGAAATTTACAGTTCAGTTCACTATCTGACTTCTAATACTTTCCTGTACTGTCTTGAAAAACTGAGGCCTAATACATATTCAAGTTCATTCAAAGATTCCCCTCACTTCCCACACTCCTTTCAGCCCAAAGAATACATAACCCCAGCATTTCCTTAATCTAAGGGAAGGTCATCATTTCTTTGTGTGAGCTAAGTATTCAATTCCTATTTATTTCATTCGAGTATTTGACCTTTAAGGAATTCACTGTTGTTCACCGAGTGTGAAGGAGGGGGAACTCTGAATATAGTAGGGGCTTGCTCTTCTCCTAATGGATTCATTGCAGCTCAGGTTCTGATCCTTTGAAATGGATGCCTGAGTGGAGTGGAGGGAAGAGCATGTGATTGTTACCTAGGCACATACGTGGGAATAGGCTTACCTGGGCTTGGTGCATTTTGGTCTGAATGATTCATAAATGCCCCTTGGGATGTGTGGATTCTCACGACCTCTTCCTAGAACATGATTGCATTTATCATCTCTGCCATCTCTTCTCTTTTAGACTTCAGGAATCTTTGACCCGTTCTTGGAGCTGAGAATCGTGTTTCTTTCTCAAGGGCACGTTGACTCTCCTTATGTTTCTTCCAGAATCAGCGAGGTTCAGTAGGTCTCATGACTGTCTTTCGAGCCTGGTATTCTCTAGAGATGTCTCCATGCCGATATTCTCCACTGTAGCAGAACAGCTTTCATCAATGTGTTCACACATCTCCTCAATCCATGCAGCCAGTGTTTCTGCCAGCTTCACTTCGTGTCTCCCATAAAGTCGACGTCAACAGGACTGGGCAAGTCTGAAAATACCTCGGAGCCACACCAGTAAGCTGATGACAGGCAGATCTTCCACTGTCTGCCCTTTCAGATTCTGGAAACTGACCCGTGAACTCAGGTCTTTGGGCAGCAGCAGTATCTCGAGCTTAGTCAGCTTCCCGAACAAAATAACTAACCAAATCTCCACATAGGTCAGCAGACCCACCATCAAACAGATCCACCCACAGAATTCTGCCCAGTTACCTTGGATCCACCAGCCGCAACAAGCCTCGTGGTACACAACATCAGTCCACCTGGAATCCAACCAGTAACTGCCATCACCAGTGGTTGATGCATCAAGTCAGTGTTGGGGGTGATGCTGCATTAGACGAGAGTTTCCTAAGGGAAATGTGATTCTATCCAGAAGGGTCCCATTGTCCTTTTCTCTTCCCTCTTTCCTTTTGTTCAGATCTGTATACACAGTACAAAGCGAGGGAAGTGTGTCCATGTTCAGTTTATGGATTCACACCTATTTAAACTTTCTAACAGTTCACAGTACACAGAGACCCACTCAAGGAAACTTATGTTTGTGTCATATCCATTCACCCAGTTTACATATCCGTCTGTTGCTTTCTGCTGAAACACCCACCCTCTCAGAACATGGATCCATTTGTTTCATGGGGCTGAAATTCCGAGAAATGAAACCAATCCCAACGTGCTCTTTCCTGTCTGTCTCTTTTGCACTTAGTAGTATTTCGCAGAGCTACTTGTCTTTGTTATAGTCTTATGCCATTTCTTCCCTACGAAGCGTAGTATATGGTATTCATTCTTTCTGTTTGAAGACTTGTAAATCTATATCCCGTTCTCTGAAACACTCTTATTGAAAACCGTCATTTGGGTTGGCTCACGATATGCATTTCTGGATCAGTATCTATGAATAGTAATGCACGCGTCTGTTTTCTGAATACAACTGTGTTGAGTATATGCTAACAGCGATAATAGGTCGATGCGTGCTGAATGATTCTTGACATCACTTTGAGTATTTTGTCTTGAAAAATCATGGTTGTTTGATATATGTCAGGCAACTGTAAACTTTTGGTGTTTCCTTGTTTGTCTGATTGTTATATTTGCAATCACATTAGGCCATGCAACTCTCCTTTTGCTTCATACAGACTGTCATGTAAGCTGATTCACTTAAGATAGTGCTTAAAATCACCTATGATTTCCTGCTACTCTCTCCCATCTTTAGGATTTTGATGACCTCCTTGCCTTCTTCTTCTTACTTCTTTGCAACTCAGGCTCTTCTTGCATTTGCAATAATGGTTTTATTATTTCCATTTCATCTTTCTACTTTTCTACTCAGGGTAGGATTCTCAATTTTTGTTTTAGGATCAGTCTCAAACTGCTGAATTCTTTTAAGGTTTGCATGTCAGTGAAATTCCCTAGCTCTGCCGTTGTTATAAACGGCGGTCACTTGGCATAGGCTACCCTAGATTGCAGCTTTTTCTCATTCAGGTTATGGTCTATGTCTTGGCACTCCTCCCCGTGCTGCAAACTTTCTGCCAAGATATCAGCTGAAGCCCCTCTGGAGGTTCTGTTGTGACTAAGTTTCTTTCCTCGAGGTGAATTTTACATCAATGGGATGCTCATGAAATTTGTTTATTTGAATTCTACAGCTGCTTGTTGGTCTATTGGTATTCCACCTCTTTTGGACGATGTGTACATCCTGAATTCGTATAGATGATACTTTCTTGGCTTTCAGGAAGTTTCATTCTGATTTTTCTACAAATACCTTTTCAGAATTTATTATTTTATCTCTTGCTTTTCCATTTGGGAATCCTATATCCTATTCTTACATGCTTTGTCTTAACCCCGGATTCAACATTGATGTTAGCGTTGGTTTGCACTTGCTTTTCTGTGTCTTATTTGATGGAGGGATTTATGTTCTCCTGTCCTCACAGATATTCACGAGTCCCTCTGCATTAAATAGTCTCCTTAGGATTGACTTTAGCCCAGTTTTTATCTCATCCATTGAGTTTTCAGATACTATTGGGTTCATGTTTAGAGTTTCTCTTCCCCTTTTCTGGTATTCTGCCTTTTGTGATTCTGAGGCACTGTGGTTCATCAGTGATTTCCTCACCTCCATTTTCAGAGCTTGCTCTGGTATCGTTATGCATTCTAGTTGTTTGAAAGCTTATTTTTTGGGCCTTCAATCTCTTTGGAACTGAAAATGTTATTTCCTGTTTCTTTTACTATACTTCTTTTACTCTACAGGTCAGGTACTATCATGTATCTAATATAGACCCATAGGGCTTTGTTATGTGCAAACTTTAGACATTTTAGTGTATGCAATTCCATGGTATTGCTGTGAGGACAATTTTCCCTAGACCTTGATGCCATGCCCTGTTCCTGTGTGTTTTCTCTGGTATATCTCTAAATCCTGGTGTTGCCTTGTTGTGATGAACACACCTTACTATTTCAGTTAGTAGAACCTCATTTTAATTACACTAATCTCACAATTCTGAAATTGCACAGGGCAGTTCCACTATTGGTAATGAAACTTCTATACGTTTTCAGCTCTACATTCTACTGTATGTCATTTTGATGTGTCTCCAAAACAGCCAACATAGAGGTCGCTTGTAGTTTCTACTGCCATGGGAATGTCCCAATGTTACCAGTTCTTCCCAGAGCTTCTCTGTCTACAGAAATACCAGTGGAAGCATATGTATGGATGTCATACTTCAGGGCCTGCTGGGATGAACCCGCAGACCGACCTATTTGTCCTCGGTGCAGTAACCTGTCAGTGCCGTCCAAAATGTAGCATCTGCATTTGGGTGATATTGCTGTAAGAAATGCTTCATCTTCTCATGCTGTGGACTTTGGCCACTCTTCCTAGTTCTCTCATTCTTGAGTTATGGGTTCACGTAGGCAACAACAGAGCTGTTCTGCATCGTCTGCCTCAAACCAGAGTGTAATCCCAAACCAGGTTTTGAATGTAGAAGATCCTAAATATTTTAGTCCTGATTTCAAACCCAACGCCCCCAGGAACCCTCAGTCCAGATGCATGATACCTCTGATTGAGCCCCACACGTGCTCTATTTGCAAAATGTCAAATTGGACCCTGGTCCTGCAGATTCAGTGGATGTGGCCATAGGACATATCGAGAAACTCAACCTCACGCACCAGTGCTCTTGTTGTCTTCATGAGGTCACAGTTCTATTTGCTCTCTTGAAAGTACCCACCAAAACCCACAACGCACTCTAGATCCCTGAGTTCTGCGAGAGGCATCATCTTTAGCCCTATCCCAGTTTTTCCGCTGCCTCTGCTAGCTCAGATTTGGCAGCTCTGATCTTGGTCTCAGATTCAATTGTGGGGATATTTTGAGCTGATTTCCTTGAGATCTGTCAGCCAAGCATCTGCTGTGCACTCTACTAACACTCCGTGCATCACCTTCAATCCCATGCCTGCTGCCCGCTTGAGAGTGTGCTTCTAAGGAAAACAGAAATTCACCTTTGATGCTCCATTACCAGAGGTCAGATCCTGCACTGGTTTCCATTCTCTACTTTGCCTTTTCCTGCTTCCGGTTTTTCTGAGGCCTCATCCTGTCTTTGGAAGTAACAGACCACTCTTCGGAAAGTGTTCTTGCCAAGGGCTGGGTGAGTGTGTGTTTACAATATTTTGTGTAAGGGAGCTAGTGAGAGCAGTTTGCACTGGTTCTCTTCCTACTGGGCATCGACAAATCAACATTTCTCACAAATAATTCACAGAAATAGGATATTTGTTTCGCTCCGTTTTTTTACAGCCATCGTCGGAGGGTTTTTCCGAAGACTGCATGTTTGACCTTATGTTGACAAGGCATTTGCAGTCTTTAAGAAAGTTAACAGTATCATATTACATGTTTTGGGATTTATATGAAAGTGAATTTAGTTTTTGAAAATTACCAAATCAACCTAGAAGCCAGAGTTGACAATTTCTGTAAGATTTTGTCAGCTCTAAGGAAAAACAGACAGTCTGAATGTAAAATAGCAGTCCCAAAGTTTGAAGGGGACATGCCAACTATTTTCTCTTGAAGCCTCCAACAAAAAAAGGAAGAATGAAATACCTATTGGAACCATGAAATAACCCCCATTCTGGGTTTCCCTTGTGCACCTGGTGCCCTTTACTCCCAATGACACATACTAGGCAATGTTGGCATTTCAAGTGGTAACATTCCTCTCTAGGAATATACAAGAAAATCTAAACAGAATATATATATTTTGGCTTCATTCCAAAAGCACCTAGAGGCATTTAACTATGAGAAACCTGCTGCAGCTATGCTAGGCTATTTAGAACCAGGTGCTCTTCTATCAGTGCTGAGAAGGCTTAATCATCTGATCATGTTGGGTAAAACAATTTAACACAACCAAGTCTGAACCTCCAAGATATAGTGCACCCGGGGCTTGACGGAAGTGAATGACTGTCCACATAACCAGTGTCTTTAATGTGTTTGGCGACTTTTACAGTTCAGTTCACTATCTGACTTCTAATATTTTCCTGTACTGTCTTGAAAAACTGAGGTCTAATACATATTCAAGTTCATTCAATGATTCCCCTCAATTCCCACACTCCTTTCAGCCTTCAGCCCAAAGAATACATAACCCCAGCATTTCCATAATCCCAGGGAAGGTCATCATTTCTTTGTGTGAGCTAAGTATTCAATTCCTATCTATTTCAGTCGAAAGTATTTGACCTTTAAGTAGTTCACTGTTGTTCACCGAGTGTGAAGGAGGAGGAACTATGAGTCTAGTAGGAGCTGGCTCTCCTCCTACTGGATTCACTGCAGCTCAGGTTCTGATCCTTTGAAATGGATGCCTGAGTGGAGTGGAGGGAAGAGCATGTGATTGATAGCTAGGCACAAACGTGGGAATAGGCTTACCTGGGCTTGGTGCATTTCGGTCTGAATGATTCGTAAATGCCCCTTGGGATGTGTGGATTCTCACGACCTCTTCCTAGAACATGAGCGTTTTATCATCTCTGCCATCTCTTCTCCTTTAGACGTCAGGAATCTTGGACCCGTTCTTGGAGCTGAGAATCGAGTTTCTTTCTAAAGGGCACGTTGACTCTCCTTATGTTTCTGCCAGTATCAGCGAGGTTCAGTAGGTCTCATGACTGTCTTTCAAGCCTGGTATGCTCTAGAGATATCTCCATGCCGATATTCTCCACTGTAGCAGAACAACTTTCATCAATGTGTTCGCACATCTCCTCAATCCATGCAGCCAGTTTTTCTGCAAGCTTCTCTTCGTGTCTCCCATAAAGTCGACGTCAACAGGACTGGGCAAGTCTGAAAATACCTCGGAGCCTCACCAGTAAGCTGATGACAGGCAGATCTTCCACTGTCTGCCCTTTCAGATACTGGAAACTGACCCGTGAACTCAGGTTTTGGGCAGCAGCAGTATCTCGAACTTAGACAGCTTCCCGAACAAAAGACCTAAGCCAACCTCCACATAGGGCAGCAGACCCACCATCAAACAGATCCACCCACAGAATTCTGCCCAGTTACCTTGGATCCACCAGCCGCAACAAGCCTCGTGGTACACACCAACATTCCACCTGGAATCCAACCGGTAACTGCCATCTCCTGTGGTTGATGCATCAAGTCAGTGTTGGGGGTGATGCTGCATTAGATGAGAGTTTCCTAAGGGAAATGTGATTCTATCCAGAAGGGTCCCATTGTCCTTTTCTCTTCCCTCTTTCCTTTGTTCAGATCTGTATACACAGTACAAACGGAGGGAATAGTGTCCATGATCAGTTTATGGATTCACACCTATTTAAACTTTCTAATAGTTCACAGTACACGGAGACCCACTCAAGGAAACTCATGTTTGTGTAATATCCATTCACCCAGATTACATATCCGTCTGTTGCTTTCTGCTGAAACACCCACACTTTCAGGACATGGATCCATTTGTTTCATGGGGGCTGAAATTCCTAGAAATGAAACCAATCCCAACGTGCACTTTCCTGTCTGTCTCTTTTGTTCTTAGTTCAGTTTTGCAGAGCTAATTGTGTTTGTTATAAGCTTATGCCATTTCTTCTCTACGTAGGGTAGAATTAGTCATTCATTCATCCTGTTGGAAGACTTCTAAGTCTATATCCCTTTCTATGACCCACTCTTATTCAAAACCGTCATTTGGGTTGGCTCACGATATGCACTTCTGGATCAGTATCTATGAATAGTAATGCACGCGTCTGTTTTCGGAATACAAGTTTGTTGAGTACATTGTAACTGCGATAATAGTTCGATGCGTGCTGAATGATCCTTGACATCATTTTGAGTATTTTGTCTTGAATAATCATGGTTGTTTGGTATATGTCAGCCAACTGTAACCTTTTGGTGTTTGTTTGTTTGTCTGATTGTTTGTTTCGCAAACACATTAGGCCATGCATCTCTCGTTTTGGGTCAGACAGTCATGTAAACTGATTCACTTAAGGTAGTGCTTAAAATCACCTATGATTTCCTGCTACCCTCTCCCATCTTTAGGTTTTTGATGTCCTCCTTGCCTTCTTCTTCTTACTTCTTTGCAACTCAGGCTCTTTTTGCATTTGCAATAATCAATTTGTTATTTCCATTTCAACTTGCTACTTTTCTACTCAGGGTAGGATTCTCAATTTTTGTTTTAGGATCAGTCTCAAACTGCTGAATTCTTTTAAGGTTTGCCTGTCAGTGAAATTCCCTAGATCTGCCGTTGTTATAAACGGTGGTCATTTGGCATAGGCTACCCTAGATTGCAGCTTTTTCTCAGTCAGGATACGGTCTATGTCCTGGCACTCCTCCCGTGCAGCAAAATTTCTGCCGAGATATCAGCTGAAACCCCTCTGGAGGTTTTGTTGTGACTAAGTTGCTTTCCTCGAGGTGCATTTTACATCACTGGGATGATCATGAAATTTGTTTATTTGAATTCTATAGCTGCTTGTTGGTCTATTGGTATTCCAACTCTTTTGGATGCTGTGTACTTCCTGACTTTTTATAGATGACAATTTCTTGGCTTTCAGCAAGTTTCATTCTGATTTTTCTACAAATACCTTTTCAGAATTTATTATTTTATCTCTTGCTTTTCCATTTGTGAATCCTATGATTCCTATTCTTACCTGCTTTGTCTTACCCAGGATTCAACATTGATGTTATCGTTGGTTTGCACTTGCTTTTCTGTGTCTTCTTCTGATCGAGGGATTTCTGTTCCCCTGTCCTCACAGACATTCACGAGTCCCTCTGCATTATATAGTCTCCTTAGGATTGACTTTACCCCAGTTTTTATCTCATCCACTGAGTTTTCTGATACTATTTGTTTCTTCTTAAGAGTTTCTCTTTCCCTTTTCTGATTTTCTGCCTTTTGTGATTCTGAGGCACTGTGGTTCATCAGTGTTTTCCTCACCTCCATTTTCAGAGCTTGCTCTGGTATCGTTTTGCCTTCTAGTTGTTTGAAAGCTTATTTTTTGGGCCTTCAATCTCTTTGGAACTGAAAACGGTACTTCCTGTTTCTTTTACTATACTTCTTTACTCTACAGGTCAGGTACTATCATGTATTTAATATAGAGTTATAGGGCTTGGTTAAGTGCAAACTTTAGACACTTTGGTGTACGCAATTCCATGGTATTTTTGTGAGGTCAATTTTCCCTAGACCTTGATGCCATGCCCTGTTCCTGTGTATGTTGTCTGGTATATCTCTAAATCCTGGTGTTGCATTTGTTGTGATGAACACAACACACTGTTTCAGTTAGTAGGACCTCATTTTTATTACACTAATCTCACAATTCTGAAAGTGCACAGGGCACTTCCTCTAGTGGAAATGAAGCTTCTGTAGGTTTTCAGCTCTGCATTCTTCTGTATGTCATTTTGAAGTGTCTGCAAAACAGCCAACATAGAGTGAGCTTGTTCTTTCTACTGCCATGGGAATGTCCCAATGTTACCAGTTCTTCCCAGAGCTTCTCTGTCTACAGAAACACCAGTGGAAGCATATGTATGGATGTCATACTTCAGGGCCTGCTGGGATGATCCCACAGACCGACCAATGTGTCCTCGGTGCAGTACCCTGTCAGTGCTGTCCAAAATGTAGCATCTGCATTTGGGTGATAATGCTGTAAAAATGCTTCATCTTCTCATGCTGTGGACTTTGACCACTCTTCCTAATTCTCTCATTCTTGAGTTATGGGTTCAAGAAGGCAACCACAGAGCTGTTCCGCATCTTCTGCCACAAACCAGACCGTAAACCCAATCCAGGTTATGAATGTAGCAGATCCTAAATCTTTTAATAGTGATTTCAAACCCAACGCCCCCAGGAACCCTCAGTCCAGATGCATGATCCCTCTGATTGAGCCCCACACGTGCTGTATTGGCAAAATGTCAAATTGGACCCTGGTCCTGCAGATGCAGTGGATGTGGCAATAGGACATATCGATAAACTCAACCTCACGCGCCAGTGCGGTTGCTGTCTCACTGAGGTCACAGTTCTCTTTGCTCTCTTGAAAGTACCCACCAAAACGCACAACATACTCTGGATCCCTGAGTTGTGCGAGAGCCATCATCCATAGCCCTACCCAGCTTTTTCCGCTGCCTCTGCTAGCTCAGATTTGGCAGCTCGGTTCTTGGTCTCAGATTCAATTGTGGGGATATTTTGAGCTGATTTCTTTGAGATCTGTCAGCCAAGCATCTGCTGTGCACTCTGCTAATACTCAGCGCATCACCTTCAATCCCATGCCTGCTGCCAGTTTGAGAGTGTGCTTCCAAGTAAAACAGAGTTTCACCTTTGATGCTCCATTACCAGAGGTCAGATCGTGCACTGGTTTCCATTCTGTACTTTGCCTTTTCTTGCTTCCGGTTTTTCTGAGGCCTCATCCTGTCTTTGGAAGTAACAGTCCACTCTTCGGGAAGTGTCCTTGCCAAGGGATGGGTGAGTGTTTTTTTACAATATTTTGTGTATGGTAGCTAGTGAGAGCAGTTTGCACTGGTTCTCTTCCTACTGGGCATCGACAAATCAACACTTTTCACAAATAATTCACAGAAATTGGATAGTTGTTTCGCTCCATTTTTTTACAGCCATCGTCGGAGTGTTTTTCCAAAGACTCCATGTTTGACCTTATGTTGACAAGGCATTTGCAGTCTTTAAGAAAGTTAACAGTATCAATTTACATGTTTTGGGATTTATATGAAAGTGAAGTTAGGTTTTGAAAATTACCTAATCAACCTAGAATCCAGACTTGACAATTTCTGTAAGATTTTGTCACCTCTAAGGAAAAACAGACAGTCTCAATGTAAAATATCAGTCCAAAATTTTGAAGGGGACATGCCAACTCTTTTCTCTTGAAGCATCCAACAACAAAAGGAAGAATTAAATACCAATTGGAACCATGAAATAACCCCCATTCTGGGTTTCCCTTGTGCACCTGGTGCCCTTTACTCCCAATGACACATACTAGGCAATGTTGGCATTTCAAGGGGTAACATACCTCTCTAGGAATATGCAAGAAAAACTAAACAGAATATATATATTTTGGCTTGATTCCAAAAGCACCTAGAGGCATTTAACTATGAGAAACCTGCTGCAGCTATGCTAGGCTATTGAGAACCAGGTGCTCTTCTATCAGTGCTGAGAAGGCTTAATCATCTGATCATGTTGGGGAAAGCAATTTAACAAAACCAAGCCTGCACCTCCAAGATATAGTGCACCCGGGGCTTGAAGGAAGTGAATGACTGTCCACATAACCAGTGTCTTTAATGTGTTTGGCGACTTTTACAGTTCAGTTCACTATCTGACTTCTAATATTTTCCTGTACTTTCTTGAAAAACTGAGGCCTAATACATATAAAAGTTCATTCAAACGTCCCCTCACTTCCCACACTGTTTTCAGCCCAAAAAATACATAACCTCAGCATTTCCTGAATCTAGGGGAAGGTCATCATTTCATTGTATTAGCTAAGTATTCAAATCCTATCTATTTTATTCGAGAGTATTTGACCTTTAATGAGTTCACGGTTGTTCACCGTGTGTGAAGAAGGAGGAACTCTGATTCTTGTAGGGGCTTGCTCTCCTCTTACTTGATTCATTTCAGCTCAGTTTTGATCCTTTGAAATGGATGCCTGAGTGGAGTGGAGGGAAGAGCATGTGATTGATAGCTAGGCACAAACGTGGGAATAGGCTTACCTGGGCTTGGTGCATTTTGGTCTGAATGATACTTAAATGCCCCTTGGGATGTGTGGATTCTCACGACCTCTTCCAAGAACAAGAGCGCTTTTATCATCTCTGCCATCTCTTCTCTTTTAGATGTCAGGAATCTTGGACCCGTTCTTGGAGCTGAGAATCGAGTAACTTTCTCAAGGGCACGTTGACTCTCCGTAAGTTTCTGCAGTATCACCGAGGTTCAGTAGGTCTCATGAATGTCTTTCGAGCCTGGTATGCTCTAGAGATGTCTCCATGCCGATATTCTCCACTGTAGCAGAACAACTTTCATCAATGTGTTCACACATCCCCTCAATTCTTGCAGCCAATTTTTCTGCCAGCTTCTCTTCTTGTCTCCCATACAGTCGACGTTTCAAGACTGGGCAAGTCTGAAAATACTTCGGAACCTCACCAGTAAGCTGATGACAGGCAGATATTCCACTGTCTGCCCTTCCAGATTCTGGAAGCTGACCCGTGAACTCAGGACTTTGGGCAGCAGCAGTATCTCGAACTTACTCAGTTTCCCGAAAAAAAGAACTACCCCAATCCCCACATAGGTCAGCAGAGCCACCATCAAACTGATCCACCAACAGAATTCTGCCCAGTTACATTGGATCCACAAGCCGCAACAAGCCTCATGGTATACAGCAACATTCCACCTGGAATCCAACCGGTAACTGCCATCCCCATTGGTTGATGCATCAAGTCATTGTTGGGGTTGATGCTTCATTAGACGAGAGTTTCCTAAGGGAAATGTGATTCTATCCAGAAGGGTCCCATTGTCATTTTCTCTTCACTTTCCTTTTGTTCATAATTGTATACACAGTAAAAACGGAGGGAAGAGTGTCCATGATCAGTTTATGGATTCACACCTATTTAAACTATCTAACAGTTCACTTTTCACAGAGACCCACTCAAGGAAACTCATATTTGTGTCATATTATTCACCCAGATTACATATCCGTCTGTTGCTTTCTGCTGAAATACCCATACTCTCAGAACATGGATCCATTTGTTTCATGGGGGCTGAAATTCCTAGAAATGAAACGAATCCTAACGTGCACTTTCCTGTCTGTCTCTTTTGCACTTAGTTCACTTTTGCAGAGCTACTTGTCTTTGTTATAGGCTTATGCCATTTCTTCTCTACGTAGGGTTAATTAGGCATTCGTTCATCCTTTTGGAAGACTTGTAAGTCTATATCCAGTTCTATGACCCACCCTAATACAAAACCGTCATTTGTGATGGCTCACGATATGCACTTTGGATCAGTATCTATGAATAGTAATGCACGCGTCTGTTTTCGGAATAAAAGTATTTTGAGTACATGCTAACAGCTATAATAGGTCGATGCATGCTGAATGAACCTTGACATCATTTTGAGTATTTTGTCTTGAATAATCATGGATGTTTGGTATATGTTAACCAACTGTAACCTTTTGGTGATTGTTTGTTTGTCTGATTGTTTGTTTTGCAAACACATAAAGCCATGCATCTCTCTTTTTGCTTTAGACAGACAGTCATGTAAGCTGATTCACTTAAGATAGTGCTTAAAATCACCTATGCTTTCCTGCTACCCTCTCCCATCTTTAGGATTTTGATTTCCTCCTTGCCTTCTTCTTCTTACTTCTTTGCAACTCAGGCTCTTCTTGCATTTGCAATAATGGTTTTGTTATTTCCATTTTATCTTGCTACTTTTCTACTAAGGGTAGGATTCTCAATTTTTGTTTTAGGATCAGTCTCAAACTGCTGAATTCTTTTAAGGTTTGCCTGTCAGTGAAATTCCCTAGCTCTGCCGTTGTTATAAACTGCGATCATTTGGTATACGCTACCCTAGATTGCAGCTTTTTCTCATTCAGGATATTGTCTATGTCTTGGCACTCTTCCACATGCTGCAATATTTCTGCCGAGATATCAGCTGAAATCCCACTGGAGGTTCTGTTGTGACTATGTTTCTTTCCTCGAGGTGCATTTGACATCACTGGGATGATCATGAAATGTGTTTATTTGAATTCTAGAGCTGCTTGTTTGTCAATTGGTATTCCACCACTTTTGGACGATGTGTACATACTGAATTCGTTTAGATGAAACTTTCTTGGCTTTCAGTAAGTTTCATTCTGATTTTTCTACAAATTCCTTTTCAGAATTTATTATTTTATCTCTTGCTTTTCCATTTTGCAATCATATATCATATTCTTACATGCTTTGTCTTAAACCAGGATTCAACATTGATGTTAGCGTTGGTTTGCACTTGCTTTTCTGTGTCTTATTTGATGGAGGGATTTCTGTTCCCCTGTCCTCACAGCTATTCACGAGTCCCTCTGCATTAAATAGCCTGCTTAGGATTGACTTTAGCCAAGTTTTTATCTCATCCGTTGAGTTATCTGATACTATTGGGTTCATGTTTAGAGTTTCTCTTCCCCTTTTCTGGTATTCTGCCTTTTGTGATTCTGAGGCACTGTGGTTCATCAGTGTTTTACTCACCTAAATTTTCAGAGCTTGCTCTGGTAACGTTTTGCCGTCTAGATGTTTGAAAGCTTATTTTTTGGGCCTTCAATATCTTTGGAACTGAAAATTGTATTTCCTGTTTCTTTTACTATACTTCTTTTATTCTACATGTCAGGTACTTCCTTTTATCTAATATAGTATCATAGGGCTTGCTTAAGTGCAAACTTTAGACACTTTGGTGTACGCAATTCCATGGTGTTTCTGTGAGGACAATTTTACCTAGTCCTTGATGCCATGCCCTGTTCCTGTGTTTGTTGTCTTGTATATCTCTATATCCTGGTGTTGCCTTTGTTGTGATGAACACACCATAGTGTTTCAGTTAGTAGAACCTCATAATTATTACACTAATCTCACAATTCTGAAAGGGCATAGGACTCTTCCTCTAGTGGAAATGGAGCTTCTATAGGTTTTCAGCTCTGCATTCTACTGTATGTCATTTTGATGTGTCTCCAAATCAGCCTGCTTAGAGTGCGTTTGTTATTTCTACTGCCATGGGAATGTCCCAATGTTACCAGTTCTTCCCAGAGCTTCTCTGTCTACAGAAACACCAGTGGAAGCATATGTATGGATGTCATACTTCAGGGCCTGCTGGGATGATCACGCAGACCGACCTATCTGTCCTTGGTGGAGTAACCTGTCAGTGCGGTCCAAAATATAGCATCTGCATTTGGGTGATAATGCTGTAAGAAATGCTTCATCATCTCATGTTGTGAACTTTGACCACTCCTCCTAGTTCTCTCATTCTTGAGTTATGTGTTCACGAAGGCAACCACAGAGCTGTTCTGCATCGTCTGCCTAAAACCAGAGTGTAATCTCAATCCAGGTTATGAATGTAGCAGATCCTAAATATTTTAGTACTGATTTCAAACCCAACGCCCACTGGAACCCTCAGTCCAGATGCATGATACCTCTGATTGAGCCCCACACTTGCTCTATTGGCAAAATGTCAAATTGGACCCAGGTCCTGCAGATGCAGTGGATGTGGCCATTAGACATATCGATAAACTCAACCTCACTCGCCAGTGCTGTGGCTGTCTCCCTGAGTTCACAGTTCTCTTTGCTCTCTTGAAAGTACCCACCAAAACCCACAACGCACTCTAGATCCCTGAGTTCTGCGAGAGGCATCATCTGTAGCCCTATCCCACTTTTTCCGCTGCCTCTGCTAGCTCAGATTTGGCAGCTCGGATCTTGGTCTCAGATTCAATTGTGGGGATATTTTGAGCTGATTTCTTTGAGTTCTGTCAGCCAAGCATCTGCTGTGCACTCTTCTAACTCTCAGTGCATCACCTTCAATCCTGCTGCCTGCTTGAGAGTGTGCTTCCAAGGAAAACAGAGTTTCACCTTTGTTGCTCCATTGCCAGAGGTCAGATCCTGCACTGGTTTCCATTCTCTACTTTGCCTTTTCCTGCTACCAGGATGTCTGACGCCTCATCCTGTCTTTGGAATTAACAGACCACTCTTAGGCAAGTGTCCTGTGCCAAGGGCTGGTTGATTGAATGTTTAAAATGTTTTGTGTATGGTAGCTAGTGAGAAAAGTTTGCAGTGGTTCTCTGCCTACTGGGCATTGATAAATCAACACTTTCCACAAATAATTCACAGAAATTTGATATTTGTTTCACTCCGTTTTCTTTGCAGCCATGGTCGGAAAGTTTGTCCGAAGACTCCAGCTTTGACATTATGTTGATAAGGCAGTTGCAGGCTTTAAGAAGGTTTATAGTATCGATTTACGTGTTTTGGTATTCATATGAAGTTGAAGTTAGTATTTGAAAATTATCAAATCAACCTAGAAGCCAGACTTGACAATTTATTTAACATTTTGTCATCTCTAAGGAAAAAACAGTCAGACTCAATGTAAAATAGCAGTCCAAATGTTTGAAGGGGACATGCCAACTCTTTTCTCTTGAAGCCTCCAACAACAAAAGGAACAATGAAATACCTATTGGAACCATGTATTAACCCCCAAACTGGGTTTCCCTTGTGCATGTGGTGCCCTTTGCTCCCAATGACACATACTAGGCAATGTTGGCATTTCAAGGGGTAACATTCTTCTGTAGGAATATACAAGACTATCTAAATAGAATATACACATTTAGGCTTGATTCCAAAAGCACCTAGAGGCATTTAACTATGAGAAACCTGCTGCAGCTATGCTAGGGTATTGAGAACCAAGTGTTCTTCTATCAGTGCTGAGAAGTCTTAATCATCCGATCATGTTAGGTAAAGCAATTTAACACAACCAAGTCTGCACCTCCTAGATATAGTGAACCCGGGGCTTGACTGAAGGGAACGATGGTCCACATAACCTGTGTCTTTAAAGTGTTTGGCGACTTTTACAGTTCAGTTCACTATCTGACTTCTAATATTTTCCTGTACTCTCTTGAGAAACTGAGGCGTAATATATATTCAATTTCAGTCAAAGATTCCCCACACTTCCCACACTCCTTTCAGGCCAAAGAATACGTAACCCCAGCATTTGCTGAATCTAGGGGAAGGTCATCATTTCTTTGTGTGAGCTAAGTGTTCAATTCCTATTTATTTCAGTTGAGAGTATTTGACCTTTAACGATTTCACTGTTGTTCACAGAGTGTGAAGGAAGTGGAACTCTGATTCTAGTAGGGGCTTGCTCTCCTCCTACTGGATTCATTGCAGCTCAGGTTCTGATCCTTTGAAATGTATGCCTGAGTGGAGTTGAAGGAAGAGCATGTGATTGATAGCTAGGCACAAACCTGGGAATAGGCTTACCTGGGCTTGGTGCATTTTGGTCTGAATGATTCTTAAATGCCCCTTGGGATGTGTGGATTCTCACGACCTCTTCCAAGAACATGAGTGCTTTTATCATCTCTGCCATCTCTTCTCTTTTACACGTCAGGAATTTTGGACCCGTTCTTGGAGCTGAAAATCGAGTAACTTTCTCAAGGGCACGTTGACTCTCCGTATGTTTCTGCCAGTATCACCAAGGTTCAGTAGGTCTCATGAATGTCTTTCGAGCCTGGTATGCTCTAGAGATGTCTCCATGCCGATATTCTCCACTGTAGCAGAACAACTTTCATCAATGTGTTCACACAACTCCTCAATCCATGCAGCCAGTTTTTCTGCCAGCTTCTCTTCGTGTCTCCCATAAAGTCGACGTGAACAGGACTGGGCAAGTCTGTAAATACCTCGGAGCCTCACCAGGAAGATGATGACAGGCAGATCTTCCACCGTCTGCCATTTCAGATTCTGGAAACTGACCCGTGAACTCAGGTCTTTGGGCAGCAGCAGTATCTCCAACTTACTCAGTTTCCCGAACAAAAGACCAAAGCCAATCTCCACATAGGTCAGCAGACTCACCATCAAACTGATCCACCCACAGAATTCTGCCCAGTTACATTGGATCCACCAGCCGCAACAAGCCTCGTGGTATACAGCAACATTCCACCTGGAATCCAACCGGTAACTGCCATCCCCAGTTGTTGATGCAACAAGTCAGTGATGGGGGTGATGCTGCATTAGACGAGAGTTTCCTAAGGAAAATGTGATTCTATCCAGAATGGTCCCATGGTCATTTTCTCTTCCCTCTTTCCTTTTGTTCATATCTGTATACACAGTACAAAGCGAGGGAAGTGTGTCCATGTTCAGTTTATGGAGTCACACCTATTTAAACATTCTAACAGTTCACAGTACACAGAGACCCACTCAAGGAAACTTATGTTTGTGTCATATCCATTCACCCAGATTACATATCCTTCTGTTGCTTTCTGCTGTAACACCCACACTCTCAGAACATGGATCCATTTGTTTCATGGGGTCTGAAATTCCTAGAAATGAAACCAATCCCAACGTGCACTTTCCTGTCTGTCTCTTTTGCTCTTAGTTCAGTTTTGCAGAGCTAATTGTCTTTGTTATACTCTTATGCCATTTCTTCCCTACGAAGCGTAGTATATGGCATTCATTCTTTCTGTTTGAAGTCTTGTAAGACTATATCCCGTTCTATGACACACTCTTATTCAAAACCGTCTTTTGGGTTGGCTCATGATATGCATTTCTGGATCAGTATCTATGAATAGTAATGCACGCGTCTGTTTTCTGAATACAACTGTGTTGAGTATATGCTAACAGCGATAATAGGTCGATGCGTGCTGAATGATCCTTGACATCACTTTGAGTATTTTGTCTTGAAAAATCATGGTTGTTTGATATATGTCAGCCAACTGTAACCTTTTGGTGTTTGTTTGTTTGTCTGATTGTTTGTTTCGCAAACACATTAGGCCATGCATCTCTCGTTTTGGGTCAGACAGTCATGTAAACTGATTCACTTAAGGTAGTGCTTAAAATCACCTATGATTTCCTGCTACCCTCTCCCATCTTTAGGATTTTGATGTCCTCCTTGCCTTCTTCTTCTTACTTCTTTGCAACTCAGGCTCTTTTTGCATTTGCAATAATCAATTTGTTATTTCCATTTCAACTTGCTACTTTTCTACTCAGGGTAGGATTCTCAATTTTTGTTTTAGGATCAGTCTCAAACTGCTGAATTCTTTTAAGGTTTGCCTGTCAGTGAAATTCCCTAGCTCTGCCGTTGTTATAAACGGCGGTCATTTGGCATAGGCTACCCTAGATTGCAGCTTTTTCTCATTCAGGATATGGTCTATGTCCTGGCACTCCTCCCCGTGCTGCAAACTTTCTGCCGAGATATCAGCTGAAGCCCCTCTGGAGGTTCTGTTGTGACTAAGTTGTTTCCTCGAGGTGCATTTTACATCACTGGGATGATCATGAAAATTGTTTATTTGAATTCTACAGCTGCTTGTTGGTCTATTGGTATTCCACCTCTTTTGGACGATGTGTACATCCTGAATTCGTATACATGATATTTTCTTGGCTTTCAGCAAGTTTCATTCTGATTTTTCTACAAATTCCTTTTCAGAATTTATTATTTTATCTCTTGCTTTTCCATTTGGGAATCCTATATCCTACTCTTACATGCTTTGTCTTAACCCAGGATTCAACAGTGATGTTAGCGTTGGTTTGCACTTGCTTTTCTGTGTCTTATTTGATGGAGGGATTTCTGTTCCCCTGTCCTCACAGTTATTCACGAGTCCCTCTGCATTAAATAGTCTCCTTAGGATTGATTTTAGCCCAGTTTTTATCTCATCCATTGAGTTTTCAGATACTATTGGGTTCATGTTTAGAGTTTCTCTTCCCCTTTTCTGGTATTCTGTCTTTTGTGATTCTGAGGCACTGTGGTTTATCAGTGTTTTCCTCACCTCCATTTTCAGAGCTTGCTCTGATATCGTTTTGACTTCTAGTTGTTTGAAAGCTTATTGTTTGGGCCTTCAATCTCTTTGGAACTAAAAATGGTACTTCCTGTTTCTTTTACTATACTTCTTTTACACTACAGTTCAGGTAATATCATGTATCTAATATAGACCCATATGGCTTGGTTATGTGCAAACTTTAGACACTTTGGTGTATGCAATTCCATGGTATTGCTGTGAGGACCGTTTTCCCTAGACCTTGATGCCATGCCCTGTTCCTGTTTGTGTTGTCCGATATATCTCTAAATCCTGGTGTTGCCTTTGTTGTGATGAACAAACCATACTGTTTCAGTTAGTAGAATGTCATAATTATTACACTAATCTCACAATTCTGAAAGGGCATAGGGCTCTTCCTCTAGGTGAAATGAAGCTTCTATAGGTTTTCAGCTCTGCATTCTACTGTATGTCATTTTGATGTGTCTCTAAATCAGCCTGCTTAGAGTGCGTTTGTTGTTTCTACTGCCATGGGAATGTCCCAATGTTACCAGTTCTTCCCAGAGCTTCTCTGTCTACAGAAACACCAGTGGAAGCATATGTATGGATGTCATACTTCAGGGCCTGCTGGGAAGATCCCGCAGACCGACCTATATATCCTTGGTGCAGTAACCTGTCAGTGCGGTCCAAAATGTAGCATCTGCATTTGGGTGATAATGCTGTAAGAAATGCTTCATCTTCTCATGTTGTGGACTTTGACCACTCTTCCTAGTTCTCTCATTCTTGAGTTATGGGTTCACGAAGGCAACCACAGAGCTGTTCTGCATCTTCTGCCTAAAACCAGAGTGTAATCCCAATCCAGGTTATGAATGTAGAGGATCCTAAATATTTTAGTACTGATTTCAAACCCAACGCCCACTGGAACCCTCAGTCCAGATGCTTGATACCTCTGATTGAGCCCCACACTTGCTCTATTGGCAAAAAGTCAAATTGGACCCTGGTCCTGCAGATGCAGTGGATGTGGCCATTGGACATATCGATAAACTCAACCTCACGCGCCAGTTCTGTGGCTGTCTCCCTGAGTTCACAGTTCTCTTTGCTCTCTTGAAAGTACCCACCAAAACCCACAACGCACTCTAGATCCCTGAGTTCTGCGAGAGGCATCATCCGTAGCCCTATCCCACTTTTTCCGCTGCCTCTGCTAGCTCAGATTTGGCAGCTCGGATCTTGGTCTCAGATTCAATTGTGGGGATATTTTGAGCTGATTTCTTTGAGTTCTGTCAGCCAAGCATCTGCTGTGCACTCTTCTAACTCTCAGTGCATCACCTTCAATCCTGCTGCCTGTTTGAGAGTGTGCTTCCAAGGAAAACTGAGTTTCACCTTTGATGCTCCATTACCAGAGGTCAGATCCTGCACTGGTTTCCATTCTCTACTTTGCCTTTTCCTGCTACCAGGATGTCTGACGCCTCATCCTGTCTTTGGAAGTAACAGACCACTCTTAGGCAAGTGTCCTGTGACAAGGGCTGTTTGATTGGATGTTTACAATGTTTTGTGTATGGTAGCTAGTGAGAAAAGTTTGCAGTGGTTCTCTGCCTACTGGGCATTGATAAATCAACACTTTCCACAAATAATTCACTGAAATTTGATATTTGTTTCACTCCGTTTTCTTTACAGCCATGGTCGGAAATTTTGTCCGAAGACTCCAGCTTTGACATTATGTTGATAAGGCAGTTGCAGGCTTTAAGAAGGTTTATAGTATCGATTTACGTGTTTTGGTATTTATATGAAATTGAAGTTAGTATTTGAAAATTACCAAATCAACCTAGAAGCCAGACTTGAAAATTTATTTAACATTTTGTCATCTCTAAGGAAAAAACAGTCAGACTCAATGTAAAGTAGCAGTCCAAATGTTTGAAGGGGACATGCCAACTCTTTTCTCTTGAAGCCTCCAACAACAAAAGGAACAATTAAATACCTATTGGAACCATGAATTAACCCCCAACCTGTGTTTCCCTTGTGCATGTGGTGCCCTTTGCTCCCAATGACACATATTAGGCAATGTTGGCATTTCAAGGGGTAACATTCTTCTGTAGGAATATACAAGACTATCTAAATAGAATATACACATTTAGGCTTGATTCCAAAAGCACCTAGAGGCATTTAACTATGAGAAACCTGCTGCAGCTGTGCTAGGGTATTGAGAACCAGGTGTTCTTCTATCAGTGCTGAGAAGACTTAATAATCCGATCATGTTAGGTAAAGCAATTTAACACAACCAAGTCTGCACCTCCTAGATATAGTGAACCCGGGGCTTGACTGAAGGGAACGATGGTCCACATAACCTGTGTCTTTAATGAGTTTGGCGACTTTTGCAGTTCAGTTCACTATCTGACTTCTAATATTTTCCTGTACTCTCTTGAGAAACTGAGTCCTAATATATATTCAATTTCAGTCAAAGATTCCCCACACTTCCCACACTCCTTTCAGGCCAAAGAATACATAACCCCAGCATTTGCTGAATCTAGGGGAAGGTCATCATTTCTTTGTGTGAGCTAAGTGTTCAATTCCTATTTATTTCAGTTGAGAGTATTTGACCTTTAACGATTTCACTGTTGTTCACCGAGTGTGAAGTAAGTGGAACTCTGATTCTAGTAGGGGCTTGCTCTCCTCCTACTGGATTCATTGCAGCTCAGGTTCTGATCCTTTGAAATGGATGCCTGAGTGGAGTTGAAGGAAGAGCATGTGATTGATAGCTAGGCACAAACCTGGGAATAGGCTTACCTGGGCTTGGTGCATTTCGGTCTGAATGATTCTTAAATGCCCCTTGGGATGTGTGGATTCTCACGACCTCTTCCTAGAACATGAGTGCTTTTATCATCTCTGCCATCTCTTCTCTTTTAGACGTCAGGAATCTTGGACCCGTTCTTGGAGCTGAATATCGAGTAACTTTCTCAAGGGCACGTTGACTCTCCGTATGTTTCTGCCAGTATCACCAAGGTTCAGTAGGTCTCATGAATGTCTTTCGAGCCTGGTATGCTCTAGAGATGTCTCCATGCCGATATTCTCCACTGTAGCAGAACTACTTTCATCAATGTGTTCACACATCTCCTCAATCCATGCAGCCAGTTTTTCTGCCAGCTTCTCTTCGTGTCTCCCATAAAGTCGACGTCAACAAAAATGGGAAAGTCTGAACGTACCTTGGAGCCTCAGCTTTAAGCTGATGACAGGTAGTTCTTCCACTTCATGCCCTTTCAGATTCCGGAAACTGACCCGTGAACTCAGGTCTTTGGGCAGCAGCAGTATCTCCAACTTACACAGATTCCCGTACGAAAGACTTAAGCCAATCTACACATAGGGCGTCAGCCCCTCCATCACACTGATCCACCAACAGAACTCTGCCCTGTTACCTTGGACCCACCAGCCGCAACAAGCCTCATGGTACACACCAACATTCCACCTGGAATCCAACCGGTAAGTGACATTGACAGTGGTTGATGCATTAAGTCAGTGTTGGGGGAGAGGCTGCTTTAGACGAGAGGTCACTAAGGGAAATTTGATTATATCAACAAGGGTCCCATGGTCTTTTCTCTTCCCTCTTTCCTTTTTTTCAGATCTGTATACACAGTAAAAACGGAGGGAAGTGTGTCCATGTTCAGTTTATCGATTGACAGCTCTTTAAACTTTCTAACAATTCACAGTACACAGAGACCCACTCCAGGAAACTCAGATTTGTGTAATATCCATTCACCCAGAATACATATCCGTCTGTTGCTTTCTGCTGAAACACCCACACTCTCAGAACATTGATCCGTTTTTTTCATGGGGGCTGAAATTCCTAGAAATGAAACCAATCCCAACATGCACATTCCTGTATGTCTCTTTTGCTCTTAGTACAGTTTTGCAGAGCTAAATGTCTTTGTTATAGGGTTATGCCATTTCTTCTCTACCTAGGTTAGAATATGGCATTCATTCATCCTTTTGGAATTCTTGTAAGTCTATATCCCTTTCTATGGCCCACTGTTGTTGAAAACCGTCATTTTGTTTGGGTCAAGATATGCACTGCTGGATCAGTATCTATGAATACTAATGCACTCGTCTGTGTTCTGAATACAAGTGTTTTGAGTACATGCTAGCCGCAATACTGGGTCATTGCGTGATGAATGATCTTTGACATCACTTTGAGAATGTGTTTTAAATAATCATGGTTGTTTGGTATATGTCAGCCAACTGTAAACTTTTGTTGTTTGTTTGTCTGATTGTTTGTTTGTTTGCAAACACATTAGGCCATGCATCACTCCATTTGCTTCAATCACAGAGTCATATATGTGAATCACTAAAGATAGTGCTTAAAATCACCTATGATTTCCTGCTACCCTCTCCCATCTTTAGGATTTTGATGTCCTCCTTGCCTTCTTCTTCTTACTTCTTTGCAACTCAGGCTCTTCTTGCATTTGCAATAATGGTTTTGTTATTTCCATTTCATCATGCTACTTTTCTACTCAGGGTAGAATTCTCAGTTTTTGTTTTAGGATCAGTCTCAAACTGCTGAATTCTTTTAAGGTTTGCCTGTCAGTGAAATTCCCTAGATCTGCCGTTGTTATAAACGGCGGTCATTTGGCATAGGCTACCCTAGATTGCAGCTTTTTCTCATTCAGGATATGGTCTATGTCCTCGCACTTCTACCCGTGCAGCAAAATTTCTGCCGAGATATCAGCTGAAACCCCTCTGGAGGTTCTGTTGGGACTAAGTTGCTTTCCTCGAGGTGCATTTTACATCACTGGGATGATCATGAAATTTGTTTATTTGAATTCTACAGCTCCTTGTTGGTCTATTGGGATTCCACCTCATTTGGACGCTGTGTACTTCCTGAATTCGTATAGATGATCCTTTCTTGGCTTTCAGCAATTTTCATTCTGATTTTTGTACAAATTCCTTTTCAGAATTTTTATTTTTTCTCTTGCTTTTCCATTTGGGAATTCATTGAGTCCTATTTTTCCTGCTTTGTCTTAACCCATGATTCAACAGCGATATTTGCGTTGGTTTGCACTTGCTTTTCTGTGTCTTCTTCTGATCGATTGATTTCTGTTCCCCTGTCATCACAGTCATTCACGAGTCCCTCTGCATTATGTAGTCTGCATAGGACTGACTTTAGCCCAGTTATTATCTCACCCATTGAATTTTCTGTCATTATTGGTTTCTTCTTTAGACTTTCTCTTCCCCTTTTCTGATATTCTGCCTTTTGTTTTTCAGAGGCCCTGCTGTTCTTCAGTGTTTTCCTCACTTCCATCTTCAGTGCTTTCTCTGGTAGCGTTTTGCCGTCTATTTGTTTGAAAGCTTATTTTTTGTGCCTTTAATCACTTTGGAACAGAAAATGGCACTTCCTGTTTTTTTTACTATACTTCTTTTTCTCTACACTTCAAGTACTATCAGGTATGTAGTATAGACTTATAGGGCTTGGATTTATGAAAACTTTAGAGTATTTGGTGTAAGCAATTTCATGGCATTTCTGAGAGGACAATTTTCCCTAGACCTTGATGCCATGCCCTGTTCCTGTGTGTGTGGTCTGTTATATCTCTAATTGCTGGTGTTCCCTTTGTTGTGATGAACACACCATACTATTTCAGTTAGTAGAATCTCATTTTTATTACGCTAATCTCACAGTTCTGAAAGGGCACAAGGCACTTCCTCTACTTGAAATGAAGCTTCTATATGTTTTCAGGTCTTCATTCCTCTGTACGTCATTTTGGAGTGTCTTCAAAGGAGCCAACTTAGAGTGCGCTTGATCTTTCTACTGCCATGGGAATGTCCCAATGTTACCTGTTCTTCCCAGAACTTCTCTGTCTGCAGAAACACCAGTGGAAGCATATGTATGGATGTCATACTTCAGGGCCTGCTGGGATGATCCCGCAGACCGACCTATGTGTCCTTGGTGCAGTACCCTGTCAGTGCTGTCCAAAATGTAGCATCTGCATTTGGGAGATAATGCTGTAAGAAATGCTTCATCTTCTCATGCTGTGGACTTTGACCACTCTTCCTTGTCCTCTCATCCTTGAGTCATGGGTTCACGAAAGCAAACACAGAACTTTTCCTTATCCTCTGCCTCAAACCAGACCGTTATCCAAGTCTAGGTTACGAATATAGCGGATCCTAAAACTTTTAATACTGATTTCAAACCCAACGCCCCCTGGAACCCTCAGACCAGATGCATGATATCTCTGATTGATCCCCACACGTGCTGTTTTGGCAAAATATCAAAGTGGTCTCTGGTCCTGCAGATGCAGTGGATGTGGCCATAGGACATATCGATAAACTGAACCTCACGCGCCAGTGCGATTGCTGTCTCACTGAAGTCACAGTTCTCTTTGCTCTCTTGAAAGTACCCACCATAACCCACAACGCACTCTAGATCCCTGAGTTCTGCGTGGGCCATCATCCGTACCCCTATCCATCTTTTTCGCTGCCTCTGCTAGCTCAGATTTGGCAACTCGGGTCTTGGTCTCAGATTCAATTGTGGGGATATTTTGTGCTAATTTTTTGAGTTCTGTCAGCCAAGCATCTGCGGTGCACTCTTCTAACACTCAGCGCATCACCTTCAATCCCATGCTTGCTGCCTTCTTGAGAGTGTGCTTCCAAGGTAAACAGTGTTTCACCTTTGATGCTCCATTACCAGAGGTCAGATCCTGCACTGGTTTCCATTCTCTACTTTGCCTTCTCCTTCTCCCAGGTTTTCTGAGTCCTCATCCTGTCTTTGGAATAACAGACCACTCTTATGCAAGTGTCCTGCGCCAAGGTCTGGGTGAGTGCATGTTTACAATGCTGTGTGTATGGGAGCGAGTTAGAGCAGTTTGCACTATTTCTCTGCCTACTGGGCATCGATAAATCAACACTTTCCACATATAATTCACAGAAATTTGATGTTTGTTTAGCTCCATTTTCTATACAGCCATGGTCCGAGGTTTTGTCCGAAGACTCCTGCTTTGAGGCTAGGGGAGGCTGGGTCACATGTTTCCCTCCATCCCCAGCCCAGCTGGAAGCCTGAAAGATGCCCAGTTCAGCCCGTGGCCCATTTTCCACCCTGCTCCACCCTGGCCTGTCCAAATGCCACATGGCCCTTTCATACATCTGGCTGGCAAGCGTTCCTTGGGGTAGAGCATCTATCCCCTCTTCTCCGCATTTGCCCCCTGCCTGGTGCCCCTCTATATCTGCCCTCCCGCTCTCCCGGCCTCTCAGCACCATCTCCCCTCTTTCTCCCCATAGTGTTTCAACGTTTTCCTGCCTTTGGTGAGATGGGGCCATTTCTCTCAAGGGTCGTTTTAAATATGCAGATTTTTAAATTTTTATTTTATTGAATTATATTCAGTTTACAATTTTGTGTCAATTTCTGGTGTACAGCTCAATGCTTCAGTCATACAATAACATTCGTATATTCATTTTCATGTCCTTTCTCACCATGAGCTACTACAAGATTTTGACTATGGTTCCCTGTGCTGTGTGGTATAAACTTGTTGCTTTATTTTATATTTACCATTCACTATCTGCAAATCTCGAACTCCCAGTCTATCCTTTCCCACCCTGTTCCCCTCTGATAACCATGAGTTTGTTTTCTAAGTCTGTTTAATTTTAGATTCCACATGAGTGTTGTCATATGGTGTTTTTCTTTCTTTCTGGCTTACTTCACTTAGAATGATGTTTTCCAGGGCCATCCATGTTGCTCCAAATGGCATGGTATTATTTTTTATGGCTGAGTAGTATTCCATTGTATACATGACATGGCTTCTGTATCCAGTCATCTGTTGCTGGACATTTAAGCTGTCTCCATGTCTTGGCTATTGTAAATAGTGCTATGAATATTGGGGTGCTGGTGTCTTTCTGTATTAATGCTTCCTTTGGATATATGCCCAGGAGTGGGATTATTGTATCATATAGTAAGGGTATTTTTAGTTTTTTGAGGACTCTCCATACCATTTTCCATAACTGCTGTACCAAACTACATTCCCACCGACAGTGTACAAGGGTTCACTGTTTTCCACACCCTCTCTAGCATTTACCATTTGAATATTCATGCTTTAATTATTTTATTGCAGCAGCAACATGTAAGAATGAAAAAGTGGCATCCTGGTGGCTGGGGGATGAGCCTGTGTGTGTGTCCCTGTGCATGTGTGTATGTTCCTGTATGTGTGTACATGTCCCTGTGTGTACATGTGTGCCCTCCATGTGCCTGCATGGGGGAGGGGAGTGGGGCTGGAGCCTGTGTGTGTGACTGACATCTCAGGCACGTGGGCCTGGAGGGGTGTGCGAGGCTGTGATGCTGGGCTGAGAGGCTGTGACCTGACCAAGGCCACACAGCCCATCTTGGGGCCCAGGGCCCCACCCTTGCTTCCAGGCCTGTCACCAATCAGCTGGGGTGTCCCCTGCCGTGACACAGGGCTTGGAGTCCTGACCCTAAGGGCCCCACAACTTCCCTCAGGAGGAGGGGTCTCTGGGGCAGGAGGAGGTGGCTGGGCTTGGCATGGGGAGGGGGGAGCAGGGAATCCAAGGGGGTGAGCATGGCTCTGGAGTTTGGGGGTGACCATCAGCAGTGAGGTGAGGGGAGTAAGAAGGGCCTCCTCACCAGGACTGAGTTTGTCACCCTGGCCAAGGGAGCCACTCTTCTGCACAAGGGCCAATTTTGAAAAATGTGGAAAACCAAGTTTCAGGCTCCATGGTAGATAAGTCCCATTCCAGACGGAAATAGCAGGATGTGACCCCATAAAAAGTGGTGAGCGCACGTGAGCCACCACCTCGCCCAGGAAGGAATTCCCCCGAGAGCCAGAGCTCACCCCACACCCACCCAGGGGACTGGGAGGCCTGGAGTGATGGCCCTGCTGGGGTCCCACTACCCAGGAAGATGGGGAGAAGGGCCGCTTGTCATACAGTCGAGGCCCAAGGAGGGGAAGAGACCTGCCCATGTCACCCAGCACAGGAGGGCAGTCGGGTGGAACCCAGGACTTCGGGCTTGTCATAGGACCCCTTCTTAGGAAAGGGGCACAGGCCTGCCTGGGAAAGAAGCATCGGGTAAGTGAATAACCCTACAGACAGGGCCATGTTGGCTGGCTGGCCGAGCCTGAGTTTCCCCTCTGTGGAACAGGGGACGGGAAGGGGCCTGCTCACAGGGTCTCTGTGAAGCTAGAGATGTTGCTGCTGTGGTGCTGGGGAGAGCCCTCCTGGTCCTCCTTACCTTGGAAGTGGCCAGAGGGCCCTTCCTGAGGGCTGATGGTGCCTGTATAGCTGGGCGGGCTGCTGGTCCCTGCGGCCCTGACAGTGGCAGCTACACGGCTTGGTGAAGGATGGGCCAACTCCCCTTCCCAGGCACCTTGGCCCATCGTCCCCCACCACGCACCCTGGGCTGGCTCCCTCTTTCCTTCCTGCCTCCTCTTGTCTCTGCTTCCCCCCACCTGGTGTCCCTCTCTTGTCACCTCCTGTCCCTCTCTAGGACTTGACCCCCACCTTTCTCTCTCTCACTAACACACTGTCTCTCCCTGCGTGTGTCTTTCTCTGCCTCTCCCCCAGGCCCTCAGGCCCTGAGCTCAGGTCTAGCCCTGTCCAGGGCCACAGAGCCACAGGGCCACATCACTCCCAGCACTCCCACCCTCACAGCGATGTTCCAGCCCCAGCTCTGCTCACAGTGGAGGAGCCTGGTTACAGAGCTGCTCCTGCTGGCATTTGCTGCTGCATCGCTGATCCCCCCCACTTCCCGGGCAGTGCAGCAGTCTCACCTTGACCTGTTTGTGGCCCAGCCTGGACCCCAGAGCTGCTGCAGGGCTGGCTGCCTCCCCCACCTGGAAGGAGGGAGGGCCCCGTGGGCTCCAGGGACAGCTGGCGCAGAGTGGAGTGGACTATTTTTATGCCCAACACCTTCTCCCTGGCAGTGGTGGCACCCCAACCACTGACCCTGCCCGGCCCACCTCAGAGTCAGGAGGCTGTGGGAGGATGAAGAGCTCTCATGGGGCCCACTGAGAGCACTGCCGCCCTCAGCCCCCCTCAGGGTCTGCCTGGAGCCGGGGCTGCCGGGCAGCTGACGCGGGGCGGGGGCACGGGTCTGGTCAATGCAGGGCCTCTTGCTGGACGCCCATGGCCTCCCTGCACCTCATCCGTTCCTCACCATGAGACACAGCCACTTCATTCTGGTCATCTAGCTCATGACCGGACACCCCTGTGACTGACAGGCCCCACATGCCCAGTGAGTGTTTACTGACTGAAGCAGCACAGCCATCACTAGATCTAGACACAGGCTGTACCCACCACCAAGGAGGAGCCCCAGGGCCCCTGTGGTCACTGCTGCCCTGAAGGGGTAACCTTGCATCTACCCTGTCATCTTAGTTCCTGCTGGTTTGTGAGTTGTGTGCCCGTGAATCACTGCGTGCCCTCAAGAGGGTGTGACCACTAGTCCTCCAGGAAGCAGACACTGACACAGAGAGAACTGTGACAATTTAATTAGGGGTGACAATAGGAGAGAATAGCAGAGTGGGCAGGTTGGAGCAGGGAAACATTCGGGCCGTAATGCACCTCTGACATCTTCTCTAAACACATCATTGCCACAGCTGAGGGGCCCCTTCATGTGGCAAATGGACTGTGCTGTAAGGCAAAAAGAGTTATTTACTTTAAAAGGATCTTATTTTTTCCTGATTTTGTCTTCTCTAATGTATGTATGGCCTCTGACGGACACTGTAGTCTGTGTGTGCATCTCCGTCTATACAGAATGAAAATAATTATTTTCACATCTCAGACACAGATCTCAAAATGTGCACATTCTCATTATTTTATTTCCTTCTTTAACTAGTAAGACCTAATATTTAATAGAAGAAAGGGACCTTTTGCCTTATGTTTAAAGCAGAGAATGGTAAGCTCTGGGCCTGAGCTCTTATATCTTCAGTTTAATTTAATGTACTTCCTAAGGTCTCTTTTGATGATTCTGTGTGCAGACACTTTCTTTTAAACTATGAGAATGCTGAGTGAGAAATATGTCCCAGTCATTTTGCAAAACAATGTGTGTGCTTGACCCAACCCTCCTCACAATGACGTCAGGGACCAGCGTTACCCCCGGCTCACAGAGAACAAAGCTGAGACCCTGTGGGGGCCCCACTGAGTCTTGGTGTTAGGGGATGAACTGCAAGAACTCAAAGAATCAGAAATTGGATCTTGTGACATAAATGTGGAGATGCCAAGCTGACAGTGGGCATGGTGACAGGAGGGAGCAGGGGTGTAGGGACAGGGGTCCTACAGGGTGTCTCCTGATCACCCCTGACTTCCCCCAAAGAACCTGCCTCATGCTGAAGGGCAAGGCACCTGCTCAGCTGATCTAAATCCTGCCTGCACTTTTCAAATCACTGGGGCAAAAGAAAACTTCAGCCACACAAATTACCCTGAAAAAAACAAGCTAAATTTCAGTTTCTCTGATATCCAGAGATTTCATCCAGACCCAGAACTTTCAGAAACCCTAGAGAACAATCATCTGTATATGAGGTTGTGAACTGAGGGCTTTCTGGAGGCACTGGGTTCTGAAGGGGATACGTGCATGGCTGCACTGAGTCCCCTGCACACACACGTGGCTCTGAGTGGACCTCACGCTGCATTCACACGGCCCGCCTGAGCTGCCCGCCCTGCCAGGAGTGACCTTCCAGCTCCATCTGAGTGAACCCAACAAACGCCCACTGGGCAGCCCTTCAATTTCTTTCTTCCCCTCCACACCCACTTATTCACTCTTGTGTGGCTCACGTGTCCCTCTTCTGCACTCTGAGGCCCTGCACGGGCACATCTGCTATGGTGACAAGCTGTCTGCTGTGAATGTCTCTCTCCTTCGCTCGCTCCCTTACCCCTCGAGGCAACCCCATGAGCCCCTGAAGTTAGGGGTGTGCTTCACCCCTCACAGAGCACATCACATGGTCCATGCAAGAGGCACATCTGCCAAACTGGGACTTCAAATTCATTTGATATTCTGTCAAAAGTCTCTTCTGTTCTATACAAGAGACATCTGCTTCCCAGGTCAGGATGGGGAAATGACACAGTCCATCAGATGTGTGTGCTGGGAAGCTAGACAGACGTCACAATGTCCCAAGTCAGATTTCCTCAGGCATCGCAAGGCCCTGGAGTGCCATCTCCCCTTCTGCAAAGACTCGAAAAGGGAGCAGAAGCACATGCTCTCATCTTACCGAGTGCTGTAACTGGTGGTGGTGGTGGTGGTGGTGGGTGAGACTGCATAGGCCACAACAGAGGTGGGGGTGGCGGTGATGAATAGCCTCTGAGAAGTGACGCTGGGTGTCCCATCGGGTGAGGCACACCAAGTGGTCCTGCACAAGTACCAGGACATCGGGAATCCACAGTGACCTGCAGAGCAGAAGAGAGAGCTGTGTTGGATGACAGACAAAAGGAACAACACCTACAGAACCTGAAACCCAATGCAGCAGCTGTCAGCACCGGGCACCCTCCCCTCCACCGGGTGCCCAGACAGCAGCACAGGGCCACACACTCTACCTTGGGGATAAAACACTGTTGCCACATGACACCGCCGGTGTCTGTAAGTGGAGGAAGGTGAGAGTCCTGCCTGAGATGATGTACAGAGGTTCCAGCAAATTGATAAAGTAGGACCTCCCAAACAGGAAGCCTCTCTGTGCAGGACAACCCACCCTGACACCTTCCCCAGCTCCACAGAAGCATGGTCTGCATGAACCAGAAACACAGAGAAAGAAAGGAAGTGAACGCCTGGTTTTCCACATAGAATCAGAGCCGCACCTGGGTACTTGCTCTATCTGCAGGACCCTGCCAGACCCTCTCTACTCCCTGATCACAAAGGGCCCTCCTCTGCCAGCAGGAGCTTCCCCTGGGTGCAGTGAGCTCTGAGGAGCTGGGCATCCTGCAGTCCTGTGGGGGATCTGGCAAAGTGCTTCTGAGGGGACAAGGCTGTCCTCAGAAGGGAGTCAGTCTCCGCTACAATCATCCTTATTCGCAGGGATGTCTGGATTTTAAGTTTGCTAGGAAAAGCACACTACGTTTGTCATATGGGAAAGGGAAGGGGGAAGTCTCAATCCTGCAAATAACACCAACGGGATTTTAGCTCATGTGGAAAATCCCACGGTGTGTGATGAGACAGAGAAGAAGCTGTGACAGCTTCCAGGGCAGAACCGACCCACCGTGGGATGGAGAACATGATGCCAGGACTGTGGTGCAAATTGGTCCTGCAAGGAAGTAGGCATTTTCATGGCGGGCACTTGCCCTTCTAGCCTCAATTCCCTACTACAAATGCACCATCTCTGAGAGTCAGGCTTTTCTGCCCAAGAGTACAACTGGAGGCAGAGGGGAAGGCACCTTTACCACCCCAGAAGAGACAGTGATGGCCTGTGATATTACCACAACCAGGAAGACTCAAAGTTGCACAAACACCACGGTGTAAGGCTGGAGGGGTGGCTTAGATCAGTTTTCAGTTACAAGGAATTGAATGGGCATTATAAAAAGGAGAATCCCACAGATTGAGCCAGGAAACCATTCAAAGAATGACAACAGGAACCGGTCTCAGTGAAACAGGAGCAATTCCAAGAGAAGAAGGAAAAAAGGAGTTAACCAAGCAAGGAGAAGTCAGTATGGAGCAAGGGCTCACCATTCTTATGCTATTTTAAGAAAAACACAGTCAAAACCTGAGGTCTTCAGCCCTCATGCACTCCCTCGCTGATGGCTTCGGCAAGTAACACTCAAGGTGATAGGGAGAGAGGAAAAGCCAATGGAAACTGGGCAAGAGTTTGAATTTGAAAACAAAAAGAAATGACAGACTCATAACAGAACAAACAGTCTGCAGACGAGGCCACAAGAGGCTGCTGCAAAAACAAAAAAAATAAATATCCCAGAAACAAATTCACCGAAAAAGACCTCCCAATATATCTAGGCCTCCGTGGTCACCTCAGGAGGGTGGGAGTTATCGTTGAACACAGGAGACACACGAGGTTCTGAATCGGAAAAATAACACAGAAAGGATGGAGGATTAGGCTAATCAGAGCCGAAAATATTAAAGGAAAACAAAAATTTGAGCCTTCTTTCCCATATGACAATTGCTCTCATATCACACCGAGTGGGAGACAGGTCTCAGGACCCTTGACTGAAGAGACCACAGGCCCCGGGTTCCGGTGTTTCTTCCATAACCGATCATCGGCTGTGGAAGGACAGGGCTCCATTCGCTGCAGAGAGTGACAGGGACGGGCTTGTCCTCCAGGGAGCCGGGAACGTGGTGTCTGTTGAAGGCCCGTGTGCAGAACCGACCGGTCTGCCCTCCGTCAGAGTACTTTCTTTCCCTCTACAACAGACACCTCCCTCCCCTGGGCAGGACGGGGAAGAAGCGGTCCATCAAGTGCGTCTGCTAAGGGACCAGAGGGACACGGCCGTGAGCCCAGTCACGGCCACCCATGCACGGGGAAGCCCCGGAGAGCGATCTGCACTTATTCTGCAGTGACTCAAGGAAGAAACAGAGGACTATGCTTTCCTCTTACCGAGTGGAGCAGCTGGCGGTGGGGGGCGAGGTGGCACAGGGCACCAAGGGGGACCAGGTGCAGGTGCCCAGCTGGGCGACGATGGGCCGCACCCAGGGCAGGCCACGCAGGCAGGTCCTCGGATAGGTTGGGGCCCTCCGGCCCACGGGGTGACCTGCAGGACAGAAGGGAGGGCTGGGTTGGATGAAAGACAAAAGCGCCAACAACGACAAGAGCCTAAACCCAACGCAGCAACTGTCGGCACCGGGCACCCTCCCGTCCACCGGGTGCCCAGAGAGCAGCACGGCGCCACACGCTCCGCCCAGACCTCTGGGGCCTGCCTGCAGCCTGGGCCGCACAGGGGGACACGGGGATATGACCCTGATGCCGCACGTTGCCGCCGCCGCTGTTTCCAACTGGAGGAAGCCAAGGGCCCTCCTGCCCGAGAGGCTACACACAGAGCTTCCAGCACACGGGTAAACTAGCGCCTTCCCAACAGCCAGCCGCTATGTGTGGGACGGCCCTCCCCGCCACTTTCCCCAGCTCCACGCAAGCTTGCCCTGCGCGGACCAGGAACACGGACACGGGACGGACGTGAAGAGCTCATTCTTCACACGAGCAAGCAGAGCCGCACCAGGGCTAGCGCTCTGCCTGCAGGGCTCGGCCTGCAGGACACTGCCAGGCCCTCCCTGCCCCCTCCTCACAAAGGGCCCTCCTCCGCACCGCAGGGGCTGCCCCTGGGCGCAAATAGCGCTGGGGTGTTGGGCATCCTGGTGTCTTGCGGCGGAGCTGACCAAGGGTCCCTGAGGGGACAAGGCTGTCCTCAGAAGGGACTCAGGCTCCGCTACAATCATCCCTATCCTCAGGGAATTCTGGAATTTACGTTCGCTACTGAATGCGACCTACCAGCTTGCTACGGGAGAGTGACGTGGGGAGTCTCAACCCCACACCTGACACCAAAGGGACTGTAAAAGCTAGTGCGCAAAACCCCACGGTGTGAATTCAGAACGACGAGCAGCTCTGACAGCTTCCAGGGCAGGCGCGACCCGGCGTAGGGTGGGGGACAAACACAACGTACGCACTCTGGTGAGCATCGGAATTCCCCCGCAGGGAAGGAGGCATTTTCACGGTGGGCTCTTTCCCTTCCAGACTCTATTCCCTACTACAAACCAACTATCTCCGAGAGCCAGGCTTTTCTGCCCAGAGTACAACTGGAGGCAGCGGCCAAGACACACTTACCTCCCGAGAAAAGACAGTGACGGGCTGTGACGTTTACCACACCCAGGAAGACTCCAAGTTGCACAAAGCACACTGTAAAATGCTAGAGGGACGGCTTTGCCCCTTTTCCAGTTACCAGGATCTGAAAGGACATTCTAAACAGGAGAATCACCTGGCCTGAGCCGGGAAACTAGTCAAAAGAACGACGACACAGAAATCCGTCTCAGTGACCCAGGAGCAACCCTAGGTGCAGGAGGTAAGGAAGGAGTCCGCCGAGCCAGGAGAAGTCAGTGTGGAGCGAGGTCTCACCCTCCTCACGCTGTTTCGAGAAACCAACAAAGTCTGCATGCCCTGGCTCCTAAGCACTCCCTCATGGCTCCTGCAGGCACCAGTCAAGGCGACAGGCTCCCGGGTGAAGCAGCCCTCTTGCTCCTGGGCAAGAGATTTGAGTCTGAAAAAGGAAGCGACACGCCACGCCAGACCCGTCACAGGACACACAGTCTGCAACGAGGCCAGGAACGGCTGCCGGGAGAACGGGAAGATCACGTTCCCCATGACGAGGACCAACAGAGCATGACCACCCCACTTCCCTGGGCCTCCGGGTCCGCGGCAGTAGGCCGGGCGCTGTCGGGACATACCGGAGCCGCGCCAGGTCCCGCGTCGGCTAAAAACCACAGAAAAGAATGGAGGATTAGGCTTTCCTGCGAAGACACTGCTGAAGCGATACAAAATCTTTGCGCCTTCCTTCCTTATTTCCTTCCCCATATCACAGTAGTTTCTTGGAGGAATTGGATACTGACCCCAGGAACTCCTGCATGCTAAGCCCGCATTATCTCTACTGCTGAGCTACATATACCCTTCAACTTAGATCACACTAGTTTCTAGGCACAGAGAACAAGAAATGCCAGCCACGTTCATTAACTTACACAGTGTAAAATAAATTCCGTGTGCTCCACGAACAGAGGTCAGTGTTTTATGATCCGACAGCTCCTGCGGAGCCAATTCTACTGTCCCAGTAGCGTACTCCGGTTTTTTAATTTCCGGCTTAGTCGCCTCTTCCTAGGAACACGAAACAAGATAAATCAGGAACCGAACTTCAGATCATGAGCCTACGATTAGTCAGTCAGGTAAACAACAGTTATTTACCGAAGCTATCAGAACATAAGCCCTATCCTGGGAGAAGCTGGCGGTACAAATAAAAGGCAGATTCTCCTCTCTGTTCCGCCAGAGGCACAGGATCCATGAAAACAAATCAGCACAGAAAAGTTTCAACAGCTCTACAACTGAGGTGAACGGGTACAGTAACGCCACAAAGGACAGGAGATTCCGCTGCAAGAGGATAGCTCAGGGAATGCTGGGAAGACCGCACTGTTTCGTAAAAGAGAGATCCAGCGCAGAAGTGGGATGTGGAGGGGCTTTGGAGAAGGGCAGTCTGAGTAAAAGGAGCAGGTGGGAAACAGTGTAAGGCGTTAAGGGAACTAGACCACTGTTAGTGGCGGTGGAATGGGAAGACAAAACATGCTGCCTTGAAAATGAAACATCACTTAATTAATTTCCAGTGAGGACGGCTAAAACAAGAACCAACACCAAGATGCACCTAATTTTCCCAGGGATGAATTTCTTTCAATATCCTCTAATGAACAGTAAGGGAAAGACCCTGAAAACAAGAATGCCCATACAGACACTGGCTTCACTAGGTGAGTCTGGAAAATGAACACAAGTGCATTATCCAGTCCTACGGCATTAAGCACAGAATCACATCCTAAACTGTAAGTTAAAAGCATAAGTCAAAAATTCTCATCAGCAGATGCAAACGTGAAGATGCACACTCACACCAACCCCCGGTTTATGTCTCAGAATCCCCTGGTACTTATATAGTCACACAAGGACATTAACAACAAGAGACTGCACTTCATCCCAGGAAGATTCTCTTCCTCTCTCTTTTGTAAAGTGGCGCACTGACACACCATCCGTAAAATGTTGTTACAGGTACATTAATGAGAATAGTCACGAATGTATATTAAAACCAATATGTGTGTCTATCTACGTTCGTGGATGTGTCAAAACAAAAGTGGCAGAAAAGACTTTCAAATAGTTAGAGCATTTTCTGAAAAAAATCCTTAAGTCACGGTTGGGATATATTTCAAACCAAGTAGTAAGAGGAAAACACGTAAAAGAATGGATATGGAATTTGGGTTTGCGCACTATGTATTTCTAACATTTGGAGTTTGCTGTTGTTATTGTTTTTAATTTTCTTCTGTTTTTAAATGGAGGTACCGGGAATGAGCACACGGAATTCGGCATGCTAAGCAAGCATTCTATTTACCACTAACCTATGTAATTCACCGAGTCAACTAGCTTCTAGGCATAGATAAAATAAAATACAAAACACTCTTTCACGGTTCACTGCCTTACAAAACATGTTAGTTTGCTGAAGCGCAAAAGATTTTTGAGGCCTTCTTCCCCGTATCACAGTAAGTCTCACATCAGACCGAGTGGGAGACAGGTCTCAGGACCCTTGCCTTAAGAGACCACAGGCCCAGGGTTCGGGTGTGTCTTCCATAACCGATCATCGGCTGTGGAAAGTCAGGGCTCCACTAGCTGAAGACAGTGACAGGGGCGGTCTTGTCCTCCAGGGAGCCCGGAACGAGGTGTCTGTTGAAGGCCAGTGTGCAGATCCGTCCCGTCTGCCCCCCGTCAGTGGACCCTTTTTCCCTCTACAACAGACACCTCCATCCCCAGGGCATGAAGGGGAAGACGCGGTCCATCAAGTGCGTCTGCTAAGGGACCAGAGGGACACGGCCGTGAGCCCAGTCACGGCCGCCCGTGCACGGGGAAGCCCCAGGGAGAGATCTGCTCTTCTTCTGCAGTGACTCAAGGAAGAAACAGAGGACTATGCATTTCTCTTTCCGAGCGGAGCAGCTGGAGTTGGGGGGCGAGTTTGCACAGGGCACCAAGGTGTACCAGGTGCAGGTGCCCAGCTGGTCGACGACGGTCCGCACCCGGGCAGGCCACGCAGGCTGGTCCTCGGAAATGTTGGGGCCCTCCGGCTCACGGGGAGACCTGCAGGACAGAAGGGAGGGCTGGGTTGGTTGACAGAAAAAAGCGCCAACAACGACAAGAGCCGAAACCCAATGCAACAGCCGTCGGCACCAGGCACCATCCCCTCCACCGGGTGACCAGAGAGCAGCACGGTGCCATACACTCCGCCCAGCCCTCTGGGGCCTGCCTGCAGCCTGGGCCGCACAGGGGGGATACGGGGACACGGGGATACGACCCTGACGCCGAACGTCGCTGCCACCGCTGTCTCCAAGTGGAGGAATCCAAGGGTCCTCCTGCCCGAGAGGCTGCACACAGAGCTTCCAGCACACGGGCAAACTAGCGCCTTCAAAACAGCCAGCCGCTCTGGGCGGGACGACCCTCCACGCCACCTTCCCCACCTCCACGCAAGATTACCCGGCGCGGACCAGGAACACGGACACGGGACGGACGTGAAGAGCTCAATCTCCACAAGAGCAAGCAGAGCCGCACCAGGGTCACCGCTCTGCCTGCAGGGCTCTGCCTGCAGGGCTCTGCCTGCAGGACCCTGCCAGGCCCTCTCGTCCCCCTCCTCACAAAGGGCCCTCCTACTCCACGCAGGGGCTGCCCCTGGGCGCAAAGAGCCCTGGGGAGCTGGGCATTCCGGAGTCTTGCGGAGGAGCTGGCCAAGGGCTCCCGAGGGGAAAAGGCTGTCCTCAGAAGGGACTCAGGCCCGCTACAATCATCCCTATCCTCAGGAACGTCTGGATTTTACGTTCGCTACGGAACGCACCTTAAATGCGTGCTATGGGAGAGGGACGTGGGGAGACTCAACCCCACAGCTGACACCAAAGGGAATGTACCAGCTCGTGCGCAAAACCCCACGGTGTGCCATGAGACCGACGAGCAGCTCTGACAGCTTCCAGGGCAGGCCCGACCCGGCGTAGTGTGGGGGACAAACACAAAGTACGCAATCTGGTGCGCATCGGAATTCCCCCGCAGGGAAGGAGGCATTTTCACGGCGGGCTCTTTCCCTTCCAGCCTCTATTCCCTACTACAAACACACCATCTCCGAGAGCCAGGCTTTTCTGCCCAGAGTACATCTGGAGGCAGCGGCCAAGACACACTTACATCCCGAGAAAAGACAGTGTCGGGCTGTGACGTTTACCACACCCAGGAAGACTCCAAGTTGCACAAAGCACACCGTACAAAGCTGGAGGGAGGTCTTTGCCCCTTTTCCAGTTACCAGGATCTGAATGGACATTCTAAACAGGAGAATCACCTGGCCTGAGCCGGGAAACCAGTCAAAAGAACGACGACACAGAAATCCGTCTCAGGGACCCAGGAGCAACCCTAGGTGCAGGAGGTCAGGAAGGAGTCAGCCGGGCCAGGAGAAGTCAGTGTGGAGCGCGGGCTCACTCTCCTCACGCTGCTTCGAGAAACCCACAGTCAAAGTCTGCGGGCCCCGGCTCCTAAGCACTCCCTCATGGCTAATGCAGGCACCAGCCAAGGCGACGGGCTCCCGGGAGAAGCATCCCACTGGCTCCTGGGCAAGAGATTTGAGTCTGAAAAAGGCAGTGACATCCACGCCACACCCGTCACAGGACACACAGTCTGCAGACGAGGCCAGGAACGGCTGCCGGGAGAACTGGAATATCACCTTTCCCAGGACGAGGCCCAACAGAGCATGACCACCCCAATCCCTGGGCCTCCGGGGCCGCCGCAGGTGGGCGGGCGCTGCCGGGCCACACCGGAGCCACGCCAGGTCCCGCGTCAGCTAAAAACCACAATAAAGAATGGAGGATTAGGCTTTCCTGCGAAGACACTGCTGAAGCGAAACAAAATCTATGCACATTCCTTCCTTCCATCCTTCCCCATATCACACTCGTTTCTTGGAGGAACTGGATACTGACCCCAGGAACTCCTGCATGCTAAGCCCGCATTCTCTCTACTGCTGAGCTACATATACCCTTCCCCCCAGAGCACACTAGTTTCTAGGCACAGAGAACAAGAAATGCCAGCCACGTTCACTAACTTACCCAGTGTATAATAAGCTCCGTGTGCTCCACCAACAGAGGTCAGTGTTTTATGATCCGTCAGCTCCTGCGGAGCCACTTCTACAGTCCCAGTAGCGTACTCCGGTTTTGTAATTTCGGGCTTAGTCGCCACTTCCTAGTAACACAAAACAAGATAAATCAGGAACCGAACTTCAGATCATGTGCCTACGCTTAGTCAGTCAGGTACACAACAGTTATTTACCGAAGCTATCAGAACAGAAGCCCTATCCTGGGAGAAGCTGGCGGTACAAATAAAAGGCAGATTCTCCTCTCTGTTCTGCCAGAGGCACAGGATCCATGAAAACAAATCAGCACAGAAAAGTTTCAACAGCTCTACAACTGAGGTGAACGGGTACAGTAACGCCACAAAGGACAGGAGAGTCCGCTGCACATGGATAGCTCAGGGAATGCTGGGAAGACCGCACTGTTTCGTAAAAGAGAGATCCAGCGCAGAGGGGGGATGTGGAGGGGCTTTGGGGAAGGGCAGCCTGAGTAAAAGGAGCAGGTGGGAAACAGCGTAAGGCATTAAGGAATCTAGACCACTGTTACTGGCGGTGGAATGGGAAGACAAAACATGCTGCCTTGAAAATGAAACATCACTTAATTAATTTCCAGTGAGGACGGCTAAAACAAGAACCAACACCAAGATGCACCTAACTTTCCCAGGGATGAATTTCTTTTCAATATCCTCTAATGAACTGTAAGGGAAAGACCCTGAAAACAAGAATGCCCATACAGACACTGGCTTCACTAGGTGAGTCTGGAAAATGAACACAAGTGCATTATCCAGTCCTACGGCATTAAGCACAGAATCACATCCTAAACTGTAAGTTAAAAGCATAAGTCAAAAATTCTCATCAGCAGATGCAAACGTGAAGATGCACACTCACACCAACCCCCGGTTTATGTCTCAGAATCCCCTGGTACTTATATAGTCACACAAGGACATTAACAACAAGAGACTGCACTTCATCCCAGGAAGATTCTCTTCCTCTCTCTTTTGTAAAGTGGCGCACTGACACACCATCCGTAAAATGTTGTTACAGGTACATTAATGAGAATAGTCACGAATGTATATTAAAACCAATATGTGTGTCTATCTACGTTCGTGGATGTGTCAAAACAAAAGTGGCAGAAAAGACTTTCAAATAGTTAGAGCATTTTCTGAAAAAAATCCTTAAGTCACGGTTGGGATATATTTCAAACCAAGTAGTAAGAGGAAAACACGTAAAAGAATGGATATGGAATTTGGGTTTGCGCACTATGTATTTCTAACATTTGGAGTTTGCTGTTGTTATTGTTTTTAATTTTCTTCTGTTTTTAAATGGAGGTACCGGGAATGAGCACACGGAATTCGGCATGCTAAGCAAGCATTCTATTTACCACTAACCTATGTAATTCACCGAGTCAACTAGCTTCTAGGCATAGATAAAATAAAATACAAAACACTCTTTCACGGTTCACTGCCTTACAAAACATGTTAGTTTGCTGAAGCGCAAAAGATTTTTGAGGCCTTCTTCCCCGTATCACAGTAAGTCTCACATCAGACCGAGTGGGAGACAGGTCTCAGGACCCTTGCCTTAAGAGACCACAGGCCCAGGGTTCGGGTGTGTCTTCCATAACCGATCATCGGCTGTGGAAATTCAGGGCTCCACTAGCTGAAGACAGTGACAGGGGCGGTCTTGTCCTCCAGGGAGCCCGGAACGAGGTGTCTGTTGAAGGCCAGTGTGCAGAACCGTCCCGTCTGCCCCCCGTCAGTGGACCCTTTTTCCCTCTACAACAGACACCTCCATCCCCAGGGCATGAAGGGGAAGACGCGGTCCATCAAGTGCGTCTGCTAAGGGACCAGAGGGACACGGCCGTGAGCCCAGTCACGGCCGCCCGTGCACGGGGAAGCCCCAGGGAGAGATCTGCTCTTCTTCTGCAGTGACTCAAGGAAGAAACAGAGGACTATGCATTTCTCTTTCCGAGCGGAGCAGCTGGAGTTGGGGGGCGAGTTTGCACAGGGCACCAAGGTGTACCAGGTGCAGGTGCCCAGCTGGTCGACGACGGTCCGCACCCGGGCAGGCCACGCAGGCTGGTCCTCGGAAATGTTGGGGCCCTCCGGCTCACGGGGAGACCTGCAGGACAGAAGGGAGGGCTGGGTTGGTTGACAGAAAAAAGCGCCAACAACGACAAGAGCCGAAACCCAATGCAACAGCCGTCGGCACCAGGCACCATCCCCTCCACCGGGTGACCAGAGAGCAGCACGGTGCCATACACTCCGCCCAGCCCTCTGGGGCCTGCCTGCAGCCTGGGCCGCACAGGGGGGATACGGGGACACGGGGATACGACCCTGACGCCGAACGTCGCTGCCACCGCTGTCTCCAAGTGGAGGAATCCAAGGGTCCTCCTGCCCGAGAGGCTGCACACAGAGCTTCCAGCACACGGGCAAACTAGCGCCTTCAAAACAGCCAGCCGCTCTGGGCGGGACGACCCTCCCCGCCACCTTCCCCACCTCCACGCAAGATTACCCGGTGCGGACCAGGAACACGGACACGGGACGGACGTGAAGAGCTCAATCTCCACAAGAGCAAGCAGAGCCGCACCAGGGTCACCGCTCTGCCTGCAGGGCTCTGCCTGCAGGGCTCTGCCTGCAGGACCCTGCCAGGCCCTCTCGTCCCCCTCCTCACAAAGGGCCCTCCTACTCCACGCAGGGGCTGCCCCTGGGCGCAAAGAGCCCTGGGGAGCTGGGCATTCCGGAGTCTTGCGGAGGAGCTGGCCAAGGGCTCCCGAGGGGAAAAGGCTGTCCTCAGAAGGGACTCAGGCCCGCTACAATCATCCCTATCCTCAGGAACGTCTGGATTTTACGTTCGCTACGGAACGCACCTTAAATGCGTGCTATGGGAGAGGGACGTGGGGAGACTCAACCCCACAGCTGACACCAAAGGGAATGTACCAGCTCGTGCGCAAAACCCCACGGTGTGCCATGAGACCGACGAGCAGCTCTGACAGCTTCCAGGGCAGGCCCGACCCGGCGTAGTGTGGGGGACAAACACAAAGTACGCAATCTGGTGCGCATCGGAATTCCCCCGCAGGGAAGGAGGCATTTTCACGGCGGGCTCTTTCCCTTCCAGCCTCTATTCCCTACTACAAACACACCATCTCCGAGAGCCAGGCTTTTCTGCCCAGAGTACATCTGGAGGCAGCGGCCAAGACACACTTACATCCCGAGAAAAGACAGTGTCGGGCTGTGACGTTTACCACACCCAGGAAGACTCCAAGTTGCACAAAGCACACCGTACAAAGCTGGAGGGAGGTCTTTGCCCCTTTTCCAGTTACCAGGATCTGAATGGACATTCTAAACAGGAGAATCACCTGGCCTGAGCCGGGAAACCAGTCAAAAGAACGACGACACAGAAATCCGTCCCAGGGACCCAGGAGCAACCCTAGGGGCAGGAGGTCAGGAAGGAGTCAGCCGGGCCAGGAGAAGTCAGTGTGGAGCGCGGGCTCACTCTCCTCACGCTGCTTCGAGAAACCCACAGTCAAAGTCTGCGGGCCCCGGCTCCTAAGCACTCCCTCATGGCTAATGCAGGCACCAGCCAAGGCGACGGGCTCCCGGGAGAAGCATCCCACTGGCTCCTGGGCAAGAGATTTGAGTCTGAAAAAGGCAGTGACATCCACGCCACACCCGTCACAGGACACACAGTCTGCAGACGAGGCCAGGAACGGCTGCCGGGAGAACTGGAATATCACCTTTCCCAGGACGAGGCCCAACAGAGCATGACCACCCCAATCCCTGGGCCTCCGGGGCCGCCGCAGGTGGGCGGGCGCTGCCGGGCCACACCGGAGCCACGCCAGGTCCCGCGTCAGCTAAAAACCACAATAAAGAATGGAGGATTAGGCTTTCCTGCGAAGACACTGCTGAAGCGAAACAAAATCTATGCACATTCCTTCCTTCCATCCTTCCCCATATCACACTCGTTTCTTGGAGGAACTGGATACTGACCCCAGGAACTCCTGCATGCTAAGCCCGCATTCTCTCTACTGCTGAGCTACATATACCCTTCCCCCCAGAGCACACTAGTTTCTAGGCACAGAGAACAAGAAATGCCAGCCACGTTCACTAACTTACCCAGTGTATAATAAGCTCCGTGTGCTCCACCAACAGAGGTCAGTGTTTTATGATCCGTCAGCTCCTGCGGAGCCACTTCTACAGTCCCAGTAGCGTACTCCGGTTTTGTAATTTCGGGCTTAGTCGCCACTTCCTAGTAACACAAAACAAGATAAATCAGGAACCGAACTTCAGATCATGTGCCTACGCTTAGTCAGTCAGGTACACAACAGTTATTTACCGAAGCTATCAGAACAGAAGCCCTATCCTGGGAGAAGCTGGCGGTACAAATAAAAGGCAGATTCTCCTCTCTGTTCTGCCAGAGGCACAGGATCCATGAAAACAAATCAGCACAGAAAAGTTTCAACAGCTCTACAACTGAGGTGAACGGGTACAGTAACGCCACAAAGGACAGGAGAGTCCGCTGCACGTGGATAGCTCAGGGAATGCTGGGAAGACCGCACTGTTTCGTAAAAGAGAGATCCAGCGCAGAGGGGGGATGTGGAGGGGCTTTGGGGAAGGGCAGCCTGAGTAAAAGGAGCAGGTGGGAAACAGCGTAAGGCATTAAGGAATCTAGACCACTGTTACTTGCGGTGGAATGGGAAGACAAATCATGCTGCCTTGAAAATGAAACATCACTTAATTAATTTCAAGTGAGGACGGCTAAAACAAGAACCAACACCAAGATGCACCTAACTTTCCCAGGGATGAATTTCTTTTCAATATCCTCTAATGAACTGTAAGGGAAAGACCCTGAATACAAGAATGCCCATACAGACACTGGCTTCACTAGGTGAGTCTGGAAAATGAACACAAGTGCATTATCCAGTCCTACGGCATTAAGCACAGAATCACATCCTAAACTGTAAGTTAAAATCATAAGTCAAAAATTCTCATCAGCAGATGCAAACGTGAAGATGCACACTCACACCAACCCCCGGTTTATGTCTCAGAATCCCCTGGTACTTATATAGTCACACAAGGACATTAACAACAAGAGACTGCACTTCATCCCAGGAAGATTCTCTTCCTCTCTCTTTTGTAAAGTGGCGCACTGACACACCATCCGTAAAATGTTGTTACAGGTACATTAATGAGAATATTCACGAATGTATATTAAAACCACCATGTTCGTCTGTGTGCATTCGTTTATGTATCAAAACAAAAGTGGCAGAAAAGACTTTCAAAGAGTTAGAGCATTTTCTGAAAAAAATCCTTAAGTCACCTTTGGGAAATATTTCAAACCAAGTAGTAAGAGGAAAACACGTAAAAAGAATGGATATGGAAGTTGGGTTTGCGCACTATGTATTTCTAACATTTGAAGTTTGCTCTTGTTTTTGTTTTTACTTTTCTTCTGTTTTTAATTGGAGGTACCGGGAATGAGCACACGGAATTCGGCATGCTAAGCAAGCATTCTATTTACCACTAACCTATGTAATTCCCCGAGTCATCTAGCTTCTCGACATAGATAAAATAAAATAAAAAACACTTTTTCACGGTTCACTGCCTTACAAAACATGTTAGTTTGCTTAAGCCCAAAAGATCTTTGAGGCCTTCTACCCCGTATCACACTAAGTCTCACATCAGACCGAGTGGGAGTCAGGACTCAGGACCCTTGACTGAAGGGACCACAGGCCCCGGGTTCGGGTGTGTCTTCCATAACCGATCATCGGCTGTGGAAGGTCAGGGCTCCACTCGCTGCAGACAGTGACAGGGGCGGGCTTGTCCTCCAGGGAGCCCGGAACGTGGTGTCTGTTGAAGGCCCTTGTGCAGAACTGACACGTCTGCCCACCGTCGGAGGACCCTCTTTCCCTCTACAACAGACATCTCCCTCCCCAGGGCAGGACGGGGAAGACACGTTCCTTTAAGTGCGTCTGCTAAGGGACCAGAGGGACACAGCCGTGAGCCCAGTCACGGCCGCCCGTGCACGGGGAAGCCCCGGAGAGCGATCTGCCCTTCTTCTGCAGTGACTCCATGAAGAAACAGAGGACTATGATTTCCTCTTACAGAGCGGAGCAGCTGGCGGAGTGGGGCGAGGTTGCAAAGGGCACCAAGCGTGACCAGGTTCAGGTACCCATATGGGCGATGACGGGCCGCACCCGGGGCAGGCCACGCAGGCTGGTCTTCGGAAAGGTTGGGGCCCTCCGGCCCACGGGGTGACCTGCAGGACAGAAGGGATGGCTGGGTTGGATGACAGACAAAAGCGCCAACACCGACAAGAGCCGAAACCCAACGCAGCAGCCGTCGGCACCGGCACCCTCCACTTCACCGGATGCCCAGAGAGCAGCACGGCGCCACACGCCCCGCCCAGCTCTCTGGGGCCTGCCTGAAGCATGGGCCGCACAGTGGGACACGGGGATACGACCCTGACGCCGCACGACGCCACCACTGCTGTCTCCAATTGGAGGAAGCCAAGGGTCCTCCTGCCCGAGAGGCTGCACACAGAGCTTCCAGCACACGGGCAAACTAGCGCCTTCCCAACAGCCAGCCGCTCTGGGCGGGACGGCCCTCCCTGCCACCTTCCCCAACTCCACGCAAGCTTGCCCGGCGCAGACCAGGAACACGGAAACGGGACGGAAGTGTAGAGCTCATTCACCACACGAGCAAGCAGAGCCGCACCAGGGTCACCGCTCTGCCTGCAGGGCTCTGCCTGCAGGGCTCTGCCTGCAGGGCTCTGTCTGCAGGGCTCTGCCTGCAGGACCCTGCCAGGCCCTCTCTGCCCCCTCCTCACAAAGGGCCCTCCTCCTCAACGCAGGGGCTTCCCCTGGGCGCAAAAAACCCTGGAGAGCTGGGCAACCCGGAGTCATGCGGCGGAGCTGGCCAAGGGATCCCGAGGGGACAAGGCTGTCCTCAGAAGCGACTCAGGCTCCGCTACAATCATCCCTATCCTCAGGGGCGTCTGGATTTTACGTTCGCTTCGGAACGCACCCTACATTCTTGCTAAGGGAGAGTGATGTGGGGAGTCTCAACCCCACAACTGACACCAAAGGGAATGTAACAGCTCTTGCGCAAAACCCCTCAGTGTGCCATGAGACCGACGAGCAGCTCTGACAGCTTCCAGGGCAGGCCCGACCCGGCGCAGGGTGGGGGACGAACACAACGTATGCACTCTGGTAGGCATCGGAATTCCCCCGCAGGGAAGGAGGCATTTTCACTGCGGGCTCTTTCCCTTCCAGCCTCTATTCCCTACTACAAACGCACCATCTCCATGAGCCAGGCTTTTCTGCCCAGAGTACAACTGGAGGCAGCGGCCAAGACACACTTACCTCCCGAGAAAAGACAGTGTCTGGCTGTGACGTTTACCACAACCAGGAAGACTCCAAGTTGCAAAAAGCACACCGTAGAAATCTGGAGGGAGGGCTTTGCCCCTTTTCCAGTTACCAGGATCTGAATGGACATTCTAAACAGGAGAATAACCTGGCCTTAGCCGGGAAACCAGTCAAAAGAACGACGACACAGAAATTCGTCTCAGTGACACAGGAGCAACCCTATGTGCAGGAGGTAAGGAAGGAGTCAGCCGAGGCAGGAGATGTCAGTGTGGAGCGAGGGCTCACTCTCCTCACGCTGCTTCGAGAAACCCACAGACAAAGTCTGCGGGCCCCGTCTCCTAAGCACTCCCTCATGGCTCCTGCAGGCACCAGCCATGGCGTCGGGCTCCCGGGAGAAGCAGCCCACTGGCTCCTGGGCAAGAGTTTTGAGTCTGAAAAAGGCAGTGACATGCCATGCCACACCCGTCACAGGACACACAGTCTGCAGACGAGGCCAGGAACGGCTGCCGGGAGAACGGGAAGATCACCTTTCCCAGGACAAGGCCCAACAGAGCATGACCACCCCAATTCCCTGGGCCTCCGGGGCCGCCGTAGGTGGGCGGGCGCTGCCGGGCCACACCGGAGCCGCGCCAGGTCCCGCGTCGGGTAAAAACCACAGAAAAGGATGGAGGATTAGGCTTTCCTGCGAAGACACTGCTGAAGCCAAACAAAATCTTTGCGCCTTCCTTCCTTCCTTCCTTCCCCGTATCACACTCGTTTCTTGGAGGAACTGGATACTGACCCCAGGAATTCCTGCATGCTAAGCCCGCATTCTCTCTACTGCTGAGCTACATATACCCTTCCCCCCAGTGCACAATAGTTTCTAGGCACAGAGAACAAGAAATGCCAGCCACGTTCACTAACTTACCCAGTGTATAATAAGCTCCGTGTGCTCCACAAACAGAGGTCAGTGTTTTATGATCCGTCAGCTCCTGCGGAGCCACTTCTACAGTCCCAGTAGCGTACTCCGGTTTTGTAATTTCGGGCTAAGTCGCCCCTTCCTAGGAACACAAAACAAGATAAATCAGGAACCGAACTTCAGATCATGTGCCTACGCTTAGTCAGTCAGGTACACAACAGTTATTTACCGAAGCTATCAGAACAGAAGCCCTATCCTGGGAGAAGCTTGCGGTAAAAATAAAAGGCAGATTCTCCTCTCTGTTCTGCCAGAGGCACAGGATCCATGAAAACAAATCAGCACAGAAAAGTTTCAACAGCTCTACAACTGAGGTGAACGGGTACAGTAACGCCACAAAGGACAGGAGAGTCCGCTGCACGTGGATAGCTCAGGGAATGCTGGGAAGACCGCACTGTTTCGTAAAAGAGAGATCCAGCGCAGAGGGGGGATGTGGAAAGGCTTTGGGGAAGGGCAGCCTGAGTAAAAGGAGCAGGTGGGAAACAGCGTAAGGCATTAAGGAAACTAGACCACTGTTACTGGCGGTGGAATGGGAAGACAAAACATGCTGCCTTGAAAATGAAACATCACTTAATTAATTTCAAGTGAGGACGGCTAAAACAAGAACCAACACCAAGATGCACCTAACTTTCCCAGGGATGAATTTCTTTCAATATCCTCTAATGAACAGTAATGGAATGACCCTGAAAACAAGAATGCCCATACAGACATTAGCTTCACTAGGTGAGTCTGGAAAATTAACACAAGTGCATTATCAAGTCCTACGGCATTAAGCACAGAATCACATCCTAAACTGTAAGTTAAAAGCATAAGTCAAAAATTCTCATCAGCAGATTCAAACGTGAAGATGCACACTCACACCAACCCCCGGTATATGTCTCAGAATCCCCTGGTACTTATATAGTCACACAAGGCCATTAACAACAAGAGACTGTACCTCATCCCAGGAAGATTCTCTTCCTCTCTATTCTGTAAAGTGGCGCACTGACACACCATCTGTAAAATGTAGTTACAGGTACATTTATGAGAATATAAACGAATGTATATTAAAACCAATATGTGCGTCTATCTACGTTCGTGGATGTGTCAAAAAAAAGTGGCAGAAAAGACTTTCAAAGAGTTAGAGCATTTTCTGAAAAAAATCCTTAAGTCACGGTTGGGATATATTTCAAACCAAGTAGTAAGAGGAAAACACGTAAAAAGAATTGATATGGAATTTGGTTTTTTCGCACTATGTATTTCTAACATTTGGAGTTTGCTCTTGTTATTGTTTTTAATTTTCTTCTGTTTTTAAATGGAGGTACCGGGAATGAGCACACGTAATTCGGCATGCTAAGCAAGCATTCTATTTACCACTAACCTATGTAATTCACCGAGTCAACTAGCTTCTAGGCATAGATAAAATAAAATACAAAACACTCTTTCACGGTTCACTGCCTTACAAAACATGTTAGTTTGCTGAAGCGCAAAAGATTTTTGAGGCCTTCTTCCCCGTATCACAGTAAGTCTCACATCAGACCGAGTGGGAGACAGGTCTCAGGACCCTTGCCTTAAGAGACCACAGGCCCAGGGTTCGGGTGTGTCTTCCATAACCGATCATCGGCTGTGGAAAGTCAGGGCTCCACTAGCTGAAGACAGTGACAGGGGCGGTCTTGTCCTCCAGGGAGCCCGGAACGAGGTGTCTGTTGAAGGCCAGTGTGCAGATCCGTCCCATCTGCCCCCCGTCAGTGGACCCTTTTTCCCTCTACAACAGACACCTCCATCCCCAGGGCATGAAGGGGAAGACGCGGTCCATCAAGTGCGTCTGCTAAGGGACCAGAGGGACACGGCCGTGAGCCCAGTCACGGCCGCCCGTGCACGGGGAAGCCCCAGGGAGAGATCTGCTCTTCTTCTGCAGTGACTCAAGGAAGAAACAGAGGACTATGCATTTCTCTTTCCGAGCGGAGCAGCTGGAGTTGGGGGGCGAGTTTGCACAGGGCACCAAGGTGTACCAGGTGCAGGTGCCCAGCTGGTCGACGACGGTCCGCACCCGGGCAGGCCACGCAGGCTGGTCCTCGGAAATGTTGGGGCCCTCCGGCTCACGGGGAGACCTGCAGGACAGAAGGGAGGGCTGGGTTGGTTGACAGAAAAAAGCGCCAACAACGACAAGAGCCGAAACCCAATGCAACAGCCGTCGGCACCAGGCACCATCCCCTCCACCGGGTGACCAGAGAGCAGCATGGTGCCATACACTCCGCCCAGCCCTCTGGGGCCTGCCTGCAGCCTGGGCCACACAGGGGCGATACGGGGACACGGGGATACGACCCTGACGCCGAACGTCGCCGCCACCGCTGTCTCCAAGTGGAGGAATCCAAGGGTCCTCCTGCCCGAGAGGCTGCACACAGAGCTTCCAGCACACGGGCAAACTAGCGCCTTCAAAACAGCCAGCTGCTCTGGGCGGGACGACCCTCCCCGCCACCTTCCCCACCTCCAAGCAAGATTACCCGGCGCGGACCAGGAACACGGACACAGGACGGACGTGAAGAGCTCAATCTCCACAAGAGCAAGCAGAGCCGCACCAGGGTCACCGCTCTGCCTGCAGGGCTCTGCCTGCAGGGCTCTGCCTGCAGGGCTCTGCCTGCAGGGCTCTGCCTGCAGGACCCTGCCAGGCCCTCTCGTCCCCCTCCCCACAAAGGGCCCTCCTACTCCACGCAGGGGCTGCCCCTGGGCGCAAAGAGCCCTGGGGAGCTGGGCATTCCGGAGTCTTGCGGAGGAGCTGGCCAAGGGCTCCCGAGGGGAAAAGGCTGTCCTCAGAAGGGACTCAGGCCCGCTACAATCATCCCTATCCTCTGGAACGTCTGGATTTTACGTTCGCTACGGAACGCACCTTAAATGCGTGCTATGGGAGAGGGACGTGGGGAGACTCAACCCCACAGCTGACACCAAAGGGAATGTACCAGCTCGTGCGCAAAACCCCACGGTGTGCCATGAGACCGACGAGCAGCTCTGACAGCTTCCAGGGCAGGCCCGACCCGGCGTAGTGTGGGGGACAAACACAAAGTACGCAATCTGGTGCGCATCGGAATTCCCCCGCAGGGAAGGAGGCATTTTCACGGCGGGCTCTTTCCCTTCCAGCCTCTATTCCCTACTACAAAAACACCATCTCCGAGAGCCAGGCTTTTCTGCCCAGAGTACATCTGGAGGCAGCGGCCAAGACACACTTACATCCCGAGAAAAGACAGTGTCGGGCTGTGACGTTTACCACACCCAGGAAGACTCCAAGTTGCACAAAGCACACCGTACAAAGCTGGAGGGAGGTCTTTGCCCCTTTTCCAGTTACCAGGATCTGAATGGACATTCTAAACAGGAGAATCACCTGGCCTGAGCCGGGAAACCAGTCAAAAGAACGACGACACAGAAATCCGTCTCAGGGACCCAGGAGCAACCCTAGGTGCAGGAGGTCAGGAAGGAGTCAGCCGGGCCAGGAGAAGTCAGTGTGGAGCGCGGGCTCACTCTCCTCACGCTGCTTCGAGAAACCCACAGTCAAAGTCTGCGGGCCCCGGCTCCTAAGCACTCCCTCATGGCTCCTGCAGGCACCAGCCAAGGAGACGGGCTCCCAGGAGAAGCATCCCATTGGCTCCTGGGCAAGAGATTTGAGTCTGAAAAAGGCAGTGACATCCACGCCACACCCGTCACAGGACACACAGTCTGCAGACGAGGCCAGGAACGGCTGCCGGGAGAACTGGAATATCACCTTTCCCAGGACGAGGCCCAACAGAGCATGACCACCCCAATCCCTGGGCCTCCGGGGCCGCCGCAGGTGGGCGGGCGCTGCCGGGCCACACCGGAGCCACGCCAGGTCCCGCGTCAGCTAAAAACCACAATAAAGAATGGAGGATTAGGCTTTCCTGCGAAGACACTGCTGAAGCGAAACAAAATCTATGCACATTCCTTCCTTCCATCCTTCCCCATATCACACTCGTTTCTTGGAGGAACTGGATACTGACCCCAGGAACTCCTGCATGCTAAGCCCGCATTCTCTCTACTGCTGAGCTACATATACCCTTCCCCCCAGAGCACACTAGTTTCTAGGCACAGAGAACAAGAAATGCCAGCCACGTTCACTAACTTACCCAGTGTATAATAAGCTCCGTGTGCTCCACCAACAGAGGTCAGTGTTTTATGATCCGTCAGCTCCTGCGGAGCCACTTCTACAGTCCCAGTAGCGTACTCCAGTTTTGTAATTTCGGGCTTAGTCGCCACTTCCTAGGAACACAAAACAAGATAAATCAGGAACCGAACTTCAGATCATGTGCCTACGCTTAGTCAGTCAGGTACACAACAGTTATTTACCGAAGCTATCAGAACAGAAGCCCTATCCTGGGAGAAGCTGGCGGTACAAATAAAAGGCAGATTCTCCTCTCTGTTCTGCCAGAGGCACAGGATCCATGAAAACAAATCAGCACAGAAAAGTTTCAACAGCTCTACAACTGAGGTGAACGGGTACAGTAACGCCACTAAGGACAAGAGAGTCCGCTGCACGTGGATAGCTCAGGGAATGCTGGGAAGACCGCACTGTTTCGTAAAAGAGAGATCCAGCGCAGAGGGGGGATGTGGAGGGGCTTTGGGGAAGGGCAGCCTGAGTAAAAGGAGCAGGTGGGAAACAGCGTAAGGCATTAAGGAATCTAGACCACTGTTACTGGCGGTGGAATGGGAAGACAAAACATGCTGCCTTGAAAATGAAACATCACTTAATTAATTTCAAGTGAGGACGGCTAAAACAAGAACCAACACCAAGATGCACCTAACTTTCCCAGGGATGAATTTCTTTTCAATATCCTCTAATGAACTGTAAGGGAAAGACCCTGAAAACAAGAATGCCCATACAGACACTGGCTTCACTAGGTGAGTCTGGAAAATGAACACAAGTGCATTATCCAGTCCTACGGCATTAAGAACAGAATCACATCCTTAACTGTAAGTTAAAAGCATAAGTCAAAAATTCTCATCAGCAGATGCAAACGTGAAGATGCACACTCACACCAACCCCCGGTTTATGTCTCAGAATCCCCTGGTACTTATATAGTCACACAAGGACATTAACAAGAGTCTGTACCTCATCCCAGGAAGATTCTCTTCCGCTCTCTTCTTTAAAGTGGCGCACTGACACACCATCTGTAAAATTTAGTTACAGGTACATTAATGAGAATATTCACGAATGTATATTAAAACCACCATTTGCGTCTATCTCCGTTCGTTGATGTGTCAAAACAAAAGTGGCAGAAAAGACTTTCAAAGAGTTAGAGCATTTTCTGAAAAAAATGCTTAAGTCACGGTTGGGATATATTTCAAACCAAGTAGTAAGAGGAAAACAAGTAAAAAGAATGGATATGGAATTTGGGTTTGCGCACTATGTATTTGTAACATTTGAAGTTTGCTCTTGTTTTGGTTTTTTCTTTTCTTCTGTTTTTAAATGGAGGTACCGGGAATGAGCACACGGATTTCGGCATGCAAAGCAAGCATTCTATTTACCACTAACCTATGTAATTCCCCGAGTCAACTAGCTTCTCGGCATAGATAAAATAAAATACAAAACACTCTTTCACGGTACACTGCCTAACAAAACATGTTAGTTTGCTGAAGCGCAAAAGATCTTTGAGGCCTTCTTCCCCGTATCACACTAAGTCTCACATCAGACCGAGTGGGAGACATGTCTCAGGACCCTTGACTTAAGAAACCACAGGCCCCGGGTTCTGGTGTGTCTTCTATGACCGATCATCGGCTGTGGAAGGTCAGGGCTCCACTCGATGCAGACAGTGACAAGGGCGGTCTCGTCCTCCAGGGAGCCCGGAACGTGGTGTCTGTTGAAGTCCCGTGTGCAGAACCGACACGTCTGCCCTCCGTCAGAGGACCCTCTTTCCCTCTACAACAGACACCTCCCTCCCCAGGGCAGGACGGGGAAAACGCGGTCCATCAAATGCGTCTGCTAAGGGACCAGAGGGACACGGCCGTGAGCCCAGTCACGGCCGCCCGTGCACGGGGAAGCCCCGGAGAGCGATCTGCCCTTCTTCTGCAGTGACTCCAGGAAGAAACAGAGGACTATGCTTTCCTCTTACCGAGCGGAGCAGCTGGCGTTGGGGGGCGAGGTAGCAAAGGGCACCAAGGGGGACCAGGTGCAGGTTCCCAGGTGGGCGAAGACCGGCCGCACCCGAGGCAGGCCACGCAGTCTGGTCCTTGGAAAGGTTGGGGCCCTCCAGCCCATGGGTTGACGTGCAGGACAGAAGGGAGGCCTGGGTTGGATGACAGACAACAGCGCCAACACCGACAAGAGCCAAAACCCAACGCAGCAGCCGTCGGCACCGGGCAACCTCCACTCCACCGGGTGCCCAGAGAGCAGCACGGTGCCACACGCTCCGCCCAGCCCTCTGGGGCCTGCCTGCAGCGTGGGCCGCACAGGGGTACATTGGGATACGACCCTGATGCCGCACGTCGATACTACTGCTGTCTCCAAGTGGAGGAAGCCAAGGCTCCTCCTGCCCGAGAGGCTGCACAAAGAGCTTCCAGCACACGGGCAAACTAGCGCCTTCCCAACAGCCAGCCGCTCTGGGCGGGACGGCCTTCCCCGCCACCTTCCCCAGCTCCACGCTAGCTTGCCCGGCGTAGACCAGGAACACGGAGACGGGACGGAAGTGAAGAGCTCATTCACCACACGAGCAAGCAGAGCCGCAAAAAGGTCACCGCTCTCCCTGCAGGGCTCTGCCTGCAGGGCTCTGCCTGCAGGACCCTGCCAGGCCCTCTCTGCCCCCTCCTCACAAAGGGCCCTCCTCCTCAACGCAGCGGCTTCCCCTGGGCGCAAAAAGCCCTGGAGAGCTGGGCATCCCGGAGTCATGCGGCGGAGCTGGCCAAGGGCTCCCGAGGGGACAAGGCTGTCCTAAGAAGGGACTCAGGCTCCGCTACAATCATCCCTATCCTCAAGGACGTCTGGATTTTACGTTCGCTACGGAACGCACCCTACATTCTTGCTAAGGGAGAGTGACGTGTGGAGTCTCAACCCAACAACTGACACCAAAGGGAATGTAACAGCTCTTGCGCAAAACCCCTCAGTGTGCCATGAGACCGACGAGCAGCTCTGACAGCTTCCAGGGCAGGCCCGACCCGGCGCAGGGTGGGGGACGAACACAACGTACGCACTCTGGTGGGCATCGGAATTCCCCCGCAGGAAATGAGGCATTTTCACTGCGGGCTCTTTCCATTCCAGCCTCTATTCCCTACTACAAATGCACCATCTCCATGAGCCAGGCTTTTCTGCCCAGAGTACAACTGGAGGCAGCGGCCAAGACACACTTACCTCCCGAGAAAAGACAGTGTCTGGCTGTGACGTTTACCACACCCAGGAAGACTCAAAGTTGCACAAAGCACACCGTACAAATCTGGAGGGAGGGCTTTGCCCCTTTTCCAGTTACCAGGATCTGAGTGGACATTCTAAACAGGAGAATCACCTGGCCTGAGCAGGGAAACCAGTCAAAAGAACGACGACACAGAAATCCGTCTCAGTGACCCAGGAGAAACCCTATGTGCAGGAGGTCAGGAAGGAGTCAGCCGAGCCAGGAGAAGTCAGTGTGGAGCGAGGGCTCACTCTCCTCACGCTGCTTCGAGAAACCCACAGACAAAGTCTGCGGGCCCCGTCTCCAAACACTCCCTCATGGCTCCTGCAGGCACCAGCCAAGGCGAAGGGCTCCCGGGAGAAGCAGCCCACTGGCTCCTGGGCAAGAGTTTTGAGTTTGAAAACGGCAGTGACACGCCATGCCACACCCGTCACAGGACACACAGTCTGCAGACGAGGCCAGGAACGGCTGCCGGGAGAACGGGAAGATCACCATTCCCAGGACGAGGCGCAACAGAGCATGACCACCCCACTTCCCTGGGCCTCCGGGGCCGCCGCAGGTGGGCGGGCGCTGCCGGGCCACACCGGAGCCGCGCCAGGTCCCGCGTCGGCTAAAAACCAGAGAAAAGTATGGAGGATTAAGCTTTCCTGCGAAGACAATGCTGAAGCCAAACAAAATCTTTGCGCCTTCCTTCCTTCTTCCTTCCCCGTATCACACTCGTTTCTTGGAGGAACTGGATACTGACCCCAGGAATTCCTGCATGCTAAGCCCGCATTCTCTCTACTGCTGAGCTACATATACCCTTCCCCCCAGAGCACACTACTTTCTAGGCACACAGAACAAGAAATGCCAGCCACGTTCACAAACTTACCCAGTGTATAATAAGCTCCGTGTGCTCCACCAACAGAGGTCAGTGTTTTATGATCCGTCAGCTCCTGCGGAGCCACTTCTACAGTCCCAGTAGCGTACTCCGGTTTTGTAATTTCGGGCTTAGTCGCCCCTTCCTAGGAACACAAAACAAGATAAATAAGGAACCGAACTTCAGATCATGTGCCTACGATTAGTAAGTCAGGTACACAACAGTTATTTACCGAAGCTATCAGAACATAAGCTCTATCCTGGGAGAAGCTGGCGGTACAAATAAAAGGCAGATTCTCCTCTCTGTTCTGCCAGAGGCACAGGATCCATGAAAACAAATCAGCACAGAAAAGTTTCATCAGCTCTACAAATGAGGTGAACGGGTACAGTAACGCCACAAAGGACAGGAGAGTCCGCTGCACGTGGATAGCTCAGGGAATGCTGGGAAGACCGCACTGTTTCGTAAAAGAGAGATCCAGTGCAGAGGTGGGATGTGGAGGGGCTTTGGGGAAGGGCAGCCTGAGTAAAAGGAGCAGGTGGGAAACAGCGTAAGGCATTAAGGAAACTAGACCACTGTTACTGGCGGTGGAATGGGAAGACAAAACATGCTGCCTTGAAAATGAAACATCACTTAATTAATTTCAAGTGAGGACGGCTAAAACAAGAACCAACACCAAGTTGCACCTAACTTTCCCAGGGATGAATTTCTTTTCAATATCCTCTAATGAACTATAAGGGAAAGACCCTGAAATCAAGAATGCCCATACAGACACTGGCTTCACTAGGTGAGTCCGGACAATGAACACAAGAGCATTATCCAGTCCTACGGCATTAAGCACAGAATCACATCCTAAACTGTAAGTTAAAAGCATAAGTCAAAAATTCTCATCAGCAGATGCAAACGTGAAGATGCACACTCACACCAACCCCCGGGTTATGTCTCAGAATCCCCTGGTACTTATATAGTCACACAAGGACATTAACAACAAGAGACTGTACCTCATCCCAAGAAGTTTCTCTTCCTCTCTATTCTGTAAAGTGGCGCAATGACACACCATCTGTAAAATGTAGTTACAGGTACATTAATGAGAATATTCACGAATGTATATTAAAACCACCATGTGCGTCTATCTCCGTTCGTGGATGTGTCAAAACAAAAGTGGCAGAAAAGACTTTCAAAGAGTTAGAGCATTTTCTGAAAAAAATGCTTAAGTCACGGTTGGGATATATTTCAAAACAAGTAGTTAGAAGAAAACACGTAAAGTGAATGGATATGGAATTTGGGTTTGCGCACTATGTATTTCTAAAATTTGAAGTTTGCTTTTGTTTTTGTTTTTTCTTTTCTTCTGTTTTTAAATGGAGGTACAGGGAATGAGCACATGGAATTCGGAATGCTAAGCAAGCATTCTAATTACCACTAACCTATGTAATTCCCCGAGTCAACTAGCTTCACGGCATAGATAAAATAAAATACAAAACACTCTTTCACGGTTCACTGCCTTACAAAACATGTTAGTTTGCTGAAGAGCAAAAGATCTTTGAGGCCTTCTTCCCCATATCACACTAAGTCTCACATCAGACCGAGTGGGAGACAGGTCTCAGGACCCTTGACTGAAGAGACCACAGGCCCCGGTTTCGGGTGTGTCTTCCATAACCGATCATCGGCTGTGGAAGGCCAGGGCTCCACACACTGCAGACAGTGACAGGGGCGGGCTTGTCCTCCAGGGAGCCCGGAACGTGGTGTCTGTTGAAGGGCCGTGTGCAGAACCGACACGTCTGCCCTCCGTTAGAGGACCCTCTTTCCCTCTACAACAGACACCTCCCTCCCCAGGGCAGGACGGGGAAAACGCGGTCCATCAAATGCGTCTGCTAAGGGACCAGAGGGACACGGCCGTGAGCCCAGTCACGGCCGCCCGTGCACAGGGAAGCCCCGGAGAGCGATCTGCCCTTCTTCTGCAGTGACTCCAGGAAGAAACAGAGGACTATGCTTTCCTCTTACCGAGCGGACCAGCTGGCGTTTCGGGGCGAGGTTGCAAAGGGCACCAAAGGGGACCAGGTGCAGGTGACCAACTGGGTGACGACGGGCCGCACCCGGGGCAGGCCACGCAGGCTGGTCCTCGGAAAGTTTGGGGCCCTCCAGCCCATGGGTTGACGTGCAGGACAGAAGGGAGGGCTGGGTTGGATGACAGACAACAGCGCCAACACCGACAAGAGCCAAAACCCAACGCAGCAACCGTTGGCACTGGGCACCCTCCACTCCACCGGGTGCCCAGAGAGCAGCATGGTGCCACACGCGCCGCCCAGCACTCTGGGGCCTGCCTGCAGCCTGGGCTGCAAAGGGGGACACGGGGATACGACCCTGAAGCCGCACGTCGCTGCCGCCGCTGTCTCCAAGTGGAGGAAGCCAAGGGTCCTCCTGCCCGAGAGGCTGCACACAGAGCTTCCAGCACACGGGCAAACTAGCGCCTTCCCAACAGCCAGCCGCTCTGGTAGTGACGGCCCTCCCTGCCACCTTCCCAGCTCCAGACAAGCTTGCCCAGCGCGGACCAGGAACACGGAGACGGGATGGACGTGAAGAGCTCATTCTCCACACGAGCAAGCAGAGCCTCACCAGGGTCACCGGTCTGCCTGGAGGGCTCTGCCTGCAGGTCTCTGCCTGCAGGGCTCGGCCTGCAGAACCCTGCCAGACCTTCTCTGCCCCCTCCTCACAGAGGGCCCTCCTCCTCCACGCAGGGGCTGCCCCAGGGCGCAAATAGCCCTGGGGAGCTGGGCATCCCCGAGTCCTGCGGCGGAGCTGGCCAAGGGATCCCGAGGGGACAAGGCTGTCCTCAGAAGGGACTCAGGCTCCGCTACAATCAACCCTATCCTCAGGGACGTCTGGATTTTACGTTTGCTATGGAATGCACCCTACATGCGTGCTACGGGAGAGTGACGTGGGGAGTCTCAACCCCACACCTGACACCAAAGGGACTGTACCAGCTCGTGCGCAAAACTCCACGGTGTGCCATGAGACCGACGAGCAGCTCTGACATCTTCCAGGGCAGGCCCGACCCGGTGCAGGGTGGGGGACAAACACAACGTAAGCACTCTGGTGCGCATCAGAATTCCCCCGCAGAGAAGGAGGCTTTTTCATGGCGGTCTCTTTTCCTTCCAGCCTCTATTCCCTACTACAAACGTACCATTTCCGAGAACCAGGCTTTTCTGCCCAGAGTACAACTGGAGGTAGCGGCCAAGGCAAACTTACCTGCCGAGAAAAGACAGTGTCGGGCTGTGAAATTTACCACACCCAGGAAGACTCCAAGTTGCACAAAGCACACTATACAAAGCTGGAGGGAGGGCTTCGCCCCTTTTCCAGTTACCAGGATCTGAATGGACATTCTAAACAGGAGAATCACCTGGCCTGACCCGGGAAACCAGTCAAAAGAACGACGACACAGAAATCTGTCTCAGTGACCCAGGAGCAACCCTATGTGCAGGAGGTCAGGAAGGAGTCAGCCGAGCCAGGAGAAGTCAGTGTGGAGCGAGGGCTCACTCTCCTCACGCTGCCTCGAGAAACCCACAGTCAAATTCTGCGCACCCCAGCTACTAAGCACTCCCTCATGGCTCCTGCAGGCACCAGCCAAGGCGACGGGCTCCCGGGAGAAGCAGCCCACTGGCTCCTGGGCAAGAGTTTTGAGTCTGAAATAGGCAGCGACACGCCACGCCACACCCGTCACAGGACACACATTCTGCAGCTGAGGCCAGGAACGGCTGCCGGGAGAACGGGATTATCACCTTTCCCAGGACGAGGCCAAACAGAGCATGACCACCCCACTTCCCTGGGCCTCCGGGGCCGCCGCAGGTGGGCGGGCGCTGCCGGGCCACAACGGAGCCGCGCCAGGTCCCGCGTCGGCTAAAAACCACAGAAAAGTATGGAGGATTAGGCTTTCCTGCGAAGACACTGCTGAAGCGAAACAAAACCTTTATGCCTTCCTTCCTTCCTACCTTCCCCGTATCACACTCGTTTCTTGGAGGAACTGGATACTGACCCCAGGAACTCCTGCATGCTAAGCCCGCATTCTCTCTACTGCTGAGCTACATATACCCTTCCCCCCAGAGCACACTAATTTCTAGGCACAGAGAATAAGAATTGCCAGCCATGTTCAAAAACTTACCCAGTGTATAATAAGCTCCGTGTGCTCCACCAACAGAGGTCAGTGTTTTATGATCCGTCAGCTCCTGCGGAGCCACTTCTACAGTCCCAGTAGCGTACTCCGGTTTTGTAATTTCGGGCTAAGTCGCCCCTTCCTAGGAACACAAAACAAGATAAATCAGGAACCGAACTTCAGATCATGTGCCTACGCTTAGTCAGTCAGGTAGACAACAGTTATTTACCGAAGCTATCAGAACAGAAGCCCTATCCTGGGAGAAGCTGGTGGTAGAAATAAAAGGCAGATTCTCCTCTCTGTTCTGCCAGAGGCACAGGATCCAGGAAAACAAATCAGCACAGAAAATTTTCAACAGCTCTACAACTGAGGTGAATGGGTACAGTAACGCCACAAAGGACAGGAGAGTCCGCTGTACTTGGATAGATCAGGGAATGCTGGGAAGGCCGCACTGTTTCGTAAAAGAGATATCCAGCGCAGAGGTGGGATGTGGAGGGGCTTTGGGAAGGGCAGCCTGAGTAAAAGGAGCAGGTGGGAAACAGTGTAGGGCATTAAGGAAACTAGACCACTGTTACCGGCGGTGGAATGGGAATAGAAAACATGCTGCCTTGAAAATGAAACATCACTTAATTAATTTCAAGTGAGGACGGCTAAAACAAGAACCAACACCAAGATGCACCTAACTTTCCCAGGGATGAATTTCTTTTCAATATCCTCTAATGAACTGTAAGGGAAAGACCCTGAAAACAAGAATGCCCATACAGACACTGGCTTCACTAGGTGAGTCTTGAAATGAACACAAGTGCATTATCCAGTCCTATGGCATTAAGCACAGAATCACATCCTAAACTGTAAGTTAAAAGCATAAGTCAAAAATTATCAGCAGATGCAAACGTGAAGATGCACACTCATACCAACCCCCGGTTTATGTCTCAGAATCCCCTGGTACTTATAAAGTCACACAAGGACATTAACAACAAGAGACTGTACCTCATCCCAGGAAGATTCTCTTCCTCTCTCTTCTGTAAAGTGGCGCACTGACACACCATCTGTAAAATGTAGTTACAGGTACATTAATGAGAATATTCACGAATGTATATTTAAAAGGCCATGTGCGTCTATCTCCGTTCGTGGATGTGTCAAAACAAAAGTGGCAGAAAAGACTTCCAAAGAGTTAGAGCATTTTCTGAAAAAAATGCTTAAGTCACGGTTGGGATATATTTCAAACCAAGTAGTAAGAGGAAAACACGTAAAAAGGATGGATATGGAAGTTGTGTTTGAGCATTATGTATTTCTAACATTTGAAGTTTGCTCTTCTTTTTGTTTTTCTTTTCTTCTATTTTTAAATGGAGGTACCGGGAATGAGCACACGGAATTCGGCATGCTAAGCAAGCATTCTATTTACCACTAACCTATGTAATTCACCGAGTCAACTAGCTTTTCGGCATAGATAAAATAAAATACAAAACACTCTTTCACGGTTCACTGCCTTACAAAACTTGTTAGTTTGCTGAAGCGCAAAAGATCTTTGAGGCCTTCTTCACCGTATCACACTAAGTATCACATCAGACCGAGTGGGAGACAGGTCTCAGGACCCTTGACTGAAGAGACCACAGGCCCCAGGTTCGGGTGTGTCTTCCATAACCGATTATCGACTGTGGATGGTCAGGGCTCCCCTCGCTGCAGACAGTGACATGGGCGGGCTTGTCCTCCAGGGAGCCCGGAACGTGGTGTCTGTTGAAGACCCGTGTGCAGAACTGACACGTCTGCCCTCCGTCAGAGGACCTTCTTTCCCTCTACAACAGACACCTCCCTCCCCAGGGCAGGACGGGGAATACGAGGTCCATCAAGTGCGTCTGCTAAGGGACCAGAGGGACACGGCCGTGAGCCCAGTCTCGGGCGCCCGTGCACGGGGAAGCCCCGGAGAGCGATCTGCCCTTCTTCTGCAGTGACTCAAGGAAGAAACAGAGGACTATGCTTTCCTCTTACCGAGCGGAGCAGCTGGCGGTGGGGTGCGAGATGGCACAGGGCACCAAGTTGGACCTGGTGCAGGTGCCCAGGTGGGAGACGTCGGGCCGCACACGGGGCAGGCCACGCAGGCTGGTCCTCTTAAAGTTTGTGGCACTCCGGCCTACGGGGTGACCTGCAGGACAGAAGGGAAGGCTGGGATGGATGACAGACAAAGTGCCAACACCAACAAGAGTCGAAACCCAACGCAGCAGCCATCGGCACCGGGCCCCCTCCCCTCAACCGGGTGCCCAGAGAGCAGAGCGGTGCCACACGCTCCGCCCAGCACTCTGCGGCCTGCCTGCAGCCTGGGCCGCACAGGGGGACCCGGGGATACAACCCTGACGCTGCACGTCGCCAACGCCGCTGTCTCCAAATGGAGGAAGCCAAGGGTCCTCCTGCCCGAGAGGCTGCACACAGAGCTTCCAGCACACGGGCAAACTAGCGTCTTCCCAACAGCCAGCCGCTCTGGGCGGGACGGCCCTCCCCGCCAACTTCCCCAGCTCCACGCAAGCTTGCCCGGCGCGGACAAGGAACACGGACACGGGACGGAAGTGAAGAGCTCATTCTCCACACGAGCAAGCAGAGCCGAACCAGGGTCACCGCTCTGCCTGCAGGGCTCTGCCTGCAGGGCTCTGCCTGCAGGGCTCTGCCTGCAGGACCCTGCCAGGCCCTCTCTGACCCCTCCAAACAAAGGGCCCTCCTCCTCCATTCAGGGGCTGCCCCTGGGAGCAAAGAGCCCTGGGGAGCTGGGCATCCGTGAGTCCTGCGGCGGAGCTGGCCAAGGGCCACCGAGGGGACAAGGCTGTCCTCAGAAGGGACTCAGGCTCCGCTACAATCATCCATATCCTCAGGGACGTCTGGATTTTACGTTCGCTACGGAACGCACACTACTTGCGTTCTACGGGAGAGTGACGTGGGGAGTATCAACCCCACACCTGACACCAAAGGGAATGTAACAGCTCGTGCGCAAACACCACGGTGTGCCATGAGACCGACGAGCAGCTCTGACAGCTTCCAGGGCAGGCCCGACATGGCGCAGGGTGGGGGACAAACCCAACGTATGCACACTGGTGCGCATCGGAATTCCCCTGCAGGCAAGGAGGCATTTTCACGGCGGGCTCTTTCCCTTCCAGCCTCTATTCCCTACTACAAACGCACCATCCCCGAGAGCCAAATTTTTCTGCCCAGAGTACAACTGGAGGCAGCGTCCAAGACACACTTTCCTCCCGAGAAAAGACAGTGTCAGGCTGTGACATTTTCCAAATACAGGAAGACTCCAAGTTGCACAAAGCACACCGTACAAAGCTGGAGGTAGGGCTTTGCCCCTTTTCCAATTACCAGGATCTGAATGGACATTCTAAACAGGAGAATCACCTGGCCTGGGCCGGGAAACCAGTCAAAAGGACGACGACACAGAAATCCGTCTCAGTGACCCAGGAGCAACCCTAGGTGCAGGAGGTCTGGAAGGAGTCAGCCGAGACATGAGAAGTCAGTGTGGAGCGAGGGCTCACTCTCCTCACACAGCTTGGAGAAACCCACAGTCAAAATCTGCGGGCCCCGTCTCCTAAGCATTCCCTCATGGCTCCTGCAGGCACCAGCCAAGGCGAAGGGCTCCCGGGAGAAGCAGCCCACTGGCTCCTGGGCAAGAGTTTTGAGTTTGAAAACGGCAGTGACACGCCATGCCACACCCGTCACAGGACACACAGTCTGCAGACGAGGCCAGGAACGGCTGCCGGGAGAACGGGAAGATCACCATTCCCAGGACGAGGCGCAACAGAGCATGACCACCCCACTTCCCTGGGCCTCCGGGGCCGCCGCAGGTGGGCGGGCGCTGCCGGGCCACACCGGAGCCGCGCCAGGTCCCGCGTCGGCTAAAAACCAGAGAAAAGTATGGAGGATTAAGCTTTCCTGCGAAGACAATGCTGAAGCCAAACAAAATCTTTGCGCCTTCCTTCCTTCTTCCTTCCCCGTATCACACTCGTTTCTTGGAGGAACTGGATACTGACCCCAGGAATTCCTGCATGCTAAGCCCGCATTCTCTCTACTGCTGAGCTACATATACCCTTCCAACCAGAGCACACTACTTTCTAGGCACACAGAACAAGAAATGCCAGCCACGTTCACAAACTTACCCAGTGTATAATAAGCTCCGTGTGCTCCACCAACAGAGGTCAGTGTTTTATGATCCGTCAGCTCCTGCGGAGCCACTTCTACAGTCCCAGTAGCGTACTCCGGTTTTGTAATTTCGGGCTTAGTCGCCCCTTCCTAGGAACACAAAACAAGATAAATAAGGAACCGAACTTCAGATCATGTGCCTACGATTAGTAAGTCAGGTACACAACAGTTATTTACCGAAGCTATCAGAACATAAGCTCTATCCTGGGAGAAGCTGGCGGTACAAATAAAAGGCAGATTCTCCTCTCTGTTCTGCCAGAGGCACAGGATCCATGAAAACAAATCAGCACAGAAAAGTTTCATCAGCTCTACAAATGAGGTGAACGGGTACAGTAACGCCACGAAGGACAGGAGAGTCCGCTGCACGTGGATAGCTCAGGGAATGCTGGGAAGACCGCACTGTTTCGTAAAAGAGAGATCCAGTGCAGAGGTGGGATGTGGAGGGGCTTTGGGGAAGGGCAGCCTGAGTAAAAGGAGCAGGTGGGAAACAGCATAAGGCATTAAGGAAACTAGACCACTGTTACTGGCGGTGGAATGGGAAGACAAAACATGCTGCCATGAAAATGAAACATCACTTAATTAATTTCAAGTGAGGACGGCTAAAACAAGAACCAACACCAAGTTGCACCTAACTTTCCCAGGGATGAATTTCTTTTCAATATCCTCTAATGAACTATAAGGGAAAGACCCTGAAATCAAGAATGCCCATACAGACACTGGCTTCACTAGGTGAGTCCGGACAATGAACACAAGAGCATTTTCCAGTCCTACGGCATTAAGCACAGAATCACATCCTAAACTGTAAGTTAAAAGCATAAGTCAAAAATTCTCATCAGCAGATGCAAACTTGAAGATGCACACTCACACCAACCCCCGGGTTATGTCTCAGAATCCCCTGGTACTTATATAGTCACACAAGGACATTAACAACAAGAGACTGTACCTCATCCCAGGAAGATTCTCTTCCTCTCTATTCTGTAAAGTGGCGCAATGACACACCATCTGTAAAATGTAGTTACATGTACATTAATGAGAATATTCACGAATGTATATTAAAACCACCATGAGCGTCTATCTCCGTTCGTGGATGTGTCAAAACAAAAGTGGCAGAAAAGACTTTCAAAGAGTTAGAGCATTTTCTGAAAAAAATGCTTAAGTCACGGTTGGGATATATTTCAAACCAAGTAGTTAGAAGAAAACACGTAAAATGAATGGATATGGAATTTGGGTTTGCGCACTATGTATTTCTAAAATTTGAAGTTTGCTTTTGTTTTTGTTTTTTCTTTTCTTCTGTTTTTAAATGGAGGTACAGGGAATGAGCACATGGAATTCGGAATGCTAAGCAAGCATTCTAATTACCACTAACCTATGTAATTCCCCGAGTCAACTAGCTTCACGGCATAGATAAAATAAAATACAAAACACTCTTTCACGGTTCACTGCCTTACAAAACATGTTAGTTTGCTGAAGAGCAAAAGATCTTTGAGGCCTTCTTCCCCATATCACACTAAGTCTCACATCAGACCGAGTGGGAGACAGGTCTCAGGACCCTTGACTGAAGAGACCACAGGCCCCGGTTTCGGGTGTGTCTTCCATAACCGATCATCGGCTGTGGAAGGCCAGGGCTCCACTCACTGCAGACAGTGACAGGGGCGGGCTTGTCCTCCAGGGAGCCCGGAACGTGGTGTCTGTTGAAGGCCCGTGTGCAGAACTGACACGTCTGCCCTCCGTCAGAGGACCCTCTTTCCCTCTACAACAGACACCTCCCTCCCCAGGGCAGGACGGGGAAGACGCGGTCCATCAAATGCGTCTGCTAAGGGACCAGAGGGACACGGCCGTGAGCCCAGTCACGGCCGCCCGTGCACAGGGAAGCCCCGGAGAGCGATCTGCCCTTCTTCTGCAGTGACTCCAGGAAGAAACAGAGGACTATGCTTTCCTCTTACCGAGCGGACCAGCTGGCGTTTGGGGGCGAGGTTGCAAAGGGCACCAAAGGGGACCAGGTGCAGGTGACCAACTGGGTGACGACGGGCCGCACCCGGGGTAGGCCACGCAGGCTGGTCATCGGAAAGGTTGGGGCCCTCCAGCCCATGGGTTGACGTGCAGGACAGAAGGGAGGGCTGGGTTGGATGACAGACAACAGCGCCAACACCGACAAGAGCCAAAACCCAACGCAGCAACCGTTGGCACTGGGCACCCTCCACTCCACCGGGTGCCCAGAGAGCAGCATGGTGCCACACGCGCCGCCCAGCACTCTGGGGCCTGCCTGCAGTCTGGGCCGCAAAGGGGGACACGGGGATACGACCCTGAAGCCGCACGTCGCTGCCGCCGCTGTCTCCAAGTGGAGGAAGCCAAGGGTCCTCCTGCCCGAGAGGCTGCAAACAGAGCTTCCAGCACACGGCAAACTAGCGCCTTCCCAACAGCCAGCCGCTCTGGTAGTGACGGCCCTCCCTGCCACCTTCCCAGCTCCAGACAAGCTTGCCCAGCGCGGACCAGGAACACGGAGACGGGATGGACGTGAAGAGCTCATTCTCCACACGAGCAAGCAGAGCCTCACCAGGGTCACCGGTCTGCCTGGAGGGCTCTGCCTGCAGGTCTCTGCCTGCAGGGCTCGGCCTGCAGAACCCTGCCAGACCTTCTCTGCCCCCTCCTCACAGAGGGCCCTCCTCCTCCACGCAGGGGCTGCCCCAGGGCGCAAATAGCCCTGGGGAGCTGGGCATCCCCGAGTCCTGCGGCGGAGCTGGCCAAGGGATCCCGAGGGGACAAGGCTGTCCTCAGAAGGGACTCAGGCTCCGCTACAATCAACCCTATCCTCAGGGACGTCTGGATTTTACGTTTGCTATGGAATGCACCCTACATGCGTGCTACGGGAGAGTGACGTGGGGAGTCTCAACCCCACACCTGACACCAAAGGGACTGTACCAGCTCATGCGCAAAACTCCACGGTGTGCCATGAGACCGACGAGCAGCTCTGACATCTTCCAGGGCAGGCCCGACCCGGTGAAGGGTGGGGGACAAACACAACGTAAGCACTCTGGTGCGCATCAGAATTCCCCCGCAGAGAAGGAGGCTTTTTCATGGCGGTCTCTTTTCCTTCCAGCCTCTATTCCCTACTACAAACGTACCATTTCCGAGAACCAGGCTTTTCTGCCCAGAGTACAACTGGAGGTAGCGGCCAAGGCAAACTTACCTGCCGAGAAAAGACAGTGTCGGGCTGTGAAATTTACCACACCCAGGAAGACTCCAAGTTGCACAAAGCACACTATACAAAGCTGGAGGGAGGGCTTTGCCCCTTTTCCAGTTACCAGGATCTGAATGGACATTCTAAACAGGAGAATCACCTGGCCTGACCCGGGAAACCAGTCAAAAGAACGACGACACAGAAATCTGTCTCAGTGACCCAGGAGCAACCCTATGTGCAGGAGGTCAGGAAGGAGTCAGCCGAGCCAGGAGAAGTCAGTGTGGAGCGAGGGCTCACTCTCCTCACGCTGCCTCGAGAAACCCACAGTCAAATTCTGCGCACCCCAGCTACTAAGCACTCCCCTCATGGCTCCTGCAGGCACCAGCCAAGGCGACGGGCTCCCGGGAGAAGCAGCCCACTGGCTCCTGGACAAGAGTTTTGAGTCTGAAATAGGCAGCGACACGCCACGCCACACCCATCACAGGACACACATTCTGCAGCTGAGGCCAGGAATGGCTGCCGGGAGAACGGGATTATCACCTTTCCCAGGACGAGGCCAAACAGAGCATGACCACCCCACTTCCCTGGGCCTCCGGGGCCGCCGCAGGTGGGCGGGCGCTGCCGGGCCACACCGGAGCCGCGCCAGGTCCCGCGTCGGCTAAAAACCACAGAAAATTATGGAGGATTAGGCTTTCCTGCGAAGTCACTGCTGAAGCGAAACAAAACCTTTATGCCTTCCTTCCTTCCTAACTTCCCAGTATCACACTCGTTTCTTGGAGGAACTGGATACTGACCCCAGGAATTCCTGCATGCTAAGCCCGCATTCTCTCTACTGCTGAGCTACATATACCCTTCCCCCCAGAGCACACTAATTTCTAGGCACAGAGAATAAGAATTGCCAGCCATGTTCAAAAACTTACCCAGTGTATAATAAGCTCCGTGTGCTCCACCAACAGAGGTCAGTGTTTTATGATCCGTCAGCTCCTGCGGAGCCACTTCTACAGTCCCAGTAGCGTACTCCGGTTTTGTAATTTCGGGCTAAGTCGCCCCTTCCTAGGAACACAAAACAAGATAAATCAGGAACCGAACTTCAGATCATGTGCCTACGCTTAGTCAGTCAGGTAGACAACAGTTATTTACCGAAGCTATCAGAACAGAAGCCCTATCCTGGGAGAAGCTGGTGGTAGAAATAAAAGGCAGATTCTCCTCTCTGTTCTGCCAGAGGCACAGGATCCAGGAAAACAAATCAGCACAGAAAATTTTCAACAGCTCTACAACTGAGGTGAATGGGTACAGTAACGCCACAAAGGACAGGAGAGTCCGCTGTACTTGGATAGATCAGGGAATGCTGGGAAGGCCGCACTGTTTCGTAAAAGAGATATCCAGCGCAGAGGTGGGATGTGGAGGGGCTTTGGGAAGGGCAGCCTGAGTAAAAGGAGCAGGTGGGAAACAGTGTAGGGCATTAAGGAAACTAGACCACTGTTACCGGCGGTGGAATGGGAATAGAAAACATGCTGCCTTGAAAATGAAACATCACTTAATTAATTTCAAGTGAGGACGGCTAAAACAAGAACCAACACCAAGATGCACCTTACTTTCCCAGGGATGAATTTCTTTTCAATATCCTCTAATGAACTGTAAGGGAAAGACCCTGAAAACAAGAATGCCCATACAGACACTGGCTTCACTAGGTGAGTCTTGAAATGAACACAAGTGCATTATCCAGTCCTATGGCATTAAGCACAGAATCACATCCTAAACTGTAAGTTAAAAGCATAAGTCAAAAATTATCAGCAGATGCAAACGTGAAGATGCACACTCATACCAACCCCCGGTTTATGTCTCAGAATCCCCTGGTACTTATAAAGTCACACAAGGACATTAACAACAAGAGACTGTACCTCATCCCAGGAAGATTCTCTTCCTCTCTCTTCTGTAAAGTGGCGCACTGACACACCATCTGTAAAATGTAGTTACAGGTACATTAATGAGAATATTCACGAATGTATATTTAAAAGGCCATGTGCGTCTATCTCCGTTCGTGGATGTGTCAAAACAAAAGTGGCAGAAAAGACTTCCAAAGAGTTAGAGCATTTTCTGAAAAAAATGCTTAAGTCACGGTTGGGATATATTTCAAACCAAGTAGTAAGAGGAAAACACGTAAAAAGGATGGATATGGAAGTTGTGTTTGAGCACTATGTATTTCTAACATTTGAAATTTGCTCTTGTTTTTGATTTTTCTTTTCTTCTGTTTTTAAATGGAGGTACCGGGAATGAGAACACGGAATTCGGCATGCTAAGCAAGCATTCTATTTACCACTAACCTATGTAATTCGCCGAGTCCTCTAGCTTTGCGGCATAGATAAAATAAAATTCAAAACACTCTTTCTCGGTTCACTGCCTTACAAAACATGTTAGTTAGCTGAAGCGCAAAAGATCTTTGAGGCCTTATTCCCCGTATCACACTAAGTCTCACATCAGACCGAGTGGGAGACAGGTCTCAGGGCCCTTGACTGAAGAGACCACAGGCCCAGGGTTCGGGTGTGTCTTCCATAACCGATTATCGGCTGTGGATGTTCAGGGCTCCACACGCTGCAGACTGTGGCAGGGGCGGGCTTGTCTCCAGGGAGCCCGGAACGTGGTGTCTGTTGAAGGCCCGTGTGCAGAACCGACACCTCTGCCCTCCGTCAGAGGACCCTCTTTCCCTCTACAACAGACACCTCCCTCCCCAGGGCAGGACGGGGAATACGAGGTCCATCAAGTGCGTCTGCTAAGGGACCAGAGGTACACGGCCGTGAGCCCAGTCACGGCCGCCCGTGCACGGGGAAGCCCAGGAGAGCGATCTGCCCTTCTTCTGCAGTGACTCAAGGAAGAAACAGAGGACTATGCTTTCCTCTTACCGAGCGGAGCAGCTGGCGGTGGGGTGCGAGTTTGCACAGGGCACCAAGGTGGACCTGGAGCAGGTTCCCAGCTGGGCGACGACGGGCCGCACCCGGGGCAGGCCACGCAGGCTGGTCCTCTTAAAGGTTGGGGCCCTCCGGCCTACGGGGTGACCTGCATTACAGAAGGGAAGGCTGGGATGAATGACAGACAAAAGCGACAACACCAACAAGAGTCGAAACCCAACGCAGCAGCCGTCGGCACCGGGCCCCCTCCCCTCCACTGGGTGCCCAGAGAGCAGAATGGTGCCACACGCTCCGCCCAGAACTCTGGGGCCTGCCTGCAGCCTGGGCCGCACAGGGGGACACGGGGATACAAAGCTGAAACCGCACGTCGCCAACGCCGCTGTCTCCAAGTGGAGGAAGCCAAGGGTCCTCCTGACCGAGAGGCTGCACACAGAGATTCCAGCACACGGGCAAACTAGCGCCTTCCCAACAGCCAGCCTCTCTGGGCGGGACGGCCCTCCCCGTCACCTTCCCCAGCTCCACGCAAGCTTGCCCGGCGCAGACCAGGAACACGGAGACGGGACGGAAGTGAAGAGCTCATTCACCACACGAGCAAGCAGAGCCGCACCAGGGTCACCGCTCTGCCTGCAGGGCTCTGCCTGCAGGGCTCTGTCTGCAGGACCCTGCCAGGCCCTCTCTGCCCCCTCCTCACAAAGGGCCCTCCTCCTCAACGCAGGGGCTTCCCCTGGGCGCAAAAAGCCCTGGAGAGCTGGGCATCCCGGAGTCATGCGACGGAGCTGGCTAAGGGCTCCCGAGGGGACAAGGATGTCCTCAGAAGGGACTCAGTCTCCGCTACAATCATCCCTATCCTCAGGGACGTCTGGATTTTACGTTCGCTACGGAACACACCCTACATTCTTGCTAAGGGAGAGTGACGTGGGGAGTCTCTACCCCACACCTGACACCAAAGGGAATGTAACAGCTCTTGCGCAAAACCCCTCAGTGTGCCATGAGACCGACGAGCAGCTCTGACAGCTTCCAGGGCAGGCCCGACCCGGCACAGGGTGGGGGACGAACACAACGTACGCACTCTGGTGGGCATCGGAATTCCCCCGCAGGAAAGGAGGCATTTTCACTGCGGGCTCTTTCCCTTCCAGCCTCTATTCCCTACTACAAACGCACCATCTCCATGAGCCAGGCTTTTCTGCCCAGAGTACAACTGGAGGCAGCGGCCAAGACACACTTACCTCCCGAGAAAAGACAGTGTCTGGCTGTGACGTTTACCACACCCAGGAAGACTCCAAGTTGCACAAAGCACACCGTACAAAGCTGGAGGGAGGGCTTTGCCCCTTTTCCAGTTACCAGGATCTGAATGGACATTCTAAACAGGAGAATCACCTGGCCTGAGCCGGGAAACCAGTCAAAAGAACGACGACACAGAAATCCGTCTCAGTGACCCAGGAGCAACCCTATGTGCAGGAGGTCAGGAAGGAGTCAGCCGAGGCAGGAGAAGTCAGTGTGGAGCGAAGGCTCACTCTCCTCACGCTGCTTCTAGAAACCCACAGACAAAGTCTGCGGGCCCCGTCTCCTAAGCACTCCCTCATGGCTCCTGCAGGCACCAGCCAAGGCGAAGGGCTCCCGGGAGAAGCAGCCCACTGGCTCCTGGGCAAGAGTTTTGAGTCTGAAAAAGGCAGCGACACGCCATGCCACACCCGTCACAGGACACACAGTCTGCAGACGAGGCCAGGAACGGCTGCCGGGAGAACGGGAAGATCACCTTTCCCAGGACGAGTCCCAACAGAGCATAACAACCCCACTTCCCTGGGCCTCCGTGGCCGCCGCAGGTTGGCGGGCGCTGCCGGGCCACACCGGAGCCGCGCCAGGTCCCGTGTCAGCTAAAAACCACAGAAAAGGATGGAGGATTAGGCTTTCCTGCGAAGACACTGCTGAAGCCAAACAAAATCTTTGCGCCTTCCTTCTTTCTTCCTTCCCCATATCACACTCGTTTCTTGGAGGAACTGGATACTGACCCCAGGAATTCCTGCATGCTAAGCCCGCATTCTCTCTACTGCTGAGCTACATATACCCTTCCCCCCAGAGCACACTAGTTTCTAGGCACAGAGAACAAGAAATGCCAGCCACGTTCATTAATTACCCAGTGTATAAGAAGCTCCGTGTGCTCCACAAACAGAGGTCAGTGTTTTATGATCCGTCAGCTTCTGCGGAGCCACTTCTACAGTCCCAGTAGCGTACTCCGGTTTTGTAATTTCGGGCTTAGTCGCCCCTACCTAGGAACACAAAACAAGATAAATAAGGAACCGAACTTCAGATAATGTGCCTACGCTTAATCAGTCAGGTAGACAACAGTTATTTACCGAAGCTATCAGAACATAAACCCTATCCTGGGAGAAGCTGGCGGTACAATTAAAAGGCAGATTCTCCTCTCTGTTCTGCCAGAGGCACAGGATCCATGAAAACAAATCAGCACAGAAATGTTTCAACAGCTCTACAACTGAGGTGAATGGGTACAGTAACGCCACAAAGGACAGGAGAGTCCGCTGCACGTGGATAGCTCAGGGAATGCTGGGAAGACCGCACTGTTTCGTAAAAGAGCGATGCAGCGCAGAGGGGGGTTGTGGAGGGGCTTTGGGGAAGGGCAGCCTGAGTAAAAGGAGCAGGTGGGAAACAGCGTAAGGCATTAAGGAAACTAGACCACTGTTACTGGCGGTGGAATGGGAAGACAAAACATGCTGCCTTGAAAAAGAAACATCACTTAATTAATTTCAAGTGAGGACGGCTAAAACAAGAACCAACACCAAGATGCACCTAACTTTCCCAGGGATGTATTTCTTTTCAATATCCTCTAATGAACTCTAAGGGAAAGACCCTGAAAACAAGAATGCCCATACAGACACTGACTTCACTAGGTGAGTCTGGAAAATGAACACAAGTGCATTTTCCAGTCCTATGGCATTAAGCACAGAATCACATCCTAGACTGTAAGTTAAAACATAAGTCAAAAATTCTCATCAGCAGATGCAAACGTGAAGATGCCCACTCACACAAACCCCCGGTTTATGTCTCAGAATCCCCTGGTACTTATATAGTCACACAAGGACTTTAACAACAAGAGACTGTACCTCATCCCAGGAAGATTCTCTTCCTCTCTCTACTGTAAAGTGGCGCAATGACACACCATTTGTAAAATGTAGTTACAAGTACATTAATGAGAATATACAGGAATGTATATTAAAACCACCATGTGCGTCTATCTCCGTTCGTGGATGTGTCAAAGAAATAGTGGCGGAAAATACTTTCAAAGAGTTAGAGCATTTTCTGAAAAAAATGCTTAAGTCACGGTTGGGATATATTTCAACCCAAGTAGTAAGAGGAAAACACGTAAAAATAATGGATTTGGAAGTTGGGTTTGTGCACTATGTATTTCTAACTTTTGAAGTTTGCTCTTGTTTTTGTTTTTTCTTTTCTTCTTTTTTTAAATGGAGGTACCGGGAATGAGCACACGGAATTCGGCATGCTAAGCAAGCATTCTATTTACCACTAACCTATGTAATTCCCCGAGTCAACTAGCTTCACGGCATAGATAAAATAAAATACCAAACACTCTTTCACGGTTCACTGCCTTACAAAACATGTTAGTTTGCTGAAGAGCAAAAGATCTTTGAGGCCTTCTTCCCCATATCACACTAAGTCTCACATCAGACCGAGTGGGAGACAGGTCTCAGGACCCTTGACTGAAGAGACCACAGGCCACGGTTTCGGGTGTGTCTTCCATAACCGATCATCGGCTGTGGAAGGCCAGGGCTCCACTCACTGCAGACAGTGACAGGGGCGGGCTTGTCCTCCTAGGAGCCCGGAACGTGGTGTCTGTTGAAGGCCCGTGTGCAGAACCGACACGTCTGCCCTCCGTCAGAGGACCCACTTTCCCTCTACAACAGACACCTCCCTCCCCAGGGCAGGACGGGGAAGACGTGGTCCATCAAGTGCGTCTGCTAAGGGACCAGATGGACACGGCCGTGAGCCCAGTCACGGCCGCCTGTGCACGGGGAAGCCCCGGAGAGCTATCTGCCCTTCTTCTGCAGTGACTCCAGGAAGAAACAGAGGACTATGCTTTCCTCTTACCGAGCGGAGCAGCTGGCGTTGGGGGGCGAGGATGCAAAGGGCACCAAGGGGGACCAGGTGCAGGTGCCCAGGTGGGCGAAGACCACCCGCACCCGGGGCAGGCCACGCAGTCTGGTCCTTGGAAAGTTTGGGGCCCTCCAGCCCATGGGTTGACGTGCAGGACAGACGGGAGGGCTGGGTTGGATGACAGACCAAAGCGCCAACACCGACAAGAGCCGAAACCCTACGCAGCAGCCGTCGGCACCGGGCAACCTCCCCTCCACCGGGTGCCCAGAGAGCAGCACGGTGCCACACGCTCTGCCAAGCCCTCTGGGGCCTGCCTGCAGCGTGGGCCGCACATGGGTACATGGGGATACAACCCTGACGCTGCGCGTCGCCACCACTGCTGTCTCCAAGTGGAGGAACCCAAGGGTCCTCCTGCCCGAGAGGCTGCACACAGAGCTTCCAGCACACGGGCAAACTAGCGCCTTCCCAACAGCCAGCCGCTCTGGGCGGGACGGCCCTCCCCGCCACCTACCCCAGCTCCACGCAAGCTTGCCCGGCGCAGACCAGTAACATGGAAACGGGACAGAAGTGAAGACCTCATTCACAACACGAGCAAGCAGTGCCGCACCATGGTCACCGCTCTGCCTGCAGGGCTCTACCTGCAGGACCCTGCCAGGCCCTCTCTGCCCCCTCCTCACAAAGGGCCCTCCTCCTCAACGCAGGGGCTTCCCCTGGGCGCAAAAAGCCCTGGAGAGCTGGGCATCCCGGAGTCATGCGGCGGAGCTGGCCAAGGGCTCCCGAGGGGACAAGGCTGTCCTAAGAAGGGACTCAGGCTCCGCTACAATCATCCCTATCCTCAGGGACGTCTGGATTTTACGTTCGCTACGGAACGCACCCTACATTCTTGCTAAGGGAGAGTGACGTGGGGAGTCTCAACCCCACACCTGACACCAAAGGGAATGTAACAGCTCTTGCGCAAAACCCCTCAGTGTGCCATGAGACCGACGAGCAGCTCTGACAGCTTCCAGGGCAGGCCCGACCCGGCGCAGGGTGGGGGACGAACACAACGTACCTAGTCTAGTGGGCATCGGAATTCCCCCGCAGGAAAGGAGGCATTTTCACTGCGGGCTCCTTCCCTTCCAGCCTCTATTCCCTACTACAAACGCACCATCTCCATGAGCCAGGCTTTTCTGCCCAGAGTACAACTGGAGGCAGCGGACAAGACACACTTACCTCTCGAGAAAAGACAGTGTCTGGCTGTGAGGTTAACCAAACCCAGGAAGACTCCAAGTTGCACAAACCACACCGTACAAAGCTGGAGGGAGGGCTTTGCCCCTTTTCCAGTTACCAGGATCTAAATGGACATTCTAAACAGGAGAATAACCTGGCCTGAGCCAGGAAACCAGTCAAAAGAACGACGACAAACAAATTCGTCTCAGTGACCCAGGAGCAACCATATGTGCAGGAGGTCAGGAAGGAGTCAGCCGAGCCAGGAGAAGTCAGTGTGGAGCGAGGGCTCACTCTTCTCACGCTGCTTCGAGAAACCCACAGACAAAGTCTGCGGGGCCCTTCTCCTAAGCACTCCCCTCATGGCTCCTGCAGGCACCAGCCAAGGCGACGGGCTCCCGGGAGAAAGAGCCCACTGGTTCCTGGGGAAGAGTTTTGAGTCTTAAAAAGGCAGTGACACGCCATTCCACACCCGTCACAGGACACACAGTCTGCAGACGAGGCCAGGAACGGCTGCCGGGAGAACAGGAAGATCACCTATCCCAGGACGAGGCCCAACAGAGCATGACCACACCACTTCCCTGGGCCTCCGGGGCCGCCGCTGGTGGGTGGGCGCTGCCGGGCCACACCGGAGCAGCGCCAGGTAATGCGTTGGCTAAAAACCACAGAAAAGGATGGAGGATTAGGCTTTCCTGCGAAGACACTGCTGAAGCCAAACAAAACTTTGTGCCTTCCTTCCATCCTTCCTTCCCCGTATCACACTCGTTTCTTGGAGGAACTGGATACTGACACCAGGAATTCCTGCATGCTAAGCCCGCATTCTCTCTACTGCTGAGCTACATATACCCTTCCCCACAGAGCACACTAGTTTCTAGGCACAGAGAACAAGAAATGCCAGCCACGTTCATTAATTACCCAGTGTATAAGAAGCTCCGTGTGCTCCACAAACAGAGGTCAGTGTTTTATGATCCGTCAGCTTCTGCGGAGCCACTTCTACAGTCCCAGTAGCGTACTCCGGTTTTGTAATTTCGGGCTTAGTCGCCCCTACCTAGGAACACAAAACAAGATAATTCAGGAACCGAACTTCAGATAATGTGCCTACGCTTAATCAGTCAGGTAGACAACAGTTATTTACCGAAGCTATCAGAACATAAACCCTATCCTGGGAGAAGCTGGCGGTACAATTAAAAGGCAGATTCTCCTCTCTGTTCTGCCAGAGGCACAGGATCCATGAAAACAAATCAGCACAGAAATGTTTCAACAGCTCTACAACTGAGGTGAATGGGTACAGTAACGCCACAAAGGACAGGAGAGTCCGCTGCACGTGGATAGCTCAGGGAATGCTGGGAAGACCGCACTGTTTCGTAAAAGAGCGATGCAGCGCAGAGGGGGGTTGTGGAGGGGCTTTGGGGAAGGGCAGCCTGAGTAAAAGGAGCAGGTGGGAAACAGCGTAAGGCATTAAGGAAACTAGACCACTGTTACTGGCGGTGGAATGGGAAGACAAAACATGCTGCCTTGAAAAAGAAACATCACTTAATTAATTTCAAGTGAGGACGGCTAAAACAAGAACCAACACCAAGATGCACCTAACTTTCCCAGGGATGTATTTCTTTTCAATATCCTCTAATGAACTCTAAGGGAAAGACCCTGAAAACAAGAATGCCCATACAGACACTGACTTCACTAGGTGAGTCTGGAAAATGAACACAAGTGCATTTTCCAGTCCTATGGCATTAAGCACAGAATCACATCCTAGACTGTAAGTTAAAACATAAGTCAAAAATTCTCATCAGCAGATGCAAACGTGAAGATGCCCACTCACACAAACCCCCGGTTTATGTCTCAGAATCCCCTGGTACTTATATAGTCACACAAGGACTTTAACAACAAGAGACTGTACCTCATCCCAGGAAGATTCTCTTCCTCTCTCTACTGTAAAGTGGCGCAATGACACACCATTTGTAAAATGTAGTTACAAGTACATTAATGAGAATATACAGGAATGTATATTAAAACCACCATGTGCGTCTATCTCCGTTCGTGGATGTGTCAAAGAAATAGTGGCGGAAAATACTTTCAAAGAGTTAGAGCATTTTCTGAAAAAAATGCTTAAGTCACGGTTGGGATATATTTCAACCCAAGTAGTAAGAGGAAAACACGTAAAAATAATGGATTTGGAAGTTGGGTTTGTGCACTATGTATTTCTAACTTTTGAAGTTTGCTCTTGTTTTTGTTTTTTCTTTTCTTCTTTTTTTAAATGGAGGTACCGGGAATGAGCACACGGAATTCGGCATGCTAAGCAAGCATTCTATTTACCACTAACCTATGTAATTCCCCGAGTCAACTAGCTTCACGGCATAGATAAAATAAAATACCAAACACTCTTTCACGGTTCACTGCCTTACAAAACATGTTAGTTTGCTGAAGAGCAAAAGATCTTTGAGGCCTTCTTCCCCATATCACACTAAGTCTCACATCAGACCGAGTGGGAGACAGGTCTCAGGACCCTTGACTGAAGAGACCACAGGCCACGGTTTCGGGTGTGTCTTCCATAACCGATCATCGGCTGTGGAAGGCCAGGGCTCCACTCACTGCAGACAGTGACAGGGGCGGGCTTGTCCTCCTAGGAGCCCGGAACGTGGTGTCTGTTGAAGGCCCGTGTGCAGAACCGACACGTCTGCCCTCCGTCAGAGGACCCACTTTCCCTCTACAACAGACACCTCCCTCCCCAGGGCAGGACGGGGAAGACGTGGTCCATCAAGTGCGTCTGCTAAGGGACCAGATGGACACGGCCGTGAGCCCAGTCACGGCCGCCTGTGCACGGGGAAGCCCCGGAGAGCTATCTGCCCTTCTTCTGCAGTGACTCCAGGAAGAAACAGAGGACTATGCTTTCCTCTTACCGAGCGGAGCAGCTGGCGTTGGGGGGCGAGGATGCAAAGGGCACCAAGGGGGACCAGGTGCAGGTGCCCAGGTGGGCGAAGACCACCCGCACCCGGGGCAGGCCACGCAGTCTGGTCCTTGGAAAGTTTGGGGCCCTCCAGCCCATGGGTTGACGTGCAGGACAGACGGGAGGGCTGGGTTGGATGACAGACCAAAGCGCCAACACCGACAAGAGCCGAAACCCTACGCAGCAGCCGTCGGCACCGGGCAACCTCCCCTCCACCGGGTGCCCAGAGAGCAGCACGGTGCCACACGCTCTGCCAAGCCCTCTGGGGCCTGCCTGCAGCGTGGGCCGCACATGGGTACATGGGGATACAACCCTGACGCTGCGCGTCGCCACCACTGCTGTCTCCAAGTGGAGGAACCCAAGGGTCCTCCTGCCCGAGAGGCTGCACACAGAGCTTCCAGCACACGGGCAAACTAGCGCCTTCCCAACAGCCAGCCGCTCTGGGCGGGACGGCCCTCCCCGCCACCTACCCCAGCTCCACGCAAGCTTGCCCGGCGCAGACCAGTAACACGGAAACGGGACAGAAGTGAAGACCTCATTCACAACACGAGCAAGCAGTGCCGCACCATGGTCACCGCTCTGCCTGCAGGGCTCTACCTGCAGGACCCTGCCAGGCCCTCTCTGCCCCCTCCTCACAAAGGGCCCTCCTCCTCAACGCAGGGGCTTCCCCTGGGCGCAAAAAGCCCTGGAGAGCTGGGCATCCCGGAGTCATGCGGCGGAGCTGGCCAAGGGCTCCCGAGGGGACAAGGCTGTCCTAAGAAGGGACTCAGGCTCCGCTACAATCATCCCTATCCTCAGGGACGTCTGGATTTTACGTTCGCTACGGAACGCACCCTACATTCTTGCTAAGGGAGAGTGACGTGGGGAGTCTCAACCCCACACCTGACACCAAAGGGAATGTAACAGCTCTTGCGCAAAACCCCTCAGTGTGCCATGAGACCGACGAGCAGCTCTGACAGCTTCCAGGGCAGGCCCGACCCGGCGCAGGGTGGGGGACGAACACAACGTACCTAGTCTAGTGGGCATCGGAATTCCCCCGCAGGAAAGGAGGCATTTTCACTGCGGGCTCCTTCCCTTCCAGCCTCTATTCCCTACTACAAACGCACCATCTCCATGAGCCAGGCTTTTCTGCCCAGAGTACAACTGGAGGCAGCGGACAAGACACACTTACCTCTCGAGAAAAGACAGTGTCTGGCTGTGAGGTTAACCAAACCCAGGAAGACTCCAAGTTGCACAAACCACACCGTACAAAGCTGGAGGGAGGGCTTTGCCCCTTTTCCAGTTACCAGGATCTAAATGGACATTCTAAACAGGAGAATAACCTGGCCTGAGCCAGGAAACCAGTCAAAAGAACGACGACAAAGAAATTCGTCTCAGTGACCCAGGAGCAACCATATGTGCAGGAGGTCAGGAAGGAGTCAGCCGAGCCAGGAGAAGTCAGTGTGGAGCGAGGGCTCACTCTTCTCACGCTGCTTCGAGAAACCCACAGACAAAGTCTGAGGGCCCTTCTCCTAAGCACTCCCATCATGGCTCCTGCAGGCACCAGCCAAGGCGACGGGCTCCCGGGAGAAAGAGCCCACTGGTTCCTGGGCAAGAGTTTTGAGTCTTAAAAAGGCAGTGACACGCCATTCCACACCCGTCACAGGACACACAGTCTGCAGACGAGGCCAGGAACGGCTGCCGGGAGAACAGGAAGATCACCTATCCCAGGACGAGGCCCAACAGAGCATGACCACACCACTTCCCTGGGCCTCCGGGGCCGCCGCTGGTGGGTGGGCGCTGCCGGGCCACACCGGAGCAGCGCCAGGTAATGCGTCGGCTAAAAACCACAGAAAAGGATGGAGGATTAGGCTTTCCTGCGAAGACACTGCTGAAGCCAAACAAAAACTTTGTGCCTTCCTTCCTTCCTTCCTTCCCCGTATCACACTCGTTTCTTGGAGGAACTGGATACTGACCCCAGGAATTCCTGCATGCTAAGCCCGCATTCTCTCTACTGCTGAGCTACATATACCCTTCCCCACAGAGCACACTAGTTTCTAGGCACAGAGAACAAGAAATGCCAGCCACGTTCACTAACTTACCCAGTGTATAATAAGCTCCGTGTGCTCCACCAACAGAGGTCAGTTTTTTATGATCTGTCAGCTCCTGCGGAGCCACTTCTACAGTCCCAGTAGCGTACTCCGGTTTTGTAATTTCGGGCTTAGTCGCCCCTTCCTAGGAACACAAAACAAGATAAATCAGGAACCGAACTTCAGATCATGTGCCTACGCTTAGTCAGTCAGGTACACAACAGTTATTTACCGAAGCTATCAGAACAGAAGCCCTATCCTGGGAGAAGCTGGTGGTACAAAAAAAAGGCAGATTCTCCTCTCTGTTCTGCCAGAGGCACAGGATCCATTAAAACAAATCAGCACATAAAAGTTTCAACAGCTCTACAACTGAGGTGAACGGGTACAGTAACGCCACGAAGGACAGGAGAGTCCGCTGCACGTGGATAGCTCAGGGAATGCTGTGAAGACCGCACTGTTTTGTAAGAGAGAGATCCAGCGCAGAGGGGGGATGTGGAGGGGCTTTGGGGAAGGGAAGCCTGAGTAAAAGGAGCAGGTGGGAAACAGCGTAAGGCATTAAGGAAACTAGACCACTGTTACTGGCGGTGGAATGTGAAGACAATACATGCTGCCTTGAAAATGAAACATCACTTAATTAATTTCAAGTGAGGACGGCTAAAACAAGAACCAACATCAAGATGCACCTAACTTTCCCAGGGATGAATTTCTTTTCAATATCCTCTAATGAACTGTAAGGGAAAGACCCTGAAAACAAGAATGCCCATAGAGACACTGGCTTCACTAGGTGAGTCTGGAAAATGAACACAAGTTCATTATCCAGTCCTACGGCATTAAGCACAGAATCACATCCTAAACTGTAAGTTAAAAGCATAAGTCAAAAATTCTAATCAGCAGATGCAAACGTGAAGATGCACACTCACACTAACCCCCGGGTTATGTCTCAGAATCCCCTGGTACTTATATAGTCACACAAGGACTTTAACAACAAGAGACTGTACCTCATCCCAGGAAGATTCTCTTCCTCTCTCTTCTGTAAAGTGGCGCATTGACACACCATCTGTAAAATGTAGTTACAGGTACATTAATGAGAATATTCACGAATGTATATTAAAACCACCATGTGCGTCTATCTCCGTTCGTGGATGTGTCAAAACAAATGTGGCAGAAAAGACTTTCAAAGAGTTAGAGCATTTTCTGAAAAAAATGCTTAAGTCACGGTTGGGATATATTTCAATCCAAGTAGTAAGAGGAAAACACGTAAAAAGAATGGATATGGAATTTGGGTTTGGGCACTATGTATTTCTAACATTTGAAGTTTGCTCTTGTTTTTGTTTTTTCTTTTCTTCTGTTTTTAAATGGAGGTACCGGGAATGAGCACACGGAATTCGGCATGCTAAGCAAGCATTCTATTTACCACTAACCTATGTAATTCCCCGAGTCAAATACCTTCTCGGCAGAGATAAAATAAAATACCAAACACTCTTTCACGGTTCACTGCCTTACAAAACATGTTAGTTTGCTGAAGCACAAAAGATCTTTGAGGCCTTCTTCCCCGTATCACACTAAGTCTCACATCAGACCGAGTGGGAGTCAGGTCTCAGGACCCTTGACTGGAGAGACCACAGGCCCCGGGTTCGGGTGTGTCTTCCATAACCGATCATCGGCTGTGGAAGGCCAGGGCTCCACTCGCTGCAGACAGTGACAGGGGCGGGCTTGTCCCCCAGGGAGCCCGGAACGTGGTGTCTGTTGAAGGCCCGTGTGCAGAACTGACACATCTGCCCTCCGTCAGAGGACCCTCTTTCACTCTACAACAGACACCTCCCTCCCCAGGGCAGGACGGGGAAGCCGCGGTCCATCAATTGCGTCTGCTAAGGGACCAGAGGGACACGGCCGTGAGCCCACTCACGGCCGCCCGTGCATGGGGAAGCCCCGGAGAGTGATCAGCACTTCTTCTGCAGTGACTCCAGGAAGAAACAGAGGACTATGCTTTCCTCTTACCGAGCGGAGCAGCTCTAGGTGGGGGGCTACTTTGCACAGGTCACCAAGGGGGACCAGGTGCAGGTGCCCAACTGGGTGACGACGGGCCGCACCCGGGGCAGGCCACGCAGGCTGGTCCTCGGAAAGGTTGGGGCCCTCCAGCCCATGGGTTGACATGCAGGACAGAAGGGAGGGCTGGGTTGGGTGACAGACAACAGCGCCAACGACGACAAGAGCCAAAACCCAATGCAGCAACCGTCGGCACCGTGCACCCTCCCCTCCACCGGGTGCCCAGAGAGCAGCATGGTGCCACACGCACCGCCCAGCACTTTGGGGCCTGCCTGCAGCCTGGGCCGTACAGGGGGACACGGTTATACGACTCTGATGCCGCACGTCGCCGCCGCCGCTGTCTCCAAGTGGAGGAAGCCAAGGGTCCTCCTGCCCGAGAGGCTGCACACAGAGCTTCCAGCACACGGGCAAACAAGCACCTTCCCAACAGCCAGCCGCTCAGGGCGGGACGGCACTACCCGCCACCTTCCCCAGCTAAACGCAAACTTGCCCGACGCAGACCAGGAACACTGAGAAGGTACGGACGTGAAGAACTCATTTTCCACACGAGCAAGCAGAGCCGCACCAGGGTCACCGCTCTGCCAGCAGGGATCTGCCTGCAGGGCTCTGCCTGCAGGGCTCTGCCTTCAGAAGCCTGCCAGGCCCTCTTGGCCACCTGCTCAAAAGGGCCCTCCTCCTCCAAGCAGGGGCTGCCCCTGGGCGCAAAGGGCCCTGGGGAGCTGGGCATTCCGGATCATGCGGCGGAGCTGGCCAAGGGCTCCCGAGGGGCAAGGCTGTCTTCAGAAGGGACTCAGGCTCCGCTACAATCATCCCTATCCTCAGGGACGTCTGGATTTTACGACGCTATGGAACGCAGCTTACATGCATGCTACGGGAGAGTGACGTGGGGAGTCTCAACCCCACAACTGACACCAAAGGGACTGTACCAGCTCGTGCGCAAAACCCCACGGTGTGCCATGAGACCGACGAGCAGCTCTGACAGCTTCCAGGGCAGGCCCGACCCGGCGCAGGGTGGGGGCAAACACAACGTACGCACTCTGGTGCGCATCGGAATTCCCCCGCAGGGAAGGAGGAATTTTCACGGCGGGCTCTTTCTCTTCCAGCCTCTATTCCCTACTACAAACGCACCATCTCTGAGAGCCAGGATTTTCTGCCCAGAGTACAACTGGAGGCAGGGTCCAAGACAAACTTACCTCCTGAGAAAAGACAGTGTCGGTCTGTGAAGTTTACCACACCCAGGAAGACTCCAAGTTGCACAAAGCACACCGTACAAAGCTGGAGGGAGGGCTTTGCCCCTTTTCCAGTTACCAGGATCTGAATGGACATTCTAAACAGGAGAATCACCTGGCCTGAGCCGGGAAACCAGTCAAAAGAACGATGACACAGAAATCCGTCTCAGTGACCCAGGAGCAACCCTAGGTGCAGGAGGTCAGGAAGGAGTCAGCTGAGCCAGGAGAAGTCAGTGTGGAGCGAGGGCTCACTCTCCTCACGCTGCTTCGAGAAAACTACTGTCAAAGTCTGCGGGCCCCGGCTCCAAAGCACTCAATCATGGCTCCTGCAGGCACCAGCCAAGGCGACGGGCTCCCGGGAAAAGCAGCCCAATTGCTCCTGGGCAAGAGTTTTGAGTCTGAAAAAGGCAGCGAAACGCCACCCCACACCCGTCACAGGACAAACAGTCTGCAGACGAGGCCAGGAACGGCTGCCGGGAGAACGGGAAGATCACCTTTCCCAGGACGAGGCCCAACAGAGCATGACCACGCCAATTCCCTGGGCCTCCGGAGCCGCCGAAAGTGGGCGGGCGCTGCCGGGCCACACCGGAGCAGCGCCAGGTCCCGCGTCGGCTAAAAACCACAGAAAAGAATGGAGGACTAGGTTTTCATGCGAAGACACTGCTGAAGCGAAACAAAATCCTTGCGCCTTCCTTACTTCCTTCCTTCCCCGTATCACACTCGTTTCTTGGAGGAACTGGATACTGACCCCAGGAACTCCTGCATGCTAAGCCCGCATTCTCTCTACTGCTGAGCTACATATACCCTTCCCCCCAGAGCACACTAGTTTCTAGGCACAGAGAACAAGAAATGCCAGCCACGTTCACTAACTTACCCAGTGTATAATAAGCTCCGTGTGCTCCACCAACAGAGGTCAGTGTTTTATGATCCGTCAGCTCCTGCGGAGCCACTTCTACAGTCCCAGTAGCGTACTCCGGTTTTGTAATTTCGGGCTTAGTCGCCCCTTCCTAGGAACACAAAACAAGATAAATCAGGAACCGAACTTCAGATCATGTGCCTACGCTTAGTCAGTCAGGTACACAAGAGTTATTTACCGAAGCTATCAGAACATAAGCCCTGTCCTGGGAGAAGCTGGCGGTACAAATAAAAGGCAGATTCTCCTCTCTGTTCTGCCAGAGGCACAGGATCCATGAAAACAAATCAGCACATAAAAGTTTCAACAGCTCTACAACTGAGGTGATCGGGTACAGTAACGCCACAAAGTACAAGAGAGTCCGCTGCACGTGGATAGCTCAGGGAAGGCTGGGAAGACCGCACTGTTTCGTAAAAGGGAGATCCAGCGCAGAGGTGGGATGTGGAGGGGCTTTGGGGAAGGACAGCCTGAGTAAAAGGAGCAGGTGGGAAACAGCGTAAGGCATTAAGGAAACTAGACCACTGTTACTGGCGGTGGAATGCGAAGACAAATCATGCTGCATTGAAAATGAAACATCACTTAATTAATTTCAAGTGAGGACGGCTAAAACAAGAACCAACAACAAGATGGACCTAACTTTCCCAGGTATGAATGTCTTTTCAATATCCTCTAATGAACTGTAAGGGAAAGACCCTGAAACAAGAATGCCCATACAGACACTGGCTTCACTAGGTGAGTCTGGAAAATGAACACAAGTGCATTATCCAGTCCTACGGCATTAAGCAAAGAATCACATCCTAAACTGTAAGTTAAAAGCAGAAGTCAAAATTTCTCATCAGCAGATGCAAACGTGAAGATGCACATTCACACCAACCCGCGGTTTATGTCTCAGAATCCCCTGGTACTTATATAGTCACACAAGGACATTAACAACAACAGACTGTGCCTCATCCCAGGAAGATTCTCTTCCTCTCTCTTCTGTAAAGTGGCGCACTGACACACCATCTGTAAAATGTTGTTACAGGTACATTAATGAGAATATTCACGAATGTATATTAAAACCACCATGTGCGTCTATCTCCGTTCGTGCATGTGTCAAAACAAAAGTGGCAGAAAAGACTTCCAAAGAGTTAGAGCATTTTCTGAAAAAAATGTTTAAGTCACGGTTGGGAAATATTTCAAACCAAGTAGAAAGAGGAAAACACGTAAAAAGAATGGATATGGAAGTTGTGTTTGAGCATTATGTATTTCTAACATTTGAAGTTTGCTCTTGTTTTTGTTTTTTCTTTTCTTCTGTTTTAAATGGAGGTACCGGGAATGAGCACACGGATTTCGGCATGCTAAGCAAGCATTCTATTTACCACTAACCTATGTAATTCCCCGAGTCAACTAGCTTTTCGTCATAGATAAAATAAAATACAAAACACTCTTTCACGGTTCACTGCCTTACAAAACTTGTTAGTTTTCTGAAGCGCAAAAGATCTTTGAGGCCTTCTTCCGCGTATCACACTAAGTCTCACATCAGACCGAGTGGGAGACAGGCCTCAGGACCCTTGACTGAAGAGACCACAGGCCCCGGGTTCAGGTGTGTCTTCCAAAACCGATTATCGGCTGTGGATGGTCAGGGCCCCACTCGCTGCAGACAGTGACAGGGGCGGGCTTGTCCTCCAGGGAGCCCGGAACGTGGTGTCTGTTGAAGGCCCGTGTGCAGAACCGACACGTCTGCCCTCCGTCAGAAGACCCACTTTCCCTCTACAACAGACACCTCCCTCCCCAGGGCAGGACGGGGAATACGAGGTCCATAAAGTGCGTCTGCTAAGGGACCAGAGGTACACGGCCGTGAGCCCAGTCACGGCCGCCCGTGAACGGGGAAGCCCCGGAGAGCGATCTGCACTTATTCTGCAGTGACTCAAGGAAGAAACAGAGGACTATGCTTTCCTCTTACCGAGCGGAGCAGCTGGCGGTGGGGTGCGAGTTTGCACAGGGCACCAAGGTGGACCTGGTGCAGGTTCCCAGCTGGGTGACGACGGGCCGCACCCGGGGCAGGCCACGCAGGCTGGTCCTCGGAAAGGTTGGGGCACTCCGGCCTACGGGGTGACCTGCAGGACAGAAGGAAAGGCTGGGATGGTTGACAGACAAAAGCGCCAACACCAACAAGAGTCGTAACCCAACGCAGCAGCAGTCGTCACCGGGCCCCCTCCCCTCCACCGGGTGCCCAGAGAGCAGACAGGTGCCACACGCTCCGCCCAGCACTCTGGGGCCTGCCTGCAGCCTGGGCCGCACAGGGGGACACGGGGATACAACGCTGACGCAGCACGTCCCCAACGCCGCTGTCTCCAATGGGAGGAAGCCAAGAGTCCTCCTGCCCGAGAGGCAGCACACAGAGCTTCCAGCACACGGGAAAACTAGCGTCTTCCCAACAGCCAGCCGCTCTTGGCGGGACGGCACTCCCCGCCACATTCCCCAGCTCCACGCAAGCTTGCCCGGCGCGGACAAGGAACACGGACACGGGACGGAAGTGAAGAGCTCATTCTCCACACGTGCAAGCAGAGCCGCACCAGGGTCACCGTTCTGCCTGCAGAGTTCTGCCTGCAGGGCTCTGCCTGCCGGGCTCTGCCAGCAGGACCATGCCAGGCCCTCTCTGACCCCTCCAAACAAAGGGCCCTCCTCCTCCATTCAGGGGCTACCCCTGAGCGCAAAGAGCCCTGGGGAGCTGGGCATTCCCGAGTCCTGCCGCGGAGCTGGCCAAGGGATCCCGAGGGGACAAGGCTGTCCTCAGAAGGGACTCAGGCTCCGCTACAATCATCCCTATCCTCAGGGACGTCTGGATTTTACGTTCACTACGGAACGCACCCTACATGCGTGCTACGGGAGAGTGACGTGGGGAGTATCAACCCCACACCTGATACCAAAGGGAATGTACCAGCTCGTGCGCAAACACCACGGTGTGCCATGAGACCGACGAGCACCTCTGACAGCTTCCAGGGCAGGCCCGACCCAGCGCAGGGTGGGGGACAAACCCAACGTACGCACTCTGGTGCGCATCGGGATTCCCCCGCAGGGAAGGAGGCATTTTCACGGCAGGCTCTTTTACTTCCAGCCTCTAATCCCTACTACAAACGCACCATCTCCGAGAACCAAGCTTTTCTGCCCAGAGTACAACTGGATTCAGCGTCCAAGACACACTTTCCTCCCGAGAAAAGACTGTGTCGGGCTGTGAGGTTTACCACAACCAGGAAGACTCCAAGTTGCACAAAGCACACCGTACAAAGCTGGAGGGAGGGCTTTGCCTCTTTTCCAGTTACCAAGATCTTAATGGACATTCTAAACAGGAGAATCACCTGGCCTGAGCCGGGAAACCAGTCAAAAGAACGATGACAGAGAAATCCGTCTCAGTGACCCAGGAGCAATACTAGGTGCAGGAGGTCAGGAAGGAATCAGCTGAGACAGGAGAATTCAGTGTGGAGCGAGAGCTCACTCTCCTCACGCTGCTTTGAGAAACCCACAGTCAAAGTCTGCGGGCAACGGCTCCTAAGCACTCCCTCATGGCTAATGCAGGCACCAGCCAAGGCGACGGGCTCCCGGGAGAAGCAGCCCACTGGTTCCTGGGCAAGAGTTTTGAGTCTGAAAAAGGCAGCGACACACCACGCCACACCCGTCCGAGGACACACAGTCTGCAGACGAGGCCAGGAACTGCTGCCGGGAGAACGGGAAGATCACCTTTCCCAGGACGAGGCCCAACAGAGCATGACCACGCCAATTCCCTGGGCCTCCGGAGCCGCCGAAAGTGGGCGGGCGCTGCCGGGCCACACCGGAGCAGCGCCAGGTCCCGCGTCGGCTAAAAACCACAGAAAAGAATGGAGGACTAGGTTTTCATGCGAAGACACTGCTGAAGCGAAACAAAATCCTTGCGCCTTCCTTACTTCCTTCCTTCCCCGTATCACACTCGTTTCTTGGAGGAACTGGATACTGACCCCAGGAACTCCTGCATGCTAAGCCCGCATTCTCTCTACTGCTGAGCTACATATACCCTTCCCCCCAGAGCACACTAGTTTCTAGGCACAGAGAACAAGAAATGCCAGCCACGTTCACTAACTTACCCAGTGTATAATAAGCTCCGTGTGCTCCACCAACAGAGGTCAGTGTTTTATGATCCGTCAGCTCCTGCGGAGCCACTTCTACAGTCCCAGTAGCGTACTCCGGTTTTGTAATTTCGGGCTTAGTCGCCCCTTCCTAGGAACACAAAACAAGATAAATCAGGAACAGAACTTCAGATCATGTGCCTACGCTTAGTCAGTCAGGTACACAAGAGTTATTTACCGAAGCTATCAGAACATAAGCCCTGTCCTGGGAGAAGCTGGCGGTACAAATAAAAGGCAGATTCTCCTCTCTGTTCTGCCAGAGGCACAGGATCCATGAAAACAAATCAGCACATAAAAGTTTCAACAGCTCTACAACTGAGGTGATCGGGTACAGTAACGCCACAAAGTACAAGAGAGTCCGCTGCACGTGGATAGCTCAGGGAAGGCTGGGAAGACCGCACTGTTTCATAAAAGAGAGATCCAGCGCAGAGGTGGGATGTGGAGGGGCTTTGGGGAAGGACAGCCTGAGTAAAAGGAGCAGGTGGGAAACAGCGTAAGGCATTAAGGAAACTAGACCACTGTTACTGGCGGTGGAATGCGAAGACAAATCATGCTGCATTGAAAATGAAACATCACTTAATTAATTTCAAGTGAGGACGGCTAAAACAAGAACCAACAACAAGATGGACCTAACTTTCCCAGGTATGAATGTCTTTTCAATATCCTCTAATGAACTGTAAGGGAAAGACCCTGAAACAAGAATGCCCATACAGACACTGGCTTCACTAGGTGAGTCTGGAAAATGAACACAAGTGCATTATCCAGTCCTACGGCATTAAGCAAAGAATCACATCCTAAACTGTAAGTTAAAAGCAGAAGTCAAAATTTCTCATCAGCAGATGCAAACGTGAAGATGCACATTCACACCAACCCGCGGTTTATGTCTCAGAATCCCCTGGTACTTATATAGTCACACAAGGACATTAACAACAACAGACTGTGCCTCATCCCAGGAAGATTCTCTTCCTCTCTCTTCTGTAAAGTGGCGCACTGACACACCATCTGTAAAATGTTGTTACAGGTACATTAATGAGAATATTCACGAATGTATATTAAAACCACCATGTGCGTCTATCTCCGTTCGTGCATGTGTCAAAACAAAAGTGGCAGAAAAGACTTCCAAAGAGTTAGAGCATTTTCTGAAAAAAATGTTTAAGTCACGGTTGGGAAATATTTCAAACCAAGTAGAAAGAGGAAAACACGTAAAAAGAATGGATATGGAAGTTGTGTTTGAGCATTATGTATTTCTAACATTTGAAGTTTGCTCTTGTTTTTGTTTTTTCTTTTCTTCTGTTTTAAATGGAGGTACCGGGAATGAGCACACGGATTTCGGCATGCTAAGCAAGCATTCTATTTACCACTAACCTATGTAATTCCCCGAGTCAACTAGCTTTTCGTCATAGATAAAATAAAATACAAAACACTCTTTCACGGTTCACTGCCTTACAAAACTTGTTAGTTTTCTGAAGCGCAAAAGATCTTTGAGGCCTTCTTCCGCGTATCACACTAAGTCTCACATCAGACCGAGTGGGAGACAGGCCTCAGGACCCTTGACTGAAGAGACCACAGGCCCCGGGTTCAGGTGTGTCTTCCAAAACCGATTATCGGCTGTGGATGGTCAGGGCCCCACTCGCTGCAGACAGTGACAGGGGCGGGCTTGTCCTCCAGGGAGCCCGGAACGTGGTGTCTGTTGAAGGCCCGTGTGCAGAACCGACACGTCTGCCCTCCGTCAGAAGACCCACTTTCCCTCTACAACAGACACCTCCCTCCCCAGGGCAGGACGGGGAATACGAGGTCCATAAAGTGCGTCTGCTAAGGGACCAGAGGTACACGGCCGTGAGCCCAGTCACGGCCGCCCGTGAACGGGGAAGCCCCGGAGAGCGATCTGCACTTATTCTGCAGTGACTCAAGGAAGAAACAGAGGACTATGCTTTCCTCTTACCGAGCGGAGCAGCTGGCGGTGGGGTGCGAGTTTGCACAGGGCACCAAGGTGGACCTGGTGCAGGTTCCCAGCTGGGTGACGACGGGCCGCACCCGGGGCAGGCCACGCAGGCTGGTCCTCGGAAAGGTTGGGGCACTCCGGCCTACGGGGTGACCTGCAGTACAGAAGGATAGGCTGGGATGGTTGACAGACAAAAGCGCCAACACCAACAAGAGTCGTAACCCAACGCAGCAGCAGTCGTCACCGGGCCCCCTCCCCTCCACCGGGTGCCCAGAGCCAGACAGGTGCCACACGCTCCGCCCAGCACTCTGGGGCCTGCCTGCAGCCTGGGCCGCACAGGGGGACACGGGGATACAACGCTGACGCAGCACGTCCCCAACGCCGCTGTCTCCAATGGGAGGAAGCCAAGAGTCCTCCTGCCCGAGAGGCAGCACACAGAGCTTCCAGCACACGGGAAAACTAGCGTCTTCCCAACAGCCAGCCGCTCTTGGCGGGACGGCACTCCCCGCCACATTCCCCAGCTCCACGCAAGCTTGCCCGGCGCGGACAAGGAACACGGACACGGGACGGAAGTGAAGAGCTCATTCTCCACACGTGCAAGCAGAGCCGCACCAGGGTCACCGTTCTGCCTGCAGGGTTCTGCCTGCAGGGCTCTGCCTGCCGGGCTCTGCCAGCAGGACCATGCCAGGCCCTCTCTGACCCCTCCAAACAAAGGGCCCTCCTCCTCCATTCAGGGGCTACCCCTGAGCGCAAAGAGCCCTGGGGAGCTGGGCATTCCCGAGTCCTGCCGCGGAGCTGGCCAAGGGATCCCGAGGGGACAAGGCTGTCCTCAGAAGGGACTCAGGCTCCGCTACAATCATCCCTATCCTCAGGGACGTCTGGATTTTACGTTCACTACGGAACGCACCCTACATGCGTGCTACGGGAGAGTGACGTGGGGAGTATCAACCCCACACCTGATACCAAAGGGAATGTACCAGCTCGTGCGCAAACACCACGGTGTGCCATGAGACCGACGAGCACCTCTGACAGCTTCCAGGGCAGGCCCGACCCAGCGCAGGGTGGGGGACAAACCCAACGTACGCACTCTGGTGCGCATCGGGATTCCCCCGCAGGGAAGGAGGCATTTTCACGGCAGGCTCTTTTACTTCCAGCCTCTAATCCCTACTACAAACGCACCATCTCCGAGAACCAAGCTTTTCTGCCCAGAGTACAACTGGATTCAGCGTCCAAGACACACTTTCCTCCCGAGAAAAGACTGTGTCGGGCTGTGAGGTTTACCACAACCAGGAAGACTCCAAGTTGCACAAAGCACACCGTACAAAGCTGGAGGGAGGGCTTTGCCTCTTTTCCAGTTACCAAGATCTTAATGGACATTCTAAACAGGAGAATCACCTGGCCTGAGCCGGGAAACCAGTCAAAAGAACGATGACAGAGAAATCCGTCTCAGTGACCCAGGAGCAATACTAGGTGCAGGAGGTCAGGAAGGACTCAGCTGAGACAGGAGAATTCAGTGTGGAGCGAGAGCTCACTCTCCTCACGCTGCTTTGAGAAACCCACAGTCAAAGTCTGCGGGCAACGGCTCCTAAGCACTCCCTCATGGCTAATGCAGGCACCAGCCAAGGCGACGGGCTCCCGGGAGAAGCAGCCCACTGGTTCCTGGGCAAGAGTTTTGAGTCTGAAAAAGGCAGCGACACACCACGCCACACCCGTCCGAGGACACACAGTCTGCAGACGAGGCCAGGAACTGCTGCCGGGAGAACGGGAAGATCACCTTTCCCAGGACGAGGCCCAACAGAGCATGACCACACAAATTCCCTGGGCCTCCGGTGCCGACGCAGGTGGGCGGGCGCTGCCGGGCCACACCGGAGCCGCGCCAGGTCCCGCGTCGGCTAAAAACGACAGAAAAGAATGGAGGATTAGGCTTTCCTGCGAAGAAACTGCTGAAGCGATACAAAAGCTTTGCGCCTTCCTTCCTTCCTTAATCCCCGTATCACACTCGTTTCTTGGAGGAACTGGATACTGACCCCAGGAACTCCTGCATGCTAAGCCCGCATTCTCTCTACTGCTGAGCTACATATACCCTTCCCCCCAGAGCACACTGGTTTCTAGGCACAGAGAACAAGAAATGCCAGCCATGTTCACTAACTTACCCAGTGTATAATAAGCTCCGTGTGCTCCACCAACAGAGGTCAGTGTTTTATGATCTGTCAGCTCCTGCGGAGCCACTTCTACAGTCCCAGTAGCGTACTCCGGTTTTGTAATTTCGGGCTTAGTCGCCCCTTCCTAGGAACACAATACAAGATAAATCAGGAACAGAACTTCAGATCATGTGCCAACGCTTAGTCAGTCAGGTAGACAACAGTTATTTACCGAAGCTATCAGAACATAAGCCATATCCTGGGAGAAGCTGGCGGTACAAATAAAAGGCAGATTCTCCTCTCTGTTCTGCCAGAGGCACAGGATCCATGAAAACAAATCAGCACAGAAAAGTTTCAATAGCTCTACAACTGAGGTGAACTGGTACAGTAACGCCACAAAGGACAGGAGAGTCCGCTGCACGTGGATAGCTCAGGGAATGCTGTGAAGACCGCACTCTATTGTAAGAGAGAGATCCAGCGCAGAGTTGGGATGTGGAGGGGCTTTGGGGAAGGGCAGCCTGAGTAAAAGGAGCAGGTGGGAAACAGCGTAAGGCATTAAGGAAACTAGACCACTGTTACTGGCGGTGGAATGGGAAGACAAAACATGCTGCCTTGAAAATGAAACTTCACTTAATTAATTTCAAGTGAGGACGGCTAAAACAGGAACCAACACCAAGATGCACGTAACTTTCCCAGGGTTGAATTTCTTTTCAATATCCTCTAATGAACTGTAAGGGAAAGACCATGAAAACAAGAATGCCCATACAGACACTGGCTTCACTAGGTGAGTCTGGAAAATGAACACAAGTGCATTATCCAGTCCTACGGCATTAAGCACAGAATCACATCCTAAACTGTAAGTTAAAAGCATAAGTCAAAAATTCTCATCAGCAGATGCCAACGTGAACATGCACACACACACAAACCCCCGGGTTATTTCTCAGAATCCCCTGGTACTTATATAGTCACACAAGGACATTAACAAGAAGAGACTGTACCTCATCCCAGGAAGATTCTCTTCTTCTCTCTTCTGTAAAAGGCGCACTGACACACCATCTGTAAAATGTAGTTACAGGTACATTAATGAGAATATTCACGAATGTATATTAAAACCACCATGTGCGTCTATCTCCGTTCGTGGATGTGTCAAAACAAAAGTGGCAGAAAAGTCTTTCAAAGAGTTAGAGCATTTCCTGAAAAAAATGCTTAAGTCACGGTTGGGATATATTTCAAACCAAGTAGTAAGAGGAAAACACGTCAAAAGAATGGATATGGATTTTGTGTTTGCGCACTATGTAATTCTAACATTTGAAATTTGCTCTTGTTTTTGTTTTTTATTTTTCTTCTGTTTTTAAATGGAGGTACCGGGAATGAGCAAACGGAATTCGGCATGCTAAGCAAGCATTCTATTTACCACTAACCTATGTAACTCCCCGAGTCAACTAGCTTCTCGGCATAGATAAAATAAAATACAAAACACACTTTCACGGTTCACTGACTTACAAAACATGTTAGTTTGCTGAAGCGCAAAAGATCTTTGAGGCCTTCTTCCCCGTATCACACTAAGTCTCACATCAGACCGAGTGGGAGACAGGTCTCAGGACCCTTGACTGAAGAGACCACAGGCCCCGGGTTCGGGTGTTTCTTCCATAACCGATCATCGGCTGTGGAAGTTCAGGGCTCCACTCGCTTCAGACAGTGACAGGGGCGGGCTTGTCCTCCAGGGAGCCCGGAACGTGGTGTTTGTTTAAGGCCCGTGTGCAGAAACGACACGTCTGCCCTCCGTCAGAGGACCCTCTTTCCTATACAACAGACACCTTCCTATCCAGGGCAGGATGGGGAAGACGCGGTCCATCAAGTGCGTCTGCTAAGGTACAAGTGGGACAGGGCCGTGAGCCCAGTCAAGGCCGCCCGTGCACGGGGAAACCCCGGAGAGCGATCTGCACTTCTTCTGCAGTGACTCCAGGAAGAAACCGAGGACTATGCTTTCCTCTTACCGAGCGGAGAAGCTGGCGGTGGGGGGCGAGGTTGCACAGGTCACCAAGGGGGACCAGGTGCAGGTGCCCAGCCGGGCGACGACGGGCCGAACCCAGGGCAGGACACGCAGGCTTCTCCTCAGAAAGTTTGGGGCCCTCCGGCCCACAGGGTGACCTGCAGGACAGAAGGGAGTGCTGGGTTGGATGACAGACAAAAGCGCCAACAACGACAAGAGCCGAAACCCAAAGCAGCAGCCGTCGGCACCGGGCACCCTCCCCTCCACCGGGTGCCCAGAGAGCAGCACGGTGCCACATGCTCCACCCAGCTTTCTGTGGCCTGCCTGCAGCCTGGGCCGTACAGGGGGACACGGTGATACGACCCTGATGCCGCACGTCACCGCCGCCGCTGTCTCCAGTTGGAGGAAACCAAGGGTCCTCCTGCACGAGAGGCTGCACACAGAGCTTCCAGCACACGGGCAAACTAGCGCCTTCCCAACAGCCAGCCACTCTGGGCGGGACGGCCCTCCCCGCCAACTTCCCCAGCTCCACGCAAGCTTGCCCGGCGCGAACTAGGAACACAGACACGGGACTGACGTGAAGAGCTCATTCTCCACACGAGCAAGCAGAGCCGCACCAGGGTCACCGCACTGAATGCAGGGCTCTGCCTGCAGGGCTCTGCCTGCAGGGCTCTGCATGCAAGGCTCTGCCTGCAGGACCCTGCCAGGCCCTCTCTGCCCCCTCCACACAAAGGGCCCTCCTCCTCCACGCAGGGGCTGCCCCGGGGCGCAAAGAGCACTTGGGAGCTGGGCATCCCCGAGTCCTTCGGCGGAGCTGGATAAGGGCTCCCGAGGGGACAAGGCTGTCCTGAATAGGGACTCAGGCTCCGCTACAATCATCCCTATCCTCAGGGACGTCTGGATTTTACGTTCGCAACGGAACGCACCCCACATGCGTGCTACGGGAGAGTGACTTGGGGAGTCTAAACCCAAACCTGACACCAAAGGGAACTTACCAGCTCGTGCGCAAAACCCCACGGTGTGCCATGAGACCGACGAGCAGCTCTGACAGCTTCCAGGGCAGGCCCGACCCGGCGCAGGGTGGGGGACAAACACAACGTACGCACTCTGGTGCGCATCGGAATTCCCCCGCAGTGAAGGAGGCATTTTCACGGCGGGATCTTTCCCTTCCAGCCTCTATTACCTACTACAAACGCACCATCTCCGAGAGCCAGGCTTTTCTGCCCAGAGTACAACTGGAGGCAGCGGCCAAGACACACTTTCCTCCCGAGAAAAGACAGTGTCGGGCTGTGAAGTTTACCATACCCAGGAAGACTCCAAGTTGCACAAAGCACACCGTACATAGTTGGAGGGAGGGCTTTGCCCATTTTCCAGTTACCAGGATCTGAATGTACATTCTAAACTGGAGAATCACCTGGCCTGAGCCGGGAAACCAGTCAAAAGAACGATGACACAGAAATCCGTCTCAGTGACCCAGGAGCAACCCTAGGTGCAGGAGGTCAGGAAGGAGTCAGCCGAGCCAGGAGAAGTCAGTGTGGAGCGAGGGCTCACTCTCCTCACGCTGCTTCGAGAAACCCACAGTCAAAGCCTGCAGGCCCCGGCTCCTAAGCACTCCCTCATGGCTCCTGCAGGCACCAGCCAAGGCGACGGGCTCCCGGGAGAAGCAGAACACTGGCTCCTGGGCAAGAGTTTTGAGTCTGAAATAGGCAGTGACACGCCATGCCACACCCGTCACAGGACACACATTCTGCAGACGAGGCCAGGAACGGCTGCCGGGAGAACGGGAAGATCACCTTTCCCAGGACGAGGCCCAACAGAGCATGACCACACCACTTCCCTGGGCCACCGGGGCCGCCGCAGGTGGGCGGGCGCTGCCGGGCCACACTGGAGCTGCGCCAGGTCCAGCGTCGGCTAAAAACCACAGAAAAGAATGGAGGATTAGCTTTCCTGCGAAGACAGTGCTGAAGCGAAACAAAACCTTTGCGCCTTCCTTCCTTCCTTCCTTCCCCGTATCACACTCGTTTCTTGAGGAACTGGATACTGACCCCAGGAACTCCTTCATGCTAAGCCCACATTCTCTCTAGAGCTGAGGTACATATACCCTTCCCCCCAGAGCACACTAATTTCTAGGAACAGAGAACAAGAAATGCCAGCCACATTCACTAACTTACCCAGTGTATAATAAGCACCGTGTGCTCCACCAACAGAGGTCAGTGTTTTATGATCCATCAGCTCCTGCGGAGCCACTTCTACAGTCCCAGTAGCATACTCCGCTTTTGTAATTTCGGGGTTAGTCGCCCCTTCCTAGGAACACAAAACAAGATAAATCAGGAACTGAACTACACATCATTTCCCTACGCTTAGTCAGTCAGGTAGACAACAGTTATTTACCGAAGCTATCAAAACATAAGCCCTATTCTGGGAGAAGCTGGCGGTACATATAAAAGGCAGATTCTCCTCTCTGTTCTGCCAGAGGCACAGGATCCATGAAAACAAATCAGCACAGAAAAGTTTCAACAGCTCTACAACTGAGGTGAACGGGTACAGTAACGCCACAAAGGACAGGAGAGTCCACTGCACGTGGATAGATCAGGGAATGCTGGGAAGACCGCACTGTTTCGTAAAAGAGAGATCCAGCGCAGAGGTGGGATGTGGAGGGGCTTTGGGGAAGGGCAGCCTGAGTAAAAGGAGCAGGTGGGAAACAGCGTAAGGCATTAAGGAAACTAGACCACTGTTACAGGCGGTGGATTGCGTAGACATACATGCTGCTTTAAAAGTGAAACATCACTTAATTAATTTCAAGTGAGGACGGCTAAAACAAAAACCAACACCAAGATTCACCTAAAATTCCCAGGGATGTATTTCTTTTCAATATCCTCTAATGAACTGTAATGGAAAGACCCTGTGAACAAGAATGCCCATACAGACACTGGCTTCACTAGGTGAGTCTGGAAATGAACACAAGTGCATTATCCAGTCCTCCGGCATTAAGCACAGAATCACATACTAAACTGTAAGTTAAAAGCATAAGTCAAAAATTATCAGCAGATGCAAACGTGAAGATGCACACTCACACCAACCCCCGGTATATGTCTCAGAATCCCCTGGTACTTATATAGTCACACAAGGACATTAACCACAAGAGACTGTACCTCATCCCAGGAAGATTCTCTTCCTCTCTCTTCTGTAAAGTGGCGCACTGACACACCATCTGTAAAATGTAGTTACAGGTACATTAATGAGAATATTCACGAATGTATATTAAATACACAATATGCTTCTATCTCCGTTCGTGGATGTGTCAAAACAAAAGTGGCAGAAAAGACTTTCTAAGAGTTAGAGCATTTTCTGAAAAAAATGCTTAAGTCACGGTTGGGATATATTTCAATCCAAGTAGTTAGAGGAATACACGTAAAAAAATTGATATGGAATTTGGGTTTGCGCAATATTTAGTTCTAACATTTGAAGTTTGCTCTTGTTTTTGTTTTTTCTTTTCTTCTGTTTTTAAATGGAGGTACCGGGAATGAGCACACGGAATTCGGCATGGTAAGCAAGCATTCTATTTACCACTAACCTATGTATTTCCCCGAGTCAACTAGCTTCTCGGCATAGATAAATTAAAATACAAAACACTCTTTCACGGTTCACTGCCTTACAAATCATGTTAGGTTGCTGAAGCGCAAAAGATCTTTGAGGCCTTCTTCCCCTTATCACACTAAGTCTCACATCAGACCGAGTGGGAGACAGGTCTCAGGACCCTTGACTGAAGAAACCACAGGCCCCGGGTTCGGGTGTGTCTTCCATAACCGATCATCGGCTGTGGAATCCAGGGCTCCACTCGCTGCAGACAGTAACAGGGGAGGGCTTGTCCTCCAGGGAGCCCGGAACGTGGTGTCTGTAGAAGGCCCGTGTGCAGAACCGACACTTCTGCCCTCCGTCAGAGGACCCTCTTTCCCTCTACAACAGACACCTCCCTCCCCAGGGCAGGACGGGGAAGACGCGGTCCATCAAGTGCGTCTGCTAAGGGACCAGAGGGACACGGCCGAGAGCCCAGTCACGGCCGCCCGTGCACGGGGTAGCCCCGGAGAGCGATCTGCCCTTCTTCTGCAGTGACTCAAGGAAGAAACAGAGGACTATGCTTTCCTCTTACCGATCGGATCAACTGGCGGCGGGTGGCGATGTTGCACAGGGCACCAAGGGGGACCAGGTGCAGGTGCCCAGCTGGGCGACGACTGGCCGCACCCGGGGCAGGCCACGCAGGCTGGTCCTCGGAAAGGTTGGGGGACTCCGGGCCACGGGGTGACCTGCAGGACAGAAGGGAGGGCTGGGTTGAATGACAGAAAAAAGCACCAACACCGACAAGAGACGAAACCCAAAGCAGCAGCCGTCGGCACCGGGCACCCTCCCCTCCACCGGGTTCCCAGAGAGCAGCACGGTGCCACATGCTCTGCCCAGCCCTCTGGGGCCTGCCTGCAGCTTGGGCCGCTCAGGGGGACACGGGGATACGAACCTGACGCCGCACGTCGCCGCCGCCACTTTCTCCAAGTGGAGGAAGCAAAGGGTCCTCCTGCCCGAGAGGCTGCACAAAGAGCTTCCAGCACACGGGCAAACTAGTGCCTTCCCAACAGCCAGCCGCTCAGCGCGGGACGGCCCTCCCTGCCACCTTCCCCAGCTCCACGCAAGCTTGCCAGGCGCGGACCAGGAACACGGACACAGGACGGACGTGAAGAGCTCATTCTCCACAGGAGCAAGCAGAGCCGCACCAGGGTCACCGCTCTGACTGCAGGGCTCTGCCTGCAGGGCTCTGCCTGCAGGGCTCTGCCTGCAGGACCCTGCCAGCCCCCCTCTGCCCCCTCCTCACAAAGGGCCCTCCTCCTCCACGCAGGGGCTGCCCCTGGGAGCAAAGAGCCCTGGGGAGCTGGGCATCCCGGAGTTCTGTGGCGGAGCTGGCCAAGGGCCACCGAGGGGACAAGGCAGTTCTCAGAAGGGACTCTGGCTCCGCTACAATCATCCCTATCCTCAGGGACGTCTGGATTTTACGTTCGCTACGGAATGCACCCTACATGCGTGCTACGGTAGAGTGACGTGGGGAGTCTCAACCCCACACCTGACACCAAAGTGACTGTACCAGCTCGTGCGCAAAACCCCACGGTGTGCCATGAGACCGACGAGCAGCTCTGACAGCTTCCAGGGCAGGCCCGACCCGGCGCAGGGTGGGGGAAAAACACAACTTACGCACTCTTGTGTGCATCGGAATTCCCCCGCAGGGAAGGAAGCATTTCAACGGCGGACTCTTTCCCTTCCAGCCTCTATTCCCTACTACAAACGCACCATCTCCGAGAGCCAGGCATTTCTGCCCAGAGTACAACTGGAGGCAGCGGCCAAGACACACTTTCCTCCCGAGAAAAGACAGTGTCGGGCTGTGACGTTTACCATACCCAGGAAGACTCCAAGTTGCACAAAGCACACCGTACAAAGCTGGAGGGAGGGCTTTGCCCCTTTTCCAGTTACCAGAATCTTAATGGACATTCTAAACAGGAGAATCACCTGGCCTGAGCCAGGAAACCAGTCAAAAGAACGACGACACAGTAATCCGTCTCAGTGACCCAGGAGTAAACCTAGGTGCAGGAGGTCAGGAAGGAGTCAGCCGAGCCAGGAGAAGTCAGTGTGGAGCGAGGGCCCACTCTCCTCACGCTGCTTCGAGAAACCCACAGTCAAAGTCTGCGGGCCCCGGCTCCTAAGCACTCAATCATGGCTCCTGCAGGCACCATCCACGGCGACGGGCTCCCGGGAGAAGCAGCCCACTGGCTACTGGGCAAGAGTTTTGAGTCTGAAAAAGGCAGCGACACGCCACGCCACACCCGTCACATGACACACATTCTGCAGACGAGGCCAGGAACGGCTGCCGGGAGAACGGGAAGATCACCTTTCCCAGGACGAGGCCCAACAGAGCATGACCACCCAACTTCCCTGGGACTCCGGGGCCGCCGCATGTGGGCGGGCAATGCCGGGCCACACCAGAGCCGCGCCAGGTCCCGCGTCGGCTAAAAACCACAGAAAAGGATGGAGGATTAGGCTTTCCTGCGAAGACACTGCTGAAGGGATACAAAATCTTTGCGCCTTCCTTCATTCCTTCCTTCCCCGTATCACACTCGTTTCTTGGAGGAACTGGATACTGACCCCAGGAACTCCTGCATGCTAAGCCCGCATTCTCTCTACTGCTGAGCTACATATTCCGTTCCCCCGAGAGCACACTAGTTTCTAGGCACAGAGAACAAGAAATGCCAGCCACGTTCACTAACTTACCCAGTGTATAATAAGCTCCGTGTGCTCCACCAACAGAGGTCAGTGTTTTATGATCTGTCAGCTCCTGCGGAGCCACTTCTACAGTCCCAGTAGCGTACTCCGGTTTTGTAATTTCGGGCTTAGTCGCCCCTTCCTAGGAACACAAAACAAGATAAATCAGGAACCGAAATTCAGATCATCTGCCTACGCATAGACATTCAAGTAGACAACAGTTATTTACCGAAGATATAAGAACATAAGCCCTATCCTGGGAGAAGGTGGCGGTACAAATGAAAGGCAGATTGTACTCTCTGTTCTGCCAGAGGCAGAGGATCCATGAAAACAAATCAGCACAGAAAAGTTTCAACAGCTCTACAAATGAGGTGAACGGTTACAGTAACGCCACTAAGGACAGGAGAGCCCGCTGCACGTGGATAGCTCAGGGAATGCTGGGAAAACCACACTGTTTCATAAAAGAGAGACCCAGCGCAGAGGTGGGATGTGGAGGGGCTTTGGGGAAGGGCAGACTGAGTAAAAGGAGCAGGTGGGAAACAGCGTAAGGCATTAAGGAAACTAGACCACTGTTACTGGCTTTGGAATGCGTAGACAAACATGCTGCCTTGAAAATGAAACATCACTTAATCAATTTCAAGTGAGAACGGCTAAAACAAGAACAAACACCACGATGCACCTAACTTTCCCAGGGATGAATTTCTTTTCAATATCCTCTAATGAACTGTAAAGGAAAGACCCTGAAAACAAGAATGCCCATACAGACACTGTCTTCACTAGGTGAGTCTGGAAAATGAACACAAGTGCATTATCCAGTCCCACGGCATTAAGCACAGAATCACATCCTAAACTGTAAGTTAAAAGCATAAGTCAAAAATTCTCATCAGCAGATGCAAACGTCAAGATGCACACTCACACCAACCCCCGGTTTATGTCTCAGAATCCCCTGGTACTTACATAGTCACACAAGGACATTAACAACAAGAGACTGTACCTCATCCCAGGAAGATTCTCTTCCTCTCTCTTCTGTAAAGTGGCGCACTGACACACCGTCTGTAAAATGTAGTTACAGGTACATTAATGAAAAAATTCACGAATGTATATTAAAACAACCATGTGCGTCTATCTCCGTTCGTGGATGTGTCAAAACAAAAGTGGCAGAAATGACTTTCAAAGAGTTAGAGCATTTTCTGAAAAAAATGCTTAAGTCACGGTTGGGATATATTTCAAACCAATTAGTAAGAGGGAAACACGTAAAAAGTATGGATATGGAAGTTTGGTTTGCGCACTATGTATTTCTAACATTTAAGTTTGCTCTTGTTTTGGTTTTTTCTTTTCTTCTGTTTTTTAATGGAGGTACCGGGAATGAGCACACGGAATTCGGCATGCTAAGCAAGCATTCTATTTACAACTAACCTATGTAATTCCCCGAGTCAACTAGATTCTCTGCATAGATAAAATAAAATACAAAACACTCTTTCACGGTTCACTGCCTTACAAAACATGTTAGTTTGCTGAAGCGCAAAATATCTTTGAGGCCTTCTTCCACGTATCACACTAAGTCTCACATCAGACCGAGTGGGATACAGGTCCCAGGACCCTTGACTGAAGAGACCACAGGCCCCGGGTTCGGGTGTGTCTTCCATAACCGATCATCGGCTATGGAAGTTCAGGGCTCCACTCGCTGCAGACAGTGACACGGGCGGGCTTGTCCTCCAGGGAGCCCGGAACGTGGTGTTTGTTGAATGCCCGTGTGCATAAGCGACACGTCTGCCCTCCGTCAGAGGACCCTCTTTCCCACTACAACAGACAACTCCCTCCCCAGGGCAGGACGGGAAGACGCGGTCCATCAAGTGCGTCTGCTAAGGGACCAGAGGGACACGGCCGTGAGCCCAGTCACGGCCACCTGTGCACGGGGAAGCCCCGGAGAGCGATCTGCCCTTCTTCTGCAGTGACTCAAGGAAGAAACAGAGGACTTTGCATTCCTCTTACCGAGCGGAGCAGCTGGCGGTGGGGGGTGAGGTTGCACAGGGCACCAAGGGGGACCAGGTGCAGATGCCCAGACGGGCGACGACGGGCCGCACCCGGGGCAGGCCACGCAGGCTGTTCCTCGGAAAGGTTGGGGCCCTCCGTCCCACGAGGTGACCTGCAGGATAGAAGGGATGGCTGGGTTGGATGACAGACAAAAGCGCCTACACCGACAAGAGCCGAAACCAACGCAGCAACCGTCGGCACCGGGCACCCTCCCCTCCACCGGGTGCCCAGAGAGCAGCACGGTGCCACATGCTCCGACCAGCCCTCTGGGGCCTGCCTGCAGCCTGGGCCGCAAAGGGGGACACGGGGATACGAACCAGATGCTGCACGTTGCCGCCGCCGCTGTCTCCATGTGGTGGAAGCCAAAGGTCCTCCTGCCCGAGAGGCTGCACAAAGAGCTTCCAGCACACGGGCAAACAAGCGCTTTCCCAACAGAAAGCCACTCTGGGCGGGACGGCCCTCCCTACCACCTTCCCCAGCTCCACACAAGCTTGCCCGGCGCGGACCAGGAACACGGACACGGGACGGACGTGAAGAGCTCATTCACCAACGAGCAAGCAGAGCCGCACCAGGGTCACCGCTCTGCCTGCAGGGCTCTGCCTGCAGGGCTCTGCATGCAGGGTTCTGCCTGCAGGACCCTGCCAGGCCCTCTCTGCCCCCTCCTCACAAAGGGCCCTCCTCCTCAACGCAGGGCCTGCCCCTGGGCGCAAAGAGCCCTGGGGAGCTGGGCATCCCGGAGTTCTGTGGCGGAGCTGGACAAGGGCTCCCGAGGGGACAAGGCTGTCCTCAGAAGAGACTCAGGCTCCGCTACAATCATCCCTATCCTCAGGGACGTCTGGATTTTACGTTCGCTACGGAACGCACCCCACCTGCGTGCTACGGGAAAGTGACGTGGGGAGTTTCAACCCCACAGCTGACACCAAAGGGACTGTACCAGCTCGTGCGCAAAACCCCACGGTGTGCCATGAGTCCGACGAGCAGCTCTGACAGCTTCCATGGCTGGCCCGACCCGGCGCAGGGTGGGGTACAAACACAACGTACGCACTCTGGTGCGCATCGGAATTCCCCCGCAGAGAAGGAGGCATTTTCACGGCGGGCTCTTTCCCTTCCAACCTCTATTCCCTACTACAAACGCACCATCTCCGAGAGCCAGGCATTTCTGCCCAGAATACAACTGGAGGCAGCGGCCAAGACACACTTTCCTCCCGAGAAAAGACAGTGTCTGGCTGTGACGTTTAACACACCCAGGAAGACTCCAAGTTGCACAAAGCACACCGTACAAAGCTGGAGGTAGGGCTTTGCCCCTTTTCCAGTTACCAGGATCTGAATGGACATTCTAAACAGGAGAATCACCTGGCCTGAGCCGGGAAACCAGTCAAAAGAACAACGACACAGAAATCCGTCTCAGTGACCCAGGAACATCCCTAGGTGCAGGAGGTCAGGAAGGAGTCAGCCGAGCCAGGAGAAGTCAGTGTGGAGCGAGGGCTCACTCTCCTCACGCTGCTTCGAGAAACCCACAGTCAATGTATACGGGCCCCGGCTCCTAAGCACTCACTCATGGCTCCTGCAGGCACCAGCCATGGCGAAGGGCTCCCGGGAGAAGCAGCCCACTGGCTCCTGGGCAAGAGTTTTGAGTCTGAATAAGGCAGTGACATCCACGCCACACCCGTCACAGGACACACATTTTGCAGACGAGGCCAATAACGGCTGCCGGGAGAACGGGAAGATCACCTTTCCCAGGACGTGGTCCAACAGAGCATGACCACCCCACTTCCCTGGGCCTCCGGGGCCGCCGCAGGTGGGCGGGCGCTGCCGGGAAACACCGGAGCCGCGCCAGGTCCCGCGTCGGCTAAAAACCACAGAAAAGGATGGAGGATTAGGCTTTCCTCCGAAGACACTGCTGAAGCCAAACAAAATCTTTGTGCCTTCCTTCCTTCTTCCTTCCCCGTATCACACTCGTTTCTTGGAGGAACTGGATACTGACCCCAGGAACTCCTGCATGCTAAGCCCGCATACTCTCTACTGCTGAGCTACATATACGCTTCCCCCCAGAGCACACTAAATTCTAGGCACAGAGAACAAGAAATGCCAGCCACATTCACTAACTTTCCCAGTGTATAATAAGCTCCGTGTGCTCCACCAACAGAGGTCAGTGTTTTATGATCCGTCAGCTCCTGCGGAGCCACTTCTACAGTCCCAGTAGCGTACTCCGGTTTTGTAATTTCGGGTTTAGTCGCCCATTCCTAGGAACACAAAACAATATAAATCAGGAACTGAACTTCAGATAATTTGCCTACGCTTAGTCAGTCAGGCAGACAACAGTAATTTACCGAAGCTATCAGAACATAAGCCCTATCCTGGGAGAAGTTGGCAGTACAAATAAAAGGCAGATTCTCCTCTCTGTTCTGCCAGAGGCACAGGATCCATGAAAACAAATCAGCACAGAAAAGTTTCAACAGCTCTACAACTGAGGTGAACGGGTACAGTAACGCCACAAAGGACAGGTGAGTCTGCTGCACGTGGATAGCTCAGGGATTGCTGGGAAGACCGCACTGTTTCGTAATAGAGAGATCCAGCGCAGAGGTGGGTTGTGGAGGGGCTTGGGGAAGGGCAGCCTGAGTGAAAGGAGCAGGTGGGAAACAGTGTAAGGCATTAAGGAATCTAGACCACTGTCACTGGCGGTGGAATGGGAAGACAAAACATGCTGCCTTGAAAATGAAGCATCACTTAATTTCAAGTGAGGACGGCTAAAACAAGAACAAACACCACGATGCACCTAACTTTCCCAGGGATGAATTTCTTTTCAATATCCTCTAATGAACTGTAAGGGAAAGACCCTGAAAACAAGAATGCCCATACAGACACTGGCTTCACTAGGTGAGTCTGGAAAATGAACACAAGTGCATTATCCAGTCCCACGGCATTAAGCACAGAATCACATCCTGAACTGTAAGTTAAAAGCATAAGTCAAAAATTCTCATCAGCAGATGCAAACGTCAAGATGCACACTCACACCAACCCCCGGTTTATGTCTCAGAATCCCCTGGTACTTACATAGTCACACAAGGACATTAACAACAAGAGACTGTACCTCATCCCAGGAAGATTCTCTTCCTCTCTCTTCTGTAAAGTGGCGCACTGACACACCGTCTGTAAAATGTAGTTACAGGTACATTAATGAAAAAATTCACGAATGTATATTAAAACAACCATGTGCGTCTATCTCCGTTCGTGGATGTGTCAAAACAAAAGTGGCAGAAATGACTTTCAAAGAGTTAGAGCATTTTCTGAAAAAAATGCTTAAGTCACGGTTGGGATATATTTCAAACCAATTAGTAAGAGGGAAACACGTAAAAAGTATGGATATGGAAGTTTGGTTTGCGCACTATGTATTTCTAACATTTGAAGTTTGCTCTTGTTTTGGTTTTTTCTTTTCTTCTGTTTTTTAATGGAGGTACCGGGAATGAGCACACGGAATTCGGCATGCTAAGCAAGCATTCTATTTACAACTAACCTATGTAATTCCCCGAGTCAACTAGATTCTCTGCATAGATAAAATAAAATACAAAACACTCTTTCACGGTTCACTGCCTTACAAAACATGTTAGTTTGCTGAAGCGCAAAAGATCTTTGAGGCCTTCTTCCCCGTATCACACTAAGCCTCACATCAGTCCGATTGGGAGACAGGTCTCAGGACCCTTGACTGAAGAGACCACAGGCCCCGGGTTCGGGTGTGTCTTCCATAACCGATCATCGGCTGTGGAATTTCAGGGCTCCACTTGCTGCAGACAGTGACAGGGGCAGGCTTGTCCTCCAGGGAGCCCGGAACGTGGTGTCTTTTGAAGGCCCGTGTGCAGAACCGACACGTCTGCCCTCCATCAGAGGACCTTCTTTCCCTCTACAACAGACACCTCCCTCCCCAGGGCAGGACGGGGAAGTCGCGGTCCATCAAGTGCGTCTGCTAAGGGACCAGAGGTACACGGCCGTGAGCCCACTCACGGCCGCCCATGCACGGGGAAGCCCCGGAGAGCGATCTGCCCTTCTTCTGCAGTGACTCAAGGAAGAAACAGAGGTCTATGCTTTCCTCTTACCGAGCGGAGCAGCTGGCGGTGGGGGGCGAGGTTGCACAGGGCACCAAGGGGGACCAGGTGCAGGTGCCCAGCTGGGCGACGACGGGCCGCACCCGGGGCAGGCCACGCAGGCTGGTCCTCGGAAAGGTGGGGGCCCTCCGGCCCACGGGGTGACCTGCAGGACAGAAGGGAGGGCTGGGTTTTATGACAGACAAAAGCGCCAACACCGACAAGATCCAAAATCCAACGCAGAAGCCGTCGGCCCCGGGCACCCACCCCTCCACCGGGTTCCCAGAGAGCAGCACGGTGCCACACGCTCCGCCCAGGCCTCTGGGTCCTGCCTGCAGCCTGGGCCGCACAGGGGGACACGGGGATACGACCCTGACACCGCACGTCGCCGCTGCCACTGTCTCCAAGAGGAGGAAGCCAAGGGTCCTCCTGCCCGAGAGGCTGCACACAGAGCTTCCAGCACACGGCAAACTAGCGCCTTCCCAACTGCCAGCCGCTCTGGGCGGGACGGCCCTCCCCGCCACCTTCCCCAGCTCCACGCAAGCTTCCCCGGCGCGGTCCAGGAACACGGACATGGGACGGACGTGAAGAGCTCATTCTCCACACGAGCAAGCAGAGCAGCACCAGGGCCACCGCTCTGCCTTCAGGGCTGTGCCTGCAGGGATTTGCCTGCAGTTCTCTGCCTGCAGGACCCTGCCAGGCCCTCACTGCCCCCTCCACACAAAGGGCCCTCCTCCTCCACGCAGGGTCTGTCCCTGGGCGCAAAGAGACCTGGGCAGCTGGGCATCCCCGAGTCATGCGGCGGAGCTGGCCAAGGGATCCCGAGGGGACAAGGCTGTCCTCAGAAGGGACTCAGGCTCCGCTACAATCATCCCTATCCTCAGGGACGTCTGGATTTTACGTTCGCTACGGAACGCACCCAACCTGCGTGCTAAGGGAGAGTGACTTGGGGAGTCCCATCCCCACACCTGACACCAAAGGGACTGTACCAGCACGTGCGCAAAACCCCACGGTGTGCCATGAGACCGACGAGCAGCTCTGACAGCTTCCAGGGCAGGCCCGACCCGGCGCAGTGTGGGGGACAAACACAACGTACGCACTCTGGTGCGCATCGGAATTCCCCCGCAGGGAAGGAGGTATTTTCACGGTGGGCTCTTTCACTTCCAGCCTCTATTCCCTACTAAAAACGCACCATCTCCGAGAGCCAGGCTTTTCTGCCCAGAGTACAACTGGAGGCAGCGGCCAAGACACACTTACCTCCCAAGAAAAGACAGTGTCGGGCTGTGACGTTTACCACACCAAGGAAGACTCCAAGTTGCACAAAGCACACCATACAAAGTTGGAGGGAGGGCTTTGCCCCTTTTCCAGTTACCAGGATCTGAATGGACATTCTAAACAGGAGAATCACCTGGCCTGAGCCGGGAAACCAGTCAAAAGAACGACGACACAGAAATCCGTCTCAGTGACCCAGGAGAAACCCTAGGTGCAGGAGGTCAGGAAGGAGTCAGCCGAGCCAGGAGAAGTCAGTGTGGAGCGAGGGCTCACTCTCCTCACGCTGCTTCGAGGAACCCACAGACAATGTCTGCGGGCCCCGGCTCCTAAGCACTCACTCATGGCTCCTGCAGGCACCAGCCAATGCGACGGGCTCCCGGGAGAAGCAGCCCAATGGCTCCTGGGCAAGAGTTTTGAGTCTGAATAAGGCAGCGACACGCCAAACCACACCCGTCACAGGACACACAGTCTGCAGACGAGGCCAGGAACGGCTGCCAGGAGAACGGGAAGATCACCTTTCCCAGGACGAGGCCCAACAGAGCATGACCACCCCACTTCCCTGGGCCTCCGGGGCCGCCGCAGGTGGGCGGGCGCTGCCGGGCCACACCGGAGCCGCGCCAGGTCCCGCGTCGGCTAAAAACCGCAGAAAAGGATGGAGGATTAGGCTTTCCTGTGAAGACACTGCTGAAGCGAAACAAAACCTTTGCGCCTTCCTTCCTTCCTTCCTTCCCCGTATCACACTCGTTTCTTGTAGGAACTGGATACTGACCCCAGGAACTCCTGCATGCTAAGCCCGCATTCTCTCTACTGCTGAGCTACATATACCCTTCCCCCCAGAGCACACTACTTTCTAGGCACACAGAACAAGAAATGCCAGCCACGTTCACTAACTTACACAGTGTATAATAAGCTCCGTGTGCTCCACCAACAGAGGTCAGTGTTTTATGATCCGTCAGCTCCTGCGGAGCCACTTCTACAGTCCCAGTAGCGTACTCCGGTTTTGTAATTTCGGGCTTAGTCGCCCCTTCCTAGGAACACAAAACAAGATAAATCAGGAACCGAACTTCAGATCATGTGCCTACCCTTAGTCAGTCAGGTACACAACAGTTATTTACCGAAGCTATCAGAACATAAGCCCTATTCTGGGAGAAGCTGGCAGTACAAATAAAAGGCAGATTCTCCTCTCTGTTCTGCCAGAGGCACAGGATCCATGAAAACAAATCAGCACAGAAAAGTTTCAACAGCTCTACAACTGAGGTGAACGGGTACAGTAACGCCACAAAGGACAGGAGAGTCCGCTGCACGTGGATAGCTCAGGGAATGCTGGGAAGACCGCACTGTTTTGTAAAAGAGAGATCCAGCGCAGAGGTGGGATGTGGAGGGACTTTGGGGAAGGGCAGCCTGAGTAAAAGTAGCAGGTGGGAAACAGCGTATGGCATTAATGAAACTAGACCACTGTTACTGGCGGTGGAATGGGAAGACAATACATGCTGCCTTGAAAATGAAACATCACTTAATTAATTTCAAGTGAGGACGGCTAAAACAAGAACCAACACCAAGATGCACCTAACTTTCCCAGGGGTGAATTTCTTTTCAATATCCTCTAATGAACTGTAAGGGAAAGACCCTGAAAACAAGAATGCCCATACAGACACTGGCTTCACTAGGTGAGTCTGGAAAATGAACACAAGTGCATTATCCAGTCCTACGGCATTAAGCACAGAATCACATCCTAAACTGTAAGTTAAAAGCATAAGTCAAAAATTCTCCTCAGCAGATGCAAACGTCAAGATGCACACTCACACCAACCCCCGGTTTATGTCTCAGAATCCCCTGGTACTTACATAGTCACACAAGGACATTAACAACAAGAGACTGTACCTCATCCCAGGAAGATTCTCTTCCTCTCTCTTCTGTAAAGTGGCGCACTGACACACCATCTGTAAAATGTAGTTACAGGTACATTAATGAGAATATTCACGAATGTATATTAAAACAACCATGTGCGTCTATCTCCGTTCGTGGATGTGTCAAAACAAAAGTGGCAGAAAAGACTTTCAAAGAGTTAGAGCATTTTCTGAAAAAAATGCTTAAGTCACGTTTGGGATATATTTCAAACCAAGTAGTATGAGGAAAACACGTAAAAAGAATGGATATGGAATTTGTGTTTGAGCACTATGTATTTCTAACATTTGAAGTTTGCTCTTGTTTTTGTTTTTTCTTTTCTTCTGTTTTTAAATGGAGGTACCGGGAATGAGCACATGGAATTCGGCATGCTAAGCAAGCATTCTATTTACCACTAACCTATGTCCTTCCCCGAGTCAACTAACTTCTCGGCATAGATAAATTAAATTACAAAACACTCGTTCACGGTTCACTGCCTTACAAAACATGTTAATTTGCTGAAGCGCAAAAGATCTTTGAGGCCTTCTTCCCCGTATCACACTAAGTCTCACATCAGACAGAGTGGGATACAGGTCTCAGGAAACTTGACTGAAGAGACCACAGGCCCCGGGTTCGGGTGTGTCTTCCATAACCGATCATTTGCTGTGGAATTCCAGGGCTCAACTCGCTGCAGACAGTGACAGGGGCGGGCTTGTCCTCCAGGGCGCCGGGAACGTGGTGTCTGTTGAAAGCCCGTGTGCAGAACCGACACGTCTGCCCTCCGTCAGAGGACCCTCTTTCCCTCTACAACAGACACCTCCCTCCCCAGGGCAGGACGGGGAAGACGCGGTCCATCAAGTGCGTCTGCTAACGGACCAGAGGAACACTTCCGTGAGACCTGTCACGGCCGCCTGTGCAAGGGGAAGCCCCGGAGAATGATCTTCCCTTCTTCTGCAGTGACTCAAGGAAGAAACAGAGGACTATGCTTTCCTCTTACCGAGCGGAGCAGCTGGCGGTGGGGGGCGATGTTGCACAGGGCACCAAGGGGGACCAGTTTCAGTTTCCCAGCTGGACGACGACTGGCCGCTCACGGGGCAGTCCTCGTGGGCTGCTCCTCCGAAATATTGGGGCTCTCCTTCCCACGGGGTGACCTGCCATACATAAGGGATGGCTTTGTTGAATGACAGACAATTCACCAACATCGACAAGAGCCGTAAGCCAACGCAGCAATCGTCGTCACCGTGCACCCTCCCCTGCACTGGGTGCCCAGTTGGCAGCTACTCTGACTGCACTCCTTCAGCGCTGGGCCTGCCTGCATCCTGGGCTGCTCAGGAGGCTTTGGCGATAAAATACTTTCCCCAAACTTCACTGTGATTACTGGGCATACTTATCCCCTAATTCCCAATCCACAGGCAAAGGCAGGAATGGTTTTTTCAAAAGGAAAATGCTAGTTCCAGAGATTATTCAATACAAAATGACCACTGGAACACAAGTGAATAAAATTACTTCCTTTTTTTCCTCTGCCTTCTGAGCCGGAAAGGCGGTGCCATTCCTAACAGGGGTGCCACCCGGCCCTGAAGCTGTGAAGTGAGAGCAGCGCTGAAGGCGGATTCTATCTGACAGATGCCGTGCGGGGAAAGCACGAGCCGAGCTCTTTGTGCCTTCCTACAGGAACTCTCACTCCCGCCCACGCCCCAGGCTCTTCACAGAAGCCGCTGGTCTCCCTTCCACCTCAGTTGACCCCGAGGACGAGGGGAGACTGGACCCCTGTCCCATGACGAGGACACCACAGGGCCTAGATTTAGTTGTTTTCATAGCTAATCACCCTGGATGGGGTCTCAGGGCTCAGATCACTGGCAACCAACACTTACACAGTGGACTCACAGCACACTTCAGGGCAAATCAGTCTGTATACAGATTATACATTAAAGTAAGAAGGGTCTTTTGTAGGAAGAGTATCAACAACCCCTGACTGTGAGCTCCACCTCTTCCTCCTCAGCCTGTTGGTGAACTGTTAAAAGCCTTCTCTCTGACAGCGCATGTCTTGTATAAGTGACCAGATGTCACGTAATCATTTATGAAAGAAGTAGCCTCAATGACTCATGTTGTAATAATCGGCAAAAGAATGGTGAGTTACATGGAGTATCTGGTGGTAGACTTTAGAGTTACATGTTAACTCTGGGGGAGTGAGGCTACGTTGTCATGTCACTTAATAACTGGCTACTCTAGGTCACTGTGCAAGCTTTATTATAAGAACGAAGGGACCTGCAAAATTAGTGAAGAAATGCCTGCTGCCTTAAAGCAGATCTTGAATAGAATATTTATCCACCAAGGCAAATGAAGAAAAATGTTTTTCTCGTTATGACATACTGCCTTCATTCTAAAACGTCATCCATGTTATTTTCCTGAAATGAGAAGAAAATTCAGCCTTCAAAACCGTGTCCAGGCGGGAAGAGAAGGCTGACACTCATGTCTTCTAGTTCACAGAAACCAGCCATGCCAGCCACGCCAGGCAACCAAGAGACTGGGGGGCGGCCCACAGTCCCTGGAGGGGCGTAAGCTCCACTGCTCACAGGGGACAGAGCCCTGCTGGCTGGTGGCATGTAAAGAAAACAGCATCTTGTCACTCAGCTGTGAACCTGTTCCCCACAGTGAGTGTGTGGTGTGGTGTCCAGGAAACCCGACAACTACCCATGGGGACAAGCAGCCCACTGGGCGGCTCCTGCTGCAGAAATGGAGCTGCCGCACTTCACAGTGCGCTCCTTACCTCTCAGGGGAGGGTGCAGCCTGTACGGTCCTCCTGGAGTGGGATCCTGCCTCATGTATTCCTCTGCCTGCCTCCGTCTGCAGATTGCATCCAATCTTAAAGATAAAGAATGGCTTCAATACAAATTACACCACCAATTCCTCTACTAGGCACAAAACAACCAGTCCTTAAAAATCTCAAAACACCCGTAAAAATGTGTCAAAATTCTGTACCTCTGTTTCAGGTGGGCAACTTCCCTTCTCAGCTCAGAGGAGTTTTCCCTTCTCAGGTCAGAGTTTTCCCTTCTCAGGTCAGAGTTTTCCCTTCTCAATTCAGAGATTTCCCTCTCCAGCTCCTGAACCCTGAGCTGTGGGAGAAAAACACATCCACGTTCAGTTGTGGCCGACTGTGCACAAAGGGAAGGAAGGAAACAAATTCTTACTGAGCTGTCTTGGGCCTTCTTCTCGGCAAGAGTGACCTGAAAATGTCAACACATCAAGAAACACCCCATGGCTAGGGGTTCTCAGGGCCACAATAACTGTCTGCATCAGGTGCTGAGGACTCGGTGTGTCAGGAGGAAGGCAGGTTACCTGGTGTCTCCAAATGATCTCTGCTTCCCGCATTTGCCCGTGACATTCTTCAAGTCTTATCCTATGAGTTACAAATTGTTCCATCAGAGAAGACACAATGCTGGGTATGCTGTTAAATAATCTGCCCCAGTCCATGTTATCTGCACTGCACACTCACACACATCACCTCACCACTCAAGACACACTGCACACGGCTGCAGAAGCACAGCAGGTGCAAAGCTGTCGCTGCAGCCACTCCTTCCGTCACTGTTACTGAACGCCTGCCCGGTTCTGCGCTGACACAACTCCCCCTCCCGTTCTCAGCATTTCCCTCACGTGTCCTGTGCTGAGCATCTTTCATCACAAAGCTTGATTCTTCCTTTCCTTACATCCTGACCCTACTTCTTACACCTGGGTCTCCCCAGCAGCACGGGAATTTTTATTGGTCCGACTGACGCTACACTAAACTGCTATCCTCAGGGTGAGAACGGTTTATAGCACCTTCAGAAACATCTCTGTGAACCGTCTCTCCTCTCAGTCTGGCCAGCACTGGGACCAGGAAATTCTTAGTAACTTAATACTTTTTAAAGTTAAACGTTTAACTTAACATGTGTAAAACTTAACACTTTTCCTCCTGTGTGAAGCCATGTATACAAATGTCTTTTGTTTGGGTCAGTTTATGATATTGTGTCTAAACATTTTAGAAAAGTTTTCAAAAAATCCAACAGGTGTTTTCAGAGCCGCAGGTGCAGAGGAGCTGAACTCACTTGTATCATCTTGTCTCCTCTTCAGCCAATTTTGCCTCCTCCTTTGCTGCCAACAGCTGCTGCTTTCCCACCAGCTCACATCCGTTCATGTCCACCTTCCTGAGAGGGGAAAGAAACTCTGAAATTCTGCCAGTTTCCCTCCCAGAAACTGGAAGGGAAGAATTCCATGTTCCTTTCGCCCTTCCCCATAAATGCTCAGGCTGATAAATACACAGGAAAGAATTAAAGTACCCCCACTAATAAATATGAAAAAGCTACACTCAGGCCTCTGGCAAGTGTTTGGTATCTGGGCTTCCCTTCAGCGTCCCCACCCCTAATCATTTATGCATAAAGTAAACACACAGGAAAAGCCCACGTGAGGTGTGCTCTGCGCCCCCCCACCAGGCTCAGGTTCCTGTGCCTGGGACAGCACGAGCTCACTGTGTTTCAACGTGGGAATCAGGGTCTGACCAAGTCATCACAACCAAACACATTAGGGTAAAGCAAGCGTTCATGACTTGTTTGATTTCTCCCACAGAGAGCCCAGATTTCAGTCAAAACCTGGAGCAAAACCTGATCCTTTAGGAAATATAAGGAAATGTTTGTTTTTGAAAGCGGGTTAATGGGTGTGATGTCCATGACCTCTCCCTGAGAATGACAGGAAACTCTGGACAAATTATGAAATCCATGATCAAATGTAACAAATTGCTAACAAGCCAGAAAGGGACATGAGGCCAAGATGGAGAAGAAGAAAGCCCAGGACTGGGCCCACCTTCCCCGGGGGTCACCCGGTAACTGCAGAGGAAACCACTGAGATGCAGAGCAGCCCGGCAGCCGGTGCCCCCTACGCACAGGCACCGCAGTCAGGCAGCTGGAGCTCACTGTCTGTCAGAGAAGGTGATCCCTAGAGAGACCCACAGGACTTAGCTGGGATCCACAAGAGCTATATGCCAGAAACAAAGGTGGACAGGAGACACATGGGCCTCACGAAAGCTGGCTGCACTGACTGATCTCAGCTGCTAACCGGGTTAACAGGATGTAGCGCTGCTGGCACCCTGACCACCTGCCAGCTGTAATGCCCACCTTCTCTGCAGCAAGTTAACCTCACACGAGGCCTCAAATTTTCTCTATTTTCTACCCAATATCTAGAGTTTATTAAAAATGATAGACACATGACAGGTCATGACACTTTGATGTGGTTGAAACCTAAGGACAATAAAAATGAACCTAGGGGGATCCAGATAATGAAGTGACTAAATCTGGTCCAAGAACCCGCTAAAATCTCAAACTAAATACAAACAAGACTCTGGTAACCAGTTAGAATGAACAGAAGCAGCAGATTACAGAAATCAAGGTCGAAAAATAAATGCACATCTGTACTGATTGAATATGGTAAAGAAAATATGGTGGTAAGTATTCTGAAATGTATTACAATATCCACATAACTCCACACATTCATTCACACATTGTCATAATTAACACGGGAATGTCTTACCCTTCAGTGTCCATAGATCTCTGTCCACTGATTTCATCAAGGACACTTACTTTCTTCACCTGCCTTTGGAAACCGTCTTCCTCACGTTCTTTCAGAGATCCCGATGCAGCATGGTGGTCTTGCATTTTCTTTTTACCCTCTATAAACATAAAACGACTAGCTTTGTGTGTGCACATGTGCACTCAAGAGCTTGGCTGTGCTGGGGAGTGGAGAAAGGAGAGAATTCTGAAGGCAGGAATCCCCTTTTTACCTTCCCAGTGCAAATTCATTGCTATTACAGGCATGTTTCATTTTATTGCCCTCCCTGGTAATGCATATTTTTAAACAATTGAAGATTTATAACAACCCTGAGTACAGCAATTCCATTGGTGACATTTTTTTCTGGCAGCATTTGCTCATTTCTTATCTCTGTGTCACATTTTTGTAGTTTCTGAAATATTTGGTTCTTTATCATTTTAATTAAAACAGGCATGACATTCCTTTAAGGCAAAGCCTAATCCAGCGGAAGTCCCTAGTTCTCAGCAATTCTATAAACCCTGAGAGAGGTGAAGAGGCTTCAGAAGAAAAGTGTGAAGCCAGCAGGGGTTGGCCCATGAAGTTTAAGGCAAGATTCCATCTCCAATGCATACCTGTGCAAGGTAAGACGGGAAGAGCTGACCCAGAGGTTGCTGCAAGTGCTCCAGGAGATGAAGCTAAGGCAGCTAATGAAGGTGGCTGCACTAAACAACAGGTTTTCAATGCAGAGAACTGCAAGGGGAGGCCACCCAGCACCATCACAGCTGGAGAGAAGTCAGCGCCTGGCATCAAGGCTTCAATGGACAGGCTGATTTTCCCGTTAGCGGCTAACGAAGCCAATATTCATTTAACATTATGAAAATCCTATGTCCCATGAGAATCAAGTGAAATCTACTCTGTGCTCTATAAATAGAACAAAGCCTGAATGACAGCACATCTATTTACAACATGAATATTTTAGCCCATTGTTGAGACCTACTGCTCAGAAAACAAAACAAAACACACAAAAAAATTCTTTCAAAATATTACTGCTCATGGACAATGCACAAGTCATCCAGGAGCTCTGATGGAGATGCATGAGATGAATGCTGTTTCCATGCTTAACACGACATCTATTCTGCAGCCCATGAATCAGGAGTAATTATGACTTTCAAGTCTTATTATTTAAGAAATACATTTTGGAAGGCTTTAGCTGCCATAGACAGTGACACCAATGATGGGTCTGGGCAAATGAATGGAAAATTTTCTGGAAAGGATTCACCATTTTACATGACATTAAGAACATTCGTGATTCATGGGAAGAAGTCAAAATATCAACATGAACTGGGGTTTGGAAGGAATTGATTCCAATCCTGATGTGTGACTTTGAAGGGCTCAAGAATTCAGTGCAGGAAGGAGCTGCAGATGTGCTGAAAATAGCAGGAGAACTAGAGTTACAAGTGGAGCCTGAAGATATGACTGATTGGCTGCAACCTCATGATAAAATGTGCATGAATGAGGAGCTGCTTCTTATGGACAAGCAAAGAAATTGGTTTCTTGAGATGGAATCAACTGGTGAAGATGCTGTGAAGAAGGTTGAAATAACAAAGGACTTAGAAGAGCGTATGAACTTAGCTGATAAATTACCACAGGGTTTGAGAGGACTGACTCCAATTTGGAAAGAATTTCTACTGTGTGTAAAATGTGTCAAATTGCCTGTGACAGAGGACTTGTTCCTGAAAGGAAGAGAGAATCCTGTCACAAACTTCATTGTGGTCTTATGTTAAGAAATTGCAAAAGCCACACCGATCTTCAGCAACTGCCACAATGACTAGTCAGCAGCCACCAATGTTAATTCAAGGCCATCCACCAAAATGACTGTAACTCAATAAAAAAAGTTAAAAAAAAAACCATCCACCAACAAAAAGATTAAACCTCACTAAAGGCTCCAATGATGGCTAGAAGTTTTTAGTAATAAAGAGTATTTTCATTAAGTTATGAACATTGGGGTTTTTAGACACAGTGGTATTGCTCACTTAATAGACTACAGTATAGTGTAAACTTAACTGTTCTTTGCACTGGAAAACCAAAAAAAAAAAAAAAAAACCCCGAAAAATAAGTTATTTAACTCTCTTTATTATATTTATTTTATTCTAGGGGTCTAGAACTGAAGCCACAACATCTCCCAGGAATCCTGTATGTAAGGTTTTCTTCCCAACAAGCAACATACCTTCCAGGCTGCAGTCCCCTGTTGTCACAGCTCGCTGCATCGAATCCTCAGATCTGGTCTTCGAAACACCTGGCTGTAAGATAGATATGAGAAGACATTCAAGAAGTACTGATCCACAGCAATGTGCACATACTTAACATGAGAGGAATCATACGCTTGGAATCAGCTAAGATGGGCCATCTGCTTTCCATGCGTTACAGCACAATTAAACACTGACACAGTGATGCTCGGTTCTCTGAGGTAAGCATCTCTGGGGGTGAGTAACAATCCTTACTCTCTTCTTGATGCTGAGCTGAACGTCCTCCTGCACATGCATTTCTTCAGATTTCACTGTGGCTTCACAGACATGAGATTTATTAAGAGCAATTTCAACTTAAAACATTCTCATTGGTGACTAAATTCCCAAGAAAAATAATTTGAGTAGATATCAATATTTAATCTTCTAAGACATGAGATTGTTGTTCCTTGTGAAATCTAATGTTTACAGTGGAAATCCTGCTGCAACTGGAGGCATTTACCTCAAATTCCTGAAGTGTTCATTGAAACACCACCTTTCAAGTTCTCTGGAGATGTTCCTTTTTCCAGTATCTTCACACAGGACAGAAATAAAGTATGTACTAAGATTTCAATGAAAACTCAGGGTCATATGTTTAAAAAGTGTAATTTTTTTTTCCAGAAACAAAGTATTTTGTTAACTGCAAAACAAACCATAGAAAATAAATATATTAGCCCTGGTACATGTCCAAAGACTTTGGTGAGCATTCTCTCCAGAAGATATTAAGGCAGTGAAATGATTCTGAACATACAAATTTTATAAAGAAAGGAAAGCAAGTGTTATATGTTCCCTTACATATGCTTGAAAGCATCTGAGACTTTCCCTGAATTTCGGTTTGGGGCTGAAGACAGTGCTCCATTTGAGAGTTTACAGCAGACAGGGCCTCTTCCTTCAAGTTCTAGCAACGGGCATCCTAGCAGCTCATTCTGACCCTTTGCATCTTGCATTTCCTTCTTCAGCTGGTCCTCTTCCACTGCCAGCCGGCCAATCTCTTCCAGAAAGTCTTGGTTTGTTCTGATGGGCAGTTGCTTCTCTTCAACCCTTTTGGAATCCTGTCCCTTCTCAGCCAGTACCCACAACTACGCCTAAGTTTCCTGTGATGGCAGCTGATACAGGCTGGGCCCAGGACAAATGTCAAGCCCATAAAGAAATGTGGAAAAAAGACCTCCAGGCACAGATTTTTCCTCACCTCCACAGGCTTCCTCCTCCCTGGACAATGGAGGGCACGACTGGACGACAAGAGGAAGCAAGGGTGGGAAACTGCTCATGTCAAAGAGCTCACAAATGAGTGATGCTGGTGAAATATAAACAAAGTTTACCCAAATTCACATGGAAAATTCTCTGTTTAACATCAACAGGGCAAGGAACTGTGCACCTAGTCTAGTAACTTCCTTAACCTCTCAGGTATTTCCTGGCATCTTCTGTGTATCTTGGAGGGCAGTGTGAGTGGTGAGAAAACTCTCTAAGTTGTGAAAATAAGACATATTTCCTAGTCTCTGAAATAGAAAAAGTCACAGAGGTTTTAGTCCATGAAATTCTGGGTCATTGTTCACAGGGAATTTCCGCTCCTGGGCTCTCACACTCTGTTGTGGTCAAAAGCAGGAGGAGCAGGTGCACGCAGCTCGCCCAGGGCATAAAAAGCCTCAGTAGCCCGGCTATGGTCAAAGTGGCAGCTCTTACCAGGTGTGGGTTCTTGGCGTTCTGGTCCCTCACTGCCTGCAGCTTAGCTCAAACAATCTGAATGATGTCATTCAAATTTTCATTCACCTTCTCAATGGCTTTCAAGCTCTCATTCAATGAAACATTGAATTAGTAACAATTACTCATTACTTTCATTTTTATTTTCAGAATGTAATCTAACAAGAGGTTCGTACCTTAAACTTCAGTGCTTTCTCAGAGGGCAGCTTCTTTTGCCTGATGGCCTCCTCTAAGCATTTCTTTGCGTTGTTGGTCTATGCAAAATTGTAATGAAGGAAACAGAATTACAAATACTAATTACACTGCTAGCTGAACCTATCTTGTGTGTGACCCCTTCCACTAATACAGAAAGTGGTGCTTTACATCTACAACACTTGCTTTGTTTATTTTTTTACTGATATATAGTCAGTTACAATGTGTCAATTTTCTGGTGTACAGCATGATTCAGTTACATATATATATACACCTATGTTTGTCTTCACATTCTTTTTCATTATAGATTACAAGATATCAAGTAGAGTTCCCTGTGCTCTACAGAAGAAATTTGTTTTTTGGTTTTTTTTTTGTTTTTTTTTTTTTTATCTAGGACACTTGCTTTGAACCTAGACCTCTTATGGAACACATGGAACAGGACAGTAGGATGAAGGAAAAGAGAGCCAAATAACTGAACTGCCAGAGTGGGGAGGAACTGAAGGTAAAATCACAAAAAAAAAAAAAAGCAAAAGGACAAGGATAACTTCTGCACCCAAGCAGATATATTTTCTGCAAGTTCTCTGCTTTCATTCTCCAAATTCTTGCTCTGCTCAGTCGTCTGCTTTAAAGTAACTAAAAGGAGATGAAGCAATTTCTCATATTGGCAAGAAAACCCAATAGAATAGAATTATCATGATTTATTAGCAGTAGAGACATATCTGGCTGGCACTATGAGTATAATTAACCTTTTAGCTTTTCTACTGTGCCTAAAGGAAGCAAATCTTAGTGGCATTCTAAATGTGAGATCATTGAGATTCCTAGTTTAATTTTTTTCAAAGATGCAGAAACACAATAAAAAGTCTTCCCCTAAATTCTCTCCCAGCTATAAGCACCATTCTTAGAAAATTCAATCATTCAAATACTTCTGACATCACCAGAGATGAAAAAGAAAAACCAAGCATCCTGTCCCCTCAACATTCTCTCCTCCAATTACTAAGGTAAGTAAACATGCCCCTGCTTAAAAAAATAGAACCCTTATCCCACGCAGGTTCACCCCACAGCCAGGCCCTATCTGCAACACCACAGAAGGCAAGTTCAAAACGTTGCCTGACTGGGCCTGCACTGGCCTCCAGTGTCTTCCTGCTGCCTGGAAGATCGTCTTTCATGAAAATCATGTTGGGGGCCCTGAAGGACAAGGTCACTGGAATTAAACACTTTGGTACCATGTGGGCTTCCCCACCTAGTCACTGGAGGACCTGGATAACACACAGGCCCTAAATGACAAGCTTTTCTATCACCAGGATGAGAATGTTACCATCACTGCTTCAGGAAAGCAGCACATGTAAAACAACCAGTCACAGGCGACTCCATGTGTGAAGCTCTAGAACGCAGCCCTCAGAACCAGACTCCTCTCTCAGGCATCTAAGTCCCTCATCTGACCACACTGTGCACACGTGTCTTCTGTCTGCCCAGTGGTGATGCTCTGATGCTGAGATCCCTCTTCTCAGCACCAGCCCTTCTGCATCAACTGTCACCAACAGCAGCCCTTGAGGGCCTACTGAGTGCCGGGCAGCCACCCTGCCCATCATGCACAGCCCCACTCGGTCAGCAGAGTGTGAAGCCTGCATAGAAAGCATCATCCTCAGGCTGAATCACTTCCATTAAGTCCCCACTGCCATGAATGGCTCCTTTCACTTATGAGTCACAGCCCATGGATGCCCCTCTGCTGTGACACACACCGCCTGGCTACATCTGCATCCCTCCCTCAGCCTGGAGAGTCCTGACAGGCTCAAGTAGTGTTTCAGCATCTTTACTTTTCACCAAGAGCCAGCTCATATTAGGGACACACTCCGAACATTAGACTCTTCTCATCACCTGCTTCCTCAAGTTTGCTATGCAAAATTAAACTCATCCTAGTCTCCCTACTCCTGTGACCCTCCTGGCCTCTTAGCTCAATAGATGTCAACTTCCTCTACGATGTCATTTAGACACCATTGCAGGAGTAAAATTTTCAAGAGTTGAGAAGTCAGTTAGACATCAGAAGTCATTGTGTTTACTCTTAGTTGAATTAAAATCCACATCAAATCCTGGTATTGAGAAAATATTACAAAGGAAACTAAACCCTAATACCTTACCTTGACACACCGGAGGCTTTACCTAGGAGAGGAAGAAACATTAAATTTGAAGTCAAAACATACAATTAGTAAATCTATAATTTCTAATATACTATCAAAACAGTAATCCATTGAAATCACAATTATCACTTTGGTACAGCATAACAATTAATATGATTAAAAATCAGGAAAAATCAGAATTTCCTACTTAAGGCATGATCTTTCACTCACCATTTCTGATAGCACAATGGTAAATAACTTATTTTAGAACAAAAGATCTGCTTACATTTTATTAAATAAACATCACTCTATTCAATTTTCATAACGCATATTCACATTTAACAACACTGAACTATATTATTTTCATGATATGTTGTTTTAATGCATCATTTATCTAATTTTTTTTGTCAAACCAAACATCCACACTTAAGTCCAGAACCTGGATAGTTGTGTAACCTTCAAAAGAGAGAGAGAGACAGAGAGGAGAAAACTAAAAGAAAAATAAAGGCAAAATCTTTATACTAAGATTAAGATGCACCCCTTTCATTCAATGAAAGGTTTTCTGAAATCTTATACAGAGTTGACTGTTGAATTGATAAGCAATTGTAACATATGAGGTCGTAAGATTTGTGAAGACCACTAAAAACAAACGGACATCAGATGAGACATCAGACGAGAATGAAAGTGAGTAATGGCTGTAGTGAAACCACACACAGCAGCAGGACGGACAGCGACCATTTTCAAGAAGCGAACGTCCTTCTTGACTCAGATACAAGTCATCGTATGAGGAGTAATAGTTCAGTAAAACCCAGGCAGGACTCCACTGTAATACCATGTAAAGACACATTTCCCTGACCCTTAACACATATTTCTTCATTCAAAACTTTAAGTGATGATCAGAGACTGAGGCCAGCCCCTAACCTTGCCAAGATATTGGAGAATCATCACAGTGTCGAAGATCCAGTGGCAATAATGTGGCAATAGAAGAATGCATCCATGGAGGGCAAACAGAAAACCACAGATGTTCCCTTAACTTCACACTTGCTCAGGAACACTGAGCTTCCCTGTCCCCTGTCACCCAACACACAGGCAGGGGCAGGTGGAGAGATAGATGGACTCGCCAAATACTTAACCTTCCTGTTTTGTTATTGAAGGGAAGAGTTTATAAATAGCCATTGTCTCATTGAGAATATACTGTTGTCTTGCTCAATGAGTTCTTACTATAAAGATTTTGCAACAAATTTCCATTTCAAAATTAATTTGTGTTCAAGTTAATAATCTAAAAGGAAACAAAGAAAAGACTCCTGGATTCTGGCCCAGGCAGGCAAATAAAATGTCCAGTGACTATATAAATTCCTATTAGGTGTGATTAAAAGGACACTGTCAGGTACTTTAGTAATACTTACAGCAAGGACGGTCCTCCAGACGAACAAGAGAAAAATAGAAACTCCCCAGGAGGCAGCAAGAAGAATAAGCTTCCACAGAAGTTCATAAACATCAGACGCAGGATGGAAAAGGAGAATCAGAGTGTCGAGGATCTGAAAAGATATTAGATATAATGAGGAACCTCAAAGACATTCCCAGTGTATATGTCACAGAGAATCATCTTTAGAAACCCTCAACCACATCCTCAGATAGCTCCACAGAGAGGCGAGAAGGGACACTTGAGTTCAAAGGAGCTCTTGGGAGTGTGGGCATGTTTACTGCCTTGATTTGGTAATAGTTTCACTGCTGCACACATACGTCAATTACCTGATACACAAAATGTTAGAGATTTGACTTTGCTGACAGGCACATTGCAAATATTTTTAAAATAGGTAACAGAACTTAACTTATGAATGTAGAAGCCAACTTGAAATTGAAAATAAGCAAACACAAACCTACAGGGCATGGGACGCCTCCATCTTCTATTGTATGTTCATGAAGTACCTGGACAAACCCCTATGAAATGTCTCCATAAATACACCCAACATGCATGGGGAAAGAGCAATGAAGGTATGTGTTAAAATACAGAGAGATGTACAGAGATGTATTTCTACATTTATAGACTGGACATGAGTGAGAAAGCAGACCAGCTCTTAGGATAATGTCAAAATTACTATTCCAGCAAAAATTAATGATATATTTTAGCCCAACTATCTAAAAACCATGGAGGTTTTCTTCAATATTCACTTTGGTTCTGAACCAGAGCATGTAATGTCAGACTTCTGAAATAAATAGGGATTTGTATTATAGAGTTTTAATCATATTATACAAGATTACACAAAGAATGAAGTTACATAAAAAGAGAACACAAAATAATCAGTAAAAATAATTTACATGCATATTTCACAGTACTGCACCTACGTCCATTAACAGCCACCAAGAAAATTAATTTGTATTTCTGGAATGTTCAGTCACCAAAACAAAAGCCAAACACATAGTTTTGTAAAAACTAGATTTATAAGTATTATAGGAGGGAATAAATGCACAATGTAATTTGTACTTTATCTAGACACCAAGTTTCAGTCTTGTGCAAATAAAACCCCTCTAGAAAGCAGCCTCTGAAATCAGTAACACTGTCATTGTCAGCTCTCACAGTTGGGGTCAGTAAAATGTGTGCTGGTGGAAAACATGCACTGTCTTTGCATAGCTGTCATCTGAGAGAGCAGTGGATCTCAGCACAAAGGAGAGACATGCAGATAAAAGGCACAAAAACAAACACCATCTAGTCGCTAACTGGTAAAACCCCCTCCACCATGGGCATGCTTGTTACACACGGCACTGTCTGAGTGCTGACGTCAGCAGCTGCCTCCTACCTAAAGTCTATCCATCAGGGCCAATGGACTCAGGTTCTGTCAGCGGCCATGAGCAACGGTGGAGAAGGACAAGTTAGTTTATCCAAATGCTCAAAGATGTGGTAGGGAAAGAGGGCTGACTAACCTGTGAGAACTCAGCCTCATTCCCTTTGAGGGAAATAATCCCAACAAAGATGACCTAGAAACGCCCTCCTTAGTAGGCTCAAAAGAAACAGAACAGACTCTTCTTTGGGTGGAGTGTTCATGTGGCATTGATTCTGCTTCAGTGCAAAGATTGTTCCTGACACTCAGTTTTTCCAGGTCCATAAGAATCTGGTGGAAGCGTATCAGAACAAACCACTTAAATCCATGAGGTGTTCTCAGTCTTTTTTTTTAGGGTGTGGAGGTGATTTATCCTGACACAGTAAAAATTTCACAGCATGTATCTGAATTTTCTTTATATTTAGACAATTCTAAAGACATGAAGGACACTTTCTGCTTTGGGGAAATCAACATTCTTCACAAGGACACGTCACTAAAAAAAAAGACAACTCGTCCACCTCCTGGTCACATCCCTCCTGAGCATTTCCTCATTGTAAACATCACAGGAGGTTTCAGCCAATGATTTTCACATCAGCTCGGCTCTCAGGGCTCCCCCATCAACCTAGCTGGACACAGAGTCCTTGGGGGCAGCCTCCAAGATAAAAAGGAAAGGGATAACTAAGAATTTGCTAGAAGTCCAATAAAAATAAAAGCAAAAATAAACAAATGGGACCTAATTAAACTTGGAAGCTTTTGCATAGCAATGGAAACCATAAGCAAAACAAAAAGACAACCTACAGAATGGGAGAAAATTTTTGCAAAACATGAAACTGACAAGGGCTTAATTGCCAGAATATAGAAACAAATCATACAACTAAATAAGAAAAAAAAAAAAAAAACTCAATCCAAAAATGGGCAGAAGACCTAAACAAGCAATTGTCCAGTGAAGACATACAAATGGCTAACAGGCACATGAAAAAGTGCACATTATCACTGATTATCAGAGAATTGCAAATCAAAACTACAATGAGGTATCACCTCACACAAGTCAGAATGGCCATCATTCAAAAGTCCACAAATGACAAATGTTGGAGAGGCTGTGGAGGAAAGGGAACTGTCCTACACCGCTGGTGGGAATGCAGGTTGGTGCAGCCACTGTGCAAAAGTTTGTAGATTCCTCAAAAGACTAAGAATAGACTTACCATATGACCTAATAATCCCACTCCTGGGCATATGTCCAGAAGGAACCCTACTTCAAAAATACACCTGCACCCCAATGTTCATAGCAGCACTATTTACAATAGCCAAGACATGGAAACAGCCTAAATGTCCATCAACAGATGACTGGATAAAGAAGAGGTGGTATATTTATACAATGAAATACTATTTGGCCATAAAAAACCAATATGCCATTTGCAGCAACATGGATGTCCCTAGAGAATGTCATTCTAAGTGAAGTAAGCCAAAAAGAGAAAGAAAAATACCATATGAGTTTGCTCACATGTGGAATCCAAAAAAAATAAATAAAAAAGAGCATAAATACAAAACAGAAACAGACTCACAGACATAGAATACAAACTTGCTGTTGCCAAGGGGCTGAGGGGTGGGAAGGGACAGATTGGGAGTTTGAAATTTGTAGATACTGACAGGCATATGCAGAATAGATAATCAAGATTATACTGTATATCACAGGGAAATATATACAAGATCTTATGCTAGTTCACAGAGAAAAAAATTCTGACAATGAAAATTTGTATGTTCATATATAACTGAAAAACTGTGCTCTACACTAGAATTTGACACACTATTGTAAAATGACTATAACTCAATAAAAATGTAAAAAAAAAAAGCTGTGGTATATTTTACACAATAGACTACTACTCAGCCATAGAAATGATAAAATGATGCCATTTGCAGCAACAGGGAATGGATGGACCTGGAGAATGTCATTCTAAGTGAAGTAGTCATAAAGGAAAAGAAAAATACCATATGATATCACTTATATTTGGAATCAAAAAAAAAAGACAAACTTATTTACAAAACAGAAACAGACTTACAGCATAGAAAACAAACTTATGGTTACCAGAGGGAAAGGGATTGGGAAGGGAAAAATTGGAAGTTTGAGATTCATGAATACTAATCTCTATAAAGTAGACAACAACTAGTTTACACTGTACAGCACAGGGAACTCTATTTAATATCTTGTAGTAATTTATGTTAAAAAAACAATATGAAAATGAATATATGTATTTTCCTATATGACTGAAGCATTCTGTTGTACATGAGAAATGGACAACATGGTAAACTGACTATACTTCAATAAAAATATTTTAAAATTTATAGGGCTATTGAATATTTTTGTTACATTAAAATTTCTGAAAAGAATACACTTCAAAGAAAAAACAAAGTTGCTGTAAGTTAACAAACCAGAAAGCACAGAGCAGAGATGACATTTCCCTGTTTAACAGACCAGCACCAACCCAGTGCTGAGACCCCACTGCTCCCAGGACTGCCAGAAGTCACCACCAGGAAGGGTGCACACACAGGAGAGCACACCACACAGGGACAGAACCGGAACACGCACAACTTGAAGCAGGATCTTGACAAGCTTTCTGGGAGCCAGTCTCACTATGACTTCTAGTAAATAGGAGTTTCTCGCTTTTTAAAAAACTGCTTTACTGAGATATAATTCACCCACTCCCCCATTTTAGGCATACAACTCAATGGCTTTTAGGATGTTCACACTTCCTTCTTTGATGCAATAAAGTAACTAATTCAGGTTTCATCCTGTCAACCTGCTGTTTGGTCCAAGAGGTCCTGATAGGACTCAGATCTTGAGGACGCCGGTGGCCAGAGCCACTCTAGGCTGGTCAAAAATCCTGTCCTGAGAGCCTCGGGCTTCACCAACGATGCATTCCCATCAAGGACCCTATGAGAAAGTATCTATTTAACCACAGTGTGAAAGAGCCCAGGAAAAAGGAGGACACCTGATGCCCGATGTTTACTCACAGTTGTATATTCATATCCAGTACACCCCAGCACTTGGGACCAGAACATCCCCATCACCTACATGTCCTGGTCCTCTCAGGTGGGGAGGGGACAGGGGAGGGGAGGGGAGGGTTGGGGAGGGGAGGGGAGGGGAGGGGTGGGGAATGGGGTGGGGAGGGAGTGTGACAGGAATAGGGGTTGGGCACTTGGGAGGAGAAGGGGGTCACAGAAAGTATGAGGGCCAATCAAGCTCTTGAGGGGAGGAAGGAGGGTTCAGTCAGGTCAGGAGGTCAGCAGGTCAGGAAAACAAACAGCAGGCAAGCGGACTCTCAGGAGCAGCTGGAGGGGACCAGACGCCTCCCTCCAAGCCTACTCCTGTCTGAACGCTGCCTTAGCAACGCCCCATGCTTTATGTCCTCTCTCGACCAATCACCTGCCTTTGCCCCTGTGACCTCACAGTGGACATTCTGGGTGACGTCACTTTTACAATGTGCCCCGCCTAACTGATTCCCCACCACCAACTGCCATCTAACCCTGGGTCCTCTCTGCAAACTTTTCTGACCTTATGCTTTCTGGTCCTGCCCAACTGATGTCCCCTGCCCCCTACTTCTTGGGTGCTCCCTCCTCCTTTTCCAAATTCCCAGGATTTCCCTTGGGCAGTGGCTGAAAAACATATTAGGTATACAATGACAGAACCAGGAGGAATCAAATATACAGGCAAGGTGGGAGGTCCTCTCTCCCCTTCGCTCAGCACTGCACACAAAATGCAGAGAGAACGTCCACAAGACGGAGATCTTAACAGCACACCATCTTAATCACATCGCCACACCCATGTGGCTGTCCTTATCTGTAGTACACTTGTAGGTGACACATTAATTTTAAGTATGAATGTCACATGCATAAAAATAAGCCCTATGGTTTTTGCCAAAAATATATAAAATTATACAAAATTATTATATATTGTCACACCCACTACACTGCCCTTGGGTGATTCACTTACACACAGGTTCAAGGAGGCAGGAACTACCTGGGTGGGACAGAAGCAAAGTTGTGCTTTGGGGCAGTACTGGCTGTGAGGGGGCCTGAGAAAACCTTTTGGGGTGGTGGGAAGACTTGGTGTCTAGATATGGGGGGTGGTTGTGTTCACTCAATCAAGAAATACTGAGCACATGGGGCCTGCCAGTCTCAGGAGTCAGAGAGACCCTCCTGCCCTGTGGGGAGTTGACCCCGACTGCTCACAGGCCCAGTGGGGCTGCGTTTCCAACCACACTGCTGGGCCTTCCTGCTCCCACAGCCGGGCTTCAGGCGCTGTGCTGGCTCCAGGATCCCCTGGCCTGGAGGGACTGAGTCCCATCCAGGGTGAGCAGGCTTCAGGGATCCTGGGTCTCCTCCTACTGTCAATCAGAATTCCTTCCGACCCTCAGGAATCGGGACACCCTGTAAATCACCAATTAGCATCAGGTCAAAGGTATTGAGGTCTCACACTAAGCAATAAACTGTGCCAACTGACCAAATTCAAAGTGCAGTGTTCCAACTACACAACATTCTCAATAACCCATTTTATGGATGAGAAGACAGAGGGGGTGTGAATCACCTAAGTGTCTCGGGGCGGTGAGTGCTGTAACTTTACCCTGAACTAAGATCTACCTTGGAAAGTGATTCCACCTGGAGCCCATCCTGTGACCTACTCCCTGAGGTTCTGAGGAAGACCGTTAGATTTTCCTTGGGAAATTCCTCTTGCAATGACATTAAGTCATGCATCAGTCAGGACAAACGTTGAGGATGTGTTCATTATGGATCCTGACTCTTAACGGCAAGTCAACTTTGTCTCAGGAAATGGGTCTTCTATTACCATTAATTCGGGCACCAAGGTAAATAAGAGTAACAACATAAAATCCATCATACATATAAGTACTTTTAATTTAAATTATAAATAACTTTATGAACTATAAATGGATGCATTGCATTGGTCCATGACAAACAGGACATTACGTACATTCATTACAAAGAAGTGCTGTCATGGGTGGGGATGTGGTGACAAGAGCAGGGTCATTTTTAGCAGGGAAGGATGTCCTACAGCTCTCAGTACAGGGTGGGTAAGTTCACAGTGCTTCTCCCCACGACCAAACTCTCACCACACACACACACACACACACACACACACACAAACACACACACACATGCAAATGTACATAGATCCTAAAATGACCATCTACCTTCTGATCAGAAAAAAGATAAAGATATGTGCTCACATCACCTAACAACACACTGACCACACACACAGTTCCCATAATAACTTCTTAATACTTCAGTTCTATGAGCCTCTGAAGTTCCCCTCACTTGCGCTCACCATCATCTAACAGAAAGAAGTCATAAACAATTCTTCAAGTTTGATTCATTACAGTTCCTCTAAGAACTTATATTATTGCAAGTGTCAGAAGAATATAAAATTCAATTTCAGATGGAGTTTTTGGCTCAGTAGTTTTCATGGTTAAAAGTTTCCACTGACTACACAAAATTATTGGCTCTACTTTTCTAGTTCTGTGCTTCCTGTCCCAACTAAAATTTCCCTATACATCTCGTTATTTTGGATTTCAGTCAGTGGCCTGATAGTGCATTTTGTAGATAGTTTGATTGTTCCTACAGATCGCTATCTATTGATGAGCATTTTATTCTTTTAGTATTAAATAGAACAAATGACTTCCAGTCTACAGCTTTTCCTGTAACTGGAGAAACAATAAAGCTTATACCGACATCACTCACCACTACACTACCAGACTCACAGCTTGTCCTGACTGCACTCTGACCTCCTCTAGTCAGTGTCCAGAAAAATCAAGCCCACACACGTGTGGATGTGACTCTATAGGGCCAGCACGCCCACCTTCTCCATTTATTTACTCTCAGTCATCACTACTTTCCTATATTTGACCTAGAAGTTGCCCTCCTCCTACCCCTACCCTGAGCATTTCAGAAGAGTAACCTAAAAACTAAACTCTTCATGGCACAAACTGTAATCACATTACTAGTAGCCATAAAGTTAGCCTATGAATGAATTTAAAAGGATTAGAATGAATGTATGATAATTACTTTAAACAAAAACATTTTGACTAATAAAACTAATTAACTTCATAATTATCAAACGGCATTAGTCTATTTTACTATCCTTTTTGCATTTACAGTACCCTATATGGATACTAATATATAAATCACACTTAACATCCCCAATTACTATGCTTAGATGGCACAATATCATCATTTTTCATTACAGCCGCTGTCACCACGCTCAGCACCCATTCTACGTGAGCTGGCATAACTCCTGCCATCAGTGCTCCCCGCCTGTGTGGCCGCACCGGGACCGTCACTAACAGCTGTGGGATCCAGCGACTGCGGTACTGATTGTGTCCAAAATCTTAACCTTCTTCAAGGCTAAAACTCATTATTCCAAACATTATAGTAATACAATTAACACGATTACCAAAATTATATCCTCTGAATTAACACTAAACCTTATGGCCTAGTAACCAGCCTTATCAGCTTATTGCTCCTGAATCAACTGACACAGCCTCCACTTTTCACTAGCCTCCTTTCTGTTACTGCCTCCACTTGCATCAACAATGTCTCTTCTTCCACCAGCATACACAGCCAGCCGATTTCATCCATCCCAGCAATCATTAACCCCCAAAACTGTGTCATCACAAGTACCCTTACTACAAACATCCTTAGACTTTCACACTTCACAACTGACCACATTCTATAGTTTAATCAAAACAAAATTAGTCAAAACCCTAATTATTTACTACCCACTGAGAAAATCAGACAAGATGATTAAATTCAGGACTCTGTTTCTTACTGTATGTACTCCTTGGATCATTTTCACTTGTCACTGCATTAATTTTTACCCAGAATCTTGTAGGTTCCTTACATTTTATAATAATTCAACACTAAACTCAGGCAGCATCCATTTCTTAATCTGGTGTTTCCCTATGACTGGCATGAGTAAGAGCATTTAGAGTAAGCAGACTCCTTTAGGACCTGCTCCTTTGGTTCCCAAGGGCTTAACTGGAGTTTGCATTCCTGGACCCAGAGCACCTGCAGTCATGCTGCTCACACGAGGCAGCTGGGGCACATCACACATTATAATATTCAATCCCTTGGAAAACCAGATGGCATATCCTGTCCTTATACTATCTTTACAAAGAATGATCATAACGAGCCCCATCTGTCTGTGCCAGACAGATGTACAGCCACTCCCGCAGGGCTCCCCACCAGCCACAGACAGTAGGAGCTGTGGGCATCCATGCTCAGACTGCATGATGTCACAGAGGTGCTCCAGCCCTGACAACAACCCACGCCTTATGTCCTGGTCTGAAGCACGTCCTGTCAGGCACCCAGGCACTGGGTTCAGAACCAGGACGAGCAGTCCCCTCAGCTGGAGTGAAAACCAGCGAGCTTGCTGGGGCGCTGTAAGATGCGGAGCCACTGCTCTTGAACAGCCTGTGCAGAGGCCCGCTGACTCCCCATCACGGCAGGGACACAGCAGGCTGAACACTGCCTGGGGCTCCGGCCGGCTGGCAGGGGTGGCTCAGGGGGACCCCTGGACTCCCCCAGGCTCCTGCTCCCTCCCTCCGTTTTCTGGTGCTGCTCCCCACTCAGGTGGAGGCCTCCAATGCCAGTGAGAGTGCACACCGTGGGAGAAAGTGGCGCTGGAGTGGGTGTGGCCCTGTCTCTGAAAAGACGGCCGGCAGTCACGGCCAGCTAGTATCCCCGCACACATTCTGCAGGGAACAGCACCAGCACCAGGGCAGGGCCTGCCATCACCAGAACTCACTTTCCTGTGCACGCCTGACGGGGTGGGGCCAGCTCAGTGGTGCAGCCCCAATTTCTCTGGCCCCAATCCACCCTCTAGCCAAGGTGTGCACACTGGGGAAAAAGTAAAACCAGTACAGAAGTGCTGCTGCAAGCCCTCAGGCCTCAGCCACATCCCAAACCAGAGACTGCCACCACACCCAGGAGAACCCCACTCCCACAGAGATCCTGCTCCAGCCCCACAGGACCCCGTGCCAACCCTGATAGGGCTGGAACAGTCACTGAGCAGAGGAGAAGCCTCTGCTTCAACCTGGAACTGGCTCCAGCCACTCTGACTCCAGCCCTGCCGCCCCCATTGCAGCGGCTGCCAGCACGTCCCGGGGGAAGAGGGCAGCCCAGGATCACTTCAGGTCCAGCTGTTCCCAACAAACCCACTGGGCACAGAAGACTGCACAGGAATGCTCTCACACAAGGACACCTTTCATTCTTGGGCAGGCAACTGTTTCACCTAATTTCACAGAAATACAGAAAGTTAAAATGAGAAGACACAAGAACACATTTTAAATGAAAGAATAACAAAATAACCATAATGAAAAGAAACAAATGCTTTACCTGACAAAGAGGTCAAAGCAATAGCAACAAGAATGATAACTGAACTGGGAAAAAGAAGAGATGAGCACCGGGAGAACTGTCAAAAGAACTAGAAAATATAAAAAAGACCAATCAGAGAAGAACTGCAAGTTGTACAGAAGATTAGGCAATGCAGATGATCCATTAGCAATCCGGAAGACAGAATGAAAAACACCCAATCAAAAAAGCAAGAAGAAAAGGCCTGCTACATGAGTTTAAAGCACTTCCGAGACAGCAGCAAGCATAGTAACACTCACATTACAGGAGTCCCTGCAGGGAGAGAGAAAAAGGCTGAGAAAACATTGGATAAAATTAAGGCTGAAAACTTCCCTAATCTGAAGAAAGAAACGAGTATCAAGGCATAGGAATCAGAGAGTCTCAAACAGGATCAGCTGAGACAGACTCACATCAAGACATACCATCATTCAAAAAGCAAAATTTAAAGACAATGATAGAATTCTAAAGGCAGCAAGGAAAAAGGAAAGTGTCACAGAAAAGGAAATCCCTCATGAGTCTTTCAGCTGTCTTTACTGCACATATTTTTTAAACTTACATGTATGTACTGTTCATTGTCTCTAAGACTGTTTAGAGCTTTAGCTTTTTAAACTTATGTAGTTATTAAAGGAATAAAACCAAACACAATAAAAATTCAAAAAGATACACGCATCCCACTATTAACAGCAACACTATTTACAATTGCCAAGACATGAAAGCATCCCAAGTACATATCAACAGATGAATGGATAAAGGAGATTCACCATATGTAGGTAATGGAATACAATTCACCCATAAGAGAGAAGTGTATTTTTCCTTTTTTGGCCTTCATTCATTTTTAACTTCAAAACCCAGAATTTTAGAACTGGCATAAACATTTCCATTGCATCAAAACCAACAAAATACCTAGAAATAAACTTAACCAAGGAGGTTACGTGTATTCTGAAAACTGTAAAACACTGATGAAGGAAATTGAGGATGATACAAAGAAATGGAAATATATCTTATGCTCTTGGGTTGGAAGCAACAACATTATCAAAATGGCCATCTACCCAAAGGAATCTACAGATCCAATGTAACCCCTGTCAACACTCATGGCATTTATCTTTTCCTTTTTTTTTTTTTTAGCTTTTTTTTATTGATTTATAATCATTTTACAATGTGTCAAATTCCAGTGTTCAGCACAATTTTTCGGTCATTCATCGACATATACACACTCATTGTCACATTTTTTTCTCTGTGAGTTATCATAACATTTTGTGTATATTTCCCTGTGCTATACAGTGTAATCTTGTTTATCTATTCTACAATTTTGAAATCCCAGGCTATCCCTTCCCACCCTCCACACCCCGTTAACCACAAGTCTGTATTCTCTGTCTCTGAGTCTATTTCTGTCCTTTATTTATGCTTTGTTTTTGTTTGTTTGTTTTTGTTTTTGTTTTTTAGATTCCACATATGAGTGATCTCATATGGTATTTTTCTTTCCCTTTCTGGCTTACTTCACTTAGAATGACATTCTCCAGGAGCATCCATGTTGCTGCAAATGGCATTATGTTGTCAGTTTTTATGGCTGAGTAGTATTCCATTGTAAAAATATACCACCTCTTCTTTATCCAGTCACCTCTTGATGGACATTTAGGCTGTTTCCATGTTTTGGCTATTGTAAATAGTGCTGCTATGAACATTGGGGTGCAGGTGTCATCCTGAAGTAGATTTCCTTCTGGATACAAGCCCAGGAGTGGGATTCCTGTGTCATATGGTAAGTCTATTCCTAGTCTTTTGATGAATCTCCACACTGTTTTCCATAGTGGCTGCACCAAACTGCATACCCACCAGCAGTGTAGGAGGGTTCCCCTTTCTCCACAGCCTCTCCAGCATTTGTCATTTGTGGATTTTTGAATGACGGCCATTCTGACTGGTGTGAGGTGATACCTCATTGTAGTTTTGATTTGCATTTCTCTGATAATTAATGATATTGAGCATTTTTTCATGTGCTTTTTGATCATTTGTATGTCTTCCTTGGAGAATTGCTTGTTTAGGTCTTCTGCCCATTTTTGGATTGGGTTGTTTATTTTTTTCTTATTGAGTCGTATGAGCTGCTTATATATTCTGGAGATCAAGCCTTTGTCGGTTTCACTTGCAAAAATTTTCTCCCATTCCGTAGGTTTTCTTCTTGTTTTACTTCTGGTTTCCTTTGCTGTGCAGAAGCTTGTAAGTTTCATTAGGTCCCATTTGTTTATTCTTGCTTTTATTTTTTCTAGGAGAAAATTTTTGAAATGCATGTCAGATAATGTTTTGCCTATGTTTTCCTCTAGGAGGTTTATTGTATCTTGTCTTATGTTTAAGTCTTTAATCCATTTTGAGTTTATTTTTGTGTATGGTGTAAGGGAGTGTTCTAGCTTCATTGTTTTACATGCTGCTGTCCAGTTTTCCCAACACCATTTGCTGAAGAGACTGTCTTTATTCCATTGTATATTCTTGCCTCCTTTCTCAAAGATGAGTTGACCAAAAGTTTGTGGGTTCATTTCTGGGCTATATGTCTTTTTTGGTACCAATACCATGCTGTCTTGACTGTAGCTCTATAGTACTGTCTGAAGTCTGGGAGAGTTATTCCTCCAGCCTCTTTCTTTCTCTTCAGTAATGCTTTGGCAATTCTAGGTCTTTGATGGTTCCATATAAATTTTATTATGATTTGTTCTACTTCTGTGAAATATGTCCTGGGTTATTGGATAGGGATTGCATTAAATCTGTAGATTACCTTGGGCAGTTTGACCATTTTAACAATATTGATACTTCCAATCCAAGAGCATGAAATATCTTTCCATTTTTTAAAGTCTTCTTTAATTTCCTTCATCAATGCTTTATAGTTTTCTGTGTATAATGCTTTCACCTCCTTGGATAGATTTATTCCCAGATATTTTATTACTTTTGGTGATATTTTAAAGGGGATTGTTTCTTTACTTTCTTCTTCTGTTGATTTATTGTTAGTGTAAAGAAATGCAACTGATTTTTGAACGTTAATTTTGTAAGCTGCTACCTTGCTGAATTCTTCAATCAGCTCTAGTAGCTTTTGTGTGGACCTTTTAGGGTTTTCTATATATAGTAACATGTCATCAGCATATAATGACACTTTTACCTCTTCTTTTCCAATTTGGATCCCTTTTATTTCTTTCTCTTGCCTGACTGCTGTGGCTACGACTTCCAGGACTATGTTGTATAGGAGTGGTGATAGTGGGCATCCTTGTCCCAGATTTTAGTGGGAAGCTTTTGAGTTTTTCACCGTTGAGTACTATGCTGGCTGTAGGTTTGTCATATATAGCTTTTATTATGTTGAGATATGTTCCCTCTATACCCACTTTGGCGAGAGTTTTTATCATAAATGGGTGTTGAATTTTATCAAATGCTTTTTCTGCATCGATTGAGATGATCATGTGGTTTTTGTCCTTTCTCTTGTTGATGTGATGTATTACACTGATTGATTTGCATATGTTGAACCAGCCTTGTGTCCCTGGGATGAACCCCACTTGGTCATGATGTATAATCTTTTTTATGTGTTGTTGGATTCTATTTGCTAGAATTTTGGTGAGGATTTTGGCGTCTATGTTCATCATCATCAGTGATATTGGCCTATAATTCTCTTTTTTTTGTAGTGTCTTTGCCTGGTTTTGGTATCAGTGTGATGGTGGCTTCATAGAATGAGTTTGGGAGTTTTCCCTCCTTTTCAATCGTCTGGAAGAGTTTGAGAAGGACTGATATGAGTTCTTCTTTGTATGTTTGGTAGAATTCCCCGGTGAAGCCGTCCGGTCCTGGACTTTTATTTGTAGGGAGGTTTTTAATTGCTATTTCTATTTCCTTTCTAGTGATCGGATTGTTCAAGTGTTCAGATTCTTCTTGATTCAGTTTTGGTGGACAGTATGTTTCCAGAAACTTGTCCATCTTCTCTAGGTTATCTAGTTTGGTTCCATATAATTTTTCATAATATTCTCGTATGATATTCTGTATTTCTATTTTGTTTGTTGTAATTTCTCCATTTTCCTTTCTTATTTTGCTAATTTGTGCTCTCTCTTTTTTCTTCTTTGTGAGTTTGGCCAGAGGTTTGTCGATTTTATTTACTTTTTCAAAAAACCAGCTTTTGGTTTGGTTGATTTTTTCTATGGCCTTGTTAATCTCTATTGTATTTAATTCCCCTCTGATCTATATTATTTCCTTCCTTCTGCTGCTTTTTGGGGCTTTTTGTTCTTCTTTTTCTAATTCATTCAGGTGGTGGGTTAAATTGTTTATTTGAGACTGTTCTTCTTTTTTGAGGAAGGCCTGTATCGCTATAAACTTCCCTCTTAGCACTGCCTTTGCTGTGTCCCATAGGTTTTGAGTGGTTGTGCTTTCATTATCATTTGTCTCAAGGTATTTTTTAATTTCAGCTTTGATTTCCTCATTGATCCATTGTTTTTTCAATAACATATTGTTTAATCTCCATGCTTTCCTTTTTTTCTCCTTTGTTTCTCTGTTGTTGATTTCCAGTTTCATGGCATTGTGGTCAGTAAAGATGCTTGAGATAATGTCTAACTTCTTAAAATTGTTGATGTTTCTTTTGTGCCCAAGTACATGATGAATCCTGGAAAATGTTCCATGTGCACTTGAAAAGAATGTATATTCTATTTTGGGGGGGTCTAATGCTCTGAAAATATCCACCAAATCTAGTTTTTCTATTGTAGTATTTAATTTCTCTGTTGCCTTGTTTATTTTCTTTCTGGAAGATCTGTCTAGTGATGTTAATGCAGTGTTAAAATCTCCAACTATGATTGTATTCCCATCAATATCCCCCTTTATCTCTGTTAGTAGTTCTTGTATGTACTTAGGTGCTCCTATATTAGGTGCATATATATTAACAAGTGTAATATCCTCATCTTGTATCATTCCTTTAATCATTATAAAATGTCCTTCTTTATCTTTATGGCCTTTGTTTTAAAGTCTATTTTTTCTGAAATCAGTACTGCAACACCTGCTTTTTTGGCTTTTCCATTTGCATGGAATATCTTTTCCTTTCTTTCACTCTCAATCTATATGTGTCCTTCTCCCTAAAGTGGGTCTCTTGTATGAAGCATATTGAAGTTTCTTGCTTTATTATCCAGTCTGCCACTTTATGTCTTTTGACTGGAGCATTTAGTCCATTAACATTTATAGTAATTATTGATAGATGTGTGTTTATTGCCATTTTGAACTTATCTTTGCAGTTGAATTGGTATATCCTCTTTGTTCCTTTCTTCTTCCTTTTGTGGTTTGGTAATTTTCCTTTGTATTTTCATGGATTTTATTTAATTTTTGTGACTCCCTTGTAAATTTTTGGCTTGTGGTTACCATTTTTTGTAAATCTATTAACCCATTACTATAACTGTATTTATTAAACTGATAGTAACATGGTCTCAAATCCATCCTACTGTTAAAAAAAATTAAAAAAGAAAGAAAAAATATTCTATATTTCCCTGCCTCCCTCTCCCACTCTCAGTGATTTGTATGTCTTCTTTTATAATTTCGTGTTTACTTTATTTGTAATTCATGAGTTATCACCTTTCCAGTTGTGAGTTTCTCTTTTCTGCAGCATCCTGCTGCTTTTCTATTAAGAATAGCCCTTTCAATATTTCTTTTAGCATGGGTTTAATGTTGCTAAACTCCTGCAGTTTTTTTGTCTGTGAAACTATTTATTTTTCCTTCTATCCTAAAGGATAGCCTTGCTGGATAAAATATCCTAGGCTGCATCTTTTTTTTTTTTTTCATTCAGGGCTTTGAATATATCTTGCCACTTCCTTCTGGCCTGTAGTGTTTGTGTAGAGAAATCAGCTGAGAGCCTTATGGGGGTTCCCATGTAACTTACTCTTTGCTTTCCTCTTGCTGCCTTTAGAATCCTTTCTTTATCCTTGACTCTGGCCATCTTGTTTATGATATGTCTTGGTGTGGGTCTATTTGGGTTCTTCCTGTTTGGGACCCTCTGAGCTTTCTGTATTTGGATATCTGATTCCTTCTTTAAGTTTGGTAAGTTTTCAGTCATGATTTCTTCAAAAACCTTTTCAATCCCCTTTGATCTTTCTTCCCCTTCTGGGACCCCTATTATGCAAAGATTGGGATGCTTTATATTATCCCATAGGTCCCTTATGCTATTTTCAGTATTTTTTATTTGCTTATCTTGTAGTTCTTCTGAATGGGTGCTTTCTATCACCCTGTCTTCTAGACCACTAATTCATTCCTCTGCATTATCTAGTTGACTTTGCACAGCTATTAGATCATTCCTCATCTCTGTCACTGAGTTTACCCATTCTACTTGGCTCTTCTTTATAGCTTCAATTTCATTTTTGACACATTTTATATCTCTAAACACTATCTCTTTTAATTCCTTCAGCAATTTGATCACTCCTTTTTTGAAATTTTGATCTAGTAGGCTATCGATGTCTATTTCATTGATCTTTCTTTCAGGGGATTTCTCTTGTTCTTTTAATTGGGAAACGTTTCTCTGATTCATCTTGCTCATACTTCTCTGGCACTGTGGTTTATGGAGTATCAGTTGTCTATTATGGTCCTTAAGGTTTAATCTATCTAATGCCTATTTAGGAATAGATCTTAGGAAAAAAAGAAAAAAAAATAAGAGAGAGAGAGAAAGAATTTTAAAAGAAGGGGGAAAGAGGGTTTGAAAACATTGTATAATGGATAATAGAAGAGCAAGTTTAAGCAGAGTATTAATCGGGTGGAGACGTCCTTTTAAAACCTTAAAAAAAAGGGGGGGAGATGAATAGATGTATTTGAAACCTCTGTCTAATCAATAACAGGACATCAAAACCCAAGAGAAATAGAAATGTATTAAGAGGTAAAAATTAAGAGAGTAATAGAAAATAGAACAGGTAAAAACAGATTTAAAAAAAGAAGAAAAAAAGGGGGGTTGTCAGTGTTCTCCTGGAGTCTGTGTGCTTTTAATATGAAGTCTTTCTGTCTTCGTCCTGTTTTGGAAGCTCAGCTTGCTGTTTTCAGAGGCCCTCCATTGGCGCCCTCTTCTGTGCTGCTCCCAGCACCTGTCGGCAAGCAGATCACGCCTCCTCCTAACACTGGTTCAGGTGCAGCTCTCTGCTGTGGGCGGGCGGGTCGCTGCCCCTCTGGATGCCGCAGTCAGATGTTGCAGACTGGCCGGGTAGGAGGGTGGGTCGTGCCCACTCCCAGGACCTCGGTCAGGGGCTGTGTTCCTGCCCGAAAGGCATGGGGCCGCTCTCACTCTACCTGCGCCTCCGCTGGTAGCTCCGCTGCTCTGTGCGGCTGCGCGCTCTGCCCTGGTAGGCGCTTCGCAGGTGGGCTCGGGGAGGACCGAGGAACAGCCCTGTCCCTGCTCCGAGCCAGAACCCAGCTCCTTGTTTGTCTTTGTGGAGCAAGTTCTCTGAGGGACCAGGATGAAAGTATCCTATCTGCCCCGGGCTTTATGTAGGCCAGTCTCAGTCTGGCCTTTGAGGCTGCTAAGCACTTCGGTGCGGATGCAGGTTTCCCCCCCCGCCCCCGCCTGGGTGCTAAGCGCCAGAGGATATGGCGATATGGCGGCTGTGCCTGAGCCCCGCCTCTCTTCCCCCGAAAACTTTCCAAAGGTTTTCAGACATGGGGGTATGCACCCTTCCCCCGAGAGCACATCAACCTTGCTGTTTTATGGAGGGCCCAGGTTGTTCTGCCCTGTGCACCCACAGCCATGGCACGCAGCCCCTTGCGTTCCACTGGGGCTGCCTCCGTGCAGCCGCCCTCGTCCTCCACCCGGCTTGTGCAGCCTGTCCCTGCCCGCCACTGCCGGCCCGTCTCTGGCTGGGTGTCGAGGGGAAGCTCTGTGCCCGTTTAACTTAGTTCTGTCAGTCAAGGTCTGCTCTGTACAGATCAGAGCCTCGGAGGCTCCCCCTCCGTCCAGCTGGCCTCTCAGTTGGAGAGGGGAGACCCAGCGAGAGAGCGCCAGTCCTCCTTTGCCTCTCCCTCCCCACAGGACCCGTCCCATGCTGCTTTGCCTTTTGTTCTTTCTTTTTTTCCTTTTCTCCTACCAGATTTTTGGCGTCTTTATCTTTTGAAGAGGGCAATGTTCTGTCGGAGTTCCGCAGGTTCTCTGGTTGGCTGAGTGGGTCCATAGATGTAGGTCTTGTTGTATGTGTGGGAGAGGGTGAGCCACGAGTGTCCCTGTACTCTGCCATCTTCTCCGTCCTCCATCTCTTATTTTATAATTTAAGTGAAATCTAACATTTACTCCTGTTTAATGAAGAATTTGGTAGGTCTTTGGTCCCAGTTCCTGGATGGCAACCCCTAAAGCCTTGAAATTTCCCAAGATAGGAGTTTCTTTTCTATTCATGGTGGACCCTTGGATGGCTTGTGTTCATGAGATGACTCAGGATTGGGATTGGCCAGCCAGAGACACCAACCATGTAATTAGAGGAGTGGTGCTTTGAGCTTTGTGACAAATGAGTGACCACCAGGAGAGGAATGGGCTCAATGGTTAGGGCTAAGTAAAGGTTTGAGTTACAGTTAGGGTTTGGGTTAGCCATGTTGGTAGTGACCCAATAAATCATGTCTTTGTAATAAAGCCTCCAGAAAAGACTTGGGGCAATAAAGCTCAGAGCTCCTGTGAGCTTCCTGGTTGGTAACACTCTTGGAGGACTGTCACACTCAGATGCCATGAGGGCAACCCTGAGCCCTTCCCACTGGAGTGCTCTCTACAACAGCTCACCTGATGAGATCTAAGGGCTGCTTCTTGTCTATGCTTTGAGGAGGAGCCCATTCCCTGTACAGAAGGCCCGGTTTGCTGGGGCAGCTGAGGTCCTCTGATGGAGGCTGAAGTTGCACTGGGAAGCAGAAGCAAACAGGTGAGCATCACTGTCACCACGTTTTCACATGTTCTGTTGTTAAATGTGGTGCTAACACTTCGTGGTCATTTGTAAATAAGGGGCCCTCACTTGCCAGGAGGGATGGAGGCACCATATACTTTTTCATAATTCTCACCCAGTATTAATACTAACCCCTTGAGGGTCATTTGCAATGGTGGGTGGAAAGGAACGCTTCAATGTTACAGTCCTGGGACCACCGTGGGTACCTGGTGAGAGCCTTGCAGATGCTTAATGTCCTACAAGCGGGCCAGTCTTCAAAAGCCAAAAATCTAGGCCACCCAAGTGCCCAAACTGCTACAGTGGAGGGACACCTGATGGTGCAGCCCCCTCCTTGGACCCCCAGAGGAACCTGGACTCTGGCTGGTTAGGGGGAGGGTCAATTCTAAAACCCAGGCTTTTTTGTCCCCACAATTCAGTAGATATTCGGTGACAGCACATGGATTATAAACAACAAAGAAACTTGACATGATGTTATATATTTAGCTTACTCAAGAAACAAAATTTAAATTCAGTCATTCTCCTTCCCACCTGACCTACGTTCCTTTCTCCTGTACTAGAACCAGATTATTACCCATCCAGCCTTAGCATGGGTCCTGACTCCACTTACCTCCCTCCATAACACCACATGAGATGATTCCTCAGCCTGGATGTGGGACCAGCAAGTACAAGAGGCTTTAGTGGAAAAGAACTGGATGTGCACAGACGCCAACTAAACACTGTAGGATCCTGGTGTCCCACATTATTAATCATGACAGCTGTATGCAAGTGTCCCCAAAGTTCATTTAAGACTCTCACTGCTAATTTTGCTGGGACATAAATATAAAACATGTGGACGGCTGGGCTGGACTGCTATGCTGGGTCTCTGATCCAGGAAGCTCAGTGTCTGCTCCCTGTACCCAGCTCCCTGTTCTGTTCATGCATGTGCATCAAGCAGCTGTTTAGTGTCCATTTTAATATCTTAAACAGTGCATTTCAGTATTGTCTTCATCCACAAATACGTGTACCACACAGTAGTAACGATCAATCTCAGTCTTTGCTTTCTTTGGTCTTAGAGAGTCAGATAAATGGATAGCAAAGATAACAAAGTCATAGAGCACTATAATACAGTATTTCCATTATTTCAATGACAGGATTTATTTAAAGAGCTTAGATATAACATCCTTGCATTTATGGCATCATTAAGCGTCTGAAGCTGTTACATTATAAAAACTTCATTTCATGCGAGATGTTATCCGTTAGAGAAGTGCTCCTGAATTTGAGGGGTTGCTGTCATCTCAGACGGAGTCCCTAAAAAATGTCAACACTCTGCAGTATTGCCATCATGACAAGAACCCAGACAGATGAAATTTGGAAAGCCCTGTGGCTTCCTTGTGCACAGACAGAAAATGGTATTTCAGAGGGAAAAGCCTGAATTACAGAAAATGATAAATGAAGTGGTCTAAAATGCATTTCCCTTACAAAGAACTAATACTTATTTGGTTGATAATAACATCTGTCAATAATTATGAAAAGAGCTGACAGATGCATAGTATTTACTATTAGCCAGGGCTGTTCTAACATTGACACAGATTCATTAATCCCCATAGCAACTCTACGAGGTGGGTACTATTATTATCCCCATTTTATTGATGAGGAACTTGATAAACACAGTGGCTAAATGACTTTTACAAGGTCGACAGCGAGAAACCAGCACAGGTATTCCAGCCTGACTCTGCGCTCTTGGCCACTTCTCTTTTTTTTTTTTTGTGGCTGGGAGATAATAAGGTAATTATGGTGGGGGGTGGGGAGGTAATTAGGGTTATTGGTTTATTTTAGAGGAGTAGTTGGGGGCTGAACCCAGGACCTTATGCGTGCTAAGCATGCACACCATCACTTGAGCTGTACCCTCCCCTCTCGAGTCTATGCTCTTAGCTGCTAATGTGCACTGCCCCACATGGTAACTCTGGGGGAACTACACTTCATCCATTCACTTGTTAAACTCAGCCTTCCCGGTGCCTGGGATTTAGCAGTGAACAAAACAACATGGTTCTTGCCCTAAGTGAGCGTCTTGCCTCCTGACATATTGTCTTCATTTTACCCAGGAAGAAACAAGGTCAAGAACATTAGCCTTTTCCTGTTAACACCGGAGGATACATGACGTGCTTTATTTCATTTCTGCCATTTGACTTACACCATGGGGAGGGAAAGCTGCCTTACAGATCCCAGAGCTCACAAGCCTGTTAATCCCGAATTTTTTTTAACACTATCCCTTAGTTGATACTTGATCTGAGAAAGGATGAAGTAAACCTAAAAAGATTCTAAGAGAGTGTGTGGTTTATACAGGGTAACTAACCAGCCACTGTTTATTATCCTAACAGGAATCTCTAGGCATATTTCTTTTCTTTCTCTTTTTTTCTTTTTATGGGCAGCTTTTAAAAACCAAACCAAACCAACCAAACCAAATCACTGATAATTCAACAGCAGGCTCTAAATCACCCCCAAGACAGCTGCTAAACTCGGTTTAGACTTACAATGCAGCTTCTGGTGGCTGGATTGAAGAATGTATCTCTATCCTGAATATAAAAGTCATTCACGCAGCTCTTCTCAAATAGGGAAATGAAAAACTCTTGCTCCAGCTTGATGATACTTTCATCCACTTGGGGGACTTTCAGATAACAGCTGAAATTATCAAAGGCTGAGGACCGGGTTTTCAGATCATTGGGCTTCAGAGGCAATTTTATGTGCAGTATCTCAACGTATGTACAGAGCACCTCCCACAGGGTGTGTACTTTTGCAAATACAAGCTTTTCATCCAAAACCTATATTGGGAGAATGAAAACACAAACCAGGAAACTAACTATTTTCACATTTTTAGTACACAGGTTTCTCTTACGTTGCTGGTAGTTAAAGCACTTGTGCAAACACACACACATATGACACTGGTAAAAGTGAAGATATAATAAAAGTAGATTTGCAAATCATCATACATATTTGCCTTAAAGTTAATTTCTTTGTTGAAATTACTGAAAAGTTATTTAAAATCCTTGCAGTTCATTCATAAAATAACCAATGATTTAGATGAAGAAAAGCAAACTTCTTAATTTTTAGTCCAAATTAGTAACTAAAAATAGAAACACCAAAATATTCTTTGCAGTGGTATTGTAATGACAATTTTTTAAATTTCTGAAACCTAGGACTAATTACATATCTGTTTAATATAGTGTGAAACGGCCATTAAAAGGGATTTAAAAGAATTATATTTATTGATATGGAATATATAATAAAAGGAAAAAGCAAAAAAATATGAAATAATAATTTTCCTTCTTGGAAGGGAAAAATATCTGCATTTGAATAAAAAAAGTTTAGAAGGATTTTAAGATTCTTAATGTATAATTAAGGTACAGATTATTTTTAATTCCACTGTTCTTTTATTTTCAATTTCTGGGGGTAAATTTTTATTATAAAAAACTCTTTTAAAACGTTCTTGCATAATTAATAGATATATTTATGACTACATTCTCCGGCTATTAGAAAAGATCTCCTAGCTTTGGATCTGAAACATACATTCCATAATGCAGATTCTGACTGACTCGCCTCCCAGCCCACAGCAAAGGCACGGCTAGTGTGACATGTTTCAAATACCATTCCGGGTAACATGCATGCTCCCAACCAATGGCTGCAAAGGGACTGACACTGATCTGGCTGCTCCCAGCTGCAGACCATCATAGATGAAGTTGGATTCATAGGCTCATGTTTTCTCTGTCAAAAGAAACCAGAAAATGTTAGGCTTTTACTTTCACCAAGGGAACAAGAAGTTGTTTGATTTTTTTATGCAAAAATAACAACAAACCAATTTGAACCTGATGAAAAGACATTTGCTCAAAACAGCACAGTAGCAATGAAGGTGCTCTGGCAGGCAGAGATTTGTTGGATTCCTGTGAGTGCTGGACTCCCACATGGAATTCCCTTGGCACTCCAGAAGGCCTGTGGTTGTCCCCATGTGTTTGTGGCCATATGTGGAGCACAAAACTCTCTGGCTTTGCCACAATTTCAAAGCCTTTTTTGGCTTTTGAAAAGTTTTGGACTCAAATGGAGTTTTCTTGAGTCCACTCACTGATGTCATTCACCAGAGTTATAGTCCAGATCTGACATTCTAGACTCTTAAAATCTTGCAGACATTCAAATGGTTCAGGTTTGGATGTGTATTTACCTCTGCAGGCCTGGACCAAATTCGATAAAGCCACCCGGACAAGTTCAGTAAAATGTAAAAAAATTTTTCTCTCTGCAAGTCTGAAATGTCTGTGAAGCTATAAAAACTTCTGCATCTACAAAAATAGAGAACCAACTCATCAGTAACATATTTATCCATAATGCATGGCCATTTAAAAAAAAATACTGTATTAACTGCTATTAAATTCTATCTGGCTTTTGCCAAATTGTGTCCTAAACTGTAAGGAAAGTATATAAATGTAGAGAATTTTTGAGCTTTTAAGAGAAAAAGGAACCCTCCTACTCAGTTGGTGGGAATGTAAATTGGTGCAGCCACTATGGAGGACAGTATAGAGGTTCCTTAAAAAACTAAAAATAGATTTCCATGTCATCCAGCAATCCCATTCATGGGTATATGTCGGGAGAAGAATATAATTCAAAAAGACACATGCACCCCAATGTTCACAGCAGCACTATTTACAATAGCCAAGACACTGAAACAACCCAAATGTTCACTGACAGATGACTGGATAATGAAGGTGTGGTATATTATATAAATATGTATATATACATATATATAAACACACATATATACCCATGCACACACACACACAATGGAATACTGCTCACCCATAAAAGATAAAATAATGCCATTTGCAATAACATGGATGGACCTACAGGGTATTATGCTAAGTGAAATAAGTCAGAGAAAGAAAAACAATTATTCTATGTATTAACTTATAAGTATATCTAAAAAATAAAACAAATTAATGACTATAATAAAACAGAAATATACTCACAGGTACACAGAACAGACTGGTGGTTACCAATGGGGAGAAGGAGGAGAGGGGAGGCAGGAAGGGAGTAGGGGATTGAGAGGTAAAAATTACTACGTATATAATGGATAGGTTACAGGGCTGCATCATGCAGCACAGGGAAATATAGCCTTTATTTTATGGTGACTTTAAATGGAATATAATCTATAAAAATGTTGAGCCTCTGTGTTGTACACCTGAAAATACTAGGATGTAAATCAACTACTCAATTACAAAATTTTTAATCAAAGTTTTCTTTTCATATTATTTGCAATAATTTACAAGCCAGCACTGTCAATAGAAACATAGTGCAAATCACAATTTCCAATAATCCCATTTGGAAAATAAAAAGGGACAAGTGAAATTAATTCCAGTAATAATTATATTTATCTCAAAATATCCAATATACTATCATTTCAAAAGTGTGATAAACACTTTTAAAACTTATTAAAAAATATTTTACATTATTTTTGTTGTATGAAGTCTTGAAAATCTATTACGTATTTTCCACTTATAAAACATCTCAATCCACAATAGCCACATGTGGTCGGTGGCTACCATACTAGACAGAGCAGATTACACCATTTCCACTTCTGAAAAATTACCTGCTCTTACTTATTTAAAAAACTTGCAGAAAAGGCTTTAGATATTCCCTATATCAAACAAAGCAACCTTGACGGGTGTGGAGTATCTTCATTATAAGGTGAAAAATAAAGGTAAGAGAGCCATGGTTACATGTATGTTAATTTAACAATAACTTCTCAATTCATTCAGGACTTTACAATCTTTCTTCATATGCCAAGGATTCACTGTCACTCTGCAATATTTTTCACTATTATCATCTTTGGAATTGAGAGGATTCTGATGACCCTGCTTTGTGCATCTGTACATAAAAGAAAATAACAAAACAGAGAAAAAGACCTTGTTAAAGATAATTTAGGGGGGAGGGTATAGCTCAAGTGAAAGATCATATTCTTAGCATGCACAAGGGCCTGGGTTCAATCCCCAGTACTTCTTCTAAAAATAAAATGAATAAATAAAAATCTAATTACCACCCCCCTGCAAAAAATTAATTAAATAATTTTAATTAAAAGTTTAAAAATGATAATTTAGTGCAGGCTTATCAGGCTACAAGAGCTACAATGAATGCCCGTCCCCCCATTAATTTTGAAGAAGTCTCACAGTATTTCCCAACATAAAGGTTAAAATATAATTCAGAACACTTTCTGATGGTCAGCATGATTTTAACAGAAAAGTAGATAATTACCTCCCTGCTGTCAAAGCTCTGTCAGAGATGGGCACAGAAAATTTAGTAAAAATGATTTTGCAAATACCTTTGAAAGAAATGCTGAGAAATGATCTTTTCTGTTGGATATTAGCCTGCTTTTACATTCTGCAGTAAGGATACGTGTTTACAAACCAGGCAGGAACTAGATCATATTTTACACATACTTTAGAAACTGATTTGAATTTACTGTCTACCTGCAAGGCTATTGTTTAGGTAATAACATAAGCTGGCCACTATACTAAATTTTGTTTCCCTGTTTTCTTAATCCTCACAACTCTGTAAGCTGCTATTATTACCCCCATATAACAGATAAAGAGCTTGGGGCAGAAAATAATTTGGGTAACTTGGTAAATGGTGGAGCTGGGTAAGACTGCAGCCAGTGTGACACTCAAGTCCATTCTTCTCACCAATGTCTGATACTGCTACCTACATTCAGCAATGACTGCTGATTTCATATTTAAGTGTGTCATTTCTAAAAGTGCAAAGCTATATTAGTACTCCTGTGTAAATTATTCTTTTGAGATGTGATTGCCAAAAAAACAAAAAGATATAATATCAGGGTACCACTGAGGGGAGGGCGAACTGCATATGGATGGACAGCAGGGGACATTTTGGGGACACAGTTGCACAACTCTAGAAATAGCTAAAATGGCTGACTTGAACAATTATAATGTGTGAATTTTATGGCCTGTAAATTGCACTTTAATACAGCTATTAAATTAAGAAACTGGGATACCAAATTAAGACTAAAACACATATATATCACACAAAGAACAACAGGCAAATATCATTATTTGCTGAGCCATTTTCCTTCATGCAGCTTCCTTTCCTCATCCTTTCCTGAAAGGATGATTCAGTTTTAAAATAGTCTTTTAATTTATTCAGCAAATAATTTTTGACTGCCTACTATGTACCCAGGACTACTCTAGGCACTTGGATTAGATCAATAAACAAAACAAAAGTCCTGTCCTCATGGAGCTTTGTTGGGGTCTAGCTGGGGTGGGGGTTGGAGATGACAATTCACACAACAGAGCAGCAGAGGAGGTGGCATGTTAGGAAAGAGGAACCATGGAAAAAAGAAAAAAGGGCAAGGTAAATAGGGTTGAGAGTATGGGATAAGGGTGATGCTGTATTAAATACCAGAGCAGGCCACACAGAGGACTGAGGTTAGGACTAGGACTAGGAGGTGAGAAGTCCCAGGTGGACGGAATAACCATCACCAAGGCCAGCACGCACCTCGCATGTTCCAGAATGGGGGCACAGCTGGAGCTGCGGAGAAGGGTCAGTGCAGATCCTGTATGGCCTTGGAGGACGTTGTAAGGGCTGTGGCTTTTACCCGGAGTGAAATGGGGAGGCACTGCAGAAGGACGACACAATCTAATTTAGGTATTCAAGGCTCACTTGAGTTCCAGGTGAGAATAGTCGAAATGGTTCAGAGATTAAAAGAGGGAAGCCATTGAGAAGGGCTGTGCAGGAGAAGAGGACAGTGGCTCAGGGCAGGGAAGCAGCAGTGGAGGCAGGAGCCATGGTGAGAAGTGGCTGGGTTCTGGATATGTTTTAAAGGCAGTGTTAAACCAGATCTATACAAAGAATTCTAGTTGTATGTCAGTGAAAGTCAGAATAACTCCAAGATTTTTGACCCAAGCATCTGGAAGGATTAAGTTCTCACTAACTGAATAGGGGAGGCTGCAGAAAGGACCAGTTTGGGGGGTAAGAGGACCAAGAGCTCAGTTTTAACACATGTTGGTCTTAAGATATCAGAGTTCCAAGTGAAGATGTCAAATCAGCAGAAGATTGTAAGAGTCCAGAGTTGGAGAGAAAATGTCTAGCGGCAGACAGAAATGTGGGAATCATGGGTCAACAGGTGGTACAGGAAGACATGAAACCCAGGTACTCAAACATTAAGATAACCTGGCATTAAACATAGAAGTTACCCTTGAGGGCCTGCCTACTAGGTGAGGATATCACTCCTATTTCCCGACCACTCGAGTTTTAAAATGGAACTTACAAATGAATTCGTGCAAGAAGCTGCCTCCAGTGGGTGGGTTCAGAGCTGGAGTGGGAGAATGGGATGTTGCACGCTACTCCCTACGGCAGAATGTGTGTGTGCGTGTGTGTACATGCATGTGTGTATGTGCAGGGGGATGAGTTACACCTCGCTTAAGAAAAAGAGCTAGTAAGTCTAGAAACCGAAAGATGAAAGAACATCCAGATCTGATAAAGGGAACAGGGGAAACACTGTGTAGTGTAAGACATATCCCCATAATGCCATTTCCCACCATCCTTTCATAAGGAACACAGTTGGAAAGGGTGGAATTATGTAGATACGTGTGATGTACACAAACTTTCTGACTATGCAACACTGAATATCTACATATGTAGCAAGTTAATGGTATTTATATCTGCTTCAAGTTTAATAACAAGTTCACAACAGAGGGAAAATAAAATATTGAGGACTGGTAGAAGTATCAAAGAAGGCCTTTCAATGTTCAGAATGGAAGCAAAAGCAGCTTCACCGCACAAAGAATGTCATTAAGAGTCAAGAATGTTTATATTTGCTTAAGAAATTCAGAGTTACAACTTCCTGCTTTAAAGAATTAACTTTAAGACAGATGCCATACTATAAGCAACGTCTATACTGGTACATTCTTAAAGCTATTTTTAGTTCCTGCGTGTTCTGATGTACTCCAGAAATTCTGCAAAGAAAACCTTCTATTCAAAGCTTAAAGAAATAAAAAAAGAAATAACACTGCATTCTTTTAAGTGTTCTCTGTACCGAAAGTCACATGCAAATGCAGCACCCTGCCACAGGTCCACATTTTTAACAATAAAGCCCTTAGGGCAATTTTTCAGTTGCTATGTGACTTTGTGTCAGTCTCTCACTCAGAAGCAGAATGCAGTACCAGAAAATGACACGTCATGTCTAAAACTACAGATGTGGAAGATGAACGGACACCAGGACACAGCTAAGTGGGAGGGTGAAATTTACCTTCTAAGTTACCGTAAGTGCAGTTACACCTGCTCCCTGCTTCCCCTGTGAAGTGAAGAACTAGTCTTTTCCAGAAAAGCTCTCATTCTGAGAACTGTCTTCTTTAAAATATTTGGAGATTCTTTTTTAAGGTTCTTTCACTTTTAAGTCTTTCCCCAACTCTACATCCCATAACAAGTGTTAAAATTATCCAATAGCCTTTTGTTACAGAACATACTCTACAAAAGCTGAGGTTTCCCAGGGTTTGGATCCCAGAACTCTGCTACCAGATTATCCTAAAGCCTTCCTTCCATAACTGACTCTTCTGCCAATTCCCAGCTGCAGGCAAATTCGGCTTCTCAGACCAGGTAACTTTCTAACTCTGCCTATGAACACTCTACTGTCAGTAAAGGAAATCTCAGACAGGAAGCAAACAAAGCCCCTAGTGAGGGTTGCCACCTTCAAACAATCAAGACGCCATCACCAAGCAAATATTTAAACCTACTGCAAAACTTTTGAAGACATCTTACAAAAAATATAGTTTCTATAGATGCATACTATTTGCTCTGGAAGAGTGATTTCCAATGGAGGGAACATAGGACCCCATGACCCAAGCAATTTTTTAAAACTGCACATAACCGCCCCTCTTCACGTGAGGATTCAAGCAAGCCCGTCTCACAGGTCTAGGTGTAATAGAATGACAGCACCTCTAGGAGTGGGGTGAAAAACAGTGAGGTAGACTTTTAGTGAAAGGGGGTGATGTAACAGGCCCCACCGCCCACTTACCTCCCACCACAGGACAATCATCTCAGATCGAGAACAAACACTTTGGGAAACAGAGGTTCTTTATGTTTTTATGGTTTTCTGGTGGAAATAATGCCCTGAGTCATGTGAAGTTGTGGCTGCAAAATGAACAGGGGACCAGATATTTTCACATTCAAGACACAAATAGCCCCAGGGTGGCCACCATATCTGTTCTCCCATTTGCCTGTTCACCCCAAAAGCTGCAGGACAATCCTGCTTGCAAAGACACTCACCACTTCTCACAAATTCCTGCCAAGTCCACGTCAGCAGCTGGTGGTGTCAGTCACCATTTGTACTGCTATGAAGTCCCTCCATTACTTTATATCCCTTCTATTTTCTCTGTTGTCTTCCTAGCTACACTTGCATTCAGGAGCTGGTTACCGCACTAACATTGCCTCTGTAATCAGTCCAGGATATAGGAAGTAGAGGTTCAACTGTAACCAGTCCCAGAATACTTGTCATGCCACTCTAGTTTTCCAACAAAATACCCTGGTATCCCTCAGCTCACCCAAAGAACCACCGCATTACTTACAGGTTGTAAAAGTAGAGGGCTTTCTCTACTGGAAAACACTGTGGCCTGTGGTAGAGATGTGATTTCAGTTTTTGCAACTACTTACAGGCAAAAAGACATGTTCCGCAAATTTTCTTCAAGCGTTTGGAATTTAAACTTTTATTAGATACAGAGCCGGCAGACTAACTGTAATCAATGAACATATGGTCATATTACCAAATAATGTTCATGTCTGCCTTACAGACATGTAAGAACTTGAATTACACCTGCAGCCTGTAGGTCTTTAGAATTGGTGTGAAGCATCCTGTGAGATAAAAAACCTCCTATCCAGTCACAGAACACCTTACAGACAACATCACATTAATGCCACTGAATACATTAGTAGAGTCCATGTATGGTTAAGTTACATTTCCATTTCTCAGAGCTAGATAGGAGATGTCTAGAAAAGCTGGAAAAGCCCAAATACCAAAACAGCTCAAAAGTTAAAGCAGACTCCTTCACCTCCCAAAGCGGAGGGCAGAGAGGGCATTGCCCACCACCCTGTCATTCCCCAGGATGTGGCATGTGGGGAAGCAGGCAGGAGTGGGTGGCTGGGACTCGGAGGTGGAGAGGTGATGAAAGGAAGAGTGGAACTGCTCTGGTCCTAGAACAACAGAGCTGTAAAAAGCTCAGCTTCATTTCAACCCTCTCCCTCTCCCACTTTCCCTCCCACCTACGTGACAAACAGCACAGTCAGGCACTTTCTATCCATGACAGTGACTACTAGCAGGAAAGGGACCAGGATAAAAGCATGTCCTATAAAAAATCAGTCTGATTTTAAAGACTATGTCATAAACAATGAACAGCACTGTCAGAGTGGGACACTTGTGAGGCGCTCAAATAGGGAGGAGGAGGTTGAGGATCCATTTCCAGCACTTCCATGTCTTTTATCACTCCTATTTCTGACCTTTCCTTTACCACTTTTTGTAGCACTGCCATCACTGGCATGTAAAGGGGCAGCAATGTGACTTGGCCGTTTGGCTGATGGGGCTACATTTCCCAGCACTGGAATGAAAAGGCACTGGAAGAGGAGCAGTTGGAAGATGTGAACCATGGTCCTGGTCTGTGCCAAACACTAACCAGGTGACCCTGGGTTAGGCTGTTAGTCTCTCTGGGCTTCTGGCTGTTTACTTATAAAAGAAGGTTTTGTCATTGCACAAATATATCCAATATGAAATGTAATGTGAAAGTCAAACATAATGATATCTCACCTGCTAGCCTCAGGGAACGGTAGAAGCACTGAACACTATGTGAATGTAAACACAGAGTTAAGGAAACTGTTGAGGTAAAGCACTAAACTGAACATGGAGATAAAGTTTTATGGATTTTCTTGGCTTTCTTTTTTAATTGCACCACTGAATTAATAGTTATTAGCTATAATCCACACCACCAGACCTGCAAATAAGTAAAGTTGGTAAGCACTGCCTGGATGCCTGCTATTGCCCGATGTTAAGCAGGGTGAGGGGTATAAAGGAGGCTGAACAAGGGAGTCTTCTCCAGTTACCAGCTAAGTGAGAAGATACATTGGAAACCACACGGGAATGGTACCAAGTCAGTACTCAAAGCCAAGATTACAGGCTACCGATCATAAACACTGCAGGAATACAGAGAGGAGCTAGAAGTATTTGGAGTAAATAGGGAAAACTCTATGAAGTGGATGGGGCTCCAACTAGTTCTCAGGGCAATTCTAAGCTGTTTTAACTGAGGACTGGATAGGAAAAGGCTGGTGATTCCTGGTTTTTAATAAGGCACAGGTTACCCTAGGAGGCTAAGTCACATAATGATTGGAACACATAAGGTAAGTCTAAAATGATGGAGGGTCGAGACTACCTGGCTGAGATCTGGTTGTGGTGAGTCTTTGACTTGACTCTAGATGCTGGAGCGTCAAAACTGTAGGTTGACTGAAAGGGGGGGAGAGAATATCCAAGAATTCAACAGAAGGAAAAATTCATGTATCAGGGATGAAAGCTCTTCATCAGAGTATCAGCAATCAGAATAGACACTTGAAACCAAAATCATACAGTTCCAGAAGCCTAAAATATGTGGAGGGTGGTGGGAGAAATATAAATCAAAGATCATTCCAAGCCTTTGGGTATTCAAGACCGGAAGAATGATTATCCCACTGAATAAGTGGAGACGCTGCAAGAAAAAAGATTATGAAATCAGCTTTAGACATGTTGAATCTGACATATAAGCTAAGAGTAGGTGTTCTCTAAGAAGTTCAAATTCAAAACTGAAGCACAGATCTAGAGTACAGGCTTAAGATGCAGATGGACAAGACATGGTAAATCTCCTAAAAGAAAACATAGGCAAAACATTATCTGACATAAAACTTAGCAATGTTCTCCTAGGGCAATCTACCCAGGCAATGGAAATAAGAGAAAAAAATAAACAAATGGGACGTAATTAAACTCAAAAATTTCTTCACAGCAAAGGCAACCATAAGTAAAACAAAAGGAAACAACAACCTAAGAATGGGAGAAAATATTTTCAAATGATACGACTAAAAAAGCCTTAATTTTCAGAATATATAAACAGCTCATACAACTTAATAACAAAAAAACAAACAATTCAATCCAAAAATAGGCAGAAGACCTAAACAAGCATTTCTCCAATGAAGACACAAATGGCCAATAGGCACATGAAAAAATGCTCGATATCACTAATAAACAGAGAAATTCAAATCAAAACTACAATGAGGTATCAGCTCACACCAGTCAGAATGGCCATCGCTCAGAAGTTCATGAATGATAAATGCTAGAGAGGCTGTAGAGGTAAGGGAACCCTCTTACACTGCTGGTGGGAATCCAATTTGGTGTAGTCATTATGGAAAGCATGGAAATCCCTCAAAAAACTAAAAGTAGACTTACCCTATGACCCAGCAATTTCACATCTGGGTATAAAATTGGAAAGAACTCCAATGTGAAAAGATACCTGCACCCCAGTATTCATAGCACCACTGTATACAATAGCCGAGACATGGAGGTAAGCTAAATGTAGCAACAGATGACTGGATAAAGAAGTTGTGGCATATTTATACAGTGGAATACTACTGTACCATGAATAGGACAAAATAAAACCATTTGCAGCAACATGGATGGAGCTAGAGATCGTCATTCTAAGTGAAAGCAGCCAGAAACAGAAAAATACCAAGTGCTACCACTCATATGTGCAATCTAAAAAAAGAAAGAAAAAGACACTGAACTCATCTACAAAACAGAAACAGACTTGCAGACTTAGTAAACAATCTTAAGGTTACCAGGGAAAGGCGATGGGAAGGGATAAATTTGGGAGTTTGAGATTTACAAATGTTAGCCACTATATAGAAAAATAGATTTTAAATAAAGTTTCTACTGTATAGCACAGAAAACTATGTTCATTATCCAGCAATAACCTATAATGGAAAAGCCGATACAGCCACCAACTGAGGAAGCAAGAGAAGAAAGGATTTAGTTATGCTGGGCTAGAGCCCACTTCTAAAATCCTTGTCAGCCACTGAGGCTGCCTCGAGTACACTGAGCCCTCCTCCCAGGGACAGGCTGACATGACATGTGTCCTGCAAACCAGGGGCAGCAGAGGCCGTACCCAGGTCTGGCCCTGGGGGAGATGGGAGCAAGTCCACCTGCTCCCCTTGGGGCAGCACCCCTACCCACAGCCCCCGCCACCTGACTGCACCACGCCTGCCTCTCAGGAACCCACTGACTTGAAAACAAGTGATCCACGAACCTGGGGCAGTGGCAGGGAGATGGGCAGCGAACTGGCAAGCTGGTCGACTTGCCCCCATCTCCCTGACGGCCTGTCCAGGGCTCGTCCTCAGCTATTCCAGGCATAGTCCGCAGGTCAGCCTGCTTCTGTTAGGAGGGCACGTTGTGGTCGAAGGTAGTGGCGAGTTTTGGGGTCTGCCCATGGGAGCCCGTGGATTTGCTTCAAACTCCCCAGCGCATGACCTGAGCTTGGCCTCTGCTGCCCCAGTTTTGTGGAACTCAGGTTACAGGTCAGCCTGCTCCTGGAAGGCAGGTGCTGTGCTGTCAGGGAAAGGCGGCAGCTGCGATGGCAGGATTGGGGCTGCCCTGTTGGAGCGCGGGGATTGCGACCATTTCTCGCTGCTTCTGCAGCCATCCCAGCACACTGATCGCACCGAGCCCACCTCCCAGGAGCAGACTGACCTGTAACATGTGTCCCACGAACCTGGGGCTTTACAGGCCGCCCCCAAGGTCAGGCTGTGGGAAAGATGGGAGCAAATCCAGGGGCTCTAATGCGGCAGCCTCCATTCTATCCGAGGCCCTGCGACCGTACCGCACCTGCCTCCCAGGAGCAGGCCATGGTCTGAGGGCCAGTCAGAGATGCTCCGGAGCCGGCCGGTGCCCTCCCACCTCCCGGGGCTGTACCTGCTCTCCTAAACCCGGGTATAAGCGGCAGCAAAAACGCGGGGTTCAGGAACTACTAATAGCGGGGTTACCACAAACCACAGCAGTGGCTGGGACCAGCCTAAGAGTCCTAATGGTACGCGCGGCCGGGACCTCACCTCCACACCCCTCCCTGGGTGCCTCCTCAGCTGCACAGCGCACGCCTCACCCACTGGCTCCCCGAGCAGCACGCCCCCACCAGCACCCCCTTAACTGCCCGGCAGTGGCAGCCGAGCCACGGGCAAGCGGCCGCCCAGACTCCAGGCCGTGTTCCTCTTCCAGGAGCTGGTCCAGGAGCACCCGGCTCCCGCCAGCTTCCACGTGTTCTGGGCGGCTTCTGTCGTCCGCGCGTCTGTCCGTCTGCGTGTGCGTGCCCCTCCTCCTCCCTGCAGTGCAAACCGCCCGGGTGGGTCTCCTGCTTTACCGGACCTGGCCACTGGGGCTGGGAGGGGCCAGGTGGGGCCCCTCCTGCTCTTCCCGCCGGGTCTCCATCCCCAGAGCCTTCACCCCACCACTGACTGGGTCCTGGCACTGAACTAGAACCACAAATGTCCTGGGCCAGGCCACACCTCGCCAGCCCCACTTCCCCTGCTCACCTTCCCCTCCCTGTTACTACCCTCCCAACCCTGGCCAGGCCTAGTCTCCCACAAGACCTTGAAGACAGGGCTTCTTCTCCTCACACAGAGGTCCGTGCCCTGACACTCCATCCTGCTAGGTCCTAACCTAAGGCCCCTACACCCTCATGCCTCACCACAGGACCCCCAACATCCTGTAGCAATCCCCCTCACATCTCAGCCAGGTCAGTTCCACTCTGAGCGGGCCCCACGCTCCTCAACCTATACTCCCTCACCATGGGATCCCCTTCACTCTGACTGCAACCCTACTCTGAGCTGACTCCCTCACCCCTCACCCTGTGGTTGGGGTGGGGACATCCGGGCTCCAGTAATGATGACTACTGCCACCAGTGGGGGATACAGCCTAGTGTGCACGTTCATAGTTAATGTCTGAGGCTACAGGGTGAGGCAGGCTGGGCTGAAAGCGGTTCCAATTCCCACCCTGGCACCCTGATCCCCGCACCCTGTGTCTCATCTGACCCGATGGGTCAAGGTGATCACAGGCTGCCAGCCACTGGCCTGTGGGCCTTGGGTGGTTGATGGTCCTGATGGTGGTCTGGACCCCTAGGGCGGAGGCACTGGGCACGCGGACCTTTGGGGTGGGGGAGTTCAGAGGGTGCACTTGAGCCCAGGGGTAGACAGCAGATGGTGGGCTGTGTGCATGGGGCTGTGTGCGTGGCCTGGGCTCAGCCCAGGTGGGTGCAGGGATATTGTTCATTCACACCAGGCCAGAGGGAAGAGGGACGGGAGCTTTTAAAGCATCAAAGTTAGGAAGCCAAGGCTGGAGAGCAATGTAGGCAGGTGCATTGGCCAGGCCACCTTGGAGCCCCCCTCGACGCTGGTCCCTTGCATCCGGGGAGACTGGCAGTTGACTGGCCAATGAGACATACCCTGCTTTGGTATAGTTTACAGGCAATTGAAGGGATTTTGACAGGTAATTTTAATCCAATAATTGTCACTTTCTCTGCGGGAGATCAGGTCCAAAGTCATGGGGAATCTGGCAGTGATCCTGCCTGAACTCCAGCCTGGGACAGTGGAGGACTCACCCAGGAATCATCATGTTAGCTCTCACCAAAAGTCACTGTAATAGAGAAGAACAAATCTGACTCCATATTGGATCTGTTCATTTTCCTTTAACCCTCTGCCGTGTTCTCTAGGCTTAGTCTAGCTAGCTCTGCTCCTTTTGTAAAACAATGTTGCCTTTAGCCTGAAATAAAGAGGAAAGCCTATTCTCAGGGCTCTGAACTTTAAGGATATTAACACTTTTTCACTCCTATAAAGATAACAATTTGCAGAATAGAAAAAGTTTGTTTTGTTGCAGGTTTTACAGGAACACCATGATCTGACCCACGTGGACAGCTGCAAAGGATTCCAAGAACAAAGAAATCCTACACCAACAAGTTTGCAACAACCAACCACAGCCCCTCCCCTTTTTAGTAGAAAAGGAGCCTGAAGTCTGACTTGGGGAAGATGGTTCTCCAAGTCTTCCATTATCTTGGTCTGCAGCTGTCTACGTAGACCAGGTCATAGTGCCTCTGTAAAACCTCTAACAAAACAAAAGTTATTTTCTATTCTGCAACTTGTTGTCTTTATATAAGTGCAAAAGTGTTAATATCATTAAAGATCAGAGCCTTGAAAATAGACTCTCCTGTATATTTCCGGCTAAAGGCAACATTATTTTACAAAATGTGCAGAGCTAGTAAGATTAAGCCTAGAAAAGAGGGCACAGGGTTAAAGCCAAAAGAACAGATCGTCTATGGAGTCAGATTTTTTTCTTTTCTATTATACTATATTCTATTTTTGTTTTAAGTTTATAAGAATAAAGTTTAGCCTTTTCCCATTTTAAATTGTGCAGTTTTCAGGAGCATGAATTGCATTCACAATGCTGTGAGACCATCACCACTGGTTTCAGACTATTTCCTTCCTCAAAGTGAAAGCTTGTATACAAAGCGAACCCCACATCCTACCTCCCCCAGCCCATGACAAGCCATAATCCCCTTTCTCTCTCTATGTCTTTACCTATCCTGGAGGTTCCCTATCAATGAAATCATATAAAAGGTGGCTTTTTAATTTTTTTTTTGTCTGCCCACATATCTTAAGTAGGGAAGGGTGAATTTTTGTTTGTTTGTTTTCACGTGAATTAGCATTTTTGTATTTGGAGAGGAAAACCAGCTGGACTAAAGATGAGACGTACCAAATGAATCCCTTTTAGTAACTCTGGTATAATCTCGGGGTAGGCACTGCTGTTCTAACAGTGAAACCAGAGCCAGAAGGGAGATGCTTAGCTCTTCTTGTGGCAAAATAAAAGCAAACAAAAACAGAAAACAAAGGCCAAGAAAGACAGATTGAAAGACAAACCACAGCCTGGAAAAGCCTTTCCTCATGACCCAAGGTCGGAGAAAAGCTTCACATCCCTGTGGTCCAAAAACATCTTGAAGCCCAGTGTTCTGAAAAGAAACAAAACACACACAGGCATTTCCAACGAGAGGCAGTGCAGGTGGCCAGTGTCTGCTAGAGATGTTCGACCTCTTAGGTGAGGACACAGGCAGACGGACAGACTGCAGAGACAGCTTTGGCCACCATCATACTGGTAGGACTTTAGCCCGGTGACAACCAACCCTGGTGATAACGTGAGCAGGCAGAGGCCCCAGGTAGTCCCCTGGAGGGAAGAGCAAATGGACGCTTCTCTCCGGCAGAACAAGGTGCAGGATACATCAAGGCGCCAAAGGTGCATCCCTTCCCTAGCAGTGCTGGTCCTTAGAGGAGATCCCACCAAAGTTCTTGCACAATTTTCAAAGATAATTTTTCTTCAGTAACATGAAATCAAAATAATCAATATGTCATCAAAGGATTTTCACAAGTGACCTGCCGTGGGCCAGAAAAATACATACATAAATACACACATATGCACTTAAATATATATACACATACATACAGGAAAAGAGACAGACTGAAACACAGAAATGCAGGGGGACACAGAGAAACAGAGAGAGAGACAAGACAGAGAGAGAGGCACTGAGAGACAGAGACAGAGAGAAGGAACACTGAAGCTGGTAATGAGTGGAACTCACGCACATTTTTACAAGTCAGTCTACATGTCAGAACCTGGTCCCAAAGTCCATCCACCTTCCAGGGGAGGGTGTGGGGATCACACAATGGCGTGGGAACAGAAGGCAAAAAATAGGAAACCATTGTGGGGCAGCCCACCACAGAGGCCGAGATGAGACACTGGACCTGTATGTCAATATGACAGAATGACCTAGGTGGCTGTATGCCAGAGTGGACGATGTCAGGGTTGTATTTAATTTCAGTCTCAAGACTGGGAGCTGGGAAGCATGTAGCAAGGAAAGTGACTTTCTCCAGACCCCAGGGCAGACCCCGGCCGGTGTGGCATGTTCTCTGCGCTCCGCCAGCCCTCTGTGGGGTCCTTCCTTTGCTGAGTCTGTGCACAAGCTCCCTGTGATGCCAGCCCGTGGGGGTGACAGATGCAGTAGGTGTTTCTAGGTCTAGAGACAGGATGGCTTCTCTAGGAAGCAGGGGCCAGAATGATCCCCACTCTGCCAATGGGGTTTTGGGGAGACCCTGAGAGGCACGTGGCTTGTCCAGGGTGACAGCACTGCTGAGTGGGGGGAGCCAGGTCTGACCCTAGGTGTCTTCAGAGCTGCGGCACTGGCTGCATCCAGGCCTCCCCAGGGCTATGGGGGAGGCTGAGTTGGAATCACTGTGTGTGAACATGGCAAGAAGTGAGAAATGAGAGATCGGCAGCCCAGAAAGGCCCTTGGGGAGCTTTGTGTCAGGAGGAAGCTTGGATAAGTGGACCCCAGTAAGTGACCTAACTTCCCTGGCAATAGAGCCCAACAGAACTTGGAACTGAAGTCACCAGGCACCCACTCTGTACAGAAGTCCCTACTCAGCTCACCTGGTTGGAGACAGAGGCATGTTCTGCTGCATCCCATTATCCCGAGGCCACAGCTCCCGGAAAGCCCGCAGCGAGGGGCTGTACCAACGCTACCGGCGCTTGGTCAGGTCTCACTCAAGGCTCCTCTGGCCTTTTGGCGAGAGACAAAGGTAAAACAGGGAGGCCCAGGGCAGGCCCGCCCAGGCCGGGCCACCACTCAGATCCCACCCAGGTAGAACCATGGCCCTTTCCTGGCTGGTGGAGATGGAGCAGTCATGTTGGGGATGGGTTTCTGCCTCAAGCAAGAGCAGGTCAGAGGCCTAGGGGGCCGGTCACATCCCCAGCCCAGGTCAAAGCTGGCTGGCTGGGATGTGGAGAGCCGGGGAACGGTCCTGCTGCCCGAGGTGGAGCCCATGCACTCTGGGTATGTCTTTTCCCTCCTGGGTGTCTGAGCTGAACAAGGTCCCAGTCTGACCTGGCAGCAGAGGGTCGAGTGGACAGAATCAGGAGTGTTCCTGGCCGGGCAGGGCTCTGAGACTTCCAGGCCGAGTCAGCTGCTGGTCACTGTCATTGCAGAGCCAGATACCACATACTGAACAGAAGCTGATGAATAAGAACACCAACGCCCCCTCCCCAATTGAAGGGCTGGTGTGCCACTATTCTGAGGGCCAGTGCAGGCTCCAGGTGGGTCTGGATATGGAGGGGTACCCACCACCATGGCCCAGAAATCAGTGGGGCAGGCCTCCGACCCAGACATCACCCAGGGCTCTCCCCAGGGCCCTGCCCGGGGCTGACGGGTAGCTCAGCACACCCGGCTCTGACCTGGAGCACCGTGCCCACCTCACTGCAAGTCAGGTGGAGGACCAGGGGCCGCCGAAGTGGAGCCCGAAGGTCAGAAAGGCAGGGGTGTTACATGTGTGTAGGTGAGGGAGGGGCAATGGCTGGGCCACACAGGGAGGTGTCCCCAGAGGCTACTGTTGGGACCAGAGCAAAGAATGGCCTCAGACCACCTGTCTGGAAAAATTCAGTCACAGAACACATCCTGTAGGCACTTTCTGGGTGGGAGCTGTCTGGAAAGCTCTGGGAAGGTTTCTGTCCTTGAAGAGGCACATTGAAAGGGAGGCAGGTGGGTCAATATTTCCTCTCTCACAGCATGAGCACTTCCACAAGACTTAAAACTCTCTCCACATCCAATAGTTACACAGGAGGCAGGGGCAGAGGAAGATGTCAGAGACCAAAAAGGATGATCTGGATCCAGCAGGAGACCCCGAGCTCCCTCCTGCATCTCCTGCAGCTCCTCCTGAACCTGCATCTGCAGCTGGACTGCTGGGCAATGGAGAACCAGTTCAGGCATCACCACCCCCTGGGGCAGAGCCCCCTCTGCACCCACCCACACCTTCTTCTCCAAAATGTTCTCCAAAATCCCACCGTCAGTCCCCTCCCGCTCCCAAACTTGACTTCCCTTCCGCTGGAGATGTTTTTGTTTGGTTTTCTTTAGTTTCCTTTGTTTGTTTCTCATCATTTATGGCATCCTTTATTTTTCTTTTTATAGTTTCATGTAATAAAATATAGACATTTCCTCTTTTAAATTGTGCAATTCAGGAGCATTAGGGGCATTCACAATGTTGTGCGACCTTCACTACCATCTAGTTTCACACTATTTCTTTCCTCAAAGTGAAACCATGGATCCAGAGCGTGCACTTCCTTCCCTCCTCACCCAGCCCCTGACAACCCCAAGTCCTCTTTCTCTCTGCATGTCTTTACCTCTCCTGGGTGTTCCCTGTCAATGAAACTTTAAAAAAGGTGTTTTTTTTGTCCCTGCCCACATGTTTTAAGCTGGGGCTGGTGATTTTTTTTTTGTTTTCACTTGAAACAGCATTTTTATTATTTTAAGGGTATATCCAGGGGGATTAAAGATGTGATGTACAAAATGAAGCCCTTTTAGTAACTCTGTGCATAATCTCAGGGTAGACACTGCTGTTCCCCCTGAGACACCACAGCCAGAAGACATAAGGGAGATGCTTAGCTCTTCCTGTGGCAAAAACAAAACCAAACAAATAAAAAAAATTAGCAAAAGCCCAGAAAAACAGCTGGAAAGACAAACCACAACCTGGAAAAAGCATTCTTCATAACCCAAGGTTGGCGAAGGGTTTCCCACCCCTGTAGTCCAAAAACCTTTCAAAACCCAGTGTTCTAAACAGAAATAGAACAGAAATGGGCAGTTCCAATGAGAGGCAATGCAGGTGGCCAGTTTGTGTTAGGCTTGACCTCTCAGGTGAGAACTCAGGCAGACGGAAACACTGCAGAGACAGCACCAGTCACCATCACACTGGCGGGTCTTTAGTCAGGTGACAACCAGCCCTGGCGACAATGTAAGCAGGCAGAGGCTCCAGCAGATCCCCTGGAGGGAAGAGTGAAGGGACGCTCCTCTTCAGGAGAACAGGGTGCAGGACGCATCAAAGGGCCACAGATGCATCTCTTCCCCAGAACTTCTGATCCTTACAGTTCATCCCACTAAAATCCTTACACACCTATTCAAAGATGCCTTTTCAAGGGTGTTCATCACAGCACTGGTTGAAACAGTCGGAATTAAGGGAACACTAATGTTGATGGAGAGGGGATGGGGTCCATTTGTTCTGGTTGATGTGAATGAATGAATGCTGTGCAGTTGGAAAAGTGGGTGCCTGGTCTCATTCCAATGTCAAGGGAGGCCTCAGGGTGGAAGTATGCAGACCCACTGTCTGCATCCAGGGTCCCATCTGCACTACCACATATGTGTGAAATAAATATAGATGTAAATTGATCTGATTGTGATTGTGTGAGAGGCAGAGATGGAAAGAGACATACTGAGAGACACAGAGACTGAGACATAAGCAACAAATCATTCATGACAGTCACCTCTGTGGGTTGGAATCACAAATCTATTCTCTTTTAGGCAATATTTCAATTTTTTGTAATGTGTCTGTATTACTCTACTAATTCTAAAAGGATTAAAATCCTATGTTAATGTGACCCATTCATTACTCATCTATGGAGTAATTAAAGTACACTAATCCTGTTTTTAAAAGAATTTAAAGCCTTCTCAGGACTCAGTTCCATGTCAGCTCCGTGGCAGCAGAGGTTCTCCAGGAGGTCGTGTCTTTTCTGAATCAGCGTCCAATAGAGGTGAGGAAGAAGTATCAAACTTGGGCACTGAAGACTATAATAGATGAGAGATTCTTTTGAGAGAAATTAAGACCTACATTCACAGAAAATAATCCCATATTCATGGAGCAGAAGGCTTCATTCTACTAAGATGACAATAGTCCACAAATAGATCTAAGGATTCAACGAATGCCTACCCAAATCCCAGGTTTAGTTTTGCAGGAACTGACAATCAATCTAAAATTCACGTGGAAAATCCAGGGGCTCAGAATACATGAGTGAATCTTGAAAAAGAACAAAGTTCGAGGAATGGAAAGTCAGATGGAACCCACGGTTAATACAAAACCAATTTAAGCTGAAGATACCTGAGATTCAATAGATGTAGAAGAAAACCTGTCATGGAAGCCAATTCTCTCCTCTCCCTTTGCCCTATTAAGTTAGGTTGATAAAAAGCCTTTAACTTTCACCATTTAACATGGTAGTTACTTTTCTGGTTGGCTCCTGTATGTGTATAAATAAACCTTTTCTCTCGTTCATCTCCTTTTTACTTCTGTGGGCCCTTTGGGAGGGATTCTGAATGATGGGGACCTGCTCTTTTTCACCTTCTTTAGTGACATCTTTTGTCCATGGTGAAGTGCTTAAAAAAAGAAAAGACTCATTGGTTTTGGGTCGGATTTGGAACATGTATACCTTTGGAGACCCCCTGGAGGAACAAGGGGGTTCAATACTGCTGGGAGAATTTACTGGTTGTCTTGCCCAAATGCCTAACAAGACACTATTTGCAAGGTTTTTTGTTTTTTTTTTTAAAGATACTTACCCTAAAACAAAAACCCTAACTCAACCTCTTGGATGATCAAATAGAAGAAATGAGAATCATATCTGGCCTAAGAATACTTCCTTAACAAAACAGAAGGACAGAATCAGATTCAGAGCAAAAATTAAAATCCATTTATACCATCAACCCTTCCACTCTTTGGACACTTTCCTCATGTAATCTGCCAGATGGCTTCCTGGAGAAGGCCCTTTGCCCGGAACTCGTGCTCATTTTCAGAGCTCGGCCAAGCGGGAAGTTGGTCCCCAGGGCCTGAGAGGGTCTATTTGTGAAATCTTCTCTGCTGAGACCCACCGGACTGAAGGGAACTGTGTGCTCTGAGGGAGAGAGAGCACACTGAGCCTCTGTGGAGGCATCTCTGAGATCACCCCAAAGGCACACAGCTCTAACTTTGGACACGGGGATTTTTGATTGGCATCTTATTTTGAAATCTCCTCCTGGATAGAAAGAGGCAGATTGAAGATGTTGCAATTGGATGGGCACGTCAGCCTCTCGAAATTGTCGATGAGGAAGACACGCAATTCTCTGCAGAAATAGGAACACCCATCCCTGCTCTGCTGACTTCATCTACAGAGAAACAGAGACGTGGCTCTAGGGGGAATTCAACACCCACCAACTCTTCTTACCAACGTTAACGTCCCCACTTTATTCTCCTGTCAGGTCTCTGCACAAAAACTGTGACTCAGCCCCAAATATCACATACCCATCACCCTGAACCACTGTGTCTGTGTGCAACTTGAGCATTAATGCCTGTGACCTTTACTGTCAAATCGTGTCCCCCTTTCAGCCTGTCTCCCGCCATCATCCCAGCCCAACCTCGGTGTCTCTCTCCAGGTCAGCAGCACTCTTCCCATTGGCTTCCCATCAGCTTACCTTGCCCTGCTTCCATTGTTTATTCCCTATATGTTACCCACAACAGTCTTATTAAAGTATGAATCAGATCAAGTTTTTCCACTTTGCAAAATACTCTCGTGATCTTCCATTGTATTCAGAAGGATATCCAGAGTCCCTACCAAGGCCCTGTGTGATCTGGTCCCTCACCTGTCTCTGAAGCCTCGGTTCTCACCGTTCTGCTCCAGCCCATCTTCACCACCCCGATGATCCCCACCAGGACAGCTGTGTTTGTAACTCCAGGTCTTGTACTTACACTTCTCCTGGCCTGGGAGGATTTTCTTGTCTTTTACCTACGTGGCTTATACTTTTGCTTCATTCAGGACATTGTTCAAATTATTTGACCCTCAGAGAGGACTTATCTGACCACATTATTTAAAATAGCACACACATATTTCCTATTCAATCATTTTCTCTCCTAATATGCTTTATCTTTCTTTGTGGCAATTATTAGTACCTGGCAGTACATCATATATTTATTTGCTTACTTGTTTATTGTCTATTTTTCTTACTCTACCTATATTCATGGAAGCACAAATAACTGTTTTAACCAGTAACTTTCAAACTGCCTTTAAATGAATTCTTTCATAAAATGAGAATTTCAGTGGCTTCCACGTGTTGCTTAGGGGAAAAAAGAGAAAGGATTCAGGTTGAACTAGGTTATTAAGGACCTGGGAGTTGGTTATTTATTTCATACATAGTAGTTTGTATCTGTTAATCCCAAACTCCTAATCTAGCAAAAGACCGAGCTGATTACTATTATTAAAAGACTTTTTTTTTTCTTTTTAAACTTGGGTTGTTTGAGATCTCTTTTCTTCTTTGTTCTTTTTCTTTTTTTTAAAGATTTTTTCTTATTTGATTTTACATTGAGGTACTGCGAATTGAACTCAGCACGTACTCTACCCCTTGAACTATACCATCCCCTCCAAAGACAATTATTTTTATACTTTGACAATACCATATTGAATTAAGATTTTTTGTTCCATTTTCCCTTCATAGAGTTTATAACTGAGGGAGAGAGTCAGAGGAAGCCCTGGGCCATCCATTCCTTCTCAGCGGGTTACTACACAGAAGAGGAGCTTGGCTGTCACCAGGCCCAGCTCACCTTTCTGCTCTGAGGGCCGACTCAGGCCACTTCTCTAAACAGAGGCGTGTTAGAAGCAGCAGAAAGCCAACTAGTGAGCAGCAATGACAAAACTGACCCACCTGCAGTTGGACATAATCTGCTCTGAAATGAACATCTTAAAACTCTTTTTCCTATTAGTGGATGGTTTTCAAAAATATTCCCAAGGAGATGAATCTCACTCTATTTTTCTGGATTTTTTGGGCCTTCTATGACTTTAACTGCAGGCTTGATTGTCTGCAGAACGTCTTCAGGGAAGCCAGGCAGAAAACATGAACAGATCCTGCAGGCCACGGCTGAGGCCTCCGGTCAAAGCATCCTTTTTGTGCAGAGCTTACGTTCATGGGACCATTTTCATGACTGCTGTAATTAGTTCTCATCCAACTGTCCCACTGAAAATGTTTCTAGATGGAAGGTGGTCTGACACAGGTGAGCAGTGGGGATGTGGCGTGCAGATGGCAGACAGACTGGAAGGAGAGAAGGGAAATGTTTCCTCAGGCTTCAGTTTGGAAGACTTATGATATTTATATGAACATTAAACTGGGTCAGGCTGAAGCGCCGTTTGCTCTAAGATGGGGTGATGTACGCATATCCCTACAACTTCTAAAAAATATGTTGAAGCTGGATGTGACAGCCTTGGGGACACACAGCTTAGAGTGACACCTTCGTTCCAAGATGCCTATGATCTCAGGCTCACAAAGAGGAAAGGAATACACATATTTTGCCTGTGTAGTTCTATGTGAAATTATTTTGACCCTTGCTGGATGGTGTAAGATCAGAAATCATGTAGTCTTTCTTGCATCGCAAAGACAACAATCCTTGATTAGTCAGCAGACTGTTTCCAATGGCCCAGGGTCTGCGCCAGACATTAGCTGTCTAGACAAATACCACACAGCCCCCTAACCCTCAAGGAGATCACAGTGTGTCACGGAAGAGACAAATTTAAATAGATTTTCAAAACAATGTGGTAAGAGTCACTTGGCATCATGAATATTGTATGTTCAGAGGGGCTCTTGCACTGCCTGGGGAAGGGTTCTAGAAGGTAGGGAAGGTGTCAGAGAGGAAATGCTTTCTGCACTGACATCTGAAGGATTCCAGCAAATCTCTAGACCAGGAGAGTGCGTGCTGGGCACGGGATTCTCGCCAGCTTGCGTGTCTCGTGCAGAGGTCTGGTCGTGTCTAAGAGCACTTTGCACTTAGGGAAGGAAGGTCAGTGAGGTTAAAGGCTGTGAGGAACTAATGGAAGCTGAGGCTGAAAAAAACAGCAACTAGCTGATGAGAAGGTGTAACTTTAAATCAGGGAGCGTGGACTTCCTCACATACGCAGCGGGGAATTCTTTGGGGTTTTAAGGAGGAAAGTGACACAGATTAGTCATTAAAAGTGAGCAAAGTGGATTGTTCACTCTAAAGAACAGCATTGGGGAGACTAGCAAGGGGTGTGAGTTAATGTAGTGGGGAGCGAGGGGCAGGGACTTAGCTCGGGGACATTAAGGAATAGAATTGTAATACTGACGGGAGTGAGGGAGTGGAAAAGTAAAGGAAAACTCCCAGATGTATGGCAAGGAAAACAGATGGGATAGTGATGCCATTGTTTGAAGAAGTAAACCTAGTTCTGAGCAAGTGTAAATTCAAACATACAGAGCTTGAGATTTTTATGGGCTAATCAAGTGGGAATGTCTACTTTTCAATTACAAGTATATTTCTGGGACTGAAATTAGATGTCCATGCTAGAAAACATTTGACAGTTAATCAGTGGACAGAGAGCAGTTGAAGCCACAGGAATAAATGACACCCACTGACAGTTTATCAAAGAGAAGGGAAGGAGGGCACTTCTGGTTCAGAAAATATGGCAGACCAGAAACTTGAAGACCCACTCACTGAAGACACATAAAAACGTAGGACACAATGCCGCCAATCTTTTCTTTTTTTTTCTTTTTTTTTTTTACAGGCACATTTATTGTGGTATGATTCCTTTACAGTAAATTACACATATTTCACATGTACTATTTGATGAATTTGATAGATGTCTACATCCAGAAACCATCACCACAATCAAGATATCTATCATTCCCATCACTCCACAAGAGGGACACTTTTTGAATTCCTGTATTTATCCCTTCCCATCCCCTTCTCTCCCTGGTAACCATAAGTTTGTTTCTCTATGTCTGTGGGTCTGTTTCTCTTTTGTAGTTAAGTTCATTTATGTCTTTTTTTAGATTCCACATATAAGTGATATTATATGGCATTTTTCACTTTTTCTGGCTTACTTCACTTAGAATGACTATCTTTATGTCCATCCATGTTGCTCCAAATGGCATTATTTTGTTCTTTTTAATAGCTGAGTAGTATTCCTTTGTATAAATATACTACTACTTCTTTATCCAGTCAGCTGTCGATGGACACTTGGGTTGTTGCCATGTACTGGTTATTATAAATAGTGCTGCTGTGAGCATTGAGGTGCATGTGACTTTTTGAATTAGAGTTTTCTCTTGACATATGCCTGGGAGTGGGAAGGCTGGATCATGAGTTAAGTCCATTTTCAGTTTTTAAAGCAACCACCACACTGTCCTCTCTAGTGACAATGCAGCCCGTTTAATTAAAGCAGAGCCATGCTCAGAAAGTAACGTGTATTTCTAGGGGCCAGACATGAAGTGCAGTGAGTGTGGCCTGTTGAAGAATCAGAGGGCAGTCTGGCAGGGCTGGAGGAGAGTGACAGGGAGAGTGTGGTACAGGCAGCATTCAGACCACGTGGGGACCTGATAGGCTAGGATAAGGAGCCTGGACTTCCAGTCATCCCTTGGTAACCATGGGGCACTGGTTCCAGGACTCCCCCCAGACGTCAACATCCATGGATACTGACACCTCTTGTATAAAATGGCATAGGATTTGCATGGAACTTATGTGCACCCTCCCATGTACATTTTCTATATATATATACAAACTTTTGTTTTATGGAGTTATAGTCATTTTACAATGTTGCATCAAATTCCAGTGTAGAGCAAAGTTTTTCAGTTATACATGAATATTCACGTATATTCATTGTCATATTCTCTTTTGCTGTGTCCTCCTGTGTACTTTAAATCATCTCTAGATTATTCATGGTATCTAATACAACATGAATTCTATGTAAGTAGTTGCCAGTGTATGGCAAATTCAAGTGTTGCTTTTTGAAACTTTCTGTTTTTTCCCGAACATTTTCAATCCACAGTTAGTTGAATCTGCTGGATAGGGAGCCCCTAGATATGGAGAACCCCCAAGCTCTTCCTTTCTACCTAAATTTCCACTGCAAGCACTGAAGGGTTCCAAATATATAAGAGCGCAATCTACCTGCTATAAACGCTGAAGAACTCCTTCAGCGTATGTAGAGCAGGAGAGAAGGTTTAGGGCCAACTAGTGGGAAAGGAGGGCTTGCCTGGAGAGGAAGGAGGAAGGACCGCAGTGGAAGCCAGCTTGTACCCTGACCGGAGCTAGTTGATAGCAGTGAGGGACGCCGAGGAACTGGGGACACGTCACTTGGGCGATCATGGCCGCCAGGTGCAGGGTTCACATAGCTGGGACCCAGTTTGCAAGATCAAAATAACAAGGGGGGAGAGGGCCTGCCTCAGTCCCGGGATCCTGACAATGGCCACAGCGCCGTGACCCCAGCTAATGCGGCTCCCCTAGTAAGCCAGAAAAAGGAAACTCTGAGCCAAGATATTGCAGATTCCACCTCAGCCACACGGATAACTAGATCTCTAAGCTGACAAAATGTAACCACCAGAAACAGGAATCTTTCCTTTTCTCTTCCTTTGGACCTTTGGACAGGGAGCCACATATCTCTGACGGGAACCATCTTTAATCCTATAGAGAGCTCACTTATTCAGGAATAAGCATAGATAAAAAGAGTGGGGTGATGGTTTAAAGTGGAAGTCAAAGCGGAAGCCCAACTGAGAAATGGTGAAAACATGCATGTCATTGAATCTGAGTTATGGCGAAAAGATGGAGGAAGGTTAAGGAAATCTTTATTCACCAGACATGACTAGGCAGTCATAAAAAGACAGCACTTTAAATCAATAAAACATTTTTTTGTTGATGAAAAAAAAATGCCATATTTTAAAACATGTCTTGGGCCATCAATAACATGCTGAGATTTGTTGAGGAGGAGAACATAAAGCTGCATATAGACATGTAAGGGTTCCAAGTCCACTGCTCAAAAAAACTTAGCTAATCATGTGTCCAGTTGATTTGAAAATCCCTATAAGTAAATAACTCAAAAGTGGGAAAGACATGGGATTAAATAGTGGTAGTGAGCAATGAAATCTAAGAAGTTTATACCTATAATTTCATTGTTAATGTAACAAACTGAAAGCAACTGTCTAAGAAATAGTAACTGGAGGACAAACACACACACACACAAACACACACACACACAATCTGGAACAGCAGAGAGGAAAAATATGCTAAATTTATCATTATTGAGGAACAGGATCTAATAGATCATTTCATTTTTGAGACTGTTATAGAAATACTGGTCCAATTACATATAAAGTTATGAAATTAGAGATGATTTATAAAAATTTAGAGAGAATTTTCATTAAAAGGCAATATAGCTTCCAAATCATTGAAGAGAAAATTAACAATAAAAAAGTAATCAATCCAGCTAATATGGAGTAACAGAGACAATATATACCATCCTAAAATAAACCACAAATTGGATACAATATATGAAGCAATGATTTTTAACCCACGTGAAAAATATCCTCCACTAGGACCCTGTCCTGACACCTCCATAATAAGGCTGCTAGGCCTCCTACTGACATCACCAAGAATGTCCACCAGGAGGCGACATTTCCTTCCTCTGCTCCTACTGCAGAGCCAGTCCTGCGCAGTCCTTTTCCAGGTTTTGTCAGGCAGCTCCCAGAAGTGCTCTTCTGGGCCTTGGTCCCTTTTAGCCACCAGCAAAGGGATAAAGGATGAGTAGTAAGCCTCCTTACTCATCCAAGACCTAGGAAACTATCTGATTTCTGAGCAGCCCTTCACTCATGTCTGCTGTCTGGTACTCCCCACCCGGCTTCCCGAGTCCCCAGCTTGGGCAGTCTGCACGCTGGCCACAGCCCATCAGAATCTGTACCCCCGCCAAGAGGCCATGCGTGATCATGAGCAGGGCTCCAGGACTCTGGAACAGCGTGGCTTGGACTGCGTCATGGCCCTGGGCTCGTGAGCTCCATGCCCTTGGTTGAGTCATTTAACATCTCTAAGCTACAGTTTCCTCATCAGTAAAATGAAGACATAATCAATATGGAAAAAAAATCAGAATCTGGTGGGGAGTAAATTTCTGGTGATTGAATATTATTTTAATTTTGAATTATACAGCAAAGGACATCACACAATTTTTACTACTTCAGAATTCTAAAGGACAGCTTCTACTGTTAAAACTAATGCATGCACGTACACACAAACACATGTGCAGACACACTGGCTCTGCTTCACATACATCCCCACGCTCACACACACATGGACTCATGTACCACACAAGCACATACCATACAAACAACCACACACGTCCTCAGGCTCAAACACACACATAACATACACACAACCACATACATCCCCAGGCGCGAGCGCACACACACACACACAGTCATGTACCACACACATCCCCAGGTGCGCGCGTGCACACACACACGTCATACACACCTTTGGCGTTATTCTAAATCAATTTACAATTGAGGGTCTCAGTGTCCATTGTTTTATCCGCTCAGAAGATCCTGACTTTGGAGCGTGAAGCAGAAGCCCCTCCTCTCTGGAGATGGTCTTTGCCACTTACAGTCTCAGCAGAGGCAACATAACTGCTCTGAACCTTTGGAAGTGCAGGGCCAGAGCATACCTGGGAGCTCACATCCTATTTATCTAAACGTTTTAAGTGCAGTAGGTTCTAAATTCCTGCCTTTACAAATATACATTCATTATAAGGGGGAAGGCCAGGTTCAAATTTAGAATTCCCAGACTCAGGAGAGTCCTGCAAAGAAAGTGAGTGTGTGGGGAGAGCTGATTCCAAGTCTTTGATCACTAGCCTGACCCTTTTCTTCCAAATGCTGGGTCCATCCCTTGTCACAAGGGGCCTTGGATGTGCAAAGGGGGACACTCAGAATTCACGTCTGTGCTCGGCATATACCCTCCATGCAAACAGCTGCCCTTTGGCCTCTCTATGAGTCCTGGGAATCTGAAATCTGGGGAGAGCCTGTGCATGACCTAGAAATGGGTCAGGGGCTGCAGAGGCAAGGCATTCGGGGTCCTGGGTTTCCAGAGCACGGGATGGAGCCAATGACTGTGTCCCCTTGGCCCTGCTGACTCCACCCCATGGAGGGCGTGGCCAGAGGAAGTGTCAGGGCCAGGGGGACCTTCTGTAGTGCAGGACCCAGGGCAGCAGGCCCCCTTGCCGGGGACTAAGGGCAGAATCCCTAAGGAAAGGCCTGAGGAGACTGTAAGGTATCTTCATTCCCATTAATTAAAAAAACAAAAGCTCACCACAGATGTGAGTGGGAAGGGTTTTGTTATAACAAGGGAGGGCACTTGCCAATTTCTGGCCTTAGAGGGCTGGTGGGTTTGCCAGGTTGATGACGAACTGAGAGGCCGTTAGCCTCCCCTGGGTCTAAACACCGCCTGAATTCCTCCAGGTGACACTGAATTGCAGTGAGACATGGAACCCTCTCAAGTTGTTAAAATATTCATGGTGAGCCATGCAACTCTCTCCTCATTCTTGGCTATGAAAACAGGATAAACACAGGCGGGAAACTCATCTGCCTGTTGGTTGGTTCACTGTCCATCTGGTGCCCCTTCTTGTAGGAGCCTTTATCATATCACCCAGGGCTGACCCGGCTCAGGATTACAGCTGATTTTCCGCAGGTGGCATCACTTGCTGGTGACACGAAGGAGGCATGTAAGCCACCTCCCAAACACTGAGGCTCCTCCTGGGAGGAGCCTGCAGGCCCCCAGTCCAGCCTCTGCACAATGATGCTCCTTAGTGCCACTCCCTGCTTGCTGTCCTGGCCTCTAGCTCTGGACAGAACCTCACTGGGTTGTCGATAAATGTCACCCATGCACCACGTCTAAGCTTGGGGTCCAGATGTGACCATGGTTCTTATTTTCTTCCCATCGATGGATTGTTTGATCTTCGTGTAATCATGTTGGCAGGAAGGCCAGTACCACCCTCTTGAGGCCTCCCCAAGCTGCCTCTGCCTATAACTGTCCTAGCACCCCAGGGGATCGGTTCTGAATCCTGGCAATCAGACACGAGGATGAGAGCTGGAGAGACAGGAATCCACTCCTGCTGTGGTTTCTGCTGAGGCTCGATGTGGCCATAGAAATGGATCCCACAGGCCCTGACGTCAATTGACTCGCTGCAGAGATGCTCCCTCACTGCCCCATTCACCACACAGACCGAGGGCTTTCTGCTTGTTCCAAAAGGCCCCACCCTGGAGGGGGCACTGGGTCCAGTGGAGTGTCCAGCCTGGTTCCCCGCCAGCCCTTAGGGCCTTGGTGGGGACAGGAACATCAAGTACCCTCCCCTTAGGGGCCCGTGTGTCCATTCCAGCCAACAGGCTGGGGTCATAAGCACTTTAACTCACCTGAGGTTGTTTTCCTCACTTCAGGGGCAGTGAGGAATGGGCTTCTTCACACCCCAAGTGCCCCAGGTCTGGATTCAGACAGCCTGGCTCTCCCCCCAGTCCTGCAGTTCCCGGCCACACCTGCTGCTGGTCACAGTCTGTGCTGTGTTCTCTTCCAGGACAAGGGGTGAACTCTGACCCCCACCACGCCCCCACCAGTGGTGGCAGAGGCGGCGGACAGGCAGGTGAGCTGGGGCCTGAGACCGTCCCCTGAAATCAGTGCCCCAGAGGCCGCTGGTGACTAGAGGGACCACGGGGCAGAAGGCAGCATGGGAAGGGAGGAGGAGGAAGGTTCAGGACAAGGAGATGAAAGGGGGAACGGATAGCATTGTGAAGACCTCGACCATGAAAGGGAAGAGAAAAGACAGTGACAGCTGGAGCGGTGTTGGCGTTAAAAGCTGCGGGCGTTTTTATTTAATTTTATTAATTACCATTATATATAGTGACAGATTTCTTATTTTATTAAAGATTATGTGCCATGTCATATAACAGAATATAGTATGTTATTATTTATTAAATAATACATAATAGTAGATATACTAGCATATTATGTTCTTTTTATTTATTAGCAGATAGTATATAATATATATGTAGGTGTTTATATACATAATATATAATTCATGCATCTATATAATATATAACACATAACACATAATGTAAGATTATGATTAATATATTTTATAACAAGATTACATAACAATAACGATGTAATATTACCCATTGTATGTCTTGGTTCATGACACATTCTCACCTTAGGTGCCTGTCAGAGGTATTTATGTATTAAAATTAATATTATAAGAAACAGTTGTGAACGTATCACCCAGCATCAGAACAGGACTATTGACAGTGACATACTGTCTCCTCTTTCCCTATCCTGCTCTTGGCCTCTTCTCACAGGAAGTAACCAGCATCCTGAATCCTGGCTTACCCTTGTCTTGTTTTACTTTCACACACACAATATTTAAGATCAGTTAAAACAAATGAGCTGCAGGTACATGCAGCGAAGTGGATGAATCATACACTCAATGTTAAATGAATAAAGTAAGCCCTAGAAGGTAGCCTATAGTGTGCTATGCTTTTAACTGTGTATATATATGTCAACTAAACTCACCAAATTATGAACAACTACAGCTAGAGTCCAGGTGGGTGAGGGACAGAGAAAAGGTGAGGTGAGCAGATTTGCTGCAGGTGAGGGAGTTCCTTTCCAGTAACATGCCATTCCCTCTGAAGCAGGAGGCAAGGCTATCTCCTGGGAGTCAGGGAAGAGACAGAGGGAAGGTTAGAGGTGTGCAGAGAGCAGAGAATGTTGACACAACTGAGTGATAAGTGGTGAAATGTGCTCACTAGAGAAACCCTGGAGGATTACCTGGCAGAGGCAACATGGTGGGCATTGATTTGTAGTCTTAGAAATCTGTGCTGGGAGAACCTTCTGCTTGCAGGCTCAGAACAAATAGAGCTGGGTGAACGGAGATGGAAGTCGTCCTGTTGAGGAACTGAAAAGATCAAAGCTCAAGGGGGTTTTGTCTGTCATAAGGAGAGTGCTGACTGTGGATGCAGAGCTAGAAGGTGGGGAAGTGGAAGTAAGAGGAACGTGGACAGGCAGGAAAGCAGAGGAGTCAGTGCATGATGCCCCAGTGAGGGTGAAGGAGGGCCAGGGAGGCCAGTGGTGAAGTAGCTGGATGGCTAGAGGTGGGCACTTAAAGGAGAGATCATGGACCTGGGGTGGAGACAGGCCTGGGTATGAGCCCATGGGTAGGGTGAATGGGGGGTGGCTGGCTCAGGCTGATGGAGAAGAAGACCCTAAAATGACCATACTGGGTTGTGGAGGGAGAATCAGCTTTGACGTCTTGATGGTAGGAGGCGAGGCAATACAGAGGTGGTGGTCCAGGTGCTCCTGACTGAGGAAGATGAGCAGGGAGGACAGGGTGGCAGGCACTGCTAGGAAAGGATCTGGGTTTTCCAGGTGCTCCCAAGAGAGGAGAAGCAATGATCTGAAGGTGGAAAGTGAGCACAAGGAGGTCAACCCAGGTTCCTGATCAAACGGGGGTTGTGAGGGGGCAAAGCGTCAACTCCAGAGATGGTTGCCCAGGAATCAGGGACCACGGGTGAAATGACGGGACACTCAGAGAAGAGAGGGAGAAGAGTCTTCTGGGTGTAGGGGGAAGAGTGGCCCCAGGACAAAGGAGCACATAGGCACAGTGATGAGGATGGACTGGCTCCATGGTGACACTGGCGGGATGGCTGGATCTTTGTCCTGAGGGCTTAGGTTGGGGGGCTACTGGCCTCATGAGGACTCCCCTCTCAGAAGTCTGGACAGAGGCTCCCGCTCCTGAGAGCTGCGTGGCCACCAATGTTCCCGGAGTAGCTCTGCCTCCATCATCTCCTATCAGACTTTCCTGCCCAGACCCCAACTGCCAGTGAGGGAGCCTGGACCTCGCAGCTGTTTCCCATGGAGGGACACAGGCTCCTTGGAGAAGCAGGCTGATCTTAGTTTGCTCCGTAACCCAGGGCCTAGCAAAGCGCCAGCCCATGAGTGGGCCATAAAGGGGCTTGGATACTTACTAAATTAACCCAAAGCAGTAGAATATCAGAGCTGGAGGAAATGACAACTGAGCTCACAGAGTTCACTGCCCACACCCCCATTCTACAGATGAGGAAATAGAGACCAAGCGGTGAAGCAAACTTTGCCAAGGACACACTGCTCTTAAATGCTGGCCTGTGTTGGGCATGCCAAGTGATGAGCTGCAGTGAAGGGGCTGAGAGGGGACTCTTCGGCCAGACAGCTTGGGTTCAAGTCCCAGCTCTGCCATTTATTAGCCGTGTGATTAATGAATGTCCTTACCTTTAAAGTGGAACTCACAGTGGTGCCAACTCATTGGATTGTCATGAACACAGCATTCCTGGAACAGCAGGACAGAGTTCTGTAAGGGTTTGCTAATACTTTGGTTACTATTATTATCACCAAGTAAACCCTGAAATGAAGAACAAAGGCAGCAAGAATTTTTATTTTAAAGGATTTTAAAATCCTCTGATGAATGTTTCATTTCATCTAATCAAGTCTGCATTTGACCCTTATTAACAACTACACAATGGATTACTTTTGAGGCAATCTTGCTTCATGTCTTTAATTCTCACTAACGACAGAGGCTATTAAACAGGCAGCAGTTTCTTTTCCAGGAAGAGGGACAAAAAGTTAAAAATAACTCAGTGCCTCTTGGTCCCCAGTGAGTTGGCTGTGACCTGTCAACCCAGCTTTGGGGAAGTGCCTGCTCCCTCTGGGCTCACTGCGCTGCCCCGCGGCCCCCAGGGGGCGCTGTACCCCCACACGAATCCAGTCTCTTGGTTCCTATCTTTGCTTCAGATCCCTCAAGGACTGCCCATGCCCCATGGCCCCATCTGCCCTGCCAGCCTCGCCTGCTGGACTCCAAGACACCATAGTGGGTCTCAACTATCCTCTATTCATACACCCGCCCCACTACTCTTCAATTTGTCCTTCAAGTGAGGGCTCCTGTGGCTCGCCACCCAGCAGGGGTCTCCCGTCCTCCACCTCGGGTATCTGCATCGTCCTGCACGGTGCCTCGGTAACCCGTGTGGAGACAGGAAGAATACAGAACAACAGGTGCTCAGAGGGGCTGCCTTTCCCACTACAGGGGCCCTGGAGAGATTTCTCCCAGCTGGTTATTCACAGGTGCTGAAGCTGTGGAATCTCGATCTCACCAATATAAAGGGCATCATCATTAATTACAAAATCAATCATTTCTTCAGGAGCAAAAGGAGAAAAGACTTTGTGTTCCCCGCCTCCAACTTTTTTCCTCCACCTTCAGAAGTTTCTCATCTATGGGCAAGGGTAGAAAGCAACACACAGAATATTATTTTTCAATTTTTTTCCCAATCTGAAGATTGCTTTCCCAGAACTGATGAAGGCTAAAATGGTTTGGCTTTCCTGAACTGAGGATTCAGAGGCGTGGGGTTGGGAGGGGAGATAACTCAGCAATATTGAACCTAACAGAGACATTAAAAGGTTCTATTCTAAACAGAAAGGAAGTAGGATGCTATAGAAACAGGAAAACCATAGCTGGAAATGCAATAACGAGTTACAAGAGAATAAACATGAAGATGTGAAAAAGAAAAAGGACATCAAAATAAAAAAAGGTGGGAATGGTAGAGGGGAGCAAGAAAATATAAATTTCTTTCTTTCTTTTCTTCTAAACTATTCTTAGGATGTGTTGGAGCCTACGTGATTATCAGTCTAAAGGAAATAGGTATAGTAATGGGTTGATATAGTTGAAAAATAAGGTAACCAGAAATCAAAAGCATACAATAGAGTCACAAAAAAAAAAAAAAAACCCAAAAGAAACAAACTCAAAATGGCTTAAAGAATTAAACATTAGACAGGACACTATAAACTTCTTACAAGAAAACATAGACAAAACATTATTTGACATATATCACAGCAATGTTTTCCTAGGGTAATCTACCCTAGCGACAGAATTGAAAGCCAAAATAAACAAATGAGACCTAATTAAACGTATAAGCTTTTGCACAGCAATAGAAACCATAAGCAAAACAAAAAGACAACCTATGGAATGGGAGGAAATATTCGCAAAAGATGAGACTGACCATGGCTTAATTTCTAGACTATATAAATAGTTCATACAACTTAATAAAAAAAATAAACAACCAAATCCAAAAATGGGCAGAACAACTAAACAAGCAATTCTCCAATGAAAACACACAAATTGTCAGTAGGCATATTAAAAAAATGCTCAATGTTGCTCAATTATGAGAGGGATGCAAAGCAAAACTAGAGTAAGTTATCATCTAACAGCAGTCAGAATGGCCAGTATTCAAAAATCCACAAACCATAAATGCTGGAGAGGATGTGGAGAAAAGGGAACCCTCCTACATTGTTGATGGGAATGCAGTTTGGTGCAGCCACTGTGGAAAACAGTTTGGAGATTCCTCAAAAGACAAAAAAAAAAAAAAAAAAAAAAAAAAAGACATCACTTGATCCAGCAATCCCACTCCTGGTCATATATCCAGAGGGAACCTTAATTCCAAAAGATACCTGCACCACAATGTTCACAGCAGCACTGTTTGCAATGGCCAAGACATAGAAGCAACATAAACATCCACTGACAGATGACTGGATAAAGATGTGGTATTTAGATATAACAGAATATTTCTCAGTCGTAACAAAGAAGGAAATAATGTCACTTACAGCAACATGGATGGACCTGGAGATTATCACAATAAGTGAAATAAGTCAGACAAAGACAAGTATCATATGATATCACTTATATGTGGAATTTTAAAAAATGATACAAATGAAATTATTTATCAAACAAAAACAGACTCACAGACTTAGAAAACAAACAGGAGTTTGGGATTAACAGATACAAATTACTATATGTAAAACAGACAAACAACAAGGATTCACCGTAGAACACAGGGAACAATATTCAGTATCTTGAAACCTATAATGGAAAAGAACCTGAAAAAGAATAGAATATGTATATGTACAACTGAATCACTATGCTGTATACCTGAAACTAACAAAACAGCTGTATATCTGAAACTCACATAACATTGTAAATCAACCACATTTCAATTAAAAAATAAAAAAGAATGATAAGTTCTAAATACCTTTATTCAAAGAAAATCTTCAACTCTTCCCTCTTACAAAAATTAAAATGGGAATCTTGAGCAGGACCAAATTATACTTGATGGGCAGTTACATGTCTTCTGCAGCATGTGGCCCATGCTACACACACATCGTGTTTTCCTACAGGAAAGAATGGCCCTGGCTGCACAGGGAGCGAGTCCTGCTGGGACAAGGCCTCTGTGGCAGTGGCCTCTTTGTCATGCTCCATCTCACCAGGAGGCCAGGATTTTCAGAGGGGAGGGGACATAGAGCTCATACACTTCAAATCAATATCCCGAGAAAAACTACGGGAACAGCAAATTCACCTGCAGTGTGGGAAACATGAGCAGGGCCCCTAAGCAGACCAACAAGCCCAAAGCAAGATGGCCCGATGTTCAGATCGGAACCAGAACAATGACCACCTGTCTCCAGTTAAATGACCACCACCTCACCTGCAATGAACTACTCATACTCAATGTCAGGGATGTTTCTGTTGAGACTTGGGAGATCAAAGAATTCCGACCAGAGAATTTGGACCTGGTTGATGTTGGGGCTCCTCCATTGGTAGAGGTGGCCCCAAGGGGGGAGCACCAGTACTGACTCCTCCATCTTCAGCAGGGTTTTCAGAAGGAAGGCAATGTGGATGCAGAAGTTCCTATGGTGGCTAAAGCTCTCTGGAGGGTTGACATCACACAGAAGGTACCTGGCAGGGAGCAAAGGAGAGTGGGTTTTCAGGGCCAGGACTCTGCACAGGAATCCCGGCTTAGATATAACAGATAGAACAGGAATCCCTGCACAGCACATGACTTAGACTCCAGACAGGTTCAGCAGCTTCTGGTTTTTAAAGTGGAGGCACTGCCCACTCATCACCATGTGGCCAATTACTTCGAGTCCAGGAGCAGCTGCGGAAGACATCTTGGCATCCGTCTAAAACTGCTAAGCACCTGACTAGCACCTGAGCACCCGTTCTCCAGGGGCTTTCAAACTTCTTGGTCTACAGAACCCTATACACTCTTAACAATTACTGAGAAATCCAAGAGGCTGCTATTTATGTGAGCTAAATCTATCAATAGATCGTGTGTTAGAAGTTAAATAAGAACTTAAAAAAGTGTATGAATTCACTTAAAAATATTAACAACCTACTACATGTTACGATTAATACTCCTAAACAAAAAATAAGTCTATTTTTCAAAACAAAAATCATTATTGGGAAGAATAGCAGTGATTTTAATTTCTGAAAATCTCTTTTGGACTGTTGAGAGCTGAATTCTCCTATCTGCCTCTGCATTCCTGTTTTGTGATATCACAGGCCAGGTTTTCCCTGGAAAACCCCACAGGAACTCAGAAGAGCAAGAGTGTGCAAAAGGCATTTGACATCCCGGCGTTTCTACGAAAATAGTCTTGCACCTCAGGGGCCTCAGACACACTTTGATAACTGCTGCCCTACCCTAGGCGAAACTCTTCTACACAAGAGCCAGGCAAGGGTCCTAGCTTTTGTAATGAGTTACAGCCACCACATCCCTCCCTTCTCTGTGTGTTTCCCACAACCTCCATTACTGCAGATGAGGATGTAATCCTCATCTGGGGCCTCTAGTCCTAGAAGACTGCTAACTTCGAGAGGGAGGGTCCCATCTACCAACCCTACACCCCACACAGTCTATTTTGAGTCAAGCCCTAGATAACTGCTAATCAGCACTGACCCTTGTGACTTATTCCTGAGTTTTAATGAAGGAATCAACATCTGGATGGAACTCAAATTTCCCTGCAGATAAACAAGGCTGATAAACCACCCCATTCCAACATCTGATTCTGGGGATCTTCAAAACCTGGGTAAGGCCCCTCTTCATCTAAGAGGGGTCCTCCGCCTGCCCTTCCCGGGGGGTTCGGGAGGCCGTGGCCACCCAGTGTGATCCAGACTCGCGGCCCCAGACCCAGGGCCTGAGGGGGAGGAAAGCCTGAGGCTGTGCCCCAGCCCTGTCCCCCCACACCAACCCGCTCCCCGGCACCAGAGCCCCTCCCCGGCCACCACCACAACCCCGATCCCACCGTGGTTCATGTCCACCCGCCCGGCGACGGCACAGCCATACATTTACCATCTGTGGGATGCCGCCCCAGACAGGATGTCGGCCGCCGACTGACCAGGCCAGAACTAGTCTCCCAGCCAAGCAAGCCGCCATCCCCAGCAGCAAGCACCGCCATGGTCCCTGGCAGTTACACACTTCCAGAGCCCGCTCCCCACCCCAGAAGCACACGCCGGCCCCCGCGGAGCACGGCGCCTGTAGCCATGGCAACGCCACGGGGCCCTCCCTTAGCTCTTGCGTCGTGCGTCCTCCTGAGGATAGATGTGCGAGGGCAGAAATTGCGGAGCCAATGGGAGCCGGGGCACGGCCAGGACGGGGGTCGGTGGGAGGCTTATGGGGCAGCTGAGCGAGACTGTGATGGGTGGGGCCGCGCGGAAGTTCTCACTTGCAGGCGGCACCGGCCGAAGGCTGGGGCATTGTTGCCAACAGTGGTCGTGTCAGCGGGGCGGGGGCACCCTCACCCGTCCTTGTGCGGGGCTCACACACCGGGCACATCCGTGGCCTCCGCTTGCACTGGATGTGGACCCGGGCTGCGGGTGGGCAAGATAGAGGACTGAGCCCAGGCACACACGGCTGGCCAGTTTAGGGCACCTGAATTGCAGATCCACCAGGCCCGCTGCCAGCCTTGAATTCACGCTGCTGGGCAGTTTCCAAGAAGACAGGGTCTGTCCCAAGAGGGGAGGTAGGGCAGGGGTGCCAGATGCCGGGTTGGGTGCGGTCTCACAGAAGAGCCATGGTGAGAGGGCGCAGAGTGGCCCCTGTGTTGGCGGGGCTAGGAGTTTGGGGTATAGGGTGGGGATGGTGTGTGCCTTGCTCTGTGGTCTCCCCAAGAACCCTCACTCCAGAGCAAGGGGCTCTTCTCCCCGCACCCATCACTGCACTCCCTGCCTTCCCCAGCACCACTGCCCCTGCCCCCAGAGTGTCCCATGACCTTTCCCCACACCGGGCACATCTCTGTTAGAGGTACTGAGCTCCCGGTGGCTCCAGCCTGAGGGTGAGGGGCTGTATCTGACCAGTTAGGACGCCTGAATCCTTTACATGAAACCTCAGACGATGATTCAGGCATGCATAGAGGGCCCTCTAAAAGGATTCCCTGCATGGCCCTCCCCACCATGCACCCACAGCGCAGCTGCCACACCGGGCCAAGCCTGCCAGAGGACGGCTGGTCCCTCTCCTCCTGTCCCTGATCAAGAGGGCACCACCCACACTGCTGGGTATTTAGGGGGCCTTAGAAGAGCAGCTGGCATTTTCATGGGCACATACTTGCTCTTTGGGGAAGATTTGAGTGCAAAGGTATGTAGGGTATGCTTTTTCTGTTGCCCTGGAACTGGTGACTGGGATACAAATTTAAGTCAAAGCTGTTTTTAGAGAGAGCCGCAAAACATCTCACAACCAAAGATCAATGTTCCCCAACAAAGGCAACACCACCTGGCAGTTGGGGGGCCTGGCCTCTTTTTCTGGAGGTTGCGGATTGCACCCTCCAGCTGGGACAGAGCCAAAAACAGCTCTGAACATGCTGGGAGTCGCTTCTCACAAGACCTGTGGTCTCCATTGCAGGTCCGGCTCCAGAGCCCAGAGCCAGTATGGTGACTCTGCTCCCGCTGTCCATTCTGGGAGGTCTAGGTGTCCTACAAGGCCCTTCCACCATTGTTTCTTTTGGAAACAGCCTCCGGATGAAATGGGTCTGAGAACAGGAGAGCTGGATGCCAGCAACAACTGCCCAGTTTGTGGCCCCAGGGAGGGGCATCTCCTATCCGTGGGCTCTGATCTCCTCTCTTCTCTCCCCATATCCTCACCCATCTTCTCCTTCATTTCTTGATTGATCCCTGGATAATGGTCCTTACCAGGAATGGCCTGGGAGAAGTTTTATGAGTCCTTAAGGAAAAAAAAACAAGAAATCTATAGACGTATTACTGAAAGCAACTTCCGTCTTTCCCAGGAAAGTCTTCTTTCCAATGTTTAAGGCTAGTTGACAGGGTGTCAAGTGGCCTGACCAGTCACATCTGAGCAAGTGCTAACTCTCCCTCCAGCCGCCAGCAGCATCCGTCTGTGGCAACTTAGCCACAAGAACGCAATAAAGCTCTTTCCCCATGCCAGTGCCAGTGTGGCTTTGGAGGCAGTGGAGGCCGAGAGAAAGGGCCCCGCCCTGAGGCTTGGAGGATCTCCAGCCACAGCCAGAGGAACTGGAGGTTTTCAGAGCTGGCCCAGCATGGAAACCAGGCAAGGCCGCCTGACCCGTCTTTCCTGCCCAGAGAGCCCCATGAACTGCCCTGGGCCCCACTCCCCAGTCAGCCTCCCTGCAAAAAGTTACCACGGGATCCACACCTGAGAAGGGAGGAGGACGGCCCTTTGGCCTGGGGTCCCAGCAGATGTGTCCTGTGAGATCAGTGGCCACATATTTTCCTTGTCTCCCCAGGTCTCTGATGGGTCCATGCCGTACATTCTGGTGGTCAGGGACACTGGAACAACTCTAAACTCTGAAGAAGGACAGAGAGACCCATCTGGAAACAAGGATTCCAGGAAGACGCCTTGCCCAGAATGGGGGACTGTGTGCTGAGTAGACCCCTGGGAGGCACTGTGGGGCTGTGGGGTCCTCTTCAGAGAAGGGAGCAGTTGTGATTCCCAGTGAGGGGCCCTGCTTTGTTCAGTCATGTCCTCGTGGGAGACTCACTTACAAACACCTCCCAGTCCATCTAGGGGTGGACCCATGGGTGGGGGCAGAGGAGGAGAGTGAAGGGGGCAGCCTTAGGACCCCTGACCCACACAGGGAGCCAATGGCCAGTGGGAACATCTTGGGAATCGGATGCAGGAGAGGAGGACGGGCACTAAGAACATGCCAAGTCATGCAATAAAGTGACCCATGACCACAAGACACAGGCGGCCTTCCACCAAAGCAGGGAGATAGAAATTTAGACCCAGGCTCTGAGAAATTTGAGTGGGGCTGGAGGGCCCCAGAAGCCCTGAGGAGCAGCTCTCCTAGTGGCAAAGACATTCCAATACACACATTTCTCATGGATTCTTTTTGGGGTACAGAGTGAGTTACCAGGATCCTGAACTTAGTATGGAATCCCATCCCCTTGTTCATCACGGTTCCTGGCAATAAATTGCTGTCATTTGTCCCTGGACATGCACAGGGGAGCTGACTGTTGTGGGGGTCACTGCAGGACTGGAAGCTTCTGGTGTGGGCTCTGTGACCATAGAAACCCAGGGGGATTTCTTAACGGGAGCAGCTGGAGACCATGCCTGCCAGGACCACCCTCATGGGATGGTCAAGGAGCCCATGGTACCCAGTCCAAGTGACCAAGTTGTGAGGCTGCCTGGGGTTTCCTGGGAGCGTGTAGATTCCTGTGGTCAGCACGTGGGCCCAGGACAGCAGGAAGGTCTGCCCAAATAGGGGTCTGCCCTCCTGATGATGGCTCCTAACACCTGCAGGGACACTGCTCCCAGGGCTCCTGAATGTCCATAGAGAGAGTGTCCTGCCTGCCATGTGGGGTCACCTTCCCCTGATGCAGAGGCACACGTCTCCCCCTTGAGGCCCAGGGGACACCTGGCTCAGGTCCCACCTGTGTGCCCTGGACACGCAGAGCCCCAGAGCTCTGGAACAGCCTAGGATGTGGTCGTGTTGGGGCAGGGAAGGCCCAGGGAAGGGGCTCATTCAGGGTCAGGGTCCACTCTGCAGGGATGCTGGACCTGGCAGCGATGTGGTGCTTCAGAACTCCCCTGGGCTGGGTTTCCAAGCTGTGGGATGGAAGGGCCTCTCCTCCCTGCGGTGCAGTGGGGGGAACTAGATCCATCATGAATGTCAGCCCTGAAAATGGAGGCTGCGCTACATCCATTCCTGGAAAGAAAAATCAGGCCCCTCCATCCCAGGTGACTCAGAAAGTCATTCAGTCCCCAGTTTAGGCTTTGAATTAGAGCTGAGTGGCTCAGGAGGCCAGATCCCCGTCCGTGGCTCCAGGAGTAGGCTTTCTGCTGGGAGGCAGGATCCTCACAAACACCTGTGTCTTTGTGGGACACTCTCCTCTGACCAGATGGGAGGCAGGGTGCAGTTGTGGGAAATCGTGTTTCCATGAGCAGAGGGCCACCAAGTGGTGGGGGCACAGGAGACAGTGAGAATGAGTCCCGTAGCCTTTCTGGAATCAAAAAACTGGCAAAGGTGAAAAACTGCATAATTTGTTTTATTGAACAGGCTGCTTATGTACGTTTGGAGGGCCAGGTTCAAGGACTCTGCATCCCTCCAGGACAATAGCCTCAAGAGAAGAACAGACAGAGCAGGAGGAGATCTGGGGTTTCTCCCAGGAATGAGGCAGAACTGGGATTTCTGCAGATTTGCAAGGAGTCCCTGCCCACTGAGAACAGGGTTACAACCCACATGACCCCTGTCCTGTTTGGCTTGGGCTCTGGGTCTGGCCTGATCTTGTATTCTTCCAGCTGAGTTCCAGAAGCTCAGAGGGTGGGCTTAGAGGGGCTGCGTTTGGAACCCGGTGAAGAGTTGGAGGGTCCTTTATCCTGAGTCCCTTCAGCCTAATCACTGTAGCTGAGGCCCAACAACCCTCAGGCCCCCAGGGTGGCCGTGGAGGGAGAGCAAGCCTGGAAGGAGACCTGGGGGTCCCACTGCTGTGTCCCTCCCTTGTCTTTGTTCCCTTTCACCCCGGAAGGTGTGATTGTCTCATGTCACGGTGACAGGCAATCTCTTCTTTGTCAGGTGGGGTCCCCACCCCCGCTCAGCCTTCTCTCTGCATGGATGCTGAAGGACCAGGCCCACCTGAAATTCTGAGCTTGAGCAGTAAGGTGGAAACAAAGAAACCAATGGAAACAAAGAAACAAGTGATTGTGGCAAAGCTCCCCACCACAGAGAAGCTGCCCTGAGTGGAAGGGAGGGTGTGAGCATGCCCATTTGCTTCCTGTCTCCCAGTGCTCTTAGCTTTCTTATTGCAGACCTGCATGGTTATAACAAAATGATCTGCCAAACTGAAAATATTTACTCTCTGGCTTTTACGGAAATGGCTGTCCAGTCTCTGGTTCCCATACCGGGCAAGTGACTGGAGTACATTTCCAGTATGGAAACATCTGGGCAGGCCCAGGTTTGCAAATGTCTTTAAGAGTAGTTACGGGGTTTTGCTTCTAAAATTTTTTGACGGCTGTATACTTCTGAGCTGAGGTTTTGCTGTGTAAATCTGAGCTGGGATTTTCTCACACTGTTTCTCAATTCTTATACCGGACATCCCTAAATTCCAAGGGGAACTGGATATTAAGGGAGCCATGGAGTTTAGGAAAAGGATACAGATCTCATTTCCTTTTAAGCATCGGTGTACCTCCATCCTAGGCAGTATCGGTTATGTGTTATTGCTATGGGAAATAAATAGTAACCAAATTTATAGAAAACAGTGGGTCTTTAGGTACACAAGTTCATCTTTTCAACATTTTTTGTAATGTTTTCAGTTTAAGATGACCATTCCTGAGTAACCATTCTAACAGGCATCCTGTTAGAGTGAAGTAGCATTTTCCCTGAGCCATAATTAATTTTTATTTTGTAGACAGCAGGAAGGGCAATCACACATCACACATTTGTGGACCTCAAAGTTAAAATGTGACTTTCTGGGAGCACACTCACCCCATCTCCCCCTACTCTTTTCACTGTCCCATTCTCCCTGAAGGCTCTTTCGTATCTTCTGCTCATGACTCCAGTAACTCTTTCTTCCTCCTCGTTCCTCAGCTGGTGAGTTTACTTTTTTACTTTAACCAAGCAAACTGAAGCCAACAGAAGAGAACTTTCACCAGCAACTCCCAGCACATCTGCTCGCTTTCAGATGTCTGTGACCTCACACTCACTGCCCCACCTCTTATTACAGCTGACATCGAAAGCCAGTTTCTCCAAAAGTCCCTGGGGCCCTGTTCCTCCTATCTCCTCTAGGCTATCACTCCCAAAACTATCCTCTCTCTCACTACCTCATATAATTTGTTCTTCTGCTTGTTGGCCCCTATCAGTATATAAATGTCCATCCTCTTAAAATAAACAAACAGCACTCCTTGACCCTAATTCACCCCCACTAATTGCCACCCCATGTCTTTGCAGAAAATCTTTAAGGAGTTGTTTAAATTCACTGTCTGCATCTTCTCTTGAGCCATCCCTTTTTACACCCACTCTGGCTTTTCCCCTGATCCCTCGCTCTATGGAAACTTTTCTGTCAAGGCCATCAGTGACCCCATGTTGCTAAATATAGTGGTCAGTTTTCAGTCTTCATCATGCGTGGCCCCTCGGCAGCATTTGTCCCAGATCTTCCATCACTCCTCCCCCATGTTCCTGCTTTACTTGGCCCCCAGCCCATCGCTCTGTCTGCTTTCTGCTTTTGGTCCACTGGCTGGTCCTTTGCCAATGTCTCCTCTTTCTTCCAAACATTTACTGTGGGTGTACCCCAGAGTTGGGTCCTGGGTCTCTCCTCTCTCTCTCTGCTATACCTTAGGTGGAAGAAACCAGCCTTGAAAATCGACATGCCATCAATTTCTCGATTTGTCCAAAACTCCCTGATTTGCCCTTTCCATTTGGACCCCTCTCCCTGAGACTCATATTCTTTTTCTTTCATTCATCTTGCTTTCACATTCATACATATGTTCTACTATGTAAGTTACTTTTCCAAATTTTGTATCAGTCCATATATATCATGTAAAATGCTCAAATCTCTATTATTTCCACTGAGATGCTTATTCTACCTTAAAATATTTCTGCATTTCTGTATTTATGTGAATAAAGCAAATAGTATTTCTACAAGCCTCATAGTTAAACTGTGTTTGTTTGGGGCTATAATTTAACATGAAATAATGATACATCAACATAGTCTTTTTACATTTATTTTTATGTAACACCAAGATGAGGTTTTTGCACTGAAGACTGGTTTTATTGAAATTTTACCCACGTTATGGACAGTCAGTTTATGTGAAAGCCCTCACTTCTCCCCTTTTCTAATATATTTTCCATTTGGCTATGTATAACATATACCATGGCATGAAGTAAAATTACAAAATCATTCACATAATACAATTAATATATGTAAATTATAGTTTTTAAATGTTAAAAAGAAAAAAAAAACAGACTCCTCTACCTATTAGGCATTTCTGTGGCAATATCTAATAGACCCCTTGACATGACAATACCTAATAGACCCCTTCAACCATGACATTGAAGAACTGAGCTGATTCCAGCCCCTTTCCATCTGCTCAGCCTCACCTTGTCCCATCCACTGTGGATGGAGAGGACATCCCTCCCATTGTCCAGGTCCAGATGTTCGAACCATGTTCTTTCTCTCTCTTTCTCTTACACACACACACAGCAAATCCAGCTCGTTAGAAAATTCTGGCTACTCTGTCTTCATTAACCACCTACTCCCTGCTCCCTGCCCTCATAAGAGCCACCTTCAGCCCCTTCCTGGACACCAAATAGCCTCTTTCTTCCATCTTTGCTTTTCTACAATCTCTCATCCATACAGAGTCAGAGGGAGCCTTTAAAAGCATACATTGAGGAGGTGAGTGTAGCTAAATGGTATAGCGCATGCTTAGCATGCATGAGATCCAGGGTTCAATCCCCAGCACCTTCATTAAAATAAATAAATTACCCTCCCTCCCCCCCCCAAAAAAAAATCAAAACAAAAGCATAAATTGGACTACGTCACTCATCCCATCAAAACTCACTAAAAGTGTCACCATTTCATTAAGAGCCAAAGTTGTCACAAAGGCTTCCAGGACCTGGAGTGCTCTGCCCCTCTGCCCACACTCTCCCCATCACTCTGGGGGCCTCTGGCTCCGGCTCTTCCTTCTTCCTCCGGATCTAATCTGCTTCAAGTTCATTACTCCGTGAGATCTGCCATTATTCCCTCCTGCCTGCCTCCCACCCCACCGCCATCACCTGAGTTTGCTCATATCACTCTTTTTTTCCCCAAGCTCTTGCTACCTACAACATGCTGCCTGTTTCCTCTGCTAAAACTCTGAGCCCCCAGTGATGGGGAGTCGTGTCTATTTTGTTGACTAATAAAGCCCAAGAGCCTTGGGAATGAGTCTAGTTACTAGATTCCCATACATAGTAGGAGCTTATACAGATTTGCTGAATGAATGCAGAGGCCCGGGTCCAATCTGATGGAGCACTTCTGTGTCCTGCTCAAAGAATAACTCTCCTTACCTCCTAAGAGGGGGTGACCACTTCCTTGGTGATCAAAGGCAAGATCTTTTAGCTTTATGCTGTTAAACTTAGGCGGGGAGACTGGGGAATCTTCATATATATTTTAAAATTTGATTCAATTTGCAGTTTGTCTTCGGTCTACGTATCCTTTTGAGAAACCGTTTATGAGTGATCATTCTTCCATCAGATTGAACAGGGTCCAGGGGGGAGGACCAAGCCTGTTCCATCGGCCATCATGCGTGTCATGTCCTGTGACCCAGTGGATGCTCAGCACGTAAGTGAACAGACAGGAGTGAGTGAAGTGATGGGAGCATCTCCTTATTGTGGTGGCTGCTTTCTGTCCGATGCCTTGATATTTGGGGAAGGGCTTACAAGTGTGGAGGGGTGAGGACAGGGCCTCTGTGCTCTTCCTGAGTGCCCTGGCCTTACCCATTCCCCCAGCCCCCTCTGGGCATCCAAGACGTGGAGCTGGGCCACCGGGGGTTGTGCTGATCACTTCACCTCAAGTCCGGGGGTAGGAGCGGCCAGCACACCTGGTTATAGACTCTGGAGTCAGGTCCTTGGAGGAATTCCTCACTGAACGATGTTTTGGACCTTTTATTTTTCTCTATAGCCTCCAGCTGAAGAAGCAGATTGCCTTAGATACATGAAAGTTGAGGACGCCTACTATCCCCATGAAGCCCAGTTGGGGCTGGGAGTCTGCTGTTTGTACAGCCGGTGAACTCGTGTTGCTTTGGGCATCCCTGTGCCTGAATTCCTACAGTACACTCGGTGGTAAGGACGGGGGTACCTGGCAGGGAGGGAAGCGGGTCGGGAGACTGCACAGCTGGGGAGACGTTAACCTGGGGTGAGCGGGAGCCAGCTGATGCATGGCATCTCGGTGCAGGGAACTCTCCACACTCAGAGGGGTTCCCACTCCCGCAGAGGCCCTTTGATCAGGGTGCTGGGCTGTCAGCACAGCAGGGTCCCTTTGAGGATCATGGTGCCTTCAGGCAGTGGGAAGTGAGGGGTCCAGTGGCACTTAAATTATCTGTGCACCCGAAGCCACCCCAATCTCTTTCAGCCTGTTTCCTAATCTGCAAAACTGGAATGATGTTAACCATCCCGCAGGGTCGTTGATGGGCTGGGACAGACTAGACAGTCAGGAGCTTGAATTCCTCTGTCCCCTGATTGTTTTCCTTCCTTCTCACTATTTGCTCTCACAAGCTCAGTCTCTCTGCCTCTCTGTCTCATTCACTTGTAACTTTCTCTCCTGTTCTGTTTCATTTGATTTCCACCCTCCTCCCAATCCCCAGATGAGTGAACTTGATTTCTGTGTGTCAGTTCCAAATTCCCAGGAAATATGCTCTGTCCCCTCTGGATTGGTTGTCCAACCCATCAGTTACAGCTAGAGGAGCGATTCCCTCTGGGACCAGCAGAGGGGATCTGCCCAGACCCCAGCCACCACTGTGGGAGCACATAGCTCTCCGAGGAGGAGGTCCTGGCTGTGACTTGGTGTCACTGTGAATTTATGTCTCCTCTTGCCCCACCATCGTCCTCCTAAATAAAGATGAAAATTAAACACTCCCAGGATTTGTGTCATGGAACACTCAGGATGGGGGCTAAGGGGGCTGGATTCCCTGCTGCATTTTAGGGGCTACAGTGACTCCCCAATGAGAGCCTGCAAAGGGAACAGTACCGGCCCCACCCGGCACTTAGGGCGCTGAGTCTGCGTGACATTGAGCCAGGCTCCTTACCACAGCTCAGGGGTCTGGTCTGACCAGTTAGTCTTTGAAACCAACCAGCTTTGGATTCTTCAATCCCTCCCTGAGGTTTTACCTGAACCACCAGCTTCTGTATCTCTGAAGACAGATGATGAGGACCCTTCACATAAGCCATTCACACAGCCCTGTGTGGGAATTTTGTGCTGCACGGTCTGCCCCGTGAGCTGACCGAGGTTGGTATTTTACTGATCTTAGAAATAGTCTGGTTTCCCGATGCACTGTTTCACTGAACAAGCAACAGAAGCCACCTCTGGCTGATAAAAGCAAAACAGGGACTTAATGAAAAGATACTGGGAGAGTACGTGAAGTGGCCTGGACCAGAGCCGACCCGGGGGTCGTGGGAGGTGTTGGGGAGCCCCAGGCACCAGGCCGGGCAGGGTACTGCTGGGTCCCCTGCTGCCCCAGCAGGGACTCCCCTCCTCCTGACACTCCACCTCACTGCAGGTTCATGTCCCAGCAGGGCCAGGTCACACTGAAGCCACCAGCACACACCTCAATGGGGGAGTTGGCCCCGTCTCAGCTGAGGGCGTGCCTGGTGTGGGGAGATGCCCAGTTAGAGGAAGGTGGTTCTCCTACTGTTCCGAGTTAACGTGCAAGTCAGTGCCCGTCACTCAGGAGAGCCAGGTTGGTTGGACCTCATTGTGGTGACTAGGCCATCTGAGTTCACTTTATTCTTTTTATGTTGGAAGGCACTGGAGGGAGCAAAACTGGAGGTTCTAGTACTTATTTTATATTTCCCATGTACCAGGTATGGTAATCGAGCCACTTCAGACAAGGTCCAGTACAACCACGTAAATAAGCCGTGGAGCAAGTCATGCAGTCAGGCCTCTGCAGCCCCGAAACCCATGTCCCCATCAGCTCCGTAGTTACCAGTGGAAATTGTAGGGATTTATGGGACTGTGTGCTCCTGTGGGGGCTGGGATGTGTGTGTTTAAATCCACAGCTTCAGAAACTCGGCTAGAAACACAGCCACTGATTGTCTGCATGGAGGCAGAGGAGGGGAGGCTTCCAGCCTCTGGTCCAGGTCGTGTGGAGCTCAGAAGTTGCTCCTTCTGTCCTGAAAACAACACCAGATCTGAGGGAGCTGCAAACCCACTGCTCTTCTTAGATCCACAAGAAAACTGAGGGGGGAAAGCTGCTCCCAACACAGAGAGACAGCCGGGCAGGCTTGGAGAGTCACAGCTCCCAGGGCAGAACCCGCTTTTGTAAGAACCCTGGGAGCAGGCAGATTTAACAGGTCCCTGAAGCCAGCTGGAGGCTCAGCGTGGGGAAGTCCGAGTGTGACAACTCCAGGGGGCCAGTCAGAGGGGCCCCCTGCTCTTTTTCATGCATTTTACCTCCAGGACCGTATCCTGTTCTCAGAGTGAAGATCATAGGAAAACTTCTCATGGTTCCTGCCAGGAAAGGAAAAAATAGCTCTATTGAAATACACCCAGAACATTCTCTTCCATTGTGGGGGGTTGTGTTTTTTTTTTTTTTATGAGAAATTATTTTACCAGAGCCTAACCTACGTGGGGGAAGGGAAATACCTTCTGTGTCACCCAAATTGGGGTGGGGGGAAAGAGACACACTTGTGGAGGTCACAGCTCAGGGCACAGGCTCAATGAGAACTAATCACAGGAGTATAGATGCTCTGCTCTGTCCCGCTACCCCAACACCTTACCTCCATGTCAGTAGGGCCCCTGTGTGATAACAGGAATAAAACTAAAAGAAGTAAATGTCTCAGCAGTGTTAGGGAAAACCCAAAGAGAGCAGGGAGATGAAAACAAGGACACACATGCGGCTTTAGCCTCTCACACCAATAGCTGTAGCAAACTACACACAGCCCAGCCCCAGTAGATTAACAGAAAACCTCACAGAAGAAACTATAAATTTTGGTTCTCTTACCCAGTGCATTCCATGGTGCATCCCCACCTAGAATTGAATGGAAGCAAATCCATCTCAGAAGAGACATAAATGAAGAGGGATGGCTTTCCAGACTCTGACTGGCAGAGAAAGCACCAGCCTGGGTGAGAGCAAGGTGAGGGGTGGGGTAGGGGCTAGGCTGCCCCCTTCCCCAAATAAGGAAACTTCCTGAGGCCAGCACCATGGGAGGGAGGGCCATGGGGGTGGAAGCAGCCAGACTTCTTCCTGAGAACTGATGGGATGCCACCAAAGGACCATTCAGGTGCCCAAACTTGGCCTTGAGCCTGGGAGCCAGTCTGTCTGCCTCAGAGACAAGACTGAGGTGGGTGCACAGCAGGTCTTACTTGGCCGGGGCCATTTCACTTCCCCGAAGCCCTGTGTAAAACATGAAGCATGGAAGGCCAGGGGAGCACAGCTCTGCCCTCAAGACCAGTTTCAAGTTCTCTCTTCCCAGAGTGTTATGGAAACGACCGGCCAGTCAAGAAACAAGCACCACTCGAAGGGTTGGAGCACTCAGATATATTACACCAGCGGGCTCAGAGGGGCTTCTGCTCCGAAGCTCTGAGCACCTCCAAGACGTGTGCATGAGGTCTTATAGGGTAAAGTGCAAGCTTGGAGTATTCGGCCAATAGGCATGGAACAGCTTTAGCAGCATTATCATCACAAAAGTGGAGGCCGGGAGGCAGCAAACCACCATTCCAAAGCCAGATATGTATCTTCGAAAACCCAGCTGGCTAGCAAAAAAAGAAAAAAAAAAAACATGAACAGCAAACCAACACTAATTAACTTAGATTTACAAGTTAGCCCAGCAGAACTCAGATCAGTATACTGATACATAGATTTGTGAGTTATCTTTTTAGACCAGCCCCGCTTTTCCTTCACACTAGTAGATCTTTTACATCTTGATTGGATCACCAAATTTGCATCAAAATTCTTGATCTTAGTTTAGACTTCAAACAATTTATGGTTGAAAATGCAGATTCACATGACTAAGTTGCTCCAAAGAAACTTATACTTTTCAATATCTGAATTAAGTGCCCAAGTTTTTTCTTTTAGTATTTTTATCTAATTTGATAAAACTTGTTCATTTTTTTTTAGAATTTGAAGCAAAAGTTTAACAGTTTCAAATCTGTGCTACTTAAATTAAGCAAATTCACTAATTCTTGTGTCAACAGCGTTATTAATATCATTTCCTAATGATATTGCATAAAATGAACAACTTTAAATTCGGTCAAAACAACAAACTGTTCAACTATTTCTGATTATTTTTGCAGCCAATTTTTACAACACTCTGCATTGTAAATAAAATATTCTGTATATTGGTTCATGTTAGAGAAAAATGTAAAATCTTTATTATCAATTCATATTATTGTGGGTTCGTCACCAGTTGTGGGTTCTGGCCAGCAGAAGTCCCACCGAGACGGAATTAATTACTCAAGACTGTGGAAAAGTCAAGAGAGCGAGAGGGAGTTGGGAACCTGGAGCCTCTCAAATCTCCCACATTTGTTGAGTACAGTCAAAGGAGGAATGCAGGAATTTAGGAAAGAATAGGTTCGGATCACAATGACCACAAAGGCTTTGTTTATTGTTGGTGTTTGGCTCAAGGTCAGAAGAGTCTTTGGTGAATCATGTTTGTGTTGAGCCTTTCAGCTTATCTGGGCGGAACGTATGAGAATCAGCTGTTTAACAATTTGGACTCAGGCGGCCGTGCCTGTCTTAGGTTGCCCCCTCAGGGGATCTTTCCGGTCAGTGGCTAACCAGCCTTCTCACCTCTGAGTCTACAGCTTTTTACCATTCCAGCCCAAGGCTGTTTTGGGGATAGAAGACTAACAGCAGGCACGCCCAGCGTTTATAGCCAGGGGCCTTGGTCATTGCTATAACCTCAAGGCAGTTACTAAGCACATCTCCTTTAAGGAGATAAGCGGCTGGGATCTGTTACAATTTGTAAACCCATCATTGGCTCCCACAGTTATGAGAACTTTCAATTTCAACATAAATGTCTGTACATGTGTAACTATGTCGTAGGTACAATTTTTCTTTCTTTGGTACTTCAAGCCATGCTTGTTTACCTGTACTGAGCTACCAGTGAAAAAACATAAGCACTGCCATTTTTGTCTTTGATTATTGAATATTGAAAAAAATACTTTCTTGATCAGTGTTAATAATACAGTAAATCTTTGTGAACTTCTTCCTCTACTCAACTGAGCAAGATACACAAGATTCTTAAATGTATTGTTTTCTATTTTTCCAATAGTTTTGCAAGCTGGCTAGGATTCTTATTATTTTCATGTACATACTTATCAGTTTTAACAACTTAATACATGCTACTTTTCATAGCTTTAGAATGCTGAGCACAAACATTTTTTCATTCTATTTTTTGAAGGGGAGGTAATTAGGTTTATTTGTATGTTTGTTTGTTTTTGATGATGGCACTGGGGATTGAATCCAGGACCTTGTGCATGCTAGGCACACACTCTATCGCTGAACTATACTCGCCGCCTCACAAATCTACTCTATGTATATCATATAGTGGAGCAGAGCCATAAGAGGAATATCAGTTTCTTTTTTTAAAAATCCAATAAGTGTAGCTTTTTAACCTAACATGGCTGGAGCTGTCTATTGAGACAGAGACTAATATTTTAATATATAGCTGAAATTCTTTGGCCGTGTAAAAGATGAAAAATAATCCATGCTAAAATTTTGATTTTTTAAGGTATATATTGACATTTATTCTTAAGTTTGGAAGTTCTTTCAAACAAAATGTGTCTAAAGTTGTACTTTGGTAGTGTCTCTTGTATCACATGGCTTATCTAAAGCTAAAAGAAAAGTAATTTCTCATATTTTGAATCTACTGATTTTTGATACTGTTAGACATGTCTTCCATATGATGGAGTGTTGTTTGGTGGCTTAATTGAAGGCCTTCTACTTTTTCTATAATATCTGTTTTAGTATTCCTCATAATTTTCTAATAAAATATCTATAATTGAAATAATTTATTTACCATCTCTCTACTTAAATGTGGTTTCTTCCCTCTTTCCTTCCTTCCATCATTCCTTCCTTCCATTCTTCCTTCCTTCCATCCTTCCTTTCTTTCTTTCATATCTCTCTCCCTCCCTCTCTTTCTTTTTGCAAGAATCCATACCATTTTATAGCTCACTAGATTAATAAGCCCAGATCCTTTATAAATCTTTTAAAAATGTTTGTTGGACATTTAATTCTGATCTCAGGTGAATAAGTTTGTTGTTTCTCTTTTGACTTAGGAAACTTCTTATGAAAATTTACTATGTATTTCCTGAAAATGTCTCTTAATATTGTCTACTTTTTGTTTAAAATATTTTTATATAAGTAATAGTTTCTAAATTTTGCTTTACCAGAGATAATTGTGATCATTATTCATGTTAAAATTGGTTCAATGTTTTCTTCTAGTCTCACTTCACTGTGCCAGTGGCAGCGCTATCACAGCATCTACTCACTTCATGTCTTTGTGTTACATTTTAGCAATTCTTGCAATATTTCAAAATTTTTCATTATTATTATACTTGTTGTGGTAATCTGTGATCAGTAATCCTTGATGTTACTATGACAATTGTTTTGGGGTGCCAAAAACCACACCCATTTAAGATGGCAAACATAATTGGTAAATGCTGTGTGTTCTGGCTGCTCCACAAATTGTTCATTCCCCCATCTGTCTCCCTCTCTTCAGACCTCCTTATTCCTTAATACACAACAATATTGTAATCAGGGTAATTAAAAACCCTACAGTGGTCCCAGTGTTCGAGTGAAAGTAAGAGTTGCATATTTCTCACTTTAAATCAAAAGCTAGAAACAATTAAGTGCAGTGAGGAAGACATGCTGAAGCTGAGATAGACTGAAAACTAGGCCTCTTGTGCAAATGAGCCAAATTGTGAGCAAAGGAAATTTCTTGAAGGAAATTTACAGTGCTACTCCAGTGAATACACAAATAAGAAGAAAGTGAAACAGGCTAATTGTTGATACGGAGAAGGCTTTATTGTTCTAGATAAAAAATCTAAGCCACAGCATTCCCTTAATCCAAAACCTAATCTAGAGCAAGGCCCTAATTCTCTTTAATTCTTTGAACTCTGAGAGAGGTGAGAAAGCTGCAGAAGAAAAGTCTGAAGCTAGCAGAGGTTCGCTGATGAGGTTTAAGGAAAGACACAATCTCCTTAACAAAAATGTACAAGGAGAAACAATAAAGGCTGATGGAGAAAGTGCAGCAAGTCAGCCTCAAGACCTCAATAAGAGAATTCATTTTGGGGTTCACACTAAATGACAGATTTTCAGTGTTGATGGAACAGCCTTATATTGGAAGATGCCATCTAGGACATTCATTCGGGTCTAACATTGCTGGTGACTTTAAGTTGAAGCCAGTACTTATCCAGCATTCTGAAAACCATCAGGCCCTGAAGAATTATGTTCAGTCTGCTCTCCTGTGTTCTATGAATGGAACAACAAAGCCTAGATGAGAACACATCTATTGACAACATGGCTTATTGAATATTTTAAGCTCACAGTTGAGACCTCAGAAAAAAACAAAAAGATTTCTTTCAAAATATTTTTGCTCATTGGCAATGCAAATGATTACCCAAAAGCTCTGATGGAGATTAATGTTATGTGCCTGCTAAAAAAACATATGTTCTGCAGCCCAAGGATAGAGTGACTACAACTCTCAAGTCTTATTATTTAAGATATATTTTGCAAGGCTACAGCTGCCATAGGTAGAATTTCCTCTGATAAATCTGTGCCAAGTAAAGTGAAAACCTTCTGGAAATGGTTCCCCATTCTACATGCCATTAAGAACATTTGTGACTTGCGGGAAGAGGTCAAAGTATCAACATTAACAGGAGTTTGAAAGACATTGATTCCAATCCTCCTGGATGACTTTTTGAGGAGTTCAAACCTTCAGTGGAGGAATGAACTACAGATGTGGTGGAAATAGCAAGAGAATGAGAATCAGAATTGGAACATGGAGATGTGACTGAATTAGCTGCAATCTCAGGATAAAATGTGAATGAGTGAAAAGATGCTCCTTATGGATGAACAAAGACAGTTATTCTTGAGATGAAATCTACTCTTGGTGAAGATGTTATGAAGATTGTTGAAATGACCAAAAAGGATTTAGAATATTACATAAACTTGATAAAGTGGCAGTAGGGTTTGAGAGAATTGAGTCCAGATTTGAAAGAAGTTTTACTGTGGATAGAGTGCTATCAAACAGCATTACACATTAGAGGGAAAACACTTGTAAAAGGAAGAACCAATTGATGCAGCAAGCTTCACTGCTTAATTTTTAGAAATTACCACAGCCACCCCAGCTTCCAGCAAACACCGCCCTGGTCAGTCAGCCACCACCAACATGGAGGCAAGATCCTCCACCAGCAGAAAGAATACAGCTCACTGTCAGCTCAGTGGGTGATTAGCATTTTTTAACAATAAAGTATTTTTTGATCAAGGTATGTATAATTTTTAGACATAATGTTATTGTGCACTTAATAGGCTATAGTATATTGTAACTATAACTTTATATGTACTAGGAAACCCCAAAACTCCTGTGACTTGCATTGTTGCAACATTGACTTCATTGTAGTAGACTGGAATTGAGCCTGCAGTGTTTCCAAGGTATGCCTGTACTTGCATTGTCTTTGTGACATGACTATGAGGCATGAAAGAAAAGAAATTAAAAAGAAAAAAAATTCAAACACTGTTTATGGATAAAGGCTATTTAGGAATCAAACATTTGGACACGTGTATTATATTTGAAGTCATGGCTCATCCCCCATTATTCTCCAAGTATTCTGCCGAAGTACTTGGGGAGTGGGGACATGTCTATATTCTAAAACTGATTTCATCATTTCAGTGAAAGACCAAATGACAACAAAATAGGGGAGTAATTTTGTTTAAGCACTCTCTCACAAGTTAAAATTTAAGAACATCTCATCTATAGAGATCTATAGATATCTCATCAGGCATACAACAGATGTTTAAATTAGGAAGTTTAATTTCAGCTGACATGGACTGTGGAAAGAGGTTAATGGAGTTCAAGTATTTAATATTCTGAGTTTGGGTAAGAATGAAAATTTTTTTTTATGCACACCTCAACTGCTTTGTGGTTTTTAAAGCTAGGGCTCTCTCAACTAGTTATAGTACCAGCCTTTCTCTCACTCTCTCTTTCTTTCTTGCTTTTTCTTTTGCCTTCTTTTCTTTCTTTCACTGTTGTCCTTTGAGCAAGCCAAGCGTAAGTTCTCCTTGTTTCTGATTTCCCCAAAATAAATGAGTGTAAATACTTATTCCATTCTCAGCCATGATCTGTGAATAGAGGGGGATGTCTAAAGACCTATTTTAAAAATCAGAGGAGCAAGTCTATGAATAAAAAAAGGAATTGAAACTTGTCAATTAGAGAATTTGTCTACTAGATTGTTTCCAAATGCATTCTGTAGTAGTCACTAGATATGGCCCTTGAAGAAAGGTTTCTGTGATTAAGTTTGAAGAAACACTGTGTACCATAATAGTGGCCTATTGATGATTCATAAAGCACAATGGTATGTTAAAGATTCTGAGACATCTTACAAGAAAGAAACTTGTAAAAGCTTATTTATCTTTTGTCTCTTAAAATTCTTGGACAGTGGAATTCTTTTATATTTTTCATACTTGTATGAGGAATGCTGCCCTCTAGAGGCATAATTTTTTTGTTTTTTTGGTTGGGGGAGAAAATTTTCTTATATATTATATGTCTAACATGAGAAAAAGGACAAATCTCATGGACTAAATTCCATAAATTTAATGTAATTGTATGTTTTTCATTTTTTAAAGTTCTATTTTAAAAAATCTGAGACAAGAAAAACATATAAAACAACGGTGAGAAGAGAAACCAGTAAGACCTACTGGTAATGTCTAAGTAAGAGCTGGTTAATGTTTTCAAATCAGAAGTTCTTAGAAAAAATAAATAGAGCTCTATCTCTCATGTCCAAATGCCTTTAGATGATTCTCCCAATTTTCGAGAAATACATTATTTTTCTACATATACTTTCCTTTTCTGCAATTTTACCTAAATGGTTTTTATAAGGCTAATACTACACAGATGCCAAAATTGGAGGGACGGTACTCACACAATCTTCACACATTTATTTTATTTTACAAACACATAGAGGTTACATACCACAGTGTTATAATAGCACAGAACAGAGGTAGAAATTGACAAAACAGAACATTGTCTAGGAAAGGATCCATATAAAATGCAGTTTTGCATGTAACACATTTGGCAATTGAAATGGTGAGGAATGGCAGATTATGCAATATATTTTGGGATAAATGATTAGGAAAAGCCCATAAAAATGAAAATATTAATTTAAAACAAGTACAATTTCTAAAATAAAGTAATTACAAGACAAAAGAGAGCAAGATGATGAACACATGACTGTAAAGAAATGGAAATAGTGTAAGCATAAAAATATGCTCAGTTGCAGTCACCAGAGACACTGCAAATTAACCCAACCAGATACCAGCATCCTATCAAATTAGCAAAGAAAAAAATTTAAAGTGATAATCAATGCTCAGAAAGTTGAAAATAAACAGGTAATTTAATCTCTGTTGGAGGGACTACTGGTACAGCTTTACAGGAGGAAAATATATTAATATACAAATAAACATATACTACAAACTGGTGATTCCATTTCTCAGTGTCTACCCTAGAGAAATAGGTTTTATCTTTTACAAATTGCACTGCAGCAATTTGTAAGAGAAAAATTGAAAAATCTAAATATATATCACCAAGAAATACATATATATATATACACATATATAAACTTGGATATATATCCCTACACTGTGGAATATTTTGCAATGATTCAAAGGAGACATACATGCATAATATATATATAGAGAGACAAGGAAACACAATCAAGACATTAAGTGGGGAAAAATAAGTTCAAGAACATATATTCTTCCAATAACTCATGTAAAAGTGGAAAAGGAAATGATTCCTACATATTCCACATAGACCCATATATACACACACACATACAGACATATACAGACAGACGTACATAATCGGGTTGGAAAAGCACTGGTAGAAAAACTGACAAGCAATCATTATCTGCAGGAAAGAATCCGTGACTGGTAGAAGGCAGCCAAGGAAAAAATCAATATATACATTTATTATTTTTTCTGCAACATTTAATTAGGAATATTTGCAAATACATAGAAAGGTTAGAAGAAATGTAGGTGAACATCCATAAACCCACCTAGATTCTAGAGTAGTCTACTATATTTATCTTATATCTATTCACCATCTGTTTTTAATGCATTCCATGTTGCAGATGTCCATACACTTTACCCATAAACACTCCATGCATATTAACTAAAATTGAGAAAGCAAATTATATTCAGTAAATGCACAAACCTCCAATGTACCATTACTTGAGTTCAGCCTATATGATCCAAGCCACTATCAAGATAGAGAATATTACTATCATCCTATAAATGTCTCTCATGTCCCTACCCAGTCAACACCCACACCCACCATTCTAGAGGCAGACATAATTTTGAGCTTTTTTCAAGCACAGATAAGTATTTCTTGTTTTATAATTTCATAAAAATGAATCTATATAGTAATATTCTCATAAATAAAATACTGAAACGCTAGTTTACATATTGTTTATGGCCACTTTCAAGCTACTAATAGCAGAGTCGGGGAGCTGCAACAGTCTATGGATAGCAAGGCCTAAAATATTATCTGGTCCTTTAAAGAAAAAGTTTGCAGCCTCCCATTCAAAATCACTTATATAGGCTTTTTCATTCCAAACTCATACCTGAAACTATCTTACGCAACTTTTCCCTTATAGAGGAAACTAAGACCAAGAGATTTTAAATGACTTATCTAAGCTTAGGTGGAAATGTAGAACTCAAATTTAGGTCTGTATTCTGAGTCCTAGTCTGATCATCTTCTCAATATACCAGTAAATTTCTACACTTATCAAGTAAAAATATATATGCCCACAGGCTCACTTTGACTCTCATGCCCTACCTGTAAACTTCAAAATCAGTTAGAAGTTTAGAGGAACAGAATCATGGTGAGCTAAGGGAAATTACACCTTTATGAACAAGTTTTTCCACAAAGAAGACTTTCATAGTGTGGAGCTAAACCAATGAATCCACAGTACTCTCAACTTACAAACAGGTGGATCACAGGTGGCAACTGATAAAGTGACAATTTTTTCATCAAAAAAATAGCAAGTGCTTATTATGTGCTAGATGCTGTAGGGATATAAAGTCCTGCTGTGAGAACATCCAGTGAGTAGGAGCAGTGCAGAGAAAAAAACTATCATTCCATTGTACAAAGTTTTAGGTGTTAGAGGTGATAAGTGTGGTATTATTTTCATCTGGGCATGCCAGAGAAGGCTTAGGATGGAGCTGGAACTGAAGAGTTTATGACGTAGAGGATGAAGGGTGTGGGGGAGGGAATGAACAGGGCACCCCAGACCAGCGGGCCTCAGATACACATATCTGGCTGTGACAGGAGGTATACCAGGAATATGGTGTAAAATAGCAGGTTATGAGGTTGGAAACGTAGTTCTAAGCCAATATGTAATACACTCAGAATGCCAGGCTACCTGGAACTTACGTAAACATTCTGAAAGCAGTGGGAATCCAAATAGTTCTGGGGTACAGGGAAGTAGCATGTGCAAAACTACAGCCTTAGAAATAATGAGAAATACTGGTTTAGGTTTGTCAGCCGTGGGAGGCTGGAGAGGGGATGCGAGGAGGTGAGATTCCCAACTGGAAAACAATGCACAAGGAGCTGACATAATGCGTGAGGAGCTGACATGGAGCAAAACAGCAGCTTATTGCATTACAAGCGGGTGAAGCGCGTCCTCGGGCGTATGCACTTGTCCTTTTATTATGCCCGCGCATGCGTATTGTTCATAATACTTTCTCATGCTATTGGCACAGGCATATATTTACTTCCCACCTCACACACATGCAAGTTATTGTGAACTTTGACCTTGGTCCCATGGCCTACTCACTTAAGACTCTCAACAAGGTCACAACAATTCCAAATGATTCTTGGATCTTTCTAGAGGGGCGCCAGTATTTAAGAGCCCATGGTCCCCTGTCAAAAAACACTGCACTGCTTTTAAACAGCAGATAAAAGCTGAAAGCCAAGGGTCTATTTAAACTTGGAACAATTTTGAAAGAAAGTTACAAAAAATCTTCATCTGGTGCTTAAGTTTTACAATCAGAGAATTCACATGAAAAGGCACTGCCAGGTCCTGATAAAGAGGGGCAGAACTGATAGGAATGTTAAGGGCTATGCAATTTGCAACAGGTGGTTAGCATTGCAGAGCTAGGAAAGACAAGCACCCGAGGCTCCCTGTGAATGTGCACCTTCACAAGGCATTGGAGGATGAGGCCAGATGGAAGAGTGGTGAGCAGGTCAGAGAAAATTCATTCCTGAGCTGACCGTGGTAGGGTGTGCATCATAGAGAGATTCAGGAGGTGTTACGGGAAATAGAACTGGCATGATCTGGCCAGGTTCAGAGCCCAGTTGACGGCAGTGATAGTGACAGTCTTCAAAAACTACAAATACAGGAGCAACTCAGAACTTCAGTGAAGGAAGGGGAAAGAGCCCCGCTTAATCAGTTGACGTATAAGGTACCTGAGTTATCTAAGCCTCACTCTCAGGTTTATGGGATATGCAAGAAGCAACTGCAATCTGAGATGATAACCAAGAAGTAAAATTTGTCAATAATCTTTGCAATTGTTTTAAGATGAAGATGAAGAGAAGACAAGGCCCAAAAGACAACCTGGGAAATACATATTCAGGAAACAAGAGAACCAGGAAAGGAATGGCTAGAGAAGTGTGGAGTGGGGGTAAGGGCTGCTTTTTATGGGCCAGATACTGCCAGCCGGTCAGAAACCACCAAAAGAAAAGTACCTCATTCTGTACACAAGGGCCAATTCCTTACCATGGTATTAGCAAAATACTAAGAGGAAATCGTAAATAAGAGCCAGCTCCACAAATGTCTCAACAACAAAGTTTAAACAGGTATGGGGAGGCTGTTAGGTTAGAGAACTCTTTCCAAACATATTATTAGCTAACAGCACCGTGTAGGGAGAGGGTGAGACTGTTAAATTAACCTCCACTGAGTCTGAGGGCAGGTAAGTTAAAAAAATAATTAGAAGCCTCAATGAAGTTCTCGTAAGAGCTGTATAAGCAGCTGAATAGGGCAATAAAGCCAGACACAGCAGAGCTGGGTAATAGCTCTGGTTCTGTTATCCTAATCAGGTGCACCACCCAGGCGTGTTAAGCTCAGCTGAGTCTCCCATGAGAAAGTAAAGGGGAGGCTTCTTCTGAACACTGAACTATGAAAACCCATTCGTGCTGTACTCAAAAAAAAAAAAAAGAAAGGAAAATGCCCAAACACTGGGTGAACCTTAGTGCTATTAAATGCCAATACCATCAAAGACATTAAAAATAATGTAGAAGACTAATTATAGCTAATTAGACTGGGGACACTTCATAAGACTGCTCACTTATCCAAACAATTTTTATTACATCTCTATTAAGTGCCAGGCCCCAGACTACGTGTTAGGAAATTGTGAATAAGAAGTTTATGTCTAGTAAACAGGCAACAATAATACTATATGAAGTGACAAATGCTATGGTGGAAAAAGGTATCAGAGGGTACATTGAAGCACTTGACCCAGTCTTAAGGAGGTCAAAGAGGAGTTCAAAAACATTTCCCAGAGATCAGGCTCTGAAACCTGATGTCTGAGTAGCCAGGCCAAGTTGAAGGAAGGAGATGCTAAGAAGCTAGGAAACCAGCCCAGAATGGGTGGGAGAGAACTAAGTAGAACAGTAAGGCGACAGGAGAGAAATACACCAAAGTGATTGCAAAAAGTTTGTAGGTCATGCTAAGAGCCCCAGGGGAGAGTAAAGATTTACATGAAGAGGTGCCTATAAAACATCCAGTTGAAAATTTCTGGCAGGTAGTTAGAAGAATATAAAAAAGCCTTAGGGACTAGAGATGCAGATTTGGATCCCAACATAGAGACAGTAACTAAAGCCACAAGAACACCAAAGTTCTTGCAGGAACTGTGGACAGTCTCCACACTGAGAGGTGATGGAGAGGCCCAGGGAGACTCCCAACGCATCAACCTGTAAGAAGGTGGCAGAGGGAAAAAAATCATTCCCATTACACGGTAAGTGATACGACTAAGAATCTAGCTGAATATACATATATATATATATTTTTTCTTCTTGACTTTTTTTTTGGTCAATTAAGCTTTTCTAAAATTATAATGTTATAATTTGTCAATTTCTAGTGATCAGCATAATGTTTCAGTCATACATATACACAAATATATTCATTTTCACATTTTTTATTATAGATTACTACAAGATATTGAGTATATTTCCCTGTGCTATACAGAAGAAATGTGTTTTTTAATCTATTTTTATATACAGTAGTTAATGTTTGCATATCTCAAACTATCAATTTATCCCTCCCCATCCCCTTTCCCCCAGTATCCATAAGATTGTTTACTATGTCTGCAAGTCTCTTTCTGTCTTGTAGATGAGTTCATCAATGTCTTCTTTCTTTTTTTAGATTCCACATATGAGTGATATTATATGGTATTTTTCTTTCTCAGTCTGACTGCCTTTACTTAGACTGATGATCTCCAAGTCCATCCATGTTGCTGCAAATGATATTATTTTATTCTTTTATAGGGCTGAGTAGTGTTTCATTATATAAATATACCACAGCTTGTTTATCCAGTTATCTTTTGATGGACATTTTAGGTTGGTTATAGTAAATAGTGCTGCTATGAACATTGGGGTTCATGTGACTTTTTGAATTAGAGTTCCCTCCAGATGTATGTCCAGGAGTGGTATTGCTGGATCATATGTTAGGTCTGTTTTTAGTTTTTTAAGGAATCTCCATACTGCTTTTCATAATAGCTGCAACAAGCTACATTCCCACCAGCACTCTAGGAGGGTTCTCTTTATTCCACACTCTCTCCAGCATTTATCATTTGTGGACTTTTGGGTGATGACCATTCTGACTGGTGAGGTGATATCTCATTGTAGTTTTAATTTGCATTTCTCTGATAATTAGCGATACTGAGTATTTTTTCATGTGCCTATTGGCCATTTGTTTGTCTTCATGGGATAATTACTTGTTTAGGTCTTCTGCCCATTTTTGGATAGGACTTTTTTTTGTTGTTATAATGTATCAGCTAATTTTTTTAATATTGTGGGAATTAAGCAGTTGTCAGTTTCATCATTTGCAAATATTATCTCCCACTCTATATGTTGTCGTTTTGTTTTGTGTATTGTTTTCTTTTCTGTGCAAAGATTATAAGTTCAATTAGGTCTCATTTGTTTATTTTTGCTTTTATTTCTATTGCCTGGGTTTACTGCCCTAGGAGAACATTGCTAAGATTTATTTCAGAGAATGTTTGCCTATGTTTTCTTCTAGGAGATTTTTTTTTAATTGAAATAAAGTTAGTTTACAATGTTGTGACAATTTCTGGTATACAGCATATTGCTTCAGTCTAACTGTATATTTAAAAAATTTATTTATACATTAAAAATTGCACATAGAAAAATGTTAACAGTGATTATTCAAAGTGATTAAAGATTACAGGTTTTACTTCAAAATAAATGTAATAAATGCATAATTAGAAAATAATAAATTTATTTTTGAAAGTTAAAATGTTTTTTCTTCTATTACAAACACAATGTTAAATGGTCCTTAAACAAACATGAAGACAAATCATGGTAAAGTTGTTACTAAAGATAGGGTTTTTAAACTTCTTTGAATGCAACTAATTTAATTCTGTAAATCTTTATTCAAAAATCAACTTCAAAGAAATCAAATTATTTCAAGAGTAAAGGGAGGAGCTCTTTAACATAGTAAAGCACATACTACAGTGATTGCAAAGGTACTGGAAGGCCACAGAGACATACACACACACTCTCTCCCTCCCTTCCACTAGCAGTAAGGGAAGTGCTGCCCCCTGCTGGAGGACGGCTCAGTAAGACTATGCGGCTGCCACTGCCAAGCCCACCACTGACCTTCATTTCCAGCCTGCACACAGGGTAAGGCAAGTCCTGTTACTTTCCCAACAGCGCATATTTTTGTAAAGTATCTCCAATATGTCACCTCACAGGACAAAGAGCATCCTAGAAAACTGGGAAAATACACACATTTGCCTTCTCCTCTACAGTCAAACACCCAAGATAGGATGGAGTCTGATCTCCAAGGCAGACAGCATTATCTGAGGTATGACCTAGAAAGGGAAAAAGTGACTGAAATAAAAAGGCACTTCATGGACCTACAATAAAAGAGATTCACATGAACAAAATGGAGATGTTAATAGTTTTGGTCCAGAATTCTGACCTTGCTTGGAAACAGTAACTTGAGTTTTCAGTTAATATTAACATAAAGCATCTATTGACAGGTAACCTTAAGATAATGACAAGTGGTCGTCATTAAATGACACCATGTCATGACATAGTTTGAAAAGTAAAAAAAAGCTCTGTCCATAGAGAGAATTGAAAGGCCAAGGATTCTATTACTGAGTGAGTGAATTTTGATAGATCAGATCTGTGGGTTCAATGTTCACATCTATGAAATGAAGGCACAAGATTAGTTTAGTAACTTTCAAGCTTTTTTTTTTTTAACTGTGAGTCATAGTAAGAGGTACATTTTACAGCAGGGTATCTGAATACACAAAACACAGGCAAGTTTCATGGAACAACATTATCTCTTTAACTTAGGAAGAATAATGTTCATGGAAAGAGAGACAAATGAGATTAAAGCAATTGAACTTTTAAGCAGGAGGGAGATGATTAAAAGAACAAGTTTCTGGAGGAGATATGCGGTAGACAAAATCAAAAGGACTGATATCAGTCTTGGGAATGATAGGGATCACCCTTTTCTTCACAGACAGGAAGGAAGGGAAGAGGAATCAAGAAACAAAAGCCTTCTAGATTGAGAGGTAGCAAATTGACAGAAGCCTAGCTCTGAAATCTTCAATTATCTCGATGAGGAGAGTAAAACACTTACTGAGCAGTGTAAGCTCTAGTTGTTAAATAAACATTTTATTTTATGTAGGACTGTTCAATTTTGATTCTTATTTTGTTTTATCACAGTGGAAATTTAATAACTTTCAATATTGATAACTTTTAGTAACTTACTTTACCAGAGTTAAAATTTGATTAGGGTTTGACATTCTTAAAGTATTAGTGATGTCTTAGACACGTTACAGAGAGAGATTTAAATGAAGAAGCCAACTTAGTAATGTGTATTTTCTGTGACCAGTATTGGTAAATATTGTTTTCTCCTTAATAATTTGACATTTTCATAAGGAAAATAATCTCAAGTATACTGTCTGTAGACTAATTCTAAGGAAAAAAACCTATATTATTATTGTAATGAATGTCATCTTCCTTGTGGAATTAAAATTTTTTTAACTGACTCAAAATATTTTTAATACATAGTATATATTAGAATTTACATTTAATTTAGCATAATTTTGAGATCATATATTCTACTTCTGTTAATATAATCTGTATTTTAAAACGTTATCTTCTATTTTTATTTCAAATATTTCACTCCAACTCTTTTTATTTCTTAAAGTAAAAATAAAAATGGGCAATGATTTGGTTTGACAAAGTAATTCTTAAGTGTTTAGCAGCAATAAAGTTTATTTAACTTCTCAGTGTAGATTGGTTTTACTCTGTAACAGCAAATACTGAAGAACTTAGACTAGGTCTGAATAAAGCTGGTGGTGAAACTAGGTTTTCTTCAATACCATAATACAGGCAGTTCTCTTGTAAAGCAATATATGTGTCTGTGGAAAAAAAATTAAAGTTCTGCAAAATTATACCCTAAAAATATTGACAAGCAACTCAGAACTCTGCAGCCTTGTAATCTCTGTACTAGCAAAACTGGTAACAGTTCTCATAAAATGCTAGTATAGCTGAACATTTGCACCCAATATCAGTTAGTCTTCTTTGAAATGTAGTTCCATGAGGGCATTCAATTCTGTTAAAGATAAATTGTCAAAATTAAAAATTCTGATCCAGGATGTAGACTTTCTTCTTTAGATACTCCCCTCTTATTTTTCTTTTAAGTAAACATGTGAAAATATTTTCATGGCTTATTTGTATTCACAGCTCAGCCAGATAGTATAACATTGTAGAAATCCTAGCAGTTCTTGAAGCCATTAACTGGCCTCTGTCCACCCTGTTCCACAGGATGGTCATGTGTTTTCCTTAAGGTCATCATATATTGCTAAGACTCTGTGAGAAAGCTCTTCCCTCACGGGTTTAAAACATTACTCTGCTGGAAATAATTCTTTCTGGACCAATGTGACTCACATTATACTGACCTCATCACTTAATGATGAATGATTGAACTAATTCTCCCTGCAGAAGTGTGTTATGTAGAAAAAATTAGACAGTAGTCTCTAGCTGTCCCATTGCTATGTCATGATTCATGTAGTGGAATGTATTTGTGCACATTCATGTTTATATATACATAGTACCATTTAGTAAAGGAAAAGGGCTTTGGAGTTTGGCTGACTTGGCCAATAGAATCAAATTTAGGTGACTGAGTTTTGGTTATGTGAAGTAAATTCTAATTATCTGGTAGGATTCTTTTGGAGATTGAGATAATTTACATAAAACATCTAGCACAGTGATTGGCATATTGCAGAAACTCAACAAGTGCTATTTCATTTTCTAGTGATGAATCTTAAGGCTAAAAATACTAAGTGACTAGTTACCCCTGTACATAGCAAAAGTCAGATTCACTATGTAATTCTTATGAGAAATTCCTATACAGACATACATACCTGTAGGTGCATAGATAAATGCAGATTCTCCTACAAATTTAAGGTTTATTCTTCCCTTAATTGATTAATGTTTCACTAGTTCATATCCTTTTCTATTCAGATATTGATGCTGATAATGATTAAAAAAAAAATTGGAAGGGAAGCTCTTTCCTTGACGTAACTTCCTATACTAATTAGACTAGGATGCTGTACTAAGGTTGTGTCAGCAGTTTAATTCATGCCTGTTTGCACTTTTCCAGTAGACTATAAAATGTTTCCCTAGCTGCCTGATAATAGTCAGACATTGGCAAATTCATTGCTTCCTTTTTAAAAAAAAATGGCATCTCCCCCAGTCAAAATAAAATATAGCAGGTTGCTTGTTTTATGTTACTGCATTATGTTGATAGTTTCAGTTTTCCTTTAGAGTAATTTATAAATGAATATGAAATTCATTAATATGAAGTTAACACCTTTCTATTTCTTTTTCAGTAAAACTTCTACATGTTAAGATGGTTAGTATTTTATTCTTTTATTTATAGATAAAATTATAGCAACAAAAATTATTTTCTTTTCCCCAGCTTTCCACCTTTTAGTGTAAAATGGGAAGAATATCTTCCGTATTTCTATAACAGGTTTGTTTACAGTATCTGCAGTTATTTACCTCACAGCACCGTTTGCAGTAACATTACAGATTCTGCATGCTCTAGATTTTAAGATATGCTGTATGAGTTTGTAGTGGTTATAATTTTGTTGTTTTATGTTTTGAAACTTTAAGAATTAGAGCTCACAGGATTTGACATCACAATTTTTCATTGGCTTTCGTTAAGTTTTTGAGCTGTTATGTATAATAAAAGTTATAATAAGGTATATAAATTTACATGTATTAAGTGATTAATTTTGAAATCATATTACATACAATAACATTTGTTTAGAGTCAATCAATATGTTTGATCAAATTTAAGATGCTTGAGATACACATTTATTTTAACTATTAGAAAGAAAAAATGCTACTCTTTAAATTATGGCATCTCATCAATTTCTGACAAGCTGAGACATGAAAACAGATATATGCCTTTAGACTCAATGAAATATTTCAGGTGTGTATTTAGACTTGAGGGCTTTTCTTTGGCGAGGAGCAGATTTTGTGTTGCTGGTTGTTGAAAACCCTGCTCAAGCCTATGTATCTGCACAGCTATGCTGGTTTTTCTTGTTCATTCATTTGTTCCCTCATTTAGTATTTACTGAGTGTCCTTCAGGTGCAAAACTATGTCATGTTTCAAGTCACACAAGATTTCTTCTCTTGGTACTTCCTTTATATATCTGGAATATAACACAAAACCAAGTAATTGATGGCACAACATAGTACTTATGTCTCCAGCTAGATTCCAAACTATCATAAAGATTGCTCTTTTTCACATGTTTTGTATCTGCTTCATGTCCTAGGACATAATTTGTAATTCATTGTAACTTTTTGATTAATTGAACTTTGTTTATAATGATAAGAAAAAAGTGTAGTGTGTACACCTGACAAGTGTGTCTGTATGATTATGCATTAATATAATCACAAGTTTTGAATTTTAGAAAAATGGAATAAAAAATTTTAACTGTAAAATGAGATACCAAAGATTTCTTCAAATAGCAAATGACTTTTCTGGATTTCTTTGACATTACAAGAAATCTAGAAAAGCCCAGTGGTCTGGCAGCTGTGGCTTATTACCCAGCTGCACAAGTGAATTACTGTTTTGAACACTGTGGAATTGTGGAATGAAGAGGTGTCTAGGTGTTCTATTGCTTGGGTAGACTGCCCTATGAGGACATTGCTAAGATTTATGTCAGAGAATGTTTTGCCTATGTTTTCTTCTAGGAGATTTACAGTGTCTTGCCTTATATTTAATTCTTTAAGCCATTTTGAGTTTATTTTTGTGTATGGCGTGTGGGAGTTGTTCTAACTTCATTGATTTACATGCTGTTGTCCGGTGTTCCCAACACCATTTGCTGAAGAGACTGTCTTTAATCACTGTATTTTCTTGCCTATCTTTGTCAAAGACTAATTGACTGTAGGTCTGTGGGTTTATTTTTGGGCTTTCTAGTCTGTTCCATTGATCCATAAGCCTGTGTTTATGTCAATAACATTCTGTTCTGATGACTGTAGTTCTGTAGTGTTGTCTGAAGTCTGGGAGGGTTATTTCTCCAGCTTCATTCTTTTTCTTCATTATTGCTTTGGCAATTCTGGGTCTTTTGTGGTTCCATATAAATTTAAGATTATTTGTTCAAATTCTATAAAAAAAAAAAGTCCTGTGTAATCTGATAGAGATCACATTAAATCTGTAGATTGCTTTGGGCAGTATGACCATTTCAACAATATTGATTCTTCCAATCCAGTAGCATGGGGTATCTTTCCATTTTTTAGAAACTTCTTTAATTTCCTTCATCAATGTTTTATAGTTCTCCATTGAATTTTATTAAGTGTGTTTTCTGCATCTATGGAGATTATCATGTGGCTTTAGTCCTTTCTCTTGTTGTTGTGAATTATTACTTTGATTTGTATGTGTTAAACCACACTTGTGTCCCTGGGATGAACCCAAATTGATCATAATGTATGATCTTTTTTTATGTGCTGTTGCATTCTATTTGGTAGTATTTCCTTGAGGATTTTTTGCATCTATGTTCTTCTGTGATATTGGTCTTTAATTCTCTTTCTTGGTGGTGTCTTTGCCTGTTTTTGGTATCAGACTGATGGTGGCTTCATAGAATGAGTTTAGGAGTATTCCCTCATGCTTGTTTTCTTTCTATCAGCTTTATAATGTTCTGGAAAGCACAAGAAGAAAATATGGTAAAGTGGCATAAGGCTGTGACTATGGTAAGTCCACCTAACGAGTAGTTTTCCCAACAACATAAATTCTTTTGTAACAAAAAGGGACGGAAAATGACTGCTTTAAGATGTAAGATGTGAAAGGCTATTCTACCACACACATTTCTTGTCAGTCACACAGAAGTTGTCAAATAATTATCCCCTGCCACTCAGAAAAAGATAATACTGTGAGAACACACTGTCCACAGAACCCTCTGTCCACTTCAGCATAGGCATCAATTTTTCTGCCCTGCTCAATGAGGACACACAGCCGTGGCTACAGGAAAGAGCCCTGATGCCCAAGCACCATCACATCCCATGACAGGAGCCATTCCCTTCCCCTGGGGGGGCAGACAAACTCAGAAAGCCCCCAAAGCCTGGGCGGATGGCCTTAGTAGTGTCCTTTTTTCAAGGCTCCGAGCCCCAACCTATGTTGTTTGCATCCAAAAAGAGGCCATATTAACAGATACACACCATTATATATAAAATAGATAAGCACAAGGACCTACTGTATATCACAAGGAACTATATTCAATTTCTTGTAATAACCTACAGTGGAAAAGAATCTGAAAAAGAAAAAAATATATATATATACTGAATCACCCTGCTGTACACCTGAAACTAACACAACATTGTAAATCAAATATACATCAATAAAATGTTTTGAAAATGCAGCTCTAAAGAGCAATACAGTCATGGTGTGAGCTGCCAGGCGCAGTGAAGGAATTTTGAGAGGTGAATGTTTTAAAAATTAATTCCTAATTCCCTGAGATAACTATTTCCAGGATGGTGCAATTTTACCTTTAAAAAGGGAAAGAAAAAAAAAAAAAACAAAGTACAAAAAACTCAGACATCACCATCCTGGAATTAACCAGCACACAATTCAATTTTGGAAAAGAAAACACAAAACAGTAATGCAGTCATTCATCAAATTCAGAAAGTAAAACCAAAAATGCTAGCTCCTTACTGCTTGATTTCAAACAGAAGGCTGGTATAGGTTACAGCATGAAAACGTAATTCTAATAATTAAACAAAACTTCATAAAATGAACAGGACTGGCAAAAGTATGTTTCTGGTAATTTAACTCAGGGGATGTCCAAATATAATGCAAACAACTCATGCAATTTTAAATTTTCCAGAAGCCTCCCCAACTTTTTTAAATAAGTAAAAAAAAAAAAAGGAACTGATTTTAGCAATATATTTATATTTAATCCAATAGAGCAAAAATATTATCATTGCTGCATATAATCAACAGAAAAATATATGAGATATTTCACATGCTTTTATTCATACTAGACCTTCAAAATCTGAGTCTATTTTACATGTACCGTGCATCTCAATTTCAGCTGGCTATGTATCAAGCAAGCAATAGTTAAATGTGGCTAGCGGCTGCCACTTTGTTTTCTGTGCTTTGTTTTGGTTTTTTTTTTGTTTGTTTGTTTGTTTTGTTTTGCTTGTTTGGGAGGGTAAATAGGTATTTATTGATTTATATTTAATGGAGGTACTGGGGAGTGAACCCAGGACTTCGTGCATGCTGAGCACATGTTCTATCACATAGCTATACCCTCCCCGCTAGCAGCTGCCACTTTGGACAGGGCAGATCTCAATGGATACTTTGCACTTATTTGTAAGTCCAAGTCTTCTCAAAAAAGAATCCCAATGGCAACCTCTTAAATGGATGCCTTCAGAAAATATAATTTCAAATATAATTTTTGTTTTTCCACTTCACCAAGGATGCTCTCTACTGTGATAATCAAGCAGATGGCTTCCCTATCCCTCATGGAGTCCCTGAAAGCAACTGGTAATGGGAGCAGAATGGGAGACTTCTGAACTCTCTGTGCCTTTGAGGATCACTTTGGAGAAAAGAGACATTTTACTTCTGTTCCAGTCTCTTCACCTCCCCAGAAAAGTGTCTTCACTTCATCACCATGTCCTTTCTTTCCTCGAATCCACCTCTCATTCCACTGCTGTCGGTTTTAGCCTCCCCAAACAGAAAACCAGTGGTACTCCCCCATTTTTAACACATCACCAAGCCTCAGTGTGTCCTTCTACAAAAATACCCCACTACTTTTCCTCACCCTGACTTTGGCTTCTCCACACCCAGTCTCTTATAGTCTACATGTGAACTAAGATTTAAGAATAACCCCACCTCCCAGCCCTGACACATACACCCTCACTGCTGTTAATGGCCTGTTGCCACTTTCTCAGACAGTGACCTTCATCTCCCCCACACCTGTGGTCCTGGTTGTTCATGGACCTGGGAATCTACCTTTGTGGGACTGTGGAATTCTGTTCATGCTAGTTCCATTCCAGGCCATCTGGTTCTAGACACATGTCCTAGGAAACCATTTCCAGTGATTCTGGACTCCCTGACCCCACCTTTCCTTGGAGCACATGCTCATCAACAGCACCCCGCCAACCCTAACCTCAGCAGGTCCACAGTGGAATCTGCACTCGGTTCCTCTCCACTCCCCACAAGCATGACTCACTCTGCTCTTCTACACATTCAGGGAAGAGGTAAGGTCCTTCCTATAGTTACAGTGTGTCTCCTACCACCATTCATCCCTACCTTCCTCCAGGGTGTTTCCAAATTTGGAATAAATGACACATGTAAAAATCATCTGAACTTTGGAGAAGCTAGTGTGCGAATCAACCTATCTATCTTGCTATGGTGGCTTCAGAGATCTTTTAAAAGAACTAGATTAAACTGCATCCTGATTTTTCTTTATTGCACGTGAAAGTGTAAATAAGAAGACAATGGAAGACCTTCCTAATGTCTAATATAAACCAGGCTATAGCAAGTTGCCCGTTTTTATTAGGTTTTGAAGATTTTTATGGTTTTTTTATTTTTTAAGTGAAAGGTCTTTATTTTGGAAAACAAATCAATATGATTAAATTTAAGTTTGACAGAATCTACAGTTAATGACAAATTAATAGCAAGTAATTCATGCCAAGAACTTGAGCTACACATTTCCATCTTGCGTCTGCCAGGGACCAGTGATCAGTACAGAGACCGAGCTTGGTTTGATATTTATATTTGTAGCTGTGCTTCTTTAAATTTTTCTCAATGGAGGCAGCTAGCCCACCAAAATAATGTTTTCGATTTCTTTAAATTTTAAAGACAGAAGAAAAACTCATTATGTTATTTGTCAGATCTTGTAAACTCTTGTAATTCTAGTACCCTCAGAGACCATAGTGATGGCTTCATAAGCAGTACATACAAGTGAATATTTTGATGATGCTGATTGGTAGACATATATCTCAAAACGTTTTGAGAAACGATTTCTTTGTGCTGTGGATGTATTTGAGGTCCCCCAATGCCTTGGTGCTGTGTTCTTCCACTTGGAGTGAGACACTCTCTCCCCTGTCACAGCTAAGATAGCTGATCAGAGAATATGGAGTGAGCATCAGCTAGCCTGAAGTCCCTAACACTTCCCTTCCATGTTGGATTTCCATGAGAATGAAGTCCAAAGGGAAAAACGAAGAGTGGAAAATATTAAATTTGGTTTGGGCTCATTGCCTGTTTTTCTCAAAATCAATGCAAGTTTCCTCCTAACCCACTGTGATTTCATTTGGACAGTGACAGTGGGTTCATCTGTATGTGCTCTCTGAGCATTTTTGCTAGTTTAATGACAACTTTTTTTTTTTTAATTTTTAAAATTGAGTTATAGTTAGTTTACAATGCCTCAATTTCTGGTGCACAGCACAATTCTTCAGTGATACATAAATATACATATATTAATTTTCATATTCTTTTTAAAAAATTGGCTACCACAAGATATTGAATATAATTCCCTGTGCTATACAGTAAAACTTGTTTATTTTGTATATGTCACTCAGTATCTGCAAATCTCAAATTCCCAGTTTATCCTTTCAAAATCCCCTCTCCCCTGGCAACCACAAGTTTGTATTATATGTCTGTGAGTCTGTTTTTGTTTTACATATAAGTTCATTTGTCTTATTTTTTAGAGCCCACATATAAGTGTTATGTGGTATATTTCTTTTTCTGGGTTAATTCACTTAGAATGACATTCTCCAGGGACATCCACGTGGCTACAAATGGCAATATGTTCTCAATTTTCATGGCCGAGTTGTATTCCATTGTATAAATATACCACAACTTCTTTATCCAGTCATCTGTCAATGAACATTTAGGTTGCTTCCATGTCTTGGCTATTGTAAATAGTGCTTCTATGAACATTAGGGTGCAGGTGTCTTTTGGAATTAGGGATCCTTCTGTATATATGCCCAGGAGTGGGAACACTGCATCATATGTTAAGTCTACTTTTGGTCTTTTGAGGAATCTCCATACTGTTTTCCACAATGGCTACACCAAACAACATTACCACCAACAGTGTAGGGGGGCCCCTTTTCAACAAAACCCTTTCCAGCATTTGTCATTTATAGACTTTTGAATGATGGTCATTCCGACTGGTGTGAGGTGAAGCCTCATTGCAGTTTTAATTTGCATTTCTCTGATAATTAGAGGTATTGAGCATTTTCTCATGTGCCTTTGGCCATTTGTATGTCTTCATGGGAGAATTGCTTGTTTAGGTGTTTTGCCCGTTTTTTGGATTGGGTTGTTTTTCTTTTTCTTATTAAGTCGTATGAGATGCTTATATATTCTGGAGATTAAGCATTGTCAGTTTCATCTTTTGCACATATTTTCTCCTAATCAGTAGGTTGCCATTTTGTTTTGCCTATGGTTTCCTTTGTTGTGCAAAAGCTTTTAAGTTTAATTAGGTCCCATTTGTTTATTTCTACTTTTATATCTATTTCTTTGGTAGACTGCCCTGGGGAACATTGCTGAGATGTATGTGAGATTATGTTCTGCTTGTGTTTTCTTCTAAGAGGTTTATTGTGACTTGTCTTTTGTTTAAGTCTTTAATCCATTTTGAGTTTATTTTTGTGTATGGTGAGAGGGAGTATTTTAACTTCATTGATTTACATGCTGCTGTCCAATTTTCCCAACACCATTTGCTGAAGAGACTGTCTTTTTTCCATTGTATGTTCTTGCCTACTTTGTTGAAGATTAATTGACCAAAACATTGTGGGTTCATTGCTGGGCAATTTTGTTCCATTGATCCATATGTCTGTTTTGTATCAATACCATGCTGTTTTGATTAATGTAGCTCTGTAGTATGGTCTGAAGTCTGGGAGGGTTGTTCCTCCAGCCTCATTCTTTTCCTTCAGTTATGTTTTGGCAATTCTGGGTCTTTTGTGATTCCATATAAATTTTATAATAATTTGTTCCACTTCTGTGAAATATGCCCTTAGTAATTTGATAGGGATTGCATTAAATCTGTAGATTGCCTTGGGAAATGTGACCATTTTAAGAATACTAATTCTTCCAATCCAGGAGCATGGGATATCTTTCCATTTTTTAAAGTCTCCTTTAATTTCCTTGTAGTTCTCCATGTATAAGTCTTCTGCTTCCTTGGTTAGATTTACTCCTAGATATTTAATTACTTTAGATGTAATTTTAAAAGGGATTGTTTCTTTATTTCTTTTTCCTGTTGATTTATCATTAGTGTAAAGAAATGCAACTGATTTTTGTACATTAATCTTGTATCCTTTTGTACATTAATCTTGTGATCTTGTATCCTTGTACCTTGCCAAATTCTTTCATTAGTTCGTGTAGTTTTTGCCTGGGCCTTTTAGGGTTTTCTATATATATTATCATGTCATCTACATATAGTGACGATTTTTTAGCTTCTTTTCCAATTTGGATCTCTTGTATTTCTTTTTCTTTGCTGATTGCAGTGGCTAGGACTTCCAAGATTATGTTGAATAAAAATGGTGAGAGTGGAGAACCTTGCCTTTTGCCAGATTTTAGTAGGAAGGTTTTCAGCTTTTCACCATTGAGTTCTATGCTGGCTGTAGGTTTGTCATAAACAGCTTTACTTATGTTGAGATATGTCCCCTCTATACCTACTTTGGTGAGGATTTTTATCATAATGGGCATTGAATCTTATCAAATGCTTTTTCTGCATCTATTAAGATGATCATGTGGGTTTTGTCCTTTCTCTTGTTGTTGGGGTATATTATTGATTGATTTGCCTATGTTGAACCATCCTTGTGGTCCTGGGATAAACCCGACTTGATCATGGTGTATGATCTTTTCTATGTGCTGTTGGATTCTGTTTGCTAATATTATGTTGAGAATATTTGTATCTATGTTTCCTCAGTGATATTGATCTGTGAGTTTCTTTTTTTAGTAGTGTCTTTGTCTGGTTTTGGTATCAGGGTGATGGTGACTTCATAGAATGAGTTTCCGAGTACCCCCTCCTTTACAATCTTCTGGAAGATTTTGAGAAAGGCCGGTATGAGTTCTTCTTTGTATGTATGATAGAATTCCCCAGGGAAGCCATGCAGTCCTGGACATTTGTTCATTGGGAGTTCTTTTTTTTTTATGCTTATTCAATTTCATTTCTAGTGATTGGTTTGTTCTGGTGGTCAATTTCTTCTTGATTCAGTCACGTGGACTGTAAGTTTCCAGAAACTTGTCCGTTTCTTCAAGGTTATTCATTTATTTTCCATAAAGTTGTTCACAGTATTCTCATATGATATTTTGAATTTCTGTGGTATTGGTTGTAATTTCTCTTTTCCTTTCGTATTTTGATTGTGCTCTGACTTATCTCTTCTTTGTAAGCTAGGCTCGAGGTTTGTCAATTTTATTTACTGTTTCAAAAAATAAAACAACAGCTCTTTGTTTGATTGACTTTTTCTATTGTTTTTTAAATCTCTATTTTATTTATTTCCTCCTTGATCTTTATTGTTTTCTTCCTTCTGCTGACTTTAGGTTTTGTTTGCTCTTCTTTCTCTAATTCTTTTAGTTGGTTAGTTGTTTATTTCAGAGTGTTCATCTTTTTTGAGGAAGACCTTTATTGCAATGAACTTTCTTCTTAGGAATGCTTTTGCTGCGTCCTATAGATTTTGTGTGGTTTTGATTTTTGTCATTTGTCTCAAAGTAGTTTTTAATTTCTTCTTTGATTTTATCATTGACCCATTGGTTTCTTAGTATCATGTTGTTTAATCATCATGCTGTTGTTTTTTTCTCCTTTGTTTTTCTGTAGTTGATTTCTAGTTTCATGCATTGTGTTCAGAAAAAAATGCTTAAAATAATTACTATCGTCTTAAAATTGTTGAGTCTTCTTTTGTGCCCAAGTACATGATCCACCCTAGAAAATGTTCCATGTGCACTTATGAAGAATGTATATTGTATTTTTTTTTTCGAATGTAATGTTCTGAAATACCAACCATGTCTAATTTGTATATTGTATCATTTAATTTCTGTTGCGTTATTAAATTTGCATCTGGAAGATCTTCCAGTGAGGATAATAGGATGTTTTAATTTCCTACCATTTTTTTATACCCAGCAATTTCTCCTTTTATATCTGTTAGTATTTGCTTTATGTATTTAGTTGCTCCTACATTGGGTGTAGTTATGTTAATGGATGTAATATCTTCATCTAGTATTGCTCCTTAAATCATAAATCGTTCTTCATCTTTCTTTATGGTCTTTGTTTTAAAGTTCATGTGTGAAATCAGTATTGCTACCCCTGCTTTCTTTTCATTTCTGTTTGTGTGTAATATCTTGTTCAATTTTCTCACTCACAGTCTATTTGTGTCCTTTTCCCAAAGGTGGGTCTCTTGTATGTGGCATATTGTAGGTTCTTGTTTTATTATCCAGTCTGTCATTCTAGGTCTTTTCATTGGAGCATTTAACCTATTGAAATTTAAAGTAATTTCTGATAAACTTTAGTTTATTGGGATTTTGAACTTAATTTTGCAGGTGATTTGGCATTTTTTCCCTTGTTCCTTTCTTTTTCTTATTGTGTGTGTGTGTGTGTGTGTGTGTGTTTAAGTTTTCCTTCCTATTATCTTGGTTAATTTTTAGTATTTGTGACTCTCTTGTAAGTTTTTCTCTTATGGTTACCCAATTTTGTACATATATTAACCCATTACTGTATCTGTTTGTTTTAAACATATAGAAATATAAGCTCAAACCCATCCTACCGAGAATGATTTAGATGTCTTCTTTTAATATTCCATGTTTATTCTGTTGTAATTCATGGTATTTATCACCTTTCCAATTATGGTTTTCTCCTTTCAAAAGCAACCTACTTCTTTTTGATTTAGAGTATACCATTCAATATTTCTTTTAGTATAGATTTAGTGTTGCTAAATTCTTTTATTTTTGCTTGTCTGTGAAGATATTTATTTCTCCATCTATTCTAAAGAATAGACTTGCTGGATAAATTATCCTAGGCTAAATCTTTTTTGTTTGTTTGTTTCTCATTCAGGACTTTGAATATATCTTGCCACTACCTTCTGGCTTGTAGTGTTTCTGTAGAGAAATCAGCTGAAAGCCTTATGAGGTTTCCTTTGTAGCTAACTCTGTTTTTCTCCTTATGCCTTTAGAATCATTTCTTTATCTTTAACCCAGGCCATGCTGATTATAATATATCTCAGTGTGTGTGTGTTTGGTTTCTTCTTGTTTTGGTCCCTTCGTACTTCCTGTATTGGTATATCTGATTGCTTCTTTATGTTTCAGAAGTTCTTAATTAAGATTTCTTCAAATACCTTTTCAATCCCTTTTGCTTTTTCTTCTCCTTCTGAGACCCCTGTTATGCATAGGTTTTGGCAAGTTTTATATAATCCCATAGGATAATTGTTTTCATTCAATTTTGTTCTTTCATTGGTTTTTATTTGTTTTCCTCTCTTCTGTTCTGATTAGTTGATTTCTGTTGTCCTATATTCTAAACCACTTATTAATTCCTCTGCATTAAGTAGCCTACTTTTTTTTTTTACAACTTTTAACTCAGGTCTTATCTCAGCAAATGTGTTTTCCTATTTTAATTCACACTTCTTTATAAAGTTTCAATTTCCTATTTGACATAGTCTTTGCCTCTATACACAATCACCTTTTGTGTCTTTAGTACTTTTATCTCTCCTTCTTTGAAATCATGATTTAATAGATTATCAAGGTCTATTTCATTGATCTCTCTTTCAGGGGATTTTACCTGCTCTTTTAAATGGGTGTTGTTCCTCTACTTCTTTATTTTACTTATATCTCTCCTGCACTAATGATTATGGAGCATCAGTTATCTTTTCTGTTTCTAAAGGTTTTCTTTTTACTTATTTACCTAAAACAGATGCAGAAATAAAGCTCAAAAATAAATTTAAAAGAAGAGAATAAGATTTGAAAACAGATTATGAACAATAAAAGAACAAGTCAAAGAGAAATAAAAATTGAGTTGAGACAAATTTTAAAAGCCTTAAAATTAGAAAATAATATCTGAAAACTGATTATAATAAATAAGAGAACAAAACAAAGAGATAAAAAGCAAATTGTGAGAAATTAAAAATCTTAAAAAAGAAAAGAAATTTGAGAACAGATTCTAATCAATAATAGAAGATTAAAGCAAAGAGAAATAAAAATGAAATTGAGACAAACTAAAAATAATTTAAAATATTTTAATGTCCAATTTTAAAAGGGGTTAAACATAGAAACATAAAAATCTTTTAAAAGTAAAAATTTAAAAAGTAAAATAAAAAAGTGAAAATATGTGGATGTGTTCTTGTGGGCACTATGTGCTCTTAATAATTTTGTCGATAGCTCTGATGTATGGGTGGTTACTATGTCTTCCTGTCTTTTGCCTGTTATCCTTTTTGTTGGGGATTTGGCCTGTGACCTGGTAGTAAGAGTCTTCCCTGGCTATTAAATGAGATCTCCTTTTTATTTTGTGGTTGTTGCTGCTCCTGTTCTCACCCTGCTACATGAACTCCAGTCACTGGTTCCAGAGGCCCTCCAGTTGTGCCCCTGATGTGTGCTTCTCCTAGTGCCATGTGTCATGTCTCCTCCAAATGCTGCATTGTGGTGGTGCACTTGTGCATGATGGGTGGTTGGGTCACTCTGTCTTTCATTGCCCATCCCAACTTCACTTCAGTTCCATGCTCTCTAGGTGGACTTGGATAAAATGGTCATACTAGCCATCACCCCTGCTCTGTGCCAGAACTCTGCTCCTTGTTCATTTGTCTTAGAAGCATTAGTTCACAGAGGTACTGCAGCAGAACTTTCCTATTTTCCTGGGGCTGTAAACAAATCTGAGTCCCCCCTATGAGGTTGCAGAGCCCCTAGGTAGGGATTGAGATTTCAACCCTGCCTCCACCTGGGTGCACATTAGAGTATATGGTGGGTGTGGCTGAGTCCCACCTCTCTTCTCCAGAAAAGGCATGAGAAATGATGCCACAAGTCTTCAAAGACAAAAGCTATGGCACCCCTCCCCCCAGGGCAAACCAGCAGTGTTGCTTTGCCTTTTTTTTCATATTTTATGTGAGACTCATGTTGTTCTGCTCTGTATACCTTCCCAGTGATGGCACACAGCACATTGAAATCTCCTGAGGTTGCCTCTGTACAGTTGGCCCAAGTCCTCCATCAGGCTCAGGCAGTCTGTTTCATCCCACACCTGCTGGTTAGTGTCTAAGTTTGGGGGTCATGAGGACCCTTGTTGCCCATTTAACTTTGTTCTGTCAGTCAAGGGCTATTCTACACAATTTCAAGCCTTGGAGGTTCCCCCTCCATCCAGCTGACCTCTTCATTGGAGTGGGAGAGACCCAACAAATGAGCACTATACCACCTTTGCTGCTCCCTCCCCATGGGAATAGACTGCACTATTTCCCTTTTTCTTCCTTTTATTTTCCTTTTCTCCTACCAGATTAATGGCGTGTTTTGTCTTTTGATGAAGGTGAAGTTCTGTCAAAGTTCATCAGACTTTCTGATTGGATAGGTGGTTCAGTGGATGTCAGTCTTGGTGCATTTGTGGGAGAGGGTGAGCTAAGAGTGTTGTTCTACTCTACCACCTTGGCCCTTCTTGATTTTTTTCTTTTTTTAATTGTACAGTAGTCTAGTGTCTGTATAAGTGTCAATTGTAGTGGGATTTTGTTCAGTAAGCTTAAAATCTCTACTTTGAAATAAACTACTGGGCTTATAAAAAAGAACTAAGTTAACACCTGCAAGCCAGCATCATCCATTCAAGTGTGTGTTAGAGAAGGATGGAGGGGAGGAAAGGGAGAGGGGGAAGAGACACAAAGGGTGAGAGAGTGGAGAAGGGGGAAGTCCTACCTGCTAAAAAGTGGATGCTTGCTGCCTTTCAACACAGCTCAGTGCAGGGGCACCCTACTTTATGCAGGAAGAGCTAGCTGTCTGGACTCTGATCTACAGACACTGCTCTCAGTTTCTACTCTGGAGTTGAGCAGGTGCTGCTGGAGGAGAGGGTGGAGTCAGGGCAATGGTGGTTGATGGAAGCCTCTGATGTGAACAAGGAGCTGTGAGTTCAGACTTGCTCCTTAAGCCCCTAAAGGACAATAAGCAAGTGAGTCCTTCTAGAGAGACAAGGAGGGAGAGGGTCCTGTGGTGCTCCTACTGACTCTCCAAGCATCTAACTTGGAATTCTGCCTCAGGCTGACATCTTTGATCAAGAAACAACACAGGTTGCTTTTATTTCCTAATTTAATAAAAGCCTTTTGTTCACTTCCACAGGAAGCATAATAACAAATCTGAGTTACTTTAAGAAGAAGGAAAATCCTCACTGAGCACCTACCTTGCACCAGACATGGTATAAGGAACTTCGTGGCTGTGATTTCAGTGACATCTGACAAGTCACTAAGAACTGGGATGAAGGGACATGAGCAGAAACCAGAAGACAAAGACAAGCTGAAGGCAGATGTCATACAGACAATTCCACAAGAATGAATAGCAGAAGCAGAAAGTGGAGATGGTGTGGGACCACATGGGCAAATTCCTAGGTTTGAATTCCAATGAACTAGGCAGGGAGGTAATCCTGGACTTAAAGCATAAAGATCATTGGTTTCACAGTTTCTCTGCATGACCAATTATTTTTGTTTGTTTGTTTCTTTTTGCTGTCCTAGATTTTCCAACATGGCAATTTTTATACTTCTTCATCAACCATTCCCTTGACTGCTTCTCTTTCAACTCATATGCATAAAAGACTTCACCCCAGGACCAGATAACAAATCAGTTAATAACAGGAAGGATAAGCCTTCAGAACTTGCCAAGCAAAAGGAGAGATTGGTATGCACAAAGGTAAATATGTAAGATGATGAATAATTGAAATTTAAATGAGTGGCTCACAGTAGTGTTCAAAAAGTTCAAAGAGGAAAGGAAGGCAGGTGGAAGTGATCCTGTTTGTGTGTGTTTGTGTGTGTGAGCATGCATGCTGGGAAAGGAATTGGGTAATGGATGAAGACATCATGCAAGATGGTTGAAGTGTCAGTAACAGTCTTTGGAATATGAGTTGAGAAAGGGAAATAAAAAGTTGAATTTGGAAATGATGCTTGAGGCCAGAATGTAAAAGGCCTTGAAGGTCAAATTAAGATGTGCTATCATATTTTATAATTCTTGTCTTTCACACCAATATGTGTTGACCCTCTTAGAAATGGTGAATTAGAGAGGAGATGAAGGGTTCCTTTAAAGAAGAAATCTAGGCAAACAACAGCACACTGAGGCAATGGTACCCAGCAGTTGCATTCCACAAGATTAAGTACATTAGCATTTCTAAAGAAAAATAATAATTTATAGTACTGTATGTTTCCTACTACCTACAGAGTTAGAAAATAGCTCAGTAACATTGAATATGAAATATTCAAAGGGTGAGCTAGACAGACACCAAGTAATCTTTTGTGTGGTTGAATGTGTGTTTCAAAATATTTCAGTTTTTCCTGACAGTGGCCACTTTTATTAGGTATTTAACTAGAAGCAGATTTGCTGGAATAGGTTTATCTGTATGTTCAGGTTAAAGTGGATACTGACAGATATTTGCTTCTCAGGTGATTGTACCAATTTACATGCTCCTCAGCAATGTAGCATTCTTTATGTGTTCCTGAAAGTTAGGAAGTTCTGAGCCTCAATTCAGTTCTACAAAGGGTAAAATTTTAAACAATCTCCTTTGTAGTTCTCATGCATACCAAATTTTTAGAGTTATTATCAGTGGTATAATAAATAAATTATCTGTCCTTTATTTCTGGTACCAGACACAGAACTTCAAAACTCTTGGAATTTCTTGAGTGAGAAGACCGTCTATTATGCTAATGAGGTGACTCATGGTAGTGGGCCCCAAGTTAACTTCAGCATGAGCACTAATCCCAGAAAGACCAGCCACATAATTAGAGGGTTGAAAATTAGGGACACGCTGGACTCTGGGAAGATGGGAGTAGATGGTGCTGGAGATGGAGATTAGTCATGAGTCCAATGATTTAATAAATTATAAAACCCAAGTAAAACCTCTGGACTTCAAACTCAGTGATGCTTTCTGGTTTGTGAATACCCTGAATCCACTTGCAGCCAGTGTCTGAGTTTGGCATATACTAAGTCTGTGTAATTTATTTGTTGAACAACTTAATGCACTGATTCTAACCTGAGTCTTACATCCAACTCTTGTATCATTCTGGAAGAATAAAGTCTACGAGCTTGTGTCTCTCATGGTGAAGCTTGACATTTCTGTCCATGTAGGGAGATTTAGGAAAGGTATGACTAAACAGTGGGAATATTACTGTGTGGAAAAAGGCATCTTCATAGGAAATGAAATCCTCTAACACAACAATTTTCAGTTCAAAGCAAGCCAAAACAAATTGACTATTCCATTTGTGACCTAGGCAGTGAGCATTGGTCTCTCCAGTAAGATTTGGCCTCTCCAGTAAGATTAACAAGAGGACAGATGACTGGATAAAGAAGTTGTATATTTATACAATGGAATAATGTACATCCATAAAAAAATAATAAAATAATGCTATTTAAAGCAACATGAATGGACCTGGGAAATATCATTTTAAGTGAACTCAGAAAGAGAAAGAAAAATGCCATATGATATCACTTATATGTAGTATCTAAAAAATAGATGAAATTATTAAAAAAAGACTCACAGACATAGAAAACAAACTTATGGTTTCCAGAGGGAGAAGAGAGTGGGAAGGGCTAAATTGAGAGCTTGAGATTTGCAGATAATAATATACATATAATATATAAAAAACAATTCCATATTGTATAGCACAGAGAACTATATTCAATATCTTATAGTAACTTATGGTGAAAAGGAATATAAAAAAGAATATATGTATGTTAATGTATGACTGAAGCATTATCCTGTACACCAGAAATTGACATAACATTGTAAATTGACTATACTTCAATAAATAAATATAAATAAATATATAGATATATTTTAATTATGCATTAAAATTCAACAATAAACTTTTATTCTCTAAAAGAAAGAGGAGAGTGAGTGGAGAAGAAATTTGAAATGTATTTTGTATTTCATTATCTCATAATATAAGGATGGTTTTAGTCTATAATTAATAAATAACTTGTAAGACTTAAACCCAGCAGAGAAAATACTTAAATATTTACTTTTGGGAAGTTAGATTTTGCCCAAGAGGAAAAAAATCTAAAACTGATATTAGACATCCACCAATAGACAGTCAAAAGAAGTGCAGTGTCTTCCAGCATTAGACTGACATGTTCACCTTTATTTCCTAGAATTATATGGATTGTGGGGGAATGGAATTAAGATAAAACTATGTTTGACTTTGGATGTCTGGTTAAGACATTTTAGTTTTAATTTTTGTTCACAATGGAGAGTGGAGAAGTTTTGAAAGGCAGCTATTCTCACCACTATACCACCAATGCCTTCGAATGGAGAAGTTTTGATCAGTAGAGGGAAGAGAAGAAATTAGTACCACAGAAAAAGGCATTATCAAGGAAGGTAGAACATAGATAACTGATATTGACTGTACATGGCTACCAGACTTTCCATTAGTTCATCATTTTATTGAAAATTCATAGGATTACACTTATATTTACTTCTTCCCTGCAGAATGTGCTGTCAATTTTTTTAAAAATAAGAAATGTCATGTTAATTTTCAGACAGGTATACAATATTTGTCTGAATAGATCATGGAAACATTGTTTGAGAATTCTGGCCAATTATTAGTAATTTCAGTATCAAATCTAAGAAAGAGGAGTCAGGAGCAGCCAAGATGGTGGAGTAGAAAGACACTAGTACCTCACCCTTTCCCACAAATACACCAAGAGAAACACCCCAGGACCCACCCATTCACTCCGAACACCTACTGAACATTGACAGAACATCACCTTCTTCAAAAGACAAAATTCACCACAAATCTGGTAGGAAAAAAGTAAAAGGAAAATAGCGTGGGATGTGTGGGAGTGACAAATAAGGATTCACACTCTTAAACTGGGGGGGACGGAGGACTCCAAGTCTTGTATCTGTGCAAAGTAGCCCTTGACCCACAAAACAATAAGTAAAATGAACACTAAATTTCCCTGTGACCTCAGCCCTAGATACAAACCAGCAGGGGGTGGGCTGGGGATGGCTGCCAGAGCCACGTGGTGGACTGGGGCCAACTGCACAGAGGCAATCTCAGGGGGCTGGAGTATGCTATGAACTATGTCTGGGAGGATATAGAGAACAGAGCAGCCTAAGTTCTCCATAAAATTAAAAAAAAAGAAAACAATACTGCTGGTGTGCATTGTAGGGAGGAGCACAATGCAGCTGGGCCATAGCCTTTGTCTACACAGGCCTGTGGCACCATTGCTGATGTGTTCTTAGAAGAGAGGCAGGGCTCCAGCACAACCGCCATATCCCTTAGTGTTCAGCTCCCAGGCAGAGGTGGATTTGAAACACAAATTCATACCCAGAGGGTCCACAACTTCACAGGCAGGACTGAAATTTGTTTACAACACCAAGCAAAGGGGACCATTTTGCTATGCAGGTGTCTTTGTGGACCGACACCTCTAAGACAAATGGGCAAGGACTAGAGTTCTGGCACAGAGTAAGGGTGAGTGCTGGTGTGGCCATTTTCTGTGAGCCCACCTACCCTGAGTGGATGCAGCACTGAGAGTAGTTCTGACCAAGTAGCATGACCTGTGGGCCTCTGGGAAGAGTGAGCAGAATTTGCAAAGTGGGGTGATTGAAGGGGCAGCATTTGGCACTTGGCATGGTGCTGATCTGGTAGCATGAATGCAGTCACTGAGTGCTGGAAGCCCTACTGGTGTAGGCATCTAAGACAGGTGAGCAGAGTTTCTGTATCAGGGCAAGTGCAGGTGCAGTGTTTGCTGCTGGTGATGTCACTGACCTGATAGTGCATCACCAACCAAGTGTGTGACACTGACATTCCTGTAACTAAAGCTAGGACAAGGGCAGAGTCAAGAAAAAGTACTTAAACTGCTCCAACCCCACCTACTATGCACCAGAGCTCAGAATCAGGTCTGGAAGCCTCACTCCCAACAAAAGGGAAACAGACCCAGTCCCTGACAGAGCTGTGACAACCACAGAACAAAAAGGAGACCACACTAAAAAACCAGAGAAGGCTCTGGTCATCACAACACCAGCCACATCCCTAATCAAAAGGATAACAGATAACACACATAGAAGAAAGACGTGGCTACCATCCATACTAAAAACAGACATAGCAAAAAAATTATTAGGTGTGCACAGTCTACACAGGAAAACATCCTCTTCAAAAAAAAAAAAATCCCTTGAAGGCCAGAGAAGATAACTGATACTTCATAATCCATAGTGCCAGAGAGATATAAGTAAAATGAAGAAGGAGGGGAATGATTCTCAATTAAAAGAACAATAGAAATCCCCAGAAAGAACAGTCAATGAAATACATCTCAATAGTCTACTAGATCATGACTTCAAAACTGGAGTGATGAAAGCACTGAAAGAAATAAAAGAGACTAAAAATAGAGAGAGAGAACATTATGAAAAGGAAATTGAAACTATAAAGAGGAGATAGTTAAAAACATAATACTCAATGGCTATGAAAAGAGCCAAGAGATAGAGTGTCAAAAACAGACTAGACAATGCAGAAGAATGAATAAGTGACTTAGAAGACATGATAAGAGAATTCACCCAATCAGAACAGCAGACAGAAAAGCAAGAGAAAAAAAGAAAAAAAAACAATGAAAGCAATATAAGGGATCTATGGGATAATATATTACATTCCAACCTATGCATAATAGGGGTCACAGAAGGAGAAGAAAAAGCAAAAGGGATTGAAAAGGTATTTGAAGAAATCATGACTGAAAATATCCGAAACCTAAAGAATCAATCAAATATCCAAGTACAGGAAGCACAGAGAGTACTCAAGAAGAAGAACCCAAATAGATCTACACAAGACATATTAAAATTAAGATGGTGAAATTTAAAGGTAAAGAAATTATACTAAAGGCAGCAAGAGAAAAATGAATTGTTAGTTATAAGGAAAACCCCATAAGGCAATCTGTTGGTTTCTCTTCGCCAACACTGCCAGCCAGAAGGGAGTGGCAATATATATTAAAATTTCTGAATGAGAGAAAGCTGCAACCTAGGATAATTTATGCAGTAAGGCTGTACTTTAGACTAGAAAGAGAAAGAATTTCACAGACAAGCAAAAACTAAAAGAATTCAGCAATACTAAACCTATGCTAAAGGAAATAATGAAAGGTTTACTCTAAATAGAAAATAAGCAGAGGACAAGGGCAAAGATGATGGAGTAGAAAGACACTTGTAGCTCACCCTCTCCCACAAATACACCAAGACTGATATCCATGAACCCACCCATCCAATCAGAACAATTGCTGAACTTTGACAGAACATTGCCTTCTTCAAAAGACAAAATACATTGCAAATTGAGTAGGAGAAAAGAAAAAAAAAAAGGAAGAGAAAGGAAAATAGTGGGGAACCGGTCCTGCAGGGAGAGAGTGACAAAAGAGAAATAGCATTCATTTGCTAGGTCTCCTTCACTCCAAAGGAGAGGTCAGTGGGTTGGAGGGGGAACTTCCAAGGTTTGGATCTAGATGGAATGGCCTTTGACTGACAGAACTAAGTTAAGTGGGCACAAAGAATCCCTGTAATCCCCAGGCATAGACATCAACCAGCAGGGTTGGGACAGGACAGGCTGCCCGAGCCAGGAAAAGGACATGGGCCAACTCTACAGAGGCAAGCTTGGGGACTTCAGTGAGCTATGTGCCATAGCTAGGGGGATATACAGATCAGAAAAGCCTGGGTCCCTCATAAAATACACACACACACACACACACACACACACACACACACACAAACACACACACAAAGCAACACTGCAGGTGTGCCCTAGGGAGAGGGGCACTGTAGCATTTGTCTCTGCAGACCCATGGCACCATTATTGATGTATCCTTGGGAGAAAAGAGGCAGGGCTTAATGACAACCACTATATTCTCCAGTGTGCAGCTCCCAAGTGAAAGTGGGGTTGAAACCTGAAGCTATACCTAGGGTTCGGCAACCTCATAGGTGAGAGTGAGATTTGTTTACAGCCCCAGACAGAGGGAAACTTTCTGCAAAGGTGCCTCTGTGGACTCATGCTTCTAAGAGAAATGAATAAGAAGCAGAGATTTGGCACAGAGCAGGGGCAAGGGCTAGTGAGGCCATTTTCCCTGATCCAGGGACATGACTGGTTGGCCTCTAGAACCAGTGAGTGGAATTCAGGCAGCAGGGTGAGGATAGGGTCAGTGACAACAACAGAACAAAAAGGAGCTCCCAGTAAATAGCCAGGGCATGCTCTTGCCACCAGAACGCTGGCCACAACCCCAACCAAAGTGATAACAGGCAAAAGGGAATGAAGGAAGACTTGGCAACTACCCGTAAGTAAGAAAGAACTCTCAACAAAATTATAAGGGCACACAGTCTATAGAGAAATATATCCATATTTTCTTTAATTTTTACTTTAATTTTTTTATATTTTATTCATTAACTTAAAATTTTTCTTTAAAATATTTTTATTAATTTTTAAAATTGATTTCAATTTGATTTTTATTTGTTTTGTTCTTCTGTTATTGTTTATACACTGTTTTCAATGTTTTTATTTTGCATTTCTTTTTCATAGTTTTATTTCTGCTTCCACTTCAGATAAATAAGTGAATAAATAAAACCTTTCAGGACCAGAGTAGATAACTGATACTTCATAATCCATAGTGCCAAAGAAAGATAAGCAAGATAAAGAAGCAAAGAATCACTCCCAATTAAAAGAACAAGAGAAATTCCCTGAAAGAATAATCAATAAAACAGACTTTGATAGTCTGCTACATCATTATTTCAAAAAGTGACTGATCACAGTACTGAAGGAACTAAAACAAATTGTGCATAGAAACAGAGAATATGTCAAAAAAGAAATTAACAATATAAAAAAGAGCCACATAAAATTGGAAAACCCATTTATTGAAATGAGAGCTAGTGGGCTAGATAATGCAGAGGAACAAATAAGTGACTTAGAAGACAGGAAAACAAAATCACCTAGTCAGAACAGCAGAGAGAGAGAAAAAAACAAAGTAAACGATATAAGTGACCTATGGTATAATATAAAGTGTGTCAATCTATGCATAATTGGGGTCCCAGAAGGAGAAGAAAGAGCAAAAGAGATTGAAAAGGCATTTAAAGAAAAAATAACTGAAAACTCCCCAAACCTAAAGAAGCAATCAGATATCCAAGTACAGGAAGCACAGAGGGTCCAAAACAAGAAGAAACCAAACATAACCACACCAAGACATAATCAGGATGACCAGTTTTCTACTGAAAGGAAAAAAAAGTAATTGGAAAGGTGATAACTACAATGAATAACAACAGGATAAACATGAAATTGTAAGAGAGATGTCTAAATCATTAAGAATGGGAGAGGGAAGCAAGAAAATTGAGTATTTTTCTTTTTATCTTTTTCTTTTTCTTTTTGGCAGGATGGTTTGAACTTTTATCATTATCTGTTTAAAACAAACAGACATAGTAATGGGTTAGTATATGTAAAAACCAGAGTAACCACATGACAAAAACTTACAATGGAGACACACACAAAATAAAACAGAGATAATACAAGGAAAATTATCAAACCACAAAAAGAAAAAAGAAAGAAACAAAGAGGAAATACCAAATCAACTGCAAAACCAAGTTCAAAATGGCAATAAGTTCAAGTCTAACAATGATTACTGTAAATGTCAATGGACTAAATGCTCCAATAAAAAGACAGAGTGGTATATTGGAAAATAAAACAACAACATACCATATGCTGTATACAAGGGACAAACTTTAGGGAGAAGAAGAGACATAGAGTGAGAATGAGAGGATTGAAAATGATATTCCATGCAAATGGAAAAAAAAGAAAACAAAGTAGGAGTAGCAATACTGATTACAGACAAAATAACTTAAAAACTAAAGCCATAAATAAAGATAAACAGGGCACTATATAATGATTGAAGGCAAAATGCAAGATGAGGATAGTATACATGTTAACATAGAAGAACAAAATATAAGAGGACCTAAATACATAAAGTGAATACTAACAAATATAAAGAGAGAAATCTATGGGAACACAATCATGGTAGGAGATTATAACACCCCATTCACATCACTTGACAGGTTCTTCTGACAGAAAGATAAAGGCAACACAGCAACTAAATGATACAATGGAACAATTAGACTTGGTTGATATTTTCAGAGTATTACATCCCCCAAAATTACAATATACATTATTTCCAGTGCACATGGAACACTTTCTAGGATGGACCATGCACTTGGGTACAAAAGAAGACTCAACAATTTTAAGAAGATAGTAATTATTTTAAGCATTTTTTTCTGAACACAATGCCATGAAACTAGAAATCAACTACAGCAAAACAAAGGAGAAAAAACAACAGCATGATGATTAAACAACATGATACTAAGAAACCAATGGGTCAATGATAAAATCAAAGAAGAAATTAAAAAATACTTTGAGACAAATGACAAAAATCACAACCACACAAAATCTATGGGATGCAGCAAAAGCAGTCCTAAGAAGAAAGTTCATTGCAATAAAGGCCTTCTTCAAAAAAGATAAACAATCTGAAATAAGCAACCTAACCAACCAACTAAAAGAATTAGAAAAAGAAGAGCAAACAAAACCTAAAGTCAGCAGAAGGAAGAAAACAATAAAGATCAGGGAGGAAATAAATAAAATAGAGATTAAAAAAAAAAGAAAAAGTCAATCAAACGAAGAGATGGTTTTTTGAAAGAGTAAATAAAATTGACAAACCTCAAGCTTAGCTCACAAAGAAGAGAAAAGACAGAGCACAAATTATCAAAATAAGAAATGAAAATGGAGAAATTACAACCAATACCACAGAAATTCAAAATATCATATGAGAATACTGTGAACAACTTTATGGAAAATAAATGAATAACCTTGAAGAAATGGACAAGTTTCTGGAAACATACAGTCCACATGACTGAATCAAGAAGAAATTGACCACTAGAACAAACCAATCACTAGAAATGAAATTGAATAAGTATTAAAAAAAGAACAGAATATTTACATAAACTCAGAATATTTACATAATCTCAAATTAATAGATGCTTAAAAATAGTGGGTGAAATTTTGATGAAGAACAGAATATTTACATAATCTCAAGTTACTGTTTAGTCAGAAAGGAAAAAAGAACTTTATAGGGAAGATACCTAGTAGACACCACCTAATGCAGTGATGAACTTAGCATCACCCATAAGTGGAAAAACTGACATCTTGTGCCATCTAAAGTAACACTTTGGGAAGAACATAGCATCACTGATGCCTGTTGTGCTCCTGCTAACAATACATGACATGGAACTAGTCATGAGGCAATATCAGAAAACTATAAAATGGACAGTATAAAATTAATGACATGTGTTCTTCAAAAATCATAAGATCATGAAAGAAAAGAAATGCTGAAAATTGTTCCATACTAAAGGAGAATAAAAGTACAAATCAAATGAATACTATTTTTCAATATCTGAGCACAGATATTAGATATTAAAAATATAATATTAGACATTATAACTCCTATAAGAACAAAAAGTCATGATTAAAATTTTAAAGAAGATATGCAAATGTCTCATCCAATAGAAAATAATAAGAAAGAACTTACTTAAAAAAAAAGGAATGGAAAACCTGAAGTTGAAAAGTATAACTGAATTTAAAAATTTGCCAGAGTAATGATAATGTCAAGAGAATGACAGAGAAGACATTTGGAGAAAATCTTTTCAAAAGGCACATCTGATAAAGGACTGTTATCTTCAATATACACAAAACACTTAAAACTCAACAGTGAAACAAAAATACCTGATTAAATGTAGCCAAAAGTCATTAACAGACATCTCAACAAAGAAAATACACAGAGGGCAAATAAACATATCAAAAAATGTTCCACATCATATGTCATTAGGCAAATGGAAACAAACCTATTAGAACACCCGAAATTCAGGACACTGACAACACCAAATCCTGGTGAGGATGTGGATCTATAGCACTTCTTATTCACTGCTGATGGGAATGCAAGATGGTAGGGAATCTGTGGAAGACAGTTTGGCATATTCTTAAAAAGCTAAACACTCATGCACAGTATAATCCAACAGTTGCACTCCTTGGTATTTACCAGAAGGAGTTGAAAACTTATGTCCACACAAAAAAACAATATATAGATGTTTAGAGCAGCTTTATCCATCATATCCAAATCTTGGAAGCAACCAAGATGCTCTTCATTAGGTAATGCGTAAACAAACTGTGGTACAGCTGGACAACAGAACAATATTCTATGCTAAAAACAGATGAGCCATCAAGGTATGAAAAGACAAGGAAGAAATTTGAATGCCTTTTTTTTTTTTTGAATGGCTATTACTAAGTGAAAGAAGCCAATTGGAAAAGGCTACATATTGTATGATTTCAACTATGTGATATCTTAGAAAAGGCAAAACCATATGGACAGTAAAAAGACTGATGGTTGCCAGGGATTTTGGATGGGAGAGCTGAATCAGCAAGCAATGAAAATTTTGAAGCTGGTGAAAATACACCATTTGATACTATAATAATGCATGTATGTCATTACACATTTGTCCAAATCCATAGAATGCACACCAAGAGTGAAACTTAATAAAAACCATGAGCTTCAGGTGATAAAGATGTGTCATTATTGGTTCATCAACAGTAACAGATAGAAACGTCCCCACCAGAGTGGCCTAATAGGGAAGGTTGTGCAAGTATGGGGACAGGGCATATGGGCAATCTCTGTACCTTCCTCTCAGTTTTGATGTGAATGTAAAACTGCTCTTGGAAAACATCTATTTAAAGTTTTACTACTCATAACCACAGAGAATATAAGCTTTGCAGGAAAAGCAGTCCTAGGAGGGAAGCTCATAGTAATACAGGACTTCCTCAAAAAAGAAGAACAATCTCAAATAAACATTCTAAACTACTAGCTAAAAGAATCAGAAAAACCAAGAGCAAACAAAAGCAAGTTAGCAGAAGAAAGAAAATAAGAAAGATCACGGAGGAAATAAATAAAGATTAAAAAACAAGAGAAAAAATCAATATACCAAGAGCTGGTTTTCTGAAAGAGTAAACAAAATTGACACATCTCTGGCCAAGCTCATGAAGAAGAGAAAAGAGGGAGCAGAAATAAACAAAATAAGAGAGGAAAATGGAGAAATTACAAACAATACCACAAAATACAAAATGTCATATGAGAATACTATGAAAAACTATGAGGAAATAAAATGGATAACCTAGGAGAAATGGACAAGTTTCTGGAAACATAGAGTCCACCAAGACTGAATGAAGAAGAAATTGACCACTTGAACAAACCAATCAGGAGAAATCGAATTGAATTAGAAATAAAAGCCTTACCTAGAAACAAAAGTCCAGGACCAGAAGGCTTCACTGAGGAATTCGACCAAACATACAGAGAACTCATAACAGTCCTTCTTGAACACTTCCAGTAGACTGAAAAAGAGGGAGTACCCCCAAACTCATTCTATGAAGCCACCATTAGCCTGATACCAAAAACAAAGGTACTACCAAAAAACAACATTATGTACTAATATCACTGGTGATCATAGATGCAAAACTCCTCAACAAAATATTAGCAGAGTCCAACAGCACATAAAAGAGATCATACACCATGATCAATTTGGATTCATCCCAAGAACACAAGGATGCTGCAGCATACATGAATCAATCAATGTAATGCATCTCAACAAGAGAAAGAAAAAAAAAAAAAACACACACACACACACACAATCATCTCAATAGATGCATAAAAATAATTTGATAAAATTCAACACTAATTTATGATAAAACACATTACCAAAGTGGTTATAGAGGGAACACATCTCAACATAATAAAAGCTTTTTTAAAACTTTTTAAAATTGTTATAGTCATTTTACAATGTTGTGTCACATTCCAGTTTAGAGCACAATTTTTCAGTTGTACATGAACATACATATATTCATTGTCACATTGTTTTTTGCTGTGAGCTTCCATAAGATCTTGTATATATTTTCCTGTGCTATATAGTGTAATCTTCATAAAGGACAAGGTTGTCACTCTCACCACTTGTATTCAATATAGTCTTGGAATCCCTAGCCACAGCAATCAGGTAAGAAGAAAGAAATAAAAGGGATCCAAATAGGAAAAAGAAGAGGTAAAATTGTGACTATATGCAGATGACATGATACTGTATACAGAAAAATTTGAAAGTTTCACACAAAATTTCTAAAACTAATAAAAGAATTTGGCAAGGTAACAGATACAATGTTAATGGAAAAGAATTGGTTGCATTTCTTTATACTAATAATGAATCATCAGGCAAAGAATTTAAAGAAACATTCCCTTTTAAAATAGCACCCAAAGTAATAAAATATCTAATAATAAATTTAATCAAGGAGGTGAAAGTTTTATAAATGAAGGACAATGAAACTTTGATTAAGGAGATTAAAGAAAACCTGAGAAAATGGAAAGATATCCCATGCACCTGGATTGGAAGAAAAATATTGTTAAAATGCTCGTACTGCCCAAGGCAATTTACAGATTTAATGCAACCTGTATTAAGTTAACTAGGACATACTGCACAGAAATAGAACAAATCATATTAAATTTTATATGGAATCACAAAAGACACAAAATTACCAAAGCATAGCTGAAGAAAAAGAATAAGGCTGGAGAAATAACCCTCCCAGATTTCAGAAAATTCTACAAGTTACAGTAATCAAAACAGCATAGTATTAGTACAAAAACAGAAATATGGATCAATGGAACAGGATAGAAAGCCCAGAAATAAACCCAGAAAATTTTGGTCAATTAATCTTCAACAAAGGTGGCAAGAACATACAATGGAATAAACAGAGTCTTTTCAGCAAATGGTGTTGGAGAAACTGGAAAGCAGCATGTAAATCAATGAAGTTAGAATACTCCCTTACACCATACACAAAAATAAATGCAAAATGGATTAAAGACTAAAACATAAGACAAGACACAATAAACTTCCTAGAAGTAATCATAGGCAAAACATTATCTCACATGCATCTCAACAATGTTCTACTAGGGCAGTCTACACAAACAATAGAAATAAAAGCCAAACTAAGCAAGTGGAATATAATTAAACTTACAAGCTTTTGCACAGCAAAGAAAACCATAAACAAAACAAATCGGCAAACTATGGAATGGGAGAAAATATTTGCAAAAGATGAAACTGAATGGCTTGGTCTCCAGAATATATAAACAGCTCATATGACTTAATAAGAAAAACAAACAACTCAATCCCAAAATGAGCAGAAGACCTAAACAAGCAATTCTCCAATGAAGACATATAAATGCCCAATAGGCTCATGAAAAAATGCTTAAAATAACTAATTATCAGAGAAATGTAAATCAAAACTACAATGAGATATTATCTCACACTAGTCAGAATGGCCATCATTCTAAAGTCTACAAATGAAAAATGCTGGAGGGGGTGTGGAGAAAAGGGCACCCTAATACACTGTCGGTGTCAATGCAGTTTGGTGCAGCCATTGTGGAAAACAGTATGGAGATTCCTAAAAAGACTAAAAATACAAATAACTTATGATGCAACAATCCCACTCCTGGGCAATTGTACAAAGGGAATGCTAAATCAAAACTACGTCTACACATCCTACAGCCAGCATAGTACTCAATGGTGAAAAACTCAAAATCTTCCCACTAAAATCTGGAACAAGACACGGTTACCCACTATCACCACTCCTATTCAACATAGTCTTGAAAGTCCTAGCCACAGCAATCAGGCAAGAGAGAAAAATAAAAGGGATCCAAATTGGAAAAGAAGAGGTAAAATTGTCACTATATGCAGATGACATGATATTATATATAGAAAACCAAAAAACTACTAGAAATAATCACAGAATTCAGCAAGGTAGCAGGTTACAAGATTAGCATTCAAAAATAAATTTCATTTCTTTACACTAATGATGAATCAACAGAAAAAGAATGTAAAGAATCAATCCCCTTTAAAATAGCCTCCAAAGTAATAAAATACCTAGGAGTAAATCTAACCAAGGCAGTGAAAGACTTCTACACAGAAAACTATAAAACACTGATGAAGGAAATTAAATAAGACTTAAAAAAAATGGAAAGATATCCCATGCTTCTGGATTGGAAGAATCAATATTGTTGAAATGGTCATATGCCCAAGGCAATCTACAGATTTAAGGTGATCCTTATCAATTTACCCAGGACATATTTCACAGAAGTAGAACAAATCATAATAAAATTTACATAACCTTGTTTAATAAAAGCTATTTTTGACAAACCTACAGCCAGCACAATACTCAATGGTGAAAAACTGAAATCCTTCCCACAAATACCTGGATTGCAGTTGGACCAAAAAAAAAAATTATTAAGAAGAACATGATTAGAACAGCTGGTACAATTTGAATATGAACTGTGGCATACATAATAATACTGAATCAGTATTAAGTATCCTGATTTTGATAAATATATTGTGATTGCATAAGAGAAAATCTATATCTTAAAAAATAGTCACTGAATTTGAGACACGATTTCTATAAATTATACTCAGATCATTCAGAAATAAATATGCCCAGGAGTGGATCAAGCGGTAAGTATATTTTTAGTTTTTTGAGACATATCCATACTGTTTCCATAATGGCTGCACCAAGCATATGATCTAGCAATCCCACTCCTGGGTATATATCAAGAGGGAACTCTAAATTGAAAAGATATATGCACCCCAATGTCCATAGCAGCACAATATACAATAGCCAAGATGTGGAAACAACCTAAATGTCCATTGACATATGACACTATAAAGAAGCGGTGTTATATTTATACAATGGAATACTATTCAGCCATAAAAAAGAATAATATCATAACATGGATGGATATAGAGATCATCATTCTTAAGTGAAGGAAGCCAGAAAGAGAAAGAATATATATGGTATCACTTATATGTGAAATCTAAGAAATGAAAGAAAAGGAACACAGTAATGAACTCATCTACAAAGTAGAAACAAACTTGCAAGCAAAGTAAATATTCTTATGGTTACTGGTGGAAAGCGAGTGGGAAGGGATAAATTTGGGAGTTTGTGATTTGCAAATGTGGGCCGCAATATATAAAAACTGGATTAAAAAAAACAAATTTCTTCTGTATAGCACAGGGATCTTTATCTCCTTCTGCTTCTTTTCCAATTTGGATCTCTTTTATTTCTTTTCCTTGCCTGAGTGCAGTGGCTAGGCCTTCCAAGATTATGTTGAATAGAAATGGGGAGAGTGGACAACTTTGCCTTTTCCCAGATTTTAGTAGGAAGGTTTTCAGCATTTCACAATTGAGTTCTATGCTGGCTGTAGGTTTGTCATAAATAGCTTTTATCATGTTGAGATATGCTCCCTATAAGCCCAATTTGGTGAGAATTTTTATCATAAATTGTCATTGAATTTTATCAAATGCTTTTTCTGCATCTATTAAATTCAAATAAGAAATTATATGGAACCACAAAAGACCTAGAATTGCCAAAGCATTGCTGAAGAAAAAGAAAAGAGGCTGGAGGAATAACTCTCCGAGATTTCAGACAATACTACAGAGCTACACTAATCAAGATAGTATGGTATTGGTACAAAAACAGACATATGGAGTATTGGAACAGAATAGAGAGCCCTGAAATGAACCCACAAAATTTTGGTCTACTAATCTTCAACAAAGGAGGCAAGAATATTCAGTGGAATCAAGAGAGTCTCTTCAGCAAATTGGGTTGTTAAAACTGGACAGCAGCATGTAAAGCAATGAAGCTAGAACACTCCCTTACATCATACAAAAAAAATAAACTCAAAATGAATCAAAGACTTAAACATATGACATGATACAATAAACCTCCTAGAGGAAAATATAGGCAAAACATTATCTGACATACATCTCAAAAATATTCTCCTAGAACAGTCAACCCAAGCAATAGACATAAATGAAAGAATAAACAAATGGGACCTAATAAAATTTACAAGCTTCTGCACAGCAAAAGAAACCATAAGTAAAACAAAATGACAACCTAGTGAGTGGGAAAAAATTTTTGCAAATGAAATTGACAAATGCTTGATCTCCAGAATATATAAGCATCTCACACAATTTAATAAGAGTAAAAACAAACAACCCAATCCAAAATGGATAGGAGACCCAAATAAGCAATTCTCCAAGGAAGGCATGCAAATGATCAATAGGCACATGAAAAAAAGCTCAATATCACAAATTATCAGAGAAATGCAAATCAAAACTAAAATGAGGTATCACCCCAAACAAGTCGGAATGGCCATCATTCAAAAGTTCACAAATGACAAATGCTGGAAAGGCTGTGGATAAAAGGGAACCCTCCTACACTGCTGGAGAGAATGCAGTTTGGTGAAGCCACTGTGGAAAACAGTATGGAGATTCCTAAAAAGATTAGGATTAGACAACATATGACCCAGGGTACCACACTTGGGCATATATACAGAAGGAACCCTACTTCAAAATGACCCTTGCACCCCAATGTTCATAGCGGAACTATTTACAATAGCCAAGACACAGGAAGAGCCTAAACGTCCATCAACAGATGACTGGATAAAGCAGATGTGGTATATTTATAAAATGGAAAACTATTCAGACATAAAATCTGACAAAATAATACCAATTGAAGCAACATGGATGTTACTGGAGAATACAATTCTGAGCGGATTAAACCAGAAAGAAAAAGAAAAATACCATATGAGATCACTTATATGTGGAAATATATATATATATATATAACAGAGACAGACTCATAGACATAGAATAAAGACTTCTGATCAAAGGGGAATGGGGTGGGAAAGGACTGGGATATCAAAATGTAGAAAATATACTCAAGACTGTACTGTGTAGCACAGGGAAATATATACAAGATTTTGTGTTTGCTAAAAATAAGAGAAATGTCAGTGAATGTATATATACACATGCATAAGAGGAAAATGGTGCTCTACACTGGAATTTGAAACAAAATTGTAAAATGATTATGAATCAATAAACAGTTAAAAACAAAAAGAAAATTTAGTGGATGAGATAATAGCATGGCTAAAGACAGGAATTGGCAGACTAGATAATGAAGAGGGACTTAAAAGTGTTTGAGAAGACATGAGAACACAAAACTGTCAGTAAAAAGATGACATATAAATTCAAGCGTAAACCAATGCAAACATTGCTGTTGAAACATGGGAAAAGACAAAGAATGCAAGGTTAGGACATATAGGATTCCCAGATGAAAAAGAAAGATTATAAAAGAATAAGAAAAAAACAAAAAAAAGGGCTGAAAATGTATTCGAAAAATATCAGACTGAAATTTGCTGAAAGCCAAGAAACAATCATCTATACGAAATCAGGAAGCAAACAGCTTCCAAAGCAGGCGGAATCCCAATAGACTTACAAACAGCTGTATTATCATTGAAATCATCAAAGTTCATGATCAACCCAATGATTTTAAATACACCTAGAGTAAAGCAACTTAGTCACAACAGAACCTCCAGAGGGGTTTCAGCTGATATCCCGACAGAAATATTGAAGTACAGGAAGGAGTGCCAAGAAATAGACCAAATCCTGAATGAGAAAAAGCTGCAAACTAGCGTAGCCTATGCCACAAGACCACCCTTTAAAATAATGGCAGAAGTAGAGAAATTCACAGACCAGCAAAACTTAAAACAATTCAGCAGTTCTAACTTTATCCTAAAAGAAAGATTGAGATTTCTACCCTGAATAGAAAAGAAGCAAGACGAAATGGAAATAAGAAAACCGTTATTGGAAATGCAAGAAGAGCTATGACTTGCAGAGAATAAACAAAAAGAAGGCAAGGAGGACATCAAAACCCTAAAGATGGGATAGGGTAGCAGGAAAACATTGGTGAGTTTCAGCACTATACTAAGTGGATAAGCTTATATGACCCTCTGTTTGAAGCAAACGGAGAGATGCATGGCCTAATGTGTTTGCAAAACAAAGAACAAGCAAACAGACAATCAAACAAACACCAAAACAGTACAGTTGGATGATATATATCCAAAGAACTATGATGATTCAAAAGAAAATACTCAAAGGGATGTCAAAGAGCTTTCAGCACGCATCGATGCAGTATTGCTGCTTGCATGTACTCAACAAACTTGTATTCAGAAAACAGATGCGTGCAATAATATTCAAAAATATTCATTCATAAGAGGACATCGTGACCTAAACCAAATGCCTATTTTGAATAAAATCAATTCGTATTCCATGATATAGATTTACTAGTCTTCCAATAGAAAGAATGAATGACCTATTCGACCCTATTTAGAGAATAAATGGCATATGCCTTTAACAAAGACAAGTAGCACTACAAAACTGCACTAAGAGCAAAAGAGACAGACAGTAAAGTGTACATTGTGATTGGATTAATTTCTAGGAATTTCAGCCCCCATGAATCAAATGGATCCATTTTCTGGGAGTGTGGGTGTTTCAGCCGAAAAGCAACAGACGGATATGTATTCTGGGTGAAAGGCTATTACACAAAAATAAGATTCCTATAGTGGGGTCTTTTTGTACTTTTAACTGTGAGAAAAGTTAAAGATGTGTGGAACCATAAAATTAACATGAACACACTTCCCTATTTTGTACTGTGTATAGAGTTCTGAACTAAAGGAAAGAGGGTAGGAAAAAAAGGACCATGGGACGCTATTGGAGAGAATCACTTTTATCTTAGGAATCTCTCGTCTGATGCAGCCCCTCCCCCAACACTGGAAAGATGCAGCAAATATTGGGGATGGCAGTTACCGGTTGCTTTCCAGATGGAATATTGGTGTGTTCAACCAGGCTTGTTGTGGCTGGTGGATCCAAGTTAACTGGACAGAGCTCTGTGGGTGGATCAGTGTCATGAAGGGACTGCCACCCTCTGTGGAGCTTGGCTTAGGTCTAATTTTCGGAAAGATTTGTAAGTTCGAGATACTGCTGCTTCCCAATGGCCTGAGATCATGGGTCAGTTTCAAGAAACTGAAAGGACAGACTGTGGAAGATCTGCCCATCATCAGCATACTGGTGAGGCTGTGAGGTACTTTCAGACTTGCCCAGTGCTGTAGAAGTCGACTTTATTGGAGACTCGAAGAGAAGCTGGCAGAAAACCTGGCTGCACAGATTGAAGAGAGATGTGAACACATTGATGAGAGTTGTTCTGCTACAATGGAGAATACTGGCATGGAGACTTCTTTAGAGAATACCAGGCTTGAAAGACTTTCATGAGTCATGTTGAGCCTCACTGATACTAGCAGAAACCTGTGGAGGGTCAACGTTTACTTCAGGAAGGTACTCAATTCTCTGCTCCAAGAAGTGGTCCAAGATTCCTGACGTCTAAAAGAGAAGAAATGGCAGTGATGATAAAACCGCTCATGTTCTTGGAAGGGTTTGTGAGAATCCACACGTCCCAAGGGGCATTTAAAAATCACACAGACCACAGAGCATGAGGCCCTGGTAAGCTTTCCCCAGGGTTGGGCCTAGATATCAAGAAATTGCTCTTTCCTCCCCTCCACTCAGGCATCCATTTCAAAGGATCAGCACTTGAGCTGCAATGAAGCCAGTAGGAGAAAAGCAAGCCAATCCTACATACAGTGTTCCTTCAACTTCACACTTTGTGCACAACACTTAAATCCTCAAAGTTCAAATACTGTCAGCTATAATAGATAGGAATAGAATACATAGCTCACACAAAGAAATGATGAACTTAGCCTAGTTTCAGCAAATGCTGGGGTTACGTCTACCTTGGGGTGAAGGGAGTGTGGTAAGTGAGGGGAATCTTTGACTGAACTTGATATATATTAGGCCTCAGTTTTTCTAGACAGTATAGGTAACAGTTATAAGTCAGTTAGTGAAGTGAACTGTAAAAGTCGCCATAGACATGTATGGACACATGATATGTGGACCATCTTTTCACTTCATTGAAGCCCCAGGTGCAGTATATCATGTTGGTGCATAATTTGTTGGGTTAAACTGCTTTACCCAAAATGATCAACCGATTGTTCTCATGGTTGATAGAAGAGCACCTGGTTCTCAATAGCAGAGCAAAACTGCAGCAGTTTTCTCATAGCTATAATGCCTCTAGGAGTTTTGGAACCAAGAATACATATAAATATGGTGTTTTAGTTTAATTGGGTTTCCCCAGAGAGAAATGTTTCCCCTTGAAATGACAACACTGGCCAGTATGTGTCATTGGGAGGAAAGTGCAGCACATGCAGAAGGGAAACCCAGGATGGGGGTTATTTCATGGTTCCAATAGTTATTTCATGGTTCCTGTTGGTGTTGTAGGTATCAACAGTAAAGATTTGACCTGTCCCCTTCATCATTTTGGACTGCTACTGTACATTCTATCTGTCTATTTTTCCCTTAGACCTGACAAATTTGTAAAAGAACTTCACAAGTCTGGCTTGTAATTAGATTTAGTATGTTTCAAAATCTAACTTCATTTCCATATAAATCCCAATATATGTAAATCAATTCTATTAACCTTTTGAAAGACTGCAACTGAGGTATTAACACAATGTCAAAACTAGTCTTCAGACAAATCCTCCCACCATGGCTATATAGAAAACAGAGATAAGCAAGAATCACATTTCTGTGAGTTATATATGGAATGTGTTGATTTCTCGATGCCCAGGTGGCAGGGTACCAGTGCCAACTATGCTCACTCGTTCCCATGTACACAGCAAGATAAACATCCACTCACGAAGCCCTTGGTTCAGGACACATGCTGAAGAGTGGTCCCTTAGTACCAAGAGAGTATGAGGCCTCAGAAAACCTGGGAGGAGGAGAAGGCAAAATAGAGAATGGAAATCAGTGCAGTACCTGACGTCTGGTGATGGAGAAGCAAAGGTGAAACTCTGTTTTACTTGGACACACAATCTCAAGTGGAAAGGACACATGGGATTGAAAGTGATGCGCTGAGTGTTAGAAGAGTGCACAGCAAATAATTGGCTGACAGAACTCAAGGAAATCAGCACAAAATATCCCCACAATTGATTCTGAGACCAAGATCCGAGCTGCCAAATTTGAGCTAGCATTGGCTGTGGAAAATGAGGTATAGGGCTACAGATGATGTCACACGCTGTGTCTCAGGGATCTGGAGTGTGTTGTGGACTGTGGTTTGCCCTACCAAGAGAGGAAACTGACCTTGGACCCCAATTGGAAAGCAACCACCCTGCGTGCAAAGTTGAGTTTATCAAAATGTCCTATGGCCACATTCACTGCATCTGCAGGCCAAGGGAACAATTTGACATTTTGCCAATAGAGCACAAGTGGGGCTCAATTAGAGAAATCATGCATCTGGTCTGAGGGATCCAGGGGTCCTTGGGGTTGAAATCAGATTTCAAAGTGTTAGGATCAGCTAGTTTCCTGGCCTGGAATGGGATTAAGTTTTGGTATGAGGCAGAGGATGCGGGACATTGCTTTGTTTGCCTTCGTGGTCCCAAGCCACAAGGATGAGAGAACAAAGATTAGTTGTCTAGGTCCGCAGCATGAGAAGATGAAGCATTTCATTCACCATTACCTCCCAAATGCAGATGCTACATTTTGGATAGTACTGAAATTGTACAGCACCGAGGACAACTTGGTGGGGCTGTGGGATAATGGCAGCAGGCCCTGATGCATGACATCCTTAGATATGTTTCCACAGGTTTTTCTGTAGACAGAGAAGCTCTGGGAAGAACTGGTAAAATTGGGGCATTCCCATAGAACTAGAAAGGACAAGTGCACTAACAATATTCTGTTTTGAAAACACTCCAAAATGACATACAACAGCCTACAGAGCTGAAAACATTTAGATGCTCCATTTCCACAAGAGGAAGGGTCCTGTGCACTTTCAGAAAAGTGACATAAGCATAATAAAAGGAGATTATTCTAAATGATGCACGTATGGTGTGTTCATCACAACAAAGGTATCACCAGTAAATAGAGGTATACCAGACAACACACACAGGAAGACGAAATGGCTTCAATGTCAAGGAAAATTTGTCTTCAGGGAAATATCATGGGATTGGGTACACCAAATAGACTAAAAGTTTCACTTAACCAAGCCTTACAAGTCTGCATTAGATACCTGATAGTACTTGACCAATAGAGATAAAGATATAGTAAAAGAAACAGGAAGTAACAATTTCAGTTCCAAAGAGATTGAAGGCCAAAAAAAAAGCTTTCAAACAACTAGATTTTGAAACATTACTAGAGAAATTATTGAAAATGGAGATGAGAGAAACAATAAAGAACAACAGTGTCTCAGAATCACAAAAGGCAGAATATCAGAAAAGGGGAAGAGAACCTCTAAGATGAGCCAAATAAAATAAGTAAACTCAATGTATAAGATAATAGCAGGTTAAAAGTCAGTCCTGAGCACTCTAGATAATGCAGAGCGACTCGTGAATGTCTGTGAACAAAGGGGAACAGAAATCCCTCTATCAGAAGATGACACAGAAAAGCTAGTGTGAACCAATGCAAATATTGCTGTTGAATCCTGGGGTAAGACAAATCATGAAAGACTAGGATTCATAAGAGTCTCAGAAGGAAAAGCTGGGTATAAAAAAAAAAAAAAACCTCTGAAAAGATATTTGGAGAAAAATCTGACTGAAATTTGCTGAAAGCCAAGAAACAATCATCTATACGAAACCAGGAGCAAACAGCATCCAAATTATGTGGAATCCCTATAGACCTACAAGCAGCTATATTATTCAAATCATCAAATTTCAAAATCAACCCAGTGATTTTAAATGCACCTAGAGGAAAGCAACTTAGTTACAACAGAAAGACCAGAGGAGTTTCAGCTTATACCTCGACAGAAATATTGCGGGACAGGAAGGAGTGCCAGGACATAGAACAAAACCTGAATGAGAAAAATCTGCATTCTAGGGTAGCCTATGCCACAAGACTGCCATTTCTGATAACGGCAGATCTAGAAAATTTCATAGACCGGCAAAACATAAAAGAATTCAGCAGCTCGAACCTTATCATTAAACGAAGATTGAAAATTCTATCCTTAATAGAAAAGTAGCAAAATGAAATTGAAATAAGAAAACCATCATTGGAAATGCAAGAAGAGCAAAGAGTTGCAGAGAATTAACAAGAAGAAGGCAAGGAGGACATTAAAACCCTAAAGATGGGAGAGGGAAGCAGGTAAACATAGGTGATTTTCAGCACTATACAAAGTTAATCAGCTTATATGACTCTCTGTTTGCTGCAAACGGAGAGATGCATGGCCTAATGTGTTTGCAAAAAAAAAGAACAAGCAAACAAACAAAAAATCAAACAAACAAACAAACACCAAATAGTATGGTTGGCTGACATATACCCAAAGAAACCATGATAATTCAAAAGAAAATACTCAAACGGGTGTCAAGAATCATTCAGCACGCATCGATACATTATCGCTGCTGGCATGTACTCAAAACACTTGTATTCAGAAAACAGATGCGTGCATTAATATTCAAAAATGTTGATTCATTAGAGCATATCGTGACCTAAACCAAATGCCTATTTTGAATAACATTGATTCGTATTCCATTATATAGATTTACTAGAATTCCAACAGGATGAATCTATGGCCTATTCAACCCTACATAAGAATAAATGGCATACGCCTATAACAAAGAAAAGTAGCTATACAAAACTGTACTAAGAGCAAAAGACACAAACATTAAAGTGTACATTAGGATGGGCTTCATTTCTAGGAATTTCAGCCCCCATGAATCAAATGAATCCATGATCTGAGAGTGTGGGTGTTTCAGCCAAAAAGCAAGAGACAGATATGTATTCTGGGTGAATGGCTATTACACAAACTTAAGATCCCTATAGTGGGGTCTTTGTGAACTGTTAACTTTTAGAAAGGTCAAAGACGTGTGGAAACATAAACAACATGGACACACTTCCCTTGGCTTGTACTGTGTATAGACATCTGAACTAAAGCAAAGAGGGTAGGAAAAAAAGGACCATGGGATGCTAATGGAGAGAATCACTTTTAACTTAGGAACCTCTCGTCTGATGCAGCCCCTCCCCCAACAATGACAAGATGCAGCAAATATTGTGGATTGTAGGTACCGCTTTGATTCCAGGTGGAATGTCGGTGTGTTCTGTGAGTCTTGGTGTAGCTGGTGGATCCAAGTTAACTGGGCAGAGCTCTGTGAGAGGATCAGGGTCATGGAGGGGCTGCCGCCCTATGTGGAGCTTGGCTTAGGTCTATTTTTCAGGAAGCTGTGTAATTTCGAGATACAGATGCTGCCCAAAGACCTGAGATCACTGGTCAGTTTCTAGAAATTGAAAGGGCAGAGAGTGGAAGATCTGCCTGTCATCAGCTTACTGGTGACGCTCCGAGGGGCTTTCAGAATTGCCCAGTCCTGTAGAAGTCGACTTTATGGGAGACACCAAGAGAAGCTGTCAGAAGGATGAGTGCACGGATTGAGGAGAGATGCGAACACATTGATGAGTGTTGTTCTGCTACAATGGAGAATACTGGCATGCAGACTTCTGTAGAGAATACCAGGCTTGAAAGACATTCATGAGAAATATTGAGCCTTGCTGGTACTGACAGAAACCTGTGGAGGGTCAATGTGCAATTGTGGAAGGTACTCAATTATCTGCTACAAGAACTGGTCCAAGAATCCTGAAGTCTAATAGAGAAGAGATGGCAGAGATGATAAAACGCCTCTTGTTCAAGAGGTCATGAGAATCCACACGTCCCAAGGGGCATTTATAAATCACTCAGACCTCAGGGCATGAATCCCTGGTAAGCCTTTTCCCAGGGTTGGTCCTAGATATCAAGCACTTGCTCTTCCCTCCCCTACACTCAGCCATCCATTTCAGAGGATCAGCACCTGAGATGCATTGAAGCCAGTAGGAGTATAGCAAGCCCCTCCTAGAATCAGTGTTCCTTCAACTTTACTCTCCATGCACAACACTATACTCCTCAATGGTCAAATACTCCCGACTAAAATAGGTAGGAATTGAATATTAACTCACACAAAGAAATGATGAGCTTCCCCTAGATTCAGCAAATGCTGGGGTTATATCTTCTTTGGGATGAAGTGAGTGTGGCAAGTGAGGGGAATCTTTAACTAAACTTGTATATGTATGTGTCCTCAGTTTTTCAATACAGTATAGGTAACTAGTATAAGTCAGTTAGTGAACTGAAGTTTAAAAGTCGCCATAGACATGTAAGGACACATGATATGTTGATAGTCTTTTCCTTCACTGAAGCCCCTGGTGCAGTATATCATGTGGGTGCAGACATGGTTGTGTTTAATTACTTTACCCAACATGATTGGAAGATTAAGCGTTCTCATCTTTGATAAAAGGGCACCTGGTTCTCAATAGCCTATCAAAGCTGCAGCAGTTTTCTCATACTTTTAATGCCTGTAGTTGCTTTTGAATCCAAGTGTATATATAAATAAGTAGTTTGGTTTACTTTGTGTCTTCCTACAGTGAAATGTTACCCATAGAATTCACAACATTGGCCAGTAAAATTCACTGGGTGAAAAGGGCAACACATACAAATGGGAAACATTTTGTGGGGGTTATTTCATGGGACCGATATTTAATTCATGTTTCCTATTCGTGTTGGAGGCATCAACATCTAACAGTTGAACTGTCCCCTTCATCATTTTGGACTGCTTTTTTACATTCTGTCTTCTTTTCCCTTATAGCTGACAAAACGGTACCTCAATGTGACGTCTGGCTTCTAGGCAGATTTAGTATGTTTCAAAATCTATCTTCATATTCATATAAATCCCCAAAAATGTAAATCAATTCTATTAACTTTTTGAAAGACTGCAACTGAGGTATCAACACAACTTCAAAATTGTAGTCTTCGGACAAACCCTCCAACCATGGCTGTATAGAAAATGGAGATAAACAAGAATCACATTACTGTGAGTTATATATGGAAAGTGTTGATTTATCGATGCCCAATTGTCAGGGTACCAGTGCAACCTATGCTCACTCACTCCCATATACACAGCAAGATAAACATCCACTCACCCAGCCCGTGGTCCACGACACTAGCCGAACAGTGGTCTCTAATTTCCAAAGACAGAATGAGGCCTCAGAATACATGGAAGTGGGAGAAATCAAATTAGAGAAAGGAAATCAGTGCAGGACCTGACCTCTGTTAATGGAGAAGCAAAGGTGAATCCCTGTTTTACTTGGAAGCACACTCTCAAGCGGACAGAATGCATGGGATTGAAAGCGATGTGCTCAGTGTTAGAAGAGTGCACAGCAGATGCTTGGCTGACAGAACTCAAAGAAATCAGCACAAAACATCGCCACAATTGATTCTGAGACCAAGATCGGTGCTGCCATATTTGGGCTCGCAATGGCTGCAAACAATGAGAAATAGGGCAATGGGTGGTGGCACATGCTAAACCTCAGGGATCTGGAGTGTATTGTGGATTGTGGTTCACCCTATCCAGAATGGAAGCTGACTTGGGACACCAATGAGAAAGCTACAAACCTGGCGCATGTGGTTGAGTTTCTCGAAATGTCCCATGGCCACATACACTTCATCTGTAAGCCCAGGGACCAACTTGGCATTTTGCCAATAGAGCACATGTGGGGCTCAATCAGAGACATCATGCATATGGTCTGAGTGATCCAGGGGGCCTTGTGGTTGAAATCATTTTCCAAAGGCTTAGGGTCTGCTACATTCATAGCCTGGACTGAGATTACTTTTGGTATGAGGCAGATTATGCGGCACAGTTCTGTGGTTGCATTTGTGGTACCAAGCCACAAGGATGAGAGAACAAAGAACAGTGGTCTAGGTCCACAGCGTGTGTAGATGAAGCATTTCCTTCATCATTATCTCCCAAATGCAGATGCTACATTTTGAATGGCACTGAAAGTTTACGGCACCGAGGACACCTAGCTGGGGCTGCGTGAAAATGGCAGCAGGCCCTGATGCATGACATCCTTAGATATGTTTCCACAGTTTTTTCTGTAGACAGAGAAGCTCTGGAAAGAACTCATTACATTGGGAAATTCCCATGGAAATAGGAAGGACAAGCTCCCTGTCACGATGTTGTTTTTGAAACAAAAAAATGACATTAAAGAGCCTGCAAAGCTCAAATCCTTGACATGCTTCATTTCCACAGGAGGAAGGGTCCTGCGCACTTTCAGAACAGTGATATAAGAGTAGTAAAAATGACATTATACTAAACGAGAAGAGTATGGTGTGTTCATCACAACAAAGGCATCACCAGCAATTAGAGATATACATGACAACACACACAGGAAAATGACATGGCATCAATGTATAGGAAAAATTGTCCTCACACAAATATCATGAAATTGAGTACAGAACAGACTAAACTTACACTTAAGAAGCCCTATAATTCTACATTATATACCTGATATTACTTGACCAATAGGGATAAAGAAGTATAGTAAAAGAAACAGGAAGTACCATTTTCAGTTCCAAAGGGATTGAAGGCCCAAAGAAAAGCTTTCAAACAACTAGACTGTGAAAAACTATCAGAACAATTATTGAAAATGAAGGTGAGGGAAACACAGAAGTACAACAGTGTCTCAGAATCACAAAAGGCAGAATTCCAGAAAAGGGAAGAGACCCTCTAAAGACGAGTAAAGTAAAATCAGGAAACTCAATGGATGAGATAATAGCAGGGCTAAAGTCAGTCCTAAGCAGTCTAGATAATGTAGAGGGACTCGTGAATCAATGTGAACACAGGGGAACTGAAATCCATTGATCAGAAGATGACATAGAAAAGCAAGTGAAAACCAATACAAATATTGCTGTTGAATCCTGGGGTAAGACAAAGCATGAAAGAATAGGATTCATATGAGAACCAAAGGGAAAAGCAAGATTAAAAAAAAAAAAAGTCTGAAAAGGTAGTTGGAGAAAAATCAGACTGAAACTTTCTGAAAGCCAAGAAACAATCGTCTACAAGAAACCAGAAAGCAAACAGCATCCAAATTATGCGGAATCCCAATAGACCGAAAAGCAGCTGTATTATCATTCAAATCATCAAATTTCATGATCGTCCCAGTGATTTTCAATGCACCTAGAGGAACACAACTAAGTCACAACAGAACCTTAAGACAGGTTTATCTTATAACTCGGCAGATATTTTGAAGGACAGGAAGGAGTGCCAGGACTTAGACAAAATCCTGAATGAGAAAAAGCTGCAATCTAAGGTAGACTATGGCACAAGACCGCCATTTCTAATAATGGCAGAGCTAGAGAATTTCATAGCCTAGCAAAACTTAAAATAATTCAGCAGTTGGAAACTTATCCTAAAAGAAAGATTGAGAATTCTACCCTGAATACCAAAGAAGCAAGATGCAATGGAAATAAGAAAACCATCATTGGAAATGCAAGAAGAGCAATGAGTTGCAGAGAATAAACAAGAAGAAGGCTAGGAGGACATCAAAACACTAAAGATGGGAGAGGGAAGGAGGAAAACATAGGTGATTTTCAGCACTATACTAAGTGAACCAGCTTATATGGCTCTCTGATTGAAGGAAAGGGAGAGACGCATGACCTAATATGTGTGCAAAAAAAAAGAAGAAGCAAACAAACAATCAAACAAACAAATAAACAGCGAAAGAGTACGGTTGGCTGACATATATCCAAAGGAACCATGATAATTCAAAAGAAAGTACGCAAAGTGATGTCAAGTATCATTCAGTACGCATCGACTCAGTTTCACTGCTTGCATGTACACAACACCCTTGTTTTCAGAAAAGAGATGCGTGCATTAATATTCATACATATTGATTCATAAGAACACATCGTGACCTAACCCAAATGCCCATTTTGAATTAATTGGATTCATATTCCTTGATATAGACTTACAAGTTTTCCAACAGAATGAATGAATGGCATATTCAAACCTACGTAGAAAATAATTGGCATACGCTTATAACAAAAAAAGTAGCTCTACAAAACAGTACTAAGAATAAAAGAGACAGGCAGTAAAGTGTACTTTGGGATTGGTTTCATTTCAAGGAATTTCAGCCCCCAAGAAACAAATGGATCCATGTTGTGATATTGTGGGACTTTAAGCAGAAAATCAACAGATGGATATGTATTCTGGGTGACTGGATATTACACAAACATATGATTCCTATAGTGGTTCTTTTTGTAGTGTTAACTGTTAGAAAGGTTAAAGTAGGGTAAAATAAAATACTTAAAATTGACACACTTTCCTCCGTTTGCACTGAGTTTAGAGATCTGAACTAAAGGAAAGAGTGTAGGAAAAACAGGACCATGGGATGCTAATGGAGAGAATCACATTTACCTTAGGAAACTCTCTTCTGATGCAGTCCCTCCCGCAACACTGACAAGATGCAGCAAACTTTGGGGATGGCAGTTACCTGTTGGGTGCCAGGTGGAATGTCAGTGTGTTCCACGAGTCTTGGTGTAGCTGGTGGATCCAAGTTAGCTGGGAAGAGCTCTGTGGGTGGATCAGTGTCATGGAGGGGCTGCCGCCCTATGTGGAGCTTGGCTTAGGTCTATTTTTCAGGAAGCTGTGTAATTTCGAGATACTGATGCTGCCCAATGACCTGAGATCACTGGTCAGTTTATAGAAACTGAAACGGCAGACAGTGGAAGATCTGCCTGTCATCAGCTTACTGGTGACGCTCCGAGGGACTTTCAGACTTGCCCAGTCCTGCAGAAGTTGACTTTATGGGAGACACGAAGAAAAGCTGTCAGAAGGATGAGTGCACGGATTGAGGAGAGATGTGAACACATTGATGAGTGTTCTTCTGCTACAATGGAGAATACTGGCATGCAGACTTCTGTAGAGAATACCAGGCTTGAAAGACATTCATGAGAAATATTGAGCCTCGCTGATACTGGCAGAAACCTGTGGAGGGTCAACGTGCACTTGTGGAAGATACTCAATTCTCTGCTACAAAAACTGGTCCAAGAATCCTGACGTCTAATAGAGAAGAGATGGGAGAGTTGATAAAATGCCTCTTGTTCTTTTAAGAGGTCATGAGAATCCACACGTCCCAAGGGGCATTTACAAATCACTCAGACCTCAGAGCATGAATCCCTGGTAAGCCTTTTCCCAGGGTTGGTCCTAGCTATCAAGCACTTGCTCTTCCCTCCCCTACACTCAGCCATCCATTTCAGAGGATCAGCACCTGAGATGCATTGAAGCCAGTAGGAGTATAGCAAGCCCCTCCTAGAATCAGTGTTCCTCCAACTTTACTCTCTGTGCACAACACTGTACACCTCAATGTTCAAATACTCCAAACTAAAATAGATAGGAATTGAATATTAACTCACACAAAGAAATGATGAGCTTCCCCTAGATTCAGGAAATATTAGGGTTACATCTTCTTTTTGGTGAAGTGAGTGTGGCAAGTGAGGGGAATCTTTAACTGAACTTGTATATGTATGTGTCCTCAGTTTTTCAATACAGTATAGGTAACTAGTATAAGTCAGTTAGTGAACTGAAGTGTAAAAGTCGCCATAGACATGTAAGGACACATGATATGTTGATAGTCTTTTCCTTCACTGAAGCCCCTGGTGCAGTATATCATGTGGGTGCAAACATGGTTGTGTTTAATTACTTTACCCAACATGATCGGAAGATTAAGCGTTCTCACCGTTGATAATAGGGCACCTGGTTCTCAATAGCCTATCAAAGCTGCAGCAGTTTTCTCATAGCTATAATGCCTCTAGGTACTTTTGGATCCAAGCCTATATATAAATATGTGGTTTGGGTCACCTTCTGTCTTCCTACAGAGAAATGTTACCACTTGAAATGACAACATTGGCCAGTGTGAGTCACTGGGAGGAACGGGCAATACATGCAAATGGGAAACATTTTGTGGGGGGTTTTTCATGGGACCAACATTTATTTCATTCTTCCTGTTTTTGTTGGAGGCATCAACATTTAACCATTGACTTGTCCCCTTCATTATTTTGGACTGCTTTTTTCATTCTATCTGTCTTCTTTTCCCTTAGAGCTGAAAAAATGATACCTTAACTTGCCAAGTCTGACCTGTAGGCAGATTTAGTATGTTTCAAAATCTATCTTTATATTCATGTAAATCCCCAAGTATGTAAATCAATTCTACTAACTTTTTGAAAGACCGCAAGTGAGGTATCAACACAATGTCAAAACTGGAGTCTTCGGACAAACCCTCCCACCATGGCCGTATAGCAAAAAGAGATATCAAGAATAACATTTCTGTGAGTTATATATGGAAAGTGTTGATTTATCGATGCCCAGTTGTCAGGGTACCAGTGCAAAATATGCACACTCGCTCCCATCTACACAGCAAGATAAACATCCACTCACCCAGCCCATGGTCCACGAACTTGCCAAAGAGTGATCTCTTACATCCAAAAACAGAATGAGGCCTCAGAATTCATGGAAGTGGGAGAAGTCAAATTAGAGAATGGAAATCAGTGCAGGACCTGATCTCTGTTGATGGAGAAGCAAAGGTGAAACCCTGTTTTACTTGGAAGCACACTCTCAAGCGGACAGAATGCATGGGATTGAAAGCGATGCGCTGAGTGTTAGAAGAGTGCACAGCAGATGCTTGGTTGACAGAACTCAAAGAAATCAGCACAAAACATCGCCACAATTGATTCTGAGACCAAGATCAGTGCTGCCAAATGTGGGTTCACAGTGGCTGCGAACAATGAGGAATAGGACAATGGATGCTGGCACACGCTGAACCTCAGGGATCTGGAGTGTGTTGTGGATTGTGGTTGGCCCTATCCAGAATGGAAACTAACTTGGGACCCCAATGAAAATGCTGCAATCCTGGTGCATGAGGTTGAGTTTCTCGAAATGTCCCATGGCCACATCAACTGCATCTGCAAGCCTAGGAACCAATTTGGTGTTTTGCCAATAGAGCACATGTGGGGCTTAATCAGAGATATCATGCATATGGTCTGAGTGATCCAGGGGGCCTTGTGGTTGAAATCATTTTCCAAAGGCTTAGGATATGCTACATTTGTAGCCTGGAATGGGATTATGTTTGGTATGAGGCAGATTATGCCAGAAAACTCTGTGTTTGCCTTCGTGGTCCCTAGTCACAAGGATGAGAGAACAAAGAACACTTGTCTAGGTACACAGCATGAGAAGATGAAGCTTTTCCTTCACCATAATCTCCGAAATGCAGATGCTACATTTTGAATGGCACTGAAAGGTTACAACACCAAGGACACCTAGCTGGTGCTATGCAGTAATGGCAGCAGGCACTGATGCATGACATCCTTATATATGTTTCCACAGTTTTTTCTGTAGACAGAGAAGTTCTGGAAAGAACTCGTTACATTGGGAAATTCCCATGGAAATAGAAAGGGCAAGCTCACTGTCATGATGTTGTTTTTGAAACAGATCAAAATGACATTAAAGAGCCTGCAAAGCTCAAAACCTTGACATGCTTCATTTCCACAAGAGGAAGGGTCCTGTGCACTTTCAGATCAGTGACATAAGCGTAGTAAGAATGACGTTATACTAAACGAGAAGAGTATGGTGTGTTCATCACAACAAAGGCATCACCAGCAATTAGAGATATACAAGATAACACACACAGAAAAATGACATGGCATCAATGAGTATGAAAAATTGTCTTCACAGAAATATCATGGAATTGCGTACACACAACAGACCAAAAATTTCACTTAAAAAGCCCTACAAGTCTGCATTAAATACCTGATAGTAATTGACCAGTAGTGATATAGAAGTATAGTAAAAGAATCAGGAATTACCATTTTCAGTTCCAAAGAAATTGAAGGCCCAAAGAAAAGCTTTCAAACAACTAGACTGTGAAACACTATCAGAGCAAGTATTGAAAATGGAGGGGAGAGAAACACTGAAGAACAAGAGTGTCTCAGAATCACAAAAGGCAGAATTCTAGAAAAGGGGAAGAGAACCTCTAAAGACGAGAAAATAAAATCAGAAAACTCAATGGATGAGATATTACCAGGGCTAAATTCTGTCCTAATCAGACTAGATAATGCAGAGGGACTCATGGATGACTGTGAAAACAGGGGAACTGAAATCCCTCTATCAGAAGATGACATAGAAATGCAAGGCATAACCAATGCAAATAATGCTGTTGAATCCTGGGGTAAGACAAAGCATGAAAGAATAGGTTTCATAAGAGTCCCTGAGGGAACAGCAAGATATAAAACAAAAGACAGAAAAGATATTTGGAGAATAATCAGATTGAAATTTGATGAAAGCTAAGAAACAATCATCCATACAGAAAAAGGAAGCAAACAGTGTCCAAATTATGTGGAATCCCAATAGACCTACAAGCAGCTGTATTATCATTCTAATCATCAAAGTTCATGATCAACCCAGTGATTTTCATTGCACCTAGAGGAAAGCAACTAAATCACAGCAGAACTGTAAGAGTGGTTTCAGCTTATATCTCGGCAGAAATTTTGCAGGACATGAACAAGTGCCAGGACTTGGATGAAATCCTGAATGAGAAAAATCTGCAATCTAGGGTAGCCTATGCCACAAGACCACCATTTCTAATAACAGCAGAACAAGAGAAATTCACAGACCGGAAAAATTTAAAAGAATTCAGCATTTTGATACTTATCTTAAAGAAATATTGTGAATTCTACCCTGTAGAGAAAAGAAGCAAGACGAAATGGAAATAAGAAAACCATCATTGGAAATGCAAGAAGAGCAATAAGTTGCAGAGAATTAACTAGAAGGCAAGGAGGACATCAATAACCTAAAGATGGGAGAGGGAAGCAGGAAAACACAGGGGATTTTCAGCAAAATACTAAGTAAATCAACTTATATGACTCTCTGTTTGAAGCAAACAGAGAGATGCATGACCGAATGTGTTTGAAAATCAAAGAAAAAGCAAACAAACAAATAATCAAACAAACAAACAAACACCAAAAGAGTACGGTTGGCTGATATATATCCACAGGGTCATGATAATTCAAAAGAAAATATGCAAAGTGATGTCAAGGTTCATTCAGCACTCATTGACCAAATATCGCTGCTTGCATGTACTCAACACACTTGTATTCAGAAAACAGATGCGTGGATTAATATTCATAAATATTGATTCATAAGAGCACATCGTGACCTAACCCAAATGCATATTTTGAATAAAATTGATTCATAGTCCGTGATACAGCTGTACAAGTCTTCCAAAAGGATGAATGAATGGCATATTCAACCCTATGAAGAGAATAAATGGCATACACTTATAACAAAGAAAAGTAGCTCTACAAAACTGTAGTAACAGTAAGAGAGACCGACAGTAAACTGCAGTATGGGATTGGTTTCATTTTTAGGAATTTCAGCCCCCATGAAAAAAAATGGATCCATGTTTTGAGATTGTGGGTCTTTCAGCGGAAAATCAACAGACAGATATGTATTATGGGTGAATGGATATTACACAAACATATGTTTCCTATAGTGGGCCTTTTTGTACTGTTAACTGTTAGAAAGTTTAAAGATGGGTGAAACCATAAACTTATCATGGACAAACTTCCCTTCGTTTGTATTGTGTTTAGAGTTCTGAACTAAATGAAAGAGGGTAGGAAATAAAGGACAATGGGACGCTAATGGAGAGAATCACATTTACTTTAGGAACCTCTCGTCTGATGCAGCCCCTCCCCCAACACTGATAAGATGCAGCAGCCATTGTGGATGGCTGTTACCGGTTTGAATCCAGGTGGAATTGTTGTGTGTTCCACGAGGCTTGTTGAGGCTGGTGGATCCAAGGTAACTGGGCAGAGCTCTGTGGGTGAATCAGTGTCATGGAGGGGCTGCTGCCCTCTGTGGAGCTTGGCTTAGGTGTATTCTTCAGGAAGATGTGTTATTTTGAGATACTGATGCTGCCCAATGGCCTGAGATCACGGGTCATTTTCTAGAAACTAAAAGGCAGACAGTGGAAGATCTGCTTCTCATCAGCTTACTGGTGAGGCTCTGATGTACTTTCAGACTTCCCCAGTCCTGTAGAAGTCGACTTTATGGGAGACACGAAGAGAAGCTGGCAGAAAGGCTGGCTGCACGGATTGAAGAGAGATGCGAACACATTGATGAGAATTGTTCTGCTACAATTGAGTATACTCTCATGGAGACTACTTTAGAGAATACCAGGCTCAAAAGTCATTCATGAGACATATTGAGACTCGCTGATACTAGCATAAAACTGTGGAGAGTCAACGTGTATTTGAGGAATGTACTAAATTCTCTGCTCTAAGAAGTGGCCCAAGACTCCTGACGTCTAAAAGAGAAGAGATGGCAAAGATGATAAAACCGCTCATGTTCCTGGAAGAGGTCATGAGAATCCACACATCCGAAGGGGCATTTACAAATCTTACAGACCACAGAGCATGAAGCCCTGATAAATCTTTTCCCAAGTTTGGGCTTAGCTATCAAGCAATTGTTCTTCTCTCCCCTTCACTCAGGCATCCGCTTCAAAGGATCAGACCCTGAGCTGCAATGCAGCCAGAAGGAGAATAGCAAGCACCTCCTAGAACCAGAGTTCCTCCAACTTCACACTCTGTGCACAACACTGAACTCCTCAAAGGTCAAATACTCTCGAATAAAATAGATAGGGTTTCAATTTATAGCTCACACAAATAAATGATTATTTACCCCTTGATTTAGCAAGTGCTGGGGTTACTTCTTATTTGGGTGAAGAGAGTTTGGTAAGCGAGGGGATTATTTGACTGAACTTGAGTAAGTATTTGTCCTCAGCTTTTCAAGCCAGTATAGGTAACTATTATAAGTCAGTTAGTGAAGTGAAGTGTAAAAGTCTCCTATATATATATAAGGATACAAGTTATGTGGACCGTCTTTTCCCTTCATTCAAGTCCCGGGTGCAGTATATCAGGGGGTGCCCACTTAGTTGGCTTAAATTGCTTTACCCAACACGATCAGATGATTTACCTTTCTCATCGTTGATAAAAGAGAACCTGTTTCTCAATAGTCTAGCAAAGCTGCAGCAGTTTTCTCATAGCTATAATGCCTCTAGGTGTTTTGGAACTAAGCCTATATTTAAATAAGTGGTTTGGGTTGCCTTGTGTCTTCCTAGAGAGAAATGTTACCCATTGAAATGACAACATTGGCCAGTATGAGTCACTGGGAGAAAGGGCATCACATGCAAAATGGAAACACTGGGTTGGGGTTATTTCATGGTTCCAATATTTATTTCATGGTTCCTGTTTGTATTGCAGACATCAACAGTAAACAGTTGACATGACACCTTCACCATTTTGGACTGCTATTTTACATTCTATCTGTCTATGTTTCCCTTAGAGCTGAGAAAATGTTACCTGAATTTGACAAGTCTGGCTTGTAGGTAGATTTAGTATGTTTCAAAAACTAACTTCATTTTCATATAAATCCCCAATTTGTACATCAATTCTATTAACATTTTGAAAGACCGCAACTGAGGTATCAACACAATGTCAAAACTGGATTCTTTGGAGAATCCCTCCCACCATGGCTTTATAGAAAAAGAGATAAACAAGAATCACATTTCTGTGTGTTATATATGGAAAGTGTTGATTTATTCATAGCCAATTGGCAGAGTACCTGTGCAAACAATGCCCACTCGCTCCCATGTACACAGCAAGATAAACATCCACTCACCCAGCCCGTGGTCCAGGACACTTGCCAAAGAGTGGTCTCTTACTTCCAAAGACACAATGAGGCCTCAGAAAACCTGGAAAGATAAAAAGGCTTTGTAGAGAATGGAAATCAGTGCAGGACCTAACCTCTGCTGGTGAAGCAGCAAAGGTGAAACCCTGTTTTAGTTGGAGGCACACTCTCAAGCGGACAGGACGCATGGGATTGAAAGTGATGCGCTGTATGTTAGTAGATTGCACAGCAGATGCTTGGCTGACAGAACTCAAAGAAATCAGCACAAAATATCCCCACAATTGATTCTGAGACCAACATCAGTGCTGCCAAATTTAGGCTCGCTTTGGCTATGAACAATGAGGGATAGGGCTATGGGTGATGGCACACGCTGAGTATTAGGGAACTGGAGTGTGTTGTGGATTGTGGTTGGCCTTATCCAGAGAGGAAACAGACCTGGGACCTCAATGAAAAAGCAACAAACCAGGCGCATGAAGTTGAGTTTCTCGAAAGGTCCCATGGCAACATCCACTGCATCTGCAGGCCCAGGGTCCAATTTGGAATTTTGCCAATAGAGCATGTGTGGGGTCTAATTAGAGACATCAAGCATCAGGTCTGAGGGATCCAGGGGGCCTTGGTGTAGAAATCAGTTTCCAAAGCCTCAGGATCTGCTACATTGTTAGACTGGACTGGGATTACGGTTTGTTTTGAGGCAAAGGATGTGGGACAGCACTGTGGTTACCTTCATGGTCCAAAGCCACAAGGATGAGAGAACAAAGAACAGTGGTCTAGGTTCACAACGTGAGAAGATGAAGCATTTCCTTCACCATTATCTACCAAATGTTAATGCTACATTTTGAATGGTACTGACAGTGTACTTCAAGGAGGATACCTAGCTGAGGCACTGTGATAATGACTGCAGGTCCTGATGCATGACATCTTTAGATATGTTTCCACAGGTTTTTCTGTAGACAGAGAAGCTCTGGAATGAACTCGTAACATTGGTACATTCCCATAGAAATAGAAAGGACAAGCTCACAGTCATGACGCTGTATTTGAAACACTCCAAAATGACATTCAACAGCTTGCAGAGCTGAAAAGCTTTACATGCTTCATTTCCACAAGAGAAACAGTCCTGTGCACTTTCAGTACAGTGACATAAGCGTAGTAAATTGAGGTTATATGAAAAGAAAATGGTATGCTGTGTTCATCACAGCAAAGGCATCACCAGCATTTAGATAAATACAAGACAACACACATAGGAAAATGACATGGCATCAATGTGTAGGAAAAATTGTCCTCACACAAATATCATGGAACTTTGTACACACAAGAGACTTAAACTTTCACTTAAAAAGCCCTACAAGTCTACATTAGATACTTGAAATTAACTGACCAGTAGAGATAAAGAAGTATAGTAAAAGAAACAGGAAGTAACACTTTTAGTTCCAAAGAGGTGGAAAGCTCAAAAAAAAAAAAGCTTTCAAACAACTAGACTGTGAAACACTATCAGACATTTATTTAAAATGGAGGTGATAGAAACACTGAAGAACAACAGTGTCTCAGAATCACAAAAGTCAGAATTCCAGAAAAGGGGAAGAGACCCTCTAAAGACGAGCAAAATAAAATCAGCAAACTCAATGGATGAGATAATAGCAGGGCTAAAGTCAGTCCTAAGCAGACTAGATAATGCAGAGGGACTCGTCAATGACTGTGAACACAGGGGAACTGAAATCCCTCGATCAGAAAATGACATAGAAAAGCAAAGGTAAACCAACGCAAACATTGCTGTTGAATCCTGGGTTAAGACAAAGCATGAAAAGAGTCCCAGAGTTAAAAGCAAGAAAAGATTATTCAGTCTGAAAAGGTATTTGGAAAAAAATCAGACAGAAAATTGCTGAAAACGAAGGAGCAATCATCTATACAAAAAAAGTAAGCAAACAGCATCCAAATTATGTGGAATCCCAATAGACCTACAAGCAGCTGTATTATCATTCAAATCAACAAAGTTCATGATCAACACAGTGATTACCAATGCACCTAGAAGGAAGCAACTAAGTCACAACAGAACCTCCAGAGGGGTTTCAGCTTATATCTCGGCAGAAATATTGCAGGATAAGAAGGAGTGCCAGGACTTTGATGAAATCATGAATGAGAAACAGCTGCAATCCAGGGTAGCTTATGCAAAAAGACCACCATTTCTAATAACGGCAGAGCTAGAGAATTTCAGATACCTGGAAACGTTAAAGAATTCAGCAGTTTGAAACTTTTCCTAAAAGAAAGATTCAGAATACTACCCTGAATAGAAAAGAAGCTAGATGAAATGGAAATAAGAAAACCATCATTGGAAATGCAAGAAGAGCCATGAGTTGCAGACAATAAACAAGAAGAAGGCAAGGAGGACATCAAAACCCTAAAGATGGGAGAGGGAAGCAGGAAAACATAGGGGATTTTCAGCCCTATAATAAGTGAATCATCTTATATGACTCTCCGTTTAAAGCAAACAGAGAGATGCAAGGCCGAATGTGTTTGCAAATCTAAGAACAAGCAATCAAACAAACAAACAAACAAGCAAACAAACACCTGTGGCTGATAATATCCACAGGAACTGAGATAATTCAAAAGAAAATATGCAAAGTGATGTCAAGGATCATTCAGCACGCATTGACCTAGTATCAGTGCTTGCATATACTCAACATACCTGTATTCAGAAAACAGATGCGTGCATTAATATTCATAAATATTGATTCATAAAAGCACATCGTGACCTAAGCCAAATGCCTATTTTGAATATAATGGATTCATACTCCGTGATATATTCTTAAAAGTCTTCCAACATGAAGAATGAATGGCATATTCCACACTACGAAGAGATTAAACGGCATACGTCTATAACAAAGAAAAGCAGCTCTATAAAACTGTTCTAAGAGTAAGAGAGACAGACAGTAAAGTGTACTTTGGGAATGGTTTCATTTCTTGGATTTTCAGCCCCCATGAAACAAATGGATCCATGTTCTGAGACTGTGGGACTTTCAGCGGAAAATCAACAGACGGATATATATTATGGGTGAATGGATATTACACAAACATATGTTTCCTTTAGTGGGTCTTTTTGTACTGTTAACTGTTAGAAAGTTTTAAGATGGATGAAACCATAAACTTATCATGGACACAGTTCCCTCCATTTGTACTGTGTTTAGAGAACTGAACTAAAGGAAAGAGGGTAGGAAAAAAAGGATCATGGGACGCTAATGGAGAGAATCACTTTTACCTTAAGTACCTGTCGTCTGATGCAGCCCCTTCACCAACACTGTAAAAATGCAGCAAAAATCGAGGATGGCAGTTACCGGTTGGATTCCAGGAGGAATGTTGGTTTGTTCCATGAGGCTTGTTATAAGCTGGTGGATCCAAGGTAACTTGGCAGAGCTCGGTGGGTGGATCAGTGTCATGGTGGGGTTGCCACACTCTGTGGAGCTTGGCTTAAGTCTATTGTTTAGGAAGCTCTGTAAGTTCGAGATACTGTTGCTGCCCAGTGGCCTGAGATCATGGGTCAGTTTCTAGAAATTGAACAGTCAGACAGTGGAAGATCTGCCTGTCATCAGCTTACTGGTGAGGCTCCGAGGTACTTTTAGACATGCCCAGTCCTGTAGAAGTCGACATTATGGGACACAAAAAGAGAAGCTGGCAGAAAATTTGGCTGCATGGATTGAGGAGAGATGCAAACAAATTGATGATGGTTGTTCTCCTACAATGGAGAATACTGGCATGGAGACATCTGCAGAGAATCCCAGGCAAGAAAGACAATTCACGAGATATATTGAGCCTTGCTGATAATGGCAGAAACCTGTGGAACACCTACGTGCACTTGAGGAAGGTACTCAATTCTCTGCTCCAAGAACGGGTCCAAGATTCCTGATGTCTAAAAGAGAAGAGAAGGCAGAGATGGTAAAATCGCTCATGTTGGTGGAATAAGTCGTGAGAATCCACATGTCCCAAGGGGAATTTACAAACCATTCAGACCACAATGCACCAAGCTCAGGTAAGCCTTTTCCCACGGTTGGGCCTAGCTATGAAGCATTTTCTCTTCCCTCCCCTCCACTCAGGCATCCATTTCAAAGGATCACCACATAAGCTGCAATGAAGCCAGTAGGAGAAGAGCAAGCCCCTCCTAGAATCAGAGTTCCTCCAACTTCACACTCTGTGCACAACAGTGAACTCCTCAAAGGTCAAATACTCTCGAATGAAATAGGTAGGAATTGAATAATTAGCTCACAGAAAGGAATGATGACCTTCCCCTACATTCAGCAAATGCTTGGGTTATGTCTTCTTTGGGGTGAAGGAGTGTGGTAAGTGAGGGGAATATTTGACTGAACTTGAAATGTATTAGGCCTCAGATTTTCAAGACCGTACAGGTAAATATTATAAGTCATTTAGTGAACTGAACTGTAAAATTCGCCATAGACATTAAAGGACACATTTTATGTGAATGGTCTTTTCCCATCAGTCAAGCACTATATCATGGGGGTGCAGACTTGGTTTTGATAATTGCTTTACCCAACATGATCGGACAATTAAGCATTCTCACCACTGATAGAAGAACACCTAGTTCCCAATAGCCTAGAAAAGCTGCAACAGTTTTCTCATAGCTATAATGCCTCTAGGTTCTTTTGGAACCAAGCATGCATGTATATATTTTGTTTGGTTTGTCTTGTGTTTTACTAGAGAGGAATGTTACCCCTTGAAATGCCAACTTTGGGCAGTGTGTGCCATTGGGAGGAAAGGGCAACACCTGCAAAAGGAAAACCCAGTTTGGGGGTTATTTCATGGTTCCAATACGTATTTCATGGTTCCTGTTCATGTTGGAGGCTTCAACAGTTAACAGTTGACATGTCCCCTTCAACATTTAGGACTGCTATTTTACATTCTATCTGTTTATTTTTTCCTTAGACCTGACAAAATGTAACAAAAATTGACAAGTCTGGCTTCTAGGCAGATTTAGTATGTTTCAAAAACTAACTTCATTTTCATATAAATTCCAAACATGTAAATCAATTCTTCTAACCTTTTTAAAGACTGCAACTGAGTTATCAACACAATGTCAAAACTGGTGTGTTCGGACAAACCCTTCCACCGTGGCTGTATAGAAAATAGAGCTAAGTAAACATCATATTTCTGTGAATTATATCTGGAAAGTGATGATTTATCACTGCCCATATGTCAGAGAACAAGTGCAACATGTGCTCACTCACTCCTATGTACACAGCAATGTAAACATCCACTCAACCAGCCCTTGGCAAAGGACACTTGCCGAAGAGTGGTCTGTTAATTCCAAAGACAGGATGATGCCTCAGAAACCTGGAAGGAGAAGAAGACAATGTAGAGAACGGAATACACTACAGGATCTGACCTCTGGTAATGGAGCAGAAAAGGTGAAACTATGCTTTACCTGGACTCACACTCTCTAGCACACAGCACACATGGGATTGAAGGTGATGCGCTGAGTGTTAGAAGAGGGCACAGCAGATGCTTGGCTGACAGGTCTCAAAGAAATCAGCACCAAATATCCCCACAATTGAATCTGAGACCAAGACCCGAGCTGCCAAATTTGAGCTGGCAGAGGCAGCAGAAAATGAGAGATAGGGCTACAGATGATGTCACATGCTGAGTCTCAGGGATCTGGATTGCGTTGTGGGTTGTGGTGGGTCCTATCAAGAGAGCAAACCGACTTGTGACCCCAATGAGAAAGCAACCGCACTAGCGTGTGAGGTTGAGTTTATCGATATGTCCCATGGCCACATCCACTGCATCTGAAGGACCAGGGACCAATTTGGCATTTTGCCAATAGAGCACATGTGGTGCTCAATCAGAGATACTGTGCATCAGGCCTGAGGGATCCAGGGGGCCTTGGGTTTGAAATCAGTATTAAAAATTTTAGGATCTGCTACATTCATAACCTGGAGTGGGATTATGGTTTGGTTTGATGCACAGGATGCGGAACAGCTCTGTGGTTGCCTTCGGGAAACCATAACACAAGGATGAGAGAACAAGGAAGAGTGGTCAAAGTCCACAGCGTGAGAAGATGAAGAATTTCCTTCAGCATTATCTCCCAAAACCAGATGCTACATTTTGAATGGCACTGACATGATATTGCACTGAGTACACATACGTTGGTCTGCGGGATCATTCCAGCAGGCCCTGTTGTATGACATCCATAGTTATGTTTACACTGGTGTTTCTTTAGACAGAGAATCTCTGTGAAGAACTGGTAATATTGGGAGATACCCATGGTAATAGAAAGCACAAGCTCACTGTCAGTTTGCTTTTTTGGAAACACTCCAAAATGACATAGAGCCGAATGCAGAACTGAAAAATTTTAGAAGCTTCATTTCCACAAGAGTAATTGTCCTGTGAAGTTACAGAATTCTGAGATAAGTGTAATAAAAATGAGGTTATACTAATCGAAATAGTATGGTGTGATCATCACAACAAAGACAACACCAGCAATTAGAAATATACCAGACAACACACACAAGAACAGTACATGGAATCAATGTTTTGGAAAATTGTTCTCACAGAAATATCATGGAATTGAATACACACAAGAGTCTGTAATATTCACTTAACAAAGCCCTATAAGTCTTAATTAGATACCTGATAGTATTTGAAAGTAGAGATAAAGCAGCATAGGTAAAGAAACAGGAAGTACAATTTTCAGTTCCAAAGAGATTGAAGGCCCAAAAAATATGCTTCCAAACAACTAGATGGCAAAAAGTTACCAGAGCATGTACTGAAAACGGATGTGAGGAAAACACTGATGAACAACACTTTGTCAGAATCACAGAAGGCAGAATACCAGAAAAGGGGAAGAGAAACTCTATAGAGGAGCCAAATATTATCAGAAAACTCAATGGATGAGATAATAACACGGCTACAGTCAGTCCTAAGCAGACTAGATAATGCAGAGGGACTCGTGAATGACTGTGAAGACAGGGGAACCGAAATCCCTCGATCAGAAGAAGACATAGAAAATCAAGTGTAAATCAAAGCAAACATTGCTGTTGAATCGCAGGGGAAGACAAAGAATGAAGGACTATGATTCATGAGATTCCCAGATGGGAATGCAAGAGATTAAAAAAAAAAATTCTTAAAAGTTATTTGTAGAAAAATCAGAACGAAACTTTCTGAAAGCTAAGAAAGAAACATCTATACGATTTCAGGAAGTACACAGCATCCAAAGGAGGTGGAATCCAAATAGACATACAAGCAGCTGTATAATTCAAATCAACCAGGTTCATGATCATCCCAGTGAGTTAAAATGCACCTAGACGAATTCAACTTAGTCACAACAGAACCTCCAGAGAGGTTTCAGCTGATATCTCGACAGAAATATTGCAGGACAGGGAGGAGTGCCAGGACATAGACCATAAACTGAATGAGATAAAGCTGCAATCTAGGTTAGCCTATGCCACATGTCCGCCATTAATAATAATGGCAGATCTATAGAAATTCACAGACCGGCAAAACTTAAAAGAATTTAGCAGTTCAAAACTTACCATAAAACAAAGATTGAGAATTCATCCCTGAATAGTAACGAAGCAAGATGTAATGGATATAAGAAAACCATTATTGGAAATGCAAGAAGAACATGAGTTGCAAAGAATAAAAAAGAAGAAAGCAAGGAGGACAGCAAAAGCCTAGAGATGGGAGAGGGAAGCAGGAAATCATAGGTGATTTTAAGCACTATCTTAAGTGATTCAGCTTTTATGACTCTCTGTTTGAAGCAAACGGAGGGATGCATGGCCTAATGTGTTTGCAAAACAAACAACAAGCAAACAATCAATCAAACAAACACAAAAAGGATATGGTTGGCTGACATTTACCAAAGGAACCATGATTATTCAAAAGAAAATACTCAAAGTTATGTCAAGGATCATTCAGCAAGCATTGACCCAGTATTGCTGCTTGCATGTACTCGAAAAGATTGTATTCAGGAAAATGATGCGTGCATAAATATTCATAAATATTGATTCATACGAGTATATGGTGACCCAAATCAAATGCCGAGTTTGAATAAATGGATTCATATTCCGTGATATTGACTTAAAACTTTTCCAACAAGATGAATCAATGCCATATTCTACCCTAGGTAGAGACGAAATGGCAAAAGCCTATAACAAAGACAAGTAGCTCTGCAATACTGTACTAAGAGCAAAAGAGACAGACAGGAAAGTGCACATTGGGATTGGATTCATTTCTTGGAATTTCAGCCCCCATGAAACAATTGGATTCATTTTCTGAAAGTGTGGGTGTTTCAGCAGAAATCAACAAACGGATATATATTCTGGGTGAATGGATATTACACAAACATAATTTCCTTTAGTGTGTCTCTGTGTACTGTGAACTGTTAGAAAGTTTAAAGTCGTGTGAAACCATAAACTAAAAATGGACACATTTCCCTTGGTTGGTACTGTGTATACGGATCTGAACAAAAGGAAAGAGGGAAGGAAAAAGGACCATTGGACGTTAGTGGATATAATCACATTAATCTAAGGAATCTGTCATCTGATGCAGCCCCTCCCCCAACAATAACATGATGTAGCAACCATTGGAGATGGCAGTTACTGGTTGGATCCCAGGTGTAATGATGGTGGGTACCACGAGGCTTGTTGTGGCTGGTGGATCCAAGGAAACTGGGCAGAATTCTGTGGGTGGATCAGTGTGATGGAGGGGCTGCCGCCATCTGTGGAGCTTGTCATAGTTCATTTGTTAGGGAAGTACTGTCAGATCAAGATAATGCCCAAAGACCTGAGATCACGGGTCAGTTTTCAGAACCTGAAAGGGCAGACAGTGGAAGATCTGCCTGTCATCAACTTACTGGTGAGGCTCCTAGGTCCTTTCAGAATTGCCCAGTCCTGTTGAAGTCGACTTTATGGGAGACACGAAGAGAAGCTGGCAGAAAAGCTGGCTGCACGGATTGAGGAGTGATGAGAAAAGATTGATGAGAGTTGTTCTGCTACAATGGAGAATACTGGCATGGAGACATCTGTAGAGAATATCGGGTTTGGAAGGCATTCATGAGACGTATTGAACCTCGCTGATACTGGCTGAAATATAAGGAGTGTCAACCTGCCCTTGAAGAAGTTATTCAATTCCCTGCTCCAAGAACGGGTCCAAGATCCCCGATGTCTAAAAGAGAAGAGTTGGCAGAGATGATTATTGTGCTCCTGTTCTTGTAAGGGGTCATAAGAATCCACACGTCCCAAGGGGAATTTACAAACCATTCAGACCAAAATGCACCAAGCCCAGGTAAGCCTTTTCCCAGGTTTGGGCCTAGCTATCAAGCACTTTCTCTTCCCTCCCCTCTACTCAGGCATCCATTTTAAAGGATCAGCACCTGAGGTGAAATGAAGCCAATAGGATATTAGCAAGCCCTTCCTAGAATCAGGGCTCAAAAACCTTCACTCCCTGTGAACAATAGTGAAATGTTTAAACATCAATTACTCTCGACAAAAATATATAGGTATTGAATAATTAGCTCACAAAAAGAAATGATGACCTTCCCATAGATTAAGCAAATGCTGGGGTAATGTCTCCTTTGGGGTGAATGGAGTGTTTAACTGAGGTGAATCTTTGACTGAACTCGAATAGTTATTAGGCCTCAGTTTCACAAGACAGTATAGTCAAATATTAGAAGTCAGATAGTGAACTGAACTGTAAAAGTCACCAAAGACATTAAAGGCACAGGACATGTGGACAGTCTTTCCCTTCAGTCAAGCCCCGGGTGAACTATATCATGGGGGTGCAGACTTGGATTTGTTAACTTGCTTTACCCATCATGATTGGAAGATTAAGCATTCTCATCACTGATAGAAAAACACCTGGTTCTCAAAAGCCTAGCATAGCTGCAGCAGGTTTCTCATAGCTATAATGCCCCTAGTCATTTTAGGAATCAAGCCTAATGTATATATTTTGTTTGGAATTTCTTGTATTTTAGTAGAGAGGAATGTTACACCTTGAAATGCCAACATTGGCCAGTATGTGTCATTGGAAGTAAAGGACAAAACTTGCACAAGGGAAACCAAGGTTGGGGGATATTTCATGGCTCCAATAGTTATTTCCTGGTTCCTGTTGGTGTTGGAGGCTTCAAGAGTAAAGAGTTGACATGACCCGTTAAAAATTTGGACTGCTATTTGCATTCCATCTGTCTATTATTTCCTTAGAGCTGACAAAATTTTACAAAAATAGACAAGTCTGACTTCTAGGTAGATTTAGTATGTTTCAAAAAATAACTTCATTTTCATATAAATCCCAAAACATGTAAATCAATTTTATTATATTTGAAAACTGCAACTGTGTTATCAACACAATGTCAAACCTGGAGTCTACGAGAAACACTCACAACAAGGCTGTATAAAATATAGAGCAAAATAAACATCATATTTCTGTGAATTATACCTGGAAACTGATGATTTATCAATGACCAGTTGGCAGAGAACCAGTGCAAATTGCGCTCACTTGCTCCTATTTACTCAGTAATATAAACATCCACTCACCCAGACCTTGGCAAAATACACTTGCTGAAGAGTGGTCTGTTATTTCCAAAGACAAAATGAGGCCTCAGAAACATTGAAGGAGAATAAGGTAATGTACAGAATGGAAACCAATAAAGGATCTGACCTCTGTTAATGGAGCAGCAAAGGTGAAACTCTGCTTTACTTGGACGCACTCTCTCAAGCTGACTGCACACATGGGATTGAAGGTGATGCACTGAGTGTTAGAAGAGTGCACAGCAGATGCTTTGCTGACAGGACTCAAAGAAATCAGCACAAAATATCCCCAAAATTGATTCTGAGACCAAGACCCGAGGTGCCAAATTTGAGCTAGCAGAGGCAGCAGAAAATGAGGGATAGGGCTACGGATGATGGCACACGCTTAGTCTCAGTGATCTGGATTGCGTTGTGGGTTGTGGTGGGTCCTATCAAGAGAGCAAACTGACTTGTGACGCCAATGAGAAAGCAACCACACTAGCGCGCGAGTTTGAGTTTATCAATATGTCCCATGGCCACATCCACCGCATCAGCATACCCGAGGACCAATTTGGCATTTTGCCAATAGAGCATGTGTGGGGCTCATTCAGAGTTATTGTGCATCAGGTCTGAGCGATCCAGGGGGCCTTGGGATTGAAATCAGAATTAAAAGCTTTGGGATCTGCTACCTTCATTACCTGGAGTAGGATTATGGTTTCGTTTGAGGCAGAGGATGTGGAAGAGCACTCTGGTTGCCTTCATGAACCCATGACACAAGGATGAGTGAACAAGTAATAGTGGTCAAAGTCCACAGCATGAGAAGATGAAGAATTACCTTCAGCATTATCTCCCAAATGCAGATGCTATATTTTGGATGGCACTGACATGGTACTGCACCGAGGACACATACATCAGTCTGCGGGATCATTCCAGCAGGCCCTGTTTTATGACACGCATAGGTATGTTTCCACTGGTGTTTCTGTAGACAGAGAAGCTCTGGGAAGAACTGGTAATATTGGGACATTCCCATGGCAATAGAAAGCACAAGCTCACTGTCAGTTTCCTGTTTTGGAAATGCTCCAAAATGACATACAGCAGAATGCAGAGCTGAAAATCTTTAGAAGCTTCATTTGCACAACTGGAAGTGTCCTGTGCACTTTCAGGATTCTGAGATAAGCATAATAAAAATGAGGTTATACTAATCGAAATATTATGGTGTGTTCATCACAACAAAGCAACACCAGCAATTAGAGTTATACCACACAACACACACAAGAACTGGACATAGAATCGATGTATAGGAAAAATTGTCCTCACAGAAATATCGTGGAATTGCGTACACCAAAGAGTCTATAATATTAACTTAACAAAGCCCTATAATTCTACATTAGATACGTGATAGTACTTGACCAGTAGAGATAAAGATGAATAGGAAAAGAAACAGGAAGTAACATCTTCAGTTCCAAAGAGATTGAAGGCCCCAAAAATAAGCTTTCAAATGACTAGACCGCATAATGCTACCAGAGCAAGCATTGAAAATGGAGGAGAGGAAATCACTGAAGAAAAAGAGAGTCTCAGATTCACAAAAGGCAGAATACCAGAAAAGGGGAAGAGAATATCTAAAGATGAGCCAAATAATATCAGAAAACTCAAATGAGGAGATAATAACAGGGCTAAAGTCAGTCCTAAGCAGACTAGATAATGCAGAGGGACTCGTGAATGACTGTGAAGACAGGGGAACAGAAATCCCACGATCAGAAGAAGACATAGAAAAGCAAGTGTAAACCAATGCAAACATTGCTGTTGAATCACGGGGTAAGATAAAGCATGAAAGAATATGATACATAAGAGCCCCAGATAGGAATGCAAGAGATTAAAAACAAAAAAGAAGCCTGAAAATTTATTTGTAGAAAAATCAGACTGAAAATTTCTGAAAGCCAAGAAAGAATTATCTATAAGATTTCAGGAAGCGCACAGCGTCCAAAGGAGGTGGAATCCCAATAGACATACAAGCAGCTGTATAATTCAAATCTACAAAGTTCACAATTATCCCATTGATTTAAAATGCCCCTAGACGAAAGCAACTTAGTCACAACAGAACCTCCAGAGGGGTTTCAGCTGATATCTCGACAGAAATATTGCAGGACAGGGAGGAGTGCCAGGACATAGACCATAAACTGAATGAGATAAAGCTGCAATCTAGGTTAGCCTATGCCACATGTCCACCATTAATAATAATGGCAGAGCTAGAGAATTTCACAGACCGGCAAAACTTAAAAGAAATCAGCAGTTTGAAACTAACCCTAAAAGAAAAATTGAGAATTCTACCCTGAATAGACAGTAGCAAATTGTAATGGGTATAAGAAAACCATTACTGGAAATGCAGGAAGAGCTTGAGATTCAAAGAATAAAAAAGAAGAAGGCAAGTAGGACAGCAAAACCCTAGAGATGGGAGAGGGAAGCATTAAATCATAGGTGATTTTAAGCAGTGTCTTAACTGAATCAGCTCCTATGACTCTCTGTTTGAAGCAACCGGAGAGATGCATGGCCTAATGTGTTTGCAAAACAAACAACAAGCAAACAAACAATCAATCAATCAAACACAAAAAGGGTACGGTTGGCTGACATATACCTAAGAAACCATGAATATTCAAAAGAAAATACTCAAAGTGATGTCAAGGATCATTCAGCACGCATCGACCCAGTATCGGTGCTTGCATGTACTCAACACACTTGTATTCAGAAAAATGATGCATGCATAAATATTCATATGTATTGATTCATAAGAGTACATCGGAACACAAATCTAATGACGAGTTAGAATAAAATGTTTTCATAGACCGTGATATAGACTTACATTGTTTGCAACAGGATGAATGAATGCCCTATACTACCCTAGGTAGAGACGAAATGGCATAAGCCTATAACAAAGACAAGTAGCTCTGCAAAACTATACAAAGAGCTAAAGAGAAAGACAGTAAAGTGCACATAGGGGTTGGTTTCATTTCTTGGAATTTCAGCCCCCAATAAACAATTAGATATATACTCTGAGAGTGTGGGTGTTTCAGCAGAAAGCAACAAACGGATATGTGTTCTGGGTGAATGGATATTACACAAACATAATTTCTTTAGTGTGTCTCTGTGAACTGTATACTTTTAGAAAGTTTAAAGTCGTGTGAAACCATAAACTAAAACTGGACACATTTCCCTCCATTTGTACTGTGTATACGGATCTGAACCAAAGGAAAGTGGGAAGAAAAAAGGACCATGGGACGCTAGTGGATAGAATCACATTAACCTTAGGAATCTGTCGTCTGATGCAGCCCCTCCCACAACAATAACAAGATGTATCAACCATTGTAGATGGCAGTTACCTGTTGGATTCCAGGTGGAAAGCTGATGGGTACCTCGAGGCTTGTTGTGGCTGGTGGATCCAAGGAAACTGGGCAGAATTCTGTGAATGGATCAGTGTGAGGGAGGGGCTGCCGCCCTATGTGGAGTTTGTCTTAGGTCTTTTTTTCGGGAAGCTGTGTAAGTTCGAGTTACTGCTGCTGCCCAAAAACATGAGATTTCGGGTAAGTTTCCAGAACGTGAAAGGGCAGACAGTGGAAGATCTGTCTGTCATCAACTTACTGGTGAGGCTCCAAGGTCCTTAAAAAATGGCCAATTCCTCTTGAAGTCGACTTTATGGGAGACACAAAGAGAAGCTGGCAGAAAAGCTGGCTGCACTGATTGAGGAGAGATGCGAACACATTCATGAGAGTTGTTCTGCTACAATGGAAAATACTGGCATGGAGACATCTCTAGAGAATACCAGGCCCAAAGACCTTCATGAGACATATTGAACCTCACTGATACTGGCAGAAATATATGGAGTGTCAATGTGCCCTTGAAGAAGTTACTCAATTCCCTGCTCCAAGAACGGGTCCAAGATTCCTGACGTCTACTAGAGAAGAGATGGCAGAGATGATAAAAGTGCTCGTGTTCTTGGAAGAGGTCATTAGAATCCACACGTCCCAATGGGCATTTACAAACAATTCAGACCAAAATGCACCAAGACCAGGTAAGACTTTTCCCATTATCGCCCTTGCTATGAAGCCCTTGCACTAACCTACCCTCGACTCAGGCATCCATTTTAAAGATCAGCACCTGAGGTGAAATGAAGCCTGTAGGAGAAGTGCAAGCCCCTCCTAGAATCAGGGTTCCAACAGATTCACACTCTGAGAACAACAGTGAAATCCTCAAAGATCAAATACTCTAGACTAAAATAGATATGAATTGAATACTTAGCTAACAGAAAGAAATGGTGACATTCCCCTAGATTCAGCAAATACTGGGGTTATGTCTTCTTTGGGGTGAAGGGAGTGTGGTAAGTGAGGGGAATCTTTGACTGAACTTGAATAGGTATTAGGCCTCAGTTTCACAAGACAGTATAGTCAAATATTAGAAGTCAAATAGTGAACTGAACTGTAAAAGTCGCCAAAGACATTAAAGACACAGGTTATGTGGACCGTCTTTCCCTTCAGTCAAGCCCCGGGTGCACTATATCATGGGGGTGCAGACTTGGATTTGTTAAATTGCTTTACCCATCATGATCAGAAGATTAAGCATTCTCATCACTGATAGAAAAACACCTGGTTCTCAACAGCCTAGCATAGCTGCAGCAGGATTCTCATACCTATTATGCCTCTAGGTGCTTTAGGAATCAAGCCTAAATATATATATTTTGTTTGGATTTTCTTGTATTTTAGTAGAGAGTAATGTTACATCTTTAAATGCCAACATTGGCCAGTATGAGACATTGGAAATAAAGGGTAACACTTTCAAAACGAAAACCCATGTTGCGGGTAATTTCACGGTTCCAATAGGTATTTCCTGGTTCCTGTTGCTGTTGGAGGCTTCAAGAGTAAAGAGTTGACATGTCCCGTTTAAAATTTGGACAGCTATTTTATATTCTATTTCTCTATTATTTCCTTAGAGCAGACAAAATATTACAAAAATAGACAAATCGGGTTCTAGGTAGATTTAGTATGTTTCAAAAACTAACTTCATTTTCATAAAGATCCCAAAACATGTAAATCTATTCTATTAACCTATTTAAAACCTGCATGTGAGTTATTAACACAATGTCAAAACTGGAGTCATCGGACAACACTCCCACCATGGCTGTATAAAAAATAGAGCAAAGTAAACATCATATTTCTGTGAATTATATCTGTAAAGTGATGATTTATCAATGCCCAGTTGACAGAGAAACAGTGCAACATGCACTCACTTGCTCCCATTTACACAGTAATGTAAACATCCACTCACCCAGCCCTTGGCAAAGGACACTTGCCGAAGAGTGGTCTGTTACTTCCAAAGACAGGATGAGGCCTCAGAAACCAGGAAAGGGGAGAAGGCAGTGTAGAGAATGGAAACCACTACAGGATCTGACCTCTGGTAATGAAGCAGCAAAGGTGAAACTCTGCTTTACTTGGATGCACACTCTCAAGCTGACTGCACACATGGGATTGAAGGTGATGCGCTGAGTGTTAGAAGAGGGCACAGCAGATGCTTGGCTGACAGAACTCAAAGAAATCAGCACAAAATACCCCCACAATTGAATCGGTGAACAAGATCCGTGCTGCTAAATTTGAGCTAGCAGAGGCAGAGGAAAAATAGGGATAGGACTACTGATGACGGCACACGCAGAACTCAGGGATCTAGAGTGCATTCTGGGTTGTGGTGAGTCATATCAAGAGAGAAAACAGAACTGTGACCTCAGTGAGAAAGCAACCACACTGGCGTGTGATGTTGAGTTTATCGATAGTCCTATGGCCACATCCACTGCATCTGCACGCCAGGGACCAATTTGGTATTTTGCAAATAGAGCACATGTGGGGATCAATCTGAGACATCATGCATCTGGTCCGAGGGTTCAAGAGGCGTTGGGGATGAAATCAGCATTAAAAGTTTTAGGTTGTGCTACATTCGTAACCTGGACTGGGATTACTGTCTTTTTTGTGGCCGAGGATGTGGAACACTTCTGTGGTTGCCTTCGTGAAAACATGAAACAAGGATGAGAGAACAAGGAAGTGTGTTCAAATTCCACAGTGTAAGAAGATGAAGCATTTCCTTCAGCATTATCTCCCAAATGTAGAAGCTACATTTTGGATGGCAATGACATGGTACTGCACAGAGGAAACATAGGTCGGTCTGTGGGATCATTCCAGCAGGCCCTGAAGTATGACATCCATACATATGTTTCCACTGGTGTTTCTGAAGACAGGGAAGCTCTGGGAAGAACTGGTAACATTGGGACATTCCCATGGAAATAAAACTTACAAGCGCACTGTCTGTTGGCTGTGTTGTAAACACACCAATATGACATACAGAAGAATGCAGAGCTGTAAAACTTTAGAAGCATCATTTCCACTAGAGGAGATGCCATGTGCACTTTCAGAATTGTGAGATTAGAATAATAAAAATGAGGTTATACTAATTGAAATATGGTGTGTTCATCACAACAAAGGCAACACCAGCAAGTAGAGATATACCAGACAACACACACAGGAACAGGACATGGCATCAATGTCTAGGGAAAATTGTCCTCACAGAAATGTCATGGAATTGCGTACACCAAAGAGTCTAAAATTCTCAATAAACCAAGCCTTATAAGTCTAGATTAGTTGCCTGATAGTACTTAACAAGCAGAGAAAAAGCAGTATAGTAAAAGAAACAGGAAGTACCAATTCAGTTCCAGAGAGATTGAAGGCCCAAACAATAAGCTTTCAAGCAACTAGATGGCAAAATGCTACCAGAGCAGGCATTGAAAACGGAGGTGAGGAAAACTCTGAAGAACAAAAGTGTCTCAGATACACAAAACGCAGAATACCAGAAAAGAGGAATGGAAAATCTAAAGAAGAATCAAATAATATCAGAAAACTCAATGGATGAGATAATAACTGGGCTAAAGTCAGTCCTAAGCAGACTAAATAATGCAGAGGGACTCGTGAATGACTGTGAAGAAAGGGGAACAGAAATCCTTCGATCAGAAGAAGACATAGAAAAGCAAGTGCAAACCAACGCAAACATTGTTGTTGAATCCTGGGGTAAGACAAAGCATGAAAGAATAGGATTCATAATTGTCCCAAATGGAAAAGCAAGAGATAAAATAAAAAATTCTGAAAAGGTATTTGTAGAAAATTCACAATGTAAAATGTTGAAAGCCAAGAAAGGATCATCTATACGAATTCAGTAAGTACACAGCATCCAAAGTAGATGAAAATCCAATAGAACAACAAGCAGCTGTAGAATTCAAATAAACAAAGTTCATGAACATCCCAGGGTTCTAAAATGCACCTCAAGGATAGCAACTTAGTCACAACAGAACCTCCAGAGGCATTTCAGCTCATATCTCGGCAGAAATTTTGCAAAACGGGGAGGAGTGCCAGGACATAGGCCATATCCTGAATGAGAAAAAGCTGCAATCTAGGGTAGCCAATGCCAAATGTCTGCCATTTCTAAGAATGGCAGAGCTAGGGAATTTCACTGACTGGCAAATCTTAAAAGAATTCAGCAGTTTGAAACTGATCCTAAAACACAAGTTGAGAATCCTTCCCTGAATAGAAAAGTAGCAAGATGAACTGGAAATAAGAAAACAATTATTGGAAATGAAAGAAGAGCATGAGTTGCAAAGAAGAAACAGGAAGAAGGCAAGGAGGACATCAAAATCCTAAAGATGGGAGAGGGCAGCAGGAAATCATAGGTGATTTTAAGCACTATCTTAAGTGAATCAGCTTATATGACTGTCTGAAGCAAAAGGAGAGATGCATGGCCTAATGTGTTTGCAAAACAAACAAACAATCAAACAAACAAACACCAAAAGGTTACAGTAGGCTAACATATACCAAAGAAACATGTTTATTCAATACAAGATACTCAAAGTGATATCTAGGATCATTCAGCACGCATCGATCCAGTATGGCGGCTAGCATGTACTCAACACACTTGTATTCAGAAAACAGATGCGTGCATTAATATTCATAAATTTTGATTCATAAGTGCATATCGTGACCCAAACCAAATGACGGTTTTGAATAAGGCTGTGTCATAGAACTTGATATAGACTTCGAAGTATTCCAACAGGATGAACGAATGCCATATACTACCCTACGTAGAGAAGAAATGGCATAAGCCTATAGCAAAGACATGTAGCTCTGCAAAACTTTACTAAGAGCAAAAGAGACAGACAGGAATGTGCACATTGGGATTGTTTCACTTCTAGGAATTTCAGCCACCATGAAAAAAATGGATCCATTTTCTGAGAGTGTGAATGTTTCAGTAGAAAGCAACAGACAGATATGTATTCTGGGCGAATGCATATTACACAAACATGAGTTTCCTTTAGTGGGTTTCAGTGTACTGTGAAATTTTAGAAAGTTTTAAGACGTGTGAATACGTAAACTAAAAATTGACACACTTCCCTCTGTTTGATCTGTGTATACAGAATTGGACCAAAGGAAAGAGGGAAGAAAAAAGGACCATGGGGCGCTAGAGGATTGAATCACATTTCCCTTAGGAAACTCTAGTCTAATGCAGCACCTCACCCTTCACTGAAATAATGCAGCAAACTTTGGGGATGGCAGTTACAGAATGGAATTCCAGGTGGAAACTTGGTGTGTACTGCAAGGCTTGTTGAGGCTGGTTGATCCAAGGTAACTGGGCAGAATTCTGTGGGTGGATCAGTGTGATGTAGGGGCTGCCATCTTCTGTGGAGATTGGCTTTGGTCTTTGGCTAGGGAAGCTGTGTAAGTTCGAGTTACTGCTGCTGCCCAAAGACCTGAGTTCAAGGGTAAGTTTCCAGAATCTTAAAGGGCAGAAAGTGGAGGATCGGCCTGTCATCAGATTACTGGTGAGGCTCCGAGGATCATTCAGACTTGCCCAGGCCTGTTGAATTTGACTTTAAGGGAGACACAAAGAGAACCTGGCAGAAAAGCTGGCTGCACAGATTGAGGAGAAATGCGAATATTTTGATGAGAGTTGTTCTGCTACAGTGGAGAATACCGGCATGGAGACATCTCTAGGGAATAACAGGCTCGAAAGACTTTCATGAGACATAATAAATCTCGGTGATACTGGTAGAAATATACGGAGTATCAACGTGCACTTGAGAAAGTCACTCAATTCTCTGCTCCAAGAACGGCTCCACGATTCCTGACGTCTAAAAGAGAAGAGATGGCAGAGAGGATAAAAGCGCTCATGTTCTTGGAAGAGGTCATGAGAATCCACAGGTCCCAAGGGGCATTTACAAACCATTCAGACCAAAATGCACCAAGCCCAGGTAAGCCTTTTCCCAGGTTTGGGCCTTGCTATCAAGCACTTGCTCTTCACTCCCCTGCACTCAGGCATCTATTTTAAAGGATCAGATCCTGAGCTGCAATGAAGCCAGTAGGAGAAGAGCAAGCCCCTCCTAGAATCAGAGTTCCCCCAACTTCACAATTTGTTAACAACCGTGAAATGCTTAAAGGTCAATTACTCTCGATTAAAATAGATAGGAATTGAATATTTAGCTCACACAAAGAAATGATGACCTTCCCCTAGATTAAGCAAATGCTGGGGTTATGAATTCTTTGGGGTGAAGGGAGTGTGGTAAGTAAGGGGAATATTTGACTGAACTTGAATATGTATTATGCCTCAGTTTTTCAAGACAGTAAAATCAAATATTATAAGTCAGATAGTGAACTGAACTGTAAAATCATGAAAGACATAAAAGACACAGGTTATGTGGAGCGTCTTTCCCTTCAGACAAGCCCTGGGTGCACGATAACAAGGGGGTGCACACTTGGTTGTGTTAAATTGCTTTACCCAATATGATCAGATGATTAATCGTTCTCATCAATGATAGAAGAACACCTGGTTCTCAATTACCTTGCATAGCTGCATCAGGTTTCTCATAGCTAAAATATCTGTAGGTGATTATATAATCAAGCCTAAATGTATATATTTTGTTTCGTTTCTCTTGTATTTTCCTAAAGAGGAATGTTTCCCCTTGAAATGCCAATGTTGGCCAGTATGTGTCATTGGGAGTAAAGGGAACAACATGCACAAGGGTAACCCAGGTTCATGGTTATTTCATGGTTCCCATAGGTACTTCATTGTTCCGGTTAGTGTTGGAGGCTTCAGCAGTAAAGAGTTGACATATCCCCTTCAACATATTGGACAGATATTTTACTTTCTATCTGCCTATAATTTTCTTAGAGTTGACAAAATGTTACAAAATTGACAAGTCTGGGATCTAAGTGGATTTAGTATGTGTCAAAATCTAACTTCATTTTCTTATAAATCCCAAAACATGTAAATCAATTCTATTAACATTCTTAAAAACTGCAACTGAGTTATCAACACAATGTCAAAACTGGAGTCTATGGACAAACCCTCACACATTGGCTATATAGAAAACACAGCTAAACAAACATCACATTTCTGTGAATTATATCTGGAAACTGTTGATTTATCAATGCTCAGTTGGCAGAGAACAAGTGTAACCTGTGCTCACTCCCTCCCATGTACACAGCAATGTAAACTTCCACTCTCACCCAGCCCTTGGAACAGGAAACTTGCCGAAGATTGGTCTGTTACATCCAAAGACAGGATGAGGCCTCAGAAAACCTGGAAGAAGTAGACGGCAAAATACAGAATGGAAACAAGTGCAGGATATGACCTATGGTAATGGAGCATCAAAGGTGAAACTCTGTTTTACTTGGACGCACCCTCTCAAGCGGGCAGCACACATGGGTTTGAAGGTGCTGTGCTGAGTGTTAGAAGAGGGCACAACAGATGGTTGGCTGAGAGAACTCAAAGAAATCAGCACAAGATATCCCAATTGAATCTGAGACCAAGATTCGAGCTGCCAAATTTGAGCTAGCAGAGGCAGCGGAAAAAGAGGGATAGGGCTACGGATGACGGCACACGCAGAACTCAAGGATCTACAGAGGGATGTGTGTTATGGTGAGTCTTATCAAGACAGCAAACACAACTGTGACCTCAGTGAGAAAGCAAACACACTGGCGTGTGAGGTTGAGTTTATCAATATGTCTTATGTCCACATCCACTGCATCTGCAGGACGAGGGACCAATTTCTCATTTTGTAAATAGAACACGTGTGGGGCTCAATGAGGGATATCATGCATCTTGTCTGAGATTTCCAGGGGGCGTCTAGGTAGAAATCATTATAAAAAGTTTTAGGATATGCTAAATTCATAACCTGAATTGGGATTACGGTCTGGTTTCAGGCAGACGATGCAGAACAGCTCTGTGGTTGCATTCGTTAACACATGACACAAGGATGAGACAACAAGGAAGAGTGGTCAAAGTCCACAGAGTGTGAAGATGAAGCATTTCCTTAAGAATAATATCCCAAATGCAGAAGCTACATTTTGGATGGCACAGAAATTGTAGTGCAGCAAGGACACAAAGGTCGGACGGTGGGAACATTCCAGCAGGCCCTGAAGTATGACATCCATACATATGTTTCCACTGGTGTTTCTGAAGACAGGGAAGCTCTGGGAAGAACTGGTAACATTGGGACATTCCCATGGAAATAAAACTTACAAGCGCAATGTCTGTTGGCTGTGTTGGAAACACACCAAGATGACATACAGAAGAATGCAGAGCTGAAACTCTTTAGAAGCTTCATTTCCACTAGAGTAAGTGCCCTGTGCACTTTCTGAATTGTGAGATTAGCATAATAAAACAGAGGTTATACTAATTGAAATACTATGGTGGGTTCATCACAACAAAGGCAACACCAGCAATTAGAGATATACCATACAACACACACAGGAACAGGACATGGCATCAATGTCTAGGGAAAATTGTCCTCACAGAAATATCATGGAATTGTGTACACCAAAGAGTCTAAAGTTTTCAATTATCCAAGCCTTTTATGTCTATATTAGATACCTGATAGTACTTGACCAGTAGAGAAATAGAAGTATAGTAAAAGAAACAGGAAGTAAAATTTCAGTTCCAAAGAGACTGAAGGCCCAAACAATAAGCTTTCAAGCATCTAGATGGCAAAATGCTACCAGAGCAAGCATTGAAAATGGAGGTGAGGAAAACACAGAAGAAAAACTGTGTCTCAGAATCACAAAAGGCAGAATACACGAAAAGGGGAAGGGAAACTCTAAAGAAGAATCAAATAATATCAGAAATCTCAATGGATGAGATAATAACTGGGCTAAAGTCAGTCCAAAGCAGACTAGATATTGCAGAGGGACTCGTGAATGACTGTGAAGTTACGGGAACAGAAATCCCTCGATCAGAAGAAGACATAGAAAAGAAATTCCAAACCAACACAAACATCGCTGTTGAACCTTTAGGTAAGAAAAAGAGTGAAAGAATAATATTCATAAGAGTCCCAAATGGAAAAGCAAGAGATAAAATAGACAATTCTGAAGAGGTATTTGTAGAAAAATCAATGAAACATGCTGAAAGCCAAGAAAGGATCATCTATACGTATTTAGGAAGTACACAGTGTCCAAATGTGGTGAAATCCCAATAGACCAACAAGCAGCTGTAGAATTCAAATAATCAAAGTTCATGATCTTCCCAGTGATCTAAAATGCACCTTGAGGAAAGCAACTTAGTCACAACAGAACTTCCAGAGGGGTTTAAGCTCATATCTCGGCAGAAATTTTGCAAAACAGGGAGGAGTGCCAGGACATAGGCCATATCCTGAATGAGAAAAAGCTGCAAACTAGGGTAGCCAATGCCAAATGACCGCCATTACTAAGAACGACAGAGCAAGGGAATTTCACTGACCGGCAAATCTTAAAAGAATTCAGCAGTTTGAAACTGATCTTAAAACACAAGTTGAGAATCCTTCCCTGAATAGAAAAGTAGCTAGATGAAATGGAAATGAGAAAACCATTCTTGGAAATGCAAGAAGAGCATGAGTTGCAAAGAAGAAAAAGGAAGAGGGAAAGGAGGACATCAAAATCTTAAGATGGGAGAGGGTAGCAGGAAATCATAGGAGATTTTAAGCACTATCTTAAGTGAATCAGCTTATATGACTGTCTGTCTGAAGCAAAGGGAGAGAAGTATGGCCTAATGTGTTTGCAAAACAAACAATCAAACAAACAAACACCAAAAGGTTACAGTTGGCTGACATATACCAAAGAAACATGTTTATTCAATACAACATACTCAAAGTGATGTCAAGGATCATTCAGCACGCATCTACCCAGTATGGCGGCTAGCATGTACTCAACACACTTGTATTCAGAAAACAGATGCATGCACTAATATTCATAAATATTGATAAATAAGTGCATATTTTGACCCAAACCAAATGATGGTTTTAAATAAGATTGGGTCATAGAACGTGATATAGACTTACAAGCCTTCCAACAGGATGAACGAATGCCATACTCTGCCCTACGTAGAGAAGAAATGGCATAAGAATATAGCAAAGACAAGTAGCTCTGCAAAACTGTACTAAGAGAAAAAGAGACAGACAGGAAACTGCACAATGGGATTGGTTTCACTTCTTGGATTTTCACCCCCATGAATCAAATGGATGCATGTTTTGAGAGTGTGGGTGTTTCAGCAGAAAGCAACAGAAGGATATGTATTCTGGGTGAGTGGATATTACACAAACATGAGTTTCATTTAGTGGGTCTCTGTGTACTGTGAAATGTTAGAAAGTTTCAAGACGTGTGAAACCGTAAACTAAAAATGGACACAGTTCCCTCCGTTTGTTCTATGTATAAAGAACTGGACCAAAGGAGAGAGGGAAGAAAAAAGGACCATGGGACGCTAGTGGATTGAATCATATTTCCCTTAGGAACCTCTGTTTTAATGCAGAACCCCCATCAATGAAATAATGCAGCAAACATTGGGGACGGCAGGTACCGGATGGAATTCCAGATGGAACGTTGGTGTGTACCACAAGGCTTCTTGTGGCTGGTGGATCCAAGGTAACTGGGCAGAATTCTCTGGGTGGATCTGTATGATGGAGGGGCTGCCACACTCTGTGGAGACAGGCTTTTGTCTTTTGCTTGGGAAGCTTTATAAGTTCGAGTTACTGCTGCTGCCCTAAGACCTGAGTTCAAGTTTAAGTTTCCAGAATCTGAAAGGGCAGACAGTGGAAGATCTGCCTATCATCAGATTACTGGTGAGGCTCCGAGGTACATTCAGACTTCCCAGTCTTGTTGAAGTCGACTTTATGGGGGACACGAAGAGAACCTGGCCGAAAAGCTGGCTGCACGGATTTAGCAGAGATGCGAACATATTGATGAGAGTTGTTCTTCTACAATGGAGAATACCGGCATGGAGACATCTCTAGAGGATACCAGGCTCGAAATTCTTTCATGAGACCTACTAAACCTCGGTGATACTGGTAGAAATATACAGAGTGTCAACGTGCACTAGAGAAATTTACTCAATTTCCTGCTCCAAGAACAGGTCCAAGATTCCTGAAGTCTAAAAGAGAAGAGATGGCAGAGATGATAAAAGCACTCATGTTCTTGGAAGAGGTCATGAGAATCCACAGGTCCCAAGGGGCATTTACAAACCATTCAGACCAAAATGAACCAAGCACATGTAAGCCTTTTCCCAGGTTTGTGCATAGCTATCAAGCGCTTGCTCTTCCCTCCCCTCCACTCAGTCATCTATTTTAAAGGATCAGAACCTGAGATGCAATGAAGCCAGTAGGAGAAGAGCAAGCCCCTCCTAGAATCAGAGTTCCTCCAAATTCACACTGTGTGAACAACAGAGAACTCCTTAAAGTCAAATACTCTCGACTAAAATAGATAGGAATTGAATACTTAGCTCACACAAAGAAATGATGACCTTCCCCTAGATTCAGCAAATGCTGGGGTTATGTCTAGTTTGGGGTGAAGGGAGTGTGATAAGTGAGGGGAATCTTTGACTGAACTTGAATATGTATTCGGCCTTCAGTTTTTCACGACAGTATAGTCAAATATTGTAAGTCAGATAGTGAACTGAACTGTAAAATTCATGAAATACTTTAAAGACACAGGTTATATATAGAGTCTTATGCTTCTGTGAATCCCCGGGTGCACGATATCATGGGGGTGCACACTTGGTTGTGTGAAAATGCTTTACCCAATATGAACGGATGATTAAGCATTCTCATCAATGATAGAAGAACACCTGGTTCTCAATTGCCTAGCATAGCTGCATCAGGGTTCTCATAGCTAAAATGCCTGTAGGTGCTTTTGGAATCAAGCCTAAATTTGTATATTTTGTTGGTTTTACTTGTATTTTCCTAAAGAGGTATGTTACCCCTTGAATTGCCAACGTTGGCCAGTATGTGTCTTTGGGAATAAAGGGAACCACATACACAAGGGAAACACAGGTTCTCGGCTATTTCATGGTTCCTATAGGAACTTCATGGTTCCTGTTGGTGTTGGAGGTTTCAACAGTAAAGAGTTGACATGTCCCCTTCAACATTTTGGACTGCGATTTTACTTTCTAACTGTCTATAATTTTCTTAGAGTTGACAAAATGTTACAAATTGACAAGTCTGGAATCTAGGTGGATTTAGTATGTTACAAAAACTAACTTCATTTTCTTATAAATCCCAAAACATGTAAATCAATTCTATTAACCTTCTTAAAAACTGCAACTGAGTTGTCAACACAATATCAAAACTGGGGTCTATGGACAAACCCTCCCATGATGGGTGTATAGAAAACAGAGCTAAACAAACATCACATTTCTGTGAATTATATCAGGAAAGTGTTGATTTATCAATGCTCATTTGGCAGAGTACCAGTGTAACCTGTGCACTCTCACTCCCATGTACACAGCAATGTAAACATCCACTCACCAAGCCCTTGGCACAGGAAACTTGCCGAAGATTGGTCTGTTACATCCAAAGACAGGATGAGGCCTGAGAAAACATTGAAGCAGGAGACGGCAAAGTAGAGAATGCAAACCAGTGCAGGATCTGACCTCTGGTAATGGAGCATAAAAGGTGATACTCAGTATTACTCGGACGCACACTCTGAAGCCGGCAGCAAACTTGGGATTAAAGGTGATGCCCTGAGTGTTAGAAGCGTGCACAGCAGATGCTTGGCTGACAGAACTCAAAGAAATCAACACAAAATATCCCCACAATTGAATCTGAGACCAAGATTTGAGCTGCCAAATTTGAGCTAGCAGAGGCAGCGGAAAAAGAGGGATAGGGCTACGGATGACGGCACATGCAGAACTCAGGGATCTAGAGTGCACTGTGGGTTATGGTGGGTCCTATAAAAAGAGCAAACAGAACTATGACCTCAGTGACAAATCAACCACACTGGCGTATGAGGTTGAGTTTATCAATATGTCCTATTGCCTCATCCACTGCATCTGCAGGACCAGGGACCAATTTTGCATTTTGCAAATAGAGCACATGTGGGGATCAATCAGAGATATCATGCATCTGATCTGAGTGTTCCAGGGGGCGTTGGGGCTGAAATCAGTATTAAATAATTTAGGATAAGCTACATTCGTAACGTGGACTGGGATTACTTTCTGGTTTCAGGCAGACGATGCTGAACAGCTCTGTGGTTGCCTTCGAGAACCCAAGACACAAGGATGAGAGAACAAGGAAGTGTGTTCAAATTCCACAGAGTGAGAAGATGAAGCATTTCCTTCAGCATTATCTCCCAAATGCAGAAGCTACATTTTGGATGGCACTGACATGGTACTGCACAGAGGAAACATAGGTCGGTCTGTGGGATCATTCCAGCAGGCCCTGAAGTATGACATCCATACATATGTTTCCACTGGTGTTTCTGAAGACAGGGAAGCTCTGGGAAGAACTGGTAACATTGGGACATTCCCATGGAAATAAAATTTACAAGCGCAATGTCTGTTGGCTGTGTTGGAAACACACCAATATGACATACAGAAGAATGCAGAGCTGAAAATCTTTAGAAGCTTCATTTCCACTAGAGGAAGTGCCATGTACACTTTCTGAACTGTGAGATTAGCATAATAAAACAGAGGTTATACCAAATGAAATAGTATGGTGTGTTCATCACAACAAATGCAACACCAGCAAGTAGAGATATACCAGACAACACACAGATGAACAGGACATGGCATCAATGTCTAGGGAAAATTGTCCTCACAGAAATATCATGGAATTGTGTACACCAAAGAGTCTAAAGTTTTCACTTATCCAAGCCTTTTAAGTCTATATTAGATACCTGATAGTACTTGACCAGTAGAGAAATAGAAGTATAGTAAAAGAAACAGGAAGTACAATTTCAGTTCCAAAGAGACTGAAGGCCCAAACAATAAGCTTTCAAGCATCTGGATGGCAAAATGCTACCAGATCAAGCATTGAAAATGGAGGTGAGGAAAACACAGTAGAAAAAACTGTTTCTCAGAATCACAAAAGGCAGAATACACGAAAAGGGGAAGGGAAACTATAAAGAAGAATCAAATAATATCAGAAAACTCAATGGATGAGATAATAACTGGGCTAAAGTCAGTCCTAAGCAGACTAGATAATGCAGAGGGACTCGTGAATGACTGTGAAGACAGGGGAAAAGAAATCCTTCAATCAGAAGAAGACATAGAAAACCAAGTGCAAACCAACGCAAACATCGCTGTTGAATCCTGGGGTAAGACAATGAATGAAAGAATAGGATTCATAAGAGTCCCAAGTGGAAAAGAAATAGATGAAATAAAAAATTCTGAAAAGGTATTTGTACAAAAATCACAATGAAACATGCTGAAAGCCAAGAAAGGATCATCTATACGAATTCAGGAATTACAAATTATCCAAAGTAGGTGAAATAGCAATAGACAAACAAGCAGCTGTAGAATTCAAATAAACAAAGTTCATGATCATCCCAGTGATCTAAAATGCACCTTGAGGAAAGCAACTTAGTCACAACAGAACCTCCAGAGGCATTTCAGCTCATATCTCGGCAGAAATTTTGCAAAACAGGGAGTAGTGCCAGGACATAGGCCATATCCTGAATGAGAAAAAGCTGCAATCTAGGGTAGCCAATGCCAAATGATCGCCATTACTAAGAACGGCAGAGGTAGGGAATTTCACTGACTGGCAAACCTTAAAAGAATTCAGCAGTTTGAAACTGATCCTAAAACACAAGTTGAGAATCCTTCCCTGAAAAAAAAAGTAGCAAGATGAAATGGAAATAAGAAAACCATTATTGGAAACGCAAGAAGAGCATGAGTTGCAAAGAAGATACAGGAAGAAGGCAAAGAGGACATCACAATCCTAATCATGGGAGATTTTAGCAGGAAATCATAGGTGATTTTAAGCACTATCTTAAGTGAATCAGCTTATATGACTGTCTGAATCAAAAGGAGAGATGCATGGCCTAATGTGTTTGCAAAACAAACAATCAAACAAACAAACAAACACCAAAAGGTTAAAGTTTGCTGACATATACCAAATAACCATAGATATTCAATACAAAATACTCAAAGTGATGTCAAGGATCATTCAGCCTGCATCAACCCAGTATGGCGGCTAGCATGTACTCAACACACTTGTATTCAAAAACAGATACGTGCATTAATATTCATAAATATTGATTCATAAGTGCACATCATGACCCAAATCAAATGACGGTTTTGAATAATATTGGGTCATAGAACATGATAAAGGCTTACAAGTCTTCCAACAGAATGAACGAAGGCCATATTCTACCCTACTTAAAGAAGAAATGGCATAAGAATATAGCAAAGACAAGTAGCTCTGCAAAACTGTACTAAGAGCAAAAGAGACAGACAGTAAAGTGCACATTGGGATTGGTTCCACTTCTTGGAATTTCACACCCATGAAAAAAATGGATCCATGTTCTGAGAGTGTGGGTGTTTCAGCAGAAAGCAACAGAAGGATATGTATTCTGGGTGAATGGATTTTACACAAACATGAGTTTTCTTTAGTGGGTCTCTTTGTACTGTGAACTGTTAGAATGTTTCAAGATGTGTGAAACCGTAAACTGTAAATGAACACAATTCCCTCAGTTTGTACAGAGTAAAAAGATATGGGACAAAGGAAAGAGGGAAGAAAAAATGACCATGGGACGCTAGTGGATTGAATCACATATCACTTAGGAACCTCTAATTTAATGCAGCCCCTCCCCCATCACTGTAAATATGCAGCAAACATTGGGGAAGGCATTTATCGGATGGAATTCCAGATGGAATGTTCGTGTGTACAGCGAGGCTTTTTGTGGCTGGTGGATCCAAGGTAACTGGGCAGAATTCTGTCGGTGGATCAGTGTGATGGATGGGTTGCTGCCCTCTGTGGAGATTGGCTTTTGTCTTTTTCTCAGGAATCTGTGTTAGTTCGAGTTACTGCTGCTGCCCTAAGACCGGAGTTCAAGGGTAAGTTTCCAGAAACTGAAAGGGCAGACAGTGAAAGATCTGCCTATCATCAGATTACTGGTGAGGCTCCGAGTTACTTTCAGACTTCCCAGTCCTGTTGAAGTCAACTTTATGGAAGACACGAAGAGAATCTGGCAGAAAATCTGGCTGCACGGATTGAGGAGAGATGCGAACATATTGATGAGAGTTGTTCCGCTACAATGGAGAATACCGGCATGGAGACATCTCTAGAGAATACAGGCTCGAAAGCCTTTCATGAGACCTACTGAACCTCAGTGATACTGGTAGAAATATACGGAGTGTCAACGTGCACTAGAGAAATTTACTCAATTCCCTGCTCCAAGAACGGGTCCAAGATTCCTGAAGTCTAAAAGAGAAGAGATAGTAGAGATGATAAAAGCACTCATGTTCTTGGAAGAGGTCATGAGAATCCACCGGTCCCAAGGGGCATTTACAAACCATTCAGACCAAAATGCACCAAGCCCAGGTAACCCTTTTCCCAGGTTTGGGCCTTGCTATCAAGCACTTGCTCTTCCCTCCCCTCCACTCAGGCATCCATTTTAAAGGATCAGAACCTGAGCTGCAATGAAGCCAGTAGGAGAAGAGCAAGCCCCTCCTAGAATCAGAGTTCCTCCAAATTCACACTCTTTGAGCAACGGTGAACTCCTTAAAGGTCAAATACTCTCGATTAAATAGATAGGAATTGAATACTTAGCTCACACAAAGAAATGATGACCTACCCCTAGATTCCGCAAATGCTGGGTTTATGTATTCTTTGGGGTGAAGGGAGTGTTGTAAGTGAGGGGAAACTTTGACTGAACTTGAATATGTATTCGGCCTCATGTTTTTATAAAGTATAGAGGAATATTATAAGACAGATAGTGAACGGAAGTGTAAAATGTATGAAAGACATTAAAGACACAGCTTTTGTAGAGCGTCTTAGACTTCTGTCAAGACCCGGGTGCACGATATCATGGGGGTCACTTGGGGATATCACTTGGTTTAGTTAAATTGCTTTACGTAATATGATGGGATGATTAAACGTTCTCATCAATGATACAAGAATACCTGGTTCTTAATTGCCTAGCATAGGTGCATCAGGGTTCTCATAGCTAAAATGCCTGTAGGTGCTTTTGGAATCAAGCCTAAATGTATATATATTGTTTGGTTTTTGTTGTATTTCCCTAAAGAATAATGTTACCCTTGAAATTCCAACATTGACCAGTATGTGTCATTGGGAGTAAAGGGAACCACATGCACAAGGGAAACCCAGGTTCTCGGTTATTTCATGGTTCCAATAGATACTTCATGGTTCCGGTTGGTGTTGGAGGTTTCAACAGTAAAGAGTTGACATATCCCCTTCAACATATTGGACAGCATTTTTACTTTATATCTTTCTATATTTTTCTTAGAGTTGACATAATCTTACAAAATTGACATGTCTGGCATCTAGGTGGATTTAGTATGTTTCAAATTCTAACTTCATTTTCTTATAAATCCCAAAACATGTAAATCAATTCTATTAACATTCTTAAAAACAGCAACTGAGTTATCAACACTTGTCAAAATTGAATCTACGAACAAACCCACCCACCATGGCTGTAAAGAAAACAGAGCTAATCAAACATCACATTTCTTTGAATTATATCAGGAATGTGTTGATTTATCAATGCTCAGTTAGCAGAGAACAAGTGTAACCTGTGCTCACTCCCTCCCATGTACACAGAAATGTAAACATCTACTCACCCATCCCTTGGCACAGGAAACTTGCCGAAGGATGGTCTGTTATATCGAAAGACAGGATGACACCTCAGAAAACCTGGAAGCAGGAAAAGGCAATGTAGAGAATGGAAACCTGTGCAGGATCTGACCTCTGGTAATGGAGCATCTGTGGTGAAACTTTGTTTTACTTGGACGCACACTCTCAAGTGGGCAGCACACATGGGATTGAAGGTGATGCGCTGAGTGTTAGAAGAGTGCACAGCAGATGCTTTGCTGACAGAACTCAAAGCAATCAGCACAATATATCCCCACAATTGAATCTGAGACCAAGATCCGAACTGCAAAATTTGAGCTAGCAGACGCAGCGGAAAAAGGGGGATAGGGCTATGGATGACTTCACACGGAGAACTCAGGGATCTAGAGTGCATTGTGGGTTATGGTGGGTCCTATCAAGACAACAAAAAGAACTGTGACCTCAGTGAGAAATCAACCACACTGGCGTGTGAGGTTGAGTTTATCAATATGTCCTATAGCCTCATCCACTGCATCCACAGTATAAGGGACCAATTTGGCATTTTTCAAATAGAGAACGTGTGCAGCTCAATCAGCGTTATCATGCATCTAGTCTGAGGGTTACAGAGGCGTTGGGGTTGAAATCACTGTTAAAAGATTTAGGATAAGCTACATTCGTAACCTGGACTGGGGTTATGGTCTGGTTTTAGGCAGAGGATGTGGAAAAGCTCTGTGGTTGCCTTCGTGAACCCATGACACAAGGATGAGAGAACAAGGAAGAGTGGTCTAATTCCACAGAGTGAGAAGATGAAGCATATCCTTCAGCATTATCTACCAAATGAAGAAGCTACATTTTGGATGGCACTGATATGGTACTGCACAGAGGGCACATAGGTCAGTCTGCGGGATCATTCCAGCAGGCCCTGAAGTATGACATCCATACATATGTTTCCACTTGTGTTTCTGAAGACAGGGAAGCTCTGGGAAGAACTGGTAACATTGGGACAATCCCATGAAAATAAAAATTACAAGCACACTGTCTGTTGGCTGGGTTTGAAACACACCAATATGACATACAGAAGAATGCAGAGCTGAAAACCTCCAGAAGCTTCATTTCCACTAGAGGAAGTGCCCTGTGCACTTTCAGAATTGTGAGATTAGCATAATACAAATGAGGATATACTAATTGAATTATTATGCTGTGTTCATCACAACAAAGGCATCACCAGCTATTAGAGATATACCAGACAACACACACAGGAACAGGACATGGCATCAATGTCTAGGGAAAATTGTCCTCACATAAATATCATGGAATTGCGTACACCAAAGTCTAAAGTTTTCACTTAACCAAGCCTTGTAAGTGTATATTAGTTACCAGATAGTACTTGACATGTAGAGAAAAAGAAGTATAGTAAAAGAAACCAGAAGTACCATTTCAGTTCCAGAGAGTTTGAAGGCCCAAACAATAAGTTTCAAGCAACTAGACGGAAAAATGCTACCAGAGCAAGCATTGAAAACGGAGGTGAGGAAAACACTGAAGAACAACAGTGTCTCAGAATCACAAAAGGCAGAATACACGAAGAGGGGAAGGGAAACTCTAAAGAAAAACCAAATAATATAAGAAAACTCAATGGATGAGATAATAACTGGGCTAAAGTCAGTCCTAAGCAGACTAGATAATGCAGAGGGACTCGTGAATGACTGTGAAGACAGGGGAACAGAAATACCTCGATCAGAAGAAGACATAGAAAAGCAAGTGCAAACCAATGCAAACATCGAGGTTGAATCCTGGGGTAAGACAAAGAATGAAAGAATAGTATTCACAAGTGTCATAAATTGAAAAGCAAGAGATAAAAAAAAATTCTGAAAAGGTATTTGTAGAAAAATCACAATGAAACATGCTGAAAGCCAAGAAAGGTTCATCTATACGAATTCAGGAAGGACAAATTGTCCAAAGTAGATGAAAATCCAATAGACCAAAAAGCAGCTGTAGAATTCAAATAAAGAAAGTTCATGATCATCCCAGTGATCTAAAATGCACCTTGAGGTAAACAACATAGTCACAACAGAACCTCCAGAGGGGTTTCAGCTCATATCTTGGCCGAAATTTTGCAAAACAGGGAGGAGTGCCAGGACATAGGCCATATCCTGAATGAGAAAAAGCTACAATCTAGGGTAGCCAATGCCAAATGACAACCATTTCTAAGAACGGCAGAGCTAGGGAATTTCACTGACCGGCAAACCTTAAAAGAATTCAGCAGTTTGAAACTGATCCTAAAACACAAGTTGAGAATAGTTAACTGAATAGAAAAGTAGCAAGATGAAATGGAAATAAGAAAACCATTCTTGGAAATGCAAGAAGAGCATGAGTTGCAAAGAAGAAACAGGAAGAAGGCGAAGAGGACATCACAATCCTAAACATGGGAGATTTTAGCAGGAAATCATAGGTGATTTTAAGCACTATCTTAAGTGAATCAGCTTATATGACTGTCTGTCTGAAGCAAAAGGTGAGATGCATGGCCTAATGTGTTTGCAAAACAAACAAACAATCAAACAATCTAACAAACACCAAAAGGTTACAGTTGGCTGACATATACCAAAGATCCATGATTATTCGATAAAAAAATACTGAAAGTGATATCAAGGATCATTCAGCACGCATCAACCCACTATGGCGGCTAGCATGTACTCAACACACTTGTATTCAGGAACAGATGCGTGCCCTAATATTCATAAATATTGATTCAAAATGCATATCGTGACCGAAACCAAATGACGGTTTTGAATAATATTGGGTCATAGAACGTGATAAAGGCTTTCAAGTTTTCCAACAGGATGAACGAATGCCATATTCTACCCTACTTAGAGAAGAAATGGCATAAGAATATAGCAAAGACATGTAGCTCTGTAAAACTGTACTAAAAGAAAAAGAGACAGACAGTAAAGTGCACATTGGGATTGGTTTCACTTCTTGGAATTTCACACCCATAAAAAAATAGATCCATTTTCTGAGAGTGTGGGTGTTTCAGCAGAAAGCAACAGAAGGATATGTATTCTGGGTGAATTAATATTACAAAAACATGAGTTTACTTTAGTGGGTCTCTGTGTACTGTGAATTATTTCAAAGTTTCAAGACGTGTGAAACCAAAAATTAAAAATATACACAATTCCCTCTGTTTGTTTTGTGTATAATGAACTGGACCAAAGGAGAGAGAGAAGAAAAAAGAACCATGGGACGCTAGTTGATTGAATCACATTTCCCTTAGGAACCTCTAGTTTAATGCAGCCTCTCCCCCATCAATTAAATAATGCAGCAAATTTTGGGGATGGCAGTTACCAGATGGAATTCCAGATGGAATGCTGGTGTGTACCACAAGGCTTGTTGTGGCTGGTGGATCCAAGGTAACTGGGCAGAATTCTCTGGGTGTATCCGTATGATGTAGGGGATGCCACATTCTGTGGAGATTGGCTTTGATCTTTTGCTCGGGAATCTGTGTTAGTTCGAGTTACTGCTGCTGCCCAAAGACCTGAGTTCAAGTGTAAGTTTCCAGAATCTGAAAGGGCAGACAGTGGAAGATCTGCCTGTCATCAGCTTACTGGTGAGGCTCCGAGGTACTTTCAGACTTGCCCAGTCCTGTTGAAGTCGACTTTATGGGAGACATGAAGAGAAACTGGCAGAATAGCTGGCTGGAGGAATTGAGCTAAGATGCGAACATATTGATGAGAGTTATTCTGCTACAATGGAGAATACCGGCATGGAGACATCTCTAGGGAATACCAGGGTCGAAATTGTTTCATGACACATACTGAACCTCGGTGATACTGGCAGAAACATCCGGAGTGTCAACGTGCACTTGAGAAAGTTACTCAATTCCCTGCTCCAAGAACGGGTCAAGATTCCTGACGTCTAAAAGAGAAGAGATAGTAGAGATGATAAAAGCACTCATGTTCAGGGAAGATGTCAAGAGAATCCACAGGTCCCAAGGGGCATTTACAAACAATTCAGACCAAAATGCACCAAGCCCAGGTAAGCCTTTTCCCAGGTTTTGGCCTTGCTATCAAGCACTTGCTCTTCCCTCCCCTCCACTCAGGCATCCATTTTAATGATCAGATCCTGAGCTGCAATGAAGCCAGTAGGAGAAGAGCAAGTCCCTCCTAGAAACAGAGTTCCTCCGACTTCACACTCTTTGAAGAACTGTGAACTCTTTAAAGGTCAAATACTCTCGACTAAGATAGATAGGAATTGAGTAATCAGCTCACACAAAGAAATGATGACCTTTCCCTAGATTGAGCAAATGCTTTGTTTATGTCTTCTTTGGGGTGAAGGGAGTGTGGTAAGTGAGGGGAATCTTTGACTGAACTTGAATATGTATTATGCCTCAGTATTTCAATACAGTATACTCAAATATTATAAGTCAGATAGTGAACTCAACTGTAAAAGTCGTGAAAGACATTAAAGACACATGTTATTTGGAACATCTTTCTTTTCAATCAAGCCCCGGGTGCATGATATCTTGGGGGTGCACACGGGTGTGTTAAATTGCTTTATCAAATATGATCGGATGATTAAGCGTTCTCATCACTGGTAGAAGAACACCTGCTTTTCAATAGCCTAGCATAGCTGCAGCAGGTTTCTCATAGCTAAAATGTCCTTAGGTGCTTTTGGAATCAAGCCTAAATGTATATATTTTGTTTCATTTTTCTTGTATTTTCCTAAAGAGGAATGTTACCCCTTGAAATGGCAACATTGGCCAGTATGTTTCATTGGGAGTAAAGGGCACCACATTCACAAGGGGAACCCATGTTCTTGGTTATTTCATGGTTCCAATATGTACTTCATGGTTCATGTTGTTGTTGGAGACATCAAAATAAAGGTTTGACATGTCCCCTACAAAACTTTGGACTGTGATTTTAGTATGTGTCTATTTTTTTCTTAGAGCTGACATAATGTTAAAAAATTGAAAAGTCTGGCTTCTAGTTTGATTTATTATGTTTCAAAAACTAACTACATTTTCATATAAATCCCAAAGTATGTAAATCAATTCTATTAAACTTCTTAAAATCTACAACTGAGTTATCAACACAATTTCAAAACTGGAGTCTTCGGACAAGCCCTCTCACCATGGCTGTATAGAAAACAGAGTTAAAGAAACATCATATTTTTGTGAATTATATTTGGAAAATGTTGATGTATTGATGCCCAGTTGGCAGAGAAGCATTGTAACCTGTGTTCACTCCCTCCCATGTACATAGAAATATAAAGAACCTCTCACACAGCCCTTGGCACAGGATACTTGCCAAAGGGTGGTCTGTTATTTCCAAAGACTTGATGACGCCTCAGAAACCCTGGAAGCAGGAAACGGCAAATTAGAGAATGGAAACCAGTGCAGGATCTGACCTCTGGTAATGGAGCATCAAAGGTCAAACTCTGTTTTACTTGGACGCACACTCTCAAGCGGGCAGCAAGCATGGGATTGAAGGTGATGCGCTGAGAGTTAGAAGAGTGCAAAGCAGATATTTGGCTGACAGAAATCAAAGAAATCAGCACAAAATATCCCCACAATTGATTCTGAGACCAAGATACGATCTGCCAAATTTGAGCTATCAGAGCAGCAGAAAATTAGGAATAGGGCTGCGCATGATGGCACACGCTGAGTCTCAGGCATTTGGAGTGTGTTGTGGGTTGTGGTGGGTCCTATCAAGAGATCAAACAGGCCTGCGTCCCCAATGAGTAAGCAAACACCCTGGCACGCCAAGTTGTGTTGATCAATATGTCCCATGGCCACATCCAGTGCATCTGCAGGACCAGGTATCAATTTGGCAATTTGACAAAAGAGGACAAGTGGGGCTCAATCTGAGATATCGTGCATCTGCTCTGAGTGATCCAGGAGGCGTTGTGATTGAAATCAGTATTAAAAGTTTAGGATCCTGCACATTCACAATCTGGAATGGGATTACGGTCTGGTTTTAGGCAAAGGATGTGGAAAACCTCTGTGGTTGAGATTGTGAACACATGAAACAAGGATGAGAGAAAAAGGAACAGTGGTCAAAGTCCACAGCAAGAGAATTTGAAGCATTACCTTAAGCATTATCTCCCAAATGCAGATGCTACATTTTGGATGGCACTGACATGGTACTGCCCAGAGGACACAAAGATCGGTATGCGGGATCATTCCAGCAGGCCCTGATGTATGACATCCATACATATGTTTCCACTCGTGTTTCTGTAGACAGAGAAGCTCTGGGAAGAACTGGAACCATTGGGACATTCCCATGGCAATAGAAAGCACAAGCGCACTCTCAGTTTGCTGTTTTGGAAAGACTCCAATATGACGTAAAGAAGAATGCCGAGCTGAAAATATTTAAGCTTCATTTCCAAAAGAGGAAGTGTACTCTGCACTTTCAGAATTGTGAGGTAAGTGCAATATAACGAAGTTTTACTAATTGAAATAATATGGTGTGCTCATCACAACAAAGGCAACACCAGCAATTAGAGATATACCAGACAACAAACACAGGAACAGGACATGGCATCAATGCCTAGGGAAAATTTTCCTCACAGGAATATCATGGAACTTTGTACACACAATGGTCTAAAAGTTTCACTTAACAAAGCCCTATAAATCTATAATAGATACCTGATATTACTTCACCAGTAGAGATAAAGAAGTATAGTAAAAGAAACAGGAAGTACCATTTTCAGTTCCAAAGACTTTAAAGGCCCAAAAAATAAGCTTTCAAACATCTAGAATTCAAAAAATACCAGAGCAAGTATTGAAAACTGAGGTGAGGAAAACATGAAGTACAACAGTGTCTCAGAATCACAAAAGGCAGTATACCGGGTAAGGGGAAGAGAAACTCTAAAAACGAGCCAAACAATATCAGAAAACCCAAGGATGAGACAATACCAGGGCTACAGTCAGTCCAAAGCAGACTTGATAATGCAGACGGACTCGTGAAAGACTGTGAAGACAGGGGAACAGAAATCCCTCGATCAGAAGAAGACATAGAAAAAGAAGTGCAAACCTATGCAAACAATGCTGTTGAAGCCTGGGTTAAGACAAAGCATGAAAGAGTATGATTCGTAAGAGTCCCAGATGGAATAGCAATATTAACAAAAAAAAAGCCTGAAAAGATAATTGTAGAAAAGTCAGACTGAATCTTGCTGAAAGACAAGAAAGGATCATCTATACGAATTCAGGAACTACACAGTGTCCAAAGTAGTTGGAATCACTATAGACCTATTTGCAGCTGTATAATTCAAATCAACAAAGTTCATGATCACCCCAGTGATTTAAAATGCACCTAGAGGAAAGCAATTTAGTCACAACAGAACCTCCAGAGGGGTTTCAGCTCATATCCTGGCCGAAATATTGTAGAACAGGGAGTAGTGCAAGGACATAGGCCATATCCTGAATGAGAACAAGCTGTAATCATGGGTAGCTTATGCCACATGACTGCCTTTTCTAATAACGGCAGAGCTAGGGAAATTCACAGACCAGCAAAGCTAAAAAGAATTCAGCAGTTCAAAATTTATCCTAAAAGAAAGATTGAGAATTCTACCCTGAATAGAAAAGTAGCAAGATGCAATGGAAATAAGAAAAACCATTATTGGAAATGCAAGAAGAGCGTGAGTTACAAACAAGAAACAAGAAGAAGGCAAGGAGGACATCAAAGCCATAAGATGGGAGAGGGTAGCAGGAAATCATAGGTGATTTTAAGCACTGTCTTAAGTGATTCACATATATGACACTCTGATTGGAGGAAACGGAGTGATGCATGGAGTAATGTGTTTGCAAAACCAACAAGAAGCAAACAAACAAACAATCAAACAAACAAACAGACACCAAAAGGGTACGGTTGGCTGACATATACCAAAGAAACCATGAGTATTCAAAACAAAATACTCAAATTGATATCAAGGATAATTCAGCACGCATCGACCCAGTGTCGCAGCTTAAATGTACTCAACACACTTGTATTCAGAACACAAACACGTGCATTAATATTCATAAATATTGATTCAAAAGAGCATATAATGACCTAACCCAAATGACGATTTTGAATAAGATTTTTTCATAGTCTGTGATATAGACTTACAATTCTTCCAACAGCAAGAATGAATGCCATATTCTACAGTAAGTAGAGAAGAAACGGCATAAGCCTATAACAAAGAAAAGTAGCTCTACAAAACTGTACTAAGAACAAACGAGACAGACAGTAAAGTGCACATTGGGATTGGTTTCATTTCTCGGAATTTCAGCCCCCATGAAACAAATGGATCCATTTTCTGAGAGCGTGGGTGTTTCAGCAGAAAGCAACAGACGGATATGTGTTCTGGGTGAATGGATATTACACAAACATGAGTTTCCTTTAGTGGGGTCTCTGTGTACTGTGAGCTGTTAGAAAGTTTCAAGACGTGTGAAACCATAAAATAAAAATGGACACACTTCCCACCGTTTGTACTATATACACAGATCTGAACAAAAGGAAAGAGGGAAGACAAAAGGACAATGGAACGCTAGTGGATAGAATCACATTTAACTTAGGAACCTCTCGTTTGATGCAGCCCCTCCCCCAACACTGATAATATTCAGCAACCATTGGGGATGGCAGTTACCGGTTGGATTCTAGGTGGAATCTTGGTGTGTACCGCGAGGCTTGTTGTGGCTGGTGGATCCAAGGTAACTGGGCAGAATTCTGTGGGTGGATCAGTGTGATGGAGGGGCTGCCGCCATCTGTGGAGTTTGGCTTAGGTCTTTTGTTCGGGACGCTGTGTAAGTTCGAGATAATGCTGCTGCACAAATACCTAAGTTCACGGGTAAGTTTCCAGAACCTGAGAGTGCAGACAGTGGACGATCTGCCTGTCATCAACTAACTGGTGAGGCTCCGAGGTACTTTCAAACTTGCCCACTCCTGTTGAAGTCGACTTTATGGGAGACACGAAGAGAAGCTGGCAGAAAAGCTGGCTGCACGGATTGAGGAGAGATGCGAACATATTGGTGAGAGTTGTTCCGCTACAATGGAGAATACCGATATGGAGACATCTCTAGAGAATACAAGGCTTGAAAGACATTCATGAGACCTACTGAACCTCTGTGATACTGGCAGAAAAATTAGCAGTGTCAACGTGCACTTGAGAAAGTCAGTCCATTCTCTGCTCCAAGAACGGCTCCAAGATTTCTGACGTCTAAAAGAGAAGAGGTGGCAGAGATGATAAAAGCGCTCATGTTCTTGGAAGAGGTCATGAGAATCCACAGGTCCCAAGGGGCATTTACAAACCAAACAGACCAAAATATACAAAGCCCAGGTAAGCCATTTCCCAGGTTTGGGCCTTGTAATCAAGCACTAGCTCTTCCCTCCCCTCCACTCAGGCATCCATTTTAAATGATCAGAACCTGAGCTGCAATGAAGCCAGTAGGAGAAGAGCAAGCCCCTCCAAGAATCAGAGTTCCTCCATCTTCACACTCTGTGAACAACAGTGAACTCCTGAAAGGTCAAATACTCTCGCCTAAAATAGTTGGGAATTGAATACTTAGCTCACACCAAGAAATGATGATCTTCCCATAGATTCAGCAAATGCTGGAATTATGTCTTGTCTGGGGTGAAGGGAGTATGGTAAGTGAGAGGAATCTTTGACTGAACTTGAATATGTAGTAGGCCTCAGTTTTTCAAGACAGTATATATAGGAAAATATTATGTCAGATAGTGACCTGAATTGTAAAAGTCGTGAAAGCCTTTAAAGACACAGTTTTTGTGGACCGTCTTTCTCTTCAGTCAAGCACCGGGTGCAAGATATATTGGGGGTGCAGACTTGGTTGGGTTAAATTGCTTTACCCAACATGATCGGATGATTAAGCGTTCTCATCACTGATAGAAGAACACCTGATTTCAATAGCCTAGCATAGCTGCAGCAGGGTTCTCATAGCTAAAATGCCTGTATGTGCTTTTGGAATCAAGCCTAAATGTATATATTTTGTTTGGTTTTTCTTGTACTTTCCTAGACAGGATTGTTACCCCTTGAAATGCCAACATTGGCCAGTATGTGTCATTGGGAGTATAGGGCACCACATGCACAATGGAAACCCAGGTTCTCGGTAATTTCATGGTTTCAATAGTTATTTCATGGTTCCTGTTGGTGTTGGAGGCTTCAACAGTAAAGAGTTGACATGTCCCCTTAAACAATTTTGACTGCGATTTTACTTTTTATCTGTCTACATTTTTCTTTGAGCTGACATAATGTTACAAAAATTGACAAGTCAGACTTCTAGGTAAATTTAGTACGTTTCAAACACTAACTTCATTTTCATATAAATCCCAAAACATGTAAATCAATTCTATTAACCTTCCTAAAAACTGCAACTGTGTTATCAACACAATGTCAAAATTGGAGTCTTCGGACAATCCCTCCAACCATGGCTTTATAGAAAACAGAGCTAAACAAACATCACAATTTTGTGAATTACATCTGGAAAGTGTTGATTTATCGATGCCCAGTTGGCAGAGGACCACTGCAACCTGCACTCACTCCCTCCCATGTACACAGAAATGTAAACTTCCACTCACCCAGCCCTTGGCACAGGACACTTTCGGAAGAGTGGTCTGTTACTTCCAAAGACAGGCTGAGGCCTCAGGAAACCTGGAAGCAGGAGAAGGCAAAGTAGAGAATGGAAAACTGTGCAGGATCTGACCTCTGTTAATGGAGCAGCAAAGGTGAAATTCTGTTTTACTTGGACGCACACTCTCAAGCGGACAGCACACATGGGACTGTAGGTAATGCGCTGAGTGTTAGAAGAGTGCACAGCAGATGCTTCGCTGACATAACTCCTAGAAATCAGCACAAAATATCCCCACAATTGGTTCTGAGACCAATATCCAAACCGCCAAATTTGAGCTAGCAGAGGCAGTGGAAAATGAGGTATAGAGCTACAGATAATGGCACATGCTGAGTCTCAGGGATCTGGAGTGTGTTGTGGTTTGTGGTAGGTTCTATCAAGAGAGCAAACTGACCTGTTACCCCAGTAAGAAATCAATCAAATTGGCGTGTGAGGTTGAGTTTTTTGATATGTGCTATGGCCACATTCACTGCATTTTGCAGGCCCAGGATCAATTTGGCATTTTGCCAATAGAGAACGTGTGGGGCTCAACTAGAGAAGTCGTGCATCTGGTCTGAGGGATTCAGTGGCCCTTGGGTATGAATTCAGTATTAAAAGCTTCAGGATCTGCTACAGTCGTAACCTGGACAGGGATTACGGATTGGTTTGAGGAAGAGAAATCGGTACAGCTCTGTGGTTGCATTCGTGCACCCATGACCCAAGGATGAGGGATCAAGGAAGAGTTGTCATAGTCCACAACGTGAGAAGTTGAAGCATTTCCTTCAGCATTATCTCCCAAATGCAGATGCTACATTTTGGATGGCACTGACATGGTACTGCCCAGAGGACACAAAGATCGGTCTGCGGGATCATTCCAGCAGGCCCTGATGTATGACATCCATACATATGTTTCCACTCGTGTTTCTGTAGACAGAGAAGCTCTGGGAAGAACTGGTACCATTGGGACATTCCCATGGCAATAGAAAGCACAAGCGCACTCTCAGTTTGCTGTTTTGGAAAGATTCCAATATGACGTACAGCCGAATGCCGAGCTGAAAATCTTTAAGCTTCATTTCCAGAAGAGGAAGTGTACTCTGCACTATCAGAATTGTGAGGTAAGTGCAATAAAACGAAGTTTTACTAATTGAAATAATATGGTGTGCTCATCACAACAAAGGCAACACCAGCAATTAGAGATATACCAGACAACACACACAGGAAAAGGACATGGAATCAATACCTAGGGAAAATTGTCCTGACAGAAATATCATGGAACTTTGTACACACAATGGTCTAAAATTTTCACTTAACAAAGCCCTATAAATCTATATTAGATACCTGATATTACTTGACCAGTAGAGGTAAAAAGTATAGTAGAAGAAACAGGAAGCACCATTTTCAGTTCCAAAGTGTTTGAAGCCCCAAAAAATAAGCTTTCAAACATCTAGACTGCAAAACGCTACCAGAGCATTTATTGAAAACTGAGGTGAGGAAAACATGAAGTACAACAGTGCCTCAGAATCACCAAAGGCAGTATACCGGGAAAGGGGAAGAGAAACTCTAAAAACGAGCCAAATAATATCAGAAAACCCAAGGATGAGACAATACCAGGGCTAAAGTCAGTCCAAAGCAGACTTGATAATGAAGACGGACTCGTGAAAGACTGTGAAGACAGGGGAACAGAAATCCCTCGATCAGAAGAAGACATAGATAAGAAGTGCAAACCAATGTAAACATTGCTGTTCAAGACTGGGCTAAGACAAAGCATGAAAGAGTATGATTCGTAAGAGTCCCAGACGGAAAAGCAAGATTAACAAAAAAAAGCCTGAAAAGATAATTGTAGAAAAGTCAGAATGAAACATGCTGAAAGACAAAAAGTATCATCTATACGATTTCAAGGACTACACAGCATCCAAAGGAGGTGGAATCCCAATACACCTACTTGCAGCTGTATAATTCAAACCAATAAAGTTCATGATCACCCCAGTGATTTAAAATGCATCTAGAGGAAAGCAATTTATTCACAACAGGACTTCCAGAGGGGTTTCACCTCATATCTCGGCCGAAAGATTGCAGAACAGGGAAGAGTGCAAGGACATAGGCCATAACCTGAATGAGAAAAAGCTGTAAACATGGGTAGCCTATGCCACATGACTGCCAATTCTAATAACGGCAAAGCTAGGGAAATTCACAGACCAGCAAAGCTTAAAAGAATTCAGCAGTTCAAAACTTATCCTAAAAGAAAAATTGAGAATTATACCCTGAATAGGAAAGTAGCAAGATGAAATGGAAATAATAAAAACCATTATTGGAAATGCAAGAATAGCGTGAGTTACAAACAAGGAACAAGAAGAAGGCAAGGAGGACATCAAAGCCATAAGATGGGAGATGGTAGTGGGATATATTAAGTGATTTTAAGCATTATCTTACGTGATTCACATATATGAATCTCTAATTGAAGCACACGGAGTGATGCATGGACTAATGTGTTTGCAAAACCAACAACAAGCAAACAAACAAACAATCAAACAAAAAAACAGACACCAAAAGGGTACGGTTGGCTGAAATATACCAAAGAAACCATGAGTATTCAAAACAAAATACTCAAAGTGATGTCAAGGGTCGTTCAGCACGCACCGACCCAGTATCACAGCTTAAATGTACTCAACACACTTGTATTCAGAACACAGACACGTGCATTAATATTCAAATATATTGATTCAAAAGAGCATATCGTGACATAACCAAATGCCGATTTTGAATAAAATTAGGTCATAGTCCGTGATATAGACTTACAATTCTTCCAAAAGCAAGAATGAATGCCTTATTCTACCCTAAGTTGAGAAGAATTGGCATAAGCCTATAACAAAGACAAGTAGCTCTGCAAAACTGTACTAAGAGCAAACGAGACAGACAGTAAAGTGCACATTGGGATTGGTTTCATTTCTCGGAATTTCAGCCCCCATGAAACAAGTGGATACATTTCCTGAGAGCGTGGGTGTTTCAGCAGAAAGCAACAGACGGATGTGTATTCTGGGTGAATGGATATTACACAAACATGAGTTTCCTTTAGTGGGGTCTCTGTGTACTGTGAGCTGTTAGAAAGTTTCAAGACGTGTGAAAACATAAACTAAAATGGACACATTTCCCTCGTTTTGTAATGTATATACAGATCTGAAAGAAAAGGGAAGAGGGCAGATAAAAGAACAGTGGCACGCTAGTGGATAGAATCACATTTAACTTAGGAACCTCTACTTTGATGCAGCCCCTCCCCCAACACTGACAATATTCAGCAACCAATGGGGATGGCAGTTACCGGTTGGATTCTAGGAGAATCTTGGTGTGAACCGCGAGGCTTGTTGTGGCTGGTGGATCCAAGGAAACTGGGCAGAATTCTGTGGGTGGATCAGTGTGATGGAGGGGCTGCCGCCCTTTGTGGAGAATGGATTAGTTCTTTTGTTCGGGACGCTGTGTAAGTTCGAGTTAATGCTGCTGCCCAAACACCTAAGGTCACGGGTAAGTTTCCAGAATCTGAGAGGGCAGACAGTGGAAGATCTGCTTGTCATCAGCTTCCTGGTGAAGCTCCGAGGTACTTTCAAACTTGCCCAGTCATGTTGAAGTCGACTTTATGGGAGACATGAAGAGAAGCTGGCAGAAAAGCTGGCTGCATGGATTGAGGAGAGATGCGAACATATTGATGAGAGTTGTTCCGCTACAATGGAGAATACTGGCACGGAGACATCTCTAGAGAATACTAGGCTCGAAAGACATTCATGAGACCTACTGAACCTCTGTGATACTGGCAGAAATATTCGGAGTGTCAACGTGCACTTGAGAAAGTCACTCCATTCTCTGCTCCAAGAATGGCTCCAAGATTCCTGACGTCTAAAAGAGAAGAGAAGGCAGAGATGATAAAAGCGCTCATGTTCTTCGAAGTGGTCAAGAGAATCCACAGGTCCCAAGGGGCATTTACAAACCATTCAGACCAAAATGCACCAAGCCCAGGTAAGCCTTTTCCCAGGTTTGGGCCTTGCTATCAAGCACTTGCTCTTCCCTCCCCTCCACTCAGGCATCCATTTTAAAGGATCAGAACCTGAGCTGCAATGAAGCCAGTAGGAGAAGAGCAAGCCCCTCCTAGAATCAGAGTCCCTCCATCTTCACACTCTATGAACAACAGTGAAATCCTGAAAGGTCAAATACTCTCGCCTAAATTAGTTAGGAATTGAATACTTAGCTCAAACAAAGAAATGATGACCTTCCCCTAGATTCAGCAAATGCTGGGTTTATGTCTTCTCTGGGGTGAAGGGAGTGTGGTAAGTGAGAGGAATCTTTGACTGAACTTGAATATGTACTAGGCCACAGTGTTTCAAGACAGTATAGGTAAATATTATGTCAGATAGTGACCTGAACTGTAAAAGTCGTGAAAGCCTTTAAAGACACAGGTTTGATGGACCGTCTTTCTCTTCAGCCAAGCACCGGGTGCACGATATATTGGGGGTGCAGACTTGGTTGTGTTAAATTGCTTTACCCAACATGATCGGATGATTTAGCGTTCTCAACTCTGATAGAAGAACACCGGTTTCAATAGCCTAGCATAGCTGCAGCAGGGTTCTCATAGCTAAAATGCCTGTATGTGCTTTTGGAATCAAGCCTAAATGTATATATTTTGTTTGGTTTTTCTTGTACTTTCCTAGAGAGGAATGTTACCCCTTGAAATGCCAACCTTGGCCAGTATGTGTCATTGGGATTATAGGGCACCACATGCACAACGGAAAACCTGGCTCTCGGTTATTTCATGGTTTCAATAGTTACTTCATGGTTCCTGTTGGTGTTGGAGGATTCAACATTAAAGAGTTGACATGTCCCCTTCAACATTTTGGACTGCAATTTTACTTTCTATCTGTCTACATTTTTCTTAGAGCTGACATAATGTTACAAAAATTGACAAGTCTGGCTTCTAGGTAAATTTAGTACGTTTCAAACACTAACTTCATTTTCATATAAATCCCAAAACATGTAAATCAATTCTATTGACCTTCTTAAAAACTGCAACTCTGTTATCAACACAATGTCAAAATTGGAGTCTTCTGACCATCCCTCCAACCAAGGCTTTATAGAAAACAGAGCTAAACAAACATCACATTTCTGTGAATTACATCTGGAAAGTGTTGATTTATCGATGCCCAGTTGGCAGAGAACAAGTGCAACCTGCACTCACTCCCTCCCATGTACACAGCAATGTAAACTTCCACTCACCCAGCTCTTGGCACAGGACACTTTCCGAAGAGTGGTCTGTTACTTCCAAAGACAGGCTGAGGCCTCAGAAAACCTGGAAGCAGGAGAAGGCAAAGTAGAGAATGGAAATCTGTGCAGGATCTGACCTCTGCAGATGGAGCAGCAAAGGTGAAACTCTGTTTTACTTGGACGCACACTCTCAAGCAGACAGCACACATGGGACTGTAGGTAATACGCTGAGTGTTAGAAGAGTGCACAGCAGATGCTTGGCTGACATAACTCCTAGAAATCTGCACAAAATATCCCACAATTGATTCTGAGACCAAGATCCGATCTGCCAAATTTGAGCTAGCAGAGGCAGCGGAAAATGAGGTATAGAGCTACAGATAATGGCACACGCTGAGTCTCAGGGATCTGGAGTGTGTTGTGGGTTGTGGTGGGTTCTATCAAGAGAGCAAACCGACCTGTTACCCCAGTAAGGAAGCAACCACATTGGCGTGTGAGGTTGAGTTTTTCGATATTTGCCATGGCCACATACACTGCATCTTGCAGGCCCAGGATCAATTTGGCATTTTGCCAATAGAGCACGTGTGGGGCTCAACTAGAGAAGCCGTGCATCTGGTCTGACTGATTCAGTGTCCCTTGGGTTTGAAATCAGTATTAAAAGCTTTAGGATCTGCTACAGTCATAACCTGGACAGGGATTACTGATTGGTTTGAGGAGGAGAACTCAGTACAACTCTGTGATTGGATTCGTGCACCCATGACCCAAGGATGAGGGATCAAGGAAGAGTGGTCAAAGTCCACAACGTGAGAAGTAGAAGCATTTCCTTCAGCATTATCTCCCAAATGCAGATGCTACATTTTGGATGGCACTGACATGGTTCTGCCCAGAGGACACAAAGATTGGTCTGCGGGATCATTCCAGCAGGCCCTGATGTATGACATCCATACATATGTTTCCACTGGTGTTTCTGTAGACAGAGAAGCTCTGGGAAGAACTGGTACCATTGGGACATTCCCATGGCAATAGAAAGCACAAGCACACTCTCAGTTTGCTGTTTTGGAAAGACTCCAAGATGACGTACAGCAGAATGCCGAGCAGAAAAGCTTTAAGCTTCATTTCCAGAAGAGGAAGTGTACTCTGCACTTTCAGAATTGTGAGGTAAGTGCAATAAAACGAAGTTTTAATAATTGAAATAATATGGTGTGCTCATCACAACAAAGGCAACACCAGCAATTAGAGATGTACCAGACAACACACACAGGAACAGGAGATGGCATCAATGCCTAGGGAAAATTGTCCTCACAGAAATATCATGGAACTTTGTACACACAATGGTCTAAAATTTTCACTTAACAAAGCCTTAGAAATCTATATTTGATACCTGATATTACATGACAAGTAGATGTAAAGAAGTAAATTAAAAGAAAGAGAAAGTACCATTTTCACTTCCAAAGATTTTGAAGGCCTGAAAAATGAGCTTTCAAATATCTAGACTGTAAAACGCTACCAGAGCAAGTATTGAAAACTGAGGTGAGGAAAACATGAAGTACAACAGTGTCTCAGAATCACAAAAGGCAGTATACCGGGAAAGGGGAGAGAAACTCTAAAAACGAGCCAAATAATACCAGAAAACCCAAGGATGAGACAATACCAGGGCTAAAGTCAGTCCAAAGCAGACTTGATAATGCAGACGGACTCGTGAAAGACTGTGAAGACAGGGGAACAGAAATCCCTCGATCAGAAGAAGACATAGAAAAAGAAATGCAAACCAATGCAAACAATGCTGTTGAAGCCTAGGGTAAGACAAAGCATGAAAGAGTATGATTCGTAAGAGTCCCAGATGGAAAAGCAAGATTAACAAGAAAAAGCCTGAAAAGATATTTGTAGAAAAGTCATACTGAAATTTTCTGAAAGACAAGAAAGAATCATCTATACGATTTCAGGAACTACACAGCGTCCAAAGGAGGTGGAATCCCAATAGACCTACTTGCAGCTCTATAATTCAAATCAACAAAGTTCATGATCACCCCAGTGATTTAAAATGCATCTAGAGGAAAGCAATTTAGTCACAACAGAACCTCCAGAAGGGTTTCAGCTCATATCTCGGCAGAAATATTGCAGAACAGGGAGGAGTGCAAGGACATAGGCCATATCCTGAATGAGAAAAAGCTGTAATCATGGGTAGCCTATGCCACATGACTGCCATTTCTAATAACGGCAGAGCTAGGGAAATTCACAGACCAGCAAAGCTTAAAAGAATTCAGCAGTTCAAAACTTATCCTAAAAGATAGATTGAGAATTCTACCCTGAATAGAAAAGTAGAAAGATGAAATGGAAATAAGAAAAACCAGTATTGGAAATGCAAGAAGAGCGTGAGTTACAAACAAGAAACAAGAAGAAGGCAAGGAGGACATCAAAGCCATAAGATGGGAGAGGGTAGCATGAAATCATAGGTTATTTTAAGCACTATCTTAAGTGATTCACATAAATGAATCTCTGATTGAAGCAAACGGAGTGATGCATGGCCTAAAGTGTTTGCAAAACCAACAACAAGGAAACAAACAATCAAACAAACAAACAGACACCAAAAGGATACGGTTGGCTGACATATACCAAAGAAACCATGAGTATTCAAAACAAATTACTCAAAGTGATGTCAAGGATCATTCAGCACGCACCGACCCAGTATCGCAGCTTAAATGTACTCAACACACTTGTATTCAGAACACAGACGCGTGCATTAATATTCATAAACATTGATTCAATAGAGCATATCGTGACCTAACCCAAATGCCGATTTTGAATAAGATATGGTCATAGTCTGTGATATAGACTTACAATTCTTCCAACAGCAAGAATGAATGCCATATTCTAGCCTAAGTAGAGAAGAAACGGCATAAGCCTATAACAAAGACAAGTAGCTCTGCAAAACTGTACTAAGAGCAAACGAGACAGACAGTAAAGTGCACATTGGGATTGGTTTCATTTCTCGGAATTTCAGCCCCCATGAAAAAAGTGGATCCATTTACTGAGAGCGTGGGTGTTTCAGCAGAAAGCAAAAGACGGATAAGTATTCTGAGTGAATGGATATTACACAAACATGAGTTTCCTTTAGTGGGGTCTCTGTGTACTGTGAGCTGTTAGAAAGTTTCAAGACGTGTGAAACCATAAACTAAAAATGGACACACTTCCCTCCGTTTGTACTGTATATACAGATCTGAACCAAAGGGAAGAGGGCAGATAAAAGGACAGTGGCACGCTAGTGGATAGAATCACATTTAACTTAGGAACCTCTCGTTTGATGCAGCCCCTCCCCCAACACTGACAATATTCAGCAACCATTGGGGATGGCAGTTACCGGTTGGATTCTAGGTGGAATCTTGGTGTGTACCGCGAGGCTTGTTGTGGCTGGTGGATCCAAGGTAACTGGGCAGAATTCTGTGGGTGGATCAGTGTGATGAAGGGGCTGCCGCCCTTTGTGGAGATTGGCTTAGGTCTTTTGTTCGGGACGCTGTGTAAGTTCGAGATAATGCTGCTGCCCAAAGACCTAAGTTCACGGGTAAGTTTCCAGAACCTGAGAGGGCAGACAGTGGAAGATCTGCTTGTCATCAGCTTCCTGGTGAGGCTCCGAGGTACTTTCAAACTTGCCCAGTCCTGTTGAAGTCGACTTTATGGGAGACACGAAGAGAAGCTGGCAGAAAAGCTGGCTGCACGGATTGAGGAGAGATGCGAACATATTGATGAGAGTTGTTCCGCTACAATGGAGAATACCGGCACGGAGACATCTCTAGAGAATACCAGGCTCGAAAGACATTCATGAGACCTACTGAACCTCTGTGATACTGGCAGAAACATTCGGAGTGTCAACGTGCACTTGAGAAAGTCACTCCATTCTCTGCTCCAAGAACGGCTCCAAGATTCCTGACGTCTAAAAGAGAAGAGATGGCAGAGATGATAAAAGGGCTCATGTTCTTGGAAGAGGTCATGAGAATCCACAGGTCCCAAGGGGCATTTACAAACCATTCAGACCAAAATGCACCAAGCCCAGGTAAGCCTTTTCCCAGGTTTGGGCCTTGCTATCAAGCACTTGCTCTTCCCTCCCCTCCACTCAGGCATCCATTTTAAAGGATCAGAACCTGAGCTGCAATGAAGCCAATAGGAGAAGAGCAAGCCCCTCCTAGAATCAGAGTCCCTCCATCTTCACACTCTGTGAACAACAGTGAACTCCTGAAAGGTCAAATACTCTCGCCTAAATTAGTTAGGAATTGAATAATTAGCTCAAACAAAGAAATGATGACCTTCCCCTAGATTCAGCAAATGCTGGGTTTATGTCTTCTCTGGGGTGAAGGGAGTGTGGTAAGTGAGAGGAATCTTTGACTGAACTTGAATACGTACTAGGCCTCAGTGTTTCAAGACAGTATAGGTAAATAATATGTCAGATAGTGACCTGAACTGTAAAAGTCGTGAAAGCCTTTAAAGACACAGGTTTGGTGGACCGTCTTTCTCTTCAGCCAAGCACCGGGTGCACGATATATTGGGGGTGCAGACTTGGTTGTGTTAAATTGCTTTACCCAACATGATCGGATGATTAAGCGTTCTCATCACTGATAGAAGAACACCTGCTTTTCAATAGCCTAGCATAGCTGCAGCAGGGTTCTCATAGCTAAAATGCCTGTATGTGCTTTTGGAATCAAGCCTAAATGTATATATTTTGTTTGGTTTTTCTTGTACTTTCCCAGAGAGGAATGTTACCCCTTGAAATGCCAACCTTGGCCAGTATGTGTCATTGGGATTATAGGGCACCACATGAACAACGGAAAACCTGGCTCTCGGGTATTTCATGGTTTCAATAGTTACTTCATGGTTCCTGTTGGTGTTGGAGGATTCAACATTAAAGAGTTGACATGTCCCCTTCAACATTTTGGACTGCAATTTTACTTTCTATCTGTCTACATTTTTCTTAGAGCTGACATAATGTTACAAAAATTGACAAGTCTGGCTTCTAGGTAAATTTAGTACGTTTCAAACACTAACTTCATTTTCATATAAATCCCAAAACATGTAAATCAATTCTATTGACCTTCTTAAAAACTGCAACTCTGTTATCAACACAATGTCAAAATTGGAGTCTTCTGACCATCCCTCCAACCAAGGCTTTATAGAAAACAGAGCTAAACAAACATCACATTTCTGTGAATTACATCTGGAAAGTGTTGATTTATCGATGCCCAGTTGGCAGAGAACAAGTGCAACCTGCACTCACTCCCTCCCATGTACACAGCAATGTAAACTTCCACTCACCCAGCTCTTGGCACAGGACACTTTCCGAAGAGTGGTCTGTTACTTCCAAAGACAGGCTGAGGCCTCAGAAAACCTGGAAGCAGGAGAAGGCAAAGTAGAGAATGGAAATCTGTGCAGGATCTGACCTCTGCAGATGGAGCAGCAAAGGTGAAACTCTGTTTTACTTGGACGCACACTCTCAAGCAGACAGCACACATGGGACTGTAGGTAATACGCTGAGTGTTAGAAGAGTGCACAGCAGATGCTTGGCTGACATAACTCCTAGAAATCTGCACAAAATATCCCACAATTGATTCTGAGACCAAGATCCGATCTGCCAAATTTGAGCTAGCAGAGGCAGTGGAAAATGAGGTATAGAGCTACAGATAATGGCACACGCTGAGTCTCAGGGATCTGGAGTGTGTTGTGGGTTGTGGTGGGTTCTATCAAGAGAGCAAACCGACCTGTTACCCCAGTAAGGAAGCAACCACATTGGCGTGTGAGGTTGAGTTTTTCGATATTTGCCATGGCCACATACACTGCATCTTGCAGGCCCAGGATCAATTTGGCATTTTGCCAATAGAGCACGTGTGGGGCTCAACTAGAGAAGCCGTGCATCTGGTCTGACTGATTCAGTGTCCCTTGGGTTTGAAATCAGTATTAAAAGCTTTAGGATCTGCTACAGTCATAACCTGGACAGGGATTACTGATTGGTTTGAGGAGGAGAACTCAGTACAACTCTGTGATTGGATTCGTGCACCCATGACCCAAGGATGAGGGATCAAGGAAGAGTGGTCAAAGTCCACAACGTGAGAAGTAGAAGCATTTCCTTCAGCATTATCTCCCAAATGCAGATGCTACATTTTGGATGGCACTGACATGGTTCTGCCCAGAGGACACAAAGATTGGTCTGCGGGATCATTCCAGCAGGCCCTGATGTATGACATCCATACATATGTTTCCACTGGTGTTTCTGTAGACAGAGAAGCTCTGGGAAGAACTGGTACCATTGGGACATTCCCATGGCAATAGAAAGCACAAGCACACTCTCAGTTTGCTGTTTTGGAAAGACTCCAAGATGACGTACAGCAGAATGCCGAGCAGAAAAGCTTTAAGCTTCATTTCCAGAAGAGGAAGTGTACTCTGCACTTTCAGAATTGTGAGGTAAGTGCAATAAAACGAAGTTTTAATAATTGAAATAATATGGTGTGCTCATCACAACAAAGGCAACACCAGCAATTAGAGATGTACCAGACAACACACACAGGAACAGGAGATGGCATCAATGCCTAGGGAAAATTGTCCTCACAGAAATATCATGGAACTTTGTACACACAATGGTCTAAAATTTTCACTTAACAAAGCCTTAGAAATCTATATTTGATACCTGATATTACATGACAAGTAGATGTAAAGAAGTAAATTAAAAGAAAGAGAAAGTACCATTTTCACTTCCAAAGATTTTGAAGGCCTGAAAAATGAGCTTTCAAATATCTAGACTGTAAAACGCTACCAGAGCAAGTATTGAAAACTGAGGTGAGGAAAACATGAAGTACAACAGTGTCTCAGAATCACAAAAGGCAGTATACCGGGAAAGGGGAGAGAAACTCTAAAAACGAGCCAAATAATACCAGAAAACCCAAGGATGAGACAATACCAGGGCTAAAGTCAGTCCAAAGCAGACTTGATAATGCAGACGGACTCGTGAAAGACTGTGAAGACAGGGGAACAGAAATCCCTCGATCAGAAGAAGACATAGAAAAAGAAATGCAAACCAATGCAAACAATGCTGTTGAAGCCTAGGGTAAGACAAAGCATGAAAGAGTATGATTCGTAAGAGTCCCAGATGGAAAAGCAAGATTAACAAGAAAAAGCCTGAAAAGATATTTGTAGAAAAGTCATACTGAAATTTTCTGAAAGACAAGAAAGAATCATCTATACGATTTCAGGAACTACACAGCGTCCAAAGGAGGTGGAATCCCAATAGACCTACTTGCAGCTCTATAATTCAAATCAACAAAGTTCATGATCACCCCAGTGATTTAAAATGCATCTAGAGGAAAGCAATTTAGTCACAACAGAACCTCCAGAAGGGTTTCAGCTCATATCTCGGCAGAAATATTGCAGAACAGGGAGGAGTGCAAGGACATAGGCCATATCCTGAATGAGAAAAAGCTGTAATCATGGGTAGCCTATGCCACATGACTGCCATTTCTAATAACGGCAGAGCTAGGGAAATTCACAGACCAGCAAAGCTTAAAAGAATTCAGCAGTTCAAAACTTATCCTAAAAGATAGATTGAGAATTCTACCCTGAATAGAAAAGTAGAAAGATGAAATGGAAATAAGAAAAACCAGTATTGGAAATGCAAGAAGAGCGTGAGTTACAAACAAGAAACAAGAAGAAGGCAAGGAGGACATCAAAGCCATAAGATGGGAGAGGGTAGCATGAAATCATAGGTTATTTTAAGCACTATCTTAAGTGATTCACATAAATGAATCTCTGATTGAAGCAAACGGAGTGATGCATGGCCTAAAGTGTTTGCAAAACCAACAACAAGGAAACAAACAATCAAACAAACAAACAGACACCAAAAGGATACGGTTGGCTGACATATACCAAAGAAACCATGAGTATTCAAAACAAATTACTCAAAGTGATGTCAAGGATCATTCAGCACGCACCGACCCAGTATCGCAGCTTAAATGTACTCAACACACTTGTATTCAGAACACAGACGCGTGCATTAATATTCATAAACATTGATTCAATAGAGCATATCGTGACCTAACCCAAATGCCGATTTTGAATAAGATATGGTCATAGTCTGTGATATAGACTTACAATTCTTCCAACAGCAAGAATGAATGCCATATTCTAGCCTAAGTAGAGAAGAAACGGCATAAGCCTATAACAAAGACAAGTAGCTCTGCAAAACTGTACTAAGAGCAAACGAGACAGACAGTAAAGTGCACATTGGGATTGGTTTCATTTCTCGGAATTTCAGCCCCCATGAAAAAAGTGGATCCATTTACTGAGAGCGTGGGTGTTTCAGCAGAAAGCAAAAGACGGATAAGTATTCTGAGTGAATGGATATTACACAAACATGAGTTTCCTTTAGTGGGGTCTCTGTGTACTGTGAGCTGTTAGAAAGTTTCCAGACGTGTGAAACCATAAACTAAAAATGGACACACTTCCCTCCGTTTGTACTGTATATACAGATCTGAACCAAAGGGAAGAGGGCAGATAAAAGGACAGTGGCACGCTAGTGGATAGAATCACATTTAACTTAGGAACCTCTCGTTTGATGCAGCCCCTCCCCCAACACTGACAATATTCAGCAACCATTGGGGATGGCAGTTACCGGTTGGATTCTAGGTGGAATCTTGGTGTGTACCGCGAGGCTTGTTGTGGCTGGTGGATCCAAGGTAACTGGGCAGAATTCTGTGGGTGGATCAGTGTGATGAAGGGGCTGCCGCCCTTTGTGGAGATTGGCTTAGGTCTTTTGTTCGGGACGCTGTGTAAGTTCGAGATAATGCTGCTGCCCAAAGACCTAAGTTCACGGGTAAGTTTCCAGAACCTGAGAGGGCAGACAGTGGAAGATCTGCTTGTCATCAGCTTCCTGGTGAGGCTCCGAGGTACTTTCAAACTTGCCCAGTCCTGTTGAAGTCGACTTTATGGGAGACACGAAGAGAAGCTGGCAGAAAAGCTGGCTGCACGGATTGAGGAGAGATGCGAACATATTGATGAGAGTTGTTCCGCTACAATGGAGAATACCGGCACGGAGACATCTCTAGAGAATACCAGGCTCGAAAGACATTCATGAGACCTACTGAACCTCTGTGATACTGGCAGAAACATTCGGAGTGTCAACGTGCACTTGAGAAAGTCACTCCATTCTCTGCTCCAAGAACGGCTCCACGATTCCTGACGTCTAAAAGAGAAGAGATGGCAGAGATGATAAAAGGGCTCATGTTCTTGGAAGAGGTCATGAGAATCCACAGGTCCCAAGGGGCATTTACAAACAATTCAGACCAAAATGCACCAAGCCCAGGTAAGCCTTTTCCCAGGTTTGGGCCTTGCTATCAAGCACTTGCTCTTCCCTCCCCTCCACTCAGGCATCCATTTTAAAGGATCAGAACCTGAGCTGCAATGAAGCCAGTAGGAGAAGAGCAAGCCCCTCCTAGAATCACAGTTCCTCCATCTTCACACACTGTGAACAACAGTGAACTCCTGAAAGGTCAAATACTCTCGCCTAAATTAGTTAGGAATTGAATAATTAGCTCAAACAAAGAAATGATGACCTTCCCCTAGATTCAGCAAATGCTGGGTTTATGTCTTGTCTGGGGTGAAGGGAGTGTGGTAAGTGAGAGGAATCTTTGACTGAACTTGAATATGTACTAGGCCTCAGTGTTTCAAGACAGTATAGGTAAATATTATGTCAGATAGTGACCTGAACTGTAAAAGTCGTGAAAGCCTTTAAAGACACAGGTTTGGTGGACCGTCTTTCTCTTCAGCCAAGCACCGGGTGCACGATATATTGGGGGTGCAGACTTGGTTGTGTTAAATTGCTTTACCCAACATGATCGGATGATTAAGCGTTCTCATCACTGATAGAAGAACACCTGCTTTTCAATAGCCTAGCATAGCTGCAGCAGGGTTCTCATAGCTAAAATGCCTGTATGTGCTTTTGGAATCAAGCCTAAATGTATATATTTTGTTTGGTTTTTCTTGTACTTTCCTAGAGAGGAATGTTACCCCTTGAAATGCCAACCTTGGCCAGTATGTGTCATTGGGTTTATAGGGCACCACATGCACAACGGAAAACCTGGCTCTCGGTTATTTCATGGTTTCAATAGTTACTTCATGGTTCCTGTTGGTGTTGGAGGATTCAACATTAAAGAGTTGACATGTCCCCTTCAACATTTTGGACTGCAATTTTACTTTCTATCTGTCTACATTTTTCTTAGAGCTGACATAATGTTACAAAAATTGACAAGTCTGGCTTCTAGGTAAATTTAGTACGTTTCAAACACTAACTTCATTTTCATATAAATCCCAAAACATGTAAATCAATTCTATTGACCTTCTTAAAAACTGCAACTCTGTTATCAACACAATGTCAAAATTGGAGTCTTCTGACCATCCCTCCAACCAAGGCTTTATAGAAAACAGAGCTAAACAAACATCACATTTCTGTGAATTACATCTGGAAAGTGTTGATTTATCGATGCCCAGTTGGCAGAGAACAAGTGCAACCTGCACTCACTCCCTCCCATGTACACAGCAATGTAAACTTCCACTCACCCAGCTCTTGGCACAGGACACTTTCCGAAGAGTGGTCTGTTACTTCCAAAGACAGGCTGAGGCCTCAGAAAACCTGGAAGCAGGAGAAGGCAAAGTAGAGAATGGAAATCTGTGCAGGATCTGACCTCTGCAGATGGAGCAGCAAAGGTGAAACTCTGTTTTACTTGGACGCACACTCTCAAGCAGACAGCACACATGGGACTGTAGGTAATACGCTGAGTGTTAGAAGAGTGCACAGCAGATGCTTGGCTGACATAACTCCTAGAAATCTGCACAAAATATCCCACAATTGATTCTGAGACCAAGATCCGATCTGCCAAATTTGAGCTAGCAGAGGCAGCGGAAAATGAGGTATAGAGCTACAGATAATGGCACACGCTGAGTCTCAGGGATCTGGAGTGTGTTGTGGGTTGTGGTGGGTTCTATCAAGAGAGCAAACCGACCTGTTACCCCAGTAAGGAAGCAACCACATTGGCGTGTGAGGTTGAGTTTTTCGATATTTGCCATGGCCACATACACTGCATCTTGCAGGCCCAGGATCAATTTGGCATTTTGCCAATAGAGCACGTGTGGGGCTCAACTAGAGAAGCCGTGCATCTGGTCTGACTGATTCAGTGTCCCTTGGGTTTGAAATCAGTATTAAAAGCTTTAGGATCTGCTACAGTCATAACCTGGACAGGGATTACTGATTGGTTTGAGGAGGAGAACTCAGTACAACTCTGTGATTGGATTCGTGCACCCATGACCCAAGGATGAGGGATCAAGGAAGAGTGGTCAAAGTCCACAACGTGAGAAGTAGAAGCATTTCCTTCAGCATTATCTCCCAAATGCAGATGCTACATTTTGGATGGCACTGACATGGTTCTGCCCAGAGGACACAAAGATTGGTCTGCGGGATCATTCCAGCAGGCCCTGATGTATGACATCCATACATATGTTTCCACTGGTGTTTCTGTAGACAGAGAAGCTCTGGGAAGAACTGGTAACATTGGGACATTCCCATGGCAATAGAAAGCACAAGCACACTCTCAGTTTGCTGTTTTGGAAAGACTCCAAGATGACGTACAGCAGAATGCCGAGCAGAAAAGCTTTAAGCTTCATTTCCAGAAGAGGAAGTGTACTCTGCACTTTCAGAATTGTGAGGTAAGTGCAATAAAACGAAGTTTTAATAATTGAAATAATATGGTGTGCTCATCACAACAAAGGCAACACCAGCAATTAGAGATGTACCAGACAACACACACAGGAACAGGAGATGGCATCAATGCCTAGGGAAAATTGTCCTCACAGAAATATCATGGAACTTTGTACACACAATGGTCTAAAATTTTCACTTAACAAAGCCTTAGAAATCTATATTTGATACCTGATATTACATGACAAGTAGATGTAAAGAAGTAAATTAAAAGAAAGAGAAAGTACCATTTTCACTTCCAAAGATTTTGAAGGCCTGAAAAATGAGCTTTCAAATATCTAGACTGTAAAACGCTACCAGAGCAAGTATTGAAAACTGAGGTGAGGAAAACATGAAGTACAACAGTGTCTCAGAATCACAAAAGGCAGTATACCGGGAAAGGGGAGAGAAACTCTAAAAACGAGCCAAATAATACCAGAAAACCCAAGGATGAGACAATACCAGGGCTAAAGTCAGTCCAAAGCAGACTTGATAATGCAGACGGACTCGTGAAAGACTGTGAAGACAGGGGAACAGAAATCCCTCGATCAGAAGAAGACATAGAAAAAGAAATGCAAACCAATGCAAACAATGCTGTTGAAGCCTAGGGTAAGACAAAGCATGAAAGAGTATGATTCGTAAGAGTCCCAGATGGAAAAGCAAGATTAACAAGAAAAAGCCTGAAAAGATATTTGTAGAAAAGTCATACTGAAATTTTCTGAAAGACAAGAAAGAATCATCTATACGATTTCAGGAACTACACAGCGTCCAAAGGAGGTGGAATCCCAATAGACCTACTTGCAGCTCTATAATTCAAATCAACAAAGTTCATGATCACCCCAGTGATTTAAAATGCATCTAGAGGAAAGCAATTTAGTCACAACAGAACCTCCAGAAGGGTTTCAGCTCATATCTCGGCAGAAATATTGCAGAACAGGGAGGAGTGCAAGGACATAGGCCATATCCTGAATGAGAAAAAGCTGTAATCATGGGTAGCCTATGCCACATGACTGCCATTTCTAATAACGGCAGAGCTAGGGAAATTCACAGACCAGCAAAGCTTAAAAGAATTCAGCAGTTCAAAACTTATCCTAAAAGATAGATTGAGAATTCTACCCTGAATAGAAAAGTAGAAAGATGAAATGGAAATAAGAAAAACCATTATTGGAAATGCAAGAAGAGCGTGAGTTACAAACAAGAAACAAGAAGAAGGCAAGGAGGACATCAAAGCCATAAGATGGGAGAGGGTAGCATGAAATCATAGGTTATTTTAAGCACTATCTTAAGTGATTCACATATATGAATCTCTGATTGAAGCAAACGGAGTGATGCATGGCCTAAAGTGTTTGCAAAACCAACAACAAGGAAACAAACAATCAAACAAACAAACAGACACCAAAAGGATACGGTTGGCTGACATATACCAAAGAAACCATGAGTATTCAAAACAAATTACTCAAAGTGATGTCAAGGATCATTCAGCACGCACCGACCCAGTATCGCAGCTTAAATGTACTCAACACACTTGTATTCAGAACACAGACGCGTGCATTAATATTCATAAATATTGATTCAATAGAGCATATCGTGACCTAACCCAAATGCCGATTTTGAATAAGATATGGTCATAGTCTTTGATATAGACTTACAATTCTTCCAAAAGCAAGAATAAATGCCATATTCTAGCCTAAGTAGAGAAGAAACGGCATAAGCCTATAACAAAGACAAGTAGCTCTGCAAAACTGTACTAAGAGCAAACGAGACAGACAGTAAAGTGCACATTGGGATTGGTTTCATTTCTCGGAATTTCAGCCCCCATGAAAAAAGTGGATCCATTTACTGAGAGCGTGGGTGTTTCAGCAGAAAGCAAAAGACGGATAAGTATTCTGAGTGAATGGATATTACACAAACATGAGTTTCCTTTAGTGGGGTCTCTGTGTACTGTGAGCTGTTAGAAAGTTTCAAGACGTGTGAAACCATAAACTAAAAATGGACACACTTCCCTCCGTTTGTACTGTATATACAGATCTGAACCAAAGGGAAGAGGGCAGATAAAAGGACAGTGGCACGCTAGTGGATAGAATCACATTTAACTTAGGAACCTCTCGTTTGATGCAGCCCCTCCCCCAACACTGACAATATTCAGCAACCATTGGGGATGGCAGTTACCGGTTGGATTCTAGGTGGAATCTTGGTGTGTACCGCGAGGCTTGTTGTGGCTGGTGGATCCAAGGTAACTGGGCAGAATTCTGTGGGTGGATCAGTGTGATGAAGGGGCTGCCGCCCTTTGTGGAGATTGGCTTAGGTCTTTTGTTCGGGACGCTGTGTAAGTTCGAGATAATGCTGCTGCCCAAAGACCTATGTTCACGGGTAAGTTTCCAGAACCTGAGAGGGCAGACAGTGGAAGATCTGCTTGTCATCAGCTTCCTGGTGAGGCTCCGAGGTACTTTCAAACTTGCCCAGTCCTGTTGAAGTCGACTTTATGGGAGACACGAAGAGAAGCTGGCAGAAAAGCTGGCTGCACGGATTGAGGAGAGATGCGAACATATTGATGAGAGTTGTTCCGCTACAATGGAGAATACCGGCACGGAGACATCTCTAGAGAATACCAGGCTCGAAAGACATTCATGAGACCTACTGAACCTCTGTGATACTGGCAGAAACATTCGGAGTGTCAACGTGCACTTGAGAAAGTCACTCCATTCTCTGCTCCAAGAACGGCTCCAAGATTCCTGACGTCTAAAAGAGAAGAGATGGCAGAGATGATAAAAGCGCTCATGTTCTTGGAAGAGGTCATGAGAATCCACAGGTCCCAAGGGGCATTTACAAACCATTCAGACCAAAATGCACCAAGCCCAGGGAAGCCTTTTCCCAGGTTTGGGCCTTGCTATCAAGCACTTGCTCTTCCCTCCCCTCCACTCAGGCATCCATTTTAAAGGATCAGAACCTGAGCTGCAATGAAGCCAGTAGGAGAAGAGCAAGCCCCTCCTAGAATCAGAGTTCCTCCATCTTCACACTCTGTGAACAACAGTGAACTCCTGAAAGGTCAAATACTCTCGCCTAAATTAGTTAGGAATTGAATAATTAGCTCAAACAAAGAAATGATGACCTTCCCCTAGATTCAGCAAATGCTGGGTTTATGTCTTGTCTGGGGTGAAGGGAGTGTGGTAAGTGAGAGGAATCTTTGACTGAACTTGAATATGTACTAGGCCTCAGTGTTTCAAGACAGTATAGGTAAATATTATGTCAGATAGTGACCTGAACTGTAAAAGTCGTGAAAGCCTTTAAAGACACAGGTTTGGTGGACCGTCTTTCTCTTCAGCCAAGCACCGGGTGCACGATATATTGGGGGTGCAGACTTGGTTGTGTTAAATTGCTTTACCCAACATGATCGGATGATTAAGCGTTCTCATCACTGATAGAAGAACACCTGCTTTTCAATAGCCTAGCATAGCTGCAGCAGGGTTCTCATAGCTAAAATGCCTGTATGTGCTTTTGGAATCAAGCCTAAATGTATATATTTTGTTTGGTTTTTCTTGTACTTTCCTAGAGAGGAATGTTACCCCTTGAAATGCCAACCTTGGCCAGTATGTGTCATTGGGTTTATAGGGCACCACATGCACAACGGAAAACCTGGCTCTCGGTTATTTCATGGTTTCAATAGTTACTTCATGGTTCCTGTTGGTGTTGGAGGATTCAACATTAAAGAGTTGACATGTCCCCTTCAACATTTTGGACTGCAATTTTACTTTCTATCTGTCTACATTTTTCTTAGAGCTGACATAATGTTACAAAAATTGACAAGTCTGGCTTCTAGGTAAATTTAGTACGTTTCAAACACTAACTTCATTTTCATATAAATCCCAAAACATGTAAATCAATTCTATTGACCTTCTTAAAAACTGCAACTCTGTTATCAACACAATGTCAAAATTGGAGTCTTCTGACCATCCCTCCAACCAAGGCTTTATAGAAAACAGAGCTAAACAAACATCACATTTCTGTGAATTACATCTGGAAAGTGTTGATTTATCGATGCCCAGTTGGCAGAGAACAAGTGCAACCTGCACTCACTCCCTCCCATGTACACAGCAATGTAAACTTCCACTCACCCAGCTCTTGGCACAGGACACTTTCCGAAGAGTGGTCTGTTACTTCCAAAGACAGGCTGAGGCCTCAGAAAACCTGGAAGCAGGAGAAGGCAAAGTAGAGAATGGAAATCTGTGCAGGATCTGACCTCTGCAGATGGAGCAGCAAAGGTGAAACTCTGTTTTACTTGGACGCACACTCTCAAGCAGACAGCACACATGGGACTGTAGGTAATACGCTGAGTGTTAGAAGAGTGCACAGCAGATGCTTGGCTGACATAACTCCTAGAAATCTGCACAAAATATCCCACAATTGATTCTGAGACCAAGATCCGATCTGCCAAATTTGAGCTAGCAGAGGCAGCGGAAAATGAGGTATAGAGCTACAGATAATGGCACACGCTGAGTCTCAGGGATCTGGAGTGTGTTGTGGGTTGTGGTGGGTTCTATCAAGAGAGCAAACCGACCTGTTACCCCAGTAAGGAAGCAACCACATTGGCGTGTGAGGTTGAGTTTTTCGATATTTGCCATGGCCACATACACTGCATCTTGCAGGCCCAGGATCAATTTGGCATTTTGCCAATAGAGCACGTGTGGGGCTCAACTAGAGAAGCCGTGCATCTGGTCTGACTGATTCAGTGTCCCTTGGGTTTGAAATCAGTATTAAAAGCTTTAGGATCTGCTACAGTCATAACCTGGACAGGGATTACTGATTGGTTTGAGGAGGAGAACTCAGTACAACTCTGTGATTGGATTCGTGCACCCATGACCCAAGGATGAGGGATCAAGGAAGAGTGGTCAAAGTCCACAACGTGAGAAGTAGAAGCATTTCCTTCAGCATTATCTCCCAAATGCAGATGCTACATTTTGGATGGCACTGACATGGTTCTGCCCAGAGGACACAAAGATTGGTCTGCGGGATCATTCCAGCAGGCCCTGATGTATGACATCCATACATATGTTTCCACTGGTGTTTCTGTAGACAGAGAAGCTCTGGGAAGAACTGGTAACATTGGGACATTCCCATGGCAATAGAAAGCACAAGCACACTCTCAGTTTGCTGTTTTGGAAAGACTCCAAGATGACGTACAGCAGAATGCCGAGCAGAAAAGCTTTAAGCTTCATTTCCAGAAGAGGAAGTGTACTCTGCACTTTCAGAATTGTGAGGTAAGTGCAATAAAACGAAGTTTTAATAATTGAAATAATATGGTGTGCTCATCACAACAAAGGCAACACCAGCAATTAGAGATGTACCAGACAACACACACAGGAACAGGAGATGGCATCAATGCCTAGGGAAAATTGTCCTCACAGAAATATCATGGAACTTTGTACACACAATGGTCTAAAATTTTCACTTAACAAAGCCTTAGAAATCTATATTTGATACCTGATATTACATGACAAGTAGATGTAAAGAAGTAAATTAAAAGAAAGAGAAAGTACCATTTTCACTTCCAAAGATTTTGAAGGCCTGAAAAATGAGCTTTCAAATATCTAGACTGTAAAACGCTACCAGAGCAAGTATTGAAAACTGAGGTGAGGAAAACATGAAGTACAACAGTGTCTCAGAATCACAAAAGGCAGTATACCGGGAAAGGGGAGAGAAACTCTAAAAACGAGCCAAATAATACCAGAAAACCCAAGGATGAGACAATACCAGGGCTAAAGTCAGTCCAAAGCAGACTTGATAATGCAGACGGACTCGTGAAAGACTGTGAAGACAGGGGAACAGAAATCCCTCGATCAGAAGAAGACATAGAAAAAGAAATGCAAACCAATGCAAACAATGCTGTTGAAGCCTAGGGTAAGACAAAGCATGAAAGAGTATGATTCGTAAGAGTCCCAGATGGAAAAGCAAGATTAACAAGAAAAAGCCTGAAAAGATATTTGTAGAAAAGTCATACTGAAATTTTCTGAAAGACAAGAAAGAATCATCTATACGATTTCAGGAACTACACAGCGTCCAAAGGAGGTGGAATCCCAATAGACCTACTTGCAGCTCTATAATTCAAATCAACAAAGTTCATGATCACCCCAGTGATTTAAAATGCATCTAGAGGAAAGCAATTTAGTCACAACAGAACCTCCAGAAGGGTTTCAGCTCATATCTCGGCAGAAATATTGCAGAACAGGGAGGAGTGCAAGGACATAGGCCATATCCTGAATGAGAAAAAGCTGTAATCATGGGTAGCCTATGCCACATGACTGCCATTTCTAATAACGGCAGAGCTAGGGAAATTCACAGACCAGCAAAGCTTAAAAGAATTCAGCAGTTCAAAACTTATCCTAAAAGATAGATTGAGAATTCTACCCTGAATAGAAAAGTAGAAAGATGAAATGGAAATAAGAAAAACCATTATTGGAAATGCAAGAAGAGCGTGAGTTACAAACAAGAAACAAGAAGAAGGCAAGGAGGACATCAAAGCCATAAGATGGGAGAGGGTAGCATGAAATCATAGGTTATTTTAAGCACTATCTTAAGTGATTCACATATATGAATCTCTGATTGAAGCAAACGGAGTGATGCATGGCCTAAAGTGTTTGCAAAACCAACAACAAGGAAACAAACAATCAAACAAACAAACAGACACCAAAAGGATACGGTTGGCTGACATATACCAAAGAAACCATGAGTATTCAAAACAAATTACTCAAAGTGATGTCAAGGATCATTCAGCACGCACCGACCCAGTATCGCAGCTTAAATGTACTCAACACACTTGTATTCAGAACACAGACGCGTGCATTAATATTCATAAATATTGATTCAATAGAGCATATCGTGACCTAACCCAAATGCCGATTTTGAATAAGATATGGTCATAGTCTTTGATATAGACTTACAATTCTTCCAAAAGCAAGAATAAATGCCATATTCTAGCCTAAGTAGAGAAGAAACGGCATAAGCCTATAACAAAGACAAGTAGCTCTGCAAAACTGTACTAAGAGCAAACGAGACAGACAGTAAAGTGCACATTGGGATTGGTTTCATTTCTCGGAATTTCAGCCCCCATGAAAAAAGTGGATCCATTTACTGAGGCGTGGGTGTTTCAGCAGAAAGCAAAAGACGGATAAGTATTCTGAGTGAATGGATATTACACAAACATGAGTTTCCTTTAGTGGGGTCTCTGTGTACTGTGAGCTGTTAGAAAGTTTCCAGACGTGTGAAACCATAAACTAAAAATGGACACACTTCCCTCCGTTTGTACTGTATATACAGATCTGAACCAAAGGGAAGAGGGCAGATAAAAGGACAGTGGCACGCTAGTGGATAGAATCACATTTAACTTAGGAACCTCTCGTTTGATGCAGCCCCTCCCCCAACACTGACAATATTCAGCAACCATTGGGGATGGCAGTTACCGGTTGGATTCTAGGTGGAATCTTGGTGTGTACCGCGAGGCTTGTTGTGGCTGGTGGATCCAAGGTAACTGGGCAGAATTCTGTGGGTGGATCAGTGTGATGAAGGGGCTGCCGCCCTTTGTGGAGATTGGCTTAGGTCTTTTGTTCGGGACGCTGTGTAAGTTCGAGATAATGCTGCTGCCCAAAGACCTAAGTTCACGGGTAAGTTTCCAGAACCTGAGAGGGCAGACAGTGGAAGATCTGCTTGTCATCAGCTTCCTGGTGAGGCTCCGAGGTACTTTCAAACTTGCCCAGTCCTGTTGAAGTCGACTTTATGGGAGACACGAAGAGAAGCTGGCAGAAAAGCTGGCTGCACGGATTGAGGAGAGATGCGAACATATTGATGAGAGTTGTTCCGCTACAATGGAGAATACCGGCACGGAGACATCTCTAGAGAATACCAGGCTCGAAAGACATTCATGAGACCTACTGAACCTCTGTGATACTGGCAGAAACATTCGGAGTGTCAACGTGCACTTGAGAAAGTCACTCCATTCTCTGCTCCAAGAACGGCTCCAAGATTCCTGACGTCTAAAAGAGAAGAGATGGCAGAGATGATAAAAGCGCTCATGTTCTTGGAAGAGGTCATGAGAATCCACAGGTCCCAAGGGGCATTTACAAACCATTCAGACCAAAATGCACCAAGCCCAGGGAAGCCTTTTCCCAGGTTTGGGCCTTGCTATCAAGCACTTGCTCTTCCCTCCCCTCCACTCAGGCATCCATTTTAAAGGATCAGAACCTGAGCTGCAATGAAGCCAGTAGGAGAAGAGCAAGCCCCTCCTAGAATCAGAGTTCCTCCATCTTCACACTCTGTGAACAACAGTGAACTCCTGAAAGGTCAAATACTCTCGCCTAAATTAGTTAGGAATTGAATAATTAGCTCAAACAAAGAAATGATGACCTTCCCCTAGATTCAGCAAATGCTGGGTTTATGTCTTGTCTGGGGTGAAGGGAGTGTGGTAAGTGAGAGGAATCTTTGACTGAACTTGAATATGTACTAGGCCTCAGTGTTTCAAGACAGTATAGGTAAATATTATGTCAGATAGTGACCTGAACTGTAAAAGTCGTGAAAGCCTTTAAAGACACAGGTTTGGTGGACCGTCTTTCTCTTCAGCCAAGCACCGGGTGCACGATATATTGGGGGTGCAGACTTGGTTGTGTTAAATTGCTTTACCCAACATGATCGGATGATTAAGCGTTCTCATCACTGATAGAAGAACACCTGCTTTTCAATAGCCTAGCATAGCTGCAGCAGGGTTCTCATAGCTAAAATGCCTGTATGTGCTTTTGGAATCAAGCCTAAATGTATATATTTTGTTTGGTTTTTCTTGTACTTTCCTAGAGAGGAATGTTACCCCTTGAAATGCCAACCTTGGCCAGTATGTGTCATTGGGATTATAGGGCACCACATGCACAACGGAAAACCTGGCTCTCGGTTATTTCATGGTTTCAATAGTTACTTCATGGTTCCTGTTGGTGTTGGAGGATTCAACATTAAAGAGTTGACATGTCCCCTTCAACATTTTGGACTGCAATTTTACTTTCTATCTGTCTACATTTTTCTTAGAGCTGACATAATGTTACAAAAATTGACAAGTCTGGCTTCTAGGTAAATTTAGTACGTTTCAAACACTAACTTCATTTTCATATAAATCCCAAAACATGTAAATCAATTCTATTGACCTTCTTAAAAACTGCAACTCTGTTATCAACACAATGTCAAAATTGGAGTCTTCTGACCATCCCTCCAACCAAGGCTTTATAGAAAACAGAGCTAAACAAACATCACATTTCTGTGAATTACATCTGGAAAGTGTTGATTTATCGATGCCCAGTTGGCAGAGAACAAGTGCAACCTGCACTCACTCCCTCCCATGTACACAGCAATGTAAACTTCCACTCACCCAGCTCTTGGCACAGGACACTTTCCGAAGAGTGGTCTGTTACTTCCAAAGACAGGCTGAGGCCTCAGAAAACCTGGAAGCAGGAGAAGGCAAAGTAGAGAATGGAAATCTGTGCAGGATCTGACCTCTGCAGATGGAGCAGCAAAGGTGAAACTCTGTTTTACTTGGACGCACACTCTCAAGCAGACAGCACACATGGGACTGTAGGTAATACGCTGAGTGTTAGAAGAGTGCACAGCAGATGCTTGGCTGACATAACTCCTAGAAATCTGCACAAAATATCCCACAATTGATTCTGAGACCAAGATCCGATCTGCCAAATTTGAGCTAGCAGAGGCAGCGGAAAATGAGGTATAGAGCTACAGATAATGGCACACGCTGAGTCTCAGGGATCTGGAGTGTGTTGTGGGTTGTGGTGGGTTCTATCAAGAGAGCAAACCGACCTGTTACCCCAGTAAGGAAGCAACCACATTGGCGTGTGAGGTTGAGTTTTTCGATATTTGCCATGGCCACATACACTGCATCTTGCAGGCCCAGGATCAATTTGGCATTTTGCCAATAGAGCACGTGTGGGGCTCAACTAGAGAAGCCGTGCATCTGGTCTGACTGATTCAGTGTCCCTTGGGTTTGAAATCAGTATTAAAAGCTTTAGGATCTGCTACAGTCATAACCTGGACAGGGATTACTGATTGGTTTGAGGAGGAGAACTCAGTACAACTCTGTGATTGGATTCGTGCACCCATGACCCAAGGATGAGGGATCAAGGAAGAGTGGTCAAAGTCCACAACGTGAGAAGTAGAAGCATTTCCTTCAGCATTATCTCCCAAATGCAGATGCTACATTTTGGATGGCACTGACATGGTTCTGCCCAGAGGACACAAAGATTGGTCTGCGGGATCATTCCAGCAGGCCCTGATGTATGACATCCATACATATGTTTCCACTGGTGTTTCTGTAGACAGAGAAGCTCTGGGAAGAACTGGTAACATTGGGACATTCCCATGGCAATAGAAAGCACAAGCACACTCTCAGTTTGCTGTTTTGGAAAGACTCCAAGATGACGTACAGCAGAATGCCGAGCAGAAAAGCTTTAAGCTTCATTTCCAGAAGAGGAAGTGTACTCTGCACTTTCAGAATTGTGAGGTAAGTGCAATAAAACGAAGTTTTAATAATTGAAATAATATGGTGTGCTCATCACAACAAAGGCAACACCAGCAATTAGAGATGTACCAGACAACACACACAGGAACAGGAGATGGCATCAATGCCTAGGGAAAATTGTCCTCACAGAAATATCATGGAACTTTGTACACACAATGGTCTAAAATTTTCACTTAACAAAGCCTTAGAAATCTATATTTGATACCTGATATTACATGACAAGTAGATGTAAAGAAGTAAATTAAAAGAAAGAGAAAGTACCATTTTCACTTCCAAAGATTTTGAAGGCCTGAAAAATGAGCTTTCAAATATCTAGACTGTAAAACGCTACCAGAGCAAGTATTGAAAACTGAGGTGAGGAAAACATGAAGTACAACAGTGTCTCAGAATCACAAAAGGCAGTATACCGGGAAAGGGGAGAGAAACTCTAAAAACGAGCCAAATAATACCAGAAAACCCAAGGATGAGACAATACCAGGGCTAAAGTCAGTCCAAAGCAGACTTGATAATGCAGACGGACTCGTGAAAGACTGTGAAGACAGGGGAACAGAAATCCCTCGATCAGAAGAAGACATAGAAAAAGAAATGCAAACCAATGCAAACAATGCTGTTGAAGCCTAGGGTAAGACAAAGCATGAAAGAGTATGATTCGTAAGAGTCCCAGATGGAAAAGCAAGATTAACAAGAAAAAGCCTGAAAAGATATTTGTAGAAAAGTCATACTGAAATTTTCTGAAAGACAAGAAAGAATCATCTATACGATTTCAGGAACTACACAGCGTCCAAAGGAGGTGGAATCCCAATAGACCTACTTGCAGCTCTATAATTCAAATCAACAAAGTTCATGATCACCCCAGTGATTTAAAATGCATCTAGAGGAAAGCAATTTAGTCACAACAGAACCTCCAGAAGGGTTTCAGCTCATATCTCGGCAGAAATATTGCAGAACAGGGAGGAGTGCAAGGACATAGGCCATATCCTGAATGAGAAAAAGCTGTAATCATGGGTAGCCTATGCCACATGACTGCCATTTCTAATAACGGCAGAGCTAGGGAAATTCACAGACCAGCAAAGCTTAAAAGAATTCAGCAGTTCAAAACTTATCCTAAAAGATAGATTGAGAATTCTACCCTGAATAGAAAAGTAGAAAGATGAAATGGAAATAAGAAAAACCATTATTGGAAATGCAAGAAGAGCGTGAGTTACAAACAAGAAACAAGAAGAAGGCAAGGAGGACATCAAAGCCATAAGATGGGAGAGGGTAGCATGAAATCATAGGTTATTTTAAGCACTATCTTAAGTGATTCACATATATGAATCTCTGATTGAAGCAAACGGAGTGATGCATGGCCTAAAGTGTTTGCAAAACCAACAACAAGGAAACAAACAATCAAACAAACAAACAGACACCAAAAGGATACGGTTGGCTGACATATACCAAAGAAACCATGAGTATTCAAAACAAATTACTCAAAGTGATGTCAAGGATCATTCAGCACGCACCGACCCAGTATCGCAGCTTAAATGTACTCAACACACTTGTATTCAGAACACAGACGCGTGCATTAATATTCATAAATATTGATTCAATAGAGCATATCGTGACCTAACCCAAATGCCGATTTTGAATAAGATATGGTCATAGTCTTTGATATAGACTTACAATTCTTCCAAAAGCAAGAATAAATGCCATATTCTAGCCTAAGTAGAGAAGAAACGGCATAAGCCTATAACAAAGACAAGTAGCTCTGCAAAACTGTACTAAGAGCAAACGAGACAGACAGTAAAGTGCACATTGGGATTGGTTTCATTTCTCGGAATTTCAGCCCCCATGAAAAAAGTGGATCCATTTACTGAGAGCGTGGGTGTTTCAGCAGAAAGCAAAAGACGGATAAGTATTCTGAGTGAATGGATATTACACAAACATGAGTTTCCTTTAGTGGGGTCTCTGTGTACTGTGAGCTGTTAGAAAGTTTCCAGACGTGTGAAACCATAAACTAAAAATGGACACACTTCCCTCCGTTTGTACTGTATATACAGATCTGAACCAAAGGGAAGAGGGCAGATAAAAGGACAGTGGCACGCTAGTGGATAGAATCACATTTAACTTAGGAACCTCTCGTTTGATGCAGCCCCTCCCCCAACACTGACAATATTCAGCAACCATTGGGGATGGCAGTTACCGGTTGGATTCTAGGTGGAATCTTGGTGTGTACCGCGAGGCTTGTTGTGGCTGGTGGATCCAAGGTAACTGGGCAGAATTCTGTGGGTGGATCAGTGTGATGAAGGGGCTGCCGCCCTTTGTGGAGATTGGCTTAGGTCTTTTGTTCGGGACACTGTGTAAGTTCGAGATAATGCTGCTGCCCAAAGACCTATGTTCACGGGTAAGTTTCCAGAACCTGAGAGGGCAGACAGTGGAAGATCTGCTTGTCATCAGCTTCCTGGTGAGGCTCCGAGGTACTTTCAAACTTGCCCAGTCCTGTTGAAGTCGACTTTATGGGAGACACGAAGAGAAGCTGGCAGAAAAGCTGGCTGCACGGATTGAGGAGAGATGCGAACATATTGATGAGAGTTGTTCCGCTACAATGGAGAATACCGGCACGGAGACATCTCTAGAGAATACCAGGCTCGAAAGACATTCATGAGACCTACTGAACCTCTGTGATACTGGCAGAAACATTCGGAGTGTCAACGTGCACTTGAGAAAGTCACTCCATTCTCTGCTCCAAGAACGGCTCCAAGATTCCTGACGTCTAAAAGAGAAGAGATGGCAGAGATGATAAAAGCGCTCATGTTCTTGGAAGAGGTCATGAGAATCCACAGGTCCCAAGGGGCATTTACAAACCATTCAGACCAAAATGCACCAAGCCCAGGGAAGCCTTTTCCCAGGTTTGGGCCTTGCTATCAAGCACTTGCTCTTCCCTCCCCTCCACTCAGGCATCCATTTTAAAGGATCAGAACCTGAGCTGCAATGAAGCCAGTAGGAGAAGAGCAAGCCCCTCCTAGAATCAGAGTTCCTCCATCTTCACACTCTGTGAACAACAGTGAACTCCTGAAAGGTCAAATACTCTCGCCTAAATTAGTTAGGAATTGAATAATTAGCTCAAACAAAGAAATGATGACCTTCCCCTAGATTCAGCAAATGCTGGGTTTATGTCTTGTCTGGGGTGAAGGGAGTGTGGTAAGTGAGAGGAATCTTTGACTGAACTTGAATATGTACTAGGCCTCAGTGTTTCAAGACAGTATAGGTAAATATTATGTCAGATAGTGACCTGAACTGTAAAAGTCGTGAAAGCCTTTAAAGACACAGGTTTGGTGGACCGTCTTTCTCTTCAGCCAAGCACCGGGTGCACGATATATTGGGGGTGCAGACTTGGTTGTGTTAAATTGCTTTACCCAACATGATCGGATGATTAAGCGTTCTCATCACTGATAGAAGAACACCTGCTTTTCAATAGCCTAGCATAGCTGCAGCAGGGTTCTCATAGCTAAAATGCCTGTATGTGCTTTTGGAATCAAGCCTAAATGTATATATTTTGTTTGGTTTTTCTTGTACTTTCCTAGAGAGGAATGTTACCCCTTGAAATGCCAACCTTGGCCAGTATGTGTCATTGGGATTATAGGGCACCACATGCACAACGGAAAACCTGGCTCTCGGTTATTTCATGGTTTCAATAGTTACTTCATGGTTCCTGTTGGTGTTGGAGGATTCAACATTAAAGAGTTGACATGTCCCCTTCAACATTTTGGACTGCAATTTTACTTTCTATCTGTCTACATTTTTCTTAGAGCTGACATAATGTTACAAAAATTGACAAGTCTGGCTTCTAGGTAAATTTAGTACGTTTCAAACACTAACTTCATTTTCATATAAATCCCAAAACATGTAAATCAATTCTATTGACCTTCTTAAAAACTGCAACTCTGTTATCAACACAATGTCAAAATTGGAGTCTTCTGACCATCCCTCCAACCAAGGCTTTATAGAAAACAGAGCTAAACAAACATCACATTTCTGTGAATTACATCTGGAAAGTGTTGATTTATCGATGCCCAGTTGGCAGAGAACAAGTGCAACCTGCACTCACTCCCTCCCATGTACACAGCAATGTAAACTTCCACTCACCCAGCTCTTGGCACAGGACACTTTCCGAAGAGTGGTCTGTTACTTCCAAAGACAGGCTGAGGCCTCAGAAAACCTGGAAGCAGGAGAAGGCAAAGTAGAGAATGGAAATCTGTGCAGGATCTGACCTCTGCAGATGGAGCAGCAAAGGTGAAACTCTGTTTTACTTGGACGCACACTCTCAAGCAGACAGCACACATGGGACTGTAGGTAATACGCTGAGTGTTAGAAGAGTGCACAGCAGATGCTTGGCTGACATAACTCCTAGAAATCTGCACAAAATATCCCACAATTGATTCTGAGACCAAGATCCGATCTGCCAAATTTGAGCTAGCAGAGGCAGCGGAAAATGAGGTATAGAGCTACAGATAATGGCACACGCTGAGTCTCAGGGATCTGGAGTGTGTTGTGGGTTGTGGTGGGTTCTATCAAGAGAGCAAACCGACCTGTTACCCCAGTAAGGAAGCAACCACATTGGCGTGTGAGGTTGAGTTTTTCGATATTTGCCATGGCCACATACACTGCATCTTGCAGGCCCAGGATCAATTTGGCATTTTGCCAATAGAGCACATGTGGGGCTCAACTAGAGAAGCCGTGCATCTGGTCTGACTGATTCAGTGGCCCTTGGGTTTGAAATCAGTATTAAAAGCTTTAGGATCCACTAAAGTAAAGGGGAAACTGTGTTTTACTGGAATGCACACTCTAAAGTGGACAGGCCATTTGAGATGGAAAACAATGTGCTGAGGGTTAAAAGAGTGCATAGTGGACGTTTGGTTGACATATCTGAAAGCAATAATCACAAAATTTCTCTGCAATTCATTCCCAGACCAATACTCCACCTGTTAATTTTGAGCTAGGACTGCCTGTGGAATCTGTGTGTTAGGGCTGTGGCTGATGTCACAAATTTATTCCCAGGGGTTTGGAGATTGTTTTGGGCTGTGGTTGGTACTATCTAGAGAACAGATCTGCCTGGGTCCTCTCTTAATATTAAATCTGCTGGCATATGTGTTGTGGATTATCTTAGTAACCCAGGGCCTTAGTCACAGTCTTTCCACATCCACGGTATAATTGCTCATTTTCTCCATAAAGGAGAAATGGGTCTCATTCAGAGCCATCTTCATCTAGTTTCTAGAATCCAGGGCAATTTATTGTTGAAATCAGATTCTATAGCCCAAGGATCTGCAACTTTCATAGGCAGGATTGAAATTTCTTATTGTCCAAAGCAGAGGTTTTTGAAATGCCTCATGCTTGCCTTTGAGTTCCAATGCCTTATTGCAAGAGTTCTTGGAGCAGAGATCTGCTGAACAATAGGTGAATTTGAAGCCTTTCCATCAGCCTTGACTACCACATGCTAATGCAACAATAGTTGTGGTGCTGACCCAGTACTACACTAAGGATCCAACTGTGGCACTGCATGCTTCAACAGGTTCTAATCTGTGACATCATTAGATTTGTTTCCACTTTTGTTTTTGTTTGCAGAGAACCTGAGGGAACCCATTATAAAAATTTGACTTTTCCGTGGCAATAGTAAGTATGAATGCACTTCCATGAGAGTGTATTGGAACCATTCCCTATCCACATATCCAGCCGGCAGCCCAGAAACCATTTGGAAGCCTCTATTCCAGCAAAAATTACTATTCCCAGCACTGTCAGAGCTATGATAAGCATTTAACCAAAATGACACTCAGCTAACTTTACTAGAATAGGTTGTATTCACCACAACAAAAACCACACTAGCAATCATAGATATAACAGGCAACAGACACAGAAGGAATGCATGGCATCATTACATACCAAAAACAATCCTCACAGCATTAATACTAAATGTGCACAGAAATGATTTCACTTACAAAAGCTGTTCAAGTCTATAATAGATAACTGATAATCCTTAACCCATAGCGATAGAGAGATATAATAAAGTTAAAAGAACCATTGCAAATTTTCAAAAGACAGGAGTCTCCTGAAAGAACATCCAATGTATTAGACCACCAAAATTTACTAGAACATGACTTGAAAAGGGAGGACATAAAAACACTGAAGGAAATCTTGAGTCTATGAATACAAATGCAGGCTAGTATAAATGGAAAGAGAAACACTTTAGATGAGCCAAATAGAATCAGAAAATTCAACGGTGAGAATAGCTAAGCTAAAGACAGTCCAAATCGGACTAGATAATGCAGAGGAACAAATAAGTGACTTCGAAAGCAGGATAACCGCAATCACTCAGTCAGAACACGACATAGAAAAGCAAGTGAAAACCAATGTAAGCAATGCAACTGAAACCTGGGATAAGAGAATACATACCAGTCTATGACTCATAGGGATCCCACATGGAAAAGAAGAAAGACAAATGGTTTGAAAAGATATTTGAAGAAATCAGACTGAAATTTTCTTAAACCAAAGATAGAACCAGCTATCTCAACACAGGAAGCACAGAGGGTCCAAGCATAATGAACCCCAGTAGGCCTACAACAATATATATTCTAATTTAAATGGCCAAAGTTGATAATAAAGAAATGATTCTAAATGCACCAAAATAGAAACAAGTGCATTGCAAGAGAACTTTCTAATGTCTTCAGCTGATTTCTCAATAGATAGATTGGTAATTTTTTCTTCCCTCTTTCATTTTGTGTTGATCTCTATTCCAAGAACTGATGAAAGGCAGATTCCTTCAGTCTAAACAAGATGAGTTGACAGAGATTCTAAAAGTGTTCAAGTTCTTGGAAGAGGTCATCAGAATCAACATCTCAAGGGGCTTTTTCAGACAATACAAGAGACCATGCACCAAGCCCTGTTTACACTTTTCCCAGTAGTGGTCAAATGTATTAAGACTTGCTGTTCCTTCACACTAAACCAGCCATGCAGGTATACCCTCAGTCTGCTACTGCAGTTGAATTAGAGCCAGGTCCAATTTTACCAACACTGTAGGGAGAACCTGAGCCTGCTACTGCAAGAGACACAGCACTGTGTCCCATTTCACCAATCTTTCAAGGAGACCCTGAGCCTATTCCTGCAGGAGACTCAGAGCCAAATCACATTCCACCAGCTGTGTAGGAAGACCCCCAAGCCTTCACTTGCAATGGATCCAGGAATGTGTCCAATTCCACTAGCCTTGTAGGGAGACCTTGAGCCTATTCCTGCAGGAGAACCAGATCTCTGTCATATTCCACCATCCCTCCAGGAAGATGCAGGGCCTCCTCCTGCAGGAGACTCAGTAATGGGTCCAATTTCACCAGTCCTGCAGGCAGACTCTGAGACAATTCCTGCAGGAGACCCAGGACTGGGTCCCATTCCATCAACCATGCACTAAGACCTTGAAGTGGGTCCAATTCCACTAGCCTTGCTGGGTGACCCACAAGCCTGATCCTGCAGGATAATTAGAGATATGTCATATTCCAGAAGCCCTGCAGGAAGACTGAAAACCTGCTCCTGCAGGAGACCCAGGAATAGGTCCAAATCCACCAGCCTTGCTGGGAGAGCACAAACCTGATCCTGCAGGTGATACAGAGCGAGGTACAATTCCAACAGCCCTGCAGGGATATCCTGAGGCCACTTCAGCAGGAAACACATGACTGGGTCACATTCCAATACCCCAGAAGGGAGACTGTGAGCCTGCTACTCCAGGAAACCCAGGACTTCGTCCCATTCCACCAAACCTGCAGTCAAACACTGAGACTGCATCTGCAGAAAACACAGAGCGGGTCACATAACACCAGCCCTGTAGTGAGACTACAAACCTGCTCCTGGGGGAGACCAAGCCCTTCACAGAGAACATGAGCCAGCTCCTGCAGAAGAACAAGAGTTGTGTGACATTCTACCAGCTCTGCAGGTACTCCCTAGGCTTGCTCCTGCAGGAGACAGACATCCCAGTCCAATTCCATCAGCCTTTCCAGGGAGAACCCCAGCTTCCTCCTGTAGAAGAGCCAGAACTAGATCTCATTCCACCAACCCTGCACGGAAACACTGAGCTTGCTCCTGCAGGATACCCACAGCCAAGTCATATTCCACAAACCCTGCAGGGAGACACTGAGCCTGCAATTGCAAGAGACCGAGGACTGGGACCAATTCCACCAGCTCTGCAGGGAATCCCTCACCTGCTCCCATAGGAGACTAAGAGCCATCAGTTCTGGTGGGGTCCCTAAGCCTGCATCTGCAAAAAATACTACAGAGTGGAGTCACATTCCACCAGCCCTGCAAAGAGAACAGAACCTGCTGCTGCAGGAGACACAGGACTAGGTCCCATTCCACCAACCTTGCAGGGATACCCTGAGCCTTGGACCAAGGAATGGGACAAATTCTGCTAACCTTCTAGGGAGACCATGAGCCTCTCCTGAAAGAGAACCAGAGATGGGTCATATTACAGTATTCTTCCAGGAAGACCCAAGGCCTGTTCCTGCAGGAAATGCAAGAACAGGCCCAATTCCTCCAGCCTGAAGGTAGAGTCCAAATCTGTTCTGGCAGGTGACCCAGAGATGGGTCCCATTCCATCAGCCCTGCAGGGAGACTCTGAGCCTACTTCTACAGGAGACCCAGGAATGGGTCCCATTAAACCAACCCTGAAGGGAGACACAGAACCTACACTTGCAGGAACCACAGAGCCAGGTCACATTCCATCAGCCCTGTAGTGACCCCTGAGCTGGGTCCAATTACACTATCCTTGCAAGGAGACCCTGTGCCTATTCCTGAAGCAGAACAAGTGATGGGGTCATGTTCCAACAGCCCTGCAGGAAGACCTGGAGCCTGCTTCTGCAGAAGACCCAGGACAGGGTCTGATTCCACCATCCCAGCAGGGAGAAAACTAGCCTGCTCCTGCAAGTGACCAAGGTCTGAGTCATATTCCACTAGCCCTGTAGGAAGAACATAAGACTGCTGTTACAGTAAACTCAGAGCCATGTGCCATTCCAGCAACACTGCAAGGAGAGTCTGAGCCTGCCCCTGAAGGAAACAGAAACCCAGTCACATTCCACAAGCCCTGCAGGGATACCTGAGCCTGAACAAGCAGGAGACCCAGGCCTGGGGCCAATTCTACCAGCCCTGTGGAAAGACACTGAATCAGCTCTGGCAGGAGACTAAGAGCCATGTCACATTCCACCAGCCCTACAGGTAATTTATCAGCCTGCTCCTGCAGAAGACCCAGAGCCAGGTCACATTCCATGAGCAATGCAGGGAGACTTAGAACCTACACCTTCAAAAGACCCAAGAATTGGACCAATTCCAATGGCACTGCAGGGAGACCATGAGCCGTGTCCAATTCCACTAGCCCTGCAGGAAGGCCCCGAGCCTACTCCTGCAGGAGAACCTGAGATTGGTCATATTGCAACAGCTCTAAAATGACCCAGAGCCTGCTCCTCCAGGAGACTCAGGACTATGTCCCATCCACCAGCCCTGCAGGGAAACCCTGAGACTGTTCCTTCAGGAGAACCACAACTGGCTCACATTTCACCAGCAATGCAGGGAGACTTAGAGCCTGCACCTTCAAGACACCCAAGAATTGGACCAATTCCAACAGCACTGCAGGGAGACCATTAGCCAGGTCCAATTCCACTAGCCCTGCATAGAGACCCCGAGCATGCTCCTGTAGGAGACCCAGCACTGGGTCTCATTCCAGAAGGCTTGCAGGGAGAAACTCTGCCTGTTTCTGCAGGAGACCAACAGCTGAGTCACATTTCACCAGCCCTGAAAGAAGACCCCAATCCTGCACCTGCAAGGGACCTAGGACTGGAACAAAATTGACTAGCCCTGTAGAGGGACCCTGAGCCTGCTTCTGCAAGAGAATCAGAGATTTGTCATATTCCATCAACCCAGCAGGGACAGTCTGAGCCTGCTCCTGCAGGTGATACAGAGTAGGGTGAAATTGCAAAACCTTGCAGGGACACCATGAATCTGCTGCTGCAGGAGAAATAGGATGGGGTCTCATTCCACAAGTCTTACAAGGAGACCCTGAGCCTGGTCTTGCATGAGATCCTGAGCTGGATCCTGCATGAGACACAGGACTGGGTCCCATTCTACCAACCCTGCAGGGGAACCCGAACCTGCACCTGCAAAAAACACAAAACAATGTCACATCCCACCAGCTCTGCAGGGAGACTGTAAGACTAGCCCTACAGGAGACCTAGAGACAGGTTACTTTACCAGTCCTGCAGGGAGACCCTGAGCCTGATCTTGTAGCTCCTCCTGCACCTACACACACACTTCTATGAGACACAGAGCCAATTCAGGCATCACCACCCCTACGGGCTGAGATGCCTCTGCAAACACCAACACTGTCATCTAATTCTCAGAATCAACCCACTCCCAGACCCAAACTTTACTTCCCTTCTCCTGGCATCATTTTTGTTTGTTTTTTTCTGTAATTTCCTTGTTTTCTTTCATGTCATTTAGAGTATCATCTATTTTTATGTTTTAAGTTTACAATAATAAAATTTAGATGTTTTTCCATTTTAAATTGTGCAATTCAGGAGCATTAACTGCATTCACACTGCTGTGTAACCATCATCACTGTCTAGTTTCAGACTGTTTCTTTCCTCATAATAAAACCCTGTATCCAAAGCACACATTCTCTTTTCTCCCTCCCCCAGCCCCTGACAAGCCCTAATCCTATTTCTTTCTGTGTGTCTTTCCCTACCCTGGATGTTCCCTATCAATGAAATCATACAAAAGTTGGCTGTTTGTGTCTGCTCTCATATTTTAACAAGGGACTGTTGTTTTTTTTTTTTTACTTGAAGTAGCATTTTGGTTATTTGAAAGGGAAACCCAGGTGGATTAAACATGAGATGTACAAAATGAAAATTTTTAGTAACTATGTGCATAATCTCGAGATAGGCACTGCTATTCTATATGTGAAACCAGAGCCAGAAGGGAGATGCTTAGCTCTTCCTGTGGCAAAACATAACCTACAAAATAAAAAATAATAATATTCAAAAGCCATGAAAGACAAACCACAACCTGGAAAAATGATTTTTCATAACCTAAAGTCAGAGAAAGGTTTCACATCCCTGTGGTCCAAAAACTTCTTGAAACACTGTGTTCAAAACAGAAACAGAACAAACACATGCAATTCCAACAAGAGGCAATGCAGGTGGCCAGTGTATATTAGAGGTGCTTGACCTCTCAATTGAGGATGCACACAGATGTACACACTTTGGAGACAGCATTGGTCACCATCACACTGGCAGGACTTTAGCCTGGTGACAACCAGCTCTAGTGACAACATGAGGAGGCAGAGGCCACAGTAGATCCCCTGGAGGGAAGAGTGAGCAGACACTCCTCTCTGGGAGAACAGTATGCAGGATGAATTACAGTTCCACAAGTTCACCACTTTCCGAGTAGTGCTGATGCTTAGTGTTGATCATACTAAAATTCTTGCACAATTTTTCAAAGACGTCTTTTCAAGGATGTTCATCACAGTTCTGGTTTAACTAGTAGGAGACTGGAAGCAACACTAATGTTCATGGAGATGGGGTGGGATTCATCAGTTCCGGTTCACATGGAGGAATTATTGTTGTGCAGCTGGAAAAATGAGTGCTAGGTCTTTACCTGATGTCAAGGAAGCCCTCAGTTTGGATGCTTGTTAATCCATCATCTACATCCCAGATGCCATCTATGACCACATATGTGTCAAATCATCATAGATGTAAATGAATCTTGTGGTGTGTGAGAGACAGAGGCAGAGAGAATAAGAGAGATAGAGACTGAGAGATGTTCACCAAGCCATTCATGACGGTCACTTCTGGGGGTGGGATTTGCAAATCTCTGCACTTCTCCTTTAGGCAACATTTCAAGTGTTCATAATGTATCTATATTGATTTACTAATTCTAAGGTATTTAAAGCATATGTTACTTGAGATTCATTCATATTGAATCCACAGCATAAAGTTTATTATTTTTATTTTAAAGTATTTGTTACAAGTACAGTCAGCATTTATGAGAGTAAAATGATAAATTCTAAAGAATTAAGAATCAGATAAAGAACAAAACCTTTTGGTGACTCAGACACAGGCCAGCTAGTTGGCAGCAAATGGCAGGGTGGGACAAGTTTCTCTAGAAGGTTGTGTATGTTCTGAATCCGCATCCAATAGAGGCAAGGAAAAATTACAAGACATGTACGCTGGAAACTACAACAGCTTGTTGAGAGTAATTAAGAAAGACCTAGCCCTATTTTAAAATTTGAAGGAGCCAAAGTGACAGAGTAGACAGACTCACAGCTTGACCTCTCCCACAAATACACAAAGAATTACATCTACAAAAACATTGAATTGCACAGAAACCTCCTGAATTCTGGCACAGTGTCTCTCATTTTGAAATACAGGAAGATTCTCACAAAATATGGTAAAGAATAAAAAGAAAAAAGACAAATTCAGTGCAGGACTGATCCTGCAGGGAAAAAGTAGCATAGGAAGAAAGGCACCCTCACACTGGGACACAACCTCTCTAGCTGGGAGATCAGCTAGGAAAGAAGCAGAGCTTCCAAGGTTTGGAGGAGACAGTGGCAACTGCATGGCAGGCAGAACTGGGGAATACTGACACAGAGGGTCCCTGTGATGACCAGCCCTAGACATGAACTAGCAGGGATGAGCCAGGACTGGCTACTGGAGTCAGTGAAGAGCCCAGGCAGAGGGCTGGGTCACACTGCAGAGAGGCAGCATCAGGAAACTAGAGGGCAGTGTGAGCTCTGGCTGTGTGTGTGTGTGTGTGTGTGTGTGTGGAACAGAACAGACTGAAACTCACATAAAAAAGCACCAATGTTGGTATAATGGGGGAGGAATGAAGCATGGCTGTGCCAAAGTCACTTTCTCCACTTGGCTCCATTGTTGGTGTGTTCTCATGAGAAGAGAAATGGGGCTTGGTCATAGCCAACACTGCTGCACAAAGGCAGAGCTGAATGTTGAATCCATATCCTGTGCCATTGCAACTTCACAGGCGGGACTGAGATTTGTTTACAGCCCCAGGAAGAGAGGGTGGATTTGCTCTCCCTGGTCACTTTGTGGATCCACACCTCTGGGACTTACAGGCAGTGAGTGGAGTTCTGACTCAAGAAGGGTGTCCAGTGAGGGTATTTACAAAGGGGTGGTGTATGGTTCCATATGTGGATGCGGGATTGGGGTTTGAGCTGAACCTGTAGTGGACCACAAATTCATGTGTGTGACTACACACTTGCTAAGGCAGGTCCAAGGGACTGACACTGCTGGATCTGCACTGATGTTTCCTGGGGCTCAGAACCTGAGGGGCACCAGAGTAGGTGGCTGACATTCCCAAAGCTAAAGCAGGGATAAAGCCAACATCAACAAATAGTACTTTGTAAGTCTGCATAACAAGTGACAGACAACACCAAAGAGGGAACTCCCCAGTGGAAATCTCCTGCCTATTTTTCTTCACAACTGAAGTGCTCCCACCCTGCCTACTACACACCACAGCTCAGAAACGGGTCTAGAAGAAATACATAGAGCCAGAGAAATATAAGTAAATAAAGAAGCCGAGGAACCACTTTCAATTAAAAGAACAAGAGAAATCCCCTGAAAGAACAAACAGTAAAATAGACTGATAGTCTACTAAACTTCAAAAAGGGAATGATCAACACACTGAAAGAACTAAAAGAGACTATCAATAGAGACAGAAAACTTTGAAAAGAAAATTTAAACTATAAAGAAGAGCTAGTTAAAAATAGAAAATTCAACTACAGGCAATCAAAAACAGACTAGATAATGCAGAGGAATGAATAAATGACTTAGGAGACAAGATAAAAGAAATAACCCAATACAGCAGACATAAAAGCCAATAAAAACCAATTAAAGCAAGATAATATAAAGTGCGCCAGCCTATGCATAATAGTGGGTCCCAGAAGGAGAAGAAAGAGAAAAGGGGATTGAAAATATAGTTAAAGAAATCATGACTGAAAACTTTCCAAACCTTAAGAAGGAAAGAATTATCCAAGTACAGGAGGCACAGAGGGTCCCAAACAAGAAGAAACCAAACAGACCTACACCAAGACATATTATAATTGAAATGGTTAAAGTTAAAGATAAAGAAATTATTCTAAAGGCAGTGAGAGAAAAACAAAATGTTAGTTACAAGGGAGCCCCATAAGCATTCAGCAGATTTCTCTACATAAAAACTTCTGGCCAGAAGGGAGTGGCAAGATATATTCAAAGTCCTGAATGAGAAAAGGCTGCAAACTAGGATATTCTATCTAGAAAGACTCTCCTTTAGAACAGAAAGAGAGAGAAAGAATTACACAGACAAGCAAAACTAAAAGAATTCAGCAGTACTAAATCTATGCTAAAAAAAAATTGAAAGTTCTAATCTAAATAAAACATAAACAGGAAGCTATAGAAATTAGGAAACCATAATTGGAAATGCAATAAATACAGTGAATTGCAAGGGAAAACATGAAGATATAAATAAGTCAGTAAGTCAATAAAGAAAGCAAGAAAGAAAGAGAGAATAGCAAAATCATAAAAGGTGAAAGAGGAGAGCAAGAGAATATAGATTTTGTCCCCTTTCTTTTTTTTTTTCTTCTTTCTTTTTGTCTTCTTTCTTTTTAGGATGCACTTGAGCCTACATGACTATCAACTAAAACCAAACAGATGAAGTAAGGGGTTACCATACTTGAAAGACAAGATAATCACAAATCAGAAGTATATAAAGAGTCATAAAACCCAAAAAGAAACCAAGCTTATAGAAAAGAAATTTATCATATGACAAAAATGAAAAAAAAAAATTAAAAGAAAGAAACAAATAAGAAATACCAAATCAACTGGAAAACAAATTTCAAAATGACAATAAAACCACATCTATAAAATAACTACTATAAATGTCAATGGACTAAGTGTTCCAATCAAAAGAAAAAGTGAAGGAGGAGGAAAGATGGTGGAGTAAAAAAGATGCTCAGAGCTCACCCTCTCCCACAAATTCACCAAGAGTGACATCCACAGACACACCCACCACCCAGAACACCTGCTGAACTTTGACAGAATATTGCCTTCTTCAAAAGATAAAATTTTCCACAAATCTGGTAGGAGAAAAGAAGAAAAAGGAAAATAGTTCAGGACCATTCCAATGAGGAGGGAGCTGCAAAGGAGTAATAGCATTAATACACTGGGTCTACCCAACTCCAATGGCGAGTTCAGCAAGATGGAGAGGGAACATCTGCGGCTCGGATCTGTACAGAATAGCCTTTGACTGACAGAACTAAGTTAATTGGGCACAAAGAGTCCCAATGATCCCCAGCCCTAGACGTGTACCAGCAGAGGTGGAATGGGACAGGCTGTCTGAGTCGAGCAGAGGATTCGGGCTGACTGTACAGAGGAAACCTTGGGGGACTGCAATGTTCTGTGTGCCATGGCTGGGAGAGTATACAGATTAGATCAGCCTGGGTCCCCCATAAAATCCAAAAAAAAAAAAAAAAAAAGGCAAAGCAACACTGCTGGTGTGCCCTGGGGGGAAGGGGATCCGTAGCCTTTGTTTCCACAGACCCACAGTGCCATTATTTGAGACTTCTTGGGAGAAGAGAGTCAAGGCTCAGCCATAGCCACCATATTTTCTGGTTCATGGTTCCCAGGTGAAGGAGGGGTCAAAAGCCGAATCCCTACCTAGGGGCTCCACAACCTCATAGGTGGGACTGAGATTTGTTTACAGTCCCAAGCAGAGGGGACCATTACACACTGATGCCTCTCTGAATTGGCTTTTCTAAGACAAATGGACAAGAAGCAGTGTTCTGGAACAGAGCAGGGATGAGGGCTAGTGCAGCTGTTTTCTCTGAGTCCACCTATGAAGCATGGACCTAATGCGGCAGGGGAGCTACCTGCCAACTACCTTGCACAAGTGTGGTGCTGGGACCAGGCATCTGGTGGGGGTGCAGACCACCCACAAACTGATGCTGGGACACAGACCAGGAGCACGACTGGAGGGCCTCTGGAACCAGCAAGTGGAGTTTTCACAGCAGGATATGGGCAGGAGTGTGACAACCACAGGAAAAAAAGGAGCTCCTGCTCAATAGCCAGGGCAGACTCAGGCCACCAGAACACCAGCCACACCACCAACAAAGGGGATAACAGGCAATAGGCATGGAAGGAAGACTTGGCAACCACCCATAATTAAAAACAACCTTATGACAAAATTATTAAGAGTGCATATTCTTGGAGAAAGGCCAAGATAGTGGAGTAGAAGGATACTTGTATCTTATCCTCTCCAATAAATACACCAAGACTGATATTCACAGACACACCCATCCACTCAGAACATCTGCTGAACTTTGATAAAACATTGCCATCTTCAAAAGACGAAATGTGCCACCAATCTGGTAGGAGAAACGGAAAAAAGAAGGAAGAAAATGCAAAATGGCTTGGGGTTGGTCCTTTGAAGAGGGAGCAGCAAAGGAGGGATAGTGCTGGTTGACTGGGTCTCCCCCTTTCCAACGGAGAGGTCAGCAGGATGGACAGGGAACCTCTGAGGCTCAGATGTGTACAGAACCGCCCTTGACTGACAGAATTAAGTTATATGGGCACAAAGTGTGTCAACAACCCCCAAACCTAGAAGTGAATCAGGGATGGGAAGGGACAGGCTGCTGGATACAAGCAGACTCTGGTTGACTGTACAGAGGTAACCCTGGGGGACTACAGTGTGCTGTGGACAACTGCTTGGATTGTATACAGATCAGAACAGCCTGGGCCCCCCATAAAATAAGAAAAAAAAAATAAAGCAAAGCAACTTTGCTGGCTTGCCTGAGGGAAGGGGAGGTTTGTCCTTTGTCTCTGCTGACCCACAGCAACATAACTGGTGATTTCTCAGAAGAAGAGTGATGAGGCTCAGCCACAGCCATCATACCCACCCAGGCAGAGGCAGGGTTGAAACCTGAATATGTACCTGGCAGTTCTGCAGCCTCATAGGTGGGACTCAGACTTGTTTACATCCCCAGACATATAGGAAGGTTCTGTCCTGGTGCGTCTATGAACTCGCACCTCTAAGACAAATGAACAAGGAGCAGAGTTCTGGCAAAGAGCAGGGACTAGGGCTGGTGTGGCCATTTGCCTCAAGCCCACCTACAAAGTGTGGAAAAGATGTGGAGTGGGGAGTAGCACTGAACAGGGGAGCAACCAACCCAACTACTGTGCAGGACTGCTGCACCTGGACACGGCATTGGGAAGGGGCACACCCTGCCAACCTACCATGCAGGAGAGCAGCACCAAGATGCAGCATTGGGAGGAGATGTGACATGTCTACCTACAGGCACTGGGAGCAGCACAGACCAAGGGTGTGACCAGAGGGTCTCTGGAACCAATGAGCTGAGTTCATGAAACAAGGCAGGGACAGGAGCTGTGACAACCACAAAACAAATAGGAGTCCCCATTCAATAGTCAGGGTAGGCTCTGGTTAACAGGTTAACGGCCACATCCGTAACCAAAGGGATAACAGACAAAAGGCACAGAAGTAAGACTTGGCAACCACACTTATTTAAGAAAGACCTCTTGATAAAATTATTAAGGGCACACAATCTCCACGGGAACATCCTCTCTTCTTTTTCTGTTCCATTTTCTTTTACTTTTTAAATGTTACTTCTTAAATAATTTTTATATTTCTATTTTTAATCACTTTTAAATTTTTCTTTTAAAATACTAATATTATTATCTTTCAATTTGTCCAATTTCATTTTTATCTTTGTTTTGTGCTTCTGTTATGATGATACTCTGTTCTCAAATATTTTTCTTCCTTTAATGTTTTAAAAATTCATCCCAACTCAATTGTTATCTTGTTTCAATATGTTCTTCTGTTATTGATTATACTGCTTTTAAAACTAATTTCTTTGTGCTTAGTTTTATTTCTGCATCCACTTTATATAAATAAATAAACTCCTAAAGGACGACAGTAGATAACTGATACTCCATAAGCCATAGTGCCAGAGAGATATAAGCAAGATGAAGAAGCAGAGCCACCTCTCTCAATTAAAAGAACAAGATAAATCCCCTGAAAGAACAATCAATGAAATAGACATTGATAGTCTACTAGATGATTTCAAGAAAGGAGTGATCAAAGTACTGAAGAAACTAAAAGAGATTGTCTATAGAGACAGAGAATATGTCAAAAAATGAAATTGAAACTCTAAAGAGGAGCCAGTGAAAATTGGAAAACTCATTTGCTGAGATGAGAGTTGAGCTAAAGGCTGTAAAATGTAGGCTAGATAATTGAGAGGAATGAATATGTGACTTAGAAGACAGGACAACAGAACAGCTGAGAGAAAACAAATAAAAACCAATGAAAGCAATATAAGGGACCTATGGAATAACATAAAGCATGCCAACCTACTCATAATGGGGGTCCCAGAAGGAGAAGAAAGAACAAAGGGGATTGAAAAGGTATTTGAAGAAATCATGACTGAAAACTTCCCAAACCTAAAGAAGGAATCAGATATCCAAGTACAGGAAGCACAGAGCGTCCCAAACAAGGAGGTCCCAAACAGACCCACACCAAGACATATTACAATTAGGATGACCAGGTTTGAGAATAGGAAATGATTCTAAAGGCAGAAAGAGAAAAACAAAGAATGAGATACAAGGGAACCCCCATAAGATTTTCAGCTGATTTCTCTACACAAACAGTACAGGCCAGAAGGGAGGGGCAAGGAATATTCAAAGTCCTGAATGAAAAAATGATGCAGCCTACGATACTTTATCCAGCAAGGCTATCCTTTAGAATAGAAGGAGAGATAAAGAACTTCACAGACAAGCAAAAACTAAAAGAATTTAGCAACACTAAACCTATGCTAAAGGAAATATTAAAAGACCTACTCTAAACAGAAAAGAAGCAGGATGCAACAAAAAGGAGAAAACCATGATTGGAAAGGTGATTGCTACAATGAATTACAACAGAATAAACATGAAATCATAAAAGAGGACATCTAAATCATTAAGGGTGGGGGAGGCGAACAAGAAAATCTACAGGTTTCTCTCTCTCTCTCTCTCTCTCTTTTGTTCTTGGTAGGATGAGTTTGAGCTTATATTACTATCTGTTTAAAACAAACAGATATAGTAATGGGTTAATATATGTACAAAGTAGGGTAACCACAAGCCAAAAAGTTACAATAGAGTCACAAAACTAAGAAGACACCAAGATAATAAAAAGGAAAATTACCAAACCACAAAAAGAAAATGAAAGGAACAAAGAGGAAATACAAAATCAACTGCAAAACAAAGTTCAAAATATAATAAACACATATCTATCAATAATTATTATAAATGTCAATGGACTAAATGCTTTAATCAAAGGATATAGAGTGCAGAGTGGATAATAAAGCAAGTATCTACAATACACTGTATACAAGAGACCCACGTTAGGGAGAAGGACACACATAGATTGAAAGTGAGAGGATTGAAAAAGATATTCCACAAAAATGGAAATGACAAGAAAGCAGGAATATCAACAGTGATTTCAAATAAAATAGACTTTAAAACAAAGATTATAAAGAAAGATTAAGAAGGACATTTTATAATGATTAAAGGAGTCATAGATGAAGATGTTACACTCATTAACATATATGAACCCAACATAGGAGCACCTAAATACATAACAGATAAAAAGGGAATATTTGATCGGAATACAGTCATGGTAGAAGACTTTAACTATCCATTAACATCACTGGACAGATCTTCCTTACATAAAATTAATAAGACAACATAGAAATTAAATGATAAAATAGAACAATTTGTCTTGGTTAATATTTTCAGAACATTATATTTCCCTAAAATAGAATATACATTCTTCCCAAGTGCACGTACCACATTTTCTAGGATAGATCATATACTTTGGCACAAAAGAAGCATTAACAATTTGAAGAAGATAGAAAATATTTGAAGCAACTTTTTCTGAACCCAATACCATAAAACTAGAAATTAACTACAGAAAAATAAAGGAGAAATAAATGACAGCATGGAGATTAAACAGCATACTATTTTAAAAAAAAATGGGTGGATAATGAAATCAAAGAAGAAATAAAAAAACACAGTGAGACAAATGATGATGAAAACACAACCACACAGAACCTGTGGGATCCAGAAAAGGCAGTGCTTAGAGGGAAGTTTATAGTGAATCAGGTCTACCTCAAAAAAGAGGAAAAACTGCAATAAACAATCAAACTTACCACCTAAAAGAATTAGAAAAAGAAGAGCAAAAAATAACAAAAGTAAGCAGAAGGAAGGAAATAATAAAGATCAGGGAGGAAATAAATAAAATAGAGATATTAGAAACATTTGAAAAAATCAAGCCAAGAGATGGTTTCTTGAAGGAGTAAACACAATTGACAAAATTATGCTCTATGCTGGAAATTGACACAACAATGCAAACTGACTATAACTCAATAAAATAAAAATTAAAAAATAAATATATTAACAAAAGAAAAAAGAAAAGGTAGTTTCTACTCACCAGACTGGAGGAGGGGACTGCACCCCATGCGGGGTCACACCCCATGGGAAAGCCTGGGGTAAGGATCGGAGGAGCAGGGTGCTGTGGACAGGATCTGTCACAGGGTTTCTGCAGGAGGGGAGGGTGAGGCATGTGAGCAGGCTGAGGACTGGCCATTTGAGTAAGTTCATGGGCTCTGGGGTGGAGGGGCTCCCCCAAGTGTCTGGACTTGACTCTGGGTGAGTTGGGCAGGTGGACAGTGGCTCAGTGTGAGTCCAAGTCCAGTGGAGGGGGTAGTGTGTTAGATCTAGAAGGACTCCTTCTGGGGTGGGAAGGCCCATAATGGAGGCAGGAGGCCAAGCCCAGGTGACTGAGAACAGTGTGTGTCCTGCATAGGCCTGCAGGGCAGACGAAAGCATCCAGTCTACAGAAGATGGAAACATGGTCCATACAAGGGCACAGCTCAGATGTCACCCCCTCAGAGGAGCCTTCCTTGCCTGCACAGTCTACAGGGACAGCCTCTTCCACGCACATCTCCAAAGCAGACACCTGCTCCATCTCCTGCATAGCATTCAGGAACCGGGCCCCTGCTCCACGCCCAGCCATGGTTCTGCTGCCCTGAGGAAAAGCCCTCACAGGAGCCATCAAGCCCTGCACGACCTGGGCCCCACCTCTCTGTCTCTTCTGCCACCACTGTCTCCACCTGACCCTCTTCTCCTCCACTCCTGCACTCCCCCAGCCCTGTGTGCTCTCCAGAGCACGTGTCCCTCCTAACATGCTGTGTGTGCTCACTGTGTCTCATCCACTGCATGCCTCCCACCCAGGTCAGTATCCAGTGCACAGTAGGGCTCAGTAAGTAGAGAATGAATGACTCTTACCATCACTGCTGGGAAGACCTTTGTCTGTGGCCTACAGTGATCACACACACGTCACACATTCGCTGAGGTCCTACTGTGTGTTGGGCGGGTTCCATATACCGGGCACAGCAGGGAGTGAAGCAGGCAGGTCTCCATTCTCATGCAGCAGACAGCCTGGTGGGGGACACAGAGAAAATTAAGTATAATATACACAATGTCCGGAGGCGATATGTTCCATGGAGAAAAATAAGGTCAGGGAGGACATTTGAGCAGATTCCTGAAGGTGTTCAAGAAGCAGGCGGAGAGAGATCCTGGCTGAAAGAGCAGCCAGCGCAAAGGCCCTGAGGCCACAGTGGGATGCGCGTGGAGGGTCTTAGTTATCCATGCGAGTTCTTAGTCCTGCCTTGAGTACGTATGTTGCTTTTATTTGTAAACCTTGATTTCACCTTTAAAGCAAATTAAACTGCATCATCAATCTGCATAATTTAGCCAATTCTGTTTCAGGTGTTGTGGGCACAATGGCGGGCTAGTTACTTGGGTTGGTAAAGAATTACCAGCGTCTGAGAAGGGTCTAGGAAAGTTTAATAGGGACACTGCTATAGGCATCATCAGGCCACACAGGCAAGAGGTGCCTACACGAGCGCCAAGGTTGAGTGTGTGGGGTCTGTTATTGGGGGGGTGCTATTCACACAAGGAGGAGGGGGCTGCATGATCAATTCATGCACAGGTACCTGGTTGCTTGTGAAATCTGTCAGGGGCTTCTCTGAACAACAGGCTTTACCACTTTAATAAGGGCAGGATGTGAGGCCTCTCTTCCTGGGGCAATGAGTTTTCATAGGGTAAACACACAGCAAGAGAAGATGTTTTATAGCTTGTGGAAATGCAGGTGTGCAAAGGGTCCTGCAGTGGGGAGTGGGAGGTAAGGTGCCACTGGGCTCTAGGCACACAGAGAGCCCAGGGGTGAGGGTGTATGACTCTAAAGAGTGCCACCTGGCTTCACACCAGGGACTTTATGTGAAAACAGGAGAATCTAGGTTGTCAGCACGTGTCTACTCAGTGACCTCCCTAAGCCTAGCTCTGTCAGGCACCAGGTGGCTGTGAAATGAACATGAAGGTCCCCACCCTGAGGACCCCAATGAATGAACATCTTGACATCCTCAAGCCCCTTCCCCTGCACCACCACCCCACCTCATCTGGGTCTCAGGCTCTGACACTGATATCAGTGGCACCTTTGTTCCCTATATCCAGCTCTTCTGGACGTCTCTGTGATGAGCTGTTCCATGTCAGCGAGCCCCAAACTGAGCTCTGCCTTTACCCCATGAATGCTTCCTCCCTGTGAAGCCCCTTGTGAAGGAGCCACCACTAGCAGGATCCTTCAGCCCTGAGTCTCTGCCTTCCCCACCCCTCCGATTTCCCCCAGCCCATGATCCCCTCTGGAGGTCCCTATTATCCTCTCCCTCCCACTTCAGTCTTGGGCTGCACACCAAATCCCTCTTCACAATCTCCCACAAGACAGGTCCAGGTCCACTTGGGGACACTGAGGTGACACAGGTGGGTGTTGCTGGGAATGAAGAGCAGGATCCTGGAGCAGAGGAGAGGCAAGGGCTCCCAATCCACCAGAACACAGGCTAAAGTGGGGGCAAGACACCCATAAAGGGTGAGGCAGGCATCACACTGCAGACCCGCCCTCTGCTCCCCCAGGGTGCCCTGTGTTTCCTGCTTTGGCCTGGGGGAATTCCCCCTCACTCTCTGTTAGAGGGGTGCCCATTCATTCATTCACACCCTCATTCACCATGTACATGGGTCCTGCTCAGTGCCAGGCCTCAGCTGGATGACAGCTCATCCTTGGGGACACAGCTCAGATCTCACCTCCTCCATGAAGCACTTCTGGATTCCCACCCCTCCTGAAGTTCCTCTGGCCTCAGTTGGGACCACTAGGGCTGAGACCACACTCTGATTACCCCCCAAGTCTGTGATCTCTGTGAAAGCCCTGGGCCCAATGTGGAAAGAGACTCAGAAAAATGGGGCCAAAAGGGGCTAAGAAAAATGTTATTAGTTCTCTATTACAGAGAAGGGCACTGAGCAGAGAGAGGGCAGTGTCCAACCAAAGCTACAGAGGAGGGTCTCATTGAGCCCTCCCTTGGCCCTGTTACTAGTTCTCTGTTACAGATGAGGACACTGAGCCACAGAGAGGGAGCAGAGCCCTGCTATAGCCTTGGCCCCACAGCCTGTGTCCTTTATGACTAGCTCCATGCTGCCAGCAGGGGTATGGGCCTGGAATGGAGGTTGAAAGCAGCCTGACCCCCAGGACCCCTTCATACACAAAGTCAGTCTCAGGAAACACCCCTCAAGACCTACTCTACACCCCTGGGATTGGGACCTGATTGCTGTTCCTGGAAGCTGGCTGGGCTTCCCTGTGAATTGGCCCAGGAGATGCTTGGGACAGACACAGGGCCCCTGAGGCTCCCTGTCCCCAGATGAGCAGCTCTGGTCCCCTTGACTGTCCCTGGCAGAGGCCTGATGACATAAGGTGTTGGCCGGGTAGCCAGCTGTGGAGATGAGGAAATGGGAGCAACATGCAGGTACATGCAGAGGTCCAGGTATTCACTCAACAATCATTGATTCAGGCCTTGCTGTGTGGCTTGCCTGGGCCCAGGCCTGGGTGTCCAATCGTGAATACAGTCAACCCCTTGAGCCTTCTGGGAAAGCAGTGCTCAGAGAAACGGGCCCTCAGTGCCCCCATCCTGCTCCCCTTGAACAATCACACTGAGATGAGGCTGCAGCCATGGGTCCCAGTGGAGGGTGAAGGGAGGAAGGAAACCCAGAGTGGGCACTGACCATGAGCCTGGACACTGGAACCAGATGGCCTGGGCTCTGTAATCTGGGGTGGTCACCTCCCCTGTTCTCTCTGTGCCTCAGTTACTTCTTCTGCAGAAATGGTTGATAACGCCTGTCCCTGCCCCACAGATTTTCATGAGGAGTCAGTGATCTTCTCTTATGCGTGTAGGACAGTGCCTGGCTATGGGTAAGGATCCTGCTCACCTCACAATAGTCTGTCCCACTTTAAAGATGAGAAAGCCAAGGCTAAGGGGGTTATGAGACCAGCCTGGGCTAGCCCCCTTCTCATGCTCTGCTGTCCAGGTCTCCTGCTTTTACATCATCCCTCTGCCCCCATATCCACCCAGCAAGGTAGGTGCTGAGAATCTGAGCAAATCAGAGTATGAATGGAGGCACACCCTCTCCCCAAATTGGGCTCTTGGGGCGGTGGGCAGGATGGGGATATCGGGCTCCCCCAGACTGTCCAGGAGGCCCAGCATGTCCGTCACCTCATTTCCACTCAACACGGAGTAGGTGTGTGTCCAAGGGCCAGAGGGCGATGGAGTAACCCAGGGTGGGTGGATGCTAGGTAGGTGTGGGAGGCACAGAGTGGCCCCTGGAAGACAGTGTCCAGGCAGCCAAGGTGTAGGGAATGAGGGTGCCCAGAAGGGGCAGAGGACAGAGTCCAGCCTGGACACCACCCCCTGCTGGACCCTGATCTGGGGTGAGAATTGGGACAAGCCAGGGCCCCGCTAGGACTCCTCATCCAGCAAAGAGGTGAGGAAAAGTTAAGGAGACAATGGAGGCTGACCCCACCGTGCTCCCTGTGTGAGGGCACTGCTTCCAGGATCCTGGAGTTTCCTTAGACCTTTGTGAAGTGGCTGCTGTTTCCAGCCCCATGTGGGCAGAAGGACTGAGGCAGGGAGGACAGAGTGACTCAGGACAGAGCTAGGATTCATCCAAGAGTGTGTGCTGGGCCTCTCGCTGAGAGCAGCCTCTGGGCATCATGGACTCAGGAAGTGTCTTGTCCTCCCTCTTAAGGCTCCTGGCATGTTAGGCAGGAAAGGTCCCAGTGCCCATACCTGGGCCTCTCTGGGTGATGCTGACATGTGGGATCATGATGGTCCTGGGAAAGGAGAGAGAATGTAGGCTGGGCGTCAGGTCTGCATCAGACCCTAATGATGCCCCTAATGTTGTGTGACCTGGAAACTCCCTGACCTCTCTGTGCCTGGCTTTCCAGCTCTGACTCAGAGGACTGCTGTGCTTGGCACACAGTAGGACCTCAATCAGAGGAAAAATCCAGCCCTTCGCCAGGAACCTCTCCTCTTACATGCCCAAAGCTAAGCCCATGTGGCACACATCACCAGAGCTGATACTTGACAAACAGGGCAAGTGAAATCCAGCAACCCCTCCCTCCTGCCTGAGGCCCTTCCCTCCTCAGTGACAGTGGCTCAGAGCAGGTCTCTGCATCCCAGAAGTCTGAACTGAGCCTTGTGACCTGGAGGAGTCCCTGTTCCACATAACTTTGTTTCCAGGTCCTTCCAACAAGACACAAGAGCACCTGGTCAGTCTCTTAGCTGCAAGGTCCTCCCTTTGCAAATTCCCCCATCACATCCGGGCTAGAAGATGTGAGTTCCAGGGCACATGACCATCCAAATGATGACTTCAGGGAAACATCCCTGCCCACACTGCACTCTTCAGAGCCCACCTTCTAAAAGAAGGGGTAGTGACCCACGGTTGTGCACAGTTTTATCACAACACAGCCCTCACCCACCCACCATTGGAAACATGTGAGAAGCAGAGATTCCCAAGTGCCTGGACCCCTGTCATCCAGAAAGCAGAGGTTAGGGTAACAGATAGAAGGGGAGAAAGTACTTTCATACTATATATCTGATAAGGGGTTAACACCCAAAACATATAAATAACTCTTACAATTCAACAGCAAAAAAACAAGCAATCTGATTTAAAAAGTGGGCAGAGGAACTGAATAGACATTTTTCCAAAGAAGACACACAGATGTCTAACAGGTACATGAAAAGGTGCTCAACATCACTCACCATCAGGGAAATGCAAATCAAAACCACAATGAGATATCCCCTCCCACCTGTCAGGGTGGGTGTCATCAAAATACAAGAGATAACAAGTGATGGTGGTGGTGTGAAGAAAAGGGAAACTTCTGCAATGTTGGTGGGAATGTAAATTGGTGCCATCACTCTGGAAAAGAGTAAGAAGACTCCCCCAAAATTTAAAATTAGAACTTCCGTATGATCCAGCAAGTCCTCTGCTGGGAATATATCCAAAGGAAATGAAATCACTATGTCAATGAGACAACTGCACCCTCACGTTCACTGTATCATTATTTACAATAACCAAGATATGTAAACAACCTAAGTGTCCATCAACAGATGAATGGATACAGAAAACGTGACGCATATATATGTATATATAATGGAATCTTATTCAGACATTAAAAAAATGAAATCCTGCCATTTGTGACAACTTGGATGGACCTTCAGTGTATTATGCTAAGTGAAATAAATAAGACAGAGAAAGACAAATACCTATGATCTCATTTATATGTGGAATCTACAAAATAAACCGAAACCCATAGAAACAGAGATCAGGTTGGTGGTTGCCAGAGGTGAGTCAGGGGGTGATTGAAATTCGGGAAGATAATCAAAATGTACAAACTTCCAGTTAGAAGATAAACAAGCCCTGGGGACATAATGTACTGCAAGGTGACTGTAGTTAACAATACTGCGCTGTGCATTTGATAGTTGTTAAGAGAGTACCTCTTAAAATTTCTGATCACAAGGAAAATAGTGTGTGACTATGGGTGATGACAGACGTCAAGTAAACTTAATGCAGTGATCATTTCACAATATGCACATGTAACAAGTCATTATGCTGCACACCTAAAGCCAACAAAGTTATGTGACAATTGTATCTCAGGAATACTTATCCCAGGAAGTGGGGGTGCGAGCCTGGATTACCTACTGCAGGAGCTGCCTTTGCCCTCCAACAGCAGAGGGTGGTAGTTGTGACAGGGACTGTAGGTCCCTCAAAGCCTAGAATGTTTACTGTCTGGACCTTCACAGGGAGAGTGTGCAGACCCTGCCCTGGAAGACGGTGGTCATGGCAGCAACAACGGCCTGCCTGTGTGCAGGCTCAGCCCAGACAGCTCCTGTGCTCTGCTGTCACCGCATTTACTTCCCTCCACACCCTCAGAGGGAGAGGCTTCAATGTTCCGGTTTTACACATGAGAAAACTGAGGCTCATTTGCTTTGAATTATTGACCAAGTGGTGGGGGAAGCTTTGAACCCCAGTGTTCTGATTTCAAAGCCACATCTCAGTCCTGATTTTTAGAAGGTGGAGGTCCAGGCACTGGGGACCCTCCACCTTCCTCACTTGTAGTCTTACTCTAGGGCTGCCATCCCCGAGGTGTCTGGGTGAACACATTTAATCCGCTTACTCTGCACCAGCTGAGCCCTTGGCTGCCAGTCTGTTGTCGCTGCCTGACACCAGCTGAGTTTTACAAGTGAACCATCACCCCCTGCCAGCCCACCTGCCATGCCATGTGGGGCAGACCACTCCTAGCCTGGTCATTCTAAACCCTTAGCTCACACATTTGCACAACTGCATCGAAAGGGTCCTACTCCCTGTGTGGAGGTATTGACAAGGGGAAGGGAGGGGAGTTTTGGGTGGCCCCTTACTCTGAAGGTGACACATGACAGGGACATATTCATGTCCATAATGGCACTCAATTTGAAGCTAAGAACATGGTCACAGCGAGGGGTAAAAGCTGAGAGGCTACAAGGCTGCTGAGAAAGGGGCTTGACTATTGAATTGTAAATGTGTAATTTAATTTAAAAATTAGCCCCCTGGGTGATAAGAATTTGCCCCTAAGGCCAGAATTGGCCACCTGACACCTGGGAACCCCTCAATTCCAGGATGTAATCATCTGAGCATGGAGGGGGCTTAAATTGGGGTGCTGTCCTCCCAGTCATGGTGCACCTGCCCACGTATGCACCCATGAACTGCATTTCTCACACATCAAGGCACCTCTCATGCCCTCCCAAGGAGGTCCAGGTCATAAGGAAGGGATGACAGACTGTGAGGTCACACGTGTGCCCCTGCAGTGGTGAATGTTGTATAGGGAAGAGCCACCCCCCACTCTCACCTCCAGGAGGGGTGCTGGAGGGAGCAGGACTCCTGAGACCCTAGGCTTAGCAAGCATCCTGGCTGAGGGTGGGGAGGCTGTCCACTCTGAAGTCATAGGTCAGATGGTAGATTGGGGTCCCACCCCCACAGCTCACCAGTGAGACCGTCTAGTCTGTTTTCTCTGTAAACTGGAACCCAGTCACCCTCACCCTCAGAAGTGGGGGCAGCCTGTGTAAATTAAAACACAAAGCCCTGGGCTGTTTCAGGTGCCCAGGGGTGTCCAGCCCCCCTAGGCCGGGCAGGTGGGAGAGGAGATGTATGAGTTAGCAGGTGTGAGAGCAGAGCTGAGACTTGGCTGAGTGCATGCACTCTAATATCCAGGAACTGCGAGCTACCACTAGCAAATCTGTTCACTGAGGCCATGTGTACTCTCCCTTGTCATTTACAATCCCCTGTTTGAACAGAGGCCTCTGGAGTCTACTAGCCACATTGTTGCCTGTCACCACACTGTTGCAGTTCCAGGGTCTCCATTTAGCCACCTTGAAGGAATAGTCAATCTTTTTCTTAAAACCAGTGACAGAAAACCAAAGTGGCTTAAAGAAGCAAACAGGGCAGGAGAGAATGACTTACCTAACTGAGACATCCACAGGGAGATAGCTTCAGGCAGGGCTGTACCTGGTGCTCAGTGACATCAGCAGAAGTCATCCTTCCCCACCTCTGGGCTCTGCCACTGGTGTCATCTTCACATGGCTCTGCCTTTATGAGAGCAAGATAGTCACCAACTGCCACAGGCTGACATCAGCACCCCTCAACTCCCAACTGAAATAGAACTTCTCTGCTCCCAGGATTCCAGTAACTAGGGCTGACCTCTGTGGAGCCTGATTGGGCTGGTGCCCAGCCCTGAGCCAATCACAGTGGCCAGGGAGGATGGAAAATGCTGATTGGCCAGATCAAGGCCATGTGACCATCCTCTCCAGGAAACCTGTGAGCTGTTCACCTGTTTTCAGGTTGGGAGAGTGTGATGTCTCCCAGAGGATCCTGCTACTAGTACAACCTGCAGGTGGCACAATGAGCTGAAATGAGCCTGTCTGCTTGGTGACAAGTGACAGGTCACTTAGTGGTTCCCTGCTCCAGGGAGGGAGGCATGTCCAAACAGTATTGGGGCTTCAGAGCCAGAATGTAGTAGAAAAGCCTCCGAGTCTCCCAAAAGGTGGGAAAGTGAGCAGTGACACTGGAAAGGCACTCCTCTCTGTGGCCCTTGGCTTTCTCCTTGTTACAGTGGAGAGTGCAGTGTTGCCCCTGACAGCCCCCTTCCCTGCTGGGAGGCCTTTGCAACAGGTGGAGAGTGCTTGGAAAAGCCCACTTATTCTGAGGAACTGTTATTGCTCCTGGTGGCATTATTATTTTCATGTCACTTGTGAGGTGGGCCCTGAGGGGTCCCTGATCTGGGGGCACAGACACCCACAGAAACTTGGCCCAGTATTGCTGTTCATTCAACAATGACTTACCGAGCACCTACTGTGTGTCAGATTCCCAGGGTAGAGCAGTGGTGTTGACAGGAAAAGCCCCTGCCTCACCTCATCTCTGCATCCCAGGTGGGGTCACCAGAATGGGAGTTCAGGAAGCAGAGGACATCGCCGAAGCCTTGTGGGAACCCCTGGGTTTTTCTCTGTGCTGAGGGCACTAGCAGCACACCGATTGTGGGACTCAGTACCCACAGGACCTAGCATTGATAGTTAAAGGAGAGAGGCATTTCTACAAGCCCATCCTCACTAACCCCAGGCTCTGGAGGGCAGCTCCAGTCTGCTCAACCTCAGGGGGCATCTTCCACCATCCTGATCACCCTCTGGTATTACTCCCCGCTCAGATACACTTTTCCCTGTGGCAGCTACACTCAGAATATGTGTTTGTTTCTCTCCCATGTGGTTAAGTGGACTTCAGACACATGATAGTGATGGAGTGGCTAAGCCTCTGGGCAGATTGCTGGGTGACCCGCGGAAATTGCTGCACATGGTGAGCTCCCTTCTGCCAACCAATGGGCCAGGCCCCACCACTGTTCTGTCTGTTCTACCTCACTTAATCTGCACAGACACTCTGTGCAGGACATCCTGTTATCCCCCATCTCTGATGACCTTGGGTGGACAAAGCTTGTTTTTGAGAAAGTTGCCCAGGTCACATTGTTGACAAGTGGGGAGCTGGGGATTTGCACCCTGGTCCCAGGAGTCTGGATCATGGAAAGGCCTGGGTGGGGCAGCTTATTGCCAAGGGAAGTCCTGCCCAAGCCTCTCCCATGAGAGCCCACCCAACAGCACATCTAGCAGAGTCAGCATTTCCTGGACCAGATGGACAGAACCTCAAAACTTCTTTGCAAACAGATTGTTTCCATGTTCTTTTGCAAACACAGAAAGGCCACAGGCCAGGGAAGGATAAGGCCAAGAGTGTTTTCATTGGGGACAGTGAAGGACAAGTGTGAAGACACACAGCACTCCCAGCAGCCTTCTCGGCAGAGCCTGCCACTGGGTGAGCAGCTACCATGACTACCTATCATAACACTGTGAGGTTCATGCCTGTACAACCATGCCTGTGAGAAGAGCAAAGTGAAGCTCAGAGAGGTGTGGGGACACTCCAAAGACAAACAGATAAGGTGGGATCATCACCACCATGCTGTGCTGGGACAGGCAGTCACCTGTCACACTGCTCATGCATGGCCTGCTGGGAGTAGTGAAGGCCTGATAGGAGCACAGGAACACTGTGGTGAAGGTGATGTTTCTACCTGGGACAGCTGGTACTGGGGGCTCTAGCTGATTCTTCATTGTGCCTGCTTTGAGTGTCAGAATGTTGCAGCCTCATGTAGGGGAAGGGCTGTCTCCTTTCCACACCGGTGCACAAGGAAGAGCATGCACACACTGGCATCACCATAGACCACCGGCAGGATCAGGATCTGGAGCTCAGAGCAGAAACTGCCAACACCAGGAACTGGTGCAAGAGGAGGACCTGAGTGCCCCCTGAAACATTTCTAATTTTAAAAACATAATTAGGGGGAAGTGATAAACAGTTGATCCCTTCAAAATATTCTGTTTTCCAAGGAACAATAGCACCTCAGCATTGTAAGAGGATTAACTCAGTCGTCAATAACCATCACTATAGGTATGAGAAAACAGTGTTAGGAGTTACAAAAGGGTCTCAAGATCATGCAGGTCAGAACTGAGAACCGTCCAAAGCATGTGCTGCATGATAGTCTCTCTAAGCTACCTGAAGCTTGGTCTGCTCCTGACACAGGGCAGATGGTTCTGAGAAAACCACACTCCTCAGGGGACCCCAGGGAATTGACAGAGTTGAGTTTGGGTTCCTGATCATCTTCTAAGTCTGGAATTTTGAGATTCTTCTGCACCTGTCCTTCCTCCAGAACAGAATCTGATTCAGGCGGGATTCCAAAGACTGAGGCATGTGCCAGGCAAGACAGCAGGCATGGCTGGATGAGCGCATCGCCAGTGCCATCAACAAAGAGGCCAGGGCACTGAGATTTCCAGTGATTTAGCATCCTGGCTGGGAGGGGTCATGTGTTCTACAGTGAGTTCTGAGTATCCTGCACCGCCCTCGAGGACCTGCAGGGGGCGCGCGAAGCCAGCGTGTCTTAGGTGGCGGTGCGCATACGCAGTCCGCGTCAGCAGCCAGCATCTTCCCTGGGGGCGGAGCTTGTTTTCCTCAGGACTGAGCGGGCGGCGCCATGGAGGCTCCAGGACAGGGCTGCCTGCGTGTCCGCGGGAGGAGGACGCTCCCCGCCCGCTGTCTGAAGTTACGCCGGTTTCCCACTGCCTGCGCCCGCTTCCTGCCGGGGTGTGTGTGGACCTGACCGAGCTGGGGCCCCGGCCGGCTGGGCAGGAGGGGACGGGTGCGCTGGCGGGCCCGCTTCGACTATTCTCCTCGCCCGCAGGGAGCAGGTGAGTGTCCGCGCCCCTGGTCCTCACCGCCCGGGTCCCCCTCCCCCGTGTGAACAGGGGTGTGTACACCGCGCGGGTCAGGAGCGGGGACGCAGGTGTAATGGGAAAGGAGCTGAGAAAGTACTGAAAGAGTTAAAGAGAAGTGTGTAAATCACATTATGTTAATTTTTATATTTTAAGTGTGTCAAATTCAGAGTTTATCGTGCTTTTACTTTCTTGTCTTTAAAGGCATGCAATCATTTATTTTATACTTAAAATATCCTTCTCAGCTTATCTCGTTTTCAAGTCAAAATACTGCCATGGTTGACATTTTCTCATAATATAGTGACAATCTTCAACATGTGTGAATATAAACTCATCGAAAAAATCTTGCACCATTCCATGGTGAGTAGTCTTGTTAAAAATAATATCCGGGCCATTACTAAATTATTACAAAAATATAAATTTTTGAATCACTTTTAGAAGTTCCACACACAGTGGTATTTTTAAAACACCAACCACTGCATAGTGCTTAAGACCATTTAAGATGAAATATATTCAAACCTAAAACTTTAGAATACTCAAAAGGCAGGATAATGGCTGTTTTTTCATTGCAATTACATTTTTTCTTCGTAATTGCAAAATACGAAGGTATTCAGCTAAATTTTGTATATCTTTATTCAAAAGGTGAAATTAGAATATAATCTCATTTTTTATTTTAAGGCTCTATTTCCCATAAAAATTGGTATTTTTATCTGTAGGATCTTAATTGTCCATTCATTTGTTTTTTCTTTTGGTTTATTTTCTTTAACAGAGAGTGCATTTTTGTGTCTTGTTAAGAGTTTTTAATTCTCCTAACTTATTCCAAGAGACTTTCTCACACTGATAGTAAATAAGGGGAGAGGCCTTATAGTAACTGTGCATCTTTTCATGTAGTCAGGATTTTTTTTTTTTTGGATGACTTTTTTTTACAACTTCCACTTGGTTCACAATATTCCCATTATGACAACTCAATAAAAAATTGTAATCTATTTACACCAAGATACTTATGTCAGCACAGTGCTTTTGCTGATATGATTTTACATTAGATTATATTTTATTTGATTTACATATATACTAATACATATTTTACATATGTACACACATATATGAATATCTCCTAAATGCCATTAATTTGCATGGGGTGGTAGCTGGTAACATGTGATCTTTCTGACCATTGGTTATTCTTATGTGTGTCTAACGTACTTCTTAGAACAGATACTAGAACATCACACCTCTCATTATACAGTATTTTAAAGGTTATATTTTATTTTACTTATTTTTAAACATTTTTTATTGAGTAATAGTCATTTTACAATGTTATGACAAATTCCAGTGTAGAGCACAATTTTTCATTTATACATGAACGTACATACATTCATTGTCACTTTTTTTTTTGCTGTGAGTTACCACAAGACATTGCATATATTTAAGATTCCACACATGAGTGATCTCATATGGTATTCCTCTTTCTCTGTTCTGCTCCACCTAGAATAACATTCTCCAGGAGCATCCATGTCTCTGCAAATGGCGTTATGTTGTCAGTTTTCGTGGCTGAATAGTATCCCATCATATAAATATCCCACATCTTTATCCAGTCATCTGTTGATGGACATTTTAGGTCGTTTCCATGTCTTAGCTGTTGTAAATAGTGTAGAGAAATCAGCTGAAAACCTTATGGGGGTTCCCTTGTAACTCACTCTTTCTCTTGCTTCCTTTAGGATCATTTCTTTATCCTTGACTCTGGCTATCTTGATTAGGATGTGCCTTGGTGTGGGTCTGTTTGGGTTCTTCCTGTTTGGGACCCTCTGAGCCTCCTGTGCTTGGATATGATTCCTTCTTTAGGTTTGGGAAGTTTTCAGTCATGAGTCCTTCCCAAACCTTTTCAATTCCCTTTGTTCTTTTTCCCCTTCTGGAACTCCTATTATGCATAGATTGGCACACTTTATATTACCCCATAGGTCCCGTATATTGTTTTCATTGTTTTTTATTTGTTTTTCTCTCAGCTGTTCTGATTGGGTGCTTCCTGTTGTCCTGTCTTCTAGATCACATACTTGTTCTTCTGTATTTTCTAGTCTGCTTTGCACACCCTTTAGGTCAGCTCTCATCTCAGACAATGAGTTTACTAATTCTACTTGGTTCTTCTCTATAGTTTCTATTTCATTTTTGACATATTTTATATCCCTAAACACTATTTTTTTTAGTTCCTTCAGTACTTTGATCACTCTTTTTTTGAAACCTTGATCTAGTAGGCCATCAATGTCTATTTCCTTGATCATGCTTTCAGGGGATTTCTCATGATCTTTTAATTGGGAGTGGTTTCTCTGCTTCTTCACATTGCTCCTATCTCTCTGGCACCGTGGCTTAAGGAGTATCAGTTACCTACTTAACCTGGAGATGGTGTGCCCTTAATGATTTGATCAACAGGTCTTTGTACCTTCACCCTGCTTCGCGAACTCAGCTTGCTGTTTCATAGGCCTTCTGTTGGCGCCCTCATCTGTGCTGCTCTCAGTGGCTGTTGGCTAGCAGATTGTGTCCCCTCCTAACACTAGGTCAGGAGCTGAGCTCTTACCCGGTGGGCGGGCAGGTCACTCCCCCTCCTGATGCCACAGTCAGATGCTGTGATCAGGGGGAGGCAGGTGGGCAGATCACACCCAGTCCCAGCACCGTGGTCAGGTGCTGTGTTCCTGCCAAGAAGGTGGGTGGCTGCCCACCTGCTCTCTCCTCGTGCTGGTCACTCTGCTGCTCTGTGCAGCTGCCTGCTCTGCCTCGGGTAGGCGGTCTGTAGGTGGGCTCGGGGAAGACTGCGGAACAGCCCCACCTATGCTCTGTGCCAAATCTGAGCTCCTTGTTTCTCTTGGCAGCACAAGTTCTCTGAGGTGTCAGGGTAGAAAGATCCTCTCTGCCTCGGGCTATAAACAAGTCTCAGTCCTGCCTAGGAGGTTGTGGAGCCCCCACGTGCAGATTCAGGCCTCAGCCCCGCCCCCGCCCAGGCACTATGCACAGGAGGAGATGGTAGCTGTGGCTGAGCCCTGCCTCTCTTCTTGCGAGATGTGCCAGTAATGGCACAGGTCTGAGGAGACAAAGGCTACAGCACCCCTCCCCCCAGGGCACATGCCTGTTTACAGTTTTGTTTACCTTCTGAGTTAAAATTTACCTAACAATGAAATGTATAAATTAGGCTTTTGAGGTTCATCCTTCTATCAGTAGTTGGTTCTTTTTTATTGTTGAGTAGTATTCCATTGTTTGAATATACTATCATTTGTTTTATCCATTCTCCTACTGATAAATACTTGGGCTTTGGATATCTTTTTTTGCAAGCAAACTTTTTTTTTTAAAAATGCAAATATAGTATACATGCTTAAATGTGAACACATCTTAAGTATACAGCTCAGTGATTTTTCACAAAGTAAACACATCTATGTAACCTTCATCCAGTCAAGAAACAGGACATTGCTGTTCCACTTTGGGTTTCTTCCCAGTTACTACGGCACCCCTTTGATGGACTCACCATCCTAAATTCAGCCACCATGGATTGGTTTTTTTGCTTTTGAAATTTTTGGTCCCGTACTTTCCACTCAACATTATGTAAGATTCATCCACTAGTGTTTTCTGTAAACTAGTATATTTTTTATTGCTTTAAAGTATACAACTTGTATGCATGTGCCACCACTTATGGTTATGTATTTATTGTTGACAAGTGTTTGGGTCATTTTCTATTTGGGGGTATAACAAATAGTGATTATGAGAATTTTCTGGATGTCCTTTGGTGCTCAGATGTAGAAGTTTCTGAAGGGTACATACATGGCTTACCCTTGGTAATAGGGTGTGGGTGTGTGTGTATGTGTATGTGTGTGTGTGTACATATACACACACACACACACACATATATATAACTTTCATTCAAAAAGCCTATTTCCAAAGTATTTGTAAGAATTTATATTCCCACTGGCCATGTGTAAGTCCCCATTGCTTGTTGCCCTCACCAATGCTTCATATCACTTAACAACTAACTATTCTAGTGGATGTCTAATGGTGTTCCAAGTGTGGTTTTAGTACGTATTTCCATTATTACTAAAGAGGTCAGCCCCTTTTCATAGCTTATGTGGATTTTTTTGTGTGTGTGTGAAGCACCTGTTCAATTATTTTGCATATTTTAATATTGAGGTTCTGCCTTTTTCTCCACTGGTTTTTGTTCTTTATATGCCCTAGATACAAGTCTTTTGTTGGATATAGGTATAGCAAATATATTTTCCCACCGTGTGGCTTAGCTTTTCACCTTCTTAATGGTATCTCTTGATAAAAATAATTCTTTATTTTACTGAAGTCCAACTTAAAACTCTTCTTTTATGTTTCATGCTTTGTCCGGTTTAAGAACTCTTTGCCACTTCAAAGTCATTAAAATATCTCCTACACTATTTTCTAGATGCTTTATTTTGGTGGGGGATTAGGTTATTTATTTTAATGGAGGTACTGGGAGTTGAACCCAAGACCTTATGCATGCTAAGCACACATTCCACCGGAGCTTTACCCTCCCCCAGATGCTTTGCTTTATGTTTCAAATATATTAGATTTATAACCTATCTAAAGTTACTGTTCATGTATGGTACAGGGTTTAATTCAATGCTGTTCCATTGGTCTATATGTCTAACTTTAGGTAGTTATCACATAGACTTAATATTGTTTTATAAGTCCTTTAACATTGTTCTTTAATATCATCTTGGCTATTGTTGGCCCTTCACGCTTCTCTATGTATTTAGAATCAGCTTGTCAAGTTCTACAAAAAAACAGTAACAACAATTAACTGTTGGGGATTTTGATGTGCACATATAAATCTTTGAATCAGTTGAAGGGGAACTGACATCTTTAAAATGCTGAGCCCTCCAATCCATAAAGTTGGATTACCTCCCCTATATTTATTTTTATCACTGCTGTAACAAATTATCACAAATTTTGCAGCTTAAAGCAACACAAACTTATTATTTTATGGTTCTGTAGGTCAAGTCAGGAACAGGTATCATTTGGCTAAAAATCAAGATGTCAGCAGGGCTGTATGCCCTTCTGTAGGTCAAAGGAAGAATATATTTCCTTGTCTTTTCCAGCTTCTAGAGATCACCCACATTTCTTTTCCCATGGCCCTTCCTCTATCTTCAAAGCTAACAGCTTTACAGCTTTCTAATCCTTCTTCCAAAGTCATATCTTTCTGACCACAGCTGGGAAAGATTTTCAATTTTTAAGGACTCCTATTGTTAGACTAGGCCCATGTAGATAATCCAGGCTAATCTCCCTGTCTCAGAGTCCTTAACCTGATACATCTGCAAAATCCCCTTTGCCATGTAAAATAACATATTCACAGATTTCAGGATTAGAGCATGGATATAGGTAGGGGTCAGTGTGGTGCACTATTCTGTTTATCAAACTGTTTAACATTTGACGCTTTCTGACAAACATACAAGATAGAAGATCCTGATCATGTTTAGAATGCTTCCTCTGCAAAATATTGGGCACTGAGTTTATTTGAAAGGACTGAAAATAATATTACCACAGGAATGGTTTCCTAATTCTACTGACATTTACTTACTTTATACTTAAATACCCAAAATGGTCAGCCAGGAGTGGGATCTTGGCAAATAAAATAAAAGTATAATTCAAGCTTTTATCACTGAATTTACTAGCTAATTCTATTTTAGAAACAGACAGAAAATAAAACAATTTAGAGTAAGTCTGATTACTTATATATTAAGTGAAAATTAAGTTTTAAAAGCATGTCTGAATATGGGATAAAGTAAGCATCATTAAATGTAATGTTAATATTTAGTACCTGCAAATCTCAAACTCCCAATTTATAAACAAGTTCATACTGTATAGCACAAGGAACTATATCCAATACTGTTTTGTAGTAACTTATGGTGAAAAAGAGTATGAAAATTAATATATGTATGTTCATGTATGACTGAAGCATTGTGCTGTACACCAGAAATTGACACATTGTAAACTGACTACATATATATTTGAAAGGGCTGAAAGGACTATATATACCAAGAAAAAAAATTAGATTGATAACCAACAAAAAAAATCTCTCAGTAATATAATGCTAGAAACACAGACACAAAAGAAAATCTCAGGCATACATCTGTTTATAGAGTCCTAGAAAAAATAGTGCCTATGCAAGTCCCTGATAAACATGAGAAAATAGGAAAGGCAATATAAAAGTTCAAAATGCTTTGCTATGTAAGAGCTGCAAGGTGACTCAGACACAAACTTAAGTGGTCAAAATGTTTATATAATTAATGATAACAAAGTAATTGAGGACATCATTTTAAATGAGATAAAAATAGCTGCTCAATTTTCATATTACTAAGCAAGTCATTTCTGTTTATAGTAGGTTTATATTATTTTTATATGTATTTATATTTTATAAAGACATCAACTTAGATCCTGGCTGATAACTGACAGTGGAGCAACTGATTGATTTAAATGGGTATCATAGACTTATCAGATTTCATATGCTTTAAATATACATTAATTATTAGCTGTCAGGAAGAGTCCAATTTTCATTTATTCTAACATAGCTGTGTCACAGGCAGGTTACTCTGTATTTACAATGGAGGATCATGATAGATATAAAGATATCAAGCCTTATTGATCTTCATAGGGGTGCTTTTATACGAAAAGGAGAATAAAATAAGAAGAATCTAAAATACTATTTTTTTATAGTGTTCTAACAGTTTTATCTTATTTTTATTTTTTTACTGAGTTATAGTCCGTTTACAATGTTGTGTCAATTTCTGGTGTACAGCACAATTTTTCAGTACTTTACGAATATACGTATATTTGTTTTCATATTTTTCCCCATGAGCTACTACAAAATTTTGAATATATTTCCCTGTGCTATACAGTATAAACTTGTTTATCTATTCTATATATACCTGTCAGTATTTACAAATCTTGAACTTCCAGTCTGTCCCTACTCACACCCTGTAAAATATTATTAAATCAACATATATTTATAAAGAACTATGAAAAATGGGAAACTATAAGTTGTTTCTTTAAATTGAGCAAAGAGAACTACTTTAACTGGAAAATAGTTAAAATCTCGCAAGTTTTATGATTTCATGTTCACCCCTGACAGCTTTTTTTCCTCCTTTCTCCTTCAATCTTTTTTGGACCTTCTAAACAATTAAATTTAAAAAAAGAAAAAAAAAGAAAGAAAGAAAGAATAAAAGAAAATTAAGAAACAGATTTGCATCTAAAATAACCTCCTAACTGGAAAGGTTGTATACTTTGTGAAAAATTTACAGCTGCCGACTTATGATCTATGTCTCTGTCCACACTGCCTTACTTGTTAGGAAGGGTCTTAAAAAAAAAAAAAAAAGGTAAAGAAAAATAGCAAATTATAATGGCTTTTACATTTTAAATTCTTTTCTATGTGTCTACAATCTGCTCTATCATGAGTTATTAAGATAAACATTATCAGCTATACTCTACTTTCCTATCATGCACATTGTGACTCTGAGAAGCATGCACGCTCTAACTTACCATCTGCAGGTGGTGTACAGGTTAATGCAGTTCTTTTGACAATATATGGTTTTGTAGTCTAGTTGTCTAACTACTACATAATGGAAAAGATGTAGAACTACTGGTACCACTGCCCTCGGTCTCTGTCATTTACCTTAAACATACCTGGAAAAGTAGATTCAAAAACTCATTGGCAAGAACATTTTTCACACTCCAGATATGATATTCCTCTAGAGTTAAGATGGCCATTCTGAAAGAGAAACAATATTTAAGAATATCTTAAATCTTCATCTTCTTATATTATTTGAATAAAATCTGTTTTATTAAACTTGCAATGGTCATTTGTCTGAAAGAAAACTAATGATTTAACGTAGATGCTATGTGTTCATCTGAAAGTAGGCCAGCAAGAATAAGTTCAAAAGTAACCAAACTCTGAAGTAGTCAGTCACAACGTGGGCAATTTATCACCAAAAATCTTCATCCTCCAGTAAGACCTGGGAAATAACTCACAGTATCTTCTGGTTCAAGGTGAAGTTTACTAACAGAACCCACAAAAGGTTCTGGTTAGAGAAAAAGGACTATTTACTAACTTTGAAAGCATCTTTCCAAACTCTCTGGATTATGCCCTTTGACCCTAACAATTTTCTAAGATCTTCTTTAAAACATCTGGCAATATTATTAGACTTCTTAAGAGATTTTAAAAAACTAAATATATATAATAAATGAGTATCTATATTAACATTTCCTCAAAATAAAATTTAACATTACTTTCACAAGTTGAATAAAGCAGTATTTTTTTTTTTTTTGGTGTCAAAGTGTACCAAAAATTACATTTATATACAGTAGACAATATTTCATGGCAGGCAAAAATATAACCAAATGCTTCTTACTTCATGTTTTGAACAATCACCTTAACAATCCTAGATGAATAATAATGTTCTTAGCTTTTATTACTTAATTATATTTTTATTATCTAATGATTTATTATTTAATGATATTTAATATTTATTGTTTTTGATATTCATGTATTCATTCAATATATAATACCATGTATTATAAGAAAAGATTTTAAAGCACTATGATGGTAATTATTGGCTTTCATGATGCAACTTCCATAAAAGTATATTAATACCAATGTAATGGTACAAAATAATGGGTAATATTGTCACAGTCTAGTCACCAGTGAATATGGGTAATAGGTTTGGTTGAAAGGTCCAAATTCTATTCTAAATTTTTACCATTTCATTATTATGGTTACACGGAGATGGAGCAGGTAAATGATCTTTTTTTTTAATGTTCAAAAGTACAGCCATAAGAAGAAACACGGTCTTACATAAAAATAGACAGCGATGATAACCTCCATACTTATCAAACACCCAGAAAAAAGGCAATGGAAATTGTATCTCTACATAAGGTATTTCCTAACAGAAACTTTCCTATGTTTCTGTTTTCATATATACCAAATAGAAATGGCTACCTTAGTTTTGGGCAGAAAAGTAAATGAAGATGGTTATCTGAGTTGCCAAACAAAGATCAAGCCCTGAAAAATTCATTTCTATTACTTATTTCTGTTGAGTGTCAGTTAATAAGACTATGATGATTTCTTCTGGATTTGTGATTGAAAAAAAAAAGTTACTTATTTTTCTAAGCCTGTATAAGACCACTATGGTCTACATCCTACCATCTGCTACTTGGTACATGTCAACATTTGAATACAAAGGGTCAAATTAACTCATATGTGTCTCACATATATGGATTATCTTCAGTTTCACAGGGATACATAGACATTAAGGCAAACCTATTATAATATCTTTAATAAATGTTGTGAAACAAAAAAAAATTCAAGGCTTTATTCTTTGTAAAGTACATGCTTGTTTCTGCTATTATACACTTATTCTGGCTGCTATTAAAAAACTTAGAACAGACCCTCACCAATATTATTGAAAAAAAAAATTTTAAAACTATATACACCACCCAGATTGAGATAAAAAATAATTTCCATCATCCCAGATATCCTATGGTCCTTCCCAGTTAAATGACCCATGTCCAAAATCACTATTGTAACAATTATTAACATGAGTTGTCTCTGTTCTAGAACTTCATATAAATTGAATTGTACAATGTGTTCTTTTATTCTGTGGCTTCTTTTGCTCAATATAAGCTTTGTTTTACCATAATGTATTAAAATGGGAGAAGTAAAGATTATAAACTACAGATGTCAAGGGCTGTCTCTACTTAATTTTTATAAAATGCCTAGCTTATAAAATATAATGTTTTTATGTAAATAACACTTAATGGAGTTGTTTAAAGGTGGAATGGGCTTTCCTTAGGGACAACTTGGAGGTATTGTAACCACAGGTCCAAATAAGCATTTAGCAGGGATGATGTAGAAGAGATTCAAGTATGTATACGTAAGGTATGTATAGCAATTCAGAATATAATGTATTTTTAGAAAAGAATAAATTAGTCTCTGCTAGACTCACCTTTGTGGTGTCATGTGCATTCTATGTGTCTTCTACAATGTTGGATACATCCACATGTAATTCCTTTAAAACCAGAAACCCAAATCAGTAGTTAGGATAGAGAAGGTATCATTTTTATTAGCCAGTAGCTGAAGTATAAAGTATTTTCGGTCAACTTTGTTTTTCTTTTTTTAATTACAGAAATAGATTGCTTGTTTGCCTTAAAAATTTATGACAATTTTCCAGTGGTTTCATTTTTTTAATATAATACATTCAGCTCATTAAATTTTCTAAGGCAAATTCTCTTCCCAATTTTGCATCTTTGGCTATGAATATTTTGAGTAGCATAATATAGAACCTAGAAGTAGTAAGAAATCTTTTTCTCAACCTGTTTTAAAAAATTCTTCACTCTATGTTCCTGTTGGAAGTTTACATTCAAGAAGATGTATACAATCAGACTTTACCAGGGTATCATCGGTGCAGTTGTCCTTCCAGACCTCTAAATGTGCAACCACGTGTCTCTCAGTTCAACCCTAGAGAGAACTCCATCACCGTCAACATCAAATACCTTGAAGCAAACTAAAGAAAAGAAACTCTTATGGAGGGAAATTACTTTCATATTCTGAAGTATAATACATTTTATTACAAGCTGCCCTAGTAAAATTACTTAGTTCCTCAATTACATTCTGGATTAAGTTCTTATTTGGAGGAGATTGTGTCATTAAAGTCCTTTGAACTTGTAGGAATTCCTGTACACTTCACAAGTCTCTCTCCTTATATCATTAGCCAGCTTAGAGAACTCTATCCTTCACCTAAATCTAAAGTTAAATTTCTTGCAAACTGAAAAAGAAGGGCCAAGTTACTATACAATATCTCACAGATTTTGAGAAGGTAATTCAAGCTTTTAAATTAATTTCTAATATTTAAAACTGATCACTTCAGAGTTGATTCTTACAATGTTGAAAATATTCCATCTACATTAAGAATCAACAAAAAGCTGGTACAGTCAGCCCCCTGTATCCATTGGTTCTGCATTCACAGGTATAAACAATAGGTCAAAAATTATATAAATATATATATATAAATTTTCCCAGAAAGTTCTCAAAAGCAAAACTTGAATTTGCTATTCACTGACAACTATTTACATATCATTTACATTGTATTTACAAATAATTACATTGTATTAGGTATTACAAGTAACCTAGAGATGATTGAAAGTATACAGGAGGATGTGCATAGGTTATATGCAAATACTATGCCATTTTACATAAGGACTTGAGCATCCATGGATTTGGTATCTGAGGGAGTCTCAGAACCAATCCTCAGCAGATAATGAGAGATGACTGTATAAAGATTTTGCCTCTCCAGTGTAATTAATGTGCACCCAATATTTTTGCCTAAGAACAATCTCAAATCTTCAATGAAGTTTATATACAACAAGCTAAAAATTCGAAATATCAGCACTTTGCTAATTAACATCAATATCAGCAAAATTGCTAGTTAGTCTAGTTGGTTAACTTCCACTAGTCCACTGGCAAAAAATAAATTAAAAAAAAATTTAAGACAATAATTAACCTCAATTGAGAAACAAAGACTTCAGCCTCTTTAATACCAGAACTTTAATGTGAACAAATAATCTATCACAAAGCCAGGTTAGAGTAATGGTATACTATCAGGGAAGATAAAAGAAATCTAAATTTTTAAGATTAAATAATTATCTACTTCACACACCCGTGTGTGTAATAATTATATATTAATTATGCTATTAAATTAACTGAGTACATCACAGTACAACATTACTAAAGAATATTGAACTAATAAGTATCATACCCAAAATACGCAGTATTTGTGAAGCTGTATTTTAGAAATATGCAGAGATAATGACCCTAGTGAATATATAAGAATTAGGTTCCAATTAAATGTAAACTGCTGCATTTTCCTAACCAAATATGGTTAAGATTTATTAATGTAATATGCTTATAAATTACGCTATAATATTTTAGCTAGGTTTAAAAGATAAATTTAGTATTTAACAAATTGTTTTATCATAAATTTAATTTTGCTAATATCAATATACACAGTGCTAGAAAATAAGTTGGAATTCAAGTTAAGCAAGACAAATTTTCTATATAGACTACCAGAAAATATTTTCTATATGCTTAACATTTTCAAATACATCATGAATGATGTAGTTCATTTATCATGAATTGTACATTCATCTGGAAAATCAACCATTATTAATAACAAAGATCTTAAATTACTCCACAGTAAAAAAGAATAGATGATTGAACCTTTACACTGACCTCAGTAAAACCTCAGCAAGAGATTGCTATTTGCCAAAGGGATGAAAATTCAAGCCTTAATCAGATGATTTTTTACATGAATGGATGCTAATTTTTTCTCTGTATAGCTTCCAAATTTTGTGATGTTTAACACACTTACATTTCTGTCTTTCAGCCAGAGGTCCTCTGCAACAAGCTGATAACCCACAGGATATCTCCTTAAAATCTATGTGGCTGTCATGATTTTCACCAAAAGCATTAAATAAACCTGTAAAATAGGAACACAGAATAAATCACAGCCAACAAACTTCCTGTTAATAATGACATGCTTATGAAAGGAGGCATGACTCGCATAAACTGACTTAGTTTTTAAAAGTTATCAGTAGTTTCCACTGTCTTAGGAAGTTTTTTTTTTCCCCCTGGAATAATTATAACCAAAATTTAACTTCCTAGAAGAAAATACTATCATTTAGTGTTTGGTTTTGTCTGCCTACCTGTCTCTATCTTATATTAATTCCAAAAGTCAAAAGTGATTGTAGAATGTAAAAAATTAAAATATATTTTAAAAATTTAACTGGAAAAAAGTCAGAGACCACAATTATCCTAATTTGGAAAGACTAAGAAGAAAAAAGAAAAAAGAAGAAGAAAAGTTGAACTCTATCAAAGATATACTGTGTTGTTATTAACAAGCTTCATACAACTCCTTCATGAAGCAAAGAAAACTAACACACTATATTATAAGAGAAAGAAATTCTGTACTGCAGTCTTCATTGTACCACTTAATCTGTATAAATAAATATATTAAATTTCAGAAATAAAGGGCAATTTATAATCTAATCTTGTGGTTTTTAAACTTTTCATAAAAAATAAATGGAATCATTTTGTTTTCAAATGAAATGATTTCTCAATCTCTAATTCTAAAAAGGTAAAAACATAACTGCACTGCTGAAGTGGAAGCCCTGTCTGTTCTAGCTCCCCTAACAAATATTACTAAAACACACTAGAAACCTGAAGAATACAGACTGTCTATTTCAAGAATCTAATTCTGTGCCCTCAAAGAGCAGAAAATTGAAGCTAAGAAGTAGTTAAATGACTTGCTAAAAGTAAGAAATTTTTTTAAAAAGGTCTGAATCAGAAGCAGAACCCAAGCTTTCAGATTTCAAATACAGTTTTTGTGATTATCAGCCACAACTACTCCTTGTAAACCTCATTTAATATATATATATATATATATAGTAGTGAAAAGTTTAGAGCTAAGTGGGGACCTTAGAGATGGTCTAGTCCAGTGGTTTCTTAATTTTTTAAGGGTGGGGGAAGGATACAGCAGTGGAACCTTCTTCTATATAAAAGAAATACAATAGACACTACTCAGCTGAGGAAGAGGTGAGGTCACGTGTGGAAGCTACAGCTTTGCCTATTCAGTGTCCACCACCCTGACCTTGCACCAGATGCTGAGGCACCGCACTGGAGCACAGTTTCATAATGATTGTCTTGGTCAAACTGATTTTATATATGAGAATATTCAGGTGCAGAAAGGTAAACCGACTTACACAAGGCTCCAAAGGTGGAACAAGGCTCACGTGTTTACCAAAGAACATTTGTAGAAAATAGAAGGATTCCCACCTTCACTCAGAGATGGACAAATTGGTGGTGAAGCCAATGGGCCAAATGTCTCTAAGTCAAATCACCCAGTTCGGGATTGAGCCCTCAGCAACCAACAGCATTTCTCCAGATGAATGATGGCTGATTCCTCCACTGACAATCAAATCAAAAAAGATTATAAAATCTCACTCTTCTCTTCTGGACAATTAATTAGTTCATCCTGATAATGTAACTTCTAAAGATACATTTTAATTTCCCAGTTAAACTGTTAAAAAACTACCTAAAACAAAAACTCTGAAAGACAAATATATTGTATCTAATACAAGTGGCATGCAAATTAAATTCAAATTAACATAAAAGAGGCTTTAAAATTGGAAAAAAATTTGCAATTTCCCATTAAGCAGGCTGTTTAATTCCAACATGTAAAATAATAAACTAAGATATTTATTTTTTGCTTCCCACACTTTTATCTGTATTCACTTTGGTGATTTTAATCTCTATCTTGGATTTGAAAATTCTTGATCATAGTCTCTCCTGGCTACACAGGTAACACACTAATAGCAGAATCTCTGTTTGATTTATCCTGTCATTATGGTAACCACTTACACATTTAATACTTATTAAATAAATGTACAAAGGGGATAGACCTAAGCTTCTCCTTCTTGGTCCTAAAATTCTTACTACCCCTCCTATAAAGGCAGGAGCCTCCTCTGTAGGACAGAGTGTAAATGTATCTCCTGAGAAGGATTCCCCAACAAGGGCTGTCTTTACAGCGTGCTTTTAGATAAGATGTTTTTATGGGACATTTCAATAAAAGGATCAAGGACCTAAGCTTCACAGTATGGTGGGAGTTGTGATGGGCATGGGAGGATGCTCACTTGGGATGAGATGTTAAAGACACTAACAGTGAAAAGGACCGGGCAAGATGAAGGGCGATTGGGGAACAGGACCACAGAGATGTGACATCTACTTCCCACTGTCATCTAAGTGATACCTACTTGAAAGAAACATTTCTACAGTTAAATTCTATAATGGGGGGTTATTTAAATGAAGCACACATATTCTCAAAGAGTAGATCACATAACCTTTAGAGATTCAGAGTGCATTAGCATTTTCAGAGTACTTTTTACATCAATAACTAGTATTTATAAATTCCTGTGCGCTAAATAGGTATGTGGAATTATTTCCATTTTGCTTTTAGACTTACTACAGCTTAACCTATTCACTGCACTGATACAGAGTAATTTTTCTAATGAATAAAAATGATAATGTACAAACTTGTTAAAGATTCTTTAATTTCTCCATCACCAGATTTATGAACATTTAGGCCTATGTGTCAGGCCACGTTTCTTACCAGCTTTTTCACCAACACCTTACATTTAGGTTATATTGCATTACCCAGAGGTCAGGAAATGTTCTTTCACAAATCCATGTCTTTATTAGCTCTTGTGTCCTCTGAGGAGAAACCTTCTCCCCACTTTCACATCCTTCCATTTTACAGCCTAACCACTAATCCTTCTGTAAACACCTTCTAATGCTTTCCAACCTCACCAGCTACCCCAGGGTCTTAGCTTCTCTCTTCCGCAATTGTCCTCCACTGTATATAGTATCCAATATTCAAGTGAAGTATGAGTCCTCATTTACAGGTCTGTGGCCTCTCTAGATTACAAAGTATTTGGATTCAGTAACCTTGTCCTTTTATCACTGTTGCTGCTAGAATTCATTTCATAGGACCTGATACATAGTAACCACACAATAAATACTTGCTGAATGAATGAATGAATGAATAGCCAAGGCAATCTTCACAGCCAAGGCTTCCCCATCCCAGCTCAGTATTCTTTCTGTTACATCAAAGAGACTCTGCCCCATGAAACAACAGACCCTGCACATTTTAACAAATGTATACAATTATTAGGAACTATTATTAGAACAGAGACTAGCACTACTGTTCTCATAGTTATGTCACATAAGAAGTGTATTAAAGCTCGTTCTGATTTGTTATTTATACAAATCAGCTATGTCTGTCACCAGTTTAAATATTAGTAATTTAGAAAACAAAAGTTATTGACTTATCTACTCATTAGAAAACATTATGACAGATCTATTTACATACCTCTCTTGTCAGTTTATATACCAACTGGAAAAGAAGAGGTGTACAGTCAACTCTGAGGGTATAATTGCCTGCAAAATAAATAAGAGAGTATTTTAATACCTCCAAATGGACTTCAAACCTGTATTTAATTCTAACTTTATTTTCTAATTATAAACAAGATATAACAGATTTCAAATTGAAGGCATCATTCCTGGAGAATTAAAAATAGGGTGGAACCTACAGATTATCATATTCAGTGAAGTATGTCAGACAGAGAAAGGCAAATATCAAATTATATCACTTATATGTGGAATGTAAACAAACAAAAAAATGATACAAATGAACTTATTTACAAACCAGAAATAGATTCACGACATAGAAAAGAAACTATGGTTACCCAAGGAGAAAGGGGGAAGGGAAGAGAGATGTTAGGAGTTCAGGATTAACAGATATACACTATTATATATGAAACAGATAAACAACAAGGACCTACTGTATAGCACAGGGAATTATATTCAGTATCTTATTATAACCTATAATGGAAAAGAATCTAAAAATGTATATGTATATGTATATGTATATGTATATGTATATAACTGTGTAACTTTGCTGTACACCTGAAACTAATATTATAAATCAAATGTACTTCAGTAAAAACAAATAAATAAGATTTTAGAATAGATAGATAGGTAGGTAGATAAATAGACAGACAGACAAACAGTCTGGCTAAAACTAAAACACAAGGTGGAAATAACTCTTCAGGAGCCAGAGAGGCTGCAGCACACACTCGGGATAGGAGACTGCAGAGGCGGACTCTGCTGCTAAGGCCGCAGCTCCTGCAGTAACAGTAAGGGCCATTGCTCATTACGGCAGCAGTACCTAGGGGTCTTTGGCAAAGGAAGTGGTAAGGCCATAATGTTCATGTTTTTATTCATTCATTCAATTCAATATCAAGACTTTAGACAAGAGCATGTCAGTAACTAAAATGTGTCCTGTGACACTTACCTAGAAATAACCATAATATGATGAAAGCCTACAGATGCACATGCCACATGTCAGGGTCAAAAGGAAGTCTGTAGTGGGTGCTTATTTCAGAGTTGGTCCAATACATACAGGAACTATTTCTGTATGAAATATTTTACCCCAACTTTTAAAACTAGCTCCACAGGAAGAATGTCAAAAGTACTAAAGTTTTAAGTAGTAATCCAAGATAGGCAAATGGTAAATATTCTAAAGAAATTAGGATCAATAGCTTAGTTATGAATCATATTGATTCATTTGAATCATAATAATGTTCTCTCTGGTAAAATGGAGAAATGGAGGTATTATTGAGGCATCTCATAGAAAGAGGATAATCCTAGTTTATGAGTTGGAGTTGATAGACTTAAATACTGGTATACTATTTAATGACAATCTGAAATAAAATTTACCTTCTGTGTATGAGTCTGCATTGATATATGCAACCTCTCTCTCCTGGAGTGTTTTCACATTCTCCTGTAGTTGAAGCAAAGCAGTCACTTAACTCACAGCATTTACAATTGTGGAAATACAAGAAAAACAAACAAATTAATTCAGTAAAAGAGTGGTTTGCAGATACCATTATAAATCAAACGCCTATGCCTTTGACCATAATTTTAAGAAAATGCTATTAACTGCTTCATAATATTAATGCAATTAAAACAAGAAAGAAAAATATTAGTGATGCTGTAGCCACTTTTCATAGCAACAGCACGGAGACCCAGAGGAAAACTGCCCCTGATCCCCTGCACCATAATATGAAGGGGGAAGGCTCGGAGATGCTCAGCCTCACACTGGATCTACTGGAAGAGAACTGCTCAAAGTAAGGCCTGGAAATCTGTACTTTTAAAAGGTGTCCCTGGCAATCCTTACAGACATTAAAGTATGAGATCCCTTGACATTGGGGATCCAAGTAACTTTACCATATTAAAAGTGAGGAAGTTGGAAATTTGATTTATCAAGAATTTTTTGAAAGAGAAGGTATTGATGAAAAAGAAAAAGAAAGGAGGGGAGGATAGAGAAAAAACTAGAGGGAGAGAAGAGTGGCTATTAGGACAAAGACAAGACATTTCTCTCTCACACATACATGCACACACGCACACACATTCTAGAAAAATACAGCAGAAGAAGACTAATGCCATCACACACATGGGAATATGCAGAGAGAACTCTTTTCTTCTCTCTGTTTCTCTCTCTCTCTCTCTCTAGCTTGCTACCTTATAAGAGCAGTTACAGTAAAAACATTTAAAGCTGTGACTGGTCATCCCACAAATGAGAATTCTCACCTCTGCACTTGGCCACACGGGATAGATGACAGCTGATTCTGCTGCAGAGTTTCCATTATGACAGAGCTACAGTAGAAATAAAAAAGATGCCTTAACTATATGTAAAGGTAAATGTGCTGCTGAATATGATCAAGAAGCTAGTAGAAAATGGGAAACAATATTCAAATTGTCTTTTAACTCACATGAATTTAAATTAATGCAAGGCATATTATCTTGTATCTTGGATTTATTTTATCTGTATTCTAAGCTGCTTAAATTATAGAAAGACACATGTATTTCTATATACATGTATTCACAAGAAATTACATATTTCTAAAAGTAAATGACCTTAATGAATAAGATCTGATTCATCTAAATAAGTGTATTATGAAATGCATGTTCATAACACCAACATAATAATAAGACTTTGCAATATAAATGGAATCAAATGTGATACAAGTAACTGTGATTTTATTCCCATACTTATTTGATTCATATTATTATTTTAAAGTATGCAGAAATGAGTCAGAAGGAAAGCATTTTAAAAACCAGACACAATGATAAGAAAGATATGACATTCTTCAAATCAATTCTATAAAATTTGGACTCATAAATGATGAACAAAACAGAGGGTAGTCACAGGAAAGTGCTTTTTGGTGCACCTGCCTTTAAAAAAAACACACAAGCCTACCATGAACATGTAAGAACTTAGAGTTACTGGACAGAGAACCTAAGGGAAGAGGACGAAAGAAGGGGGCCTATGAAAGACACTTTAAAATAAAGCATTAAGAGCCAGTGACAAATGAAAATTAATCATAATTGAATTAAAAATAAATCCTTGAAATTTTAGAGTAATTCAATTTACAAAATCATTGTATTATACTTCCCAATCAGGCACTTTTGTAAATGGTAAAATATACCTATGGTTACAATTTAGTACGGAATCCATAAAGGAGAGACTATAATCAGAGTATAGTCATCTTAAAAGAGCATGTTGTTTTCCTAGATAGAAGAAATCCAAGGAAACTGTAAAAACTTGAAAATTAATGCCAAGGATCTATATCAGATTTTCAATAAGCTAATTCACTTGTCAGAAGCAGCTTCCTAGGTTTGACTATTTTCTGAGCTTACAGATTTTACTTACTTATCACAAAACAAATACAAATAGAAACTAAAATATTTTTAAAATAATGAAAAACTTGGTTTGTACTTAGTAATTAAGAGGTTGTTCTGTTTTACCAAACTGATGTAAAAGCAAAAGCAAACTCTATTTCTTAAATTTTCTTGAGTATTTATCCAAATTAAAACAATATCAGGTAATGGAACACATCTGTGATTACCCTGAGATACATGTTGACCAAGAAGATACGTTTTCTGTCTTAGTTACCTCAGCCCATTTGTGGAACCCAGAAGTCCAAATTTTTCTGCATCCCAGCTGGCAAAAATGGTAGTTCTTCTCGGTCTCCAGCCTGTAATCATTGTTAACATACATGGTTAGGTACATCTGCCTAAAAACAAAGGAAAATTCACTCAAGTCACTTTCTGTCATCACTTGCCAAGGAAATATTATTTACCTCTACTAATCAGTTTTCCAAAATTCTGGACAACTTCTTATAAATCAGCAGTTCCACTGGTTAGGTCAGTACCTCCAAATACCCAGAAGTCCTGATGATCTCCCAGAATAACACACCTGTTTGGAAAGGAAGGCATTCAAAAGAATGACAACTTAGAATGTATTATAAAGAGCAGTAATTTATGTTTTTAAATTAAACTTCCTCCTGCTTGAGTTTCCACCATAGAAAACCATCAAGGTAGTGTCTCCTTTTAGAATTTACCTTTTTTTCCCCACATTTAATTATATCACATCAACCAGGAAAAAAATATTAAGAGTTGATTAAAATTTATCTTCTCTTACTCCTGTAATCTTTGTAAAAACAAAATGTTTTAAGACATTTTAAAAAATCCACCAACTCACCAAGTTTCACAGATCCTCAGGTAGTTCTGATTACATCGTAAATGCTTGTGATTTTCTTGATGTTATGAACATGCAATTTAACCTTCCTAGAATTTCACAAAGGGAACAAATTACTTCACATAGAGCATTATGTCTAACAGGTTCCTTCCAATGTTTTATTCTAAGTCTCAGAAGTACAGAAAACTGTTTAATAGGATGATAAATTCCCATATGCCCACCATCTAAATTCAATCATTGTTAATACTGTTGAACTATTTGCAAGCGAGTTGCGCAAATCATGACAGTCCTCTCCTATGTATTTAAGAATGCACCTTACGGTGAGATTAAAAAAAAAAAATCAGTATTTTATATTTTTCCTCCCTCATAGCTCTATTGTTGGTATTTATTTAAACTCCAAAATCATTATTCAACGTGAAAAAGAATCTTGTTCTTAGCAATTTAAAAAAATAAAATTGTGTATTTGTCCATTTAGAGCTCAAATCAATTAAAGGATATAAGCCCCAGATGCTTTTTTTGATATTTTGACCAGGGAAAATTTCTGTTTCTGACTTTTCTCTTAAACTGTTACTGAAGCTACATACTCTGTTTTCCTTGTGTCTGTATGTGTCTGTTTATAAATCACATTTTTCATTGTGTACCTCTAGAGGGTATTAATACATGAGATAATAAAGTCTATGTTAAAGGAACTCAGTTCTAATTGAGTTAAATAAACACTTTTTAAAAAATTCTTATAAAATAAAACTGAACTTCTAATATCTTAAGAGTTTTGAAATTTTAAAACAAGCTTCTTACAGAACTTATACAATACTTGCAGAATCCAAATTCACATTGCTAAGGCAAATCATTAACCAACAAGGCTCATTTAACCATTTTAGTTTAATAAAAACAGCTATCTCCTCTCTGATTCATCAGTGTGAAGTTTCCCTTTCCCTCTACATTTCAAGCCAGTCAAACTAAAGTTCTGATCATGCCATGCTGTTCCCCAACCCTGCACAAGCTGTCCTCTGCAGCTGGCGTTTACTGCCTGTCTTGATTCTGTGGAAATCTTAGTTTGTGTAAAATTAAGCTCAATGAGCACACGGTCCGTGGTCATGCCTCCTTAACACCAGTGCTGTCCGGGGTTAGTAACAGTAACGACTATGCTGGTAAGCGCACGGGGCCATGTAGCAGTTAAGCGTTCACCCCTGTGACCATCTAACCCACCCCCACAGAAGTGACCAGTGAACTTCGCTCCTTCCCCTCTTCTCTCCTACTCCTTCCCTTAAGTTAACCTAGGGTTTTGCATGCATAGCGTTTTGACAGTTATCTGAAACACTGTTTTAAACCCTCAGTTGAAAAGGGAAGACAAAATGTTACACCTGGCCCGGAGGAGGAGAGGGGTGGGAGTGGCCCAGAAGAAGCCGAACGGGACGCGCGGCCTCGGATCACAACACAGCCCCGTTCCTTCCCGAGTTTCGCACCCGGGAAAGCAGAGGCCTGGGGCCCGGACCACCTCGGGGCCTTCAGGGGAGGCCGAGGGAGGGACGGAGACCCGCGCAGGGCTGGGGAGGGGCCCGCAGGGACTCACCGTCTGTGCAGCGGCTCCTGACCCACGGTGGACGGGCGGCGGTGGCGGTTGAATCTGCGGTGCCGGCTGAGGCGGCGGCGGCGGCGGCGGCGGTACCGGCTGAGGGGGCTGAGGCGGCGGCGGCTGCGGTGCCGGCTGAGGGGGCTGAAGCGGCGGCGGCTGCGGTGCTGGCAGAGGGGACTGAGGCGGCGGCGGTACCGGCTGAGGCGGCGGCGGCGGCGGCGGCGGTTGAGGCTGCGGTGCTGGCTGAGGGGGCTTAAGCGGCGGCGGCTGCGGTGGAGGCTGCGGTGCCGGCTGAGGGGGCTTAAGCGGTGGCGGCTGCGGTGCCGGCTGAGGGGGCTCAGGCGGTGGAGGCTGCGGTGCCGGCTGAGGGGGCTCAGGCGGCGGCGGCTGCGGTGCCGGCTGAGGCGACGGCGGCTGCGGTGCTGGCTGAGGGGGCTGAAGCGGCGGCGGCTGCGGTGCCGGCTGAGGGGGCTCAGGCGGCGGCGGTACAGGCTGAGGCGGCGGCGGCGGCGGTTGAGGCTGCGGTGCCGGCTGAGGCGGCGGCGGCTGCGGTGCCGGCTGAGGGGGCTGAGGCGGCGGCGGCTGCGGTGCCGGCTGAGGGGGCTGCAGCGGCGGCGGTACCGGCTGAGGCGGCGGCGGCTGCGGTGCCGGCTGAGGGGGCTGAGGCGGCGGCGGCGGCTGCGGTGCTGGCTGAGGGGGCTGAAGCGGCGGCAGCACCGGCTGAGGCGGCGGCTGCGGTGCCGGATGAGGAGGCTGAGGCCGCGGCGGTACCGGCTGAGGCGGCGGTGGCTGCGGTACCGGCTGAGGGGGCTGAAGCGGCGGCGGCTGAGGTGCCGGCTGAGTGGGCTGAGGCGGCGGCGGTACCGGCTGAGGGGGCTGAAGCGGCGGCGGCGGCGGTGCCGGCTGAGGGGGCTGAGGCGGCGGCCGCTGGAAGGACTTGAGGGACTCGAACGCCTTCGCCAGCTTTTCCAGGGTCGCCATGGCGGCCTCCCGCCCCGCGGGGACAGCCCACGGAGTCGCCAGGCCGACTGGCGGCTCCAGTCAGCAGCGGTGGCAGTTAACGGGGCTCGAGGCCGCCAGCAGGTGCGGACCCCAAGCGCGCGGCCATCTTGGAGCCGTCCCGACAGCCCCCGCGGCCCTGCGTCCTGCCACGCTCCGCCGGTGGGGCGGGGCCGGGCCGCGGGATTGACAGCCGGAGGCAGCGGCCTCCGCCAACGGCTGCCGCGCCCGCCCCTTGGGCCCAAAGAGCCGCCACGGCTGCTGGAGTCACTTCTTCCCGGCGAGGGGCGAGGGGTACTGCAGGGAGATCGGGAGGGCGGTTCGGGGGCGGGGTTGCGTGGCACGGCGAGGAGGGTGGGGAGGGCGGGGTGACTTGTGATTGAGGGTCTCTCTCGGCAAGGGGCGTCCCCGGACGACGCCTAGCGGGTGGCGGGGAGGCGGGGCAGTGGGCTGGGAGCCCGAGACCCCCGCGGGGCGCTAGCCCACCCCGCGGCGCGGGCGGAGGGCCGGCTCGCCGGACAGCCTGCTGTAATATGCTGACTGTTATATATTTGGCCTTACCCTTGTTAGTTGCCTCAAATCACTCCTTGTTCACCTTCATGATCATTACCATAGATATACGTCTTACAATCCTCGTACTTACTATGTTCCCTCATGCTACAGGGCCATACACATGCTATTCTCACTCTCAGAAATAATCTTTTACACATCAATGCCCTACTCCCCTCAAGAGATTTGCCTATCTAATTCCAATCACTCTCAGTGCTCAGCTAATTTGTGAATTCATAAAGCCCATTACATTAACATAATTTCTTAACACCATGTCATTCTCCTTTATCACATTATTAAAGTATACGTTATAATAACATAAAAACTCTTCCATGCATGAAGGTAGATATTAAACAATTAAGTTCACAGCATAAAGTTGTAAGTACATATACTGTATATTATGAAAAATGTTAAGGAATAACATACTATAGTTAAATGCATTCATAATTTTTCATAGAAATATGGGAATATTTATTCCAAGTTGGATCATCACTATATGTGTGTGTGTATATATGTATATATCTCTCATCCTTCATTCACATTAAAAGTTCTGATAAAATATTGCCAACAATTAACTTTTATACCCCAAATTACCAATAAAGGAATAGGAAAGAAGGGAGAAAAGAAGAAAGGAAAGAAGGAAAGAGGAAGGAAGGAAAGAAGGAAATTGAGGGGTTTTAGAACTCTTGAGATTGAGACATATTAGATAAAGACTCAGATGTGTACATTTATATATGATAATTATTTTCCTGAAATTATATAAAAACACATAAAGAAAACTGAAAGCTAAATATAAAATTATTTACAACCCAAATTTGAGGTTAATTTATATCTTCAATTGATATGCATTTTTTAAAATTTAATATTACACTGTTCCATTGCTATAATATAATCAAATTCATAAACAGAAAACTATATATGATATATACATCCTCTCACCATTTATAACATCTCTGAAAGCATTTTTGAAGTAGAATATTTTATGTTTAAAGTTTTTATCATTAGAAAGGCTTAGAATGTTTTCACACTACTAGATTTAATTTACTTCATCGTATAATTTTTTTCCAATACATGAGAAATAATATCTTATATGGTTTTGATTCATTCTTTAAGCAGTTTGTTAATATTGTGTAATAAGTGAATTCATGGAATATTGTTATAGAGTTAGACATTTTTTGTTTGAAGATGTCATCTTTTGTAGTATAATAATAAGGCCATTATTGTAGGAATGTGAAGGAGTCAGACATTGCTTTTAGTAAAAATATCACTCTAAAGGGCATATTGGCAATAGCAGCATGTGGTTAAGATCATGTCAATTTTTTGTAAATCTTTAACAAATTCTGAAATCACTCTGGTTGCTTACAAATTTATAAAACACAATTACTTACAGGAAGAACAAGACTATAGTCACTGCATGACAAAGGAATGCTGCTTAATAAATAAGTGAGGAGAAGAATTAAGTTTAATTCAAGGAAAGCAGCATTCTTAAAATATTTTGAATTGATTTGAGAAACAGGGATTTTATGATTATTTATTTAGTAGAGTTTATATAGATATTTATGTGTGTGTGTGTATCCTTCATCTCTGTATCAATTCAAATAAGATTTTGCCAAAAAAATAAACTTTAGAGCAAAAAATACCAATCAAAAAGAAAGAAAAGAAGAGGGAAGGAAAGCAGGAAGGCAATTTAACATCAAAAAATTTCATCATTATTTAGAGTAAAGATCTATATCAACTAAACATGTGTATTGTGACCTCCACATTCCACTAAAACTTATGCCATTTACCTATAAATATAAGCTTTTATTTGCTTCTACAATAAATAATACATAAATTTAATGAAACTGCAGCTCAAAAGAAGGAAATAACATTAGAAATTCAGTCATCCAGTGCAGTTGCTAAAGTATGGGTATGACCTGACTCTTAGCAATCAGAGAACAACCAAGAAAATGTGCCAAACTGTTGGATACCCAGATCTGTTCCCAGGGCAGGGAAATAGGCATATCAACATAAGTAAAAGAATATACCATGTTTAAAGCTTAATTATAATGCAAAATAGTTATTTATCTATATCTATTTCAAACTGTTAAATTTAAAAGTGGACCAGTAAAAAATATAAACAAAATTACTTCTCTAGAGAAAACAAAGAATAGCCTTGTCTTCTTCTATTAAAGACTGACTAGCCACAATATATTATGGAAATAGCTATAAAGCTTTGAGGAAAATATTATAATTCTATAATTGTGTTACCACTAAGGTTGTTATGTTTGTAGTTAAGCCAAAGTAATACTAAGACATTCAAAGAATCAGAAGGAATGGTAACTATATATTTATCCTAAAAAAATAATAGTAAGTACTAAGAAAAGGATACATTTTTTAAAATGTAAGAAGTAAGACAAGATTATATAAATGCTATGTTAAAGGGTATTGAATCTACAGGTAGACAAAGTGAGGATCACGTCTATTTTGAAAATATTTCAAAATAAATGCCAATAAATAAAAATAATTCTTAAAATGATATTTCAGTCTAACTTGTTTGATTTTGTAAATGCATGTTACTTTATATCAATTTGCATTATTGATTATTATATGGTTAATAACACAGATACAATTAAAAGAAAATGTATAAAAAAGTTGAGATAGCAAAAATAACTTTCTTTTCTAATATTTACAAATAAAAGATTTAACAGTGAATTTTTATCAATCATAAGTCTTTATATTTTCAAGTAAAATATAAAATTATAATGGAGAAAAAAGTAATCAAAAATAATTCAAATAAAAATGTTAAGTAGAATAATCATTTATACCATTTGCCATCTACCTCTGCTTGGTACTGTAACCAATCACGAGCCACTGTAGCCGCTGACCTCCAACACTCCCTGAAAGTTCACGGTGGAGATTAGGAATGGGGCACTTTGTGCTGTGGGAAAACTGACAAAATAGAGATTCAGATAGATGTTTTCAGGAGAAAATTTTATGAGCCCCAATTCTTGCATCTCCTTATATCTAGAAGAGCACTAAATTCATTAACAGTGATGTCTGCTCCTCATAACTGGCAAAAGAACTCAATGTGTGTTTGACTGCACATACTCCCCTTCACTAAAATTACATATATAATACTGAGTTTCCCCCTGCCTCTTCAGAAAAGTTCCTCAGAGCCACCTGAGGTGCTGTCTCCTAGATTATAGTCCTCATTTAGCCCCAAATAAAACTTAACCCACAACTCTTACGTTATACAATTTTATTTCAGTAAACAGCATGTATATTAAAATTGTTCAAAACATTGATGTCACAATTGATGAAAAGATACCTCTGCCTATATAATTTCGAATTGAAATAAAAAAAAAAAACTGGGCCACCGTGATAATGAATCTGTGTAAGGAGAGACATTTTCATCATGATGAATGGAAGATAAATCACTCTAAGCTTAAAACTATGCATCTGGACAAATTAGCAGTTGTGAGAGTGATAACCAAATATACTTCTAGAAATAAAAAGGATGCCAAAAAATTTACACCCAGACATCTTCACAGAGAGAATTGCTGGAGGATGTACTTCAGCCCAGTCTGCTTGATGATCCACGAACTGGTCCAACACAGAGGGGAAGGAGAGACCATAGGAAGAAGCAGAGCACTGCAGTTTAGTGGGTGGCAGGTCTTTTCAGCAAGATAACTTACTTATGAGACTTGTCTTGAGCAGCCACAAGAGTCTCCTCGCAACCCCACCAGAATCTTAAAAGTTTATATAAAAGCCTTAAAATACTGTCCAGGTAGTCTTGGCAACAAGCACATTACTGTCACAAGGCTGAGTACTTGGTGGGGCTTCTTCAGAGAAGGCAAGTGAAACACATTCCAGCAGTCATGTCCTCTTGATGATCCCTTCAAGACTGATCCATATCAGGTATAAGTAGTGGGGAAAAAGAAGAAAAGGAAAACAGAGTTAATGACTTCTTGGATATGTAAAACATTTTAAAATTTCTGTGCAAAATTTATGATTACAATGTTGAGTATATTTTTAATGATTCCGTTCTGGAAGTCTCTATATCAAAGATTAAATTTAGTTAATTATGGGCTTGTGAGTAATATTTTTTCTGTCTCTAAATTTCATAACCTATATTATTCACTAAAGATTTTTGAGAATTTAATTACAAAGTTAAAGTCGTTTCAAATGCATAAATAAAGAGATATTAGAATGGTTATTTTAATAGAAAAATGCCAGTGTGAAGCATTAAAAACAATGAAACAGCATCAGTAAAGCTGAGTAATTATATTTCTTATGGTTTTCACAAATAAAAATTTACTTTGTTATTAATTATATTTAAAGTCTTTTAAAACCATAAGGGATTCTCAATATAGAATGTCTAATGTTCATAGAGCAAAATTGTGTGCATAATTTGATTCTAGGACAAAAACATTCATATATATAACATACACACACATAACTAATACCCAGGAATTACATGCAAAAAAATGTTTAATCATTTGTTACATTACAGTAAGATTTGATTATATTTTTTATTTGCATTTCTAAATTATGAAACATTTGATACATACAGGTTATGATTATAAAATATATATCCATTACTCTACCACCCAAACTGAGAAATAAAACATGACATTTCCAATATATTTACCCTTGCTCTTTTATGTTGCTTAAATCTAAAACTGATATAACTACTTTTTATAGTAATAGGTATTTCTTTCTGGTGTTTCTTTTTCCATATTTTATTTTCAATAATTTTTGTAGCATGTTTAAGTGTTCCTCTTGCAAATATCATAGAGATTCCCCCCAAATATCTGAGAATCTATGCATTTTAATGTCTTTTAATAGGAAAATTGACTCAATTTAGGCTTATCCATATGTATTATTGACTAATTTATTTATGACTGTCTATTTTGTTTTCCACATAAAACTGTTCATTTATTTTCATTTTTTTGTGTGACTTTCTTTTGTTTTTCCTTCAGATGTGTTTTTCAGGCATTAAACCCCTCATTCTTTATATCACTGAAGATAACTTCATTTATTTCATACTTGTATAATATTTTGGCTATTTCTAGAATATAAAATTCAGGATGACTTTTCTACAAAACATAAATTTCAAGAAGCTGTCTTCTTTAATCCAGTTTTGCCAATATTATATAAAAAACAACCTGTTTGTTGTTTTTTCCTGATAGTTATTATTCTGTAGTTAAATTTTTTCTAATTATATATTTTTATGTATTTTCTACTTTATATCAAGAAACTAGTCATTTTAACTGGTTTTTATATTATAGGTACATTATGGTATTTTGGAAATTTGGTTCTGTTATTTAAAGGATTATCTAGTCCATATTTTGACTTTGTTCACTTTTCTTTTTGATAAAGCACCAAAGGCATGATCAACGAAAGGAATAATTTCAAAGCTGAACTTTTAAAAAAATCACAATTTGTTTTCTTTGCAAAAGACATTGTCAAAAGGATGATAAGACATGCCACAGATTGGGAGGATGTATTTGCAAAAAATATATCTGATAAAAGACTATTAGCCAAAATATACAAAGAATTCTAAAAAGCTCAACAATAGAACATTAAACAACCTGATTTAAAAAATGAGCAATTTACCTGAGCAGACACCTCACCAAAGAAGATAACAGATAGCAAGCAAACATATGAAAATATGTTCAGCATTATATGTCATTAGGAAACTACAAATTAAAACAAGAAGTTACTACTACATACCTATTAGACTAACCAAATCTAGAACACTGACAACACCAAACATCCTGCCAAGATGTAGAGCAACAGGAACTCTTATTTATTGCTGATGGAAATACAAAATGATTAAAACAGTTTGGAAGATAGTTTGGCAGTTTCTTACAGAACTAAATGTGCTCTTACCATAAAATCCTTCAAGTCAACTCTTTGCAGTTTACATAAAGGAGCTGAAAACTATGTCCACATGAAAACCTACACAAGGATATTTACATCAGGTTTGTTTGTAATTATCAAAACATGGAAGCAACAAAAATATCCTTCAGTAGGAGAATGGATAAACCATAGTACAATCAGACAATGGATTATTATTCAGTGCTGAAAAGAAATGAGCTATTAAGCCATAGAAAGATAATATAGATCCTTAAATGTATAATGATAAGTGAAAGAAGCCAATCTACAAAGGCTATGTATTATATGGTTCCAACCTCATGATATTCTGGAAAAAACAATACTATGGAGATAATAAAAAGATGAAAAATTGCTAAGTGTTATGAGAAAGGGAAGATTGATTAGGTAAAGCACAGAGGATTTTTAGGGCAGTGAAACAATTGTGTGTGGTACTGTAATAATGGATAAATACCGTTGTACACTTGTCCAGACATATAGAGTATTCAACACCAAAAGTGAGTCCAAAGGTAATTATGAGTGATTATAATGTGCCAGTGTAGATAAATATATATTTATATATGCTGCTGGGTCCTATAGATCCCAGGACATGGGCTTCCTCTGGGAAGAATGATTGTGGCATCAGGGTCTTGGTCCTCTCATATATGTAGATATAGGGTAGACTGATAAAAAAGAATGTCGGGATATTGAGAAACTCAAAATTAAAGTGAGAGGATTTACAGTAATAAAAACAAACAAATCCCTTGAAACTTTCTAGATTAATTAGACAAAAAAATTATAGAGAGGATTTTCTTATAGAGTTTCCAACTTTTGTCTAACAATTTGTACACCTCACAGAATATATATTTTTAAAGGTACATATAAAAATGACAAAAAGTAACTATGTAGTAAGTCAGAAAGGAAGTGTCCACAAATTTCATAAGGCTAAAGTTGTACTATTTTCACAAAAATAAATAAGATAAAATTTAAACAACAAAAGTGGATAATTGTCTGGCTAACTGAAATTTATGAACCTTCTTTTTGAAATTAACTAAAGCATGTACTTTATTATTAAAGCCCCTAATGTGCTTTTATTTTTATCCTATTTACCTCTCTTTCTTCACTATGGAGGTATCCTGAGATTTTAAAATGCATTCTCCTGCTTTTCTTTATAATTTCTTGAACACACATATATATCAATAAAATGATATCATTTAGTTTAAGTTGCCATTTATATTTATTAAATGTTATATTTTTGTTCAATTTCCCCCGAAACATTCACTTTACTACAATTTTTATATTTAGAATTATTAGTTTTTATAAAACTTAAATTTTTAGAATGCAACTTAGAAATTACTCCATTAATCCATTTTCCAAAAAGTGGATATTTGAGTTATTTACAATGTTTGATTACTATAAGCAATGATGTTATGAACGTACTTGTATATTTATCTTGGTGAACACAGAACACATGCAGAAGGTTGAAGGTAACTTAGGAAAAAAATTGCTGGAGTTAGTGTGTGTACACCTTTAATTTATAAGGATATTATAATTTTCTGAAGTTAATGTAATAGAGGAGAACAAATCTGACTCTTTATTAGATCTGTTCCTTTAGTTTTGACCACTGTGCCCTGTTTCCTAGGCTTAGTCTTGCTAGCTCTGCACTCACATAAAGATAAGAAGCTGCAGAATAGAGAATAACACTTGTTTGTTGGAGGTTTACAGGGACACCATGAACTGACCCACATGGACAGCTGTAAGAACAAAGAATTTCTACAGCAAGAAGTTTGCAACTACCAACCATACACCCTCCCTTGTTTTTGTTGTTTGTTTTTTGTTTTTGTTTTTGTTTTTGTTTTGTATAAAAGAAGCCTGTATTGTGACTGGATCTGGATGGTTCTCCAAGACATTAGTCAGCCATCCTCTCGGTCTGCCAGCTTTCCAAATAAAGTCGCTATTCCTTGCCCCAACACCACATCTCTTGTACTTAAAGTTTAAAGTTTAAACTTAAAGTTTCACATTTGTGTGTTTTTCTATCTTTTCTGCTAAGTGTTACTGGCTAATATTTATGGCTGGAATTTACACTCACCTAATTTTCTTCAAGAATAACTTGACTATTATTGGCTGTGTCTTTTTCCATATAAATTTTAGAGTAAGTTTGTTGAGTACCATTCAAACCTCTGCCAGAATTTAATCATAGAGATTAAATCTGAATCACTTTGGTAAGATTTTATATGGTTAAAATATTGGCTTTCCATATTCATGAAGAAGCTATATTTATCCAGTTACTTTTGTATCTTTAATGCATTTCCACACAGTCATATTTTTTTTTTCGGATGGCATGCAAGACTTTTATTTGGTGAATTTCTTTTCTTCATATTTTTCTGTGGTTAAAATTGTATGTGTTTATTGCATTTCTAACATTTTGTTTCTAGGCCTAGAAATACACCTGATACTTAGTCTCTGAAAACTACTCTTTTTATAACTATCTTTTTGGTTTTTTTTAACATAAACAGTTTAGATTACTTCATTCAGATTCTAGTAAATAATACACTTGATTCTGTTTCTTACTAAGGTCTTAAGTACCTCCCTTACAATGATGAATGGAAGAGGTCATAGAGGTTATTGTTAACTTGTTTCTAATTTTGAAGTTAATATTTTTACCTTTTTTGTATTCATCACAATAGTTTACTTTGTTGTTTTTTTTTTTTTCAGGTATTCTTTGTCAGAATAAAGAAGTTCTTTCATTTCTTGTTTTCTAAGAGCTTTTTATTAGGACCAGTATTGGACTTTAATCACGTATTTTCTCTGCATCTTCTGAAATGATCAATTGCTTTTCCCCTTGTAGTTTTGTAATCTATTAATGTGCCATACTACATTAATTTATTGTATACAGGCAAACTAATTTGCATTGTTGGAATAATCCCATTTATTTTTACAGGTCAATTTTGCCTACAGATTTATATTTTTCTACTGTATTTACCTATTTTTGTTCTGTTATTTTGTGTGATAGTAAATATGAGACAGTTTACACTTTAAGAGTTAACTATGCAATGCTGAATCTCGCTTTTTTCATAAGGCGTACATGAGCTCAAACTATTTAAATTTTGAGTTGTGAACAAGTCACATTTAGTCAACCTGAGGTGAAAGAGTCACGGTGAAAAAACGCCCACTATAAAAGTATGTAGAGTGAACGCTAGGGCCTTGCTTCACCTAATCCACACAACTGTATATTTACATTTGCTTTTCTCACAGGAGGGTACGTCCTTCTTTCAATTTTATATTTATATATAATGTGCTGAAAGAAGCATTTTCTTGTCAGAGATTTTACAGCTACTAATAATTTAATCTAGTTTTTAAAAGGTCCATGTCAAAGTGTACCAAATAACTGCTTCCAGAGATTTGAGGTGTGACTATAATCACTGAAAATACAGTTAATTTATGCCAGATGACTTTCTATTATTAATGTACATATGTACATGAAAAGGTTGTTTTAGTAAATTTAGTAACTTATACAAGGACTAACAATACAAAGGTCCCTAAACATTTAACTTTTCATTAGTAATATATTTATGTGTGATCATTGAGTCACATAATACTATTTATTGCTCATACATGATACACCAACATCATGAAAGACATAGCTCTAAGGACTAGAGGTGTATAATATAAAATAAGAGTGTGCTTTATTTAAGGAGTTAACAATTGCATATTAATGGCTTTAAGTCTAGCACATATTTCTTTCTCTTAGTGGCCTTGAGTTTTTATATTTATGTTGCCTATTTGTCATTTTTTGAGCCAACTCAGATGAAACACAAACACAACTTTAAAAAATTACCGAAACACGCTGACACAACTTTTTTTTTTTAAATCAAGAAGCAACTCCATCACTGTCTTCCATGTTTATGTAAGCTGGTTAACTACACAGGGAGCTTACAGGGCCTTCTGAGGAGAATAATTTGCCTATACTTTGATGATCACTTAAGAAATTGTCATGGATACATTTGGCAGAATAGAATCATTCATATTATTACATTTATACCATTGATGTTTTCACTGTTTCTGCCTTTGTTGCTTGGTTCTTAAATTGTAGTTAAATAATGATGAAGCCTCTGTTTCCTTAAAACAGAGAACACATATTTATACTCTTGTAAATATTTTTAAATACAAGATCTAAAAAGAGAAACAGATCTGTTATTGCAATCACTTTAAACCACAGATTCATTTGTGTCTGTCAGCTATGGGTCTGCAACAAAACATCCCAAAGCTTAGAGGCTTATAAAGCTAAGTATTCTTATGCACTGACTAATTGTTCATCTGGGGTTCTACCTCAAACTGCTGACCCACTGGGCCAGCTCTGCTGAGAACTCTGATGCCCTCACTTAGGTTTAGTTCCAGGACATGGGTTCAATTCAGATCTAATCTTAAGTGCCTTTGAATTGTTTGAGGCCAATCAGTCTACTTAGCATGTCGTCATGGTAGAGGTAGAGTACAAGATAGAAAGCCCAGTGCATAAGCACATTTCAAGCCTTGGCTTGCATCACATCATATCTGCTGATAGCCTACGGGCCAAAGCAAGTTACAAGTTCAAGCCCAAAAGTAGGAGAAGATAAATACTCCTCATGTGGAAATAGAATGCCAAAGGATATTCTAATACACACCATAAACTTCTCTGAATTCCACTCAAAAGTTCCCCACTGAAAATTAGAAGCTTAAGTTAATTATAATGGTTAGTAATTTAAGAAAAGATCCTTTTGAGAAAAAGGTCTCTATATTAACACTTTCTATATCACTAACATTTAACACAGTGCTGGTCACGTATTAGGCACTCTCTAAATGTTTACTGGCTAAGCTGACTGGGTGACCTGGTGTAAGACATCAATATAATAATGTCCAACTAAAAGAAAGTTACATTACTGTACCAAGAACTGGATTGTCTTGCCCACACAGTTTTTAAAAAATATGCATATAAAATATAATATACACTATAATTCACTCAATTCACAATATGAAACACAACAATGAAGGTAATATTCCCACTGGATATTCCCCATTGACATTCTCTAATGTATTAACTCTCCTGGGAGGAGTTGCATTAATTATTAGATATTTAATTAGATTTTCACTAATGGTGTAAACACAATATGAAAATTCACTTTGATTTGCATTGTCATTTAGAATTACTAATCAACTGAGAGGTATGAACAATCATGACAGGAGACTGAAACTTCAGCATTGAGGGGTTTTTAAAATATGCTTGGCATCATTAGATGAACATATAGTCTCAATTACAGAATGTGAAATTCCATTAAATTATCCCATATGAGCCAATGCCCAGAGGACCATTTCTGATCAGGGTAGAATAACTCATTTTTGAGGACCTTAGGATGGAAAATTTCATATTTTAATGAAAAGTCACATCATGAATACTCTTTATTCCTTCACTGTAAAAGGCAGGAACTGTTATTCCCCTTCACTAAGAATAACAGTAGCTTGAAAAAATAAACAGATTTTGGATTTAAAAACTAGAAAAACTGTAATTTTTACTTATTTTGCCAGTGTTTTTCTTTAGAATTATTAATAGTAAAAATCACAAAGTCTCTTGGGATCTATGTCCCACCCCTTGTTTTTAGTATTGGCTAAACGAGCTAACCCTGCCAATAACACATACCTTTGCCCACAACAGGCATGTGTGTGTGTGCCCCCACATGCACAACACAATGTATCCACACATCCTCCTTACTACTATTTATTGTAGTATAAAATCTCCTAAGTTTAGGACCAAAGTCATTGTTTTGAACTCTATGTCTCTGATGAAAACACAGAAATGAATTCTTCACTGCCTCTCCTATGAAACAGTCATTGTCAAATACTTGCACTGCTCTGTAACTACTGACTACATGTCTTTCACTATCTTAATAAGACCACATACTCCCAACATCAGGCACTGTGGTTTGAACCTCAGTCTATATACCATGTACATAACAAGGCCTAGCCCAGATTTGTTAAAATCTGTTTTCTGCAATAGGGCCATAGGTTTGATTGGGATAGTATCTTGCAAGGTCTCCTTTGATTTTTGTTTAAAATGAGTTTCTAATTCCTCAGTTGTTTTAGTTATGATTAGGTTTGCAAATCCAAATGAATTTGGAACAAACCATAATCAACATTTGTATGACTGAATCATAGAAATATGTGCACAATTGGTAACATATATACCAATTGGTGGTTGGTGTAAGTAGTCAGTTGTATTACAAAAAGCAATAATAAAATAAAGCAGGCACATGAAAAGTTTAGTAATTTATACAAAAAGTTTATTTATGATCTATATAATTTTTCTTACTTTATCTGGGTAATTTTCTTTTTTTATCTATCAAATGATAGAATTAAGAAAGATAATTTTGAAAGTTCTCTTCATTTCCAAGAAAAATATAGTAGAACTTTAAAAATCTATACATTAATGGCATTTGCATTTATTTATACACAGTTCCTATGTGTTTCTGGCCAGAAGTAGAAATTACCAGCTTAAATGTGTGTTGGTCTCCACTGTTCATTAGCTAAAATTGAAGTAAATAAGTATTAAAAATCATAACTATTAAAAACTCAAAGCACTGAATTTCCTTCCAACTAATTTTATCAGAGCAGCAGTTACATAAAATTCAAATCTATATTTATAATTTTCTTGGTAGTACAAGAACTTCAGAATTCCATGTAATAGATTTTGTAAGCTATCCACCTCTTTGTCTGTATGTGTCAGGAACATTAAATTATTAATGTATTATCTTATAAGTCACAAGTAAGGATTTAGTTAACAGATGATTATTGAATTTTTTATGTAAATTGTGCATACTGCACAGTAAAAATTTGAAATCTACAATCATAGACTATAGAACAAGCAGATATACACAAGACAAGTTAAGCCCACACTGTTTCAAGAGGCTTCTATTTTTAAAATGTATGAAATATTTATTTTCACAGATTGATGTGTTTAGGCAAATCATTTTAAAATATGTTGTCACAATTACTTTGAAAGAACAATAATTTTTATCATTATTGTAATTTTCAGTGTATATTCACATGTGATTCCAACAACTATGACACTGAGTTGCTGAAGCAAAATCAAACATTTTAGAAATAAAGAAATTAAAGGACAGGAAAATTAATTGACTTGCAGCAATTTTTTTATACTGTCATCTTGGCTAAGCTAGTATAGTTTACAAGAATCCCCTATCCTGTATGATAGTTTGTTAACTGGCCCAAATAAGAAATTCTTTTTACAAATTTTGGAAGGGGAAAATAAAGCAGCTCATCTGAAATCTGTTAATTTAGAGGTACGAGTAACAAAGAGATACATGTGGATTCTAGCTAGTTCTTGCTGTCTTTGGCTCCACACCCACATCATCTTCCCAAATGAAAATCTTGCTGACCAAGAGCCACTGAGACCCAACAGATATGTGGAGACAGCAGCTTTCCATAATCTTTTGCACCAGGTCTCCTTTGCAGACCCACTTGGGCAGCCCAAACTGCTTTACTTCAAAGGGTTGGTTATTGTCTTTTCCATGAGCCTCCAATTCTCCCTTTTAGAAATTTATGACCCCAGCAATACACACAATTTGGGGAAGTGCTATCACATATCTAACCCCTTTTCACATAATACTCATATTTGTTTTCATTTTCAGATTGAATCTGACTGAGACATAACTTCGATGAGATCACACTGCTATAAAACGTCAGTATTGAAAATCAAATATTTCATACTATTTCTCAATCTTGAAAGAAAGAATATTTCCAAAAAAAAAAAAAAGAGGAGTTGTTAAGGTATGTATTTCCTAAAAATGAAGTTGGGAGCAAGGAATAAGTGGTTTCAAGAGAGATAGAAGTGAGAAAAAAGGAGATAATCTAGCAGGAGAGAATGATTCATGCTTAAGAATGTTTTCATGGTAGCCAATGCTAACTACCAGGTGGCTGATTATATCAGGAAATACTGGTATAATTGATAACATGGAAAACTTTCAAAGCTTCATGCCCTTAACTTTCATTGAAGATGAAAATGTCCTGAATTGTATATAGGCTAAATGTCCTCATATATGTGTGTGTGTGGATTTAATCCAAATTTCAGTGGATTAAACAACAAAGATTTAGAATTTACTCTAGAAAAGTCTGTATCCAGATAAGAAGCAAGATGAACTGTCCCACAACCAGCAACTCAGTGATTCAGAATACAAGGAAAGTACCACCATCTTGAAGCAACATCATATGGAGCTTACTGCCTCCTGATGGGCATCTCAGAAAAAGAGGCACCTGCAGAGCCATTGCTGGTTTTTCCATGCTTTGTGCAAAAAATTATACATGTAAATTTGACTCATGGACATTGGACAAAGCTAATCACATGACCTTAATGATCTTCAAGTGGATAAATAATGTAGTCTTGCTGGTGCACAGAAAGGATACTGATGAACACTGATAATATTCTTTCCATAAAGCTTAATATTTGAAATAATTGACTTTGGCATAGGGCTTTATGATATTGGTCATATTAGTTAAATTATCTTTTCCTCAATTTTCTCATTAATAAAATGGAAGGCAGTAATATTCCCCTATTAGAACAATTAGGGAATCAAATGCAGGCATATAACACTCAATAATATTAGACATTATCAAAATCATCATTATCATCATCATCATTCTCTATATCTCTAGTCTTTGACAACATGTATCACTAAGGCTGATAGATTTTGACAAAAAAAATAAAATATTAGAGCTGGAAAGAATTTTAGAAATTACCTACTCTGATCCTGTCCTTTCATTTATGAGAAAAGAGATGTCCATCAGTTAAGTGACCTACCTGGGCCCAAATCTCCTTAACAGCAAAATTGGAAACAGATGTCTAAGTCCAGTGTCCTTTGTTCTCAAGATAGGGAAATTAGAACTTTCTATCAAGCATAGACTGAAGATATCCAACTCTTTCGTATACTGCTAAATCTGTTCCATGTTACCTTTGTTCATATTACTCCATCAATTAATTGACATTTTGTAATTAATTAAAATCTTCCCAAAGGTGTCAGCTTAATGATTTTATAAACATGGCAGAAATATGTTGATATAATAAAGCCCTTATTGCCTGAGAAAATGCATTTTCCAATTTCTAAGATCTAGTCACCCAAGGAAATTTTGCTTACTGTGCTAAAAATTAGGGATTTTCATGGCGGGAAATGAACAAGAAAAAATTAAAAAGTTAAACTGTTAATAGGTCAGTTTACTTAAAATATTTAATTATTGAAAGAAAGTAGTATTTGACTTATACTGATACAAATGATTTTTTATTCTCCCATTTCCACCAAAAAAGAAAAAAGATGCTATTAGAATTGTATGGTTCAATAAAACCTTACAGAACACAAAATCAAGAATATAACTAAGATTCTTGCCATTATGAACTTTCTTTGGGGAAGAAATTTGTATCATCTGGAAATATATGAATAAGACAGAAAAGGCCAGGTGACAAAAACACATTAAATTGCTTAATAAATGGATAAAACTTAAAATGTTAAATGCCAAAATTTCAAAATTCCACTTCAAGTTTAGAAATGCTATTTTGAAAGACTTTCCAAAGCATTTTACCACTTTTTCTATGAAATCAAAAATTTCTTTTTAATCAATCACTTACAGATGCATAAGAACCTCATTCAGACTCACAAAAAGACCAACCAAGAAATATGTTTGCTATATCCATGGCATGTTGTTGACACAATTGAGAAAAAAAGAGAGAGTGATGACTCTGTGTGTGTGTGTGTGTGTGTGTGTGTGTGTGTGTGTGTGTGTGTGTATGTGTATGCATGTTTTCGGGGAGGGGCAGGAGGTTTGAAGGTGAAGTAGACAGGGAAAAAAGAGGCTTTGTTTATGGTGTTTTAAACTTAACAGATAATAAAAACACTGATGTAAATTTATTTAAATCTGCAATGTTTCATCATTACAAAGAATGGAAATCAAAATGCATTAAGGTTAAAGAAACCTAGATGCTAAAAATAGAAAGATGTGTTGCATAAATGAACTGCATCTAAAAACTGTTATTCTCATTAATGTGTATTAAGAATCACAATTTCTGAATGACGGCCATTCTGACTGGTGTGAGGTGATACCTCATTGTAGTTTTGATTTGCATTTCTCTGATAATTACCGATATTGAGCAGTTTTTCATGTGCATATTGATCATTTGTATGTCTTCCTTCGAGAATTGCTTGTCTAGGTATTCTGCCCATTTTTGGATTGGGTTGTTTATTTTTTTCTTATTGAGTCATATGAGCTGCTTATATATCCTGGAGATCAAGCCTTTGTCGGTTTCACTTGCAAAAATTTTCTCCCATTCCATAGGTTTTCTTCTTGTTTTATTTTTGGTTTCCTTTGCTGTGCAGAAGCTTGTAAGTTTCATTAGGTCCCATTTGTTTATTCTTGCTTTTATTTCTTCTAGGAGAAAATTTTTTAAATGTATGTCAGATAATGTTTTCCCTATGTTTTCCTCTAGGAGGTTTATTATATCTTGTCTTATGTTTAAGTCTTTAATCCATTTTGAGTTGATTTTTGTATATAGTGTAAGGGAGTGTTCTAGCTTCATTGTTTTACATGCTGCTGTCCAGTTTTCCCAACACCATTTGCTGAAGAGACTGTCGTTATTCCAATGTATATTCTTGCCTCCTTTGTCAAAGATGAGTTGACCAAAAGTTTGTGGGTTCATTTCTGGGCTCTCTATTCTGTTCCATTGGTCTATATGTCTGTTTTGGTACCAATACCATGTGTCTTGATGACTGTAGCTCTATAGTATTGTCTGAAGTATGGGAGAGTTATTTCTCCAGCCTCTTTCTTTCTCTTCAGTAATGCTTTAAACAAAAACAAACAAACAAACAAAAACAAAGCGTAAGTAAAGGATAGAAATAGACTCACAGACAGAGAATACAGACTTGTGGTTACCAGGGGGGTGGAGGGTGGGAAGGGATAGACTGGGATTTCAAAATTGTAGAATAGACAACACTGTATAGCACAGGGAAATATACACAAAATGTTATGATAACTCACAGAGAAAAAAATGTGACAATGAGTGTGTATATGTCCATGAATAACTGAAAAATTGTGCTGAACACTGGTAAAAATAAAAAATAAATAAATAAAAAAAAAGAATCACAATTTCAATTTATTTGTCAATTATTCCTGAGTTAAATGAAAAATAAAATTAAAAAGTCACAATACACTGTATTATATCTTACAGAACAGAATGGGTCTTTAAACAGAACAGCAATGAGTTGGGGGAAGTACACAAGGCAGAAGTCAGAAAGGCTAGTTAGGAAAGTACTGAAGTTGACCAGGAAAGAATGTAAAGGGTTATAAAAAGGTGGATTTATTCAAGAATTATTAAGGATATAGAATTGATGGGCTTATGTACTATTTAAAAGTAGGACATGAAGTTGGCAAATATAGATTGACCTTCATTCAAGATTCTTGCTGGAGTAACTGAGTCAAAGGAGTGACTTACAGCAATAGAGAGTGGGGAAGAGATAAGAAGATAGGGAAATGCACCAAGTGTACTGAATTCAGTTTTAGATATGTTGGGTAGTCTGTGCCTGATTTTAGAAGACATATGCAATTTTGGTATATAAATGAGTACTAGTTTAAACCACAGCTTTTGATATTATTCCAAAACTGTATATAAAGGACGATCCTTAAGAAGACCAGCATTTTAGGCAGTATAGGGGATGATAAATCCAAATTTTTTAGAGACATAATAAAGATGAAAGAGCCTGACAAGAATACTGGATTTGATAAAGAAAAGAAAAGGCTATGTATTAACCGATGAGGCCTGTATAATACCACAAACTAGATGGCTTAAGCAGCGATTTATTGATTAGGATGCTAAAAGTCTGAGATCTAGGTGTTAGTGGGGCTGATTCCTTCTAGGGTTTCTCCCCTAGTTTCTGGTGCTTTTCTGGCAGTCCTTAGCGTTCCTTGGTGTGAAGAAGCATTGCCCTGATCTCTACCTTCATTTCCACGTGGCATTCTCCCTGTGTCCATGTGTATCCATGCTCTAATATTCCCTTTTCACAGGGACTCCGTTCGTATTAGGTTACAGACCCACACTAGCCCACCATGATTTCATCTTCACTAATCACACCTTCAACAGCTCTATTCCATATAAGGTCACATTCTGAGGCAGCCAAGTTTTAGACTTCAGCATACAAATTATACAGGGACACAGTTCATTCTATAACAAAATTCTAGCTCAGTGGTAGAGTGCATGCTTAGTATACACAGGATCCTGGGTTCAATCCCCAATATCTTCATTTAAACAAACAAACAAACAAATAATAAATAGATAGATAGATAGATAGATAGATAGATAGATAGATAGATAGATAGATAGATAGATAAATACCTCCCCATCAAAACAAAATTTAATAAATATGACCACAAGGAAAGTCATTTTTACTAACCAGTTTCAATTGGTAGTAGAGGCTGATGTTGAAAATTATTTACTTAGTTTAAAAGATAAACTAGAGACAATAAATTTAAACTCATTTAAAAAGGCACTTGGATTTGAAGTGAAGGTCAAATATAAAGACACAAATAGAAGAGGGAGTTTGATCTTGAATTAAATATGAGAAAAAAAATAGATGTTCAATTTTTTATTTAATTTGGCCTACCTGAAATTTCTTTTGAGAAAGTAAACTGTGGAGATAGATCTGGGCTGCCTGGATCTATTTCTGGAAGTAACATGGTCTAGCAGAACGAGTAAGAGATTTGGAGTCACAAGATTCACTGTGTGGTTCTGAATCTGAAATCTAAACTGTGCAACTTTGAACATGTTTACTGACCTCTCGGACTCACTTCTCTTCAATTGTAGATAATAGCATTCCTGCACCAGAATGTTATGAAAATTAAATATTATTATGTTGTCTAAATGCACTTTTTATCAAAATATTATATGTGTATACTATTTTTTATATTGTCAGCATCATTTTATTCTGTCTTATGTTCCCTCATATTAAAATTATTTGTGGTAGCTATAAAGCTTTTATAAACATTTAGAAAATGCAGAATTTGACTTCCTCTGATTGCCAGAGCATAGGAAGGATTGTTACAAACATAACCATATTTCCAAAATACTACATATTTTTGTCTTAAAATACGAAAGGAATGTATTACTATAAAAATGTGTTGTATTGTGGCAATGGCAGAAACAAATCTTAAGAAATCTTTATGAACATCACTCAAGACACAGAATGTGCAAACCAAATGGCAGCAAAAACAGAAACATTTTTGAATTTAATAAAATAGTACAATTGCATTCTGGTGCATGGACATCAACCCACAGGAAATATTAATAGCTATTTTACTCACACTTATAATTCAATAAAATGTAATTTTATATCCTTTTTAATATCAGAAAACACTAATAAGATGGATTGATTAATTAGATTTGAGTAATGACAATATGTCACAGAGAAAATGGGAAACCACGTTGTTTCAATCACAAAAGCCCTCATTGTTTGCTTCCCCAAGCTAAAAGCAGATAGTGGCCTTTAAAGATTGATATGAAAATTTTGAAATTGTGAATTTTCTCATGTTAAAGTGTTCTATTTTTTCTACACAGGGAATTAAAATGTGTTAAATTTGTATTCTATTTACCTGTAACATCAGGTTTTCTGACAGACTATAACACTGCACAATTTGTCCAAAAGTTTAATTGAATTAAACTAAATATCTAAGGAGATATATTATATATATCTATAATACTATTATATATATAATACTAAAAAGTAGCTTATTTTGGGGGGGTACACATTTTAAGAGGAGTAGTAATCTATCGTGTCATATTCCAGAGCATTCTGTGCCCACCATCCCCTCCAGCCATCCACAGGTAGTGTGATTGCCCTGATCACCTACTCCAATTACCCCACAAGCATGCTGCATGTAAGAAGCATGACCTCAGTGTTTCACATACTAAAAGGGAAATTTAAATCGTCTTAGTGCTGTGCTTAGACATTTACACTGAATCTGTCATTCTAGCCAGTGGCAGAATTCTCCAGTTGAGTATGCTACGGAGTTTCCTATTGAAACACTTATCTTCACCCAGCATCTTCATGATATGTATATGTTAGTGATCAAAATGCTCAAGTACACTTCTGCAAGAAAGTACATGTATTGAGGAACACATAAAAAAAGGAAGTACCCTCAAATAATTTGTCCTATTGATTGAGTATCTTTACACCTTGTCTCTTTCCCAAAACAAGTGGAAACATTTCTTCTTCTACTTTCCCTTTGAATGCAAATTACTAAGGATTTATCTCCTGGAAAATGGGAAGAATGTATTACTCACCTCTACAGTAAAGTGTATAGTATAATACACTATAGTATAATATAATATGTAGCATACATGTTGTAGCATGTATAACATAACATATTCTATATGTGGCATGTGTATGTGTGGTAAAGTTGTTCATGCTGGTTGTTGAAATACTTGTCATCTTCTCATTGTACTATGAGTGTCTGGGGTTCTGTAACACATCACAATTTTATCTATATTTTGTTCTCTTCTAAAGGAATTATCAGGACTAGCACAGATTTGATATGCATTAAGTCCGACCAACATTTACTCAATGAATAGCATCATCCAAATATATTTAAAATGAAATACAGCTACCTGTCCCATGCTCTAAGCACAAACTTAAAGGAACCAAAAATAATTATAACAATCACAAAACATCCTGAAGGCCTTCAGTGTCGAGGACTGAGCAGTGTCTAAAGTTTCTTTAGAACACACTTCAACTCTTTCACAATAGATCAATTTTGCTTTTGGCATCTGAGAAATAATTTCTCCTCTGAATGAGCAGCTGACTTACAGAGAGCAAGTGACGTTAGAGCAGAGGAAGGCAGGACACAAATGCCTACTCTTGATTCTGAAACTCACTTTTCTTTTCTGTGAGACAAGGGTTGAGAGTCATAAAACTACAGGTTTATAAGAGGATTTACACTGATTCTTTATTAAAGGAGATGTGGGCCAGACTGCCAGTTATCTATCATTCAATGTCCACTGCTCCTTTCCTGGGTAGAAATGATACTTGTACTTATCTGGGAACATTTCCCAGCATGACTTGTAGCTAGATTTAGTGACTAAATTGTAGTCAGTCACATATAAAAGTAAGTGTCACGTGTTCTTTGAGTACAATTTTAAAGGGTTTCAATGCCCTTCTTCATCCTTCTTCTTTTCAGCTGCCCCAGATACATATGCACTGGCTTGAGGACCAGCATATTGAAGGAACTTGAAAATGGAAGACCACCTCCACCCTACTGCCCTCTTCAACAGAAGAGCAATCGGGACTGGTTCCTGACATTGTGCCCTGTGGAGCTGTCATTACAGCTTAATCACTCCACTCACCAGAGAACTCGACATATCACATCACACGTCTTAAGACTATTTAGGATAATGGCACACATTCCAAGCCAACTTTATGATTTCCTTTTTGGTGATCTCCTCCTGTTGAAAAGTAAAATGTCCTCCCAAAGGTTGTTTTCTGACGTTGGTTATTTTAAGTGTCCCCTATCAGATTGCCATTCTCCCCTCTCTTTTCTCATGTTCTCCTCTGAATGGATATCCATCCCTTTGTCATCATTTTGTCTAGTTTTCTGATATCCTAACCATTCTCTTAATTTCCAGTTCCACCTCCTGTATACAAGGAACATTATTCTGGAAGACACTTCCCTGAAACCTGAGTTTCAACAGAAACTTGGGGGCAAGGGTTCTGCCCATACAGTGAGAACAAGCAATTATAACCTTAAGAGAGTATGGGAATTCTGATGTCACTACTCCGTGATTCTTTATTTTCAGTCAATAAATAACATGTACCTCTGATGATGGCTGTATGGTCAGGCATCTCAAGATGGCTTCTCTCTATACATCTCCTGCTTGACTGGTGCCTGCTTCACCTACACACAACTCATAAGACTGATCTTCCTTCATATTCACCCCAGGCCCCAGCTAATGACTGTTCTAGATTTAGATCAGAACTCACCACTATGCTTATCCAAGGGGTGGTGAGAGGCATGACCCTGTGCTGATTAGCCTCATAACCAATGAGCCAACCTGACATCAACTCCCCTATGACTGGTAACCTCTTCTTCCCCACCAGGAGCAAAGACTGCCATCATGTCCTGCCCTCCAGCTCCCACACATGGCAGGATGTTGCTCCAGGACTTTGCTTCAGATGTGTAAGATCACCCTAATCATTAAACTATTGATTATCTTTGTTGCTGACTCTGGGATCTTTCTCAGGTCTTGAAGCTGGGCAAGTACAGGGCTTGTAGACCTGCAGGGTGCAGTCCAGTGCTGACATAGCTAATTAATACCCTCACATAAAACACTTCGTTTATATAAACATAACGTAACTAGTAGCCAAATTGGGTTCAAAAGAATGGAAATACATGGAGATCAGAAGCAACCTTAGCTCTAGGGTCCTCAGAAAGCCCAGATTCAGTGGGAAATCATGGTACAGCACAAGGCTTGTGGGGAGAAATGAATAGCAGGCACAGCTTTGCCCATCTCTTATCTAATTCTCAATAGTTCCTTCTGTATTGGACCAACCTGGGATGTGTCTATGTCCATTCAAATACTATCCCTTTCTGAAACTCTTATGAAAATTTCAGTGCACATCATGTTAATTATGATGTTTCACTCATGATGCCACTTAAACTTATCATCATCTTGCATTGTTTCAAAATATTGAATGTATGTAATTACTCTAATTATTTATGTTGCCTTATTTTAGTTGTGATGGTTATATATTTTTTCAGGTTTATTTTCTTCTCTTGTAAAACTGTCTGCTCAAGCAAAGTAGATCTACCCAATGTTTCACAATGATACCCTGTACATTTTGCCTTCCCAAAATGTTACTTTAAATATTCTATTTGAAGAGTTTTCTCTCTCTTCTCACTCTGTGTGAATAGTGTTCATCCTTCAAAAACCAGTCAATGCCAGTGACTTCAAAAGGGTCATTCCTCTCACAAAAGTGTATCTGACCTTGTGAGTATGCTTTTTCTCAGAAAAAAAAATCATGAATTTGCATAATTTGTTTGGCAGTTTCTATATGCAGGTATATCTTATTTTATTGTGCTTCACTTAACTGTACTTTGCAGATACTGAGTTTTTTCTTTACAAATTGAAAGTTTGTGGCAACCTGGTCTCTGGCAAGTCTATCACTGCCATTTTTCCACATTGTATCTCTCTGTCACACTTTGGTAATTTTCCCAGTATTTCAAACTTTTTCATTATTATTATATTTGTTATGGTGACCTGTGATCTTTGATGTTACTATTGTAATTGTTTCAGAGTGCCATGAACCCCACTCACATGAGATGAAAACCAGATTCACAGATGCTGTGTGTGTTCTGACTGCTCCATTGACTTGACTGTTCCCCCATCTCTCTTTCTTTCCTTGGGCCTCACTATTCCCTGAGACACAATAATATTTAAATTAGATGAGTTGATAACCCTACAATGGCCTCTAAGTGTTCAAGTGAAAGAGGAATCAATCAATATTTTGCTATAAATTATTATTTATTGTTATTTTAAGAAATTGCCAGACATCTCGACTTTCAGCAACTGTTAGCCTGATCTGTCAGCATCGAGGCAAGACCCTTCACAAGTAAAAAAATTATGACTCACTGAAGGCTCAGATGATGGCTAACAGTTTTTAAAGTATTTTTAATTGAGGTATGTGTATTTTTTTTTAGATATAATAATATTGCAAGCTAAATAGACTACATTGTAGTATAACATAAATTTTATATGCACTTGGAAACCAAAAACATTATGTGGCTCATTTTACTGTGATATGTTCTTTATCGTAGTTGTCTGGAATTGAACATGCAATATCTTTGAGATATGCCTGTATACCTCTTTCTATCATGTATCTAATTATGTCCCTATGAATCTACTTTCATATCTACACATATATCACTTAGTTTGTAAATGCTAAGAAAGTTAATACAATTTGAGGTACCACTTCACACCTACCAGGATGGCTATCATTAAAAAAAAAAAAAAGACAGGCAATAACAGAAAAGAATGTGAAGAATTTGGAAAATTCATACATTGCTTGGAGTCGGGGGAGATGTAAAATGGTGAAGCCAATTTTTAAGGCAGCTAGTTCTTCAAAAATTTAAAGAAAGAATTATCATATGATCCAGCAACTCCACTGTCATGCCCAAGAAAATTTTAAAAATACATTCAAAAATTTGTACACAAATTTTCACAGCATCAGTATTCATGATAGCCCCAAAATGGAAACAAGCCAAAGTCTATCAACAAGTAATTGTGTAAATAAAATATGGTACATCCATAGAATACAATATTATTTGGCCATAAAAAGAATGTAGTTCTGATTATGCTAAGTGAAAGGAGTCATACACAAAAAGCCACATATTAGATACAATTTATATAAAATGTTTAGAATAAGTAGGATGATAGAGACAGAAAGTAGGTCAGTGAATGTAAGGGGCAATAACCAACTGATATATGGTTGAATAGAGGACTGACTAAATTATAAATAATAAGATAAAGGGCTACTTTGAAACAATCCAATCCAATTTTCCTCTTTTTGTTTATTATTTTTGTTGGCCATCTTTTTCTTTTTTAAATTTTTTAGTTTCTTTCTTTCTTTCTTTCTTTCTTTCTTTCTTTCTTTCTTTCTTTCTTTCTTTCTTTCTTTCTTTCTTTCGATCTTTCAATTGAAGTAAAGTCAGTTTACAAAGTTGTGTCAATTTCTGGTGCACAGCATAATGTTTCTGTCATATATGTATTCATACATATATTTGTTTTCATATTATTCTTCATTATAGGTTACTACAAAATACTGAACATACTTCCCTGTGCTATACAGAAGAAACTTGTTGCTTATATATTATATATATAATAGTACATATATCTACAAACTCCTAATTTATTCATTCCCACCTCCTTTCACCCTAGTAACCATAAGTTTTTTTCTATGTCTGTGAGTCTATTTCTGCTTTGTAAAGAAGTTCATTTGTGTCTTTATTTTTAATTTGTTTTAGATTCCACATATGAGTGATATCATATATAATTTTCTTTTTCTTTCTGGCTTACTTCACTTAGAATGATAACCTCCAGGTCCATCCATATTGCTGCAAATGACATTCTTTTATTCTTTTTATGGCTGAATAGCATTCCATTGTATAAATATTCCAGTTTCTTTATCCAGCCATCTGTCAATGGACACTTAGGCTGCTTCCATATCTTGGCTATTGTATATAGTGCTGCTATGAATATTGGGATGCATGTATCTTTTTGAATTAGAGTTATCTCCAGATATATGCCCAGGAGTGGGATTGCTGGATAATATTGTAAGTTTATTTTTAGTTTTTGTTAAGGAATCTCCATATTGTTTTCCATAATAGCTGTACCAAACTACATTCTCACCAGCAGTGTGTGAAGGCTCCCTTTTCTCCACACTCTCTCTTCCGTTTATCATTCATGGACTTTTTAATGATTGCTTTTGGTAGTGTGGCCATTTTAACAATATTAATGTCTCCAATCCAAGACCATGGTATATCTTTCTATTTCTTTGAGTTATCTTTAATTTCCTTAATTAATGTTTTGTAGTCCTCCTGATACAAATCATTCTCCTCCTTGGTCAGATTTATTCCTAAGAATTTTTTTTTAATTGGATGAGATTTTAAAAGAGATTGTTTCTTTATTTTCCTTTTCTGATATTTCATTGTTAGTGTGAAGAAATGCAACTGAATTGTCAATGTTAATCTTGTATCCTGCTATCTTGCCAAATTTTTTTTATCAGATTTATTAGTTTTGTGTGGAGCCTTTAAGGTTTTCTATATATAGTATCATGTAATCCACATTTAGTGACAATTTTAATTCTTCTCTTTGAATTTAGATTCATTTTATTTCTTTTTCTTGTCTGATTGCTGTGGCCAGGACTTCCACTACTCTGTTGAATAGAAGTGATGAGAATGGGCATCTTTGTCTTGTTCCAGATTTTAGACGGAAGGTTTTCACCTTTTCACTGTTGAGTATTATGCTGGCTGTGGGTTTGTTATAAATAGCTTTCATTATGTTGAGATATGTTCCTTCTATGCCCACTTAGGTAAGAATTTTTATCATAAATGAGTTTTGAATTTTATCAAATGCTTTGTCTGCATCTATTGAGATGATCATGTGATTTTTGTCCTTTCTTTTGTTGATGTGGTGTATCACATTGTTTGATTTGTGTATATTGAACCATCCCTGGGATGAATCCAAATTGATCAGTGTGTATGATCTTTTTTATGTGTTGTTGGAGTCTGTTTGCTAATATTTTGTGAGGGATTTTTGCATCTATGTTTATCAATGATATTGGCCTATAGTTTTCTTTTTTGGTAGTATATTTACCTGGTTTTGATATTGGGGTGGTGGTGACTTTGTAGAATGAGTTTGGTAGTATTTCCTCCTCTTCAATCTTTTGGAAGAGTTTGAGAAGGATCAATATGTGTTCTTCTCTGTATGTTTGGTAGAATTCCCCAGTGAAACCAAATGTAAATTTTCTTTGCATTCGTCATAGGATGTGTTAAAGCCTATATGACTACCATTCTAAAGGAAATAGATATACTAATGGGCTAACATAATTAAAAAACAGGGTAACCACAAATCAAAAGCAGGGTACACAGACCCACGGTTGATGCCAAACCCATCCCCAATGTGCACCAAATCTCCACTCATTTGTCTTAGAGGCACAGGTCCACAAATGCACCAGGAGAGCAAATCAACCACCTCTGCCTGGGACTAGAATGACAGTCTTGCCTGTGATGTTGCAGGGCCCCTGGGTAACAGTTCATGTTTCAGCCCCTCCTCTGCCCAGAAGACAAGCACCAGCAGTTTTACCCCTCCAGAGCAAGCTGAGAAGATGGCTGTGACTGAACCCCACCTCTCTTCTCACAAGAATGCTCATCAACATTGGTGCAGAGCAATACCCTGTGCACTAGTGGAGATGGCAGCTATGAAGGTTGCAATGCACCCCTCATCCCACATGCAATGGTGCTTTCTATGGAGGGACCCAGATTGATTTGCACTCTCTTCTAGCCACAGCCCGCACCACACTCCAGGCTCCTGAGGCTGCCTGTGTGCAGTCAACCCCAGTCCCCTCCCCAGGCTCATCCATGGAAGCCTGAGTTCCAGCAGCTCAGCCCAACCTGTCCCCACTGGCATGCATCTTAGGCTAGGGTTCACAGTGACTCTCACTGCTGGTTTCTCTTAGTTCTTTCTGCTAAGCTGCTGTTGCTGCCTCCTCTAAACCTCTGAAGCTCCTGTTCTGTCCCTGTGGATCTCTTTGCTGGAGAGGGAATTCCCAGGGTGAGGGCACTTTTCTTTCTATGCTGCTCTCTCCTTGTGAAGCATATCATGCACCAATTTCCTTTTTCTTTCTTTTTTTCCTCTACCTGGTTTTGTGGGGCTTTCCTTGTATTTCCAAATTAAGAGAAATTATGTCAAATTTCAGGAGTTATTCTGTGTGAATTGTTCTGTATTTGTATATAATTTTTGGTGTATTCATGGGACAGGGTGAGCTATGTGTCCTTCTACTCTGTAATCTTGGCAATCCCTTTTCTGGTCTTCAAACTGCCATACATTTTCTTAACAAATAACACCAACTGTAAGTGCATAGCAGTTATATGACTGTCCACTGCTGTGCTTCCCTAAAGAGTCATAAAGAATGTGAATGGATCTACACTTAAAAGTGCAAGTATTCAATCTTTGATCTCAATTTTTCAAAGGCATTCCTTGCAGTTGCAGTCAGTGCTTGGCTGTGTGGCTGAATTGCATGAATTCAGTCAGTGAGTTTATTGATGTTGAACAGCAGGAACTTGTAAATACAGACAGTTGAAATTGCCAGTTTACTGATGAACCCTTGCATGGGTAAGCAGTTGAAAGTCTCCTGCAGTCAGCCTTGCTGAGCAATCCCTGGTAAATTGGTAGAATTTCTTAACTTTTTTCTCCCAGTTTTCTGCCCTAAAGAAGTCAAATACAATTCCTTGGTTTGACCCATTTTAATTATTCACAAGAAGTACGATGCACAAAATTTTGCAAATGATGACTCAAGATTAATATCAAATAAAGAGAAACAAAATATGAGGTCTAGCTATGGCCAAAGGTGCTATTTTAAATACCAACATCTAAAATTTAATATGGAAATATCCTATCTTTTGTTTCTAAAGTTATTAAATGGAAATAATTCACCTTATCCCACAGGAAAACCACATAGCATTCAGATATGAAGACACGAATATATCTGAGTCCTTTTTAAGACTCAAATAAGCTGAATCATCTATAGAAGCAAGTACTGATATTGCCAAGTACTGCACTTCTTTTCATTAAAGGCTTTTTAAAATTTGCTCATGACAGGTAGCTGAAGTATATTTTAAGTTAGTGTGTTATTTTTTCTTTATACTTTGTTAGTAGAGATTTCATATCCTTTCACTCATATCAATTTTTATTTAACATGCAAAAGAATTGCAGGGAAATGAGCAAACTGCCTAAATGATGGTTATTTACTGAGATGGCCAAACTCCCTTAGCCAAGCACTTCCCTTTAGCATAGTTTAATTTAGTATAGTTTAATTTTGTACTGAGAAACAAAGCTGACCTTATGCTTGTGTTTTGGAATTTGCATTTACACAAGTTTAGAAAAACAGTATTATTCTATTTGTATTATATTATCACAACCTTTCAAAAGTGTATCACAAAAAAGTAACTATTTTTATTATTAAGAGATGTCCCAACAAGATGTCATAAAAAATGACATCTAGAACAGACTGTGAAATAAATGTTTTAAGGAACAATTAGGCCCTTTGTCCCATTCAGTTTCTTGCTGATTAATTTTAACTACCATTAATTGAATTTATCTTCAGCATGCTGAGTAAAAAAATCTTAAAATCAAATGTTTTGTATAGAAAATATGTTTTCTATTTCTCCTGTTACAATGGTGAAATAAAGAGACATTACATCCAAAGTTTTTGCTGGTGATTATCAGTTATAGGAAAGTACATAAATGATAAAAACAAATAGTAGTAAATATTTGTTTAATCAGTCTATGTTTAAGTAAATTGTGTTGTCCAGATTTAATAAAAAGTCAATAGTTTAAAATCCTGTTTCTTCCTTCATTATTTATGTGTTCACAGAAAGTTTATTTAATCTTCCTAAACCTTGATGTTTTCACCTTGGAAAAAAAAAAAAAAGCTAAACTAAATTCTGGGGATAACAGAACCAGTGCTGGAGAATTAAGGAAATAATTTATTTTAGGGCCTGACATGTAACAGTTTGACTACAAATCCTTCCTTCCTTCCCTCCTTTTTCTCTTTCACTCCCTCTCATCTTCCTCTCTCCCTCTCTTCCCTACTTTCTTCTTATTCTGTCCTGATTTTAATAATCAGATTTGCTAGCTAGCAGGACCATTTTACTACCTCTGTATATCTAGTCATCCACAATTATAGCCATCTTATTCTACATTATATTAGTGTGATAAACACACATATAGATTACTTTTATCAAATATGTAGCTTATTATAGTTTTGATTTTAATTTAATTAGCTATTTAATTCAGATTGTCCATCATTTCTTAGAAGTCACTGAGTATTCGTTCCAACACTTAAATGAGATATGTAACCAATGGAATTTTTTCAACTGAATTGTGAAATTGAATTTTAGCAGTGACATGCAATAGTTTTGTGGATATTTATTGATAGAAGTTTGTAAGATCTCTTCTGTAATGTATACAGTGTGTACATTTTTTCCACCTGTCAAAGAACTCCAGGCTTTGAAATGTGAGGTTCTAATGGATCATGTGTTAAACTGCATTGGTTGCTTGATCCTTATAAAAGCATGTTTAGTCATTGCTATTTTTGGTAGTGGTTTTACCAAAAGAATCTGACAAATTTAATTGTGATAGTTAACAAATAATTGATAGATTATGTGTTATCACATAACATAGAATGAATAATTGAATGCAAAAAATTCAGCATGACTACTTCTACTCTATTGAAGTGTTCATATTGACAACTACCTTCTCCTTACACTATAGTTGCATTTAGTTAAATGTCTTGAAAAACATAATTTGGAAAACTCAAGTTTCTTGGGTGCCAGAACCTTTAATGTGCAATTAATTTTCACAATTTATGATTCTAAGAGAGTTGCTCCAAGTCAAGATGAGGGAATCTGTTAATCAAAATTCACAGAAAGCTACAGAAAGGACTGCTTCCAGGTAGTTTTCTTTTTTCAAAGACACACAGGCATTGTGTGAACAAGACACTTCTGTTGTTTTTGTTTTTGAGTTAAGATTTTATTGCTGAATTCTGATCAAAATAATTTATACATTCTAAACTTGCACTGAATGAAGGGAAAATCTGCACAAGATGGATTGGTTAGATGGAACTTTGTATTCTCTTTTGAGAAGTGTGTGTCCCTATACTTTTGCATATAGATCAAGAACAATACTTCAAGGCATTCTCACCAACAGCAAGCAGATCTTCAATTTATAGTGTCTTGTCTTGCTTTTAATGTGTATTTAGAGTGTACCTTATTCTAATTGGGAAGTTGTAGTCTCAATTCTGTAAGTGGGACAGTGAAGCTGTTTATGTCTGAACTTGTTACATGTTGGTATTATTGTGTCTGTTGGGGACTGGGAAATAAGTAAGCTTAATAAATTGATTCAATTTTGAGTGTGTTTGAATTTAATGAAACTTAAATTGTACTGATTGATTCTCAACACTTTAATTACAGGTTAATTTCAGATCACTGAATTGTTTTACTTACATCAGGGCATCACAGATAGGATAGAATATGTTGTAATATTTTGGATACTGTTATTGTGGTTTTCACACTATTTAAAAGTTTTACCTCCATCTCCACCAAGGACAAAGGGACAAGAATACAGTTGTTTAGAAAATGATACATTTGTAGACCATTTGCTCTTTGCATAGAACTGCATGAGCATTGCTTATAAAAAGGAATTATGCTCCTCTTTTTAGTGTGCAGATTAAAGACAAGTCAGGAGAGAAAATGTTAATGCAGACAATGAGAGGGCAAAAGCAATATGATTTGTTAATTACTACAGGAATGTAAAATAAAGGTGGAAAGGTACATCAGTGAAGGTTAACCTAAATCTTGAATTGTGAAACAAGCTATAACCGTGTAATTAAGCTGAACTATTTACAATTGTTCAAATGCTTTGAATTTTTTAATCTCAAATCCTTTGCTCAGAATGTTCTTTCCTGTGTCCTATTAGCTTGTTATTTATTTTGAAGATTTTTCAGAATTGCTCCATATTATCCTTCTGTAACTCTCCTCTGAACTACCCTCAGTAGAATTAAATGTTTCCTCCATTGTGCTCCATTAGTAGCTAGTACATATCTTTATCATATAACTATTCAGATACATGTATATCTCTTAAGCTTGACCTTAATCCCCTAGAAGTCAAAGCTTTGTTCCATTTTTTCTGTATCTCCATTTCCTAGTGCATGCTCCAAGATTTTATTCCTCTACTCAAACCTTACTATTGAATCTATACTGGAAGTATCTTCTCTAGAAACTCTTTGGGGAACCTGTTTTTATGACTTGTAATTGCAGCCCAAGACACCTCTCATTGTACCTCTAACTTCAATCTGATCACCTCCTCTGAAGTTTGACCTATACTCAGCTTTCCACCTGACATCTCTGCTTTAGTGCCAGAAAAGGTGTCTCTAACACATTTTTCAAACTCATCTCACTCCTTCCATAAACTATGTCCCTTGTTTTGCTGCTTAAGCTCAGATTTTAGGGGTCATCCTTGATACTTCTGTATTCCTTAGTCCTCACATAAAAAATATCACCAATTCCTGATAATTTTATTTCCAAAATACACCTTCTTGATCTTCAGCATCATGGCCACCACCCAGCATCTTCTAATATCTTTCTTTCCTTTTATTCACTGAATTTCAGTTGCACTGGACTCTGGTGTACTGAAGACTGTGACTTTTACCCATCTCAGTACTTAAATGTGATGATATTCTATCAGAAAAACATGAATTTGAATTCTTGGGCATGGCTATTTCCTTCTCTTCACTCAGCTCTCATGTTGACTTACTTCTTTAAGGACAATACTGGGCTGCATATTCTATACAAGAATCTGCTACCCAGATTGTTTTCTTACAGAGCATTTGTCTCTTTCTTAGTACTTAAAATCTCATTATTTTGTATTCATGTCTGCCTTTATTATATAATATTCATTTCCCCATTCTAATTTAAAAACCACGAAGATAGTAATCATCTCACCATTATGTACCAAACATGTAGAACAAAGCCAAGCACATAAGAACACCATAAATATTTGTTAAAAAGATGAATGTATAGATTGAGAAAGAATCAAGAGAAACACCATAATCAGAAGGATTGAGTATGCTATAATGCAAGCTTCGTGGAGGCAAACATATTTTGTTTCAATCATTATATCCCTTTGTCTAAGGATATTCTGATGTGTTATATGTATTCAATATTTGTTGAATAAATGTAAGAATTTAGAAAGTAATGCTTAAAGCAGTTTTGAATGACAACATCAATGTCAGGATATAGATTCAAGAAAAATAAAATTAAATTCTTCCACATATATGAGACACTTCAGTTTTTACAAAATTTCTGCTAACTATATTCACTGCCTTATCAATCAGTAAATAAAAGGGTTAACAGCAGTTTTTTGGGTCACTGTATAAGATAATGTAATCAAGATAATGAAGAAGCAGAAATAACTTAAAATCAAGGAACACAGTAATAAACGGACTAATTATCAAAATGACATTCATGGAGAAGAAAAAATAACAAAAAGCACTCATTTTAAATTTTGATCTGTAAGTAACAAAGGCAAAAACAAGAATTTCAAAAAAATTAAGTATACTTTTAATGGTATAAAAATTCTATAAAAATTGGTTTTCTGTCACTTCATACAATAGTTATCCAACTGCAAAAGTGTACAATAACAGATTTCACATTTATTTCTTCTTAAAGTCAATGCATTAGGCTAATTTCTCCTATCCCATTTCTTTTTCTTTTCACTCTCTCCAGGAGACAATGGAAAAGACTTCTAAATAACTACAGCATTTGGCCAGTTCACAATGGAGGAAATAATGAACAGCGTAAGGAGCTAAAAATCATCTACAGTTTGAGTTTTAACTTTCAGATGATAAACAACCTTCAACCTATTTTAGATTCTATTTTAGAAAGAATGAGAGGAGTAAATATGATATAACTAAATGTCCATCCAAATAAATTTCAGAAATACATGTAAATAGATTTTTAAAAAGTTAACATAAAAGCATAATTTAAATTACAACTTAAAAAAGGCTTAAATTTAATCCTAATTAAGCTGCACATATCTTTGTATAATGTTCAGTGTGAGGATCTCATTAAATAAGTGTTTTCTTTTAAGTCTTCTCAAAAAATAAGGGCATTATATTGCTTTTCATATGCTTAATGATATTTGTTTTGTAGTGTACTCTGATAGACACTAAAAAAATTCCTTTTATGGGCCCCAAGATCCCTGACATCACAAGGAAATGATTCATTTACAACTTGGGTAACAGGTGAGTTTTTTCAGCAGTGATTTGGGGCTATTGTTAATAACAAGGTACATGAAAGCTTCTTTATAAAACTAAAATTGTATAATAATAATAAATAATACCATTTAGTAAATGGTAAATGTATTATGTAAATTGTTTCATGGAATCCCACACTGGGGACCTGGGCCTATTGTTTCCCTTTGAATAACAGATTCTTCCCTAAATCATTTGAAATCTGTTCCCTGTAAATTTTAAATAGGATAACATTATTTTGCTATAATAGAGTAGTTTAAATTTAAGCACAACCATTCTATTTCAATTATAGTAGTGTCATTGGGATTTAATTACACAATTTGAAAGACTGAGAGCAAAAATTACCTGCGTGCTCCTGATCTGGGAAGGAAGGCCTGGCTCCTCCAGACCAGGGTTTCTGGACTTTGGCATTATTGCCATTTTGGACAGGATTGTGCTTTTGTGTGTGTCTGTGGTGGGGGGGAGTGAGGAGGGATGCTGACTTGTACATTTTATGACATTTAGCAGCATCTTAGATGAGATTGCAATAGCAATGCACTCCTAGAATGACAATCAAAAATCTTTGCAGATCTTGCCAAATGTCCCAGGGAAGAATTACTCCACGTGGAGACCTACTGCTTAAGAAAAGAAATAAATACATAAAAAACTCTGAGCAACACACCTAGCCACTTAAAAGCATAATCCTTCAGCCTCTCTTCCTTGGAAACCTGGTGGAATCAGTGCTGCAGCTGTCACCCATTCTCTACGAAAATCACTGCCTTTGTCTGAAGTAGTAAAGCTGAGATACTGCACTCAAGAACTCACTACCAAGCAGTGAGCAATCTCCTCTCTACAAACATCATGGACTCAACTCAGGAGCCCTTTATCCTTTACCCTCTTCCTCCACCCTCTAAGGTAGATGGAGGTAGTAACCAGATGTGCTTTATTCAATCTATGGTTTCTGCCAATAGCCACATTAGAGAAATGAAGCTGCTCTTGTTGGTTCAAAAACGGACCCCATACATAGAGTGCAAAGAGAGACTGAAGAAAGAGGCAAACCACTCCAGACTGGTATGTGGCAGGTTTAATAAGCATGGGAAGTTACATATGAGGTTTGTCTTGGGTGGCTGTGAGACAAATAGACTTCTGAACCTGCTCACCAGAATCTTAAAAGTTTATTTGCAGGCCTTTACTGGATTCAGTCACATGTACTTTCCAGATGGTCTCCATCATACATTGCTCTCTCAAGGCTGTGTCCTTGAAAACAGCTCCAGCTGTGGGAAAGGTGGTCAGAAGGTACATGGAAAGGGCAGTGGAGGGGTTGAGGAGCTCTGATTGGTGGGTCCAGCTCATGAGTCAGCTGAAGTCACATCCTCTCATTGATGACCTCCAATAGCTCTTTGTTTCATTTTTGAAGCTCAAAGATCAATCTTTACCTAAGCCTTTATTAAGGACCTGTATGTGTTAATAAGCCAGGCCTGTTGACATTTTATATCTATTTAAAAGACCATGGTGATGTGTCCTTCCATGGACTGTGATCACATGTAACCATAGGTCCACAGTTTCTGCTCTGGAGAAAATGATAAATAGGAACAGTGCAGAATCCCACCTTTAGATGAGCAGCTACCTTCAGATGTGGCTGACAGAGGACAAGGTCAATAAGCAGGCTAGTCCACTCTCATCCATCCTCTCTAAGAAAGAAGCAACCGCAGCTCAGGGTCTCTAGAATTTCTAGACAGGTGAAGAAAGCCACATTCTGGCAGGGGGCATGAATAGTGAACTTAATATCTAGATATCACTTGATATTTAATTTGTCAGGGAAAATTTATTGAAATAATTTTGTCCAATTCCTGTTGGTCAGTGTTGTATCAGTTATTTTGTGTTGAATGAAAGAAACACCTGGAAACTTAACAACTTAAAAAGATAACCATTACTTCTGTCAGGTTCTCTGGGTCAAAGCAAGTCATAGACAAGCCCAGATTCACAGAACTGAGATGCAGATTCCATCTCTTGAATAGTAGGTGCTATAAAATATGTTAGTCATTTGTTTTGTAATTTTTCTTAGATGTTCTGAATTTCATTAATTTTGCAGTTAAAACAATTAAATGAGGTGTTTTTCAAAGTAAGAAAATATCCTTAATTTTGGCAGGAGCTATGAAATTTATAATATAGATTTGCACAATGTTTATAAATGATTCTATTTGAAGAGCAGGCATAGACAATTGTATTTTATAAAGTGCCAAGCCCAGGAAAAATGTACTGCTTCTAGGAAAATTGACTGCAAGCCTTTTTTCTACTTATTTCTTTTTCTTCCTTTGTTCTTTCCACTCAAATTCTTGATACTTGGATGTCTTCACGTGGTAGAACAGAAGTAGTATTTTTTTAAATAACATTGAATAAATATTTTACTATATCCTCTTACACAGTTTCCTGTAATATTAATCTATAGGTTTATTTACTTTTCGGGGAAATCATGATTCCATTAATGTGCCCAGGATCTTTTAAAGAGTGTTTTTGTTTCATATTCAGATAACAGATGCTCTGAGGCTATGTAAACTACATAACTTTCTCTCTGCCATGACAACAATTATAAGCACTTTGCTTCTGGCTTATTTCCATAGCTTTTAATATATAAAAATTCCAAATTATATCATTTTATATTTGGTGTCTGTGTATTTGCAAACATACTATTCACATGGAGATTTTGCTTATAAGCTTAAAAATGACAAAAATATTTGTATAAAATTATAGATTTAGGAGTCATATAAAGTTTGCTATTCTATGATCATATATATATTACATATTTTTCTCTTAAAAAGATAAGATACATTCACAAATATACTATAAGACTGTAGATCTAAGAATAAAGGCTTATGCCACAGAGAAAGCACAGTACAAAAAAGGACATGAAGAAGGGACATAAGAAAGTTTGAAGCCATTAAGTAAGAAAGGACAATAGAAAAGAGGATGAGGAGGAGAATGATATAGAGTAGTTTAAAAAAATTACAAAAAAGCAATGTATATGTTTTCTTTCCTCTTTTTCATAATTTTATGTGCTTTTACTGTTTTCAGAGTAAGCCACACAGTAAAAGAAACCCACATTCTACTGCTGAATACTCAAGCATGCTTTGAAAGAAGCCATGGTTTAAACTGTGTGGGAGAGCAGAATAATTCGGTGGACCTGAGCTCAGATTTAGTCCTACCCCGACATTTGCCATCTGAAATGAGCTGGGGAAGCCTCCCTGAAACTCATTTTCTTCAACAGGAAATTGAACATGATAATAGTTCCCTGTTAGTGTCAATGTAAATTTTGAATTTTTTTTTAACACAATCTTTTTTTGAGGTGAGTGGGGGCCAAGGTAATTTGGTCTGTTTGTTTGTTTGTATAATGGAGGTCCGGGATTGAACGTAGGACCTCGTGCATGCTAGGCATGCACTCTACCACTGAACTCTAACCTCCTCCTCAAATCTGAATTCTTGAAAAATTAAAATATGTGCAGAACAGTGTAATAGTCCAATAAATGGTAGATATTTTACAAATATACACCAACATATTCTGTTTCTGTTATACAATTTTTATATTTGTAGAAAATAAAATATATGCAGATACTTGAGAAGTCAACCTCTCAACTTTTGCTCAACCTTTAAGCAAACACATCTAGACTGTTTAAAATTTTAGGGATGTCAAAAAATTTCAGTTGCATCTTGCTGATATTTATGTTTTTTGACAAAATCAAGGGTTTAAAAAATGTTAGTGTAAAGTTGATTCACCAATACTTAAATACTTAAAAAGTGCTTTTTTCCTCTTGTTTATCTGGACTGGAACTCAAAGCTTTCACAATTCAGTTCTCACATTGATTCCTTTGGACATCTTTCAGTACATGGTGTCCTATCTCTGTGTCTAGACAACTTTTTCATAAGACAAAATATGTTGCAGTAGTGTGTGTGTGTGTGTGTGTGTGTGTGTGTGTGTGTAAATTTTTTAAGAAATTATCTAATAGATAATATCACTGCCTTAGAGAAAATGCTCCACTGAAGATCAATTGAAATTAGAAGAATACCTAAGACTTTTTCATGGCCAAATTGAGCCCATATTATTCCTTCACATCCACCCCATAAAACTTGTCATGGTTTTCTTCAATCCCACTAACATTTTCTCATCTTTTTCTCTCTTTCTCTCTCTCTCTCCCTCTTCCTTCCTTCCCTTTCTTCTTCAATTCTTTGGAAACCTCAAGCCACTATCCTCCTTGGAAATTAAGCCTGACATTCTCTTCTCCCAATATCCTGTTGCGGCTGAGTGTCCATTTGTCACACCCCAGCTTGAAATGTAACTCCCTAAGAGAAGACATTCAGAACACTAGCTCTAAAATAGCCATGAAAACATCCTCACTCTATACCTCTGCCCCCTTATTTCTTCTTTACATTTTTATTTTTTGCATTCTGAAATTACTTTACTTATTTTTTTTCATTTACAGTGTCTCTCTCCCAGTTAGAATGTAAGTTCTTGGAATGCAAAAATTCCACAGCCCTTTAGTATAGAGAAAATATGTGATGAATACATAGTATATATATTTGAATGACTAACCTTTTGAATCAATAGATGTATGAATATATTAATAAGGGCTGGAGAGGGGACAGGGAGACACACTTTGACTTACTCCATTCATAATTATTTCCTAAAGAATGGGTGAGTGGTTTATCTCCTGGAACACATGTAAGTCAGTGTTACACTCCTATGTGTGCGTGGGGAGGAAGTTTATTATGACATCACTGAGTGGCTCACTTGAATCTCCTTTTATCCTGAAAATGTTTAGATATATCTGCTGTGCTACACACAGAAAAAGTGATAGAGAAAGCTGGCCACCACTTGGTTTATTCCCTTCCAAGTCCATTATAGTTTTCAATTTAAATATGAGAGATAATCAATACACTGGGTGCATTCCAGATGTGTTTTTAAGACAGTAAACTGTAAATGTGATATGACCTGAGGTTGAAAAAAGAAAACTGTGTGCAGAGGCATCAGTGAATTTCAGTGCCATCACTGAGCAGAAGTAGCAAGAAGGATTTTGAAAGCAGGGAATGCAGCTTGTTCCTAGGGGCATTCTAAGTTTTAGGCAGTTTCTGCTTTTTTTCTCTTCCAACAATATTAAATGATCTTACCAATGTTATTCATCTTTCTTACAGTAATTTTATTTTACATATTTACCATGGCTGATTCTACTAGAACCTGAGTTAACCTATCACAAGAAAATCATTCTGAACAGAGACACAGTAAATTATCACAATGTATGTGTTAAAGAAGTTTATAAAAAAACTATCTTACTCAGGAAACAACTTAAAGGAAAATTGGATTAATTCTCTTCAGGAAGCAAAAAGTGTTTGTTTATTTAGTTATCTGCTTAGACATCAGGCATATAATGAAATTATAGATATATATGCACATATATGTATATAAAGTCCTGCTCTTCTTTTCTTCAAAATTCCTAGACTTTCTATGAAGTCTTTTCTATATATTTTAGCTTCATTACATTCACCCTTTTATTCATTTATCTATAAATAAAGTTGTATTATAAAATTACCAAATGCCAGGCACTAATCTATAGTAGTGAATTCACAGGTCCCTAGCCTCACAGAGTTTACACTATATTGGAAATTATTAGCTGGCGTTTAAGAGCACTATTGATACTCCAGCAGTCTTAGTTCTTTGGTGGGCATTATGTTAATATCATTTCTCATTCAAAGGACAAGGAGATGAAGTCTCAGAGCATGCAAATCACTTCTTCAAGATCATCAAGCTAGTAAGCATTAAATATGAGATTTAACCCCATCCAGTTTGCCCATGCCCACGAGTCCAGCTGCCATGCTAATTCAACTTTTTAACACATATTCTTCTAATACGTATTATCTATGCTACTCACATGTTTCCTTGCGTTTTTAAGTAAATTTAATATTTTAATGGTGAAAATAGAAAACAACACAGAAATTTGGAAAATGGAGAAAATATTCATATTGACACCATGTTATAACTATTATTCTCTAAATATTCTCATGTTTCAATCTGTTAACACTTGGAATCATAGTTCATGAGCAATTTCACCTCCTGTCTTTTCCATTTTATTATAATGTTTCTATTATGTTACATGCAATTCACATACATTTTATTATAATGTTTCCACAATGCTACACAGAGTTCATAATCATTATTTTTAGAGGCCACTTAAATGTATATTGAGTTGATATAGCATAATATAATTAATACTCTCATTGGTAGCTATTTTACTTCACTGGAGAGAAGAACCCCATGATTTTATCACATAAAAAAGGTCTTTAGAATTTCAATTCAAGTTTAATTGAACATGTGCAATTGTTTGACAACTTTATGATAGGTAGCCTTCCAGGTACTGATATGTCTCCAAAAATGCACTTCAACAAATATTTCTTGTAGCCTAACATTCACCACTCACTGTGATAGGTCTTAAGGATGTTTAATTGGTGGGAAACAGTCTCTAAACTGAAGAAGCTTCTAAATCAGTCACAGGTGACAGAAATCCAAAACAGTATTAGCTAGAACATATAAAAATGCAGCAAGTCTAGTAATGTGGTGTTGATGAAAATGGATGTGATAGAAAGGGCTTTGGAAAAGGTAATATTTACACAGAAATCTGAAACGGTGTTAGAAATTGGTTGCTTAGGTTGAGACTGCTCAGGCTGTTATAACAAGATACCACAGACTGGGTGGATTAAACAACAGGAACACTTATTTCCATACCATTCTGGAGGCTGGCAGTCTGATATATAGTTGCCAACAGGTTGGTCTCTGGGAGACCTCTCTTTCTGCCTTGTAGATGATGATCTGCTCTCTGTGTCTTCATATGTCCCCTTTTTTGTATGTACATGGAGAGAGAACCTGTATCTTTTCCTCTTTTGATAAAGACAGAAGTCCTGTGGGATTAGGGTCCTACCCTAATGACTTAATTTAACTAATTACCTCATAAGTGTCCTATGTATGGCCACAATCACATTGGGGGTTAGGACATCATATGACATCATATGAATTTTAGAAAGACACAATTCAGTCCACAACAGATAAGCAGAAGGGTGGAGATGAGAAATGAGTTAAATCCTGAGGAAGGGAAGGGATAGATGGATAGATAGGTAGGTAAAGTTCATCAATAATACATTTAGAAAATTGTTTTAAAAACATGATGGGGAGAGAAGAAACTAGTAAAATAACTTCATGCTATCTTAGAGGAGATTAAATTGAAATTTCCAGCAAAATTAACAATCACAGTTTGAACAGGTCGCTTAAAACAAGACAGGAAATCAATTATTTAATAGCATTTTTAGTTTATAGATTTGCTTCTAGTTAGGGTCAAGTGTGAATAATTAACTTACTTGATTACAAAATCATTCTGAATAATCTGCTTATAATTTTAAAGATAATATGAAAACTATAATCATAAAATGTGAGAGAAGAAAATATATAGAGAGATGAAAGAAGGTTGTTAACAAGAAATATGTACCTCCAACAGAGGTCTCTAAAGAAACTAAACTAAAACTTTGTCAGGGCAGGAGACAGGAATAAGATTATAGACTCAGATTCTTCTTTTGACCAATATTTGGACAAACTTGATCAGATTGATAAAGATGAAAAGATGACACCTGCCTTAAACTTATTATCTAATAATGATGTTCAAATGTTTTCAAAGGCTGTCTGTATTTCAATATATTAAATCTCTTTCTGTATTATGAGAGTTAGAGTTCAAAAAATCTTCCTTTGTGGACTCACAATATATGTTAATATGACAGCTAAATTTTTTACATATTTTTAGAAAATGAAAGTGATTTATTAAATATAATTTTAATAATTTGATTTATAAAAGAGCTGGAGGTGGCAACCCACAATAAATTAATCTATTGTGAATTATGAAAATATTAATCAGCTTGATGTAAATATCTGTGTTTCACAGAAATGGCCTGGAATTATTTATCAGTGTCATTTCTCCTTTCTGCCTCACCTAACTCCACTTAATGACTGGGACTCGCATGTCTTTGTCATTACATAGGGAATAGAATATGTGCCAAAACATACAGCTCAGGGTTTAAAAGTTAAATTGCATGAATATTTATGAATACACTGTCTAGTATACAAAAATTCTAAAATACCTCAATGATTGAGATTTAGCATTCAACTTGACAGAGTGAGAAAATGTTCGCTTTAAATTTAAAACAAAATAACTACCATTTCTTAATCTGTTAGACTGTACTAACAGCTTTACCTTCCCTATTTAATTTAACTGTTCAAAACAATTTTATTTAAAAAATACTGAAGAATGCATGGGAATGCAAATTGATGGTAAGTTATAAAGCCAGAATTTGAAATCAAGTATATCTGATTCAAGATGCCATACTCATTTTTCTCATCTGCAAAATTGAAAAAATATATACCATGTCCTCCTTAACTCACATTATATTGAGGTTCAAATGTAAGAGTGAGAATATTGTAAATTGTGACATCAAAATAGTTGTACAATTATTTATTCAGCTATGGGTGATGGTTGCTAGTACAAGCTAATAACAACATAAAACTCATATATATGTGGATAGTTGAGTTAGAATGAAGTTCTTCATTGGATTAACAGGAATTACTGAAAACTTGTTTTGTGGTTGTTAAGTTCATCAAATCATTGAAGAAGAAATGTTTGAAAAGTCCTTTAAATCACATAAAGAAGGTAGATGTTTGATCCAATTCCAAATCAATATCCCTTCCTCCTTTAAAAACATATGTCTAATTTCCAGCTCACTGTACAAATTTTTTCCAAATCTTTCAAACCTCAATGGCATTCTTCTCTGGTGTTTCTATATGAAAAGCTTCCTGGATGTCTGTTTTATATTGTTCTAGTACTTATCCAAATATTCATTTTTAATTAACATTTCCTATCTCTATTTCCTAAGGCTGTTATGTAACTGTGTCTATGATACCAGAGAGATCACGGACTTTGCTTCTGTAAGTCACAAAACCCTTCAATTAATTGTCCTGCAATTAGCAATGCACAATGAAGAAGTAAGTTCTTAATATTTGCTTGTGGTTGACAAGTATTATGACAATGCAATTTTCTGAAAAGGTTACCAGCTCACTGGGAGTGTTTAACAACCTGGGGCCTGACATAATAGACCATATTGCATTCATATCTAACATCATGAGGCCCACTATAATATAAATGATGAAACTAAGCAAATAGCTAAACTGGTAGAGACTTTATGCATGGATTAATGTCTTTGAAAAATGTTTATTAGTGTATTTGTGCCTCCAGTATGTCTGAAAAATGTAGGTAATAATCTACCTTCTGGAACAGCACTGAATATATATATGTATATGTGTGTATATAAATATATATATGTATATGTGTATATATATGTATGTGTATATATAAATATGTGTATATGAATACATTTATTTAATTTCACATCCACACACCCACAAGCAAACATACAAAATATCCATTATATATATTTGTAAACTTATATAGAGGACTTCCTTTTTTATGTGTGAACTATGCACTTGGTATCTTATTTTTAAAACACATTATGCGTATAAAAAAGACTGCATTACACATATCCATATGTAGGAGCCTAAGCGATTGTTGATCTTTTTTTTAAATAGGACTATTACTCCATGATCTCTTATTTCTAAATCCAGAACTCTCTTCCCTACTGTCCTATGAAGGGGAAAGTGGCATGTGTGTTGAAGAGCAGAAGTAGATGAGAGGCCTTTGTAAATCAAAGAATGAAAACTCATCATTTTGTCCTTAGATATGTGACATACAATTTAACCACATTCATCAAAGGAAAAACATTCAGGAAAAACTTTAAGTCCCATAGTTCCATTTGTTAAAGGTGATATAAGTTGATCTTTTTTATTGCTTTATGCTTTTTTTTTTTTGAAAAATGAATTTTCCTCATTGAAGAAGTTTGCCCTGCCTTGGAAAACAACTTGCCATGAAACAAGTTCACAAGATATTTACAAGCTTGATGCATTAAAGGGAAGAATTTTTGTATACAAGTCTTTGCAAATTTTCTTGGATGAAATGCAAGAAGGGTTTGATTTGTATGAGATTCTACTTGATGGCAAACAGGGCAGAGCTATCACATGGTTCCCAGGAGGCTTACACCCAACAGCATGAAAACTTGGGATTCTGCCTGTATTACCTTATGTGATGACTGCAGAGCTCAATCGCATTTAAGATTTAATATCATTGGCAATATGCCTCCAGCAGCCACTGAATAATATGGAGTAAAAATGTCTTAATCTCCAAAAGATTGCTGCCTTGTGAAGTAAATTACTCTAGTTACATTAACAAGTTAACTAGGTACAAGGTGAGAATATAAAATCTTAGAACTAAACTCTGGTTCATATATATTCAAAAGTTAGCAGGATAAAAGCAATGTATAGACTAAGAAGAAGCAGGGAGAAATTTGTGATGTTTGGACACCAAAGATGTCTGAAATTTATGAGAAAGAAGTATCAACCTAGTGTAAAAAGCTGGGTCTCCTTTGGCTCTAATACTAAGTTTGTCATTTCTAAGTAGTGTGATCTTGGACAAGTAACTTAAATTCTTAATATCTGTTTTCTTGATTGTAAAATTGGTTTAATAATGAAACCTAGCTCATGGAATTATCGGGGAGGCTTTAAAGGATAAAATACATTAAATTATTAGAACATCTAGACTTTTATACTATAGTTTTATGTTATTATCATTATCAAAGTCATTAAAATTAGGAATTAAAAGTGATCATTTTCTTTACTTTTCTATATGTAACTTCTATTGTTACCACAATTTTTTATTTCTTAATGCCTACATTCAGTTCAAGCTCTAAAGAGAAAAGACTGAATTTTTTCTATTATTTTAAAGGGTTAGTAACACATTCTTTAGAATGGAACAAAGTCTCTTATTCTTTATCCTAAAATGACCCACTAAAATAGTAACCTGTAAGTTACAGAGAATTTGGTAAATCTAAAAACTCACCTTGCTATTTATTTTAACATTAAATTAAGATGAATGCAAAGATTCTTTAATCTGGAAATAAAGATGAGAGATGCATCAGTACATATTTGGTGATTGAAGCCAAAAAATTAGTAATTTTGGACATTAGGAAATTTAAATCCTAGGACATTATTTAAGAATGTACAACTGCTAGACTGGCACCAAAACACAAACACTGGAGTGGAGGCTACCAATTGTAAAGCTAGTATTCATAAACACTAAGGACTTCTCTCAAAATACTTTGATATTTTTCCCCCAAAGTGTGACCAAGGATAGAGAATTTATCGAGACTTAATTGTGATAAGTATAAGGATTATGTGTTTGTCTGAAATCCATCAATGAAACATAATGAAATAGTCTATAACCACGGATTTAATATTTCCCCTGATATTTGATTGTGAATATGGGGGGTGGAGAATAAAGTTTAATAAAATTTCAATCACATAGATGCAATAGCATTCAATCTCAATATCCCAAACAAGTGGTTCAAAACAGAATGTCATATATCAAGTCACTAATATGCTCATCCAGGACAATGACATTAGCATTTGTCATCTTGTCACTCGTAAAAACCCTGAAGACTTCAAGAGGCAGAAATATCCATTTTCCTACCCCCAAAGGCCAGTCTCAGATAGGTTGATGTAAATTCTCATGTATTTAGAATCAATTGGAGACTTTTCAATAAAACTAAAATTATATAGCAGTTTTAAAAAGAATTTTACTCTAGAGGAAACACAGCAGTAATGAGAGAGAGAGAAAAAATAAAAAAAAAAAACCCTTGCATTTACTTGGCATTAGTTTTGGCTATTTAGATTCTGCTTTCAAAGGATGTCCATGATAATTATTTTTCTTTATTTTCCTTCGGATTGGCCCTTCATTTGACAATGACTGTGTAAGCTCTATGTTTTGAATATGCGGCTGATTGACAACAGCAAAAGAGGAAGAAATGGTCACTTAACTTGAAACTCCACAGGAAAACAGGACACTCATATAAAGATGATTTTAAGAGCTGAATATATGTTATTCTGTTGAAAATCATTGTACTGAGAGAATTTTAATAATAATATTGTAATTAATGTGTGATGAGAAGGAAGTCTGCATTTATGGTACTTGTACAATATTCACTTTGATTTCATGTCTTTTAAAAATATATTTTCTACAGTAACATATCTGGTTCATTGACAGTCATTTATACTACTCATTAGATGATAATACATGAATGAAATTGTAGTTAAATGCATAAACTATCACTACAGGAGGCAAAGATTCTAAAACAAATGCATTAAAGCTGTCTGCCATTCTGCCTGATGCTCCAGTTGATCGCTGATATTTAGGTTGCCATGACAACATGAAATGTTTGTACTACTTAGCATTTAAGAATTTATTTTAATTTTTATCCTTATTTGATTTTTTAATATATTAAATGATAATTTCTCACATATTTCTGTTATATATCAAAATAATAAAACATTTGAGCACCTTAAACTGTTCTAATGTTATTATAAATATTATTGTAATAAATTATATAGTTACTGTTTATGAAGTTACAATAAATTATATAATTAATAAAAATATATAGGTATATAGTTTTCTGACAAATTATTAAAATACTATAATAAAGGACACAAAAAATTATGGCAAATGTTTTGCCCTTATGGAATACTTCTTTATTCCTATTAATACAAATAATTCTAAGAATTAACAGCAGCCCTGATATTTAATAATTTAGTCCATACACACACATGCAGACACACATACACTGACACTAACACACAAAAATCATATACTGGCCAATGTTAAGGGCACCTTCTTAAGAAGAATGTGTCATATCTAACACTTGTTTTGTTGTTTTGGTGGTTGAAACTCTCCCAGTAGGGACTTTGCTTTATTGGTAACCCTCTCTTCCCAAAATGCCATCACAAGGAAATGACTGATTCAACTGTGGCTAAAGAGTTTATGAGTGATTTGTTCACAACTTATTTCTATTTTTCATTTTGTGAAGATCAATGGAAGTCAGCAGTTATGATACTTACAAATCTAAAAAGCATTAAGTGCACCACCACATAGTAGGTCCAGGAATGTTCCCATGTGTGTTTATCAGCTTTACTTATACAAAAGCCTACAGCAAAACTCCAAAGAAGGACTCCATCTTTTCACTTCCTGCTCCTGGGAAGGCGGTGGGGATATTCAGCCTGAGGGGCCAATCATATTAAAATAAAAGGTAAAGAAATGGAGCACAACCTTATACAAGGCCAAAAATAATATAGACCTTGTTTAGAACTATTACCTATTAAAGGACGTGTGAAAAGCAAGAACAACTACAGAAAACAAACACCCTTTGATCCCAAAAGCCTGTCTTTCCTTCCCACTTCTCTGTTAAAAACCACAAATAAACTTAATAAGGTTATCAGTGTTTTCAGATGACACCTTAAACTCAGGAATGACCAATATTCAGCCCAATTGGCTTAGTTTGTCAGGGATTGTCTTCAAAGAGAACATAAGAGAAAATACTTGGTGTTTCAGGGAACATTATTTCTTCCTGATGAAAAGAGAGTAGTAAGAAAGGTCTCCTCTACACACTCCTTCCTTGCTGCTTTCAGATGTTGTTAACAGAGGATGTGATACTGAAACCTCAGCACCATCTGATGAATGGGGGAGTAGCCCGAATACTCAGCAGAATGCTTGAAAAGGATTTCATCATTCCATCACTGGAACACCGTTTTTGATATTCTCTTTTTCTAGAATTTCTATTAAAGGAAAACACACAAGTGCCTACAGTAGAAGCCAAAATTATTCAGATTTTCTGCAACTTGAAGACAACACATCCTCACTGAATCAGATGGCCACTTGGAAATCAGATTCAGGATTACACATATTTGTTGATTTTCTCCATTCTCTTATTCCACTAGGAAGCAGTTTTGGTTAATTTGTGAAAGCAGAAAGAATTTGAAGCCATAGGAAATATATAAATTATGATGGCTATAGAATCTGCTTGCCCTCAATTTGTTCACTTGTAATTTTATCTGGTACCCTTCTTTTCTCTATTTCACTTACTTTTACTGCTTCATTTTCATGTGCTTTATCCTATCAATTGACATCAATTCATATTACCATATTTGGTTGGGCAAGATAAGAAATTATTACCCATGCTAATCCAAATAGCATAACATTCAACTATCAGTGAGTACACATGTATAGCATATAATTTTGTGCCTTATTTTTATCTTTGCAATTATGCTCTGTTTACCATGATATCCAATTGAGGACAGAGAGAGGGCAAAGATAGAAAACATTCAGGAAAAAGTCAGAGCATAACACAAAAATGCAACAAATTAGAAAGCTAGAAGGTTAATAGTAACTACTTAATCCAGTTCCATTCATGATAAAACTAAGATGAGAGACACAAAGCAGTATCAATCCTTTGTGGTGGTATAGTCAAGAAATGAATCCAGGTTCCTATTTACTGACATGGTCCTCTCTTAATTGCATTACATGGCATGCATTCAAATGGAGCATCTTGGATGTCACATGATTTGCCCTGTTGATAAGCCAAGGCAAGTTAGCCTTACCTATGTAAAATATTAAATGAAGGATGGATGCAGAAATGAGCTAACAAGAGTGAAGCTAAAAGAACAATTTAATTTAATTCAAAACAGTACAGATAGATTTTCTTTTTAATCCTCTCTTCTCCCAATTCCCCAGTTTGAATATTTCTTCTGGGCACTATCTTATTTAATTATAATTATTTGTTGATATCTTCTTGCATCTGTATGTATATTTTTTAACTCTGGTCTTTCTATTCATGTATAGGCCAGGCATTTTTTCTAGGATCTAGGAAGATTGTGTAAATAAAATGACAAATTGCCCCTTCTCATGTATCTTTCACTCTAATGTGAGAAATAAATAATAACAAATAAATATATAACCTAACATTGGGTATTTTCCATGTGCCAGGCACTGTTTTTAGCCCCTTAGATAAAGTAACATTATCACTATCAAGGTACTATTATTAGCCTCATTTTTAGGGTTATGGAAACCAGAGCACAGAGTGGTAGGTAAAATTGCTCAAGGTCACATAACTATTAAGAAGCAAAACCGAGGAAATATGGCTCCAAAATCTGTACTCTTAATCACTATGCTATGACAGTTCTCCATGTAAGAAGAGTTCTGAAAACAAATTAGAGTGTAACTTGTTAAGAGAAAATAGCATGAATGTGTGAAAGATGAGAGAGTTTTTAGTTAAGGAAATAGATACATGCACCCCAATGTACATAGCAGCAATATATACAACAGCCAAGACATGGAAGCAACCTAAATGTCCATTGATAGATGACTAGATAAAGAAGTTGTGGTATATTTACACAATGGAATGCTACTCAGTGATTAAAAAAAAGAATAAATTAATACCATTTGCAGCAACATGGATGGATCTGGAGGTTGTCATTCTAATTGAAGTAAGCCAGAAAGAGAAAGAAAAATACCATATGATATTACTCATATGAGGAATCTAAAAAAAAAAAAGAAAAGAAAAGAAAAGAAAAAGAGGGCACTAATGGACTCATCTACAAAACAGAAACAGATTCTCAGACATAGTAAACAATCTTATGATTACTGGGGGAAATGGGTTAGGAAGGGATATATTTGGAAGTTTGAGACTTGCAAATGTTAACAATTATATATAAAGATAGATTAAAAACAAATTTCTTCTGTATAGCACAAGGAACTATAGTCAATATTTTGCAATAACCTTTAATGGAAAAGAATATGAAAATGAATATAGGTATGTATATATGCATGACTGGGACATGATGCTGTACACCAGAAACTGATACATTGTAACTGACTATACTTCAATTAAAAAAATGAAATGAAATAAAAAAATAATAGGAGAGCCTCAATGAGAAGATAAGGGAGTTAGCCAAGTAACTAGATGAGAAGGAACTTCAAAGGGGTCTGCAAAGGTAAAGCCTTACTGTGGGATGTGCTTCCTGTGGTCAGGGCATAATCAAGAAAACACCTTGGATGATCTGCAGATGGCGGATGAGTCAACAGAGTGAGAAATGACCAGATCATGTCAGACTTTTGATTGCAGTATGTTTTTTATGAGTAATGAAAACATTTTGAGGAACTCTGAGCAACTAAGTAGCACATTCAGATGAAAAGGATTAGTTAGCCTGGGAAATACCATATAGGCACTAAAAGTGAAAGAAGAAGAATCAAAAAATATTTGAGCTTTAACAGCAGAGGTGGTGAATGGTGGTCAGTTTTTTTTTTTTTTTTACATTTGTATCACAATTTCCTGGACACTGGATATGAGGGGTGGAAATAGCCTAGAGTTAAGTCTGACTTCAAGTTTTTTGACCTTAGCCCACAGGCAAATGACAGTGCCAGGTACTGTAGTCAGGAAGCCTAGGAGAGAAGCAGATTTGAGGGTAGGGTAAACATGCAATTTGTGAATCTGTAACTTTGAGACACCTGTTTTTCCTACATTGTTTTATATGGTAGCCTCTGGTACTTAGCAGAGACCAAATTTTACATTTTATTTAATCTACTGAAGTTAAACTTAAATTTAAAGCTGCTACTCAACTCACTGAAAAATTTTCCTTGTATTTGGATCAACTTAGCTTGTGACTCTACTTTCTGAATTGAAAATTTTATAAAATCCAAATACAGATCAAGTAATTGATGAAAATCTAGTATCTGAATTGGGATATCTTTTAAGTGTAAAATACATGCTAATTTTCAAAGATTTGAGGTGAGTACCCCATTAAATATATTGTCTTCCATTCATTAGAGATATTGAGATTGGAGATACGCATTTTGAAAGCATCAGTAAAAACATGGTGTTGAAGCTTTGGAAATTAATGATTTGATTAAAGAGTGTGTTTGGTTAGCAAGGAGTAACATCTTCCTATGGGTTGACAATGTGACCATGGTGAGCACCTGGCTTCTTCAGAGGAGGTCTGGTTTGCTTATTTGTGTTCAGGAGTTGGAGGATGGGTGGGGAAGGAAGGGAGAGGAAGGAGAGCTTTTATCCTCTTTGTTTTCATACAATCTTAGAAAAATAGCTAGATGCTTAGATTTCAGTCCTTTTCACCCACCATTTTCAGTACATCTAGACCAATTTTGGCAAGATAAAACTAACCATCAAATCATTTAGCTAATTTTCAAAAATTTTCCCAGAAAAGTAGTGATTAATTAAGATTAGGATTTAATTACATTTCAATGTATAATTCAGCAATGATTCCATTATCCTCAGGGTGACCAGATGCCCAGGTTTTCACAGCCTGCTTTAGTTAGAAGTTTCTTGTTTGATTTAATTATCAATAGTGCTCCTTTTCACCCTAAACTCTTTCCTGATTCAGATGATAAATTATATATTCACCCAAATTATTCTACTGTTTTTCTTTAGTCTGATGAATCAAGGGTTTTTTTTTATTAGTTTATTTCATCTGGTTTTCTGTTTTTGCTTTTATTTTGTTTTTTGGTTTTGTGCTTTACTTTGTTTAATTTCATATTTTTATTTTATATTTCCTAATACCTGTCTTATTGTTTTCCATTCATCTCCACCACATTATTTTATATCAGGTCAGCATCAATTCTTACTTGGATTATGCAATCAGATTTTTAACTAGTGTTCCTGCCTCCTCATCTCATTACTCTAATCCTATCAACAATGCAGGACTGATCTTTCTAAACTACTATAAAGGAAGTAAATGTGAAGGATTCAGAATGGCAGAAAAGGAAGAGATTGATAAAAGAAAGACAGAATTGGAGGTGAGACCAGCCTCACAATGTGCTGACATTTAAATTTGACCTTGATAAAGAGACAGACATTTCCCCATGGGGGTAAAAAATGAAAAGAAAAGGCAGAGACTTTGATAAAGAAGAAAAGAAGGTAAAACCAGAGAAGGTTGTAGACCTCCCTGACATAGGACTGTTCAGTTTATGCTTTCCTGCTACAAAGCTCTTAAACATTTTTTTATCTCTTCTCAGAAAACATTTTTTGCAGAATAATGTTTATTTTTTACATAAATGCATACTGAATGCACTATAAAATGTGATATCTCAACAATATGATTCCAAACAAAGACACACCCAAAAATGAAAGAGGTTTCTAGTGACAAATTGTCTAGCTTGTACAATGTCACATGGGGCATTTTGAGTCACCTGCCATGTTTTGATGGACCCCAAGCAATTTACATTCCCCTACCTATGCCAATCAAGACAAGTAAAAATGTAGCATTTTCTGCAACTCCTCTATCTGTTTTGCACATGCAGTATTTCCAAGTATTTTTAAATCCTCTCTAATATAGCCTTTATCTTTTCCTAAGCATGTTTTCTGTGTTGTAACAATATTTAAGGGCTGCTTGTTTGTTTGCCAGAATAACTGGCACACTAAAAGCCTGGAAACATAAAGAAAGAATAAAGTAACTTTCTAAGAATGATCCCTTTGCTGTTTTTATCTACCAACCACAAGTCATTTATTCTTTTTTTAGTGAGGCCAGCACACATTCAGTAGAATACATGTTATGGAAATAATTTTCTAATTAATAATTTGGTGTTTTAAATAATTACTTTTAGGACCAGAGATTCTTAGCATGTTAAAATGCTAAATGTAGCCACTTCTTCCAAAAATACACACCAGGCTCATGGCATCAGTGAGGTCACTTTCATTAGGGCATGGGTGAAATGAGGTAGGCAGAGTAATTAGGAATTGGGAAATCAGAACAAGAACCTTAATTCTGCTAAGAAAATCCCCAGACTTTCTTTTATTTACTGCGGTGTTCTAGCATCTAGACCAAAGCCTGACTTTCATTAGCACTAAATAAACACTGATGAATGAACTCAAGGATACCAACCACAGCAGTTCTTCAGTTTTCTCATCTGATGTTAAAGGGTCATATCAAAGAATTCTGATGTTTCTGTTGCATCCTATATTCTATAGTTTAGCTAACAAAACAATGTTAAATGTTATTTTTGTTGCCTATCATTTTCCATATATCATTCTTCCTTCCTTCCTTTCCTTTCCTTTCCTTCCTTTTCTTCTCTTTGCTTATTTCTCTTTTGTCCTCTCCATCTTTGTCTTTTTTCTTTTTTTTCTTTCTTATTAACATCTTAAAGATAGTAGAACTGAATCTTTTCAAGTTTAAATAGCATGAGTTATCTTTGCTTAGAAGCAGATGATAAGTAGTGGTCCAGAAAAAAGGAAACAAGAAGCCCTTCTCTGCCTTTCAGAGAATGCACAGGACATAGGAAACACTTCTTTTCACATAGAAAAGGAAAAGCTGTCAGCCCTGAGACACAGGGAGGTGCTGAGTTACAGGTAGAAATCACTGATTATTAACTCAATTTTTGGCCTATCTCTCCTCCCTGGAGAACAGGGGATGAGGCTGAAAGTTCCAAACTTCTGATAATGGCTTGGTCTGGTGACCAGCTCTGATGCTGAAGCTATCCAAAAGCCCACCAAGAATTTACTCATTAGAACAAAAGGTATTCTCATCATCCAGGAAGTTACAAGAGATTTAGAAGCTCTGTGTCAGAAATTGGTGGCAGAGACCAAATATATATCCTATGTTTCACATATATTCATATATTCAAGATAAGAAAATATATTTAATAATTAAAATAATATGCCTTCAATGAGCATTTTACTTATATTGTAGTATCAATTGCCATAATCACTCATTTGGAAAGTACTATTTTAATCCTTAGTTTTACAGATAAGGAAACTAAAGCATAAAGGCTTTAAGTTACTTGATTATATCTAGAACATGCCTGAGCCAGAATTCCAATCCACGCAGTTTACTCTAGAGTTTACTATTTTAAACATTTGTACATTTATGTAGTGATAGCTGCAATTGTTTGGATAAAATAATTTAGAAATATTTTAAATAAGATTCTTTAGATAAGTGGCTGTTCATGGTTCTACTGCACATAATCATATAGTGATGTCTGAGTTTACCATATTGAATGGAAAATGATATTGTTTTTTAAAATCATAAGTAGAAGGTTTGCCAGAAGTGTTAATAATTTCCTGGAAGTGCTATAACACTTGAGTAAAGAAATTATTTTGATCTATGTTCTATGTTTATTACTTTACAAGAAAGAACAATTCTGAGAATATCAGAGAGTGACAATTTAATTTGGATATACCACAAAACCATAAATGAGTTTGTAGATTGAAACAAATTTATGTCTGGGAGACTCATTAAACTAATTTGTTATCTTTTCCTGTTAATGAATTATATGAATAGCAATAATTACCTATCCTATAGTACTGCCATCAATGACAGTTCATTTTTTTCTATAAAGTAATTTAAGATAAAACAGCTGATCAAAATGTTCATAATGATGCAAAATATTTTTAATGTATTAATGTCCATATGCATAAAATAGAAACGTTCACATGGTATCATGTAAAGATTAAAACATATTGAAATCGGATGTGTTTCCCCCCCCACAAGATTAGTCTCCAACATTTCTAATGAAATCATCAAGACATATAAAATAAGTAAAATTTTCTATCAGCAAAATAGATTAAAATTTACTCACAGATTTGACATTTGAAAAATTACTCCCAGACAAAAACAAGTAAAGCCAGCTTCAAAAATTTGCCAACCAAAAAATCTGTAAAGCAGAATTGAACACATAAGAATCAAAGAATGACCGCATTCATGGCCTCCAGTATCACACTAGATGAGAAAGCTTATTATTCTTATTCAGATTTGTTAAGAAAATTCTCAATTCTGTAGGAATCCATGCTGGGGAAAAAAAAATTCATCCATTCAGGACACAAATCTCATTGAAATTCTTAGTCTAGCCCAGTCTTTCATATGCTTATTTGGCTGTGAAATGCACTATGGGATCATTTTCATGAGTTTTTGATAATGCAGGCCACTGGGCTATTAATCCCAGCTTGTGGACTTTGTTCTAGATAAATTCATTGACTTTGTCTTCAGAAAAAGAAATTCTTACTGCAGGATGAATTTACCCACCTTGGCTACATCAGTATGCAGCAACTTCCTTCCTGTTCATCAGCCATTAGCCTCATCTGAGGGCTGGACAAATCAAACACTCTGAGAATGGCAGAGAAGAAAGATGAGAAGAACTGGGTCTTTGTTGATGTCACTGCATGTCAACAAATACAGTTTCATAATGTCCTGTCTCTAAATGTCTTGTATACAAATAATATACATGCAGTTAAATGCAAGTTGTTTTGGAGTCTTCTGTTATTTGAAATCTAACAATATGTACCAGCCTGTTGTGCTTGATTCTCTAGAAAATTTCCTGATGGACTTTATTGCCTTACAATGTTGTTTCTGGGATGTAGAAGGTTTGTATCTAACACTTGAATTTTATAAACTATGGCCTAAGGCTTAAAATCTGTACCTTAATATATTCTATCTTTTATTTTCTAACAGCAAAATTTTCAGTACTGAGAAATGCTCCTCTAATTTTTGTACCTTCTTTATTTATTAAATACTTAGTGAAAGGAGCAAAACAAGCTGAGTTAGTGATTTTCATGTTACACGTTGCAACATCAAGTAAAATATTCACTTGCAGCTTAGACTAATCATGAAAAAAAATCCAAGTTTCCTTGGATAAAATATAATCCTTGCCATTCAGTGGTCAGAGATAAATTTATTATGGTTATTTATGTTGTTATGTTTTCTTTTATCTAAACAATCTTTCAATCCCCCAAATGTGAGGTTTTTTGCTTGTGTTTTTTCTGCAATCTGACACCTATAGGTGAGAGAGAAAAGCCCTACACTCATTTCTTTCTTTATACACATTCTCTGAAAGCATTCTCAAATATATATCATGTCTCTAAAGAAAAGCATAGTACATCCTCTGAAATTTTCCTGGCTCCCTCACTAGGCACATCTCCAGCATCATGTTGATGGGCCTTTTCAGATTGTCAGCATCTGTGATTTTATGATTGCACTGTAGGGAAAACTGAAAATGTAGTTAGATGAACAGTCGAGCGCTGCGTCTTTAGCTTGACCATGATAATTTCAGTTAGACTTCATCAAAATATACGCACTTGGTTTTGTTCATCTAAAGCTAAAGAATAACAAAGAAATACAACATTGAATATCTTTGTAGGACAATTTTTTTTTCAGGAAAATATATGTGCTTCTTCTTCTTTTTTTGCCTTTTACAGCAGAGCCTTTAAATACTCCACAAACAATATGAACAAATGAAACCAATGGATTTGTCAATATCTGAAATGTTGTCATAAGGAGAAGCCAAGAACTTAGATATATTGGGAAAGTCTTTAAAAACATGAGGAAAACAGATTAAATGGAGACACACATCTTGAATAATCCTTTATAATAAGAAAAAAAAAGAAAAAAAAAGACTCTAGAGGGAATGCATGGAACTACTGTGTATTCATTTTAAAGGTTCTATTTGTTGGTTCTTTACTTAAGACTCACTCCCTAGAATTCTAACTAGAGCACTCAGTTTTTCTTTTGTGAAATGGCATTCCCATTCCACTCTCTCCTTGAGTTCGATGGGAATGATTAATCTTAAGCTCTGTGAAGGACTCCTATTCTCCTAGCCACAGAATTCACTTCTGAGATGACCACAGGACCTAATCCGTGTCATGTGACATTGAGAACACTTAGCTAAGGCAGTAAGGAAAGAAGCTTTGTCTAACTCCTTGAGAACAACAGAATATTGGACTGGTTGGAGTAGCATAGGGATTTTAGGAACTCTTATATATATTTTACTCAACAGATGAGTTGTCCTAATGGTGAAAGTTGCTCACAGAGGAAAAAAATTCCCAAAACATCACAGAATACACAGAAAGCAAAATTTCTGAGGATGTGTGAATGTGGAAATTAACATTCAAAAGAATCCAGGGCTCTTTTTAAGTTTTCTGCTCTGTGATCTAAACAGTTACCTTTTTATTTAAAATGAGTATATATACATTTATTTACAAATATTTCATATATTAAATATATTATGTATATAGTTATATTTAACTATAAATCTCTTAAATTTTTCAAAGACCAAGTTCAAAATTGAGACTACCAATAAGCCTTAGAAGTAAGTGAAACAATACTGAATTCAGATTTCTAATCACTTAATAATGAAGAAATAACATTGCAATATCATTTATTCTAAAAATTGTACATATTATAGCATACATTTTTTTTATTTATTTTAAAATTTTTTTATATATATATAAACAATCAAATATTTCAAGAAGGCAATTTTGCTGAGCATTTAATATGTCTCAAACATTGTTCTAAATATTTTCACATATTAAATCATGTAATCTTTAAAACAACACCATGAATTAGGTTTCTGTATTATCTTGATATTATAGGAAAACACATCCAAGATATTGGGCATCAGCATCCAGGAAATTAACATTTATTTATTATATAAATAATAGGTTGATTGTGAAAAGAGATTGTAGGAGGTAAAGTATAAAACCAGTGTATCACATGTTAAGATTTAAGTTTCACCCATTAGGTTAGAATAGCTCTATTTTTGTTTTTCCTCTCACTATTGCAGACTTGTAGTACAAGAATTAAGTACATATTTCCCCATTCTACTTTCTACATGCTTTCAATATCCCCAGTTCCCCCAACAGAGATATTCTAATGCTTTGGGCATGAATAATTGAATATATGTGTCTACACACATATGTTGAATATATATGTATCCTTTTAAGTATAATGTATTTTTCTTGCATATCTTCATTGTTTACATGCATAAATGTGATTGAGAAATGATAATACAATGACATTTTATTTTTCTTCTTGTTTGTGCTCAACTTCATGTTTTAAGATCCATCAAAATGCTCTGAGGGCCTCTAGTTTATACATATTTGTTTTGCTACCTATTATGGCATCATATGTATTACACATATCCTACATTTGCTACCTATTATGGCATCGTATGTATTACACATATCCTACATTTACATTGTTATTTTTAGTAATCAGTAACAAGGATGGTTCCAATTGTTTGCTTCCACATAGAATGCTGTAATAAACATCTTGAAAATATACACTAAAGGACTTATCATGTACAGAGGCCCCTCTTTCCTTTGCTTATTAGTGAGCTTTGTCCTCTTCACATTTGGTCTCTACTGTTTTTTATTATGTTGATATAAACTTGTATAGTGTAGATGTGAAATATTTTTCAGATACTAATTTTGCAAATACCTTCATATCTCTATTATCTCAGCTTATTTTTCAGTTGTGCCTTTGATTGAACAACAATATTAAATTTACCAATACTGAACCAGAATTTTTAATTTTTGGCCTTGTATATGTACTTTCAAATGCTTTATTAAAATCCCTTACTGAACACAATGGTGAATATAGTTTCCTTGGTTTTATTCTATTACCTTTACAATTTTACTATTCCCATATAGTTCTTTGTGTATATTGATATGTAGAGATCCAAAGTTATAATCTTCTCCATGATTCAGTTTTTCCAATACCTTCCTTTAAACAAGCTGCACTTTGTCCAATTTTTGTGATACTTTTACCACAGAATAGATTCATTCATATGTGTTTTATTTCTATTTTAAAAATTTCCAATTTATTCCAAGAAGCTGATTTGTTTACTGTGATGTTTATACTACATTGTTTTGTTTCTTTAAAATATGACATCTTCTCAGGTAGGAAAAGTCTTCCAGGTTCTTTTTTTTTTTTTTTTTTGAAATGATTGAACTATTATTAAATAGATGCTCTTGTGTATGTATGTTGAGAATTTACTAAAAATAATTTGTCAGGAATTATAATTTAAACTTCACTGAAGTTATGATGGTTTGGGTAGTGATAGTGGGTGACCTGGTCTTATTGTCAATCTTAAGAAAATATGGAATGAGCAAATGCAAATTACAATATATAAAATAGATGAGCAATAAGGATTTACTGTATAACATGGAGAATTACACCTAATATCTTGTAATAACACATACTGGAATAAAATCTGCAAAAATACTGAATCACTATGCTGCATACCTGAAACTAATACCAAAAAAACCCATATAAATTTTTCTAGTACATTTAACTTTTACAGAAAGTTATATATCATTTACAATCTTAAAATAGCTACCCTCTGTTCATTGCATTAATAGGATAATATTCTTTAAGTACTTTTATGTATCTATTTAAATATAAACAAATATAAAGCACTTCTTGAAGTTGGTGTCCCAATAGGGTAGAATAGATTTGGACTACCCCATAGAGCCTTATTCCTAAAGATATATTTTATTATTATTTGGCATGGCAGCCCCCTGTAAACCCAAATTCAACAGCTGCTATCTATTTGATACGAGTCAGCATGTAGAGTGGAAATTTTTACCCCAGGACACGTGTTAAAAACCATCAGCCATAATTGTTTAGTACCACAACTGCTTGAGCCAATAACAACACCTGGAGCAAATGGGAAGATGACCAAAAGACTTAAAAGGAAAAATTGGAAAATAGGACATCCATAGGGGGTTTTAAATAGCTGTGATATATTCCTGAGAATGTGGAAGGTCATGTATAGGGCAGTTTTTAATCCCAGGAGGAACTAAGAAGGTCTTAATATCTCACTTCTGGCTGATATTGAAACTTCAAAGTGAGAGATGAAGCATAGTGTAAACTGAAGTAGCAATAAAGATGTGTCTAACATGCACATAAAACCCCTCAGCAATATCCAGGAGACTTATTGGAACATCGCATTTAAGTAAAATATGTGCACTTATTAGGTGACCGCTAAGCTAATAAAAGTAGTTCTGGTGACAAGTGATATAGAACACAGACTTTACAGGTTTGTTCAGGAAATGTACCAAAAAAAAAAAAAAAAGCAGTAAGAACAAAAATCTTATTTCCACAATTGCCACATTATATTACTTTAAATGTTCAGTTTTCAAAAAAAAACAAACAAACAAATTTATGAGACATGCAAAGAATCACGAAACTATGCTACACAATAGGGAAAAAAGAGTAAAGAAACTGTCCCTGAGAAAACTTAGATGTGGGATACACTTTACAAAGACTTTATATCAACTTCTACAAATATCTCCCAAGAATCAAATTAAATCATGTTTAATGAACTAAAGGAAAACATAAGAGTTATGCCTTGCTAAATATAAAAATGTTTCCATATACTTACAGATGACATGTGAGTGGATACAGAAATTACAAAGTATTTCACACACACTCAAACACAATTACAAGTAACAAATGAGTTTAGCAAGATTGTTGGATATCAAATCAGTATAAAATATTAGTTGTAATTCTATACAATAGCAGTGGACAAATTTCATACATTTATGATCTTGCATATAAAAGAATAAAATGTTTAAAATCTATTTATCAAAAGAACTATAAGACTTGTACACTGAAAACTTTAAAACCTCTTTTAAAGAAATTAAGATAAACTTACATAAGTGGAAAGGAATCTTGTATTCATACATTGGCAAAGAATATTTTGGGGGGATCAGTAGTTCCCAGACTGATTTAGATTCAGTGAATTCCCTATTGAAATTCTACCTAACTTTTTCACAGAAATTGATAAGCTGACTGTAAAATTTATATGGAAATTCAAGGGTCCAGGATACCACAGAAATGGAAAAGAAAAACAAAGGTAGAAGACTCACATTTCCCAATTTCAAAACTTTCTATAAATTACATTATTCAAGATGGTGTGGCACTGTCAGAAGGACAGAGATCAAGTTAACATAACCCACCTCTTGATAAACAATGTTGGAGGGATTACAATTCAAATGATATTAAAAGAAAAACATAGTTACTAACAACTTGTGAGCCATGAAAGTATAGTGCAGAATCAAATATATTGAACAAAATACAAAACACTTAAAGGAGGGTATTAATTCTGAAAATGATCTGTTCCATAATTTGGAAAATGTTTGGGAAATTGTTTTGAATTCTCAGAAGAATGTTATTGATTAAGTGACATGGGGAACAATTTGAAAAGGTTTCCCTGAATTCACAGGACAAGATGAAAATTAACAGAAAAAATATGCAAGTATCTATAGAAGCTGTAAACTGGTGATTCTAAAATGCAGATTACTGGTGATTACTGATAGAACAGAACAAAAAGGGAAGAAGTGGTAGCCAAAATTGTAGTGTGGATATGTTTTCTAGACAAATAAAAATGTTTAAAAATCATTGCATGTGCAATGAAATGCTCCCTATGTTACATGTAATATAATTCTTAAGACACCTACATGTAAACACAGAGGAGAGAGGAAGGAAATTCATCCCATAAAATATATAACAGAAAAGTCAAAGATAAAGGTTAGCTTCATACTAAAAATAGCAAATAAACAAACTCATATTCCTCACATTTTCTTTTGAAACACAAAATGATAGAAGAAAAAATAAACTCACAGCATCATCCATAGTTTAATATTGAAAATAAAAGCTCATGATCAGATATTCCTTTTCAAGATAAAATCCACTTAAATTAAACAGGACTCAAGAAGAATTTAAACCTGTTTACTTTGCCTAAAAAAAAATAAATAAATAAAGATCTATTTTAACCAATTGATAGAAAAAGGAAAATTAATACTCTTAAATAGAAAGATTGATTAAAATGTCTAACAATGAACAAGGCTTAATGATAATTCAGAGATGATATAAATAATTGTTAACTTTATTACAACTGTAACAGCAAATTATAATTAATAAGATAATATCTATAGCATATTGGACCTTTAAAACTAAAACTGATTGTGATTATTATGTATTTATTTCTTACATGGTTGTAACAAACACATACACCCCCTTTTTTTGGTTATCTATTCTTCTACTTTGTGGAAATTTCTACCAAAATATGTCATTTACCATTCCCAAAATTAGGCACATTGAGGTTGTTTCAAACATGTTCTCAAATTCTCACAAGATATATGAGTCTTTGGAATATGGACTGGTTTATTGACTCATTTCTAATGAATATAATGTGTCAACAGTCGAGCGCTGCGTTCAGAAGTTACATTGTATAACTTGTGACTCAAAGAAAAAGGAAACGCAACTTCCTTCCACCTGGATCTCTTGTTCTGGAACTTCTGAGCTGACACATTAAAGCTGATTACCCTAAGCTTCATACTGAGGTCAGGTGATGAGACCACATGGAGTAAGGAAGAGATGCCATAGGATTCCTGTCTATTCAGTCCCTAAGCTGTCCAACTCCCTCTAACTTCAACCTGCAGACATATGAGAGAGACTTCAGATTACTTCAGACCCCTTGCCTCTGAGATGCCTGGCAGATGTCAAGTGAAGCAGACAAGGCTCCCCCTCCATTCTCTGTCTGAAACACTGACCCACAGAACCAACCAGCAAAATGAATTTTCACAACAAAAGTTTTGATAATTTGTCAAGAAGCAGTCACTGCAAAAACACAGAGACCAACATTTCAGTTCGAATGTATCTTCCACAGATTGCAATTGGTTTAAGGATGATAGGTTTAAGCTAAGCAAGACAGAATTGGGATTGCTTGCTTGCCTGATTGCTTGATTAATTTGATTTATCTTGATTGATTCTTTTTTCTGGGTGGTAGAATTAGACATATGTGGAGTTTCAAAGTGAGAATTTTGGAAATGAGGATATCTTGCATGTCAGAGGTCCTGAAAATAAGTCGTTAACTGGAACTCTGAGTAGCATTCATATGATGAAGAGAGGGTGTCCTCAGAAAGAAGTCCATCACACCTGACGATCAAACATTATCCCAGGTTGCAAGTTACATATTTGAAGCCAGGAATCCATTCTCACCTGAATATCAGTTTGGCTGCTCCCGATTCTCAGGAGTGTACTCTCTTTATTACCTTTTTACTTTACTAACAAAAACCTTGCTTATATCACACTTTCTATCTCTCATTAATTTTTTTTCAGTTCACTAAGAACCATGATAATTCTATTCACATTATCCCCAGTATCTATCCTTCTCAAAGTATGGACTGATAAGTAATTTTTTATGGCTTAAACTAGTTTGAATCAATGTCACTTTTAACCAAACTGTTACTGAATAATGCAATAGTAAAACATGTTTTATTGTCCTCTTACAAATCTGATTCTCACAGATTTCTTCCAAACAGTATTCACTTTCTATCAGTGTTGTTCCTCAGTAATTCTCCAAAGGGGCATAATACCCTCTGAGAGCTGCCCTACATCAAAGAAAATAAAAAAGTCAGTTTATTTGGTTATAATACAAATTTGGGAACACTTTTTTCTAAGGAAGTTGCTTTTTAAAAAATTTGGATCTGTGACAATTGTGATTTATTACAAGTCAAAAAAACCCCAGACAATGTCAAAACTTTGAGCAATTGACAATGGATATTTGAAAATAGATAATTGAAAAGAGATATTTGACAGTATCTCATTTCCATACTCATAAAGGAAGACAAGAAGGGTTGCAGATGATCTTTCTCATCTATTGATATTATGCTGTCTATCAGATCCTAAAAACATATCTGATGTATATAGTTTCAGATGCATTTAAAGCTATTTTTAGGACATTCAAAAATTAATTGTTGTAAGATTATTAAAGGAATAAACTCAAAATATTTTCTTCTTTAAAATATTAAAATACTGTTTGAGAATTAATATTTTAAGAGACTAGTTATATTCTCCATTTCAAACTTGGGGATTGTAAATAAATAGAAACAAGTATGAAACTCAGTTTTAGAAAAAAAATGGATAACCATACATTTTGTTCTACTATTTTCTTTTCTTTCTTGTTTTAAACCTGAAGCTGCCAATCATGTTTTTCCATAGGACATATATTCTTCTGATTTTATTCCTTTCAAAATCTAGTTTTTCCCTTAGGGAAAAATGTTTATATTTTAAAAAAGGATCTGGAATTTCTCAACAGAGTCAAGGAACCATGTTGTATGAGTCAAGGGTACAAATGGTGTCTTTTTCCCTGCACCGCTCCCACCCAATCAATCTGCATGAAACACTGATGTATGGCAAATTCCAGAATAAAAAAATATAGTGTCAAGAGGAATAAAGCATGACAACAAGAGTGATACAAGATTCACTTTTCTGATTGTGTGCACATTCTCCATTTCCCCAATGTATTGTCATTAAATTCTCACACTATGTAACAGTGCAGAGTGGCCAGAAGTTGGTGAACTATCCTTTCCATCAGAAAGCATACATGCATAAACAAACAAACAAACAAACAAACAAAGTACAATTGTAAAACACAAACCCCAAAAAATAAGGAAAGAGAAGAGGAGTAGAGGGGAGGGGAAGATCATAAGAGAGAATGCTGTCAAAAACCCACTAGCATAAATATTTAACACACAGGAAACAGAAGCAATGTAGCAGGTGTGACCCAGAAAGAGAGCAATTGACTTAAGATACAGGAGAAATTAAGCCTTGGAAGGATAACACAGAAAGAAGATTTTCCTGTCACAGATTTGACAGGATTGTTTAATACATGTTAATTCCTGTTTTATTCTTACAACTGTATCCTACACAGCAAAGAGTGAGAGACCAAGGTAACCCTCCTCCTCAAAGTCAGAGAAGCATTGTGTCCTGGGAATTGTGGCTATTCTGGACTTAAACGGACAATGGTGAGAAACTAATTTGAATATTCAAATTTTAGAATTAGAGTATTCCAAAATGTGTAAACCCAAAAAGAGTATAACTGAAAGACAGCTGCATGGCCCCAAATGATGATTTTCATAGAGTATTTTCCTAAGCTCTGGCTCTATTACTACATGCTGCATTTGTTGCTGTGCACCATCTCTGGGTCTTGCCCAGAGCCTGCTGAGCTAAAGAGAGATAAGCTGTCAGATGTTGAAGTAGTTGATCAAGACAAAAGGCCAGATGTATGTAACAGTCAAGCCTTCTATCACTTGTTGAGATGACACAGTTAGAGGTTAAACAGGAGAAAGTGCCAGCACCCATGGTGGTTCACTTTCCCCCAGGATATTGCCCAAGACAATGGTCAGGTGGATCAATGAAAATATTTGTCTTACTTTCCAGGGAGCCCTCAAACCAAATGCTCCTGTCATGTTGGATCTGAGGTCTGTGGGGAGCCAAAGGGTAAGGGCTAGGATACCACAGAGAAAAATATTTTCAAGGGTCCCTGATAAGGTTATCAGGGCAGAGGTGCCTGAGAGCCTCCTCTGCAGTGAGACACTGATGATGAAGCCTCCAAGAGGAGGGCCTGGACCAGGAAATGAGGTTAGCATAAAGACATGCATGACTAGGGTCCCTGGGTTCTGAGACTGCAATTCATTGGCTGGGCACTGAGTCTGGGTGGGCTGAGCAGCTTTCCCCTGTGAATTTCCTCAAGTGAATCCTTTGCAATTGCCTATAGTTGGACTTAAATTAGACATAGGCTTTTGTCCTGGAGCCTGGCAAACTCAATTCTGTCTATGTGAATGATAGTAGTGATAGGACATTAGCCAACTAGTTTGGATGCTTTCAAAAAGAGCAGAGACCTAAGATTGATGTGCTGAATAGTTCATGTCAGGGAGGGAGTCTGTGTGTAGGGGAGAGCATTGTCTAACTTACCAGCCAGTGAAAGTCCCCAAGGGTCAAATGTAAAAATGCCAGTGAGGAGGAAACAGCTCCCTATTGAGTAACTTGGCTGAATAGAATAAATATTTCTCACCACATAAGGAAGAGGTGTTAATATACAAGTGGTTTGATTTAAGGAAATTAAAGCAACATAATATTTCTTAACCTGAAAGATATTCAGCAAAAATATACCCATTATACAACTATAAAAATATACCAGTGAGGTTTGTATTCAGCAGAATATTACAACCTCATGTTCACCACAAACACAGGACTTTTTTTTTTTAAATTATTTAACAACATGCCAAGTGATAGATTTTACAAAGGGAACCTAATTTATGTTATCCCAGAAGAGACTTAATGTCACAAGGATATGTAGGAGATATTCTGAAAAGTGTATCCCAGGTGACAAATATGTGGACCACAAGGTACCAAGGATCCTGGGCTGCTGGATGGTCTGAATGAGGCCTCCCTGGGCCAAGTCTGATGGCAGGAGATAAAATTGGAGAGGCAATAAGATATTCTTTTCTGATATAAAATTTAAAACTCTCAAAAAAAAAAAACACTCATGACATTTTCTTTTATTGTACCATATGTCTCCCCCCTTATAACTGTTAACCTAAGATATGAAATATTTTTTAGTGATATGTACTAATGATTTCCTAGAAAGGCATTATAATATATTCAGTCTAGAAACCCATTAGAATTGCTCTTTTAAGATTTATGGTCATGACATTTTACTGTATGATTTTTCATGATTTTAGAAATGTGTCTAAATTTTCCATATTGTGAAAATAGCTTGATTTCCAGTTATTCTTTTCCTTCCTATTTTTCTCTGAATGTGAAGCTATCATCTGAACAATGAAGCTGTCTGATCCCTCACAGCCAAAATGAAAGAGACCCTTAGAAATGTAGTCCTTCCCTTAGAAAGCAAGAATATGCAGCTTCACTTATAAGGGAACCCAGAACATCTTAAATTTACCAACCTCACAAAGAATACAGGGATGTGATATTGGAATGAATGGCTAGAAGTAATTATAAAACTTTCATCCTTACAACCCTAACAGGTTTACTCCCATTTAGAAATCTCCAGTGCATGAGAAATCAAATATGTCAATTTATGAACTTTTAATTCCTTATCATTAAGAGAATATGCTTCACGTTTCACTGTAATTTACTAAGTTCTTTCTGAAACTGCATTTCATGTTCTCCTTACACCTATCTGTGAGATAAAGTGAGCAAATGTTTTAATTCCAATTTTGTACATATGGAAATCAAAACAGAGAGAAAGGAAATAATTTTCTCCAATTTCTTGAAACCAGTCAGTGACCAAATTGGGTTTCAAATCTAAGTCTTCATTTTTCAAACACTTAATGGCCTAAATAAATAGTTGGATCTGAAGGGCTGTAAAGTTAACCCAAGCAACAATAGATTTTCTCTAAGAAGCTTAATTTTCATGGGAAAATTATTGCACACATGTGGGTAGATAATATCATCCAATGTAGCTCAAAGAAGCAGAAAGGATAGGTCAAAATAAAAAACATTTAGAGATGATAAATAATCATCATCCAAGAATACTGTATGTATCTTCTTAGCTATATAAGCAAACATAAAATTGGAGAGTTGAAATTATTTAAGATTAGAAGTAGAATAAGAATCAGATGGCTTTTTTCATGTCCTCAACATCAATTATATCTTTTCCTTTGTGATTAGTTAAAAGGAAATTATTTCTTCCCATTCAACTTCTGAAAGGAGAGTTAGGCAGTCTTTGCCTGTGACTCATATTAGCTGGTAAAGATGAGGTGCTCAATAAACATTTCTCAAAAATATAGTCTTACAGAATGTTTTTAGTGCTCTTCATTTTTAAAATTCTTGTTTATTCTTGTCTCCAAAACAGACAGACAGTTTAAAAGTAATAAAAAAAAAAAGTCATTGTTTTCGAATATGATATATGTTTTAGCTGTGGTGTGTGCAATTAGCAGAGCAACGCTCCCCATTCTCTCTTGACTCATGAATCACAGCTGAGCCCAACACAAGGCATCACCAAGTGACACACATACAAAACTTCATAAAATATAGTAATACATTTCTCACATAAATTATATTTATTGGCTATTCGTCAAGTCACAGGTTCTTTCCCTGAGTTTTCACAATGATTCAGGACTTGGGACAGTTTGGTTTTGGCAGCTGTTCTCATAATTGCCTGATTGTCAGTCATTAAATTTGCCCTGTTTTTTTAATAACCTATGGGTTCACACACACTTGGTGTAACAATGATTAAGCCTACACTTATTCAATTATCACTTTTTTATTGTAAAATATTTCTGAATAATTTTGAAAAGAAATTCACTTAACTCTTGCAACATCTGTTAATGAGGGAATCAGATCACCAGTATTGTCTTTTTTGTTTTATTTTTGTTTGCTTGTTTTTGTTTTGACAATGACCAGCACCAAGAGGTTGCTGGCTTTATTTTATTTTTTTAAATTAAAGTGTAGTTGATTTACAATGTTGTGTTAATTTCAGCTGTACAGCATAGTGATTTAGTATATATATATTATTTTTCAGACTCCTTCCCATTATTGGTTATTACAAGAGATTGAATATAGTTCCCTGTGCTATACCTTGTGCGTCTGTTGATCCCAGACTCCTAATTTATCCCTCCACTGCCTTTTCCCCTTTTGTAACCATAGTTTGTTTTCTATGTCTGTAAGTCTGGTTTAGTTTTGTAAATATGTCCATTTGTATCATTTTTAGATTCAGCATGTAAGTAATATGATATTTGATTTTCTCTGACTTCAGATAATATGATAATCTCTAGATCCAAAAATAATTAATAAAAAAAATTCTTAGTTTCTAATCAATTCTCTCATTTGGTGGACTCAACACTTGTAGATTTTAACTTTAAACTTTTAACTCTTCCCAAGGAACCCTACAAGTTCATAGTATGTAATATTTTGTATCTTAGTTATAGTGAAATTTAGATTCACAATTTCTCTTGCTGGGTTGAAGAAAAATGTTTTTGAACTATAATAAATTCACATGACCATCTCATATAAGAATATCAGTGCTTTTTCTGGTTCTTAATTCCCTGTCAATGCATAAAACTCGAGAGGAGTGCTATGAATAATATTTCCTAAGGAACAAAAAACATTGTTTTTAAATTTTAAAACATTGAGTGAGAGAGAAAACTTCTGCCAGAAGTGAAAAGTTTTGCTATGTAGATATTTTCCCATGACATATCAAAATATAGTGACTTAAAATCACATCTACCTGTTATTTTTTTGCAAGGTTTTGACTCAGTTTGGAGGTCTTGCTAATCTGAATTGAGTTGGACTGACATTGCTGAAGGTTCTTTCTCCTGTATAATACACTTATGAGTCAGTAGTGAACTGACCAGACTTGGCTGGCTTCAGCTGGGGTGACTTAACCCAGCTTGATGGGGTCTCTTAGCTGCCAGGAAGCTAGTCTCAGCTCATTCTCAGGTTGATGGTGAGGATTCAAGAGAGAGTAGGTCATGTCATGAACAGGATAATCAAAAGTGCACTCTTCTATATTCAATTAATTTTCAGATTATATCACAATTGTTAACATTGCTTTGACCAGAGCTTGCAACGTAGAAAAGTCCATTGTCAAAGGGAAAAGCAGAAAATTACAAAGTAAATGACAGGATTTAGAAAAGAATTAATGAGACCATGAATGTAATTAGCCTACCACAAAAGGTGATTCACTTGTTAATAACACTGTTGAAGACCTGTCTCCTAAGACAGGGACTGATTCTCCATTGAAGGGTGAAGACAGTAGTAATAATAATTTAATAATAATAATAATAATAATAATAATAATAATAATAATAATAATAATAATAATAATAATAATAATAATAATTAGAACAGATATAGCAAAGCAGAAACAGACTCACAGATACAGAGAATGGACTGTTGGTTGTCAGGAGAGAGGGGTGTGGGGTGGGGCAAAGCTATTATAGAGGATTATGGAATACAAGCTACTATGCATAAAACAAGATACAAAAAGACCTAATGGATAGCACAAGGAAAATAGTCACTATTTTATAATAGCTTTGTATGCAGTATAATCTATAAAAATATAAAATTTCCATGCTGTACACCAGAACTAATATATTGTAAGTCAAAAATACTTCAGTTTAAAATAAAAGAACTTAGTGAATGAAATGAGGGTCATTTGGTTTTTTACTATAAAATAATTACCATACAATAATTACTAGCTTCCTGATGGCATTTATAATGACTATAACTTTCAGCTAGAGGCAAACTAGGAACCTCTAAGAAGTCAAAGAAAACACATATTTTGCATGATTGACAAGTCTTTCCTTCCAAAATACACTCATACTTCAATTTAAAAAAAAATCTTTATTGAGAGCCTGGAAATACAATTATGTTCAATTCAGAGTCCTTGCAGTTGAATTGACAATTGAAATATAAACAAATCCATGTGCCAATAGAGCTAAATACATGAATTCTATGGAGTGCTACATAATCAAAAACTAAACTTTGCCACATATATGCTTTACTCTAAAAGTCTTTATTGAAATACATAAATGATAAGACAAGTGCATAAAACTTAACTTTAAAGCTTGATGAGATTTCACAAATTGAAAACACTGACATAACCAGCTCTGGGATGCTTTTGAATGTTTTCTCTGTGTTGTCTCTTTCTTTCCCCTTATTATTGGCAAATACTTAGAATAGCAAGTGCGTGTAGTGAAAAATTTGTGGCTCAAACTTGACCAGATAGCTGACCATGTTTTTTTTTCCAGATGCATTTTTCTTGAGAGACATTAAAATGTAATATACTTGTTATCAGTGCATTGCCTCTCTGCTGCAAACCACCCTTAAATGACTGCTCTGAAATAATATATTTGGACCCTGTAGATGTTTCTCCTGTGGCAGATGGAATGCTTTGTTAGTAGAGAGTACTAGAGAGACACTAGAGTAAGAAAGGGGTTTCTCTTCCAAGTCTGCTGTGTTTTCCTAGGCAGGCTCCTGCACCATGTCAACTTCCAAGCTCAGCAGAGGGCATAGCTCCTCCAGTCCCTTGACTCCAGAAGTACCTGACTTTAAGCAGCTCAGGATATTCCTGGGGGGTAGATTTCTCCACCAACTCCACAGTGGCTTCTTAGTGGGGATTTTCCAGCAGGGTACCTCCTATTAAAAATTTCTTCCTGTACTCCCTGGGAGGCTTGTGGCCTCGGTGAACTTCTCCACTCTCTCATGAGCCATAGATATACCTACCCTCTAAAAAGAGGTCTGGGTGTTCTCCACACTTCAGGAAATGAGTCTCTCCCTGTGGTTCATGATCTCATCTCTAGGAGATCTGGTTGTTATTTTATCTGTTATTTCTAGATTTTCTATAGGACCCTTTACATTCTAGTAGATGTTTCCCTGTTATAGTTAATACTTTTAATTAAAATGTCCACATTCAAGGTACCACATGGTTCCTGCCTCTGGATTAGTGCTTGACTGATGTGCTTGCTTTCTTCAGGGTCCCAAGGCTCTTCTGATTCAAGACATGATTCACAGTAGTAAAGTTGGGTGCATTTTGCATAGTATTATTTGTCAGTTTAATCTATGAAATTTAAAATATCTGTCAATGAATATTAAGCTCAACTTAGTAGAATATTAAAATCAACCTGAGATATTGGAAAGGTAATTATTGAAGTTACATTGAAAGAAAGAAGCAAATTTTATTGAAAAGCAAATCAAAAGGGAGCGGGAAGGAATAAATTGGGAGTTTGAGATTTGCTGACACTACTATGTATAAGATAGATAAACAACAAGCTTATACTGTTTAGCACAGGGAATAATGTTCAGTATTTTTCAGTGACCTGTAATAAAGAATATGAAAAGGGATATATGTATGTATATGTCTGATTGAAATATTATGCTGTACACCAGAAATTGATACATTGTAAACTGACTATACTTACATTAAAAAAAACATCAGAAATGTATATTATTTGAGTACAAATACCGAGACTTATTTTGTTTTATCATTTGAATATATAATAGCATCAGAATATAATTTTAAATTGTCTTTATTCATTATTTATATATGTTCATACAGTTAATTAATTGATTCATTGATTTGTACACTATATATGACTGGGTGATCCAAATTCTAGCCAGGAAAAGCATACTTTACACAGGATAACTGACCTTGTTACCTCCCTTCTCTGATTTCTCTTAACCCCTTTGGCGGATCATTCACTCCTCTAAATTATACATCATTTTTTTAGGCACGTTGATAACTTTATTCTGGTTCCACCTGGTCTCAAACACCTGGGAGACACCCCATTTCCTAAAGATGATCATGTAATTTTCTCTGACAGAGTTTAATGCTTCCCTTCATCTTTGGCCTTTAGCAGTATGAATTTATTTCTAGGTTGTTTTTTAATTCATTATTTGTTGAAAATTCTTGACCATTCATTTTGCAATTTTTTTCCCTCATTCTTTTACTTTCTTTTTCCTTCTGGGACTTCAATTAAATATATTTCAGACTGATTGGCCTACATCTCTTGAATACTCTGTTCTTTTAAATTTAAATTATTAAAATTTTCCAAGAATTTCCTCTTTTGTTTTCATTTGAGTAATGTCTGTTGACCTATATTCAAGTCCACCAAGGCTTTCCTTGAATGTGTCAGGCCTACTGATGAGCCTGTCAAAGACATTCTTCATCCCCTTTGCTGGGCATGTGTTTAAATTTATTCCTAGCCTGCTCTTTGACATTTTCTTATTGTTTCCATTTCTCTGCTGAAATGACCCATCTATTCATGAATGTCTTCATGTCTTTTCACTGGAGCGTGTGATGTATTAATCATAGTGATTTTATATTCCCTGTCTGATTTTCACTTCTATTATTTGTTTTATCTTTCAACAGTGGATTCTTTTTTCTTTCCATTTCATAGGTCTCATAACTTTTAGTTGAAATCTACATATTCTGTGTAGGGGGTCAGAAGCCTAAGTAAATAATGTTTAAGGCTGGAAATAGGCACACCTCTTTTCCTGCTAGGCTTTCATTGAGGAACTGAGCTGTGTTTCTGTTTTGCTGGTAGTTTCAATTACCTGCCATGCATGGCCAACCTCAGGTTCCTTCAGTGTCACCTTGTGGTTAGGGCGGGAGCTAAACTGATAGACTATCTGAGTTTTATTCTGGAATGTGCTTGGTCCACCTTCAGTTGTAGATGTTCCCTGTGACCCTGCATCTTGGTCCCTGTGTGCTCTTATCCCTCTGCTGGGGGTTGGTCTGCTGTTGCTTGTTTCTTGGTCCTGGTTACTCCAGGTGGTGAGAAACAAAAAGGCTTTCCACATTTTCCTCATTTAGCATCAGTCTTAGGTAGCTCACGTGTCTCTGAGTCATTGGAGCCAAGTTTCCTTGGTGATCCTGCCCTGCCCTCCATGGTAAAAAGAAATCTTTAATTTTCTGAAACTAGGAGGATGTCTGCCTGTCTCCATTAACCAAACTCTGAGTTTTCAACCCCCTGAAATTGACAGGATTTACTGCCCTTTATTTTCAGCATCTTAAGACATTATTCCACTGGGGAAAGCATCCAGGTAAGAATTGATTTCTCCCTCAGCAGTGTCATCCCAGGGCAACAGGAACACACCAACTGTGGGAGGCTTTCTCCACTCTTTCCTGCCCCCAGGCTTTTTCTCAAGCAAACAGTGAGGTCCATGGAGAAGGGGCTGCGACCATCTGTGATCCCAGGACTCCATACTCTCCCAACTGGGAGTGCTCAGCTTTGAGCAGTTCATTAAGGAGTTAGTTGATACTTTTGTATCTGTTTGCATAGCCAACTTGTCTCCTTCTGTTACCCTAAAAGGGGGAAGGAAAAGGCCCCAGTCTTGACTTACTCAAAAGATAAGAATTCACAAGGGAGATGAAAGCATTGTGCAGTGAAAGATTTTATTAGGAAAGGTGAAGTACCCCTCCAAGAACAGGAGGCAGGCTGATCCAAGTGCAGACAGCAATGGTCTTTGCTCCTTCCTCTTGTACCCTCACTTAGAGGTGGTCTTTTGATTGATTGATGGCTCTTGCCCCTGGAGTGCTCAGTCATGTTTGTCCCCTTTTGTGAATGCCCTTATCCATGATGAACACAGAAAAACCCATGGAGGGGCCAGAACCTCAATGCTAATTATATTACAATGAGAACTGTGTCATGTCCGGTTAGGTCCTTGTCACTACCATGAATTTCCAGCCTTTTAGTTCTAACTGGTTTCAGGCTGGCACTCACTTAGAAGAAGTAAAGCCCCTTTATGCTGGAGGAAGGCATGCCACCATCATCCAGACCATCCTCTCTCTCCTCCATCTGTCTGCCTGGTGCCCCCACTTATCTAACTATCTAACACTTTCAGTGCTCTGGGACAGGTGACGGATTGCCAGTGTCTTGTCTGTCTGGAGGCTCATGCCAGCATTCCTCAAATTTTACCCTGATGGTAACCATTCAAAGTCAGCACTCTGATGGGTTCAGCAGCAGTGTGATTTTGCAGATTTCCCAGCTTCTTCTTATGGTTTGATAAGTATGACACTCTTTCCATGTGTCTATCCTTAGATGGAACCAGGTCTCTGTAATACATGTGATTAAATCACTAATTATTCATGGTTACCAAGATTCCAGGTATTTTTGGTTATTATGTTATTAATATTTCATGATGAAACCAAAATAAAGATGTGTTCTCCTTTGAAATATGCCAAAATATAGCTTAAAATCTAATGTTTTATTTTTAATTCATTAAATTAAAAAATACAGTTCCTGTCTATTTAAAGCAATAAGAAAGAGATGTGGGATTTTCTATGTATACTTAGGGGAACCTGTGTACTTTGAAATATGTGGCAATTTTTATTGAATTTTTTATACGTATTGCACACATGAGGGTATCTATTAGCTACATACGACTTAAAGTAAAATAATACTCTGATAACTGTAGAATTAATAATCATTTAAAAATATACAATGGCAAAGACACTTGAAGCCCTTGGAGGCACCTCCCCACTAAATTCTCCTTTTTCTCTAGAGGTAACTCCTACCATGAGTCCTATGTTAACCAGTTCTTTGCTAGTCTTTGTATTTTTACTGTAAATGTATGTATCTGTAAAACATGCCATTTATTTTTGCCTGTTTGGAATTTTACATAAATTGAGCTATACCTCATACATGTATGACAGAGTCTGGGGTTCCTTCTGTGTTAATATCTATGTCTATAAGTGTGGACTTTCAGAACAGGGACTCAAGAGCCTGAAGGCCTTGTTTTGAATATTATATCATTAACTTAACAGCCTTCATATAGAAGTTCCTTAATTTTCCTGTCCTGTTTCTTTGTGTGTAAAGCATATTGTCATATTAATTAAACAAATTAATGCAGTCGATTCATATAGCTAACTAATACAGCTCAAGGCTATATGACCCTTTAACTTTTAAAGCCCCTCCATTTTGAAGCGACTCTATTTAAGAAATAGAAGACAAATTATAAATAACTATCAGTCACAAAATAAAATATTAATTACAATAAGAAAAAAAATCACAATTATAAATATATTTCTAAATGTAACAAAAATAACTGACCATATAAACACATTCTAGGACTGTTTTCAGGTCCCTGGAAAGGTTTGTACAAATGAGGTGCTCGGAAACAAATTCCATCAGCTTCATGGCAAGTCTCACTCCGCATATGTAAAACACTGAATAATAGTTCTGTAAAAGTGACTGATATTTTTATGTATTTTTATTATGCATGTTAATAGAAATTTTTTACAGTATTGTTTCCTTAAGTGAAATAAAATTAATCTAACTATTTAAATGTACCATCAAATAATATTGTCACATAGAATTTTCATACTTTTGGTTTTAGTTTTCTTTTGTTGTTGTTCTCAAAGTTTATTGTTGCAGGGATTAAAAAGAAATTGAAACTAATGCTGTTATTCACTCGTGCAGTTAACTACCTTCAGGCACATATGAGACACTGAGTGAAAATTTGAAGCTTATCTTTCTGCAGTCAGGGGTTGGGGACGAGGGAGGGAAGCACGCTCCAGCTCCGGGGGAGGGGGCTGTTTGCGAGTGTATGCTGTGCGCTGTCCAGATCCGGGGATGCCCGCGGGCAGCGGGGTTCCCGAGGGGCGATCATGTCTCACAGGTGCCCCCCTGGGGCTCTAGATCCCACGCGCTTGGCACGACCAGCAGCGCGCCAGCCCCTCCCGTTCCAATTCGGACTCGCGGGTGGGCGGCAGAGGACGCACATCTGTCCCGCTGGAGACCTTTTCTCTCTCTGACTTGGACACCAAGCTGGGCCCAGTCAGCCCAAAGCCCCAGCTTCGGGAGCCCGGCTTTGACACCGGATACTCGCCAGCCCTGCACTGAGGCCAGCGTGCCAGGACCTGAGCCCCCAACCTGCCTGGAGAGGTTCTACCCGGGGCCAGGGCCGGCCACGTTGGCAGTCCCCTCTTCCACACCAGGCCTTGACGCTGGATGTCCCCTCTCCGCGTGTCCCGCCGCCCCTGCCCAGGTCCGAATCCCGGCTGGGCAACTTTCTGGGCGTCGCAGCCACGTTAGGGACAGGGGTGCGCATCGATGAACGGTGGCGCCCGCGCCGGGCTTACGTTGGAGCGGGAGCGGCGGAGCGGTCTAGGGCGCAGCCACGCCGCCTGTGCCCGCGGCGCGAGACGCTCCAGTCTCGTCCTGGAGTTACTTTCTCTCTCGGTCCCAACCCTCCCCGCACCCCTCCCGGCCTGGCCCCAGCTTCGCGCGGCCCCTCCCCTCCCCTTACCGCCTCCTCGCCCTGCTCTCCGGCTGCCCTCCCGCGGCTCCCACCCCCTGTCCTCCCTCCCCTCTCTCCAGCGGCCTTCCCCGATGGCCGGCGAGAAAACCAGCCCCCACCCCAGCCGGTAGCTGGCGCCCCACGGCGGCCAGCCCAGGCGCAAAGGGCAGCGGTCCGGCTCCCAGTCACCCAGCGTGGCGCGCGCGAGCGGGAGCGCGCCACCACTCCTGGCTGGGGGCTCAGCTGCGCCGCCTGGTGGTAGCTTTTCTACCAGATAACGCAGTTGCTTCACTTTTTGTTTGCTACCAATTTGAAATAAGAATTATAATTCCTGTACATTTCGTTTTCTGCTGTGTTTCTTTGAATTGATACATGAAATTTTTTACTTTAGGAAAGAAAGTTGTTAAGAGTAATGTATCTATCAAGTTCAGTTTATATATTTAATTTATATTTCACTGTGCTATTTATTGATGAAAGATTAAATATCTAAGTAAATAGGCCAGTAAGAAATTGCCATAATTTTTAGAAAATCACATAAATTTTTAGATAATAGTATTTCTGTGACCTTCAATAATTAGAAGCTTGCCTAAATTACGTTTATTGCTATTTTATAAACATATATTGTGTGCACATTAAAAGCTAGGAAAATAGTTTTCACAATATTGCAAAGTAAAAAGCATACTGACATAATCAAACTTAGAAAGGAAACGACTTTAATGTCACTGTATATGAAAGCAATGCATGTTACATAGAAAACTGCATTTAAAGTGTACTAATATGTGGAGACCATGTAATTTAGAACCATGAGTACAAACCTAATATGAAATGGGAAAATAAACTTAAATTTACAATTGACCACATTGTAACAGACAGAATTTATCTTTTACATCGTAACAAACGCCTATGGTTAAATACATGTCTGAAATTCAGCTGCTGGAGTCCGGTGTAATCACACCTGATGTTCACTGCCTTGTACATTCTGACTGAAAAGTGCTCATCACCTACAGGTTGTCAAACCTTGTGATTATTATTCTCACACAATATATTACAGTCAATTAGCACTAGCCATACAATTTTCAAAATTTTAGAAATGTACTACAAATTTTCTTTCCCCCCCACCAGTTCCCTTCTGTGCTGTCTTGAAAATAATATTAGCAATCAACTCAGTATAATACATTATTTTAGGTATTTCCTATTGACTTTCCAGATATTAGCACCCTGAGGCAACTGTTAATAGTGTTGAGGCCTATAAAGATTTAATCACTGAGAAAATATTTATGGAGTGTCTATTAGCAGCAAGACTATAGAGACGTAATAAGGGTTCTGAATAAGTCAAGATTTTGTCCCTGAATATAAGAAGTGTCGGTTCTAAGGCCGTAGCTCTCCCTGGTGACTAAACATCACAATCACACATTTGACTTCATCTGTTTAAGATTGGGAGAATGCTGAGAAAATCAAAGAGTAAAAGATCAGAAATGCTGAATCAGGATGGAGGTAAAGAGTAGAACTGATGTATCTGTGTTAAAGAAAAACTCAACAGATGATTTTGATGTTTTGCTAAAGTAGTGGAGAATTGGGAAAGAGGAAGATGGGTTAGTAATTGTAATATCACAAGAGCAGGTCAGTTCTAGAGTCTGACTGGTTGGATGCCAATCTTAGACCATTGCTTTGACGTATGTCTTATTCTGCTGGGCTGCTGTGACAAAATCCTACCACATTAGTGACATAAACAACAAAAATGTCTTTCTCACAGATCTGAGGCTAAGTCCAAGATCAAGGTATGAGCACGTTAATGTCCTGGGTGAGGGCCTCACCTTATGGCTCATAGCCAGTCTTCTCCTGTGTTCTCAAATGATGGAATGGGTGAGAGATCTCTGTGGGGTCTCTTTTCTAAGGGCACTGACCCATTCCTGGGGGCTTCACCCTCACAGCCTGATCACCTCCCACAGGCACCAGGATTACAACGGATGAACTGTGGGGTGGGGCACACATTCAGCCCATAGCGGTCGATGACCCCCAAACTTAATTTAACATCAGTATATTTCAGTTTTCTTGTATATAACATGGGGCTAGTAGTAGTGCATTTTAAAAAGATAGTTTAAAGGATGAAGTTTATTTATTTAAATTCTTAATCACAGTGCCTGACATATTTAAGTGATCAATAAATATTTATCGAGTTTTACTTTAAGTGTAGTGAAAAGATCCATGCTTTATTCAAAGTGGGGAGGCAATATTAAAATATGAATTATTCAGAAATGCTGTCTGGAATGGTGATTGTAAAGTTGAGTCTGGAAGTTTCTGCTTCCACTTAGAAGAAAGAGGAAAAAACATGGAAAGATATATAAGTTAGAAGTGATCACACAATATTCTGATTGAGACAATATCTAAATTAAAGGGATTTCCTGTTGCAGAATGACACAGATAGCAAATTAAGATACTTTAGTAAACATTCTCAAGGTTATATTCTTGGATAATTTTCACTTCACTGGGTGAAGGGATCTTGATTATAGCAGATAGCGAAGGGCTGTGCTTTCTAGATAGCCATATAGGAAAACGGTGGAAAACTTGTTTATTTCAGGTTTTAAGGGTTATTTTTAAAAGATTATTTGAAAATAGACTTTAAAAACATGTATGCAGTTTGGGATAAAAGAATATATAAATGTAATTACAAATATCAGATATACTTTGTGTTTGGATGATCGTTTCCAGTTATTCTCATCCAGCAAAGGGGCTCATCTTTGTTCTGATGTGGTCCCCTGAGCTGTTCTGCTTGTGAAAAAGCTTTCTCATACTTGCATTCCTGTGTGCTTGTCTATCTTACACACACTGGTTATCTTACTGTTACACTTCAGGTCATCGAGAATTCTTTTTGGCTTGTGAGATTTTTCAAAATATTTTTAACTTGAATCATCCTGAATTGGTATCTGCAGAAGTTTGACCTCTTCCTTATGATACCCAGCCATGTGTCCACTACCTGTCTTGGTGTTAACTGGAGGGATGCCTCTGGCCTTTCTGTTTGGAATCTCTGTTCTACTGCCTAAGTGCTCGCCCAGGAACCCTGTTTTTCATGATAGCCTACGGTGGTGTTGGGGGTGTTATCTCACAGTAGTGTTACACGGCGATGTCTTTGTTAGGGTCTAAGCCCCAGATCTTCTCCCATTGTCCAGGTCATGAGGATTTTCCTGTAAGTCCACAAAAGCTCCCCCTGGGAGCTGCAGAAACATGATATGCATAATCTTCTATAATATGACATTGAGAAATTTTATTTTGTTTGATAGTTATTGAGAATGTATTCTTCTTGAGCTAAATAATACGGAAGCCAGAACACACAGGATGTTTCCCTTTCTCTTCAGCCCCACCTCCTCTTCACCCTCTCTTTGACTTTCTTGATGGAGAGAATATTTTCATCATTCGAGACCTAGATTCAACAGCCCCATAATAATTTTTTTCCTTGATTGCCATCAATCTGTGTCTATCAGTTGGAGGGAAGCCATTTTTAACAGAAATGCACATGTTGTGAATACAGGTAAATTCAAAAACCCAATAGAGAAGATTTTTGGAGCCATGCTTTGTGGATATTGCTAAGTCCCTGAATACTACAATATTTTAAAGATACAGGGATAAAAAATAACAGATGAGGGAAAGTTTTCTTAAACAAATGATGCTGACACAATTAGTTACAGTTTAGAAAAAGAAGTAAAGATGGATACTTACTTCCTTAAAAAAAATTTGAAAGGAAATGTTAAAGGGTTTGAAGGAATTGATACAACAATAAGGGAGTGAGTGAAATATATTGGGAAATGTATTAAATTAGAATGAAAAAGGGTTTTCTAATCATAAAGTTGACATAAAGAATGAAAAAAATCCCAATCAAAAATGTTCTACACAAAAATTAAAAGATGAGTAATACATTAAAAGTAAAATTGAAGAACAAACATGAAAAATAGTAAACTCAATACTTAAAAACTGGAAAAGATAATAAAGAATTCTTAGAGGGTACATCCTAATCATTAACAAATATATGAACAAAAACCTTTAAATAACACCTATAGTAAGAGATTCTGAAAATGTGCAAATCACAGCTTAAGAAGACAGGTGCATCATCCCCTCCTGGTCATCCTCATTCTCTGCTGCTGAGACAGTGAAGACACCACTTTTGACTCTAGTTTACAGGTTGTTGTTTCCTGACCTCAGGAGATCTGTTAACTTTTCTTCCCTTTACCCATGCATTTCCACTGTATTTCTAGCCTCTCGTCTTCAGCCCTATCAGGATATTTGACCTCCTTTGATTTGGGCATTTTTCTCTCTGCTTGCTTCTTTGTTCTCCTTTTCTGTCTTTATTCCTATTTCAGTTCATGATTGACAAGGTCAGCAGTGTGTGTAGGGGCTTAAAAGCCCGGCCTCTGGAGGAAACTTACTGGTGTCTGAGCCTAGCTCTGCTAACTAGGGGCCAAGTGAAACTAAGAAGATGACTTGACTTCTCAGTATCCCCCGCTCTAAAATGGGAGGTTTGTAGTAGTCTCTTGTCATTGGTTTGTTATAAGATCAAATATGTCAATATGTATGGATTACTTAGATTAAGTATCTGGCATATAATAACTGCTATGTAAGTAGGATTCAAATGTACTGATGATCTGTTTTTTCATTTTGCATACATAGTTTGGGTTATTATATTTCAAGCTTACAGTGTTTTGTAATTCAGTGTTTCTTCTTTAGAGAAACATTGATCATTCTTTCTAGATTTCAATTTTTTTAAAATTCATAAAGATTCCATTAGCCAAAGTGATATATGGCTTTATTTTAATAAACTTAATTTTTCATTTTTATGTACTCCATACATAACTTATTTTTAATAACAACTTTATTGAAATATAATTCTCATATGATAAAATTAACCCCCATAAATGTGCAATTTAGTGGTTCCTAGTATATTCCCAACATTATTCAGTCATGAAAGCTATAAAACTTTAGAATAATAGGATTCCATAGCTATTAGTGGTTATTTCTAGCAACCCACCCCCTCAGCTCCTGGTAAGACTAACATATTTTCTGTCTCAATAGATTAGGCCATTCTGGACGTTTTCATATAAACTGACCCCTACAATTGGAGGCTATTTTCATTATCATAATGTTTTCAAGATTCATTTATATTGTAGTATATATCAGTACTCTATTCCTTTTAATTGGTAAAAAAAAATTCTATTGTATATAGGTATTCAATTTTGCTTTTGCCCATTCATCAACTGATAGCTTTTTGAGTTGTTTTCACTTTTGGTTACTATAAACATTCGTGTATAGTGTGTGTGTAGATATATGTTTTTATTCTTTTGGATATGTGCCTAGGAATGCAATTGTTACACAAAGAATAACACTTTGTTTAAATTTTGAGGAACTGTCAAACTGTTATTTAGAGTGGGTACAACATTTCATATTCACACCAGCAAAGCTGAAGGCTCCAACTTTTCCACATCCTTCCAAAAGTTGTTATTGTCCTTTTTTTTTCATTTCAGCCATCCTAGCAGGTGTGAAGTTGTATCTCATAGTGATTTTTATTTTCATTTCCCTAATGACTAATGAGGCTGGACATTTTTTACTGTACTTATTTTTTATGTGCTCTCTGTAAATTTTTTTTGAACAATATCTATTAAAATCATCCAAGATGTACTGCAGATAATGGTTATCGTGTCTCTTTTCATGCCAATACTTTTTTTTTTTTTTTTTTTTTTTTGCCTGGCGGCACTTGCTAGAACTTGGGAGTAGCAGGCCCTTTTGTATTTCTGACTTAAAAAATAATGATTTTAGTGTTTCACTGGTGATTACTATAGGTTTTTGTAGAAATGCTTTTTCAGGTTAATACAGTGCCTTTGCATTCCTAGTTTACCAAGAGGTTTTTTTAAAAAAAAATTTATTATGAATAGATGTTGACATTTAAGGCTTTTTGTATATCTGCAAAGATGATTATATAGCTTTTATAATTAAGCTCCTAACATGGTGAATTACATTGATACATTTTCAAATATTGAACAGTCTTTTATTTCATTCTTGAGGTAAACCCTAATTAGTTATGAAATATCAAGTACATGCTAAATTGTATTTGCATATATTTGGCATTTTTGTATCAATATTCAAAAGTGAGATAATTTTCCTTTCTTGTACTAGTTTAATCCAGTTTGTTTATCAGAATTTTACTGGCTTTGTAAAATTAATTTTTTAGCTTTCTTTTTCTATTCTTTGAAACAGTTTATATAAGATAGGAATTATTTATTCTGTAAAGGTTTAGTAAAATATATGACATTATTTTGGGAAACATATTGGATATTTTTATTTTAAAAACTACTATTGTCAACTGCTGTAGCAGGTGTTCTTAAGATCCAGAATTTATATCTAAATCTTTAGATGAAATCTTCCTTAGATATATGGTCCCTAATAATCTTCTTTAGATTGCCCTCAGATGACTTTTTAGCACTTGGAGAATAGCATGTCTTTTCTGGTTACACACATTCTATTTTTTAAAAAAAAATCTTCAAAATGTTTACATTGTTCTTTATTGAGTTTAATCTCATTAGTTTTGATTCATCATTACAGCTAACTGAGGTGTTTTAATTTTTAATTTGTTTAAATCATTTAAAACTATTTTTTGTCTTTAAAATATTTTATTTTGAAACAATTTTAGAGCCACAGGGAGTTGTAAAGAGAGTTTAGAAAGTTCTATTTACTCTTCTTTCTGTTTCCTCCAAAGGTTACATCTTACACAAATATAGTACAACATCATAACCAGAGGTTTGACATTGGTACAATGTAAGTGCAGTTCTCCGTTATTTCATCCCGTGTGTGGATTTCTGTAATCACCACCACAGTCAAGATACAGAACTGTCTCATAATCGCAAAGATCTTTCCTACTCTATTTCTTTATAATTACACACTCCCCCTCCCCTCCACCATTCCTGACCTCTGACAACCACTCATCTGTTTCCATCTCTCTAATTTTGTTATTTTGAGGATTCTTGGTATATACTAGATATGAGTCCTTTGTCAGATGTGTGTAATTTCTCCTATCACATAGCTTGCCTTTTCACCTTCTTCCCAGGGTCATTTGCTGAGCAAAAGTTTTAACTTTTGATGAATTGTCTTCTTGATTCATTGACTTTTCTCTATTTTTTGTTTTGCATTTCATTAATTTCCTCTTTTTATTTCCTTTCACTTGCTTGCTTTGGGTTTACTTTTATCTTCTTCTAGGTTATTAAGGTGAGAACATAGATTATTGATTTGAGACTTTTTCTCTTTTCTAAAATTTTTCCTTTTGGCACTGCTTTAGTTATGTTCCACGCATTTTAATATTTTGTATTTTCTATTTTCATCCTGTTCATATAGTTTTTAGTTTCCCTGAGCCTTCCTCTTTGATCCATAGATTATTTAGAACCATGTTGTTTAGTTTCCAAGTGTTTGGGGGTATTTTCTCGTTACCCATCTCTTGCTGATTTCTGGGTTAATTCGATTGTAGTCAGAAAGCATTGTCTGTATGGTTTCAGTCCTTTTAAAGTTTTGAGGTTTGTATTATGATCAGTATTAAGTTTACTTTGGTCCCCTGTGCACTTGAAAACAATGTGCGTTCTGCTCCTGCTGGGCGGAGTACTCTCTTCGTGTTGGTTAGACCCTGCAGGTTGATAGTATTGTTGAGTCCTGTATCCTTGCTGAGTTCCCCTCTACTTGTGCCATCAGTTGCTGAGAGAAGGGATTGAAGTCTGCAGCTGTAACTGTGCACTCTTCTACTTCTCCTTTCGGTTTTTGCTTCATGTATCGTGCAGCACTCTTCTTTGGTACATGCACATTTAGAATTGCTATGTCTTCTTGATGGATTGACTTTTGATCATTATTTAGTATCCCTCTCTGTTAGTGGTAATTTTCTTTGCTATAAATTTTACTTTTTCTGATAGCAATGTGTCCACTCATACTTTCTTTGATTAATGTTTATGTGGAATATCTTTTTTCATCTGTCTAGTTTTAACCTACATATAGGCATACCTTGGAGATGTGGTGGTTTTGGTTCCAGACCACTGTAATAAAGCAAATATCACAAGAAAGCCAGTCATATGAAATTTTGGTTTCCCAGTCCACTTAAAATTTATGTGTATACTGTGCTGTAGTCTGTTATGTGTGCAATAGCATTATGTCTAAAACAACAATGTATGTACCTTAGTTTAAAAATATTTTATTGCTAAAAAATGCTAACCATCACCTGAGCCTTCAGTGAGTCGTGGTAGTTACATCAAAGATCTCTGATCACAGATCTCCATAAACAAATTAATAATAATAAAGCAGTTTGAAGTGGTGTGAGAATTACCAAATGGTGACCCAGAGACACAAAGTGAGCAAATGCTGTTGGAAAAGTGATGCTGATAGACTTGCTTGATTCTGAATTGCCACAAACCTTCAATTTGTAAAACTCAATAAACTGAAGTGTAGTAAAACAAGTATGTTTCTATACTGCTAAATTGAAGTGTTTCTTATAGACAACATAGAGCTTAGTCATTTTTTTTTAAATTGACTGTTATTTAACTGGTGTGTTTAGACCACTTAGATTTATTGTGGTTATTGATTGGTCCTTTTTCTGTTTGTTCTGCTTTTCACTTCTCTGTTTTGCTTTACGTGACTTCTTGTGGATTACCTGAAAATGTTTTAGAACTTAATTTTGACTTATCTGTGGTGTTTTTGAGTGCTTCTCTTTGTGTATCTTTTTTTTTTTTTAAATTGAAGTTGAGTCAGTTTACAATGTTGTGTCAGTTTCTGGTGAACAGCATAGTAGTTCAGTCATACAGATTTATTCATTTTCATATTCTTTTTCATTATAGGCTACTACAAGATATTGAATATAGTTCCCTGTGCTACAGCTATTTGTGTATCTTTTTAAGTGGTTACTGTAACCATTACATCATATACACATAACTTTTCTTAGTCTGCTGGTGTCAACACTTACCAGTTTGTTATGATAGTCTTGTATGTTTCCTCTTCACACACTGAGAAGTGCATCAGCATTATAATTTTTGCTTCAACTACCAAACAAAATTTAGCAAACACAAAGGAGTAAGAAAGTGTAATTGTCCATATTTGTACTATTTTTATTGTTCTTCCTTCCTTCCTGATGTTCCAGGATTCCTTCTTTTTTCATTTTCTCTTTGTTTTGTTCATTCTTTTAGAGTAGATATGTTGGTTGACAAATTCTGTTAGTTTTGTTCATCTGAGAATGCCTTATTTTGCTATTTAAAAAGTTTTTTTTTTTATTGACACAACATTGTAAGCTGACTATACTTCAGTTAAAAATACATACTTAAAGTAAAAACATTTTCTTTTGTTGAAGTACAGTCCATCTACAATGTTGTTACTTTCTGGTGTACCACAGAGTGATTCAACTTTATATATATAGGCCATTATGAGGTACTGAATTCCCATGCTGTACAGGAGGTCCTTGTTGTTTATCTATTTTATAGATAATAGTTAGTTGATTTGCTCTTCATTTTTGAAGGTTATTTTTGCAGAATACAGAATTCTGAGTGGGCAGTTCTCTCAACACTTGAAAAATATGTAACTTCCTTTTGGGCTCCCTGATTTCTGATGAGAAATTTGCTGGAGGCATTCAGAATTTTTTCTTTGGTCTTTAGTTTTTAGGTGTTTAACTATAATATGTCAGAGTGGATTTCTTTGGGTTAAGATCCTGTTTGGAATTTGTTCAGTCTTAAATATTTAGGTTTGTTTATTTATTTATATTTATTTATTTATTCATTCATTCATTCATTCATTCATGACAAATTTGGCAAAATTTTAGCCATTATTTCTTTGAATACTTTTCTAGCCCTACTGCTTTATCCTATCTGGGACTCAGAATGCATAAATGTCATATTAATTGATATTGCACCCATCTGTCCCTGAGGCCCTGTTCATTTTTCAGTCTATTTTCTCTTTGTTTTTCAGTTTGGGTAATTTCTATTGTCGTGTCTTCAAGTTCAGTGATTCATCTGTTCTTTTCTGCTGTTGAGTCCATGTATTGGGATTTTATTTCAGGTATTAGGTTATTTGGTTCTAAATTTCCATGTGGCCTTTTACCTTTGCTGTGATTTTGTGTTTCTTTGCTGACTTTTTTGTTTGTTTTTTTGTCTTTCATTTGTTTCAGGTGTGTTTGTAGTTGCTCACTGAAGCATTCTGTGATGGCTTTTAAAGTCTTGTTTGGTAACTGTTACCTGTGTCATGCCAGTGTTCTTATCTATTGATTATCTTTTCTCCTTTCACTTGAGATGTTCCTGGTTCTTGCTATGTTGAGAGAGTTTTTGTTATTCAGTGCTGGACATTTTGGGTATTATATTATGAGGTTCCAGATCTTATTTAAATATTATGTTTTAGTAAGTCATTTCTGTTAATGCTCCAGCAGGGAGAAGGGGATAATGCCAGTTAGGATTTGAAGCTCAGATTTTAATCTTGGCCTTTGCTGACACTCATCTGGGGAGGGGCTCCATGTTACTGCTGATTGTGGACCAGAGTTCGGGCTTCCCCCCAAGGCCTCTGCAGGTACCTTCTTTCTGGGATGGCAAGGGGTGCCCTACTGTCATTGGTGGAATTCCTGATGTTCCACTGGGCCTCCTGTCATAACCCAAACATGGAGGCAGTGAGGGGGATGGAGGTCCTCGTTCCGCATGTGGTGTCTACATTGCAGGTGGGGGCTTGTCTTCCTGTAATGTTTGGCTGGAGTCAGGCAGTAACTGTGTAAGTTTTCTGTGTTTCCACTGTCCCTTCATCTCCTTTGGCTGGAGAGAGCAGGCTTTCTGGGGACATTTTTTATTTGCTCCCATTGGCGTTTCTGGGTTGTTGGCTTCCCTGGCACCTATTGTGGGATGCATGAGACAAAAAGAAAACTCAGGAAGTCACCACTGTGTAGTTCCTCAGGTCCTGATCCCTGGCCAGTCTGCCACATTCTCTTCACCTCTCAGCATGTTTTTGTTTCTTTCAAATATAAAGCCTAGGGAGTCTAGCCATGCTTAGTGGGAAGAGCAGGGAAAAGTATGTTTATCCATCTTTCCAGAAGCAGAAGTCCAAATTTAATTAACTTTGAATGGGTAATACATTCATGTGACATACAAGTTGAGTGATATAAAAAGAAGTTACAGTGAAATTAACTTTCTCCCACCCACTTCCCCTCTTAGATGGCAACAGTGCTTCTGGTTACTGTGCTTCCTTCTGAGGTAACTTTACAGATACCAGCAGACATACACAGATGCGTTGTTACCCAGGTGGTGGCATACTGCATACACTGTATCCTGTTTTTTTTTTCTCATAACACTGCAATTTAGTGAACCTTCTGGATTCATACAAGAAGAACTTCTTTATCATTTTTCATGGCCTCATGCTGTTCCAGTGCATGGAGATGCCATGTGTATGTAACCACTTGCACTGTTTAGGTGTTGGTCCTGTTACCTGAATATATTTATTTTCCCTTCCATCTTAGTGTCTTCTGCACATTTCTTGTGTTTTCTGTGTACACCTGAGTCAGGGTCCTGTGTAAGCTGAAGTGTGTTGGAGACAGGTGCTGGTGACTGAAGTCTTCATTTTATGATAAGTCATATGTATACTCCATAAGTATTTGGAGATACTCATTACAGCTGCTTTCCTAGACTTGGTTCTCCATCATGTTCACAAGGGCTCTTTGGTCCACAGCTTGCTTTTCATAGGTGTCAACAAAAGATTTTGGGTATAAGCTCTATATACCCTTATTCACTTTCATGGGTTTAGGTGCTTCCACATAACAGTTAACAGAATGTATGCACTTTGTTGTTGTTATTTCTAAGGGGCATGAAAACACAGGTCTACTATGATTTGGGGTCAGAGTACTTGTATCTACCTTTTGGGAAAGATGAGATTGATTTTGTTATCATTTAAATTTTTTAGCATGGTTGTTTCATTCTCACTAAATTAGCACTTTTTCTTTAGGGTGGTGATTTTTTTCTTTTGAGTAGAATTATTGCCCTCAAATTCTTGGTGAACTTGAGTAAAGTCATGAATTGAAGAACCTTTTTGCCTTTGTCTCTTGATAGTCTTTCATGTTCTCTTGGCATTTTAATGCTAAATCCATGCATAATTAAGTTTGATCTTGCACAGAGGATGGAGTCTGGAACTTGCACTGATAGACTGGAACTTGCACTGACAGACTGTGTGAGGATTTTTTTTTAATTTCAATTTTTTAATTTGATATTTCCAAATATATAAAACATCAAGATTCTTACACCAGTTATCTCAAATGAGACCATACAAAGCAATTTTAAAGTGTATACAACAATCATTCCCCCCTTCAGTTTTGCTACTTTATACAACTATGGGATCGACAGAAAATTGAATGGCATGTGCCTAGTTGGAAAATTTCACCTGTTTACAAAAAAAAAAAAAGGAAGAAATTAAGAAAACTCAAAATCAAACATGTAGGATACTTGCTACTTTGTGTCTGCAAGTCAATTTACAAACTTTTTTTTTTAATTTAGTAGGCACTTGGGACTGAAAATTTTAGCTGCCCAGTTTTATCCAACTACCCAACAGAAAGCAGCACAAATGAAAGTCCCAACACTCTGTAAACTTTGAGGGACTGAGAGAGTAGACACTATTTTTTATCTGTAGTAGATTCAATTGTTGAGCCTGCAAATGTAGGCTTTTTTCTCTTAACAGAAATAAATATCCTCAGGGCCTTTCCTCTAGCTTCAGTGGGCTGAGTTCAAGAATAGTGAAGAACCCCTCATGTGAAATTTAAAGTGTGACAACTCTGAAGTATTCTGATGCATTATACAAAATTTTGCTAGTTGCATAGACCAAAGACAGATGTTTTGCTAAATGGCACTGAAGAAAATCCTGACCCAAGTGGCACTACTTGGTCCAAATGTTACTGACCAAAGAAAATGATACAACAATATTTATAGGCTCACCTTTAAGAAATGGTTGACATTAATACTGTACATATTTTACACATCAAATACATAGTCCAAGAGTATATAAAAGAAATTCATGCATTATTACCTTTAAGAATATCAATGTACAACATACCCAGGCCCCCCAGTAATTGTGACATTTCAGGTGGACACAGTGTTATGTACAAAAACAATCAATTTATCTTCTGTGTTAAGTATATAATTTAAAGAAACTTCAGAGATTACTGAGGAAAAACTTAGTCCACTGAAGATTGATAACAAGTGTCAATCTGTGGGATTTTTAAGTATTTCCTTTAAAAAAATAAAAAACACCCAGAAAACATAACCTCTGTACAAAGAAAAATATAAAAATTCTGGAAGATCATGTCTGATCACACTACATAATTTAGAATGAAATGTCAGTGGTTTAAAGTTTTTCTGTCTTATTCCTTTGGCAGCCTTAATTTGTGAACTAATAGTCATATTTAGCTCAGCTGCTTTTATGGAACAAGAGCCCAGTTTCAAAATGGTGGCACTGATTTTCCTTATAACAGCACTATTTTCAGCAGCAATTATATTTTTAAAGGTTAACAATTTGTACAACAAATGTCTAACTATGCTTCTTCCTACTTTATTCTCAACAGTTATGATCTTTACAAAAAGCTAATATCTACATAGAGAACCACCTTTTACTTGCCCCATGTCATCTCTGACTTGGTTGAGGAAGTACAGGCATTTCAGATTAGGTATTTATGTGTTTTGGATGGGATTCTTGGATTTATGTGAATATAAAGATAAGACAAAATAATTCTTAGGTACATTCCAGTGTCCCAGTAATTAGTTACATGATAAATAGTACCTACCTGCTGACCACCTATAAAAGATGAGACATTCCGAGGCACCCTAAAAACCTAGGTCTGTAACAGGTGAACAAGAAGGCCATTTTACTCAATTCTGATGCAGTCACCACTGACTGCTATTTAAGGTGTTTACTGGTAACCAGCAAGTTTAACTGAAGAGATGTCACTAAATTCAACCTGAAAATATATATTTAAAAGCAGCAATTTACATTGAGGGAAATATGGTTCTTGTGTGTTCTGTGTAAAGAGAGATTATGAATAAAGGGAATTGGCAACTGAGCACCCTAATTCAATTCCATGAATACAGGTTCCATGATAAGATATCTACTACATGCATTTTGCTTACAGTAACTGCCTAATACTCACCAGCTATATAGAGTTAAACTCTGTATTAAAGGACTATTGAGTTACAGGGGAATTGGCCATATCAGGTAGCTAGTGACATAGTACCAGTTGTGAAAATTGAGATAAATGAGTTGACAAATGGATTCATTGAATATGTTAATATTGTGAATGAGAAGACAATTCACCAGGATAATATACTCACATGTATGTTGATCTGACAAAAGCCACAGACTGATATCAAATGGATAAAAAAATACTGGGGAAAAAGTGAAAATGCCAACCAAAATAACAAGGTGGGTGGGCTGGGTGGGAGAGCACATTTAAGGCATCTAAAAAAAAAATTCCACATGGCTTTGGCTTATTAAAATATTTTACACTATCTTTTTTCTTTTTAAAGAAGATTTGAAAGCACCTACAAATTAAGCAGACTGTTAAAAAAATCCCGCATGGCAAATTCAGTTTGTAAGCGTCATTCAGATATTTGTCAAGGAAAATAAAGAAGCCTCTGCCCATGAGATTGCACATGGTGGAAGAGGTCCTTCCAACCCTGTCTATCTTATGCTGGATGGCAGCCCAGAGGTTCGCTGTGCAGCAGCTACAAACAAGGTGTTACTCTCTGGAAGGGAAGGGACTGTGGAATTTCCACTGTTTGGCGAGCAACCCAGCTTTAATTTTTCCAGATACTCTGCATGCACAGGCTTATGACACTGGAGAACTTTGATGGCATCCTTTACTATGAACCACTCTGTCTTCCTTCCTGTATTAACAGAATCTTCCCAGTCTTCTAATATTTCAGTGACAGTAAGGACATAGACATATGCCCTGTGCTTTCTGTCTTGGTTCTCAAATATGCCCAGGAGTCTGCCTGACTTTCCTTTGACTCCAGCCTCTTGGTAAGCCTCCCTCACGGCAGCACCGGCAGGCTCCTCCTGGGGCTCCAGTCCTCCTCCTGGGCCAGTCCACTGGTCCGGGACCGAAGCCTGCCCACCTGCAGCACCTCGTCCTCCTGCTCGCTCGGGAAGCACAGGGACCCCGCCCGCTTCTTGAAGCCCTCGAGGTCCTAGTTCCGCGGCCTAGGGGGGCTTGGACCTCATCGCAGAGGCGGGCTCTCGCTGCCGCGGCCACTGCGGAGGCCGCCACCCCGCCGGGGCGCGGGTGCGAGGGCGAGTCGGGGCCCAGGGCGAAGCGGCTGGTCAGTCCCGTAGCCGGCGGCCGCTCCGACGCGGGGCGGGGCGCGAGCGCTGGTCCCTGCAGCCCGGGCGCCGCGGAGGGAGCGCGGCCTCCGCCCGGGCGTCTGTGGCTTTCCACGGAGCCCGCCGCCTGCTCGCCCCGGTTCCCGCCGCTGCCGCCGCCGCCCAGTGTGGAGCGGGGCGCGAGGTGCGGGGAGACGGCTGCAGGGGCTCCCGCCGGCCCGGCAGCAGCGCCGCGGCCGCGCGAGGCGTTTGGTGTCGGCTGCGGGCCGTCCCGCCAGGGCCCTCTGACGTGCTGCGTGTGCACAGGTGGCTGCGCGGTGCCCGTCAGTGCGCCGCCCGTGGCGGGGTCTGTGTTTGGGGACAGGTGTGTTTGTGGCTGCAGTTGCCGCAGTTCGTCCCGGCCCTCCAGACCTCCCCAGCCCCACTCTCGGCCTCGTGGTCCTGGCATGCCCGCTGCTTCTGCCCCGGATGCTTCCTCTGGGCTCCGCCCCCAGCACGTCCACGTCACGCCTGCTGCCTTAGTCCTGCAGAAATCCTGAGCTTTGGATTTGTGCCACCTTCTGTAAGTTGAAAGCTTCTGGACCAAGTGCGGCAGTGAGATGGAGTCAGAAGAGGAGGTGAGCAAAGTGATTTCTGTCCTGTACCTCTTTTTATTTCCTACCTTTTCAAGCTATTATTTCAAGATGCCTTTCTGAGGACAAGGTTTAAAATTCATTCCCTTAGCTTTGCTGTTATTCTTCATTTCTGATAAATTGGGAACTACAAATACTCTACTTTTAAAAATGGTTGTATATGTTTACTCATTTGTTTTGGAATAAATTTGATGAAGATGAGTTTATGGGAAAGCAAAGTGTGACCAGGGGTTAGGAATTTAAGTGGAAAATTGAATCTTCATGAAGCTTTCCACATTTTATTAGATGTTAAATTCTACAGTGAAGTTTCATATGATTATTAACTATAAGTATATTCCTAAATATCGTGGTTAAACTGTTATTAAAATAATATATCATAAAGCCATTAATATTTTTACATAATACAGTTGTTTGATTATTGAATTTTTCTTGTGAGATATTAGTCAGCAACCTCAGTTTTTTCTTTAAGTGATTTTGTAACAAGAATAAAAATATATTTTAAATCTGTGTGACACAGTTTTATTAAAATGACTTGAGAGTGTATGAGCATTTTTCAGTTTATTTTCTTCTTTCACATTATATTTTTAATTTTGTGTCCTACATTGTATTCTAAAATTTGGAACCGATTGATATGTGCTTTTCACTTCACTATCATGAGGGATGTTTTTTCAAATGAAACTGAAAAATTTAGTAATTCATCTTTTGTCAGTATTAAAAGCAGACCAGCTAGGCTCCTTTGTGCCGCACTAAAAATAATACCAGAACATAAGAAAGGTTTCTGTATTACTTTATGTGCTCTGTGATAGCGTCTTTTCTGTGAACACTCTCAATTCCAAATAAGACCCTGACATTGAAAATTTACTTGTACATACACAGGGGTTATATTATGCTTCCTTGATCCTTGAAATGAGTATGGATGCAGACAGAAATCTTTGCGTTGTTCTCCCTAAGGTATTGCCATCAGAGAGTCAGCAAAGGTGGTTGACCAAGCCCAAAGGAGGGTGCTGAGGGGAGTTGATGACCTGGACTTTTTCATAGGGGATGAAGCCATAGATAAACCCACGTATGCCACAAAGGTAAACTCCCCACCGGGATTTGCTTCTGTAAGTGTATCACCAAGAACAGAGAGTAGGATGAATCATGCAAAATGGTAGATTTCATAGCAATTGTACTTGTGAGCTGTGTATTTTATTCTTGTGTTGGAAAAGAGGTTTTGTTGTTGTTGGTTTTGAATGGGGTATTTTTCAAAATTGAAGTATAGTTGATTTACAGTGTTGTGTTAGTTGAACAAGGTATTTTTCATGTGGGGAATCAAGTGAATTTAAGAAACCCCAGAATGCAGGATTGACTCTGGGAATGCTGGGCTTCATGTGAGAGCAAGATCTGCTTCTGTGGAAAATTGCAGGTTGACTCACTGACCTGTCAGATGTAGAAGAGCTGTAGACTGATTAATTAAAAAGAAGCACTAAAATTGTTTAACTAGGTATTTGTTCTAAAACCCTCCAAACTCCAAATGGAATGGTATGGCGGATTAGCTGTACTTTTGCATCTATTACTCCACTGTTAAGATGATACTTTGTACTTAGAGATGTGAAGTAGAATATAAATGATAATATAAATTAATATTTCTGGTAAAGTGCCTGTTATTTCTTTACATAAATTAACATTCACCCAGGGCAAAGGACCTGTTTTCTCTAATAACTCAGTCTCTTCTGGGCCAGTGTTTTTAAAACTGTTGCTCTTACTGACATGGACTGAAGCTTGACATAGTTTGATTTCTCTTGCTTTAGTGACCAATAAGACATGGAATAATTGAAGACTGAGATCTAATGGAGAGGTTCATGGAACAAGTTATTTTTAATTTTCCCTGAGCTGAACCTGAGGGCCATCACTTTTTCATGGTGAGTAACTGGGACTGAGAGAAGAGCCCTGTGGATTCTTGGTTGCTTAGATTTTAAACCCAGGATATTCTTCCCTGGGGAGTTTTTAATTCCCACTAAAGCTCTTTGTATGAGTTGGAGTGCTTTTTGGGCAAATAACAGAAGGCTCAACCAAAATGTCCAAAACCAAAGAGGGCTTATTATCCCACAAAACAGGATGCCAGTGTCAGGCCACTCAGGACTGGTTACTTGAGCAGCTCAGAGATGGAGGTGAGAACCCAGCCTAATTCACCTGTTTGGCCTCTTGTGCTGGTTCCCCTCAGGCCCCAGGGTGGCTGCCCGAGTTCCTGTACTGACTTTTGGTGTATTTACTTTCAGAGTTTTAGAATTAAGACTCTCATCCTCAGAAACCTTCCTAGCAGATTTGCCCTGTCTGTCCGTGCCCAGTGTGGGCCCTAGAGGGGAACAAAATTACTTTGGTACATTTTGATGAGTCAAGATTCTCTCCTGTTGCTGGTGAGGGGACCACATCTCATCACCTGGCCCCAAGAGGTAAGTACCTAAACCGGCCTCCAGCAGCAAGGAATGAGGAGGGAGGAATGGGTTTGGGTAGGAAACCACCTGTGTAGTTAGGTGTCCTCCTGAAATAACTGGTTGGCTCTGACCTTTGCTTCTTACAGCAGAGGGAGCTGAGTCAAGGTGCTGTTTTGCCAAGGTTAAATCTCACACTAACACTGAGCTGAGTTACAGGCCCTGATATTGTGGATGTAATTGATCTTGTTCAGATGAAATAAAACAATACAGAGAAATGAAGAGAAGTGTCTCTTGGTTGTGGAGCCTGTTTTCATTGTTTTATGTTCTTTTTAAGTTAAAATTAATTACATGTATAAAACACTTACTTTAAGGAGAGCAATTGCATGTAACATAGGCTGCACATTAAAACCTACATAATTTAGCTTTGCATTTTTTCCATGCTAGTGCATTGTCAAATGGTCCCTGATCCAATTATATAATTCTTCCTAATGTTAAATATGGAATATTCTTTAGAATTATCTGGCTTAAAATATGTTAAGTACAAGGCTGTTATGGTAGTTAGTGGAATCTATATATTTTGTGTGTATTAAATCAAGTCCTTGAAAGTGCTCTAAGCATTTTCCTGGCTGTATCTTCACAAATAGGAATTGCCACGTCCAAGTACTGTGTTTTACAGGCCACTGTGTATTTTCTCTCCTGTGTATCTATGATGGTTTATGTAAAATACATGGAGCCAGGAAACTGACAGTATGTCAAAGTGGCTTTGTCTTTACAGCCAAAACAAATTACAGACTCCCACCTGCCATGCTTGGCATGTTCCCTTCTCTCATACGTCACATAACTACCTGTTGATAGGACTCCAGGCATGGGCCTGGGGCCCAGCTTCCTCTCCCTGCCTGCCCCATCCCGCTCTGCTCAGAGGGAGTCTGAGTCTTAGGCCCGTGGAGCAAATGCAATCACCAGGACACAGCCCACAGGAAATTTTTCCTACCAGGAATTGTTCTGCTCTAGCTGGCATATACACCGCAGTACAATAAAACCAATTGCTGGGAACGAACTGGAGGTGTTTGATATGAATATGGAAAAGCTTAAGTCCTTTGCCAAAAATGAGTATCTGAAGAGAATTTTCAAAAATAATTGTTTATTACATTAAACATAAGAAAATATTGTGCTACATTTATTGTACTTTGAAGTTAGGAGGTGTGTTTGCTGCATGATGTGACAGAGGAAGTTATGAGAAGGGTGGTTTTATCTCAGGCTTATGTCCTTCCTCATCAGTTAATGGGATAATTGAAGGGGAGTGAAGCAGGTACAGGGATTTGTGGCCATGTCCAGAAATTCATTGAAGACATTTACTGAACCACTACATCAGCTAATGGCTTCTTGGTGTAAAAGAGTCTAAAAGTTTTAAATTAAAGTTCCCTCAGTAGCCTATGAAATTGTCCCTTCTGACTGCCATGACAGACATCTGCACATCCATGGTGGGAATGAGCTCAGTAGGGCTCATGTTTTTCAAGAAGTTTCAGAGACTCAACTCATGTTGGTCACGTGGGCTAAACAGATAGCAAATGGGAACCACACTCTTTTCTCTAATACTGAATTGCCCAGAGTTCAAGACAGAATCATATATTCTAAAGAACTGCAGTGCTCTTGAAGGGAAATTGAATTGTAACTGTAGAGGAGATTTGCAAACCTTTCTGAATATGAATCAGGGGAGGAAGAGCAAGCAGCAGTGCTGCCCAAGGATGCTGGGAACCAGGAGCTCTGCCATCCACCTGAGAGCAGGAAAGATGTGTGTCCCAGCTCAGGGATGGAGGATCACCCTTCCTTCATCCTTTTCCAATCAAGTCCTCAGTAGCCTGTGTGCTGCCCACCCACATTGGCAAGGGCAGGTCTCCTTACTCAGTCTGCTGCATGCTAAGCTCTTCCAGAGACACCCTCTCAGACACACCCCAGAAAGAATCATTTACCAGCTCTCGGGGTACCCCTTATCCCAGTCAAGATGACACATAATAATCACCATGACATGTGGCTTGTCCTGGCTTACCGCAGTAACTCCCTTCCTGGTTCATTAGGGTGGCTCAGACCTGCTCTGTCCTGTACACTAGCACTGGCTGGTGTGGAGCTGGACATCCTTGGCGCTGCTGAGTCTGTTACTGCTGGCTCGTGTTCTTCCCATTTTCAGTATATTGTCATCTCCACTCCTACTTGCCCTTCCTTGAGGATTTATGTTTTTAAAAATGTTTCTTTACTGCAGTTATGGAGAGGTTTGAGACTGGAGCAATATTAGTTGCATGTGTTCAGCTTGCTTTCTTTATCCAGAAATATGGATTGATTTTTATAGTACTGACTAATTATTCATTTTTGAATTAATACTTGATGATATTTTACCATTATTATGAATACAATGCTTATGTAACTTGCATTCATGTGAAGTTTTAATCATATACTTCAGTATTTAAAAAATAAGAAAAACTTGATATCTCCAATTTAGATCTCGTTATATATAAATAATGGTTTTTGGAAGGTTTTATTTAAATTAGTCCTCTAAAGGAACAATTACTGGTGGTAAACATAGGAGAAAAGGAGGATTGAGGAAAACATAGATTTATGATTATGGTTCTGAGAACCCAGAAGAATGTATCTTTAATAATGCTGAATTTGATACAGGAGCCAGGAGAACCTAATTTTATTGTAAACATTCTCTTAATGGAAGTGTATAGATTTTAATGTTAGTTCTTCACAGATGGTGAATTGTTTGGCAGCAAGTACTAAAGTGTAAAAATCAGTGATTTAAGCAAGTTAAAGGTTTTATTTTTCTTAAAGTCATTTGTAGCAGGGAGGGCAGTGCTGGTATGTCAGGTTTCTGGTGTCATTAGGGATCTGTGTGCTCTAGTATATTTAGCATATGGCTTCCATTCTAAGATTGCCTTAGATCACAAGTTAGCTGCTGCAGCTCCAGTCATCACCTCCATATTCCAGGAAAGAAGGGGTTAAGAGCAGAAGTGGGCCTACTACATGAGTCTACCTTCAACCTTGTAAGGAGCTTTCCCAGAAGACACATCCAATAACTTTTGCTTCTTATTGGCCAGAACTTACTTAGCCATCCCTGTACACCAGGAAGTCTGGGAAATGCTGTTTTCTGGGCCTGTGATTGATCAGTGGTCTGTCATTAAGGCAGAAGGCAGAATAGATACTGGGTAGGGAAATTGCAGTGCCTGCCATAATGATGTGACTACAGGTATGAAGACAGTGGCATATCAAGAATTCAGCTGTCTTCACAACTGTGGTTGGATATGGAAAGTGTTTTCCACGTTACAGAGCCAACAGGCTAGGGAAAAGCCACACCAGGATGTGCTGTGGCTTCTGCCCTGGGGTGAAGTCTTTCTTCTGTTAGCTTCTCCGCCTGTGGAGAAATAAACCAGGAAGTTGTATTGGGAGTTTCTGTGGCCTTCGCACACAGGCTGTAACTCAGGGTTTCACAACTCTTGTAATGAATTTTTTTTTTCTTATTATAGAACTATAAGTGCGATTTAGAAAATTTGGAAGATTCTTGTGGGGCTTTTCACACTCCTATCCCATTATCATAAATATTATCATTTAGTATAGCTATACTTAATCTTTTCACTCATGTTTTTATATGATTTTGCATTCAATATTGTGTCCTCCATCCCTCTCCCCCATTTTCTTGCACGGTTTTCATAATCCTCGCTTTAATGGTCATGCAATCATGTATCCAGTGGTTGTTTCCTGTCTGTTTAGCAGCCCCACTATTTTTAGATGTTTACTTTTGTTTCCAGTTTCTTGGTTTTGTAAGACATAACATAAATTAATATTTGCACATTTTTTTCTATATTTAGAGCATTTTTATATTAAGAATATAAAAATTATATATATATATATAATTTGGAGGTCCAGATGTGTTAATAATTTTGAATCTCTGGTATACCATTTCACACTGAAATCTTCAATGTACAAGAAGCCACATTATTTGAACTCTTAGGATTGATTAATATCATTTTTGATTATTTGACTTTTTAATTTGCAGTTTGAATACCTTTGATCTTAAACAGTTTTTCATGTATTTATTAGTTGTATTTTCTCCTTTGTGAATTGCCTATTCATGTCCTGGGTTTTGTACATATCAGTGTTTTATTGCTTTTATTGTTGCTATGATTTCTTTGAACTTTATTCTACTTAAATTTTTCTTTTGTGATAAAATGCACATACCATAAAATTTATCACTTTAACCATTTCTGAATGTACAGTTTGGTGAGTTGCGTACATTGACATTGTTGTGCAACCATCACCACCATCCATCTCAGGAACTTCTTCATCTTCCAAACTGAAACTCTGTCCACATTAAAGAATAACTCTCTTTCCCCCTCTCCCAGCCCTAGCCCCCACCATCCCCCCTCTGTCTCTATGACTGTAACTATTCTGGGTCCTCATATAAGTGGAATCATCCAGTATTAGTCCTTTCATGACTGGCTTATTTCACTTGGTATAAGGTCTTCAGGGTTCAGCCACATTGTAGCATGTGTCAGAATTTCCTTCCTGTTTTAGGGCTGAATAATATTCTGTTGTATGTATGGCCACAATCTGTTTATGGTGTGAACTCTTTCATATAACAGATAAGAATTTTTTGTCATAAGCAGATACTTTTTCTCACTTGATTTTTTGTAGGTTATGTTTTTGAACATCTATAATTGTAAATTTTTATGTAAGTAAACCTACTTTCCTTTGATGTTTATATATATTTTTCATTCATCTGGGATTTATTTGGAACATCACTTGACACTGAAATTAAACCCAGGAAGAATCCAGAGCCAGGGTTAATCTACTTCTTGTTGGAATGCCTTCTATAGGCTCACATTTTTTTTTAAACCAGGCAGGAAGGAAACATTGCATGACTATGCTCCCACTTTGCATACCTTTCTAGCCTTCCTCTCTTCATCCTATTCCCCCTCTAATCAGTTTAAATGTTATGTTTATAAAATTAACTTATTAAGGTGCTTGGATT